>NW_026095751.1:2733987-8102475 GCF_023614345.1 Adelges cooleyi
ATAACTAATAATCACTAAGTGATGAAAGTTTAAATGTTAAGATGGAAGGGTAAATGCGGTTGGGAAGTGCGCGTAGATAAAAGTAATTTATATACTCCGACTTTCCTCCTGCCCTTAACTATAAACTTTAATAACTTCAAAAATAGTAAACAAAACTGGTTATCGACCAGTCAAAATTGTTAGTACATTGCTCACAAATCAAAATGCTTACAGTGGATACGAAATGTCTTGGATCCATCTTCTTCCTTTACCAGTATTTCTGCATTGCTGGTCCAGACATACTTGTATTGACTTTACATTGGCTTCTAGCTTTAGATAATAATTCTTCTTGGCTTGTTAAGTATTTCGTTGACGAAGATTTTTTGGCCGGCAGACCAATCTTTTACAATCATATAAGGGTCATTCCACGCAAAATTTGATAACGGGTGTGCGACTATATTTCAAAAAAAATTGAAATTTTTCATCATTCATTATTTATAGGTCTGATGACAGAAAACATGTTCACGACTCTGTAATTTAACTGCCGATAGTAGGATAGGCATGAAATTTGCACAGTTAAAATTGTAACTAAGTGTACAATAACCATATTTTAAAAAATATTTTTCATTTTTTAAGCCTGGGAAATTTTTATTTTTGTATTTTTCAAAAACATTTTTTGGGGCCAAAAACTTAAAAATTACAATCCGATATTTTTTTTATATACAATTTTAGTTATGTTCTTATGACCCATATCATCATTGAACTAAGTTTTTTTGCTCTTCATTTACGTCTTGAAACGAGTGGTTTGCTGAAAACTACCTACTTTAATGACCCCAACGCAAATGTGCCTAAACAAAAATTTTACAAATTTATGCAATACGAACTTAGAAGTTAGTAAAATATCTGGTAAAAGTTTGATGATGGAGAAATTATTCTAACATCAGAGGTAAAGGATCAAATTTTTCGGTTTACACTTACTGAAAATATACACAACTTGTGTTGTGGGTCTTAACACTTATGTTTAAAACCGTAAATTAATAGGGGAAAAAACCTAGTGAATACTGACCTATATACTGTTATATACTGAAAAGTGGTAATTGTTTGAGACACGTTATGTCTGTAATAATAGTATTCACATCGTCTTTTAAAAATAATCATGTAATGATTTTAGATATTGGACGAAATTTATTCTACGTTACGAAAAGATGCTGCCGACAATTCAGTAAAATTTTACATATTTGAAAAACGTGCTGCAAAAATATCTTATGTCTTTAAACGGGATAACGGGATTAAAATTAAAAAAACTGAGATAAACTTTGAAATATGAATTTTATGACATTCACCATGAAATTTTATTTGAACACGATTTTAGAATATTTAAAACTAAATAAGTGGACCAATAAAATATTATTTTTTAATTGGCTTTTAATAATACCCATTATAACAAAATATTGTACACAAAAACGCATTATAAATAAATGCAACTTATTAATTCATTACTGCATAACTTAGTTTGGTTAATTTTAATATCAACATGTTATATAATTTCTAGTTGGTAGTCATATGTCAAGAGAGAAATTAAAAAAATTAATAAAAGCAAAAATATCAAATTTAACTGATGAGGTAATTTTCATTTAAATTTTTTATCTAATAGTATAATTATTTGCAATTAATTCCATGGTGTACGTAGATAACATAACGTACAGTATAATATAAAAAAAATAAAAAGTTATACTATAAAAGTAGGAATTTTGAATGTGTGCAACCCTTCCATAAGTTAAAATCTTGTGGAGGAGAGTTGGCATAAGGCCATAATATGTAAATATATGATACATTAAAATAAATTATAATAATTAAATAATCTATAAACCTAGTAAATAATATTCTAGAGATAATTCGAGACACATTATTTTTAAAATAGTAGTATTTGTAATGTGTATTAAAATCAAAAATATAATTTTTTTAGCAACTTGAAGAAATGTATAAAGTAGTACAAAAAGACGATAAAAGATGTGTTCTCAAGGTTTCAGTAGAAGACTACTTACGTAAGAAAAGCATTGGATCGAAGCATATACTATCTGAACAGGAAATCGAATATTTAACTAAAAGTTTGCCGTCGGGTACGTTGATTAGTAATAATTTAGTAAAATATATATTATGTGAACAACTAATAATATTATGCATAGATCGTTAGGAAGAACAAGTAATATAATTAATATAAACCGCTTTTATCTCGTTTTCTTTAGACTAATTGTAATTCATATTGAAATGTTAATTTTCGAAATTCCCATGAATTTTTTCGAAGCACGATTTTAAATTATTTTAAAAACTAAACAAGCGGAAATACATCATTGTTGTTTTTAGATGGCTTTTAATAGTACCGACTATGACCAAATATTGAACACAAAAGCGCAAAAAAATAATCTGTTAATTCTTTACAGCATAATTTAGTTTGTTAAATTTTAACATCAATCATTTCTTAATGATTTATAGATATGTGTTTGTCAAAATCGCGATTTAAAAAAGAAATAAAAAAAGATGAGGTAATTTTGAATTATTCTATCCAACTAAATAACTCATTAAAAAAGAAATACCGTTTATTTAATAAACCTAATTCGAAACAAAATGATTTCTATATAATAGTTGTATTCACATTGTGTATAAAAAAAAATAATAATGTTTGAATTTACCTTAATTCCAATGATAGTATAGACTTAATTTTATGCTGTGGCCAAATGCTTTTTAACAGTTTATTATTATTTCGCATTAATCGGTTTGTTGGCAACATTCAACTGATCAGTTGAGTTAGTTATTTTGGATAAATTTAACCATTCATTTAATTGTGCTAGTTGTGAAACAATTTTAATATATTTGGATAAATGTTTGGTTACCCATTTTATAAAAATGCCATTATATGGATTTGTACCTTCAATGTATATAAATGTATCCATTATATAAAATATGGATGTGAATAAGTAATGAATACTTTTTTATACAACAATAAAATAATTTAGGTTTTTGATGCACTGGATATAAATATTATCATATAATAATTGTCCAGACCTAAAAACCTAAAAGACTTGCCTCAAAACATTTTATACATATTATATAAAAAAGCAACCGCTAGATCGCGCCACTTTTGCGTTACTATTGTGGCGCTATTTTGTATCGTATTCGAGCTGAGAGGCCAAGGATAAGCATGTTCCATTCTAAAACAAAATATAATGGTTTTAGGTATTGGACGAAATTTATGCTGGCGCCCAAAGATATTTGGCTAATGAATTGGTACGCCTTACTGAATGTCGTGAAAGTGGAATGTTGGACACGAATACCATACGACGCTCTTTTCGGAACAAATTACCTAGCCAAGAACCAAGTTACATGGACATTGATAAGATGACAGATGTAACAGAATTATTGCCGGCGGGTACGATGAATAATAATATTTTATTAAAAGATATTGTAAAATATATATGTGAAATGTAAATAACTAATAATCCCTTTGATATTTTACATAAATTACTATCAGTAGGTAGTGCGCTTTTTTAATAACATTTTTGAGGAGTACTTATAATATTATGCAGAAATCGTCTGTAAAGATAGATAAGTAGAACTAGTTATACAAATATAAACCGCTTTTATCTTGTTTTCTTTAGACTAATTGTAATTAATATTTAAATATTCATATTACGACATTCCCATAATTTTTTTTTTTTTAGATGCAGTTTTATTAATTTAAAATTTGAATATGTGGACAACCAATTATTGTTATTATATGGCTTTTTAAGATACCCGTTATGACAAAATATTGTACTTAAAAACGCAATAATAATAAATACAACCCGTTAATTCGTTACAGCATAATTTAGTTTAGTTAATTTTAATATCAACACTTTATAATGATTTCTAGATATTCGTATGTCAAAAGAGGAATTTAAAGAATTAATAAAAAAACTAAAATTTACTGAAGCGGTAAATATGAATTTTATTCTATCTAAATATATCTAATTAAAAAAAATAAGCTCTTTTATTAACCTAATTCGACACAAAAATATTTCTATAACAGTAGTATTAACAATGTGTAACAATGCGATTTTATTCAATTTTATCACTTTTATTTATAATAATTCTTGTAGACCTGTGACCTCTCCGTTTCCTCATTGCTTTGATTACATTATGCCAATACTCTACTGTACTAGTCCTCTCGGATAAAATCACTTTCAAATTAACGCTTTGATGCTCATTTGTAAATACAGAACCTTCATTTAAAACTTTCTAACTTTGCTGGTTTATACTGTGCCAATTTCCAGGTACAATGAATAATAATAGTTTAGTAAAATATACATATACAAACATACCTATCTCAAAGATTTTTTTTTTTATAAACCAATGGTTTTGAGACCATGCTATTAATTTCAATATTTGACACCAAGAGGTCGCTGTGATACAATCAAATGTCCTCAGGGCCTGTAAAAAATTTTAAGTTATCTTCGATATGTTTTTTGTTCCTCCAGAAAATTTGAAAAATCTGCGATTGGCCATGATAGTTTTTAGGCACCGATATATAAATACCTAATAATCACATTGATGTTCAATATAAATTATTTTAATCGATATGTAGTGTGTTTTTTACAATATTACTGAGGAGTACTTATAGTGTTTTGCAGAAATTGTCAGTAAAGAAATTTAGGAAGAACAAGTTATAAAAATATAAAACGAATTTATCTTGTTTTCTTTAGACAATTGTATATAATATCAAAATGTTAATTTTCGACATTCCTATGAATTTTTTGAAACACGATTTTACACTATTACATAAATTAAAAAAGCGGACCAACAAAATTATTTTTTTTTAGATGCCTTTTAATATTACCCGTTATAAAACGCAATAATAATAAATGCAACTGGTTAATTTCTGACATAATAATATAGTTTGTTAAATTTTAACATGAATATTTTTATAATGATTTCTAGATATTCGTTTGCCAAAAAAGGAATTCGCAGTATCAATGGAAATAAAAGAAATTAAATTACCTGTTGAGGTAATTTTGCATTTTTGTTGTATCTAAAAATATATTTATTATTAATTCCGTGTTGTACGTAGATAACATAACTTACAGTATAAGATACACAAAATAAAATTGAAAAAAATAATATATTTAATATATTAATATATTAAAAAAAATTATAATAATCAAATACTGTATAAACATAGTGGATACTAAGATATATACTGTTATAGACTGAGAATTAAAAATAATTTTAGACACATTATATCTGTAATAATAGTATTCACAATGTTTAAAAAAAATGTAATGATTTTAGGTATTGGATGAGATTTATTATACGTTACGAGAAGATGCTGGAAAAGATTCAGTTAAATTTTACATTATTGAAAGAAACATTGAAAGGACTAAAAAGGACATTGGGTTTAAAATTGAAAAAATTCCAAGTACATTAATTAATAATAATCATTAGATATTGTAAGATGGATTTGTGAAATGTGACTAGTAATCACTTTACCTTTTTACAACAGAGCGCTTTTCTTCAATATTTCTGAATAATGCTTGTAATATTTTGCAGAAGTCGCCTGTATTGATAGTTAGGAAGAAAAGTTATACACATACGTGTAACGCTTTTGTCGTAAGAGGACGTCTAACACTCGTTATTTTCTTCTTAAAACTCGCCTTGAGCAGATTAATTAATTGATTAATTTGATTGATTAATTTTACAAAGGCTGTTATCAAAACTAAGAAACTAAATTTTCACATAATATAGACAACTACATTGTCTGTGCTCTACTAGGCCATTTGTTTTAATATTTCAGAAAGGAATTATTTAAGAAAGGAATTTTTTGACTTTTTAAAAATGATATAGAGTTGGTTGCATTGGGTATATCGAAAAAATAAGGATGCTGGAACACAGATAACTTTTTCTTTAATAACATGTATGAATTTCATTTCTTAACTATATATTATAAAGCCTGTAAAAAATCAATCTGCGTAAAACTGCTTTAGTGGGAAAAAAATTGTAATTTTATATCCTATAGAAATTGCTGTGATAGTCTGACAAAAAAATGTGTCAATCAACAAAGTACCCTAAATACTGTATTAATAAGTGTACGTTATAGTTCAAAATCTTAATTAAGATTTTTGGAAAAATTGCTTATACTTTACTCCTTAAAAATGGGTGGTGTGACGTCGTCTTCATTGTCTATTAACATTGAAATATTAATTTTATGACATCCACCGTGACATTTTTTAGCTTCGATGCAAAGCGAGAAGTTATTGGTTTTACTCTGATGTGGGCTTTTTTTTTTTGCTGTATACACTGTAACTTTTTTAATACTTGACCAATTCCTTCGAATAGCAACTCTATAAATCACAAATTTTGTCTTGTTTGTACTTTGGGGGGGGGGGGTTAAAGTTGAAAAAGCTTAATTCTTCACAGACGAAAGTTGAAAAAACAAAAAAAAAAACCGTACGAGTTTTTAAGTTAGAACTTTTACTGGCTATAATTTCAAGAAAAAGAGTCGGATCGAGTTAAAATGTATAAGAAATAATTATTTGGTATGCCCGCACACGTCAGTTGTGTCAAACTTAAACTATACCCATTTCCCAACCCCCTAGGGGGGGTACAATTTTTTTTGTTTTTCGGGGTTTTTAGCCGTAATTTTAAAACTTTTGGATTGAAAATTTGCCAGTAGTTGGAACTCATATGTACCCATAACATATAAAACGGGAAAAAAATTCGGCACTACAGTTCTTTTTTAATTGCCGGGAAACTGTGTTTTCGCAGATTTCGTATATTTTAACAAAAACACCTAAAATCTTTAAAAAAAATTGATCAAATCATTAAAACAATTTTATGTATATCTATGCAGAATGATACTATTAGGTTTTGTGCTCAAGTACCACTTTTGACTTAAAGTTTACACAAATTCAATTTTTTTTTTTTTTTGTTTTACGAAAAACCCAGTGTACCAGATGTGAGAAACGAACAGACACTAAAAACTATCAGTTGGTAACGTCTATCCGTGTTAGATTAGGTTAGGGCCCAATGATCGGTATCATAATATTGTGTTTATTACATGATATCACAGGCGACTAAATCGTGTGACTAATTATAGTAGACACTCGTTTTATTGGGAAAAAAACCTGTCCATGTACTTATTAAGACACTTAATGATTCTGATACGACAAAACCACTGTCGTTATCTCGTTATTTTATAGCCTGCGTTATATAACCTTACCGAAGGTTAACTATGAGTATTTAATGTCCAACTACCTGCAAATCATGAAGAGGAATGTTGTTTTTTGGATTCAGATTAAGTGTTGGTTTTTATGCAGTATACCGCCTCAAAATGTTTTTTTTATTACACAATTTTTTTAAAGGAAAACTAATGTTTTGTATATTGTTATACTGTTATTCATTTAAAGAGATTCACGCTTGATTGTTTAAATTGTCTAATATTAGATAATCTGCTTCGTGCTAATTTTATTTTTTTAGTTTATCAACTTGTAGCTCTAATTTTGTAAAAAATATTTCATTATTTTATTACTATGTACTATTACTATTAAGATAAATTTTAATAATAATTAGGTCATAAATGATAATACTTTATTTTATGACTAGATCAAATCTCGTGAACATTTAACATCATGATACTGCTCCTATGCTATTATTAAAAAAACACAATTTTTAAAATCTCCATAAAAGGTTATTGTTAAATAACAGGCAACAGCCGACTGCTAGTGGCTATACACGTTAGTAATATTTAACTAATAAGTAATAAATGAAGGTAAAATTTATTGTTTTCTCCATCACAGTACCAGTATACGATTTATTTTAATTTTAATGTAAGAAAATCGATTTTTCTTTAGAAAATAACAAGAAATTAATATACAGGATGAGGCAGTAAAACGGCGATTTTCTAATGTATTTAAATGGTAAAACCCGTTTCACTATCCCACCCTTTACATTTTAAGGATCTATGAAAAGGTTTTTTTAGTTGCATTTTATTTTGTACATTGTCAATCTAGTAAAATAGAAGTATAATATAGCTTTGAAATAATATAATCTGTGAAGTATAAATAGTTTGTGTGAGATTGCTTTAATGGAAGTATATAATACATAAATATTAATTTTATTGAGAATAAGCGATTATAATTTAAACTGTGGAGTACAAACGATTGAAACATGAATCGTCGACCATTCCAACAAAATATAACAAGACATTGTATATGTGTTATTTGGTCCACTAAGTTTTTGCAAAAAAAAAAAAAACCAGTACAGTGGGGTCGGGGCATAGTGGGGACGGAGCATAGTTGGGTCGGGGCATATTGGGGACGGGGAGGTCACAGGTTTACAGGAATTTTTAAATCTGAAAGTGATAAATTCACTTTCGAAAAAACGCTTCGATGCAAATCGGTAGT
Source organism: Adelges cooleyi (assembly GCF_023614345.1). Classification (NCBI taxonomy): domain Eukaryota; kingdom Metazoa; phylum Arthropoda; class Insecta; order Hemiptera; family Adelgidae; genus Adelges; species Adelges cooleyi. The sequence goes on from NW_026095751.1 coordinate 2,742,402, forward strand.
TAGTATTTTCAAGCCAGTACAGTCCAAACCAAGCACAGTATAAACCAGCAAAGTTAGAAAGTTTTAAATGAAGGTTCTGTATTTACAAATGAGCATCAAAACGTTAAATTGAAAGTGATTTTATCCGAGAGGACTAGTACAGTAGATTATAGGCATAATGTAATCAAAGCAATGAGGAAACGGAGAGGTCACAGGTCTACAAGAATTATTATAAATAAAAGTGATAAAATTGAATAAAATCGCTTTCAAATAAACGCTTTGATGCTCATTTGTAAATACAGAACCTTAATTTAAAACTTTCTAACTTTGCTGGTTTATACTGTGCTTGGTTTGGACTGTACTGGCTTGAAAATACTACCTACTGATTTGCATCGAAGCGTTTTTTCAAAAGTGATTTTATCACTTTCAGGTTTAAAAATTCTTGTAAACCCGTGACCTCCCCGTCCCCACTATGCCCCGACCCAACTATGCTCCGTCCCCACTATACTGGTTTTTTTTAAGTAATTGCTAATACAATTAATTTAGATAGAATAAAATTCATATTTACCGCTTCAGTAAATTTTAGTTTTTTTATTAATTCTTTAAATTCCTCTTTTGACATACGAATATCTAGAAATCATTATAAAGTGTTGATATTAAAATTAACTAAACTAAATTATGCTGTAACGAATTAACGGGTTGTATTTATTATTATTGCGTTTTTAAGTACAATATTTTGTCATAACGGGTATCTTAAAAAGCCATATAATAACAATAATTGGTTGTCCACATATTCAAATTTTAAATTAATAAAACTGCATCTAAAAAAAAAAAAATTATGGGAATGTCGTAATATGAATATTTAAATATTAATTACAATTAGTCTAAAGAAAACAAGATAAAAGCGGTTTATATTTGTATAACTAGTTCTACTTATCTATCTTTACAGACGATTTCTGCATAATATTATAAGTACTCCTCAAAAATGTTATTAAAAAAGCGCACTACCTACTGATAGTAATTTATGTAAAATATCAAAGGGATTATTAGTTATTTACATTTCACATATATATTTTACAATATCTTTTAATAAAATATTATTATTCATCGTACCCGCCGGCAATAATTCTGTTACATCTGTCATCTTATCAATGTCCATGTAACTTGGTTCTTGGCTAGGTAATTTGTTCCGAAAAGAGCGTCGTATGGTATTCGTGTCCAACATTCCACTTTCACGACATTCAGTAAGGCGTACCAATTCATTAGCCAAATATCTTTGGGCGCCAGCATAAATTTCGTCCAATACCTAAAACCATTATATTTTGTTTTAGAATGGAACATGCTTATCCTTGGCCTCTCAGCTCGAATACGATACAAAATAGCGCCACAATAGTAACGCAAAAGTGGCGCGATCTAGCGGTTGCTTTTTTATATAATATGTATAAAATGTTTTGAGGCAAGTCTTTTAGGTTTTTAGGTCTGGACAATTATTATATGATAATATTTATATCCAGTGCATCAAAAACCTAAATTATTTTATTGTTGTATAAAAAAGTATTCATTACTTATTCACATCCATATTTTATATAATGGATACATTTATATACATTGAAGGTACAAATCCATATAATGGCATTTTTATAAAATGGGTAACCAAACATTTATCCAAATATATTAAAATTGTTTCACAACTAGCACAATTAAATGAATGGTTAAATTTATCCAAAATAACTAACTCAACTGATCAGTTGAATGTTGCCAACAAACCGATTAATGCGAAATAATAATAAACTGTTAAAAAGCATTTGGCCACAGCATAAAATTAAGTCTATACTATCATTGGAATTAAGGTAAATTCAAACATTATTATTTTTTTTTATACACAATGTGAATACAACTATTATATAGAAATCATTTTGTTTCGAATTAGGTTTATTAAATAAACGGTATTTCTTTTTTAATGAGTTATTTAGTTGGATAGAATAATTCAAAATTACCTCATCTTTTTTTATTTCTTTTTTAAATCGCGATTTTGACAAACACATATCTATAAATCATTAAGAAATGATTGATGTTAAAATTTAACAAACTAAATTATGCTGTAAAGAATTAACAGATTATTTTTTTGCGCTTTTGTGTTCAATATTTGGTCATAGTCGGTACTATTAAAAGCCATCTAAAAACAACAATGATGTATTTCCGCTTGTTTAGTTTTTAAAATAATTTAAAATCGTGCTTCGAAAAAATTCATGGGAATTTCGAAAATTAACATTTCAATATGAATTACAATTAGTCTAAAGAAAACGAGATAAAAGCGGTTTATATTAATTATATTACTTGTTCTTCCTAACGATCTATGCATAATATTATTAGTTGTTCACATAATATATATTTTACTAAATTATTACTAATCAACGTACCCGACGGCAAACTTTTAGTTAAATATTCGATTTCCTGTTCAGATAGTATATGCTTCGATCCAATGCTTTTCTTACGTAAGTAGTCTTCTACTGAAACCTTGAGAACACATCTTTTATCGTCTTTTTGTACTACTTTATACATTTCTTCAAGTTGCTAAAAAAATTATATTTTTGATTTTAATACACATTACAAATACTACTATTTTAAAAATAATGTGTCTCGAATTATCTCTAGAATATTATTTACTAGGTTTATAGATTATTTAATTATTATAATTTATTTTAATGTATCATATATTTACATATTATGGCCTTATGCCAACTCTCCTCCACAAGATTTTAACTTATGGAAGGGTTGCACACATTCAAAATTCCTACTTTTATAGTATAACTTTTTATTTTTTTTATATTATACTGTACGTTATGTTATCTACGTACACCATGGAATTAATTGCAAATAATTATACTATTAGATAAAAAATTTAAATGAAAATTACCTCATCAGTTAAATTTGATATTTTTGCTTTTATTAATTTTTTTAATTTCTCTCTTGACATATGACTACCAACTAGAAATTATATAACATGTTGATATTAAAATTAACCAAACTAAGTTATGCAGTAATGAATTAATAAGTTGCATTTATTTATAATACGTTTTTGTGTACAATATTTTGTTATAATGGGTATTATTAAAAGCCAATTAAAAAATAATATTTTATTGGTCCACTTATTTAGTTTTAAATATTCTAAAATCGTGTTCAAATAAAATTTCATGGTGAATGTCATAAAATTCATATTTCAAAGTTTATCTCAGTTTTTTTAATTTTAATCCCGTTATCCCGTTTAAAGATATAAGACATTTTTGCAGCACGTTTTTCAAATATGTAAAATTTTACTGAATTGTCGGCAGCATCTTTTCGTAACGTAGAATGAATTTCGTCCAATATCTAAAATCATTACATGATTATTTTTAAAAGACGATGTGAATACTATTATTACAGACATAACGTGTCTCAAACTATTACCACTTTTCAGTATATAACAGTATATAGGTCAGTATTCACTAGGTTTTTTCCCCCTATTAATTTACGGTTTTAAACATAAGTGTTAAGACCCACAACACAAGTTGTGTATATTTTCAGTAAGTGTAAACCGAAAAATTTGATCCTTTACCTCTGATGTTAGAATAATTTCTCCATCATCAAACTTTTACCAGATATTTTACTAACTTCTAAGTTCGTATTGCATAAATTTGTAAAATTTTTGTTTAGTCACATTTGCGTTGGGGTCATTAAAGTTGGTAGTTTTCAGCAAACCACTCGTTTCAAGTCGTAAATGAAGAGCAAAAAAATTGGTTCAATGATGATATGGGTCATAAGAACATAACTAAAATTTTATATAAAAAAAATATCGGATTGAAATTTTTAATTTTTTGGCCCCAAAAAATGTTTTTGAAAAATACAAAAATAAAAATTTTCCCGGCTTAAAAAATGAAAAATATTTTTTTAAATTTGGTTAATGTACACTTAGTTACAATTTTAACTGTGCAAATTTCATGCCTATCCTACTATCGGCAGTTAAATTACAGAGTCGTGAACATGTTTTCTGTCATCAGACCTATAAATAATGAATGATGAAAAATTTCAATTTTTTTTGAAATATAGTCGCACACCCATTATCTAATTTTGCGTGGAATGACCCTTATATGATTGTAAAAGATTGGTCTGCCGGCCAAAAAATCTTCGTCAACGAAATACTTAACAAGCCAAGAAGAATTATTATCTAAAGCTAGAAGCCAATGTAAAGTCAATACAAGTATGTCTGGACCAGCAATGCAGAAATACTGGTAAAGGAAGAAGATGGATCCAAGACATTTCGTATCCACTGTAAGCATTTTGATTTGTGAGCAATGTACTAACAATTTTGACTGGTCGATAACCAGTTTTGTTTACTATTTTTGAAGTTATTAAAGTTTATAGTTAAGGGCAGGAGGAAAGTCGGAGTATATAAATTACTTTTATCTACGCGCACTTCCCAACCGCATTTACCCTTCCATCTTAACATTTAAACTTTCATCACTTAGTGATTATTAGTTATAATTATTCAAAACTGGTTATCAACCAGTCAAATACTTTGGTACATTATTCTCAATTTAAAAAGTTAGTGAAATGTATGCGTTACCATTTAGTTAGAAGGGTGGATTGAAAAAAAAACAATTAAAAAAATTGAGATCACATTGTATGAAAACATTATAAAAAAAAATTACTTATTAAACCCAATGAGATATTGAGGGGCTCGAGATAAAATGATCACCATAATTATAAAACTATTCACCCCGCATATTGTAGAAACTATCGCCCCATAACGATTTATCAAAAATGATTAAAAAAAGAGAATAATGCAATTTTTGAATAATAATATTTGATTAAAAAAAAAAAAAATTAGCCATATAACAAACAGATCAACCGATGACGCATTATTTTCATTTTTAAATCAATAGTTTTAACCGTGCAAACCGTGGCGATAGTAACATAAAAACAAAGTTCTAGGAATATTCTTTGATGTCAAAAAAGCATTGTATTTTATAAATTATTTTTAAAGATAATAACCTCTACAAATTGTATCGCCTAGAATTTGTAATTAAACTTAATTACCTATAATAATAGATAGTAAATTTAAATGGAAACGTCATATTAATGCATTAACCAACACAATATACAATTTTTTTATATATATATATTACAATCACTCGTCCCATCAGTTATGAATTACGGAATAATTGTTTGAGGTCAGTTAAGACACTTATACCAAATTATTAAAATAACTGTAAATAGCATAAGTTAAATGTTAAACTCTCTACCATAAGATATTAGGAAAGCAATTTTTACCTTTAACAATTTTGTTTTTTTTTTTTATACTTTAAAGTAAGTTTCGTTATCTACGTACACCATGGAATTAATTGCAAATAAATATATTATTATATAAAAAAAAATGTAAAGTTACCCTATCAGTTAAATTTGATTTATTTAATGATTCTTTAATATAATTCATTTGTATTTTAAATTCCTCTATTGACAAACGAATATCTATAAATCAATATAAAAATATTCATGTTAAATTTAACAAACTATATTAGTATTTAACGAATTAACAGGTTGCATTTATTATTATTGCGTTTTTGTGTATATTATTTGGCCATAATAGATTATTTTTTCCAATTTTTTAGTTTTTAAAAAATTAAAAATCGTATTTTTGCATAACACTTTATGTACTCCTCGTTAATGTTGTAAAAAAACATACTACTTATCGATAATAATAACTTATGTCAAACATTAATGTGAACAAAATACATATCACTGATATCATTAGGTTTTATAGAGGCCTTGATGACATTTGATTGCATACAGACGGTGTCAAACACTGAAACTAATAACTCAGTCTCACGCGTCTTGATAATACTGTTACGTATCAGCAGTTTATATAAATGTATATATGGTGGGGATTGTCCAAGTGCTACACCGGCATAACTTGTCATTCGTGTAAATTGGGTTTCATAATAAACATCAGCGAATATTATTATTTACAATAATCTAATTGTGTTTTTCTTTCATACTACGGTATAGCAAATACAAAAACATTTGATTGTAAAAGAAAATTTCAATTTTTTGAGAGAGCCCATGATGGTCTTTAGGCGTATAGATTGAACTAAACTATTATTATGTATCGTACCCGGAAAGTCGTTAAATATCAATTTGATATTTTGGTGATTCGATTTTTCGCGTTTATTAATTAAGCAAAATGTTGCTTTAACTGGGGCTGTGGCTTGAGTATATTCTAGTACCGCATCATAAATGTCTTCCAATTGCTAAAATCATTACATTTTTTTTGTAATACACAATGTAAATACTATTATTAGAGAAATAACGTGTCTTAAATTAATATCACCAGTGTATGTTATTATTCACTAGGTTTATAGAGTATTTAAATACTATAATTTTTTTTAATGTTTTATGTATTCAGACAACATTTTTTAACAAATATTTTTTTAAGTTGCTAATAAAATTAATTCAGATTTATATTTTTTTAATACACAATGCGAATACAACTGCTATTGAAATAAAAATTTACCATCAAGTGGGTTAATAAAAAAACTTTTATGAGATATATTTAGAAAGAAAAAAAATTCTTATTTACCGAATCAGTAAATTTTGGCTTTTTTTATTAATTCTTTAAATTTCTTTTTTTATGTAGGAATATCTAGAAATCATTGCAATGGAACATACTTATCCTTAGTTTCCCACTTTGAAAACGACACAAAGTAGCTCTACGAAAGTAACGCGAAAGTGGCGCTATCTAATGGTTGCTTTTTTATGTAATATGTAGACATATTTTTATGTGTATCAAATGTCTTGAGGCAAGTCTTTTAAATTTTTAGATATGGATAATTATTATAATATTCAGTGCATCAAAAACCTCAATTATTTGATTGTTGTATTAAAACTTATTGCTTACTTATTCACTAACATATTTTATATAATAGACTGATTGATATACATTGAAAGGTACAAATATATATAATTTTTTAACATTTTTTAAAATGGGTAACTAAATATTTATCCAAAATAAAATTACCTCATCAGTAAAACTTGCCACACAAAAATAAAGGCACATGGATGAAAAAATAATAAAAAATGTAGTATTCATTATGATATTTTTTTAATGCAAAAGTCAATTGAACAGTAGCATACAGGAATTTTAAATGATTCTTATTCGTTTTAATGTCTGCTGTTTTAGCGATTTCAGTGTAAAACTTAACAAACGCATATGTATTTTGTTTGTTCAATATAGGTTGAAAATTCCTATTGATTTTTAAAATAAATAATCGTAGCTATGGTATGGCCTACAGATCAAAAAACAAAGCAGTAGTGGTTTTGCCGTTTGGTAGCCCTAAAAAATGTAACAATTATCTATTTACACAACCGTCTTATAGCAACATATTAATTTTTAGCATTTTGTAACCTAAACATTTTATAGATATCATAAAAACAGTAGTGGTTTTGCCGTTTGCCCCAAAAAATGTACTTATTGTTTACACAACCGCTAATAAAATAGTTCAAACATATAAATACGAAAACAACTGTAAAACAAAATATATCAAGAAAAACAACTAGTTCTTGATAAAAAAAATGTGTTATAAAACCAAAACAATGGTTTTTGTAAAATACGAAGATTCATATAATATTCCAAATTTGTAATACCTATACATTTTTACCATTTGCTTACATCACAATAGTCGTTGTGAAAAACAGCTTGCTTTTGATAAAAAAAAAAAAACAATATGCAATATTGGTTTTAATAAAAAAAACACGATAAATGATTTTACAAAAAGTCCTTGTAATAAGCTAAAATTATAAAACATTTCTGATTTAGAAAATCACAATACATTCACTGTATGTCTCTCTCTTACGTTTGACTTCCGTTATTTCCACCGATCGGGGCTTTGACGTTTTAGTTTGGCATTTTTGGGCTTATAGCTGGTAAGAACAAACCGTCAGTGGCCGAGATTCGAACCAGCGACTGTGTGTTGATACATACAACGCCTTATCTCACTCCACCACACGCCTACATACAATACATTTACAGTTATTATAAAATAACGTTCTACAATACATTCATACACAAACATCAAAACAAAAATTGTCACAAAAAATAGCTCGTATTTTCATTTGTTTACACTTCCTCAATCGAAACAGATAACAATTTACATTCAATTAAAAAAAACTACAATAAAACTGTACACATTCTTTTGTAAAAACTAACAATTTTTATTATGTTAAAACAAAAAAGATTATAATACAAACCAAGTAAACAAATTCTTAAAGAAATGTATCTGTGTACTTTATGCGGTGAATGTAAAAGACGTTTTAATTAAAATTAAAAATTTACAATAAAATAAAGTATGTTATTTTATTAAAGAAAAAAAATGTCGATCTATCATTTGTGTATTTAAATGTTTATACCATTTATTCTCTCGAATTTTAGATCCTTGATGTTACAATAATTAAAAATAGATTTTTAAATTTGCATTTAAAACTTATTATAAATAACGAACATAATACTACTACTTTTTCTTAGATATCTTGAAATAATAAACAACAAATTACATATTAGATCTATACTAATTTAGGAAATATGTATTTCCTCAAACAGCGATTTAAAATTAGTAGGAACTGGTTATTATATTGTGTGTTGTAGTCACTAATTACAGTAATATTGTCCACAAAAACCAAAACAAGTAATCAAAAATATCACAGCTCACAGTTGTATTTTAGAATCAACTATAATTTATAATTTATATTTTGCCCATTTTTGGGTACAACTGTACAAGTGATGGATATGTTCGAATATCAATAACTATTTATTTAAAAATTACTTTTTTCTTAAAGTGGAATGACTTTGTAATAAACATAATTTTTTGAACGCCTAAATTAATTTAATGAGTACGGTTGATATGGATTTTCTTTCACTAATATGGTGTATGGTAATAAAGTTTTCTTGTAGAAAAGCATAAGTTTATATGCCATTTTTTGTCATTATCGATGTAATTAACAATTATACCTCCTGACATGTTTTAAAAATAGGTATTACACAAATTGATAAAATATAGTGTGTCTAAATGCTTTAATTATCAAGCTATGGAAGAAGCTAATATTTATAATTCTAGTATTAATGAATACCAGTAATAATTGTATTTTTAAACTATTCTATAATCTATACAACTATTATAGTATTTTTCCAAAACCTGAAAATGTGTCATATTATTTAATTTATTTTATTTATTTCAAAAACATTAGTTTGGGAGGGGGGTAGAAACATAATAATTTGTGGAAAATTGAGATCACATTATATAAAAATACTATGAAAAAAAAATTCAATTATTAATTAAACTCAGTTCGATTTATTACTGCGTTTTTATATACAATATTTGGCCACGGCGGGTATAACTAAAAGTCATCTAAAACAATAATGATGTTTTTCCGTTCGTTTACTTTTTAAATAATTTAAAATCGTGTTCCTGCAAAACACTATAAGTACTCCTAAGAAATGTTATAAAAAAGAACACTACCTACCGGTAATATTTAATACAGGGTTTCCAGCATGAAAGGTAAGTAATAGGTGATTGGACATCTGGGGGACCCCCAAATAAGCCCCCCGTTTTTTTTTTCGATAAATAAAAAAATTGAAGTTTTCGACAGTTAAAAAAAACAATTAATGACCTAAAAAAACCAAAAAATAATTCCATGTTATTCAGTGCAAAAAGCTCACCTTAAAAGAGGGGTCACATCATTTTTCGGCCCCTTACTCTTCTCTTATCACTTATCTTATGTCTTGTTTCTAATTATTTATCTCTAATCTCTCATAATGTATCTCTTATAAATTATCTCTTTTCTTTTATCTTATAGCAATTATTCCTTAGCATTTATCTTTTATCACTTATCATTTGTTTCTGTTCTCTAACCATTTTGCACTTATTATTTTTTGAGTTAGGGGTCCATCTATACAAACATTTCATTTCTTATAATTATATTTCTAGTATAACCTTTTTTTTCTGTTACTGGCCGATACATTTAGAATGCATTTTAAATTTATTTGTAATGTCTCGGTTTTTTTAGCATACACCTCAGGGAGCTGGCTCTATTCCAGTCAAGAGAAAAGTTTCTAGTAGATTATTATTTTGGTTAGTTTTTTTTCTCCATCTAATACTATTATATAGAAAATGCCGTTTAGAACTAATTATATGTGGTAGTGGCCTGCCATGTATTTTTATAAGAAATATGTATGTTATGTACATCATTTTAAATAATGACTTAATCAAACGAATTAACTTGATCGAAAGATCTTTAAATTATTCATTATGTTAAAAGACGCATCTAAAAATGAATCCCAATTTGGACCTCTAAAATGGTAGTTGCAGCACTGTACATTAAAATCATCTTATAAGCCGGTTGTGTAAACAAGTAGTACATTTTTTGGGTCAAACGGTAAAACCACTACTGTTTTTAAGATTCGTAGGCCGAGTAAACACCAGTACACCTGTAAAATACCAAGCTACTGTTCAATAATATTATGTTAAAATATTGCTTTATTCGTTTTGAAATATAGGTATTTTAGAAACATATTTTTTAACTACAGGAGATGAAAATCAAACTTTAGCTTACCTAACTTAGGTAAGTATGCCGGGGTAATCATATGGAAAAACCTAATACATATACGTAAAATAATAATATTACCATTAGAGTGATTTGAAAAAAAAATTTGTTTTCTATAAAATGTTTAGTTAGCAAAATACTAAAAAATAACATGTTGCCATAAGACAGATGTGTAAATAGGTAATAAGTCCATTTTTTAGGCTTACCAAACGGCAAAACAACTACTGTATTTTTTTGGGGGCCATAGGCTCTACCATAGCCACGATTATTCATTTTAAAAATCAATAGGAATTTTCAACCTATATTGAACAAACAAAATACATATGCGTTTGTTAAGTTTTACACTGAAATCGCTACAACAGCAGACATTAAAACGAATGAGAATCATTTAAAGTTTAAAATTCCTCCGTATGTCACTGTTCATTTGACTTTTGCATTAAAAAAATATCATAATGAATATTAAATATTTTATTATTTTTTCATCCATGTGTCTATATTTTTGTGTGGCAAGTTTTACTAATGAGGTAATTTTATTTTGGATAAATATTTAGTTACCCATTTTAAAAAATGGTAAAAAATTATGTAGATCTGTACCATTCAATGTATATCAATTAGTTTATTCTATGAAATATGTCTGTGAATAAGTAAGCAATAAGTTTTTATACAACAATAAAATAATTGAGGTTTTTGATGCACTAAATATTAATGTAATAAATTTTATATTTAATATAATATAATAATTATCCATATCTAAAAACTTACATATAAATATGTATACATATTAATATAAAAGAGCAACCACTAGATAGCGCCATTTTCACGTTACTTTCGTAGTGCTACTTTGTGTCGTTTTCGAAGTGGGAAGCTAAGGCTAAGTATGTTCCATTGCAATGATTTCTAGATATTCCTATATAAAAAAAGGAATTTAAAGAATTAATAAAAATAGCCAAAGTTTACTGATTCGGTAAATAAAAATTTTTTCCTAAATATATCTCATAAAAGTTTTTTTATTAACCCAATTGAAGGCGAATATATTTCTATAACAGTTGTATTCACATTGTGTATTAAAAAAGTATACATCAAAATTAATTGTATTAGCAATTACTTAAAAAAAACCAGTATAGTGGGGACGGAGCATAGTTGGGTCGGGGCATAGTGGGGACGGGGAGGTCACGGGTTTACAAGAATTTTTAAACCTGAAAGTGATAAAATCACTTTTGAAAAAACGCTTCGATGCAAATCAGTAGGTAGTATTTTCAAGCCAGTACAGTCCAAACCAAGCACAGTATAAACCAGCAAAGTTAGAAAGTTTTAAATTAAGGTTCTGTATTTACAAATGAGCATCAAAGCGTTTATTTGAAAGCGATTTTATTCAATTTTATCACTTTTATTTATAATAATTCTTGTAGACCTGTGACCTCTCCGTTTCCTCATTGCTTTGATTACATTATGCCTATAATCTACTGTACTAGTCCTCTCGGATAAAATCACTTTCAATTTAACGTTTTGATGCTCATTTGTAAATACAGAACCTTCATTTAAAACTTTCTAACTTTGCTGGTTTATACTGTGCTTGGTTTGGACTGTACTGGCTTGAAAATACTAACTACCGATTTGCATCGAAGCGTTTTTTCGAAAGTGAATTTATCACTTTCAGATTTAAAAATTCCTGTAAACCTGTGACCTCCCCGTCCCCACTATGCCTCGACACAACTATGCTCCGTCCCCACTATGCCTCGTTCCCACTGTACTGGTTTTTTTATTTTTTGCAAAAACGTGGTGGACCAAATAACACATATACAATGTCTTGTTATATTTTGTTGGAATGGTCGACGATTCATGTTTTAATCGTTTGTACTCCATAGTTTAAATTATAATCGCTTATTCTCAATAAAATTAATATTTATGTATTATATACTTCCATTAGAGCAATCTCACACAAACTATTTATACTTCATAGATTATATTATTTCGAAGCTATATTATACTTCTATTTTATTAGATTGACAATGTACAAAATAAAATGCAACTAAAAAAACCTTTTCATTGATCCTTAAAATGGAAAGATTGGGATAGTGAATCGGGTAGGTTGCCTAAACGGGTCCCATTTAAATACATTAGAAAATCGCCATTTTACTGCCCTATCCTGTATATTAATTTCTTGTTATTTTCTAAAGAAAAATTGATTTTCTTACATTTAAATTAAAATAAATCGTATACTGGTAGTGTGATGAAGAAAACAATACATTTTACCTAAATTTATTACTTATTAGTTAAATATTACTAACCTGTATAGCCACTAGCGGTCGGCTGTTGCCTGTTATTTAACAATAAACTTTTATGGAGATTTTAATAATAGTATAGGAGCAGTATCATGATGTTAAATGTTCACGAGATTTGATCTAGTCATGAAATAACGTACTATCATTCATTACTTTTAAATACTATTAAAATATATCTTAACTTGAACACAGTAATAAAATAATGAAATATTTTATACAAAATTATAAACTAAAAAATTAAAACTAGCACGAAGCAGATTACATATCGTATATAAGATAATTTAAACAATCAAGCGTGAATCTCATTAAATGAATTACAGTGTAACAATATGCAAAACATTAGTTTTCCTTTAAAAAAATTGTGTAATAAAAAATACATTTTGGAGCGGTAAACTGCATAACAACCAACACTTAATCTGAATCCAAAAAACAACAGTCCTCTTCATAATTTGCTGGTAGTTGGACCTTATATACTCATAGTTGACCTTCGGTGAGGTAATATAACGCAGGCGATAAAAAAACGAGATAACGACAGTGGTTTTGTTGTATCAGAATCATTAAGTGGTTGGCCCAGTATTAAAAAAGTTACAGTGTATACAGATAAAAAAAAAGCCCACATCAGAGTAAAACCAATATCTTCTCGCTTTGCATCGAAGCTAAAACATTGTTCTGGTTATTTGTGTAAAAGACATCAAAAGTGGTCATATGTTGGCCACTTTTGGTATGTTTTTGGGGTCGGTGATTACGAATTTAATATCAGTTCTCAATTTTAATCATCCAGAAAGAACTTAAGTACAAAAAAAAAAAAACTAAATTTGTGTAAACTTAAAGTCAAAAGTGGTACTTGAGCACAAAACTTAATAGTATCATTCAGCATAGATATACATACATACGTTACATACGTTATACATACGTTTTTGTTAAAATATACGAAATCTGCGAAAACACAGTTTCCCGGCAGTTAAAAAAAAACTGTAGTGCCGAATTGTTTTCCCGTTTAATATGTTATGGATACATATGAGTTCCATCTACTGGCAAATTTTTAACTTTTACCCCCCCCCCCCCCAAAGTACAAACTAGATAAAATTTGTGATTTAAAGAGTTGCTATTCGAAGGAATTGGTCTAGTATTAAAAAAGTTACAGTGTATAGAGCTAAAAAAAAAGTCCACATCAGAGTAAAACCAATACCTTCTCGCTTTGCATCGAAGCTAAAATATTTGTTAAAAAATGTTGTCTAAATACATAATACATTAAAAAAAATGTATAGTATCTAAATACTCTATAAACCTAGTGAATAATAATATACACTTGTGATATTAATTTGAGACACGTTATTTCTCTCATAATAGTATTTACATTGTGTATTCCAAAAAAAATGTAATGATTTTAGCAATTGGACGATATGTATGATGCGATAGAAGAATATGCTATAGCTACAGCCTCAGTTCAAGCAAGATTTTGCTTAATTGAAAACCGCGTGGAAATGAAACAAAAAATACTACAAGATACTAAATCCTCAGATGCAGTAAATTTTGGCTTAATTAAAAAGCCACTGGGAATGAAACAAAAAATATCAGAAGATACTAAAGCCTTAGATGCATTATTTTCTGGTATAATTAAAAAATATGAAGAATTGAATCAAAACCTAATTGAGGCCAATCAATCAATCGATTTGATATTTAACGACTTTCCGGGTACGATGAATAATAATAGTTTAGTAAAATATATACATATATCGACATCTAAAGACCTCTCTCATGGCCTCTCTCAACAATTAAAAATTTAATTTTATAAGCAAATGTTTTTGTATTATCAAGACGCATGCGATTGTGTTATAAAAATCAATGTTTGACATCAAGAGGCGGCTGTATGCAATCAAATAACATCAGCGCCTCTATAAAACCTAATGATATCAGTGATATTTATTTTGTTCTTCCTGAAAAGTTGAAAAAACTGAGATAGGCCAAAATGGTTCTTAGGCGGCGATTTGTAAACAACTAATAATCACATTGATGTTCAATATAAACTATTATTGTCGATAAGTAGTGTGTTTTTTTACAACATTACCGAGGAGTACTTAAAGTGTTGGGTAGAAACACGATTTTAAATTATTTGAGAACTAAACAAGCGGAAAACGTCATTATTGTTTTTAGATGACTTTTAGTAATACCCGTTGTGGCCAAATATTGTACATAAAAGCGCAATAATAATAAAGGCAACCTGTTAATTCGTTACATGTTAATATAGTTTGTTAAACTTTAACATACATATTTTTATAATGATTTATAGATATTCGTTTGCCAATAGAGGAATTTAAAGAAAAAATGAATAATATTAAAGAATTATTAAATATATCAAATTTAACTGATGAGGTAACTTTACATTTTTTTTTATATAATAATATATTTATTTGCAATTAATTCCATGGTGTGCGTAGATAACATAACTTACAGTAAAATATAAAACAAAACAAAATACAAATGTTTAAGCTAAGAATTGCTTTCCTATAAGCTAATATCTTGTGGTAGAAAGTTTAACAGTTAACTTAGGCTATTTACAGTTATTTTAATAACTTGGTATAAGTGTCTTACCTGACCTCATACAATTATTCCGTAATTCAAAACTGATTGGACGAGTAATTGTAATATATATAAAAGAATTTGTATATTGGGTTGGTTAATGCGTTTATATGATGTTTCCATTTAAATTTACTACTATCTATTATTATAGACAATTAGGTTTATTCACAAATTCTAGAGCGATACCATTTGTAGAGGTTATTAACTTTAAAAATAATTAAAAATAATTTATAAAATAAAATGCTTTTTTGACATCAAAGAATATTCCTAGAACTTTGTTTTTATGTTACTATCGCCAAGGTTTATATGGATAAAATTATTGGTTGAACAATGAAAATAATGCGTCATCGGTTGAACTGTCTGTTATAAAGCCAAATTTTTTTTTTTAATCAAATATTATTATTTCAAATTGCATTATTCTCTTTTTTAAATCATTTTCGATAAATCGCTATTGGGCGATAGTTACTACAATATGCGGGGTGAATAGTTTCATAATCAGTAGACTATCATAAGTTAGTAGATTATCTGGTAAAAATTTGGAAATGGAGAAATTATTCTAACATCAGAGGGTAAGGGATCAAAATTTTCGGTTTACACTTATTGGAAATATACACAACTTGTGTTGTGAGTCTTAACACTTATATTTGAAACCGTAAATTAATATGGGGAAAAAACCTAATTGGTTTTAAATGATTTGGGTCATAAGAACATGCTACAACTTTATATCAGTTGTTTTTGGATAATTTTTTTTTTTAATTCGATGATTTCATATTTGTTAACACAATTTTATCTAAACACATGATACATAAAAATAAAAAAATAATAATCAAATACTGTATAAATCTAGTGAATACTGGTATATATATATATATATATATACTGTTATATACTGAGAAGTGGTAATAATTTGAGACACGTTATGTCTGTAATAATAGTATTTACATTGTCTTTTCAAAATAATAATGTAATGATTTTAGATATTGGACGAAATTTATTCTACGTTACGAGAAGATGCTGCCAACAATTCAATAAAATTTTACATATTTGAAAAACTTATTGAAGACCCTGAACGGGTTATCGGGTTTAAAATTGAAAAAATTCCGGGTACGTTAAATAATAACAATCATTAGATATTGCAAAATGTATATGTAAATTGTGACAAGTAATCAATTTGCCTTTTTAAAAAAATTATTATCGATAAGTAGAGCGTTTTTTTCCAACACTTTTGAAGAGTGCTTATAATATTATGCAGAAGTCGCCTGTAATGATAGTTAGCAAGAACAAGTTAAACAAATTCATGTAACGCTTTTATCTTAATTTTCTGAAAAATTATGTTACAAAAAATTGTTTTCATTACGGTTACACGAACTGTAATAAACATTGCAGTATGAATTTTATGACATTCACCATGAAATTTTAATTAAACACGATTTTAGACTATTTAAAAACTAAACAAGTGGACCAACAAAATAATTGTTTTTAATTGGCATATAATAATACCCGTTTTGCCCAAATATTGTACACAAAAATGCATTAATAATAAATGCAACTTATTAATTCATTACAGCATAATTTAGTTTTGTGACTTTTAATATCAACATTCAACACTTTATAATCATTTCTAGATATTTATATGTCAAAAGAGGAATTAAAAAAAATAATGAATGCAAAAATAGAAAATTTAACTGAAGAGGTAATTTTCGTTTAAATTTTTTATCTAATAATATATATATTTGCAATTAATTCCGCGGTGTACATAAATAACATAACTTACAGTATAATATAAAAAAATTAAAAATTATACACTAAAAGTAGGAATTTATAATACGTGTAACCCTCATATAAGCTAATATCTTGTGGTGGAGAGTACGACTTAAGTATTGAATTATGAATTATTTTAATATCTAAATATGTGATACATTAAAAAAAATTATAGGTAATAATTAAATAATTTATAAACCTAGTAAATAATATACTAGAGATATTTCGAGATACAACAATTCTTAAATTCTAGTATTCATAATTTATATTAAAAATAAAATTAAAATTATTTTAGCATCATCAAAGAATTTTTGAAAAAATAATACACAGATCTAAAGGATGTGTTACCAAGCTTTCAATACAAGGCTATTTATATACGAAAACCATAGGATCGAATGATATACTATCTATACAGGAAATCGAATATGGAACTAAAAGTTTGCCATCGGGTACGTTGATTAATAATAATTTAGTAAAATATATATTATGCAGAAATCGAATGTAAAGATTTTATCTTGTTTTCTTTAGACTAATTTTAAATAATATTTAAATGTTAATTTTCGAAATTCCTATGAATTTTTTTTGAAATACGATTTTTAATTATTTAAAAACTAAACAATCGGAAAAACGTCATGGTTGTTTTTAGACGGCTTTTAATAATACTCGTTATGACCAAATATTGTACACAAAAATGCAATAATAAAAAATGCAACCTGTTAATTCGTTACAGCATAATTTAGTTTGGTAACTTTTAATATTAACACTTTATAATCATTTATAGATATTCATATGTCAAAAGAGAAATTTAAAGAATTAATGCAAGCAAAAATAAAAAATTTAACTAAAGAGGTAAATTTATTTTTTATTATTTTTATTTAATAATATATTTGCAATTAATTACGCGGTGTACTTAGATAACATAACTTACAGTATAATATAAAAAAAATAAAAAATAAAAGTAGGAATTTTTAATGTTTGCAACCCTCCTATAAGCTAATATCTTGTGGTGGAGAGTTGGACTTATGTATTCTTTAATATATAAACATATGATACATTAAAATGAATTATAATAATTAAATAATATATAAACCTAGTAAATAATACACTCAAGATAATTCGAGACAAATTATTTCTAAAATAGTAGTATTTGTAATATGTATTAAATATAAAAATATAATTTTTTTAGCAAATTGAAAAAATTTATGCAGCAGTACAAAAAGATAATAAAGGATGTGTTACTAAGCTCTCAGTAAAAAACTACTTACATAAGAAAAGCATTGAATGGAAGCATATAATATCTAAACAGGAAATCGAATATTTAACTAAAAGTTTGCCGTCAGGTACGATGATAAATAATAATTTAGTAAAATATGTATTATGTGAAAAACTAATAATATTATGCAGAAATCCTATGTAAATATAGTTAGGAAGAACAAGTAATACAAATAAAAACCGCTTTTATCTTGTTTTTTTTAGACTAATTATAAATAATATTGGAATGTTAATTTTCGAAATACGATTTTAAACTACTTAAAAGCTAAACAAACAGAAAAACGTCATTGTTGTTTTTAGACAGTTTTTAATAATACCTATTATGGCCAAAAAATGTACACAAAAACGCAATAATAATAAATGCAACAAATGTTAATTCGTTACAGCGTTGTACATTCGTTAATACGTTTGGTAATTTTTAATATCAACACTTTAAATTGATTTCTAGATATCTCTATGTCAAAAGAGGTATTCCAAGAATCAATGAAAACAATAATAAGGGATTTAACTAATAAGGTAATTTGAAATTTTTTTTTATCTAATATTATATTTATTTGCAATTATTTCCGTGGTGTACGTAGATAACATAACTTACAGTATAATATAAAAAGATAAAAAGTAATACACTAAAAGTAGGAATTTTTAATGTGTGCAACCCTTCTATAAGCTAATATCTTGTGGTGAAAGGTTGGACTTATGTATTAAATTATGTATTTTTTTAATATGTAAATATATGATACATTAAAACAAATTGTAATAATAAAATAATCTATAACCTAGTAAATAATATACAAGAGATAATTTGAGACACATTATTCCTAAGATAGTAATTTTAATCACATTGTAATGTGATTAAAAATAAAAATAAAATTCTTTTAGCAACTTGAAAAAATGTATGATGTAGTACAAAAAGACGATAAAGGATATGTTACCAAGCTCTCAGTAGAACACTACTTACATAAGAAAAGCATTGAATGGAAGTATATACCATCTAAACAGGAAATCGAATATTTAACTAAAGATTTGCCGTCGGGTACGTAGATTAATAATAATTTAGTAAAATATACATTATGTGAATAACTAATAATATTATACAAAGATCGTTAGGAAGAACAATTATTACAAATATAAACCGCTTTTATCTCGTTTTCTTTAGACTATTTGTAATTCATATTGAAATGTTAATTTTCGAAATTCCCATGAATTTTTTCGAAGCATGGTTTAAAATTATTTTAAATCTTAACAAGCGGAAAAACATCATTGTTGTTTTTAGATGGCTTTTAATAGTACCCGTTATGACTAAATATTGATCACAAAAACGCAATAATAATAATTACAATCTGGTTATTCGTTACAGCATAATTTAATTTGTTAAGTTTTAACATAAATCATTTCTTAATGTTTTATAGTTGCGTGTTTGACAAAATCGCGATTTAAAGACGAAATAAAAAAAGATGAGGTAATTTTGAATTTTATCTATTGAACTATATAACTCATTAAAAAAGAAATACCGCTAATTTAATAAACCTAATTCGAGACATAATGATTTCTATATAATAGTTGTATTCACATTGTATATTAAAAAAATTAATAATGTCTGTATTTACCTCATTAGCAATAACTTGAAAAAAATATTTATTAAAAAATGTAATCTAATTATCTAGTACATTAACGAATTACAAAAATGAAATACTATAGTGAATAATATACAGGGAAGTAGCAATAATTTGAGACACATTATTTTCGTAAGAATAGTCTTTACATTATGTATTCAAAAAAGTTACGGTCTACTTAAAGCATTACAGCTAAACTAATAAAACATGCTTAAGTCAGCTGGCTCTTGAATATTGATTATTTCCGATCAATAATCTCCTTGCGATATTTGATGATAGTATAGTCTTAATTTTATGCTGTCGTCCAATGGTTTTTAGTAGTTTTTTATTATTTCGCATTAATCGGTTGGTTGGCAACATTCAACTGAATTAGTTATTTTGAATAAATTTAATTGTGCTTATTGTGAAACAATTTAAATTTTTTTGGATAAATTTTTGGTTACCCATTTTATAAAATTGCCATTATATGGATTTGTACCTTTCAATCTATATAAAATGATCTATTATATAAAATATGGCTGAGAATAAGTAATTAATACGTTTTTATACAACAATAAAATAATTTAGGTTTTTGATGCACTGAATATATGTATTATCATATAATAATTGTCCAGACCTAAAAACCTAAAAGATTTGTCTCAAGACATTTTATACACTTATAAATATATACATATATACATATTATATAAAAAAGGAGCCGCTAGATCACGCCACTTTTGCGTTACTATCGTGACGCTATTTTGTGTCGTTTTCGAGCTGAGAGGCCAAGGCTAAGCATGCTCCATTCTAATACAAAATATAATGGTTTTAGATATTGGAAGAAATTTATGCTGGCGCCCAAAGTTATTTGGCTAATGATTTGAAACCCCTTTCTGAATGGCTCAAAAGTGGAACGTTTTATAGGTCTACCATAATACAAGGTGTGTTGGACTACATAAATAAAGAAGAACTAGCGAGCGAACATAAAAGTAAACTAAGTTCCATAACCAATGAACAACTAATGGATGTAACAGAAACATTGCCGGAGGGTATGATGAATAATAATAATTTGTTAAAAGATATTGTAAAATATATATGTGAATGTGAATAACTAATAATCACTTTGATGTTTTATACAGGGTGTTCCACCATGGAAGGTTATATTAGGTCTAATAGGTGATTAGACATCTAGGGGACCCCAAAATAAGCCCCTCGTTTTCAATTTTTTGATAAGTCAAAAATTGAAGATTTCGATAGTTCCATAACCTTTGAACAACTAATGGATGTAACAGAAACATTGCCGAAGGGTATGATGAATAATAATAATTTTCACCTCGTTTTCATTTTTTTGATAAGTCAAAATTTGAAGATTTCGATAGTTAAGTAAAAAAATAATGACAAAAAAAAAATATATATATTCCCTGTTTATCAGTACAAAAAGCTCACCTTAAAAAAGGGATCACATCATTTTCAGTCCCTTTCGGCCCCTAACTCAAAAAATAATAAGAGTAAAATGGTTAGAGACCAGAAACAAATGATAAGTGATAAAAGATAAATGCTAAGAAATAATTGCTATAAGTTAAAAGAAAAAAGATAAAAGAAAAGAGATAATTGACAAGACATTAAAGATAAATAATTAGAAACAAGAGATAAGAAATAAATGATAAGATATTATTGAAAAGAGATAAATGATTAGAGACTAGAGGTAAGAAATAAATGATAAGGTAAGTGATAAGAGAAGAGTTAGGGGCTGAAAAAGACTGAAAATGATGTGACCCCTCTTTTAAGGTGAGCTTTTTGCACTGAATAACATGGAATTATTTTTTGGTTTTTTTAGGTCATTAATTATTTTATTTAACTGTCAAAACCTTCAATTTTTTAATTATCGAAAAAAAAACGGGGGGCTTATTTGGGGGTCCCCCAGATGTCCAATTACTTATTACTTACCTTTAATGCTGGAAACCCTGTATTAAATATTACCGGTAGGTAGTGTTCTTTTTTATAACATTTCTTAGGAGTACTTATAGTGTTTTGCAGGAACACGATTTTAAATTATTTAAAAAGTAAACGAACGGAAAAACATCATTATTGTTTTAGATGACTTTTAGTTATACCCGCCGTGGCCAAATATTGTATATAAAAACGCAATAATAATAAATGCTACCTTAGCGGGTTTTCCAACATTTTTGAGTGGTGCTTATAATATTATGCAGAAGTCGTCTGTAAAGATAATTAGGAAGAACAAGTTATACAAATAAAAAAACGCTATAGTTTTTTTTTTTGATAATTTTAATTATTATATAAATATTTATTTTACGACATTCCCATATTTTTTTTTTTTTAGACACGGTTTTAGATCATTTAAAAATTAAACAAGTGGATAAACCAAATTATTGTTATTGGATGGCATTTTATAATACCCGTTATAACAAAATATTGTACACAAAAACGCAATATTAATAAATACAACCTGTTAATTCGTTACAGCATAATTTAGTTTGGTAAATTTTAATATCAATACTTAATAATGATTTCTAGATATTCGTATGTCAAAAAAGGAATTAAAAGAATTAATAAAAAAACCAAAATTTACTGATGCGGTAAATATGATTTTTTTTTTATTTAAATGTATCTAATTAAAAAAAAAAAGGTATATTATTAACCTATTTTGACACAAAATTATTTCTATAACAGTAGTATTAACACTGTGTATTAAAAAAAATAATATCTGAATTTATTTTAATGGCAATAACTTAAAAAAAATACTTGTTTGAATACATAATACATTAAAACAGAATTATAATTATTAAATACTCTATAAACCTAGTGAATAATATACAGATTAGTGATATTAATTTGAGACACGTTATTTCTCTAATGATAGTATTCACTATTCACATTGTGTATTCAAAAAAAAAAAAAATTGTATTCATTTTAGCAATTAAACGATATTTATGATGCGGTACTAAAAGATGCTAAGTCTTCATATCCAGTTAAAGTTTGCATAATTGAGAAATTCGAAGATAGAAAACATGTACTACTTGAAAGCCATTTGACATGTAGCCAATTTCCGGGTACGATGATTAAAAATAGTTTAGTATAATATACATACATCGACGCCTAAGAACCATTATGGCCTATCTCAAAAAATTTGAAACTTTATTTAATAAACCAATGGTATTATCAAGACGCGTGAGACTGAGTTATTAGTTTCAATGTCTGACATCAAGAGGCGGCTGTATGTAATCAAATGTCATCAGGGCCTCTATAAAACCTAATGATAGCAGTGATATGTATTTTGTTCCTCCTGAAAATTTAGAAAATCTGAGATAGGCCAAAATAGTTATTAGGTGACGATATGTAAATAATTAATAATCACATTGATGTTCAACATAAATTATTATCATCGATAAGTAGTGTGTTTTTTTACAACATTACTGAGGAGTACTTATAGTGTTTTACAGAAACCTGATTTTAAATTATTTAAAAACTAGACAAGCGGAAAAACATCATTATTGTTTTTATATGACTTTTTTATAATACCATTGATTATGTATTGATTATGTCTATTACATAATCAATGGTAATACCCGTCGTAGCCAAAAAATGTACACAAAAACGCAATAATAATAAATTAATCCTGTTAATTCATTTCATAATACTATAGTTTGTTAAATTTTAACAATTAACATTTTTAAAATGATTTCTAGATATTCGTTTGCCAAAAGAGGAATTCGAAAAATCAATGAGATTAAACAAATTTGATTTACCTGATATGGTAATTTTACATTTTTTATCTAAAAATATATTTATTTGTAATTAATTCCGTGTTGTACGTAGATAACATAACTTACAGTATAAGATAAACAAAATAAAATTAAAAAAAAATTAATACTAAAAGTAGGAATTTGTAATATTTGTAACCCTCCTATAAGCTATTACCTTGTGGTGGAGAGTTTGACAGTGAATGCACAACAACACAAAATATACAAATTTACAAATTATATTACATATAAAAAAATTATACAATTACAATAACATCTAAATTGATGTGTTTCAACCATCAAATACAATTTAAAATGTTTTATCTCATAAGAATCAAGTATATTAATTTTTAAGAATCCTACATATTTTAATTGCTACCGGAATAGAACTTTTTGCAACAAAATGTTCTTTGAATTTAGGAATATTTATATTTATATTATCTTTAAGATTCAACAGATCGTTTATGTATATAATAATAAGAAGAGGTCGTAGAACCGTACCTTGTGCTACACCACATTGTATCTCTAATGGCATACCTAAATAATTATTAACCCTAACTATGTGTCCTACTTGATAGATATGAATTTAATACGTTAATACATTTTTCTTCTAAAACCACCGTAATGTTATTTCTTTAAAAGTAATTTATTATTTATAAAATCAAATGCTTTTTTGACAACTATTACTAGAACATTAAAATTACAAACAACTATTTTGTTTATAAAAAATTTAAGTTAAGTTCTTATGACCCGTCTTATCATCGTTGAACCAATTAAGTTTTTTTTTGCTCTTCATTTACGACTTGAAACGAGTAGTTTGCTGAAAACTACCTACTTTAATGACCCCAACACTAATGTGACTAAACAACAATTTTCCAAATTCGTGCAATACTTACTTATAAGTTAGTAGAATATCTGATAAAAGTTTAAAGATGGAGAAATTATTCTAACATCAGTGGTAAGGGATCAAATTTTTTGGTTTACACATATTGGAAAGATACTCAATTTGTGTCGTGGGTCTTTTTCCACTTATGTTTGAAACCGTTGAATTTTATTCTTTTTTTATTGTTATTAAGGACCTATCAAGAATGTATGATAAGATTTTCAAACATTTCTGAAGTATAATTGCACACCATTCGATGATTTCACGTGGAATGACCAATTACCAGTCATTTTCATACTTATTACCATGCGCTAAAATCTTTTTTTTTATTTCAAGTGATTTCAATTCAACTATTAATACTCTAGAGTTAACTCCCGGGGTATTTTTGCTATAGATATTGATAATATCTGAATTTACTTTCTCAACAATAACTTGAACAAAATATTTGTTAACAAATTTTATATAAATACATGACACATAAAAAAACAATTATAATAATAAAATACTTTATAAACCTAGAGATTAATGAGATATAATATACTGTTATAAGCTAAAAAATGGTAATAGTTTGAGACAAATATATCTGTTATAATAGTATTCACACGGTCTATAAAAAAAAAAAATAATGTTTTTAGATATTGGACGAAATTTATTATACGTTACAAAAAGATGCTGCCGAAAATTTAGTTTGTCAATTGTACATAACTGAAAGAAACCTTGCACAAAATAAAGTTCCAAAAATAGATATCGGGTTTAAAACTGAAAAAATTCCGAGTATGTTAAATAATAATAATAACTATTAGATACTGTGTATTAGAAGAGTGCTTATAATATTATGCAGAAGTCGCTTGTAATGATAGTTAGGAAGAACATGTTATACAAATACATGTAATGTTTTTATCTTAAATTTCTAAAAAATTATGTTACAAAATAATTTCATTATGGTTAGACGAGTTGTAATAAACATTGAAATAGTCATTTTATGACATTCACCATGAAATTTTAATTAAACACGATTTTAGACTATTTAAAAACTGAACAAGTGGACCAACAAAATAATGTTTTTAGACGGCTTTTAATAATGCGTTACAGCATTGTACATTCGTTAATACGTTCGGTAATTTTCAACATCAACACTTTAAATTGATTTCTAGATATCTCTATGTCAGAACAGAAATTTCAAGAAACAATGAAAACAATAATAAGGGATTTAACTGATAAGGTAATTTGAAATTTTTTTTTATCTAATATTATATTTATTTGCAATTATTTCCGTGGTGTACGTAGATAACATAACTTACAGTATAATATAAAACAATGTAAAAACAAATATAAAATTATATACTAAAGTTAGGAATTTGTAATATTTGCAACCTTCCTATAAGCTAATATCTTGTGGTGCAGAGTTGGACTTAAGTATTGAATTATGTATTATTTTAGTATTTAAATATATGATACATTAAATAAAATTATAATAATTAAATAATCTATAAACCTATCATACACATTATTAGACACATTATTTCTAAAATAGTAGTATTTCTAATGTGTATAAAAAATAAAAATACAATCATTTTAGCAACTTAAAACACTTTATGAAGTAGTACAAAAAGACGATAAAGGATATGTTACCAAGCTCTCAGTAGAAGACTACTTACGTAAGAAAAGCATTGGATCGAAGCATATACTATCTGAACGTGAAATCGAATATGTAACTAAAAAATTGCCGTCGGGTACGTTGAATTAAAATTATTGAGTAAAATATATGAAATATATTGTAAAATGTAATATATATGAATAACTGATAATATTATGCAGAAATCGTTAACAAAGATAGCTGTTAGGTAGTATAAGTTCTACTAATATAAATCGCTTTTATATTTTTTTCTCTAGACGAATTGTATCTAATATTGAAATTCCCATACATTTTTTTTCAGACACGATTGTAGATTATCTAAAAGTTAAACAAGCGGACAAATAAAATAATTTTTTTTTTTATGGCTTTAAATAATACCCGTTATGATCAAATATTGTACACCAAAACACAATATAAAAAATTGCAACCTGTTAATTCGTTACATAATAATATAGTTTGTTAAATTTTAACATATATACCTTTATGATGATTTCTAGATATTCGTATGTCAAAAGTGGAATTTAAAGAAATCGTGAATAAACAATCTTTCAAATTTACTGATGTGGTAAATATGATTTTTTTCCATCTAAATAGATGATTTATTAAAAAAAAAGAAAATTATAATTATGTAATACTCTATAAAGCTATACTGGTATCATTTTGAGACACTTTTATTTATGTTATAGTAGTTCTCTCATTGTGTATTAAAAGAAAAATGTAATGATTTTAGCAATTGGACTTCGTTTATAATGCTACCAAAAGACATGTTGACGAATTATATAAAGCTGCCAACGAATACGGTGAAAAAGTGGACAGAGATTACATAGAACGCTACTTGGCCGACAACTTATCCAAATACAATGGACTAACCATTTATAGGGTGCAGGATGTAGTAAATGACTTGCCGCCAGGTACGACAAATGTTAATAATAATTTAGTAATAGACATGATAAAATAATATTTATGTGAAATATGAATGCTTATAATTAATTTGATGTTTTGTTTTAATTATTATCGGTAGGTAATGTTTTTTTTTTTACAATATTTTTGAGGAGTCTTAGACGGCTTTTGATAATACCCGTTATGGTCAAATATTGTACTTAATAATGTGATAATAATAACTGCAACCAATCAACTCGTTACAGTATAATTTAGTTTGGTAAATTGTAATGTGAATACTTTTATAATGATTTCTAGCTAAACATTTGATGTCGATAAGTGAATTTATAGATAAATTTGATTATGGTTTGTTCACTTCACGAGGATAATGGACGCTACAACAGCATCCTTTGGCGTATTTAAAATTGTTCCGTTATATGGCAAGTAATTTTTTGTATCTTTATAACATATAGTATCAACTTATAGTTTCTTTTGTATGTGATAAATAAAAATAAAAATAAATATTGTCATAAATTTTAGGCTTGTGAAAGTTAATATTATTAGCTATCTAAAATATAGTAAATACAACAATTCAATGCCAGTACAGTGCATATATCGAGCTTAAAGGAGAGCATATATGAGCGGGGGAGGTTACAATTTTTTTAGGAATTTTTTTAACCAAAAATGATAATGCCACTTTATTTTTAACCTCAGAATAAAGATAATGTTTGCAGCCCTTCTGGTGGACAAGGGCTTTTGATATTTTATTGGTTTGCCAATGTTTATCGATAGTAGGTACGTCATTATCTAAAGAATATACCATACAAATTTAGAACCAACGTTAAAAAAAGTCATAACACGTCAAACATAAAAAAAACACATTATTGTAAAAACATTATGACTTCTCGACTAAAACATTTAGCGGTACAGCTGGTGTGTATTGAATAGAAAATATATTGGACGCATAAGAACAAAAATCAAATTTCGAAGAGTATTATACAACTTTTACTGTTTATCTAATGTTTTAGATATTTAGAACCAATTAGCTCAGAAACAGTAAACAAGTTTTTGTTTAATTTAACTTTTCTAAATTTGTGACTAAGTTCCGACTCAAACGTGTCTTTTTAATTTAAATGTGTTACCTAACCAAACCTAAACTTAATGAAGTACAAAAATTACAATATTGTATGCATATAACTGTCTTCTTAAGCGTTTTTTTTTTAAGTAATTTTATCACTTTAAGTTAAAACAATAATTATTCCTGAAGAACGGCGACTTCCTTGACCGAAGGTCACTTCGTTTTATATAATTTTACATATTTTATAATTATCGCATACTAAACTTTTTTTTTTTTTTATATTTCAGGGCTATATAAATTACTTCAACTTTCTATCTTCATTCACTACATTGAAAACTTCAAACTATTTTAAGTACTTCATTTAAGTCTTTTAAAAAAAAAAATCAAGGCAGTAAGCTTGCTTTTAATGTGTTTATTCCTAAATTGTAATGGGCGTGAGGGTTATTTTTGTTTTAATAGATTAAATTTAAACATAGAGGTATCAAAAGCTGAAAAATAAACATTTCCTCCATAATTTACAAGCTAACTTTTTACAGCTATACTATTTTTTTTTTTTTATTAAACAGTAGTTTTCACTCATTCTCTAAGCCACGGAATTGTTAAACTGTGTTTGTAATATTTTATATAAATTATTAATACTTATAAATCACTTAATTGTGTAACTCCTTGTTACGTTATTTATTTGCTAGCACGATATATCATAACATGATTATGAATCTTGTTATTATATAATAGTTCCACTCTGGTAAAATGTTAAACGTTTTAATAAATTGATTGTGTGTTTCTGTTATTTTTATTGTAATGAACTATAAAGAAAAAAAAATGTTTGAACCTTACCTGTTAAATGTTTATAGAAAAATGAAAATGTTAATAAATTCATTGTGTGCCAACTATATGTTATTATTTTACCTATACAACCATAAAATAGTATGATGTTAAGCTCTCTGCGAGGAGAGATGCCTTTTTGACCACCCCCTCTCACTGCGCAAAGTATCAGCATGATTGTTTTTCTAAAAATGATAAGGTATTAATTAAAAATTATGTTGTATTTTCAAAATTATTTTAGATAAAAATATATTTAATATACACAAATCCTTTGAATACAACTGTCCTATAAACGTTTAACTAAGAATTAAGATTCAACTGCATAGTGTATAGTCAAGCAAATAGTTAAAAAAAAAAGTGAAAATACCGATTAAACAACATAATAAAATTGAGGTTGACTATGAATTCAAAGACTAATGGTACGTTGATGTCATGCTTTAATATGCTGGGCCTACAAAGTACTACCCAAATTTAGGCTTTACTTTGCTCGAATATCCCGAATTCAGCTGTACATCAATTCAAATTGGTGCAATTTGAAATATAATAGAAATAATATTTCATATTTAATATTAAAAAATATTAATTTTATTGATTTATGGATTTCTATGAAAACATCTAACAAATTAAAAAAAAAAATCAGTATAGTGGGGAACATGTTAAAACCACTTTTAAATAAGTGTCGAAGTAATTTCTGTGTATGATAAGTCCTATAAACACAAAATGAACCAGTTGTGTAAATAAAAATAGGTACACTGCAAAAAGGATTTTAGTTAAAACATACAGCTACAAGTCATAAGAAAACCATATTCAAACAGTTAGTTTGACAAACTGAACAAGGTACTATTGTTGTCACAGAAATTCTAACGGTCCAATAATAAATAAGCAAGTATAACTATCAAACACTAAAAAAATTAATTTACTACCTACGCTAAAACTATAAAGTAGGCATAGCATTTTTCTTCCACACCGATTATAACAAACTTTTTTTGAAAAAAAATCTAATACATATCTATGAATAAACCGAAACTCGTAAACGTGTATAACCAATATCGTTCGATATTGGATATCGGTTCATGTCTATACTCAGCCCTTTTAATGAGTTAAAATTTTAGTTTACAGTTTAGCTTACACCATTGTGTAAAAAACTTGAACAGTAATCAGGATTATTAATTGCATTTTTATTTGATCATATTAAAACAGCGTCAATTAACAACATTTTCAAAAGTTTTTCATACTTATCAAAATATGCTACTAAAATTGTGATGTAGTCCGTTAACCCGTTCTGATGGGCATAAAACAAAATTTGATTTCATGAAATCGAAAATTAAGAATGCGTTAAAGCTTTCGTGGATTGAAATTGCATTTGACTGAATTTTATTTCGCTATTCATACGTGTAGTGTCCTCGAGGCCGCGATTCTCGACCAATGGGGACCGACCATCCAGTTTGACAAAGTGAAAACACCAAACAAAGAGGCTAATTTCGGGAAAACAATGTACAAAGCGGTCATAGATGTTGAAAAGTGTTCAACAAATTTTAATAGAGCAGATTGTTGGAAGTCTAGTGACACATGGAAACGCATTTTTCAACTAAACAAAAGAAAATAACAGATTAAACTGACTCACTCATCGTGACACGTCACAGCGTGTTATGATTCGGCAAATACGCTCGGTCCCCATTGGTCGAGAAACACGGCCTCAAGGACACGAAACGTATAAATAGGGGTAGGGAACGAGCGATGCAATCAGTATAGCCACGGCAGCGGTACAGTCGTGACCATAACAGCCCTGATTATGGACTCTGCAAAGAGTCTGAAACGTCGGCCTACAACCATTGACGTGGATACATCTAAAACTCATCCAAATGAAATCGAAAGTTGTCACTCGAAAATGGTCATCGACCAGTCAAGTTAGCCTAATTTCTACGTTTTTTTAGTATTACATTTTTTTTTTTACATCTGAAAAAAACATAATTTCAGTTTTTTTATTTTAATAATAAAACATGTCTTGGTAAAACTTTATTGCTTACATATTTTCGGAGTAAAAAGAGAAAGCTGTGCCTTAGGACACGGGCACGCGCGTTGTAACGCCAAAGCTGTCCCATCTCTGGTGACGACCATGACTATAATAAGCGTTGATTTTATGTTTATTAATTATTTTTCGCAGATAAAAATGAAACTTTTCTGTTTATTAATGTTATTTGTCTTGGTAAATGTGTCCACAAATAACCAAAGTAATTATTTCATTTTAACAACAACATACTTAAGTATGATTAAAAAAATTTCAATATTTCTCTTCTTTTTTTTTTACAGTGGAGTATTTGAGCGAGATTGTCATTACAAGTCAGTAACAATTTTATTTTATAAATTGCATTTAACATTTTAAAATTTTACCATTTTTATTCATATTTGTTTATATGATGTGTTACAGACGCATTAATAGAGATTGCTTATAAAATGAATAACTGTACTGTAGAAGATAACTTTATAGCAAGTAAGATTTTTTTCAAATACACTTTCAATAAATAGGTAATTATTTTGATATGTTTTCCTATTGCCCAGGAATTTGC
The DNA here is from genome assembly GCF_023614345.1 of Adelges cooleyi. Classification (NCBI taxonomy): domain Eukaryota; kingdom Metazoa; phylum Arthropoda; class Insecta; order Hemiptera; family Adelgidae; genus Adelges; species Adelges cooleyi. The sequence continues at coordinate 2,774,132 of NW_026095751.1, forward strand.
AAAACAAAAAAATTACAGTTAACCTAAACAGTGTACTGTATACTGTGCGAATATTTAAGTTATGAAAGTTATATCATTTATATTTATAAACACACTTAGTAAATGGTCACTGCTTAGATCATGGTTTATTTTATCTTAAATAATTATATACATTTATACTATTTTTTTTTATTATGGCTAAAATCTTTATTTGTTTATTCCAGATGGATTGGAGCATGTAGTTAAAAAAATTGTTTTTAAAGATAAACATTTGTCTGGTACTTAGTAATAATTATAAGAAACAAGATAATGCTATCTAGTAGAAGAGAATATTTGAAAGTATTGTACAAATTAGAATAATACAAATGCAAATGTATTAGTGATATAAATCATAAATTGTTATGAACAATTTTAAATGAAATCGTACAGATATTTTCTTCTACTTTGAACTTCGTCTTTCTGTTTATAACAGAACAGAAAATAAAATCCAATATTATTAATCTAATGTTAATTTCAGATCGAATGAATCTCAACTTTATGAATCATATGATCGTTGTACCGGGTAATTATTTGTTATTTTATGGAAATATTTCCACTCGGTTGTTAAATGTTTTTTAAGTTCCCAATATAATTGTTTTAATTTCAGAATTTCCATTCCTTGGCGTCATAGATGGTAATCATATTTCATCATTTATATTTCACATTTTAAATACTTTACACATATGTATTACTAATAAATTTATTGCGAGAAACATTCTGTATAGTGCATATTAGTTTCAATCATATGAAATATATACAATATAAATCAACATTTTTTTATTTTTAGCATCTTTAGAACTTGAAGACATTTTGAAACAAGAAATAATAGATGAATTAAGTAAATATGAAATTTTTAACAAAGCAGTTTTCAAAACATCAATTTAAGTAGTATTTATGATTTTTAATATTTTTGATACTCAAAATATAATTTAAAACGTTAATTCAGACGTTGACTTTAGAAATAATTTAATATATTGGTTCTCTAATTATCCTCAGTTTTAGAGAATGTATTTGATAAAACCGAATTACATTAACTGTATTTATAATGATTTGTTATTTGATGTATTGTATGTTTTAGAAATTAAAGTTCCTGAGATTCCATCCGAAAGTAATTAAACATTTTTCAAAAACCGAAAATAGCTTTAAGGCTTTTTTTCTTAAATATCGGGGCTTATAAATAACTTAAATGAAATAAATGTTTAGTTGGAGTGTGTGATTTTTAGTCGTATTTTTAAAAGAATTGGGACCATATTGCAAAATTACAAATACAAACATTTCTTGACTAGACGATTCTAGGTTAAAGAATACTCATAACTCGACAGGAAATTCTTAATACAGGGTAATATTGTGTGATGGTCGTATCATTGCGTTGATGATCTGTTGCCCCCTGTTATTCATACATCCCTTTAATCAATTTAACCACTTATAATGATATCCGAACAAAAATATATTTGAATAAATTGAATAGTAAAATAAATAAAATTTTTAAATTAAGTTACTGGCATCACTAAAATCGAAAAGTTTTAAGTGAAGCTATGCATTTATCTTGATGAAAACTCTTAGTGCATAGTAGAACTAAGCATTAAATGGCAGTGGTAGTTTTCAGAAGTTCTTGTCACTGTTGATTATAAAAAAATGTATTATATTATATACAGTTTATTGAACTATTGACTAATCAAATTGTGTTTCACCTTTTTTTTAAAAAAAAAACTATTTTTTTTAACAATATTCACTAAATAATTTTTTGCAGATTTTACGAAATTAGATTTTACACAGCGTGGAGATGAGAGAAGATGTCTTGTTGGAAAAGCTTTGAAAAATATAATTTGCAAGGCAATAGGTAAATATTTATATAGAGTTGTATTGGGTTTTAAATAAAATAAAAAATTGGGTTTTATTAACCGGTTTAAACAACATATATTTATGAATGTGTTGAAACTTTCACGAGTTGGAATATCACGTGGATGATTTCTAGATACATCCGTGTCATTGTTAACCGACATTTTGGACACTTTGTAGAGTCTGTCTTCAGGGTTGTCACGACTGTCCTTGACGACATAATGCGTCCCGTGTCCTTGGAACCGTGTTATCTCGATCAATGGGAGTCGAGCGCATTCTATCGTGTCATGACATGTCAATATGAGTCATGTTTTTTCTGTTTTAATTCTATATGTTTTTTTGGCATTCTTCACATTTGGGCCTGCCTTTTCTGCATCTGCAGTTAATATTTTTATGGAATGGCTTGAAGAACAGTCTTTAAAAAATGAGGATGACACTTTTGTACAGTGGCACTATGGTGAAGAAGAATTAAATACATTTAACAACATTAATAAAGCATTAAAAAGAGCTGAAAAAATACACAAAACAGGTAATTCCATTGTGGAATTTGAAGGCGAAAAGAAAGGAATATTGTTATTGCCATACATACATGGGGTAGCATACCGCATCTCTAGAATTATGAGACAAATAAAAGATAAAAATTGTATTTAAACCAAATATGACTGTTGGATCTCTATTCCGAAGCCCAAAAGACAAAATCCCCGGATATGTAAACACCGGGGTATATAAAATTCCATGCACATGCGGCAAGTCATACAATGGGCACTAGATGGAGGGCAATAGAGATACGAATAAAGAAACATGAAAAAGATGTTGATTACAATAGGAAAGAAAAATCTGCTCTAGCCGAACACGCGGTGAATAAAGGGCGTTCCATCCAGTTTGACAAAGTTAAGATATTTGATAAAGAGGATAACTTTGGAAAAAAAATGTTTGAAGAAGCCATAGAAATCGGAAAATGGCCATAAAACTTTAACGGAGAAGACGGTTGGAAAATCAACAACGGGTGTAAATCCATATGCAACAAGAAAAAAGAAAATAACTAGTTAAACCAACTGGTCAAAATCATAAAAAGGAAGCGGCCATTGTTGAAAAAATATTAACTGCAGATGCAAAAAAGGCAGGGCCAAAGGTAAAGAATGCCAAAAGACATACAGAATTAAAACAGACAAAAAAATAGGCATCGTGACATGTATGACACGATAGAATGCGCTAGACTCCTTTTGGTCGAATAAAGGATATTTTCTAAAAAGCTGTTGGTAGAACGTTTGATAGGCTAACGATATAAGATTAATATTATGGGATCTGAACGCAAAACGTGGAAGAGAAACTCATTTCCTTCCAATAATAGGAAGTAAAAGCACACATGACAAGAATTGTGGCAACACAAGGAATTTTTTCTGTATTGTCAAGAAACATCAACAATATAACCCAAACCTAAAAGGTATAAAACAAATACAAAGGTGTCGATTCTCATGGAACCCGAAAAAAAAGGCTGAAAGATGGAGTGAATATTTCATTGAATACTCAATAGGACATAATACCACTATATCCAGCGGAGAAGACGATATATCAAAGAGCTGAAGTAAAGGAGTATAACGCAGGAAGAAACTGATAGTATAATAGCCAGCCTCCAGAATTGGAAAGCGCCCGGTTCAGACAATATCCCAGCAAAGATGATAAAATATGGCGAAAAACTAATAAGGTATTTCATTCAATTTAAGGGACCAGTCACCATTTTCAGTAAATTATTGTTAACATAAAAAGTTAATAAATATATATGTTACCAATTAAGTATTTAAAGTTAATTTAAAAAAAAATAATTTGAGAGGCAATTATAAGTATAAATGTTTGAGAAAAATAGAGATCATATTGTTTTTATACACTTTACTACCGAAAAAAATACAATAACTGATTAAAGCCTATAAAATATGGAGTGGATCACTTAATAAGTATTATAAGACATATGACGACAACCTAGTTAATTTGCTATTTTTTATATTTATTATCAATACGGTTATTTATTATTATTTGCAGATTTTGAAAATTTGACCAAACTTTTAGAAGAAAGAAGACGTGCTCCAACAGAGGATTCAAGGCAAAGAATCATCCGTGCATCAGGTAAGTTTTCATATAGAGTTGTCATGACTTAAAACCTTAAAAACAACTATTATTGAATTAATGTAGGTCTTTGGATTTAAAATTTAGTAATGTATTGATAAACTAGTATTTAGTACTACCCTAAAATATTTTTTATTGGAATGAAAATATTTTAAACTTATTCTTCATTTCATCGCAAAGAAATTTGCTACAATATTATATTGCACGTTATTATTACTACAATATATCAAGTTAATCAGTAGTTTTAATTTTAAACCATTAACCTAATAATTAGTGATAGCTAGGATAAAAATTTGTACTTTAATAATATCTAGTCATTATTGACACATATTTTCTACAAATACCATGTCTGCGAGTAGTAAGTGAGGTACCCTGACACCACCTACTTCTGCTGTATAATAAAGACCTCATGTATCGTTATTTATGACTTTATGACAAGTAAAGTAGATTTGTCATGCACCATAAACAAGTAGAAATTATTAAAGCTCAATTATTTTTATTTTTTTAGATAGAAATTTGTATCAAGTTTCAGTAAAAATAATGTGTAGACTTTTATCATTATTCTTGTGTACAAAATGTCCAACACAAGAATTATTTTGCCTGAAAGATGAAGATAAAAACACTTGTACCATAATAAATACAAGATCAACACCAGAAAAACATGTTTACAGAGAAATTGATGGCATTTGGTATCAAGTGAGCAACGATGACATAGATTATACTATAGAACCACTTAAAAGTCAAATATGCTAATTTTAACGTGGAATTAATTGTATAAGTCGTCTCAAATTATATAATATTACTGTTATTATATTTAAATACTATTTGAGTTGTTCACTAATATCCAATCCGTAAATTTATTTAATGTATTTTACAATAAACCGCTTTACTCACGATTTTAATCACATTTGTTGCTTGTGTATTGATTTAAACAGATACGAGTACATTAAATATTTTCCATATTACACATGTTGGATTTGAAGCATTTTTAAAAATACAATGTACTCGTTCTCTGCATCAACCTGTAGTCATTTGTTTGCCATTATTTTTTTAATTTTGAACCCTGGCAAAAGAAATAAAAACAAATATATTTAAATGTTTGTTCTTCGCGATTAAACTAAACGACAATATAATCTCACGGTCACATTCACAATAATGTTATATTATATAAAAACACAATACCGAACCGTAGCTACCATAATGTACTCTCTGTACATTAGTTAAAGTCAGCTATCTGTCTATAAATTTTATAAAAAAAAAATTGTTAGTATCCACAATATAGGCGGATACATGGGCACATGGATATGTATATTTTCTAACTCTAATGTCTTATCTCTAATATCTAATTTCTAATCTATGGCTAAGACATTAAAAATTTTTTATCAGCTATTTCATTCGCAATACAACTGCTAGATCGCGTCACACGCAAACATTTTCCTCTGTTAGGTAAGGTTAGGTTTTTTTTCATCAACTCAAGTATATGCCATTATTTTTTCTTTAATTTATTCTTGGACTTACTATACGTCATGTCCATGTCCTGCTTAACTTATTTATCTACTATTTAGAATTTTGTGAGTGCAAACTCGTTCCTAAATCGGTCCGGGTGTAAGCTACATACATTTTTTGGGATGTTAGAATCCTGTCAAAAATCGAAGGTTGAAATAAAAACAATTATATTTAAATATTGTTAAAAGTCTTATTTTCATTTTCGAAGCTGTGCTAGGGGTCTTCCAAAGTTTGCTTGGACGTTTCATGTCACAATTTTGTCCAACTCTATCTCCATCTCTATCTCCACCTGCAGCTCCAGTTCCATCTCCAGCTCTAGCTCCAGCTCCAGCTCTAGTTCCATCTCCAGCTCCAGCTCCAGCTTCAGTTCCAGCTCTAGCTCTACCTTCAGCTCCAGCTCCAGGTCTAGCTCCATCTCCAGCTCGAGCTTCAGTTCCAGCTCTGGCTCTAGCTCCAGCTCCAGCTCTAGCTCCATCTCCAGCTCTAACTCCAGCTCTAGCTTAAGCTTCATCTCCAGCTCCAGCTCCAGCTCTAACTCCAGCTCCAGCTCCAGGTCTAGCTCCAACTCCAGCTCGAGCTTCAGTTCCAGCTCCAGCTCCAGCTCTCAGCTCCAGCTCCATCTCCAGCTCGAGCTTCAGTTCCAGCTCTAGCTCTAGCTCCAGCTCGCTCTAGCTCCATCTCCAGCTCTAACTCCAGCTCTAGCTTAAGCTTCATCTCCAGCTCCAGCTCCAGCGCTGCTCAGCTCCATCTCCAGCTCGAGCTTCCAGCTCGCTCGCCAGCTCCTCTCAGCCACTCCAGCTCTAGCTTAAGCTTCATCTCCGCTCCAGCCGGTCTAGCTCCATCTCCAGCTGCTCAACTCCAGCTCTAGCTTAAGCTTCATCTCCAGCTCCAGCTCTAGCTCTAGCTGCAGCTCGTATAGTGAGAAAACAAATGGGAAGACGAAAAAACATAACTAATATCATGACGCCATGTAGTCTTTATGGACCCAACGGTGTATTATGTCAATAACGCCACGTAAGGTCTTTAGGCCCTACATGTGCAACTTATTTTTTTCGCCGCGTAGGGTCTCTAAATTAATAGTGTAAAGTAACCCGTAGGGTCGATGGGCCCTACATGGCGCTTAACCTGTTAATATGATCCCGGACATAGTGAACTATTCCCTACACACCCAGAGCCTAGAAGATCAGTGCGTGCGTAGGTTACGAAAGTCCCAATCTTCACCATACAAGAGCTCGAAGTGGCGAGTCATAGGATAAAGATGGGAAAGGCCCCTGGGCCTGATGGGATCCGAATGAAGCGCTGAAGATAGCACTCAAGGTGAAACCGCAGTTTTTTGTAGATATCTTTAACAACTGCATGAAGGATGGCATCTTTCCCTACGCCTGGAAACACGCAAATCTCGTTTTGCTACCGAAACCCGAGAAACCGACGGGGCTAGCAACCAGCTATAGGCCACTTACCATGTTGGACACCACGGGGAAGCTGTTAGAGAGAACCATATACAACAGGCTAGAAGGATTCATGGAGGCTGCAGAAACTGGACCAGTTCGGGTCCAGTTACCGATAACCAGTTCGGGTTCAGGAAGCGAAGATCGACGGTGGACACGGTTAGCAAGGTCATGAGCATAGTTAAGGACGCCAATAATGGACCCTTAGCAAAGAGAAAGCTATGCGTACTCATTACACTTGATGTTGCCAACGCCTTCAGCAGTGCCTCCTGGGAGGTAATTGATTCAAAAGATGGTGCTTGAATCCTGGTCAGATTTCTGTGAAGTTACTTGAGCGACAGGGTACTGATTTGTGGGAATGACCATAGAGTGCGACTGACGAGCGGCGTACCGCAGGGGTCGGTCCTCGGACCGCTCCTTTGGGGAATAATGTACGACTCGCTTCTGAGAACAGAAATGTCGGAAGACGTGGACATAGTAGGAAGAGGAAACACCACGACCCTGCTGGAAGAAGTAGTAAACGACGCCCTGGAAAGAGTACGGAGATGAATGGAAAGAGCCAAACTACGCCTGGCGGCTCATAAGACAGAGGCGATCGTACTAACGACGAAAAGGGATTATCGAGATCCAGAGTTTGTATTAGGTGACCAAACTATCAGGACAGGAAAGACCTACTACTAGGAAAGTGGCAGACACGGTGGGATGCTGCGCAGACCGGAAGATGGACTCAACGCCTTATCCCTGAAGTTAAGAAATGGACTGAAAGAAAGCATAGAAATCTGAGCTATTATCTAACTCAAGCGCTATCGGGACATGGTTGTTGTAATCAATCCCTGCATCGCAGAAATAGGGCCGAAAATTCAGCTTGTTCACTATGCGGGGACCAAATCGATGATGCCGAACATACGTTGATTAAGTGTGATGTGTGGCACAATTGGAGGCGGGAACTAAACCTGGAAATTGGCATGGAAGTCACTCTGGATAATGTAGTGGGGTTAATGTTAGAGAGCAGAAGGCAATAGAGATTAGTGACGGAGTATATGGAAAAAGTTATGGCCACGAAATTTCGAGAAGAGAGAAGGCGGCAGAATGCAGAGAGGCTTAAAGATCACATAGTATAGTTTTATTTTTCTTAATAGCTAAGTCAATTGTGGGTCGCAGACCAAAACATGGGTGGTTAGAGGCCCCCAAATAATATGTAAATTAATTTTTGTATAGAGTGCATTCTAAGTAATCGTTTTTTTTCTAGCAATAAACGAGACGAGACTGGGGGAAGTAATGTCTGATGACGAGTCCCTCCCAGTCTTTGTAATTTACTTAAAAATTAAAAATAAAAGCTCCATCTCCAGCTATAGCTCCATCTCCAGCTACAATCCTATCTCCAGCTCCAGCTTCAATCCTATCTCCAGCTCCATCTTCAACTTAAGCTTCAGCTTCAGCTCCATCTTAATCTCTAGCTCCAGCTTCATCTCCATCTCTATCTCAAAATGCGTCCTTCGGTGATGTCGCGTTTACAAATTTAACCACGAAGGGCTGTCCACATGGGTCAATTTTAACTTCTCACTTATGTGGAACCTAATATTCGACGACTTCCTTAGTTCTGTTACACTTTCCGGAGTACACGTCATTGGCTACGAAGGTGATAGTATGGTTTTAGAGGGAGCCTACACGAGACCGGACGTTGAGCACAAAGCTAACGTAGAGCTTGCCGTGGCTAGCAAATGGAGGACGTGAAACAATCTTTGATTTTCGTGGAAAAGACCGAAGCCATGGTGCTGACAAGTGTTTTCCGCTAATCCGGATGAACGGCGCCTTCAAATCACCACAGGTCATGGCGTGTTAACTCCCGCCAGACTTTCAAGTTCGTAAAACTATAATAGTGAGCAAGTGCCAAAATCTAAATCTGTATTGGAAAAGGTGTTATCGTAATGCGTGGGCTCAGAAATAAAACAAATAAATTAAAGAAATCACGTTATTGTAAAATCAATACCTACCTATGTTACAGCTTGAACATTTATTATTAAAAATATGTTTGATAAATGTATTAACTATTTTGGATATTATTTTCATTTCTTCGTATAACACACTACTACAAAGTGTAAAAATGAATAGTTTTGACGCTCAGTTAAAAATCAGTTTATAGGAGATAGATACAATATACTTCAAAATTTCGACAGGTTTTTGCTTAAATTTTTTAGTACTACTACTGAGTCGTCATAAACTATTTTAGAGCTAAATTATTATTTATTTAATTTACTATTCTATGAATAAGTTGCTACAATATCCTCTTGATATGATAAAAATAATTAAAAAAACCTAAATTTTAAATTTACATGCACATCAATCAGGGATGAAACTTATTTGCCTGCGTGAAAACAGTATAAATTATATGAAAAAACGCAAAAATTAGGTGGAAAACTTGATGTTTTGACTCTAAATATGCACAAAATGACATACTAATTATTTTTTTTTAATTTTTAAAAAATAAGTATTATAAGCAAGCGATTCACGTTGGTCCAATATTTTAAAGATTTTTCCTAATGTTTTCCGAAAATATTGAAAAAAAATTACAATAATAATTGTAAGAACCATTTTTTTCGTCCAAAAGTGTGTTTTGATCGTCCTGTGAATTTTCACATTTAGCCCTTACGCCAAAATGGGAGGAAGCCGTCTTTTTATTTTTATAAGCCGACGTGTATATTATTTATTGATTTTAAAATACAAGTGTTTTATTGTTTACTTAAATTATTTTAGTCTACGTGTACAAAATAAGGTTGTAAATCGTTACTTTGGTGATACAAAACTAGAAACTAATAATTGGATTGCAAATACAATTATATTTATTGATTTTAAAAGGCATATTTTTTAACAGCGTTTATTTGTGTACATGTAAGTGTGTTTCGTATTTATCTTATTTATTTTAGTCTAAGAGTACATAATCAGGCTTTAAAATAAAATGACACGTTCACAGATAATAATTGGTATCAAGTTGTTAATGTATACTTGTTTTAAAAAAAATATACAGAATATTATGTTAGTTAATCTACACTATAAATCGGTAATTCGTTGCTAATTATATTTCAATTATTCCTGATAATGACATTTCCTGTGCCGTCGTATGCGAAGCCTAAATCTTTGAACCATTTGCTTGACATAGCATCGTCTAAACAATCGATTTGGCTTCCTCCATATTCCAGCTTAGTCATTTCCTGCGGTAACAGCTGGTGGCTCTTTTTGCAAAAATATTCTGCGTTTGGATCCACTGGCCACCTTTCTCTGTAAGACTGAACGACGCAACTACTTGTTAAGAACCAATGTATGTTCTTCTTGTATACATCCAAGATATATCCGTTTATGGTTTTTAATTCGTGATCGATCCCGTTCTCGTCGAAGCCGCGTGTAGACCATCTCGACCACATAATCGGCCGTATAGTTTCAATAAAATCGGTCAATTCTCTCGTGGCGACCAATACGTTTAGCTGAGGTTCCAACTGCTGACCTAATGAGTAAATTAAGTCCAACGCGTCTCTCATGCATTTGAACCTCGAGGACACGCTGTTTAGTTTGATCAGCACAAAATCAAAACAATCGCAATACCTTTTGAACCAAGAGGCGGACGTCCTTTTTTCAGTTTGGCAAACCCCTATTAAATGTTCTATGCGAAACCTGTAGTTATGAATAATCACAGCGTACTTACACATAAGCATATTCCAGATCTCCATGTATTTTTCCACGACGTTGGAATTGTCGATCGGGTTCCGGCTCGATAATACGGCTTCGGTTATTACGGATGTTGGATTCATTATTACTGGGCGATTATCATTAAGTACCACGATTTCAACGTCCATATACCGCCATCCAGAATGACGCACCAACCTGTTTAATTTGTTAGCTAGTTCCGTTTTTTGTAAATCGCTCATATCGTTCGACACAACGCGTGTAAAACCAAAAACAGCAACCCAAACTAGTATTGAAATCAACGTTTGTGCATGCATTATCGTTACGTATAAAAAAAAAACACACAGCAGCACTGATCGACGAAAAAAATTAACTGCAGAACACTGTGTATGAAAAATTATATTTATTTGATTTTTTTGTTTAAGCACATGCTGAAATTATTTGCCACTTGTGTTCCCGCAAGCTTTTGATATACATGCATCGCGACAAAAAAAAAACAAAGAATCAACTATGATTTTTCCTGTAAAAAAAAAAAATTAAGAGTATCGACACTTCTTGCAGATGACTTCTCTGGAAGAGGCACAACTCCTCCAAAAAGATGTTAATAGATTTTTAAATTTGTGTATTAATAATGGATTGAAGCTTAATGCATCTAAATGTGTTTATATTACATTTTGTCGTAAGAAATCTCTACATGATTTCAGCTACTATATCGGTGACGATAAACTGGTACGTGTTGATTTCTATACATGATCTTGGGATAACCTTTTCATCAGACCTGTATTTTAGCACACACATCAATAAAGTAGATGGTAAATCTTAAAAACCCTGGGATGTATTAAAAGAACTTGTGGGGAGTTCTCTGACATTAGATGTCTAGTGACGCTATATACCTCTCTTGTTAGGTCAATAATGGAATGTGGTTGTATTATATGGAATCCTACACAAATTGGCCAAATTAAAAAGTTAGAGCTCAAATTATTTCAACACAAATAGGTAACCCTACCGCCTCTATGAATTCCTGGTGTCGGTTTGCCTAAAATAACAACCCAATTCACGATTGCTAAGTTGATGGCCGGCCGTCGGTGGCTGTTGCTATGCAAATCAACAATCGACTTTTGCTAGGAAAATTTATCAAATTTACTTTTTAAGGGCTCTAACCCTGCGGGTAGTACATCTGGAGAGACCTCACGTTGTAATTGCTAAATCACGCCAGATTTAATAATTTTGTCATGAAGTTTACTTGAGATACTACAAGACACTTTTTAAAATTTTTAATTTTAACCCTTTAAAAATTTGATATTAAAACTTGAAATTTTATAAAATGTTAAAACGTTTCTTTTTCATAGTAAGAAAAAGATATCAAAAAAAAAATACCCTATAGGATCCCAAGTACACTTCATAACAAATGCAAATCTGTTTTCAGATACTAATCGGATCACTGGTTCAGCTTGTGCGATGAAAAAAAAATTTACTATTGCTATTATATTAACTAAAATTAAAATCACTTGTTTCTTAAATATTGCCTATACAAAACTCCTTAAAAATGGTCAGTATAGAATTCCCTTAATTTGTGTATTATGCATATGTGCTATGAAAGTAATGTTAGTATTAAAGGTAACACTTAGGTCATCTACATTATCTAGTCTACGAAGAAGATAATTATTAATGAGGTATTTATGTAGTATGGGATTTTTTTTTAGAGTATATGATAAGACTAAACATTAATTTACATTGAGAATCATACCATTATTATAACGCCAATCGACAAATTCGAGAATATGAGTCTAAAAGCAATCAGCATCATAGGCAGTATTAACTGGCATAAACAATTTGGCATCGTCACAGCATAATTTAACAATCTGGAATACTTTATTTAAAAATAATTTAAACCATGATACAATAGGATTTAAATATACCAATAGTTTCTAATTTCGTATACGTAATGTATGGTCCATGTTATTGAATAATGGTGTAAATAGTGTCTAGCTTAGAATTAGATACAAAAGAATCCATAGGTAATAGACTGCTTAAAGATCGCGAAAGAACTACGATGAAAACTTAGTTTTTTTTTAGTGTCCATAAAAAAATATATTACCAGTTTAAAAATGTCTATCGAAAAATATTTAAGATAGCAATGACTTTAAAATTGGTGGGAAAATTAAAAAAAAATAGAGACCTCATTTTAGGCCAAGATGAACCAATAAGTCCAATGGTATTAGAATCCCACGGGGTGAGGCATATATATATATATATATATATATATGTAAATGTATTTATATGTATATAAATATACAGGATTATTCATCAAAAATAGGTAGTAAAATTTCTAGTATTTCTTTTTTGAAAATATTTTTGATTATCATATTTTACAATATTGTGAAACTACTGCTAATAATTATTATTATTATTATTTTTTTTTTGTAATTTATTTACGATAAGACGTTCCTAGCTAGTGCTATCTACATCTAAGGATAATATACTATATACAGATACATTTTTAGCATTTTATAACATGATAGTAGTACCACCACGTTAGCCTTTCATCCAATGTGACTCCAAGATATTTGACTGAAGGTTGCCAAGGTATGGGCTCATTATCAAATTGTAATGGTACCGGAGTACAATAACGACGTAGGCTAAAAATAGCCGGATGACACCCGTGAAATAATTACAAACTGCCGCGTTTTGTGTTGTAGCAATAAATGAATTTAAAAAGAAAAACGAAATTGCCACATTTCTCATTACGGCTAATAAAATATTTGATTTGAAATGGCAAACTGCCTCAAAAATCAAATATGACAGTTAGGTCTGTTAAAAACCCATTGCTAAATAGCCATAACCTTAAATTGTGGTGTCTGGCTGAGACTTAACTAAGTAGATTGCAATTAAAATAAGCATAAGGTAACAAAAATAATTGCAAAATATTAAAATTAAAAATTAATCATTTGGGAGCAGGTTCAATCTTTAAGTTATATTTCCTGTAAAACTTTATTTTTTGACTTGTTGCAGTTTTGTTTAAAGGATGCGACATTATTCGTGTTAACTGTATGCAATAATTATAGGCTAGTTTTAAGTGCATTGTTGTCTTTAAGTGCTTTTATCAATACATATTTATATTTTTAATGTATAAAATATACCATCGGTGACAATGTCATATTAACAATTTTATGCGTTTTTAATGAAAATGATTTTATCAATTTTGAAAAAAGTGATTTTATCACATTCAGTCATTTCGGTCAACTCAAGTCCCAATCCCAATTTTAACGGCTTTTCCCTTTGTGAATATCCGTCGATAGCCATACTTAAGATATGGTTACTATTTGTTTTACGGACTATTAAAGGCAGTAGTTTAAAAAATATCTATGCGCAAAAATTGTATGTAAATAGTATATCCGATTTGATAACATTTACAAGTTTTGACAATTCGCTATGCCCTTCGAATTTTCAACGTAAAAAGTAACACTAAGATGTGAAATTCGAACATTGACAATTTTATATATTGTTATTGTCGTTGGAACGGCGTATTTTTCTGCTTGAATTTATGAATATTTATCGATGGAAAACAATGTACTAAAACATTTACATGTGTGCACAAGTGGCGAAATTGTATGATAACCGAAAATATTTTCGATTTGTTATAACTTTAGAATTTTCCGTATAAAAAATTTTATCGACAAAATTGCACATGGAAAAAACCCGAAATTTCGACAATCCACCGGGAGAAAGGCTGAAAGTTTTTAAAATTTTGTTTGGCGCAATTTTAAGATTTTAGAACTGGAAATTAGCCTAAAAATAGGTCTAACAAACATCATATATCATGTGTAGAAAAAAAATATCCATACCTAAGCTTTATCAGTGTAACCTAAAAGTAGGACAACGAATGATACGAATTTTGATTGTATCTATATATTATTAAATCATAGTAATTTGATCAGTTATGGATAATTAGGACCACGTGTTTAGGCATATATTTCAATCATAATAACGCAAAGATCTAGTAATTTCAACCTAACAAATACACTTAGTTAACTCAGTGTAAATGGTCGCTAAGGAAAAAAAAAAAAGAAATGATTCAACATAAGCCTTAAAATACGTGATATACTATAGGAACTACTTAAATACTATAATTTTAATGGTCGATGTATATTTATTATTGATCGTTGTCAACAATAAAATCAGTCGACATATAAAACCATTATATGAAAAAATCCATATTTAATTTACTTGGTCAGAAGTCGTAAGTCTGTTTCAAACTTCCTACATACTAAATATAGCACTTGTTAACATAGGGACATAGTAGGAAAACTATAGCAAGAAAAAAAATTCAACTTTCACACTTCCAACATGCCAGTGTATCTTTACATGAACCATTCACTCAAAGTTTCCTCTTAAGTTAAGATTTTGAAATTTTAAAAATAGATTAAGCAGGGGTAGTTTAGTATACTGTAAAAAAATTGAGCCCTTAACAGTAAGCCTTTTTAAAAGGGAAACATTTCAAAGTTATCATTTTTATTCCTGACACATTCACTCACTCATCATCAAAATTATGAAACACTTCTTGTATAGGTAGAAACGTTAAATTTGGCACAAAGGTATGTCTAAGGTATAGTGTAACTAAAGGGAAAAATCTAAGTTGCATTTTTCTCAAAATTATTGCCGCTATGAATGAAGCATATAACAACATTATCAAATGTATTCACTTAGGAGTTACGTGGATGATAGAAAGGAGATAAATCAGAAGAAAAGAAAAAAGGTTCGGATACCCACAAAAAAAAGTAAACCCATCAAAGTAGTGGAATCTACATTGCGGCCAAGTCTTTTTTAGCCTCATTTAGGACCTGTATCATTCGGATACCGGCCAAGTGTTAAGCAATACAAATAAAAGAGCAATGCTGCTCATAAAAGTAGCAGTGAAGTGAGATTATGAACTAAAGAAATAGCATACTATCCACAATGTATATTACTACTTTGATAGGATGAATTTTTTTGGGAGGGGGTCTGGAACTTAACACTTTTTCACTGTTAGATTTTTGTTGAAGATTTAAATACTTTTTAAGTTTAAAAGCGAAAAAATTTAAATTCTTAATGACGCATCCGAGATGACGTCTAAAGAGACAATGGTGTCGCGACTTAATAGTAAAATAATAAACTAAAATAAAAAATCGAATTTTCCAATTTAAGTGCCACTAATGGGTGACTTCTTTATCAAATGTATTATATGCTTGTAATAAATATTAACACATATACATATTGTGCTTGAAATTGTACAGATTTTATATTTTCTTAATAAAAAAAAAAATTAAAAATACTATAATTTGCGGTATGACTGATTCGAAGCAGGTATACTCCGCGTTATACTTGAGTATATATTTTTGTCAACTTACAGTAGTTAGAGATGTTTTAAAATCGATTTTAAAACATCAACCATAAAAGAGGCCGGGTTGTTAGCCCGACGCCTCAACGACTCTCTACCAAAGAACTGTAGAAAAACAGTAGAATAGGGATTTTAATGCTCAAATAGGTAAAGAAGCAACCTTCCGACCAACCATCAGACATGTAAGTTTACACATCACATTTAACGACGAGGGGTTGAAGCTGACTGACTTTTCTATGTCCGACAATTGTATAATCAGTAGAACATATTTCCCCAGGAAAAATATTCATAAACATACTTGGACCTCACCAGATGGGAAAATGAAAACCCAAAATAACCCCGATATCATTGTAAAGAGGTACCAAACGTGCATATAAAAAGTCAGAATATACAGAGGTGCAGACGGGAACTCTGATCACTAGTTAATGATCGCATGCTTTGTGTTGACCTTCTCCGTTAATTAGAGGAATAAAAAGTATTACATATAAACGTAATGTTTAATATATTTTGTTTGTTTAAATGATACCACATAAAGTATAGCTGTACTGTGCGTAGGTTAAGTATAAGCACCTAACCTAAAGTTTTATATTTTACTATTATGTTTAGTAAATGACGGCATGTAAAAACAAAATATTCATATAAAAAACAAACATTGACAATACAAATATGAAATTGATGGCTCTTTTTTACTTTCGACGCTTCAGTTTCTATCAAAACCGATGAAATCATTTAGTTTTACTTAGCTTTTAAAGATATACACTCGTATAACATATTACTAAGTAAGCATATTTTTACACCTTCATTACAATATCGCTAAAGTTAAATTCTTTCATATTTTATTGTTTGACGAACTAAGGGCTAACGAATCCGTTGGTAAGTTATCATTACAACTTATCCTAAACACCACTTCTATATTTTATCCCACCAACCTTCTCTTGTTTAGTTTTATGTTTCTATTACCAATGGTGCTAAACTCTTACCAAGTAAAAAAATTAATTAAAAACTTGAAACGAGTTTTAATTATTTAAAAACGAATAAAAATGTCCTCATTATTCACTTTTCTTTAACAAAATATAAAAATAGCCATATATTCAGAGAAATAAATAAATCATATGAATTCATTTAAAATGATCATAATTATTTTATTCATACTGGCGAATCACATTAAGAAATAACGATAATAATGAATTATATATTGTACTAAATCCGCCCACACGTGTGCTAATTTTGTCCATAACACCCAACATTTTATCAATACTGTCGTGGTCTTCAAACAGCCACATTGCCGCAGTAGAAATTCTAAAACAGCCAGACGTAGTGTTAAAAATATGTGTTTTTTTAAAGTTATCGTTGTGGTAAGGTGTTCAGCCAGCCAAAGCCGTAGCAAAATTTGTAACTCTGTCGTGATCTTTGAACGTGATTTTTCAAATTTTATAGTGGTCAGACCATACCACAACAATAAAATCCTTTAATCGTCCTTTAATCGTCGCAGCCTTTGAAACAGCTGTATTGCCGCGATTCGTTTTTCAAAAAAGTACCCAAAAGTCATAAAAATCGATTTCTCATTGCATAATCTCTCATTATATAGGGAGTACTTGCAATTAATTACAAATAAAAACACTTTTGGCGTTGCCATTGCGAAGCTCCACAAAACATTATTTATTAAAAATTACAACTTGTAAAAAATTATTACTCGGACTATGCAGGGAATGTTTTATAATTTTGCTGATGAGTGAGTAAGTCAGTGACAACAAATGAAATATTTGAAATTTTTCCCTTTTGAAAAGACCTTTCCGTTAAGGACTCATTTTTTACAGTGTCGTAAGCTACTCGAGCTTTATTTATGTTTCAAATTTTAAAAACTTATCTTAAGAAGAAACAGAGATATGTGGGTTAGAAAAACTGGGGGAATTGGCCCGTGTAAAAATACACTTTGCTGGAACTTAGCCTGGCCTACTGCCATGCACTCAGATTTTTTCGCATGCAATTTATTTTGTCAGACATTTTCTACATTTCCACTGGTACTCCTTCAGTTCTCGTCCAAACGCTTTTTAACTTTCATTGCTCTCAACCAAACTTTCTGCTCTGTATCTAAGCTTACTACCAGACCTTCGTTTCACGAAACACTCTCAAAGACACTCTTGGATAGTGTAACAGAATACATTTAATGAATAAGGTTAATTAGGGAAAAGGGTGTTTATATTTAGCTTTATTTGGTTAAGTAGACGGAAGGTTTTGTGATGTGATATTATTTGGTGGTTACGTGATGAAGGTGCTCGTAATAAATTTAATAATTAAAAACCATTTTATTTGTGTTACAAATTTGTTTACACTTGCAATGAGTTAAAGTTAAAAAAAATAATAAAAAGAATCGTTGACAAAAATACTGGTTTTATCAGTTATAAAACTGATAAAGGCCAAGTAATTTTGACAACTGAGTAGATATCAGAAATAGTCGTCAAATCGAACACAATCCGACTGATCAAAGGCCTTGTAGGGAAAATTTTCTGACTAATGACTGAATGTAAAAAAAATACTTGATGGACTATGAATTCAAGTAGCTGTTGTGGTCGGATGACCGACTTTTTATAAGTGTCTCCCGGAAATCGTAGAAAAAGGGGGGAAAGATGAGTCATAGTGTATGGGATTTTATGGCTTACTCAGTGCATATGCGTTTAATTTTATTTAAAATATTTGTGATATTACAAATTATATATAAATACAAACGCATTGTTCTATGCATACAGTTTTGTAAAACACTTTTGATAAATAAATTCGATATTTATAATATATTAAAATACTACTAAAAAAAAATACATAATAATAATATATATTAAAACTTATAATTGTAAAACTAATGCCTTCTGTTTTTATGTCAGAGTTGTTATTTAATTGACCATTGTGTCTTATATGCTTCTAATTTATTGCAGATAAAGATGAAATTTGACTATTTTTTAATAGCATTTATCTTTGTAATCATTTTGGAAGATGTTGGTAATAATTTCATCTTATACCTACCTAATATATATTTGAGATAGTTAAAATAAATAATCCTAATCGTTTTTTTATAGAACTGTACAAGTTACAGGTTTACATAACAAGTGATTACATTTTTTTTACATACAAAATACCATTACAAATTTCAATATTGTACTGTTTTATACATATATTTTTAAATAATTTATTACAGACTTATACATCAAACAGGCTAAGCAGCAAGGTATTATGTATACTGTATATAATTGCTTCGTTATTTTTGCTTGATTATCAAATAATTTTTTAATTAAAAACTGGGATTAATCTGCTCAGCCAAGAGTGCATGAAATATGTGTAGATAGTATCAATATTCCAAATATTATGTGAAAAATTTTTTCAGCCAAGTCTGCAACCACGAAAGAGCATTTTCATGTCTCGTTGCAGTACCGAATAAATTTAGAGCAGTGGTGGAATTATAGATAATGATATAGTATATTAACAAGGGGTAACGAGCTAGTATATTAAAACGTCAAGTTTCTGGCTAAAATTGTAATGTTTATTATCTTGCCAAAATTAACATAGAGAATTAAACTATTTTGAATTTATTATTTAGTTCTAATTTGAACGTTGAACGTACAACATATCTCTTATCGCTTATCTTCTATATCTTACCCCTATCCCCTACCCACCATCTCCCGTCCCTATCACTCACCCCTATCTCCCACCCCTGTCTCCTGTCCCCAACCCCACCCCTTATCTCTTATCCCTATCTCCTGTCCCCAACCCCAACCCTATCCCACCCCCACCCCTTATCTCCTACCCCTATTTCCACCTCCAACCCATCTCCGTGTTGTAACGCTCTTTTGGTAACGCTTTTTTCGTTACGCTTTTTTTCGGTTATTTGCCATAGCTAATTCCACCCCTTTCCCATTCCCACCTCATCTTCAACCACATTTTTTTTTTTGGTAACGCTCTTTTGGTAATGCATTTTTCGTTAGAATATTTTTGTTATAATATTTTCGTTACAATATTTTCGGTTATGTGCCAGAGCTAAGACATGAAAATGTCAAAAAGAAATGGGGTTGATGATGAGGTTGGGGGTGGGAATGGGAATGGGGTTGGGGGTGAGATTAGCAGGTGCATAACCGAAAAAAAGTGTTACCAAAAAGCGTTACGCAAGCCAGATTTTATGAAAACAATAAAATATTAGCCAGAAACTTGAGTGTACATAATTTTGTAATCTCCATGGCTTATGCTGTAACTGGAAGCTCCATATAATTTTTTTTTTTTAAATTATAATTCCAAAACTAATCTAAATTTATTCGGTACTTCAACGAGACATAAAAATGCTGTTTCGTGGTGGCAGACTCGGCTTATAAACTCTTTCGGTTATGTGCCAGAGCAAAGACATGAAAATGTCAAAAATTAACAAATCAGTTTTCATAACTTACATACCGTGACTATTTAACCTAATAGGGAGAGTAAAGTTCAGTTAAATGGTCTACCCTGAAACGTGATGTATATACTAAGATACATGATCTTATACTAAGGATTTATCTACATATCTACATAAGGTAATATCATTTAATTTTACCATAGCTAATACCATTATTAATTGATTCTAGGTATATTATATAATTTAGTTCAACATTATATTCAATGTGAAAATACATCCATGGGTAGTTATAACAAAATAATATAGCAAAAAATTAAAATATGTTTTCCTATGTTAAGAATAAAATATTTAAAAGTGATTTAATTGTAAAAGTAAATTACAACTATAGATAATAATTTTGATGGTAATTTTTCGGTGTTTTAAAATATACATTTTATTACATGCTTTCCTTTAACTCACTAACACGTACGTTCGTAGGTGCATTTGTACGGGTATTTTTCAAACCTTGCAAAATTAATTTAACCCATTTCTCGATGTCGTATAGGGCTGAAACTTGGCAGAAACACTCATCTTAGATGACAATACAATATCCTGTAATCATATTGGGACTGGAACATCAGAGTCAAATGTGGGGGTCATTTCACTAAAATTTCATTTTTTTCCAAATCTTCCAAAATTAATTTAGTAATCTATTCAGAAATTATTAAATACCTTTAATAGGACTAAAAAAAAAAATTAATATACATTTTTTTTTAAAACATGCTTTTCAAAAAAAAAAAAAAAATAGTAAAAAGTGAACTAAAAAGTAAAAAATTATTTTATTACAAGAACATTTTACCTATTATTTAATTTAAAATGTCAATGACTTAGAAAACAGCCGAAAATAAAATTCAATTTTAAATAATGTTAAAAATCTTTAATTTTTGACTAAAAAGAAAAGCGTGGGCCCTATTAAACAAAGTCCAAATTCATTGAGTTAAGTATTATGAAATGTATGTGTCACACACAAATATTAAACTAAATTTAAATTACAAAAGAACTTATAATATAAAGCATTATATAATATATTTATTATGGGCATTGTTGAATAGGTCCCACGCTTTTCTTTTTAGTAAAAAATTAAAGATGTTTAACATTATTTAAAATTGTTTTTAATTTTCGGTTGTTTTCAAAGTAACTGACATTTTAAATATAATAATAGATAATTTGTTTTTGTAATAAAACTATTTTTTACTTTTTTGTACACTTTTTACTATTAATTTTTTTTTAGAAAAGCATGTTTTTAAAAAGTTTTTTTTAAAAAATAGAAATGGAATCTTTCAATGTACATTTGTTCGTAATTTTTTATACACATGTATAATCTAACCCAGTCTACTAATTTATGATAGAATATAAAACTACAATCGATATAGTTTTTAATAAACCAATTATTTTAATTTCAGAAGAACTGTCCCTTATATTTGCTGTACCAGGTAAAAATATTTTCTACATATTAGAGACGAATTTCACAGTTATTTCTCGTTCACTAAATATATAATAATTTCTTTTTAATTTCAGATAAAGCTAACTACCGTCGTCACCCACAGTGTAAATCGCCTTTAAATCTTTCATATTTATAATACTTCACACAATCACATTTTCGCATGATATTTTGTTATTATATTACCTGTCAAAATAAGTCCCAGTCAATATCTCTGTATATATTATACAGCAGTACTTTATACATATTTTATATATAAATTATAATATTAACATATATAATGAATAATCATATACTTGTATAATATTTGATTATTTTTTTTCAGTATGCGTGGACAGAGAGATTCGAGTAGGAAACTCAATATATGTAGTTTTACGTAGTAAATATAAAATTTAACACTTTTGAAAAATCAACTTTAATAATAAATATTTTTTTTATTGACTGTATTATAATTATATTTTTTCTTATAGACTTTAATCTACTTCGAAACTTGAATCTAAGTACAGAACAAATTGTAGATCTAGTTCTTGATGTATCTAATGTATTCCATAATGTAGAAGAAGGTAATTATAAATTTATTCGATAATTGTAAATATTTTTAAGGGTAGGATTAATTAACGAATGTATATAGGTTATCGATGTATTTCAATTGATTTCTCGAAATTTATTTTAATCTCTATCATTTAAGAATAAATAAGTACATTTTTGTCCAATGTTTTTTATGTAAACGCTTTATAACTTTTCTGAAGATGGTATGACTTAAAGTCGAAATTTTAGTGCGACATCCATTTCCGTTTCACGTTGTTGTTTCAACTATTGCCTAAAAACAATAGAATTTTATATTTTATTTGATTACATTATGTTAATGTAATTAAATTTGTGACAATAGTTAAAGGTACTGCTCAATTCCTTACTATAACAAAATGCACTATGGACATTGGAACTGTGTTAATCGAAAATATAAAAAAAACAAATTTTTTTTTAAATAGCTTTTGTCTATTGATTAATTTACACAGAACAACCTGGAAATTTAATAAGGCTAATGTTTAATTATTCAAAGTTTTATTCAGATTTTTAATTTGATTACATTATATAATGTAATCAAATTAGGTACTCCTTACCATAACAAAATGACACCAATGACATGATGCAATCGACAAATAATGAAAATATACTTTTTTTTTCAAAGAGCTTTTGTCTACTGATTTATTCAATAAAAGCAACCTGTAAATTTAATAAGCCCAACGTTTAAGTACTATTTTTTTAAAAGGTTTCAAGTATAGTTGATGATTTTTTATATTTTATTGCTCCCACTAGCCTCACCATCAGTATAGTTTTTTGACTTAGTGTCACAAGTTATGCTTTTACATTAGTTCTTTGGATCTCAAGTATAGAAATATTACTTTCTTCTAGTTATAGTGCCAATGGCATATAATTGAACAAATTTAAATAATTCTTAGAAGTGTAATTACATTAAGAGCAACAAATTTATTTGTAATTTATATTTTATTGTTTGTTATTAAAACTGTAATTTAAAATTTTTTACAGTACAAACTGAATATTCACTGTCAGAACTCGGAACAGCGAGAAGACTAGATACTAGAAATACTATACGGGATTTAACTAGATTGTTAAGTAAATAATTGTTAACAATAACATTTTAGTAAACGTATATGTTCGGTTATACTTTTTTTAACTAATCATAAAACCTTATAAAAATGTTCAGTAGAGACATACTGGATAATACTGGATACATATTGGAATTATGTATTCATATTTATAACAGCATGACAATATTTTAATATTTTTTTATAATAATACAAGTACAAGCATTCAATGGTGACATTGTTATTTGACTTTACTTTGAAATTAGTCTTTTTACTTTAATTGCGAAGGTATAAACACTAAAGCGCTCTACTGTTTCTAATAGAGTTAACAAATAAATATTTGTATAGAGTGTAATTAATTAATTTAAAAATTATATTACTTTTAAAGTATATTTATTTATTTAACATTTTTTTTTAATATATAAAGATTGTAATATTTTTATTTTTTAAGGTGGCCCGACAGATCCAGTTCGTAACTATATGTGTCGTACATTAGGAGTGATCAGAAGTATACTAAACCCGGATTCATTTATAACAAATGCGGTGATGGAGGAGAACGACACATGTGTTCTAACTACAACTACAGACCCCAACAGTGTTTGGAAATACAGGAATGTTGGCGGCGAAATTTGTCAAGTTGATATCAATGATGTTACCCGGTCAATAGAACCACTTGCTAATCAGATGGTGTGGGATAATTGATCACAACGATTGTAGTTATATCGTACACAAAATTATATAGTACATTTTAATACTTTTTTGAATTATATAATACTTGTAATACCACACTTACATACAAAATTTTAAATAAATTAAATATTCTTTACAATAAACAGTTTTATCACGATTTTAAATACATTTGTTGTTTATATATTTATTTTTATCGATATGAAATCCAAGTACACTTTCGATTCGATACGTTATTGAAAATGATTTTATTGGTTTTACTTAATTTTAAATTCTCATCATCAGCACTCCTTTCATCATTTACAAACTGTCATTTCTTTGATATTAATAATTCCTTGAAAAATTGTATACGTGGTGCAAACTCTATTATTTTATAAATATAAAAAAAAACTGTAAAATAATTATAATTTAAAATTAAAATTAGTATGACTATTATTAAGAATTTATTTGTGAAAATAATTGCAAAATTTTAAGTAGTATATATATATGCTAAACAATTTAATTGTTAAAAGAGCAAAAATATTTTGATTTGCTATAAATAAATACTTGTACCGTCAGTGATTAATATTATTATAGTATCTTGTAACTTCAAGATTTGACAATTTAGAGTTACTGATAGTTTAGTGGCGCCCCGTCAGGGGAATCTTTAAAACCCCTTAAAAACCTTCAGCTACTAATATATAACATTATTATTATTAATAAATAGTATGGACATTTTTATCTGCATCACATACTATATCTGATTTTCTTCTCGAGAATTACTTCAACATCCATTTGGTTATAATAATATGTAATTAGGTATGTGCAATCATAAGCGTTATAAGTTTTTAAAAGGTCCACATAGTGTAAACGAAGATATAATAACACGCAGTTGAACAAATATGAGACGATAGGGGAAAAGAGACTTCTTGTAATGAGAATCCATTTCGCAAGTGAGGCCATATCATCGACCAGGTTTTGAAAGATATTTAAGAGAATAGGGTTGAAATATAATTGATATTTTATACACCAGGAAGTATTTAGCAACATAAATATGTTGTTTATCTTTATAATAATAATACTTAGTAAACAGGAAAATGCATTAAAAAAACAAGATTGTTTTTTGTAAGCGCCGTGCATTTGTATGCGCGTGTCATTTTACGGGTTTGGCATAAATAGGTCTAGTTGTAAGGGCTTGTAACTCATTCTATCTGGAACGTTTTTAAGTATAACGTGTATGTATTATTTTTACACTGTTTTATTATACTCTAAGCAATATTATCTATTTTTGTATTTACTAAAAGTGTTTGACAATATTAGTGTGTTTAATCATTTGATTTATTTGTGTTGTGTTATTTATTCAAATTATATATCCACTGGCGCTTACTCTAATGTTATATGCAAAACATATTAGAATATAATATTTCATCAAAATGATGCAAACAAAATTTGTAAACTCGGCTAATTTTCAAAATAGAAGAACGATTCTGTTCTCAAAATGTAGTGTATTATTTGGAATAATGAATAATTAAAAACTAGATTTTTCGGACAAGAGGTCCCTTTTTCCTTTATGTCTCACAAATATTAAATTTGTAAAAAGACAACGAGCACATATTACACACGAGATACATAATTTTTTTTTTTTAATTAAAATAATTAATGAACACTTAAACGAAATAGCATTAAGTATTAGTGTGGCGCATAAAAAAAATGCATTTTTTTTCGCCCACCATTAAAAATTAATCTTTGCAGTAAATAAATAAGTTTATAACTATTGGGCGTCAGTCGGTAAAGTTTAACAGGTCGCTCAACACGATTTAATATAAATTTTAGGCATATTTCATTAATTTGCACAATTTGTTGTCTAAAACTAAACCTATTCAATATTCTCTGAATCTGACGACTTTGTTCGAATCTCGTGAAGTTACTCTATCGTTTGATATAATAACTTACAAACTAAATTCGTTTAATATGGTTTTATAGTAGTTTAAATTAATAACTATACGTTTTTTTTTTTTTATTTCAAAATATTATGAGTACATATGAATTCTAACTACTGACAGATTTTCAACCTATAGGTCCTACAAATCTAAACAAGTAGTCTTCTTATTTTAAATAAATAATATAACTTAAAACGCGTTTTCAATACGCTTTCCCGTTTAAGAAAGTGAATATAAAATTATTTAGAAATGTAATGATAAAGGTTCTCAATTTGAATATAAAAATAATGTAGTAACATTATTCATAACCGGATGTAGACATTTTTAGACCAATAATAGACTAAGACCTATAATAGGAATATGGATAATAATAAAATACAATACAATACAAAAAAAATATATGTATTTATAAAAATGTATAATTTTTTTTGTTTTAAAATATAAATAATAGTATTGAAACGGTAACAAACATATTGTATATTAGTTTTACATCATTAAATATCATGATAACAGGTAACACTGTACCATGTCTAGTCACCATATATAATAAAATGTTAAAATCTTATCGCGGTACACTATATTTGACCTTGGAAAAGAAAATATAATACACTGTACCCTATCTCGCTCATGGAAAAGAATCTGAGGCGGCTTAGGCGGCGCATAGCGTTATTATCATGTCGGAACGTTATCGTATTAAATAATAACGGTGACGGTGCGTGTTAGGTAACATACCCACTTTTCTTGTGCAGGCAAAAAAAAAACAAATTATTTGAACCTGTCTAAAATTTATATTCATATTTATCAGACAATAACTGGATATTTATCACTGTAATTATTTTCTGCGAGTTTCTGGAAAAACTGGAAGAAATTTAACTTAAAATGTTGAAAATATAAAATAACTATAATTAGTATTACTTTGTACTTAATTTTGCTTTTTGCGGTTGGAAAACCAAACAAGCCAAATACTGTTACTTTTAAAATGTCCATAGTGTTTAACAATTGTACTTAAAATGCAACAATTGTGCTAAAAATTAATTAGGATTAGAGGAAAGAAAACCGGAAGAATTTAAAACAATAACATTATTCCAGTCATTAAAGCTCATTCACAGTGCAAACTAATCACAAAAACAATTCTCGATTGATAAAATCACTTTGGGAGAAAATGCATAAAATTGATAATGAGGATATTACCGCCGATAGTACATTTTATATATTAAAAATATAAATAGGTATTGATAAAAGCACTGCAAAGATAATGCATATATAATTAACCTATAACTATTGCATATAATTAGTAGGAATCATGTCGCACCCTTGGAGCAAGACTGCCACAACTCAAGTTCTG
The DNA here is from genome assembly GCF_023614345.1 of Adelges cooleyi. Classification (NCBI taxonomy): domain Eukaryota; kingdom Metazoa; phylum Arthropoda; class Insecta; order Hemiptera; family Adelgidae; genus Adelges; species Adelges cooleyi. The sequence goes on from NW_026095751.1 coordinate 2,801,529, forward strand.
AGGAAATACAACTTAAAGATTGAACCTGCTTCCAAATACTACATACTTTTCAATTATTTTTTTGTTACCCGGTGCTTGTTATTTTAATTTCAAGCTACTTAGTAAAAATCTCAGCCAGACACCGCAATATTTGAGGTTACGGCTATTCAGCAATAGGTTTTAACAAATCAAACTGCCAAATTTGTTTGTTATGCCCGTTTACCATTTAAAATATTTTATAAGCCGTAATGAGGAATGTGGCAATTTTGTTTTTCTTTTTAGATTAATAATATATTGCTACAAGACAAAATGTGGCAGTTTTTTATTATTTCACCGGTGTCATCTGGTTAAGAATTATTATCAAGTTAAAAGTTAAAACGCCTTAAATCGAAATGAGACAGTCTTGATTTATTATGCTCAAGTATAATGATGAAGACAATATTTTTGATCTGATGTACCATTACATAAAAAAAAGAAAATGTAGATAATAAATTTTAAAATTTGCACGCCAGGAACTAAAAGAACTTTTTAGACCCTCAGGAAAAGTTGTATGCCTTTCCGGTCGTTATTTTGCTTAATTCGATTCTTATGACTACATTTTGCACATCGATAAAGAAAACAAAATGATAAATCGTCGTAAAGCAAACACCCAATATTAATACACGTGTACCTACGAGTATATTACAAAAACATGTTATTCTACTATTTTCGATAAATCAAAATATACTAGAAAACTGATTGATTCATTAGGGACAGGACACTAGTTTTTTCTTAAAATAATAGCATTTTTGTAGCTTTTATAATAATTGGAGACACTTAAATTGGTGTTATTTTACAATATTATAAAACTATAACTAAACATTTACCTTTTCTATTTTTTTTTCACAGCTCAATATTTTTACAGAAGCGTAGAGGCCAGCAGAAAAAATAATATTTCACTCCACCCTTCCTCCCGTCCTAAATTTTAATGTTTAATAACTCCTAAAGTAATTAGCCAAAACTGGTTTTCGACCGGTATACTATTCAGAAAATAATTCTCCGTTTAAATACTAAAATGAATATGTACACAAGTTACTATTTAAGTTTTTAAAAGCTGATAGGCTTATGGGAAATAATTTAAAAAAAGGTTAATGTTTAGTATTTTTATAAATTTGTAAAATATGATAACCAAAAAGGTTTTTAAAAAATAAATACTATAAAATTGCAATTATTCTAGAGCGTACTCATTCCATCTTGAAACCATTACAAAAATATCCGGTTTGAGTTCAAAAAACTTTTTTTTAGCAAATTGAAAAATACCCATTGCTCGTGTTCTGTTCAATTTGGAAATATTTAAAACGGCAGAGACCATAAAAGATTGTGGACAATTTTCAATAAATTAGGGGTTTTGTTTTAGGCCAATACGAACCAACTAGTCAATAATGATAAAACCATTGCATAAATTATTTTAATAAGTCTTAAAGAGTGAGGATTTTGTATAATTTCGCACATTAGCCCATGTGTTCTAAAAGTTACACCGAGTTCAAAAGTAAATAAAGATTTTATATGTACGATTTTCTATGGAAAAATTATTTATCGAATTTTCGCCTAAGCATTAACTCGAAAACACAATTTTTTTACTATAGAAAAACACTTGGGTTGTTCGATTTGCGTTCCCATTTCCACTGTTTACATTAATTGAAATATGCGAATCGACAAATTCAAGGTCTTAAGAAATTCACGGCCAACCCTATTTATTGACGGTTTTCTAGAATAATAAATAAAAACAATTTACGTTAATACTTTCTATTTGACCCTACCCATTTTTTTTTTTTAGATAAAATCATTTATTTATTTATCTGAATGTGCCGACTGCCGTTACAATTTGTAAAATAATGTTTTAATGATATTAACAGTAGATTCTATTGAATATTGTCAATTAATTGACAATGTAAAATTTACATTACTTTTAGTACACAAAAATAAGATAATGTGCTTGTAAAACTTGAATAAAAGATAGAGTAAGCATTTTTAATTTATGTATAAATATTTTTATTTTCAAAATGCTAGGAATTAATTATTCATTATGATTGTCAGGTAATTTGGCTATTTTTAATACAGTGGCGGAGACTGGAGACAACAGTTTATTAAACAATGACATAACTAGAACACGGGCGTGGTGTGGTGCAGTAGACACCTCAGCTGCCACGTGGCACTTGAGGTTAACCTGTGTCCGTTGCTGCTTGATCCCGGATGGGTGACCACACGGAATTTTTAGCGGCGACCCACACCATTAACCCCCGCTATGCAAGGCAGAAATACCATGCGCGGATGCGCCCACCCAGGTGACCGAATAGGCATTGTTAGCTATAAAGTCCTAATCCCGGTTAGGGACGAATATATATTTATTTATAACTAGAAAATAATACCTAAAACATGAAAGATACCTGCATAAAACCCATTAAAACCAGATTTGAAATTCATCAATAAACTATGTTCATTAGTTAATCATTCACCTAGAATAGTAAGTTGTGAATTTTTTGCACTACAAAGAATGTTAACATTATGATCTGATCTCAAATCTAGTTTATCGAAGCAGATAAAATCATCTTGAAGTATAGTGTTTTTAAATTATTTTCTTAATAAGTAAAAACATTTTTTAAACACATTAAATAAAAATAGTGATATTTAAAATATATTATATATTTATCAAAACAACTATTTCCGGCAACTTATCGTACCGTCAAACACGCTTGTCGTTTTGTAAATCTACAAGTAATAAAATAAATGTTTTAAAAAAAATGATTGTTTTAATATAGATCGCTATAAACCAAAAATTATAATATATTCAACTGAAGATAACTTAAATTTAATGGCTAATTGTGATCACATGGACTTTTTCAAGTTGTCCAAAATTTTTTTATCAAATCTGAACTATTCATGACAAACAATACAGTAATGATTTACCTTCGATAAACGCTCATCTCCCAAACATATGTGTCGTAGATCCATTTATTATATCACGAATATTCGGTTAAAAAACTAGTTTAGGGCGCCAATAAAAAAAATGGTTTCAGCCATTACCTAGACGCTGGAGTGTTTTCCTATATTTTGACTTTGAACTCTTTTATGTACATATGACTATAAAATCGTCTAGGAGAATGATCTATTTGATTTTTAATCAAAAAGTATGCCATATGTTAGTTGCATGTATCTTATCAAAAATGGTATCGGCGCAATATGAATATTCTACACCATAGTGAACAATTATGTAGATTGCAGCCTGTTATATATAATGTTGTCATATAAAAAATGTATTATCCTTGTGTGTGTTACACGTAGTCCGAAATAAGGATATAAGGAAAGTCAAATTTTTTTTTTCGATTAAGTAAATCGATTAAGGCCAGATATTTTAAAACTACTAATAAAAACGTTTGACCAGAATACATAATTAAGACTATACTATCATCGTAAAACCTACTACCACGATTGTGACAAGACTCAACAGCCTGCAATACATACGTACAGGGCTACAGGGTTGTTACAATATAACAACAAACTGAAACGTATCTCTGTAAAAATGAGTTTATTATATTATAAGGTTATTTACGCTATTTACAACTTATTTATAAGATAATTTACAAACCTGTAAAAATGAGAAACAACATTCAATGTTTATTGATCACAATCTTGTCTCTCACAGATTACAAATTAATTTTAACAAATTATTTTAACTTTTATATTGCTCTAAACCTGATAATAACTGGCTAATAAGCTGATAACTTTATAATCAGCTTAGTCACCTTCTCCTATCACATTATGTTTTATCAGTAGTCTACCTTATCAACTAACGCGGTAGAATTCAAATACTTAAGAAGTATACTTCTTATATAAATATAAAAATAAAACAGTAAAATGACCGGATATGGATATATGTATGTGCTCTAAAATTAATTGCAGTATTATGAATACGAATTAAATCAGGTTTTTTTTAAACGAAAATTACAACTTTTATATAAATATTTATTTATTTTAATTTTATTTTTAATTGAGTTAAATTAATTATATTTTTAATTAAAATAAGTATTGACTATAATTTTTTTTTTATATTTGGTACATAGAATATATTATTAAGTGTAGTTATCAATCAGTATTTTATTTTAACTTTATTATTATTTGTTGATAATGGTTATGTACTAATTGCAAGTGTAAACGTACATAATTAAGACTATACTATCATCATATATCGCAAGGAGATTATCTAAAGGCAATAATTATATAATTATCAGAACTTATCCATGTATTGCTGTATCTGCATGAAGGGTAGATACTCTTTAAGTTTTTTTTTTGTATATAAAACAGTCTTAGAATGAACATAAACTACTACTATTTGAGAAAAATTGTAGTTTTCGTCGATAAATCGGGCTTAAAGTAATCCTAGGGCCCCAAAACGTTTTCTATTTTACGTTTATGTTCAGTAAAAGACGCACGCAAATTTAAAAGAAATACTTTCAAATACAAACACTGACAATACAAATAGAAAAATGATGGCCCACTTTTTACGTTCGACGCTTAAGTTTCTATCAAAACCGATAAAATCATTTAGTTTTACACAGATTTTTAAAAAGAACACTCGTATAATATATTACCAAGTAAGCATATTTTTACACTTTCAATACAATGTCGCTAAAGTTAAATTATTTCATACTTAATTGTTTGATGAACTAACCAATCCGTTAGTAAGTTATCATTACAACTTATCCTAAACACCACTTTTATATTTTATCCCACCAACTTTCTTTTGTTTAGTTTTATGTTTCTATTACCGATGGTGCTAAACTCTTACCGAGTAAAAAAATTAATTAAAAAATTGAAACGAGTTTTAATTATTTAAAAAAAAAAATTACGAATAAAAATGTTTTCATTATTCACTTTTCTTCAACAAAATAAAAAAATAACCATACATTCAGAGAAATAAATACATCATAACAATTCGTTTAAAATAATCATAATTATTTTGTTCATACTGGAGAATCACATCAAGAAACAACAATAATAATGAATTATATATTGTACTAAATCCACCCACACATGTAATAATTTTGTCCATAACACCCAATTATTTATTAATACTGTCGTGGTCTTCGAACAGCCACATTGCCGCAGTAGAAATTCTAAAACACTACAGCCAGACGCAGTGTTAAAAATAAATGTTTTTTAAAGTTATCGTTGTGGTATGGTTTTCAGCCAGCCACAGCCGTAGCGAAATTTGTAACTCTGTCGTGACCTATGAACATGTCACATCGCCGCAGAGATGAACCGACAATTTTTCAAATATTGAAGTGGTCAGGCCATACCACAACAATACAATATTTCTAAGCCCTTTAATCGTCACAGCCCTTGAAAACAGCTGCATTGCCGCGATTCGTTTGTCATATAAGTACCCAAAAGTCATCAAAATCGATTTCTCATTGCAAAATCTCTCATTATATAGGCAGTACTTACAATTCATAACAAACAAAAACACTTTTAGCGTTGCCATTGCGTAGCTCCACTAAGAATTATTCGTGAAACAATAACACTTATACTATTTTGAGGCAATATTTTTTTTCATCACGAATAAAAACCCTTTTGGCTCAGCCATTGCGAAGCTCCACAAAACATTATTTTATAAAAATTACAACTTATAAGAAAATTATTATTCGGACTATACGGGAAATGTTTTATACTTTTGATGATGAGTAAGTGAGTCAGTAACAAAAATAAAATATTTGAAAATTTTTCCTTTTGAAAAGACTTACCATTAAGGGATCATTTTTTACAGTCTCGTAAGCTACTCGAGCTTAATTTATGTTACAAATTTCAAAAACTTTTCTTAAGAAGAAACAGATATATGTGGGTTAGAAAAACTGGGGTAATTGCCTTGCTGGAACTTGGCCTGGCGTACTGCCGTGTACTCAGTTTTTTTCGCATGCAATTTCTTTTTGTCTTTGGTCTTATGAAGTAGATAATGATGTCCTAATTCTAATTCTCTCTACTATAATATTTTCAAACCTTTATACTGTGGATCATAAATTGTATTTCTAGAGTTTCTACATTGTTGTATATTCGCGTTAAATATACATATAATATATCATATTGCCTTAAAATATAAGTACTAAAAAACTCTTATACCACTTTTCTGATCTTTTTCTTTCTACTGGCATTTACTTTAAAAATCTTTCGACCAGCTTTTACTAACATCTCCAGACATTTTATACATTTCAACTGGTACTCTATCAGTTCTTGTCCTAACGCTTTTTAATTTTCATTGCTCTCAACCAAACTTCCTGCTCTGTATCTAGGCTTACTACCAGACCTTCGTTTCACGAAACACTCTCTAAAGACACTCTTGGATAGTGAAAAAATACTTGATGGACTGTCAAGTCAAGTAGCTGTTGTGGTCGGATGACCGTCTTTTTATAAGTGTCTCCCGGAAATCGTTCTGTTCACTTGTTGTTGTAAATAGGGGGGAAAGATGAGTCATAGCGAATGGGATTTTGTGGCTTACTCAGTGCATATGCGTTTAGTTTTATTTAAAATATTTGTGATATTACAAATGATATATGAATACAAACGCATTGTTCTATGCATACAGTTTTGTAAAACATTTATGATAAATAAATTCGATATTTATAATATATTAAAATGCTACTAATAAAAAAAATTATAAATTAACGCCAATCGGCTTTTTAAAAAATAATACAAATTATTAGGTACATATAACAGTACAAAAGGAAAAAAAATAGTACAACAAAAGAACTATTACTAACAATAAAAATAAATAATAAGCGTCCGTACAAAACTATACAATGTCATTGTATTCACGCATCATCCTAATTAAGGGGGCATTTTTAGCAAAATTCGTTCTGCTCAAAGGTAAATAAAATTGACTTTGAAGCTTTGTATTGCTGGGTACAAGAATATTGAGTCACTCCAGTAAACGCGGAGCATCAATATCACTATTCAATAATTTATGTATAAAATTAATCCCGAATTTCTTGCGTCGTTGGTCCAAAAACTCAAATAAAAACTCATAATTGTAAAACTATTGCCTTCTGTGTTCTATATTAGAGATATTATTTAATTAGCCACTGTGTCTACTATGCTTTGTAATTTATTGCAGATAAAGATGAAATTTGACTATTTTTTAATAGCATTTATCTTTGTAATCATTTTGGAAGATGTTGGTAATAAATTCATCTTATGCGTATCTAATACATATTTGAGATAATTAAAATATATAATTCTAATCGTTTTTTTATAGAACTGTACAAGTTTCAGGTTTTCATAACAAGTGATTAAATTTTTTTTACATACAAAATACCATTACAAGTTTCAATATTGTACTGTTTTTATACATATATTTTTAAATAATTTATTACAGACTTATACATCAAACAGGCTAAGCAGCGAGGTATTATGTAAACTGTATATAATTGCTTCGTTATTTTTGCTTGATTATCAAATAGTTTTTAAATTAAAAACTCGAATAATCTGCTCAGCCAAGAGTGCATGAAATATGTGTAGATAGTATCAATATTCCAAATATTATGTAAAAAATTAACAAAACAGTTTTCATAACTTACATACCGTCACTATTTAACCTAATAGGGAGAGTAGTGTTTAGTTAAATGGTACATCCTGAAACATGATGTACTCTTAAACTAAGGATTTATCTACATATAAAATAATATTATTTAATATTTTACCATAGCTAATACCATTATTAATTGATTCTAGGTTTATTAGCTGAAGCAATTGAAAATTTTATTCAATGTCCAAATACATCGATGGGTAGTTATAATAAAATAATTTAGCAACAAATTAAAATAAGTTTTCTCATGTTGAGAATAAAATATTTGAAAGTGATTTAACTGTAAGAGTAAATTACAACAACAGAAAATTTTCATGGTAACTTTTCTGTGTTATAAATCATACATTTTATTATACGCTTTTTAGCTTCGATGCAAAGGGAGAAGGTATTGAGAAGGGTTTTACTCTGATGTGTGTTTTTTTTTTATCTGTATATACAGTAACTTTTTTAATACTGGACCAATTCCTTCGAGTAGCAACTCTATAAATCACAAATTTCATCTAGTTGGTACTTTGGGGGGAAGTAAAAGTTGAAAAAGTTTACTTCTTCACAGACGAAAATTGAAAAAACAAAAAAATAACCGTACGAGTTTTTAAGTTAGAACTTTTACCGGCTATATGTTCGAGAAAAAGGGGTCGGATCGAGTTGAAATATATAAGGAAGAATTATTTGGTATGCCCGCATACGTCAGTTGTATCAAATTTCAACTATACCCATTTCCCACCCCCTAGGCGGGGTACAAGTTTCTTTACATACATTATTACGTATATTTTAACAAAAACACCTAAAATCTTTAAAAAAAATTTATCAAATCATTAAAACATTTTTATGTATATCTATGCAGAATGATTCTATTAAGTTTTGTGCTCAGGTACCACTTTTGACAATTTTTTTACTTTTATTTTTTTAAACTAAAAACACGGTGTACCAGATGTGAGAAACGAACAGACACTACAAAACTATCAGTTGGTAACGTCTATCCGTGTTAGGTTAGGTTAGGGCCCAATGGTCGGTATCATAATATTGTGTTTATTACATGATATCACAGACGACTAAATCGTGTAACTGATTATATTAGACACACGATTTATTTGGAAAAAATTGTTATACTGTTATTCATTTAAAGAGATTCACGCTTGATTGTTTAAATTATCTTATACAAGATATGTAATCTGCTTCGTGCTAGTTTTAATTTTTTAGTTTATAATTTTGTAGCTCTTATTTTGTATAAAATATTTCATTATTTTATTACTGTGTTCAAGTTAAGATATATTTTAATAGTATTTAAAAGTCATGAATAATAGTACTTTATTTTATGACTAGATCAAATCTCGTAAACATTTGACATCATGATACTGCTCCTATACTATTATTAAAAAAACACAATTTTTAAAATCTCCATAAAAGGTTATTGTTAAATAACAGGCAACAGCCGACCGCTAGTGGCTATACACGTTAGTAATAATTAACTAATAAGAAATATATGTAGGTAGCATTTTTGTTTTCTCCATCACAGTACCAGTATACGGTTTATTTTAATTTAAATGTAAGAAAATCAATTTTTCTTTAGAAAATAACAAGAAATTAATATACAGGACGGGGCAGTAAAACGGCGATTTTCTAATGTATTCAAATGGGAAAACCCGTTTCACTATCCCACCCTTTACATTTTAAAGATCTATGAAAAGGTTTTTTTAGTTTCATTTTGTTTGGTACATTGTCAATCTAGTAAAATAGAAGTATAATATAGCTTTGAAATAATATAATCTATGAAGTATAAATAGTTTGTGTGAGATTGCTCTAATGGAAGTATAATACATAAATATTAATTTTATTGAGAATAAGCGATTATATTTAACTTATGCAGTACAAACGATTGAAACATGAATCGTCGACCATTCCCACAAAATATAACAAGACATTGTATATGTGTTATTTGGTCCACTACGTTTTTACAAAAAAAAACAGTACAGTAAGGTCAGGGCATAGTGGTGACGGAGCATAGTTGGGTCCGGGCATAGTGGGGACGGGGTGGTCACAGGTTTAAAGGAATTTTTAAATCTCAAAGTGATAAAATCATATTTGAAGAAACGCTTCTATGCAAATCGGTAGTTAGTATTTTCAAGCCAGTACAGTCCAAACCAAGCACAGTTTTAACCAGCAAAGTTAGAAAGTATTAAATTGAGGTTCTGTATTTACAAAGAAGCATCAAAGCGTTAATTTGAAAGTGATTTTATATATGAGGACTAGTTCAGTAGAGTATAGGCATAATGTAATCAAAGCAACGAGGGGACGGAGAAGTCACAGGTCTAGTAGATTTATTATAAATAAAAGTGATACAATTGAATAAAATCACTTTCAAAAAAACGCTTTGATGCTTTTTTGTAAATAATATATTAAATATTTTTACTATAACTATTTATTAGGGAACTCTTCTAATTATTTTTAAATTAAGGTTCTGTATTTACAAACGAGCTTCAAAGCGTTTATTTGAAAGTGATTTTATTCAATTTTATCTCTTTTGTTTATAATAATACCTGTAGACCTGTGACCTCTCCGTTTGTACTAGTCCTCTCGGATAAAATCACTATCAAATTAACGCTTTGATGCTCAATTGTAAATACAGAACCTTCATTTAAAACTTTCTAACTTTGCTGGTTTATACTGTGCTTGGTTTGGACTGTACTGGCTTGAAAATATAAACTACCGATTTGCATCGAAGCGTTTTTTCGAAAGTTATTTTATCACTTTCAGATTTAAAAATTCCTGTAAACCTGTGATCTCCTCGTCCCCACTATGCCCCGACCTAACTATGCTCCGTCCCCACTTTGCCCCGACCGAAAAAATAGAAAATAATTTTTTTTTTATAAATATGCTTTTCTAAAAAAAAAAAGTAAAAACTAAACAAAGAAGTAAAAAATAAATTTAATATAAAAACAATTTACCAATCAATTGTAGCATATTTTATTTTTAAATGTCAATTACTTTAAAAACAACCAAAAATTAACTACAATTTTAAATAATGTTAAACATATTACATTTTTGACTAAAAAGAAAATCGTGGGCCATATTCATCAAAGTCCCTAATAAATTTATCAAATGATGTTTTATATTTTAAGTTCTTTTGTAATTTAAATTGAATTTAAAATTTGTGTATGACACATACATTTCATAATACTTAACTCAATGAATTTGGACTTTGTTGAATAGGGCCCAAGCTATTCTTTTTAGTTAAAAATTTATGATGTTGAACATCATTTAAAATTGTAGTTAATTTTCAAAGTAATTGACATTTTAAATAAAATAATAGGTAAATTGTTCTTGTAATAAAATTATTTTTTACTTTTTAATTCACTTTTTACTATTATTTTTTTTTTAGAAAAGCATGTTTTTAACTATTATTTTTTTTTTTTAATAGAAATTGCATCTTTTAATGTTAATTTCTTCGTAATTTTTTATACACATGTACAATCTAACTCTGCCTACTAGCTTACAGTAGAATATAAAACTACATTCGATATAATTTTTAATAATCCAATTATTTTAATTTCAGAAGAACTGTCCCTTATATTTGCTGTACCAGGTAAATTATTTCCTACATTTTAGAGACGAATTTCACAGTTTTTTCTCATTCATTAAATATATAAAGTTTTCTTTTTAATTTCAGATAAAAGAGACTACCTTCGTCATCCACAGTGTAATTGACTTTAAATATTTCATTATATAATATTTTACACAAACACATTTTTGCATCATATTATATTAACTGTCAAAATAAGTCCCAGTCAATATATTTGAATATATTATAGAGCTGGTTTTTGGTTATATATTTTAAGTATGCGTGGACAGAGAGACTCGAGTTGGAAACTCAATATACGCAGTTTTACATGGTAAATATAAAATTTAACATTTATATGCGAATAATATTTTTCGATATTTATAATTACTTAGCTACCAAAAAAAAAAAATGGTATAAATTGCATTTGAGTCAAAAGTTATTAACGCGGCTTCTAATGTTTTTTTCAGTTGTACAATTTAATTAAATCTAAACAATCTCATTTTTAAATTAACTGTTATAAAGAATATTTTTTTATAGACTGTATTATTATTATATATTTTCTTATAGAATTTAATCTACTTGAAAATGAGAATCTAAGTACAGAACAAATTGTAGCGCTAGCCAGTAATGTTCCAAATGTAGATGAAGGTAATTATAAATTTATTCGATAATTGTAAATAGTTTTAAGGGTAGGATTAGTTAACGAATGTGTATAGGTTTTCGATGTATTTCAATTGATTTCTCGAAATTTGTTTTAATCTCTATCATTTAAGAATAAATAAGGACAATTTTGTCCATAGTTTTTTATGTGAAAACATTATAACTATGCTGAAGAAGGTATGACTTATAGTCGAAATTTGAGTGCGAAATCTATTTCCGTTTTACGTTGCTGTTTCAATTATTGCCTAAAAAACAATAGATTTTTATTTTTAATTCGATTACATTATGTAAATGTAATTAAATTTGTGACAATAATTATAGATACTGCTCAATTCCTTACTATAACAAAATGTATTATAGACATTGGAACTGTTTTAATCAAAAATATAATAAAAACACATTTTAGCTTCGATGCAAAGCGAGAAGGTTTTACTCTAATGTGGGCTTTTTTTATCTGTATACACTGTATTTTTTTAAATACTGGATCAATTCCTTCGAGTAGCAACTCTATAAATCACAAATTTCATCTTGTTGGTACTTTGGGGGCCAGTAAAAGTTGAAAAAGTTTACTTCTTCACAGACGAAATTTGAAAAAACAAAAAAATAATCGTACGAGTTTTAAAGTCAGAACTTTAACTGGCTATAATTTCGAGAAAAAGAGTCGGATCGAGTTGAAATTTTTAAGAAATATTTATTTAGTATGTTCGCACACGTCAGTTATATTAAATTTAAATTAAACACATTTCCCAACCCCTTAGATGGGGTTCAAGTTTTTTAAGTATTTTAGCCGTATTTACGACCTTTAAGTTGAAAATTTGTCATTAGTTAGAACTCATATGTATTCATAACATATTAAACGAAATTAAATTCGGCACTACAGTTTTTTTTTAATTGCCTGAAAACTGTATTTTCGCAAATTGCGTATATTTTTACAAAAACACCTAAAATCTAAAAATTTGTCAATTTTGTCACGAAAAAACCACTGTCGTTATCTCGTTTTTTTATCGCCCACGCTATATTAACGTACCGAAGGTCAACTATGAGTATATAAGGTCCAACCACCTGCAAATTATGAAGAGGTCTGTTGTTTTTTGGATCCAGAATAAGTGTTGGTTTTTATGCAGTATACCGCCCCTAAATGTATTTTATAACACAACATTTTTAAAAGGATCATTATAGTTTTGCATATTGTTATACTGTTATTCATTTATAGAGATTCACGCTTGATTGTTTAAATGATCTAATACTAGATAATCTGCTGCGTGCTAATTTTAATTTTTTAGTTTATGAACTTGTAGCTCTAATTTTGTATAAAATATTTCATTATTTTATTACTATGTTCAAATTAGTATATACAGGGTGTTTTTTTTGACATGAGCCACTCAATATCTCATAGGGTTTATTAAGAAATTAAAATTTGTTTTTTCATCTTAATTTTTCACAATTTTTTTTTTATTCCCCTCTCCCAACTTATTTTTTTTTTTTGATAGATACTTTTGAAACTTAAATGGTAATGTATATATTTGGTTATTTTTTTAAATTAAAAAAAAAGGAATAAAAATGTTGACTGGTCGATAACCAGTTTTGTACAACTTATTTTAAAGTTTTAAAATAAGAGTTTTATAGTTAGATGAGAGGGTAAGTGCGGTTGGGAGATGCACGTAGATAAAAATAATACTACACTCCACCTTTCCTCCTGCCTTAATTTTGAAACTTCAACAACTTCAATAATGGTTATCCAATAGTTATAGTAATAATTAGTTATAGTAAAAACATTTAATATATTATTTACAAAAAAGCATCAAAGCGTTTTTTTGAAAGTGATTTTATTCAATTGTATCACTTTTATTTATAATAAATCTACTAGACCTGTGACTTCTCCGTTCCCTCGTTGCTTTGATTACATTATGCCTATACTCTACTGAACTAGTCCTCATGTATAAAATCACTTTCAAATTAACGCTTTGATGCTTCTTTGTAAATACAGAACCTCAATTTAATACTTTCTAACTTTGCTGGTTTATACTGTGCTTGGTTTGGAATATACTGGCTTGAAAATACTAACTACCGATTTGCATCGAAGCGTTTTTTCGAAAGTGATTTTATCACTTTCAGGTTTAAAAACTCCTGTAACCCTGTGACCTCGTCCCCACTATGTCCCGACACAACTATGCTCCGTTCCCACTATGCTCCGATCCACTGTACTGGTTTTTTTTTTGACATTTTCATGTCTTCGCTCTGGCACATAACCGAAAAAAAGCGTTATCAAAGTTCTCATAAGCGTTTCAAGTTTTCAGACGAGTCTGCAACCACGAAAGAGCATTTTCATGTCTCGTTGGAGTACCGAATAAATATAGATTAGTTGTGGATTTATAATTAAAAAAAAAAAAATTACATTGAGCTTCCAGTTACAGCATAAGCCAAGAAGATTAAAAAATTACGTACAATGTTTATCGTTCTGGCTAAAATTGTAGTGTTTATTATCTGGCCAAAAGTAACTTAATATAGTTTAATATATAGAGAATTAAACTATTTTGAATTTATTATTTAGTTCTAATATGAACGTTGAACGAACAACATATTTCTTATCTCTTATCTTCTATTTCTTACCCCTATCCCCTACCCACTATCTCCCGTCCCTATCACTCACCCCTATCCCCTACCCCATATCTCTTATCTCTTATCTTCTATATCTTACCACTATTCCCTACCCCTATCTCATATCTCATATCAGCGTAACACTTTTGTTATGCTTTTTTCGGTTATGTGCCAGAGCTAAGACAAGAAAATGTCAAAAGCGTAACGAAAAAAGCGTCACCAAAAAGTTTTTCAGCCGAGTCTGCCACAACGAAAGAGCATTTTCATGTCTCGTTGAAGTACCGAATAAATTTAGATTAGGTGTGGAATTATAATTAAAAAAAAAAATTATGTGGAGCTTCCAGTTACAGCTTAATGCTAAGGAGATTAAAAAATTATGTACAATCAAGTTTCTGGCTAAAATTGTAGTGTTTATTATCTGGCCAAAAGTAACTTAACATAGAGAATTAAACTATTTTGAATTTATTATTGAGTTCTAATTTGAACGTTTACCGTACAACATATCTCTTATCTACTATATCTTACCCCTCTTCCCTACCCACTATCTCCCGTACTCTCACTCACCCCTATCTCCCACCCTATCACTACTCCCTAATCTCTCCCCCTATATCCCTCCCTATCACTCACCCTATCTCCCACCCTTATCTCCTGTCCCCAACCCCAAACCTATCCCACTCCTACCCCTTATATCCTACCCCTATTTCCACCTCCAACCCACCTCCGTGTGGTAACGCTCTTTTGGTAACGATTTTTTCGTTACGCTTTTTTTCGGTTATTTGCCATAGCTAATTCCACCCCTTTCCCATTCCCACCTCATTTTCAACCCCATTTTATTTTTGGTAACGCTGTTTTCGTTACAATATTTGCGTTACAATATTTTCGGTTATGTGCCAGAGCTAAGACATGAAAATGTCAAAAAGAAATGGGGTTGAAGATGAGGTTGGAATGGGAAAGGGGTGGAATTAGCTATGGCAAATAACCGAAAAAAAGCGTAACGAAAAAATCGTTACGCTGTTATCTGATATGAGATAAGAGATATGTCGTACGTTCAACGTTCAAATTAGAACTAAATAATAAATTCAAAATAGTTTAATTCTCTATGTTAATTTACTTTTGGCCAGATAATAAACATTACAATTTTAGCCAGAAACTTGATTGTACATAATTTTTTAATCTTCTTGGCCTCATGCTGTAACTAAAAGCTCCATGTAATTTTTTTTTTTGACATTTTCATGTCTTAGCTCTGGCACATAACCGAAAATATTGTAACGAAAATGAAAATTATAACGAAAATATTATAACGAAAATATTGAAACGAAAAATACGTTACTAAAAAATAAAAGGGGATGTGGTGGGGGGGGGGAATAGAAATGGGGTTGGGGGTAGGAATTAGCTGTGGTGCATAATAAAAAAGAGCGTAACGAAAAAAGCATAACAAAAAAAGTGTTACCAAAAAAGGTTACGCTGTTATCTGATATGAGATAAGAGATATGTTGTACGTTCAACGTTCAAATTAGAACTAAATAATAAATTCAAAATAGTGTAATTCTCTATGTTAAGTTACTTTTGGCCAGATAATAAACACTACATTTTTAGCCAGAAACTTGATTTAGCCACCTTAGATACTAGCTTGTTACTGCTTGTTAATATACTATTTCATTATCTATAATTCCACCACTACTCTAAATTTTTTCGGATAGTTATGCTCTTACATTAGTTCTTTGGATCTCAAGTATAGAAAGATAAACTTCTACTAGTTACAGTGCCAATGACAGATAATAGAACAAATTTAAATAATTCTTAGAAGTGTAAATATTACATTAAGAGGAACAAATTTATTTGTAACTTATATTTTATTGTTTGTTCTTGAAACTGTAATTTATAATTTTTTACAGAACACACTGCATATTC
This sequence comes from Adelges cooleyi, assembly GCF_023614345.1. NCBI lineage: Eukaryota > Metazoa > Arthropoda > Insecta > Hemiptera > Adelgidae > Adelges > Adelges cooleyi. Next base: position 2,817,851 of record NW_026095751.1, read on the forward strand.
ATTGTCAGAACTTGCATCAAACAGAAGACGAGAAACTAGAGATTCTATACGTTATTTAGTTAGAATCACAAGTAAATAATTGTTTAGAATAACATTTTAGTAAACATATATGTTCGGTTGTATTTTTTTTAACTTATCATAAAACTGTATAAAAATGTTCAGTAGAGACATACTGGAACATACTGGATACATATTGGTATTTTGTATTGATATTTATAACAGCATAACAGCAATTTAGTATTTTTTGTAATAATACAAGTACAAGCTTACAATGGTGACATTATTATTAGACTTTACTTTGAAATTAGTCTTTTTACTTTAATTGCCAAGGTATAAACACTATTGCGCTCTACGGTTTCTAATAGAGTTAACAAATACATATTTGTATAGAGTGTAACTTATTAAATTATAAATTATATTATATTTAAAGTATATTTATTTATTAAACATTTTTTTTTAATATACAAATATTGCAATATTTTTATTTTTTAAGTGGGCCCGGGAGGAGTAACAATTGGTAACATTATGTGCCGTTCAATAGGATTGCTCAGAAGTATACTACAACCGGATTTATTTATAACAAATGCGGTGATTGAGGGTTTCGGCATATGTGTTCTAACTACTACTACAGACCACAACAGGGTTTGGAAATACGGATTTGTTAACGGCACAATTTTTCAACTTTCCAGTCCAAGGGAACCACTTGCTAATCAGATGGTGTGGGATAATTGATCACAACGATCGTAGTTATATCGTACACATAAATTATATAGTACATTTTAATACTTTTTAGAATCATATAATACTTGTAATACCACGCTTATATATATAAAATTTTAAATAAATGAAATGTTCTTTACAATAAACAGTTTTATCACGATTTTAAATACATTTGTTGTTTATGTATTGATTATCGATATGAAATCCAAGTGCACTTTCGATTTGATACGCTTCTGAAAATGCTTTTATTAATTTCACTTAATTTTTAAATTCTCATCATCTGTACTCCTTTCATCATTTACAATCTGTCATTTCTTTGACATAATTTATTCCTTGCAAACATTTTTCCGAATAAACTACAAACAAATTAATTCATCATCATTACGTAGTAGATTTAGGGGCCTCGAATGTCCAACGCTGCCTGTATAATTAAATGTAAGATTCATTACAGACAACAAAATATAAAACGTCAATAGAAAAAAATGTCACACAAAATTGTCCAGTTAGTGATAGGTCGTATAGTTTTAGGCAGAGATCTAGTGTTAAAAAAAAAATTGGACGAACAAATATTCATTATTCTTAATTTTAGTTCAAATAGATTTTTTATAAAGGGGAAATTAAACTTTTTTCGTAGCCAACTACTGGATTGTTTTGTGTAATTGAATAAACAGTCAACAGGTATTTAAAAAACGTTTTTTATACACCTATTGTCAGTTAAGATATATAATGACTAGCAATTAGTTATGGAAATAAATGATTAAGTAATTAAAGGACTTGTTCAGTTTATTTTTTAGTTTAAAATAATTTGTCAGTGATTTTCCTCTTTGGATATAATGGTATGATTCATTAATACATTTTTTGTTATTCAATTTACGTGCTTGGTTCAGAGGGTGTACGCGTTTTACACAAAGATGTTTTTTATTGGAATAATTATTATAGAAATATTATAAACTATACCTCCAAATATGTATGTTAGTTTTAATGACCTTGGTTTTTAGCACCAATATGAAACGATAAAGTCGTCTATAATATAAAGAAATTGTTAAATTTTGACCATTTTCGTTTTCCTTCAATGCTCATAATACATTCAATTTTTTCAACGAAAGCAGCTGCAGCGTATCCGTGACATGAATCTCGATAACGGTAAATGCTATGAAAATATAGTTTGTTATTTTACTCATAAAATATATAAACGTATAATTGTTATTAATTCAATATTGTTTTTAATTTGCATACATGGTATTCATTGTATATTATAATGTTTAGTCAGAAGTATTGCGATAAACGCCTGTATATCTTGGTGGAAGTTAGTGTTTTAGTAGAAAAGAAACACAACAATAATATGTTTGAACACAATACTATTAAACATAAAAACACACAGTATAATATATATATATATATACAACGTACGTTACAGTTATAACAGCAGCCGTAATAGAATGGTAAATCCAACACCTTAATACTATGTCTTATATATGATATAGTCTAGGTTACAGATGTAATTGGTCCTTGTATAAAACAACTTAAATATTACTCATGATTTCTTCAGTGTACACATATAATACCATATAAGGTTATATAATATTTATTACTTATATTCCATGACCCAAATAAACAATATTAATTATATTCAATAAGAAGTCATACTCAAAATTCTTATGTTTTTCAAATAGCTGTCTGTGATAACGGTACATTACATTTTGTTGCAAAATGAATTAGCATATATGTGTTTTTCATAATATATATATTTGTACGTTTTAATACGTTAAATTAAAATATATCACGTATTTACTATATTCACCTTCTTCGTTGTATCATGTACACGGTAATTGATATTTATTCGAGTGTGAAGAAGAGACGGCGCTGATAACAGTTTTCCGTTGCTTTATCCGTGTTTTTTTTATATGCTTGTTAGAAATGAAATTATATGATTAGTTATGTCGTTCACTATTCTCAGTATTTTAATTTTACAAGTATATAAATGTAAATCAAAATTTATGATATCCCTCGACGGTATTTATCCTTCGTTTAATGCATAAGTATCTATTGGATCACTAACTTTTATAATGGTACGTCTACAAATCAGTAATCAGTAAAATACTTCAAGATCTTTAATATACTAAAATATATTATGAAGAATCTGGTACAAAGACCATTATTACGTATTTTTGCATGTAATATTATAACTCATGTTTTATTTCATATCGACACGAATTTAAGGTAAATAAGACGCAAAAAAAATATTGCCAACTGTGTATGAACACCGTTTATCGTTGCCGTTTGTCTTTATCTTACTGTTTGTTGTAATATACTAGCGCATTTTATACAACGAAAAATGCGGTGTATAAAATAATACTTAACACATTATCAATTGGAAACCTAAATTTGGCCCTCAAATTTACTCAAATTTTCACAATTATTTTTGTTAAAACCGCCTCCCAATTTAGTTTTTTGATAGCAACTCTTAAAACTTAAACAATAACGTAATTATTTTATTACCTTTTTAATTTGAGAATATTGTGTTAAAAATTTTGACTGGTCGATAAGCAGCTTCGGAAAATTATTTTTGAAGTTTTTGAAGTTTCAAGTTTATGGCAGGAGGAAAGGTTGAATATAGTATTATTTTTGTCTGCGCGCATTTCCAACTGCACTTACCCTAACATCCTAATTTTAAGACTCTTATAACTTTATAAATAGGAGACAACATTTTTAGTACATAATGCTCGATTTAAAAAGTTAATAAAATATATACGTTATCGTTTAAGTTTCAAAAGTTGCTATCAAAAAATCTAAGTTGGGAGGGGGGTAAAAACCAAAAAAAATTGTGAAAAATTAAGATCACATTGTATAAAAACAATATGAAAAATTAAATTTTAATAAAAACCAGTGAGATGTTGACTAGTTCATGATAAATGAACCACGCTGTATGAAGTGATATTCGATTTTAAAAACTAATGTTAAGGAGCGTAACAACAATTATTTAAAATATTTGTATGTAGTGAGTTGTTACGCAGTATTAGTGTATGTATACGTGCTCGTTTATTATTTGTAAGGGGGGTATATTTTTTTTTCTACATAACTTTAGTTTAATTTAAGTCATTACGTTTTGAAACGTTATATATCATTGAATACTTGTTTACACAATAAATGATAAACCTTGATGTTTGAAATCGAGAAAAACGCCCAGTAAATGTAACACCCGTTATGCCATTAAAAAATTCCTCACTGAAGTTTTTCTGATTTTTCAAAAGGTTTTAAATGAATATAAAAATAAAATAGTAAAATGACCGGATATGAAAATATGTATGTGCCCTAAAACTAATTGCAGTATTATGAATACAAATTAAATTAGTTTTTTTTAAACGAAAATTACAATTTTTGTATTACTATTTATTTTTTTTACTTTTATTTTTAATTAAAATAGGTATTGATTATAATTTTTTTTATATTTGGTACATACAATATCTATTTAAGTGTAGTTATCGATCAGTATTTTATTTTAACTTTATTATTATTTGTTGTTAATGGTTATGTACTAATTGCAAGTGTAAACATATAATTTTAAAAAAATCGATTTCAAAAGTTAAATACCTTCAGATATTGTTAAAAGCGTAAGGGTCTGAATTCAATTTACGTATAAGGTTTCCATTTATATTATAAAGCTAATCTTATTTAATTATATATGTTGTTACAGTATTTCCTACCAAAATATTAGGAGCCAGTATTAATGGAAAATATTTTTCGGTTACCTAGTGACCTAGTACTTAGTAATTTCCTTTTTTTCGGGGGAGGTGGGATTTCCTGTTAAGAAAATAAAGTTTGCTCACATGATTTTTTAAAAAAAATTGTATGTTTTAGCCTCCAGTGGCGGCCTGCCAGGGGAGTCTTTAAACCTGAGTTTTTCCTTAAAAATCTTTAGCTATTAATAAATTATATAGAAATTTCAATCTGGACCACAAAGTACATCCGATATATTTTATGTTATTTTTTAAACATTATGGTCACACAATCTATAAATAGTTATTTCTAAGGGTTTATCATGATGTTTTTGGTAAATTCGGTGATCGCCGGTTCAGTGGAACGTTTAATGGAAAGTTTCAATCATAACATGTAATAACATCTTTTGGACTTTTTATTAAAAAAATTAATAAATTTTTTTTTTTTTGGCTCCGATAATTACTTTGCCGTCCATTTGGTTATAATATAATAATATATATTATGTGTAGTCATAAACGTTCTAAGTTTTAACAGTTCTACATAGTGTAAACGTATATATGAGAACACGTAGTTGAACAAATATGAAGCGAAAAAGAAAAGAGGCCTCTTGGCATGAGCATTCAAATCGCAATGCCAAATCATCGATCAGGGTCCGAAAGATTTTTAAGTATAACAATACAAACAAATAAAATTCCGATGTTCAGAGTTTAGTGTAGAATTTGAGACAAAGAATAACTAAAAATGTAATTTATGCGACGAGAGGTTTTTGCGTTATGCACAAATTATACACGAGATACAGATCTGCATTTGGCACAAATTTGTATTTAATATATTTTAATACGTGAGTACTCAAACGATATAGCAGATGAAAAAGATGTATTAAAACACCTGTGTGCACCCATTCCATGATAGTATGACCGATTTGAGAATAAAAATAAACGTTTGGCCAGAATACATAAAAAAGACTATACTATCATCATATATCGCAAGCAGATTATAGTTCGGAAATAATCATATAATTATCAGGATTTATCCATGTATTGATGTATCTGCTTGAAGTGTTTAATATTTTTTGTTTAAATGTAACCACATAAAGTATACCTAGCGGTAGTGTATGTAGGTGAAGTATTAGCACCTAATCTAATATTTATCTTTTACGTTTATGTTCAGTAAAAGACGCAAGCAAATTAAAAAAAAAATACTTTTAAAAACAAACATAAACATTACAAAATATACGAAATCGATGGTTCACTTATACTTTAAACGATTAAGTTTCTATCTAAACTGAAAAAACTATTTTTTTTTACACAGCCTTTGAAGAAGTATACTCATACAATATATTATTGGGTAAGCAAATTTTTTTTTCAATTTCATTACAATATCACCAGAATTAAATTCTATTATATTTTATTGTTTTACGAAAGTAGGGTTATGAATACATTGGTAAGGAATTATTGCAACTAATTATTACAACCGAAGGATTTTGTTTGTTTTTAAATTTAGTAGAATACACATGTGTTCGAACGCCAACACAAAAATACTGAATAACACTAAACACCACCTGACTTAAACATTTTTTTAGTTTAAATTTGATAAATATATACATATTGCATACACACCGTACACATATAGAGTAATCTAACACTGTTAAATAGTTAATCCCCTCACAATTACATGATTGGCTGGTACAGCAGGGCTACCGTATTATTATCCACCAACTAGTAATATATAAACGGTACAATATAAACTTCCAGTTTTAAGTGTTGTAGAAAATCCGAATACCTAAAAAATCGATTGAATATCTAAATATTAATTACAAGCTTTCACGCAAGTATCAAGACCGCATTAGGCGGACCAAATATATAGACTAATAGATGCGTTAAAATATATAACACCATGTGTATATATATATGTATGTATATACATATGTATATATGTATATGTTAATATTTTGAATTAAACATGTTTTAAACAGAATATAGCAATCAATACAATGTTGAAGTATCTGTATACAGTAGCTTTATTTCTAGTAACGATCAAAGCCAACGATGAATTTACAAATGGTACAATACGATATTATATTATGGGTTTTTTTTAACTGAAAACAAGCTGATCGCTACATAACCAAGTAAGGTCAATAAATTCGTATATCTTCACAGAATTAAAATCGTACCGTCTTAAGTAGTCGAAATGTTGTCTAGCTCTTTGGTCTAAAAGTTACAGTGTATAAATACAGATGCAAATAAAAACCTACATCATTACCAATAGCATCTCTGCATCGAAGCTAAAACTGAACCGATAAGGACGTCCAATAGCGAACGGGCCTTTTTTTTTAAATATACATATTCTCCAGAGAATGCGACTGTCTTAAATCCGACGAATCACTCTACGTAGTACACAATATTACATATAAACATAATGTTTAATATATTTTATTTGTTTAAATGATACCACATGAAGTATAGCTGTACTGTGCGCAGGTTAAGTATAGGCACATTCGTTTAGTTTTATTTAAAATATTTGTGATATTACAAATCATATATGAATACAAACGTATTGTTCTATGCATACAGTTTTGTAAAACATTTATGATAAATAAATTCGATATTTATAATATATTAAAATACTACTGAAAAAAAAAATAATAATAATAATAATATATATTAAAACTTATAATTGTAAAACTAATGCCTTTTGTATTTTATATCAGAGTTATTATTTAATTGGCCACTGTGTCTACTATGCTTTGTAATTTATTGCAGATAAAGATGAAATTTGACTATTTTTTAATAGCATTTTATCTTTGTAATCGTTTTGGAAGATGTTGGTAATAAATTCATCTTATACGTATCTAATACATATTTGAGATAATTAAAATAAATAATCCTTATCGTTTTTTTATAGAACTGTACAAGTTTCAGGTTTACATAACAAGTGATTACATTTTTTTTACATACAAAATACTGTTACAAGTTTCAATATTATACGGTTTTTATACATATATTTTAAAATAATTTATTAGAGACTTTTACATCAAACTGGCTAAGCAGCAAGGTATTATGTATACGGATATATAATTGCTTCGTTATTTTTGCTTGATTATCAAATAATTTTTAAATTAAAAACTGGAATTAATCTGCTAGTCTGCTAATCTATATTATAATTATGAATAATCACATACTTGCATAATATTTGGTTATTTATTTTAAGCATGCTTGGACAGAGAGATTCGAGTTGGAAACGTAATATACGCAGTTTTACGTGGTAAATATATATATATATATATATTTATTAAAATCATTATAACTTACAAAATGTCAGTATATAAAAATTTTACATGATTATCTATGTCTTTTAAGCTAAAAGCTTGTGCTAGAAATAGAGACTTATAGAAATTAACTAAAATTTATGTGCATATACAACAAATTAACAACAAAAAAGGAGAAACAAGAATATACAAATAATAAACAATTATAATAAACACCGCAATAGAAGCTAAGATTAAAATATTTTTAACTTTTAGAGAGAACATCCAATTATATACTAATTTTTTTATTATTTTGAGAGAGCTGAATATTTTTTTTATACAGACATGGCATAGAGTTAAAAAACACAGGACCTAGATAGTTTACAAATGATTGACCAAAATATTTGCACGGGTAATCAATAGGTATATTAAACCGTCTATTTTCCCTTTTGTCTACAAGATCTTGACCGTCATGTCCTTTACCGAAGTTTTTAAATGTGGACAGAATGGCAATTTTTTTATTTGGAAGTTTAACAGGTAGGACACCCAATTCTCTATAATTATGTGAGGTAGAACCAGATAAAGAATATTTATTTAGGTAAATTCTAACTATATTATTCTGGTTTGTTAGTAGTTGATTTAAAAAAACAATCTGCCGATCCTCCCCAATGTTGATAACCTCATTGTTAATTATCTCTTCAGAAAAGGAATTATCAAAAGAAATGTTATTACAAGCATTAACAGCTTCATTTTTACGAACATAATCAGCTTTCTCTTCTAATTTTTTTCCTATGTTTGAGACCACCTTTGGCTCGTTGCAAGTATCATATTGTTAGCCGTTGTGAATAATAGTTTTAATGGTACCTTTATTAATATTTTTGGAGCAAGTGATTTCGTTAGTAAGTTGCCAGGTTAATTTCGATTTGTTTGAGATTGCTTTGAATTTATTCGCATAAAATTTCTTTTTAGCCAGTCTTAGAATCTTATCTAGGACTTTTGGTCCTTTACTTCTTTTTAACTACTGTATTTAAAACAGTCGTAGAATGAACATAAACTACTACTATTTGAGTAAAATTGTAGTTTTTGTCGATCATAGTGGAGTGATCATAGTGCCTCAAAACCCAAACTAGTAGATAACCAATTTACCAACTCTATCGATTCCCGATATCGGATTGCCCCAAAAGACATCTCCTCTGATATAACAACCGTATTCGCGGTTTCTAAGTAGATAGCCGATCGTCGGTGGCCGTTGCTAAGCAAACCAACAATCGACCAGGTTTTATTTTTTGTTGAATTTCGCTTTTTGAAGATTATTTTCTAAAAGCAACGAATAGCAATGAACTTGATTTTCACAAAATGCGTCTTCCTGTGGAAAACTCTTGACCGGCGAAGCTCCCTCCACCGTCAGTTGTTTCCAGACGTTAGCTGAACTCAAAAAATTGAAAATTACAATTGAGAACGCGATATATTCGCCAAAAAAACAAAAGTCCTAAGGAGCAAATATACTCACAACTAGTGTCGAATAGCTAAAAACGCCTACATAAATACCAATAGAATCTCTGCTTTGATGCTAAAAATAAACCGATAAGGACGTTCAATAGGGAATGGAAAATCTTTTTAATATTAATATATTCCCGAGAATGCGAGAGTCTTAAATAAGATGAATCACGCTGTATAGTACACAGTTATAAATATGAAACATAGTGTTTAATTTTTTTTTGTTTAAATGTGACCACATAAAGTATAGCGGTAGTGTATGTAGGTGAAGTATTAGCACCTAATCTAACATTTATCTTTTAAATTTATGTTCATTAAAAGACGCAACCAGAAACGAACATTAACAGTACCAAATTTACGAAATTGATAGTTCATTTATACTTTTAACGATTAAGTTTCTATTTAAACCGAAAAAACTATTTATTTTTACATAGCTTTTGAAGAAGTACAATATATTATTGGGTAAGAAAATTTTTTTTTCAATTTTATTACAATATTACCAGAATTAAATTCTATTACATAAGTAGGGTAAAGAACCCATTGGTAAAGAATTAATGTAACTAATTATTACAACCGAAGGGTTTTATTTGTTTTTAAATTTAGTAGAATTCACAGTAAAAATTAAAACTTATTCCTAAAACAATTATTAATTTAAGGTAATATTTGTGTTTTACGTACTCCTCGAAAATGTTGTTAATAAATATGAAGATGTAAAACTTTTAAATTTCCTTTACGATAATTATTTCGATTCAAAAAGCATATTTTGGCTTCGTCCAAATTGAGTCTATTTCCAAAATCTTCACGAATTTTAATATTTAATTTTAAAAATGTTTAAAATTACTAAATAATTAAATAATATTGAATCATATTTTTGACTATGTCTAAATTACTAGTATTAAATATATTGTAAATAAGCATATTTTTACATTTAAAGTTTAGAATCGTTTTTATCGATACCGAAGAGTTTTGTTTGTTTTTAAATTAAATAATACCACATGAAGTATAGCTGTACTGTGCGTAGGTTAAGTATAAGCACCTAACCTAACGTTTTATATTTTACGTTTATATTTAATAAACACTCTCTAAAGACACTCTTGGATAGTGTAACACAAAACATTTAATGAATAAGGTTAATTAGGAAAAAGGGTGTTATGTTTAGGTTTATTTGGTTAAGTAGATGGAAGGTTTTGTGATGTGATGTTTTTTGGTGGTTACGTTAAGGTGTTCAAAATACATTTAATAATTAAAAACCATTTTATTTGTGTTATAAATTTGTTTACACATGTTAACACAAGGAGTTCAAGTTTAAAAAAAGAATAAAAATAATCGTTGACAAAAATATTGGTTTTATCAGTTATGCAACTGATAAAGACCAAGTAAATTTGACAACTGAGTGGATATCAGAAATAGTCGTCGAATCGAACACAATCCGACTGATCAAAAGGCCTTGTAGGGACAGTTTTCTGACTGAATATTAAAAAAATACTTGACGGACTATGAAGTCAAGTAGCTGTTGTGGTCGGATGACAGTCTTTTTATAAGTGTCTCTCGGAAATCGTTCTGTTCACTTGTTGGTGTAAGAAGGGGGGAAAGATCAGTCATAGTGAATGGGATTTTGTGGCTTACTCAATGCATATGCGTTTAGTTTTCTTTAAAATATTTGTGATATTACAAATTATATATGAATACAAACGTATTGTTCTATGCATACAGTTTTGTAAAACACTTATGATAAACAAATTCGATATTTATAATATATTAAAATACTACTAAAAAAAAAAAAATAATAATAATAATATAAATTAAAACTTATAATTGTAAGACTAATGCCTTCTGTGTTCTATATCAGAGTTATTATTTAATTGGCCACTGTGTCTAATATGCTTCTAATTTATTGCAGTTAAATATGAAATTTGACTATTTTTTAATAGCATTTATCTTTGTAATCGGTTTAGAAGATGTTGGTAATAATTTCATCTTATACGTACCTAATACATATTTGAGATAGTGAAAATAAATAATCCTTATCGTTTTTTTATAGAACTGTACAAGTTTCAGGTTTACATAACAAGTGATTACATTTTTTTTACATACAAAATACTGTTACAAGTTTCAATATTATACATATATTTTAAAATAATTTATTACAGACTTATACATCAAACAGGCTAAGGAGCAAGGTATTATGTATACTGATATTTAATTGCTTCGTTTTTTTATCTTGATTATCAAATAATTTTTAAATTTAAAACTGGAATTAATCTGCTCAGCTAAGAATGCATGAAATATGTGTAGATAGTATCAATATTCCAAATATTATGTAAAAAATTAACAAAACAGATTTCATAACTTACATACCGTGACCGTGACTATTTACCTCAATAGGGAGAGTAGCGTTCAGTTAAATGGTCTATCCTGAAACATAATGTACTCTTATACTAAGGGTTTATCTACATAAGAAAATATTATTTAATATTTTACAATAGCTAATACCATTATTCATTGATTCTAGGTATATTTTATGCCGTAGTTCAACGTTATATTCAAAGTCTAAACACATCGATGGGTAGTTATAACAAAATAATATAGCAAAAAATTAAAATAAGTTATAGTAATATTTAAAAGTGATCTAATTGTAAAAGTAAATTACAGCAACAGATTATTTTTTTGGTAATTTTTCTGTGTTTAAAATCATACATTTTATTTCATGCTTTTCTTTAACTCACTAACACGTACGTACGTAGGTGCGTTTGTAACCTTTAATAGGACTAAAAAGTAAAAAAATAAATTTAAAAAAACTTTTTTAAAAACATGCTTTTCTAAAAAAAAAAAAAAATAGTAAAAGTGAACTAAAAAGAAAAAATAATTTTATTACAAAAACAATTTACCAATTAACTGTAGCATATTTTATTTTTAAATGTCAGTTACTTTAAAAACAACCGAAAATTAACTACAGTTTAAAATAATTTTAAACATATTTAATTTTTGACTAAAAAGAAAAGCGTGGGCCTTATTCAACAAAGTCCCTAATCAATTTATCAAATAATGTTTTATATTGTTAGTTCTTTTGTAATTTAAATTTAGTTTAATATTTGTGTGTGACACATACATTTCATAATACTTAACTCATTAAATTTGGACTTTGTTGAATAGGGCCCACGCTTTTCTTTTTAGTCAAAAATTAAAGATGTTAACCCTTATTTAAAATTTTAATTAATTTTCGGTTGTTTTCAAAGTAATTGTCATTTTAAATAAAATAATAGGTAAAATGTTCTTGTAATAAAATTATTTTTTAATTTTTTGTTCACTTTTTACTATTTTTTTTTTTAGAAAAGCATGTTTTTAAAAATAGAATTGGAATCTTTCAATGTAATTTTTAATACACATGTATAATCTTACCCTGTCTACTAATTTCTAATAGAATAGAAAACTACATTCGATATAGTTTTTAATAGACCAATTATTTTATTTTCAGAAGAACTGTCCCTTATATTTGCTGTACCAGGTAAAATTATTTCCTACCTTATAGAGACGAATTTCACAATTATTTCTCATTCATTACATATAAAATGTTTTCTTTTTAATTTCAGATAAAGCAAACTACCGTCGTCACCCACAGTGTAATTTCCTTTAAATACTTCATTATATAATACTTTACACAGACCCATGTTTGAATCATATAATATTATTATATTATCTGTCAAAATGAGTCCAAATCAATATCTTTGAATATATTATACATCTGTACTTTATTCATATTTTATTTATAAATAAGTTATAATATATACATACATAATAAATATTCATATACTTGCATAATATTTGGATATTTATTTTAAGTATGCGTGGACAGAGAGATTCGAGTTGGAAACTTAATATACGCAGTATTAGGTGGTAAGTATAAAATTAACATTTATATACGAATAAAAGAATATTTTATATTTTTTCGATATTAATAATTACTTAGCTACCAAAAAAAAAGTATAATTAAAATTGCATTTAAGTCCAAAGTTATTAACGCGGCTTCTAATGTTTTTTTAAGTTGTACAATACTTGCCTACATTTCTTAAATAAATCTAAACAATCTCATTTTTAAATTAACTATTATAAAGAATATTTTTTTTATTGACTGTATTATTATTATATATTTTCTTATAGACTTTAACCTACTTCGAAATACGAATCTAAGTATAGAACAAATTCTAGAACTAGTTCATGATGTATCTAATGTATTCCCTAATGCAGATGAAGGTAATTATAAATTTATTCGATAATTGTAAATTGTTTTAAGGGTAGGATTAGTTAACGAATGTGTATAGGTTATCGATGTATTTCAATTGATTTCTCGAAATTTGTTTCAATCTCTATCATTTAAGAATAAATAGGGACACTTTTGTCCATAGTTTTTTATGTGAACACATTATAACTTTGCTGAAGAAGGTATGACTTATAGTCGAAATTTTAGTGCGACATCTATTTCCGTTTCACGTTGCTGTTTCAATTATTGTCTAAAAAACAATAGATTTTTATTTGTACTTTGATTACATTATGTTAATTTTATCAAATTTGCGACAATATTTATAGGTACTGCTCAATTCCTTACTATAACAAAATGTACTATAGACATTGGAACTGTTTTAATCGAAAATATAATAAAAACAATTTTTTTTTTTAAATAGCTTTTGTCTACTGATTTATTCATGAAAATCAACTTGGAAATTTAATAAGCCCAACGTTTAAGAACTCTGCTTTTTTAAGTTTTCAAATATTTTTTAGGAATTTTTGTATATTATAGCCCCCACTGGCCCCACCATCACTATAGTTTTTTGACTAAGTGTCCCAAGTTATGCTTTTACATTAGTTCTTTGGATCTCAAGTATATAAAGATTACTTTCTTCTAGTTGCAGGGCTAATGGCAGATAATAGAACAAATTTAAATAATTCTTAGAAGTGTAATTACATTAAGAGGACCAAATTTGTTTGTAATTTAGTGTTTGTTATTGAAACTGTAATTTCTAATTTTTTACAGAACAAACTGAATATTCATTGTCAGAACTTGGATTTGCCAGAAGACAAGAAACTAGAAATACTATACGTTCTTCAATTATAACTTTTAGTAAGTAATTGATTAAAAAAACATTTTAGTAATCATATATGTTCAGTTACTTTTTATAACTAATCTTAAAGCCATATAAAAATGTCAGTAGAATCATACTGGAAGATACTGGATACATATTGGAATTATGTGTTCTTATTTATAACAGCAAGACAATAATTTAGTATTTTTTTATAATAATACAAGTACCAGCATCCAATGGTGACATTATTTTTAGACTTTACTTTGAAATTAGTCTTTTAACTTTAATTGCCAAGGTATAAACACTATTGCGCTCTACGGTTTCTAATAGAATTAACAAATAAATATTTGTATAGAGTGTAATTTATTAAACTATAAATTATATTATATTTATTAAACATTTTTTTTTAATATATAAATATTGTAATATTTTTATTTTTTAAGGTGGCCCGACAGAAACAGTTAGTATTTTTATGTGTCGTAGAATAGGACTGATCAGAAGTATACTACACCCGGATTCATTTATAACAAATGCGGTGATGGAGGAGAACGACACATGTGTTCTAACTACAACTACAGACCCCGACAGTGTTTGGAAATACAGATATGTTGGCGGCGAAATTTGTCAAGTTGATATCAATGATGTCACCCGGTCAATAGAACCACTTGCTAATCAGATGGTGTGGTAATATAGATCACAAAGATCCTAGTTATATCGTACACAAAATTATATACTACATTTTAATACTTTTTAGAACTACATAATACTTGAAATACCACATTTACATACAAAACTTTAAATAAATTAAATATTCTTTACAATAAACAGTTTTATCACGGTTTTAAATACACTTGTTGTTTATGTATTGATTTCTATCGATATGAATTCCAAGTGCACTTTCGATTTGATAAGTTTTTGAAAATGATTTTCTTAATTTGACTTAATTTTAAATTCTGATCATCAGCAATCCTTTCCATCATTCACGAATTGTCATTTCTTTGACATTATTTATTCCTTGCAAACATTTTTCCGAATAAATTACAAACAAAATTATTTTATCGTCATCACGTAGCTTTACGGGTCTCGAATGTCCAACGCTACCTGTATAATTAAATATAAGATTCATTACAGACAATAAATGAAACGTCAATAGAAATAATTGTCACACAAAATTGTCCAGTTAGAGATAGGTCGTATAGTTTTAGGCAGAGATCTAAAAAAATATTCATTATTCTTAATTTTAGTTCAAATAGATTGTTTTTATGTTTAATTCCAGAAATCATTCGAAAAAATATTCGTTTTTTGTATAATGGGGAAATTAAACTCTGTTCGTAGCCAACTACTGGGTTGCTTTGTGTAATTAAATAAAAAGTCAACAGGTACTTAAAAAACATTTTTAATATACCTATGTTAGTTAAGATATATTATGGCTATTAACTAGTTATGGAAATAAATGATTAAGTAATTAAAGGACTTGTTCAAGTTTTTTTCTTGTTAAATATTTGGTTATTGGTTTCTTTTTTTGGATATAATGGTATGATTCATTAATACATTTTTTGTTATGCAATTTACGTGCTTGGTTTAAAAGGTGTAGGCGTTTTACACAAAGGTGTTTTTTATTGGAATAATTATTATAGAAATATTATTACCTCCGAACTAACTAAGTAACTATACCTCCGAATACGTATATTAGTTTTAATGACCTTGGTTTTTAGCATCAATATGAAACGATAATGTGGTGTATTATAAACAATGTTGTTGGATTTCAGTTATTCAGTAAAAATCATTATTTAATTAAAAAAACTACGCTTGTGTTCTAGTTAGTTATATTAGTTTTATTTAGAGTATGATGTACATAATAACATCCGCCGTATTCCAATAAGTATAGATTTGTTTTGAGTTTTTGAGACGCTTGTAAGTCGATTAACGTTAAATCATAATGTTATAATAATTTAATCAATAATCAGCAAAGTAATCATATGATATGATTATAATAATTATAGTTACTATAATATTATTATATTAACTCAATTGTAGCCATGGTTGGTGTTCACATTTTAACATGTATATGTTTCATCGCTGGGCGTCAGGTACTAAAATGTTTCGTCCGAAACCTAACGCTGGATGTCACACTCGGTGGCTGCGGAGGAAGGAGGGGGGGATGAGAGATAAGATATAAGATATTAGAGATAAGAGATTAAAAATCCTAGTTAGAAATAAAATAGAGATAATGTAAAGCTGTTGTAAAGGGATGAGAGGGGATGGGGATGGGCTTGAGGTCGGCAGCTTGCGTACGAGTCCGCAACCACTTGAGACATGTGTGAAATATATTCTATAAAGATGTAAGGATTTATAAGGATATATAAAGATAGTCGACCAAACTAATTTTAATTTCATTTGTTTGCCGTATATGTCTGCTACGGTGTTTCTCGTTCCGACCATTTAACTTAAATGAATGGTTAAATTGATTCAAAATAACTAACCAAGTGAATGTTGTCAATAAATCAGCTAAGGCCAATTATTAAAAAACTACTAAAAAAAACTTTTGGCGAAAAGAAAATATTTTTAAATCAGAATATTAGAAACGTAGGTATACTAAAATTGACATTTACTCGGCCATAAGATATGTGCCTATGTATTCGCTTGTAGAGTGGAAACTTTTAGGTTAACTCATAAAATTACTGGTTATGACATAGGTTAGCGAAGCTAAAGCAGGGCAAATGACTCAATAAAAAAAAAACAGTTCAACGTTTAAGAATAAAATGGAATAAAGGCACCCGTGAACCTACTGACACTGAATGATTTGTTAATTCCAGCAGAGTACTGCTGGACATCTTAAGATGGCAAAGGTTTTTTAATTCATGATTGTTTTGATATAGATCGTTATAAACCAAGAATTATAATATATTCAACTGAAGATAACTTAAATTTAATGGCTAATTGTGACCATTGATATGTCAATGGAACTTTTTCAAGCTGTTCAAAATTATTTTAACAACTCTAAACTATTCGTGACAAACAATACAGCAATGTTTTACTTTCTATAAACCCTCGTCTCCCAAACAAATGTGTCGTAGATCCATTTATTACATCACGAATATCCGGTTAAAAAAACTAGTTTGGGGCTCATAAAAAAAATGTTTCAGCCATTAGCTAGACGCTGGAGTGTTTTCCTACATTTTGATTTTGAACTCTATTATATACATATGAATATAAAATCGTCTAGGAGAATGATCTATTTGATTTTTAATCAAAAAGCATGCCATATTTTAATTGCATGTATCTTATCAAAAATGGTATCGGCGCAATATGAATATTCTACACCATAGTGAACAATTTTGTAGATTGTAGCCTGTTATATATAATGTTGTCATATGAAAAATGTATTATCCTTGTGTGTGTTACACGAAGTCAGAAATAAGGATATAAGGATGGTCAAATTAATTTGTTAGGTAGGCCCTTACTTACTGGCGAACTACGGAAATTGATATATGAGAAATATTAAATAATAATAATCGTTGCCAGTAAATTGATTAAAGCCAGACATTTTAAAACTACTAATAAAAACGTTTGGCCAGAATACATAATTAAGACTATACTATCATCATATATCGCAAGGAGATTATAGAACGGAAATAATCATATAATTATCAGGACTTATCCATGTATTGATGTATCTGCGTGAAGGGTAGATATTCTTTAAGTTTTTTTTTTTGTATATAAAACAGTCTTAGAATGAACATAAACTACTACTATTTGAGAAATATTGTAGTTTTCGTCGATAAATCGGGCTTAGAGTAATCCTAGGGACCCAAAACGTTTTATATTTTACGGACGCACGCAAATTTTCAAAAAATACTTTCAAAAGCAAACACTGACAATACAAATAGAAAATCGATGGCTCATTTTTTACGTTGGACGCTTAAGTTCCTATTAAAACCGATAAAACCATTTAGTTTTACACAGATTTTTAAGAAGAACACTCGTATAATATATTACCAAGTAAGCATATTTTTACACTTTCAATACAATGTCGCTAAAGTTAAATTCTTTCATACTTTATTGTTTGACGAACTAACCAATCCGTTAGTAAGTTATCATTACAACTTATCCTAAACACCACTTTTATATTTTATCCCACCAACTTTCTTTGGTTTAGCTTTATGTTTCTATTACCGATGGTGCTAAACTCTTACCGAGTAAAAAAATTAATTAAAAACTTAAAACGAGTTTTAATTATTTAAAAAAAAAATTTACGAATAAAAATGTTTTCATTATTCACTTTTCTTCAACAAAATAAAAAAATAACCATACATTCAGAGAAATAAATACATCATAACAATTCGTTTAAAATAATCATAATTATTTTGTTCATACTGGAGAATCACATCAAGAAACAACAATAATAATGAATTATATATTGTACTAAATCCGCCCACACATGTAATAATTTTGTCCATAACACCCAATTATTTATCAATACTGTCGTGGTCTTCGAACAGCCACATTGCCGCAGTAGAAATTCTAAAACACTACAGCCAGACGCAGTGTTAAAAATAAATGTTTTTTTAAAGTTATCGTTGTGGTATGGTTTTCAGCCAGCCACAGCCGTAGCGAAATTTGTAACTCTGTCGTGACCTATGAACATGTCACATCGCCGCAGAGATGAACCGACAATTTTTCAAATATTGTAGTGGTCAGGCCTTACCACAACAATACAATTTCTATGTCCTTTAATCGTCGCAGCCCTTGAAACAGCTGCATTGCCGCGATTCGTTTGTCAAATAAGTACCCAAAAGTCATCAAAATCGATTTCTCATTGCAAAATCTCTCATTATATAGGCAGTACTTACAATTCATTACAAAAAAAAAAAACAGTTTTGGCGTTGCCATTGTGAAGCTCCACTAAGAATTCTTCGAGAAACATTAACACTGATACTGTTTTTAGACAATATTTTTCTTTCATCACGAATAAAAACACTTTTGGCTCAGCCATTGCGAAGCTCCACAAAACATTACTTATTAAAAATTACAACTTATAAAAAATTATTATTTCAAGGTTATATTAATTGTCTTTTACGTATCTCCTCAAAAATGATCTCGATAAATAATTAGACAAATTTTTTTAAAAATCCCTTTGCCTTACAAACCTCTTAAAATATCCAAATTTTTCACAAACTTAAATACTTAATAGCTATATAAGTTCAGAAAATATTTTAGCGATGCCCGAATCAAATCTATGTCCAAACTTTTTAATTTATTTATAATTAATTTAAGTAGCCGTTACGAAGAACCTGAATATCTAAACAGAATTGAAATGAGACCATTCTATGTAGTCGATATTTTTTGATAAACCAAATAAACCAAAATGGTATTTACTCATATAAATCATACTTTGAAGCTTATACAAATTATTTGGTAATGTAATAGGGACAGTCAAAATTAATTAAAACCTCTTTTTTCAAAAATATTGCCTATATAAAACCTAACCGCATGCAACCTAATCCCCTTAAAGCACAGAGTTACAGGGTATTTGAACGGTGTCTACCTTCCTGTTTATCCTTTTTTCCAAAAAAACGCTATTTAAGCTACTAAACTATAAAAATGTTAAATAGTTTTACAATATAAAGCTAGGTAAAATTTGTTTGTTAAATATGTAAAAATATAACAAAATACCAAAAAGATAAAATTATTTTAGATTTCGGATTTGTTGAAATCCGAAAGCATTATATAGGCAAAGTTAAAAGTTTTTTTTAAACATTTTTATCAACACATTTTACTCAGGTACACATCTTTATATTGTAATAGTATTTAATATTTAAGTTTAATATCAATAAGTTTTTCAAGAGGCTTAAATAGCGTTTTTTTTTAATTTTTGGATTCCCATTACTAATATATATTTGTACAGAGTGGCCCACAATGATTTGACAAACGAAATAACTTTTGTTCTAGTGAATATTTTTGATATATATTTTTTTTTAATGATTTATACTCATTTGCGCTAAAAAAATAATTTATAGTTTATTCTTGTTTGCGCTATAAGCACCGCGGTTTTTATTTCACTTACCTGATTTACTTTTTTAATTATTTTTTTATTACATTTATTTTTTTTTTTTCAAGATTTTTTACCGAGTCAAGTTTTCTTGAAAAAAATTTAAAAATGCAATAAAAAAATTAAAAAAAAGTAAAACAGGTAAGTGCAATAAAAACCACGGTGCTTATGGCGCAAACGAGGATAAACTATAAATTATTTTGAAAAACAAAATCTCAAAAATATTCACTAGAACAAAAGTTATTACATTTGTCAAATCATTGTGGGCTACCCTGTAAATATTTTGAATATAAAATGTTTTACACAGAATAAAGAAATCGATACAATGTTGAAATTACTGTGTACAGTAGCATTACTTTTCGTAGCGGTGAAAGCCAACGATGAAAAGACTATTCCGTATGCGTTTTTCGGATCTAGAACTACTTACAAGACAGTTTCATCATTGCATATTGATGTACCAGCTGGTAAGACGTATTTTATTTGTTCTTTTTGAGTACTTGACTTTTTTTTTTTCATTTAAAGTGCATGTGCTTATATCCGCTTATTTTTTTTGTCTGTATCCATATATCTGAATAGTATAGGACCAATATTTTCTTCGAGACGTAACCTGTATAAATCACAAATTGTATATAGTTAGTAGTGTAATGGTGGTGGGGGTGGGGGGGGGGTATTAAAGGGGGAAAAATACTCTCTTTTAAGCTTAAAATTGAGGAAATCCATACGATTTTTCCTATTCGACTTTGACGTGTTATTATTTCCAGAAAAATAGTCGGATCGAGTTGAAGTTTAAAAGGTGTATTGTTTTGACATGCCCCTGCGTGACAAAAGATTGAGATCTAAAATAATTATCGTCTTCCAGTCTCGCAATTAACGCCACTGAAGACAGTACATCGCACTACGACACAAACCAAATGTTATTTGTAGGGCCCCCGCCGTATTTATTAACATCAAACATTCATAATAGAGCATTTTAAGTCAATAATTCACATTTCTTACGCTTCCGTATTACTACTCAAATATTTTTCTTAGACGACGAAGAGGGTTTTGGGAGATGTGATTTTTGTAGAGTTTGGAAATAAGTGGATTTTGGTGATTAAGGAGTTCGGAGTACAATCGTAGGTACGATAGTTTTGCTTGGTTGTATTTCATAAGGATGTTGGGAAATCAGGAAATGTTTGGAATGTTGTTTTATTTTAGTATGTCATATTTTTGCTGCGCCTCAAATTCTCGGCCTGTACCGCACAATTGGATTGATTTGAGTAAGAAGTCATACAAGTTAATTTTTGTGTTAAAATTGGATTTCTGTTGAAAAAAGAAGATGGAAAAAATGTGGGTTTCGAAGTAAAATTATTGGCATTACATTTTAACATGAGTTCCCCACGTTAAACGTCAGTCAAATTGTATGGCCGATGTGTGGACGAAGAGAAATGTGGTTTGAGTGGATATACATTAGCTCACTAAGATTCTCCAGGATTTATACCATTAATCTAGTTTGTCAACATGTTGCTGTAGTTCATTTACTGCATTTATTTAAATGGTTTTCGTTTCATGCCATAAGAGTATTGTTGTCAGCGAATTAAGCTAGTGTAGTTTTTTCGCTTGATGGTTAATCAGCGGTAAATATAGGTCAAATAAAAGCTGCGAGGATATAGTTCCTTGTGGGACTCTTGCAATTATGTTTTTAGGCTGGAAAAAAATCGATCTAATTTTAAGTGAGAAATGACGTTTAGATACAAAATGTTAAAATAATAGGTATAACTGTGTAGAGAGGTATTTATTTTTTTTTTTTGATAGAAAGCAAACATGGATTACGCTAATCATGTTTTGTAGGTTATAGGGCACGTCAAGTTGTAATGTTGGCGAGGCATGGAACGAGAACTCCAAAGCTTAGCTATTCCAAAGATTTGCTACCGAAACTGGTAGAATTTCAAAAGAAAATTACCAAAAGTCCTACGTTAAGTGAAAAAGATTTCCAAGCCATAAAAAATTGGACAACAACCATCGACACCAAAAACTACAGACGTATAACACAGAATGGCCGTGATGAAATGAAAGAACTGGCAACAAGAGTTCGTGCAGCTTTTCCATATCTATTCGAACAGCATTACAACTCTAACAATTATGAAGTATATCACATCGTTCCCTGATTAACAATCACATGTAATATAAAAAGTTTTCAAATTTCATGCTACGGTAAAATAACTATTTTGTAAACCATAAAAATAATTTTAATAAAACCTTAATGGAGTTTAATAACAAGACGTTATATTTAATATATTTAAAAATCAAATATTCAAAATAGCCGCAAGTTTATCTTAAACTGTTTGTCGCCAGCGAGGGAAGTGTATTATAATCTTTTACTTTCAAAAAGTTACCTCTTAAAGTTAATTTTTGAAATTATATATTTTTTACCGTGGATATTGAGTTAAATTTTCAATTGATAATGAAATCTGGATTGTATTTACGACTTTTTTTAGCTAAATTTGTTATTTCTTAGAAAAAATTACTGTAGCGTGAAATTGAAACAACCCTGTAAATTTATACAAATATTTCAAATTATATTTGAACATTTTAGGTTTTGACCATGAAGGATTCACGTTGTGTTAATTCAAGTCTATCATTTATACAAAGCTTATTTGAAGATAAAAAAATCACCGAAATTCCTAAATGTGAGCCTACGGATCTCCTTCTAATGGTACGTTTGAAATTGTCGCGGTTTCCTTTGCATTATTTCTAAGTAAATCTTATTTAAATTATATACAGTTAGATAGTATGGAAAAAAACGATACGAAACGTAAAGAGTTTCAAACATATATTGAGAATCAGGCGAAAGAATTCAAGGAAAGCCATCATATGGATGGTGTCTTGAAAAGGGTTGCGGCCAAATTGGGCGTAGATTCTAAAGAACTTGACCCTGGTAAGCTAACTAACAACCAAAAGCAACGTAGTTTCAATGGTTTTATACTATTTTGTTTTGTAGAGATCATAAACACAATGTACGATGCCTGTGCCTACGAATATTCTATTGACCAAAATAGGATTCCGCCGTGGTACAAAGCATTCACCCAAAAAGACCTTGAAGTAAGCTATGGTAGTAGACAAGTGATTTCCACGAACTATTAACATTTGATAATTTTGAAATGGCTATAGATTTTGGAGTACGCATGGGAACTTTCTTGGTACTATATAATTGGTTATGGAAATCCTTATAACAAAAAACTCGCTTGTCCGATGGCCATACGTCTCGAAGAATTGCTTAGGTAATATACATTTTCAACACTATGTAGTTATAGCGGTACTTATAAAGTTTTTAATTTTAGAGAATAATTTTCGTGTTGGACCACTGCATATTTTAAATTAGTAAAATCTATATCCTTTAATTTTGAAAGTTTCGAAGAGCATTATGGCTTTAAGCGATTATTTCCAAAAATTCTATCTCTACATTTAATTTTTAATTTTAAGAAGGATTGTGATATTAACTCATAGTCGTCCAAACTTCATTAAGAACATCTAGTTTGTTTTGTTTTTTTTTTTTAATTTGAAGCGAAAAATAAAGACCACTCTAAAATATAATATTGACATTTTTTAATGACCTGGTGCATAGATGTGACAGTAGTATGATTTCAGAAAAAAAACTAATGAAGAAGGACCAGATGCTGTATTCTACTTTGCATGCGAGAAAAACATAATGACTATGCTCTTCATGTTAGGCCTAGCCGACGGTGACGATCCATTTACGGCATCCAACTACAAAGGTATAGAAGGCCTTAATTGGAGAACTTCTTTGTACGGTGTATGGGCTGCAAATTTTATGGCTGTACTATTCGAAAACGCTAATAGTGAATACGAAGTAGCATTTTATTTCAACGAAAATTTAACAACTATAACTTTAAAAGATGGTACAAAGTGTACATACTGTCCGTTGTTGGGTATTCAAGAAAAGTTAACAGCCTTTATATCCGACAATGACTGTGTCAATTTTGTAGCTGATAATATCTTAAAAATCACTCAAGAAACAAATCAATACTGGTATTTAAGCACGAAAACCGCTTACAAATTGGTTTCTGCAAAAGAAATCTTTGTACCGCCTAGTAAGTAATAGCACCATTCTTATTGCTGGATTTGTATATTATATTCTTCGATGATACGATTTAAAGTAAAAAATTCAATATTTATAAACAGATATTATCATACAATATTTATTTGTTTTATTTATAATTACTTTAAATTTTACTTTACTAATAGCTTATTAAATCTATTTTTGTTAATAACTTAACAAGTCTTTGTTAAAATAAAATACGTTATTTTTGTTTTATAGATCATAAACCAATTCAGATTTTTACTGTAAACAGTCACGGTACGCAACCTTTAACACGTAGCTTTACTACAAGTGTGTTAAATTCGCTTGAGATCTTAAAAGGAAAAATCGGTGAAAATGCGAAAATGACCCCACCGGAAATTCAAGCTATTATGAATTGGCAACAAAGTATTAAAAACAAGCTAAACAATAAAAATTTGATCCCAAAAGGTCATGTTGAAATAAAGGAATTGGCTTTGAGAGTTCGGAAAGCATTCTCAGATTTATTTAAACAGTCAGACAACTATAAAGTACATTGAATAACAATATCACAATAATTTACAATATAATTAAACGCCAATACATTATATTGGTTTAAAATTTTAGGCATTGACAATAGGAGAAGATCGTTGTAAAGAAACTGGAATACTGTTTCTACAAAATGTTTATGGTAATACAAATATTGCCGACGTTTCCAAATGTAATGACGATGACTTCTTTTTAACGGTAACCATATTAAAATATAAATATTTACATTGTTTTTACCCGAAGATTGTTGTTGATTTAGATTGAAAAGATTAAAAAACGAAAACACGAGGATGAAAAAGAGCTCGAAAGTAAAGAATTCAAAAAAAGCTATTTTATGAATAAAGTTGTTGATAGAGTTAAAGTTAAAATGGGAGCTAACGATATTACTTTAGGTACGTAAAACGAAAAATATACAATATAGACAATATAGACCTGTAACTAACTTGCCTATCTATTAGATGATGTAAACATTATCTATGAAGCATGTCGCGACGAAAGGTTATCTGATGACGAATCGCTTCCCCCTTGGTGTATTGTATTCTGTAAAGAAGACTTAGAAGTAAGCATTGCAGCGTGGGGTTTTATTTTAAATAGATTTAACAATTTTTTTATAATTTTGAAATGATCATAGGTTTTGGAATATTATGAGGAACTGCAACTGTACTATGCTTATGGATACGGAAATCCGTCCAATGTGAAACTCGCATGTCCAATGGCTGTTCAACTGCTGAAAACTTTGGAGTAATATGAACTGATTAGTTTATTAATTTTTACATACAACTTTTGTATAAAAATTAATTAAATGAAATATTGGTCACATAACCAGAGTACTGCAACATTTATCCGAATAACGAATAAAAATATAATACATTTATTCGAATAACTCCGCGGTTAAGAGCCAAAAGATATGTGTAAAATTGCAATTTTGAGGTTTTCCATGTAATGCGTGTATACTGTGTATATTATCTTGTGTCAACTTATGGTGTCTGTAGATTTAATATCAAATGAGATATTTGAAAATATATTAAAATTGAATTTTTCATAGAATTAAATATATAGTACACTACTTGTGTCGAGATGCCGTCCGGGTAGACAAATAGCCAGCCGTTTCCGATTCGCAAACTAGTGCACCCGTTGTGTTGACTTTTACTCCTCTTCTCTATACTATTATTTCATAGAACTGGTGATCTATAGTGATGGAACTTGAAGAAATTGGTCCAGTATTAAACAAGTTATAGTGGGTACAGGCACAATAAATACGCACGTCCTCATCGGACCCAAAAATATTCCAATAATAGCCTACTCTGGATAATATATAACCATATTGTGTTGACTGCTCTTAAAGAATATTTTCCTTGTTTTTTTAAATATCTATTGTACGATTTATGGTTTCAGAGAAAAAATTAATAAAAACAAAGGACCCGATGGTTTATTTCACTTTGCAAACACGACTAACATTTTGAGCTTACACGTCATGTTGGGTTTGGGCAAAGACCACAGTCCACTCACGGCATCGAACTTTATTGAAAAGAAAAATCGCCAATGGAGGAGTTCCATGTTCAGCCCGTCGGCTGCAAATTTTATGGCCGTACTTTTCAAAAACGCTAATAATGATTATGTAGTAGCATTTTATATCAACGAACGTATTACAAGGATACCTTTAGGAAACGGTTCGTCTTGTACAGAATGCCAGTGGTCAGATATTCAAAACAAGTTAGAAGCATACATAAGCGACAATGACTGTGTTCACTTTATAGCTGACTACAATAATTAAACAGCCGGACCATTTTTATTTTGATCAGTTTTTATTCAATAATTATTTTACATATTTTTAAGTATTTACAGTGGTGTATTATAAACAATATCGTTTGAATTCAGTTATTCAGTAAAAGTTGTCATTTAATTAAATAAATTACTGTTGTGTTAATTAGTTTTATTTGTATTATTTATACTATCATTTACATAATATTATTCGTCTTATTCGTAGTAATGTGTAGATTGATTAAAGTCTTAGACAATTGTAACCCGATTAATGTTAGATAATCAGATATGTAGCCATGGTTATTCTATAGTACCAATTACATAGAATTGTTGTTTTATAAAGGTGGAACTTGAAAAAATTGGTCCAGTATTAAATAAGCCATAGTGGGTACAGGCACAATAAATACACACATCATTATACCTAATACCAATGACTTCGAGGCCCCTCATCGGACCCAAAAATATTCCGATAATAGCCTAATCTGGATAATATATAACCACGTTGTATTGATTGTGCTCATTAATTTATGAATATTTTCCTTGTTTTATAAATAGCTATTGTATAATTTATGATTTCAGAAAAAAAATAAATAAAAAAGAAGGACCCGATGGTTTGTTTCACTTTGCAAACCGGACTGACATTTTGAGCTTACACGTCATGTTGGGTTTGGGCAAAGACAACAGTCCACTCACGGCATCGAACTTTATTGAAAAGAAAAATCGCCAATGGAGGAGTTCCATGTTCAGCCCGTCGGCTGCAAATTTTATGGCCGTACTTTTTGAAAACGCTAATAATGATTATGTAGTAGCATTTTATATCAACGAACGTATTACAAGGATACCTTTAGGAAACGGTTCGTCTTGTACAGAATGCCAGTGGTCAGATATTCAAAACAAGTTACAAGCATACATAAGCGACAATGACTGTGTTAATTTAATAGCTGAATACGATAATAAAACATCCTGTCTATCCTGTTTTGGCCAGTTTTTATTCAATAATTTTTTTAAATGTTATTAAGTATTTACAGTGGTGTATTGTTTGAATTCAGTAAAAATTATCGTTTAATTAAATAAATTACTGTTGTGTTGATTAATTTTATTTTTATTATTTATACTATCATGTACATAATATTATTCGTCTTATTCGTAGTAAGGTGAAGATTGATTAAAGTCTTAGACAATTGTAACCCGATTAATGTTAGATAGTCAGATATGTAGCCATTGTTATTGATTACATATATGATTACAAATTAATCCATTATTATTATATAAATATAAAAACAATTGTTTGCTAAAAGTACTTTTCAAAGGCCAAAGTTGTATATAATTGAATCTTTTCATGCAAAAAGGGCTCAAGACATCATTTGATCAAAAACGTGATTATTACAGATTCGTTATCACTTTACTTAGACTTCGATTCATGTTTAAAAAAAATATTGGTCCCATTACCAGAAGTTACTAAGAAAATAATCGATTTTTGTAAAAAGGGTCTAAGTCCACTATATTAGAAAGCTAATACTCTGGACAGCATTTTAAAAAAATAATATTGTTTTACAGAGTGTAATTTTACTGTTTAATATCTAATAATTTTGATAAAGCCTTTATATGTTTATGCATTTTGAAATATATCAAACGTTTTTTTTTTCATTTTTCCAAAATTTTAAAGTTAAGGACTAAAGCCCTTTTTGCATGAAGCGATTCAATTATTATGTATGGTAGATCTAACGTTATAGTTATTCCCGTGAATACATTTTACAACATTCTAAATTAAATAATGTTCAGCTATAGTTATAAAATATTATTTCAATCAAGCTGTACCAATAGACAAAAAATGATTATCACTTAACCACAAACAACACGAATTTATCATGGTTTGTTAATTCAGTCGTGGTTTAAAAATGAATCGTGGAAAGGTAAACAGGTAATTTAATAATGATTCAAAAATAGCTAATGGATACAAAACAATCGTGTTCATGATTAAATGAACAAATTATTGAATAACGGAACAATAAGGAATTTTAGCTTCGAAGTTAGTTCTGTAATGATGTACGTTTTTTTTTTTGTGTCAGAAAACAATTTTTTAATTCTTCTAAACCGATTTACTCAAGAAGCACCTATATAATATGTAGATTGTTACTTTGATTGGTCTAGGGTGAAAAAGTTTATTTATTCTACTTCAAAACCTGGAAAAACCAAAGAAATGGTCGGTTTTTTAACTTTCAACCTATAACTTAGTGAAAACCGCAGAATCGAATCAATAATTTAAAAAAATATTTATTTGGTATTTCCCTGTCCATAATTAATCTAATCGATAACCCTCCTCGCCCTGCACACAGAGGTGGAAATATTTTTTCATTTAACCGACAAAGTTTCAGTGTCTATTTACACAAGGTGATTCTTTTATCACGAACCACACAATATCTCATAGGGTTTAATAAGAGATTACAATTTTTTTTTTAGTATTGTTTTTATACAACGTGATCTCAATTTTTCAAATTTCATTTGAAAGGTGGAGTGTAGTATTATTTTTATCTGCGCGTATTTCCCAACCGCACTTCTCCTCACATCTTGAAAGTTTTTAGTTTTTAGTTTTATAAATAATGTTGTCTAAAGTTTTTTTTTTTTGTTTTAAACATAATATAGGTACATGTTTGATCTTGTTCAGACTTAAATCTGTAAAGGGTACATTCGGACACCCGTTACCACTAGCCCTAAATATACTTACTGAGCACTTGTCAATAAGGTAATATGTAAACTAACTACACAATATATATATATATATATATTGTGTAGTTAGTTTACTTTAATTTTACAAGGTTTACAATAATATGAAGATACCACATTTTAATAATTTGACGGTCAATGTACTTTTCACTTGTTTATTTACAAAGCCTCGACAACTGGTTCATTGGCCAAGCTATAGTTATTTTTTTTTAATTTATTAGCCTGAAACTACTTTAGTACAACTTCAGAAACATACTATGCTAGACTCGCATTAGATATATTATTACTCATATTATATGAGTAGTGAGAACTATATAAATATACAACACTATTTTTTTTATATTATACAGGGTGCACTTATCGTGAACCACTCAACCACTCAACTGGGTTTAATTAATAATTACAATATTTTTTTCCATAATGTTTGTGTACAATGTGATCTCAATTTCGCATAATTCGTTTGTTTTTACCCCCCTCCCAACTTAGTTTTTCTGATGGTAACTTTTGAAACCTAAATGGTAACGCATAAATTTCATTAAGTTTTTAAATTAAGAATTATGTACTCAGAATTTTCACTAGTCGATAACCGTTTTTGGATAACTATTTTTGAAGTTAATGAAGTTTCAAGTTCAGAGGATCAAAGGTAATGATCATACAACTATTCAGTGTTTTAAAATTCTATTTAAATGATTTATTATAAATAATAATAATTATTTTTTTAATAATCAATTTTAGTTTTTATGTAACTGTGTTAACAAAGATGTATCATATTTATATTATATAGTTGCTGGTCGATATTTGTTTTACAACACAACGGCGGTGTTAAAATGTCAATATTATGAAAAAAATTTCAAAATCTTATACCTAATTATCTATTTATTTCAAAATTTTATTAAGTATAATAATATTATGGAGAATTCAAACATCGTGGCAAAAACGGCAAATGGGGCAACAATACTGAGTTTCCAGGAGTAATTTTTTGGTAATTAAAATAGCAAAGATGCCCAAATAAAGGTATGTACTATGTAATTTATTATATATAGCTGCTTGTGTACCCAAAATGCATGCTTCTTGCATAGTCAGTTGTGTGTCACCTGACGGAAAACCATTAGCTCTGTTTGTTTACGCGTCAGAAAACAAAACGAAAAATATCATGTATCATAAAGCATTGCAATAATTAGTATGGTGATAGCAAAGTACACGGTATAAATTAACCCGGGCAGAAATGTTTTTTTAAAGTGTATAAATTATAATTAGTGAGTACTTTGTTGCAATTGTATTGCTTAACCAGAGCAAAGCCGGGAACACAGGCAGCTAGTTTTAATTAAAACAATTATAATAAAATACCACATTTTAATAATTTGACGGTCAATGTATTTTTCATTTGTTTATTTACAGAACCTCGACAACTGGTTCATTGGCCAAACTATAGTTATTTTTTCAAACACGTGTTCTAACACGAGCTCGCCGGCATCGTCATCAGGCAATCGTGTTAGCTCGGGGGGGGGGGCGTTGAATCGGGTCCCAGGCGATGGCAGTAATGCCACCGTAAATTCTGACCGAAGGCGTGTCCAGTGATCCAGATTAACAAGAGCCGAGGCACCCGGACTACCCCCAACGTACCGGCGGGAAAGTCGGGACCATCCGGACAGAGAAAGAAAGCGGCCAGCAGCAACGCCAAGGGACCCATTAAGAGGCCGCGGATGGACTCGTCTGAACAGGAAGAGGTTGACCAGGAGACACCCCTATCTGAAAAGTCAACAAAGAAGAAGAAGATATCGAGAAACGTATCTTTCGCGGAGATCCCGGTCGCGTCAAGTACACCGAGCGGAGAGGGTAACAGAAGGCGGCAACCACTGAACCTTCACTTCCCCCCACTGAAGGGGAGCGGAACACTGGATGACCAACCCAGCCCGTCGGAAGGGAGACAGACACAGGCAAAAGTAGATGAGCCCCGATGGAGCAGAGTAGTGCGCGATGGTAGAGGGCCGAGACAGACCAGACCCACTGCAGAAGAGCTGAGCAGGAGGGTCCCAAAAACGGACGCTACCATTATAGGCCCCATCCCGGAAGGACGCCGGTATACAGAAGTCATGGGCAATGTGACGAAAGCGGTGGACCTTCAAAGGCTAGGAGTTACCCTTAGGGATACCAGAAGGACCCGCGATGGAGCGGTCATCCTCCAGTTTAAGGGTACCCGCGAGAAAGTGGACAAGGTGGCCGAGGAAATAAGAAAAGCCCTTGGCGCCGACACCAGAAACTTCTTTCTTGCCTAGGGTCGCGCTAACTACACTATTTATTAATCATAGACAAATTAAAAATAAAATGGTCTAAACTTGCGTCAGTGCAATGTGAATATGCAATCATATTAAAAAATAAAACATCTATTTAAATAAATTTAACATACACAATCTGCAACATGTATTTATTTTTACTGTTTCGGTCGACATAAAAGCTAGTCGCATGAAAAAAACTTAGAAAAAAGTTTGACAAATAAATCAAATTTTATTTAGCTTATAGATGTTATTAATTTAGCAGACTAAAATTATTACTTATTACACGCATATTTTCTGACAATGTAAGTACATTTTTATATATATTTTTTTTAAGTTTTACAATAATTTATTATTGTGTATTTGTATATGCTCGGGAAAACGTTTACACCACTAGGGCAATTGTATTAAAACGCAAGACTATACTACGGAAATCAGGTACAGGTATCGTAGTTATTATGTATGTTATTTAATGGAGACAATAATAAAACATGCTAGATTTTCAAATCAAAGTCAAGATAGACACCTTTTTCAACTCAAAAAATTTGCCACGTCATAACGTTTTGAGATATAATAGAATTTTGTTTAAAATTTTTTTTTTATGGCCTTAGTGTCTAGACTATTAGCAAACATACTTAGATATTTACAGTACATGAATTATTTGTAGCTAGTTTTACATTTAAAAATTGTTGCACATGTTAATATTTTTAAATAATAAAATAGTTTAGGAATATTTCGGTTGATAATATGCTTTTGAGGTATGTGTCGTCATTAAAAATATTCCTTTATTCTTACCAACAATAACATTCGAGAATGATAGAAGAATGATGTGTATAATTGTGATGCCTGACAATTATCCCTGTATAATGTCGTATACGCACTTTTGTACAAGAAATGTTACAAACACATACACACACAAACTGTAAATATAACTTATTACCTTTTACCTGACACCTATGGTGGCAGACCTATTAATGGTCGCCACTTCCGGATTGGCCCTGCCTCGGCTGCTTTCCATCCAACGTTAAGCCTACATAATTATTTGTTAAAGAACACTTAGCTGTTATTGTCTTAAGTAATATATGTCTTTAAGTAATAATATAGTTATCAGGACTTATCCATGTATTGATGTATCTGCATGAAGTGTAAATACTCTTAAGGTGGTTTTTTTTGTACAAAAATGGTCTTTGGATGAACATAAACTATTACTATTTGAGTAAAATAGTATTTTCGTCGATAAATTGGGCTTTGAGTAGTTCTAGGGCCTCAAAATGTTTTATCTTTTACGTTTATGTTCAGTAAAAGACGCACACAAATTTTCAAAAAATACTTTCAAACAAACATTGCCAATACAAATAAATGACTTATTTTTTACATTCGGCGCTTAAGTTTCTATTAAAACCAATAACATAATTTAGTATTACACAGTTTTTTAAGAAGTACAGTCAATATAATATATTACCAAGTAAGCATATTTTTACCCTTTCATTACAATATCGCTAAAGTTAAATTCTTTGATATATTATTGTTTGGCGAACAAAGCGCTAACGGATCCGTTAGTAAGTTATCATTACAACTTATCCTAAGCAAAACTTTAATATTTTATCTTACCAACTATCTCTTGTTTAGTTTTATGTTTCTATTACCGATGGCGCCCAAGTTAAACTCTTACCAAGTAAAAAAATTAATTAAATACATGAAACGAGTTTTGATTATTTTTCAAAAAAATTAACGAATAAAAATGTCTTTATTATTTACTTATCTTCAAAAAAATAACCATACATTCATTGAAATGAATAAATCATAACAATTCGTTTAAAATGATTATAATTATTTTGTTCATACTGAAGAATCACACCAAAAAATAGCAATAATAATAAATTATATATTGTACTAAATTCGCCCACACATGTAATAATTTTGTCTATAACACCCAAAATTTTATCAATACTGTCGTGGTCTTCGAAAAGCCTCATTGGCATAGGGTATTTTAACGGTAAATAGCTTCCTGTTCATCCTTTTTATAAAAGCATAATACCTAAGCAATCTATTGGGTATCTTAATAATAATAATAACCTTTCACGCAAGACGTATCAAGAACGCATTATACGGACCAAATATTAGGCCTAACAGATACGATAAAATGTATTACACCTATAATATATATATTATTGATGGGAATCCGAAAGTCCGGATTTTAACAAAAAACTCTATTTAAGCTACTAAATCATAAAAGTGTTAAATAGTTTTACAATATAAAGCTGTGTACCTAGGTAAAATTAGTTTTATAAATATGTAAAAATAAAACAAAACACCAAAAAGATAAAATGATTTTGGATTTCGGATTTGTTGAAATCCGATAGCATTTTATAGACAAAGTTAAGAGTTTTTTTTTTTTTAATTTTTATCAACAAATTTTACTTAGGCACACATCTTTATATTGTAATAGTATTTAATATTTATAAGTTTTTCAAGTGGCTTAAGTAGCGTTTTTTTTTTTAATTTTCGGATTCCAATCACTAATATATATATATATATATATATATATATATATATATATCTCACAATGATTTGACAAATGAAATAACTTTTGTTCTAGTGATTATTTTTGATATTTTTTTTAAAAAATAATTTATACTTATTTGCGTTAAAACACCGCGGTTTTTATTGCACTTACCTGTTTTACTTTTTAAATTATTTTTTATTACATTTTTTTTTTTTTTTTAATTTTTTAGAGTTTTTTTGAAAAAAATAAAAAATAATTAAAAAAAAGTAAAACATGTAAGTGCAATAAAAACCGCGGCGCTTATAGCGCAAACGAGTATAAATTATAAATATTCACTAGAACAAAAGTTATTAAATTTGTCAAATCATTGTGGGCCACCCTGTAAATATTTTGAATGTAAAATGTTGTATATAGAATAAAGCAATCGATAAAATGTTGAAGTTACTGTGTACAGTAGCTTTACTTTTCGTAGCGGTGAAAGCCAACGATGAAAAGACTATTCCGTATGCATTTTTCGGATCTAGAATTACATACAAGACAGTTTCAACATTGAAAATTGATGTACCTTTTTTTTAAATTTAAATTATATTATACAATCTGTTGCAATTTGATCATTTCTATGTTAAATATTTGAAATTGACGCGGTCGCATCGCGACTCCGGTGGTGGGCGAGTGCTAATCACACTCGCCACCGCCGGATGGCGCCCGCGCCCGCTTTTCCCTCCAGTCGTCCGACAGGCCGCGCTCGCCGGATGGACGGGTTGGCCGCAGCCGCCGCCGCCGTCGACGATACACTTTCACTTCGACTGGAAAACGTCTATATGACAATTTTGTTTTTATTTTTGAATATTCATTGTATACTAATAAATTCATATTTAATACTCGAACCCCAGGCTACCCTTCAATATACCCTATTCCTTACCTCAACCACAACAAAATGTTCAACTTATTTTGAAAATAATTTTGAATCCAGTGGCCCTACTTATAGCTTATGAATTTGGTTAAATAATTAAAGAGATCTCTTACACAATTTTTTTTTTGAGCGACGAGAAATGTGTTTTTTGTTTTAATTTTAAGTTATAGATTTTTTTGATTAGGAATTTTGGAATTGAATCGTAGGTAGGATAGTTTTGCTCGGTTGGCTATCATAAGCATGTCGGGATCAGAGTGGATAGTTTTGCTGGAGAGATTTGGAGATTTGGATTTGGAAATGTTTAGAATGTTTGGCGTTTTTAGAGCTAAGCCGACTGAATTGAGTGAGGAGTTGCACAAGATAATTTTAATGTTAAAATGGAGTTTCTGTTAAAAAAGAAGATTAAATAGTTGCGGGTATCTGCAGTTAAGTGATTTCATTACATTTTAACATACGATCCCAACGTTAAATGTTTACCATTTGTATTTCCTAAGTATTAAAGTGTTGGTGGTTGGTAAATTGATTCCATTTAATAATACTAGAAGACAAGTATTTGGACGAAGAGAAAATGCAGATTTAGATTAGTTAAATTGAGTAAGACCATCGTTA
The DNA here is from genome assembly GCF_023614345.1 of Adelges cooleyi. Classification (NCBI taxonomy): domain Eukaryota; kingdom Metazoa; phylum Arthropoda; class Insecta; order Hemiptera; family Adelgidae; genus Adelges; species Adelges cooleyi. The sequence goes on from NW_026095751.1 coordinate 2,853,554, forward strand.
ATGGAAATACTATCATTATTCCACTTAGAGTTAACCGTTTTACCGATTAATTTTGATTTTTTAACACCTTCCATCAAGTTTCTTTTGTCTTGGATTGAAGTCGAATCTGCCACTATTTTTCTGGACCTGTTAGAGATTTTTGAAAATGCACGATATGCTTTTGACACAGAGATCTAGACTACAACTGCGGCTGCAATTGACTCCACCGTTTTGACACAGTCCTCATTTTCGATCTCCGGAATGCCCACAATTTCGATAATGTTTTCAATTGACTTTTGCTCGATTACATTTAAACGTATTTCCAGAGACTCAAATTCATTTTTTATTTTGCGATTTTCTTCTTTAAGAGTTGAATTTTCCTCTTTGATAAGATTAATAGTTGTAATTAAATATTGCAATTGCTTGCCGAAACCATCAAATTTCTCACTCATAAAATTGACAGAGTAAACGAGGTTATTCAAAGTTTCGTTTTGTACATTTTGAGTACCCGAGTGGACGGTGGTTGAATTATTTTTGGGAGCCTGAGTCTTAGAGCTCGGCTCTTTTAATTTACATATATTGCAACACCAGGTTAGTTTGACAGTATTCGACACCTTTCTAAACGCTGTCTCCATCAGAGTGGCACATCCAAAATATAGAAAACCATTGCATTTGTTGCAGTTAAGACCATCACCTTCAAAAATATCATCATTACAAAAATTACACAACATAGTAGCCGCTTGAGATTAGAAATACACCACTTAAAATAGAAACGGTAAATCGGAATACAAACGCAGATAATGCACGAAAAACAGATAAGCGATCGAGCTCAAACAAACACGTTCGCACTGTTTGCGTATCCACTGATAACATTTAACATAAAATTTAACATTTTTATGCGAATAATATTTTTTGATATTAATAATTACTTAGCTACCAAAAAAAAAAATATGATAGAAATTGCATTTGAGTCCAAAGTTATTAACGCGGCTTCTAATGTTTTTTTTATTTGTTTAATTTAATTAAATCTAAACAATCTTGTTTTAAAATTAACTGTAATAAAGAATATTTTTTTTATTGACTGTACTATTATTATATATTTTCTTATAGATTTTGCTCTACTTCGAAATTGGAATATAAGTACGGAACAAATTGTAGATCTAGTCCTTGATCGTTCTAATGTATTCCAAAATGTAGAAGAAGGTAATTATAAATTTATTCGATAATTGTAAATATTTTTAAGGGTAGGATTATTTAACAAATAAATGTATAAAGGTTATCGATGTATTTCAATGGATTTCTCGAAATTTATTTCAATCTCTAACATTTAAAAATAAATAAGGAAATTTTTGTCCATAGTTTGTTATAATAACACTTTATAACTTTGCTGAAGAAGGTATGACTTATAACCAAAATTTTAGTGCGACATCTATTTCCGTTTCACGTTGTTGCTTCAATTATTGTCTAAAAAACAATAGAATTTTGTTTTTAATTTGATTACATTAAGTTAATGTCATCAAATTAGTGACAATATTTATAGGTACTGCTTAATTCTTTACTATAATAAAATGTACTATAGACATTGGAACTGTTTTAATCGAAAATATAATAAAAACAATTTTTTTTTAAACAGCTTTTGTCTATTGATTAATTTGCACAGAGCGACCTGGAAATTTAATAGGACCAACGTTTAAGTATTCTCCTTTTTAAGATTTCAAATATTTTTGAGGAATTTTTATATATTATAGCCCCCACTACCCCCACCATCAGTATAGTTTTTTGACTTAGTGTCACAAGTTGTGCTCTTACATTAGTTCTTTGGTGCCTATGGCAGATATTAGAACAAATTAAAATAATTCTTAGAAGTGTAATTACATTAAGAGGACCAAATTTGTTTGTAATTTAGTGTTTGTTATTGAAACTCTAATTTCATTTGTTTGCCGTATATGTCTGCTACGGTGTTTCTCGTTCCGACCATTTAACTTAAATGAATGGTTAAATTGATTCAAAATAACTAACCAAATGAATGTTGCCAATAAATCAGCTAAGGCCAATTATTAAAAAACTACTAAAAAAACTTTTGGCGAAAGGAAAATGTTTTTAAATCAGAAAATTAGAAACGTAGGTATACTAAAATTGACATTTACTCGGCCATAAGATATGTGCCTATGTATTCGCTTGTAGAGTGGAAACTTTTAGGTTAACTCATAAAATTACTGGTTATGACATAGGTTAGCGAAGCTAAAGCAGGGCAAATGACTCAATAAAAAAAAACAGTTCAACGTTTAAGAATAAAATGGAATAAAGGCACCCGTGAACCTACTGACACTGAATGATTTGTTAATTCCAGCAGAGTACTGCTGGACAACTTTAGATGGCAAAGGTTTTTTAATTCATGATTGTTTTGATATAGATCGCCATAAACCAAGAATTATAATATATTCAACTGAAGAAAACTTAAATTTAATTGCTAATTGTGACCATTGATATGTCAATGGAACTTTTTCAAGTTGTCCAAAATTATTTTATCAACTCTAAACTATTCGTGACAAACAATACAGCAATGTTTTACTTTCTATAAACCCTCGTCTCCCAAACAAATGTGTCGTAGATCCATTTATTACATCACGAATATCCGGTTAAAAAAATAGTTTGGGGCTCATAAAAAAAAGGTTTCAGCCATTACCTAGACGCTGGAGTGTTTTCCTACATTTTGATTTTGAACTCTTTTATATACATATGAATATAAAATCGTCTAGGAGAATGATCTATTTGATTTTTAATCAAAAAGTATGCCATATGTTAGTTGCATGTATCTTATCAAAAATGGTATCGGCGCAATATGAATATTCTACACCATAGTGAACAATTATGTAGATTGCAGCCTGTTATATATAACGTTGTCATATAAAAAATGTATTATCCTTGTGTGTGTTACACGTAGTCCGAAATAAGGATATAAGGAAAGTCAAATTTTTTTTTTCGATTAAGTAAATCGATTAAAGCCAGATATTTTAAAACTACTAATAAAAACGTTTGACCTGAATACATAATTAAGACTATACTATCATCGTAAAACCTACTACCACGATTGTGACAAGACTCAACAGCCTGCAATACATACGTACAGGGCTACAGGGTTGTTACAATATAACAACAAACTGAAACGTATCTCTGTAAAAATGAGTTTATTATATTATAAGGTTATTTACGCTATTTACAACTTATTTATAAGATAATTTACAAACCTGTAAAAATGAGAAACAACATTCAATGTTTATTGATCACAATCTTGTCTCTCACAGATTACAAATTAATTTTAACAAACTATTTTAACTTTTAATATTGCTCCAAACCTGATAACAACTGGCTAATCAGCTTAGTCACCTTCTCCTATCACATTATGTTTTATCAGTAGTCTACCTTATCAACTAACGCGGTAGAATTTAAATACTTAAGAAGTATACTTCTTATATAAATATAAAAATAAAACAGTAAAATAACCGGATATAGAAATATTTATGTGCCCTAAAATTAATTGCAGTATTATGAATACGAATTAAATCAGGTTTTTTTTAAACGAAAATTACAACTTTTATATAAATATTTATTTATTTTAATTTTATTTTTAATTGAGTTAAATTAATTATATTTTTAATTAAAATAAGTATTGACTATAATTTTTTTTTTATATTTGGTACATAGAATATATTATTAAGTGTAGTTATCGATCAGTATTTTATTTTAACTTTATTATTATTTGTTGACAATGGTTATGTACTAATTGCAAGTGTAAACGTACATAATTAAGACTATACTATCATCATATATCGCAAGGAGATTATCTAAAGGCAATAATTATATAATTATCAGGACTTATCCATGTATTGCTGTATCTGCATGAAGGGTAGATACTCTTTAAGTTTTTTTTTTTGTATATAAAACAGTCTAAGAATGAACATAAACTACTACTATTTGAGAAAAATTGTAGTTCTCGTCGATAAATCGGGCTTAGAGTAATCCTAGGGCCCCAAAACGTTTTCTATTTTACGTTTATGTTCAGTAAAAGACGCACACAAATTTAAAAGAAATACTTTCAAATACAAACACTGACAATACAAATAGAAAAATGATGGCCCACTTTTTACGTTCGACGCTTAAGTTCCTATTAAAACCTATAAAACCATTTAGTTTTACACAGATTTTTAAGAAGAACACTCGTATAATATATTACCAAGTAAGCATATTTTTACACTTTCAATACAATATCGCTAAAGTTAAATTCTTTCATACTTTATTGTTTGACGAACTAACCAATCCGTTAGTAAGTTATCATTACAACTTATCCTAAACACCACTTTTATATTTTATCCCACCAACTTTCTTTTGTTTAGTTTTATGTTTCTATTACCGATGGTGCTAAACTCTTACCGAGTAAAAAAATTAATTAAAAACTTGAAACGAGTTTTGATTATTTTTCAAAAAAATTTACGAATAAAAATGTCTTTATTATTTACTTATCTTCAAAAAAATAACCATACATTCAATGAAATGAATAAATCATAACAATTCGTTTAAAATGATTATAATTATTTTGTTCATACTGAAGAATCACACCAAAAAATAGCAATAATAATGAATTATATATTGTACTAAATTCGCCCACACATGTAATAAATTTGTCCATAACACCCAATTATTTATCAATACTGTCGTGGTCTTCGAACAGCCACATTGCCGCAGTAGAAATTCTAAAACACTACAGCCAGACGCAGTGTTAAAAATAAATGTTTTTTTAAAGTTATCGTTGTGGTATGGTTTTCAGCCAGCCACAGCCGTAGCGAAATTTGTAACACTGTCGTGACCTATGAACATGTCACATCGCCGCAGAGATGAACCGACAATTTTTCAAATATTGTAGTGGTCAGGCCTTACCACAACAATACAATTTCTATGTCCTTTAATCGTCGCAGCCCTTGAAACAGCTGCATTGCCGCGATTCGTTTGTCAAATAAGTACCCAAAAGTCATCAAAATCGATTTCTCATTGCAAAATCTCTCATTATATAGGCAGTACTTACAATTCATTACAAAAAAAAAAACACTTTTGGCGTTGCCATTGCGAAGCTCCACTAAGAATTCTTCGAGAAACATTAACACTGATACTATTTTTAGGCAATATTTTTCTGTCATCACGAATAAAAACACTTTTGGCTCAGCCATTGCGAAGCTCCACAAAACATTACTTATTAAAAATTACAACTTTAAAAAAATTACTATTTCAAGGTTATATTAATTGTCTTTTAGGTATCTGCTCAAAAATGATCTCGATAAATAATAAGACAAAATTTTTTAAAAATCCCTTTGCCTTACAAACCTCTTAAAATATCCAAATTTTTCACAATCTTAAATACTTAATAGCTATATAAATTCAGAAAATATTTTAGCGATGCCCGAATCAAATCTATGTCCAAACTTTTTACAAATACAAACTCTTAAAAATTATATCGATTTAAAAAATATTCTTTGGCTTCGTCCGAATTGAATCTATGTCCGAAATTTTCACAAATGTCTATACTAAAAAAAAGGATTGGATTTAAAAAAAAAAATTTCCAAATTTTTACAATTACTTTATAATTAAACGATTTTGAATACAATTTTTGACTAAGTTACTATTAACTAATATATTACACGTAAGCATATTTTTACACTTATAGAAAATGTAAAGAACATTATCGATAAAGTTAAATACTATTATATTAAGTTGTTTTACAAACGTAAAACGGCTGCACAATATGTTAATAGTGATTATTAATAGTTAATAGTGAAGTGATATGTAATATTTTAGCAACAGCTCCTCAGACTGTTCTTTTACGAGAAACTGCAATTTTTTTAATTTAGTAACCTAAATAATTAATTTAAGTAGCCGTTACGAAGAACTTGAATATCTAAACAGAATTAAAATGAGACCATCCTATGTTGTCGATATTTTTTGATAAACCAAATAAACCAAAATGGTATTTACTGATATAAATTTTTTTTTAAATAAAAAAATCATACTTTGAAGCTTATACAAACAATTTGGTAATGTAATAGGGATAGTCAAAATTAATTAAAACCTCTTTTTTCAAAAATATTGTCTATATAAAACCTAACCGCATGCAACCTAATCCCATTAGAGCACAGAGTTACAGGGTATTTGAACGGTGTCTACCTTCCTGTTTATCCTTTTTTCCAAAAAAACGCTATTTAAGCTACTAAACTATAAAAATGTTAAATAGTTTTACAATATAAAGCTAGGTAAAATTTGTTTGTTAAATATGTAAAAATATAACAAAATACCAAAAAGATAAGACTATTTTAGATTTCGGATTTGTTGAAATCCGAAAGCATTATATAGGCAAAGTTAAAAGTTTTTTTTAAACATTTTTATCAACACATTTTACTTAGGTACACATCTTTATATTGTAATAGTATTTAATATTTAAGTTTAATATCAATAAGTTTTTCAAGAGGCTTAAATAGCGTTTTTTTTAATTTTTGGATTCCCATTACTAATATATATTTGTACAGAGTGGCCCACAATGATTTGACAAATGAAATAACTTTTGTTCTAGTGAATATTTTTGATATATTTTTTTTTTTAATGATTTATACTCATTTGCGCTAAAAAAATAATTTATAGTTTATTCTCGTTTGCGCTATAAGCACCGCGGTTTTTATTTCACTTACCTGTTTTACTTTTTTAATTATTTTTTTATTCTTTTTTATTACATTTTTTTATTTTTTTTTCAAGATTTTTTACCGAGTCAAGTTTTCTTGAAAAAAATTTAAAAATGCAATAAAAAAATTAAAAAAAAGTAAAACAGGTAAGTGCAATAAAAACCACGGTGCTTATGGCGCAAACGAGGATAAACTATAAATTATTTTGAAAAACAAAATCTCAAAAATATTCACTAGAACAAAAGTTATTACATTTGTCAAATCATTGTGGGCCACCTTGTAAATATTTTGAATAAAAAATGTTTTACACAGAATAAAGAAATCGATACAATGTTGAAATTACTGTGTACAGTAGCATTACTTTTCGTAGCGGTGAAAGCCAACGATGAAAAGACTATTCCGTATGCGTTTTTCGGATCTAGAACTACTTACAAGACAGTTTCATCATTGCATATTGATGTACCAGCTGGTAAGACGTATTTTATTTGTTCTTTTTGAGTACTTGACTTTTTTTTTTTCATTTAAAGTGCATGTGCTTATATTCGCTTTTTTTTTTTTGTCTGTATCCATATATCTGAATAGTATAGAACCAATATTTTCTTCGAGACGTAACCTATATAAATCACAAATTATATATAGTTGGTAGTGTAATGGTGGTGCGGGTGGGGGGGGGGGTATAAAAGTGGAAAAAATACTCTCTTTTAAGCTTAAAATTGAGGAAATCCATACGATTTTTCCTATTCGACTTTGACGTGTTATTATTTCCAGAAAAATAGTCGGATCGAGTTGAAGTTTAAAAGGTATATTGTTTTGACATGCCCCTGCGTGACAAAAGATTGAGATCTAAAATAATTATCATATCACATACAAGACAGTTTCAACATTGAAAATTGATGTACCTGATGGTATGACGTAAGGCATTATCAGCTATCCTTATAGATGTGTTTATATCGACGCCCCGTACGAACAGTTGCACCGTTCTAGTTCTAGCGAAAACTAACACCGTTCGAGGCTTTTACAAAAACTAGCACTGTTGGCGATGAACCTGCGAAAAGTAGCACCGTTCGCAAATTTCTTACGAAACCTAGCACCGTATGCAACAATGCAAAACAATAGCCCATGGTGCTAGTCTTCGTAAGATCTCGCGAACGGTGCTACATTTCGTACGAGACGTCGATATACGCTTTTTTGTGTCTTTCTAATATACTATGAATCATTCTAGCTCATTCTTTAAAGCTTACACTAATAATCTCACTCAAAGTCATTATAGTTACGACATTGTGTTATTGCGCCTAAATTTTTTTTGTTTTAATTTAAATTTTATTATACAATCTGTTGCAATTTGATCAATTCTATGTTAAACATTTGAAATGTTCAACTTATGAATTTGGTTAAATAATTAAAGAGATCTCTTACACAATTTTTTTTTTTTTTGGGCGACGAGAAATGTGTTTTTTGTTGTAATTATAAGTTATAGATTTTTTTGATTAGGAATTTTGAAATTGAATCGTAGGTAGGATAGTTTTGCTCGGTTGGCTATTATAAGGATGTCGGGATCAGAGTGGATAGTTTTGTTGGAGAGATATGGAGATTTGGATTTGGAAATGTTTGGTTTTTTTTAGAGCTAAGCCGACTGAATTGAGTGAAAAGTTGCACGAGATAATTTTAATGTTAAAAAGAGTTTCTGTTAAAAAAGAAGATTAAATAGTTGCGGGTATCTGCAGTTAAGTGATTTCATTACATTTTAACATACGATCCCAACGTTAAATGTTTACCATTTGTATTTCCTAAGTATTAAAGTGTCGGTGGTTGGTAAATTGATTCTATTTAATAATACTAGAAGACTAGTATTTGGACGAAGAGAAAATGCAGATTTAGATTAGTTAACTTTAATTCTCTAAAATTCTTACCATTTATCTAGTAAGTTAACACGTTGCTGTAGTTCATTCGAATTGTTTAAATGGTTTTCGGTTAATGCTTTAAGAACATTATCTTCAGTGAAATAAGCTTGTACAGTTTTTTCGTATAGATAAGCTGTACATGGGCTCCCAAATACAAACAAACGTTTGGAGCTCCCACTCAGATTCTTTTAAAAATTGCACTAAATGTCTGGTACGATGAAAAGATTGTTCGCAAAGAATGTTCGCGATTTTTTTTCTCGATTATTTTTGCCATGATCACAAAAATAACTTTTTAATTTTTTTTCTTGACACTGCTATTTTATAGTATCTTCGGCCATCAAATTTTATTTAAAAAAAACAGTTCCTTATGTTAAATCATCTCATGTTTTTTGGTGTTCCTTGTGGGACTCTTGCAATTAAATTTTTTAGGCCGGAAAAAGTCGATCTGATTTTAAATTAGAATTGGTGTTCAGATATAAAATATTGAAATAATAATAAATGTATAATGGTAGAGGGTAAATTTTTTTTTCTATAGAAGGCAAATATAATTTACGCTAATGTTGTTTTGTAGGTTATACACCACGTCAAATTTTTATGTTAACGAGGCATGGCACGAGAAGCCCAAAGATTGGTCTATCTCAGGATTTGCTACCAAAACTGATAAAATATCAAACTAAAATTACCGAAAGCGCTAAAATGTGTGAAAAAGATATTAAAGCCATAAAAAATTGGGTAACTACCATCGACAGTACTAAAAACAGACAATTAATACAAAAAGGCCGCGATGAAATGAAAGAACTGGCAATAAGAGTTCGAGAAGCTTTTCCAAATCTATTCGAACGGCAATACGACTCTAAAATTTATGAAGTATATCGCATGGTTTCCTGATTAAATAGATGTATTATACAAAAAGTTGTCCAAATTTCATGTTACAGTAAAATAAATTATATGCAAGCTAAAAAAAAATCAATTTTTATAGACCCTAATCGAGTTTAATATATTGTAAAATGTAACATTCAAATTAGCAGCAAGTATTTATCTAAAACTGTTTGTCACCAGCCAGGTAAATTTATTATAATCTTTTACTTTCAAAAAGTCACCTCTTAGAGTTAGCTTTTGAAGTAATATATATTTTTTTAATGGATATTAAATTTAATTATCAATCGTTTAATAAAATATGGATTTTATTGGAAACTTCATTAAGCTAAAACTTTTCATTTCATTGAAAAAATTACTATAACGTGAAATTGGAATAACCCTATAATACTATACCAATATTTTTAATTTTTTTTGAACATCTTAGGTTTTAACCTTGCCGTATCGACGGTGTAAACTTTCGGGTCAATCATTTATACAAAACGTTTTTAAAGATGAAACTATCCCCGAAATTCCTAAATGTGACTATACGGATATCCTTTTAGTGGTAAATTTGAAAAGTAAACGAACTTTTTTAAAATAAGTGTAGGTAAATCTTATATTAATTCTATACAGTTAGACGGTATGATGGAAGCCGATACAAAATTTGAAGAGATCCGAAAATATTATCAAAATCAAACAAAAGAGTTCGAGACAGGCACTCATATGACTGGCGTCGTGCAAAGAGTTGCGGCTAAATTAGGTATAGATTCTAAAGAACTTGACCCTGGTAAGCAAACTAATAGCCAAAAGCAACACAGTTTTAATCATTTAATACTATTTTGTTTTTTAGAGACCATAACCACCATGTACGAGGTGAGTGCCTACGAATATGCTATTGACGAAAGTAGGATTCCGCCTTGGTACAACGTATTCTGTCAAGAAGACCTTGAAGTAAGCAAATATACATGTAAAACAAGAGATTTTAATGAACTGCATTTGATAGTTTTTGAAATGGTTTTAGATTTTAGAGTACGCTTGGGACCTTTATTGGTACTATGTTATTGGTTATGGAAATCCTCATAACGCAAAACTAGCTTGCCCAATGGCCATACGTCTCGAAGAAAGGCTTAGGTATTATGAATTTTCTACACTATTTATGTTACGGTGGTGAATTTCTAGTTTTTTTTCTGGGAGATTAATTTTCTCTTTAAAGCCCTGCGTGTTTTTTATAAGTAAAATGTATATACTGTAATTTTTGAAAATTCTGAAGAGCATTATTATCTTATTGCAAATATGGCCTTAAGCAATTATTGCCACTAATTTCATCTATACATTCATTTTTAAATGTTAAGAAGGCTTGTGATATTAATTTATAGTTGATCAAACTTATTTTCAAAATCTAGTTTGTATGATTTCAAGGGGAAACCAAAAATAAACACTACTCTAAAATATAATAATGAAATTAGTCGATGACGTGGTGCATAGGTCTGACGATAGAATGATTTCAGAAAAAAAACGAATGAAGAAGGACCAGATGCTGTATTCTACTTTGCATGCGAGAAAAACATAATGACTATGCTTTTCATATTAGGCTTAGGTGACGGTGACGCTCCATTTACGGCATCCAACTACAAAGGTATGAAGGACCTTAACTGGAGAACTTCGTTTTACGGTCCATGGGCTGCAAATTTTATGGCCGTACTTTTCGAAAAAGCTGATAACGATTATGAAGTAGCATTTTATTTCAACGAAAATTTAACTCCTATAACTTTAAAAGATGGTACAAAGTGTACATACTGTCCGTGGTTGAATATTCAAGAAAAGTTAACAGCTTTTATAACTGACAATGACTGTGTTAGTTTCATAGCCGAGTACAATAACAAAACAGCCTGACTGTTTTGTTGTGATCAGATTGAATTCAATAACTATTTTATATACTTTTAAGTATTTACAATGGTCTATTATAAACAAATTAGATTAATGATAAAAATAAGGACCATAAACATTGTCAAATTCCCAGATAAGCCATAAAAATGTATAAAGCAGATGGTTTATAGTTACCGCTGCGCGTTCTTTATTTTACCACTCAGCATTAAGTGTACAAGTTGTTGTTTTTTTTTTAATTTTAAAAAAACTATAAACATTGTAGAGAAAGGCAAGTGTATTAATAAAAGTTTGCTGTTATAAGTTTTAAGAGTTTATTAAATTTTGAATTTGAATGTTAAAAATGAATGTTTTTTTTTGTACTTTTATGTATATAAGGATATAAGTAACATTTTTAAAAAAAAATGTATTTTGCCAATATATGCAAATTATAGTATAACTAATGGGTTTTTTTTATACAAAAAATAGATCATAAATAATCGGCGACGAAATAAATAAAATAAAAGCTAGTGATAAATTTTTCCAAAAAATTTTTCCATGAAAAATAGACCAGTGGCTTAAAACGGTTTTTATTTTTTTAGCTGTAACTTTAATTGATAATGTTGGACGCCCTCTTAAAAGTATTTAGTGAATGCTCAGGGGGAACGAAAAACAAACACATAAATTGATATATACATGACAACGTTGTGGAAAATAACTATGCCTAATTAGAAATTTCCAGATGTGGGACAAACACTGGCAAAACTAGTTAATTTAATTATGAGTGATATTAACATACATAAAATACATTTTTCAATAAAATTATATAAATTGATGTATTTTAATATCTTAAGGTAAAGTAATATATATATATATATATATATATTATAATGTATTGCGAATACCAAATTTGTCACCTTTCCCCTCCACCTCTCCCTACTACCCCTAAATTAAAAACTTATAATTAATATAGATTCAGTGGCCTAACACACATATAAATTGATAAGTTAGGGGCCAAATTCAAAACTAAAGATAAATTTGGATTGATAGACTTAAAAATAGATAAAACGAACACAACAGCCAGGGACCGCAGCCGGCGGCGGTGGAAGGCGTGTCCCCACTATCGACGAGGCCCGCCCGGCGACCATTGGTCAAGATGAGCCGTTTCAACGGCAACGATGGTCACACGGATAAAGCGCGCGCAAATTTGAATTCTCTATGATAAAATGGATTTTCTCTCTTTAGGGATACCTATCAATTATTTCTATTTTAGCGTCAATGCGTTTTATTCGTATTTTATATGTATGCATAATAATGTATAATACGTATGGTATTAACCCAACTCGGAGTTTTTGGATCTAGAGTGGAATTGACCCCCAGCCATAAGAAATATCCATGACAACACGGTGTACATATTTTCTCAATTATCTGTGGTCAACCTTTTTTTTTTTTTATTAAGGAAATATAAATTTAAAAAAAAGGAAAAATTACACATTGACTGTGGTCAATTTCTAGAATGCTATGTGTGGTTGCATTAAGAGGTGATCCTTGGCATTTGGGATCCATCCCAGAAGGATCACCTACAACCACCGACCGACTTGTAGCACTCAACGCTAATTGCGGTCCGATGGAGTTTGGCCACAAAAAGAAGTGAACACAATCAATACCTTCTCGGCTATCGTATCGAAACTAAAAGTTACGTACTGGATAGTTATATCAAAAATTATACTAACAATAACTGTTATTTATTGTTCACCAATATGTAACAATATTGTATAGTATTCTGCGACAATTTAAAATTAAATTTAGGGAAAAGAGGCCAGGGTAAAACTTTTTTATCTCTGATGCATGATTGTAATACACATTTTGTTGAGGCCATGACGGTCTAGGCCAATAACAACAAACCTTACCAGCAACACAAATTATATCTTCTATTTTCCAACTATACACCTATTAGGCTATGTTTAATATACCCATTAACATACTTATATGTTTAACGTATAAAAAGGCCTAGTTTATTTAATATTATATATTTTATTCCTGGTCTTTTTTTTTTAGGGGGTTAAATTTCCTGTAGTTAATTTTTTTCAGGAACCAAATCATTATTCATCATTGGAGGCATTCATTTCACATACCAAAAAACCATTCTGAATATTCATAAAAAAAAAGTTGATGTGTTCCTTTGTAACGCGAACACAGTGTTGTTTTATGTTTGTGTAGATTATGCAGGTGAACACCTGTTTTAACATCAGTTTTGCGCTGTCATTGTGGATTTATTGTAGATACTGTTTTCTTAAGCAGTGCAATCGCACTGCTTAGTTAGAGCAGACCAATAGACAGAGTTTAATACTTTTAACTGATAATCTGTATAAAAAAAAAACTAATTTTTACCAAGACTATAGTTAAATTAATATGTAATACAAAGCTTTAAAAAATTACTATAGCCTATACATAGTATGTTTTAAAACGAGGTTGACACCGTTTTACATTTGAATACTAACAAATGAGCCCTAAAATTATGCACATAAGCCTTTTTCATAACTTTTTTTGGCTCTCTAAATTTAAGTTATTATAAATTAATGCGTTAGAATAATTTATGTACTGATTATTTTTCTGTAGTCTTTTTAGTAGACAATAATATAAATTGTATTCGCTAAATGACTTTTAATTATTTTCTTCTTATTATTTAAATGATTTGATATTACCACTGGATGTTGTAAGTCTAAGCAAACAATTATTAGATGTACAATATAAGTCAGTATGTACAATTATGAAACTAAACAATTAAACGATCAATTGAACGCATAATAAATCTAATTTTTTTCTCCGGACTTCTAATTTAAACGATTTGAAATTCGATAAAACTTAAATCTTTGTTTTTCTTACAGTCAGTAGGAACAATAATCAAACTGAACGAGTAAACGATTAATTTGTGTGAATCTATTGTGCATAATACACATCTATGTAACCTTTATATATACATTAATTATTTACTAAAAAAAAAAAAGAATACAAAAAATAAATCGAAATCTAATTTATTTTGACAATACAGTTATTGTGCCGATAGGTTTAATTAACAATAGGGTTACACGATTTTGTTTAAATTACACCAGTGTTCCATCTATTTTGAGGTATTAAATTTTATGTGATAATTAAAACCTATTCACGTTAACATAATAATAAAAATTATAAACTTCTTTTTTTGTTTTATTCTATATTATCGGCTGAAAGAAACGAATGAATGACTGCAAAATCGATATTGTCAAACAAACGAGATTCACTTAAGTAATGATAAAAACTTTCCAGGTGCATCAAATACAATTTGGTCTTAGATGGTAATTCTGTTCTGTCCGGACAAGGAATGATAGATAAATTGACATGCAGATTTTCTTCTAAGCAAAAGTTGTTCAATTTGTTGAAGAGTTCGGTGCGAGAAGCTTTGTTTAGCTTTAACGGTTCAAATCGTACAGGCCGTCCAAATGTATTGTTAATTCTTATCTCTTCTTTTTTAACAAATGCAATTAATGAGCTGCCCAACTCGTTGTCATTAATTTTAGTACATATCACACTTAAAACGCCATTAGGCATTGCAAAGAAACCTATAACACTGTTTAATAACCGCTTTAAAGTTCTTTTCATGTATTTGTATTTTTTTATTACAAATTGTCGTGCCATATGTTTGAGACACCTGCGTGTCATGCGCAAGACAATCAACGTAATGGTAT
Organism: Adelges cooleyi; assembly: GCF_023614345.1. Taxonomy (NCBI): domain Eukaryota; kingdom Metazoa; phylum Arthropoda; class Insecta; order Hemiptera; family Adelgidae; genus Adelges; species Adelges cooleyi. The sequence continues at coordinate 2,868,602 of NW_026095751.1, forward strand.
CAAAAAACATGATTTGATAATCTTTAATCCATTTCATACTATATCTTGCTATTGCTGCAGCAGAGTTGCTGTGGGCATTTTCGAGTTTTTCCTGTAGTTTTGAGTGGACTATATCCATGTGAACGCCAACGTCGAATTTGGTTACTAAGCTATTTGTGAATTTACTGTCTAATACCACGTCGTTGAGATACAAACGGTCTACTGAGTACATTTCCTTATTCTCTATTGCAAATCCATAAATAGTATTTTCGTCCAGGAGCTCTTGGATGGCCTTGCAGTTCTCGACGACCAACTGTTCCACGAGGTCGAGGCATTTGAGTTCGTTTTCCGGACTTAGGCATTCAGCAAAATGATAAACTGTCGGATCCCTTCGTTCAAAGTTATTGTGTCCTTCGCACGACAAACGTCTTATTGAATTCATTAGTCTCCCAATGGCTTGTTCGTGAATATACAAAAGTTCTTTCTTCGTGTCTGGATTTACGGCCTTATTTAATGACTCGACGATGTTTTCTAACTTGTTTAGGTAGAAATTGACCAGCCAAAGTACATTTATAGACTTATCGCCGCTTTCGTGTAACGTACCGACCATGTACACAACGTGCTTTTTATAATTTGTAATAATATTAATTATTCGAGATTTCAACGGAAAACGAAACAAATTTTTGGTTAAATTAAAATGAACCAACGCGTTAAATGTGTATCCACATTTAAGCCGCCTTACCTTATCGTCCAACAATTCCCTTACGTCTTGTTCTCCATGACCTAATAGTTGATATTTTGTATACAAAGTTTCATCAGGATATCCTGTATTGATATTCTGCTTGATCATCATAATGTTTATTATTTCCGGGTAATAGAATGCGTTGCAATTATTTATAAGAACAATAATAATCAACGTAAATACAGTTACGCAGAGTTTGTTTGAAAACGTTTTATCCATATCCATTTGAGCAGTTGAACTTATTTGCATATACTTTATATTGTTGGTGTTATAATTTTTAATCTTAAGCAGACCTAGTTTTTGTATAGATGGATTCACTCACTGAAATTAAAATAGTTTATAGCGCGTAAATGGAAAAATCATTTTCCTCGTATTAAAACTACAAAAATGATTGCACCGTTTTAAAATAAAATACTAAAGATTTTTTGGTTCATTGGCTTGTTTGCTATGCTTAAGTATATATTTGAAACATCTGCAATAGGGTTTACGTTAAATTGTTAATGCATATTTCTACATATTATTATTTGACAAATGTTAATATTCAATACATGTTTATCATTATTTTCAAAAAAAAAAAATAGTTCTAAGAAGTAAATACTTACTGTATTAGTATAATAAAATGTAGTACTTGCAAGGGTACAAAAAAAATAAAATAAAACATTTAGCTCAATGTGACTGATTTTTATATTTTTGTCAAATCAAATTTTTAACATTAAAAACTCCGTAATTCCCAAGATTTTTCTTTTAAGCTGGACATTTTTGGAATGGCGTTAACCTAGTTTGATGTCAAACTAAATTGTACTTTCCACTTGGTTATCTAAAATTAATGTACTATATGGCAATCTATAACATAGAAAAAATTCCATAGTTGGTCCAACTAAAACTGTGGTTAATACAGGTGACACAATATATTTCTAGTTGGAATAACTAAAAAAATAGTTGGCCTGACAAACATTTAGTTGACCAAACTCAATGTATAGGTGCTTTAACGAAAAAAAAAATATTTGACCCAATTATTTATTTGGTTAGTCCGACTAGAAAGAGTATTGTCTATTTTAACGGGGAATCTTCTTTTTACGATAGAGTTTTAAATGAAATTTTTATTTCTTTTGCTTATATAATTTATAAATGATTTGATGTTACCTGAATAACTGTAACAAATAATCGCACGTCTAATAAAACAATTTACAGATATACCATAATAAAAGTCAGTAGGTATAATTAGGGTACACAATTGGGGTTAACATGTTAAACGTATGTTCTCACCGTATGGTGGAGTTGGCACTGACTACCAATGCACCTCTATTTAATTATTTACTAAAATTAAGAATACAAATAATAAAATCAAAATACAATATATCATTGCAATACAGTTATTGTGCTGTAAAGTGCAAAAAGGAATAAGCTTATAAGTTTTTCCTTAAGTGTATAGAACAGTGCTTCTCGCTGTTTTATTTTCAGATATGGTTTTTTTTTTGAGAGATTTATTAAATTTTCCTGTAATAATAAAATAATAATGGTTAAAATCGTAAAACGCGTTTAGTGTTGAAAACGTAGTTTGTCTTACTCTATAACAGAAGCTGAACGAAACGAATTTACATAAATATGAATAAAAAGTTTCCACTTGCATCAAACACAACTTGGTTTTAAATGGTACTTGGGTTTTGGAACGAAGAATGACAGATAAATGCAGATTTTCTTCTAAACCGAAATTGCCTAATTTACTGAAAAGTTCGATGCAAGAAGATTTTTTAAACTTTAACGGTTTGAACTGCATAATATGTCCATATTTTTATTTAATTATTCTTATCTCTTCTTTTTCAACCGATGTAATTAATTATCTACCCAGCTTATTTTTTATTAAAGCCTGACTCCACTGGGAATTGCAAGAAGAAATATAACTTTAGAAGCTATAACATTCTTAATACGTAAATATGATATGCTATAATACAATATGATGAATAAATCATAGATTATTCACAGATATGTGTTATTAATCACAGTAATAAACCAATTTAATAGACAAGATCTGACACAACATAAATATCTGAACTACCGTGTCAATTATACATGTGTTTTATTGTGTGAAGTTTTGTTTTTTAAATAAAGAAAAGTAGTAAGAAATGAGCTAAATTCGGTCATTTTTTTTATCTGAGTTACAATAATTAGGACCAGAAATTGTAATAACAACTTATTTATTAGTACTATAGTAATTGTTTTGTTTCATAACATTTTTCCTATACCGCACTATTATCGAAATTGTCAATAAATTGAATGTATTTAATAGTTAACAGTTTTAATCACGGTTATAAAAAATATTTGTTGCTCGTGCATTGTATTTACATGGTTATTTAATAATTTTTCGTTATATCCTCACCTCTTTTATCCAACTTAGATATACAACTAACCAAGCAAAAAAAATTATACAAGATTGTGCTGATCATAACGCTCCTATAGCATTTAACGGAAACCATTTAAACAACTCGAATGAACTACAGTAATAAGTTAACTTATTAGATAAACGGTATGAATCATGTAGAAATAAAGTTAACCTAGGTAGTAGATCCATTTTAAAAATAAGCTTGTATGATTCAACCATTATGGTTTCTAATTAATATTTATTATTGTTTAAAATGTGAATTATCGACTTAAAATTGTCTATTTATTTCAGCGAATAGGGCGAGACACTTATAAATAACTGGCAGTAATTGTGGCGCTGAAAATTGAAATTATGTGAACTAAAACACATGTAAGTCAGATAGCACACTATGTGTTTAGTCATATAGTTATTTAGTTAAAATTGTGTTGTATTTGTAAAAGTTTGGACAAATAAGAGATAAGAGATAAGAGATTAGAGATAATGATGATAAAAATATAAACATACTTTGAAATAATAGTTGGACAAATGGAATTTTTCGATAGCAGCCGTTTGGGAAAATTCGGTCGTCTTGGTAAATATAATCCTATTTAGGTCACTTTATTCATTTGAAAAGTCACATTAAAAAAGAAATCTAAACTTTATTAAGAAAAAATAACCATTTGGGCCGACGTTAAAGTAATGATAACTATAGTTTATTTAGCGTCCAGGTGATTCTGGTTTTTCCGTTGCTAAGCAAGTTATCAATCGTTATTAAGCGCAATACCTATAATCGGATTATCTAAACTAACAACAATACAATTTATTCTCAATCGAAAAAATACAAAATAATTTTAAATTAAGTATTTATGTTAGTGAAAAACTTGGATATCATGAGAGTTTTGTAATAATTGAGGTAAAAGAATTTAACTCACTACGATAATTTCTATATTATGATCGAATTAACTATGATAAATTCGTGTTGTTTTTTTGTTAAATAAGAATTATTTTTTGTTTACTTGTATAGCTTGTTTGAAATAATATTTTGTAATTATAGTTGAATACTATTTCATTTAGAATTTCGTCTTTATTGTAGTATCTACTATACCTAATACATATTACAAGCAACTTTGGGCTTTTAAAACTACTATCGGATTACAAGAGACTTCAAACTTTAATCAATATATACCGTATGAAATGAGACGAATATTATTATGTCAATGATACTGTAAATAAAATGAATTAACACAACAGTAGTTTTTTAAATTAAATTTTAATTTTGACTGAATACCTTAAATCAAACATTATTGTTTACAATACACCATTGTAATAATTTAAAACTATGCGAATAAATTATGAAATGGAAGCTGATCAAAGTTTTCTTTATTATTGTATGCGGCCAAATTTTCAGCTATAAAATTGACACAGTCATTGTCGCTTATGTATGCTTGTAACTTGTTTTGAATATCTGACCACGGACATTCTGTACAGGACGAACCGTTTACTAAAGGTATGCTTGTGATATGTTCGTTGACATAAAACGCTACTATATATTCATCATTAGCGTTTATGAAAAGCACAGCCATAAAATTTGCAGCCCACGGACTGAATTTGGAAGTTACCCATTTACGATTTTTCATTTCAATAAAGTTCGATGCCGTGAGTGGACTATCGTCTTTGCCCACGTCCAATATTTGGTATAAGTTCACAATGTTACTCCTGTGTGCAAACTGAAATACAGCATTGGGTCCATCTTTTTTATTTATTTTCTCTCTGAAATCATAAAAATTACAATAGCTAGAACAAGTAATAAACCAAGCACAGAAACATAATACTAAAATGAAGTCCATTATCTAAAAAAGTCTATACACAGTGATATTATCTTTTTAAGCTTTAATGATTCCTATAGACCTGTAGCCTCCCCAGTCCTTACTATGCCCAGGCCCAATTGTGCTGACTTTAATTCAAATAACGTTACTTGAAATTACTGGGGTTATAAGCCAAAAGCTGATGCGTGCAAAATGTATAGTTAAAGGAGAGTAATTTAAACATTTTAGATTACTATACGAAATACATTTTTCATCATATGAATAACCGTTTTGTATTACAAGTTATACTTTTATATATTTCATGGGCCATACAAAAATTAAATAACAAACTTAAGTGACACATCATATTTATACTACGAATTATGTTTCTTCCATGAAACATATTTTGATTTTAACACATTTTCGAATATCTTATTTGATGTTAAATAAACAAATACCATATATTGACATACTACAATATACTCCTTCAACTGAGCATTGAGCAATACTTGCCATGAACCTCAAACTGCATTTTTTACACATACCATACTTCGGCCCTTAACCGCAGAATTGTTCGAATAAAATATTATTCAGATAAATATTGCCAAACTGGTTGTATCACTAGTATTTAATTTAATTTAATTTATCTCTGTTAAATAAATTCATAATACTCCAAAGTCTGCAGAAGTCTTAGGGCCATTGGACATGCGACTTTTAGGTTGTGCGGGTTTCCGTATCCATAGCGAGAGTCCCAATACAATTCATCAAAGTATTCTATAACCTGCGATCATTTAAAAATTGTAAAAAATGTTAAATCTATATACAATAAGACCCCAAACGCTATTGCGTACTTCTAAGTCTTCTTGACAGAATACACTACACCAAGGGGGAATCGATTCGTCATCAAATGCTCTTTCGTAGCGACATACTTCATACATAATCATAACTTCATCTAATAGATACACAAATTAGTTACAGTCCATATTGTCTATTAACTTGACTTACGATAAGTAATATCATCTGATCCCATTTTCACATTTACTCTTTCAACAACCTTTTTCATAAAATCGCCCTTTTTGAATTTTTTACTTTCATACTCAACCCCTTCAGCAAGAGGCTCCGCTGGTATAGTATTCTTAATCTAAATCAACATTAATATTCATGTAAAAGCAATGTAAATATCTATAATTCAATATAGTCACCGTTAAAAAGAAGTCATCGTTATTACATTTGGGAAGGTCGGTAATACTTGAGTCACCGTAAACAGTTTGTAGAAATATTGTTCCAGATTCCCTACAACGTTCTTCGTCTATTGTCAATGCCTAAAATTTTAAGCCCATATAATGTCTAGGTGTTCAACTGTATTGTAAATTATTGTAATAGTGCTGTTGAATGTACCACATAGTTATTCGACTGTTCAAATAAATCTGAGAATGCATTCCGAACTCTCAGTGCCAATTCCTTTATTTCAACACGACCTTTTTGGATCAAATCTTTATCGTTTGGCTTGAATTCAATACTTGGTTGCCAATCCTTAATAGCTTGAATGTCCAATCGGGTCATTTTAGCTGTTTGGGTGATTTTTCCTTTTAAATTCTCAACCTGTGGTAACAGTTTATTATAAAAATACTGCGTTGAAGATGTCGTTCCATGTCTGTTTAACGTAAATATCTGAATTGGTTTATGATCTACAAAACAAAAAAAACGTCTTTTATATTTAGGTAACAGAGACTCGTCAAGCTATCATCAAGATAAATGAGGTTTAATAAGCTATTAAAACGTAGTTATAAAGAAAATTATAAATTAACAAAAACTCTTGTATGATAGCATCTATTTGTATGTATGAAAGATTTGTAAGTTGATATTGAAATATCGTTTCTACTTTAAATTGTATCCCCAAAGTATGTATGAAAATTAAGCAATAAGAATGGTAAGATTACTTACTAGGCGGTACAAAGATTTCTTTTGCGGAAACCAATTTATATGCGGTTTTCGTGCCAAAATACCAGTATGGTTTTGAATCTTTTAAGTTTTTTACGGTATTAGTAGCTACCAATTCGACACAGTCATTGTCGGTTATAAAAGCTGTTAACTTGTCATGAATATCCGACCACGGACAGTATGTACACGACAAATCGTTTTTTAACTTTATAGGAGTTAGTTTTTCGTTTAAATAAAATGCTACGTTATAATCTTTCCGAGTGTCGTCTTCGTAAAGCACAACAATAACATTTGCAGCCCATGGACCGAACCACGAAGTTCTCCACTTAAGGTCCTTCATACCCTTGTAGTTGGACTGCCTAAATGGAATGTCACCGTCACCTATGCCTAACATGACATACAAAGTAAATATATTAGTACTGTGTCCGAAGTAAAATACAGCATCCGGTCCTTGTCCATTGATTTTATTTCTGAAATCATATAATTGTTACAGCTATACATCAATTCATCGACAAATTTTAAATATTATATATTAGGATGGCCTTTACTATTGGTTTCACTTTAAACACTTACACTATTTAGGTTCCAAATGAGTTAAACGTATATTAATCTGTATTACCGGGGATTTTTATTTGAATCGTTTCACCTACCAGAAATGCTGAAAGCTTTTTTTAGTACATCTATTACAAGTATATACTTTTTTTATCATGGCATATCAATTTTTTATAAGATATTAATGACAGGAACGATAACTTATTTAATATAATTGTAAAATATGGACTTATATCAATAGAATGCCTTTCCCGTTTATAATTATCAACTGAATTCTAAAAAAAAGGTAAAAACAATACTAAGTAGATTTTGTAAAATAAGTTTGATCATCTATAAATTGATATCTCCAGCTTTCTTAACTTTAAAAAATAAATTGAATTATGAAATTAATGGTAATTATTGCTTAAGGCCATAACTGCAGTTCAAAAAATTGGAGTATATCTATTTTACTTATTTAAAATACGCAGGGTTGCAGCACGAAACTTATTCTCCCAGAATAAACTATAAAAGCACCACTGTAACATACATAGAATTGAAAATTCCAAATACCTTAGTCTTTTTTCGATACGTATAGCTATCGGACAAGCGAGTTTTGCGTTAAAAGGATCTCCAAAACTATTATAATAGAATCGATAAATGTCATGGGCGTACTCAAAAATCTAAAACCATACAAAACTATCAAATTCCATCCCTTCATGAAACTTCACTGTTTTATTATATTTGCTTACCTCAAGATCTTCTTGGCAGAATACATTATACCAAGGCGACATCACACTGTCGTCGATAGACAATTCGAAGGTAGCCACCTCGTACATGAAGTATAAGATCTCTAAAACAAATAAAATAGTTTAAAACCATTAATACGATGTTGCTATTGGCTATCAACTAGTTTACCGTAATTAAGCTCTGTGGAATCTATGCCCATTTTAACAGCAACCCTTTGCACGACATCATCCATGTATTTGCCTTCCTTAAATTCTTTAACTAAACCTTCAGTATTTGCTCGTATTTCTTTGCATTTTGGATCGAGCAACTTCAAATCATCCACCTGTTAACAATTTGTAAAATATTTACCTACATTCATAGTAAAGGAAACAGCGCAATTTTCAAACATACTTGTAGAAGGATATCCGTAGGGTCACAAACAGGAATTTTGGGAATAGTTTTATCTTTAAAAACGTTTTCTATAAATGTTTGACCCGAAAGTTCGCACCGTGAATCCGGAGCGGATAAAATCTAAGATGATCAAAAACATTTTTAAATATTTGTACAATATTTTTATAGAGTTGTATAAATTTCACGGCACAGTAATTTTTTCTATGAAATGGTAAGTTTTAGCTAAAAAAAATTTTCTAATAAAATCCTCATTTTATTAAACGTTCGAGTTTAACAACCAAATTAAAAATATATTTATTATTTCAAAAGCTAATACTAAGAGGTGTTTTTTTAAAGTAAAAAATTATAATATATTTACCTGATAGAATGAATGGTCAAAAACTAGTTTTAGATAAATACTTGCCGCTTTATGATTATTATATTTTACACAAAATTAAATATAATATTTTGTTATTATACCAGATTGGAGTTTAATTAAAACAGCTAGCCTAATTATTTTACCGTAATATGAAACTTGCACAACTTTTTATGTTACAATATGTGTTTGTTGATCAAGGAACAATGATATATACATCATAATTTTCGGAGTTGTACTGCTGTTTAAATAGGTTTGGAAAAGCGTCACGGATTCTTATTGCCAGATCTTTTATTTCATCGTGACCTTTTTGTGTCATACTTTTATCGCCAGTGGTGTCAATGATTGTCACCCAATTTTTTAGGGCTTCCATATCTTCTGGACGCAACGTAGCACGTTTGGTAATTTTGTTTCGATATTCTATCAGTTTTGGTATCGCATTGTTGGAAAAGTCGAACCTTGGACCTCTAGTTCCATGCCTCCCCAACATAACAATTTGACGTGGCGTATAACCTACAAAATAGGATTAGTGTAATTTGAAATGGTATAAATATTGGAGAACTAAAGTTAAGTCATTGAAATTCACTCACACCACATTCTCTTTCCGTCAAATCACCTGTCATTCAGAAGCTATAAACGGAATATACCAACCACAACACTCAACATTTCTTAGGAATGATACTTGACTAAACGTCTGGATCCCATGTTAAAATGTATTTCTAATTTATTAACCTCAGTTACTTAAAAATATTGACATTTACATGTCTTAGCTCTGGCACATAACCGAAAAAAACGTAACAAAAAAACAAATGGGGAAGAAGATGAGGTTTGGGGTGGGAATGGGGTATAATCATAAAAAACTACTAATTTCTAACCTCCAAAAAAGCCACATCCCTATATCCTTCCTAGTCATCTAAGACGAAATTGGAGCAAAGATCTCTGCAATTACTTTACTAAATTCATAATCTATAAGTATAGTTCCACTGGGTAAATATACGAATTGTTCAAATTGCAACACATATCATAATGTGTATATCAAAAATAATTTTAAAAAGTTTTTCAGCCGAGTCTGCAACCACGAAAGAGCATTTTCATGTCTCGTTGAAGTACCGAATAAATTTAGAGTAGTGGTTGAATTATAGATAATAAAATAGTATATTAACAAGCTAGTATCTAAGGTGGCTAGTAAACATATCAAGTTTCTGGCTTTTATTTTAGTGATTTCATAATATCTGGCCTTAAACAATTCATAGGAAATGTGACCTGTTAAATTATATAGAACTTGTTTTTCAGTTATAATTTTATCGTTGTGAATACAACATAATATCTCTCACCCCTATCTCCTACCCCTATCTCTTACCTCCTATCTCCTACCTCTATCTTCCACTCCAACCCCATCTTCATCCCCATTCCCACCCCATATCTCCTACCCCTATCTTCTACCCCAACCCCATCTCCGTGTGGTCACGTTTTTTTCGGTTACGTGCCAGAGCTAAGACATGAAAATGTCAAAAAACATATTGTATTTAAATTTAGACGCAATGCCGTAACAATATTGACCTTATGGAAACTATTGTTTGGTGTGTGTTTTTCTAAAAATGGGTTGAAAAAATTTGAATATGGCCATTATGGGGTTTAGGTAACATTTATTATAGGTTAAGATGTAAATTATTCACTTAAAATGATCTAAAATTAACGCTGAATGTTTTATCAGTGAATATGTCGAGGCACCTATAGATAACCACTAGTCCTGGCTAAGCGCACAACATCATATTTATATCAGTATAATGGGCACAGACACAAAATAAAGCGAATAAAAGCTCTTTAATCTTACACTTCAAATGAGAAAAAAAAAAGTCGAGTACTCAAAAAAAAAAGCTGATAAAATACGTCTTACCATCTCGTATTTCAATTTTCTGCTCTGAAACTAAGTTGTATGGAGTTTTTGACCCGAAATACCCGTACGGTATAGTCTTTATATCGTTGGCTTTAACCGTTTCTAGAAATAAAGCTACTGTACACAGATACTTCAACATTGTATTGATTGCTATGTTCTGTGTAAAACATATTTAATTCAAAATATTAACTGAAATGTATAGATGTATACATACATACAGGGTGTTACATAGTTTAACGCATAACGCATATGTATATATTTATCAAATGGAATTTATGTAAACTAAAACAAATTTTAAGTCAGTTGGTGCACTCCGTATTAAGTGTTATTCAGTATTTTTGGTATACTGTTAGTCTTTGAACACATGTATACTATACAAAATTTAAAAACAAAAAACAACCTTTCCGTTTTGATAAAAACAATTCTAAATTTAAAATGTAAAAATATACTCACTTATAATAAATTGTTAATTACTAGTAATTTAGACATAGTCAAAAATAGTATTTAAAATCGTTTAATTATTAAGTTATTGTGATAATTTGGAAAAAAACTTTTTAAAATTAAATATGTAAATATGTGAAGATTTTAAACATAGATTCAATTCGGACTAAGCCAAAAAATGTATTTTAAATCGATATCATTTTTAACAGTTTGTATTTGTAAAAAGTTTGGGCATAAATTTGATTTGGACATTGCTAAAATATTTTTCAAATTTACATAGCTATTAGGTATTTATGTTTGTGAAAAATTTGGATATTTTAAGAGCTTTGTAATAATTAAGGCAAATTAATTTTCAAAAGTTTCATATCTTAATATTTAACAAGAACATTTTCGAGGAGATAATTGTTATTTGTTAGTTTATTGAAAAATACATATTATAATTATTGCATGATTGATCTTACCAGTGAATTATATCCCCTACGTTTGAAAACGACAAAATATTATCAATATATGAATGTTCTTCTTAAAAAGCAGTGTAAAATAACGGTTCTTTTTTTTTGGTTAAGCTAGAAATGTTGTTTGTATTTGTATTGTTAGTGTTTATCGAAATATGTTTTTAAAATGTTTGTGCGCGATATACAAAAAAAAAAGTAGGATATAAATGTGTTACTATTGAAACAAAAAAAGTTATATCAATTTTAAAAATGTCTATTGCCTTGTGTACCACACTGTGTTGTTTATCGAATTCTTGCCTAAGCGTTAACTAGAAAACACAATTGGTTTACTATAGAAAAATACTTGTTTGTTGGGCGTTTCGGTAAAAACACAATTTTTGTCGAAAAATAATTACAGACATTTTTTATAAAACATTTTTTGCACGTTCAAAAGGCTGTAAACATTTTTTAGATACCCTAGATACTGAACTGGCTTTACAATAAATAATGTGCATCTAACACCGACTAATACAGGGTGTTTAAAACCTTATGGCCCACCTGACTTGTTGACGATTTTCTTAAATTATGGAAAAACGACCTATGTGATTTATGCAAATATTTTATTGTAAAGGTTTAAAATTATCCTATAGGCCTTACTGACTTGCATTTTTCTTCTTTACATACATACATGTATAAATTATAATTATCATTATACTAGAATTTAAAATGAATTCTTCTTCTCTCCACCTACTCTCTCGCTGTGTTCAATTGTTGTTCCTTGTGAGATTTCAGTAAGATCTGAATTCACTCTTTCTGCCCATCTTTGTCTCGGTCGACCAAAATTTTGTTTGCTATACCTTCAGACCTCCAAATATGACCAGCCCATTCTAATCTTTTACTTTTTAAATACGCACTGATAATGGGTTTATGAAATATTTGGTAAATTTCTTGGTTTGTTCGTTTTCTCTAAACTCCGTTCTCAATGAAAGGGCCATAAATTCTTTTCACCATCTCCCTTATTTACCGACCATGTTTCACATCCATACGTCAACACCGGCCGTAGAAAGCTGAAGTATAAATATTCTTATTATACCTAATTAACTATTAATGCAATAATAATTTTAATAAATATAATTTGAGTAGGAACATTTTTTCAATCGTACAGCACGAGGAGTAAGTTAAACGATAAAACCCGCATGCAGTGTTATTTTGTATATTTTAGAGTAAAAATTAATTCTGTGGTACTAAAATATAATTATTTTTTAAGTAATTACCTATCCTCTTTAGAATATAAGTTACCATAAAAGTTGATGTTTGAACACATTCAGTCTGGTGTAGTGCTTAAATGGGTGCCATTAGTAATAATATAAATTGTGATTTTCTCGCAAGAAAATAATGGTTCAGCATCAAAAGAGTTGTAAATGGGCACAGACATAAAAGAGCGTATATAAACACATACACTTCAAATGAGAAAAAAAAGTCAAGTACTTATAAAGAGCTGATAAAATATGTCTTACCATCTGGTATTTTAATCTTCGATGTTGAAACTGTCTTGTATGTAGTTCTCGACCCAAACAATGCATACGGAATAACCATTTCGTCGTTGGCTTTAACCGTTACCAAAAATAAATATACTATACACAGGAATTTCAACATTGTATCAATTGCTGTATTCTGTGTAAAATATATTTAAAATATTAACTGTATATATATATATATATAGCTATAACATAAATACTACTAATATTATACAATTATAAAGTCTTTGAAATATATTATGGCGGTAAGTAACATTATTTTTGATAAGAAATTAGTGGCAACCGATTGATATGACATAATAGGTCAGTGTTTTTCAATTTTAGTTTCCCAACGACTTGGTCTGTCAAAACTCCTGCACTATTTTTAAGGCAAGAATAATATTAATGAATACTTTTCCAACATATTTATACACACTTTTGTAGTTTAGTTTATCAATAATCGATAAAGTAGTCATTTGAAAATGATTGGTCTCTAAGGGTAGGTTATGTCTGTGGTTTTTGATTCCTGGAACGTTTTTAACTAACAACTTGTGTTTCTGTCAATAAATAAATGTATTGGGTTTTCAATAAATAAATGTATTAAACGTGACGGGTCTCGGTAAGTAATGTTTATCGAATTTCCAATAATTTTTTTTAAACAACCAAATATTTTGTACAAAAACAAAATAAGATCCTGATAGTTGTGAATTTAGTTAAACTCAAAAGTAAAATAAAAAACATGTTCTAGTCAAACAGTCTACACAAGTAACGTTTTTAATGGTTTTTTATTTTTTTTTGAACATTCAATATAATAAAAATGTAGTTTAAATAAAAACAATATTATTTCACCGGAAAAAAATACTTATCCGTTTTTGAAAGCTGTTGTTAACCGATTTGGGTGTGTTATTCGATTGAAACAATAATAATAGTAGATTATTTAATTAATTTTGTTGTAGAATTTTATTCAAACAACATTAAATTGTGATTTTAACACATACATTTTGCATACTATTTTGCTTTATTTAACGATAACTCACGTTTGGCACTAATTAAGTAAATTTAAGTATAGTTTTATTTTGTAACACATTAACGGCTTAACAAAGTTTGTAACCAAATATATATATATATATAGTAAATGTTTTAGTATACAGTTTAGCCGAAAAGTCCAGTCAACACTCCGAGCAATTTAATTATGTCTGAATTACGAGGTATCTTAAAAATGTGTGGTCTACTCTTGCTATTATTATTTTTTTTTATATACAAATATTTACGTGAATAAGAAATCTAAACAATCTTATAAAAACAAAAAACATTTATTTTGTTTGGTAAATATTGTGTAATTATACCAATAAAAACGAACAAAATATTAATTACTAAACAGAGTTTTGTTACATTTCTCAATGTTTTTTATCATAGAACCTCCTAAAATTTGTATGTCTTCGATGATTGCGTCCAAGTTTAATTCCACTTTTTTGCCGTTCAAAGTGTGAGTTAGTTTTTTTCCATTAACGTTGCCGACCTGTAAAAATATGAATAAAATTAAAACACAAACGTTATCTTGTAACGTAATCACATGAAACACGTACCTTGAATTCAGAAACAGTAAAAGAGTCTGGTTTGAAAACTATTCCGATCGTACTCCCTCCGTAAGTGTCGTGGAAAAACAATGCGTAATCCGAATAACTGTCCTATAGACAAAGTTAATCAAATTAAACAATTATTAACGATAATCAACACGCGCGGCGTGTTATTTTTTAGTCAAATCGAAAAAACCCGTACCCTGAGAACATTTAAAAGTTCTTCGATGGGATTGAATCCGGTTAGTGGTATCGGTTCGTTTTCTTTGGGTGGTTCCGCAGCGTAGACTCTGGCTAACTTAGCGTCGACGGCCATGTGTCTCAAAGGGTTCATGATATTTTTCAATACTACCAAAACATCATACTCGTTCAACGACGGCCTGAATATTTGCTGTAACAGAAATGTTATCGTAAACTATCATTATTCTCAATCGTCAGTTCTCAAGTACTCATTGTTACGTCGGTTTATAACAATAGCGTAAGTTCTCGACTTACATTTATACTGAAAATCATTTACAAAGACCTATTGTAATGTTTATGAGAGCACTTGGAAACAAGGGTACCTATCGTGGAAGGTTTGCCGTTCAGAATAAGTCGGAGCATTGGCGTTTGGAGGCAACAGGTCTCATAATGTTATATGAATTCCCGGCAAAGCATATAGCTTAGGTAGTTAAAGATTTCAAACCCTAATAAAATAAAAATATACTAATCTACAAAGCTAAAAGGCTACTATAATCATTGAGGGACTATTTTTTAATTTTTTATATGGGTAAACATTTATTATCATCAAAACTCTTACACAGACATGAAATAAAACAACAATTTTAATTTTTCCTATATTGTTCTCACCTAAATTCAAATATTAGTTGTTTTTGTTAAATTTTAAAAGAATATACATTACTGGTTCAATCGATCATAATGTCGTCTTAGTTTGCATGAGTTCGCTTGACTCACTTTCGAACTCGAAATACATTTATTAAATTACGATAATTTATTTTTATTTATTAATAGGTAGTTCGACTTTTATAAAGAGGTTATTTATATAATTTTTTAAATAGTTGCTCAACCATGATGTTGCAGACATTTTAAAGAATCATTTAAAAATTTTCATAAAACAGTTTTGTCGTCAATATAAAAACTCACTTTAAAATGATCGACCGTGCCGTTTGTTAAAAAACTATTTTCTACGATTTCTAATGACTTTTTAGACAAATGCATCAATCTCGCTAATATCGTTAGCGTGGGGGCCTCTTTGGTCCACGATGTTCCTTCTAAATCGAACGGCGTAACCAACAACATGGCCGGTCTCGAGCTGCTCGGTTGCGCTGCTACGGAACATTCCAGTGCGGAAATCTGCTCCTCTAAAATAACAAAACAGAACCCATTAAATGTTTAATAGATTATTTTTATTTTTACCTTATTTAATAGTAAATATAATTACTTGAAATTTCGCCATTGAAATTGACGACAACAAATTCCCTAAACCAATCGGTCGTAGCCAACTTGCGCAAAAAATGCAACAGTCCTATTGTCGGTTGATTTGTTATTTTGAAGGGTTCGGGCCGCAAATAGAAACTGGCCACAAGTAGTTCGACACATATGTCGGGAAAATGGTAACTGTCTATAAGTTGGCTCCTAAGCCATCGTTTGGCCAAGCAACAAGTTGGCCCGAACGAATGATACTGCGAATGGAGTCTGACAACAGAAAGTAGTCGGGTAAAATAATATTTTCATCGGTTTATACACTCGGCAGTAACGTTTCGTACTTACCCGTGCAATGAACTCGTCAACGTCGGTAGCTGTACCATTGACCGTTCTAGTTGTACAGATTCTTCAGTGTCCCTATAGCGAACCATACCGTCGGGCATTGTTTCTTTTTTCAACAATGCCACTTCTCCGGGGTAGTATATTCGAAAACGGAAAACAAAACCATTCTGAGAAAAATAATAATACCGTTAACAAAGTTACTCAAGTACATTATTTTATTTTAAATAAAGTTATTAAAAAAAAAAAAAATGGTTAAGTATTGAATTTTATTAATGCCCAAATCGTGTCGCTTACTTTCATCACGTCGACGTAGTCAATAAACGGTTGGGCAACTAAATTACATTCCTGATTTAATCGAGCGGCCAAGTTGATGTAAAACGCCGTTTTCATTCTTCTGACAGCCGGCAGTTCGTTGGGCCACTTTCCACTCGATGCAAATTGCAATATTCCTGGAATGAAAAAATTACATTGTTCCGCTATTTACAAAATTGATAAGAGACATCGTACCTTCAATGGGTTGCACAAATCCTGGAGCTATTTTCAATTCGTCATCGGTAGAAGCCAAAACACATTTCCCTTTCGTTTTCTTGGTTTTTTTGTCATCCGCGTGACTTCTGGACAACGGTGGTATGACATCGGCGTACCTTAACACGGCCGATACTCCTTGCACCGAATTAACGATCAACGGTAACCCTTCGAGTTCTCTAATAGCTTTGCCCACTTCGTTGAAATTGTCGATACAATGCATGCTCGCACTTTCTCCGGTTCCGTATTCAAAACCAATCGGTGTGATCTATAATACGTTCAAACACGACGTTATGTCAGAAATTATAACACAATATTATAGAAACAGTTTTCTCGACTTACAAAAGGATTGTTAAGAACAGTTTCGGCCTGATCGGCGATATAGATAAATCGCTCTGCAGGAATAGACAATTTATTCTGTAACACATATTGAACTATTTCTCTCGTAATACAACGTTTCTTGTTCGAAGCGACATTGCTATCGGACCAGACGACTGCCTCGCACACTTCTCCGTCTTTGAAACGTCTCAGTTCAGATTTCTCGCCCCAAAACGAACGGAATTCTTTGGCCTTGAATAATTAAAAAAAAAAAATAATAATAATCAATAAGTAAAACTTTTTTTTAATGTGACACTTAAATATATTTTTTGTCACTTCACCTCGGGCAAATTAGCCGTAGGACCGCGTTCGACGACACTGAATGCTTTTCCAGGATTCAGGCGTAGGCCGATTAGAAAATTACTAAAGGGTTTTAAAATTGTACCGACGTCGGCCGGATCCTGAATTATGTCAAAACAAATTTCGTCGACTCTATCGCCCAGACTTGACAACAGTAAAGGTTCGATTATCTGCTGAAACTGAAACGTTAAATCCTGTCTAGAATCCAATTTGAGTTTTTTGTCTCCATACTTGTCGATAGTTTGTTTCACTACGTCAATGTCGTTGAAACTGAAACGTAAATAAACACGATTTTAAAATATACAAGTTCACGTACTGAATGTCACTTACAAAGCATCACAATACAATTTATCGTATCGAAGCATATTAAGTAAAATTATGAAAAAAAACTGCATAGGACTTAACAAAAAATTAACTAATAAGAAATTAACACATAAAACTTATAATGTTAATTTTTTTTAATTCATCTCGAGAACTGTTAAAGACAAAAAAAAAATCAAGGAAGCCGGTCTAGTTGCGCCACTGCAATGAACGATGAAAAATTGTATGGTGATGCCCATCAATAATCTGATATCAATATTACTTGATGTAATGGTCGAATCGTTGAAAAAAAGAAGCTTTCGTTAAGAACAAATACGGAAAAGAATTCATATTAGCATTGTCCAACATTTCCACTGCGTAGTTGCATTCGTTTTTTATCTGTAAAACGAAAAAAATATATATATAAAATAATAAAATTACTTTTTTTTTAAATTTAATAAAAAAATAGCACTAACATAAATGTAGTTGGATTTAAAAACATTTGCACACAAGTTCATGAAGCCAGTAGAGTCTACAAAAACCACTTGAAACGCAGCATGAAATTCCGACAATGAAGGTTTTTTCACATCTTTACTGCTTTCATCGTCCTCTGTTAGCTGTATACCTTCGGTGTGCCAGTTGCTTTGACCTAATAATGAATAGTAATTATTTTGAAATAATAAAAATGACCAGGTACTTTTTTTAAGACTTGTAGTTATTGTTATGCAAATAAATGAGACTATACGTAGTATGGCACGGCAACATTTCAGATTCAATTGTCCAATAAACAATAGAAAAGAAAAATAGGACGCCTGATAAAGTAAATTCAGGTGTCCGCAGGTGTAAAGAACATAAGCAACACTTTTTCCGAAATACACTTTTTTACATTTTTATATAGGCGACATTAGAGCACGTTACTTTTATTTTACTCATAAGCAATATCTGCTTAACGTCGTTTTGACCTTAAGCCGTTAATATGTTCGCAAATAGTTTTATCAATATATTTAATAATTACCTAAACACAACCAAACGTTTCGCACAATTTGATAACTGCTCATGAACTTATTTATTTTGTGTTTCTTAAACAAATGCACGACAAACATTGAAATTATATAATTTGTAATATTTCCATTTCCCTGTAACATAAAATTACTTTTAATCGATAACGACAACAACATTTTATTTAATTAGCTTATAAAAAATACAAACTCTAAGGTTTCTTTGCGCAAGCCATATCTTTAACAATATCAATGCGTCTTGAACATTTTGGTTCGACTCGATAACATCTTTCAGCAATGCTTCATTTTGGTCTGCTACTAAATCTTGTAGAACGAGGTTGTTGTAACGAGGTGTAGGGCAGTTGTTTAATTCTATAAATGCAATTATTTATGTTACCATACAAAACAATCAACAATAATATTTTGTAAATTTAACTCACCGTTTTCTTCACCGAAATACCATTGAGTATCAATGTTGTTAATAGTAGGTGAAAATGTTTGCAGTTTGTAGACATTGTTTTCGGGTACGACCCTTAAATGAATACTACACTTTTTACCTAACGTTCCCGCCGGTTTTACAACGAGCACTGGTGAATAATATGAAGACGTAGAATGTGAAAATTTGACATCGTCGTTGTTTATTAAGTCTGGAATTTTAACAAGTTCTTTGGAAAGACAATGTAAATAGAATGCTTTCTTGCGAAAATACCTTTCGTCTGCATAATCTTTCTTGTGGAAAAGTGTCTAAAAGCACAACATTACTTTATTGTTATATGAACAAACATAAAAATTAACATTGGCTACGAATAATAGTTTATGTAAAATTAAAATATAAAACAATTTACTAACTTTTCCTAAAACTAGTGCTATGTCAATTTTTATATTTGGTGTAAGTGACGTTCCTACAGAGTGTGAACCGAAAACCTTCAAAGCCGCAGGTTTAATAAAGCGAAATGTTCCGTCAGAGTGATTTAAAGGTTCCAAACGAAAAGGTGCCCATAATTTGGATACATCCACATTTGACATGAGTTCCTGTTAAAATTAAAATAATTATAAGAATTATTAAGAAACTATAAGAAAATATATAACCAAGAAAGTATTATATAGAACTGAAAGTAGCTGTGATGGATAGGGACGAGTGGAGGTGACAAGATTCCTGGTCAACATGTGCTGGTATCCATTAACCTGTCGGAGGTATCATGATTGGTATCGTGTTGGTGTTATGCTAACATTGTCGTTTTATTTTCTGTGAATTATTAAATTTAAGAGTAGTGAAAAAAAATAATAAAAGAGTTTATCTGGTTACACCATACAAAAGTTGGATTACTTATAGACTATTTCTGTTTAACGTTAGCGAAACGCTAACATTGATACCAACGACGGGTTATGGGAGTACCTACTGTCGAAGATACGAATGGAACAGTCCAAGAGACTGCCTGTGCTATTAGGGATGTACTTGCCTTTTGATAATCGGAGTTGTCCAAGTCTTTTAAGACAGCTGTCTCGAATTTAGCAAACCATTCTTTGATTTTACCAAGAGTCGCTGTCTTGGGCTTGACTTCCTTGAGCATCTCTTCGATTTGCATACGGAACATGTTGGACAGAAACAAGTTTTCCGTTTCCCTAAGTTTGTTCAACTCCTCCGCCGTTGGCGGTTTTATCCTCTTGTTTTCTTCCGACACTCGTTTCCTCTTCCTTTTCCTGCCGCCTCCGTCCTCGGCCGATTCTTGCACGGCGTCGGTCATGGCCACGGCGTCGTCGAGTTCTAACGTCATAATCGGTGAATACACTAATATGAAAAAAAAACACACACACACACCGACTGAATTACTGTTTAATAACGATGAATTTTATTCCAAGTCCAATACACGGCAGTGATTAGATGTACAAAAAAATTCAACACGCTCTATACGAGCCGCTCACGTGCTAGTGTTTACAGTACGGCCAAAGCGGACTGATAAGAACTCCGGCGGCGCTCGCGATAGCGGCGAGTCTCGGACAGTGCCGCCAACCGGTTTCCAACCTCTTTGGGTGGCGGACCGCACGGGGCCAGACTGCAGCGGCCTCTGACACTGCGGCCCGCGCCTCCCCGTACTCCGACCGCGTTATCACCATCGGCCATCTCGAGGAAAATATATTATCGCGTTGAATTTTCTACGATTTTGTTTTTTTTTTGTTTTTAATAAGCGTCCGCGTTCGCCAACAGGTAGACGTCGTTATCGCGCGATCGTTTTCCGTCGCATCCGCCGTCGCTACTGGTGTACTAATATTTCGGTAGTTGTTTCTCGTTGTTATTATTATTTTTATTTAACACACGGTTCGTAATATTGTATTTTTTTGCCGTTCGGAAATGCAATAATAATAATAATAAATTATCATCGTGTACGCGACCGCCCGTACCGTGTACGCCGCGTATAGGTGTAATAAAATATTATAGCGTTACGCCGACGGTTGTAATAATAATATAAACGTCGAGAAGATAACGCTGTGCTATATTGTAAATTGAATTTATTTGTTTTTTTTTTTTGGCGTCGAGATGTGTTCTAGCGCGTTGCCGCGCTACCGCGACAGCTGCTGCTGTATTAGTGCCGTACCGACGTTTTGATTGTTATAATATTTTTTAATTTACCCGGTTTTTCGGTTGTTAATCTCGCGACGAGTTTTGTGTTGTTGTCTAATCGCTCTGGTGTACCTTAAGAAGAATACCTAGTCAGTGGACGTGTGTGTTTGTGCGCGGTTTTTTTTTTGTTTTACAAAAGCTTGCCGCCACGGCGTACAAATGAGGGCAAGTCGTAATGATCAATTATTGCGCAGCGCCGCGGCGTGTGCTCACGTTGTTTTCCGGTAACGCCGCTGCCGTTCTCGCTTGTCGTCGTCCGCCGATAATATTCGATAATACCGCATAGTGTTTTAATAATAATAATAATTATCAAAAGGAATAATATTACAATCCGAAAAACACCGGAGGGCGCAACTGCCGCGCGTCAAAGGGTAGCACGGTCTACCGTAGTAATAATAATTATACAAGTCGGCGAATCCACCTCGCGCCACAACATGGCCAACCCGAGAAAGTTCAGCGAGAAAATCGCCTTGCACAATCAGAAACAAGCCGAAGAAACGGCCGCGTTCGAGAAAATAATGCAAGAAGTATCGGCCGCCACCTGCGTAAAGGTAACGTCATTAATCGTAAGCCCCCGCGTCGCCTTCCGACTAAAACGAGTGCCGTAACTATAAAAACGCTAATAAAACCCATTCGACCACGACAAATAGCAGTGAACGGCGACAAAATTAATGTACCTAGCCGATAAGTCGCTGCGTTGTGTTCTAGAGGTGTGGGCCGGTTTGCATTCTGTTATCTTAAGGGGTGCACCTATACTTACAACTCGTGGACCATAGTTTGATAATTTCCCAAAGAAACAATATTATTGGGGAGCCGGGGTACGTACGATGTCCATATTGTATTTGACTCGACCAGTTACCGAAGTCTGCGTACACCTAGGTATGTCTGGAGAGTGGCGTCACCTGAGAAAAAGACTTGTTATGTTTTCAGCTAACTTTTCACGAATTTTCATCCTCCTGTACCTATACTAAAAAATAAAGCAGTAAGTTAGCATACGTACTTTCTTCAATTTCACTTTTTTATTTATTGTACTTTTTGAAAAATTGACAAAATTCAATATGATTTTCCCAAAACTTTGGATTTTTATAGCTATGGCACTTGGTACCTAATGGGAAGGCAACGCGTAGATCATAACAGAATTGAGCATTCGTGTAATTTTTCACTCCCTCGGTCATCTGTGCCGAGTCTCGTGTACGATTATTAAATGTTTAATGACTACAGTTAGTGGTCTCAGGTAATATAAGTATGGTGATCTACAATAAGGTTTTAACAAACCCTTAGAATTATTAATTTTATTTATTTTTATACCACTTATAGGCTAGAAACGATTATCTGCCTATTATATATATTCGACACTGACTATCTGCCATTACGTATTTCCGTTTTACACGTCTGTTTATACCTAGCCTAAGTATATAAATCTTAAAAATTTAAATACTACACACATTAAGTGAAAATAGCAAATAACTAGGCTTTTTTAAATTGGTATTATCCAAGTTGCTTATTAAAAATAAAATATCTTTGATTGATAAATAAAAAACCTCGGTGCTCTTAAAAAGTGTAATAAAAATTTGTTAAATGAACTTTTGTTCTAAATTGTCTCGATCTTTTATTTTAAGTTATTTGGAGGGCTCAGTGTTCAAGTGAACCGAGTCCATTTTTTTCACATTATGAGGTTTTTCGTGCAAAATACGCGTAAAAGTAATATCTTTCAGTGCCACAGCAAATGAAGTCCTTAGTTCAGCTAAACGGCGAAAAATGCCGACATATATACTACGTTGTACCACAGAGTAGATAATGTGAAAAACAATTTAGCAGCCAATTACTGGAAATCAGCCGTGATGGACTTCTTGGGTCACATGTGCTCTGAACCCTCCATTTATTTGAACATCAATTTGAAAAAAAATTGTATTAAGCCTGATAAAAAACATTGAGCTAAACCGAGTTTAATTTCCTTACAGTTAATTTGTCTGACGTTAAATATTTTATTGTGCTACGCAGCATTTATTATTTTTTTTTTTTTTTTGGACGTAAAATATTGTATGTTTTATTATTGTTTAATAATATTAATGCAACATACTTTGTGTAAATAAAAGTACTTCCAACAAAAAACTGCATATTGTTTACTTAACAAAAAAAAAAAGTCAATCACTCTTAAAGTTGAAAACAGGCTTTCCCTTTGTGTTAAAAGCCATCAATTTCAAATCAGTTCATTAATCAAAACGTATAATTTGTTGATATCGTCGTTTTAATTTGAATTTACTAAAATTACTAAAAACGTGATTGTGAATAGTGTTATAAATCTTAATGACCGCATCGAGCCATAATTTTGCCGGCTTCAAATGCTTATGTATTTTGAAATAATCTAGTACATTGACAACTATATATGATTGTATGATAATATGTTGCAATTATTGTAATCTGTTCAGATTATTTCTCTTGTTGTATACACAGTTGGTTTGACAATTCAGTTATTACATGTGTTAACTTTTTTTTTTTGCATCCACATGTAAAACACAATAGATTGTTTTGAGTATACTTTTAGTAAATGAGATACTTAAATTGTGTAAACTTTATAAATATTACTTTAAGTTTTTAAACAACAAAATTATTATTTTTTTTTTTTAGCAAAAAAATGTTTTTTAAAATATTTATTTCGTTGAGATATATGAAGAGTTCATCAGTTTTGCTTTAACTAAAAACTTAAAATACTAAAAATCTCTATTTGGAACTTTCAGTGACTTAATATTTTCAGTATAGTCGATTGTGATTGGCTCATTGAAAATAATATCTTGCCGGTAATAAAATGTTTAAAAGTTAAAAGTTTAAAAACCTAAACTATTCAAATAGTTTCTATAAAGATATTAATTTTTTCTTAAACATTTTGAATTGGTTATAGTTTGTAAGTATGAGGTTCATTTATTTAATTTACACAACTTGTGTGTACTCCCATACTTACAAATTGATTCGTCTGCCAACGTTTCGGAAGTCTCACATCTTCCAACATGAGGGTTGCGATTGTGGTCCGACACACGGCCTGTTGCTGTCTGAAGGTGGCTTTGACCATTATATAACTTTGAGTACAATAGTTCAGTCCCAATTTATTCATCTTGGTTTATAAGTAGGAAATAAGTGTTTTAGTCACTAAAAGAATTTTTACTTAAGGGCCAGAAGTTTTTAAAACATGTTTTAAGACTTAAAAAAAAAAAACTATTTTACACAAATTTTCCCTAAATTCGATATTTGACAGTAAACTGATTCTAAATAAATCCAAATAAAGGTATAGGTAATAAAAAAAATGTGTTTGTCAATTTTTTTTCCAGAATTGTAAGTATATTACTACTTTATATCTACTTTTTGTTTTTAAAAATGATCGTTTTCATTCAACACTAATTTCGAGTGTATGTAAACAATATTATTTTTTTAAATATAATCTATTTAATAGTATATCTATGAGTAGGTATTAGATTTTATAATTTACTTACAACTGTCTAGTATTTTATATAATACCTATATTATTATCAAATTTGGAACAATATACTTTAGGCATGTAATAATGTTATATAAAAAATTGTATAGGTATGATTTATGAATGGGTGACATAATAGTAGTAACTTCGTAATAAACATGCACGAAAAATATTGATTTTATTTTAATATACTTAACATACTTGACACTAAAGTTGTTGTTTGATAAATTGAATAGGTAATCTAAGACTTAACAAAACCATTGGAGTGTACCTACCCATACTCATTAACTACACGGTTTTCCGTTAAAAATATTAAAACAACTACACATTAAATACAATGGCGGCACGTGTTATTCATAAATTACATTATAAGAAATATGACACAACGAATTTTATTTTACCATATTCAGCACTTAGTTACTATCATAAAAAAATCAAACTCGAGAACTCATTCTTTTGGGCAATGTTTGGGAGTTTCTTACCAAAACAAAATTGCAAAGTAGTTATTATGACACACGTTTTGGCAAATTAATTTTTTCAAACTATAAAATGTTGTAAGTAATTTACTAATGTATGTTTTTATTACGAGGCTTACGAGAAAAAAATACTCGGGCATCACATAGGTTCAATTTCAGTAACTACTTAAAAATTAATCAACTACCTAGGTAGTTCTAATTTGTATCCTATTATTATTGTAAGTAGGTACGCTAAGGACATCTTACTATACACTCTTAAGTTTATCAGATAAACCAAGCAGAGGGGCATAATTTTTTAGTAATTACGCGCTACCAAATTACAAAACAAGACCTTCAGACATAAGCGTTACATAAACATAAAAGAATACTCTAAAAAACATTAAATTGTTTCAAATATCCTGAAAGTATATTATAAAGCCTTCCAGTGCGAAATCGTTTTTATGATGATGTCACTGATTCTAAAGTAGAATCATTTATAAAGTGTAATTTATTAAATTAATACATCGAAGTAGAATTCAAATTTACACTAGGTTACCTAATGATAATAATCTATGAAATCTCCAAAGTCTGATAGTAAACTACTTAAACGGGTTCTTAAGGTGACGCCTTTTTTTTAATTAAAAATTCGCTACCTATAAGAACATTTTCGATAACATTTTGTATGTAGCTTAAATTTTCATAGTTTAAAATAATTACATAACAAAGAGGGTAAACAATAATCAGTGTACAACATTTTTTAAATATCTGGTAGTCTTAACTGATAAGTGATCTTCAAAAATCTCTGGTAATTTTTAATGAAAAAATGTACAGTGTATAAAAATTTGAGATAAAATTTACATCATGGATTTCGACTTCGAAAACTGATTTATAAAAAAAAATACAATTTTCTACTTTTTGCCTTTAATCTGCCCTTAATTTTTTCCAACCGAAAATCGCCTGTGATAAAGTCTTGGTGTTTTAGTTTTGTATAGATGTAACTTTCACAATATATACCTATTCACCTCATAAAAATATCTTAACGACGATAGACTTGTTATTAATCGGCAAGACGAATAACGTCTCGAAATCATTATAAAGCGAGCGTGAACGACCACCAGCTCTTTCCATTTATCTGGAAACTGTCTTTACTGCTGACTATTATAAAGTAACATAAAAGAGCCGTTCCCTATTGCTGCTGTGTAACAACCGAGTTAAAGTCAAATCGTATAGGTCGTCGACCCTCGTCGGCCTAATGGTCAGGATAACTTTACCACAGAGTTCGCCGCTAGGCCGTATTATATAATGTACCATATTATTCATTTAAAATTATAAATAAAAAACAAGATGTTTTTTCCCGTGGAACAACACTAAAAAGAAGGCATTTGTCGCCTTCTACTGTAATATATTATAAATAGCATAATAGGACGGTCGGCACAACGACGGGCGTAAATATTTTATTTTTTATAAATCTGATATCTAGACTGGGCCTGAACAACCAATAGTTTGTTTTTAAAATTATGTGTTTTATTTGTTTTAATTTTGCGTCTAGCTTGATAAGTCAGAAATAGTACCTGAAAGATACTTCGTGTATGTTATATGGCTACATTTATGCAGTTTTCAAATTATTTTATCTGTAAAAATAGGACAAATATTCAGACTTAACACAAAAAAAAAACGTTATTAAACCATTTAAAAGCCTTATGAGTAGTAAATAGTAAATGAAATTACAATACAAATAAATATATCCAAATAAAAAGTATTCATTGAAAATATAATTTTGGACAAAAATTGAAACCGAAACCGTTTTTTTTTATTTCAAAAATGTGTTGCTTTGATTTTGTTTAAAAAAAAAATATTTTTTCTTAAAATACTCTTAGTTTTTAAACATTAACCTAGTAATTTTTAACACTTTGTTACTTACCAATTTCAAAAAATAGTATGATATATATTTTCACCGTAAATTACGATTTTGATCACTAATTTTAACCGCACAATCGATTTAGAACAATTGGCAAAATATTATGTTAGTAAAAAAAATGCTGCTATCAATAAAAATATTTATTAGCGGCGTGTTGGCAATGGACTGAAACAAACAGCGAACAATTTAAATGAAAATTACATTAACGCCAAACCGTTAAAACATTTTATGAGCTTGATATATTTTTTTATTAGATTATTATGCATAGCTAATATCATTTAACTCTCGATCGAACATTAAGGAAATAAACCAACCGATCGTTTGGTTTTGTACTTTTCAAAATAAGCACTAATAGATGTTGACATAGTATGATAATTACCAACTGGCGCAGTATGTAGATTCATCGCCAAGATTAACATTGTTACACGTATTCAAAAATAATAATTCATTCAAGCAAAAACTGGTATGAAAAAACGTAGATAAAATTAGGTTTTTTTTTTTTAATTAAAAAATCTAGAACTTAAGTGCACGTTATTAGATAATGAACCACCATTATCGTATGACAAACTTACTATTTTTTTTAAAATTTAAATCGTATCAAAAATACAAGTCCTAAAACGTGTTATGTCAAGGTAAAACCTAATAAAACAAAAGCTTTATATCTATCAGTTCTAGTAGAAATAGTTAAACGTACTTATTTGGCGTATTTTTTTTCCAATGCAATCTTTTTTGTTAACAGATCGCTCGAAGTTGAATATTTAAAACATAAACTAAACAAAATAATACTATTTTTGTGTATTTGGTTGGTCTCTTATACGGTTCGATACGAATTTTGATTTGATTTTTACTCAAAAATCTCCATAATCTATGATGGCCATTGGTTTGGTTAGGTCTCTCATACAACGTGGTGTAGGTACCTATTGTATTTTTATCGGTGAACGCATGTGTTTGGGTATGAATTGCTTACAATTCAAAAACAATAGATAAACAATAGATGTGTATGATTAATGTACATATGTATAAATTGATCTATCAATACGAGACAATATAAATTGCAATGCTTTAAAAAAAAAAATTATTTTCTCATTCCAAGTCAAAAACTGAAAGGGGGAGGTACATATTTTTGGATTACAATTTCTAATCAACCGCAGGCCTATTCGTAGGTTATATACATTTTTGTTAAAATATATATTCAATTGATATTAATAACAAACAAAAAAAGAATTCAAGGCCTGTATGAATTATTACAACTGATAGTGATATAATCACTTTCAAATAAACGCTTCGATGCGAACCCCGTAAGTTAGAAACACAAGTATCGATGAAAGCATTGTACGGTACAATTTGTACTTAAAAAATATATTTGTAGTATTCGGGTGTATCATATATCATATAATAATTTACTGTCGTTGTTATCCTTTTATCGAATTACTGTTGACTGTTCATTCCCTCACACATAGCAAATTGACTACGTTCAAAGTGTAATTTTTGTTAAATAACAAAAACATTTTTGACAACAGATTTTTAAGAAAATTCTATATGTTATAGCCTGGCGCTACTAAAGTACCTTCATTTAAATGTTCAGACCTTAAATTATCCTAAAAGCTGCTCGAAACTGTCTAATAAAAATGCTGGTGTATGTAAAACTACATAAAAAAGTTATTTGTTTAGTCAAAACCAATCGGGAATAATAATTAAGCTCAAAATTATGATTTTTTGCAAAACGCTAGTTTTTCATAAAAAAAAAAAACTATTATGGGATACATGTTTGATTAATCGAATAACATAAAACATTAAATTTAACTTATCGTTTTTACAATACTATTACTTATAGTTTTTAATGTAAAAAAAATAAACTAATACAAATTGTATGTACAGTACAATTATAAATACAGTTATTAGAATTCATCCTTATCATACAGAGGCATGCCTACATATATATATATATATATATATATATATATATATATGATTTCTTTATAGTTTTCTTCATTTGGTTGAAAAATGTCCTCATAACATTTTCTGACTTCAGGTACTGTAAAAAAATCATGAGGTTTTTTAACATTCTTTGTTATGCTGTCTTAACATGATTGTATTTTTCAGAATCTCTACACGGCCGTCTTACTGGAGTAGAGTCATAATAGAAAAGTAGCATTTTGAACAACCAACCTTGTCTGTTTATTTTATCACTAGATTTCGCGGTAAAATTTAATGTATAGTACGTGTATTATTATCACACATGCAGTGGTCTGATTGACGTTTAGGTATACGTGTACAGTCAGTCGTTTTCAGTTGTGTCAGCTATTTTAAAATTATTGCGCTGACTAACAAAAAGTATTTAAATTTTTTTACAATATTGATAAAATTAAACCAAATCATGTTTTTTTCTTTAAATAGGCCTCCTATACAATTTGTATTGGAAGCAAAAGTGGAAATAATAGGCTTTGAAAAATTTGTTTAAAAAATACAACCTTGTGAAAAAAAAAATTATGTTCCCTGTATTTTTAATACAAGAAATAGAAACGCCTCAGTTAAGAATATTTAGGATAATAAATAATATTATGTAGGTAAAGTAGGTAAAACCAGTTTGGGGTTCTCTCGTGCAAAACCCGTTTTTTTCGGACTGAAAACGATTTTTGTGTACGCGTTCAAGGCCAGCCGATGGGAAGCCAATATTATTTGATTTGCATGTGTAGAAAAAAATATTATTTTAAATTTACACTCATCGTTGTGTGCTCCGGTGTTATATAAATGATAATGGTCAACAAAAAAAAAAATATATATATATATATATTGCATTATTTTATTATCTTTTGGCTAAACTGGTTAATTAGTAAAAAAAAAAAAGAAAACAAGATCTATAATCTAATAAAAACATTTGTTTTCCGTTGCTTTTTTTCTCTTGCAATGTTTAGCCGCTTGTTTTGTTTTAATTATTATTTGTAACGTGCGTATGTGATGTGTTATTCAACAAGATTATCGAATGACGTTTCGGATTCGACTGATAATCACTACCGACACAACATACCTGTTATTATTATTATACATAATAATATTATATTGAACGTGTATGAGCGAATACGGAGTGATGGTTTGAAATAAAAAATTAAAATTAAAAAAACGGCTCCACGGCGAAACCATAATGCGCATTGGTTACACATAGGTACGGCCGGGGCGTGCATTAATAACTATTTACCAACGATCAACAGTGCTGTACTATTATTATTATAGGTGTCAAAATGTTAAAAACACCGAACGTTATTTGCAGTTTTCATCGTGTCTGACTGAAATTGTATAGGTATATATGTATATATGTATAAAAAAAAAAGTAAAAAAAAAAGAAATATATAAACAACAATACTTGCCTACAGCGTTGCCATAAATCTCGGTTTTGTCTTTAAATTTTATTATTTTATTCGAACACATTTGCACACTAGCCAATACAAATGTAGTACGCATAGCCATAAACACTTGAACTATCTCTAAAATATCATCTCAAAGGTAATTTCAGCAATGTTCAAATCGACCAGACTAACAAGAAACAAAATTCGGTAATAGGCCAATTGATTAAAAAAAAAAAAAAATTAACGAGAACGAAATAAGGTATAAAAAAAAAGGCTGAAAATATTACAAATTTAAAAAAGTGTAAATAAATTCAAAATCATGGAAGTATAAACGCGTACGTACAAAATATAAACTACGGTCGAAAATAAGCTTTAAACATTTATAAAATATAATTAAACCATTGTTATTTTCTTACAAAATTTAACATAAGATTTACCTTGGTTCTGGGTATTTGTTGAGTACTCTGTGCCGGCCAGGCAACCCTCGATTGCGAGTAGACTAATTTGTTTTACATCACCAAATATTTTCCTAAGTGTTAAACAAATCACTCAAGTGTTTGTTGCATCAGAAGAAATTAAATATTTTCAATTAATGTTGTAAAAAAAAAAAATGATCTACCAAATGTACATTAATTGAGTTATGTAATTTGTAATTCAATATTTTTGTAAATTATTACAATAAATCATTGCAATTTGAATGATAATTCATTTGTTGTGTATGTTTTTTATCCATAATTGAGATTTAAACGTATGCTAATTACTATTCAAAATATTTGATATTTTTATGTGCACGTGTATAATTTATTAGCTATTATTCAGTGGAAGTAATTTGTAATTGAAAATTACAATGGCGTTATCTGAGATTCATTTCAAATAACTTCAAAATAATTGATTCGGTTACCAATTATTGCAAATTACACTTAAGATATCGTTATGGAACACTGTCTGTCCCAGAATACGTACCTAAGATTCTTGAATCGACGTTTGGCTAAAGTGCTGTTGTTTTTGACCGCTGATCTTAAAGGAAATATCTTTAATTTCGAAACCTTATTTAATTGTTTGTCCAAAATTAGGGTTTTAGTCGATATCCAATTTTAGGTTTTACAATAATTATTGTTGAATTAATGCTCTGTAGAGCAACTTGCTGGTTGGGGCGGTATTCTGAAAACTTATTTTTTTTTTACTGATTGAAACACATTTTTTTCCCATGTGTGTATCGTATATGCTTACATCTCACCGTTTTGGTGCCCGGTGTATGCGCTGAATGTTATGCTTCCAACTGGCGAACGATCGCGGTCAGAGATCACGAAATTTCATCACAAAAGATAACAGTTTTTTTTTTTTCAATTCCGTTTGGTTTCTGTTAACCTATTGCAATATTATTTTGATGTAGGCTTATTTATCTATTTTACGGTGCCAAACTAACAATAGAAATTAATCGACACGATTCATTTTTCCATATCCGACCACAGTGACGCAAATGGACGGATATAATTTGTATGAAGAATACGTTGGGGGCCAAGACGAACGCCTTGCTGGCTACTCGTAAACTACTATCTATGTTAGTCTTATATCTCGGAAAATATGTACCCTAAAAACAATATTTCTCATTGCATCACTGCTCCCGAGTTCATTGCTTGTATTTTTATATTTTTACTCAGCAAAAACAATGTATAACCATCATTGAAATTGTAATAATATGCTTAGGCAGAACAACATAGTAATAATAATAATATAAAATATACCGGTGACATGGCCACAAGAAAAGTCTGAAAGGCAGTAGCTACCGTTTGGCTGTATTTTGAAATTTTCTTGTCAGGTTTTCTGTTGAGTATTTTTTCAGTTTTTAGTTTCACATAAAGCATTTCTCATATATTATATTTCGCATCATAATTAATAAATTTGTATTGTATAATTATATTTATTTCCATAGCCAACGGGTCTACCACGTTTGAAGTGATTAAATATAAAAGGCTTCTACGTATAAAATATTTGTTTTATGCTTATGTAACATTCCCATTCTTCTTATATTAAATAATAATTGAACTGTTTAGTCACTGCGGCTGTTAAGTCAATTAATAAACCTACGTATAAGGCTAACAAAACTACTTTAAAATACAAAAAAGAAGTGTCGTTCGTGAATAAACTTTTTATATTTAATGAATCTTTTTTACTTTTTAATTATTACCACAGTGGTAATTTGTAAACTATCAAAATAGAATGTATCATTAAGGGACAAAATAATTCTCAAAAAACTATCTGCCCGAAATACGCACAGCAAGAACATTTTCAAATGTCTTAATGATATAAGTGGTATTTTTCATCGTCCCCCACTTCCAAAAAAAAAATCCACATTTATTTCCACAATAAAATAGTAATTTTTTTTTTAATTTTCTATAAATATAAAATAATTTTAGTTTTTTTCCTGTTTGTAATCTGTGGCTTAATCATTTGACAATTATAAATCTTAAACAAAATTACACGAGTGACAATTTATGAGAAATCTAAGAAAAAATTTGTTCTTCTAAATTATCTGTGACATAATTATTTTTCTAAACTTACAAGAATAGTGATGCCTTGAACGTATACACTTGAATAAATATTAGTACCCGTTTAGCGATTTTAACAACGATATTAGTACGTTTCGTATATTGTATGTATTTTAAATGGAACTACTAGCTACAGCACTTAGCTTCAAGACCCGTTATTCCGTGTAGGTACTATGTACATTATATTTTTACCCGTTTTTTAATTAACTACGTTTTGACCATCAGATAATTAATAGAATTTTATTCAGCCGGTATCGAGTAACGCGCTCATTACAATATTATTGTTATAAATGAACCGCCACCGCCATGTCTTTGTTAAAAAAAGTATAAAAAAACATTCAATTGACATTTCAATCGATTGCTTCCTTAGCTGTGCGCATAATGATGAGCGCATTGTCTTTTAACAGTATTAAAACTAATATCCAAATAGATATTATATTATTATTTGCGATGCGCATTTTATCGATTGTAATCCTATACATAGGTATATTGTGAACGGTTTTGCGAAGTAACCGAAAAAGACTCTTGGACTCTTTGTCTATGAAATATTATACATTAATTAAGTCGGCATCAGCTGTTGTTGTTCATTTCTGACGAGTGTTCGTTTTCGAACAGTTCGCCTGTATGTATTTTGAAAGTTTTCTCTCTCAGATAAATTATATAATATACCTATGTATTACCTAATACCTATATATTGTATTACATTGTTAATTGGCGTTGCGAAGCCAAACACATTGAATTGTAATTTTCATAATTAACCAGAAATTATTAATGGTTATGTATGATATGTATTGATTGCATGGAATTACAAAAATACCCAAACCAATTATTTACAAAACAGTTCAAAAACAACACAGCGCCCCCTCGGTTATTGATTGCTAATAAAAGTATAATAACATTTTACACATGTTGGAAAATATAAAATACGATTTAAAAAAAGGATCCCAAAAAGGTAAAATATGCTATTAAAAATTTTGTGCCCTAGATTTCCACGATTTATTTTCATTTGATTTATTTTTAAAATAAAAATCACCAAAAAGGAATTGAGTTTATTGTAAATTTTCTAAACTAGTAATCCCAATGCTTGACTTTTATCGAATCTATCTATTACCTTATAAAATTTAAAAGGTTGATCTATAAATTCTTGTCAATTCTTGCATTATGGTTTTCTAAACTTATTATTTTAAAATTTATTCAGTAGTAGTAAATTATACTTTTGTTTAACTTTAAAAGTGTTGTTTTTGTTTCATCTTTCATGTAGCGGAATTGCTTTAGAAATTTTTCCACTGCTCAATTGGTATATTGCTTACTTTTTTTTTGACACTCACACTAATGGTAAAGTCGGATATCGAATAGCATTTTTAACAAATGTAAAAAACTCAAAATTTAACTCGTTTATTTGAATTTCCTAGTTAGGTTTTTTGAAAAAAAATTTAGCTTAGGGGATTTGTATGCGGTCTGTTTTTAATGAGTTTTACATAGGCAATTTTTAAGAAAAAAGGGGTTTTAATAAATTTCGACCATGCCAATTAATTAACCGGTTAATTAATTATATAAGCTTCTAAGCGTTATTTTTTATTTAAATATTTTTTTTCTATGAGGAAAAGCCATTTTGATTTATTTTAGACCAAAATGTCAGACAAAATTTCGATTACTTAGGATGGTGCAATGTCAATTTTGTATAAAGATTCCAGTGCTTTAGCCACTTTACTATGTTATGTAGGAAGCCGATTTTCATTTGAAACATTTTAGTTTCTTGAAATCAAGTAAATTAAAAATAATAACAATAATAATAATAATAGCAATATTGTGGCACTCAAAAAAATTGTTTACCATTATTCGTCTCGGCGTCGCGTTACTGTCAACAAATCCTCCGCTCGGCTATGACCTTCGCGTACCGGACAATAAAGATTTTTATTACCTTTTTAAAATAATATTTCTAGACAGAATGTCCAATCGGCGAAACGGTCTTTTGATTAATCAATTTTGTTATAATTTCAAAATTTGATAGAGCTTTGGAAAATATAAAAAGAAGGTGAATAGGTACTTGGTAATTTTATAATATTGTAGATCGTGTAATATAAAAACTTTTTTCACCTGGGTCATTTTTACCTATTTTGAGTATTTCATCGAAATTTCTGTAGTAACATCAAGTATTAATGACCCATGTATAACGGGCGCTTCTTTGAGCGTTCTACAGCAGTTTTCTTTTAAAACAATTGATATTTTGTAATTTTTCTTTTTGAAAACATT
This sequence comes from Adelges cooleyi, assembly GCF_023614345.1. Lineage (NCBI taxonomy): Eukaryota > Metazoa > Arthropoda > Insecta > Hemiptera > Adelgidae > Adelges > Adelges cooleyi. The sequence continues at coordinate 2,904,193 of NW_026095751.1, forward strand.
TTTTTATGCTTTATTACTATATTAGACAATGTTCAAATTGTTTTTTTCTAATCCTTTTTAGTACATCTTGAGCTTTCTCAATTTTTTCAACTAAAATGGTAACGTGTATATTTTATTAACTTTTCAATTAAAGAATAATTTGCTGAAATTTTGACTGGTTATGTTAGTTATGTTTATAATTTAGACCGGGGGGAAAGGTGAAGAGTAAAGTTGTTTCATCTACGCGCATTTCTCAACCGCACTCCGCCTGCCGTCCTAAATCTTAAATTTAAATAATGTAAAAATAATTATTCAAAACTGGTTATGGATCAGTAAATATTTTCAGTAAATTTTTCTTCGTTTAAAATTGTTATTAAAATATACATTGTATATTGTACATTGTATATATACATTTATACAGGGTGATTCTTTTATCATGGACCACTAAATATCGCATAGGGTTTAAATGACAAATAAAATTATTTTTATACATATTGTGATTAAACCCTATGAGTCATTGAATGGCCCGTGATAAAAGAATCGCCCTGTATATTGATAAAAAATGTGAATACTGTAAACTATTGTTGGGCGTTAAAAGAATCGCCCTGTACATATTTATATTTTTTCGCTTTTGTTTTTTTTCGACGAAATGAATAATAACAACAATGATAATAAAACCGGCGCGTGCTGCCGTGCTATATAGCAGATTTTTAACAACGACAGCGGCAAAAAAAAAACCGTAATCATATATTATGTACTTTTTTTTTTTATTAATCCGACCGTTTCGGTTTTTTTGTCAAGTGTAAAATTGTAATTTTCCTAAGCCCGTCAACCGGATTAAGCACACATCAAACCGTAAAGAAGCCGTCCGTTCAGATTCTGCCGCAATTATCTCAGACACGGACGGCGCGGCGGTCCTACTGTCGGATAACCGGACATCGTTAACTCTCAAGGCTCGAGTAGTAGCTGCCAAGGTCAAACCATGAGAAAATCATAGGTGTTGAACGGCAAATGCGCGCACATTTCGCCGTGACCGGAAGATTTTTCTCGATGAACCGGTTTTTTTATAAAAAAAAACCATATAAAATAAATAAGATAAAAACGTAGACAAACATCGAGATGTATATATTATGTATGATATTTTGCCAACGTCGATAATACATTTGAACGTACGACGTGTTGTTGTATACACCTGCAATGTGTACATGGGTCGGCTTAGGCGATTTACAATGTTTTCGGATTACATATTATTTTGCTATAATTTTACCGTTCGATCTGGTCGTACCTTTCGGCGATCGTTTCGTCTAAGGTTATACGCCACCGTGTCAACTGGTACACAGTTAAATATAATGTTGTCCAAATACTTCCTATTTTTAGTAGCCCATGAATAATTTATTATTTACCCGTGTTCGTCGGTCGTACCGCGATAGTGAAAATCCAACGGTACGGTCCAGCCCTAAACAATAATAAATATCCTTGCTTTTCAACGCCAATATTCCAACTTCCTCTTATTATTATTATTATTATTTTTGTTTTTTATTTAGCCTGGAGGACAAACTCGATTTAACGCGCATGTCATCTCGATGTTTTATTTAAAAAAAACAAAAAAATACAGCGTAACAGGGTTGAGGCGGCCACTGGTTTTTTTATTACGGCTGAACAAATTTACTTTGAAAAAGAAAACGCTACCGTGAAATTCGCAAAACTATTCAGTATCAATAAAAATCACTTGTATAGGAAATTGGAATGAAAATGTCCTACAAATAAAATGCATTTTCCAAAAGAAAACTTATTTTTCGAAGGGAAAGGTAATTTAATATATTCAAAAAATTATTAACACCAGCTAAAACAAAATAAAAAAATGTTTTTTTTTAAATTTTATTATAGAATATGCAAAGAAAAATTAATCAAACCTTGAAATATTAATAATACAATATGGTTCTCCCTCCTCCCGTCCTAAATTTTGAACTTAAACAGCTCTGAAACAAATTGTCCAAAACTGATTAATGATTATCTACCTGTCATTATTTTCGGCGAATAAATCTTAATTTAAAAAGTTTATTAAACTTATAGCATATAGGTAAATATATATTTAGTGATTTTATAATATGGTAAATATAAAATAAAACAAACAAAAATGTTTTGTAGAAGAAAATTGAAATTTTTTTAAAAGATATTGAGTATCTTATCCTTAATGAATCACCCTGTATACCATATATTCGCACCAAAAAGGTTTTTATTTTCAAGAGTACTTTATAATATGTCTACATTTTTGGGTGTTTTCCTATATTTTAAGGGTGAACTTTTTCAACTTTTGGCTTTGTCTAGTACCCCTCCGGTGTAGGTACAATTTCTGATTTATATAGTTTGTGTATTATTCCAAAGAAATACATCTTAATCGATATTATTAAAACCATATTTTTGGTATTACATAAAAGATATGTTGGAAAAACGACGCTATTGATTTACCTACGTCTTACTTGTGTATACATTTGGATTACATAACTTCGGAAAACCGCCAAACTGTATAATTCGGTTATTATAATTTTATCGATTCTAAGGTAACAATAATATCTTTCTTATTCATTGCCTTTAGGCTAACCAAATCAGTGCGTTGGTGTAATATAGGTGCTGTAATTATGATCATCATATCATCATTATTATGTTATTACGGTCGGTTTAATTGCCCAGGTTCAATCCTCGATGACCAACAGTACCATTAACGAAAAACAGGCTAGATTAGTACAGGTATACTCGCCTATTATAATATATTATTTATATATTTACATTATACATGCGCACATACGTACATAAAATAATCTAATGCAGAATGTCCTGTTTGTATATGAATTCTAAAATGTTTATTGTCGGACATTCTTTTGGACGTGGGTAACGATTATAATATTGTACTTGACACCGACTAAAAGTGTTTACATTGGGGATTTTATATATGTATTATCTTCGTACTAATGTTGTTTTCAATTTCAATATTCAAAACCGGCCACCATCGTGTATATATAACACCGCAGACTACTATTATGATCAATGACTATCGCAATCGCCCTACAGGCAATGCTGGCCATAATAATATACCGGAATGGTCTACCCGAAACGTTTGACCAACTTCCTCTACCCATACACACGCCCGTTTATTCAGTCAACTATATTTTTTACTAATACATTTTTTGACTTGCCAAATAACAACAACAACAATTTGTGTTCACCACCATCGTCGCCGTGACAAAAAGAATTAATTTTAAAAAAATGATTCATCTCACGGGTCGGCCAATAGTATGTATGTTTTCCGTAAGTCATAAATCATGTATAATAAAAAAATCAGCAAGGAAATAACAGTATAATTATTATTGGAACGCGTGTCGAACAACGACAGCGACCAGACATTATCAATAAACGAATGTAACGAAAATAATTAAAAAAAACAAATTTCATATGCCTGTAATACTTTCGATTAATGAAAATGACTGTAAATTTATTCTTAAACTATTGTTCAATCTACAATACTGTTAGGTTATCAAAGAAACACAATTTACTGCAATGGCCTTCTGGCTTCTAAAATTAGATTAAACAATGTACATTATTTTCATTCATATTTTAGTGATTTTCTATACCACGTTGTAGATAACGTTATCTGTACATATCTTAGATATAGTAATATTTTCTCATGACTAAGGTACCTACATGTTGTATAGATAGTCCCACGCAACAGTAATACATTTTTTATTATATTTCATTGAATAAAGTAACAGTAGTTTTATTAGTGACGAAATATTTTCACTTCACATTGTGATAGGAAATAAAATATTAAAAACACATTTACATGTTTTATAACTGTGTGCATACATTATTTTGACAAGCCCTCAAAAAGAAAAAAAAACAATTTGATATAAGGGGAATAAAGTGGTTACTAGTGTATTAGACTTGAAATTATTTTTTATTCTTTTTAAGATACAATTATACCTACTGTTAACTATGTTATTTAAAAATATATAATTCATATCATCAGTTAGCAAAATCCGAGTTTTAAATATTTTATGGGTTTAAAATAAAAATAAACCATTCGTTTTTTATTTTGCCAAATGCATAAATTCAGTGGTAATGCTAAACTGGCCCTGCAAATTTCTGTAAAATAATAAATTGCTTTCTAAATGTAGTTGTTATTTGTGGTTTATATTAATTTTATTTTTTGTTAAAAACGTCTTTTCTGCTGTGCACATATGTGTGTTCGTTTTTCTCTGCTTTTATATGTATATTTTTTTTATACCGGTTTTTATAAACATTTTTCATTTCTGAACATACCCATTTAACGAAATAAACACTATTATTCTATCACTTTATAAGCGTGTATCATATAGACATCATCAATAGTAAAAATGTATTTTTTTTGTATGCTAATACCCAGTTAGCCCTCCTTATAGTGTTTTACATTTAAACCAAAACAATTCTATGTCTATGTACTTAAAATATTCTCGATAATTTTTTCCCCCGACGATTTTCGTCCGCCTTTTACTAAACGTCGATCGCTTGTTTGGCATTATTTCAACGTCGGCTGTGACTATAATACAACAATTATTTGGCATCTGAACGGGTATTAGCGGCCAATGCGTTCCAAGTGGTAAGCTCGTCTTGAACTTGTACACTGTTATTAAAATTATATGACGTGATAAAATAAATTAAACCTATTTAAACCCGTAAGTAAGCAATACAAACGTTTTTTTTATCCGATGGTATTTTTGTATTTTAACCGTTGTTGTTCGGCTGAACGTTGACCCCGTTTACTACAATATTACAATATTATATTAACGTTATTCATTTCCAATATGATACAATGTAAAAATAGTGTAGATTTGTACAAAAAAAAAAAATGTTTTACTTATGCCGACTTTAACAAAACACGCGGTATGTAAAAAAACAGAATAGTGAGGTCAGGGAGGAGGGCACAAGTGCTTATATATTTTTATAACTAAAAGTGATACAATCACTTTCAAATAAACGCGTCGATGCGAGACTGTAGATGTTAGTATTAAATGTTAAGTATAGATTTAAACAATCATTGCATAGTTGGGGTGTTTTAAATGATCTATTAGAATGATTAGAATGGTTAAGTGCACAAAGGGAAGATTCAAAATGTCGTCCAATGGAACATTCATTTTTGGAAAATATCAAGAGGTTTTTTTAACTTGGACAATTATGCCCCATTCATTGGTTTTTTCCCCAACTATATCTGTTTCCCATTGTTGCCTAGACAGTTTTTTGTGTGTCACGTAAAATCTGGTCTTTATGGACACGGTAGCTAGTGGTTTATATTGTAATACCTGAGGTTTAAATTGTATTTGTAGTGTGTAAGCATGAATATTATTTGATATTATGTGTATACGGTTCATAAAAACGATTCTCGGGCAAAGGGTCGCGGCTGAACTAACTGGTCGATGGATGCGGCCGTTCAACCTCCTGACACGGTTGAGAAGCGGAGGGGAGGTTTTTATTCATTTTTAGCGCACCCAAAAGCTTGAATGTATATAATATGTATACCAGGGGAACGTTTGCGCCGCCAGAAGTGCTGCTGCTGCTGCTGCTCTAGTTCCATTCATGGCAAAGGAGAGGCCTATTCAATATTTTCGCCATGCCGGGTTTTCCGGGATCGGATCGCCGGGAGTCTGCGCCGTGGCCTACATTGCAGTTTCACTGAGCTTTACCGTGTCATTCAAAAGCCCATTGAAGAGTGTTTGGCCGGCGATTTTTCCCCCGTATTTATATTTAACCTCGTCCGGACAGTCTGCATTCGGTATAATAATATAGAAAGAAAAAGAGTATTCGCCATTTTTAGATACGGTCCTTTTTTTTCCCCTTTCGCAGTTTTGGCTAAAAAAAAATCTATGTAAAATGATGGTTTGTGGTGTTATGGTGAAAACGTCTAAAAATTGGAGAATTTCAACTTATATTTCAAGTCTACTTTTATATGTGTAGAACTAGTTATTTCTTTACCAGATCCATTTTTTTTTGCTCATGTAGCCGTTCAGAGGACCGAAGAGATTTAAAAAAAAAAACGTTTATTTTAAATTTTACCCTTTCCTCTATGGGAGCTAAAAAGCCGTCTGTTTATTTATGATTTTAAAACTGCACTATTTGATGCACGGTTTTTAAAAAAATTAATATCAGTTTGCTTAGATTGTATCATAGATATTTCAAAACGGTGTGTTGAATCAGTTGGAATTCACATGGCCACTATAATATAATATCGTTAACATTTATAAGCGCTCAAGGACCGTCATCTATCTAATTCAGAACAACCAAACGGCAGCGTGACAATTTATAAAATTAATCGATGTACAGAAAATTGGAAAACATAATGTTATTTCCATTTGATCTGTTGTGGTGTAGACTGTAGATATTTTTTTATATAGGCTTTACCGTAGTTAGATGCAGCAGACTTTGTTTTCCATATCGAGTTGATATTTGCGACAACATAATATATTATTGAAATACCTAGGTACTTTACATAATCAGTCGATGAACTCAACGTCGGTATTTGAACAACTTTTTTTTTTCATTTCATAGTGGTTATCGCTTTGTCTAATGGTGACAAAAAAAAAATATCACTATTGTATGTTTTACAGTCGTTTTGAACATCCTGTACTTCGAGTAGTCTCTTCTTTCCGAGAGGTCTTATAGGATGACCTCCACTTTCGGTGTTGACAACAGCTCATTTAGTTTCCACTCGATAATTGCATTAATTTTCATAATGTTGCACAGGGCAACAAAATGTTTACTATATTTTATTTGGTGCATTGTTTTAAAAAATAATATACAATATTATGTACATTTTTCTTCTTCTAAAAGTCAAAAGTATACAATTCATAATACAAGAAACTTATATTATGGTGTTTTTTTAACAAGTATTCCCTTTGCAAAGTTGTACCAGTATTAATCTATCGTTACATACTTATTAGGGCATCACACATATTTACATAATAACTGTGCAAATGTCTCCCAAACTACTAGAGCTAATCGGATGAAAATAATGTCATTTTAATCAGGGCTCCCATGTTAGTAAATAATAAAGTTATTTTAAGACATAAAAATGTGTGTTTCTTTGTGTAATCGGTGGGATTATTTCGACGGGTGCCTTCAAATTATTGTAATCGTCTCTCAATGGTTGCAGCGCTGTGGGTATTATCATATTAAGTGACACACGGCTACCTACCTAGTCTTCAATGTCACAACCATCCAAATAGTGGAGTATTTTAGTAGTGTTATTATATTATTACAGTGACTAATGACGGATCTTTTTCACTAGTGCCGCCAATTAATAACGGTAATTTTCGTAGAGTGATTTATTAACAACAATCATAATGATGAATATGCAAACGCGTAGGTAAATGATATACCTATGCCAAATTCATACCCGTTGAGTAAATCATTTATTAAGATATATTATGCACATTTCGGTAGCATAATAATACCTTAAATACTTACTGTAGAACATGACGACGCACCAGAAGATAAATGGCCCCATGTAAGATGTAGTGTACGATTGATGATATAAACCGTGTCTTAGATCCCAAAAAACTGTTCATTTTTCATTTAAATTGTTTTTAATGGATGAAAAATGCTAAAAGTCAAACTTTTGAAAAACTGTTTTTCACTTAACATAATATATAAACTAGCGTGTAATTCCAGAAAAGAATATTTTTAATAAAGCTCAACCAATTATTTTTAGTTAAAGAGTAACCATTATATTAGTATATTAAATTAAAAAAAAAACAATGATCATGGATGATTAAAAATATAGTGTATGGACAAAAAATCAGCAGTATTTTTTTTTTTGTCAGCGTTTAAAATGAAAAAACAACAGTTGACATGTCCTCAAGTCGAAACTGATTCAAAGTTTTTTTTGACCAGGAAATGGCTTAACCAAAAATTTAAAAACAAGACTTAGTTCGTTAAAAAAGAGTCTTCTGAAAAGTCTTATCTTTATTAAAAAAGTAATTACTAATGACAATAAACTGATAATTATTATTTTTTTAACATAGTGAGCATAACATCTAAAAGTATAATTAATGCTATAAAGTAACAATAAATTAACTCACTTTATGAGTGTTAAAACACTACTGGTTTGGGATTAAGCCATTATCGTCCATCGGGTGGGTTATATTAAATTAATAGGAAGCATTAAAGAAGTTTATACAAATTTTAAACTCGCAAAACATTTATAAATCATTGTATATAGTGTCTATAGCGATAATTTAAGATGTATGTTAACAACTATAGGTATAAAAAAAATATATTTCATTAATACTTCTATATTTAGAGGTGGTTTGGTGAGCTAATGGTCAAAAACTAATTATTTACATAATTTCTTTTTAAGTTAATTATTTTTACCATAATAGTATGTTTCGGGGATCCATTAAAAAAAAACAATTTTTTGTTTTAATTTTATTAAGACCTGTTTACGGTAGTAAACAGGTTGTTATTTTTTAACATCAACAACATAGTTATCTCATTAGCTTGATACGATATCAATGAATATAATTATTCTTATATTTACACGAGTATTAAAATGGAAAAACACGAATAAATTAATTGTTTTAAACTTAAATTTTTAAAAATAAAAGTACAGCTGTTACAAATAATACCTAATGGATAATTCAGTTGATTTCCTAACAAAAAAATCACATTTGGGCCAAAACAGTTGAGATAAAAAATGAAAGGACAGGAGAGAAAGGATTGGGATTTTCAAGATGGCCAGTATCGTGTATACTTACAAACATGCTGCCTAACAATTCTACTTACTTTGCGATATTTTTTTGAAAAGTTCTCTACTAACACCCAGCGCCCTCCAGATAAGTTTATCAGGTCTTTGTGCAGTTTATAAATCTGCACATGCTCATATTACCTATAAGCCAACGCGTTTGATATTATTGCAGTGCCAGTAATTTTCACCGTTCGTTTGTTGACCAAGAAAATCCGATAAATCTTTTCCATCACGAGAGCCGTTAAATAAATTATCATCATCGCCGGCGGAAATCCTGTTGTTGTTCTCTTGTGAATTTCAATAATGCACAATCGTTGTTGTTTAGTTTGGACGGAAGAAAGTTTTTCCATGACGCATAAACTGTGTGTAAAAAATAAAACGTTTGTGTGCATAATACACATATAAATATATGTTTAATTACAAATAAACAATCGATTGATCCGGCCCAAAGTGGGGTTAACCTACTCTATCGCAAACAACAAAAAAAAATTCCATCAATATATTATTAATGTTTATCTCGGTCTATCGATCGGACGGATGACGTAGAACCTAATAATAATATTTATTATGTGCTATTATTGTCTAAACTTTTGTTTCATATTTGTTCACATTACTTTTCAATGCATTGTCCATCCGGTTAGGGACCGCACTGCCTGCCGCTGCCTCGTTGAATACCAATTATTGTCGTTTATTCATTATAATCCACTTCTTATATATTATTATTATATGTGTATATGATATAGTTTTTCGTCATCGACGGCCGTTGGATTGATAATTATTCTCTATCGATAAACCAAAATAACATACATTTATATTTATATTTACATACAGGGTGATACATTTCTTTATAAATAAAATGGCAATTTTCTAGTTTTTTCATTATGGAGTCCCATTAGTTTAGGTGCGTTATTTTTCAGTACAAGTGAATTTTCAATAAATAGTTCTTAATTTATAAAGTTAGTTAAATACTATATAATATACGTTACCAATTTAAGTTTCAAAAGTTGATGAAGCACTAGAAAATACAATAAAAGAGAAAATCAGTGTCTCATCCTTAATGAATCACCCTGTATTGTGTGTGTATATAAATATAGCCTGTCCAATAATGTTCGTATAGATATAGCCGTACGTTATCATATTAATATTCATAACGCGTTCAAGTTGGCCATGTCTGCTGTGTTAACACGTACAACGAATAACGATAAATAAAAGAACTCTATAAGACAAGACAACGAAAAAAAAACCACAGATTGTCTTAGACTTTCGTTGAATTTTTCAAAAACGAGATGCGATTCGTGATTTTGGTTTTTTTTAGTATACATTTTTAACTTAAAACACTTTTATAGTGTGGCGATTGAGTAGTAGACATTTGTCTAGCAACCGTGACCGATTATTTGTTTAACAAATTTAAAAATCTCCCACGAGTTGGTACCTACCTACTTATATCTTACAACCTCTACTTAACCGGTATTCCACCCTTTCCTAAATTTTAATCACTAAAAGTAATTATTCAAAACTGGTCATCGACCAATGAAACTGTTCATATTATACATGTTGATTGTCTTACGTTAAATAGATCACTCTGTAGATCTTTACATTAATAAAGCTCTAGTTGTGTAAAGTCCCAGGTAGATATTTCATAAAAAAAAAAAGTTCAGACTGAAAACATATGTAAAATGTAAATATTTTAACGTTTACGTTTTACGACAACAGCATTCTTTTGCCTCTACATTTTTTCAAGGCACTCATTTGAATACGCTGAAAAATACTTAGGAAAAAAAGTTATGACATACAATTCTTTTAAAGTTAACTAAAATATGGTAAAATACAAAAACAAAACAAAAATTCAAATTTCACGAGCCTCGTAATAATATGCGTTTTGTACTTATTTGTAATTTACTAGAATTACAGAGAAAATATAATACTGTAAATATGCTGTCGGTTTTTTATCACGTTTATCTAACCAAAGACCTGTTATTAGTGTCAAGTAGAATTAGTTGTAAAGAAATTGAAAACAAACTTAACGAACCTAATTTTGATTTCTTTAAAAAAAAATGTTTTCACTTTCATTAACATTACAATATTTAACAATTATTGGCGGTTTTTTTTTAATTAAAAAATTGAGCTTGACAATGTGTACTTTTTGTTAAATATATTTTTGTTTGTGTTTAAAAGCCTGGTTTGTCTCGGGCTGTTTTCGAGTATTTCAATAAATTGTAGATGAACTCTATAAAAACAAAAAAACAATTTATTATTTGGATATAGTTAAATTCGGATTTATTTTAACAGAATTCCACGATTCGAATATCTGTTTGACGAATGATTTTAGCGGTCTTGGATAAATTTAATATTTAACTGTTATTTGTCTACAAAAGTAGTTGAGATCTTAAAGGGTTTGAAAACCCCCAGTATGACGCCACCAGAGCTTAGAAAAACATCTTGCACTTTATAGTATCTCTTAGGATTCTATCACCGCTTGACCTTATTTTGGGGTGTTTTTTATAAATAATAAACGTTTTTTATGTAAATATTTGTTGGCCGTTTGATTTGGCAATTGATTTCCATTTATTTAAATATATCTGTTTACTATAAGATCATTACACGGTTCACTTGTCGTCTGCCGTACATAATATGTATATAACTAATTATTACATAGCATATATATATATATATATATATTTTTTTTTCTAATACAACTAGACGGTGTTGTTAAGCAGGTGCTGTGGGAACATGGAAAGAAAAAACAAACATCTTAATAATAAAAACGTACCGCATTTTGTTATGTATGCACGCGACATAACCGTCTTGAACAAAAAAAAAACTCGATTAAAGTATATATTATAATATTATATTATGGGAAACGCTATGGACTCATTTATTACAACACGTTGGTTAATATCGAACACCCGAGTATTATGAATTAAAAATGCCATGTTTGTTGACACACGTTGTTATTGATGATGAACACCGTAAACCGTCCCAAGCACAAGATAGATGTTATCTTTTATGTTCGTGACCGTTGAACTTTTTATCATTATCATTATTATTATTATTTTATCGCAGTGATAACAATATTATATTAACACTACCGTCTCGAGGTTTTGTGTTGATAACAGCTATTGTTGTAGACCCTAGGACTACCGAGACACGACGTGTTGTGTAGTGCCAGTTGAAGGGGGAAGGGTAAAAAGCTGTTTTTTCCAGGATTTTTTTAGAGGGGACGGAGAGGACACGGGGGTCTACATGAATTATTATTGGGTAATAAAATTACTTTAATTGATGCTAATTTGTAAACACTGCTGCACCTCACTTTGGTTCTTTCTTGGTATGCTGGATTACATTGTGCTTGGTTTGGACTTGACTAGAAAACTGTTACTAACTACTGATTCGCATCCGAAGCGTTTATTCGAATAATTTCTGTACACCCGTGACTTTTTTATATTTATTGGTATTATTATGTATATTTCAAGATTTTAAATTTTGTAATTTGGATTCCGCCTCGGTTTCTTCCGTCCTTTTCTGAAATGCACACAACAGTATTAACACTTAACACAGTTTTCCGGTAATCAAATAAAAACTGCTGTAATCCCGAATATTTTATTTGTTTAATATGTTATGAATACCTACATACAAGTTCTAACTTTAAAAGACTTAATGTTTTTTTCAAATTTTAACCGCGAAGAAGTCAACTTTTTCTACTATTACCCCTCCCTCCAAAGTACCAACTAAATGAAATTTGTGATTTATAGATTTGCTACTCAAAAGAATATGGTTCAGTATTAAAAAAGTTACAGGCAAAAAAAAAAGCCCTCATCATTCATTGTACAACCAATAGGATCTGTGCTCCCCATCGAAGCTAAAATGTACATATTTTTCTATTTAAAATATCCCAAATTTCTCTAGGGAGAAAGGAGTAGAAACGTTTTCTTTGTTTCTATTTCTCCGGGAAACTTTTCAGTACCTGAACTGAAGATACATCTAGTGTGTGGCTATAACATAATATACAATTTTCTCAAAGATTCTAAAAATCTGCTCAACTCTTTTTTTATTATTAAGGATAAACCAAATCGCTTTCCGTTTTAATAACTTCCGTAGACCAATGACCATCCCCGATATGCTTCGCCCCCTCCCCTGTGCCCCCTCACCACTAAACTGGCTTTTTTTTATACAATTTGTCTAAACGCTAAGTACAAACATCCCCAAGTGAAGCAGCCCACCTCCCTCCTCGTGGACATTTTTTTTAAAAATTACCTTGCATATGTCTGTAATGATAAAACCAATGTTCTCAAAATTGAATTATTTCGACCTTGGTCGTATAAAGTATTTTTAAATAGATTTCCCAAAGCGATTGTTTTAAAAAGAGATAATACAAGTGCGAAAATAAGTTTATCTTTCAAGACATGCACATTTTCTAAATCTATTCGCTTCTTACGACTTGGTTGTTTCTTACCTGTAGTAACAGCTTGCTACGGTTTTTTTTTCTATGGACACCGTTTTCAAAAATGTACCAAGAAATTGTTTTTAAGGGGATTGCATGCGGTTGGTTTTTTCAGTCAAAACACATCATTTTTATTCCATTGCGCACAGACAAACCCAGTGATCCGATAAGCAATCTAAAAACAGATTTAAATTTGCCATGAAATTTACTTATGTTTGGGCAGGGTACTTTTTTCAATTTTTCAATTTAACCCTTTCCAAATTTGATTTTAAAATTTGAAATTTGATATAATGTTCAAACGTGTTTTATACATAGTATGAATAAGGTATCAAAAAAAGTACCCTGACCGATCATAAGTAAACTTCATGACGAATTCAAATATGTTTTCAGATTACTTATCGGATTACTGGTTCAGCCTGTGCGATGGAACAAAAAAATGTATGTTATATTAACTAAAATGGTTTTTACTCATAGACAAAATAATTTAAATTAAAAATTATACCACGAAGTCAATACAAATTAACCGGTAAATTAATTGACATGATCGAAATTTATTAAAACCACTTTTTTGTTAAATATTGCCTATACAAAACTCCTTAAAAACCAACAGCACGCAATCCCCTTAACCGAGTGTTTTCTAAGGTTTTTCTTAAGAGTAATAGTAACCTACGAATCCGGCTGATAATATTATTATTACACTAACGCGGAGGGAGGGGAGAGGGGAAGACGGAGCGGGGGCATGGAGGGGCGTTCCCACCAGAGAAGTGGACGTTTTGTCTTTGTATACACCGTGGTGTGCACGTTACATTTTATCACTGAGCCGTGCGTGTGCGCGCGTGTCTGTGTGTGTGTGTACACGTCTTGTACGTTTGACGGCGTTACGGCACGTGGCCCGCGCTGTCCTACTTCCGGGCTAGTGCCGCCGTCGTGTGGTCGTCGAGCCGCCGCGGCCAATGCACGTTTTCCGCCAAACGGCGCGGCGGCGGCCATTCGCGTTCGTATATATTTATATTTATTTATCCTTATGTATAAATACAATACGTGTATTGTACATATCATGTAGATGTAGATGTATTCTTCGGCCGGCGCGCGCGCGCGCCCAAAACACACACATAAACTCGGGTCTGTTTTTTGATAATCGCCGCGTCGCCGCTAGGTGCTGCGGCGTTAGGCGGCGGCCACCGTCGGGCGAGAAAGGGGTGGCCGCGGCGGCGGCGGTGGATGACCTACTTGCGTGTTCGTATGGAACACGACTTGACTTGCCTACACAATCAATATCGCGCGAGGGCGGCAGGAGGACGGGGCGGGAGAGGGCGCACGCGACTCGGCCCGTCTAGGCCGGCCGGCGGGCTGCCGCGTAACCCGTGCCAAAAGTCCCCCCTCGTTGTTCCCCCCTCCCCATACTACCCGGCGAGATCGTTTTTCTAAACGACAAAAACAACAACAACAAACAAACAAACGATTAGAGTAATATTATTGTTTTTGAAAATTTGTTATATAATATAATACAACAATAATAATATTATATGAACAATTATTGTATTTTTACCTTCGACGCGGCGCTGAGAAAGTTTTGTTCTTACAACGGTTTCTTTTTTTTATGTCTGCACCTTTTTTTTAAACCGCTGAACCTATTTTTCTTAGTGTAGCGACTTTGAGGTTCAGAAATCTTACCTGAGAGGCACTTTATTGGATCAAAAGTTAAAAAAAAATTCACCCCTTCCCCATCTGAATGGAGAAAAACACAAAAATGTACATATTTTTCAATTTAAAACTACTAGGCTCTATAATTATTTTTTTTAATAGTCAAATTAGTTCTAAATGTATTCTTTAAACATAGCACTATGCTCCCCCAAAAAATATCATAAACCCTTTGCCTTAAAAGGGGTGAAAACTTTTCCCAGCAAAGTTCTTGGGATTTATTTAGGAAAATTAGACTAAAGGTACATCTAGAACGGAACTATACGTACACAATTTTCTCAAAAATCTGAAGTCAAACTTTTTTTTCATTTAAGAAAACCCCCAAAAAAAAGGGAAATTAAACTTTGACCGTAGTCAATTTCCAGGTTGCTATGAGTAAGAGAATCAACAGTTAACTGATAATGAAAATATATTTTCATTATACTACTAATTACGATATATGGGTAACTATGGCAATAGATTTTTTTTAGACAGGACGATCAATCCTAATCGTATCCACTCCAATACTAAAAATTAGTTTTCTAGCTCACAATTGTCATAATTTATCTGTGAACACTGTGCCTCCCTTACTTACTTCTTACTTACGTATAATACTTGTATTGTTACGTTGCATTGCAAAACTTTTTTTTATTATTTTTCGGCTTACACATTAGGTCGTTGATGATTTGCCCTAATACTTTACAATATGTACTTGCCTAACCGATGAACAATCGATTAAAAATTCGATTAATGGTCATTAAGCATAGGCAGAACCTAGTCATTATTTCAATGGCGGGGGGGGGGTGTGGTCTAAACATATTGGTAAACCGAATTGACCTAGTTAACGTTTTACGAGGGTATTCTTATGCACGAATGGGTACTAAAAAAACATATTTAGGTAAAAAACCTTGTCGTATGAAATTCGTAGTACAATTTCAGTGTACCTAACACATTATGGCCAAGGGGAAGGGGGAAATATTGAAGACAGATTACTTGGTACTTTATGCTTAAAAGTCTTCGAAAAAACATTGTCCGATTTCGGTTTTGCCTTGAGAGATGTTACCACTGCTACGGGTGCGGCCATTATGCAAGGGAGTGTAAGGGACCAAACAGGACCAAGAAGAAGACGTATGGTTGACAAAACCATAAGGAGAAAATAAATTGTATTAATTTTTATTTAGTTGTACATTTTAACGTGAGCCTGCCCCGCTAAGTGGAAAATCGCATTTTACAAATAGAAGTAATTGTATTTTAAATAATAAATGATGCCCGCCGAGGAGAGAGGTTGGGTTAAGGTTGAGGTTCGATTTGGTTTAGTTAAGCTGTAACTATTGAACTTGTCGACAACTATCAATATCCAGTAAATCGGTCAATCCAACACATTTAATGTACGGTCGAGTTTGAAAACGTACAAAAAAGATACGATCACAGAGATTACTATTGCTTACAAAAGAAGTTAGGTTAGGCCCAAAGCCCCACCCGAGTTTTTGCCACCTGTTTTTAAGTACACATTTTTAAATCACATTATATTATATAGGTACAACGACAATACCGCGAAACGTCGTGCGCTGTTGAAACAAAAATTATTTTTTTTACTATCGTTGTTAATCTTTATTTGGTGTTTCGACATTGCCATTGAAATATGCCCAACGCGCATATTAAAGAGTTAAAAAAAAAATATATATATATATATATATGTGAAACCTACGACTCCGGATTGTATTCGACAGACTCGGCGGTAATAATAATAATAATAAGTATTATCATCGTAACCGTATTTTAATTGACGGGTAAGCGCTATAATAATATGTAATGCGTTTTACACATCAATGGAAATAATTACCCAATAATTATTATAAAAAATTTTTTTTTTTTTAATATTGCGCGTCGGTCGTAGGTACGACAAAGTATAATATGTATATTGGATAATATATATGTATTTATATAAAAACAAAATTCCTTCGAAGAATTGTAGTTGTTGTTGTTTTTGTTTTGAATTTCATCGCAAACGACCTTAAAGTCGAGGGGTTGCCTTGGGGTAGGAAACCTAGGAGAATTCTGTGGGCGTACACAAATAACACAATGTGGCACGAGGCGGGTTAAACAAAAACAACAATTGCACTTCGACCAACGGGTACAAACACGGGACTAGATTAAATCAGAGGGGGGCACTTAATGTATAGAAATAATATTATACTTATTGTGATAAACGAGAAGATAGCCGCCACAAGCATAATATCCACCGTTTTTAATTTTGAGAGTGTTCACCCCCCAGATTCAACAGACAAACGGTTATTATTGACACACTCTCATCAAATATACTAAGTAAGTTGAGAATTCTATTAAACGATTCGACATATAATATACAAGGAGGTAAACATTAGATGTTTTGTCCCTACCTCAGATTTCCTACAGGGTGATTCGTTAAGAACAAGTGGCCCATTTGCTTTTAAAATAATTGCTATTTTCGAGACACATACAATTATTATGTTCTTCTTGTACAATATTAATGAATATTGACAATTTTATCCAACTTCAACGATAAAGTTTACATACATGTATTTAATTGACTTTTTAAATTAAGAACATACAATTTTTTCTGACCATTTTCGCTGATTTATTAAAGGTGGGGGTGTAGTATTATTTTTGCCTGTGCGCACTGCTCTGCCGTTATTCATCTAACGTTATTTGAAGTACCTACTTATTTTTGAAACGAGATGCAAGTATTAAAAAAAACCAAAAACAAGTTGTGTAAACGCAAATGTTGCATTCGGATTGTTAATAATAATATTAAATAGAATTTCTGTTATGTTGTTGAAGTATTATAATGCTATTTCAATAATAACTGTACAATTTGTTCAAGTGGTCCAGATTTTTTTATAAAGTTAAAAACAAGTCCTAATAAACAAGTGAAAAAATCATTGAAGTTTTTGTCAATAAATATTTTGAATCAATACAACTTACTACTACATACAATGGTACATAATAACGCTTAATAACAATAATTGTTATCGTTTACAATAATAATAGTAATAAAACTCAAAACGAAATTAAAGTATAATCATCAATCATTTTTAATAATTATTTTATTTAACAGTGTCGCAAACGTTTAAAATATAATCCCAAAAATTAATTGATGTATCGATACCTTTTTGTTGTGCAAAATAGTATTAGGTTTTTATTTTTTTCTTGGGATTCTATTATTTTAAGTCACACTGATGATGGTTTTTATGATTAATTGCCAGTTTTAACTCTTTTCGTCAGAACTGAACGACTTGCCCCATTCAAGTGTATCTCGTTAAGTTGCAGAGCTTAAGTTTTTTTTTGTAACTTTGTAGCTAATTATTGACCAGCTTCGCCTTTTGCAAACTAACCGACCACTTGTGTCTTCACTTGATGGTATTGAATTTAAGATGAAACACAGATGGGGCGCTATCATTGTACGTCGTGGTATCTGCTGCTATATAAAATATTATAATTATACTACGATGGCCTAATATATGATTACGAAAGGCGATTACCATAATGTATGTACTAATTTGTTTTATGTCGACTCATTATTTGCAACTATTCAAGGAGATAGGCCTTTTAATTTGAGGCTATTTAAATGCGTTTTATAATAATATATAATATGTAATTTTCTCCTGTGCGGTTCTAAAAAAACGTTTGGAATCGAGTTTTATGATCGCATTTAATAACATTACTAATATTTTATTAGGCGCAATAAAAACTACTGTTAAAAATATTATACAATCGCAAAATTGCCGCCGCCCATTGTTAAAACATTTCGTGTGTACTAATAATAATAATAATAAGGAAAAAAATAATTTACATTAACCACCGATAACGCACTCGTAAAACTTCTAATGGGTGTAGTTGACGATTATCGAATTCCTTCACCATAAATTACATTCACACATATATATATATATATATATATATATACACACACCTGAATTATATATGAGTTCCAAATTCCAATGAAAAAACAACAACTAGTACTTAAAAACAGGTGCGCTCTCGTGTACATTATTTTATATATATATTTGCACACGTTTCGTTAATGTAAAAAATATATTTCAAACGTGCGAACCGGATGAGAGGAGAGATGAATGTACGATGCAAATTTGTATGTACTTATGGCCTCTGACCAGGGTGACCACTGTCAGCCGCAGTGACCGAAGAAGGGACGAATAAGATAGAAACCTGAAAGAAGGGCTCGGAATTTAACAAACACCCAAGCATAATCATTATATTGGTCTTGAACCAGAAATATGAATTATTCTATTGCAGTTTATAGACTGTCCCAACTCCTAAAGTCCAGTTGGATCGGAAATTGAAGTGACGTTTGTCGCTGAAGTATCGCATAGTTCATTCTTGGTTACAAACATCTGGCATGAGCTTAGAATGTTCAGACCCTTTAAGCTCCCACAGTTTTCGAAGAGAAAGTACTTGTGTGGCTCTGCCAGTTCGACAGCATGCCAGAGAGTTTTAAAAGATCTGGACTTGCCAGGATTCCCCGTTCACTACGCCTCTGGCTTTGGGCATCGAGTCCTTTTGTACTCTCACGTTCACCGATGACTTCAAAATGGAGCCTCTTTCCTTTTGCTACTATGGCAAGGTGTATTGTAAAAGTCACGTCAAACAGAGTGTTGATCAATTGCATGGCAATTGTCAACTAAACCATACCCGTTTAGCCATCGACCTGTGCCTGCTAATTTTGGCAAAAGGTCACTTGCATTCATCTGTGTATTCTCAGTTATCTTACACGACCAAGCCATTTGACCGTATCTAGAAGAATGAGCCACCTGTTTGTGTGTTGTAGAGGTGAAACTCACTTGATTCCGTTCTTTAAATTCGTTTATTATTTTCAAGTCATCCATTACGGGGTTATTTCGGCTGTTCCCAATTTTTCTTACTTTAGAGAATCGATAAAACTCATATTGGATTAAATAAGTATTTTACGTATGTATTTGTTTTCCGTGTTTGTGCACACGATTAAGCGATTATCGTATTGTTGTTTTCGTTTTCGCCTCGAGGTGCGCTTTGGAAAATATAATATAGATCCGCCTTCTTGTGATAATGAAATGTAATTATATCCCAGTCTAACCCAATAATACGATCACGGCACCGTGACCTTTCATAAAAACATAATTCCTATCTAGTAAATAAATAAATAATAATCTGGTGTTTCCCGTGGTTTCGTGAAGGTCTTTTTAGTTACAATAATTATCATTCGCTTCTGGAACCTATACTGCCAACCGTTTTATTTGTTTATGTGGTTTTAAGCTGATTTATTTTATAAACGTTCGAATGTTCAAAAATATCTTTTCCTTAATAATAATAAAAAAGGTTAACTACAGATTTGTAAAAAATTGTATATGTTATTGCCGCCTCACTCTTCTAAATATACATTCAGTCTAATTTCCTGGCTCGAACTCCTAAAACTACACTGAAAAATATAAATAAAAAGTGTCCATCCATTTTGGGGGGAAAGAGTTTTTGATATTCCTTCTGGTTGTTTGTCAATGTATATCGATTTTGAAGTGGACGGAGAAGGGTGAATTTCTGATTGTGTAGACATGCTTTACGAAGAAATTGGTTCAGTCGCTTTGGACACACAGAAAAGTTTCAAAAAAATCAATCTTTACCTTAAATGTAAAGAATGTACGGTCTCTTATCAATCTCTCAATCTCTTGTCAGCTAATTCTCTTGTCATTCATCTCTTATTAGTTATGCAAGAATTATCGATATCCTCTTATCACCGTACTCTATCTTATTCCAATCTCTCTCTCTCTCTGCCTTTTTTGGCACAAAAGCGTTACCCGCCAACATTTTCGACAGACCCTCCCCCGTGTCATAAGATCTGTCTTCTTTTCTAAAGATTAAGCCTTGTCATAGCGAAAAAATAGACTTCCACTCTTCTCTTTTTAAACGCTAGAGTCTTCATATGTGAATACCCGTTGCATCCAGCCATTCCAATCATCTCTCCTATGAATGTCTTTCTCTTCCTTTGCGTCCATTGATTCTTCCTTCCATTATGTTGGTTATGAAGGAGTTATGTCTCATTAAGTGTCCTATAAGTTTTCCGCTTCTTGATCTAATGATGGATAGCAGTACTCTCCTCTCCTCTACTATTTGGAGACTTTCTTCATTGCTCTTCCTTTCAGTCCAGCTAATACGAAGTAATCTTTTTCAGGTCCACATTTCCATTGCTTCAAGTTTTTTTTATCTTGTACTGTTAAGGTCTAGGATTCACAACCATACAACAAAATACTCTATACGTAGCTTTTGGAAAAGTTTTTTCTGGTCTTGAGACAAAGATTTTCTTGGTAAGTAGTTGTCTTTTTTGCGTGAAGGCTCTCTTTGCCATGGCTATTCGTTAGTGTACTTCCTAAATATTTATATTGTTGTACCCGATCAATTGTGTTGTTATCTAATTGTATGTTAACGATGGGGATTCTGCTCGCTTTACTTACTACCATGACTTTTGGATAAGAAGATATGTGGTCAGATTAATAGGGTGTTTTTAGGGCTCGGCATCGAAGTGAACCTTGTGACAACAAAATATTCCTCAATTACCTGCTGCGCGTTGTGATGGATTTTCTTTAACGGTCGTTTGTTTTTTTTCTTATCAGGCAATGGTGAATGGCAGTACGGAAGAAATAGTCGACAACAGCCCCAACCATCAAGCACGTGGCCGACCTGTGGGCTACAGGGAGCGAGGTCGCAGCGTCGGGTCCGTCGGTCCTATGAGATCCGAAAAACGGTCGGCCGACAAATCGCCGTACTCGAGCGGACCTTACTTGTCGCCACCTCCCCCAGATTCGAACTGGAGGCGTACGCATTCGGACTCGGCCTTGCACCACAGTGTCACCCAAAGTAACTCCACGGAATCGCTGGCGCATTTGCACAGCCCCGGATCTCAGCGCAGAGGTATTTGTATGACCATTTACTAAATTCATATATTATAAACAACTTTATTAAAATAATAAAAAGCGGACTGCCCACCGAGAGTTAGTTGCCAATTGGACACAGCTCAGTACTACTCATTGTCAGTACATTGTACATAGGTTTTTTTTCTCGAAATACATAATACATTTTTTCGGGTAAAAGTAAACGAAAATTACAATCTAAGTAACTTAAAAGACTAAAGTAACTAACAATATAAATAATACTTCCAATGTGTCCTTCAGCACCGTTAGGCACATCTCAACCAATTTTCGTTTGGGAATACCGTGGATTTTAAAAAGGTCCCTCGAATATGAGAAAGACTTTCGATAATTTTATTCCGACTTAAGTCCGACCAACAAAACATCTTACCCTCGAAGAAAAGACATTGAAAATCACGAACGTATCAGATTTTCAGCTGTGATTACTATCTGTCTCTTATCAGTTACCCGGAGATCATAGACATCCCCTTATCGCGATATTTTGGGGGGCTAAAATATAAACTACCCTTTGAATTCCGCCAATGAGTATCATTAAAAAACAATAACAATAGTGTAACGGAACTTGCATACATTTTTATGAATTTTCTACTAAGTGTCAGAAAAATGGAACACGTTTTATTTTAATTACATTTTTTTTCAAGGGCTTAAGCCCAATTGAATTTTTTTTCAGTATTGACCTTTTCATTTAATACGATTTAAAATATTCTCTGCATTTTAAAGTGATTCCAACAACAGCTGTTGACGAAATTGTGATTATTTAAATTTTTTGGTAAACAACTACCCGTTGTAGCTGTAGCTAAAACCACTTGTAAGTTTATCCATGTTTCAAATAAATGTAAACATCATTAAAATATTTCTTGTATAACAATACTTATAAATTTTGTGTACAATATGATAGATGTTTTTATAATGTAATATTTTTTCCCCTGTTATAAACATTTTTCAAAAAACATTGTAAAAGGTTACTTTTTATTATTACTTTAAAACTGTAAAACGACGTAACTCGACCAAGACCTTAATAAATATTAGCTACATGATAAACTCATAAATAGTTGCATTTACTAATTATTTCTTATGCAACAAAAAACAATTTTCCTCTGATTCTCTTGTTTTTTTTTTAAAAAAAGTTTCAATTGGGACAAAATTAATATTGTATGCATTTTTAAAAGTTATATTTATTCTACAGACAATAAGTATTGCAGCGTATATAAAATATACCTACAATAGTTAACTATTTCAATTGGTAAAATATAAAATGTACATGTCAGGGTCGACACAAAGATCTTTAAAATAAGAAACTAAATCGGGAGGCGAGGAGGGAGAGTGATTATAGCCCTGATTACTACCCTTAGTGATAATTACTCCTCTGTGATGTACAGAGTTCCAAGACGATACGAAAATATATTGTTATTTGTGTACTTGGGTAATAATTTTTTTCTCATCTTTTTTTTTTTGTTTTTTTCCAGCACTTATCGATAACCAACAATACGACAAGAAGAGGTACTTGTCCACATCACCCGACAGAAGACCTAGATCTTGCTGTGACGTCCCTAGAGTTCCTGGAATCCAGTAAGGGTCGACGTGTGTGTGTGTGTGTGTGTGTGTGTGTGTGTTATTCGACAGGTTTTTTAAAATTTTTATTAACAAGACGGTGTGTGTTTTTTTTAATTGTTTTTTATAGTGTTTTCACCACTCAGCAAGAACCGGGCGTCGTTCAAATCCCCATCGGCAACAATACCGGTTCATTGCCGGACCTGACCAACTTCCAGTTTTCACCACCGATCCACGCCCCGCTCGATCAGGACGATCAGTACAATTTGTCATCGCCTTACAACAGCAACGTAAGCGTGTTCGAACGATTTAATTTTGATCAAATGTATAACACATTTTGCCGTTAACAACCCAAACCCCCCCCGCTTGTCTAACAAAAAATAACATTTTTTTTTTTTTGGGGGGGGAATAAATAACTATAGAAATGGGTTGTTTGGGGGATGAAGTGGACTGGTGAAAAGTGTACCTCGTGGGGAGAGGATATAAAATGTTGATCGGGTAGAGGAGATGGGATGGTAAGGTAAGAGGGAATCGATATTCCCGGGATAATTGATTAGAGATTTATTGTTAAGAAAATCGGATGCAAAGAGCCGAGTGATAAGTGGAAATCAACGCAGCAACAGCTGTCCAATTCCCAAACAAAGTAATGAATACAAATTTGTAGAAAACGGTAATTACAGTTGTAAATTGGTTTTAACCTGTAACATAGTGAAGAATTTTCGAACGGAGGCCGCCGAAGACGGCTGCCACGTTTTTAATGATTAATATTTCACTAAACTAACTAATAACTATTTAACCGTGTTAAATTTTGAGCGTCCCCCGCCCTGGTTGAATTATATCAATGAAAATAGAGATACCGTGTTATAAAATTGGACAGCTGAATAATGCCCGGATTAAAATTGCTAAGAGACAGAAAATAACTGTTACTCCGTGTGTAGTTTAGGCAGTACACTAGAACCGATGAGATTGTGTTACACAAATTGTTGACGAAAACATGTCTTATAGCTTGAGGGTAGTAGATTCCCGGTTGACTGATAAGATGGTTAGCTGATAAGAGATAGAAAGTCGGCTGTGATAACATGGGAGACACTGATAAGTAAGGTAAACGTTGGGATTTTTTTTTTCCAGTGAGACGGACAGTTTCGGTTTGGTAGCATATGTTACTTGTCGTTATCTATTGGTAAATTATTTACCCCCGTAATAAATTAACTATTGTTAAACTTTATCTATTGTTGAATTTACCAGTGTTGCTCAATCGTTGTTTTATATTCAGCGTATTACCAGTATACTGGTAGATACCAGTATACTGGTTATCGAATAAATGGTGGTATCAGCAGCAGTAGGAGTTAATATTATGATTATCATACGGGGTCTAATCAATAATTATAAACTGATAACGCACATTTCCATTATCACCACTTTAACGCAAAAAACATTGATAACAAAATTTAACTATACATACGTCATTTTTAACAACAGATAAAATTTAAAACAATGTTTTATGCAACAGAATTTATTATTTTACTCCAGTTAAAAGAGTGTTCGAATCTGTGTGTAAATATTTGGTGCGACCCGGCCATAGTGTGTGTGTGTGTGTAATCATATCACGATTAGACAAGACGAATTTTTTCAGCAGAGCCCGATAACGGAAGGCTATAGCCCGCAGGGTTCTCAAGGTTCTCAGGGCACACCGAGCCAGAGCCCGAGCGTTTTGTCCCCGGTATCCGCTAACAGCCGTACGCCGCCCACACGGTTTTCTTTTACTAGCTCTCCGCCGCCCGATTCTCCCCAACAAACTACCGTGGTGACATGCGACATAGTGTTACCAGTGAGTTTTTTTTTTTTTTTATGAATTGTTGTTATCCGTTAAATTTTTTTTTGCGAAATTTTGTGTGTAAAAATTCGTTTGAATTATCCATCATCGGAGATAAATGGCTTGAGTATCTTTTTAGACGGTTTGTGATTGTATTTGGTAGTGTTTTTCTTTTATGTTACATTATTTTAGTAGCTTCCGCGCACAAAGCTTGCGAAATTATCCGAAATGCCCTTAAAACACGTCAAAAACCTTTTTTATTAGGTCAATGCACGAATCACGAAGCTTTCGTTGGGAATTACCGTAAGAAAAATTAAAAATTCTGGATTTTCTTATACAGGGCGTTCCAGCATGAAAGGTAAATAATAGGTGATTGGACATCTGGGGGACCCCCAAATAAGCCACCCGTTTTCATTTTTTCGATAAGTCAAAAATTGAAGATTTCGACAGTTAAGTAAAAAAATAATGACTTTAAAAAACAAAATTATTCAGTGTGAAAAGCTCACCTTAAAAGGGGGGGTCACATAATTTTCAGTCTTTTTCAGCCCCTAACTCTTCTCTTATCACTTATCTTATCATTTTTTCTAACCTCTAGTCTCTAACCATTTATCTCTTATCACTAATATCTTATTATTTATTTCTTATCCCTTGTTTCTAATTATTTATCTCCAAACTCTTATCATTCATCTCTAATCTCTCATAATTTATTTCTTACCAATTATTTCTTTTCTTTTATCTCTTATCAATTATGTCTTAGCATTTATCTTTTATCACTGATCATTTATTTCTGGTCTCTAATCATTTTTCTCTTATCATTTTTTTGAGTTAGGGGCCGAAAGGGACCGAAAATGATGTGACCCCTCTTTTAAGGTGAGCTTTTTGCACTGAATAACAGGGAATATATTTTTTTATTTTTAAGTCATTATTTTTTTACTTAACTGTCGAAACCTTCAATTTTTGACTTATCGAAAAAATAAAAACGTGGGCTTATTTGGGTGTGTCCCAGATGTCCAATCACTTATTACTTACTTATCATGCTGGAACACCCTGTATATTTCTTTTAATTTTTGCGACTGAACACAATATTTTTGTTTTATCATCAGAAATCGTTGTAGTGTTACATAATATGAATATTTTTTCAAAAATCTGTAGTCAATTTTTTTCAAGGGACCACCTGGCAACTGTGTTAAAAGTGAAAAAGAGTATTTGTTTTTATACATTTTTTTTTCAACTATTACAACGCATACAGGCTCTATTTTTGTACAAAAACATGTTTCTATTTTCAACAATCCGTGTTCCCGTTTTATCCTACTTTAATTCTGAAATAAGGTATGAATTTTCCTCATCACGTCTTCGGTGGTTTGACGTGTATTGACTACTTTTTCTTATTATTTTTATAACTATTGAATATATATATTTTTTTTTAATATATTGGAAAATAATAACAGCTTATACGCCAAACCACAGAAGAGAACTTAATGGAAATGCCAAGTCTATTTAAGTCCATCACAGTTATCACACAATACCTATCGAGGCCCCTTAAGAGACTACTGAAGAAAAAAAAGTGTAAATAAATTATTCAAAGTTATTTGTATTAAAATATTGGTGTCGATCAAATTCAAATAGTGTCCCGACATAAATCACTCACAAATAGGTGGTCTCTCTTCCAAAATAACAGTACTTGAAAACGGGTGACAAAAGTTTTTATTTGAAATTGAATGTCGTTAAGAAGGTTTTTCTGGTTTTTTTTTACAACATTTCAGATTTTCCAATCGAACTAAGCGCATAATTTATTGAAAAATACTTTGTATATTTATATAATTTTCAAAATTATTTTACTACTTTCAGTTATAATATAATTTCTAAAAACTCGGGATGTCGTTAAACTTTAATATGCTTTTCCTCCCCCCCCCCCATCCACTTTGCTACTTTGCTTGAGTTTTTCTTTTTTTTTTTGTTACACTATTTTGCTGAATCTTAATATTTGTCTTTACTAACGGCAACAGGAATTTATACGATATAACCATGCATGCTAATAAATTTTTATTTAACTTTTTTTAATTGCTTACTCATAAAAATGTACAACTAGAAACGCGTACACGCTTATTTATAAAAAAAAAATTAAAATTGAAATTAAACGCATATAATATAGTTTATTTTTTTTTTGTATATTTATTTTGAGATATCATTGATATGATTACAGAACCATCTTAGTGTCCCTTACTTTATGAACCATAGGTTGCAACGCACGAGTAAGGTTAGTAGTTTAGCACGCTTCGTTCTATTAGAATATAGATAATATAATAATAATTTTTTACTATAGTATTTTTATTATATTGTATGTATCGAGTGAACGTTTGTGTTGTGTTTTGACTTGAGTTGTATTCTTGCTGCACTTATGTGTGTGTGTGTGTTACTTGTGTGTTTCGAACGGTGTTGTTGTAATAAACTACCTAATATTTTGTTCTGTTTTTTGTCGTTACCCAGGGATTCACGGTGGACAACAGCCCGGGAAACAACAACGCCGCAGAGAACAGCTGTAATAATAATAGTTGCGCCAAAATGCAACAAACGTCGTTAGGTCAGAATTCGAATTATGTAAACAATTGTGTGGCAGGTGGTGGTGGTCAGAGGAACGGCATGAAGCTGGGACCGATGCAGACGTTGATGTACCAGCACGTGCCGTTGTCGCCGGCCCAACAGCTGTCGTGCAGTCCGGTCGACGGGCAAAACGACATAAACTCCTCTTCTCATGTATGTAAAAAACATTTAACATTTTTGCTTTATCTGCTCATGTCATGTGTGTTAATTAACATCCCCTCTAATTACAGCTGAACATAGGAAATTCACAACAGCACAACAACAACAACGCGTTGGGATCGTACAGAAATCAACAGTCCAACCGACCTAGTCCGCAATCGTCGCCCGGACTTACGATTCAAGTACGTCAATCCATCGACACGCTGTCGTACAGTGAGAATTTTAGAGCCGTGCAAGACAAGACCCGTCATTATACTTAAATAATGTATTCGATAATGTGTTGTTTTCATTTTTCTTTACTTGTCTATATATTTCATGATTTTGTCATACATAATGGTCTTACTCAAACGTCATATGTAGTATCTCACCGTTATGCTGGTTTCTTCAATTATTTTATTGTGCAATAATTTCATAGATTATAAATCAGAGTTAAACAAACTATACACAAATTACATAAAGAAAATAAAATCGAAAACTATATAGCTAGGGTCTGGTCTGCTCTGTCTGCTGTACATTGCGGTGTTCGATGTTGTTGTTGTATTTAATAAAGACAATAATTGTGATTTAACGATAATGTTTTTTTTTAGTACGGCAGTTCTAGCCCGTTGTGTAACAGTCCACAGAGTCCGTCGTCGCCGAGCAGCTCAGTCAGTAGCACCAGCAAACAAAATCAAAACTATCAAACGCACAAAGATTTCTACACGAATCAAGCCCAAGCCAACACCTTGCAGCAGCATTTTGAACAATTTACGATGGTGAGTAAAAAAAAAAATGTTGCGACAATCGGTACTCTGTGTAGTAATAATAACGATACGATTAATTCTCAAACGCTGTATGTTTTGTGTTTAAATGTGCTTACTCACACCATAAAGGAGGTGGTAAGTCAATTTTCATTTTTATTTTTAAATCAAATCCAAAATCCTCCTCTAATGTCTAGTATTATAAAATCGCACACGATACTCCATCGAACGATGTCTCCGTCCTGTCTTTTCCTCGCTTATGTAACCGTTTGTTTTTTTGTAAATAATCATTTCATTGTAACTTTATGATAAAATTTATAAAATATTAATCTTAAAGTAAATGCATTAAAATATATTATTCTAACGCTTTTCAAAACTTAACACCACACCACAAGTCTTTGTAAATTACTAATGAAACCCGGTGTTGACCGTTCAATTGACTTTTCCGCTTAAAAGTAAAATCAAACAACAATAACATTTTTATTTATAAAAAAATTCACTCAAGACATTTGAAGAAAAACAAAAGGCTCAAAACTTTTTTTTTACTGTTTTGTTCATTTGTTTTTTTCTCACTCTCTTGTCCCGTAGAATTTTCCAATATTATCGTTTGTTGTTCCGAAACACACAAATTGTACATTATTATATTCCACTTATGAACCCGACACTGTGTTTATTTCAACCGTATGTCCTTTGCACGAGAAATTGTAAAAATTAGCTGTTATGTATGTTAAATTTTGGTTCCGCTATTATATAGCAGGACTGGAACCAACTAATCCAAACGCTTAAAGAGTCGAACGCCACATCTTGGATGGCTACTCAACTGCAGGTAAAACACATGAAATATTTGTTTGACATATTCCTTTGTTTTGTTTTGTTTTTTTTTTTCTTGCATAAAACCACAGTAGTAGTAGTATGGAAATAAATAAAATAAACAATAGTTAAATAAAAAATTCAAAAATTCAAAATTAAACATCGGTTGTCTGTGCATAAAAATGTCATGCGCTGACATTACACAACAATGTAACGCTTGCAATGCAAATTTTTTTTGTTTTTTCTCCAATGTTTCAATATTAATAATATGTACTGATTTGTGTTTTTTTTTTTTTTGGAACAGCTCGACAGTCCCGTGTCGACCGGCTTAGAGTACATAGGCTCGCCCACTAACAACACGTACTTGCAACAGGTAATGTTCTTGCGTTACGTTGAAAATAAAAATATGAAAACGTTTTAGTAGTACGATGAGTTGTGGTCGATAACATTTTTTCTTTTTTTTCCAGACTGATGATTATGTCAATTCGGAGTTGACGGCCGATCCCGGCTACTTTAGCACGTCGCCCTCACAGTCCCTTCAGTATCCCAACCAAACACACACCACGCCAAATACTCCTTCCAGTATTCCAGACATCATACTCACGGGTAATTATTGTACAAAAGTACGGTTATTATGAGTCGGGCGTTACCCGCAGGTTAACAGCTGGGCCGGTGGCAGAGAGCTCTTGAGTTTGAAGACTATTGGGAATAAATCAAAAAAAAAATCAAGTATTTTAAATAATACAGATTTAAGTTAAGTAGGTGGGGATTTGTCGATAAAAAATTATAAATCAAAACCCGATAACGTTGGTGTTGTACGGCAGTGCGGTGTTTTCAATTGACAGATCTCAAGTTTACACATTGCAATGAGTCTGGCTTTTGTTATTATTCAACCAGGAACTCTTGTGGTGGAACTTTAAAGCTATCCCTTCCCATTGATAAACACTAAATGGAAAAAAAAAATGTATTGATATTATTAACCATGTATTTTACTCGGTCCAACATAGAAATTGTGTAAATAGACTAGCGCAACGTAGGCATAAGTCAATTTGACTTATATTATAATAGTTAAACCCACGTTTTGTTACCGCTGAATGGAACATTTGTATAATTGACTTTTTTCTGTTAGACAATATTTTTTCCAATTATAATCCATACCTACAGTGCCTCTGAGCACTTGCAATATATTTGACCATACCGGTGTGAGTGTCCAGGAAGCTTTAACGAGTGGAACACTGTTGGAAATAATCTACGGTCCACGACGGGTCGTCGTACGAGCATGTCGATTTTATCCATCGAGAAGAGTTCAGTGGACCGACTTCCATTTGATAGTATTTGATATTTATTGAGAAAGCAAGACAAGTAAAATCTGTAATTTTACTGTTTTGTCTATTAAAATCAAGATTATATTACTATCGGTTTTGGTTTAAAAATTGTCTATTAAAATATAACTGTCGATATTATTATTATACATAAGATATTAATTTTATCAAGATGCTCAGATTCCCGAGCTTGTCTTGTTGCTCTCTCTTCCAATCCCTTCAGCTCTACATTGTCTCCCCTTATTCTTAATATAAGATCTCTTCTGTTCCGCATCTTGTCCTCTGGCAAAACCGTCGTTCAATTCTTTTGGGTTCCAGGGCACTGTGGGATAATTGGTAACGAGACTGCCGATTCCCCTAGCCACTTCCACCGCTTCCTTCATTTTGCCTCAAGGCCTAACCACTCCTTTTTC
The DNA here is from genome assembly GCF_023614345.1 of Adelges cooleyi. Lineage (NCBI taxonomy): Eukaryota > Metazoa > Arthropoda > Insecta > Hemiptera > Adelgidae > Adelges > Adelges cooleyi. The sequence goes on from NW_026095751.1 coordinate 2,935,425, forward strand.
TGACAGGTTTTCGTTTCTCATCTCCTTTTTCATTGTATCACTCTCTCTCCCCATTGAGATATCCTTCTTAACCTCCTATCCTCTTTGGGTATTAATGACCCTAATCCCTATAACATTCTCAACTGTCGCTCTGTCCAATCCATCCTCAAATTCATCCTTGATGCTGGGTTTCATATCTAATTGTAAGTAAAGATATTTTAACAATGTGTAATTTTTTTATATATATATTTTTTTTTTCTAATATTATTTTAGTTTGCATATACTATCATTAATCTGTGTAATTGTTGAGCTGTTAAATTTATAACAAAAAGGTTATTAAAATAAAAAATAAAAAAAATTTATCAAGATTGTTTTATTTGTGGTTTCTTTTTGGAGGGGGGGAGGGGGGGGGGGTAAGTGTATGAAATATTTCAAGGTGCAAATTTAGTCGATTGTGGTCGTCGCTGCACAGCCGTGCCTGCATTGCCGCCCGACTGTAACACGATAACGCGTTACAAAATAAATTATTATTGTAATAAAAAATATGAAAAATTGTTGTCTTGTAACGTTAATGTTTGTTGCGTAGATTTTTCCAACGGCGGCGATCAGCTGGACACGCGGAACGATTACGTCAAAGGAATAGTCAACTGCAACAACACGTTCGACACGGCCGGCTTCTTCTCGACCGAAGAAAGCCTGCGGCAAGGTCTGGTCGATCAGCTCGACCTGGAACACTTGCAGATGTTGGCCGAGTCGGACATCGAAGCCGTCGCCAACAACGATCACTTTCGGATGTAAACGACGATGGCCGTGTTTCTCCCACAATTGTCGTCAAAAATTCTTCTTTTTTATCGATACCGTTTTAATTTTTTTTTGGTTTTTTTTTATCTGTGATCTACCTACGTTTAGCTTTTTTTTTATCGCCGGCCGATAGTGCCGATAAATAAAATAATAATATGTAGCCGCAACACACAACTGTTATATTATATTTTACTCGTTTGTTCGTTTTTTTTTTTAAAAAAAATTTTATATACGTTGTTTTACTGTTTTTTTTTATTGCTATTTTTTTTTTTTTTTTTATTACATAGTTACCATCTATTATAATATATTTATCGATTATCGTTACATATTCATTACTAAATTTTTTTTGTTTGAAAATTTTATCTGTAACCCTATAACGTTTTTATCGTCGATGCACGATGCATATTATTGTGTTATATAATACCAAACGAGAGTAGTGGCCGCGAACGATAAGAATGAAAATGTAAAACGTTTTGAATAGTACGTATTTTTTTATAACGTTAATTATTTTACAGAAATTTGCAATACTTAAACGCGAATAGGTGCCCCCCGCTTCCTGTCCCCCCCCCCGCCCCTTTTCTCTATTTTCTTTTGTTAATTATTCGTATACCGTACGTGGATATTTATAGATGTTTTTTTTTTTTTATTTAATATTTTTAAAACGACAATTAAAAGACAAAAAACGTTCAGTTAATTAAAAAAAAAAAAAAGAGATCTCGTGTTAGATGTATTTGTTATTAATATTAATAATAATAATAATCGAGACGTGGGAATGGCTGACGAGAGAACGTTCTCGCTAGTTTTGCGATTTGGCGATTCCGACGATCTTTTTTTTACGATATTATATTATTATATATATACATGTGTGTGTACAATTATTAATTTGTTTTTTAAGCCTTTCCATGGCGAATTTTTTTTTTGGTAAATGCATGTCTACGAATAATAATTATTGTGTTCGATTTAATGTGCCTTTTTATTTGAGAGTTTCGACATTTTTGACATTTTTCGACTCGGAAATAAATTTAGTTTACACGTCGAAAATTATTAATTAAATAATTGTAATAATAGTATGATCATTTTTTTTTTTCTATTATTAATTAATACTTGTCTATTATTATACATTATAATATTTACTTAAAATTTAATAATATATATAAATATGTATAAATTATTTTTACCTTTTTTTATATAATAATAATAATTAAAATTTTGGTTTCTTTTATCTCTCGATATATATTATATACTTTTAAGTTATAATATTATTGTGTTCTTTATAAGTAAAAAAAAAAATTATATATATATATTTAGTTACGAAACTTTTAATATAATACTACGTTATTTTCAAACTATTTTTCGACTCTCGACGCAAAATTCATCGTTATATTAATTATTCGTAACGGTATAAGTATGATTTGAATAGCGATTCAGTTGTCGTTGTGTACATAATTTATAGAATCGGGTTTACGTGATTTAAAGAAAATGTTCGGAATACGTACAACAAATTATATTTCGTTACAAGTACTTGTCGGTCAAAATAAAAAACGACAACACAAAAAAAACCATTCTGAACGTTTTGTTTAAATGACGATTGGCTAAATTGAAAAATTTTTAAAAAAATCATTATTATAAATAACAATTCCTACTTACTTGTTTTTCAATTTTATTTTTTTTTTTATAATTGTTTCTAAAATAATAATTACGTAGCGTACGGTAGTAGTTTTAAGAAATAGTTTTAACCTTTATATTATTATTATTATTATTAAAAATCCAAAAGAAATAATATTCAGCCCCCTGTCGACTTTGTTATTTCATATGTTATTACGACGGCGCCGTATGTTTGTCAAACATATTTTGCTAGATTGGAGTCGTTTACTCGTTTACTTGTACTTACCGAATACTAGTCAATGTATAATCCATTATTATGTTGTTGTTTTTCTTTTTTTTAATTATTTTAAATCCCTAATTTTTGTGATTTTTTTTAAATAATGTGTTTTTAATTCTAGCTATATTTAAACTTTTTACGATTAAAATATTATATTCTTCTTTTTAAGTAAAAAAAAAAACACGATGTTCATTACATTTGAACACAATTGTTATGAAAACGAATACTGTGTATTAGGTGTTTCTCAAATGATCGTGTTTGGGTGGTTCGGCGGCACCGGTGAATACGATATGTGCAATATATATATATATATATTATGATGTCTACTACGTGTCGCCGAATCTTAGCGTCAATGAATTTTTACTTACTTACTTTCTAGAGGGTCTTGTAACACAAACGGTACTCGTTTTTTCGGGGGTATTAGATATTTATCGTTGTCGAGTCGCCGACAGATATAAGCGCACAATTGGACGACCCGAGAGAAAACGTTTGTGCGAGACGTCAATTGAGAAACACTCGATAAATAATAACAACAACATAAACATCGGCCAACGTTAATATTGTACTTTTTTATACATAATATATTTAATATATATATATATATATATATAGATTATATTTATTGAACATTAATGAAAAAAACTTATTTGTACATTATCACATTTTTTTACTATTAAATTTTAATTCTTTCGATTCAAAAAAAAAATGTTGTGTGTCGTCTTGTCTTGTACGTTACTTGTAAATGCCGTAGCTGCCGAAACCGTGTCCGCCGTGTACGGCGTAATTGGAGTAATCGATCTGCGGGTTGGGATTGCTGTTGGGCAAATATCCGGGCGGCGGAGGCGGCCTGGCCGGTCCCCATCCGCTGTAGTTCGGATTGGGCGGCGGCTGGTACGGCGGAGGATACGGCTGCTGCTGATAGTTGGGAGGAGGTGGATACGGACCGCCGGGATACGGGCCCGCTCCGTAGTTCCATTGACGGGCGAACCACAGCGTCGACGACGGTTGCAGGTCGAGTTCGTCGATCGGATAAGCCGCCGCGCCGACCGTCAGCACGATCAACTGTCACGTAACATACACAAAAGGAGGAAGGATGTAGTGTGCTGATATGTAGGTACCCCGACCGCAGTGGGGGGGGGCAGGTTAGACCCCCACCCCCTAGTGATAAACCCCAAATGGAAAAAAAATACAATAAAAATATATAAAAAAAAAAAACTGTTTAAATAAAAATACTTAGGTATATGTTAATTGTCATGAAGATCACAGTTTTCTTGCTAATGAAATCATGGTGATTGTCAATTATTGAGTTTGCCCATTTCACCACAGTGTACTTATAAATTAAGTCACTTTAATGTCCATAGTGAATTTAGTGATTGCACGTTGAAATATTTCAAACACTAAGAGTGAATCACAAACATGTGAAAGGTTTTTGCTTTCCATTTGGGGTGTATCACTAGGGGGGGGGTCTAACCTTGCCTACCCCTTTGCGGTTGGGGTACCTTCCAACTCAACTACATTCCTCTTGCCCCCCCCTTGCACTTGCAACAAACTGTTTGAAAATTATTGGAACAATTTTAACTTTTACTTAAACAATGTGTTATCTAGTTGATTATTTGGGTTACATTTTATTTGAATGATGCGCAAATTCCCTGGAACATTTCCAAGACCGGGAATTGATTGGGAATATCATAGTTCTTTTATAAATATTATTCATATGTTTAAATTAAACGTTCATAGTTATAAATTATTCGCATACAAAATATATTATAGGAAGACTTTTTGGTAATTATTCCAAAATTATGTTTAATTTATATTCCATACAATGTTGTACGTTTTTAATATGTTTAAAGATTGGATTTTAATTAATTACTTTTTTTTGTATTTTTATGTATTTTTATGTACTTTGTTTTCTTTTTTAAGCTTCGATGAACAGCTATAATTACTAATTAACAGCAATATATTATATACAAAAACATTTAAAATTAACTTTACTCTATACAGGGTGTCCCACAAAGATAATATAAATGAATAAATATTTGTTTTAGTGAATATTTTTAATTAATTTTTACTCATTTGGTCCTATAAGCACCACTTTTTTTTATTGCACTTATCTATTTTACTTTTTTTAATTATTTTTTTTAGTTACATTTTTTTAAAAAAAATTCAACATAGCCACTTTGTTGAGAATAATTTGCATTTAAAATATAGTCAAGTGCAATGAATAACGTGATGCTTGTATCGCAAATGAGTATAAACTAATTAAAAAAAAAAAATCTTAAAATTATACCCTAGAATTAAATTTAATTAATTTGTCTTATCTTTGTGGGAGACTCTGTATACTTCTAAAAAAAAAAAATTACCAAAAATAAAAACGAGTTACAACTTGAATGTTTCAAAAAAAAAAAAAAACTAATACCTTTATAAACAAAAATAAAATAAACAACAGTTATATGTTGTGTATTTTATTCAAATACACGTTTATGTAATTCATTTTATAAAATATAATTTTTAGTTTTTTTTTTTGGAATATTTCTAGTAGCACAATTCTATCTGTACCTTCGCCATTTGCACACAAAAAACCACCAAAAATTAATTTTCTATGTAAAACCAACAACGACTACCTTTAGAAATGGTTTTAAAAATCTAAAAAAAAAATATCAAACATTTTCTTTCTAAATGTTTACACATTTTTTTTTTGTTTTAACCCCCCTCCCATCTTGGTTTTTTTAATAGCAACTCGAACTGTAACTTTTAAAATTGAGAACAATGTACACCAAACGTTTTGACTGGTTACGCAAGAGTTTAAATGTTAAAAAGGGCAAGCAGCGAGCGAAGATGAAAATAATACCTACTGCACCTACAACCTTTTCTCCTGCTTTAAACAAAAATGTAGATATTATCCAAAATGCAAAAGCTGTACTTACGGTGCAAAACAAAATCGCCAACCCTTCGACTGTCGAGCCCATCTTAGTGCGTGTGCGTTGGGTTTTTCTTCCGGCTTCGTTTGTGTCGCGTCCGGCCGCGGTTGTTCCGGTTATATACAACTTTGGCGTCCCGGGGGAATCGAGGGGAACAAGAGAAGAAGGAGGCGAGGCGAGGCGCGGCTGTATCGCCTGGACGTGTGTGGTGACCGAAAAGCCTTGACCGTGACCCGTGCGAGGTTCATCAAACCGGATGAACCGCGGGGGGGGGGGCCGGATTCTTCGGCGGCCGCGTTGGGAAACGCACATGTGATGTAAGCCTTAAGATTAATCTTATATATATATACAGGGTGATTCATAAAGGATAAGACACTGATTTTCTCGGAATATATTAATATTTTGAACAATTATTTTTTTGGTACACATTGTACTATATTTTTCAACATTTTGAACATTTCTATCACCAATCCTTAAAGGCCAAAAAGGGGGATTTTAGTTTTTTTTTTAAATGGCAACGTATGTTTTTAGTTACATGCATTTGTAGACAAAAAAATAAAAAAATAATATTAGCGTTTGAATTCGGAATTTTCATTTATTTGTTCATTTGTTATGACTTTATAAAGATTTGATTTTTTGAGTGTATTTTTATTAATATTTTCAATTGTCACTATAAAGACGAGTAGTTTCATTACACGCATAAAAATAATTTGATAAAGTGGGTTTGTAAAACCAACCTGTGTACCTGTGTTGGAATGGGTAATCTGTAGATAAGAACCGTTTGTCTATCATTATTTCAAAGTCTTTTACACCAGTGACTTTTTTTGTTAGAGTGTTATCGCCAAATGGACAATGCGAACATAAATATGAACTTTATGTGCTACCGGTTTTGGAAAACCGAAGAAACATGATAATTATTAAGAGAAAATGTAGTATCTTAACAAAGTCATAGCTATTGAACAAATAAATGATAATTCAAACGCTAAAATATTTTTTTTATTTTTTCTCTAAAAATGTATGCAATTAATAACATATGTTGCCATTAAAAAAAAACTAAAATCCCCCTTTTTGGCCTACAAGTATTGGTGATAAAAATTTTCAAAATATAGTACAATGTGTACCTACCGAAAAATCTTGGAAAAAAATATTGTTCAAAATATTAACATATTCCGAGAAAATTAGTGTCTTATCCTTATTGAATCACCCTGTATACAAAAATTCAAACGCTAACATATTTTTCGTCTACAAATGTATGTAATTAAAAGCATAATATGTTATGCCATTTAAAAATCCCCCTTTTCGGCTTGATTGGAAAGATTGGTGATGAAAATTTTCAAAATATTGAAAACTGTAGTAGTATATTATGTACCTAAAAGTTTGTGGGAAAAAAAATTCAAAGAAAATTAGTGTCTCAAGTTAGTTGGATCGCCCTGTATGTACATTATTTTGTTTATCTTGTCCGGGTTTGGACCTAAAAGTCAATAAACCCGACACCGGAGTCGATGTGCTTCATAATAGTGGAATTTTGTGGGGCAATACCAGACAAAACTGAAATTATCTTAAGAAAGAAAAAAATGATTGTATTACCTTCGTAAAAATCATCCTGTAGCTGTCTGTCCTTGTGTATATTATGTTGAATCGTTTTGAGTAATATTCTTAACTCAGCTTGTAACTTGGTTGTTTAATTATAACAAACGGTTAAATTGAATTATTATAAATAACCCGTGGAAGACCGGGGGAATACCGGTCATCTCTATAAATATGATAGCCAACATTTAGGATAAGCACATCATTTTGTTAACTGTTGTTACCAAAACCCAATACCAGATGTTTCAAAAAACGGTAAACAACTTTTTCCCTCCAAAAAATTACCATCAATATTGTTATCCCGGTTGATGTGAAATTTTTCCAAATTGAAAATCAACACTCGAGGTGAGAAATTACATTTTTTTTTTTTCTGTATAGAATGTTTCAATCGTATCAAAAACTTACAAGAATTAAATTATTGCGTTCTCATAATCTACCTAATTATTATATAGCTTAGGTACATGTTTTTTCCTATGTCAGGTAAAAATACAACACGATTTGCCGATTAAAAATGTTTCCACTTCTACAACAACATGCTTCTCTGATAAACATTTTTTTTTTTTTAAATTATTGTGGATTATGTCAGCAGGTAATTTGATCAGCAAATATATTTACATCGTTCTGCTCTTGGCGGGTAAATTCAATAGTGCCATTTAACTTTATCGTTTACCCTCCAAAACACACTGCAACACCATTTATGAATGACTCTGTATATATTTATAACACACCTATATATATATATATATATATATATAATAAATAGCTTTAGTCTTTAATATGTTCGGACAAAACGTATCTACAATTTAGTGGAGAAACGACTTTTGTAAAGCTGATTTATTAAACGTACAAAACGCTTGAACAACGAACCCGAGTCGCATAAATAAGATTACCGGTCGACTTACAAGTATATATTTTACTTGTCGGTTTTGTCGTTCGCTTTTAGCCGTAGCTAAGTTAAGTTGAGTGAACGAATCAGACTATTGTTTATAATAACGCTACGGTTTGTCGTAGTGGGTACTTATTCAACAGAGCTTTTTAGTAAGTAATTGCTTGCTTTTCGGCGTCGTCACCCATAAATTAGGCCAAACCATTGGATTGGCCCAAAACGGATTTGATTGTGTTCGCTGTCACTTTGGGCAAATCGTACATCAATTCGCTTTATCTAATTATTGTCTACACTGTGGCCGTTCATTGTGAATGGGACGGGGGGGGGGCACTGTTGTATGTGTACATATTAAAACCATGTAATTACCGTCGTGACTGACAAATAACGTCCGCCAATGCTCCAATAGAAATACATTTATTACGCTTTGATTAAAAACCATACAGTCAGTTAAAGCTCGCGGCCACCACGCTCTGCTGCCGGAGTTGTGTATTATTCGAATATTATTGGCAAGTGCGGTTTTCAAGAGTAAGTCAATTTTAGTAAACACAATTTAAGTTTTGTTTTTGTTTGATAAAAAATTATTTAAAAAAAAAATCTTTCACATGAAAATGTAGACAAACAAAATATACAACAAATATAAGACATAATTTAAAAAATTTCCTTTCATCGTGATGGATTTAGTTGCCTGTTTTTTTTTTTTTTTTGCTATAATCTGGAACAAGTATTGTTGCTGTTCTTCTTGTTTAGTCAGAACACTATTAAAATTATTTACATAAAAATATATTTATATCCGAGTGGAAAAAAAAAAGTTTCGTGATAATGCAATTTTTTAAATTTTGTACGGTGTTTGTTTGCAGTTTTTGATATATTTTTTTTTTTTTGACTAAATCAATTTTAAAACAGTCCTAACTTTTAAACTCATATAACTTCGAAAACCATTGTAAAAAACTGGTTATCGACCAGTCAACAGTTTTAGTGCATTATTCTCAGTTAAAAATGTTACCGTTTAAGTTACAAGAGTTGCTATTAAAAAACTAAGTTGGGAGGGGTGGAAAAAAAAATGAATGAAAAATTGAAATCACACTGTACAAAAACATTTTGAAAAAAACTGTTAAATTTCTTATTAAACCCTTTGAGATATTGAAGGGTTCACGATAAAATAGTTACCCTGTATGTATTACTTATAAAATATAAATAAAAAGGTACTCACATAGATATTTTTCTTGCTAATAATTATATTTGTTATAATAGTATGACTATTTATTGTTCTTTATTCGAATAAATTGTTATTTTAGTTTAGCATGGAACATGCTTTAGCCTTGGCCCCCTAGCTGGAAAACGACACAAAATAGCGTCACGAAAGTAGCGCGAAAGTGGCGCGACTAGTGGTTTTTTTTTTTGTATAAAATGTCTTGAGGCAAGTCTTTTAGGTTTCAGACAGTATTATTGTATAATAATAATTATATTCAGTGCATCAAATATCTAAATTGATTTCATTGTTGTATAAACTTATCGTTTACTTATTCACAGCCATATTTACAAAAAATACATAAATTGATATACATTCATAATGTTTAAAGTTAGCCATGAAAGGTACAAATCCCTATTATATCCCTATCCCTTTACAATAGCTTGCGTACGAGTCCGCAACCACAGGAGATATTTTATCTCTAAGCTCTTATCTCTCTTGTCTCTTACCTTATCAGACATTTTCGTTAGGTTTTTCAACTGTCGGTTTTTCCGGTTGTGTGCCCAAGTAAAGATAAAAAATATGAAAAAACTACTTACAAAAAACATTCGGTCACAACATAAAATTAAGACTACACCGTCATTATATGTTGCAAGGAGATAAGGAAATAATCATTATTCAAGAGCCAGAAGAATAAAGCATGTTCATGTTTTATAATTTTAACCGTGAGGCTTTATTAAATTGACTGTAACTATTTAAATTTCAAATTTTTATCGAAGGCTCAACCAAATCATGATTGTCGCTGTGTACACACTGTTGGCCGCCTTGTCTTCTTCCCGGGGGATCTTGTACAACGTCCTGGTCAAGGACAGCGATTCTGCCGCCTCGAGCGACCGCTCGCTGTTGTTCGCCCGTTCCGCCAACAAGATCATCGACATGTACGTGGGATCCCGGCCGGTGGTGCTGTTCGCCGACGAGGTCGTGCGCAGCGAGCTGGGCCAGCAGCTGTTGGCCGGGCTGGCGCACCCCAGGCTGTTGTTGGTGTCGCACGGCAACCTGTCGCTGGCCAACGGCCTGATCGTGTACCTGCAGGACGACCGGCGGCGGGTGGACTACGCGCCGGTGTTGAGCAAGCTGCCGCTCAGCGACCACTCCAGGCACATGATCCTGTGGGACGGCGCCCGGGCGAACCTGCACCACATCCAGGTGATATTCGAGAGCTTCTGGCAGTATCAGCTCATCGACGTGGCCGTCATGGTGCCCTTGCAGACCGGCAGCGTGCGGGTGTACGCGTTCAACCCGTACTCGGAGTCCAGGTGTGACCAGGCCGGTCCGCCGATCATGATCAACGTGTGGCACGCCGGGTTCAACGTGTGGATCAAGAAAACCCCGGTGTTCGGGCTCGACAACAAGCTCAGAGACTTGCACAGGTACGTTTCCCCCAAACCTAACCTAACCTAACCTCCCAAAGGTGTACCAAAAGACATGCACATGCAGCAATGTCAAATTGCTAAAATCCTTCTAGCATCTTAGATGAGAATCCGTGTAATTCCCCAAAAGACACGGAATAAGAGATTTGTCCACCATTGTAATTAAATTGTTATCCGTGAACATGCGAAAAGGAGGTTTTTGCTCATGATTCTGCTGATGAATCAATCAGTTCATATTCATTTATTTATTTATTATGAACATACGGGCTAAGTCCTTCTGGCACAATTAACGAGTAAACAACGGGTATACACTTGCATTCAAATATTATCCAGAAACAAACAAATGTAGAGATTACAAAATGCTGAAATATGAATTTATAAGTGGTTAAACAAGAAAGGTGTTGGCATTAGACATCATATGTCTTATAGGCTCATTTAACAAGTAATTGGTGGTACATAACGGGATATGAAAATTCGTAGTGGAACGAGAGGTGCGTCGTGGAACTTTAAAATGTATACAGGACTGTAAGGTTGGAGAGTCTACTCTACCAGTTAACAGTCCTTTCGAGAAATTTGCACCCATAATTCGCCTGCGCTCCACTAATGAGGCTAAACTAACTACCAAGTCTCTATACCGTAGAGATAGTTATAGTTTCCCTTCATTAACACAAAAATCCCCATTATCGACCCTTTCCCCACAGAAACTGGAAACTTATTATATTTTTTGGGTTTTTTTTTTGGACGGTAATATGGATTTGCTCGGAAAATTGGACTGATCGCAGGATTAGTGTGTTCCTATAAAATCAGGAGATTGACAACTGAGTCTGCTACTGTTATATCGAATCAGCAAGTGTGAGTTATGTTGCTGGCCGGTTCTCTTCCGAGTCAATCTATGCCAAATCACCCGATGCGAGTGCGAGTGGATTTTCTAAATGCCTTAAGTTTGTATATCCTATGCAGATAATTCTATAAAATCGAGAAGTGAAGAAAACAATTTTTAAAAATTTGTCTGTAAATTAGATCTAAATCATGAAGTTTGAAAAATTCAAGTTCTTACGGCTCCCAGTAAAAATAAGTCTCTGTTACCAAACTTTAACTGTATTTTCAATATACATCTAAATAAGTGCTATGTAATTTCAGAATTTCCAGTTCGAGCCCTAAAAAGTTATAGGCCTTAAATATAGCCCTTTTAAGTGAAATGCCAAATCTTGAAACTACTTGTATATCATAAAAAAAGAGTCATGAATCAAAACAGTATAGTTTGATGTGTCAGATTAAAAAAGAATCATTTCACACTGATTAATGAAATTTCTAAAATTTTGAATTTTTTTTCAATTTTTAGCTACTTAGATCTAATTCTTCTTCTTCTTTAAGTTCCTATCCGTTTCGGATGTTGGAAACGTTATTGAATATTGCTTCTTTTTCTAACGATGAACGAAATAGTTAAATTGTTGTTGTACTAAACTAGTCCCGGAGATTTTTTAACCAAAATATCCTTCGTCTACCAACACTTCTCTTGCCTTTTATTTTTCCTTGAAGCATAAGTTGCAACAATCCATATCTTCACTATGTGACCCAGGTATACTAATTTCCGTGTTTTTATAGTCCTCAGTAATTCCTTTTCCTTTTGCATTCTTTGTAGTACAAACACGTGGATACTCAATCTGTCCATGAGATATTTAGGATACGACGGTATAGTCACATTTCCAATGCCTCAATTTTCTTACTTAATGTTTCAGTTAATGTCCATGGTTCGGCTCCATATAATAAATTAGGGAAGATGTAACATCTTAATATTCTAATCTTAGTGCCCAGTGAAAAATCATGACATTAAAATATCTTAAATTTTTTTTTACAAATGCACCTCTGGCCATCTCAATCCGGCATTTAACTTCTATCCCATGTTCTTAGTCCTCATTTACCCGTGTACCGAGATAGCTATACTTTTGAACCTTTTCTATTTGCTGTCCCCTAATTAATAGGTTTTCTCTTATATTTTGTTTTTTTCGAAATTACCATATATTTAATTAAAAATTAGTGACCGCTAGGAAATTGAATAAGAACAAACCGAGTGCGTTTTAGTATAATGTATATTATTTTCTGGTACATTATATTTTTCAATAGGCTTAAAATAGTTGTGGCAGAGCCGTTGTGCGTTCGATTGGAATATTTTATAATAATAATTTTTCATTATTATTATTTTTTTACGTGCTTCGTTAAACCGTGTGGTAAACTATAATACGATTTTATAACAACAACTCCGGCTAATGGTCAAAATAAATATTAATGGGTTCCGTCGGTTATGCAACAGACACACAACAGGTGCTGTGCATTAGTCAACGGGTTTGACTGGCATAATCCACGGTCGGTGTTAAAGAATTCTAATAAATATCTTCATATTTCTATCGCTAGATTACAAAATTAAAATGCGCCATTAGAGAGAGAGAGAAATACATTAATTAGGCAGACAGCAAGATTTCAGTCTGGTTATCAATTAACTTTTGAAATGTGCCACTTTTAAAACGCTTATTGTGCTATTTATTAGATACAATTTATCATCACAACATTATTAACATAAATACAATTATTTTTTACTAAATAATTAATAAAAGAAAATTCGTTCGTGCAACGTTGGGCGTTAATATTGTCTTGTACGCAATTGTATCACATACAATATACACACACTATTTTACCTGACCAACCTAACGTAGAGCAGAGGTCTTTCAAGATCTGTCTAGTCAGCAAATGCCTAATGTTTAAGGACTACACCACAGCCAACTGATACTAACTCACACTAACCTATAATTGGCCAGTGACTACTAATTCGATTGTTAGTCGGATTAGAAACTATATCTATATTATAATTAAAGTTGGACTAGTGGGTATAATATAAGTTTTTTTTAGACATCCTTGATATTTTTTACAAAAGGGTTTTAGGTGATTGTATGACTTATAAAATTAAGTTAATGTTGTATAATAGTTTTTTTTTTAATGTAACATTATTACATTAAAAACAAATAAATAACTAGTAAAAACTTACACATTTTTCCAATAGAATATATTACATATTTATTCAACAAAAAATTATATGTATATTTATAATTATTTTTTTTTTGCTTTAAGAAATTACTCTATTGTTAAAATATTTAAACATTTTAATTTGCATTTAAAGGAATATTTTGAAAAGGAAATGATTTTCTTAATCATCAATTGGGAATCCGTATATTTTTACCTGTTAAAAACATAATATCAAATAAAATCAGTATTTTAATTGTGTGCACCAATTGTGGCTAACTTTATCTTAGAATTAAATGTTATAGCTTGATCGTTCTCAATTGAAATATTTGATTTATAAAATCTCTAAAAACAGTTTTGGTAATGATATACTCGCACATAAAATAAATAATTTAAAATGTAGCCTTGTAAAAAAATGATCTTGAACATTAAAAACTATTTTAATGATTCAATATAAATTTGAAACATAAGTAGATAGATCTCAAATGTTGAATAATAATAAAAATTACGAAAATATTAAATGCTCACCTTTATGGTAACACATTGGTGCGTGAATCATCAATATTAATTGCCTTAATAGTTGTTCTGTGACCTACAGTAAAATAATAATTTTGTTATTAAATGCTTGTAACATAATTCATCAAAGTTGATTGTTTTCAATTTATTATCAAAACTATCAAACATTAGGTACAGCTCACTATTGATGCAAACGTCAATGATTCAAAATAAATTTGAACATTATTAAACGCCTACATGCTGTATGACATCAGATATAATAAGATGAGAATAGGAAAAATGCTTTTATGGTAGAAAAATAAATCAATAGTAGTAAATTGTATTAATAGTAAAACGGAATGTCTGCGTTCGCATAAAGATACACATAAAGGATTTATATAACTTACCTATTGTGTATTCATTTAATAAGTCCAAAGGGGGATCGTTTAACATGTCTTCGTGGTCATACATTTCAAGTACGATTTTGAATGAATTTGTGTGGTTTTTCAAACTTCCAACATACCAACCGACATCATCGATTTCAGTTTTAATGACTTCAACAAGGTTTTTCATATGTTTCCCTTCACTGTTATCAAAACGTTCCATGTCAATATGATATCGGATGTTATTTAATTTCATCGGCTCGGAACACAAGTCATAAAGTTTATCTATCAGCAATCTGTCGGACGTTAAATGTAGAATCTCTTTCTTTGGCAAATTTATAAAATCGCCAATCCGGCCTGACACATTATCGAGATATTCTTGTACACTTGTGGGAAAAATCTGATACTCGATTAGGCACTTGATATGACCAAGTAAAATAGTTCCATTTGTGTTCAATTCTGTCTCGTATAGTTCTGCTCTTGTTTCTGCGTCGCCGAATTTAACGTCTCCGGGATAATATAATATTTTTACACCCATCAGATATGTACCCACACGCATAAGTACAGGATATAAGGCCGCGGCGAGTACATGTTGTTGAAAGGAAATCACATAGTTTTGGTCGAATATAGTGTTAACGTTTATGAATAAATCGTATACAGTCGCATTATGTCCGTTGGCCAATTCATAATTTGTGACTACATTGCGGATAAGTGAGTCCATCGTTTTGTCTACACTCGATTTAGCAAAGTTTTCGTAGATCATGAGACCGTTGAAAAGCAAGTTGTTGGGGTGAAAATTCATGTAGGAATTATCTCCGCCAGTTGACACGAACATTTTTTCCAGCCGTTCTTTGTTTTCGTTTAGCATCTTCAATAATTTTTCGTTGGTTTTCAACGTCAACGGCCATTTCTCAGCCAACAATGAGTTAATTTCTTTGAATTTATCATCCGTCGGATGTTCGTCCCGATACATACTGTACACACCGTTACCACATCCGTTTGTGTTAACGAACTTGCATAGAGAATCTATCATTTTTGAATAATTATATCTATATCCCCTGATATAACAAGGCCCCGAGGCCACTTCACCATTTGTATACAGTTCACTAGCCGTAATCAATGTATTTCCCAGTATTCTGTTTAAGTACAAATTAATTTGCATTAAATCTTGCGGGGGTTTAAAATTTGTTGGTGTCATATCTTTAAGACTTTTAAGCATGAACAAGATGATGTTTCCCTGGGACCGAAGCTGTTCATCATACATGTTTATGTCATCCATATTAGCATTATCCGCTGTAGTAGAGCCACAACTGTAGTCAGGAGTTACTCGAAATTTATTTTCGAAAAACCTTCCGGTTAATTTTAAATAATATATCATATACCTTGAGTAATAACAATGTTGCTTATTCGCATCTTCCGTAGAATCCGAACTGCTGATGGATTGATACATGGACACATTGTATAACAATATCAATACAACTACAATACAATTCATTTTAAATTGCCTTAAGTACAATAATTAAAAACTATTATATTCTCCACAACGTTTAACACGTATACAACTTAATGTTCCACTATTCCACTGTTGGAAAATGTAATACTTTTAGTGTGTAATCACATGTGTGGCTTTACTTATTGGTATGGTGCTCAGACATTGTCTGTCTAAACATTTGTGGAAGCCCGTTGCAAAAATTTATGTAGAATTACAATAGCAATAATAATACAATTATGTGTAAGAAGAATTCTATCTCAGCTTTATTGTATACAATTCCGATGTTATTATCTGCTAATGAAACAGTATTTTGTATGTTTTTAATAGTTTGTATATGAAAAATACGGTGAATTAATACTGAAAATAAAATTCTAATCAAATCAATGCCTTTTTAAATTATTAAAAAAAAAATTTTGCTGTTATTTTTAATCTTTTTTTCCCGTTTTATTACAAAACGGAGTAAACTCAGTTAAGAGTATCCACACTACAAGCGGATACATAGGCACACATATGTCTTATTACCGAGTAAATGTCAATTTAAGTATACCCACATTTCTAATTTTCTGATTTAAACATTTTTTTTGTTTGAAATCCAAAATATTTTACATTTTTTTTTTATTTACAGTGTCATTACTAGTAGTTATAGCCTATATTTATACAAAATTTAATACATTTTTTTAAAAACCTATTAAAATAAATAAAAGAGTGGAATCAAAAAAGGCTGTAAGTGCCAATCGACGAGGAATATTCTGCCTTATTGCGTTACATTGGCGTTGGAACATATACATATTTTTTGGCTGAATAAATAATTTTTGGGAAAAATGGCACTTGAAGCCTTTTATGATTCCACTCTTTTATATACAGGGTGTATCAAAAATATTGGTGGGGTTTCAAACGGCTATAGGTTGTGAAGTATTGGACCTACAGCGCTCTGGTAGGGCTTGAATGAAAGAGGGAGTTGTCAAGTTTCCAATGACTGTAAGCGAGCAGATCAAGTTTAAAGAATTCGAGGATATTTTTCATCGGAGTGGTTGGTGAAATGTACACCGCGAGTCGATAAGCGGGCATTTTTACAATGATACAATTGGGTTGATTTTTAATTCGATATGTTTGAATTTATTTTGTATTTTTTCGATTGATAATATATTGTATTATTATTAGTGTGTAGATAACCCGATTATGATGATAACTTGCTTAGCAACGGACAAATCGGAATTGCCTGGACGATAAATAAACTATAATAATAATCATTACTTTAACGTCTACCCAAACGATAATTTTGTTTTAATAAAGTTTAGTGATTTCTTTAATTATTTTTTTTTAATGTGACTTTTCAAATGAATAAAGGCGACCGAAATAGGATTATGTTTACTAAAGACGACAGAATTTTCGCAAACGGCTGCTATCGAAAAATTCCATTTGTCGACCATCTATTTGAATGTATGTTTATATTATTATTATTATTATCTTTATCTCTAATCTCTTATCACTTATCTCTAACCTCTTATCTTTAATACCTTATCGGATAATTATTTATCAGTCCTTCCATTCAAAAAACAACCGCTAGATCACGCCACACTTACATATTTTCTACGGTAACGTTCAGCGTGATGCACAGATTTTCCTATTGACCTCCTATTTCCTATTGCCAATAGACATTTGTGACACTGTCTGCCCAGCAAATGCCTAATGCTTATAAGGACTACACCACAGCCAACTAATGTTAAATAACACTAGACTATGGTTGACTAGCGACTACTCATTAGAATGTGACCGGAATTAGACACTATATTTAATTATATTTATAGTTGGAATAGTGGTTACAATATGTTTTATAATATTATTTTTCTTTACAATACGAATACCGTAATATAATATGAGTACTAATTTTTTGTAACAAAAACTGTACGTTGTTTTTAACTCAATAGTTTTTTCTTACTGTCTCAACATATAGGTAATTATGTGACTTGTTAAATGAAGTTAAAGTGTAGAATAGTTGTATTTATAATTACATTATTATAATAAATCAAATGTATAGTATATATGTGTAAGCTTTAATGAACTATAGTTCATTTAAACTTAAACATTTTTTCAATAAAATGTATTACATATATTTTATTCAACAAATAATTATATACAGACATATATATATATATATATATATTTTTTTTTTTGCTTTATTAAACTTATTATACAAATATGATTACTCTTATGTAAAAATACTTAAACATTTTAATTGAAGTTTTTAATATTTTCTTATCGATAAAAGTATTCTTAAAAGGAAATAATTGTCTTAATCATCAATTGTGCTGAAATTATCGTACTGAAAATTTCTACTGGCCGATAACCACTTTTGAATAACTATTCATGCGGGTGAGTACAATTGCAGCAAATTATTCCTAATTTAAAAAAGTAATAAAATGTATTATACGTACCATTGAAGTTTCAAAAGTTAGTATAGCTCTGAAAATATTTTTAAATCTACATAGAATCAATTATTTTGAGAAAAAACGGTGTAGGGCATTAAATGAATCATCCGGTATTTTTGCTATTGCAAGTTTATAAAAACAGGCTTCCACAAATATTGAAAAAAATAGTGTAACGACCAAATAAGTAAAACTTCACATGTTTTTACGCAGAAAATGTACCATATATCCTAACAGTGCAAAATTGGAACATTAACTTGTATACGTGTTAAACGTTGTGGAAAATTTAAAAGTATTTAATTTTTACTGAAGTCAAAACGTGTAATGATGAACATTTCATTTAAAATAAATTGTATTGTTGTTTTATTGATAGCGTTACATAATGTTTCATTCATCAATACGGATTCTACAACAGATGCGCATAAGCTACATTGCTATTTCTCAAGGTATATGCTATATTATTTTAAATTGACTGGAAAGTTTTTCGAAAATAAATTTAGAGTAACTCCTTACCTAGGTTCAGATTACGCTGCAACAAATAATGCTCATATCGATGATATAAACATTTATGATGAACAGCTTCGGTCCCAAGGAAACATTGTCTTATTCATGCTTAAAAAACTTAAAGATATGACACCACATTCAAAGCCACCGCACGATTTAATGCAAATAAATTTGTACTTACAAGGATACACAAAAAATACATTTAGTGTAAAAAATCCTGGTGGCGCAGAGCCATGTTATATCAGAGGGTACAGATATTATTTCACACAAATAAAAGACTCACTATGCAGTTTTATTAAGACTTGCGGTTGTGGTGATCCAGAACTGAGTATATATCGGGACAAACATGCAATAGATGATAAATTTAAAGAAATTAACTCATTGTTGACTGATGGATGGGCTTTAAGTAAGAAAGACAATACACATATATTGACGATTCTAAGCAAAAATAAAGAACGGCTGGAAAAAATGTTTGAATCGACATTCCCAGACGGATCCTACAAACATTTTCTTCCCAGCAACTTGTTTCTGAAAGCACTCATGGACAACGAATACTATACTGTATCGAGTGAAGCCAAAACGATGGACTTACTTACTGATGATATTACTGTTGACAAATCTCAGCTGATACGTAGTGTATTTACAAACTATAAATTGGCCAACGGAAATAATGCAACTGTATACGATTTATATTTAAACGTTATAACTATAATCGACCAAAATTATGTAATTTCCTTTCAACAACATGTACTCGCCGCGGCCTTATACCCTGTATTTATGTGTGTGAGTACATATCTCATAGGTTTTAAACAATTATTTTATCCTGGCGATAATAAATTTGGCAACGTTGAAACAAGAGTAGGACTTTATGAGTCAGAAAAGAATACAAATGGAACTATTTTACTGGGTCATATAAAGAAGCTAATCGAGTATCATATTTTTCCCAGTAGCGTACAAGAACATCTCAATAATGTGTTTACTGATATAGCAGCTTTTATACAATTTCCGCAAAAAGCGATTCTACATTTAATACCCGACAGAAATTGGATAAATACACATTTTGACGTGTATTCCAAGCCAATGGAATTAAATAACATACGATATCATATTGATATGGAATTATTTGATATATGTGAAAAAATAAAAATGTATAAACTTGTTGATGCCATCAAAGGTCAAATCAGTGATGTCGGTTTGTATGTTGACAGTTTGAAAAATCACATAAATAAATTCAAAATGGTACTGGAAGCGTATGACCATGAAAACATGTTTAATAAACAACCATTGGACTTACTCAACATGGAGAAGATAGGTAAGATACTTAAAAATAACCTACATGTCAGGAATGTTTGTAATCAATCGTTTATTTATTTATTCATGCAAACGTTTTACTTTTATTCATATTTACTACAACTGATATTTTTATTTAAAAATAAAACATTAATTTCGTCTTGTACCGAATGTTAGATATTTAATAAAACAATCATCAATTTTAACTTTGATGGATTATGTTATAACTATGTAATAACAAAACTATTATTTTATTTTAGGTCACAGAGCTATTAACAAGATAAATACAACTGATAATACACCAACGGCACAGTTAATCACAATATAGATGAGCATAAAGCATTTAATTTCTTCAATAACAAATGTAGTGCTATATTTTTTTTTTATTAAACAGTTAGGATCTAGATGCTTATTTGCCCAATTTTAATTTTATACACTTTAATGATGAAAATCATCTGTTTAGGATCATCTTTTTTGAACGCTTCCTTTTGAGTATTTATTTTATGTACGAGTGTTTTGCCGTTAAAAATTGTTTTCGTATAAAATAATGATTTTAACTGAGAAGATTTTTAGGTCATTACGTTTAATTTTATGGTAAAATTACCTTTGCACAAAATTAATATAATGATTTTATTTGAAATTATGTTTTTAACAGGTAAAAAAGTACAGAGTCGCAATAGATGATTGAGAAAATGATTTCCTTTTAAGAATATACTTATACATATATCAATAATAAAGTAATTAAAACGTAAATTAAATTGTTTAAATATTTTCACATTAGAGTAATCATATTTGTACAACAACATTAATTAAGCAAAAATTATATACATACATAATTATTTGTTGAATAAATATGTAATATTTTATATTGAATGGATGTGTAAGTTTTAATGAACGATATATTTGTTCTTATTGTAATAATGTTATTACAAATAAAATTGTTATGCATTTTAACTTTATTTTATACGTAATAACCTATAATCCTTTTTTAAAGTATTCTTTCTATGCATTAATTAGAAGACTATTTAATTAGTTCTAAAAATAAAGAAACGATTTAGGCTGGTGTTTTTTATGGTAGAACAATATACGCCTAAAATGTATGTGCTTTTACGAAGATGTTTTTTTTGCTATGTTTTTATCTAATAAATTTATGTTTATTTAAAACATACTACTCATATGTAAAACATAGTATACTTATTACAAAATAAAGAAAAATAATATTATCAAACATATTATAACTACTTGTCGAACTTTGACTATAACTAGATAAAGTTTTTCTAATGTGGCTATCAGTCGAATTAGTTTTTGTGGGCCAATTATAGTCTAGTGTGATTTAGTAGTACGTGGCTTAGTGTAGTCCTTAAGCATTAGGAATTTTGCTGACTAGACACACCTTTATAGATTTGTGTTCTACGTTTGTAGATCAGGTAAAATTGTGTGCATGTATGTATATATGTGCTAAATATATAAAAAAATCACATCAATGTAAAAACAATACATACTCAGCTTTGCATCGAAGCTAAAAAACATTTTTTATAGATTTGGTACTCATATTAGTACCGCGTGTTACTCGATTTAAATTCAGAAGGTATTATAACAACATATTTTAATGGGCGCGATCCTCTTCCGCCAAAACCGATCCTTTCCTTTAGCTGACCCTCGGTATATATCGGGACAAACATGCAATAGATGATAAATTTAAAGAAATTAACATCATTGTTGACTGATGGATGGGCTTTAAAAAATAAAGACAACACACATATATTGACGATTCTAAACAAAAACAAAGAACGGCTGGAAAAAATGTTTGAATCGACATTCCCAGACGGATCCTACAAACATTTTCTTCCCAGCTACTTGTGTCTGAAAGCACTCACGGACAGCGAATACTATACTGTATCGAGAGAAGCCAAAAAGATGGACTTACTTACTGATGATATTCCTGTTGACAAATCTCAGCTGATACGTAGTGTATTTACAAACTATAAATTGGCCAACGGAAACAATGCAACTGTATACGAATTATATTTAAACGTTATAACTATAATCGACCAAAATTATGTAATTTCCTTTCAACAACATGTACTCGCCGTGGCCTTATACCCTGTATTTATGTGAGGATTTTTCCTATGTATTTAATAGAAGAATGTTTAATTAGTTCTAATAAATAAAAAAATGATTCAGACTGGAGTTTTCTATGGTAGAATAATATATGTCTAAAATGTATGTGCTTTCACGAAGATGTTTTTCCTTGCTATGTTTTTATCTAGTTAATTATTGTTTATGATTTATTAAAAATTACACTACTCATATATATATATATATATAATATAGTATCTGTATTATAAAGTAATGAAAAATAATATTATAAAACCTATAATAACTACTCGTCTAATTTTAACTATAATTAGATATAGTTTCAAATTCTACTAACAATCGAATTAGTTGTCGCTGTCCAATTGGAGTCTAGTGTGAGTTAGTAGAGCATGGATTTAGTGTAGTCTTTAAGCATTAGGGATTTGCTGGCTAGACACACCTTGAAAGACCTGTGCTTAACGTTAGGTTGGTCAAATCGAATAGCGTGTGTGTGTATGTGATATTAATATGTTATGTGATAGCTATTTTGAAATAATTTGAATAAAAATTTGTTTCGATAAAAAACTAAAACTACAATTTTTTTTTAATTGTAAAATTTTTAATATTGTAACAAACAACACTCGTAGGTATTTGTCGTTTGTTTACATTGCTACAGTATAACTTCAGAAAAATTGTTCAAACAATTAAATACACAACGGACAGAACAAAATATGAAAACAACTTGTTTTTGCCAAAATACAATAATACAATTGAAACTTTATGATACCAACAGGCATTTGTCATTTGTTTACATTCCAACAGTCGTTGTGAAATAGTCGAATAGGTGAATAAAGTTACTGATTAAACACTAACAAGCTCTGCGTGTGTAGCGAAATCTACACCGGGAAAAAACATTATTATGATATAATAGCTATTTTGAAATAATTGTAAAAGCATAAACTTATTTTGATTTTAAATGGTAGTAATGGTTTTAGGGATTCTCCACTCATAACGTTTTAAACGTGTACCACGAATTATATCCACTCGTTTTCATTGTATTTATACCAACAATATTTTATAGAAATCATTTATTATTATTCATTACAGATGGGGATTTCCTATATTTTCTGACCTTTGACTAATAAACTCCTTGAATTATATAATTATATGAAAACAATCAACTTTATTTTCATGTTGTAATAAGTCTATTACGCCATAATCCATGTATTATACCAGGTGATCCATCTGATATTATAAGACGTTTATTTTCTAGGAAACTTCATATAGGGCACTGCATCGACTAATATTAATTAGAAAATTTATTATGGTACGGTTTTGGCGGAATAAAGCCACTACCATTTTCTTACTTAAATTTTATTTAAATAATAGCTAACAAAAAAAAAATTAATTTTTTATAATTGTAAATGTTATTAACGTCAAAAACAACGATATCGTCTATTACCAGCAAAAGCAAAGTTGTCTGGGAAAATACTGTAGAGCACTTAAAGCCTATTGATAAAAGTGTCATTTTTCAGCCGAGGCTGCAACCACGATAGAACATTTTCATGTCGCGTTGAAGTACCGAATATATTTCGAGATAAATAGGTTAGGTTAGTTAGCGAGTCACACAAGTCGAAAGGTTACAGACAAATTCCAGAGTAAAAGTGACGAAAGAAAGTAGTTTTTATACTGCGTAAAATACAAAATAAATTAAGAGCCCAAATTCTATATGTTAAGTTACTTTTGGCCAGATCGTATAAAAAAATATTCCATAAAGCTTCCAGTTACAGCATATAGCCAAGAAGATTAAAAAATTACATACAATCAAATTTCTGGCTAATATTTTTTTTTAGTGTTTTCATAAAATCTGGCTTGAATAATTCGACCTGTTAAATTACATTGTATTTATCATTTAGTTCTAATTTGAACGTTGAACGTACAACATATCTCCTATCTGATACTGATTCGTTACGCTTTTTTTCGGTTATGCACCACAGCTAATTAACACCCCCAACCCCAGCCCCATTCCCACGCCCAACCTCATCTTCATCCCCATTTTTTTTTTTTGATAACGCTTTTTTCGGTTATGTGCCAGAGCAAAGACATGAAAATATCAATACTTCTTACTTAGAAATGTTTTCACTCAAGTTAAAGTAATATAGTTAATGTGATTATTGTATGTTTGTCATATTTTTAATTATATTTACAGGTGTCCGTTAAAGTGTCTGGGCGTGCACAGGCCGCCGGTGTCCACGGTGGTGCAGACGCCGACCGGTTGGGCGTTGACCGGATCCGGTTTGCGCGTAGTCCGGTTCCTCCAGCAGCAGATGAACTTCACCGGTATGGTGTCTGTGGTGCAAGGCCGCATGGGACCGAACATGGCCACCGAAACGCCGCTGGCCGACGACGGTGTCGGCTCCGTGGTCGCCGAACAGGTCAAGTCGCGCAAGGCCGACTTGGCTTTCGGGCGGTTCACCCGGATGTTCGACGGCGAGTCCGAGGTGGACTTCATCAGGGAAGACCAAATGGACTGCTTCACCTGGGGCCTGCCCAGCGGCATCGGCCGTGACCCGTCCGCTTGGCTCGACTACGTGGTGGAATTCTCGCCGGTCACTTGGCTGCTGATCGTCGGCAGCGTGGCCGTCGCCGCCGTCGTCGTGCTCGTCCTGTCCCGGCAGGCGTCGACGTCTGTGTTCCGCGACCGGCAGTCCGTGTTTTTCTACGCGTTCGGTACGTTCATCGGCGCGCCCGTCACCAAAGCCATTGGGCTGCGGTGGCCGCTGCAGGTGTTCCTGTCCAACTGGCTGCTGTACAGCCTGGTGGTGACCAGCGCGTACCAGGCGTACCTGGGCAGCCTGATCACCATCCCGCAGGCCGAGCCCGAAATCGACGACCAACAGTCGCTGCTGAAAACCGACCTGAGCCTGACCGGCCGCCAGCAGATGTACTACCTGATCAACTCGTCGGCGGGCTCGGGCAACGATTTCCAGGCGCTGCTCCGGCGGTACCACATTTTGCCGCCCGAACAGTTCGGCCACTTCGTCCGGCGCATCCTGACGGCCCGGGACTCGGCCGTGTTGGCGTCCAGGCGCGAGCTGCTGTACCACGCGGAACGGTACAAGCGCGAGTCCAACGACACCAGGCGGCTGCACGTGCTGTCCACGTGCGCGGTCGAGTCGTATTCGTCCACGTTTTTGTTGCGCAAGGGCTCGCCGCTCCGGCACCGGGTCGGCGTCATCATGTCGCGCCTGTCCGAGACGGGAATCATGCAGCGCTGGGACCGGGACAACGACGTCGAGGAGTCGATTGCGCACGGCCAAGTGTTCGCCGACACCGCGGTGTTGACCATGTCGCAAGTGTACGGGCCGTTTTTCGTTTTGTTTTTCGGACACTCGTTGGCGCTGTGCGCGTTCGTCGGCGAGACCGTCGCGTACGCTGTCGGTGGTTCGAAAACCCAGCCCAAATCAGTTCAGTTTCTATATTGAATGATATATGCAAATGGCTTCATGCAAATAGGCTCTAATTCCATAACGTAAAAGTTTTTCAGCCGAGTCTGCAACCACGAAAGAGCATTTTCATGTCTCGTTGAAGTACCGAATAAATTTAGAGTAGTGGTGAAATTATAGATAATGATATAGTATATTAAGTAGCAGTAACAAGCTATTATGTTAAAACATCCAGTTTCTGGCTTATATTGTAGTGTTTAATATTTGGCTTAAAACAGTTCATAGAGAATTTGGGCCCTTAAACTATTTTGAATTTATCATTTAGTTCTAATTTGAACGTTGAACGTACAACATATCTCTTATCTCCTATATCTTACCCCTATCCCCTACCCACTATGTCCCACCCCCTATCTTCTACTCCTATCCCCTACCCCTATCTCTCGCTTCCTATCTCCCACCCCTATCTTCAACCTCTATCTCCCACCTCCTATCTCTCACCCCTATCTCCAACCCATCTTCTACCCCTATCTTCTACTCCTATCTCTTACCCCCTGTAACGGGTTTGTAACCCTTTAATAAAGAACGCTTTTTTTGGTTATGTGCCAGAGCTAATTCCCATCCCCATCCCCATCACCAACCCCATCACCATGTGGTAACGCTTTTGTAAAGAACGCTTTTTTCGGTTATGTGCCAGAGCTAAGACGTGTAAATGTCAAAAAGCGTTTACACACGGATGGGGGTGGGAATTAACTCTGGCACATAACCGAAAAAAACGTTCTTTACAAAAGCATTACAAACGGAGGTGGGAGATAGAGGTAGAAGATAGGGGGTAGGAGATACTGGATAGGGGACAGGGAAAGATATAGGAGATAAGAGATATGTTGTACGTTCAACGTTCAAATCAGAACTAAATAATAAATTCAAACAGTTTAAGGGCCCAAATTCTCTATGAATTGTTTTAAGCCAAATATTAAACACTGTAATGTAAGCCAGAAATTTGATGTTTTAATATACTAGCGCTTGTTACTGCTTCTTAATATACTATATCATTATTTATAATCTCATTTATAATATTATTTATTATCTCGGTACTTCAACAAGACATGTAAATGCTCTTTCATGGTTGCAGGCTCGGCTGAAAAACTTTTTTTAACCACATCCGCAAGTGTCAATAAACTTAGCGAATTTAATAATATCCAAATCCTCTGATAACAATAGGCCCTAAGGACGTTTAACATTAAGCGGAATTTTTGTATTTCCCGGTATTCTATTTAAATTCAAATTAATTTGCATTAAATCTTGCTGTGGTTTGAAATTTAGTGTCATATCTTTAAGACTTTTAAGCATGTAAGTAGTAATAAAAAGGGGCTTTGCCGCCCATTTTTACAAAATTTAGTTTAACCTTGTATCTTGTTTAGTATAGAAAATTCTTTAGCAACATCGAGTGGTTTACTAAAAAATAAATGGGAGAATAAATTAATAATATTAAATAAATATATATTATAAATGTATATATTATCATTAATATATACAATATAAAAACATGTTTCAAATAAACTATAGTCATTTTAATACAATAAATTGTGTGTATAATAAATGATTATAATAATGAATTGATGATGATGAAAAATGATGTTTTTTGTACATTAAACTTTTGAGATTGTAAAACGCGTAACAAGACTTTTGATAAATGTAGCAACACATTATTTATTTCAAAGCGAGAACTTATGAGTGAAGCCGGTTTCATATAAAATGGTGATGGATCAAATGATGATGTCTCATGTTTTTATTGTCGTTAAGGTCTGAGATCTTGGGAGCCGGACGAAGAACCTTGGGTCGAACATGCGAGCTGGTCTCCAGATTGTTGTTAACTTCGAATAGTGAAGGTTTCACCTCATCACAATCGTTACATAATCATTTCTATAATGTTCGCATATACTATTATATAAGGTTATACAAAAATTGTTACTTATATTTTACTCATATTCCATGACCCAAATACATAATAATATTAAATTCAATACACTCCCATAATTAATATTCCCTTAAATTAATATATTCTACTGTGATATCTGCTGTACTCCAATGGTTGATCGAATCATCCCAAATCTGTCTTTTGGAAGTGCTTTTGTAAAGATACCTGCCAACATTTTTTTTGTGTTCTTGTATTGAACTTTGAATTGACTTTCCTCATTGCTTGGCGTTGAGCTTGCCATGAAATTGTAGATGACCCCAACATGAATAAATGTGCCGAAGTTGATCTCCTTGTTTCTAAATCTCCGGCATAATCAGAATCTGTGAATATTCTTAAATCTAAATTATTGTCAGATTTATAAACCAATCCGTAATAAATTGTATGTTTTACGCAACGCATAATGCGTTTGACCATTGATCAATGAGCATTAGTTGGTTTTGCCAAAAATCGTGACACAAAATTGACTGCAAATGCCAAATCTGGTCCAATAATCCATGGTACCAGTTTAACCTTTTTTTCAAACTTTGACAATAATACCTGTATTTTTGTTTTACTGGCTGACGCAATGAGACCATCATCAACAAAAATAGCCAAAAATTTAATTTTTCATTATTATCATGATTAGTGAAAACCCACGAATCATATTTACTTTGAATTAAAATGAATTGTAATAGGACATTTTTAAACCTTGAATTCCAACATCGTCGAGATTGTTTTAATCCATACAACGATTTACGTAATCTGCAAACTCAACCTAAATTGTCATCATATTCGATCGGTTGCTCTATATATAATTCGTCTTCTAACATACCATAAGAAATTTTGTACCCGTGTCAAATTGGCATAATACCAATTTCTGAGACGCTATTATGGCCAAAATTGTTCTGATAGATTCAAATATGACTACAGGTGAGAATGTCTCGTTATAATTTTATTCCGTGTATCTGTCGAGAACCGTTTACAACTAATCGTGCCTAAAATCTATCATCCTGCCCGTTAACATTGTACTTGATTTTGTAAGCCCAGGAACTATTTAACACACGCTTTCCTACTGGAGTTGGCACTAACGTCCAGGTGTAATTAGTATGCAATGAACTTATTTCGTCGTCCATGGCTTGAATACAATTATTTTTGTACTCACAACTCACAGCTTCATTTTAGTTTATTGTTACGAATGTGCAAGCAGTGACAAAATGGGTTAATTTGAAAAAAAATATAAGGACTTAAACTTACTAAGATTAAATAATGGTGAGCAATTTCGACAGATGGGATGAATAGAGGAGGAGAAGTGGTCTCGACAAAGGAAATAAACAGCCTGTATATTAAGCCAATACATATTATGATTAAAAGTAATAATATTGTTTATAATAGCGAACAAAAACTTCTTAGTACATAGTACAGTAAATTATTTGACAGTTTTTATATAAATGTGGCATCCAAAAACATTTAAAAATATGAACAGAAAAAATGTATAATTTATTAAAATAAACGTGGGAGAATAAAAATTATTTAATTTAAACAAGGGATTATGCTTCCCCCTGTCAAATCGTGGTTTTCGTTGTTTACAAAACATATATCGCCCTCATAGAATGCACATGAGATTTTTATGTCCTCTTTATGACGTATAACACAAACTTCGCCTACAACATAAGCATTTGTTGTGTATTCATCTGGAAATCTCATACTCCAGAACAATCCTATGATTCGACATGTGTGTGTAAAATCTATAGGGTTGGTCCTATGTTCTGAAAAAAAAGTTTACAAAAGTTAGCCAAACTAAAATTAAGGCTAATTTTATATCCCCACCCAAGAGAAAATGTGTATTCAGACACAAAATGTAAATTTTACAGGAGAAAGAACAATAAAATTACTTATTAATAAATTAATAATTATTAACTTTTTCTTCCTAAACCTATCAACCTTACACACTTTATCATCACCCAACTGCATTACTTGTCTTACCCTTTAACATTCTCCAAAACTAAACACTGTTGTCACTGTTTTACTCCTTCTAATCCTCAGTCCTTTCTTTTTAAGTCTCTCAGCCACTTCTTCCAGACTTCCCCCACTAACACTACGTCATCTGTAAACTACATACCCCGAGGCACCTCCCCTGTATATCTTTCGTAATCTCGTCCATTATTAAATAGAACAAGTAAGGACTCAACGCTATACCTGGATGCACAACTACTCTCACACTAAAATCTTCCATTTCTCTACACACAGTCTTCACTCTTGTACTTGCCCGTACATACATTTCCTCTATTACACTAACTTACACACTTGGCACTCAATTTTTCTTAAACGTCCACCTCTAATTAATAAATAACTAAGTAATTAGTTAGAATAAATGAACTTAGAAGGACCCATCTAAGAGTCTAAACGTCATATAAGGTGAATATAAAGGCAGGGATTAGAGCATGAAATTTAAATCTAGGGGAACCAAAAATCCTAAAAAATTTAATTGTGTAATGTTTGTTGGTATGAATATGCATTTTTTCCTTGTAACCACTAATTGTATTATTAGTTTATTATTTACTGTCTCTAATATCGGTTATAAACAATTTTAAAGCTATCATCATCATATCTCTTCGAGCAATTCCAAGATCGTTCTCAGTTGCTCCACGACTAGCAACTGAAAAATTCAATCAATTTGTTAAACAAAGTAAAAATAATTTTGTAAAGGGTTTTTCTAGTGGCAATTTTGTAACCTCAGTTAACACGGCAAAATTTCAAATTTAAAAATTACATTATTCGAAAAACAGACTATTAACAAACAAACGAATCGTTAAAATATGTTTTTATTGGAGTTTTAAGTTCACATAATGTCTATTTAAAAAAATAGTTATTCGAAAATCTATTATTTTTCAACCAAATAATAATTTATTCGACTTGTATGTTACTTAAAAAAATCAATTGTTTAATGACAAATTCTATATATTAATCTAGCTAGTAACAGTGATCAAAGTGAAGATAAAGTAAAAAACTTTAAGCAACAGTAGGGTAATTAATTTCAAACACTTTTTGTGATATTTTTTTATAGTAAGGTGATGTGCGGTAACTAAAATTACTGGCATAATTTTTCACTGACAATTAAAATGCTAATTGATATAAATATCACACATAAATTTCGACTAGTGAATACTAGCTGATACTATTTTTTATTAAAATAACTAGAAAACTTAGATTGACTTAACGTAAAAATCGATTGATCATCTAGATTTTAAGTGCTATTTACGACTGCCGAATAAAGTATAATTACAAGGATATGTAACATTATCCGCATCAAACCCTGTAACAAAAACATCATATGCAATAAATAATTGTACGATTATTGAAACTAAGTATTTTATTAGATCTACGTATAATAGTAAATTTAAAACTGAGATTACTTAGGCCAATTAATTAGCTTAATCGTTTATTTATGAAAGATGATTCGTCACAATTTTGTTGAAAATTACAAGTAACATCGATATGATATTGGGCTGTGAGTCATTCCAAAATTTGGGTGGAAAAATCGTGTGACGATTTCACGGCACCAACGTGAATATAGAGATTTAGTGATTGAATATTAATAATGAGTACCAGGGTACTATAAAACACACGTTTTCATTGTCGCCGCCACCACAAGTGTGCTTTGACTTCAGCTACTGAATACGTGCCATACCGACAATTATCAAAAACGCACTCTGCCGCCGCCGGCTACAGTATCAGGGACCCATATGCTAAGTTTCATATACATTGATCAGCGCTAGGAGCGGACGATAAGTGTATAAAGCTCACATAGCACCAAAACCTTTTCAAAATTTAATTTCTTTGTATTACGTTAAATATTAAAAATAAAATACAATACAACAAAGCTAAACTTGCCTATACTCTTGCTACACTCTGAGCTAAGAAAACAATTTTTAAGAAAAAAGTAGTAGGAACCTAGATGAAAATGTTTAGAAAATGTGGTAGTTTTGGGGAACCATAATGCTAAATTAAATTTATGGGGCCATTGTTAAAAAAACTAAGCTTGCCCAAACACTCCACGCTATAATGTTATTTCATTAAGAAAAAGTACTAGAGTCCTATGTGTAAAACGTGTAGATATATTATCTGGTTATTAATGGTTGCGGCGGCTGATCAGGTTTTACGAATTTTCCATTATTTAATTTATTTTTTCATTTTCATTTTATTTAATTAATTTTTTTGTGTACATTTGTTTATTCAGTGTGAACTTTACGATTAATTAACGAGAGTACACCTATAGGCGGCTAAGACTCGTACAAAAATTCGATACAAAAGTGCCAAATTCGTTCTATTAAAATGCATACTATTAGTTGAACAATAAATTGAAAAATTGGTATTCACAAATTAAATTAAGTATTGCGCATAAGAATCAAACATATTTTTTATAATTTTTTTTAAAGTAAAAGTGAATGTGAATCACAGTTATTTTTAATTACCTGAAATTTTAACTATCAGTTTTGTAAAGTGTTTGAGAAAACATGTTAAATTTTATAATTACCAAATTCTTTGTTTAATTCTAGTGTCAGTTCATACTCCAATGCCTTCTCTATAATTTAAACCATAAATTGTTTATATATGTCTACTATTGTTATGGCAAAATTAATATGCATACGATTTTTTTTTTAATTAAAAAAATAATGTAAAAGCCATTTGTAATGTATAATGTATTATGAATATGAAATATGAATTACGGTATTCCAAGTCCTCATTAATATCTTTTTCTGAAATTAAAACGAAAACATTTTGTACTGGTGAATAACCAACAAGTATATGGAAATATTTTCAATTATTACCAGGTAGTGCAAACATAAAAGTCAATTTCTCTGAAATTATAATTACAAAAGAATTATTTTTAAACGATATTAGACTTAATTTCATGTTCCATTATCAATTTAAATAAAGAAGTCAAGGTATAAAATACACGTTTAATACTAATAAGGAAGTTAAATTTACAAATAAATATTGAGTGATTTAAATTTAATATTTATGTCACTTATTAATTCGCATTGATAAATTTTTGCAATTATTGTATCACTTCTAAAACACTTCTTCTACTAGCAAACCTAATCGGTTAGGTTTTAAAATAATAATTACTCATTATTTCTTCATCTTGTTGAACAACAAAATGTATTATTTTGTTCCTGATGGTTTCTGAAATAAATAAAAAATTGATTAAGTTAAAAAAAATCAAATGATATTTTAATGCTACAAAATATGTATAAAAATATTCTGAATACGTTTTGGGTTAAACGTGGCCCATTTAACTAGTGATAAACCGTGTTTGAATTTAAATACACAATTATTCTAAAATATCTATTCTAGATCATCAATAATATTGTACAAACTGAATTATAATGAAATCATATTAGTCGTGTGGGAGACTCTTTTAAGAAATATTCTCAACAAAGTTCGCATTATTTGAGCTTATTATCCTCATCAAACCTCGACTTCACCACTACTGATCATTTCTGGAGTACTCCGGTAAAAACAATTTTTTAAAAATACAATACACAAAGGCTATTTTGGAAACATTTTTTCATTGAGATTATAGTTCATAAAAATACATCACCTTATAGTCAGGCAAATGGCAAGTATAACAAAACCATTAAAATTATTGTATTAATCATTTTTAGTATGTCTTACCATTGAAAATATGTTCGTCAATGAGTAGGTCTGTAACAAATTATGTCTTAAAACTTAAAAATGTATTTTGTAAACAAAAAAAGTACTGACTTGTAAATTTAAGTCTCTTTCTATCTTTTCTATTTGCTGAAAAAAATTTGAATATTAAAGTTTTTTAGTTATTTTAAACCTAAGCCTAAGTACCTTTAGTAAGTGTGTCAGGAGTTCTTGGAGTAGGTGTTCTTGGAGTAGGTCTTCTTGGAGTATATGTTTGACTAGTACTTGCCAAAACAATTAAAAATGGACAGAGCAGTAAAACAAAGAAAACTTTCATTTTCGACTGTAAATTATAATGCAAATTAAAACATGTTATGTTAGACGGAGGTATACTTACAATAAAATCTAAACATTTATTGCAGAATTCTCTATGTACATGTTTTAACTCCAAGCGGGATTATTTCTATTGCATTATGTTTACTTATTTACATTGCTTTGAAATGTTGTTTAAACTTCTGTTGTTATACACATTCAGGTAAAAAGTCACGGTTTTCTTATATTGATGAAAAGATCAATTAACCATAAGTTACGATTACAGAAAATATTAAAAAAACAATTATTGACAAATTTATACTATTTTTTACAAAACTATTTTCAACAATAATTATTAAGTACCTTAAGTATTACTAAAAAGTAAATAATAAAATAAATAAAAAACTTTTATTAAAACATGCTTTTCTAAAAAATAGTAAAAAGGTGAACTAAAAATTAAAAAATAATTTTATTATAAGGCCAATTTACCAATCAATTGGTTCACATTTTTTTTAAAATGTCAGTTCCTTTGAAAACAGCGGAAAATTAATTACAATTTTAAATAATGTTAAACATCTTTATATTTTGACTAAAAAGATAAGCATGGGCCCTCATCAAAGTCCAAATTCAATAAGTGATGTAAAATGTATATGTCACACACTTATATTAAACCAAATTTGAATTACAAAAATACTTACAATATAAAACATTAACATTTTAACTGATAAAATTATTAGGGACTAAGTTGAATAGAGTTCCCATTTTTTATTTTACTCAAAGGTTAAAAAAATTTCACATTATTTAAAATTGTAGTTAATTGTCGGTTGTTGTTAAAGTAACTGATATTTTATAAAATGCGCTACAACTGGTTGGTAAATTGTTGTATTAAAATTATTTTTTACTTTTTAGCTCACTCTTTTACTATTTCTTAGAAAAGCATGTTTTTAAAAAAACTTTTTAAATTGAGAATAATGTACTAATTAATTTTGAATAGTCGACAACAAGTTTTGGATATCTATTTTTGAAGTACTTAAATAATATTAATAATAATAATAATGTGAGTACCCAAAAATATCTGGTGATAATTTTCAGTTAGTACAAAACACTTGTTCTGACTGAAGAGCTAAAATATCATCATAAAAGTATAATTAAATGGTACACAACTAAAGTGCTGAAAGTCTTACACCACAATACTAAAAAATAATTAATATCAATTCTAAACACAATAAAATATCACAAAAATAAACATCACTTGTATTAGACCAGCAACATATAGTGTTAAAAAATATTATAATATGTAGATGTTTTTTAACAATATGTGTGGTATGAATGAAAACAATTAACATAAACAAAGCAGCAGGAAGCTATAATTAATTTTTGTATTTTTAAATAACGACTACGTTAACAATTGACATCAAAGCATTTAAATCGTTTATAGCGTTTATTTGAAAGTGGTTTTACTACTCTTATCAAAACTAATTACTGTATAACTGTGACCTCTCCGTCCCTATTGCTTTGATCCCATTATGCCTCAGTCCCACTGTACTGGCTTACTAGGGTAAAATTACTTTCAAATATACGATTTGATACGGTCTATGCTATGCGTAGTTATAACCAGAGTTTTGCATAATTCTATTAAAAGATATCTAAATAATTATCTTAATAACAAATTAATCAAATATCTTTTTTTAAAAGTGTATTCGGATAATTTTAAAAATATCATTTAAATAGTGTGTAAGTGTTTTTAAAATGATTATTTCGTAACATTTTACATGTAGAAAATATATAAACCCTGTAAATATAAAAAATAATTTCATATATTACTTACTTTTATAGTTGCAATGATACTCGTAGTTATACTGACTGCTTCAATAGTTTTTTTACGACTGATCAAATGGCTTACATATTGCCGACCGAAACAACAATAACTAGTCGTATTGTGCAGAATTGTTTATGCGAATTTGTTAACATAAGGAATGTTATTCATTTTTCGTTATAAACAACATATTTACATAATTCCGAATCATATTACCAAGTAGAGTATAATATTATATTTGTGTACTAAATACTAAACCTTACAAAACAATTTGTGAGTACGATTACCGAAAACCCAATATTAAAATTACCAGACTCGACTATTTGTTACCCAAGAGAAAAAAATAGAATCAAATTTATATGGGGATAATACATTTTTTTTAACTAGTTAGGAAAACCAATTTAATTTTAATTAGATTAATTAAATGGTGTCCACTCAGATACGTACATTTAATAATTTGGGCGTGTTTAATGTTTGCTAACTTGACTCAGTCTATTTTTGAATTTGTATATCCATCTGACCAAGTGAAATTAATACTTGTATTACAGAATATACACATTTAATGTATGAAAATTAAAAGTAAATAAACTATTTACAAATTTTTCTTTGTAGAAAAATAATATACATTTATGTCAAAACCTGATCTCTACGAGTTACCATCTTTATTCCCGTAACTTGTTGTACACATTTTGATCAGATTATCATATTGGCACCGAGAATCATGAATGGTTTAAAATCACTAATACTATACTTAAATACTCTACAATATACTTATATTGCAAAATCAGTATTTGTTATATTGATGCAATTGTTTTGTAGTTTTCTGATTTTGCATTCATTTTAATGAATAAATAAGGTTCCTTTTAATTCATAAAAAAGTGCTTTATTTACAATAATACAAATTTTAATATCTAAAAAACATAGGAGAATATAAACAAACACAACCATACATTTTACTAGTAAAAAAGTAGATACTGAAGTCTGCCCGTTACTGCAGAAAAATGATTAAATAGTGAACTGTTACAAAAATTAGGAAAGCGCAGTTGAAATCTTATAACAGAATAAATTAGGTTATACTAAAATTTAAAAATTTGGATAGCAAAAAAATGTACACAATAAAACAAATGTATTTCATATGCAAAAATTTGATAAAAGAGGAATTTCATTCCTTATGTCTCGATTTATATGTAAACATCTTTTTTATTTATAATTTACCTAACTAAAGTTAAATAATATGACACTTTTTTAGCTTTTGGAAAAACACTATAATAGTTGTATAGATGATAGAATAGTTTAAAAACACAATTAATACTGTTATTCATATGATACTAGAATTGTACATATTAGCTTCTTCCATGACTTGTTAATTATAGCATTTAGACACACTATATTTTGTCACTTTGTGTAATACTCATTTTAAAAACATGTCAGGAGATATAATTGAAGTAGGTATCAATCTATTAAGCTCAAATTAAGTTTAAGTATTTACTTTTATATTTCAGCTGTTATTTAGTATCATGACAATGTTGTTTCACTCCTAAATTTGTACAGATTTATGCGAAACTTCATGAATATTGTCTACTTGGTCGACAAATATTTGATATGGACAGTCACATAGAATATATTTCAAACTGTGATATTTTAGCTTTGTGTTTTTGTATTTTTGACTAAAACATAAAATATTAGGTATTTAATAATTTATCTAATGTAGCGCATTAGGGTAGGGGCATATTGAGTTAAGGCTGCCTGTGGGCTACAAATCTTTAAGCAATAACATTGTTTAAGTGATAAGATC
Source organism: Adelges cooleyi (assembly GCF_023614345.1). Lineage (NCBI taxonomy): Eukaryota > Metazoa > Arthropoda > Insecta > Hemiptera > Adelgidae > Adelges > Adelges cooleyi. The sequence continues at coordinate 2,972,756 of NW_026095751.1, forward strand.
AATTTCAAAATAACTCCTATCTTACGGACACAGCTAATTCGCCTGACTGCTGCAGTGTCCTCTGCGCCACATAATGCCCATATTTATTATTTTCATTTTTTGAATAATTTGGATTTCTTGTTTTGGTTTTTATGGATTATATTACTGTGATTAGTGACTACAACACACAATATAATAACTGGTTAAATTTTAAATCACCGTTTGTGGGAATACATTTCTCCCCATTTCTTAAATCAGTAAAGATTTTATTTGTAATTTTTTGTTTATTATTTCAAGATGTTTCAGAAAAAGTGGTAGTATTATGTTCGTTGTTTATAATAAGTATTAAATACAAATTTAAACATTTATCAGGACCACCATAAATATATGACATATATTTACTTTTCCCTATATCATACTTGTTTTATAAACATAACTTAGTTTTAATGATTTTTTTGTAAAACCATTAATGAAGTAAAATGTATCTGAAATCTGCATACTTTAATAAAACTTGAAAATCCAATATTTCATTATTGTTTTTTTTCAAAACCTAGCTGTTTTTCACGGCGAGTACTGTAATGTAAACAAATGGTAAGTTCGTATAGGTAGTACAAACTTTGAATATTATAAGAATCTTCGTATATTACAAAAACAATTTGTATGGTTTTAATATTTATTTTTTTATCGAAAACTAGGTGTTTTTCTTAACATGTTTGTTTTGCAGTTGTTTTTGTCTTTAAATGTTTGACCTACTTTATTTCTTGCACGGTAGAATCCTGGTGTTTTAATAATTGTAGCAGATGCCCTGATACGTCTAATTATTAATATTTTACGTGTTACACTTAAAAGGCATTTTGAAACAATACTTTTTCTAAAATTGAATAGGTACGACATTTTCTCACAATTCGTGTGGTTTTAAATTGCGCGGTTATTTAACAACATGAAAATATATTAAGCAACCATCTATATTCCCGTAGCTTCAAATTTTTATACTTCTTATATTTTGATTATTTAACATTTATTATAGATACTTATTTTTCTAATTTAGTCCTAATAATATTGAATGACTTATATTATTTAATGTTCAAGACCTTATTTTCTTTAGAATATTTCTTTTATGTACGTATATGTGTATATTATCATCAAAAACGGTTTTGAGACATTTTATTTAGTGATTTTAGCCAAGAAGGTTTAGGCTATACAATTGAGTTCTATACAAAATTTACCCTTGCACAAAATTAGAATTTTTTTTTTTTTTGAAATTATGTTTTTAGCAGGTAAAAATGTACGGAGTCGCAATTGATGATTAAGAATATTTTTTGTTTTTTATTTTGGAATATTACTATACTTTTATTAATAGTAAAATATTAGAAACGTAAATTAAAATGTTTAAATATTTTAACAGAAGAGTAGTTTTATTCATAAAACAAGTTTAATAAAGAAAAAAAATATGTTTATACATTAGGGTGGTCGTTAATTTATTTCGATTCTGGGTGGTGAAGTATAGAATAGGTTTTGAAATGTCGAAAAAAATGCCCTAACTTTTTCAGATTTTTTACTTAAGAATAACATGTGCCGCACAGTTCATCAAGATTTTTATTGAAATAACATTGTAATTACTTATTTTCCAATAATTGTTTTATTACAACGGCTTATTAACTGAAAAAAAATGTTCAACTATGAAAAATTTTCGGGAATTGGTGCTGGTACAAATGTGAATGTATACAGGGTGATTCTTTTAGCATGAACCTATCAGTATCTCATAGGGTTTAATAAGAAATCAAAATATTTTTTTTCATATTGTTGTTATACAATATGATCTCAATTTTTCAAAATTTTTTTTGTTTTTACCCCCCTCCCAACTTAGTTTTTTTGATAGCAAATAAAAGGGTTACGTATATATTTGATTAACTTTTTAAATTGAAAATAATGTACTAAAATTGTTGACTGGTCAATAACCAGTTTCGGATGACTATTTTTGAAGTTATTGGAGTTTCAAGTTTAGGGCAGGGCCAACCACCCTTCCCCTCCCATTTTAACTTTGAAGCTCTTATGTCTTTAAACATAGTTATTCGAAACTAGTTATCGACCACTCAAAATGTTTAGTAACTTTAATAATATTAATATGTTATGTGATAGCTATTTTAAATAAATTGGTATGATAATTTGTTTCATCAAAAACAAAAACTATACATGTCTTAATGTGTAAAATTTTAAATCTTGGAACAACCAACACTCGTAGTTATTTTTTATCTATTTACACTGCTACGGCAACACCAAAGAATTGAGACAAAACAAAATATGAAAACAACTTGTTTTTTCATTATTATACCAACAGGCATTTGTTTACATTACAACAGTCGTTGTGAAATAGTCAAATAAGTAAATAAAGTTACTGATTATACACTAACGAATCTCCGTATGTGTAGCGACATCTACTCAGAGGAAAAACAATATTAATATGTTTTAATATTTTTGCTATTTTAAAATAATTGTAAAAACATAAAATTATTTTGAGTTTAAATGGTAGTATTAGTTATAGGGATTCTCCACTTATAACGTATTAGTCGTGTACTAGGAGTTATATCCACTCGTTTTCATTGTACCTATTTATACCAGCAATATTTCATATCAATAATTTAATATTCATAACATAAGAAGGGGAATTCCCATATTTTCTGAGTTATGTCTAAAAATTTCCGTGGATTAAATAATTATATGAAAATTATCAAATATTAATTACATTAATATTATCGAGCCCTAGGCATTGATAAAAATTAACACGGTTAAGATACTTATCATACAGACTACACCATTATAATGTTATATCTATACATTATCATTTTTAGATGTGTATAGATATAACACATAATACTAAATAGGTCTTTTGCTTACATTGGAAGTGACCCTTCTCCATTTTTTATTCTTTGATATTATTACGGCCATTATTATATTTTATCACTATCAGTCCATTCCGATTTCCGCGACGTTGTCTCTTGGTTTTTATTATCAATGTAAAATTTGAATAATAACACTTATAAGTAGAACCTTAATTAAATTTAATAAAAATACCTTTAGTATAATAAGTAGTAGTAACCAATTAAGTAGTACATATGTATTAGTATTTATAACGAATAAATGAGAAATAGAAGAAATAAATAATAAGTACCATACTGCGGAGATCTCTGCATATTATTCGATACAAAAAATTTAAGCATTGAATTTATACTTTATTATTATTTTACACAAGTCAAGATATAAAATATCACATTTATATCGCTTACAAATATCAATCAACTCTTTGATTAAGTATAAATGTTTTTAATAACACATAATAAATTTTTTTAATTTAAGAATGGGTATTTTTTACACAATTATAAAAGCTAATATTTAAAATTTAACCTTAAATGTTCAACAGTTTTATTGCCGTATCTTTTTTTTTTTTACTAGCCAACTCTACATTATTCGAATGCTAAAGTATATATTTAAATAAAAAAGTGTTAAGAATTTAGACTTTATGTATTCTTTTACTTAATGACTCATAAAACTTTACAGTACAATATTTGGAAGAAAAAAAAAATAATAAGAATATTGGAATATTGTTGTAACAAAGTAGATTCAGACAAGTTTTTTATTATACATAGTATTATGTTTTTCAAAACAACTTTAAAGATAAGTAATGTTTAGTATTAGAATACCAATTTCTGTTGGAATTAAACGCAAATATATTTAAAGTTATAGTAAAATGGTTTGTGTTACTTGTTAGTATTAATACAAACAGCACATAGCTGTCAAAACCCGATCTCTACCAAGTACCATCTTTATTCCCATAACTTGTTATTCACATTTTGATCTTAATCTTAAAATCTTAAAACAGAATAAATAAAGAGAAATTAAAATTCAAAAATTTGGATAGCAAAAGAATGTACACAATAAAACAAATGAATGTATCAATGAAATTCTTTTGCAAAATCTTGATAAAAGAGGAATTTAAATCCTTATGTCTTGATTTATATGTTAACATCTTTTATGTTTATAATTTGAGCAATTACAAAACAAGTTAATACAATATTTCTTTTGAAACATAGTACGATGTTTGTTTTTTAAAGAATAGAAGAATATCACTTTTTCATATAATTAAGTAAATAACGGATATTTCTTTAAAATAACTAAAATTAAATAATATGACACTTTTTTAGCTTTTGGAAAAATGCTATAATAGTTGTATAGATTTACTTTAAGAAAAAAGCAATTTTTATATTAATAGTTATTGATATTCGAACAATTCCCATAACTTGTATAGTTGTATCCAATAATGGGCAAACAAAAATAATAATTGATTCTAAAAAACAAATGGGAGTTGTGATATTTCGGATTACTTGTTTTGGTTTTTATGGGCAATACTACTGTGATTAGTGACAACAACACACAATATAATAACCTGGTCCAACTAAGTTTTAAATCACTGTTTAGGGGAATACATTTCTCCCCATTTCTTAAATCAGTAAAGATTTTATTTGTAATTTTTTGTTTATTGTTTCAAGATGTTTTAGAAAAAGTGGTAGTATTATGTTCGTTGTTTATAATAAGTATTAAATACAAATTTAAACATTTATCAGGACCACCTAAGGTAATACCGATTTAGTACAGTTACATAAAAATATGACAAATATTTTTTGTTTGTTCTTGCCAGGTATAAGCCCAAAAATGCCAAACTAAAACGTCTAAGCCCCGATCGGTGGAAATAACGGACGTTAAACATAAGAGTGAGACATACAGTAAATGTATTACGATTTCCTGAACTAAAAATGTTTTATAATTATAGCTTATTACAAGGAATTTTTGTAAATTCATTTGTTGTGTAAATTGTACTTCAATATTGTATTGTTGGTTTTTTTTTATCAAAACCTAACTGTTTTTTACAGCAACTGTTGTAATGTAAACAAATGGTAGGTTCTTATAGGTATCACAAACAAAGATTCACATTCTATGAATTTTTGAATTTTAAAATAAGAATTTGTATAGTTTTTTATCGAAAACGAGTTGTTTTTCTTAACATATTTTGATATACAGTTGCTTTGTATTTAAATATTTGACCTATGTTATTTCTTTTATAATATTTTACAATATTTTCCCACAATTTGCATGGTTTTAAGTTGCACGGTTATTTTTCATTTCGAAAATATGTTGTTGGCAAAGTTCACGTGTCGTTTTTACAACGACTGTTGCTATGTAAATTAATTGCAACACCTGTTAGAGTCGTATACTTATAATTTTTAATGACTAGTCTGAAGATATCGTTAATTTACATAACTTTGACTATTAAAAAGTAAAAAAAAAATATAACCATAACGATTATTCTACATTTGGATACAATTCCTATCAAACACATTATAACACTTAAGAACAAAAAACCTATATTTACTACAATGTATTCAACTCAAATTGGGTTTATGTATTTATTATTATATTATAGTTGTTATTATGTAACATAAAATTGTTGTTTCACTCTTGTGTAAGATTGTGTAAAACGTTTATGCAAAACTTCTTTAATATTGTTTACTTGGTCGTCAAATACTTGTTATAGACAGTCACATAGAGTATATTTTAAACTGTGGTATTTTAGCTTTGTTGTTTTGTATTTTTGACTACAACATAAAATATAGTAATTTATAATTTATCCAAAGTTCGAATTTCGGCCACTGGAGGTTTGTTCTAAGGCGGGCAATTGTCTAGGGTAAAAATTGCCACCTGCACCTCTTTCTGGGGCCAACTTGTTTGGTAGCGTATAGTCGGCATTAAAATGTATTAACTAGACTCTAGGGGAAAAATTGCCACCTTTTTTGGTAGGCATTCAAAAATAAGATAAAAAATGCCAAACTAAACCGTCTAGGCACCGATGGGTGTAAATAACGGTCGTTAATCGCAAGAGAGAGACATATAGTGAATGTATTGCGATTTCCTAAACCAGAAATGTTTTATAATTATAGCAAAAACTCCTTGTAATAAACAAGAAGTTTTTGTAAATTCATTTGTTGTGTAAATTGTACTCCAATATTGTATTTTTGTTTTTTTATCAAAACCAAGCTTTTTTTCACAGCGACTGTAGTATTGTAAACAAATGGTAGGTTCTCCATATGTATCACAAACAAAGATTCATATTCTGTGAACCTTTGAATTTAACAATAACAATTTGTATAGTTTTTTTAACTTATTTTTTTATCGAAAACGAGTTGTTTTTCTTAACATATTTTGATTTGCAGTTGCTTTTGTATATAAATGTTTGACCTATTTTATCTGTTGTTGTTTTTTTTCCACAAACGCTTGCAGTGCTTTTCATAAGATTTAATACAATATTTTTCTACATTTTGTATGGTTTTAAATTTCATGGTTATTTGTCATCATGAAAACATGTTGTTGTAATGACAATAATTCACAACACCTCTAAGAACCATAAACTGCAAATTTTTAACGACTAGGAACTTAATTTACATAATTTTGACTCTAAAAAAGAAAAAAGTAGGTAGGAGGAAATGTGGAGTCCTCCCGCCCAAAACTTGAAATTTCAGTACTTTAAAAATAACTAAAACTGGTTTTGGTATTCTTAATTAAAATATTTAATGAAATGTATGTGTTACGATTTAAGTTTTAATAGTTGCCATCCAAAAAAGTAAGTTGAGAGTGGGTAAAAACAAAAAAAAAGGCTTTTTTTTATAATTTAGGTGAGAGCTGTCATATTTAAGCTGTGTATTAATTTAAAATCACTGTTTGAGCAAAAACATATTAACCAAATCAATGAAAATAATAATTTGTATTTTTTTTTTACTTTTTCAAGTTGACTAAAAAAATATGTTACTTGGGAATATTATTTATAATATAATGTTATAAAATAATTAATTTTAAAATTCGTTTATAATTATTGTAAAATACTTCTAACAAAATTATATTTTATAATTATAGCTTATTTCAAGGAGTTTTTGTAAATTCAGTTGTTGTGTAAATGGTACTCCCATATTGTAGTTTTGTTTTTTTATTTTTATTAAAACCAAGCTGTTTTTCACAGCAACTGTTGTAATGTAAGCAAATAGTAGGTGCTCCATATGTATCACAAACAAAGATACATATTCTCTGAATATTTGAATATTACAATAACAATTTGTATAGTTTTTTTAACTTATTTTTTTATCGAAAACGAGTTGTTTTTCTTAACATATTTTGATTTGCAGTTGCTTTTGTATATAAATGTTTGACCTATTTTATCTGTTGTTGTTTTTTTTCCACAAACGCTTGCAGTGCTTTTCATAAGATTTAATACAATATTTTTCTACATTTTGTATGGTTTTAAATTTCATGGTTATTTGTCAACATGAAAACATGTTGTTGTAATGACAATAATTCACAACACCTCTAAGAACCATAAACTGCAAATTTTTAACGACTAGGAACTTAATTTACATAATTTCGACTCTAAAAAAGAAAAAAAGTAGGTAAGAGGAAATGTGGAGTCCTCCGCCCAAAACTTGAAATTTCAGTACTTTAAAAATAACTAAAACTGGTTTTGGTATTCTTAATTAAAATATTTAATGAAATGTATGTGTTACGATTTAAGTTTTAATAGTTGCCATCCAAAATAGTAAGTTGAGAGTGGGTAAAAACAAAAAAAAAGGCTTTTTTTTATAATTTAGGTGAGAGCTGTCATATTTAAGCTGTGTATTAATTTAAAATCACTGTTTGAGCAAAAACATATTAACCAAATCAATGAAAATAATAATTTGTATTTTTTTTTTACTTTTTCAAGTTGACTAAAAAAATATGTTACTTGGGAATATTATTTATAATATAATGTTATAAAATAATTAATTTTAAAATTCGTTTATAATTATTGTAAAATACTTCTAACAAAATTATATTTTATAATTATAGCTTATTTCAAGGAGTTTTTGTAAATTCAGTTGTTGTGTAAATGGTACTCCCATATTGTAGTTTTGTTTTTTTATTTTTATTAAAACCAAGCTGTTTTTCACAGCAACTGTTGTAATGTAAACAAATAGTAGGTGCTCCATATGTATCACAAACAAAGATTCATATTCTATGAATCTTTGAATTTTACAATAACAATTTGTATAGTTTTTTTAACTTATTTTTTTATCGAAAACGAGTTGTTTTTCTTAACATATTTTGATTTGCAGTTGCTTTTGTATATAAATGTTTGACCTATTTTATCTGTTGTTGTTTTTTTTCCACAAACGCTTGCAGTGCTTTTCATAAGATTTAATACAATATTTTTCTACATTTTGTATGGTTTTAAATTTCATGGTTATTTGTCAACATGAAAACATGTTGTTGTAATGACAATAATTCACAACACCTCTAAGAACCATAAACTGCAAATTTTTAACGACTAGGAACTTAATTTACATAATTTAGACTCTAAAAAAGAAAAAAAGTAGGTAAGAGGAAATGTGGAGTCCTCCCGCCCAAAACTTGAAATTTCAGTACTTTAAAAATAACTAAAACTGGTTTTGGTATTCTTAATTAAAATATTTAATGAAATGTATGTGTTACGATTTAAGTTTTAATAGTTGCCATCCAAAATAGTAAGTTGAGAGTGGGTAAAAACAAAAAAAAAGGCTTTTTTTTATAATTTAGGTGAGAGCTGTCATATTTAAGCTGTGTATTAATTTAAAATCACTGTTTGAGCAAAAACATATTAACCAAATCAATGAAAATAATAATTTGTATTTTTTTTTTACTTTTTCAAGTTGACTAAAAAAATATGTTACTTGGGAATATTATTTATAATATAATGTTATAAAATAATTAATTTTAAAATTCGTTTATAATTATTGTAAAATACTTCTAACAAAATTATATTTTATAATTATAGCTTATTTCAAGGAGTTTTTGTAAATTCAGTTGTTGTGTAAATGGTACTCCCATATTGTAGTTTTGTTTTTTTATTTTTATTAAAACCAAGCTGTTTTTCACAGCAACTGTTGTAATGTAAACAAATAGTAGGTGCTCCATATGTATCACAAACAAAGATACATATTCTCTGAATATTTGAATATTACAATAACAATTTGTATAGTTTTTTTAACTTATTTTTTTATCGAAAACGAGTTGTTTTTCTTAACATATTTTGATTTGCAGTTGCTTTTGTGTATAAATGTTTGACCTATTTTATCTAACCACACATCATCTTCCATCTTAACTTTAAAAATAGCTATCCAAAACAGGGTTACCGACCGGTCAACATTATTAGTACATTATTCTCAATTCAAAAAGTTAATGAATTTTATGTGTCACCGTTAATGTATCAAAAAAACTAGTTTGGAAGGGGGGTAAAAACAAAATTAGAAGCAATTGAGATCATATTGTATTAAAAAATTATGGAAAAAAAATAAATTATTAATTAAACCAAGTGAGATATTCAGTGGTACACAATAAGTTGGTCACCCTGTATTAAAATTATTTTAAAATAAATGTAATGTCAACGATTTTGACCAATAATAAAATAATAACAATCCATATTTTAGTAAAATATGAGTTTTTAAAATGTTAACATAAAAGATTGTATGAAGTAACACCCATAGGTATATGTCATTTGTTTACATTACTACAATAATTTCAGTAATATGGTTTAAAAAAAAACTTGTTTTCGTAATAGAACATAATAATATTGAAATTTTATGATAGTTAAATGTACTTCTCATTTGTTTACATTGTAACAGTTGTTGTGAAATAATGGTGTTGGATTATACGCATGTATAACTTGGTGGAAGTTAGTATTTAAGTAGAAATAAAAACACAACAATAATATGATTGAACATAATACTATAAACATAAAAACACACGGTATATATACAACGTACGTTGCAGTTATAACAGCATCCGTAGAAGTACCAGACACCTTAATACTATGGCTTGTGTATAATAAAATCTAGGTCACAAATGAAAATGGTCCTTGTATCAAACAACTTTTAAATAATACATAATGATTTCTATAATGTTCGCATATACTATTATATATAAAGAGAAACCGTTGCTTGACGTTTTGCTTGCCATGAAATTGTAGATGACCCCAACATGAATAAATGTGCCGAAGTTGATCTCCTTGTTTCTAAATCTCCGGCATAATCAGAATCTGTGATATTCTCAAATCTAAATTATTATCAGATTTATAAACCAATCCGTAATAAATTGTATGTTTTACGTAACGCATAATGCGTTTGACCATTGATCAATGAGCATTAGTTGGTTTTGCCAAAAATCGTGACACAAAATTGACTGCAAATGCCAAATCTGATCTTGTTAATTGTGACAGGAATAATAAACTTCCCACAGCTTCTCGATACGGTACTTGACCTTCTACTAGTACTGTTGAATCCGCGTGAACATCCAATGTCGTTGACTTATCAATGGGTATTGCAATTTCCTTTGCATCTAACATATTAATACGTTTAATAATATTTCTAGAATAATTTATTTGACAAATAAATAATGATCTATCATCTAACATCTTAATTCCCATACCTAGAAAATAATCCATGGTACCAGTTTAACCTTTTTTTCAAACTTTGACAATAATACCTGTATTTTTGTTTTACTGGCTGACGCAATGAGACCATCATCAACAAAAATAGCCAAAAATTTAATTTTCCATTATTATCATGATAAGTAAAAACCCACGAATCATATTTACTTTGAATTAAATTGAATTGTAATAGGACATTTTTAAACCTTGAATTCCAACATCGTCGAGATTATTTTAATCCATACAACGATTTACGTAATCTGCAAACTCAACCTAAATTGTCATCAAATTCGATCGGTTGTTCTATATATAATTCGTCTTCTAACATACCATAAGAAATTTTGTACCAGTGTCAAATTGGCATAATTCCAATGTCTGAGACGCTATTATGGCCAAAATTGTTCTGATAGATTCAAATATGACTACAGGTGAGAATGTCTCGTTATAATTTATTCCGTGTCTCTGTCGAGAACCTTTTACAACTAATCGTGCCTTAAATCTAACAATATGCCCGTTAACATTGTATTTGATTTTGTAAACCCATGAACTATTTAACACTTGCTTTCCTACTGGAGTTGGCACTAACGTCCAGGTGTCATTAGTATGCAATGAACTTATTTCGTCGTCTATGGCTTGAATACAATTATTTTTGTACTCATAACTCACAGCTTCATTTTAGTTTATTGGTACGAATGTCCAAGCAGTGACAAAATGGGTTAATTTGAAAAAAAATATAAGGACCTAAACTTACTAAGATTAAATAATGGTGAGCAATTTCGACAGATGGGATGAATAGAGGAGGAGAAGTGGTCTCGATAAAGAAAATAAACAGCCTGTATATTAAGCCAATACATATTATGATTGAAAGTAATAATATCATTTATAATAGCGAACAAAAACTTCTTAGTACATAGTACAGTAAATTATTTGACAGTTTTTATATAAGTGTGGCATCCAAAAACATTTAAAAATATGAACAGAAAAAATGTATAATTTATTAAAATAAACGCGGGAGGATAAAAATGATTTAATTTAAACAAGGGATTATGCTATCCCCTGTCAAATCGTGGTTTTCGTTGTTTACAAAACATATATCGCCCTCATAGAATGCGCATGAGATTTTTATGTGCTCTTTATGACGTATAACACAAACTTCGCCTACAACATCAGCATTTGTTGTGTATTCATCTGGAAATCTCATACTCCAGAACAATCCTATGATTCGACATGTGTGTGTAAAATCTATAGGGTTGGTCCTATGTTCTGAAAAAAAGTTTACAAAAGTTAGCCAAACTAAAATTAAGGCTAATTTTATATCCCCACCCAAGAGAAAATGTGTATTCAGACACAAAATGTAAATTTTACAGGAGAAACAATAAAATTACTTATTAATAAATTAATAATTATTAACTTTTTCTTCCTAAACCTATTAACCTTACACACTTTATCATCACCCAACTGCATTAATTGTCTTACCCTTTAACATTCTCCAAAATTAAACACTGTTGTCACCGTTTTACTCCTTCTAATCCTCAGTCCTTTCTATTTAAGTTTCTCAGCCACTTCTACCGGACTACCCCCACTAACGCTACGTCATCTGTAAACTACATACCCCGAGGCACCTCCCCTGTATATCTTTCGTAATCTCGTCCATTATTAAAGAGAACAAGTAAGGACTCAACGCTATACCTGGATGCACAACTACTCTCACACTAAAATCTTCCATTTCTCCACACACAGTCTTCACTCTTGTACTTGCCCGTACATACATTTCTTCTATTACACTAACTTACACCCTTCGCACTCAATTTTTCTTAAACGTCCACCTCTAAACCTCTCATTAATAAAAAACTAACTAATTAGCTTAAATAAATGAACTTAGAAGGACCCATCTAAGAGTCTAAACGTCATATAAGATGAATATAAAGGCAGGGATTAGAGCATGAAATTTAAATCTAGGTGAACCAAAAATCCTGAAAATTTAAATTGTGTAATGTTTGTTGGTACGAATATGCATTTTTTCCTTGTAACTACTCATTTTATTATTAGTTTATTATTTACTGTCTCTTATATCGGTTATAAACAATCTTAAAGCTATTTTCATCATATTTCTTCGAACAACTCCAAGATCATTCTCAGTTGCACCACGACCACTAACTAAAAAATTCAATCAATTTGTTATACAAAGTAAAAATAATTTTGTAAAGGGTCTTTCTAGTGGCATTTTTGTAACCTCAGTTAACACGGCAAAATTTCAAATTTAAAAATTACATTTTTCGAAAAACAGACTATTAACAAACAAACGAATCGTTAAAATATGTTTTTATTGGAGTTTTAAGTTCACATGGTGTCTATTTAAAAAAAAAGTTATTCGAAAATCTATTATTTTTCAACCAAATAATAATTTATTCGACTTGTATGTTACTTAAAAAAATCAATTGTTTAATGACAAATTCTATGTATTAATCTAGCTAGTAACAGTGATCAAAGTGAAGATAAAATAAAAAACTTTAAGCAACAGTAGAGTAATTAATTTCAAACACTTTTTGTGATATTTTTTATAGTAAGGTGATGTGCGGTAACTAAAATTACTGGCATAATTTTTCACTGACAATTAAAATGCTAATTGATATAAATATCACATACAAATATTGACTAGTGAATACTAGCTGATACTATTTTTTTATTAAAATAACTAAAAACAAATAATTTTTTTTGTTTAATATTTGTATGGTAGATATAAATGGGTATATTGGGATTTGTAGTCAAAACGTGTAACGTTATAAGTTTAAAAGTTTAATGAAAGTATCATTTTTTTGCGTTCAGTTGGAGGTAAAGATTTTTGAACGTTAAAATATATAGCATTTAAATGAACGTATAGTTGTTGACCAAATATTTGTATTATGTTATGTTTAGTTAAATATAAACTTGTAAATTGAACTTTAAATTTTAACAGTTCATTACAATTACGTTACGAAAACTTGGATTGACTTAACATAAACGACCGATTGATCATCTAGATTTTAAGCGCTATTTACGACTGCCGAATAAAGTGTAATTACCTTGATATGTAACCTTATTCGCATCAAGGCCTGTAACAAAAACATCATATGCAATAAATAATTGTACGATTATTGAAAATAAGTATTTTATTAGATCTAAGAAAACAATTTATAAGAAAAAAGTAGTAGGAACCTAATTGAAAATGTTTAGAAAATCTGGTAGTTTTGGGGAACCATAATGCTAAAATAAATTTATAGGGCCAATGTTAAAAAAACTAAGCTTGCCCAAACACTCCACGCTATAATGTTATTTCATTAAGAAAAAGTACTAGAGTCCTATGTGTAAAACGTGTAGATATATTATCTGGTTATTAATAGTTGCGGCGGCCGATCAGTTTTTACGAATTTTCCATTATTTCATTTATTTTTTCATTTTATTTCATTAATTTTTTTGTGTACATTTGAGTATTCAGTGTGAACTTTACGATTAATTAACGAGAGTACACCTATAGGCGGCTAAGACTCGTACAAAAATTCGATACAAAAGTGCCAAATTCGTTCTATTAAAATTCATACTATTAGTTGAACAATAAATTGAAAAATTGGTATTCACAAATTAAATTAAGTATTGCGCATAAGAATCAAACATATTTTTTATAATTTTTTTTAAAGTAAAAGTGAATGTGAATCACAGTTATTTTTAATTACCTGAAATTTTAACTATCAGTTTTGTAAAGTGTTTGATAAAACATGTTAAATTTTATAATTACCAAATTCTCTGTTTAATTCTAGTGTCAGTTCATCCTCCAATGCCTTCTCTATAATTTAAACCATAAATTGTTTATATATGTCTACTATTGTTATGGCAAAATTAATATGCATACGATTTTTTTTATAATTAAAAAAATAATGTAAAAGCCATTTGTAATGTATAATGTATTATGAATATGAAATATGAATTACGGTATTGTAAGTCCTCGTTAATATCTTTTTCTGAAATTAAAACGAAAACATTTTGTACTGGTGAATAACCAACAAGTATATGGAAATATTTTCAATTATTACCAGGTAGTGCAAACATAAAAGTCAATTTCTCTGAAATTATAAGAACAAAAAAATTATTTTTTAAACGATATTTGACTTAATTTCATCTTCCATTATAAATTTAAATAAAGAAGTCAAGGTATAAAATACACGTTTAATACTAATAAGGAAGTTAAATTTACAAATAAATATTGAATGATTTAAATTTAATATTTATGTCACTTATTAATTCGCATTGATAAATTTTTGCATTTATTGTATCACTTCTAAAACACTTCTTCTACTAGCAAACCTAATCGGTTTGGTTTTAAAATAATAATTACTCATTATTTCTTCATCTTGTTGAACAACAAAATGTATTATTTTGTTCCTAATGGTTTCTGAAATAAATAAATATTTGATTAAGTTAAAAAAATCAAATGATATTTAAATGCGACAAATTATGTATAAAAATGTTCTAAATAGAAATATATTTTGGGTTAAACGTAGCTCATTTATTTAGTGATAAACCGTCTTTGAATTTGATAACACAATTATTATTATATAATATTTATTCTAGATCATAAATAATATTGTAGAAACTAAATTATAATGAAATCATATTATTCGTGTGGGACACTCTTTTGAGAAATATTCTCAAAACAATTCGCATTATTTGAGCTTATTATACCTCGACTTCACCAGTATTGATAATTCCTGGAGTACTCCGGTAAAAACCATTTTTTTTAAAATACAATACACAAAGGCTATTTTGGAAACATTTTGTCATTAAGATTATAGTTCATTAAAATACATCACCTTATAGTCAGGCAAACGGAAAGTATAACAAAACCATAAAAATTATTGTATTAATAATTTTTAGTATGTCTTACTTTCTAAAATATGTCTGTCAATGAGTACGTCTGTAACAAATTATGTATAAAAACTGTAATTAAAACTTAAAAATCTATTATGTAAAAAAAAAATGTACTGACTTGTAAATTTAAGTCTCTTTCTATCTGCTAAATTTTCTGTAAAAAATTTGAATATTGAAGTTTTTTAGTTATTTTAAACCTAAGCCTAAGTACCTTTAGTAAGTGTGTCAGGAGTTCTTGGACGAGGTCTTCTTGGACCATATATTCCACTAGTACTTGCCAAAACATTTAAAAATGGACAGAGCAGTAAAACAAAGAAAACTTTCATTTTCGTCTGTAAATTATAATGCAGATTAAAACATGTTATGTTAGACGGAGGTGTACTTACAATAAAATCTAAACATTTATTGCAGAGTTCCCTATGTATGTTTTTTAACTCCATGTGGGAATATTTCTACTGCATTACGTTTACTTCTTTACATTACTTTGAAATGTTGTTTAAACTTCTGTTGTTTTACACATTCAGGTAATATTAAATTACAGAAAATATTAAAAAAACAATAATTGACAAATTTATACTATTTTTTACAATACTAGTTTCAACAATATTTATTAAGTATCTTTAACAAATGGCGTCAAAGTGTTTAAATCGTTTATAGCGTTTATTTGAAAGTGGTTTTACAACTCTTGTCAAAAATAATTCCTGTATAGCAGTGACCTCTCCGTCCCTATTGCTTTGATCCCATTATGCCTCAGTCCCACTGTACTGGCTTACTAGGGTAAAATTACTTTCAAATATACGATTTGATACGGTCTATGCTATGCGTAGTTATAACCAGAGTTTTGCATAATTCTATTAAAAGATATCTAAATAATTATCTTAATAACAAATTAATCAAATATCTTTTTTTAAAAGTGTATTCGGATAATTTTAAAAATATCATTTAAATAGTGTGTAAGTGTTTTTAAAATGATTATTTCGTAACATTTTACATGTAGAAAATATATAAACCCTGTAAATATAAAAAATAATTTCATATATTACTTACTTTTATAGTTGCAATGATACTCGTAGTTATACTGACTGCTTCAATAGTTTTTTTACGACTGATCAAATGGCTTACATATTGCCGACCGAAACAACAATAACTAGTCGTATTGTGCAGAATTGTTTATGCGAATTTGTTAACATAAGGAATGTTATTCATTTTTCGTTATAAACAACATATTTACATAATTCCGAATCATATTACCAAGTAGAGTATAATATTATATTTGTGTACTAAATACTAAACCTTACAAAACAATTTGTGAGTACGATTACCGAAAACCCAATATTAAAATTACCAGACTCGACTATTTGTTACCCAAGAGAAAAAAATAGAATCAAATTTATATGGGGATAATACATTTTTTTTAACTAGTTAGGAAAACCAATTTAATTTTAATTAGATTAATTAAATGGTGTCCACTCAGATACGTACATTTAATAATTTGGGCGTGTTTAATGTTTGCTAACTTGACTCAGTCTATTTTTGAATTTGTATATCCATCTGACCAAGTGAAATTAATACTTGTATTACAGAATATACACATTTAATGTATGAAAATTAAAAGTAAATAAACTATTTACAAATTTTTCTTTGTAGAAAAATAATATACATTTATGTCAAAACCTGATCTCTACGAGTTACCATCTTTATTCCCGTAACTTGTTGTACACATTTTGATCAGATTATCATATTGGCACCGAGAATCATGAATGGTTTAAAATCACTAATACTATACTTAAATACTCTACAATATACTTATATTGCAAAATCAGTATTTGTTATATTGATGCAATTGTTTTGTAGTTTTCTGATTTTGCATTCATTTTAATGTATAAAGAAGGATCATTTTAATTCATAAAAATTGCATTATTTACAATAATAAAAACTTATTTATTA
Organism: Adelges cooleyi; assembly: GCF_023614345.1. Lineage (NCBI taxonomy): Eukaryota > Metazoa > Arthropoda > Insecta > Hemiptera > Adelgidae > Adelges > Adelges cooleyi. Next base: position 2,990,121 of record NW_026095751.1, read on the forward strand.
GTAAAAAAGTAGATACTGAAGTCTGCCCGTTACTGCAGAAAAATTATAAAATAGTGAACTGTTACAAAAATTAGGAAAGCGCAGTTTAAATCTTACAACAGAACAAATTAGGTTATATAAAAATTTAATAATTTGGATAGCAAAAGAATGTACACAATAAAACAAATGAATTTCTTATGCAAAAATTTGATAAAAGAGGATTAAATTACTTATGTCTTGAATTATATGTAAACATCTTCTTTATTTAAAATTTGAGCAATTACAAAACAAGTTAATGCAATATTTTATTTGAAACATAGTACGATTTTTGTTTTTTTAAGAATAGAAGAATATCACTTTTTCATTTAATTAAGTAAAAACGAATATTTCTTTAAAATAACTAAAATTAAATAATATGACACTTTTTTAGCTTTTGGAAAAATACTATAATAGTTGTATAGATTATAGAATAGTTTAAAAACACAATTAATACTGTTATTCATATGATACTAGAATTGTACATATTAGCTTCTTCCATGACTTGTTAATTATAGCATTTAGACACACTATATTTTGTCACTTTGTGTAATACCTATTTAAAAAACATGTCAGGAGATATAATTGAAGTAGGTATTAATCTATTAAGCTCAAATTAAGTTTAAGTATTTACTTTTATATTTCAGCTGTTATTTAGTATCATGACAATGTTGTTTCACTCCTTAATTTGTTTAGCATTATGCAAAACTTTATTAATATTGTCTGCTTTATTGCCAAAAACTTGATATGAACTGTCACGAAGAATAAAGTTCGAACAGTTGATATTTTAGTATGTGTTTTTGTATTTTTGACTAAAACATAAAATATAAGGTATTTAATATTTTATTTAATGTAGCGCATTAGGGTTAAGGGTAGGGGCATATTGAGTTAAGGCTGCCTGTTGATTACAAATCTTTGAGCAACATCATTGTTTAAGTGATAACATAAATTTCAAAATAACGCTTATCTTACGGACACAGCTAATTCGCCTGACAGCTGCAGTGTCCTCTGCGCCACACAATGCCCATATTTAATTTTCATTATTTGAATATTTTGGACTTCTTGATTTGGTTTTTATGAATTATATTACTGCGATTAGTGACTACAACACACAATATAATAACCGGGTCCTACTAAATTTTAAATTACTGTTTGGGGGAATACATTTCTCCCCATTTCTTAAATCAGTAAAGATTTTATTTGTAATTTTTTGTTTATTATTTCAAGATGTTTCAGAAAAAGTGGTAGTATTATGTTCGTTGTTTATAATAAGTATTAAATACAAATTTAAAAATTTATCAGGACCACCTAAGGTAATACCGGTTTGGTACAGTTACATAAATTTATGACATATGGTTATTTTTTCCCTATATTATACTTGTTTTATAAACATAACTTAGTTTTAATGATTTTTTGTAAAACCATTAATCAAGTAAAATGTATCTGAAATCTGCATACTTTAATAAAAGTTGAAAATCCATTGTTTCCTTTTTTTTTTTTTCAAACCCTAGCTGTTTTTAACGGCGACTATTGTAAACAAATGGTAGGTATCACAAACTTTGAATATTATAAGAATCTTCGTATATTACAATGTATGGTTTTAATATCTATTTTTTTATCGAGAACTAGGTGTTTTTCTTAACATGTTTGTTTTGCAGCTGTTTTTGTCTTTAAATGTTTGAACTACTTTATTTCTTGCACGGTAGAATCCTGGTGTTTTAATAATTGTAGCAGATGCCCTGATACGTCTAATTATTAATATTTTACGTGTTACACTTAATAGGCATTTTTAAACAATACTTTTTCTAAAATTTAATAGGTACGACATTTTCCCACAATCCGTGTGGTTTTAAATTGCGCGATTATTTAACAACATGAAAATATGTTAAGCAACCATCTATATTCCCGTAGCTTCAAATTTTTATACATCTTATGTTTTGATTATTTAACATTTATTATAGATACTTATTTTTCTAATTTAGTCCTAATAATATTGAATGACTTATATTATTTAATGTTCAAAACCTTATTTTCTTTAGAATATTATTTTAATGTACGTATATGTGTATATTATCATCAAAAACGGTTTTGAGACATTTTATTTAGTGATTTTAGCCGGGAAGGTTTAGGCTATACAATTGAGTTCTATACAAAATTTACCCTTGCACAAAATTAAAATATATTTTTTTTTTTAAATTATGTTTTTAGCAGGTAAAAATGTACGGAGTCACAAATCACAATTGATGATTAAGAATATTTTTTGTTATTTATTTTGGATTATTACTATACTTTAATTAATAATAAAATATTAAAAATGTAAATTAAAATTTTTAAGTATTTTAACAGAAGAGTAGTTTTATTCATAAAACAAGTTTAATAAAGAAAAAAAATATGATTATACATTAGGGTGGTCGTTAATTTATTTCGACTCTGAGGGGTAAAGTATAGAAATAGTTTTGAAATGTTGAAAATAAATGCCCTAACTTTTTCAGATTTTTGATTTAAGAATAACAGGTGCTGCACAGGGCCTCAAGATTTTTATTGAAATAACATTGTTATTACTTATTTTCCAATAATTGTTTTATTACAACGGCTAACTAACTGCAAACAAATTTTCAACTATGAAGAAATGTCGGGAATTGGTACTGGTACAAATGAGAATGTAGATAAAAGACAATCCAATTAATTTCTAATTTATACAAGCCACTTGTATAACATTTTTTGCTTATTCGATAATATTAATAATGAATACTTCTAAATCCATACTGGTACAATGATATCTACATTATGACTCGTGTTTACATATTATTGTGTACAGGGTTATTCTTTTAGCATGAACCACTCAATATCTCATAGGGTTTAATAAGAAATCAAACTATTTTTTTTGACATTTTCATGTCTTAGCTCTGGCACATAACCCTGGCAAATAACCGAAAAAAGCGTAACGAAAATATTGTAACAAATATTGTATCGCAAATGTGGGGCAACATTCTAAAACGTACTATTTCCAAATTAACAAAATTGAGTTTTATATTTATTCTTACTGGAAAAAATGCGGGAAATCGAATGTTGCCATCAGATTTTACCTAAACGTACCATTACCTTTGTTAAAATCAATTTAAATTCATGAATGACGTCAAAACGCACTATTTCCAAAGGCAAAAGTAAATCAAAAGTTACTTTTTCCAAATTATGTCAAAACGTACTATTGCCCATTTTAAATAGATGATCCATTTGAAAAAATGAAGCAAAACGTACTAATTCCTCAAATTTTTACAAAACGTACTATTTCCAAAGTACACCATAGTGCACTATTTCCCGCAGTACGAAGATAGGGGATTAAATTGAATTAAATCCATAACGTACTATTTCCATTGGTTTTAAATTTGTATGAAATCTTTTTTAATTATATTATTATTACATTTAACTATAGATAAATATTGTGCGGATTTATTTTTTTTATTTTTTTGTTTATTTTATCAGCTGACAATAAAATCATCATGTCTCTAACTTCATTATTATTGATAAAAAATTGGGCCAAAACTACAGTATTGTGTATTAGCACATAATTCCACCATATAACAATGCAAACAACAGATTTTTGAAAATGTCTTCATAAAACTGCTCGACATCTTCTGGAATAGTAAAAAAATGTAAAAGTTTTCTTACATCATCTTATTTGGCGATTTTTACATGATTTGTCTGTGGTAAAACTTCAAGATTGTCACACATTGAGCTTATTTTGCATTTTTTTTTAACACATCTACAGTTTCTGGTGAACCCTTCATAGGTTTCCGAAATTCCAACTGTTTGTGCATTCCTAAGTAATGGACTATTACAGTTTACTATTTGTGATAAATTATATTATAACCATATATTTTGTTACTATTTTATTAATTTGTTATCTATCAAACAATAGTTAAATATTGTTTATGTCTAATTTATTGTTTTATCAATTGTTTTAATATATACATTATTAATAAACAATACATCTGAATACAATTAATACATTTTTATTTATTATGTTTAGCTAATATTTAAGGAATATATTACTGCCCAAGAATATCAACAGTTGAGGTTGTATTTTGTTAAAATTAGTATATATTTGTAATATTCATAAATTATTAAAAAGTTTTTCAGCCGAGTCTGCAACCACAAAAGAGCATTTTCATGTCTCGTTGAAGTACCGAATAAATTTAGATTAGGTGTGGAATTATAATTGAAAAAAAAAGTTATATGGAGCTACCAGTTACAGCATAAGGCCAAGGAGATTAAAAAATTATGTACAATCAAGTTACTGGCTAAAATTGTAGTGTTTGTTATCTGGCCAAAAGTAACTTAACATAGAGAATTAAACTATTTTGAATTTATTTTTTAGTTCTAATTTGAACGTTGAACGTACAACATATCTCTTATCTCAAATCAGATAACAGCGTAACAGATTAACATTCGAAATAGATCCGAAATGGTCATTCCGATAATTGTCTTTCGTCGTCGCTTCGTAGTTTTTGTTACATTGCGGCGCGTAACAGCGTAACGCTTTTTTGGTAACACTTTTTTTCGGTTATTTACCGGCTAAATCTCACCCATATCTCCTATCCCCTATTCCACCCCTATCTCCCGTCCCCAACCCTTTCGCTTTTTTCGTTACGCTCTTTTGGTTACGCTTTTATGGTAACGCATGTATGGTAACGCTTTTTTCGGATATTTGCCAGGGTTATGTGCCAGAGCTAAGACATGAAAATGTCAAATGCTATTTATTTTTGATAATTATTAAAAATGAGTACAAAATGAAAATAAATTATTATGGGATAGTATACTTTCCTAAGTAAAACGCACCAATTCTGGAAATAGTACGTTTTGACAATAAAGATACAAAACGTACTATTTCCTCAAATTATATCTAAACGTACTATTGGATGGAAATGGTACGTTTTGGCACAATCGATAAACTTAAAAATTTAATTTAAACCATTTAACTAAAATATTACTTATGGGAAATAATAAAATCATGTTTATTTAAATATTATACATTTTTTGGTATAATAAATCTCTACGATAGTTCAATCGTTCGAAACAAAAAACCATCAATATTGAAAAAAGTGAAAATGGAAATATTACGTTTTGGAATGTCGCCCCACAAATATTGTAACGAAAAATGCGTTACCAAAAAATAAATAAGGATGAAGATAAGGTTGGGGTTGGGGACGGTAGATAGGGGTGGGAATTAGCCGGGACATAACCGAAAAAAAGTGTTACCAAAAAAGCGTTACGCTGTTATGCGCCGCAAGGTACCAAAAATCATTCGACAATTCAAAGACAATTATCGGAAAGACCATTTCGGATATATTTCGAATGTTAATCCGTTACGTTGTTATCTGATATGAGATAAGAGATATGTCGTACGTTCAACGTTCAAATTAGAACTTAATAATAAATTCAAAATAGTTTAATTCTCTATGTTAAGTTACTTTTGGCCATATAATAAACACTACAATTTTAGCTAGAAATTTGGTTGTACATAATTTTTCAATCTCCTTAGCTTATGCTGTAACTGGAAGCTCCATGTAATTTTTTTTTTTTAAATTATAATTCCACAACTAATCTAAATTTATTCGGCACTTCAACGAGACATGAAAATGCTCTTTCCTGGTTGCAGACTCGGCTAAAAAACTTTTTTATACAACCTTTGAAGCTTAAATGGTTACGTTTAGATTTTATTAACTTTTTAAATTGAAAATAATGTACTAAAAATGTTGACTGGTCGATAACCAGTTTCGGATAATTATTTTTGAAGTTATTGAAGATTCAAGTTTAGGGCAGGAGGAAAGGTGGAGTGTAGTATTATTTTTATCTGCACGCATTTCCCAACCGCACTTCACCTCCCATCTTAACTTTGAAACTCTTATGTCTTTAAACATAGTTATTCCAAACTAGTTATCGACCACTCAAAATGTATACAGGGTGATTCTTTTAGCATGAACCACTCAGTATCTCATAGGGTTTAATAAAAAATCAAAATATTTTTTTTCATATTGTTGTTATACAATATGATCTCAATTTTTCAAAATTTTTTTTGTTTTTACCCCCCTCCCAACTTAGTTTTTTTGATAGCAAATAAAAGGGTTACGTATATATTTGATTAACTTTTTAAATTGAAAATAATGTACTAAAATTGTTGACTGGTCAATAACCAGATTCGGATGACTATTTTTGAAGTTATTGGAGTTTCAAGTTTAGGGCAGGGCCAACCACCCTTCCTTTCCCATTTTAACTTTGAAACTCTTATGTCTTTAAACATAGTTATTCGAAACTAGTTATCGACCACTCAAAATGTTTAGTAACTTTAATAATATTAATATGTTATGTGATAGCTATTTTAAATAAATTGGTATGATAATTTGTTTCATCAAAAACAAAAACTATACATATTTTAATGTGTAAAGTTTAAAATCTTGGAACAACCAACACTCGTAGTTATTTTTTATCTATTTACACTGCTACAGCAACATCAGAAAAATTGTTCAAACATTAAAATACACAACGGACAAAACAAAATATGAAAACAACTTGGTTTTGCATTATTTTACCAACAGGAATTTGTCATTTGTTTACATTACAACAGTCGTTGTGAAATAGTCAAATAGGTAAATAAAGTTACTGATTATACACTAACGAATCTCCGTATGTGTAGCGACATCTACTCAGAGGAAAAACAATATTAATATGTTTTAATATTTTTGCTATTTAAATAAATAATAAGTACCATACTGCGGAGATCTCTGCATATTATTCGATACAAAAAATTTAAGCATTGAATTTATACTTTATTATTATTTTACACAAGTCAAGAAATAAAATATCACATTTATATCGCTTACAAATAACAATAAACTCTTTGATTAAGTATAAATGTTTTTAATAACACATAATAAATTTTTTTTAATTTAAGAATGGGTATTTTTTACACAATTATAAAAGCTAATATTTAAAATTTAACCTTAAATGTTCAACAGTTTTATTGCCGCATCTTTTTTTTTTTTTACTAGCCAACTCTACATTATTCGAATGCTAAAGTATATATTTAAATAAAAGAGTTTTAAGAATTTAGACTTTATGTATTCTTTTACTTAATAACTCATAAAACTTTACAGTACAATATTTGGAAGAAAAAAAAATAATAAGAATATTGGAATATTGTTGTAACAAAGTAGATTCAGACAAGTTTTTTATTATACATAGTATTATGTTTTTCAAAACAACTTTAAAGATAAGTAATGTTTAGTATTAGAATACCAATTTCTGTTGGAATTAAACGCAAATATATTTAAAGTTATAGTAAAATGGTTTGTGTTACTTGTTAGTATTAATACAAACAGCACATAGCTGTCAAAACCCGATCTCTACCAAGTACCATCTTTATTCCCATAACTTGTTATTCACATTTTGATCTTAATCTTAAAATCTTAAAACAGAATAAATAAAGAGAAATTAAAATTCAAAAATTTGGATAGCAAAAGAATGTACACAATAAAACAAATGAATGTATCAATGAAATTCTTTTGCAAAATCTTGATAAAAGAGGAATTTAAATCCTTATGTCTTGATTTATATGTTAACATCTTTTATGTTTATAATTTGAGCAATTACAAAACAAGTTAATACAATATTTCTTTTGAAACATAGTACGATGTTTGTTTTTTAAAGAATAGAAGAATATCACTTTTTCATATAATTAAGTAAATAACGGATATTTCTTTAAAATAACTAAAATTAAATAATATGACACTTTTTTAGCTTTTGGAAAAATGCTATAATAGTTGTATAGATTTACTTTAAGAAAAAAGCAATTTTTATATTAATAGTTATTGATATTCGAACAATTCCCATAACTTGTATAGTTGTATCCAATAATGGGCAAACAAAAATAATAATTGATTCTAAAAAACAAATGGGAGTTGTGATATTTCGGATTACTTGTTTTGGTTTTTATGGGCAATACTACTGTGATTAGTGACAACAACACACAATATAATAACCTGGTCCAACTAAGTTTTAAATCACTGTTTAGGGGAATACATTTCTCCCCATTTCTTAAATCAGTAAAGATTTTATTTGTAATTTTTTGTTTATTATTTCAAGATGTTTCAGAAAAAGTGGTAGTATTATGTTCGTTGTTTATAATAAGTATTAAATACAAATTTAAACATTTATCAGGACCACCTAAGGTAATACCGATTTGGTACAGTTACATAAAAATATGACATATATTTTTTGTTTGTTCTTGCCAGGTATAAGCCCAAAAATGCCAAACTAAAACGTCTAAGCCCCGATCGGTGGAAACAACGGACGTTAAACGTAAGAGTGAGACATACAGTAAATGTATTACGATTTCCTGAACTAAAAATGTTTTATAATTATAGCTTATTACATGGAGTTTTTGAAAATTCATTTGTTGGGTAAATTGTACTTCAATATTGTATTGTTGGTTTTTTTTTATCAAAACCTAACTGTTTTTACAGCAACTGTTGTAATGTAAACAAATCGTAGGTTCTTATAGGTATCACAAACAAAGATTCACATTCTATGAATTTTTGAATTTTAAAATAAGAATTTGTATAGTTTTTTATCGAAAACGAGTTGTTTTTCTTAACATATTTTGATATACAGTTGCTTTTGTATTTAAATATTTGACCTATGTTATTTCTTTTATAATATTTTACAATATTTTCCCACAATTTGCATGGCTTTAAGTTGCACGGTTATTTTTCAACCCGAAAATATGTTGTTAGCAAAGTTCACGTTTCGTTTTACAACGACTGTTGCTATGTAAAATAATTGCAACATCTGTTAGAGTCGTATACTTATAATTTTTAATGACTAATCTGAAGATCTCGTTAATTTACATAACTTTGACTATTAAAAAGTAAAAAAAAAATATAACCATAACGATTATTCTACATTTGGATACAATTCCTATTAAACACATTATAACACTAAAGGACAAAAAACCTATATTTACTACAATGTATTCAACTCAAATTGAGTTTATGTATTTATTATTATATTATAGTTGTTATTATGTAACATAAAATTGTTGTTTCACTCTTGTGTAAGATTTGTGTAAGATGTGTACCGATTTATGCAAAACTTCATTAATATTGTCTACTTGGTCGTCAAGTACTTGATATGGACAGTCACATAGAATATATTTCAAACTGTGGTATTTTAGCTTTGTTGTTTTGTATTTTTGACTACAACATAAAATATAGTATTTTATAATTTATCCAAAGTTCGAATTTCGGCCACTGGAGGTTTGTTCTAAGGCGAGCAATTGTCTAGGGTAAAAATTGCCACCTGCACCTCTTTCTGGGGCCCACTTGTTTGGTAGGCATTCTGATATAAGCCCAAAAATTAATATTTTATAATTATAGCTTATTACAAGAAGTTTTTGTAAATTCATTTGTTGTGTAAATTGTACTCCAATATTGTATTTTTGTTTTTTTATTTTTATCAAAACCAAGCTGTTTTTCACAGCAACTGTTGTAATGTAAACAAATAGTAGGTGCTCCATATGTATCACAAACAAAGATACATATTCTATGAATCTTTGAATTTTACAATAACAGTTTGTATAGTTTTTTCAACTTATTTTTTTATCGAAAACGATTTGTTTTTCTTAACATATTTTGATTTGCAGTTGCTTTTGTGTATAAATGTTTGACCTATGTTATTTCTTTTATAATATTTTACAATATTTTCCCACAATTTGCATGGCTTTAAGTTGCACGGTTATTTTTCAACCCGAAAATATGTTGTTAGCAAAGTTCACGTTTCGTTTTACAACGACTGTTGCTATGTAAATTAATTGCAACACCTGTTAGAGTCGTATACTTATAATTTTTAATGACTAATCTGAAGATCTCGTTAATTTACATAACTTTGACTATTAAAAAGTAAAAAAAAAATATAACCATAACGATTATTCTACATTTGGATACAATTCCTATTAAACACATTATAACACTAAAGGACAAAAAACCTATATTTACTACAATGTATTCAACTCAAATTGAGTTTATGTATTTATTATTATATTATAGTTGTTATTATGTAACATAAAATTGTTGTTTCACTCTTGTGTAAGATTTGTGTAAGATGTGTACCGATTTATGCAAAACTTCATTAATATTGTCTACTTGGTCGTCAAGTACTTGATATGGACAGTCACATAGAATATATTTCAAACTGTGGTATTTTAGCTTTGTTGTTTTGTATTTTTGACTACAACATAAAATATAGTATTTTATAATTTATCCAAAGTTCGAATTTCGGCCACTGGAGGTTTGTTCTAAGGCGAGCAATTGTCTAGGGTAAAAATTGCCACCTGCACCTCTTACTGGGGCCAACTTGTTTGGTAGCGTATAGTCGGCATTAAATGTATTAACTAGATTCTAAGGGAAAAATTACCACCTGCACCTCTTTTTGGGACCAACTTTTTTGGTAGGCATTCTGATATAAGCCCAAAAATGCCAAACTAAACCGTCTAGGCACCGATGGGTGTAAATAACGGTCGTTAATCGCAAGAGAGAGACATATAGTGAATGTATTGCGATTTCCTAAACCAGAAATGTTTTATAATTATAGCGAAAACTCCTTGTAATAAACAAGGTGTTTTTGTAAATTCATTTGTTGTGTAAATTGTACTCCAATATTGTATTATTGTTTTTTTTATCAAAACCAAGCTTTTTTTCACAGCGACTGTAGTATTGTAAACAAATGGTAGGTTCTCCATATGTATCACAAACAAAGATTCATATTCTGTGGACCTTTGAATTTAACAATAACAATTTGTATAGTTGTTTATTAGATTTGCAGTTGCTTTTGTATATAAATGTTTGACCTATTTTATCTGTTGTTGTTTTTTTTCCACAAACGCTTGCAGTGCTTTTCATAAGATTTAATACAATATTTTTCTACATTTTGTATGGTTTTAAATTTCATGGTTATTTGACAACATGAAAACATGTTGTTGTAATGACAATAATTCACAACACCTCTAAGAATCGTAAACTGCAAATTTCTAACGACTAAGAACTTAATTTACATAATTTTGACTCTAAAAAAGAAAAAAGTAGGTAGAAGGAAAGGTGGAGTCCTCCCGCCCAAAACTTGAAATTTCAGTACTTTAAAAATAACTAAAACTGGTTTTGGTATTCTTAATTAAAATATTTAATGAAATGTATGTGTTACGATTTAAGTTTTAATAGTTGCCATCCAAAAAAGTAAGTTGAGAGTGGGTAAAAACAAAAAAAATACTTTTTTTTATAATATAGGTGAGAGCTGTCATATAAGCTGTGTTAGTTTCAAAATCACTGTTGGAGCAAAAATATATTAATATATAATGATTAGACACATTAGGGTGGGCCGTTAAAATTTGTTACGTGATAGAATTGTTTAATAATATTAAAAAATATTGTAAAATGCTATAAAATACTTTTAAATTTTTAACGAATGTTTATGATTTTTGATTGTAATAAAGTAACAAAAAAATATTTGTAACGATTACTTTACAAGTTGTGTGCAAGAATTTTATTAAAATAATTAACTATGATGTAACACATGTAGCATTGAAAAATAGAGGCTAGAAAAAAAATGTATTTAAATATTATAAAAAGCAAAAGCCAAAGCGTGTATATAGTAAAAATAATACATATTCTAATATTTTATATTTTAAAATAAATTATAGCCATTAAAATACACTTTTAATGCACACAGTTCAAGTACGTATTGGTAAAGCTTTAACATCAATAGCCCTCTCCCCATGCATAATATGAGCAGCCATATTTACATCAACAATTTTTATAGATGTATTATTGATTTTTTAGAAAAAAATTGTTTTTTTTAACTTAATCATGTGACTTAATTTATTAAGGGAATCTGAACGGATAAACATAATAATGATAAAATGTATTAACTAGACTCTAGGGGAAAAATTTCCACCTGCACCTATTTCTGGGGCCAACTTTTTTAGTAGGCATTCAGATATAAGCCCAAAAATGCAAAAATAAACCGTCTAAGCTCCGATCGATGTAAATAACGGACGTTAATCGTAAGAGAGAGACATATAGTGTATGTATTGGAATTTCCTAACCAGAAATGTTTTATAATTATAGCTTATTACAAGAAGTTTTTGTAAATGTTACTTGGGAATATTATTTATAATATAATGTAATAAAATAATTAATTTTAAAATCCGTTTATAATTATTGTAAAATACTTCTAACAAATTAATATTTTATAATTATAGCTTATTACAAGAAGTTTTTGTAAATTCATTTGTTGTGTAAATTGTACTCCAATATTGTATTTTTGTTTTTTTATTTTTATCAAAACCAAGCTGTTTTTCACAGCAACTGTTGTAATGTAAACAAATAGTAGGTGCTCCATATGTATCACAAACAAAGATACATATTCTATGAATCTTTGAATTTTACAATAACAGTTTGTATAGTTTTTTCAACTTATTTTTTTATCGAAAACGATTTGTTTTTCTTAACATATTTTGATTTGCAGTTGCTTTTGTGTATAAATGTTTGACCTATTTTATCTAACCACACATCATCTTCCATCTTAACTTTAAAAATAGCTATCCAAAACAGGGTTACCGACCAGTCAACATTATTAATACATTATTCTCAATTCAAAAAGTTAATGAATTTTATGTGTCACCGTTTATGTATCAAAAAAACTAGTTTGGAAGGGGGGTAAAAACAAAATTAGAAGCAATTGAGATCATATTGTATAAAAAAAATTATGGAAAAAAAACAAATTATTAATTAAACCAAGTGAGATATTCAGTGGTACACAATAAGTTGGTCATCCTGTATTAAAGCTATTTTAAAATAAATGTGATGTCAACGATTTTGACCAATAATAAAATAATAACAATCCATATTTTAGAAAAATATGAGTTTTTAAAATGTTAACATAAAAGATTGTATGAAGTAACACCCATAGGTATTTGTCATTTGTTTACATTACTACAATAATTTCAGTAATATGGTTTAAAAAAAAACTTGTTTTCGTAATAGAACATAATAATATTGACATTTTATGATAGTTAAATGTACTTCTCATTTGTTTACATTGTAACAGTTGTTGTGAAATAATGGTGTTGGATTATACGCATGTATAACTTGGTGGAAGTTAGTATTTAAGTAGAAATAAAAACACAACAATAATATGATTGAACATAATACTATTAAACATAAAAACACACAGTATATATACAAAGAATAGTATATACAACGTACGTTGCAGTTATAACAGCATCCGTAATAGAGTAGTACTAGACACCTTAATACTATGGTTTGTGTATAATAAAATCTAGGTCACAAATGAAAATGGTCCTTGTATCAAACAACTTTTAAATAATACATAATGATTTCTATAATGTTCGCATATACTATTATTTATAAAGAGAAACCGTTGCTTGACGTTTTGCTTGCCATGAAATTGTAGATGACCCCAACATGAATAAATGTGCCGAAGTTGATCTCCGGCATAATCAGAATCTGTGATATTCTCAAATCTAAATTATTATCAGATTTATAAACCAATCCGTAATAAATTGTATGTTTTACGTAACGCATAATGCGTTTGACCATTGATCAATGAGCATTAGTTGGTTTTGCCAAAAATCGTGACACAAAATTGACTGCAAATGCCAAATCTGATCTTGTTAATTGTGACAGGAATACTAAACTTCCCACAGCTTCTCGATACGGTACTTGACCTTCTTTTAGTACTGTTGAATCCGCGTGAACATCCAATGTCGTTGACTTATCAATGGGTATTGAAATTTCCTTTGCATCTAACATATTAGTACGGTTAATAATATGTCTCGTTATAATTTATTCCGTGTCTCTGTCGAGAACCTTTTACAGCTAATCGTGCCTTAAATCTAACAATATGCCCGTTAACATTGTACTTGATTTTGTAAACCCAGGAACTATTTAACACTTGCTTTCCTACTGGAGTTGGCACTAACGTCCAGGTGTCATTAGTATGCAATGAATTTATTTCGTCGTCCATGGCTTGAATACAATTATTTTTGTACTCAAAACTCAAAGCTTCATTTTAGTTTATTGGTACGAATGTCCAAGCAGTGACAAAATGGGTTTATTTGAAAAAAATATAAGGACTTAAACTTACTAAGATTAAATAATGGTGAGCAATTTTGACAGATGGGATGAATAGAGGAGGAGAAGTGGTCACGACAAAGAAAATAAACAGCCTGTATATTAAGCCAATACATATTATGATTAAAAGTAATAATATTATTTATAATAGCGAACAAAGACTTCTTAGTACATAGTACAGTAAATTATTTGACAGTTTTTATATAAGTGTGGCATCCAAAAACATTTAAAAATATGAACAGAAAAAATGTATTATTTATTAAAATAAACGTGGGAGGATAAAAATTATTTAATTTAAACAAGGGATTATGCTATCCCCTGTCAAATCGTGGTTTTCGTTGTGTACAAAACATATATCGCCCTCATAGAATGCGCATGAGATTTTTATGTGCTCTTTATGACGTATAACACAAACTTCGCCTACAACATCAGCATTTGTTGTGTATTCATCTGGAAATCTCATACTCCAGAACAATCCTATGATTCGACATGTGTGTGTAAAATCTATAGGGTTGGTCCTATGTTCTGAAAAAAAAGTTTACAAAAGTTAGCCAAACTAAAATTAAGGCTAATTTTATATCCCCACGCAAGAGAAAATGTATATTCGGACACAAAATGTAAATTTTACAGGAGAAAGAAAAAGAAAATTACTTATTAATAAATTATTAATTATTAACTTTTTCTTCCTAAACCTATCAACCTATTCTTACACTCTTGCACTTGCCCCTACATACATTTCCTCTATTACTTTCACTTACACTCTTGGCACTCATTTTTTTAAACGGCCACCCCTAAACCTCTAATTAATAAATAACTAAGTAATTAGTTAGAATAAATGAACTTAGAAGGACCCATCTAAGAGTCCAAACGTCATAAAAGGTAGTTATATAACGGTGAATAGAGCGTGCAATTTAAATCTAGGTGAACCAAAAAACTTGAAAATTGTAATTTTTTATTCAATAAACTTTTGTTCGGATATAAACCTAATAAAAACTGTAACGGTGAAATAATAATTAAAAAACTTGTTTGACTAAGTTTATATTTTTTTTAACTAGGAAAATAGTTGGACGATTTATTTATGTAGTTTTTTTAACTAGAAATGTGTAATGTTTGTTGGTCCGAATATGCATTTTTTCCGTGTAACTACTAGTTTTTTATTAGTTTATTATTTACTGTCTCTTATATCGGTTATAAACAATCTTAAAACTTTTTTCATCCTATCTCTTCGAACAGCTCCAAGATAATTCTCAGTTGCACCACGACCACCAACTGAAAAATTCAATCAATTTGTTAAACAAAGTAAAAATAATTTTGTAAAGAGTTTTTCTAGTGGCAATTTTGTAACCTCAGTTAACACGGCAAAATTTCAAAATTTAAAATTACATTATTCGAAAACACACATTTAACAAACAAACAAATCGTTGAAATATGTTTTTATTGGAGTTTTAAGTTCACATGGTGTCTATTTAAAAAAATAGTTATTCGAAAATCTATTATTTTTCAACCAAATAATAGTTTATTCGACTTGTATGTTACTTAAAAAAATCAATTGTTTAATGACTAATTCTATATATTAATCTAGCTAGTAACAGTGATCAAAGTAAAGATAAAGTAAAAACTTTAAGCAACAGTAGGGTAATTAATTTCTAACACTTTTTGTGATATTTTTTTATAGTTGGGTGATGTGCGGTAACTACAATTACTGGCTTAATTTTTTACTGACAATTAAAATGCCAATTGATATAAATATCACATACAAATTTCGACTAGAGAACACTAGCTAATACTATTTTTTATTAAAATAACTAAACAAAAAAAAAGACTAATTCTTTTTGTTTAATATTTGTATGGTAGATATAAATGGGTATATCGGGATTAGAAGTCAAAACGTGTAACGTTATAAGTTTAAAAGTTTAATGAAAGTATCATTTTTTTGCTTTCAGTTGGAGGTAAAGGTTTTTGAACGTTAAAATATATAGCGTTTAAATGAACGTATAGTTGTTGACCACATATTTGTATTATGTTATGTTTAGTTAAATATAAACTTGTAAATTGAACTTTTAATTTTCACAGTTTATTATAATTACGTGTAATGTCTTCGGCATTAAGGCCTGTAACAAAAACATCATATGCAATAAATAATTGTACGATTATTGAAAATAAGTATTTTATTAGATTTACTTATAATGGTAAATTTAAAACTGAGATTACTTAGGCCAATTAATTAGCTTAATCGTTTATTTATGAAAGATGATTCCTCACAATTTTGTTGAAAATTACAATTAACATTGATATGATATTGGGCTGTGAGTCATTCCAAAATTTGGGTGGAAAAATCGTGTCACGATTTCACGGCACCAACGTGAATATAGAGATTTAGTGATTGAATATTAATAATGAGTACCAGGGTACTATAAAACACACGTTTTCATTGTCGCCGCCACCACAAGTGTGCTTTGACTTCAGCTACTGAATACGTGCCATACCGAAAATTATCAAAAACGCACTATGCCGCCGCCGGCTACAGTATCAGGGACCCATATGCTAAGTTTCATATACATTGCTTAGCGCCAGGAGCGGCCGGTAATTGTATGAAGCTCACATAGCACCAAAACCTTTTCAAAATTTAATTTCTTAGTATTACGTTAAATATTAAAAATAAAATACAATACAACAAAGCTAAACTTGCCTATACTCTTGCTACACTCTGCGCTAAGAAAACAATTTTTAAGAAAAAAGTAGTAGGAACATAGATGAAAATGTTTAGAAAATGTGGTAGTTTTGGGGAACCATAATGCTAAAATAAATTTATAGGGCCAATGTTAAAAAAACTAAGCTTGCCCAAACACTCCACGCTATAATGTTATTTCATTAAGAAAAAGTACTAGAGTCCTATGTGTAAAACGTGTAGATATATTATCTGGTTATTAATAGTTGCGGCGGCCGATCAGTTTTTACGAATTTTCCATTATTTTATTTATTTTTTCATTTTATTTCATTAATTTTTTTGTGTACATTTGAGTATTCAGTGTGAACTTTACGATTAATTAACGAGAGTACACCTATAAACGGCTAAGACTCGTACAAAAATCCGATACAAAAGGGCCAAATTCGTTCTATTAAAATTCATACTATTAGTTGAACAATAAATTGAAAAATTGGTATTCACAAATTAAAATAAGTATAGCGCATAAGAATCAAACATATTTTTTATAATTTTTTTTTAAGTAAAAGTGAATGTGAATCACAGTTATTTTTAATTACCTGAAATTTTAACTATCAGTCTTGTAAAGTGTTTGAGAAAACATGTTAAATTTTATAATTACCAAATTCTCTGTTTAATTCTAGTGTCAGTTCATCCTCTAATGCCTTCTCTATAATTAAAACCATAAATTGTTTATAAATGTCTATTATTGTTATGGCAAAGTTAATATGCATACGATTTTATTCATAATTAAAAAACTAATGTAAAAGCCATTTGTAATGTATAATGTACAATGAATATGTAATATGAATTACGGTATTGTAAGTCCTCATTAATATCTTTTTCTGAAATTAAAACGAAAACATTTTGTACTGGTGAATAACCAACAACTATATGGAAATATTTTCAATTATTACCAGGTAGTGCAAACATAAAAGTCAATTTCTCTGAAATTATAAGAACAAAAAAATTATTTTTAAACGATATTTGACTTAATTTCATGTTCCATTATAAATTTAAATAGAGAAGTCAAGGTATGAAATACACGTTTAATAATAATAAGGAAGTTAAATTTACAAATAAATATTGAGTGATTTAAATTTAATATTTAGATCACTTATAAATTTGTATTGATACATTTTTGCAATTATTGTATCACTTCCAAAACATTTCTTCTACTAGCAAACCTAATCGGTTTGGTTTTAAAATAATAATTACTCATTATTTCTTCATCTTGTTGAACAACAAAATGTATTATTTTGTTCCTAATGGTTCCTGAAATAAATAAATATTTGATTAAGTTAAAAAAAATCAAATGATACAAATCGTATTATTTAAGCTTATTATCCTCATCAAACCTCGACTTCACCACTATTGTTAATTCCTGAAGTACTCCGGGAAAACTATTTTGTTTAAAAATACAATACACAAAGGCTATTTTGGAAACATTTTTTCATAAAGATTATAGTACATAAAATACCTTATAGTCAGGCAAACGGCAAGTATAACAAAACCATTAAAATTATTGTATTAATCATTTTTAGTATGTCTTACTACATAAAATATGTCTGCCAATGAGTAGGTCTGTAACAAATAATGTATAAAAACTTTAAGTCTTAAAACTTAAAAATGTATTTCGTAAACAAAAAAAGTACTGACTTGTAAACTTAAGTCTTTTTCTATCTTCTCTATTTGCTGTAAAAAATTTGAATATTGAAATTTTTTAGTTATTTTAAACCTAAGCCAAGTACCATTATTAATTTTGTCAGGAGTTCTGGGAGTAGGTGTTCTTGGAGTAGGTGTTCTTGGAGTATATGTTCGACTAGTACTTGCCAAAACATTTAAAAATTGGCAGAACAGTAAAACAAATAAAACTTTCATTTTCGTCTGTAAATTATAATGCAAATTAAAACATGTTATGTTGGATGGAGGTATACTTACAATAAAATCAAACATTTATTGCAGAGTTCCCTATGTACATTTTTTAACTCCAAGTGGGAATATTTCTACTGCATTATGTTTACTTATTTACATTGCTTTGAAATGTTGTTTAAACTTCTGTTGTTTTACACATTCAGGTAAAAAATCATGGTTTTCTTATATTGATGAAAAGATCAATTAACCATAAGTTACGATTACAGAAAATATTAAAAAAACAATTATTGACAAATTTATACTATTTTTTACAATACTATTTTCAACAATAATTATTAAGTACCTTTAATAGTACTAAAAAGTAAATAATAAAATATAAAAAAAACTTTTATTAAAACGTGCTTTTCTAAAAAATAGTAAAAAGGTGAACTAAAAATTAAAAAATAATTTTGTTATAAGGCCAATTTACCAATCAATTATTTCACATTTTTTGAAAAATGTCAGTTCCTTTGAAAACAGCTGAAAATTAATTACAATTTTAAATAATGTTAAACATCTTTATATTTTGACTAAAAATATAGGCTTGGGCCCTATTCATCAAAGTCCAAATTCATTAAGTAATGTAAAATATATGTGTCACACACTTACAAAAAAACTTACAATATTAAACATAAACATTTTAATTGATAAAATTATTAGGGACTAAGTTGAATAGGGTTCCCATTTTTCTTTTTAGTCAAAAGTTAAAAAAAATTCACATTATTTAAAATTGTAGTTAATTGTCGGTTGTTGTTAAGGTAACTGATATTTTATAAAATGTGCTACAACTGGTTGGTAAATTGTTGCATTAAAATTATTTTTTACTTTTTAGCTCACTTTTTTACTATTTCTTAGAAAAGCATGTTTTTAAAAAAACTTTTTAAATTGAGAATAATGTACTAATAATTTTGAATAGTCGACAACAAGTTTTGGATATCTATTTTTGAAGTACTTAAATAATATTAATAATAATAATAATATGAGTACCCAAAAATATCTGGTGATAATTTTCAGTTAGTACAAAACACTTGTTTAAAAAATTGTTTTTTTTTGTGTTCAATATGTAAACGTAGTATTAGAGTTTCTACGTCTGACTGAAGAGCTAAAATATCATCATAAAAGTATAACTAAATGGTACACAACTAAAGTGCTGAAAGTCTTACACCACAATACTAAAAAATAATTAATATCAATTCTAAACACAATAAAATATCACAAAAATATACATCACTTGTATTAGACCAGCAACATATAGTGTTAAGAAATATTATAATATGTAGATGTTTTTTAACAATATGTGTGGTATGAATGAAAACATTTAACGTAAACAAAGCAGCAGGAAGCCATCTTTAATTTTTTTTATTTTTAAATAACGACTACGTTAACAATTGGCATCAAAGCATTTAAATCGTTTATAGCGTTTATTTGAAAGTGGTTTTACTACTCTTATCAAAACTAATTACTGTATAACTGTGACCTCACCGTCCCTACTGCTTTGATCCCATTATGCCTCGATCCCACTGTACTGGCTTACTAGGATAAAATTATTTTTGAAACGTACTATGCTATGCTTTGTTATAACCAGAGTTTTGCAAAATTTAATAAAAGATATCAAAATAATTATCAGGACAACAAATTATTCAAATATCTTTTTTTAAAAGTGTATTCGAATAATTTTTAAAATATCATTTAAATAGTGTGTAAGTGTTTTTAAAATGATTATTTCGTAACATTTTACATGTAGAAAATATATAAACCCAGTAAATATAAAAAAACAATTTCGTATATTACTTACTTTTATAGTTGCAATGATACTCGTAGTTATACTGACTGCTTCAATGGTTTTTTTACGACTGATCAAATGGCTTACATATTGCCGACCGAAACAACAATAACTAGTCGTATTGTGCAGAATTGTTTATGCGAATTTGTTAACATAAGCAACGTTATTCATTTTTTGTTATAAACAACATATTTACATAATTCTGAATCGTATCCCCAAGTATAGTACAATATTATATTTGTGTACTAGATACTAAACCTTACAAAACAATTTATGAGTACGATTACCCAAAACGCAATATTAAAATTACCAGACTCGACTATTTGTTACCCAAGAAAAAAATATAGAATCAAATTTATATGGGGATAATATATTTTTTTTTAACTAGTAGGAAAGCCAATTTAATTTTAATTAGATTAATTACATTGTGTCCACTCAGATACGTACATTTAAATAATTGGGTGTGTTTAATGTTTGCTAACTTGAGTCAGTCTATTTTTGAATTTCTAATATCCCTCTAACTAAGTGAAAATAATACTTGGATTACAGAATATACACATTTAATGTATGAAAATTAAAAATAAATAAACTATTTACAAATTTTTCTTTGTAGAAAAATAATATACATTTATGTCAAAACCCGATCTCTACGAGTTACCATCTTTATTCCCGTTACTTGTTGTACACATTTTCATCAGATTATCATACTGGCACCGAGAATCATGAATGGTTTAAAATCACTTATCTATAATGGAATACTCTACAATATACTTATATTGCAAAATCAGTATTTGTTATTTTGATGCATTTGTTTTGTAGTTTTCTGATTTAGCATTTATTCTAATGAATAAAGAAGGTTCATTTTAATTCATTAAAAAGTGCTTTATTTTCAATAATAAAAACTTTAATATCTAAAAAACATAGGACAATACAAACAAACACAACCATACAATTTATTAGTAAAAAAGTAGATACTGAAGTGTGCCCGTTGTGGTTTTTAACCCGTGTTAATTAAACTATTAAATATAAAAAAAGATTGATTATAATAATACAAAGGATAATAGTTTATTAAAAATAATTACACAAGGTTAACCAACAAATAATAAAATTTTACATGAAAAAGATACGCAACGGTACAGAAGAAAACAACAAGTGAGTGAGTAGAAAATATTACAAAGAAAATACCGGTCATGTGTGTATTATCGTTGATCGCGGTACGTCATGAATATAGCGACGAAATGTGGTTTTGTTATCAACTTCATACCGGTGGCGCGGTAGTTGATGACATTATACAATAAGTCCGCCACAGTACTCCCCTCCTAGTGGACTTCACGACAGGAACCTCCTAGGAAAGCGAATGACTCGTCCTGACCGGGATGTCTTCTGAGGCCTAACTGATGCTGCATCCGACTCTGGTTGTTGCGCCACTGGAGATTGGTCTGACTGGACGAATACTTTTCTCTTCGAATGATTTGACGTGGGAACGGGTCGTAACTCCCGCATATCGTCCTTCAGCTTTCCTACGAACGTAACTGGATCGACATCTTTTCTGTTAGTGTGCAGGAAATCACCTGGGAGTCGTAGAGTGGCTCCATAGACCATCTCTGCTGGTGTTACGCCCAAGTCTTCTTTAAAACTCGCCCGAAAACCTAACAGAATTAAAGGAAGGACTTCTACCCAACGTTCCGTTTCGTGTGCCCTAATTGCAGCTTTTAAGGGCCGGTGTAGGCGTTCAACTAATCCATTTGCGGCCGGATGGTACGCCGTCGTACGAATCCGTTTGGCGCCTATAGCTGCAGCAAATTTGTTGAATGCTGTAGACTCAAATTGTCCGCCTTGATCGGTGGTAACGTAGTCTGGGGCGCCGTGACGTGCAATCCATCCAGCGAAGAGCGCTTGAATAACAGTTTCCGTTTTAATGTCGGGTATTGGAAAGGCATCCGGCCACCGGGAAAAACGGTCTACTACTGTTAAGCAGTACGTATTGCCCTTCGACATAACGAGTGGTCCGACCAAGTCAATATTCAAATGAGAAAAACGTGTACTTGGCAAAGGAAAGGTGCCTACCGGGCTCATTGTATGCCGTTGTACTTTCGATTTTTGGCATGCCATACAAGTTCTTGTCCATTCAGTACAGTCTTTTTTTAACGAAGGCCAAACGAAACGCTGACGTACTAAATCAACTGTGGCTCGAACTCCTGGATGAGATAGACCGTGTAAATTATCGAATGCTTGTTTTCTAAATGGCTTTGTTAAATAGGGCCTATAATTTGTCGTGGATGTATCACACAATATTTTTATGTTCGTAGTTGGTACAATAATATGTGCGAGTTTTAACGATGTATTTTCCGCTTTTAATAATGTAGCAAGTTCATTGTCGGAATTCTGAGACGTTGCTAAATCATTATAATTTAAAGGCGTTGGAAAAAAAATTGTTTCTACGCGTGACAACGCGTCGGCCACTACATTTTTCTCTCCCGATATGTGTTGGATATTGGTGGAAAATTGACTGATAAAATCCAATTGCCTAGTCTGTCTGGGAGAAAATCTATCGGATTTTTGTCGAAACGCATATATCAGCGGCTTATGATTGGTGAATAGCGTAAATTGTCGTGCTTCGAGCATATGACGGAAATGTTTTACCGCCGAATATGCGCCGAGTAGTTCACGATCATAAGTGCTATATCGTTGTTGTGTGGGACTTAGTTTTTTGGAAAAAAAAGCTAACGGTCGCCATCCCTCGTTGGAACGTATCTGTAAAGCCGCGCCTATTGCGGTGTCTGATGCATCGACCATTAACGATATCTCACTGCTTTCGTTCGGTAATGAAAGAAGAGTATTTTCGGATAAATCGGTTTTGCATTTTACAAAAGCGCTAATTGCTTCTGGAGACCAGTTTATCACACGTTTGTCATTTTTTTTTGAGTTTTTTAGATATTCATTAAGAGGTGCTTGGGTTTCTGAAGCGCCAGCGATAAAACGCCTATAAAAATTCATCATAGCTAAAAAACGACGTAGCTGTTCGACCGTCGTCGGTCTCGGATAATCTATTATCGCTTTAATTTTTTCTGGGTTCGGCCTAATTCCCTCCGCGGAAATTAAATGGCCAAGAAATAAAACTTGTTGAGCTCCCAGCCGGCATTTGGATGGGTTTATTACAATATTGTATTTTTGTAACCGAGTAAACAATATTTCTAGGTGCTCGAGGTGTTGTGTCTCAGACGTAGAAGAAACCAAAATATCATCCAAATAAGCCTCACAAAAATCCAAATCGATTAGTATCTCGTTAATGAACCGCTGAAAAGATTGCGCGGCGTTTCTAAGGCCGAATGGCATTGCTAAAAATTCGAATAATCCGAATGGAGTAATGACCGTGGTTTTCGGTATGTCATTTGGCTCAACCGGGATGTGATAATATGCACGGATCAAATCGATTGTAGAAAAAATATTTTTTCCATTGAGTCTTTGAGTGATGTCTTGGACGTGTGGAATAGGATAACGGTCTGGGACTGTTATGGCATTTAAACGGCGGTAGTCACCACACGGCCGCCAGTCACCATTTTTCTTTTTTACTAAGTGCAAAGGGCTCGCCCAGGGACTCTTTGATGAACGACAGATCCCCTGTTCTATCATGTATTTAAACTCATTTTTCGCAACCGCTAAACGGTCTGGTGGGAGCCTCCTAGGTCGTGAAAAAACAGGGGGGCCGTTTGTTTGAATATGGTGCGTTAAATTAATATTATAATTTGGCTTAAAAAAATGTTGACTAACTAGTTTGGGAAACTTTTTGAGAAGATTAAAAAATATTGTGTCTTCATTAATTGCTGAAATTTTTGATAAAGATGTAGTGGTTAATTTACCAGTTGTAAAAAGTTTAGTTTTTCCATCAACTAAACGTTGATTTTTAATATCGACAAGTAATTCGAAATTATGCAAGAAATCAGCTCCAATAATAGGATTCTGGACTTCGGCAATTATAAATGGCCAATTAAACGCACGGCGAAGGCCAAAACTTAGAGTTAAAATCTTTTCACCGTATGTAGGTATAGTTGTGCCGTTTGCGGCAAATAGAGTTAATGAGCCCCGATGTTTATTTGGAGTAAACCGCGCCGGCCAGATTGAAAAATCGGCGCCGGTATCAACAAGAAATTTTTGATTAATTTGTTTATCATTAATGAATAAGCGGCTTGTTTGAAAACGATCGTCGGAGGCCGCCTCTACGACGGGCGATTTTAGTTTTTTTTTTGGGTTTCGAATTTACATGGCTCAATGCATTTTGTCGCGTTATCGCCAAATTTGGTATGATACCAACAAAAGTCGAGTTGAGCACGTGATTTTGAACGGTTATTTCCGCGGTGAAACCCGCCGCGACTGTCGTGCCGTGAACGTGAACGTGAACGCGCGTACAACAACTTGTCGATTTTTTCACAAAGAGCGTCAATTTTTGTCCCTAATTCACTAATGCCCGATTTTTCGGTAGTTACTTTATTTTTTGAAACGGCTGAAATAGAAGCAAAATCGTTTCTCGAGTCTGCGACCTCACTAATTTTATCAGCCATTACAGCGAGATTGTTAAGCGAGTCATCACTAGCCGATAAAATGGCTTTAATTTGATTTGGCAGCCTCTGGAGCCATAGAGTTTTTAACACGTCATCTGACAGTTTTCCCGATGATAAATCGCGCATCTCGCGTAAAAGTTGTGTGGGTTTGTGATCGCCGATTTCAAAATTTTTAAATAATTTTTTTAGTCGAGCGTCCTCGGACTCAGAAAAACACTCAATAATTCTTTTTTTGAGTGTCGAGTACATGTCGTTCTCTGGGGGTGTTAATATTATGTCGCTTACCTGCGTTAGTATCTCGCTCTCGATTGCGGCTACCACGTGGTAGAACTTTTTAGAATCCGCTCTGATCGCTGCCGTTACGAACTGTGCCTCTATCTGCTTGAACCACAGCTCAGGGCTTGCACGCCAGAATGGAGGAGCTTTAAAGCTGACCCTCGATATTTCGTAACCGTTACTGTCGTTTATAAGGCCGTTTGTGCCAGCGGTATTTTCTTCGGTGTCAACCATTGTGTAACACGTTTATTTTAAACAGAAAAAAAGGTAATAAAAAAAAACGTCGATGGTCACCAATGTGGTTTTTAACCCGTGTTAATTAAACTATTAAATATAAAAAAAGATTGATTATAATAATACAAAGGATAATAGTTTATTAAAAATAATTACACAAGGTTAACCAACAAATAATAAAATTTTACATGAAAAAGATACGCAACGGTACAGAAGAAAACAACAAGTGAGTGAGTAGAAAATATTACAAAGAAAATACCGGTCATGTGTGTATTATCGTTGATCGCGGTACGTCATGAATATAGCGACGAAATGTGGTTTTGTTATCAACTTCATACCGGTGGCGCGGTAGTTGATGACATTATACAATAAGTCCGCCACACCCGTTACTGCAGAAAAATTATAAAATAGTGAACTGTTACAAAAATTAGGAAAGCGCAGTTTAAATCTTATAACAGAATTAATTAGGTTATAATTAAATTTAAAAATTTGGATAGCAAAAGAATGTACACAATTAAACAAATGAATTTCTTATGCAAACATTTGATAAAAGAGGAATTGAATTCCTTTTATGTTGATTTATATGTTAACAACTTTTTAATTTTTAATTTCAGCAATTACAAAACAAGTTTATGCAATATTTATTTTGAAACGTAGTACGATTTTTGTTTTTTTAAGAATAGAAGAATATCACTTTTTCATATAATTAAGTAAAAACGAATATTTCTTTAAAATAACTAAAATTAAATAATATGAAAATTATTTAGCTTTTGGAAAAACACTATAAAAGTTGTAAAGGTTATAGAATAGTTTAAAAACACAATTAATACTGGTATTCATATGATACTAGAATTGTACATATTAGCTTCTTCCATGACTTGTTAATTATAGCGTTAAGACACACTATATTTTGTCACTTTGTGTAATACCTATTTTAAAAACATGTCAGGAGGTATAATTGAAGTAGGTATCAGTCTATTAAACTCAAATTAAGTTTACGTATTTAATATTGTATTACAGCTGTTATTTAGTATCATGAAAATGTTGTTTCTATCCTAAATTTGCATAGATTCATGCAAAATTTCATGAATACCACTGGCGGTTTGTTCTAAGGCGGGCAATTGTCTAGGATAAATATTACCACCCGCACATCTTTCTGGGGCCAACTTGTTTGGTAGGCATTCAAAAATAAGCCCAAAAATGCCAAACTAAACCGTCTAAGCCCCGATTGGTGTAAATAACGGACGTTAATCGCAAGAGAGAGATATATAGTGAATGTATTGCGATTTCCTAAACCAGAGATGTTTTATAATTATAGCTTATTACAAGAAGTTTTTGTAAATTCATTTGTTGTGTAAATTGTACTCCAATATTGTAGTTTTTTTTTTTTTTATCAAAACCAAGCTTTTTTTCACAGCGACTGTAATAATGTAAACAAATGGTAGGTTCTCCATATGTATCACAAACAAAGATTTATATTCTATGAACTTTTGAATTTTACAATAACAATTTGTATAGTTTTTTCAACTTATTTTTTTATCGAAAACGAGTTGTTTTTCTTAACATATTTTGATTTGCAGTTGCTTTTGTATATAAATGTTTGACCTATTTTATCTGTTGTTGTTTTTTTTTCCACAAACGTTTGCAGTGTTCTTTATAAGATTAAATACATTTTAAATGGTTTTAAATTTCATGGTTATTAGTCAACATGAAAACATGTTGTAGTAATGACAATAATTCACAACACCTCTAAGAATCGTAAACTTCAAATTTTTAACGACTTGGAACTTAATTTACATAATTTCGACTCTAAAAAAGAAAAAAGTAGGTAGGAGAAAAGGTGGAGTCCTCCCGCACAAAACTTGAAATTTCAGTACTTTAAAAATAACTAAAACTGGTTTTGGTATTCTTAATTAAAATATTTAATGAAATGTATGTGTTACGATTTAAGTATTAATAATTGCCATCCAAAAAACTAAGTTGAGAGGGGGTAAAAACAAAAAAAAAGGCTGTTTTTTATAATATAGGTGAGAGCTGTCATATTTAAGCTGTGTATTAATTTTAAATCACTGTTTGAGCAAAAACATATTAACCAAATCAATGAAAATAATAATTTGTATTTTTTTTTTACTTTTTCAAGTTGACTAAAAAAATATGTTACTTGGGAATATTATTTATAATATAATGTTATAAAATAATTAATTTTAAAATTCGTTTATATATATTGTAAAATACTTCTAACAAAATTATATTTTATAATTATAGCTTATTTCAAGGAGTTTTTGTATATTCAGTTGTTGTGTAAATGGTACTCCCATATTGTAGTTTTGTTTTTTTATTTTTATTAAAACCAAGCTGTTTTTCACAGCAACTGTTGTAATGTAAACAAATAGTAGGTGCTCCATATGTATCACAAACAAAGATACATATTCTCTGAATATTTGAATATTACAATAACAATTTGTATAGTTTTTTTAACTTATTTTTTTATCGAAAACGAGTTGTTTTTCTTAACATATTTTGATTTGCAGTTGCTTTTGTGTATAAATGTTTGACCTATTTTATCTAACCACACATCCCCTCCCATCTTAACTTTAAAACTCTAATAACTTTAAAAATAGCTTTCCAAAATAGGGTTACGGACCAGTCAACATTATTAGTACATTATTCTCAATTCAAAGAGTTAATGAATTTTATGTGTCACCGTTTATGTATCAAAAAAACTAGTTTGGAAGGTGGGTAAAAACAAAATTAGAAGCGTTTGAGATCATATTGTATGTACAAATTATGGAAAAAAAAAATTATTAATTAAACCAACTGAGATATTGAGTGGTTCACAATAAGTTGGTCACCCTGTATTAAAATTATTTTAAAATAAATGTAATGTCAACGATTTTGACCAATAATAAAATAATAACAATACATATTTTAGTAAAATATGAGTTTTTAAAATGTTAACTTAAAAGATTGTAGGAAGTAACACCCATAGGTATATGTCATTTGTTTACAATACTACAATAATTTCAGTAATATGGTTTAAAAAAAAAACTTGTTTTCGTATTAGAACTATAATAATATTGAAACTTTATGATAGTTAAATGCACTTCTCATTTGTTTACATTGTAACAGTTGTTGTGAAATAATGGTATTGGATAATACGCTTGAATAACTTGGTGGAAGTTAGTATTTAAGTAGAAATAAAAACACAACAATAATATGATTGAACATAATACTATTAAACATAATAACACACAGTATATATACAAAGTACGTTGCAACTATAACAGCATCCGTAATAGAGTGGTACCCGACACCTTAATACTATGGCTTGTGTATAATAAAATCTAGGTCACAAATGAAATTGGTCCTTGTATCAAACAACTTTTAAATATTACATAATGATTTGCATAATGTTCGCATATACTATTATAAATAAAGAGAAACCGTTGCTTGACGTTTTGCTTGCCATGAAATTGTAGATGTCCCCAACATGAATAAATGTGCCGAAGTTGATCTCCTTGATTCTAAATCTCCGCCATAATCAGAATCTGTGAATATTCTTAAATCTAAATTATTATCAGATTTATAAACTAATCCGTAATGAATTAGTATGCAATGAATTTATTTCGTCGTCCATGGCTTGAATTCAATTATTTTTGTACTCACAACTCACAGCTTCATTTTAGTTTATTGGTACGAATGTCCAAGCAGTGACAAAATGGGTAAATTTGAAAAAAAATATAAGGACTTAAACTTACTAAGATTAAATAATGGTGAGCAATTTCGACAGATGGGATGAATAGAGGAGGAGAAGTGGTCTCGACAAAGAAAATAAACAGCCTGTATATTAAGCCAATACATATTATGATTAAAAGTAATAATATTATTTATAATAGCGAACAAAAACTTCTTAGTACATAGTACAGTAAATTATTTGACAGTTTTTATATAAGTGTGGCATCCAAAAACATTTAAAAATATGAACAGAAAAAATGTATAATTTATTAAAATAAACGTGGGAGAGTAAAAATTATTTAATTTAAACAAGGGATTATGCTTCCCCCTGTCAAATCGTGGTTTTCGTTGTTGACAAAACATAAATCGTCCTCATAGAATGCGCATGAGATTTTTATGAGCTCTTTATGACGTATAACACAAACTTCGCCTACAACATCAGCATTTGTTGTGTATTCATCTGGAAATCTCATACTCCAGAACAATCCTACGATTCGACATGTGTGTGTAAAATCTATTCTGTTGGTCCTATGTTCTGAAAAAAAAGTTTACAAAAGTTAGCCAAACTAAAATTAAGGCTAATTTTATGTCCCCACCCAAGAGAAAATGTATATGCAGACACAAAATGTAAATTTTACAGGAGAAAGAAAAATAAAATTACTTATTAATAAATTAATAATTATTAACTTTTCTTCCTAAACCTATCAACCTACTCTTACACTAAAATCTTCCATTTCTCCACACACAGTCTTCACTCTTGTACTTGCCCCTACATATATTTCATCTATTACTTTCACTTACACTATTTGCACTCATTTTTTCTTAAACGGCCACCCCTAAACCTCCAATTAATAAATAACTAAGTAATTAGTTAGAATAAATGAACTAAGAAGGACCCATCTAAGAGTCCAAACGTCATAAAAGGTATATATATAACGGTGAATAGATCGTGAAATTTAAATATAGGTGAACCAAAAAACTTGAAAATTGTAATTTTTTATTTAATAAACTTTTGTTCGGATATAAACCTAATAAAAATTGTAACGATGAAATAATAATTAAAAAACTTTTTTAACTAAGTTTATAGATTTTTTAACTAGGAAAATAGTTGGACGATTTATTTATGTAGTTTTTAAACTATAAGTGTGTAATGTTTGTTGGTCCTAATATGCATTTTTTCCGTGTAACCACTAGTTTTTTTATTAGTTTATTATTTACTGTCTCTTATATCAGTAATTAACGATTTTAATACTGGTTTCAACATTTCTCTTCGATCTTCTCCAAGCTCTTTCTCACTTTTTGAAAATCTTGAATAAAAACCTGAAAAGTTTAATAAATGTGTTAAACAAAGTATAAATCATTTTGTAAAGTGTTTTTCTAATGGCAATTTTGTAACCTCAGTTAACACGGCAAAATTTCAAAATTTAAAATTACATTATTCGAAAAACACACATTTAACAAACAAACGAATCGTTAAAATATGTTTTTATTGGAGTTTTAAGTTCACATGGTGTCTATTTAAAAAAATAGTTATTCGAAAATCTATTATTTTTCAACCAAATAATATTTTTTTCTGCTTGTATGTTATTTAAATAAAACAATTGTTTAATGACAAATTCTATGTATTAATCTAGCTAGTAACAGTGATCAAAGTGAAGATAAAATAAAAAACTTTAAGCAACAGTAGAGTAATTAATTTCAAACAATTTTTGTGATATTTTTTATAGTAAGGTGATGTGCGGTAACTAAAATTACTGGCTTAATTTTTTACTGCCAATTGATATAAATATCACACACAAATTTCGACTAGTGAATACTAGCTGATATTATTTTTTATTAAATTAACTAAAAAAAAAAGACTAATTATTTTTGTTTAATATTTGTATGCTAGATATAAATGGGTACATTGGATTTAGAAGTTAAAACGTGTAACGTTATCGTAAGTTAAATTTATGGAGCCATTATTAAAAAAACCAAACTTGCCAAACACTCCACGCTAGAATGTTATTTTATTATGAAAAAGTACTAGAGTCCTATGTGTAAAACGTGTAGATATATTATCTGGTTATTAATGGTTGCGGCGGCCGATCAGGTTTTACGAATTTTTCGTTATTTTATTTATTTTTTTTTATATTCATTTAATTTCATTAATCTACTTATGTACCCTTGTTTATTCGGTGTAAACCTAACGATTAATTAACGGGAGTATACCTATAGATGGCTAAGACTCATACAATAATATATTGGTAAAGCAGTTTTGGTTTACATCACTCTATTGCCCACAAACCCGGTTATGATTTAGTAATTTTATTCATTGACGAAGTTCTACTTAACTAACTCATTGTTTATAAAAAGGGTCAAATTCGTTAAATTAAAATTCATACTGTTGGTTGAACAATGGGTATTCACAAACTAAAATAAGTATTGCGCATAAGAATCAAACATATTTTTTATAATTTTTTTTTTAAGTAAAAGTGAATGTGAAACACAGTTATTTTAAATTACCTGAACTTTTAACCATCAGTTTTGTAAAGTGTTTGAGAAAATATGATGAATTTTATAATTACTTAAGTTTCTGCTTAATTCTTGTTGCAGTTCATCCTCCAATGCCTTCTCTAAAATTTAAATCATAACATATGTTTATATTTGTCTAATATTGCTATGGTAAAATTAATATGCATACGATTTTTCTCATAAATAAAAAACTAATGTAAAAGCCATGTGTTTAGTATTATTAATATGAAATATGAATTACGGTAATCAAAGTTCCCATTAATTTCTTTTTCTGAAATTAAAACGAAAACATTTTGTACTGGTGAATAACCAACAACTATATGAAAATGTTTTCAATTATTACCAGGTAGTGCAAACATAAAAGTCAATTTCTCTGAAATTATGATTACAAAAAAATTATTTTTAAACGATATTAGACTTAATTTCATCATCCATTATAAATTTCAATAGAGTAGTCAAGGTATAAAATACACGTTTAATAATAATAAGGAAGTTAAATTTACAAATAAATATTGAGTGATTTAAATTTAATATTTATGTCACTTATTAATTCGCATTGATAAATTTTTGCAATTATTGTATCATTTCCAAAACAATTCTTCTACTAGCAAACCTAATCGGTTTGGTTTTAAAATAATTATTACTCATTATATCTTCATCTTGACGAACAACAAATTGCATTATTTTGTTCCTAATGGTTCCTGAAATAAATAAATATTTGATTAAGTTAAAAAAAATCAAATGATATTTAAATGCGACAAAATATGTATAAAAATGTTCTGAATACGTTTTGGGATAAACGTTGCCCATTTAACTAGTGATAAACCGTGTTTGAATTTAATTACACAATTATTCTAAAATATCTATTCTAGATCATCAATAATATTGTACAAACTGAATTATAATGAAATCATATTAGTCGTGTGGGAGACTTTTTTAAGAAATATTCTCAATACAAATCGTATTATTTAAGCTTATTATCCTCATCAAACCTCGACTTCACCACTATTGTGAATTCCTGAAGTACTCCGGTAAAAACCATTTTTTAAAAATACAATACACAAAGGCTATTTTGGAAACATTTTTTCATTGAGATTGTAGTTGATAAAAATAATTTACCATATAGTCAGGGAAATGGCAACTATAACAAAACAATTAAATTTATTGTATTAATAATTTTAAGTATTCCTTACGTCTATCAATATGTATTTGAATGAATTGGTCTGTAACAAATTATGTATAAAAACTGTGAGTCCTAAAACTAAAAGAAGTATTTTGTAAACGAAAAATGTACTGACTTGTAGCATTAAGTCTCCTTCTATCTGGTAGATTTGCTGTAAAAAATTTGAATATTGAATTTTGTTTTGTTATTTTAAACCTAAGCCAAGTACCTGTAGTACATATATCAGGAGTCCTTTGAGTAGGTGTTCTTGGAATAGGAAAATTAGTACTTGTCACAACATTTAATGTGAAACAGCACAGTAGCACAAAAAAAACTTTCATTTTTAACTGCAAATAATAATTAAAATTAAAACATGTTATATTAGACGGAGGTATACTTACAATAGAATCTAAACATTTATTGCAGAGTTCCAAATGTACATTTTTTAACTCCAAGCGGGATTATTTCTATTGCATTATGTTTACTTATTTACACTGCTTTGGAATGTTGTTTAAGCTTCTGTTGTTTTACACATTCAGGTAAAAAGCCATGGTTTTATATTGATGAAAAGATCAATTAACCATAAGTTACAATTACAGAAAATATTAAAAAAACAATTATTGACAAATGTATACTAGTTTTCAAAATTATTGTCGTTTCACGCATTTCTGGTTACGGTTAAGTTGAATAGAGTGGTTTGCGATAGAAACTACACAGGTGTGGAGGCCTCTTAGTTATGTCAAGATTGATTTTGTTTGGTTACATTACACGCTATATGTGTACATTCTGGTAGCCTAAGAACTCGATGTAATGTAGACAAAAGACGAAGGCTGTTAACCTAACAGTGTTGGAATCACAAATTGCTTAAGTTAACACGTTAAAAGAACTGTTATATTTTACAAATACAGTTTTTCAAGTTTAACTATTATTTTTTTTTTGTTTTATGAAAAATAAATCGTTTTTTGACTGTATTCTGTTTTATTATTTGTCCTTTTAACGTTTGAATTTGTTTGCATGATAGTATCTTATTGTTACAAATATTATGCCAAACACAAATTTTGTATTAAAACCAATAAAAATACTTAAACAAATCGCTATTTACCTACATTTGTCATGTATTCTAGTTAACACATTTTTCATTATTGTGTTCATATTTTCCGATCTCTTTCGAAATTATTTTTCTCCAATCCATTATCCCGAAGTTCAGGATTTTATTTTGGAGGAGCCCAAAATTTCAAATATCTTATACATACCCTTGTCCTGCAAGGGTAATAACAAATACGACAGCACGTAATGAAGACCCAATAATGGTCATCGAAGGCCTACCGAATCGCAGCATGCTCACCCGCCTAGTCAAGAGCTTTGCCGAGCCGAGGTCGTGATGACAGGCATAAAACGGAAGGTTGAAGAGCATCCAGAAGAGCAGTCTACCTAACTAGTTCGTAACGAATTAGCAGACGTACCTCCGGATGTCTGACCGTATTGAGGTAAATACGTTATTAATAAGAAGACAATAAAAAAAATAACCAGTGCGTGTTACGAGTACACGCGGATGAAGTGAAACTTGTTTCAGAGTCATTCAACCGATAGAACCGGTTTGTTTCAATAAAATGCTTACTCGGTCACCACTGCTAGACACTTTGAGATCGGGTACTACAAAGTTAAACCATTACCAATCCTAAGTCCGACCAGCCTGTGTCTATGTAGTAATATAAATTAAGCACCTAGAGACTTAACCGGGTTTGTCGAAACTAAGACCTCTGTCTGATTAAGAGTGTACGGTGTGTATATATTATTATATAGTTGTGTACATCTTAAATATTAAATAAACAATATTTTTCAAGTCAGGTTTAGATTAAGACGCAGCAGTTACTCCTCAACAGTACCTAAGAACTGTGTAACATAGATGTTTTAGAATTTTAATATAATTACAAATGTAACGTTACACATGCTCGTGTGTCGTGACCTTGAAATTTTACTCCCAGCGCACGTAAAAAAGTCTCACTTCAAAAACACAATGAAAGCATACAATTTTAACATTTTTTAAGTTCGATAGTATTACTTAAACGATTGAAATGATAGTAAGGTTAAACTGTCTGCTTCAATGGTTTTCATATATTACAGTACAAATACAGTGTAATTTGTTTAACTATCCAAAATAATTTTAGTTATCTATTCATCAATTATTAAGTACTGTGG
Organism: Adelges cooleyi; assembly: GCF_023614345.1. Taxonomy (NCBI): domain Eukaryota; kingdom Metazoa; phylum Arthropoda; class Insecta; order Hemiptera; family Adelgidae; genus Adelges; species Adelges cooleyi. The sequence goes on from NW_026095751.1 coordinate 3,025,420, forward strand.
TGCCACTGGTCTATGTGGTTGTTGGTTGGTGGGCCCGTTATGGCTTACCGATTTATGTAAATAATATTAATCTGTGGTTATGTTCTGTTCGGGACAAATATGTCTAATCGTCGGGCCCTATTCAACAAAGTCCAAAATTAATGAGTAAAGTATTATGCAATGGATGTGTCATACACTAATATTAAACCAAATTTAAATTAAAAAAAAAAATTTACAATATAAAACTTTAACCGAAAGGTTAACTGGTAAAATTATTAAGGACTTAGTTGAACAGGGCCCACGCTTTTCTTTTTAGTCAAAAATCAAAGATGTTTAACATTATTTAAAATTGTAGTTAATTTTCTGTTGTTTTCAAAGTAACTGATATTTAAAACAAAATGTGCTACAATTGATTGGTAAATAATTGTTGTTGTAGTAAATTTTTTTTTTACTTTTTAGCTCACTTTTTTACTATTTCTTAGAAAAACATGTTTTTAAAAACAATTTTAATTGAGAATAATGTACTAAACATTTTGACTAATCGATAACAAGTTTTTGATAACTATTTTTAAAGTACTTAAATAATATTAATAATAATAATATGAGTACCCAACAATATCTGGTGATAATTTTCATTAGTGCAAAACACTTGTTTAAAAAATTGTTTTTTTTTGTGTTCAATATGTAAACGTAGTATTAGATTTTTTACGTCTGGAGGAGCAGCTAAAATAATATCATATAAGTATAAAATGGTATACAACTAAACAAGTGTTAAAAGTCCTACACTACAATACTAAAAAACAATTCACATCGATTCTTAATACAATAAAATATCATAACGTTATACATCATTTGTATTAGGCCAGCAACATATAGTATTAAAAAATATTATAATATGTAGATGTCTATTAACAATATGTGTGGTATGGAATAACACATTTAACATAAACAAAAGAGCAAGAAGCTACGAACAACTTTTTTTTTTTTTAAATAACGACTACGTTAAAAATTAGCATCAAAGCTAAACGCTTTGATGCGTTTATAGCGATTATTTAAAAGTGGTTTTATCACTTTTATTAAAAACCATTCATGTAGACCTGTGACAACTCTGTCCTTATTGCTTTGATCCCATTATGCCTCGACCCACTCTACTGACTTACTAGGATAAAATTACTTTCAAATAAGCGATTTGATACGTACTATGCTATGCGTAGTTATAACCAGAATTTTGCATAATTATATTAAAAGATATCTAAATAATCATCTAGATAAAACATTTTTTAAATGAAAGTTATTCGATTAAATATTCTGTATTCGATTATTTGTTTAAAATATTATTATAAATAGTCTGTAAGTAATTTTTTTCACCTAAAGTAGAGTCACTATTCGCCCCTTCACTCAAGCTTTGAAAAATAAAATAGCCATTTTACTTATTATACATATTAACAATATATTATAAATATTTTCAAAAAAAAAGTGATTTTTTAAAGTTATTATATTACAAATATTATTTCGTATACATTTAATACATTCTACATTTAGAAAATATATTAAGCCAGTAATTATAAATAAACAATTTCGTATATTACTTACTTTTAAAATTGCAATGATGTCTATACTGACTGCTTCAATGGGTTTTTATGACTGATCAAATGGCTTATATATTGCCAATCGAAACAACAATATCTGGATGTATTGTGCAGAATTGTTTATGCGAATTTGTTAACATAAGCAACATTATTCATTTTTCGTTATAAAAAACATATTTACATAATTCTGAATCATATTACCAAGTAGAGTATAATATTATGTTTGTGTAGTAAATACTAAACCTTACAAAACCATTTGTGCATATGATCACTGAAAACGCAATATTAAAATTACCAGACTCGACTGTTTGTTACCCAAGAGAAAAATATATTAATCAAGTTTATATGGGGATAATATGCCAATGAATTTCTTATGCAAAATTTTGATAAAAGAGGAATTTAATTTCTTATGTCCTTATTTATATGTTATCATCTTTTATATTTATAATTTGAGCAATTACAAAACAAGTTAATACAATATTTCTTTTGAAACATTATACGATTATTGGTTTTATAAGAATAGAAGGATATCACTTTTGTCATTTTCATGTCTTAGCTCTGCCACATAACCGAAAAAAGCGTTATCACACGGTGATGGGGTTTGGGGTGGGAGTGGTGATTGGGGTAGGAATGGGGTTGGGGGTGAGAATTATAGAGGGTACGAGATAAGAGATTATTTGTACGTTCAACGTTTAAATTAGAACTAAATGATAAATTCAAAATAGTTTAGAGCCCCGAATTCTCTATGAATTGTTTTAATCCAAATATTAAGCACTACAATATTAGCCAGAAACTTGATGTTTAAATATAATAGCTTGTTACTAATTCTTAAAAATACTATATCATTATCTATTATTCCACCACTACTTCAAAATGTATTCGGTACTTCATCGAGACATGAAAATGCTCTTTCGTGCTTGCAGACTCGGCTGAAAAACGGATGTTTCTTAAAAAAAACTAAAATTAAATAAATTAAATTGAATAATATGACAATTTTTTAGAAAAATACTATAATAGTTGTATAGATTATAGAATAGTTTTAAAAAAACAAATATTATTGGTATTCAAATGATACTAGAAATGTTAATTTTGGCTTCTTCCATGACTATTTTTGTCACTTTGTGTAATACCTATTTTAATAACATATCAGGAGGTATAATTATTTATTACATCAATATTGACAATAAGTGACATATAAACATATGCTTTTATACGAGAAAACTATACAAACTAATATAACCATATTAGTGAAAGAAAAATCCATATAAACCGTACTCATTAAATTAATTTAGGCGTTCAAAAAATTATGTTTAATACATTGATATTCGAAAAATTCCCATCACTTGTATAGTTGTATTCAATAATGGGCAAAATATATATTATAATTGATTCCAAAATACAAATGGGAGTTGTGATATTTTGGATTACTTGTTTTGTTTTTTATGGACAATATTACTGTGATTAGTGACTACAACACACAATATAATAACCGGGTCCTACTAAATTTTAAATCACTGTTTGGGGGAATACACATTTCTTAAATCATATAAGATTTTATTTATAATTTTGTTTATTATTTCAAGATTTTTAAAGAAAAGTGGTAGTATTATTTTCGTTGTTTATAATAAGTCTATAAGCTCTTTTTTTTTGTGCCAAATTTTGTTTTGATGCTTGTGTTTGAATGCATTGTGGAATGTTATTGTTATAACAACTATGGCAAGTAATTTTTTTTTTTAATTTGTATAAAGTTAATGTACTGGGTTTTTCTAAATCGGAAATGTTTTATAATTATAACTAATTACAAGGAGTTTTTCTAAAATCATTTATCGTGTAAAATGTAAACCAATATTGTTTTTTTTTTTTTTATCAAAACCAAGCTCTTTTTCACAGCGACTATTGTAGTGTACACAGATGTTAAGTTCGTATAGGTATCACATACTTTGAATATTATAAGAATCTTCGTATTTTACAAAAACAATTTGTATGGTTTTAATATTTATTTTTTTAACATATTTTGTTTTGCAGTTGTTTTGTCTACATTTGTATAGATTTATGCAAAACTTCATTAATTGTCTACTTGATCGTCAAATACTTGATTTAAACAGTCACATAAAATATAATGTAATATTTTAGCTTTGTCGTTTTGTATTTTTGACTACAACATAAAATATCATATTCACTAATTTATCTTATGCAGCGCAATTGGAGGGGGGGCATTGGATATTAGGGGATATTGGGTTAAGACTGCCTGATTGTTACAGATCTTCAAGATATAACATTTTTTAATTGTTAAGGTCAATTTCAAAATAACGTTTATCTAACGGGTACAGCTAATCCTCCGGTGCCGTTTGACAGCTGAATTGTCCTCTGCGCCACATATTACCCATATTTAATTTTCATTATTTGAATATTTTGGATTTCATGTTTTGGTTTTTATGGATTATATTACTGTGATTAGTGCCTACAACATACAATATAATAATTGAGTCCTACTAAATTTTAAGTCACTGTTTGGGGGAATACATATCTCCCCATAACTTAAATCAGTATTAAATACAAATTAAAAAATTTATCAGGACCACCATAAATATATGACATATATTTATTTTTTCCCTATATCATACTTGTTTTATAAACATAACTTAGTTTTAATGTTTTTTTGTAAAACCATTAATCAAGTAAAATGTATCTGAAATCTGCATACTTTAATAAAAGTTGAAAATCCATTGTTTCCTTTTTTTTTTTTTTTCAAAACCTAGCTGTTTTTAACGGCGACTATTGTAAACAAATGGTAGGTATCACAAACTTTGAATATTATAAGAATCTTCGTATATTACAATGTATGGTTTTAATATCTATTTTTTTATCGAAAACGAGGTGTTTTTCTTAACATATTTTGTTTTGCAGTTGTTTTTGTCTTTAAATGTTTGACCTACTTTATTTCTTGCACGGTAGAATCCTGGTGTTTTAATAATTGTAGCAGATGCCCTGATACGTCTAATTATTAATATTTTACGTGTTACATTTAAAAGGCATTTTTAAACAATACTTTTTCTAAAATTTAATAGGTACGACATTTTCCCACAATCCGTGTGGTTTTAAATTGCGCGGTTATTTAACAACATGAAAATATGTTAAGCAACCATCTATATTCCCGTAGCTTCAAATTTTTATACATCTTATGTTTTGATTATTTAACATTTATTATAGATACTTATTTTTCTAATTTAGTCCTAATAATATTGAATGACTTATATTATTTAACATTCAAAACCTTATTTTCTTTAGAATATTTCTTTAATGTACGTATATGTGTATATTATCATCAAAAACGGTTTTGAGACATTTTATTTAGTGATTTTAGCCGGGAAGGTTTAGGCTATACAATTGAGTTCTATACAAAATTTACCCTTGCACAAAATTAAAATATATTTTTTTTTTTGAAATTATGTTTTTAGCAGGTAAAAATGTACAGAGTCGCAAATGATGATTAAGAATATTATTTGTTTTTTATTTTGGATTACTTTACTTTTATTAATAATAAAATATTAAAAATGTAAATTAAAATTTTTAAGTATTTTAAATGTTTTAACAGAAGAGTAGTTATATTTATAAAATAACTATAATAAAGCAAAAAAATTATGTATATACATTATGGTGGTCGTTAATTTATTTCGATTCCGGTTGGCAAAGTATAGAAATAGTTTTGAAATGTTGAAAATAAATGCCCTAACTTTTTCAGATTTTTTACTTAAGAATAACAGGTGCCGCAATTTTAATTAATAAGTGATTTTAGCTGAGAAGGGTTAGGCTATAAAATGTGATTCTATGAAAAATTTACCCTTGCACAAAATTAAAATACTTATTTTATTTGAAATTATGTTTTTTGTTTTGGAATATTAATATACTTTTATTAATAATGAAATATAAAATACGTAAATTAAATATTTTAATTATTTTAACAGAAGAGTAGTTATGTTCATAAAATAGTTTTAATAAAGAAAAAAAATATGTATATACATTAAAGTGGTCGTTAAATTATTTCGACTCTGAGGGGTAAAGTATAGAAATAGTTTTGAAATGTTGAAAATAAATGCCCTAACTTTTTCAGATTTTTTACTTAAGAATAACAGGTGCCGCACAGGGCCTCAAGATTTTTATTGAAATAACATTGTTATTACTTATTTTCCAATAATTGTTTTATTACAACGGCTAATTAACTGAAAAAAAATGTTCAACTATTAAGAATTTTCGGGAATTGGTGCCGGTACAAATGAGAATGTAGATAAAAGTATCCAATTAATTTCCAATTTATACAAAAACATTTTTTGCATATTCAATATTAATAATGAATACTTCTAAATCTAGACTGTTTCAATGATATCTACATTATGACTCGTGTTTACATATTATTGTATACAGGGTTATTCTTTTAGCATGAACCACTCAATATCTCATAGGGTTTAATAAGAAATCAAAATATTTTTTTCCATATTGTTGTTATACAATGTGATCTCAATTTTTCACAAATTTTTTTTTTTTACCTCACTCCCAACTTAGTTTTTATGATAGCAACTTAAAGAGTTACGTATATATTTGAATAACTTTTTAAATTGAAAATAATTAACTTTGAAACTCTTTTAACTTTTAAAATAATTATTCAAATCTGGTTATTGACAACTCATAATGTTTAGTAACTTTAATAATACTAATATGTTCTGTGATAGCTATTTTAAAATAATTGGTGCGATAATTTGTTTCATCAAAAAAAAAACTATACGTATATTAATGTGTACAATTTAAAATCTTGGAGCATCCAACACTCGTATTTATTTTTTATCTATTTACACTGCTACAGCAACATCAGAAAAACTGTTCAAACATTATAATACACAACGGACAAAACAAAATATGAAAACAATTTGTTTTTGCATTATTATACTAACAGGAATTTGTCATTTGTTTACATTACAACAGTCGTTGTGAAATAGTCAAATAGGTAAATAAAGTTACTGATACTAATTAAATCATTAAAGATTTAATTTGTAATTTTTTGTTTATTATTTCAAGATGTTTCAGAAAAAGTGGTAGTATTATGTTCGTTATTTATAATAATTATTAAATGCAAATTTAAAAATTTATCAGGGTAACATCAAGGTTCTTAAATGTGGGAAAATACAAATTTTTTTTAAACATTTTTAGGTATTTAACTTTATTTAAATGTAAATTTTTTATTTTAATTAAAACGTCTTTTACATTCACCGCACAAAGTCCAGAGATACATTTATTAGAGCATTTGTTTTCTCGGTTTCCATTATAATCTTTTTTTTTTTTTAACACAAAAAGAATTGTTAATTTTTACAATAGAATGTATATAGTTTTATTGTTGTTTTTTTAAATTGAATGTAAAATGTTATCTGCTTGTATTGAGGCAGTAAGCAAATGAAAATACGAGCTAATTTTTTGTAACAATTTTTTTTTTGATACTTGTGTTTGAATGTATTATAGAACGTTATTTTATAATAACTGTAAATATATTATGTGCAGGCGTGTGGTGGAGTGAGATAAGGTGGCAGTGTATCAACACACAGTCGTCGGTTCGAATCTCGGCCACTGGCCGTTTGTTCTTGCCAGGTATAAGCCCAAAAATGCCAAACAAAAACGTCTAAGCCCCGATCGATGGAAATAACGGACGTTAAACGTATGAGTGAAACATACAAGAGTGAGATTACCTGAATTAAAAATGTTTTATAATTATAGCTTATTACAAGGAGTTATTGTAAATTCATTTGTTGTGTAAATTGTACTCCAATATTGTATTGTTGGTTTTTTTTGTATGGTTTTAAGTTGCACGGTTATTTTTCAACACAAAAATATGTTGTTGGCAAAGTTAACGTTTCGTTTTTACAACAACTGTTGCTATGTAAATAAATCGCAACACCTGTTAGAGTCGTATACTTATAATTTTAAATGACTAATTTAAAGATCATATTAATTTACATATCTTTGACTTAAAAAAGTAAAAAAAAAATATAACCATAACGATTATTCTACATTTGGCTACAATTCCTATTAAACACATTATAACACTTACGGACAAAAAACCTAAATCTACTACAATGTATTCAACCCAAATTGAGTTTATGTATTTATTTTTATATTATAGCTGTTATAATGTAACATAAAATTGTTGTTTCACTCTTGAGTAAGATTTGTGTAAGAAGTGTACCGATTTATGCATAACTTCATTAATATTATCTACTTGGTCGTCAAGTATTTGATATGGATAGTCACATAGAATATATTTCAAACTGTGATAATTTAGTATTGTGTTTTTGTATTTTTGACTACAACATAAAATATAATATTTACTAATTTATCTAATAAAGCGCAATTGTAGGGGTGGGGGGCATTTGGGTAAGGGCTGCCTGCTGGTTACAGATCTTGAAGCAATAACATTGTTTCAGTAATAAGATGAATTTCAAACCTACCCTAACTTTTTGTTTATTATTTCAAGATGTTTAAGAATATTTTTGTATTGTATGTTTTGTATTTAACTTTATTTTTATTGTAAATTTTAAATATCAAATATAACGTCTTTCACATTTACCGTACAAAGGCTAGAGACACGTTAGTTAAAGCATTTGTTTAATTGGTTTGTACTTTAATCGATGATGTTTTAAAATAAAAAGCATTTTCAGTTTTTACAAGAAAATGTGCATAGTTGTAATGTAGTATTTATAATTAATGGTAAATTTTTATCAGCTTTGATTGAGGCAGTGTAAACAAATTAAAATACAAGCTATTTTTTTGTTGCAAATTTTGTTTTTATGCTCGTGTTAGAATGTATTGTAAAACGTTATTGTTATATTAACTGTGAATGTATTGTGTGCGAGCGCGTGGTAAAATGAGATAAGGCGATAGTGTGTCAACACACGGTCGCCGGTTCGAATTTCGGCCACTGGCGGTTTGTTCTAAGGGGGGCAATTGTCTAGGGTAAAAATTGCCACCCGCACCTCTTTCTGGGGCCAACTTGTTTGGTAGCGTTTAGTCGGCATTAAAATGTATTAGCTAAACTCTAGGGGAAAAATTGCCACCTGCATTATTTCTGGGGCCAACTTTTTTGGTAGGCATTCAAAAATAAGCCCAAAAATGCAAAACTAAACCGTCTAGGCACCGATGGGTGTAAATAACGGTCGTTAATCGCAAGAGAGAGACATATAGTGAATGTATTGCGATTTCCTAAACCAGAAATGTTTTAAAATTATAGCTTATTACAAAAAGTTTTTATAAATTAATTTGTTGTGTAAATTGTACTCCAATATTGTATTATTGTTTTTTTAACAAAACCAAGCTTTTTTTCACAGCGACTATAATAATGTAAACAAATGGTAGGTTCTCCATATGTATCACATACAAAGATTCAAATTCTATGAATCTTTGAATTTTATAATAACAATTTGTATAGTTTTTTTAACTTATTTTTTTATCGAAAACGAGTTGTTTTTCTTAACATATTTTGATTTGCAGTTGCTTTTGTATATAAATGTTTGACCTATTTTATCTGTTGTTGTTTTTTTTTCCACAATCGCTTGCAGTGCTTTTTATAAAATTATAAATAATACATTATTTTTCTACATTTTAAATGGTTTTAAATTTCATGGTTATTTGTCAACATGAAAACATGTTGTTGTAATGACAATAATTCACAACACCTCTAAGAACCATAAACTGCAAATTTTTAACGACTAGGAACTTAATTTACATAATTTTGACTCTAAAAAAGAAAAAAAGTAGGTAAGAGGAAATGTGGAGTCCTCCCGCCCAAAACTTGAAATTTCAGTACTTTAAAAATAACTAAAACTGGTTTTGGTATTCTTAATTAAAATATTTAATGAAATGTATGTGTTACGATTTAAGTTTTAATAGTTGCCATCCAAAAAAGTAAGTTGAGAGGGGGTAAAAACAAAAAAAATTTTTTTTATAATTTAAGTGAGAGCTGTCATATAAGCTGTATATAATTTAAAATCACTGTTTGAGCAAAAATATACTAACCAAACCAATGAAAATGATAATTTGTATTTTTTTTTTTTTTTCAAGTTGACTAAAAAAATATGTTACTTGGGAATATTTTTTATAATATAATGTAATAAAATAATTCATTCTAAAATCCGTTTATAATTATTGTAAAATACTTCTAACAAATTAATATTTTATAATTATAGCTTATTACAAGGAGTTTTTGTAAATTCATTTATTGTGTAAATTGTACTCCAATATTGTAGTTTTGTTTTTTTATTTTTATCAAAACCAAGCTGTTTTTCACAGCAACTGTTGTAATGTAAACAAATAGTAGCTGCTTCATATGTATCACAAACAAAGATACATATTCTATTAATCTTTGAATTTTACAATTATTTTTAGCAGTTGTTGTGAAATAATGGTGTTGGATTATACGCATGTATAACTTGGTGGAAGTTAGTATTTAAGAAGAAATAAAAACACAACAATAATATGATTGACCATAATACTATTAAACATAAAAACACACAGTATATATACAAAGAATATTATAAACAACGTACGTTGCAGTTATAACAGCATCCGTAGAAGTACCAGACACCTTAATATTATGGCTTGTGTATAATAAAATCTAGGTCACAAATGAAAATGGTCCTTGTATCAAACAACTTTTATATATTACATAATGATTTCTATAATGTTCGCATATACTATTATATTTAAAGAGAAACCGTTGCTTGACGTTTTGCTTGCCATAAAATTGTAGATGACCCCAACATGAATAAATGTGCCGAAGTTGATCTCCTTGTTTCTAAATCTCCGGCATAATCAGAATATGTGAATATTCTTAAATCTAAATTATTATCAGATTTATAAGCCAATCCGTAATAAATTGTATGTTTTACGTATCGCATAATGCGTTTGACCATTGATCAATGAGCATTAGTTGGTTTTGCCAAAAATCGTGACACAAAATTGACTGCATATGCCAAATCTGATCTTGTTAATTGTGACAGGAATAATAAACTTCCCACAGCTTCTCGATACGGTACTTGACCTTCTTCTAGTACTGTTGAATCCGCGTGAACATCCAATGTCGTTGACTTATCAATGGGTATTGAAATTTCCTTTGCATCTAACATATTAATACGTTTAATAATAATTCTAGAAAAATTAGTTTGACAAATAAATAATGATCTATCATCTAACATCTTAATTCCCATACCTAGAAAATAATCCATGGTACCAGTTTAACTTATTTTTCTAGTTTTGACAATAATACCTGTATTTTTGTTTTACTGACTGACGCAATGAGACCATCATCAACAAAAATAGCCAAAAATCAATGTTTTATTATTATCATGATTAGTGAAAACCCACGAATCATATTTACTTTGAATTAAATTGAATTGTAATAGGACATTTTTAAACCATGAACTCCAACATCGTCGAGATTGTTTTAATCCATACAACGATTTACGTAATCTGCAAACCCAACCTGAATTGTCATCATATCCGATCGGTTGTTCCATATATAGTTCGTCTTTTAACATACCATAAGAAATTTTGTACCAGTGTCAAATTGGTATAATTCCAATTTCTGAGACGCATTTATGGCCAAAATTGTTCTGATAGATTCAAATATGACTACAGGTGAGAATGTCTCGTTATAATTTATTCCGTGTCTCTGTCGAGAACCTTTTACAACTAATCGTGCCTTAAATCTAACAATATGCCCGTTAACATTGTACTTGATTTTGTAAACCCAGGAACTATTTAACACTTGCTTTCTTACTGTAGTTGGCACTAACGTCCAGGTGTCATTAGTATGCAATGAATTTATTTCGTCGTCCATGTCTTGAATACAATTATTTTTGTACTCACAACTCACAGCTTCATTTTAGTTTATTGGTACGATGTCCAAGCAGTAACAAAATGGGTTAATTTGAAAAAAAATATAAGGACTTAAACTTACTAAGATTAAATAATGGTGAGCAATTTCGACAGATGGGATGAATAGAGGAGGAGAAGTGGTCTCGACAAAGAAAATAAACAGCCTGTATATTAAGCCAACACATATTATGATTAAAAGTAATAATATTATTTATAATAGCGAACAAAAACTTCTTAGTACATAGTACAGTAAATTATTTGACAGTTTTTATATAAGTGTGGCATCCAAAAACATTTAAAAATATGAACAGAAAAAATGTATTATTTATTAAAATAAACGTGGGAGAATAAAAATTATTTAATTTAAACAAGGGATTATGCTTCCCCCTGTCAAATCGTGGTTTTCGTTGTTTACAAAACATATATCGCCCTCATAGAATGCGCATGAGATTTGTATGTGCTCTTTATGACGTATAACACAAACTTCGCCTTCAACATCAGCATTTGTTGTGTATTCATCTGGAAATCTCATACTCCAGAACAATCCTATGATTCGGCATGTGTGTGTAAAATCTATACTGTTGGTCCTATGTTCTGAAAAAAAAGTTTACAAAAGTTAGCCAAACTAAAATTAAGGCTAATTTTATATCCCCACCCAAGAGAAAATGTATATTCAGACACAAAATGTAAACTTTACAGGAGAAAGAAAAATAAAATAACTTATTAATAAATTAATAATTATTAACTTTTTTTTTCTAAACCTATTAACCTTACACACTTTATCATCACCCAACTGCATTACTTGTCTTACCCTTTAACATTCTCCAAAACTAAACACTGTTGTCACCGTTTTACTCCTTCTAATCCTTAGTCCTTTCATTTTAAGTCTCTCAGCCACTTCTACCGGACTTCCCCCACTAACGCTACGTCATCTGTAAACTACATACCCCGAGGCACCTCCCCTGTATATCTTTCGTAATCTCGTCCATTATTAAATAGAACAAGTAAGCACTCAACGCTATACCTGGATGCACAACTACTCTCACACTAAAATCTTCCATTTCTCCAAACACAGTCTTCACTCTTGTACTTGCCCGTACATACATTTCTTCTATTACACTAACTTACACCCTTGGCACTCAATTTTTCTTAAACGTCCACCTCTAAACCTCTAATTAATAAAAAACTAACTAATCAGCTTAAATAAATGAACTTAGAAGGACCCATCTAAGAGTCTAAACGTCATATAAGGTGAATATAAAGGCAGGGATTAGAGCATGAAATTTAAATCTAGGTGAACCCAAAATCCTGAAAATTTAAATTGTGTAATGTTTGTTGGTACGAATATGCATTTTTTCCTTGTAACCACTAATTGTATTATTAGTTTATTATTTACTGTCTCTAATATCGGTTATAAACAATTTTAAAGCTTGTTTCATCTTTTCTCTTCGAATAGCTCCAAGATCATTCGCAGTTGCTCCACGCAAAGCAACTGAAAAATTCAATCAATTTGTTAAACAAAGTAAAAATAATTTTGTAAAGGGTTTTTCTAGTGGCAATTTTGTAACCTCAATTAACACGGCAAAATATCAAATTTAAAAATTACATTATTCGAAAAACAGACTATTAACAAACAAACGAATCGTTAAAATATGTTTTTATTGGAGTTTTAAGTTCACATAATGTCTATTTAAAAAAATAGTTATTCGAAAATCTATTATTTTTCAACCAAATAATAATTTATTCGACTTGTATGTTACTTAAAAAAATCAATTGTTTAATGACAAATTCTATATATTAATCTAGCTAGTAACAGTGATCAAAGTGAAGATAAAGTAAAAAACTTTAAGCAACAGTAAGGTAATTAATTTCAAACCCTTTTTGTGATACTTTTTTATAGTAAGGTGATGTGCGGTAACTAAAATTACTGGCATAATTTTTCACCGACAATTAAAATGCTAATTGATTTAAATATTACATACAAATATCGACTAGTGAATACTAGCTGATACTATTTTTTTATTAAAATAACTAAAAACAAATAATTTTTTTGTTTAATATTTGTATGGTAGATATAAATGGGTATATCGGGATTTGAAGTCAAAACGTGTAACGTTATAAGTTTAAAAGTTTAATGAAAGTATCATTTTTTTGCGTTCAGTTGGAGGTAAAGGTTTTTGAACGTTAAAATATATAGCGTTTAAATGAACGTTTAGTTGTTGACCAAATATTTGTATTATGTTATGTTTAGTTAAATATAAACTTGTAAATTGAACTTTAAATTTTAACAGTTTATTACAATTACGTTACGAAAACTGGATTGACTTAACATAAATAACCGATTGATCATCTAGATTTTAAGCGCTATTTACGACTGCCGAATAAAGTGTAATTACCTGGATATGTAATCTTATCCTTATCAAGGCCTGTAACAAAAACATCATATGCAATAAATAATAGTACGATTATTGAAAATAAATATTTTATTAGATTTACGTATAAGAGTAAATTTAAAACTGAGATTACTTAGGCCAATTAATTAGCTTAATCGTTTATTTATGAAAGATGATTCGTCACAATTTTGTTGAAAATTACAAGTACCATAGATATGATATTGGGCTGTAGGTCATTCCAAAATTTGGGTGCAAAAATCGTGTGACGATTTCACGGCACCAACGTGAATATAGAGATTTAGTGATTGAATATTAATAATGAGTACCAGGGTACTATAAAACACACGTTTTCATTGTCGCCGCCACCACAAGTGTGCTTTGACTTCAGCTACTGAATACGTGCCATACCGACAATTATCAAAAACGCATTCTGCCGCCTCCAGCTACAGTATCAGGGACCATATGCTAAGTTTCATCACACCTATAGGCGGCTAAGACTCGTACAAAAATCCGATACAAAAGGGCCAAATTCGTTCTATTAAAATTCATACTATTAGTTGAACAATAAATTGAAAAATCGGTATTCACAAATTAAAATAAGTATAGCGCATAAGAATCAAACATATTTTTTATATTTTTTTAAAGTAAAAGTGAATGTGAATCACAGTTATTTTTAATTACCTGAAATTTTAACTATCAGTTTTGTAAAGTTTTTGAGAAAACATGTTGAATTTTATAATTACCATATTCTCTGTTTAATTCTAGTTGCAGTTTTTCCTCCAATGCCTTCTCTATAATTTAAACCATAAATTGTTTATATATGTCTACTATTGTTATGGCAAAATTAAAATGCATACGATTTTTTTCATAATTAAAAAACTAATGTAAAAGCCATTTGTAATGTATAATGTATTATAAATATGAAATATGAATTACGGTATTCCAAGTTTTCATCAATACTTCGTTCTGAAATTAAAACAAAAACATTTTGTACTGGTGAAGAACCACCAACTATTTGGAAATATTTTCAATTATTACCAGGTAGTGCAAACATAAAAGTCATTTTCTCTGAAATTATGATTACAAAAAAATTATTTTTAAACGATATTAGACTTAATTTCATGTTCCAATATAAATTTAAATAAAGAAGTCAAGGTATAAAATACACGTTTAATACTAATAAGGAAGTTAAATTTACAAATAAATATTGAGTGATTTAAATTTAATATTTAGATCACTTATAAATTTGCATTGATACATTTTTGCAATTATTGTATCACTTCTAAAACACTTCTTCTACTAGCAAACCTAATCGGTTTGGTTTAAAAATAATAATTACTCATTATTTCTTCATCTAGACGAACAACAAAATATATTATTTTGTTCCTAATGGTTTCTGAAATAAATAAATATTTGATTAAGTTAAAAAAAAATCAAATGATATTTAAATGCGACAAATTATGTACAAAAATGTTCTGAATAGTAATACATTTTGAGTTAAACGTGGCTCATTTAACTAGTGATAAACCGTCTTTGAATTTGATAACACAATTATTATTATATAATATTTATTCTAGATCATAAATAATATTGTAGAAACTAAATTATAATGAAATCATATTATTCGTGTGTGACACTCTTTTGAGAAATATTCTCAATACAATTCACATTATTTGAGCTTATTATACCTCGACTTCACCAGTATTGATAATTCCTGGAGTACTCCGGTAAAAACCATTTTTTTTAAAAATACAATACACAAAAGCTATTTTGGAAACATTTTTTCATAAAGATTATAGTTCATAAAAATACATCACCTTATAGTCAGGCAAATGGCAAGTATAACAAAACCATTAAAATTATTGTATTACTCATTTTTAGTATGTCTTACCATCTGAAATATGTCTGTCTATGAGTAGGTCTGTAACAAATTATGTATAAAAACTGTAAGTCTTAAAACTTAAATGTATTTTGTAAACAAAACATGTACTGACTTGTAAATTTAAGTCTCTTTCTATCTTCTATATTATCTGTAAAAAAATTGAATATTGAAGTTTCTTAGTTATTTTAAACCTAAGCCAAGTACCTTTATTAAGTGTGCCAGGAGTTCTTGGAGTATATGATCGACTAGTACTTGCCAAAACATTTAAAAATGGACAGAGCAGTAAAACAAATAAAATTTTCATTTTCGTCTGTAAAATATAATGCAAATTAAAACATGTTATGTTAGACGGAGATATACTTATAATAAAATCTAAACATTTATTGCAGAATTCTCTATGTACATATTTTAACTCCATGCGGGATTATTTCTATTGCATTATGTTTACTTATTTACATTGCTTTGAAATGTTGTTTAAACTTCTGTTGTTTTACACATTCAGGTAAAAAATCATGGTTTTCTTATATTGATGAAAAGATCAAAGATAAGTTACGATTACAGAAAATATTAAAAAAACAATTATTGACAAATTTATACTATTTTTTACAATACTATTTTCAACAATCATTATTAAGTACCTTAAATAGAACTAAAAAGTAAATAATAAAATAAATAAAAAACTTTTATTAAAACATGTTTTCAAAAAAATATTAAAAAGGTGAACTAAAAATTAAAAAATAATTTTATTATAAGGCCAATTTACCAATCAATTGGTTCACATTTTTTGAAAAATGTCAGTTCCTTTGAAAACAGCTAAAAATTAATTACAATTTTAAATAATGTTAAACATCTTTATATTTTGACTAAAAAGATAAGCATGGGCCCTCATCAAAGTCCAAATTCATTAAGTAATGTAAAATGTATGTGTCACACACTTATATTAAACCAAATTTGAATTACAAAAATACTTACAATATAAAACATTAACATTTTAACTGATAAAATTATTAGGGACTTAGTTGAATAGGGTTCCTATTTTTCTTTTTAGTCAATGGTTAAAAAAATTTCACATTATTTAAAATTGTAGTTGTTTAAGTATTTTTGGATGTTGTTAAAGTAACTGATATTTTGTAAAATGCGCTACAACTGGTTGGTAAATTGTTGTATTAAAATTATTTTTTACTTTTTAGCTCACTTTTTTACTATTTCTTAGAAAAGCATGTTTTTAAAAAAACTTTTTAAATTGAGAATAATGTACTAATAATTTTGAATAGTCGACAACAAGTTTTGGATATCTAAAAATAATTCATACATAACATTTTACAATTAATACATTAGACATGTAGAACATATATAAACCCAGTAAATATAAAAAAACAATTTCGTAAATTGCTTACTTTTAAAACTGCAATGATAGCTATACTGACTGCTTCAATGGTTTTTTACGACTGATCAAATGGCTTATATATTGCCGACCGAAACAACAATAACTAGTCGTATTGTGCAGAATTGTTTATGCGAATTTGTTAACATAAGCAACGTTATTCATTTTTTGTTAAAAACAACATATTTACATAATTTCGAATCATATTTCCAAGTTGAGTATAGTATTATATTTGTGTACTAAATACTAAACCTTACAAAACAATTTGTGAGTACGATTACCGAAAACGCAATATTAAAATTACCAGAATCGACTATTTGTTACCCAAGCGAAAAAAATAGAATTAAATTTTAATGGGGATAATACATTTTTTTTAACTAGTTAGGAAAACCAATTTAATTTTAATTAGATTTATTACATTTAATAATTTGGGCGTGTTTAATGTTTGCTAACTTGAGTCAGTCTATTTTTGTATTTTTATATCCATCTGACCAAGTGAAATTAATACTTGTATTACAGAATATACACATTTTATGTGTGAAAATTAAAAGTAAATAAACTATTAAAAAACTTTTCTTTGTAGAAAAATAATATACATTTTTGTCAAAACCCGATCTCTACGAGTTACCATCTTTATTCCCGTAAATTGTTGTAAACATTTTAATCAGATTATCATATTGGCACCGAGAATCATGAATGGTTTAAAATCACTTATCCTATACTTAAATACTCTACAATATACTTATATTGCAATTCAGTATTTGTTGTATTGATGCATTTGTTTTATAGTTTTCTGATTTTGCATCCATTTTAATGAATAAATAAGGTTCCTTTTAATTCATAAAAAAGTGCTTTATTTACAATAATACAAATTTTAATATCTAAAAAACATAGGAGAATATAAACAAACACAACCATACATTTTACTAGTAAAAAAGTAGATACTGAAGTCTGCCCGTTACTGCAGAAAAATGATAAAATAGTGAACTGTTACAAAAATTAGGAAAGCGCAGTTGAAATCTTATAACAGAATAAATTAGGTTATACTAAAATTTAAAAATTTGGATAGCAAAAAAATGTACACAATAAAACAAATGTATTTCATATGTAAAAATTTGATAAAAGAGGAATTTAATTCCTTATGTCTCGATTTATATGTAAACATCTTTTTTATTTATAATTTACCTAACTAAAGTTAAATAATATGACACTTTTTTAGCTTTTGGAAAAACACTATAATAGTTGTATAGATGATAGAATAGTTTAAAAACACAATTAATACTGGTATTCATATGATACTAGAATTGTACATATTAGCTTCTTCCATGACTTGTTAATTATAGCGTTAAGACACACTATATTTTGTCACTTTGTGTAATACCTATTTTAAAAACATGTCAGGAGGTATAATTGAAGTAGATATCAATCTATTAAACTCAAATTAAGTTTGAGTATTTACTATTATATTACAGCTGTTATTTAGTATCGTATCAATGTTGTTTCACTCCTTAATTTGTATAGATTTATGCAAAACTTTATTAATACTGTTTGCTTTATTGTCAAACACTTGATATGAACATGTCGCGTAAAATAAAATTCAAACTGTGATATTTTAGTATGTGATTTTGTATTTTTGACTAAAACATAAAATATAAGGTATTTAATAATTTATCTAATGTAGCGCATTAGGGTAGGGGCATATTGAGTTAAAGCTGCCTGTTGATTACAAATCTTTGAGCAACAACATTGTTTAAGTGATAAGGTCAATTTCGAAATAACGCTTATCTTACGGACACAGCTAATCCGCCTGACAGCTGCAGTGTCCTCTGCGCCACATAATGCCTATATTTAATTTTTATTATTTGAATATTTTGGATTTCTTGTTTTGGTTTTTATGGATTATATTACTGTGACTAATGACTACAACACAAAATATAATAACCGGGCCCTATTAAATTTTAAATCACTGTTTGGGGGAATATATTTCTCCCCATTTCTTAAATCAGTAAAGATTTTATTTGTAAGTTTTTGTTTATTATTTCAAGATGTTTCAGAAAAAGTGGTAGTATTATGGTCGTTGTTTATAATAAGTATTAAATACAAATTTAAAATTTATCAGGACCACCATAAATATATGACATATATTTACTTTTCCCTTTATCATACTTGTTTTATAAACATAACTTAGTTTTAATGATTTTTTGTAAAACCATTAATCAAGTAAAATGTATCTGAAATCTGCATACTTTAATAAAACTTGAAAATCCAATATTTCATTATTGTTTTTTTCAAAACCTAGCTGTTTTTCACGGCGGGTATTGTAATATAAACAAATGGTAAGTTCGTATAGGTAGTACAAACTTTGAATATTATAAGAATCTTCGTATATTACAAAAACAATTTGTATGGTTTTAATATCTATTTTTTTATCGAAAACGAGGTGTTTTTCTTAACATGTTTGTTTTGCAGTTGTTTTTGTCTTTAAATGTTTGACCTACATTATTTCTTGCACAGTAGAATCATGGTGTTTTAATAATTGTAGCAGATGCCCTGATACGTCTAATTATTAATATTTTACGTGTTACACTTAAAAGGCATTTTTAAACAATACTTTTTCTAAAATTTAATAGGTACGACATTTTCCCACAATTCGTGTGGTTTTAAATTGCGCGGTTATTTAACAACATGAAAACATAATAAGCTACCATCTTTATTACCGTAACTTCAAATTATTATACTTCTTATATTTTGATTATTTAACATTTATTATAGATACTTATTTTTCTAATTTAGTCCTAATAATATTGAATGACTTATATCATTTAACATTCAAGACCTTATTTTCTTTATAATATTTCTTTAATGTACGTATATGTGTATAATATCATCAAAAGCTGTTTGAGACATTTTATTTAGTGATTTTAGCCGAGAAGGTTTAGGCTATACAATTGAGTTCTATACAAAATTTACCCTTGCATAAAATTAGAATTTTTTTTTTTTTTGAAATTATGTTTTTAGCAGGTAAAAATGTATGAAGTCGCAATTGATGATTAAGAATATTATTTGTTTTTTATTTTGGATTATTACTCTACTTTTATTAATAATAAAATATTAAAAATGTAAATTAAAATTTTTAAGTATTTTAAATATTTTAACAGAAGAGTAGTATTTATAAAATAATTATAATAAAGCAAAAAAA
This sequence comes from Adelges cooleyi, assembly GCF_023614345.1. Taxonomy (NCBI): domain Eukaryota; kingdom Metazoa; phylum Arthropoda; class Insecta; order Hemiptera; family Adelgidae; genus Adelges; species Adelges cooleyi. The sequence goes on from NW_026095751.1 coordinate 3,045,761, forward strand.
TTATGTATATACATTATGGTGGTCGTTAATTTATTTCAATTCTGGTTGGTGAAGTATAGAAAAAGTTTTGAAATGTTGAAAATAAATGCTCTATCTTTTGCAGATTTTTCACTTGAGAATAACAGGTGCCGCACATGGCCTCAAGATTTTTATTGAAATAACATTGTTATTATTTTTTTCCATTAACTGTTTTATTACGACGGCTAATTAACTGAAAAAAAATGTTCAACTATGAAGAATTTTCGGGAATTAGTGCTGGTACAAATGAGAATGTAGACAAAAGACAATCCAATTAATTTCCAATTTGTACAAAAATATTTTTTGCATATTCATTATTAATAATGAATACTTCTAAATCTAGACTGTTTCAATGATATCTACATTATGACTCGTGTTTACATATTATTGTATACAGGGTTATTCTTTTAGCATGAACCACTCAATATCTCATAGGGTTTAATAAGAAATCAAAATATTTTTTTTCATATTGTTGTTATACAATGTGATCTCAATTTTTCACAAAGTTTTTTTTTTTACCTCAATCCCAACTTAGTTTTTTTTTATACAACCTTTGAAACCTAAATGGTTACGTTTATATTTTATTAACTTTTTAAATTGAAAATAATGTACTAAAAATGTTGACTGGTCGATAACCAGTTTCGGATAACTATTTTTGAAGTTATTGAAGATTCAAGTTTAGGGCAGGAGGAAAGGTGGACTGTAGTATTATTTTTATCTGCACGCATTTCCCAACCGCACTTCACCTCCCATCTTAACTTTGAAACTCTTTAAACATAGTTATTCAAAACTAGTTATCGACCACTCAAAATGTTTAATAACTTTAATAATATTAAAATGTTATGTGATAGCTATTTTAAATAAATTGGTATGATAATTTGTTTCATCAAAAACAAAAACTATACATATTTTAATGTGTAAAATTAAAAATCTTGGAACAACCAACACTCGTAGTTATTTTTTTATCTATTTACACTGCTACAGCAACATCAGAAAAATTGTTCAAACATTTAAATACACAACGGACAAAACCAAATATGAAAACATCTTGTTTTTGCTTTATTGTACCAACAGGCATTTGTCATTTGCTTACATTATAACAGTCGTTGTGAAATAGTCAAATAGGTAAATAAAGTTACTGATTATACACTAACAAGGTCCGTATGTGTAGCGAAGTCTATTCAGAGGAAAAACAATATTAATATGTTTTAATATTTTGGCTATTTTAAAATAATTGTAAAAACATAAATTGTTTAATTTTTAATTACAAAAATCATAACTCTATTATATACATAATATAACTCTACGTTTGGTTGCAATACCAACTAAACAAATCATAACTCTTAAGGACAAATAACCCATATCTACTACAAGCTATAGAATCTCGATGTTACAATTCTTATAGCAAATTACCTGAAATGACTAATTATTATTGTTTTACGTGTTACAATTTAAATACATTTTTAGATAAAATGTTTTTATTTGCAAAAACGCTAACAATTCTTTTTCTAAAATGTAATACAATATTTTACCACAATTTATATGGTTTAAAATTGCGCGGTTATATTCAACATGAAAATATGTTGTTAGTAAAGGTAACGTGTCGTTTTTTTACAATGACTGTTGCTATGTAAATAAACCACAGTATGTCTAAGATAGTATTATAATAATTTTTAACAAAGCAAAAATATGTTTGCTGAAATTCTTATAACTTTAAAAATAGATATTCGAAACTGGTTATCGACCACTCAAAATATTTAGTAACTTTAAGAATAATAATATGTTATGTGGTAGCTTTTAAAATAATTGGTATAATAATTTGTTTCATCAAAAACAAAAACTATACATATTTTAATGTGTAAAATTAAAAATCTTGGAACAACCAACACTCGTAGTTATTTTTTTATCTATTTACACTGCTACAGCAACATCAGAAAAATTGTTCAAACATTAAAATACACAACGGACAAAACAAAATATGAAAACAACTTGGTTTTGCATTATTTTACCAACAGAAATTTGTCATTTGTTTACATTACAACAGTCGTTGTGAAACAGTCAAATAGGTAAATAAAGTTACTGATTTTACACTAACGAATCTCCGTATATGTAGCGACATCTACTCAGAGGAAAAACAATATTAATATGTTTTAATATTTTTGCTATTTTAAAACAATTGTAAAAACATAAAATTATTTTGAGTTTAAATGGTAGTATTAGTTATAGGGATTCTCCACTTATAACTTATTAGTCGTGTACTAGAAATTATAACCACTCGTTTTCATTGTACCTATTTATGCCAGCAATATTTCATATCAATCATTTAATATTCATAACATAAGAAGGGGAAATCCCATATTTTCTGAGTTATGTCTAAAAATTTCCGTGGATTAAATAATTATATGAAAATTATCAAATATTAATTACATTAATATTATCGAGCCCTAGGCATTGATAAAAATTAACACGGGGAAGATACTTATCATACAGACTACACCATTATAATGTTATATCTATACATTATCATTTTTAGATGTGTATAGATATAACACATAATACTAAATAGGTCTTTTGCTTACATTGGAAGTGATCCTTCTCCTTTTTTTATTCTTTGATATTATTACGGCCATTATTATATTTTATCACTATCAGTCCATTCCGATTTCCGCAACGTAGTCTTTTGGGTTTTATTATCAATGTAAAATTTGAATAATAACACTTATTAATATAACACCTTAATTAAATTTAATAAAAATACCTTTAGTATAATAAGTAGTAGTAACCAATTAAGTAGTACATATGTATTAGTATTTATAACGAATAAATTAGAAATAGAAGAAATAAATAATAAGTACCATAGTGCAGATCTTTGAATATTATTCGATACAAAAAATTTAAGCATTGAATTTATACTTTATTATTATTAGCCAACTGTACATTATTCGAATTCTAAAATATATTTAAACTAAAGAATTTTAAGAATTTAGACTTCATGTAATCTTTTACTTAATGACTCATAATACTTTGCAGTAAAATATTTGAAAGAAAAAAAATAATAAAAGTATTGGAATATTGTTGTAACAAAGTAGATTCAGACAAGTTTTTTATTATATATACTATATTGTTTTTCAAAACAACTTTAAAGATAAGTAATGTTTAGTTTAAGAATACCAATTTCTATTGGAATTAAACGCATATATATTTAAAATTATAGTAAAATGGTTTGTGTTACTTGTTAGTATTATTATAAACAGCACATAGCTGAAAACCCTGATTTCTACGAAGTACCATCTTTATTCCCATAACTTGTTATTCACATTTTGATCTTAATCTTAAAATCTTAAAACAGAATAAATAAAGAGAAATTAAAATTAAAAAATTTGGATAGCAAAAGAATGTACTCAATAAAACAAATGAATGTATCAATGAAATTCTTTTGCAAAAATTTGATAAAAGAGGAATTTAATTCCTGATGTCTTGATTTATATGTTAACATCTTTTTTATTTATAATTTGAGCAATTACAAAATAAGTTAACACAATATTTCTTTTGAAACATAGTACGATTTTTGTTTTTTATAGAATAGAAGAATATTACTTTTTCATATAATTAGGTAAATAACGAATATTTCTTTAAAATAACTAAAATTAAATAATATGACACTTTTTAAGCTTTTGGAAAAATGCTACAATAGTTATATAGATTTACTTTAAGAAAAAAGCAATTTTTATATTAATAGTTAATGATATTCGAACAATTCCCATAACTTGTATAGTTGTATCCAATAATGGGCAAAAAAAAAAAAATAATTGATTCTAAAAAACAAATGGGAGTTGTGATATTTCGGATTACTTGTTTTGGTTTTTATGGGTAATACTACTGTGATTAGTGACAACAACACACAATATAATAACCGGGTCCAACTAAATTTTAAATATTTGTTTAGGGGAATACATATTTCTTAAATCAGTAAAGACTTTAAATGTAATTTTTTGTTTATTATTTCAAGATGTTTCAGAAAATGTGGTAGCATTATGTTCGTTATTTATTATAATTATTAAATGCAAATTTAAAAATTTATCAGGTCCAAATTAGGGTAACATCAAGGAGTTTAAATGTGGGAAATAAATGGTATTTAGGTTCACAAATGATAAAACAAAATATTTTTAATAATTTTTATTAAACTTTATATTATTGTAAATTTTTTGTTTTAATTAAAACGTCTTTTACGTTCACCGCACAAAGTAAAGAGATACATTTATTAGAGCATTTGTTTTCTTGGTTTCCATTTTAATCTTTTTTTTTTTAACACATTAAGAATTGTTAATTTTTACAAAACCATGTGTATAGTTTTATTGTAGTTTTTTTAAATTGAATGTAAAATGTTATCTGCTTGTATTGAGGCAGTAAACAAATGAAAATACGAGCTAATTTTTGTAACAATTTTTGTTTTGATGCTTGTGTTTGTATGTATTGTAGAACGTTATTTTATATTAACTGTAAATATATTATGTGCAGGCGTGTGGTGGAGTGACATAAGGTGGCAGTGTATCAACACACAGTCGCCGGTTCGAATCTCGGCCACTGGCAATTTGTTCTTGCCAGGTACAAGCCCAAAAATGCCAAACTTAAACGTCTAAGCCCCGATCGGTGGAAATAACGGACGTTAAACGTAAGAGTGAGACATACAGTAAATGTATTACGATTTCCTGAACTAAAAATGTTTTATAATTATAGCTTATTGCAAGGAGTTTTTGTAAATTCATTTGTTGTATAAATTGCACTCCAATATTTTTTTTTTTTATCAAAACCAAGCAGTTTTTTACAGCAACTGTTGTAATGTAAACAAATGGTAGGTTCTTTTAGGTATCACAAACAAGGATTCAAATTCTATGAATCATTGAATTTTACAGTAACAATTTGTATAGTTTTTTATCGAAACTTATTTTTTTATCAAAAACGAGTTATTTTTCTTAACATATTTTGATATCTAGTTGCTTTTGTATTTAAATGTTTAACCTATGTTATTTTTTTTATAATATTTTACAATTTTTTTCCACAATTTGCATGGTTTTAAGTTGCGCGGTTATTTTTCAACACGAAAATATGTTGTTAGCAAAGTTAACGTTTCGTTTTTACAACGACTGTTGCTATGTAAATTAATCGCAACACCTGTTAGAGTCGTATACTTATAATTTAAAATGACTAATCTGAAGATCTTATTAATTTACATAAGTTTGACTCTAAAAAAGTAAAAAAACAATATAACTATAACGATTATTCTACATTTGGCTACAATTCCTATTAAACACAATTTTAAAAATTAAGGACAAAAAACCTATATTTACTACAATGTATTCAACTCAAATTGAGTTTATGTATTTATTATTATATTAAAGTTGTTATTATGTAACATAAAATTGTTGTTTCACTCTTGTGTAAGATTTGTGTAAGATGTGTACAGATTTATGCAAAACTACATTAATATTGTCTATTTGGTCGTCAAATTCTTGATATAGACAGTCACATAGAATATATTTCAAACTGTGATATTTTAGCTTTGTGTTTTTGTATTTTTGACTAAAACATAAAATATAAGGTATTTAATAATTTATCTAATGTAGCGCATTAGGGTAGGAGCTAATTGAGTTAAGGCTGCCTGTTGGTTACAAATCTTTGAGCAACATAATTGTTTAAGTGATAAGATTAATTTCAAAATATCGCTTATCTTACGGACACAGCTAATCCGCCTGACACCTGTAGTGTGCTGTACTGCGCCACATAAAGCCCTGCATTAATTTTTATAATTTTAATATTTCTAAAAAAAAATGTATTAGTTGGGTTCGTATAAAAATACAAGCTGTTATTTATAACAAATTTTGTTTTGTTGCTTGTGGTTTAAAATGTTTGAATGCATTGTATAGCCCTATTGTCATAATAATTGTTACTAATATCATAGTATATCATACTTGTTTTATAAATATAACTTAGTTTTAAAGATTTTTTGTAAAACCATGGATGAAGTGAAATGTATCTGGAATCTGCATACTTTAATAAACGTTGTAATCCAAGATTTCATTACTGTTTTTTTTAAAACCAAGCTGTTTTTTACAATTGTTGTAATGTGAACAAACAGTAGGTATCAAAAACTTCGAATATTTTAAGAATCTTCGTATTTTGCAAAAACAATTTGCATGGTTTTATTTTTTATTTTTTTATCAACAACGACAATTGTTTTATCAACAATTGTCTACTTGATCGTCAAATACTTGATGTGAACAGTCACATAAAATATAATTCAAACTGTGATATTTTAGCTTTGCTGTGTTGTATTTTTGACTACAGCATAAAATATAATATTTACTAATTTATCTAATGCAGCGCAATTAGAGGGGGGGGGCATTTGGGTAAGGGCTGCTTGCTGGTTACAAGTTATTTTTTTGTTGCAAATTTTGTTTTTATGCTCGTGTTAGAATGTATTGTAAAACGTTATTGATATGTTAACTGTGAATGTATTGTGTGCAGGCACGTGGTGAAATGAGATAAGGCGATAGTGTGTCAACACACACGTTAATCGTAAGAAAGAGACATATAGTGAATGTATTGAGGTTTCCTAAACCAGAAATGTTTTATAATTATAGCTTATTACAAGGAGTTTTTGTAAATTAATTTGTTGTGTAAATTGTACTCCAATATTGTATTATTGTTTTTTTTTAACAAAACCAAGCTTTTTTTCACAGCGACTATAATAATGTAAACAAATGGTAGGTTCTCCATATGTATCACATTCAAAGATTCAAATTCTATGAATCTTTGAATTTTATAATAACAATTTGTATAGTTTTTTCAACTTAATTTTTTATCGAAAACGAGTTGTTTTTCTTAACATATTTTGATTTGCAGTTGCTTTTGTATATAAATGTTTGACCTATTTTATCTGTTGTTGTTTTTTTTTCCACAAACGCTTGCAGTGCTTTTTATAAGATTATAAATAATACATTATTTTTCTACATTTTAAATGGTTTTAAATTGCATGGTTATTTGTCAACATGAAAACATGTTGTTTTAATGAAAATAATTCACAACACCTCTAAGAACCATAAACTGCAAATTTTTAACGACTAGGAACTTAATTTACATAATTTTGACTCTAAAAAAGAAAAAAGTAGGTAGGAGGAAAGGTGGAGTCCTCCCGCCCAAAACTTGAAATTTCAGTACTTTAAAAATAACTAAAACTGGTTTTGGTATTCTTAATTAAAATATTTAATGAAATGTATGTGTTATGATTTAAGTTTTAATAGTTGCCATCCAAAAAACTAAGTTGAGAGGGGGTAAAAACAAAAAAAGGCTTTTTTTTATAATATAAGTAAGAGCTGTCATATTTAAACTGTGTATAATTTAAAATCACTGTTTGAGCAAAAATATATTAACCAAACCAATGATGATGATAATTTGTATTTTTTTTTTACTATTTCAAGTCGCCTAAAAAAATATGTTATTTGGGACTATTATTTATAATATAATGTAATAAAATAATTAATTTTAAAATCCGTTTATAATTATTGTAAAATACTTCTAACAAATTAATATTTTATAGTTATAGCTTATTACAAGGAGTTTTTGTAAATTCATTTGTTGTGTAAATTGTTCTCCAATATTGTAGTTTTGTTTTTTTATTTTTATCAAAACCAAGCTGTTTTTCACAGCAACTGTTGTAATGTAAACAAATAGTAGGTGCTCCATATGTATCACAAACAAATATTCATATTCTATGAATCTTTGAATTTTACAATAACAATTTGTATAGTTCTTTTAACTTATTTTTTTATCGAAAACGAGTTTTTTTTCTTAACATATTTTGATTTGCAGTTGCTTTTGTGTATAAATGTTTGACCTATTTTATCTAACCACACATCCCCTCCCATCTTAACTTTAAAACTCTAATAACTTTAAAAATAGCTTTCCAAAATAGGGTTACGGACCAGTCAACATTATTAGTACATTATTCTCAATTCAAAAAGTTAATGAATTTTATGTGTCACCGTTTATGTATCAAAAAAACAAGTTTGGAAGGGGAGTAAAAACAAAATTAGAAGCGTTTGAGCTCATATTGTATAAACAAATTATGGAAAAAAAATAAATTATTAATTAAACAAAGTGAGATATTGAGTGGTACACAATAAGTTGGTCATCCTGTATTAAAGCTATTTTAAAATAAATGTAATGTCAACGATTTTGACCAATAATAAAAAAATAACAATACATATTTTGTAAAATATGAGTTTTTAAAATGTTAACTTAAAAGATTGTATGAAGTAACACACATAGGTATTTGTCATTTGTTTACATTACTACAATAATTTCAGTAATATGGTTTAAAAAAAACTTAAATTCGTAATAGAACTATAATAATATTGAAACTTTATGATAGTTAAATGTACTTCTCATTTGTTTACATTGTAACAGTTGTTGTGAAATAATGGTGTTGGATTATACGCATGTATAACTTGGTGGAAGTTAGTATTTAAGTAGAAATAAAAACACAACAATAATATGATTGAACCTAATACTATTAAACATAAAAACACACAGTATATATACAGAGAATAGTATATACAACGTTCGTTGCAGTTATAACAGCATCCGTAGTAGTACCAGACACCTTAATACTATGGCTTGTGTATAATAAAATCTAGGTCACAAATGAAAATGGTCCTTGTATCAAACAAATTTTATATATTACATAATGATTTCTATAATGTTCGCATATACTATTATATATAAAGAGAAACCGTTGCTTGACGTTTTGCTTGCCATGAAATTGTAGATGACCCCAACATGAATAAATGTGCCTAAGTTGATCTCCTTGTTTCTAAATCTCCGGCATAATCAGAATCTGTGAATATTCTTAAATCTAAATTATTATCAGATTTATAAACCAATCCGTAATAAATTGTATGTTTTACGTAACGCATAATGCTTTTGACCATTGATCAATGAGCATTAGTTGGTTTTGCAAAAAATCGTGACATAAAATTGACTGCAAATGCCAAATCTGGTTTTGTTAATTGTGACAGGAATAAACTTCCCACAGCTTCGCGATACGGTACTTGACCTTCTTCTAGTACTGTTGAATCCGTGTGAGCATCCAATATCGTTGACTTATCAATGGGTATTGAAATTTCCTTTGCATTTAACATATTAATACGTTTAATAACAATTCTAGAATAATTAGTTTGATTAATAAATAATAATCCATCATCTAACATCTTATCCCCATTCCTTGAAAATAATCCATGGTACCAGTTTCACTTATTTTTCAAACTTAGAGAATAATTACAGGTATTATTGTTTAACTGGCTGACGCAATGACACCATCATCAACAAAAATAGCCAAAAATCAATGTTTTATTATTATCATGATTAGTGAAAACCCACGAATCATATTTACTTTGAATTAAATTGAATTGTAATAGGACATTTTTAAACCATGAACTCCAACATCGTCGAGATTGTTTTAATCCATACAACGATTTACGTAATCTGCAAACCCAACCTGAATTGTCATCATATCCGATCGGTTGTTCCATATATAGTTCGTCTTTTAACATACCATAAGAAATTTTGTACCAGTGTCAAATTGGTATAATTCCAATTTCTGAGACGCATTTATGGCCAAAATTGTTCTGATAGATTCAAATATGGCTACAGGTGAGAATGTCTTGTTATTATTTATTCCGTTTCTCTGTCGAGAACCTTATACAGCTAATCGTGCCTTAAATCTAACAATATGCCCGTTAACATTGTACTTGATTTTGTAAACCCAGGAACTATTTAACACTAGCTTTCCTACTGGAGTTGGCACTAACGTCCAGGTGTCATTAGTTTGCAATGAAATTATTTCGTCGTCCATGGCTTGAATACAATTATTTTTGTACTCACAGCTTCATTTTAGTTTATTGGTACGAATGTGCAAGCAGTGACAAAATGGATTTATTTGAAAAAAAATATAAGGGCTTAAACGTACTAAGATTAAATAATGGTGAGCAATTTCGACAGATGGGATGAATAGAGGAGGAGAAGTGGTCTAGACAAAGAAAATAAACAGCCTGTATATTAAGCCAATACATATTATGATTAAAAGTAATAATAGTATTATTTATAATAGCGAACAAAGACTTCTTAGTACATAGTACAGTAAATTATTTGACAGTTTTTATATAAGTGTGGCATCCAAAAACATTTAAAAATATGAACAGAAAAAATGTATAATTTATTAAAATAAACGTGGGAGAATAAAAATTATTTAATTTAAACAAGGGATTATGCTTCCCCCTGTCAAATCGTGGTTTTCGTTGTTTACAAAACATAAATCGTCCTCATAGAATGCGCATGAGATTTTTATGAGCTCTTTATGACGTATAACACAAACTTCGCCTACAACATCAGCATTTGTTGTGTATTCATCTGGAAATCTCATACTCCAGAACAATCCTACGATTCGACATGTGTGTGTAAAATCTATAGGGTTGGTCCTATGTTCTGAAAAAAAAGTTTACAAAAGTTAGCCAAACTAAAATTAAGCCTAATTTTATGTCCCCACCCAAGAGAAAATGTATATTCAGACACAAAATGTAAATTTTACAGGAGAAAGAAAAATAAAATTACTTATTAATAAATTAATAATTATTAACTTTTCTTCCTAAACCTATCAACCTACTCTTACACTAAAATCTTCCATTTCTCCACACACAGTCTTCACTCTTGTACTTGCCCCTACATAAATTTCATCTATTACTTTCACTTACACTATTTGCACTCATTTTTTCTTAAACGGCCACCCCTAAACCTCTAATTAATAAATAACTAAGTAATTAGTTAGAATAAATGAACTAAGAAGGACCCATCTAAGAGTCCAAACGTCATAAAAGGTATATATATAACGGTGAATAGAGCGTGCAATTTAAATCTAAGTGAACCGAAAAACTTGAAAATTGTAATTTTTTATTTAATAATTTTTTGTTCGGATATAAACCTTATAAAAACTGTAACGATGAAATAATAATTAAAAAACTTGTTTAACTAAGTTTATAGATTTTTGAACTAGGAAAATAGTTGGACGATTTATTTATGTAGTTTTTTTAACTATAAATGTGTAATGTTTGTTGGTCCGAATATGCATTTTTTCCGTGTAACTACTAGTTTTTTTAATAGTTTATTATTTACTGTCTCTTATATCGGTTATAAACGATTTTAAAGCTAGTTTCATCATTCCTCTTCGAACAGCTCCAAGATCATTCGCAGTTGCTCTACGACTACCAGCTGAAAAATTCAATCAATTTGTTAAAGAAAGTAAAAATAATGTTGTAAAGGGTTTTTCCAATGGCAATTTTGTAACCTCAGTTAACACAGCAAAATTTCAAAATTAAAAACTACATTATTCGAAAAACACACATTTAACAAACAAACAAATCGTTAAAATATGTTTTTATTGGAGTTTTAAGTTCACATTGTGTCTATTTAAAAAAATAGTTATTCGAAAATCTATTATTTTTTAACCAAATAATAATTTATTCGACTTGTATGTTACTTTAAAAAATCAATTGTTTAATGACAAATTCTATATATTAATCTAGCTAGTAACAGTGATCAAAGTAAAGATAAAGTAAAAAACTTTAAGCAACAGTAGGGTAATTAATTTGAAACCCTTTTTGTGATATTTTTTTATAGTAAGGTGATGTGGGGTAACTAAAATTACTGGCATAATTTTTCACCGACAATTAAAATGCTAATTGTTTTAAATATTACATACAAATATCGACTAGTGAATACTAGCTGATACTATTTTTTTATTAAAATAACTAAAAATAATTAATTTTGTTTGTTTAATATTTGTATGGTAGATATAAATGGGTATATCGGGATTTGAAGTCAAAACGTGTAACGTTATAAGTTTAAAAGTTTAATGAAAGTATCATTTTTTTGCGTTCAGTTGGAGGTAAAGGTTTTTGAACGTTAAAATATATAGCGTTTAAATGAACGTATAGTTGTTGACCAAATATTTGTATTATGTTATGTTTAGTTAAATATAAACTTGTAAATTGAATTTTTAATTTTCACAGTTTATTACAATTACGTTACGAAAACTGGATTGACTTAACATAAATAACCGATTGATCATCTAGATTTTAAGCGCTATTTACGACTGCCGAATAAAGTGTAATTACCTTGGAATATAACCTCATTGGGAATAAGGCCTGTAACAAAAACATCAAAATATGCAATAAATTATTGTACGATTATTGAAAATAAGTATTTTATTAGATTTACGTATAATAGTAAATTTAAAACTGAGATTACTTAGGCCAATTAATTAGCTTAATCGTTTATTTATGAAAGATGATTCGTCACAATTTTGTTGAAAATTACAAGTACCATAGATATGATATTGGGCTGTAGGTCATTCCAAAATTTGGGTGCAAAAATCGTGTGACGATTTCACGGCACCAACTTGATTATAGAGATTTTGTTATTGAATATTAATAATGAGTACCAGGGTACTATAAAACACACGTTTTCATTGTCGCCGCCACCACAAGTGTGCTTTGACTTCAGCTACTGAATACGTGCCATACCGACAATTATCAAAAACGCACTCTGCCGCCTCCAGCTACAGTATCAGGGACCCATATGCTAAGTTTCATCACACTTATAGGCGGCTAAGACTCGTACAAAAATCCGATACAAAAGGGCCAAATTCGTTCTATTAAAATTCATACTATTAGTTGAACAATAAATTGAAAAATCGGTATTCACAAATTAAAATAAGTATAGCGCATAAGAATCAAACATATTTTTTATATTTTTTTAAAGTAAAAGTGAATGTGAATCACAGTTATTTTTAATTACCTGAAATTTTAACTATCATTTTTGTAAAGTGTTTGAGAAAACATGTTGAATTTTATAATTACCAAATTCTCTGTTTAATTCTAGTTGCAGTTCTTCCTCCAATGCCTTCTCTATAATTTAAACCATAAATTGTTTATATATGTCTACTATTGTTATGGCAAAATTAATATGCATAAGATTTTTCTCATAATTAAAAAACTAATGTAAAAGCCATTTGTAATGTATAATGTATTATGAATATGAAATATGAATTACGGTATTCCAAGTCCTCATCAATACTTCGTTCTGAAATTAAAACGAAAACATTTTGTACTGGTATAGTACAACCAACTATTTGGAAATATTTTCAATTATTACCAGGTAGTGCAAACATAAAAGTCATTTTCTCTGAAATTATGATTACAAAAAAATTATTTTTAAACGATATTAGACTTAATTTCATGTTCCAATATAAATTTAAATAAAGAAGTCAAGGTATAAAATACACGTTTAATAATAATAAGGAAGTTAAATTTACAAATAAATATTGAGTGATTTAAATTTAGTATTTAGATCACTTTTAAATTTGCATTGATCAATTTTTGCAATTTTTTGTATCACTTCTAAAACACTTCTTCTACTAGCAAACCTAATCGGTTTAGTTTTAAAATAATAATTACTCATTATTTCTTCATCTAGACGAACAACAAAATGTATTATTTTGTTCCTAATGGTTCCTGAAATAAATAAATATTTGATTAAGTTAAAAAAAATCAAATGATATTTAAATGCGACAAATTATGTACAAAAATGTTCTGAATAGTAATACATTTTGAGTTAAACGTGGCTCATTTAACTAGTGATAAACCGTCTTTGAATTTGATAACACAATTATTATTATATAATATTTATTCTAGATCATAAATAATATTGTAGAAACTAAATTATAATGAAATCATATTATTCGTGTGGGACACTCTTTTGAGAAATATTCTCAATACAATTCACATTATTTGAGCTTATTATACCTCGACTTCACCAGTATTGATAATTCCTGGTGTACTCCGGTAAAAACCATTTTTTTAAAAATACAATACACAAAGGCTATTTTGAAAACATTTTTTCATAAAGATTATAGTTCATAAAAATACATCACCTGATAGTCAGGCAAATGGAAAGTATAACAAAACCATTAAAATTATTGTATTAATCATTTTTAGTATGTCTTACTTTCTAAAATATGTTTGTCAATGAGTACGTCTGTAACAAATTATGTATAAAAACTGTAAGTCTTAAAACTTAAAAATGTATTTTGTAATAAAAAAATGTACTTACTTGTAAACTTAAGTCTGTTTCTATCTCCTTTATTTGCTGTAAAAAAATTGAATATTGAAGTTTTTTAGTAATTTTAAACCTAAGCCAAGTACCTTTAGTAAGTTTGTCAGGAGTTCTTCGAGTAGGTCTTCTTGGAGTATATGTTTGACTAGAACTTGCCAAAACATTTAAAAATGGACAGAGCAGTAAAACAAAGAAAACATTCATTTTCGACTATAAATTATAGTGCAAATTAAAACATGTTATATTAGACGGAGATATACTTACAATAAAATCTAAACATTTATTGCAGAATTCTCTATGTACATATTTTAACTCCAAGTGGGAATATTTCTATTGCATTATGTTTACTTATTTACATTGCTTTGAAATGTTGTTTAAGCTTCTGTTGTTTTTCACATTCAGGTAAAAAATCATGGTTTTTTTATATTGATGACAAGATCAATTAACCATAAGTTTCCAATACAGAAAATATTAAAAAAACAGTTATTGACAAATTTATACTATTTTTTACAATACTATTTTCAACAATAATTATAACAATTAATAAGTACCTTTAATAGTACTAAAAAGTAAATAATAAAATAAATAAAAAACTTTTATTAAAACATGCTTTTCTAAAAAATAGTAAAAAGGTGAACTAAAATTTAAAAAAATAATTTTATTATAAGGCCAATTTACCAATCAATTGGTTCACATTTTTTGAAAAATGTCAGTTCCTTTGAAAGCAGCGGAAAAATAATTACAATTTTAAATAATGTTAAACATCTTTGTATTTTGACTAAAAAGATAAGCGTGGGCCCTATTCATCAAAGTCCAAATTCATTAAGTAATGTAAAATGTATGTGTCACACACTTATATTAAACCAAATTTAAATTACAAAAAAACTTAGAATATTTAACATTAACATTTTAAATGACAACATTATTAGGGACTATGTTGAATAGGGTACCCACTTTTCTTTTTAGTCAAAAGTTAAAAAAATTTCACATTATTTAAATTGTAGTTAATTGTCGGTTGTTAAAAAGTAACTGACATTTTATAAAATGCGCTACACCTGGTTGGTAAATTGTTCTTGTAGTAAAATTATTTTAGCTTTGATGCAAAGCGAGAAGGTATTGGTTTTACTCTGATCTGTGTTTTTTTTTATCTGTATACAATGTAACTTTTTTAATACTGGACCAATTCCTTCGAGTAGCAACTCTACAAATCGCAAATTTCATCTAGTTGGTACTTTGGGGGGGGGGGGGGGGGGGGTAAAAGTTGAAAAAGTTTAATTCTTCACAGACGAAAGTTGAAAAAACAAAAAAAAAAACCGTACGAGTTTTTAAGTTAGAACTTTTACTGGCTATAATTTCCAGAAAAGTGTCGGATCGAGTTGAAATGTTTAAGAAATAATTATTTGGTATGCCCGCGTCAGTTGTGTCAAATTTAAACTAAACCCATTTCATACCCCCCTAGGGGGGGGTACAAGTTTTTTTGTTTTTCGGGGTTTTTAGCGGTAATTTTAAAACTTTTGGGTTGAAAATCTGCTAGTAGTTGGAACTCATATGTACCCATAACATATTAAACGGGAAAAAAATTCGGCACTACAGTTTTTTTTTAATTGCCGGGAAACTGTGTTTTCGCAGATTTCGTATATTTTAACAAAAACACCAAAAATCTTTAAAAAAAATTGATTAAATCATTAAAACAATTTGATGTTATCTATGCAGAGTGATAAGGGAAAAAAACCTATCCGTGTACTTATTAAGATACTTAATGATTCTGATACGACAAAATCACTGTCGTTATCTCGTTATTTTATAGCCTGCGTTATATAATCTTACCGAAGGTCAACTATGAGTATATAAGGTCCAACTGCCTGCAAATTATGAAGAGGACTGTTGTTTTTTGGGTTCAGATTAAGTGTTGGTTTTTATGCAGTATACCGCCTCAAAATGTATTTTTTATTATACAATTTTTTTAAAGGAAAACTAATGTTTTGCATATTGTTATACTGTTATTCATTTAAAGAGATTCACGCTTGATTGTTTAAATTGTCTAATATTAGATAATCGGCTTTGTGCTAATTTTAAATTTTTAGTTTATCAACTTGTAGCTCTAATTTTGTATAAAATATTTCATTATTTTATTACTATGTACAGATGAAGATAAATTTTAATAATAATTAAGTCATAAATGAAAATACTTTATTTTATGACTAGATCAAATCTCGTGAACATTTAACATCATGATACTGCTCCTATGCTATTATTAAAAAAACACAATTTTTAAAATCTCCATAAAAGGTTATTGTTGAATAACAGGCAACAGCCGACCGCTAGTGGCTATACACGTTAGTAATATTTAACTAATAAGTAATATATGTAGGTAAAATTTATTGTTTTCTCCATCACAGTACCAGTATACGATTTATTTTAATTTAAATGTAAGAAAATCCATTTTTCTTTAGAAAATAACAAGAAATTAATATACAGGATGAGGCAGTAAAACGGCGATTTTCTAATGTATTTAAATTGTAAAACCCGTTTCACTATCCCACCCTTTACATTTTAAGGATCTATGAAAAAGTTTTTTTAGTTGCATTTTATTTTGTACATTGTCAATCTAGTAAAATAGAAGTATAATATAGCTTTGAAATAATATAATCTATAAAGTATAAATAGTTTGTGTGAGATTGCTCTAACGAAAGTATATAATACATAAATATTAATTTTATTGAGAATAAGCGATTATAATTTAAACTATGGAGTACAAACGATTGAAACATGAATCGTCGACCATTCCAACAAAATATAACAAGACATTGTATATGTGTTATTTGGTCCACTAAGTTTTTGCAAAAAATATTCAATTTTATCACTTTTATTTATAATAATTCTTGTAGACCTGTGACCTCTCCGTTTCCTCGTGGCTTTGATTACATTATGCCAATACTCTACTGTACTAGTCCTCTCGGATAAAATCACTTTCATATTAACGCTTTGATGCTCATTTGTAAATACAGAACCTCAATTTAAAACTTTTTAACTTTGCTGGTTTATACTGTGCTTGGTTTGGACTGTACTGGCTTAAAAATACTTACTACCGATTTGCATCGAAGCGTTTTTTCGAAAGTGATTTTATCACTTTCAGATCTAAAAATTCCTGTAAACCTGTGACCTCCCCGTCCCCAATATGCCCCGACCCAACTATGCTCCGTCCCCACTATGCACCGACCCCACTGTACTGGTTTTTTTACTTATAAGTTCACTTTGTTACTATTTCTTAGAAAAGCATGTTTTTAAAAAAACTTTTTAAATTGAGAATAATGTACTAATAATTTTGAATAGTCGACAACAAGTTTTGGATATCTATTTTTGAAGTACTTAAATAATAATAATAATAATATGAGTACCATACAATTTCTGGTGGTATTTTTCAGTTAGTGCACAATAGTTGTTTAAAAAATACATGTTTTTTTGTGTTTAATATGTAAACCTCATATTAGAGTTTCTACTTCTGGTGGAGGAGCTAAAATATCATCATAAATGTATAATAAAATGGTACACAACTAAAGTGCTGAATGTCCTACACCACAATACTAAAAAATAATTCATACCAATTCAAAACACAATAAAATATCATAAAGTTATACATCACTTGTATTAGACCAGCAACAAAAAGTATTAAAAAATATTATATTATGTGTGGTATGGATGAAAACATTTCACATAAACAAAGCAGCAAGAAGCTATAATTTTTTTTTTTTTCATTTTTAAATAACGACTACGTTAACAATTGCCATCAAAGTGTTTAAATCGTTACTAGCGTTTATTTGAAAGTGGTTTTACAACTCATGTCAAAAATAATTCCTGTATAACAGTGACCTTCCCGTCCCTATTGCTTTGATCCCATTATGCCTCGATTCCACTGTACTGGCTTACTAGGATAAAATTACTTTCAAATAAACGATTTGATACGGTCTATGCTATGCGTAGTTATAACCAGAGTTTTGCATAATTCTATTAAAAGATATCTAAAAAATTATCTTAATAACAAATTATTCAAAGTTCATGTTTAAAAATTTATTAAAATAATTTTAAAAATATCATTTACATAGAGTGTAAGTGTTTTTAAAATGATTGTTTCGTAACATTTTTCATTTAGAAAATATATAAAGCCAGTAAGTATAAAAAAACAATTTAGTATAATACTTACTTTTATAGTTGCAATGATACTCGTAGTTATACTGACTGCTTCAATGGTTTTTTTACGACTGATCAAATGGCTTACATATTGCCGACCGAAACAACAATAACTAGTCGTATTGTGCAGAATTGTTTATGCGAATTTGTTAACATAAGCAACGTTATTCATTTTTTGTTATAAACAACATATTTACATAATTCTGAATCGTATCCCCAAGTATAGTACAATATTATATTTGTGTACTAGATACTAAACCTTACAAAACAATTTATGAGTACGATTACCCAAAACGCAATATTAAAATTACCAGACTCGACTACTTGTTACCCAAGAGAAAAAAATAGAATCAAATTTATATGGGGATAATACATTTTTTTTAACTAGTTAGGAAAACCAATTTAATTTTAATTAGATTAATTACATTGTGTCCACTCAGATACGTACATTACAATAATTGGGTATGATTAATGTTTGCTAACTTGAGCCAGTCTATTTTTTAATTTTAATATCCAGCTGACCAAGTGAATTTATCACTTGTATTACAGAATATACACATTTAATGTGTGAAAATTAAAAGTAAATAAACTATTTAAACATTTTTCTTTGTAGAAAAATATTATACATTTATGTCAAAACCCGATCTCTACGGGTTATCATCTTTATTCCCGTAAATTGTTGTAAACATTTTAATCAGATTAGCATATTTGCACCGAGAATCATGAATGGTTTAAAATCACTTATCTATACTTAAATACTCTACAATATACTTATATTGCAAAATCAGATTTTTTTATATTGATGAATTTGTTTTGTAGTTTTCTGATTTTGCATTCATTTTAATGATTAACGAAGGATCATTTTAATTCATAACAAAATGTTTTATTTACAATAATAAAAACTTTAATATCTAAAAAATATAGGACAATACAAACAAACACAACCATACATTTTATTAGAAAAAAGTAGATACTGAAGTCTGCCCGTTACTACAGAAAAATTATAAAATAGTGAACTGTTACAAAAATTAGGAAAGCGCAGTTTAAATCTCTTAACAAAATAAATTGGGTTATATTAAAATTTATAAATTTGAATAGCAAAAGAATGTACACAATAAATTAAATGAATTTCTTATGCAAACATTTGAAAAAAGAGGAATTGAATTCCTTATGTCTTGATTTATATGTAAACATCTTTTTTATTTATAATTTGAGCAATTACAAAACAAGTTAATACAATATTTCTTTTGAAACATAGTACGAATTTTGTTTATTAAAATAAAGAAGAATATCACTTTTTCATATAATTAGGTAAAAATGGATATTTCATTAAAAATACTAAAAAGAAATAAATTAAATTAAATAATATGGCACTTTTTTAGCTTTTGGAAAAATATTGTATTAGTTGTTTAGATTAAAGAATAGTTTAAAAATACAATTATTACTGGTATTCAAATGATACTTGTATATATTAGCTTCTTCCATGGCTTGTTATTAAAGCTTTAAGGCACACTATATTTTGTCACTTTGTGTAATATGTACCTAATTTAAAAACATGTTAGGAGGTATAATTATTAATTTCATCGATATTGACAAAAAGTGGCATATAAACTTATGCTTTTCTACAAGAAAACTATATTATCATACACCATATTAGTGAAAGAAAAAACCATATTAACTCATTAAATTAATTTAGGCGTTAAGAAAATTATGTTTAATACATTGATATTCGAAAAATTCCCATCACTTGTATAGTTGTATTCAATAATAGGCAAAATATATATTATAATTGATTCTAAAATACAAATGGGAGTTGTGATATTTTGGATTAGTTGTTTTGTTTTTTATGGACAATATTACTGTGATTAGTGACTACAACATACAATATAATATCCGGATCCTACTATATTGAAATCACTGTTTGGAGGAATATATATCTCCCCATTTCTTAAATCAGTAAAGATTTTATTTATAATTTTTTGTTTATTATTTCATGATGTTTCAGAAAAAGTGGTAGTATTATGATCGTTGTTTATAATAAGAATTAAATACAAAGTTAAAAATTTATCAGGACCACCATAAATATATGACATATTTATTTTTTCCCTATATCATACTTGTTTTATAAACATAACTTAGTTTTAATGATTTTTTGTAAAACCATTAATCAAGTAAAATGTATCTGAAATCTGCATACTTTAATAAAACTTGAAAATCCAATATTTCATTATTGTTTTTTTTCAAAACCTAGCTGTTTTTCACGGCGAGTATTGTAATGTAAACAAATGGTAAGTTCGTATAGGTAGTACAAACTTTGAATATTATAAGAATCTTCGTATATTACAAAAACAATTTGTATGGTTTTAATATCTATTTTTTTATCAAAAACTAGGTGTTTTTCTTAACATGTTTGTTTTGCAGTTGTTTTTGTCTTTAAATGTTTGACCTACTTTATTTCTTGCACGGTAGAATCCTGGTGTTTTAATAATTGTAGCAGATGCCCTGATACGTCTAATTATTAATATTTTACGTGTTACACTTAAAAGGCATTTTTAAACAATACTTTTTCTAAAATTTAATAGGTACGACATTTTCCCACAATTCGTGTGGTTTTAAATTGCGCGGTTATTTAACAACATGAAAATATGTTAAGCAACCATCTATATTCCCGTAGCTTCAAATTATTATACTTCTTATATTTTGATTATTTAACATTTATTATAGATACTTATTTTTCTAATTTAGTCCTAATAATATTGAATGACTTATATCATTTAACGTTCAAGACCTTATTTTCTTTAGAATATTTCTTTTATGTACGTATATGAGTATATTATCATCAAAAGCTGTTTGAGACATTTTAGTGATTTTAGCCGAGAAGGTTTAAGCTATACAATTTAATTCTATGAAAAATTTACCCTTGCACAAAATTAAAATACTTATTTTATTTGAAATTATGTTTTTAGCAGGTAAAAATATACGGAGTCGCAATTGATGATGTGTTTTTATTTTGGAATATTAATATACTTTTATTAATAATAAAATACGTAAATTAAATATTCTAATTGTTTTAACAGAAAAGTAGTTATATTCATAAAATATTTTTAATAAAGCAAAAATAATGTGTATATATTAGGGTGGTCGTTAATTTATTTCGATTCTGAGGGGTGAATTATAGAAATAGTTTTGAAATGTTGAAAATAAATGTCCTAACTTTTTCAGATTTTTCACTTAAGAATAACAGGTGCCGCACAGGGCCTCAAGATTGTATTGAAATAACATTGTTTTTATTTATTTTCCAATAATTGTTTATTAAAACGGCTAATTAACTGAAAAAAAATGTTCAACTATGAAGAATTTTCGGGAATTGGTGCTGGTACAAATGAGAATATAAATAAAAGGCAATCCATTTAATTTCCAATTTATACAAAAACACCTTTTTGCATATTAAATATTAATAATGAATATGTCTAAATCCAGACTTCAAGTCTCAAGTTTAGGGCAGGAGGATAGGTGGAGTGTACTATTATTTTTATCTGCTCGCATTTCCCACTTGTTTTTGCTTTATTATACCAACAGGCATTTGTCATTTGTTTACATTATAACAGTCGTTGTGAAATAGTCAAATAGGTAAATAAAGTTACTGATTATACGCTAACAAGCTCCGTATGTGTAGCGAAATCTATTCAGAGGGAAAACAATATTAATATGTTTTAATATTTTGGCTATTTTAAAATAATAGTAAATACATGAATTGTTTAATTTTTAATTAAAAAAATCATAACTCTATTATATACATAATATAACTCTACGTTTGGTTGCAATACCAACTAAACAAATCATAACTCTTAAGGACAAATAACCTATATCTACTACAAGCTATAGAATCTCGATGTTACAATTATTATAGCAAATTACCTGAAATGACTAATTATTATTGTTTTACGTGTTACAATTTAAATACATTTTTAGATAAAATGTTTTTTTTTGCAAAAACGCTAACAATTCTTTTTCTAAAATGTAATACAATATTTTCCACAATTTGTATGGTTTAAAATTGCGTGGTTATTTTCAACATGAAAATATGTTGTTAGTTAAGTTAAATATTATAGATATTTTACTATAACAGAAGGCATTTGTCATTTGTTTACATTGCAACATTCGTTGTGAAATAGTCGACGTCACATTACGGTTTAAACACTAACAAGCTCTGTATATGTAGCGATATCTAATCAAAGAAGAAACTATATTAATATGTTTAAATATTATAGATATTTTGAAATAATTGTAAGAACATAAACTTCTTTTGAGTTTAAAAGGTAGTAATAGTAATTAAAAGTTACAGTTTATAGAATATAAAAACACATTGTATCCTAAAATAAATAATTTTTTGGATTATAGTGTAAAAGACTACAAAAGTGGTCAAATTACACATTTTTAGGGTCGCTGATTTTGAATTCGTTTTTGGTGTTTTTATCCAACCAAAAAAAACCAGTACAGTAGGGTCGGGGCATAGTGGGGACGGAGCATAGTTGGGTCGGAGCATAGTGGGGACGGGGAGGTCACAGGTTTACAGGAATTTTTAGATCTGAAAGTGATAAAATCACTTTCGAAAAAACGCTTCGATGCAAATCGGTAGTAAGTATTTTCAAGCCAGTACAGTCCAAACCAAGCACAGTATAAACCAGCAAAGTTAGAAAGTTTTAAATTAAGGTTCTGTATTTACAAATGAGCATCAAAGCGTTAATATGAAAGTGATTTTATCCGAGAGGACTAGTACAGTAGAGTATAGGCATAATGTAATCAAAGCAATGAGGAAACGGAGAGGTCACAGGTCTACAGGAATTATTTTAAATAAAAGTGATAAAATTGAATAAAATAAAAAAAATCGCTAAAAAATATTAAAATATAACGTTCTTGTAAACCATAAACCTGCACTTGTATTAGACATACAACGTTTAGTAATATTCATACTATATTATTACATATTTGCATGGTAATATGTAATGTATGTAAAGAAACTTTTGACACGAAAAATATAATATAAAACTTTGATCGTTTTTTTTTTGTAGTTCCTTTATTTGCAGTAACAAAAAAATTACAGTTTCAACATTTAATGTTTTCGAATTCAAATTGATTTTGTGTTTACTAAAAAGCCTAAGTTTCAACCGCTCTATACACAGCTCCAAAATAAATACCTTATTAATCCATGCTTTCTGGCGACACACATTTTTTTCCAATATAAACCGACAAATGTGTTTATAATCTTGAGAAAAACAGTTATTACGATATTCATGAAATTTACTTAAAATATTTACGCCACTATAATAATGTAGCCTTTATCTGTGAAAGATAATTAAATAACAATAACAGTACAATACATAAGCAACAAATATTTTTATAATAGTGATTAAAACTCTTTATTATTAAATACATTCAATTTCTTGTCAATATTTATTTAAGTGTGGTATAAAAAAATCATTAAAACATAAAAAAAAGTGCTTTAAAATAATTAATTATTATAACTTCTAGTCCAAATTATTGTAGCTCAGTTGAAAAATGCCTAATTGGAGCATTACTAAAGAGTTGTACTTCCCGAAATTCACGATATATGAATTTATATACATTAGCTGCCTCGCACAATTTATCTATAAGAACAGAACATATGTCCATAATATGTAAACTCGGGTATTTCATACTTTTATTTAATCCTACTAAACGGCACATCAAGTACAAATCCCGGAAAAGTGGATCGTTTTGACCTTAAAAAATAATTATTGAATTCAGCTCATTTCTTACTAATTTGTATTATTTACAAGACAAAACCTCACACAATAATACACTTGTATAATAAATCTTAGACAAATAAAACTGGTGTGGCCTTATTCCGCTAAAACCGTACCATAATTAATACTAATTTATATTAGTCAATGTATTGCCAATAAGAAGTTTCCATTGACTATGGCTATAATTATGTTATGACTATTAAACGATTTATATAAAATATTGTTGACATAAATACGATGAAAACAAGGGGATATAATTCCTAGTACACGATTATTACGTTATAAGTGAAGAATCTCTAACTATTACTACCATTTCGACAAAATATAATTTTATGTTTTAACAATTATTTTAAAATATTAAATCATGTTGTTTTTCCTCTGAATAGACTTCGCTACACATACGGACCTTGTTAGTGTATAATCAGTAACTTTATTTACCTATTTGACTATTTCACAACGACTGTTATAATGTAAACAAATGACAAATGCCTGTTGGTACAATAAAGCAAAAACAAGTTGTTTTCATATTTGGTTTTGTCCGTTGTGTATTTAAATATTTGAACAATTTTTCTGATGTTGCTGTAGAAATGTAAATAGATAAAAAATAACTACAAGTGTTGGTTGTTCCAAGATTTTAAATTTTACACATTAAAATATGTACAGTTTTTGTTTTTGATGAAACAAATTATTATACCAATTATTTTAAAAGCTATCACATAACATATTATTATTCTTAAAGTTACTAAATATTTTGAGTGGTCGATAACCAGTTTCGAATATCTATTTTTAAAGTTATAAGAATTTCAAATTTATGTTGGGAGGTGAAGTGCGGTTGGGAAATGCGGGCAGATAAAAATAATAGTACACTCCACCTTTCCTCCTGCCCTAAACTTGAGACTTGAAGTCTGGATTTAGAAGTATTCATTATTAATATTGAATATGCAAAAAGTGTTTTTGTATAAATTAGAAATTAAATGGATTGCCTTTTATCTATATTCTCATTTGTACCAGCACCAATTCCCGAAAATTCTTCATAGTTGAACATTTTTTTTCAGTAAATTAGCCGTTTTAATAAACAATTATTGGAAAATAAATAAGAACAATGTTATTTCAATACAATCTTGAGGCCCTGTGCGGCACCTGTTATTCTTAAGTGAAAAATCTGAAAAAGTTAGGTATTTTTTTTCGATATTTCAAAACTATTTCTATACTTCACCCCTTGAATAAAAATATAAGTATTATGGTAGTAACTTCTACAAGCTCACGCGCATTTGAAGATCTTGCCTAGATGTCGTCGGACCTTTGCATACAAAATTACCAGGTGATAACTACCTTTTGACTATGCAATGAGATTTATCAAAGTTTTCCTTGGGCGTAGCAGTACCTAGTCATACAGCTCAAACAATCGCTCAAGAAAAAATAAATTGTTTGCATTATGGTTAGGTCCCTTTGAAGTAATAGATATTATAGAGGGAGTGAATATAGTTATAAAACGTGGTCGAAGAAATGTTACAGTACATAAAAACGATATTAAAAAATACTATAACGACCTAGTTAACTAAGCGGTAGCTTAAACTAAATAAATTAACTAACAAAATTATAAATGTATTGTATATAACTTTTGTATATTAGCTTTAAAATTTAAATTACATATAAATTTATTTGTTAGATTGTTGTTCTGCAGTGTCACTTTTACGGTAACTGATGAAGCACCGGTTTTATCCTCGCGTTTCACCATTGAAACGTACCTGGAAATGCAGTCAGGAATCTATTTTAAGAAACTTGGTCCAGTCAGGTAAATAGGAGTGGAATATAAAATTGTAACACATTTATCTTGAAGCGAATACAATAAACAATATGAAATGTTAGGGCAAAAAGAAAAAACCCTAGAAACCAATTGTATAGGATCATTTTAAACACATATATGTCAGTTGTATAATTCTGTCATTTTGGGACTGTATAATGAAATATCTGAGCAAAGAAAACACATGTATGCATCTTTAGGCCACCAAAGTGGAGGTAATACAGAGAATGAGGAAATTGTGACTAGAAAGAGACGAGGACTACTAAACGTAGTAGGTACCGTTTTACACACATTATTTGGCGTCTGTGACGATTTTTGTGTTCAAAGTACATCCGAGGTTATTAAATGAACTGAGGACGGTGGAATTCGAATTTTACACATAATGAAAAGTCAGAATACACCGTTCCAACTTAATCGGCAACACTTAAGCTAAATTAACACACTTTTACGGCAATAACCAATAGTGCATGCAATTATACGCTGCGACACCAAATCAACAGCGAACGGTGACAACGTTTTGTTCCTTTCGACTACGATAAGACGACTGTCAACAACAACAACGACGCCGGCCGCCCGACGCGGCACAATACGAACCGGAAGGGACCCGTTATCATGTCCATCCGGTTTCGCCTTTGAGAAAAATGGCGGTGGACATGAACGCCTGCCCTATATGTTGCCGTGTCGTTCTGACTTATTCTTATCACGCCTGAACAAGCTGTTTCCTCCATCTTGCAAGTTTTGATAAAGGATTTTTTAGATTTAATGACCAAGTTAATGGTCTATGGTCGCTTAAAATAATACATTTTCTAGCGTATATATATATGGTCTAAATTGTGCTACGCCGTAAACAATAGCTCTGTTGTATTATGGTTAATTTCTGCTTTATTTAAAGTTCGACTTGCATAAGCTACCGGTAAATCTTTTCCTACCTCTCCTCGTGAAAGAATTGCGCCTAAACATTTTTGAAACGCATCGGATATTTTAGAATCGGTTCTGCACATAGATTAGATTTTAGTTTATCAATTTTGACTCTCATTACTCCAATTAAACTTAACATCCTTTTTTAACAAATGCTTCATTTGTTTTGCAATAGCGCTATACCCCTCTATAAATTAGTACCCAGACAATCCCATAAATGAGTTAATTTTTTTCACATTTTTTGGTGTAGGAATATATAAAACTACTTATAATTTTTTTATACATGGTTTTATTCCATGTTCCGTTATAACATGATCTAGATAATTACATTGCCGCATTAAAAACTCACATTTGTTTGGTTGTATTTTAAGATTATGTTCTTGTAAACGATTAAGACATCTATTAACTTATTGTTATGATCAATTAAATTTTTCCGTGTATTATAATACCATCGAGATAAACTAAATACTTTATCCCTATTTGACCGCTTAAAACAGTATTATCCCCAAGTCTAGTTATAATACATAATACATTTTACTTATATAGGTACTTCCGATGATCTTACTGCAACTGGTGCCTTAACTACCTCATCTACCGTACTGACTGACTCATTCTCTTTACATAATTTTTTTTAAAGTTATTCCGTCCATAACTACTTTGGTGGTCTTCTTGATCTAGTTTTTTCAAATTCTAATGATTTCTCGGTTTGTAGCGCAGCAGCTCCTTTGGTACCTTTTGACTCGTATCACCCTCCCTTAGCAATTATTTGAATACTAGTGAGAGCCAGCTCTCTCGTTCTCTTCGTAATTTTTGGAAATATTTCCGTGATCTTAATCAGCACTCCTCAATTTGCATCGGCAAGCTACTAGTATAACTGAGAAAATAGTTCTAATTTTCAGACTTAAAACCCTAAAATTCAGTGTTGGCTAAATTAATGTATAAAAGTTGCTTACATCAACATGCATAATACGTATGTGTAATAGATGTGTCATCACCAAGTTGAATATTGAGCATTGAATCAAATGAATTATGAAATCTTAATGAGATTTCATCTTAATCAAATCTATCACAATTCACAAAGTAACCACTGATTCCACCGAACACCATAATATACCTAAACTAGTTCTATATAATTTAGCATATAATATAAGTATCTATGTATAGGTAGCCTATATGTAGCGGGACAGATCTGCCATTCGAATCAAACAAAGGAAACATAAACGAATTATTGAAACTTTCTGATTTGTCGATTTATTATTATAACAAAAACATTGTATTTATTTTAAGCATTCCATTAGTGTATCAACATGTACTAAATCTTCATTATCTAATTCTAAAGCCAGTTTGTCTGGATGATAAGTGTATTTATATAAAACATAATCATAATTTGTTAGCTATAAGTAAGACACTGGAGCCTCTAATCTACTTACGAAGAATTCGACTATTCATTTTGTAAACATAGCCGAGGTCTCCTTTACATCCTAGAAAAGCTAGGCCTATTTGCGAAATGTCTCTTCTACAAGAACCCAAGGAAGTTCCCCCATAACTCCAATGTAATGCGTCTTCCGTTGGCGACGTTTATTTTTCAGAAACTCCCGGGGTAACCAATGGAGCAGATCTTTATAACGTGCGACAACAAAGAGCAGTCCGAAAATCATTTTTTGGGATTATTTACGCTGAACGAATCTTGCAGGGCTCCCGCCACGCATGAAATTCGTTTAACGAGCAAGAGTCATCGGTAAGTTATAAATATTTTATTCCAAAGTGCGTATTAAAGGAAATTGGAAACTTATCGTCTAAGAGCATTGAAACCAACAAACTAGGAGCTAAACAACAACGGTGATTCACGGTTCTGAAGAAAGTACAAAAGCGTTATGATTCATTACTCTACGTGACAAGTGTCATCATGGTGGTGCTTCTTTTAGCAGGCATTTATTATTGCATTGGAAGCAAATTAGGTAATATAACATCAAAATGTCAAAAACAACAAGAGTTAGAATTTCCTCAGCCACTGGTTTAGCTTCAAGCCACTGCACCTACTGAAACGGTGACTGAGGTACTGTTGTCATCAACAGACATTGATATAGCCGAGCATTCTACTGCTTATTATCCAAAACTAAAAACTATTTTTAACTTGCTCCAGAAACATATTACCTTATGCGGGAGGGATGTAGCAAACGCACACAGGGAAGCAATTTCTTAACGATATCGACGCACGTCCATAAAACGTATCTGACGGGGTCCCCTCTCGGACATAATTTGGTTGTTCCTTTTGATTATAATATATAGTAGAGCAACGCGGCTGCAGCAATTAGAAGTAGTAGAAATGCAGTGACAAGACGTATTACTACTCAGTTAAATTATATTAACTAAAAATGTATTAAAATACTTATTATACTAATCAGTTAAATCCATAATACTGGAGAAAAAATAAAAGTTAATTTTTAATGAATTATAAGAGCATAAGAATATCGCATTCTTAACTCATTAAAGCATACGGCTTTAACGAGTTTCTATACAAAATATGGGAAAATTCACGTCACTATAATACCTATAATCGTTGTTCGGTCGTGATAAGAGAACGCGGCCAGGTCAATGGCGCCGGCAATTGTTTTGTTTTAGTAATAACGGGTCCCATCCGGTTTTCGGTGTATGCCGTGCCCGGGACGGTTTGTTTACTGTTTTCGCGGTGCCATGTTTTTGTTGTTGGCCGTCGGTCGTCGTACTGTGTACACAGAGTAACGTCCGTCCGGTTTTTTTTTTGCGATCCAACTGGAAAATATGAATCAACCGTTGGTCGTTGCCGTGGTTATTAGTTATTTCGTTTATTCACCGTGTCGTCGGGTCTAAAGGCGTTTTTTTTACTCGCCTGAGTTCTTTTGTTTTTTTTTTTGTTTTTAAAAGAAAACCGTCACGTTTGGCCTGCGGTCGTTGTGCATTGTGACCGCCGCCGTTTACGTGTCGTAGTGTCAACGGGCGTGCGGGTTTGGAACGAACCGAAGCGGAGACCAGGTATCGCGTGTCATTTTGTTCGTCCTTTTATTGTTAAATTACAAAACCTTTTGTTCATATATATATGTATTGTAAGCCTTTTCACTTTAGTAAGACTAACCCTATTTATAAGTTTATTTGATTGTCAAGATAATTTTTTGTGTGTGATTTGGGCAATAGCAGTAATTTACAGTCCATATACCAAAAGCGCGTTCTTTTTATTATTATCTTTTTTTTTTTAACCTAATAGCCTCCTTTTTGTTTTCCATTTGCTTTTTTTCCTCTCTACCGACTCAAGCATTCGGCCCTTGGACGGGTTTTACTCCGGCCCCAAGGGAGGGGCGGAACTCACGTCACATCAATCGTAATATGCGAAAATCTATCAAATAACAATATAAACAAAATACATAAACAACAAACATTTTTATAATCGCGATAAAAACTGTTTATTAATACACTCAATTATTTGACAATTTGGAATTTAGTTCGGTTAAAAAAAAATGTTTTAACAAAACAATAATAAAAGTTATTATTATAATTTATGATCCAAATTATTCTAACTCAGATAAAAAAGGCTTAATCAGAACATGATGACGATATGGGTCTACTTCCCAAAATTCATCATTATCAAATTTATATACGAAACCTTCCTCGTAAAATACATCATTTAAAATGCAACATTCTTCGTCAAGGTCAGTAGAGGCTATATAATATGAACGTGGATACTTAATAGTTCTAAATAAACCTGCTAAACGACACATCTTGTACAAATTCCGGAAAACTGGATCGTTTTGACCTAAAAAAAAAAAGTTTATGAATTTAGCTCATTTCTTACAAATTTTCTTTAGTTTTGTTAAAATAAAAAGTTAGATTTATTTTGAAATTTTTTTTAAAAATAAAACAATAAACAGGCTTTTTGTATTTATAAAATCGCGTTACTTTAAATCATTTACTTTGTGAAATAGTAAAAAAAAATTGGACCATTAGAATTTACATTTATCCCAACAAAAATCTATAGGCAATTGAAGAACTATATCATAAAGATAAAAATATGTAAACGTAATAATACTAACTCATATCTGCATGTTAGAAAAACCGGTTTAGATATTCATGTTGTGACAGATCTATACTACTGAATGTGTATATCACTGTGATAAGAATGAATGTCTGTAAATTATTTATTATATGTATATTTACGTATTAATGATGTTATAGCTTCTAAAGTCATTTTTCTTCTTGCTTCTCCCAAAGAAGTCAGGCCTTATTAACAAAAAAAAAAATTAGTTGCTTCCAAGTGAACTGACTTTTATTATTTATGTCTTTGCTTTGGCACACACTCGGAAGATCGACACCGCTTATCATAACGAAAAAACCGACACCGGTTATCATAACGAAAAAATCAGCTGATTTATCTGATAAGATAAGAGAGATAAGAGATTAGAGATGAGGTATGTGGGTGGAAATGGGGTTGGACTGGTGGCGGCAATAAGGATGGGAGTAGGAATGGGAATGAGGATGCGGTTGAGGATGGAGTTTGGGTAGGGATGGGGATGGGGAGGGGTAGGGGATGTTAAATTGTTTTCATTATGTGTTGTTTTTAAAACGAACAAACTTAAATGAATGGTTAATGAATTGATTCAAAATAACTAGCCAAGTGAATGTTATGCCAATAAATTGATTAAGGCCAATTATTAAAAAACTACTAAAAAACTTTTGGCCACAACATAAAACTAATTCTCACCTACCATTCGAGTACCGTGGTTACCATTATCACAAACCAAGTGTTTATTTTGGGTTACAACAAAAAATATTTCGAATGGTATCAAGGCTTCGGGGTCGAAGCGGAAAAAAAAGAGCGGACCGTGCTCTGCAGAACGAGACATAAAAATATAATATGTAATACTATTTCTATGGAGAATTCAATTTTAATAATTTTTTATCATTTGGCAGGCAACCTGATATATTTCATTAGCATTTTTATAACATATATAGTGGTTTAAATATATAGTAGTATAATATATATATAGTGTGTTGTACAAATGTACAATACAAACACTTACCAAATGCACGGATGATTCTATTTTTTGAAACTGCTCTAGGATGATGTCTTCTCTCTTCTAAAACACTGGCTAAATTTTCTACAAACAAACATGAAATACCTTGTTAATAATAGGTAATAAAAAAACAGTTGCTCGTGATTGCATCGCAATACATACTAAATAAGCTTGGTTTTACCAATTATTGTACAGCCTACAATTACGAGTAGTACCTAAAATATATAATTTAAGCACTTCCCTTTTTTTAATGAAGTTATTGTAGTTATGTTACTTCAAGTCAGAGTTAAATTAGCCTTATTTCAACCTTTTAAAGGGTATAATCAGTTTTTTAATTCCTAATATGCATCGGTAAATAAAACTGGTAGGACATGTAGACTAACCAACGTACTAAACGGTAGTAAGCATTTTACCAAGAAAAACCTCAGAAATATCAATGTAAGCTTGTGATTACCTAATTTTATTGTAGGTGCTTCGATACGTCCTGTAACCAAAATATAAAATATCAAACAACTATAAGGTTAAAAAAAAACATTTTTTTAAAATTCATCCATCACATTCCTGTTAAAATTGAAAATACATAGTCAATGCAATCAATGGAAGAGCGTTTAGCAGGCTCGTTTGATTTAACGTTTTTGAAAATGTTTTAACGATCAGCAAAAAATATTTGTTTCAGTATCTATAGTGTCATTTTGTTATGGTAAAAAGTTTAGTTTTTTGACAATAGTTAAAATGACAATTTGAATAGGATATAAATGTCGCACTTCAATTCGAACTATGAATTACAAGTCATGCCTACCTTCTTTAGCAAAGTTATGGAGTGTTAAAATAAAACCACTTAGCACAAAAAATATCTTTATTTATTCTTAATTGTAGAGATTTAAGTTACTTTTTTCGTTATGATCAGGCGGATAATTCAGATCTAGACTTTGAATTGGAATTGTATCTGTAAGAAATTAAATATGCATCAATGATTCAGTCAATAAAAAAAAAGTTTTTATATTTACTCTATAACAGTTACTTCAAACTGAAATTATATAGATTTAAACCATAATACAACTAAAAAATATATTTAAAAGTCAAGTTTTTAACAATTTGGATAATGTTTTAACGATTATCAAAACACCTATTGGATTTCGACTGAATTTTAATCGAATATTTTTTATTTTTATATAAAACTATACTATACAACCACGAACAAACCCTAACCACAATAAAAATATTATTATGAGGTTATACGTATTACGGCAACTATGTAATAGCTGTAATAACCGCAGAGTGAAGACACACCGGCAGTACATCTTCCTTCGATTGTATAATTAGACCACAAGTGACTCTACTTTAAATTGACTAGCTACAGTATAAGAATAAAATAATTGTTCATACAAAACGTTGATTTTTAATTTACCTGTTGTAGCACTTATTGCTGATTGCATAATGTTCTCGTACTTTGCTCTATCTTATATTCAAAATGAAATAAAATTTAATGTAAATAATTTATTTAATGATAGAAATCAATATTATAAATATATGTTTACCTTAATTAAATTATTAAAATGAAGAAATAATAAAAACCAGTTTTTATAATGTCTCTATAACAGTTACTTTAAACTAAAATTGCTTACATGTAAGCAATGTAATCTTTTGTACAATTATTTGTTAAATTTTGTATTTACCTGTTACAGCAAGTATTGCTAACTGCATCATTTTCTGATACTCTAACTTTTCTGATGTTCAAAACATAATCAATTGCAATGTAAATCATTTCTATTGATAGAAATCAATAGTGTAAATGTATGTTTACCTTTAAGCTGTATTATTGTTTTACCAACAAAATTTGGGTTCTTAATATCTGAAATTAAAATAATAATATTTTGTGCTTAATGAATATAAAATGAATATTTTAAAGTTGTAGTTAAATGTAACACTCTTTGATTTGTGCTTTAGTAAGACGGATCTTACTTAGTGAGGTCGGGGAGGTTACAGGTATACAGAAACTATTATAGCTGAAAATGATAAAATCACAATAAAGCAATAAAATGTAGTGTCCACGGATTAGCTGCAAAGCGTTTAATTCAAAGTGATCTAAAATAATTCTCGTACATCTGTAAACACTTCGTCCCCATTGTGACCCGATCCTATTGTACTGACTTACTGGGATGAAATCACTTTCAAAAATAAATGGTTTGATGATGATCTGTTGACACTGCACAGTAAGTAATTTAGACAACTTAAAGTACACAACTTCCTCAAAAATATGGAAAACGATAATAAAGGGAATAATTATACATTGACACCACTAAATTTCCAGGATATAAATTGTGAATAAGCCAACAGCAATAGCTTAAATAAATGAATTTTTAGGAACCAATCAAAATAAATCGATTAACATATACATTTTATCTAATAATCTTACCCTTATGGAATATTTACTAGTATCGAATGAATTCATGATTACCTTCCTCGGAAACAGTGGACGGATCAAGATTTAGATCTGGAATTTCATTTTGACTAGGGCCTGTAATAAAATATACAATAATAATACAGTCAATATAAAAAGGGTTTATTCATTTTTATATGACAGTTACTTTAAACTAAGATTGTTTAAATTGAATTAAGCAATGTAAATTAATGTATAACTAAAAACTATATTTAAAAGCCGAGTTTTAAATAAATATTTAAATATGGTCGATCGTCAAAACAAGAAGCAAATATCATATGCTAAAATATTGCAAGAAAATGTAGGAAAAACCACGTGATACATAAAAAACTCAACCTACTTTTTGAAAAATATTAAAAAAGCAAAATAGGAACACAGAGATAACCTTGACATTTTTGACATTGTCTCATTATTTACAATGATTCTAGAAAAAGCCACGTTAGAAAATTAGAGGAAAAGAAATGGTTAGAAGAAAACCTACACAAATTAATAGAAATGTGTGTCAAAACAGCCGTTTATTACATAAAGTATTGGAATATACGCTTGTATAACTTGGTGGAAGTTAGTATTTAAGTAGAAATAAAAACACAACAATAATATGATTGAACACAATACTATTAAACATAAAAACACACAGTATTATATAAAGAATAGTATATACAACGTACGTTGCAGTTATAACAGCATCCGTAATAGTGTGGTACCCGACACCTTAATACTATAGCTTATATACGGTATAATCTAGATCACACATGAAATTGGTCCTTGTACCAAACAACTTTTAAATATTACATAATGATTTCTATAATGTTCGCATATACTATTATATAAGGTTATACTAGATTTATTACTTATAATATACTCATGTTCCATGACCCAAATACATAATATTAATTATAATTAACTACATTTATGAACAAACTGATTGGAAAAAATTACCTTCTTCGGGGACAGTGGACGGATCAATATTTAGATCTGGAATTTGATTTTGACTATGGCCTGTAATAAAATATATAATAATAATACAAACAATATAAAAACCGTTTTTTATCATTTCTTTATAACAGTCACTCTAAACTAAGATTGTTTAAATTTATTTAAGCAATACAAATTATTGTATAACTTAAAATTATAATTAAAAGCCGCGTTTGAATTAAAGATTTAATTAGTTATGCATGAACAAATTAATGGAATGGTAACACGATCAAGATTAGCTCCAGTTTCCGCTAATATTTTCATGGAATAGTCTTAAGAACGTGCGTTAAAAAATATCACTTTAAAACCAATAATATGGCTTCAATTTGATGATCACACGTTTGTACAATGGCAAAATGGTGAAGAAAAATTAAATATTGTATTATCATTTAGTAAGATGAATGGTTGGTTAGCCACCTAAAATTTATATTTTTATTTAAGGTTTTCACATAGGTATTACGTATTATATTTTAACAGCTTGCGTACGAGTCCCCAGCACCACAGGATACATTTTTATGTATTTATGGTGGCTAGTAACCATATCAAGTTTCTGGCTAATATTTTAGTGTAATCATAATATCTGGCCCAAAACAGTTCATAGAGAAATTGGCCCATTAAATTATTGAATTTATTATTCATTTCTATTTTGAACGTTGTGAATACAACATATATGCCCCCACTCCAACTCCAACTCTCATCTCTTACCCTCCATCGCTACCCCTATCTCTCACCCCCTATATCTTATTACCTATCTCCTTCCTTTATCTCTTATCAGATAAATCAGCTGTTATTTTTCGTTATGATAAGCAGTGTTGGTGTCGGTGTCGATTTTCCGTGTGTGTTTCATAGCAAAGACATACAAATGTCAAAAACTAGTTTTTTTCTCCGCTCCGAGAAAAAACATTGAATCATTGATATGCTTTAAAATTGCAGGTCCAATTATTATATATTGAAAATTTCACTAAAATTAAAATACAGCAGCAGCTTACAGAGATGTTACGTAAAATAACAAACTAAAATTCTTACTTCAAAAACAAATGTACACAAGTGTAAGAAATAAATGAAAACTAAAATTTCGTAAAACCTAATCGGCCGTCGCAACCATTGATCCCTTTCTTAGTAAATAATATAATTCCACAATTGACGCAATGTACATGTGTGTTTAATAGTACCTTGGTACTTATATTTATCGTTCAATCAAAAAATCTCTATCTTTTTTATACGTAACGCGAAATCGTCACACGAATTTCCCACTCAAATTTCGGAATAACTCTTAGCCTAATATCATATACACGTTATAATTATGTACTTAATGAATACCAAATAACTGTGTTGAAATATGTACATACAATTTTAAGAAAATAATTACCTGGTTCTTCCAATGTACTAACAATATTCTCTGTAATCAACATTGCTCAAAATTATTATTTCTTGACATTATATATTATAATCTAGTATTCTATAAATATTTAAAAACTGTGTGGGTCACGGGACGCTCCGTAAGAAGAGGTTCTCATATCATATGGTAACGTTATATTATGTTGGATTTTCGGAAGGCGTTTAAAAGAAATGCAAAAACTATAGTGTGGCTAATAGCCTCGAACTCACTATACCGCGTACCCTATTGCAACTAATCTACGTAAAAAGTGTAGCGAAAATAAAATACCTTACTTCATACTGTACTAATATTGTGTTAATAAATACTGTTTGAATTGGTTTGAACTATGCTAGTTTTAACTGATGTTAGTGTCTACTTTATGTTGTTTAAGCTAAGATGAAATAATAATTAGCAAAAAAAACAAAATTTTAGCCAAATGCAATCCAAAATAGTACATTATACACCGTGTCCAATTATAAAATTGCATTAAATTGAGATTGCAACATTTTGTACTTAATGAATATTAAATAACTATGTTGAATAATAATATCATATTTTACCATCAGAATCTGTGTCATAATCTGAAATTATAATAAAAACATTTTATACATAACACATATCAAATAACTTTGTTGGAATATGTACATAAAATGTTAAGAAAAATATTACCTGCTCCTCCCAATTTAATATCAATTAACTCTGTAATTAACATATTTTAAATGTATTACTTCATGACATTTGTATAAAAGGTTTTGTTGGTAATTATTACCCGGTCTTGACAACATAAACGCCATTGCCTCTAAAAATTAATACAAAATACAAGTATCACTTTATACATTTTGGATTTCATATTTTTTTTTAATTGAAATGAAAAGTCGGAAGTTAAGTAGGAAACACATATGTTTTAATAAAATTGGTAAAAATGTAATTTAATTGGATCCAATATAATAAATTAAAAGTAGACTATGGTAATAAAGTCGGTGAATTGAAACAAATGTGGTATGTAGAATAAAATATAATGATTAGATGACTTTCAAAGAAGTAATATCAGCGTTGTTTTTAGAATGATTCCATTTAGATTTTAGAGTAACATTAAAGATTTAAGATTTTACGATCATTTATACAATTAAACATTTGCTTAATTTTCTATTACGCTTTATCATTATTATCAGTTAACTATGTAATTATTATATTTTTAATCACCCATCCAATATACATCGGGGCTCTCAACAATATGTTTAATTATTTTCGGCATGAAATCTAGAAAAAAAAATAATGATTCGACTAAAAAAAATTAGAACAAACCCACGCAAAATTGTGGATATGCATCCGATAATAAAGTAATAATATACAAAAAAAAAACCTTAATCATAAAAAATAATACACTCCCTATACATCAGCGTCACAATGGAATTATTAATACTTTATCGTATAACTGTAAACACGTGATCATACAAGTCAACGCAACAGGAGATTTATGAAACTCTTAATTTTTTATACTCCTAGTGTGTTATCATATTATTCAAGTTGTAATCTGGATGTCTTCAACAGTTTCTGTTCCCCTATTTTATTATTTTATTTTTTTACATAAAAAAAAGGTTCACAAAGAATTTTAATGAATAATTAAGATTTTAGAATAAGATTTAATCACATGTTTGAAGTGGTTACAATTTTACTTATCGCTACTCATCTTGTTAGGTTAAATAGTCACAGCATGTTACAA
This sequence comes from Adelges cooleyi, assembly GCF_023614345.1. NCBI lineage: Eukaryota > Metazoa > Arthropoda > Insecta > Hemiptera > Adelgidae > Adelges > Adelges cooleyi. Next base: position 3,084,262 of record NW_026095751.1, read on the forward strand.
CAGTTTACAGCAACTAAATTTTTCAATTTAAAAATTATTTGACTAGTCAGCCAAAAACACCAAAGACATTAAAATGTATTTTTTTCTTAAATTTGATTTGGTATTTTGATTTTAAACAAGTGTTACCTTTTGCTTTCTTGATTTCTTCGTCTGTAATACATTTGAAAAATATAAACTATAAAATATTTTGTTATATTAATAAAATGTATACTGACTTGTTAAGATAACCTCCTCAATATATTTATCTGTAAAAAAGTTAGATATTGTTTTTTTTAAATAGATTTCTACTACCTTATATAGATACGTGTAAAAATTTAACAATCACCTAATTCAGTGCCCAAAACATGTCCAGCCAATGCAAATGATAATAAAATACCTAAAAGTTTCATATTTCTACTACAAAAATAATAATAATAAACAATTAGTCGTTATGTATAAGATTCACTGACCATATAATATTATTATCTTCTATCTGGAGTTGAAAAGATATTGGTTTTGTAATACGTATGTGTTATACTTTTATATGAATGAAAAATACGAATAAAACGCATCGAAGCTAAAATATAATTTGAAATGGCCAAGTCTAAACCATGTAAAGTTTAATCCAAGTACAATCTAAACAAGTACAGTTTAAACCAGCACAGTCCAAACCAATTTCAGTATAAAAGAAGTTTGAAAATTTGGATCAACTCATTCATTAAATCTCAATGTGATTTCACCACATCCAAATTTATTATTAAGTATCCACACATTCGCATTGAAGCATTCCTATGAACTAGAAGCACAGAGTAATATACCTAAACTATTTCTATATAATTTATCATATGACAGAAGTTTCAATAAATAGGTAAATACCTAATCTTGTGGCTTGTTGATAAGCCAACAAAATATGAGTTTTGTATATGAATTGGAATCACTTTTTTGTAAATTAAAACATTTAAAAATATTAAATATTTTTTGTAAGTTATTCAATATTACTAAATAATGTTAAGGAGCCTAGCAATTATTTAAAATATTTGTATACGTGTTCGTTAATTATTTGTAAGAGTGGGCATCTTTTTTCTTAATAATTTTACTTAGGTCGTTACGTTTTAAAACGTTAAAGATCAAGTTGTTACAAGTGTTCCATCACTTGTATACACAATAAATGATAAACCTTGTTGTTTGAAATCGAGAAAAAACACCTGTAAACTTACATATATACTTTAACTTGTAATAATTCTTATAGACCTTGTGATTCCCTCCCCCCGCCCAATAAGCTCCACCACCACTATGCCCCGTCCCTACTTTACTGGCTTTACTAATTTTGCAAACCTTTTTAAACACACATTTTGTGTTTGATGGTTTAATACGCACACATAGTCATTAAACAAATATTAAACTGAAAGACAACTTGTACAAATTATAAACACAGTACACATTAAAATCATTGTACCAATGTTATTTTATTAAAAATTTAATATTGTTGGTTTTATGAATACACAAAACACAGTTGAAAAATAATATATTAAAATACCTATTTATACACAAATTCTAAAATAGTATGTTTAGAATATTTTAAATGTTTGTTGATAGTACTGTTCAAAGAATATACCATACACATTTGAAACTAATTTAACTATTTTTAAAAAATAATTAGTAAAACTTAAAATATTGTAAAAAAATGTACTTACAGTATCAGAAGATGGTTAATAGGTATATAGAGGGTAATAAACTTCCACTACTAAAATACGAACATTCATGAGTAAAATAACAATTATTGATGTGTTTGTTAAATTATTTGAAAGTAATTTTTTTGCAACACTTGGATGGGCGTTTATGTCGACCGAACGGTAAAATCGAAATAAATTTTGTAATGTCTATGTTCATTTGTTTGCATAGCTGTTTTTATTTTTAATATTATTGCAAGTTTACATTACACTGACGCAAGTTCAGAATATTTTCTTTTTAATCTCTACAACATACACAGGGTGATTCTCTCACAGGGTGACCACTCAATAACTCATAGGATTAATAAATAGCTAATTAATACAATTTTTTTTTCATGTTATTTATGTACATTTTGGTCTCAATTTTTCACAATTTTTTTTGTTTTTAACTCCCTCTCAACTTAGTTATTTTTATATCAACTTTTGAATTTTAAATAGTAACGTATACATTTCATAAACTTTTTAAAAATAATGTACAATTTCAGATAACTATTTTTGAAGTTATTAATGGGCAGGATAAAAGGTGGAGTGTAGTATTAATTTTATCTGTTCGCATTTTCCCTCCTGGCTTAACTATTATAACATAAAATATAAATGTCCAAAACTGGTAATCAACCAGTCAACATGTTTAGTACACTGTTCTAAATTTAAAAAGTTAATAAAATAAGTGCACTACCATTTTAGTTTCAAAAATTTCTCTAAAAAAACTAAGTTGGTAGGGGTAAACACAAAAAAATCGAGATCACAATGTTAAAAAAAACATCATATAGGAGTTTAAAAGTTAAAATACGTAAAAAATGTACTTACTAATTTTTTTAAACAGAAACCCCTGTTTTTGAATCGACATCAACATAGCAACGAAAAAATGTTAACTCAATACAATATTGACCAGAATATATACCAATCATATCAATACACAAGAAAATGGTGTAGGATGATTTAGTTGAGTAAGTCCGAGAGTTGAGTAAAATATCTATTCTTTTATCATGGAGAAAAAATAAAAGTTAATTTTTATGATTTATACGAGCATAGGCACCAGATCTTCCTTAGAACTATTTATACGGCTTTAATGAGTTTCTATACAAATATAATAACACTTACGTCACAATAATACTATATTCTTGATATCCAAAAAATTATCAAATAAACAAAAACTATTTGTATAATCGTGATAAAAATTGTTTATTAGTAAATACACTTAATTCTTGACAATTTTGAAATTAGTGCGGTAAGATAAAATTGTATTGTCATAACAATAAAAGTGCTTTATAATAATTAATTATTATAACTATTCTGGGTCCAAATTATTGTAACTCAGATAAAAAACGCTTAATTGGACGACGGCTACCTACTTCTACTTCCCAAAATTCATCATTAATGAATGTATATATGAAACCTTCAACTTCCAATGCATCCATTAAATAGCAATATTCTTCGTCAACTTGCGTAACGGCTATATACGAATGTGGATATTTAATACTTCTAAACAAACCTACTAAACGACACATCTTGTACAAATCCTGGAAAACTACATCGTCTTGATCTTAAAAAAAATTAAACAGAATGTAGCTCATTACTTACTAATATTCTTCATTTACAAGATACAAATTTACACAATAATACACTTGCATAATAAACCATAGAAAAATAAAACAATACACAGGCTTTCCGAATTATAAAACTGTGTTACTTTTAATCATTCGCTTTTTGAAATAAGGGGAATGCTATGCCTTGTTATAAACAAAAATATACTCTAGATTTAAGTTGAAAGGTAATAAGTAAAAAATAAAATTGGTTAATTAGAATTGAAATTAAGCCAAAAACATGTAATCTTAATAGTACTAACTCATATCTGAATGTTAGAATAATGAGTTTAGATATTTCAGATGTGGCAGATCAATACTAATAAATATGTGTATTACTGTGCTAAGAATAAATGTCTGTAAGCTATTTATTATTTCTTTATGATAAATACTGTATGTATATTTACGTATTAATAATGTTATAGCTTCTAAAGTCATTTTTCTTCTTTCTCTTCCCAAAGAATTCAAGCCTCAATAACAAATAAAGTATAAATTAGTTGCTGGCGATTGAATCACATTACATTAAAAAACACTGTAATACTGCCAATTTTTGCGCAACTATGCTATTAATATAAAAATAAAAATTGTAAAAAATACCTACAAATAGATAAAAAGATAAAATACAATAAGGATAATTTTTAATATTAAAATTATTTTTATTCCAATTGTTCCAATTATACGCCAAGATATTAATTGACATAAAAACGTATCCCATAAACAAAGACAAATAATTCTAATCAAAGGGTTACCATTAGTTGGTATACTATAATAGGATATAAAAATATCTCAATTAAAAGACCTTATTATTAATATTATTATTGAAGTAGACATTTTAAATGAATTATTTTAATAGCATATATGTAAAATATATAGTGGTTTAAAAACCATTCCAATTCCATATAAACACTTACTAAATGCACGGATGATTCTTTTTCTTGAAACTACTGTAGAGTGCATTCTTCTCTCTTCTAAAACACTGACTAAATTTTCTGCAAAAAAACATTTAATACCAAGTTGATAATAGGCAATAAAAAAACAAAAAAATAATTGCTCGTTATTTCATCGCAATACATATTAAGTGTAATTTTACCAATTATTGTACAACATACCATTAGTATTTAAAATATTCTAACTAAGCACTTTTTTTATGTAATTATGTGACTCAAAGTCAGAGTTAATTAAGTTACCCTTGTTTCAACCTTTTAAAGGGTATAATCGGTTTTTCAATTCTTAATATGCTTTGGTAAAAAAATCCGGTAGGACATATAGAACATTAGTACTATGCTTACTAATGCTTACTAAACATTAGTAAGCATTCTACCAAACAAAACCTCAGAAATATTAATGTACGCTTGTGATTACCTAATTTTGTTGTAGGTGATTCGATACGTCCTGTAACCAAAATATCAAATATCAAACAAATATTAGGTTAAAAGACAACATTTATTTAAAATTTTATCTATCACAGTCGTAAAATTGAAAATACAATGCAAGTCAATGCAATCAATGCAAAAGCTTTCAGTAGCTTCGTTTAAATTAGCGATTTGGACAGTGTTTTAACAAAAATCAAAATCATCAGTTCCAATATCAAAGTGTCATTTTGTTATGGCAAAAAGTAAATTTTTTTGACAAAAATTCAATAAGATATAATGTCACACTCAAAATTTTATTTTAAATTACGAGTCATACTTTCTTTAGCAGAGTTATAAAGGGTTATATATTTAGCCTGATAATCTAACCCTTAAGGAATATTTACAATGATCGAATAAATTTATAATTACTTTTTTCGGAATCAGGCGGACGATTTAGATCTAGACTGTGAACTGGAGTTGTATCTGTAAGAAAATAATAAATAACAATAATTCAGTCATTAAAAACGAAATTTTCATAATATCTCTTAACAGTTACTTCAAACTGAGATTGTTTTGATTTAATTAATCAATGTAAATCAAAGCACAACTAAAAAGTATGTTTAAAAGCCGAGTTTGAATTAAAATATTTAATTATGGTCGGTCGTCAAAAGTAAAACCAAAAAGCATACGCCTTATGACTTTGAACTCGAATAAAGTTGTAATTGGTATCTAAGTAATTATGAATATTAAAAAATATTATTCGCATTAAAATTTACAAATTTTACTTTCAGATAATTCGTCTTTTTTAACACTAATTTCTAGCTATCTCTAAAGTCTAGCTATATATATACATAAATTAAATATATCTATGATGCAATTATCTTTTATTTTTGAATACTTGATGAACTTTTTTAATTCATATGAAATTGCTACTTAATTAAAAAATAAAAATTGATCATACAATAATATCAATATGCGTACTTTACAATTTTATTAAAAAATACTGTTAGACTATAGTGTAAGAACTTCTAGTTACCCCGTTTAAAATAATGATTTGGACAATGTTTTAACAAATATCAAAAAACCTACAGGGTTTCGACTAAATTTCAATCGTATAATTATCATTTTAATTTTAAACTATATTAGAATAATGAAATAATTATTATAATATAGATATAATATAAATAATTGTTCGTACAAAACGTTATTTTTTTTATTTACCTGGTCTTGCTGTTTGCTTCATTTTCTCATACTTTACCCTATCTAATATTCAATATAAAATCAATATTAATGTAAGTAATTTCTAATGATAGAAATCAATATTATAAATATATGTTTACTTTTAATACAATTATTAAAAAGAAGACATAATAAAAAAACATTTTGTATAAACTTTCTATAGCAGTTACTTTAAACTAAAATTATTTAGATTAAGTTAAGCAATGTGATCTACTGCACAATTGTTTGTTAAGTTTTTCATATACCTGTTACAGCAAGTATTGCTAATCGCATCATTTTCTGGTACTTTAACTTTTCTAATGTTCAAAATATAATCAATTGTAATGTAAATCATTTCTAATAATATAAATCAATAGTATAAATATCTGTTTACCTTCAAGCTGTATTATTGTTTTACCAACAAAATTTGGGGTATTAATATCTGAAAATAAAATAAAAACATTTTGTACTTAAAGAATATCAAATAACTGTATTAACAATTTTAGTTAAATCTAATACTCTTAGATTTGTGTTTTAGTAAGTATTGCCAACAAATGTAATTTATTGTTTACTCGATATTCATTCAACATTCTGTGGACACTACACCTAACTTGCATTCTTATTTCAACTAACTCCAATCGTATATATTTTTCTATTGAGTTTTTATCTTTTTGGTTCTTTACTTCCTTGGTTTAGGAAGCACAAACGAAAAAAAGATTAAAATCCTTTCCTATAGAAGGGTTGGACATTTTTCCTTTTTTCAACTGTAAGAGAACAATTTTGTGACATAAGGTCTACTAACTAAACTGAAGAAGGGGCTAGTGGGAGCTATAATATACACAACTTCCTCAAAAATATGAAAAACGATCATAAAGGGAATAATTAAACATTGACACCACTAAATTTCCAGGATATAAATTGTGAATAAACCAACAGTCAATAGCTTTAATAAATTAATTTCTAGAAACCAATCGAAATAAATCGATTACATATACATTTTATCTAATAATCTTACCCTTAAGGAATATTTACGACACTCTAATAATTTCATAATTACCTTCTTCGGGAACAGTGGACGGATCAATATTTAAATCTGGAATTTGATTTTGACTAGGGCCTGTAATAAAATATATAATAATAATACAAACAATATAAAAACCGTTTTTTATCATTTATTTATAACAGTTACTTTAAACTATGATTGTTTAAAATTTTTTTAAGCGATAAAAATTACTGTACAACTTAAAATTATAATTAAGAGCCGCGTTTAAATTAAAAATTTAATTAAGGTCGATAGTTATTCATGAACAAATTAATGGAATGGTAACACGATCAAGATTAGCTCCAGTTTTTGCTAATATTTTCATTGAATGGTTTTAAGAACAGTCGTTAAAATAGCAGTTTAAAACCAATAATGTGGCTTCGATGGATGACACATTTGTATAATAGCAAAATGAGGAGAAAGACACTAAATACTAGCTCCATATTGTGCAATGTATATGTGTGTTTTATAGTACCCTGGTACCCATATTTGTTGTTCCATCAAAAATTCTCTATCTTTATGTCGGTGACGCGAAATCGTAACACAAATTTTCTACCCACACTTCGGATTGACCTCGCACCTTATATCATACCCACATTAATATTTTGTACTTAATTAATACCAAATAACTGTGTTGAAATATGTGTGTACAATTTTAAGAAAATAATTACCTGGTCCTTCCAATGTACCAACAATATTCTCTGTAATTGACATAACTCAAAATTATTATTTCATGACATTATATATAATAATCTATATATTCTATAGATATTAAAAAACTGCGTGGGTCACGGGACCCCCAGTATGAATGAAGTTCTTATATCTTGTGGTAAAGTTATATTATGTTGGATTTTCGGAAGGCGTTGAAAAGAAATTCAAAAAATATAGTGTGGTCAAAGGCCTTGCACTCACTATAGCGCGAGCCCTACTGTAACAAATCTGCGTAAAAAAAGTAGCGAAAAAAAATACCTTACTTCGTAATGCAGTACTGATATTTTGTTTAAATTGGTTTGAAATATGCTAGTTTTTAACTGATCTTAGTGGCTACTTTATGTTTTTGAGCGGAGTTTAAATTATAATAAGCAAAACCAAGCACAGTCTAAACCAGCATAACATAAACCGGTGCATTCTAAACTAGTACAGTCAAACTTATATGGTATAAATCAAGTTCCGACTTTCGTCATAACCGATAATGTACAAATAAAACTGTTTTTGCCAGTACAGCCCAAAATAGTACAGTATAAACTAAGCTCAATTATAAATTAGCATAAAATTAAAATTAATACATTTTATACTTAATGAATATTAAATAACTATGTTGGAAATTATTATCAAATTTTACCTTCAGTATCTGAGTCACTTTCTGAAATCAAAACAAAAACATTTTTTACATAATAAATATCAAAGAACCGTGTTTATAAATTTAAGAAAAATATTACCAGGTCCTTTCAATTTAACATCAAGTACCTCTGTAATTAACATAACTTAAATTTATTATTTCATGACATTATATTCTATTGTTCCTAATTTTAAAAAAATCTGTGTGGGGTCACATGGTTCCCAGTAAGAACGATGTTCACATATGGTAACATTCAAATTATATTAGATTTTTGGAAGTCGTTGAAAAATAAGTTGAAGAAAAATGCAAAAAGTGTAGTACATCCTCGACTTGTTACCACGCTTCTCTGCGTTTACTTTCTTTACTAGCACATAAAATAAACAGAGTGTTTATATTTTTATGTAACACTTGATTTTTTAATGGTATACTAAGATTTCTAAAAAAATTGCTAGTTAGAAATTCTTAATTTTTATTGAACAATAAAAATTTAAAGTTTTGATTAAAACATGTAATATATTTTTATAAAAGGTTTTGGTGATTATTACCCGGCACTGACAACATTAAAGCCATTGTCTCTGCAATTAACATAAAATAAACGTAAAATTCTTTAAAATTGGATTACATTTTTCATTTTTATTGAAATAAATGGGTATTACGACGGACGTTAAGTAGGAAACACATATGTTATAATACATTTAGTGGAGACTATGGTAATTATAACGGCGAATTGAAGCAAATGTGGTATGTAGAATAAAATATAATGATTAGATGACTTTAAAGAAGTAACATCAGCGTTGTTGGTCAGAAAGATTTCATTTAAATTTTAAAATACAGAGTAACATTAAAGATTTAAGATTTTTTTAAAAATTATTATTAAACAAATTTCTTTATTTACAATCTATACAAATGTATAACCAGCAAGTCTGATGACAAAGATACAGTGACAATATTCAATAATGTAGGAATAGGAAGGCTCTCAGCAGTGCCACCTGACCAGAATAATGATTTAAGATTTTACGATTATTTATATGATTTTTAAAATATTTTTATCTACTAGCATGCATTATCATTATAATATTATATTAAATGTTTATTTATTATACAATTTTGATTACGCATCCAATATTCATCAGAGTTCAAAACAATGCGTTTAATTATTTCCGGCATGATATCTAAAAAAAAAAAACAAATAATGGTTTGACAACTTAAGCAAAGTTATAAATAAACATAAAATAATAAATTGACAATTTAAAAGAAAATCATAACCATAAAAAATAATACACCCTTTTTACAGCAGAGTCATATTGCAATTATTAATGGTTCATCGTAAACTCGACATAAATGCCAGGTTAACCAAATGTTTTTTTTTTTAACAATTCAATATTAAAGCTTTCAGATTAGCCCATATTCCTATATTAAACAATATGCGTATATTATTTTTTTGTGGTTAAGATTTTTTCTAAGTATTTTATTATTTTATTTCTTTACGTAAAAAAATTTCAAATAAAATTTTAATAAATATTAAAGATTTCATAATAAGAGTAAATCACATGTTTTTGGTTGTTGCATTTTTTCTTATTGCTACTCATCTTGTAAGGTTAAATAGTCACTGAATGTGACCAAGTGGTTTTTAATTAAACTGTATAGCTATAAAATTTATATTAAACTATTTAATAATCATTGGCCAAGAATATAAAAGACATTAAATTGTATTTTTTTTTTTTTTTATATTATTTAGTGTTTTAATTTAAATAAGTTTTACCTTTTGCTTGCCTTATGTCCTGGTCTGTAATAAATTATAAAAAATATAAAACATTAAATATTTTGTTGTATGAAAAAAATGTATACTGACTTGTTAAGATAACTTCCTCTATATATTTATCTGTAAAAAAGTTAGATATTGATTTCTGTAATAGATTTCTACTATCTTATGTACTACGTATAAAAATTTAACAATCACCTAATTCAGTGACCAAAACATGTCCAACCAATGCAAATGATATCAAAATACCTAAAAGTTTCATATTTCAACTACAAAAATAATAATAAACAATTAGTCGTTGTGTACAAAAAATAGTGACCATATAATCATTGTCTTCTACCGAAGATATTGATTTTAAAATTATGTATTTTTAGTAATTAATAGTAATTACGAGATTTTATAGGTTGAGGGACACTTGTATACAAAAAAAAATGATACACGTTGATTTTTGAAATCGAGAAAAACACTTGATATATTTACATATTTTTTTAACTTTTAATAATTCTCATAGACCTGTGATTCCCCACCACAATATTCTCAATCACCATTATGCCCTATTGTGCTCGCTTTTATAATTTTGCTTTCGATTTAAAAAGTTTTCAACACGCATATTGCTTTCAACTCTTTACAAAATTACATTTATGTATAAACAAAAATAACTTAGATACTGTGAAACAGCATTATAGAAAATTAATAAATATAGCAGGCCAGTGTGGTCTAAAGATCAATGACAAAAAAACGGAGTATGTAATAATTGGGCGAAGAAGTAGACAATCCCGACAAGGAGAAATTATAGAAGTGGAGTGCTATTAGTTTAAGAGATTGTCACATTTAAAAAAACTAGGATTTATGATAACGCAAGGTAATGAGATCTTAAGATGGAGGTGGACACTAGAATACAAATGGGAAATAGGTGTTATTTTGTCCTGGGAAGAATATTTGGCCCAAAAGTTTTATCAAAAAACTAAAAGTTCAATTATACATGCCCCTTATACGACAGTAGTGTTATATTGTTCTGAGGCATGGACTCTGAGAAAGGTGGAAGAAACAAGACTTGCAGCGTACGAGCGAAAAATTTGAAAAAGAATTTATGGAGAGAATGGAGGATACGTCACCATAAAGAATTTAAGAACTTGTTTTAAATACCAGACATTATTGCAGAAATTACGAGAAGAAGATTAATGTGGGCTGGTCATGCTTGGAGGAAAGAGGGCTCTTTATTAAAGTGGTTATTAAAGAAGATCCGATTTGAAAGAAGACCGTTAAGGTAGACCGCGTTTACGATGGGAGGACCGTATCAAAAAAGAGGTAAAGGCAGTGGAACCTAATATACAATAGAGAGAAGATGCAGAGGATAGGGAAAGATGGCTTTAAATTTGATTGAATGATTAAAGGCGGAAACACACAATAAGAAGAAGAATTATAATCACAAATGTTTTAAGGTTATATAGGCACAAACAAGGTGTCCCACAAGGACCTAATAAATGAACTTATGATCATGGGCCCAGACATAACAATTAAAAACAAAATAAAAATACATAGTTGTAATTACAATACTTTCTCAGCTCCGAATCAAAGGTAATAATTAACAAAATATACATACAATGTCACAGGATGGTTAATTGGTATAAAGTAAATAATAAACTTCAACTAGTATCATTCATGAGCCAAAATACAACTGATTAGTTTGTTAAATGGTTTTAAAGTGATTTTCTTACGATTTGTGGATGGGGTGTTATATCCAACCTAAACGGTAAAATAGAAATACAATTTGCAGTGCCAATGTGAATTGTTTTCATAGCTGTTTTTATTTTTAATATGATTGTAAATTTGCATTGTACTGATTCAAGGTCAGAACATTTACTTTTCAATCGCTATAACACGTACAGGGTGATTTTTTTATCATGGTCCACTCAAAAACTCATAGGGTTTAATACTTGCATTTTTTTGCATGTTGTTTGTATACATTGTGATCTCAATATTTCATATTTGTTATAGACAGAATATCTGCAGATTCTAATGCACGGAATTCCTTACAAGATTAATTAGATGGAGGTTCAGTATAAGTGCCGATGTCCGGAACATAATGAGAGGTTGATGGTTCTTTAGATTGTCTATTTGAGTAGCTAGGCTGTTATACCTCTTCACCGACATCATTTGACTTCTATTTCTGATCCAGTTACCACTCGTTGAATCGCCATTAGCATTTCTAGTACCAGATTTATATAAAATATTTTATTGGTAGTCTTCCAACTTGAGTATCCATCTCGTAAAGCGCGAACCAAGGTCCTTTATTCCAAAAAGCCAGACTAGACTTCAAAGATCTGTGATAATATTAAACATTTGGTCAAACAGATAGCAACGAAATTGCTCAATTCCCCACACGATGGCACAGAATTTATTTTCAGTAGTACTGTAATTTGTTTTAGCCTTGTTAAGAGTACAAGACAGCCCTTTCCCGAGGTCCCTTGGGATAAAAGACAGCCGGTTGCAAAACCAATCGCATCGCACGTCATATTGAAAGGTTTAGTAAAGTCCTGGTAATGAAGTAGAGGTTCTGAAGTGAGTACACTTTTGAGTATCTCGAACGACTCTTGACATAAAATCGGACTAAATGAAAGGTATATTTTGTTGCAAAAGAGATGTCAGAGGTTAGGAATGTATCCATAATTTGGCACAAGACGACGATAGTAACCAGATAAACCAAGAAAAGATTCCACTTGCTTAGTATTCGTTGGGATTGGAAAATCGAGTATTGAGAAAGTTGAGCATTTGTTGTAGTATTGATTTCATGAAATAAGCGTCTGTACACGAAAGGGAGTCTCCCACTAGGTAGTAAATATTGGAAGAGTTGAGACATAGTTCTTCTACAGACTATTTTTATTCAGGATTCAGATGTTTTCTATGGAGATTTCCTTTTAAAATTCGTTTTCAGTGTGCCTGAGATGTAGGGATGGATGTTCTGATTGCATTACGTGCGTGGATGCTTCTTGAAAAATGTTGTACTAGACATTTTCAAGTTTAAAACCCGGAAGTGTAACAGGATGGTCTGCAGAATTAATGACGGAAACTAGAATTCGATTATTGTGAACTTGATTGACAGAGTATTACCATAATACACGTTGTCTATTATATTTTAAATAACATATTTAATATTGTATACAAATTATAGTGTTGCGAATCCTATTTTAGTTTTTTTCTAATACCACACAATAATGTATAGTATATAGAATTATAGCGAGTGTGGACTTTTGGTATTTGAATAATAAACATAGGAAAAATTAATTAAATGATTAACACACTACTATTAATAAACACATATAGTATTTGCAATAACATATAATATTATTACATAGAGTATAGTAAACAATATGACATTTACACTTGTATATCGTGATAACTGAACAAATAAATGAACCCAGAACTCTTTCTTAAAATGCTATTTATATTAACCTTACAAGACTACACGCGCGTACATCTATAACACGTGTGTTTACAAAAACAACTGTGTCAGTGTAATGCAAATATGCAATTACATTTAAAAAAAATACAGCTATGTAAATAAATTGACATAAGCCCTGCAAAATTCAATTTCAATTTTACTGTTTCAGTCAATATAAAAATCCATCCACAAGTCGCAAAAAAATCACTTTAAATTTTTTTAACAAACATAAATAATTGTTTTTTTGCTAATATATTATGCTATTATTTTAGTAGTTGAAGATTATTAACTTTTGTGTACCCATTACACATCTTCTGACATTGTAAGTATATTTGTATACAATTTTTTTATAAGTTTTAATAATTATTTAAATAACAAGTACCAATTTGTTATTGGGTATAATTTTTTTATCGATATTTGTATTTTTTTTTTTTTTTTTTTATACACTGGCCCTCTTTCCTTGCTCACTTAATAATACTACTACTACTACTCATCAATTACTTATAATACTTACTTATTGTGTTTGGTTTGGACTGCACTGGTTTGAACCTAGTATCCAAAGATTCGCATCAAATCGTTTATATACTGTGATTAGTTGGACTTCGCTGGTTTGAAAATACGTACTACTGATTAGGGTTGGGACTAAAAATCGGATTTTGCGGATATCCGGAATATTTGATACCCGGATAATTCGGATACGGATATCCGAAGTCCGGATAGTTTCGGATATCCAAATAATATTTCAATTATCCGTAGAACCAAAACTATCCGAATAGTTAAAAATTATTCGGATAGTTTCGAATATTCATTTAATTTGTAACCAGCCGAATATTTTTTTTGAGTACTCAAATTTATGTATTTGTCGAAACTTTCAGGGGTTGAAATATCACGTGAATGATTTTTAGATATATCCGTGTCAGTGGTTGTTAACCGACGTTTAGGACTCTTTGCAGAGTCCATCTTCAGGGTTGTCACGACTGTTCCGCTGCCGTGACTATACGACAGAGAAACGTCGGTTAACAACCACTGACATATTATTTGATCAATTATTCGGATATCCAAAACTATCCGGATTTTGGATATCCGAATATCCGGATAGGCCTAACCCTACTACTGATTTGCATCGAAGCGTTTATTCAGTTATACTATATCCAGTAAACCTGTGTTCTCATCTAGCTTAACCTTAGCTAACCGTCAACTTTGATTTCCTACATCTTCGCGAAATTTACGATCTGTAGAAATTAGTGTTTTTTCTATATACAATTTTAGCATGTGTGCATATATTAGTTACAGTACATTTTTTTTGAACTGCCATCGATAAATATTGATAAATCGAATATTAAATTTTAATAGATATTAAATTATTTTACAACTTACTGTTGTTTTTAATAATGCGTAAAAAAATTATAAGTTTTAATAAAAAAAAAACCTTTCGCCAACGAATACAGACAATGATTGCACGTATTAAGTATGCAGATCGATACATTTTTAAACAAAAATATTCCAATTCCAGACAGAATATAATAAATATATTGTCACTGAATCTTATAAATAATGAATAATTGTTTATTATTAATTTTGCAGTTTAAATATGAAACTTTTAGGTATTTTTTTATCATTTTCGTTGGTTGGACAAGTTTTGGTCACTGAATTAGGTGATTGTTAAATTTTTATACGTACTACATAAGGTAGTGGAAATCTATTACAGAAATCAATATCTAACTTTTTTACAGATAAATATATTGAGGAGGTTATCTTAACAAGTCAGTATACATTTTTTTTATACAACAAAATATTTTGTTTTATATTTTTTTATAATTTGTTACAGACGAGGACATAAAGCAAGCAAAAAGTAAAACTTGTTAAAAGATACTTAAAAATAATCTTCACCATGAAATATAATATACGTATATTGTTTAATATAGGAATATTGGTTAGTTTTTGAAGGCCATATTTTTCTTAATCTTCTGTAATAATTGTTAGGATGGTAGACAAAGGATAGTTGCTTTATTAGGGTATTAAGATGAGTACTTAGATTTAAATGGAAATTTCAGTGGAGCGAATTTGTTAATTGATTGAGTGTTGAAGTCACTGTGCAAGTTTTTATTTATGACATACCTAAGGGCAGAGTTTATTAGACGCAAGCTAATCAAATGCCTAGATAATTTTAGTGTTTGAAGGTTTGGCTGTGCCCCATAGTTGTGTGCCGTAGGACCAGACTGAAAGGATTAAAGATTTGTTTATGGTTAGTTTATTGAAGAGAGACAGCTTAGATTTAAGTAGAGGGCTAATGAGATGGAGTCAGGAGTTTTATGATTTGATTGTGTGAGTTTTTTATCTTAAGTAAGACCGAGGTTCTTTACTGCGTTTGCTGTAGGAAGAATTTGATAATTAAGCGCGACTAGTGGGACCTTTAAAATTAAATTGTTAAAATATAATGAAACTAAGTTAATAATACATTTTACAAAAACTTGTATGATCACGTTTTCACGATGAACCATTAATAATTCCATGAGACCTGCTATATAGAGGGCGTACTATTTTTTATAGTTAAGATTTTTTTTTTTTTTAATAATTAATTAATATTTTATGTTTATCCACAATTTTGATTAAGAATGTTCTAGATTTTTTTTACTTAAACCATTATTTGTTTTTTCTAGATTTCATGCCCGAAATAATTAAAAGCATGGTTGAGAACTATGATGTATATAAGATGGGTAATCAAAATTATATAATTAATAAACATATTATAATGACAAAGCATGCTAGAAGATAAAATTATTTTACAACTAAATAAATGATCGTAAATTCTGAAATATTTCATGTTACTCTATAATCTATATTCTACAATCTAAATGAAATCTTTTTGACTACTTTTTAACTTCTTTAAATTTTCTTCTTTAAAAGTCATTTAATTAATATATTTTATTCTACATATCACATTTTCTTCAATTTAGTGATTTTATTACCAAGGTCTCCATTAATTTTGTTATAATGGATCCTATTAAATTTTTATCAAATATTATCATAACATATTATGCGTTTACTATTTAACGCCCGTATTTTTATTAAATATTAAAATACAAAATTAAGTTCAATATTTATAGAGTAATACTTTTATTTTATGTTAATTTCAGAGACAATGGCTTTGATGTTGTCTGTGCCCGGTAATAATTACAAAAACCTTCTAAACAAATATATCACATATTTTACGGTATCGACCCCCTCCTAACTCTAGCTTATAAGTGAAAACAAAACTTACAATTTGTACAGTTTAATAAATATTTAAAATTTTTCATAAGTTATTTTTTTAAAAATCTTAGTATATCATCAGAAAATCGGGCGTTACATGAAATGTGCTAATAAAAAAAGTGAACGCAGAGAAAATTATACTTGTTTTTTGTTACACATCTTTACGTAGACTAGTAGTAGTAGACGCGTAGAGGTAACGAGTTCGAGGCCACACTACACTTTTTGCATTTTTTTTCAACGCCTTCCAAAAATCTAACATCATAAAACGGTACCATATGTGAACTTCGTTCTTACTGGGGATCATGTGACCTACACAGTTTTTTTTAATTATAATAATACAATGTAATGTTGTGAAAAAATACATTTAAGTTATGGTAATTACAGAGATACTTGATGTTGAATTGAAAGGACCTGGTAATATTTTCTTAACATTTTATGAACACATTTGAACATAGTTATTTGATATTTATAATGTACAAAATTTATTTATTTTAATTTCAGAAAGTAGCTCAGATTCTGACGGTAATATATGATATTAAATTTCAACATAGTTATTTAATATTCGTTAAGTATGAAATGTATTAATTATAAGTTTATGCCAATTTATAATTGAGCTTGACTAATACCGTGCTATTTTGATTGCACTGGCTAAAACTTTATTTGTACAATACTGGTTACGGCGGAACTTGATTTATACTCTACTTTTTGTTTATTTTTATCTCATATTAGCTCAAACATAATGTAAACAACTAGATAAAAATTAACATAGTTTTCTTGCGCAGATTAGTTGCAGTAATGCACGCGCTATAGTGAGTTCAAGGCTATTAGCCACCGCCCACACTGTAGCTTTTGCATTTTTTTTTAAACTCTTTCAGAAAAACTATTATATTTAAACGTTACCATGTGTTGTAACACACTTGTTTAGTATTTATATAAAAATTGATTATAATAAAATTTGTCATACATTTTAATTTCAGATTATTACACAGATTCTGAAGGTAAAATATGATATTATTTTTCAACATAGTCATTTAATATTGTTTAAGTACAAAATGTTTTAATTAGATGCTAGTTTATAATTGAGCGCGTTATATACTGTCCTATTTTGGACTCCACTAGCTAAAATGGTTTTATTTGTACATTTCTGGTTATGACGGAACTTGATTTATACTATGGATGTTAAACCGTACTAGTTTGGAATGTACTGGTTTAGGCTATGCAGGTTTAGACTGTGCTTGGTTATTTGTTTTGCTAATTATTATTTCATCTCAGCTCAAAAACATAAAGTAGACACTAAGATTAGTTAAAAACTAGCATATTTCAAACCAATTTAAACAGTATAGGTTAACACAATATTAGTACAGTATGAAGTAAGGTATTTTATTTTCGCTACACTTTTTATTCAGATTAGTTGCAGTAGGGCACGCGGTATAGTGAGTTCGAGGCCATTGGCTACACTAAATTTTTTGAATTTCTTGTCAACGCCTTGCAAAAATCCCACATAATATAACGTTATATTAATATATATACTATCATGAAATAATACGTTTGAGTTATGTTAATTACAGAGAATATTGATAACATGGAAGAACCAGGTAATTATTTTCTTAAAATTTTCTGAACATATTTCAACATAGTTATTTGGTATTTATTAAGTTCAAGATATTAACGTAGATATGATATCAGGCTGGGGATAACATAAATTCGTGTAACGATTTCGCGTCACCGATATAAAGATATAGATTTTTTTATTGAACAATAAATATGGGTACCAGGATACTAAAAAACACACATGTACACTATGTACATTGCGTAAAATGTGTAATTGTATTATTTATTAGGAAAGGGATAATTTTTTATATATTTTTTTCATTTTCATTTCTTTCATACACTTGTGTACATTTGTTTTATAAGTAAGAATTTCACTTAGTTATTTTACGAGTAGTTTTAACAAAAGGTGTACTAGGGGTGATTGGTTAAAGACTACGTACATTTTGTAAACATTTTTGTAGCCAAATTATAGCACAATTATATTAATTGTACCACAAAAAACAACATTCGTTATAGTTAATCGTTAAGGTTTTCATCTAACCATTTATTTTCCTTTATAATTTCTATTGTAGTTTCTTCTAGAACCAATGTGAACAATAAGACCACATCAAAACTGACACGGTGTGTTCTCTGTGTTCCCATTTTGCTTTTTTATGTATAACGTGGTTTTTCCTACATTTTCTTGCAGTATTTTAACATATGATATTTGATTCTTGTTTTGACGATCGACCGTAATTTAAATATTTAATTAAAACTTGGCTTTTAAGTGTAGTTTTTAGTTATATAATAATTTACGTTCTTTAATTCAATTTAAATAGGAAGAACCAGGTAATTATTTAAAAAACTCTTTTTTATTAACTGTATTATTATTTTATTACAGGCCCGAGTCAAAATCAAATTCCAGATCTAAATATTGATCCGTTCACTGTTCCCGAAGAAGGTACATACCTAAGAATCCTATTTTTTTTACAGTGGAGTGAACAACAAATGATATTTGTTGGAAACACTTACCTACTAAAGCACTAATCAAACAGTGTTATATTTAACTACAATTTTTAAATATAGTTATTTGATATTTATTAAGAACAAAATGTTTTTATAACAATTTTAGAAATTCTTAACCCAAATTCTGCTGGTAAAACAATAATACATCTTCAAAGTAAATATATATTTGTAATATTAATTTCAATAATTAGAAATTATATTTTACATTACAATTAATTATATTTTGAACATTAGAAAAGTTAAAGTACCAGAAAATGATGCAATTAGCAATACTTGCTGTAACAGGTAAACAAAAATAAATTTAACGAAAAAATGTACAATAGATCACATTGCTTAGTTAAATTTAAACAATTTCAGTTTAAAGTTAATGTTATAGAGAAATTATAAAAACAGTGTTTTTATAGTTTCTTTTTTTTATAATTGTATTAAAGGGAATCATGTATTTTTGATATTGATTTCTACCATTATACATAACTTACATTACATTTAGTTTTATTTTGAATATTAGATAGGCGAAAGTATCAGGAAGCTATGCAAGCAGCTAAACCAGGTATATAAAAAATATAACGTTTAGTACGAACAATTATTTTATTATTATAATATAGTTCAAAATTAAAATGATATTTATACGATTGAAATTTAGTCGGAACCCTATAGGTTTTTTGATATTTGTTAAAACATTGTCCAAATAATTATTTCAAACGGGGCAATTAGAAGTTCTTACACTATAGTCTAACAGTATTTTTGAATAAAATTGTAAAGTACGCATATATAGATATTATTGTATGATCAATTTTTATTTTTTAATTAAGTAGCAATTTCATATACATTAAAAACATATTCGTATATTATTAATAATTATTAAGTATTTAGAAATAAAAAAATTGCGTCATATATTTTTTAATTTAAGTATCCGAGCGTATAATTGTTAAATATAATAGTTAACACTTTTATCCTGTAATAGGTAATTAAAATTAAAAGAAAAAAAACGATGTTAAAAAAAAAGTAATGAAAAGGGTGATGGTTATGTTATGGTGGTTTGGTTGTAAGAGTTGTACAGGGGAGTGTTATTTAAATATCCTATCTTTATTATCCTAAATCATCCTAAATTCTATTATTACTTATATGTTGTTGTGATAAATTAATTTTTTGCACCTTTAGTAGATTCTGCGACGATCTGGATAAATCTCTTCTCCGTCAATTGTATCTTCTTTTGTAGAGTAGTGTTAATTAAATACTTTATCAAAAACACTGTGGGCATATTGTACTCTTATGGTATTGTCTTTTAAGATAATATGTCCTAATATCAGATATTTAATGCATAATGCATCCTTAATAATTACATAAATTGTAATTTGCAACCAAGTGAATTATATGTATTTATAATTAACTGCCTTCTTACAACCTTCCCAAAGCCTGTATTGTCAAAGACACATATCACTTGGATAACTCGGACTGGCTGGAGCGCTTATAGTATGTTTATCTACCTTCTTGTGCTGTGCTAGACTGCTGGCGTTTAGCGCCTATCAATACTACACGTGTTCAGGCTGGAAGACAAACGATAAGCAAACTTATAAGCACTAATTAAATAACCCTTAATTTTCGAATGTGCACAACTCGCTTGCTGAAATAGCCAAGACCGTATGATTATTCATCCCAAGATAAATCAGGTGCGGAGCCAGCAGTTAAGCTCAACGGTTATCAAGGCACCACTTTAAAAAGAAAGCGACCAAAATTGCCGCTGGTCTTTTATCTGTATTTGTATTCTAATTGCTTAAGCACCAGATAGAAGTTGTAAAACGAAAAAAAATATTTAAATAAAATAAATGGTTGTCGGTTTGAACGCAATCCCACTGAAAACACACAAAACCTGACTGAATCTCACGTCCTGACCGACGACTGAATGTGAAGGAAGGGCTCGATGAACTGAGCTGAGCTGGAGTTGTCTTGTTACGACCAGTTTTTTTTCTAAATTCGAATGTTTCGTTCCTGACACTAAAATCCGTGCAGTGGGTATGTAGTGTATTACCATTAGTGTATTTCTTATTAGTCCATATACCAGTGTATATGACTCACGTTTATTAAATAAATATGATATATTACAAATTATATATTTATATATAAATGAAATTGTATTATTCTGTGCTTACAATTTTATAAAATACTTTTGATAAATACATTTGATATTTATATATTACAATGCGAACAATAATTTTTCCAATATTTATAATTACTTCCATACGAAATACAACTTTATTCGAGTTCAAAGTTATAAGGCAAATGGTTTTTGCTTTTAACTTTGACGACCGACCGTAATTAAAATATTTGATTTTAACTCGGCTTTTAATTATACATTTTAGTTGTACTGAGTTAAAGTTATAATACAATATTTTTTTACAGATACAGTTCCAATTCTGAGTCTAGATCTAAATCGTCCGCCTAATTCCGACAAAAGTAATCATGAATTTATTTGATAGATGTTAATATCCCTTTAGAGTTAGATTATCAGACAAACATTTAATATATAGGTTAATCGAATTATTTCAATTAATTCTCGAAAAGAGGATATTTTTTGTCTAAACACTTCATAACTCCGCTATAGAAGGTATAATCCTATTCAAGTTGTCGTTTCAATTATTGTAAAAAACTAAACTTTTTACCATAACAAAATGACACTATAGATATTGAAATTGATGTTTTTTGATGAGCGTCAAAACATTTTCCAAATCTTTAATTCAAATGAGACTACTAGAAGTTCTTACATTGGTTGTATGGACTAAGTATTTTCAATATTAAGATGATTGTGATGGATAACAATTCTAAAAATATTTTTATACTCTTAAAATTGTTTGATATTCTATATTTTGATTACAGCACGTATTGATGCACCTACAATAAAATTAGGTAATCACAAGTCTATATGAATATTCCTGAGGTTTTGCTTGGTAAATTGCCTATTACCGTACAGTACGTTGGTTATTCTATACGCCTTGCCGGGTTTTTTTACCAAGGTATATTGGGAATTAAAAAAAGTATTATACTCTTGAAAACGTAGAAATAAGGCTAACTAAATTAATTCTTACTTTGAGTCATATAACTACATTGAAAAAAGAGAAGTTCATAAATAATATATTTTAGGTACTAATGGTAGGTTCTACAATAATTGGTAAAATTACACTTATGTAATATGTTTGCGATGAAATAATGAGCAACAATTTTCTTTGTATTTTCATTACCTATTATCAACTTGGTATTATATGTTTTTTTTGCAGACAATTTAGCCAGTGTTTTATATGAGAGAAGACGTCATCCTAGAGCAGTTTCAAGAAATAGAATCATCCGTGCATTTAGTAAGTGTTTATATTGTATATTTGTAATGGTTTTTAAACCACTATATATATTATATGTATGTTAATAAAAATAACAGTTTTTTTTAAATGTAATGCGATTCACTTGGAAGAAACTAATTTATTTTTTATTTGCTATTAAGACCTGACTACATTGGGAAAAGCAAGAAGAGAAATGACTTTAGAAGCTATAACATCTTTAATACGTAAATATACAAATAGTATATATACATATATATATTAAATATACATTTAATATATATATTATAAATAAATAATAAATCATTTACAGACATTCTCATTCTTATCACAGTAATACACAACTTCAATAGTATAGATCTGATACAACATAAATATCTGAACTAATTTTTCCAGCATATAAATATGAGTTAGTATTATTAAGACAACATATTTTTACCTTTATGATATAGTTATTTGATCGCCAATAGATACTTTTTGGGCTTGATGTCAATTGTAATTAACCAATTATATTTCTTACAAATTATCTTTAAAGTTATATCCGGAGAATAATTTTGTTCATATTAAGGCCTAGACTTTCCCTATTTCACAAAGTTAATGAACAAAAGTAACAAGATTTTAAAATATAGAAACCCTGTATATTGTTTTATTTTTCTATGATTTTTTTTACAAGTGTATCGTTGTATGAAATAAGGTAAATTCGGTAATTTTTTTTTTAAGGTCAAAACGATCCAGTTTTCCAGGATTTGTTCAATATGTGTCGTTTAGCAGGTTTATTTAGAACTATTAAATATCCACACTCGTATATAGCCACTGCTACTATTGACGGAGAGTACTGCGTTTTAATGGATGTATTGGAACTTGAAGGTTTCGTATATAAATTCCATAATGGTGTATTTTGGGAAGTAGACATAGATCATCGTACTCTAACTAAGCCATTTTTTTCTGAATTACAATAATTTGGAACAGGAGTTGTTATAATAACTTATTTTATAGAGCTATTATTGTTTTGTTAAAAAAAAATTTTCATACCGCACTAATTTCCAAATTGTCAAGAATTAAATGTATTTACTAATAAACAATTTTTATCACGATTATACAAATACTTTTTGGCTTATGTATATTATTTATAATGTTATTTGATAATTTTTTGGATATCAAGAATATAGTATTATTGTGACGTAAGTGTTATTATATTTGTATAGAAACTCATTAAACCCGTATAAATAGTTTAATGGAAGATCTGGTGCCCTTGCTCTTATAAATCATAAAAATTAACTTTTATTTTTTCTCCACAAAAAATTAATAGATATTGTACTTGTCTCAGAGACTTACTTTTTTGCCTCCAACTTATAAACTATTCTGATAACACTTTGGACTGTACTAGAATAGGCTGTGTTGGATAGATGTACTTTCAATAAAAAAAAAACTATTTGCATAGTATATAAATATTGGTCGTTCTCCAAACAATGATGACCATTGTTTGGGACCTTACACCCTTCGCATGTGGACTGCAACACTTTAAATCTTTTAAATCATAATAATAGCTTACGGTTAGTTTTCTTTGTTGTAATAAAAACACTCGGTCTGCCCACACTACTGCACAACAATCGGTTTTAAACAAATTATATAATAACATACAAAACATAGTATTCATGATATACTGCATGTCAAAACTGGTGTAAGAAAAATAAGATATTTTTAGATTAGAAGCATTCAATTTCAAACCAAAGTACAAATTTAATTTTTTATTATATTAAATTGTTCATTGAACTCTAATACAATTTATTGTATTTTAATTTTTTACATAAATTTGTAGTTTCTTATTATACCAATAAAATAAATTAAGTTAATAGTTAAAGCAGTGTAACAAACAAATAATTGTTATTTCACTTAAAAATCCAAGTACTTTACTAGTTTTAGATTATTACTTATTTTATACTTGTTTCTAGTTAGTTACTATGTTTCTCTATAATAAAATATATTTTTTTAATTTTGATTGATTATTATCAATTAAAAAATTATAGAATTCATATTTAGCTGTGATGCGATAGCTGAAAAGGTATTTGTTTTATAACGATGTTATATATAGGGGGTAAGGATGTCACAAGTGTACAGGAATAAAATTATAACTAAACATGATAGAATCACTTTTCAATAAACGCTTCGATGTGAATCAGTGGTTAGTATGTTCAATCTAGTATAATCCAAACCTCAACTTGACATTGAAATTAATTTTTTAAGGTAACGAGATCTCCAGGATTTTTTTAAACAATTTTTCCACATTCAACACACAAAGGAACATAGGAAACCATTTTTTTATTGATACCCATAATAAGAAGCTACAAATGAATGTAAAAATAACAATTCAATTTATACTTTTGTTTAAAATTGAATGCTTCTAATCTGAAAATATCTTATATTTCTTACACCAATGTTGACAAGTCAGTATTATCATCTTCTTAATGGTTTTGAGAACGACCAATACTAATTTACTATGCACATAATTTTTTGATTCGACAATAGATCTTTCCAACACAGCCTGTTACAGTACAGTCCAAACAAGATCCAATATAAATCAAGCGAATTATATACTAGTACAGTGAAAAATTACTAAAGTGGGGCACAGTATTTACGAATTCGCATGGAAGCGTTTTGAATTTTAAACTTTTGACCCACCAAAGTACATGAATCACATATGATTGCTGATCGATAGATATGTTACTTGAGTAAATAAGTCTACAGAAAAAAAATAATCATGTCTTCAGGCACAAAAAAAAACACATCATTATAAAATTAATACCTTCTCAGCTATTTATATATTGTTATTTGAAAGTCTTACAGGATACATAACAGGACTTGCTATATGGTGTAACGGTCACATTTAGCCACCCGTTACCACTCGCTTATATTATGCATTTTTAGCACTTTACAACGATTAGCATGTAAACCATTATAGCCTATAGATAGGAGAGACAACAGACTCTCCTACCTAGGGACAATGAACCAGATGTGCCGATGCCCAGTTAGTTACCATCTTCGGACCACAACCTAATTATTCTCAAGCCATTACATAATATATCGTGTTACTTAACTATTTTATATTTATTTTATTTTATCTGTGTTCGTGCGTCCGTTCATCTCCGAATTACCTGGACTAACCACATAGAACGCTTTAGGATCAAGGTAGAGGTGTAAAACATGTATACATAAATATTTTTTATAATCTTGATAAAAACTGTTTATTATTAAATACATTAAATTTTTTGACAATTAAGAAATTAGAGTGGTAAGAAAAAATGTTTTAACAAAACAATAATAGCTCTATAAAATAAGTTATTACTACAATTCCTGATCCAAAATTATTATAACTCAGATAAAAAACGCTTATATAGAGTACGACTATCTACGTCTACTTCCCAAAATTCACCATCATGGAACTTATATTGAAAACCTTCAAGTTCCAATACATCCTCTAAAACGCAATATTCTTCATCTAGCATAGTAGTAGCTATATATGAATGTGGATATTTAATAGATCTAAATAAAGCTACTAAGCGACACATATTGTACAAATTCCGGAAAACTGGATCGTTTTGACCTAAAAAAAAAATTGTCGAATTTAGCTCATTTCTTACTAATTTTCTTTATTTACAAGATAATATTCCACACAACAATAAACTTGTATATTAAACCACAGAAAAATAAAACAATACACAGGCTTTCCTTATTTATAAAATCGTGTTACTTTTATTTATTCACTTTTTGAAATAGGGGAACACTAAGCCTTGCTACGAATAAAATTATACATTTTTATGACATTAAACTAAATTGACTTTAAGTCTTCAAAAAAATCTATAAGCAATTAAAAA
Source organism: Adelges cooleyi (assembly GCF_023614345.1). NCBI lineage: Eukaryota > Metazoa > Arthropoda > Insecta > Hemiptera > Adelgidae > Adelges > Adelges cooleyi. The sequence goes on from NW_026095751.1 coordinate 3,110,715, forward strand.
ACTATATCATAAAGATCAATATTTGTCATCTTAATAATACTAACTCATAACCGTATGTTAGAAAAATGAGCTGAAATATTCACGTTGTGTCAGATCTATACTACTAAATTTGTGTATAGCTGTGATAAAAATGAATATCGGTAAATTATTTATTATTTCTTTGTAATATATATATTAAATGTATATTTAATACATATGTATATATACTATTTGTATATTTACGTATTAAAGATGTTATTGCTTCTAATGTCATTTTTCTTCTTACTCTTCCCAGATGATTCAGGCCTTAATGGCAAATACAGAGTAAATTAGTTGCTTCCCAGTAAGTCGCATTATAATTAAAAGAATTGTTATTTTCATTAACATGTATGTATGTGATATATAGTGGTTTAAAAACAGTTACAACTCAATATAAACACTTACCAAATGCACGGATGGTTCTAATTCTTGAAATCGCTCTAGGATGAATGTTTTTCTCTGGTAGAACACTGGCTAAATTTTCTGCAAAATAACATAAAATACCGTTAAAATAACCAACGTACGGTAGCAAGCAACTTATCAAGTAAAATCTTATAAATATTTACCTAATTTTATTATAGGTGCATCAATACGAGCTGTAATTAAAATATAAAATATCAAACAATTTTAAAGGTATAAAAATATATTTTTTTAATTTATTTTATCACAATCATCGTAAAATGTTGGCTATTTATTACAGAGTATACCATCTTTAGCAGAGTAAGTTATAAGGTGAAAAAAAATTGGACAAAAAATATTCTCTTTTCGAGAATCAATCGAAATAATTAGATTGGCCTATCTATAATATTATGTCTGATAATATAACCCTTAGGAATATTTTCGACTATCGAACAAATTCATGATTACTTTTGTCGGAAACAGCCCGACGATTTAGATTTAGTTTGTGAACTGGAACTGGAGCTGTATCTGTAAGACAATAATATATAACAATAATTGAGTCATTAAAAAAACAGTTTTTATTATTTCTCCGTAGAAGTTACATCAATCTTAGATTGTTTAGATTTAATCAATTAACCATGTAACCATGGTACAACTAAAAAGTATATTTAAAAGCCGAGTTTCTAAGAACTTCTAGTAGCCTCGGTCGAAATAACTGTTTGGAAAACGTTTTACCAATTATTTATTTTTATTTTATTTTATTTTTATTTAATACGGGCCGCAGCCCAAAGTACAGAATATCAAATTAACTATAAACTAATAACTATGAAAAAGATAATAAGACAAAAGAAAAATATATTACAAATTATAACTTAAAAACTAAAAGACGAATCCTCGTTGGCAATACGCATCATCCTATTCAGTGATTTGTTAAGGGAATAATTTGTCATACACAGTGGAATAGTGAAAGGATAGGAAGAGCGGATCTGGATACAGGAAAGTTTTAAAGTTCAGGACAGTCGATCGACCCATCGATAAGTTTGAGTAGGAAGACATTGTTAATGGTATTACGTCTATCGCTGAAGACTGTAAACCTAACCTATTTAATACTGCATCATAAACATGAAGTCTATGTACTATTTTTAATAGATATGCAGCAAAACTCAAAAACTTTCGTTGGACTCTTTCCAGTTGATTCATATTGCTTGCGGTGTGAGGGTTCCATATAATAACAGAAAATTCAAGAATGGATCTGTTAAGCGCACAACATAAAGCTTTTAGTGGAGTTATCAACTTAAATTCGTTACAAACCCGCTTAAGAAATCCAAGAGCTTTTAAAGCTTTACAGCATGTCGCATCTATGTGGTTATGAAAATTTAAGCTTCTATCATAGAAAACTCCAAGGTCTTATACCGTATTCCCTTCAATAGCAAGATAGGTCCCACGAACTAAGTATTTAAATTCTAAGTGAGTGCGACCTCTATAAAAAGACATTGAGCAACATTTAGAGACATTAAAGTCCAAACCGATATTTATAGCCCAAGCATCTAATGCGCATAAGTCACTTTGAAGTAATTGACAGTCATGTACTGAGCGAATTTCTAGAAATAGCTTTAAGTCTTCTGCAAATAGTAAGAATTTACTGTGGCGAATAACTTTTTTTACGTCATTAAAACACCTATATGGATCGACTGAATACGTATAGAACTATATTATCCGATAATGAATGAACCCTAGCCACAATAAAAATGTACTTATGAGAGTATACGTGTTACGGCAACTATATTGCCACACCGGCAATACACCTTCCTACGACTGCACAATAAAACCACTAGTGACTCTACTTTAAATTGACTAACTAAATATTATAATAATGAAATAATTGTTCGTTCAAAACGTTACATTTTTTATTTACCTGTTATATAACTTTTTCCAGATTGCATAATGTCCTCGTACTTTGCCCTATCTAATGTTCAAAATAAACCAATTTTAATGTAAACAATTTCTAATGATATAAATCAATATAATAAACATATGTAAGTCTTAAAAAAAATAAAATAAATAAGAAATTGTAGAAAACCAGTTTTTAAAATTTCTGTATAACAGTTACTTTATACTAAAATTGTTTAGATTTAATAATTAAGCAATGTGACACATCGTACAATTGTTCGTTAATATTTGTACTTACCTGTTACAGCAAGTATTGCTAGTTGCATAATTTTCTGGTACTCTAACTTTCCTAACGTTTAAAATATATTCAATTGTAATGTAAATCATTTCTAATAATATAAATATAAATATCTGTTTACTTTCAAGCAGTATTATTGTTTTAGCAACACAACTTGGGTTATTAACTCCTGAAATTAAAGTAAAAATATATTTTACTTAATGAACATCAAATTATTATATTTTAAAATATAACACTCTTTGATTTGCGCTTTAGTAAGTTTTACCAACAAATATCATTACTTATTGAGATATATTAATTCACTCGACTGTAAAACAAAAGGATACTTAGGTAACCAAGTGTGTGTTGTTTTATCATCAACATTTCAATCTTGATAAAATAAATACGTATTATAATACATTTAGTGTATATTATAGGTTGTCTGAATAGTAAAAGTACTTGACTCTCTAAAAAGTATTCAAAATAGTAGTTGTCGTCAAAAGGTTTACTGAAATGGAATTATACATTTTAATTGAGTACAAGCAATTGTGATTTAAAGCATCGACCATTTTAACAGAATTAATTAAGACGTTTAGAATGTGTATGATTAATGTCACTATATTTTGGAGGAAAAAAACCAGTACAGTGTGGTCAGGGCATAATGGGAGAATAAGTCCCTCATCAATAAAAAATGTTTCATTTCAAAAGAAATATTGAATTACTTTCCATTATTTCAATTGTGAGTGCACAATTTTGTGAATTAAGGTTTGAAAATTAAACTGAAGAATGGGCAAGAGGAATCTTTATTATATACAAATTTCTCAAAAATATTGTAAAAATATAAAAGGGAGTAATAAATATTAAACATTGACACTATAAATACTCCAGTATGTAATATGCGAATAAACCAACAGTCAATATCCGTGTTACCATCAATATTTTCTGTAATTAGCATAACTCAAATTTATTATTTCATGACTTTTATATATATTATAATCTATTATTCTATTCAGCATGAATGACGTTACTTAATGAATATCAAATAACTATACTGAAATATAATCATAAAATGTTAAGATGTATTCTTACCCTTGAGGAATACTTATAAGTATCAAATAAATTCATGATTACCTTCTTCGGAATCTGGATCAAGATCTATAAGTGGAATTTGATTTTGACCAGGTCCTGTAACAAAATATATGATAACAGTCAATACAAAAACATTTTATTATCATTTCTCACTTACAGTTACATAAAACTGAGATAATTAATTTGGATCTTTCCCTTATTTCAATTATGAGTGCTTAATTTTGTGAATTAAGGTCTAATAATTAAACTAAAGAATGTGCAAGAAGAATCTTTAATATAAACAAATTTCTCAAAAATATGGAAAAATATAAAAGGGAATAATTAAACATTAACACTATAAATAATACAGTATGCAATATATTAATAAACCAACAGTCAATAACTTTCATAAGTCAATTCCGAGAAATCAATCGCAAATAAATATACTACCAAATATACATTTTATCTTATAATCTTACACTTAAGGAATATTTACTACTATCGAATAAATGTATGATTACCTTCTTCGGAATCTGTGGACGGATCAATATTTATACTTGGAATTTGATTTTGGCCGGAGCCTGTAATAAATTGTATAATAATAATACAGTAAATAAATAACAGTTATCATTTCTTATATTTTATCATTTATAGTTACTTAAAATTAAGATCATTAAAAACAAAGTTTTCACACATAACATGGTACCGTTTAAATATGATAGCTTATGTTGTATTTTGTCCACAAAAATGTATAAAAATATTTGTAACCTTAAAATTAATATTATATCCAATATAATATTAAGCCGAATACTTTGTACTTAATGAATATCAATTAACTATACTGTCCATACATTTTTAAGAAAATAATTACCTTGTCCTTCCAATGTATCACCAATATGTCTGTAATTAGCATAAGTCAAATGTAATTTTTCTTGATGTTTTATAATACAATCTATTGTCCTATAAATACTAAAAAACTGTGTGGGTCACAAGATTCATAGAAAGACCGAAGATCACATATCACATCATAACGTTTTATTATTTTGGATTTTCTGAAGGCGTTGAAAAGAAATGCAAAATCTAAAGTGTGGCCAATAGCCTTGAACACACTATAGCGCGTGCCCTACTGCAACTAATCTGTGTAAAAAGTGTAGCTAAAAATAACCTTATTTTATACTGTACTGATATCATGTTAGTCTATACTGCTTAAATTGGTTTAAACTGTTTTTATTTGTATCTAGTTTTCTACTTTATGTTTGAGCTAATATGAAATAAAAATTAACAAAAAAAAACAGCATAACCCAAACCAGTGCATTTTAAACTATTATAAATCAAGTTCCGTCATAACCAGTAATGTAACTTAAATTTATAATTTCTTGACATAATTATGTGGAAATATTATAATATCTTATATTACCGACGTGAACTGTGTTTTCACTTCCTGAAATTAAAATTAAAACATTTTTTACTTAATGGATATCAAATAAATATGTTCAAAAATAACTTTGTTAACTTTTAAGTATTAGTTATGTTCAAATAATAATTTACCATCAGAATCTGAACTAATATCTGAAACTAAAGTACAAATATTTGTATTTAATTAATTTTAAATAACTATGCTGAAATATGTTTATAAAATGTTAAGAAATATATTACCTGCTGTTTGCAATTTACTATCAATACACTCTATAATTAACATATTTTAAAAGTATTAATTCATGACATTACATTTAATCTAATATTATAATATATAAAAACTGTGTGGATTATAAGACTCCCAGTAAGAACGATGCAATTAAAATATGGTATCATGTAATTATGTTAGATTTTCGAAAGGCTTTGATAAAAAATTCAAAAAGTATAGGGCGACCAATGTAAGTTATATTTGTATAAAAGGTTATGGTAATTATTACCCGGCACTGCCAACATAAAAGCCATTATTTCTGAAATCCACATAACAAAAAAATATTACTTTATGAAATTATATTTAATGTTTGTTCTAATTGAAATAAATAGTCAGGAGTCAAGTAGGAATCACATAATATATTGTATTTAATTCGGTAAAACTTTAATTGGATTTATTCAAATAATTGAGTGGATACTAACGCAATATAATCGCTGAATTGGAGCAAATGTGATATGTAGAATAAATTATAATGATAAGATGACTTTAAAGAAAGTAAAATCATCGATTTCTGAAAGATTTCATTTAAGATTTTATGATTATTTGTATAATTTAAAAATATTTTTATCTTCTAGCATGCTTTGTCATTATTATATGTTTATTTATTACATAATTCTGATTACCCGGCCAATAATCTTTGGCGTTCATAACAATGCTTTTAATGATTTCCGGCATGAAATCTAGAAAAAACAAATAGTTTGACTCAAAAAAAATCTAGAACAAACTTTGTCAAAATTATGGGTATTCATAAATTAATAAATTATTAATTTGAACAAAAATCCTTAACTATAAAAATTAATACACTCTATACAGCAGCGTCACACCGGAATAATTATTAAGTGTTAAAATATTCCATTTTAATTTTCAATTGATTAAGTGTTTTAACTATATTATTATAACAACCTAAGCACTAAAGACTTAAGTTCCAGTTTAACAAAGTATTTTTATTTTTTAACAATTCTGTTGCCTCTCGAATACTAAGTTTTTTTAGTAATTTTTCTCTTTAAAGCTAAAATACTCAATATAAAGAAGTTCCTTCTTGTTGCTAAATATAATCAATAATAAGTTAATTTTTTAACAAATATTGGTGAAACCGGCTGTGGTAATATCATCTCATTCATTCTTAATCTTAACTGCTTACAGAAACTATTTTTTTTTTTAATTTAAAAATTATTTGACTAGTCATCCTAATATACCAAAGACATTAATTTGTATTTTTTTTTTTTTAGATATTTTTTAGTATTTTAATTTGAATAAGTTTTACCTTTAGCTTGCCTTATGTTCTCGTCTATAACAAATTATAAAAAAATAAAAAACAAAATATTTTGTTATATGAAAAAATTATACACTGACTTGTTAAGATAACTTCTTCAATATAGTCATCTGTAACAAAAGTTAGATATTGATTTTTATTATAGATTTCTACTGCCTCATGAAGATACGTGTAAAATTAAATAATCACCTAATTCAATGGCCAAAACATGTCCAACCAATGCAAATGATATTAAAATACCTAGAAATTTCATATTTTTACTGCAAAAATAATAATAAACAATTAGTCGTTATGTATAAGACTCAATGACTATATAATTATTATCTCCTATCCAGAGTTGAGAAGATATTAGTTTTGCTATCATGTGTTTTTTTTTTGTCTGGACTCTGGACCAACCATATAATTTTAATCTCTCAAGCAGTTACTTCCTGTAGCAACTTTATAGATCAGAAATCGTACCTGTAACGTAGTTAAATAGGCCGAAAACTAAAAAAAATTACCACTTGCAATTATTTCCATTATCTCTATTTTTTATCTCTTACCCATTAACTCTAATTTTATATTATATATATACTCGGTAACGTTTAGCCTTTTGATGCACACACGCACACACAGATTTTCTGATTAATCTCCAACCCAATATTTAAACATCCATGTTAAAAGTTATAAAGCATCGTAAGTCAAGATTTAAATTGTTATTCTAATGTATAGAGTTGCTACACGAACAAGTCGGATCAGCGGTTTTACAGATATTGTGGGCCCAGACACAAAAAATAAAATTAAAATTGAAATAATAACATATTATTATAAATAGGTACAATACCGCTTTATAATACCTAATTATTAGCTCCACAACGAAGCTAATAATTAGTAAAACTTAAAATAATGTATAAAAATGTACGTACAATGTCAGAGGATGGTGAATAGGTATATAGAAAATAATAAATTTCAACCACTGAAGTACTTAAGAACAAAAGAACAACTGATATGTTTGTTAAATTGTTTTAAAGTACAGATAGGTACAAGTAAGACTTGTAGATGGGCGTTTATGTCCGACCGAAGCAGTACAATTGAAATAAAAATTGCAGTGCCAATGTTAATTGTTTACATAGTTGGTGTTAGTATGTTATACGTAGACGCATAGTTTAAAAAAGCCAAGGTAAAAAAAACAATTTACATCGAAGCAAAAAACTTCAAAATGTAGCATTTTCAAAAGGTACTTGTATTAGAAAAAAAATATGTATTGATGTTCATTTTGTGTTATAAGATATTTGTATAAGTGGTTTAATAGTGTGATTTGTTTATCATAAATAATATGTAGTGTGAAACTGCGTGTAATGTTTTTGGCAATAATGACATACATATGTATAAAAGTTATCCCACAACATAATACATATAATATTTTTATACAAATTACCTTAAAATTTGTATACAATGTTCGTAGTATACTATAAATTATATAAATACCTGTATGCTGTAAAAAATATACATTGGAAATAAAACAAATTCATAGAGTTCATAACAACAACTTAGGCATTGTTCTACAAACATTTAACGCTTTTAGAATTTACATTGTTCAAAAATTCACTCCGCCCCCCATTATGCCCCGACCCTACTGTACTGGCTTTTTTATGTTCCAGGTGTGAATCATAATAACACATTTTGGTATTTTTCATAATATTAGCTAATCGCTTAGTTTACAAGGTTATTTTTTTGTACGTTATTGTTTTTTTAATGTACATGAAGACCACAGCTGTTCAAAAAATTGCTTACGATTTTTAAGAACGCCTAGTTATTGTCAAAAACAAGTGTATTTTTTTAGCGCATTTTGTATAGGCACCTATTCAAATGTTGGAACTATTTTCTAGCATGACCGTAAAACCCTAATGCTTCAATAGTTACAGAAAATAACTATTTTATACAATATACAATATTATTCCATTAAATTAGCCTTATGTAAACATTTATAATTATTAATTAATGCTACATTTATTTTTATTGTGCGTAAATTATTGTATAAAAATTCTATTTTCTTAACTGCGATAAATTGAAGTATAAAGACAAACTAAATTAATTCATTAAGATATCATAAAATATAAACAGAACAATAAAAAATGTGTTAACTAAAATAACAAACATATCAATATATGTTTGGTATTTTAGTTAACACAATGACTGCAATAAATAATGGTTAAAGTAAAAAAAAAACCAAATAGGCACTTATGGTTATATATAAAATAATAAATAAATTATAATTAAAAAAAACACTTAGCCATAAAAAATAATACACTCTATATATATCAGAGCATACCATAACTATTAATGGTGCATCGTTAACACGTTACTATACAATTATTTTTATTTAAATGTTTTATAATGAACTTTAAATTAATTTAAATATTACAACTATTACTTCTACTAAAAATATTTTGATGTGTAAACATCTTTGCGTGCTGTACGCCATTTTAGGTAGGAGTAAATTTGAGCAAATACCGGAAGTAGGTTACGGAAGTAGGGGTAACGGAAATAGGACCGATAGAGGTGGATTTAACCAGTGAACGAAAGTAAACATTTCGGTTATATGTCCAATGGTACTAGGGGTGTATGTTAAGTATTCACATCGGCCAATGCCCCAACATACACGCAGCTGTACAACAAACTCTTTACCGACATATTTTTGTCATGTATTTTTTAAAGTTAGGATGAGAGGGTTAGTGCGGTTGGAAAATGCGCGCAGATAAAAATAATACTACACTCCACTTTTCCTCCTGCCCTAAATTTGAAACTTAATAACTTCAAAAAATATTTATCCGAAACTGGTTATCGACGAGTCAAAATTTGAAGTACATTATTCTCAACTTAAAAAGGAAGGTTAAATAAAATGAATAACTAGAGTAGAATAGAAAATTAGAATTATATAATATAATTAGTATAATATTTTATTAAATATTATACAATATATGGATCGTAACTTCAATCGAATAAGTAATTGTTTAATAAAAAATATATAAATGAAATTTTAATAAACAGTGAATATATAAATATATTAATTAGAAAAAAACAACATTTCTGTTCATTAGGTTATTTAAACTTAAAAAAACTATATACAAATGTACTTACAATGGCAGAAGATTTATAAGCAAAACAGCAGTTGATTTGTTAATTGTTTGTTACACTGTTTTAAAATGATTTTCTTGCCATTCGCCGATGGGTTTTTATGTCGTCCAAAACAATAAAGTTAAAATCATCTTTGCAGTGCTTATGAAATTTTATTTAAATGTTTAATATTTATTACATAATATTGTTTACGCCGTTGCTGTCACGGCCACGTGTTTACATCCGGTATAAACTATTTTTAGCTACGGCAAAACCAACGTTTTGTTTACATAGTGATTGTTGCCACAGCAACGCAATGATCTTAGTACGGCCGGTCCCCCAACCAATGGTAGTACTCGACACCACCACCCTCCCGTCCAATCAACAACGACTATGTCATAGCAAGTGACTATATAATTTGGTGTCCACTCTGGTGACCACTTCGGTTCAGAACTGTGTAACTTTTTAAAAATTGAATTTTGTTTTATTACATTAAACATTTTTAGAATAATATAATACAACAAAGCCAAACACACTGCGATAGGACATTGTTTTATTACACATCACTATAAAATCAATACTTCTTCAGCTGTTCACATTTTTTGTTATTTGAAGGACAACTTCTAGGACCCATACACATTAGAAAATGAATTAATTTAATTAACTCTTGCTATATGATTACCGTTTAAAATTTCAAGTTTGTATTTTAATACTTAAATATTGTTCAAATTACCAAAAAGTAGAATGGCCATCTACTTTGGAATCCACTTATTACTAGGTACCTATACATAGTTTTAGCCGCTCCTACGTGTGCCGCGTTATCAAGGTAGTTTGAATGTTGTAGGTTATCACCAGAAAAATGGTGTAGGATGAATTAGTGGTATAAGTCATGGAGAGGAGTACAATATCTATTCTTTTTTCGTGGCAATAAAATTAAAAATTGATTTGTACTATTTAAAAGAGGATTAGCACCAGTTCTTCCTTAGAATACAGTCATGTTATCATTATATACACTGTGTAAATTACACGGCTGTAATGAGTTTCAACTCAAAAAAGGGAATATTTACTCCACAAAATAATGCGAAAAAATATTAAATAACAATATAAATACCATACATAAACTACAAATATTTTTATAACCGTGATTAAAACTATTTATTATTAAATACATTCCAATTTGAGACAACTTGCAAACTAGTGCGGAATGAAAAAAATTGTTTAAACAAAACAATAGTAGCACTATAAAATAAGTTATAATTATAATTCCTGGTCCTAATTATCATAACTCAGATAAAAACGCTTCGATGCGAATCTGTGGATAGCATGTTCAAACCAGTTATAGCGGCTTAGAAGATATCGTGGGACCAGCAATAATGTACTTAAAATTTAATATTTAGTCTTGTGCAGGGTAGATATGATAAGAATTGATCGTCTGTCTATAAAAATGTACTGTCATAGTTACCCATACGTCGTAATTAACAATATAATAAAAATATTTTCATTCCCTGTTGATTCACTCACACATAGAAACCTAGAAAATGACTAATGTGTAAATTTACCCTGTTTTTGGGGGTCTTTCCTTAATTAAATAAAAGTTTTTCAGCCGAGTCTGCAACCACGAAAGAGCATTTTCATGTCCCGTTGAAGTACCGAATAAATATAGATTAGTTGTGGAATTATAGTTTAAAAAAAAAAATTACATGAAGCTTCCAGTTACAGCATAAGCCAAGGAGATTAAAAAATTATGTACAATCATGTTTCTGGCTAAAATTGTAGTGTTTATTATCTGGCCAAAAGTAACTTAAAATAATTTAATATATAGAGGATTAAACTGTTTTGAATTTATTATTTAGTTCTAATTTGAACGTTGAACGTACATCAAATCTCTTATCTCCTATATCTTACCCCTATCCCCTACCCTAAAGTGGATTTATCCGAGAGGACTAGTACAGTAGAGTATAGGCATAATGTAATCAAAGCAATGAGGAAACGGAGAGGTCACAGGTCTACAAGAATTATTATAAATAAAAGTGATAAAATTGAATAAAATCGCTTTCAAATAAACGCTTTGATGCTCATTTGTAAATACAGAACCTTAATTTAAAACTTTCTAACTTTGCTGGTTTATACTGCGCTTGGTTTGGACTGTACTGGCTTGAAAATACTAACTACCGATTTGCATCGAAGCGTTTTTTCGAAAGTGATATTATCACTTTCAGATTTAAACATTTCTGTTAACCTGTGACCTCCCCGTCACCACTATGCCCCGACCCAACTATGCTCCGTCCCCACTATGCCCCGACCCCACTGTACTGGTTTTTTTTTTTTTTTGCAAAAACGTAGTGGACCAAATAACACATATACAATGTCTTGTTATATTTTGTTGCAATTGTCGACGATTCATGTTTCAATCGTTCGTACTCCATAGTTTAAATTATAATCGCTTATTCTCAATAAAATTAATATTTATACTATATACTTATATACTATATATAATATTTATTATATACTTTCATTAGAGCAAACTCACACAAACTATTTATACTTCATAGATTATATTATTTCAAAGCTATATTATACTTCTATTTTACTAGATTGACAATGTACAAAGTAAAATACTAAAAAAACTTTTTCATAGATCCTTAAAATGTAAAGGGTGGGATAGTGAAACGGGTTTTCCCATTTAAATACATTAGAAAATTGCCGTTTTATTGTCTCATCCTGTATATTAATTTCTTGTTATTTTCTAAAGAAAAATCGATTTTCTTACATTTAAATTAAAATAATACGTATACTGGAACTGTGATGGAGAAAACAATAAATTTTAGCTACATATATTACTTATTAGTTAAATATTACTAACGTGTATAGCCACTAGCGGTCGGCTGTTGCCTGTTATTTAACAATAACCTTTTATGGAGATTTCAAAAATTGTGTTATTTTAATAAAAGCATAGGATCAGTATCATGATGTTAAATGTTCACGAGATTTAATCTAGTCATAAAATAAAGTATTATCATTTATGACTTAATTATTATTAAAATTTATCTTAATTTGTACATAGTACTAAAATAATGAAATATTTTTAACAAAATTAGAGCTACAAGTTGATAAACTAAAAAATTAAAATAAGCACGAAGCAGATTATCTAGTATTAGACAATTTAAACAATCAAGCGTGAATCTCTTTAAATGAATAACAGTATAACAATATGCAAAACATTAGTTTTCCTTTAAAAAAATTGTGTAATAAAAAATACATTTTGAGGCGGTATACTTGTTGAAATGTAATTAATATTCTAAGGTAGTTTTAATGTGATTAGTTTAGTATGTCGAGGAAGACACTATTGTATGTGAAATCTTAGAAAGTATTTTGTATGAATTGATTTAACCTAGATTTATGATATAAATACCTTTGTATGTGGACAAGGGGAGACACTCGTTCCACAGCTACTATTTTGTTAATGTGCTTGTTACTTCTGACTTATACATATACCTATATTGTATTGTTATTATTGGTTTAACTTGTGTCTATAATATTAACTCTATTATTACTCAAAGTGTTTGTTTGTTATTTCTTTTGTGTTCCACTACAATTAATCTCAACAGGTTATGGGCCCAGACCACGATACTCAAAAGTCAAACATCGAATACTGACCAATACATACTTACTGACTAAAGGTAATATTTCTTGGTACAGAAAATTGTACAGTTCGATCGACGTCATGGAAGATTCGGTCAAGATTACTAAGTTGTCCAGTGCAGAAGGATGGCTGTTATGGAAATTCCAAATAAGGGTCATTGTGAACAGTTTTGACCTGGAAGGAATACTTAGCGGAGAAATACCAAAACCAAGGTTAGTCAAAACATCCACTGAAACAGAAGAACAAGCACGGGCGAGGTGTGCTAATGAAATATCTGCATGGCAAAGGGCAGACGGAAAATGCCAAAAGATAATTGTAACGTCAGTGGATGATGGACCGTTACAATGTTTAATTAATTGTCAAACCGCCAATGAAATGTGGAATAAGTTGCTGAGTGTCTACGAGCAAAAAACAGAGGCAAGTGTACATTTACTACAAAATAAATTTTTTAGTCACAGTAAAAGTTCCTCTGATGATATATCGACCCACATAAGTGAACTTCAAAATTTACGGAACCAACTCAACTCACTAGGAGAAAATATCTCGGAAGGGATGTTAATAACCAAAATTTTAATGACTCTACCATAGACTTACAAACATTTTTACAGCGCTTGGGATAGTGTTCCTGAGGCGAGTAAAAATCTAAATGTTCTAACATCTAGGTTACTTATAGAAGAATCCAGAATGCAACAGGTTAGTTCAGGGGTTGAAGCAGAAGAAAATAATGCTTTGACTGCCAGAAAGTTTCAAAAAAAAATTTCTAAGAAGCCGAGTGGTGAGAAGTCAGTTGAACAAAAATTCAGTAAACAAAATACTGGTACTAAAAAGGTAGGTCCCTGTTTTTATTGTCAAAAACCAGGTCATTTTAAAAGGGACTGCAGAAAGTACAAAAAGGATCAAGAGGGTGCGAAATCCGATTCTTCAAATTCAAGTTCAACAGGGCAAGCCTTCTATAGTGAATTATTATTCACGGAAAAAGAAGAGGATCAATGGTTTCTCGACAGTGGAGCAACTGACCATATGACAGGACATATGGAATGGTTTTGTGAGTACAAACAATTTAATTCACCAGCAAAAGTAACAATCGGGGATGGATCAGTTTTGTTGGCAGAAGGTTCTGGGAGAATTAATATATCTTGTCAAGTTAAAAACAAAACGTACAAAAATTATTTATCAAATGTGTTGTATGTAAAAGACTTAAAGTTTAATTTATTTAGTTGTGGTGCAGCACTAGATAAGGGATTAATAATGAAGTCTGACAGTAAAATGTGCGTTTTCTTGAAGAATAACAAAGTTGTTTGCGAAGGTAAACGCAACAACGGTTTATATCATTTAAAAATAAAAGTATTGCAGGTTTCTACAGACGTGACATTGACAGGCAATACAAATGATTCAATTAAAAATATTGAAGCGAATGCAACAGCAGTAATGGCTGATTCAATACGTGTTTGGCATAAAAGATTAGCTCATCAAAATATCGGGTATGTAAGAACGTGTTTGTTAAAACATAATATACAGGTACCAGACAAAGACGACACTTTTCAATGCGATGACTGTATAATTGGCAAACAATCGAGAATGTCATTCAAAACCAGGACAAATATTTCACGAAATATAGGTGATTTAATTTATGCAGACCTATGCGAGCCGATTCAAAAGAAATCGAAAGGCGGGTCAAGGTATTTTCTACTATGTAAAGACGATTACTGTAGATTTCGTACGGTATATTTTTTGAAACATAAAAGTCAAGTGAAAAATAAACTTAAGTTATTTATAAAAAGTTTTAAAACAGGTTCAGGTTTTAAGATAAAGGCGATTCAGACAGATAATGGTACTGAATTTTTAAATGATGATGTAACTAGAATATTTCAGACATTTGGGATACAACATCGGAAGACTCAAATTTACTCTTCTCCTCAAAATGGAAAAATCGAGAGAGAAAACAGAACAATTATGGATTCTGCGAGAACAATGATTCATGCTAATAAAATGGATTTATCATTTTGGGCTGAAGCAGATAATACGGCAGTATACACGATAAATCTAACTGGTAAAAGTTCTGTGGAAGGTAAGTGTCCATATGAATTATTTTATAATAAAATTCCAGATATAAAACATCTGAGAGTATTTGGGACAAAAGTGTACACACATATTCCCAAAGAGAAACGTCAAAAATTGGATCCTAGAAGTTTATAAATATTGGTCGTTCTCCAAACCATGATGACCATTGTTTGGGAACATACACCCTTCGCATGTGGACTGCAACACTTTAAATCTTTTAAATCATAATAATAGCTTACGGTTAATTTTCTTTGTTGTAATAAAAACACTCGGTCTGCCCACACTACTGCACAACAATCGGTTTTAAACAAATTATATAATAACATACAAAACACAGTATTCATGATGTACTGCATGTCAAAACTGGTGTAAGAAAAATAAGATATTTTTAGATTAGAAGCATTCAATTTCAAACCAAAGTAAAAATTTAATTTTTATTATATTAAATTGTCCATTGAACTCTAATACAATTTATTGTATTTTAATTTTTTACATAAATTTGTAGTTTCTTATTATACCAATAAAACAAATTAAGTTAATAGTTAAAGCAGTGTAACAAACAAATAATTGTTATTTCACTTAAAAATCCAAGTACTTTACTAGTTTTAGATTATTACTTATTTTATACTTGTTTCTTGTTAGTTACTATGTTTCTCTATATTAAAATATATTTTTTTAATTTTGATTGATTATTATCAATTAAAAAATTATGGAATTCATATTTAGCTGTGATGCGATAGCTGAAAAGGTATTGGTTTTATAATGATGTTATATATAGGGGGTAAGGATGTCACATGTGTACAGGAATAAAATTATAACTAAACATGATAGAATCACTTTTCAATAAACGCTTCGATGTGAATCAGTGGTTAGTATGTTCAATCTAGTATAATCCAAACCTCAACTTGACATTGAAATTAATTTTTTAAGGTAACGAGATCTCCAGGATTTTTTTAAACAATTTTCCCACATTCAACACACAAAGGAACATAGAAAACCATTTTTTTATTGATACCCATAATAAGAAGCTACAAATGAATGTAAAAATAACAATTCAATTTATACTTTTGTTTAAAATTGAATGCTTCTAATCTGAAAATATCTTATATTTCTTACACCAATGTTGACAAGTCAGTATTATCATCTTCTTAATGGTTTTGAGAACGACCAATACTAATTTACTATGCACATAATTTTTTGATTCGACAATAGATCTTTCCAACACAGCCTGTTACAGTACAGTCCAAACAAGATCCAATATAAATCAAGCGAATTATATACTAGTACAGTGAAAAATTACTAAAGTGGGGCACAGTATTTACGAATTCGCATGGAAGCGTTTTGAATTTTAAACTTTTGACCCACCAAAGTACATGAATCACATATGATTGCTGATCGATAGATATGTTACTTGAGTAAATAAGTCTACAGAAAAAAAATAATCATGTCTTCAGGCACAAAAAAAACACATCATTATAAAATTAATACCGTCTCAGCTATTTATATATTGTTATTTGAAAGTCATCTTACAGGACCCATACATTATAACAAATAGTTTAATTTGATTAACTCTTGCTATATGGTGTAACGGTCACATTTAGCAACCCGTTACCACTCGCTTATATTATGCATTTTTAGCACTTTACAACGATTAGCATGTAAACCATTATAGCCTATAGATAGGAGAGACAACAGACTCTCCTACCTAGGGACAATGAACCAGATGTGCCGATGCCCAGTTAGTTACCATCTTCGGACCACAACCTAATTATTCTCAAGCCATTACATAATATATCGTGTTACTTAACTATTTTATATTTATTTTATTTTATCTGTGTTCGTGCGTCCGTTCATCTCCGAATTACCTGGACTAACCACATAGAACGCTTTAGGATCAAGGTAGAGTTGTAAAACATGTATACATAAATATTTTTTATAATCTTGATAAAAACTGTTTATTATTAAATACATTAAATTTTTTGACAATTAAGAAATTAGAGTGGTAAGAAAAAATGTTTTAACAAAACAATAATAGCTCTATAAAATAAGTTATTACTACAATTCCTGATCCAAAATTATTATAACTCAGATAAAAAACGCTTATATAGAGTACGACTATCTACGTCTACTTCCCAAAATTCACCATCATGGAACTTATATTGAAAACCTTCAAGTTCCAATACATCCTCTAAAACGCAATATTCTTCATCTAGCATAGTAGTAGCTATATATGAATGTGGATATTTAATAGATCTAAATAAAGCTACTAAGCGACACATATTGTACAAATTCCGGAAAACTGGATCGTTTTGACCTAAAAAAAAAATTGTCGAATTTAGCTCATTTCTTACTAATTTTCTTTATTTACAAGATAATATTCCACACAACAATAAACTTGTATATTAAACCACAGAAAAATAAAACAATACACAGGCTTTCTATATTTATAAAATCGTGTTACTTTTATTTATTCACTTTTTGAAATAGGGGGAACACTAGGCCTTGCTACGAATAAAATTATACATTTTTATGACATAAAACTAAATTGACTTTAAGTCTACAAAAAAATCTATAAGCAATTAAAAAACTATATCATAAAGATCATTATTTGTCATCTTAATAATACTAACTCATAACCGTATGTTAGAAAAATGAGCTGAGATATTCACGTTGTGTCAGATCTATACTACTAAATTTGTGTATAACTGTGATAAAAATGAATATCGGTAAATTATTTATTATTTCTTTGTAATATATATATTAAATGTATATTTAATACATATGTATATATACTATTTGTATATTTACGTATTAAAGATGTTATTGCTTTTAATGTCATTTTTCTTCTTACTCTTCCCAGATATTTGAGGCCTTAATGGCAAATACAAAGTAAATTAGTTGCTTCCCAGTAAGTCGCATTACAATTAAAAGAATTGTTATTTTCATTAACATGTATGTATGTGATATATAGTGGTTTAAAAACAGTTACAACTCAATATAAACACTTACCAAATGCACGGATGGTTCTAATTCTTGAAATCGCTCTAGGATGAATGTTTCTCTCTGTTAGAACACTGGCTAAATTTTCTGCAAAATAACATAAAATACCGTTAAAATAACCAACGTACGGTAGCAAGCAACTTATCAAGTAAAATCTTATAAATATTTACCTAATTTTATTATAGGTGCATCGATACGAGCTGTAATTAAAATATAAAATATCAAACAATTTTAAGGGTATAAAAATATATTTTTTTTAATTTTATCTATCACAATCATCGTAAAATGTTGGCTATTTATTACAGAGTATACCATCTTTAGCAGAGTAAGTTATAAGGTGAAAAAAAATTGGACAAAAAATATTCTCTTTTCGAGAATCAATCGAAATAATTAAATTGGCCTATCTATAATATTATGTCTGATAATATAACCCTTAGGAATATTTTCGACTATCGAACAAATTCATGATTACTTTTGTCGGAAACAGTCCGACGATTTAGATTTAGTTTGTGAACTGGAACTGGAGCTGTATCTGTAAGACAATAATATATAACAATAATTGAGTCATTAAAAAAACAGTTTTTATTATTTCTCCGTAGAAGTTACATCAATCTTAGATTGTTTAGATTTAATCAATTAACCATGTAACCATGGTACAACTAAAAAGTATATTTAAAAGCCGAGTTTCTAAGAACTTCTAGTAGCCTCGGTCGAAATAACTGTTTGGAAAACGTTTTACCAATTATTTATTTTTATTTTATTTTATTTTATTTTATTTCAATACGGGCCGCAGCCCAAAGTACAGAATATCAAATTAACTATAAACTAATAACTATGAAAAAGATAATAAGACAAAAGAAAAATATATTACAAATTATAACTTAAAAACTAAAAGACGGATCCTCGTTGGCAATACGCATCATCCTATTCAGTGGTTTGTTACGGGAATAAATTGTCATACACAGTGGAATAGTGAAAGGATAGGAAGAGCGGATCTGGATACAGGAAATTTTAAAGTTGACTTTGGAAAGAAGTTCAGGACAGTCGATCGACCCATCGATAAGTTTGAGTAGGAAGACATTGTTAATGGTATTACGTCTATCGCTGAAGACTGTAAACCTAACCTATTTAATACTGCATCATAAACATGAAGTCTATGTACTATTTTTAATAGATATGCAGCAAAACTCAAAAACTTTCGTTGGACTCTTTCCAGTTGATTCATATTGCTTGCGGTGTGAGGGTTCCATATAATAACAGAAAATTCAAGAATGGATCTGTTAAGCGCACAACATAAAGCTTTTAGTGGAGTTATCAACTTAAATTCGTTACAAACCCGCTTAAGAATGCCAAGAGCTTTTAAAGCTTTACAGCATGTCGCATCTATGTGGTTATGAAAATTTAAGCTTCTATCATAGAAAACTCCAAGGTCTTTTACCGTATTCCCTTCAATAGCAAGATAGGTCCCACGAACTAAGTATTTAAATTCTAAGTGAGTGCGACCTCTATAAAAAGACATTGAGCAACATTTAGAGACATTAAAGTCCAAACCGATATTTATAGCCCAAGCATCTAATGCGCATAAGTCACTTTGAAGTAATTGACAGTCATGTACTGAGCGAATTTCTAGAAATAGCTTTTAGTCTTCTGCAAATAGTAAGAATTTACTGTGGCGAATAACTTTTTTTACGTCATTAAAACACCTATATGGATCGACTAAATACGTATAGAACTATATTATCCGATAATGAATGAACCCTAGCCCCAATAAAAATGTACTTATGAGCGTATACGTGTTACGGCAACTATATTGCCACACCGGCAATACACCTTCCTACGACTGCACAATAAAACCACTAGTGACTCTACTTTAAATTGACTAACTAAATATTATAATAATGAAATAATTGTTCGTTCAAAACGTTACATTTTTTATTTACCTTTTATATAACTTTTTCCAGATTGCATAATGTCCTCGTACTTTGCCCTATCTAATGTTCAAAATAAACCAATTTTAATGTAAACAATTTCTAATAATATAAATCAATATAATAAACATATGTTAGTCTTAAAAAAAATAAAATAAATAAGAAATTGTAGAAAACCAGTTTTTATAATTTCTGTATAACAGTTACTTTATACTAAAATTGTTTAGATTTAATAATTAAGCAATGTGACACATCGTACAATTGTTCGTTAATATTTGTACTTACCTGTTACAGCAAGTATTGCCAGTTGCATAATTTTCTGGTACTCTAACTTTCCTAACGTTTAAAATATATTCAATTGTAATGTAAATATTTTCTAATAATATAAATATAAATATCTGTTTACTTTTAAGCAGTATTATTGTTTTAGCAACACAACTTGGGTTATTAACTCCTGAAATTAAAGTAAAAATATATTTTACTTAATGAACATCAAATTATTATATTTTAAAATATAACACTCTTTGATTTGCGCTTTAGTAAGTTTTACCAACAAATATCATTACTTATTGAGATATATTAATTCACTCGACTGTAAAACAAAAGGATACTTAGGTAACCAAGTGTGTGTTGTTTTATCATCAACATTTCAATCTTGATAAAATAAATACGTATTATAATACATTTAGTGTATATTATAGGTTGTCTGAATAGTAAAAGTACTTGACTCTCTAAAAAGTATTCAAAAAAGTAGTTGACGTCAAAAGGCTTACTGAAATGGAATTATACATTTTAATTGAGTACAAGCAATTGTGATTTAAAGCATCGACCATTTTAACAGAATTAATTAAGACATTTAGAATGTGTATGATTAATGTCACTATATTTTGGAGGAAAAAAACCAGTACAGTTTGGTCAGGGCATAATGGGGGAATAAGTCCCTCATCAATAAAAAATGTTTCATTTCAAAAGAAATATTGAATTACTTTCCATTATTTCAATTGTGAGTGCACAATTTTGTGAATTAAGGTTTGAAAATTAAACTGAAGAATGGGCAAGAGGAATCTTTATTATATACATATTTCTCAAAAATATCCGTGTTATCATCAATATTTTCTGTAATTAGCATAACTCAAATTTATTATTTCATGACTTTTATATATATTATAATCTATTATTCTATTCAGCATGAATGACGTTACTTAATGAATATCAAATAACTATACTGAAATATGATCATAAAATGTTAAGATGTATTCTTACCCTTGAGGAATATTTATAAGTATCAAATAAATTCATGATTACCTTCTTCGGAATCTGGATCAAGATCTATAAGTGGAATTTGATTTTGACCAGGTCCTGTAACAAAATATATGATAACAGTCAATACAAAAACATTTTATTATCATTTCTCACTTACAGTTACATAAAACTGAGATAATTAATTTGGATCTTTCCCTTATTTCAATTATGAGTGCACAATTTTGTGAATTAAGGTCTAATAATTATTCTCAAAAATATGGAAAAATATAAAAGGGAATAATTAAACATTAACACTATAAATATTCCAGTATGTAATATATTAATAAACCAACAGTCAATAGCTTTCATAAGTCAATTCCGAGAAATCAATCGCAAATAAATATATTATCAAATATAAATTTTATCTTTTAATCTTACACTTAAGGAATATTTACTACTATCGAATAAATTTATGATTACCTTCTTCGGAATCTGGATCAAGATCTATAAGTGGAATTTGATTTTGACCAGGTCCTGTAACAAAATATATGATAATAGTCAATACAAAAACATTTTATTATCATTTCTCACTTATAGTTACATAAAACTGAGATAATTAATTTGGATCTTTCCCTTATTTCAATTATGAGTGCTTAATTTTGTGAATTAAGGTCTAATAATTATTCTCAAAAATATGGAAAAATATAAAAGGTAATAATTAAACATTAACACTATAAATATTCCAGTATGTAATATATTAATAAACCAACAGTCAATAGCTTTCATAAGTCAATTCCGAGAAATCAATCGCAAATAAATATATTATCAAATATAAATTTTATCTTTTAATCTTACACTTAAGGAATATTTACTACTATCGAATAAATTTATGATTACCTTCTTCGGAATCTGGATCAAGATCTATAAGTGGAATTTGATTTTGACCAGGTCCTGTAACAAAATATATGATAATAGTCAATACAAAAACATTTTATTATCATTTCTCACTTATAGTTACATAAAACTGAGATAATTAATTTGGATCTTTCCCTTATTTCAATTATGAGTGCTTAATTTTGTGAATTAAGGTCTAATAATTATTCTCAAAAATATGGAAAAATATAAAAGGGAATAATTAAACATTAACACTATAAATATTCCAGTATATAATATATTAATAAACCAACAGTCCATAGCTTTCATAAGTCAATTCCGAGAAATCAATCGCAAATAAATATATTATCAAATATAAATTTTATCTTTTAATCTTACACTTAAGGAATATTTACTACTATCGAATAAATTTATGATTACCTTCTTCGGAATCTGTGGACGAATCAACATTTATACTTGGAATTTGATTTTGGCCGGAGCCTGTAATAAAATGTATAATAATAATACAGTAAATAAATAACAGTTATCATTTCTTATATTTTATCATTTATAGTTACTTAAAATTAAGATCATTAAAATTAAATTAAGCAATGTAAATTATTGTACAATTGTAAATGCGAAATGTCCACAAGCCCAATAACGTATATATATATATATATATATATATATATATATATATATATATATATATATATATATTATATTATTTTGTTATAAATACCAAATAACTAAGTTGAAATATGTGCATACAAATGAGGGATAAACAGGTCCCTCATTAAAAACAAAGTTTTCACACATAACATGGTACCGTTTAAATATGATAGCTTATGTTGTATTTTGTCCACAAAAATGTATAAAAATATTTGTAACCTTAAAATTAATATTATATCCAATATAATATTAAGCCGAATACTTTGTACTTAATGAATATCAAATAACTATACTGTCCATACATTTTTAAGAAAATAATTACCTTGTCCTTCCAATGTATCACCAATATGCTCTGTAATTAGCATAAGTCAAATGTAATTTTTCTTGATGTTTTATAATACAATCTATTGTCCTATAAATACTAAAAAACTGTGTGGGTCACAAGATTCATAGAAAGACCGAAGATCACATATCACATCATAACGTATTATTATTTTGGATTTTCTGAAGGCGTTGAAAAGAAATGCAAAATCTAAAGTGTGGCCAAAAGCCTTGAACACACTATGCCCTACTGCAACTAATCTGTGTAAAAAGTGTAGCTAAAAATAACCTTATTTTATACTGTACTGATATCATGTTAGTCTATACTGCTTAAATTGGTTTAAACTATTTTTATTTGTATCTAGTTTTCTACTTTATGTTTGAGCTAGTATGAAATAAAAATTAACAAAAAAAACAGCATAACCCAAACCAGTGCATTTTAAACTATTATAAATCAAGTTCCGTCATAACCAGTAATGTAACTTAAATTTATAATTTCTTGACATAATTATGTGGAAATATTATAATATCTTATATTACGAAGTGTTTTCACTTCCTGAAATTAAAATTAAAACATTTTTTACTTAATGGATATCAAATAACTATGTTCAAAAATAACTTTGTTAACTTTTAAGTATTAATTATGTTCAAATAATAATTTACCATCAGAATCTGAACTAATATCTGAAACTAAAATACAAATATTTGTATTTAATTAATTTTAAACAACTATGTTGAAATATGTTTATAAAATGTTAAGAAATATATTACCTCCTGTTTGCAATTTACTATCAATACACTCTATAATTAACATATTTTAAAAGTATTAATTCATGACATTACATTTAATCTAATATTATAATATATAAAAACTGTGTGGGTTATAAGACTCCCAGTAAGAACGATGCAATTAAAATACGGTAACATGTAATTATGTTAGATTTTCGGAAGGCTTTGATAAATAATTCAAAAAGTATAGGGCGACCATTGTAAGATATATTTGTATAAAAGGTTATGGTAATTATTACCCGGCACTGCCAACATAAAAGCCATTTTTTCTGAAATCCACATAACAAAAAAATATTACTTTATGAGATTATATTTAATGTTTGTTCTAATTGAAAAAAAAAATTAGGAGTCAAGTAGGAATCACATAATATATTGTATTTAATTCGGTAAAACTTTAATTGGATTTATTCAAATAATTGAGTGGATACTAACGCAATATAATCGCTGAATTGGAGCAAATGTGATATGTAGAATAAATTATAATGATAAGATGACTTTAAAGAAAGTAAAATCATCGATTTCTGAAAGATTTCATTTAAGATTTTATGATTATTTGTATAATTTAAAAATATTTTTATCTTCTAGCATGCTTTGTCATTATTATATGTTTATTTATTACATAATTCTGATTACCCGGCCAATAATCTTCGGCGTTCATAACAATGCTTTTAATGATTTCCGGCATGAAATCTAGAAAAAACAAATAGTTTGACTCAAAAAAAATCTAGAACAAACTTTGTCAAAATTATGGGTATTCATAAAATAATAAATTATTAATTTGAACAAAAATCCTTAACTATAAAAATTAATACACTCTATACAGCAGCGCCACACCGGAATAATTATTAAGTGTTAAAATATTCCATTTTAATTTTCAATTGATTAAGTGTTTTAACTTTTTTATTATAACAACCTAAGCACTAAAGACTTAAGTTCCAGTTTATTAAAGTATTTTTATTTTTTAACAATTCTGTTGCCTCTCGAATACTAAGTTTTTTTAGTAATTTTTCTCTTTAAAGCTAAAATACTCAGTATAAAGAAGTTCCTTCTTGTTGCTAAATATAATCAATAATAAGTTAATTTTTTAACAAATATTGGTGAAACCGGCTGTGGTAATATCATCTCATTCATTCTTAATCTTAACTGCTTACAGAAACTATTTTTTTTTTTAATTTAAAAATTATTTGACTAGTCATCCTAATATACCAAAGACATTAATTTGTATTTTTTTTTTTTAGATATTTTTTAGTATTTTAATTTGAATAAGTTTTACCTTTAGCTTGCCTTATGTTCTCGTCTGTAACAAATTATAAAAAAATAAAAAACAAAATATTTTGTTATATGAAAAAAATATACACTGACTTGTTAAGATAACTTCTTCAATATAGTCATCTGTAACAAAAGTTAGATATTGATTTTTATTATAGATTTCTACTGCCTCATGAAGATACGTGTAAAATTAAATAATCACCTAATTCAATGGCCAAAACATGTCCAACCAATGCAAATGATATTAAAATACCTAGAAATTTCATATTTTTACTGCAAAAATAATAATAAACAATTAGTCGTTATGTATAAGACTCAATGACTATATAATTATTATCTCCTATCCAGAGTTGAGAAGATATTAGTTTTGCTATCATGTGTTTTTTTTTTTGTCTGGACTCTGGACCAACCATATAATTTTAATCTCTCAAGCAGTTACTTCCTGTAGCAACTTTATAGATCAGAAATCGTACCTGTAACGTAGTTAAATAGGCCGAAAACTAAAAAAAATTACCACTTGCAATTATTTCCATTATCTCTATTTTTTATCTCTTACCCATTAACTCTAATTTTATATTATATATATACTCGGTAACGTTTAGCCTTTTGATGCACACACGCACACACAGATTTTCTGATTAATCTCCAACCCAATATTTAAACATCCATGTTAAAAGTTATAAAGCATCGTAAGTCAAGATTTAAATTGTTATTCTAATGTATAGAGTTGCTACACGAACAAGTCGGATCAGCGGTTTTACAGATATGGTGGGTCCAGACACAAAAAATAAAATAAAAATTGAAATAAAAACATATCATTACCGCTTTATAATACCTAATTATTAGCTTCACGTCGAAGCTAATAATTAGTAAAACTTAAAATAATGTAAAAAATGTACGTACCATGACAGAGGATGGTTAATAGGTATATAGTAAATAATAAACTTCAACTACTGAAATACTTACATGAATGAGCAAAAGAACAACTGATATGTTTGTTAAATTGTTTTAAAGTACAGATAGGTACAAGTAAGACTTGTAGATGGAAGTTTATGTCCGACTGAAACGGTACAATTGAAATAAAAATTGCCGTGCCAATGTTAATTGTTTACATAGTTGGTGTTAGTATGTTATACGTAGACGCATAGTTTAAAAAAGCCAAGGTAAACAAAACAAATTATTAAAATTATTAATACTTACAGCTATTATAAAATAACGTTCTACAATACATTCAAACACAAACATCAAAACAAAAATTGTTACAAAAAAATAGCTCGTATTTTGAATTATTTACACTGCCTCAATCGAAGCAGATAACAATTTACCTTCAATTATAATATCTACAACACAACAATACACATTTTCTTGTAAAAATTGAAAATCATTATTATTTTGAAACATAGTGATTTAAAATTAGTAGGACCCGGTTATAATATTGTAGTTGTTCGATACAGTTATGCTCACATGCGCCCCTTTTTTAATATTATGTGGCGAACCGGCAATACTGCTTGTGCCACCACCACCGGCTGGAGCGAACGCTGATGTAACGCAGCTCGTCTTAATTTAGGAAATCACAATACATTCACTGTATGTCTCTCTCTTACGTTTAACGTCCGTTATTTCCACCGATCAGAGCTTAGACGGTATAGTTTGGCATTTTTGGGCTTATAACTGAATGCCTACCAAACAAGTTGGCCCCGGAAAAAGGTGCAGGTGGCAATTTTTCCCCTAGACAGTTGCCCGGCATAAGAACAAACCGCCAGTGGCCGATATTCGAACCGGCTACCGTGTGTTGATACATTGCCGCCTTCTCTCACTTCACCACGCGCCTACACACAATACATTTTTCATAGATAAAATAACAATAACGTTGTACAATGCATTCAAATACAAGCATCAAAACAAAATTTGTTACAAAAAATAGCTCTTATTTTCATTTGTTTATACTGCCACATTCGACGCAGATAACAATTTACCATCAAAATTCGTTAAACACGTAAAAGTATTTTATTGCAATTTACAATATTTTTTTAATTATTATTACTTTCGTTGTATGTCCAATCGTCAATAATTCTATAATTGAACTGGCGTTATAAATTTTGTTTAAATCTTATAATTACACAATTACACATATAAAATACCGTATTTTTTAACAAATAGTATAGTTTCATTTTTTCTTAACGAAACTCAAGTTAGAGCTTTTATTGCTTTTTTCAAAAACAAGTTGATTATATAAGTATTTTTTTTTGTAATTTGGGTACTTAAGTGTTAGAACTTAATTTTTTTTTTGCTTTGAAGGACCCTCATCTTATAATAATTATAACAGGAATTTAAAATTATTTTGCATAATACATAATATTATAAATAATAATCCCAATTAACATATATTTTAAGCGTCTTAAAATAAAATACAAAAAATTACAAATTAACATATTCACTATTATGGTAAACATATTTTTGCTTTGTTAAAAATTATTATAATACTATCTTAGACATACTGTGGATTATTTACATAGCAACGGTCATTGTAAAAAACGACACGTTACCTTTACTAACAACATATTTTCATGTTGAAAATAACCGCACAATTTTAAACCATATAAATTGTGGTAAAATATTGTATTACATTTTAGAAAAAGAATTGTTAGCGTTTTTGCAAATAAAAACATTTTATCTAAAAATGTATTTAAACTGTAACACATAAAACAATAATAATTAGTCATTTCAGGTAATTTGCTATAAGAATTGTAACATCGAGATTCTATAGCTTGTAGTAGATATGGGTTATTTGTCCTTAAGAGTTATGATTTGTTTAGTTGGTATTGCAACCAAACGTAGAGTTATATTATGTATATAATAGAGTTATGATTTTTGTAATTAAAAATTAAACAATTTATGTTTTTACAATTATTTTAAAATAGCCAAAATATTAAAACATATTAATATTGTTTTTCCTCTGAATAGACTTCGCTACACATACGGACCTTGTTAGTGTATAATCAGTAACTTTATTTACCTATTTGACTATTTCACAACGACTGTTATAATGTAAACAAATGACAAATGCCTGTTGGTACAATAAAGCAAAAACAAGATGTTTTCATATTTGGTTTTGTCCGTTGTGTATTTAAATGTTTGAACAATTTTTCTGATGTTGCTGTAGAAATGTAAATAGATAAAAAATAACTACAAGTGTTGGTTGTTCCAAAATTTTAAATTTTACACATTAAAATATGTATAGTTTATGTTTTTGATGAAACAAATTATCGTACCAATTATTTTAAAATACCTATCATATAACATATTAATATTATTAAAGTTACTAAATATTTTGAGTGGTCCATAACCAGTTTCAAATAACTATTTTTAAAGTTATAAGAGTTTCAAAGTTAAGATGGGAGTTGAAGTGCGGTTGGGAAATGCGTGCAGATAAAAATAATACTACACTCCACCTTTCCTCTTGCCCTAAACTTGAAACTTGAAGTCTGGATTTAGAAGTATTCATTATTAATATTGAATATGCAAAAAGTGTTTTTGTATAAATTGGAAATTAAATGGATTGCCTTTTATCTATATTCTCATTTGTACCAGCACCAATTCCCGAAAATTCTTCATAGTTGAACATTTTTTTTCAGTAAATTAGCCGTTTTAATAAAACAATTATTGGAAAATAAATAATAACAATGTTATTTCAATACAATCTTGAGGCCCTGTGTGGCGCCTGTTATTCTTAAGTGAAAAATCTGAAAAAGTTAGGTCATTTTTTTTCGACATTTCAAAACTATTTCTATACTTCACCCCTCAGAATCGAAATAAATTAACGACCACCCTAATGTATATACATATTATTTTTGCTTTATTAAAAATATTTTATGAATATAACTACTGTTAAAATAATTAAAATATTTAATTTACGTATTTTATATTTTATTATTAATAAAAGTATATTAATATTCCAAAATAAAAAACATATCATCAATTGTGACTCCGTACATTTTTAGCTGCTAAAAACATAATTTCAATTAAAATAAGTATTTTAATTTTTTGCAAAGGTAAATTTTTCATAGAATTACATTTTATAGCCTAAACCTTCTCGGCTAAAATCACTAAATAAAATGTCTCAAATAACAGTTTTTGATGATAATATACACATATACGTACATAAAAGAAATATTCTAAAGAAAATAAGGTCTTGAACGTTATATGATATAAAACATTCAATATTATTAGGACTAAATTAGAAAAATAAGTATCTATAATAAATGTTAAATATTCAAAATATAAGAAGTATAAAAATTTGAAGCTACGGGAATATAGATGGTTGCTTAACATGTTTTCATGTTGTTAAATAACCGCGCAATTTAAAACCACACGAATTGTGGGAAAATTTCGTACCTATTAAATTTTAGAAAAAGTATTGTTTAAAAATGCCTTTTAAGTGTAACACGTAAAATATTAATAATTAGACGTATCAGGCCATCTGTTACAATTATTAAAACACCGGGATTCTACCGTGCAAGAAAAAAAGTAGGTCAAACATTTAAAGACAAAAACAACTGCAAAACAAAATGTGTTAAGAAAAACACGTCGTTTTCGATAAAAAAAAAACCAGTACAGTGGGGTCGGGGCATAGTGGGGACGGAGCATAGTTGGGTCGGGGCATATTGGGGACGGGGAGGTCACAGGTTTACAGGAATTTTTAAATCTGAAAATGATAAAATCACTTTCGAAAAAACGCTTCGATGCAAATCGGTAGTTAGTATTTTCAAGTCAGTACAGTCCAAACCAAGCACAGTATAAACCAGCAAAGTTAGATAGTTTTAAATGAAGGTTCTGTATTTACAAATGAGCATCAAAGCGTTTATTTGAAAGCGATTTTATCCGAGAGGACTAGTACAGTAGAGTATTGGCATAATGTAATCAAAGCAATGAGGAAACGGAGAGGTCACAGGTCTACAAGAATTATTATAAATAAAAGTGATAAAATTGAATAAAATCGCTTTCAAATAAACGCTTTGATGCTCATTTGTAAATACAGAACCCTAATTTAAAACTTTCTAAATTTGCTGGTTTATACTGCGCTTGGTTTGGACTGTACTGGCTTGAAAATACTAACTACTGATTTGCATCGAAGCGTTTTTTCGAAAGTGATATTATCACTTTCAGATTTAAACATTTCTGTTAACCTGTGACCTCCCCGTCACCACTATGCCCCGACCCAACTATGCTCCGTCCCCACTATGCCCCGACTCCACTGTACTGGTTTTTTTTTTTTTTGCAAAAATGTAGTGGACCAAATAACACATATACAATGTCTTGTTATATTTTGTTGCAATTGTCGACGATTCATGTTTCAATCGTTCGTACTCCATAGTTAAAATTATAATCGCTTATTCTCAATAAAATTAATATTTATACTATATACTTATATACTATATATAATATTTATTATATACTTTCATTAGAGCAAACTCACACAAACTATTTATACTTCATAGATTATATTATTTCAAAGCTATATTATACTTCTATTTTACTAGATTGACAATGTACAAAGTAAAATACTAAAAAAACTTTTTCATAGATCCTTAAAATGTAAAGGGTGGGATAGTGAAACGGGTTTTCCCATTTAAATACATTAGAAAATTGCCGTTTTATTGTCTCATCCTGTATATTAATTTCTTGTTATTTTCTAAAGAAAAATCGATTTTCTTACATTTAAATTAAAATAATACGTATACTGGAACTGTGATGGAGAAAACAATAAATTTTAGCTACATATATTACTTATTAGTTAAATATTACTAACGTGTATAGCCACTAGCGGTCGGCTGTTGCCTGTTATTTAACAATAACCTTTTATAGAGATTTTAAAAATTGTGTTATTTTAATAAAAGCATAGGAGCAGTATCATGATGTTAAATGTTCACGAAATTTAATCTAGTCATAAAATAAAGTATTATCATTTATGACTTAATTATTATTAAAATTTATCTTAATTTGTACATAGTACTAAAATAATGAAATATTTTTAAAAGATTTTTGAAGATCTGTAACAATAAGGCAGTCTTAACCCAATATGCCCCCCCTCCATTTGCACTGCATAAGATAAATTAGTAAATATTATATTTTATGTTGTATTCAAAAATACAAAACAACAAAGCTAAAATATTACAGTTTGAATTATATTTTATGTGACTGTCCATATCAAGTATTTGACGATCAAGTAGACAATTAATGAAGTTTTGCATAAATCTATACAAATGTAGACAAAACAACTGCAAAACAAAATATGTTAAAAAAATAAATAATAAAACCATACAAATTGTTTTTGTAAAATACGAAGATTCTTATAATATTCAAAGTATGCGATACCTATACGAACTTAACATCTGTGTACACTACAATAGTCGCTGTGAAAAAGAGCTTGGTTTTGATAAAAAAAAAAACAATATTGGATTACATTTTACACAATAAATGATTTTAGAAAAACTCCTTGTAATTAGTTATAATTATAAAACATTTCCGATTTAGAAAAACCCAGTACATTAACTTTATACAAATTTAAAAAAAAAATTACTTGCCATAGTTGTTATAACTTATAACAATAACATTCCACAATGCATTCAAACACAAGCATCAAAACAAAATTTGTCACAAAAAAAGAGCTCGCATTTTCAGTTGTTTACACTGCTTCAATACAAGCAGATAACATTTTACATTCGATTAAAAAAACAACAATAAAACTATACACATTCTTTTGTAAAAATTGACAGCTCTATTATGTTAAAATAAAACATCGAAGCTAAAAGATTATAATACAAACCAAGTAAACAAATGCTCTAATAAATGTATCTCTGGACTTTGTGCGGTGAATGTAAAAAACATTTTAATTAAAATTAAAAATTTACAAAAAAAATAAAGTTAAATACAAAACATACAATACAAAAATATTTTGTTTTATCATTTGTGTACCTAAATGTTTATACCATTTATTTTCTTGCATTTTAGAACCTTGATGTTACTCTGATGTGGCCCTGATACATTTTTAAATTTGTATTTAATACTTATTGTAAATAACGAAAATAATACTACCACTTTTTCTTAAAAATCTTGAAATAATAAACAAAATTATAAATAGTAGGACCCGGTTATTATATTGTATGCTGTAGTCACTAATCACAGTAATATTGTCCATAAAAAACAAAACAAGTAATCCAAAATATCACAACTCCCATTTGTATTTTAGAATCAATTATAATATATATTTTGCCCATTATTGAATACAACTATACAAGTGATGAGAATTTTTCAAATACCAATGTATTAAACATAATTTTCTTAACGCCTAAATTAATTTAATGAGTACGGTTAATATGGTTTTTTCTTTCACTAATATGGTGTATGATAATATAGTTTTCTTGTAGAAAAGCTTAAGTTTATATGCCACTTTTTGTCAATATCGATGTAATTAATAATTGTACCTCCTAACATGTTTTTAAATTAGGTACATATTACACAAAGTGACAAAATATAGTGTGTCTTAATGCTTTAATTAACAAGTCTAGTATCATTTGAATACTAGTAATAATTGTATTTTTAAACTATTCTTTAGTCTATACAACTATTATAATATTTTTCCAAAAGCTAAAAAAATGTCATATTATTTAATTTAATTTATTTATTTTTAGTATTTTTAAAGAAATATCCATTTTTACTTAATTATATGAAAAAGTGATATTCTTCTATTCTTTAAAAAACAAAAATCGTACTATGTTTCAAAAGAAATATTGTATTAACTTGTTTTGTAATTGCTCAAATTATAAATAAAAAAGATGTTTACATATAAATCAAGACAAAAGGAATTAAATTCCTCTTTTATCAAATTTTTGCATAAGAAATTCATTTGTTTAATTGTGTAGGTACATTCTTTTGCTACCCAAATTTTTAAATTTTAATAAAACCTAATTTATTCTGTTTTTTTTTTTTTTTTAACCTATATTAGGTTGGTTTACAACGTTTTTAACTTCGCTCTCCATTTATCACGATCTTCAGCAAGTCTTTTTAATCCGGCGTAAGTATCAATCCCTGCGTCATTTTTCAGTTGAGATATGTACGAGTTTCTTGGTCTTCCTGGTGGTTTTCGTCCTTCAATTGCACCTTCTATTATAGTATGATGCAATTCTTCGTCATGGCGTAAAACGTGTCCCATCATGTCCCATCGTCGTCGCTTTATGGCTTTAATTATGGATCTTGTTTCTCCAACTTGGGTCAGTACATCTTCATTTGTTACTCTTTCTGTCCAGTTTATTTTCTCCATACGTCTCCAACACCACATTTCGAATGCTTCAAGGGATCTTTTTTCCTTTTCATTAATGACCCATGTCTCGCAGCCGTATAAAGCTACACTCCATACAAACGTTTTTAAAAATGTCTTCTTAATTTCTCTGCTAATTTTTTTCGAAACCAAAATTTTCTTTTTCTTGATAAAAGCTGCCTTTGCTTGTCCGATTCTTTGTTTAATTTCCTGCGAGCTTTTTCCGTCTGATGTTATTAAACTTCCCAAGTATTTAAAACTAGAAACTTGGGAAATAAGTTGGTTTTCTAAATAAATATTTGCGTTAATTGTGGGTTCACGTGCACAAACCAAAATTTTTGTTTTACCTGAATTTATACGCATTTGATACTTATTTATAATTATTTGCATTTCTGCCATGGCTCTCTGAAGGTCGTGCTCTGTTTCTGCTAATAATACGATGTCGTCTGCAAACCGGATCATTGGAATCAATATACCACCTACTTTGATTCCAATCCCAAGTCTGTTAAGTTTATCTTTAACTTCCGTTATACTTTTTTCTATGAAGCAGTTGAATAATAATGGTGAAAGTGGGCACCCTTGTCTTACACCTCTACGTATTTTCGCACTAGCTGACTCATTATTTATTGTAATTTCTGCGCTTTGATTTTTGTAGAGGTTATATATAATTCTCCTGTCTCTAAAATCTAAATTTAATTCCTTCATTATTGAGAACATAATTTGCCAATCAATGTTGTCGAAAGCTTTTTCGATATCTATAAATGATAAGCATGTTATTTTATTTCGGGATATTTGTTTTTCTATTAAGATCCTGAGTCCTAATATTGCCTCTCTAGTTCCCTTTGGTTTTCTGAATCCTTACTGATCATTTCCAAGATATTGGTTGGCTTTATTAAATATCCTTCGATATATAATTTTTATGAGTATCTTTGAGGCGTGGGGGAGTAAGCTCAGAGTTCTAAAATCTGTACAAGAGTCAGCTTTATTCTTTTTTGGTAATGTTACAATTCTGCTGTTGCAAAAGTCCTTCGGTATTACTCCTGTTTCATATATATCTTTCATAAGATAGTACATCGCGTCTATTATGCTTTCACTTGCGTTTTGTAGTAGTTCTCCGGGGATTTCATCTATTCCCGGGGCTTTTTTATTTTTCAAATCTCTAAGACTGGCATTAAATTCACTTCTTAGTAGCGGTGCACCATAAGAGTGCCACCACTCATCAGTTTCTTCATTGATATCTTGTAACTCATCCCCTTGATATAGTTATTCAAGGTACTCCCTCCGTCGGTTTACCACCTCTCTTGTGTCCAAGAGCAATTTACCATTCTTGTCTTTAATATTATTATTGCGAGTTTTATTTGTTTTGAGGAAACTTTTAATGGTTCCATAGGCTTGATCTAGCCTATTTGTTCCAAAAAGATTGTTTATTTCAGCACATTGTTGCTCTAGCCATTCTTCTTTTGCTTTTTTTGATTCTCTGTTTATACGGTTTCTTATGTTTCGATATTTTAGTTGTCCTTCCATGTCAGCTCGGTGTTTGTATTTTTGATGAATAGGGCCCATGCTTATCTTTTTAGTCAAAATATAAAGATGTTTAACATTATTTAAAATTGTAATTAATTTTCAGTTGTTTTCATACAAACATGTTTTAATAAAAGTTTTTTATTTATTTTATTATTTACTTTTTAGTACTATTAAAGGTACTTAATAATTATTGTTAAAACTAGTATTTTAAAAATTAGTATACATTTGTCAATAATTGTTTTTTTAATATTTTCTGTAATTGTAACTTATGGGTAACTGATCTTTTCATTAATATAAAACCTTGACTTTTTACCTGAATGTGTAATACAACAGAAGTTTAAACAACATTCCAAAGCAATGTTAATAAGTAAACATAATGCAATAGAAATAATCCCGCTTGGAGTTAAAAAATGTACATAGGGAACTCTGCAACAAATGTTAGGATTCTATTGTAAGTATACCTTCGTCTAACAAAATATGTTTTAATTTGCATTATAATTTACAGTCGAAAATGAAAGTTTTCTTTGTTTTACTGCTTTGTCCATTTTTAAATGTTTTGGCAAGTACTAGTGGAAATATGCTCCAAGAAGACCTCGTCCAAGAACTCCTGACAAACTTACTACAGGTACTTGGCTTAGGTTTAAAATAACTAAAAAACTTCAATATTCAAATTTTTTACAGCAAATTTACCAGATAGAAAGAGACTTAAATTTACAAGTCAGTACATTTTATGTTTACAAAATACATTATTAAGTTTTAAGACTTACAGTCGTTATACATAATTTGTTACAGACGTACTCATTGACAGACATATTTTAAGTGGTAAGACATACTTAAAATGATTAATACAATAAATTTAATGGTTTTAATATACTTGTCATTTGCCAGACAATAAGGTGATTTTTTTTTTATGAACTATAATTTCTATGAAAAAATGTTTTCAAAATAGCCTTTGTGTATTATGTTTTGAAAAATGGTTTTCACTGGAGTACTTCAGGAATTGTCAATAGTGGTGAAGTCGAGATTAGATGAGGATTATAAGCTTAAATAATGCGAATTGTATTGAGAATATTTCTCAAAAGAGTCTCCTACACAAAATATGATTCCATGATAAATCAGTTTCTACAACAATATTTATGATCTAGAATAGATATTATAGAATAATTGTGTAATCAAATTCAAAGACGGTTTATCACTAGTTAAATGAGCCACGTTTAACTCAAAATATATTACTATTCAGAACATTTTTATACATAATTTGTCGCATTAAAATATCATTTGATTTTTTTTAACTTAATCAATTATTTATTTATATCAGGGACCATTTGGAATCAAATAATAAATTTTGTTGTTCGTCAAGATGAAGACATGATGAGTAATTATTATTCTAAAACCAAACCAATTAAGTTTGCTAGTAGAAGAAATGTTTTGGAAATGATACGATATTTGCAAAAATTTATCAATGCAAATTTATAAGTGATCTAAATAGTAAATTTAAATTACTCAATATTTATTTGTAAATTTAACTTCCTTTTTATTTTTAAACGTGTATTTTATACCTTGACTACTCTATTTAAATTTATAATGGAGTATGAAATTAAGTCTAATATCGTTTAAAAATAATTTTTTGTAATCATAATTTCAGAGAAATTGACTTTTATATTTGCACTACCTGGTAATAATTGAAAATATTTCCATATAGTTGTTGGTTATTCACCAGAACAAAATGTTTTCGTTTTAATTTCAGAAAAAGATATTAATGGAGACTTAGATTACCGTAATTCATATTTCATATTAATAATACATTACACATGTCTTTTACATTAGTTTTTTATTATGAGAAAAATCGTATGCGTATTAATTTTGCCATAACAATAGTAGACATATATAAACATATGTTATTGTTTAAATTATAGAGAAGGCATTGGAGGATGAACTAAAACAAGAATTAAACAGAGACTTCGGTAATTATTAAATTCAACATGTTTTCTCAAACACTTTACAAAACTGATAGTTAAAATTTCAGGTAATTAAAAATAACTGTGTTTCACATTCACTTTTACTTAAAAAAAATATATAAAAAATATGTTTGATTCTTATGCGCTATACTTATTTTAATTTATGAATACTAATTTCTAAATTTATTGTTTAATCAACAGTATGAATTTTAATTGAACGAATTTGACCATTTTTATAAACAATGAGTTACTTAAGTAACATGACTACTTAACTTCGTCGATGAATAAAATCACTAAATCATAAACGGGATTGTGGGCAATACAGTGATGTAAACCAAAACTACTTTACCAATTAATTTTCGTACGAGTCTTAGCCGTCTATAGGTGTACTCTCGTTAATTAATCGTAAAGTTCACACTGAATAAACAAATGTACACAAGAAAATTAATGAAATCAAAGGAAAATGAAAAAATAAATAAAATAATGAAAATTCGTAAAACCTGATCGGCCGCCGCAACCATTAATCCCTTTCTTATTAGATAATATATCTACACGTTTTACAAATAGGACTATAGTACTTTTTCATAATGAAATAACATTTTAGCGTAGAGTGTTTGGGCAAGCTTAATTTTTTTAATAATGGCTCCAAAAATTTATTTTAGCATTATGGTTTCCCAAAAATACCAGATTTTCTAAACATTTTCATTTAGGTTCCTACTACTTTTTTCTTATAAATTGTTTTCTTAGCGCAGAGTGTCTAGGCAAGATTGACAAATGACCTAACCGATCATAGCTAAGACAAACATAAGTCCAAACACGCAGTTTGGTTTTCGTAACAGACATTCAACAATTCAACAAATAAATCGTTTAACAGATACAGTCGCCTCATCACTTGAAAATAAACAATATTGCACTGCGGTTTTTTTGGACGTTGCGCAAGCATTTGACCTAGTATGGCATGATGGTCTTCTTTTTAAACTAAAAGAAATTCTACCTCCATACTACTATTTACTCTTTCAATCTTACCTTGATGAACGACAGTTTACAGTACGTTACCGCACAACTCTTTCAACCATATCTGAAATAATAGCAGGTGCTATTTCTGCTCCTCTTCTCTTCAACATATTTACAACCTACCCATCTAAAAACAACCGTAGCAGAATTTGTCGACGATAAAGCAATCCTTTCTGTTCATAATGGCCCCCAAATTGCTTCTAATTACTTACAATCACACCTCAATAGTCTTCAAACACGGTACAATGATTGGAAAATCAAAATTAATAAAACTAAATCCTATCATATTACATTCACTCTCAAACAAGGAATCTGCCCTCACGTTACTCTAAACAATGTCCAAATACCCTCATCAAATACCTTGGGGTACACTTTGATAAAATACTAAACTGGGCACACCACATACACTCCATTAAAATTAAACTAAACTTACGTCTTAACATTCTGAGAAGATTTCTTCATTCTAAATCGAAGTTGCCCCTTCACACAAAACTAACCATTTATAAACTCTTACTTAAGCCGCTATGAACATATGGAGTCCAAAATTGGGGATCAGCTAAGAATTCAAACCTTAACAAAATACAAGTCTCACAAAATAAAATACTCCGTCTCATCACTAATTCACCACCTTATATATCAAACCATACTCTACACTCTGATTTACAAATAAAAACAATAACACAAGTTGCCAAAGACTACTACAGACGATACCACAATTCTCTCCAAAATCACCCAAACCCCCTTGTAAATAATCTCACATTACCCTCAATGCCCAACAACCCACCAAAGAAACTTAAAAGGAAGTGGTGCAGAGACCTTCTCACTATCAATTCATTAAAAAAAGAAGTTAATAAGAGTGTCGTCAGTGGACAGCTTCTCTTTTCATACTTTCAATGTCTATAATTTACCTGTAATCATTTATACTTATTATACTAAAATTGAATGGATCGTATATGTAAAATAAAGGAGAAAAAAAAATATATTTAACGTAATACTAAGAAATTTAATTTTGAAAAGGTTTTGGTGCTATGTGAGCTTCATACAATTATCGCCCGCTCCAGGCGCTGAGCAATGTATAGGAAACTTAGCATGTGGGTCCGTGATACTGTAGCCGGCGGTGGCAGAGTTCGTTCTTGATAATTGTCGGTATGGCACGTATTCAGTAGCTGAAGTCAAAGCACACTTGTGGTGGCGGCGACAATGAAAACGTGTGTTTTATAGTAGCCTGGTACACATTATTAATATTCAAACACTAAATTTCTATATACACGTTGGTGCCATGAAATCGTCACACGATTTTTCCACCCAAATTTTGGAATGACCTACAGCCAATATCATATGTATGTTACTTGTAATTTTCAACAAAATTGTGACTAATCATCTTTTATAATTAAACGATTAAGTTAATTAATTGGCCTAAGTAATCTCAGTTTTAAATTTACCATTATACGTAGATGTAATAAAATACTTATTTTCATTAATGGTACAATTATTTATTGCATATGATGTTTTTGTTACAGGCCTTAATGCCGAACAGGTTACATTTCAAGGTAATTACACTTTATTCGACAGTCGTAATTAGCGCTTAAAATCTAGATGTTCAATCGATATTTATGTTAAGTCAATCCCAGTTTTCGTAACGTAATTATAATAAACTGTTAAAATTCAAAGTTCAATTTACAAGTTTATATTTAACTAAACATAACATAACACAAATATTTGGTCAACAACTATACGTTTATTTAAACGCTATATATTTTAACGTTGAAAAACCTTTACCTCCAACTAAACGCAAAAAAATGATACTTTCATTAAACTTTTAAACTTATAACGTTACACGTTTTGACTTCAAATCCCGATATACCCATTTATATCTACCATACAAATATTAAAAAAAAATATATTTTTTTTTAGTTATTTAATAAATAGTATCAGCTAGTATTCACTAGTGGATATTTGTGTGTGATATTTATATCAATTAGCATTTTAATTGTCAGTGAAAAATTATGCCAGTAATTTTAGTTACCGCACATCACCTTACTATAATAAAATATCACAAAAAGTGTTTGAAATTGATTACACTACTATTGCTTAAAGTTTTTTACTTTATCTTCACTTTGATCACTGTTACTAGCTAGATTAATATATAGAATTTGTCATTAAACAATTGTTTTATTTAAATAACATACAAGTCGAAAAAAATATTATTTGGTTGAAAATTAATAGATTTTCGAATAACTATTTTTTTAAATAGACACTATGTGAACTTATAACTCCAATAAAAACATATTTTAACGATTAGTTTGTTTATGAAATGTGTGTTTTCCGAATAATGTAATTTGTAATTTTAAAATTTTGCCGTGTTAACAGAGGTTACAAAATTGCCATTTGAAAACCCCTTTAAAAAATTATTTATACTTTGTTGAACAAATTGATTGAATTTTTCAGTTGGTAGTCGTGGAGCAACTGAGAATGAACTTGGAAAAGCTCTAAGAGATATGTTGAAACCACAATTAAAATCGTTAACGACCGATATTAGAGACAGTAAATAATAAACTAATAAAACAACTAGTGGTAACAAGGAAAAAATGCATATTCGGACCAACAATCATTACACATTTATAGTTAAAAAAACTACATAAATTAATTGTCGGACTATTTTTCTAATTAAAAGAACTATTAACTTAGTTCAACTAGTTTTTTAAATATTATTCCATAGTTACAGTTTTTTACTAGGTTAATATCCGTACCTCAGAACAAAAGCTTAATAAATAAAAATTTACAATTTTCAAGCTTTTTAGTTCACCTAGTTTTAAATTGCACGGTCTATTCACTACCTATATATCTACCTTGTATGACGTTTGGACTTTTAGATGAGTCCTTCTAAGTTCATTTATTTTAACTAATTACTTAGTTATTTATTAATTAGAGCTTTAGAGGTGGTCGTTAAATTACATTTAATTAAAAAAACTACAATAAAACTGTACACATTCTTTTGTAATAATTAACAATTCTTATTGTGTTAAAATAAAAAAGATTATAATACAAACCAAGTAAAGAAATGCTCTAATAAATGTATCTCTAGACTTTGTGCGGTGAATGTAAAAGACGTTTTAATTAAAATAAAACATTTACAATAAAATAAAGTTAAATACAAATTATTAAGAATATTTTTTTTTATCATATTTTGTGAACCTAAATACCATTTATTTTCCCAAATTTAAAAACCTTGATGTTACCCTAGTGTGGCCGTGATACATTTTTAAATTTGCATTTAATAACTATTATAAATAACGAACATAATACTACTACTTTTTCTGAAACATCTTGAAATAATAAACAAAAAATTACAATTAAAATCTTTACTGATTCAAGAAATATGTATTCCCCCAAATAGTGATTTAAATATTAGTAGGACACGGTTATTATATCGTGTGTTCTAGTCTCTAATCACAGTAATATTATCCATAAAAACTAAAATAAGTAATCCAGAATCGTACCTTGGCTTTAGTGGTTCGCCCCTAAGGGGTCCCCTACGACCACGGACCGACTAGTAGCGCTAGGCGCTAATTGCGGGCCGGGGAAGGTGTGTCACAAGAGAAGTGAATCGGCTGAAGGCCACTTATCGTTCGGCTCGACGTCGCAATAGTCGCCTTTTACGACGGGCGCGAGAACCTTGGAAGTATTCTTTCTCCCCTATCCACTGGGATAACCGCGGCCAGCGCACGATCAACTGAGTGTTGCCCGGTTGGGCAGGTGATAGCACCACCACCCAACAGAGTATGATGTACATAAGTGCGCTCGAACGCATACCGCGCACATCACTGGTCGTGGGACTTCCACCACTCGACTCGAACGTCGTTCCTGTTTTGACCAGCCCTTCGTGTTTTAACTCTCGGCAGAGTGGTTACTGTAGTTGCCCCGTACCTCGGCCGCCCTGAGGCTGAGCCGGCAAGCTCGCGCTTGATAACACGCACTATCGGACATATTATTCAATTTAATTTTTTTTTTTAAGAAACATCCGTTTTTCAACCGAGTCTGCAACCACGAAAGAGCATTTTCATGTCTCGATGAAGTACCGAATAAATTTTGAAGTAGTGGTGGAATAATAGATAATGATATAGTATTTTTAAGAATTAGTAACAAGCTATTATATTTAAACATCAAGTTTCTGGCTAATATTGTAGTGCTTAATATTTGGATTAAAACAATTCATAGAGAATTCGGGGCTCTAAACTATTTTGAATTTATCATTTAGTTCTAATTTAAACGTTGAACGTACAAATAATCTCTTATCTCGTACCCCCTATAATTCTCACCCCCAACCCCATTCCCACCCCTATCACCACTCCCACCCCCAACCCCATCTCCGTGTGATAACGCTTTTTTCGGTTATGTGCCAGAGCTAAGAGATGAAAATGTCAAAATTGATATCCTTCTATTCTTATAAAAACAATAATCGTACTATGTTTCAAAAGAAATATTGTATTAACTTGTTTTGTAATTGCTGAAATTATAAATCTAAAAGATGATAACATATAAATCAGGACATAAGGAATTAAATTCCTCTTTTATCAAATTTTTGCATAAGAAATTCATTGGCATATTATCCCCATATAAACTTGATTAATATATTTTTCTCTTGGGTAACAAACAGTCGAGTCTGGTAATTTTAATATTGCGTTTTCGGTGATCGTATGCACAAATTGTTTTGTAAGGTTTAGTATCTAGTACACAAATATAATATTATACTATACTTGGGGATACGATTCAGAATTATGTAAATATGTTGTTTGATACGAAAAATGAATAACGTTGCTTATGTTAACAAATTCACATAAACAATTCTGCACAATACATCTAGATATTATTGTTTCGTTCGGCAAAATATGAGCCATTTGATCAGTCATAAAAACCCATTGAAGCAGTCAGTATAGACATCATTGCAATTTTAAAAGTAAGTAATATACGAAATTTTTTATTTATAATTACTGGCTTAATATGTTTTCTAAATGTAGAATGTATTAAATGTATACGAAATAATATTTTTAAATATAATAACTTTAAAAAATCACTTTTTTTTTGAAAATATTTACAATATGTTGTTAATATGTATAATAAGTAAAATGGCTATTTTTTTTTTCAAAGCTTGAGTGAAGGGGCGAATAGTGACTCTACTTTAGGTGTAAAAAATCACTTACAGACTATTTATAATAATATTTTAAACAAATAATCGAATACAGAATATTTAATCGAATAACTTTCATTTGAAAAATGTTTTATCTAGATGATTATTTAGATATCTTTTAATATAATTATGCAAAATTCTGGTTATAACTACGCATAGCATAGTACGTATCAAATCGTTTATTTGAAAGTAATTTTATCCTAGTAAGTCAGTACAGTGGGTCGAGGCATAATGG
Source organism: Adelges cooleyi (assembly GCF_023614345.1). Classification (NCBI taxonomy): domain Eukaryota; kingdom Metazoa; phylum Arthropoda; class Insecta; order Hemiptera; family Adelgidae; genus Adelges; species Adelges cooleyi. The sequence continues at coordinate 3,154,454 of NW_026095751.1, forward strand.
GATCAAAGCAATAAGGACAGAGTTGTCACAGGTCTACATGAATTGTTTTTTATAAAAGTGATAAAACCACTTTTAAATAATCGCTATAAACGCATCAAAGCGTTTAGCTTTGATGCTAATTTTTAACGTAGTCGTTATTTAAAAAAAAAAAAAGTTGTTCGTAGCTTCTTGCTCCTTTGTTTATGTTAAATGTGTTATTCCATACCACACATATTGTTAATAGACATCTACATATTAAAATATTTTTGAATACTATATGTTGCTGGCCTAATACAAATGATGTATAACGTTATGATATTTTATTGTATTAAGAATCGATGTGAATTGTTTTTTAGTATTGTAGTGTAGGACTTTCAACACTTGTTTAGTTGTATACCATTTTATACTTATATGATATTATTTTAGCTCCTACTCCAGACGTAGAAAATCTAATACTACGTTTACATATTTAACACGAAAAAAAACAATTTTTTAAACAAGTGTTTTGCACTAACTGAAAATTATCACCAGATATTATTGGGTACTCATATTATTATTATTATTAATATTATTTAAGTACTTTAAAAATAGTTATCAAAAACTTGTTATCGACCAGTCAAAATGTTTAGTACATTATTCTCAATTAAAATTGTTTTTAAAAACATGTTTTTCTAAGAAATAGTAAAAAAGTGAGCTAAAAAGTAAAAAAAAAATTTACTACAACTACAATTATTTACCAATCAATTGTAGCACATTTTGTTTTAAATTACAGTTACTTTGAAAACCACCGAAAATTAACTACAATTTTAAATAATGTTAAACATCTTTGATTTTTGACTAAAAAGAAAAGCGTGGGCCCTGTTCAACTAACAATAAAACTGTTATGTGTATAAGTGCTAAACTTGTATGTGTTTCGAATATATTTTCGATTTTTTATAACTTTAGCATTTTTAATAAAAAAAGTTTCATCATAAAAAATTAAATATATATATATATATATATAGAATAAACCCAAATTCCGACCGATATCGCAAATTCCGCGTAGAAATAGTAAATCAAAGTTGACCGTTATATTAGGTTAGGCTAGGGGAGGTCACAGGTTTACAGGATATAGTACAACTGAAAGGGATAAGATCACTTGTAAATAAACGCTTCGATGCGAATCACTAATTATTATTTTCAAACCAGTTAAGTCCAACCAATCACAGTATATAAACGATTTGACGTGAATCTGTGGATAGTAGGTTCAAACCAGTATAGTCCAATCCAAACACAGTAATTAAGTATTATACGTAAGCGATAAGTAGTAGTAGTAGTATTTGTAAGTGAACAAGTATTGGAGGTCCAGTATATACAGAAAAAAATACAAATATCGAAAAAACATTATACTCAATAACAAATTTGTGCTTATTATTTAAATAATCATTAAAAATTTAAAAATTATACACAAATACTTACAAGGTCAGAATATGTGTAATGGCTATACAAAAAATAATAATCTTAAACTACTAAAATAATAGAATTTATCCGCAAAAAAACGAATTTATGTTTGTTAAACCGTTTTTAAGTTATTTTCTTGCGACTTGAGGTTTAATGTCAACCGAAACAGTAAAATTAAAAACACATTTTGCAGGCCTTATGTCAATTTACTTACACAAGTGTAATTTTTCTAAATATAATTGCATATTTACATTGCACTGACGCAAGTTCAGTATTTAATTTTTAATCTACAACATATACAGAGTGATTCTTCTATCATGGGCCACTCTATATCTCATAGGGTTTAATAACAAATTTTTGTTTTACATGTTTTTACACAATGTGATGTCAATTTTTCCCAATTTCTTTTGTTTTTCACCCCTCCCAACTTGGTATTTTTGATATTAGTTTTTTTTAATTTTTAAAAGGTAACGCATACGTTTTATTAACTTTTAGATAGACGGATGTAATATTGGGCTATGTGCGGATGTCTTCTAAACTATCCTAATTTCTTTTAATCTTATTATTACCCTAATATTATTGTGATAAGTTATTTTCCACGTACCTTGTGTCTGGTCCAGTGACGACCTTGGAGTAGTAATTCTTTGTAGCCGAAGTGAATTTATTACTTAGATTTTATAGAGAAATACACTTATGTTTATTCTAATCAGTCGCCCCTTAAAGGTGAAAAATATGATGATAAACACTGTGTGTTTTGAAATAAAGTCAAACTCAATATATATATGTGTAAAACTTACCTTGGTCAAATAATCATTTGTATAACAATGCCATATTTGATGGCTATCCCTCACTAAACGGACCTTTAACCTTTAGATGGAGGATTACACAACAACTCACCTAACAAGTATACTTATTCACATTATCTCCCACACTCAGCGACTGGTCATAGTGACCGACCAACACTCTGCTCCAGGATAACTACGCATATAAACTTTCCTTGTAGATACTTTACTATAATAACTTAATTATATCTAACAGTATCGAGTGTGCTCAGAGTTGCGCTTATAGCTTCCCACGAAGTCACAACTGAATGACTCGTATTGTACTGTAAGAGAAAACCAGACTACAAATTATTATCCAAAAGTATTTTTTTGTAGCTAAAACCTCTTACTTAAATTTTCAGTATACATATAATTATACTTCATAAAAAAATCATGGTGGTTGTATGGACCGTAATGCTACATATCCATGATTCAATGTTTTTCTGGGGAGCGGAGATAATAACTAGGGTTTTTTTGATATTGCGTAATACGATATTATCTTCAGATTACTTGACTAGTTTAAAAAACTGAAACTAACCAGCTACTATGGTCTAGAGTAAACAGTGACTTTGTACAACTCGTATTATAAAAAACTACTGCAATATAATGTACATATTACCCTTTTGTAAATAAAATACACAAGCAACAAATATTTTTATAACCGAGATAAATCTGTTTATTTTTCAATTTTATGACAATTTGTAAATTAGTTCGGTAAGAAAAAAACGATTTAACAAAACAATAATAGAACTACAAAATAAGTTTTTATTATAATTTCTGATACAAATTATTCTAATAACTCCAATAAAAAAGGCTTAATTAGAGCAAGATTATTTACGTCTACTTTCCAAAATTCACCATTATGAAACTTATATAAAAAATCTTCAACTCCCAATACATCCGTTAAATAGCAATATGTTTGGTCAACAAGAGTATAGTCTATATAAGTACGTGGATATTTAATAGTTCTATATAAACCTGCTAAACGACACATATTGAACAAATCGTGGAAAACTGGATAGTGTTGACCTTAAAAAAAAATAACTAAATTTAACTCATTTCTTTCTAATTTTCTTTAATTACAAGGCAAAACTTCACACAGTAATACACGTGTATAAAAAATCACAGAAAAAAAACAAGACACACAGTTATCGTATTATACAACCGTGTTACTTATATTCATTCTTTTTTTGTAATATGGACAACACTAGGCCTTGTAATAAACAAAATTGTACTCTACACATTGGTTAAAATTAAGAAATAAAATTTAAAGCCCCAAAAAATCTATAGGCATATCAAAAAGTATATTATAAAAATAAAAATATGTAATCTTTATAATACTAACTCATATCTGTATGTTAGAATAATAAGTTCAGATATTCAAGATGTGGCAGATCAATAGGTACTACTAAATGTGTGTATTACTGTGCTCAGAAAAAAACATCTATAAACTATTTATTATTTTTTTTATAATAAATACTGTATGTATATTTACGTATTAATAATGTTATAGCTTCTAACGTCATTTCTCTTCTTGCTCTTCCCAAAGAAGTCAGGCCTCAATAATAAATAAAATATAAATTAGTATCTTCCGATTGGATCGCATTACATTTAAAATAACTTAAATATCTTCAATTTTCGCACAACTATGCCATTAATACTTAAAGGGACTATATTAAACCAACAATGTTAAACATAAACTCCTATCCCATTTAAATTTAAAAAAATACTTAAAAAGATAATTTACAATAATGTTAATTTTTCAAAGTTAACATTAGTTTTATCTTTAATATATTGGTGTAAATTGTCTCTATTACACATCTTGAAAACTAATTGACATAAAAACAAATCCCATAAACCATTGTTAATATTATTATTATTATTATTGCAAGAGACATTTTTTTTTATCAATTGTTTTCACTAGCATATATTTAAAATATATAGTAGTTTTAAAATCATTACAACACAATATAAACATTTACCAAATGCACGGATGATTCTTTTTTTTGGAACTGCTGTAGGATGCATTCTTCTCTGTTCTAAAACACTGGCTAAATTTTCTGCGAAAAAACATTAAAAGTGGTGTTAAATGTTAATAGATAATAATAAGACGAAAAAAATGTATTGTTCATGATTGCATCGCAATACATAAATAATAAGTGTAATTTTACCAATTGTTATAAAACCTACCTAAACTATACTAAAACACTATATTTGCACTTCCCCTTTTTTTTAAATAGTTTTATGACTCAATGTAAACCCTTTTTCAACCTTAAAAAGTTTAACGGATTGTTTTAAACTCATAATATGCCTCGGCAAATAAAACTGGCAGGACATATAAACAAACCAAAGGACTAAACGGTAGTGAGCCATTTACAAAGTAAAACCTCATAAATAATCATGTATGCTTATGATTACCTAATTTTATTTTAGGTGCTTCGATACGTCCTGTAACCAAAAAATAAAATACCAAAATATTACATGGTTATAAAAATCTTTATTAAGTTATATCTATCACATTAATCCTAAAATTTAACCAAAATATAAAAAATCAAACAATTGTAACGTTAAAAAAAATATTTTTTTTAAATTCTATCCATCACATTCAACTTAAAATTGAAAATACTTAGTCAATTCAATCAACGCAAGAACTTATAGTAGCCTCGTTTGAATTATCAACTTGGACAGTGTTTATAGTGTCATTTTATTATTGTAAAAAGTTTAGTTTTTTGACAATAATTAAAACAACAACTTGAATAAGATATACATTTCACACTCAAAATCCGATTATTTATTACAAGTCATACCTTCTTTAGCAGAGTTATGAAGAGTTAAATTAAATAAACTTTTGACATAAAACTTCCTCATTCATTCTTAATTTTAGAGATTAAAGTCAATATCAAGAATCAATCGAAATAATTTGATCAACCTATATATATATATATATATATATATATATATATATATAAATTCATGATTACTTTTGTCGGAAACTGGCGGACGATTTAGATCAATACTATGAATTGGAATTGTATCTGTAAGAAAATAATATATAACAATAATTCAGTCAATAAAAAACAGTTTTTATAATTTCCCTATAAAACTGTTATCTTAAACTGAGATTGTATAGATTTAGTTAAGCAATATAAATTATTGTACTACTAAAAAGTATATTTAAAAGTTGAGTTTGAACTGAAGATTTTAATTACGTTTGGTCGTCAAAACTAGAAGCAAAATTCATATGCCTTAGGACTTTGAGCTAAAATAGAATTGTATTTGGTATCTAAGTAGTTATCGACATTGAAAAATATTGTTCGCATAAAAATTTACCATTTTTTAGCCCGGATGTTTTGTTTTATTTGACACTAATCTCTAGTGTATACTAACCATTTTTCTTTAGAACTTTAATAAAATAATGAAAAAATTGTTCGTACAAAACGGTACATTTTTTATTTACCTGTTGTAGCACGTCTTATTTCTGATTGCAAAAGTTCCTCGTACTTTGACCTATCTAATATTCAATATAAAATCAATTTTAATGTATATGATTTCAAATGATAGAAATCAATATTATAAATATATGTTTACCTTTCATACAATTATTTAAAAAAAGAAGTTATAAAAAAACAGTTTGTATAATTTCTCAATAACAAAGTTACTTTAAACTGAAATTGATAATATTTAAATAAGCAATGTGATCTGTTGTACAATTGTTCGTTAAATATTTATTATTTACCTGTTACAGCAAGTATTGCTAATCGCATCATTTTCTGGTACTCCAACTTTTCTTATGTTTCAAATATAATCAATTGTAATGTAAATAATTTCTAATAACAGAAATCAATTCTATAAATATATGTTTACCTTCAAGCTGTATTATTGTTTTTCTAACAAAATTTGGGTTATTAATATCTGAAATTAAAATCAAAAACATGTTGTACTTAATGAATCTTAAATGACTATATTTAAAAATTGTAGTTAAATGTATACTCTTTGATTTGTGCTTTAGTAAGTACAACCAACAAATGTCGTTACTCATTTCGAAATATTAATTCACTTGATTGTAAAAAACTAGGATACTTAGGTAAGTAATCCAGTGCGAGTTGTTTTATTATCAAAATTACAATCTTGTTAGAAAACGATGTACTACAACACGTTGAGTTACCATAGGATATAATTAAGGATTTAGATACACCACCTAACGTTTGATGTAAAAAGTGTCTATAAACTATAGTATACTTTTATAATTTCAGTTGTTTGAAACTCGAAAAATTAGTTGAAATGAAAAGGTTTACTGAAATAGTAATATATATTTTATTTGCAGAAATTATTAAAGCTGAAAGTGATAAAATCACACTAAAGAAATAAAATGTAGTGTCCATAGATTAAAGACAAAATGTTTAATTGAAAATTATTTTATCACGTTTATCTATAATAATTCTTGTACACCTGTAATCACTTCGTCTCCACTATAACCTGACCCTACTGCACTGTACTAATATAAATCTAGAAAAGTTTTCTTTTTAATTTTAATAGTGACTTGCTTTGGTTGTGGCTTATTTATTCATTGGCGTGTACAGACCTTGCCGGGCTCATTCCAGCTTGCTCCAATCTTATATATTTTACTATTGACTTTACTCAGTTTCGAAAGGACAAACGAAAAAAAAATATTAAAATCCTTTCCCCTAGAAGGGATGGAAACTTTTCCTTATATCAATTATAAAAGAAAAACTTTGTGACCTAAGGTCTAAAAATTAAACTGAAGAATGGGCTAGTAGGAGCTATAATAACACAGCTTTTTCAAAAATATGAAAACCAAATAAAAAAAAAAAAAAAAATTAAACATTAACTCTACTAAATTTCTAGGATGTAATTTGTGAATAAACCAACAGTCAATAGCTTTAATAAGACAATTTCTAAAAACCAATCGAAATAAATCGATTAGCATATACATTTTATCTAATAATCTAACCCTTAAGGAATATTTATGACAACCTAATAAATTCATAATTACCTTCTTCGGGAGCAGTGGACGGATCAATATTTAGATCTGGAATTTGATTTTGACTAGGGCCTGTAATAAAATATATAATAATAATACAAACAATATAAAAACCGTTTTTTATCAATTTTTTTTTAACCGTTACTTTTAACTAAGTTTGTTTAAAATTATTTAAGCAATAAAAACTACTGCACAACTTAAAATTATAATTAAAAGCCGCGTTTGAATTAAAGATTTAATTAAGGTCGATTGTTATTCATGAACAAATTAATGAAATGGTAACCCGATCAAGATTACTTCCAGTTTTTGCTAATATTTTCATGAAATGGTTTTGAAAACAGGCGTTAAAATAGCAGTTTAAAACCAATAATGTGGCTTCAATGGATGACACATTTTTGTAATAGCAAAATGAGGAGAAAGAATTAAAAATATATTAAGCCATTTTAACAGTACACGTAAATCCGATTCACAATAGAAATATATGTAAATTTTATCTCAAAATTCACCCCTTAAGGAATATTTACGACTATCGAATAAATTCATGCTTACCTTCTTTGGAAATAGTGGACGGATCAAGATTTAGATTTGGAATTTGACTTTGACTAGGGCCTGTAATAAAAAATGTAATAACAACACAGTAAGTAAAAAAACTTCTAATATTTTTGGGATGATTTAATAGCAATTCCTGTATAGTTATTAAGTCTTCCTTAATAGTTTTTATAGCAAAATCATCATGAAGGGTTAGATTTAAGATATTTAGAGGGAAATTTGAGATTAGTCGAAGTGCTAAATTGTGGAACATTTGGATTTTATTTAAATTTGATTTTTTCTCTGTACCCCAGAGTTGTAGAGTCAATAAGTCCAAAAAGGTTTAAGAAGAGTTTTGTGGATTAAAAGTTTAATTTCTAACTGGAAAAGTTATTTTTAGTTAGAAAAGGTCTAAGCATACGCATTCGAGTATTGAGAGTTAATACTTTATTCCTGGTCTGTCAGTCACTTATCTAAGTTGACTCTCAAGTGGTTGACTGTATCTGAGGAAGGAATTAGGATGTTATCATAACGGTATCTAACATGTTTGATAGTAAAGTTGTGTGAATTGATTTATTTTCATTTTTTTTTACTCGCCATTTATTATACCACTCAGACATGAAATCAAGATGAATTTGTAAGATAGATAACGATATTGTCATCAGCATAATCAGCAACGATAGTTTGTTGAAGGATGGCCTGGTGAGAAGAGTAAATATTAAAAAGTAAGGGAGATAGGATTCCTCCTTGAGGAACAACGGCATTAATTTTTGCAATATCTGATGTAGAGGAGCTATACTGGAATTGAAAGTGGCGGTCGGTTAGGTATGATTTAATTAAAAGGAATAGAGGGGGAGAGAGAATTTTTTTCATTTTAAACAATAATCCCTCGTGCCATACACGATCGAATGACTATGGTCATCCAAAAGAGCACAAGTGCAGTATTGTTTTTTTCCCCTAAAATTTTAAAATAGCGGCTACCACTCTGTGAATTTGGTGTATTGTGCTGGGTGAGGTGTGAAATCTATTGAGTATTTGGGAGTATGTTGTTAGTGTATTTTACCATACGCATAAGGATAAGTCTTTCTATTATTTTTGATAGGAAAGGCAAGAGATTTATTGGCCTATAGGAGGTTGGGGTGTAAAGTGGTTTATCCGGTTTAGGAAAGAGGATTATTTTTGAGAATTTCCATAAAAAAGGAAAATATGATAATCTTAATACTGCGTTAAATATAAAAGTTATGAGTATTATATAATTATAAAGCTATGATATTATAAAATTTCAGCTTCTATATTTTAGCCACAAAAAAATTGTAAAGTGTACGTAATCTTATGCTTGTCCCTCCTCGTATACCCCTCGTTATCTACTCGTAAAATATCAAGTAAAATAGTATTACTTAAAAAACCAAAAGTACACAAGTGTATGAAGGAAATGAAAATAAAAAAAAACATAGGAAAAAGGCGTAAAACTTTATCGGCCCCCGCCACCATTGATTCATTTCTATTTATTCAAGTAAAAATATAATTATACGTATAAATATAATATCACATCCACGTTACTATTAGTACTTAATGAATACCAAATAACTATGTTGAAATATGTTCATAACATTTTAAGCAAATAATTACCTGGTCCTTCCAATGTACCAACAATATTCTCTGTAATTAACATAACTCAGAAGTCGCATTATATATTACTATCTATTATTCTATAAATATTAAAAAACTGTGTAGACCACGGGACTCCCAGTAAAAAGAACGTTATATTATGTTGGATTTTCGAAAGGCGTTGAAAATAAATTCAAAAACTATAGTGTGGCTAATGGCCTCGAACTCACTATAGCGCGTGCCCTACTGCAACTTAAATGCGTAAAAAGTTAGAGGAAAAAAAAATACCTTACTTTATACTGTACTGTTATTGTGTTGATCTACACTGTTTAAATTGGTTTAAACTATGCAAGATAAATAAATCACAGTCTAAATATAGCCTAAACCAGTGCAATCCAAACAATTAAAGTTTAAACATATAGAGTATAAATCAAGTTCCATCATATCCAGTAATGGTCCAAATAGTACAGTATAAACCAAGCTCAATTATGAATAATCTTAAAATTAAAATTAATACATTTCATACTTAATGGATAACAAACATCTATGTTGAAAAATAATATATATATTACCGTCAGAATCTGAGTCACTTTCTGAAATTATAATAAAACAATTCAAACATGATAATAAAATATAATAATACTTTCAAATATGTTCATAAATTATTAAGAAAAATATTACCAGGTCCCAATTTAACATCCAGTACCTCTGTAATTACCATAAATTCAATTTATTATTTTATGACATTTTTGTTTATGATATACTAAGATACTTGTGAATTTTTTTTTATTTTTATTAAAAATTTAATGATTATTCTTCAGTCAGAAGCTAGAGTAAGGAGGGGGGGTGTACCGTAATACATGTGTATATATTTGCATAAAAGATTTTGGTTATTATTACCTGGCACTGACAACATAAAAGCCATTGCCTCTGAAATTAACATAAAATAAAAGTATCACTTAATAAATATTGGATTTAATTTTTTGTTTTAATTGAAATAAAAAGACTTGGGTTAAGTAGGAAACACATATGTTATAATAAAATTAGTAAAAATGTTATTGGGTGTATGATAATAAATTGAGTGGAGACTTAGGTAATAAAATCGCTGAATTGAAGAAAATGTGATGTATGTAGAATAAAATACAATGATTACATGACTTTAATAGAAGTAATATCATTGTTGTTTGTCAGAAAGATTCCATTTAGATTTTAGAGTAAAATTATAGATTTAGGATTTTACGATCATTTAATTTCAACATAATTTAATCTTCTAGCATGCTTTATCATAATTACAATATGTTAAATGCTTATTTATTATATAATTTTGATTACCCATCCAATATTCATCAGATTTCTCAACAATTCTTTTAATTATTTCTGGCATGAATTCTAGAAAAAATAAATAATGGAGTTATACCATTATTTAAAAAAAAATCGTTTACCCCATTAAATCAACCGTCAGCCAAGTATACCAAAGACATAACTGTCTTTTTGTTTAGTTATTATTTAGTATTTTAAATTTAAATAAGTTTTACCTATTGCTTGCTTGATTTCTTCGTCTGTAATTAATTATAAAAAAATATCATCATTATGTAGCTTAACGGGTCATGAAGTTCGTCACGGACAGTGAGCGCTAACACACGGCCTCTTTACCCACTCGGTCACAACATTTAACATTTAATATTTTGTTGTACGAAAAAAATGTATACTGACTTGTTAAGATAACCTCCTCAATATAGTCATCTGTAAAAGAAAGTTAGATATTGTTTTTTTCTTATAGATTTCTACTACCTCATGAAGTTACGTGTAAAAATTAAATAATCACTCAATTCAATGACCAAAACATGTCCAACCAATGCAGATGATATTAAAATAGATAATAGTTTCATATTTTAACTGCTAAAATAATAATAAACAGTTAGTCGTTATGTATAAGATTCAGTGACCATATAATTATTATCATCTGTCCGGATTTGAGATAATATTTGTTTTACAATGACGAGTAATCGCACAGTGTAACCCATCACAGTCTTAACAATGTTTAATCCAAGTACATATTACAGAAGTTTAAATAAATAGGTAAATACCCAATCTTGTGGTTTGTTGATAAGCCAACATAATAAAAGGGTTGTATATGATGTGAAATCGCTTTATTGTCAATTTGAACATTTTAAAACAATTAAATATTTTTGTAAGATATTCGGTTTTATTAAGTGATGTTAAGGGGTCTAGCAGTTTTTTTTTTAATGTTTGCATGTAGCGCATACGTGTTCGCTTATTATTCGTAAGCGCGGCAATTTTTTTCCTTAATAATCTTACTGAAGTCATTAAGTTTTAAAACATTATATAGATCGAGGAACACATGTTTACACAATAAATATGTATTTTAACTTGTAATAATTCTAATAGACCTGTGATCCCCTACCCCAATATACTCAACCACCACTATGCCCGTCTCCACTGTGCTAGCTTATCTAATTTTGCTTATGATCTAAAATTTTTTAAACATACATTTTGTTGAACCAAAAACGTATAAGGTTTAATACGCATTAAACAAATATTGAACTGAAAACCAACGTGTACAAATTATAGACACGGTACACATTAAAATCATTGTACGTATGTTACTTTTTCACGTTATATTATTTTTAAAATTAATAAACGTGTTTTCATGAATATTCAAAACGGCTGGTGAAAAAATATATTAAAATAAATATGTTCAAAAAATCTAAAATTCTATATCCGTCCTATGTAGCCTTCGAACCTTTAACAAGTGCTCGAATAAACGCAAAAAAATACTAATTTGAGAGAACCGATTTCATCCATTTAAAATTCTATAAAGGGAAAATTATTTGACAAAAGACCAACCAAATGTTGATTAGTTTACTTCACTTTCTAACGAAATAATAATGTACTCCTAAACAACTTTGACCTCCCTTTCAAAGCTTATTAGAAACTTTGACACCAATGTGGCTCAACTTCACATAGTGTTTTTCTTAGTTACAATAAAATATGTATTTTTTATTAGGTAAATGGTAATATCAATGAACACATTTTTCATTATATTAGTTTTTGCAAAGTGTATTTTAGAAAATATTTTAGCATTTTTAATATAAAAAGTTTCATCAATAAAATTGTAAATAGAAAATTCCCAAATTTGGACAGATATCGCAGATTTCGCGAAGATATAAGAAATCAAAGTTGACCGTTAGGTTAGGCTAGAGACAGATCTACAGGATATAGTATAACTAAGTTTAGGTCAGGAGGAATGGCAGAGTGTAGTGTTATATTTATTTATGCGCAATTATCAACTGCACTTCCCCTCTCATTCTAACTTTTAACCTCTTATATATTTGAAAATAGTTATTCAAAACTGGTTACCAACCAGTCAACATTTTTAGTGCATTATTCTTAAAATAATAAGTTATTGAAATAAATGCGTCACCATTAAAGTTTCAAAAATGGCGAAAAAAAATAAGTTGGGAGGGGAGTAAAAACAAAAGAAAAATTGAGATCACATTGTACCGAAACATCATGAAAATAAAATTAATTTCCTATTAAACTCCTATATGCTGTATCTACATAAAAAAAATTCTACCCGAGTCACAAAATAATTCCACTATACCTCGCAACGTTAAATCGCACCGTATCATTTAGTTGAAAAATTGCGTTTTGAATTTTAGGATGTTTCTTTGATTTTTGTTTACATAAGCTACTTTTTTTTTACCTCTGACCTACGTTTAAATATAATTGACTTGGTGGTTAAAACGTTGTCTTAGGCAATACAAATATACGATAAGGAATAATTATTAAAACTTAATAAAAATGTATGCAAATGTACTTACAATGTCAGAATATATATTGTTAATGGGTATACAAAAAGTAATAATCTTAAGCTACTAAAATAATACCATTTACTGGTAAAAAAAACAATTTATATGTTTGTTAAACACAGTTTTTAAGTGATTTTTCGCTACTCGAGGATGGACTTTTATGTCGACGGAAACAGTAAAATTTTAATTAAATTGTGCAGGGCTCATGTCAATTTATTTAAAAAGTTGTAGTTTTTTTTTTAATATAACTGCATATTTACATTGCACTGACGCAAGTTCAGACTAATTTCTAATTAATTTCTACTACATATGTAATATTTCTTTTATTTAATGAAATAATTATTCCGATATAACTCTATATACTATAAATTAGTGTATGGTATCACAACATCTATGTTGTCGAATAATTTCTCACCTAATACAATATTATGAAATAACGATAATAGCGGTTTTTATCAATAATTAAACATACCTACTTTTTTTTTTATAATGTGTAAAGTAATACTATTATCATCCGCTTACTTAACAAGTTCAAAAAACCGAAGTTAACCAGTTACTGAGATCTAAAATTAAACAGTAACTTTGAATAACTCGTATTATAAAATCTACTGCAATATGATGTACACATTACCTCTTAACTGTGTAAGTTTAAAGTTTTGACTATTTGAATACTTTTATTGGTGTATTAATAAATTACAAATGTATGTAAAAAATGAAAATACAATAAGTTGTATTAGAATTTAATGGATAATTTAGTTAATAATACAGTAAAAATTAAATTTGTATTTTTGTTTGAAATGCTTTTAATTTGAAAATTTCTTAAAACAATATTGTCATGTCAGTATTATGATCGTTTTGAGAACGACCAGTATTTATTTACTATGCAAAATAGGTTCTTTTGATTGGACAGTAGATTTTTCCAACACAGACTATTAGAGTACAGTCTAAACCCAGGCCCATTATAAATCAAGCGAAGTATCAACTAGTTCATTGAAAAATTACTTAAATGGGATCCAGTATTAACAAATTCGCATTAAAGCGTTTTCCATTTGTGACCTACTAAAGTATCATTTATATACATTTGCTGATCGATAGATATGTTACTTAAGTGAATAGGACTACAGAAAAAAAGTTATCCTTATAAAACCAATACCTTCTCAGCTATTTATATTTTGTTATTTGAAAGACATCTTACAAGACTCATACACAATAATAAAATATTTATTTTAATAAACTATTGCTGTGCGATTACCATTCCACGCCTGTATTTCAATATTGGTAATATTAACGAAAAATAGTACGGCTTACTTTGAAATCAATTTATTATAATATAATAATAATTATTGAGCCGCTCCCCCACGTATGTCGTGTTATCAGAATAGTTAATATGTTGGTGGTAATACCCAGAAAAATGGTGTAGGATGAAATAATTAACAGAGTAAATCTCAGAGATGAGTACAATATCTATTCTTTTCTCATGAAGTAAATTTAAAGTTCATTTTTATGATTTATAAGAGCATAAGCACCAGAAAAAATAATTAAAAAACAATACAAATAAAATTCATTAGCAACAAATATTTTTATAATCGTGATAAAAACTGTTTACTATTAAATATATTAATTTTTTCGACAATTTGGAAGTTAGTGCAGTAAGAAAAAATGTTTTAAACAAAAAAATAATAGGACTGTAAAATAATTTATAGTCTAGTCTATACACACGGAAGTTGGTTAAGCTAAGAAATTATCTATTATTATAATCATTATATGTGTTTATCAATAGCAGCGTGTTAATCATTTAATTAATTTGTGTTGTATTTATTATTCAAATACCAAACGCCCACTCGCAATAACTCTATATAATATAAATTAGAGTATGGCATTACAACATCTATGTCGTCGAATAACTTCCAAATGTTTATGTTTCTTTTTTTATTTAGTTTTTAAATCAGATAGCCAAACAAAAGGGATATTAGGAACACATAATTAGCTAATCCTAATTAGGTACACCTAAATACAATTTTACTATGTTTTGAACATTTTTATTTGTATCGATTTCGCGTAAAAAATGTATCGGGAACCTCTATTTTTAATTGATATCAACGTAGATACGAAAAAAGCTTTAAAAAATGATTGTGTTTTAATTTTTAATTTTCATCAGTCTGTTCGTTCACCATGTCTTTGTATGGATATTATATTTCCTCTTGTAACATCATATTTTTTCGGTTATCTAAAACCCAATAGCCGATAAAATTCGTGTTTATGCTCGCAGTGTCCGGTAATACCATTTACCACACCGAATACAATATTATGAAAAACCTATTTATTTGAACATGGATGTGTTATTTGGCAAGAGGTCAATCGGAAAATCTGTGCGTGCGTGCGTGCATCACGCTGAACGTTACCAAGTATATGAACCCACTGTATTCTTTCAATATTTTCTTATTACGGTTTTTGTTCTTTTGGCGAACATATCACGTTTTCAGTTGTAATTTTGTGTTTTTTGAGTTCGGCTAACGTCTGAGAACACCCGACGGTGGAGGGAGCTTCGCCGGACAAGTACATTCCAGAAGAAGACGCATTTTGTGTAAACCCAGTTCGTTGCTACACGTTGGGCAGAATATCTTCGAAGACCGAAAATTCGCCTATAGCGCGTCTTTGACGCCGGAAACATCTACCTAGACAACAGGTGGGTCCTTTTCGGGGGCTTATGGCGCCCTCGAAGTCACCGAACCGAAGCGAAATTAGGAAGAAAAGTATTTTGTGTATGAGTGAGTACAAGTCGTTTTTCTGTACGAATAACACATCGAATACCAGCGCTTTTAGTATTAGCAGATAGGGCGTGACACGGCGATTACAACGCGGGATCGCGCGTCTCTCTAGCAGCGCTCCCCGTCGAATTAGAGCCCTTAGAAAGCAAATTTGAATAAATTTTCCCAGCAAAAGTCGATTGTTGATTTGCATAGCAACGGCCGCCGACGGCCGGCTATCAACTTAGCAACCTCAAATAGGGTTACTATTTCGGATAAGGAGATGTCTTTTGGGCAATCCGACACCGGGAATTGATAGTGGCGATAGTATTACCCGTTAGGGAGGGTTTGAGGCCCTAGGACCACTCTTAGACCGATTTATCGACAAAAAATACTATTTTACTCGAAAAGTAGTAGTTTATGTTCATTTCGATGACCGTTTTTGTTGAAATAAAATCCTTATTCAGAAGCGTATCAAATAATAAAAGGGTTGAATAAGTATAACAAATAAAATGTTTAATATCAATATGTGTACACGTATAAGTAAAAACGACGACTGTCTCCCAATTACAATAATTAAATACTCGGTATACACGAAATACAAAATATGCTTACTAAGAATTTTATCGAATGGAGAGCGGCCAAGTCCACATCATCGGTCAAGTTGCTTGTAGAGGAATTTACAAAGAGCACAATTTGTGCATATGGCGCGATCTAGCGATCAAGCTTAAGATTACGTACATTTTTACATTTTTTTTTGTCCAAAATACAAAAAACATCTTATATAAATTTTAAGTATATTTATAATTTTACCTCATAAATAAAATCCTTGTAGTTATACGGACCGCAATGCTATAACATAATATCACTGATTCAATGTTTTTCCAGAGAGATGAGAATAAAACTAAATTGTTTGTTATGTTAGATAAGTATATAGAAAATGTACGACGACGGGAAAATATTGAGTTGGTTTGTGATAAAAACAAATGTAATAAACTCATTAAAAAACAACAATTTACCACCACACAATTTATAATGAAATTCACTTAGCTGCACTTCATTTTCATATAGATGTAATCAAGTTCAACAAACCGAAATATTGCGGAATATTGGTCGGGTATATTTTGAATAATACAAGGGAATATGGGTTATCGTGCGTAGTACAATAAATCTATATTATTACGTTGCCCTCGAGCAAATGTAACCATATCACGCCTTGATTTTCAGACAAGACATCATCAAAGATGAATATCAAATTAGCTAAAGCTTCTTCTAAGCACCAGATCTTCCTTAGAACTATTCATACGGCTTTATTGAATTTCTATACAAAATATGGGTATTTTACGTCACTATAACACTATAATCTTAATATGCAAAAAAATATCAAAAAACAGTATAAATAAAATATATAAGCAACGAATATTTTTATAATCTCGATAAAAACTGTTTATTATTAAATACATTCCATTTTTTAACAATTTGGAAATTAGTAAGGTTTGAAAAATATATATTTTAAACAAAACAATTATGGCATTATAAATGAAGTGATTACTGTGATTTCTGATTCAAATTATTTTAATTCGGATAAAAATGGCCTTATTCGACTATCCAGGTCTTTTACGTCTACTTGCCAAAATTCATCTTCAATGAACTTATATGCGAAACCTTCAACATCGTTTGCATCCGATAAAAAGCAATGATCTTCATCAACAAGTAAAGTATAAATAAAAGATTGTGGATACTTAATACTTCTAAATAAACCTGCTAAACGACACATCATGTACAAATCCCAGAAAAGTGGATCGTTTTGACCTAAAAAAAAAAAATTAACGAATTTAAATAATGTATTACTAATTTTCTTTATTCGCAAGACAAAACTTTACACATTAATACACTTGTATAAAAAAACATAGAAAAATAAAACAACACAATCGCTTTCCGTATCATAAAAGCATGTTACTTTTCTTCTTTTACTTTTTGAAATGGGAGGAACACTATGCCGTCTTTTGTAAAAATGTCTACTCTAATATAAATAAAATTGGTTAAATAAAATTGACATTAAGTCCAAAATGAATCTATAGGAAATTAAAGTTTTTACCGAAAAGATAAAATGTTATCTTAATTATACTAACTAATATCTGTATAGTAGAAATAATATTCAAAGTATCATGCTATGTCAGAGAACACTAAATTTGTGTATTACTATTTATATTTTATTACTATATTACTGTATATACTATACTATGTAGGTATATTTACGTATTAAATTTGTTATAGCTTCTAAAGTAATTTCTCTTCTTACTCTTCCCAAATAAGGCAGGCCTTAATAACAAATACAAATTTAATTAATTGCTTGCGATTGAATTGCATTAAATTTAAAAGAACTGTAATATCGTCAATTTTCGCCTAATTATGCAATTATTATTAAAAGGAATTATAGTACACCGACAATTTCAAATATAAACTCCTATCCCATTAATTAATTGAAAAAAATACCTAAAAATATAATACTCAAAAAGAATAATTTTTAGAACATAATTCAGTTGTAACCTTTATATATTGTTGTGAATTTTCCCTATTAAACACCTTTGAAATTAATTGACATAAAAACACATCCCATTAGCAAAGACAAATAATTCTAATCATAATATTACCAATCATTTGTAAAATATATAATAATATATTATTTTATATAAAAAAAAATTGTAAATCAATTATTTTCATTGGTCTATATACAAAGTCTATAGTGGTTTAAAAACAATTACATCTCAAAATTAACAATTACCATAAGCATGGATGATTCTATTTCGTGGTGCTGCTATAGGATTAATTCTTCTCTCTTCTAAAACACTGACTAAATTTTCTGCAAAAAACATAAAATACAAATTTGATATTAGGTAATAAAATATAAAACAAATAAGTTGCTTGTGATAGCATCGCGATACATCTTAAATTACCGTAATTTTACCAATTTGTGTACAACCTGCCATTAGTACCTAAATCATACTCTTTTTACACCTCCCTTTTTTTAATTTAGCTATGTGAATCAAAGTCTGAGTTAATTTATTTAGCCCCATTTCAACCTTTTAAAGAGTATTATCAGTTTTTTAATACCTAATATGCCTCGGTAATTAAAAATGGCAGAACATATAGACTAATGAACTGAACTAATATCAGAAAAATTCCTGTATGCTTGTAATTACCCAATTTCATTGTAGGTATTTCCATACGTCCTGTAACCAAAATATAAAATACCAAACAGTTATAAAGTTAAATTTTTTTTTTTTTTTTAACTGTATCTATTACATTAATCATAAAATTGAAAAAAAATTGTCAATTCAATTAATATAAGATAATATAAGAAATTCTAGTAGCCTCATTTGAATTAACGATTTGGAAAATGTTAAAGCGATCATCAAAAAACATCAGTTCCAATATCTATTATGGCATTTTACAATAATAAGTCTTCTTTTTTTTTATAAATATTGTCAAAAATTTGACTACATTTTATGGTATTAAATATTCCATTTGACAATAATAACTGAAACGACAAATTGAAATGGATATAAATGTCGCACTAAAATTTCGACAGTTAATTATAGATCATACAATTCTTAGCAGAATAATGAAGTGTTAAATGAAAAAAAAACTTTAGACAAAAAATATCCTTATTTATTCTTAATTTAAGAAATAATTCGATTAACCTATATACATTACGTCTGGTAATCTAACACTTAAGGAACATTTACGACTATTGAATAAACTCATGTTTACTTTTTTCGAAATAATCAGCCGGTCGATTCAGATTTAGACTTTGAATTGGAACATGCTCTGTAAAAAAATAATATGTAACAATAATTCAGTTAAAAAAAACAGTTTTTTTAGTTTATCTATAACAGTTACTTTAAACTGAGATTGTTTAGATTTTATAATCAATATAAAACATATTGCAACTAAAAATTATATTTAAAAGTCAAGTTTAAGTTAAAGATTTCAATTACTGTCGGTCGTCAAAACTAGAAGCAAAAAACATGTATCTTATGACTTTTAACTCAAATAAAATATAGAAAAATATTGTTCGTTTGAAAATTTCATGTTGGTGTGAAAATATTATCTACATGCGTACTTTACAAATGTATTAAAAGTACAAATAGACTATAATGAAAAAACTTCTAGTAGCCCCGTTTGAAAAAAAAATTTAGACAAAGTTATAAATGTTATCAAAACATCTATTGGATTTCAACTGAATTAAAAATATTTATCATTTATAATTGGAACTTTTTTATAATAATGAAATATTTTTTTGTACAAAACGATACATTTTTTATTTACCTGATGTTAACTTTTTCTTTCTTGCGGCTTCCATAATTTGCTCGTACTTTCGCCTATCTAATATTCAATATAAAATCAATTTTAAAGTAAGTTATTTCTAATGATAAAAATCAATATTATAAATATATGTTTACCTTTTAAAAAAATTATAAAAAAAAATAATTTTTAAACTTTCTCTATAACAGTTACTTTTAACTGTAATTGTTTAGATTTAATTAAGCAGTATAAGCTATTGTACAATTGTCAAATTTGTTATTACCTGTTACAGCAAGGATTTCTAATTGTACCATTTTCTGGTACTTTAACTTTTCTAATGTTAAAAATATAAGCAATTTTAATGTAAATCTTTTCTAATGATAGAAATAAATAATATAATTATATGTTTACGTTTAAGATGTACTATTGTTTTACCAACAGGAACTAGTTTTTTAATTTCTGAAATTGAAATAAAAACGTGTTGTACTTAATAAATAAAAAATTCTATATTTAAAAATTGTAGCTAAATGTAACACTTTTGATTTCTGCTATTAGTAAGTATAAACAACATTAGTCATTATTTATTTTGATATAATAATTCACCCGACTGTAGAAAAATAGGATACTGTTAGGTAAGTAATAATAATAGGTATGTATGTAAAAAAGTGTCAGCTGTTTTTAACACAAAATACCAATATTGATAGAAAAAAGGTGTGTTATAACACATTTAGTTATTATACGGTATAGTATAGGATTATTTACGACTTATAACTAAATTCATGATTACCTTCTTCGGGAACAGTGAACGGATCAAGGTTTAGATCTGGAATTTGATATTGACTAGGGCCTGTAATAAAATATTTAATAAAAGTCGATAAAAAACAGTTTTTTTTTTTAATTTCTATAAAACAGTTACTTTAAACTAAGATTGTTTTAATTGAATTAAGCAATGTAAACTATTGTACAACTATTATACAACAAAGAGATAACCTTGTCAGTTTTGACGTGGTCTCATTGTTTACAATGACAGTAATATGATATATTGAAAATTTCAGCTTTTATATTTTGCCCACAAAAAATTACAAAAATGTACGTAATCTTAAGCTTGTCACTCCTGGTACACCCTTCGTTACCTACTCGTAAAATAACTAAATTAAATATTATTACTTTAACAACTAATGTACACAAGTATACCTACGAAAGTAATGAAAATAAAAAGAAATACGAAAAAGTAGTAAAACCTTATCGGCCGCCGCAACCCTTTCTTCATAAATAATATAATGACACATTTTACGCAAAATACATGTGTATTTCATAGTACCCTGGCACCCACATTTATTTTTCACCCAAAAAATCTCTATCGTTACCTATGTCGATGACGCGAAATCGTAACTAGAATTTTGCACATACATTTCGGAATGACCCCAGCTTAATATCATATTTACGTTGATATTTTGTACTTATGAATACCAAATAACTATGTTGAAATAATATATTCATACAATTTTAAGAAGATAATTACCTGGTCCTTCCAATGTACCATCAATATTCTCTGTAATTAACATAACTCAGAAGTCTCATTATATACTATAATCTATTATTCTATAATTATTAAAAAACTGTGTGGGTCACGGGACCCCCAGTAAAAGGAACGTTATATTATGTTGGATTTTCTAAAGGCGTTAAAAATAAATTCAAAAACTATATTGTGGCTAATGGCCTCGAACTCACTATAGCGCGTGCCCTACTGCAACTTAAATGCGTAAAAAGTTAAAGGAAAAAAAAATACCTTACTTTATACTGTACTGTTATTGTGTTGATCTACACTGTTTAAATTGGTTTAAACTATAATAATAATACTAATAATTACCTGCTCCTTTCGTGTTACCATCAATATTTTCTGTAATTAGCATAACTCAAATTTATTATTTCATGACTTATATATATTATAATCTATTATTATATTCAGCATGAATGACGTTACTTAATGAATATCAAATAACTATACTGAAATATGATCATAAAATGCTAAGATGTATTCTTACCCTTGAGGAATATTTATGAGTATCGAATAAATTCATGATTACCTTCTTCGGAATCTGGATCAAGATCTATAAGTGGAATTTGATTTTGACCAGGTCCTGTAACAAAATATATGATAACAGTCAATACAAAAACATTTTATTATCATTTCTCGTTTCTCATTTATAGTTACATAAAACTGAGATTGTTAATTTGGATCTTTCCCTTATTTCAATTATGAGTGCTTAATTTTGTGAATTAAGGTCTAATAATTAAACTAAAGAATGGGCAAGAAGAATCTTTAATATAAACAAATTTCTCAAAAATATGGTAAAAATATAAAAGGGAGTAATAAATATTAAACATTGACACTATAAATACTCCAGTATGTAATATGCGAATAAACCAACAGTCAATTCCGAGGAATCCATCGAAATAAATAGATTACCATAGATACGTTTAATCTGATAATCTTACCCTTAAAGAATATTTACGACTATCGAATAAATGTATGATTACCTTCTTCGAAATCTGGATCAAGATTTATAAATGGGATTCGATTTTGACTAGGGCCTGCAATAAAATATCTAATAAAAATAATACAATAAAAAATACAGTTTTTTATCATTTCTCTCTAATAGTTACTTAAACCCCCGTGTGGGCCTCGGGTTAAAATAAGGCCACGGGCTGTCCGCCCTATCGTAAAAGGCGATTAATAGGAACACCGAAAGTTTCCCGGGATAAGGAGACTCTTTTACAAAGTTAATGGCTTTCGAGGCAGATGAGCTGTGTTCTAGAGTTGGGAAACCTGCTCTAAAGGCGGAGGAACCACGGAAGTGGTTAACGGCATAAGGATGTAGAAGGCAGAGGACAACCACTACATTAAAGATCCTACGGGATAGTCTTTGTAAAATCATTCATGGCAATGCTCACAGCTAAATTATTTTCCGGAGTAAGTCCTTCATTCGGATCTCCTGGGAGGACAGTTATGAGTGCGGACAAGAATGATGAGTCAATCAGTTTCAAGCAACCTTTGAAAATAGGTACCTTGAATGTTAGAACAATGGCACAAGTAGGCAAGTTAGATAATGCTATCCAGGAAATGAAGAGGATGAAAATATAAATTATGGGTATAAGAGATGAGATTGCCTGGATCAGGGGATGTAGAATATTTTATTCAGGCAGAAGCAAGATTTGAACATGAACCCTCGCTCCAATCGAAAAGTTTCACTATTTAGCTGGATGTGTTAGTGGTCGTGCTGCAATTGTTGTGAACTCATTAAGAATAGTAGATGCCAATTATCCAATTGTATGACAGAAATTAAATGAACAATTTGACAATCCTCGGTTAGCGGCAAAAATGCTAGTTGATAGTGTATTGAATTTTCGAAAAATGGAGAATGAATCGGTAACTGGATTAGTGGAGTTTTTATACGTCTTTGATAAGTCACTCCAGTCCTTAAAGGCAATTGGTATGGCGGATTTGCCTGGCTTTGTGTTGTTTGTTCTTGCTAATCGGACGTTGTCTCAATCGACACGAGAACTCTTTGAGAGAGATAATAAAGAGGAGTTTCCTACCGTCGACAACTTGGTCCACTTTGTTAAGGCCCGAGTTAGGGTGTTGGAGAATTTGAGTGTTCCAAATAATACCGGGAATAGAAATAGAACCAGCACAACGGGACCAAAAAAGGCTACAGGTTTAGTAGCGACCAATCAAGGTACACAATCAAAAGTAGGATGTCCCTCGTGTAAACAGAGATAGAAGTATGCGTCAAGTTCCTGAAAATGCCGTTTCTTAAACGTCATACGTTAATAACGAGTTTTCGTCGGTGTTTCCGTTGTTTGGGCGCGGGTCATGTGTCATCATCGTGCGAGGCGAAGAGTTTATGTAGTTCATGTGGAGAAGCTCATCTTCATCATTATACTTTGTTGCATTTTCGTAGGTTTACGTCTAAATCAT
Source organism: Adelges cooleyi (assembly GCF_023614345.1). NCBI lineage: Eukaryota > Metazoa > Arthropoda > Insecta > Hemiptera > Adelgidae > Adelges > Adelges cooleyi. The sequence continues at coordinate 3,178,702 of NW_026095751.1, forward strand.
TGTCTCCCTCTAGGTCGAAAAATAATGCGTCGTCTGACGACGTTTAAACTCGTACACAAGAAGAACCCGTCGTGGTTTCTGCTATTGTTAATTTCCGACCGTCTACAGTAGTTCTAGGAACAGCTTTGGCGCATTCCCGTGACCGATCCGGAAATGCGGTGACTGTACGATTACTCATCGATTCAGCATCCCAAAGAAGCGTGATTTCCGAGTTTTGTGCGCATCGCCTTGGATTATACATAAAGAAATGGACAGTCCCTGTGTCAGCTTTGTCAGGCGTGAGCGTTCTAAAAGTAAAAGTGTTTGCCAATTGTTCTAGTTCACCGCGATAATAATCTGATCCAACAATTGAAGTAAATGCATGGGTATTATTAAAAACCTACGGTTAACTTGCCTAGCACTCAGTTGTCGCCCTCAGTAAAGGATCAGTTCTCACATTTGCCTCTGGCAGATCCCAACTTTGAAGTTCCCCCACTAATCGATTTGCTGATTGGAGCAGACCTGTAAAATAATGTGTTTGATGGGAAACAGTATGCGGAAGATGATACACTTCCGATTGCATACACTTCAGTCTTCGGATGGATTATATTAGGTCCTGTCACTTCAAAGCAACTTTCGATAAATCAGTCATTTGTGGTGTCCCTACTACGTCATTAGTAGAAGAGATAGAAGAGATATTAGTTAAATTTTGGGATATGGAAGAGCCAACGAACATGGAACACGAAGTGACTGAGAATGAAAGATGTGAACAAATAATTAAGGACAATTCGTACAGAAACGAATGTGGTCGAGTTGTAGTTCCATTGCCCTTTCGTGTTTCAAATCCGGAACCTATCCTTAGAGAATCTAGATCGATGGCAATGAAGCGTTGTTTGAATGTAGAGAGAAAGTTATCAACAAATCCTACACTACGTTAGGAGTATCAAAAGTTCATGGCTGAATATCTGCAGTTGGAGCATATGAAGAAAGCAACGATGCCCGGAAAATATTTTCTACCTCATCATGCCGTCACCAAAGAGGAGAACGGGAAATTAAAAATTCGGGTTGGTTTTTATGCTTTGGCACGAGCGCCTAGTGGGCGATCGCTAAATGATTTATTGTACACGGGGCCGAAATTGCAGAATAATATTACAGAGGTATTATTACGATTCCGACTTCCCAAGTTCGTTTTCTCAGCGAACATTTGGAAAAAGTGTCGGCAAATCCTTATTTGCCCGGAACACTGTGCTTTTCAACATATACTTTGTCGCGCCCATTCTGATGAAGAGCTGGTAGAATACGAATTACTTACAGTAACGTATGGAACAGGCCCGGCGCTCTATCTTGCCATCAAAACGCTTCATCAAATTGCCGAGCCCAACCAGGATATGTACCCGGAAGTGTACGAGGCAATTATGCATAACACGTATGTGGATGATATTTGTACGGGAGAAGATTCTCTAACTAGTGTTTTAGCACTTCAACAAAATTTAATTAAGGCGTTACAGGCATACGGTTTGGAACTGAAAAAATAGACAAGTAATTGTCCTTTAGTATTAGAGCGCATTCCCGCTGCTGATCGATGTGAAATGAAGGTATCATTCGACGATCCAAATGACATTTATTCGTGTACTAAGCTTACACTGGGACTCCGTTCGGGATGCTATAGCTTATCATGTTTCACCAGAGCCGAAGTTTCCTATTTTCTTGCCCAAAGAATCTCATTTAGGTCTCCTCATTTTACGGCATTATCTTATATATTTTTTACATGCAGGACCAAGATTGCTCTTGGCAACCGTGTCACGTATGTTCTGGACAACGTCAGCTCAACGTGAAATCCACAAAGTTATTAAACGATCCATGACTTGCACGAAATGGGCGGCAGTTAACCCTCAACCAGTGATGGCCGATTTACCAATTCCCAGAGTCACACCCTCTCCACCATTCTGTCATGTCGGGATTGATTATGGTGGTCCGTTCATGATGAAGGAGAGCGAACGCCGAAAGTCCAAGCAATATAAGGCTTATATAACTTTGTTTATTTGTGTAGCCACGAAGGCTACTCATATTGAAACGGCCACCGAATTGTCAACAGATGCTTTCCTGGCGGCTTTAAGTCGTTTTATTGCCCGCAGAGGAGTTCGCTCTGACGTGTATTCGGACTGCGGAACAAATTTCACTGGTGCTGATAAGCAACTCCAAGTTCTAATGAAGGAAGAAGAGGCACAAAGTCTTATTATAAAAAACACGACGTGTAATTGGCATTTTAACCCACCGGCAGCGCCCCATTTTGATGGGCTATGGAAAGCGGGTATCAAATCCACCAAACTATTGATGAAGAAAACCGTCAGCCCTCACGTTGGGGACAAGCATTTTGGTACTCTGTTGTTGTTGTGGACAAGCTATTTTGAGTCCTCCTGTTGTTGTTGTTGGTTGGGCGTCCAAGCAATTGTGGTAGTCAAGTCCGGTGCGGTCCTGGGAAAGCGGTGATGACCAGTTGGTTTTGGATGGAGTTAGAAGTGGACACCAGGTTAGTTAGGCATAAATTACAAAATTGTTCAAATCTTTTCACTTGTGTAAAAAAAAGCCAATATATATTTTTTGTTATATATATATGAGCTTATAATTTCTTCCCTCAATCACCTGTCCTATTGACGGTATACTATCGGTCAACTTTACACCGAATTAGTTGCCAAACAAATAGATTACCATAGATACGTTTTATCTGATAATCTTACCCTTAAGGAATATTTATGACTATCGAATAATTGTATGATTACCTTCTTCGGAATCTGGATCAAGATCTATTAATGGAATTTGATTTTGACTAGGGCCTGCAATAAAATATCTAATAATAATAATAATCCAATAAAAATAAACAGTTTTTTATAATTTCTCTATAATAGCTACTTAAACCCCCGTGTGGGACTCGGGTTAGAATAAGGCGACGGGCTATCTAGGAAATGAAGAGGGTGAAAATAGAAATTATAGGTATAAGCGAGATGAGATGGCCTGGATCAGGGGATATAGAAAAAGAAGGATATAGAATATTTTATTCAGGCTCAGCAGAAGGAAGATTTGAACATGAGGTTGGGGTATAACATCGAAGAATGTGGGACGAACTTTATACCAATATGAATATTAGACAAATATATGCCCTAACAGCAGCAAAAGTGCGAAAGAAGTGGAGCTATCAGGGTGTCCAAGAGGTTTTTTGGCGTCTTCCTAAAAGCAATCTTAATATTATAATGGGTAATTTCAATGCCAAATTGGGGGAAGAAGTGAAGACAGCTTTCGTCGGTCTTCGTGGACTTTGAGAAAGAAATGAAAGAGGTGATCGGCTAGAAATGTTTGCGGAAGAAAATGAACTTTTAGTGCTTAATACGTTTTTTCAATTACCACCAAGAAGACTCTACACATGGAAATCGCCAACAGATAAACCAGAAAAAATGATCCGCAACCAAATAGATTTTATGATGGTGAATAGAAGATTCAGAAATAGCATCACTTCAGTTAAAACTTACCCAGATGTGGACATTATGTCTGATCACACACCTTTGGTGGGTATCATAAAATTAAGACTTAAGAAGATAGAAAGGAAGACAAAGCCATATTTTAACATTGCAGCTTTAAAAGATCCTTCGGTAAAACAGAAGGTGGGAGTAAAAATATGTGAACAAATCAATTAGTTAAAACAGGGTAACAGTTATCAAGAAGACGTTATGGTAACGAAATGGTACAGAACATAAAGAAAGAATTCTTAAAAACCAATAGAGAAATAAAGAAGCCCTGGATGGCAGAAGAAATTTAAGACCTAATAGAAGAAAGAAGAAAACATAAACAAAGTAATTTGGAATATAATAGATTTGATATACTTATAAGAAGAAAAATTATAGAAGCCAAGGAAAAAGAAGCTATGGAGATATGTGTAGAGATAGTGATATTGCAAAGCAAGTATGATAGTTTTAATGTTCACAAAAAAATAAAAGAGGATACAGGAATTCAAAAAACGGCATCAGAAATAACTTATGGATGAAGATTGTATGGTTATCATTGAACAACAAAAAATTAAAAATAAGTGGAAGGAATACCTGGAATACCTGGAAGATCTGTTCTATGATCTAAGACCTAGCGAATGCTGCTTTGAAAACAAGATAATAACAGATTCAAAGATATTGACCACTGAAGTTGAGACCGCAATAAAAAATATGAAAAATGGAAAAGCCGTGGGACCTGACAATGTGGAAGCCGAATTCTTGAAATTGATAAATGAAGAAGGAATAAAATAGATTACAAAATGTTTTAATAATATTTATCATACAGGAGATATACCAAAATAATGGCTAAAATCATAATTCATTGCATTACCTAAGAAATGTGAGGAATACCACACCATAAGTCTTATGAACCATATTCTTAAGTTATTTTTAAAGGTCATCCATAAAAGATAATATAAAAAGTGCGAAGAAAAAATTTCGCCAACCCAGTTTGATTTTACTAAAGCTGTGCGCACTAGAGAGGCATTATTTGGAGTGCAAGTTTTGGTACAAAGATGCAGAGACGTAAATTGTGACGTTTACGCATGTCTGATTGGTTATGAGAAAGCCTTCGATAGAGTCAAACATGAAAAAATGATGGATATACTTAAAGAAGTTGGTCTAGATAGCAGAGATTTAAGAATAAGATGCAACCTATATTGGAATCAGTCTGCTTGCTTGAGACTAGATGGAGATACAACCGAGCATGTAAAGATACTACGAGGTGTTATACAAGGATGTATCTTTTCACCCTTAATTTTTCACCTCTATTCTGGGAAAATATTCAATGACGCTCTAGACGGGATAGAGGAAGGTATACAATTAAATGGAGCCAGAATCAACAACATTAGGTATGCGAATGACACTATAATTTTAGCCGTCAACATTACTGAACTGCAAACCTTAATGGATCACATAACACAGCACAGTCATCAGTTTGGACTCAACATAAATGTACACAAAACAAAACAAATAGTTATTAGCAAGAACATTATAATGGAGCTCACATTTATGTCCATCAAACCAGAATAGAAAGAGTGGAACAATATTGCTACTTAGGCACCATGATAAATGAAAAATGGGACAAAACTCAAGAAATAAAATATCGTATAGGTAAAACGAGAACGACATTTAATAAAATGAGCGCTTTCTTCAAAAGTCATAACTTATCTCTTAAAACAAAATTGAGACACATAAGATGTTATGTGTTCTCTATGCTGCTCTACGGTGTGGAATCCTGGACACTGAATGATGCCATTACGAAGAAGATAGAAGCATTAGAGTTATGGCTGTATAGAAGAATACTAAAGATACCGTGGACTGCCCGGATTACAAACGCCGAAGTTCTTAAGAGAATAAATAAGGACACTGAGATAGTAAACACCATAAAAATAAGAAAGCTCCAATTCCTAGGACACATAATGAGGAATGAGAGTAGGTATTCAATACTTCAAGCCATTTTGCAAGGGAAAATATATGGAAAAAGAGGCCCTGGCAGAAAAAGAAAATCATGGCTTCATAATTTATGGGAATGGTTTGGAAACAGCTCGTCAGAGTTGTTTTGCGTCGCACCCGACAGAGAGAGCATTGCTGGAATGGTCGCCGACATTCGAAATCGGATAGGCACCTGAAGAAGAAGAAGTTACTTAAAACTGAGATTGTTGAATTTAAATTTTGCAATAGAAACTATTGTACAACTTAAATTTCGAAATGACCCCAAGCCCCAATAACATATTTATATTTTGTTAACCATTGATTCCTTTTATGTCCGTGTGTAGTATTCAAACTCCTCCTAAACGGCTGGACAGATTTTTATGAAATTTTGTGTGCGCGATGAAGTTTATTCGAGAATGGTTTACATTTACGATTTGATCCGACAGAAAATTTTTTTAATTTTGAATTAATTAATATTAATTTATATGATTATCAATATTATCAATAGTTATACAGTATGAAAGTGTGTGGGGCACGGGTAAGAACGAAGTTCACATATCACATGGTTATGTTATATTATGTTGGATTTTCGGAAATTGTTAAAAAGAAATGCAATAACTATAATGTGGCCAATGGCCTCGATCTCACTACAGCGAGTGCCCTACTGCGACTATCTACGTAAAAAAATGTAGTGAAAAAAAATATGTTACTTCATACTGTACTGATATTGTGTTGATCTATACTGTTTAGATTAATTTAACCTATGATAGTTTTTAACTGATCTAGCTGTCTACTTTATGTTTAAGCTAATATGAGATAAAAATTAACAAAACAAAAAACTAGCATAGCTCAAATCAGTGCAATCCAAACAATTATAGTTTAAAAATGTATAGTATAAATTAAATTCCATCATAACCAGCAACGTAACTTAATTTGTAATTTCATCACAATAACTATGTGGAAGTATAATATCATATATTACCAACGGAAACTGGGTTTTCATTTTCTGAAATTAAAATAAAAACATTTTTGTGTTAAAATAGTAATGTTGTTTATCTTAATAATAAAAATACGTTGTAAACAGGAAAATGTTATTAAAAAAAAACAAGATTGTTTTGTAAACACTCGTGCAATTTGTGCGCGTGTACAACTTTGTATGTTAATATAAACAGCATTTGATCTAAGGGGTTTGATCTCATTCTATCTGTTCAGTTAATGTATTTTACAAGTGTGTTATTGTTTCACTGTTAATTATATTCTATGTAATAATATAATTTATTATTTTAATTACTATATGTGTTTATATGTATATGCACCATACTTAATGAATATCAAGTAACTACGTTGAAATAATATCAGAAAAAACCTTAGTTATTTTCTCCGCTCCTCGGAAAAACATTGAACCATGGATATATTTTATCATTACGGGTCCGTATAATCATAACAATTTTATTTGTATGAAGTAAAATTAATAAACATTGAAAATTGACGGCCGCCATTGTCGCACTTCCAAAGTACCAGGGTCATATGTTAAGTTTGCTATGCATTTCTCAGCAGCTGCAGTGTATGATAATTTATATGAGACGCATGCCACAGAATAAATTTAATCAGAATGGAATCATTGATAGTTAAACATAGGAAATCTAGGACGCATTATCTATGACCTCCGGATGTTTTCTCAGTGGTTGTTCTTTTATTATTATATCTATATCTAGTATATAAATATATATAATTCATTCATTTCGGACCACACAGAAAATGGCTGCCGTTTTTTATTTACACAATATATTTCCATTCTAATTGCATTTTGCATTTATTCTGTGCGCATACCGTCAGATCAATACCTATTATCCCATCTTATTCTTAACCTATTGAAAACTAAATGTGTTTAAAATGTTTAGAATGAACTAATTTGCTTATGTTATTATGTTAATAAAACATACTAGCGTCCTATGCGTGAAATGTGTATTTATATATTATTTGAAAATAACCAAGCAACCCAACAAAAGTGTCCTAGCAATCGCGAGTGTCAGCGCATTATATGGTGGCGGCGAAAATGAACACGTGCGTAGTCCAGGACCCTTGTGCCCATATTTATTGTTCATTAAATAATCTCGATCTTTATGTCCATAACACGAATTTGTAACATGAATTTCAGAATGACCCCCAGCCCAAAAACATATCCATGTTAAAAAACCAAGCTCATTGTCAGGTCTAAACCAGCATAGCCTAAACCCGTGCATTCCAAAACGGTATAGTTTAAACATTTAGAGTATAAATCAAGTTCTGTTATAACCAATAATGTACAAATAAAGTACAGTTCTAGCCAGTGCAGTCCAAAATTGTACAGTTCAACCCAAGTTCAATGATAGAAAAGCATAAAATTAAAATTAATGAATATCAAATTTTACCATCAGAATCTGGGTAAACTTCTGAAATTTAAATAAAAACCATTTTGTACATTATAAATATCAAATAATTATATTTAAATATGTTCATGAAATGTTAAGAAAAATTATACCTTTTGCTTCCAATGCAACATCAATTGCTTCTGTAATTAACATAACTTAAATTTTTTATTTCATGACATTACATTGTATTATTCTAGTTTAAAAAAACTGTCGCAGGATCTCCAGTGAGAACGAAGTTAAGGTAACATTGAAGTACGTTTGATTTTCGGAAGACTTTGACGAAAAATGCAAAAAGTATAGTGTGGCCAACGACCTTGCACTCGCTTCTGCGTGTGTCCTACTGCGACTAGTCTGCGTAAAAATGTGGAGCAAAAATAATAATTTTTTTTTCTGCGTTCACTTTCCTTGCTAGCACATAGAATATACGGGTGTTAAGAATTTCATGTAACACCTATTTTATGATGATTCACTAATATTTTAAAATAATAATAATTCAAATTTTATTTTTCAGTCGCAAGATCTAGGGGGATGGAGTACCGTAAAACATGTGATATATTTGTATAAAAGGTTTTGGTAACTATTACCCGGCACTGCCATCATTAAAGACATTTTCGCTGAAATTAACATAACACAAAATAAGTATTACTATAAGACAATAGATACAAATTGTTGTTCTAATGGAAATAATAAGACGGGAGTCGTGTAGGAAACAAATGTTACTATTAATTCGGTAAAAGCGTAATTGTATTTATTGTAATAAAATCGTTGAATTGAAAAAATGTAACTTGGAAAATAAAACATAATGATTGGATGACATTAGGAGGATTAACAAAACCATTGTTTTGTCAAAATAATTCCATTTAAAATTTAGAGTAACATATTTTATGTTATTTTAAAATATTTTTATCTTCTAGTACGATTTATCATTTATATATTCAATGTTTATTTATTAGGTATATAATTTTAATTACCAATTCCATACACTTGATAATTTTCAATAACATTTTTAATTATTGCCGGCATGAGTTCTAGAAAAAACAATTAATGGTTGAGTAAAAAAAAAATCTAGAATAAACTTATTATTTTTATTTAGAATAAATAAATTTGTGGATTTACATAAAATAATAAATAATATACAAAAAATACCATGACCATAAAAAAATAATACACCTCACAGCGGAATTATTAATGGTTCATAGTAATCAAGTTTTAGTAAAATGTTTTATAATGGACTTAAGTTCCAGTTCAACAAAGTGTTTTTATTTTTTAGCAATTCTATTGCCTCTCGAGTATTAAGTTTATTTTAGTAATTTTTCTGTTTAAATAGTCACTGTTGTAGCCATGTGAACTTCAATAAAAATATAGATACTGCTTCGTCAACAAAAATGTAATTTATCTGATTTTTATAAGTTAAGTAGTTACTTCGTGTTTACTGGTATTATAATATCATTCATTCTTAATCTCAACATATTACAGAAACTACTGTTTTTAATTTAAACACTATTTGACTAGTCAGCCAGGTATACCAAAAACATTAAATTGTATTTTTTTTTTAGATATTATTTATTATTTTAATTTAAAACAAGTTTTACCTTTAGCTTGCTTAATTTCTTTGTCTGTGATAAATTATAAAAAAAATATAAAACATAAAATATTTTGTTTTATAAAAAAAAAAGCATACTGACTTGTTAAAATAACCTCCTTCATATATTCTTCTGTAAAAAAAACGTTAGATATTGATTTTTTTAATAGATTCTACTACCTCATATAGGTACGAGTAAAAATTGAATAATTACCTAATTTAGTGACCAAAACATTTCCAACCAATGCAAATGATATTAAAATACCTAAAAGTTTCATATTTTATCTGCTAAAATAAGAATAAACAATTAGTCGGTAATTAGTCGAGAAGATGTTGGTTTTACAATTATTATGACGTGTTTGTTATTTTTCATTTTCACTTGTCTGGACTAACGATATCTTTAAAACAGCCGAAGCAATTACTTTATAAGCAACTTTATAGATCAGAAGTCGTAGCAGAAGTCAAACATTAAGATTAATAACAGATAATTGATGCCAATATAGAAATAGTAAAAATCCAAGTACATTTTAAACCAGTACATTCCAAACCAAGTACAGTATAAAATAAGTTAGCAATGTTGGATCAAATCAGTTTTTAAATCTCAATATGATTTTATCACATTCCGCAAATTCGCATCGATGCATTCCCTTGTACTAAAAGCACAGTATAATAAATTACAGTACCTAAACTAGTTCTATATGATTTACCATAATATAACAGAAGTTTATATAAATAGGTACCTTATATTTTGTACATTTGAAATATATTCAGTTTCATTAAATTGTGTTAAGGAGCTTAGCAATTTGTTTTAATATTTGTATTTTGTGTATACGTATTCATTTATGATTTGCAAGTGAGACAATTGTTTTTCTTAATAGTTTTACATAAGTCATTTTATTTTAATATGATATAAATCGTGGGACACTTGAATACACAAAAAATGATAAAACTTTATTTTTAAAATCGAGAAAAACACCCGATAACCCCACTTATAATTTTACTTGTAAAAAATTCCTATAAACCTTGTAATCGCCACCTCAATATGTTCCACTACCACTTTGCCCCGCCTCACTGTACTAGCTTTCCTAATTTAACTTTTGTTTTAGACTTTTTAATCAAGCGTATTGCTATTAAGCAGATATAATATTACATTTATGTGTAATCACAAAATATGTTATACGGTTTAAGATGCACATATAGTCATTAAATAAGTATTAAACCTAAAGACAACGTGTACAAATTAAAGACATGGTACGCATTAAAGTCAGTGTACCTATGTAATTTTTACACGTTATTTTATTAAAAGTTTAACACAGGGTGATCCAACTAACGTAAGATACTCGTTTTCTCTAAAAATATGAATATTTTGAAAAAAACAATTTTTCCCTAAGCTTTTAGGTACATATTTTTCTACATCTTTCAACATTTTTAAACTATTTATCACCAATCCTTATAAGCCAAAGAGGGGAGTTTTTGTTTTTTTTAAACGGCAACAAATGTTTTTAATAACATGAATTTGTAGACAAAAAATTAAAAAATAAGTCAGCGTTTGAATTTTGATTTTTTATTTATTTGTTCATTTGTTATAATTTTACAAAATAAATTTTCAAAATATTCTTATTTTCAGAAAAGTTGAGTGTCTTACATTAGTTGGATCACCCTTCATATTTCGTTTTATGAATATTCAAAACAACAGTAGAAAAATTATATTAAAATATCTTACACAAATTCTAGAATAATATGTTTAAGGCGGGAATATTGTCAATCTGTGTTATAAATAATTTTATTTGAGAGAATTTATATAAAAGGATAGTACAAACTATAAACATAATAAAGCTAGTACCGTAGGATTGAAGCACGAAGTATAATACTTGTATATTATATTATAGTTCCGTCCTAGATCTACCTTCGATCTAGTTTTTAGATCTAAATATCTAAAACTTTGCTTATAAAAGAGAAATAAAGAAAAAATTGTATCCCTTTTAGGGGAAATAGTTTATGATATTTGTTTGGTTTGACAGTGTTTATGGGTAGTACTACGTTTAAAGAATATTACATAGACATTTAAACTAATTCATTAGTAAAAAAGTTATAGAGCATAGTAATTTTAAATCAAGTTGATTTATAGAGTTGCTACATGAAGAAATCGGATCAACGGTTTAAAAAATCATATCGTGTGTTCAGACACAAAAAAAAAACCTATAAAATAAATTAAAATAAAAACCCAATAGTATAAAATATACAATACCTTCTCAGTTCCGCGTCGACGATAATAATTAGTAAAACAAAATAATGTACAAAAAAATTGTACTTACAATATCAGAAGATGGTTAATAGGTATATACTAAGTAATAAACTTCAACTACTAAAGTACGAACATTCATGGGCAAAATAACAATTATTGATGTGTTTGTTAAATTTGTTTAAAGTAATTTTTTCGCGACACTAGGATGGGCGTTTATGTCGACCGAAACGGTGAAAACGAAATAAATTTTGCAGTGCCCATATTCTTTTATGTACACAGCTGGCTTTAGTATTAATATTATTGCAAGTTTACATTACACTGACGCAAGTTCGCAATTTTCTTTTCAATCTTATTAACACATACCATAGCATTTTTTTTTAATGTTCTATAAAAATTTCTACTCGAAAATCAATCGTTCTTAAAAGAATATAGTATAATATACAATTTTTGTAATTTGGGTTTGAAAATATATAATTGACCTACAATCGCAACACGACACTACTCGTTTCCCAGATAACTTCTCCGGGACATTATGATATCCGGGAACGCTGCGGTCATTGCCAGGGCCATAGCAAGGGGGGGGGGCAAAAAGTGCCCTCGCCCCGAGCGCAACATTTGAAGGGGCGCAAAAATTAGGAAATTGGAAAAATATTTTAATAATATAGAAAATTCGTACGTAATAAGAAAAATCAAACGAAGTAACATGTTATTATAATATAAGGACAAATTATTTATATTTTCAAAAATAAAAAGTAATTTCATTGTGGAGAAAAAATAACGGCGTATCGTCTCACCAAATGGGGTTTTCGGTCGAAGTCACCGTCACTCTACATTTATACCGTTTTCAATGCATGAAAAATAAAATCTTTTGTTATTTGTTAACTAAAATAATATGTTGTCGATGTTTCGCTGCCCACATCTGACCCCCCGCGTGCGGCACAGCAACACTCGGATAAAGTCAAAATAAAAAAATTTTAAAATTGATGTCATCGCTTATCTCTATATTTTAAATATACTATATTTTATTAAAAATTATTTTATTTGTCGGCGATCGTTCGAAAATAAAACGGGTATAACATTTTACATTTATTCATACGAATTTATTATAATATACGCATAAGAACAATAACTATTATTATTATTCTTTTATCAACGTATTCGTTCTTCCACTACCCACACGCTTAAGTAGGCAAAAAAACGTACTTAGCATTCTTTCTGCTCATCTTTAAACCCTTCCACATCGGTTCATGAACTGTGGACCTCTGCAAAAAAAAATTTAAAAATGTACCAACCATCGCGCTCCTTTTCCCTAAATGCAACGTATTTCTTTTCCCCCTATAATAAAGTGGCAATTTACGTTAGCGCATTACGTTTTTTTTTTTTTTTTGGACGAATCCATCCCCTCCTCTATACCTATACTAGATAGATTCAATTGGATAAGGATAATTAAAAATGAAAATATTCAACACAATACATAAAAACCCTATTTAACGCTAACAGAAGTATTGATTATCTGGATATGTACTGATAATTATTATATTTTAATAAATGTATTTCAAAGTAGGTTGTTATACTAGTGTTTTGGTAATACTATCAATCGTTCAGTCATATTAAAGTGAAAACACGGAACGGTAATCATGAAGCAAAAAAAAAAATTAAATGATTAACTAATGTGTATGGGTTCTCTTTAGATGTCTTTCTAATAATAAAACATAAATACATTAATACAAAATTAGTACGGTGTACAGCTCATTGTTATAAGTTGACTGTAAGTATTTTTTTTTTTTTAAATTCCATATTGTGCAGTTTGGTTTGAACTGTACTTGGTAAGTAAATAAAATATTTTACAATTTCAAGTAGTTATCTAAAACAAAACATAACAAACTAATTACCATTTTACCCATTTTATAATTTAATACCCAACATGTATAAATCTTACCTGAAATCGGTCAACGACTAATAGAGTAAAAGAAGAGTATCACCGTGTTATAAGTTGAAATCGTTTTCAAATAAATTTTATCTTGAAATCCATTAGTTTTCATGAACAGATCACATTATATAAAATAATTATGGAAAAAAAATTATAAATTAAACCCAGTGTGATATTGAATGGTTCACGATAAGTTGATCACACTGTATTGTAAAACTAAAATCGCCTTAGGTATTCGCACAAACGCTAAAAAGAACAACTCTTCAAACAAAAATTCGCAATGAAATACACAGTTATTTTCAGTTTACTTAAAGTAAACTTGCATTTGTTTTTGTTATACGTTTGAAACATGTTTTGTATGGTTGCAATTAGGATATGGGCAGCAACCTTAAGTAGTTTTGTTAAAGTACAACTATAGCTAAACTTGTTGTTCATTTTATTAAAAAAAAAAAAAAGAATAATTCAGTAGTATTTCATTAAAATGTTTTATATTGTGTTAAAAGTCTTTATAATGTTAATAATAATCAGTATGTGGCAAATTTTAATAACATGTAATGACAAAGAAAATTTAATTTTTAGAATCAACGTTATACTAAGCAATCCTGGATGGTGTCAAATCGACCATATTAAAGGCAAACAACAAGGATCCACAAAAACATTTTTTGGCAATGAACTGTTTGTACCCGATGAAAAACCCAATCTTTTTCGCGTAACCGACAAAAATGTCTACGAAAAATACTCGATGACAGCTCGATTGATGGAGTGTTTGTACGCAAAGGCAATATTAGATTATGTATCCTTCATTTTATTTATCGTAGACCAAAGCTCACGTGAAGCAAAAAGTGTGAGCAATAAGCTCTGTTGTCGAAGACGTTACCGTAAAACCTACAGAGTATCTTCTACGAAAGCTAGAAAATCTGTTTTAAACTATGACAGATTTTGGGATATGCTCGATTTAGCATCGGGTCTTATAAAAAAAAGTCACGAGATGTTTGACTGTATAACCGATGCATTGAGTTTTCTAGAAGAATCTTTGAATACATTACGTGAAAGCCCAAATATTAAGCCAGATTCAAATATAGAACTTATAAAGACAAGTATCTTCCTAATCCGTTACGTGAAGAATATTTTAAAACAATACAACGAGGAAAACCGTAATAATTACAACTCGAGAATTGCGAGAATTCCCGCTCTATGGAAGAAAATGTTTAAACACCATATAATAAACCACTTGACTAATTTTACAACCGAACACTGCGTAATGCTACAAACCACAAACGCAAGCGAACCTCAGGCATTAAGTGTTCATCATGCCTGCAATATTCATTCTTTTGAAAACGCCCAATTAGAAATTGAAAAACTAATAAACTTGGTCACCAATAATTACTACCGAAAATTAGGTTTCCAGAAAGAAGAAAAACTGCCGTAAAGCGTAAATTGTTGTATTTTACACTTATATATTAATAAGTATAAGTATATAATTTTGTTGGACATAATTTAATACTGCGGCTGTCTATAAAAAAAAATGTTTAAAAAAATCTTTGTAACAAACGAATTATATCAATACAACTAACGCTTTATGATACAATTTAAATGTTTTGATTTCCATATGAATGAATGTACTTTTATGAGATTTTAATTGAGTTTCTAGCAGTGTTTCACAGTGTAAATTCAACGGCATAACAACATTTGGCGTTGTTAGTTTGAAAATAAACAAATGGTAATAATCACTGACAAATTTTTGGAAGTATGTGGCAGCTAGAAAATACACAGAATAAAATAATTAACTGACTAAACATAATTCTAAGTACCACGATCTAACAAACCGAAGATTTATTTAATTTTACAACTCATTCAGCCAAAAAAAATTTAATTAAAAAAAAAAATAAACAAATTTAAACTAAAAACAAGTATTTGTGTATTAAAACTTAAATGTATCATTCTGAATAGATGTTCGTATAAGGATGTAATGATTGCATAACTATTTTTTAAGATGTATGGTGTATATTGTGTTAGATTGTACGAAATTTGCGAAAAACATGGTTTCCGGCAATTAAAGAAAAACTGTCCCAAGTTTTTTCTTCGTTTTATATGTTATGGACACATATGACTTCTAATTACTGGCAAGTTTTCAACTTAAAAGCCCTAAAATTACGGCTAAAAAATCCTCCAAAAAAAAAAAAAATAACTTGCAGCCCGTAGGGAGGCGGGAAATAGGTATAAGTTGAATTTGATATTTTTGACGTGTGAGGGCATAGCAAATAAGTATTCCATATACATTTCAACTCGATCCGACTTCATTTTGTCTGTCTGCAATTTACGTTTATCATAATTCTGTAATGTACACAACAGTATTAACACTTTTTTGTTGTTGTAACGCGATATGGAAATAACCTAGTTTAGCGCCCACAAGTGCATCACAAACGAATGTATGTTTACTTTAAGTGAAAATGAAATTAACTGTGAATTTCATTGCCATTATTTATTTGAAGAGATACTTTTTTTTTGTTTTGGCGCGAATACCTCCTTAGCTTAGGTAGCAAGTGATCTACAGGAATATGGTGTCTGCCAATATTTTAACGGTGACCTACATACTACACCTACTAAAACAGTAAAGAATACAAAATAAAAAATCGTATATTCGTTAGTACTAATACTCAATGCTATAAGCGTTTAGTTATTTTTTTATTGTTGACATTTTTGAGGGAAAAAATTTTTTCGACTACATTTACACTCGACCGCAGAAACGCTGTTTGTGTTTAAAAAAAACCACAGTTAAAATGTACATACAGTAACACAGTTTATAGTATTATTACTCACGGAATTATCCTATACCATAACCAACACTCAATATATTATTATCTTAGTCTATACTAAATATTTTGTATAAGCCCCACATTCAACTACATTCAACTTATCATAACTTTCCAATTAAACACACCCTAAACATAAAAACCGCGTATATTTTACTTAAGTAGGGTAAATTGTCTTAAGTGGAATTTTTGAATCTCAGGTGTGAAATACCTTATAAAATCGTCCAGCACACGGAGCAAGTTTTTTTCAAACTTCAATTCCTTTTTTAACATGCCTCCACGCATCTTTGTCAAAAGAGGTAAAGCGTTTTAAGGTTGCGCTAATATTCACATCTTTTTGTAGTTACCATATCCTTTCATCTTTTTATAAATCTCCTACAAGATTTAATTATACGCGAGTGTCATAATTATACAAACGACATAAAGTGTTATTTTTTATATATGTATTACCATTTCTCATACCTGGGGGCGATTCTTGAATGTTTATCGGATTCAACAAAATTTTGTCACCATTGGTTTAGCATGTTGACAAAATATTGTCGAATTCGATAAACATTCAAGAATCGGCTCCCTGGTCATGGTCCTCTCGAGCTAATTGTCAAAATTAACACTTCTAATTGTTGAAAAGCCAGCCGTACGACACGCGTCTACTTCTAGTCAGCGAGAAGTGTGGTTAATATGAGTTTGGTACTAAATTATAATGGTACCTACGTTAACTGTAACTACTAAAGGTTTTCTGTAGGTATACCATTTGAAAACCGTACAAACTCGTTTTTCGTACGTCACAAAGAAATTCAAGTTTACCTTAGGTAAATTTCAAAACATAAGTAAATGATTGGTTTATTTTCAAATTAACAACGCCAAATGTTTTTATGCCGTTGAATTTACACTGTGAAACACTGCTAGAAACTCAATTAAAATCTCATAAAAGTACATTCATTCATATGGAAATCAAAACATTTAAATTGTATCATAAAGCGTTAGTTATATTGATATAAATCGTATGTTACAAAGATTTTTTTAAACATTTTTTTTTATAGACAGCCGCAGTATTAAATTATGTCCGACAAAGTTATATAATTATACTTATTAATATATAAGTGTAAAATACAACAATTTACGCTTTACGGCAGTTTTTCTTCTTTCTGGAAACCTAATTTTCGGTAGTAATTATTGGTGACCAAGTTTATTAGTTTTTCAATTTCTAATTGGGCGTCTTCAAAAGAATGAATATTGCAGGCATGATGAACACTTAATGCCTGAGGTTCGCTTGCGTTTGTGGTTTGTAGCATTACGCAGTGTTCGGTTGTAAAATTAGTCAAGTGGTTTATTATATGGTGTTTAAACATTTTCTTCCATAGAGCGGGAATTCTCGCAATTCTCGAGTTGTAATTATTACGGTTTTCCTCGTTGTATTGTTTTAAAATATTCTTCACGTAACGGATTAGGAAGATACTTGTCTTTATAAGTTCTATATTTGAATCTGGCTTAATATTTGGGCTTTCACGTAATGTATTCAAAGATTCTTCTAGAAAACTCAATGCATCGGTTATACAGTCAAACATCTCGTGACTTTTTTTTATAAGACCCGATGCTAAATCGAGCATATCCCAAAATCTGTCATAGTTTAAAACAGATTTTCTAGCTTTCGTAGAAGATACTCTGTAGGTTTTACGGTAACGTCTTCGACAACAGAGCTTATTGCTCACACTTTTTGCTTCACGTGAGCTTTGGTCTACGATAAATAAAATGAAGGATACATAATCTAATATTGCCTTTGCGTACAAACACTCCATCAATCGAGCTGTCATCGAGTATTTTTCGTAGACATTTTTGTCGGTTACGCGAAAAAGATTGGGTTTTTCATCGGGTACAAACAGTTCATTGCCAAAAAATGTTTTTGTGGATCCTTGTTGTTTGCCTTTAATATGGTCGATTTGACACCATCCAGGATTGCTTAGTATAACGTTGATTCTAAAAATTAAATTTTCTTTGTCATTACATGTTATTAAAATTTGCCACATACTGATTATTATTAACATTATAAAGACTTTTAACACAATATAAAACATTTTAATGAAATACTACTGAATTATTCTTTTTTTTTTTTTTAATAAAATGAACAACAAGTTTAGTTATAGTTGTTCTTTAACTAAAACTACTTAAGGTTGCTGCCCATATCCTATTTGCAACCATACAAAACATGTTTCAAACGTATAACAAAAACAAATGCAAGTTTACTTTAAGTAAACTGAAAATAACTGTATTTCATTGCGAATTTTTGTTTGAAGAGTTGTTCTTTTTAGCGTTTGTGCGAATACCTAAGGCGATTTTAGTTTTACAATACAGTGTGATCAGCTTATCGTGAACCATTCAATATCTCACTGGGTTTAATTTATAATTTTTTTTCCATAATTATTTTATATAATGTGATCTGTTCATGAAAACTAATGGATTTCAAGATAAAATTTATTTGGAAACGATTTCAACTTATAACACGGTGATACTCTTCTTTTACTCTATTAGTCGTTGACCGATTTCAGGTAAGATTTATACATGTTGGGTATTGAATTATAAAATGGGTAAAATGGTAATTAGTTTGTTATGTTTTGTTTTAGATAACTACTCGAAATTGTAAAATATTTTATTTACTTACCAAGTACAGTTCAAACCAAACCACATAATATGGAATTAAAAAAAAAAAATACTTACAGTCAACTTATAACAATGAGCTGTACACCGTACTAATTTTGTATTAAAGTATTTAAAGAGTGAATGTGTCAACTTTCTATGTGACAAAAACATTTTTAAATACTTTAATTAAATAATAACTACAATGAAACACCTACAACATAATTGCATATGAAACAAAAATTGTCACAATTTTTTTTTAAAACAAAAAACGGTATTACAAATGAACATCAGCAAGATCATAATTAAACATTTTTTTTTTTTAATTTTACAATATAATGACCGAAAATAGTCTAATATAGATATACAATAAAATACCTATAACATAATTGCAAATTGAACAAAAGTTGTCTTAATTTTTTTTTTATAACAAAAACAGTAGGTAAGACAAATGAACATAAGCAAGATCATAATTTAAAATTTTATTTTTTTATTTAAATTATACAAAATTATGACCAAAAATTGTCTAAAACAGAACTACAATAAAATACCTATAACATAATTGCAAATAAAACAAAATTTGTCACAATTTTTTTTTATAACAAATAATGGAAAGTAATACAAATGAGCATCAGCAAGATAATAATTAAAATTTTACAATATTGTAACGGTCACATTTAGCCGCCCGAATTTGATCGTGCAGTAGCAAAATGTGCATACAAAGTACCTGTAAGATAAAAAAATATTCTCGTTTTTTATTGTATTTTCAATTCATGTAACCCTGTTGTCGTATATAAAACGGGACTATCGGTTTTTAGAAAGTCAAAAACACGGGGGCCAAAAAAGGTGAATTATGTTTTTTTTCTTGAAAAAAATTTATCGAGAAAATAAAATTCTATCCGAAGCTTCTTTGAATACAAGAAGTGTTTTCTGTTTAACAAATAGATGATTAAATTGTTTTATAAAAAAGTATGACTCTTGTTCGTGGTATATCATGATTATTTATTGTGTTCGTGTTTTCTTTTTCTCCGTCGGTCATGCTATAGGCGCCTTTAAAACAATTTACCGCTTGCTATTCAATGTAGGTTTATTTTTTCCCTTAAGATAAAGACAGTGCATCGTGAATATGTTTATGGTACTTGGAGGCTGGAAGACGAATATAAGATACATTTGTAACCGTCACATTTAGCCGCCCGTTACCGCTCGCCTCCGAATATGCATTATTAGCAGTTTACCCCGATTGGCATGTAAGCCATTATAGGTTTTTTAATTAACTCTCGGGTTGTAGAAAAGTAATTATTTTTTTTTTAAAGTATAAAATTCTAAATTCAAGTATAAAATAATCTATTGGAATTATTTTTTAATACAAGAGAATAATCATTATGGCTGGTCATGTCATATGCAAACCCCAAATTTTACAATATAATAACCGAAAATTGTCTAAATTAGAATTACGATAAAATACCTATAACATTATTGCATATAAAACAAAATTTGTCACATTGTTTTTTATATCAAAAAAAAAGTAGGTAATACAAATGATAATTAAAAATTTTTTTTTTATTTAAAATTTTACAATATAATGACCGAAAATTGTCTAAATTAGAACTACAATAAAATACTTATAACATAATTAGGAGGGGGGCTTACGTTTCAATGACATAATTACACATTTTAAAAGCTTTGTTTGAATAGTTTGCATATATTATGACCCATACCTATCAGGCTTATGTTATATTCTACATAAACGTATAGTGAAATATCATTGTCTGTAAAACTAAATAACTGAAGTTAGAATCATACAATTTGTATGATTATTTTTCATATTTTATCTGTTGATGCAGCTTGAACTAAATTAGACACTTTTTTACATTGATATATGACACAAGTATAGTTGGTTAAAACATTAGTAGTTTTTGCGTATGATGTTGAAAATGTTGTACTCTTGAACAATCCTATGATTCGACATGTGTAGACAAAATCAATATTGTCGGTCCTCTGGGTCTAAGGTTTTAAAGGTTAGCCATATTTAGCTTGCTACACTGACAATAATACACATAGTTGAGCAAACTAAAATTAAGGCCAATCTTATATCCTCTTCACCCAAGAGAAAAAGTGTATTGAGTCACAAAATGTAAATTTTACAGAAGAGAGAAAAATATATATTTAACAAGTTGCAATTAGAGTCTTCGTTTGAATTTTATATTTGCTGGTAAGGAAAAGCTATTTGAAAATATATAAATTACAGCAAAAAGTAATTTAAATATTTTATAATAGTATATATTTCTTACACATATTTAGATACCTTTCAAAAGAGTGGATCATCCAATTGACATTTCTTGGGATTTTATCTAGTTTGTAATTTTTAGTGTTCATAAAAATATTGTCGTGATTCGATATCTTCTAGATTTTAAACTTTAATAACTTTGAGAGATTGGGTTATATTTTTTAAAAATGTATTAAATTTGTCCCAACTAATAGCAGCTATAAAAGTATAAGAAAAACATAACTAAAAAAAGTCCATTATCTTCTAAGTTATTGATCGGGTTAGGTTAGGTATACTAGCATAATTGTTGATATTTCTTGAAGTTTATACAGTTTTAACTGAAAACTAAACAGTCATTTAAAAATTGTTAATACTAAGGGTGATGATATTTTAATTCTACAGAAATGTTTTGTTTTAGAATTTTTATTTTATAATACAGTGTAATTCATTAAGGATAAGACACGTGTTTTTCACTTAAAATAATTGCAACTTTTGTAGTTTTTCTTTTTGGACACACTTGAGTCAATGTAACTTTACAATATTAAACGACCAAAACTTTTACTAAAGCTCTGTCGACTTAAATGGCAAAGTATATTATGTTTAAGACGTTATCCTAATTATACAGGTAAGCATGCTCTATAATGGTAAATTATAGAGTGCTTTGCAACTCGCCATTAGGCTAATATGTGGCTATTTAGTTGTAACATTTGACAACCCTCTCGTTCAAATATATATTAAACACTCGACTAAATTAGAATACAAAAAAAAAACGAAGGTCGAATTATAAATATGTATTAACTGTAAAACCGGTATATATATATATATATATATATATATATATATATGTGTGCGTGTGTTAGGGTGGTCATTATTTTGATTCTGAGGAGCAAAGTATAGAAATAGGTTTGAATTGTCGAAAAAAAAATGTCATAATTTTTTCAGATTTTTCACTTAAGAATAACAGGTGTCGCACAAGGCCTTAAGATTTGTATTGAAATAACATTGTTATTATTTATTTTCCAATAATTGTTTTATTACAACGGCTAACTAATTGCAAACAAATTTTCAACTATGAAGAAATGTCGGGAATTGGTACTGGTACAAATGAGAATGTAGATAAAAGACAATCCAATTAATTTCTAATTTATACAAGCCACTTGTATAACATTTTTTGCTTATTCGATAATATTAATAATGAATACTTCTAAATCCAGACTGGTACAATGATATCTACATTATGCCTCGTGTTTACATATTATTGTATATCATTCATACGACTCAACTCTCAAGATCAGTGTATATAGTAGAGCTAAACAAAGATTTCACTAAAAATTAAAAATAAAACAAAAACCCTACCATCGATATTCGTTTATTTCTATTAAAATGTATAATTAATATACAATATAAAAAATACATACTCGTATATAACACGTATATAACAAACAATGTTATATAGGTGGCTTGTATAAATTGGAAATTAATTGGATTGTCTTTTATCTACATTTTCATTTGTACACCAGCACCAATTCCCGACAATTCTTAATAGTTGAAAATTTGTTTGCAGTTAGTTACCGAAATTGCAGCACAACATACGCCAACGCCATGACAACAGAAATGTTATCGTATATTAAAGATTTCCCCTTATCTTTAATTACTCGACACTTGTTTTTATTTGTTCCTAACAAACCGATAAATAATTTTTTTTTCAACCATACTAATTTGGTATTAACTCTACAGGGTTATTCATTAAGGATAAGACACTAATTCTTCGGAATATGTTAATATTTTGAACAATATTTTTAGGTGCACGTTACACTATATTTTCCAATATTTTGAAAAATGGGCATTTTCGTTTTTTTTTTTTATAATTAATAAACCGTTTTATTCATTACTGCGGGTTCGACGATTCCACGTGTATTGGTTCACACAAGTGTTAGTGAATATAACGGTTCACAAACAAGTCGAATGGACGTGGTAGGAGTTGTTCAAGTTGTGTTGAGAGAGATCCGAACAAAAACGGCAGCCGGTGGGGTAGACCTCTATAGGGTGACGCACAACACAATATCAAACGGTGACTATAGGGTGGGCGTAAACATGTGTAGCACGTGTCGAGTGGACCGGCGTCGAGGGATGAACGTTTTCAACAGGGGTTTTTTATGTGCATGCAAGCCAGACAGCCAGGCGACCAGGCGTCCCACCACCCACCGGTCACGGCGCATGATTTATCCGTGCAGAATCATAATATTATATTGTGCAGGTAAGCGTTTGTGCAACGACGGTCGAACCCTTTGGGACATTCGGTGTAGCTTTTTTTTTTTTTAATAATGACCTTATTGATACCGTCGCACGTATACAAGGTGATCCAACTAACGTAAGACACTCATTTTCTCTCTGAAAACGCGAATATTTTGAGCATGTTTTTTTTTTACCTTTACTTTTAGTTACATATTTTACTACATTTTTCAATATTTCGGAAATGTTTATCACCAATCTTTATAAGCCAAAAATGGGGATTTTTGTTTTTTTTTTTTTAAATGACAACATATGTTTTTAATTAGCACATAAAATTCATATTTGATGATGATTTATTTATTTATTATTTCCAAACAGAATATATATAATTTACAATATATGAGTAATAAAGGAAAAAGTTTTTCTCCAAAAGCCTGATGCTTATGTCTTAAATTTATAAATTTTTTTGTTTTCAATATTGAGTTAGTTTACAAATGACAAATAGCAGTATAATATAATAAGAACAAATAAACAACAAAAATAAGTAGATTGTAATAATTATAAGTAAGTTAGCGTGTTAAGCAAACATTTTTCAAAGTTTTGACGCTCTTAATTTATAGATGACAATTTTTTTTATATAACTTAAAACTATAACTATGGAAACTGTTTATATCAATACACAAAGAATTACAGAGTTTCAAACCCATATAATATGGATTTCTCTTAGCAAATTCCCTATTACATTTAAACATTTTTAACAATTTGACGTGTACTATATGCATTATTAAAATTAAAACCTTTATAAAGCCATACCAAATGGAAAAATAAATGAATAATCTAAATTCAAACGGTAGCATAATTCTTAATTTGTTGTCTACAAACTTGTGTTTTTAACAACATATAATGTTTTGATTTAAAAAAAACCAAAAATTACCTTTTTTGGCTTAAAAGGATAGGTGATAAAAATTTTCAAAATATTGAAAATATAGTTAAATATGTACTTAAAAGTAAAGAAAAAAGAAATTCTCAAAATATTCATATTTTTAGAGAAATGAGTGTCTTGCGTTAGTTGGATCAACCTGTATAGTATATTTTATTTTTCCGATAAAATAACTCAAGTTTTAAAAAATAATAGTTATTTGTTTTATAATGTGTATTACTTTATGTAAAATCTTTATTTATTAATTATTTTTAATTAATTTTGCGTTCAGTATTACTAATTAATAACAAACGTTATTTACCTCAACGAGTAAAATATTACTTTTTATTTTTACTTTACTTTTAATTGCAAATAACAAATTTGACATAGAACAGATTTATTATTGATTTTGCTCTTTTAGAGCGAAGCGTTTTATTACTATATTGATTAATATTGCTAAGTTTAAGGATTTTTTTAAAAACTTCCTGAATAAAAAGCCAGTATTTGAAAATAGACCCTTGTTCTAATGAGCGTTTTGATTTGTTTGTTGGTCAATAAAGTGCTGTATGGTATAAATGTTGTCTAATAGTTATATATTACACATGCGTTTTCAGATTTAAGCTGTTTTGGACAGTTTTTCTTAAGCAACGCAATATAATATTATACAGTATTTTAGTCAGCATGCAAAAGTTAATGTCGTTAATGGAATTTTTCAAAAGTTTATAATTGATTGTTTATAATATTTATTTAACACAAAAAACACTTGTTCTATGTATGAAACGTAACATTTTTATAATATTCAATTAATATGCTTAAAGAAAAAATAAAGTGCCGTACAGCAAACAACAACATTAACTTTGAGAATATTACAGTATTGAAAAGTGGTTATCGAATTTACATTTTACATTGCAAATTACTTGTTTTAATCACAGCTGTGATTGTACATATTATAACACTAATATTAGGCCCTTTTTTTTAGTAAAATAAAATTATGTTTTCTTATTACGGTATGTTCCGGTATACGTGCCGGGCCAATATTTTAACAAAATATCAAATGAAAAAAAAAAAATTTTGTTTAAGAAAAAACGCATTTTGCACAAATAAAAATCCCTAAACGTCTCAATTATTTTGAACACAACAAAAGGTGTACTGACAAGAGTTATCGATTTGCATACTATACTATGGCTGCAGGCCAGACACCACAAAGCGCACCCCTCACAACATTACGATTGCATTGTGCAGTGTACAAACTCACCCCTTTAGTTAGGTCTGACGGGGTAGATTATTGATTAATGTGTAATGTGTCGGCCAGACGGCCGGGAAGTCCCACCCACGGGTCCCGGCGAACGGTGCAGAATCCACCGCCGTGTTATACATTGCAAAGGTAATAATTATAGTACAGTTGAAGTTTGCAACCCTCCGGAGTAGTTTCGTTATCGTCGCAGCGCTATCGTCTGGCAAAAAATACCCAAACAAAACAAACACCAGTTGGCAGTTTCCAGGTAAGTTTTAAACATAATACAACCTACTATGTAGTATTAATGAGTCTTGACAAATTGTAGATCATATAATTGATCAATTAGCTTCCACGCGTACCTAAAACATATTATTATTTGTACAATGATGTTCTTATTATTTAGTATTTTTTTTTTTTTTTGTCTTCCATCGTCGGTATCTAAGCCGCTTGGTCGATTTTTTAGTATAGACACTCTATAGACCAGAAATCGTACCTGAAACGGCAGTCTTGGCCCGAAAATTTCACAAAAAGTCCACCTCTTCCACTGAAAACCGAGAAAAAGCCCAAACAATTTACTGGTTTTTCAACTTGACATAGCGGTGCTCTAAAACTTTTATTTAAAACGGACAAATTAATTACAAACAAAAAAAAAAAAATACCAAAAGCCATTTGCCCTAGAAGGGATGGAAACTTTTTCTTTAGTTCAGTTTTTCAAGTGAATTTTTAGAGCTTAAGGTCTTAAAATTACACCAAAGGTAGATCTAGGATGGAGCTAAAACGTATAAAATTTTCTCAATAATAACTTTAGTCAGACTTCTTCGTAGTCAATTTCTAGGCGGTCATATTGTGTGAGAGAATCAACAGCCAACAGGTATTTGAAAATATTTGCTCAGTTGTATTAACTCATAAAGACCTGGGACCTCCCCGTTCCGTACTGGTTTATTATTTTTAGTTTTAATTAAGGAAAAAGATAAGTATGTTTCGTATATTGGTTATATCGTGATGAAAAAATATTTTCTTACATTTGGTTGAAAAATAGGCGATTTATTATAGAATATCGTAGAAGGCTGAAATATAACCCAGATACTCATTTTGGATCTCAATATAATGCTCCATTATAATATTGGGACCCGGTCATCCAGGTCACAAAATGCCGGGGGGGGTGTCAAATAGGGGGGTCATTTTAATAAAATTAAATGTTTTTGTTAAATCTTCCAAAATTAATTTAGTAAACTATTCGCCAATTATTAAGTACCTTTAATAGGACTAAAAAGTAAAAAATAAAATTAATTAATTTAAAAAACTTTTTTAAAAACATGCTTTTCTAAAAAATAGTAAAAAAGTGTACTAAAAAGTAAGATCGAATTTTACTACAAGAACAATTAACCGGTCAATTGCATCATATTTTATTTAAAACGGCAATTACTTTGAAAACAACCAAAAATCAACTACAATTTTAAATAATGTTCAAAATCTTTAATTTTTGACTGAAATGAAAAGCGTGGGCCATAGTGTAAATACTGTTGTGTGCATTTCAGAATTATAATAAACGTGAATAATTGGAGGTAGACCAAATGAAGCAAATTTGAATAAATAGTACATAATTCAGCAAGTAGCTGGTAAGGTTAGGTAAAAAGAGTCGGATCGAGTTGACATTTATAAGAAATATTTATTTGGTACGCCCTCACACATCAATAGTCTCAAATTAAAATTGTACCCATTTTCCATCCCTCTAAGGGGGGGGGGAAGGCAAGTTTTTTGGGTTTTTTAGTCGTAATTTCAAATTTGTCAGTAGTTATAACTCATATGTATCCATCACACCTTAAATCTTTTTTTATTTAATGAATTGGATTGAATGAATTTAATTTAAGTAACTAAAAACTGTGAGAAATTATAACATAAACTGTTGGTACTATAATAGTTCTTATTATCAATTAATGTAAATTAGGTATGTAGATAAAATTATGACATTCAAAAAGTCCTAGCTGATAAAAGTTTAATCCGAAAATATTTGATTTTTTTTTGGAAAAGTGAAAACTATAATAATATTGTTTATTGATGATCGGTTTTTTTTTAACGTTCATTTTAAGTGCTGTTATTTTAGAAGTGTTGGAAGTGTTTGCCGAGGCAAATTCGTTCAGCTTGTTAAGTGACTTGCTATTTAGTATTTACTAGCTTCATTATTGCCGATTCAATGAAATTGTTATTATTATTTATTTATATTTATCCTTATGGCAGAACAAAGTGGGTGTTAGAAACATCTGTCGTGTTTGATG
Source organism: Adelges cooleyi (assembly GCF_023614345.1). Classification (NCBI taxonomy): domain Eukaryota; kingdom Metazoa; phylum Arthropoda; class Insecta; order Hemiptera; family Adelgidae; genus Adelges; species Adelges cooleyi. The sequence goes on from NW_026095751.1 coordinate 3,206,694, forward strand.
TTTTGTAAGCAAGTTTTAGGTTATGGAAGTAACGTATAATGGAAATTGTTGTGTATATTGAAAACCCTTTTTTTTTTCAAAGTGTACTAAATGTTTGTTAAGATTATGTTTGTAAATTATATTCATGGTCCGGTTTCACTGCCGGATCATGTACTTGAAGTCAAACTTTACATGAATATTTAACGTTAATCTTTTATGTGTTAATCAAATGTCTGTGTTATCAAGTGCAATTGTTGACAACTCACTATAAATTTGCCATAACCTTAGAAAAGAAAATTATAAGTACAAATTATAAAACTAAAAGCAAAACAAATTTATGAAATTATGAGTTTATTTAATATAATGTTAACTAAATATTTCAATCACATGTGGCAAAACACCAATGTTTTGCATATTGTTATACTGTTATTAACACTACTACACACGTTTTATTGTATAAATTATCCAATATTAGATAATTTGCTTCATGCTAGTTAAATTTTTTTAGTTCATCAACTTCCAGCTCCGATGTTGTACACAATATGTCATTATTTTATTACTATGTCCAAATAAATATATATTTTAACAATAATTAAAAAACATAAATAATAATACTTTATATTATGACTAGGTCAATTGTCGGGAAATTTAACTTAGTGATAATTCTCTTATACTATTATTAAAAAAGCCAATACAGTGGGGTCATCCCATTGTGGGGACGGGGTGATCCAAACTAAGCACAGTATAAATTAACATATTAAGAAAAAATTAAAGTGAGAGAATTGCAGTGTTTAAAAATCGTTCATCAAAGCATTTTTTTTGAGAGTGATTTTGTATTAGAGTGACTTTTTTTAATAATAATTCCTGTAGACCCGTGACCACTCCGTCCCCTCTATGCTTTTATGCCTCGACCCTACAGTATTAGTCTTCTCGGATAAAATCACTTTCAAAATAACGCTTTGATGCTAACCTGTAAACACTGCACTTCACTTTAATTCTTTCTTTTATTTAAAAATAATAATCAACATGTCGATAAAAAATATTTAGCTCTCGTATTAGAATATCTCAATGTTTTGTACTTGAATACTTTTATATTATACTTTTTAATGACACTATAATAAGCGGAGTTTAAAAAAATATATCACTTAATAATAATGTAATGAGGTGAAATCGTAATGGCAATACTATGCTTTAGATCGTCTGACTATAATGATGTATTGGTATAGTTATCTGTATACATTCTAGTACACAAATATATTTTCTTTAACTGTTAATCGTTGTTTTACTCACATATAGCAAGTCAATAATTACCACTGATCAATGTGTCAATATCGCTTTTTTTAGAAAATTCCATAAAATATTAAAAATGTTATTTTTTTCCAATGATATCAACTTATGTTTAAAATTTAAGACGGGGGTGTAGTGTGGTAGAGTAATAGCGAACTTATAAAAAAAATAACTCAAAGGAATGAAATATCCAAAACTGGCTATCGACTAGTTAACATATTCAGCAAATTATTCTTAATTCGAATTGAGTAAATAAATATAACTCCTTACTATTAAACTTCTAAAATTGGTCAGAGCTCTGAAAATTATATCTTGAATTCTACATTTTGTGTATATTATTATTGCTCAATCAATTTTATATGTATATATATATATATACCTCCATTTCAATGAATAAACACTGTAATATGTTTTTTTTAACTTTTTTATTTGAACGGCACGATATTGTTTGTTCTAGTACAGGACCTAACCGAAATTACCAATAAAACGAATATACAAATAGATCAAATGGCTACAACCGACCAATACTCAAACAAACTTCAGAAGTTCCTATGCGATTTGTGTAGGAAATGTTTTTCTACCAAAAAGCAAATTCTCCGTCACATGATTATCATCCACAATACTGCAACGGCGAATCGTTTTCTCGAAAAACACAAGTCTGATGAAAACCCTTACAAGTGTGGAGTTTGTTTAAAATCTTTTAAGACGAAATCCAATCTGGTAAGACACCAAAGCGTGCATACTAAAGAAAAGCCCTACAAATGTGTTGTATGCCTGAAATCGTTTTCGGCAAAATCCTATCTGGTAATACACGAACGAACGCACACTGGACAGAAGCCATACAAATGTGACGTGTGTCTAAAGTCTTTTACACAAAAACCTAACCTCACAGTACATATGCGTGTCCATACCGTAGAAAAACCTTACACATGTGCCGTTTGTTTAAAATCGTTTAAGGCGAAATCCTCACTGGAAACGCACATACGGCTGCATACTGACGGAAATCTCTTCAAATGTGACGTGTGTCTGAAGTATTTTACACGAAAAGGAAACCTCGCAGTGCACAAACGATTGCATACCGGGGAAAAACCCTACACTTGCGACGTGTGCCGGAGATCATTTTCGACAAAATCCTGTCTGGTATATCACGTGCGCAAGCATACTGGCGAACATCCTTACAAACGTGTTGTATGCTTGAAATCTTTTTCGGAAAAATGCAATCTAGTAACACACAAATGCACGCACACTGGCGAGAAGCCATACAATTGTGTCGTGTGCCTGAAATCAAATTCGGCAAAATCAAGTGCGGTAACGCACGAACGCAAGCACACTGGCGAGAAGCCACATAAATGTGACGTGTGTCTAAAATATTTTACTCAAAAAACAATCCTAGCCGTAAACAAACGAGTGAATACTGGAGAAAAGCCCTACACTCGTGACGTCTGTCTGAAACCTTTTTCGGAAAAATCCTATCTGGTAAAACACGCACGCGAGCACACTAGCGAGAAGCCATACAAATGTGAATTGTGTCTAAAGTGTTTTACACAAAAAGCGAACCTTATCCAACACAAACGTGTCCATACCAGAGAAGAGTGTAACGAGTGCTTAAGATCGTTGACTCCAGAGCACCGCCTGGCTGGACTCAAATGTGTCCATATTGATAAAAAGCCATACAAATGTGTTTTCTGCATGAAGAGTTTTACAAATAAAGGAAACCTCGCGATACACGAACGAGTGCACACTGGCGAGAAGCCATACAAATGTGACTTGTGTCCAAAGTATTTTAGACAAAATGCTCACCTTGCCCGACACAAACGTATCCATAGCGGAAAAAATCCTTACAAATGTGCCGTTTGCTTAAAATCGTATAATGCGAAACCCAGTCTGGTAACGCACATACAGCGGCATTCTGTCCAAAAGCCATATAAATGTGCTGTGTGCCTGAAATCGTTTTCGGTAAAATCCCTTCTGGTAGTACACGAACGAGTGCATACTAGCGAAAAGCCCTACAAATGTTTTTTGTGCCCGACATATTTTTCGAGAAAAGCCTATCTGGTGAGCCACGAACGCACGCACACTGGCGAGAGGCCATACAAATGTGACGTTTGTCTTAAGTATTTTACACGAAAAGCCGACCTCGCCGTACACGAACGATTGCATACCGGAGAAAAACCTTACGTTTGTGACGTGTGTTTCAAGCGTTTTACTCAAAAAATTACCCTTACGGTACATAAACGTGTCCATACCAGAGAAATGCCTTACAAATGTGAAGTTTGTTTAAAATCTTTTAAGGCAAAATGTAATCTGGTAAGGCACGAACGCACGCATGCTGCAGAAAAGTCATACAAGTGTGTTGTGTGCCTGAAACCTATTGCAATGAAATCCTACCTCGCTAAAAAACATAAACATGTTTACTCTGGTGGAAATCCTTGCGAATGCGAGGTTTGTTTCAAGTGTTTTGCTCAAAAATGAAACCGGGATCGACAAAAACGTGTTCATGTTTGAGAATAGTCAGATATTTGTTCTTCACCAGTCTTAATCTAAAATTCAAATTTAAGATTTTTTTTAGTTTGTGTGTTGTTCAATACTCTATACTTGTTGTAACAAAAAATAAATCATTTTATAGAAATACATTTTTTTATCATATTTTAGATTTATATCACTCATTGTATTGTCCTTTTTTCTGAATTTCCACATTTTAATTGTTATAAATAAATTATTTAAACAATACTTTATTAAATGCATATGGTTTATTTAATGCCTACATGATTTTGTTTTGCTTACACAATTTTCGTATCACATATTCGAAATTTATAATATAAACATTAGCACTGACCCGTGCAATTTATTGCCCATAATAACACAATTTTAGTGTTTATTTTATATTATTAGGTAAGGCTAAATAAAAAGTAGTAATATTCTCACAATTCTAAATTGCAAACTCTTTAGAATAAAATTCTACAAGCTTGGCCTTTCTCTTTTAGAATACCTCGTATACATTTATAATTTTGTCCATTTGGAAACTAGTAATATTTAGCAAAAATTAATATTATAATTTTAAGTTGTTTGGCGTAATGAAAAAAAGGAGAAAAATACACTTGGACCGTAGTCAAATTCTAGGCGGTCATATTGTTTGAGTGAATCAACATTCAACAGTCAACAGGTATTTAAAAATATTCGTTTAGTTGTATACAGGGTGATTCATTAAGGATAAGACACTCATTTTCTCAGAATATATTAATATTATGAACAATATTTTTTCCAATATTTTTCAATATTTGGAAAATTTATATCACCAATCCTTGAAGGCCAAAAATGGGGATTTTTAAATGGCAACATGTGTTTTTAATTACAAACATTTGTAGACAAAAAATAAAAAAATATTTTAGCGTTTGAATTTTGTATTTTCATTTATTTGTTCATTTGTTATGACTTTTTAAAGATTTGATTTTTTTACTGTAATTCTTAGTATTTTCAATCGTTACTACAAAAACGAGTAGTTTTATTACACGCATAAAAATATTTTGATAAAGTGGGTTTGTAAAACCAATATGTATACCTGTGTTAGAAATTGGAATAGGTTGTAATCTGTAGATAAGAATCGTTTGTCTATCAAAGTCTTTTAAACCAGTGACTTTTTTTTGTTAGAGTGTTATCGCCAAATGGACAATGCGAACATAAATATGAACTTAATGTGCTACCGGTTTTGGAAAACCGAAGAAACATGATAATTATTAAGAGAAAATGTAGTATCTTAACAAAGTCATGGCTAATGAACAAATAAATGAAAATACAAAATTCAAACGCTAAAATATTTTTTTATTTTTTGTCTACAAATTTATGTTATTATAAATATAAGTTGCAGTTTAAAAAAAACTAAAATCTCCCTTTTTGGCCTTCACGGATTGGTGATAAAAATTTTCAAAATATTGAAAAATATAATATAATGTGTACCCAAAAATCTTGGAAAAAAATATTTTTCCAAATATTAATATATTCCGAGAAAATTAGTGTCTTATCCTTAATGAATCACCCTGTAGACCTGTGACCTTCCCGTCCCAATATTCTCTGTCCCCACTGTACTGGTTTTTTATTTTTAGTTTTAATTGAGTAAAAAGATAAGTTTGTTTCGTTTAATAGTTATATCGTGATAATACTATATTTTATTATACATTGGTTAAAATATATTTAATATACTATCATGATTAGCTGTAGGTTTTTATAAAAATTGCACTTATATTAAAGAAGTATCTTGGTAGCCGGGACTTGTTAATCCCAAATATAAGAGGAGATAAGTAACGCGCCGTGCGGTCAGGATGGTCAGTTTTGTATAGTGTGTAGCCGTAAATTTAGTTGTTTGGTTTGTGTGTTAGGTGTGTTTCGGGAATAATAATAATTTATATTAATTATAAATAGATAATTATGAATTTATCTTTTATCTTCTCTCTCTTTTGTATTCAATCCTGAGATTGGTTTGTAGCAATTCTCCACTGTTCCTTGTGACTTGCCTTCCTCTTTGTCTCTTCGTAAAAACTACACCCTTGGTCCTTAATTATTTTTTGCATGATATACTCCATTCGTGGTCTTCCCCTAGCATTTTTACCTTTTACACAGCCTTCTATAATTAATCCCAGCAATCCACCATGTTTTAATACGTGTCCAATCTATTCATTTCTCCTTTTCTTGATACTACTCCATAAAGTTTTTCTCTCAGACATTCTTACTAATACTTCCTCGTTTGTTACCATATCCGTCCAAATTATTTTAAGCATTCTTCTGTAACACCACATCTCAAAAGCTTCAATTCTTCTCTGTTCCTCTTTGGCAATCGTCCACGTTTCGCTGCCATACAGCATTATACGCCATACGTATGTCTTCAGAAGATTTATCCTGGTGCGTATGCTGATATTTCTTTAATTAAAAAGTCCTCTTTTTTGTTAAATGCTATCTTAGCTTGGCATATTCTCTTTATTATTTCTCTTTTACTTCTGTCATCTTCACTGGGTCATTCCACGTCAAATTACCTAATGGGTGTGCGACTATACTCCAAAAATGTTTGAAATTTGTATCGTACATTCTTTATAGGTCCTTAATAACAAAAACATTAAAAACAAATTTTTTTTTGGACCTAGGTAGGTCAATTTTAAAAAAAAATTATCCAAAAACACCTCATGTTCCCGACTCTGTAATTTAACCTCCGATAGTGGTATAGATATAAAACCTGCACAGTTAAAATTATAATTAGGTGTACTTTAACCATATATTAAGAAAATATATTTATTTTTATTTTTTAACCCTAGAAATTTTTTTATTTTTTTTGAATTTTTCAAAAACATTTTTTGGGGTCAAACAGTTAAAAATTAAAAAAAAATATTTTGTTTATATAAAATTTAAGTTATGTTCTTATGATCCATATCATCTTTGAACCGATTAAGTTTTTTTTTGCTATTAATTTACGGCTTCAAACATGGGTATTTTGCTGAAAACTACCTACTTTAATGACCCACAACACAAATGTGACAGAACGAAAATTTTCCAAATTCACGCAATACTTACTTATAAGTGAGAAGATCATCTGGTAAAAGTTTGGTGATGGAGAAATTATTTTGACACCAGAAATAAGGTTTCAATTTTTTTTTTTTTTTCAAAAACTTTTTTTGAGGTTAAAAAGTAAAATTTTTTAAAAAACTGTTTTTTTTTTATAAAATTTAAGTTATGCTCTTATGATCCATATCATCTTTGAACCAATTAAGTTTTTTTTTGCTATTTTCAAACATAAGTGGTAAGCTGAAAACGGCCTACGTTAATGACCCACAGCACAAATGTGACTGAACGAACATTTTCCAAATTTACGGGGTACTTACATATAAGTAAGTAGAACATGTGGTAAGAGTTTGGTGTTGGAGAAATTATTCTAACATCCGTGGTAAGCGATCAAATTTTACGATTTACACTTATTGGAAATATACACAATTTACATTTACATTTTGAACCTTTACCACTGGTTTGGAAAAACGTACAAACAGTTGCTCGACATTAAATCTGACAACCGGTATAGTACAAGAAGACAAATGATAAGAGTAATTTCTATTTTTTTCGTAAAGCAAATTTTGTAGTTAATATTTATGTTGGTTTACTCCATTTGCATTCCAGAGGAATATGGTGGTCAACTAAGACAAGTTATAATTGGAGAAATTCATTTTTTAAAAGCACTTTGTTTATGCCTGAGGTGAGAAGTGTATTAAGTCCTTAATAAACGATGATAGAGTATTTGTAAGATTTGTTGTGTCTTGGTTGTTTTTGTTGTTTAATACTTAAGTGAAGAGTTTTTGTGAGTGGGGTTGAGTATACTCTTTTTGTGAGATGTGACTTGGAATTAATTTACAATGTTTGAGTTTGTTGGAATAACTAATTTTTGTTCAGGGTTTTTTTTTTATACGTAATTAATTTTTGGTTTTTTTGTAAGATCCTTGTAAACTATGCATCCTTTGTGGGAGGTTGATCGGGTGCGTTTGAACAGTTTTTGGTCAGATGTAATTTGCCACATTTAACACAGAGTGGTTGGTGGTTGCAAACATGTTTTGTATAATCAAAATCTGGGGAGCTGAGCCATTGTATAAGTGACGGTGAGGATGTGGTCCTCTTAAAACAAATGGGATTTAATTAAATTATATTAGTATTTTGATTGCTTGGTTTTAAGTCGATAAAAAATAAGGGTAGTGGTAATTTATTTCGACTACTTTTAGAGCGTTGAAACCAAGAACCAGTATAACCAGATAACCAGTTAACATTTTCAGGAATTTATTCTTAATTAAGTAAATAAATAATATACCTTACTATTAAAGTTCTAAAAGTGGCCAGAGCTCTGAAAATTATATCTTGAATTCGCTATTCTACATTTTGTGTATATTTATTTATTGCTTAATCAATTTTAAATATATATATATATATATATACCTATATTTTAACGAATAAATACTGTAATATGTTTTATAAACTTTTTTATTAGAACGACATGATATTTTTTGTTCTAGTGCAGGACCTAACCGAAATTATCAATCAAACGAATATACAAATAGATCAAATGGCACAAACTATAACCAACCAATATTCAAACAAACTTCAGACGTTCCTTTGCGATTTGTGTAAAAAATGTTTTTTTACCAAAAAGCAAATTTTCCGTCACATGATTACCATCCACAGTACTGCAACGGCTAATCGTTCACTCAAAAAACACAAGTCTGATGAAAATCCTTACAAGTGTGGAATTTGTTTTAAATATTTTTCAGCAAAATCCACTCTGGTAATACACGAACGAACGCACACTGGTCAGAAGCCATATAAATGTGACGTGTGCCTGAAATCTTTTCCAAATAAATCCTATCAGGGAACTCATATGCGCATACATACTGGCGAAAAGCCCCACAATTGTGTTGTATGCCTGAAATCTTTTACGGATAAATCCAATCTGGTAAAGCACATGCGCGTGCATTCTGGCGAAAAACCTTACAAATGTGTTGTATGCCAAAAATCTTTTTCGGAAAAATCCACTCTGGTAAAGCACATGCGTTTACATACTGGCGAAAAACCATACTCTTGTGACTTGTGCCTGAAATCTTTTTCGGTAAAATCCTATCTGGTAAGACACATACGCATGCATAATGGCGAAAAGCCTTACAATTGTGTTGTATGCCTGAAATCTTTTACGGATAAATCCAATCTGGTAAAGCACATGCGCATGCATACTGGCGAAAAACCTTACAAATGTGTTGTATGCCTGAAATCTTTTTCGGCAAAATCCACTCTGGTAACGCACAAACTCACGCATACTGGCGAGAAGCCATATAAGTGTAATGTGTGCCTGAAATCTTTTCCAGTAAAATCCTATCTGGTAACTCATATGCGCATACATACTGGCGAAAAGCCCTACAATTGTGTTGTATGCCTGAAATCTTTTTCGGCAAAATCCACTCTGGTAAATCACGTGCGCGTGCATACTGCCGAAAAACCTTACACTTGTGACTTGTGTCTGAAATCTTTTTCGGTAAAATCCTATCTGGTAAAACACGAACTCACGCATACTGGCAAGAAGCCACACAAATGTAATGTTTGTTTAAAATCTTTTACTGTGAAATGCAGCCTGGTAACACACCAAAGCGTGCACACTAATGAAAAACTTTACAAATGTAAAGTTTGTTTAAAATCGTTCAAAGTGAAATCCAGTCTGGTAAGGCACGTAAGCCTCCATACTGGCGAAAAGCCCTACGAATGTGTCGTGTGCCTGAAATCTTTTTCGGCAAAATCCACTCTGGTAAAGCACATGCGTGTACATACTGGCGAAAAACCATACTCTTGTGACTTGTGCCTGAAATCTTTTCCAGTAAAATCCTATCTGGTAAGACACATACGCATGCATAATGGCGAAAAGCCTTACAATTGTGTTTTATGCCTAAAATATTTTACGGATAAATCCACTCTGGTAAAGCACATGCGTGTACATACTGGCGAAAAACCATACTCTTGTGACTTGTGCCAGAAATCTTTTTTGGCAAAATCGTCTCTGGTAGCACACGAACGCCTGCATACTGCCGAAAAGCCCTACGAATGTGTCGTGTGCATGAAATCTTTTCTAGTAAAATCCTATCTGGTAAAGCATATGCGCATACATACTGCCGAAAAGCCCTACAAATGTGTTAGATGCCTGAAATCTTTTTCGATAAAATCCAACATGGTAGCACATGAACGCACGCACACTGGTGAAAAGCCTTACACTTGTGAAGTGTGTTTAAAGTGTTTTACACAAAAATCAAACCTCGCAGTACACGAACGCATGCATGCTGCAGAAAAGTCATACAAGTGTGTCATGTGCCTGAAACCTATTGCGGTGAAATCCTACCTCGCAAAAAAACATAAACATGTCCATTCTGGTGACAAGCCTTGCCAATGCGAAGTGTGTTTCAAGTGTTTTGCTAAAAAATACGACACAGTTAAACAACAAAAACGTGACCATGTTGGAGAATAGTCTGATCTTTATCAGTCATCAGTCTTTACCTACAATTTAAATGTAAGACTTTTTTGTCTATGTGTTAATCATTACTTTATACTTGTTGTAACAAAAAATGAACCATTTTATGGACATTTAGTTAAAATTAAAAATATCTTTTAGACATTTAATACTTTGTGTTGTTTATTTTTCTGAATTTCTACATTTTATTGAACAATGTTTTATTTTTAAGTTTAGTTCATTTATTGCATATGTCTACATGTTTTTGTTTTATTTACCCAATATTGTATCACATGATTAAAATATATAGTATAAACACCAGCACTGACTCGTGCTGGCTGCTATATTTATGTGTAATGTAATATTATAAAAAATCATGCTAACAGAACTGGTTGCTTGAAAAACGCGTAGGTTCTTTTTTTATTTAAGTGATATTTACAATCTATACAATATGTTTATTATAATAAGTAACTGAGTTAATAAATGAGCGATTGGCTAGAGACATTGGGATTGCCGTCAATTGTAAAAACTGCTGTGTCGTTCTCGAAAGTGACCAGAGTTGTATTTGCTGTCTGGGGGATGTCGGCTGTGAGCACTTTGTATAGGTCTGGAGATAAATCGCTTCCTTGGGGACCTCTTATTATATGGTCACTCTATATTTTATACTTGAATACTTCTAACTATACTTTTTAACAACACTATGATAAGCGGAGTATAAAAAATAAATATCACTAAATAATAATGTATTGGCATAACAACGTAATGACAATAATGTAGTTTAGATCAACTAACTATAATAATTTATTTACATAATTATCTGTATATATTCTAATTAATAAATATATTTTCAATAACCTATTGATCGTTGTATTACCCACTTATAGCAATTCAAAAATTACCACTGTTCAATATGTCAATGTTTTATTTTTAAGTTAGTTTGTTTTGATGAATCTGATGAATCACTAGTTTGTCCGAAATATTTGTCGGATACCTGTTGCTTGTTAGTTTACTCGCACTACGGTCGTCGTGTAATTTCTCCTCCCCCTCTTTTTTTTGTTTTAATAAAAAAAACCGTTTGACTGCAGATCTACCTTAGGTTTGGTTATCAGACCTCAAGACCTAAAACTTTACCTAAAGAAGCGTAATAAAGGACAATTTTCCACCACTTCTTAGGTAAAGTGTTTATGATATTTGTTTTAATTTTACAGTAGATGTTTCCAACGCGACTTATTACAATAGAGCCCGAACCAAGTCCAGTGTAACTCATAAAGAGTATAATCTAAAGTACAATAATGAATTACGGTTGTAATGTGGGATCCAGTCTTAATGAATTCGCACCAAAGCATTCCTATTTTTTCTATTCTAAACTGCCAGAGTACCAATTGTGTGATAAAGATCTCACCAAAGTAAGTTGATTCACAAAAAAAAAGCAGTCATGTCTTCAGGCACAAAATAAAACACAACTAATTTAAAACCTTCTCGGCTATTTCTATATTGTTATTTGAAAGACATCCAGCGGACCCATACACAATAGTAAATAACTAAATTTAATTAACTCTTGCTGCATGATTACCACATTCCACATATTCTGTATTTCAATGTTTCAATATCGGTAATATTAACAAAAAGTAGTACGGCCTACTTTGAAATCAATTTATAACCATATAATCATAATTATTGAGTCGCTTCCCCACGAATACCGCGTTAACAGGGTAGTTTATATGTTGGAGGTAATAACCAAAAACATGGCGTAGGATGAATTAGTAGAGTAAGTCTCAGAGACGAGTACAACATATTAAATTCTTTTTTCATGGAGAAAAATTAAAATTTCAATTTTATGATTTATAAGAGCATTAGCATCAGTTTTCCCTTAGAATAGAGACATTTTATCACTACTTATACGGCTTTAATGAGGTTCTACCCAAAAAATATAATAAAACAATCTTAATATACAAAATATTATAAAATAACAATATGTATACAATATATAAGCAATAAATATTTTATTATAAAATCGTGATACAAACTGTTTATTATTAAATACATTTAATTTATTGACAATTTGGATAAAAGTGAGGTAAGAAAAAAATATTTTAACCAAACAATAATGGCATTACAAAAGAAATTATTATTATAATAACTGATTCAAATTATTGTAATTAAAAAAAAAAAGGCCTTATTGGAGTACGATTACCTATTTCTACTTCCCACAAGTCATCATCAATGAATGTATATACGAAAATTGTAGCGCCAGTCACATCTTCTAAACTGCAATAAGGTTCGTCAAGAAACACAGTGGATATAAATGAAAGTGGGTATTTAATAGATCTAAATAACCCTGCTAAACGACACATCATTTCTAAATCCTTGAAAAGTGGATCGTTTTGGCCTTAAAAAAAATTGTCCGTATTTAGCTAACTTCTTACTAATTTTCTTTATTTACAAGACAAAACTTCGCACAATAATACACGTGTATGATAAACCATAAAAAAATAACAACACAAAGGCTTTCCGTATTATACAATGGTGTTATTTTTAATCATTATTTTTTTAAAGTAGGGGAAACACTAAGCAGTGTTATAAACAAATGTCTTCTCTGGATTTAATTTAATTGGTAATTTTTAAGAAACAAAATTGGTTAAATAAAATTGACATCAAGTCCAAAATTAATCTATAGGCAATTAATGATTATACCGAAAAGATAAAATGTTACCTTAAGAATAATACCTAACTCATATTTGTATGTTAGTAAAAAAAATTCAGATATTCATGTTGAGTCAAATCTTTAATACTAAATTTGTGTATTACTGTGGTAAAAATAAATGTCTGTAAATTATTATTATATTTTTTTATAATAAATACTATATGTATATTTACGTATTAAAAATTGTACAGCTTCTAAAGTCATTTCTCTTCTTGCTCTTCCCAAAGAAGACAGGCCTTAATAACAAATGAAAAATAAATTAGTTGCTTGCGATTGAATCGCATTACATTCAAAATAAATGTAATATCGCCAATTTTCGCATAACCATGTCATTAATATTTAGAGGTACTATATTACACCAACAATTTTAAATATAAACTCCCATCCCATTAAAATTGGAATAAATACATAAAAGGATGATATACAATTGAAAAAATCAAAATTAGTTCTATTCTTGATATAATGGTGTGATTTGTCCCTATTAAACAATTTAGAAATGAATTGACATAAAAACACATCTCATAAGCAAAGACAAATAATTATAATCATAGTGTTGCAAATAGTTGGTACAATATAATAGAATATAAAGATATCCTAATTAATAGACATAATTGTTATAAAAATAAAAATGTAAATGAATTATTTTCATTGGTCCATATAAAAAGTATACAGTGGTTTAAAAACCATTACAACTCAATATTAACAATTACCAAATGAACGGATGATTCTTTTTCTTGGAACTGCTGTAGGATGGTTTCTTCTCTTTTCTAAAACACTTGCTAAATTTTCTGTAAAAAAACATAAAATACTGTGATGATGTTATGCCATAAAAACAGAAAACAAATTATTTAGTTGTGATAGCATGGCATTACATTTTAAATAACCGTAATTTTACCAATTTTTGTACAACCTGCCCTTAATACCTAAAATATACTACACAATCATACTATTTTTGCAATTACTTATTTTTAATGTAGCTATGTGACTCGAAAGTCACAGTTAATTTAGCTAGCCTTATTTCAACGTATTAAACAATTTAATTAGTTTTTTTTTATTCCTAAATCTTCTTCTTTATCTTCGCTTTGCACTCCCAACTATATGGGGTCGGCCACCCTAGTCCTACACCTCCATAGAGCTCGGTCTTCTACATCTCGTTCAATCACCCCCGCTATCATCATATCACCCTGTATTCCGTCCACCCATCTTTTCTTTGGTCTTCCTCTTCCTCTTAATCCCTCTACATTCATCTTCATAACACCTCTCACTGCCTCTGCCTCATCTCTTCTCATAACATGACCGAACCATCTCAACCTATTCACTCTCATTTTCTCCACAATTGATGCAACTCCTAGACTGCCCCTTATGTATTCATTTCTTATTCTGTCTTCCCCAGTCACTCCACTCATTCATCTTAACATTCTCATCTCCGCTACACTCATTCTCTGTTCCGTTTTCTTATACACTGCCCAACATTCCGACCCATATAACATTACTGGCCTCACTACCGACCTATAAATTGTACCTTTCTATCTTATAGGCATCTTTCTGTCACACAAAACACCCGACGGTCCCCTCCACTTCACCCATCCACGATTTATTCTATTTTTCACATCCTCCTCGTACCCACCATTTTCCTGTACCACCGATCCTAAGTACTTAAACCTATCAACCTCGCACACTTCATCATCACCCATCTGCATTACCTGTCTTACCCTATAACCTTCTCCAAAATCAAACACGATTGTCTCCGTTTTACTCCTACTTTCCCTTCAAGCGGCGCTCTCCACTCTTCAAGTCTCTCACCCAATTCTTCCGGACTTTACCCCACTAACACTACGTTATCCGCAAACATCATACACCATGGCACCTCCTTCCCTGTATATCTTTCGTAATCTCATCCATTACTAAAGAGAACAAGTAAGGACTAAACGCTGAACCTTGATGCACGCCTACTCTTACACTAAAATCTTCAGTTTCTCCACACACACTCTTCACTTTTGCACTTGCCCCTTTATACTTTTTTCTTTATTACTTTCACATACGCGCTCGGAACTCCTTTCTTCCTTAACGTCCACCTCAAAACCTCTCTGTTTTTTTAATTCCTAATTGCCTTTGTAAATAAAACTGGCTAAAACTATGTAGGTTTGTTATTACCTAATTTTATTGTAGGTGCTTCGATACGTCCTGTAACAAGAAGATAATATATGGAACAATAATACGGTTAAAATGTTTTTATTTTTTTTTTTTTACCTATCACAGTCATTTTAAAATTAAAAATACTTAGTCAATTCAATCAATGCAAGAACTCCTAGTAGCGTCGTTTGAATTAACGATTTGGACAATATTTTAACGATCATCAAAAAACATCATTTCCAATATCTAGAGTCTTCTTTTGTTAAGGTAAAAAGTTTAGTTGTTTGACAATAACTGAAATGACGACTTGAACTGGATATAAATTGCTTACTCAAATTTCGTCTATTAATTACAAGTCATATCTTCTTTAGCAGAGTTATGAAGTGTTAAAATAAAAAAACGTTGGAAAAAATAATTCAAAGTATCCACACTACAAGCGGATACATAGGCACATTTATATGTCTTATGACCGAGTAAATGTCAATTTAAGTATACCTAAATTTCTTATTATCTGATTTTTAAAATATTTTTTGTTGGCCAAAAATTGTTTTTAGCAGTTTTTTAATATTTGGCCTCAATCGATTCCCATCCCCAGCCCCATTTCCATCCCTTCACAACAGCTTTACATTATCCCTTATCTCTAATCTCTCATATCTTATCAGATAATTATTTATCAGTTCTTTCATTCAAAAAAAAAAAACTAGATCGTGCCACACTTACATATTTTCTACTGTAACGCTCAGCGTCACGCACAGATATTTTAGCCTTTAGAGAATATTTACTACTATCTAATATATTAATGATTACCTTTTTCGGTATAATCAGGCGGAAGATTTAGATCTAGACTTTGAATTGAAACTGGATCTGTAACAAATTAATATATAATAATAGTTCAGTCAATAAAAAACCTGTTTTTATCATTTTGCCATAACAGTTACTTTAAACTGAGCATGCTTGGATGGAATTATTTAATGTAAGCCATTTTACAGCTAAAAATAGTTTAAAAAAGGCAAATTTAAATTACGGTCGAACGTCCAGACTAGAAGCAATAAACATATGCCTTATTGATTTTGAACTAGATCAATGTTGAAAAAATATTATTCGTATAATAATGTTAAGTATTATGGTTACTATATAAACGCTCGGATAGTGTGTTTCTAACACTTATATCTAGCCATATTATACTTGTTTTAAAATATTTGATGATTTTAAATAAAATATAAATTTTTTTTATTGTATATCAAAATGCTATTTAATTAAAAAATAATAATGTTAGTGTGAAAATATTATTTACATATTGTGCACTTTACAATTTCATTAAAAGTACAGTTGGACCATAATGTAAGAACTTCTAGTAGCCTCGTTTGAAATAGCGATTTGGACATTGTTTTAAGGATCACAAAACAAAAAGTATAGGGTTTCAATTTAATTTCTAGTCGTATAATTATTATTTTTATTTAGAACTATATTATAAAAATGAAATCATTGTTCATCCAAAAAGTTAAATTTTTTCTTTACCTGGTGTATCGCTTATTGCTGCTTGCATAATTTCCTCGTATTTTGGCCTATCTAATATTCAATATAAAATCAGTTTGAATGTAAATTATTTCTAATGATACTATTATAACTAATGACCTTAAAAATTATAAAAATAAAAAAGTTATAAAAATTTTTTATAATTTTCCTATAACAGTTACATTAAACTGAAATTTTTTGGATTTATTTAAGCAATGTAAATTATGTTATACAATATTGTTCGTTAAATTGTTTATTTACCTGTAACAGCAAGTATTTCTAACTGTAACGTTTTCTGGTACTCTAACTTTTCTAATGTTAAAAATATAATAAATTTAATGTAAATCTTTTCTAATAATTCAAATCAATATTATAAATGTATTATGTTTACCTTTAAGATGTATTATTGTATTACCAACAGAAACTAGTACTTTACTCTCTAAAATTAAAATTAAAACATTTTGTACTTAATGAATATCAAATAGCTATATTCAAAAATTATAGCTTAAGGTAACACCTAATGAAAATTCATGGCGTTTGATTTTCAGAAGTTTATTCATCTACCAACCTAATATCTACTTATTAGCTGTATTTTTTTTATTCAAAATGAATTCTATTTATGACAGTATAGTATTAAGTCAATAACATCCACACAGGCGTTGGAATAATCAAGATAAAAACGATATTAATTTTCCAGGACGTAATTTGTGAATAAACCAACAGTCAATAGTTTCAATAAGTCAATTTCGAGAAATCAATCGAAATAAGTAGATTATCATATATACATTTTATTTATTAATCAAACCCTTAAAGAATATTTACGACTATTAAATACATTCATAATCACCTTCTTCGGAAATAGTGGACGGATCAAGATTTAGATCTGGAATTTTATTTTGACTAGGGCCTGTAAGAAAATACATAATAATAATACAGTCAATAATAACAGGTTTTATGATTTCTCTATAGAAGTAACTTTAAACTGAGACTGTTAAATTCTCTCTTAGATTAAATTAAGCAATGTGAACTATTGAACAACTTAAATTTCGGAATATTTTGTACATCATGAATATCAAATAACTATGTTAAAAGATGTTTATAAAATGTTAATTAATAAGAAAATAATTACCTGATTCTTCCAATTTGTCATCCATACTCTCTGTAATTAGCATAACTCAAATGTGTTATTTCATGACATTATATTATGTTGTACATTATAATCTATTATTCTCTGGGGCAATGAAGAAACCTCTACGCGGTGCACCCGAGGCAACTGTGTTATCCTAACTGATAATACAGGCTTTTTTTCAACTCCAGGCAACAACAAAAACGAGATGCGACTGGAGAAAACGACAAGTTGTGAAACTTTTTAACGTGGAAGACCTTGACAACGCAATCGCTGCTATGAAAGAATCCAGCTGGACTGGACGACATTTGCACGGAACAAGTACGACATTTCGGACCGAGGGCCATTGACAGTGGATCGCAAACCTTTACAACTATTTAAATGAAACACAAATAATACCAAAAATATAAAGAAAAGCCAAGATAGTTGCTCTACTAAAACCTGGAAAAGAGGCGACTTGCCCAAGAAAATTATCGGCCAGTATCTATGTCACACATATAAAATGCAAAAACTATTATATGGCCAATGGCCTCAAACCAAGCACAGTTTAAACCAGCATAGCCTATGCCCGTGCATTCCAAACCGGTATAGTTTAAACATTTAGAGTATAAATCAAGTTCCGTCATAACTAGTAGGAGTACAAACAAAGCTCAGTTTAAGCCAGTACGGTCCAAAATAGTACTAAGCTCAATTATAATTTAGCATAAAATTAAAATTAAAGCAATTTGTACTTAATGAATATCAAATTTTACCGTCGGAATATGAGGAACTTTCTGAAATTAAAATAAAAACATTTTTTACTTACTGATAATCAAATAACTCTGTTGAGAAATAATATCATAATATTTTACCATCAGAATCTGACTCTCTTTCATCTGAAATTAAAATGAAAACAATTTGTAAATAATAAATACCAAATATCAATGTTAAAACATGTTCAAAAAATGTTAAAAAATAATTACCTAGTTCCCTCAATCTAACATGAATTATTTCTGTAATTAATATAATTTTAAATTATTATTTCATGACATTACATTATATTATTCTAACTTAAAAAAAAATGTGTGGGTCCTCCAGTAAGAACATAGTTTACATATCATGTGTTCAGAATTTCATGCAATACCCGATTTTTTTATGATGTAGATTTTTAAAAAAAGACTTGTGAAAAAAATTTTATTTTTATCAAACAGTAAAGATTTGAATTTTTTTTTAGTTAGAAGCTAGAGTTAGGAAGGTAGGGATACCGTAAAACATGTGAAATATTTGTATAAGCGATTTTGGTAATTATTACCTGGTACTGCCAGCATAATAGCCATTTGCTCTGAAATTAACATAACATAAAATAAGTGTTACTTTATGACGACCCTGCTTCGGACACAGAGAAACGGATTATAGATTGGACACGGAAAACGGACAATAGAATTTTAGATAGCGACCTGGAATGTAATGAGTATCTTTAGAGCTGTTGCGTGCCAAAACTTAGTAGAGGTATTGGTCGTGTATAAATTTAAAGTAGCAGGTATTTAAGAAGTAAGATGGACGGGAAAAGGACAACTAAAAGTAGGAAAGTATGTTGTATACTTCTCAGGAGTGAAAAGATCCGCCATTTTGGGTGTGGATTTGCCATACATGAGACCAATGAACCGTATATAAAGGATTTCAACCCTATATTAGAGGGATTAGCGGTACTAAAAATTGACACTAAACCTATAAATATCGCCTTGATATGCACTAATGCAACCAACGGAATCCGCTGACGAGGATAGTAAGGACGCCTTCTATGAGGACCTGATCCAAGTATATGAAAAATTGCCAGGGAATGAAATTAAGATAGTGTTGGGTGACTTATACGCTAAATGTGAAAGAGAAATGCAGTTTTCCCCTACTTTAGGAAAAGAAAGTCTACATGAGACGAGCAATGGGAATGGGCTCAGACTAATATCATTCGCGACAGGGAAAAATAAGGTAATAAGTAGCACAACGTTTTCCACGTAAGAGAATCTATAAAGGTACATGGAAGTCACCAGGTGGTGTAACAATTAACCAGATAGATCACGTTCTTATTCAAAAAATATTCCGCCATGCATTATAGACTTACGTAGTTAAAGGGAGCGGACTCTGTCACGTACCATTTTTTAATTGTAGCAAAATTCAAACTAAAAATTCAAAGTCAAAAACCGCTGGATCACAGAAAGAATATACCTGAGTCAGACAGCATACCATTAATTTGTGGTCCTATCTATAATAACCGAACAGTTGCGTGGAAAAGAAAATTGAATCGGAAACTACAAGAGTTGGGACTGGCATCAGTCAGTAGCTTTATAAGTGGCCAGTGAATGCAATGGCTTGGTCGCGTAATGCGCAGAATTGATAAAGAGATGGTTAGAGCGGTGCTGGAATGGAAACCTACTAGGAAGAGACCTCGCGGGCGGCCTAGAAATATATGGATGGATTCAGTAGAAGGAGATCTCAAGAAAATACGAGTACGAGAATGGAGAACGATAGTTCATAACAGGGAAGAAAGAAGGTAGATTATGATGGCGGTGAAAACTCTTAAAGAGTAATAAACTCCAGCAGAAGAAGAAGAAGATATTGCTTTATTATTTTTATAATATGTTTAATGTTAATTTATTTAATAACTTTTATTACCCATCCCATATTCATCAGGGTTCGCAATAATATTTTTAATTATACTCGGCATGAATTCTAGAATAAACAAAAAAATGGTTTGAGTAAAAAATAATTTGGAACAATCTTAAGCAAAATTTTACATAAATTATTAATATATAAAAAAAACCTAAACCATAAAAAAATAATTCACCCTCTATACAGCAGCGTCATACCGGAGTTATTACATTTTCATCGCATACATGTCACCATACGAGATTTAATCAAATGTTTTATAATGGACTTAAGGTCCAATTTAATAAAGTATTATTATTTTTTTAATCTAAGTGTTTTTCTAAGATTTATGAAATTCTCAATTTTTAAATGTCCTTGTCTGTTCTTTAAGCCTAACCCTAGTATTTCCTTTAGAGCGATCAATGTGATATTTATCACAAGTAAATCATTGTAATCTGTAATTCCCCGATACTTCCTTTTCCCCTATTTCATTTTATTGGTTCTACCTTATAAAGATATTAAGTTATTATTTTTGATGCAACTAGAGTATACCATAGTTTTACCTTTTGCTTGTCTGATGTCATCGTCTGTAATAAATTATATATAAATATTAAAAATAAATATTTTGTTGTATGAAAAAAATATATACTGACTTATTAAGAGAACCTGGTTAATATAGTCATCTATAAAAAAAATTAAATATTGATTTTTTTTTTATAGATTTCTTCTACCGTAGGTACGTGTGAAATTTAAATAATCACCTAATTCAGTGACCAAAACATGTCCAACCAATGAAAATGACATTAAAATAAATAATAGTTTCATATTTTAACTGCAAAAATAATAAATAACACTTAACCTTTATGTATAAGATTCTGTGACTATTTAATTATTATATTCTATCAGGAGTTGTGATGTTATAACTGGCTTATAAATTGAATGTGTCCGGGCACATGACAACTTTATAGCTGTGTATCAATTAAATAGATCAGAAATCGTACCTAAAAGGTACTTAATTTGGCAAAAAATGTACCCCTTCCCCTTCAAAGTTTAGAAAAACATCAAATATAATTACACATTGACATGGTTATGTCTTATCGCTGGTGATTATCACACAAATTTGTCCGCAACGTCACGCTGAATGTCACATCCGACAACAGCGGAGATGAGGAGTGGGAGATTAGATAAAAGAGATAAGAGATTAAAGATAAGAGATTAGATATTAGAAAAGTACTAAAAACTTCAAAATAGTAAAAACTCAATTCTGATAAAGTACTTTCTTTACTATGCAATATAATCTTGTATGATAGGTTAGGTTTAACCACAAGTTGCATAAATAGTTGATAAAGTAAAAAACGGACGGATAAGCCCCTAAATATTACTACTCACATAAACGCGAAAAAAATAAAATTTGAAGGCAATGATTTTACACATTTATAATTTTAAAAAATCAGGGAAACCGAAAATAAAATACGATATTTATTCAATTTTAACTTTATCCCCTTGTACATTTGATGGCAAACTCTATCCCACAATAACCTCAAATCTTAAATACACCAAACACCCAAATCTACCACAGTAGTTTTTTATTTTAACATTTTGAACATTTTAAAATAGTTGTTAAATGTTTTTCATAAGATATGCTGTTTTAACATATGCGGTTAAGGAGTCTAGCAATTTTTTTCAATATATGTATTAATGTATGTAGTGCATACGTGTTTATTAATTATTTGAAAGTGGGACACTTGTGTAAACAAAATGCTGTACCGGCTTTTTTATTTTTTATTTTGTTTTAAACCAGAATTTTGCTATCAAGCGGGTATTATAATATTACATTTATGTGTAATCACAAATATTTTGAGGTTTAATACAAACATATAGTCATTGAACAATTATTAAAGTAAAAGGCAACGTGTACAAACACAGATTAAATTATCTTTGTACACAAATTCTAAAATAATATGTTTAATGCAAAAATATTGTCAACATGTGATTTAAAAATAATATTTTAGGGTAATGATATAAAAGTATAGCGCTAATTACAATTATAAAAAAGCCAGAACAGTGAGGATGACGCACGATGGATATTATAGGGTCACATATCTATAAAAAATATTACAGCTGAAAGTGATAACATCACTTTCAAATCAACGCTATAACGTCATATACAAATTTCCTTTAAAAATGTAGTGAAACTTTATTGTGTTAAGGAAAACCCAAACTAAATGGGAAAATTACACTTTGGCATTTGTTAGTTTGTATGTTGCAATGAGTGAGAGTGAATCAACGATCAACAGGTATCTGAAATTCATTTGCATTATATCGTTTGTTACAATATAATATAGGTAACAACGGCAACAAATTGTTGTAGAAAAATGACCAACCTTAATCGTAACCACCCTAATAGTAAAACTACAATATAAAGTACATTAATCATTATTGTCATTACAATACTATTATCGATAGTTGTATTTTAGTTGACAATGAGGTTAGGGTAGGCTAGGGATAGGTCACTGGTCTACGGGATATGATTGTTAATTCACTCACACATATTTTCTGATTTATAGTATTGCTACACAAAGAAATCGGATTAGCAGTTAAAATAATATCGTGGATCCAGACACAAAAATAAAAACACATTATTTTAAATACAATACCTTTTCAGCTCCGCTTTGAAGTTAATAATTAGTAAAACTTAAAATAATGTATAAGAATGTACTTACAATATCAAAAGATTCATGAGCAACATTCATGAGCAAAATAACAATTGTTCTGTTTGTTAAATTATTTTAAATTAAGTTTCTTGCGACTCGAACGAATGGGCGTTTATGTCGACCGAAACGGTAAAACCGAAATAAATTTTGCAGTGCCTTTGTTCATTTATTTACATAGCTGTTTTTATTATCAATATTATTGCCTGTTTATATTACACTGACGCAAGTTCAAATTATTTTCTTTTTAAACTCTACAACATATACCTAAACCCTATTTTTGAATCGATATTAACGTAGGTGCGAAAAAAGCATTAATAAAGATGGTGTTTTATTTTTTTATTTTCATCAATCCGTTTATTAACTTTGTCTTTGTAAAGATATTATATTTTTCCTCTTATAATATTTTACTACTTCGGTTATCCAAAACCCAGTTGCCCTTAAAATTCGTAATTACGTTCACATTGTCAGGCAATACCATTCAACCACACTCAATACAATATTATGATATACCTATTTATTTTTATATTGTGTAATAATATAGTAGATAGTATAAGCTTTTGATTACTTATCAAGTTGAAAAATCTGAAACTTACCAGTTACTTTGTTTTAAAGTGAACAGTGACTTTGAACAATTCATATTATAAAAATGTATTCTATAAATATTGAATGTATTTATTATGAATATTTTATAAAACCGCATGCATATTTTACAGATTTATCCATATAGAAAGGCGATCATCTGATAACAACAGCGACCCTCTTCACACTTCTCACTTACTTCTTGTCATATCCAGTCGTCGGTCAGAGCTTTGTCCCTCTATGACCTCGTGGTCAGTGGGTTTGCGTTCGGGCCGGCGACCATTTCTTATGTCCAGTCTTTAGCCATACTTACCTGTTACTCACTAGTTAGGAGGATGTAAATATGATTTTAGCGATTCCCATTGTACTCGAGGCTTAACTCAGTTTATCTGTAAACATAATGTCAAATTCAACTTCCACTTGACAAGGGATAGCCGCTAACTAAGGTATTTTGTGTGCGCGATTAAGTTGATTCGAGAAAGGTTTAAATTCACAATTTGATCCGATGGAACGTGTTTTTAATTTGCAATCAATTAATATTGATTTATATGATTATCTATAGTGTCAACAGTTATCAATAGAGCTGCGGTATCATTTTTCATACCACAGGGATCCGATCAGCTGATTGTGTGACTAATACACGGGCAACGTTGGGTCGGGACAGCTTGTGTTAGACTTTCGAGTAATAATGAAATTAGAAGAAGTTTGGATATTTTAAAGGCACGGCTCACACATCAAACATTATAACATTACATTTACCATCCGTCATAACGTTGTAACTTAAAATATTACACATTTTTGTTGAAAGTTGATTGCTTCTAATATGATCATATTTTATCTTCCTTACACCTATTTTGTCATGTCAGTGTTATCATCGTCTTAATGGTTTAGACAACGACCAATATTTATTTACTAAGCAAATGTTTTTTTTTTTGTTTTGACAGTAGATCTTTCCAACACAGCCTAAATCAAGCGAAGTATACACTAGTTTAGTAGGAAATTATTAAAATCAGGTCCAGTATTTTTGACTTTTTCCACTTTTGATCCGCCAAACTACCGAATATTATTAAATAACAGTACAAATACAACACATAAGCAACAAACATTTTTATAAACTGTTTATTATTAAATACATTCAATTTATTGACAATTTGGTAATTAGTGTGGTATGAAAATATTGTTTAAACAAAACAACAATATCACTATAAAATAAGTTAAAATTATAATTCAGATAAAAATGTCCAAAGTTGAGCAGGATTGAAACGATCAGGTTCTACTTTCCAAAATACACCACCAAAGAACTTATATACGTGAGCTTCAATGTACATTATATCAATTATAACGCAAAAATGTCCGTCAACATCAGCATAGTGGATGTATGCTTGTGGATCTTTAATAGTATGGAATGCTCCTACTAAACGACACATCATTTTCAAATTCTTAAAAAGTGGATCGTTTTGACCTTAAACAAAAAAAAAAATTCGACATATTTTTTACCAATTTTCTTTATTTACAAGACAAAACTTCACACAATAATACACGTGTATAACAGACCATAGAAAAACCAACCAATACACACAGTTTCCATATTATACATTCGTGTTACTTTTATTCATTCGCTTTTTAAAGAAAAAAAATTGGGTAACACTAGGTTGTGTTATGAACATATTTCTACTCGAAATTTAACTTGTTTGGTAATTTTTGAGAAATAAAATTGATTGAATAGAATTGACATTAAGTCCAAAAAGAATCTGTAGGCAAACAATGAACTATCTCGAAAAGATGAAATGTAATCTTAACATTACTAACTCATAACTTTGTTTTACGGAAAAAAATTCAGATAATTATGTTGTGTCAGATCGATACTACTAAATTTGTGTATTACTGTGAAAACAATGAATGCCTGTAAATTAATTTTTATTTCTTTAATATATTTATATTAAATGTATATTTACGAATTAATGATGTTATAGCTTCTAAAGTCAATTTTCTTCTTTCACTTCCCAAAAAAGTCAGGACTAAATAACAAATAACAAATAAATTAGTTGCTTGCGATTGAAGCGCATTACATTAAGATCTGTAGTATTGCACATTTTTTTACCACCTGCTATTAATATTAAAAGGTACTATATTGAACTAAATATTTTAAATATAAATTCCTATCCCATTAAAATTGAAAAAAATAATATACAAAAGGAAAATTTAAAAAAATTAAAAATAGTTGTCTCCTTGATGTATTATTATAAATTGTCCCTATTAAACACATTGAAAATTAATTGACATAAAAACATATCCTACAAGCAAAGACAACTAATTTTAATCATAATGTTACCACTATTTTGTGTAATATAATACGATATAAATGTATCATATAATTAACAGACAATTATATTATTATTAAAATATAAACATTATTTTTTACATCCATTATTTGAATAGTAGTAATAACCATTACCACTCAATATTAACACTTACCTGATTGCGCATGAATGATTTTATTTCTCTGAGCTGCTGAAGTATGTTGTCTTCTCTCTTCTAAAAGACTGGCTAAATTTTCTGCGAAAAAGTTATAAATTTCCGTGTTGAAGAAAAATAGGTAGGAAAAAAAAACAAATTAGTTGCTCGCGATAGCATCGCAATATAATTTCACTAATTTTTATATGACCTACCATTAGTACCCAAATTATACTATTTTTGCACATCCCTTTTTTTAATTTAGTTTTATGACTCAAAGTAAACCCTTTTTCAACATTTAAAACAATATACTCAGTTTTTTAATTAATAATGTGCCTCGGTAAATAAAACGGTAGTTTGCAATTTACCAAGCGAAACCCCCCCAAAAAAACCCATGTATGATTGTGATTACCTAATTTTACTTTAGGTGCTTCGACACGTCCTGTAACCAAAATATCAAACAATTATACGGTTAGAAAAATATTTTTTTTTAATTATTTTCATCACAATTGTCTCATAAATTGAAAATACTTAGTCAGTTGCAATATCTAAAGTGTCGTTTTGTAATGGTAAAAAGTTTAGTTTTTTGACAATAACTAAAACGACAACTCGAATTAGACAAAAATGTTGCACTCAAATTTCGACTATTAACTACAAGTCATACCTCCTTTAGCAGAGTTATGTAGTGTTAAAATAAAAAGTTTTTCAGCCAAGTCTGCAACCACGAAAGAGCATTTTCATGTCCGGTTGAAGTACCGAATAAATATAGATTAGTTGTGGAATTATAATAAAAAAAAAAAATTACATGGAGCTTCCAGTTACAGCATAAGCCAAGGGGATTAAAAAATTATGCACAATCATGTTTCTGGCTAAAATTGTAGTGTTTATTATCTGGCCAAAAGTAACTTAACGTAGAGGATTAAACTATTTTGAATTTATTATTTTGTTCTAATTTGAACGTTGAACGTACAACATATTTCTTATCTACTATATCTTACCCCTCTCCCCTACCCACTATCTCCCGTCCCTATCACTCACCCCTATCTCCCACCCCTATCTCCTGTCCCCAACCCCAACCCTATCCCACCACCGCCCCTATCTCCTGTCCCCAACCCCAACCCTATCCCACCACCACCCCTTATCTCCTACCCCTATTTCCACCTCCAACCCATCTCCGTGTGGTCGCTCTTTTGGTAACGCTTTTTTCGTTACGCTTTTTTTCGGTTATTTGCCATAGCTAATTACACCCCTTTCCCATTCCCACCTCATCTTCAACCCCATTTCTTTTTTGGTAACGCATTTTTCGTTACAATATTTTCGTTATAATATTTTCATTACAATATTTTCGGTTATGTGCCAGAGCTAAGACATGAAAATGTCAAAAACGTCGGACAAAAAATATCCTCGTTTATTGTTGATTTTTAGAGATTAAAGTCGACTTGGAGAAAAAATGTAATTAACCTACATACATTTCGTCTGATATTTTAACCCTTAGAGAACATTTACGACTATCTAATATATTAATAATTACCTTTTTCGGGATCATTAGGCGGATGATTTAGATCTAGACTTTCAATTTGATTTGGATCTGTTGGAAGATATATAATAATAATAATGCAAAACAACTTGAAATTTTATATTTACAGTTTAAACGTTTGGATATTTTTTCCACTCCTATCTCCTACCCCTATCTCTCACCCTATCTTCCACCCCTATCTCTTATCTCATATCAGATAACAGCTTCACGCTTTTTGACATTTTCATGTCTTAGCTCTGGCACATAACCAAAAAAAGTGTTACCGCACGAAGATGGGGTTGGGGTGGGAATTAGCCGGTACATAACCGAAAAAAAGTATTACCAAAAAAAGCGTTACGCTGTTGTCTGATATGAGATAAAAGATAGAGGTGAGTGATAGAGGTAGGGGATAAGGGTAAGAATAGGGGTGAGTGATAGTGGGTGGGAAATAGGGGGTAGGGGATAGGTGTGAGTGATAGGGGTAAGGGCTAGAGGTGAGTGATCGGGACGGGAGATAGTGGGTAGGGGATAGGGGTAAGATATAGAAGATAAGAGATGAGAGATATGTTCTACGTTCAACGTTCAAATTAGAACTAAATAATAAATTCAAAACAGTTTAAGGGCCCAAATTCTCTATGAATTGTTTTAAGCCAGATAATAAACACTACAATTTTAGCCAGAAAATTTACGTTTTAATATACTAGCTTGTTGCTGCTTCTTAATATACTATATTATTATCTACAATTCCGCAACTACTCTAAATTTATTCGGTACTTCAACGAGACATGAAAATGTTCTATCGTGGTTGCAGACTCGGCTGAAAAATGGCTGTTTCATAATGTTTTTTTACAGATAGATCGCTCGGAAAGGATAATTTATTTGTGTTGCTTGGTTTATTATTTTTTTTTTTTTGTATTTACGCCACCAATTGGCTGTTTTAAGTTACATAGTTGACATAATAATTAAAAGTACAATTAAACAAAGGATAACAAATATAAATAGACATAACATAAAGATAATAATAATACAAATTTAATGACTGACAATCGACGAAGGTCACACTAGATTCGCCGATCTGAGCATTATGTGCATTGGATGATTGTGGCTATAAGAAGTGGAATGAATAGGAGTATAAAAAGGAGTTGGATTTCGAGTAGTGTATGAAGGAACTTAAAATAAGACACGGGAGAGAAGATCAGGAGCATCAAAGGAATTATTAAGGAGAGCGTTTATAAATAGAGAGTCAGTATCATTACGACGGGATGATAAAGATGGGATATTAAGGATACGGCTAATATGGGAGTAATCATGTTGCAATGGAGGTAATTTAAGCTTGTATGCAGCATAAGACAAAAACTTATGCTGGACACGCTCAAGCCGCAATCGATCCTTAGCCAGATAAGGATGCCAAACAACAACCCCATATTCCAAAATGGATCGGACAAGAGCGAAATACAAAGTCCTAGGACAATTAATTGAGTTAAAGAGCTTCGTATTACGCTTGAGAAAACCTAAGACTTTAAGGGCTCTACCGATGATGACATCGATATGGTGGTTAAAGGAAAGATTGTATGAATAATAAATAACAAGATCTCTGATTATAGAAACTCGTTGCAATCGAGAGCCATTAAGTAGATATGGATAGTGCATAGGGTTTCTGGATCTAGAGAAAGAAATCACACTGCACTTACTGATATTAATGGAAAGACCTAAACGGGAGACCCAAATATGAAACTGACTATGTTCCTCTTGTAAAAGAAGGCAGTCAGCATGGGTTTCAATTTTATAAAATATTTTTATATCGTCGGCATAGAGAAGGAATTGAGCTTTCTTAAGATATCTGAAAATAGAGTTCACAAAGAGGCAAAACAAGAGAGGACTCAAGTGTTCGCCTTGTGACACCCCTGACGTAACATTAACCAAATTAGAGGAAACACCATTTACCTTAACAAATTGTTTCTGGTCTGATAGGTAAGAGCGAAACCATGATAGGAGAGGATCTACCAATACTAATATGCAGTCAAGTTCGTTGACAAGTAGGTTGTGAGGTACAGTGTCAATGTGCTTTAGAGAAGTCAGTTAGGATGACATCTGCCTGAAGTCCTTTATTAAGACAATCATAAATAAAGGAAGAGAATGACACACTACAAGTAATAGTACTCTTCCCAAACCGGAACCCATGCTGCTGTGGAATAAGAATGTTATTTAGTGCAGACCTCACATAACTATAGATAATAGACTCAAATATTTTAGCGATGTGAGGTGATATAGATATAGGTCGATAATTGGTTACAAGAGACGGATCAGAGGATTTAAGCACTGGAGTGACAGAGCAAATTTTCCTAACTAATGAGAAAACACCTTCATCCGTAGACTTTCTGAATAAAAGAAATAGAGGGAAGAATAAAGAGTAACGACATTGATTAAGTATATAAGCTGAAATTCTATCAGGACCATTAGACGAAACAAGTTTCAACTTACAAAGAGCAGCAAAAACATCATCAGGAGAAAAGAGACAATTAGAAGCGAGAGTATAAGGAAGTCTAAAAGAGTGGTCAAACAGACAGGATGAATTGACTGGCTTGAAGACGGACACAAAGTATTCCGAAAAAAGAAAGGCTGTCTCAAAGTTGTTAGAAGACATCGCTCCACCATAATGGATTTTGTTAGGAATTGAGGAGTGCTGATTAAGACCACAGAAATATTTCCAAAAATCACGAGGAGAACGAGAGAACTGGCTCTCAGTAGTATTAATATAAGTCTGATAGTTAAGCTTGGAGACGCGCTTACACTTAGCTCTTAATTCAGAGAATTTGTTGTAATCACAAGCGAGAGAAGTTCTTTTAAAAGTGAGGTGAGCTTGTTTTTTTCTGAAAAATTTAATTCCTAAGCTCTTTAGAGGCCCACTTTGAAAATGAAGAGCTCCTACTGTGTTTGAGGGGAACAAAACAATTAATACAATATAATAATAAGTCATTAAAAACTGAAGCAGAGTCATTAGTGTTATACTGAGCAAAAGTATCAATCCAGTTAAAAGACAGAAAAAACTCATTGATGGCGGAATAATTAGCATTCTTCAAATCACGGTATGAAAATGAATTAGACCTTCTCGATAGCTTGGGAAGAGGACAAATAATTGCTAAGGGAGGGTTATACGAGTCAACAGGTACCAAAGGAGCTGCTGCGCTACAAGCCGAGAGCTCATTAGAATTTGAAAAAACTAGATCAAGAAGACCACCATAGTAGTTATGGACGGAATTACTTTGAAAAAAATTATGTAAAGAGAATGAGTCAGTCAGTACGGTAGATGAAGGAGTTAAGGCACCAGTTGCAATAAAGCCAAGATCATCGGAAGCCCAGTTGATGTTGGGTAAGTTATAGTCACCACGCAGGACGACAGTTTTATGAGAATACATGGCAAGTATACTTTCCACCGAAGATACGAGGGATTCATATAGCTGAACAGGACTGTTGGGTGGAAGATACACTACACCAAAATTAAATAATGAATAGGAAATTTTTTTTTTTGATTTTGTTCTATTTTATTTAATCTAATATAATATATTTATGTTATGTTTGGTGATGTCGCCAATCAGTCGAAGCCAAAATTAGTTCACTTTTCTACCACTAGAGCGATCTGCTGGGGGGGGGCCAGGACTATATTATAATAACAAACAATAATTATTCTTATAAAAAAATAAAAATTATTACTTACCTGTCCCAGCGCTTATTGCTGATTGCATCATTTTCTGGTACTTTAACTTAACTAATGTTAAAAATAAAATACATTTTTATATAAATAATTTCTAACGACAGAAATCAATATTATAATTATGTGTTTACCTTCGAAATGTATAATGATTTTATGTTTAGAATCTGGATTATCACTATCTGAAATGAAGATAACAGCATCATGTACTTCATAAATATCAAAATAACTACATTCAAAAATTGTGGTTGAATACAACACTCTTAGATGTCTACTATTAGTAAGTATTACCAACAAATGGCATTACTAATTTTATAAGAAATACTTCTACTTATACTACTTCTAAGTTTTTATATAAATCTATAAAAGATCTATTTTTAATTGTAATAGTGCCAAGCATTGGTTGTGGCAATTTTTTTCATTTGGCTTATACATACCTTGCCAGTCTACTTCCCACACCTACCATTCTTAATTAATTACCTTTTTTTAGCTTATTGGTTCATTTAGTTCTTTTCTCGGTTTAGGAAGACCAAACGAAAAAAAAATAGAAACCTTTCCATTAGAAGGGTTGGAAACTTTGCAAGAGCATACATTTGTGACATAAGCTCTGAAAATTATACTCAAGAATGAGCTAGTGGGAGTTATAATATACACAACTTACTCAAAAATATAGGAACCATTAAAAAAATGAAATAATTAAACATTGTCACTACTAAACAGTTTTTATGATTTCTCTATAGAAGTTACTTTAAACTGAGACTGTTAAATTCTCTCTTAAATTAAATTAGGCAATGTGATCAATTGTACAACTTAAATTCGGAATATTTTGTACATCATGTATATCAAATAACTATGTTGAAATATATTCATAAAATGTTAGATAATAAGAAAATAATTTCCTGATTCTTCCAATTTGTCATCCATTCTTTCTGTAATTAACATAACTCAAATGTGTTATTTCATGACATTATATTATATTATACATTATAATCTATTATCCTCGGGGGCATAAGTCAATTTCGACAAATCAATCGAAATAAGTCTTTTACCAAACATATATACATTTTATTTGATAATCTAACCCTTAAGGAATATTTACGACTATTAATTACATTCATAATTACCTTCTTCGGAATCAGTAGACGGATAAATATTTAGATCTGGAATATTATTTTGACTAAAGCCTGTAAAAAAATACACATTAATAATACAGTCAGTAATAACAGTTTTTATGATTTTCTCGGTAGAAGTTACTTTTAACTAAGATTGTTTAAATTCAATTAAACAATGTTAATTATTGTAAAACTTTAATTTCGGAATGACCCTCAACCTAATAAAATATCCATGTTGATATTTTGTACATAATTAATATCAAATAACTATGTGGATATATATCCATAAAATACTAAGAAAATAATTACCTGCTTCTTTCGAATAATCATCAATACTATCATCTGTAATTAACATAACTTAAGTGCATTATTTCACGACATTTTATATTATTAAATCATTTAAATAAATTATTCTATAAATACTAAATAAATGTGTGGGCATTCATATTATATAGTAATGTTATATTATGTTATCTCTAATATCTAATTTATTATCTCTATTTTTATTCTCTTATATCTTATCTCTGATCCATTATCTCCAATCTTGTACATATACTCAATTACATATACTACAATTATAAAAAATTTAAAACTCAATTATAAATTAGCATAAAATTAAAACATTTTGTACTTAATGAATATCAAATAACTATGTAGAAAAATAATATCATACTTTACCATCAGAACAGGATTCATTATCTGAAATTAAAATAAAATCAGTTTGTACTTAACGAATATCAAATAACTATGTGGAAATATGTTAATAAAATAATGCTAAGAAAAATATTACCTGGTGCTTGCAACGCACAATCAATATTCTCTGGATTTAACATAACGTAAATGTATTATTTTATGACATTACATTATATTGCACTAATATAAGAAACAGTGTAGATCACAGATCTACACTATCCCAGTAAGTACGAAGTTCACATATCATAATATGGTAACGTTTATGTTGTATATGTTTCAATTATTATTAAACAGTAAAAATTAAAAGTTAGTAGGGGTTAGAAGGGGGTACGCCTTTAAACATGTGTTATATTTGTATAAAAAGATTTTGGTATTTATTACCTGGCACTCCCACCATAAAAGCTATTGCCTCTGAAATTGACATAAAATAAAAGTATTACTTTACAATCGTATTGGATTTCATGTTTTATTTTAATCGAAATAAAAAGACGGGCGTTCAGTAGGAAACACATGTGTAATAATGAATATGGTATAAATTTAATTGAATCCATTGTAATAAATTGAGTCAAGACTAGGGTAATAAGATCACTGAATAGTGATTAGATGAAGGATTAAAAATGGTAACTTCAACGTTGTTTGTCAGAAAGATTCCATTTAGATTTTAGAGTAACATTTAATATCATGCGATCGTTTATATAATTTTAAAATGTTTTTTATCTTTTAGCACGCCTTATCGTTATTATGCGTTTAATGTTTATTTATTGTATAATTTTGACTACCCATTTGATATTTATCAACGTTCTCGACTAAATTTTTAATTATTCTTGGCATGAAATCTAGAATAAACAAATAATGGTTAGAGTAAAAAAAAAAAATCTAGTACAAATATAAGCAATACTTGCCGTAGTATATCGAGTAATAAATTAATGTTATAAAAAAAATACAAATTGTTTAACCCATTAAGATACTTTGAAAATAAACCACAACTAATCATTTGTCTTCATCCACTTCCCCCTCCCCAGTGCAAAATCATGCTGGCTCTCATATCTTCCCTTGACCACCGTCCATCATTTATAATTATATTGTATATTATTAACTATTTACCTAACCTAAAAATCATATCTTAATCATATCTAAGAAATTTAGTTTCAAATAGAATATTAATAAATGTAAAATATTTTTAAAATAAATTTAAAAATCGGTTTTTTAGAAATAATTTAGCGTTTTAAATTTAAACAAATTTACTTTTTGCACGCTTGATTTGTTTGTCTGTAATAAACGTTATAAAAATATTAAAACCAAATATTTTGTTGTATTAAAAAAGTTTCTACTGACTGGTTATGAGAACCTCCTGGACATATTTATCTGTAAAAAATTCAAATATTGATTTTTTTTTATAGTTTATAAAATAAGGCACGTGTAAATACTATATAATCACCGTATTTGGTGGCCAAAACATGTCCAACCAATGCAAATGATATTAAAATACCCAAAAGTTTCATTTTTTATCTGCGAAAATAATAGTAAACAATTAGCTGTATGTATTAAATTTAGTCACTATTTATTTATTAACTTCTACCCGGAATTGAGAAGACATTGGTTTCACAACGATGTGTTTTTTTTTTTGTTGTGTGACTGAACCCGCGATATCATTTAATCCACTGAAGCGAATTCTTTGTGACTTTCGCAACTTTATAGATCAGAAATTGCATTTGTAAGATACTTATTTATGTCAAAAATTTTAAAAAAAATTACCCCTTGCCCTTTAAAATTGAGAAAAACAACAAAATATTTACATATCTTTTTTTTAACTCAAATTACCATCGGACTAATTTTACCAAAAAGTTGGGTAAATTAACATGTATAATACGTGTTTAATATTATATTATTTTAATATTAAACTTTTATGTGAATGTAAAATACGAAAAAAATGCATCATAGCTAAAATAGAATTTGAAATGCCTAAAAAAAGAAAAATTATTTAAGCACAGTATAATCTAGTACAGAAGATGTTAGCAAAATTGGGCTGAAGCAATTATAAAATCTGAATATGATTTTATCACAATCATACGCTTTGATGCCAATTTGTAATTAGTAAAAATCCAGCACAACATAAACCAGTATATGTTCAAACCAGTACAAATTAAACCAACACAGTCCGAACCAATACCAAAGTACAAAATAGAAGAAGATAGAAAATTGATGTTGGAACAAATACATTTATAATTCTCAATGCGATTTCATCACAATCAAATCCATTACAAAATATCTACTGACTACTAGCATCGAAGCATTTCTTTGAACGTGAATTTATTAGTAACTCTAAATCATTGGTCAAGGAGAACATCATATACGTCTAAACTAGTTCTATTTAATTTAGCATATGATAGAAGTTTCTATAAATAGGTACCTAATCTGGCGGCTCCTTGATAAGCCAACACAGTAAGAGGTTAGCATTATGTAAAAGAACCACTATTTTGTAAATTTTGTCAACCTGTGATTTATTACAGCTACGAATTTCAATATCAAGTTATACAAGTGCTCGAATAAACGCGGAAAAAAATAAAATTTGAAGGCAATTATTTTATACGTTGAAAATTCTAAAAAGTATAAAGTATTTGACATTACTTCGAACCGAATTTTTCGTTATTCACACTAGTTTTCTATTAATTCTAATTTAGCGCATGACAGGAAATTTGTATAAAGCCAACACAATACGAGATTGGTATAATGTAGTGGAACCGCTATTTTGTAAATTTTAACATTTTTAAATGTATTTAATGTTTTTCATAAGATGTTCGGTTTTAATGTATAAGGAGTCTAGCAATTTTTTTTTCTTATACTTTTATGATTAGTGCATACGTTTTCATTTATTATACGCAAGTACGGCATCGTGGGACACATATGTGTCATACATCTCCACTGTACTAAATTTAAATAAAGACAACGTGCACATATTACACACGGTAAAATTTAATAAATTATTTGGTTATGTGTGCAAAATTGTTATAACTGCATATCTGAACGAGGATTTTGTCAGCCTATATTATAACCTTAGAATTTATGTACAGGCTGGCCCACAATGATTTGACAAATTTGGAAGATTTTTTTTTTTAAATAATTTATAATCATTTGCGCTATAAGCACCACGGTTTTTATTGCACTTAACTGTTTTACTTTTTCTAATTATATTTTCTGTTACATTTTTTTTTAAAAAATTCATGATAACCATTTTGTTAAGAATAATTTGCTGAAAATTTTGGCCGGTCGACAAGCAGATTTGGATAATTTCTTTTTAATTCACCAAAGGTTAAAGGGTAGGATAAAAATAGCTCTACGCGCTTACTCTACTGCACCTCCCATCCTACCCTTTAACCTCCAGTGACTTAAAAAGTAATTATCCAAATCTGGTTATCAGGTGCCCGCCCAAACGTAATAAATGTTTTTTTTTATTTTGTAAAAGGGTCGTTAAAGGTTTTGGCAATCTTGGCAAAATGTTCGATAAAACGTTTATAATAGTTAGCCAGGCCGAGAAACGATTTAATAACAAACGCCGAAAATAAAAACACACCGTTATAAAATATACAATACCTTTTTGACATTGAAGCTAATAATCAGTAAAACTTAAATTATGTATAAAAAAAAAAATGTACTTACAATGTCAGAAGACGGTTAATAGGTATTTGAAATGTAAAATTCACGAGCAAAATAACAATTGATCTGATGTTAAATTATTTTAAAACAATTTACTAGCTACTATTGTATAAAACGTTTATGTCTACCGCAACGGTACTAACGAAATAAATTTTGAAGTGCATAGTTAGTAATATAGTTCATTTTCTTACATAGCTTTTTTTTTTTTTATATTATTGCAAATTTACATTACACCGATAAGAGTTCAGACTGTTTTTTTTTATTAAAAAAAAATTCATATTCCGAGCATTACAATTTGAACACAGGTTTATATACACAGAACTATTGATTTTATTATTTCTACTAGAATTTTACTATGTCCCTATGTTAACCAGAATATTAGTCGGACCAACTATATATTTTTTCTGTGTACCTTATTGTAATTCTTATACACAATGTACTTTTTTGTCATCGAATAATTTCTAAATTTGTATGGTATTTTTTTCGGATTTTAAGTCTAATAGCTATAACATAAAATATTTTCTTGATAAATGTTTTCCTACCTTGCGTTGTTAGAAAAAAAATCGCAGCACGATAATTTGTACACAATTTATTTATTAATGTATTTTATATACTGACATTTGTGAATTTAATGATAACCTGTACATTTTTCTTGTATAAACTGCAATAAAATTACCGTGAAGCATGTTTTCTCGGAAATAACTGTATACAGAGTGATTCATTGAGGAAATGAAACTACCTTTCTCAGAAAATTTGAATTTTGTATTTTCACCAATCTGTAGAATATTCCACACAAATTTGAAACTAATTTGACTATTTTTATTAAAGTCATAGAGCATCAGCAGTTTTAAATAGGTAATTATCTAATTTTTGAAGATGCTACACAAAGAAATCGAATCAGCAGTTAAAATAATATTGTGGGTTGAGACGCAAAAATAAAAATAAGAACACATTATTTTAAAATACAATAACTTTTCAGTACTTTAAGTATCAGAAGATGGTTAATAGGTGTATAGTATGTTCGTGAGCAAAGCAACAACCGATTTGTTTGTTTAACTGTCTACAAAGTCCCTAAATAAATTATATTGCAAGTTCTTTTGTAATTTAAATTTAGTTTAATATTTGTGTGTGACACATACATTTCATAATACTTAACTCAATGAATTTGGACTTTGTTGAATAGGGCCCACGCTTTTCTTTTTAGTCAAAAATTAAAGATGTTTAACATTATTTAAAATTGTAGTTAATTTTCGGTTGTTTACAAAGTAATTGACATTTTAAATAAAATGTGCTACAATATATTGGTAAATTGTTCTTGTAATACAATTTTTTTTTACTTTTTAGTTCACTTTTTACTATTATTTTTTCCTGGACAAATATTTGATGTTAATTTTTATGATTTATACGAGCATCGGCAACAGTTTTCCTTAGGATACCGACATTTTATCAACTTTTAATTGGCTTTAATGAGGTTCTATTTAAAATATGGGAATGTTTACGACTCTATAATAATATATTCTTAATAAGCAAAAAATTATTTTTAAAAAAACAATTTAAATACAAAAAATGAGCAAAAAATTTTTTTATAATCGTGATAAAAATTGTTTATTATTAAATACATTCAATTTTTTGTGACGATTTGGAAAATTGTCACTTTAAATGAAGTTATTACTATAATTGCTGGTCCAGATTATTCTAACTCGGATAAAAAAGGCCTAATTTGATCGGGATCGTCGGGATCTCGATCTACTTGCCAAACTGCACCATCAATGATTTTATACACGTGCGTTACCTCGAAATCTTCATTTGTTAGAGTGCATAATACTCCGTTAACATGAGCAGTTTCAATATATAAATCTGGATATTTAATACTTATGAATACTCCCATTAAACGACACATCATGATAAAATCCGAGAAAAGTGGATCGTTTTGACCTTAAAAAAAAAAAAAATTCGAATTCAGCACATTTTCATCACCAATTTTCGTTATTTACAAGACAAAACTTCACACAATAATACACGTGTATAATCGACCGCAGAAAAATATAACAAAACACAGGGTTTCCGTGTTATACAACCGTGTTAATTATATTCATTCTCTTTTTCAAAATAGCGCCATGTTGATAGCAAATTTCTACTCTAGATATAATTAGTCATCTCGTTTTTTTAAAAAAATATTAATTGATTACATAGAATTCACATTACAACCAAAAAAAAATGTATAGGCATTCAAAGAACCATCTCGAAAATATAAAATGTAATCTTAATATTACCAACTCTAAACTGTATGTTAGGAAAAATAATTCAGATATTCATGTTGTGTCAGATCTATACTCCTATTATAAAAAAAAAACTAAGTTCGTGTATTACTGTGAACTACTTTCGTTATCATTTATACTATATATGGATATTTACGTATTAATGATTTTATAGCTTCTAAAGTCATTTCTCTTCTTGCAATTCCCATACAAATCAGGCCTTTATAACAAATAAAAAATTAATTCGTTTTTTTTTAAGATTGAATCGCATTACATTTAAAAGAACTGTAATATTGTAATTTTTTTAGCAACACGCCATTATTATTAAAAGGTACTATATTAATCCGAAAAATTATATTATAAACCCTTATCTCATTTAAAATCAACAAGATAATGTACAATAAGGATATTTTTGAAAAATTAAAATTAGTTGGCTCCTTGATGTATCGTTATGGATTGTCCATTTTGAAACACCTTGAAAATTAATCCTACCAAGTTGGTATGAGGGTAAAAACAAAATTAATTGTAAAAAATTGACATCCAAAAACCGTTAAAACTCAATAACAACACTTACATGCACGGGTGATTCTATGTCTTAGTGCTAGTGAAGTATGACGTCTTCTATGTTCTAAAAGACTGAATAAATTTTCTGGAAAAAAAAAAATGATTAATTTCCGTGTCGATAATAAAAAAAAAAATTTTTTAAAAATTAGTCGCTCGTGTTTGCATTGCAATACATTTTAAATAACTGTAACTCTACCAATTTGTGTACAAGCTGTCATTATGATATACTATTTTGGCACTTCCCTTTTTTTTTAATGTAACCATGAGACACGCAGTCTGAGTTAATTCAAACCTTTTTTTAAACAGTATACTCAGTTTTTCAATTCATTCCTAATACGCCTTGGTAAATACAATTCTAGCAGTCCATACATAGTTAGTCTATATGTCCAACGGCCTGTGCAATAGTTAGCAATACTTACAAAGCAAAATTCATGTACGATTGTGATTACCTAAATTTACTGTTGGTGCATCGATGTCTGTAACCAAAATATGAAATATATATATATTAAATAGTCAATTTAATCAATGCAGGATAATTAAAGAATTTCTAGCAGCCTCGTTTGAAATAACGATGTGGACAATGTTTTAACAATTTTGCAATAAACCTAAAAGGGGTTTCGACTAAATTTTAATCGAATATTTATCATTTTTTTTTTTTTTAGAACCATAATATTATAATAATGAAATTATCATTTGTTTAATTTTGTACTAACGTGCTTCGGCACTGATTTCCGTTTGCATCATTTTCTGGAACTCCAACTTTTCTAATGTTCAAAATAAAACCGATTTGAATGTAAGCCGTTATTTATAATGAAAAAAATCAATATCATAAATATATATGTGTTTACCTTCCATGCCTTCCAAAGGAATAGAGTCTTCACTTAGATTCTCTTAAATTTAAATTTAAATCATTTTGTACTTAATAAATATCAAATAACTATACTTAAAAATATAATCGTATTTTACCAGCGGATGCTTCTATCAACGGATTTTCAATTTCTAAAAATTAAAACATTTCGTTCATAATGATCATCAAACATAACCACAATGGAAAAAAAAAGCATTATATTTTACCATCAGAATCTGAGTGGTCACTTTCTGAAATTAAAAAAAAAAACATTTTGTAAATAGTCAATATCAAATAGTTATGATGAAATACTTTAAAAAAATACTACCTTCTATTAACAATACAGAATAAATTTTCTCTGTAATTATAATAAGTAAAAATCATTATTTCATGACATTGCATTAATTGGTTTAGTTTGATTATGTTGGATTTCACCAGATTTTTTTGATGATATAGTAAGATTTTACAAAAAAATTACTTGTGAAACATTTAAAATTTTTACCAAACAGTAATAATTTGAAGTTTCTTCTTACATTAAGAAGCTAGATTTATGGTGGGGGGAAGGGGGGGGTACCAAAAAACATGTGAAATATTAGCATTAAATGTTAAATGGTCATTATTACCCGGCACCGCCATCATATAAACCATTGGCACTGAAATTAACATAACATAAAAGTATTATTTCATAATTAATATTGGATTCCATTTTTTATCGATGTTTATATTTTATTAGATAATTTTTTATTACCCATCCCATATACATTAGCTTTTTGAACAATATTTTTAATTATTGTCGGCATGCTACCTAGAATAAACAAAAAATGGTTTAAGTAGGGAAAAAAAAATCTATAACAAACTTAATCGATACGTACGGTTTAGTATGAAATAATAGACAAATAATATTAAAAAGAAAAACCTTAACCATAAAAAAAAACACACCAACTATACAGCACCATGTATGAAATTTTTACCTTGTTATACTGCTTGTGTGTTATCTTCGAATCTAATCCTATTATTTCCTTTTGACCTACTTATGTAATATTTATAAAATTCTATTTCCTTTTTTTGGTGCTATATTATATATAATAAAAAATTACCAACTAGCCTAAAAATTACATCTGATTCGTGTCAAATAAATTTAGTTTTAAATTTAATTTTAATTAATAATTAAGATTTCAGAATAACAGCGTACCACATGCTTTAAGTGGTTACCATTTTACTTAACGCTACTCATCTTGTTAGGTTAAAAATAGTCGCTGTATGTAGTCAAGTGAATTTTAATTTAATTATAGATACTGCTTCTTCAACATATATGTTATTATATGTTATTTGATTTGCATAAGTTAGGCATTTCCTTTGTGTTAATAACACAGGTAATACAACCTCATCCATTCTTAATTTGAACATATATTATAGGAACTAAAAATTTTAATTGGAAAATCATTTGGCTAGTTAGCCAAATATACCAAAGACATTTTATAGTATTTTTTTAAATTTAAACAAATTTACTTTCTGCAAGTTTGATGTGATCGTCTGTAATAAATTGTATAAAAATATTAATTTATAACAAACTTTGTTGTATGAAAAAAAGTTTATACGGACTTGTTATGAGAACCTCTTTAACATATTCATCTGTAAAAAAAAGTTAAATATTGATTTTTTTTTATATATATTTCTACTACCTCATGTAGGTACGTGTAAAAATTAAATATTCACCTAATTGAGTGACAAAAACATGTCCAACCAATGCAAATGATATTAAAATACACAAAAGTTTCATTTTTTTATCTGCAAAAATAATAATAAACAATTAATCTTTGTGTATTAGATTCAGTCACCATATAATTATTAGCTTCTACCCAGACTGACAGGGCAGAGGAAGGAACGAGAGCCTTGCTGAGCTACTTAGAGAGGGTCAGTCGTGGCGCTTCGCTCCTCGGACAAGATAACTGTGATGGGTGGAGGTAAATCCTCAAAACTTAGTTACAAAACGTAAAATAAAAAAAAATACCATTACAGTACTAGTTGGGTGCAATATAAATCAATACTAAAGACGTTAGCAAAGTTGGGCCGAAGCAGTTATAAAATCTGAATATGATTTTATCACAATCAAACGCTTTGATGGCAATCTGTAATTAGTAAAAATCCAGCACAGTACATTAACCGGTACAGTCCAAACCTGTACAATTTAAACTAGCACAGTCCGAACCAATACCAAAGTACAATATAGAACAAGTTAGAAAACTGATGTTGGACCAAATACATTTTTAATTCTCAATGTGATTTCATCACAATCAAATCCATCACAAAATATCCACAGACTACTCGCATCGAATCATTTCTTTGAACGTCAATTTATTAGTAACTCTAAATCATTGGTCAAGGAGAACATCATATACGTCTAAACTAGTTCTATTTAATTTAGCATATGATAGAAGTTTCTATAAATAGAGTACCTAATCTGGTGGCTCCTTGATAAGCCAACACAATAAGAGGTTAGTATTATGTAAAAGAACTACTATTTTGGAAATTTTGTCCACCTGTGATTTATTACATCCTACGAATTTCAATATATCAAGTTATACAAGTGCTCAAATAAACGTGGAAAAAAAAATTTGAAGG
Source organism: Adelges cooleyi (assembly GCF_023614345.1). Classification (NCBI taxonomy): domain Eukaryota; kingdom Metazoa; phylum Arthropoda; class Insecta; order Hemiptera; family Adelgidae; genus Adelges; species Adelges cooleyi. Next base: position 3,249,786 of record NW_026095751.1, read on the forward strand.
CAATTATTTTATACATTGAAAATTCTAACACAATATGAGTTTGGTATAATGTAGTGGAACCACTATTTTGTAAATTTGATCATTTTTAAATATAATAAATGTTTTTCATAAGATTTTCGGTTTTAATATATAAGAAGTCTAGCAATTTTTTTTTTCATACTAATGATTAGTGTCGGCATCGTGGGACACATGTATAAACAAGAAACGATTTTTGAAATCAAGGAAAATACCCGATAAATTTTTACATATATTTTAACTTTTAATAATGACTTAGCCATGTGACCCCCCTGTCCAGTATGCCACATTTTCACTGTATAAATTAAAATAAAGACAACGTGTACAAATTGTTGGATCAAAAAAACTTGTAATTCTCATTGTGATTTCATCACAATCAAATCCATCACAAATGGGTACATCACAAACTCGCAACGGAGCATTTTTTTTTTAACGCGATTCTATTAGTACCTCTAAATTATTCGTCGAGAAGTACAGAATAAATTAGTTCTATATAATTTAGCACATATGGCAGAAGTTTCTATAAATAGGTACCTAATTTGGTGGCTCCTTGATAGACTAACGTAGTAAGAGTTATAGTATAATGTAGTAGCACCACTATTTTGTGAATTCGAACGTTTTATAATTATTAAATATTTTTCGCTAGATATTCGGTTTTATTAAACGACGTTGAGAAGACTGGCAATTTTTTTAAAGTTCGTATGTAGAGCACACGTGTTCACTTATTTGTTGTAAGTACGACGGTTTAGTTTGACTGAAGTAGTAAGACACTTGTGTACACAATAAATGATAAACACTCATTTTGCCATCAAACGGATCCAATATTACATTTATGTGTACAATCACAAATGTTGTAAGTTTTAAAACGCACATATAGCCATTAAACAAATATTAAACTAAAAGACAACGTGTACATGATACACATTGCAATCGTTGTACCAAAGTAATTTTTACACGTTATTTCATTAAAAATGTAATATATTTGGTTTTATGGATATTCAATACAGAATAATTTTTTTTTTTAAATATATTAAAATATCTAAGCTAAGTATAAAGTACTACATTACTACGAACAAAATTTTTCTTTATTCACACTAATTTTACAGAGTGATTTTTTTTTTTATCATTAGCCACTCAATATCTCATTCTTCATATTGTTTTTATACAATGTGTCAATTTTTCACCATTTTTTTTTTTGTTTTTACCACCCTCCTAATTTAGTTTATTAACTTTTTAAATCGAAAAAAATGTATTAAACATTTTGACTGGTCGATAACCAGTTTTGGATAACTATTTTTGAATTTATTGAAGTTTCAATTTCAGGGCAGGAGGAAAGTTTATAGTATTATTTTTATCTGCACACGTTTCCAAACCGCACTTCCCCTCACATCCTAACTTTTATAACTTTAAAAATATTTGTTCAAAACTGGTTTTCGAACTGGTTAAAATGTTTAGTACATTATTCTAAGTTTAAAAAGTTAATGAAATATATGCGATAATGTTAGGAGTTAGGAGGGAGTAAAAACAAAAACAAAATATGAAAAATTGAGATCATATTGTATAAAAACAAAAAAAATGAAATTTCTTATTAAACCCTATGAGATTTTGAATGACTATGATAAAAAAATCTGTACCTTGTAAGTATTCTGTTCATGTTATTTTATTTATAATTTATATATTATTTGATTTTATGAATATTCAAAATGGCAGTTAAAAAAAAATGTCAAAATATCTGCGTTGAACTGTTTTTGTATTGTACACCCAAACGAGGATTATTTCAACCTATGATTTATTGTACCTAAAGTTAAATTTTGACTTCAGTGGAACGGAAAGCGCTATTTATTAAAGGGCATAGGATTTGACAAACATTTATCTAGTAACCAATTTAAGTACACCGGCTAATTTTAATGGAAAAATATATTGAGTTTATATACATCCGAATTATGGAGAAAGTTTTATATAAAATGGCTTTCGTAGAAGTAATTTCCCGGCGTATCTGTTGTATGGATTTACATTTTTATTTTGTTTATGAGAAGCTTAGTATTTTCTCTATGGGAGCTAAAAGGCCCATTTTTTTATTTATCCAATAGAAAATTAGTTAAGGTGAAGTGTTTAACTAGACCAAAAGTGAGTTTTAAAAAAGAAGTTTTTAATTTTAGTGTTGTTTTTTTTTATTTTGATTTAGAAAAGCTATAATTTTTTTTTACTATTGTCTCCGTGTAAGAACACACCTCAAACATTGACCTAGTGGTTAAACGTTGTCTCAAGCAAATACAAAATGTATACAATAACAAATAATTAGTAAAACTTAAAAAACATGTACTTACAATGTCAGAAGACGGTTTAAAGGTATATTATAAGTAATAAACTTGAACTATTCGAATACTAATATTCATAAGCAAAACAACAATTTATTTGTTTATTGAATTGTTTTAAAGTGTTTTTTTTGCGCTTTATGGACGGGCTTTTATATCGACCAAAACAGTAAAAATTAAAATTAATTTTCCAAGGCATTTGTCAATTTATTTTAATAGCTGTTTTTGTTTTTAATATGATTGCATATTTACATTACACTGACTATTTTCGTTTAAATCACTATAACATATATCATTTTTTTTTTTAAATTAAAAATTTGAATAAATAAATTAGTCTAGACGGGGAAAAAGGCAGTTGGTTTTAATAATAATTGTTCTTCTCCTTTTTCTTGCTCAAATGGGTTTCTGTTTGTAACACTTTAATGATTTTCCAACCGTCTTTTCTATGAAAGTTTTTTAGGTATTTTTCAGTTTCCATTGAAATTGTTTCTTTAAACATTCCTTTCCGAAGTAATAGCCTCTTTGTACAACCGAGTATAAAATAAATAAATTTTAAATTTGCACATCTTTGGTCAAAAGTGTACTTGCAATCTGTAAAATTCAACGGTTCTACTTACACTTATGAGCTTGTTAAACTTTTTTTAAGTAGGTTGCTTACGAATGGTCGATTGGTCTAAAACAATAAAATCCAAATATATATTCCCCACAGCACACCCCTCGGCTAATATGATGCTACTATTGTAAACGAGTCGACCTAAACTACAAAGTTTTTACCAACCCACTTCCTATCTAAATTATGTTAGTAATGTATTTGTGTTGTTATTTTATATGCCATCATCTATTATTGGTCAGTTTCTTTGTATGTTTTGAATTTTATAGAACGGTTTTATTGTAGTATCTTGTTTTGTTCATAGTTTGTAATTGTTGTTGGTTTTAGTTATACGAATTTTAATTAGTATACATTACCAAAAGTCGATTTGGCGCTAACTATATTATATTTTAATAATACAAATAACAATAACATATTTGATTTGTATTTGTTTCAATATGAATAACATATTTATATTAGTCTGAAGAGGAGTTTAAAAAATTATCTGTTTCTCAGTTAGTGGTTTTAAAATGACTAGGTAAAAAAAGAGATTTATCAAGCTAACCAAGGAGAACGTATACGGTACATATTACTTTATAAATTATATTACTAAACTTTTAATTTTACTCATTATTTAATACATAAATTAAATTATGTATTTTTTAGGAGTAACTTGGTGTGTTAACATTATAAACATTATTGTTATAATATAATATTAATCTTCTTGATATTGCTCTCCTATCGGAGGTTGCAAAATCATCCTGGCTATATGGATCCACCCATGATGATTTTACATTTCTCCAAGTCTAAGCCGTTCCAATGTCATTCATTTTCCGCCTTGGCCTTAAGACATCCAAAACATCTCTGTCCAAGCTAGCACAATCTGAACCAAGCACAGTTTAAAACATAATATTCTTTACAATACTAGGTATACTTATACGACACAGAGAAGACTTTTTTTTTTTTAGCTATGGGACATTTGTGCATACTAAAAATGTATGAGATGTTCTGTATTTTCCTATACTTTCACAGTTACTGTTGTACTTCTATGGGCTAACGTACATTTCTATAGAATGTTCAATAGGGTGGTTCAAGAACATTTTTTTTTGTTTTATTTTGTTCTTCTCTTGAGAATATATTATTTGAGCGAAAAGATAATTTTTGATATTTTTTTTTTTAGATTTTTAAACGCATTCCTAGACGTGGTTCCGGGTCGACTTTAAGTGAGCCACTGAGTGGTCGACATGTGACTAAAACCAATATATTATGGCAGGAGACACATAATTTAATATAAAATAATTCTAAGGACACCAACGAATTGAGATTTAAACTCTAACCCAAAATGATGTGTCATCTGTTGGTTTTGGTCACATGATGGCCACCCTGTGGGCGTATGTGTGGCCAGATACCAAAAAATCATGTTACATATCAATTCAACAAGATTTTTTCGTCTGATTTCAAATTTGAAATTATCTTTTTCGTAAGACAATTTTTTAATGAGAAACGAGTTCTATTTTAAATAATTTTTAAATTAAAAAAAAAAATTAATACCATTTATTGTACCCAAAGAGCATCCTGATTGTCTCATTTAAAGCTCGGTAGAACTTTACATTACACCCTATATGTAACATGATACAATTTGAATTCTTTTTTTTTTATTTTTTACTTGAAATATTAGGCTTTTATGGGCTGAAAATAAGTCTGTTATAGATCTATCATATACCAAAAACATGTGTAAAACAATAAAACATTTTTAGATTACATTTTTATTTTAAATTGAAAAACCCAAGTGCCAGTTGCTGCGCATAAAGCGGATTTGAGTTGGTTTTTTTTAAGTTTTAAATAAAGGTTTTTAAGGGCTTGAAATAAGTCTGTAATAGGTCTAACATGTTTAAAACAACAAATAACAATCTTTAGACGACATTTTTTTTTTAACAAGTCCAAAAAGGTGTGTTGCAACGCATAAAAGGGGAATTTAGGTTTTTAGTTTTTTTTTATTTTTTACTTGAAATATTAGGTTTTAAGAGCTTAAATTCAGTTTGTTATAGATCTATCATACACCAAAAACATATTATGTAAAATAAAAATTAAATTTTAAATTAAAAGACCAAAAAAGTGAGTTACAACGCATAAGAGAGATTTAAGTGTAATGGTTTTTATTTAAACATTTTAGGTTTTAAGGGCTGTGAATAAGTCTGAAGATAGATCTAGCATTTACCTACCTATAACACGTGTATAACAAACGAAAAAATCTTTATATAACATTTTTTATAAACGAAAAAATGTAATTTACATTAAAGTGTTATTATTATTAAGTGCTATCTCGGTGGCGAATCGCTTAGACCTAATCAACCAACTGTTATTACACCCTGGATGGTTTGAGTTAGGACCAAGGGAACATAACGTGTACCTTATTGAGCGTGGGATGAACACGATTTATAATAATTATGATCTATTTTGATCTAAAATATTCACTTTGTTGTACACTTTAGTAAGACATAATGCTGATAGTGTATTTTCAGTCATCGTTGAACAAAGTATTTGATACTTTAAAAAAAAATGTGCAACCATTGATCGGTAAATTGTTCTTGTAGAAAAATCATTTTTTACTTTTTAGTTCATTTATTACTATTTTTTTTTTTTGAAAAGCATGTTTTTAAAAAAAGTTTTTTTTTTTTGGACCTGTAAAGGACAACATGCTAAGTGGTGAGTGGAAGATAAGGAAAAACGATAAACTATAGAAACGCTCTTCCGTAACCTAACCGGTATACTGGAAACGGTAAGGAACAATAGATTACAACAACGGGCTGGGCCTTTTTTTAAATTAAATTATAAACCTAACAAACGTTTACTGAAGAAACACAAACCATCAGTACGTTGAAATATATCTACAGAGTAAAATAATAGTATTTTATATTATTGTAAACATTTAGCAATTCGCCGACAAGTAGACCGAGAGCTATCCATAACTGTACGACATATAAATTAAACACAAAAAAATAACAATCGATTAAACAACACAGACCGACACAAGGTTATTTCGGATCCTTGACTACCACGTGAGAATGTAGTTTTGCCGATGCGTACGCTAACAGGGTGTGAGCCACTTGTTGCGTTTCCAAGTATTCTCGCGTCTCCATCATCCAGTCGTCGGCTATTGCTTTCGGGCCGCCTTTCAACAGATTCATGTAGCGCAACGCTTGGTGGAAGTCGTCTCGTTCCACCCAATACCTAAATTCACACAAACACGACACGGTTAAAACAAACGCAACGTAGACACGGTAACGGTAATACGCAATCGTCTTGCCTGGCACGCTGGAGGACATCCGTGTTGTTCAGTTTGTTGACGTCAATCGGAGAGTTGGCCAACTCGTCATCCGGTATCGGAACCGGCGTTCTAATAATGAACAAGCTAAACACGAACGACGTTAACAAATCCAACAGCTTAACGTCTTTGTCGGGAACTAGAGCCATGTGAAACGCTTTGTCTTCGAGGTTGAAAAATCTGTCCTTGAGCGTTTCTTCGGTGTACACGCCACGCGTCAATACTTTTTCGGGAATGGTCTGAAGCAATTCGTTTATTACCTTGTGATTTTCTGAAAAACAACAAAATTAGTGCCTAATCATTGAATCCTATTTCCGCTATCAAATAGAACGAATAGATTTTAAACCTCCGGAACAATTACTAAAATTCCACTTACGTCCCGCTGCTTTTATATCGTTTACATGTTGCAAGAGTGGTTTTAATTGGTTTTTCGGCACATTTTCTTCGGCGGTCAATGCTGTAAACAACGACTTACAGGCCGTCCACAACGAAACCGATTCGTTTAGCTTTTCTTCTTTTTTCGAATGGTCTGGAAAAAAATAATTACAACTCGACAGATGAGAGAGTTTGTTACTTTTGAAAATAAACAAAGCCGCGACGTACCTTTCAGGGCGTCGTCAATAGCCTGCATAACCGTAGTCATGACTACAACTTGTTGCTGATAATTAAGCCTTTCGGCTTCGGCTTTTTCCGAGTACTCCAAACGCACACGACGATCCACTTCTCTTGCCGCCAAGTTTGCTGCTTCGGCCAAATGATCCATGTGCACTTCGGACTGCAGTTTTAACTGTTGTTTCAGTTTCGACTCGATTTCGGCAGTCAGCTCGAAACTCTGTAATGAAAAATATTTCGGTACAATATTATCGGTCACTAATTATAACAAAAACACAATTAAACGTGTCTTTCTAACGTCTTTAATGTAATTCTCCAAAAGTTTTCTACGATTTTTCTGCACTTTGACGTCCACGATATCGTTGATTGCTTCCGCTTCTTCTTTCATCAGTCCGTCGACGGCATTTTTCACTTTGTCGTCGATGACGGTCTAGAAATTTTACAACAATCAATGGATTTTCTCAATGGGAGTGTTTTCATCGAAAAACTTACTTCTTCTTTGAATAATTCTCTTTGATAAAACAACAACTTTTCAGTGATATACTTGATAAATATTTCATATTCCGTATTTGATAATTTCATGTCCTTATCGCTGAGTCTCATATGTGGAAACATTGCTTCTAGTTCATCCTATTAAAAAAAAAAACACCCCCAATTTAATGCTGTTGTAAATAAATAATACCCACAGAGAAATAATGTCAAAATTTAATAGAAATATTATTATTTATTCTATATATTTACTCACTGCGAAATGTCTTCTGATATTAATGATTTGGTCGCGATATCTTCTAAAAAGCATTAGGCTGTCTCGTTCGGTTTCAAAATCTTTTGCCAATTGTTTTATACCAACTTTCTGTTGTACGATTAATTTGTATAACCTTTCTTTGACGTCTTTGGATATTTTCATATTTTCAGAATCGTTCAATAGTATCTGCAACTTGTCCAAGTGCTTGCTAACGAAAACAACATAATAATAATGAGCGTTACGTTACGCGGTAGTAATCATTAAATGTGATTTAAAAAGATTCATCCGATTTGAACTAGAAGTATTTTTTTTATACAAACACAATTTACACCCAAGCCTAATGTCGTATTACGATTACCATCGAAACTCACTTAGCTTCACGTGAATTGTCTTTGGCCACACGATAGAGTTTGTCTTTTTCCGTGCTAACTTCTTTCAACGTTTCCCACGCTCTGACGTTGGACTGATTGACGGATTTGTTTATGACGTTATTTGCCAATTCATAATATTCTAAGATGAAAAAAAAATTCTTTAGATTACGATTTTGTAACAACAATTAAAATTTCATTATCACCTTTTAGTGCATTTAATGCGTCCGAATAGGATTCCGAAACTTCATTCAACAAAAATATTGCTTCGTCTTCAATTGCTTTTGCGTCCGATGGTGGTTTTCTATTTGTACTCGATAAGACTTTTTTTTCGGTTTTCTGCTGTTTGACTGGGAAACAGAATTAAACTAGGTTGTAATTCTATTACACGTGAATATATTGTAAAAAAAATAGATAAATAAACAGAACCGAAACTAACTTGAAGGTTTTTCATTCTTCTCTTGTGGTTTTGGTGTGTCATTTTGTAGAGGTGCCGCATTTAATTTTTCAACAATCTCATTAGAAGATTTTTCAGGTTTAATAAACCTAAAACCAATTATCAGTTAAATATTAAACATACAACTCATTAATAGTATCCGTCAACTTCTCGTTATTAAAATGATTGAAAAACTGTACGAGTTAATTAAAACAAATTAAATACTTGTCGCATTACATAAAACATTACATACAGAAAACCATATTTTAATCAGGTAGAACCCATTGGATAACACTTACATTTTTTTTACGTTATCGATCAGCCTGTTCGGATAATTTCCAAAAGATTTTTCTTCAAACAGAATTAATTTCAACAGTTCATCTGAACCGGAAACGTTGTTTTTGAGCCATTGTCTAAAATTGTTGTCGTACTTGGCATATACCACCACCGCACTGAAGCCAAATAACAACGAGCCGATGGTGTATTTTCCGACATTTGATTTTCTGGAAACAAATCTTATTAAATAAATAAATCTCGTTGTACACACACAACATACAACGTACCTTTGCTTAGCCACATTCTCATGAATGAATCTGCGACCCAACGACTTGTTACACGTCAAACTCGATTGCCTTAGATTGAACTTAGCTCCGGGGGAAACCTTGAAAAATTATCATAAGTTTAATTTCAACAAGTTGCCGGGTGGTAAACTAAAAATGTTTATATTATCGTCTAAAAATATTTTTACTTACTTTGGCGAATTGTTTTAAATTCAACATTTTCACGAATACAGTTTTCGATGTTGCACCACTCGGGTAGTTAGTTTAATGTCTAAAGTGTATCGATCAATTACCGAATAGGTAATAATAATAATAATAATTAACAATAGTAAGTGGCTAATTAAAAGAAAAAAAACAAATAATATTTTTGTACATTACCCTTTCGTTGGTTTTCAAAGTTGAAGTTGCTTATCTATTGTGATAACGGTCGACGTGATAACGCGAACGGGAATAAAACCAAAGAGATCGTATAAAAAATAAAAGTTGGCAAACCTGACGAGGAAAACATTGTCGATCGCGCGCCAAACATGGTAGCACTGCTTATCAATGATGGAAAAAAATAAATTGTAAACAAACATAATAATATTATTTATTTAGTAGTTTACCGACTTTTTAAATATATATTATATTAAAACCGATGGTTCGTTCGAGAAGATATCACTATAAAAACAATAATTCCTCTACACCGGTATTCCTTGAACAATGTACATAGTTATGTTCGAATCAGGTACGTTTTTTGCCAATTCGTTTCGACCGTTATCTAAAGCAAACTCTAATGTGTGTGTTGAAATTTTTAGGTAGCCAAAATGTGAACAAAGGATCAACAACAATAATTAATAACACTATGATGATGGTGACGGTCCATCCGATAAACTTGCAAGAACACGAGTATGGCACACGGTCCTTTATATAGAATATTATTGTTGCCAAGACAACGTTGAGAAAAAACCCCCCAAACAAACATGTTTATCAAACAAGTCATCATCCACGGCTTCAAAAGTTACCGCGAACAAACCGTAGTCGATCCGTTCGACAGAAGACACAACGTGGTCGTCGGACGTAACGGTTCTGGCAAAAGCAATTTTTTCTACGCCATTCAATTCGTGCTCAGCGACGAATTCTCTCACCTGAAACCCGAACAGAGACAGGCGCTGCTGCACGAGGGCACCGGTCCGAAAGTGAACTCGGCGTATGTCGAGATCATTTTCGACAACACGGACAACCGTTTGCCCATCGACAAAGAAGAGGTGGTCTTGCGAAGAGTGATCGGCGTCAAAAAAGACCAATACTTCTTGAACAAGAAAATGGTGCCCAGAAGCGACGTCACCAATCTGCTGGAGTCCGCCGGCTTTTCCCATTCGAATCCCTATTACATTGTGAAACAAGGGAAAATCAACCAAATGGCCACGTCGCCCGACTCTCACAGGCTGAAGTTGTTAAGAGAAGTGGCCGGCACCCGCGTGTACGACGAGCGAAAAGAAGAATCCATCGAAATACTGAAAGACACTCAGACAAAGTTGGACAAAATAGTGGAGTTCATAAAAACCATCGAAGACAGGTTGAGCACGTTAGAGGAAGAAAAAGAAGAACTAAAAGAATATCAAATATGGGATAAAAAACGAAGAACGTTGGAGTACTGTATTCACGACAGAGAATTGAAAGAAACCCAGAGGAAGCTAGAAGAAATGGAAAGTCGTATCACCAACGTGGACGTAGAACAAAAACGATTAACCGCTAAAGTCAAAGAAGCCGCGCATGAGGCGAAAAAATCAGCGAAACACCTGCGCGAAGCCAAACGACAAGTGATTAGCGTTAAAGAAGACAAGGACACTTTAAATCTGGAACAACAAGAGTTGATTAAACAAAAAACAAAACTAGATTTCACCATTAAAGATTTAACCGACGAAGTGCAAGGCGACAACAATTCCAGAGAGAGAGCTGTCAAGGAACTGGAAAAGCTACAGGAAACTATCAAGGCCAAAGAATCCGAGTTGCAGGAAATAAAACCCAAGTACGAAGCGCAAAAGAAAAAAGAAGAAGATTGTACAAGGGAACTGGGCCTGAAAGAACAAAAGCGAAAAGAACTGTACGCCAAACAAGGTCGCGGAAGTCAGTTTTCGTCGAAAGAAGATCGAGACCAGTGGATACAAAAGGAACTGAAATCGCTGACCAAACAAATAAAGGACAAGACCGATCATAAAGAAAAACTCACCGAGGACTTGAAAAAAGACTCGGAACGGCTGGTGGAACTGGAAAATTTAGTGCACACCAATTCGAGCGAATTGGAAAAACAGAGGACTTCTATAGACGAGTACAACAAAAAGTACTACGAGTTGAAAAAAAACAAAGACCAATACCAAAGCCAACGCAACGAACTGTGGCGACAGGAGAGTACGATTCAACATACGTTTTCGACGTTAAAAGATGAACTAGCCAAAGCCGATCAGATGCTGCGCAGTATGGCGGGTAAAGCCATTTTGAACGGCAGAGATAGCGTTCGCAAAGTGTTGGAAATTTTCAAACAACGCGGCGGCACTCAAGCCAATCTCGCCAAGCAGTATTACGGTCAAGTAATTGAAAATTTCGACTGCGATGAGAGCATACAGACAGCCGTTGAAGTGACCGCCGGCGGCAGAATGTTTTTCCACATTGTGGATTCGGACAAGATCGGTACGCAAATATTGAAAGAGATTAACAATCAGAATCTGCCGGGTGAAGTGACGTTCATGCCGCTCAACAGATTAACTGCTCGACACATAAAATATCCACAATCCAAAGACGCCATACCGATGGTGAGCAAGTTGAACTACGAAGCGCATTTGGACAAAGCGATGCGTTTTATTTTCGGCAAAACTTTGATATGTCGTAACTTGGAGTCGGCCACCAGCATATCCAAGCAGAGCATGTTGGATTGCATAACAATCGACGGCGATCAGGTGTCGTCCAGCGGCACTTTGACCGGTGGATATTTCAAAAACGTACGGTCCAAGTTACAAATACAAAAGCAGCGCAACGATTTGATGAGCCAAATTAAAGAGTCCGAAGAACAGTTGACCGGGCTGCGGACAAAATTAAACGAAATCGAGGTCAACGTCAATGCGGTCATGTCGGACATGCAAAAAACGGAAACCAAAAACAGCAAGGCCAAGGGGAATTTCGACAAGCTCAAAGGCGACATTAGACTGATCAAAGAAGAAATGGTCGGCATCGAGAGGTACAGAGTGACGAAAGAACGATTACTGGTAACGGCCTCTTCAAATTTAGAAGCCATGCAGACGACTAGGTCCGGTTTGGAATCTGAACTGCATCAAGAACTCATGGCGCAACTGTCGGTGGCCGATCAAAAGGAAATGGACAAGTTGAACAACGACATTAAACAATTGACTCAAGACAACAAAACCGCTTTTGCCATGCGCATGAAACTGGAAGCGGACAAGAACAAATTGGAAAACTTGTTAACAAACAATTTGGTCCGTCGCAGGGATGAACTGTTGCAGGCGTTACAAGAGATTTCGGTGGAAGAACGCAAACGTACACTGGAAAGTAGCAGGATAGAGTTGAATGTCATCGAGAAGAAATTGGACACGATCAATGTGGAAATGAAAACCGTCGATTCCAAAGTGCACGAGGCCGTCAAGTGGCAGAAAAAATGTCAAGAGGAACTGGACAAATGGAAGTCGCAGGAAAAAGAAGCTCAAGAGAAACTCGACAACGAGTCCAAAGATCTTTGCAAAGTGTCTTCCAAACAAGACGTGCTGCGCAAAAAGCTGGACGAGTCCGAAGCCAAGATCAACGAGCTCGGAGCGTTGCCCAACACCGATCTTGTCACAAAGTACATGTCTTACTCGTCGAAAAATTTGTTCAAAGAACTGGAAAAGGCCAACAGTCATCTGAAGAAATTCGCTCACGTCAACAAGAAAGCCCTGGATCAGTTTATCAATTTCTCCGAACAAAAAGAAAAACTGGTATCGAGAAAACAAGAACTGGACCGCGGCTATCAGAAAATCGAAGAGCTTATGAACGTGCTGGAGCAACGGAAATGCGACGCCATACAGTCGACGTTCAAGCAAGTGTCCAAATATTTCTCTTATGTTTTCTCGAAACTCGTGCCGGCCGGTCACGCCAAACTGGTCATGAAAACCGTCGGCGGCGAAGAGTCCACGACGATCAACATGAAAGACGAGACGAGCGTGGGCAACTATTCCGGCGTGATGATCAAAGTGTCGTTTGTCGGGCAAGGCGGCGAAATGCGCGAGATGAACCAGCTGTCCGGCGGCCAAAAGTCGTTGGTGGCGTTGGCCACCATATTCGCCATCCAAAAATGTGATCCCGCCCCGTTCTATCTGTTCGACGAAATCGACCAAGCGCTGGATCCGCAGCACAGAAAAGCCGTGGCCGACATGATCCACGAAATGTCCGGCGAGGCTCAGTTCATTACGACCACGTTCCGGCCGGAGCTGTTGCAGCACGCTCACAAATTCTACGGCGTCAAGTTTCGCAACAAAGTCAGCCACGTCGAATGCGTCACCAGGGAAGAAGCGCACGACTTTGTCGAAGACGATACGACACACGGATAACGTATTACACACTCATCGACAATTATTTTATTAACCAGTTTTTCTTTTAGGATATTAACTAATTTTACTCGTTTTTTTTGGATTTAGATACTATTGAAACGTACCTAACACTACAATGTACAGGATTTCTGTATTTTTTTTTTAGTAAATATTCACCGATATTATTGATATAGTTTAGCATATAGAACAATTACACTAATGCATATATATATATATATAGTTTATAGATTTACGTGTTATATTTTAGGTATGTTTTTATGTATACAATCTTATGTTGTATCCGATTTTGTATTAGTTAATTTAATCTACGTAACGTCATCAGCTCGATATTATCGTGTACTATATATTGTATGATTTTACGAATTTTAAATTAACGATAATTTGCTTCGAGATAAAAGTGTTTTAAAATTTAAGTGATTTTTAATACTTTAATATTCTTTAATAGTGAACGTATTGTGTTGTACCATGTTGCAAAACATGAGAACGGCGGATCAAACATTATATTACATATTTATAATAATATTGTTTCGAGTTTTGAACAAATTATTAATTTTGTTTTTTATTATTATTATTATTCGTATCATTGTAACACTAGTATTATTAATATAATTTATTTTTGATTGCCAAATAGAAATCGAGTTTAGTCGTGTAAAATTGTATTATTTAATTAATTAATATTAATATAATGTACCTATCTTATTATGTTTATTATTATTATACATAAGTAAACGACATGAAAGTTATTCTGCTTTTTTAAATGTTTTTCGTTCTTATACAAAATCCTTATGTTGTTCTTGAGGCGGCAGCTGTTGTGCATCAACGTATTTCTTATATGGGCCTAAATATGTTATTTGTAAATCATTAACACCGTGTGTGGCTTTGAAAACACAGTAATACAACACCAATAATATAATATTGGTTTAAATTAAAACTTACACATTTCACAAATTCAGTACCCAATTTCAAACAAATTGTCATTTGCAATTAGAATATAATATAGCCAACGGTAAAATAATTTAAGACTACGATAAGTAAAAAAACAAATAAATACAGAACACTTTGATTTTAGCGAAATTGGAAGTAGGATGATGATAATAATAAAAAAATAACAGTTCAAATTATAGGTTTTATTAAAAATATATATTATAAGTAAAATAAAGCCTTAATGGCTTTGGTTCTCACATATGTAATTTAAATATGTTATGAAAATTGGAAAGTAATATTCATTCACTTAACTTAAATGAAAAAAAAATCAGTTTTAATACATTTGACTTTTAAAAAAACAGGTAATTTCTAATCTAACGTTATAATTATTATTGTAATATACTTAAAATTAATTAATCGCTAGCGCGTCCATTTCTTGAGTGAACTGAGTTTGAAGGTTCGACAATTTGTTCTTCAACGCCGCCACTCCCATCAACACTATGTTCTCCGGTTTCAATGATCCGCAACTTTCTACGTTGAAGAAAAACTTATTGGGTTTGGCACGCCAATTGTACGCACCCTCGTGTTGGTCTTCTGTCAGTTCGGAGTACTCGCTCTTCGGCCACTCGTCCGGTTTTGGGAACAGCGTGTGCCTCATCGTGTTGTCGGGATCGTACTCGAAGCTGACGCCGGTCGTCGGGTTCCACTTGGCGTGCTCCTTGCCAAACCCTTTCTTGGCGAACGCTCGGATTTTCAACTCTTGGCCCTTGCGCAGCTTGATGATGAGAATATCGTCCTTCTCGCCGTACTCGTTGATGTCGCTGTCCTGGTTCCTGGACGTGACGGGCACCACGCGCGGGTTGCTGCTGACCAAGTCGGCTGTGGTCACGTGCCTGGTCTGCTCTTCGGAACACTTGACGTTCAGGTTGAACTCCACGCTGCATTCGTGACAAAAGTCTGAGCACGTACAATCCCTGGAATACTGCAGCCGGTCGACCACCTCGTCGGACGTCAACGGTATGAGGCCGATGCGAGAAGCGATGAACTCGTCGCTCAACACGGTCGAGTTGGAGTCCAGTTGGACCCAGTCGATGGCCAACGTTGGCGTTTCAGCGTTGAACACCCTACGCAAGCTGTTGGCAACGCTCAGGTCGGTGTCTTCGATTTGGAACTTGATCGAATCGGTCGTCAACTCGGATATGTGCACCGACGGCTGATTGGCGTAAGGCATGATTTTTTTAGTGGAAAAAAATCACCAATAATTCGATTCACTACTTTTCCAAAAAAAACCGTTTTTGCCAAAAAACACCTTTAGGAAAACAACGTATTTCTCAAAAAACACAAACGATTACTGGCCGATATTATACTTATACACGTTATCACATTGTTCAACAACAAACGCGCACCGGCGGTAACCACTTTGCAAAATAAAAAAACCATAGGTAAGTCATCCGCCGTATGGACGATGGCCGGCGTTGCCGAGCGGCCGTGTATCTCTTACGGGGGAGAACGCCGGCGGCCATTTTGAGAAAATCGAAAACGCGAGTCGCCGACATACCCGCAGTGGTGGTGGTAACCGCCGCGGTTAAACAATAAAACGGTTACTCGCCGTTTAGCCGTGATAATGGTAGCAACAAACTTTTATCATCTGATAAGTGATAACGCGTGATAATAGATAAAACAACGACTGGTGCCATGTGTTTGTTATTGATGTGAAATTTGTTTTCCCAAGTACCTGCATTTGCATCTTGGTTCAAACTCGATTAAAAAACTTAGTTGTTAATCCGTGCCTTACTCGCAGGTGCCATGGGTAAACTAAACGTGTCTATGCTTCGTTATTTAACGCGGGAAGACTTCCGCGTCTTGACGGCTGTACGTACAGAAACCACAATTATTTAAAATAATAACTATATATTTTTGTATCGGTGCGGGTGTAATAATAATTGAACAAATGTTTACAGATTGAAATGGGCATGAAGAACCACGAGCTCGTGCCGGGTTCGTTGGCCGCTTCGATTGCAAATTTACACCACGGCGGCGTTCATAAAATCTTAAAAGAACTTTGCAAACATAGACTGTTGTCGTACGAGAGAGGCAAACATTGTAAGACTGACTAAGTTTATTTCCAATTTGACTTACTATCGACATGTTTGACTCGTATGCATATTTTTTTAGACGACGGTTATAGATTGACCAATACCGGTTACGATTACTTGGCGCTCAAAACTCTTTCTTCTCGTCAAATACTATCGTCGTTTGGCAATCAAATCGGCGTCGGAAAAGAATCAAACATATACGTTGTCGCTGATGCTGACGATAAACCCGTTTGTCTAAAACTGCACAGGTACTTTAAAATATTCTTAAAACTCATAACACATTGTTTAACAAATTTCGTATAATTTTGATTAGATTGGGAAGAACGTGTTTTCGAAATTTGAAAGAAAAAAGAGATTATCATGCTCACCGTCACAAGGTCGGCTGGCTGTATTTGTCGAGAATTTCGGCTACTAAAGAGTTTGCCTATATGACGGCATTAGCTAAAAGAGATTTTCCTGTCCCTAAGCCCATCGAAGTTAATCGACACTGTGTAGTCATGGAGTTGGTCAACGGATATCCCTTGTGAGTATAAAATATAATAATTTGTCGATTTATTATTTTACGTTTAAAGCGCATTGCCCAAACAGTTCAACCGCAATCAAAAAATTTGTATAATATTTAGTGTTGCCTGATTACCTTTCTTGAGCTTTTGACAATTTTTTATTTATTACACAGATGTCGACTTTATGAAGTCGACGATGTTGAAAATCTATACGACGAACTGATGAATTTGATAGTACGCCTCGGTCAACACGGAGTTATACACGGAGACTTTAACGAATTCAATATCATGATAAACGACGAACAAAAGCCAATCATTATTGATTTTCCACAAATGATGTCCGTTTCTCATCCTAATGCACAAACGTAAGCATTTCGAGCAACGTTTGACATTTTAATCGAACAAGTATAATATAAGGTTTTCCTTTTTATTTTTTCCCAAAGGTATTTCGAACGAGACGTTAACTGTGTGAAAGGATTTTTCAAAAAAAGATTCAACTATGAAAGTCATTTGTTTCCGACGTTTGAAGACGTCTCGTAAGTTTGACATTTTTTATTATAAAACATTTTTTTTTTTATTATTACAATTATTGTATTCTATATAATGTGTTTAGTGTTAGAGAAGAGTTTATAGACGTCGAGGTGTCGGCTAGTGGTTTTACAAAAAACATGGATCAGCTACTTCTAAACGAAATGGGCCTCGTCGACGATATCGAAGACGAAGAAGAAGAAAACGATACTTACGAAAACGAGAAAGACGAAATTGAACATTTGGCCGAACAAGTGGCGGAACTAATGAAAGAAGAAGAATTGTTGGCCGCCATTAAAACCACCAATGTGATATCACCGGTGGAAAAACAACTGGACGTGCCCAAGTCGGACGATTCCGAAGAATACGTATCCCTTAGCGACAACGACGATTGTGAAAGCGTCGCTTCTTCCAAAGTATGCTATTCCGATATCCACAGCGTCCGTAGTGTGACGACGTCAACTACGATACCGCCAGAAGTAATCCGAGACAGAATGAAAAAGTCGTTGGAAAAGAGAAACAGGGCTGCCGCACGGCACAGATGTTTAGCCAAAGGCGAAGCCAGCGCTGTCGCCCGCCAAAGGAGAGACAACCGAGACACTATTAAAGACAGTTCTGGAATTTGGGGTTAAACGAAAACGATAGCAATGTTATTGAAATATTTTTGTTTTTAAGTATATAGCTAATATAAAATATGTATTAAGTCTTATTCGGTGGTTTTGAATTTTCAAAGCGTTGCGGTGAACGTTGTCGAAGCTTCGACAGCCTTTCACTTACTATTAGTATGAAATATAATAGTCTAGGTCTAATATGGGTTTTAAATGTGTTATATGGGCAAAGTATGAGCGGTTGCCAACCTTATAACTATTCCTTGTATTTTTTCCCACACCTTCAAAGCTGTATTCGCCTATTGTAATTATTATTGTACAACGTGGGTAATGGTAATTTCAAGGTTATCATGCTGTTCGAGGCCAGCAGAATATTGATCCGCCTGAACTTAGTATGCAATACTGAATACCTATAGGCTATATGGTATACTGTAACTGGCAACTGTCACTTGCTGCTGCTCCTTGCACAACATAAATGATATTGTATACATTATTATGGATCATTGTGCAAGTCGCGGCCCTGAAATTCGCTTGGCACGGCTCGCAGAGGTCCCAAGAAAGAAATTTAGGCGGCAAAAATGGCCTATCGAAAAATGGGTTAAAAAAACAAATCAATTTTTTTCTTTCAGCATCTCTTCATTAGTTCATATTATAATAATATGTTTACAATTGTAAAAAAATATATACAATTTCAACTCGAATCTCTTAGTAGAATAAATTGAAATTAGACCATTATATGAAGTCCACGTCATGTCTGTCTTTTTGATCTAAAATTAGCCAAAATGTGACTTAATATGTGAAAAATAACAACTTAAAAATTATATACAAATTGACCGGAAAACTAATTAACATGGTCAGAATTTATTAACACCGCAATTTCCTTAAATATTGCCTATACAAAACTCCTTAAAAACAAACAGCACGCAAGCCGTAAATATCTAATTGGAACTTTCACCAACCAATTATTGTAATTTATTTTTAAAATTGAAAATATCATTTCATTTTTTATACTAACTCGAGATCAAAGTTTCAAGACATTTTTTTTTTCATTCCGACACATACGGCATACCGACTTTTTATGGACAATTTTTTTTTGCCTGATATA
This sequence comes from Adelges cooleyi, assembly GCF_023614345.1. Lineage (NCBI taxonomy): Eukaryota > Metazoa > Arthropoda > Insecta > Hemiptera > Adelgidae > Adelges > Adelges cooleyi. Next base: position 3,269,092 of record NW_026095751.1, read on the forward strand.
TAAGTAACTTAAAAGTTTGACATTTAGCACTAAAAAGTGTGTATAATTGAGAGCGTGAAGGAAAAATTGTTAAATTTGTACAACACTTACTTGTAAATTTAGGCTAAGGGACTTGTAGCTCTAAAAAATACACAAATATGCCATTAAAAATCAACAAAAAAAGCATTAAACAATTTGACCATTAAATCTTGATTGATTTTATTTTTAATTATAAAAAAAAAATGCATAACTTTGCAACTTAAAGAAAACAACTGTTAAAAACCCTAATAAAAAAAAAATGTTCTCTTTTAATTTTTCTTCAAAATTACATCATTGAATCTGAGTCATTCTGAGTTTCTTGAAAATTGCAATGTACGATTAGATACTTTTTTATATTTTCAAAATAGGTAAATCTTCGAGGATTACTTATTCTTATAGTTTTAGCTTCGATGCGAAGCTGAGAAGGTATTGTTTTTACAATTATGTGTTTTTATTTATTTTTTTTTGTGTCTGGACCCACGATATCTCGTTAACCGCTGAACCAATTTCTTCGTGTAGCAACTCTATAGATCAGAAATCATACCTGGAAGGTACTATATCGGCCAAAAATTAAAAAAAATCACCCCTTCCCCATCAAAATCGAGAAAAACACCTAAAAAATGTACAAATTTATATGAATTGTTCTTCAAACATAGTACTATCGATAAACATGAACAAACCAAAAAAATATCATAAACCCTTTCCCTTAGAAGGGATAGAATTTTTTTCTTTATTTCACTTTTTCAAGCAGTTTTAGAGATTTAGATCTGAAAATTAGACCAAAGGTAGATCTAAAATGGAACTATAACATATACAACTTTCGCAAAAATCTGTAGTAAAATTTTTTTTTTTTAAGGAAAAACCCCAAAAATAGGGTAAATTTACACTTTGACCATAGTCAGTTTCTAGGTTGCTATGAGCGAGTGAATCAACAGTCGACAGGTAATGAAAATATTTTCATTATATTGTTAATTACGATATATATGGGTATTTATGACAGTAAATTTTTATAGACAAACGATCAACCCTTATCGTATCCATCCTGCACAAGACTAAATATTACATTTTAAGTACATTATTGCTGGTCCCTAGACATCTTCTAAACCGCTATAACTGGTTTGAACATACTATTCACAGATATTTTTTCTTTTTTATTATTGAAAATACTAACATTCATCAAAAACCTCAAATATATATGCCAAATAAACGTAGAAATAGCAATATATATATATATATATATATATATCCCAACATAAGAAAATCCTCAGAACATGCATAATAATATTACATAATATATAACCTCATTGTGTACCTACTCTGAAACGTATTTACCTATTGCTCTTCTATGTTTTATAATGTCCAGTATACGTCATATAATATGCAAATACTATAAGTCCCTAAGCTTACTCAAAGAAACATATTTTTACTAGGAATCTTTTTTTTTCGCAATAACACCTAATATACATGTTAATAAAAAATTTGTATTTATTCCATTTTGTTTGTATTATAGAATAAGTAATCTAGCAAAAAAAAAAAAAAAAATAGAATTTTCAATATTTTGAATTATTTCGGTTCGTTGTAAGCTGGCTTTATACACTAATCTTGTACCATGTGGCATCACATGGACTCTCCTCAGTTCAAAATAAGTAGTGTCATTTAAACTGTACTGAAAACAGTAATTGTTTAATGCTGCGGTGGTGTAAAAAAAAAAAAGGTTTCATCACATTGATATGTGATGAAACCTTTTTTTTTTTTTTTTAATCCGAGTAGTTTTCTACACTAATATATATAGGACATTACCTATATGTGTTTCATCATTTTCTGCTGGACGTTTTACTGTTCAAGTAACTTGCTCACGTTTAGTTTGACCCAAAGTGTCAATGCAACGGTGTCTTAGCCTTGTCTTTTAAACGCCAAAGTTTCCTATATTTTGTCTTTGAACCAATACATCCTCTTTACGTTGCTCGCACACCTGCAAAGATGTTATATGCTAAAACACTTTTTTGAGCAATTTTTTAATTAATTCTACTCGTACACCAACTTGTATGTCACTCATAGGTGCCGTTGTTAAATATGCAAAAAAATATTATTTGTATTTAATATAATAATTACGAATTATTAATTTTAATATGTTTCTTTTAAACATAATATAAAATGTCAAGGTCACATTGTGTGTACCTGAACGTTTCTTATTGCTATTTAAAGAGCAGAGTTATATTACGTTTTAAGGAACATATTAAAATTCATAATTGTTTTGCATATTTAATAATGGCACTTATGAGGAGCGGATGTCGACTATTTACATATTGTACAAGATTGAAAAATGTGTTAAAAAGCATTTCTAGATTTTATTTGCCTGGAAAATTGTAAAAAAAATAACACACTTGTACTTGATTAGATACTTTTTTATATTTTCAAAATATGTAAATCTTCGAGGATTACTTTTTCTTATAGTTTTTTTTCTTTTTTATTATTGAAAATACTAACATTCATCAAAAACCTCAAAGATATATGCCAAATAAACGAAGAAATATCAATTTATATATATATATATATATATCCTAACATGATAAAATCCTCAGAACATGTATAATAAAATTACATGTATACACTCATTGTGTACCTACTCTGACTTAGAGTATTTACCTATTACTCTTCTATGTTTTATAATGTCCAGTATACATATATGCAAATACTATAAGTCCCTAAGCTTACTCAAAGAAACATATTTTTTCTAGGAATCTTTTTTTTTCGCAATACCTAATATACATGTTAATCAAAAATTGTATTTATTCCATTTTGTTTGTATTATAGAATAAGTAATCTAGCAAAAAAAAAAAAGAATTTATAATATTTTTAATTGTTTCGATTCGTTGCAAGCTGGCTCATGTAATAACCTTACCCGACTAACATTTTCATTAAACATACAATTTCTTTGAACGATAGCATATTGTACAATAGGTATGTATACTGATAACATGATATTTTCATCATAATTTGTATGTTTTTAATTTTCCCTACCGTTACCCCGCTATACGGGGGCATTTGCACTTTAAAAAAAAAAAAATAATTAACTTAATTATAAAAATCTGAAACTTATATATATATAACACTTAACAAGTTTATAGTTGGATTTCATATACATAAATAATATTATAATGTACATTGTAGACTGTAATCTCACATTATACAGATTTTTATTTTTATGAAAGAAAATACAAAACTACAATGAATATCAAATCGATCAACTTAAACCACACGTTATTGTGTGTTATGTGACATTTTACATAGAGCAATTTTTTTACTTTTAGGGTTAAACCACAAAGGCATTTTTTCTTAACCGCTTCAGTAGGTAATCATAATATTATTTTTTCTACACACTTGTCTGGGAACTGTGGTTTTTGTTTGGCGTGTGTCAAACAAACACACACTGACAGGTCGAGACCTGCACGCGTTTAAAATAGGCCGCATGATAATATTATACTATATGAATGGTACACACAATAATAATAATAATTTGTAATCATGCAATTTGTCATGTGTTACAATAAACCCCTTTATATCATTATACTTGATAATATTATCTTATCCGGTAAAAAGCAGCAATATGATTCAACCGCACGCTCAATATTAGGTTGTGTAAATACCGAACAGCTAATATATTTAATCAGCTTGATTGGTTTTATGTAAGTATTTTGGAAATTACACCAGCATGTGAACTAGCTATGTTTTCTCTAATCTGGTGGAATAATAATTATTAAAAATATATACATATATACATAGTATGTAGGTCGAATAGGTGCTAGGATTTATTTTCATCAATAAATTAATTTTATTAGCTAAAAACGTCAACCGCCGGAAAATAGGAACGTATGATATCTTTTTTTTTTTTTTTTTACCAATTTTTAAAATTAAAATTGGTTTTCCGACAATGCTCCTGTTGACTATTTTGCAAAATGAAACGCAAAACCCATTGATTTGAAATTATAATCTTGGCCAACTGGTGGTGTGCTATTCTACCCAACTGGTGTGTACAATTTCACATTCACTTTCTTATTGTGCGATTTAATTCCTATTTCCCTTTCCAAGCCTCTAGTTGGAGTTAAACGTTTGTCGAGAAACGTTATTGGTCATTCCGCTATGCTGACCTCTCCCTCTATTTAACAATATTAATAATAATATGGTAACATAATGTAAAGTCTCTGCGCATTTAATTTCAAAGCGAATTGGTCGTGGAAAAAACATCAGAATTAAATAATTATAAATTGTAAATGTCCAGTTAATAATACAATAATTAACCTAGATAAATATATCATTATTTTTAATAATATGTAGCTATAAAAAAAGATATCTATAGAGAATATGCTTAGCTATGTTTAGATGAACATTTTTTTTTTTTAAATAGCCCTCAAGGATGCTGTGATGGTCTGAAAGAAAGTCATGTTTACTGAACTATTAATTACACGTGTACAGCTGTTAAAACGTTTAAATGACCAGATTTAAAAATCCAAAAAAAGAGTACATTTTAAAACTTAGCTCCTCCTCTGTCATAATTGGCGGATGTATGTATATTATTTTTCTACCCATTTAGCCTATGCCATATCCCATAGGTTATCACCATCTATATATAAAAATGTTTTATCCAATTACCATAAATTGTTATTTTTTTTAAAAAATTCTATTATCAACTATCAAAACTAACGAATCGAAATTATAATTTCATTATAATGTCAACTTATTAGGTGTGTGTGTGTGTCTTTATGATGAAAATACTTTGAAACTTAATGCACTGTAAGTATAAGAAATATAATATTCTAATGTATGTTTATTGAAAAGTATATAATTGGTGTATATTCAAATTATTTTTAAAGGTAAAAATACCGAGTATAAATTTTTATGTACACACAACTTTATCAATAGGCTTCCTACACGTTTAACTTTAATAACTATTGAAATTTTTAAAAAATAACATGCTAAATATATTATAACATAATTATGTTAAATATATTGTATATTTAAAATTATTACTACAAAATAGAGGTATACCTACCTACTCTGTGTGGTTTGGCAACAATATTAAATGTAATTTTAATTGTATTTTTAATAATAAAAAAAGTCCAATATATTTTTGACTTCCATGAATTGTGCATTTAGTAACTCAATATCCGATTTTAAACATTTTATTACAATTTTCATCAGTTTGTAAAAAGCCTGCATTATATTTTTATATTGTATTAGGTCGAATCGTAAAATATAAATAAATAATAAAATTATAAATACTTAAAAAAAAAAAAATTTTAATTTCATGTACTTAACACTATTGTTAAGGACACTAGGACAATGGATAAAATATATACATATATATAATGCCGGTTAGGTAATATTGTAAAATCCGTTACTAAGAAAATATACAACATTCTAGCCAATTTTAATTAGATACCAAACCTCGCCAATTACATACATACCTGTGTAAATATTATATTTTTTACCTCGAGTTTATCGTTTCTCAATATTAGATATCATCCATCGAATACCGGTTTATAATGGAATAATTATTATATTATAATAATATGTTGTTATTGTACATTTGTTTGTTTATTTTATTACATTGCAAAATATTTTTGCCTTCTCCCCCCCCCGTCCGCTCTTTGGTAACCGCACACAGATATAATATTATTATACTTGTATTGCTCAAAAGTCCTATTATTAAATATGCAAAAAATATCAAAACAATATTATGAATTATTAATTTTTATGTATTGTTTCTTAGACATAATATCAAATTTTGAAGGTCACATATGTGTACCTGGACGTTTTGTGCTATTGCTATATAAAGCTCAGTTACTAGTGTTAGGCGGTTATTTTGATTTCAGAAAATGATATTTCGTTTACAATTTGTGTGCCCTTTGCTATTTTCTAAATTAATTTTTTTTATTTAACTAGTAGATGAGTAAAGGAAAAAATCAATTTTTGATCTCCTGAGTGTACAAATTATTAAATATAATCGCTTCTCTGCCTATTAGTGTTGCATCTGCTGAACGCAGCTTCTCCACGCTTAGAAGGTTTAAATAATTTAATGCGTGTGCTAAGTAAAAATTACTGATATTTAGATATTTGTAATGCCTTATTAACGACCTTGAAACAAATATCTTTATTACTCAGAAATCAGAATGTGGTAAATGCTTTAACTCTTAAGTGCTTTATTACTCTTAATTTAGTTTTTAGTAATAATAGTTAAATTCTCTCCTTTTTCTTTTTGGTTACTACTCTTCTAACATACACGTTTTTACTTAACACTTTCTTATTATTTATATCCTTATATTAGTCATATCTGCTACTTTTATTACTTTGTTAATAGGTTAAAAACTTGGCTGAGATCGAAAATGGGCCGGGGCAAGATCGCTTGACGGGTTTGGCTTTACTTAATTATTCACACATCAATTGTATTAAATGTTGATGATGTAATTGATAAATTTGCAAGCATGAAAAAAAGAATTATACATTTTGTTTTGTAAAAAAAAATACACTTTGTTCTATCAAATGTTTAAAAAAAAAATTTTTAGGGGAGGAGTTAACCTCTCTTAATATTGCCCCCCCCCCCTGAGGTGAAGTCTCAAATACGCCACTGACCTATATATGTGTGTATATCTATTATATGTGGATAAAAATTGGCAAATTTTAGTGTACTAACTACTACTCTCTTATAATAAATTAAAAAAAAATATGTAAAACATCTGATATTATTCATTCGAAATTATCATGACTAGTTTGAAAAAATTGATTTAAAAAAAAATTTTTTTTACTTTATTTATCTACTAGTTAAATAAAAAAAATGTAATTTAACAAATAGCAAAGGGTAAAAAAATTGTAAACGAAATATTATTTTTTGAAAACAAATAATAACCGCCAAACTATTTATAATAACTATGAGCTTTAAATATAGGTACCTACCTCATTCGGTTAGGCGTACTTACCTTCAGGTAAATAATAATTATAATAATAGTTAGGTATATCGAATCGGCCCATGTGCGAAACTGTAAAAAGTATAATATGGTATTGAATTTTTTTTTTAAAATATATTATATATTTTTAATTATTACTATAAAATAGAGGTATAATATGTATACAAAAAAAAGTACCTATAGAGAATATGCTTAGCTATGTTAAGATGAACATTTTTTTTTTAAATAGCCGTCAAGGATGCTGTGATAGTCTGAAAAAAAAATTAACTACCCAAAAAAAAGAGTCATGTTTACTGAACTATTAATTACACGTGCACAGCTGTTAAAACGTTTAAATGACCAGATTTAAAAATCCAAAAAAAGAGTACATTTTAAAACTTAGCTCCTCCTCTGTCATAATTGGCGGATGTATGTATATTATTTTTCTACCCATTTAGCCTATGCCATATCCCATAGGTTATCACCATCTATATATATAAAAAAAATGTTTTATCCAACTACCATAAATTGTTATTTTTTTTTAAAAATTCTATTATCAACTATAAAAACTAACGAATCGAAATTATAATTTCATTATAATGTCAACTTATTAGGTGTGTGTGTGTGTGTCTTTATGATGAAAATACTTTGAAACTTAATGCACTGTAAGTATAAGAAATATAATATTCTAATGTATGTTTATTGAAAAGTATATAATTGGTGTATATTCAAATTGTTTTTAAAGGTAAAAATACCGAGTATAAATTTTTATGTACACACAACTTTATCAATATGCTTCCTACACGTTTAACTTTAATAACAATTGAAATTTTTAAAAAAATAACACGTTAAAACTTAAATATATTATAAAACAATTACGTGAAATATATTATATATTTTTAATTATTACTATAAAATAGAGATATACCTACCTCTACTCTGTGTGTGGTTTGGCAACAATATCAAAGGGGGGCGGGGGGTGGGGCTACTGAAGAAAATTTATGATTATTGTGTGTAGGTAGCTGTATTATTATCACATCATCATTCTAGTTTGGTTCTCCTTGCCCGGAACGTCTTTGGTTTGGCCGAACGTTAAAACCAGATAACCTCAATTGTTGCCGTTTAATGCCTGTTATTATTATTATTATTTTTTTTTTTTTGGAACACCGACATGTCCCGTCGTATCTAATATCCGTCGTTTATATATAAATTATAATTTATAAAATTTAACATTTTTATTATTTACACCGTGTCTATCCAGCAGTAGTTTACCGTAATCATCGTATTCCTACATTACTATTATTATTATTATTACCAAAACTTTATCGTTATTATTGTTACACCTAGTACAGGTATACCTGTGCAGCTGTTCTATGTCGGTTTTCATATAATACTTGCCATTTTTATTACAGGTACCTAATAATAACCGTTGACGGATATTTTTGATAATATAATATTATATTATATTATACCATCATCATTCATTCCCGATGTGAACACCACCACGGACAACCGTGTGCGATGACGGAGGCTGCAGCTGCTGACGACGGGCTGAGTGTTGCCGTTTAAAGCCCGGAAAAGGCGGAAGATCGTTGAAAAAAAAATCAAAATTTAATTAAACACCTACTATATTAATAAGTACACCAGAAGAGCCACACACGAGTACGCACACTGCAATGGATTTGTACACCGCAAAGGCGCTGATCGTATTCCTGTCGATCGTGTCGAGGCTGTTCTTCGGTTTCACCCCGTTGGCCATATCCAGAAAACTATTGACCAACAAAACCGCCGACTCGCTCAATTCCAACACGGTAAACTATACTTTGATTTTGTTTGTCAGCGTCGTGCTCGTTTCTTTAATACTACCTATAATATGTTGCCCGATAAGCCGTCTCTTGGAAGTTACGTGTTTTTAAAATAAATAATCATTTCCGTGTTATCGTTTCAGCTAGAATACTTGGTGTCGTTATGTCTGAGCTTGGGCGGAGGTGTGTTGCTGGCGACCTGCTTTGCGCACCTAATACCCGCCGTACGAGAGAGTCTACTGGGCAACCTGGACGAGAAATATCACCACTATCCGTTCACCGAGATCATCGTGTGCATGGGTTTTTTCCTCGTGTATTTCGTCGAAGAGTCCGTCAAACACGTAGTGAAAAAACACAGGAAGCGTTGTAAAGCAAAAACCACCAAACACTGCGATAGACTGTTGCAATGGACCAACGGTCAGCTGACTGCCATCAAGTCGACCGACGACATCAGTTCTGTGAGCGTGGATCAAGCGAACAGAACCAACGACTGCCAGGCAGAACAGAACAACAACAACGAGATGTCGCACGTGCACAATTTGAGAAGTCTTTTCGTCGTGTTGGCGTTGTCCTTTCATTCCGTAATGGAAGGCTTGGCCATCGGCTTGGAAGAAAACATGGACGACATGAGTTTCCTGTTTTTGGCCGTTTCCATACACGAGTGCACCATTTTGTTTTGTATTGGCATGAAATTGGCCACTTCGTGTTCGTCGTTAACAAACATCACGCTAAACATCATTGTTCTCGCTTTAGTATCGCCTTTCGGTATGTACGAGAAAACCCGCTATTTGTTAAAAAAAAAAAAACATGTTTTTTTTTCTACACTTAATTTCAAATTTTTCAATCTCTTCTATTCGCGACGTTAACTGTGTATGTGTGTGCGTTTTAGGTATATTTTTGGGTTCTATATTGACACTCAACTTGACCGCCGTGGACGGAGTATACCATACGATCGGAAACGCCACGTTGCAAGGGTTTGCCGCCGGCACCATATTGTATGTGACGTTCTTCGAAGTACTCGATCGAGAACGCAAAAAGGACAACGCGCCTGGTTTGCTCAAGTTGTTGTTTACCATGATCGGTTTCTCCTTCATGGTCACGTTAGAATTTATAGGTAATTGATGAACCACCACACGTTAACACCCCCCTGTAGTTCTCGACAACAACAATTTTTATATTATTTGGTACATTTTTTTTTTTTTTTTTTCAGGTGGTCATCATCATAAAGAAAACCATCTGATCAATGAACTGAACAACTGTTCGGCATCAAAGGCGGCTCATGTTCCTGTTCCTTAACACTCACGCACACGAGCACTGATTGTTTCAGAAGTATGTTACCATTAAAAAAAAAAAAACACTGAATAAAATTTAATCTCGATTAGCGTAAAACAAAAAAAACGTACTTTATAATTTTTTGTTGTGTGCTGTATTGAAAAAAAAAAAGGGTTTTTTTTATCGTTTAGCGCTCTTTGATATTCAAAAGAAATACTTCTGAAATGGTCGTTTGTTATGTTGGCATTATGCATCTTGTATTAAGACTATATATATATTTTTAAGTTAACGCGAATCATTTTTAACGATCTTCCATTACAATAATTTTTTTTTTTTATTTTATAAATATTAATAAGTAATAGACTAATATTTAATATCCCATTCAGGGTTATTTTTCTAAAGTATTTATTTTTATTTTTTTTTGTTATCTGCCAAAATTAAATTAATATTTTTTTTTTTGATACGTTTTTAACTCGATAACGGTGTTCCTTGTGTAAAAAAAAAAAATTACTTTGAAATCAACGAATGACGAATGACGATGATCATTCGCCTTGGCTGTGCCCCATTAAGTCGTTTTTATGTATTTCAAACAAATTTTTCTATGGTCATGTGCTACACATGTACATTTAAGACTTAACAAAATTTATTATGTTTAAAATAAGGTATTATTATTATTATTTTCTTTGTTTTTTTTTTTTTTTAAAGTAAATCGTATGTCAATTGCAGGATATTATGTATTTTTAATCAACTCTAATGTAATTAGAGATTATTTACATTATTTTTAAAACTATCATTATAATAAATTGTTATTGTAAAAAAAAAATTGTTTGATGATTGTCTTGTAAACAGTTTTTTTGTTATTATTATTTAAAAAGGAAAGATGTATGGTTAATACGAATATCAACATTTTGATGAAAATATATATTTTCTTTTGAACGGTTTCAAAACTGTTGTTGGACAAAAGTAATTGTTATTTATTTATTTTAATTCTAAATATGAAGAAATTTGTTTTGTATATTTTTTAATGCATATATTTTATTTTATAAAACGTATTATGTAATTTGAAAAAAACAAACCTAAAAATAAGAGTATTTTAAACAGGTGAAATGATAGGGCAATTATAATAGTTACAGTTTATATATTTAAAAAAACAAAAGGTAATTGTACTGTAAAAAAATGTCTCGACAGTTGCGCACCACCGCACAATATTAATTATTTATTACTCGAGAGATGATATTACGTCTTATCAAGTTGGACTATATTATACTCTTGTCGTGTTCTTCGGCCTTTAAATGGTTTATAGCGTTCACCGTCCACGCGTCTTTCACGCCCTCTGTATATTCTCTAATAAATCTGTAATTTAATACGTATATACTGCTTCGTAATTCTTTTTGTATATTTTCTACGTCTTCGACGCGTTTCTTGACTTCTTCCAAATTGTGGATAGCGTGGTAACACATAGTGACTTCAATGAAACGTCTGTTCTTGACTGGAAAAAAAAAACAAAATATGAATAAGTCTAGAATGAGCTAACGGATACGAATGCTCACTGTTTTTGTCGTTTACCACTTCTACTTGATACGGGAAATAAAAATACATGTCTTGCGCGTCGAAAGCCATGTCTTTGATTTCGTCATCGTTGAGATTGCTCACGATCGATTTCACTTGTTCCAATACGTCTTTGGTCACCAGTCCTTCGAGAGAGTCAAAGTCTCGTTGGGCGATACTGTGAGAGACGACTGCGACAGCCTAGAAAAAAAAAAAAAATGATAATCATCGAGTGTCCACGAACTACGATCGTACGACTCGAGAGTCGCAAGAGAGAGACCTTTTTGGAATTGTTTGAGAAATCCACCAGGTTGAAAGTGTTGTCGTACTGAGATCTGACGACCAAATACGAGTACAGCCAACTGCCGACTGTCTTGAACAGACTGGGCCAAATAATTGGCGGAAACTCTGGCACTTGTGGAAACGGCCTGTAATCTTTGCAATAGAGACGATTTGACGGCACCAACGATGACGATGTTAGGCGGTTGTTGGTTGTGTTTTGACAAAACTGGTGTTCAGCTGTACTCACTCTGAAAGTGTTATTGCCAAAAAATCTGACCGTGTCCACAGCGAACGGTTTGCCGCATTTGAGCATTTTCTTACATTTCCTAAGCAACAATACCGAATGCATTGCGACGGTTCTGAGTGTTGGTGTCGTTTTAAAATTCGGATTAATAATTATTTAGTTTTTTCAACTAAGATATTATTAGTAAATTAGTTTTGTCCGCTTTTTAAACGGAGCTAAATCATTTTTTTCCAAAACAAATTGATAAGCTTATCACACAACCTTATCACTAAACAATATTTCTTATCAGATAAGTGATAAGAGATTAAGATTGTACATTGTATTATGAGATTTTTGAAAATTGTCATTTGTTTAATTTATTAGTTAAAAACTTTGAGAGTTGCTTAGCAATTGCATATTTAAGTGGACCGACCGGTTGACTTACACAAGTTGAAAATGACTTCTGTGGAAGTAAAGGAAGTCATCGAACATCCCATTAAACTGAGAGGTGAGTATGAAGTTAAATTTATTCAGTTTACATTCTACCTAGAACATTAAGTTAAATGTCATTTTATTGGGTTTGTTCTGTTTTCAGTGATGCGTCTCGGTAAGCCGGTAATGTGTAACTCGAGGGTAGTTACGTGTGATCCAAAAGACCTGCCCGGACCCGTGTTTGACGCACAGTTAAAAAGCGACGTCACTACGTTGGCCGGCGCCGAAACGTTGGCTGCCGGTTCGTTTCTGATGGTTCCTAACGTTTTAGAGTGAGTCCAGAGGGTACTAGTATAGTACACTTGATAGTATAATATAACAATGAGACTTGTATAACAAACAACCTAGTACGTTGTGTTTTGCCATTTCACAGAAATTTGTATCTCGGTGAAACGTTCCTGTGTTATGTTTACTTGAAAAACGAGAGCGCCCAAACTATTCACAACGTCGTGTTGAAAGCCGAAATCGATACGGCCACGTCGCACATACTCATACTGGGACCGAAAACGTTTGCAAAGTTGGATCCGTACGCTTCTATCGACGTCATTGTGAAACACGAAGTCAAAGAACACGGCAGTGTCAAGTATATGAACGATACTATAATGATATATAGTATTATCGGTAGTTTATTTAATTAACACGTATTTGTTTTTTTTTTCAACAGTAAACTTATATGTCAAGTGGAGTATGATCGTAAGCATTCGTTTGAAACGATATTCAGTTATAGAGTTCCGAAACCTTTAGATCTTAAAACCAAGTTCTACAACACCGTGGTAAGTATCGAGCAGAGTTTTGGCGATATTTTAGATTAATTTTTTTTTTATTAATTCCTAGACCGACGAGGTTTACCTTGAAGTACAAGTGCAAAATATCATGTCCACTCCAATCACGTTGGAAAAATTCATCTTGGAGCCGTCCGTCGGATACAACGGTAACATAAATTAATATTGGCCATATTGTAACGTTGTACAATAAACCTTGACAAGTTTTATTTGGTTTTCAGTCTACTCGATGAATCACATGTTGAGGAGTTCGGAAGACGTGTCCGTGTTTGGAGATTTGGACATATTGGACGTCAAGGAGACCAGACAGTACATGTATCGTCTGAGTTACGATCAGAGTGTCGACAAACAGCCGTCCAGGACGAACAATCTGGGCAAGTTGGACATTTTGTGGCGGTCCAACATGGGAACCAAAGGACAAATACAATCGAGTCCGTTAGTCCGACAAGTTAGTGCCCAAGTACACACGCTTGTGCTTCGTAACGAAAACTAATGTTTTTTTTTTTTTATATGTATATAGATACCGGAACTAGACGATATTACCTTTTCGATCACTCAACTGCCGGACATGGTAGTCTGCGAGGATCAGTTCAGTTTTGTTTGTTCGATCAAAAACAACAGGTACTGTAAAATTGAAAAGACGGACGACCCGTTTTAGAAAAAGCTATAATTTCTAAAAAATGTAAAACACAGGAATCGAGACATGCAACTGGTCGTCGAGGTTAACGACGAAGAAGACAACAATCTGGCTTGGTCTATGGTGTCGGGCATGCGATTGGGACTGTTGCCGCCGTACGCTTCGACGCAAACCGTATTCTCGATGGTGGCTTTGAACCACGGACTCCAAGTAACGGCAACTTTATAACAAATATATAATATATATTAAACATGTATAACAATAAAAGACTTTACTTTTACGTTGTCACAGGTCATATCGGGCATTAAACTGAAAGAAACGATCCTCAACCGTACTTACACGTACGACAATTTCGGACATGTTTTCGTAGCGCAAAACGTCGCTTGATTGGCCAACGGTCTGTCGTCAACAGCCGCCACTTGAACGTTCACTGTGATATTTTTTTTTTTATTTAAATACAATTGCAATCAAAAAGAGCCGACAAATTGTCGGTTCAAGTATAGCTTAACGCGTTAAGTTTTATTAAAATTATATTTATTTATGTATTTAACATTTATACGAAAATATATTAGAAATCATTTATTCGTGTAATACAATAACATTGCAGTTTTGATCATTAAATAATCTAATTGATGAAATGCATAAAAGGTACACATGTTATTAATATAAATATTTAAATTTAAAGAATTTAACAATGTTCAGTTCACGTAAAAAATAAAAAATATTGCTTTGATCGAGTACCGATAAAATAATAATATAGTTAAAATATAATAATACTATAGTTGGTGTTAATGTTAAAAAAAAAATTAAAAATATTGAGCGTTGTCTTACGAAGAAAAAATTACTTAAATGCGCATGCGATTAGTGAAATATATACGTTTATCCGCTATCGAACGAAACAATAAAAATCATGGAAATTAAAAATATTAACAAAGTGAAAATAATTAAAAACTACGACCCTGCCCAGTACACGATAATAATAATAATAAAAAATGTTTTCTTTAAAATAAAAAAATCTTTGGAACTTTTGGAGTCGATTGAGGAACAAAAAAAAAAAATATCAAAAGAGACTGACGCCGACGATAATAAATAAATATAAGTATCACAGATGTTTTTTTGGTGGTCTTTGATTAACGACGACGAGCTACGCCAAACACCAAAGATATGAAATCGCCGACCAATACGATTGCAATAAAAACTAGTACACCGATGTATTGGAACAACGTTGTGATGCCGGACATCATCCGTCAGGCCATCGTGTCTAATCGGCACTTGACGCGCCATAGTTTCACCGCACCGTCACTGAAAAGATTAAAAAACATAACAATCCAATAACATCATATCGTATATTTTGTTACACCAACTAACTACGTTTAAAGAGTAACAAACATGCAAAAAAAAACCAAGTTGATACGTAGGCAAGGAAGAAGAAGAAAAAAAGGAGATCTATATTGAATGATTCATCTAAAGCGGTGATGGGGAAATATGCACATAAAAAAATACTTGAGATTGTTTACACAACGTTTTCTATATAATAACGCGTCGACAGAATAATCAATTATATATTTACAAATTTCATTTTTTTTTTTACACATAATTTTACGGTAACAATTAACTTAAATAAAAATATCGACAATATGATCTTATGAAAAAACTCAAGCAACAACACTTATTCAAATAATAAACCCTTAACCACAAAAATATGATAATATGATCAGCAAAAAAAAATTAAATAAAATGATTATTAGCAATGGGCGGTATGAAATGACAGAATGTTCGGATGACGTTTGAAGGCAACGACAAACTATCGTTGTAATGTAAGTTGCATAAAATTTGGATATATTTTGTTCATATAAAAAATAATATATGATGTTTACGCTTTGAGTTTGTATTTTCAATCGTCGTTTGACCGTTTATTTTTAAATACTATTTAAACAATGCCCAGGTTTGTTACGAATAACCGTCACAACGTCAAAAGAATATCGGCCACCGCATTGTCTATTAACATTAACAGTACGGATCGGCTTGTATACAAATAATATAATTGTACTGAGCTGCAATCTACGGCGTTCATGCGACACATTTAAAGCGTAAATACTAGATTTGTTGTTGTGTATATGCGAAAAATTAAAAATCATAAAACAAAATAAAAACTTAAAGATATGAAATAATAACAATTTGTGTTAATTCTTAATTATTGTTAAAATAAGATAAAAAATTAACAAGAGTCGTAGTACAAGTGTCTGCGTAAGTGTTAACCTGGTCGTGATCGTCACAAGTCCGCCGCGAACAAGTGTGCCGTCGACACCACGGTCATGGGCGACGCAAACTCGACGTTCTATACGACCCGCCACATCTTGACCTCACCGCGGCTGAAATCATCGCATACACACACCACATGCAAAAATTGCCCGCCACCACCGTACCACCACTACTACACAATGTGTACGCTAATATTATAAAAAACATCGTCAACACGTACTGAGCTGCGGTGAAAACGTGGGTCGAGTTGGTCGCGATAGCGTTGATCTGAGAGTCGTGCGCTTTGGTCTCGCCGAGAAGGGCGCACGTCGATTCCGACCACATTTTCAACGAACCGCTGCGACAGACGCTCAACAGCAACGGCTGATCGGGCACCATCGCCAAGCCGCAGATCCAATCTTTGTGAGCGTTGTTTATCGACTAGATTAAAAAAAAAAAAACAAAGATATATATATATATATACACACACACATGATACATTTTCACACAAAAAGTTTCACTAGGTACTAACGGTCACCAAGTCCTGTTTGTCGAGGTCCCATTTTTTGATGGCGTAATCTCTGGAGCCCGAGAAGAGAATATTGTGGCGGATGGCCAGGGACTGGATGCCGTCGTAGTGAGGCGGCTCCAGATTGACGGTGGGGTTGTAAGTGCCGACGGCCTCTTCGCCGACCTCGAACATTTTTATGTAATGGTCCTTGGACCCGGTGACGACAATGTCTTTGCTGCCGAGCCGACCAATTGCCAGACACATGACAGCTGCCGTATGACCGCCGCTCAGTTTGCCGCGAATCGCAAACCTGAATCGAGAATACACAATTTTGTTATTATTATGGATTATTTTTTGGAAAATAATAATACTACAATGTTCAAAAATAGTTTTTCAATTACTTTCTCATGTCCCAAATCTTGACTTTGTCCCCGGACGCCATGTACAGTGTTCGGCCGTGATTGTTCAACGCGATATCGTTCAACAAGATCTCTCCGACAGGAATTTGAGACGACATGACCGAGCCGTTGTTTACGATACCGGACGAACTAGACGGGTAATTGTCGATTGTCATTCATATGAACAATTTTTAATTATTATTTTATTTTGTTTCTATACCTGAGGGTTTTAATACATCTCGATTGCCGCATGTCCCAAACTCTGACGTACGAAGAAGTAACGCTCAGCACCAGTTGGGTATACTCGTCGTACTTGATTGCGACTACGCTATTCGGATGGCCGCTCAACGTCTGTATTTCTTTACCATTATTGAGGTCCCAAATTTTTACAGTCTTATCTAATTGAAATAAACACATTTGAGTGGTTTCAATCAAACTCACTGTTTCATATACACCTTCTCTTACCTTTTGAAGCGCTAAACAATAAATCTTCGGTTGCACAAACGGCCAACACGGCTCTAGAATGACCTTCGGTGATGTGAGTGCAGATCAAAGGCGATTTCATCGATGTCTGAAAATCAAGTGTTGTTAATTTACACCTTTATTGAATGCGTTTATCGACGGACGACTAACTTTTCCGTGGAAAGGCTGAATCACTCCTTTGGAACGGTGTTGATCGAATTGCGTGGTGCTAGACGTGAGACGAGAAAACACATTTTCGTCTCTGCTGACGGTTCGGCGATAAGCGGGCGGTGAATTCGGAGGGCTTTTGTTTAGTCGATCCCTGTTAGATTAAAAAGCGCCAACACCGACAAGAGTTAGTACAGTTAAAAAGTTTGATTTGTGCACTTGTGTTGTTATGTATAATTTTTTTTTGTTTTTAAGTAATAAGTTTGTTTTTGGCATAAAAAAAATGTCTATTAGTAACAGTTAGTAGAAGCACTCACATTGAACCTGGTTTGCCTAATAGATTTGTGTTGGGAGCGATGATAAACGTGCCTCGTCTAATCATCCGGGGCGAGACAGACTCTTGCCGTTCGACTTGCTTGCGACCCATAACCGGCGAAGGTCTGTACTTGTCGGGTCTACAATGGTAAAGTCTCAAATTAAATATATATTTACAAAATCAGCACGAGAGGTGCACGTCGACATTACCGTAAGAACGACGAGGCACTAGGAACACGCACCAACGGTATTCTCTGAGGTTGTTGCGGTTCGATATTTTTGGAGGCGTAAAGTAGCTCTTGCGCTTGGGCCGGTCTACGCCTGTGCTTACTCGTCCCCGTATCACTTCTGGTGCTAGTTCTAAAAGAGTAACAGTAAGAGCAACATGTTTACCGCGTTAACCAAAAATATGTAAAAGCTTACGTCATTTCCGTGGGAGACGCCGAACGGGACGAAGAAGTAGAGCTCATTACGGATCGTACATCTCTGTCGCTGCTGGTGGTCATACTTGTCGGCAAGTCGATCATACGATCGCGACTCGACAGCATATGTTCAATGAGTTGTCGTTGTATTTCGTTTTCTTTCTCCAACTATATGAGAGAGAGTTAAGGAAAAATTAATCATTTAAAATCAAGCAATTAATTTTGTTAATAAATGTATACTTGTTGCATTTTGGTCTCCAATTCTTTTACACTGATATCTCGTTGAGCGGCCAAACAAGAATTGTGCAGAGACATTTGATAGAGTTTTTCCATAACGTACACGGCGTCGGTCATGTTGGTCACACGATTGTTCAGCTCTAGGCTTTCGGTGGCCGTCTGTGACAAATATTTGATTACGATTAAAATTGTGCATCAGCAATATGTTAAAAAAAGAAACACAAGACGCGTACTTTGGAATCTTCGATTTGCAATATGTTCTCTTGGAGTTCTTTGATGCTTTCGTCCACGTAGTCCAAGTTGGCTCGAATTGCTTCGATTTCGTCTTCGAAATCACGATGCAGATTGCTGTCGCGGGGCTGTTGCACTTGGGCGTCGGCTAGTTTTTTAAGCTTAAAGTCCAAGTCCGAATGCAATTTCATTCTTTCTTGTAACAGCCTAAAACAAAAATATTATAGTATGTAAAATATAAAACGATACTAATGTGTCAAATGAAAAGAAAAAAAATGCCGTTTGATATTTCCTTGTAGTACCTTTCCATGTCTTTTTCCAACGAATACAAAGTCTGTTTGTTGAGCGTTAAAGCGGAAATGTTTTTCTCCAAATTAATCCAAGTTTGTTTGGAATTCTTTTGGATAGCTTTGGCACCGGTCGCACTACCTCTGTTGTTCATCGCTCTTGCGGCTCGACGAAGCGCCGTCACCTCTTCTTGTTTTCTTTTCAACACGACGTCGCGCATACGAGACTTGGATTCAAGATTGCGCATTCTGATTTCGGCCCTTCTGGATTCCTTCCTGAGTTGCGCTATCTCTTTGGCCTTCTTCATCTCGGACTCGTGGTGTCGCGTCGTTTCCTCTTTGATTTTGTTCATTAGTTTTACTTTGGTCCGCTTCATGTCGTTCACTTCGTATCTAAGAGTCCTAATCTGATTCTCGTATTGCGATTGATCGCGCAACAATTTAGCATGTTCTTTTCTAGCCGACTGCAAAGACTTGAGTTCTTTCTGCATCGTAGTGAGTTTTCGTTCGTAATCGTCTTTTACCCTTTTGACTTTTTCCGATTGGTTGTTTGTGTTGCTGCTCCCTAAAAGGTAGATAAGAATTTTAGTGATAACGTGGAAAAAAAAATTAATACCACAAAAGCGTGAAAAATTCTATCTAAATCATCTGTACTAAAGATACAATAATTATTTAGGCAACAATTATAATTATGTATCTAATACTTAAGCCGAGATAAAATTGCATTATCGACATAATATAGTTAAAATTACCGAGAGACGTTAAAACCGTATCTCGTTCGTCTTGAGTGAGTTTAATTTTGGTTTGAAGTTGTTGCAACTTTTCTTCGTAGTGTTGCCGCAAGTTGGCTAGTCTACGTTGTGATAGTTCTAATTCTTCGATGAGCTTTTGTTTTAAATTTATCTCCGAAGTCAGGTTGGCCAGCTCTTGGCTGTATTGACTGTCGACGCTCGCTCTCTCGTCTTCGTCGTCCGACGAGTTATCTTCGCTGTCTGAAATAATTTACATATTCGATAGTCAACTTGAAATTGTATAATTTTAACGTGTTAGTATTTTGAAAAATGTATTCTATTTACCGGCAGAGTCTGTCGATTCACTATCGGAACCATGCGACTTGACTGAAATCAATCGTTGTAATGTTTGTTTTTCGTTCTCGAGTTCCAACTTGGCTTTGGCGATTAATTCTTTCGAAGAGTACTCGTCGTTATTCGAATTGGTGAAATGACTTTTTACCGGCGAAGAAGCGTTTTTACGCAGTTGTCCGCACATGTGTTCGGATTCCAATAGCTTTGCCCGGAGCTCTTCAATTTCTTTCAAATAACCTTGAATGACGTCGGCCATGTTGGACTCCAAGCCGGCGTCCGTGTTCAACCAAGCTCCCGTAGCTTTTTCGGCCAACAACTGTGTATTTTTTGTGGTCAACACGTCAATGGTTTCTTGCATGGCTTTAATGCGAGTTCTCATGTTACTTATTTCCGTTTGTAACATGTTGTTTTCCAGGTAAGTGTCGTTTACGCATTCTTCTCCGTTTTCGTTTACAGTTCTTTTGCCCTAAACGTTTAGGTGCAAGTAAATATCAGTAATAAAAAAAAAAAATCCAAGTATTAGGAAAAAAAAACAACCAACCAACCTGTTTGTACTCCATGATTTCTAATTGGAGTTGTTGGATTTCTTGGCGTAAAATCTGGATCGTCCTCGACGATTTATCTTGGTTTATCACTACCTTGTTTTGGATATTACGAGCTCTGTTGGCGTACTTCAATGTGTTGAGAGTTTCCATAAAATCTCGGTCGCTTGGCGACACACAAGCTATCATAACGGTACGACTGTTGCCTGAAACAAAACCATTTACACAATACAAAACTTGTTCTAGGTAAGTCAATTTTCAATTGCGACTTGAATAATACCTCCTAGAGAATCTTGAAGTAATCGAGTTAGTTTTGAATCTCTATAAGGCACGTGCATGACTTTCCGTGATCTATCTCCGAGGGCCGATATGACGTTTCCCAACGCTAATAGTCCACAGTTGATCGATATCCCTTCCTTAGCTCTGTCGCCAGTGGCTCCGGTTCTTTTCAATCGCTCCGAGCCGGCCAAGTCGACGAAATGAAATTTGGCAGTGAGCGTTTCAAATTCGCCGGCATTTCGATTGCCCGTTGAATTTGTTCCGCATTCTTCTAAAGTCGACTCGGTTCCTTCGTCCTGAAAACAGTACAACACTGTTTATTAATTATTGTCGCAAAGCTGTATCGGCCAATAGGGTGTTGTAAGGAAAAATATGAACTCACCTCCTGTTTCACAAATCGCTTTTGTTGAATATTAATAGTGAACACGGCGTGACTTCGCGAAGACTGCGAATTCATCGCGGTGGCCGCAGTTGTACGCGACAACGCTCCTTGTCGTAAACTGGACAGAGCTTCACTCGCCGAATTGATCGTTTTCCACGAAACTCCCGTAACATATATGTTGTGTTGCATGTCTTCGTGGATGCGAATACCGTTTTTGGACTGGAAAGACAAAATTATTAAAAAACTTAAAATACAACACAAGACTTTTTTAACAAAACCTTTTAAAAAGTTAACGTACTTTGGCCGAAGAATAATCGCACGCCGTGTCGAACAAGTCAATTATTTCTTCATTGTAGAGTTCCAAAAACTGTGCAGTAACTGTGAAATGGGGCGGTGGTTCACCGTTGTCCATCGATTGTTGTTTTATGTTTTGTATTCCGTCGAACAATTGGTGTATGGCCCGAGGAATTATGCCTGTGGCGGACGGATCCGAGTCGTCGACATTTTCCAAATCGAATCCACTGCCCATCGTGTAAGTTTTGCCAGAACCAGTCTAAACAAATAGAACAATATGATAATCATGACGTGGTACACAATAGTTTTTTTTTTTATCGTTGGCTATACCTGGCCGTAAGCGAGGACCGTGGCATTGTAACCTTGTAGGGCGCCGGCCACAAGACTGGACGCACAGTCCTCGTAGACCGTCTGTTGGTTTTCGTGGGTGTCGAACACATAATCGTACGTAAACGACTTGTCTGAGCCCAGAGTCACTTGGGGTTCGCCAGGAGTTACGTTGGTACATATTCGGCAGCCGTCGATCACTTCGCGTGCGATCTGTGGCCGTATCCTGGAGAGCAGACGAGAAGACGATAAATTTAATATTCAATATTACACTACCCAGTTGGGTGAGGTTCTCGATTCGGTCAGGTTAGGTTTGTCGGTTGTTATTGGTTTCGTGTTGTTCTAGTTAAATTATAGGTAATGATATATTTTTGATAATGACAAACGACCTCTGGCGATGGGAATAGTAGGATAATAATAATGACGATGATGATGATAAACAATGCGCCCGGTCATCTCCATTTATGGGAAGACCGCGTTCAGCTTCCCCCACATCCTATAAATATTCACTTTTTCGACACTCCTTGTCATTCGCACACACACACACATGGGCTTGAATGAAGTTTGGTCGTAAACGGCCACAAGGCCGCGAGTGTCGTTTGGAAAATAAAAAAAAACGATATAATAATAATAAGGACTCGTTATAGAAGGCCGTGACTGTGTACAATCCGTATTTTTATGATTTTACACGGATAAAATTAATACGGTACTATCACACGACGGTTGTGTAAACAGCACTCAAAAAAAAAGGGGCCAAAAAAACAACACTTACCTGACGGCCACTTTTACCGACGATTCGTCCTCCGACACGGACATGTCGACTGCGGCGGTGGACGTCCACCATCAACGACCACAAACGGCGGCGTTCATTATGCAACCAGCAACGGCTGCTTGCCGTAGCAGTTATAAAACATATTAGTAATCGATAATATATTATAATATACACACTAAAAATAATAATTTTGACAAAAAAAAAATAATTAAAAGTTTGGCGCTGATAGTAGTGGACGGGACGCGAAAATATCCGATAGGTTATCACGCACGGCGGACGATGAGCGATGGACCGGAAACGGCGGCCACGGTAGTCACCACTTATATACCCCGGTCAATATATTTTGATTTTTAGGTAGGTATTGCATTTGCGTTTGATTGTTTGTATGTTTTTTTCTCCGTTCCAAAAATAACCATAAAAGAATCACATATTAATATTGTTATTATTAAAATAATTACTACTTGCGCACGACCAATGTAAGATAGGTAAGTGTGCAAGTGCGACTACATCATAACGGAATCCCGTATCACATGACTGCGGCGGACAACTGCGGCCGCCGCCGTCGCGGTTGGTCGGTCCCGGTGATAACCGCGTGCACGCCGCGCCGCACCGCCTATTGTGGAGTGGGAAGACGGCCCAGCAAAGTGGGAAAGAGAAAGGTGGACGCCGGAGTGTGCCCCCCCCCACGAAGGGAGATGCAATTTCCAAAAAAAATTTCTGGGTGCTAAGTTTAATGAGATTAATGTTTTTTTTTTTTTGAACAAGGATGTTGTATATTAATTTAACAATATATTTTTAACATTTTAGTTTATTAGCATTTTAATTTTGTAACAAAAAAAAAAGCCAGTACAGTGGGGTCGGGGCATAGCGGGGACGGAGAGGTCACAGGTCTACAGATTTTATTATAACTGTAAGTGATAAAATCACTTTTAAATAAACGCTTCGATGCAAATTTGTGGATAGCATGTTCAAACCAGTTATAGCGGTTTAGAAGATATCGTGGGACCAACAATAATGTACTTAAAATTTAATGTTTAGTCTTGTGTAGGGTGGATACGATAAGGGTTGATCGTCTGTCTATAAAAATGTACTGTCATAGTTACCCATACATCGTAATTAACAATATAATGAAAATATTTTCATTACCTGTTGATTGTTGATTCACACACACATAACAACCTAGAAACTAACTACGGCCAAAGTGTAAATTTACCCTATTTTTGGGGGTTCTAAAGTATAAAATTTAAATTATGAGTACAAAATTGTATTAAATATGCTTCCTACATTTGACATTTTTTAATATAAAAACATAACATATTTTAAATTTTAATTGTATATTTTAATTTTAACATAATGAAGAGGTCAAATATACTTTTGAGAACCATGTGTTGCTTTTAGTAACTTGGTATCCGATTTCAAAGCTTTAAACATTTATAGAAAATATAATTAGGTACCTAAAAACGAACTTATTGACTTTTAATATATTATTAACTTAAAAAGCGAATAATTAAAAATTAAAAATAATTAACAAAAAACTGGTTTAATGAAATCCAGTATACGGTGAGGTTAACTGAAAGTGATAAAATCACTTTTAAATAAACGAAGCGATGCCATTCTGTGGATAGTAGGTTCAAACCAGTACGGTCCAAACCAAGAACAGTAAGAAATTAGTATACATAAGTGAGTAGTAATCGTAATAGTAGTAGGAGTATAATAAGGGATGCCCAGTGAACTAACGACAAATATGTGCTTAAAAATTATTTTTCAGTATTAACGTGGATACGATTAGGGTTGATAGTCTGTCTATAAAAAATGTACTGCCATAGTATTGACAATATAATGAAAATATTTCCATTACCTGTTGACTTATTGATTCACTCACACACAGCAGCCTGGAAATTGACTATGGTCAAAGTATAATTTTACCCTTTTTTTTATTGGGGGTGGGGGGGGGGGTTCCTTGATAAAAAAAAGCCCATTCTTTGGTCTAATCTCCATACCTAAATCCCTAAAAATTTTGCTTGAAAAAGTGAAATAAAGTAAAAAAAAATGTCTATCTCTTCTAGAAAAAAGAGCGTATGATATTTTTTTTTTTTGTTTAGCTTGGACGTTTGGCCGCTTTCACAACATATTGCGGCGCTGGCCAATCGCGGTGTCGATTCCATTATATTGTCGCGAGCACATCGTCGTCGCGACGAGGCCACACAACAAAAGACACCGCGGCCACGGGTTATTATAATATAGTAACACCAATAATGGCCTATTAGTTTTTCTTTTGTTCAACGGTTCAACGGCGTTCGGTCCGTTCGGCTCAACGTCGTCGCCGTGACCGCCGAGGTTGAACGCCTCGTTCCTTAGGCGTAGCGTGACGAATTTCTTTGGTGGAGGGAAGGGGTGGGGGGCCTAAATTTCTTATCAGTTTAGGACCGCAAAAATCATTAAAATCTTATCATTACTTTCCTTTGTAATATAATATATACAATTATAATTATTCTTATTTTTACTTATAACAACGACGAGCAGTGAGGAAAAAGTAAAGCGAGCCCGTGATCCTAATATTTCCGAAGAGGGAAAAGCAACAATATTGCATTGCGTATCAAAAGAAAATCATGTAACCGAAAATAAAAAAAATGAGTAAATTGTAATTGTGTTTAGTCAAAATTCATCGAGCCAAATTTAAATCACAAAAAACTTACAATATAAAACATTATTTGAAATTTGTACGCTAAACCAAAATAAACAATTGGTTTGTAACCATAGTAACCGCGGTAACCATGGTAACCGTACGATTCGCATACTCTAAATTCTAAGCATAGCTTCTGCCGGGTGTTTATTTGTGTTATTTTTTACTTTTTAGTTATAATAAAAGTACTTAATAATTTGTGAATAGATTACTAAATTAATTTTG
The DNA here is from genome assembly GCF_023614345.1 of Adelges cooleyi. Classification (NCBI taxonomy): domain Eukaryota; kingdom Metazoa; phylum Arthropoda; class Insecta; order Hemiptera; family Adelgidae; genus Adelges; species Adelges cooleyi. Next base: position 3,294,953 of record NW_026095751.1, read on the forward strand.
GAAGATTTTAACCCTTTTTGCCTAAAGTTACAAATAGTGAGATCAATCAAATCAATTTCGAATAAACGTTTCGATGCCAGACTGTAGATGGTAAAAAATGTTCAATTATAAATCATTTTGTGGACAATAAAACGTGTACTTATAATAATACCATTTGATTTTATTGCTTATTTTCCGTGAAAATAATTTTACATAACAACAGTATGATTATGGAACAAATAAATGATAACATACCTACTTATGTATTTTGTTACATGTGGATAATTCAAATGGTATTGTTTTGATTGGAGTAATTATTGGCGATTTTTAATTTTACAATAGCTATGGATACAGGCTGTATCCTCAAGTAATTATCACGGTACAATACATTTTTATTAGAAAAATATAGAATGTGTACAACAAGTAATTTAGTACAATAAACATAATATTGTGGTATGTTTAAGAAGTGAGAATTACATATTTTCCTGAGCTAAAATTGTTAAAGACAGCAACTAGTACTATTTCTGAGCCCCTATGGCTCCGTACCTAAATAATTAGGTAGCCTTCACCGTATTAGGTATTAAAGAGCAACTGGCTCTTGTAGTAATTATTTTTATATTAATACAGCCATGTAGTAAGTTGTGACAGTAATTCATTGTGTTAACCTCCAAACGTGCAGGGAAAACGTCATCGGCCAACAGGTGTGTCGTGATCTGTCCACGTTCAAAATTCCTTGAACACACATTATTTTACTTATTGTGTACCTATGTATTCTACTATATTATTATACTTATATAGCTATGTGGGTATAGCAGCTGTGTATAACTAATAGAACGCTGAAATCTATATAATAGTACAATATAGTATGGTGATTCATTAAGGACAAGATACTCATTTTCTAGTAAAATAATTGCAATTTTGTAAAGATATTAAAGTTTTTAATTTAAGACTGCAGGAAAGGGGAGTGTAGTATTATTTTTATCAGCAGATTACTTCACTGCACTTCACACTACTTGAAATGTTTTCAAATAGAAAAACTACAAAACGCCAATTATCTTAATCATATACGAGTGTCTTAATGAATGACCCTGTATTTTACGGCTGTTAACATTTTTGGACACTGATTTTAAAATATGCCGAGGGCCACAGGTCGTTGGTAAACTAGCCGTTAAAGTTCTTATCAATAGGATTATATTGTTATGTTCTTTCATAGCCGGCCTCGACGATAATACCAAGAGGATATTTACGTTTTATATTTGGTTTTTTAATAGTTTTAGTTTTAACACAATACAAATATATTTTCTGTTTAAAGTAACTGTTTATTTGTAAGAGGCTTTACCCGAAAGAGCACACTTTACCTAATTTTTGCCCGAATAAGCACATTTTTTATTATGTACAACCCAAATGTGCAAAAAATGACAATAAGCATGAAAGTACAACTTAAAAAAACCTAGTTATTTTTTCCGCTATACGGGAAAACATTGAATCATTGATATGTTATCTCTTATCAATTATCTGTTATCAATTTGCTCGTATTTCTTATCACTTATATCGAATCTCTTAGCTCTTAATATTCTAAATTATTTTAAACATATTTTTGAATGTTGTATCGCGAAAATGGTGACATGAAATTTCTTGTATCCAGCCCAATAACATATCCATGTTGAAAAGAACATGTACCTACAATAATAATATTATATGAATGTGAAACATGGAAGAAAAACAAATGAAGAGGTACTTTGGAACTTTGGAAGAAAAACGTACACAAAAATGGTTGGACATGCCCTGAGACACCCAGAAGAGCTGCTTAATATAATTTTAGAAGGTATGATAGAAGTAAAGAAAACTGCAGGACGTCCTCGAAATTTTTATAGGTATAGGACAAATTAAAAGTGGTGCAAGAGTCAAAACCTTTAAGGAACTTAAGCAAAAGGCGAGCAATCGGCCTGAATAGAGAATTGCAGTTGTAAACCAACCTTCGGGTTGAAAAAAAAACATTGATATTAATAACAATAACTATATTGATCCGTACAAGTTTCAGCACAATTGAAAATTAATGGGGGAAAAAAATATTATAAATAAAACGCAACAAAAAAAAAAACCAAATAGGTAAGCAAGATGATATAAATGTCTGTGAGTAATGTATGAAAAAAACTAGGACTATTTTTTAAAATTGTTATTAATAATTATTATCTTATTTACTGTATTTTAATGATGCGCTGTGTGATTTGTTATAACTAAAAAACTACAAAAAAATCTGTTAATCTTTGAATTTTATGTAATCGTTATATTGTACGGGTTCGATAAACGGATAATAATTTAAAAAAAATATATATAAGTGTGTATAATCAAATGAACGGTAATACCGAATTTACTAAAATAAATAAAATTAGAAAAAAAACTAATAAAACATAAAACTTGCTAAATGGTTAGTTATTTAGATCTAGAGATTGTACGTAATATCTAATTGATTGTTTTTTTTTTAAATATTTTAAGATGACCTTATTGAATTTAAATTGGATAATAATTGTTTAGATCTAGTAATGTGTTCATGTTGTACATGGTACAAACTATTGATGTCCATTTTTAATATTTGAAAGTCCATTACCTATATTAAGAACACCAAAATCATTATTAAGTTACATATTGTAATATTTGCTGGTGTTTTTTTTTTGTACATGTTCATTAAATTGTATGACTTGGCGTTATGTTGATTCGTCATCAATTAAATTTAACCACAATCACTCCAAAAGAGTTGGAACACATTCTCTGAACGCTTCTCAGTCTCTAAGGTACTTTATTGGACAAAAAATTCACCACTTTCCATTAAAAATTCGAGAAAAACGCCCAAAAGTTGTACAAATTACAGCACATCTATAACATTTTGAAAAATAGTCGAATCAGTTCCAAATTTGTATGGAATATTCTTTAGGCATAGTACTGTCCATAAACGTTGACAATCCGAAAAAATATCATAAACCCTTTCTCCTAGAAGGGCTAGAAAATGTTTCTTTATTTTACTTTTTCAAGTAATGTTTTGGGGATTTAGGACTCAAATTACTTAGGTAGATCTAGAATGTATCACATACAATTTTCTCAAAAATCTGTAGTCAAATTTTTTTGAAATATAAAAAAAACGTTAAAAAAGGGAAAATTACACTTTGAAAGTAGTTTTAAATTTCATTATCAATTTCCAAATATATTTTTTATTTGAAACATATTATCTTATCATAGTGTATTTAAAATTACCGTTTGGATATATTTGGTCGAAAAAATGTGATTTTAGTTGTTATCTGGGTTTTCCTTTAAATACACATATATTTTTTAAGGACTGTTTGAATTTTTATTTAAATAAATTAAAAATTTACTGGAAAGTGCAAGTACTTTTTTATTTATTTGTAACTGTGGCAAAATAAGTAGACAAAAATAGTTGTTAGTTTCTTAGGTATTGCCGACCTACTATAATAGATTAAAATAAAAAAAAACCTTTTTTGACGTAATGTCATTTTTTGTTTCAAAATGTGCATAAAAAAATAAACGTTAAAAAAGAGTTGAAAACAGCAAACCAATAACAAATTTGTTTTGACATAACCTCAAGGTAATTGCATATGCGGTATGATTAATATAAATTGTACATTATCCTTGTATGTGGGAAGTCGAGGAAAGTATAAAAATAGTCTATTCCTTTTGTTTTTTCCATCAGTTCAAAATTATTTGTACTTTATATAAAATCAAATAATTTTCACAAAAAAAGTTATACCAGCCAGAAAAAAAATCTCATTGATATTCATTATAGTTACAGTTTTTAAATAAGTAGCAAAGTTAAAAATATTTGCTGAATTTCTTGTTTATTACCATAATATATTACAACTAGAATTAATAATGTTTTTTTTTTTAAATTGAAATAAGATTGGAAAAAACAATTTTGATTTGATTTTTTTATCTCCCCTTACATATAAAATGACAAGCTAAAAACAGCTTATCATACAGGTATAAAATAATATATAAAAGTGTTAACCACCGTTGCTGATAATTTGATGAGTTTGTGGGGGTGTAAAAAAGATAATAATATATTTATACATAAAACGTATGTAGTGAAATACAATTTTTTTCCTATAATATAATCTTATATTTTATTCGCCTTATTACTTTGAATATTTTATCATATTTCCTACGAAATTGCCTATTATATAGTATATACACAAGAAAATAACACAGCCTAAGTTGATTTTGAAATCGCAAGGAGCTTAACTGGTGAGTGGATAAAATTTAATTATAAAGTCTACCCTTTTTATTTTTCAATCGCAAACCATCATTTTTCACGGTGTTATTAAATAATACCAACACATAGCGCGTTTTTGTACATTTATTTCAATCATGCCCTTTGCTTTTGACACGCTGGATAGTAATATTTTTATTATAGTGTTGGATTTTATTTCGAACATGGTAACTTTAACGCACAAAATAAAAAAATGACTATTATTATTATGGAATCGCACATGGGTGGTGAGAGCGAAACCCACACATCTAATTAAAATATAGTACATAATTCGTTTTAAATAGCATAAGACAGATTTGCAGCATTGGCATAATGATGATCAAACATAATATACATAATATATAATAGCCTAACTTTCGGTTGTTTAACTACTTTATGAAATGCTATTTTTTTTTGTCTACATATTTATGGAATAAAAATTCGTCATGTGGATCTTAGGTGTTATTAGCTTTGCAGGGTCTAAAGTTTCTTTTGAAGAAGACTAGTTTTTCGTTAGCTGTTAGTTTAACCGTCGATGACAGCTGTTTAGTTTTTACTGGTCGAACTAAGGAAAATATATTAAGTATGGTAATATTAGATATGAAAATATTAAGTATGGAAATTTAAAGTATACTGACGATACCCTCCCCTCAATTTGTCACGTATTACCCCATGACTTTGAAATCTTTTATCAGCTGTTTCTTATCACAAGACTATTATCACTGATCTCTTATCAGCTGTTTCTTATAACGGACGCACGAACGCAGATAGCAGAGTAACTGCTACTATGCTAATGTTAGTGTAAGTATTGAAAAATATAGTAGAATAAGTATGTGATATCCAACTAATAAAGGAAAAAATATTTTTTTTTTTAGAGAAAACGAGTGTTCTACATCAGATCACGTAGGTATAGTAAACATTTATTATAATTGCATTTTTTTTAATTAAAAAAAAATAATTGCTCATAATATCTGTTTTTGCGTTTAGTCGAGAAAAGAGCTGGTTTTAAGGTTTTTTTTTCGAATTGTGTGCTACAATTCTATTTATCTGTATATCACTATTTATTTACCGTCAAGAAGATTGATATAGACCTCTACTAAGTTATTCCATTATAGCTTGTTTTCAAATTCATAAGTAATACGGTATACAAGGGCGAAAGCGGCTATAATAAAAATACTTTTTTGCCGATTGTCATAAATCATACCTAACAGCTACACAATATATTATTGTTTTAGCAATTATTTGTGTGTCTCGTCAAAAGATGTATAATTTAATTGTAAATTGATTACCTAGGTTCGTCCACTGCTGAGTCTGGCATTAACAACTAAAATGTTACATTCATTTTGAAATTTGTTTAAAAAAATTATCTCAACGTATGTTACACGTATGATACACTGAAAATTTTACAAACCGTTTTTTACCACTTTGGAGACGATTTAAAAAAAAATACTTATAAAATCACAAATGACAAATTACAAAAAATGTTAAATCGAAAAAAATACATATAATAATATTAGTAATAATGTATTACTATAATATTTTTTATTTACAATTTTTTTTTCTTAAATAATCTTTTAATGAAAAATTATTCGAATAATGTCCAACTTTTGTAGGTATAAAAAGTATTAATAATAATAATAATTTATTGTTCGGTTTTTTTTTTACAGTTGGTCTAACAAAATATACTTGGATTTATTTGCTAAAGCGGTTATAGTATTAGACCGCAAAATATAAATATTTGAATTAATTGTAGCAACTATTAAATTCCCTATTATTATCGGTCGTGTCTTACCTCCTTGTTTAAGTTTTATCTGTTGAATTTATAAGTCTATAGTTCATTACAAATTAATGACCCCATTTAATTACTATATAATAATACTGATAACTATACAAGTATTTAAAAATAACTAATCCAATTAATTATTAATTACTACTTATACAATATTATTAAAATATTACTACAAGACAATTAGTGTTGTTGTTGTATAGGTTTGTACGTTTTTTTTTCTTATATTCTTTAACAAATTATCAATGATTACTATATTGTATGTTGTGTTTCGATCGTTTGGGTCGTATTTTAGGTATTATTTAAGAAAGTCTTTTAACTAGACGGCAGAAAAAAACAAATCTTGGGATTCCCTCACAAGAGGTTGTTGATACTTATAAATCGACGTCTCTTGCATAAACTTATATAGTGTACACGAGAGTCGTTAGGAAGTGGTATAAAAAATATTGACTTTGACATATTGTGGCAAACTTTTATTTTGCGGCGAGCTAAATTGTCCCAATTCAACCTGGACGATTACCGTCGGCCAAGTTCTATTGTAATTGGCGGGGTTTTTATTAGTGCCTTCTTTGGAAATATTTCACCTCAAAAATTACATAGTTTAAGTATAATAATAAGATACAAACTAAAGTAAGAGCAAAATATTAAACGACAATATAAATACAAAAAAATACATAATAATATCTATTTTTTTTGTGTGATCAACCCTAAGGTTGGTTTTTCAGTTTCCCATATAGTTTCTCCACTTGTCTCTATTGCCAGCTAGCCTTGTTCAATTCCTTGTAATTTACTAGACCTGCATCTTTTTGGTGTAAGACGTTCTTGGTCGTCCTCGATCTCCTTCGCCATTTATCTTCCCTTCTATTATAATACACAGAAGCTCTTCTTCGTGTCTGTTAAGGTGTTAAGTATCTTCCTGGTTTCATTTTTTTCGTGCAGTACACTTTCAGACACAGTAGGTTTCTTTTGTCCATGAATGCTGTTCATGGTTGAGCGATCCTTGATTTTACTTCCATGGTACGTTTTCCATCTATATTCTATACTTGATCTTCTACATAATAATAATATATACATTGTTAATATGGTAGTTCTTGATAAGATACTAATAAACCCAGCATAGAGGATTTAAATTTGAGAATGGATTGAATGATAGGAACGGAACTGGCAGTTAAGACTATTGTAAGGGTTAGGGTGATAAATACTCATAGAGGATAGGAAGAATGGGGGTTGTTTGGAATTTTTGAATAGTTATTTCAAAATGATTTATACAACTTTTACTTGAATAATGTGTTTTTTAGATTATTATTTAAATCTGTGTAAAACACCTACTTACTATAACCCGATTCATATTAGTATTTCTTGATTGGTTTTGTTACTATAATGACGACCCTCAGGGCAAGAGTAAAGACACGGTTTAACACACATAATATAATATTTATGTTCGAGTTTTCCCATTAGCTAAAAATAACACAACCACCGCCTCCAGTAATCTCAGGAGATCTCTCTCTAAAAAAACAATGATACGCATAAAACGTCTTTACTTTATTAAAAAGGTACAACATTTTATAATAATTGGTAGCACACAATTTTTCAGAACTGTCAAAATATTTTTTTACTTGATAAAATGTACAATTTGTAAAGTAAATACAATAAATACATTATGAATTTCTATAACAGCCTAAAGAAATCACCCAGCGATGGCACTTTTCAACAAGTTACAAGACTTAAGTAAGATGAGCTTATATTATCCTATAGAGTATAGTTTTTTTATGTTTGTAGAATAGTTGGTTTTGTTTTATATTCATTATCGTTTCATTTTTTCTATATTTCATATCAATTTAATAAAAAGATTTATACTGTGCCGTAGATGAGGTTCGGAAATCAAATTTTTACACAAGAAAATACAAATATCAGTCAGTGATAATTATAAAAATATAACATCTTTGGAATATTTTATAAATGTAAGTTACATGATTTTTGATAAGAAATTAGTGATAACCGATTGATATGATTTATTTTATATCAGTGTTTTTCAGTTTCAGTTTCTCAACGACTTTTTTGGTCAAAACTCGTACACTATATTAAGTTAAGAATAATTAATTAATACTTTTCCAACATATTTATACATTTATGTAGTTTAGTTCTGTGCACATTATATTATAAATAACTGATAAAGTATTCAAATGTATTGGTTAAATAGACAATTATAGACAACAGGGGTGTACCCTGTTATGGGATTTGTCATGTTGGGCGTACCTAACGGGACTGTCCCATTTTGAGACCGCTTTAAACAAAAATAAATACTTTTTATAGGTTATTAAAGTGGTTTACACTTTAAACGCCTTTTATGATTTACTTCATTGTTGAGTACAGCTAAGTTGCTGATGTTACAGCTTTATTTATTAATTTTCTATGGGAAGTTCCCAGAGTTGAGCTAGGGATCTGTAACTTTTGAGAGTTCTTATTCGAATAATCTACTAAAGGGTAGTAAAAAAAAATTGGCAAGAACAGTCTGGTGTGTAGCTATTATAAACAATGTGATTGCATTCGAGAAATCTTCTTTGGCCAGCTCACATGTTATTATTTTCTTTGTTCGCGAGCCACATAACAAATGGCAAGGCAACGACAATGTCTCTCCGTTTGGTTAAAATATCCGCCATTGTAAATGAATATAATAATATTTTCCCGTTAAACGCGCACCTTAGCGTGTGCTACCTATATTTCACATTGGCGTCCAAGTCTTAACACCTTACCTGTCGCGTAGGTACATATTTTGTGATATTATCTTGGCGCCGGTGTTTTTATCAATTGTTACGGTTCATCTTGTACATTGTATACCGCCGGGCTAACGGTGAAGTAATAATGGGTAAGTATACCGATTTATTAATGTAACCGAAAATGACTTGCGGTTAATAATATTGCGTTATCGCCTATACATTATACATCATCGTTCATCATTTACCGTCGAAGAAACACCTACTACGAATACAACTCGTCAAACGCATTATTATTACTTTTTTTTCATTCGTCGTTTGTTTTTACTAATCACATTTAATAGCGACGCCAATATTTTAGCGGTATAACGTCATTTTTGTTGATATGAAATGTTAAGTTTTCTAAACTGTGAAACCGGAGAATTACAACCATGCCAACCTAACCCGAAAATGAACTGCCCTGCTAGCAAAGAGGACAGTGATAATGAATAATGAAAAAACTTAAATGAAAAATTATCTACATCGGGTTACAATATAATATGTATTTGTTTGCTATGAACACGTCAATTAATATCAAACGCTTTATAGGAATTACGGTATTAAAGTAATTACTTTTACCTTTAGTTTTATATCATCTCAAAAAGGTTGGTAACATCCATTTATGTTATCAATGCAATATTGGTGGTTATAATATCAGGGCTCCCCTGTTACCACTCCCTACACGGAGAAGCGTAGCCATTTTTTCCAATATGGCATCCACTGGCGTGATGTTTTACACAAATAAAAAAAACGTGTCAGCTGATCAATGCACGCCGGTGGCCGCCATATTGGAAAAAACGGCTCCACAAATAACGGAGATTTTCTGCTTATAAATAAAAATATATTGTCTATTTATTCCTACACTTGATTTTTCTTATTCTGAAAAATTAGTTTCTTATGCTTCTTGCTTTACAGCCACGTGCTATGCAATTATCAGTTCTCTTCAACACCTTTTTTCCTTTAACTCGGACAATTGTCTTATTATTTCCGACTCCCAGCCAGGCCTCCAGGCCTTGCCCTTCAACCCTTTTAATTCCTCGCTCTCTCCTCTTCTCATTAAATCTCTAATCTATAGCCTTTTCCTTAATAATAAAAAAGACCAACTCCTGTGGGTGCCCGGACATTCGGTAATGAAGTGGCAGATAAGTTAACTTACTCAACCAGTCTCTACACCTATCCCTCTTATTTCCGAATTCCCCCATCTGAGCTCTTCCATTTTTTTCCTGGTAATCCAAATGGCATTGTCTTCCTCATAATTATGATTCCTTGTTGTTTCTTTTACTAGACTTCGTCTTGGTCATAACCTCCTTCCCGCTCATGCCTTCCATCTCTCCCTAAACGCATCTACCCTTTTGTACCCTCCTCCTTAACGAAGCTCCTTGTAAGTTTAACCATATTCTCCTTGACTGTCCTACTCTATACTCCAACAGAAAACATTTACTTTCCCATCTCAGTTCTCTCGGCTATATCTCCCTGGATATACCCCCGTTATCGCCCTCCTAATGTCCTTTCTTCCAAAGCTGGATTTTTTTATTTAATTGTTAGATTCATAATTGTCGTGCTGCAATATTGTTCAAATAATAGCACATATATCGTCGTATAGACATGATTGAAACGATACTGCGGACGCGAACGTGCTTTTACACCTCTGATTACATATTATCTACATACATTATACACTAATGGTTCCATGATGTTTTTAATGTTTGCAGGATCATTTGGATCAGTAAACGTTCGCTCGAACCGCTACGAATGATAAAATCGCCATTGTTAAGTACAATGAGCACTTTGTGCGTCCAATGAAAACGAAACCTAACAATTCTTATCAATTGTTTTTCTCTCAACAACAAAAACATTTGTATCCTTATCGGCTATCCTTGACAGTTTAGTACATTTCATCTTGACGGTACGTTAGTTGTAGAAAGATAATATTCTTAAAACCTTAATAATAATTACCCATGTTAACTGGATATAATTTAAAGTAATCAAAGGAAAACCGTATCAGATGAAAATTAACCCTTTAGCTTGTGTGAACATGACAAATAACTTAAAATAAGATAAACAAGTTATTTACTCATATAAATTGTAATCAACTACCGGAAGTATATTTATTTAAAATGGGACATTTTAATAAAAAATAGTGCCATTGCCAGCATTTCATAACTACTATGAAATGCTCTTGAAAAATTCTATAATAGACTTTATTTTATTATTGACAAGCATTACAACAAGCACACATTGTGTGGTAATTAGAAGAGAATCAACAATTGCTAAGAACGCGTTTCAAAACTTGTTTTAAGGTTTTGTAAAAAATCGATTTGGAAATTGATAACCAAAAGGTAAAAAAATACAAAAACCTTAACCTTCTCAAATCTTTTATTTGTGATTACAGACACTTTTTGTGTACAAAGATTGAACAGACTAAATGGACAGATCAAAAATGATAAAACGAATACACTTTCTTGGCGGTGAAATAAAATTAGTGAAAGTAAAACTAAGATATTATTACAGTTGTGTGTAAACAATTTATTCAATTGGAAATTGTATGCTTTTACTTACTTGCGGTACGTTAATGTGCACACGACGGTAAATTAAACAGCTATTTAATAGTATTATATTTTGTGTTATATTAATTCTGGTCCAATAGCGTTAAACAGTAATAAATATTCATGGATTGTATTGCCCATGTTTTCGTGTGAAACCGATTTTATCAGACATACATTTTACTCTCATAATGTGATTTTCGGTGTAAGCTTTTATGCGAAGCCTTTGTAATTTTACTAACCGAGTTGAAATTGATCTTGGGGAAAAATGTGAGTAAAAAAAATGAACAAATCATTTAAAAGAAAAATATGATCTTATAAAGTGTGGCTATAAGAAAAAATGTCTTAATTAAACTAAAATCATTGGAGGGGGGGGGGGCGTTTTGTCACTGGAGATGTATAAATAATTTTGGGGAAACAAATGTGCTGGAAAATAACACAACAATTAGCTATCAAAAAATAACTCTTGTACTAGAAATTCTTAAGAAAATTTACTACAGGGAACCCTATGCGTTTAGAATAAAATCACCTATTATAAAAATCAAAAGGGGATGACTTTTTGGCGGGAATTTGAACTATTCTTAAACAAAAAAAAAATGAATTTTTCAACACTTCATATTTAGAAAAATACCGAATAAACCTACTAAAAAAAACTGATATGCCAATTTTTTCCAAAAAGTTTATAATCTTTTCATTTTGGATTGGTAGTTTTTACTCTATAAAAACCACGGAGAACCGTGTTAAATCACTAACCTACATAGCTAGATTTTTAGTAAAAAAAAAAATATGAATAAATATAATTAAAGGGGCAATGGCCGCTGTGATGTTGTGATAAAAAACTAAAGTGGCAATAAACAATTTTTTTTACTGTAATTATAAACGTACACAACGGGTTTGTGTACGTAGTGACGTCCGACCTTATTACAGTGTTTTCATACAAAACAACTAAGCACACTATATAAATCTTGTCTCCATCGCACCTTGTAAAATACTTGTACGCATTAAACGGTTTTCGAGAAAATTATTCACTTACACTAGCAAGTCCACCCATACGAGTATGGAAGTAATTAGACTATTTTTTTTTAAATTAGGGAAGAGATGAACTTTTTTTAATTTTTGGCCTCACAAGGTACCTTCCTGGTTCTGATCTATAGACTTGGTCAATTAAGAAATCAGATTGTTTCTAAATGTTTCATGTATCTCATGTTTTCCACCCTTATTGATTGACTTCGTTTAAAAGTATTACAAACACTAGGATTTCTAATTAAATATACTTCATCTTTTAATACTCTTTTCTGTTGTTCAAGTTCAAAATTATCCGTTCTCCTACTTCTAGAACCCGTTTCCTTCCACATACCTAAGTACAATTTTTTGTTTCCGGTATCAAAACCCACCGAAGAAATCATGTTCAAAATTGATTCCCTTGAGAGCATGTAATTGAGACACTTATTAGAACAAGGGACCAATTCGGCTTTTTTTTTTTTCCAAAATGCGTTTTTTCTTATTAAAATTTCTTTTATTTGTTATTGATAGGATAACATAATTTTATTTTACTAGAAAAAGGGCCTAATAAAACATGTTATATTCTAAACCAAAGTACAACTGTAATTTTAAAAAGTCAAACAAAGTAAAATATTGTAATAACTACTTTTAAGTGTTTCAGTACTCTCAAAGTTAATATTGATTTTTATAAGACTATTTTTGTTTTAAGCATGTTAATATAATATAACATTTTCAATTAAACATTTATTATAAATATTAAAATTAGATTATTCAATATGTATTCAAAAATAATTAATGTAACAAAAATATGAATATATTATTACTAATAGAATATTCATATCAACAGTTATTTAAAAAAAAATAGTAAAGATTATTCTTCTACGAATATTCTTTTAGAGACAATATTTTATTATAAGTATATTGTTGTCATTAGAAAATATTATCTTCAGCGATTATCCAAGTAATAATAATATCTTATTAAAACTAATATAATTAGAATACATAAAATTGAAGAAAGGTGTTACTTGTTCGAAAAAGTGTTTTTTTTTTAAATTAAACAAATGTATACATTTTCAGTTTTCGATTAGAACAACTAACCCAATTTTACAACTTCCTTAGGCTTAATTGAAATTAAAAAATTAATATTTTTATAAATTTTATTAAACCCATTAAAAGTGGTAATAAATTAGGCAAAATTATAAAGTTTTTAAATAGTTTTTTGTGTCTCCTGGGAAAAACGAAAATTCGAAATTGGGCCCATATCCTAATGAGCGTCTTGATTATTATATATTATTATTTGAATTTTGTTTTGTACAGGAAACTCTCACGTGTAGCCGTCGGACTTGGTGCGGATCGACTCGGGTCGGCGCAAAGGTTTAACGTGGACGCGCCACCATCGTTGTAAAAACTGCACACTTGTTGTCGGGCATGTCATCATTTGGATAACTGAAGCCTAGGTCCAACCATGAAGTACATCAACTTTGCAATAGCATGCATAATCATGTTTGGCTTTTCTTCGACCGTCTTCTTGGATTGCCATCTTCAAGGTATTTATATCACTGTTAATATTACACCACCTCGTATACAAATAATTAACAATATCTATATAAATTATTAGACTAGCTGGTAATGTAAAAAAATATAAAGTTTTTATTTATAATACTTTATTCGAGTGAGTGAAAAAAAAAACATTTTTTTTTTGTTAAAATCCTATTTAAAATAACTTTTAAAAATTATTTGAAATTTAACAAAGTGACAGAGGGGAAATATTATACTAGGTACACGTACAGGGTGATTATTATTTGAGTATATTTTTGGGGCTCAATTAACTTTTGAATCCAAAATGGTCTATTTAATAATATAAACTTATTCGATTATGAACAAGTTGCTGAAAACGTTAACTGGTCGATACTAGTTTTGGAAAATTACTCCTAAAAAATCTCAGTTGAGAATAATTTTTGTGGAACATTTTAGCCGTACTAGTTTTTGATAATCTTTTTTAAAAATGTCGACAAGAGGTGGAGTGCGGTAGAGTAAAAATAATTCTTCACCTCCACCATTTTCCTGTCCTTAATCTTAAACTCAAATAACTTCATAGGTAATTATTATTCAAAAATATATAAAACATGTGATATGGTAAATTAGCTTTTTTATTTTTTGACAATTTTTTTATGAACAAAAAAAAATATTTTATGCATTGATTCAATTTACATTTACCCCGTTCGTTTGAAATTTCCCCACCTTATAGTGAACCTAATATTATTATTAAATTATTATTAGTATTATTGTTAGTTGGACGACTACTTTTTTATAAACTAAATAAAACCAAAAAAAAATTGAAATTGAAATCCAAGTATTCCAAAGTATATAAGTTAAAAGCACTGAAAGCATCTCGTGTAGGTAAATTTAATACACCTGGATTATGTAAAATCTGTCCCAGAATGATGTAAGATAATTCAGCTTACAGGGGAATGAATTTAGATTATAAACAACCATAGATTTTTACACAGAAGTTGGTATTTTCAGGTATTTTAATATCTGTTTTGTTAGGTGTAAATTAATTACAATAATACACAATGCCCATACTATCCAATAATGCCTACACTATTTGAAATAGGGCTACAAAGGGTTTGTACCCTCATTAGTGGAACATTAGTTAAATCTTTTCTAAATACAAATTAATTTACTTAAAACGATTTTCCGAAGGGTAGTCGAAGTGATCAGTTCTCTACTTTGCAAAAATGGTAAATATATAGCATTTGTTAGATATTTTGTTTACCCTATTATGTCGAGGGTTTTTTTTTTAAAGGGGTGGGGAATATTTTTTTAGTAAACAAATATATAAATATTTTTGCGTTTAAGAAAAAAAAACTGGAATTTTTTACAAAATTTAAATAGGTCTTAAGTGTTTTAAGTGGCTTTTTGTTCTAGAACGGTAATAATATTATTTGTTTAAAGGGGAAATTATTCTCCAAAGTCAGCGTCAGCCGGTATGAACACAAAACCAAATATTTTTTTATTTTTTTTAAGAAATTTTGGCTATATTTCGGTCTTTGTTAAGTTCTCGGATTTCTATTTTTTTTTCTGATACCTTCATAAAACTTTTAATTATCGTCACGAGTTTAGCACGATATTGTTAATAAATTACTTAATATAGCTATAGGTACTTCAAAGGAGTTTTATTTTTAATTGTTAAACAGAAACGGATATATATATATATATATATCCGTTTCTGTTATTAAAGGATGGTGTTATTTTCTCCATAACTCGAATAGCATTAAAAAACAATTATTATTATTTAAAAGTCAACATTTTCGGTATATTATTCGTAATTAAATATATAAGTTTCAATACTGTTAAGATAAAGCTCTAGGAAGTAGTAAAAAAAAAAAACGTGACAAATAGAAATATTTCCAAAAAGAAACATCATTGTAAAATTGCAATTATTCTATGTAGAGTAAAATAGTAGTGTAGGGCGTTAAAATATTAGTCAGGCATTTCAAGTGATAGTTAAACCTAATTGTTGTTGTAATTGAATTGTGTGTTTTGTTCGGTTTCTAAAAGATAATTGTTACTCATTTAATTGTATTGTCGTGATGGAAACGCGCTGTTTGAATACAAAGATTATTATCATTATTACTATTGAAGATGTCCGGATGTCATCTTATACATGTTGGACTTGGACCGCGACTCGTGTCTGTGTAAAACGAATCTTGAGGTTTTGGCAGATTTAAACACTTGAGAAATTATGCGATACACATTTATAAGACACGGTCGTCGTTTACAGAAACATATTTTGGTAACCGTTTGGGTAATTTCCATAATTATCGTGTTCGCCTTGCCTCGCCTGCCACAGCCGGTGTGCGCTTTTCGGTAAAATATTGAACAGGATTAATTATTTAAAATGAGATATCTCAAACAAGACGGAGTACCTACGTGTGTAATAAGAGGTAATAATAATAATAATAATGTATTAAATATATACATATAACACCCGATTGTCCCGCGAGGATAAACTTAACGGTTTATATGTGTAATTATTATTAGTCCAAAACGATAACCATAATATCTATATACAAATTGGTTTATTCGCAACAACAGCTGCTTGTTTTTAAAAATAAATACTATATTATTTTTCGATGCTTGAACAATTTTCACTTTAATCCCTTTTAAGTATGCGCCTCGTTTTTTTCAAACGGGAACAAAACACGTTTTTAATTCCGCATAAATAGGTGGACAAACAATTTTAAAAAAATTAATGTTGGCGATTGAATTTTTTTTTTGTAATTTTCACCAGTCTGATCAGTTTGCCATGACTTTGTAATGAGATAAGCATACAAAAAGTCCAAAGAATAAAAAAAAAAAAAACAAGCGTCTCAAATCAGATGGATCATACTGTTTTTTTTATTTTATATTATTTCTATTCATTATTTTTCACTTAGATATTTGTCAATCGATGATGGACATTTTAAACAGTAAGAAAAAGTAGACTCTATACTAATTTGGACTTACTTTACTTAATTATATCTAAACTAAGAAGTATCTGTGAAAGGGGGAAAAGGTTAGGTTAGGTTAACTTAACCGAAACCCTTTGTGTGCACCACTGTTTTATGCCTTGTTTCACATCCATATTTATTACTCCAAAAAATAAAATCAAGTGTTCAAACCAATGAACATATTTAGATTAAAAAAAAATCCTAGTACAAGTCAACAGGCATACAATAAAACAGCTCAAAAGATATATAACTAAGCTTAAAACATTTTAACGTTAACTCTCACATACCACAGACAACTGTGTGATTACTTATGTTTATACACTGCAACCCGATAAAAAAAAACCAACAGTCGTTAAGTTCCCTAACCTAACCGTTGGACCCTTTTACATATTGTATAACCTTACTATACAACGTATTACCTACAACCCTATTGGGTAATTGAGTTTTAAAAACTATTAGAAAACAATAAAGTAATATCTAAGTAATCGTCCTGAGGTCTTCCTTGTTTCTATCAGGCCACCGTTGTACCCCTTTAGCTCTCCAAACATGACCGGCCCATCTTATTCTACTGCTCTTCATGTACCTTATAATATTAGCTTCTCCAAATAATCTTCAAATTCACCTTTTTTTAAAGTATTTTCCTTTCAAAAAAACGCCCAATTTGTTCTCATCCGTTTTAGTGGTTGCCCACGTGTCACACGCGTATAAAAATGCTATGGGTCTAATAACATCTTTGTACAATGTTATCTTTGATCTTCTTGAAAGTAATTTTTCATTTGTACACTGCTGATAGTCCAAAATAGCATCCGTTTGCTGTTATCAATCTCACCCACGCTCCAAAGTATTTGAAATGTTCTACCCTTTCGAATGAAAAACCTTCTGTTTCTAATTTGCTTGCTATGTGATGTTTTTTCTGGATAGTATTAGGTATTTTGTTTTCTCTCCGTTTATGTTTTTCTGTAAAAAGACATTTTGTTTATTATTATGAAAAATACTTTTAGTAATTCCGGTTTATATCTACACGTATCAAACAGAATTCCCAAAAGGTATTTTTCAAGTTCAATGCCAACTTTTAGTACACATTGAGATGCGCGTCTGGCGGGTGTTTAGAAATCAAAGTAGAAAAGTTTATCCAAATGAGTTTAATGTGGACAAATTAGATGGTTTCCTTCAAATTAGGTTCAACAAAACTTTCCGAATCTAAAAACTACCGCCGAACTGTTCCTGATGGCCGACGTCCCTTTACATTCTGTTTGCACTATTATTATATCCAATTTTGGCTGACAAATAAGAAGTCATTTTCCAATGGAGAAACTTTAACCACCTTTGGCAACCGAATGAAAGACAAAATCCCTTTTGAAATTATTCAAAAATAAAACAATTTTTTAAAACGGTTCGTACCTACAATTTACACAAAGCAATTCGTTTTATAAACCGCTCTATCATTGTTATCAACAAGCATGTCGTGATATGTTATGCACATCATTATTACCGTTATTATAATGTTATCAATTCTCAAAATGATTGATCGTTATTTCATACTTAAGCCGCAAAACGTAGGTGTAACATTCTCGCACATAAAGCCGTCGACGTTAACAGCTAGTCTATACATATATACATACTACATACACATTGCGTTGTAATTGTTTTATAATACCAGATGTAAAAATATATGTACATAATAATATACATGTACAATACACAGTAGAGCAGTCAAGTGGTATTTAAAAAAAACCATATATATAACGGTTTCAATTAAGTAGTCATTAGCCGGGTTTTGTGTGGATTACATTTCATAACATGTTTTACATGGCAAGCTTAAAATATATTATATTTATGTGTGTACTGTGTTTGTATTTCTGTTGAATATTCAATTAAAATGTTTAGGCTTTGTTCAATTTGAGTGATTTCGATTAGTTGATCCAGCGGTGGTTACCCGTTGGCATAATATTATACGTGTTTGCGATTTTTGTTGATAATATATTTTAATGTTTTTGTATAAAGTTAATATAGGGTGACCAGGAAGCAAGTGTGATTTTGTAATTACCCGCACTGATCAAAATTTATTAGCTCCACACTAGCATGGAATATTCTTAAGATGTACTACTCTATCGCTAGGTACTAACGTTGACAAACAAAAAATACAAAAAAAAAACCCTTTCCCATCTAGAAGGAGTGGACACTTTTTATTTATTTCACTTTAGTTGTGGGACATAACGTCTGAAAACTAGACTAAACGTGACTGGACCTAGGATGGAACTATAACATAATGTTATGTAATTTTCGCATAAAAACGATTGTCGATATTTTGTTATTGTTAAGAAAAAGACAAAAAATTGTGCAAATAAACCAACACAAAAAAATGCACAACCAAAATATCCAAAGCGAAATGTATCCAAGGTTAGGTATTTTTTTTTCATCAGCCACCTAATGTGCAATACATACAGGGAGACGGACCTCGTCGTTAATTCGTATATTTATATTATTTTAAATAGGTATAGGTTTTTTTTTGTGTTACTCATTGCGTTATGTATAATCGAACTACACCAACGTCAGATGAACTCTGTTGTTGTTTACAGTGTTTATATAATTGGGTAGGCACCATCCTACGTTATGACATTCCCAATAACGATACTCTAGCCATAATAGCACCTTGAATAATAATAATAATTAAAATGATAAATAAATAATGTAGCATTTCTAATATTTGACTAAAACAAAAACATTAAAGGTTAGGTTAGGTTAGGTTATTTTTGATGAACTAAGGCAAATTAGTTTTTATTTTGTACAAGCTATGTTTTTTTTAGCAAATATATATATAATATATTTCTTCCTCCGTTTTGCTCTACACGTAACAATATAAAGGTAAATAATTTTATTATTATTCAAGTTATAAATCATTTTTATCTGGTTTTCTTCAATTCGCTTTAGTCTGACGGGTAAATCTATGTTTTTGAATAAAGCAGAGAGCATAAAAAGCAAATCCTACTAGTATGTTCATTAAGTCATAACAATCAATGTATGTTGTATGCATATATTGAGAAAACCCTAAATCCATTTTATCATCAATAAAAAGCTATTTAAAAGACCTTTACAAACGATATTTCATTTGTTACAGAGGCTTTGACTATATATAATAGTGTAATGGTTTTATCTCGGAAGAGATATTTTTTTTTATCCCAACCATACACGTTTAATTTTGTTAAATTTTTATACTCCCAATAAACTTGCCATGACAATTTAGATAAATTCTTGATCTTATCTCTATGGAAATGTGTAATTAAATGATTTACCGCACAAACAGCTGTTGATTTCAACACTGTAAACAAAAAAACAAACTTTATCCGAACCTCTGTAATTATTTAAAGACCTATATGGAATCAATTAAACTCAGCCGCATGGACTCCTCGTACAAATGGTCTATCTATAAAAGACAACTTTCTTTTAGCGATAAAAGTTTTTACACGTTTCAGACAAAAAAAAAAAAACGATAAACGAAGAACTTTTATTTTGACACGGCCGTTTACAATACTGGTAATACATAATATTATTTGAAAAATTGTCCTAATGGAAAGTTTTGGATAGAACTACCGCAATCGGTTTTGGAACGTGTTTTGGATTCGGGTTTGTACGTTGCACACACACACAAGCGAGTAAAATGATTAATACATTACTTTACTTGAATAGCGGCCATAAAAAAAATATATATATATATATACAGGGTAATCCGTATGATTTTGAAAATTATTTTTCAATACTTAAATACTTTTTATCATTTCATCATTGACCGAAGGTAGATAAAAAATGAGGCCATAACCTAATATGCAATTTTCTCATAAATGTATATATAGTTAAACTTATTTTTTTTAACAAGGAAAAACCCCCAAACAAGGGGAAAATTACACTTTGACCATAGTCAATTTCCAGGTTGCCATGTGTTAGTGAATCAACAGTCAACGGGTAATGAAAAATTGTTTTTTATTATATTGTTATCGACGATACATGGGTAACTATGGTAATACAATTGTATACACAGTCAACGGTCAACACTGGTCGTATACACCCTAACACTAGACTTGTGAACACTGGACCTCCCATACTTGTTCACTTACTATACTACTACTACTTACTATTCCTACTCACACTTACTGTGCTTGGTTTATACTGTACTGATTTCAAATCTACTATTCACAGATTCGCATCAAAGCGTTTATTTAAATGAGATTTAACATAGAAATGTCTTCTTTTAAATCTTATTTTAATTGTTTAAAACAAATTGTTAGCTACACAAAAAATATACTCCACACAGTTTTAGCTTCGATGCAAAGCAGAGATGCTACTGGTTTAACAATGATGTGGGCTTTGATGCTAATTTGTAAACACTGCACCAGTGATTTTATCACTTTCAGTTTCAATAATTCCTCTAAACCTGTGACCTCGTCCCCACTTTGTGACTAAGAGATTAGAGTCAAAACATTCGATATTAGAAAGTACCAAAAAATACCAGGGTCCTATAATTGTATATAAAGACACATCTATGTTCTTATGTACTTCCGTGCAGTGGAGGTCATGCCCATTTTTTCAACCATATTTCGTACATATTACCCAAGTTTAAACAGTGCAACCAATAACTAATAAGTGCATAATTAAACAAACAAAAATTATTTCTTAAATCGTCAATAACTTTGTTCGTGTGCATCTACAAAAAAATTAATTTTGAGTTCAATCATGACTAATTTATTTACATATTATTACATTTTTAAATGCTTTTTCAACCATAAACCTAAACTTCTTCATCTGTGTAATTCCAAAAAACACGTCGACTTGTTTGTGAGTAAAATTTGGCCGTCGACTGAGCTAATTTACATTCATACCGCGTGCTGTGTAAAAGTAGTCTATAAAATATTTTTAAAAACATATTTCTTGTTCAACATTGTTATTATTACTTCATAATATTACATTTTGTTTGTGTACTGTACAAGTAATATAATAAGTTTTACACATTCCATTAAGCGCTTATCTCTAAGTTCAGACTATTGAAAATACTTAATACTTTTACACACAGAGTGGTTTTTTCGTTTATCAGGCAAGTTTTAAGGGAAAAAAACATAAATGTTTCCAAATTTATTATTCAATCCCAACCGGCATTGAAAGCTTTCGAATACAATAACTGATTAACCCTTTCCGACCTCCGATTAAGACCCCTAAATTACTGAACATTCTTAAGTTAACTTAAAAAAGAACTAAGATTATTATTCGAACGTAGCTAAAACATACTATCAGTTGTTTCAATATGTTTAAAACCGACTATACACAACGCCATTGCCTTCATGTGTGTATACCCGTTGCATACAGCCGTTTCAATCATTCATGTCTTTCTCCCCCTTTGCGTCCATTGATTCTCCCTTCCATTATGTTGGTTATGAAGGGGTTATGTGTTTTATGTGTCCTATAAGTTTTCCGCATCTTGACCTTATGATATATAGCAACGCTCTCTGCTCTTCTAATATTCAGCGAATTTTCTGCATTGTTCTTCCAAGTAGTCTTGTTCAAGTCCATATTTCCATACTGCTTCTAGTTTTCTTTTATCTTGTACCGTTAAGGTCCAGGTTTCACAAGCATACACTTTGTTATCTAATTGTATGTTGACGAGGGTAACCATGTTTTTCTTGATCACTGCCATGACTTTTGTCTTCTTTATATTTATCTTCAGCGTTTTAATATTTCATTAAATGCTGACTGTTGCATTTCATTCTCTGTCTCTGTTACCATTACAACGTCATCAGCAAATACTTACACAATGGATTACTCTCTCGTTTGTTTTTTAGCTTTTATCTCGAGTTCTTCAATAACTTTCTCTATGAATAAATTAAATAAGTATGGTGACTAAGAACAGCCTCGTCTCACTCCTCTGCGGATTTTGGCTGTGGTTATTGTGCGGTGTTGAAAGTTTTTTCTAGGTCGATAAACCTTATGTATGTATTCCTGTTTATGTTGAGCTTTCTTTCTGTAAGCGCCCTTCCGAAGCTAAAATAACTTGCCTGGTCCTTATTCCTAATTCGTTTTTAAATTATCCTCGCTTCTTTCCCGGTGGAGTTGAACTTCCGTACACCGCAGCCGTACAAGTATTAGCCGTGCTTTCCTGGTATGTTTGTAAAGTCACTTTTAAGTTATTAAGTAGTTTACAACGGCTAGTGTGCGCTCTGGCCTTTGACGCGCAAAACTCTTGGACGAGGAAAATCGTATATTCCAACATTATCCCTAACTACCCCATCCGAACTTTCTAAGGTATCTTAATAAGCGTATTCATTACCAGTCTTCCACGAAACCATCGACTGTCTTATTTAAAATCAAATTTCACATCTGGCTTTTATGCATGTTGACCTAATCTTACTTAACCACTATCTACTACAAACTATTCAGTCGATTTGACCCATTCATTATGTTTTTATGTTCATGAACGAAACGCAAACTTTTGATTCGTCGTGTTTTCCTATTAAGCTTAAACCTAATAATGTGTTTTTGAGTCCACTGGCATGATGATGTCATAAACTGAAAAATCATATTTTTATTATGCTTAGGCAGGAGGTAAGGTCAGCATAATTTAGACAATACTAGAATAATTACAGGCTAAACTATACACATAAGCCTAACTCGTCTAGATACGGTACAGACTACACATGTAATTTGGAAGACAAGACAAATGTCGACTCTATTGTACATATTATATTGTAGTATCTAGCTGCTGACAAAAACTTTAAGTTATTATTGTTTGATTAAAATTAAAAATGTGTCACATAAGTCATTTTTTATTCAACATTTTAGTATATTACCAAAAAATCGGGTGTTACGTGAAATAAGTATAAGTTAATAAGTATAAACCAACGTCTTGGAACACTCCATTAAAATGCCAAAACTAACCTGCACACTAAACTCATAATAACAAAAGCTTTATCAAACCAATGAGGACGTACGGTATTGATCTATGGGGTGCAGCGAAAAAATAAAATATTAACAAAATTCAAGTTCTCCAATCAAAGTGCCTTCGCTGAATTCTTTACCTTACATATCAAACGAAACAATTCATAACGACCTTCACCTTCCTACTGTAGAACAAACTGCTATCTCTCGATATAAACATTTTCACAACCGTCTCCAAAATCATCCAAACCCTCTTGTTAAAAATCCATTGGGCGGTCTCTCCACAAGATATCCGAAGTTATGTATATGCTGTTTTATCGCAAATACTTATTGTATATTTTATACAGATTGTATTTTTATTTTAATAAAAAAAAAAAAAGAAGCCAATTCAGTGGGGACGGAGAGGTCACAGGTCTACAGATTTTATTATAACTGTAAGTGATAAAATCACTTTTAAATAAACGCTTCGATGCGAATCTGTGGATAGTATGTTCAAACCAGTTATAGCGGTTTAGAAGATATCGTGGGACCGCCATTAATGTACTTAAAATTTAATATTTAGTCTAGTGTAGGGTGGATACGATAAAGGTTGATCGTCTGTCTATAAAAATGTACTGTCATAGTTACCCATATATCGTAATTAACAATATAATGGAAATATTTTCATTACCTGTTGACTGTTCATTCACTCGCACAAAGCAACCTAGAAACTGATTATGGTCAAAGTGTAAATTTACCCTATTTTTGGGGTTTTCCTTAATAAAAAAAAAAATTCAATACAGATTTTTGAGAAAATTGTATATGTTATAGTTCCATTTTAGATCTGCCTTCAGTTTAAATCTCTAAAACTTTGCTTGAAAAAGTGAAATAAAAAAAAATTCTATCCCTTCTAGGGGAAAGGGTTTATGGTATTTTTTTGTTTTGTTAATGTATATCGATAGTACTATGTTTGAAAAAAAAATTCATATACATTTGGAACTTTTTCGACTATTTTTAAAAAAGTTATAGAGCATTGTAATTTTAGTTGAAAAATTTGTAATTTTTTTAGGTGTTTTTCTCGATTTTGATGGGGAATGGGGGACTTTTTTTTAATTTTTGGCCTGATAAAGTACCTTTTAGGTATGATTTCTGATCTACAGAGCTGCTACACGAATAAATCGGTTCAGCGGTTTACGAGATATGAAACACATCATTGTAAAACCAACACCTTCTCAGCTCCGCACCGAAGCTAAAACTGTTTGTTTGTGATAATATTATTTTCAAACACACAAAGTTGGATAACATTTTTGTTTACAATATGACTCACACCCGGACGTATGTTAAACGGATGTCTCTCAAAACAGGACCGTACTACACGTTTTATTCTATTTTTGAACAACTCTAAGGAGATAATAATTTAGTTTCGCGCTTTAACCGGAACCGTATATAGGCGAACATAATATTATTATCATCTACGCCGGTGTTCATTATACACAACACACGTTTAATCAAGTAGTCCTTTAAATATTGTATCAACCAAGTCGGAAAAGGGTGCCGGTCGGATTGCCTGTGTATTAGGAGGTGTTAAACATACCTAATGCAAACCGCTTATGTGGAATATATTATAATTTTATCAAATATAATATTCGGAAGCACGACATTGGCGTTGATTAAAGTCATTGTCTTCGTAGTAATTATTATTATTATAGTCCACCTTTGAAATTTGTTTAACACAAAGAGTTCGCCTGACCGAGGTGAAAGTAATTTTCCGGTCGACACAAGAGCACACAATCTTTGTGTGTATTTTTTTTCACTAGACGTGACGCCGACAGGAAACAGGACAATGTGTTGTTTTTATCGTTCGTGCATTACTCGAACGATGTGCAACGTAATTGAATATTCTAAAACGGTTTTCTCCGAACGGTTTTGTTTTACCTACTTTTGTTTCTTTTTTGTCCACCGACGCACACGTTAGATACATGCCGACAAAACCGACAAGATAGGCTCGATAGCTGCTAGTCGGGTCGGGTCGGGTCTGGTGTAAAACAAACTCCCATTGAAACACATTGAAATCGGATTTTTTTTTCCAATTGTCAACAAAAGTACACGTTGGTCGAGAAACTAGAGAAAAATTGAGTTATTCGAAATGCGTTTGAAAAAACCGAAAAGATTTTGTTTATAAAAATAATGCGCTTTTATTTATCTTAAACGCCTTTGAACCGATTTGATTTGTGTAGCAACTCTAAGGATCAGAAAATATCAAACCTCAATTTTAAAAAAACGTTCTCTCTCTCCTCTTCAAAATTGAGAAGAAAAACAAAAAG
Organism: Adelges cooleyi; assembly: GCF_023614345.1. Lineage (NCBI taxonomy): Eukaryota > Metazoa > Arthropoda > Insecta > Hemiptera > Adelgidae > Adelges > Adelges cooleyi. The sequence continues at coordinate 3,320,994 of NW_026095751.1, forward strand.
ATATCTTCTTTGAAAATTAGTAAAAATTAGTATGAAGTAATATTCTTCAGACATATTACATTATCAATCCTTTTCCCTGGAAAGGGTGGAACTTTTTTCTTTATTTCCTTGTTTTTGGGGGTAAGTTATAGGTTTAAGGACCAAATAATGATCTCCTTTTTTTACTGGAATTTCATGTTGCAAACAATAATTCAAAATTGTACATGTTGTCAATGATAAAAAATCAAATGGTGTTCGATTTGAAGTAGAATACTTTGTTTGTGAGGTTTCTCAACTCCGGTTCGACGCTGAGAAGGTATTAGGTTTACAGCGGTGTGTCTTTTGTGTTGTTTTTGATCACTTGTTTTTCTTCTAAACCGATTTACCGGACTGGCATCTTTATTATTTAGAAATGGTACGCGGTTAATGCTCTTGCGGCGGGACAACAGTTGAAAAAGTCTAAAGAACTTTCCACAAAAAAAAAAGAAAAAAAAACTTAAAATACAATTTTCCGTGTTATACAAACGGTCGGACCAAGTCAAAGTTGTAGTAAAACAACTTGTCTTGATTTTAGTGCACTTATCCACAATTCCTTTTTTCCAAAACTAGGAAAGGAGAAGTTTTTTATTTCCCAGAAAAAGCACCGTGTTCTGTGTGTGTATAATATACAAATAAACGAAATTGGTATTGGACCGTGGAGTTTATGGATTTTGTTCTTGTGCTATTGCACGTTCGTTAGATTTATGTTATTTCCTCATGTCGACGCGTTAAATACACCTCAAGTCAAAGATAAATAGGTCGCGTTTTCATAGTGTACATATAAATGCAAATTATTTAACTCCACACGTATAATTTGCGTGAAAAGCAAATACAACAGAAGTGGTCATTAAAATTATTCACGCCCAGTGAGAGACCTTGAAAACCTTGAATTTGAAAGTGAAATTTTTTTTTAAAAGGAACTAGTCGCGTTATTTACTTAAAAATATATAGAAAACTATACAAATTAAAAAGAAGCTTCAATCGATACTTTCTCTGATTTTATCATTTTTAATATGCTCCTTAAGGGTCTTTTATTAGCGACATTTCTTGCCTCTCAAGGAGTTAACCATAACTTTTAATCGAATAAAAATGTATAAGATTAAAAATCAATTAAAATAACAACGATTGCCTAAAGAAAAGTTGTTCTAATTATTTTCCCATTTCCAATATTGTCTCCAAATGAGCCGGGTCCATTTAAATACAAAGCGTTAGATAGTTTACTCGTTATAAAAATGTCGAATGTATAATTTATATTATTTTTTTTTCAGATACAGCTTACAGAGAAATCAGACGGTTTTTTCCGGTTGAATGGAAACGTGCAGTGAGTAGAATATTTTTATGGAAAACGTGTACTCTACAGTGTGATTGATATTGAGGATAAAACCGTAATTAATTTTTTAAATAATTGCCCATTTGTGATTTTTACTTTGGGGAACACAAAAATGTTCTCAAAAAGAAACACTACTAAATTGCAATTATTTTAAGAAACAAAATGTTTGTTTTATCATTTTTTTAATCATCTTGTAGGTGTAGGAAAGTCTGAGGTAAGACGAGACAACTTATGTTTAACTCCCTTGTATATTTTAGTGGAATGTTTTAATAAAATTCTCAACTTACATAACATGCCTAATTTTTTTACAAATATTATTTATAAACTACGTTTAAGAATATTTTAAATAAATAAATAAAATTTATCAGGGACAAAATGGAACAGCCCCATATGACAAATCCCATTATGCCTCCCATAGACTAATACATTTCAATTGAACCAATACAATTGTAATACTTTACCGGTTATTAATAATATTGCACAAAACTAAACTACAGAAATATGTATAAATATGTTGGAAAAGCATTCATTGATTATTCTTACCTTAAAATAGTGTACACATTTTGACAAAATAAGTTGTTGAGGAACTAAAAAACAACGATATAAAATATATCATATTAATCAGTTATCACTAATTTCTCATAGAAAATCATGTAACTTACCTTTATAAAAATATATATTCCAAAGATGTTATATTTTTATAATTATCACCGTCTATGGAGAAATCCAGACTACAGTTTTCCCATCATACCTCATGTATTTACCTTGCCCCGTGTAGACTTACCAGAAGCACAAGTATAATTTACTTAAGTTCTTCGGACCATCTGGTGTTGCGGTTTGTGGATTACATTTCCAGCTGTGTGTGTGTTTTAGCTGTAACGGTTAAAAAAAAAAAAGTATTCTTATTAGTTTAAGTAATTACAAACGAATCATTCTCAAAACCTTAATAATTTCTTAAACCTTACGCCTAAACAATTTTTTTTTTTTTGATTATTTTAGCACCGGAATTGTCCGGACGGGATGATAATGAGAAACATTTCCAAACTTGGTATTGTGGCACTGGCAATTGTTTGTTTATTTTTTTTTTAACTGCTCATTTCGCCGGCCGGTAATAATATTCCTCCTTTTGTTCTCCTTTTATTTTTGAAAATTAAAATCATGCGATTCCATGTCGGCCAGTAATAACAATCGAACGGGGAACAAAGTCTAATCTCAAACAATTTATTTCTCCAACACTTTTCTGACAGCAAAACCGGCTGTGCTTTTTATCCTCGTGAGCTATTACCGCGACAATAATAATAATTATAATCACAGCGATTTACCGTGAAATTACTTTCTTACAAATTATGGGAAAAAAAAACCTTGGAATTAATTTCCTCGAGTTTAATTTGACCGCGTCGGATCAGTTCTGGCGTGTTTAGTATCGTTTTGTCTACAAGAGCGTTTGACTTTTAACAATAATTATTGCCCGCATTAAAAATTGTAATGAGTTATCAATTTATCACTTAGGATACTCGTTTCGTCGCAAAAAGGTTGGGATTTTGTAGTTTTTATTTTTTAAAAAGTTAAATAAACTTTAACATTTTTAATAAATTCAATAACAAAATTATGTCACATAATATATAATATTACTGATTGACAAATATATAATATTTTAGCTTCGATGCGAAGCAGAGATGCTTTTGGTTTTTCAATCACGTTGGCTTTTCATACTGGACCAATTCCTTCGTGTAACAACTCTATAAATCACAAATCACAGAGAATACAATAAAGAATAATATAAATAAAAAAATTAAAGTGAGGTGCAGTGTTTACAAATTAGCATCAGAGCGTTTATTTTACCCTAAGGGTAAAATCTCCCATATCTCCTCTGATCTCCCCGGGGGGGGGGGGGGTGCAAGTTTTAGCGTGCTCGGTTTGGACTTGCTGGTTTGAAAATACTAACTACTGATTCGAAAGTGATTTTATCACTTTCAGTTGTAATAATTCCTGTAAACCTGTGACACCTCCCCGTCCCCACTGTACTGGCTTTTTTATTTGTCACTCCAGCAAGACCAAAAGTTATTAGAACCCCAATACGATCCCACTATTTCTTTCTGTTTGTTTGCATTTTTTTATTTCACAAAAAATATTATTATAATTATTTATTTATTTGTAAAAACTTTGCAAGAAAAACAGTGGTTAAAAAAAAAACCCAGACAAAAACCGATATTATTCTTTATGTATAATGTGTTTTTTTTTTTGCTAAATTTTATGATTGTGTATATTTGACTATTTGTGTAATAGTATTATGGTGTTGACTATTATTTAACGTTTCACTATTATGACATTTAATTATTATAGAATTAAAAACGGGTAAACGGTAAAACGGGTTAATTGCATAAATGTCCATGTTTATTGTTTGCTTTGTTTTAACGGGTTTGATTAAAAAAGAGTTATCCGTTATTGTGCTAAGGTTAACTCTATACCGAATGCGAACTAGACAACAGCGTGTGTCCCAGTTTCCATGTAATCCTCAAACCGTGATAGTGTATAGTGCAATCTAATCAAATAGAGAATGTACAATATTATTGTATATTTCTGGTAACAAAATAATATTGTGTACCTTTTGTGTTAACGATTAAACATTTTTTTTTTTATGATATTTTTCAGTCCAACCTCGGGAGCAGAGTAAGTATGTTGTACGGTACTTTACACGTTTGTTTTGCAATTAAAACAAAATGTGTTTAATTTAAAAATAAACTTCAATTCCTTTGATAAAAGTTTCGATTACTGCAGTCGAGTGTATAATAATATTATGAACTAGGCGACCAGAACTCGTGTGCTACTTCTTAATAACTACTATGACGAGACACGACTTGCGTGGCAAGCTAACCCCAAGTTTTGTTTTTGAATATATAACAAATATCAAGTCAAGTGGATCAGAGTGCAGAAGTGTTGGCAGTTAAATTAGAGCAATATTATAATCGTGCGAGGAATTGGAGAGATAGCAAATTAAAAGTTAAAATAGAAGTCAAAATGAAAAACATTTTCCAATTTATCGTTTTTTTTTTTACAATATAATTAGTATTTTTATTTGATCATTTTTAAGCCCCGCGAAGAGTAGTTAATAGTTGGATAGATAAGTAAGAATCACTTTAACTCGTGTTAATAAAATTCAAGGCAAAATATAACAAGTTACCATTATATTTTATTAATTAAAAATTATGTTTGTATTTTGTTCCAACCGTTCGTTTCATTTGGATATTGATTTTACAGTTGGTAAGTATTTTTGATGACATTAATTTTTATTTTACCACTAAAAAAAAAATAGTTTTAATGGTCATGTTAATGAAAAATTTAGGGCTGACTACTGTATTTTGGGAGAACTAATAAATTTATTAGAGATAAGACCCTTTTTTTTTTTTTTTGATAAAATTATGTTTATTTCGTTTGTTATTTGTTTTATGGTTTATGTTTTAAATTAAAAATGTAGATCTCTATAGTAAATTTCAAAGTTACATTTTTCAATGACAGAACTTGAGGTTTTCCTTTAAATATTTTTAACATTTTTGGAAAATAACTGGTTGCCTTGGATAGTTAAGACACTGCAAAATGTATGAACACATGTTAATTATGTCGTTATTGTTTTTTAAATTATTATTTTTAAATATAATTCTAGGTATTAATTGCTGTATTAACTGTATGTTTTTTTTTAAATTTAGATGTGCCAATTGGACAGTAGAGTGAGTATTATAAATAATCTTAGAAAAAAATGTATACTAATACTGATAATAATATAAAGCATATAATTAAATTACAAATATATAGATATTTATTTGTAAAATACAAATGCTGAAATGATTTAAAACAATCGGCTAATTATTCAGCCAAAGACAAAATGTTCATTATAGAATAAGTTTTATTATTATGACTAATACAGTATATTTATTGTACAGACATGACATCAAAATAACTTACCATGTCTTATTGTCTGCATGTACATTTCTCATTAACAAAATATCATTTATATTGTACTTATAATGTGTTTATTTTATTTTCATGCCAATCGTAGAACTGCGGAGGGGTATGTTGAATAGTAAATTATTCATTACCTATACATAGTGTTAATATATTTTTATGCTTTGCTGCCTGGTTGCTACCATTTTGAATTTTTTAAATTTAAAGAAACTTGGCCATTGTTCAAAAAATGTTAAAAAATACAGATATATTTTTAACTCAAATTTAGTATAATATATAAAAAAATATTATTATTTGAACAAACAAAATAAAATTAAAAATAAATTATTGTTCGTACGAATTTAGTACATTGTTCATCTAAAATCAGAATAGTTTTTTTTATTTAAATGCAAATGGAAATAGTAATTATTAAAATACGACAATTATTAAAATTAAATCAAATAGTAATTCATTTTAAAAATAATTTATAATAACAGGTTCTTGGAAACAGTCAAATAAAATAGTACATAAAGTTAAATAAATACCAAATCGTTTCAAATAATTATTTAGTATTTGTCGGAACGCTATGTACAAATTTAATTTTATTAACTCATTATTGTAACTATTATTTAAACAAAAAAAATGACCCGGTTTAATTGCAGTAAGCACTAAATGATTTCGTTTACGTTGAATTGATATTACATTGTAAAACTGGACGGTTTTAAATTTAACACTTTACCTAATAAAAAAAAAAAAAAATCAATGTTGTATAATTAAGTTTTAAATATTTTTTATCAAGTCAAAATGCGATTTTTTATGCATATCAATTAAAATAAAAATTATTCTATTTAAAACAATTGATCAATTTCATTTTGATTCCTTTGAGAAATTGGAAAAGGTGTGGTATCCTTTTAAGTATCTAAATCCGATCTGTACGGTTCGGTTAGGCTGCTTAAGCCGAGTTGGGAATTATTCAATCGAACCACTGATAATATATTATTCGAATAATTTGCATTGTTAGTTTATTCGAATACCGACTTACATTTTTGTTCAACTAATTTTACTTTTTTTATTTGAATGTTTACCCGACTCTGTTGCCAGGCCATGCATTTTTTTTTTATTATCATCCATCTCAATAGTATTTCTAGGGTCCAGGGGTAAACCAATTCATAAACCACAGGTCCAAAAGATTTCCTTAATTATTTTACTATAGTACCAATGTGATCCTGAGTAGGATTGCCCACTGGAAGTCCAATAGAGCTCCGAAATAATTTCCTAGTAAAACTTAAAATCGGTTATAATTGTAAATATAATTCAAGTTTACTCATTTTGTAAAAAAAAAAAAATAATAATAATATAAGATTTCAAAGTAAATAATAAACCAAATTTTCTTTGATCGATTTTTTTATCGGTATTTCTCCACTCCTTTTATTGTGTTGATTTTTAAAATAAAATTCTTAACTTGTATTTATTTAATTATTAAAACAGCAGCAGTTAATTTAATTACTATTCATAAACTACTTTTAAGAGTATTTTAATAAATACAATTTATATAGACAATTTGAACCAATACAATTGAATACTTTATCTGTTATTAATAATATTACACTAAACTTAACTACAGAAATATGTATAAATATGTTGGAAAAGTATTATATGTATAAATATGTTGGAAAAGTATTCATTGATTATTCTTACCTTAAAATAATGTATGAGTTTTGACAAAATAAGTTGTTGAGGAACTAAAAAACACCGATATAAACTATACCATATCAATCAGTTATCACTAATTTCTCATAGAAAATCATGGAACTTACCTTTATAAAAATATATTCCAAAGATGATATATTTTTATAATTATCACTATCTATGGAGAACACCAGACTACAGTTGACCCACCTTAACTCGTGTATTCATCTTGCCTCATGTTCGTCTAATAGATATTTTTAGTTTACTCAAGCAAACCAGTAATTGTTATTTAGTTAGTGTCAACAATAATATATTTATAGGACTCTCCTAGGTGTGAATATTTGAACTGACGAATGCAATGGAGCAAATAGAAAAAAAAAGTAAATATTTCCAAAAATAAAAAAAATGTTTTTGAACAATGTAATTTTTCAACGTTAAATAACATACCAAATACTTAATGATATTCATATAGAAAAAAAAATACAGCCTCTACAACATTCCTGTAAAAGAACAAATATAGAGCAGAGTTGGGAAAACTAATAATAATAAGAATAATAATAAAAAAAATTAATCAATTATCGAATTTCGGTTGTTGTATAATAGTTCTACGTTGGAAAGAAATTCGTCGGTTATTCGGCGTTTGACAATTACAGCAAGATGCAAAGAAAAAGCAGAAAACTTCAAAGGTCGTTCAACAACAATTATCAGGTGGTGAGTGTATGTCATAATATCTATGTATAAACTATAATAATATAATAGCATACTAAACTAAACTGTATAACAGGTATGTGATACAGACGTTTTAATCCAGTAACAAAATACACAGTTTGACAAATAAAAAAATTTAATTTTTAAGACATGAAAAAAAGCATCAAATTAGTGTTTACACTTTAGTGATTATTTATGTTAGAGACAGATATAAATAATACATAGTTTTTTAGTTATTTAGATTTTTTTGTTACAAAAGAGGTATTTAAATCATGAAAAGTATTTACCTTTACTAAAACATTTCTTTATCGGTCATATTGAAACATTACATTTACTAATTTCCTATAGTCAAACTGCACCATAATTGACTTTTATTATAATTTAATTAAATATCAAATTCTTTTCAGAGTTTATGAGCAATTAAAATAAAAAAAAAAAAAAAAAACGATTGTAAGTGTAACTGCTAATTATAGTATTATTCAAAAACTACAAGGTAGAATCATCACTGGTTTTTTCAATTGACAGTAAAACTATTATTAAAAAAAAATTGCCATAACAAAATGATACAATTCATTATTTTGACAAACAGTGAAATTAATTACTAATGAAATATGACTAACTAAATAAATAGAATAAAATTGGTGACACTGTTGAGACATGCTATTTTGCACTCAAATGGTGAATCAAAATGTTGTATAAAAATCTCCCATGTGTTACCATGTGGCCCACGAGGATAAGTTAGGTTGTGAGGTTATGAGGTAAGGTTAGGTTAGGTTTTAAGGTCCTTTTATATTTATAGGTTGTTTTTTAGAAAATATTGATACCAAAATGTCGTTTTTGCAAATTTCAGTCCAATTTTATTTATTATATTATTTCAAGTGCATTACTACAGACATAGGGGAAGGTGGGGAAATCCAGAAATTCTGATCTTTCTTGAAATCCAACTATAAACTTGTGGGTGCTGTGTATATATGTTTCAGATTTTTAAAATGAAGTTAAATTTTTTTTTAAAATGTGCAAATGGTGGAAAATGATAAAGAAAAATTTTAATTCCTAAAAAACATACAAATTATGATGAAAATATCATGTTATCATTGCAGACCTATCGTTCAAAGACGTTGTATGTTTAATGGAATTATTAGTTAGGTAAGGTTATCACATGAGTTATGTTAGACCGTTATTCACTTAAAATCTGTAATATTTAGGTAAATTATGAGCAAATGAATGCAATCCTTGCCAGTTTGTGATGTATAAGAAATAGTCGATATAGTAAAAAATTAGAAATTCATAATTTAAGACGAGTTTTATTTTGGAAATATTCTACAACAAAGGTAATAAAAAAAATTGATAATTCTTTTTTGGTGGCAAAAAAGTTGCTTATCATTTTGAAACATCTGGTATTAAGTTATCAAATTATGTGCTCATCTAAATGTTAGCTGTCATATTTCAAGAGGTATTCCATTGACCGGTATTACCCACTGGCCAGCATTTCCCCATTCTCCCCTACATACTATTTAAATTGTAATACTGAATGAAGTAGTTTTACTAACTTACTTACTTACCCTTGTTTTATTTTAATCACATTGTTTTCCTATATTGAGGCTTATTGTCTATATTTAAAAAAAAAAGGTCTACACTCAAACCTACTATATGACTTAAGTTTAGTTAACTTTGTTTAAAAAAAAATTATATTGCATTATATTTTAATATTACACAATTTACTATTGGAGAATATAATATAATTCAAGTTCAACCATGTTGACAAAACAGCATTTGACCTTTTCTTGATACAAATAAAAAAATTTTTTTATGAGAATATCAAAAATCATAATTTTCTCTTGGGTGTAAAGAACCCTGAAAATTCGACATCTATTCCATTTCCGAGTCTAGCAAAGGAAACGCAACAAAAAATATTATATCTAAAATACATTTTAGACAGGCATTCAAACGTTGATATTATGCTAAAAGTACCGCAGAACAGATGTGTTATTTTTTACAATTTTGTAGGCGAATAAAATCTAGAAAATATGCTATTAACACATTTTTTAATCTTGTACAATATGGTTTTAATATGAAAGCTTTGACATTTAGGTACATATTATGAGCAAATAAATGCAATCCTTGCCAGTTTGTAATATTAGAAAGTAGAAATAGTCAATATAGGTAGTAAAAAAAATTAGAAATTCTTAATTTCTGAGAAGAGTTTTATTTTGGAAAAATATTACAACAAAAGTTTATACTTGAAAACATGTAAGTACAATTATATGTGTTTGTCAGAAGCGCTATTGTTTTTTTTATTTTGAATGATTTAACGCTGTTGAAAATTCAAAACTATATTCATGTCGCGTTATGAATAATAAAATAACCAAACAAAGTACCAACACTATTGTGTCAAATAATCGTGGCAGCGCTTAATTAATATTAAAATATCCATACTTACATTTAAAATTTTTTTTTTTGAAAGTATAAGCTTAAAGCTAGTTAAAAATATTAATACATTGCACGCTGTCTGTTTTTAAGGAGTTTTGTATAGGCAATATTTACACTATTTTACTAATGGAAAGTATTTTTAATTTATACAATTTTTTTTAATTTTAATATTCTGTTAATTACCAATTTTTGGTTTTTAATTGTACTTATAAACAAATTAAATCAAATGTTGTCAAATGCAAAAAAGTAGTGATTTAAAAAAAAAAATCATATATAATTTATTTTTGCGTCTCGATTAGATTTTGACCGACAGACAAATTCTATTTCAATAAATAAAAAATGTTGGGTATTTTTTTTAGGGAAAACATAAAAACTAGTACAAAGTAAAGACTTTGAAAAAGAACCAATAGGAGATTTTAATTTTATCTTTGAATACATTTTTTGGAATTAAAGAAATAAAATCATTAATAACAATATGTTAAACAATCTGCGAAAAAAAAACAACGTTAAGTACAAATTCCATAAAAAAAGATGATTTTCAAATAGAAATCTTCAAGTTTGGTACTTATCAAAATTAAAAAAATTAAAATAAAATGAATGTACACTTTATCATAAAATTGCACATTGCATTACACATTAAGACTTAACTCTTTTGCTATTTGTCGTTGTCGCAACAAACATTCTTTCATACGTTCAAACGGTTATCGTTAAAATAACAATACAAAATCCTTTAAATATCTTCAAACTTATCCTTTTCAAAAAATGCATTACATTAATATATTTTTCTAATCAAAGTTAACAATTTTCAATTGTTCTGAAATAATATCCAAAACAAGCTGTCGTCAAAAGTCAGAAACATAGTACAAAACCGTATAGAAACACATTGAACATTTTTTGTTTTTTTATTAACCCTAAGATGCACATTTTGACTGGAACTTGTTGTCCGATTGGTCACAATATATTTCAATAGGTATAAGATTAAACAGTGTACGAGTAGTACACTAGTACTTATCTAGTAGTTGAACTCTATTGACAAACACAATGAAAAATAACAATAATAAAAGCTCCGTAAATATAACAGATTTACAAAGTAATCGTTGCGCCGTTTACTTCCGACAAGTCAACACAAGTAAAAAATGTACATTTTTGTTTCAGGACCCGTACGAGTCAAACGAATACTTGTTGAAGTGGAACCATTAAAGAAAACGTCACCGTACTATGCAACGACCTGATTTTAATATAAAAAAAAAAAATTAATTAATTAATACACTATTTAAAAATAAAAGTTCGATTAGTTATTTATTTTAGATGTTATATAAACATATATTGAATATAGTACTCGACAAAACTCTTTTAGCCTTATTGTTTAAAAATTATTTACAATACGATTAGACACAAAATAATAATGTAAAAAGAAATAAAATATTGTGTGTAAAAATGTACTGGAAAACTTATTATATTTTAGCAGGTGCCAATTCTCAAAATTGTTGTACACATTTGGTTTTATTGTTTATCGGATTTGATCTATTTGATCAGTAATAAAATACATATTATATTAGCTAACTAAATATTTGCGACCGTAGAATTGAACTTTTTTTTCAAACGAACCACATTTGATCGGCATGTTCAACTTGTAGAACGGATTCATCACGTACTAAAACAAAAAAAACGATAACTCGGTTGAGAAATAATGATTATTAATATACAATTTTTACAGAAAACATACCTTAATGAACATTTCGTAGACTTCGGTGAAAAAGTTTTTGATGCCTTCGTCGTTTTTCGCATCGTGCACCATTATGAATCGCATACGACTGGCTGTGACGAAAGCCGACACCGTCCAGTGATTGAAACGATCGACGCTTTTCAGATACATTGAATTCGACTTCCACATTAGTTCATCGACTAAGTCCAGAGCGGCGTGTGCAATAAACTGATTTAGATGACTGTGGTCTTCTTTCTGACAGAAAAAAAAATATTTATATAAAAACGTTAATTTATTAATTAAAGTGCAGTTAATACGAAATGCTAAAGCGGCAAGCTTAAACTATTAAAAAAAAAAATATATATATATATATATATATATTCAACTAAGTAAAAATTTTGGAGACATCTTAAAAATGTTAGTAACTAACTCTTTTTGGCGCTTTTTTCGGCTCGATTGACGTTATTAACTAATATGCCGATAAATGTACACAAATCAGTACAAGCTAGAGTTTGATTTTCCGCCATAAAAAGTGATATATTTTATAATTAAAAAAAAAAATAAAAATCTTTGCGTTGCCAAAAAACGTTATCAAAAGTCCAAATCAATTATTTACCTTTTTATTCCATTCAATGTGACTCTAGAACAAAAGTGAAATATTTCAAACCCAAGGTAAAGTGTGTAAATTAAAAAAATAGTATTTTTATTTTGTATAGGTATCAGATTTTCTTTAGACAATTATATTGTCATTTAGTACGTTTGAAGAGGTAGCTCTATAAATGAGTGAACGTCCAGTCTTTTTAAACCGCAAGCCAAGCGTAGCGCCGACGCGCTTCGGGAGGGTTACTTTGGTGAATTAGTTTAACAATGTTTTTCAGCTTCGACCAGGAAGACAACAAAAACACTGTGTTTTGTCTATCACGCTTATAATCGACAATGTGTAATAGAACTAAGATAGAAGTATTAATTTTAAACTAGACTTACCTTTATATCTTTACTAGACATGAACTCCATTTCGAATATCGGATTGTCACCGTGTCCGACAATCACAAAATAATAAAATCCGGTCATGATCGGTTGGATGAATATGTTTAAAAGATGGCACAAGTATTTCTTACATAGTGACTTATATATTAATGTATTACTCGATTTAGGTTCTAAAGAAAATAGTTAATTTTAAGACAACTCAATTTAACAAGTGGCTCGTATTTTATATTTTAGTTTTTGTTAAACTGATAAGAGTCCGTTTTGTTATCAGTAAACAAGTGATAACATGGCGCAAAGTGATAACAGTATCGACAAACTCTGGATAAAGCGTTTGGCGGGTTTTTTTAAAACTAACATGGTTTTTTAATGGTATAAAATAATTAGATAGGTATTTTTAAAATTAAATTCATTTTATTTGACTTGATTAAAAGTAGGTACTTACATAAGAATTGACAATATACTGCACCCCTTCCTTCCATTATTCTAAATACTGTTTAAGGGCCTTAATATTAGGACACACAGATTTAACACAACAAAATAAACCATTTGACAAAAAAAAATTAAAATTTTACTTAGACCTACTCTTAATTAAGTCCAATAAAATGGCTAATAACTATATCAAGTAATAATATTCCAACAGGTAATTGATTTTTTAAGATTTTTACATTAATTGTTTTATACTTATTATGTTGTTTGCTTATGTAAAAAATTACAAAACTTTTTTATAAGCTTATTGAAAAGCTAAGAATCTACAAAGTTTTAAAATATACCTATTAAGTCTAATTTTCAGACTTTAGGTCAACGTTTTTTCCCCTTAAAATAATTAGGGAAGAAAAGCATATTGAAGTTTTATAGTTTTATCTGAGCTCATTTAAAACTCAATAATAATTTTTTAAAAGCAATTGTCCAAAACCGGTTATCGACCGGAGGAAGATCATACTCTATTCCTATTTCTTATGCCTATTCTTAAAATGGGATATCCTTAAAAATGTATGATTTTTATGATTTTAAAACAACTCAGAGGTATCGTGTAAAGGAAATTTTTATATTTTTTTTTATATGTTTACCTTTTTAAATAAAACAATTGGATATTTATATGATATATCGCCACAATTATTGATCTTCCTTTAGTTTAATTTCGATGCAAACATTTTCAAATATATTAGTTGCTCTTAAATGATGTTGTTGAGCTACAGTTAGATTTAAAAAAAAAATGTTCCTATATTAGTTTTTCCTTAATAAAATTGCCTATACAATTTAATTATTATACTTTGGGCAATTTAATTTGTTTTACACGACATTTTTAACTACAAATTGTATGCAAAATTCTCCAACCAATATTTTAATGTCTGCAGGTAACTCTGTAAAAAAAATAATATTATGATTTTTTCATAGTAAATCTTTAAATGTTTTTATGGCAAATGTCCTAATGAACATCTCTAATTTTTGTTTTGTGTACATTGTTTTTTCTTTTATAATATTAGATATATTACATTTTATGATATCGACACCTATTTGTTCTATTATTTTTTAAATCGTTATTATTATTATTAATATTATTGCTATATTTAAAATACTGATAATGTATATATGTATGAAAAAAAAAAAATTACTCTTAAGCAAATATTATATTAACACAACGACCATGCTAAAGTATGTCCCTCATTAATACACCGATATGAACATAGCATACAGCAACCACTACAGGGTCACCAAATAAGAAGAGAAGTCATCTTAGCACTACGTTAAGGTGGAACAAAATGACCGCTTTTCAAAAAATGTGCATGTGTGTGGGGTATACGGATTGCCCCTTAGAATAATAGAGTATCGACAGCACAACATACACTTGTTCGAATTACAAATTTTTTTATCTTTTATACTTAAAAAATATTTCGTTTGACGAATTTTATATTGAATAAAATAGGTAAGAAATAATTAGTAGAACACTAACTAATCTAAATGGACATTTCTCCAAGTCTATTTTTAATATATTTGAATGGGTGTTATCAAATTTTCATCATCATCAATCATGTTAATTTTCCTCTCTACTTATTGTTATGGCGAGTAATGATATGTCTAACATAAGCTTCATGTAGAGCTGATAGACAAAACAAATCTACCACTTTTTAGCATCATAAGCACCACTAGTCACTTTAAGTATAATATTAATATTGGTCTCAATTCTTTAATTTGTCGCAGTTAAGAAAATATTATTATTATTACATTTTATCCATACAATCAAATTAAATGTCGCATTAAGTAATAACTGTAAATGATTACACGAGGACAATTTATAAGACAATTCATATTTTATCTTAATGTAGTTATTCGCCATAATTATTGGAACAATTGGAATTATTATAAACCCTTCTTTGCATATATATAACTGACAATTTTGGGGTTTTCAACCTGAAATTAATAAAAACCGAAAACATTTTTTTGGTCTTTTCGTTAAAAAATAAACGGTTAACTAGTTTTTTTTTGTTTTTCACCCATGTTGTGTACAACATAACATGTGCTTTACTCTCTGCTTTGCATCGAAGCTAAAAATGATTACCGGATGTATTCTAATTGTCTAGTAAATTGTATCATAATAGTAATTGTGAATTGTTAATATCCATAATCTTTATTGCTTTGGTATCGAATAGACCAATTAATCCATTATTGCAAAAAAAATCTTTTAAATAACCTAATGGTATTTAGCTAAAACTACTACCTACAACTTGTCCGATTTAAATTTACAAAATTATTTAAATGTTTATGTTTGGACGAGAACAACCCGTTAAAATATCAAGGCTTAATAAGAATAGACAGAATGAACAAAACGATAATTGTCTTTTAATTGTTTGACTTATCGAATAAAATTTAATTAGATTACCTACGGACGCTAAAGAAAAGAAAACCGATAATGGTGCAAAAGCATACATCTCAAATCCAAGCACTATTATTATTTAAGAATAATAAATAACATTAGAATAGTATAATTTATTTAATAAACACCTAAATTCATAAAGAACAGTTAAATATATATAAAACAAATATTATAATTAATCATATTTAAAAATAAAAATAACAGATTTAATGCAAATCATATCAAGACAGAAAATAAATAAATAAAATATTAACAGTTTAGACAATTTAAAAGTGAAGACAATTCTATTATTTATTTTTACTAATTATACATTCAAAGAAAATAATTAATAGTACTCGTATTACATGAATATTAGTAAATCTTTTTATCCTTCAATAATACATATTTTTTTTATTGATAATGTTTAATACAACATTTAAATCGTGTTTGACTTCTTTCACATCGTGTAGATAGCCAACAAAACGTTGAATAGATTTCTCGACTGCTTCGTCAACATATACGTCCCCTGTTTTTACTGAACTAACCGGATCGATTGTCGACCAGCTTTCATTGAGATTATACAGGTGTTCAACGGCATGGATTTCCAAAGAATTCTTCAAATCTGAGCTTTGGGAAGCAGTTTTTAAATCTTTACTATCTATATTTGGCATTAAACAACCGGCGTGCTCAGGATGTCCCTCTGAATCGCTATAGGATAGCGGTAAAGCTATTTCACCAGGTGACTTGAAATATAATTCTAATTTGGATTGTTCAAAGTTAATCACTTTGATAATTTTGTCATCGCAGCCTTCATCAGATCGTACGGATGCCCATTTTAAAAAGTCGTTGAATAATTCGTAAACAGTGCCAAGCGAATTCGTTATCTGTTTAGGGTATGGTGACAATACATGGATTAATTCGTCGATTGATTTTATATCGTCTTTCTTAACTAATTTTCCCTTGCTAATTTTTATTTGAATGACAACGTCTTTCATATGTTCATAAGCTATGAAAGCCACCATTCTAGTCATTAACAATTGATATCTAAAAAGGTGTTTCGGATGCAGTTCGTGTACAACTAAATCGTGAATTTCTATTAAACTTCTCAATTTTCCTTTCCACGTTGTTTCGATTACGCGTAACATTGCAAATCCGTTATTTGGCGATATTGACTTTTCAATAATAACATCCAACAATAAAAGCTGAAAACTGAATTTATATTTTTTCACTTTGGAAGACTTTGGTATGAAATTCGAGAGAAAAGATTTTTTGAGTTTTGTTAGGGCCGTCGGATTTAGTTTTGTGCTGTTATCTATAGTTATCCCGATGCATTCTATTTTTTTAAAAACATCACTATCCACTTTAGCACAGGCTTTATCTATTTCATCTTTGTATAACTGTTCGCGTAGTTGTTTTGTACTTAAATGTGGACAATAATCAATGGTAAACTGCAGGATCATATTGATAACAAACAATTGTGATCGGCTTAGCTCTTCGATTTTTACAAGTACATCATCAGCTTCGACGTGCGTCGTCGCTTGGCTGTGTAAAAGTAAAACGAATGCGTATATTGACTCAACTAATTTACGATTTATGGGTATGCTTAAATTAGCACTTTTGTCGGAATCAATAATCGCCTCCAAAAAAAGCATTATGTACTCTTCAATTGTGTTTTTTTTTAAGAAGCTTATTACTTTGTTGAAACAAACAGTTTTAATAGTGTTAGTTTCTTTTTCGGTCGTATCCGAATCATAATTATTATTATTTCCCAATATTTTGCATTGATCAAGCAGATAATTACTAAATACCAAATGTTTAACCATTGCCGTGGCACCGGTGCAGCAAAATGATATAAAATCGTCGTTATGTTTTGAAAAACCACTATTGCCTGGTTTATATTGCAAAAACCAACTATACTCATACTCGTTGTCCCGAAGATTTTTATTGATTTCAAGCATTATATCAATATCTGGTTCGATTTGTTTGATTTTTTTTATGAAATTAAATAGTAGGTCGGACAAATGTTTTTTGTAATCGTCTGTGCATTGGTGATCGTTTGCCTTCGGGTTTGATGAATTAATCAAATCGAATATACACTCCGCGGTAACAGTTGAAGTTTCAAAATATCTTATTATTACGAATAAAATAGATTCCACCGAAAATAGATGATCATTAAAGAGATTAATAAGATTAATTGTAATATCTATAAGTCCCGGAAAGTTTAAACTCTCTAAATAATCTAATGCGGTAAGTGAATTTTTTACAATAGAATTGTGCTTTACAAACATACTGAAAAGGGCGCCTGTGTTTTGTTGACGCATTTCATATTCTAAGCACGAGAGTAATTTCAATAAAAGATGAAAAATTACTGACGCTATGGTTTCCATGGCCAACAATTGGTATTTAATTATCAAATCCGGACGGTACTCTGCTAACACGTACGAATAAATATTTTCCAACTTCACGAACATGGTAGGCCGTTTCAATTTCAAAAACTTCAATGCGGAATTTTTTTCGTCAGTTATTAATTCAATATCTAGCAATTTTTGCAGCATCAACTTGTCTAGGTCGAACAGGCTACGGTCATTGCTGGCATCGCCGATTTTCAGTTCGTCGAGATAACGTTCTTCAACTCGAGCGTGGTTTGCTAGCAAAATTTCCATTCCGTTGATTTCACTCGTCGAATGTGTATCCTCTAAATTTGCTGACTTAGCCCCCGCGAGGAACTGCAACCCGTTAGCGTTAAAATTCGATAGATAACACCACTCTGCCGTGTACACATCCGCTTGGTTTAAAATGTAATTGAGTGTAATAGTCAGTCTATTGATTTCAAAATGAACCATTTCGCTTGGATTAACAACGTCAGTTAATTTAATTGAATCCATATAAGTTCCGTAGTTTTGCAAGAGCAAGTGTACGGACAATAACGTGGTCATGAAATTCTTACCAAAAGTCACACTGTTTTCTTTGGCAAAGTGATACATGCTCGACAACAAGTTATGTGCGAAATCTTTGAAAACTTTCAGATTAGTGTGTACGTTCTCCAGGCAGTCGTATGATTTTTTATAATCATCCATCGAAGCATCACATTTGTCTAACAGAATTTTTCCGGCCGCTATGAAATTATACACTTTATTCGAAAAAGCACATGACAATGCGGTAAAAATTACTGTCGATGCGGTTTCAAAGTTTTCTTGGTCGACATGCCATTGATTTAGGCCAGAACCGAGTACGGCCACCAATGACGTTTTTTTGTTATCAATCCAGACTTGGTCGTTTTTAAGTATTATCAAACCGGGCGATTTCACTAGTTTGTCCATAATACTCAAAGACACCTCGTCTAGAGAACAGTTCTTCGATGGAACTATTGCCAAGAAATAAACGCATAATATCGAGTACACCGATTTTGAGAACATTTTTGAAAATCACAACAATACAACTTAGTTTAGTAATTTATTTCAACAGAATCAGTCCTCTGGTAAAGAACATATCTGCTCTAAAAAACGTACTGATCTTATTACATCTGTATTTATTGTTTTCGTTTACACAGTTGAATATTGTAGCACAGCATGAAAAAAAATATTTCAACAACATTGTCGCGTTCTTGAGTTTTTGTGTAAAACAACAAGACTGTATTCTTGAAAAACTTTTAAATCATTTTTTTTCGCTTTCGACAAAAATTGTCTCTTTATATAAGTACAACAGAAATATATCTTTCGACTTAATCCATTTGCGCTCGATGGATGTGAAACTAAAATCAGTAACCACTTCTAAAAGATATGCATCTTTTAACTTTGTCCTCAATAATTATGAGTCCTATTTTTTTTTAAAGCGATTTTATCCGAGTAAGCCGAGTACAGTTGTAACTAACGTGAAAAAAACACTTTGAAATATTCGAATATTTAGACACTGCACTTTACTGCAATACTCTCTTCGTTAAATTGAAAGTGTTTTTTCACTTTAAGTTACAATCATTTCCATATACCTGTGACCTCTTTGTTTCCACAATGTCCCGACCGTTCCCACTATTGCCCGACCCTTCTATACTGACATTTTCCATTTGTATTTTGTTTTTTCTAAGACTTTTTTTCAAAAACAAATGTATTTGGGTCTTCTAATCTATGATTTATGATCTAAGATCCACAATTTAAAAACCTATGATGTTTTCAACCGCAATTGGACTTAGCCCGAAAATAATTCTCTGTCAATGTAATACTATGTCAATAAATTATTATTATCAGGCGATCAACACTTTTCGTATCCACCCTTGTATCATAAGTATACTAAAAAGTACATTTTTGTCATTGCGTTATTACGTCATTACATTGTTATCAAGTTATAATTATTTTTTATTCTCCGCTTATTATAGTATTGTCAAAAAGGTATATACATTTCAAAGTTAAATAAACAGTTATTTTTTGTACGTTATAATTTATTGTAATACACAACTAGGTCATAAGTGTTCAAAAACTTGTTTACCGTTTCGCACTTGTTATTGTCGAAAACAAGTGTATATTTTTTTAACGTATTTCGTTTTGCCGTTTGCTTAAGCACCTAAACGGTAAGATTGAACTATTTTCTCATAAGACCGCAAAACTATGTCATTCCAATAATTATAGCGAATGACTATTTTGTACATTAATTTATAATTAATATTAAATAGCTACTTATTTGTGGTTCTGTTTGATGTATTTAAGAGTAATTATTGTTTAGGAGCTATACTGAACCCAACACAAAAAGAATCATTAAAAACGGTTCATAAACCAAGAAGTTATGTCCGGACATATATTTAAAAAAAAATGTATACAACTTTTTAAGAACTTGTTCAAAAAGATGGTATGTGTAGTTTTAAAAAACGAAATTTGAAAAATTCAAGTTCTTACAACTCAAAGTAAAAAGAATTCTCCATTACCAAAATTTTTACCAGATGTTCAATTTAAATATAAGTAAGTACTGTACAAATTTCAGAATTTTTAGTTCACGCTCTAAAAAGTTTGATGATGGTGTAAAATTGTAAAACATACTTAACCTAACCGGCCTTTCAACTATTAAAGTATCAAAAGAGGGTAGAATAATAAAAAATAATAAAAAGTTAAATTTTTAGTAATTATATAATATTTTTGTATAATAAAATATCATAAATGTTTTCAAAAAGTAAAACTACTCAATTGCAATTATTTTGAGAATAAAACGATAATACTAGACCAATTCTTTCGACTAGCATCTCTACAATGATGTATTATATTATTTGTAACATGTTTAGTAACCATAGGGTATAGTATATGACATTAAGATACCATATTTGTAATAAAACATTTCCATCCATCACGTCTTTTATGTGACCAACGAATTTAAATTATAATAAACTTATAAAACAGGATGGTGAAGTTGTTCAATAAAATATCAAATTCTTAATTGTATACAATATTTTAAAATAGAAAACAAATGATTCTTTAAAAATGTTTCTAATATATTGAAGATTTTTAAATATTTGTTCTATTTAGGTTTCTATGAGTTATAATCTCAGATACAAAGCCAAAAACAGATTGATAAAAATAAAACATTCAAGCCTTAACCTTTTCCTAAATTTTTTATCTACATATTACAGGAACTATAAACATATGTCCCTATTCGATAAAACTAAGCTTAAACTTCTTTCATGTAAAAGGGATGAGTATAACAAAAACAAAAAGTATTGAAAAATATGTGCCAACAAAAAAATGTTTGAAAAATTCATAATTTCAGAGAAATTAAATGTCTCTTATCAGATGGATTATGCTGTATATATATTTGTTTAACTAATCGAATAAAATTTAATTAGGTTACCTACTGAAGACTAAGAAAAGAAAATCGGTGAAATACAAAAAACAACATAATCTACTTAAAAAATATCGCAATAATCAACAAGAATATCGTCAAGAATAGTAAATTGAAATTGACAAAACGAATTGACATTTACTGTTTAAGAAAAATTAATAACATTTGAATAATAAGTATAATAGTGTAATTTATTTAATCAAACAGCCAAATACATAAAGTACAGTTAAATATATATAAAACGAATATTATAATCAATCATATTTAAAAATAATAATAATAGATTCAATGGCATTTCAAGACAGAAAATAAATGAATAAAATATTAACAGTTTAGACAATTTAAAAGTGAAGACAATTTTATTATTTAGTATTATTAATTATACATTCAAAGAAATTATTTAATAGTACTCGTATTGTATAAATATTAGTAAATTTTATTATCCTCTAATAATACATATTTTTTTTATTGATAATGTCCAATACACGATCCAACTCTTGTTTGACTTCTTTCACATCATGTAGATAGCCAACAAAACGTTTAATAGATATCTCGACTGCTTCGTCAACAGGTATTGCCCTTGTTTGTACTGAACTAAACGGATCGATTGTCGACGAGTTTTCATTGAGATAATACAGGTTTTCAACGGCATGGATTTCCAAAGAATTCTTTAAATCTGAGTTTTGGGAAGCAGTTTTTAAATCTTTACTATCTATATTTGGCATTAAACAACCGGCGTGCTCAGGATGTCCCTCTGAATCGCTATAGGATAGCGGTAAAGCTGATTCACCGGGTGACTTGAAATATAATTCTAATTTGGATTGTTCAAAGTTAATCACTTTGATAATTTTGTCATCGCAACCTTCATCAGATCGTACGGATGCCCATTTCAAAAAGTCGTTGAATAATTCGTAAACAGTGCCAAGCGAATTCGTTATCTGTTTAGAGTATGGTGAAAATTCATGGATTAAATCGTCGATTGATTTTATATCGTCTTTCTTAACTAATTTTCCCTTGCTAATTTTTATTTGAATGACAACGTCTTTCATATGTTCATAAGCTATGAAAGCCACCATTCTAATCATTAACATTTGATATCTAAATAGGTGTTTCGGATGTAGTTCTTGTTTAACTAAATCGTGAATTTCTATTAAGCTTTTAAATTTTCCTTTCCACGTTGTTCCGATTACGGGTAACATTGCAAATCCGTTATTCGGTAATATTGACTTTTCAATAATAAAGTCCATCAACAAAAGCTGAAAACTGAATTTATAGTTTATCATTTGGGGAAACATTGGAACAAAATGCGAGAGAAAAAAATTTTTGATTTTTGTTATGGCCGTCGGAATTAGTTTTGAGTTTTCATCTATAGTTATCCCGATGCATTCTATTTTTTTAAAAACATCATTATCCACTTTGGCACAGGCTTTATCTATTTCATCTTTGCATAACTGTTCGCGTAGTTGTATTGTACTTAAATGTGGACAATGATCAATGGTAAACTGCACGATCATATTAATAACAAACAATTGAGATCGGCTTAGCTCTTCGATTTTTACAAGTACACTATCAGCTTCTACGTGCATCGTCGCTTGGCTATGTAACAGTAAAACGAATGCGTATATTGACTCAACCAATTTACGATTTATGGGAATGCTTAAATTAGCACTTTTGTCGGAATCAATAATCGCCTCCAAAAAAAGCATTATGTACTCTTCAACTGTGCTTTTTTTTAAGAAGCTTATTACTTTGTTGAAACAAACAGTTTTAATAGTGTTAGTTTCTTTTTCGGTCGTATCCGAATCATAATTATTAATATTTCCCAATATTTTGCATTGATCAAGCAGATAATTACTAAATACCAAATGTTTAACCATTGCCGTGGCACCGGTGCAGCAAAATGATATAAAATCGACATTTTGTTTTGAAAAATCACTATTACCTGGTTTAGATTGCAAAAACCAACTATACTCATACTCTTTGTCTCGAAGATCTTTATTGATTTCTAGCATTATATTAATATCTGGTTTGATTTGTTTGATTTTTTTTATGAAATTAAATAGTAGGTCGGACAAATGTTTTTTGTAATCGTCTGTGCATTGGTGATCGTTTGCCTTCGGGTCTGATGAATTTATCAATTCGGATATACATTCCTCGGTTACAGTTGAAGTTTCAAAATATCTAATTATTATGACTGAAATAGATTCCATCGAAAATAGATGATCATTTAAGAGATTAATAAGATTAATTGTAATTTCTATCAATCCCGGAAACTTTAAACTCTCTAAATAATCTAATGCGATAAGTGAATCTATTACAATAGAATTTTGCTTTGCAAACATACTGAAAAGTGCCCCTTGTTGAGACATTTCATATTCTAAGCACAAAAGTAATTTCAGTATAAGGTGAAAAATGACTGACGCTATGGTTTCCATGACCAACAATTGGTATTTAATTATCATATCGGAACGGTAGTCAGCTAAAACGTACGAATACATTTTTTTCAACGTCATGAACATGTTAGGCCGTTTCAAATTCAAAAACTTTAATGCGGAGTTTTTTTGGTCAGTTATTAATTCGACATCTAGCAACTTTTTCAGCATCAACTTGTCTAGGTCGAACAGGCTACGGTCATTGCTGGCATCACCGATTTTCAGTTCGTCAAGGTAACGTTCTTCAACTCGAGCGTGGTTTGCTAGCAAAATTCCCATATCATTAATCTCACTTACCGAATGTTTATCCTCTAAATTTGCTGACTTAGCCCCCGCGAGGAACTGTAACTCGTTAGCGTCAAAACTCGATAGGTAACACCACTCTGTGGTGTACGTATCTGCTTGGTTTAAAATGTAATTGAGTATAAGGGTCAGTCTCTTGATTACAAGATGAACATTTTTGCATGGATTAATAACGTCAAATTGAATTCGATCCAAATAAGTACCGTCGTTGTGCAAGTGCAAGTGTACGGATAATAACGTGGTCAAGAAATTAATATCAATAGTTACTTGGGTTTTATTGGCAAAGTGATACATGCTCGACAGCAAATTTCGTACGAAATCTTTGAAAGATTTCAGATTAGTGTATACGTTCTCCACGCAGTCGTACAATTTTGTATTATCGTTCATCGAAGCATCACATTTGTCTAACAGAATTTTTCCGGCCGCTATGAAATTATACACTTTCTTTGTAAAAGCACATGACAATGCGGTAAAAATTACTGTCGATGCGGTTTCAAAGTTTTCTAGGTCGACATGCCATTGATTTAGATCAGAACCGAGAACGGCCACCAATGACGTTTTTTTGTTATCAATCCAGACTTGGTCTTCTTTGAGTATTATCAAACCGGGCGATTTCACTAGTTTGTCCATAATACTCAAAGACACCTCGTCTAGAGAACAGTTCTTCGATGGAACTATTGCCAAGAAATAAACGCATAATATCAAGTACACCGATTTTGAGAACATTTTTGAAAATCACAACAATACAACTTAGTTTAGTAATTTATTTCAACAGAATCAGTCCTCTAGTAAAGAACATTACTGCTCTTTAAAAAACGTACTTATCTTATTACATCTGTATTTATTGTTTTCGTTTACACAGTTGAATATTGTAGCACGGCACGAAAAAAAATATTTCAATAACATTGTCGCATTCCTGAGTTTATGTGGAAAACAACAAGACTATATTTTTGAAAAACTTTGAAATAATATTTTTCGGTTTCGACAAAAATTGTCTCTTTATATCACAGAAGTGTGTATATAGACACTATTTGCGCTTAATTGATATGAAACTTAAATCAGTAACCATTTCTGATGCATAACTTTGTCCTCTATATTTTGATAGAGGGCACAATACTTCATCCCCACTATCCCCCGACCCTATTATACTGACTTTTTTTATTTCTTTTTTCTATATAACAAAATACATGATACAGGTTTTTGAGAAATTCGTATACGTTATAGCCACATTATAAATATTTTAGCTTCGATGGAACAGCATTGCAAATGGTTTACAATGGTGTGGGTTTTTTTTTTCTCTGTACACTGTAACTTTTTCAATACTGGACTAATTCTTTCGGTTATCAATTATATAAATCTCAACTTTTATCTAGTTGGTACTTTGGGAGGAGGGAGTTGAAAACTTACACTTCTTCAGAGTTAAAATTTGAAAAAAAAAACCATAGTTTTAAAATTTCAACATTTACTGGCTAAA
The DNA here is from genome assembly GCF_023614345.1 of Adelges cooleyi. Classification (NCBI taxonomy): domain Eukaryota; kingdom Metazoa; phylum Arthropoda; class Insecta; order Hemiptera; family Adelgidae; genus Adelges; species Adelges cooleyi. The sequence continues at coordinate 3,346,677 of NW_026095751.1, forward strand.
ATTTCGAGAAAAGGGTCATATCGAGTTGAAATTTATGAGAAATATTTATTCGGTAGGCCCTCAAATAGTCTCAAATTAAAATCTTACCCATTTTTTTTTATTGGAACTATTTACAATCTGCATTAATATGTACAATAAGTAAAATGGCTAATTTTATTATATTTTACAAAGCTAGACGGCTTGAATGAAGAGGGCGTCCAGTGAGACTATTTTAGGTGTGTTAATTAATGTTTTTTAATTTATATATTTGAATTTGTATAGATATCTAGGCCATTTACGCTTACGGCGACGTGGTGGGTTATTAGAAAGAGTGAGGGATGATAAATTATATATTAGTGGATTATGGTGATTGAAAGTGTTGGTTTGGAAGATTTATAGAGTTGGGTAGTTAGAGTAGGTATTGTTGGAATTTTTGATTGTTATGATGTGTTCGGTTGCTGACATACCACGGGGCATTAGTAATGATGCGAAGAGATATTGATTGAAAGGACTGAAGAATTTGGACATTTCAGTTTTTTGCTGCGCCACATTCCGTAAGTCATAGTTGGCCGAATTATTTGTTCGTTTGGAACTTTTAGTTGGAAATCTTGCAAAAATCTTAACTTCTATGTGTCCATTACGTATTAAATGAAAAAAAAAAATCGGGACGGCAGATTTTGTATGTTTTAACATAATATATTTCAAATAATTGCTTATACATAGCTTATATACTGATTCGAAAGGAAGGGTTTATGAAAATTGTACCACAACATGTAACATTTTAAAATAAATTATAAACACCTGTATGCTATACTAGTTGATCTTTTTATCGTAAACCACTCAATATCTCATAGGATTAAATATGAAATTGAATTTGCTTTATCATGTTGTTTTTATGGGATGTGATCTCAATATTTTTGAATTAAAGAATTTTAGTTAGGAGTTTTAAGTTAGGATAGGAGGGCAAATGCAGTTGGGAAATGCGCGCAGATAAAAATAACACTACACTCCACCTTACCTCCTGCCCTAAACTTGAAACTTCAATAACTTCGAAAATAGTTATCCGACCAGCCACATTTTTTAGTACATTATACTCAATTTAAAAATTTAACAAAATATATAGGTTACTATTTAAGTTTCAAAATTTGCTATCAAAAATACTAATTTAACCCTATGAGTGGTTAATGATAAAAGAATCACCCTGTATTATAAATCTATTTCTAATATTTTTTACTTAAGGCAATAGGAAAGGTGGAGTGTTGTATTATTTCTGCATGCACTTCGGACTTCCCCTCTCATCCTAATAGTTATCTAAAACTGGTTCTCGATCAGTTAAACTTTAAAATACATTATTCTTAATTTAAAAAGATATTACGCATGCGTTAGCTTTGAATAACTTTAGAATTTACATTGTTAAAAAATACTAGTTTTGTCCAATCTTCGTCCCCTCTGTGCCCCGACCCGATTGTATTGGTTTTTTAATATTCTAGGCGTGAAACATAAAAACATAATATGGTTTTTTTTTTATATAGGCTTATCGATTAGTTTAAAAGCTTTATACGTTTCAAAGTAAAATACTCAGTGGTTTTTCGAACGTTATTATTTGTTTAATTATACATCTAGGCCACAGCTGTTCAAAAAATTGTTTAAGATTTCTTAAAAACTTGTTGTTGTCGATATCAAGTGATTTTTTTAACGTATTTTGTTTTTCCGTTCTTCTAGACAGCAATTCAAATGTTTAAACTATTTTCTTATACGACTGTATGATTCTGTCGTTCTAATAATTATAGTAAATAACTAATTTTGTACATTTTTAATTATTACTTAATGCTACATTTAATTTGATTGTACGTAAACTGTATAACAGTACTATTTTCTTAACCGCGATAAATTAAAGAATGATGACAAATTAAATTAATTTTTTAAGATATTGGAAAATATGAAAACTTTAATAAACAATAAAACAATATAACAATAAAAAATGGGTTAATTAAAATACAACATATATGTTGTAAAAAAACTTTTTGTTATAGGTTTTTATATAATTCTTAAAATATGACTTCCTAAATTATTAAATTCATTTTAGTTCAGATCTAGTTTGAATGTTGTGAACACAATAAATATGTATGCCCCCACACCAATCTTAAAAGGCACATAAAATATTATTTGTTGGGCATTGAAAATTTTAAGTATCACTATTGAAAAAATACACTTGTCGTTCTAGAGAATTCCTAGAGAAAACAACACAGTTTAGAAAATTTAAAAAATATTATTTATTAGTAAGACAAATTGTATGAAAACAATAATTACTTATTGCAAACTCAACTATCAGACTATTTTATTTTTTGTTTAAAAACCGATTAATAACTTCAACATGCTTAATTAAAAAAAAAAAGTGTAATGTAAACCTTTTTTATTTATTAAGACTTAGATTAGGTTAAATTCAACAACCACCTGCTTCCCTGACAAGGTTATCAAAAATGCATAATGTATTGAGTAAAAAATGAATTATATTCTCAATCAACTTATTTTAATTTTGTAGAAGCAAAACTACCACAAATTTTGACATTTATAGCGTTGTATAACAATATAGCATGCATTATCATATTTTTCAATCCAATTATTTCTACCTGTTCAAAAAAAAAGTTCAATGTGATTTTTGTATATAAAACTAATTACATTAGATGGACATATTTAATTTGCACAGGGGGATAGTAGAAGAACTGTAAATAAAATATATTCAAAAAGCTGAAAAAACTTTATACAGACTTTTAAAAAATGTTGTATATTTTTTCAGTTTGTTTTATGAATAATATATAACAGTTTGTTTTATGAATAATATATAAAGTTCAGCAGTTGAAAAAACATATTCATATCTCTGTGTGCACAAATACTACGAAAATACGTCAAAATGTAGAATATCGTCAACTATTATAATATATTGTACCCTTCTATTTTTGAGTCGTGTAAGGTGCACACGAAAAAATCCAAACTCTAGAGCAATAAATTAAGTTTAACCAAATAGCTTTGTTGGGAAACTGAGAATAATTGTTGGTTTTACAACAATGTATTTTTTTTTTGTTGATATATTCTGAACCCATTTGAACCATAATATGGATACACAGATGAGATAACTTTATGTGCTTTGTTATAACGTTTGTTTTTTTTTTTCATAAGAAGTCGATATAAGTAGACAAAAATATGATTTATATGAACTAGTGTTGTTTAACAAGTTGTTGAGTAAATTTGAAAAATACAATTGATTACCTAGTATCCATTTTCGCTATACTTTGGCTATCGTATAAAGTCTTGTGATTCTAATAGGTTGGTCATAGTTACACCACGCCGTACGAGAGACTTGTAGTGTAATTAAAAATATTAAAAAAATAACAATGATCGCCAAAATTTGTGCGTTTTTGCTATGTTGTTTTGCTTTAATTTTAAATGTAAAAACAACGGAGTCATCAAGTAACAGCGAGGTAAGCATTTATTATGAACTATAAGTTTTCTGTGAAATAATTTATATTTTGCGGTCAATATCAGTTGTACGCTATACAAAAATTATTTCTTGCGCTAAAATAAATGTTGATAATAATGCAAAAGCTACAGTCTGCTTGGAACCTATCGGCTAAAATTATAAAACTCTAAGACATACTTTAGTTTTTTTTTTTATAAATAACAATGCATTTCGGTTACAATGAAAAAAGCGTTTACATTTTTTGGATTTTTTTTTCGATAATTTTGGCTATAGTCGTCAAAAGTATTTTGAGTATTTTGACTAAAACCAACATATGGCATGCGACACATCATTTAATAAAATATAATTCTAAGGACACCACTGAATTGAGAAAATTTTAACCCAAAATGATGTGTCGCATGCCTTATATTGGTTTTATTCACATGCCGGCCACTCAGTGGCCACTCGGTGGTCACCCTGTGGACGTATGTGTGGTCAGATACCAAAAAATCATGTTACATATCAATTCAACAAGATTTTTTCTCCTAATTTCAAATCTGAAATAATTTTTTTCGTAAGACATTTTTTTAATGAGATACGAGTTCTATTTAAAATAATTTTTTTTTCTTAAACTTTTAGGTACATATTTTACTACATTTTTCAATATTTTGAACATTTTTATCACCAATACTTATAAGCCAAAAAAGGGATTATTTTAAATACATAAATTTGTAGACAATAGTGACGTCCTAGTTGTTAGAATGTTGTCGCCAATTGGACAATGCGAACATAAGTATGAATTTTATGTGCTACCAGTTTTGGAAAACCGAAGAAATATAATAGTTATTAAAGGAGGAAATGTAATATAATATATACAAAGTCACAGGTAATGAACAGATAAATGAAAAATTCAAACGCTAACATTTATAAATTTGTCGTCTACAAATTTATGTAACTAAAAACATATGTTGCCATAAAAGAAACACCAAAAAAACCCCTTTTTGGTTTATAAGGATTAGTGATAACAATATTCAAAACATTGAATTATGTAGTAAAATATGTATCTAAAAGTTTAGAAAAAAAATATTCATATTTTCAAAGCAAATGAGTGTCTTACGTTAGTTGGATCACCCTGTATATATTTTTAAGATAACCTCCGCACTGGTTTTCGTTCCTACGTCTGACGAAGACTATGTGCGCGCCGTTGACAATGTGACGACGTTCCATAAACAATCGACTGGTATCATCAAACCGGTTCAAGAAAAATTAACAAGCCGCGATGGACTGGAGAAAAAAGCCATGGACATCAAATGTAGTTTTTGCGTGATCGCCGAATCCAACGCGGTGTACCTGAAGTACCTATTGGAAAGGTTAAAACGCGGAGAACCGTACGCTTTGAACACGGACGACTTAAGAAAAATCAAACGGCAAACCGCTATGATAGTTGAACTGTTGCTGGCCGGAAATTTGGAAACGGGCAAGTGGCTTTGGAGTCATTTTTTGAAAACGATCGCCATCGAACAGTACGACATGCTTGGAAATTATTTCAAACAAGGCGACCCGTTCGAAGGCAACCATCTGCTGCGAACCGGCATTTCGGAATTCATGGACACTTGTATAGACGAAAAGTGCCTTCCGTCGGCCGTTCTTGAGCTGAATTTCGTTTCGAACAACCGTAGCGCAATCGACCGCTTTTTCAAGGATCTAAGTGCCGTACGGCTTCCACTCGATCGCGATTACAACCCGATGATAGCACTTTTGTATTTGAAACCGTTCTGGGACGACCGGGGTGAACCGTTGTTGTTCGGGCAAATAGCCTATACCGACGTGGATTGGAGCGCGGTCGAACAACGACACCTAACCGAGGTGGCGAAAACCAGAGTGTTTTTCGAAAACCGCAATTGGATTTACACACCATACGGACGGCTGGACCACCAACTCTTGTTGGTCAACATTATCGACGCCAGATTGTACAGTCACCTTGCGTTGGTGCTACACGCTTACGAGAAACAGCTAACAGCCAAACTCGCGGGTCCGGCGACGCTAAGAGCCATCCAGGACGTCATCGAAGGCGTTGTCCAAGACGTGTTGAATTTGACGGCGTTTAAAGACGAATTCCTCGTGGACGTCCTATCGGAACTTAAGTCTGTAAAAGTGGGTAACATCGGAGGAATAAAAACAATTTCAGCCGCAGTCAAGCAAACGGCCAATGACATCCTAAACGACCTAAACGGTTCTAGTGGCATAGATCTGCTCGGTTTCACCGACGGCAGACAGCTGTGCAGCATCGACGATTTGACCGTAGAAGTCATCAAGAATATCACAGACTATACGAGACGATTAAAACGCATCTGCTTGCCGTTCGAATATAGATGGCTTTTGCATTTTATGGATATAGTCAAATGGTAGGCGCGAATGCATAACGCAACGTTTGTGAATACAGTTGTATCGAAATACAAATAAATATATCAAAAATAATTGTTATTTTTGTGTTGTTCCTAATTAATTTGACAATTTAATTAGTTACTTATGGTATTTTAACATTTAACCAATGTTAAACTATAATAATAATAATTCTTTGTTTACCTTAATAATCCTACAGCATAATAAGAAAGAATTAAAGTGACTTGCAATGTTTACAAATTACCATCAAAGCGTTTATTTGAGATTGATTTTATCACTTTTATTAATAATAATTCCTGTGGACCGGTGACCTCTATGCTTTGATCCCATTATGTATGGACCCTACTGTACTGGCTTAATCGGATAAAATCACTTTCAAATAAACGCTTTGATGCTAATTTGTGTACACTGCATTTCACTTTATACTTCCTTACTCTGCTGGTTGGTTGGTTGGTTTGGACTTTACTGGTTTAAAAATACTAACTATTGATAACTACTACTAACTATTATATAAGTATCATTATTCTAGTTAAAATGTCTGTACTGTAAAAAACCAAATGATTTTGCGTTAGGAGAACGTTTGTAATTTACAAATAATTTTTCTATAGTATTACTAAAGTTTTAAAAGAGCTTTTGTATTTTACAACATTAGTTTTACTGTTTTTTTTATGGGAATCAATTTGTTTTTAAACTGTATCTTGTTTTATTATTGGTTTTTCAATAAACTTTTGAAATTTCTTTCATGGCGGTACCATATTTTTAGATATATTTAAATGAATACAAATTTTGTATAAAAACCATTAACAAAAAGTTTTTTTAACAACATAAATCTTGTTATTTAATTTACCCATTTTTTATTGTTATATTGTTTTATTGTTTATTAAAGTTTTCATATTATCCAATATCTTAAAAAATTAATTTAATTTGTCATCATTCTTTAATTTATCGCGGTTAAGAAAATAGTACTGTTATACAGTTTACGTACAATCAAATTAAATGTAGCATTAAGTAATAATTAAAAATGTACAAAATTAGTTATTTACTATAATTATTAGAACGACAGAATCATACAGTCGTATAAGAAAATAGTTTAAACATTTGAATTGCTGTCTAGAAGAACGGAAAAACAAAATACGTTAAAAAAATCACTTGATATCGACAACAACAAGTTTTTAAGAAATCTTAAACAATTTTTTGAACAGCTGTGGCCTAGATGTATAGTTAAACAAATAATAACGTTCGAAAAACCACTGAGTATTTTACTTTGAAACGTATAAACCTTTTAAACTAATCGATAAGCCTATATAAAAAAAAACCATATTATGTTTTTATGTTTCACGCCTAGAATATTGAAAAACCAATACAATCGGGTCGGGGCACAGAGGGGACGATGAGTGGACAAAACTAGTATTTTTTAACAATGTAAATTCGAAAATTATTTAAAGCTAACGCATGCGTAATATCTTTTTAAATTAAGAATAATGTACTTTAAAGTTTAACTGATCGAGAACCAGTTTTAGATAACTATTTAATTGAGTTATAAGCGTTTAAATGTTAGGATGAGAGGGGAAGTCCGAAGTGCATGCAGAAATAATACAACACTCCACCTTTCCTCTTGCTCTAAGTAAAATATATATAAATCGATTTATAATACAGGGTGATTCTTTTATCATGAACCACTCTAGTGTTTAGTCATCGATGTATATTTTGTGTGTTTTTATCATTGATTTTTTTCAATTATGCGTCTACGTATGAATAGACACGATAAAAAAAAATTTCGATGAAAGTCAGTTCACTAGTTTCTTATAGTTTTGCTATAGTTAAATTACTTTGATAAAGTAATATTAAGTTATATTTAGTATTACTAAATGTTGTTTTTCTATTACAAGTGGTTTATGAAAATGTTATACTTGGACCGCAGGGTTGAGGCCATACTGGGGAAGTAGCATAGTGAGAATGGAGAGGTCACTAGACTACTGACATTTAAACAACGGAAAGTGATGAAATCACATTAAAATATACCCTTCCATTCGAATTGGTATATAGGCTATTATTTGAAATATATTATGTAAAAACATACAAAATATGCAGTCCCGAATTTTTTCTTCGTTTAATATGTTATGGACACATGATAGTTAAGATTCTTGAATGATTTCCAACTAAAAGTTCCGAACAAACAAATAATTCGGCCTACTATGATTTATGGAATCCAGTTATGGGGTGCAGCAAAAAACTCAAATATCCAAATCCTTCAGCCCTTCCAATCAATATCTCAATAAATTGAGATATTGATAAGTAAATGTTGAAACTTTAAAACTATAGTTTTTCAAATTTCAACTTTGAAGAAATGAAAGTTTTCAACTCCCTCCTCCCAAAGTACCAACTAGATATTTACTAGATAACTTGAGATTTATAAAGTTGATAACCGAAAGAATTAGTCCAGTATTGAAAAAGTTACAGTGTACAGAGACACAAAAAAACCCACACCATTGTAAAACCATTTGCAATGCTGTTCCATCGAAGCTAAAATATTTATAATGTGGCTATAACGTATACGAATTTTTCAAAAACCTGTATCATGTATTTTGTTATATGGAAAAAAGAAATAAAAAAAGTCAGTATAATAGGGTCGGGGGATAGTGGGGATGAAGTATTGTGTCCTCTATCAAAATTTAGAGGACAAAGTTATGCATCAGAAATGGTTACTGATTTAAGTTTCATATCAATCAAGCGCAAATAGTGACTATATACACACTTCTGTGATATAAAGAGACAATTTTTGTCGAAACCGAAAAATATTATTTCTAAGTTTTCCAAGAAGATAATCTTGTTGTTTTCCATAAAAACTCAATAACACAGCAATGTTATTGCAGTATTTTTTTCAAGCCGTGCTACAATATTCAACTGTGTAAACGAAAACAATAAATACAGATGTAATAAAAGAAGTACGTTTTTTAAAGAGCAGATATGTTCTTTACCAGACGACTCATTATGTTGAACTAAAATACTAAACTAAGTTGTGTTGTAGCGATTTTCAAAAATGTTCTCGAAATCAGTGTACATGTTATGCGTTTATTTTTTAGCAATAGTTCCATCGAAAAACTGCTCTCTAGACGAGGTGTCTTTGAGTCTTATGGACAAACTAGTGAAATCGCCCGGTTTGATAATACTCAAAGACGACCAAGTCTGGATTGATAACAAAAAAACGTCATTGGTGGCCGTTCTCGGTTCTGATCTAAATCAATGGCATGTCGACCTAGAAAACTTTGAAACCGCATCGACAGTAATTTTTACCGCATTGTCATGTGCTTTTACAAAGAAAGTGTATAATTTCATAGCGGCCGGAAAAATTCTGTTAGACAAATGTGATGCTTCGATGAACGATAATACAAAATTGTACGACTGCGTGGAGAACGTATACACTAATCTGAAATCTTTCAAAGATTTCGTACGAAATTTGTTGTCGAGCATGTATCACTTTGCCAATAAAACCCAAGTAACTATTGATATTAATTTCTTGACCACGTTATTATCCGTACACTTGCACTTGCACAACGACGGTACTTATTTGGATCGAATTCAATCTGACGTTATTAGTCCATGCAAAAATGTTCATCTTGTAATCAAGAAACTGACCCTTATACTCAATTACATTTTAAACCAAGCAGATACGTACACCACAGAGTGGTGTTACCTATCGAGTTTTGACGCTAACGAGTTGCAGTTCCTCGCGGGGGCTAAGTCAGCAAATTTAGAGGATAAACATTCGGTAAGTGAGATTAATGATATGGGAATTTTGCTAGCAAACCACGCTCGAGTTGAAGAACGTTATCTCGACGAACTGAAAATCGGCGATGCCATCAATGACCGTAGCCTGTTCGACCTAGACAAGTTGATGCTGAAAAAATTGCTAGATGTCGAATTAATAGCTGACCAAAAAAACTCCGCATTAAAGTTTTTGAATTTGAAACGGCCTAACATGTCCATGACGTTGGAAAAAATGTATTCGTACGTGTTAGCTGACTACCGTTCCGATATGATAATTAAATACCAATTGTTGGTCATGGAAACCATAGCGTCAGTCATTTTTCACATCGTATTGCATTTATTTACGTGCATTGCTTATGAAAGGAATGAGTCCCTAATCCTATTAACGAAACTATACGGTAAGCAAAATCCCACAGTAAAAAATACATCTGTGGCGTTAGAGTATTTAGAGACGTTAAAGTTTCCGGGACTGATAGCAAATACAATTAATCGTATTAATCTCTATAATATTCACACTGAATTTTCGGTGGAACTCGTTATAGTCCCAATTATAAAATATTTTAAATATTCAACTGTAACTAAAGAATGTATAACCGAATTGATAAATTCATCAGACTCGAAGGCAAACTACCACAAATGCTCTGAAAATAACAAGCAACATTTATCCGACGTACTATTTAATTTCATAAAAAACATTAAACAAATCGAACCAGATATTGATATAATGCTTAAAATCAATAAGGATCTTCGTGCCAAAGAGTATGAGTACAGTTGGTTAATGCAATCTAAACCAGGTAAAAGTGATTTTTCAAAACACAATGATGATTATACAAAATTTAATTGTACCGGTGCCACGGCAATGGTTAAACATTTGGTATTTGGTAACTATCTGCTTGATCAATGCAAAATATTGGGAAATAATAGTTATGATCCGAAGACGACCAAAAAAGAAACTAACACTATTAAAACTGTTTGTTTTAACAAAATAATAAGCTTCATAAAAAAAAACACTATTGAAGAGTACATAATGAAATTTTTGGAGGTGCTTATTGATTCCGACAAAAGTGCTCATTTAAGCATACCCATAAATCGTAAATTGATAGAGTCAATTTACGCATTTGTTTTATTTTTACACAGCCAAGCGACGATGCACGTCGAAGTTGATAATGTACTTGTAAAAATCGAAGAGCTAAGCCGATCTCTATTATTTGTTATTAATATGATCTTGCAGTTTAACATTGATTATTGTCCTGAATTAAGTACAAAACAACGACACGAACAGGTATGCCAAGATCAAATAGATAAAGCCTGTATTAAATTGGATAATGATGTTTTTAAAAAAATAGAATGCATTGGGAGAGCTATAGATGACAACTCAAAACTAATTCCGACAAACTTAACAAATTTAAACAATTCTTTTCTCTCGAATTTCATACCAAAGTCTTCCATAGTGAAAAAATATAAATTCAGTTTTCAGCTTTTATTGATGGATTTTATTATTGAAAAGTCAATGTCACCAAATAACGGGTTTTCAATGTTACACGATATCAGAACAACGTGGAATGGAAAATTGAAAAGTTTAACAGAAATTCACGATTTAGTTGTACATGAACTACATTCGAAACACCTATTTAGATATCAATTGTTAATGTTTAGAGCGGTTGCTTTTGTAGCTTATGAACATATGAAAGACGTTGTCATTCAAATACAAACTAGCAAGGGAAAATTTATTAAGGTAGACTATTTAAAATCGATCGACGAATCAATCGATGCAATCGTCAATTCACCATACCCCGAAAATATAGGGGATTTGTTCTGCACTATTTCGGAGTTATTGAATACCTTTCTGAAATCGGAATCAAAAGAATCTGATTATGGAAATCTAATTATCAAAGCGATAAACGATGAACAGTCTAAATTAGAATTATATTTGAAATCCCCCAGTGAATCAGTTTTACCGCTATTAAATAAAAATTTAGAGGTAGTTCCCGAAGAAACCGGTTCCACAATGCCAGGGATAGATAGCAAAGATTCAAAAAATGCTTACGAAAACTCAGATTTGAAGAATTCATTGGAAAACCATCCCGTTGAAAACCTGAATAATCTCAATGAAAACTCATCGACAGTCGATTCAATGAGTCTACTACTAACAGCGGCGAATCAAAGAGCTACATTTCTTGAGAAAAAAAAAATTGATCCAATAGCTAAGATATTACTTTCAAAGGTTATAAAAAACATTAATTCGTCAATGGATGAAGCAGCCGAGGAATCTATTAAACGTTTTGTTGGCTATCTACATGATGTGATGGAAGTCAATCACGAATTGAATCATGTATTGAACATTTTCAATAAAAAAACTATGTATTACTGAAGGATACTTAGATCTACTAATATTTATATAACAGAAGTACTATGAATTAATTTCTTTGAATGTATAATTAATAATTATAAAAAAAATTGTCTTCACTTTTAAATTTTCTAAACTGTTAATATTTTATTTATTTATTTTCTGTCTTGATATGATTTGCATTAAATCTATTATTTTTATTTTTAAATATGATTAGTTATAATATTTGTTTTATATATATTTAACTGTACTTTATGAATTTGGGTGTTTATTAAATAAATTATACTATTCTAATGTTATTTATTATTCTTAAATAATAATAGTGCTTAGAATTGAGATGTATGCTTTTGCACCATTATCGGTTTTGTCTTTACCGATTTTCTTTTCTTTTGCGTCCGTAGGTAATCAAATTAAATTTTATTCGATAAGTTAAACAATTAAAAGGCAATTATCGTTTTGTTTATTCTGTGTATTTTTATTAAGCCTTGATATCGTAACGGGTTATTCTCGTTCATAAAATATAATGGTATATCGGCCTAAGAAGTATATTTATTTAAAAACTGGCTATTGACCATTTTTGTTACAGTATTCTACATTAATTAGGTAAATCGAATAAGTATATTGTATCTGCTACTCCGATTCAATTAGGTTAAATCAATATCTTTATAAAAAATGTTTTGTTTCTTATTTCTGCTAAAACAAGGCTGTTCAGTCTAATATGTATATACGGAGCTATGGCGTATGTATCAAAAGTAAATAATGCATCATATAAAAACAACTTATTGTAATATCTTGGTGTATACGGTTTACCTTCTAAAAGAGTATAAATTTGAAAAACAAAATATACTTCAATGATTCACACTTTAACATACGTAGGTAAAGAAATATCATATAAAAATTATTTTAAACTAGAAATAACTTGAGCAAAACTTTTGTTTACTACATAATTAAAAGAAAAATAATTGTATACAGCTAACCAACCTCTAATAAAGATGACGCGGATTGCTAATCTAAACCCTTCTTCTTTTATACCTAATATTGTTTCTGTTTGCATTTATTTACACTCTTTTTTTGCAATTAATTTTTTTATTATTTACCATTGGTCTACATGCCTGTATTTTTTATAATAAATTAAAAAAAGCCTGTACAGTAGGGTCGGGGCACAGTGGGGACGAAGAGGTCACAAGTCTAGAGATTTTATTATAACTGAAAGTGATAAAATCACTTTAAAATAGACGCTTTGATGCGAATCTGTTTTTTCAAACCAGTTATAGCGGTTTAGAAGATGTCGTGGGGCCAGCAATAATGTACTTAAAATTTAATATTTAGTCTAGTGCAGGGTGGATACAATAAAGGGTTGATCGTTTGTCTACAAAAATGTACTGTCATAGTTACCTATATATCGTAATTAACAATATAATGAAAATATTTCTATTACCTGTTAACTGATGATTCACTCACACATAGCAACCTAGAAATTGACTACGGCGAAAGTGTAAATTTACCCTATTTTTAGTGTTTTTCCTTAAGAAAAAAATTATTTGACTACAGATTTTTAAGAAAATTGTATATGTTATAGTATCATTTTGGTCTACCTTCGGCCAAATTTTCAGATCTAAATCTTGAAAATTTTGTTTGAAAAAGTGAAATTAAGAAAAAAATTCTATCTCTTCTATAGGAAAGGGCTTATGATATTTTTTTGGTTTGTTAATGTTCATCGGTAGTACTATGTTTGAAGAACGATTCATATAAATTTGGAACTTTTTCGACTATTTTTAATTTATAAAGCGTCGTAATTTTAAGTTGAAAAATTTGTAAATTTGTTGGGTGTTTTTCTCAATTTTGATGAGTAAGAGGTGACTTTTTTAAATTTTTTGCCTTTTAAAGTATCTTCCAGGTATACTTTCTGATCCATAGAGTTGCTACATGAAGAAATCGGTTCCGCGGTTTACGAAGATATCATGGGTCCGGACACAAAAAAAAAAAATTTTAAAAAAAAACAATACCTTTTCAGCTCCGCACCGAAGCTAAAAGACTTGTAATACCAAAGCTTTCTCAACTCTGGTGGCGACTGTGACTTATATCAATTGCTTTTATATTTATTATTATTTATGGATAACCATGATGCTTTACTGTTTTTTAATATCATTTACTTTTGTAAATACGTCATCATTTTCTACTAAAAGTAATTATTTTTTTTCCACAGTTAAAGTAGTTGTAAATTTAAAAAAAAATCAACGTTACAATTTTTTTATAGTGTATTATATGAAAAATGTTGCCATTACCAGTCAGTAACACTTTTGTTATTTAAAAGTAATGATAGGTAATTATATTATTATAGTTTTACTACAGTTTCAAAAACTGTTCAGTGTCCACGCTATGTACGGATATATCGTTACATGGATATATCTAAATAAAAAAAACCAGTACAGTGAGGTCGGGGCATAGTGGGGACGGAGCATAGTTGGATCGGGGCATAGTGGTGACGGGGAGGTCACAGGTTTACAGGAATTTTTAAATCTGAAAATGATAAAATCACTTTCGAAAAAACGCAAGTCAGTACAGTCCAAACCAAGCACAGTATAAACCAGCAAAGTTAGAAAGTTTTAAATGAAGGTTCTGTATTTACAAATGAGCATCAAAGCGTTTATTTGAAAGCAATTTTATCCGAGAGACTAGTACAGTAGAGTACAGGCATAATTGAATCAAAGCAATGAGGAAACGGAGGGGTCACAGGTCTACAAGAATTATTATAAATAAAAATGATAAAATTGAATAAAATCGCTTTCAAATAAACGCTTTGATGCTCATTTGTAAATACAGAACCTTCATTTAAAACTTTCTAACTTTGCTGGTTTATATTGTGCTTGGTTTGGACTGTACTGACTTGAAAATACTAACTACCGATTTGCATCGAAGCGTTTTTTCGAAAGTGATTTTATCACTTTCAGATTTAAAAATTCCTGTAAACCTGTGACCTCCCCGTCACCACTATGCCCCGACCCAACTATGCTCCGTCCCCACTATGCCCCGACCCCACTGTACTGGTTTTTTTTTTTTTTTGAAAAAACGTAGTGGACCAAATAACACATATACAATGTCTTGTTATATTTTGTTGGAATGGTCGACGATTCATGTTTCAATCGTTTGTACCCCATAGTTTAAATTATAATCGCTTATTCTCAGAAAAAATAATATTTATGTATTATATACTTCCATTAAAGCAATCTTACACAAACTATTTATACTTCATAGATTATATTATTTCAAAGCTATATTATACTTCTATTTTACTAGATTGACAATGTACAAAATAAAATGCAACTAAAAAAACCTTTTCATAGATCCTTAAAATGTAAAGGGTGGGATAGTGAAACGGGTACTTGAGCACAAAACCTAATAGTATCATTCTGCATAGATATACATAAAATTGTTTTAATGATTTGATCCATTTTTTTTAAAGATTTTAGGTGTTTTTGTTAAAATATACGAAATCTGCGAAAACACAGTTTCCCGGCAATTAAAAAAAAACTGTAGTGCCGAATTTTTTTCCCATTTGATATGTTATGGGTACATATGATTTCCAACTACTGGCAAATTTTCAACCCAAAAGTTTTAAAATTACCGCTTAAAACCCCGAAAAACAAAAAAACTTGTACCCCCCCCCCTAGGGCGGTGGGAAATGGGTATAGTTTAAGTTTGACACAACTGACGTGTGCGGGCATACCAAATAATTATTTCTTATACATTTCAACTCGATCCGACTTTTTTTCTCGAAATTATAGCCAGTAAAAGTTCTAACTTAAAAACTCGTACGGTTTTTTTTTTGTTTTTTCAACTTTCGTCTGTGAAGAATTAAACTTTTTCAACTTTTACCCCCCCCCCCCCAAAGTACCAACTAGATGAAATTTGCGATTAGATAGAGTTGCTACTCAAAGGAATTGGTCTAGTATTAAAAAAGTTACAGTGTATACAGATAAAAAAAAAACACACAACAGAGTAAAACCAATACCTTCTCGCTTTGCATCGAAGCTAAAACAACGTTGTGATAACAGAGCACGGTACAGAGCTCGGACGAAAAAAATAGCCGAAATTCAAATTTCGCCACCAAAAATATGTTATACATGTTAATCTATTCACCGAGAACCACTCAGTATCTGTAGGGTTTAATAAAAAATTAAATCATTTTTTTTTCGTATTGTTTTTTTATACAATATGATCTAAATTTTTCACAATTTTTCTGTTTTTACCACCCTGCTAACTTAGTTTTATTGCTAGCAACTTTAAAAATCTAATTGGTTACGAACACATAACATTAAAGTTTTTATTTGAGAATCTTGTGTTAAAAATCTTGACTTACCGATAACCAAATTTGTATGACTGCTTTTAAACTTATTAAAGGTTCAAGTTAATGCAAGAAGAAAAGAAGAAATTTTTATCTGCACGCATTTCTCCTCTCATCTTTACTTTTAAACACTCATAACTTCTAAAACAGTTGTTTCAACTGGTTTCAAATAATTAGTCAAAATATTTAGTATATTATACTGAATTTAAAAAGTTAATAAACTGTATGCGTTACCACTTAACAATTCTACAACTTGCTATCAAATAAACTAATAATATACCTAATATGAAAACAAAAATAGTTGTGCATAACTAAAATTTGAAACCACATTGTATAAAAACAATTTTTAGCAATAAACATAATTAATAATAACTAGAACACAAATTTGTATATTGAAAATATGAATATTTTAGGAATTTTTTCCCCCTAAATTTTTAAAATACATATATTTTCACCTTTTTTTAAAATATTTTTAAAATCTTTATTACTAATCTTTATAAGCCAAAAAGGAAGATTTTGTGTTTTATTAAATGTCAACAAAGGTTTTCAAATACATACATTTGTAGAAAAAAAATTAAAAAATACGTTAGCGTTTGAATTTAAAATTTTCATTTATCTGGTCATTTGTTATGACTTTTTAGAGATTTTGATTTTTTTTTACTATATTTCTAAATATTTTCATTCATCACTACAAAGACGAGTATTTTTAATACAACTCATAAAAATAGTGTCACTGTACTCTGTATCATAATGACATAATCGGATATAATAAATAACCTGTAACCTAAGTAATCTGTAACAACGTACTAACGAGTGGTATTCGATGTATTCGCTCCGGCCTATTTTCCTTATATCTTAAGTAATTCGCGATCGTTTTTTATAATTTTTTGTTTTCCGTCTACACTACAACTCCCTTTATCGACTATGGTGGAGGGAGCATCGTAGTCGCAATCCTCCTTGTGAAGAGAGACGTGAAAAATACCCCGGGCGACCACGTTGCTGAGGAAAAATTATTCACCGAAACAGGAGAACTGGAGCATCCCGACTACTACGGACTTGTCTAGTCGATTCGGGCGGTGTTCCTTACCCGGAGCGTCGATTTGGAGGCCCGGGGACGGCTGGAGAACGTAAAACCCGAAGGTTAGTGCTTAGGTATAGGTAGTGGTCCTTTGGAACCTATAACTTTATTTCTAAGTAGCGGATTCTCGCGCGCAAAGTCTCGGCAGATAGAGGAAAATCCAGCGATTCCGACCCGGGGTCACGCACCTTCTTACCTGCCGTGTTGGCCGAGTAATTCCGAGTTTTCAGAGTTAAACTTTAAAATGTTTGAAATATTCATTGTTCGTTTTATTCGTGCATAGCAACGCCTGACAACGGTGGGTCAATAAATCGGTTTTCGACCCTGGAGCCGTTGTTTGACCAATTTAACGTCGCCAATCTGTCTGGCCCGGTCTGGGACCTACATTATTGGGGTTCATCCCCACAGGACTAAGGCGAACGGGAGAATTTGTGAAAAAACAGTGATAGTGATGTGAGAGAGAGAAGGAAGTCGTCCGAGGACGAAGAGGCCGGGAAAAAGCTAAAGTACATTTTTGTCGGTATTGTATTTCTTAATTATTGTGGTTAAAAAAAACTCCACCCATTTTTAGATACTGCGGAGTAGGATATTTTATTTCATATTTACCAAGACTGTCTCATTTCGATTTATCCCTTAAGATTTAAACCTTATGTACTTAGGCTATTTAAGTGCCTTTGTAGATACTTAATAATTTTTTTAAATAATTTAGAGCGATTCATTTAGGATAATGCACTAATATAAATGCCTTATCCTTAATCAATCGCCCAGTATTTTGCATTAGTTCAAGATAAAATACTCTGAAACTAATGTAACTTAAGTAGTTTTTCTTTTGAGATTGAGGAACACTCAAGTAAATTAAAACTTAAATTTTTTTTTTGAAGATTTTTAATTTTTAAATTAGAGCTATTCGACGGGTTTCGATACTAATTTTAACAGTTTATAACAGCGATTCATCATTAATACCCCTAAAACATGGTAAGGCTGTTATTAATTTTTTGTATTTACACTTGTTTTTGTGCTGTCGGGATCTAAACGGCTTGCAAGGCCCAAGAAGGGTAATTATAATGATTTCGAAATAAAAACATAATTTTCACGGTATTACATTATTTATTCAAACGTTTAATGAATTGACACATTCATACTTAAAAAATCGTATCTTATTTATTAATATGGATTAAAATCGTTGTATATTTACTAAAATCATTAAATAATTAAAATATATGTGTACAATTATACTGCTTTGAAAAGAATCATAAAACATAAAATGTATTACCCACAATTAAAGCACTCCCGAAAAAATATAAGTATGTAAATCATTTAATATAATATTCAATTCAGTAAAAACTCATAAAACTTTTCAGCGTTTAGTTATGACAGGGACAGTGACAGTTACAATGTGTTTTAAGTTGCTCAAACTGCTTAAATGTCACGGTTAACATCTCCAAAATATCAAGACACCCGTCGCCTGAAAAATAAAATTATTTTTAGTTAAATGGTTTATTTTGTTTTGTCTCTAGTTCTACTTCGACATTTTTACAATATTTTTCCAATAAAACTTTTCAGAACTGTAAAATCACTCATGACCCGTCGCGTTATAGTCTAAATTAATAGAAAAAATGTATTTACCGTATTTTTTTTAAATATTAACCCAAAGAATCTATCTCATAAATCGCATGCCCATTAACTAATGGACATTTTTCATAAGTTCACTTGTGAAAATGTCTGCACACGTAAAACCATCTAGATCGTGCTATAATATGCTCGTCCTAATTGTGATGGTTATTTAATGTAATTAAGCCGATTTTGTTACGGCTGGAATTTGCAATATTACCATTGTCATTGCCGTCAAACAGGATAGAGGCAGCAGTAGCTCCTTTGAAATGCTTGTCCACAATATCGTCAAGTTCTTTACCGCAGAGTAAACCGTCTTGGTTCGTATCGAGAAAAGCGAAACCCGATACATAATCTCTTACTGCGGGGCTAGGAAGGACGATTCTTTTCTAAAAAAAAACAACAAAGTAATTCACGTAGAGCACATCTTTAGATTATATAAAGCACACGAACACGCTATCCACGCGTCATTTGTAGTGTGATAGCATTGACTTCGCCAAATTTTCATAGCGAAATAGAAGAGCATAATATTATCTCCATTGGAGTTTTTCGGTAGATCCAATAATTTTTCCTTTTATACATTTTTAACGTTTAAGTTTTTTTAGTAATTTTTTTTTGTAAGCTATTATAATTCAGTCCAAATCGTCCAGACTCGCGTTTAGATTGGCGCAAAACTCTTAAGTAAAGGAAAAAAAAAATGTAATATTTTTCCAAACCAATTACAGTGACAGCCTGGCAACAAAAAGACTGTAGGAGTGTGCACTACAGTTGAAGCTCTAAATGATTAAGACTTTACCAACAATTTCCCATACTTTATTACTTCAATTAATTGAGCGGAGGGGGGGGGGTGCGTCCTAGTAAAATTATACAAAATGTAATTGCAATAAAACTGTTAATATTACTTTCTCGTCGGCCGTTTTCTTGTATTCTGCTGAAACGACTACCAGCTCTTGCAACTCCAGGGCATATTTTTCTATGGTCAAAATATTAAATACATTTTTTATTTTATTAAAATATACTCATTGAGTCAAAGTTGAAAAACTTCAAATAAGTAATTGAATAAATCTAAATTAAATAACAATTATTTTATAAGTACAAATAAACATATGTAACATGATTAAGTAAAACATAATTTTTGACTCTGCTTCGTACAGATAAAAAAGTTATTTTGCCAACTCTACATAGACTAATATTAATAACCAACGAGATAATATAAAAAATATATACTTACGGAAGCGTTCGAATTCCCATTTCTCATGCTGGCCATCAATTATTGATAACCCTTGGATAAATTCTGTTATTTTATCAGGTTGAATGCAATCGTCGTTTGTTTTGAATTTTTTAATATTGCTCAGATTTGTCATCTGTTCCATGTCTAGACCTCTGCCCTATGAACAAATATTTAAATCATGTGAATATTAAATGTACGACAGGAGTTTGACTTTTTTTTTAATGCTAAAAATATAGCGCTAAAAATCTACAAAACATATTTTTCTTAGATACGTTAAATGCCATGCCAGGCAAAATCATAACTACACGTGTATTTTATCGAGCCTTTAGCAAAATCATAAATTCTTACTATTTGTTTTACATCCAAATAGCCGTACAAGAATTCGGCGAAATTAACTGTTGGGTCATCTGTAAAAATAATTAATTAAAATGATCAACCGTAGAAATGAAATTCACTGCTTCGTTAACTCAATAGCACCTTGAAATTTTCCTGTCAAAATTTCTTTCTCGCCATCATTTAAACTTAAAGCTCCAATGATTTTTTTTAATTCCGCAGGGTTAACTAGACCATCCAAATCGCCTCCTTCTTTGTCATGATGTATGAACAGGCTCAAGTATACTATTACTTCTTGGGATGATAAATTTTTGAGCTATGTAGAAAAACGTGTATAGAAATAATAAAATCGTATTAATTACAAATTTGCCCATATTTTTTTTGTTATTACCGTCCAGAGGTCTTCTGTCTTCTTGTTTTTGGTCAGAAACACAATTATACTTTGTACTTTTTTACCGTCTTTTGTGTCTATATTTAAAAATAAAACTTTAAGCATATTTCAATCGAGCTAGCCAATATGAGTGCGTTAAATTGAAAAATTTGTAAATGCCGATGGATGTTTTTTTTAGTGACAATTTGTTTTTAAGTTGGATGGGGTAAAATTTGGTTACAATCAAATAAATTAAATACAATTAAATTAAGTTTTTAACCCTGTTGAAAAGATACTTTTTTACCTGTTTCGTATGTACACCCTTTCAAATTCTTCTCTTCGACGCCCAAATCTGTTAGTAATTTTCTGATGTTTTCTGGGGTAATTTGGTCCTTAGCGTTTTCGTTTTTTTTTACTAAATCGACAACCTTTTTGATTTGATCCTGATTGACTCCGACGCTCTACAAAGTACGATAAGTACAATAGTTATAATAATACATACTATTAACGACTGAAATTATTTTTTTTATTGCATCTATAGTTTTTATTATTATGAATTATACTAACCTGTGTCATGGTCACGAAGTACAACGCACAGAGGATAACAGCAATTTTAAAATGCATGATGGCTTTTTTTTTCAAACACTTTGTTGAACCAGAAGTACGTCTTCGATACCAAAGTCGGTTGAACAGTGGAATTCGATTCGATTCGGGGTGTCTTTTATATGGTGCGATTGACAAAAACCAACATAAATATGTAAACGGAAATATTCGTAGGTAGTTGTTTTTCGTTTTATTTTATTTACACGTTAAATACTTAAGAGTTGTTTTTCGACCCAATTGTACATGTGTTAACACACGGTAAGCCTGAAATATGAAACAATAATATAGTTTGTGTTTGCTGTACATCGCACAAAACCAAAAACAATTTTTAGCAAACGACCAATGCTTGTAATCTTCATATAATAACAATATTCGTATATATTTTTTATTTGCTGTACATCGCACAAAAACAATACATCGAACAAAAAACGTTATTAAATTTTCATATAATATTATTTGTTTAAATAAAAAAAAAATATTTTTCTACTATGCGATTACATTTATTCAAGGGATGAGAAAATCATTCTAATAATATATGTATAGTCACCAAACTTATTCACATAAATGACATGTTCAACGGTACTGTGTCCTACTCCCCCGCCAAGCCGCTGCTCACCCACTGACAATGCTAAGACCGTGTGGCCTTACCGAGTGGTCCAGTGGGTTTTACTCCAGAGTTTTGGGGGGTGGGGGATGGTGTAAGGATATTCATAGGTTTTAAGAAATTTGTATTAAGATAAAAAAATACTAGCTGTATTTATATAACTACTAGTTGGGTCCGTTATTTATGACAAATAATAATATATATGTATAGTATTGTGATGTTTTGTATTGTGATATTTAACGACAAAATCTATAGAAATTATACTTCCATACACAGTAAATAGTATATAATACTATGTGATTATATTTGCTCAAAGGACGCGAAAACGGAGATCTAAATTCAATGGATTTTCTAGATAGTCGGTTTCCTAAACTTTGGGTGAACTCGTAAGAAATATAATTGTTTCAAAAATTTTCACTGTTTGTTATCTATTTAAGAAAATAAAACGTTCGTGCTAAATCATATGTAAAGCAATAGGTAATTACGAAAGTTTATTAGGGAATTTAACATAATAACCTCACTTTGTTTTTAAACTTAAACGCAATTTTTTTAAATCTAAGCAACGTAATTTTGCTCTGGGCCTATGTTGCTAATTTATTAGACTTAGACAACAATATATGCGGGCGTCACGTTTTCCATTTAATCCACAAGTACAGCAAATACAAAGTCGCTAAAAAAATGGACCCCTTAAAGTCTTGAGCCCTGATGTAAGTACCCCCGATAATAGCGCCGCTGAAACAAGGAAACAAAAAATACAAAATATTTTAGCATGTATTTATTTAAAGAGCTGTTGTTTTTCGACCCAACTGTACAGCCGTAAGCACTGTGTAACCCAAAAAAAAAAATACCGCTTGTTTACAACAGAGCGAATATGTTAAAAACTGCTTGTTTTTTTATTATGTTTTAGCCAGTTGTTTGTATCGAACAACTCGTCGTGGAAATCGACGTGTTTTCGAAAAACAACAATACATCTATAAAAACTGTTTTTGCAAAATATGGCAGTTCTTATGATGTTAAAACCCAAAAGACCGTGATATTCAAACACAAATTCGCCCTTTGTTTACATTGCTACATTTGCATTGCACAACAACAAAACAACTTGTCCCCGATAAAAAACAATAAATTAAGTTATTTCAACGTTAAAGCTTGAAACTTTATGATACCAACGAGTATATTTTCGGTCGTTTGTGTACACTGCAACAGTCGTCGTAGAAAAAATACTGTATTTATTGTAAACAAATGCATCATTGTTTTTTGTACAAAATTGAGATTTGCGATACAATTTGAATACATTTATCATCACCGATTAACGAACTCTAATAAATATTCAAGTTGAACAAATTCAATAGCCACCGACATTAAATGACCACGAATTAAAATGTTTGTTAAAACTTGTACAATATTCGTATAAATTTGAACCAAAAAAGTACTTTATTAGTCCAAAAATTCCTTTCCTTTTCAAAATCGAGGGAGACTTTTTTTTTTTTTAATAAAATAATTACGCTTGCGGTTAATTGCGATGAGATGGGAAACAAAAAAAGTTTGCAGACGGTCGATTAACCATTAGGTTATTCATCCTAATAATAATAAAAAAAATACAATTTTAAACACATCAATGTCAAAACAGTGCTTTTTCGATTGTTCTGTTCCTGTGATCTACAGATTCGCGTCGAAGCGTTTACTTTAAAGTGAATTTTATCACTTTCAGTTAATAATATGATTTCTGTAGACATGCAACAAATAAATGTAATTATTGTTGAATAACTCAACAATAAGCAATGTTTAATTATTTAATTTTGTACTAGACTACAGACATTTATTTGAATACACAAACTAGCTTAGAAGTTGTAAAACCTTGACCGGGAAACTTTTTCTAAATAAAATAAGACACTCAAAATCAATGGTTTTTTTTTTTAAATTTGTACTAAATTATTAGCATATTTATGTTTGCATTATTCTATAGTCGATAACAGCGGTAATCCGTTACAATAAAACGTGTTTAGATAACTACGAGAAAATGAGTGTTTTGCATCAGATGGATCACTCTGTATAAATAGATACAAATAAACAATGTGATGACCGGTGGACATTGTGGCCTAATAAAACGAGCCCCCTAATTTTTTGAAAATTTGTATATTTTTCATAAAATAATTTAGTTTTCAAATTATATATGAACAATGAAAATATGTGGGTTTTTTATGTATTTTTTATTGCATGCGTTAATGTATGGCTAAGCATGTAACTATTTAAACAAGAATACAAAACCTCATATGAAAATGTGTTTTTTTTTTGTTTTTTAAAAACACATTCAATTTAAACCACTACACAAATAAATGACACACTAACAAAGTGTTATGGATATTATGTTTTCGTATAAGAAAACAAAATATAAATACCATTATTTAGTAAAATAAAACGACGATAAAACCATGTAATAATATTTTCAAAAAGGTTTTTTACGGATAAGAAAAAACAAAAGAGTGGAACCAATATACAGGGTGGTAATTTTATCGTGAACCACTCAGTATAAGGAATATTTATTTGCTATGCCGCCATACGTCAATAGTCTCAAGTTTAAATTATACCCATTTCCCTAGGGGGATTGAAGTTTTTTTGTTTTTTTTTTGGGAGGGGGGGGGCTTAGCAGTAATTTTAGAACCTTTCAGTTGAAAATCTGTCAGAAGTTAGAACTCATGGGTATCCATAACATATTAAACGAAGAAAAAATTAGGAACTACAATATTTCATTAACTGTTTAAATTGAGAATAATGTACTAAAAATTGTGACGGATCGATAACAAGTTTTGGATTACTACTTTTGAAGTTATTGAAGTTTCGAGTTTAGGGCAGGAGGAAAGGTGGAATGTATCATATTTATCTGGGCCCACTTGCCATCCTGTCCTAACTTTTGCTACTGAAATTTTATTTTGTACACCAAACTGTTACATATGCTGTAAAATATGTTGTTTTAGTTTTTCAGATATATTATACACATGTTTATTGCACGCGTATATGTACAACTAACAAGTAACTGTACAACTGTTTGAGTAGGTACTTATACAAAACAACATCAAAACATGTTGTGTCCTTATTCCAATAAAGAAAAATAAACTACCCAATTTTTGAACAATAAATTAAAAAAAAAAATTGAATGAATGTAATATTTTGTCAATTGTTATGATACTAAAATACACAAATGTATTATAGCTTCCCTAGGATTATGACTGTAATCCAGCTCTGACTTTGATGCTGGTATTTTTTTTATGTCTGTTTAATACTGGACTGATTCCTTCGAGTAGTGACTCATAAATTACAAATTTTATCTAGTTGGTACTTCTAAGAAGGCGGGGGGGGGGGGTTAAAATGCAAAAAACTTAACTCCTTTACACTTAAAAAAAAAAAAATATATATACGAAGGTTAATTTTTCAACTTTTACTAGCTATAATTTCGAGAATAAGTGTCCGATCGAAAGTCATAAGGAATATATATTTTTTGTGCTCCTATACGTCAATAGTCTTGAACTAATAATAGCAAAATAGTAATAGCTTTGATGTAGATCAGCGAAGGTATTGATTTTCCTACGATGTGAGTTTTTTTTGTGTCCGTACACACTGTAACTGGACCAATTCCTTCGAATAGCAACTCTATAAACCACAAATTTCATCTAGTTGGTACTTTTTTTTTTCAATGAGTTGATTATAATATAGTTGTTCTAATAATCAATTTGCCTGACCGAATATTCTTCGATCGTGACCATATTGTAAATTAGACGTGTAGATAATATTATGACATTCATAAAGTGATAACTGATAAAAGTTTAATACACAAATTAAAAATCATGAACGATAATACTTTATATTATGACTACATCAAATCTCGTGAAAATTTAACTTTGTGATACTGCTCCTGTACTATTTTTAAAGAAAAACAATTTTGAAAATCTCCATTTGAGGTTATAGTATTGTTAAAAATGTAAATCTAACAGGCAACAGCCGACAGCTGGTGGCTATAAACGTTAGTAATATTTAACTAATAAGTAATATATGTAAGTAAAATGTATTGTTTAATGTTTGCTCCAACACAGTACCAGTATAAGATTTAATTTTAATATCAATGTTGGGGACACAATTTTTCTTTAAAACACTACAAGAAATTAATATACAATTTAAGGATCTATGCAAAGGATTTTTTAGTTGCATTTTGTTTTGTACATTGTCTATCTAGTAAAATAATAGAGCTATGAAAGTATAAATAGTTAGTGTGAGATTGCTCTAATGGAACTTGGAAGTATATAATACATAAATATTATTTTTATTGAGTACAAGCGGTTATTATTTAATTTATGGAATACAAACGATTGAAACATGAATCATCGACCATTCCTGCTCAATTTAACAAGGCATTGATTATGTGTTATTTTGGCCGCTATGTTTTTGCAATAAAAAAACAGTACAGTGGGACGGAGCATGGTGGGGTCGGGCCATAGTGGAGACGGGAAGGTCACAAGTTTACAGTAATTTTTAAATCTGAAAGTGACAAAATCAGTTATTTTATGCAATTTTATCACTTTTATTTATAATAATTTCTGTAGACCCGAGACCTCTCCGTCCCCTCGTTGCTTTGATTCCATTATGCCTATACTCTACTGTACTACTCCTCTCGGGTAAAATCACTTTCAAATTAACCCTTTGATGCTTTATTGTAAATACAGCCCCTCGATTTAATACTTTCTAACTTTGCTGGTTTATACTGTGCTTGGTTTGGACTGTACTGGCTTGATAATACTGACTACCGATTTGCATCGAAGCGTTTATTCGAAAGTGACTTTCGATACATGGTTTAAGGATATTCATTTTGAGAAAATCATGTTGTAGAATCACACTATACTCAGAGATTAAGTCTTAAACTACGCTCAACATTGTAAATAAAAAAACAGGTTCCAACACTTCTAGGGGCAATGATTTTCGGTATATATTGTTAAGTTAGATCTAACTGTCCTAATTAACACAATGATAGACGGTAAAATTGATAAATTACAAAATAGAGTATACATTTGTAATAGAAGAAAAGCAAGGGGAAGCGGCGGTGAATGGATATTTTAAATAAGTATGAAAACGGCTCTTAATCGGGGTGTGCATGTGTGTATGTTTACTACAAGGGCTCACTTCCTGCCTCTAGACTTACTATTACACAGTGTTATAATATTGTATACAGTACATACCTTGTCGTGGAGTCACTCGAAGCTCTATGACCTTGTCGATATTCCT
The DNA here is from genome assembly GCF_023614345.1 of Adelges cooleyi. Lineage (NCBI taxonomy): Eukaryota > Metazoa > Arthropoda > Insecta > Hemiptera > Adelgidae > Adelges > Adelges cooleyi. The sequence continues at coordinate 3,374,074 of NW_026095751.1, forward strand.
TGAGTATGTGATCTTGATATGTCGAAATGAACGTTGTTTTAACACGAATGTTTTAATTCATAAAATATATTTCAGACACTGGTGTTTTAACGTTATCTTACGACCATCTATCTCTCGTTAAAGTGTAATTCAGTACACGGTCTACCAATGGTTTTATAATAATCAATGCGCTTGTCAGAAATAACAACGTCTACTGAGTTATTATAAGCCGACTACATTCCTTGCTGACCAAAAATAGTCACATGGGTGTAATAGGATTGTTCGACCGCTAGAATTAATGACCTTTAACGACACTTTTAAGAGGTATAGGTATAGGTATATGTATGAACGAAAGAACAACAGTGTTTTTATTGCTTAATAATGACACGTGTGTGATAAGAAACTCGTACGGTTTTAAGTAATTGAATTGTAATGAATATAGTATTTTTATATATATATCGCTACGGACTCGGCGTATGTATGTGTAAGGAAAATAAGGAAGGATTATGTTATTGGTGGCCGCGGCGGACTGATAACAGCTACCCGACTTTGGCGTCCACACAATAAGGAAAGGAAAGATATTGGTGGCCGCGGCGGACTGATAACAGCTACCCGACTTTGGCGTCCACACAATAAGGAAAGAAAGGATATTGGTGGCCGCGGCGGACTGATAACAGCTACCCGACTTTGGCGTCCACACAATAAGGAAAGGAAGGACATTGGTGGCCGCGGCGGACTGATAACAGCTACCCGACTTTGGCGTCCACACAATAAGGAAAGAAAGGATATGAGAGATGTGAGAGAGCAACTGCGCTTCGCTGCGCTGTGGGCTGGGTTAAATAGTGCGTTTCTGTGTTGGTTAAGTTCGTCTCGGATAAGTTCGTGTCGAGTCGTGTGTTTAACTCCTTCTTTAATGAACCTATTGTTATGTAAATGTTACGCCTAAAATGAGTATGTACGCTATCTATTAGAGTATTTTAAGTTTATTGAAATTATTCAAAGAGGTTCTATATCACACTACGCGCGTTGTATATTGAATAATAATAACATGATAGTTATATAAAAATGTCACATATAGTATAAATTTGAATATATAATATGTTATTACAAAATGATAGTTTAATAAATATAGTTAAAACTTAAACATATGCTTTATGTTACTACACATTTGTGCACGCTGAAACAACATAAAGTATAATTGAAGCAGGGTTGTCAAATAGTGTTGTAAAAAGTACATTAAAAAAGTAATCAAGTGCAAAATACACAGCTACCCTAATTCTTGAGCTAACTTTGTATCGACATATTCTTTTTTTTCAATTGTGTCTGCTTAATACGAATTTAGATTGTTAAAAAATACTAGTTTTTTCTACTCTCCGCCACCCACTGTGCCCCGGCACGACTGTACTAGTTTTTTTAATAATTTTGGTGTGAATCATAAAAACACATTTTGGTTTTTAGCATATTATCTTATCGCTTAGTTTTAAAGGTTATATACATTTCAAAATAAACTATACAGTTGTTTTTTGTATAATGTACGAAAAATTATGACTGGTCGATAACCAGTTTCAGATAACTATTTTTGAAGTTATTGAAGTTTCAAGTTTAGGGCAGGAGGATAGGTGGAGTGTAGTATTTTTTTTATCTGCGCGCATTTCCCAACCGCAATTCCTCTCCCATCCTAACTTTAAAACTTTTTAATTGAAAAATAATGAGATTTTTGAAAACTGTTTTTTGAAAAACATGACCTAAAATATTGTGATATTAAAAACAAATTAATCATTTGTTTACATTGCTACGGTCATTAAGGCTACAGTTCTATTGCTATAATTTTTTTCTACAAAAAAATCTACCACCAAAAGTCGTAAATCAACCAACGGCTCTAAAGTACATTTTTGTCGGTATTGTATTTCTTAATTATTGTGGTTAAAAAAAACTCCACCCATTTTTAGATACTGCGGAGTAGGATATTTTATTTCATATTTACCAAGACTGTCTCATTTCGATTTATCCCTTAAGATTTAAACCTTATGTACTTAGGCTATTTAAATGCCTTTGTAGATACTTAATTCATATTAAAATTCAGATATTTATTAATACCCCTAAAACATGGTAAGGATGTTATTACTTTTTTGTATGCACACTTGTTTTTGTGCTGTCGGGATCTAAACGGCTTGCAAGGCCCAAGAAGGGTAATTATAATGATTTCGAAATAAAAACATAATTTTCACGGTATTACATTATTTATTCAAACATTTAATGAATTGACACAATCATACTTAAAAAAATCGTATCTTATTTATTAATATGGATTAAAATCGTTGTATATTTACTAAAATCATTAAATAATTAAAATATATGTGTACAATTATACTGCTTTGAAAAGAATCATAAAACATAAAATGTATTAACCACAATTAAAGCACTCCCGAAAAAATATAAGTATGTAAATCATTTAATATAATATTCAATTCAGTAAAAACTCATAAAACTTTTCAGCGTTTATTTATGACAGGGACAATGTGTTTTAAGTTGCTCAAACTGCTTAAATGTCACGGTTAAGATCTCCAAAATATCAAGACACCCGTCGCCTGAAAAATAAAATTATTTTTAGTGAAATGGTTTATTTTGTTTTGTCTCTAGTTCTACTTCGACATTTTTACAATATTTTTCCAATAAAACTTTTCAGAACTGTAAAATCACTCATGACCCGTCGCGTTATAGTCTAAATTAATAGAAAAAATGTATTTACCGTATTTTTTAAAAATATTAACCCAAAGAATCTATCTCATAAATCGCATGCCCATTAACTAATGGACATTTTTCATAAGTTCACTTGTGAAAATGTCTGCACACGTAAAACCATCTAGATCGTACTATAATATGCTCGTCCTAATTGTGATGGTTATTTAATGTAATTAAGCCGATTTTGTTACGGCTGGAATTTGCAATATTACCATTGTCATTGCCGTCTACCAGGATAGAGGCAGCAGTAGCTCCTTTTAAATGCATGTCCACAATATCGTCAAGTTCTTTACCGCAGAGTAAACCGTCTTGGTTCGTATCGTGAAAAGCGAAACCCGATACATAATCTCTTACTGCGGGGCTAGGAATGACGATTCTTTTCTAAAAAAAAACAACAAAGTAATTCACGTAGAGCACATCTTTAGATTATATAGAGCACACGAACACGCTATCCACGCGTCATTTGTAGTGTGATAGCATTGACTTCGCCAAATTTTCATAGCGAAAGAGAAGAGCATAATATTATCTCTATTAGAGTTTTACGGTAGATCCAATAATTTTTCCTTTAATACACTTTTAACGTTTAAGTTTTTTTAGTAATTTTTTTTTGTAAACTATTATAATTCAGTCCAAATCGTCCAGACTCGCGTTTAGATTGGCGCAAAACTTAAGTAAAGAAAAAAAAAATGTAATATTTTTCCAAACCAATTACAGTGACAGCCTGGCAACAAAAAGACTGTAGGAGTGTGCACTACAGTTGAAGCTCTAAATGATTAAGACTTTACCAACAATTTCCCATACTTTATTACTTCAATTAATTGAGTGGAGGGGGGGGGGTGCGTTCTAGTAAAAGTATACAAAACGTAATTGCAATAAAACTGTTAATATTACTTTCTCGTCGGCCGTTTTCTTGTATTCTGCTGAAACGACCACCAGCTCTTGCAACTCCAAGGCATATTTTTCTATGGTCAAAATATTAAATACATTTTTTATTTTATTAAAATATACTCATTGAGTCAAAGTTGAAAAACTTCAAATAAGTAATTGAATAAATCTAAATTAAATAACAATTATTTTATAAGTACAAATAAACATATGTAACATGATTAAGTAAAACATAATTTTTGACTCTTTGCTTCGTACAGATAAAAAAGTTATTTTGCCAACTCTACATAGACCAATATTAATAACCAATGAGATAATATAAAAAATATATACTTACGGAAGCGTTCGAATTCCCATTTTTCATGCTGGCCATCAATTATTGATAACCCTTGGATAAATTCTGTTATTTTATCAGGTTGAATGCAATCGTCGTTTGTTTTGAATTTTTTAATATTGCTTAGACTTGTAATCTGTTCCATGTCTAGACCACTGCCCTATGAACAAATATTTAAATCATGTGAATATTAAATGTACGACAGGAGATTGACTTTTTTTTTAATGCTAAAAATATAGCGCTAAAAATCTACAAAACATATTTTTCTTAGATACGTTAAATGCCATGACAGGCAAAATCATAACTACATGTGTATTTTATCGAGCCTTTAGCAAAATCATAAATTCTTACTATTTGTTTTACATCCAAATAGCCGTACAAGAATTCGGCGAAATTAACTGTTGGGTCATCTGTAAAAATAATTAATTAAAATGATCAACCGTAGAAATGAAATTCACTGCTTCGTTAACTCAATAGCACCTTGAAATTTTTCTGTCAAAATTTCTTTCTCGCCATCATTTAAACTTAAAGCTTCAATGATTTTTTTTAATTCATCGCTGTCAACTAGACCATCCAAATCGCCTCCTTCTTTGTCATAATGTATGAACAGGCTCAAGTATACTATTACTTCTTGGGATGATAAATTTTTGAGCTATATAGAAAAACGTGTATAGAAATAATAAAATCGTATTAATTACAAATTTGCCCATATTTTTTTTCGTTATTACCGTCCAGAGGTCTTCTGTCTTCTTGTTTTTGGTCAGAAACACAATTATACTTTGTACTTTTTTACCGTCTTTTGTGTCTATATTTAAAAATAAAACTTTAAGCATATTTCAATCGAGCTAGCCAATATGAGTGCGTTAAATTGAAAAATTTGTAAATGCCGATGGATGTTTTTTTTAGTGACAATTTGTTTTTAAGTTGGAGGGGGTAAAATTTGGTTACAATCAAATAAATTAAATACAATTAAATTAAGTTTTTAACCCTGTTGAAAAGATACTTTTTTACCTGCTTCGTATGTACACCCTTCCAAATTCTTCTCTTCGACGCCCAAATCTGTTAGTAATTTTCTGATGTTTTCTGGGGTAATTTGGTCCTTAGCGTTTTCGTTTTTTTTTACTAAATCGACGACCTTTTTGATTTGATCCTGATTGACTCCGACGCTCTACAAAGTACGATAAGTACAATAATTATAATAATACATACGACTGAAATTATTTTTTTTATTGCATCTATAGTTTTTATTACTATGAATTATACTAACCTGTGTCATGGTCACGAAGTGCAACGCACAGAGGATAACAGCAATTTTAAAATGCATGATGGCTTTTTTTTTCAAACACTTTGTTGAACCAGAAGTACGTCTTCGATACCAAAGTCGGTTGAACAGTGGAATTCGATTCGATTCGGGGTGTCTTTTATATGGTGCGATTGACAAAAACCAACATAAATATGTAAACGGAAATATTCGTAGGTAGTTGTTTTTCGTTTTATTTTATTTACACGTTAAATACCTAAGAGTTGTTTTTCGACCCAATTGTACATGTGTTAACACACGGTAAGCCTGAAATATGAAGCTATAATATAGTTTTTGTTTGCTGTATATCGCACAAAACCAAAAACAATTTTTAGCAAACGACCAATGCTTGTAATCTTCATATAATAACAATATTCGTATATATTTTTTATTTGCTGTACATCGCACAAAAACAATACATCGAACAAAAAACGTTATTAAATTTTCATATAATATTATTTGTTTAAATAAAAAAAAAATATTTTTCTACTATGCGATTACATTTATTCAAGGGATGAGAAAATCATTCTAATAATATATGTATAGTCACCAAACTTATTCACATAAATGACATGTTCAACGGTACTGTGTCCTACTCCCCCGCCAAGCCGCTGCTCACCCACTGACAATGCTAAGACCGTGTGGCCTTACCGAGTGGTCCAGTGGGTTTTACTCCAGAGTTTTGGGGGGTGGGGGATGGTGTAAGGATATTCATAGGTTTTAAGAAATTTGTATTAAGATAAAAAAATACTAGCTGTATTTATATAACTACTAGTTGGGTCCGTTATTTATGACAAATAATAATATATATGTATAGTATTGTGATGTTTTGTATTGTGATATTTAACGACAAAATCTATAGAAATTATACTTCCATACACAGTAAATAGTATATAATACTATGTGATTATATTGCTCAAAGGACGCGAAAACGGAGATCTAAATTCAATGGATTTTCTAGATAGTCGGTTTCCTAAACTTTGGGTGAACTCGTAAGAAATATAATTGTTCCAAAAATTTTCATTGTTTGTTATCTATTTAAGAAAATAAAACGTTCGTGCTAAATCATATGTAAAGCAATAGGTAATTACGAAAGTTTATTAGGGAATTTAACATAATAACCTCACTTTGTTTTTAAACTTAAACGCAATTTTTTTAAATCTAAGCAACGTAATTTTGCTCTGGGCCTATGTTGCTAATTTATTAGACTTAGACAACAATATATGCGGGCGTCACGTTTTCCATTTAATCCACAAGTACAGCAAATACAAAGTCGCTAAAAAAATGGACCCCTTAAAGTCTTGAGCCCTGATGTAAGTACCCCGATAATAGCGCCGCTGAAACAAGGAAACAAAAAATACAAAATATTTTAGCATGTATTTATTTAAAGAGCTGTTGTTTTTCGACCCAACTGTACAGCCGTAAGCACTGTGTAACCCAAAAAAAAAAAAATACCGCTTGTTTACAACAGAGCAAATATGTTAAAAACTGCTTGTTTTTTTATTATGTTTTAGCCAGTTGTTTGTATCGAACAACTCGTCGTGGAAATCGACGTGTTTTCGAAAAAACAACAATACATCTATAAAAACTGTTTTTGCAAAATAGGCAGTTCTTATGATGTTAAAACCCAAAAGACCGTGATATTCAAACACAAATTCGCCCTTTGTTTACATTGCTACATTTGCATTGCACAACAACAAAACAACTTGTCCCCGATAAAAAACAATAAATTAAGTTATTTCAACGTTAAAGCTTGAAACTTTATGATACCAACGAGTATATTTTCGGTCGTTTGTGTACACTGCAACAGTCGTCGTAGAAAAAATACTGTATTTATTGTAAACAAATGCATCATTGTTTTTTGTACAAAATTGAGATTTGCGATACAATTTGAATACATTTATCATCACCGATTAACGAACTCTAATAAATATTCAAGTTGAACAAATTCAATAGCCACCGACATTAAATGACCACGAATTAAAATGTTTGTTAAAACTTGTACAATATTCGTATAAATTTGAACCAAAAAAGTACTTTATTAGTCCAAAAATTCCTTTCCTTTTCAAAATCGAGGGAGACTTTTTTTTTTTTTAATAAAATAATTACGCTTGCGGTTAATTGCGATGAGATGGGAAACAAAAAAAGTTTGAAGACGGTCGATTAACCATTAGGTTATTCATCCTAATAATAATAAAAAAAATACAATTTTAAACACATCAATGTCAAAACAGTGCTTTTTCGATTGTTCTGTTCCTGTGATCTACAGATTCGCGTCGAAGCGTTTACTTTAAAGTGAATTTTATCACTTTCAGTTAATAATATGATTTCTGTAGACATGCAACAAATAAATGTAATTATTGTTGAATAACTCAACAATAAGCAATGTTTAATTATTTAATTTTGTACTAGACTACAGACATTTATTTGAATACACAAACTAGCTTAGAAGTTGTAAAACCTTGACCGGGAAACTTTTTCTAAATAAAATAAGACACTTAAAATCAATGGTTTTTTTTTTTAAATTTGTACTAAATTATTAGCATATTTATGTTTGCATTATTCTATAGTCGATAACAGCGGTAATCCGTTACAATAAAACGTGTTTAGATAACTACGAGAAAATGAGTGTTTTGCATCAGATGGATCACTCTGTATAAATAGATACAAATAAACAATGTGATGACCGGTGGACATTGTGGCCTAATAAAACGAGCCCCCTAATTTTTTGAAAATTTGTATATTTTTCATAAAATAATTTAGTTTTCAAATTATATATGAACAATGAAAATATGTGGGTTTTTTATGTATTTTTTATTGCATGCGTTAATGTATGGCTAAGCATGTAACTATTTAAACAAGAATACAAAACCTCATATGAAAATGTGTTTTTTTTTTGTTTTTTAAAAACACATTCAATTTAAACCACTACACAAATAAATGACACACTAACAAAGTGTTATGGATATTATGTTTTCGTATAAGAAAACAAAATATAAATACCATTATTTAGTAAAATAAAACGACGATAAAACCATGTAATAATATTTTCAAAAAGGTTTTTTACGGATAAGAAAAAACAAAAGAGTGGAACCAATATACAGGGTGGTAATTTTATCGTGAACCACTCAGTATAAGGAATATTTATTTGCTATGCCGCCATACGTCAATAGTCTCAAGTTTAAATTATACCCATTTCCCTAGGGGGATTGAAGTTTTTTGTTTTTTTTTTGGGGGGGGGGGCTTAGCAGTAATTTTAGAACCTTTCAGTTGAAAATCTGTCAGAAGTTAGAACTCATGGGTATCCATAACATATTAAACGAAGAAAAAATTAGGAACTACAATATTTCATTAACTGTTTAAATTGAGAATAATGTACTAAAAATTGTGACGGATCGATAACAAGTTTTGGATTACTACTTTTGAAGTTATTGAAGTTTCGAGTTTAGGGCAGGAGGAAAGGTGGAATGTATCATATTTATCTGGGCCCACTTGCCATCCTGTCCTAACTTTTGCTACTGAAATTTTATTTTGTACACCAAACTGTTACATATGCTGTAAAATATGTTGTTTTAGTTTTTCAGATATATTATACACATGTTTATTGCACGCGTATATGTACAACTAACAAGTAACTGTACAACTGTTTGAGTAGGTACTTATACAAAACAACATCAAAACATGTTGTGTCCTTATTCCAATAAAGAAAAATAAACTACCCAATTTTTGAACAATAAATTAAAAAAAAAATTGAATGAATGTAATATTTTGTCAATTGTTATGATACTAAAATACACAAATGTATTATAGCTTCCCTAGGATTATGACTGTAATCCAGCTCTGACTTTTATGCTGGTATTTTTTTTATGTCTGTTTAATACTGGACTGATTCCTTCGAGTAGTGACTCATAAATTACAAATTTTATCTAGTTGGTACTTCTAAGAAGGCGGGGGGGGGGGGGGGTTAAAATGCAAAAAACTTAACTCCTTTACACTTAAAAAAAAAAAAATATATATATACGAAGGTTAATTTTTCAACTTTTACTAGCTATAATTTCGAGAATAAGTGTCCGATCGAAAGTCATAAGGAATATATATTTTTTGTGCTCCTATACGTCAATAGTCTTGAACTAATAATAGCAAAATAGTAATAGCTTTGATGTAGATCAGCGAAGGTATTGATTTTCCTACGATGTGAGTTTTTTTTGTGTCCGTACACACTGTAACTGGACCAATTCCTTCGAATAGCAACTCTATAAACCACAAATTTCATCTAGTTGGTACTTTTTTTTTTCAATGAGTTGATTATAATATAGTTGTTCTAATAATCAATTTGCCTGACCGAATATTCTTCGATCGTGACCATATTGTAAATTAGACGTGTAGATAATATTATGACATTCATAAAGTGATAACTGATAAAAGTTTAATACACAAATTAAAAATCATGAACGATAATACTTTATATTATGACTACATCAAATCTCGTGAAAATTTAACTTTGTGATACTGCTCCTGTACTATTTTTAAAGAAAAACAATTTTGAAAATCTCTATTTGAGGTTATAGTATTGTTAAAAATGTAAATCTAACAGGCAACAGCCGACAGCTGGTGGCTATAAACGTTAGTAATATTTAACTAATAAGTAATATATGTAAGTAAAATGTATTGTTTAATGTTTTCTCCAACACAGTACCAGTATAAGATTTAATTTTAATTTCAATGTTGGGGACACAATTTTTCTTTAAAACACTACAAGAAATTAATATACAATTTAAGGATCTATGCAAAAGATTTTTTAGTTGCATTTTGTTTTGTACATTGTCTATCTAGTAAAATAGAAGTATAATAGAGCTATGAAAGAATGAAGTATAAATAGTTAGTGTGAGATTGCTCTAATGGAACTTGGAAGTATATAATACATAAATATTATTTTTATTGAGTACAAGCGGTTATTATTTCATTTATGGAATACAAACGATTGAAACATGAATCATCGACCATTCCTGTTCAATTTAACAAGGCATTGATTATGTGTTATTTTGGCCGCTATGTTTTTGCAATAAAAAAACAGTACAGTGGGACGGAGCATGGTGGGGTCGGGCCATAGTGGAGACGGGAAGGTCACAAGTTTACAGTAATTTTTAAATCTGAAAGTGACAAAATCAGTTATTTTATGCAATTTTATCACTTTTGTTTATAATAATTTCTGTAGACCTGTGACCTCTCCGTCCCCTCGTTGCTTTGATTCCATTATGCCTATACTCTACTGTACTACTCCTCTCGGATAAAATCACTTTCAAATTAACCCTTTGATGCTTTATTGTAAATACAGCCCCTCGATTTAATACTTTCTAACTTTGCTGGTTTATACTGTGCTTGGTTTGGACTGTACTGGCTTGATAATACTGACTACCGATTTGCATCGAAGCGTTTATTCGAAAGTGACTTTCGATACATGGTTTAAGGATATTCATTTTGAGAAAATCATGTTGTAGAATCACACTATACTCAGAGATTAAGTCTTAAACTACGCTCAACATTGTAAATAAAAAAACAGGTTCCAACACTTCTAGGGGCAATGATTTTCGGTATATATTGTTAAGTTAGATCTCACTGTCCTAATTAACACAATGATAGACGGTAAAATTGATAAATTACAAAATAGAGTATAAATTTGTACACGCTGAAACAACATAAAGTATAATTGAAGCAGGGTTGTCAAATAGTGTTGTAAAAAGTACATTAAAAAAGTAATCAAGTGCAAAATACACAGCTACCCTAATTCTTGAGCTAACTTTGTATCGACATATTCTTTTTTTTCAATTGTGTCTGCTTAATACGAATTTAGATTGTTAAAAAATACTAGTTTTTTCTACTCTCCGCCACCTCCTGTGCCACGGCACGACTGTACTAGTTTTTTTAATAATTTTGGTGTGAATCATAAAAACACATTTTGGTTTTTAGCATATTATCTTATCGCTTAGTTTTAAAGGTTATATACATTTCAAAATAAACTATACAGTTGTTTTTTGTACGTTATTGTTTTATTAAATATACAACTAACAAGTGTATTTTTTTTAACGTATTTTGTTTTTGCCGTTCTTCTAGACACCTATTCAAATGTTTGAACTATTTTCTTATACGACCGTAACACCCTGTCATTCCAATAATTTTAGCGAATAACTAATTTTAGTAAAATATACTACATTTTTATGAAAAAAATTATTTAGGATACACATTTAATTATTTAAATAACATAAAACATTTAATTTTATTTATCATTTTTTATATAGATGCATGCCATCTATACTGAATTATTCATTATTTTCCTCATTTGAATGAAAAATGATCTCATAAAAGTTGTTGGCTTCTTTAGATATTGTAAAAGAATTTATGAGGTTTTTAACATGCTTTGGTTTTGCTGGCTATGTTAAGATTTCATTTTTCCAGAATCTCTACACCGCCCATTAACAAGTGTAAATTTGCCACTCTCTTTAATACCGATAATCTGATACCTATATTATCAGAGATGTAGTGGTCCGATTGATCTTTAGTTAAAATTGTACAATCAGATGTTGGTACCAAACAATTTTGTTTTTCAAAAAAAAAAAAACAATACTTCGGCTATTTTTAAATTATTGCGCTGATTAACAAAAATTATTCTTATTTTTAGCTTTGATACAGAGCTCAGAAGATATTGTACCTATTTACGATTTTGTGTTTTTATTCTTTTTTACTTTTTTTTTATTTTCATGTATGGACCATAGATATATTATGTTACTAGATAACAGACTTCATAAACATTAACAAGCCAAAAAACTTCAATAAACACCACCTCTTTACGATGATGCAAGTTCTCTGTGTCTAAACAATTTCCATATAAATTACAATTTTTAAAGCACTTACTCTCTTTAATATAATGCTCCCAGAAAAAGAAAATGGCCCATAGATCTTTTCCAATAACTCGTATACAGAAAAATAAGCATACAGTTTAACTCGTTCGCAAGTCTTGTTACAAAAAAAAAGTTCAAATTAGAAAAAGATGGGGATGGGGGGGGGGGGGTGATGTTAAAGTTCGATTTCATAGGCACTTAAGTATTGATGGCTATAGTAGTATGTATATATGTTGTATTCACAACGATCAATCTGTAACTGAAAAAAAAATAAATTCAATAATTTAACAGGTCGCATTCCATACTAAAGTATTAGCCAGAAACTTGATATGTTTTAATATACCAGCCACCTTAGATACTAGCTTGACGAGCCATGAAAATGCTCTTTCGTGGTTGCAGACTCGTCTGAAAAATGCTTTTTTATTTTCCAATAATCTGGAAATTCGCAACTAAATATTCTTATTCCCAAACCAAAATGCCTAACAACATCATACCGACAAATAAGATTGCTACCAGTAATAGGAAAATTGTTTGAAAAAATACTTCTTAGAAGAATACGGCCTATTTTTCTGTAGTATAGTGTTATACCAAATAATCATTTCGGTTTAGAAATAGACATTCGACAACACACCTAGTTCACCAGGAATTACTGCGCAGGCATTTTTCTGGACGCAGCATAGGCCTTCGATAGAGTTTGGCACGAAAGCTTGTTATTTAAATTAAAACACTATATGCCAGCTCCATATTATCTAATCATGAAATCTTATTTAGAAAAAAAGACACTTTATAAAACGCCAAGGTAATGAATTTTCAGAATACCATATAGTAAACGAAGGAGTTCCTCGTGGAAAGAATTTATCTCCTGATTTATACAATGTATTCACAACCGATATCCTCCAAAAAGAAAATACAACTCAGGCCACTTAAGCGGACGACACAGCAGCACTTGCAACTAACGGTGATCCCAATGTAGTCAGCCAATCACTTCAATATCACGCCAACCTAAATGAATCTTGGTCAAAAAAATGGCGAATAAAAATTAACGAGGACATTTCTTCTCCAACCACTATCACTCAAAAAAAAGACACCGCAAGAATATCCTCAAATTACGATGAATAACATACCTATTCCAATACGAGATGAAATTAAGTACAAGGGAATATCACTGGACAAACGTCTTACGTGGGGTCCTCATTTAAAATAAAAAATAAAAAGTGCAAACAACAGGTTACACCTCCATCGCCCTCTTCTTGCTTTAAGTCTCCCACTAAAACTAACATTGTGCTGTACAAAACTATCATATGACCGGTTTGGTTATGTGGAATCAAAATCTGGGGTCCAGCCAAACCATCCAATATAAGACAAATTCAAGCTTTTCAGTCTATTGAAGGGTCCAGATCAAGAACCAGGTATCTGTACTTTTTATAAAAAATGTTTTTTTTTATGGGAACAATAAAATCGGACAATTACCTACAAAGATATTACGAAAACTAATTTTTTCCCGCCAATTGTGGTAAATGGCACAATGGGTTTTCTTTTGGCTGTCCTGAACAATTTCTTCCCTTCAATTGCTCTGAGGCTGACTACAAAAGCACCGTGGTATATAACCAACCAAAAACTACACTTAGATCTATAAGTTAACACAGTGAAAGAACTAGCTATAACACATCATTACAAACGTTTCCATTTAAATCTATTGACACACAACAACCCACCCCGCAGAATAAAGAAAAATCAGAATACAGTGTGATATTTTTATCACGTGATAATTATTATATTTTTTCATAGCGTTTTATACAATGTGATTTTAATTTTTCACATTTTTGTTTGTTTTTTACCCTCCTCTCTATTTAGTATTTTCTATAGCAACATTTGAAACATAAATGGTAACGCATATATTTCATTAACTTTTTAAATTGAGAATAACGTACTAAAACACTTTGAATGGTCGTTAATCAGTTTCGCATAACTATTTTTGAAGTGTTAAAGTTTCAAGATTAGGGCAAGAGGAAAGGTGGATAAATAAATAGTATTATAAAAGTATTATAAGTAGTATTATAAATTTTATCTGCGTGCACTTCCCAACCAAAAAATTTTGCCGTTGAAAACAAATACAAACGGTACAGCGGCACATTAATCTGACGATCGGTGTCAGCATTAATGGAGGAGTCGTAGTCAAATAGAGTTCGAACCTACCGTTTATGTTTGCTTTTACTGCTGGTCTACACTATAAGTATTCATTAAACACATTCATGGTAATATCCTTATGTGTGTAGTATTAGTCGTACAATAATTTATCATACCAAGTTAATTATCGGATTGTTCGGTTCTCAGTGATTCGTTCAAAGTTCGAAGTTACTCGTGATTTAAATTTTTGAAAAATAAAAAAGTTGGCTCGACGTTTTTTAAACAGTTTGACGTTTCTTGTGTTAGGCAACTGTTGTAGCAACTGTAGCCCTGTACGTATTTATTACAGGCTGTTTGAGTCTTGTTACAATCGTGGTGATAGGTTTTTAGATATTTAATAGAATAACTTCAGAGTAAATCACAAACATTTAATTTAATATACTTATAAAACATGTACAACGACAAACAGTTAATAGCATAAGTTCAGTATGCTTCAAAAATATGATGATTAAGACAATTATAAGCCGCTTAAGACTTCAAAAGAAGATGATAGGTAGAAACTTCAAGTGTAGTGTATGTGTCCAGACATCTGCCCTGCTATGATGAAGTTCTCCCTTATATGTTGGTCCGCTCGCTGAATGGCCGTGGGAATCCTCGCAATTATCGAAAGTCCGCGTGTGGATGACCTCGCTCGTCCATGGCATCCGCTTATGTCAACGGTGGAGGAAGGGTAGAGGCATGAGAGTGCAGCCTTCGCATGGTCGAAATTGGCTAGCTTCGATGTGAGATTCGCACGATAGTTGCCAAAAACGTTAAGTTTCTCTTAGTGGTTGGCCTCGTGTTTGAGGTCAACTGTGAACAGAATTGCAAGTTGTCTGCTTTCGCAAGATGCTGTAATGACCTTTTGGGTCTGATGTGAAATCGGCACGTGTGGTACATTCATATTTAGCAATATTTAACAATGAGAAGTTATATAATATAATATATAGATATATGTATATGTTAGTCCTGATAAGTTGTACAATGTAATAAATATATATATGTATCTATTAGCCCTGATAAGGGTGGGTCCGTTACACTGTACGTTATTTGATTCGATTGCAGCAGACCCCATACAGCAGTTGGCCAAACTTCTGAGTTATCCGGGGTGGCGCGGTTTCCATCCACTGGAAATCGTGGAAAACGGTGAAAGTTTTAATGTGGACGATTTGCTTAGGATTGATACCAAAGGATTGCCGATTATGGTAAAAGCCAGTAACGTAGATGATAAAATCCGACAAGCCTACCATTTCTTGAGTTGCAAGTACACTAGTGTTTTTCTGACATATCTAGAATATTTAGTCAGACTTGGCCTAACATGCCAGTCAGTGGAAAAAAATGCTACAGAAAAATGTCTGAGTACGTTTTTGGACATATTAAACCCGGAAATCGTAGTGTATCACATGCGAAGTGCGCTATCGTTTTTAAAATCGTTATCTCCGCAAACCATGTTAAACACCGACTTTTTTGATATCCTGAAAAGATTCAATATTGTAACTGGTCATTATAGAGTACACTTTATTATAGAAAAATTATTCGATCTAGAAAAAAGCGCTATTCAAATTTTTCAAAAACTCATGTGGTCCGGCAGTATATTTAAAAGAAAAAAAAATTGGCATAGTTCCACGTTGAGTTGGGCCCACTTAATAACATACTTAATAGAATTCAAAAGGATCAGCAAAGTCGATAAAATGCGTGAATTATACACTTTGGTTAATAACACAATAAACGAGTTTTTAGTATTGGATTACGCTCTCCTGGGTTTCTCGTACAGTGCCAAACTTAAAGCTACCGTTTTAAATGAAAATCCCGACTGGTCAAAACGATTACGGAAAACAAAAAAAATACTAAAATACTCCGGCTGGTCACGTTATTTGGGTCACTTAAGGATTGTGGTGGATAATCAGCAATATGGTGTTGAAAATCTGTTCACCCATGGATTCGATGAGCATAAGATTGCCAGTAAAATTCGTCCAGTCTATGATCTGATGTGCTGCTACTATGTTGAAATATTAAAAGAGTTATTGTTATACATCAATGTCTATATCAAAGTTCTATCATAAGGGAATGACACCTAAGGAAAAATATTTCTTTGTTGAATCATTTGTGCAAACAGTTCAAAAGAGCGACCAGTTCTATTGTACATGAAAAACGCCGTATTGTTTTTTCAATGGTTGTCTCCTAGGACTACGGACACGTATGTTTCAAAAATCCTAATCTTCTTTAAGAATTATATTATAATAACAAATGACAATGACACAAACTTTAACAATTATTATAATAAAAAAGAGAACGTGTACCATGAGGAAAAGTTAAATATAAAAATGAAAAGTTTCCTGGAGAATATGTCAGAAATTGAAGTTGAACTAAACAAAATATACAGTCAGATGACTTGCATGGTAACGGCCGAGCACACAAATAATGTTGTTCTAGAAAATTCGCAAACAGGAATCGAGAAGCAACTCCGTAAAAAAATCAAATTATTTAAAAATAAAGTGTTTCCGGAATTGGGGCTAAAGTTTATACGTAATAATCGACGAATTAGACATTTCTATATATTTAAATATCCCCAAATAACTTAACTATACAGAACCTGCTAAAATGGCCTATAGATTTCTACAATAACTTGTGTACAGAAAAAAAAATACTTACAGTATAGCTCGTTTGCAAGCCCGATACAACAAAGAAGTTCGAAAATTCAGATTAAAAATTAACGAAAATGTTTATAATCAAACTATATTTACAATACTAAAATAATAATTCTATTAATTATAATCCGACTGTAATATAACTATTTATAATTTAATAATTTTTGAACACATTAATAATTTTGACCATTAAATCAACAATAAGTTGACTATGTTTAATGTTTTCACTATGACTCTAGAATTTTGAGTGATTATGAGGTTGGTGAAATTGTTCCTTACATTATACGTTTGATTGTGTACCATTCTATTTATAATATTATCACTAAAAAGATAATATAATAACATTTAAAATAATTCAACATAATGACATACATTGATCTTTTAAATTTAACAACAATTTGAGTCTATATAATTTTTAACTTTAATGCGATAGATAAAAAGGTTCGTGTAATGATTTGTTTGTTTTATATGGTGGGTTAAAAGTAGAAAAGACAATCTTCATCCTCAAAATCGAAAAAACCCAAAAATATACTGATTGGTAAAAAGATCATTCACTCAATACTATAGCAGTTATTCAATTTCTTGTGTAAACATTCTATTTTGGTGCACTGAAACTATCAAATCTGTTTAATATCTGAATTCATAGGAAAGCATGTAATGGGTACATCTAGTATAGGAGTTCAGAACAATCAGTTTTCTTAATTAGTGACCTATTCCAAAAAAAAGGAATCCATTAAATATAAAAAATTGTATTACTAGACTCCTGATATTAACTACTACTTTTCCGAGATCCCATTTCATCTATAAATAAAAATAAATGAATGTATGTGTGTGTGTGTGTCCTTTATGCATTAGTACACCATTCATCCGATCGCCATGAAACTATAGGAAGTGGTTAAGTACACTCCCACAACGGTAACTGGCATAGAACATTTTGAAAATTCCACCCCGAAGGAATCCACCCATTAAATACGAATTTTCTACTTTGAATACGAAATATTTTCCGTTGCTAATCCAAAATAAACACTTTGTTGTAACCATGGTAATCACGGTACTCGAGCGAATGGTAGGCGATGATTAAAGAAACAGGCCGATTCTATGTACCACGATTCTGGGGACGCTATTAAATAATTTCACGATTGTAACTGGACCTGGGACTGGGACACTTAATTTAAAGGGGGACATTTATTTATTTATTTATTAATAACGGACAAATCCAATTCACAATATATTTGTATAAATAACAATAATATAATATAATTTAATATAACAATATATACAACATCTGTAGGAACTGTATCTTTATATACTGAAGAGAAGTATTGACTAAATAAGTCAACAATTTCTTGACCATTTTCAGCTGTCTTTTGGTTAAATGGCATTGAGTTGGGCAAACCAGGTGACTTTTTAAGTCACCTGCCAAATATCATTTGTTAATAAGTCAATAATTATTTGTTTGAAAGAGCGTAACCTGAAGTTTTACTGTTCTTTGATTTGCTAATTGCGTATTTGACTTCATTTGGAGAAAAATGTTTGAGGGCGGAAAATCATGGGTATGGGGCTGACTAATAATTTGTTGATTTATTTTAGATAGTTGATAGGAGGGCTTATGTCATTCTTCGTAGAAGTAATCGGCAAATGAGTTGGATTTGTCAATGATCCGATGTTGTATGATGAATAATAACTATTGCAAATAACTATTTTGTACATTAGGATGCTATTCTATGCTATTAAATTGTCCTTATGTAAAAATTTTAATTGTATATAAATGTATATGTATGTAATTGTATGTATGTAATTGTATATGTATGTAATTGTATAAATTGTATTGTCTAACTGTGTAAATACAATATTGAAGACATGCACTCACACATGAGTATGTGTGGTTAGGTTACCACATTTTGGTCTTGGTGTGAATTATAAAAACACATTTTGGTTTTTATAGTATTAGACTATTGCTTAGTTTAAAAGGTATATGTGTGATTCTCTGAAACTAAGGAATTCTTACATCCATTTTTTTACCATAAAAAAAGTTGATTTTTTACTACATTTTTTTTTTTTGGTTTCTGATCAAGCATAGGGTTCACATTAAAGACCATTAAAGGTCCTTCATATAAATTCTTAATTTAGTAGAAAATTTTAATTAAAGAAATTTCCATTATAAAAGACTGAACTGCAGTTCAAAGGGCTAAACAAATAATCAGATAAACGAACAATTTATTTTAATTAACAACTTAATACATAACAATATAATACTATTATTGACATAATATAGTAGGTTATCACATTGAACTTTTATAAAACTAAATGTAAAATTTCAGTCCCTCATAATAATATTTTTTAGAAAAAACGAGGGACTGAAAATCGCCCCCAAAAACATTAACTACTGGTTGAAATAAGGTTGGAAAAAAACCATATTTATGGAAAACCTATAGATTATAAAGGCACTTATTATGAAAAAAACAATAAAAGAAAAGACACTTGCAGTTAAAAAATACAGCTTTGTGAGGACCAGATTGACGATTTTGGCGGACTACGTTTTTCTCACTATTACATTGGTTAATAATCATCAAGAAATGAGATATGCCAAATGCGGTCAATGTTACTTTTATGTTGACATTCAAGCAATTTGGCTGTCTCTCAAAAACGAAATTTTAAGTAAAACATTTAAATTGGTGACACTTTAAGAAAAATATGAAGTCCTGAACTAAAAAGTAAGGGACACATAGTTTACAGGGTAAAATGAGAAAATGATTGAAATATTCAAAAAACTATAATTGCTTCTGAAAACTAGAGTACTTGCTTAACTGAATATTGTCAGGTGTTGATTTTTTAGAATTGAAGTCAAACATCTAGGACATATTTAAAATACGAAACTGGGGTGTGGGACATTGTGAGGGACTGAATGTTCAACCATTGACAACTTTTTTTAATTAGAAGGAGATAGTCTAAGTACTTTAATTTTGACAAAAAGTGTTGTTCAGGAACTATTTTATGTAAAGAGTAAACGAGTTTCCTAAAAATCAAAACGCAAGTCTAGTAAAAGTTTGCGGACCTAAAATTCCTTGGTTTCAGAGTCAAAATATACAGTTGTTTGTTGTGCGTTATTATTTTATTAAATAAACATCTAGGACACAGCTGTTCAATAAATTGATTACGATTCCTTAGATTTTGTTATTGTCGAAAACAAGTGTATTTTTTTAGCGTATTTGGTGTGCTGTTTGTGTAGGCACCTTTTTGGTATGAGTCAGACTGTTATCTGAAAAATTTATTTGTAAAATAAGCCTGTGCTATACTACACTAAATCTAACATTTTCAAACTACATGTTTTCTTATATAAATGCCAAACCATACCAACGTGGGCGGAGGGATATATAGTTGGGTTGACGCAGAGTCTAGTGAGCCAAAAATGAAACAGGCTCTAAGAAAAATAAAGACTTAAACAAAAAAATTAAATAATTACTAATTACTAATTTTTATTTCCCACCTACCGTTGAAACAAGATGGTTTAGTAAAAAACTTTATAATTTTTTCTGTTTGTTTAATTTTTTTACAACTACCAATATAACGCGCCCAATCATTGTTTTTTAAACTTCTATTTCTTTTCCTACATACACACAATACTCATATCCATAACTGTTAACAAAAACAAATAAATTTATTAAATAATAATAAATAAGTTTATACAATTATCATAGTCGCATTCATAATGAATAACAAATATCAATTAATTAATAAAAAATAATAAATAATTTTGAGAAAATCGTATTTGTTTTAGAGCGACACTATATCTAAACTCAATTTAATTTTCAGGGATTAAGTCTTAAACTACGCTTAAAATTATAAATGAAGAAACAGTTTCTAACACTTCTAGGGGAAAGGAATTTTGGTATATTCTGTTATGTTAGATCCCACTGCCCTAATCGATACAATGATATAACGTAAAATTCATAAATTACAAAATAGAGTATAAATAACTTCAAACTGAAACAACATAATTAATAATGGAAGGAAAATGGAATGGGGGTAAAGTATTGACAATCCGCACAATCTTTTTTTAAGGGTTGGTTAGTAGCAAAAATTTTTTTTTAAAAATGACTCAAATATGTAATAAAAGTTTTTGACCAGAGTTTTTCCTTGCCTTTGATATCTCTTTTGGATATAATGATATGAATCATTAAAACATGTTTTGTTTTTCATTTTATTGTGTAGTTTTGAAGATGTACGCATTTTACACAACATTGTGTTTAGGCATTATTCATTTTTGATATATACTGGGTGATCGGTTAAATATGGACCAGTCATTAACATAGAAGATATTAGATTTTTTTTCAAAAATATTTTAAAGTTATTGTTTGGGACAAATTTATTATATTTTTTAAACCATAACCTCGGCCCTTTTATTTTAAAATCGTATGAACTTGAAAATATCATAATCGTTTTGAAAACATTTTACCAACCAAAAAAAATGTACGGTATTCGAATTCTAATAGTTATGAACAAGTATGAACAATAATTAAAAACGTTTATTATCTGTATTTTCAAATACTTAATAGAAAAATAAATACTTAACACATGGTGGTCGTTCTAAATAATAAAATCATTCTACACGCTACAAGATGGTCAAATACGAATGTACAAAATAGGTCACGTGGATGATTTTCAGATATCAACCCGTAAAAGTTTTAACATATTCATACAAAATAAGTATTCGTTATAACTTCTATAAATATACAGTACTACCTTTCGCTCATTAGTTAAAGAAGTCGACAAAAGAAAAATGCATATTATTGTAATTATTTAAAATGTATTGTTATTAAAGTTTCATACAGCACCCCATTAAGGAGACTCAAGATATGGGCCATAGATTCGTCTTAGAACCTTTCTTTCAAAAGTGTCTAATCTTACTTCCTTTGTACTTCTTAGTGCTGTATTTCTGAACCATATAGGACGATGGGACGTATTAATGTCATATAAATTTTAGTTTTAAAATTTACAGAGATTTTAGCAGGATTCCAGCTCCAAAATAACATTTGTTTTCCAATTGTATTCTTTTTGATATCTTCACTTTTAACTCATTGTCCTGAGTTAAGAGAACGCTTAAGTATTTAAATTGTGATACTTTGCAGAAGATGTGTCCTTCCACTTCCATACTCTCTTCGCGTTGATACATCCTATCCCTTCTACTAAGTTTCATATTTTGGAAAAACCAAAAGAATTAAGTATAAAAGCACTTGGTATAAAAGCAATATAAAAATAAATAATTACATTTCTTCTTAAACCCCAATGCGATACTGAGTGACCCATGATAAATTAATCACCCGGTATATTAATACAATTTTTTTACAAATTCCATTCTAATATGTCATTTTTAGAACTAGAAATTCGTTTTTCAAAGTATCTGATACAAAGAGTATTATGTTTTTTACTAACATTGTACAAGTGTGCAACGCTTTAGCTGTTTGCTGAGTTACATTTTGAATTATTTTCTTCCATTTATTTAGAAGTAGGTAGTCGAAATAAAGCTCGAACCTACTGTTTATGTTTACTTTGACTTTTGGTGTGCCCAAATAGTACTCATTTTACACATTCGTGTTAATAACACAATACATGTGCAGTCGTAGTAGTCGTACAATAATTTATCATTTCTAGTTAACTTTTCGAATTGTTCGGTTCTCAGTGAGTCGTTAAAAGTTCAACGTTATCCGTGAATTAAATTTTCGCGAAAAATTAAAATGCCAGCTCGACGCTTTTTAAACGGTTTGATATTTTTTGTATTATGCAACAGCATGATGTCTGATTGGATTGTAGCGGACCCCGTACACCAGATGTCCAAACTTCTGAGTTATCCGGGATGGCGCGGTTTGTATCCCCTGGAAATCGTCGACCACAGTAGACGGTACAATGTGAACGATTTGCTTGAGGCCGATACCGAAGGTAGGATTATGGTAACAGTCAGTAACGTAGATGCTAAAATCCGACAAGCCTATCATTTCCTGACTTGCTAGTACACTATTGTTTTTCTAACATATCAAGAATATTTATACAAACTTGGCAAAAAATGCAATTTGGTGGACTCTACCGATGATCGGTATTGGCCGCATAAGTTTAGGCAGCTATTCAACCCGTAAATATTAGTACCCCGCATGCAAAGTGTGCTATCGTTTTTCAACTCCTTATCTCCGCAAACCGCGTTGAAACCCGAATTTTTCGATATCCTGGAGAGGTTCGGTGATGGGTATGCTACTTACGAAGCATACAATATAGATCTATTGCCGAAAATAGAAGATATCGCTATCAAATTTTTCGAAAACTCCTGTGGTCCGGCGGGGCATTTAACGGAAACGAAATTCGGCAGTTCCACGTTTAGTTGGGCCCGCGTAATAACTGACCAAATATATCTTAAAACGACCGATAACGTCGATAAAATAGGCGATATATATCCTTTGGTTAAAAACACAATAAACGAGTTCTTAGTTTTGGATTACGCTCTCCTGGGATTCGCGTTCAATACGGAATCAAACGCTACCGTTTTAAATGAAAATCCCGACACGGTAAAACGAGTACAGCAAACAAAAAATATACTGAGTAACCCTGGCTGGCCACGTTATTTGGGTCACTTGAGGATTATTGTAGATAATCAGCAATACGGCGTTGAAAAACTGATCGCCACCAGAGTCGACAAGCATAATATCGACCGTAAAATTCGTCACGTCTACGATCTAGTGAACTGTTACTATGTTGAAACATTAAAAGAGTTATTGTTGTACAACAAGTCTATATTAGAATTCTACCATTCGAGGAAGACACCTAAGCAAAAATATTTCTTTGTTAAATCCTTTGTGCAAACAATCAAAAAAAGCGATCCAGTTATAGTTTACATGAAAGCCGCCATTTCCTATTTTCAACGGTTGTCTCCTCAGACCTCAGACACGTATGCTTCGAAAATTCTAACCTTCTTTAAGAATTTTATTGAAATAACAAATTTCTATGACATAGAATTTTTTAATGAAAATGAGAACGTGTATTATGATATGAAGTTAGATGCAGAAATTACAATTTTCCTAGAGCGTTTGTCAGAAATTGAAATAGAACTAAACAAATACAGTCAGATGTCTTGCATGGTTACGGCTGAGTTCACAAATAATGTTGTTCTCGAAAATTCACAAACAGATATTGAGAAGCAACTCAATGAAAAAATCGACATGTTTATAAATACTGTGTTTCCAAAATTAGGGCTAATGTTTACAGTTAACACTCGACCATTTTCCAAATTCTCTCCACTCAAAAATGTTCCTTTTATATTTCCGTCGGAGCTGTTATCTCCTAATGAAGCAACGGTCCACTATATGTCTTTTCGGTAATGCTACCAGAAGATAAAAAGAAAATGGCACACAGATATTCTACAGTAACTTGTATAGTAAATACAAAAAAAAAAATGCATACAGTATTACTAGTTTTCAAGCCCGATTACAACAAAGAAGTTCAAAAATTCATACTAAAAAAATAACGAATATGTTTAATTAACAACTAAATTTACAGTAATAAAATAATAATTCAATTAGTTCTAAACTGAGTGTAATATAATAATGTACAATATAATATTTTATTGAATACATTTATATGCTTCGGCTATTTAATTTCAACAATAAATTGAGTTTATTTCATTTTTAGCTTCGATGTAATAGCTGAAAAGTTATTTGTTTTGTGATGATGTGATTTTTGGATCTGAACTTTTTTCCTAAGCAGAGCCGGCGCTAGGGGAGGACAAATGGGAATATTTTCAGACCTCAAGCCCTAAAACCTCACCTTAAGAAGTGTAATAAAGAAAGAGTTTCCATTGCTTCTAGGGAAAATAGTTTATGATGTTTGTTTGGTTTGTCCACGTTTAACGGTAATTTTAATTGAACACTTTTGTACATTAATATATAAAATAGTTATTCTCTATAATTATTAAAACATTAGGGTTTCATAGTCATGCTGGAAAATGGATCAAACATTTGAATAGGTGCCTACACAAACAGAATAAAAGTTCTTAAAAAATCATTAAAAATCATTAAAAATGTTTTGAACAGCTATGGTCTATGTGTAGATGTAAAAATAATAAAAAAAACCTACAAAAACAACTGAATATTTTACTCAAAAACTTAAGCTAACCTTTTCAACTAAGCGATTAGCTAATATTATGAAAAATATCAAACTGTGTTTTTATGATTCACACCTAGATTATAAAAAAAGCCAATACAGTAGGGTTCGGTCATAGGGTGACGGAATTTATTTTTAAACAATTTAAATTCCAAAAGCATTAAATGTTTGTAAGCTAATGCATAAGTTGCTGCTATGAACTCTAAGGACTTGTTTTATTTTCAATATATTTATATAGTATACAGGTTTTTATAATTTATAGTATACTACAAATGGACAGCGAATCCGTTTAGAAACCACCACCTCAAGATCATAACGTTAGGCCTTAAAATACCGTTAAGCTTGATGATGATAGTATACTACAAACATTGTTTACAAATTTTAAGGTACTACATACAAAATTATTATACGTTTTGGGATAACTTTTATACATATGCATGCCATTATTGCCAAAAACATACGTAGTTTTACACAGTATTCAACATTAACTGTATTTACTATGAAAACACATATTCTAATATTCCTATAATACAAAATGAATATGACTAAATGGGGTTTTCTATTACAAGTGGCTTATGTAAATGTTATATTTCGTTGTATTTAATAACAACTAGAGCATTAATAGCGTTTTTCTATTAAACTTGTTTAAACAAACACAAAAAAAAAAACGTGTCGATGCAAAGTTATCTCACGTCTTAGGATATCTGCATATTTTGTACTTGACTACATTTATAATGTACTTTATGACAACACTAATATAAGTCGAGAACGAAACATAATAATCATAATACCTTGTCGTAGTGGGGGGGCTCACGAGCTCCTATTTGAGTCTATGCTAAACAGTCTTAGTTATTAGAGTTGGCCCTTACATTAGTTAGTCGGGGTCGGCAGGTTTGGTCTACCTGCTAGCACATTGCCAGCGGATCAGGACAAGAAGACTCCTTAAAAACCCAACCTCGAGAAGGACACTCTAAGAGACACAGAATACATGTTTACACTTTAAAGTACTGGATAACCCTACATTTGATGTTTCTCATCATTTTAGATTTATTACTGTATAAATTATCGTTTAAGTTGAAATTAAGTTGTAATTACTATATAAATTATCATTTAAGTTGAAATTAAGCTGTAATTACTATATAAATTATCATAAAAGTTGTAAGAAAATGCATAAAAGTGTAATGATGGAAACGGGTTTGAACCTGGTACCGCTCATATCTGAGCACGGTTCACGCCCAAACACACCACGCATAATTTTTGCTGGCGGGTGAGTATTAAGTCTTTTTAAATTGCAAGATTCCACCCGGAACGACGGACAAGAAATCGACCCCATTTTAACCCCCTTAGGGGCGGAGTTTTCAACCTCTTGTGGATTAATAATGCATTGTCATCGAATTGTGAGCTACCCCGAAAGTTTCAGCCGGATATCTAATCGGGAAGTGCTCGAAATTTGAGTTGTAAGATTCCAACCGGAACGACAAACAAGATTGTGAGTTCATAAAAACGTTATAATAAAAAAAAAAAAAAAAAAACGTTATAAAAAATTATACCAATTATGGTGAAAACAAATAGTTGGAATAGATTAGATTATAAAATACAAATTTATATATTCGATGAATATTATTTTTATTGGTAGACAGTGTTATATAACATACATAATATAATTTATATGATACGTAACGAAATATGTTATTTGTAATATATTGTTATTAGAGAAATCGGAAGGTTGAAACACAATAAATTTATGATAAACAAAGATGAACATTTCACAATATACACATATTAGTAAGCATATGTATTTTTAGAATGTGACACATATCTTGGATACTTCACCTTTGTTGTTAGTCGTCGTCGTCGTCTAAAAAAAATATTTAAATATTTTGTAAATCGTTTATTTATAATTAGCATACATATTAATTTCAATTCAAATTAAGTTAGGCTCCTTTATAAATGTATTATGTATAAGGTGTTTCCATTTTTAAAAAAATTTTAGGATTTACTAGTATCCATTTTTTTAATTTCGAAACAATTGTCATTTTAAACATCAAACTTTATGTATAAAATAATCGTTTATAAAACAATTTTAAATTTAATAATTTAACATTTTCAGCTTTATTAAAAATTATTTTAAAGCTGCTAGTATCTTTGTAAAGCACACAGACTTATATTATCGTCCTAACTTACAGTCATTTAAAAACTGAATGATAAAATTGCGTATTGAATTACAATTTTACAACCTATATAAGTTTTAGTAAAGTCAAAAAATTACTTTGTGGATCTGGTGGTAGTTGTGGTGCTGGTACTTGAGCTGAAACACAGAAAAAATAACTTAAATACTTGTTTTTCCATTTTTAGTTGTTTATCTAAAGCGTTTTATTTTGCTAGCCACAAATTATAATTTTTATACATTTTTTCAACTAGACATACAATTTTATATAATAATATGCTTATGGACATGATAAACTTATTTGTATTGTAAACAATGTAATGCATTAGTAACATTTTATACATATTTTCAGCTTTTTTGAAAATAATTTTAAAACTGTTAGTATCTTCGCAATACACAAAATTTGATATTATCATCCAACTAAAAGTTATTTCAAAAATGAATAATGAAAATGTATAATCAATTTCACTTTTGAAATTTATATATTTTACAGCAGTCTCAAAAACTTACGGTAATGAGGTGGTATTACCCCAGTAGGATGAGCTGAAATATCAAAAAAAATTACTTTAATGTTTTATTCATCCCAATGCATTATATGGCTCATTGTTCTAGGGCTAAGTACACAGTTGTTTTAATATGTATTCGTTTTAAATGGATTTTTAGGTCGATATTTTTTTACACTCATAAAAAATAAATATTAAATTTGCAAAAAAAAACGTCAATTCAACTACAAAAAAAAAATGCAGAAAATTGGTAATTTTTATTTGTTTTCGAGCGTGATTTAATTGAAATACATTTTCGTAAAAAATAAATCAGTAGGTAAAAATGATTAGAAATTGGTATTTTTTTAGAAACAAATGTATGGTCAAAATATTGCATTGGTCGTTAAAGTATTTTTAGTTTTTTTCTTGACACTTTTTAACATTTTATACACATTTCCGCTTTATTGAAAATAATTAAAAAACAGATAGTATCAGTGCAAAGCACAAAAACTGATATTATCTTCCAACTTACAATTATTTAAAAAACGAAGAATAAAAATGTATATTTAATTTTACTTTTTAATTTTATATAAGTTATAGCAGTGTCAAAGACTTACAGCCAGGGGCAGGAGGAGCTGAAATATCTAAAACAAAATTACTTAAATATTTTATTTATCCTAATGCATCATATGGCTCATGGTTCTAAGGCTAAGTATACAGTTGTTTTAATATGTATTCGTTTTAAATGGATTTTTAGGTAGATATTTTTCTACATTCATAAAATAAAAACTAAGTTTGCAAGAAAACACGTCAATTCAACTACAATTACATTATATTGGCCTTGGTCGTTTAAGTAGATTTTTTTTTTCTTAAAAATTGTTTTTATCATTTTTTTTTTAGTATCTTTGGCCATCAAAAAAAAAAAATTAGTACAAATCAGATTTTTGTGAAAAATAATGTCAGTTTTCTGAAAAAAATATTAATTTTTTTTCGCGTAACAGAAAGTCATTAAAATCGTGTTTATTATCTAAGAAGTTAAAATTTTTGTAGCGCCCGAAAATTAAGAATTATTCTAATATTTTCATCAGAAAGCTGAGGAAATTTTACATAAAGTGTACATAGTTTCAAATTGGGATCTCCATAAAAACGCTTAGAAAACAAAATGAAATGAGGTATAAAAAAGGTAAAATTTCATAGATAAGTCGAAAAATCTGGTAAAAACGACAAACAGTATTCGAAATAAGTGAAATAATTTTGTTGGCCGAAGATACTACAAAAAATAAAAAATATTTTACCAATTTTGTATAAATTAATTTTATTTTATATTTAAAAAAAATTGTTATACCTTCTGCAGGTGGATTTGAAGGTGGAGGATCATCTTTACCCGCATACACGGACACCACTATGCAAAATATGGTGGTTACCATACAAATTAAGCTTATCAAATTCATTTTATTCAAATAGTTATAATTATTAACATAAAGAATGTAGAATACCATACTAAAGCAGCAGTACGTTTGCTGCTTACATTATATAGAGAGATATGTTTGTATTATTTTGTAGGCGAAGGGATTGTACATATTTAATTGGTTTATGTATTGTTATTGTGTATGTGTTCATTGTTTGTTAAATATGTTTGGCCGAATGAAGTACAATTTGAGTACTATTGTTACGAATAAAACGTGTAAACAACACACAAAATTTATGTTTTTTGGTTCTAGAACCTAGTTTAAAATACCGCCAGACATTTTGTATGCTTTTAGCAACTTGTTTTTTTAGTTTTGCAGCAAAGTGATTTATGACATATGAGTAATATTTTTCACACTAGTGGTGTAAAATGTATAGGTTACACCGAAACAGTTAAATTAAAAAACCTACAGTTAAGTTAGTATCACAAACATAATAGACTAGATTTTATTAACAAAATCTATTCAATGTCCGAAATAATGAAATTTATTGATATTGCCGTGTTGTTTTAACATATTGTTTAACAATGCAAGTTTATTTTATCATAATGCACTAAAGACTCAGGTTTCATATACATTTTTAAAACAATTTAAGCCCGGCATTTTCTTTATTATAGTTTGATATCGATACACCAAACACTTCTTCTTAGTCCATACATTACCACAACTTTTTAAGAATAACAATTTTACAATTTTTGAATACTGCGTGCAATAATGTTGTAAAAAATAATTAGAACAGTTCTAAATACAGATTTACATAGTCTTGAACCCAGAAAAAACCATTCACCATTTTACCCATTGTATTTATTTAGCACAGTAACTGTATGAAAACAATTTTTTTTTAGTTTCTGATGAAGCATAGGGTTTGCATTATAGACCATTAAAGGTCCTTCATAGAAATTCTTAGTTAAGTAGAAAATTTAAATTAAAGAAATTGTCATTATAAGAGACTGAACTGCAGTGTTAAGGACTAAACAAATACATGTTGAACTAAAAAGTTAGGGACACATAGTTTACAGGGTGAAATGAGGAAATGATTGAAGTATTCAAAAAACTATAATTGATTCTGAAAACTAGAGTACTTGATTAACTGAATATTGTCAGGTGTTGATTTTTTAGAATGAAGTCAAACATCTAGGACATATTTAAAATACAAAACCAAGGTGTGGGACATTGTGAAGGACTGAAAATTCAACCATTTAAATTTTTTTTTTATTAGAAGTAGATAGTTTAAGCACCTTAATTTTGATAAAAAACGTTGTTCCGGAACTATTTTACGTAAACAGTAAATAAATTTCCTAAAAATCAAAAAACAAGTCTAGTAAAAGTTTGCGGACCTAAAATTCCTTGGTTTCAGAGTCAAAATATACAGTTATTTGTTGTGCGTTATTATTTTATTAAATATACATCTAGGACACAGCTGTTCAATAAATTGATTACTGTTTGTGTAGGCACCTTTATGGTATGAGTCAGACTGTTATCCAAAAAATTATATTTTTTGTTTTGAGTCATAGATTGTTATACAAAAAAATGTATTTGTAAAATAAGCCTGTGGTATACTACACTAAATCTAACATTTTCAAACTACATATTTTCTTCTATAAATGCCAAACCATATCAACGTGGGTGGAGGGGTATAAAGTTGGGATGGCACAGAGTCTAGTGAGCCAAAAATGAAACAGACTCTAAGAAAAATAAACACTTAAACAAAGAAATTAAATAATTACTAATTAATAATTTTTATTCCCACCTACCTTTGAAACAAGATGGTTTATTAAAAAACTTTATAATTTTTTCTGTTTGTTTAATTTTTTTACAACTACCAATATAACGCGCCCAATCATTGTTTTCAAACTTCTATTTCTTTTTCTACAAACTTTTATAACATATTTTAGTTATTTTTAAAAAAAAATGTTTGCTACTAACCAACCCTTAAAAAAAGATTGTGCGGATTGCCAATACTATACCCCCATTCCATTTTCCTTCCATTATTAATTATGTTGTTTCAGTTTGAAGTTATTTATACTCTATTTTGTAATTTATGAATTTTACCGTACATCGTTGTATTGATTAGGACAGTGAGATCTAACATAACAAAATATACCAAAATTCCTTTCCCCTAGAAGTGTTAGAAACTGTTTCTTCATTTATAATTTTAAGCGTAGTTTAAGACTTAATCTCTGTAAAATTAAATTGAGTTTTGATATAGTGTCGCTCTAAAATATATAAGATTTTCTCAAAATTATTTATTATTTTTTATTAATTGATTGATATTTGTTATTCATTATAAATGCGACTATGATAATTGTATATACTTATTTATTATTATTTAATAAATTTATTTGTTTTTGTTAACAGTAATGGATATGAGTATTGTGTGTGTATGTAGAAAAAGAAATAGAAGTTTAAAATCAATGATTGGGCGCGTTATATTGGTAGTTGTAAAAAAATTAAACAAACAGAAAAAATTATAAAGTTTTTTAATAAACCATCTTGTTTCAAAGGTAGGTGGGAATAAAAATTATTAATTAGTAATTATTTAATTTCTTTGTTTAAGTGTTTATTTTTCTTAGAGTCTGTTTCATTTTTGGCTCACTAGACTCTGCGCCTTCCCAACTATATACCCCTCCGCCCACGTTGGTATGGTTTGGCATTTATATAAGAAAACATGTAGTTTGAAAATGTTAGATTTAGTGTAGTATAGCACAGGCTTTGTTTTACAAATACATTTTTCAGATAACAGTCTGACTCATACCAAAAAGGTGCCTACACAAACACCGCACCAAATATGCTAAAAATTACACTTGTTTTCGACAATAACAAATGGAATCGTAATCAATTTATTAAACAGCTGCGTCCAAGATATATATTTAATAAAATAATAACGCACAACAAACAACTGTATATTTTGACTCTGAAACCAAGGAATTTTAGGTCCGCAAACTTTTACTAGACTTGTTTTTTTGATTTTTAGGAAATTTATTTACTGTTTACGTAAAATAGTTCCGGAACAACGTTTTTTATCAAAATTAAGGTGCTTAAACTATCTACTTCTAATAAAAAAAAAATTTAAATGGTTGAATTTTCAGTCCTTCACAATGTCCCACACCTTGGTTTTGTATTTTAAATATGTCCTAGATGTTTGACTTCATTCTAAAAATCAACACCTGACAATATTCAGTTAAGCAGGTACTCTAGTTTTCAGAATCAATTATATTTTTTTGAATACTTCAATCATTTCCTCATTTCACCCTGTAAACTATGTGTCCCTAACTTTTTAGTTCAGGATCTCATATTTTTCTTAAAGTGGCACCAATTCAAAGCTTTTACTTCAAATTTCGTTTTTGAGAGATAACCAAATTGCTTGAATGTCAACATAAAAGTAACATTGACCACATTTGGCTTATCTCATTTCTGGAAGATTATTAGGCAATGTAATATTGAGAAAAACGCAGTCCGCCAAATTCGTCATTCTGGCCCTCACAAAGCTGTATTTTTTAACTGCAAGTGTCTTTTCTTTTATTGTTTTTTTCATAATAAGTGCCTTTATAATCTATAAGTGTTACAAAAATATGGCTTTTTTTCAACCAGTAGTTAATGTTTTTGGGGGCGATTTTCAGTCCCTCGTTTTTTCCAAAAAATATTATTATGAGGGACTGAAATTTTACATTTAGTTTTATAAAAGTTCAATGTGTTAACCTACTATATTATGTCAATAATAGTATTATAATGTTATCTATTAAGTTGTTAATTATAACCATTTGTTTGTTTATTTGATTATTTCTTTAGTTTTTAGCACTGCAGTTCAGTCTCGTATAATGGCAATTTAAATTTTCTACTTAACTAAGAATTTCTTTGAAGGAACTTTAATGGTCTTGAATGTGAACCCTATGCTTGATCAGAAACCAAAAAAAAAATTGGTAAAAAATTAACTTTTTTAAAAGTAAAAAAATAAATGTAAAAATTCCTTAGTTTCAGAGAATCGCCCATATACCTTTTAAACTAAGCAATAGACTAATACTATAAAAACCAAAATGTGTTTTTATGATTCACACCGAAACCAAAATGTGGTAACCTAACCACACACACTCAAACACAGTGTGAGTGTGTGTCTTCAATATTTTATTTACGCAGTTAAGACAATACAATTTACGTACAATTAAATTAAATGTAGCATTAAGTAATAATTTAAAATTTTTACACAAAGACAATTTACTAGCATGATATTGCATCCTAATGTACAAAATAGTTATTCGCAATAGTTATTATTGGAACATCGGGATCATTGACAAATCCAACTCATTTGCCGATTACTTCTACGGAGAATGACATAAGCCCTCCTATCAACTATCTAAAATAAATCAACAAATTATTAGTTAGCCCCATACCCATGATTTTTCCCTTCAAACATTTTTCTCCAAATGAAGTCAAATACGCAATTAGCAAATCAAAGAACAGTAAAACTTCAGGTCACAAACAAATAATTATTGACATATTAACAAATGATATTTGGCAGGTGACTTAAAAAGTCACCTGGTTTGACCAACTCAATGCCATTTAACCAAAAGACAGCTGAAAATGGTCAAGAAATTGTTGACTTATTTAGTCAATACTTTTCTTCAGTATATAAAGATACAGTTCCTACAAATAATATGTTCAGTCTAATATAGTTCAATCTATTAATCCGTTAAATGCACTTCATATTGAACTCTTTGAAGTTTTCAACGAATTGGATATTTTCTCATTTAAAAACGCTATTGGTCCTGATGGTCTCTTTCTTATATATTTATTTAACTCAGATTTATACTTTCTCCACCTATCACATATTTCTTCAATATTTATTTAAATATTGGCTCATTCCCATCACTTTAGAAATCCACCTATATTAACCCAATTCTTAAAAAAGGTAATAAATCATTAATTTCAAACTACCGTCCTATATCAATAATTTTTATCCTCCCAAAAGTATTTTTTAAAATAATAAATATTAAACTAACACCTATATTTAAAAATATTTTAGCACCACAACAACATGGATTTCGTTATAATAAATCATATCTTACTAATTTAATAACTATAAGACATCATATAATAAAATCTTTTTCCTATACTCATAAAACCGATGTTGTTTATACTGATTTTGAGAAATACTACAGGAAATTGGCTTTGCCATTCCCCTAATATCTTGGTGTAACTCTTTCCTAGGTCATCGAATCCAATTTGTTAAATATAAAAAAAGATAAAATTAAATAGACTCAAGTTGTTGTTCAACTTAAACGATCCATGTATGTCATAATGTTGAATTATTTTAAATGTTATTATATTATCTTTTTGTGTGATAATATTATAAATAGTGTGGTACACAATAAAACGGTATAATGTAAGGAACAATTTCATCAACCTCATAATCACTCAAAAATTCTAGGCCAGTGCATAGTGAAAACATTAAACAGAGTCAACTTATTGTTGAATTTAATGGTCAAAATATATTAATGTGTTCAAAAAATTATTAAATTATAAATAGTTATATTACAGTCGGATTATAATTAATAGAATTATTATTTTATTATTGTAAATATAGTTTGATTATAATCATTTTCGTTATTTTTTCAATCTGAATTTTCGAACTTCTTTGTTGTAATGGGGCTTGCAAACGTGTTATACTGTAAGTATTTTTTTCCTGTACACAAGTTATTGTAGAAAATCTATAGGCCATTTTAGCAGGTTCTGTATAGTTAAGTTATTTGGGGATATTTAAATATATAGAAATCTCTAGTTCGTCGATTATTACGTATAAACTTTAGCCCTAATTCCGGAAACACTTTATTTTTAAATAATTTGATTTTTTTACGGAGTTGCTTCTCGATTCCTGTTTGCGAATTTTTTAGAACAACATTATTTGTGTGCTCGGCCGTTACCATGCAAGTCATCTGACTGTATATTTTGTTTAGTTCAACTTCAATTTCTGACATATTCTCCAGGAAACTTTTCATTTTTATGTTTAACTTTTCCTCATGGTACACGTTCTCTTTTTTATTATAATAATTGTTAAAGTTTGTGTCATTGTCATTTGTTATTATAATATAATTCTTAAAGAAGATTAAGATTTTTGAAACATACGTGTCCGTAGTCCTAGGAGACAACCATTGAAAAAACAATACGGCGTTTTTCATGTACAATAGAACTGGGTAGCTCTTTTGAACTGTTTTCACAAATGATTTAACAAAGAAATATTTTTCCTTAGGTGTCATTCCCTTATGATAGAACTCTAATATAGCATTGATGTATAACAATAACTCTTTTAATATTTCAATATAGTAGCAGCACATCAGATCACAGACTGAACGAATTTTACTGGCAATCTTATGCTCATCGAATCCAGGGGTGAACAAATTTTCAACACCATATTGCTGATTATCCACCACAATCCTTAAGTGACCCAAATAACGTGACCAGCCGGAGTGTTTTAGTATCTTTTTTGTTTTCCGTAATCGTTTTGACCAGTCGGGATTTTCATTTAAAACGGTAGCTTTAAGTTTGGCACTGTACGAGAAACCCAGGAGAGCGTAATCCAATACTAAAAACTCGTTTATTGTGTTATTAACCAAAGTGTATAATTCACGCATTTTATCGACTTTGCTGATCCTTTTGAATTCTATTAAGTATGTTATTAATTGGGCCCAACTAAACGTGGAACTATCAATTTTTTTTTTTTTTAAATATACTGCCGGACCACATGAGTTTTTGAAAAAATTGAATGCGCTTTTTTTTAGATCGAATAATATTTCTATAATAAAGTGTACTCTATAATGACCAGTTACAATATTGAATCTTTTCAGGATATCAAAAAATTCGGTGTTTAACATGGTTTGCGGAGATAACGATTTTAAAAACGATAGCGCACTTCGCATGTGATACACTACGATTTCCGGGTTTAATATGTCAAAAAACTTACGCAGACATTTCTTTTGAGCGCGAGAGGGCACCCAATGACATGATAGACCAAGTTGTGTTAAATATTCTTGATATGTCAGATAAATACTGGTGTACTTGCAACTCAGGAAATGGTAGGCTTGTTTGATTTTATCATCTACGTTACTGGCCTTTACCATAATCGGCAATCCTTTGGTATCAATCCTAAGCAAATCGTTCACATTGTAACTTCTACCGTTTTCCACGATTTCCAGTGGATGGAAACCGCGCCACCCCGGATAACTCAGAAGTTTGGCCATCTGCTGTATGGGGTCTGCTGCAATCGAATCAAATAACGTACAGTTGCATAACACAAGAAACGTCAAACCTTTTAAAAACCGTCGAGCCAGCATTTTTATTTTGCAAAAAATTTAAATCACGAGTAACTACGGACTTTGAACGAATCACTGAGAACCGAACAATCCGGATAATTAACTTTGTATGATAAATTTTGGCACGTGCCGGACTAATACCACACATTTACGCATATTAGGACGAATCTGTATATTGTTTATATTTTGTGCAAACCAACAGTCAAAGTAAACACAAATGGTATGTTTGAGTATAATTTCGACTATTACTGCCCCTCCTCCACATCACCACTCATGATTGCCACTACCGACCGTATCAGATTACGGCACCGCTTTGTTTCAACAGCTTTTCCTAAAACTTAATCATAAATATTCAAAAACTCAATAATACATTTTAAATGTACATTATATGTAGTAGTGGTAGTAGAAGCAGTGACCAATCGCCGTTTTGTATCCCTTTTGTGTTTTAAATTTTTTATTTAAATAATTACCTAGCGACCAATAACTATTAATGGGATTCTAATGTGGTGCTGTATGAAACTTTACTAGCAATGAATATCATATTCCTACAATAATATGCATTTTTCTTTTGTAGACTCCTTTAACTAACGAGCGAAAGATAACACTGTATATTTACATAAGTTATAGTGAATACCTATTTTGTACATTGGTATTCTACCATCGCTGTAGCGTGTGGAATAGTTTTATCCCTCAAGACATATTGCAACTACATTGCGATAATTATCGTTTAATAACTTTAAACTACCAACTAAAATGTTTAGTAATAGCTAAAATCTCCTTGTTAAACGAAAGCCAACAAGATAAAAGTATAATTTTTTTATTATAATTTTGTCTGTATTATTAACCAATAATCTGTCTTAGCTAAAATAGTTTTTCATAGAAAAAAAACGTGGTTAAAAAAAAATTCAACGACCAACGTGTGTCAACTATTAATTTTTCTATTAAGTATTTGAATATATAGATAATAAACGTTTTTGAATTATTTTTCATTCTAGTTCAGAACTTTTAGAATTCGAATATCAAACAGTTTTAGTATTAGCTAAAATCTCCTTGTTAAACGAAATCCAATAAAATAGAAGTATGATTTTTTAATTTTAATTTTGTCTATAATATCTTGTTGTACGGAACCCAACAATTTATAGTTATTACTCGTATTTTTTTACACATTAATTGTGTAAGAAAATATGAAGTATATTTATTCAATAACCTGCAAATATGCAAATATTCAATATGCAAATTAAATCTGCTACTCCGATTGAATTAGGGTAATTCTCCAATTCAAAGATAAAACAAAACAATTTTTTTATAAAACAAACTTTATCGTTACTAATTGTGATAAGAAAAACTAGTATCAAAAATAAATAATGCAGTAAAAATATTAGTTTGTAAAACACCTAGGCTATAAAATAAAAAACAAAATATGTTTTAATGATCATTAGGTATATTCAAAAGAGATATCAGAGGCAAGAAAAAACCAGAGCAAAAACTTTTATATCATATTTAAGTCATTTTTCATAACTTATTTTATGCTACTAACCAACCCTTAAAAAAAGATTATGCGGATTGCTAATACTAAACCCTCCTTCCATCATTATTTGTGTTGTTTCAGTTTGTACTTATTTATATACTATTTTGTAATTTATTAGATATACCATATATCGTTGTAATTAATTAAGACAGTGAGATCCAACTCCTTCCCGTTAGAAGTCTTAAAATGTTTCTTTTACAATTTTAAGCGTAGTTTAAGACTTAATCGCTGAAAATTAAAATTAATTTAGGTATATGAAAAAAATGAATATCTACAAAGTAACAAAATATGGTAAATATTCAATAATTCAAAAAGTTATGCGTGTTTTTATTTTAAAAGTGTATCTATTCTAAGTTCTAGGAATAGGAACACATACAAAAATGAAACAAAGAAAAATACCTTCCTTTATTGGTTTAAATGTATGTTTTTTATTTCAGTTGATCCTTTTTTTTTTTTGCTCATATTTTCTGATATCTAAAGAAATTCTACTGATTCGTCTACATTCAGTTTATCGCATTTAAAATAATAGTATTGTTATACAATACTCGTACAATCGAATTAAGTAATACTTATAAATGTTTACATAAGGTCAATTTAATATTGTACCTTTATGTACAAAATAGTTATTCTCTATAATTATTAAAACATTAGGGTTTCATAGTCATGCTGGAAAATGGATCAAACATTTGAATAGGTGCCTACACAAACAGAATAAAAGTTCTTAAAAATCATTAAAAATGTTTTGAACAGCTATGGTCTATGTGTAGATGAAAAAATAATAAAAAAACCTACAAAAACAACTGAATATTTTACTCAAAAACTTAAGCTAACCTTTTCAACTAAGCGATTAGCTAATATTATGAAAAATATCAAACTGTGTTTTTATGATTCACACCTGGATTATAAAAAAAGCCAATACAGTAGGGTTCAGTCATAGGGTGACGGAATTTATTTTTAAACAATTTAAATTCCAAAAGCATTAAATGTTTGTAAGCTAATGCATAAGTTGCTGCTATGAACTCTAGGGACTTGTTTTATTTTCAATATATTTATATAGTATACAGGTTTTTATAATTTATAGTATACTACAAATGGACAGCGAATCCGTTTAGAAACCACCACCTCAAGATCATAGCGTTAGGCCTTAAAAGACCGTTAAGCTTGATGATGATAGTATACTACAAACATTGTTTACAAATTTTAAGGTACTACATACAAAATTATTATACGTTTTGGGATAACTTTTTTACATATGCATGCCATTATTGCCAAAAACATACGTAGTTTTACACAGTATTTAACATTAACAGTATTCACTATGAAAACGCATATTTTGATATTCCTATAATACAAAATAAATATGACTAAATGGAGTTTTCAATTACAAGTGGCTTATGTAAATGTTTTATTTCGTTGTATTTAATAACAACTAGAGCATTAATAACGTTTTTCTATTAAACTTGTTTAAACAAACACAAAAAAAAAACGTGTCGATGCAAAGTTATCTCTTGTTTTAGGATACCTGCATATTTTGTACTTGACTACATTTATAATGTACTTTTTGCCAATACTAATATAAGTCGAGAACAAAACATAATAATCATAACCCCCCTTGACGTTGTAGGGGGGGGGGCTCACGAGCTCTTATTTGAGTCTGTGCTAAGCGGTCTCAAGTATTAGAGTTGGCCCTTACATTAGTTAGTCGGGGTTGACAGGTTTGGTCTACCTGCTAGCACATTGCCAGCGGATCAGGACAAGAAGACTCCTTAAAAACCCAACTTCGAAAAGTACACTCTAAACCAACCGGTTAGGTTTCCTGACCAAATTAGGTGGCCAAACTGTCATTTTTAATGATCTACTGGTCTGGTTACATGCATTTCAATTCCACCCAACTTAACCTAATTTCAAAACAGCCAAAATCAGGGTCATCCGACAAAGAAGCTCCATCGTTGATACCAAATATCTTAATCTGTTAGCTTATCTCATAAATCTCAGTTTGGAAAACCAATTAAATTTCTTATAGTATTGCTATAGTTATACTACTTTGATGATGTGCATACTAAAAAGGTATTATATAGCTTGCGTACGAGTCCGCAACACCACAGGATACTTTTTTATGTATCTCAGGCTAATATTTTAGTGTTTTCATAATATCTGGCCCAAAACAATTCATAGAGAATTTGGCCCCTTTAAATATTAAAATTATTATTTATTTCTATTTTGAACGTTGTGAATACAACATATATGCCCCCCCCCATTCCCACCCCAACCACAACCATCATGTCTTACCCCTAGCTCTCACCCCTATCTCTCACTCCCTAACTCTCACCCCTAACACTCATCCCCTAACTCTCATCTCCTTTTTCGTGCATGTTTAAACAAGTTTAATAAAAAACGTCATTAACGCCTCACATGTTGTTTTGATATATATATATATATATTTATATATAGAAGCATATTTTAAAAAACATCGAAGCAAAAAATATAACATTTTTATAAGTTTAACCTGATGAATTGTATTAGAATACCATATTTAGTAATATTTATTTTGTATTGTAGTAATTTTTCAAGATGTGTGTATAATGTTAATCATAAATCATGTCGTGTAAAGCTGCGTATGACCAAATTGGTCTTAACATTGACTTATAAATAAGAATTTTGTTATGAAGCGGGAGTTTGGATTTCAGTATAGGACGTAGTAAGTGCGAACGAGTATTTAGAGACTTCCTTTTTGATTTTAGGTGGGGGCCCCAGGTTAGTCTTTTATCTAAAATAATACCTAAATATTTGACTTGAGACAAGGAAGGGATAGGAACTTCTTGGAGGGTGAGAATAGGCGTATTTTTTTTATTGAGTGTAAAAGAAACATGTACAGATTTTTCTGCATTAATTTTAATTTTCCAGTTTGAGGACCATTTTCCAATTTGATCGAGGTGTTGTTGAAGAGCATTAAATGCTTCGGTGGGGTCTCTATTGGAGGATAGAATAGCTGTGTCATCGGCGTAGGTGGCTAGAATAGTGTTTTGGGTGTGAGGGATGTCTGAAGTGAAAATGTTGTAGAGGTCAGGCGAAAGATCACTTCCCTGAGGAACTCCTGCTAATATAGGAAAGAGGGAGGAAAAGGCATTACCATGACGAACTTTAAATGTACGATTTTCAAGGTATGATCGAATTAGTAAATAAAGAGGAGCAGGGAGGAATAATTTGATTTTATACAACAATCCGGTGTGCCAAACTCTGCCAAAGGCTTGTGCTACATCCAGGAAGACACCCGGACAATACTTTTTGTTCTCAAAAGAAGAAGAAATTACATCGACTAGCCTGTGCACTTGTTGTATGGTGGAATGTGTGTTTGTAGTTAAAAAAAAAAAAAAAAAAATTGATAAAATTTTCAGGGTCGGACCCCGAGGTACGGCAGTAGAAGTGGCTCGTCCCTAAGGTTGCATCAAGCTAGCAGCTTTGCTGCTGGTAGCCCTGCACCGGGGGTGGGTGACCATGCTTCCGGTCCAGATAACGCCAATGAAAACGGGGGAGACGGACAACGACTAAGGACAATGGAAAACTTGGATTTTTCGATGACGATTTTGACGACGTCGCCACTGATGACAGAGACGCGGCCAGTGGCGAATTTAAACCCGCTAAGTGGTAACCTAATTTTTATTGCGATAGTGGCCATCGAAAGAGACAATTTAGATAGGATTCAATAGAGTGGAGTGAAAAATGATAAAACATTTTTATTTCATTAAGAGGATTTCATGTGGTCTGTTTTTTGATTTCCATTATGTACTCGAAGTCGTATATAAAACCAACGTACACATTTTCTTTCAGAACCGAAGAGTGAGCCACCCGGTATCTTGGGGATCTCCGACATCAGAATATCCTATGCCTAGGACCGCTCCCTGTGATATCTCTTCTGGATATAATGATATAAATTATTAGAACATAATTTGTCTTTCATTTTAATGCTTAGTTATACGCGTTTACACAAAATGGTTTTTTACTGCATTATTTTTTTTTTTGATATAGACCGTATCAACAATAAGCAACGATAAAGTATGTTCAAGAAAAATGTTTTTTTTGTCTTCCATTTGAATTGGAAAATTAACCTAATTCAATCGGAGTAGCAAATTCAATTGCATATTCGGTTAGCCTATTAAATGTTGATTTATGTAATAAAACTGGTAAATTGCAGGTTATTGAATAAATATACTTCATATTTTCTTATACATTTAATGTGTAAAAGAATAATTACTATATATTGTTGGCTTTCGTATAATAAGGGGATTTTAGGTATTAATACAAATTTTAGTTGATCACTTATAGTTATAATGCATTAAACGATAATTATTGCAATGTAGTTGAAATATATCTTGAGGGATAAAACAATAAATATAATCATTCTACGCGCTACAATGATGGTAAAACACGAATATACAAAACAGGGATGCGCTCTTCATAATATCTGGTAGTGTCTTTCGAATATGTTTTATCCTATCTATTTCTGAGATAATGTTCTCGTCTTTGGGGGTTATTGGGGCAATATCGTATAGATATTTGTGGTTATAGGCTGACACATTCCCGTGGCTATGTCACGACCGTGTCATCTAATCTTTTGTTCGTCTCTCGGCCGCCTTTTTAAGCATTGCCTGGATGATTAGTATTTTACAAAACGACGTACAAGCCACCGCTTGTGTTAATTTATGTTAAAATACTTAACACTCTTCCGTTGTTAGCTCAAACATTTTTCATGATACAATATTTTTTTAACACAGCACGTTAATTCGTC
Source organism: Adelges cooleyi (assembly GCF_023614345.1). Lineage (NCBI taxonomy): Eukaryota > Metazoa > Arthropoda > Insecta > Hemiptera > Adelgidae > Adelges > Adelges cooleyi. The sequence continues at coordinate 3,416,902 of NW_026095751.1, forward strand.
AATTAAAAGCGGAACATGCATGTAGCTAGTTAAATAAACAAAAATCAACTACATTCTTAAACATAATATGTTAAATAAATAAAATGGTTATTTATAAAACATAACTTTTAATTATTATACTGTCTGCTAAAGCAGCATTAATGATTATGTATAAATTACAGGTATATACATTAATACTTTTATGCCGTTTTGTAGAAAAAGAAATACATTTTTTAAAGTGCTTTTGAAGAATATATATAAGAATATAATGTATCTGAAGAATATAAAAAGTATTGTGTTTTTTACTTACATCATGAAAATGTACAACACTTTCGCGGTATAATAAATTATATTTCATTATAACTATTGTTTTTTTCCCTTATAGAGAGAATCATTAACACTAAAAACATACAGAGATGGTAGTTTATTCCGGTAGGTATGTCAGAGTACTTATTTTTTAGCTTAAAGTTAGCTATTGCTCATTTTCACACTGAATGTAAAAAAACAGACGGTACCGTTGAAAACAAAAACAACCGATACAGCGGCAGTTGTTAAAGCACCATGGCACAATTATTATACGGTCGGTGGTGGCAGTCATAGGAGGTGATGTGAAGAGGGGTATGGTAGTCGAAATAAAGCACGACGCTACCGTTTGCGTTTACTTCGACTGTTAGTTTGCACAAAATATATTCATTACACACATTCTTGATAATATGCGTAAAGTTGTAGTATTTCAGTAATTCGTTCGAAGTTCGTAGTTGCTCGTGATATAAATTTTTATAAAAATTAAAATGCTAGCTCGACATTTTTTAAACGGTTTCATGTTTCAAATATTTTGCAGTAGTATATTATTCAATTCGATTGCGGCAGACCCCGTGCACCAGATGTCCAAACTTCTGAGCTATCTGGGATGGCGCGGCTTGCATCCACTGGAAATCGTCGACGACAGTGGACGGCACAATGTAAACGATTTGCTTGAGACCAATACCGAAGGTCGGATTATGGTAACAACCAGTAACGTAGACGATAAAATCCGACAAGCCCAACATTTCCTGAGCTGCCAGTACACTATTGCTTTTCTAACTTATCAAGAATATTTGTACAGACTTAGCATAGTATGCAAGTGGATGAACTCTTCTCCTAAATGGAAATGTCTGCGTAAGTTAAGGCAAATATTGAACCCGAAACTCTTAGTGTCGCGCATGCAAAGTGCGCTATCGTTTTTCAATTCATTAACTTCACGAACTTCTTTGAAAACGGAAGTTTTCGATATCCTGGAAAGGTTCAGTAAATTGTACGTCTCCGCCATATTCCCTGAAGATGACATTGACGGCGGTGCATACAATAATAACAAATTATACAATATTATAACGATACTCTACGATCTAGAAGTAAGAGCTATTAAATTTTTTAAAACCTTCTGTGGCCCTGCGGCGCATTTGAAAGAAAAAAAATTTGATAGTTCCACGTTTAGTTGGGCCCTCGCAAAAACATTCGAAATAGAATTCAAGCCTTCCAGTGACGTCGATAAAATAGGCGAAATATACACTTTGGTTAACGACGCAATAAACGAGGTTTTAGTATTGGATTACGCTCTCCTGGGCTTCGCGTTCAGTACGGAATTAAACGTTACCATTTTAAACGAATATCCCGACACGGTAAACCGAGTTCACCAAACAAAAAAGATACTAAGACACTCCGGCTGGTCACATTATTTGGGTCATTTGAGGATTATCGTGGATAATCAGCAATACGGTGTTGAAAAACTGTTCGCCCCTGAAGTTGACGAGCATAATATTGACAGTAAAATTCGCCACGTCTACGAGCTGATGAGCTGTTACTATGTTGAAACATTAAAAGAGTTATTGTTATATATTAAGGTTATATCGGAATTCTTTCATTCGGGGATGACAGCTGAGGAAAAATTTGTCTTTGTTGAATCCTTTGTGCAAACAGTCAAAAAGAGCGATCTGGTAATAGTGTATATGAAAGATGCTATTTTATATTTTCAACTGTTATCTCCTCAGACCTCAGATATTTATGTTTCGAAAATTCTGACCTTCTTCAAGAACTCTATTGAAGTAACAAATGTCTTTTTGGCAGACTTTTATTATTCAAATGAGAAAGTCTATCGTGAGGCAAAGTTACTTTTAAAAATGAAAAGTTCTCTGGATAATTTGTCAGAAATTGAAAATGAACTAAACAAAATATACAGTCAGATGACTTGCATGGTAACGAATGAACACAAAAATAATGTTGTTCTCGGAAATTCGCAAACAGCTATTGAGAAGCAACTCGATAAAAAAATTGACTTGTTTATAAATACAGTGTTTCCAAAATTGGGGCTAATGTTTACAGTTCACTCTCGACATGTTAACAAATTCTCTCTACTCAAAAATTTTCCATTTCAAATTAAATGTCCATTTCATCGCTAATCCTACTCGTCTAATAAAGCAATTATCCACGACCTTTTTCACGATATTGTCTACAAAATAAAAATGTTCCACAAATTTTCTACAATAATTTGTATACAGAAAAAAATGCTTACAGTATAGCTTGTTTGCAAGCCTGATTATAACAAAGAAGTTTCGATTATTCAGACTAAAACAATAACGAAATTGTTTAATATAATAACTTCATTTATAATGATAAAATAATTAGTCAATTAGTTTAAATCCGAGTGTAATATAATTATTTATAATATAATTATTTTTTAAATAAATTAATATACTTATACCATTTGAATTCAGCAATAATTTTTTTTCCTGTGGACTGATTAACTCGAGTTTCACATTTATAGATTCGAAATCATGTTGGTACTTTGGTTGGTCGAAACTAGATAAAATCATCTTCAAAATCGAGAAAACCCGAAAAATTTAACTGATTAGTGAAAAACTAAGTCACAATGTCAATAACAATAGTATAGCTATAGCAATCATTGGTTTTTTTTTTGTTTTAACATTATATTTTGTGCACTGAATGGTAAGGTTTTTATGGCAATCCGATCATCCGGTAATGTCAATACAAATTGAATCAAACTTTTAAATTGGCAGAAATTATCTTAACACTATTGTCGGCGTGGCCGTCAACGTGTAAATTACTTTTATACAAATTACATTTTAAGAAATACAAATTATTTTACCATTTGTAAAATGGTGACATTCAATTTTAATAGTTATCTGATTATACTAAAGAAAGTACAATTAATATTAAAGTAGTTACTTATACAAGTCACTTATTGTGTTATACAATATTATACCATTAAATTGTTCTTATGTAATCATATATAATTATTACATAATGCTACATTTATTTTGATTGCATGTAAATTGTATAACAATTTTAGAGATTTTCCAACTTAGGAGTACGACGTTCTATAACTTTTTTTAAAAAATAGTCAATAAACTCCAAATTTGTATAGAATATTTTTTAAACATATTACAACCGTTAAACGTTGATAATCCAAACAAATATCATAAATCTTTTTCCCAAGAAGAGGTGGGCACTTTATGTTTATGAAGATTTTTTAGGTGAACTTCTAGGGATTGATGTCTGAAAATTCGACCTAAAGTAGATCTGTAGTCAAACATTGTTTTATATTAAAGATAACTACATGTAAATAAGAGATTCCAATAATATAAACTACTTAGACCAAAAAAAAAGCTCTCCCGAAAAAAATAAGAAAAGGAAGGCATTTTTCTTGGTTTTGTTTTAAGAAAATAACAAAAATAAACACAATTCAAAATTTTATAATTTACATACAATTTAATAGCGTTATCCATTAATATTGAATTGTAGTTGTTTTTGTTAATTTTACATTTTTTTTTTTATGAGTCAGATTGTTATCCAAACAATTATATTTGCAAAGATAGTCTATTGAGGCAGTTTTCAAGCTGCATAAGTTTTTTAATAAACATTTAAAACACCAACGTTCAAATTGTTATACAAAATTTGTATTTGTAAAAGAAGCTTGTGCTGTACATTACAATAAATCTAACTTTATTAAACTGCGTATGTTTTTTCATACCGACGTTGGCGGAGAGGTAGGTATAATCAGGATGGCACGGAGTCTAGTAAAGCCAAAAATGTGGCAGGTTTTTTGAAAAATGATGACTTAAATAAAAAAAAATTACATAACTACTAATAACTAATTTTTATTTGCGTTTTCACTTCTATTTCTTCTTCCGCATGCACTCTTCTCCATAATAAATAACAAAAATAAATGAACTTATTAAACGATAATAAATAATTCTGTACTACTTATTATTATAAGTAAACAAAATTTAAAATTTTTTTGAGAAAAATCATTAATGTTGTAGAGTATTAAAATGAGACGCTCAAAAATGTAAATAAAGAAACAGTTTCCAACAATTCTAGGAGGAAGGAATTTTTTTATACTTTGTTGAGTTAGATCTCGCTGTCCTAATTGATATTTTTAATATTAAATAATTAGACACATAAATAAACATTAAACAACATGCATAACAATGGAAGGAAGATGGTAGGAAGGTTTAGTATTGGCGATCCGCAAATACTTTTTTAAAGGTTAGTTAGTAGCATAAATATGTTTCGAAAAATTATTTAAATAGGTTATTAAGGTGTTTGCTCAGGTTTTTTCTAGTATAAAACATTTTGCCTGTAATTTATTTATTTTTTTGATATAATGGTATGAATCATTAAAACATATTTTGTTTTTTATTTTATTGCTTAGTTCAGAAGGTATACCACGTTTTACACAAAATTGTTTTTACTGCATTAGTCATTTTTGATATACCGGATGCTTCTTCTAACGCTCTACTAGTCTGCTCTTTTTTTGATCTATGAATATTTAATATTATTATTGATTGAATAATATTAAAGGAACTGAAAATGAAAGTAAAATTTTAAAAAATATTATTACTAGACGCCTGATAGTAACTACTAATTTCCCGAGATCCCATTTCATAAGCAATACATATTAAAAATCGCCGTTCAATTGAATCTATGGAATCAATATTGGATTTAAACTATAAACCATATTTTACAAGTGAGCCGCATATTATTATTTTATCAGTACAATATAAAAATTATTCAAGTACAAAATACACAGATACATTATTTATATTGTTCAAAAACACACTATGCCCCCCCATGCCCAAAACCTTATTGTACTGGCTTTTTTATATTCCACGTATGACACACATTTTGGTATTTTTCATAATGTTAGCGACTCGCTTAGTTTTAAATGCTTTTTAAGCTGTTTTTTCTTCGGTAGTATATTTTTTAGGAAATTTTGGCTATGGCGAAAAATTGACAAAAACAAGTGTGTTTTGGTGTTTGTGTAGGCACCTATTGAAATGTTTGAACTTTTTTCTAGCATGACCGTAAAACGTTTCAATAATTATAAAGAATAACTATTTTGTACCTATATTAAGATACAATTATTGTATACACTATAATAACTATAATATACACTATTACAGTGTTCTATTAAACTTACCATTTAACGTTGAACGAAAAGGATTGATCGTCTGACCATAATAATTTGATGATATAGTTTTACATTGATAAAACATTATCTTCGGGCCAAATGAAATAAAGGTTAAAAAATCACGAGTCGAAATTGTTGAGCTTAAGTCATAAATCACAGTTTGGAAAAACCAATTAAATTTCATATCATAGTGTTGCTATAGTTACACTACTTTGATAAAGAGAATACTAAAAAATTAGTATAAACTGTAATTTACGTTTTTTTGTGATTTAATACTGTTTTTAAAATATACTTTAATTTTTCTTATCAATTAATATTTCTGTAGAATGTACAGGCTGATTGGTTAACTATGAACCAGTCAATAACTTAGAAGATGTTAGACGTTGTTATTGTGTATTTTTCAGTATTCAGCACAATTTATCATAACAGAACAAGTGACTTGTAAAAGTAGCTACTGAATATTTGTAATATGTTAGCATTCACTTTTACAAGTTACCTGCTTGTAAAAGTGAACGCTAACATATTACAAATAGTTATATCATTTATATTTCATACATTTTTAGAACAATTATTAACTCGTTGTCAGTGTTGACTCCTAAAGCAATAAGAAAATTTCTGCCAATTTAGAACCACTTTGTATTGATATGATCAGAATGCTGTTAAAATGTACTCACCTATTCAATGCCCCAAAATAGAACGTTAACACAGTGAATGCATTTTTTAACAATCAGTTATATTTTTGGTTTACTCGATTTTAACGATAAAGAAGTTTCCTTTTTCTATTTTTGACCCATCAAAGTACCAACCACATAGGATTTAAAATGCATATAGATATTATTCGAGTCATCGGGTCTTCACACCTGTCGTAAAAGGCGACTAACGTGACGTAGTGCCATCCGATAAGCGGCCTTCTGACTGGTCACTTCACCCTGTGACACACCTTTTCCGGCCCGCCATTAGCACCCAGTGCTACTAGTCGGTCCGCAGTCGAAGGGGATCCCTTCGGGGCGGACCACTAAAGCCAAGGAACATCAGACATTAATCGAGTAGGTTACTCCACGAGAAAAATGTTATCGTGATATTACACTAGAAAAAAACACATTTCAACATAACCAAAACGGTAAATTTACGACCGGTCGGTATAATTTTTCGAACAGTTTTATAAACATATTATTACAAACCAATAATTCTAGGCCAGTACATAAGAAACATTAAATTGACTAAAATTATTGTTGAATTTAATGGTCAAAATGTATTATTGTATTCAATAAAATAATTATATTACACTCGGATTATATTTAATTAAATTATTATTTTATAATAATTGTGAATGTTGTTATTATATTTAACATTTTTCTGATTGTTTTAGTTTGAATATTCGGACTTCCTTATTGTAATTGGTCTTGAAAACTATTTATACTGTAAACATTAGACCCAATTCTGGAAACACATGTTTTATAAGCGAATCAAGTTTCTCATCGAGTTGTCTTCCAATACCTGTTTGTGGATTTTCAAGAACAAAATTATCTCTGTGCTCCTCTGAAACCATGCAAGACATCTGAATGTATATTTTATTTAGTTCGTTTTCAATTTTTGACAAATTCTCCATTAAACTTTTTATTTTTTTAAGTAAGTTATCCTCATTGTACACGTTCTCATTTTTGTTATAAAAATTTGTGTCATAAAAATTTGTTATTTCAATAAAATTCTTGAACAAGGTTAGGATTTTCGAAACATACATGTCTGAGGTCTGAGGAGATAACAGTTGAAAATATAAAATAGCGGCTTTCATGTGCACTATAACTGGATCGCTCTTTTTTACTGTTTGCACAAAGGATTTAACAAAGACAAATTTGTCTTCGGGGCTCCCGAATGAAAGAATTCTGATATAGACTAGTAGTATAACAATAACTCTTTTAATATTTCAACATAGTAACAGCTCATCAGCCCGTAGACGAGACGAATTTTACTGTCAATATTATTATGCTCGTCAACTTCAGGGGCGAACAGTTTTTCAACACCGTATTTCTGATTATCCACCATAATCCTCAAGTGACCCAAATAATGTGACCAGCCGGAGTGTGTCTTAGTATCTTTTTTGTTTGGTGAACTCGGTTTACCGTGTCGGGATTTTCGTTTAAAACGGTACCGTTCAATTCCGTACTGAACGCGAAACCCAGGAGAGCGTAATCCATTTCTAGGAACTCTTTTGTTGCGATATTAACCAAAGTGTATATTTCGCTAATTTTATCGACTTCGCTGCTCGAATTGAAATATATTTCATGAATTTTAAAGTGGACCAGTTGGGTCCACTTAAAACGTGGAATCGCCAAATTTTTTTTCTTCTAGATGTGCCGCTGGACCACAGTAGGTTTCGAAAAATTCGATAGCGTTTAGTTCAAGTTTGAATAATTTTGTTAAAAGATTGTCTACTTTGTTAAAATTATGTTCGCTCACGTCAGTGCCATCTTCAGGGAAGCTGACGGGTTTGTACAATTCACTGAACCTTTTCAGGATATCGAAAGCTTTGGTTTTCAACACGATTTGCGGAGATAGGGTATTGAATAATGATAGCGCACCTTGCATGCGCGACACTAAGGTTTCCGGGTTGAATATCTTCATGAACTTATCCAGACATTCCCGTTGATCGGATGAGTACAGAAACGTGCATATTCTGCCAATTCTGTATAAATATTTTTGATATGTTAGAAAAACAATATCGTACTGGCAACTCAGGAAATGTTGGGCTTGTTGGATTTTACCATCTACGTTGCTGTCTGTTATCATGATTGGTCCTTCGGTATCGTCCCCAAGCAAATCGTTTATATTGTGCCGTCCACTGTCGTCGACGATTTCCAGTGGATGCAAGCCGCGCCATCCCGGGTTACTCAGAAGTCTGGAAATCTGGCGTACGGTATCTGCCGCAATCGAATCAAATATCATACTGCTGCATAATATAAGAAAGGCCGAACCGTTTAAAAAGCGTCTAGCGTGCATTTTTATTATTATTTTTTTTTTTTGCAAAAATTTAAATCACGAGTAACTACGAACTTTGAACGAATCACTGAGAACCGAACAATCCGGATAGTTAAGTAGGTATGATACATTTCTGTACGTGTTGGACTAACACTTTATCTTTACGCATATTATCACGAATGTGTATAATGAATATATTTTGTACACAACAACAATCAAAGTAAACACAAATGGTATGTTTAAGTTTTATTTCGACTACCACTTCACTACCACCTAACCTAACCGTTTAATTCTTTTTTTTTTTTACAAACATTTAGTTTTTGGATTTTATCGAACATTTTTTTTTTCCTTCAACTCCACTCCATTCAGTGTAAAAATGAGCAAAAGCTAACTTTAATTAAAAAAAATTCAAAGTATCCACACTACAAGCGGATGCATAGGCTCATGTTTATGTGTTATGACCGAGTAAATGTCAATTGAAGTATACCACTTTTAATAAAACAAACCAGCTTTAATAATACAAAATCGTTTAAGCCGCTGTCATAAGATAAAAATAATGACACTGGTTGAACTCAAACTTGTCAGAGCACAAGAGTATAACGGATTGCCGTCCGGGTTGTTCGCGGATGTCGAAGTGCCGTTGTTCACACTGGATTAAAAGAATTACAGATTGAGGAAGGATAGGTACAAGGTGCGAACGAATCGCAAGACACGAATGCTTGGAGAGATAAAGGAATGATTAAGTACGAGGGGTCCGAACGAATCGCAAGACAAGTTCACGAGGGATGAGGAGAGACTGCTAGGTGTTAAATGAACGAACTTTCAAACTTAAACCTTGCAGACGGACAGCGACAACCAAGTACTCTTGACTGATGACATGTGGTTACGGTAAATTCGACTGACAAAAAGCAATGCCTTTCCGTCTATTTTATATATATTTGCAATTTAACGTTTATTGATAATTTATTTGTTTGGTCATCAGTCTCGAGTCGCCGGAAGTACTGCCCGCATTTATTTAAATAACATGTAACCTATATTGATGACGTGGTCATCATACAGGTCATCAACACTACTTTAGCAGACACCATCATAATTAAAATTAGTGTCATATGAACAAAAATAGTAGCAGTAGTAGTAGTAGTAGTAGTAGTACAAGTAGTAGACTGGGCCTCTAACCTTTCAGTAACATAAAATATAATGCTAATATATTAAAAAATAAATAGACATTTTAGATGATGAATGAAAACGAGAATCATGTGATACAATTATATAGGAGAACCACGAAGAGTTAAAACAAAGCTAAAGAAATGCATAAAATATTTAAAAAAAAATTTCAAACCTAATCATGATACTTTTGAAATATAAATTTTAATACTTATTACAAATTTTGTTGTTAATTATTTAAATTTGATTTGTATTGGTCATTATTATAAATATGGTATTATGTTAAGAAATAATAATTATTTTTAATGTTTGGGTGACCAATCTCTCTTTTGTATGACTAATGACTGTCAGATACCTTGTTCGTTTCTTAGTTGTTTGGTAGAGGCTGAATTTTACAATATTTTCATTAACAGATTTTTTATTTAAATAGTTACTTAACGACCAATTCTTAATAATGGGAGTCTCTTAAATGTGGTGCTCAATGAAAATTTAATAACAATGATTATTAAGTTATTACAATAATATGTATTTTCATTAGGTAGGCTCTTTAACTAATGAGCGGAAGGATCCTGTTATGTATAGATTTTAATTATGTCTATTTTATTACCTATTGAACTTTTTTAGCTAAAATAGTTATTTATGATAAAAATGTCAGTTAAAAAAAATCCAACGACTTCCGTGTGATAACTATTTATTTTGCTAATAAGTATATAAATACTTAACCCTTTAACGTGCAGATCCAAAATTAAAATTTAATAAACAAGACAACTGTGGCATCCATAAAAGCCACCATTATAAAGACTATAAACACGGTATACACTTTTTTATCAATAAAAAAGCAGCTGTAAAATTAATCTGTTTTTGGTTATGTTTATCAATGTCGATAAAATATTATTAATGTAACCATCGTGATTATATAATATTATATGGTGATAACCGTATTACAATCGTGATTGTCGAAAGTGGCTTGTACACCTGCCATTTATTCATAAAAGTGGTTATAATTTTAAGTTTTATGTTAATTTCAGATATTTTATGACTTTTGAATTTTACGAAGTAAAACAATTCAAATAAGTATACAATGTAATTCTTTATAAATTTTACATATATGGTAGACTATAAGTATTAATAAACGATTGTTCTGTCTTACACTAGTTTTGCGTTCAAGAAAAATACAAAAAGAACTATTTAAGAAAAAAAACTGTATTTTTTATTGCTGATTATAAAATGTTATAGTAAATTAATATCATTAAATTATATATTATTGAAATCTTTATGTTCTGTAGTTTTGAACAGTATATTATTTATCAATGTAACTATTTGCGCAAAGAAGATTTATGAGCACAAAAAGTTTAAATATATCGGTCTCAAAAATATGGGTGATCCATCTAACGTAAGACACTCATTTTCTCTGAACTTTATGCTAAGTAGAGTAATTTTTATTCAATGATTGCAATCGAATTTTATTTAATGATACATCGACACTTCTAAAACTATGTAGGTATAAAATAAGTACATAGTCAAGGAAAATTCATAGCCCTTTATAGTTTGGTGGCATCTATTTTAGCCACCATCTACAGGACTTAATTTTAAAGTAACATTGATGTTCCCTTAAACAAAAATGATACAAATAAGTTGTAGAATGGTAATAGTATTCTAAAAGAACGTTTTAATGAAAAAAACAGTTCTGCCCATCTAGGGTATTTTTACAAGTGCCCTTCATAATATATGCCACAGTACGGTTTTCATAGAGGCCACTAACATATGAAGGGTTAATATATATAGCTAATAACCATTTTTAATTATTTTACTTAGTTGATCATAATAATTGTTTGATTTTGAATATCGAAATTTTTTTTTTTAGTTTGTAACATTTTTTCAAAACGATGAGGTATTTTTTTTTTTATATTTTTATGTTGTTTTGCGCAATGTCTCTCTTTAAATGAGTAAGTACATTTGTTTTTACAAGTGTGATAAGCAATTTGTTTTTTAATCGTATTCAATTGGTAGTTTGTGTGTTTATGTGTTTTATATGTTTGGCCTTTTTTTTTTGTTTTGGAGTACTGTATGTTTACATATATTGTTTTGAATACTTATTTTATATATTTGTATTTTATCATCGTTGAAGTGTTCGCAATGCCTTTATTTTATATTTTACCCCTCAAGACATATTGTAATTACATTGCTATTTTTCGTTTAATGCATGATAACTATAAGTTATCAACTAACAGTTTTAGCATCCCCTTGCTACACGAAAGCCAACAATATATAGGTACAATTTGCTTACACATATGATATGAGTTTAAAAATATGAAACATATTTATTCTTTTTTCATGCTATTGACCAGTTTTATTACATATGTCTAAATTTGATAGGCAAACTGAATATGCATATTGATTCTGCTACTTCGATTGAATTCGGTTAATTCACCAATTCAAATCGAAGAAAAAATAATATTTTTATAAAACATACTTCATCGTCACTAGTTTTTGATAAAATAAAAACTTTTAAACTAATATACATACTATGCGGAGTCGATATATCAACAATAAATAATGCAGTAAAAAAAAATGTTGTGTAAAACGCATAATAAAACATATTTATGCTACCAACCAATCTCTAAAAAAAAATTATGCGAATTGCCAATACTAAAACCTCCTTCCATTTTTTTTCCATTATTGTTTATGTTGTTTCTGTTTTTATATATTTATACTCTAATTTTTAATTTATGAATTTTATTGCATACCATCGCATTAATTAGGACAGTGAGATCAAACTCAACAAAATATACCAAAAATCCTTGCCCCTAGAAGTGTTAGAACTGATTCTTTATTTAAATTTTTCAGTGTAGTTTAATACTTAATCTCTGATTATTAGAATAAATTCATTAAATATTATTTTTAACTTAAATCATTTTAGGTAATATAATATGAATTTTTAGTTCCGTCACTGAACCAGTGATCCGATAAGTAATCTAAAAACAGATTTGAATTCGTCTCAAAGTTTACTTGAGATCAGTCAGCGTACTTTTTCGATATCTTAATCCTACTATGTAAAAAACAAGTTTGAAAATTATACAAAAACTCCAAATACGAAATCAAATTTGGAAAGGGTTAAAATTAAAAATTGAAAAAAGTACTCTGACCGATCCTAAGTAAACTGCATGGCGAATACGAATACGTTTTTAAATTGCTTATCGGATCACTGGTTCAGTCTGTGCAATGGAAAAAAAATGATGTGTTTTGACTGAAAACCCCGACTGCATGCAATCCCCTTAACATTTTAAATTGAGAATAATGTACTAACAATTTTGACTGGTCGATATCCAGTTTCAGATAATTATTTTTGAAGTTATTCAAGTTTCAAGTTTAGGGCAGGAGAAAAGGTGGTGTGTATTTTTATTTTTATCTGCGCGCATTACCCAGCCGCATTTCCCCTCCCATCCTAACTTTTAAACTCATAATTAATTAGCTAATATATTATATACTAATGTACATAATATATTAACTAATTAATTTAGGTTTCAAAAGTTGCTATCAAAAAAACTAAATTGGGTAAAACAAAAAAAAAATGTGAAAAATTGAGATCACATTTTATAAAAACATTATAAAAAAGAAATTCAACTATTGATTAAACCTAGTGAGATATTGACTGGTTCATGATAAAATAATCGCCTCTGTATGTATAAACTATACATATATTATATATTTATATATGTATATAGGTATATATAATCACTATTATGTACCCATCTGTTTGAGGTTTTTAAAAAAATTTGTGGTTTTTTTTTAAATTTCAGCATTACTGTAAAATTTAGATATTGTAGGTAAGCTATATAGGAATCAATAATTTACACTAAAAAAAAGCTAAAAATTGAAACTGTAGTTTGTTTTATAATATTTTTTGAAATTGATACACATATGTTATGTTTTACTTTTTCCAATTCTGTATGTGATTTAATTTTTCAGACACATTTTTTTTAAGAAGTATTATTTCAAATTATTTAGTAGAGAAATGCTTATTTACCTATCTAGAAATAACATTATTTTATGGACTAATTAAAATATTTGTAATGGAGAGCCATAACTAAGGATTTTTCACCTTCTGTATTAAGAAAAAAGTAAGGAATTAAAATTACTAATATTAAATAATGGTGAAGCAATGTCGACAGATGGGATGGATGGAGAGGAGTAGTGGTCTCGAAAAAGGACCTAAATGGCCTGTATATTAAGCCAATACAAATTATTGTAATTAGTGTGCTAATATACTAATAATGTTGTATAAATGCCAATATGCTCCCCCCTACAGTACGATGGTTTTCGTTATTGACAAAACGTATAAAACGGGGAAATAGTTTGAATGACTGCAAGATATCACTTTCATGACGTATGACACAAGTGTAGTCGGGCGGTAGTGAAACATCAGCACTTGTTGTGTAAGCACTTGGTGCTGTAATTTTCATACTCAAGAACAATCCTATGAGTCGACATGTGTGTTCAAAATGCATATTGTGGGTACTCGGGTCTAAAAAAAATAAGTTTTTAAAAGTTATCCAAATTTAGCTTGCTGCACTGAAAAAAATACATATATGGACAAACTAAAATTAAGGCTAATCTATTATCCATCTTATATCCTCACCCACGAGAAAAAGTGTATTGAGTCACAAAATGTAAATTTTACACGAGTGTGAAAAATAAAACTATTATTTATTAATAAATTAATAATTACTAATTTCTTCTTCCTAAACCTATCAACTTCACACGCTCTATCATCACCCAACTGCATTACCTGTCTTACCCTACAACATTCTCCAAAATTAAACACGATACCTTGATGCACACCAACTCTTAAACTAAAATCTTTTATTTCAACACACACACTCTTCACTCTTGTACTTGCGCCTTTATACATTTCCATATTTTCACTTAAGGCACACATTTTTTTCTTTATCGTCCACCTCTAAACCTCTAATTAATAAATAACTAACTAATTTGTTAAAATAAATAAAATTAGATGGACCCATTTAGAGTCCAAAAGTCATATATAGGCAGTGAATAGAGCGTGAAATTTAAATCTAGGTGAACCAAAAAACCGAAAAATTGAAATTTTTTATTTAATACACTTTTGCTCCGAGGTACGGATATAACTAAATAAAAAACTGTAATGGTGGAATAAAAATTAAAAAAACTTGTTGAACTATGTTTGTAGTTTCTCTCACTAGGAAATTAGTTAGACGATTTACTTATGTAATTATTTCAACTATAAATGTCTTATGTTAACTGTAATGTTTGTTGGTCCGAATATGATTTTTTTTTCCGTGTAACCACTGTTTTATTATTAGTTTTTTATATACTTTTTAGAATATGGATTAGTAAATCTCTTAAATCTGATTTTAACATAAGTCTTCTGGCTTCTCCAAGATCATTCACACTTGTTTGACATCTAACTGAAAAATTCAATAATTGTGTTAAACAAAGAATAAATAATTTTGTAAAATATTTTTATTATGACAATTTTGTAACCTAAGTATACACGGCAAAATTTCAAATTTGCAAATTGCATTATTCGAAAAACACACATTAAACATACACACAAATCGTTCATACAAGTTAAAACGTGGAACGTTTTTAGTTTACAAGTTGAATGAACATAATATTTTTGTGCCTTCAGTTCAGAGAAACGGATTTTGAACGGTAAAAAATATAACTTTCAAATGAACTTTAAGTTGTTAAACGTTCAGAAACTATTACCTCTAACTAATCGCAAAAAAGTTATGCGTTCATTGTACTTTTAAACCTATGACGTCATACGCTTTAACTTAGAAAACCGTTACACTGAACTAAAGGTATAAAAACCATTTGTTGATTAAATTTTTGCAAATAAAGGTTAAACATTCAGTTCAAGGTAGAGGTTTTTGAAGTTGAAACGTGTTACGTTATAAGTTAAATAGTTCAGTGAAAGTATCATTTTTTTGCGTTCAGTTGGAGGTCACGGGGTTTGAACGTTAAAATATAAAGCGTTTAAATGAACGTATAGTTGTTTAACAAATATTTGTATAATGTTATGTTTAGTTTACTATCAACTTGTAAATTGAACGTTTTCATTTTAACAGTTTATTCTCATTACGTTACGGAAACTTGGATTGACTTAAAATACATTTCGAATGACTATCTAGATTTTTAAACGCTATTTACGACTGTCGAATAAAGCGTAATTACCATCAGCTGCAATCTGACCGGCCTCAAGGCCTGTAACAAAAACATAAAAATATGCAATCAATAATTGTACGATTATTGAAAATTAGTATTTTATTAGATCTACGTATAACGGTAACTTTGAAACTAAGATACAATAGGCTTAGTCACAATTTTGTTGTTAATTACAAGTAACATGGATATGATATTGGACGGCGTGGCATTCCAAAATTGGCGTGGAAAATTCGTGTTACGATTTTGCGTCATCAACATAAAGATAGAAATTTAGTGATTGAATAATGATAGTAGGTACAGGGTATTATATAACACACTCCGTCGCTGGCGGCCACAGTACCAGGGACCAGAGATGGGCAAAATGGATTACAATCCGTAATCGATTACAGATGGATTACGGATTACGAGTAATCCACGATTAATAAAAAAACTGGATTACATTTATTTCAGTAATCCTACATTTTTTGTATTAAGGACTAAATTTAATCCAGTAATCCTTAGTTAACGGATTACGGATTACATTATTAATCCAATAATCCCTAGTATACGGATTACGGATTACATTATTAATTTAGGATTTTTGTTTTATTCCAATAACCCAAACTTAAAGATTACTGTTTTTTTTTTCATTCCAGTAATCCAAAACATTGTACTTAAATAATATATTTTTTTAATTAAAATGTATTTAAATCATTTTTTTCTTTTATGCGGAGCTAAGAGGTATTGTTTTTACAATAATGTGTTTTTTTTTTAACTAAGAGTAAAACTAAACCGCTGAGCCGATTTCTGCATACAAAAGTCTAAAGATTTCAAAATTTTAAATGTAAAATGTTAACTTGATTATGGTATGATATCATATTTTTCAGATTATAAAATTAAACAATAATAACAAAATAATTTATTTAATCAATTTAACAAATTGACAAAAAAGCGTTGTTATATAAAATGTGTTTAAGCTAGATAAACTTGAGCTTTGTTAAAGTACCTACTAGGGCAGAGTATACTAATTAATTATTATTTGTAATCCATAAGTCCGCAATTTTTAATAACGGATTACTTGGATTAATTAAAAATAATCCAATAATCCGGGATTACTGGATTACTTGTAATCCATGATGGAATAATTGTAATCCGTATTGGATTTTGTAATCCATAATTTTAATGTATGGAATAACGGATTATTTTAATCCAGTAATCCGGGATTAATAATTCTGCCCATATCTACGTTAAGTTTGCTATAAATTGCTCAGCTCTAAACTCCACGCTAGAATTTCATTTTATTAAGAAAAAATACTAGAGTCCTATGTGTAAAACGTGTTAATATACAAATAATATCTAATAAGAAAGTGTTGAATGGTTGCGATGAGGTTTTACGAATTTTTTCATTATTTTATTTACTTCTTCATTTTCATTTCATTCCATTCATTTACTTGTGTACGCTTGTTTATTTAGTGTGAACTTGACGATTAATTAACGAGAGGTGTATCAAGAGTGACAAGCTTAAGACTACTCAAATTCTTACAATTTTGTAATATAAAAGCATCTTACTGAAATGTTCAATGTTTTTATTAATTGTACCTTATAATAAAACAGTCGTTATGGTTATACGGACCCGTAATGCTAAAGCATTTCCACGATTCAATGTTTTTCCGTGGAGCGGAGGAAATAACTAGATATTTTTTTAATAAATATGTTCTGTGGCTATAGACGGATCGTTTTCGAATGAAAGAAGTCGAATTCGTATGATAGTTAATTTTAGTATGAAAATTCAAACAATTATTTAAATTATTAAATTAAATTGTGAAGTCGGGAAAAAAGTCCTCATTAGCGAATTAAATATTTTAAAAATCATAAAAAATTATATTGGTGAAGTAGTTTTGGATCACATCACTCTATTGCACACAACCTTGTTTATGATTTAGTATTTTTATTCAACGGAATTAAGTAACTTATGTTACTCAATTAACTCATCGTCTATGAAAAGAGTCAAATTCGTTCAATTAAATCTTGTACTGTTGGTTGAACAATAAATTAAAAAAATTGATATTCATAAATTGAAATAAGTATAGCGAATAAGATATTGTTTTTAAGTACAACTAAAATAAAACTTTCAGTTTTGCAAAATTTTTGTAAAAATATGTTGAATTTTATAATTACCTGAAGCTTCGCGTAACCATCTTTGCAGTTTAATCTCGGATTCGATCTCTAAAATTTAAAACAAAATTAATTTTTACATGTCTATTGTTATGGCAAAATTAATATATACATATTAATGTATACATATTATGATTTTTCTAATAATTTAAAAACTAATGTAAAAGCCGTGTGTAATGTATTATTAATATGAAATAGGAATTACGCGTAGTTGAGTCTGGATCATAATCTTGTTCTGAAATTAAAACGAAAACATTTTTTACTTGTGAATAATCAACAACTATATGGAAATATTTTCAATTATTACCAGGTAATGCAAACATAAAAGTCAATTGCTCTGAAATTATGATTACAAAAAATTATTTTTAAACGATATAAGACCTAATTTCATGTTTCATTATAAATTAAAGGAGGAAGTCAAGGTTTAAAATACACGTTTAATAATAGTAAGAAAGTTAATTTTACAAATAAATACTAAAGGATTTAAATTTAATATTCATATCTCTCATAAAAATACATTGATAAATGGTTTTTGCGATTATTGTATCATTTCCAAAATATTTCTCCTACTAGCATACATAATTGGTTTTGTTGTATAATAATAGTTACTCATTGAGATGTTATCTTGTCCAACAACAAAATTTATCATGTTCCACATGGTCTCTGAAATAAACAAATAATTGATTGAGTTAAAACAATCAAATGAAGTTTTAATGCGACATAATCGCAACATTTTGTTTTAACACAAAATGTTCTGAATAGAAGTACATTTTGAGTTAAACGTGGCCCATTTAATTAGTGATAAACCGTCTCAGAATTTTATCAAACAATTATTCTATAATATCTATTCTAGATTATCAATGATATTGTACAAACTAAATTAATATATAATCATATTGTTCGTGTAGGAGACTCTTTTGAGAAATATTATTAACACAAGTTGCGTTATTTGAGCTTATTATCCTCATCAAACCTCGGCTTCACCACTATTGATAATTCTTGGAGTCCTTCGGTAAAAAACATTTTTAAAAAATACAATACACACAAAGGCCTCTAATTAGAACCATTTTTTATAGAGATTATAGTTCATAAATATAAATTACCTTATAGTCAGGCAAATGGCAAGTACAACAAAGCCATTAAATTTATAGTATTAATAATTTTAAGTATGTCTTACTGGCTTTAATATGTATGCCAATGAGTACGTCTGTAATAAATTATGTATAAAAAATGTAAGTCTTGAAATTAAAAAAAATATTTTGTAAACGAAATATGTACTGACTTGTAGTTTCAAGCTCCATTCGATAGAAAGGTCCATCTGTAAGAAAGTTGAATATTTAATTTTGTTTAGTTTTTTTTTTAAAGTTACAACAAATACCTTGAGTAGGTACTTGTAAAAACAAATTACATACCATTATTTGCCAAAACATTTAAAATAGTATAGAAAAGTAACACATAGTTCACTTTCATTTTTGTCTGCAAATAATAATGCAAATTAAAACATGTCATAATAGACGGAGATATACTTACAATAAAATCTAAACATTTATTGTAGGGTTGCCTATGTAAATTGTTTAACTCCGTTTGGGATTATTTCTTTATCAATATATTAATGTATAACTGGATCGAACAACTACATTACAACAACATTAATAGAATAATACAAGAAAAAATAGAAATAGAATGGCAGAACATGTGGCAACAATTAAACACAAATCTAATTGAAATAAACAACAATATCAAAAGATGGCCAAAAAGCAGAAAAATCGAAGTCATATGAAACAGACTCAGAATTGGACACAAAAACTTACCCATGTGTACATTTAAAAAAAAGAAGACAAGCCAGTGTGTCAATCCCGCGGCACCTCTCTCACGGTCAAATACGCATTAACAGAATGCAGAAAATACGATGACTCCTCATTCCCTAGCGAGCGAACTCAAATTAAATTAGATTTAGAAGTAGTAGTATCAAACATAAAATGAAAATAACCACTGATAATATGTAACACCTATATTTCCAACCAAAAAACATTTTCTTGCAATGACATCGAAAATATTATATAGAAAATACCCTCTCTTTACAATATTGCAGGGGAATTTTAACAAAATATGGGATACCGGTAAAATACCAGACAGCTAGAAAAACGGAAATGTAGTAACGATACAAAAACCTGGGGAAAATAAATTGCATTTTAAATGTTATGGACCTATTAAATTACTTAAGACCATGTGTAAAATATTAGAAAAATGTATAAAGTTTAGATTGGTCTGGTACCTTAAGCACTTAAAATATTTCAGTTCTATTCAAAGTGGATTTAGGAAATATAAGTCAACTTAAAATTCTCTTACAAGATGATAGAAATTTTGCTCAACAGGTTAAGCAAAAATTTGGACTAATTGGGTAGCTTAAACATAGCTAAAGCTTATAACAAATCATGGAGACACTAAATCAAAAGAGAACTATCCAAAGTAATAAACAAAGAAAAAATGTTTAAATTTGTCGAAAGTTTGCTTCAAATTAGAACATTTCAGGTCAAAAGGGGGAAAATTGCTGTTCGGATAAATATATTTTGGAGAATGGAGTCCCTCAAGGATCGACACTACCTGTAACTCTTTTTTTAGTTTGTGAAACAATGTATCTAATACTATCTCGGCACCAATACAGGCAACGTTATTGGCATTTTAATGTCTTAGCTCTGGCACATAGCCAAAAAAGCGTAACGAAAAAAACATTACCTAAAAAGCGTAACGAAAAAAGCGTTACCAAAAAATAAATGGGGTTGAAGATGAGGTGGGAATGGGAAAGGGTGGAATTAGCTATGGGAAATAACCGAAAAAAAGCGTAACGAAAAAAGCGTTACCAAAGAAGCGTTATCACACGGAGATCGGTTGGAGGTGAAAATAGGGGTAGGAGATAAGGGGTGGGGGTGGGATAGGGTTGGGGTTGGGGACAGGAAATAAGGGGGGAGGTGGGAATGGGGTTGGGGTTGGGGACAGGAGATAGGGGTGGAGATAGGGTGGGAGATAAGGGTGAGAGATAGGGGTGAGTGATAGGGACGGGAGATAGTGGGTAGGGGAGAGGGGTAAGATATAGTAGATAAGAGATATGTTGTACGTTCAACGTTAAAATTCAAACTAAATAATAAATTCAAAATAGTTTAATTCTCTATGTTAAGTTACTTTTGGCCAGATAATAAACACTACAATTTTAGCCAGAAACTTGATTATACATAATTTTTTTATCTCTTTGGCCTTATGCTGTAACTGGAAGCTCCATAATTTTTTTTTTAAATTATAATTCCACAACTAATTAAAATTTATTCGGTATTTCAACGAGACATGAAAATGCTCTTTCGTGGTTGCAGACTCGGCTGAAAAACTTTTTTACCGACGACTTATATATTTCTTGTAAAAGCAAAAGAATTAAAACAGTGAGACACTTCTTACAGGATACATTAGACCAACTTTCTAATTGGACACTTAACTCAGGATTTCAATTCTCCTCCAAAAAATCAAAATGCATAAACTTTACTAAAAATCGTAAAGCTGTAAGAAGCTATCATTAAAAATGGCCAACAAGGAAACCGAACAAGTCACAGTAATAAAAATATTAGGTCCAACTTACAACCAAAAAAATTCATGGCTACAACATAAATCAGCTAAAAATGTATTTAAATCGAAACTTAAATTTAATCAAAATGATATCACATACCACTTTGGGTGCAGATACTTTAATTTCAAAAATAATGTACAGAGCCATTATTCGCTCCAAGATAGACTATGGAGTGATAATATTATATAAGTGTGAATCGAACTATCTTAAACAAATAGAAAGCTAACACAATAGTGGGATACGTCTCTTCTTTACACATTCAAATTATTAAGAACAAATAACTATTATTAAACCACAACAAATCAAGAATTTACCAAGCCATACTTTATAGAATAAACCTTGAAAATATTACTCAAATAGAATGACATAAAACTATACCCTGGACAACCAAACAAACAATAACTGAATATTACTGTATAATCGATCGCCCGGGTGTTTTTTACACAGGTTGGATCCGATTATTTGCGTGGTTCAATAGGTAATACACCAAAGAATTCTCAAGATAAAGCGGAAAAAGTGGACTGCATAGATGGTAGGATGGCACTTACAATAATATTGAAAACGAATGCGGAATTAAAATAAGTGAAATATGTACTCAAACATAAATCACAAAACGAACAGAAAATTATTAATCAATGGGGAGAATTCTTATAAATTAATGCCACACGGCGTAATAACCTAAAAACCCCTAAATTTATAGTAACAATAAGATACTTATCGACTATTTGAAGATTTGTCTTGTAACCTATGTTCAACCCAATGATGGCCACTAGGTTGACAGATATGTAGCTGACGAGTACACACACGCGAACTAGAACACGCTAAGGTGTAGGTGAGTCGCAGGGCGATTAAATTATATGCACGAGGGTGCAGGTGAAATATGCACAGGGGTGCACGCGAAATATATGCACAAGAGTGCAGGCAAATCGCATGACGATTAAAACTATACGAACGACTATTTACTAAAATAACAACATAGGACCATCGAGTAAGGTCCAAGATGGCGCGACGTACATCGGCGAGCAAATAAACGTCCGGTAGGCACAATGGTCAACGAAACATAGGATTACTGACAAAGACGAGGTGCGTTACATCAGCGTTCTCTCTCGTCCAACCGGGGGTGGTGGCACAAGCAGTGTTGCCGGTTCACTACATAATAATGAAAAGAGGGCATGTATACTATTGTAATATTGTACCATAGCATAAAATGTTACCATTTTTGAAGTTTGTTAGTATTACTTAAACAATTGCAATGATAGAAATACTAACTGCTTCAATGGTTTTCATACATGTACAGTGTGATTATTTTATCATAGGCCACTTAATATCTCACTTAGCTCAATTAAAAAAATGAATTTTTTTTCATAGTGTCTTCAAAAATGTGATCTCGATTTTCCACAACATTTTATATCTTCAACTGCTTTTAAACTTAGTTTTTTTGTTTGTAAATTTAAAAAAATAAACTTTAACACAAGCATTTCATTAACTTTTTAAATTGAGAATAATGTACTAAACGTTTTGACTGGTTGATAACAAGTTTTGGATTTACTTAAACAATGATAATTACAATATGAGTACCCAACAATTTCTGGTGATATTATTCAGTTAGTGCAAAACACTTGTTTAAAAAATACATGTTTTTTTTGTGTTCAATATGTAAACATCAAAGAGTGACTACGGCTAGAGGAGGAGCTAATATATATATCATGTAAGTATAATATGGTATACAACTAAACAAGTGCTGAAAGTCCTACACTACAATACTAAAAAACTATTTACATCTATTCTAAATACTCCGTCCCTGCTGTTTTTATTCCATTATGCCTTGAATCAACTTTACTGGATTACTAGGATAAAATCATTTTCAAATAAACGCTTTGATACGTACTATGATATGCGTAGTTGAGTGGACCAAAAACAATTTTTTTTACTTCTTCTCTTGACATTATGTTCCTTGGAGGTAAAATAATATTTCCCTATTTTTTGGCATAAAAACAGTAGGGACGGAGTAATTTTTTTTTGGTCCACCCTAATGCGTAGTTATAACCAGAGTTTTGCATCATTATAATAAAATATATCTAAATAATCATCTAGATGACAAATTATTCATAAACAAGTTCTTAGTTTAAAAATGTATTTGAATAATTTTTAAATATAGTATTTAAATTGTACGTAAGTATTTATTTACACCTAAAGTAGTGTCCACTCAATTCGTCCAGTTTTGTAAAAAAAAATTAGCCATTTTACATATTGTTCATATTAATACAGATTGTAAATATTTCCAATAAAAAAAAAGTTATAATAATTTTTTAAAATAATTATATTTAAAAATTGTATTTCATATACATTTAGTATTTACAATTTTATATTTAGAAAAAATATAAGCCCAGTAAATATAAGAAAACAATTTTGTATATTACTTACTAAATAATTGCAATGATAGTTATACAAGCTTCTTCAATGTTTTTTTTACGACTGATCGAATGGCTTATATTTTGTCGACCGAAACAATAAAATCTAGATGTATTTTGCAGAATTGTTTATGCGAATTTGTTAACACAAGCAACATATGTCATTTTTGGTTACGAATAACTTATTTATATTTACATTACTCTGAAGCATAATACGAAGTAGAGTATAAAATTACATTTATTCAATATTATACTAGTATGAGTAATAGTAAGCGGAGCTCTATGTACACAATTAACTTACAAATAAATTCGTACAAACGATCGCCGACAATGAACACGCAATATTACAACTATCAGATTCGAATGTTTTTTAACCCAAGAGAAAAATATAGAATCAAGTTTTTATAGGGGTTATAGTTTTTTTTAAACCTAAATTAAGAAAGCCAATGTAATTTTAATGTGGTTAATTACATTGTATACACTCAGATCCGGAAATTGAATTAATTATCCGTATTTTATCAAATTAAACTAGGGCTCCCTATTTCACGGATTCACGTGAAATTAATCATGAGTTTATAAGACCCGTGATTGGAAATTGTCCGTGAATTTATAGTTTTATTCACGTGATTCACGTGATATTACGTGAATATCACGTATATCACGTGAATATTCACGTGAATAATATTAATATACGTGATCACGGGAACTTTGTACAACGTATTCACGTGAATTAAACATACGGATTTTATATTACTTTTATTCACGTGATCACAGAACCGTGATCACGTATGTATTATTTCACGTACGAAACCGAGACCCCTAAATTAAACATGTATATTTTTTTAACTATTTCAGACAAATCTGAATTTTTTGTTGCAAATTATAGCTAAACAAAATTATTGATATTTTGTAAATTGTCAAAAATTTGTTATATTTGCAATAAAACGATAACCTGGTTGAACGTTTAAACTCTCTTTTTTTCATATCTTTGTTTACACATTCTTGTTAACACAAAAGATTTGAAAAAAAAATTAAAAACACAAGTTAAGTGGATGAAATATTGACGATTAGATATATAAGAGTGGGCCTGCGTGCATTTATAATGTTATGTGATAGAAATATTTATTTATAATTTTAAAAAAAATTATAAAACACTTTTATGTTATTGACGAATGTTTATGAATTTTTACTGTAAAAAAGTAACAAAAAAAAAAAAATCATAACTATTACTCCAAAAGTTGTGTGCAAACTTTTGGTAAAATAATTTATCTCTGATGTAAACCAGGGCTAATGTAGAGTTTAAAAATGGGGCTAGAAATAGAAAATCTCTTCAAATACAATTTAATTATACAAATCAATAGCCTTAAAAGTTAAAGTTTATATTATAGTAAAAACAATACATATTCAAATATTTTATTTTTTTTTAAAATTAAAGCCTGTAAAAATACACTTTTAATGCACACTATTTAAGTACGTAAGGAAAAAGCATTAACACCAATAGCCCCTTTCCCAAGCATCCTCCCTTGTCTCTAATCAAGTGAGGAGCTTATGGTACATCATCCCCCCTTGTATCTACCCTGAACGCAAATGCCCTTGTCGCTTATCGTATATTATAATTTAACTTGCATATTGAATTTTACTTAAAATATCAGTGTTGAACAAAAACCAACGATATGTTTTCATAAAATACCGTATTTTTCTCAATAGTTGTTGCAATGTAAACAAATAACAAATATCTGTTGGCATTATACAGCTTGAGTTTTAGCATAATATTAGCAGCCATATTTAAATTAACAAAATGTATTGAGCTATTATGGTTTTTTTAGAACACAAGTGTTCTTTCAAACTTAAATTATGTTATAAACACAATAATGAAAAAACGTATTAACTAGAGGATTAGATATCTAATATTGTACAAAACTTAAATTATATTTATTTTTATAATTGGGAGCTGTGATTTTTAAGTTTTGTATTTTCATGTTTGTTTTGACATTTTGAGTATTTTATCGTAGTACATGGTTCTACAATTTAAGAAAATAAATATTTCAGACATTTAAGTACACAAATAATGTGTTTACTTGTTTACGAAAAAAAACTATAATATTTCTGTAAAAGTAGTTTTTATAATGTATAATGCTAAAACTTATTAATGTATGATACCTTCAGTTGTTTTTCATTAATTTATATCGCAACAATTATTGTGAAAAAGAACTTGTTTCCGATAAGATAAAAAAAACCAGTACAGTGGGGTCGGTGCATAGTGGGGAAGAAACATAGTTGGGTCGGGGCATTTTGGGGACGGGGAGGTCACAGGTTTACAAGAATTTTTAAATCTGAAAGTGATAAAACCACTTTCGAAAAAACGCTTCGATGCAAATCGGTAGTTAGTATTTTCAAGCCAGTACAGTCCAAACCAAGCACAGTATAAACCAGCAAAGTTAGAAAGTCTTAAATGAAGGTTCTGTATTTACAAATGAGCATCAAAGCGTTTATTTGAAAGTGATTTTATCCAAGAGGACTAGTACAGTAGAGTATTGGCATAATGTAATCAAAGCAATGAGAAAACGGAGAGGTCACAGGTCTACAAGAATTATTATAAATAAAAGTGATAAAATTGAATAAAATAGCTTTCAAATAAACGCTTTGATGCTCATTTGTAAATACAGAACCTTAATTTAAGACTTTCTAACTTTGCTGGTTTATACTGTGCTTGGTTTGGACTGTACTGGCTTGAAAATACTAACTACCGATTTGCATCGAAGCGTTTTTTCGAAAGTGGTTTTATCACTTTCAGATTTAAAAATTCCTGTAAACCTGTGACCTCCCCGTCCCCAATATGCCCCGACCCAACTATGTTTCGTCCCCACTATGCACCGACCCCACTGTACTGGTTTTTTTTTTTTTTTGCAAAAACTTAGTGGACCAAATAACACATATACATGTTATATTTTGTTGGAATGGTCGACGATTCATGTTCCAATCGTTTGTACTCCATAGTTTAAATTATAATCGCTTATTCTCAATAAAATTAATATTTATGTATTATATACTTCCATTAAAGCAATCTCACACAAACTATTTATACTTCATGGATTATATTATTTCAAAGCTATATTATACTTCTATTTTACTAGATTGACAATGTACAAAATAAAATGCAACTAAAAAAACCTTTTCATAGATCCTTAAAATGTAAAGGGTGGGATAGTGAAACGGGTTTTACCATTTAAATACATTAGAAAATCGCCGTTTTACTGCCTCATCCTGTATAATAATTTCTTGTTATTTTCTAAAGAAAAATGGATTTTCTTACATTTAAATTAAAATAAATCGTATACTGGTACTGTGATGGAGAAAACAATAAATTTTACCTACATATATTACTTATTAGTTAAATATTACTAACGTGTATAGCCACTAGCGGTCGGCTGTTGCCTGTTATTTAACAATAACCTTTTATGGAGATTTTAAAAATTGTGTTTTTTTAATAATAGCATAAGAGCAGTATCATGATGTTAAACGTTCACGAGATTTGATCTAGTCATAAAATAAAGTATTATCATTTATGACTTAATTATTATTAAAATTTATCTTAATAGTAATAGTACATAGTAATAAAATAATGAAATATTTTACACAAAATTAGAGCTACAAGTTAATAAACTAAAAAATTAAAATTAGCACGAAGCAGATTATCTAATATTAGACTATTTAAACAATCAAGCGTGAATCTCTTTAAATGAATAACAGTATAACAATATGCAAAACATTAGTTTTCCTTTAAAAAAATTGTGTAATAAAAAATACATTTTGAGGCGGTATACTGCATAAAAACCAACACTTAATCTGAATCCAAAAAACAACAGTCCTCTTCATTACTTGCAGGTAGTTGGGCCTTATATACTCATAGTTGACCTTCGGTAAGGTTATATAACGCAGGCTATAAAATAACGCGATAACGACAGTGGTTTTGTCGTATCAGAATCATTAAATGTTTTAATAAGTACACGGATAGGTTTTTTTCCCAATAAATCGAGTGTCTACTATAATCAGTTACACGATTTAGTCGCCTATGATATCATGTAATAAACACAATATTATGATACCGATCATTGGGCCCTAACCTAATCTAACACGGATAGACGTTACCAACTGATAGTTTTTAGTGTCTGTTCGTTTCTCACATCTGGTACACCGGGTTTTTAGTTAAAAAAAAAAAAATTGAATTTGTGTAATCTTAAAGTCAAAAGTGGTACTTGAGCACAAAACTTAATAGTACCATTCTGCATAGATAAACATACAATTTTTTTAATGATTTGATCAATTTTTTTTAAAGATTTTAGGTGTTTTTGTTAAAATATACGAAATCTGCGAAAACACAGTTTCCCGGCAAAAAAAAAAAACTGTAGTGCCGAATTTTTTTTCCCGTTAAATATGTTATGGGTACATATGAATTCCAACTACTGGCAAATTTTCAACCCAAAAGTATTAAAATTACCGCTAAAAACCCCGAAAAACAAAAAAACTTGTACCCCCCCTAGGGGGGTGGGAAATGGGTATAGTTTAAATTTGACACAACTGACGTGTGCGGGCATACCAAATAATTATTTCTTATACATTTCAACTCGATCCGATTCTTTTTCTCGAAATTATAGCCAGTAAAAGTTCTAACTTAAAAACTCGTACGGTTTTTTTTTTTGTTTTTTCAAATTTCGTCTGTAAAGAATTAAACTTTTTCAACTTTTACCCCCCCCCCCCCCCAAAGTACAAACTAGATAAAATTTGTGATTTATAGAGTTGCTATTCTAAGGAATTTGTCTAGTATTATAAAAGTTACAGTGTATACAGCGAAAAAAAAAGCCCACATCAGAGTAAAACCAATAACTTCTCGCTTTGCATCGAAGCTAAAATAAAATTATTGAAACAGTTGAAAAATATTGTATATTATCGTGAATCGCTCTGTATTGAAAGTTTAAGATACCTATATTAATAACCTTTTATTTACATTACAGCAGTCACTGAGAATAACAGCTTAGTTTTGATAAAAATAACAATACTACAATATGGTATTACAATTACACGATAACTGATTTTACAAAAACTTCTTGTAATAAGTAATAATTATAAAATATATTTGATTCAGAAAAACATTCACTGTATGTCTCTCTTTTTCGTTTAACCTCCGTTTCTTTTTTTTTTAGAAATATTTAATTAATAAAAAGTAATTAAGGGCACATAATGATATTGCTTCAAGATCCGTAACCACCCGGTACCCCTGTGTACGCCGAGTGTTTTATATGACCAGCCATGGATGATGTTGATATATAAAATTTCAGTATCAATTAAAAACCATTAATAATTGTATTTTTAAACTATTCTAAACAACTATTATACTTTTTTCTCGGAAATTTAAAAAGTATCATATTATTAATTTTTTTTTATTTCATTTATTTCAAAGAAATATCCGTTTTTACATAATCATATGAAAAAGTTTGTAATATCCCTCTCTTCTTTAAAAAAACAACATTAGTACTACGTTTTGAAAGAAAAATTGTATTAACTTGTTTTGTAATTGCTTAAATTATAATTAAAATAAATGTTATCATATACATCAAGACATAAGGAATGTGCAAAAAATACGTTAGATACGTTTCTGACGACATGACTATTGAGGAGTAGTTCGTTTTATTTTTCTTCGACTGCAGTCGTCGGATGGAGGTTCCTAACAACCACTCTGAAGGCTCTTTTTTGTTTCAGTTGAAACGTATAAAAAAATCAGCTTTAACGGACTGAAGGAATTTTATGATATTCCTATAAGATTTTTCAGAACTGGTGGATAGTCTTACTCCATTTGTGGAACTTTTGCAAAGGAACTTTTCACCATTGGTAGCTTCATTAATTTTAGAGAAGAAAGTGTTGAAGTCGTTTACACTCGAATATAGATAAGAGGTGGCGGATTATTTGGACGAATGGTAATAGGAACGTCGTTTGTAGTGAGGTCCATATCAATTACATTGGTATTTGTATTGTCAGTACTGTGTGATTGAAGTGGCGAGAAGCGGTTATGTGAATTACATTTTTTTGACTGTTGGTTTTAATGTGCTGTTTGGTTAAGTAAACTTAAACGTTTGGAGTTATTCAGTCGACATTTTTTCCTGATGATTTAGATGAGGTAGGCGAATTATTTGACACGCTCTGTATGCGAGATTTTGGTATAACAAGCGGAGGAACGGTTGGTTTAATGTTATTATTGTTATAAGAGGCAATATGGATGTCGTTATCGCATATGTGATTACGACGAGATAAGATGGGTCCGTGCCGTCACGATTACAAGCTCGTTGATATCTTATTTATACTTACCTGTTACCAGTTAATTAGGGATTTTAACACGATGGGCCACTCGAGCCGAGACCCCAAAAAATGTTTTGGGTAAAAAGCGTAAAATGCAGCGAACTTAGGGATTAAAGACCATTTGCAATTTTAATTACTAAAAAGGTTGTCCTAGTACGCTTAATTTAGAGTTAAACTTTAACTTAAAAGTGAGTAGTAAAAAGCTGTCGCTATTAAATAATAGCACTTTAGACAATTACTATAGATGAATTTTTAAATTTGTATTTAATACATATTATAAAATACGAACCTAACTAATATTTTTTTTAGAAATATTAAATTAATAAAATTTAATAAAGGGCGCAAAATGATATTGCTTGAAGATCAATAACCACTCGGTACCTTTAACTCTATACAGGGTGATTTTTTTATCATGAGCCACTCAATATCGTATAGGGTTTAATAAGAAATTAAAGTTTTCTTTTTTATCAAATTTGAACTCAATTATTAACAATTTTTTTTGTATATACCCCCCTCCTAACTCGTTTTTTTTGTATAGCAACTTTTGAAACTCTAATGGTAACGTATATATTTTATTAACTTTTTAAATTGAGAATAATGTACTAACAATTTGACTGGTCTATAACCAGTTTCGGATAACTATTTTTTAAGTTATGAAAGTTTCAAATAACAACACAAGATGAGTTTATAAACAAGTAGAATAGCACATAAAACACACAAAACGATCAGTACTGTGAGGTGAGTACAAAATGGTCTCCACCTAGGTAAGAGTACCTATGCTAAGTGGAGAGTTACCTTGGCTATTTTGACATTAGTCTTTTATAGTAAAAATAGTTAATATTGTTTTGCTTATTTTACATTAAGTTCAAGTGGGTCGTTTGCATGAGTTCCCGAATTGGCATTATTGTTACACAGTACATAATATTACACAATTTAAACATACAATTTGTTTTGCTTAATCTATTTACTTAAATTGTACTTTATATTACAGTACTAACTAGATGAAATTTGTGATTTATAGAGTTGCTATTCGAAGGAATTGGTCCAGTATTAAAAAAGTTACAGTGTATACAGACAAAAAAAAAAAAGGCCGCATTAAGGTAGAACCAATACCTTCGCTGGTTTGCATCAAAGCTTAAATTACCCTGTATATATGAATTTGTTTTAGAAATATTTAAAAGATAATTATTTCGTTAATAATTGATATATTATGGCTAAACGTCGTAATGAAAATGTGACCACTTGATTCTTGAACGAACTCGTTTGGCTCCGTTAATGATTGGCAGCGGTCTAAATATTTGTATGGGAGAGCCATAACTAAAATATTTTCAAACGAATATTTCTTTGACCAAAGTTAACTATATAAACTGAGTCCATCTTCTGTGTTAAAAAAAATGTAAGGACTTAAACTTACTAATAATAAATAATGGTGAAGTCACGTCAACGGATGTGATAGATGGAGAGGAGTAGTGGTCCTGACAAAGGACCTAAGTTGCCTTTATATTACACCTGTATATAGCCAATACAAATTATGACTGAAAGTAATAAAATAATTTATAGTAGCGAGCAAAGATATTTTATTGTGCGGTACATTAAATTACTAGACAATTTTTTATACTAGTGTGCAAATATACTAAAAATTTTAACTGCAAGTACATTTAACGTAATAGAGATAGAAGTATGTCATTCATAATTATTAAATGGTTATCGTTATCTACAAGACGTAAAAGTCTTTTACGCCTAATGACATATTTGCAAGATACCATGGCTGTACTTCCATGGCTTATGACACAAGTATTGTCAGGCGGAGGTGTAACAACAGCAGAAGTTGAGTAGTTGTCTGCATACCTGATACTTAAGTACAATCCTATCAGTTTACATGTATGCTCAAATGTAACATCGTGGCTCTCTGGGTCTAAAAAAGAGTTTTTAAAAGTTATCCAAATTCAGCTTGCTGCACTGACAAAAAATACATAGTTGGACAAACTAAAATTAAGATTAATCTTTTATCTTCACCCAAGAGAAAAAGTGTATTGAGTCACAAAATATAAATTTTACAAGAAAACACATAATAAAATTATTTATTAATAAATTAATAATTACTAATTTCTTCTTCATAAACCTATCAACCTTACACACTTCAATATCACCCAACTGCAATACCTGTTTTACCCTATAACATTCTCCAAAAATAAACACGATTGTCGCCGTTTTACAACTTCTAATCCTCAGTCTTTTACCTTCAAGTTTCTCAGCCAATTCTACCGGACTTTTCCCCACTAACGCTGTACATCTTTCGTAATCTCGTCCATTACTAAAGAGAACAAGTAAGGACTCAACGCTATACTTTGATGCACACCTACTCTTACACTAAAATCTTCTATTTCTCCACACAAACTCTTCACTCTTGTACTTGCTCCATCATACATTTCCTCTAATACTTTCACTCACACTCGTGGCTTTCATTTTTTCTTGAACGCCCACCTCTAAACCTCTAATTAATAAAAATTGAAATTTTTTGTTTAATACACTTTTACTCTGAGGTACGGATATAACCTAATAAAAAACTCTAACGGTGAAATAAGTATTAAATAATTTGTTGGACTAAGTTTGTATTAGTTGAACGATTTATTTATGTAGTTATTTCAACTATAAATGTATCGTGTTAACTGTAATGTTTGTTGGTCCAAATATGAATTTTCTCCGTATAACCAATACATTTTTAGTAGTTTATTATTTACTCTGTATTATATCGGTTATTAACGATTTTAAATTACGTCTTAACAGTTTTCTTCTGTCAGCTCCAAGTTTTTTTACTTTTTTTCTATCACTACCTGAAAAATTCAATAAATGTGTTAAAAAAGTATAAATACTTTTGTAAAGTGCTTTTATAATGACAATTATGTAACCCTAAGTAAGCACAGTGAAATTTAAAATTTGCATACTACATTATTCGAAAAACACACAAATCGTTCATATATGTTTTTATTGGAATTATACGTTTACATGGTGTCTTTTTAAAACATTCTTTATATAAGATGTCTACATGCACTATCTAAGTGCCTGCGCTCAAAGCTACTATCAAAGAAATCGAAAATTAGACTATACAAATAATAGCAATACCTATCATAACGTATGCATGTGAGGCAAGGCCAACAACGTTAGAGGATGAGAGAATATTGGCTATAGTAGAAAGAAAGTTTCTAAGGAATATATGTGGACCAAAAATAATTAATGTAACAAAAAGGTATGAAATGAGGGCAAACGAAGAAGTATACAATGGCTTTGGAGAACCAAATATAATTGAAGTAATTAGAGCCAAAAGACTAAGCTGGCTAAGTCACATACCTAACTAAGGTCTAACATGATTGTGAAGAAGGTCCTAAGTTGGGGACCACGAGGAAAGAGGCCCTTAGGTAGACTTACACAACGATGGTTTGATAAAGTCTCAAAGGATCAGTAGGATCAGATCAATGGATAGAAAGAAATGGAAGGAAGTGTGTGTTGCAGCAATGGGCCTGACCGGCCTCTAAAGCTGAAGAGAAAATAACATTCGTAGAATAATTATTATTTCTATATAATTTACTTTCGTAGGCGTTTATTTATTTTTTAATGAACTATACAGGGTGATCAATTTATCGTGAACAACTCAATATCTCATAGGGTTTAATAAGAA
The DNA here is from genome assembly GCF_023614345.1 of Adelges cooleyi. NCBI lineage: Eukaryota > Metazoa > Arthropoda > Insecta > Hemiptera > Adelgidae > Adelges > Adelges cooleyi. Next base: position 3,450,906 of record NW_026095751.1, read on the forward strand.
ATTAATTTTTTTTTTCATATTATTTTTATATAATGTGATCTCAATTTTTCACAAATTTTTGTTTTATTCCCCCTTCCGACTTTTATTCTTTGAAACTTAAAGGGTAACGTATACATTTTATTAACTTTTTAAATTGAGAAAAATGTATTAAAAATGTTGACTGGTCGATATCCAGTTTCAGATAATTATTTTTGAAGTTTATTTATTTATTTATTTATTTATGAACGGGCTAGGAGCCTAATAGTAGAATACAATTTATAGTCTTAAATATGAACAATATAACATAATTATTAAAGTAAGCAAATACCAAACAATGCAACGGATCAAATAAACAAATGGCACTTATATGAAAAATAAAAAACAAAAGTAAACATAGGTAAAAAGTAGTAATAACAGATTGCAGTACTATTAATAAAATATTTTAAGATAAGCCTAGTTGCTCGTTACAAATGTGCATCATACGGTGAATGGGATTATTTCTACCCTAGTTGGTGGTGTGGAATGGAACAACAAATGAAAAATTAGACCTAGTTAAGTGAGAAGCAACTTTAAAATTAATTAGAGAAAGGAGAGAGGGAGCATCCACACGTCCGTCAATTAGCTTGTGCAAAAACACCAAATTAGCTTCAACTCTTTTATCCGCTAGAAACAAGAGTCCAAGTTTATTCAACACTGGCCTATAATCTTGCGATGGATGTGGAATTTGCAAAATAAATGACGCCGAAGAACAGAAACGCCTCTGGACCCTCTCAATGCAAGAAGAGTCAGCTGCCGTAAAAGGGTCTCAGAGAATAGAAGAATATTCTTAAAGAAGCCGTACGACAGAGCAATATTAAGCTTTTAGAGAACTAGAGAGCTTACATTTTTTTGACGTGCGTATGACAAAGCCAAGCATCTTTAACGCACGACAACAAACTGCCTCTATATGGTAATGAAAATCGAGATTTGGACAAAAAAGAATACCCAAGTATTTCTACCTAGTAACAATATTAATGCTTGACCCATTTATCAAGTATGTATAGCTAATAATATTTCTATTCCTAGCAAAAATCATGGATTGGCATTTTTCTACATTAAAGCTTAGTCCCATAGAATTGAACCACAAAACAAGAACATCAAGCTCGTTCTGGAGGGTAACACAATCAGTTACTGACTCAATTATCCTGTAAATTTTCAAATCGTCAGCAAACATAAGGAACATAGAATCTGGGATAACCAATTTTAGACCATTAACCAATAGAGAAAACCACAACGGGGATAAGTGCTCCCCTTGAGGAACACCCGAAGGTACATAGACTGCTTTAGATTTACATCCTAAGACTTTAACACATTGGACCATACCAGATAAATAAGATTTGAACCAAGATAGAATGGGCTCACCAAATCCAGCTTTATATAGAACTTCAATTAGTATTTTATGGTCTACTCGATCAAACGGTTTGGAGAAATCCGTAAAAATAACATCCACCTGTGTGCGTTTTTCAATGGCCTCCAATATAAAATTATGAAGTTATTGAAGTTTCAAATTTAAGGCAGGAGGAAAGGTGGAGTGCATTATTATTTTTATCTGCGCTCATTTCCCAACCGCACTTCCTCAAAAAACTAGTTTGCAAGGGAGGAAAAAAAAAAACAAAATTTTAAAAATTGAGATCACTTTGTATAAAAACAATGTGAAAAAAAATGTAATTTCTTATTCAAACCTATGAATAAAGTATAAATACATAACGGAATAAAGCGTAATTACCAATATCATCAACAAACTCGAATTCAATATTGCCTGTAACTAAAACATCAAAATATGCAATAAGTAGTTGTACGATTATTGAAAATAAGTATTTTATTAGATCTACGTATAACGGTAACTTTAAAACTGAGATTACATAGACTAAGTCAACATTTTGTTGAATATTACTAGTAACGATTTTACGATGCTACGATTTCGCGTCATCAACATAAAGATAAAGATTTAGTGATTGAATAATAATAATGGGTACCAGGGTACTATAAAACACACTCCGTCGCTGCCGGTCACAGTACCAGAGACCCATACGTTAAGTTTGCTAAAAATTGTTCAGCGCCAGGAGCGGACGATAAATGTATGAATCTCATAGTGCCAAAACCTTTTCAAAATTAAATGTCATAGTATTACGTTAAACATTTTTAGAAAAATACAATATAACAAAGCTAAACTTGCACAGACACACTGCACTAAAATATCAATTTACAAGAAAAAAGTATTAGGAACCTAAACGAAAATTTTTAGAAACTGTGGTAGTTTTGCGGAACCGTAATGCTACCGTAAAGCATCTTACTGAAATGTTCAATGTTTATATTAATTATACCTAATAATAAAACAATCATATGGTTATACGGACCCGTAATGCTAAAGCATTTCCACGATTCAATGTTTTTCCGTGGAGCGGAGAAAATAACTAGATATTTTTTTAATAAATATGTTCTGTGGCTATAGACGGATCGTTTCCGAATGAAAAAAGTCGAATTCGTATGATATTTAAATTCACTCAATTTAAACTCATACTGTTGGTTAGACAACACATTTTAAAAACATTTGTTCACAAATTAAAATAAGTATAGCGCATAAAAATTAAAAATTATTATGAAAAATATTTTTAAGAAAATTGTATGTGAAACACAGTTATTTTTAGTTACCCGAAAGCTTAACTTTTTAGAGAAATTCCCTTTCATAAATAATAATCGATTCAGTTTAGAACACTTGAAATAATATGTAGTAGCCACATTTGAGTAAAAGAAATGAACGGAATGATATTAAACGATCATTAAAACTAAGTGAAAAATATTTAGCTTATGACTATGATTTAAAATCGAATGTTTTTTATGAGCAATTAAAATGTAATTAATAGTTTTGTAAAGTGTTTGGGAAAATATGTTGAATTTTTTGATTACCTGATTCCATGAGTAGTCCTTGTTGCAGTTCACGCTCAAGTATGTGCTCTAAAATTAAAAAAACAATTCATTTTTATACATGTCTATTGTTATGACAAAATTAATATGTATTTGATTTTTATCCTAATTTAAAAACTAATGTTAAAGCCGTGTGTAATGTATTATTAATATGAAATAGGAATTACGCTTAATTGTGTTTCCATCATAATCTTGTTCTGAAATTAAAACGAAAACATTTTATACTTGTGAATAACCAACTACTAAATGGAAATATTTTCTATTATTACCAGGTATTGCAAACATAAAATTCAACTGCTCTGAAATTATGATTATAAAAAAATTATTTTTAAACGATATTACACTTAATTTCATGTTCCATTTTAAACTTAAAGGATTAAGTCAACGAAGAAAATACACGTTTAATAATAATAAGGGAGTTAAATTTACAGATAAATATTGAGTGATTTAATTTTAATATTTACGAGTAAATCACACACATAATTGCATTGATAAATTGTTTTTTCATTAATTATTGTATCATTTCCAAAACATTTCGTCTACTAGCATAATCGGTTTTGTTGTAGAATAATAGTTACCCATTGAGTGCCGATTTTGACGAACAAAATGTTTGAATCTGTCCCAAAGTGTACCTTAAATAAATAAATAATTGATTGAGTTAAAAAATATCAAATGAAATTTTAATTTTTGTACATATTATATATGTACAAAAATGTTCTGAACAGAAGTACATCTTGAGTTAAACGTGGCCCATTTAACTAGTGATAAACCCTGTTGAAATTTCATTACACAATTATTCTATAATATCCATTCTAGATGAATAATAATGTAATTATATTATTCGTGTGGGGACTCTTTGGAGAAATATTTTTAAAACAAGTTGCATCATTTAAGCTTATTATCAAACCTCGACTTCACCATTAACGATAATTCCTGAAGTTCCTAAGTATAAATCATATTTTAAAAACACAATACACTCAAAAGCCAATAATGGGAAACATTTAATTACAGAGATTATAGGTCGCAAATATAAATTACCTTATATTCAGGTAAATCACAAGTACAACAAAACCATTAAATTTATAGTATTAATCATTTTCAGTATGTCTTACATTTATTAATATGCATTTGAAGGAGTTCGTCTGTAACAAATTATGTATAAAAACTGTTAGTCTTAAAACTTAAAAAAGTATTTTGTAAACAAAAAATTTACTGACTTGTAGCGTTGAGCTTCTTTCTATCCTTTGGCTTATCTGTAAAAAAGATGAATATTTAATTTTGCTTAGTTTTTTGAACCAAGTATCTTGAATAGATACTTGTAAAAACGAATTACATACCATCATCATCATTTTCATCATTCGCCAAAATTATTAAAATAGCACAGAAGAGTAATGCACAGATAATTTTCATTTTTGTCTGCAAATAATAATGCAAATTAATATGTGTTATATTAGACGGAGGTATAGCGATACTTACAATAAAATCTAAACGTTTATGGCAGAGTTGCCTATGTAAATGTTTAAACTCCGTGCTATATTATTTCTTTATCATTATATTTACTTATTTACATTGCTCTGGCATGTAGTTTAAACTTCTGTTATAATAAACACGAAGGTACAAAATCATGGTTTTCTTACATAGATGCAAAGATTACGTAACCACAAAATACGATTACAGAAAATACTGAAAACTGTTATTGATACATGTTTAACAGTTTTAAAAATTGTTGTCGTTTACGCGTTTCAGAGTATGGTTTAATTAAAATTAGTTGTTTTCAATAAAAACTACATATGTCAATTATGTCTAGGCGATATGGATACGGTTTGTCGCTTTGAAACTTATAGATTACACGCGGGAGTACTATTAGAAAGACACGTATGACTGTATTGAGGTAAAAACGACTGTATTAGACCAGCAAAAAATAATATTAAACAATATTTTAATATGTAGATATCTATTCACAATATGTGAATAGATCAAAGCGTTTATAGCGTTTATTAAAAAGTATTTTTACCACTTTTACTAAGATTAATTTCTGTAGACCTTCGACCTCTCCGTCCATACTTTTTTAATTCATTATGCCTCGACCCCAGGTCACTTCTTCTTGGGACACACCTTTTCCGGCCCTCAATTAGCACCCAGTGCTACTAGTCGGTCCGCAGTCGTATGGGGATACCTCCGGGACGAACCACTAAAGCCAAGGATTTAACCTAGTAAACCAGTACCTACAGGTAGTACTGGTTTACTAGGTTAAATCACTTTCAAATAAACGCTTTGATACGTACTGTGCATACTATGCTGTGCGTAAATATAACCAGAGTTTTGCATAATTCTAATGAAAGATGTCTAAATAATCATCTAGAGAACAAATTATTAAAAACAAAAGTTTTTTGTTTAAAAGTTTACTAGAATAATTTTTTAAAAATATTATTTAAATAGTCTTTTAAGACCCCTGGATACCGGCTGTTTTCTTCAGCCAAAACACATAATTTTTTGTCAATCGCACAGACCGAGCCAATGATCCGATAAGCAATTGAAAATCAGATATGAATTTGCCATGAAGTTTACTTGTGATCGGTTTAAGCACTTTTTTCAATTTTTAGTTTTAACTATTTCCAAGTTTGATTTTAAAATTTGAAATTGTACAAAATGTTCAAACGTGTTTTATGCGCAGTAGGAATAATATATCAATAAAGTACGCTGACCGATCTTAAGTAAACTTCATGACAAATTCATATTTGTTTTAAGATTACTTATCGGATCACTGGTTCATGTGATTTTTTACACACTAAGTAGTGTCACTGAGCGCTACCTTAACTCAAGTTATCCAGCTTTGTAAAAAAAAAAATAGCTATTTTACTTATTGTACATATTAACAACAGACTGTAAATATTTTCAAAAAAAAAAAATTAAAAAAAAAAGAGTAGTCACTATTCAACCCTTCACTAGAGCTTTGTAAAAAAAAAATTGCCTTTTAACTTATCGTACATATTAACAACAGATTGTAAATATTTAAAAAAAAAAATGATTTTTTAAAGCAATTATATTTTAAAATACTATTTCGGATACATTTAATACATTGTACATTTAGAAAATATATAAAGCCACTAAAAATAAGACAGCAGTCCTGTATATTACTTACTTAAATAATTTCAATGATAGCTATACTGACTGCTTCAATGGATTTTTTACGACTTATCGAATGGCTTATATTTTGTCGCCCAAAACAGTACATATTATATGTATTTTGCAGAATTGTTTATGCAAATTTTGGTACCAAAAACAATAATACACCTATAAAAGTTGTTAATGTAAATATGGCTTCTCATATTATGCTAAAACTTAAGCTGTATAATGCCAACAGATATTTGTTATTTGTTTACATTGCAACAACTATTGAGAAAAATACGGTATTTTATGAAAACATATCGTTGGTTTTAGTACAACAGATATTTTAACTAAGATTCAATATGCAAGTTAAATTATAAAATGAATGATAAGAGACAAAGGCCTTGCGTTTAGAGCAGAATTAATGGGGAATATTGGACCAAGAGTCCTTCACTTACTTCAAGTTAAACTATTATTTAAATGGTTAGAGACAAGGGAGGATGCTTGAGATGGGGGCTAATGGTGTTGAAGCTTTTCTCTTACGCACTTAAATTGTGTGCATTTTAAGTTTATTTTTTTAGGCTCTAACTTTTTTAAATATTAAATACTAGAATACCTGTATATTGTTTTCACTATACAATAATCTCTACTTAGTTTTTTTGTCCTTAAGTGTTATAATGACTTTAATATTAATGTAGCCAATTGTAGAGTTATCGTTATGTTTTTTTTTACTTTTTTAGTGTTGAAATTATGTAAATTAGGTTTTTAAGTCGTTAAAAATTATAAGTATACGATCTTAAAAAGTATTGGAATTTTTTAACATCACAACAGTCGTTGTAAAAATGACATGTTAATATTGCTAGCATAATTTTTTCATGTTAAAAAATAACCGCGCAATTTAAAACAATACAAATTATGGAAAAATATTGTATTTAGTTAAAGAAAAATTATTGTTAGCATTTCTGCAAGAAAAAATATTTTATCTAAAATGCCTATTAAGTGTATTATGTCAAATAATAATAATTAGGCATAACAGGGTATTTGCTATAGTTATTGAAACATCGAGATTCTACCGCGAAATAAATAAATGAGGTGAATCATTTAAATAAAAAAACAACTGCAAAACAAAATATGTTTAGCAAAACAAGTCGTTTTCTATAAAAAAAAAAAACCATACAAATTGTTTTTGTAAAATACGAAGTTTCTTATAATATACAAAGTCTGAGTTACCATTTGTTTACATTACAACGATTGCTGATAATAACAGTTTGGTTTTGATAAAAAAAACAATACTACAATATTGGCTTACAACTTTTATTAAAGTATGCAGATTCAAGATACAAAATACTTGATAATTGGTTTTACAAAAAAATACTTATATCTAAGTTATGTTTATAAAACATGTATTATATAGAGATATGTCATATATTTATGTAACTGTACATAAACGGTATTGGTTACAATTATTATAACAACAGGGTTCTACAATGCATTTAAATTTTAAACATTTTAAACCATAAGGAACAAAAGTTGTTATAAATAACAGCTTGAATTTTATTAGTTAACCCTACGACAATCATATCAGAAAAACTATTTCGCTTCAATAAAAATGTCACTATAAAATGATACATACTTTTTTTTAAGGTTTGCCAATCCTTACAATGTAAATTATAAAGGCTTAATATACCATCCTTGTAAGCAAATACCCTATTAAATGTAATAAAATGTAGTTTTTATTTTGTAAAATAAATTTTAAAAAACCAGTACAGTGGGGTCGGGGCATAGTGGGGACGGGGAAGTTACAGATTTACAGGAATTTTTAAATCTGAAAGTGATAAAATCACTTTCGTGATTTAGTTGTATATTATACAATTTAGTTTTGGTTATCTCCTCTCAGGCTGCTTAACAACTAGTCGGGGTACTACACAAAACTCTTTTGCTAGTTAGATCTATTTCGTTATCCTATTCCAAGGCTACCTATCCTAATAAAGACTGGTATACTACCCCGCTCAAAGACGACTACACAGATTGTCCTTCCTTTACCAAACACTTTATAATGACTATTTAATTATTTTAAGTATCCAATTCTTATCGAAAACACCCAACTAATTGGCAATCAATGAAATTAGATTTCTGTAACAACCCTGTAGCCCTGTACGTATGTATTGCAGGCTGTTTGAGTCTTGTCACAATCGTGGTGATAGGTTTTTAGATATTTAATAGACTAACTTCAGAGTAAATCACAAACATTTAATTTGATATACTTATAAAACATGTACAACGTCAAACAGTTAATAGCATAAGTTCAGTATGCTTCATAAATATGATGACTAAGACAATTATAAGCCGCTTAAGACTTCAAAAGAAAATGATAGGTAGAAACTTCAAGTGTAGTGTGTGGCGGACCCAACTCATCTCCTCTGCTATGACTCAAGTTCTCCCTTATATGCTGGTCCGCTCGTTGAATGGCCGTGGAAATCTTCGCAATTATCGAAAGTCCGCGCGTGGATGACCTCGCTCGCCCATGACATCCGCTTATGTCAACGGTGGAGGAAAGGTAGAGGCATGAGAGTGCAGCCTTCGCATGGTCGAAATTGGCTAGCTTCGATGTGAGATTCGCGCGGTAGTTGCCAAAACGTTAAGTTCCTTTTAGTGTTTGGCCTCGTTGTTGAGGTCAACTGTGAACAGAATTACAAAGTTGTCTGCTTTCGCAAGATGCTGTAATGACCTTCTGGGTCTGATGTGAAATCGGCACGTGTGGTACATTCATATTTAGCAATATTTAACAATGAGAAGTTATATAATATAATATATAGATATATGTATATGTTAGTCCCGATAAGTTGTACAATGTAATGTATATATGTATCAATTAACCCTGAAAAGGGTGGGTCCGTAACATTTCTGAGCTGCATTCGCTTCCTAAGAAATATAGTGAACCAGGATACCTATAACCGGACTATTTTAAGATAATTTAACTATAATAAAATAAATAAATGATTAAATAAATAATAGACGAATACTTTGTTTCTATTGATAAATCTTTACACTAATACACTGAGTTAAGCTATAGATATTTACATAAGAATAGTTAACCCTACTTTCGTGCCTCTCCAACTAAATGATTGGTGTGTAGCTACGGAGCTACAGGAGTTACTCGTGTATGTCATTCTCTTTCTGTTTGGCCAACTCAGTATATTTGTTATTTTTTATTATTTACATGTTTTATCTTATAATCAGATGCAAGTATTACTATGTGCATAAAATATTATGAAATAGTCGATATCAATATATTACAGCTACTATCAAAAAAACTAAATTAGGAGGGGGGGGGGGGTAAATACAAAAAAAATGGAAGAAATTGAAATCACATTGTATACAAATATTATAAAAAAAAATGTCAATTTTCAATTAAATTGTGTGGTTCACATATCATTGATGTCAATGATATTTAATTTTTAACGTAACCACCCGGTACCCCTGTGTACGCCGAGTGTCTTATATGACCAGCCATGGATGATATTGATATATAAAATTTCAGTATCAATTATAAACCATTAATAATTGTATTTTTAAACCGTTCTATACAACTATTATACTTTTTTCTCGGAAATTGAAAAAGTATCATATTATTAATTTTTTTTTATTTTACTTATTTCAAAGAAATATCCGTTTTTGCATAATTATATGAGAAAGTTTTCTAGGTAAGAGTACCTATGCTAAGTAGAGAGTTACCTTGGCTATTTTGACATTAGTCTTTTATAGTAAAAATAGTTAATATTGTTTTGCTTATTTTACATTAAGTTAAAGTGGGTCGTTTGTATGAGTTGCCGAATTGGCGTTATTGTTACACAGCACATAATATTACACAAATTTAACATATAATTTGTTTTGCTTAATCTATTTACTTAAATTCTACTGTCTACTACAATACCAACTAGATGAAATTTGTGATTTATAGAATTCCTACTCGAAGGAATTGGTCTAGTATTAAAAATGTTACAGCGTATACAGACAAAAAAAAAGCCCACATCAAGGTAGAACCAATACCTTCTCTGGTTTGCATCGAAGCTTAAATCACCCTGTATACATGAATTTGTTTTAGAAATATTTAAAAGATAATTATTTCATTAATAATTGATATGTTATGGCTAAACGTTGTAATGAAAATGTGACCTCTTGATTCTTGAACTAACTCGTTTGGCTCCGTTAATGATTGGCAGCGGTCTAAATATTTGTATGGGAGAGCCATAACTAAAATATTTTCAAACGAATATTTCTTTGACCAAAGTAAACTATATAAACTGAGTCCATATTCTGTATTAAATTAATTTTAAAAAGTTTTTCAGCCGATTCTGCAACCACTAAAGATCATTTACATGTCTCGTTGAAGTACCGAGATAAATTTAGAGTAGTGGTGGAATTATAAATAATGATATAGTATATTAAGAAGCAGTAACAAGCGCTAGTATATTAAAACATCAAGTTTCTGGCTAATATTGTAGTGTTTAATATTTAGCTTAAAGCAATTCATAGAGAATTTAGGCCCCTAAACTGTTTTGAATTTATTATTTAGTTCTAATTTGAACGTTGAACGTACAACATATCTCTTCTCTCTTATCTCCTATATCTTTCCCTATTCCCTACCCACTATCTCCCATCCCCTATCTTCCACCCCTTTCACTCACCACCTATCACTCACCCCATCTCCCACCCCCTATCTCCCACCCCTACCTTCTACCCCTATCTCCTACCCCCGTAATGGTTTTGTAACGCTTTTGTAAAGAACACTTTTTTCGGTTATGTGCCAGAGCTAATTCCCACCCCCATCCCCATTCCCAACCCCATCTCCGTGTGGTAACGCTTTTTTGATAACGCTTTTTCCGGTTATGTGCAAGAGCTTAGACATGTAAATGTCAAAAAAAAGTAAGGACTTAAACTTACTAATATTAAATTATGGTTAAGCAATGTTAACAGATGGGATGGATGGAGAGGAGTAGTGGTCTCGACAAAGGACCTAAATGGCCTGTATATTAAGCCAATACAAATTATGACTGAAAGTAATGAAATAATTTATAATAGCGAGCAAAGTCTTTTTATTTTGCAGTACATTAAACTAATAAACAATGTTGATATAAGTTTCCAAATATACTAAAAATTTAAACTACAAAAACAATTAATAACGTAATATATTAAGAGATATGTCACCCTTTACATTCTTATGGTCTTGGTTCTCTACAAGACGTAGACGTGAGAAATATTTGCAAGACTTCAAGATTGCTTCTCCATGACTTATGACACAAGTATTGTCAGGCGGAGGTGTAACAACAGCAGAAGTTGAGTAGTTTTCTGCATCCTTTACACTTAAGAACAATCCTAGCAATCGACATGTATGCTCAAATGTAACATTGTGGCTCTCTGGGTCTAAACATTTTTTTTTAAATTCATCCAAATTTAGCTTGCTGCACTGACAAAAAATACATAGTTGGACAAACTAAAATTAAGGTTAATCTTATATCCTCTTCCAAGAGAAAAAGTGTATTGAGTCAAAAAATATCAATTTTACAGGAGAACAAATAATAAAATTATTTATTAATAAATTAATAATTACTAATTTCTTCTTCCTAAACCTATCAACCTTACACACTTCAATATCACCCAACTGCAATACATTTCATACCCTATAACATTCTCCAAAATTAAACACGATTGTCACCGTTTCACTCCTTCTAATCCTCAGTCTTTTACCTTTAAGTTTCTCAGCCAATTCTACCGGACTTGCCCCCACTAACGCTACGTCATCCGTAAACAACATACACCAAGGCACCTCCCATTGTACATCTTCCGTAATCTCGTCCATTACTAAAGAAAACAAGTAAGGACTCAACGCTATACTTTGATGCACACCTACTCTTACACTAAAATCTTCTATTTCTCCACACAAACTCTTCACTCTTGTACTTGCTCCATCATACATTTCCTCTATTACTTTCACTCACACTCGTCGCTTTCATTTTTTCTTGAACGTCCACCTCTAAACCTCTAATAAATAATTAACTAATTAATTAAAATAAATGAACTTAGATGGACCCATCTAGAGCCCAAAAGTCATATAAGATATATATATATATACTAAATATCATTTATATATTATAAAGGCAGTGAATAGAGCGTGCAACTTAAATCTAAGTAAACCAAAAAACCAGAAAATTATAATTTTTTATTTAATACACTTTTGCTCTGAGGTACGGATACAACCTAATAAAAAAACTGTAACGGTGAAATAAGTATTAAATAATTTGTTGGACTAAGTTTGTAGTTTCTTGAAATAGAAAATTAGTTGAACGATTTATTTATGTTATTATTTCAACTATAAATGTATCGTGATAACTGTAAAGTTTGTTGGTCCAAATATGAATTTTCTCCGTATAACCAATAAACTTTTAGTAGTTTAATATTTACTCTTTATAATATCGAGTAATAACTCTCTGAAATGTGGTCTTAACAGAATTCTTCTGTCAGCTCCAAGACTTTTCACATTGTTTGTACCACTACCTGAAAAATTCAATAAATGTGTTAAAAAAGTATAAATACTTTTGTAAAGTGCTTTTATAATGGCAATTATGTAACCTAAGTAAGCACAGCGAAATTTAAAATTTGCAAACTACATTATTCGAAAAACACACAAATCGTTCATATATGTTTTTATTGGAATTATACGTTTACATGGTGTCTTTTTAAAACATTCTTTATATAAGATGTCTACATGCACTATCTAAGTGCCTGCGCTCAAAGCTACTATCAAAGAAATCGAAAATTAGACTATACAAATAATAGCAATACCTATTATAACGTATGCATGTGAGGCAAGGCCAACAACGTTAGAGGATGAGAGAATATTGGCTATAGTAGAAAGAAAGTTTCTAAGGAATATATGTGGACCAAAAATAATTAATGTAACAAAAAGGTATGAAATGAGGGCAAACGAAGAAGTATACAATGGCTTTGGAGAACCAAATATAATTGAAGTAATTAGAGCCAAAAGACTAAGCTGGCTAAGTCACATACCTAACTAAGGTCTAACATGATTGTGAAGAAGGTCCTAAATTGGGGACCACGAGGAAAGAGGCCCTTAGGCAGAACTAAACAACGATGAATTGATAAAGTCACAAAGGATCAGTAGAATCAGAGCAATGGATAGAGAGAAATGGAAGGAAGTGTGTGTTGCAGCAATGGGCCTGAAAGTCCGATATACAAAATTCCAATATTACGAAAATGGTTATAATTTATAGGACACGTTTTATACGTTCAGAAGAGAACACTTAAAATTATTACTACCATTTATCCTCAAACTAAAATACAAGCTATAATACAGGGTGATCAACTTATCGTGAACCACTGAATAACTCACTGGATTTAATCAATAATTAAATTTTAAATCTAAAAATGTTAACTGGTCGATAACCAGTTTTGGATAAATATTTTTAAAGTTATGAGGGTTTAAAAGTTAGGATGGGAGGGGAAGTATGGATGGTAATGCACGCAGATAAAAATATTACTACACTCCACCCTTTCTCCTGCCAGTCAAAATTTATAACACATTATTCTCAATTTAAAAAGTTAATCAAATATAAACAATACCATTTAAGTTTAAAAGTTGCTATCAAAATAACCAAGTTGGGAAGGGGGAAGATTGAGATCACAATGTATTAAAATAATATGAAAAAAAAAATGAATTTCTTATGAAACCTCTGCGATATTGAGTGGTTCACCCTTTATAGTGTCAGCTTCATGCTCTATTAGATGCCATTAAGTTTTCGACAGCTTTTTAACATCTATATTTATCTATAAAAAACATTAACTGTTATTACTGTAGCTGATATTAGTTTTTAATAAAATAATTAAAAAAAAAAAAAAGACTAATTATTCTTGTTGTTTAGTATTCTTAAGGTATTAAAAAGAAGAATTAATAAAATGTATATTTGTGTTTTGTGTATATAACTAACACAAGTCACAAAAATATTTTATATAAACGAATATAGTTCGCGTGTGGCGTCCGTAGCATGCACACTCGTTTTTGCTACGCTCCGTCATTCCATTCACCGTTATCGCATTTTCTAACGTAAGCACAATTTTAAATTATTCGAGTAAATTACAACATCGTCGTAGTGCTCTTCTTATCGTTGCGGCACTCGTTGTCGTCGTCGTTATCACGCGCGGCGGCTGGACCTTGACCTGTACCTGCAATGCCACAATCACCTGCACTCGCAATCAAGAACACAAATAACAGTAATAAATTGAATTTATTTACCACCAAGATAAATAACGACGATTCTAATAATCATCGAACAAATAAACTTAAAAACCAAACAACTTCTACGAATAGCTCAGGCGCTACTGATACAATGAACACCTCAAATAATGATAACTCCTCTCCGGATGAGTGGACACAATCTACGACAACTAAAACCAAAAGAATTCATTCAAGCTCATCCGAACATAGCTCACCAAGAACGCCGTTAAACAAAAATAAAAATAAAAAACTATTTTTTTCCACAAATCTGTATGAAGTATTATCGCAAGATGATCCTCCGCCCGCACCTCCACCGAATGATAATATAGATTCTATCCAAAATCAAAATCCATCAGGTTCCAGCAACACCGAACCTAAAGCACATCGACCACCCCCAATTTTTGTAAGAGGCTTATCCAACTTTCCTGACCTTTGCACTACACTTATCGAATTAATTGGAGTAGATAACTTCTATTGCAAATCGTCAACAGATCGGTTGAAAATAATGACAGCTAATCCTGAATCGTACAGATCACTGGTCCACTTCCTAAGGGACCAAAAGGCCGAATTTCATACTTTCCAACTTAATGAAGACAAACCAATACGCGTTGTGATTAGAAACCTCCATCCATCCACGCCAACTGAGCTAATCAAATCCGAGCTTGAAACGCGTCTATTTGAAGTCAGGCAAGTATCAAGCGTACTCCATAAGATTAATAAACATCCACTTCCGCTGTTTTTTGTGGACCTTGAACCAAATGAACAGTCTAATGACATCTTTAAACTTACGTCACTACTTCATACACTAATAAAAGTGGAAGAGCCGTATAAACCAAAAACCTTAAGCCAGTGCTCAAAATGTCAAGATTATGGGCACACTAAATCCTATTGCGGCTATCCAGCACGCTGTGTACGCTGCGCTGCCCATCAAATGACGTCGGACTGTCCAAACTCCCGGGATGTCCCTCCAAAGTGCGCACTCTGCTCCGGGGACCATCCGTCCAATTACAAAGGCTGCTCGATCTACAGGGACCTCCAACGACGCAAAAAACCAAAGTCAACTAACCAGGTATCTGATAATATTAGTCCTAAAAATACTCATGTACAAGAAACACAACCAGTGAAAACCTCCTCAACCCACCCACCTGTTCCAAATTATACCTATGCACAAGCTACTTCCAACTCTAATGCTAATAATATAGTTACTCCTCCTCCAGATATTAATCTACTAATGGTGAATTTCATGAATGAGTTCAAACAATTAATTAACCCATTAATAGCTCTTCTCACTAAAGTAGTCTCAAAACTTTTAGATAAAAAATAATGTCTTCGTCCACGAACAACTCTATTCTAATTCTTCAATTTAATGCCAATGGTATTAAAAATCACGTAAATAAATTGCAACTAGTCCTTCAGGAAAAGCGCATAGATATTGCGCTAATTTCTGAAACACATTTCACGAAACATTCCCACATTCCCATTAATGGGTATAATCTTCATAAATCAAATCATCCGGACAACACAGCGCATGGAGGTGCAGCGATTTATATTAAGCCCTCCCTGATGTACCATTCCATTCCAAACTTCTGCCAACCTTATTTACAGTCATGTGCCATTCTATTACATATCAATAACATACCAACTACTATAGCGGCAATTTACTCCCCTCCAAAACATAATATCAACATTCAAAACTACGCGGACTATTTTAGTACACTTAGTCATAATTTTATCATAGGGGGCGATTATAATGCTAAGCACATCAACTGGGGCTGCCGCACTAACAACCCCAGAGGTATGGTACTTTACAATTTTATAAATATGAAAGGCTACAATATTTCTGCTCCACCAAGACCAACTTACTGGCCTACCTCCATACGCAAAAAACCGGATATATTAGACATTTTTGTTTCCAACACACCATCCAACATATACCTTACGACGGGAAATCTCCTTGAACCTACCTCGGATCACTTCTGACCATCAGTGCTTCTCCATCAATCCGTTCATCTCCTCCTAAACTATTTCAGCCGACTACAGATAGGTGTAAATTTAACAATTTAGTTGACCAAAATATAAATATGAAGGTTAGCCTCAAAACCACTCAGGAAATTGACGACGCAATAAATAAACTTACAAATATAATTCAACCCGCAGCCTGGGACGCTACCCCAACGCAAACGCAATTTTTAAATAATTCACTAACAATTCCCGAACACATACGCATCCTAATAGCTAACAAACGCAGAGCTAGGGCGCTATATCAACGCTATTGCCTTCCATCACATAAACGCAACTTTAATAATCTAGCAAACTCTCTAAAAAAAATACTAGCTAAACATAAAAACCAACTCCAAGTCAATTACCTCACCAATCTATCACCTAATAAAAGTCTTTGGGAAGCTACTAAAAACTTCTAAAACACGCAGCACCAAACACCCCGTTAATCCAACCAGATGGTGGGCTCGCTTCCACAGATACTGAAAAAGCTGAAATACTAAAAAACCACCTAGCAGAAACCGTCAGTCCTCACACTGATATACAAAATCCACAAAATACTGAGTTAGTGAAGCAGTACCTTGATACCCACCTTCCTCTTTGTCTTCCCACTAAATCTTTTACTCCAAATGATGTTAAATTTGCTCTACAGAAATACAGCCTCAAAAAGTCCCCAGGCTATGACTTAATCACTGCAGAAGTAGCAAGGTGTCTCCCAAAAAGAGCAATCGTTCTACTAACAGTCATATTTAATGCTGCCCTAAGATTGGCATACTTCCCACTACTCTGGAAATTTTCAATCATCACACTTTTCCCTAAACCCAAAAAGCCTTCCGATCTACCTTCATCATACCGACCAATAAGCCTCCTGCCCTTCTTCGCCAAATTATTCGAAAGACTAATTTTAAAAAGAATCCTTCCTTCCATATACTCCAGTAATGTACTTCCTAACACTCAATTTGGCTTTCGTGCCTCTTACTCTACAACACACCAGCTGCACAGGCTAGTGGACGCTATATTTTTTTCTCTTGAAAAAAAAAATACTGTTCCTGCGTGTTCCTCGACGTGTCCCAGGCGTTTGATCGGGTCTGGCACGAAGGACTGCTATATAAATTAAAACTTTTTCTTCCACCAACGTACTACCTGTTAATTAAATCATATTTAACCGACCGCCACTTTCAAGTTAGGTTTGGTTCATCTTACTCAAACATTGCAAACATTAATGCAGGAGTTCCCCAGGGTGGCATACTGTCACCAATTCTATATAATATATATGCCGCTGACCAACCTACCTCTCCAAACACAATAGTAGCTGAGTTTGCGGATGACAAGGCAATTATAGCAATACACGAAGACCCAATTTTAGCTTCCTTAAATCTTCAACATCACCTTAACTTAATGTCTAATTGGTACGATAAATGGAGAGTTAAAGTAAACCAATCAAAATCGCTACATACCACATTTACACTTAGACTTACCCCATGTCCCGCAGTTTCTTTAGCTGATATACCCATCCCTTCATCTCAATCAATAAAATACCTAGGGCTAACCATTGATCGGCGCCTCACTTGGGCATTACACGTAAGAGAAAAAAAACTTGCCTTAAACGCACGTCATCGGTTGCTTAAAACATTATTAACTAATAAACATACTAAATTAAATATAAAATTGCTCATTTACAAATCCTTAATAAAGCCTATGTGGACATATGGACTTCAACTCTGGGGCAATGCCAAGAAATCAAATCTTAATAAAATACAAACCACTCAAAACAAAATCCTTCGCTCCATCACCAATGCCCCACCTTATGTTTCCAATTTCTCTATCCACTCCGACTTAAAAATTAAAACTATACATGAAGAAGCCAAAACGTTCTATAAACGTGTCTTCCATAAACTGTCCTCTCACCCAAACCCTCTTATATCTGGACTAGCAACTCACACGATTCCTGGAAACCCACCACGGCGACCAAAAAGAAACTGGTGTAGAGATCTCCTTAATGATTAACCAAAAAAAAAAAAAGTAAAAATTTAAAAATTTATATATAAGATTTATATATAAATAAGCAAAAGGAAGTGCGATCACTGGATGGTTTCTTCCCTCACCCTATTCATGTGAAAATTACTTGTAGCACATATTCTTATTATGCCTAGGGCATAGATTGTATATTTCAAATAAAAAAAAAAAAATAAAAATAAAAATACAAACGAATATATTTTTGGTTTAAAGATGTGTTATAATTTACATTAAAAATGATTTCATTATGAAAAAATAATATATATTTTTTATAAAGCCATGTTTTTTTGTATTCATTTGGTGTACATTTTTTTATTAATCTCATTGACAAGGATTTACGATGTGTTAGTTATTTTATGTACCAATAAATGTATTGTAGGAATGCAGATTAAGTTCAAAAAAATATTATTTAAATGAACGAATCTAAAACGTTCATATACAAAAAATTTGATGAAAAATACATTTTTTACGTTCTGTTAAGGATAGCGGTTTTTGAAGACCTATGACGTCATATGTTTTAACTTTAAAAACCGTTACACTGAACTGAATGTATAAAAACGATTTGTTAATTAAATTTTTGCAAATAAACATTCAAGATTCAATTCAAGGTGGAAGTTTTTGAAGTTAAAACATGTTATGTTATAAGTTTATAAGTTCAATGAAGTAACAATTTTGCGGTCAGTTGGAGGTAACGTTTTAAAAGTTAACATATGTAGCGTTTAAATGAACATATAGTTTTAGAACAAATATTTGTATAATGTTAAATTTAGATTATTATCAACTTGCAAATTGAACGATTTCATTTTAACAGTTTATTCTCATTACGTTACGGAAACCTTAATGACTTAAAATAAATTTCGAATGACCATCTAGATATTAAGCGCTATTTACCAATATCGAATAAAGCGTAATTACCAATGTCATCAACCTGAGCGAATTGAATATTGCCTGTAACTAAAACATCAAAATATGCAATGAATAATTGTACGATTATTGAAAATAAGTATTTTGTTAATCCACGTATAACGGTAATTTCAAACTAAGATTACATAGACTAAGTCAAAATTTTGTTGAATATTACTAGTAACATGGATATGATATCGGACGGGGTGTCATTCCAAAATTTGCGTGGAAAATTTGTGTTACGATTTCGCGTCATCAACATAAAGATAAAGATTTAGTGATTGAATAATAATAATGGGTACTAATGCGGTAATGCGGAACCGTAATGCTAAAATAAATCTAATGAGCTATTATTAAAAAGCCAAACTTGCTTAAACACTATACGCTAGAATGTTATTTTATTAAGAAAAAGTACTAGTGTCATATGCGTAAAACGTGTAAGTATAGTAATAAGAAAGCAATTAATGGTTGCTGCGGTCGATAAAGTTTTACGACTTTTCCATTCAGTTTTTTATATTTTCATTTCATTCATTCACTCGTGTACACTAGTTTATTCAGTGTGAATTTTACGATTAATTACCGCGGGGTGTACGAAGAGTGACAAGCTTATGATTACATACATTATTACATTTTTTTTAATATAAAAGCATCTTACTGAAATGTTCAATGTTTATATTAATTATACCTAATAATAAAACAATCGTTATGGGTTATACGGACCCGTAATGCTAAAGCATTTCCACGATTCAATGTTTTTCCGTGGAGCGGAGACAATAACTAGATATTTTTTAATAAATATGTTCTGTGGCTATAGACGGATCGTTTCTGAATGAAAAAAGTCGAATTCGTATGATAGTTAAATTCATTTAATTGAAACTCATACTGTTGGTTAGACAACACATTTAAAAAAAAATTGTTCACAAATTAAAATAAGTATAGCACATAAAAATTTAAAATATTTTTAATAATTATTTTTAATAAAAATTGTATGTGAAACACAGTTATTTTTAATTACCCGAAAGCTTAACTTTTTACAGAAATTCCCTTTCATAAATAATCGATTCAGTTTAGAGCACTTGAAATAATATGTAGTAGCCACATTTGAGTAAAAGAAATGAACGGAATGATATAAAACAATCATTAAAACTAAGTGAAAAATATTTAGTTTATGACTATGATTTCAAATCGAATGTTTTTATTAGCAATTAAAATGTAATTAATAGTTTTGTAAAGTGTTTGAGAAAATATGTTGAATTTTTTGATTACCTGATTCTATGAGTAGTCCTTGTTGCAGTTCACGCTCAAGTATGGGCTCTTAAATTAAAAAACAAAATGCATTTTTATGTATAGCAAAATTAATATGTATTTGATTTTTCTCATAATTTAAAAACTAATGCAAAAGCCGTGTGTAATGTGATATTAATATGTAATAGGAATTACGCGTATTTGGGTCTGCATTATAATCTTGTTCTAAAATTAAAACGAAAACATTTTATACTTGTGAATAACCAACAACTATATGGAAATATTTTCAATTATTACCAGGTATTGCGAACATAAAAGCCAATTGCTCTGAAATTATGATTACAAAAAAATTATTTTTAAACGATATTACACTTAATTTCATGTTCCATTATAAATTTAAAGGATTAAGTCAACGAAGAAAATACACGTTTAATAATAATAAGGGAGTTAAATTTACAAATAATTATTGAGTGATTTAATTTTAATTTTAACGAGTAAATCACTCATAAAATTGCATTGATAAATTGTTTTTGCAATAATTATTGTATCATTTCCAAAACATTTCGTCTATTAGCATACTAAATCGGTTTTGTTTTAGAATAATAGTTACCCATTGAGTACTTATTTTGACAAACAAAATGTTTGAATCTGTCCCAAAGTGTACCTTAAATAAACAAATAATTGGTTGAGTAAAAAAATCAAATTAAATTTTTATGCTACATCATAAGTATAAAACGTTCTGAATAGAAGTATATTTTGAGTTAAACGTGGCTCATTTAACTAGTGATAAACCCTGTTGAAATTTCATTACACAATTATTCTATAATATCCATTCTAGATCAATAATAATGTAATTATATTATTCGTATGGGGACTCTTTGGAGAAATATTCTCAAAACAAGTTGCATCATTTGAGCTTATTATCAAACCTCGACTTCACCATTAACGATAATTCCTGGAGTTCTTCAGTATAAACCATTTTTTAAAAATACAATACACTCAAAAGCCAATAATAGGAAACATTTATTTACAGAGATTATAGGTCGTAAATATAAATTACCTTATAGTCAGGTAAATCACAAGTACAACAAAACCATTAAATTTATAGTATTAATAATTTTTAGTATGTCTTACTTTTACTAACATGCATTTGAAGGAGTTTGTCTGTTACAAATTATGTATAAAAACTGTTAGTCTTAAAACTTAAAAAAGTATTTTGTAAACAAAAAATGTACTGACTTGTAGCTTCGAGCTTCTTTCTATCCTCTAACTTATCTTTAAAAAAGATGAATATTTAGTTTTGTTTAGTTTTTTTGAACCAAGTATCTCGAATAGATACTTGTAAAAATAAATTACATACCATCAGTCGCCAAAATATTGAAAATAGCACAGAAGAGTAATGCACAAATAATTTTCATTTTTGTCTGCAAATAATAATGCAAATTAAAATGTGTTATATTAGACGGAGGTATAGCGATACTTACAATAAAATCTAAACGTTTATGGCAGAGTTGCCTATGTAAATGTTTAAACTCCGTGCTATATTATTTCTTTATCATTATATTTACTTATTTACATTGCTCTGGCATGTAGTTTAAACTTCTGTTACAATAAACACGAAGATACAAAATCATGGTTTTCTTACATAGATGCAAAGATTACGTAACCACAAATTACGATTACAGAAAATACTGAAAACAGTTATTGATACATGTTTAACAGTTTTAAAAATTGTTGTCGTTTACGCGTTTCAGAGTATGGTTTAATTAAAAATAGTTGTTTTCAATAAAAACTACATATGTCAATTATGTCTAGGCGATATGGATACGGTTTGTCGCTTTGAAACTTTTAGATTACACGCGGGAGTACTATTAGAAAGACACGTATGACTGTAATGAGGTAAAAACGACTGTATTAGACCAGCAAAAAATAGTATTAAAACAATATTTTAATATGTAGATGTCTATTCACAATATGTGTGGAATGGATGAAAATATTTAACATAAGCAAAGCATCAAGAAAATACGAAATATTTTTCAAATTTTTTTTTTTATAACGACTACGTTGAAAATTAGCGTCAAAGCGTTTAGCGTTTATTAAAAAATATTTTTACCTCTTTTACTAAAATTAATGTCTGTAAACCTTCGACCTCTCCGTCCATACTTTTTTAATTCATTATGCCTCGACCCCAGGTCACTTCTTCTTGGGACACCCCTCGGCCCTCACATAGCACCCAGAGATACTAGTCGGTCCGCAGTTGTATGGGGATACCCTCGGGACGAACCACTAAAGCCAAGAAATACCTGTACTGGTTTACTAGGATAATATAACTTTTAATTAAACAGATTTAACAACAGATTGTAAATATTTTCAAAAAAAAGTGATTTTTGAAAGCAATTATATTTAAAATACTATTTCGGATACATTTAATACATTGTACATTTAGAAAATATATAAGCCACTAAAAATAAGACAGCAGTCCCGTAAATTACTTACTTAAATAATTTCAATGATAGCTATACTGACTGCTTCAATGGATTTTTTACGACTTATCGAATGGCTTATAATTTGTCGCCCAAAACAATACAATTTATATGTATTTTGCAGAATTGTTTATGTAAATTTTGGTACCAAAAAACAATAATACACCTATAAAAGTTGTTAATGTAAATATGGCTTCTCATATTATGCTAAAACTTAGGCTGTATAATGCCAACAGATATTTGTTATTTGTTTACATTGCAACAACTATTGAGAAAAATACGGTATTTATGAAAACATATCGTTGGTTTTAGTACAACAGATATTTTAACTAAAATTCAATTTGCAAGTAAAATTATAAAATGAATGATAAGAGACAAAGGCCTTGCGTTTAGAGCAGATTTAATGGGGAATATTGGACCAAGAGTCCTTCACTTACTTCAAGTTAAACTATTATTTAAATGGTTTAGAGACAAGGGAGGATGCTTGAGATGAGGGCTAATGGTGTTGAAGCTTTTCTCTTACGCACTTAAATTGTGTGCATTTTAAGTTTATTTTTTTGGCTCTAACTTTTTTAATATTAAATACTAGAATACCTGTATATTGTTTTCACTATACAATAATCTCTACTTAGTTTTTTTGTCCTTAAGTGTTATAATGACTTTAATATTAATGTAGCCAATTGTAGAGTTATCGTTATGTTTTTTTTACTTTTTTAGTGTTGAAATTATGTAAATTAGGTTTTTAAGTCGTTAAAAATTATAAGTATACGAAAAAGTATTGGAATTTTTTAACAACACAACAGTCGTTGTAAAAAATGTTAATATTGCTAGCATAATGTTTTCATGTTAAAAAATAACCGCGCAATTTAAAACAATACAAATTATGGAAAAGTATTGTATTTAGTTAAAGAAAAATTATTGTTAGCATTTCAGCAAGAAAAAATATTTTATCTAAAATGCCTATTAAGTGTATTATGTCAAATAATAATAGTTAGGCATAACAGGGTATTTGCTATAGTTATTGAAACATCGAGATTCTACCGCGAAATAAATAAATGAGGTGAATCATTTAAATAAAAAAACAACTGCAAAACAAAATATGTTTAGCAAAACAAGTCGTTTTCTATAAAAAAAAAAACCATACAAATTGTTTTTGTAAAATACGAAGTTTCTTATAATATACAAAGTCTGAGTTACCATTTGTTTACATTACAACGATTGCTGATAATAACAGTTTGGTTTTGATAAAAAAAACAATACTACAATATTGGCTTACAACTTTTATTAAAGTATGCAGATTCAAGATACAAAATACTTGATAATTGGTTTTACAAAAAAATACTGATATCTAAGTTATGTTTATAAAACATGTATTATATAGAGATATGTCATATATTTATGTAACTATTTATGTACTGTACATATACGGTATTGGTTACAATTATTATAACAACAGGGTTCTACAATGCATTTAAATTTTAAACATTTTAAACCATAAGGAACAAAAGTTGTTATAAATAACAGCTTGAATTTTCATTAGTTAACCCTACGACAATCATATCAGGAAAACTATTTCGCTTCAATAAAAATGTCACTATAAAATGATACATACTTTTTTTTAAGGTTTGCCAATCCTTACAATGTAAATTATAAAGGCTTAATATACCATCCTTGTAAGCAAATACCCTATTAAATGTAATAAAATGTAGTTTTTATTTTATAAAATAAATTTTAAAAAACCAGTACAGTGGGGTCGGGGCATAGTGGGGACGGGGAAGTTACAGATTTACAGGAATTTTTAAATCTGAAAGTGATAAATCACTTTCGTGATTTAGTTGTATATTATACAATTTAGTTTTGGTTATCTCCTCTCAGGCTGCTTAACAACTAGTCGGGGTACTACACAAAACTCTTTTGCTAGTTAGATCTATTTCGTTATCCTATTCCAAGGCTACCTATCCTAATAAAGACTGGTATACTACCCCGCTCAAAGACGACTACACAGATTGTCCTTCCTTTACCAAACACTTTATAATGACTATTTAATTATTTTAAGTATCCAATTCTTATCGAAAACACCCAACTAATTGGCAATCAATGAAATTAGATTTCTGTAACAACCCTGTAGCCCTGTACGTATGTATTGCAGGCTGTTTGAGTCTTGTCACAATCGTGGTGATAGGTTTTTAGATATTTAATAGACTAACTTCAGAGTAAATCACAAACATTTAATTTGATATACTTATAAAACATGTACAACGTCAAACAGTTAATAGCATAAGTTCAGTATGCTTCATAAATAGATGACTAAGACAATTATAAGCCGCTTAAGACTTCAAAAGAAAATGATAGGTAGAAACTTCAAGTGTAGTGTGTGGCGGACCCAACTCATCTCCTCTGCTATGACTCAAGTTCTCCCTTATATGCTGGTCCGCTCGTTGAATGGCCGTGGAAATCTTCGCAATTATCGAAAGTCCGCGCGTGGATGACCTCGCTCGCCCATGACATCCGCTTATGTCAACGGTGGAGGAAAGGTAGAGGCATGAGAGTGCAGCCTTCGCATGGTCGAAATTGGCTAGCTTCGATGTGAGATTCGCGCGGTAGTTGCCAAAACATTAAGTTCCTTTTAGTGTTTGGCCTCGTTGTTGAGGTCAACTGTGAACAGAATTACAAAGTTGTCTGCTTTCGCAAGATGCTGTAATGACCTTTTATCTCTGATGAAACCAGGGCTAATGTAGAATTAAAAAAAGGGGCTAGAAATAGAAATTCTCTTCAAATACAATTTAATTATACAAATCAATAGACTTAAAAGTTAAAGTTTATATTATAGTAAAAACAATACATATTCAAATATTTTTTTTTTTTAAAATTAAAGCCTATAAAAATACACTTTTAATGCACACTATTTAAGTACGTAAGGAAAAAGCAATAACACCAATAGCCCCCTTCCTAAGCATCCTCCCTTGTCTCTAATCAAGTGAGGAGCTTATGGTACATCATCCCCCCTTGTATCTACCTGAACGCAAATGCCCTTGTCGCTTATCGTTCATATTATAATTTAACTTGCATATTGAATTTTACTTAAAGTATCAGTGTTGAACAAAAACCAACGATATGTTTTCATAAAATACCGTATTTTTCTCAATAGTTGTTGCAATGTAAACAAATAACAAATATCTGTTGGCATTATACAGCTTAAGTTGTAGCATAATATGCGAAGCCATATTTACATCAACAACTTTTATAGATGTATTGTTGTTTTTTTAGAACACAATTGTTCTTTTAAACTTATACTATTATTTATTAAATATCGGATTATGAATGTATAAACACAGTAAAATGTATTAGCTAGAGTAAAAGATATCCAATAATGTACAAAACCTAAATTATATTTATTTTTAGTAAAATAATTTACCTATGATGAAGCCAAGGGTGAATTTAGAATTGAAAAAAATAGGCTAGAAAAAAAATCTCTTCAAATATTTTACAAAGCAATGCCATAGAGTTTGTACAATTTCCCCCCAGGTATCTTCCCTGAACGCGAGGTCTTTGTCTCTTATCATTTAATATTGAATTTTGCTTAAAATATCAGTGTTGAACAAAAACCAACGATATGTTTTCATAAAATACCGTATTTTTCTCAATAGTTGATGCAATGTAAACAAATAACAAATATCTGTAGACATTATACAGCTTGAGTTTTAGCATAATATGAGCAGCCATATTTACATTAACAAAATGTATTGAGCTATTATGGTTTTTTTAGAACACAAGTGTTGTTTCAAACTTAAATTATGTTATAAACACAATAATGAAAAAACGTATTAACTAGAGGATTAGATATCCAATATTGTACAAAACTTAAATTATATTTATTTTTATAATTGGGAGCTGTGATATTTAAGTGCTATGATATTTGATGCTAAAACTTATTAATGTATGATACCTTCAGTTGTTTTTTATTAACTTATATCGCAACAATTAGTGTGAAAAAGAACTTGTTTCCGATAAGATAAAAAATATAATTATTGAAATAAATGACAAATATTGTATATTATCGTGAATCGCTCTGTATTGAAAGTTTAAGATAGCTATATTAATAACCTTTTATTTACATTACAGCAGTCACTGAGAATAACGGCTTAGTTTTGATAAAAATAACAATACTACAATATGGTATTACAATTACACGATAACTGATTTTACAAAAACTCCTTGTAATAAGTAATAATTATAAAATATATTTGATTCAGAAAAACATTCACTGTATGTCTCTCTTTTTCGTTTAACCTCCGTTTCTTTTATTTTTAGAAATATTTAATTAATAAAAAGTAATTAAGGGCGCATAATGATATTGCTTCAAGATCCGTAACCACCCGGTACCCCTGTGTACGCCGAGTGTTTTATATGACCAGCCATGGATGATGTTGATATATAAAATTTCAGTATCAATTAAAAACCATTAATAATTGTATTTTTAAACTATTCTAAACAACTATTATACTTTTTTCTCGGAAATTGAAAAAGTATCATATTATTAATTTTTTTTATTTCGTTTATTTCAAAGAAATATCCGTTTTTACATAATCATATGAAAAAGTTTGTAATATCCCTCTCTTCTTTAAAAAAACAACATTAGTACTACGTTTTGAAAGAAAAATTGTATTAACTTGTTTTGTAATTGCTTAAATTATAATTAAATTAAATGTTATCATATAAATCAAGACATAAGGAATCTATAAAAAATACGTTAGATACGTTTCTGACGATATGACTATTGAGGAGTAGTTCGTTTTATTTTTCTTCGACTGCAGTCGTCGGAAGGAGGTTCCTAACAACCACTCTGAAGGCTCTTTTTTGTTTCAGTTGAAACGTATGAAAATCAGCTTTAACGGACTGAAGGAATTTTATGATATTCCTATAAGATTTTTCAGAACTGGTGGATAGTCTTACTCCATTTGTGGAACTTTTGCAAAGGAACTTTTCACCTTTGGTAGCTTCATAAATTTTAGAGAAGAAAGTGTTGAAGTCGTTTACACTCGAATATAGATAAGAGGTGGTGGATTATTTGGACGAATGGTAACAGGAACGTCGTTTGTAGTAAGGTCCATATCAATTACATTGGTATCTGTATTGTCAGTAGTGTGTGATTGAAGTGGCGAGAAGCGGTTATGTGAATTACATTTTTTTGACTGTTGGTTTTAATGTGCTGTTTGGTTTAGTAAACTTAAACGTTTGGAGTTATTCAGTCGACATTTTTCCTGATGATTTAGATGAGGTAGGCGAATTATTTAACACGCTCTGTATGCGAGATTTTGGTATAACAAGCGGAGGAACGGTTGGTTTAATGTTATTATTGTTATAAGAGGCAATATGGATGTCGTTATCGCATATGTGATTACGACGAGATAAGATGGGTCCGTGCCGTCACGATTACAAGCTCGTTGATATCTTATTTATACTTACCTGTTACCAGTTAATTAGGGATTTTAACACGATGGGCCACTCGAGCCGAGACCCCAAAAAATGTTTTGGGTAAAAAGCGTAAAATGCAGCGAACTTAGGGATTAAAGACCATTTGCAATTTTAATTACTAAAAAGGTTGTCTAGTACGCTTAATTTAGAGTTAAACTTTAACTTAAAAGTGAGTAGTAAAAAGCTGTCGCTATTAAATAATAGCACTTTAGACAATTACTATAGATGAATTTTGAAATTTGTATTTAATACATATTATAAAATACGAACCTATCTAATATTTTTTTTAGAAATATTAAATTAATAAAATTTAATAAAGGGCGCAAAATGATATTGCTTGAAGATCAATAACCACTCGGTACCTTTAACTCTATACAGGGTGATTTTTGTATCATGAGCCACTCCATATCTTATAGGGTTTAATAAGAAATTAAAGTTTTCTTTTTTATCAAATTTGAACTCAATTATTAACAATTTTTTTTGTATATACCCCCCTCTTAACTCGTTTTTTTTTTATAGCTACTTTTGAAACTCTAATGGTAACGTATATATTGTTATTAACTTTTTAAATTGAGAATAATGTACTAAAAATTTGACTGGTCTATAACCAGTTTCGGATAACTATTTTTTAAGTTATGAAAGTTTCAAATAACAACACAAGATGAGTTTATAAACAAGTAGAATAGCACATAAAACACACAAAACGATCAGTACTGTGAGGTGAGTACAAAATGGTCTCCACCTAGGTAAGAGTACCTATGCTAAGTGGAGAGTTACCTTGGCTATTTTGACATAAGTCTTTTATAGTAAAAATAGTTAATATTGTTTTGCTTATTTTACATTAAGTTCAAGTGGGTCGTTTGTATGAGTTCCCGAATTGGCGTTATTGTTACACAGTACATAATATTACACAATTTAAACATACAATTTGTTTTGCTTAATCTATTTACTTAAATTGTACTTTATATTACAGTACTAACTAGATGAAATTTGTGATTTATAGAGTTGCTATTCGAAGGAATTGGTCCAGTATTAAAAAAGTTACAGTGTATACAGTCAAAAAAAAAAGGCCGCATTTAGGTAGAACCTTCGCTGGTTTGCATCAAAGCTTAAATCACCCTGTATATATGAATTTGTTTTAGAAATATTTAAAAGATACTTATTTCGTTAATAATTGATATATTATGGCTAAACGTCGTAATGAAAATATGACCACTTCATTCTTGAACGAACTCGTTTGGCTCCGTTAATGATTGGCAGCAGTCTAAATATTTGTATGGGAGAGCCATAACTAAAATATTTTCAAACGAATATTTCTTTGACCAAAGTTAACTATATAAACTGAGTCCATCTTCTGTGTTAAAAAAAAAGGAAGGAATTAAACTTACTAATAATAAATAATGGTGAAGCCACGTCAACGGATGTGATAGATGGAGAGGAGTAGTGGTCCTGACAAAGGACCTAAGTTGCCTTTATATTACACCTGTATATAGCCAATACAAATTATGACTGAAAGTAATAAAATAATTTATAGTAGCGAGCAAAGATATTTTATTGTGCGGTACATTAAATTACTAGACAATTTTTTATACTAGTGTGCAAATATACTAAAAATTTAAACTGCAAGTACATTTAAGTACGTAATACAGATAGAAGTATGTCTTCCCCATATGTTTCATGGTTATCTTTATCTACAAGACGTAAAAGTCTTTTACGCCAAGTGATATATTTGCAAGATAGCAAGACTGTAGTTCCATTGCTTATGACACAAGTATTGTCAGGCGGAGGTGTAACAACAGCAGAAGTTGAGTAGTTGTCTGCAAACTTGATACTTAAGTACAATCCTACCATTTGACATGTATGCTCAAATGTAACATCGTGGCTCCCTGGGTCTAAAAAAGAGTTTTTAAAAGTTATCTAAATTCAGCTTGCTGCACTGACAAAAATACATAGTTGGACAAACTAAAATTAAGATTAATCTTTTATCTTCACCCAAGAGAAAAAGTGTATTGAGTCACAAAATATAAATTTTACAGGAAAACACATAATAAAATTATTTATTAATAAATTAATAATTACTAATTTCTTCTTCATAAACCTATCAACCTTACACACTTCAATATCACCCAACTGCAATACCTGTTTTACCCTATAACATTCTCCAAAAATAAACACGATTATCACCGTTTTACTCCTTCTAATCCTCAGTCTTTTACCTTCAAGTTTCTCAGCCAATTCTACCAGACTTTTTCCCACTAACGCTGTACATCTTTCGTAATCTCGTCCATTACTGAAGAGAACAAGTAAAGACTCAACGCTATACTTTGATGCACACCTACTCTTACACTAAAATCTTCTATTTCTCCACACAAACTCTTCACTCTTGTACTTGCTCCATCATACATTTCCTCTATTACTTTCACTCACACTCGTGGCTTTCATTTTTTCTTGAACGTCCACCTCTAAACCTCTAATTAATAAATAATTAACTAATTAGTTAAAATAAATGAGCTTAGATGGACCCATCTAGAGGCCAAAAGTCATAAAGGTATATATATACTATATACACTCTTGTACTTGAATAGAGCGTGCAATTTCAATCTAAGTGAACCAAAAAACCAGAAAAATTGAAATTTTTTGTTTAATACACTTTTACTCTGAGGTACGGATATAACCTAATAAAAAACTGTAACGATTAAATAAGTATTAAATAATTTGTTGGACTAAGTTTGTATTAGTTGAATGATTTATTTATGTAGTTATTTCAACTATAAATGTATCGTGTTAACTGTAATGTTTGTTGGTCCAAATATGAATTTTCTCCGAATAACCAATACATTTTTAGAAGTTTATTATTTACTGTGTATTATATTGGCTATTAACGATTTTAAACTATATCTTATTTTTTTTTCTTTCAGCTCCAAGTTCTTTCACATTTTTTATATCACTACCTGAAAAATTCAATAAATGTGTTAAAAAAGTATAAATACTTTTGTAAAGTGCTTTTATAATGACAATTATGTAACCTTAGTAAGCACAGCGAAATTTAAAAATGCATACTACATTATTCGAAAAACACACAAATCGTTCATATATGTTTTTATTGGAATTATACGTTTACATGGTGTCTTTTTAAAACTTCTTTACATAAGATGTCTACAAGCACTATCTAAGTGCCTGCGCTCAAAGCTACTATCAAATAAATCGAAAATGATACTATACAAAGTAATAGCAAGACCTATCATAACGTATGCATGTGAGGCATGGCCAACAACGTTAGAGGATGAGAGAATATTGGCTGTAGTAGAAAGAAGGTTAAGTGAGAAGGAGCTTTAAAATTAATTAGAGAAAGGAGAGAGGGAGCATCCACACGTCCGTCAATTAGCTTGTGCAAAAACACCAAATTAGCTTCAACTCTTTTATCCGCTAGAAACAAGAGTCCAAGTTTATTCAACACTGGCCTATAATCTTGCGTTGGATGTGGAATTTGCAAAATAAATGACGCCGAAGAACAGAAACGCCTCTGGAGCCTCGCAATACAAGAAGAGTCAGCTGCCGTAAAAGGGTCTCAAAGAATGGAAGAATATTCTAAAAGAAGTCGTACGAGAGAGCAATATTAAGCTTTTAGAGAACTAGAGAGCTTAAATTTTTTTGACGTGCGTATGACAAAGCCAAGCATCTTTAACGCACGACAACAAACTGCCTCTATATGGTAATGAAAATCGAGATTTGGACAAAAAAGAATACCCAAGTATTTCTACCTAGTAACAATATTAATGCTTGACCCATTTATCAAGTATGTATAGCTAATAATATTTCTATTCCTAGCAAAAGACATGGATTGGCATTTTTCTACATAAAAGCTTGGTCACATAGAATTGAACCACAAAACAAGAACATCAAGCTCGTTCTGGAGGGTAACACAATCAGTTACTGACTCAATTATCCTGTAGATTTTCAAATCGTCAGCAAACATAAGGAACATAGAATCTGGGATAACCAATTTTAGACCATTAACCAATAGAGAAAACCACAACGGGGATAAGTGCTCCCCTTGAGGAACACCTGAAGGTACATAGACTGCTTTAGATTTACATCCTAAGACTTTAACACATTGGACCATACCAGATAAATAAGATTTGAACCAAGATAGAATGGGCTCACCAAATCCAGCTTTATATAGAACTTCAATTAGTATTTTATGTTCTACTCGATCAAACGGTTTGGAGAAATCCGTAAAAATAACATCCACCTGTGTGCGTTTTTCAATGGCCTCCAATATAAAATTATGAAGTTATTGAAGTTTCAAATTTAAGGCAGGAGGAAAGGTGGAGTGTATTATTATTTTTATCTGCGCTCATTTCCCAACCGCACTTCCTCAAAAAACTAGTTTGCAAGGGAGGTAAAAAAAAAAAACAAAATTTAAAAATTGAGATCACTTTGTATAAAAACAATGTGAAAAAAAATGTAATTTCTTATTCAAACCTAAGAATAAAGTATAAATACATAACGGAATAAAGCGTAATTACCAATATCATCACAAACTCGAATTCAATATTGCCTGTAACTAAAACATCAAAATATGCAATAAATAATTGTACGATTATTGAAAATAAGTATTTTATTAGATCTACGTATAACGGTAACTTTAAAACTGAGATTACATAGACTAAGTCAACATTTTGTTGAATATTACTAGTAACGATTTTACGATGCTACGATTTCGCGCCATCAACATAAAGATAAAGATTTAGTGATTGAATAATAATAATGGGTACCAGGGTACTATATAACACACTCTGTCGCTGCCGGTCACAGTACCAGAGACCCATACGTTAAGTTTGCTATAAATTGTTCAGCGCCAGGAGCGGACGATAAATGTATGAATCTCATAGTGCCAAAACCTTTTCAAAATTAAATGTCATAGTATTACGTTAAACATTTTTTGAAAAATACACTACAACAAAGCTAAACTTGTACAAACACACTGCACTAAAATATCAACTTACAAGAAAAAAGTATTAGGAACCTAAACGAAAATTTTTAGAAACTGTGGTAGTTTTGCGGAATCGTAATGCTAAAATAAATCTAATGAGCTATTATTAAAAAAGCCAAACTTGCCCAAACACTATACGCTAGAATGTTATTTTATTAAGAAAAAGTACTAGTGTCCTATGCGTAAAACGTGTAAGTATAGTAATAAGAGAAGAATTAATGGTTGCTGCGGTCGATAAAGTTTTACGACTTTTCCATTCTTTTTTTTTCATTTTCATTTCATTCATTCATCGTGTACACTAGTTTATTCAGTGTGAATTTTACGATTAATTACCGCGGGGTGTACGAAGAGTGACAAGCTTATGATTACATACATTATTACATTTTTTTAATATAAAAACATCTTACTGAAATGTTCAATGTTTATATTAATTATACCTAATAATAAAACAATCGTTATGGTTATACGGACCCGTAATGCTAAAGCATTTCCACGATTCAATGTTTTTCCGTGGAGCGGAGAAAATAACTAGATATTTTTTTAATACATATGTTCTGTGCCTATAGACGGATCGTTTCCGAATGAAAAAAGTCGAATTCGTATGATATTTAAATTCACTCAATTTAAACTCATACTGTCAGTTAGACAACACATTTTAAAAACATTTTTTCACAAATTAAAATAAGTGTAGCGCATAAAAATTAAAAATATTTTTCATAATTATTTTTAAGAAAAATTGTATGTGAAACACAGTTATTTTTAATTACCCGAAAGCTTAACTTTTTACAGAAATTCCCTTTCATAAATAATAATCGATTCAGTTTAGAACACTTGAAATAATATGTATTAGCCACATTTGAGTAAAAGAAATGAACGGAAAGATATCAAACGATCATTAAAAATAAGTGAAAAATATTAAATGTATGACTATGATTTCAAATCGAATGTTTTTATGAGCAATTGAAATGTAATTAATAGTTTTGTAAAGTGTTTGGGAAAATATGTTGAATTTTTTGATTACCTGATTCCATGAGTAGTCCTTGTTGCAGTTCACGCTCAAGTATGTGCTCTAAAATTAAAAAAACATAATTCATTTTTCTACATGTCTATTGTTATGACAAAATTAATATGTATTTGATTTTTCTCCTAATTTAAAAACTAATGTAAAAGCCGTGTGTAATGTATTATTAATATGAAATAGGAATTACGCTTAATTGTGTCTCCTTCATAATCTTGTTCTGAAATTAAAACGAAACCATTTTATACTTGTGAATAACCAACTACTAAATGGAAATATTTTCTATTATTACCAGGTATTGCAAACATAAAATTCAATTTCACTGAAATAATGATAACAAAAAAAATATTTTTAAACGATATTACACTTAATTTCATATTCCATTTTAAATTTAAAGAATTAAGTTAACGAAGAAAATACACGTTTAATAATAATAAGGGAGTTAAATTTACAAATAAATATTGAGTGATTTAATTTTAATATTTACGAGTAAATCACACATATAATTGCATTGATAAATTGTTTTTTCAATAATTATTGTATCATTTCTAAAACATTTCGTCTACTAGCATAATCGGTTTTGTTGTAGAATAATAGTTACCCATTGAGTGCTGATTTCCACAAACAAAATGTTTGAATCTGTCCCAAAGTGTATCTTAAATAAATAAATAATTGTTTGAGTTAAAAAATCAAATTAAATTTTTATGCGACATCATAAGTATAAAACGTTCTGAATAGAAGTATATTTTGAGTTAAACGTGGCCCATTTAACTAGTGATAAACCCTGTTGAAATTTCATTACACAATTATTCTATAATATCCATTCTAGATCAATAATAATGTAATTTTATTATTCGTGTGGGAGACTCTTTGGAGAAATATTCTCAAAACAAGTTGCATCATTTGAGCTTATTATCAAACCTCGACTTCACCATTAACGATAATTCCTGGAGTTCTTAAGTATAAATCAATTTTTAAAAATACAATACACTCAAAAGCCAATAATGGGAAACATTTAATTACAGAGATTATAGGTCGCAAATAAAAATTACCTTATATTCAGGTAAATCACAAGTACAACAAAACCTTTAAATTTATAGTATTAATCATTTTCAGTATGTCTTACATTTATTATTATGCATTTGAAGGAGTTTGTCTGTAACAAATTATGTATAAAAACTGTTAGTCTTAAAACTTAAAAAAGTATTTTGTAAACAAAAAATTTACTGACTTGTAGCGTTGAGCTTCTTTCTATCCTTTGGCTCATCTGTAAAAAAGATGAATATTTAATTTTGCTTAATTTTTTTGAACCAAGTATCTTGAATAGATACTTGTAAAAACGAATTACATACCACCATCAACATTTTCATCATTCGCCAAAATATTTAAAACAGCACAGAAGAGTAATGCACAGATAATTTTCATTTTTGTCTGCAAATAATAATGCAAATTAAAATGTGTTATATTAGACGGAGGTATAGCGATACTTACAATAAATTCTAAACGTTTATGGCAGAGTTGCCTATGTAAATGTTTAAACTCCGTGCTATATTATTTCTTTATCATTATATTTACTTATTTACATTGCTCTGGCATGTAGTTTAAACTTCTGTTATAATAAACACGAAGGTACAAAATCATGGTTTTCTTACATAGATGCAAAGATTACGTAACCACAAATTACGATTACAGAAAATACTGAAAACAGTTATTGATACATGTTTAACAGTTTTAAAAATTGTTGTCGTTTACGCGTTTCAGAGTATGGTTTAATTAAAAATAGTTGTTTTCAATAAAAACTACATATGTCAATTATGTCTAGGCGATATGGATACGGTTTGTCGCTTTGAAACTTATAGATTACACGCGGGAGTACTATTAGAAAGACACGTATGACTGTATTGAGGTAAAAACGACTGTATTAGACCAGCAAAAAATAATATTAAACAATATTTTAATATGTAGATATCTATTCACAATATGTGTGGAATGAATGAAAACATCTAACATAAGCAAAGCATCAAGAAAACATGAACCATTTTTAAAAAAATTGTTTTGTTTTATTTAAACTACGTTGAAAATTAGTATCAAAGCGTTTATAGCGTTTATTAAAAATTATTTTTACCACTTTTACTAAAATTAATTTCTGTAGACCTTCGACCTCTCCGTCCATACTTTTTTAATTCATTATGCCTCGACCCCAGGTCACTTCTTCTTGGGACACACCTTTTCCGGCCCTCAATTAGCACCCAGTGCTACTAGTCGGTCCGCAGTCGTATGGGGATACCTCCGGGACGAACCACTAAAGCCAAGGATTTAACCTAGTAAACCAGTACCTACAGGTAGTACTGGTTTACTAGGTTAAATCACTTTCAAATAAACGCTTTGATACGTACTGTGCATACTATGCTGTGCGTAAATATAACCAGAGTTTTGCATAATTCTAATAAAAAATGGCTAAATAATCATCTAGAGAACAAATTATTAAAAACAAAAGTTTTTTGTATAAAAGTTTACTAGAATAATTTTTTAAAAAAATTATATAAATAGTCCTTTAAGACCCTTGGATACCGGCCGTTTTCTTCAGCCAAAACACATAATTTTTTGTCAATCGCACAGACCAAGCCAATGATCCGATAAGCAATTGAAAATCAGATATGAATTTGCCATGAAGTTTACTTGTGATCGGTTTAAGCACTTTTTCAATTTTTAGTTTTAACTATTTCCAAATTTGATTTTAAAATTTGAAATTGTACAAAATGTTCAAACGTGTTTTATGCGCAGTTGGAATACTATACCAATAAAGTACGCTGACCGATCTTAAGTAAACTTCATGACGAATTCTTATTTGTTTTAAGATTACTTATCGGACCACTGGTTCATGTAATTTTTTACACACTAAGTAGTGTCACTGAGTGCTACCTTAACTCAAGTTATCCAGCTTTGTAAAAAAAAAAATAGCCATTTTACTTATTGTACATATTAACAACAGATTGTAAATATTTTCAAAAAAAAAAAAATTTAAAAAAAGAGTAGTCACTATTCAACCCTTCACTCGAGCTTTGTAAAAAAAATAGCCATTTTACTTATTGTACATATTAACAACAGATTGTAAATATTTAAAAAAAAAAATGATTTTTTAAAGCAATTATATTTTAAAATACTATTTCGGATACATTTAATACATTGTACATTTAGAAAATATATAAAGCCACTAAAAATTAGACAGCAGTCCCGTATATTACTTACTTAAATAATTTCAATGATAGCTATACTGACTGCTTCAATGGATTTTTTACGACTTATCGAATGGCTTATATTTTGTCGCCCAAAACAGTACAATTTATATGTATTTTGCAGAATTGTTTATGCAAATTTTGGTACCAAAAACAATAATACACCTATAAAAGTTGTTAATGTAAATATGGCTTCTCATATTATGCTAAAACTTAAGCTGTATAATGCCAACAGAGATATTTATTATTTGTTTACATTGCAACAACTATTGAGAAAAATACGGTATTTTATGAAAACATATCGTTGGTTTTAGTACAACAGATACTTTAACTAATATTCAATATGCAAGTTAAATTATAAAATTAATGATAAGAGACAAGGGCCTTGCGTTTAGAGCAGAATTATTGGGGAATATTGGACCAAGAGTCCTTCACTTACTTCAAGTTAAACTATTATTTAAATGGTTAGAGACAAGGGAGGATGCTTGAGATGGGGGCTAATGGTGTTGAAGCTTTTCTCTTACGCACTTAAATTGTGTGCATTTTAAGTTTATTTTTTTAGGCTCTAACTTTTTTAAATATTAAATACTAGAATACCTGTATATTGTTTTCACTATACAATAATCTCTACTTAGTTTTTTTGTCCTTAAGTGTTATAATGACTTTAATATTAATGTAGCCAATTGTAGAGTTATCGTTATGTTTTTTTTTACTTTTTTAGTGTTGAAATTATGTAAATTAGGTTTTTAAGTCGTTAAAAATTATAAGTATACGATCTTAAAAAGTATTGGAATTTTTTAACATCACAACAGTCGTTGTAAAAATGACATGTTAATATTGCTAGCATAATGTTTTCATGTTAAAAAATAACCGCGCAATTTAAAACAATACAAATAATGGAAAAATATTGTATTTAGTTAAAGAAAAATTATTGTTAGCATTTCTGCAAAAAAAAAATATTTTATCTAAAATGCCTATTAAGTGTATTATGTCAAATAATAATAATTAGGCATAACAGGGTATTTGCTATTTTTTGAAATATCGAGATTCTACCACGAATGAAATAAAATAGGTGAATCATTTAAATAAAAAAACAACTGCAAAACAAAATATGTTTAGCAAAACAAGTCGTTTTCGATAAAAAAAAAAACCACACAAATTGTTTTTGTAAAATACGAAGTTTCTTATAATATACAAAGTCTGAGTTACCATTTGTTTACATTACAACGATCGCTGATAATAACAGTTTGGTTTTGATAAAAAAAACAATATTACAATATTGGTTTACAACTTTTATTAAAGTATGCAGATTCAAGATACAATTTACTTGATAAATTGTTTTACAAAAAATCATTACAACTAAGTTATGTTTATAAAAGTTGTATAATATAAAGATATGTCATATATTTATGTAACTGTACAAATCTGGCATTCGTTACAGTTATTATAACAACAGAGTTCTACAATGCATTCAAACATTTTAAGCCAAAAGCAACAAAACAAAATTTGTTATAAATACAGAAAGCCATTTCCCTTCAATAAAAATGACACTATAAAATTTTACATATATTTTTTATGGTTTGCTAATTCTTACAATGTTAAAACATAAAAGCTTAAAGTACAATCCTTATAAGCAAATACTCTATTAATTGCAAAAAATGTGTTTTTGATTTTGTAAAATAAATGTACAAGATGCTTTAACATACAATACATAAAGCTATACAAATTTAGGACTGAAACAAAATAACTACGTAACATTATAACACCTTTAATATACATTACAAAAACGACTATTACAGAAATATTATATTTTTTTTTCGTAAGCAAGGCGGTTATAAGAGTATGTGGTTATGTTATTTGTGTACTTAAATGTTTGAACTATTTATATTCTTGCAATGTAGAACCATGTATTACAGTAAAATATTCAAAAAATCAAAAAAAATCGGGAAAATTCAAAGCTAAAATATCACAGCTCCCAATTATATTATTAAGACAATTTTAATTTTTGTTTTGTAGATTAATGGTTATCTTTTACTATAGTTAATACATTTTATTGTGTTTATAGATTTACATTTCTTTGTTAAATGAAATTCCATAATTTAAGCTTAAAAAAACAACTGTGTTTAAAAAAAAAAAGAATACATTTTACATAAACGGTATTCGTTACAATTATTATAACAGCAGGGTTCTACAATGCATTTAAATTTTAAATATTTTAAACCACAAGGAACAAAAGTTGTTATAAATAACAGCTTGAATTTTCATTAGTTTACCCTACGACAATCATATCAGAAAACTATTTCGCTTCAATAAAAATGTCACTATAAAATTATACATACTTTTTTTTAAGGTTTGCCAATTCTTACAATGTAAATTATAAAGGCTTAATATAC
Organism: Adelges cooleyi; assembly: GCF_023614345.1. Taxonomy (NCBI): domain Eukaryota; kingdom Metazoa; phylum Arthropoda; class Insecta; order Hemiptera; family Adelgidae; genus Adelges; species Adelges cooleyi. The sequence continues at coordinate 3,491,013 of NW_026095751.1, forward strand.
CATCCTTGAAATACTCTATTAAATGTAATAATAAATGATGAAATAAATAAATGTTTTTTATTTTGTATAATAAATGTAAAAGATGCTTTACTTGCAATACAAATAAAGTGGAATACATAATATTAAAATTATTTTGTTTTATCATTTGTGTATTTAAATGTTTGAACTATTAATGATCTTGCATTGTATAACCCTGATGTTAGAAAATTTACTATAGATGAATTTGTATTTAATACATATTATTAAATACGAACCCAACTAATACTTTTTTCTTAGAAATGTTGAAATAATAAATTTAATAAAGAGCGCAAAATGATATTGCTTGAAGATCTATAACCACTCGGTACCTTTAACTCTATACAGGGTGATTTTTTTATCATGAGCCACTCAATTTCTTATATGGTTTAATAAGAAATTAAAGTTTTCTTTTTTATACTGTTTTTACAAAATGTGATCTCCAATATAAACAATTTTTTTGTTTTTACCCCCCTCCTAACTCGTTTTTTTTATAGCAACTTTTGAAACTTTAATGGTAACGTATATATTTTATTAACTTTTTAAATTGAGAATAATGTACGAAAAGTTTGAATACACACGAGAAAACACAAGTTTTTTTTAGTTGTATCATTTATTTAACCAACTTACTTTATTTTGGTGTGTACAACATTTTACGATTATTCTTAATGTATTTTTTTTATAAAAGTCAAATAAAAAATGTTTTAAAAAATGTTGACTGGTTGATAACCAGTTTTGGATACTTATTTTTAAAGTTATAAAAGCTTAAAAGTTAGGATAGGAGGAGAAGTGCGCGTAGCTTAAAATAATACTACACTGCACTATTCCTCCTGCCCTAAATAAGAAACTTTAATAACTTAGAAAATAGTTATCCGAAAATGGTTATAGACCAGTCAAATTTTAAGTTCATTATTCTCAATTTAAAAAGTTAATAAAATATATACGTTACCATTAAAGTTTCAAAAGTTGCTATAAAAAAAACGAGTTAGGAGGGGGGTAAAAACAAAAAAAATTGTTTATATTGGAGATCACATTTGTAAAAACAGTATAAAAAACAAAACTTTAATTTCTTATTAAACCCTTTGAGATATTGAGTGGCACCTCTAACCCTATTTTAATCTAAACCATTTTAATCCCCTTAAGGGTGGAATTTGCAACCTCTGAGGATTAAAAATGCATTGTCATCTAATTGTGAGCTAGCCTGAAAGTTTCAGCCGGATAGCTAATCGGGAGTGCTCGAAATTTAAAATGCGAGATTCCACCCGGAACGACAAACAAGATTGTGAGTTCATAAAAACATTATAATAATAATAAAAAACAATTTAAATACTTCTTATAGATACCACAGAAAATTACTTTTAAGAACTTCGTTTTTTATCAAACATTCGTCATAAGTCAAAGAAAAAAAATATAAAAGTTTTATTAAAAAAAAATGTATAATGTTACTACTTAAAATTAATCAGCATATTTAAAACGTCTACCAGATCAATAATTACAGTCAATTAATGCTTATCCTTTGCTCCTTAATAAATAGCGCTTTCTATTTCCCTTAATGGTGCTGACATAAAATTATATTTATTAGCTTTCTAATTATAAATCTACTATTAGAGAGAAGCTTATTAAAAATAATTTTCCCTGATGTATTCATAGGGGGAGGGGAACTACAAAAAGTAATCAAACCAGAACTATCTAGTACTTAAAATCTAATAGTAGTAACGTTGGGGTTAAGTTTATTGAATTTCATTCCTTTTAAAATGTGTTTAATATTTTCTACAATTATATATTGTGGTTAGGTACTCTTTGTATTAATATAAAAAAACATGTTTGGCAACTAAATGTTCAAAACAACAGAAGTTAAAACTACGTCAGAGTAATATGAATAAGTAAACATATCGAACAAAACAATCCCGCTTGAAGTTTAAAAATGTGCTTGGGAACTCTGCATAATACGTCCTAATAACCATCTTAAAAACTAAATTGTATTTATCCATGTTTATAGTACTTAAGTAACTTTATAGAATTTTTCAAAACCTATAAAAATAAGTTTTGCTTATAGATTTTACAATAACACAGTTTATAGGTGCAATTTAGAAAATTAGTCGGCATATTTAAAATGTCTACTAGACTATTATTCGTTAAATAATGCCTACCATCCCTTGCCCCTTTAATTAGTAGCGCTTTCCGTTTCCATTAATGATACGGACATACGATTATTTTAATTACTATCTTTCCAATTATAAATCTAATATCGATAAACAATAGTATATATTTTTACTATATTTTTAAAAAGAATTTTGCTCGAGATCAAGTTCAGCAACGTATTTCTAGTGGAAGGGCAACTAATACGAGTCGTGAACAAAAATTAGTTCTCTATATCAGAATGTAGTAAGGTTTTATGTAATAAGTTGCTTAATACATTCTGCAATCGTATCTTGTAGTTAGGTACTCTTGGCATTATTACAAAAACATGTTTTTGGAACTAAATGTTCACAACAACAGAAGTTTAAACTACGTCAGAGTAATGTAAATAAGGAAACATATCGAACAAAACAATCCTGCTTGAAGTTAATACATTTTCATGGACAACTCTGCATAGTACGTTTAGTTTTTCTGTTTCGTTCGACCTAATATCAAGCATTGTAAGTATGCCTTCAATATCTTTTTATTAAACTTAGTTTTTGGGTTTAAAATAACGGTAACATTTAATAGTTAAACCATAGTCATTAAAGTACAAATAGATAATTCAATAAAAGTTTAAAGAATAAATATATTACGTACAGCTATGAAAATATTTCTAAACATTAACATGATAAAATAACGTATAAAATGTAGTCGAATTATTTTCATCTTTATTTTTATTATACAAAGTTGATTTGAACAGAACTCCTATTTTTGCGGATTAAATTAATTAAATTTAAGTATCTAAAATGCCAGTACAGTGAGGACGGGGCATAGTGGGCACGGGGAGGTCACAGGTTTACAGGAATTATTACAACTGAAAGTGATAAAATTGTTTTCGAATAAACGATTCGATGCGAATCAGAAGTTAGTATTTTCAAACCAGTTAAGTCCAAACCAAACCCAGTATAAACCAACACAGAAAGAAAGAATTAATTTGAGATGTAGTGCTTACAAATCAGCATCAAAGCGTTTTTATAAAAGTGATTTTATCACTTGTATTAATAATAATTTCTGTAGACCTATGACATCTCCGTCCCCTCTATGCTTTTATTCCATTATGCCTCGACCCTACTGTATTAGTCGTCTAGGATAAAATCACTCGGTACTAATGAGTGATATAGAGTGCACCAAATTTAAAAAATTACAATTTAGAAGGTAATAAAAACCATTGCTTTTTAGAACCGATTTTTATTTTTTGTTTTCAATTTTGACGTTAGAGTGTTATTAAGTGTAACATTACGCTCATTCTAACTATTTTGAAGTAAACCCTTATTTAGTTGGCGCATGCGCAATATCAATTTTTTAAATCCTAAGTAAACCCCATATTTTTCAATTTTTACAACAAAAATTAAAAATACACAGTTTGGTAACCAAGTTTGTGGGTACTCCGATTAAATAATAAATGTGTATATCTCTGTCGGAAATTGTCAGAAAATTCCTTTCATTTTATCAACTCATTAACAAATACATAAATAGATCACGTTCTTATTACTATAATATTTGTTCATCCATAAACGGTAATTACTTTTTTTAATTAAAAATTGTATGTGTTTTAGTTATTTACGATGAAATCCAACACGAGTCTTGTGTTAATTGTGATGTGTTTTTTCGGTCTAATTGTAAGTAAACATAGACTTTTGACTAAATTTTTTACTATTTTATAATAAGAGTTATATTTGATCCTCTGCTTTCGATTTATTTATACATTAAAAAATATTGTATGATGGTCTCAATAATGTAATCTCTATACGTAAATCTTAGATTCTTACCCAAGACAAATACTAATATTGTAATATTTTAAAGATGCCGGATGTATAAAAATATTTTTTGATTTTTGTTTTTTTTTTAATAGCACAAAGACAATTTCATAATGCTTTAAGTAAAATTTAATTTTACTTCTATATTTATAACAAGCTATTTAGGTCTCTCAAAAAATCAGACAACCACTTCTTCCCAGACTATAAAGCCATAAGTTGGTAACAATTTTTCTTTGACCTATCTTCACAGAAGGTTCAAAACTTTTATACTTAAGTACACAATTGGTATTTGACCACAATTGGCAAAAACTCTATTATACTAATAGTACTAATATTACGGTTGTGTTTTAGATTTCTTTGGACGCTCAGAGTCTCCGTAAGTTTTTGAATTCCATCGTTCGTCGTAAGAACCGCCATAATTTCGTGCCCCGATCTGTAAAAAACTTTGGAAAAAATATTACTGATTTTGGTTTAGAATTAGGTTTAAATGAACCGAGCTTAGTAGGAGAAAGTGAGTATTTAAAACAATATTTTGGTTAATTTGTATGTAATAAGTAAAGAGAATGATAGGTGAGATTGAAAGATCCGGTTTTTTACACTTCAGAAATCACAACTTTTTTTTGGAATTTTTAGGAATCCTATATTTTTTTTTGTTCTTAGTTGTACCTAGAAATAGCGGACATATTTTTCGAAGGTCAAACAATTTTCTGGATAATATATTGAGGATCTCAAAATATGACGTATAGTACATTTTAAGTGTTTACGCTACACCAAGAAATTTAAATTTAGATAAATATATTGAAAAATATGTAGTCAAACTATTATTAATTAAATAAAACTGCATCATTATTAGCTACATAGTGATTTTATACATTTTTTCGTGGTATCAATAATTGTATGTTTTCCTGAGTGATTTTATCAATTTCATTAAAAGACTCTTAACTTGTAAAATATGTCTGTATCTTGTCTGAAATGCATATAAGGAAAAGCTCTCCGGCTAGCTTGAAAACATTGAATTCAAAAACTTAGCCGATTAAAGTAAAACCGGCGATTATCCGGATTTCTTTAAAATTAATACAATTACGATTCTGGTCATATTTAAATCGTAAAACAAGCTGAATATTTTAATGGAACATTTCATCAAACATTTTTGATTAGATTTTAACACTAAAAAACGATACCATAACATTTGTATTACTGCTCTGCTCTTAACTCTTTCTTAATTATGACATATTTTTTTAAAGTAATACTAGTATAAAATAAAAGTAACATACTATACCTATAACATAATATATAAATATATGTATATATTATATATAGTTTTACAACGGTTTTTAAAATGTTTTTTGTTACAGCTTTCGATTTAGGCGATTGGCCATATGATGTGGCAGCCGGTCAAAATGCAAAAAACATATATAAAAATACCGGTGATGAAGCGGGTCGTGCATTTTTATTCAGATCATTAGAAGTGAAAACTATCGAAATGCCAGAACTGTACACAAAAGAGGTGATAGAGGAGCGTTTTGGTGGTGATCCTAATAACATAGTAGAAAGTATAAATTCCGTCGTTGACTTATTCGAAAGAGACATGGAAAGCGAATTAGCGGAATCATAAATTCAAAATGAATTTTCAAAATAAACAAATGCTTTATGAAAATTATGATGACTTTTATGTTGTATAATTTATTTTTCATTTCGTTGAATTTCTAATATGTATTTTACAAATAAACTATAATTATGTTTAAAACTTTTGTTCATTTTTTTTATTTATTTCAAGTGTTATTCGTGTATTTTTACATTGGTATTCATCGGCACATTTTATATTATTGAACTTTGCATATTGAATTAGGTTATAATTTGTTTTATACGTGGTTCTATGGGTAAACTACATTGTTTATTAGCCGAAAACCCGAATTAACAAAACAAATATGTGACCGAATATTGAAAAAAGTAATTTCACTAAGAATTTTAAAGAATATTTTACGGAGAATATCGTGGATAACGGTATTTTATTTTTTACCACAACTAAGACCAACTTTTCTCGGCTATTTTTTATCAATTTCACTATATTATATCAATTCAATAAAAAACTAGTGAAATACGGAATTTGTAAAAATGAAACATGTCGCAATATTCACAGCTATGAAAAGGCAACCTGTGCGTTAAATGTATAAATAAATTAATTAATATAAAGATAATTATTTTTATGCTTTTTGCGAGAGCCAAGCTTCCACTTGCAACATTATTACACCGTATCAATACACCGCCATTCCACGTATCAAACATAAATTATCGTTTAAGAGAAGGACTGACAGGTTATTATATGGGAATTTATGGTTCATATCCTATCTGCTCAGATATTATGCGGCATTAAATATTTTCTTAATCATACACTAATTTTAAATATTAATATATTTAAATTAAAATTGTATTTGTTATGCATTACTATAAAATATATTTGCCTTTGTAATATTTTGAGAGCGTTATTAACATTGCAAATTATTTTATTTTATTGTGATTACACTAATCACGATTAATTTATAAAACTAAAACATTTATTATTAAAATTTAATTAATACATTATTGTTTATTACCATATTTACTACTTTATAATAAGTTTATTTTCCAACGATTTGAAAACAATTTTCGTTTAATTAAGTAATAATATGTTTAAATAAATAACTTAAATTAAATAAAAAAAGAGTTTAAAAGTTATATAAATAAATTAACTATAATAATATAATAAGATTTAATAATTATAATATTTGCTATTCATTAGTTCTTGGTCAATTTTTATAAAAAAATATATTAAGAAATTCAGAGAGGAGAGAAAAATTGTTGAGCTTTCTCCCTAAATTACCTTGGCAGCAGTGAGATCTTTGAGTGCTAACGGTTTGATATGATGTCCGCCCCAACACCCTCTTTGACTTGCATTGCACGTTCCCCTTGAAGTAAATGTGCCCCCATCACACAGATACCTAAGAAAACGCGCAAATTAAACCGAGCTTAGATAGGTGATTCGAACGGTTTTCCCTTATCTGAAAATATGAAATTCCTACCAAGCGCAGCAGCACCCAAGATAACGTAATTATACCATATCGACACTTATAAGTCGATTTGTATCTTTTGTTATCATCGAAAAAGACTCATTTATTTCTTATTTAACATAACCTATTTGATTTTGTTTGTTTGATGGGAGAATATTTACTGAAGTGCAGTACCTATCTATTTTGTTTTTATTTAACACTGTGGTGCCGTTATAATACACTATTTTACATGTTAGAATTTACATATTAAAAGCAGTTTGGTGATATTAACAGTTTGTACTGTTGATTGTTGTTAATTGACGATTAAAAATTTACACAAATAAGTACACTTTATTTATTACACACAAATAAGATATTGATTGTAAAACCTGAACAAATGTTATAAAAGTAAGTACCTATTATTATTTTAAACATTTAATCGTTTGTTATCATTGTCAGGTTACTGAACACTTTGTAATAGTGGAGACAAATGACAATACGATGACATCCCGCATCACTAGAAACTAGAGACGCACAAAATCCATTAAAATGCATTAATTTTTTGGATATGGTTAATGACATTAGGTCTGCAATTTTATGTGCTAATATTGTAAAAATTTTTTCCTCTTTAATTTGAATTAAACATACTAATTTTAAGGTTGAAAAATGTAGAATAATACAACTTGTAGAGTAGTTGTTATGTTTTTTTGTGTTACTTTTTTACAGTAAAATGCATAAACATTCGTTTAATCTGTTAAAAGTGTTGCTCATATCATAATGCACTGCATTACATAAATTATTAAATACTTTATTTTTTATTGTAGTCAAAAATACAAAACAACAAAGTTAAAATGTCACAGTTTCAATTGTATTCGCTGTGGCTGTTCATATCAATTGTTTGACGACCAAGTAGACAATTTATGATGTTCTGCATAAAGTTATACAATTTTAGGAGTGAAACAACATTACTATGTTATATAAAAACAGCTGTAATATATTTTTAAACGCATAAACTCAATTTTAGTTTATTAGAATATAGTTTTTTGTCTTTAAGCGTTATAACATGATTGATAGGAATATTAGCTAACTGTATTACAGTAAAATATTCAAAAAATCAAAAAAATCGGGAAAATACAAAACTAAAATATCACAGCTCCCAATTATATTATTAATAAAATTATAATTTTTTGTTTTGTAGATTATTGGTTATCTTTTACTATAGTTAATACATTTTCTTGTGTTTATAGATTCATATTTATTTGTTAAATAAAATACCATAATTTAAGTTTAAAAGAACAACTGTATTTAAAAAAAAAATAATATATCTTTCAAAATTGTTGATGTAAATAGGCTGCTTATATTATGCTACAACTTAAATTGTATAATGCCAACAGATGTGTGTAATTTGTTTACATTGCAACAAGATTTGAGAAAAATAGTGTATTTTATAAAAATGTATCGATGGTTTTTGTACAAAAAGACATTTTAACTAAAATTCAATATGCAAGTTAAATTATAGTATGAACAAAACAAATTACATAATTATAAAAAACAAGCCCAACTAACATATGTTTTTAGAAATTTTCAAAAATAATAAACAAATGATTACAAATTATCATTTTCACTGGTTTGGTTAATGTATTTTTGCTCAAAGAGTAATTTAAAATTAATACACGACTAAAATATCGCAGCTCCCGTTTTTATTATAAAAATAGTTTTTAAAACCATTGAGTCAAATTTCATTGATATACAGAGTGATAATAAACGACCCGTTAACTTTGATAACAACATATTTTCATGTTGAAAAAAAACCGCGCAATTTTAAACCATATAAATTGTGGAAAAATATTGTATTTAGTTTTAGAAAAAGTATTGTTAGCGCTTTTCAAAAAAAAAAAACATTTTTTCTAAAAATAATAATAATTAGACATATCAGGTTATTTGCTATAATTATTAAAACATCGACATTCTACCGTGCAAGAAATAAAATAGGTCAAACATTTAAATACAAAACAACTGCAAAACAAAATATGTTAAGAAAAACAAGTCGTTTTCGATAAAAAAATAAGTAATAAAACTATACATATTGTTTTTGCAAAATACGAAGATTCATACAACGTTTAAAGTTTGTATTACATACAAGAACGTGCCATTTGCTTACATTACAATAGTAGCTGTGAAAAACCGCTTGGTTTTAATAAAAAAACACAATAAATGGTTTTACAAAAACTCCTTGTAATAAGTTATAATTATAATTAATTTGTGATTTAGGAAAACGCAATACATTCACTGTATGTCTCCCTTTGACATTTAACGTCCGTTATTTCCATAGATTAGACGGTTTAGTTTGGCATTTTTGGGCTTATATGCTAATTAAATTATTATATGAATGATAAGAGGCAAGGAGTTTGCGTTCAGGGAAGATACCTTGTTCTATAATACACTCAAACACAAGCATCAAAACAAAATTTGTTAAGTTGATTAATCACCTTAATTTATAGGTCACACAAAGTCCATCTTGTGCGCAACATATTTTGTTATTTGAACGGGTTGCTTTTAAAAAGAAATAATAATAATAATAATATATTTAACATTTTGATTTATTGTGTTCGAAAAATATCAGGAATATTCGAAATGTTTTAACAGCCCTAATTGTTTTTTTATAAATATGAACGCTTTATTATACACTAGTCTAGAATTTTTGGATTGTTACACAATTAATAAAATAGTTTTTTAAAGTATTCCGACTGTTTTATAGGGTATCACACTATATGTATTATTGACACATAAAAAGATAATATAATATTATTTTAAAATTCATAATAATTTTACGTAATTACATACTTTGACCATTTAATTTCAACAATAAATTGCGACTATTTACTTTTTAGCTGAGAAGGTATTGGTTTTGTCATGATGTAAATTTTGGACCTGAAGTCAAGAAAACTTTTTTTCCCAAGGTCAGTCCTATCCTATCATATTAATACAAATTTGTTCTCAATTAACAAAAATTGTCGTAATGCTTTAGCAGTTATGACGTTCAAAGAGTTTTTTTTTTTCTAAGAATTGTATTAAACATAAATGATTTAACTATTTGTAAAATGTTAAATTTCACTTATACTAGTTACCTGCTTGTACTAATAAAAGTACAATTAATACTACGTAGTTACTTATACAAGTCACTTGTTGTGTTATGGTAAGTTGTACTTAATATTGAAAGGTACACAATAATAAAGTTTAATGGCTAATAATAGCTGTATTTCTGGACATGCGAGGAAAGTATCAAATCTGTGCAATTTCTAAAATCTTAGAAAAGCATGTAAAAGGATATCAAGTATAGAAATTTAGAGAAGTCATTTTTCTTATTTAGTTATATAGTCCAATAAAAAAGGAAACCATTAAATTTTCGAAATTTTATTTCTAGACGCCCGAGACTATTTACTACTTTTCTGAGATCCTATTTCACAAGCAATAAATATTAAAAATCACCGTTCATTTAAATATATGGAATTAATATAAGATATGGTAATAGGATTTAAACTATAAACTAGTTTTTACAAATGAGCGTTATATTTATCAATACATTATAAAAGTATTTAATTACAAAATATACAGATACCCTAATAACTTTGCATCGTTATGTTTTATTTGTGTCTGTTTAAACAAGTTTAATAGAAAACGTGACTAACGCTCGAGTTGTTATTATAATATACGTAGAGGCATAGTTTAAAAAAATCTATGATAAAAAAAACATCAAAATATTAAATTTTCATTGGCTAAGTATATTAAAAATCTACTTTATTACTCCATTTATCACTTTATCCACTTAAATTTATTTTGATTATATGTAAATTTTATAAAAATACTATTTTTTTATAATGATATCAGAAAATATGAACACTTCAATAAAAAAATTTTATTTGTAGAAATATGGTATTACCATACAAGCAAATTCAAACGTTCATTTAAAACATAAATAATAATTACAAAACAGAAGTTTTAACTAGAATAATAATGATCTACATTATAGACCGAAGGTAAATCTATTGTATAACTTTTAAACCACTGAATCGATCACTTCAGGCCGATATTCTATAGATCAGATATCGTACCTCAAAGGTTCTATATTAGATAAAAAATTTAAACTTTCATTTTTTTACACTTCAAAATTAAGAAAAATAACAAACATTTTATAGATTTTCCATCTTAGAAATACGGCGCTCCATAACTTTTTTCAAAAAAATAGTCGAATCAACTCCAAATTTATATAAAATTCATTCAAATAAATTATATGACTTGTGAAAAAATCATTAAGTTTGAATTTAATTCAAACATGTGTTATTGTATTGCAATACCACATAATGATTCATAACAAATAATAAAATAGCTTAAAATGTTTTCAAATTTTATAATAATTGTAAAATTAATTTTGATTTAGAAAAGAAGTTCTTTTGACTTTGTTTTTATATATACTTATATGTATGTTAATGGTTCCAATATTATTAAGAGCTTGGAACAAAAAAGAAACTTTCCCAAAATAACCAAAAAAGGAAGTCATTTTTCTTTGTTTCGTTTTTTATGTATATTACTAGAACTTAAATTTTGTAAATTGTTCACAGTGTAAACTAGGTGTGGTCCTATATTATATTAACATTTTATAAGATTCCTATTAAGAAAATAACAAAATTTAACATAATTCCAAATATAATAATTTATATACAATTTCATATTGTTATTCATTAATATTAAATTGTAGTTGTTGTTGTAAACATTGTATTTTTATTTGTATGAGTCAGATTTTTATCAAAAACGTTTGATTTGCAAAGATAGTCTATTCAGTTAGTTTTCAAGCTGCGTAGGTTTTGAAATTTTGTATTTATCAAAGTTAATATTACAACATTTAAAATACATCTTTTTATGCATTTTAAATTTACAACACCTATAACTTCGAATTTATGGATATTCACCATTTGTTATTTTGTAGTTATTTAGTTTTATATTATGAGTCATAGATAGTATTGTAAAAAATATATATTTGTAAAAGAATCCTGTGCTGTGCATTACAAAAATCTAACCTTTTCAAACTGCTAAGTTTTTGACATTTTCATGTCTTTGCTCTAGCACATAGCCGAAAAAAGTGTTAAAAAGTGGTAGTCACGAAAAAGCTGGCATTTTGTAGTAAATAATGTTACTGATAAGAGATTATATATTAAAGATAAGAGATTATAGATGATGGATGGGGATGAGGTTTGGGATGGGGATGGTGATGGAATGGGTAGGGGGATGGGGATGGGAGTAGGAATCGGGACGTAGGTGTGAATAGGAATGGTGGTAGGAGTGAAGATGGTGATGGGGATGCGGTTGTGGATGGGGGTGGTTTTAAATTTCGATTCTATAGGCACTTGAGTATTGATGGCTATAGTTATACGTGTATATATTTTACTTACAACGATCAAACTAAAACTAAAAAATAAATTCAATAATTTAACAGATCATATTCCCTATGAATTGTTTTAGGCCAGATATTATGAAAACACTAAAATATTAGCCAGAAACTTGATATGTTTTAATATACTAACCACCTTAGATACTAGCTTGACGAGACATGAAAACTACCGGCGCGGCGGCCATTGTCTTGCTCGGTTTTGTCGCGTCCGCCACTATATGGACACTGATAATGATTACTGAGAAGGGGAAGACACTTATCACTAAAAGTTGCGGCGGCGGCGCCCATCCACATCTATAATGTTTTTTAAGTCCACATCATTGTAAAACCAATACCATCTCTGCTCCGCATCGAAGCTAAAAATGTTTTCTGGATTTTTATGTAAAAGACTTAAAAAGTGGACAAATGATATGTTTTTGGAGTCGGTAATTTCGAATTTAATATCAGTTTTTAATTTTACTCAGCCAAAAGAAACTTAAGTAAAACAAAAAATATGTAATTAATATCTAAAACTGGTACTCGATTTACAAAACTTAATAGAATCATTTTGAATAGATATCTACATAAATTTTTTGTAATAATTTGATAAAATTTGTTTAAGGTGTTTTTGTTAAAATATACGAAATCTGTAAAAAAACAAAGTTTTCGGCAATTAAAGAAAAACTGTAATCCCGAATTTTTATTCGTTTTATATATATGGATACATAATATGAGTTCTAACTACTGACAAATTTTCAACTAAAATGTCTTAAAACTTCGGCTTAAAAACCAAAAAAATTTAAAAATTTGCGATCCATAGGGGGTTAAATAGTTTAAATTTATGACTACTGACGTGCTGGGGCATACCAAATAAATATTCCTTATAGATTTTAACTCGATCCAACAGTTTTTCTCGAAATTATAGCCAGTAAAATTTCTAACTTAAAAACTCGTACGTTCATATATTAACTATGAAGAAGTAAACTTTTTCAATTTTTACCTTACTCCCCCCAAAAAAAAGCCTTTAGAAGCTTTTAGCAAAAAGAATTGTTAGCATTTCTGCAAAAAAAATATTTTATCCAAAAATGCATTTTAAGTGTAATACGTAAAATAATAATAATTAGACATATCGGGGTATTTGCTATAACTATTGAAACATCGAGACTTCTACCGCAAAAGAAATAAAATAGGTCAACCATTTAAATACAAAAACAGCTGAAAAACGAAATATGTTAAGAAAAACAAGTCGTTTTCGATGAAAAAATAAGTAAAAAACTATAAAATTTGTTTTTGCAAAATACGAAGATTCTTCGTATGCCATATTGTAATCCAATATTGTACTATTGTTTTTTTTATCAAAACTAAGCTGTTATTCTCAGCGACTCTTGTAATGTAAATAAAAGGTTATTCCTATAGGTATCACAATCTTTGAATACAGAGTGATCCATTAATCATGAACCACCAAATATCTCATAGGGTTTAATAAGAAATAAAAATTTGTTTTTTCATATTTTTCTTAAAAATGTCAACTCAATTTTTTACAATTTCTCCCAAATTGGTTTTTTTTGGCAGCAACTTTTGAAACTTAAATGGTAACGTATATATTTTATAACTAAAAGGTCTTAAAACTACGGCTTAAAAACCCAAAAATTATAATAACTTGCACCCATAAAGGGATTAGAAAAAGGGTATAATTTAAATCTACTACTACTGACGTGCTGGGGCATACCAAATAAATATTTCTTATAAATGTCAACTCGATCAGACTCTTTTTCTCGAAGATATAGCCATTTAAAGTTCAAACATTAAACCTCGTATGGTGTTTTTTTGTTTTTTCAAATTTTAACTGTGAAGAAGAATTATTAACAAAAAAAAAGCCCACATCAATGTAAAACCAATAGAATCTCTGCTCCGCATCAAAGCTAAAAAAATATTGCATCCAGAAAATTATGGTACAATATGGACCAGACTACACTACTACTACTACTACAGTTACAATTGAAGACCTGGGGCAACAACAAGACATATCCTTTTTTTAAAATTTTTTTTTCAAAATGTTTTTAAACCCAAAAATTTTTTTTCAAATTATTCTAAACAATTTTTTTTCAAAACGTTTTAAATTCTAAAAAAAAAAAATGTTTACATGTATATAATTACATATCATTACAATTTGTTTTACATATTTGTAACTTTCATGATGATTTATAGAACAAGAAATTCGTTTTTCTAAGTCCTTATAATTTCTGAAAAATAATATTCATTATACACATTCGTTATAATATAAGTATTAGTCCAAAACGTACAAAAATGTATCATACCTAGATAACCATCCGGATTATTCAGTTCGCAGTGATACACTATACAACTTCAATTATTGTAATTACGCTTAATAAACTATACCTAGTCTATTTATCTTTAGCAATATGTAAAATATTTTATTATATACAGCACATTCAGATATACAAAAAAAAAACTAACAAATGAATAATTTCCACCTCATATACAAAAAAAAAACTTGATGATATTTTCTAGGGTTTTACTGTACTAGAATAATATTAAATATTAAAATATATTACTTATCTTAAATTTCAGCAACATGACACACAAAAGTTTGGAAATAACCTTTTTATTAATCAAAAGTTATTTCGTGATGTTATTCTATGTTTAAGCATAGAATAACGACATTTTTTGTGTTTTTCCGGATGTAATTTTTTTTAAAAATTGTTTTTTAAGTTGGCATTTTGAAATACCCTTTAAGAGATCTTCGTACTTTTATGACATGAAAGTATTGTTTCAGTGTTTAAAAAATATTTAGTTACAGACTCAATAAATCAAAAAAACCTTACACATAAATAAACCCAAACTGGTATTTAGATATAGGAATCCCACTTCTAATTCTTGAGTTAAGTTAACTTAAGTTTCTAGATCCCCGTAATATCTCCCCTGCCTTTTAATATAGGTACCACATATCTCCCTCTACTCTACTGAAATTTTCCTTTCTACTAGCATATAATTAAAAATGTATATGCATATTTCCCTAACATTTTCCACCACCAGTGGTCCTATAGCTTTTTTTAATGTGCATTGCTGTCACAGGCCACCACATTTCTAGTCGTTAACTAAACCTATCAGACCTTTGCCCCACGAAACATTTAAATATTATATTTGTATGCTCATCATAAAAGAGAATACAAAAACAATAAAAATGGAAAACATATCATAGTACTCTTAATAACAAAACCTTCATACATCCGCATTGGAGCTACATGGACTTTAATTGGTAACAGTGTCTAATATAAAATATTTTTATGCATTTAATTGTTTGCAGATGAAAACGAAATGTTACTATTTTTTTTTTATCACTTACCTTTGTCAGTATTTTGAAATTTGCTACAGGTAGTTATTTCTTTTTGGCACGTGCCTTTGATTAAATAAAATAATCATAAAAAACCAAAACAACATATTTTACAGTTGACTGTTCTTTACGCCCTGATACCTATACGTCTATGGTTAGACTAAATAGTCAGTAACATTTTTCTACATACAACAATTAATTTTACTGTTAACATACATATTTTTATAAATGAGTTAATAATTTATTACAGACTATGCCTTCCAACATTGTTCAGCAGGTATGAAATGTATTATATATAAAACTATTTTGTTTTGATCCCCCGAACATTGAATAAATTATAAATCAAAAATTAAAATGTCTATAAACTATTCATATTAAGAGTGTAAAAGGTGATTGTTTATGAATAACTGAAAGTTTATAACGCAAAAAGAAATAATTTTCATAATTAACATAAAGAAAAAAATAAGATTGGAAGGACGAGTCACTTCCTTGTATAATATGCAGTGACTATTTAACCTTATAGTGATATAAGCATTTTAAAAGCATTATAAAGTATGTCTTTTACTATAGCTCAAACAATTATTTGTTGATTCCAGGAATTTTGGCTAATGTAATTAAAAATATATGTGTTTGTGCAAGAGTACCGATGGGTAATCACAGTTATTATTAAATATAGTACAAATAAAGATAAACTTGCTTATTTTAAGAATAAAATATTTAAATGTGATTTAAGAATGATAAAGAAAATTTTGTTTTTATGTAAAATTTTCTGTGTTATAAATCATAAATAATACTCAACAATCCAAATAGAATCTTTATGATAAACAAGACTGATGGTACTCATTCAACCTAACCCCATCGTTACATATTGTTCTACTTGGTACATTTACTTGAATTCAGTTATTTTAGTACCTCCATTTTTTATTGTATAATAGAATAGAAATTAAAATCCTATTTTATTTAGTAATCCATATTTTATTTTAATTTCAGGAGAACTATCTTATATGTTTGCGGTACCAGGTTATATTATTTCCTACATTTTATAGACGTATTTTCACATTCCTTAAGTGTATAATACTTTCTTTTTTTATTTTAGACAAAGCTAACTATCGAACACGGCGTAATCACCTTTATATATTTCATATTTATATTAATTATAATAATTTGAGTCATACACATATATACCATAAATAATCATTTATTTATATAATATTTTTTTAAAATTAAAGAATCCGAGAATCGAGAGACTAACATACGATACCAGTTATCTTTAGTGATGAGTAAATTTTCAATATTGTTAATATTAACTAGTTACAAATAAAAATGATAAATATTGTATAAGTTAAAAGTAGGTAATGAAGAGTTTATCTTTTGCTTCAAGTTTGGAATCATTTTAGTTTGACTGTCTAAAATACAGTTATGTATGTGTTAATGCTTTCGTGGATTGATGTATCATATTTTTATCGCCCTGAAGATGGACTCTGCAATGAGTCCGAAACGTGGGCCTGTAACTATTAACGTGGATAAATCCTAAAATCATCCAAATAAAATTCAATTATATCTATAATTTAAAAGCGGCTTCTAAATTTAGTTGTTTAGTTAAATCTCCGCAATCTCAATTTTAAAGTGACTGTTATAGATAAATTATAAAAACGGGGTTTTATAAACCGTATTATTTTTCTTACAGCTATTCCTGAGCCTGTATTTGACGAAGGTAACTTTTGTAATTAATTTTGTATTAAATATGGCCAAAGTGTAATATTCCCTTTTTTTTATACTTTCCTATATTTTTGAGAAAATTCATAAAACAATTTTCTTTACATGGGATATAAGGAAAGTGTTCCTTCCCATAAAGCAAGAAGGTTTTTAATATTTGTTTTTTGTATAACCATGATTGTCAATTATACTTCCCAAACAGAACACGAACTAAATAATCCCAAAATTTAAATGGACGTAGAATTATTATTGAATGAAGCCGGATTTATACCGGCAAGATCTGTTCATGTTAAGTGTATAGTTTGTCAAACCAAAATGTTTGGATTTATTCAAATTAACATTAACACTTTTATAGATTAACAGTAGAACTTAAAAAACATTGAGTAGCTTTAGGATATTGTAGCAGTTTTTTTTTTTTATTATTATATACAATTTTATTAGTTTTCTTTGATATTTATGTCGTAAAATAATAAAATATTGTGAATCTTATACTTACAAACAAAAACTTGACTGATAAATCTTGTATGATCCATAACTTGTCACGGCCTAAGGCTATTCGATTCTTATCAACCAAATTTTGATTACTAATACAAATGTTAACTCGGTACAAGATTATTGAGTCGCAATACTTACCGTTAAAAAATTGAAAAAATACAGTTCTTAGAAATGTATTTACATCCCAAGTATCTACTTTATTTTTAATTTATATTTTCTTCTTTGTTAACAATACGGTTATTTTTTATTTCCAGATATGACTTTATTGCCAGGTCTTGGAGCTCAAAGGAGAAACATTGCTATGCAGACTGTAATAACTATAATGATAGAAAATCTATCAAGTAAATATTTTTATTACATAACGTGTAGATTATAAAAACTTTTATTTTATCATTATTTATAAAATTGCAATTTTTTTAAATTTTTTTAAGATAGAATTATGGATGACAATTTGTGTCGCTCATTAGGATTACTCAGAAGTGTACTAGACCCTGGATCATTTATAACTTCTTATAATATTGAACGCGAGACATGTATTGTAATTTCAACAATAGGCCAAACTGAAAAAAGCAGCAAATATAAAAATATTGGTGGCGTAATTCGTCAAATTCAGATCAACGATACCCATCGAACAGAACCACTTTCTTATGTGACGGCGTGGTGATATAGACCAGTTATATCATATACAAAATGATATCGTACATTTTTATTATTTTAGTATCATATAATACTTCAAATAATGTTTTAATACCGCACTTACATGAACTACATAAAAAAAATATATAATGCACTTCATAATAAATAGTTTTGACTACAATTTGAAACAAATATAATTTTTTTTAATTATTTTAGCTGACTACCTATCATCTTTTCCAAGATGTTGTTTCTTTAACATTATTTATTTAGTTCTATAGTGTAGAAGTTTATATAGAGTTTAGTATAAACATCTCTTTTAAATAATCTTTAAATCAAATAGGTAAAAATATTCAGTAGAGGCATACAATAGAATTGTGTATGTATTGTGTATAACAGCATTACATAAATTTATTTTTTTTATCACAATACAAGTACTCCTATTATGGAAGAGAATGTCATGTGCAAATCACATAGTTTCCAAAATGTTATGATTTTAAAACACGGCTAAAAAATTGGTGTAAAATTGCTTGTATTCCCTAGTCGATATTTTTTTGCGATATTTATTTTTATTAGCAATTTAGTTTTCAGTGAAAAATTATGTCAGTAACTATAGTTGTCTTCTTACCATGATAAAATATCACACTTAGGTTACAAAGTTGCCATAATAAAAACACTACAAAATTATTTATGCTTTGTTTAACACATGTATTGAATTTTAAACAACACATATTCTAATATTTTATATATAAAAAAAAAGTTATAGCCTATAAAAATACACTTTTAAGTCATACAATTCAAGTACGTAAGTGAAAAGCTTTAACACAAATAGCCCCCCTCCCCAAGCATCCACAGTTGTCTCTATTCATTTATAGAATTGTTCTACTTGATGTAATTAAAGGGCTTTTGGTACAATATCCCCCTGGTATCTGCCCTGAACGCAAGGCCCTTATATCTTATCATATTTATATCATAATTTTACTTGCATATCGATTTTTAGTTCTATCTGTGTTGTACTACAACTAACGATTGTTTTCAAAAAATACAGCATTTTTCACAAGGACTGTTGAAATGTAAACAAATGACTGAAAACTGTTGGCATACATTTTTAAGCTCTGGCTTCTTTATATAAATAAATGTAAATATTATTTGTGTTGTGTATATATTTTTTTTGTGTCGTATCATATAGTGTGCTATAATGTGCAGTTACAAAAGCAATTAATAAAAAAAACACTTATGTGAACAGTTATGTATACACTATGCAGTAAAACAATTTATAGATTTTATTCGGTTGTTTGGAAAAATTAATTTTTTTGTTTGAACCTATATTATATTGACATAAAAGATAATAAAGGAATCTGAATGTATGACGCAATAATTTGGGGCTGTAATTCGGATTAGAATACATTATTTTTTAAGATTCGAATAGTTGTATAATAATATACATTTCGAATTAGTTTGTAATTCCTACTTTTATCGATGTGGAAAAATGTTAAGATAGTACTTAAAAATATTTTCTGTCTGATTCTACCCAGCCTGGACCGATTTAGCCCAAAAATATAAATGTAACTGGCTGGATTCACCTGGAATGAGTAGAATCACGTTTTAACTATCAAACCGAGTTGAGTAAATTTGACTTTTTGCATTGAGCATAATATGTTAAAAATTTTGACTGGTTGATAACTAGTTTCGGATAACTTTTTTTGAAGTTATTGGAGATTTAAGTTTAGGGCAGGAGGAAAGGTGGCGTGTAGTATTAATTTTATCTGAGCGCATTTCCTATTTGCCCTTCCCCTCTCATCCTAACTTTAAAACTCTTTTAACTTCAAAAATAGTTATCCGGAACTAGTTATTGACTAGTCGACATTTTTAATACATTGTTCTCAATTTAAAAAGTTAATAAAACATAAACATTACCATTTAAGTTTCAATAGTTGCAATCAAAAAACTATGTTTAAAAGCAGTTGGAGATATAACATTTTATGGAAAATCGAGAACACATTTTATGAAAACACCATGAAAAAAAAAAATTTATATATTAATTGAGCTAAGTGAGATATTGATTGGCCTATAATAAAATAATCACACTGCACATGTATGAAAACAATTGGAGCAGTCAGTATTTCTATCATTGCAATTGTTTAAGTAATAAAACTTCAAAAATGGTAACATTGTATGATATTGTACAATGTTACAATAGCATACAAAAAACATTGTGAAAAACTGAGATCGCATTGTATAAAAACTATATGAAAAAAAAAATTGAAAATTCTTACTTAACTCTATGATATATTGAGTGGTTCACGATAAGTGGATCACTCTGTATTCCAATTTTGTGATACCTATAGGAATAACCTTTTATTTACATTATAACAGTGGCTGAGAAAAACAGCTTAGTTTTGATAAAAAAAAAAACAATAGTAAAATATTGGATTACAACTTTTATTAAAGTATGCAGGTTCAAGATACAATTTACTTGATAAATGGATTTACCAAAAATCCTCACAACTATGTTATGTTTATAAAACATGCATGTAAAGAGATAATATGTCATATGTTTATGTAACTGTACAAAACCGGTATTCGTTACAATTATTTTATTGTTGTATATTTATTTTAGTTATACTATTCAATATTACATATTCAGTTAATAATAGTTATTAATTACGACTATAATAATAATTCAAAATCAGAACGAATACAGAACAAGTATTCTCTATAACTTATGTTAAGTAGAGTTCTACTTTGCATGCTTGTTTGTTAATACATATAAAGACAAATAACAAAATAAAAATCGTTTATAAAAACAACTTGATATCTGAGCAAACATAAAAACAGCGAAAATACCTTTAATCGCACCTATGACTCATATGCTATGAGGCAGGTGTTATTAAATTTTTTGTCAAAGGCTTAACGAAAAATAATGTTATACTCAATATAAATGTAAATTAATTTCATAAATAAATTATTGCTACTGACCCCATAAATGTTTTACCAGCACAATAACGAAACATTTGTGAGAATTGAATCAACAATTTGGTCGTTAATTGTAAAAGTGGTGTAACTCTAAACTTTTAAAAAATATATAGGTACTTTATTTAATGGAGTCCCGTTTAGTCATACCTCTCATTACAAAGGAGAAGTAACTCCAACAAAAGCAAAAACGAATGAAACACTGAATGAATACTTGTCTTTGTTTTCCTACACGTTAATTCACAAAAAGCTCTTTATTTAAATTAAAAATTGTATAATATAGAGATATGTCATATACTTATGTAACTGTACAAATCCGGTATTCGTTACAGTTATTATAACAACAGGGTTCTACAATGCATTCAAACATTTTAAACCACAAGCAACAAAACAAAATTTGTTATAAATACAGAAAACCATTTCCCTTCAATAAAAATGACACTATAAAATTATACATATATTTTTTAAGGTTTGCTAATCCTTACAATAATAAAACATAAAAGCTTCAAGTACAATCCTTGTAAGCAAATACTCTATTAATTGCAAAAAATGTGTTTTTGATTTTGTAAAATAAATGTACAAGATGCTTTAACATACAATACATAAAGCTATACAAATTTAGGACTGAAACAAAATAACTACGTAACATTATAACACCTTTAATATACATTACAAAAACGACTATTACAGACATATTATATTTTTTTTCGTAAGCAAGGCGGTTATAAAAGTATGTGGTTATGTTATTTGTGTACCTACTTAAATGTTTGAACTATTTATTTTCTTGCAGTGTAGAACCATGTATTACAGTAAAATATTCAAAAAATCAAAACAAATCGGGAAAATACAAAGCTAAAATATCACAGCTCCCAATTATATTATTAATAAAATTATAATTTTTTGTTTTGTAGATTATTGGTTATCTTTTACTATAGTTAATACATTTTATTGTGTTTATAGATTCATATTTATTTGTTAAATAAAATACCATAATTTAAGTTTAAAAGAACAACTGTATTTAAAAAAAAAATAATATATCTTTCAAAATTGTTGATGTAAATAGGCTGCTTATATTATGCTACAACTTAAATTGTATAATGCCAACAGATGTGTGTAATTTGTTTACATTGCAACAAGATTTGAGAAAAATAGTGTATTTTATAAAAATGTATCGATGGTTTTTGTACAAAAAGACATTTTAACTAAAATTCAATATGCAAGTTAAATTATAGTATGAACAAAACAAATTACATAATTATAAAAAACAAGCCCAACTAACATATGTTTTTAGAAATTTTCAAATAATAAACAAATGATTACGAATTATCATTTTCACTGGTTTGGTTAATGTATTTTTGCTCAACGAGTAATTTAAAATTAATACACGACTAAAATATCGCAGCTCCCGTTTTTATAATAAAAATAGTTTTTAAAACCATTGAGTCAAATTTCATTGATATACAGAGTGATAATAAACGACCCGTTAACTTTGATAACAACATATTTTCATGTTGAAAAAAAACCGCGCAATTTTAAACCATATAAATTGTGGAAAAATATTGTATTTAGTTTAAGAAAAAGTATTGTTAGCGCTTTTAAAAAAAAAAAAACATTTTTTCTAAAAATAATAATAATTAGACATATCAGGTTATTTGCTATAATTATTAAAACATCGACATTCTACCGTGCAAGAAATAAAATAGGTCAAACATTTAAATACAAAACAACTGCAAAACAAAATATGTTAAGAAAAACAAGTCGTTTTCGATAAAAAAATAAGTAATAAAACTATAAATATTGTTTTTGCAAAATACGAAGATTCATACAACGTTTAAAGTTTGTATTACATACAAGAACGTGCCATTTGCTTACATTACAATAGTAGCTGTGAAAAACCGCTTGGTTTTAATAAAAAAACACAATAAATGGTTTTACAAAAACTCCTTGTAATAAGTTATAATTATAATTAATTTGTGATTTAGGAAAACGCAATACATTCACTGTATGTCTCCCTTTGACATTTAACGTCCGTTATTTCCATAGATTAGACGGTTTAGTTTGGCATTTTTGGGCTTATATGCTAATTAAATTATTATATGAATGATAAGAGGCAAGGAGTTTGCGTTCAGGGAAGATACCTTGTTCTATAATACACTCAAACACAAGCATCAAAACAAAATTTGTTAAGTTGATTAATCACCTTAATTTATAGGTCACACAAAGTCCATCTTGTGCGCAACATATTTTGTTATTTGAACGGGTTGCTTTTAAAAAGAAATAATAATAGTAATAATATATTTAACATTTTGATTTATTGTGTTCGAAAAATATCAGGAATATTCGAAATGTTTTAACAGCCCTAATTGTTTTTTTATAAATATGAACGCTTTATTATACACTAGTCTAGAATTTTTGGATTGTTACACAATTAATAAAATAGTTTTTTAAAGTATTCCGACTGTTTTATAGGGTATCACACTATATGTATTATTGACACATAAAAAGATAATATAATATTATTTTAAAATTCATAATAATTTTACGTAATTACATACTTTGACCATTTAATTTCAACAATAAATTGCGACTATTTACTTTTTAGCTGAGAAGGTATTGGTTTTGTCATGATGTAAATTTTGGACCTGAAGTCAAGAAAACTTTTTTTCCCAAGGTCAGTCCTATCCTACCATATTAATACAAATTTGTTCTCAATTAACAAAAATTGTCGTAATGCTTTAGCAGTTATGACGTTCAAAGAGTTTTTTTTCTTTCTAAGAATTGTATTAAACATATTAACAGATTTAACTATTTGTAAAATGTTAAATTTCACTTATACTAGTTACCTGCTTGTACTAATAAAAGTACAATTAATACTACGTAGTTACTTATACAAGTCACTTGTTGTGTTATGGTAAGTTGTACTTAATATTGAAAAGTACACAATAATAAAGTTTAATGGCTAATAATAGCTGTATTTCTGGACATGCGAGGAAAGTATCAAATCTGTGCAATTTCTAAAATCTTAGAAAAGCATGTAAAAGGATATCAAGTATAGAAATTTAGAGAAGTTATTTTTCTTATTTAGTTATATAGTCCAATAAAAAAGGAAACCATTAAATTTTCGAAATTTTATTTCTAGACGCCCGAGACTATTTACTACTTTTCTGAGATCCTATTTCACAAGCAATAAATATTAAAAATCACCGTTCATTTAAATATATGGAATTAATATAAGATATGGTAATAGGATTTAAACTATAAACTAGTTTTTACAAATGAGCGTTATATTTATCAATACATTATAAAAGTATTTAATTACAAAATATACAGATACCCTAATAACTTTGCATCGTTATGTTTTATTTGTGTCTGTTTAAACAAGTTTAATAGAAAACGTGACTAACGCTCGAGTTGTTATTATAATATACGTAGAGGCATAGTTTAAAAAAATCTATGATAAAAAAAACATCAAAATATAAAATTTTCATATGATAAGTATATTAAAAATCTACTTTATTACTCCATTTATCACTTTATCCACTTAAATTTATTTTGATTATATGTAAATTTTATAAAAATACTATTTTTTTATAATGATATCAGAAAATATGAACACTTCAATAAAAAAATTTTATTTGTAGAAATATGGTATTACCATACAAGCAAATTCAAACGTTCATTTAAAACATAAATAATAATTACAAACAGAAGTTTTAACTAGAATAATAATGATCTACATTATAGACCGAAGGTAAATCTATTGTATAACTTTTAAACCACTGAATCGATCACTTCAGGCCGATATTCTATAGATCAGATATCGTACCTCAAAGGTTCTATATTAGATAAAAAATTTAAACTTTCATTTTTTTACACTTCAAAATTAAGAAAAATAACAAACATTTTATAGATTTTCCATCTTAGAAATACGGCGCTCCATATTTTTTTTCAAAAAAATAGTCGAATCAACTCCAAATTTATATAAAATTCATTCAAATAAATTATATGACTTGTGAAAAAATCATTAAGTTTGAATTTAATTCAAACATGTGTTATTGTATTGCAATACCACATAATAATTCATGACAAATAATAAAATAGCTTAAAATGTTTTCAAATTTTATAATAATTGTAAAATTAATTTTGATTTAGAAAAGAAGTTCTTTTGACTTTGTTTTTATATATACTTATATGTATGTTAATGGTTCCAATATTATTAAGAGCTTGGAACAAAAAAGAAACTTTCCCAAAATAACCAAAAAAGGAAGTCATTTTTCTTTGTTTCGTTTTTTATGTATATTACTAGAACTTAAATTTTGTAAATTGTTCACAGTGTAAACTAGGTGTGGTCCTATATTATATTAACATTTTATAAGATTCCTATTAAGAAAATAACAAAATTTAACATAATTCCAAATATAATAATTTAAATACAATTTCATATTGTTATTCATTAATATTAAATTGTAGTTGTTGTTGTAAACATTGTATTTTTATTTGTATGAGTCAGATTTTTATCAAAAACGTTTGATTTGCAAAGATAGTCTATTCAGTTAGTTTTCAAGCTGCGTAGGTTTTGAAATTTTGTATTTATCAAAGTTAATATTACAACATTTAAAATACATCTTTTTATGCATTTTAAATTTACAACACCTATAACTTCGAATTTATGGATATTCACCATTTGTTATTTTGTAGTTATTTAGTTTTATATTATGAGTCATAGATAGTATTGTAAAAAATATATATTTGTAAAAGAATCCTGTGCTGTGCATTACAAAAATCTAACCTTTTCAAACTGCTAAGTTTTTGACATTTTCATGTCTTTGCTCTAGCACATAGCCGAAAAAAGTGTTAAAAAGTGGTAGTCACGAAAAAGCTGGCATTTTGTAGTAAATAATGTTACTGATAAGAGATAATATATTAAAGATAAGAGATTATAGACGATGGATGGGGATGAAGTTTGGGATGGGGATGGTGATGGAATGGGTAGGGGGATGGGGATGGGAGTAGGAATCGGGACGTAGGTGTGAATAGGAATGGTGGTAGGAGTGAGGATGGTGATGGGGATGCGGTTGTGGATGGGGGTGGTTTTAAATTTCGATTCTATAGGCACTTGAGTATTGATGGCTATAGTTATACGTGTATATATTTTACTTACAACGATCAAACTATAACTAAAAAATAAATTCAATAATTTAACAGATCATATTCCCTATGAATTGTTTTAGGCCAGATATTATGAAAACACTAAAATATTAGCCAGAAACTTGATATGTTTTAATATACTAACCACCTTAGATACTAGCTTGACGAGACATGAAAACTACCGGCGCGGCAGCCATTGTCTTGCTCGGTTTTGTCGCGTCCGCCACTATATGGACACTGATAATGATTACTGAGAAGGGGAAGACACTTATCACTAAAAGTTGCGGCGGCGGCGCCCATCCACATCTATAATGTTTTTTAAGTCCACATCATTGTAAAACCAATACCATCTCTGCTCCGCATCGAAGCTAAAAATGTTTTCTGGATTTTTATGTAAAAGACTTAAAAAGTGGACAAATTATATGTTTTTGGAGTCGGTAATTTCGAATTTAATATCAGTTTTTAATTTTACTCAGCCAAAAGAAACTTAAGTAAAACAAAAAATATGTAATTAATATCTAAAACTGGTACTCGATTTACAAAACTTAATAGAATCATTTTGAATAGATATCTACATAAATTTTTTGTAATAATTTGATAAAATTTGTTTAAGGTGTTTTTGTTACGAAATCTGTAAAAAAACAAAGTTTTCGGCAATTAAAGAAAAACTGTAATCCCGAATTTTTATTCGTTTTATATATATGAATACATAATATGAGTTCTAACTACTGACAAATTTTCAACTAAAAGGTCTTTAAACTTCGGCTTAAAAACCAAAAAAATTTAAAAATTTGCGATCCATAGGGGGTTAAATAGTTTAAATTTATGACTACTGACGTGCTGGGGCATACCAAATAAATATTCCTTATAGATTTTAACTCGATCCAACAGTTTTTCTCGAAATTATAGCCAGTAAAATTTCTAACTTAAAAACTTCATAGTTTACTATGAAGAAGTAAACTTTTTCAATTTTTACCTTACTCCCCCCAAAAAAAAGCCTTTAGAAGCTTTTAGCAAAAAGAATTGTTAGCATTTCTGCAAAAAAAATATTTTATCCAAAAATGCATTTTAAGTGTAATACGTAAAATAATAATAATTAGACATATCGGGGTATTTGCTATAACTATTGAAACATCGAGACTTCTACCGCAAAAGAAATAAAATAGGTCAACCATTTAAATACAAAAACAGCTGAAAAACGAAATATGTTAAGAAAAACAAGTCGTTTTCGATGAAAAAATAAGTAAAAAACTATAAAATTTGTTTTTGCAAAATACGAAGATTCTTCGTATGCCATATTGTAATCCAATATTGTACTATTGTTTTTTTTATCAAAACTAAGCTGTTATTCTCAGCGACTCTTGTAATGTAAATAAAAGGTTATTCCTATAGGTATCACAATCTTTGAATACAGAGTGATCCATTAATCATGAACCACCAAATATCTCATAGGGTTTAATAAGAAATAAAAATTTGTTTTTTCATATTTTTCTTAGACAATGTAATCTCAATTTTTACAATTTCTCCCAACTTGGTTTTTTTTGGCAGCAACTTTTGAAACTTAAATGGTAACGTATATATTTTATAACTAAAAGGTCTTAAAACTACGGCTTAAAAATCCAAAAATTATAAAAACTTGCACCCATAAAGGGATTAGAAAAAGGGTATAATTTAAATCTACTACTACTGACGTGCTGGGGCATACCATATAAATATTTCTTATAAATGTCAACTCGATCAGACTCTTTTTCTCGAAGATATAGCCATTTAAAGTTCAAACATTAAACCTCGTATGGTGTTTTTTTGTTTTTTCAAATTTTAACTGTGAAGAAGTATTATTAACAAAAAAAAAGCCCACATCAATGTAAAACCAATAGAATCTCTGCTCCGCATCAAAGCAAAAAAATATTGCATCCAGAAAATTATGGTACAATATGGACCAGCCTACACTACTACTACTACTAAAGTTACAATTGAAGACCTGGGGCAACAACAAGACATATCCTTTTTTTAAATTTTTTTTTTTTCAAAATGTTTTTAAACCCAAAATTTTTTTTTCAAATTATTCTAAACAATTTTTTTTTCAAAACGTTTCAAATTCTAAAAAAAAAAATGTTTTACATGTATATAATTACATATCATTACAATTTGATTTACATATTTGTAACTTTCATGATGTTTTATAGAACAAGAAATTCGTTTTTCTAAGTCCTTATTATTTCTGAAAAATATAAAAAAAATTTTTTTTTTCTAACATCATACAAATGTACAATGCTTTAGCTGTAAAATGAGTTACATTTCATTGTAATTATAGTATTTTTCCTTTTAGATAGAAGCCATTAACAATAAAACCATATGAAGATAGCAGTTAATTCTTGTAGGGGATATCATAGTTTATTAGCTTAAATTAGCTATTGCTCATTTACACAATGCATGTGGAATTGCATTAAAATGTGGTTCAATATAAGAGTGGAGATGGAGGAAAATATGATGTTCATGTTCAATAAAATCCAAAAACAAACGATGCGGCAAAAAAAGAAACAAATGGTGCGTAGAAAACAAAAACAATTGGTACAGAGGCAGTTGTTGAAGCGGCACGGCACGGTAATCCGATACGGTCGGTGGTGGTGGTGGTCATAGATGGTGATGAGGAGGTGGAGTGGTAGTCGAAATATAACTCAAACATACCGTTTGTGATTACTTAAGACTGTTGTTGTACACAAAAAATATTCATTATACACATTCCTCATAATATAAGTATTAGTCCAAAACGTACAAAAATGTATCATACCTAGATAACCATCCGGATTGTTCAGTTCACAGTGATACACTATACAACTTCAATTATGGTAATTACGCTTAATAAACTATACCTAGTCTATTTATCTTTAGCAATATGTAAAATATTTTATTATATACAGCACATTCAGGTATACAAAAAAAAACTAACAAATGAATAGTTTCCACCTCATATACAAAAAAAAAACTTGATGATATTTTCTAGGGTTTTACTGTACTTAAATAATACTAAATATTAAAATACATTACTTATCTTAAATTTCAGTAACATAACACACAAAAGTTTGAAAATAACCTTTTTATTAAGCAAAAGTTATTTCGTGATGTTATTCTATGCTTAAAAGAACGACACTTTTTGTGTTTTTTCGGATGTAATTTTTTTTTAAATTTTTTTTTAAGTTGGCATTTTGAAATACCCTTTAAGAGATCTTCGTACTTTTATGACATGAAAGTATTGTTCCAGTGTTTAAAAAATATTTAGTTACAGACTCAATAAATCAAAAAAACTTTACACATAAATAAACCCAAACTGGTATTTAGATATAGGAATCCCACTTCTAATTCTTGAGTTAAGTTAACTTAAGTTTCTAGATCCCCGTAATATCTCCCCTGCCTTTTAATATAGGTACCACATATCTCCCTCTACTCTACTGACATTTTCCTTTCTACTAGCATATAATTAAAAATGTATATGCATATTTCCCTAACATTTTCCACCACCAGTGGTCCTATAGCTTTTTTTAATGTGCATTGCTGTCACAGGCCACCACATTTCTAGTCGTTAACTAAACCTATCAGACCTTTGCCCCACGAAACATTTAAATATTATATTTGTATGCTCATCATAAAAGAGAATACAAAAACAATAAAAATGGAAAACATATCATAGTACTCTTAATAACAAAACCTTCATACATCCGCATTGGAGCTACATGAACTTTAATTGGTAACAGTGTCTAATATAAAATATTTTTATGCATTTAATTGTTTGCAGATGAAAACGAAATGTTACTATTTTTTTTTATCACTTACCCTTGTCAGTTTATTGACATTTTCAGCAGGTAATTATTTCTTTTTTACACGTACCTCGTGCCTTTGATTAGATAAATAATAATAAAAAAAAACAACCAAAACAACATATTTTGCAGTTGACTGTTCTGTTCACAATCATCCATATGTGATAGATGTTAGATTTACTAGTTAGTAACAATTTTCTACATACAACATTTATATTTACTGTTACCATACATATTTTTATATATGTGATAATAATTTATTACAGACTATGCCTTCCAACATTGTTCAGGAGGTATGAAATGTATTATATATAAAACTATTTTGTTATGTTCCCCCGAATATTAAGTAAATTATAAATAAAAAATTAAAATTTCTTTAAACTATTTATATTAAGAGCGTAAAAGGTGCTTGTTTATAAATACCTGAAAGTTTATAACACTGAAACAAATAATTTTTATAATTTACATAAAGAAAAATAAGGTTGGAAGGACCAGTCACTTCATTGTATAATATGCAGTGACTATTAAACCTTATAGGGAAATAAGCATTACGAATTATGTCTTTTACTATAGCTCAAACAATTATTTGTTGTTTCCAGAAACTTTGGCCGTTTTAATTGATGTATTTGTTCGTAGACAACAACTGCCGATGAGTAATCACAATTATTATAAAATATAGTGAAAATAAAGATGAAATTGCTTATTTAAGAATAAAATAAATTTAAGTGATTTATGAATCATAAAGAAAATTTTGTTTTTATGTAAATTTTTCTGTGTTATAAATCATAACTTATACTCAACAATCAAAATAGAATCTTTATAATAAACAACACAGATGTCATCTTATTCAACCTAACCTCACCATTGCATTTTATTCTACTCATACATTTACTTGAATTCAGTTATTTTAGTATCATAGTGACCGCTCTATTCAATATACCTAATAAAGCAACATATGGTTTCCACCCCCATCTACTAATGTATAATAGGATAGCAATTAAAATCCCATTTTATTTAATAATCCATATTTTATTTTAATTTCAGGAGAACTATCTTATATGTTTGCTGTACCAGGTAAATATTATTTCCTAAATTTTATAGACGTATTTTCACATTTCATAAGTATAGAATACTTTCTTTTTGATTTCAGACAAAGCAGATACTAATTTACAGCGTAATCACCTTTATATATTTCATATTTATATTAATTATAATACTTTGAATCGTATACATTTTTACCATAAAAAATAATTTATTTATGTTTTTTTTTTTTAAATTAAAGAATCCATTGATCGTGAGGTTGAAATTCGAAATGAGTTATCTAATATATCGAGTAAGTATTCAATATTGTTAATATTAACTAATTACAAATAAAAATGATAAATATTGTATAAGTTCAAAAAAATGAAGAATTGAGTTGTTATGTTTTGCTTCAATTTTGGAATCATTATAGTTTGACTGTCTAAAGTACATTTGTGTATGCGTTAAAGCTTTCGTGGATTGCTATATCATTTTTTTATCGCCCTGAAGATGGACTCTGCAATGAGTCCGAAACGTGGGCCTGTAACTATTAACGTGGATAAATCCTAAAATCACCCAAATAAAATACAATTTATATCTATAATTTAAAAGCGGCTTCTAAATTTAGTTTTTTTTTTTGTTTAGTTAAATCTTCGCAATCTTAATTTTAAAGTGACTATTATAGATAGACTATAAAAACGGGGTTTTATAAACCGTATTAATTTTTTTACAGCTATTCCTGAGCCTGTATTTGACGAAGGTAACTTTTGTAATTAATTTTGTATTAAATATGGCCAAAGTGTAATATTCCCTTTTTTCTTTACTTTCCTATATTTATGAGAAATTTCACAAAAAAATTGCCTTTACATGGGATATAAGGAAAATGTTCCTTCCCATAAAGCAAGAAGGTTTTTAATATTTGTTTTTTGTTTAACCTTGATTGTCAATTATACTTCCCAAACAGAACACGAACTAAATAATCCCAAAACTTAAAAATTTTAAAGGACGTAGAATTATTATTGAAGGAAGATGACCGGCAAGATCTGTACATGTTAAGCGTATAAGCTTGTCAATACAAAATGTTTGGATTTATTTAAATCAACATTAAAACTTTTAAAGATTTATAGTAGAACTTAAGAAGTATTAAGTACCTTTAGGATATCATAGCAGTTTTATTTAAATTAAAATATACAATTTCATTCGTTTTCTTTGATATTTATGCCATAAAATAATAAAACATTGTAAATCTTATACTTACAAACAAAAACTTGACTGATAAATCTTGTATGATCCATAACTTATCACGGCTTAAGGCCATTCGATTCTTATCAACCAAATTTTGATTACTAATGCAAATGTTAACACGGCACAACATTATTGAGTTCCAATACTTATGGTTGAAAAATTGAAAAAAAATACAGTTGTTAGAAATGTATTTACATCCCAAGTATCTACTTTATTTTTAACTTATATTTTTTTATTTTGTTAACAATACGGTTATTTATTAGTTGCAGATATTTCTTTATTATCAGGTCTTGGAGCTGAAAGAAGAGTTCTGGATAGATATGCTATGCGGGTTGCAATAAGAAAACTATTAAGTAAATATTTATATTACATAAAGTGTAATTTATAAAAACTTTTATTTTAACATTAATTATAATATTGCAATTTTTTTTTAAATAAAGTTTTAACTTTCTAAGAAATATGATATGTAATGTAATAAAAACAAAATTTTTTTAAAAAATAATTATTGAATTTTTTTTTTATATTTTAAAGAAAAAAAAACTATGGATGAACAATTGTGTCGCTCGTTAGGATTACTCAGAAGTGTACTAGACCCAGAATCATATATAACTTCTTTTCGTATCCAGTGCGAGACATGTATCATAATTTCAAGTGCAAGCAACCCTCCAAACAGTAGCAAATTCAAATATATTGATGGCGTGCTTTGTCAAGTTCAGATCGGTGTTACCAATCGAACAGAACTATTTTCTTATGATCAGTTGCGGTGATACAGACCAGTAAAATGTACGATTTATATATTGCTTATGATCATATACAAAACGATATCGTATATTTGAATACTTTTTAGTATCATATTATAATACTTCAAATAATGTTTTAATACCGCACTTACATACAATATATAAAAAAAATATAAAATGCACTTCATAATAAATAGTTTGGCTTACAATTTGAAATAAATGTGATTTTTAAAAATTATTTTAGTTGACTACCTATCATCTTTTCCGATTTGTGTTTTTTTTACATTATTTATTTAGTTATATAGTGTAGTAGATTATATAGAGTTTAGTACAAACATCTCTTTTTAATAATAATTGTTTTTAAATAATCTTTAAATCTAATAGGTAAAAATGTTCAGTAGAGGCATACATTAGAATTGTTTATGTATTTTTATTACAGCATTACATAAATGTTTTTTTAATAACAATACAAGTACTTCTATTATGGGAGATTACTATATAGAATTTGTTGTTAAACAGTTGTTTAATTTAAACAACATACTAGTCAAATAAAATATTATTTGGTTGAAAAATATATTATAGATTTTATTCTGTTGTTTGGGAAAAATAAGTTTTTTGTTTGAACCTATATTATATTGACATATAAGATAATAAGAGAATCTGAATGTATGAACACAATAATTTGGGGCTGTAATTCGGATTAAAATACATTATTTTTTAAGATTCGAATAGTTGTATAATAATATACATTTCGAATTAGTTTGTAATTCTTACTTTTAAAAATCAGTATTTGTTGATGCATTAGTTCTTTTTTTTGAATTTGTATTTATTGAAAAGTTAATAACTAAAATAAAATTTATCAATATGACATTTTTTCAACTTTCGGGAAAACACTATAATAGTTGTATGGAATAGTTAAAATATACAATTATTATTGGTTTATAATTGATACAACAATTTTATATATTAGCGTCATCCATGGCTGGATATATAAAGCAATCAGCATATATGATTAGGGGTACCGGGTGGTTACAGATTTTCAAGCAATATCATTATGTGCCCTTAATTAATTATTATTTTTTCAATATTTCTAAAAAAAAGTATTCGTTGGGTTCGTAATTTTTAATATGTATTAAATACAAATTTTAAAATTAATTTTTTACATTCGCCGAAACATTAATTAGAGCATTTGTTTAATTATTGAAGACAAATTTTTTAGAATTGTTTAAAGATTTTTTTTTTTATTAGAAAAAAACGTCTGTACAAAATAAACAAATAAGTTTTTTTTTTTGACATTTTATATTACATACCGTTAGTAACGTTAAAGGAAGTCACCCAGTGGTAAAACCTCAATTATTAGTCTTATTAGAGTTGTATTTTAGTTATGATTTTATTGTTGTCGTTATTTTGTTATGCCAAAAAGTTTTAAATATAGTTTAGAGTTCGTCTTTGAGTTGGTGTAAGCCGTTAGTATTCCAAAGAAGTACTCTGAGAGGATTGTTATTAAGACTGGAATCATTAGTTATTTTTTTAAATGATTTTATTTATTACTGTTGTTAACAAAGATATATATTAACATATGCAACTAACATAGATAATAATTATTCTATTTAAAATTTCTGTTTTGTAAAAACTATTTGTATTTTAAATGAACGTTTGATTTTACTTGCATGGTAATACTACATTTCTACAAACACAAATTGTATGTGAAAACCTATAATTAATTGTTTTTTCGCTTATTTATGTTTTGTTATCGTTAGCACATCTTTTATCGTTGTGTTCATATTTTCTGATATCTTAATGAATTATTCTAATTTGTCTTCGTTCTTTAATATATAGCTGTTAAGAAAATAGGTATGTTATAAAATGTTCATATACTATATATAATGGTATTATATTGAAGGTTAATAAAGAAAAATAGTTATTCTCTATAATTGTTGAAACATAGGGGTTTTACGTGCAAGAAAATAGTTCAAACATCTGAATAGGTACCTACACAAGCAACAAAATACAATACGCTAAAAAATACTCATTGTTTTTGACAATAACAAGTTCTTAAAAACAAATAATAACATATAAGAAACTACTGAATATTTAACTCAAAAACAATAACTTAGCGCGAGTAGCTAATACTATGAAGATACCAAAATGTGTTATAATGATTCACGCCTAAAAAAGCCAGTAGAGTAAAATTGGGGCATAGGGGGGATGGAGAGTATTTTTGAACAATACAAACATTTTTACAAATTTTAAGGTGCTGCCTATAAAATCATTATATGTACTGTGTTGTGGGAAAACTTTTATACATATGTGTGTAATTATTGCCAAAAACATTATGCATTGTTTTACACAGTATTATGTATGCTGTTTATTCACTATAAAAACACATCTTCAATTATTCCTACTATACACCATGAATAATACTAAATGTCGATTTCTAATACAATTAGCTTATGAGCTATGTGTCTGCGTATATCATAGTAACAGCTCGAGCTTTAATAACGTTTTCTATTAAACTTGTTTAAACAGACTCGAAAAAACAAAAACACGCCAATGCTAAACTATATGCCGTATTAGGGTATTTGTATATTTTGTACTTCAATAACTTTTTTAATACTATTGTCATATCCAATTTTGATTACATTGAACATAGATTCAATTCAACGGCGATTTTTAATATTTATCGATTATGAAATGGGATCTCGGGGAAGTAGTAGTTCATCTTAGGCGTCTAGTAATAATATTTTTTAAATTTAATGGTTTCCTTTTTTTTTTTTTGGATTATGTGTCTAAATAAAAAAACTGATTGTTCTGAACTTCTATACTTGATATGCTCTTAATATTAACTTTGTTAACTCATTTAAATGAGTATGAAACACAACAAGTGCCTAATACAAGATTAATTAGACAATATGTGGACACCGTTGCAAGTAATGGTAATAATGTTGTAATATGGTTTATATAGAAACGGAACAGCAAGTTTGTGTTCAATTTTTAAAGACGCTCATGAACTATAAAAGATAAGTCTTTGATTGTTTATTTAGTAATGATGATAGGTATACAAGTCTTTAGGTTATATAAGTTTAACCGATTCGTCTCTCTATTTCAACCTCAATGGATATTATCAGAATTGTCGGGGTCTTCGGACTAAACTTATAACTTTTAATTGTAATACCTCTTGTTTTAATTATGTATTTATTCCTCTCGCGGAAACTTGGCTCTTTAGTAATTTTAACTATTTTGAGCTTAGTCTCTTAAATTACCATACATTCAGATATGACAGATCTCCTCTCACTAGCTCTTGCACTCGCGGTGGTGGCGTGCTAATCACTGTGCGCAAAGACTTTGCTTCTTTTCCCCTTATCATTCCTAATAATAATGTTGAGCACCTATTTGTTCGCTTCTCTCTTAATTCCTTACGTTTTATCATATGTAGTGTATACATACCACCCTCTTCATCCATTGATCTTTATGTTGCTCACCTAAACACAGTCGACTTCATCGTTCAAAAATACCCAAACCATAACCTTATATTCACTGGTGATTATAATTTACCATTTATTTCATAGTCTTATGATACATATGGCCTGTGTTTCCTCTCCCAGTCAATTTCTGAATATACCTCCATTCCTGAAAGACTCACTCTCCACGGTCTTTATCAACACAACTACGTACTAAACCCTCACCTTTCTCTTCTTGATCTCGTATTTTCTAATCTTAACCTATAGTAATTATGCATTAAACGCAAATTGCAATGCAGTTACAATATGTCGTGAGAGGTATAATATCAAATAAAATCATTCTTAACAGTTCAACGATGGTCAAATACGAGTATACAAAATAGTTATTCGCAATAACTTATGTAAATATACAGTGCTACAGTACAAAAATTCGGTCAAACACAGCCAACCAAACTGAATTTGTTTAAAAAACAAATTTTTTTTCACACTTGTACAAACCAACATAATATACTTACTTGTTTGTAGAGTGACATTACGCAGAATAACATAAAAATAAACCTCATTGATTTTAAAAATTGTTACAAACTATAAAAAAATGTTCGATATTCGAATTCTTATAATTATGATCAACTATGAAAAATAATTCAAAATATTTATTAGCTATGTGTTCCTACTTTTAATAGAAAAATAAATAGTTATCACAGGGTAGTCGTAGGTTTTTTTTAACTGCCATTTATTTCTATAAGTAACTAGCTAAAAACGTTTAATGGTTAATTAAAGAGATATAACAGGATCCGTCCGCTCATCAGTTAAGAAGTCTACATAATAAAAATACATACTGTTATAATAACTTGATATTTATTGTTTTTTAAGTTTCAATCAGCACCACATCTAGAAGACTCCCAACATTAAGTATTTGTCGTTAAGTAATTATTCAAATTTGAAACCCTATCTATAAAAATCCAGTGCAGTGGGGTCGGGGCATAGTGGGGACGGAGCATGGATAGGTCAAGGCATATTGGGGATGGGAAGGTCACAGGTTTAGAGGAATTATTTAAACTGAAAGCGAATCAGTATTTTCAATTCAGTCCAAACCACAGTATAAACCAGCACAGTAAGAAATAATTAAAGTTGACCTGTGACCTCTCCGTTTTCTCTATGTTTTGATTATATTATGCCTCGGCCCTACTGTACTATTCCTTTTGGATAAAATCACTTTTAAATAAACGATTTGATGCTAATATGTTTTTTACAATCACATACATATGTAATATTGATATAATAATATATATTATATGCATTGATAACACACATAAATCGCGACAGAATGGCGGACCGTCGGCTTCAATTCTTATCGCTAGTTAGCAATCTAGTTTACTACATACATATCTGTGGCCACAATATGGACGCACGCGGCCGTGCAGCCCGGAACTGATAAAGATTACTCACAAGGGAAGAAACTTATCACACGAAATCGCGGCAGTGGCCAGCCAACACTATAATGTTACTGAAATTTTAGCCAGTAAAAGTTCTAACTTTATCTATCTACTTGGTCCAGTATTAAAAAATTTACAGTGTATACAGAAAAAAAAAAGCCCACATCATTGCAAAACCAATAGGATCTCTTCTCTGCATCGACGCTAAGATCGATGACGAATAAAAATCGAATTTAAGTAATTAACAACAACATTTGTAACGAGAATTAAAATTTATATTTCAAATGTTTCGTGATGATGTTACAAAAAATTTTTAAATATTAAAGGCATTTCTTTAATTTAATTTTAACCCTTTCTGGTTCTCCTATATATACATATATCGCATGATACTCGTTTTAATACATCATCTACTATAACTTTTTAGTTTTGAATATCACTATATTTAACGTGAGGAGTTTTCTTCTACTGTTGGTGGTTCTTCAAGAATAAGATACTCATTTTCTATTTAATATTTTACAATTAAGTAATTTTTCCTATTTTCGGAGAAGTATTATGTCATTTTACAACATAAGACAATACATTGCCATTTTTATAATTTAATTTTTTCCAAAAGAATAACAACTTTAGAAACTGTGAGAACTTATATATTTATTGAAAACTTATTAACTAGCTAAAATTAGCTATTGCTCATTTTCACACTGTATGTGAAATTACATTAAATGTTGGTTAAATATAAGAGTGGAGTTGGAGCAAAACATAATGTTAAAAAAAATCAAAAAAACAAACGGTGCTGCAAAAAGAAGAAGAAACAAACGGGTTCGTAATAAAAAACAATCGGTACGGAGGCAGTTGTTGAAGCAGCACGGCACGGTAATCTGATACGGTCGGTGGTGATGAGGAGGTGGGGTGGTAGTCGAAATAAAACTGGAACATACCATTTGTGATTACTTAGACTGTTGTTGTGCACAAAATATATTCATTATACACATTCGTGATAATATAAGTAAAGGTGTAATATTAGTCCAACACGTACAAAAATCATACCTAGTTAACTATCTGGATTGTTCAGTTCTCAGTGATTCGTTCAAAGCTCGTAGGTACTCGTGATTTTTAATTTTTGTGAAAAATATGTGTATTCGATTTAACTATTAAATGTAGAATAATGTTATAAAACTGGTCAATAACTAGTTTTCGAATAAATATACATTATATTTACTTTTACACATTAAATGTATAAGTTATCATGTTATTTGATTTTTGAGGGTTTCTCAATGAAAAAATTGTTATTGTTTTATATTATTATACATTTAATAGGCAAATAATAAAAGTTTGCATTAATATTATTAAATTAGGTTTAGTCTTAATAAATTAATTATTAAAAGTTTTTTTTTTTTAAATACTTGTCATTTCTTGAAAATGCTAACACAATAGAGTTTGAAACTTAATAGCTTTATATGCGTAGCTAGGACTTATAAATCAAAAATAGTTAATGAAGCATATAAAAAACAACTTCATATATTTTAGTAAAGCGCGTATGTCTTTGTAACTAAGCAAGTTAGCTAAAATGAAAAAAAATGTTTTAATAATTCATAACAACATATTTGGCACATTAAACTAAAGAAAAAAAAACAGAATTGTTTACAACACCTGTAGCGATTTAAAGAAGTAAACCATTTAAAATTTTATGATGCGAACATACATTTTAGCAAAGACGGCAAACACAATAAAGAAAATAAAATTTAATAAAAAATTCACTACAAAACTATGATAATTTGTAATCATGTACAATTCTTTTTCCATGTTGAAAAATTTATTTAGATAGGTATTATTGTTTCGGTCAATACGCAGTTTCATCGAAAATTCGCAAGAATATCAATCACTGAAGGAACATTATACAACTTTAATCATGGTAATTACACTCAATAAACTATACCTAGTCAAATTATCTTTAGTATTATGTAGAATATTTTATGATGTACAGCACTTTCAGATATACAATAAAAAACAAACAAATGAAAAAACTTCCACCTCATATACAAAAAAAAAATTGATGATATTTTCTAGGGTTTTACTGTACTTAAATGGTACTTAATTTTAAAATATATGTGGAAACACATCAAAGTACTCTTATTAACAAATTCTTTATAATTCCGCATTGGAGCTACATAAATTTTAATTGGCAACAGTGTTTTATATAAAATATTTTTATGCTTTTAATTGTTTGCAGATAAAAACGAAATGTTACTATTTTTTTTTAACACTTACCCTTGTCAGTATTTTGCAAATTTCTGCAGGTAATTATTTCTATTTTTTACGTGCCTCCTGGTACCTTTAATTAGATAAATAATTATAAAAAAAACAACTAAAACAAATTTTTTTACAGTTGACTGTACTGTTTACGCTGATTCCTTTACGTATGAAGTTAGATTTACTAGTTAGTAACAATTTCTACATACAACATTTATATTTAGTGTTAAAATACATATTTTTATATATGTGTTAATAATGTATTACAGACTATATCTTCCTACTATGTCCAAGAGGTATGATATGTATATTATATATAAAACTATTTTGTTATGTTCCCCCGAATATTAAGTAAATTATAAATAAAAAATTATAATTTCTTTAAACTATTCATATTAAGAGCGTAAAAGGTGCTTGTTTATAAATACCTGAAAGTTTATAACACTGAAACAAATAATTTTCATAATTTACATATAGAAAAATAAGGTTGGAAGGACGAGTCACTTCATTGTATAATATGCGGTGACTATATAACCTTATAGGGATATAAGCATCTTAAAATTATTAAGAAATATGTCTTTTACTATAGCTCAAAAAATTATTTGTTTGTTCCAGAAACTAGGGCTAATTTAATTGAAGAATTTGTTCGTGGAGAACAAACGATTGGTAATCTCTGTAATTATAAAATAAAGAGAAAATAAAGATGAACTTGCTAATTTTAGGAATAAAACATTTAAAAGTGATTTAAGAATTACAAAAAAAATGTTGTTTTTAAGTAAATTTTTCTGTGTTATAAATCATAACTTATACTTAACAATCAAAATAGAATCTTTAAAATAAACAACACAGATGTCATCTTATTCAACCTAACCTCACCATTACATTTTGTTCTACTCGGTACATTTACTTGAATTCAGTTATTTTAGTATCATAGTGTCCACTCAATTCAATATACCTAATAAAGCAACGTGTATTTTCCACCTCCATCTTTTAATGTATAATAGGATAGCAATTAAAATCCTATTTTATTTAATAATCCATATTATACTTTACTTCAGGAGAATTATCCTATATGTTTGCTGTACCAGGTAATATTATTTCCTAAATTTTATAGACGTATTTTCTCATTCCATAAGTGTATAATACTTTCTTTTTTGATTTCAGACAAAGCAGCCCGTCGATTACAGCGTAATCACCTTTATATATTTCATATTTATAATAATTATAATACTTTGAGTCATATAATTATATACCGTAAATAATTATGTATTTATATAATATTTTATTTTAAATTTAAGAATCCTTCGATCGAGAGTTTGAAATTCGAAACCAGTTATCGACTCACATGAGTAAATATTCAATACTGTTAATATTAACAAGTTACAAATAAAAATGATAAATATTGTATAAGTTGAAATAGTAATGAAGAATTTATTTTTTGCTTCAAGTTTGGAATCATTTCATTTTGAATGTCAAAAATACAGTTATGAATGCGTTAAAGCTTTTGTGGATTAATATATCCTTTTTTTATCGCCCTGAAGGTAGACTCTGCAATGAAACCTAAACGTCGGCCTGTAACTATTGACGTAGATATATCCGAAAGTCTTCCAAATAAAATTCAATTATATCTATAATTTAAAAGCGGCTTCTAAATTTAGTTTTTAGTTGTTTAGTTAAATCTTCGCAATCTCAATTTTAAAGTGACTGTTATAGATAAAATATAAAAACGGGGTTTTATAAACCGTATTGTTTTTCTAACAGCTATTCCTGAGCCACCTATATTTAACGAAGGTAACTATTATAATTAATTTTGTATTTGTTTAATAAGGCAAAGTGTAATATTCCCTTTTTTCTTTACTTTCCTATATTTATGAGAACATTCACAAAAAAATTGCCTTTACATGGGATATGAGGAAAATGTTCCTTCCCATATAGAAAAAAGGTTTTTACATTGGTTTTTGGTTTTTCCATGATCGTCAATTATACTTCCCAAACAGAACTTAAAAATTTTAAAGGACGTAGAATTATTATTGAAGGAAGATGACCGGCAAGATCTGTACATGTTAAGTGTATAAGTTTGTCAATCAAAATGTTTGGATTTATTTAAATTAACATTAAAACTTTAATTAATTTACAGTAAAACTTAAGAAGCATTGAGTATCTTAAGATATAAGAAATTATAGCTTTTTTTTTTTAAATTAAAATGTACAATTTCATTAGTTTTCTTTGATATTTATGTCATTAAATAATAAACATTGTAAATCTTATACTTACAAACAAAAACTTGACTGATAAATCTTGTATAATCCATAACTTGTCACGGCTTAAGGCCATTCGATTCTTATCAACCAAATTTTGATTACTAATGCAAATGTTAACACGGTACAAGATTATTGAGTCGCAATACTTACCGTTAAAAAATTGAAAAAATACAGTTCTTAGAAATGTATTTACATCCCAAGTATCTAATTTATTTTTAATTTATATTTTCTTCTCTGTTAACAATACGGTTATTTATTAGTTCCAGATATGACTTTATTGCCAGGTCTTGGAGCTCAAAGGAGAAACATAGTTAATATTGCTATGCAGACTGTAATACCTATAATGATAGAAAATCTATCAAGTAAATATTTTTATTACATAACGTGTAGATTATAAAAACTTTTATTTTATCATTATTTATAAAATTGCAATTTTATTAAATTTTTTTAAGATAGAATTATGGATGACAATTTGTGTCGCTCATTAGGATTACTCAGAAGTGTACTAGACCCTGGATCATTTATAACTTCTTAT
Organism: Adelges cooleyi; assembly: GCF_023614345.1. Taxonomy (NCBI): domain Eukaryota; kingdom Metazoa; phylum Arthropoda; class Insecta; order Hemiptera; family Adelgidae; genus Adelges; species Adelges cooleyi. The sequence goes on from NW_026095751.1 coordinate 3,534,497, forward strand.
AATATTGAACGCGAGACATGTATCGTAACTTCAACAATAGGCCAAACTGAAAAAAGCAGCAAATATAAAAATATTGGTGGCGTAATTCGTCAAATTCAGATCAACGATACCCATCGAACAGAACCACTTTCTTATGTGACGGCGTGGTGATATAGACCAGTTATATCATATACAAAATGATATCGTACATTTTAATACTTTTTAGGATCATATCATACTTCAAATAATGTTTTAATGCCGCACTTACAATACATAAAAAAAATATATAATGCACTTCATAATAAATAGTTTTGCCTACAATTTGAAACAAATAAATTTTTTTAAAATTATTTTAGCTGACTACCTATCATCTTTTCCAAGATGTTGTTTCTTTAACATTATTTATTTAGTTCTATAGTGTAGAAGTTTATATAGAGTTTAGTACAAACATCTCGTTTAAATAATAATTGTTATTAAATAATCTTTAAATCAAATATGTAAAAATATTCAGTAGAGGCATACATTAGAATTGTGTATGTATTTTTATAACAGCATTACATAAATTTATTTTTTTTATCACAATACAAGTACTCCTATTATGGAAGAGAATGTTATGTGTGAATCACATAGTTTCCAAAATGTTATGATTTTAAAACACGGCTAAAAAATTGGTGTAAAATTGCTTGTATTCCCTAGTCGATATTTTTTTGCGATATTTATTTTTATTAGCAATTTAGTTTTCAGTGAAAAATTATGTCAGTAACTATAGTTGTCTTCTTACCATAATAAAATATCACACTTAGGTTACAAAGTTGCCATAATAAAAACACTACAAAATTATTTATGCTTTGTTTAACACAATTATCAAATTTTAAACAACACATATTCTAATATTTTATATATAAAAAAAAATTATAGCCTATAAAAATACACTTTTAAGTCATACAATTCAAGTACGTCGTAAGTGAAAAGCTTTAACACAAATAGCCCCCCTCCCCAAGCATCCACCATTGTCTCTATTCGTTTATAGAATAGTTCTACTTGATGTAAGTAAAAAAGGGCTTTTAGTACAGTATCTCCCCTGGTATCTGCCCTGAACGCAAGGCCCTTATTTCTTATCATATTCATATTGTAATTTAACTTGCATATCTATTTTCAGTTCAAATATCTGTGTTGTACAAAAACCAACGATATGTTTTCTCAAAATACAGTATTTTTCACAATGACTGTTGAGATGTAAACAAATGACTAAAAACTGTTGGCATACATTTTAAGCGCCGGCTTCTTTTTTTAAATAAACGTAAATATTAAATGTATTGTGTACATATTTTTTTTTATGACGTATCATATAGTGTGCTATAATGTGCAGTTACAAAAGCGATTAATAAAAAAAAACACTTATGTAAACTGTTATGTATACACAATACAGTAAAATATTTTATAGATTTTATTCTGTTGTTTGGGAAAAATAAGTTTTTTGTTTGAACCTTTATTATATTGACATATAAGATAATAAGGAAATCTGAATGTACAGCATAATAATTTGGGGCTGTAATTTGGATTAGAATAGATTATTTTTAAAGATTCGAATAGCTGTATAATAATATACATTTCAAATTAGTTTGTAATTCCTACTTTTATCGATGTGGGAGAATGTTAAGTTAGTACTTAAAAATATTTTCTGTCTGATTCTACCCAGCCCGGACCGATCTAGCTCAATAATGTAAAAGAAATTGCCTGGATAAACTTGGTATGAGTAGAATCGCGTTAAAACAATTTTTTTAAACATCAAACCGAGTTGAGTTATATTTGATTATGTCAAGCTAACTTGAATCAGTCTATTTTTGCATTTTTATATCCATCTGAAAAGAGTGAAAATAATACTTGTATAACATAATATAAACAACTTAATGTTTGAAAATTAAAATTAAATAAATTATTAACAAAGTTTTTTTTGTGAAAAAATAATATACATTTATGTTCAACCAACCTAACTCTAACCTCAAAAATTTTGAATTTATATTTTAACGGAACTTCATTCTTGCCATATAGGCAGTGGCGTAAGAATACGGTATTTTATTTTTCGGTTGTATAATACGGTATTTTTACTAAAAACGAATTATGTTAATATCCATAACTTGTGAGTGGTGACTGGTGACTATTGTAATTAATACTATAATTTATAGTAAATTTTCAAATTTAAACTTAAAAACAAACACATTATATATCATTTAGCAGTAGTTATATACTGTATAGTGTATACATAAGAAAGACTACAGCATGATGAATAATTAGTTATTGTATTTTTACACTATTTGTAAGTTATATTCCCAATCCCCATAAATGTGTGAATAAGTGAGTAAATGAATAAGTGTTTTATGAAAATGTAAATTGGTTTTAATAATAACATTTTAAAACCAAGCTGTTACCTCATTAACCAGCTATGTTTACTTATTATACGCGCGCTTTTGATATCAGTTCAGCCAAAAACAATTTTTTAAAAAATGTTCTACTTCATTAATTCATCTAACAAAATGTTTGCTGATGTATAGAAATTCACCAATTTGGCAGCACGCGAACCTCCCGCTAAATTCATGTTAGGTCATTCGACACGAACACTATTTGATTTATTAATATCAAACACCAACGAAGTAGTTATTAATAATCAAGTAACCCAAATAAAAAACTAGGGTGAAAGAGACTTAAATTTAGAAAAGGGGGATGGTGTGTTAGTTAAAGATTACAGAAAAACAGGTGAAAATTGGCTGAAGGGTACAATTACTGATAATATAAGTCATAGTACTAATAATGTAATTTTAAATGATGGTTCTGAATGGATAAGGCACAATGATCAGATATGGCCACATGGTCAAAAAGAAAATGGGTTATCTCCTGCTTCTAATTATTCAGACACGCCTAGTGTTGACCAAACAAACTCTTATTCCACTGTACCAATAAATACCACAACACAAAAATCTCCTAGACCCGTTAGGATTAAAAAACCTAATCGGCGCTTTTCTCCTTGTGATTATAAATAAGTATGTTACTGTATTATTTTTGCATATTATAAAAACATATTTACTACACATAATTATTATTTTTTGCATGAAATATTGTTACTGTAATTTGATATTGTTTTTGTAATAATTTGTATTATGTATCTATATAATATATAAAATGTAATTAGTGTTAAGTATATTATTTTTGATATTATTTTAAATATAAAAAACAAAAAGAAAGAGATGTTACGTATCAGCAATTAATATAAATATATGGTGGGATTGTTCACCATACGCGAGTGCTACACCGGCACAACCATCATTCCTGTTATTTGAGTTTCGTAATAAACATCTGCGAATATTATTATTAATATAGATATAAGATTATTAAGAATATTAATATAGATTATTATTATATAGATATTATTATTAATATAATATATTATTATTAATACATTAATATAGTTGTGTTTTACTTTATACATAAGGTATAACATTATTAAATATTACATTTGTAATTATTACATCTATAATATTAAGTCGAAATCAGAACAAACACAGAACAAGTATTCGCTATAACGTATGTAATGTAGAGTTCTTCCTTGCATGCTTGTTAGTTAAAACATATTAACAAAAAAAAAATGGTATCAAAAGTCAACATGATATCTAAAAAAATTTAATACAAACAGTAAAAAAAAAATACCACCAATCGCACCTATGACTCATAGGCTATGAGGTAGATGTTATAGAAATTTGAGTCAGAGGCTCAACGAAAAATAATTTTAAATTCAAGGACAATGTAATTTAATTTCATAAATACATTATTGCTACTGACCCCATAAATGTTTTATTAGCATTATTCCTCTTTTTTTTTAAGTATACCTACTGTTTTTAAAGTTTGGATAATTATAGACTAATACGTTTTGTAGAGAAATCGTTATGATTTTTTTGTGTTACTTTTTTACACTAAAATGCATAAACGTCCGTTAAAACATAAAAGTATACGATTCATAAAGGTGTTTGTTATTTATTTACATTGCAATAGACATTGTAGAAAACAACATATTTTTAATCAAAAATTAATTATATAATACTATACAAATTGTGGGAAAACATTGCATTTAGTTTTCAAAAAAGTATCATTAACTTTAAGACATTATGTTATCATACGCTATAATAGTGAAAGAAAAATCCATATCAACCGAACTTATTAAATAAATTTAGGCGTTCATATAAAAAAATATTAAACAAGTTAGAAAATATTTTTTAAAGCTAGAAATAAAATAAAAATTATGTTTAATACAAAGTTGCTCCACTATAAAAAAACACAATTTTCAAATTAATAATTATTAATGATATTTAAACAATTCCCATCACTTGTTTAGTTGTATGCAATAATGGGCAAAATATAAATTATAATTTATTTTAAAATACAACTGGAAGTTGAGATATTTTATATTTCTTGTTTTGGTTATTTTGGACTATGTTACTGTGAATAGTGACTACAACACACAATATAATAACCGGTTCCCACTTATCTTACTGTTTGAGGAAATACATATTTCTTAAATGAGTAATAATTTTATTTGTAATGTTTTGTTTATTATTTCAAAATGTCCAAGAAAAAGTGGTAGTATTATGTTTGTTATTTATATTAAATATGAATAAAAAATTTAAACATATATTTTTAATTAGTGTGACATCTCAGAATTCTAAAATGTGAGAAAATCAATGGTATAAACATTTAGGTACACAAATGATAAAACAAAATAATTTCAATATTTTGTACTTCACTTTTTTTTCTAGTAAATTTTAAATTTCAAATATAACATTTTTTACATTCACCGTAGAACGTCTAGTGATACATTAATTAGAGCAGTTGTTTACTTGGTTTACGTATAATCTTTTAATGTAATAAGAATTTTTAATTTTTACAAGAAAATTTGTACAGCTTTACTGTAGTGTTTTTTAATGAAGGTAAATTGTTATCTGCGTCGATCAGGCAGTGTAAACCTAATAAAAATACGAGCTATTTTTTGTAAAAAAATTGATTTTGATGCTTTTGTTCGAATGCATTGTATAACGTTATTGTTATAATAACTGTGGCGAGTACCAATTTTTCAAAATTTACAGATAGTTAATGTACTGTGTTTTTCTAAATCAAAAATGTTTTATAATTATAACTTATTACAAGGAGTTTTTGTAAAATCATTTATCGTGTGAATTGTAATCCAATATTGTATTATTGTTTTTTTATCAAAACCAAGCTGTTTTTCACAGCTACTGTTGTAATGTAAACAAATGGTAAGTTTTAATAGGTATCACAAACTTTGAATATTATACGAGTCTTCGTATTTTACAAAAACAACTCGTATAGTTTTATTACTTATTTTTTTTATTGAAAACTAGGTGTTTTTCTTAACATTTTTTTTTCGCAGTTGATTTTGTATTTAAATGTTTGACCTATTATATTTCTTGCACGGTAGAATCTCGATGTTTCAAAAGTTATATATATTATTTTTAAAGATTTGAATATTCAAATAGTTGTATAATAATATACATTTCGAATTAGTTTGTAATTCCTACTTTTATCGATATCCAATAATGTACAATTATAATTATTTTTATAATATAAATGGGAGCTGTGATATTTTAGCTTTGTATTTTCACGATTGATGAAAATCTGAAATTCAAACGCTAAAATTGTGTCTACAGATTTATGAAATTAAAAACATACGTGCCCATTTAAAAAACCAAATGCGTTACTTGTTTTACATATACGAGTTGAAGATAAAATTATTCTAAATATTGAAAAGTGTAGTAAAAAATTCTTAAAATAATCATATTTTTCGAGAAAATGAGTGTCTAATCCTTAATGAATCACCCTGTATACATTATTATACGTTTTGAATAAACCTTTTTACAAATACATTTTTTATAGTTTAACAATTTTTTTTTTTTGGAAATCAATGATGTTTTTGTGTTTTAATTAACACATTTTCTATTTTTGTGCTCATATTTTCTAATATCTTAATAAAATAATTTTATTTGTCTTCATTCTATAATTTATCGTGATTAAGAAAATAGCATTTTTACACAATTTTCGTACAATCAAACTAAATTTAGCATTAAGAAATAAAAAAACTAGTACAGTATGGTCGGGGCGCAGAGGGACGGAGAGTAGAAGAATCTAGTACATTTTAACAATGTAAATTCTTATTAAACAGACACGATAAAAACAAGTACAACATGGCGATACAAAGTTAGCCCATGAATTAGGTTATCTGTGTATTTTGTACTTGACTACTTTTGTAGTGTACTTTTTGACAACACTATTTGACAACCCTGCCTCCATTATTCTTTATGTTGTAAACTAAATTTACTAAAACTTAGTAAATCTAAATTCTAAACTAGAATGTAGTCAGATTTTTATTTGTTGGCAATGATATATAATATATATATTACATTATGATATTTATATAGTTCCTATATTATATCGGGTATTTTAAGGCTTATGTTGAACGACTTATTTTTTTTTTATTATCGACCATTTACACTGAGTTAACGAAGTGTTCTTGTTGGGATTACTAATATATTAAATGTGCAAACAAATATGAAGAATATCTATTTAATAACCTTGTATTCACCAAATTAAATACATTATTCTACATTTAATAAGTAAACCGAATATTCATACTGCAGCTGCAACTACAATTCGTAGAAAAAACAATATTTTTATAAAACATACTTTATCGTTACTTACGGCTGATATAATACAAAAGCCATTAAAACTAATATACCTAAGCTTTGGTCTATATTTCAAAAATAACTAATGCAATAAAAACAATTTTGTGTAAGACGCGTATACGTTTTAAACTATGCAAGCAAAATAAAATATGTTTTAATGATTCATAGTATTATATCCAAAAGGTATATCGCGTAAAAAATATTTTAAGCCAGATAAAACCTGAGCAAACTTATGATAACCTATTTAAATAATATTTTAACGATGCCAACCAACCCCTAAAAAAAGATTATGCGGATCGCCAATACTGAACCCTGCTACCATTATTCTTTTTGTTGTTTTAGTTTATACAAATTTATATTCTATTTTGTAGTTTAAAAATTTCACCGTATAACATAATAATCTATTACCATTGGTTTACCTGCATGTACCATTAATAATACATAATTGTAGAATAAATTGTAATAAAACTGGTCAATAGCCATTTTTTTTAGATAAATACACTTCTTGAGTTAATATTCCACTATCATATGGAATAAAATTACCCGTGGCGATAAAAGGCGATTAATTAGGACACTCAGATTTAACTCAATTATACCAAAAATCCTTCTCCTTAATAGGGTTGGAAGTTGTTCCTTTGTTACTTTTTTGAGAGTAGTTTAAAATGTGTATGAATTTAGATCTAGTGTGACTCCATAATATATAAAATGTAAACTGGTTTACTTATAATAAATATTAATATGTGAACTAACAAAAAAAAAACTGAAAAAATTAAAATAATAAATAGAAATTACCTAGTTTTATTTAAAAAAAAAAAATATTTATAAAATATATATAAATTAAAATACATATTATTTTTATGATAATTTGATGGTTGTTGATTTTAATCACACATTACAACGTAGAAAAAGACTACGGTCAAAGTGTAATTTTCCTTTTTTTGGGGGTTTTTAAAAAATAAAAATGTTTGACTGTAGTCAAAAGGTAAACCTGTAGGTTTACCTTAGGTTTAATTTTCAGAACTCAAGCTTAAAAAAACGTAATAAAGAAAAAGTTTCCAACACTTCTATGGGGAAGTGTTTAAAATATGTGTTTGGTTAGTGTAAGAGGTAAACTTTTTAAATTTTTTACCCAAGATAGAACCTTCCATGTACGATTTCTAATCTTTAGAAATGCGCCATGAAGAAACCGGTTCAGCGAATTAAAATATTCTAGATTTATCAACAGTCAATACTTTGGGTATTATTATTCTGCTTAAAATATCTATACTGTAAAAAGACATACGATTTACGTTAAAAGAGCTGTTGAATTTTACAAAAAAAATTTTCTATAGTTTTACCATTTTTTATGGGAGTTGATTTGTTTTTGGACCATATCTTGTTTTATTATTTTATTACGGGAAAAAAATCAACACTACAGTTTTTTTTTTATATTTTTAAAAATATTATAGTAAATACGAATTTTGTATGAAAACTTATAATAAAATATTTTTTCTTTAATATATATATTGTCTTTTAATTAGCACATTGTTTATTAATTGTACTTGAGAGTTTTTTTAATGTACTTTTTGACAACAATATAATAAGCAAAGATTAAAAAAGCCTGTACAGTGGGATTAGGGCATAGTTGGTACGGAGAGGTCACAGGTTTACATGAGTTATTACAACTGAACGTGATAAAATCACTTTCGAATAAACGCTTCGATGCGAATCAGTAATTAATATTTTTAATCCAGTACAGTCCAAACCGAGTACAGTATGAACCAGCAGAGTTAGAAAGTATTAAATTGAGGTGCAGTATTTACAATATAGCATCAAAGCGTTTATTTGATAGAGATTTTATCCGAGAGAACTAGTACAGTAGTGTAGTTTAGTTCTTAAAGACAAATATATATTAACGAAAAAGCAATTAAATGTAGGCCAAACAGCCAAAACAATACTAAACAAAATTGTCAACAAAGCAAAAATTACAATCAAGCTTGTTAATAAGTGTATTGCAATAAAGACCGCAATTCTAGAGAAAGCCAAATTACGGCTCTTGGTTCCTTGCTAGTATTCTGTACTTGCGTTCAGGCTATTAACCTATTTATTATAGCACTAAAGCTAGACAATACAATTGTCCCGAGGTATTATCCTATTTATAATCGGAGGCCTGACATTGGATGGAAAGCACCCGAGGCAGAATCAATCCGAAAGTGATGACTAGAGCTGTGCCACATTTTATGCACCACTTTGTAAAGCCACCTTAGTTGTCAGGTAAAAGGTGTTAAGTAACTTAATTTATAATGTGTGTTTATAACATTTTCGTATACGAAAGTGCCTATACGACAGTAGGATCGAGGAATAATAGAATCGAAGCATAGAAGGGACGGGGAGCTCAAAGTTCTACAGGAATTATAATTAATAATAGTGATAAAATCACTTTCAAATAAACGTTTTGATGCAAATTTGTAAGCACGTATCACATGAAATCACGGCGGCGGGCATACACCACTATAATGTTATTTGACAAAAAAAAACAAAAAAACATGCACCCCCGGTAAATGAGTATAATTTTAGTTTGAGCCTATTAACTTGTGAGGGAATACCAATTAAATATTCCTTATAAATTTCAACTCGATCCGACTCTTTTCTCGAAGTTAAAGCCGGTAAAAGTTCTAACTTTAAATCTAGTATGTTTTTTTTTACCTAAATGACCTGTATATTAAGCCAATATAAATTATGACTGAAAGTAATAAAATAATTTATAATGGCGAGGAATGGCTTTTTATTATGCAGTAGTTTAAACTATTTGATAATTTTCATATTAGTGTGGCACTCAAAAATATAATAACAGAAAAACTTTATAATTTATGTATTATTTATTAAAATAAACCTGAGAGTATAAAAAATATTTATCCTAACTCAAGAACTATGCTATCCTTTACAAACGCATGGTTATCGTTGTCTACAGCATGTATGGAAGCTCCAACGTATTTGTATGACTTCATGTCTGTCTCTCCATGACATATGACACAAGTATTGTCCGTTAAAACATCAGCTGTTTTTGTGTATGATGTTGGAAATTTTGTACTCATGAATAATCCTATGATTCGACATGTGGAGCTAAAATTAACATCGTGGCTCCCTGGGTCTAAAAAAAAGTTTTAAAAGTTAGCCGAATTAAGCTTGCTACACTGAAAAAAATACATAGTTGGACAAACTAAAATTAAGGTTAATCTTATATCCTCACCCAAGAGAAAAAGTGTATTGAGTCACAAAATGTACATTTTACAGGAGAGAGAAAAGTAAATTGATTTATTAATAAATGAATAATTACTAACTTCTTCTTCCTAAACTTATCAACCTCACACACTTCATCATCACCCATCTGTATTATCTGTCTTGCCCTATAACTTTCTCGGAAATTAAACACGATTAACACTGTTTTACTTCTGCTAATCTTCATTCCTTTCTTTTCAAGCGCTTCTCTCCACTATTTAATTCTTTCGGACTTTCCCCCACTAACACTACGTCATCTGCATACACCATACACATCAACCCGGTGGCGGGCATACCACAAAAGGGAAGGCACCCTTTAAACTAACCATGGCTCAAAACGAAAACGGAAATAATACCCCTGACTCAGGCCCCCATGGATTGGTGCGCTGTCGGGTGAACCTTCATCTTCGTCTTGAAAGATGCTACCAGTGCCACGGGTACGGTCACTACACGCGAAAGTGTAAAAGCCTAATAGGACTGGCCTTTGTTTATCATGCGGTGGAGCGGATTACCGTACCATCAAATGCACGGCTCTGCCTCATTGTGTGGTATGCAAGGACCGGACCTTGGCTTTTGACCATTACCCCAGTAGTGGCCACTGTGCGGCGCCCCGTGAAGCAAAGAAGAAGATCGAGGAAAAGAAGAAGAAATAATATTAAGATAAATTGTAATATTGTAATGATGTACATTTTTTGTTATAAATTTATTATAGGTCGAAGGCTAAAATATTAGGGTGGTTAGAGGCCCCCAAAATGTTGTAATTATGATTTGTTAATGTCAAATATTGTACTTTTTGTTCATGTAATGTTTTTGGTACAATAAACGATAAGGGTTAAGGGTGAAGTGATCTAGGTCAGTGCCACACTAGTCTCCGGTTTCACATGTAAAAAAAAAATGGCACCCCCCCCCCTGTATATCATTTGAAATCTCATCTATTACTAAAGAGAACAAGTAAGGACTCAACGCTAAACCTTGACGCACACCTACTTTTACACTAAAACCTTCCATTTCTCTACACAAACTCTACACTCTTGTATTTGCCCCATCATACATTTGCTCTATTACTTTCACTTACACCCTTAGCACTCCTTTTTTTTTTAATGTCCACCTCTAAACCTCTAATTAACTAATAACTAACTAACTAGTTAAAATATATGAATTTAGATGGACCCATCCAGAACCCAAAAAGCATATAAGGTAGATAAATACTATATATCATTTATATATTATAAAGGTAGTTAATAGAGCGTGCAATTTAAATCTATATGAACCAAAAAACCGGAAACTTGAAATTTTTTTTTAACACACTTTTGCTCTGAGGTACGGATATAACTTTATAAAAAACTGTAATGGTGGAATAAAAATTAAAAAACTTGTTAAACTATGTTTGTAGATTCTTTAACTAGAAAATTAGTTGTACGATTTATTTATATAGTTATTTCAACTATAAATGTATTGTGTTAACTGTAATGTTTGTTGGTCCGAATATAAATTTTTTCCGTGTAATCACTAGTTTTTTTATTAGTTTATTATTTACGTATTATAATATCGATTATTAACAATCTTAAAACTGGTTTTAACATTATCCTTCGATCCATTCCAAGAGCATTCACACTAAATAGATCATGAGCTGAAAAATGCAATAAATGTGTTAAACAAAGTATAAGTCATTTTGTAATGAGTTTTTCATAAGGCAATTTTATAACCTCAGTAAACACCGTGAAATTTTGCAAAATACATTATTCAAGAAACACACATTAAATAAACTCAAAAAACTTCAAATATGTTTTAATTGGAACTGTACGTTTACGTGGTGTCTTTTTAAAAAAAATGGTTATTCGCAAAGTCTATTATTTTTAAACCAAATAATATTTTTTTTGACTAGTTTGTTATTTAAATAAAACAACTGTTTAATGACAAATTCTGTATAGTAATCAGGCTAGTAACAGTGATCAAAGTGAAGACAATTTTTACATCTATATTTATCTATAAAATAAATTAACTATTATTATTATAGGTGATATTAGTTTTTATAATTATACTTGTATCTTGTGTTAGTTATATTAAACGAATATATTTTTGGACAAAAATGTGTTATGATTTACATTAAAAATTATTTCATTATGAAAAAAATAATAAATATTTTTTATATAGCAACTTTAGTTGTATTCATTTGGTGTAATTCGTTTTATTGTTGAGCTTTTATGTAAAAAAAAATTGATTAACAAATCATTTTTAAACGTTCAGTTCAGTATTACAGCTTTTGAAGACCTATGACGTCATACGTTTTAACTTCAAAAACCGTTACACTGAACTGAACGTATAAAAACAATTTGTTCACTAAATTTTTCAAATCAACGTTTAAGATTCAGTTTGAGGTAGTGGTTTTTAAAGTTAAAACATGTTACGGTAGAAGTTTAAAAGTTCAATGAAGTATAATTTTGTTGCGTTTAGTTCGAGGTAACGGGTTTTGAACGTTAATATATATTGCGTTTAAATGAACGTTTAGTGGTTGAAAAAATATTTGTATAATGTTATGTTTAGTTTATTATCAGCCAGTAAATTGAACGTTCTTATTACGATACGGAAACCTGGATTGACTTAAAATAAATTTCGAATGACCATCTATATTTTAAGCGCTATTTACCAATTTCGAATAAAGCGTAATTACCAATTTGATGAACCCGATCGGCATTATAACCTGTAACAAAAACATCAAAATATGCAATAAATAATTGTACGATTATTGAAAATAAGTATTTTAGATCTACGTATACGTAACTATAAAACTAAATCTAAATAGGCCAATTAAGTAACACGGATTTCATATTTAGGCTAGGAGTCATTCGAAAATTTACGTAGAAAATTCATGTTATGATTTCGGGTCATCAACATAAAGATAAAGATTTAGTGATTAAGTAATAATAATGAGTACCAAGGTAATATAAAACACATTGTCGCCACCACCATATAGTGTGCTTAGACTTCAACTACTAAACACGTGCCATACCGATGATTATCAAAAACGCATTCGTCGCTGCCGGCCACAGTACCAGCAGCCCCCTATACGTTAAGTTTGCTATAAAGTGCTCAGCGCCAAGAGCGGACGATATTTGTATGAAGCATATAGCCTCAAAACCTTTTCGAATTTAAATGTCTTAGTATTACGTTAAACATTTTTAGAAAAATACAATATCACAAAGCTAAACTTGCACAGACACACTGCACTAAAATATGAATTTATACGGAAAAGGATAAGGCACCTAAATGAAAACATTTAGAAACTGTGGTAGTTTTGCGGAACCGTGGAATAATATTATTTAGCACTAATGCTCAAATTAAAACTCATACTGTTGGTTAGTCAATAAATTTAAAAAAATGTTATCCACAAATTAAAATAAGTATATCGCAAAAGAATTAAAAATATTTTTAATAATTATTTTTAAGTAAAATTGTATGTGAAACACGGTTTTTTTTAATTACCCCAAGCTTAACTTTTTAGACTAATCTCCTTTCATAAATAATCGATTCAATTTAGAAAACTTCTAAATTGTAAAATGAATAATATCTAGTAGCCACATTTGAGTAAACGAAATTAACGGAATGATATCTAACGATCACACTAAGTGAAAAATGTTTAGTTTATGACTATGATTTCAAATCTAATGCATTTAAGTACAATTAAAATTAAATTAATAGTTTTGTAAAGTGTTTGTAAAAATATGTTGAATTTTATAATTACCTGAGCCTATGAGTAGTTGTACTTGCAATTCACGCTCAAATCTATGCTCTAAAATTAAAAAAACAAAATGCATTTTTACATATGTCTATTGTTATGGCAAAATTAATATGTATATGATTTTTCTCTTAATTTAAAAACTTATGTAAAAGCCGTGTATATTGTATTATTAATATGAAATAGGAATTACGCGTAATTGGGTTATTATCATAATCTTGTTCTGAAATTAAAACGAAAACATTTTATACTTGTGAATAACCAACAACTACATGGAAATATTTTCTATTATTACCAGGTAGTGCAAATATAAAAGTCAATTGCTCTGAAATTATGATTACAAACAATTATTTTTAAACGATATAAGACCTAATTTCATGTTCATTATAAATTAAAAGGAGGAAGTTAAGGTTAAAAATACACGTTTAAACATAATAAGGAAGTTACATTTATAAATAGATATTAAACGATTTAAATTTAACGTTTAAATCTCTCATAAAAACGCATTGAAAAATTGGTTTTGCGATTATTGTATCATTTCCAAAACATTTCTTCTATTAGCATAAATATTCGGTTTTGTTGTAGAATAATAGTTACCCATTGAGTAATTATTGTGACAAGCAAAATATTTGATTTTGTCCCAAATGGTCTCTGAAATAAAAAAATAATTGATTGAGTTAAAAAAAAATCAAATGAAATTTGAATGCGAAATAATATATACAAAACATTTTTGAATAGAAGTACATATTGAGTTAATCGTAGCCCATTGAACTAGTGATAAAACCTGTTGGAACTTTATTACACAATTATTCTATAAAATCTATTTTAGATCATTAATAACTTAATTATGCTATTCGTGTGGGAGACACTTTTGAGAAATATTCTCAATACAATTTGCATTATTTGAGCTTATTATCCTCATCAAACCTCTACTTCATCACTATTGATAATTCCTGGAGTTATCCGGTAAAAACAATTTTTTAAAAATACAATACACACAAAGGCCAATAATTTGAAACATTTATTTATAGAGATAGGCAAGTACAACAAAACCATTCAATTTATAGTATCAATAATTTTAAGTATGTCTTACCTTCATCAATATGTACTTGAATGAGTATGTCTGTAATAAATTATGTATAAAAGATGTCTTTAAATTTCAAAAAATATTTTGTAAACAAAATATGTACTGACTTGTAGCTTTAAGCTTCTTTCTATCGTCTGAAGTATCTGTAAAAAAGTTGAATATTTATTTTTTTTTAGATCTAAACCAGTAGCTACTTGGTTTAGGTCTAAAAAAAGGTACTTGTAAAAACGAAAAACATACCATCAGTTGCCAAAACATATAAAGATGTACAGAAAATTAACACATAAACAACTTTCATTGTTGTCTGCAAAAAATAATTCAAATTAAAACAGGTTGTACAGAGTGATCCAAATAACGTAATACGCTAATTTTTTTGGAAAATATGAACATTATAAAAATTATTTTTTTCCTATTCTTTTTCGTATAAGTTTTACTATATTTTTCAACAACGTAGACATTTTTAACTTTATCCATTCTACATTAAAATATCATGTACTTCACTTTTTCAAATGAGAACACTTATATTGAATTCTATATATGTGTACTAAAAAATTAAATTTTATTATTGTCATTTGAATTTTTAAGTTTCATTAAATAGGTTCGTTACTTATTACATTGTAAAGATTTTATAACGATCAATATTCATTCGAGATTTGAAAACTAATAGCAAAATTGTTTGCTATTAAATATATTTATTGACTCTGTCAGCCGACAATAACACCGATTATCAGAAAAATAACAGCGGATTTATGTGATAAGAGAGATAAGAGATAAGGGAAGGAGATAGGGGATAGAGATAGGGGGTGAGAGATAGGGGATAGAGATAGGGTGTGAGAGATGGGGAGTAAGAGATAGGGGGTAAGAGATGAGGGTTGGGGTCGGGGTTGGGAATGGGGGTTGGGGCATATATCTTGTATTCACAACGTTTAAAATAGTAATGAATAATAAATTCAATAATTTAAGGGGCTAAATTCTCTATGAATTGTTTTGGGCCAGATATTATGAAAACATTAAAATATTAGCCAGAAACTTGTTTACTGGACACCTCATATACCGGGTGATTGGTTAACTATGGACCACTCAATATCTTAGAAGATATTAGACTTTTTTAATTATTTTTTTTTTTGTACTATTATAGTTATTAGGTGGGACAAATTTAATATATTTTTCAAAATTTTAACACCATCCCTTATGCGTTAAAACCATATCAACTTTAGATTTTTAAATGGTAACCCCCAATTTTTTTTGATGATCGTGTTTTTTTTTTTAAATTTAATTTTAGGCGTAAAAACTAGCTAAATCGATTGAGTAGTTAACGAGCTACACAGTTTTAAAATTAAAAGGGAGTGTAAAAAATAAATTAAATATCTTGGAGACGCTAACATATTAATGTGACTGCTCTCTGTTATTATTTATTGACAATTAACTTTGACAATAGCTATTGTAGCGTTTAAAAGTCATAACCGTACCAAACACTATTTACTTTAGGTAAATAATTCACCAATAGTAAATAATAATGATAACCGCTATATCGACTGACAAATATACCACCACTACACACTTTTACATTTATTTTGTAAAATAGTAGGTATGTTTTATTTGTTATCAATATCTTGTGTATATTTTTCCAGCATTTAGCAATTGTTTGTTTTGTTAATTTGACACATTTTGTTTATTTATGCGATTTGTACGTCTTAATTTCATAGTATATTATAATAATATAGTATCATAACTTACTAGAGTCTAGATCTATGAACTTGTCAACATTTATTGTGTTTTAAATAATAACATTGATATTAAATATCCATAATCAATGTGAATACCAAGATGGAGTTTTGCTCAAGTGACAAGTCTATAAAACCTAAAACCTTACTTATAAAATGTATGCACATCAAATATCAAAATTAAAGGTACTTATAATAATAATATGTTATTTAAAATAAATATTATTATAATTTGAATTATGCTTGATGATATTTTAATTAAAACTTTTATTTTTTCAGTATTATGTCTTTGTTCTGAGAAACTTATAAATGTGTAGTTTTGTGTTTTAAAATATTGGTATCTGAATTCAAAGAAAAAATATTACATTTTTTATGAAAAAATTGAATCTTCAATCATCGTTTACTGAATCAATAATAGGTAAGATAATGTATTTATTGATATAAGTGTATTGTATAAGTACATTTTTTTATTAGAAAAATATAATTAATCTTTTTTTATTATTCATGAACATATAAAATGTTTTTACATAATACATTTTTTGGATTACTTATGTTTATCATACTTAATATGTTTAATTATAATGCGTTACTTAAAAATTAACGTTTAACTTAAAAATTATCATACTTGTATAATTATAAAAAATATATGTGTATACTGATATTTGTTGCTTATATGAATTCATCACTAAAAATTTATTATTATTATTATTTTTTTTTTTAGTTACTGTGGCACACTATTGCAGATAACGGTTTTCCATTAAGTCAGTAAGAAGAATAAGATGGATTCACAAGTTCAAATCAAATATTAGACAACTATATATATTTATTTATTCAGCTAAAAATGTAATTCAATAAAATAATTTAAAAGTACTTTATCATTTTAAAAGTGACATAAAGTTTTTAAACTCTAAGTATTTAAACACACATATACTTAACATATCTATAATTATTATACATTATTTATTAATTATTAATGATGAATTCTTTATTTAATATTAATTTAATCTAAAATGCTGCTGAGAATGTTAATTTTTCTAAAATATGTTATTGTCTTAATCCAAATCTTGAAATTATTTTCATGATGGCATAGTTTTGGCATTAGCTATTACAGAATTTATTGACAATTTTCTAGTGGTTTACGATTAAGTTTTTATAAGTAATAAAGTAAATAAAATTATAAAACACAAAATAGAAAAAAAAAATGTTAACTATTGGATTAAGTGTAAAAAAGTAAATTGAATGAATATACTTATAAATATTTTTTAACTTAAATATGTAAATGGAGATGGATTTCTTCTAGTGGGAAATCATCAAACAAACCTTACCGCCCTAGGTAACTTCCTATAACTACATCACTATATACAGCAATATGTTGTACCTCTATTATTTACAAATTAATTATAGATATGTTAATTTTATTTAGTCTTAGTTTTTTAATATGATTTAGCAAATAAAAATGTTTATTCGTATCTTATAAGCGTATTATTTATCTTGTTACTTGTTTTTTTTATTTTACTATTATCATAATAAACATAACATAATATAGTATTTAAATGTTTGTTAGTAATATTATTATTGAATTTTAAGCTTATGACTGTTAAAAAAGCCGTACAAAAACAAAAAAAATTGTACTTTATCATTCACTCTAAATTTTTGCCTATACCTCGTACAACGAGAAAAACAACCATTTATTAAATAAGAAATATACTTTTACTGTTCATATGAACACATTAAAATAAGTAAGAATAGTCAATACTATGAAATATATACAGTATAGGCTTAAGGTGGTAATATAATAAAGAGTTAATAAATAAATACAGCTTTTAATAATTAAAAATACTGAACTAGAAATAGTTAAAATTGACGCGTTACAACTTTAAATTATAAAAATGAAAATTTATTTTAGTGCACAAGTATTGGATGAACGTATTTCTTATGGAATCTTTTGTTATCTAAACATTTTAATAAACACAATAGATGCCTTATAAAGATGTCGTTTGACATCTTATGTACCTATCATAAACCAGTTCGAACAAAAATGCTAAAATAGTTTCTGTACATATTAAGTTTAGTTTTTGTTTATTTCTGTATATATTCTGTACATATTATCTATTAACTGTATGTAATACAATATTATACTAAAAAAACAAAAAATTCAATGTTATTTATTAGTTTTTTTTAAAATATTTTCACTAATAGAATTAATAATTTGACTTGTTAAGACACCAGTACAAGTAATACATATTAAGACCAAGACGCTAAATATTTAAAGTAAAAACCAAGACGCTAAATAACCATAATAATTGAAAAATTAGAATAATGAACTTTTTGATTAGTTTTCAAGTAGTCGTATTTTTATAATAATTTGTTCTGTGTTGATATTAATCTACGCTAGTAACGAATTGTTTTGGTAGAACCACGGTGTACACTTTATATAACACCGTGATAAGACCACGGTAACCTATAGTTGAAATTGAAAAAAAAACTATTTACTAGGGCTTATAATATTGTTTGTTAACAGCAGCTAATGCCTAATATTCAATACGTACAGGTACACCGCACCGCTAGGAACACTACAGAAAAAACAGATAAGAAGACATTACCCATATAATATTATTATAGATTTATTATTAGTTCGTTTTCATTGTGACCGACGACCGTCAACTATTAACTTTAATCTACAACCGTATCGTTAATCAATCTTATTTTGTGAAACCTGAGATCCGGCGATAAACGATTTTTTTCTTTAGTTGTAAAACTTATAAAAGCATCTCATATAAGCTAATATTATAATATTGTAGTACTAAGCCATAACTTTAAAAGTACTTGTCTGATTTAGATAGTTTTTACGCCTAAAATTAAATTTAAAAAAAAATAAACACGATCATCAAAAAAAAATTGGGGGTTACCATTTAAAAATCTAAAGTTGATATGGTTTTAACGCATAAGGGATGGTGTTAAAATTTTGAAAAATTCATTAAATTTGTCCCACCTATTACTTAAATAGTATAAAAAAAAAAAAATTAAAAAAGTCTAATATCTTCTAAGATATTGAGTGGTCCATAGTTAACCAATCACCCGGTACATAAAAATGTATCCCGTGGTGCTGCGGACTCATACGCAAGCTGTTTAAATATAATATGTAATACCTATGTGAAAACCTTTAATAGAATCTTGCCAACCATTTATGTCCTCCTCTTACTCAAGTTTCCCAGTCCCAGTCCCAGATCCCGTTCCAACAGTTTGTTTTTGTAAATAACGACTACGTTAAAGTTTAGCATTAAAGCGTTTGTGAAGTTAATAGCGTTTATTTAATAGTGATTTTACCACTTTTATTAAAAATAATTCCTGTAGACCTGTGACCTCTCCGTCCCTACTGCTTTGTTCTTTTTATGCCTTGACCTCACTGCACTGGCGCACTACGAAAAAATCACTTTCAAATAAACGCTAAATGCTTTGGTACGTACTATGCTCTGCGTAGGTATAACCAGAGTTTTGCTCCATTCTTATAAAAGTTATCGAAATAATCATCTAGATAACAATTTATTTAAATAAAAGTTCTTCGTTTAAAAATGTATTCGAATCATTTTTAAAAATATCATTTAAATAGTCTGTAAGGGATTTTTAAAGTAATTATATTTCAAAATATTATTTCGTATACATGTATTACATTCTAAATTTAGATAATATATAAAACCAGTAAATATAAGAATACAATTTCATATATTACTTACCAAATAATTGCAATTATAACTATACTGGCTGCTTCAATGGTTTTTTTACGACTTATCGAATTGCTGATATTTTTCCAACCAAAACAATAAAATCTACATGTATTTTGCAGAATTATTTATGTGAATTCGTTAAAATAAGCAACATTTGTCATTTTTTGTTGACTAACATATTTACATTACTCTGAATCATAATACCAAATAGAGTAAATATTACATTTACTCAATATTATAGTAGTATGAGGAATAGAAAATGCGTGATCTCAGCAAAGCGCTATGTACACAATTTTAAACTTACAAATCAATTCGTGAAAACGATCACCGACAATGAACACAATATTAAAATTATCAGATTTGACCGTTTGTTAACACAAGGGAAAAATATAGAATTAAGTTAATATTGATATTTTAGTTTTTTTTTAAACAAGTTAGGAAAGTCATTATAATTTTAATGTGGTTAATTACATTGTATCCACTGAGATAGGTACATTTAATTAATTAGGCGTGTTTAATGTTTAAGTTAACATGTTTATTTTCCTAACTATTTCAGACAAAATCTGAATCTTTTGCTGCAAATTATAGCTAACCAAAATTGATATTTTGTTAGATGGCAAAAAATTTAGAATATTTGCAACAAAACGATAACCTAGTTGAGCGTTTAAACTCTAAAGGCGCTATTCCACTGCTACCGTGTTCGCGTATTTCATGATGACCGTGTGAAACGTTGCTTCCTGATTGGTAAATTCGTGTTATCAACCACTTGATACCACAGGTTACCATAAAGTTTAAATAATCCACCTCGGCCACGTGTGGTTACAGCGATTATCCATATTAATTAAAACCGACATATTATTTTGTATACTTTTTAATTTTTAAAATCAATTTGATAATATTTTTAAAAAATGATAGACAATACCAATATCAAACATATTATACCAAACCTAGATTACCAAATCTACGAAAAACGTCGTACGCGAACACGGCCAAATGTATTATTTATTTATTTTATTACTTAAGTACCTATTTACCTGTTTCTTTATATATATATTTATTTAGTTTAATTTTAATTTTATATTATTAGAATTATTGTTATTGGCATTTTAAAGTCGGACTCGACCAGAAGAAGAAGGCGGTTTGTACAAGGGCGGGCAACTGTCTAGGGGAAAAAATGGCCACCTGCACCTCTCTCTGGGACCAACTTGTATGGTAGCGTTTATGTCGGCAACCAGCTACAAGCCAAAAAATGCCAAACTGAACCGTCCAAGTCCCGATCGGTGGGAATAACGGAAGTTAAACGTCAAATAGAGACATACAGTGAATGTTTTCCTAAATCAAAAATATTTTACAATTATAACTACAAGGTGTTTTTGTAAAATCATTTATCGTGTAAGTTGTAATTCAATGTTGTATTTTTTTTTTTTTATCAAAACCAAGCTGTTTTTTACAGCTACTGTTGTAATGTAAACAAATGGTAAGTTCTTGTATAGGTAGTATTATTTCTTATTTTTTTTATCATAAACGAGTTGTTTTTGTATTTAAATGTTTGACCTAGTTTAATTCTTGCACGATAGAAACTCGATGTTTCAATAATTATATGCAGGGTGATCAACTTATCGTGAAACACTCAATATCTCACTGGTTTTTATTAATATTTTTATTTAATTTTTTTCATTGTTTTTGTACAACGTGATTCAAATTTTTCACAATTTTTGTTTGTTTTTATCCTTCTCCCAAATTAGTTTTTTTACAGAAACTTTTGATTTTTAAATAGCAACACTTGTATTTTTTGTTAAAATTAACAAGAACTATTGTATATTAAAACATTTACACCCCATACAATACTAGTTAATTCTTTTTCGGTGGTGTTGTAATGACCGATTCAATTGAGATGCTGTATTTACAAATAAACAATAATAATAAATTGAAAGTGATTTTATTCACTTTTATCACTTTGATTTATAACAATTCCTGTAGACCTGTGACCTCTCCGTCGCATCGTTGCTTTAATTCCATTATGCCTTTATTCTGCTGTACTAGACCTCTCGGATAAAAACACTTTTAGATTAACGCTTTGATGTTTTTGTAAATAACGCAACTCAATTGAATCGGTAATTTCAAAAACAACACAAGTCACAAAATTGAATACATGTTTTTATGCATGCGATATATACATGTTTTCTTACAGTTATTTATTCCTAATAATATATCCGAGTTATTTGTCAATTTCCGGTTAAAGTATCCATAATGATGGTTATTACAGAGATTTTAATTTCAGTCCCATTCATGATACACACCACTTTAGTAGTTTTGTTATTTTTACCATAGATATATTATTATATTGGGGTTTCCGCACAAAATGTAATACACTATAGGTTGACTTTTTGATCAAGTTATTTACTATTAAGGACATAAGAAATGCCATGGTCGTGACTCGAGTGTATATGATTTGATTCTCTTCGTAAAATAGTTTAAGAAAATTGAAGATTATATGAATAAATATGACACTGATACTTTTTTGGGGAGGGGAGAAGGATATGATCAGACAAATTGAATTTCGATTATTTTCTTGAGTAATAAGAACATATGTAAAGAAGTCTAAGGTAAACAATTATTAATAATGATAATATACCCTTTCAGTATATAACCCAAAATTTACTATTTTTTTCAATAATTCAGCAACTTCAAGGCTGCTGTAATATTCATAAACAAGAATAATTATCTATTCCAATTGTAACTTTAAACCCCCTACATAGTTTTTGCTAAAACACATGTTAAACATATATTTTTTTTTTAATTTACAAATTCAAACGAAAAAGAACTATGTTTATACAGTAGCTGACCCATAAAAATGTAATAAAACATTAAAACAGATATATTGTTTTTCTTCGCTTCACGACCTAGTGTTTATTATTTTTGTCTGTGAAAATATTATTTTAATAGAATAAATACAAAAAAACATTTACAACGTAAACCAGCTGCCGTCTACTTTAAGTTTAATTTCAAAACCATAAACTACTGCTAAAAAAACAAATAAAGAAAACGATTGTCCCAGATGTTGTATCAATTTTGTCATACATACATACATACATACATCATACATCTTTAAAGATAATATTGCTATATTACAGTAGCCGTGTAGTTGTTGAATTATTAAAGAAATATAGTATATATTTGGTTATTTACTATAAGTGACAATTACATTTATGAGGATGTCCAGTCATTGCAATAAATTTAATTGAAAATTTTCCACGACAGTTTCCTTCTACTAAATATATATGGAAAAAATTAAGTTGTCACAATTGTTTCTTCTCATAACATTAGAAATGTATTGTCATGTCATCTATCTCTAACCACACTCTCTTCCTCTATCTGATCATAAACCTCCTCAGTAGTATGTTATGGCCGTATCGGCACCTGTTATCACGCCCTGTTATTACAGGATCGTGATAACAGGATCGTGATAACAGGGTCGTGATAACAGGTTCGTGATAACAGGGTCGTAAAAACAGGGCGTGATAACAGGATCGTGATAACAGGGTCGTGATAACAGGATCGTGATCACAGGATTCGATACGGCCATATCACGATTCTGTTATCACAATCCTGTTTTCACTACTGGTATCACAATCCTGTTATCACTACTGGTATCACACACACACACACACACATGGTGGGGACGGGCGAACATCAGCATATAAGGAAGGGTGCACCACCCAACATTTAACAGTTACCAGTTATCACTGCAAGACAGTCGGTGAACAATCATTTGTGCACATACACACACGTACGGTCAAGGTAAGTCCGGGCGCACAGCCAGAGCTTAGATGTATTAAGTCAAACAATATTGTCATTTACAGATGAGTCAAATCACCAAAGATTTCCTAAACGACCGCAGCGAGTTCGTGTTGGAATCGAAGAGACGTTACATTACGGAGATTCAACCCTTCGTCCCATACAGAGTGATACGGTTCGAAACGGTCGTTACAAAGCACGATGCACGTACGCCCGCCGTAGAATTACGCTTGGGCGATAATCCACAACCCATACGCGTATACTTGCCAACCAGATTCAGAATGACCGACGAAGAACTACAGAAACCGATAGATTCTAATCTAACAATGATCTACAAGGGAAAGAAGAACGGGTCCAACGTCCACGATGTCGTATTTTTATAATATTATGGGTAAGTGCAATAGTCAGTTAGCAGAAAAAAAAAAATTAAATATCTAATTGCTGGTGTCTATTGTACTCTACAGATAATGACGGACCGTTCGACGACTGACCTGCAGTACAACACACACACACACGCAAATATATAAGTAGCAGTTGGAGTAAATGTGATTAATGTCAATAAAAAAAAAAAAAAATGTATGTTTAGCTATTAATACCTAAATAAATAAATATATATATATATATATATATATATATATTAAATTTATTGCAATGACTGGACATCCTCATAAATGTAATTGTCACTTATAGTAAATAACCAAATATATACTATATTTCTTTAATAATTCAGCAACTACACGGCTGCTGTAATATTCACACTTTAAAATAAATAACTATTGAAATCATTGTAACTTAAACTCTAAATGTATTAATTCCTATGTTAGAAGTATACAACGACCATTTTTAATAATTCATAACGTGGTATTTCCAATTATTTTTCCAAAACGTGTTATTTCCGTTGATGGTTCAAAATTTGCTATTTCCTGTAGTGTCATTATCACCAACAAAAACCTAACAGTGAAAAAAGACCAAGTTCCAGACCTCCCTCCCAAAAATGTCAGCCTATCATAGTTATTTATCAACTAAAACGGTTTTTAATCAAAAAGTAACATAGAAAGAAGGAATCCATGGAAAAGAAATATTGATCTAGTTTGATAACTATTAGTATCACACAAAGTCTTATCACGTGGGGTTTAATAAACCCCAACACATTAACGAAGGGTTTAAGAAACAGCATATTGGAAAAGATAATAGGTAGTCAGGTAAAATAATTTTCAAAAATCATGTGTTTAAATTTGTAAGCAAAACTATTTATTATGAAGTAGTGCATCATATATTTTTTTTTTAGTTGTATTTAAGTGCGGTATTAAAACATAATTTCAAGTATTATAATATGATACTAAAAAGTATTAAAATGTACGATGTCGTTTTGTGTATGATGTAACTGGTCTATATTACCACGCCTTCTCATAAGATAGTGGTTCTGTTCGATTGGTATCATTGATCTGAACTTGAAGAATCACACCACCAACATACTTGTATTTGCTGCTTTTAACAATGCCTTTTATAGTTGAAATTACGATACATGTGCCAACTTCGATCAAAAAGGAATTTATAAATGATTCTGGGTCTAGTACACTTCTGAGTAATCCTAATGAGCGACACAAATTTTTATCCATAGATTCTTCTTCTTAAAAATATAAAAAAAATATTGCAATATTTAATTTGTAAAATTTTTTTTTAATAAATTACATAACATATAATATTTCTTAAAAAATTAAAACTTAATGAAAAAAAAAAAATTGCGTTATTATATATAATGACAAAAAAAAAGTTTTTATAAATTATATTTTATGTAACATAAATATTTACCTGAAAATCCATTTATTACAGTCTGCATAGCATTTCTTACTATGCCTCTTCTTTTAGTTCCAAGACCTGGCAATAAAGTCATATCTGGAACTAATAAATAACCGTATTGTTAACAAATAAGAAAATATAAATTTTAAATAAAGTAGATACTTGGAATGTAAATACATTTTACAGAACTGTATTTTTTCAATTTTTTAACGGTAAGTATTGCGACTCAATAATCTTGTACCAAGTTAACATTTGTATTAGTAGTCAAAATTTGGTTGATTTATCAGTCAAGTTTTTGTTTGTAAAGATAAGATTCACAATATTTTATTATTTTACGATAAAATATCAAAGAAAACTAATGAAGTTGTATATTTAATAAAATAAAAAATGCTACATTATCATAAAGATACTCAATGCTTCTTAAGTTCTACTTTAAGTCTATAAAACTTTTAATGATAATTTAAATAAATCTAAACATTTTCTTTTGACAAACTATACACTTAACATGTACAGATCTTGTCGGTCTAAATCCAGCTTCCTTCAATAATCATTTTACGTCATTTTAAATTTTAAAGTTTTGGGATTATTTAGTTTTGTTTGGGATGTATTGTTGACAATCGTGAATAAACCAAAAACAAATATAAAAAACGTTCTATCTATATGGGATGGAACGTTTTCCTTATATCCCATTTAAAGAAAAATGTTTTGTGGAATTCCTCAAAAATTTAAGAAAGTATAAAAAAAAGGAATATTTTGCCCTATTAAACAAATACAAAATTAATTACAAAAGTTACCTTCGTTAAATATAGGCACAGGAATAGCTGTAAGAAAAATAATACGGTTTATAAAACCCGGTTTTTTATGTTTTATCTATAACCGTCACTTAAAATTGGGATTGCGAGGATTTAACTAAACGACTAAAAACTAAATTTAGAAGCCGCTTTTAAATAATAGATATAAATTGAATTTGTTTTGGATGATTTTCGGATATATCCACGTCAATAGTTATAGGCCGACGTTTCAGACTCATTGCAGAGTCCATCTTCAGTGCGATAAAAAAATGATATAACAATCTACGAAAACTTAAGCACATTCATAATTTTATTTGAGACAGTCACAATATAATAATTCCAAACTTGAAGTAAAAAATAAATTCTTCACTACCTAATTTATACAATATTTATCATTTTTAATTGTAACTTGTTAATATTAACAATATTGAATATTTACTCATGAGAGACGATAACTGTTGTCGAGTTGCAGTCTCTCGATCTATGCAATCTTAAATTAAAAATAAAATAGAATATAAATAAATGATTATTTATGGTATATATGTATATGACTCAAAGTATGATATTTAATATAAATATGAAATATATAAAGGCGATTACACTGTGACAGTCGGTTTGCTTTTTCTGAAATTAAAAAGAAAGTATTATACACTTAAGGAATGTGAAAATACGTCTATAAAATGTAGGAAATAATGTTACCTGGTACAGCAAATATATAAGATATATCTTCTGAAAGTATAGTAAAATATGGATTATTAAATAAAATAGGTTTTTAATTTCTATCCTATTATACATTAGAAGATGGAGGTGGAAAACACATGTTCCTTTATTAGGTATATTGAATTGAGTGGACACTATGATACTAAAATAACCGAATTCAAGTAAATGTACCAAGTAGAACAAAATATAATGGTGAGTATAGGTTGAATTAGAAAACATCTGTGTTGTTTATCATAAAGATCCATTTCGATTGTTGAGTATAATTTATGATTTACAACACAGAAAAATTTACATAAAAACAAAATTCTCTTAAAATTCTTAAATCACTTTTAAATATTTTATTCTTAAACGAAGCAAGTTCATCTTTATTTTCTTTATATTTTTATAATAACTTTGATTACCCATCGGTACTTCTTTACAAACAAATTTTCTAATTAAATCAGCCATAATTTCTAGAATCAACAAATAATTGTTTGAGCTATAACAAAATACATAATACATAATGCTTTTTAAATGCTTATATCTCTATAAGGTTAAATAGTCACTGCATATTATCCAAGGAAGTGATTTAACCTTCCAACCTTAATTTTCTTTATGTCAATTAGGAAAATTGTTTCTTTTATTACTATAAACTTTCAGGTTTAGTTCAGAAATTGTAATTTTTAGTTAACAATGTATTTAATATTCGGGGGAACATAACAAGATAGTTTTATACATTATACAAATCATACTTCCTTGACAATTTTCGAAGGCAAAGTCTGTAATTAATCATTAACACAAGTATAAAAATATGTATGTTAACATTAAAATTAAATGTTGTATGGAGATAATTGTTACTGACTATTAAGTCTAACCTCCTTCGTATAAGGATCAGGAAAAACAGAACAGTCAACTGAAAAAAAATATTGATTTGGTTTTTTTTTGTATGATTATTATTTATCCAATCAAAGGTATTAGGAGGCACGTGTAAAAAAGAAATAATTACCTGCAGCAAATAAAAAAAAACTGACAAGTGTGAGTGATAAAATAAAACAGTAACATACCGTTTTCATCTGCAAAACAATGAAAAGCATACAAATATTTTATTTTAGACACTGTTGCCAATTAAAGTTTATGTAGCTCCAATGCGGAGATATAAAGGTTTTTTTATTAAGAGTATTATGATGTGTTTTACATTTTAATTTTTTTTGTGTTCTCTTTAATGATGAGCATACATGTGTAATATTTAAATGTTTCGTGGGGCGAAGGTCTGATAGGTTTAGTTAATGACAAGAAAATGTGGTGTCCTGTGAGAGCAATGAACATCAAAAAAAGCTGTAATACTAGTGGTGCAGGAAAATGTTAGGGATGTATGCATATACATTTTTAATTATACACTAGTAGAAGGGAAATGCCAGTAGAATAGAGGGAGTTATGTGGTAACTAAATTAAAAGGCAGGGTAGATTTTACAAAAATCTAGAAACTATAGAGTAATAAAATGAATGACTTAGTACGAAGATTTGGGAATAGATGATAGAAAACAGAATTACAAGTGAGACAACTATATCTAAATACCAGTTTGGTTTTATATCTGTGTAAAGTTTTTTGGTTTATTGAGTCTATACCTAAATATTTTTTAACACTGGAACAAAACTTTCATGTCATAAAATCACGATGATCTCTTAAAAAAATATTTCAAATGGCCAACTTAAAAAAAAAATTACATCCAGGAAAACACAAAAATAATGCCGTTCCTATAAGCATAGAATGACAGCACGAAATAACTTATTGATTAATAAATAGGTTATTTCCAAATTTTTGTGTGTTGTCTTACTGAAATTAAAGATACGTAATACATTTTAAGATTTAGTACCATTTAAGTACAGTAAAACCCTAGAAAATATCATCAAGTTTTTTTTTGTATATGAGGTGAAAAATTTTTCATTTGTTTGTTTTTTGTTGTATATCTGAAAGTGCTGTACATAAAAAAAAAATTCTAAAAACACTAAAGATTATTTAAATTGGTATTGTTTATTGAATGTACTTGCCATATTTGATGTTTTACAGTGTTCCTTAAATTATTGAACGTACAAGGCAAATATCAGTTTTTAAACTGTTTTAAAATGATATCCTTGCGACTTTTCGATAAAACTGCGTATCAACCGAAACAATAATATCTAAATAAAATGTTCAACATGCAAAAATATGTGTACATGATTACATATTAAAATAGTTATGTATTGAATTTTATAATCAGTTCCTTTTTCTTTATTGTGTTTGCAGTCTTTCGTAAAATGTATGTTTGCATCATAAAAATTTTAAATGTTTTACTTGTTTAAATCGCCACAGGTGTTGTAAACAATTCTGTTATTTTTTTTTAGTTTAATATGCTAAATATGTTGTTATAAATTATTAAACAACCTTTTTTCATTTTAGTTTACTTGCTTAGTTAAAAGGCATACGTGGTTAAAAAAATATTTGAGGTTGTTTTTTATATGCTGCATTATTTATTTTTGTTACATAAGTTTTAGCTACGCATATAAAGCCAATAAGTTCAAAGCTCTATTGTTTTAGCATTTTAAAGAAATGATAAGTATTAAAAAAAAACACGTTTTATAATTCATTTATTGAGATTTTACCTAATTTAATAAAATTAATGCAAACATATATTATTTACCTAATAAATGTATAATAATATAATAAATATAGTCAATGACAATTTTTTTATCGAGAAACCTTCAAAAATTAAATAACATGATAACTAACACATTTAGTAAGTAAAAAAAAAGATTATGTATATTTATTAGAAAATTATTTATAGAACAGTTTTATAACATTATTCCACATTTAATAGTAAACCCGATTACGCATATTTTATTCAAAAATTTAAATCATGAGTACCTACGAACTTTGAACGATTTACTGAGAACTGAACAATCCGGATGGTTAACTAGGTATGATACACTTACATGTTGGACTAATACTTATATTATGACGAATGTGTATAATGAATATTTTTTGTGTACAACAACAGCCTAAGTAATCACAAACAGTATGTTTGAGTTTTATTTAGACTACCACTCTACCTCCTCATCACCACCTATGACCACCACTACCGACTGTATAAGATTATTGTGCCTTGCCGCTTCGGTTGCCTCTGTACCGATTGTTTTTGTTTTCAACGCACCATTTTTTTTTTTTTTGCCGCTTCTTTGTTTTTGGATTTTATTGAACATTTATTTTTACTCCATCTCCACTCTTGTATTGAGCTACCTGCAATTTCACATACATTGTGTAAATGAGCAATAGCTCATTTAAGCTAGTAAACTCTGATATTCCTACAAGAATAAACTGCTATCTCCATATGTTTTTATTGTTAAAGGCTTCTATCTAATGGGGAAAATACTATAATTATAATGAAATGTAACTTATATTACATTATGCTAAAGCATTGTACATTTGTGTGATGTTAGAAAACATTTTTTTTAAATGTTTTTCAAAAATGATTACTACACATTATAACCATTTGTACATAACGACACTGACGTTACTTAGAAAAATTGTAATTTTAGTAATAGTAGTAGTGTAGGCTGGTCCATATTGTACCACAATTGTCTAGATATAATTTTTTTTAGCTTTGATGCGGAGCAGAGATTCTATTGGTTTTACTTTGATGTGGGCTTTTTTTTTGTCTGCATACATTGTAACTTTTTAATACTGGACCAATTCCTTTGAATAGCAACTCTATAAATTACAAATTTCATCTAATTGGTATTGGGGGGTGGCAATAGTAGAAAAAATAATTCTTCTTCACAGTTAAAATTTAAAAAAAAACAAAAAAACCATTCTAATTGTCTAATAAGTTTTTATTACTAATTATTATAAGTACACAAATTCGCAGAATTTTTGAGTAAATCATTAATGTTGTAGAGTCACAATATATCTTAATTCATTTTAAAATTCAGAGATTAAGTATTAAACTACGCAAAAAAAAGAAACAGTTTCCAACACATCTAGGGGAAGACTTTTTGTTATACTCTGTTGAGTTAGAGCTCACATTCCTGTTAAATACAATTATAAACGATAAAATTCATAAATTAAAAATTAGAGTATAAATAAGTCAAAACTGAAACAACAAAAATAATAATGGAAGGCAAATGGAATGAGTGTTTAGTATTAGCAATCCACATAATTTTTTTAAGGGGTTAGTATACAGCATAAATATGTTATTTATTTATGGCGACTGAACATGGAAAATTTTTCGGGTCATCTTGTAGAGTTAGGATGTAGGCGTGGTTGAGATGAGTACGAGGAAGTGGACCGACGACATCTGTGAAAATTTTTTCAAAGGGCTTTAAGGAATTAGTGGTGATAACCATCGGGGCCTTTACATGACTATTAATGATTTTGTTTTTCTGGCAAGAGGTACACTTTTGGATGAACTCAGCTACATCGTGATTCATACCGATCCATGTGTGATGTTTCTTTAAGCGTTTGAGGGTTCGTGATATGCCTTGATGATTACCTAATAACATTATGTGATATTCTTGGATAATCTGAAGTTTCTCTTCTGTGGAATATTCGTCCAGAGAGTAATGACGAATTTAAATATTAGAGTATCTGAAAATAAAGTTGATCATAGATCGGACATTCAACCAATCTAATCGATCTAAGGCAAATCTTATCTTAGGTAAGGCTAACTTTTCTATTTGATATTCGATACAAAATATTTGGAGATTTTGTAATGCCGTAAAAACAATCCCGTCAAAATGTAGAGAACAAACCGATTTGAGTGTTTTTGAGGTAAGCGATTTCAAATATATTTTTTCCTTGTTTTCTTAAGAAGATAACTGTCCATATTTTCGACGAAATTCAAAAGCGATTTCTTTGGACAATTTGAAATATTTGGACACAGTGTGAAATGATAGTCTGAAGGTGCATCGAATAGGTTTTCACTAATTTCCACAGTAGTTTTAAGGAGTATGGAGTAACGACACATGTAGATATTGAGATTCTGCTATATTTTCAGTGATTTCGGAATGTGGAGGCTCTTCTGGTTGTTCTGGAGTTTCTGGAATAAGTGATTGTTCTGGAGTATCTTGATTAAGTGATTGTTCTGGAGTTTCTAGATTAACGAGTAATTACCTGATGAATCCTACTTAATGCGTCAGCATTGGTATATTGTGTTCCTTTTTTGTATTTCACTGTATACTAAAACTGTTCTAGTTTTAATCTCTATCTGATCAATCGTGATTCAGGGTCTTTGAGATTAAATAACGACGTAAGTGCGCGATGATGTGTGACAATTATAAATTTCTTTCCAAAGAGGTACGGACGAAATTGTTTCACACCCCATACAGTACTAGTTAATTCTTTTCGGTGGTGTTGTAATTTTGTTCCGCTTTATTTAATGTTCTGGATGCGAACGCAATAGATAAATCCTTTCCTATAGGACCTTAAGATAAGATGCAACCAACAGCGTAGTTACAAACATCACAAGCGAGGACAAAAGGTTTCTCAAAATAAGGATACTAAAGGATTGGAGCCTGTGTAAGTACGCACTTGAGAGTCTGAAAAGATTCATCGCATATGTCACTCCAAATAAAAATGGCGTCCTTTTTCAAGAGGGCTGTTAATGATTTTGCAATATCTCCATAGTTCTTGATAAAACCCCGATAATAGCCGAGTAATCCGAGAGAGAACTTGATTTCTTTAACGTTTTTAGGTGTGGGAAAGTTCTGAACACATTCGTTATTCCTCAAGTCAGGCTTTACGCCTTGGTCTGTGATAAGATGAACTGAGTACTAGGTTTCTTTTCGGATAAATTCGCATTTGATGGGCTGTAACTTGAGGTTTTATTGCCTCAGCCTATCAAAGATTTCAGTGAATTTCTGAGAATGGTCGTCTAGATTTTTGGCAAACATGATTATATCGTCTATAAATATCCGCGCAAAATGTAATACACTGTAGGTTGACTTTTTGATCAAGTTATTTCCTATTAAAGACATAAGAAATGCCGTGGTCGTGAATCGTGTGTATATTATTTGATTCTCTTCGTAAAATAGTTTTAGATAATTGAAGATTATATGAAAAAATATGACACTAATACTTTTTTGAGGAGGGGAGAAGGATGATCAGACAAATTGAATTTCGATTATTTTCTTAGGTTATAAGAACAAAAAATTATGTAAAGAAGTCTAAGGTAAACAATTATTAATAATGATAATATACCCTTTCAGTATATAACCCAAAATTTACTATTTTTTTCAATAATTCAGCAACTTCAAGGCTGCTGTAATATTCACAAACAAGAATAATTTTCTATTCCAATTGTAACTTTAAACGCCTTACATAGTTTTTGCTAAAACACATGTTAAACATATATATAATTTTTTTAATTTACAAATTTAAACGAAAAAGAACTATGTTTATACAGTAGCTGACCCATAAAAATGTAATAAAACATTAAAACAGATATATTGTTTTTCTTCGCTTCACGTCCTAGTGTTTATTATTTTTGTCTGCGAAAATATTATTTTAATAGAATAAATACAAAAAAACATTTACAACGTAAACCAGCTGCCGTCTACTTTAAGTTTAATTTCAAAACCACAAACTACTGCTAAAAAAACAAATAAAGAAACCGATTGTCCCAGATTTTGTATCAATTTTGTTTAAATATATTGACCTAAATTTACATGATTTTCATGTAATCATTAAACTCTATCCATCTAAGTAATTTCATGTAATTATACATATGCAAATAGTATACTTAATAGATGGAATTTATAAATTATTATAACAGTGTTATTTGGTTTATAATTCAACTTTTTAAACTTAAATGGTAACATCTGTATTTAGTTGAATTGTATTTACTATGCGGAGCTGAGTAGTATTATAGCGATTTTTAACTATCATAGTAATAGCGCTACATCTTTAAAGTCTTGTAGACAAATATCAGGCTAAAATTTAAAAAATGGTGTTTTGTTATTGCGGAACTAGTTTTTTAATAACACCTTAACAAATGTATTACTATATCATCCTTCTTTACAAAAATCGAAACCAAATGATTTACAATTCTTATAAATTGACTAATGGGTTAAAGCAGACCAAATCAAATTTATCTTAATCGTTGAAGGTCACCCAAGTAATCTTCTTTCTTACAGTTTAAATCAAATATATTTTCATCATTGATGGGGACGTCCGAATTTATCACATTTAATATTAATTCAAATCAGTTTACAGATCTGAATTTTAATTAACTTATCCTAACTGACAAAATAGTTGCGGTTTATAAAATATGTTATAAAAGTAGACGGTAAAAGTACATGTTTTCTAACAGTTGTTTTATTCTCCAAATTGGCCTAAATAAATATATCCGGGTAATTTGTCACTTCAAGAATAAAGAAACCGGATGTTGGAAACTACCTAAATTCGGAGTTCAGTCCAGTTTATAATATACACTACTTTGTACCTAGTGGTTTTATGTTTACCGTAGATATTTTATTATTCTGACGTTTCCGTACAAAATAAAATACACTATATTTTGGCTTTTTTATCAAGTTATTTCCTTTTAAGAACTTAACAAAAGTAAATAGATGTTTATTGCTCCGATTAGCAGTTGGAAAATATCGTTACGATAAATTCATCATAAAGCTATCATTTGAGGGATGATATTATTTGGTTACATA
Source organism: Adelges cooleyi (assembly GCF_023614345.1). Classification (NCBI taxonomy): domain Eukaryota; kingdom Metazoa; phylum Arthropoda; class Insecta; order Hemiptera; family Adelgidae; genus Adelges; species Adelges cooleyi. Next base: position 3,569,532 of record NW_026095751.1, read on the forward strand.
ATTTAAAAGTGCTTATAGTAATAATATGCTAGCTAATGCTCTTTTAGGTAGAGGGTTTATGATCAGATAAAGGGAGAGAGTGTTGTTAGAGATAGATGACATGACAATACATTTCTAATGTTATGAGAAGAAACAATTGTGAAATCTTAATTTTTTCCATATATTTATAGTAGAAGGAAACTGTCGTGGAAAATTTTCAATTAAATTTATTGCAATGACTGGACATCCTCATAAATGTAATTGTCACTTATAGTATATAACCAAATATATACTATATTTCTTTAATAATTCAGCAACTACACGGCTGCTGTAATATTCACACTTTAAAATAAATAACTATTCGAATTATTGTAACTTTAACGTCGTACAGTATTTTTGTTAAAACATGCGGTTTTAAGAAGAAAAAAAACTTGTTTTTTATGATTTTTAAATATGTTTGTGTATTGATCGAACAGTTGTGAAAACGGGTAAACATATTTTTTTAAATTTACAAACTTTAAAGCAAAAAAACTGTGGGTATACAGTATATAATGTTCCAAGGACAATATTACAAGCAAACATAAAATTGTGCTCACTAATTAAAACAAAATAAAGCCAACATTGACCTAATTAATTTGACCTTATTTTTTTTCAAAATTTACTATTTCCCAATTGGTGTCAAAACGTATTAACTCCTATGTTAGAAGTATACAAAGACAATTTTTAATAATTCATAACGTGTTATTTCCAATTATTTTTCCAAAACATGTTATTTCCGTTTTTGGTTCAAAATGTGCTATTTCCTGTAGTATCGTTATCCCCAACAAATACCTAACAGTGAAAAAAGACCAAGTTCCAGACCCCCCTTCCAAAAATGTCAGCCTATCAAAGTAGTGATATCTACATCGTGACCAAGTCTGCTCTTTCTTTAGTTCATAACCACACTTCACTCCTAATTTCATGAGCAACACTGCTCTTTAATTTGTATTGCTTAACACTTGGCCAGTTTGTGAATGAAACATGACCTTTCTGAATGAGGCATATAACAGACCTGTCCGCAATGTAGATACCACCACTTTGGTTGGTTGACTTTATCGAGAGGGGATCTAAAGCTTGTTCTTTTTTTCTGAGTTCTCTTCTTTCCATCACACACATAACTCCTAAGTGAGTACATTTGATAATGATGTTTCATGCTTAATTCAGAAACTGGCCAAGTGTTAAGCAATACAAATAAAAGAGCAGAATGATGATTCATTTTATGTTATGCCCCCCAAACGTCAATCGATTAGTCGATCTACATCTCAAACACGAAAGAAAAGGGCATTACGAGCTTCAGAAATGACAGTTCTATGTACCACGATTCTGGGGACGCTTTTCACAATTGGGACTAGATCTGGGTCTGGGACTGGGACCCCTGAGTATTAGGGAGACATAATCAATACAATGTAACGTACATATGTAGATCCAAAAAAAGCCGGGACGGGGTATGCTAAAGCTTCACAATATACAGCCTCAAGAACTGACTTATTTGTAATTATTTTACTCAGTCCAGGCAAAATAAATCTCGGGCAACGCCGGGTTGGGACAGCTTTATATTATAAAAATAATAATTATTATTATAAGTAGTTATTAAATTAATTTAATTTATTAGAATTAAATAGAATTTATTGTAGTCAAGCTAGAATTTATATGAGTAGCCACTATAAATCTAGTTCAGTATTAACAAAACTTAAACGTTTAGGTGTACAATTATACTTTATAATAAACCACGTGACAAATGTTATAAGAACAAAGAACACTGCCCCACTGCCATACATGTGGACATGAATTAAAAAAGACACAAACTACGAACAAATGATAGCTGACTAGAGACATGGGAATCAACAGCACCCTGTACCGGCAGTAGCGCGGTGAAGGTCATTAATCCCCACCCAGCGCATTCGTTTTGGGAATACTGCAATTTTCAGGTTTTTTCCTTTATTGACACTATAAGACCCACCTTTGTGCCAAATTTCACATTTCCACCTATACATGAAAGGTCTTATAATTTTGATGATGAGTGAGTGAGTTATTGAGTCAGTCAGTCAGTAACAAAAATGCAAATTTTGAAATCCTCCCATTTTGAATGGGCTGAACATTAAAAACTCATATTCTTACAGTGTCTTAAGCTACATGATTTTAATTCATGATTCAAATTTCAAAAGCTTATCTTAAGAAAAAACAGAGTAATGTGGGTTAGAAAAACTGGGTGAATTGGTTCGTGTAAAGATACACAGGTATTGCTGGAACTTGGCCGGCGCACTGCCTTGCGCTCAGATATAGTTTATTTTTAAATGCAATTTGAAATTCAGGCTTACATAGTTAGATTATTAGCACCAAGCTATTCCCTAAATTGCGTTCTTAAAATATTTGTTTCTAGACAATTTATTTACACCGATCAATATGCTATACTTGTTTACTACATTTTAACATGGATATGTAATTGAGCTGTATACAATAAATTTCATGTCGCCATTTTCACGTTAAACTTACACTTAGAAATAAAATAGATAAGAGAAGAGAGATAAAAGAGATAAGAGATAAAAAATAAGTCAATGGAGATAACATATCCGCGATTAAAAGTTTTTTAGTCAGACGTATTATGCGGCTTTGGTAAATTCGATGGATGGGTGGTGTTTTCATCCATAGTGGGAGTACTTGTATAATTATAAAAACTAAATTTATGTATATCTGCTATAAAAATACATACATAGTTCCAATGTATGTGTCTACTGAATATTTTTACCTATTTGATTTAAAGATTGTTTAAAAACAAATATTAATAAAAAGAGATGTTTGTACTGAACTCTATATAAACTACTACACTATATAACTAAATAAATAATGTCAAAGAAACAGCATATTGGAAAAGATGATAGGTAGTCAGCTAAAATAATTTTAAAAAATCACGTGTTTAAGCTGTAAGCAAAACTATTTATTATGAAGTGCATTATATATTTTTTATAAATTGTATGTAAGTGCAGTATTAAAACATTATTTCAAGTATTATATTATGATACTAAAAAGAATTAAAATGTACGATATCATTTTGTATATGATCATTAACAATATATAAATCGTACATATTACTGGTCTAAATCACCACGCCCGCGAATAAGATAGTGGTTCTGTTCGATTGGTACCATTGATCTGAACTTGAACAATCACGCCACCAACATACTTGAATTTGCTGCTTTTTACAGTGTCGCCTATAGTTGAAGTTACGACACATACGCCGAGATTGATATTAAAAGAATTTATAAATGATTCTGGGTCTAGTACACTTCTGAGTAATCCTAATGAGCGACACAGATTGCTATCCATAGTTCCAACTAAAAAATAAAAAAAAAATTGCAATATTAAATTTGTAAAAAATGTTTTTATAAATTACATTACATATTATATTTCTTAAAAAGTTAAAACTTTATTTAAAAAAAAAACGCAACATTATAAATAATGTCAAAATAAAAGTTTTTATAAATTACACTTTATGTAATATAAATATTTACGTGAAAGTCTTGGTATTACAGCCTCCATAACATTTCTAACTGTCTCTCTTCTTTTAATTCCAAGATCTGGCAATAACCTCGCATCTGGAACTAATAAATAATCGTATTGTTTACAAACAAGAAATTATACATTTTAAATAAAGTTGATAGTTGGGATGAAAATACATTTTTAAGAACTGTATTTTTTCAATTTTTCAACTATAAGTATTGAAACTCAATAACATTGTACCGTGTTAACATTTGTATTAGTAATCAAAATTTGGTTGATAAGAATCAAATGGCTTTAGGACGTGACTAGTTATGGATCATTCAAGATTTATCAGTCAAGTTTTTGTTAATAAGTATAAGATTCACAATATTTTATTATTTTACGACATAAATATCAAAGAAAACTAATAAAATTGTATATAATAATAAAAAAAAAAACTGCTACAATATCCTAAAGCTATTCAATGTTTTTTAAGTTCTACTGTTAATCTATAAAAGTGTTAATGTTAATTTGAATAAATCCAAACATTTTGGTTTGACAAACTATACACTTAACATGGACAGATCTTGCCGGTATAAATCCGGCTTCATTCGATAATACTTCTACGTCCTTTTAAATGTTTAAGTTTTGGGATTATTTAGTTTTGTTTGGGATGTATTGTTGACAATCGTGGATAAACCCAAAACAAATATAAAAAACGTTCTATCTATATGGGATGGAACGTTTTCCTCATATCCCATGTAAAGGCAATTTTTTTTGTGAATTTTCTCAAAAATATAAGAAAGTGTAAAAAAAGGGACTTTTACACTTTGCCCTATTATACAAATACAAAATAATTACAATAGTTACCTTGTCGAGTTATAGGGAGGTCAGGAAAAGCTGTAAGAAAAATAATATGGTTTATAAAACCCGGTGTTTATATTTTATCTATAACAGTCACTTTTAAATTAAGATAACGAAGATTTAAATAAACAACTAAAAACTAAATTTAGAAGCCACTTTTAAACTATAGATATAAAATGTATTTTATTTGGGTGATTTTCGGATATATCCACGTCAATAGTTACGGGCCGACGTTTCGGACTCATTGCAGAGTCCATCTTCAGGGCGATAAAAAAATGATATAACAATCCACGAAAGCTTTAACACATTCATAATTGTATTTGAGACAGTCAAAATATAATGATTCCAAACTTGAAGCAAAAGCTAAATTCTTCATTATTGCTTTGAACATACAACATTTATCATTTTTATTTATAACTAGATAATCAACAATATTGTATATTTACTCCCGATAAACGACCTCAGCCGGCTTCGAAGTATTCTCTCTCGACGCATGGACTCTTAAATTTAAAAAAAATTGTATACAAATAAATGATTATTGATGGTATATATGTATATGACTCTAAGTATTAAAATTAATAGAAATATAAAATATATAAAGGCGATTACGATCTGATAGACGGTTTGCTTTGTCTGAAATAAAAAAAGATAGTATTATACACTTAAGGAATTTGAAAATACGTCTACAAAATGTAGAAAATAATTTTACTTGGTACAGCAAATGTATAAGATATATCTTCTGTAAGTAAAGTAAAATATGGATTATTAAATAAAATAGGATTTTAATTTCTATCCTATTATACATTAAAAGATGGATGTGGAAAACACATGTTGCTTTATTAGGTATATTGAATTGAATGGACACTATGTCATACTATAATAACCGAATTCAAGTAAATGTACAAGAGTAGAACAAAATGTAACGGTGAGGTTAAGTTGAATGAGATAACATCTGTGTTGTTTATTATAACGATTCTATTTCAAATGTTGAGTATAATTTATGTTTTATCACACAGAAAATTTTTTATAAATATAAAATTGTAATTGTCATTTTTAAATCACTTATATTTAACTATATATATAGTTAGTATAACTATATTTAGTTATTTTAACTATATTTTAAAATAACTGTGATTACCTATCGGTTGTTCTCCACGAACAAATACTGCAATCACATCAGGCAAATGTTCTATAATCAAGAAATAATTGTTTGAGCTATAGTAAATGATATAAATTATAATGCTTAAAACACTATAAGGTTAAATAGTCACTGCATATTGTACAAGGAAGTGACTCGTCCATTCAACCTTTTTTTTCTTAATGTAAATTATGAAAATTATTTCTTTTAGTATTAAAAACTTTCAGGTATTCATCAACAAGCATCTTTTACACTCTTTATATGAACAGCTTATAGACAATTTCATTTTTTATTTATGATTTATTTAATATTCGAGGGAACATAACAAAATAGTTTTCTATATTATACATATCATACCTTCTTGACATTGTTCTAAGACATAGTCTGTAATAAAGCATTAACACATTTATAGAAGTATGTATGTTATCAGTAAAATTAAATGTTGTATGTAGAAAATTGTTACTGACTATTATGTCTAACCTCCCTCGTATAGTCATCAGGGGTATCAGAACAGTCAACTGTAAAAAATATTGTTTTGGTTTTTTTTTATATGATTATTATTTATCCAATGAAAGGTACCAGGAGGCACGTGGAAAAAAGAAATAATTACCTGCAGAAAATTCCAAAATACTGACAAGGGTAAGTGTTAAAAAAAAATAGTAACATTCCGTTTTCACCTGCAAACATTTAAAAGCATAAAATGATTTTATTCAAGAATCTAGAAACTATAGAGTAATAAAATGAATGACCTTAGTACGAAGGTATGGGAAAAGATGATAGAAAACAGAATTACATGTGGGACGCCTATACCTAAATAACTGTTTGGTTTTATATCTGTGTAAAGTTTTTATTGATTTATTGTGTCTACACCTAAATATTTTTAGCTTCGGTGCAGAGTTAAGAAGGTATAGTTTTTGATGTGTTTTTATTTGGTTAGGTTATTTTTTGGTCTGGGCCCACGATATCTCGTAAACCGCTGAACCGATTTCTTAGTGTAGCAACGCTATAGATCAGAAATCATACCTGAAAGGTACTTTAAGAGGCCAACATTTCAAAAAAGTCACCCGTTCCCCATCGAAACCTTTTTTAAAAATAGTCGAAAAAATTCCAAATTTAAATGAATTGTTCTTCAAATAAAGTACTATCGATAAACATTAACAAAACAAAAAAATATCATAAATCTTTTCCCTTAGAAAGGATAGAATTGTTTTCTTTATTTAAATTTTTCAAACAAAGTTTTAGAGATTTAGATCTGAAAATTAGACCGAAGGTAGATCTAAAATGGAACTATAACGTATACAATTTTCTCAAAAATCTATAGTCAAATTTTTTTTTTCTTTAGGAAAATCCACAAAAATAGGGTAAATTTACACTTTGGCCGTAGTCAGTTTCTAGGTTGCTATGTGTGGGTGAATCATCAGTCAACAGGTAATGAATATATTTTCATTATATTGCTAATTACGATATATGGGTAACTATGACAGTACATTTTTATAGAAAGACGATCAACCATAACCGGATCCATCCTGCACACGACTAAATATTAAATTTTAAGTACATTATTGCTGGTCCCACGACCTCTTCTAAACCACTATAACTGGTATGAACACACTATCCACAGATTCGCATCGAAGCGTTTATTTAAAAGTGATTTTATCACTTTCAGTTACAATAAAATCTATAGACCTGTGACTTCTCCATCCCCACTATGCCCCGACCCCACTGTATTGGCTTTTTTAACATTGGAACAATACTTTCATTTTATAAAATCACAAAGATCTCTTAAAGAATATTTCAAAATGCCAGCTTAAAAAAAAAAAATTACATCCTAAAAAACACACAAAAAATGCCGTTCTTTCAAGCATAGAATTCAGCACGAAAAAACTTATTGACTAATAAATAGGTTATTTCCAAACTTTTGTGTGTTATCTTATTTAAATTAAAGATACGTAATGTATTTTAAGATTTTGTACTATTTAAGTACAGTAAAACCCTAAAAAATATCATCATGTTTTTTTTTCGTATATTGTGAGGTGGAAACCTTTTTATTTGTTTGTTTTGTATTGTATATCTGAAAGTGCTGTACATAATAAAATACTCTACATAATACTAAAGATAATTTGAATAGGTATAGTATATTGAGTGTAATTACCATATTTGCAGTTGTAAGACCAATTTTAAACTGTTTTAAAATTATATTTTTGCGACTTTTCGATAAAACTGGGTATCAACCGAAACTATAATTTCTAAATAAAATGTTTAACATGCAAAAATACAAGTACATGATTTTATATCAAAATAGTTTTCAAGTAAATTTAATAATTAGTTTCTTTTTCTTTATTGTGTTTGCAGTCTTTCGTAAAATGTATGTTTGCATGATACAATTTTAAATGTTTACTTGTTTAAATCGCCACAGGTGTTGTAAACAATTCTGTTATTTTTTTTAGTTTAATGTGCTAAAAATGTTGTTATATTTTATTAAACAACCTTTTTTTCATTTTAGTTTACTTGCTTAGTTTCAAAGACATACGCGCTATACAAAAATATTTGAGGTTATTTTTATATGCTACATTAATTATTTTTGATACATAAATTTTAGCTGCGCATATATAGCCAATAAGTTTCAAACTCTATTGTTTTAGCATTTTAAAGAAATGATAAGTATTTAAAAAAAAAACGTTTTGTAACTCATTCATTGAGATTTTACCTAATTTAATAAGACTAATGCAAACATATATTATTCACCTATTAAATGTTTAATAATATAATAAATATAGTCAATGACAATTTTTTATCGAGAAACCTTCAAAAATTAAATAACATGATAACTAACACATTTAGTAAGTAAAAAAAAAAGATTATGTATATTTATTAGAAAATTATTTATAGAACAGTTTTATAACATTATTCCACATTTAATAGTTAAGCCGAATACGCATATTTTTAAAAAAAGTTTAAATCAAGAGTACCTACGAACTTTGAACGAATTACTGTGAACTGAACAATCCGGATAGTTAACTAGGTATGATACATTTTTGTACGTGTTGGACTAATCCTACACCTTTATTATATTATCACGAATGTGAATAACGAATATATTTGTTCACAACAACAGTCTAAGTAATCACAAACGGTATGTTTGAGTTTCATTTCGACTACCACTCCACCTCCTCATCTCACCTATGGCCACCACCACCGACTGTATCAGATTACCGTGCCGTGCCGCTTCAACAGATGCCTTTGTTCCGATTGTTTTTGTTTTCTACGCACCATTTTTTTTTCCGCTTCGTTTGTTTTTGGGTTTTATTGAACATTTAATTTTCATCCGACTCCACTCTTATATTAAATGATCTTTTAATGCAATTTCACATACATTGTGAAAATGAGCAATAGCTAATTTCAGCTAATAAACTCTGATATCCCTACAAGAATAAACTGCCATCTCCGTATGTTTTTATTGTTAATGGCTTCTATCTAAAGGGAAAAATACTATAATTTTAATGAAATGTGACTAATTTTACAGCTAAACATTGTACATTTGTATGATGTTAAAAAACAAAATTAATTTTTATATTTTTCAGAAATTATTAGCATTTAGAAAAAAGTATTTCTTGTTCTACAAAATATTATGAAAGTAACAAATATGTAAAAAAATAATTATGTTATTGTTAATAATACAAAATAATTTAAGCCGCTTCAGCACACTCCATAATAATTAAAATTAATTTCTTACGAACAAACATTTTATTTATTTTTCTTATTATGTTCAATAATATACATACGATTATGTATCATTATTTTTTTTCGAAACGTTTAATTTAAAAAATTCAGAAACTCAAAATTAAATCTTAAATTTATATTGTATGTATATTTTCTATTAATGTAACAACATTAAAACTACACATTATTACAATTTGTACATAACGTCACTAACGTTACTTAGAAAATTTGTAGTTGTAGTAGTAGTAGTAGAAGCGAAGGCTGGTCTATATTGTACCATAATTGTCTGGATGTAATTTTTTTTTAGCTTTGATGCGGAGCAGAGATTCTATTGTTTTTACTTTGATGTGGGCTTTTTTTTTTTGTCTGTATACACTGAAACTTTTTTAGTACTGGACCAATTCTTTCGAATAGCAACTCTATAAATTACAAATTTCACCTAGTTGGTATTGGGTGGTGGCAAAAATAGAAAAAATAAATCTTCTTCACAGTTAAAATTTAAAAAAGACAAAAAAACAATACGAGTTTTAATTAACTGTCTAATAAGATTCTATTACTACTTATCATAAGTAAACAAATTCACAGATTTTTTTAGTTAATCATTAATGTTGTAGAGTCACAATATATTTTAATTCATTTTAACATTCAGAGAGCTTAGATATTCGCGTTTTACGAAAAATCGTTTTCAACTGCAATATTTATTGTTGATATATAGACAAATACATATGTATAATAGTTTTTTATCTTATTTTTATCAACAATAAATAACGGTTAAATATATTTTATGAAAATATTTATGTTTTTCTTCGATTTGAATTTGAGTATTAACCTAATTAAATCAGAGTAAAGATTCAATATGCTTATCCAGTTTACCTATCTATTAAATGTTATAAAATTGGTCAATAGCAACATTTTGAATAAATATGCTTTATAATTTTTAATACATTAATTGTATTAAATAAATGCAAAAAATTTTAAAAATATGTTGCAAACAAAATAAAATGTTCGATATTCGAACTCTAATAATTATCAACGTTGAAAAATAATTCAAAATGCTTATTAGCTATGTATTCATATCCTTAATAAAAAAATAAATAGATATCATACGGTAGTCGATGGTTTTTTTTTAAAATTATATTTATTTTCTAAAAATCACTCTTTTAGCTGAAAAAGTTTAATGGTTAATAAAATAGAGAAAATTAAAATCTAGACATAACAGGATACTTCCGCTCATTAGTTAAGGAGTCTACATAATAAAAATACATATTATTGTAATAACTTGATACTCATTGTTATATAAGTTTCGTTCAGCACCACATTAAGGGGACTCCCAATAAAATTTGAAACCCTATATTTTATAAAAACTCAGTACAGTGGGGACGGGCCATATTGAGGACGGAGCATAGAGGGGTGAAGACAAAACGAGATCGGGGAGGTCACAGGTCTAGAGGAATTATTATATTGAAAGTGATAAAATCACACCTCATCGATGCAAATCAGTAGTTAGTATTTTCAAGCCAGTAAAGTCCAAACCATAGTATAAACCAGCATATTAAGAAAGAATTTCAGTAAGGTGCAGTATTTTCAAATCAGCATAACAAATTTGATTCGAAAGTGATTTTATCAAAACGATAAAGTATCTTATTATAAGTAGACGGTTCGGCTTTTATCCAGTAAACGAAGATTACAGTAGATACACAATTTAATCATCAGTGATCGTCTAGTTTTTTTCGTAAACAAGTTGGTTTTAAATGTATTTTGTTACGTTATTTGTGTACTTGAATGTCTAAACTATATATCTTCTTAAATTGTAGAATCATGTATCACAGTAAAATACTCAAAATACCAAACAAATCGGGAAAATACAAAACCTTAATATCACAGCTCCCAATTATAAAAATAAATATAATTTAGTTTTTGTACACTTGTGTTCAAAAAAAACAATAATAGCTCTATACATTTTGTTTATGTAAATATGGTTACTCACATTATGCTAAGACTCAAGCTGTATAATGCCAACAGATTTTTGTTATTTGTTTACATTACACCAACTATTGAGAAAAATACTGTACACTATGAAAACATACCGATGGCTTTTGTTCAACACAGATATTTTAACTAAAATTCTATATACAAATTAAATAATAATATGAATGATAAGAGACAAGGGCCTTGCGTTTAGAGCAAATACTAGGGGGATGTTGTACAAACTCTATGGCTATTGCTTTGTATTATATTTGAAGAGATTTTTTTTTCTAGCCCCTTTTTTTCAATTCTATATTTACCCTTGGCTTCATCATAGGTAAATTATTTTACTAAAACTCTTACACATAACTTGAAGAGTAATCGTTATGATTTTTTTTGTTATTTTTTTAAAGTCAAAATTCAAAGTTGGTTTTAAATGTATTTTGTTACGTTATTTGTGTACTTGAATGTCTGAACTATTTATTTTCTAATTTTGTAGAACCATGTATCTTAGAAAAATACTCAAAATACCAAAACAAATCGGGAAAATACAAAGCTAAAATATCACAGCTCCCAATTATAATTTTTGTTTCGTACATTATTGGTTATCTTTTACTCTAGTTTATACATTTTATTGTGTTTATAGATTCATATTTCTTTATTAAATAAAATCCCATAATTAAAGTTTAAAAGAATAATTGTGTTCAAAAAAAAAAAAAAAATAATACATCTATAAAAGTAGTTGATTTAAATATGGCTGCTCGTATTATGCTAAAACTTAAGCTGTATAATGCCAACAGATGTGTGTACTTTGTTTACATTGCAACAAGAGTTCAGAAAAATACTGTACTTTATGAAAATATATCGTTTGGTTTGGTACAAAACAGACATTTTAACTACAATTCAATATGCAAACTAAATTATTATATGAACGATAAGCGACAAGGGCCGTGCGTTCAGGGCAGATACAAGAGGAGATATTGTAACATAAGCCCCTCACTTACTTCAAAATGAACAATTATATAAATTATTAGACACAAGGGAAAATGCTTTGGGAGGGGCCTATTGGTGTTAATGCTTTTTCCTTACGTACTTAAATCGTGTGCATTAAAAGTGTATTTATATAGGCTATAATTTAAAGAAAAAAAATATATTAGAATATGTATTGTTTTAAATAAATAAACTCTAAGGCTATTGCTTGTATATCATATTTGTAGAGGTTTATTATTTTGTAGTCCCTAATTTTTAATTCTACGTTCACCCTTGGTTTCAACATAGTTAAATTGTTTTACTAAAAATCTTGCACACAACTTTTAGAGTAGTGGTTATTATTTTTTTTTTGAAAACTAATATTAAATTCGCAATCATTAACCCCATAAACATATCGTACTATACTATGCTATTGGTTTTACAATGATGTAGGCTTTTTTTTTTTGGCTGTATACAGTGTATTTTTTTTTAATGCTTGAATAGCAACTCTATAAATCACAAATTTCATCTATTTGGTACTTGGGGGGTAAATAATAATAACTATAAATGTATTGTCTGCAGTTGCGTGGTGGAGTGAGATAAGGCTGCAGTGTATCAACACACAGTCGCCGGTTCAAATTTTGACCACTGGCGGTTTGTTTACGGGCTGGCAACTGTCTAGGGGGGGAAATGGCCACCTGCTGCCTGCACCTCTCTCTGGGGCCAACTTGTTTGATAGCATTAGGTGGGCATTCAACTATAAGCCCAAAAATACCAAACTAAACCGTCTAGGCCCCGATCTATGGAAATAACGGACGTTAACATTATTGGATATCCTCTAGTTAATACAGTTTTTCATTATTGTGTTTATAACATAATTTAAGCTTGAAAATACACTTGTGTTCTAAAAAAACAATAATAGCTCTATATATTTTGTTGATGTAAATATGGTTGCTCATATTATGCTAAAACTCAAGCTGTATAATGCCAACAGATTTTTGTTATTTGCTTACAATACAACAACTATTGAGAAAAATACTTTATTTTATGAAAACATAGCGATGGTTTTTGTTCAACACAGATATTTTAACTAAAATTCAATATACAAATTAGATATACAAATTAAATATACAAAATTAAATAATAATATGAATGATAAGAGACAAGGGCCTTGCGTATAGAGGAAATACCAGGGGGGATGTTGTACAAACTGTATGGCTATTGCTTTGTATTATATTTGAAGAGATTTTTTTTTCCAGCCCCTTTTTTCAATTCTACATTCACCCTTGGCTTCATCATAGGTAAATTATTTTACTAAAAATCTTGCACATTACTTGTAGAGTAATCGTTATCTGGGACCAACTTGTTTGATAGCATTAGGTGGGCATTCAACTATAAGCCCTAAAATGCCAAACTAAACCGTCTAGGCCCGATCTATGGAAATAACGGACGTTAAACGTAAAAGAGAGACATACATTGAATGTATTGCGTTTTCCTTAATCACAAATTAATTATAATTATAACTTATTAAAATAAGTACATCCTAAAATCTTTTTTTTATCAATACTTTTTCCAAAATTTAGTACAATATTTTTCCACAATTTATATGGTTTTAAATTGCGCGGTTATTTTTCAACATAATAATATGACAACACCTCTAAGAATCGTATACTTATAATTTTTAATGACCTAACTGAAGAACATAATTTATATAATTTTGACTCTAAATAATTTAAAAAAACCAGTACAGTGGGGTCGGGGCATAGTGGGGACGGAGCTTAGTTGGGTCGGGGCATAGTGGTGGCGGGGAGGTCACAGGTTTACAGGAATTTTTGAATCTGAAAGCGATAAAATCACTTTCGAAAAAACGCTTTGATGCAAATCGGTAGTTAGTATTTTCAAGCCAGTACAGTCCAAACCAAGCACAGTATAAACCAGCAAAGTTAGAAAGTTTAAATGAAGGTTTTGTATTTACAAATGAGCATCAAAGCGTTTATTTGAAAGCTGTTTTATTCAAATTTATCACTTTTATTTATAATAATTCTTGTAGTCCTGTGACCTCATCGTTTCCTCATTGCTTTGATTACATTATGCCAATACTCTACTGTACTAGTCCTCTCGGATAAAATCGCTTTCAAATAAACGCTTTGATGCTCATTTGTAAATACAAAACCTTCATTTAAACTTTCTAACTTTGCTGGTTTATACTGTGCTTGGTTTGGACTGTACTGACTTGAAAATACTAACTACCGATTTGCATCGAAGCGTTTTTTTCGAAAGTGATTTTATCACTTTCAGATTCAAAAATTCCTGTAAACCTGTGACCTCCCCGTTACCACTATGCCCCGACCCAACTAAGCTCTGTCCCCACTATGCCCCGACCCCACTGTACTGGTTTTTTTTTTTTTTTGCAAAAACGTAGTGGACCATATAACACAAATACAATGTCTTGTTATATTTTGTTGTAATGGTCGACGATTCATGTTTTAATCGTTTGTACTCCATAGTTTAAATTATAATCGCTTATTCTCAATAAAATTAATATTTATGTATTATAAACTTCCATTAGAGCAATCTCACACAAACTATTTATACTTCCTAGATTATATTATTTCAAAGCTACGAGTATATTATACTTCTATTTTACTAGATTGACAATGTACAAAATAAAATTCAACTAAAAAAACCTTTTCATAGATCCTTAAAATGTAAAGGGTGGGATAGTGAAACGGGTTTTCCCATTTAAATACATTAGAAAATCGCCGTTTTGCTGCCTCATCCTGTATATTAATTTCTTGTTATTTTCAAAAGAAAAATCGATTTTCTTACATTTAAATTACTGCTAAAAAAACAAATAAAGAAATCGATTGTCCCAGATTTTGTATCAATTTTGTTTAAATATATTGACCTAAATTTACATGATTTTCATGTAATCATTAAATTAATTATACATATGCAAATAGTATACTTAATAGATGGAATTTATAAATTATTATAACAGTGTCTTTTGGTTTATAATTCAACTTTTTAAACTTAAATGGTAACATCTGTATTTAGTTGAATTGTATTTACTATGCGGAGCTGAGTAGTATTATAGCGATTTTTAACTATCATAGTAATAGCGCTACATCTTTAAAGTCTTGTAGAAAAATATCAGGCTAAAATTTAAAAAATGGTGTTTTGTTTTTGCGGAACTAGTTTTTTAATAACACCTTAACAAATGTATTACTATATCATCCTTCTTTACAAAAATCGAAATCAAATGATTTACAATTCTTATAAATTGACTAATGGGTTAAAGCAGACCAAATCAAATTTATCTTAATCGTTTAAGGTCACCCAAGCAATCTTCTTTCTTACAGTTAAAATCAAATATATTTACATCATTGATGGGGACGTCCGAATTTATCACATTTAATATTAATTCAAATCAGTTTACAGATCTGAATTTTAATTAACTTATCCTATCTGACAAAATAGTTGCGGTTTATAAAATATGTTATAAAAGTAGACGGTAAAAGAAACTACCTAAATTCGGAGTTCAATCCAGTTTATAATATACACTACTTTGTACCTAGTGGTTTTATGTTTACCGTAGATATTTTATTACTCTGACGTTTCCGTACAAAATAAAATACACTATATTTTGGCTTTTTATCAAGTTATTTCCTTTTAAGAACTTAACAAAAGTAAATAGATGTTTATTGCTCCGATTAGCAGTTGGAAAATATCGTTACGATAAATTCATCATAAAGCCATCATTTGAGGGATGATATTATTTGGTTACATAATTTAAAAGTGCTTATAGTAATAATATGCTAGACTAATGCTCTTTTAGGGAGGAGAGTAGTATGTTATGGCCGTATCGGCACCTGTTATCACGCCCTGTTATCACAGGGTCGTAATAACAGGATCGTGATAACAGGATTCGATACGGCCATATCACGATTCTGTTATCACAATCCTGTTTTCACTACTGGTATCACAATCCTGTTATCACTACTGGTATCACACACACACACACACACACACACATGGTGGGGACGGGCGAACATCAGCATATAAGGAAGGGTGCACCACCCAACATTTAACAGTTACCAGTTATCACTGCAAGACAGTCGGTGAACAATCATTTGTGCACATACACACACGTACGGTCAAGGTAAGTCCGGGCGCACAGCCAGAGCTTAGATGTATTAAGTCAAACAATATTGTCATTTACAGATGAGTCAAATCACCAAAGATTTCCTAAACGACCGCAGCGAGTTCGTGTTGAAATCGAGGAGGGGGCACATTACGGAGATTCAACCCTTCGTCCCATACAGAGTGATACGGTTCGAAACGGTCGTTACAAAGCACGATGCACGTACGCCCGCCGTAGAATTACGCTTGGGCGATAATCCACAACCCATACGCGTATACTTGCCAACCAGATTCAGAATGACCGACGAAGAAATACAGAAGCCGATAGATTCTAATCTAACAATGATCTACAAGGGAAAGAAGAACGGGTCCAACGTCCACGATGTCGTATTTTTATAATATTATGGGTAAGTGCAATAGTCAGTTAGCAGAAAAAAAAAATTAAATAACTAATTGCTGGTGTCTATTGTACTCTACAGATAATGACGGACCGTTCGACGACTGACCTGCAGTACAACACACACACACACGCAAATATATAAGTAGCAGTAGGAGTAAATGTGATTAATGTCAATAAAAAAAAATGTATGTTAAGCTATTAATACCTAAATAAATAAATATATATATATATATATATATATATATATATATCAAGTAAACGAAATATGATCTTATTATTATTATTATTACGATTGTTATGAGAAGAAACAATTGTGACAACTTAAATTTTTCCATATATTTTTAGTAGAAGGAAACTGTCGAGGAAAATTTTCAATTAAATTTATTGCAATGACTGGACATCCTCTTATATGTAATTGTCACTTATAGTAAATAACCAAATATATACTATATTTCTTTAATAATTCAGCAACTATACGGCTACTGTAATATTTACACTTTAAAATAAATAACTATTCAAATCATTGTAACTTAAACTGTAAATGTACTAATTCCTATATACTATATTTCTTTAATAATTCAGTAACTACACGGCTGCTGTAATATTCACACTTTAAAATAAATAACTATTCGAATTATTGTAACTTTAACGTCGTACAGTATTTTTGTTAAAACATGCGGTTTTAAGAAGAAAAAAAACTTGTTTTTCATGATTTTTAAATATGTTTGTGTATTGATCGAACAGTTGTGAAAACGGGTAAACATATTTTTTTAAATTTACAAATTTTAAAGCAAAAAAACTGTGGGTATACAGTATATAATGTTCCAAGGACAATATTACAAGCAAACATAATATTGTGCTCTATAATTAAAACAAAATAAAGCCAACATTGACCTAATTAATTTGACCTTAATTTTTTCAAAATTTACTATTTCCAATTGGTGTCAAAACGTATTAACTCCTATGTTAGAAGTATACAAAGACAATTTTTAATAATTCATAACGTGTTATTTCCAATTATTTTTCCAAAACGTGTTGTTTCCTTTTTTGGTTCAAAATGTGCTATTTCCTGTAGTATTGTTATCCCCAACAAAAACCTAACAGTGAAAAAAGGCCAATTTCCAGACCCCCCTTCCAAAAATGTCAGCCTATCAAAGTAGTGATATCTACATCGTGACCAAGTCTGCTCTTTCTTTAGTTCATAACCACACTTCACTCCTACTTTCATGAGCAACACTGCTCTTTAATTTGTATTGCTTAACACTTGGCCAGTTTGTGAATGAAACATGACCTTTCTGAATGAGGCATATAACAGACTTGTCCGCAATGTAGATACCACCACTTTGGTTGGTTGACTTTATCGAGAGGGGATCTATAGCTTGTTCTTTTTTTCTGAGTTCTCTTCTTTCCATCACACACATAACTCCTAAGTGAGTACATTTGATAATGATGTTTCATGCTTAATTCAGAAACTGGCCAAGTGTTAAGCAATACAAATAAAAGAGCAGAATGATGATTCATTTTATGTTATGCCCCCCAAACGTCAATCGATTAGTCGATCTACATCTCAAACACGAAAGAAAAGGGCATTACGAGCTTCAGAAATGACAGTTCTATGTACCACGATTCTGGGGACGCTTTTCACAATTGGGACTAGATCTGGGTCTGGGACTGGGACCCCTGAGTATTATGGAGACATAATTAATACAATGTAACGTACATATGTAGATCCAAAAAAGCCGGGATGGGGTATGCTAAAGCTTCACAATATACAGCCTCAAGAACTGACTTATTTGTAATTATTTTACTCAGTCCAGGCAAAATAAATCTCGGGCAACGCCGGGTTGGGACAGCTTTATAATATAAAAATAATAATTATTATTATAAGTAGTTATTAAATTTATTTAATTTATAAGAATTAAATAGAATTTATTGTAGTCAAGCTAGAATTTATATGAGTAGCCACTATAAATCTAGTTCAGTATTAACGAAACTTAAACGTTTAGGTGTACAATTATACTTTATAATAAACCACGTGACAAACGTTATAAGAACAAAGAACACTGCCCCACTGCCATGCATGTGGACACGAATTAAAAAAGACACAAACTACGAACAAATGATAGCTGACTAGAGACATGGGAATCAACAGCACCCTGTACCGGCAGTAGCGCGGTGAAGGTCATTAATCCCCACCCAGCGCATTCATTTTGGGAATACTGCAATTTCCAGGTTTTTTCCTTTATTGACACTATAAGACCCACCTTTGTGCCAAATTTCACATTTCCACCTATACATGAAAGGTCTTATAATTTTGATGATGAGTGAGTGAGTTATTGAGTCAGTCAGTCAGTAACAAAAATACAAATTTTGAAATCCTCCCATTTTGAATGGGCTGAACATTAAAAACTCATATTTTTACAGTGTCTTAAGCTACATGATTTTAATTCATGATTCAAATTTCAAAAGCTTATCTTAAGAAAAAACAGAGTGATGTGGGTTAGAAAAACTGGGTGAATTGGTTCGTGTAAAGATACACAGTTATTGCTGGAACTTGGCCGGCGCACTGCCCTGCGCTCAGATATAGTTTATTTTTAAATGCAATTTGAAATTCAGGCTTACATAGTTAGATTATTAGCACCAAGCTATTCCCTAAATTGCGTTGTTAAAATATTTGTTTCTAGACAATTTATTTACACCGATCAATATGCTATACTTGTTTACCACATTTTAACATGGATATGTAATTGAGCTGTATACAATAAATTTCATGTCGCCATTTTCACGTTAAACTTACACTTAGAAATAAAATAGATAAGAGAAGAGAGATAAAAGAGATAAGAGATAAAAGATAAGTCAATGGAGATAACATATCCGCGATTAAAAGTTTTTTAGTCAGACGTATTATGCGGCTTTGGTAAATTCGATGGATGGGTGGTGTTTTCATCCATAGTGGGAGTACTTGTATAATTATAAAAACTAAATTTATGTATATCGGCTATAAAAATACATACATAGTTCCAATGTATGTGTCTACTGAATATTTTTACCTATTTGATTTAAAGATTGTTTAAAAACAAATATTAATAAAAAGAGATGTTTGTACTGAACTCTATATAAACTACTACACTATATAACTAAATAAATAATGTCAAAGAAACAGCATATTGGAAAAGATGATAGGTAGTCAGCTAAAATAATTTTAAAAAATCACGTGTTTAAGCTGTAAGCAAAACTATTTATTATGAAGTGCATTATATATTTTTTATAAATTGTATGTAAGTGCAGTATTAAAACATTATTTCAAGTATTATATTATGATACTAAAAAGAATTAAAATGTACGATATCATTTTGTATATGATCATTAACAATATATAAATCGTACATATTACTGGTCTAAATCACCACGCCCGCTTATAAGAAAGTAGTTGTGATTTATTGGTATCATTGATCTGAACTTGAAGAATCTTGCCACGAACATACTTGTATTTGCTGCTTTTTACAGTGTCGCCTATAGTTGAAGTTACGACACATACGCCGAGATTGATATTAAAAGAATTTATAAATGATTCTGGATCTAGTACACTTCTGAGTAATCCTAATGAACGACACAGATTGTTATCCATAGTTCCAACTAAAAAATAAAAAAAAAATTGCAATATTAAATTTGTAAAAAATGTTTTTATAAATTACATTACATATAATATTTCTTAAAAAGTTAAAACTTTATTTAAAAAAAAAACGCAACATTATAAATAATGTCAAAATAAAAGTTTTTATAAATTACACTTTATGTAATATAAATATTTACGTGAAAGTTTTGATATTACAGCCTCCATAACATTTCTAACTGTCTCTCTTCTTTTAATTCCAAGATCTGGCAATAACCTCGCATCTGGAACTAATAAATAATCGTATTGTTTACAAACAAGAAATTATACATTTTTAAGAACTGTTTTTTTTCAATTTTTCAACTATAAGTATTAAAACTCATTAACATTGTACCGTGTTAACACTTGTATTAGTTATCAAAATTCTTCTTTCTATATGGGAAGGAACATTTTCCTCATATCCCATGTAAAGGCAATTTTTTTGTGAATTTTATCAAAAATATAAGAAAGTATAAAAAAAGGGACTATTACACTTTGCCCTATTATACAAATACAGAATAATTACAATAGTTACCTTGTTGAGTTATAGGGAGGTCAGGAATAGCTGTAAGAAAAATAATATTGTTTATAAAACCCGGTGTTTATATTTTATCTATAACAGTCACTTTAAATTAAGATAACGAAGATTTAAATAAACAACTAAAAACTAAATTTAGAAGCCACTTTTAAACTATAGATATAAAATGTATTTTATTTGGGTGATTTTCGGATATATCCACGTCAATAGTTACGGGCCGACGTTTCGGACTCATTGCAGAGTCCATCTTCAGGGCGATAAAAAAATGATATAACAATCCACGAAAGCTTTAACACATTCATAATTGTATTTGAGACAGTCAAAATATAATGATTCCAAACTTGAAGCAAAAAATAAATTCTTCATTACTGCTTTGAACTTATACAACATTTATCATTTTTATTTATAACTAGATAATCAACAATATTGTATATTTACTCCTGAGAAACGACCTCAGCTGGCTTCGAAGTCTTCCCTCTCGATTCAAGGACTCTTTAATTTTTAAAAAAAATGTATACAAATAAATGATTATTTATGGTATATATGTATATGACTCTAAGTATTAAAATTAATAGAAATATAAAATATATAAAGGCGATTACGATCTGATAGACGGTTTGCTTTTTCTGAAATAAAAAAAGATAGTATTATATACTTAAGTAATTTGAAAATACGTCTACAAAATGTAGAAAATAATGTTACCTGGTACAGCAAATGTATAAGATATATCTTCTGTAAGTAAAGTAAAATATGGATTATTAAATAAAATAGGATTTTAATTTCTATCCTATTATACATTAGAAGATGGATGTGGAAAACACATGTTGCTTTATTAGGTATATTGAATTGAATGTACACTATGTCATACTAAAATAACCGAATTCAAGTAAATGTACCGAGTAGAACAAAATGTAACGGTGAGGTTAAGTTGAATGAGATAACATCTGTGTTGTTTATCATAAAGATTCTATTTCAAATGTTGAGTATAATTTATGATTTATTACACAGAAAATTTTTTGTAAATATAAAATTGTATTTGTCATTTTTAAATCACTTATATTTAACTTTATGTATAGTTAGTATAACTATATTTAGTTATTTTAACTATATTTTAAAATAACTGTGATTACCTATCGTTTGATCTGCACGAACAACTACTTCAATCACATAAGGCAAATTTTCTATAATCAACAAATAATTGTTTGAGCTATAGTAAATGATATAAATTATAATGCTTAAAACACTATAAGGTTAAATAGTCACTGCATATTCTACAAGGAAGTGACTCGTCCATCCAACCTTTTTTTTCTTAATGTAAAATATGAAAATTATTTCTTTTAGTATTATAAACTTTCAGGTATTCATAAACAAGCATCTTTTACACTCTTTATATGAATAGTTTATAGACAATTTCATTTTTGATTTATGATTTATTTAATATTCGAGGGAACATAACAAAATAGTTTTCTATATTATACATATCATACCTTCTTGACATTGTTGTAAGACATAGTCTGTAATAAATCATTAACACATTTATAGAAGGATGTATGTTATCAGTAAAATTAAATGTTGTATGTAGAAAATTGTTACTGACTATTATGTCTAACCTCCCTCGTATAGTCATCAGGGATATCAGAACAGTCAACTGTAAAAAATATTGTTTTGGTTTTTTTTTATATGATTATTATTTATCCAATGAAAGGTACCAGGAGGCACGTGGAAAAAAGAAATAATTACCTGCAGAAAATTCCAAAATACTGACAAGAGTAAGTGTTAAAAAAAAATAATAACATTCCGTTTTCATCTGCAAACATTTAAAAGCATAAAATGATTTTATTCAAGAATCTAGAAACTATAGAGTAATAAAATGAATGACCTTAGTACAAAGGTATGGGAAAAGATGATAGAAAACAGAATTACAAGTGAGACAACTATATCTAAATACCAGTTTGGTTTTATATCTGTGTAAAGTTTTTTGATTTATTGTGTCTACACCTAAATATTTTTAGCTTCGGTGCAGAGTTGAGAAGGTATTGTTTTTGATGTGTTTTTATTTTTTTTTTTTTTTTGGTCTGGGCCCACGATATCTTGTAACCCGCTGAACCGATTTCTTAGTGTAGCAACGCTATAGTTTAGAAATCATACTTCAAAGGTACTTTAATAGGCCAAAATTTTAAAAAAGTCACCCCTTCCCCATCAAAACCGAGAAAAACACAATTTAAAATTACGACGCTTTATAGCTTTTTTAAAAATAGTCGAAAAAATTCCAAATTTAAATGAATTGTTCTTCAAACAAAGTACTATCGATAAACATTAACAAAACAAAAAAATATCATAAATCTTTTCCCTTAGAAAGGATAGAATTTTTTTCTTTATTTCAATTTTTCAAACAAAGTTTTAGAGATTTAGATCTGAAAATTAGGCCGAAGGTAGATCTATAACGTATACATTTTTCTCAAAAATCTATAGTCAAATTTCACGAAGATCTCTTAAAGAATATTTCAAAATACCAGCTTAAAAAAAAAAAAATACATCCTAAAAAACACAAAAAATGCCGTTTTTTTAAGCATAGAATTCAGCACGAAAAAACTTATTGACTTATAAATAGGTTATTCCCAAACTTTTGTGTGTTATCTTATTGAAATTAATGATACGTAATGTATTTTAAAATTTAGTACTATTTAAGTACAGTAAAACCCTAAAAAATATCATCAACTTTTTTTTTCGTATATTATGAGATGGAAACCTTTTTATTTGTTTGTTTTGTATTGTATATCTGAAAGTGCTGTACATAATAAAATACTCTACATAATACTAAAGATAATTTGAATAGGTACAGTATATTGAGTGTAATTACCATATTTGCAGTTGTATAGTGTTCCTTATATGATTGAACTTACAAAGCAAAGACCAATTTTAAACTGTTTTAAAATGATATTTTTGCGACTTTTCGATAAAACTGGGTATCAACCGAAACTATAATTTCTAAATAAAATTTTTAACATACAAAAATACAAGTACATGATTACATATTAAAATAGTTTTCAAGTGAATTTTATAATTAGTTTCTTTTTCTTTATTGTGTTTGCAGTCTTTCGTAAAATTTATGTTTGCATCATAAAATTTTAAATGTTTCACTTGTTTAAATCGCCACAGGTGTTGTAAACAATTCTGTTATTTTTTTTTAGTTTAATGTGCTAAATATGTTGTTACAGTTTATTAAACAACCTTTTTTTCATTTTAGTTTACTTGCTTAGTTAAAAGGCATACGTGGCTTACAAAAATATTTGAGGTTGTTTTTTACATGCTACATTAATTATTTTTGATACATAAATTTTAGCTGCTCATATATAGCCAATAAGTTTCAAACTCTATTGTTTTAGCATTTTAAAGAAATTATAAATATTTAAAAAAAAAACGTTTTGTTATTCATTTATTGAGATTTTACCTAATTTCATAAGACTAATGCAAACATTTATTATTTACCTATTACATGTTTAATAATATAATAAATAAAGTCAATGACAATATTTCTATTGAGATTCCCTTTAAAAATTAAATAACATGATAACTAATACATTTAATATGTAAAAAAAAGATTATAAATATTTATTCGAAAACTAGTTACTGAACAGTTTTATAACATTATTCCACATTTAATAGTTAAACCGAATACGCATATTTTTAAAAAAAATTAAATCACGAGTACCTACGAACTTTGAACGACTTACTGTGAACTGAACAATCCGGATAGTTAACTAGGTATGATACATTGTTGTACGTGTTGGACTAATCCTACACCTTTATTATATTATCACGAATGTGAATAATGAATATATTTGTGTACAACAACAGTCTAAGTAATCACAAACGGTAAGTTTGAGTTTTATTCGACTACCACTCCACCTCCTCATCTCACCTATGGCCACCACCACCGACCGCTTCAACAGATGCCTTTGTTCCGATTGTTTTTGTTTTCTACGCACCATTTTTTTTTGCCGCTTCGTTTGTTTTTGGGTTTTATGGAACATTTATTTTTCATCCAACTACACTTTTATATTAAACTACCTTTTAATGCAATTTCACATACATTGTGAAAATGAGCAATAGCTCATTTAAGCTAATAAACTCTGATATCTCTACAAGAATAAACTGCTATCTCCATATTTTTATTGTTAATGGCTTCTATCTAATGGGGAAAATACTATAATTTTAATGAAATGTAACTCATATTACAGCTAAAGCATTGTACATTTGTGTGATGTTAGAAAACATTTTTTTTAAATGTTTTTCAAAAATTATTAGCACTTAGAAAAACGAATTTCTTGTTCTACAAAATATCATGAAAGTAACAAATATGTAAAAATATAATTATGTACTTGTTAATAATACAAAATTATTTAAGCCGCTACAGCAGACACCATAATAATTAAAATTAATTTCTTATGAACAAACATTTTATTTATTTTTCATATTATGTTTATTAATATACATACGATTCTGTATCATTAATTATTATTTTTTATAGCGTTTAACTTAAAAAATTCAGGAACTCAATATTAAATCTCAAATTTATATTGTATGTATATTTTCTATTAAAATAATAATAACATAACTACACGTTATAACAATTTGTAAATAACGACACTAACATTACTTAACATAACAGGATACTTCCGCTCATTAGTTAAGGAGTCTACATAATAAATTTACACATTATTGTAATAACTTGATATTCGTTGTTATTTAAGTTTCGTTCAGCACCACATTAAGGGGACTCCCAATATTAAATATTGGTCGTTAAGTAATTATTCAAATTTGAAACCCTATTTTTAAAAAGTCAGTAAAGCATGGTTGGGGCATAGTGGGGATGGATCATGGTGGGGTGAAGGCAAAATGAGAACGGTGTGACCTCCCCGTTTTTTTCGTAAACAAGTTGGTTTTAAATGTATTTTGTTACGTTATTTGTGAACTTAAATGTCTAAACTATATATCTTCTTAAATTGTAGAATCATGTACCACAGTAAAATACTCAAAATACCAAAACAAATCGGGAAAATACAAAACCTTAATATCACAGCTCCCAATTATAAAAATAAATATAATTTAGCTTCTGTACATTATTGGATATCTTATCCTCTAGTTAATACAGTTTTCTCATTATTGTGTTTATAACAAAATTTAAGTTTGAAAGTACACTTGTGTTCTAAAAAAACAATAATAGCTCTATATATTTTGTTGATGGTATGGTTGCTCATATTATGCTAAAACTCAAGCTGTATAATGCCAACAGATTTTTGTTATTTGTTTACATTACAACAACTATTGAGAAAAATACTGCATTTTACAAAAACATATCGATAGTTTTTGTTCAACTCAAATATTTTAACTAAAATTCAATATACAAATTAAATATACAAAATTAAATAATAATATGAATGATTAGAGACAAGGGCCTTGCGTTTAGAGCAAATACCAGGGGGGATGTTGTACAAACTCTATGGCTATTGCTTTGTATTATATTTGAAGAGATTTTTTTTCTAGCCCCTTTTTTCAATTCTACATTCACCCTTGGCTTCATCATAGGTAAATTATTTTACTAAAAATCTTGCACATTACTTGTAGAGTAATCGTTATGATTTTTTTAAAGTCAAAATTCACAGTTGGTTTTAAAAGTATTTTGTTACGTTATTTGTGTACTTAAATATCTGAACTATTTATTTTCTTATATTGTAGAACCATGTATCACAGAAAAATACTCAAAATACCAAAACAATTCGGGAAAAATTATAGTTTTTGTTTTGTACATTATTGGTTATCTTTTCCTCTAGTTTATACATTTTATTGTGCTTATAGATTCATATTTCTTTATTGAATAAAATCCAATAATTTAAGTTTAAAAGAACAATTGTGTTCAAAAAAAAAAATAAATACATCTATAAAAGTTGTTGATTTAAATATGGCTGCTCATATTATGCTAAAACTTAAGCTGTATAATGCCAACAGATGTGTGTACTTTGTTTACATCGCAACAAGTGTTGAGAAAAATACTGTATTGCATGAAAATATATCGTTCGTTTTTGTACTAAATAGACATTTTAACTAAAATTCAATATGCAAACTAAATTACAATATGAACGATAACCGACAAGGGCCGTGCGTTTAGGGCAGATACAAGGGGAGATATTGTAATATAAGCCCCTCACTTACTTCAAAATGAACAATTATATAAATTATTAGAGACAAAGGAGAATGCTTAGGAAGGGGGCTATTGGTTTTAATGCTTTTTCCTTACGTACCTGAATCGTGTGCATTAAAAGTGTATTTATATAGGCTATAATTTAAAGAAAAAAAATATATTAGATTATGTATTGTTTTAAATAAATAAACTCTAAGGCTATTGCTTGTATATAATATTTGTAGAGGTTTATTTTTTTTGTAGTCCTTAATTTTTAATTCTACGTTCACCCTTGGTTTCAACATGGTTAAATTGTTTTAAATAAACATATTATACTATACTTACAATATTTGACTACTTTAACAAAAAAACTCAGAAAAGTGTTTCCTTCGATGTGGAGCAGAGATGCTATTGGTTTTACAATGATGTGGGCTTTTTTTTTGTCTGTATCCAGTGTATTTTTTTTAATACTTGAATAGCAACTCTATAAATAACAAATTTCATCTATTTGGTACTTGGGGGTAAATAATAATAACTGTAAATATATTGTGTGCAGTAGCGTGGTGGAGTGAGATAAGGCTGCAGTGTATCAACATACAGTCGCCGGTTCAAATTTCGACCACAGGCGGTTTGCTTACGGGCTGGCCGCTGTCTAGGGGGGGAAATGGCCACCTGCTGCCTGCACCTCTCTCTGGGGCCAACTTGATTGATAGAAATGGACGTTAAACGTTAAAGAGAGACATACTTTAAATGTATTGCGTTTTCCTTAATCACAAATTAATTATAATTTTAACTTATTAAAATAAGTACATCCTAAAATCTTTTTTTTATCAATACTTTTTTTAAAACTTAGTACAATATTTTTCCACAATTTTGTATGGTTTTAAATTGCGCGGTTATTTTTCAACATGGTAATATGACAATACCTCTAAGAATCGTATACTTATAGTTTTTAATGACCAAACTGAATAACATAATTTATATAATTTTGACTCTAAATAATTTAAAAAATCAAAACGATCACTTCATAATTATCTAGGTTAATAGCCTCAGCCTCTTGGTATATCACAAACTGTTATAATATAACATAAAGTATAATTTCCCAATTTTATTTTTTGGTTTTTTTTAATAAAAAAATAGTTTGACTGCAGATCTACCTTAGGTCAAATTTTCAGACCATAGCCCTAAAAATTCACCTTAAACTGCGTATAAGGAAAAAGTTTCCACCCCTTCTATAGAAAAAGGTATTTGATATTTATCACATTTAGTAATGTTAATTTTGTACATTTAGGAATAATTCAAAATGTGTTTTTATATTGTATATTGTTTATAACAATTAATGTTGCGTAAAACAATGTATAATATTTTTCTGGCTTGATAACAGCAGTTTATGTATTATTTTACAAACATTAATTGGGGCTTTTAGAACATACATTGTTCAAAAATATACCCCACCTACTCTACTGGCTTTTTTACATTCCAGATGTGAATCATAAAAACCAATTTTTGTGTTTTTAAAAATAGCTAAACGCTTAGTCTAGAACATATTTACGTTTTTAAGTAAAATATGCAGGTGTTGTTTTCATCATGTTGTTAATGTTTTTTTATGAAACTCAGCATTAAAGCTGTTCAAAAAATTGTTTACGAATAAAACTTGTTATTGTTAGAAGTGTACTTTTTTAGCGTACTTAGTTTTGCTGTTGACATTGTGCAAAATAACAAAAATAAAAACATGATATTTTTCAACTTAGAAATATGGCGATCCATAATTTTTTTTTTTATAAGTTGAATTAACTCAAAATGTTTATAGAATTTTTGTTAAACGTAATACTGCCGTTTAACTTTGAAAATATATGATTTAAATTGCTGTGGTACACGATACAACACAGCATTATATTATTATGGTTTTATTTCAATCAAAAACAAAATGTTTAGGTTTACTTTTTTTTCACTGAACCTACGGTTTGATGTAAATGGATAGGCCGTAGAAAAAGAAAGTGTTTTTGAAAAAGAAAGAATTTGTGTAATCCTGTATAAATATATGCCCCGACCTTATTGTACTTGCCTTTTATGATTCAGGTGTGAATCATAAAAACGTATTTTGGGATTTTTCATCATATTAGCTACTTGCTTAGTTTTCGTTTTTGAGTTAAATATTCTGTGGTTTTTTTTACGTTACCTTTTTTTTTTTTTTTATACGTATAGACCATAGTTATTTAAAAAATTGATTATAGTTTTTAAGAACTTTGTTATTGTCGAAAACAAGTGTATTTTGTATTGCTGTTTGTGTAGACACCTATTCAGATGTTTGAACTATTTTCTTGCATGTCCGTAAAACCTTTATGTTTCAATAATTATAGAGAATAACTATTTTTCTTTATTAATCTACAATATTATACCATTAAATTGTCCTTATATAAACATGTATAATTATTACTTAATGCTTCTCAAACTTTTATTTTAATTCTATGTACATTTTATAACAGACCTATTTTCTTAACAGTGAAATAATCGAATTAACTCCAAATTTGTATAGTACTCTTCGAAATAAATGATATGGTAGGTGGAAATAATCTTAAAATTTGAATTTAATTCTAACATTTTCAAGATTCCTATTAAGAAAATAACAAAAATAATCACAATTACAGTTATAATTATATATATATATATAATATAATAATGTTATCCGTAAGTATTAAATTGTAGTTGTTGTTGTTAATTATACATTTTTTTTTTTTATCATGGATATGCTTTTGGGCTGGATGTCATTCTTAATATTGTGTTACGATGTCGTGTAATGGACATAAAGATGTAACCCACAAAAAGACCGTCATCGATATAAAGATTGAAATTATTTAATAAATTTGGGTACAGGACTCTAGAACACACACGTGTTTATTGCCACCACGCCACCTGTCGCTTCTGAATAGTGTAAGGGCACTGTCGTGGTTGATAGAACCCTGGTACACACATTTTGTTGTGCTGTTCGATTTATTTTAAAGAATATATTATTAATTACATATTTATATATATTTAATATACACATTTTACTCGTTGGACCCTAGTTATACTTTTAAAAATAACATTCTAAACAAATTTAGTTTTTAATCCGTTAAGCTGTTCTATCGGTATACGTCTCATATAAATTATCATCCGCTAAAGCTGATATATAATGCATAGCAAACTTAACATAGGACTCTGGTATATTGGGAGTGTGACAGTGCCGCCCGCGACGGCCGTCAATTTGCAATGTATACTAATTGTGCTTCGTATAAATAAAATCGTTATGGTGATCCGGACCCGTAATGTTAAAACATATCCATGATTCAAAGTTTTTCCGTGGAGTGGTTTATATTACATATTTTTTTTGTATGAGTCGGATTTTTTAAAAAAAATTTTAATTGCAATGATAGTCTATTCAGTCAATATTCAAGCTGCGTATGTTTTTAATAAACATTAAAAATCACAAACGTTGAGTGGTTAAGTTAAGGGAGGGGGTTGGCTTTATAGTCGAGGAAGCATTTAGTAAAGTCCAAAACTTCGTGAATATTTGGATACAATTATTCCCATAATACAAGGTTTAAAAACTAAATTTTCTTTGAAAATATTAACTGGTCAATAGTCAAATAAAACTTTTCTAGTTATTAAAGTTTATACAACAACATTTAAAATCAATTTTTCAATACACCTTTTTATGTATTTAAAAATTAAAATACGCATAACTTTTCGTATTGATTGATATTTGTCATTTTGTAGATATTTAATATTTTTATTATGAGTCATATAATTTTATACAAAAAATATATATTTGTAAAAGAAGTCTGTGCTGTACATTACAATAATCCTAACATTTTGCAACTGCGTATGTTTTTATATAATGGTATGAATCATAAAAACAAAATAATCATCAAAATCATAATCACAAAAATAATAAGTATACGATTCTTAGAGGTGTTGTGATTTATTTACTTCGCAACAGTCGTTGTAAAAACATATTATCATGTTGAAAAAATACCGCGCAATTTAAACCATATAAATTGTGGAAAAATATTGTATTTAGTTTTAAAAAAAGTATTGTTAGCGTTTTTCACAAAAAAAATTATTTTAGGATGTACTTATTTTAATAAGTTATAATTATAATTAATTTGTGATTAAGGAAAACGCAATACATTCAATGTATGTCTCTCTTTTACGGTTAACGCCCGTATTTCAATAGATCGGGGCCTAGACGGTTTAGTTGGGTATTTTTGGGCTTATAGCTGAATTCCCTAATGCTATCAAACAAGTTGGCCCCAGAGAGAGGTGCAGGCACCAGGTGGCCATTTTCCCTCCTAGACAGTTGCCAGCCCGTAAACAAACCGCCAGTGGTCGAAATTTGAACCGGCGACTGTGTGTTGATACACTGCAGCCTTATCTCACTCCACCACGCAACTGCAGACAATACATTTATAATTCTTATTATTTACCCCCCAAGTACCAAATAGATGAAATTTGTGATTTTTAGAGTTGCTATTCAAGCATTAAAAAAATACACTGTATACAGACAAAAAAAAAAAGTACACATCGTTGTAAAACCAATAGCATCTCTGCTCCACATCGAAGGCACCACTTTTCTGAATTTTTTTGTTAAAGTAGTCAAATATTGTAAGTATAGTATAATATGTTTATTTAAAACAATGTAACCATGTTGAAACCAAGGGTGAACGTAGAATTAAAAATTAAGGACTACAAAAAAAATAAACCTCTACAAATATTATATACAAGCAATAGCCTTAGAGTTTATTTATTTAAAACAATACATAATCTAATATATTTTTTTTTCTTTAAATTATAGCCTATATAAATACACTTTTAATGCACACGATTCAGGTACGTAAGGAAAAAGCATTAAAACCAATAGCCCCCTCCCTAAGCATTCTCCTTTGTCTCTAATAATTTATATAATTGTTCATTTTGAAGTAAGTGAGGGGCTTATATTACAATATCTCCCCTTGTGTCTGCCCTAAACGCACGGCCCTTGTCGGTTATCGTTCATATTGTAATTTAGTTTGCATATTGAATTTTAGTTAAAATGTCTATTTAGTACAAAAACGAACGATATATTTTCATGCAATACAGTATTTTTCTCAACACTTGTTGCGATGTAAACAAAGTACACACATTTTGTTGTGCTGCTTGGTTTATTTTAAAGAATATATACAATTACATATATATATAATATATATACACGTTTTACGCATTGGACCCTAGTACTTTATATTAACAAAATAACGTTCTAAACAAATTTAGTTCATTCTAAACATTCTAAACAAATTTAGTTTTTAATCCGTTAAGCTGTTCTATCGGTATACGTCTCATATAAATTATCATCCGCTACAGCTAATGAACAATGCATAGCAAACTTAACATAAGACTCTGGTACTTTGGAAGTGCAACAGTGGCGGCCGTCAATTTGCAATGTATATTAATTGTGCTTCATACAAATAAAATCCATATAAATACCATAAAATGGTGATACAGACCCGTAAATCTGCGTACTATATTTTTTTATAAACATTAAAAATCATAAACGTTGAGGGGTTAACTTAAGGGAGGGGCGGTTGGTTTAATAGTCGAGGAAGCATTTAGTAAAGTCCAGTACGGGGTGGATATTTGGAAACAATTATTTCTTTAATACAAGGTTTAAAAAACTAATTTTTCTTTGAAAATATTGACTGGTCAATAGCCAAATAAAACTTTTCTAGTTATTAAAGTTTATATAACAACAGTTAAAATCGAATTTTCAATACATCTTTTTATGTATTTAAAAATTAAAACACGTATTTATATAAATGCTAAACCATACCAACGTTGGCGGAAAATGTGAGTTTAGTCAGAATAGCAAAGAGTCTATTTAAGCCGAAAATATGGCAGGTTTTTCGAAAAATGACTAATTATACAAAAAAAATGAAATAATTACCAATTAATAATTTTAATTTGGTACCTACCTAAACATGAAATTACATAAATAATAATGGAAGGAATATGGTAGATGTGTTTAGTATTGGAAATCCGCAAAGTCTTTTTTCAAAGCTTAGTAAGTAGCATAAATATGTTTACAAAAATTACTTAGCTAAGTTATAAAAGATTTGGCTCAGGTTTTGTCTAGTTTAAAATATTTTACTTGTTATATCTATTTTTATATAATAGTATAGATATAATGGTATGAATCATAAAAACATATTTTGTTTATCAATGTATTGCTTAGTTCACAAGGTGTTTCTTTTTGAAAATATTTTTGTTTATTCTATATTAATATATAGTATATATCTTGATATGTTTTCTTCGTTTTACAAAATACCAAATGATAAGATTTTCCCTACATAAACTACGCAACCTATTTATTTAAAATGTATCATAAAGGAGTGAATTTGTCATCGTTTTTTATTAGAAAAATACATAATTATTTTGTCTTGCCAAAATGTATTTTAACGGCACATCAATATAGTAGAAAAGTAATATAATAATGCACTCTAATAATAAAATGTAGACAAATATACAAACAACTAATGTTTTCACGATATTTTATACTTATATCATTAACTATCTCTTTGTAATTAGTCTAATATAGTTTATTTTTAAATACAGGCTTACATAGTTAGATGATGAGCACTAAGCTATACCCTATATTGCGTTTTTAACTCTGCATTAGTCGCGCGGTTATCACATATCACATGAGTAGTCGCGCGTCTACATATGTAGAACAATTACAATTTTGCTAATTAAAATGTAGTATTGCAACATAAATTAATGATTTGACCACATTATTCAATTCTCATATATATTGTGTATTTTGTATCATAGTTGTACAATATTAATTAATTTAATACATATAAATGGAACTGTAACAATTTAAAGGAGAATAAATAAAACAGTATTATTAAAATATATATTTATATGTATAAATACATATATATATATATATATATATATATATAATATATTTATTATGTGTGTGTATCTATATATAGTATAATATAATGTATAACATCAATATATAAAATTTAAAATATACCCATAAACGTACAATGTATAAAAATTATGTACCTGAGTGGTCGCGTAATCTACAATAGTAGAACATGCAACTTTATCGCTCAATATACAGAACTTCACTAATAAATAAGTCCGAAATCATAACAGATATCATCTATACAATGTCATTTAAAGGTATTATAATTAACATTGTGATGAGGAAATCCTAAAACCATTTAAAATAAAATGTATTATCGGTGTACTACAATAGTAGAACGCGCGACTAATGCAGGGTTAAAATATTTGTTTTAGATATAACATACCCGCGATCAATGTTTTTAAGTGAGACGTATTATGTGGCTTTGGTAAATTCGATGGATGGATGGTGTTTTGATCCATAGTGGGAGTACTTGTATAATTATAAAAAACTAAATTTATGTATTTCTGCTATAAAAATACATACATAGTTTCAATGTATGTCTCTACTGAACATTTTTACCTATTTGATTTAAAGATAATTTAAAAACAAACATTATTAAAAAGAGATGTTTGTACTTAACTCTATATAAACTTTTACACTATATAAGTAAATAAATAATGTTAAAGAAACAGCATATTGGAAAAGATGATTAGTAGTCAGCTTAAATAATTTAAAAAAATCATATGTGTTTAAAATTGTAGGCAAAACTATTTATTATGAAGTACATTACATATTTTTTATAAATTGTATGTAAGTGCGGTATTAAAACATTAGTTCGAGTATTATATGATGCTAAAAAGTATTAAAATGTACGATGTCGTTTTGTGTATGATGTAACTGGTCTATATTACCACGCCTTCTCATAAGATAGTGGTTCTGTTTGATTGGTATCATTGATCTGAACTTGAAGAATCACGTCACCAACATACTTGTATTTGCTGCTTTTTACAATGCCTTCTATAGTTGAAATTGCAATACATGTGCCAAGTTCGATAAAAAAAGAATTTATAAATGATTCTGGGTCTAGTACACTTCTGAGTAATCCTAACGAGCGACACAGATTGTTATCCATAGTTCCAACTTAAAAATAAAAAAAATTGCAATATTTAATTTGTAAAAAAATGTTTTTATAAATTACATTACATATAATATTTCTTAAAAAGTTAAAACTTTATTAAAAAAAAAAAATTGCATTATTATATGTAATGACAAAAAAAAGTATAAATATTTACCTGGTAATTCATTTATTACAGTCTGCATAGCATTTCTAACTATGCCTCTTCTTTGAGTTCCAAGACCTGGCAATAAAGTCATATCTGGAACTAATAAATAACCGTATTGTTAACAAATAAGAAAATATAAATTTTTAATAAAGTAGATACTTGAGATGTAAGTACATTTCTAAGAACTGTTTTTTTTTTCAATTTGTCAACCATAAGTATTGAAACTCAATAATCTTGTACCGTGTTAACATTTGTATTAGAAATCAAATTTTAGTTGATAAGAATCAAATGGCATTAGGCCGTGACTAGTTATGGATCATACAAAATTTATCAGTCAAGTTTTTGTTTGTAAGTATAAGATTTAAAATTATTTATTATTTTACGATAAAATATCAAAGAAAACTAATGAAGTTGTAAATTTAATAAAATAAAAAATGCTACATTATCATAAAGATACTCAATGCTTCTTAAGTTCTACTTTAAGTCTATAAAACTTTTAATGTTGATTTAAATAAATCTAAACATTTTTATTTGACAAACTATACACTTAACATGTACAGATCTTTCCGGTCTAAATCCAGCTTCCTTCAATAATCATTCTACGTCCTTTTAAATTTTTAAGTTTTGGGATTATTTAGTTTTGTTTGGGATGTATTGTTGACAATCGTGAATAAATCAAAAACAAATATAAAAAACCTTCTATCTATATGGGATGGAACGTTTTCCTTATATCCCAATTAAAGAAAATGTTTTGTGGTTTTCCTCAAAAATTTAAGAAAGTATAAAAAAAAAGGATTATTATACTTTGCCCTATTAAAAAAATACAAAATTAATTACAAAAGTTACCTTCGTTAAATATAGACACAGGAATAGCTGTAAGAAAAATAATACGGTTTATAAATCCCGGTTTTTTATATTTTATCTATAACAGTCACTTTAAATTAAGATTGCGAGGATTTAACTAAACGACTAAAAACTAAATTTAGAAGTCGCTTTTAAATAAAAGATATAAATTGTATTTTATTTGGATGACTTTCGTATATATCTACGTCAATAGTTACAGGCAGACGTTTCGGACTCATTGCAGAGTCCATCTTCAGTGCCATAAAAAAATGATATAACAATCTACGAAAACTTAAGCACATTCATAATTTTATTTGAGACAGTCACAATATAATAATTCCAAACTTGAAGTAAAAAATAAATTCTTCACTACCTAATTTATACAATATTTATCATTTTTAATTGTAACTTGTTAATATTAACAATATTGAATATTTACTCATGAGAGACGATAACTGTTCTCGAGTTGCAGTCTCTCGATCTATGCAATCTTAAATTAAAAATAAAATAGTATATAAATAAATGATTATTTATGGTATATATGTATATGACTCAAAGTATGATATTTAATATAAATATGAAATATATAAAGGCGATTACACTGTGACAGTCGGTTTGCTTTTTCTGAAATTAAAAAGAAAGTATTATACACTTAAGAAATGTGAAAATACGTCTATAAAATGTAGGAAATAATGTTACCTGGTACAGCAAATATATAAGATATATCTTCTGAAAGTAAAGTAAAATATGGAATATGAAATAAAATAGGTTTTTAATTTCTATCCTGTTATACATTAGAAGATGGAGGCGGAAAACACATGTTGCTTTATTAGGTATATTGAATTGAGTGGACACTATGATACTAACTGATATCAAGTAAATGTACCAAGTAGAACAATATGTAATGATGAGGTTAGGTTAAATGAGAAAACATCTGTGTTGTTTATCATGAAGATCCATTTCGATTGTTGAGTATGATTTATGATTTACAACACAGACAAATTTACATAAAACAAAATTTTCTCTATATTTTTAAAATAACTTTGATTACCCATCGGTACTTCTTTACAAACAAATTTTCTAATTAAATCAGCCATAATTTCTAGAATCAACAAATAATTGTTTGAGCTATAACAAAATACATAATACATAATGCTTTTTAAATGCTTATATCTCTATAAGGTTAAATAGTCACTGCATATTATCCAAGGAAGTGATTTAACCTTCCAACCTTAATTTTCTTTATGTCAATTAAGAAAATTGTTTCTTTTAGTATTATAAACTTTCAGGTTTAGTTCAGAAATTGTAATTTTTAGTTCAAAATGTATTTAATATTCGGGGGAACATAACAAGATAGTTTTATACATTATACAAATCATACTTCCTTGACAATTTTCGAAGGCAAAGTCTGTAATTAATCATTAACACAAATATAAAAATATGTATGTTAACATTAAAATTAAATGTATGTAGAAAATTGTTACTGACTGTTAAGTCTAACCTCCTTCGTATAGGGATCAGCAAAAAAAGAACAGTCAACTGAAAAAAATATTGTTTTGGTTTTTTTTTTATATGATTATTATTTATCCAATCAAAGGTATTAGGAGGCACGTGTAAAAAAGAAATAATTACCTGCTGAAAATGTCAATAAACTGACAAGTGTGAGTGATAAAATAAAACAGTAACATACCGTTTTCATCTGCAAACAATGAAAAACATACAATTATTTTATATTAGACACTGTTGCCAATTAAAGTTTATGTAGCTCCAATACGGAGATATAAAGGTTTTTTTATTAAGAGTACTATGATGTGTTTTACATTTTAATTTTTTTTGTGTTCTCTTTATTGATGAGCGTACATGTGTAAAATTAAAATTTTTTCGTGGAGCGAAGGTCTGATAGGTTTAGTTAACGACAAGAAAATGTGATTAAATGAATTGTTCTTCAAATAAAGTACTATCGATAAACATTAACAAAACAAAAAAATATCATAAATCTTTTCCCTTCGAAAGGATAGAATTGTTTTCTTTATTTCAATTTTTCAACAAAGTTTTAGAGATTTAGATCTGAAAATTAGACCGAAGGTAGATTAAAAACTATAACGTATACAATTTTCTTAAAAATCTATAGTCAAATTTTTTTTTTCTTTAGGAAAATCCCCAAAAATAGGGTAAATTTACACTTTGGCCGTAGTCAGTTTCTAGGTTGCTATGTGTGGGTGAATCATCAGTCAACAGGTAATGAATATATTTTCATTATATTGCTAATTACGATATATGGGTAACTATGACAGTACATTTTTATAGAAAGACGATCAACCATAACCGGATCCATCCTGCACACGACTAAATATTAAATTTTAAGTACATTATTGCTGGTCCCACGACCTCTTCTAAAACTCTATAACTGGTATGAACACACTATCCACAGGTTCGCATCGAAGCGTTTATTTAAAAGTGATTTTATCACTTTCAGTTACAATAAAAACTATAGACCTGTGACTTCTCCGTCCCCACTATGCCCCGACCCCACTGTATTGGCTTTTTTAACATTGGAACAATACTTTCATTTTATAAAATCACGAAGATCTCTTAAAGAATATTTCAAAATGCCAGCTTAAGAAAAAAAAAATTACATCCTAAAAAACACACAAAAAATGCCGTTCTTTCAAGCATAGAATTCAGCACGAAAAAACTTATTGACTAATAAATAGGTTATTTCCAAACTTTTGTGTGTAATCTCACTGAAATTAAAGATGTGTAATATATTTTAAAATTTAGTACCATTTGAGTACAGTAAAACCCTAGAAAATATCATCAAGTTTTTTTTTGTATATGAGGTGGAAACTTTTTCATTTGTTTGTTTTTTATTTTATAATTGAAAGTGCTGTACATAAAAAAAAAATGTTAATCAACACTAAAGATGATTTAAATAGGTATAGTTTATTGAGTGTACTTGCCATATTTGAAGTTTTACAGCGTTCCTTAAATTATTGAACGTACAAGGCAAATATCAATTTTTAAAATAATATACTTGCGAATTTTCGATAAAACTGCGTATCAACCGAAACAATAATATCTAAAAAAAATTTTCAACATGCAAAAATATGTGTGCATGATTACATATTAAAATAGTTATGTATTGAATTTTATAATCAGTTTCTTTTTCATTATTGTGTTTGCAGTCTTTCGTAAAATTTATGTTTGCATCATAACATTTTAAATGTTTTACTTTTTTAAATCGCCACAGGTGTTGTAAACAATTCTGTTATTTTTTTTTAGCTTAATGTGCTAAATATGTTGTTATAAATTATTAAACAA
The DNA here is from genome assembly GCF_023614345.1 of Adelges cooleyi. Taxonomy (NCBI): domain Eukaryota; kingdom Metazoa; phylum Arthropoda; class Insecta; order Hemiptera; family Adelgidae; genus Adelges; species Adelges cooleyi. The sequence goes on from NW_026095751.1 coordinate 3,608,975, forward strand.
CCTTTTTTTCATTTTAGTTTACTTGCTTAGTTAAAAGGCATACGTGGCTTACAAAAATATTTGAGGTTGTTTTTTATATGCTGCATGAATAATACTAATAATAATAATAAATAATAATTTTTAATACATAAGTCTTAGCTGCGCATATATCGCCAATAAGTTTTAAGCTCTATTGTTTTAGCATTTTAAAGAAATTATAAGTATTTAAAAAAAAAACATTTTGTAATTCATTTATTGAGATTTTACCTAATTTAATAAGACTAATGCAAGCATATATAATTTACCTATTAAATGTATAATAATATAATAAATATAGTCAATGACAATTTTTTCGTTGAAAAACCCTCAAAAATTAAATAACATGATAACTGATACATTTAATATGTAAAAAAAAGATTATAAATATTTATTTGAAAACTAGTTACAGAACAGTTTGATAACATTATTCCACATTTAATAGTTAAACCGAATACGCATATTTTAGGAAAAAATTTAAATCATGAGTACCTTTGAACGAATCACTAAGAACTGAACAATCCGGATACTTAACTAGGTATGATACATTTTTGTACGTGTTGGAGTAATCCTACACCTTTATTATATTATCACGAATGTGAATATTGAATATATTTTGTGCACAACAGTCTAAGTAATCACAAACGGTATGTTTGAGTTTTATTTCGACTACCACTCCACCTCCTCATCTCACCTATGGCCACTACCACCGACCGTATCAGATTACCGTGCCTTGCCGCTTCAACAACTGCCTCTGTACCGATTGTTTTTGTTTTCTACGCACCATTTGTTTCTTTTTTTTTTGCCACACCGTTTGTTTTTGAATTTTATTGAACATGAACATTATATTTTCCTCTATCTCCACTCTTATTTTTAACCACCTTTTAATGCAATTTCACATACATTGTGTAAATGAGCAGTAGATAAATAATTTAAATAAATAATTTAAAAAAGAAAAAAATCAAAACGATTACTTCATAATTATCTACAATTCCTATTACACTTAGAAACCAAAAACCTATATCTATATTATAATCTCTATCTAATAAACTAATCCTATATAAATCCTTTTTTCGTCTAGTCTGGTCCTACGGCATCCAACTGTGGAGCACAGCCAAACCCTCCAACCCTAAAACACTCCAGGCGTTCCAGTCGATTTACTTGCGGTTAATAGCCTCTGCCTCTTGGTATATCACAAACCGTTATAATATAACATAAAGTGTAATTTCCCAATTTTATTTTTTGGTTTTTTTTAATAAAAAAACAGTTTGAGTGCAGATCTACCTTAGGTCAAATTTTCAGACCTTAAGCCCTAAAACTTCAACTAAAATTACGTATAAGGAAAAAGTTTCCGCCCCTTCTATAGATAACCATCAAAATATAACATTTTTATAAGCTAAAAGTATTAGAAATCCACATTTAGTTATATTAATTTTATATAGTAGGAATTATTCAAAATGTGTTTTTATAGTGAATATTGTTTATCATAAATAATGTTGCGTAAAACAATGTATAATGTTTTTATGACTTGATAACGGCAGTTTATGCATTATTTTACAAACATTTAGGGCTTTTAGAATTTACATTGTTCAAAAATATACCCCACCTACTCTTCTGGCTTTTTTATATTCTAGGTGTGAATCATAAAAACAAATTTCTGTGTTTTTCATAATAGCTAAACGCTTAGTTTAGAAGATATTTACGTTTTTAAGTAAAATAGTCAGGTGTTGTTTTCATCGTTAATGTTTTTTTTATGAAACTAAGAATTATAGCTGTTCAAAAAATTGTTCATGAATTTTAAAAACTTGTTATTGTTAGAAGCAAATGTACTTTATTAGCATATTTTGTTTTGCTGTTTGTGTAGGAAACTATTCAAGTATTTGAAATATTTTCTAGCATAATCGTAAAACCCTAATGTTTGAATAATTATAAAAAAATAATTATTTTTCTATTGTCCTTATGTAAACATTTATAATAATTATAAATATATGCTCGTTTTCGTTATTGTGTTAAATATTCTCTGGCATCTTTTACGTTACCTTTTAATTTTTTTAATATACATATAGGCCATAGTTATTTAAAAAATTGGTTACAATTTTTAAGAACTTTGTTATTGTCGAAAACAAGTGTATTTTTTAACCTATTTTGTATTACTGTTTGTGTAGGCACCTATTCAGATATTTGAACTATTTTCTTGCATGCCTGTAAAACCCTTATGTTTCAATAATTATAGAGAATAACTATTTTTCTTTATTAATCTAAAATATTATACCATTAAATTGTCTTTATGTAAACATGTATAATTTTTAGATAATGTTACTTTAATTTTGATTTTATGTAAATTTTATAACAGACCTATTTTCTTAAAAGCGATATATTAAAGAATGAAGAAGGCAAATTAGAATAATTTATTAAGATATCAGAAAATATGAACACAACCATAAAAAATGTTCTAACAAATACAACACATATAGGTGAAAAAACATTTTATTATAGGCTTTCATATACAAATTGTATTTGTAGAAATGTAGTATTACTTTGCAAGCAAAATTTAACGTTCATATAAAACACTTTTTTACAAAACATAAATTTTAACTAGAATAATATCTATGTCTATGTTAATTGTTATAGACCTAAGGTAAATCTATTGTATATCTTTTAAACCACTGAATCGGTTTCTCCTTGCTGATAATCTATAGATTAGGAATCGTATCTCAAAAGTTCTATATAAGGTAAAAATGTAAACGTTCATTTCTTACACTTCAATATTGAGAAAAATATCAAAACATGTTATAGATTCTCCGACTTAAAAATATGACACTCCATAATTTGTTTGAAAAATAGTCGAATTAACTCCAAATTTGTTCCTATTCCTATTAATAAAATAACAAAAATAATCACAATTACAGTTATAATTATTTATATGTAATGTAATAATATATACAGGATTCTATATAGAACACATACGTGTTTATTGCCGCCGCGCCACCACCATATTGACCTGTCGCTTCTAAATAGTGTAAGGGCACTGTCGTGGTTGCTAGAACCCTGGTACACACATTTTGTTGTGCTGCTTGGTTTATTTTAAAGAATATATACAATTACATATTAATATATTTAATATACACAGGTACATACATAGGTACGTAGACCGAAGCTAAAAACATACGTTTCCATTTGGAAAAACGAAGTAGATTACCTTATTTATAGTACGTATGCGGTACGTGTTTATTTTCAAGGTTATTCTGAACCCGGGATTCCACGATCACACCTGGGCAATTTGTGTTTAATTAAAAAATGTATTGTTTTAAATACGTTTGTATTTTATTGTTCCAAATAGTCTAATATTTTAAATAATTTTATAAAAAATAATGACATTGTATTCAAAATCATTATTAATATCTTTGTAACAAAAACAAAAATGTATTTTTTTTATATGAGTTATTATCTAAATACAATTTTATTTTTATTTTAGTTAGGTATACTATTGAAAAATAATGCTCATGTCTGCTCACTGCACGCTATATATATATATATAGTATAGTAGGTAATATCCCACCGCAACGATAGTAATAAAGAAGAAACAAGACGTAGTGAAGTAGTACCAAGGAACTCTCATAGACCTTAAAAATCTGGCTTTATGATTTATTCTAAATACGTATCCTTCTCATATCCTTTGTTCAAAATTTACTCGGGCAGGCTCAAAAGGATTGTTAGCAGCTCCTTGGCGTTTCATCTTCATTCTCTAACCATTATGCACCTGTTGTTCGTATTTACGGCGATAATCATCTTCAATGTGCTATCACATGCTAAACATTCCAGTTTTATACGTTTTCGCTTACGTTTTATATCACTCATATTGACAAATGAGGTTAAAATATATATATATATATATTCGAGTACACACATTTATAACCAATACTTATTATTTTACACCCGCACACGGGACAAGCAAAAACAAACCCGCTAACTATTTGCCTGCAGACTTAATACTATGGGTTATGTGATATGTCTAAAACAGAAGAGTAGGTAGTTTTTTTTAAAGTACGGAATCCTTTAGAATTTTAAAAGTAAAATAAAAATATATAGGTACTTATAAAGGGATAGAATGTTTGCTTACAATTGACCAATAGGTCTCAAGACCGAACGTCGTTTGTTATAATATACACCACAGTTATTATAGACAAATAATAATACCTACATCTGTTAATATCGGGAATAACCGAAAATGCGTTGTTTTTTTTATACTAAAAACTAAAATTATATTTTCGTATAGTCGTCCGTATGCCAACTATTCACTATTCAGTCGCCAGATTCCAATAAAAATGATGTACCTACCTACTTTTATAAAATTAAAATAATAAATATGTTATTTGTATAATTTTATGGGGGTTATAGTATTTACCGACTTTTTGTTCCGAATGTGACATCCCACTGTGTATACTTGAGTTTTCCGAGTGGGGGGGGGCTGTCAAACCCCATCACACCCCCCACTAAGAACGGCCCTGAGTGACGGCCGTCGATTTGCAATGTATATTAATTGTGCTTCATATAAATAAAATCGTTATGGTGATCCGGACCCGTAATGTTAAAACATACCCACGATTCAAAGTTTTTCCGTGGAGCGGTTAATATTACATATTTTTTTTGTATGAGTCGGATTTTTTCTAAAAAATTATCATTGCAATGATAGTCTATTCAGTCAATATTCAAGCTGCGTATGTTTTTAATAAACATTAAATATCACAAACGTTGAGTGGTTAAACTAAGGGAGGGGGTTGGCTTTATAGGCGAGGAAGCATTTATTAAAGTCCAGGACGTCGAGGATATTTGGACACAATTATTTCCATAGTACAAGGTTTAAAAATTAAATTTTCTTTGAAAATATTGACTGGTCAATAGCCAAATAAAACTTAATAGCCAAATTTAATTTTATATAACAACATTTAAAATCAATTTTTCAATACGCCTTTTTATGTATTTAAAAATTAAAACACGCATAACTTATGAGTCATACATAGTTATACAAAAAATATATATTTGTAAAAGAAGTTTGTGCTGTACATTACAACAAACCTAACATTTTGCAACTGCGTATGTTTTTATATAATGGTATGAATCATAAAAACAAATTTTGTTTATCATTTTATTGCATAGTTCACATGGTATACGCGATTTACACAAAATTGTTTTTACTGCATTTTTTTTGAAAATAGTCTTAAAATAATTTGATGTGTTTCTTTTTGAAAATATTTATGAATATACTATATTAGTATATGATATAACGATTTCTTGACATGTTTTCTTCGTTTTACAAAATGCCAATTAATAAGATGACCACTGATAATCATACGCATATTTTAACAATTTTCCCTATATGAACTACGCAACCTATTTATTTAAAATGTATCATAAAGGAGTAAATTTGTCATACTTTTTTATAAGAAAAATACATAATTATTTTTTCAATATAGTAGAGAAGTAATATATTAATGCACTCTAAAAAAAAATTTAAATAGATATACCAACAACTAATGTTTTTACGATATTTTATACTTATATCATTAATTATCTCTTTGTTATTAGTCTAATATAGTTTATTTTTAAATACAGGCTTACATAGTTAGATGATGAGCACTAAGCTATTCCCTAAATTGCGTTCTTAAGATATTTGTTTCTAGACAATTTATTTGCACCGTTCAAAATGCTATATTTTTTTACTACATTATAACATGGATATGTAATTGAGCTGTATACAATAAATTTCATGTCGCCATTTTCACGTTTCATTCTCACTTAGAGATAAAAGAGATAAGTGATGAGAGATAACAGATAAGTCAATGGAGATAACATATCCGCGATTAAATGTTTTTTAGTGAGACGTTATACGTGGCTTTGGTAAATTCGATAGATGGGTGGTTTTTTGATCCATAGTGGGAGTACTTGTATAATTATAAAAAACTAAATTTATGTATTTCTGCTATAAAAATACATACATAGTTTCAATGTATGTCTCTACTGAACATTTTTACCTATTTGATTTAAAGATAATTTAAAAACAAACATTATTAAAAAGAGATGTTTGTACTTAACTCTATATAAACTTTTACACTATATAAGTAAATAAATAATGTTATGGAAACAACATATTGAAAAATATGATTGGTAGTCGGCTAAAATAATTAAAAAAAATCATATGTGTTTAAAATTGTAGGCAAAACTATTTATTATGAAGTACATTATATATTTTTTATAAATTGTATGTAAGTGCGGTATTAAAACATTAGTTCGAGTATTATACGATGCTAAAAAGTATTAAAATGTACGATGTCGTTTTGTGTATGATGTAACTGGTCTATATTACCACGCCTTCTCATAAGATAGTGGTTCTGTTCGATTGGTATCATTGATCTGAACTTGAAGAATCACGCCACCAACATACTTGTATTTGCTGCTTTTTACAGTGTCACCTATAGTTGAAACTACCATACATGTGCCAAGTTCGATATTAAAAGAATTTATATATGATTCTGGGTCTAGTACACTTCTGAGTAATCCTAATGAGCGACACAGATTGTTATCCATAGTTCCAACTTAAAAATAAAAAAAATTGCAATATTTAATTTGTAAAAAAAAGGTTTTTATAAATTATATTACATATAATATTTCTTAAAAAGTTAAAACTTTATTAAAAAAAAAAATTGCATTATTATATATAATGACAAAAAAAAGTTTTTATAAATTACACTTTATGTAATATAAATATTTACGTGAAAATTTTTGTATTACAATCTGCATAGCATTTCTAACTATGCCTCTTCTTTCAGTTCCAAGACCTGGCAATAAAGTCATATCTGGAACTAGTAAATAACCGTATTGTTAACAAATAAGAAAATATAAATTTTAAATAAAGTAGATACTTGGGATGTAAATACATTTTTAAGAACTGTATTTTTTCAATTTTTCAACTATAAGTATTGAAACTCAATAATCTTGTACCGTGTTAACATTTGTATTAGTAATCAAATTTTGGTTGATAAGAATCAAATGGCATTATGTCGTGACTAGTTATGGATCATACAAGATTTATCAGTCAAGTTTTTGTTTGTAAGTATATGATTTAAAATTATTTATTATTTTACGATAAAATATCAAAGAAAACTATTGAAATTGTATATTTTAAAATAAAAATTGCTATAATATGCTAAAGATACTCAATGCTTCTTAAGTTTTTAATTAAAATAAATCCAAATATTTTGTTTAGACAAACTATATACTTAACATGTACAGATCTTGCCGGTCTAAATCCAGCTTCCTTCAATAACAATTCTACGTCCTTTTAAATTTTTAAGTTTTGGGATTATTTAGTTTGTGTTCTGTATAGGAAGGATAATTGACAATACTGGATAAACCAAAAACAAATATATAAAACCTTTTTTCTATATGTGAAGGAACATTTTCCTCATAAAGTACATAAAGGCAAATTTTTTGTACATTTTCCCAAAAATATAGGAAAATAAAAAAAAAGGGAATATTACAATTTGCCCTATTAAACAAACACAAAATGAATTACAATAGTTACCTGGGTCAGTTCTAGTTATAGGGGGCACAGGAATAGCTGTAAGAAAAATAATACGGTTTATAAAACCCGGTTTTATATTTTATCTATAACAGTCACTTTAAAATTGAGATTGCGAAGATTTATTAAACAACTAAAAACTAAATTTGGAAGCCGCTTTTAAGTTATAGGTATAAAATGTATTTTATTTGGATGATTTTCGGATATATCCACGTCAATAGCTACAGGCCGACGTTTAGGTCTCATTGCAGAGTCCACCTTTAGGGCGATAAAAAAATGATATATTAATCCACGAAACTTTAACGCATTCATAATTGTATTTTTGACAGTCAAAATATAATGATTCCAAACTTGAAGCAAAAAATAAATTCTTCATTACCTTGAACTTATACAATATGTATCATTTTTATTTGTAACTAGTTAATATTAACAGTATTGAATATTTACCCATGAGAGTCGATAACTGGTGTCGAATTTCAAACTCTCGATCTATGGAATCTAAAATTAAAAATAAAATAGTATAAAAATAAATGATTATTTAATGGTATATATGTATAAGACTCAAAGTATTATAATTAATATAAATATGAAATATATGAAGTCGATTACGCTGTAAGTGACGGTTTGCTTTTTCTGAAATTAAAAAGAAAGTGTTATACACTTATTTAATGTTAAATTGTATAAAATAAAAAAATAGTATTACCTGGTACAGCAAACATATAAGATATTTCTTCTAAAATTAAAGTAAAATATAAATTAGTAAATAATATAGGATTTAAATTTCTATTCTATATACATTATAAGATGGAAGTGGAGAACAGATGCGCTTTATAAGGCATGTTGTATAGAATGGACACTATGATAGCAAAGTACAAAATTCTATTAGTTATATCAAGTAGAAGAAAATGTAGTGATTACATTTGGTTGAATAAGATAACATCTGTGTTGATTATCATAAAGATTCTATTTCGATTGTAGAGTTTAATTTATGATTTATAACACAGAAAAATTTACCTTAAAACAACATTTTTTTTGTCATTCTTAAATCACTTTTAAATATTTTATTCTTAAAATAAGCAAGTTCATCTTTATTTTCACTATATTTTATAATAACAGTGATTACCAATAGGTAGATCTCTACGAACAAATTCTTCAATTAAATCAGCCATCATTCCTAGAGTCAACAAATAATTGTTTGAATTATAGTTAAAGATTTATTTTATAATGCTTATAACACTATAAGGTTAAAGAGTCACTGAATACTGCAATTGACTCGTCCTTCCAACCTTATTTTTCTTTATGTAAATTATGTAAATAATTTCTTTTAGCATTATAAACTTTCAGGTTTCATTCATAAACAAGCACCTTTTACACTCTTAATATGAATAGTTTATAGACAGTTAAATTTTTGATTTATAATTTACTTAATATTCGGGGGAACATAACAAAATAGTTTTACACAGGGTGATCCAGCATGAAAGGTAAGTAATAGGTGATTGGACATCTGGGGGACCCCCAAATGAGTCCCCCGTTCTCCTTTTTTCGATAAGTCAAAAATTGAAGATTATGACAGTTAAGTAAAAAATAATTACTTAAAAAAAAAAAAATTATTCCATGTTATTTAGTGCAAAAAGCTCACCATAAAAGAGGGGTCACATCATTTTCAGTCCCTTTCGGCCCCTAACTCAAAAAATTATAAGAGAAAAATGATTAGAGACCAGAAATAAATGATAAGTGATAAAAGATAAATGCTAAGACATAATTGATAAAAGATAAAAGAAAAGAGATAATTGGTAAGAGATAAATTATGAGAGATTAGAGATAAATGATAAAGAGATTAGAGATAAATAATTAGAATAAAAAGATAAGAAATAAATGATAGATGATGAGATGAATGATTAGTGTTAAGAAATAAATGATTAGAGACTAGAGGTAAGAAAAAAATGATAAGATAAGTGATAATAGAAGAGTTAGGGGCTGAAAAAGAATGAAAATGATGTGACCCCTCTTTTAAGGTGAGCTTTTTACACTGAATAACATGGAATAGTTTTTTGCTATTTTGGGTCATTATTTTTTTACTTAACTGTCGAAACCTTCAATTTTTGACTTATCGAAAAAATGGAAACGGGGGGCTTATTTTAAGGCCCCCCAGATGTTCAATCACCTATTACTTACCTTTCATGCTGGAACACCCTGTATATTACACATATCATACCTCCTGTACAATGTTGCAAGGCATAGTCTGTAATAAATTATTAACACTCATATAAAAATATGTATGTTTACAGTAAATAAAAATGTTGTATGTAGGAAATTGTTACTGACTAATACATCTAACCACACACGTATAGTTATCAGCGGCAACAGAACAGTCAACTGTAAAAAATGTTATTTGGTTTTTTATTATGATTATTATTTACCTAATCAAAGGTACCAGGTACGTGTAAAAAAGAAACAATAACCTGCATCAAATGGCAAAATACTGACAAATGTAAATGATAAAAAAAAATAGTAATATTTCTTTTTCATCTGCAAAAATTTAAAAACATTAAAATTGTTTATAATAGACACTGACGCAAAATAAAGTTTATGTAGCTCCAATGCGGAGATATGAAGGTTTTGTTACTTAGAGTTCTATGATGTGTTTCCACTTTTTATTGTTTTTGTGTTCTCTTTTATGATGAGCATATAAATGTGAAATTATAATGTTTCGTGGGGCGAAAGTCTGATAGGTTTAGTTAACGACAAGAAAATGTGGTGTCCTGTGAGAGCAATGAACATAAAAAAAAGCTGTATTACTAGTGGTGGAGAAAAATGTTAGGGATGTATGCATATACAAGGTTAAGGTTTCTTAAGGCGACGGTCTGGTGTGGTGGCCTGTTAGAGCAATTAACATTAAAAAAAGCAGTAGGACCAGTGGTGATGGAAAAAATTATGGATGTATGCATAAACACTTTTAATTATATACTAGTAGAAAGGAAAATGCCAGTAGAGTAGAAGGAGATATGTAATACCTATATTAAAAGGCAGGGGAGATATTACGAGGATCTAGAAACTAAAGTTAACTTAACTCAAGAATTAGAAGTGAGATACCTATATCTAAATACCAGTTTGGTTTTATTTCTGTGTAAAGTTATTTTGATTTATTGAATCTGTAACTAAATATTTTTAAACACTGGAACAATACTTTCATGTCATAAAATCACGAAGATCTCTTAAAGGAAATTTCAAAATGCCAACTTAAAAAAAATTTCATCCAAAAAAACACAAAAAATGTCGTTCTTTTAAGCATAGAATTACAGAATTAATTAACTTATTGATTAATAATTAGTTTATTTCCAAACTTTTGTGTATTATCTTACTGAAATTTAAGATGTGTAATATATTTTAAGATTTAGTACCTACTATGTATAGTAAAACCCTAGAAAATATCATCAAGTTTTTTTTTTTGTATATGAGGTGAACATTTTTTCATTTGTTTGTTTTTTATTGTATACCTGAAAGTGCTGTACATAATAAAACATTCTACATAATACTTAAGATAATTTGACTATGTATAATTTATTGAGTGTAATTACCATAATTAAAGTTGTATAGTGTTCCTTATATAGTTGAACTTACAAGGCAAATACCAATTTTAAACTGTTTTAAAATTATATTCTTGCGACTTTTCGATGAAACTGCGTATTGACCGAAACAATTATATAATAAATAAATTTTTTAACATGCAAAAAAAATTGTACATGATAACATATTAACACAGTTTTGTACTGAATTTTTTAATCAGTTACTTTTTCTTTATTGTGTTATGTGTGCATTATACAATTTTAATTCTGTTAATTTGTATAGTTTAAAGTGCTAAATATGTTGTTATGAATTATTAAAAACCATTTTTTCATTTTAGTTTACTTGCTTAGTTTAAAAGGCATACGCGCTGTACACAAATATTTGAGGTTGTTTTTTATATGCTGCATTATTTATTTTTGATACATAAGTTTTAGCTGCGCATATATAGCCAATAAGTTTTAAGCTCTAATGTTTTAGCATTTTTAAGGAATTATGAGCATTTAATAAAAAAAATGTATTATTCTCTATTTATTGAGATTTTACCTAATTAAATATGATTAATGCAAACATATATTATTTACCTAATAAATGTTAAATTCAATAGTCAATAACAATTTTTTCATTGAGAAACCCTCAAAAATAAAATAACATGATAACTAATACGTTTAATGTGTAAAAGTAAACTTAATGTATATTTATTCGAAAACAAGTTATTGAACAGTTTTATAACATTATTCTACATTTAATAGTTAAACCGTGTACGCATATTTTTTTCAAAAATTTAAATCGCGAATAACTACAAACTTGGAACGAATCACTGAAACTGAAAAATCCGGATAGTTAACTAGGTATGGTTTTGGTACGTGTTTGACTAACCCTACACCTTTATTTATGTTATCACGAATGTGTATAATAAATATATTTCATGCACAACAACAGTCTAAATAATCACAAACGGTATGTTCAAGTTTTATTTTGACTACCAACCCACCAACTCATCACCGCCGACCGTATCAGATTACCGTGCCGTGCTGCTTCAACAACTGCCTCCGTACCGATTGTTTTGATTCAACAAAACCGTTGGTTTCTTCTTTTTTTTGCAGCACCGTTTGTTTTTAGATTTTTTTGGACATTTATTTTTCCTCCAATTCCACTCTTATATTTAACCACCATTTAATGTAATTTCATATACAGCGTGAAAATAAGCAATAGCTAGTTTTAGCTAATAAATAAGTAGTTAATAAATATATATGTTCTCACAGTTTCTAAAGTTGTTATGCCTTCGGAAAAAATAAAATTATAAAAATGACAATGTCTATTATTGTAAAATGACATAATACTTAAATTTCTCCGAAAAAAGGAAAAATCACTTAATTGTGATAATTTAAATAAAAAATGAGTATCATATTATTGAAGAACCATCAACAGTAGAAGAAAACTCCTCACGTTAAATATAATAACTTGAATACAATGCTATTGTATTTAAAAATTAATAGTTATAGTAAATTATGTATTAAAACGTGTATCATGTAATATAGGGGAACCAGAAAGAGTTAAAATAAAGATAAAGAAATGCCTATAATATTTAAACTTTTTTGTAACCTCATCACGAAACATTTCTAATATAAATTTTAATTCTCAATACAAATGTTGTTGTTAATTATTTAAATTTGATTTTTATTCGACATCGCTTTTAGCCTCGATGCAGAGCAGAGATCCTATTGGTTTTGCAATGATGAGGGCTTTTTTTGTAATTATACACTGTAACTTTTTTAATACTGGACCAAGTAGATAGGTAAAGTTAGAACTTTTACTGGTTTTCAATTGTCTCCCGCTAAATTTCTCTCGAATAGATTCTGTATTTGAATTTATATATAATATTTACATATAACGCAACGGCTCAAACTTGAATCTTTTTTATACGATTTCCGATATCCAATTGATCGTTTGTTTATCATAATTCATGATATTATTATATTACAGGCTAATTCGTACATGCACGTCCGCGTTATCTCGGTTAGGCTTTCTCAGATTTTTTTATTAAGTATAAGCGATTGTACTTTTAAATTTTGGAGTACAATCTATTGAAACACCAATTATCGACCATTACAACTAAATTTAACAAGACATTGAATGTGTACGTGCAATGTTTACAAATTAGCATCAACGTGTTTATTTGAAAGTGATTTTATCCAAAAGGAAGAGTACAGTAGGGTCAAGACATAATATAATCAAAGCATAGAGGAAACGGAGAGGTCACAGGTCAACTTTAACTATTTCTTACTATGCTGGTTTATACTGTGGTTTGGACTACATTGAAAATACTGATACGCTTTCAGTTTTAATAATTCCTCTTAACCTGTGACCTCCCCATCCCCAATATGCCCTGACCTATGCATGCTCCATCCTCACTATGCCCCGACACCACTGCACTGGATTTTTATAAATAGGGTTTCAAATTTGAATAATCACTTAATGACAAATACTTAATATTGGTAGTCTCCTAGATGTGGTGCTGAATGAAACTTAAAAAACAATAAATATCAAGTTATTACAACAATATGTATTTTTATTATGTAGACTTCTTAACTGATGAGCGGACAGATCCTGTTATGTCTCTTTTATTAACCATTGAACTTTTTTAGCTAAAATAGTTACTTACAGAAATAAATGGCAGTTAAAAAAAAACCTATGACTACCCTGTGATAACTATTTATTTTTCTATTAAGGATAGGAATACATAGCTAATAAATATTTTTAATTATTTTTCATAGTTCATCATAATTATAAGAATTCGAATATCAAGCAATTTTTTTTAATTTGCAACATGTTTTTAAAACGATGAGGTTTCATGTTTTTTTTTATGTTATTCTGCGCCATGTCACTCTACAAACAAGTAAGTATATTATATTGGTTTGTACAAGTGTGAGAAAAAATTTGTTTTTTAAACGAATTCAGTTTGGTTGGCTGTGTTTGACCGATTTTTTGTACTGTAGCACTGTATATTTACATAAGTTATTGCGAATAACTATTTTGTATACTCGTATTTGACCATCGTTGAACTGTTAAGAATGATTTTATTTGATATTTTACCCCTCAAGACATATTGTAACTGCATTGCAATTTGCGTTTAGTGCATAATTACTATACGTTAAGATTAGAAAATACGAGATCAAGAAGAGAATGGTGAGGGTTTAGTACGTAGTTGTATTGATAAAGACCGTGGAGAGTGAGTCTTTCAGGAATGGTGGTATATTCAGAAATTGACTGGGAGAGGAAACACAGGCCATGTGTATCATAAGACTATGAAATAAATGGTAAATTATAATCACCAGTAAATATAAGGTTATGGTTTGGGTATTTTTGAACGATGAAGTCGACTGTGTTTAGGTGAGCAACATAAAGATCAATGGGTGAAGAAGGTGGTATATATACACTGCACATTAGAAGTGAACAAATAGCTGTTCAACATTATTATTAGGAATGATAAGGGGAAAAGAAGCAAAGTCTTTGCGCACAGTGATTAGCACGCCACCACCGCGAGTGCAAGAGCTAGTGAGAGGAGACCTGTCCCATCTGAATGTATTGTAATTTAAGAGACCATGCTCGGAAGAGTTAAAATTACTAGAGAGCCAAGTTTCCGTGAGAGCAATAAATACATAATTAAAGCAAGAGGTGTTACAATTAAAAGTAATAAGTTTAGTCCGAAGACCCCGACAATTCTGATAATATCCATTGAAGTTGAAAGAGAGAGACGAATCAGTTAAACGTACATAACACAAAGACTTATATACCTATCATCATAACTAAATAAACAATCAAAGACTTCTTGTTACAGTTCATGAGCGTCTTTAAAAATTTAACACAATCTTGCACTTCGGTTTCCGTGTAAACCCTATCATTACTTGCAACGGTATCCACATATTGTCTAATTGATCTTGTATTAGGCACTTGTTGTGTTTCATACTCATTTAAATGAGTAAACAGAGTTAATATCAAGAGGATATCAAGTATAGAAGTTCAGAAAAATCGGTTTTCTTATTTAGTAACATAATCCAAAAAAAAAAAGAAACCTAACTACTACTTTTTCCGAGATCACATTTCGTAGTCAATAAATATTACAAATCGCCGTTCAATTGAGTCTATGTTCAATGTAATCAATATTTAATATGGTAATAGGATTAAAAAGTTATTGAAGCACAAAATATACAAATACTCTAATACGGCATATAATTTAGCATTGCGTGTTTTTGTTTTTTGTTTTTCGAGTCTGTTTAAACAACTTTAATAGAAAACGTTATTAACGATCGAGTTATTATTATGATATACGTAGAGACATAGATTAAAAAATCATAATGCAGAAAACATCAAAATATAACAATTTCATAAGCTAATTGTATTAGAAATCGACATTTAGTATTATTCACGGTGTATAGTAGGAATAATTGAAGATGTGTTTTTATAGTGAATAAACAGCATAAATACTTCTGTGTAAAACAACGTGTAATATTTTTGGCAATAATGACACACGTATGTATAAAAGTTTTCCCATAACACAATACATTTAATGATTTTATATGTAGCACCTAAAAATTTGTAAAAAATATTTGTATTATTCAAAAATACTCTCCGTCCCTCCTATGCCCCAATCTTACTCTAATGGCTTTTTTATATTCTATGCGTGAATCATAAACACACATTTTGATATCTTTATAGTATTAGGTACTCGCTTAGTTATTGTTTTTGAGTTAAATATTTAGTAGTTTCTTATATTATGTTATTATTTGTTTTTAAGAATTTCCTATTATCAAAAACAATGAGTATTTTTTTGGGGTATTATATTTTGTTGCTTGTGTATGAAACTATTCAAGTATTTGAACTATTTTCTAGCATAACCGTAAAACCCTAACGTTTGAATAATTATAAAAAAATAATTATTTTTCTATACTAAGATACTATATTGTTTCATTAAATTGTCCTTATGTAAACAACATTTATAATAATTATAAATAAATGCTACATTTATTTTGATTGTACGTAAATTGTATAACAATCCTATTTTTTTAACTACGATAAATTAAAGAAAAAAGATTAATTTAATTAATTTAATTAATCACAATAATGGCATAAATTTGTATAGTCTTTTATAAATAAATATATGTCCCGACCCTATTGTACTTGCTTTTTTATGTTTCAGGTGTGAAACATAAAAATGTATTTTGGGATTTTTCATAAATATTAGCTCCTTGCTTAGTTTTCGTTTTTGAGTTAAATATTCTGTAGTTTCTTTTACGTTACCTTTTATTTATTTTATATAGGCCATAATTGTTAAAAAAATTGTCTCCGGTTTTTAAGAACTTGTTATTGTCGAACACAATTGTATTTTTTAACGTCTTTTGTATCGCTATTTGTGAAGGCACCCATTCAGATGTTTGAACTATTCAGTCAATATTCAAGCTGCGTATGTTTTTAATAAACATAAAACGTTTTCTTTGAAAATATTGTTTGGTCAATAGCCAAATAAAACTTAATAGCCAAATTTAAGTTTATATAACAACATTTAAAATCAATTTTTCAATACACCTTTTTATGTATTTAAAAATTAAACATACATAGTTATACAAAAAATAAATATTTGTAAAAGAAGTTGTACATTACAATAAACCTAGCATTTTGCAACTGCGTATGTTTTTATACAATGGTATGAATCATAAAAACCAATTTTGTTTATCGTTTTATTGCATAGTTCACAAGGTATTACTGCATTATTTTTGAAACTAGTCTGAAAATAATTTGATGTGTTTCTTTTTGAAAATATTTTTGCTTATGTTATATTAGTATATGATATAACGACTTTTTGACATGTTTTCTTCGTTTTACAAAATGCCAATTGATAAGATGACCAATGACAACAATACGCATATTTTAACAATTTTCCCTATATGAACTACGCAACCTATTTATTTAAAATGTATCATAAAGGAGTAAATTTGTCATACTTTTTTATAAGAAAAATACATAATTATTTTTTCTATATAGTAGAGAAGTAATATATTAATGCACTCTAACAAAAAAAATTAAGATAGATTTACATACAACTAATGTTTTTACGGTATTTTATACTAATATCATTAGTTATCTTTTTGTTATTAGTCTAATATAGTTTATTTTTAAATACAAGCTTACATAGTTAGATGATGAGCACTAAGCTATTCCCTAAATTGCGTCCTTAAAATGGTTTTTTGATCCATAGTAGGAGTACTTGTAGACTTATAAAAAAATTAGTTTTATGTATTTCTGCTATAAAAATACATACATGGTTTCAATGTATGTCTCTACTGACCATTTTTACCTATTTGATTTAAAGATTATTTAAAAACAAACATTATAAAAAAGAGATGTTTGTACTAAACTCTATATTAACTATAACACTATATAACTAAATAAATAATGTTAAAGAAACAACATCTTGGAAAAGATGATAGGTAGTCATCTAAAATAATTTTAAAAAATCGTATGTGTTTAAAATTGTAAGCAAAACGATTTATTATGAAGTGCATTATATTTTTGTTACAAATGGTATGTAAGTGAGGTATTAAAACATTATTTCAAGTATTATACTATGATAATAAAATGTATGATATCATTTTGTATATAATCATAAACAATATATAAATCGTACACCTTACAGGTCTGTATTACTACTCCAGCTGATTAAAAAGTGGTTCAGTTTGATTGGTACCACCGATCTCAACTTGAAGAACTACGCCATCAACATATTTGTATTTGCTGCTTTTTACAACGTCGCCTATAGTGGAAATTAGGTTACATGTGCCGCGTTCGATAACGTCAGAAGTTATAAATGAATCAGGGTCTTGTACACTTCTGAGTAATCCAATTGAGCGACACAAAAATCTATCAATAATTTCAGCCGGGACACCTTAAAAAAAAAAAAAAATTGCAATATATATTTATTTAAAAAAATGTTTTTATAAATTAAATTACATATAATATTTCTTAAAAAGTTAAAATTTTATTTTTAAAAAAATTGCAATATTATAAATAATGTTAAAATAAAAGCTTTTATAAATTACACTTTATGTAGTATAGATAATTACTTGATAGTTTAAATATTAAAGACCGTATAGCATCTTTAGTTAATTCCCTTCTTTGAAATCCAAGACCTGGTAATAAGGTCATATCTGGAACTAATAAATAACCGTATTGTTAACAAATAAGAAAATATAAATTTCCCTAGTCCTACACCTCCATATAGCTTGGTCTTCTACATCTCGTTCAATCTCCCTCGCTATCATCATATCACTCTGTAATCCGCCCACCCATCTTTTCTTCGGTCTACCTCTTCCTATTTTGTCCTCTGCATTTATCTTTATAACACCTCTCACTGCCTCTACCTTTTCTCTTCTTATAACATGACCGAACCATCTCAACCTATTCTCTCTTATTTTCTCCACAATTGCCGCATCTCCTTGACTGCCCCTTATGTTTTCATTTCTTATTCTAGCTTCCCTAGCCACTTCACTCATCCATCTTAACATTCTCATCTCCACTACACTCATTCTTAGTTCCGTTTTCTTATCTACTGCCCAACATTCCGAACCATATAACAATGCTGGCCTCACTACCGACCTATTTAATTTACCTTTCAATCTTATAGGCATCCTTCTGTCACACAAAACACCCGACGCTTCCCTCCACTTCATCCATCCACAATTTATTTTATTTTTCACATCCTCCTCGTACCCACCATTTTTCTGTAACATCGATCCTAAGTACTTAAACCTATCAACCTCACACACTTCATCATCACTCATCTGCATTACCTGTTTTACCCAATAACCTTCTCCAAAATCAAACACGATTGTCTCCGTTTTACTCCTACTAATCCTCAGTCCTTTCTCTTCAAGCGCTTCTCTTCATTCTTCAAGTCTCTCAGCCAATTCTTCTGGACTTTCCCCTACCAACACTTCGTCATCCGCAAACATCATACACCATGACACCTCCTGCTGTATATCTTTCGTAATCTCTTCCATTATTAAAGAGAACAAGTAAGGACTCAACGCTGAATCTTGATGCACACTTAATTTTATACTAAAATCTTTCACTTTTCCACACACAGTCTTCAGTCTTGTACTTGCCCCTATATACATTTTAATCTATAAATATCATACACAGTTTTCTTATTTTCTCTCTGTACTTTTCTACAATTTGCCTCATACAAAATATTGGTTCTTTAGTCGATTTCCCTGGCATAAACCCAAATTGATTCTTCGATATTGTAGTCTTACTCCGTGTTTAGTTGGGGAACACAATTTTTCTTCACATTCCACGTAATGGCAAAATTTTTGTGAATTTATTCAAAAATATAGAAAATTTAAAAAAAAAAGGTGGAATATTACACCTTGACCCTTTTTAACAAATACAAAATTATTTACTATAATTACCTCCGACCGTTTTAGAAGGCACAGGAACTTCTGTAAGAACAATATCAAATGATTACACCGATTATAAAAAACCCATTTTTATATTTTATCTATAACAGTACACTTTAAAATTGAGATTGCTTAGACATTATTAAACACCCTAAAATTAAATGTATAGGCCGCTTTTAAATTATTTATATTTTAATGAATAAAAACTTGAAGCTAAAAATAAATTCTATTATACTTTAAACTTACACAATATATATCATTTTTATTTGTATCTAGTTAATATTTATAATATTGAATATTTACCCATGAGATTAGATAACACGTTTCGAATAATTTTCTCTCGACGTATGGAGTCTTAAATTTAAAATAAAATATTATATAAATACATGATTATTTATGGTATATATATATATATGTATATGACTCAAATTATTATAATTAATATAAATATGAAATATATGAAGTCGATTACGCTGTAAGTGACGGTTTGCTTTTTCTGAAATTAAAAAGAAAGTGTTATACACTTATTTAATGTTAAATTCTATAAAATAAAAAAAAATAGTATTACCTGGTACAGCAAACATATAAGATATTTCTTCTAAAATTAAAGTAAAATGTAAATTAGTAAATAATATGGGATTTAAATTTCTATGCTATATACATTAGTAGATGGAAGTGGAGAACAGATGCGCTTTATAAGGTATATTGTATAGAATGGACACTATGATAGCAAAGTACAACATTCTATTAGTTATATCAAGTAGAAGAAAATGTAGTGATTACATTTGGTTGAATAAGATAACATCTGTGTTGTTTATCACAAAGATTCTAATTCGGTTGTTGGGTAAAATGTATGATTTATAATACAGAAAAATTTACATAAAAAAAAAATGTCTTGGTCATTCCTAAATCATATTTATTTTCTTTATATTTTATATTAACTAGATTACCCGACGAAACATCTCCACGAATAAATTTTTCAATTAAATCAGGCAATTTTTCTAGAATCAACAAATAATTGTTTGAGCTATAGTAAATGATATAATTTATAATGCTTTTAAAATGCTTATACTACTATTAACCATGGCAGTAGCTTTTCCTTACAACCTTAGTTTTCTTTATGTAAATTAGGAAAATTGCTTAGTTAAGTATAAATTTAAATGTTATAAATGCTTAAGTATTCATAAACAAACACTTTGTACACTCTTAATCTGAATAATTTGTAGAAATTTATAATTTATAAAATATTCAGGTAAACATAACAAAATATACATATTTTGTATATTATCTACATATATATATATACATTTTTTTTATATAGTATCATACCTTCTTCATCAGCCTTACTGATGTAAAAGTCTGCAATATATTATTAACACATACATAAAAATATATATGATAAAATTAAAAATTTAATTTAGTTAAAATTAAATTTTTAATGTAGAAAATTGTTACTGACTTGTAAGGGTAACCCTCTTTGTATAGCGATCAGCGATAAAAGAACAGTCAACTATAAAAAGTGTTGTTTTGATTTATTTACTATGATTATTATTTGCCTAATCAAAGATACCAGGTACGTGTAAAAAAGAAATAATTACCTGCATTTAATGGCAAAATACTGACAAATGTTAATGATAAAACAAAGTAGTAACATTTAGTTTTCATCTGCAAACAAAAAAAGCATAAAAATCGTTTACATTAGACTCTGTCGCCAATTAAAGTTTATGAAGCGACTATGCGGGATTATGAAGGTTTTATTATTTAGAGTATTATGATGTGTTTTCCATTTTTATTGTTTTTGTATTCTCTTTTACGATGAGCATACAAGTGTAAAATTATAATGTTTCGTGGGGCGAAGGTCTGATAGGTTTAGTTAACGACAAGAAAAGATGGTGGCCTGTGAGAGCAATCAAAATTAAAAAAAGCTGTAGGACCAGTGGAGGTGGAAAATGTTAGGGATGTATGCATACACATTTTCAATTATATACTAGTATAAGGGAAAATGCCAGTTGAGTAGACGGATGGCGTTTTCGTTTATACCTTGTACAGTATGTATTATAATATTTTACATAATACTAATGATAATTTGACTAGGTATAGTATATTGAGCGTACTTACCATATTTAAAGTTGTATAGTGTTTCTTAAATTATTGAACTTACAAGGCAAAGACCAATTTTAAAGTGGTTTAAAATGATATTCTTGCGACTTTTCGATGAAACTGCGTACCAACCAAAACAATAATATCTGAATATATTTTTCAACATGCAAAAATATTTGTACATGATTACATATTAACATAGCTTTGTAGCAAATTTTTTAATCAATTTTATTTTTATTTATTTTTTTTGCAGTTTTTCCTAAAATTCATGTTTGTACAATGTTAAATGTGTTATTTGTTTAAATCGCAACACGTGTTGTAAATAGTTTTTTTGTATTTTTTTTTTTAGTTTAAAGTGCTAAATATGTTATTATGAATCATTAAAACTTGTTTTTTATTTTAGTTTACTTGATTAGTTTAAAAGCATAAGATATTATAAGCATTTTAAAGAAAATATTTTATACTCCATTTATTGAGATTTTACCTAATTTAATGAGATTATGCAAATATATATTATTTACCTTATAAATGTTAAATAATAAAATGAATCCAGTCAATAACAATTTTTTAATTGAGGAACCCTTAAAAATTCAAATAACATGATAACTTATACATTTCATGTGTAAAAAAATATAATGTATATTTATTCGAAAATTATTTATTGAACAGTTTTATAAGATTATTCTACATTTAATAAGTAAACCGAATACGCATATTGCATCTGCTATTCCGAATGAATAAGGTTAAATCTCAAATTCAAATTTATTGTGAAACCATATTTTTATAAAACATAGCTTCGGCTTCTAACCAAAATTCAAGCTGTTAGTTAAAACATAAAAATTACTATTAAAAGACATTTAGAGTGGGACATTCACTATGAACACCTCATGTCAATCGAAAGTAAATTATGTTTTACATTAGATAGTGCCATAAAAAAAGGGCTAATTCGATGTTACCGAATTTTGGCAAGAATTCGACGTATAACTTTATCGTGGCTTAAGTATTATGCTAAAAACCAAGGCCATTGAAATAATATACATGTGCGAAGCACATAATTTACAATATTTCAAAAATACATATTCCAACAAATACTATATTTGTGTAAAACGCGTACACCTTCAAACTAAGCAAGTAAAATAAAAAACAAAATATGTTTTAATGTTTCATACCATTACACACAAAAAAAGATACCATAAACAAAATATTTTTAAGCTAAAAATGAACCTGAGCAAAACCTATCATTATAGGTTAAATAATTATGAATTAAACATTATGAAGATAATATACTAACGTTTTTGAAATGTATTATAAAAGTACTTTTACTTAGAGATAAAAAAGGGATAAGAGATAACTCTATATAAACTACTTCACTATATAACTAAATAAATAATGTAAATAAAAAAAGGTATTGGAAAAGATAAAAGGTAGTCATCTAAAATAATTTTAAAAAATCGTATGTGTTTAAAATTGTAAGCAAAACGATTTATTATGAAGTGCATTATATTTTTGTCACAAATGGTATGTAAGTGAGGTATTAAAACATTATTTCAAGTATTATACTATGATAATAAAATGTATGATATCATTTTGTATATAATCATAAACAATATATAAATCGTACACCATACAGGTCTGTGTTACTACTCCAGCTGATTAGAAAGTGGTTCTGTTTGATCGGTACCACCGATCTCAACTTGAAGAACTACGCCATCAACATATTTGTATTTGCTGCTTTTTACAACGTCGCCTATAGTGGAAATTAGGTTACATGTGCCGCGTTCGATAACGTCAGAAGTTATAAATGAATCAGGGTCTTGTACACTTCTGAGTAATCCAATTGAGCGACACAAAAATCTATCAATAATTTCAGCCGGGACACCTTAAAAAAAAAAAATTGCAATTTATATTTATTTAAAAAAATGTTTTTATAAATTAAATTACATATAATATTTCTTAAAAAGTTAAAATTTTATTTTTAAAAAAATTGCAATATTATAAATAATGTTAAAGTAAAAGTTTTTATAAATTACACTTTATGTAGTATAAATAATTACTTGATAGTTTAATTATTAATGACCGTATAGCATCTTTAGTTAATTCCCTTCTATGAAATCCAAGGTCTTGCAATGAAGTCATATTTGGAACTAATAATGACCGTACTGTTAACATACATGAAAATACAAATTTTCCTAGTCCTACACCTCCATAGAGCTTGGACTTCTTAGCAAATATAGAATTATTTACAATAATTACCTCCGACAGGTTGAGCAGGCACAGGAATGTCTGTAAGAACAATATCAAATGGTTACACAGATTATAAAAACTCATTTTTATTTTTTATAATAATTTAGATACTTGGGATATAAAAACATTTCTAAGAACTGTATTTTTTCAATTTTTCAACCATAAGTATTGAAACCCAATAATGTTGTACCGTGTTAACATTTGCATTAGTAATCAAAATTTGCTTGATAAAAAGCGAATGGGCTTAAGCCGTGACAAGTTATTGGTCATACAAGATTTATCAGTCAATGTTTTGTTCGTTAGTATAAGATTTACAATGTTATATTATTTTACAAAATAAATATTTAAAAAAAACTAGTATTGTTAAAAATTTTAATAAAAAAATGTATTTTCTAGTTCTTTTTCTTCTTTATCTTCGCCTTACATTCCTAACCACATGGGGTCAGCCACCCTAATTCTACACCTCTATAGAGCTCTGTCTTCTACATCTCGTTCCATCACCGTCGCTATCATCATATCACTCTGTATTCCGTCCACCCAAAACTGCTTTAATACCCTATAGACACTCATTGCTTCTTAAGTTCTACTATAAATCTATATAAGTTCTAAAGTTTATTTTACTAGTGCCAAACATTTTGTTGTGACAAACTATGCACTTAACATGTACAGATCTTGCAGTTCTAAATCCAGTTTCTTTCAAAAATAATTATGCGTCTTTTTAAATTTTCAAGTTTTGGGACTATTTAGTTTGTGTTCCTGTTTGGCAAGTATACCCAACAACCATGGATAAACCAAAAAAAAAAAATATTAAAACCCTTTTTTCTAGATAGGAAGGAAAAATTTTCTTATATCCCATGTAAAGGAAAATGTTTTGTGAATTTGCTCAAAAAAATAGGAACATATAAAAAAAGGGAATATTATACTTTGCCATATTAAAAAAAATACAAAATGAATTACAATAATTACCTTCGTCAGTTTCAGGGGGTACAGGAACTTCACCTAACCAGAAAAATAATACGGTTTTTAAAACCCCGTTTTTATATTTTATTTATAACAGTGAAATTGAGATTGCGAAAATTTAACTAAGCAACTAAAAATTATATTTAGAAGCCGCTTTTAAGTTAAAGGTATAAATAGAATTTTAGACAGTCAAAATTTAATGAATCAAAACTTGAAGCAAAATACAAATTTTTGATTAGTTTGAAATTTATCATTTTTATTTGTAACTAGTTAACATTAACAATATTGAATACTTACCCACGAGTAAAGATAGCACGAATCGAGTATGAATTTCTCGATCTATGGAGTCTTAAATTAAAAATAAAATGTTATATTAATACATGATTATCTATGGTATATATATATGTATATGACTCAAAATATTATCATTAATATAAATATGAAATATATAAAAGCGATTACGCTGTAAGCGACGGTCTGCTCTTTCTGAAATTAAAAAGAAAATATTGTACACTTAATGAACGTAAAAATACGTCTATAAAATGTAGGAAGTAGGTAATAATATTACCTGGTACAGCAAACCTATAAGATATTTCCTCTGCAATTAAAGTATAATATGGATTATTTAATAAAATGGAGTTTTTAATTTCTATCCTATGATACATTAGAAGATAGAAGTGGAGAAATGATGCGCTTTACAGGGTGATTCATTTTGGGTAAGACCATCATTTTCTCGGAATATATTAATATTTTCAACAAAATGTTGAGGTACAGATTGTACTATATTTTTCAATATTTTGAACATTTTGATCACCAAATCTTGTAAGCCATAAAGGGGAATTTTTTGTTTTTTTCAATGGTATCATATATTTTTAATTTTATGAATATGTAGACAAAAAAATAAAAAATACGTTAGCGTTTGAATTTTTTATTTTCATTTATCTGTTCATTAGCTATGACTTTATAAGATACTACATTTTCTCGTAATAATTATTAAATTTCTTCGGTTTTCGAAAACCGGTGGCACATAAAATTCACATTTATGTTCGCGTTATCCAATTGGCGATAACACTCTAACAACAATATCATAATGCGTGGTTATTTATTATATCTGATTATGATACGGGTACGGTAACACGTAAAATTATTTGTATGCGATGTAGTAAAACTACTCGTCTTTGTAGTAACGATTAAAATTATTAAGAAGTACAGTCCAAAAATAAAATCTTTATAAAGTCATAATAAATGAACAAATAAATGAAAATTCAAAATTCAAACGCTAAAATATTATTTTATTTTTTGTCCACAAATTTATGAAATTAAAAACATATGATTCCATTAAAAAAAAACCAAAAATCCCCTTTTGTGGCTTACAAGGATTGTTGATATAAACTTTTAAAAATATTGAAAAATATAGTACAATGTTTACCGAAAATTCTTGGAAAAATTATTATATAATTAAATAATATAATATTTAAAAATTATATTCCGAAAAATTGAGTGTCTTACCCAAAATGAATCACCCTGTATAAGGTTTATTGGATAGAATAGACACTATGATATTAAAATAACTGAATTCAAGTAAATGTACCTCTGTGTTGTTCACAAAGATTTTATTTCGATTGTTGATTTATAACACAGAAAAATACATGTATATAAAAAATATTATTTTTGTCATTCTTAAACCACTTGCAATTATTTTATTCTTAATAAAAGCAAGTTTATCTTTATTTTTTCTATATTTTATAATAACTGTGATTACCCATCGATTCTTCTCCACAAACAATTATACAAATTGCATTACCCAAATTTCCTAGAATGAACAAATAATTGTTTGAGCTCTAGTAAAAGATATAATCCATGATGTTTCCAAATGCTTATATCTCTATACGGTTAAATAGTCACTGCATATTATCCAAGGAAGTGACTTTTCCATACAACCTTAGTTTTCTTTATGTAAATTATGAAAATTGTTTCTTTTATTATTATAAACTTTCTGGTATTCATAAACAAGCACCTTGTACACTCTTAATCTGAACAGTTTAAAGAAATTTAATTTTTAATTTATTTAATTTTCAGGCAAGTGGCGGGGTGTGATAAGGCGGCAGTGTATCAACGCACGGTCGCCGGTTCGAATCTCAGTCGCTGGCGGTTTGTTCTTCTGGGTGGGCAACTGTCTGGGGGAAGAAATGGCCACCTGAACCTCTGAGGCTAAATTGTTTGGTATCGTTAAGTCGGCTTCCAGCCAGAAGCCCAAAAAATGCCAAATTCAAACCGTCTAAGCCCCGATAGGTGGGAATAACGGACGTTAGAGACAGGTAATTAATTTAATATTCAGGCATATCGTACCTTCTTCAATTTGTTCGATGGCAAAGTCTGTAATAAGTTATTAACACATAATATTTAAAAATATGCATGTTAACGGTAAAATTATATGTTATAGGAAATTGTTACTGACTTGTAAGGATAACCTCATTCGTATAGGGAACAGAATAGTCAACTGTAAAAAAACATTTTTTGGTTTTTTTTTATGATTATTTTTTACCTAATCAAAGTTACCAGTAGGTACGTGTGAAAAATAAATAATTACCTATAACAAATCCCAAAACACTGACAAAGGTAAATGATAAAAAAAAAAAGTAACATTTAGTTTTCATCTGCAAAAAATTAAAAGCATAAAAATCGTTTATATTAGACACTGTCGCCAATTAAAGTTTATGTAGCTACTATGCGGAATTATGAAGGTTTTGTTATTAAGAGTACTTTGATGTGTTTCCATTTTTTATTGTTTTTGTATTCTCTTTTGTTATGAGCATAGAAATGTAAAAGTATAATGTTTCGTTGGCCGAAGGTCTGATAGGTTTAGTTATCGACAAGAAAATGTGGTAGCCTGTGAGAGCAATGAACATTAAATATACCTATAGGCTCTAGTGGAGGTAGAAAATGTTAGGGATGTATACATATACATTTTTAATTGTATACTAGTAGAAGTGGAAATGCCAGTAGGGTAGAGAGGGAGTTACGTGGGATCTATATTAAAGGGCAGGGGAGATATTACAAGAATCTAGAAACTATAGAGTAATAAAATTAATGACCTTAGTACGAAGATTTGGGAGAAGATGATAGAAAACAGAATTACAAGTGGGACACCTATATCTAAATACCAGTTTAGTTTTATATCTTTGTAAAGTTTTTATTGATTTATTGGGTCTATAGCTAAATATTTTTTAAACACTGGAACAATACTCTCATGTCATAAAATCACGAAGATCTCTAAAGGATATTTCAAAATGCCAACTTAAAAAAAATTACATCCAGAAAAACACACGAACAATGCCGTTCTTTTAAGAATCGAGTTACAGAACGAAATAACTTATTGACTAATAAACAAGTTATTTCCCAACGTTTGTGTTATCTTACTGAAATTAAAGATGTGTAATATATTCTAAGATTTAGTACCATTTAGTTACAGTAAAACCGTTGAAAATATCATCAAGCTTTTTTTTATTGTATATGAGGTTGGTTTTTTATTGTATAGGTACCTGAAAGTGCTGTATATTTTAAAATGTTCTGCATAATATTAAAGATTATTTGACTAGGTATAGTTTATTGAGTGTACTTGCCATATTTGAAGTTGTACAGTGTTCCTTAAATTATTGAACGTACAAGGCATATATCAATTTTTTAAATGATATTCTTGTGACTTTTCGATAAATCTGCGTATCAATCGAAACAATAATATGTAAATAAAATTTTCAACATGCAAAAATATGTGTACAAATTAACATAGTTTTGTAGCAATTTTTTTAATCAATTCCTTAATTTATTGTTTTAGCAATCTTTCGTAAAATTTATGTTTGCATTTTACAACTTTAATTCTGTTATTTTTTTTAGTTTATAGTGCTAAATATGTTGTTATGAATTATTAAAACCCTTTTTTTCATTTTAATTTACTTGCTTAGTTTAAAAGGCATACGCACTTTACCAAAATATATGAGGTTGATTTTTATATGCTGCATTATTTATATTTGATACATAAGTCCTAGCTGCACATATATAGCCAACAACCAAAAGTTTCAAACGGTATTGTTTTTGAATTTTTAAGGAATTATAAGCATTTAAAAAAAAAACGTTTGACAATACATTTATTGAGATTTCACCCAATTTAATAAGATTAATGCAAACATATATTATTTCCCTATTAAATGTAGAATAATATAATGAATATAGTCAATAACAATTTTTTCACTGAGAAACCCTCAGAAATCAAATATTATGATAACTAATACATTTAATGTGTAAAAGTAAATATAATGTGTACTTATTCGAATACTAGTTATTGAACAGTTTTATAACATTATTCTACATATAATAGTTAAACCGAGAACGCATATTTTTTTCAAAAATTGAAATCATGATTAACTACAAACTTTAATCTGAGAACCGAATAATCCGAATAGTTAACTAGGTATGATAAATTATTGTACGTGTTGGACTAATACTACACTTTTACGCATATTAACACGAATGTGTATATTGAATATATTTTAGGCACAACAACAAAGTAATCACAAACGGTATGTTCATGTTTTTTTCGACTACCACCCCGCTTCCTCATCACCACCGACCGTATCAGATTACCATGCCGTGCTGCTTCAACAACTGCCTCCGCACCGTTTGTTTTTGGATTTTTTTTGAACATTTATTTTTCCTCCAACTCCACTCTTATATTTAACCACCATTTAATGTAATTTCACATACAGTGTGAAAATGAGCAATTGCTAATTTTTAATTTTTTTATATTTATGAAAGAATATCTACAATCTATGCTGTAAGGCATAATTAGCAAATAGTTACATTGTTATATATACAGAGAGAGGAAAAAAATAAAATCGGTGATTTGGTATGAGTAGGGAGGCTATTCAGTGATAGAACCCAACGTGATTTTTGTTCTAATTATTTTTAATTAGATTAATTTTAATTGTTGTATTAACAGGTCTCGACACCAATGTGTTTCTTATTTTTATAACGTTTTTATGAACTCACAATCTTGTTTGTCGTTCCGGATGGAATCTTGCAACTCAAATTTCGAGCACTTCCCGATTAGCTATCCGGCTGAAACTTTCAGGGTAGCTCACAAATCGACGACAATGCATTATTAGTCCACAAGAGGTTTAAAATTCCACCCCTAAAGGTGGTTAAAATGGGGTCGATTTCTTGTCCGTCGTTCCGGGCGGAATCTTGCAATTCAAAAAGACTTATTTCTCACCCGCCAGTAAAAATTATGCGTGGTGCGTTTGGGCGTGAACGGTGCTCAGATATAAGCGGTACCGGGTTCAAACCCGTTCCAACATTACACTTTTTTGCATTTTCCTACAATCTTTTTTCAACCTTAAGTAGCAATTTATATTGTAAGAAATCTAAAAGTTTATAGAATTATTGCATTTCAATACCACAGAATACATGTTTACCATGTATATCCATTATATAACATTGTACATTTAAATATATAGATACGTACATACGAAAACAAAAAAGAACAAAATAACTAAAGTAGATTAAAAAATTAATCTAAAAATAACGTTTTAATGCGCCTTAAAAAGTATAAATTAACCTTCCGGGGGTCTTGATAACCAAATAGGACAAGTGAACTAGGGGGCGCATTTTTACTACTTCACACGTCTAACTATATATAAACATTCTCTTCTCATTAATAACTACCTTAACTAATTAATTGTGCATAATTCATGTACAATCATCTTTTCTCTTCTAAATAAAATAATACTTAATGACATGTCGTGTAAAATTGAGCACCACATTATTTTAAATGTTAAGCAAGTAGGTAGTTAACAAAAAAATTCACTTTCTGATCCGTTCCGTTAGAGAGACATCATTATGAGAGACAACTTAAGCATGAAAGCTTAGGTTTTAACATCTAAGTAGAAAAATGTGCCTCGCGTTTTTCTAGTTCACCTGTCCTATTTGGTTATCAAGACCCCCCGAGGGTTAATTTATACTTATTAAGGCGCATAAAAATGTTATTTTTAGATTAATTTTGTACACCCTACTAATGATTCAGTTGATGTCGGTTTAGATTTGTATTTAACCGTTTGAAATTCAGAGTCGCTATTTGTTGCTTGATTTTGATTTTGATTTTGTTTGCTGTTTATTGTTAATGGGTGATAGGCCTGGAGAACCGAGTCGCTTAGTGCTGTAACGGACCTGCTTGTCTAGCTGGCTAGACTAGGCAAAGTGGCCGCCGATAAGGCTAAAATAGACGGATCCCCACGGAAAACGGTTAGCTAGGCCGCTGTCTACGTCTAATTGGCCTTAAAGTCTCCCTTGTTGACTTAATATATCGCCCGAGCAGCTAGAACGGGCGGTCACACTGTTGAATAATCTAACTCTCTGCTGCAGGCTACAAGATGTTTTATTCTAAATTAAGGTAACATAAAAAGGCTAAATAAAATACCAATCGCGAGGTCGAGGATGATATTGGCGGTCCGTGATGGTAGTGTCAACTGGTTAATTAGATGATACGCGACGTACATTGTCCTGTGTGTGCGACCGTTCGCCTACCTATAGTCGGAGGTGTTGTGACAAGTCCATCACCCTGATTAGATTTATCTGAAAAAAGCGAAATTTGATTTGGCACGCTCTGTATACGCGACGTTTTTATTGTTAACGGAGGTATTTATTTTTTTCCTTCATGGCGACAGGTAAATTTATCGCGCGATAAGAATAACTGGTTTAAGCGGACCACCCGAGAGCGGCCGCGTCGGCAGTATTAGCAATCAATAATATATTAATTAAGTAATTTACCAAACAGACAATGATGAGGCTCAAGGGTGATGTAGAAACGGGATGTTCAACTCGTTGAAAAGCTGGCACTTTTTCGAAAAGATTACTTTTTATTACGCGAAAAACGGTGAAAAATGTAACAAGACGTTTGATTGTAATAAGATGAAATAACGGAGCACGATGGTGCATGGTTAAACTTATATATCACAAAGACTTGTATACCTATTATCATAACTAAATAAACAATCAAAGACTTCTCTGTTACAGTTCACGAGCGTCTTTAAAAATTTATCACAATCTTGCTGTTCCATTTCCGTGTAAACCCTATCATTACTTGCAACGGTATCCACATATTGTCTAATTGATCTTGTGATAGGCACTTGTTGTGTTTCACACTCATTTAAATGAGTTAATAGAGTTAATATCAAGAGGATACCAAGATCAGAACACTCAGTTTTCTTATTTAGTAACATAATCCAAAAAAAAAAGAAGGAAACCATTAAATTAAAAAAATAATAATACTAGACGCCTGAAAGTAACTACTACTTTTCCGAGATCCCATTTCTTATCAATAAATATTAAAAATCGCCGTTTAATTGAATCTATGTTCAATGTAATCAATATTTAACATGGTAATAGGATTAAAAACATAGATTAAAAAATCATAATGCAAAAAACATCAAAATATAACATGTTTATGTTCTATACCTCTCACATGTGATCATACTAATGTAATTTACTAATTATGTACCTGTACTTGAGCCTTCCAGGCGTTAATTCAATAAATAAAAAAAAAATGAAAATAAGCTAATTGTATTAGAAATTGACATTTAGTATTATTCATGGTGTATAGTAGGAATAATTATAGATGTGTTTTTATAAACAGCATAAATAATATTGTGTAAAACAACGTGTAATATTTTTGGCAATAATGACACACGTATGTATAAAAGTTTTCCCACAACACAATACATATAATGATTTTATATGCAGCACCTTAAAATTTGTAAAAAATGTTTTTATTATTCGAAAATGCTCTCTGTCCCCTTATTGGCTTTTTTTAAATACTAGGCGTGAATCATAAAAACACAATTTGATATCTTCATAGTATTAGCTACTCGCTTAGTTATTGTTTTTGAGTTAAATATTCAGTAGTTTTATATATGTTATTATTTGTATTTAAGAACTTGTTATTGTAAAAAACAATTAGTATTTTTCTAGCGTATTGTATTTTATTGCTTATTTAGGAAACTATTCAAATATTGGAAATATTCTCTAGCATGAAAAGATGATAGGTAGACAGCTAAAATAATTTTAAAAAATCGTATGTGTTTAAAATTGTAAGCAAAACTATTTATTATGAAATGCATTATATTTTTTTTATAAATTGTATGTAAGTGCAGTATTAAAACATTATTTCAAGTATTATTTAACGATACTAAAAAGTATTAAAATGTACGATAAAATTTTGTACATGATCATAAACAATATATATAGTACATTTTACTGGTCTGTATTACCACTCGAGCTGATTAGAAAGTGGTTCTGTTTGATCGGTACCACCGATCTGAACTTGAAGAATTTCGCCATTAACATATTTGTATTTGCTGCTTTTTACAATGTTGTCTATGGTGGAAACTAGGATACATGTGTGGCATTCGATATCGTCAGACATTATAAATGATTCTGGGTCTAGTACACTTCTGAGTAATCCTATTGAGCGACACAAAAATCTATCAATAGTTACAGCCGGAACACCTGAAAGAAAAAAATTGCAATTTTTGTTAATTTAAAAAAATGTTATTATATATTTAATTACATATAATATTTCTTAAAAAGTTAAAATTTTATTTTTAAAAAAATTGCAATATTATAAATAATGTTAAAATAAAAGTTTTTATAAATTACACTTTATGTAGTATAAATAATTACTTGATAGTTTAAATATTAAAGACCGTATAGCATCTTTAGTTGCTTCCCTTCTCTTAGATCCAAGACCCGGTAATAAAGTCATATCTAAAATAACTAATAAACAACCGTATCGTTAACAAATAAGAAAATATAAATTTCCCCAGCCCTACACCTCCATAGAGCTTGGACGTCTAAGCAAATATAGAATTATTTACAATAATTACCTCCGACAGGTTGAGCAGGCACAGGAATGTCTGTAAGAACAATATCAAATGGTTACACAAATTATAAAAAATATTTTTTGTATTTTATATGTACAGTCACTTTAAAATTGAAATCGCTTAGACCTTATAAAAAATCCTAAAATTAAAATTAGAAGCTGCTTTTTTAAATATTTATATTTTAATGAATAAAAACTTGAAGCTAAAAATAAATTCTATTATACTTTGAACTTACACAATATATATCATTTTTATTTGTATCTAGTTAATATGAATAATATTGAATATTTACCCATGAGATCAGATAACTTGTTTCGAATAATTTTCTCTCGACGTATGGAGTCTTAAATTTAAAATAAAATATTATATAAATACATGATTATTTATGGTATATATATGTATATGACTCAAAATAATAATTTATAAGTCAATTACGCTCTAAGTGACGGTTTGCTTTGTCTGAAATTAAAAAGAAAGTATTATACACTTATAAATGTAAAATAAAATAAAGAAAATAATATTACCTGGTACAGCAAACATATAAGCTAATTCTTCTAAAATTAAAGTAAAATATAAATTAGTAAATAATATAGGATTTAAATTTCTATTCTATTATACATTAGAAGACGGAAGTGGAGAACAGATGCGTTTTATAATGTATGTTGGATAGAATGGACAGAAGAAAATGTAGTGATTACATTTTATTGAATAAGATAACATCTGTGTTGTTAATCACAAAGATTCTAATTCGGTTCTTGAGTAAAATGTATGATTTATAACACAGAAAAATTTACTTAAAAAAAATGTCATTGTCATTCCTAAATCATCTTTATTTTATCTATATTTTATAATAACTATGATTACCCGACGAAACGTCTTCACGAATAAATACTTCAATTAAATCAGGCAATTTATCTAGAATCAACAAATAATTGTTTGAGCTATATTAAAAGACATAATTTATAATGCTTTTAAAATGCTTATAACACTATAAGGTTAAATAGTCAGTGAATATTAACGAAGGCAGTGGCTTGTCCTTACAACCTTAAATTTGTTTATGTAAATTAGGAAAATTGCTTCGGTAAGTATAAATATGAATGTTATAAATGCTTAAGTATTCATAAACAAACACTTTGTACACTCTAAATCTGAATAGTTACAAACATAACAATATAGTTTTATATATTGTATCATACCTTCCTCAACAGCCTTATCGATGTAAAAGTCTGCAATATATTATTAACACATACATAAAAATATGTTTGATAAAAGTAAAAATTTAATTTAAAATTGTTACTGACTTGTAAGGGTGACTCTCTTTGTATAGCGATCAGTAATAACAGAGCACTCAACTGTAAACAAAATTGTTTTGGTTTTTTATTTATGATTACTATTTATCTAATCAAAGGTACCACGGGGCACGAGGTAACCAAGAGGCAAGTGTAAAAAAGAAGTAATTACCTGCATTAAATGGCAAAATACTGACAAATGTAAATGATAAAACAAAGTAGTAACATTTAGTTTTCATCTGCAAACAAAAAAAAGCATAAAAATCGTTTACATCAGACACTGTCGCCAATTAAAGTTATGAAGTGACTATGCGGGATTATGAAGGTTTTATTATTAAGAGTACTATGATGTGTTTTCCATTTGTATTGTTTTTGTATTCTCTTTTACGATGAGCATAGAAATATGAAATTTTAATGTTTCGTGGGGCGAAGGTCTGAAAGGTTTAGTTAACCACAAGAAAAGATGGTGGCCTGTGAGAGCAATCAACATTAAAAAAAGCTGTAGGACCAGTGGAGGTGGAAAATGTTAGGGATGTATGCATATACATTTTCAATTATATACTAGTATAAGGGAAAATGCCAGTTGAGTAGATGGATGGCGTTTTGTTGGACCTTTATTAAAAGACAGGGGGGATATTACAAGAATTTAGAAACTATAGAACAATAAAATTAATGACCTCATTATGAAGATTTGGGAAAATATGTTAAAAAACAGAATTAGAAATGAGACACCAATAAGCTGCTAACCGAAAAAATAATATCTGAATATATCTTTCAACATTCAAAAATATTTGTACATGATTACATATTAACATAGCTTTGTAGCAAATTTTTTAATCAATTTTTTTTTCATTTGTGTTTTTGCAGTTTTTCGTAAAATGTTTGCATTGTACAATGTTCAATGTGTTATCTGTTTAAATCGCCGTGTTGTAAATAAGTTGTTTGTATTTTTTTTTGTTTTAAGTGCTAAATATGTTATTATGAATTATTAAAACCCTTTTTTATTTTAGTTTCGAGATTAGTTAAAAAAGCATATATGCTTTACAAAAATGTATGATATTGATTTTATATGCTGCATCATTTATTTTTGACATTATATAAGTCATAGCACCGCATATACAGTAAATAGCAAAATGTTTCATACTCCATTTATTGAGATTTTACTTAATTTAATAAGATTAATACAATCAAATATTATTTACCTAATAAATTAAAATAATATAAATAATATTATAAATATATTTTTATATTGTTGTATAATTTCAAATTTTAGTAACCATAACAACATGATGCATATGAACTAGTTGTGTGGTCTTAAACAAAAAAAAAGATCTGTTATTATTTCTTATTAGCTAATTTTGTTGAACTATACATATGAACCTAAATATTTTTTCGGTAAAATTATAAATGGTATATCAAAAATCACAACAGCCTACAATATTAAATGCATACGCAATACTGTAAAATAATTATAATGTGCT
Source organism: Adelges cooleyi (assembly GCF_023614345.1). Classification (NCBI taxonomy): domain Eukaryota; kingdom Metazoa; phylum Arthropoda; class Insecta; order Hemiptera; family Adelgidae; genus Adelges; species Adelges cooleyi. The sequence goes on from NW_026095751.1 coordinate 3,645,596, forward strand.
TAAAAATGCAATTAGAGTGGATAACTTTTCTTTTTAGATAGTTTAATATATATATACAGGGTGATTCATTAAAGACAAGACGTTTTCTTGGAAAATATAAATATTTTGATAATTTTTGTTTTCCTGAATGGTTAGGTACATATTTTACTATATTTTTCAATATTTAAAATATTTTTATCTTCAACCCTTATATGTAAAACAAGTATCGCATTTGGTTTTAGGAATGGAAACGTATATTTTTAATTTTATAAATCTGTAGACAAAATTAAAAAAAAAAATATGGTGGCGTTCGAATTTTATATTTTCAACTATCTGTTCGTTTGCTATGACTTGATAAAGATTTGAATTTAAAATCAATATTTGTTGAGTTAAAATTGAGAGTAGCGCTTTTGTCTGCTATTAAATAATAATCTTGACCCTAATCGGTAATACTGTCACCGATAACCAGACCTAAATCGGGCTTCTAATTGTTCCATTCCATTTTATTTTTTTACTTTCACCTACTTATAACTTAACGGCAACGTTTATGGCTGTTGTACTTCTCAATTATCACACACAGTGCATAACATGCGTGTCATACATAGTATGGTTACAGTATGCATCAATTATTATTACTTGCATTTATAACAATTTATTTCCTAGCAAATTTCTATGGGCAACAAAATCAATTGAGGCACGGTGAGCTATTCAAAATATTTGCAACCAGAACGCTAATTTATATTCACCATCGGTAATATAAATGTAATACACTAACACTCAATGGTGTTCATCACTTAGAGTACATTGAAAAATTCCTGAAAAAAGCATCTAGTAACTACCGCTGCCGAAAAATAGTAAAAACTATTAAAATATAGAATTAACGTCAATTCTCACACGAGAGCCCATAGGTATATAAATGAACCGTATATTTATCACAAAACAAATTAATTCTTAAGTATTTAATTAAATATTTTTAGTATGAAGTGGGTAAAGGTAACACTTTTAAATAATTCGAAAAATCATCATGACATTATATAATAAAAAAAAAACTAATCGTCAATAAGGAAAAGTTATTAACGTTATAAGCCCTGTGTTAAAGGTTTTCAGCCAAGTCTGCAACCACGAAAGAGCATTTTCATGTCACGTTGAAGTACCGAATAAATTTAGAGTAGTGGTGGAACTATAGATAATGATATAGTATATTAAGAAGCAGTAACAAGCTAGTATAACAGGTTGATGAAATATGGCCAAGGGCAATATAACTAATATACATATGCGGAGCAAAGGTTTATATTTCAATAATAAAAAATATTCCAATAAATAACATATTTGTGTAAAACACGTACACCTTCTAACTAAGTAAGTAAATTGAATAACAAAAAATGTATTAATTATTCATACCATTATATCCAAAGAGAGATACCACTAACAAATTGTTTTAAAGTAGAAAGAAATCTGGGCAAATCTTTTGATTAGTAAATAATTAATTTCCAACAAAAAAAAATTGAGAATGATGAACTTGTTTTCGTCCAATGTTTTTAATACTTTAGAACTCTGCCAAAAATCCTAAGGCCCATAACTAGAATTGCAAAATTTTGCGTAACATATATTTCTATTGACGTTTTATTTGTTGTGTATACACATAGATGCCCCAAAAAAACATCTCTACATTTTACCGTTTCTATCGACACGTTAGGCTATTGACAAGTCGCATGATATTTATTTTCGAGCAGTCAGGTTCTAACGAGCCGGTTGAATTAGTCTTCGTTGTATGACCTCTATTAATTCTATCGTTAAAAGAAGTATTTTTAACAAAATACAAACAACAATTTTTTCACTCTTCCATATACTCGAAATAAGACGATGAAGGATTTTTAAAAAGTCTTTTCCTGCAATTTTGAGCAGTTCCGAGTTGATATTATTTTCCCTGGCGCTTTGTTATTTTTTAGGGATTTTACTATATGTTCAATTTCGTCCATACTGGGCTCGGGTAATTCTAGTTCGGCCGTTTGGTACACTAGTTTTTCATATGGACTATAACTGGTATTTTGTTCTGCGCTGTCGTTAAGTACATTGTCAAAGTACTCTTTGAAGTTTTCTACAATCATCTTGGGATCAGAAACTAGATTGCCGTTTCCATCTTTCATAATAGTCGTCCGTGCTTTAAATCCTTCCTTAACGGATTTGCACTTTTCAAAAAATAATTTCGGGTCTTTTGTATATTTCTATTTCTTCTAACTTCCTGTTCTCAGCGATTCTTTTCTGTAATTTTATTTGCTACATTACGTAATCGTATATAGTTTTGCACGTTATCATTGGTAGGGTCTTGTGTGATGATTGTTCTTGCTTCCTGGCATTTTTTAATCGCTTCTTGGCATTCATCGTTGAACCAGTAGTTTTTCCTTTTTGTTTTTCCTACCCTTAGGCTTTCCGCTGCTTTTGTTAGCGAGTCTTTGATTTTTTCACAAGTTGTGGTTGAGGTTTTTTCAGCTTCAAATTGTGTTGTATTATGTTTAGCGAATTCCATAGTTACTTTCCGTTTAAATGTTTAAATTCCAGCATCACTTTTGATCTTGTCTCTGTGTAATTTAGTATTTTTACTTTTTTGTTGGTGTCTTTCCATTTAGCTGAGAGCTTGAGGGAGAATTTCGCTACCACCAGATAGTGGTCCGAGTCTCCACCCGCACCTCTGTATGTTCTCACATCGCATTTGCAATGCTTGACTGATGACATTTATCTATAATGACATGATCAATCTGAGATTTTGTTCTTCCATCCGGGGCTGACCACGTATGCTTGTGTATGTTTTTCCTTGGGAAATATGTGCTACTTATGACTAGCTCTCTGGAGATTGCAAAATTAATAAATTTGCTTCCATTATCATTGGATGTATCATGCAGGCTTTCTTTTCCAATGATCGGTCTAAACATCAACTCTTTCCCTACTTGAGCATTAAAATCTCCAACTGTCACTTTGATACAATGTCTTGGTAAGGAGTCATTTTCATCTTTGTCCTCAGTTAGTGCGTAGCAGTTAATTAAAATTAAGTCAAATTTGCGTCCTGCTACATGGATGTAACATATACGCTCATTAACAGCTTCAAATTTTTTAATACAGGCCATAATTGTGTTATTTACTACGAATTCTACTCCTTTTTCGTGCCTATTAGATGTTGTGCCATTATAGATTACTGTTGCACTTTCTGCTTGCACATTTCCGTTTCCGAGCCAACGTATTTCTTGTAGAGCTACAATGTGTAGTTTATAGCTTATAATATTTTGCACACGACCGTCTCGCTTTTTTTTAAGTTAACTAGTTATTATATTCACTTTTATTTATAATAATTCGTGTAGACCTTTGACCTCTTTGTCCCCTCGTTGTTTTGATTCCATTATGCCTATACTCTACTGTACTAGTCCTCTCGGATAAAATCACTTTCAAATTAACGCTTTGATGCTTATTTGTAATAAAGCAATCAAGCCAATCAAGGGCCCAACGGCATCGCCGCGCCGCCGTCAGACCGGTTCGTAACAATAACAAAACTCATGTGGTCAATGCGACCAAACAAGCTCAAACAGATAATATTAGTCATAATACTGATAAAGTAGTTTTTAATGATGGTTCTGAATAGATAAGGCACAGTGATCAGATATGGCCACACGGTCCAAAAAGAAAATGGGTTATTTCCCGCTTCTGATTATTCAGACACGCCTAGTGTTGACCAAACAAACTCCGATTCCTTTGAAACTACTGTACCAATAAACACCACAGCACAAAAATCTCCTAGACCCGTTAGGATTTAAATACCTATTTAGCGTTTTACTCTTTGTGATTATTTATGTTAGTGTATTATTTTTGCATATTATAAAACATATGTGCTACACATAATTATTATTTTTGCATGAAATGTTGTTATTGTAATTTGATATTGTTTTTGTAATAATTTGTATTATCTGTCTATATAATATTATAAATGTAACTATGGTTAAGTATATTATTTTAAATATAAAAAAAAGGAAAGAGGTGTTACGTATCAGCAGTTAATATAAATATATGTAGTGGGGATTGTTCACCATACGCGAGTGCTATACCGGCACAAATTGTCGTTCGTGTAATTTGGGTTTCATAATGAACATCGGCGAATATTATTATTTACATTAATCTAATTGTGTTTTACTTTCATACTAAGGTATAACAACTTTTATCACGTAATCACCATAAAGTTATGACACCACACAACCTTCCATCTACTTAGCCATATCAAGCCAAATTTAACCCCTTTTATCTTAATTGACCTTATTCATTAAATGTATTCAATTACAGTATTTAAGAGTGTCTGTGGAGAGTGTTTAGTGAAACAAAAGTCTGGTAGTAAACCTGGTTAAGGAAGTTTGGTTGAGAGCAATGAAAAAAAAAAGCGTTAGGACAAGAACTGAAGGAGTACCAATGGAAGTGTAGAAAATTACTGGGAATGTTAGTATAGGCTGGTTAAAAGATTTTTTTAAAAAGCTAGTTGAAGGGAAAATAACAGAAAAATGGTAGAAGAGTTTTGTAGTATTTATATTTTAGGACAATATAATATATGTGTATATTTAAGGGGAACTACAACAATGTAGAAACTCTACAGTAAATTTATAAAATAAGAAGAATACAATTTACGATCCACGGTATAAAGATGTTGAAAATATTATAGTAAAGAGAATTAAAAGTAAGACATCAATATCTACTTCATAAGATCAAAGACAAATGGAAATTACATCCAAACAAATATTTTTAAACATGAAATAACAGCCAGATATAACTTTTTGGAAAATAATTGAATTTCTACCCAACTTGAGTGGGATATTCTTTCTATAAAAAACTATCGATGTACATCAAAACCTGAAAAAAATATCATCACATATTTTCCTAGAAGAAGCGGTCAATTTTTCTTTTGATTATAAATTGTTAACAGCATATGTGTTAGCATTGTATTTACAAAAAAAAAAAATTTACAAGTTTCAAAATGATTTGCTAGGTATATTACACGATAACTATACTTACCGTCTTTGAAGTTTTATTGTGGTACTTAAACAATTTATACGACAAAAAAACAACTGATCAGTTTGTTAAACTGTTTTTAAGTGCTTTTCTTGCGACTTGTCAATGGGCTTATAATAATGCAACAATATAATCTAAATATGTATATATTTTGCAATGTGCTTATTTTAATATAATAAAATGTTGTATTGACCAGTCAAATTTTGGTTTTATTAAATGTATATTATAATTAATAGCCAAATCAAATAATTGACCATACTACTCTAATGTCGGCGGTAAAACAATATTTTTATAAAAAAAAATTTTAAATGATTTCGTATCGATGTTAAAAACAAACGCGTTTAGAACTACTATTTGAGCAGCTATGGTATTAAAAAAAAACCGGCATAGCATAAAAATCGCGTAACCTAATATTTTAAAACGTACAGGCCTTTCAAACTATTCAAATAAACTAAAATACAAAAAAAAAAAAAGTGACGATGTAATGTCAATATATTTTTACTTTCGTGTTTAGGCCTGCTATACCTTTCTAACCACTAGTCCGATTTCATTGCACAGCAAGTCTATTAGTAAGTAATACTATAGAAATTCAAAAGTGGTAAGTACACTTATAAGAATTATAATGTCTATTTCGTTTTATAAATGTCTTATAAGTCCAGTTTTTTTTATAATATGTTTTGTTTTAAAAATAAATAACAATTCTGAAATATCAATCAGAAAATTTAGTAAGGTTAGGTTAAACCACATGATTGAAAAACTAAAAACTTATCAGCTACTCGACGGAGTTAATCACTAAGTGACGCCCGTGTCTAAAATAAAAGGTGTTTAACTGTATTATATTTTACAGTTAAAATGAAAATTCACTGCTTCATAATATCGTTTGCCGTTGTAAAAGTTTTGGCCTTCGGTTTGGGTAGTTATTTAATTTTTACATGTACCTATTCAAAATAGTTCACCGAATGACTAAATTAAATATTTTATGTTACCTTACAGACGAATATAAGAGGGCAGTTTTCTATGCAAGTTAGTGACATTGTTTCATAAAAAATAACCTTTATGTTATTAAATTTTACAATTATATATATGATTTAAATAATTTATTACAGACAGACACTTGGAGAAGGCTATTTCTAACGGTAAGATATACTTAATATGAACAAACCGATATAAAATTGTTTTGTTATGTTCAGCTGATTTTCAGACTTATAAATCGAAAATTATAGTTTCTAAAATCTATCTAGATTAAGAGTGCATGATGGATGTGTAATATTTGTAATCCAAACATACATTATTTTGAAAATCAAATAATTTATATTTTTACTCGAAACATCTGTTTCTGTAATTTACGTAGAGCATTACAAAGCTATTGTTATGAATCACTGCATGAGCCATGTTAGTGCTGACCCAGCACATGGTAAACGACACGGCCCGTGCAGACGGTACCAGTACATATTAATCAATTAATCAATCGTGTTTCCGGCGTCTATTAATTACAACGACCTATGTTTAATAATATTACGCACTAACCTAAACCTATATAATTATTGTAAGATTATCTTTCGGGTAAACATGTGTAATGTAGATATGTTTAATGAACAAACAAATCGATCTTAATACAATAAATATTGTGTCAGTCACATTATTTATATCACCGATACCTGAGGTCTCTAATACTATATTGAACACGACATCCATGGACAGACTGCCAATAACTCAATCCCAGGTAAGACTACTCAAAGAAACTGAGACCACCGGAATCAACCGCGGTCACAACAATTTAGTCAACGACTATAAAACCTAACATGGTGCTTAGTGTAGATCAATAGTTCTCACTTAAAGCCTAGTGTAATCTTTTTCTGATCTATATCTACGAGTATTAGAGTTTAAAATATTATTTGTTTTTTTCTAGATATTGGACTGAGAGAAGTGGTTTCAGACATTATTTTTGGATTGACATTGAAGACAACAATGGGTAGCTATAGCAATAAAATAAATTAAAAAAAAACAAATAAATAAGATATGGTTTGCTAGTAGAAAAACAAACTTGAAAATTACATTAAAAATGTAACAACGATTTAAAGTCGTTTCCGCCGTTGTCAAGAGCGCGTTATTTGTTAGCTTTTTGTGCTATTGCGCAAGTAATTTGTGTTCGTTTTTTGTGAAATTCACATATCTCGTTTTAAAATAAATGCATGTGAGGATTGGTGTCGAATTCGAGTCGATCCTCCCTAAACTTACTAAGTTAGAGAGATTTTAGTTTTAACTCCGCGGCAAATGGTCGCAGAGTCCTATTTCGCACGCTGACATTTTGGTTTTAAGTACCCCAACAGGTACGTCTCCACTCTAGGGACCTACCATCCCTATCATGGGCCCACCCCAATTTTGGCTCGAGAGGTCCTATACTCAGCACATGCCTTAGGGCAGCCAAAAGAGGTCCACCTACCAGATTTGGAAATTCTAACATTATTTTACGCTGGTAATCAGCAGTTATGTTTAGTGTATTTTGTGATATACAGCGAATACATTTGGATCGCGGCAACTCGTTTACAAGCAAGTAGTGGAAGTGCTGTACCCGCCACCGTCATGTCTGCTGAAGAGGAAATGGATACTACCGGATATTGTACCTCAAAGGGGCCGCGATAAGCTTTAGGCAACCTGCCACTAAAAAGGGTGCCGATGATGATGGAACATTGAGCCAGATTTTAAACATAGGCTGGTATAGGATTCCCTTCTCCACAGAAAAGGGCAGAAGAGTATCTCACAGATTACTTACAATGCCATGGTAGCTAAAACTAACGAGCTACATAACTAAATCTTCGAGCTACATCATAAAGGTTCGTCCAAAAAAAGGGCCGATGCATCCACAGGCAGCCCGGAATTAAAATATGGGCCGATTGTGAACGAGTTTTCAAAGGGTATTTGCGATAAACAAATATAGATTAAGACACTTAAATTTGAAATGGCACACTTGGAATCTACCCAAACTGCGCACCGGGCGATGGCCCTGAGAGAAGAAAAAGCAATAAAAATAAATCTAAAAATAGAAATCGCAGTGCCTCTCGAAAATCTAATAGGTCGAAATCTAGGACCGCTGCCCGTAACGAAAAGTTGGTAACCAATAGAGAAAAGCCCCCTCCGCCCCCGTATACTGTACAATCGACAGCCCGGATGTCCTTTTACGCGGTTTGGGTCCGATTATTCGCGTGGTTCAATAAGTAATATACTAACGGATTGTGAAGATAAAGACGGATAAAGTGGACTGTATAGGTGATAAGGATGATACTTACAATAAATTGAAAGCGAACGTGAAATTGTAACAAATAAAATATGTATTAAAACATAAAACATAAAAACGAACATAAAATTAGTAATCAATGGGGACAGGGGGGAATACTTATAAAACTTATGCCACACGGCGCAATAACCTAACAAAAAGAATTACTATATTTAAGTTAACATTAAAGTACTTATCGACTATCAGCATATTGGTATTGTATCTGATGTTCAAACCCAATGGCCACTAGGATGGCGGATATGTAGTTGATGAGATGTTCCACACGATGATGCCACCAGGATGATATATACACACACGCTAAAGTGAAGGCGAATCGCAAAGCGATTAAACTTTAGGCATGAGGGTGCAGGCGAGATATGCACTGGGGTGCAAGCGATTTATATGCACAAGAGTGCAGGCGAACTATAGACACAAGAGTGCAGGCGAATTGCAGGGCGATTTAAAACGATCCGGAAATGACCATGTGCTAAAATGGGACCATCAAGCAAGGCCAAGATGGCGTGATGTACATCGGCAAACGAGTATACGTCCGGTAGGTACAACGGTCAATGAAAACATGGGTTGCTGACAAGGACGAGCTGCATTACATCAGCGTCCGCTCCAGCCGGTGGTGGTGGCACAAGCAGTGTTGCCAGTTCACCACATGATATTAAAAAAGGGGCGCATGTGTGCATAACTGGATCGAACATATACCATCTGTGTAAGCGACCCACTCCGCAAAAGCGCAGTAAAGGACATGCTTTGGACGGAGATGATAAAAAATCGCGGAAGGTAGAACTGAATCTCATTGAGACTAAGCTGGGCAAGTTAAATCCGACGTATCTGGTACTAGAGATCTACTTCGGGACATCGCTAAGAGCAATTCCTTATTGCTCAAAGAAGAAGCAGCGAGGTGGCCAAGAATTAGGGTATGGAACGTTGATTCAAGCTTTTTAACTGATTCAATCCCGGAGAGAATTGTAGTGCAAAATTCGGAACCGGGCCTTTCTACGGAGAGGGCAAACGCCCTCCTTAAACCTGTTTTTTAATAAGGACCTCGTGAGGCCTCGACGTGCAGCTGGGATATAGAAATTCATCCAGAGCATTTTGATCATTTTGTGTCAAGAAAAGATTTTTACTTGGGCCTCTAAATTGATGTATTACAAGGACGTTATGAAAGAAGTCCACTGCAATTTGTCTTAGAGGAACGCTTAACATAGGCTTCACCATTAAATTTTAAGAAGGCAGGATAAGGACTGTAGGCCACGCCAAAGTTGCGACTGATCTCTCATAAACCCAGCACTTGGCTGATATCAAGAGCAAAAACCAGGATCTCTTTACCAGACTCAGAGTGACATACAGTGGCAAATGGGGCACTTGCAGGAGCAATGTGACGCTCCTCTATAACTGTGTATTCCAGCCCAGAATCCTATACGGGATATCTGATACCCTGCTGCCGAGTCCAGTCTAAAGGCATGATACCAATCCGAAAGTAAGGTATTACGAGGACGTGATCCTGCTGACAAGGACAGGGTTCTACAGGAACTATGGTTCGCTCTCTGTGACGGATGGAAAGTGAGATGGGACATCTGGGCAACTGGTAGATGGACATATAGACTTTTCCACAACTTTGCCCAAAGATTATCTGTTCCTCTCTACCTAAGGCATTTTGTCATACAATTCTCACTGGTCACGGAGACTTCAAGGTCAAACTCCATTCACTGGGGCTTGCAGACGATCCGGGTTGCATATGTGGTGCACCCGATAAAACTGCGGAGTATATCCTGCCGTATGTACTTGTCTCCTCCCGGCAAATCTACCGTGCCTTTGCACGATTTTCCAAGGAAACCCTTGAAAATTGAAGAACCAAATGAAGATGATAAGGTGTGGAACACCAGGAAAGGAGACGAGCCTCTACTCTGGCCCAACTTTTGTCGTCGTGGAACAGGATCTACGATCGACAGGGCTGCGAAAGGCACGAGGGCCTCGTTGAGTCACTCATCGATCGTGGCGCGAGGCTCTGGTAGCCGGGCTACTCGCCGTGACTTACCAGTTGATAGGGAATCAGAATACTTCCAAGGAGCCTGCCTGCCTACCGTAAAAGGCGACTAATAGGCTGATTTACATAGAATCACTTCATCTTGTGTCCAACTTTCCTCGGCCCAAAACTAGTGCCCACCGCTACTAGTCAGTCCGTGGTCGAAGGCGATCCCTCTGGGGTGAATAACAAAAAGCCAGGGAACACCTGTTACAAAGATTTTTTTTTTTGCAAATTTATCAGCGTTTAAATCAAATATTTTACTATAAAAACCTAAATGGAATATTTCTGATATACAAAACTGATTTTACCTCTTACAACCTTATCCAATCATTATACCCGTATTTTATACTAGTCGTCAAATCTTAAATTTAGACATTATTTTTAGTATCGTTCAATCGGTGTAATAGGTATATAGGTATATCGATGTATACAGGTTGTCCCAAAAAGACCTGACCAATAAAAAAAATTATGTTCTAGTGAATACATTTTTATTCAATTAATTTATACTCAATTGCGATATAAACATCACGTTTTTTGGCACTTAACTGTTTATTTTTTAAATTACTGTTATTATTATTTTTTTTTTCAATTCAAAATTTTATTGAGAATTTTGACTTGAAGTAAAACAGTTATAAGTAATTAAAACTGCGGTGTTTATAGCAAAAATTAGTGTAAATTAACGTAAAAAAATATATATATGCAAAATATAGAGCAAAAGTTATTTCATTATCAGGTCTTAGTGGGACACCCTGTATAATTGAACCATTCACATTTGTTTAGCTTAATATTATTTATACTTTTTCTACTCATTTTAGCAGAAATTTCTTTGTTGTTGTCTGTGCCGGGTAATATGATTTTTATTGTTTTTTGGTCGAGTTTCTCAGTGGCTTAATAATTTTTAATTATATATAATTTTCGTTTTAATTTCAGAGTTAGCAAACCATTCATACTTACTCGGTAACCATGTTTATATATTGCATATTTGTAATATTTTAATAAATTAATCAGTGTCGTTTATACAATTATAATAGAAATAAAGATTATTCATAAACTTATATATTAAATTCTATCATAAGAAAATATGTACATTAAAATGTATTTAATTTTTTAATTTTAGGAGACAAATGTAATCAAGATTTATTGCGAACTCTAATAATCCATTATACATGTAATTATAAATTAGAACAGTTTCTAAAATTAATAATTGCTCAATTCTAAACAATAAGTTTTACAATATTTTGCATTGAAATATTGGTCCAAGGAATCTTAGTTTGAGAATGACTAATATAGATAAAATATAAAAACTGATTTTTTTTTAATTTATGATAAATTGATTTCTTATATTTTTGTTATAGCTCAGCCTGTGCCAACTGCAGGTGTTAGCGAAAGTAAAAACGCATTTATTTAATATTCGTAAATAGACCTTATTGCTTAATTTATTAGTCGAAATTTATGTTAAAAGAGTAAATTGACATTTTTCGATTGATTTCTGAAATAAAACTCATTTTCTCAAATAACATTATTTAAATAGTCGATCAGTATGGCGGCTATCGAGTTGAAAATTTGGCAAAAGCTTTCTTAGGTCACGTGCCTTCGAATAGTTGATAAGAAATTTAATTTCGTGGAGGGGGTAATTTTTTACATAGAAACTCGGCTATGCCCATTGCAATTATTTTATGAGTAAATTAACGTAGAGCGTTAAAATAATCATCCGATATAGTAAAAAAGTTATGAGATACCTGCCAATTGTTACTTCATTGCATATTAGTTACCTAGAAATGTAATTTTCCCTTCTTTTGGGGTTTTCAGATTTTTTAGATAATCATATTATGTGTATTTATAATATGAGCTATGAGCACATTATTCATCTAGCTTTTGCCTAATTTTCAACATTAATGCCCTAAAAATTCAAAGAAAGGAGTTATAATAAAAAATAAATTTCTCTACTATTAATTACATTGTCGCCATTACAATTGTCTTATAGATGTTTGGAGTTCTACCTATAAAAACTCGCGTCGAATAGTCTGTTTGAAATTAATTTTATCACTTTCAGTTAAACTTATAAATATTGTCGAATTTAGACCTCACCGCCCCAATAATCTTCGTCCCACTATGCCTCGACTCCTTTGTGCTGTTTTTTTTTAGTTACCAAATAATTTTTGCAGCGTTTGAAGATCAGGTATTTTCATATTTTGCACTTGATAAAACGTCGATGACTAGAGAAGAGAGAGCAAGCTTCCTCCGCGCAGGTAAATATTAATAAATGCATGTAATAATCAAGCAATATTTTAATGAAAAAAAAAAAAATATCACAGATGTATTCTTATCACAGTAGTAAAATAAATAAGTTGTATGTAATTAGAAAATGCGCATAACAGTATTTTTACCTTAACAAACAATTAGTGGTAACATTATTTATTTTTATTAACACCTTCCTGTCCTTAAATAGCTTTTGACTTTTTTTGTCTGTCTATTTAGGTAATACATTTTCAAATTTAGGTTTCTTTTCTTTTTTTGGGTTTTCCAGATATTTTAAATAATTGTTTATTGTTCGATTTTTGGTTTTATGTTGAATATTAATAATAAATATATATAAATACAAGTATAAAAGTTATTATAAATCGATGTATTTCATTTGGATCGTTAAAATATCAAAACTTAAATCAAAAACTTTGATTAAACATTTTCTTTTTTATGATGAAATTTCGAATTTTTTTATATTTTTGGCTTAATAAATTACGTTTTATGGGCTATTTATGCTCTACAATCTGAACGCTTTGTTATGAACCACATATCAAAATTGGTTAAGTGGTTTAAGAGATATTGTGTTAAAATGGTTTTCAAAAACTTTTGTAGTCAAATATTTTCACGCTTTTACCTTTGATAAATTCCAAGCAAATACGTTAGTCTAAATCATTAGACAACAGGAACCTGCTAAACTGTTTTAATACTTAAGCAGTTAATGACGATTCATGGAAAACAACGACGACAAATGATTTTAGACAGACGATCAACGTCGTCTACATCCTTTAATGAAAATACCATTTTAATAACATTATTGTTATTTTAACGATTTTATCGAAAGTTGTACTTCTATCATTACGGACTCGTATCGAAGCATTCATTTACAAGTGTATTTATCACTCTTTGTTATAATAATTCATATAGACCTATTAGCTCACAGCTCCAATAAACTCCACCTCCCCCGACCTCACTAGGCTGGCTTTTTTGTTCTTATATTTTGTTCATTATTTTTTGCAGAAAATTTATTGCCACTTCTTGGACGCAATAGAAGATATATTATGAAAATTGTTACAATACAATTACTCTCTGCAGTATTACGTAAATGTTTATATACACTTATAATGGTTTTATTCATAATTAAAATTATACCATTTCATATACTATTAAAATTAAGAATTTATGAACATTTATTTTTATAATTATCATAATTCGTAATGACAGTAATACGAGAAGTATTCAATTTCAATTCATAAACAATACATAATGTTATAGAATCATTTTAATTACAGTAGTATTCAAATTAATTTTTTTGTAAGTATAGAACTCTCATAACACTCATATTATGCCAAGACTTTTATCCTAACATATAGTTAATATTTGTTTAATTTGTTTTATACAACGCATTATCTGTTGTTTCTTGCACATCGAAGATTAGTAGTAAGAATTATCAATTTAAATTTAGCAAATTTTTGAAGTGAAATGATTTTGTTTTTAAGGTTGGGAAGCACCAGAATACGACAGTTTGGACAAGATATGTAGTTTAACAGGTTTATACAGAAGTATAAGATACCCAGCTAGAATTACAATATTTGCTCAGGTTAACGATAAAAATACTTGTGAAATCGGGGATGGAAACACAACCCCTATCAAATACAAATTCATCGACAACGATTATTATGAAGTATATAATGAACTCTATAAAGAAGTTGCTATACCAAAAGCATTACTTCTTGACGAGGTGCTCGAATGGGCAGCAGAAGAATATGTATAATAATGTCTAATATAGAATACACTAAATTAAATATTGACAATTTGGATATAAGTGCGATTGTGCTTATATCCAAATGTCAATTAATTGTCAATGTGTTTTAAAATAAACAGTTTTGAACTCGATTATAAACATATTTGTTGCTTATTGATTGACTTACCTATAATGGTGTTTATAACTTTTTAGTGTAAACATATTCCATTCAAAATGCCAGAGCTAATATAATAATGTTCGCCTTAAAAAGGATTTGAGTAAAAAAAAAAAAAAAAATGTATTAAATATTCATTAAATTTAAACCTAACAAAAAGAAATGCCTAAGCACTGTCGTACACGATATGGGCTACAAAAATGTTCATTGGTTTTTGTACCGTCGCTCCGCTCAACAATTAGATCAGCGCCTAAGTAATATAACATTAGATAGAGTAAAGTAATTTGTTTTTCTTTATGCGCAATCATAATCTGACGGCGAACGAAGTGTAAAGATATGAATGTATTTTGTAACTTAAGTACATAATCTTATTATCCAAATGAAACATGTTTTTTTTATACTAGCTACCCGTGCTCTCAAAGTTATTTGCATAGTAGGCACGGGGAGGTCACAGGTTTACAGGAATTATAACAACTGAAAGTGATAAAATCACTTTCGAATAAATGCTTTGATATGAATCAGTTGTTAGTATTTTCAAACCAGTAAAGTCCAAACCAAGCACAATATAATCCAGCAAAGTTACAAAGTATTAAATTGAGGTGCTGTATTTACAAATCAGCTTCAAAGCGTTCATTTATAAGTGATTTTATGACAAGGTGTACAGGAATTATTATTAATAAAAGTGATGAAATTACTTTCAAATAAACGCTTTGATGATAATTTGTAAGCACTGCACCTCACTTAAGTTCTTTCTTAATATGCTGGGTTATGCTGTGCTTGGTTTGGACTTAACTTAACTTTGAAAAATACTAACTACTGATTCACATCGAATCGTTTATTCGAAAGTAATTTTATCACTTTCAGTTGTAATAATTCCTGTAAACCTGTGACCACCCCGTCCCTACTGTGCCCCGACCACACCATGTCCCGTCCCCACTGTACTGGCTTTTTTTGTATTTTAAATGATATTTATTAATATGTACTAGTAATCAGAATTCATAATATCTAGTTTCGAAAAAGTATTTTGCATGCTAAGTGCTGATTAACTGAAGTGTAAGTCTAGCTATCTGTCAGATCAGAAACGTTCTACTACTAATAAAGCGAGTGTGCTACTTTCTTGAAGTATAATTTTTTTTTTTTTTTTATAATTTCAAATTTATATAATATGTTGAAAATCAAGTATCTGGTGTTGCTTACTTCACGGGCTTAGTAAGCAAGGGTCAAAAACAGAAAGAAATGTTTAGAAGTCAGTCAGCTAAATGGTGAACAAAATTGACAGATGTATAAAAAAAATAATCATTAGTGAAACCTTTTTAATTCTGATTATTTATAATAATTATAAGTATGCGTTATCAACAAATCAATTCCTGTTTTTAGGCTACCTCAACACTTGTTAAATTGTAAACGTACCATTATAATAATTATTGTTAGTTATCCAATATAATATACTCGTATATTATCATACAGAGAATAAATATCATCGAGTGATATCATAATTTTTAATTTACAGTCACTTGTAATATAAAAATACTGAGAATATTGAACAACAAAATTAATCAAACGTTTCCATTTCCATCAGGCGTATAAAAAAAAACGCAGGAAAGAGTGGAAACATAATTAAAAAATAATATTTTTCTTATACGAATGAAACAACGGAAACTGTTATCAGTATGTACGGATGACGGCGCCGTCACTTCTTCACGCTTAAATATAATAGATATCAAACACCGTACAACTGTTATAATATTTCACTAGATTGTGCAATATATCCTACCACCATTATCCACTCACCGCTTCAAATACAAAAAAAAAAAAAAGATTTATAAAATAAAAAAAAGAAGCAGGGAGTTGCTCGTTGTCATAGCGACACAACATACTGCTACAAAAATAGAACTAATTAATAAAAGATGATATAAAAATAAAGAATTATAACAATGAAAATGTTCAGAATATAAGTGCGTACATTGGAGTACTATCTTGGCATAGGTTAACACTAATAGGTGATATGGATGATCTTAGAGCGATTCCACCTTTTATCTTGAATGGCACAACGTAGACAACCATCGACAAGGAAAGCATTGACGTGTATCCCCCCGCATTTCTAATGTAAATCCCCGTTGTAAATCTGTGCATTGTATGTTAAATCCAAGCACATTATAAAGTAGGGAAGTATTAAAGTGAGGTGCATCTACAAATTTGCACCAGGGAGTTTAGTAAAAAGTGATTTTATCATTTTTAGTTGTAATAATTCCTGTAAATCTGTGACCTTCCCGTCACCACTATGCCCCAACCCAACTGTACTGGTTTTTTAGTGTTTTATGTTTTTACAATTAAAAATATGTGAGTTCGTCGTATTGTAAAAAGTAGTAAAATAGTACTCGAGGTAGCAAACTACCGTCTACCAATGAGCACTCAATTATTTTATATTGATTATACATCACTTTGGGCTGTTTGCAAAAAAAAAAACGCTGAACATAAGTAGGTAAAATCAATTTTAGAAATTAGCGTCAAGTATAGAGTAATACATAATATGAATAAAGAAATGCAAATAAAAATAAATTTTTTTCCTATTTTAAAAAAAAAAAACACTAATCACTGTTTTTTTCAACAAAGTACACTTTTTTTGTGATGTTCAATGGTTTGTACATGTATTGCGAATGACCGAGCAATACGCCACACCACCACTGCGTCGGTTTCGGTTTTAATATGTTATGAAACATTATAAACAAGTAAAACATACAAAATAGGTACGGGTTCTTACCGCAAAAATGGCATACAAAAAAAAAACATTTTAAATTCTATAATGTAAGCATATGTTGCACAAATTTTTACAAAACCAATAACTGAGTAGTAAATAGTTTAGATTGTGTTTTTAGAGTATTATGAATATTTGTGTGAGTCATAATGAAAAACGGCTAATGTTGCTTGTGTTAATAAATCCACATAAGCAACTACTGCAGTAATTTTATTGTTCCGGTCGCCAAATAAGCCCATCGACAAGTCTTATTATTAGTTGTCTTAATAGTTAAATTATTCCAAAAAGTCAGTAAGTCACGCTGTCAAACTTCAAATCTCGTAAGTACAATTCGAATTTATTTTTATTAGGTTTTTCTATTTTTCAATATTGTATTATGTTCGTGTGTAGGTCTCCTACACCTTTTACTGATTTCATTGTATAGCGAGTCCATAAGTAAGTTATACTATCAAAATTTCAAGGTTGTAAGCACACTTTTAGTCAGAGATGGGGGAATTTCAAACAAATAATTAGGATAAAAATTGGGTTCTCTATTTCATATCATACCTTACAAGTCCAGTTTCTTTGTAATAGGTTTTATTGTAAATACATTTTAAAATAAATACCAATCTTGAAAAAATTAATCAAAAAAGTGTAGTAAGGTATAGTTGATCCAGAAACAAAAACAGATTAACAGTAAAATAAAAGGCGTTTAATCTTATTTTTTTTCACAGTTAAAATGAAACTTCACTGCTTATTAATATCGACTGCCATTGTACAAGTTTTGGCCTCCTCAATTATAGGTAATTATTTAATTTTTACACATTTCTATACAATGAAGTTCATAAAAAAAAATTCAATTATTCATTTTTATTTACAGAAGAATATAAAATGACAGTTTTCCATGCAAGTCAGTAACATTTTTTCATAAAAAATAACTTTTAGGCTATTAAATTTCAATATTTGTATACGAATGATTTCAGACATACACTTGGAGCGGGCTTCTACTAACAGTAAGATATACTTAATATGAACTCTCACCGATATAAAACTGTTTTGTTATGTTACTTGTTTTTTCTAGATATTGGATTGTTGCATGTAATTAAGAATATTGTTATTGGAAATTCAACAATGGGTAGTCTTAGTATTAAAATAAATTAAAAAAAATAAAATATGCGTAACTAGAAAACAACATAATTAAATGATAAAAATTGTGTTTATTTATGCACATTTGTTAGTGTTTTAAATCAAATATTTTACTATAAAAACTAAGTGGAATATTACTTACAGACAAAACTGATTTTACCTTTTTAAAACTAATCCAATCTTAGTACTAGTATTTTATACAACTCTGCACATTATTACTTTTAAACATATTTGTCTATAATGTTCACTTAATGTAATAGGTAAACAATAAAACCATTTATATTTTTTCAAACCATGCATATAATTATTCTACTTAAATCTCCTTCTTCTATTTTTTAAAAGTTATTCTAATGAACAAAACCTAATATCATCAATTGATCATTTTAGAAGAAATTGCTTTCATGTTGGCTGTACCAGGTAATCATTTTTAAAACTTATATTGAACAAAGTTTCTAAAAGCTGTTTCATAATTGTTCAATTTATAATATTTTTGTTTTAATTTAAGAATTAGCTACCCCTGGATACTTAGAAGGTAACCGTGTGTCTATATTCCATATTGTATTGCTTAAATAGTTTAATCAGAATGGTGTTTATATTTATAATACAAAATATATTATTCATAAAGTTATAGTACAATATATTTCTATCATAAGAAAATATTTACATTATACTTATATATTTTTTTTAATTTTAGGAGACAAATGGGACCAGGTTTTTTTACAAACAGAAATAATTCGTTCCACATGTAATTATAAAATTGTTTATCAATTTTCTCGAACAATTTTCAAAGTTTTTAATTACTAACTTGACAACAATTTTAATAATTCAATTACAATTCAAGAGTGTTATACTAAAAATATAAAAAAAAACGAATTTTTATTTATTGTTTGATTTATTTATTTCTTATATTTTGTTACAGATCAGCCTGTACCAACTATAGATGACAACGAAGGTGAGAACACATTTATTCATTGGTTCTAAATAGATCTTAAAAAATAATTTATTATGCGAAATTTATATAAGTTAACTGACATTTATTTTTCGATTTATTTTTGAAATAAAAAACAGTTTAGTAGTGAAAAGAAATGATCATTAAAAACATTTATCATTTGAATAATCGAATAATGTTATTCGAAAAAATTATTTCAAATTATTTGTTTGTATTTTTATACATATTATAGTTTTTTTTTAAATTATATTATTTATAATTGAAAATTTTGAATCAATAGTTTTCAATTTATTAAAAATTAAATTTAGATGGGAGTAACGGTGGAGTGTACAGATTATCTACATGAATTACTAAATCACACTTCATTTTCCATACTAAATTTTAAACTTTAATGAGATTAAAACTGTTTACTTAAAACTAGTTATCGGTCTGTCAAAAGTTTCAACAAATTATTTAAATATAAAAAGTTAATGAAATGTATACATTACCATTTAAGTTTCATAAGCTGATAAAGCGCTAGAAAATACTAAAAAAAGGTAAAAAAAAATGAGTACATATTATCAAATGTTCTAATATAACATAATTATGTTTTCAAAAAAAAAAAACATAACAAAATTAGAATTATTTTGAGAGTAATCTAGTGTACAGTGTTAAAATAATAATCCGGTTTACTTAAATTGTCATCAGATACCTACTCATTGTTTATTCATTCAAACTTGTACTTGGTTACCTGGAAAACTATTATATTGCAAATGTGATTTTTCCTTTTTTTGGAGTTTTCCATATTTATAAATTAATTTTTTAATTATTTTATATTGTCAGCTATATCTCACACTGTAGACCTATTTTTGCCTCGTTTTTACACTCATGTCATAAAACTACGCCCAAAAGAGTAAAAATTAAAAAAAAATTTTCCCTACCATAAAACACATAGTTGTCATTACAATTCTTTTATCAATATTTGTACTTTTACAAACTCGTATCGAAAGGTGTCTGTTCGAAAGTATTTTATCACTTTCAGCTATAATTAATACTGTCGAATTATGACTTCAACGACCCAATAACCTCCGTCTCCATTGTATTGCCCATTTTGTTTTGCTTTTTTTTTTTTTGTTAACAACTTAATATTGCAGGTTTTGAAGATCTTGTATCGTCTCATTATAACATTGATAAGACAGTTGAAAATATCGTTAGCCTCGCAGACTATGGTAAATATTAATATATGCGTGTAATGGTTCTCTTTATATTTGTAATTATATTTGAATGTTAATTTATCACACTCAATTAAAATAAACCTACCCTCACCGCCCTAAAAAATTGAGTCTCCTCTTTGCCCCAACAAACTGGGCTGGCTTTTTTGATCTTTTATTTTATCGACGAAAATGTAATTCATTAATTTTTGCAGGTTTTATAATGGGAATTCTCGGAAGTGACAGAAGATTTATTTTAAAAGATGCTACAAAAGATTTAATCTTTGCATTATATTGTAAGTATTTATAATTGCTTTGTAATACACAAATTTATACTATTAAGTATATAAATTTATAAATTTTGTAACACTATACAGTTTGTATGTATAGTAAAATAGTAATAGGAATGGAAGTTCGGTATTTGAATAAAACAACCCAAGTAAATAAACTGATTAACACACGACTATCGATAAACACATATAATTATTACAATAATAGATTACAATATTATTACATAGAGTATAATAACAGTGTGATATACTACATAGTATTCAATTACAATTCATAAGTAATACATAATAATTAATATCATAGGACCATTTTTATTACAGTACCACACAAATTAAGTTTTTTGTGAGCATAGAACTCTCATAACACAAAGGATACATATTATGCCAAGACACGCCTTATCCTAACATACAGTTATTGGTAACATTATGATAACACCTTTTTTTGTCAATTTATTTCCCAAAGCCCTTTTATGTCCATCACTTAGGCGATGAGTTTTTACTTAATTTATTACAAAAGATAATTTAAGAAAAACCGTTCACAACATTATAACAATAATATAACCAACATAATTTCTAAACAATTAAACTAGTATTAATGGTTCTAAATTTCGAATAAAAACAATTCTGAAACAGACTACTGTTCCTTTTTTTATATACATTTTATTTAATGAATTACAGGTTATAAATTACAAGGTGTTAGATCATGTTCGCTCATTTCAAAATGATTGACTGAGAGTAACATGGCTGTACAATACATTTTCCTGTGTATTTCAAATGCATTGCTATAAATTGTTTCATACACATGTATTAGCTGTTATGTCATGAATAATAAATACTATAAGTAATTGGGTATCTAATTGTAATAAAGTTTTGAAAAGATATTTTTTATTTTTTTAAGATGGAGCTGTACCAGAAATTGACACTTTTGCCAAGTTTTGCCGTATATTAGGTTTATTCAAAAATATAAATTTCCCAACTTCAATTATATTAACTGCCGATGTGGACGATAATGATACTTGCACTATAACAGACTCAAAAGGAGGAATTAGCAAATACAGATTGGTCGATGACATACTTTGTGAAGTACAAGTCGATCAAGTTGATAATGTAATAGAATCATTTACTTTTCAGTTCATCAATTGGTAAGATCAGAATGCTAGACCAACAGTCGAAGTTAAAACACAATAAATAATGTATAATATTAATTGCGTTAAAAAATTAAACAACTTGGATATTACTACAGTTTCTATTTTATTTCAGTTATATTTTATTACTGCACTAAAATCCAAATAACTTGAATGTGTGTTATAATAAATGGTTTTGTTCTCTATTATAATCAAATTTCATATTTTTTGATTGACCTACCTATATTAAATATGAATCTAAACACTTTTTAACTAAACTAAAAAATGGCCAAACACAATCGAAAAATGATGAAATTACAAAAACATTTAATTGGTTTCTGCACCATTGGTTAACCTAATAATTAGGCAAGTACCTAAGTATGGTATTTATCATCTTGAACTTGATGTCATAATAAAATATATCAATGACGCCTTCAGTTTTACTACTAATGGTAGTCTTTTAGTAATTTTTTTAGTTTTATCGTAAACATACCAAAAAGTTATAAAATCACACACGAGTTGAAACTATTTTTTTATTGGAGCACATTATTCAGTAAGTATAATTAAGGCTTCCTCGGTGAGTGCTTAGACACACCAACTAAGATATACAAATGAGAACTCTTCTGTAAATTTTTAATAAAATATATCAAAACTTACTTAATTTACTTATATATGTATACTAGTACTTTTGACAAGGAATCTTGTAGGGATATACATTTATTCCAAGTAGGGAATTTCATTCTGAAAATAATAGATACTCTAGACCATGTGGGCAGTTACAACCAACATGACATTCTACACCTGGGAAAAAATAAAATGTTGGTATAAATATAATTGTTATTGCAAAACGTTTCCTTGACTCCTATGAAGTATTTTATACCATAAGGAAAAACAACATTTATTATTATTGTGGGTACACAATACACCCACTTACACGAATTATTAATTGTTATTAATCCGATATAGTTTTGTCTTTAGTAGATACTTATAATATTAATTGCTTATATTTTTCTTTGACACGAGGAAAATAAGTTTGCGGCCTTTCTTTAAAACTTTATTTTAATGAGATGAGCGTGTAAAAATGTAATAGAAAGAGTAGCTCCAAAATGTTGTTGCAATTAGTTCACTAAATAAAATGAGTAAAATAACCACGGTGTAAATAATTTGTGTAACATTTTTATAGACACCATTTAAAAAAAAATAAGGTAAAATTTATAAAATATTTTGTTAAACCTATGATTTGGCGCCTAGAGAATATGAGGACTTGACGGCTTTGGGTCCTAATGTGGAGTTGTTTTTAGGTTTTATAAGAAATAAATAGGCTAGAGCGTGACAGCTATTTGTAATAATAATATTATGACAAGTAGGAGTCTGAGTATTTAATGAAATAACAAAAATCTATTGATTTTTATACTGTAACTAATGAAAAATAGAATAATGTACATTTTAATATTATAGAATATTGCATATTTTTGGAAAATGGCTTGGATTTAAAATAACAGGATATCACAAGTCGGTTGCATATTGGTTGGACGATACATGAGGAAAACTTATGTGCTAAGTGTTAGTAAACCCCAATTTTGACATGTGCTGTTATCATTATAACAGACCTCTGCACTTGTATCCACAAACGCGGATTATTTATTAGATTCGTTTCGTGAAATAGATAATTAATTACTTTTTAAATACAATTTGAATCATTAAATCATAATACATTTAAGATATTAGATTTTATTCCCGTGACACTTTTGGCACTACGAATGTGTACAATATTTAGTCAATGTGTTATTATGTCTTCGTTATTGGTAAACTCTTGGGTAGTTAAAATATATTTATTTTAAAAACTACAACAAAAATCGATTTTAAGACTTGATTAACCATTATTAATTAATAATTCGATCGGGAATAATAAACAGGCGGACAAAACTGTGGACTAAATGCTCTAAATCTTAACCAATGATAAATAAAATAAATTTTTTATAGTTTTTCACTTATAATTAAATTATTATTAACTTAATTAATTATTGCTTATGGCGTATGCTAAACAAATAGTAAACCATAGTTTACATTTTTTTATTATTATGAAGAAAAATTATTTTTATAAACCATAAATTATGTAGGTACAATATTTTATCGATAAAATGGCACAGGTGCACAAGAAAATTATTAAAATTGTGTAATGCAAACATTATTTTAAAAGCGATTGTAATAATTAATAACACAAAATAAAAATGATTAAATTTCGCTACAGACTAATGCAAATATGTTTTTACAAGAAAATGTGTTTGAATATCTCAAGATAAATTAAAATTTTACCAGGTTTTGGCCACGTTATAGATCTATTGCGAAGCGCAAGAAGAACACTTCAACGTAGATACTTATCTAACTAATATTATAATTCATACTTGTCTTATAAAATCCAACATAAATATTGTAAGTACATACACTTTTTCTTTGGTTTTTCTATTTTTTTCCATTTTTATCTAGGCCTTCAATATCATATTAGCTACTGGGCCACTTTTATTACTTATTAAATATTACATAAATTGTATATAAATAATAATCCGTGAGATGACAAGTTAAATAATGTTAATACGTTTCTTTCAAAACCTTTTAAAGTTTCTCTTCCTTCTAGGGGAACAGATTAATGATAGAAAACTTATGTAAAATTAATCAGCTATATATAGCGGTAGTCATAGGTATAAATTACGATTAGAGAAGTAATGTGCAAGCGAGTTCTCTATGGTAATGTGAATAAATCACGATATAAATTTCAATGGTTGAGAGCGTCTTATTTAGTTTTACACAGCAGGCAAGGAAACCTAGTTGCGCCACTGCTGAGTGCCCCAACTATTATTTTCTTGAAGCTACCATTTTCATTTGCATTCTCCTATCCTATCGTTTGTACCTTTACAACAACTATTTTCGGAGTTCTGGTTATCATTCAAGGGAAAAGGAGTTCAGTAATTAGTAATGTACGATGGATATGAAATAAAACATGATAAACAGTAAAAAATAAAAACACATGAATAGTAAATAAAAAACTATTAGGCTACACAACGAAGCTAATGACTAACTGACGTCTGTGTCTAAAATAAAAAGCGTTTAACTGTATTATTTTTCACAGTCAAAATGATGAAACTCCACTGCTTATTAATATCGACTGCCATCGTACAAGTTTTGGCCTCTCTGAGTTTCAGTAACTATTTAATTTATACACGTACGTACACAAAGTAGTTCATCAAAATGTAATAATTGATTTTTTGCTACAGGAGATTATAAGCGGGCAGTTTTTAACGCAAGTCAGTAAAATTGTTTTTTTTTTTTAAATAACCTTTATGTTATTAAATTTTACAATTTTTATACATATGATTTATTTTATGTATTACAGACAGACACTTGGAGCGGGCTATTACTAACAGTAAGATATACTTAATATGAACACACCGATATCAAATTGTTTTGCCATGTTCGTCTGAATTATAAATCAAAAACTATAATTTCTCAAATCTGTCAACATTAAGTATATACGAGGGATATAATATTAGTATTTCAAATATACGTTATTTATTAAAACCAAATTATTTTTATTTTTACTCGAAACATCAGTTTCTACAATTTACGTAGAGCATTACACGGCTATAGGCGGTGACTATTTAACCTATCATGTTGCTTAGTGTAGATCAATAGAACTCACTTAAAGCATAGCGTAATCTTATTCTGATCTATATCTATGAGTATTACAGTTTAATAGAAACTTTAATTATAGCTCAAACTATTATTTGTTTTTTCTAGATATTGGGTTGATGCAAGTAGTTACAAACATTGTTCTTGGAGATTCAACAATAGGTATTTAAAGTAATAAAATAATTTTGAAAAAACAAGGTATGGATTGCTAATAGAAAACATATATGAAAGTGTTATAAAAATTGTAACAACGGTTTATCTTTTTGCGAATTTATTAGTGTTTTAAATCAAATATTTTACTATAAAACCTAAATGGAATATTTCAAGCAAACAAAACTTATTTTACCAACCGTAATACTCGTATGTTATACTACTCGCCACTTTTAATTTAGACATTATTTACTCGATGTAATAGGTATACAATAAAATCATTTACAAATCTCTTGAATAAATAATACATATGTTTGTTATACTATAATCTTCATCTTCTAGTTTTTTATAGCTCTTCTATTAACATAAAATCTAATATCATCAATTTAAAATTTCAGAAGAAATTGTTTTATTGTTGGCTGTACCGGGTAATAATTTTTTTAAATATTTTTTGGACGATGTTCCTCATAGCTGTTTGATAAAAATTAAATATATAGTATTTTCGTTTCAATTTCAGAATTAGCTACACCTAGATTCTTAGACGGTAATCATGCTCATATATTCCATATGTTTATTGCTTAAATTGTCTAATCAGAGTAGTAAATACATTTATAATACATATTAAGATCATTCATATATCTTGATTTACATCATAAGAAAATGAGTACATTATATTTGTTGTTTTTAAATTTAGGAGACAAATGTGACCAGACTTTTTTACAAGCAAAAATAGCCCATTTCACATGTAATTATAAACTTTATCAATTTTCAAAATTAAATTTTACTCAGTTTTGAATTGGCATTGTCAATAATTTACATATTCCACTTGAAGTGCGAAGATGGTAAACAAGGCGGGGTCTAAGGGGCCGATAATCTCCCTGGTTAGACCCAGAGTGCGGGATTTTATTAAAGACTTGATGATCATTTGAAATATTGTTTAAATTGTTTTGCTATATTTTCCATTTAAATATTGGTCCAAGGAATCTTCGTTTTAGATTGGCTGTTATAGATAAAATGTAAAAAAAAATGATTTTTATTTGATGTATGATAATTTAATTTCTACATTTTTGTTACAGTTCAGCCTGTGCCAATTATAGATAACGAAGCAAGTAATAACGCATTCATTTAATATTCGTAAATATACCTTAGAGCTTAAATTAATATTCGAAATTTATGTTAAAAGTGTTAATTGACATTTTTCAATTGATTTCCGTAGTTAAAAAAACAGACAGGTGTTTCCCTTTTTTGGGGATTTTCTAGATTTTTAAAAACATTTTTTAAGTATTTTATATTGTCAGCTATAGCTCACACTATAGTTCTACGTTTTCATTCAACACTAATGTCATAAAACTACGCCCAAAGGAGTAAAAATAAAAATAAAACATTTTCCCTACCTTAAAGAACATAATTGTTATCATTACAATAATTCTTTTATCGATAATTGTACTTCTACTAATACAAACTCGGACCAAAGCGTTTATTTGAAAGTAGTTTTATCACTTAGCCTAAAATAAATAGTGTCGAATTATGACCTCAACGCCCCATTAAACTCAGTCTCCACTAAGCCCAGACTTCTTTGTTTTGTTTTTCTTTTTAGTTACCAAATAGTTTTTTTTTACAGATTTTGGCGATATGGTATTGGCATATCTTGGAGTTAATAAAAGATCGTTGATTGGAGAACCTAGAAAATTGTTCCTCCGTGCAAGTAAATATTAATATATGCGTATAATGGTTTTCTTCTTATTTGCAGTTATGCCATTTTATTATGTACTATTTAAATGAAAAATGTATAATAAGTTTTTTTAATAACTACCGAATAAACTGTACGCGAGACTATAGAGTAGACCCATAAAAAGTATAATTAAAACTAGAGATTGCAGAATATCGAATACTTACGGTCTGGCACTAAGAACCGTTAAGTTTTAAGTTTAGACCTTCACTCCAAGAGGTTAAGCGATTGAGATTTACTTGTACTTACAGTCAGATATAGAAACAATACACTTCATCAGTCTCGTGTCGTTTGCAAAGACGAGTAATTTGGAATGCAATAACACAGAAGGCACACTATTAACCAATATAGAAAAAAGAAGAGGTGACAAAATAGCGCCATAAATAACACCAGACGACGGTGTTGAGACTACTGCTTTAGTAGCGAGGTACATCATTAATGGGAACCATTGTAAGAGTATCATTATTCAATCGATTATTCCGGGGAAAATTATGAAAAATTTAAAACAGGATTAAAACGATAAAACAGACACGATTAAAACCAGTCTCGACTCTATAAATTTAATTACGTTTAATTACATTTCTTAGATAAGAGATTAGAGGAAAATCGCGGAAGTTAGTAAGATATAAAGAAGTATTAAGATTTGCAAATAAGATAATCTAATGTCAAATGTATTAGAGATAATATTATTACATAGAAAGAATCCACGAAAGCCAAAAACTTTGGGAATAAAAGGGAAACGTATGCTAGTAGTCAAAGATTAAGATAAACCAGAATCATCATTAAACCAGGATGTTTCCGGAGTTAAAATCACCACAACATAAGAAAGACAATTTGTATACTGCACAAAGAATTAACGGACTCGGCATAAGAATGATACTTCATATCAAGAGGACTATTAAAAGAGAGGCAAACACCATTTACATATATTAAATGTAATTTAGTCCAGATCAAATTAAACAAGAACGTGTTGGACATTATTGACATTTGAACTCTTCACGAAAGGCACGCAATAGTACACATTCCCTATGAGTTTTTCCGAATTAGTTTAAGTTCAAGTATAACAATAGGGGTATTTTTCCTTGTAGAATTAAAAGCCAAAAGAACACCATTAACCTCTCTTTTATTATTGAAGATTTATTTCCATAGGTCAAACGATTGATTAATATGTCGAATTACTTTGCAATCGCTGACAGCAAAATAGACGACTTTAATAGTCTAGAGGCTAAATTATTATTCTTGTCGTATGAGATCCTAGAAATTACATCATATAAAGTTGATTTAGGAATACCGCGGATAATTAGGTTTGACCAGTCCAGTTCTCGATCAGGAAATTTATGTAAAGCTGTGATACAGCAGCAGAAGAAGATTAAGTCAAAATTGGATCACGGGAATCAAGATTGACTAATCTATCTTTTAAAGACATACGTTCACTCCGTAATCTAACATTCTCCTTTTGTACGCTATTGATTTGACATAGTAATGAAGTAAGTCTGTTATTAACCTTATCAAATTGTCAAAATTGTGATTGACTCAAATTGTTACATTGGTCAGTCGTTTTATATTGCTCTTTGGACAAGGACGACATTGCACGCATTAGATAAACCAAAGAGGTTGAAGAAGGATCATAGGAACTTTTAACAAAACAAGAAAATCCCCGAACGTGTTTTCATAGGTGAACGCCTAAATGAATTAACAGAACTTACATTAATTTATGAGAAAAAAAACGCAAAAGAGAGCAAAGTATACCTCTGAGAAAAATCACAAAATTATTGTATATTTATTATTTGGTATTTTATCCAAATTTTCATGGTATATACTGTATTTTTTAGAAGTACTATAAACGTTGGCACACCAAAAAAATATCAAAAACTCATACCCCAAGGAGGGGTGGACATTTTTCTTTATTTCAATTGTTTTAGGTCTGAAAATAAGACAGAAGTTTTCTTGTTGATGTTTAAACAACATCTGTAGTAAAAACTTTTCACACTTTTACCGTTGGTAAAGTTCAAGTAGATACGTGAGTGTAAATCTATAGTCAACAGGTATCTGTTAAATAGTTTATTACCTGTGAAGTTCATTGCGATTCATGGAAAACAATGACGACAAATGATTGTAGACAGACCATCAACGTCGTACACATCCCTTAATGGAAATGTAATTTTAGGAAAATTATTGTCATTAAAATAATTTTATCGAAATTTGTACTCCTATCATTACTTTCTCGCGTCGAAATTTTGATTTGATAATTAATTCATCATTTTCAGTTATAACAAATAACTAAATATACCCCGACACCACTGAACTGGTATTTTTATTCTTATATTTTGTTATTAACATTGTATTTCGTTAATTATTGCAGGTAATTTATTGCCATATCTTGGAACCGCTAGAAGATGTACTATGAAACTTGTTACAATACAATTGTTCACTGCAATATTTCGTAAATATTAATATAGAATAATAATGATTTTTTTTCTATAATTATGTCTCTTTGATTACTATTATAATGATGAATTTATATTTCTTTTTCAATAACATTATTTTAATATTAATAAAAAATAGTAATAATGATAAAAATATTCAATTACAATATTATATATAATACATAATATCATAGATTCATTTAAATTACGGTAGTAATGCACGATACTATTTTTTTTTTAATGTATTTCAATAAATGAAGAGTGTTACAGAGTGTTTGATTATATTCCCTCATTTATAAATTTTTGACTAAAAAACATGGCTGTATAATACGATAACCTGTATATTCTAAGTACATCTCACTAATTGATTTTATACATATATATATAGGGTGATTCTTTTATCATGAACCAGACAATATCTCACTAGGTTTAATTGATAATTGAACTTTTTTTTTCATATTGTTTTTATACAATGTGATTTCAGTTTTTCATAATTTTGTTTTTGTTATTACCCCCCTCCCAAGTTAGATTTTTTGATAGCAACTTTTGAAACTTAAACGGTAACGTATATCTTTTATTACCTTTTTAAATAGAGAATAATGTATTACAAATTTTGACTGGTCGATAACCAGTTTTAGATAACTATTTTTGAAGTTATAATAGTTTAAAAGGTAGGATGAGAGGGTAAGTGTGGTTCGCGCAGATAACAATAATACTACACTCCACTTCCCCTCTCATGTTAACTTTTAAAATCTTATAACTTCAAAAATAGTTATCCGGAACTGGTTATCGACCAGTCAAAATTTGTAATACATTATTCTCTATTTAAAAATGTAATAAAAGATATACGTTACCGTTTAAGTTTCAAAAGTTGCTATCAAAAATTCTAAGTTGGAAGGAGGGAAAAACAAAAAAAAATTCAATTATTAATTAAGTGAGATATTGACTGGTTCGTGATAAAAGAATCACCCTGTATTAGCTGTTGTTTATTGTACATTAATGTCTAGTAGTAATTAGTAATCTAAGTTTAGCAAATTTATTAAGTGATATTTTTTTGTTTTTAAGGTGGAGAAGCTCCAGATTACGACAATTTTGGCAAGATATGTTCTCTAATATGTTTATACAGAAGTATAAGACACCCAGTTAGAATTATAAGACATGCCAATGTTGACGATAATGGTGTTTGTAATATCAGAGATAGAACCAGAGTGATTAAACAATACAAATTCGTCAACAATGATTATTATGAAGTACGTACAAACGCTGATCAAGATATTACACTAAAAGCATTACTTCGCGACCAGGTGACTGAATGGGCAGCAGAGGGAATTGTTCCATAAGGTGTAATATTTAATACATAAAATTAATTGACAATTTGGTTATAACTGCGTTTGTACTTATATTTAAATACTCAGTTAATTGTCACTGTATTTTAAAATAAACAGATTTGTTCTAGATTATAAACACATTTGGGACTTATTGATTCATTTGTCTATATTGATGTTTGATAGTTTTCAACGTAAACAGATTTGATTCAGAGCGCCAGAGCTAATATTAAGTACGCCTTAAAAAAGACTTAAATCAAAACAAAAACCACAATCAAAAAATTATTCTGAATTATTTTTTTGTTATTAATTTCTATAGAGAATAAAAAATGTTTTCAGAAAGCTGAGATTATTTTTTGATAAAAAATTGATTTATATTTTTTTTTTATGGCCGAAGATAAAATTAAAATATGATAAAAAGAAGTGTCAAGAAAATAACTAAAACAACTATTTACGACCACGGCCACTTACTATGTTACTAAGCTATTCTTAGGGTCGTAGAAAAATTAATACAAAAAAAAATACAGAATAAATACAAAATAATCGTTATGACTTGTATGTTTAAAAATTAATTTTAGACTAACATTATTTGTAACTTTTATGGTCCGAATCCGATATAATGTAATTATTCAAGCTCTAATAGTATTAAAATGTACAGGATGCTTCGTAATAATGCCGTCTAAAACTCAAGCAAGCGAATGGTTTTGTTTATAATAACTATACAGAATCTGTGCATATTGGTTTGCATATTATTTGTATGTAGTATAACGGTATTTTACAAATTTTACTTACAGTTGTTATATTTAATACTATAGGTTATAAGAAACGTGTAAACATGAAAAAATATTTAATAACAATTGGTTTTTATCTCGCTATTTAGTTTATTTGTATCAACCTTTAGTTACAAATTACTCAGGGGCTTAAGGGTAATAAAGTGTTAGTGTTAAAAAGGACATCAGTCGAAATTGTGGATCAAATGCCATGTATTTTATTTATCACTAAGCAAAGTACATTCCTTTTAGTGTTTTACTTATAAATTGCATTCATAATTCCGTATTATAACGTGTGCTAAAAAAATAGTAAACCATAGTTACTATAATTTACAAGCGATTGTAAGAAATATAATTAAAGAAAAAAAGTTCAAATTTTTCTACAGTCTAATGCAAATATGTTATCACATGACTATTTGTACACCTAAAAAAAAAACTGATTTTACAGTTTTGGTCGACATACACCATTATTGACAAGTTACAAGGACAACATTTTAACACAGATAGTTACACGATTTGATAGAATTCATACTTGTATTATAAATTCTATATTTGTATGTATTTGGGAAAAAAATACTATCTAACAAAAATATTGTAAGTACACTTTTCATTATTTTTTTAACTTTTTTATTTTTGTATCTAGACCGGCAGAAACATATGAACACAAGGCTACTTTTATTAGTTATTTACAAAAATGTTATAACAAAGGTATGTCATTGAGTCAAAAATTTAAAAATGTTAGCCCGGTCCCGATCAAGAAGAATGACTTGAACATTAAAACCATATTTTTCTACCCAATACAACGACATGCTATAACTTCTCGACATATAGTCGAATAATTTTTAAAATTGTGTAGAATTTTATTTTGTTAAAACACTTGCAGATACACACTAATAAACTAAGAATAGGTGTTCGGGCATTATCTCGACCACAGCCACTCCACACCACCGTAGTGCCCATCAACACCCACTGCACCGTACTACTTTCACTAATAATTTTGTTGATACCGCGCCACCGTACCGTGCTGCATTTTGGCTAACGCTTTACCGTTTTTTTTTGTTGTTTCTTTTGGCCATTCTTAAACTGGACCGTTTATTAACACCGTATTTTATTAATATTGTTTTTACGTTGTTATTTCACCGTCGTCTGAAATCAACCGTCTGAATAGTAGTTTGTTATAATAATTAATTTCCGTGTTGGATTTTTTTAAAACCCTCTATACAGTCCTTCAAAATACCGAACATTATTTGGTCCTTCAGAACCTAGGATCTGCAAATCTTAAGTGATTGAGACTAGTAAAGAGCAGTTATAATTAATATAAGTTAGAGACACAATTATGTTTCTTCTCGGTTATGTACAGCTTTTTTTAATATTATAAAGTGATTGTCTCAATTTTGTTTGTTCAGCATTGAAAGAAAATTATTTATCGAGTTAAATTATACAAATTTATTAAGTGATTCTAAATAATTGGTTTGTTCATCGCTGCTTGTGAGTTATAATTATTTTAATTGTTACCGTTTATTTTTTAATAATAAGTACTGCGCCGTTCGGTTTTTTTATTAAGTTGTACTTTGGATCGTGAAGAGTTGTATTGGTTTTAAAAGTTTGAGTTTATTATTCACCGGCTGTACTTACTCCGTCCCGCGAAGGCAACGTGCATCCGCACTTTCCTTTCGATAATACACGCCAATTCTATAGATTATATAAATTATTATTGTTATAGTAAAATATTGTTTGCCTTGAGAATACCCTGATTTTCAAAATAAAAATAAATAGAAAAAGAGTGTTTTTCCGACTCGTTATAAACTTTATTACAAGAACCATTGAAGCTCATAAGTAATTTAATGTTAACGGACGAAAACTATGAGTTGGCTTTATTACAATTTACCGCGCGATATTCCAACCGTCGGGTGATAGCCGAAAGTTATCTAGATCAACTATTTAGTGCGCCAAAAGCATTATTTGGGGACGGCGGTTCCATCAGGAGATTACTGAATGTGGTGATCATATCAACTGGAGCATTACAAAATCTATCCTATGCTGTCGATCAATAGGACCCAATCATTTTACATTTGTTACAAAAAAAAGTTGGATCAACAGCTTAGGTCGCAATGGGAGTTGTTAGTGGATCCAACGGTATCAGAGTTCTTCCTTTAAGTTATCACAGAGAGGTGTGTCACGCTTTTAGGGTTAAAGGGCGAAAAATGCTCAGATACTGTGCAGGCGTTGTCTGGAACTGAAGTTTCGGCGGTGAGAGGCAGAGTGAATGTGGAGATACGTCCAGTCGACCAACAGTATCCTACGTTCAGTGTGGAAGTTTTGGTTTTAACACATATTACGAGCTCAGTCCTTAGAGAGCTGGCCAGTAGGTAAGACCTTATTTGTTTATAGTTATTTTTTGTCTAAATAATAGTTAAATAGGATAATATAATAAAATAGTAGTATAATAAGTAATTTCCGTGTTGAATTTGTTAAAATCCTCTATAAAGTCCTTCAAAATACTGAACACTCTCAAAGGAATCATGGTCACTTTTTAGTTAAATTGTATGGGCAAGAATATTTTAATATATTTTTAAATTTAGTTTTATTTATGTCGCTCGTGTATATTTGATAACCAATACCAGCTCCAATACTTTATATAATCTATACTCTAATTCGAACGTCCCAAAAATCGAATATTGTAAAAAATAACAAGTGTGTTTATAATTGTAAGCGATGATGTTTATTATAAAATGCATCGATATAATTATAAATTTGGATAAAAGTGTAGTTTTACAAAAATATTTTAAAATAATTACAATAGTACTGTTTAGTTTTTAATAAGTTACTCTTTTTATTCCCGGTCTAACTTATCATAACTGAAATGCAACTGTGTATTTTTTAACATAAACTTGATTGATCTTTTCATCCTAAGTATCAACTCCATAGCTAGTATATGATTTAACACTTCTGTCTACAGCAGTTAGCCGACAACTATAATCTTCCTTGCAAAACTTAGCGTTTATTATATATGATCTTGGGTTTTCTATACTTTTGACCATTCCTTTTAAGCGACACATCCTTAAATAGTAGCTGAACTCTGAATCTCGCGAATCTTAAACATAAAAAAATATTTTTTTTTAAATTGTGTAAAATTTAGCTACTACTTTTCTCATTGGACAAAGCACAGCTGCTAAATAATAAATAAATAAATATTATGTATTATGTTAGTTTCGTATATAACACTTATATTATTTTGTTTTTAAATGTGTGTTGCTGTGGTATGTGTGGTGGTTAGGTAAGGTACACAGTTACAAAAATATAATATTATAATAAACTCAACCAAATGCGTTCTGGGAGCTTAACAGGTTTAAATTCTTGGCCACTTGATTTCCGCAGAGGGAATTTAGTCCGAACCCAGAAAAAATTAAAGCGATAAAAAATTATCCAAGACCGACGACGGTCGAACAGCTACGGCGTTTTTTAGCTATGATGAATTTTTATAGACGCTTTATCGCTGGCGCTTCACAAACTCAAGCACCTCTTAATGAATATTTAGAAAATGAAAAAAAAATGACAAACGTGTGATGAACTGGTCTCCAGTAGCACAGTAGCAATTAGTGTTTTTGAAAAATGCAAAACCGATTTATCCGAAAATACCCTTCTTTCATTACCGAAAGAAAGCAGCGAAATATCGTTAATGGTCGACGTGTCTGGCACGGCAATTTTCAACCCCTTAAATTATAACAATTTAGCAACATCTCGGAATTCCCTCAATGAACTTCCTACATTATTAAAAACAGAAAATACATCGTTAAAACTCGCACATATTATTGTACCAACTACTAACGTAAAAATATTTTGCAATACATCCACGACAAATTAAAGGCCCTATTTAACAAAGCCGTTTAGAAACAAGTATTCAATAATTGACACGGTCTATACTTTTCGTTTGGCCATCGTTAAAAAAAGACTGTACTGAATGGACAAAAAAACGTGTATTGCATGCCAAAAATCAAAAGTACAACGCCATACAATGAGCCCGATAGGCACCTTCCCTTTGCCAAGTGTACGTTTCTCTCATTTGAATATTGACTTGATCAGGGCTCTCGTTATGTCTGAAGGCAATACATACTGCTTAACAGTAGTAGGCCGTTTTTCCCGTTGGCCGGATGCCTTTCCAATACCCGACATTAAAACGAAAACTGTCATTCGAGCACTATTCGCTGGAAGGATTGCACATCACGGCACCCCAGACTATTTTATCACCGATCAAGGCAGAGAATTCGAGTCTACAGCATTTAACAATTTTGCTGCAGCATTATGCGCTAAACGGATTTGTACGATGGCTTACCATCCGGCGGCAAATGGATTGGTCGAATGTCTACACCGGCTCTTAAAAGCAGCGATTAGGGCACACGAAAAGAACGTTGGGTAGAAGTCCTCCCTTTAATCCTGTTAGGTTTTCGGGCAAGCATCAAAGAAGACTTGGGTGTAACCCCAGCAGAGATGGTCTATGGACCATTCTATTACTTGTTACTTGTCCTCGTTGCGCACATAGCTACAGTATGTATATGTGTAAATGAATTATTATAGAAAAATAAAAGATTTTACAAATAAATTATTTTTATTTATTTGTATTGTGTCATCCAACGTAAGACACTCAACAACTTAATATTCCAATTCTGTATTAGTTACGATGCGGAGCTGAGAGGCTATTGATTTTACTAAGATGTAATGTGATCTTTAATTTAGATCATGCCAATATTTCTAAGGACACCTATTTAGAGAAATCTTGAACGGTTGTTGAATCTATTTTATTTTTTGTTTTGGAGTTACTATTGGTAAAATATTATATTTTCAAGTAAAAATCCCGGTATGCACAGTTGAAATACTGTAGGTGTCAATTTTTATTATCAATAATATTACCGTCGTAATTATCGAAATCATTCAGCAGCTCTTCTAGTTTTTCATTTGCAAACATACCTATACAAATAATGTCTATAGAGTAAAAACAAAGTAGTAAACAAAAAACCTCTCATAAGGGACACATGTTAAAAACGATATATGTATATATATATATGTGATACACACTTTACTAAGTATTGTATCGTGTTGTTAAGTATATAACTAGTTTTTAACTGCGAAGTACCATTAACACAAGTAAAATTAGTCAAATATGATCATTATATAATGAAAAAGAGTT
This sequence comes from Adelges cooleyi, assembly GCF_023614345.1. Lineage (NCBI taxonomy): Eukaryota > Metazoa > Arthropoda > Insecta > Hemiptera > Adelgidae > Adelges > Adelges cooleyi. The sequence continues at coordinate 3,682,795 of NW_026095751.1, forward strand.
CAGTACATTAGGAAGTGGAGACGGGGAGGTAACAGGTCTACAACAATAATTAATATAAATGAAAGTGGCATAACCATTATTTTTAAATAAATGCATCGATAATTGTCTGTGGACACTGGATCTCACTTAAATACCTGCCTCCCTACTGTGCTGGTTTATACTGAGTTTGGTTTGTACTGTACTGGTTTGTATTGATCTTGGTTTGAATTTACTATCCATAGATTCGCATCGAATGTTTTTAAAAATGGTTCGGGCGAATATTGAATGTCTTGATTAGGTTAACCGATGACAAATAAATTTTAAAATACCTTTCAAATGGTATATTTTGACTTTAACTTTTGTGTCTCAAAGCATTTATGAAAACCGATTAACTCATCAACAACACAGTCAAAAAACACACAAGTAATAACACTTTTTGAGATGTTTTTCCTACTGCTCAAATAAAAAAAAAACTAATATCTAATAATACAAAATTTTTTTAAATTTGATGTCGGTCAAAGTGATTTGTTCGACCCATTTTTTAGTAACGGTCAAAATATTTACCTTCATTTTTAGTTGCATAGTCAAATAATGATCGAACAGCTTTTCCAGTTTCAGATCTTCTCTCAGTTCCAAGTTCGGACAACTCATTAAAATCTGCAAAAATCAATAAAAAATTGTATTGATAATAAATATATATATATATAAATAAAAAATTATAATAGCATGTGATAAAGTTTTTAAAAAAATTATAATAATTTAAATTTTTGGAAAACCTGACATCGAAAAAAAAAACCCTTCTATATTTAAAAAACCGAGAACTTAATTATCATTATTAAAGAACGTTTAACTTAAGAATAACACATAACCATTGAAGTCTAACTTAGTCGATGAGAGGTAAATTAGTAAATTAAGGCGTGATAAGTTTGGTATTGTGAGAGCTTTATGAAGGAAGTTTTAGCTTGGTTGCGGTGCTGAAAGGTTATTGGTTTTAAAACTATGTGGTATTTTGTGTGCACTGTAACTTGTTTAATACTGGACAATTGAGTAGCAACTCTATAAGCCACAAATTTTATCTAGCTGATACTTTGGGAGGGGAGGGTAAAAATTAAAAAAATTCACTCCTTAACCCTTAAAATATGGAAAAACAAAAAAAAACGATACGAGTTTTTAATTATTAACTTTTACTAGCTTTAATTTCGAGAAAAAGGGTACAAATATTTTTCTGGTTGAATAAACGATTTTTGATTTTTCAACTTGTTCTGCGGCACGGATACTGGAAACATACATTTATTCTTTACAATTATTATTTAGACACAGATAATGTCACTGTATGAACTTAGTTCTTCCCAGACACTTAAAATAATATAACTAGGTCAATGTGAGAGATGGTGTTTTTGTTTTGGATGTATTTCTTGTTGGTGCATCGGTGTGTGACTAACGGGTAACTGTTTAAACAAGCACACAAAACACGTCAAAATATATGTTTTCTTCTCATTTCAACAAATAATATAACTTAAAACGTGATTTCAATGAGTTTCCGTATAGGGAAGTATACATATAATTATTTAGAATAGTAATAACATGGATAAAACCATATCATTTTTTCGAAAGGTTTTGAATGAACATACAAAAAATAAATAGTAAAATTAATAACGACCGGATGTGGTAGATTCTTTGATACCAATAATTGCAGCATTATGGATAAAAATAAAATGTACAACAAAAACAATTGGTTTTTTCGTTCTTCGTTCTTACCGAATTTCCCGTGACCTAGTAAATAGTATTTTAGTATTCTGTGTTTTTTAGCCTTAATTTTTGGACCTTTTAGTCGAACATCGGTCAAGAGTTAGAACTCATATGTATTCATAACATATTGAACAGATAAAAAATTAGGAGCTCTAGAGTTTGTAGTTTGTCAACGTTTATCGATAGTACTATAATTGAAGAATATTCCATACAAATTTATAATTCATTCGACTATTTTTTTTAAAAATGATTATGTTCTGCATTTTTAAATTGAATAATATGTACATTTTTGGGTGTTATTTATGAATTTTGAAGAATATGAAATGAGTAAGAAAAGGGCTAAAAAACAATATTGAATGAAAATTCGTTCGGACATTTGGAATTAATAGTGTCAACCTTATCCATTGCTCAAGCATCTAGTTAAAATTTAAAAAAAAATCAATTTAGTGATGAAAGAGCATAAAAAAAAAACTTAACAACAATATATTATATCAATTATTGCTAGTGACTAAAAATATTTAACCAGAATTTAAAATGCTATCTATCTCAAAAAAAAATGTGAAAAGGAAGTTGTCCGATAAAGTAACTTTACAAGTTCTAGCAATTATTTTTTTAATTTTAGCACACTTTGTTATGTTGATGTATTTACGTACACCTTTAGCATGATAATATTATAATTTATTTTTTTACGATGACAAAAAAATAATAGCATAAATCGATATTATTAAAATAAACGCTTTTTAATAATATTTTTTTTTACTTTTAGAAAAGAATACAACAAGTAGATAAGAACGAGAAAATTATGTTGTAAAATATCAATGATAATTAAAAAAAAAAATACAAGTTAGTTCAAAATGTTTTAAACAAATCTTTTAAGAAACAAGAAAAATGTTCAAAAAAATTCGAAAAAATTACAAGTAATATTATTTGAAAAATAATCTACTTAAATATTTATATATTTTTATCTTTGATCTTGAGATAAAATGGTATTAGTAATTGTATTTACAGTTGTGTGTTTTTTAATGTATAAAGATAGTTTATAAAATTAGAAATCATACCTGAATAACTCATCACTTGCTCTTGAGTATAAGGAGGTACTGAAAAAATTTCAAAATAATTTCATTATATTGTTTATTTATACTGAATCTGTTTGACACGGGTTAATATTCAGAAACAGCTATGAAATTTTGAGAATATTTTTTTTCATCATAAAAAACCAAAAAAATATGTGAAATAAAAAACTCGTAAGCAAGTCTAAAATAACGGCCACCCTAATATATATGTATATAGCTATCTAATATATATGATATATTATATACATATGTTAACTAAGACAATTACATAAATGCTTGATTACTTTGGTTTTCAATATCAGGCTCAGGAACAGCTGTAATACAAATATATAAAATAATTGTATAGTGAATAAAAATAAGTTGTTATAATTGCTCTTTAATGAACATAAAATATAGATAAGTATCCTGAATGGTTTGAATTATGTTTCGAAAAATCATCAAAACTTTAAGCATAAAAAATATAACTTTATGACATTTAATTAACTAATATTAAATTTTAACATATTTGTTTAGAACAAAATAATTATTATTTATGACAAATTTTTTTACAGATTTGCATCTGAGTTATTGTATTATTTTTAGGTAAACAATTCCTGAAGGTTATTAACTCCCCAACTTCTATATATTTCGCCCCTCATTAGGTTTTAAAGGGTTTTTATTAAAATTATGTAATAACCCTACTTAGAACGGTGAAATACAAATATACTATTTACGAAAATATTTTATAATAATTTGCGATTATAAAGTATCAAATGTATAATATTTGTCAAACAATGACTAAAAGCCATTACAAATAAATGTGGCACACAAATTTTGACAATTATACAAGGCATTTCTAAATTGCAGAGGAATGAAAAAGTAAAATAATTGAATAAAGCATTACTTTGGTTTTGAACATTAGGCACAGGAAGAGCTGTAACAAAAATATAAAATATTGAATTATTTTAGGTACAGTTACCATAAAACAGTTCTTATAATTCATGTAAACTAGCGATTAATGTTTTAAACTATCTCATAAGCGATCATCATTTTTTAGCAAAAAACATAAATGGATTTATGACTATGTCTCGAAATTGTATCATTTTTGTTTCCAACAAATAATTACAATTTTTTTAATTAATTGCATACAAATTTTAAGTTAGATATTTACATATGGCGTTGATTATTTCTCTTTGCATATCAGTCTGGTGTTTTATGCATTCTAAAATGTATAAAAAAAAATGTAATACACATATATTTTTAAAATAGAAATCAACATGTATGTAACATACATGTTAACAAGTATGTATAAATGTATAGCTGTTAACATATATACATACATAAAATCTCTTTAAAGTATCATAAATATAAAGTTTATAAATGTAATTACGCCACAGGTTTCCAGTGTTTGCATATTCTGAAACAAATATATTTCATACTTGATCATTATCAAAAAAACTACGAGAAGCTACTTCTATAAATGATTAGCAATATTATTACCCGGAACAAACAGCATAAAAGCAATTTTTTCTGAAATGACAATAACATAAATTGATAAATTATAAAAATATATATGTATATTTTTTTATTCTATTATAGATGCAATAAGTAGTTAAAGTTAGAAAAATCAAAAGTATTATTAATTCAGGACAAATTTGCAATGTGCATGGTTCCAGTAGAAAGATCTATAATAATTACTTAAGGTTTTAAAATGGTGACATTAGTATTGTTCTATAAAATAATTCTATTTAAATTTAAAGTAAAATTTAGGAAATACATGACTGACAAATTAGCAATGAGATACAAAATTATTCCAATTTTTGTATCACTTTCAAATAATGTTTTTCCACATTTTTTGTATACTATTATACGGTTATGATTACCCATTGACGCATTTCCACAAAGAATATTTGTAATAACAGTTTTCAACCCATCTAGGAAAAAATAAAATATAATGTTTTGAGGCATAAATATGTATTATTTAAAAATATATAAATCTTCACAATAAGAGTACACCGTGCAGGACTTCTACTTTAAGTATTTATATGAAATACTTGATTTTTATAAAAAGATGTATTTACATAGTGCTTAAAAGACTGGCTTTACACATTGCGTCTCCTCTTACAGATTATAAAAAAAATTATTTTATAATTTATAAATAATTTTAAATCAAGCAACGATAATAAAACAGCTTCATATCAGTATATTAACTGTGTATATTCATTACTTCTATGGGCACATTATTCTCAAAATTATCATACATATTTTGTAAGTCCGTTGTAAATTATTTCACAATAACGTTTGCTATTTTTTTATGTATATGTTAACTTGAAATAAATCTTACCTCCTGCAAGCTTAATGTGTTTATCTATAATAAGTTAATGTATAAAAATTGTAAAAATTAAAAACTGACGTATTTATTTTGTATGAAAAAATATTACTGACTTGTAATGTCCACTTCTCTTATGTAGTCCGCTGTAAAAAAATTGTGTTAAATATTATAAATTTGTTTATAATAAAATTTAGAGTATGTATCACTAATGAATTAGCATTGAGGTAAATAGTTATTTCGATTTTAATATCATTTTCACGAATTGTTTTTTACTAGCCATCTTTATCTCTACTTTTTTTAAATTTTATATCTATATTTACCCATTGATGGATTTCCATAAACAATACTTGTTATAACAGTCTGAAATTTATCTAGAAAAAACATTGAAATGGTTTGAGGTATAGAAATGTATTATTTAAATATAAAATCATAAAAAATGTATAGATCTTTACAACAAGGATAAACTACTACTATTTAAGCGTTGACCATGAAACAACACTAAACTTAGGTTAAACCACCACTGCCTATAGCTAAGCGTGCTCTAAGTAAATTACTGAAGCTGCTATTTTAAGTATATATTTAAGTGATTTGATTTTCGGTAATAAAGTATATTATACACGGTTCTTGAGCACTGACACTATACGATGCGCACGCACATAAACTATACAGTATACACATTATAGAAATTATTAGTTTTAATTAATTAATCAGGCCAAGGTGACTACCCGTACATAATTTTATAGCAACGCATTGTTAATTTTAAGCATAACTTACCTGCTACAGCTTGCTCAATGTGTTTATCTGTAATACACAATTGAATACATTTGTATGTACAAAAATAGTAAAAATTAAATAGTCTAAAGCTGTTTGTGTGAAAAAATGTTTTACTGACTTCTAAAAATAGACGTCTTTATGGAGTCCACTGAAAAATAAACGTTAATCTTGAATTTCTTAGAACTTTAATTACCTTGAGTAGCTACTAGGTACATGTAAATAAGATATAATTACCTATATTAACTGCCAAAATATTTACAAATGTATACGATATTAAAACACAGTAAATTTGCATTTTTATCTGAAATATATAGTAATAAGCCTTTAATCGTTTTGTATTAAACATAATGGCTAAATAGCTATATTAGCTACGATGTGTGGATGGGAAGGTTTTAGTTTTATATAATAACTTAACTATTGGCCGGTTGTCGTTATAGAGCAAGTCAATACTAGGTGATCAATTTAATGTAAGAAATTGATTTTCCCTTACGATAATAGCAATTATGTCGTTTTTCTACTTGGAGACACTAGTTAATTTTATTTAAAAATATTAGACAATATTCGAGCTTTTACCATTTTAATTTATTTCCAGTGCTCTATGAGCTTAAAATTTAAAACGTTAATTAAATATATACTATAATAATGGTTTAGTACTTTAATAATATAAATAAATATGTTTTCAAAAAGGAAACCGCAATAATTCAATTTTTTTTTCGTAATAACGAGAGTCTTACAAAAATTTATCACCTGTAGATGAGATATCATACCTGAAATATACTTTAAAAGGCAAATAATAAAAAATGTAAGTCTTCATATTATTATCGAGAAAAACATTTTAAAAACGTATTCAAGTAGTCAAAATACTTATAATACGGTAGTTGATATTCTTCAGTTATAATATCATCGGTATACAATGCAAAAAATGATGACATTCATTGTGGGACTACAATATATAAACATTTTTTCTGCTGATTCAAAATCAGTGATAAGAGACCCCCTAAAGATAGTAAATACATTAAGCCCAATAAAGTAGCTCTTAGGTTCGGTTCTAAGCTATAGACGTGCTAAATGATAAATTGGCGTACAATTTTTTTAGTATAGTATTTATGAAATTGGCCGAGTGGTAAAATTTACCCTATGTCTGTATAAAATATATGTACTAAATGTGTACTTACAACATTCGAAGATGGATGAAGATAAATTTGATCGACTTGTCAAACTAGCTGTAACAAAGTGATTTTCTTGCGACTTGCCCGTGGGATTCTATGCCGACCGAAAAATATGTAAAATGCCAATATATTTTGCAGTATGCAAATATATTGTAGTGTTTATGGATTTTGTGATCACGTCTACACTACTGCGTACCAAAATTAAATAACAAAACATAAAAACAAGGTGTATCATACCTCCTACGTTGAGTAAATAAACACAATGAAAAATATCAAGTCGCGTTTTTATGATGCATTTGCGCTTATACTATTAAAAGACTGAGTGTCACGAGACACGTGATTTAAGTTTAAAAAATCTGATCATTTTTTTTTCTGTATAGTACAAAAAGAGCGACGTTATTCTATATCGAATACTTTAACTGTTTTTAAATTTGTTCTGTAGTATGAAAGCCCAGTCGCTCAGTGGTCGAGACGGGGTACCAATACTAAAACGGCCGGTTCAATCATTAACACAGATCTAATATATTTTTTCCAAATGGCTTGCTTGCGGATTTTAATTCTGTAAATTTGTTGTACAAAAGCCTTTAGTTCACGACCACGTTACTGTCGTATACAGTATTAACTCGATACGCACAACGTGATACCTTTTAAAGATGTTATACTAGGATCCTTTAAAGTTGATCAAAGCCAATGCCCAGCCGTTTAAACCTTCCGGAACTATACTTCAGCCAGACGACTAACCCACACTAAGTAGTAATCGACCAGACGCCTAATACGGGTTTAATCGTAATTAGGGACTATATTCAATTATACCTAGTGCAAGATTAATGACTATTTCCGTAAAAGGTTGTCCTAGCACACGTTATTTAAAAGGTAAACTTTAACACTTAAAAATGAGACACTTAAGGTAACGTTAATAAATAAATACGCAAGTCGAAAATATACTTTAAAAATAAAGTATAATGGCACAAAACAACAGTCGATACAATAAGTTCTCCGCCTAGTTAATGCTAAGCGGAGAGACCTTCCCCGGGCCAAGCCCAAGAGAGTCCTCCTGACATCATAATTTGTACGGCTTTAAATAATAGAAATAAATATAATTCTCGCTGTATAAACATTTTAACTGTTTGCCATTTGGCCTAGATACATTGCTTAGTTTCATAATTGTATTATAATAATAATAATAATAAAACTATTTTCCCTCGCTCCTACTACATTACCTAATGACTAATAATTATGATATCGAAATGGAATTTTCACAGAACAGTTGTAATTTGAGTGTTCTTTTTTATAATATACTTAAAAAAAAAATGTTCAAAATTTTAAGTAGATAAAAATTAAAAACAAATTTCAAATTATATGAATTTCATTAATTACGTATGCCGGCTCAAGGTCAAAATTTAAAAAAATTCATAATTTATTTGAACTTTTCTGTTTGCAATGTATAAGTATCTTCAAAGTTTGGTGTAGCTCTAAAAAAAGAAAAGTGTAAAATTCAAGTTCTTACAACTCTAGTGAAAAAAAGTCTCTATTACCAAACTTTTACCATACAGAAATATGATGTAAAAAAAATTAGGAATTAAAATAGAGTAATTAGATGTGTCAGAATAAAAACATTTTTTTTTTTTGAAATTTTGACCTTGAGTATGCATAAAAATCTGATGAAATTTATACATTTTTGAATTCCTCTTTCAATTTTGAACTACTTTAAATTAAAAAAAAAAATTTTTTAAGCATAATATGAAAAAGATCAATTAAATTACAATTGTTCAGCGAAAATTCCATTTCGATATCATAATTAGTCATTAAGTAAACTGGTATTGAACTTACGGCGTTTTTACAAGCATTCAAAGTTAAAAAAAATATTGACTAGATAGTGTGCAAAATGACCGAAACTTGCTAGAAATAAAATATAATGGCGAAGAAATGGAAACATACACATATGTGTATATTATAAATAGAAACAATTGGTGTTTGTGATATGAGGCTCATATGACGAAAAGGCAACAAAAAGTGACTGAAAGTAAAACGGTAAAAACAGTTTATTATACAATATATTAACTTAATTAGCTTGTTAACCTACAACTAATCTTTAATAAGCTATCACTATCCTTTATGGTCTAAATTATTATAACAGAAAAGACTATTTTTTATTATTGACTTAACCTAAATATCATCCCAATCAGTAGTATATGATTTAACACTTTTGTCTACAGCAGTTAGCCAACAGTTTTGATCTTCCTTGCGATACTCAGCTTCTATTATATATAAACTTGGGTTTTCAATACTTTCGACTAATCCTGTTAATCGACACATCCGTGAATAGCAGCAGAATGGTGACGTTACTGAATCTTAAACATGTAAAAAGTTTGTTTTAATTTTTTTAATTAGTTTACTTATTATCTTTTTTTCTAATGTGCAATGAAAAATAACACAGTATACAGAGGGTCCACTGTCGGTACTGTATAGCCATGTTAAAAAATAAAAGTTTATAGATATTGATAGTTTGTATCAACTTATGCATGATGATCCAGGTAAGACTCTATATCTCGTAAAATAATTGTAATTCTGTTTTTTTTGATAACTGATAACATTTTTGTAAACGTTATTTTACAACATTATAAAAATTGTAATTATTAAATAATTAGCTTTTTTAGTATTTTGTATTGCTTTATCAACTTTTGGAACTTAAATGAGAAGGTATTATAAAAGACAACACATTTCAACCGGTTGCAAATAAATACATGAATGTGATTGCTGGAATACAATTTTTCGAGGTACGGGTTAAGACGGGATGGATAATTTTTTTAATTTATTTGATGTTGGTCGAAATAGTTTGTCTGATCTATTTTCCAGAATGGGTTTACAATGGGTGAAAAGGAAAAACGAATACAAGTATATTAGAATATTTACCTTTATTTTGTATAGCATAGTCCAACAAAGATCGAATAGCTTTTTCAGTAATAGATCTTCTATCATTTCCAAGATCTTTTAAATTATCAAAATCTACAAAAGTTAAAATACTCAATTGTGTTGATAATTATAAATTTAAGATAAAAAAACAAAACATAACAATTGTTCATGACATAATTATGTTTATTTTGAAGAAAAAAATTGTAATAATATAAATTTCTTATACAACCTGCAATCGAAAAAAAAAACTTTCCATACTTGGAACTTAATGAACTAATTAGTATTATTTAAGTGTTTATAATTTAAGAATAACCATTGAAATTGACCTGAATTTAAGAGAAGCGAAAGGGTTTATTAAGAAGTGACAATTTTTTTATTAGGGATTAATCAATGATAATATTTTTTTTCTATTTGCTTATCAATTTTTCATTAGGATTAAAAATGGTAGATAAAAAACCGATAACAGTGTTGTAAAATATAAGTAATAAAAAAAAATGCTTAAAAATTATCTAAATATATTCGACTAAATTACAAATTATATTTTTAAACCGTTCAATTATAATTAAATATTAATACATTTTTAGCTTTTATCTGGGGCTAAAATGGTATCGACAATTGTATTTACAGCTGTGTGTTTTTTAATTTATTTAGGAAGCTTATAAATCTTACCTAAATAACTCACCACTTGCCCTTTAGAATACAGAGGAACTGAAAAAATGTAAAAATGAATTTCATTATATACTGTTAATTCGAATATTGGCAACGGCAGCACCAAAAATTGTTGCAATGTTTTTATCGATATTTGATATTTCTAACGTTCATAAATATTCATCAAAGCGTTTATTTGAAAGTTATGTATCACTTTTCAGTATAGTAATTCATTAAAAGATTAAGACCTTCCTGACCCCTAAAAGCTCCGTTTCCATAATTTTTTTTTTTTTATTAATGCAATTTACGACCATCAAATAAATGTGTGATTACTTTGGTTTTCAATATCTGGTACAGGAAGAGCTGCCACAAAAATATGTCAAATAGTTAATAATATATTATATAGTGAATAAAAATAAGTTTTCATAGTTGATCCGTTGAACAGTCACTCTACAGTAGCTGGCATTACTTAGGCCAATTATAAATGGTTTTAGCTATGTCTCGAACGATCATCAACGCTATGTAATAACCCTAATAAAAAAAAACGAGGACATTTCAAAATACTGTTCTCGCAAATGAATAAAATAAAAGATATTTGTCTGCCAATGGCCAAATTAGAAATAAATATTGCACACGAATTCCGACTATTGGGTACAGGTTATGGCTAAATTTGCGGTTTTAAACATTTTTAATAAAATTACGATTTTTTTAAGTAGGTTGTTATTTTTTAAGCCAGTTGAAGTAATACTGTTCAACTTCCACAAATTCTATCGATGATCTAATAGTTAAACAACTATCGATAAAAGCATTATTACTTGGGTTTTCAACATCTGGCACAGGAAGAGCTGTAACATAAATATACAGTTATATAAAATTTAAAAAATGTACATTTAATATAAACCAGTTCTTATAATTTATTTCTAACAATCACTTAGATCACTTTTTAGACAAATTATTATTGTTTTTTTTTTTTTTTAAACAACCATCAAAACTCTATTTAATAAATATACATGACTGAAAAAATTCATGACTCTAAATTAAATTTATCGTTTTTCCTTAAAACATTAATTTTGAAAAAATGATCACAAGTTAAATTTTATGTTTACTTATAACATTGGATATTTCTTTTTGCATATCAGTCTGGTCTTTAATGCATTCTACAGTTTAAAAAAAAATAATTACTGTACATCTCTTCTTATAAAATCAATCAATTTTTAAGTGTAAAATATGAAATTTATAAAAGTAATTACGCGTTAGGTTTTTAGTGTTTGCACTTTCTGAAATCAATACAAAAATAATTTATATTTAACGGTTATCAAAAATACATGCGGAACTACTTCGATAAATTATTAGGAATATATTGTTACCCGGTACAACCAACATAAAAGCTATTTTTTCTGAAATGACAATAACATAAATTAATGAATTACTATTATTGTATAGTTTTTTTATTTTTCTATAAATAGAAGACGGAGTGAAAGGTAGAATAATCAAAAGTATTATTAATCTATTACAATACATAACACGAAGACTAATGAAAGTAGATATGGCGAGTATAATAAAATATAATGATTGGATAAAGTTTAAACAGATATATCATCAGTGTTGTTAAATATTCCATTTAAATTTAAAAAAAATATATACATATATATATATACACTACTGACAAATTAGCATTAAGATTGATCTTTATTCCAATCACTTTCAAATATTATTTTCTACTTGCAAGTATTAGCTCTACTTATTTTTTATTATTTGTATGATTACCCATCGGTGATTTTCCACAAATAATGTTTTTTATTATAGTCTGCAATGCATCTAGAATAAACAAATTGTGGTTTTTAGGTATGAAAAAATATATGCTATATGAAAATGAAATCATAAAAATTGTATACATCTTTAGGACAATGGTGCACTTCGATTTAAGCGTTAATTATTAAACGTATCACAAATCATCCTGTAAGGTGTTTCAGTCACTGTCTGTAGCTAAGATGTGTGCTCTAAATAAATTAAAGATACTATTGAGTTTTTATATCAATTATTTTATTTTCATAAAAAAAATTATATACACAGTGCTAGAACACTATATCTACGTTGCACGTGCTGTATATCTTTACAAATGATAGAAATTACAAGTTTTACTTTATTATCGGGCAGAGGTGACTATAATATATTATATTAGTATATTTAAAATAATAATAATAATATTATGTTTATATTACTTTCAAATTCATCACTACAGTCAGAAGAAGAATCTTCTGACTGTATGCATTCTTCCATGTCTAAGTTCCCGGGTTGTATAAATTCTTTAAAAAAATATGTATGTTAATTGTGTATGGATTATGTTAATTTTTTTTTAGATCTTACCTGATGCAAGCTCGATGAGTTTGTCTGAAATAAATTATTGAATATTTATTTGCATACAAAAATAGTAAAACTTAAAAACTTGTTAACAAGTTATTTTGTACGAAAAAAAATATAACTGACTTGTAACAACAACCTCTTTGATATAGTCCACTGTAAAATAAACGTTTATATTGAAATATTTTAGATCCTTAAATTACCTTGAGTAGTTACTAGGTACGTGTTAATATGAAATATTTACCTATATTAACCGCCAAAACATTCACAAAGGCAAATGGTATTAAAACACAGTAAATTTTCATTTTTATCTACAAATAATAATAAATTTGAAATATTTTTGTATTGAATACATTGGATAGTCAGTTATGGTCCTCGATGCGAAACTGAGAAGTTATTAATCTAACAATAATAACTAAACCACTTGATCGATATCTTTATAGAGCAAATCTATACAGGGTGATTGATTTATTCGAATTTTTATTTTTTCCAGAAATCTATCAACTTTTCAAGTTTCAACGATATCGTAAAATTTTCCGAAAATTATCCTTAATACAAAAATAAGTCAAAGAATATCCACATTTTATGCAGATACATCAATACATGGATATGTCCTCCAATCTCTAATACCTTTTATCGAATCCACTATCCCTATTAATTCACCTCCATAATCCATAGTGACGTCAGCACTGTGACACTTAACATGTCGCTCAAAACGTGAGAAATTTTCTGATCCCCAGCCATATCAATAATTAAATGTAAGGAATATTATTTCAATTTTAATAGTTAAATAGCTTCTGACCGAAAAAAAAAATACAAAAACCTTAAAGTTGTTTATTTTTTTATTGTTTAATAAAAATTAAAAATGTTTCACATTCAAGTGTTCTTTTCAAATCTGAGCACCCTGTATTATTGATGAAATTGGCTACCTGTAAATCTTGGTAACTTAGGATATTATGGGTGATTTGGGGCATTGGGTAAAATAATATTATATATTTTTAATATATTATATATATATTATTTCACTTATATGCCCCAAGTTATCCAAAATGTCCCGTGTCACCCTGTTTTACGCAATAATATAAAATTTAAAAATTACAAAAACTTTGTAAAAATGTACTTACAATGTTTGAACGGATATTGTTGAACTAACTGTTTCAAAATGATTGTCATGTAACTAAGCCCATCGGCAAGGTGATGCCGACCGTAAAGGTAAAAATCTAATTTTATTTTGCAGCATGCAAATAATATATTGTAGTATACGATTGCAAATAGCATATCAACATTTTTTTTTTTTTAATTTGAAATTTAACGTAAGACGTTAAGACAAAGTATATCATACCTTCTAGACCGAGTAAACAGGCAAAATTAAAAATAACACAATTTGTTTTTATGATTTATTATAATATAAATTTCAACCGATTTCTGCGTTCGATCTGATATTTGGTGAACCTCTAAATATGTAATATTGGTTAAAGAACGGCGCAAAAGCTTTGTTAAATTGATATTTAACTTTTAAACAAAACGGTAATACTGCGGTTAGGTATCTCACTTGGTACCGAGATTAGTGCAAATCGAATTTATATGAAATACATTAATTATTGTTGTATTTTCCAATAACAAAACTTAAATGACTAGATTTAATACTTTAATCGGCTGCGGTGAAAAATTAGTTAATATTGAAAGATTTACTCGATGTTAATTGATGTACTCGAGTATTACCTCTATGTATCCCAAAAATTGTATTTTACCCCACATTAGAATTTCAAAAATATATTACATATTTGTATATATTATTACGGAAATCAATGATACATTTTGCTGAAGAAACTGTTTTACAATATTATGCTGATGACATAGTTCTTTTGGGGAATACGCGAGAGGAAGTAACTCACTCACTCACTAAACTATTAGAAGCCAGCAAAACATGTTTATGTTTTAACAACATATAAATTAGCCAATTGCTCTCTTTTAATTAGCAGTCCTTCGATCAACCGGATGTAAACCTGACCGCTAAATATATAGCTACACTGAATACTCATACATTCCTCGTCGTTGTCACTCTTCAACATTGCTCGCCTAACAGCTGTAGTCCACCATAACGGTTGTTACAAAATAAATACTAACGGCTATACCAACGGCTATATGGTAATTTTTTTATTTTACTCAAAAAATTTACTTTCAGAGGAACCGTAATTTCAATACTAGGTACATTGTGTACGAAAACCGCGATACAAAATTTATTTTTTCAATAACCACGACTTGGTAAATAGTAAATGAGTTCATATGCGGTGTCGTCGATGTAATAGTCAATGCTGGTTTTCGCATTAGTACATAGATAGACCAAACCTACAACTTTTTTTTTTTTATAAAAGTTTACTACTGTACAGGGTGATTTTTTTATCATGACCCACTCAATATTACATAGGGTCAATGCAATGTAATTTCCTATGTTCTATTTTTAACAAAACAGTGTTAGGCTTAACATTTGGTTAGGCAACTTAACACTTGGTTAACAAAAACAGCCATTGTTCGAATAACGGTTATGAAATAGGTTAAAATCTTAATAAAAATAAAAAATAAATAAAATATGTTGTAAAATGATTTAATTTTAATTTTCATCCATCTAGTCGTTAGCTATGACTTTGTAAAGATATTATATTTTCTCTTAAATATTGCTATATTTCTTTGGTTTCCCAGGTGAGTATATAGATAACCAAACACAATATAATGTTTTGTGATAATCTGGTTGACTAGCGATTCATATCTACAGATAACCGACTTTTCAAACACACCGTCATGACAGATGAGTCGATACACCTATAATATAATCAGCTTTATTTGCTATATTTTAACAAAAAACCGTGATAAAAGTAGGTTGATAACAGCTGCTATGATGATAATACATAATATTATTGTCTTTAATCTAATTATCATATTTATCTACTATCTATGTTCTACATTCAACAAGTAACAGTACAGATTAATATACCATCATGAAAATTATAATTTTTATAGTTTTTATAGGTAGTAAACAGTAGCTTTAAAACATGGCTTACAATCTCATAAGTGCATACATTTGAATGGACAAGCGTCGCGAAGCGTCACTATTTATTGTTTAGTTATGTTCAATTTATTCAAAAAAATGTTCTGTGCTCAAATAATAATTGTTTTAAACAATTAACACTAAATAAGGAATTTAATTTGCTTACTATTTGAACTCTACGGTAAATATTTAAAATGTTGCCTAGTTTACATTTTTAATTAACTTTTTTATAAAAACAACTTTATTTATAAAATAATGCAATAAAGTGGACTGTCTTTAAATGATTAAGTTGTCTTACGACTAGATGTTTGTAACCACTACAGTCCTCTCAGCCATAGGGGAAGCCATAAGGGGGTTGAGACTTAGCACCCCAAAATTGTATGCTTCATATTGCACAATATTTTTTTTTATAGAATTATAGTGTGCTTTCACTCGTTGGTAAACCTATGTCGACCAGGCACCTTTTGTTTCTCAATTTCACTGAATTATCCTAATTATAATGTCAATTACAAAGTTTTAATTAAAAAATTGTACATTTATCCCTAATATATCTATTTGTAAAATCTTTATTTGAAAAAACTGACTACATAACTTTTAGTTTCCAATCCCGCGAATTCTACAGATCCACATCAAAGCGTTTATTTAAATGTGATTTTTATTATTTTGAGTTATAATAACTTCTGTAGACTTGTGACCTCACCATCCACGGTGTAATCTGTCACCGACCTTAATGTACTGGCTATTAAAAAATTAGCATTAACACAGAAATTATAATTTCGTAAACGAAAAAACATTAATCGTTTCATTAAAATATGACCTGTCATTTATTTTTAAAACTAAAATAACATAATAATAAAAGTGTAAATTAACGAATCAAACTAATTAAATTTTTGGGATACATAGAAATTACAGTGTTTTACATTTTACATTTAAAGTAAAACAAATACAATTTTCTCGAAAAATATGCGATTAATTCAAAAACATTGTCTTAATCTACTAATAAGAATAGTACTTTAGAAAAAATATTAACATTTTATTGTCGAATTATATGTTTACCTTTTTTTTTTATAATTGTTTGTTTCCAGTTCAGCTAAAAGTTCAAAATGTTCAGACACCTGAAGACCCACTATCGAGTTGTATAAACCAAAGTCAACAGGCTGATTCAAGCGCTGGATTTGACAGATGTAAATCAAAGTGACTGCAACTATTTGTTTAACCGAACTGATGTTTTCTAAATGAACGTAGCAATATTTTTCAGCCATTTGATCAATCGTCCACTCGTTGCCGAAACCGTAATTGTCCTTTATCGGTTTGGAAAACGGAGTTAAAACGCTATAATCCGAGGTCATCTCTTCTATTAAACCGAATACCCTACTGATTATACAATCAAACGGAGATAGTCTTAAATAACTAAAAGAAAACGTACTTAATATTCGTATAACTTTTCGTAAATGCCGATCGCCCGGCTGTCCGACGAAAGAAGCGAAATCTTTTAGACAATTAATCATTCTTTTGTTGTAGTCACCATAATGTCGAACCAGAAATGACATTTGTTTTGAATAGGACGCTAAACTCTGTTTCATTTCCATCAGATAGACAGTGACGATTCTCAAGATGATCGCCTTGAGAGTAGTTATGACATGGTTTTGCAGTGTAATAAACGAGTTAATGTATTGGTTCAGTGGTACGTTGACAATACCAGTGTTCTGGTAAAGATTGCCGAAATGGTTCACTATAGGAACGCTGTCGACTTGAACGCCAAAAGTCTTTATTAAATCGTCAACGGCGTCCATGTTTTCCATCAGATGCGATAACCGCAACTGGTCCAGTCCGATGCCCAACGCTTCTTTACTCGTGTAATCAATAACAGTACTATGTCGCTGTTTCGAAAATCTTTCCTTATTGGACTCCAGTGACGTGTTTTGTCTTTGCATGACTTCCTTTATCTTGTCCACAAAGTTGATGTCTTGGACTTTACAATTTTCCGGGTCGTACACCTTACAGCCGTACGACTTGGTGAACTCTTCGAGCACTTTTTCCAAGGCGTCGTTCGAGGCTAACAGTATATGTTTATTGCTGACGACACCGGTGTCTCCCAACCGGAACGACTCGTCAATCTGAGTGTTGTAAAAATATAACAACCAACTGATCTCCAAAAACCACCAACGTTGGTTCACAAGCCCGTAGTTGACTATGTAAGCGGCTTCTTCGGTAAATGTTAGCTTTTCCAGTGTTGGCCAGTCACAAACTTTTGTCAGGTACACGTGTACCAGTGCACTGAACACGAAACCGCAATCTACTTCTTCGTCGAAAGTCAAAATATAATTGCTTACGAATTTTGAATGCTTTGTCCATATCTTACTTGGAGTTAGGTGTCGTCTTGAAATGTAACCTCGGTTGGGCATCTTCAACTGAGCCATTAGAAATTTCGACCGGGTTTTTTTGCTCACGTGTGTGTTTTTCACACTCTGACAACATATTATTATTGTTAAAACAAGAGAAATCATAAAAACCTTCATTTTGAGTATTTGGTAACCACGTTTTGATACTACTAAAATATGCTATATGTCGATTATATTCGCACTATATATTTTTTTGTAAAATGTAATCGCAGCGCTCTGGATGTTGTTTTTCTGCTTCTCGACTTGCAATAACACAATCGTTCGTTTAAGTTTGTACACTCATAAGCCTATGGAAGCATGAAAAGTATGATGATACAAAATACAAGCAGTTGTATCTTGATTAAACTACGCGTTTAACACCATAGTTATTTATTTAGTCGGTACAAAGGAAAACGCCGTTTAGTGTGAGTACTTCAGCAACTCACAATTTGTACAAATAAAATGACATTTTACATGTTTTTGCGGTACGGTACTTTGAACTTTATGAAAATTTAAAATTTATCAAGTTAACATTTTGTAGTTATAGTCTGGGGAATCTTTGGTATCAGCAACTGTTACAAAAAAAAACCGCTCAACGCTTGTATCAGGTCATTATTAGTATTTGTGTGTTGTATGATATTTTTAAGTAGCATAAACTTAATAATTTCTCTAAATCTAGTAAAACAAAAAACGTGTACCTATTGGTTGGGTCTAAAATAGGCTTTAGCTTCCCACTATCCATGCGGGTCAAAATGTCAATAATTATCTAATAAAAAAATTAAAAAATGAAGACCTCATATTTTCGGTGCCAACTATTAATCGTATATGCCTTTTTTTTTTGGTTAGTTAAAGACTACAACGAAGAGGAGATTGATTCGCATATCAACCGAGGTTGTTCGGTGCAAAGCATTAAAGTACGCCAAGAACCCACTACAGCCATCACCTCATAATAAAGCGTTAAAACAAGTTAATTTTTACCCAAAGTATGATGAAGTCCCGTTAATAAGCGTACGGTGGCATTGTTTGTGTGAAGCGATAATAATTGTTTTTGCAATGGTAAAGTTTAACAAGTTATAGCCAAATAGTTAGCGACCGACCCGGGATAGACTTGGTGGACTTGAGGTTTTTCCACTGTATGTACGCGTTACTTTGATTCCGTTAAACATGACATAAAAACATCCATGTACATACAGGACGTTGTACAGGACGTACCCGTGTGTAATACTTGGAGTGCGTCAGCTAGCGCATTTCCATGTTACATTGCTATTGTCGTCGTCGTTAGTGGCTTTAATATTGATTGTTGTTGGTAAATAAATAAGAACATCATACTCATGCCTATTGCACATCCAGTATTAAACAAGCCCCTAAGGTCCACAGAGCGTATTTCAACAGCACCTTGTGAATGCCCGACAACGCGTTGGCGCCGTTGGACGCAGCCGGTTCGATTTCCACCTGATAGTCGGGATGATGATGGTTTAAGTTTTGAAAATTAGGACAGGCGCAAAAGGGATAATCGTCCGAATCGTCCGGAATGGTCACGGGCCAGCATCCGCGGTCGCACGAGTAGGCGGCTTTCTTGGTCTGGGTAAATGGAATGAAAAAAAAAAATACAACCGAAAATAGAAATCCCTAACATATTTTTTATTTAAATTTTTAGTCTTCCAACTCGCAGTGGCGACGCCCAACCGGCCAAGGATTGCCCGTTCGCCTCGGGTTGAAAGCGCACCTTGAACCGTGAAAAGTGAACCGTTTTCTCCGACGCCCACAACACCGTGTACTGCTTGGTCAGTCTTGCTTCTCCTATAGGGATTTCTATTTTCGGTTGTATTTTTTTTTTTTATTCCATTTTCTCAGACCGAGAAACTCGATGACTCGTGCAACTGCGGATGATGGCCCGTGACCTTGCCGGACGATTATCCCTTGTGCGCCTGTCCTAATTTTCAAAACTTAAACCATCATCATCCCGACTATCAGGTGGAAAACGAACCGGCTGCGTCCAACGGCGCCAACGCGTTGTCGGGATTTCACAAGGTGCTGTTGAAATACGCTCTTTGGACCTTAGGAGCGTGTTTAATATTGGGTGTGCTATGGGCGTGACCATGATGTTCTTATTTATTTACTAACAACAATCAATATTAAAGCCACTAACGACGACGACAATAGCAATATAATATGGAAATGCGCTAGCTGACGGACTCCAAGTATTACATACGGGTACGTCCTGTACAACGTCCTGTATGTACATGGATGTTTTTATGTCATGTTTAACGGAACCAAAATAACGCGTACATACAGTGGAAAAACCTCAAGTACACCAAGTCTATCCCGGGTCGGTCGCTAACTATTTGGCTATAACTTGTTTAACTTTACCATTGCAAAAACAATTATTATCGCTTCACACAAACAATGCCACCGTACGCTTATTAACGGGACTTCATCATACTTTGGGTAAAAATTAACTTGTTTTAACGCTTTATTTTGAGGTGATGGCTGTAGTCGGTTCTTGGTGTACTTTAATGCTTTGCACCGAACAACCTCGGTTGATATGCGAATCAATCTCCTCTTCATTATAGTCTTTTTTTTTTTTATTGTCCAAAGGCTTCGCCTTGTTGCTTCAACCAATCTTCTCTTTTATCTGCTAGTCTCTTCATTTCCTTATAATTTCCTAGAGCTATTAGCTTCTTCATATTCCCCAGATTTGTTTCTCTGGGTTCATGATTAGTACTTTTTATATTACTAGGAGAGCGTATCATGGTTGTGTGTTGGGAATGGTATGCAGCGGTTTCCCCTTACCTTATGCATCGCAGTAGCACCTCTTATTTCTATGAGGTTCTATTCAAGTATAGACAAATCTATACTTGATACAAACAACGCTGCTGCCCATTGTTTGGTCCACTTTGGTCGCCTTTTACGACTGGCATGGACTACCGCAGGTGTATTCTAACCCCCACCCGCAGGGGAATAGTCTATAACTAGATTATAGTCTGTAACTAACCAAAAAAAAAAGGCATATACGATTAATAAATGGCACCGAAAATATGCGGTATATTATTTTATCTTTTAAAATTTTGTTTTCCTCAGTTAAAATCGAAATAGTTTTTAATAAGTCATCAAATTTTTTGTAGTGATTATTTTTTACCTCGAGTATTTTTTAAATCATGTAATGTTATTTTGAGGTGTTCAATAGTGGTTTGTGAGGAAATAGTTTTAATAGTTAACTAATAAAAAAAATACTGCTATTTTTTTTTTTAATATAAATGTCTTAAATTACAAAAGCTAGTGTGTTGTGATGGTCCTATGGTCTTTACCATCACTTTTAACTATGTGTTAGTTAAGTGTTGAGGAAAACAGCACAATGTAAACAGACAATGGCACTTGTGGATTTGGATATCGTGAGAAACTTTGTATAACGACCTTCTCGACTGTTGAGCATTATTTAAATAATTTTCTATTTATTTAAAATAGTATTTAATGGGAAAAACACTTATTCAGACGACTATTAATTGTTCCAGTGAATCCGGAATTATATTATTGAATTAGTAATTTTTGTGATTTGTTTGAATATTTTTATTGTTCTTTTGGTCGAATATTTGATAGTTATCTACATATATTTCCCATCCATTGTTTGGCGTAAATTTTGTAGTTTTAGTCTGGGGAATCTTTGGTATCAGCAACTGTTACAAAAAAAAACCGCTCAACGCTTGTATCAGGTCATTATTAGTATTTGTGTGTTGTATGATATTTTTAAGTAGCATAAACTTAATAATTTCTCTAAATCTAGTAAAACAAAAAACGTGTACCTATTGGTTGGGTCTAAAATAGGCTTTAGCTTCCCACTATCCATGCGGGTCAAAATGTCAATAATTATCTAATAAAAAAATTAAAAAATGAAGACCTCATATTTTCGGTGCCAACTATTAATCGTATATGCCTTTTTTTTTTGGTTAGTTAAAGACTACAACGAAGAGGAGATTGATTCGCATATCAACCGAGGTTGTTCGGTGCAAAGCATTAAAGTACGCCAAGAACCCACTACAGCCATCACCTCATAATAAAGCGTTAAAACAAGTTAATTTTTACCCAAAGTATGATGAAGTCCCGTTAATAAGCGTACGGTGGCATTGTTTGTGTGAAGCGATAATAATTGTTTTTGCAATGGTAAAGTTTAACAAGTTATAGCCAAATAGTTAGCGACCGACCCGGGATAGACTTGGTGGACTTGAGGTTTTTCCACTGTATGTACGCGTTACTTTGATTCCGTTAAACATGACATAAAAACATCCATGTACATACAGGACGTTGTACAGGACGTACCCGTGTGTAATACTTGGAGTGCGTCAGCTAGCGCATTTCCATGTTACATTGCTATTGTCGTCGTCGTTAGTGGCTTTAATATTGATTGTTGTTGGTAAATAAATAAGAACATCATACTCATGCCTATTGCACATCCAGTATTAAACAAGCCCCTAAGGTCCACAGAGCGTATTTCAACAGCACCTTGTGAATGCCCGACAACGCGTTGGCGCCGTTGGACGCAGCCGGTTCGATTTCCACCTGATAGTCGGGATGATGATGGTTTAAGTTTTGAAAATTAGGACAGGCGCAAAAGGGATAATCGTCCGAATCGTCCGGAATGGTCACGGGCCAGCATCCGCGGTCGCACGAGTAGGCGGCTTTCTTGGTCTGGGTAAATGGAATGAAAAAAAAAAATACAACCGAAAATAGAAATCCCTAACATATTTTTTATTTAAATTTTTAGTCTTCCAACTCGCAGTGGCGACGCCCAACCGGCCAAGGATTGCCCGTTCGCCTCGGGTTGAAAGCGCACCTTGAACCGTGAAAAGTGAACCGTTTTCTCCGACGCCCACAACACCGTGTACTGCTTGGTCAGTCTTGCTTCTCCTATAGGGATTTCTATTTTCGGTTGTATTTTTTTTTTTTATTCCATTTTCTCAGACCGAGAAACTCGATGACTCGTGCAACTGCGGATGATGGCCCGTGACCTTGCCGGACGATTATCCCTTGTGCGCCTGTCCTAATTTTCAAAACTTAAACCATCATCATCCCGACTATCAGGTGGAAAACGAACCGGCTGCGTCCAACGGCGCCAACGCGTTGTCGGGATTTCACAAGGTGCTGTTGAAATACGCTCTTTGGACCTTAGGAGCGTGTTTAATATTGGGTGTGCTATGGGCGTGACCATGATGTTCTTATTTATTTACTAACAACAATCAATATTAAAGCCACTAACGACGACGACAATAGCAATATAATATGGAAATGCGCTAGCTGACGGACTCCAAGTATTACATACGGGTACGTCCTGTACAACGTCCTGTATGTACATGGATGTTTTTATGTCATGTTTAACGGAACCAAAATAACGCGTACATACAGTGGAAAAACCTCAAGTACACCAAGTCTATCCCGGGTCGGTCGCTAACTATTTGGCTATAACTTGTTTAACTTTACCATTGCAAAAACAATTATTATCGCTTCACACAAACAATGCCACCGTACGCTTATTAACGGGACTTCATCATACTTTGGGTAAAAATTAACTTGTTTTAACGCTTTATTTTGAGGTGATGGCTGTAGTCGGTTCTTGGTGTACTTTAATGCTTTGCACCGAACAACCTCGGTTGATATGCGAATCAATCTCCTCTTCATTATAGTCTTTTTTTTTTTTATTGTCCAAAGGCTTCGCCTTGTTGCTTCAACCAATCTTCTCTTTTATCTGCTAGTCTCTTCATTTCCTTATAATTTCCTAGAGCTATTAGCTTCTTCATATTCCCCAGATTTGTTTCTCTGGGTTCATGATTAGTACTTTTTATATTACTAGGAGAGCGTATCATGGTTGTGTGTTGGGAATGGTATGCAGCGGTTTCCCCTTACCTTATGCATCGCAGTAGCACCTCTTATTTCTATGAGGTTCTATTCAAGTATAGACAAATCTATACTTGATACAAACAACGCTGCTGCCCATTGTTTGGTCCACTTTGGTCGCCTTTTACGACTGGCATGGACTACCGCAGGTGTATTCTAACCCCCACCCGCAGGGGAATAGTCTATAACTAGATTATAGTCTGTAACTAACCAAAAAAAAAAGGCATATACGATTAATAAATGGCACCGAAAATATGCGGTATATTATTTTATCTTTTAAAATTTTGTTTTCCTCAGTTAAAATCGAAATAGTTTTTAATAAGTCATCAAATTTTTTGTAGTGATTATTTTTTACCTCGAGTATTTTTTAAATCATGTAATGTTATTTTGAGGTGTTCAATAGTGGTTTGTGAGGAAATAGTTTTAATAGTTAACTAATAAAAAAAATACTGCTATTTTTTTTTTTAATATAAATGTCTTAAATTACAAAAGCTAGTGTGTTGTGATGGTCCTATGGTCTTTACCATCACTTTTAACTATGTGTTAGTTAAGTGTTGAGGAAAACAGCACAATGTAAACAGACAATGGCACTTGTGGATTTGGATATCGTGAGAAACTTTGTATAACGACCTTCTCGACTGTTGAGCATTATTTAAATAATTTTCTATTTATTTAAAATAGTATTTAATGGGAAAAACACTTATTCAGACGACTATTAATTGTTCCAGTGAATCCGGAATTATATTATTGAATTAGTAATTTTTGTGATTTGTTTGAATATTTTTATTGTTCTTTTGGTCGAATATTTGATAGTTATCTACATATATTTCCCATCCATTGTTTGGCGTAAATTTTGTAGTTTTAGTCTGGGGAATCTTTGGTATCAGCAACTGTTACAAAAAAAAACCGCTCAACGCTTGTATCAGGTCATTATTAGTATTTGTGTGTTGTATGATATTTTTAAGTAGCATAAACTTAATAATTTCTCTAAATCTAGTAAAACAAAAAACGTGTACCTATTGGTTGGGTCTAAAATAGGCTTTAGCTTCCCACTATCCATGCGGGTCAAAATGTCAATAATTATCTAATAAAAAAATTAAAAAATGAAGACCTCATATTTTCGGTGCCAACTATTAATCGTATATGCCTTTTTTTTTTGGTTAGTTAAAGACTACAACGAAGAGGAGATTGATTCGCATATCAACCGAGGTTGTTCGGTGCAAAGCATTAAAGTACGCCAAGAACCCACTACAGCCATCACCTCATAATAAAGCGTTAAAACAAGTTAATTTTTACCCAAAGTATGATGAAGTCCCGTTAATAAGCGTACGGTGGCATTGTTTGTGTGAAGCGATAATAATTGTTTTTGCAATGGTAAAGTTTAACAAGTTATAGCCAAATAGTTAGCGACCGACCCGGGATAGACTTGGTGGACTTGAGGTTTTTCCACTGTATGTACGCGTTACTTTGATTCCGTTAAACATGACATAAAAACATCCATGTACATACAGGACGTTGTACAGGACGTACCCGTGTGTAATACTTGGAGTGCGTCAGCTAGCGCATTTCCATGTTACATTGCTATTGTCGTCGTCGTTAGTGGCTTTAATATTGATTGTTGTTGGTAAATAAATAAGAACATCATACTCATGCCTATTGCACATCCAGTATTAAACAAGCCCCTAAGGTCCACAGAGCGTATTTCAACAGCACCTTGTGAATGCCCGACAACGCGTTGGCGCCGTTGGACGCAGCCGGTTCGATTTCCACCTGATAGTCGGGATGATGATGGTTTAAGTTTTGAAAATTAGGACAGGCGCAAAAGGGATAATCGTCCGAATCGTCCGGAATGGTCACGGGCCAGCATCCGCGGTCGCACGAGTAGGCGGCTTTCTTGGTCTGGGTAAATGGAATGAAAAAAAAAAATACAACCGAAAATAGAAATCCCTAACATATTTTTTATTTAAATTTTTAGTCTTCCAACTCGCAGTGGCGACGCCCAACCGGCCAAGGATTGCCCGTTCGCCTCGGGTTGAAAGCGCACCTTGAACCGTGAAAAGTGAACCGTTTTCTCCGACGCCCACAACACCGTGTACTGCTTGGTCAGTCTTGCTTCTCCTATAGGGATTTCTATTTTCGGTTGTATTTTTTTTTTTTATTCCATTTTCTCAGACCGAGAAACTCGATGACTCGTGCAACTGCGGATGATGGCCCGTGACCTTGCCGGACGATTATCCCTTGTGCGCCTGTCCTAATTTTCAAAACTTAAACCATCATCATCCCGACTATCAGGTGGAAAACGAACCGGCTGCGTCCAACGGCGCCAACGCGTTGTCGGGATTTCACAAGGTGCTGTTGAAATACGCTCTTTGGACCTTAGGAGCGTGTTTAATATTGGGTGTGCTATGGGCGTGACCATGATGTTCTTATTTATTTACTAACAACAATCAATATTAAAGCCACTAACGACGACGACAATAGCAATATAATATGGAAATGCGCTAGCTGACGGACTCCAAGTATTACATACGGGTACGTCCTGTACAACGTCCTGTATGTACATGGATGTTTTTATGTCATGTTTAACGGAACCAAAATAACGCGTACATACAGTGGAAAAACCTCAAGTACACCAAGTCTATCCCGGGTCGGTCGCTAACTATTTGGCTATAACTTGTTTAACTTTACCATTGCAAAAACAATTATTATCGCTTCACACAAACAATGCCACCGTACGCTTATTAACGGGACTTCATCATACTTTGGGTAAAAATTAACTTGTTTTAACGCTTTATTTTGAGGTGATGGCTGTAGTCGGTTCTTGGTGTACTTTAATGCTTTGCACCGAACAACCTCGGTTGATATGCGAATCAATCTCCTCTTCATTATAGTCTTTTTTTTTTTTATTGTCCAAAGGCTTCGCCTTGTTGCTTCAACCAATCTTCTCTTTTATCTGCTAGTCTCTTCATTTCCTTATAATTTCCTAGAGCTATTAGCTTCTTCATATTCCCCAGATTTGTTTCTCTGGGTTCATGATTAGTACTTTTTATATTACTAGGAGAGCGTATCATGGTTGTGTGTTGGGAATGGTATGCAGCGGTTTCCCCTTACCTTATGCATCGCAGTAGCACCTCTTATTTCTATGAGGTTCTATTCAAGTATAGACAAATCTATACTTGATACAAACAACGCTGCTGCCCATTGTTTGGTCCACTTTGGTCGCCTTTTACGACTGGCATGGACTACCGCAGGTGTATTCTAACCCCCACCCGCAGGGGAATAGTCTATAACTAGATTATAGTCTGTAACTAACCAAAAAAAAAAGGCATATACGATTAATAAATGGCACCGAAAATATGCGGTATATTATTTTATCTTTTAAAATTTTGTTTTCCTCAGTTAAAATCGAAATAGTTTTTAATAAGTCATCAAATTTTTTGTAGTGATTATTTTTTACCTCGAGTATTTTTTAAATCATGTAATGTTATTTTGAGGTGTTCAATAGTGGTTTGTGAGGAAATAGTTTTAATAGTTAACTAATAAAAAAAATACTGCTATTTTTTTTTTTAATATAAATGTCTTAAATTACAAAAGCTAGTGTGTTGTGATGGTCCTATGGTCTTTACCATCACTTTTAACTATGTGTTAGTTAAGTGTTGAGGAAAACAGCACAATGTAAACAGACAATGGCACTTGTGGATTTGGATATCGTGAGAAACTTTGTATAACGACCTTCTCGACTGTTGAGCATTATTTAAATAATTTTCTATTTATTTAAAATAGTATTTAATGGGAAAAACACTTATTCAGACGACTATTAATTGTTCCAGTGAATCCGGAATTATATTATTGAATTAGTAATTTTTGTGATTTGTTTGAATATTTTTATTGTTCTTTTGGTCGAATATTTGATAGTTATCTACATATATTTCCCATCCATTGTTTGGCGTAAATTTTGTAGTTTTAGTCTGGGGAATCTTTGGTATCAGCAACTGTTACAAAAAAAAAACCGCTCAACGCTTGTATCAGGTCATTATTAGTATTTGTGTGTTGTATGATATTTTTAAGTAGCATAAACTTAATAATTTCTCTAAATCTAGTAAAACAAAAAACGTGTACCTATTGGTTGGGTCTAAAATAGGCTTTAGCTTCCCACTATCCATGCGGGTCAAAATGTCAATAATTATCTAATAAAAAAATTAAAAAATGAAGACCTCATATTTTCGGTGCCAACTATTAATCGTATATGCCTTTTTTTTTTGGTTAGTTAAAGACTACAACGAAGAGGAGATTGATTCGCATATCAACCGAGGTTGTTCGGTGCAAAGCATTAAAGTACGCCAAGAACCCACTACAGCCATCACCTCATAATAAAGCGTTAAAACAAGTTAATTTTTACCCAAAGTATGATGAAGTCCCGTTAATAAGCGTACGGTGGCATTGTTTGTGTGAAGCGATAATAATTGTTTTTGCAATGGTAAAGTTTAACAAGTTATAGCCAAATAGTTAGCGACCGACCCGGGATAGACTTGGTGGACTTGAGGTTTTTCCACTGTATGTACGCGTTACTTTGATTCCGTTAAACATGACATAAAAACATCCATGTACATACAGGACGTTGTACAGGACGTACCCGTGTGTAATACTTGGAGTGCGTCAGCTAGCGCATTTCCATGTTACATTGCTATTGTCGTCGTCGTTAGTGGCTTTAATATTGATTGTTGTTGGTAAATAAATAAGAACATCATACTCATGCCTATTGCACATCCAGTATTAAACAAGCCCCTAAGGTCCACAGAGCGTATTTCAACAGCACCTTGTGAATGCCCGACAACGCGTTGGCGCCGTTGGACGCAGCCGGTTCGATTTCCACCTGATAGTCGGGATGATGATGGTTTAAGTTTTGAAAATTAGGACAGGCGCAAAAGGGATAATCGTCCGAATCGTCCGGAATGGTCACGGGCCAGCATCCGCGGTCGCACGAGTAGGCGGCTTTCTTGGTCTGGGTAAATGGAATGAAAAAAAAAAATACAACCGAAAATAGAAATCCCTAACATATTTTTTATTTAAATTTTTAGTCTTCCAACTCGCAGTGGCGACGCCCAACCGGCCAAGGATTGCCCGTTCGCCTCGGGTTGAAAGCGCACCTTGAACCGTGAAAAGTGAACCGTTTTCTCCGACGCCCACAACACCGTGTACTGCTTGGTCAGTCTTGCTTCTCCTATAGGGATTTCTATTTTCGGTTGTATTTTTTTTTTTTATTCCATTTTCTCAGACCGAGAAACTCGATGACTCGTGCAACTGCGGATGATGGCCCGTGACCTTGCCGGACGATTATCCCTTGTGCGCCTGTCCTAATTTTCAAAACTTAAACCATCATCATCCCGACTATCAGGTGGAAAACGAACCGGCTGCGTCCAACGGCGCCAACGCGTTGTCGGGATTTCACAAGGTGCTGTTGAAATACGCTCTTTGGACCTTAGGAGCGTGTTTAATATTGGGTGTGCTATGGGCGTGACCATGATGTTCTTATTTATTTACTAACAACAATCAATATTAAAGCCACTAACGACGACGACAATAGCAATATAATATGGAAATGCGCTAGCTGACGGACTCCAAGTATTACATACGGGTACGTCCTGTACAACGTCCTGTATGTACATGGATGTTTTTATGTCATGTTTAACGGAACCAAAATAACGCGTACATACAGTGGAAAAACCTCAAGTACACCAAGTCTATCCCGGGTCGGTCGCTAACTATTTGGCTATAACTTGTTTAACTTTACCATTGCAAAAACAATTATTATCGCTTCACACAAACAATGCCACCGTACGCTTATTAACGGGACTTCATCATACTTTGGGTAAAAATTAACTTGTTTTAACGCTTTATTTTGAGGTGATGGCTGTAGTCGGTTCTTGGTGTACTTTAATGCTTTGCACCGAACAACCTCGGTTGATATGCGAATCAATCTCCTCTTCATTATAGTCTTTTTTTTTTTTATTGTCCAAAGGCTTCGCCTTGTTGCTTCAACCAATCTTCTCTTTTATCTGCTAGTCTCTTCATTTCCTTATAATTTCCTAGAGCTATTAGCTTCTTCATATTCCCCAGATTTGTTTCTCTGGGTTCATGATTAGTACTTTTTATATTACTAGGAGAGCGTATCATGGTTGTGTGTTGGGAATGGTATGCAGCGGTTTCCCCTTACCTTATGCATCGCAGTAGCACCTCTTATTTCTATGAGGTTCTATTCAAGTATAGACAAATCTATACTTGATACAAACAACGCTGCTGCCCATTGTTTGGTCCATTTTGGTCGCCTTTTACGACTGGCATGGACTACCGCAGGTGTATTCTAACCCCCACCCGCAGGGGAATAGTCTATAACTAGATTATAGTCTGTAACTAACCAAAAAAAAAAGGCATATACGATTAATAGTTGGCACCGAAAATATGAGGTCTTCATTTTTTAATTTTTTTATTAGATAATTATTGACATTTTGACCCTCATGGATAGTGGGAAGCTAAAGCCTATTTTAGACCCAACCAATAGGTACACGATTTTTGTTTTACTAGATTTAGAGAAATTATTAAGTTTATGCTACTTAAAAATATCATACAACACAAAAATACTAATAATGACCTGATACAAGCGTTGAGCGGTTTTTTTTTTGTAACAGTTGCTGATACCAAAGATTCCCCAGACTATAACTACAAAATGTTAACTTGATAAATTTTAAATTTTCATAAAGTTCAAAGTACCGTACCGCAAAAACATGTAAAATGTCATTTTATTTGTACAAATTGTGAGTTGCTGAAGTACTCACACTAAACGGCGTTTTCCTTTGTACCGACTAAATAAATAACTATGGTGTTAAACGCGTAGTTTAATCAAGATAAAACTGCTTGTATTTTGTATCATCATACGTTTCATGCTTCCATAGGCTTATAAGTGTACGAACTTATACGAACGATTGTGTTATTGCAAGTCGAGAAGCAGAAAAACAACGTCCAGAGCGCTGCGATTAAACTTTACAAAAAAAAATATAGTGCGAATATAATTGACGTATAAAATATTTTAGTAGTATCAAAACGTGGTTACCAAATACTCGAAATGAAGGTTCTTACGATTTCTCTTGTTTTAATAATAATAATGCGTTGTCACAGTGTGAAAAACACACACGTAATCAAAAACACCAGGTCGAAATTTCTAATGGCTCAGTTGAAGATGCCCAACCGAGTTTACATTTAAAGACGACACCTAACTCCACGCGAGATATGGACAAAGCATTCCAAATTCGTAAGCAATTATATTTTGACTTTCGACGAAGAAGTAGATTGCGGTTTCGTGTTCAGTGCAATGGTACACATGTACCTGACAAAAGTTTGTGACTGGCCAACACTGGAAAAGCTAACGTTTACCGAAGAAGCCGCTTACGTAGTCCACTACGGTCTTGTGAACCAACGTTGGAGGTTTTTGGAGATCAGTTGGTTGTTATATTTTTACAACACTCAGATTGACGAGTCGTTCCGGTTGGGAGACACCGGTGTCGGCAGCAATAAACATATACTGTTAGCCTCGAACGACGCCTTGGAAAAAGTGCTCGAAGAGTTCACCAAATCGTACGGCTGTAAGGTGTACGACCCGGAAAATTGTAAAGTCCAAGACATCAACTTTGTGGACAAGATAAAGGAAGTCATGCAAAGACAAAACACGTCACTGGAGTCCAATAAGGAAAGATTTTCGAAACAGCGACATAGTACTGTTATTGATTACACGAGTAAAGAAGCGTTGGGCATCGGACTGGACCAGTTGCGGTTATCGCATCTGATGGAAAACATGGATGCCGTTGACGATTTAATAAAGACTTTTGGCGTTCAAGTCGACAGCGATCCTATAATGAACCATTTCGGCAATCTTTACCAGAACACTGGTATTGTCAACGTACCACTGAACCAATACATTAACTCGTTTATTACACTGCAAAACCATGTCATAACTACTCTCAAGGCGATCATCTTGAGAATCGTCACTATCTATCTAATGGAAATGAAACAGAGTTCAGCGTCCTATTCAATATCAAAACAAATGTCATTTCTGGTTCGACATTACGGTGACTACAACAAAAGAATGATTAATTGTCTAAAAGATTTAAAAGTAATACGAATATTAAGTACGTTTTCTTTTAGTTATTTAAGACTATCTCCGTTTGATTGTATAATCAGTAGTGTATTCGGTTTAATAGAAGAGGTGACCTCGGATTATAGCGTTTTAACTCCGTTTTCCGAACCGTTGTATAAACCGCTAGTCAACCAGATTATCACAAAACATTTTATTGTGTTTGGTTATCTTTGTACTCACCTGGGAAACCAAAGAAATATAGCAATATTTAAGAGAAAATATAATTTCTTTACTTGATTTTTCAATTTTTTTTTATAAAAACTCACCCTATTTAATTTTGTATTTTGTAGCGTATGTAAGGAGAACCCGATTTGACATTTTTATATTTTATGTATTACTATAACAGCTTTATAAAAAAGATATTGGGATAAATTCATAAATTCTGGGTAACTAGGAAAACTCATTTTTTTAATTTTAATCACTTTCTTCGGTTACACAAAAAATAATCATTATTTTGTATTTATAAATATCTTATTTACATTGTAAATTTAAGTGCATATACTAGTGCTCATGTATGTATTGAAATACTTTTGAAGTTCCGGTAACTGTTTATGAATTCATATACACCTTTAGAACAGGTGACAACTATGGATAACGTAGCAATTTTGTTGACTGCAAGAGGAGGGCATATAGGTTTTCTTCAAAGTTGTTGGCCTTTTTCGGAAAAAACGATTTCATGATAAGAGTAATCAGTCAATATTTTAATGGATTTCTCAAAAACGAAAATTATAAACAGTTTTCTAGTTTGATTACCTGTCAGTTTTGACTTTTAATTATGACGAGGGTTGGGATTTTCATTTTTTTCTACATAGTCAATTCATATAATAGTATAGTATATATATATAAAAAACTTTAGACCGACTGGCGTGGTTAAATACAGTCTTATGTTTGTAATCATTTTTTTTTTTTTAATAGCATTTATTAGTTAATATGATGGCTTTGAACTAAATTATTAATATTATCAATAGTTTTTGATAAAAATTATTTATAATTAAATTGTGTAATACAGGACAAATTTGGTTATATTTTAAATTAGTTATATGTATCTTTTTAATTATGTATCTAACATCCATATTATATTTAATAATTGGTATACCAACCAGAGACATTCACGATTTAAAACCATTAATCTGCAAATACTGCAGTTTAACAATGTGAACACATACACTATATTATTATTTTCTTCATAAGATTTCCAATGTGAAATTTTGGTTTCCGTTTCCAGAATAAAATCTTTATTTACTTATCGAATGCACCGTGATACTAAAAATACAGTTTTTAGCACATGATGTCATTACAGTTTTTAACGATATTTGTACATATACCATTAGAGATTCGCCTCGAAGCGTTTATTTAAAAGTCGTTTTATCACCATCAGCTGTAATAATTTATATAGATCTGTGACCTCTCACGTCCTAATATGCTCTTTCCATACTATGCCCCGACTCTACTGTACTGGCTTTTTTACGATAATACAGTAATGATAATACATAATTTATATACATTTGCAATTTAAATACTTTTATTATTATTTTGCATATACAATTTATCTCTACAATTGTATACTTTTATAGTAATTATTATTTATGTACTTTTTCACTAAAATTTAATTAAATACATATGAATCTAAACAAAAACATTTGATTGCTAATAAATGCATTTGACCTCTAAAACTATGATATAACATCTAAGCTAAACTATATTAAATAAGATATAGCTAACGTAGCTATCAAATTATTAAAATTTGAGTGGGTGTTATATTTTGCTATTTACACGACTTGCATTTAATACCACTTGAGTAACCGCAACATGCGTGAATAGTGTCTTAAGTAGTTTTCAAACAGTACAGTTTAGTATAAATAATAATTATAATTATATATATATATATATATATATATTAAATCATTTTTCAACATATATATTTTTTTTTTATTACGAGTTTAACCTATTTTATAACCGTTATTCATACAATGGCCTTTTTTGTAAACCAAATATTAAGTTTAAGTGGTTTTTCTTTACTCTGTGTTATTGGATCAATTGCAATTATTGGATTTACATATTATTATTTGACATCTGTAGTGAAAGTAAGAAGTTACAACTATATTTTTGATTAATTTGAAAATTTTAAATGAATTTTAAACTAGGAGAAATAGATAGTTAACTTGTAGTCAATACTATTACAGAGTCTTTACCGTCTTAGGTACACATTATAATTTTAAAAAAACAGGTTTTTGACTAAGTCATCAAATAGTATTTATGTCTAAGATGTGGACGTTTTACAAATTACAGTTTTATTACAGAGTGAATTGTAGTTCATTTCTGTACACTATAAGTGTATAAAATTATATTATTTTTAAACAAATCGTTGTTCTCGACACAAAAATACTCACACAATGTTGGTTTACACTGACCTGCAAATGCAGAGGACACACACTAAATGTAAGTTAATTAGTCTTATTGGGCACCTAAATCTTGCCATCGACTTAAATCTCCAAGGTCGTACCTCCACAATGTTCCTTTAATTTTTTTTAAAGGGCGAACAAAGAAGTTATTATAAGTATAAGAATTTATTCATGTAAAGGAGTAATCAATTACTACTTTAATAAAAAATTGTTTTATTTAGAAACCCAAACTTTATTGTAAAGAAGGTAATTTCAAGAAATTTGTTCAACAAAACATGCCTATTATCAATGAAAAATACTGGCCACTAATGTGGTGCTTTGAAAGTCGTTTTCATAGTATTTTAGCAGTTATTATACGATCAGTAGTTGTGCCGTCTGTAAAATATAAAAGGTACATTGCCATTATTGTTAATATGTACTGTTGTTATTAATGTTAACTATGTTATCCCCAGAGAAATACTGAATCTTAAAGATGGTGGTCAGGTAGCATTAGATTGGTTGGATGCAAATGATAACTCAAATTCTGAATGTGCTACAATTTTGTTTTTACCTGGAGTGGCTAATGATAGTCATTCTGAGTACGTAAGAGCTGTATCATTAGCCTTGAAAAAAGCTGGATTTCGCATAATTGTCTTCAACTATAGAGGAGTTGGAGGTGTAGAATTAAAGGTAAGATATTTGTTAAATGTGTAAGCCCCAATAGGTCAAAATTTTGTCTTACTTAAATTAAAATTTTATAAAATTTTGTTATACGTTTAGACGCCAAGAGGTTATTGTGGAAATAATACAGAAGATCTCACAGAGGTAATTAATCATGTAAAACAAAAGTACCCTAAAACAATTTTAGGTGGGTTAGGAGTATCATTGGGCGGGTAAGTAACTGTAATGATGATTGTATAATTGCAAAATAAAAAATTTTGATATTTTTGCATCATTGCTTTAATAATTGTTCTTATTTAGTCTGATTTTGGGGAATTATCTACATTCAAATGAACAACTAACGCACAAACATTTCAGTGCAGCAATGATTGTTTCATTGCCTTGGAATTTTAATTCTGCCATGTCCAATATTGAGAAACCAATCATGAATCGAATAATTTGTGCTTATCTGATAAACTACATTTCAACAATAGCGAAGAAGTACTTTTCTTATGATTTAATAATAATATGTATTTTTCTTCTTCCCAGCGTAGTTTGAAATAATATTTAATTTTTTTTAGAAATCGCAAGCTTTTATTAAATTCTCATAATCATAAATGGAATTACAACGAAATTATTAAGGTAAAAAAAAAATAACACAAAAGTTGTGTTTATAATATAAATTACAATTTTTCTTTTGTCTGGTCTTAGAGTAAAACTATGAGAGAATTTGATAGAAATTACACAATACACATGTTCGGTTACAATACAGTTGATGAATACTATGATTCTGCTTCATTACATGACAAAATAGACCGTTTTCATATACCATGTTTATGCTTGAGCGCTGCTGATGATAGTTTTTCTTTGGAACAAGGTAAAATAAATTATTTTAATGCTAAAATAAAAAATTCTATATATAAAATATCATAGTATATTAGAAGAATGTTAATTTTTTCGAATTTTAGATTCGTAGAATAATAGTAATAATTTGTTTTACGGCATAAAACTGCAATTTCAAATATATAACAATAATAGTACATGTGTAAACGTATTACATAATAAAATAGACAACATACATAGTAGAGGCATAGATGGTAAAGAAATAACTAATTAATATAAATTTAACAATTAGGTACTAATCAAAAAAATAATTATTAAACTTTTCTAATGCTATATCAATGCTAAATTTATGTTATTAACTTCATAGTTAAAATAAAGAGTATTTTTTTTAAGAATAAGATATAACGGAGCATTTATCAATATTTAAAGACATTCCATTACTGTTGCACCATTCATACAATTTATCTAAATCAGCTTCCAAGTTCCAACGAATCCTAAATACATTCGATTTTTTTAAATAATTTAGTATCATCAGAAAATAATTGACATTTCGAGTAATTCGGAACTTTGCTAGTAACATTTATAAATAAAGAAAAAAGTATGAAAGATAAGTGATCTTTTTGAGGTATACTAGATAATTATTTATTGAATTTTACAAATCGGACACGATTGGTTAGAAAAGAGTTAAACTATGAAAGTAAAGGATCACAAAACCCATATAATTTTAATTTATAAAATTAATAATGATTGTTGTTTAAAGATGCATAAATTGGCTATGTTGTCATTTATATTATAGTTGAAATCATATAAATTAGACCAGTTAATAGAACCTAGATAAAATAAAATAGACACATCATCTCCAGCATTCCAATTAAAAACACAATCAAAAGAATCTAAAAAATCAATAAAGTTGTTATAAGTATATGTTACACTTAGTGGTGGATGAAACAAATCAACCGGAACAATAGAGCGATTATTTTGCATAATATTTATAAATAAAGAGTTAGATAAGACATAATAAAAGTCGAAACGTTTTAAATGACAAATATTGTTATAATGAAAAAGATTTTTAAAAAAAGTCTACCATTAAAATAAGTATAGGCGTTACTACAAACTGAAGGTATACTATAATCACCAATTAATAAAAACTCAGCATTAGGATGCGTTGTTTAATAATACAATTTAATAATTTTCTACATAATAAAAGTATTCAGTATATAGATTTAAAAAACAGTGATTAGGTACATAAACACAGCTGATAATTATAGTACGATGTGGCAGAGTCATTGTTACGAACATGAGATATTGAACTCTTTATGAATTATAATTGGTTTTGTTATAAAGGTATTTCCAATAGCGATAAGAACTCCGCCACATTTAGATAAAGAACCGGTATGAGAATTTCTGTACGAAAATGTCTAAATAATATATTATATCTAATTAGGCCCAGTTCATATGATTCAACATTACATGTAAGTCATGTTTCAGTGAAAATAAAGACATCACGTAAAGAATTTGGAACTTGAGATTTCAAATGAGAGATTTTGTTATTTAGCTTTCGAACGCTTTATTAATATATATATTGTGTAGATTAAACTCTGAGCTACTTAAACGTTGTTTTGACTATTTACAATTGTTGGAGTTCCTTTGGTGTACTTAATAGAAATATTACTCTCGCCGTTATCTCCAAGTTGATTAAATTCTTGGCGAAGTTTATTATATATATATATATATATATATATATATATATATATATATATTTGAAATTCTATCAAAATCAGAATCCGGATTTTTCAGTGTCGGTTATAACCTCAGGTAAATTAAACATAATCAAATTGCATGAACGTAGTTGTCTATCTAATACTTCAGCAACTAAATCATTCTCATTAGAAACTAGAGACATCGACGAATTTGTTTCTAAATAAACTATTTTTTTTCAAGTGAATCATTTTATCTTTTAAAATTTTATTTTCCTCAGTTAAAATCGAAATAGTTTTTAATAAGTCATCAAATTTTTTGTAGTGATTATTTTTTACATCGAGTATTTTTTAAATCATGTAATGTTATTTTGAGGTGTTCAATAGTGGTTTGTGAGGAAATAGTTTTAATAGTTAACTAATAAAAAAAATACTGCTATTTTTTTTTTTAATATAAATGTCTTAAATTACAAAAGCTAGTGTGTTGTGATGGTCCTATGGTCTTTACCATCAATTTTAACTATGTGTTAGTGAAGTGTTGAGGAAAACAGCACAATGTAAACAGACAATGGCACTTGTGGATTTGGATATCGTGAGAAACTTTGTATAACGACCTTCTCGACTGTTGAGCATTATTTAAATAATTTTCTATTTATTTAAAATAGTATTTAATGGGAAAAACACTTATTCAGACGACTATTAATTGTTCCAGTGAATCCGGAATTATATTATTGAATTAGTAATTTTTGTGATTTGTTTGAATATTTTTATTGTTCTTTTGGTCGAATATTTGATAGTTATCTACATATATTTCCCATCCATTGTTTGGCGTTTTTGTTTCAATTCACAGAGAATAGTGTTTATACAGTAGAAAACAGAAATAAAATCAACACAATGTTATATAAATTCACATATTTATACGTATACATCTTATTTGAATTGTAAATTGAAATCTATAAGCATATATGCTTGTGCCCATGTACATATTGAAATACTATTACAAGTTCCGGTAACTATTTATGATTTCAGATATACCTTTAGAACAGGCGACAACTACGGATAACGTGGCAATTTTGTTGACTGCAAGAGGCGGGCATATTGGTTTTTTGGGAGGTTTATGGCCATTTTCGGAAAAAAACGATTTTATGTTACAGGCAATCGTTCAATATTTTAGTGGAATTCTCAAAAACGATAATTATACACAATTTTATAGTTGATTACCTGCCAGTTTTTACTTTTAACAATCACGATGATTGGGATTTTTATTTTTTTCTTCTTCGTCAATTCATATAATAGTATAGTATATATTATGTATAACTGTCGTGGTTAAATGCAGTCTTGTGTTTGTATTAATTATTGTGGTTTTTAATAGCTTTTATTAGTTAATATGATGTCTCTGGGCTAAATTATGAATATTATATTTTATAACTATAGATACAAATGTTTTATAATTAAATTATGTAATACAGGAGAAAATTGATTATATTTTAAATTAAATACATTTATTTTTAAAAATATTTCTTTATTACAGATTACTTGGTTAACTTTTTGTATCATCATTTAACAGACACCCAAACCTGCTCGACTGTTCTCTCTCATTTTTCCTGCTATTAAAGTTAAGTCCTACTACTAACTTCTTATCTACTCATACTTTTTTTGTCTAACCTAGTCCACAAATTCATCTCAACATATTCATGTCAGCTACTTCCGTTTTCCTTTCATCTAAATTTCTAGAGTCCATCAATACCTTTCGTCATTACTGCCAAATTACAACTACTTAATATTAAATTTTATCTCTAAAAATTTAAATGGCGCATTTCTTTCAGTTTTAGTTAATTACCATTATGTAGCCAACATAATATTTTTATTTTAATGTTGTCTCTAATATTTTTTATGTAATTAGCCTTTTTTTCTTAATTTTACAATGTTTGAGGTTAATATGAAATACTGACTAACAAAATAAAAACCAACACTGTAAAACTAGTTCAAGAAAATTTAAAAGTAAAATCATTGTATTTTATAAAGTATTGTGGTATTTTTTTTTTATATATTTTCGATCTAATACAACCTAATTTTTTTAATTTATTCGATTTCAATATAAATTATAAAAATATTGTAAAATAAATTTCAATATTGGTTAAATATGTAGAAAAACATAACTTCTATAAAACCTAGTTTGAACTGAACGAAACTTGCTAGGAATAAAATATATTGACAAATAAGAAATGGAAACAAACATTGATAAATAGAGAGGATTGACGGTTGCGACAAAAGGATTGGATTGCCTATAATAAGCCACTAAATAATATGGCTCAAAGTAATAGAGAAAACTGAAAAAATGTGTTTATAATCGTGAGCGATGCTATTTAATATTAAGAACATTAATATATTTGACATTATGGATGCAAGTGCGGTTTGAAAAAAATAATTTTAATATAATGATAAGAGTACTAAGTTGTCACTAGTACTTCTGGTCTAAATCATTACAACAAAAAAGCAGGTGAATATTTTTTACTATCAACTAGATTAATGTGAACACCCTAGAAATCTATCCAATCGTTAGTTTAAGATTAAACACTTCTGTCTACAGCAGTCAGCCAACACAACTCATCTTCACTGCGATATTCAGCATTAATAAAATAATCTTGGGTTTTCTAGACTTTTGACTAATGCTTTTAAACGACACATCATTGAATAGCAGCAGAATGGTGAGTATTCAGAATCTAAAACATATCAAAAGATTTATAAAAACATGTATCACAGTGCCCAGTGGTGACTAGTTATTATAAATGTACAAATATGTTAACCCTAAGAGCAGTTTATACTTTTGGGTAATTTTTATGAAATTAATTATACAAGACGATCAATTTAACATAAGACACTCATTTTCTCAAAAAATAAATACTATATTACAGTTTTCCATAATGAAAATATACGTA
Source organism: Adelges cooleyi (assembly GCF_023614345.1). Lineage (NCBI taxonomy): Eukaryota > Metazoa > Arthropoda > Insecta > Hemiptera > Adelgidae > Adelges > Adelges cooleyi. Next base: position 3,723,793 of record NW_026095751.1, read on the forward strand.
TTCACGTTGTATAATATAAAACTACCAAATATTTTTTTAGTACTTTCCAGAGCGCTATGAATTTTTAAAGCTTAAATAAAATTTTGTATAATATTTCTACTCCTGTTAGAACGGTTAAAGCCTATAGCTAAGTGTGCTCTAAGTAAATTACAGAAACTGCAGCTCTAAGTTTTTATATAATTCATTTGATATACATAAATTTAGTATATTCAGATTTTTGCCCATACTATTTTAATCAATTTATGAAAACCATTTTATTTTGTGTTTATTGCAGAAGTTTTATCAGACTAAGTACTTAATCTGGTTGTAAAACGATGCCAATATGTACGATATAATACACAATCACGTCAAACGAAAATTATAAAAAATACATACCTACTATTTTAGTCTTAACATATTTTTCGTATGTATTAGGTAAGACAGTTTGTTACGAACTTTAGTTTAAACTGTTAGTGTTAATGTTATAGGTTGTGGTGCACTTTAGTTGGCCTGAAAAATATATTAAATATCAACCATAATAACGGTATGCATATTTGAAACCATTTTGTGGGAAATTGTTTGCTGAAAACAACTATGAAGTCAGATTTTTGACGGAATCATTAATTCAAAAGTCGTATGCATAGATAGATAAATAGATTTATTTATTTTCATTTTAAAATATTTAAATATAACATATTACTGTGTTGTATTACATTCAGTGCAAGTTCATACTCTATATTTAAGTGAAATAATTGTTATATAATTGTAATTGAAGAGATATAATGGCATACAGTTATAGCGATATACATAATTGCATGTTTAGACATTGTACAATAATCATGCTAAAATTGAATTCTTAACATCAATACAATCCAAGTTAATTGTCTCAACACTTTTGTCTACAGCAGTTAGCCAACAATACTCATCTTCATACTCAGCTTTTATTATATATAAACTTGGGTTTTTAATACTTTTGGCCAATCCTGCTACACGACATATCTTTGAATAGCAGCTGAATGCTGTATGATCTGACTCTTGAACATATAAAAAGGGGTTTTCCTTTAATTTAGCATTTAGTTATTACATTTTAAAATATATGACGGAAAGAAAGATGGATTGCATAGCAATGATAGCACTGTTACTTTTATCTGAGTGCATTTCTCTAGTACTTACATTTTTTTATTATATTTCATAGTTAATTTACTAAAGTTTAAAATTAGTAAAATAATCTTTAAGAATACCTATAAAAAATCTAATAATATATTCATGTTTTGTTTATTAATATGTATTAACGAAAAATTACTTAAATCCTAACTTTTTTTTAAACTTCCAATTTGCACTCTAAGTTTAACCAAGTTATTTTATTCATGATAGTTCCATTGATAGTTTCATTTTGAGGTTAAATGAATGACCATACTTCATCGTCTTTAAGATTATTTTACTCGAGCAGTAAAAACTCATTTTTTTAAATAAGCCAAAAACTTGTTTCGCCTATGTCAATTGAATGGAAAAACATGCTTTGAGGCTCGGTTGGGAAAATTTGGTTAAATTATTTTTATATCGGAAGTTATTTATTTGTACCCTTTTTCATAATCGGTCTAAAGTATGTATGTATAGTGGGTAATAAGGCAAAACAATTACATGGATGTGTATATAAAAATATTTACCTTTATTGTCTATTGCATATTCGAATAAATCGAGAATAGCTTCACCGGTTTTAGATCTTAGCTCATTCTCAAGTTTTGATATCACTTTAAGACCTGCAAAAATTAATAAACGATTCATTTGTTTTAACACAATCTTGCGTTATGAGGAGCTAAAGGGTTTATCAAAAAGGTTTTTGATCTTAAAAAAAAAAAAATGTATCTATTTTTTGCTTTGATGCGGAGCTATGGAGTTATTGTATTTGCAATTATTATGTGTAAAACTTTCCTATTATATTGTTTATTTTTTTGTACACCGAAGCGTTTATTTGGAAATACATTTTTTGCTGGCTCCGGCCTCTATATGCTCCGTGCCCAGTATTCTTTGACCCAAATGCGTTTTTAAAATATTCATATATTGTATAATAACCCAACTTAAAAAAACGAGTGTTCAAAATTGCAAATAACACATATCTTGTGGTTTTCCGAATTTTATGGGTAATGAAATTAGCTGTTTTTAATTTTAAAAATTGGATTTCATAATACCACCGATTAACTTATAAAAATTTGGTAACCCGTAAAAACTATAATATAACATGGTATATATTGTAACAGTCATAAAGGCTATTTACGATTACCGAACAAATGCGTGATTACCTTCGTCTTTATTTTTAGGCACAGGAACATCTATAACAAAAGTACAAAGTATAGTTTTTATAATATTTATCTTTTTAACTCTATCATTGAATGAGGCATTATATAGGCATCAATTAATAAAATAAAAACAAATATAGTATTTACAGATCTCACAGCTGCGTTTGACACGGTTTGGAGACATGGATACTATTTTTTTTACATGGACTATTTCAATAAATGGAGACTAAATCCCAACCCGTCTAAAAACAGAAGTGTGTGCGTTCCACCTCTACAACAAACAGTCGGACCAAAAACTACTAGTACAGTTCAATGGTGTAGTTGTAAATCACAATTTTTCACCTAAGTACTTAGGAGTGACCATGGACCGTTCTTTGACATCTAATAAGATAAAGATCAAGAGTAAATTTAGTACAGAAATTAGCCTGGACGGGATGTGGATCAGAACCCTTAAACTCAAAACTGCTTCTCCAGCCCTAGTATATTCTACAGCTGAATATTGCTCAGCCGTGTGGCATAACAGTCAGCATGCTAATAAAATTGATGTGCAATTAAATAGTATCATGCGGTTGATAAGTGGGGCGCTAAAGTTAACCCTTTTGGAAGGGCTTCCGGAATTGTCAACCATTACTCCTCCTAGTCTCAGAAGAATGGAGGCTCTAGTTAAAATGTTCGTTAAACAGAATGTAATAAAAAATTCTATGTTATCTCAAATATACAGTACGCCATTCTTTAGCGGAATTAAAATTTGATTGTATAAGGTGTTGTTATTACCTCGGGTTTTAACAACAGGCACAGGAAGTTCTGTGAAATAAATATAAAATATTAGTGAAGGTAATAATATTATCAGTTCTTGTCATTCATCTAAAACAATTATTATTTTTTAACTGAAATTATACAGACCACTCAAAATCAATAAATATTGAAAAAAGTGACAGACTGCCCTAGTAGATAAAGGCAACAACACACTAACAGTCTATATATTTGTTTTAAAAAAAAAAAGTTTTTTACATTTTTTGAACGATGGCCAAACCATACGCAAAAAATATATACACTAGAATAGAACTGGAATTGAACAAGTAATCTAAGTTATTATTAATTATAAATGTTGTTCGCATTAAATGTTTATGTTTTTTATTTACTTGTTTCTTTTCCTATTTCATTTCGCAAAACAATCTGGCCATCGATGCGTTCTAAAGAAATAAATAAAAATCTTATCATTTATCTACTCAAGAAATCAACATGTAAAAATAAGATATTCCTCGGCTTATAAATATTCAGATAAATAATATTGACTATTATATAAATTTGTATTATGAGTTGTAAAAATAATTATATAAAAAAGTAATCACGCTGCAGGTTTTTAGTGTTCGCAAGTTCTGAAATAAAAACAAAAATATTTTATACTTAATGATTATCAAAAATCAAGTATGGGGACTAAGTTTATAAATTGTAAGGAATACTATTACCCGGCAATACCAAAATGCCAACAAGTTGCTCTAAAATGACAGTAACATAAATTGACAAATTTATGATATGGTATTTTTTTAAATTTTATTTTAAATATAAGACGGAGTTGAATGTTCGAAAGTTGTTTCTACTTGCAAGTTAAACTCTACTTGTATTTATTATGTTATTATTATTACATACCCATAGATGTATCTCCATGAATAAGATTTTTTATTGCATTATACAATACAGCTAGATAAACAAATAATGGTTTAAGGTACACAAAAATGTATTATTTTTAAATAGAATTATAAATAATGTATACATTTTTAAAATTTGAGTAAACTATATTTTAAGCATTTACCATGTAACTTAACATCAATTGTGGTCAAAGTAAATAACAAAAACAGCTAATCCATGTACTTAAATAAACTTTTTGATTTTCATAAATGCTGCATGAATATAAGTGCTTAGAACATAGACAGTACATGGTATTGCACATTTTAGAAAAATATAACTTTTATTACCTTATAGGTAATATGTTTACCAAAAAAATATGACATAACATTTTTATATCAGTATATTAATTTTGAATATATTATATATTACAAATTACATGGAAATGTATCACATTCGTCAGAATCTGCGATGCGTGCGTCCTTGGGATATGAAAAGTCTTTAAAAAATATGTATGTTAATTGTGTAATTATATGTTGGTTTTAAATAAATCTTACTTTCTGTGAGCTTGATGTATTTGCCTGTAAAACGTTTTTAATATATACATAGAATTAAAAAAATTAAAAACATAAAGGTTTTTGTATGACAAAAAAAATTTACTGACTTGTAATCATAAGCTGCTTGATATAGCCCTCTGTAATGATAACCGTTATTTTACTGAATTTTTTTAGATTATTAACTAGATCGAGTAATTACTGGATATGTGTTTGTATGCAATAATTACCAAATTGAGGAGCTGCCAAAACTTCTACAATGGCGAATGACAACAAAATACAACAAAATTTCATTTTATCTGCAAATAATATTAATTGTAAAAGCCATTTGCATTAGATACAAGGTTCGGGAACAGTCTGTAAACAGGACAGGGTCATGGTGTAAACAATACTAGAAACCCCGGTGATATTATATAATATGTACAAGCCGACACCGCCGTTACTGTAATTGGTTTGTACTTTACTGGATTAGACTGTGCTTGGTTTACTGTGCTTTTTTTATGATGTATTTTTTTTTGTGTTTTTACTTACAGTGACTACTTATGTATTCGAAAATGTGTGCGATTTGTTCTTTGGTAGGTCATAGTAAAACAATTATAACTACTTTAACCCCACCCCATCTAGAAGTTGAGCAGTACAAGTTTAAAAGCGTGCAAGAGTTCAAATATCGGGATCGATATTGACACAAAAAAAAAAAACGACGAATAAAAGCGAGACACCAATCCGGTAATAAATGTCACTACGGACCAAATAAGTTATTATAGGCGAGAAACATATCGAAGAACTTCAAGATACAGCTGTATAGCACTCTCATCCGTCCAGTGCTAATGTAAGGACGTGAAGTGTGGACATTACGGAAATCACAGCAAAACAAACTGCTGATTTTCAAAAGAAAAATTTTAAGAAGAATCTTTGGACTGTTAATAGTATAAGACTATAAGAACAACACGTCTGACCGTTTTAGTTAATAATGTTCATAATTAGAAGAAACTAATAAACACACAATGAAAGCATACAACCGTTACCAGTTTTGAAGTTCGGTAGTGTTAACTAAAGGATTGCAATGATAAAAATACTGACTGCTTCAATGGTTTTCATACATATACAGTACTTGTACAGTGTGATTATCATAGGCCACTTAATATCTCACTTAGCTCAATCAATAATTTAAATTTTTTTAAGTGTTTTTATAAAATGTGATCTTGATTTTCTACAAAATTTTATATATCCTACTCAGTTTTTTTGATAAGTATTTTTTAAGTACTTGAACAATAATAATAACATATGAGTACCTAACATTTTCTGGTAATATTATTCAGTTGTGTTACTGTGTAACTGTGTAACAAGTGTAAAACACTTGTTTAAAAAAAACATATTTTATTGTGTACAATATGTAAACATCGTAGAGTGACTACGGCTAGAGGAGGAGCTAAAATAAATATCATGTAAGTATAATAATATGGTATACAACTAAACAAGTGCTAAAAGTAATACACTATAATACTAAAAAACAATTTGCATCGATTCTAAATATTGGGTGATCGGTTAACTATGGACCAGACAATAACTTAGAAGATATTAGACTTTTTTAATTGTATAGCTATTAGTTGGGACCAATTAAATATTTATTTCAAAAAATATAACTCCGCCCCTTATGTGTTTAAGTATTATAAACTTGAGTTTTTTAAACGGTTACATACATATTTGATTAACTTTTTGAATTAAATTATTATTTAAAAATATTATTTCGTATACATTTAGTATATTTTACATTTAGAAAATAAATAAAACCAGTAAATATAGGAAAACAATTTCGTATATTACTTACCAAATAATTGCAATGATAGTAATACTGGCTTCTTCAATGATTTTCTTACGACTGATTGAATAGCTTACATTTTATGGACCGAAACAATAAAGTCTAGATGTATTTTGCAGAATTTTTTATGCGAATTTGTTGACACAAGCAACATTTGTCATTTTTTGTAATGTAAACAAATGGTAAGTTCCTATAGGTATCACAAATTTGGAATATTTTATGAACCTTCGTATTTTACAAAAACAGTTTGTATAGTCTTATAACTTATTTTTTATCGAATACCAGTTGTTTTTCTGAACATATTTTGTTTTGCAATTGTGTTTGACCTATTTTATTTCTTGCATGGTAGAATCTTGATGTTTACATAATTATAGCTAATACCCTGCTAATATGTCTAATTATTATTTTACGTATTACACTTAAAAGACATTTTTAAATAAAAGATTTTTTTTGCAAAAACGATAACACTATTCTTTCTAAGACTAAATACAATATTTTCCTATAATATGTATGGTAGAATAGGTTAGGTTAGGTATTTACGTTTTATATTAAAGAATATAATTTCAACTTAAAAATCTAGAGAACGTCCCGAACACTGGGTAATCCCCAGAGAATGTGGAGGGACTGCAGATGTTGTTATGTGATGATAATAGTACTGTCAAATATATTCGTTTTTCTAGGATTGTGATTTAAACTTACTACAACACTGTTAATTTTATTTTGAACATCAGGTTATTGACCTAGTTGAGTCTATTAATTGTTATACTATGTTATTAGTTATTTTTTGGCTTTGCGAGGCCAAGCGATTCTACCCGTTCAGAAATATCAAAATCTATTAAGAAAATGAAAATAAATATCGTTTAAAAAACATAAAATCAATCGATTGTAAGCAACTTTCGGTTATTCGGTAAAAATTAAAAATTCAATCCCGAAAATATTTTTAAAAATTTATGAAATTCAAAACATATGTTCCCATTTAAAAAACCAAATGCGATACTTGTTTTACATATAAGGTTTGACGATAAAAATATTCCAAATATTGAAAAATGTAGTAAAATATAAATCTTTAAGTTTAGAAAGAAAAAAAAATTATCAAAATATTCATATTTTCCGAGAAAATGAGTGTCTTACGTTAGTTGGATCACCCTGCATATTAAGCTAATACAAATTATGACTGAAAGTAATGAAATAATTTATTACAGCGAGCAAAGACTTTTTATTATAAAGTACATTAGATTATTTAACAATTTTGATATTAGTGTGCTAATATACTAATAATTATTTATAAAAGAAATTACGCTACCCCCTGTCACGTCATGTCTATCGTTGTTTACAAAAAGTATAAGATTATCAACGTATTTGCATGACATCAAGATTCTCGCCCATTGACTTATGACACAAGTATTGTCGGATAAAACCTCAGCAGATGTTACGTAATTTGTTGGATTTGTACTTAGGAACAATCCTATGATTCGACATGTGTGTTCAAAATTCATATTGTGGTTCCTTGGGTCTAAGAAAAAAAAGTTTTTAAAAGTTATCCAAACTTAGCTTGCTGCACTTACAAAAAATACATATTTGGACAAACTAAAATTAAGGCTAATCGTATATCTACATCCAAGAGAAAAAGTGTATTGAGTCACAAAATGTAAATTTTACAGAAGAGAGAAAAATAAAATTGTTTATTAATAATTACTGACTTCTTCTTACTAAACCTATCGACCTCACACACTTCATTATCATCCAACTGCATTACCTGTCTTACCCTATAACGTTCTCCAGAATTAAATACGATTGTCACCGTTTTACTCCTGCTCATCCTCAGTCTTTTCTCTTCAAGCACTTTTCTTCATATATGTAGTTATTTCCACTATAAATGTATTGTGTTAACTGTAATGTTTGTTGGTCCAAATATGACATTTTTCCGTATAATCACTATTTTTTTTATTGGTTTACTATTTACCCATTATAATATTGATTAAAACTTCTTTTAACATACTTCTTCTTTCTTCTCCAAGACATTTCAATCCTTTTCGACCTCGAGCTGAACAGTACAATAAATACGTTAAACAAAGTATACATAATTTTGTAAAATATTTTTTTTATGGCAATTTTGTAACCTAAGTAAACACGGCGGAATTCTAAATTTACAAATTACATTAGTCAAAAAAACACAATTAAACAAGCACACAAATCGTTCAATTAGGTTTATATTGGAATTATACGTTTACATGGTGTCTATTTCAAAAAAAAATTACTCGCAAAATCTATTATTTTTCAATCAAATAATATTTTATTGGACTAGTATGTTATTTAAATGAAACAACTGTTGAATGACAAATTCTATATAGTAATCTGACAAGTTACAGTGACCAACTTGAAGACAAAGAAGAAACTTAAATGAATAGTAGTTTAATCAATGTCAAATACTTTTTATGATATTTTGTTATGGTAAGAGATGTAGGCAACTACGATTACTGATTCAATTTTTCACTGAAAATCCAAATGCCAATAGAAATAAATATCGCACACAAATTTCGAATAGTGAATACAAGCCATTCTACACATCATTTTCAGCAGTGTTAATCACTAACACTAACAATCATTATCACATTGATCAATGTTAACATTTGGGAAATTATGTCATTGGCACGTAACGTTTTCTCCCATAGTTTGAGTAAACCACTGTAGTTAGAAATAGACATTAATATTACTTAGATCAAGGTTAATTAATTTATTTTTAATTAAACCTTCGATCATACGACTGATTTACACGTGTATGAATTTAATAGTTACACCAATTTTTCTAAAAAATTAATGTTATGTTCTTAGCTTTTTTTTTAAAAAAATATCCTGTTGAAGATTCTAATAAATTTTGGAACTTTTTTTTCTATCATGCAACCTGCAAATTAAAAGTTTTATACCTAACAAACGTTTTTGTAACTTGTAAAATTTAGAAGCCATAAACATTAGTATCCTCGACGGGAATTTATTTTGAACGACCAACGTTTTCTATTCTACTTGAAGATATTATGGTCAAATCGGTTTCTCGATAAACTTCCAATTATAAAGTAGAACGTTTTTTTATTACCCTTAATTTACCACTTAATTGTTTGACTATTAAAAATCAAGCGTTGACAACTTTTTTTTTTTGTTAACTTCCAATAAATTTCTATATAACATTTTTAGAATAATTATTTCTGTATAGTTGATTTTTGTAAGTGTTTATTTATTTTTATTGAATTATATAGCGTCAGCTCCATGCACTATTAGATGCCATTACTTTTTCGACAATTTTTGTAAATTTTTATTTACATATTTTATCAATAAAGTAAATTCACTGACATTAGTTTTTATTAAAATAATTAAAAAAAAGACTAATTCTTGTTGTTTAATATTTTTAAGGTAGATATAAATGTAAATTAATAAAATAGATATTTGTGATTTGTTTGAGTTACATTAAACGAATATATTTTTTATACAAAAATGTGTTATGATTTACATTAAAAATAATTTGATTATGAAAAAAAAATGTATATTATTTTTAAAGCCATTTGGTGTAATTTTTTTTATTATTGAACTTGAAAAACGATCCAAAGCATAATGAAAAAAAAAATGGTTTGAAAACGTAAAATATAAATTGAAACTACAGAAAACTTTTTTTTATGTCTCATTGACTAAGATTTTACGATGTGTTCTAAAATCTAAAATATGTTTATGAAAAAAAAATTTATGAACAAATCATTATTATACGTTCAGTTTAGTGTAACGGTTTTTGAAGACCTATGGCGTCATACGTTTTAACTTTAAAAACCGTTACACTGAACTGAACGCATAAAAACGATTTGTTCATTACATTTTTGCAAATAAAGGTTTAAAATTCAGCTCAAGGTAGCGGTATTGAAGTTAAAACATGTTACGTTATAAGCTTAAAAATTCAATAAAAGTATCATTTTTTTTTTTTGCGTTCAATTGGAGGTAACGGGTTTTGAACGTTAAAATATACAGCGGTTAAACGAACGTATAGTTGTCGAACAAATATTTGTATAATGTTACGTTTAGTTTATTATCAACTTGCAAATTGAACCTTTTTTTAATTTAACAGCTTATTCTCATTACGTTACGGAAACATGTATTGACTTAAAATACATTTCGAATGACTATCTAGATTTTAAGCGCTATTTACGACTGTCGAATAAAGCGTAATTACCAAAAGCTGCAGCCTCATCGGCAGTCAAGCCTGTAACAATAACATAAAAATATGCAATAAATAATTGTACGGTTATTTAAAATAAGTATTTTATTAGATCAACGTGTAACAGTAATTTTAAAACTAAGATTACATAGGCCAATTAATTCATTTAATCGTTTATTTATGAAAAATGATTAGTCACAATTTTGTTGAAAATTACAAGTAACATGGATATGATATTGAGAAAAAAAAAAGATATTTTTTAATAAATATGTTCTGCGGCGGATCGTTTTCAGTTGAAAGAAGTCGAATTCATATGATAGTTCATTTTAGTATCGATATTCAAACAATTATTTAAATTATTAAATTAAAAGTCCTTGTTAACGAATTAAATATTTTAAAACTGATAAAAAATTATTTTGGTGAAGTATTTTTGTCTTGCATCACTCTATTGCACACAATCCTGTTTATGATTTAGTAATTTTATTCATCAACGGAGTTAGGTAACTCATGTCACTTAAGCAACTCGTCGTTTATGAAAAGGGTCAATTTCGTTCAATTAAACCTTATACTGTTGGTTAAACAATAAATTAAAAAATTGATATTCACAAATTGAAATAAGTATGGCGCATAAGATATTGTTTTTAAGTACAATTAAAATAAAACTTTCAGTTTTGTAAAGTGTTTGCAGAAATATGTTGAATTTTATAATTACCTGAACCTTCGAGTAACCATTGTTGCAGCGAAAGCTCCAATTCCCTCTCTAAAATTTAAAACAAAATGGATTTTTACATATGTTTATAGTTATGGAAAAACTAATATACATATTATGATTTTTCTCATAATTTAAAAACGAATGTAAAAGCCGTGTGTAGTGTATTATTATTATGAAATATGAATTACGGAGATCAGGGTCGCGTCCAAAATCTTGTTCTGAAATTAAAACGAAAACATTTTATACTTGTGAATAACCAACAACTACATAATATATGGAAATATTTTCAAGTATTACCAGGTAGTGCGAACATAAAAGTCAATTTCTCTGAAATAATGATTACAACAAATATATGTTTAATAATCATAATGAAGTTTCATTTACAAATAAAATATATTGAGAGATTCAAATTTAATAATTTCATTGTTTTTTCAATAATTTTTGTATCATTTCCAAAACATTTCTCCTACTAGCATACTTAATTGGTTTTGTTGTAGAATAATAATTACCCATCGAGAGTTCACGTCGTGCAACAACATGTTTTATTTTGTCACACATGTTGTCTGAAATAAACAAATAATTGATTGAGTTTAAAAAAATCAAATGAAGTTTTAATGCGACATAATTGCAATATTTTGTTTTAACGCAAATTGTTCCGAATAGAAGTACAATTTGAGTTAAACGTGGTCCATTTAATTAGTGATAAACCATCTTGGAATTTTATTACACAATTCTTTTATAATATTTATTCTAGATCATCAATAATATTGTATAAACTGAATTAATATATAATCATATTGTTCTTGTAGGAGACTCTTTTGAGAAATATTCTCAACACTAGTTGCATTATTTGAGCTATTATCCTCATCAAACCTCGACTTCACCACTAATGATAATCCCTGGAGTTCCTCGATAAAAACCCATTTTTAAAAATACAATACACGCAAAGTCCAATAATTTGAAACATTTTTTTTATAGAGATTATAGTTCATAAATAATAATTACCTCATAGTCAGGTAAATAGCAAGTAAAACAAAACCAATAAATGTATAGTATTAATAACTTTAAGAATGTCTTACTGGCACTTTTATGTCTGCGAAAGAGGAAGTCTGTAATGATATATGTATAAAAAATGTAAGTCTTAAAACTTAAAAAAGTATTTTGTAAACAACAAATTTACTGACTTGTAATTTCAAGTGTCTTTCTATTGTTTAAAGTATCTGTAAAAAAGTTGAATATTTAATTTTGTTTAGTTTTTTTAACCTCAAACAAATAATGAAATAATACCTTGAGTAGGTGCTTGTAAAAACGAATTACATACCATAAGTAGCCAAAACATTTAAAATAGCGCAGGAGAGTAAAACAAAGATTATTTTCATTTTTGTCTGTAAATAATAATGCAAATTAAAACATGTTATATTAGACGAAGATATAGTTACAATAAAATCTAAACATTCATTGTAGAGTTGCCTATGGTTATTTTTTAACTCCATATGGGAATATTTCTTTATAGTGTAGTTTAAACTTCTTTTGTTGTAAACATGCAGGTACAAAATTATGGTTTTCTTATATTGATGCAATGATTACGTTACCACAAGATACGAATACAGGAAAGATTGAAAAACAATTATTGACAAGTGTATACTAATTTTCAAAATTGTCGTTTCTCGCGTTTTAGGGTAAGGTTAAATTGAATAGAGTTGTTTTCGATGGAAAACACACAGGTGCCTTTTTAATTATGTCAAGACGAACTTTAATTGGTTACATTAAACACGTTATACGTATTCATTTTGGGAGCCTAAGAACTTGAAGCGATGTAGACAAAAGACAAATGACTGTTAAGCTAACAGTGTAAGCATCACAAATTCTTAAAGTTACCCCGTTACAAGAACGGTTGGATTTTACAATTCAAATTTTTAAAGTTTTACCATTATTTTTTTTTTTTTTATGAAAAACAAACGGATTTTTGACTGTATCGTGTTTTATTATTTGTCTTTTTGGGTGATAGTACCTTATTGCTACAAATAATATGCCAAACAAAAATATTGTATTAAAATCAATAAAAATACTTATTAAATGGCATTTTTCATGACTTTGTTCATACCTTCCGATCTCTTAGTAAATTAATTAAATTCCTCTCCGTTCATTAATGTGTCACAAATAAGTTAATAATGTTCATAATTATAAGAAATTAATAAACACACAATGAAAGCATACAATGTTACCAGTTTTGAAGTTCGGTAGTGTTAACTAAACGATTGCAATGATAGAAATACTGACTGCTTCAATGGTTTTCATACATATACAGTACTTGTACAGTGTGATTATCATAGGCCACTTAATATCTCACTTAGCTCAATCAATAATTTAATTTATTTTAGTGATTTTGTAACAAGTGATCTCGAATTTCCACAAAATTTTATAAATCCTACTTAGTTTTTTTGATAGCAACTTTTTAAATTGAGAATAATGTACTAAACATTTTGACTGGTCGATAACAAGTTTTGGATAACTATTTTTTAAGTACTTTAACAATAATTATAACATTTTTGGCAGTTAGTGCAAAACACTTGTTTAAAAGTACATGTTTTTTTTTGTGTTCAATATGTAAACATTTTAGAGTGACTACGGCTAGAGGAGGAGCTATAATAAATATCATGTAAGTATAATATGGTATACAACTAAACAAGTGCTGAAAATCCTACACTACAATACAAAAAAACAATTTATATAGACTCGAAATACTGCGTGATTGGTTAACTATGGACCAGTCAATAACTTAGAAGATATTAGACTTTTTCAATTATTTTTTTTAAATTGTATAACTATTAGCTGGGACAAATTTAGTATTAATTTTAAAAAATTATAACTCCGCCTCTTATGTGTTAAAATATTATAAACTTGAGTTTTTCAAGTGGTTACATACATATTTGATAACTTTTTTGAATTAAAAATAATTCGTTGAATATTTTGACCGGTCGATAACCAGTTTTGGATAATTAGTTTCAAAGTTATTAAAATGTAAAAGATGTGACGGGAGGAAGGGTGGAGAGTAGAGATGTTTTTATCTGTGCGCATCACTCAACCGTCCCTACTGCTTTGATCCCATTCTGCCTCGACCCCACTGTACTGGCTTACTGGGATAAAATTACTTTCAAATAAACGCTTTGATACGTACTATGCCATGCGTAGTTATACCCAGAGTTCTGCATCATCATAATAAAATATATCTAAATAATCATCTAGATGACAAATTATTCAAATAAAAGTTCTTCGTTTAAAATTGTATTTGAATAATTTTTAAAAATATTATTTAAATAGTCCGTAAGTTTTTTTTACACCTGAAGTAGAGTCTTAGGATGCCCCCTTCACTCAAGTCGTCCAGTTTTGTAAAAAAAAATATTAGTCATTTTACTTATTTTTCATATTATTACAGATTGTAAATATTTCCAATAAAAAAAAAGTGATTTTTTAAAGTAATTATATTTAAAAATATTATTTTGTACACATTTAGTACATTTTGTATTTAGAAAATAAATAAAACCATTAAATATAGGAAAACAATTTCGTATATTACTTACCAAATAATTGCAATGATAGTTATACTGGCTTCTTCAATAGTTTTCTTACGACTGATGGAATGGCTTTTATTTTGTCGACCGAAACATAAAAATCTGAATGTATTTTGCAGAATAATTGTTTAAGCGAATTTGTTAACACAAGCAACATTTGTCATTTTTGGTTATGAATAACATATTTATATTTACATAACTCTGAAGTTATTACCAAGTAGAGTATAATATTACATGTCCTCACTATTATAGTAGTATGAGTAATAGTAATGGCGGGGTCTCAGCGGAGCACTATGTACACAATTTTAAACTTACATAAGAATTTGTGCAAACGATCACCGACAATGAACAAGCAATATTAAAAATATCAGTTTCGACTTTATGTTACCCCAAGAGAAAAGTATAGAATCAAGTTTATAGGGGGCTTATAGTGATTTTTTTAACAAGTTAGGAGAGCCATTGTAATTTTAATGCGGTTAATTAGATTGTACGCACTTAGTTACGTACATTTAATTAATTAAGAGTGTTGACAAGGGTTATGTAATGGATAAAACAATAATTTTGAATTTAAATTTCATAATATCATATTGCATTCGGTTAAGTAAACCCATGATGTAAAAACTAAAAAATGTATGACAACTACAGTTGTTGGTCATTATTTATATTGTTATTTTTTTTTTTTAACTTTTAACTTTTTGTTAACTTTTTTTTGGATAAGAAATTTACACTATAAAATTTGTTGAAAATTATGGTGTATTATAATGTAAGGAAATACATTGTTGGCTTTTGTGTTAACATAAGATTTGAAAAATAATTTAAAACGCAAGTTAAATGGATGAAATTCGGAAGATTAGACATATAAGGGCGGGCCTGCGTGCAGTTATAATATGTTATGTGATAGAAATATTTCATAATAATTAAAAAAATATTATAAAATGCTATAAAACATTTTTATATTTTTAACGAATTTTACTGTAAAAAAGGAACAGTAAACAAATCATAACTATTACTCTACAAGTCGTATGAAAGATATTTAGTAAAATAATTTATCTCTGATGTAACCCAGGGTGAATGTAGAATTCAAAAATGGGGCTAGAAAAAGAAAATCTTTTCAAATACAATTTAATTATACAAATCAATAGCCTTAAAGTTTGTACTAAAGTAAAAACAATACATATTCTAATATTTTTTTTTTTACATTATAGCCTATAAAAATGCATTTTTAATGCACACGATTTAAGTACGTAAGGAAAAAGCATTAACACTAATAGCCCCTCCCCAAGCATCCTCCCTTAACTATACTTGTCGGCATATTTAAAATAGTAAATAGATACACTTTTATTAAAAACTGCCTATCCTTTGCCCCTAAATGGATACCTCTTTCAGTTCCCCTTAAGTATTTGAATACATAGATTATAAACTTTTTGAACTATTTGTCATGGGTGATAATAGTTATTAGATTTCAAATCGATGTGTGGGTATAATGTTTTTTTTTCAGCGCAATGTCACCTCGAATAAGTAGGTATATTTTTTTGTACTATAAGATTTTTTTAAACATATTTCGTTTGGTTTATTGTGTTTTTATATGTTTGATCAGGTAGTACAATCTATTTACATAAGTTATAGTAAAATACTTATTGTAAACATTCGTATATTACCATCGTTACCAAGTGTTTCATCAACAAATAATAACGAACAAAAAACCACTCGACGTTTTATATCAAAACTTATGTGCGCACTAAACTAAGCAATAGATTTTTTTATTATTCACACCTACAATATAAAAAAGCCAGTATTGCGATTGGTTCGGACTGTCCTGGTTTGATTATACTAATCAAAACTTCACATCAAATCTTTTATTTTAAAGTGATTTAATCACTTTTATATGTAATAATGCTTGAATAATTTTGACTTCTTCGTTTTCACTATGTTCTATCCCCGCTATAGCCCAAATTTACTTTACTGGCTTAGTTTTTATTTGAATTACGTATTGATGGGGTTTACACCATTGTGGTATGAGACGTTCTTTCGTAAAAGTTGAGTTAAGTATCATTCAGCCAGCCACATAAAAAATGCAAATTTTAACTATCTAGGTCGAATTAATAGGCGTACACGGGTACCAGTCTAAAACCTAATTGGTTAAAACCAACATTAATCGAAGAAATTAAAAAAAAAAATTAATCAAATTAATAATTAAACACCATGAGATTCTGAGTGGGTCGTGATAAAATGTTCACTCTGTACATTTAATGTAAATTGTTATGACTACTATTATTTTTTATAACTGTGTATTATAATGTGTGGATACTAGGTTCAAACAAATATAAAAACACACAGTTGTATTTGTTTAGTAAATGTATCACGGTGCTATCGAGCATAATATCCAAGAACATAATAAAATATGTTTTGGCAAACATATTTTGTTTTTGCAATTGGGTCAACGCAACACCGAAGCCGCAAAGAGAACACTTGTTTCAATGTTCATTCGTCGTTGGACTTCGATACCAATAGTCTTACTTGGGCAACTCACATTAAGACCAAAAGAAAATCGCTAAACCTTACACTTCACAAGCTTAGACATCTCCTTAAATCAAAAACTTCTCTAAATAACAAAATATTAATTTACAAACAACTCTTACGTCCAGCAATGACCTACGGTATTCAAGTCTGGGGAACTACTAAAATCTCTAATTTAAACATCCTTCAATCTTTTCAATCAATAAGCCTACGTCTCATCACAAACGCTCCCCGGTATGTAAGTAACCGGACCCTACACAACGACCTCAACATACCAATGCTAACATCCCTTGCTTCCTACCACTATACAAAATTCCATACAAACGCTCTCAACCACTCTAATCATCTTATATCTAAGCTAGCTTCTCTCACAATTCCCGACAATCCTCCTCGCCGACTAAAACGGAACTGGCCACGCGATTTACTCAACTCTTAACATACAATTTAAAAAAAAATGTAAAAAAGTACTAATCCCTTAAACTGAAAATTTAAATTCCTATTTGGAAGTAGTGTTAATGGACGCTCCCTTCTTTCACGTCGTCTTGTCTAGTTTTCTATTTCAGCTCTTTTACCTATTGTTTTATTGTATACAGATTGTAAATATTGTCTTTATTTTAATAAAAAAAAAAAAAAAAAATATTACAAGTACTCGATTGATTTCTTATTGTTATTTTAAAAATCGAACAAAACTATGCATCTCAAGAGCGCCCTTATTGTCTGCGCGGTGTATTTCCTGACGTCAGCCTGGGTAAGAGACAAGAGTGTGGTACCTACTGTTTATTAATTATTCGCATCGGATAGTGCAAACTTAAAAACTTAAATACATTCCGATTATGTATGATACAACACACACGTGTGTACATGTGCCACGTCATCGGCAATAGGTTTACACAGCACGTTTACCAATACATTTGATAGACGTCAAGCTTTATTTCAGAGCGTCGGACTAAACAGTGATCAATTGATAAAGTTGAAAGAACTGTATCAAAATTACAAAAATACCAACACAATTATTCAGATGGGATTCGCACAAGACGTGGAAAAAACCTTTGGAACGGAATGGACAAATTATAAAATTATTTTTAAATACAATTCAGGTAACATACTGATAAAAAATTATATTACATATCTTTCGGACAGCATTTGTTGAACTGACTCTCAAAAATAACTGAAATTTTGTAGCACAATACTAGAAAATATTCCAATTTTTATCTTTTTAGTATTGGTTAGTGGTTTATCAAATTTTAATACTTAGGTATACCCTAGCCGGACAGGAAGCTACTCAAAAATATCCCTAGAGACTCTTTATAAATTTTAAATTGCATTGTGTAATATTATTTGCTATAAATGCTTAACGCCGAGTAAAAATTAAGGTATTAACAAAAATATTAACATGAATGACAAGCTTTATGTATAACATTATTGATAATAATATGTCAGGCAAAATGATATCGTTATAACTGATTTATTGAAAAGGAATATTAACATTTGATTAACTTGTATACAGTTGAGCAAGATTTGCACCGTTCATTGAAGGAGTGGGCGGAAATGGACAAAAGCTCCGACAAAACCGAGGTATTCAAGGTCTCAAATCAACTAGTTTAAACTCGAAATAACATATAAAACACATATTGGCAAACGTCGAAATCGTGATTTAATCTGCGTTGGTTCCGCTTGATTTCTTAGTTATTCTTTTTTATACTATTATCGTATTTATATTATAAAATATTATAATACGATTCCTTGACCGTTAGAACAGAAATTTAAAACAACGTATTTAAAAGTGATGATCATGATTTTAACGGAGAACAATAATGTAACATGTACAATCTCAGACGGTACCCGAGACGATATATACACATATACACGCACACACCCGTATGTGCCAGTGATCGCAATGTTTTGCTGACGTTGTAATTTCTGGGACAATTTTTATTGTAATATTAGTTAGAAGGTTTTAATATTATTTTTCATAATATTAAATAAATAAGTGATTTTTTTTTTCCCTCAAGACAAAGTAAATTATATTATCAAAATATAAAAGAGTAAATATTATCGGTCTGTGCCGTGCAATTATGCAAACGTGTAAAAATAATTATCTTTATATTTTGCCCCGTAAATATAAATAAGCAATTAGGATCGGAACGTCATTTATGTATTACTGTAATTTCCAGAAGTAGGTCATTTTATGGTCCATTTTAGTCGCGACCCCTATTTGTGAGCCTAGGATAATATGAACTAGGTCAATTTTTTTTTCCAACTATATTAGAATTTAATATTCACTTACTACTTCTGCCGTACGCCTATTGCTAAGTCATCAATACTACCGAATTATTTGCCGATTTTATTTACATCATCGTTTTTGCCGACGCGTACTAAATAGTACCCATTTGCCGTTTGTTTCATCTTTAGTCGCACGTTGCCGCCCGCAGCCAAGGAGGCGATCATATTCGGCCGCACGTTGCCGCTTTTAAGATAATCAATTTGAATTTTAATTTTGTATGTTTTTATTTGCCAATTGCCGTTTTTGCCATGGCCATAGATCGCCGCAATTTTAAATTGCCGCATACCTATATTGTTGCCGATATTGCCGCCTAAGTGCCGCATTTTAACCGCAAAGTTCAATATTTTATTGATTTATTTTGCCGTTGGTCTGGAGACCAACATTTTTACCACACCATATAACACATATCTTTGAATTTCGAGTGTCGATCATATGGGTAGTTTAAGAGAAAGGAGTAGCTAACCTTTATTTTATACGTCCGGATCGAATTTTTGAATTTTAAATATTTTGGTTGTTAATACGCGAATGTCATCAGCGATTTTGGTAGTGAATAAATACATATTTCCGGTTGGTTACCGTTGAGTTTTTATATTTTATTTATACGGCTGTTTGTCTCTGCGTTTGTTCAGATTGACTGTTATATTATTATTTGGCAAATATTTTCCCGGCTAACCACCGGTGACCGTCCGGTTTTACCGTTGACATGTTTTTTACACGGCACTGTCTCTGACGATCTCAGATTGACTTATTTTACTTGTTGAATAATATTTTATTATTTTTATCAACCAATGGACGACTATTATGTCAGATCACGAGTTGTCATTACATTATGCGGCGTATTAATTTTTCGGCTTTATAAAATAATTTCGGATTAGTTAATGAAATAATGACTGATATTTTACACGGCGTTTCGTTTTCGATTAACTGTTTTTGACTATGTTCACATTAAATTGGATTTTAACGAATTTATTTTATTGACACAAGGTGTGCAGATGCAACCAATATTTTCTTTTTACGGCGATTTTATTTTTATGTGCATAATTTTGCGCATGCTGATTTTCGTAACTATATGAAATTATTTTGAAATAGTTTCGTTTATTTATTTTTTATTTTAATAAAAATATTTTATTTTTCTTATGAGAACACTTACAATTTTAAAGGGTACTTACGTTAAATGACGTCCGAGTTGCTTGTATTATCAAACCCAAAATGTCTGACCACATAATTGATTCTATTCTTATTTAAATGTTAATTTTCCAAAGCAATGTGTATTTAGGGGCTATATAAAATTATTTATCAATTAATTATACTGTATTTCATTAAGTATATATATATATATGTATGTCTTATTAAGTCGACTTTTATATTAAGTTTTAGGCGCAGCGGTACGGTGGTCAACTTTTAAAACTGTCTTTTTAAAGACAACCTGTTTGTTAATAATGCCTTTGTTTTACATATTTTTATTATATACATATATATTGACCGATTGTTATAGTTAAAATAAATCATTTCCTAGACATACGATACGCCAAAGGCGCAAGATTAGCCGATGTCAAAATATTTTTTGTAATTTTTTTTGTATCGTATGTGTAATGTTTGTATACATTTTAGAAGAAAAAAAACCGCGTAACGACCTGGGGACGGAAATAATTACTTTCTTTAATTTAAATTGTTTACGGAAAACTACCCTACAATCAATCAAAATACACCTGAAGGTGCGTGCATTCTTTAACTTAAGTGTATATTGTAAATGGTCTGTTTTTTTATGCAGCTTTTTCCCCAGAGCCATTAAGTTAACTTAAATGCTATTAATTTGTGATTACACATCATTTTATTTTATAAATATTATTCACCGGATGCACGCCCACATTGTTTGTGATTCTTGATTCTGGTGGAAAAGAGGACCTAAACTCTACAATGAAAGAGTTCAATGGTACAGTTAATTTAAACAGTTTTAATATGATTTAACTAACGACGGTTATTAGTCATCTCCTAATAAAACAAATCAATTTTCCCTTTTTAGGTAAAACAAGAGTAAGCTTCGCGGATTTCATGAAAAGGATATTATTTCGTCCATGAGAATTATCTTAAACACCATTAATTGGACAATGTTCAATAACCATAATGATAATAATAATATTTGAAATATATTTATGTATTTATGAATTGAAATATTACGGTGTCCAATAAAAAAAACATTATTATCTGATTTCTATTAATTAATAACCTAAACCAAAAACAGTCAGAAAGTATTACATGCAAGTGAGTGACAGTAATAGTAGTAAGCGAGTAAGTAATAGAGGTCTAGTGTTGGCAGGTACAATTACAAATATCTGTAAAAGCATTGTACCTTATGCTAATTGTGCACTTAAAAATACATTTTTAGTATTTAGTTTTACACGACTAGATTTGATCGTCTATCTATAAAAATGTATTGTCATAATTACCCATTTATTGTAATTAACAATATAATATGAATTCATAACCTGTTAATTTTAAATTTAACTATTAAAAATGGTCAAATTAGTTAAAATTTGTATTGAGTATTCTTTAAACATAGTACTACCGATAAACCTTGATTAATCAAAAATATATCATATTCCCTTTCTCCTAGAAGAGACAGAGCCGTAACAAGGGGGGCAAAAGGTGCCCACGCGTCGGGCGCAACATTTGAAGGAACGCAAAAATTAAGAAATTACAAAAAAAAGTTTTTATAAATCCTTATTTAATAACAAAAATCAAACGAAGTAATGTGTTATTATGTGTTGAATTTACTAATATAGGTAAAGTAACTACAAATATATTTAATTAATTATACTTTGTATTTTTCTACTCTGAGTAGGTGTTTATTGAAAAAACGATCATAAAATTTTAATTATAAAATATTTGTTTGATTGTACACAATCGTTCAATACTTGCCAACGTAGTGTTACCAGCAATGGTTTATTTAAATGGTTGCTGGCTCAAAACATTTCAACTCTTTTAACAAATAAACGGCCGAAACAAACTATCTATTTTTTTTTAGATATAAATTATAATATATTTTGTAAAGTAATAGCCAGGCGCGATCAACGTAGTCGTCCTTACCGAGGTGCAACGCAAACTGTCCGGCTGAACTGCACAATTCGTCGGCACTAATCAAGAATCGAATAGACAAATTCAACGACCTGAAATTCGTGGGTCACAGTAGACGGGGTAAGTGTATTTTAACTATGTTTATCTACTGCTATATTTTCACCGTTATTTATAATTTAGATTAAATAAAAAAAAAATTTAAGTATATTTGGTGTTGTTTGCACCAACAAACCTTAAGTTTAGAATAAAAGCACTTTATCTGTAGGTTCAACATTACTTAAAATGGAATTATAGTTAGTGCAAACGGTCATGTGCAATTAGGTTATAGATTTTGAGTACTCGATATTTACAATATTGTCTTTTACGCTCTTCTTCAAAAAATAATTAGTGTCATCACAGCATACAGGATAGGGGTTTTTAAAATGTTTGCAAAAACAATTTACTTTTATTCATAGGAAACGTTAAATAGGAATTCAACTAACTTATATGCAATTTGAAAGCACATTAAAAAAAATTAATGACATTCTTAAGTTCCTTCTTTGAATAAAAATATAATATAAAAGAGAAAACACTAAACGGAAACGTTACTCGCTGAGCTGAGTTAGTAATTTTAAAACCTATAGTATGTAAACCCCGATAAACCACAAACCTATTAATATTTGGAATGCGTTAAAGCTTTCTTGGATTGAAATTCCATTTTGCTGATTTTCGGATATATCCTCGTTAGTATTTTTAGGTCGACGTTTCGAACTCATTGCAGAGTTCATCATCAAGCTGTTGTAGTCACGACTGTACCGCTGTCTACCAGCAACTAAATCAGTTTTTTTTTTAAGCTTGTCGTATTAGACTTTTCTAAGTATTAGTGATGCCTCCCCAGAAGTCTATCTAGTATGCAAGTGAAGATTTGAATTGAACTACATTCGGATATGAAATGCTCTAGCGTATGATTTTATGTATAAGAAAACTTAACAAAATCTAAGTAAAAGTCAAATAGTTCAAAATTTTATGTGAAATATCTCATATATGACAAAAGGATAACACGTAAAAAATTAAACATTAATCACAATTTGAAATAGGTATATATAGTTTATTGTATCTACTAAATATTAAAAATGCAAACAAATGAAACAAATGTATTATCATATTCAAATCAAAACAATATTTTTATTTTATATTAAAGGTAAAAGTTGAATATCTTTCCTTTTCTACGTCTTCTACAAACGAGTCGACGACCTTTATTATTTTTTCTTGTGTTTGGTTCTTAGTTATTTGGTTTTTTATCAGTTCTGGTTTGTCGACTAGCATAGATTTTGTTGCATTGAATAATGCTATGCGTCCACCGTGAAAATTGTTAGTTAATAATAATGCTTTTGCATTATTAACCGCATTAATATAGTTCGGGTACATGTTGAATGTAGAAGCTGGACACGAATATGAAAAACAATTTTAAAAGCTGTTTAATAAAATCTAAAATCGCTAGGATCAGGTTTCTATTTAAGATTTCAACAACTGTTTCCAAAAAGTACATATTTTAACGATTATGTTATTCTAAGTACAGTTGACAATAAAACAAACATAGGTTTCCTAAAACTATCTACCCAAAAAATTAGGGTCAGCGGTGTCTACAGAATTCAAATAGGATTAATTTAATTAACCTTATTCATCTGTTCCTTATAAGACAAAAATAAACCAAAATAATATTTTAGATACTCACAGCTTGTTACATCACCTTGTACAAAATATTTTATTAAATCAGTTTCAACAAGGTTTTTTTTAAGGTTTTCTATAGCGTCCGTTGTCTCCTCCTTGGGCGGCGTACCAACTAATGAAATCTGAAAGACATACATACATACATAGTACTATTAGTAGTATCATAGAGTTCTGGTCGACTGTCCTCAAGTACCAGTCGTAATAAAGTATAATAGCTTTACAGCTTCAGTGAACATAGGTCAAAAGAAAATGTTATGAACTTATAGACGCTCTAGCAATTAGTGATAGCTTTGTATATTAAGAGACATAAATGGTTTGCATGATATCAAAGATCACTCCATTCGTTTTCAGTTACATTATATTGCATATAAAAAGTAAAATATTAATATTATTTAAACATTGTGAAAATATTATGTTTCTATAAAAACCAAACATTTCATAAATAGTTTTATACATTTGAAAAATATTCATTTTTGTTATGTTTTTTATTATGAAATGTAACACTTACGATGAGGCCAAATAAATAAATTGCTAATAACACGACACAATGAAGACTGATTGATTTCATCGTAAATATCAGTTTTAAAAACTCTATAATGGCAACAAGAAAAAATATAAAAACATACCATCGAAAAAAAGTTATTTTAAATATGACTTACTTTTTTGATAAACTTTAAGATTAAGTTGTGTGTGAGAACTCAAAAAAAACACTAACACAGTTTATGCTCTGGTTGACATTTTAGAATTCGGTTTGCGACTCTCCGCCACTTGCCGCATTTTCTTAAATTACGAGTTGTTCTTTTTTTAGCAATATATTGTATTTACATAAGATTAATAAATAAAAAAAAAACATTTAAATAGTCTTAGAGGTATATTAGTCGTGTAACAAGTGTAGTTCACACGTGTATCTTTAATTGCATGTGTTCTTAAAAATGTAAGGTTTTGAAATCTTTGATTCATTCCCCTTTGATATTTCTTCATTCGTTTGTTGTGGGTTGTATGTTTCTTCATAAAGTTTTGAAATATATTCCATCCATCTTTTTAATATTTCTCCATTTTCTGTTACATCGTTTCCATATTTGTCCTTTACGTTTTTTGCGTTTATTTGTTTATTTTTCTTTGTTAAGTGACAAACTCAAGATTACGCACATATTTTGCGCCTAAAATATAAAAGCATCTTACTGAAATAATCAATATGTATTTGTTCGATCCAGTTATTCTCCAACTCATTCGCCTTTTGTACATTTTCTTGTATCTCATCAGCGTGTCGTTAATGCTTATCACAACCTTCTCTTCAACGAGTTCCTAAACTTTTGATCGAATTGTTTATCTAGATTCTAATAATTCATACTCTAATGCCGGGTTGCACCAAATATTTACACTGTGATAAACTCAGTTAACAGGAGTTAAAATAAATTCTATTGCATAAACCACGTTTTAAATTGTATCTGTTGTCCAAAATATATTTTATCATTAGTTAAATTACATGGTCATTTATCGCTGTGTAAAAATGTATATATAGTTAAATTTTGGTGCTTGTTGCACAAATGAGTATAAGTTTAAAAAAAAATCTTAATATTATTCATAACATCTCATCAACTACATATCCGCCACCATAGTGACCATTGGGTTAAACTTCAGTTACAATACTAATCTGCATAGTAAATAAGTACTTTAATGTTAATGTAAATATAGTTATTCTTTTTGTTAGGTTATTGCGCCGTGTGACATTAGTTTTATAAGTATTCCCCCCTGTCCCCATTGATTACTAATTTTATGTTTTATGTTTTAATACATATTTTATTTGTTTCAATTTCGCATTAGATTTCAAGTTATTGTAATTACCATCTTTATCACCTATACGTTCCACTTTATCCGTCTTTATCTTCACAATCCGTTAGTATATTACTTATTGAACCACGCGAATAATCGGACCCAACCCGCGTAAAGGACATCCGGCGCGGTCAATTAAACAGTATTAATTGTATCTCATAAAAAAATAATCGTTTTAGTTATACAATTGCGTTGAGCGGAGAAAACCATAGATTTTTTTTATTTGATTTGGATTATAATTTTGGCATTAGTACCGCGAAAGGTGTTTTTGATTGTACATTTAAAGGTAGCGCAGAAGGTAAGTAGCGGATGTGTTAGCAATAGTGTAATATCAGTGGTTCATTTCGATTGAGCTGGCTCGGTAGATCGTTTGGCGGGTAGAAAATGTGTGGTTTGTGCCTATTGTGTTTGTCATATAATGAGTTCTAATAAATGGACTTTTTTGCGGTTTGCCCGTTTTATTATTTTAATTTCATTACTTTGTCAAGTGTAATATATAACAATCATATTATTATCTGTATGTGGGCGTAATTGGCGTGCTTTCGGAAAGCTTAATAATAACTAACTCCAGGTATACCGCGTTGCACGGTCGAACGTGAAAAACTTACTAAAATTATTTTTTATTATTTATTGTTGGTTTTAGAACCACTCGTAAAACCAATGTTTGTACAGTTTTTTTTTGTACAACTATAATTTTTTTCTCGTGTATGTGATTTTATCGTTAAAATAACGTACCTATATTATGTTTTGGTAGGAATTTACAATTTTTACTCGTTGAATGAATTGTGTTGAAATTAAAACATACGATTAGAAATTTTAGCACTAATATTTTTTTCGAGGATACATCTTTATAAATATAATTGTAACATAAAACGATTTTATACTGTATTCAGTATTTTTAAGAATACTTAAAAGATAGTATATAAATGCGTTAACATTCAAGTTTTTAAAGTATTTTAAATATTGCCTAAAATTGTAAAATATCATAAACTAGTGTTTTAAAAAATTGCAATAATTTAAAAATAAAATGAGTTTATTATTCTTAAAGAAATGCTGTGTACGAGAGTACAATTTAATCTGTCCATACAAAAATCAAAATAAAGCTAAGACATCGAAAGATTTTGAATTAAATAAGGGGTTTTTTCATAAACCCGTAACCCATGTTTAACATTTTTCATTAAATTAGAAATATATTGATGCAAGAAAAAATTCAGAATATATTTAAAATAAAATTTATACTTTTGACATTAAAATTACTTAAGCGCTTAGGGGTAATAAATGTTTAGGGTCAGAAATAACATATGTCAAATTGTGAATATTATGTCATAATCGTTGCCAAAAATAAACAAAATCCATTACTTATATTGTTTCACTTAAAATTAATCTTTATAAAGTATACTCAAAAAATAGTGTACTGCAGTTTAAATGTATTTAATATTGTGAGAATAAATTGTGAATTTCTGTAAAATATATTAGACGATATTTTATCGATTAAACGGCGTACACAATAAAATTATTAAAATTGTATAAATCAATCATTTTTTTTTTTTGCGAGTTATTTGTGCTAAAAATAAAACAGTTAAAACTCCGCTGCAAACTAATGTAAACATGTACAGTGTACACACACTACAATATATTTGCATTCTGCTTATTTAGAATTTTATTTCAGCCGACATACAATTCCATCGAGCAGGCTCAAGCAAATTACTTTAACACTTTAACAATTCGTATTTGTATTATAAGTTTTCATGCATTTATGATTATAGTATGTAAGCAATACTGTCCAACATGAAACATTGTAAGTACACTTTCAATACATTTTTATTAAGTTATTATATTATTTATGTTTCTATTTGTTGAGTCTTCCTTGGCTAATTTAACAACCGTAAAGTCGGTTTTATTAAATCGCAAGTCTACATCCAGTACAGAAACTATTTAAATAATGTATAAATTACTGTATATGATACTTCATAGAGTCACATATCAAAAAAACTATTAGCTCTTCTAAATCAAACTCTCTTTTAGGCGATATGTATGTATTTATGATCTAAACTACTTGCTATAGTAGTTACAGAAACAAATTATTATCTATTATATCGGTAGATGGGTGATTTGATGGGGGGGGGGCGTGAATTTTGACAGACTCGAGATAAAAGACTTATTTATGTCTGTAGTAGGAGCGAGGGAAAATAGTATTATTATTATTATTATAATACAATTATGAAACTAAGCAATGTATCTAGGCCAAATGGCAAACAGTTCAAATGTTTATACAGCGAAAATTATATTTATTTCTATTATTTAAAGACGTACAAATTGTGATGTCAGGAGGACTCTCTTGGGCTTGGCCCGGGGAAGGTCTCTCCGCTTAGCATTAACTAGGTGGAGAACTTATTGTATCGACTGTTGTTTTGTGCCATTATACTTTATTTTTAAAGTATAATCTCGACTTGCGTGTTTATTTATAAACGTTACCTTTAGTGTCTCATTTTTAAGAGTTAAAGTTTACCTTTTGAATAACGTGTGCTAGGACAACCTTTTTAGTGATCAAAATTGTAAATAGTCCTTATTCTTTAAAGTTCTATACTTACGGAAATAGTCATTAATCTTGCACTAGGCATAATTGAAAATAGTCCCTAATTACGATTAAACCCGTATTAGGCGTTTGGTCGATTACTACTTAGTGTGGGTTAGTCGTCTGGCTGAAGTATAGTTCCGGAAGGTTTAAGCAGTTGGGCATTGGCTTTGATCAACTTTAAAGGATCCTAGTATAACATCTTTAAAAGGGTATCACGTTGTGCGTATCGAGTCAATACCGCATACGACATGTCGATTTAACGATAAAGTTCGGTCAGCAGCGGTGGTGAGGGAGGACAGAGAACGTCACACTTTTCTCGAATTTTATATAAAAATAAAGACGGTAAAAAACAAAATAACTTTATTGTAAAACTGACAACCGTCAGTTAATAGTAGACCGTGTCTAGTATATAAGGCGTTTATATTTATGTGCATTATTTTTTACAGTTAAAATGAATCTTTACTACATTTTAATAACGTCTACCTTGGTAAAAGTTTTGGCAGATGATACAGCCATTGGTAATTATTTTAATTTTTCAGATACCTACGAAAGGTAAATAAATCTAAAAACGAATTTAATATATATTTTTTCCTAACAGCGGACTATAAAAAGTTGGTTTTCTTTACAAGTCAGTATCATTCTTTTATAAAAAATGTATGAATTTTTATGTTTGGAAATTTTACTGTTTTCAAAAAGGTTTTAAATCATTTATTACAGACTTACAAATCGAGCAGGCATTGTCTAAAAGTAAGATAAATTTAACATGAACAATGTATATACAGCTAAAAAAGTTGTTTATTATGTTCGTCTGATTTTAGGACGATTTATAAAATTAAATTAAAAAGAAATTAAAAGCTTAAATAATATCAGTATTTCAAACACTATGTAAATAAATAATTGATGAAAATGAATAATTTATATATAAACTAAAAAAATATTTTCTAGAATTTTACAAGGCTATATGCAATGACTATTTAACCTAATAGGTTGAGTCACGTTAAGTTAAATGGTCCCCACTTAAAGCCCAGTGTACTAAATATTCTGAAGACTTTTCTAGCTTAATGATTTTATTTTAAACTTTTTTTTTTGTAACTCAAACCATTATGCGTTTATTTTAGGAGGTGGATTGAAGACTGTGATTAAACGTGTTGTTATTGGAAGAGCAACGATGAGTATATGACAACAACATAATTTAAAAAGCCAGTACAGTAGGGTTGGGGCGGGTGAGGTTACAGGTCCATTTGAGATAATATAGATGAAAATGATAAAATGAACGCTCTGATGCCAATCTGCAATTTTAGAAATACAAATATTGAGATTGTACGTAATGACAATAATGTGCTTTAAAATTTATTTTTGATATTAGGGTGAACACGATTAGGGTTGATAGTCTGTTCATAATCATTTATTTCCATAGTTACGCATGTATCATAACCGAAATATAATACAAATATATTCAATTATTTGTTGATATGTTGGTTCAGTCACCCATAGCAACTTAAAAATTGACTACGCTCAAGGTGTAAATTTTCCATTTGAGCTTCCATGTGGAGCTGAGAAGGTATTGTATTTATAATAATGTGTTTTAGTTTTTTACTTTTACTACTACTCACTTACGTATAATATTTTCTTACAATGCTTGGTTTAGTCTATACTGGTTTAAATCAACTGTCCAGAGATTCACATAGCATTTATTTCAAATATCAGTTATAATTATGCCTATAACCTCCCCGTGCCACTATGCCCAGACCTTACTGTACCAGCTCAAATTGAGAAAAATAAGGGTTTAAACGGTTTTGCCTTGGGGTCTTTATATGTTACAACCCTACACTATATATTTATATACACAGGGTGATTCATTTTGGGTAAGACACTCCATTTTCTCAGAAGATATTAATATTTTGAAAAAAAAAATTCCCTATACTTTCGGGCACACAATGTACTATACTTTTCAATATTTTGACAATTTTTATCACCAACGCTTGTACGAAAAAAATCGTTGAACGTGATTTTTTTAAACGGTAACATATGTTTTTACTTCTATAATTTTGTAGGCAGAGAATTAAAAAACATGTTGGCGTTAGAATTTTTAATGTTCATCCATTTGTTCGTTAGCTATGACTTTCTGAAGATATTACATTTTCACTTAATAATTGTGATATTTTTTCATCTATAAAAAAAAATATTTTTCAACAGTTCAGTGTCTACTCTTTATATGAAGTGAAGTGTTTATAAAAGATCGACTCTAACCTAACCATAAAGACCTTTGGATTTTGATGTTTACGGCTCACGTCTCGAAGTGTTGTGTGAAATAAAATACTAATATGTTCTAAGTTATCTCGTGCGGATTTCTTTGTACATATTATATATTAATGTTGTTTTCTAAAATGTCTAATATAGTTACGTGCATTTTATACTGTGAACTACAATTTACGATGAAAGCTAATAAACAAAAGGATTTAATAAACCAAAATTTAGTTAGTAGTAAAATTTGTATGTAAAATGCCGAAGTTGTTTTAAACTAAATTCTCCAGTGGCTTAAGACTTGAAACGAAATGGCCATACATATTTAAGTATAACAATATTCTGCATAATTATTGTGATGATGTGTTTTGCATTTCATTATAAATGGTTATATTATTGCCAGTTACCAAAGTTAATGGTTCAAAATTCAATTCAATGTAAGTACTGTTTAAAAATAATGTCACAGTTTTAATTTATAAATTTATATTTACATGTTTTTTTTTATTTAGGGACAATTATGCGGTAAAACATATAAAAATGCGGTTATCGAATATAAAATCAAACACAAAATAAGTGTTTGACTATCGTCAGTATATTATGCATCAGAAATTTTTTTTTAAAATATATGGTATATTAATAAAGGGACAGTGACATTTTATATCGATGGTGACACGGCAAAAGGGTCTAAGCGACACTTTGGGTCAAATCGACACGGTTTATACTATTGGTTAAAAAAATATATTATAACTCCTATATATTATAATATAGTTATATGATTGAAAAATTCCCAATTCTTACTAAAAAAAAAGTTATTGGGAATTTAAAAAAAGAAAATAGTAAAATACACGTTTAGTGGCCATCCTGAAAACTGAAATATGTCGCTTAGACCCTTTTGCCGTATCACCATCAATATGTTAAATACCAAACAACAGCAAATCTAACTTATACATTTGTCATTTTTCAATTTTAACAAAAACATCTTAGAATTTTAGTCATAATACTACTATTATATAAAGAATAATGTAATTTAAAATAGAAAAATCAAAAATATAATTATCCAATAGAATGTAAATCATAACTTTAATAATTACTTAAATCTAATATTTTAATGCAAATCATGTAACGTAAATAATATTTATTATAATTTTTTACTAAATAGTTTAAGGTAATATAATGTTAGTTTAAAAAATATTTAATTTAATTTATCATTTTTTTGTATATGAATACCTAATATATGTTTAGTTTGTTGTCAATTATGCCAAAATTAAAAGATAACTAACATAAATCGAATTTATTGGTAATTCCATTATGGAGGTAGTTTTTGCTAGCCTGTTTGACTAGTTTATATTTAACACAGTTAAAAAATATGTATAAAATAAAATATGTCTCTACTGTTTTGAAATAGAGGTACATTTTTAATTATTAGCTTCAATCTGATTATAATTTTACTTCTTTAGAAATAGTATTATATAAAAGATGCCTAACATGTTAACCTATATTTAATTATTTTTACATGCTCTAGTTTTCCATTAAAAGTAAAAATATTAACCAACAAATCTGGTTTTAAAACTCTAAAATATACTCTTAATTATAGTAGATAACAAAGGTAAATCCTATAACAAAGTTGTAAATTTGAATTAATAATAAAGTGCACCCAATAACAATTTGATATTTGATTGAGTCTTCGAAATTCTCAAGAGAGAATTTTTATTGTGCATACCAAGGAGCATTGCACAATTTTCAATTAAAATTTTAAATTTTATCGAGACTTTTATTTTGGTTACCTGACGCGTTAAATTTAAAAAAAATAAAAATAAAAGCATAGATTAATTTATGATAATAGAGTAAAATTCTTTTTTTTTCAAACTAACTTTAGTTAATTTACTACAAATTTTAACTTGACAGATTTAATTTAAAATTGAATTGAATTTAACTTATAAAGTAAAATGTTATATATATAACCAATGTCTTACTATCGCATTTGGAAATTAAATTTTGAAAATTAATGTCCATTGTAGGTATTCTTTTATCAAACACAGACAAAAGTTATCAAAATCGGACTAGTCTGCGTGCTGCGATTATTTTTCCTGAAGGACATGTCTTTGTTTAATAGCTTGATTATATTCGTTTTTAATTGTGCATAAACAAAATTTTAAAGTTAAATTACAAATTTCCTGTTCCCTACTACTAAAGAATAAGAACCCATTTTTCCTAACCCAGACTCAAGCGTGACCAACCTTATTGATCTGTACAGCTGCAGTGTATAAAGCAGTCATTACATAATTATAACAGTGGGTTTTTGCAGACTGCAAGTACAAAATCTCTTTCCATTAGTCCAATAGCATTCTGGAACTTCACTGCTAAATCAATGTTTCCAATACATTTAAGAGCTTGATAAAAGCGTTTAATTATTTTGATCAACATTGTCACCACAGTAACAATAGTTTCTGAAAAAAAAAAATGTTTGTTCAAAAAATGATATTAAATCAAATGTACTGTTATTATACCTTCAGTCATAAAAGTCATTTGACATATTTGGTGAAATGTAGCGCCTAAACACCACAAATCTCAAGAATACAAAATAAATGGTTGAAACCTATCTTCATAAAGCACCTTTGTTTACTTTCAATTGTTCTTTGTTCTATTCATCAGCAATTTGTTGGGCGAGTATCTAGACCATAAAGCAATTTTTTTTTATAAAATAAATTGTGAATATTTTGTATTATCGTCAACAGTGAGTTGTACTATTTGTTATACCCTGAATTTCGTTTTATTTAGCACCATTTTCCCTAAATAAATAGTACGTTCATAGTTTTTTACTGACATTCTGTCACTTTCTTCATGACGTACAAAAAAACTAAGAACTACAAATTGACGAGTAATTCAAACTTCACAATCACACCGTTGTCAAATAAGTCGACCATCAGCAACTCGTCAGCTCTATGTATTCCATTAGACATATTTTTAAATGTATGAACTATATATTGATAGTAAAGGGTTTAAAATTAAGGAAAAATAGCATGCCAACTCTACAAGTAAATACCTTATTACCTACAATAAACAATTCAATACTATTTAATCGAATCATTTACCTAATTCTATATTGTGATAGGTATTCTAATGAAATACATAGTGCTGACGAGCTGTTGATGGTCGACTTACTTGACAACGGTGTGATTATGAAGTTTGAATTACTCGTCAATTTGTAATTCTTAGTTTTTTTGTACGTCATGAAGAAAGTGACAGAATGTCAGTAAAAAACTATGAACGTACTATTTATTTAGGAAAAATGGTGCTAAATAAAACGAAATTCAGGGTATAACAAATAATATAACTCACTGTTGACGATAATACAAAATATTCACAATTTATTTTATAAAAAAAAATTGCTTTATGGTCTAGATACTCGCCCAACAAGTTGCTGATGAATGGAACAAAGAACAATTGCAAGTAAACAAAGGTGTTTTATGAAGATAGGTTTCAACCGATATTATGTATTCTTGAGATTCGTGGTGTTGAGGCGCTACATTTCACCAAATATGTCAAATGACTTTTATGACTGAAGGTATAATAACAGTACATTTGATTTAATATCACTTTTTGAACAAACATTTTTTTTTTCAGAAACTATTGTTACTGTGGTGACAATGTTGATCAAAATAATTAAACGCTTTTATCAAGCTCTTAAATGTATTGGAAACATTGATTTAGCAGTGAAGTTCCAAAACGCTATTGGACTAATGGAAAGAGATTTTGTACTTGCAGTCTGCAAAAACCCACTGTTATAATTATGTAATGACTGCTTTATACACTGCAACTGTACAGATCAATAACGTTGGTCACGCTTGAGTCTGGGTTAGGAAAAATGGGTTTTTATTCTTTAGTAGTAGGGAACAGGAAATTTGTAATTTAACTTTAAAATTTTGTTTCTGCACAATTAAAAACGAATATAATCAAGCTATTAAACAAAGACATGTCCTTCAGGAAAAATAATCGCAGCACGCAGACTAGTCCGATTTTGATAACTTTTGTCTGTGTTTGATAAAAGAATACCTAAAATGGACATTAATTTTCAAAATTTAATTTCCAAATGCGATAGTAAGACATTGGTTATATATATACTATTTTACTTTATAAGTTAAATTCAATTCAATTTTAAATTAAATCTGTCAAGTTAAAATTTGTAGTAAATTAACTAAAGTTAGTTTGAAAAAAAAAAGAATTTTACTCCATTATTATAAATTAATCTATGCTATTATTTTCATGGTCAGGTAACCAAAAAAAAGTCTCGATAAAATTTTAAATTTTAATTGAAAATTGTTCAATGCTCCTTGATATGCGCAATAAAAATTCCTGTTGCCTTCTGCATTCTCCAGCCGTTGACCATCTGATGTGGTTCATCCGCCTTTTCAAGGTAGTTTCCTACCTTGAGGACAAGAGATTGCCCCACTCTACACAGCTCATCCGTCCCTAAGGCCGTTGGCTTTGTAGAGTTGTCTCCTTATCCCAGGAGACTTTCGGTGTTCCTATTAATCGCCTTTTACGATAGGGGGAACAGCCCGTGGCCTTATTCTAACCCGAGAGCCACACGGGCAATAAAACAATTAAAAACACATACTTTCAATATTTTGAAAATTTTCATCACCAATCCTTTTAAGCCAAAAAGGGTTATTTTTAAATGTTTACACATTTTTTTAATTACGTAAATTTGATGATAAAAAATTAAAAAATATGTTAAAAGTAAAACTACCCACAAATGCCATGTTGTTGTGGATTCGCGCAAACATAGAGTGATGTGGACAAGACCGATTGATAAAACGCTGTTGATACAACCTTCAATTTAAAATCTTACATAAGTATTTTTATGTTAGTGTAATGTGTATTCGTTATCGTCTAACGGACAATGCAACAGTAATGACAGTTATGGGCTACAGGTCTTTGGAAAAACGAAAAAATATCACAATTATTTAGTGAAAATGTAAAATCTTTAGAAAGTCATAGCTAACGAACAAATAGATGAAAATTAAAAATTCAAACGTCAACGTATTTTAAATTTTTTTGCCTACAAAATTTTAGAAGTAAACACAAATGTGACCATTCAAAAAAATCACGTTCAACGATTTTTTTCGTATAAGCGATGGTGATAAAAATTTTCAAAATATTGACAAATATAGTACATTGTGTACCCGAAAGTGTAGGAAAATTTTTTTTTTCAAAATATTAATATCTTCTGAAAAATGAGTTTCTCACCCAAAATGAATCACCCTGTACATCTTCAGTCAAATTTTCAAACCTTAAGTCCTAAAACTTAAGTACCTAAAAACTGAAATAAAGAAAAAGGTTCCACCCCATTGAAGGTATAAGGTTTGGGATATTTTTTAGGTTGTCTTACAGGTGGCTCTTATGTGAGCCTCCTCCTCGTTGCCTTGTCATGTTAATTTTCTCGTTGAATTATCTAAATTTACTCATTGTACATATAATATAGATTGTAAATATTCTCAACAAACGTTAAAAAAAAAAAAAAAAGGTTGTCTACGTTAATTGGTAGTGCTATGTCTAAAGAGTATTAGTAGTTAAGGTTATACTAGTTCTTGATGTTGCTGGTGAACTTAGTTTTGGGCCCAACAATTTACTTTTCCTGTACAATTTGTGATCTATTATAGGTCCAGAAAAAAAAAATAAAAACAATACCTTTCAGCTCCGCGACAAGGCTAAGATAAGATATAAATTGAAAATAGAAAAAATAATTAAATGTGAAACAAAAAGACTGCAACAACAATTTATCTTAATAAAAATGTATCTGTAATATAAATTACATTTTTTTCTTCAAAATCTAAATGGAATTTTTCTGACAGAGAACACTGATATTACCTCTTTCAACCTTATCTACACATTATATTTTATTCTATAAGCCACAACTTCTTCAATTCAGTCATTGTTTTTTAAAATCTTCACTATGTGTAATATAATAAAACTATGCATATTTCTACCGAATATATCGCATATATTTTTTTACATAGACCTCCTATTTTTAATTTTTAATAGAATACTAAATTAAACTCAATTGTATTAATTCATTATTTTATATTATAATAATTTCAGAGCAAATTGCTATGATGTTGGCTGTTCCGGGTAATTGTTATCTCTGGTTATGTTGGTCGTAGTTCCACATAGTTGTTTGTTAATTTGTAAGTGTTAAATATTTTCTTTTTAATTTCAGAATCAGCAGACACTACTAACATAGCAGGTAACCACTTTCATGTCTTTCATATATTTTATAACTTTTCAAACAGAGTACTATATGATATATTAATTTCTACCATTAGAATAAAAAAACATTAAATGATTTTTATTATTTTAATTTTAGTATGTATAGCTGACCAGGTTAAATTGCAAAGAGAAATAATTTGTGCTACATGTAAGTATTAAAAAAATGGAACTGTTTTTTTCTCCGCTTCCCGGAAAAACATTGAATGATTGTTATGTTATGACATTACGGTCCGTATAACTTTAAGCTAAGCCAAGCCTAAGTTTTGACATTTTGTTCTAAATGTTAAAGTTGGATAAATTCTAATAAAATTACTTATAGTTTTATTGACCTTTATATTAAATACCGTTATGACGAGTATCCAGTAGGCCATGTAACAAAAATAGAAAACCTATCTGTTGGAGAATATTCCAGAGCAGTTATGCCAACCGAATATGCCTACCGTTCTAAAACCGAAACGAAAAGTTAATTTCGGTAATGCCAATGATATTATATAATATTATACTACATTACATTATATTATCGTATTCCGTATGATACACACAAATGAAAGGTCTTTTCAATGTAAAATCCGCCTGTGTTTAAACCGTACAGAAAAGTTAATGTTGACCAATGTCTTTACTGTCTTACTGTATATGTAACGAGATAGAGCGAATAAAACGAGTATGCATTGTCAAACTAACTCATAGATGATATTATGTGGTTATAATATTTATTATGTTGAAACACGATGGACTAGACAGACCTGATTCATCGTCAGAAAAGGCAGAAAACGAATAACGAGCTCTGCTCCGCAGAACGAGACATAAAAATATATCCCGGTGGTATTGCGGACTCGTACGCAAGCTGTTAAAACATAATATGTAATATTTTTGTTAGTCTTAGTTTTTTATTTAGGTTGCATTTCATCAAACTACATTATGACCACTTTCGTTTTGTTTTTCTCTTTATCTATGTACGAAGTCGGTAGAGGGAGGTCTTCGTCGTCACTACAGTAAGATTTCTGTTCGGTTTCGTCGTTGGAAGACGGTGAACTAGAGAGAACGGATTCATCGTCAGAAAAATCAGAAAACAAGATGCTGGACGCTGGCGAAGAAGCCTGGAATGTTATATATCTTGATCATTATGATTATCATTATCATTATCTTCAGCATAACCTGTATATTTATCAGTATCTTAGTCTTAATTCAAATCTTATCTTTATGGTAATGTAATATTTTTTCA
This sequence comes from Adelges cooleyi, assembly GCF_023614345.1. NCBI lineage: Eukaryota > Metazoa > Arthropoda > Insecta > Hemiptera > Adelgidae > Adelges > Adelges cooleyi. The sequence continues at coordinate 3,762,280 of NW_026095751.1, forward strand.
ATTTTAAAGGTGAGCAAAATATTAAAGTCGTACTTCTTAAAGTGATCTTATCATCGATGTATATTACTTTTGTTAAATATTTTCTTAAACAATTTTAAGACAAGTATGAGTATAGATAGAAAATAGACATGTAAGCATGACATAGCGGCATTTAAAAAATCATATTTTTTAGTCAAAACAACATAGAAAAAGATTTGGGTTTATTCCAAATTTTCTTGTAGTCAGAAATTAAAGTTGTATCACTTTGCAGCAAAAAAAAAAATGTCATTCTTAAATACACTTAGAAAAAACGCAAGAGAACATAAATTTATCGTTTTATGTGATTATGATAATTTTAAACATCAAAGGATTTCACGCCAGCGTCCAGCGCCTCGTATAATATGTTGAAAATTAAACATAAAAATGATAAAACAGAAGAACACTCCTTTAAAAAATTGTTTGAAGTCGTTGAAACTAAACCTATAGATGTGCATTTAAAAAACTATAAAATGCTTACAACAGAGGAGTATTTGGTAAAAAATGAAGTCAAAAATACCTATGACGATTTTCTGTCTTCAAAGATATTCTGTCTATAGCAACGTATAGCGACGAACTTGGTTTTCACAAAATGTTCAACCTTCCTCTGGGTAGTTCTTGATCGGCGAAGCTCCCTCTACCGCCAATTGTTCCCAAACGTTAGCCATACTCAAAAAGCACAAAATTCCAATTAAAAACACGTTGCATTTGGCAAAAGGACAAACACCGTATTGAGAGAATATATTACATATACTTGGTAACGTTCAGCGTTCGCAGATTTTAAGCTAGCCAAAAACATATCTATGTTAACTTAACATTTTTTGTGCACAATTTTCAAAGTTAATAGTTACTGAGTTTTTAATAAGAACGTATATTATGATTATAATTGGAGTAATTTATACGTTTGTTACAGCTATCCCTGTACCTCAAGTTGAACCAGACCTAGGTACTCACACATTTATTATATATACTTTAATAGCTCTTAAGGCTTGGATTATCAATCGAATTTTATTCGACAGTAATTCAATTAAAGTATTATTTTAAACATTTTATTACTGTGCCAAAAATAATGTGGCTTGTACCTACTAGTTATAACGTAAATGTACCATGTAGAGATAAATCTATTGTAATTTAAGTTATTGTCGGTAAAATTTTTTAAATTGGATAAACAAAGCTTTCAGAACTGTATGTTACAGCTGGTTTTTAATGATACACTAAATATTTGGAAAAAAATGTTTGAATAGCATTTATGTTTTGGATAATTCATTTTAAAGTTATTAAAATTCAAAATTTAGGAAGGGAAAGTAAATATCAAAAACTGGTTATCAACCAGTCAAAATTTTCAGCAAATATTCTTGGTTTACAAAATTGACATGACATATGCATTATTGTTTAAAAGTCTTAACTTCATAGGGTTTTAACAAATAGAACTGGAGTTATATAAATGAAAAATATTTTAAACTTGAGCTAAATATTTGCTTTGAAAGTATGAACGAGAATAATTTAAAAAAAATTTAATATCTTTTAAGATATTGACTAGCTTATAGTTAGTGAACTGGCTTGTACGAAAAATAGTTTTCTTACGTCAGTATTCTAGTTCTATTCTTAACAACTTGTGTTCTTATTGAACATAATTAATATTGTTTATTTGGGTCATGGAATATAAGTATGTTATAAGTAATAAATATTATATAACCTTATATGGTATTATATGTGTGCACTATAGAAGTCATTGAGTAATATTTAAAAGTTGTTTTATACAAGAACCAATTACATTTGTAACCTAGATTATATCATATATAAGACATAGTATTAAGGTGTTGGATTTACCATTCTATTACGGCTGTAACGTACATTGTATATATTATTCTCTATATTTATACTGTGTGTTTTTATGTTTAATAGTATTGTGTTCAAACATATTATTGTTGTGTTTTATTTTCTACTTAAATACTAACTTCCACCAAGATATACAGGCGTATATCGCAATAGTTTTAATGTTATATTTTCTTTCCAGGAGATAATTGGTTTACGATGCTTAAAATGGGTAAATTTTAAAAATATTATTCAATATTATATTTTTATATGTACAAACATTTTAAGATCAAGGAGTTTAAAAGGATCTCTTTTTATAGTTTCTTAAGATCTTGAATAAAAATATCATCCAGGTTTCCCTTATCTTGATCAGATTCGAATCCAGTAAAGCCAAAGTTGCCCATTGATTCCTTTTGCCAATTTTTGTGTTTGGATCTACGATCATCGAAACTTCCGAACCGATTTATTCATATAACAAATCAATGGATCAGAAATCGTACCATATTGGTATTAGAATACTAAACATGAACATGATAAAAGTACTATATTAGGCCAATACTTTTATATTGTCACCTTTTCACCTTCGAATACGTGAAAAAACACTATACAAATTTACATGTTTTTTATGTCAAATTAATATAATAATTGCAATTAGTACATTCAATCATCAATAATATAGAAAACATATAACATGCAATTTTAATAAAAAGAATAAAGGGTTGAAATTGGATATAGACATACAGTGGCATGGGGGCTCAAAAAGGCTCATAAAGTTAGATAGGTAACTTATAACCAATATTTGCAACGTAAGGGATTATTGACTAGGGAAAAATAATTTTGATAATTTTTTGCTGTTTCAAAATGATCCATACAATTTTAAACTATTAAAATTATTTTAACTGAGATTTGAAATTTAAGTTATTGAAAACAAAGTTATCAAAAATTTGTCTACTTTTTAAAATTAACAAACGTTAATTATTAAATTCATTTGCGTACTTCAACAAAATAGTTGCAGTATATTTATTATATTTCTGTTATTTTTTTTTTCAATCGTAATAAAAACTTAAACAAATAATAGTACAGTTCTTTGAAATGCAATTTGTTTTTATTTTTATTTCTTCCTATCAACGATGTAATTCATTAATTGTTGCAGATTTTGGAGATAATTTATTGCCAGATCTTGGAACTGCCAGAAGAGTTATGACAAAAGAAATTACAAAATCTTTAGTCCTTGCCGCAATACGTAAATATTAATATATACTTGTACTGGTTTTGCTTTTAAATAATATATTTATTTTTTTAATTACATTATTCAAAACAAGAATATAAAAAGATATTACGTATTAAATTTCTTTACAATTAAACCAATATAAAGTTTCTAGGTTACCAGTAAAATTAATTATGAATGAAAATACATTTTTTTTTTGCTTTCAAAAATATTTTATATAATTTTGATGAGTAATAGGTTATGAAATACAGGTGTTCGATCATGATACTGTGTATAAATAAATTATTTATTCGGAGTAAAATGGCTATACAATACGAATATCCTGTATATTATAATTACTTTTCTATAATTTGTTATATACAAATTTATTAGTTATGTGTTTCATAGTAAAGCACAGCGATAATTAGTAATTTAAATTTAAATATTTTTTCTAAAGACTTTTTATATTTTTTAGTTGGATACGAATCAGCTTTCAGAGATTTCAAACGGATGTGTCGTTTAATAGGTTTGTTCAGAAGTATAAAATTCCCAGCTTCATATGTATTAACTGCCGAAGTTGACAATTGCGGTACTTGTACCCTAACAGGTACAGACGGAAGTGTTAGCAAATATAGATTCGTCGACGAAGTAATTTGGGAAGTAGAAGTCGATAAACTTACTGAAGTAATACAATTACTCAGAAGTCAGGTTGCCAGTTGGTAACATATACCAGCAATCGTAATTGTAAATAATTGACAATTGTATTGCATTGTTGTTTCTTTCAATCATATTTATATACTGTTCTTATATCTATATTTACGAATTATTCAATGTATTAAATACAAAATAAAATGCATGAAATAAAACTTACTTAATAATACTATTAATAACAAGTATTAAAGACCGCGTATGTTATGCAAATTTAAAGAAGACCGTCTTACTGTCAGGAGGTACAAGCTGTACACTAGTTACCGCTAAAAGATCCAACTCAATGCTAATAAACATATAAAAATCCTATAAATTGTGCATATTTCTTATTAAATTTAATCATCCTACTTATAAGTAATTATGATATTAATATTTTGTATATGTTAAACTATGACGAGTATCCAGTGGGCCATCCAACAAAAATAGATAACTCGATTGTTGAAGAGATTCCAGAGCAAATTGGTCTAACAGATTGGGATACCATCTCAAGATATTTATTAAAATGTGAGCTTACCTTGAGATTTTTTAAAAACTCACATTATCCTGAAAATCATACATAAAAAAGTTTGTTTTAATGTGTATCTTGAGATCAGCATGCCGATTAAAAACAGAAATAGGTAATCACACATGCTACACAGTTTTTTTAATTTTTTTGTACACCATTGTAATTTATATTAGGTAGTGAAATACCGTAAGACTTTAATTGCCATTTTTTACTTAAACACAAGTTACATTCATTTATATTAGGTCATGTATTCAATACATAACCATATCATCTTGATTTAAGATGTTAAGATGAATGCGCTATATCTTGGTGGATTTGTGAGATCTTTGAATAAGTACTGAAAATTATTTTTGCTTTTTATATTAAACAAATAGCACCAAAGAAGAAAATTCCGTAGTGCTTCTACAAAAAAACTATGATCATTCGAATAGCCTTGCATATGCAAAAAGACATTTTCTGAAAAACCTGACCTCACAAAATACATATTAATACACACTAGATAAATGCTGTTCTAATGTGAATTATGGTATAACGGGACATATTGTGATCGAGCGCACCAATTTATTTCAAAGTACTATCGAAATTTCATACTATGTTTTATGTGTACTATGTATATTTTAAGACAAGTATGAGTATAGATAGAAAATAGACATGTAAGCATGACATAGCGACATTTAAAAAATCATTACTTTTAGTCAAAACAACATAGAAAAAGATTTGGGTTTATTCCAAATTTTCTTGTAGTCAGAAATTAAAGTTGTACCACTTTGCAGCAAAAAAAAAATGTCATTCTGAAATACACTTAGAAAAAACGCAAGAGAACATAAATTTATCGTTTTATGTGATTATGATAATTTTAAACATCAAAGGATTTCACGCCAGCGTCCAGCGCCTCGTATAATATGTTAAAAATCAAACATAAAAATGATAAAGCAGAAAAACACCCCTTTGAAAAATCGTTTGAAGTCGATGAAACTAAACCTTTAGATGTGCATTTAAAAAACTATAAAATGCTTACAGCAGAGGAATATTTGGTAAAAAATGAAGTCGAAAATACCTATGACGATTTTCTGTCTTCGAAGATATTCTGTCTATAGCAACGTATAGCGACGAACTTGGTTTTCACAAAATGTTCATCCTTCCTCTGGATAGTTCTTGATCGGCGAAGCTCCCTCTATCGCTAGTTGTTCCCAAACGTTAGCCATACTCAAAAAGCACAAAATTCCAATTGAAAACACGTTACAATTGCCAAAATACATATACTTGGTAACGTTCAGTGTTCTTAGATTTCAAGCAAGCCAAAAAACTGGTTTTAAAGTGTGTCTTGAGATCAGCATGCCGATTAAAAACAGAAATAGGTAATCACACATGCTACACAGTTTTTTTTATTTTTTTGTACACCATTGTAATTTATATTAGGTAGTGAAATACCGTAAGACTTTAATTGCCATTAGCAGATAGCAGAGGAGTATTTAGTAAAAAATGAAGTCAAAAATACCTATGACGATTTTCTCTCTTCGAAGATATTCTGTCTATAGCAACGTATAGCGACGAACTTGCTTCTACAAAAAAACTATGATCATTCGAATAGCCTTGCATATGCAAAAAGACATTTTCTGAAAAACCTGACCGCACAAAATACATATTAATGCATATCAAATCGATAAGTTAATGTCGGCTAATCTCAATGATATTGTACTATATTATATTATGACTAACTCATAGATCATATTATGTGGTTTATAGTTTATAGGCTTTTTTAAGATTCATAAATACGCTTTATATTATATATATATAACATTCCAGGCTTATTCGTTAGCGTCTAGCGCCTTGTTTTCTGCTTTTTCTAACGATAAATACGGTTTTTGTACACCATTGTAATTTATATTAGGTAATGAAATACCGTAAGACTTTAATTGCCATTGTTCTTTCTAATCTTCTTATTTTATTATATGAAAATCAGAGCACAGATATGCGTTAGAATAGATTACAGTGTAGTTGTACATTTCCATGGGAACAGAGATCTTACTGTAGTGACGACAAAGACCTTCCACTAGCAACTACGTACGTGGAGTTTAGAGATTACATAGAATATCTAAGTTCCCAATAAACCGATTTATTTCGACAGTTGTAAACGGAGAATATACCCAAGAAGCCATTCCATACCAAAAGAAGAGTAGAGAAAAAAACGAGTACGCATTATCAAACTAACTCATACTTGATATTATCTGGTTATCTGATTTTGATTAATATTAAATAATGCAAAACTCAGAGAACAGACTTGCTTTTATTTAGGCAATACAAATATTTATTTAGGTTTTTAATAATTGAAACAAATGAAACACAAATGACTTTAGCAATCGTGCTATGACTTGTAAAAATATCAACCCTTCATATTCTAATCTAATTTTTACTAATTTTCATATTCTATGGTATTAAAAAAAGATAACGGATATGCGTTAGAATAAATGAAGTACTGTAGTTCCTTCCCAATGTGAAATCTGCCATTTTTAAACCCAACTACATAAACATTGTATTATTATTATATTACAAATAGCACCAAAGAAATAAAACACGGTAGTAGTTCTACAAAATAATGGTGATCATTCGATGAATAGCATTTGCAAAAAGAGATTTTCTCAAAAAAGTGACCTTACAACACACTAGTATGTGTGTACGCGCTGGATAGAAGCCCTTCAAATGTGAAATAGAGTATATTGTGAATTTCAGCAGTATTAAGTGATACATGCCAATGAAGTCAATGAAAACCTATTAATATTTCTTATTTAAAAATAATTCCTTTTTTTTGTGTCACACAATGAAAAAAAACTAGTACAGTTGGGTCGGGGCATAGTGGTGACGGAGAGGTTACAGGTCTACATATTTTATTATAACTGATACACATCATACAACACAGAAATAATTTGTTTCCAAAGTCGTAGAATCATTCACGACCAAAGAGCTTGCTGAACACATTTTAATATTTCTTTTAAAAGAACTTCAAAAAGGAAGGAATTACCGTTATCAAACTGAATAAAAGAGTTAACGTCGGTGAATGACTTTACTGTCTTACTATGTATGTAACAAGATAGACTCAGTCTCAAAAAGGTTGTGAACCACAGAAATAGAGAGAAGAAAACGTGTACACACAGGTAAAAAACCATTTAAATGTAAAATCCGGAATAACATTCCAGGCTTTCTCGCCAGCGTCCAGCGATTTGTTTTCTGCTTTTACTAACGATAAATGCGGTGTGTCTAGTCCACCGCCTTCCGACGACAAAACCGAACAGAGATCTTTTTGGTTAATTTATTATTGATTATTTTAGCAGGGTTTGTATAGATGAGGAACCCTTAAGGTTGAGACATGGAATGAGATGCAACTAAAAGTTCAACAATTTAAAAAGAAACATAAATACACGCTGGATAAAAACCATATAAATGTGATATATGGTATATTGTGCAAGAGCGTACGAATTTATTTCAGTGCAAATTTCATAGACAATATTATATTACGTTACATTATATTAATGTATTTTGTATGACACACACAGATGAGAGGTCTTTTAAGCCAAGCCAAGCGTTTTAGTTTAAACAACAAAAAGTTTTCATTGGCCGTTTTATCATACGATACACGCAGCAAACAACAAAATTGTATTACGACAATTTGAAAAATATAGCCATGGACATAGACACGGCCGTGTTGCAGAAATATAATTAAGTTCATCAAAACCAATAAACGCTATACTTACATTTCAAATGTTTGCGAAGATACAGCATTGTGCATACATTTTAAATGTTTAGTTTGATCCGGTCAGAAGTCTTATTATAACTAACAAAGCTTAATCTACACGGCACTATTACAAAATTACAAAAACAAATTGAAAAATTAATGTCGGCTAATCTCAATTTATGATATTGCAGTATATAATATTATAACTAACTAATAGATCATATTATGTGGTTTATAGTTTGTAGGCTTTTTTAAGATTCATAAATACGCATTATATAATATATACAACAAAAAGAGCTTGCTGAACACCTATTATGTTCCTTTTAAAAGGACATCTAAAAGAAAGGTATTACCGTTGTTAAACCGATTTGAAAAGTTAATGAAGGCGAATGACTTTACTGTCTCACTATGTATGTAACAAGATAGACTCAGTCTCAAAAAGGTTGGGAACCATAGAAATAGAGAGAAGAAAAAGTGTACACACAAGTAAAAAACCTTTTAAATGTGGAATCTGGAATAACATTCCAGGCTTTCTCGCCAGCGTCCAGCGCCTTGTTTTCTGCTTTTTCTAACGACAAATGCGGTCTGTCTAGTCCACCGCCTTCCAACGACCAACCCGAACAGAGATCTTTTTGGTTAATTTATTGTTGATTATTTTAGTAGGGTTTGTATAGATGAGGAACCCTTAAGGTTGAGACATGGAATGAGATGCAACTAAAAGTTCAACGATTTAAACAAAAACAGAAACACAAAAAAATACACGCTGGATAAAAACCCTATAAATGTGATATATGGTATATTGTAAAAGAGCGTGCCAATTTATTTCAGTAGTATTAGGTGATACTTGGCAATGAAGTCACTGAAAACCTTTTATTAGCAGTTTAAAATTAGGTTTTACAAATTATCTGATGTAAACCGGAGACGTAATTAAAATACTAAGAACTCCTTGGTACATCGAACAGCAAGATGCTATAATCAGTCCAAATCGAATATAGGCTATCATTATGATTCTATAAAAATGTTTATTTCAAAGTAAATAGATTAAGCAAAACATATGATATGTTCAAATTATGAAATATTATGTACTGTGTAACAATAATGCCAATTCAGCAAATGACCCACATTAACTTAATGTAAAATAAGCAAAACAATATAAACTATTTTTGACTATATAAGGCGAATGTAACACAAGCCAAAGACGGCTCTCCGCTTAGCATTAACTAGGTGGAGAACATATTGTATCGACTGTTGTTTTGTGCCATTATACTTTATTTTTAAAGTATATTCTCGACTTGCGTATTAATTTATTAACGTTACCTTTAGTGTCTCATTTTTAAGAGTTAAAAGTTTACCTTTTGAATAACGTGTGCTGGGACAACCTTTTTAGTGATCAAAATTGCAAATAGTCCTTATTCTTTAAAGTTCTATACTTACGGCAATAGTCATTAATCTTGCACTAGGTATAATTGCAAATAGTCCCTAATTACGATTAAACCCGTATTAGGCGTTTGGTTGATTACTACTTAGTGTGGGTTAGTCGTCTGGCTGAAGTATAGTTTCGGAAGGTTTAAGCGGCTGGGCATTGGCTTTGATCAGCTTTAAAGGATCCTAGTATTACATCTTTAAAAGGTTATCACGTTGTGCGTATCGAGTTAATACCGCATACGACTATACTTATAATAATTTTGATAAACAATAAGTGTCATTTGTTTTATAGATAATATTATAGTTTGAACTAATAGTATTATTGGTCATAATCAAACACATAACCGATAGATTGTGTTCTCGATGTTTATACTTTCATAATATGTTGCTACATTAAAAAAGGCATTATATATGCCAATGAAATCACTGAAAACCTATTATTATTTCTTAGTTTAAAAAAAATTCCTTTTTTTGTGTTACACAATGAAAAAAAACTAGTACAGTTGGGTCGGGGCATAGTGGTGACGGAGAGGTTACAGGTCTACATATTTTATTATAACTGATACACATCATACAACACAGAAATAATTTGTTTCCAAAGTAGTAGAATCATTTACGACTAAAGTGCTTGCTGAACACCTTTTAATATTCCTTTTAAAAGAACTTCTAAAAGGAAGGAGTTACCGTTATCAAACTGACTTTACTGTCTTACTATGTATGTAACAAGATAGACTCAGTCTCAAAAAGGTTGTGAACCACAGAAATAGAGAGAAGAAAACGTGTACACACAGGTGAAAACCCTTTTAAATGTAAAATCTGCCAAAATATTTTTCAACCAAATTGAATAGTTGTTGACGGGAAATGTCGTTAGTGTCATACTGTGTATGTAACGAGATATAAGGAATAAAACGAGTATGCGTTGTTAAACTAACTCATAGATCATATTATATGTGCTTATATTATTTACTATGTTGGTATGATGAAAATAGTCGTTGTTTATGCCAATAAAATCACTGATTATAGTCCCTTATTATTATATTTTCAAAAAAGGATTCCTTTTTTTCAGCAGTTTTAAACGGATAGTATAAGCACAGAGAAGTCATTCACTACCAAAAGGAGAGTAGAGGAAAAAACGAGTATAGATCATATTATGTGGTTTATAGTTTATAAGCTTTTTTTAGATTTATAAATACGCATTATATAATATATATAACATTCCTGGCTTTCTCGCTAGCGTCCAGCATCTCGTGTTCTACTTTTTTAACAATAAGTACGTTCTTTATGGTTGATTTATTGTTGATTATTTTAGTAGGGTTTTTATAGATGAGGAACCCTTAAGGTTGAGACATTGAATGAGATGCAACTAAAAGTTCAACAATTTAAAAAGAAACACAAATGACAATAAGCAGTCGTGCTATGACTTGTTAAAAATTGATCCATTCATGTTATAATCTAATTTTTACTAATCTTCATATTTTATGATATGAAAATCAGAGCACAGATATGCGTTAGAATAGATTACAGTGTAGTTGTACATTTCCATGTGAACAGAGATCTTTCTGTAGTGACGACGAAGACCTCCCGCTAGCGACTACGTACTTGAAGTTTAGAGATTACATGGAATACATAGGTTCTCAATAAACGGATATTTTTCACCATTGTAAACGGAGAATATACCCAAGAAGCCATTCAATACAAAAGGGGAGTAGAGAAAAAAACGAGTATGCATTATCAAACTAACTAGTACTTCAAACTAAGAAGACAATCTTGAAAAAAATTACCTAAACACAAGTTACATTCATTTATATTAGGTCTTGTATTCAATACATAACCATATCATCTTGATTTAAGATGTTAAGATGAATGCGCTATATCTTGGTGAATTTGTGAGCTCTTTTAATAAGTACTGAAAATTATTTTTACTTTTTATATTAAACAAATAGCATTAAAAAAAAAATCCGTAGTGCTTCTACAAAAAAACTATGATCATTCGAATAGCCTTGCCTATGCAATAAGATATTTTCTCAAAAACCTGACCTCACAAAACATATTAATACACACTAGATAAATGCTGTTCAAATGTGAATTATTGTATAACGTGACATATTGTGAACGAGCGCACCAATTTATTTCAAAGTACTATCGAAATTTCATACTATGTTTTATGTATACTATGTATATTTTAAGACAAGTATGAGTATAGATAGAGTATTTAGTAAAAAATGAAGTCAAAAATACCTATGACGATTTTCTGTCTTCGAAGATATTCTTAAAGATTCATAAATACGCATTATATAATATATATAATATTCCAGGCTTTCTCGCCAGCGTCCAGCACCTCGTGTTTTACTTTTTTAACAATAAGTACGTTCTTTTGGAACCCTTAAGGTTGAGACATGGAATGAGATGCAACTAAAAGTTCAATAATTTAAAAAGAAACACAAATGTCAATAAGCAGTCGTGCTATGACTTGTTAAAAATAGATCCATTCATGTTAAAGTCTAATCTTCATATTTTATGATATGAAAATCAGAGCACAGATATGCGTTAGAATAGATTACAGTGTAGTTGTACATTTCCATGTGAACAGAGATCTTTCTGTAGTGACGACGAAGACCTCCCGCTAGCGACTACGTACTTGACAAAAAACTATGATCATTCGAATAGCCCTGCCTATGCAAGAGGTCATCTTCTCAAAAACCTGAACTCACAAAACATATTTATACACACTAGATAAATGCTGTTCAAATGTGAATTATTGTATTACGTGACATATTGTGAACGAGCTCTTCAATTTATTTCACCAGTATTAAACAAGAAGTACTATAAAAGTTTCATACTATGTTAGTTTATACAATCATGGCTTATAATTACATTTTATGACTACCAGTATTATCGATAGGGTTTGTATAGATGAGGAACCCTTAAGGTTGAGGCATGGAATGAGATGCAACTAAAAGTTCAACAATTTAAAAAGAAACAAAAACACAAAAAAATACACGCTGGATAAAAACCCTATAAATGTGATATATGGTATATTGTGAAAGAGCGTACGAATTTATTTCAGTGCAAATTTCATAGACAATATTATATTACGTTACATTATATTAATGTATTTTGTATGACACACACAGATGAGAGGTCTTTTAAGCCAAGCCAAGCGTTTTAGTTTAAACAACAAAGAGTTTTCATTGGCCGTTTTATCATACGATACACGCAGCAAACAACAAAAATTGTATTACGACAATTTGAAAAATATAGCCATGGACATAGACACGGCCGTGTTGCAGAAATATAATTAAGTTCATCAAAACCAATAAACGCTATACTTACATTTCAAATGTTTGCGAAGATACAGCATTGTGCATACATTTTAAATGTTTAGTTTGATCCGGTCAGAAGTCTTATTATAACTAACAAAGCTTAATCTACACGGCACTATTACAAAATTACAAAAACAAATTGAAAAATTAATGTCGGCTAATCTCAATTTATGATATTGCAGTATATAATATTATAACTAACTAATAGATCATATTATGTGGTTTATAGTTTGTAGGCTTTTTTAAGATTCATAAATACGCATTATATAATATATACAACAAAAAGAGCTTGCTGAACACCTATTATGTTCCTTTTAAAAGGACATCTAAAAGAAAGGTATTACCGTTGTTAAACCGATTTGAAAAGTTAATGAAGGCGAATGACTTTACTGTCTCACTATGTATGTAACAAGATAGACTCAGTCTCAAAAAGGTTGGGAACCATAGAAATAGAGAGAAGAAAAAGTGTACACACAAGTAAAAAACCTTTTAAATGTGGAATCTGGAATAACATTCCAGGCTTTCTCGCCAGCGTCCAGCGCCTTGTTTTCTGCTTTTTCTAACGACAAATGCGGTCTGTCTAGTCCACCGCCTTCCAACGACCAACCCGAACAGAGATCTTTTTGGTTAATTTATTGTTGATTATTTTAGTAGGGTTTGTATAGATGAGGAACCCTTAAGGTTGAGACATGGAATGAGATGCAACTAAAAGTTCAACGATTTAAACAAAAACAGAAACACAAAAAAATACACGCTGGATAAAAACCCTATAAATGTGAAATATATATACAAATTACGTCGGTTCGACTGCAATGTATGTCAAAGGAGGTTTACAGCCAAAAATAATATAATCCGGCATATTGCGAAATCGCATACCAGCACTTCCGTGAGAAAGAAAGCGCCTCAAAAAAATAAAGTCAGTCATCGTAACAGCAGAATCAAAGAGTATACTCGAAACAAAGAGTAAAAGAGCGTACCAATTTATTTCAGTAGTATTAGGTGATACTTGGCAATGAAGTCACTGAAAACCTTTTATTAGCAGTTTAAAATTAGGTTTTACAAATTATCTGATGTAAACCGGAGACGTAATTAAAATACTAAGAACTCCTTGGTACATCGAACAGCAAGATGCTATAATCAGTCCAAATCGAATATAGGCTATCATTATGATTCTATAAAAATGTTTATTTTAAAGTAAATAGATTAAGCAAAACATATTATATGTTCAAATTATGAAATATTATGTACTGTGTAACAATAATGCCAATTCAGCAAATGACCCACATTAACTTAATGTAAAATAAGCAAAACAATATAAACTATTTTTGACTATATAAGGCGAATGTAACACAAGCCAAAGACGGCTCTCCGCTTAGCATTAACTAGGTGGAGAACATATTGTATCGACTGTTGTTTTGTGTCATTATACTTTATTTTTAAAGTATATTCTCGACTTGCGTATTAATTTATTAAGGTTACCTTTAGTCTCTCATTTTTAAGAGTTAAAAGTTTACCTTTTGAATAACGTGTGCTGGGACAACCTTTTTAGTGATCAAAATTGCAAATAGTCCTTATTCTTTAAAGTTCTATACTTACGGCAATAGTCATTAATCTTGCACTAGGTATATTTGCAAATAGTCCCTAATTACGATTAAACCCATATTAGGCGTTTGGTTGATTACTACTTAGTGTGGGTTAGTCGTCTGGCTGAAGTATAGTTTCGGAAGGTTTAAGCGGCTGGGCATTGGCTTTGATCAGCTTTAAAGGATTCTAGTATAACATCTTTAAAAGGTTATCACGTTGTGCGTATCGAGTTAATACCGCATACGCTATACTTATAATAATTTTGATAAACAATAAGTGTCATTTGTTTTATAGATAATATTATAGTTTGAACTAATAGTATTATTGGTCATAATCAAACACATAACCGATAGATTGTGTTCTCGATGTTTATACTTTTATAATATGTTGCTACATTAAAAAAGGCATTATATATGCCAATGAAATCACTGAAAACCTATTATTATTTCTTAGTTTAAAAAAAATTCCTTTTTTTGTGTTACACAATGAAAAAAAACTAGTACAGTTGGGTCGGGGCATAGTGGTGACGGAGAGGTTACAGGTCTACATATTTTATTATAACTGATACACATCATACAACACAGAAATAATTTGTTTCTAAAGTAGTAGAATTATTTACGACTAAAATGCTTGCTAAACACCTTTTAATATTCCTTTTAAAAAAACTTCTAAAAGGAAGGAGTTACCGTTATCAAACTGACTTTACTGTCTTACTATGTATGTAACAGGATAGACTCAGTCTCAAAAAGGTTGTGAACCACAGAAATATAGAGAAGAAAACGTGTACACACAGGTGAAAACCCTTTTAAATGTAAAATCTGCCAAAAGTATTTTTCAACCGAATTGAATAGTTGTTGACGGGAAATGTCGTTAGTGTCATACTGTTTATGTAACGAGATATAAGGAATAAAACGAGTATGCATTGTTAAACTAACTCATAGATCATATTATTTGTGCATATATTATTTACTATGTTGGTATGATGAAAATAGTCGTTATTTATGCCAATAAAATCACTGATTATAGTCCCTTATAATTATATTTTCAAAAAAGGATTCCTTTTTTTCAGCAGATTTAAACGGATAGTATAAGCACAGAGAAATCATCACTACCAAAAGGAGAGAAGAGGAAAAAACGAGTATAGATCATATTATGTGGTTTATAGTTTATAGGCTTTTTTTAGATTTATAAATACGCATTATATTATATATATATAACATTCCAGGCTTTCTCGCTAGCGTCCAGCACCTCGTTTTCTACTTTTTTAACAATAAGTACGTTCTTTATGGTTGATTTATTGTTGATTATTTTAGTAGGGTTTTTATAGATGAGGAACCCTTAAGGTTGAGACATTGAATGAGATGCAACTAAAAGTTCAACAATTTAAAAAAAACACAAATGACAATAAGCAGTCGTGCTATGACTTGTTAAAAATTGATCCATTCATGTTATAATCTAATTTTTACTAATCTTCATATTTTATGATATGAAAATCAGAGCACAGATATGCGTTAGAATAGATTACAGTGTAGTTGTACATTTCCATGTGAACAGAGATCTTTCTGTAGTGACGACGAAGACCTCCCGCTAGCGACTACGTACTTGACGAAAAACTATGATCATTCGAATCGCCTTGCCTATGCAAGAGGTCATCTTCTCAAAAACCTGAACTCACAAAACATATTAATACACACTAGATAAATGCTGTTCAAATGTGAATTATTGTATAACGTGACATATTGTGAACGAGCTCATCAATTTATTTCACCAGTATTAAACAAGAAGTACTATAAAAGTTTCATACTATGTTAGTTTATACAATCATGGCTTATAATTACATTTTATGACTACCAGTATTATCGATAAAACAATTCATAAGTCTAGTTTGTCATAACCAACCAGATAACCTATATATTATGTTCTCGCTGTTTATACTTTCATACTATGTTATTTAAAAAGGCAATATATCTATGTGTCGTAGAAGTCACTAAATACGTATAAATATTTCTTTTTTAGAAAGAATTCTTTTTTTTAAGAAATTGAATAGTTAAGACGGTTAATGTCTGTTATTTCATCCTATGATTGTAACAGTGTATAGAGAAGAAAACGCGTATGCACTACGATCATTCATATAAATTTGCAAAGAGCCAATTTTTTTTTAGCAGTTTTAAACGTAGGATATTACCCACAAAGGAGTCATTCACCACTAAAAGGAGAGTAGATATATTATCTGGTTATCTGATTTTGATTAATACATTTTATTTTGGTAAGACACTTATTTAATTAGGTTTTTAATAATTAAATAAGAGAGGTTATTAATAAGAGGAACACCTATTAGTATTCCTTTTTAAAAGAACTTCTAAAAGGAGGGTATTACCGTTATCAAACTGAATTAAAAAGTTAATGTCGGCGAATGACTTTACTGTCTTACTATGTACGTAACAAGATAGACTCAGTCTCAAAAAGGTTGTGAACCACAGAAATAGAGAGAAAAAAACGTGTACACACAGGGGAAAAACCTTTCAAATGTAAAATCTGCCAAAATATTTTTCAACCATTTTTTTTTAGTTCCGGAAGGTTTAAGCGGCTGGGCATTGGCTTTGATCAGCTTTAAAGGATCCTAGTATAACATCTTTAAAAGGTTATCACGTTGTGCGTATCGAGTTAATACCGCATACGTCTATACTTATAATAATTTTGATAAACAATAAGTGTCATTGGTTTTATAGATAATATTATAGTTTGAATTAATAGTATTATTGGTCATAATCAAACACATAACCGATAGCTTGTGTTCTCGGTGTTTATACTTTCATAATATGTTGCTACATTAAAAATTCCTTTTTTTTGTATTACACAATGAAAAAAAACTAGTACAGTTGGGTCGGGGCATAGTGGTGACGGAGAGGTCATAGGTCTACATATTTTATTATTTTTTTTTTCAGCAGATTTAAACGGATAGTATAAGCACAGAGAAGTCATCACTACCAAAAGGAGAGAAGAGGAAAAAACGAGTATAGATCATATTATGTGGTTTATAGTTTATAGGCTTTTTTTAGATTTATAAATACGCATTATATTATATATATATAACATTCCAGGCTTTCTCGCTAGCGTCCAGCACCTCGTTTTCTACTTTTTTAACAATAAGTACGTTCTTTATGGTTGATTTATTGTTGATTATTTTAGTAGGGTTTTTATAGATGAGGAACCCTTAAGGTTGAGACATTGAATGAGATGCAACTAAAAGTTCAACAATTTAAAAAAAACACAAATGACAATAAGCAGTCGTGCTATGACTTGTTAAAAATTGATCCATTCATGTTATAATCTAATTTTTACTAATCTTCATATTTTATGATATGAAAATCAGAGCACAGATATGCGTTAGAATAGATTACAGTGTAGTTGTACACTTCTATGTGAACATAGATCTTTCTGTAGTGACGACGAAGACCTCCCGCTAGCGACTACGTACTTGAAGTTTAGAGATTACATGGAATACATAGGTTCTCAATAAACGGATATTTTTCACCATTGTAAACGGAGAACATACCCAAGAAGCCATTCAATACAAAAGGGGAGTAGAGAAAAAAACGAGTATGCATTATCAAATTTACTAGTACTTCAAACTAAGAAAACAATCTTGAAAAAATTACTTAAACACAAGTTACATTCATTTATATTAGGTCTTGTATTCAATACATAACCATATCATCTTGATTTAAGATGTTAAGATGAATGCGCTATATCTGGGTAAATTTGTGAGCTCTTTAAATAAATAATGAAAGTTATTTTTACTTTTTTTATTAAACAAATAGCATTAAAAAAAAAATCCGTAGTGCTTCTACAAAAAAACTATGATCATTCGAATAGCCTTGCCTATGCAAGAGAATATTTTCTCAAAAACCTGAACTCACAAAACATATTAATACACACTAGATAAATGCTGTTCAAATGTGAATTATTGTATAACGTGACATATTGTGAACGAGCTCATCAATTTATTTCACTAGTATTAAACAAGAAGTACTATAAAAATTTCATACTAAGTTAGTTTATACAATCATGGCTTATAATTATATTTTATGACTACCAGTATTATCGATAAAACAATTCATAAGTCTAGTTTGTCATAACCAACCACAAAACCGATATATTATGTTCTCGCTGCTTATACTTATATAATATGTTGGTATATTAAAAAAGGCAATATACCTATATGCCGAAGAAGTCACTAAATACGTATAAATATTTCTTTTTTAGAAAGAATTCTTTTTTTTAAGAAATTGAATAGTTAAGACGGTTAATGTCTGTTATTTCATCCTATGGTTGTAACAGTGTATAGAGATGAAAACGCGTATGCACTACGATCATTCATATAAATTCCCAAAGAGCCAATTTTTTTTAGCAGTTTTAAACGTAGGATATTACCCACAAAGGAGTCATTCACCACTAAAAGGAGAGTAGATATATTATCTGGTTATCTGATTTTGATTAACCTTATTATTAATACAATTAATTTGGTAATACAATTATATTTTTAGGTTTTTAATGATTGAAACACAAATGACTCTTAGCAATTGTGCTATGATTAATTGTTTTAGTCTTTATATTTTTTTATGAGAATTTCAAAGAACAGATATTTTTTAAAATAAATTACCTGAACAGACGTTAAATTCGTGTCACACAATGAAAAATTGAATTTTTTTATTCGTTATGGTATATTTTGAGACAGTTGCATAAACTTTAAAAACATATGTTCCTAAAGACATTTTGGTTTTCTAACCTTCATATAAAATAGTAAAATCTTCTTAATATTGATTTATTTATTATTTAATTATTTTAATTGAACTCTGACTAAAATAATGTTTTAACTGTAAGATGAAATGAAGGACATTTTATGCATTAGAAAATATAAACATAATACTCGTACAATGAAGAAAACCATATTCGTATGACTACCATTATTATCGATAAAACAAGTCAAAAGTCTAATTGAATGTAATATAAATATCATGGTTGTGTTGAATTATTTATAAGCTACCTTTATATTAATAAATATATATTATACATATTATATAATATGAATATATATTTACCATCGCAATATAAATAAAATCATCAAAAGCTGTTTGGTCAATTAATTTTAACTTTAGAAAATTAAATTAAATGTATTCACTTTTTACATTGTTCAATTACTTTACACTATTATTTTGTTTGTAGATTTTTGATTTATAGCTGTTAAAGCAATAAACTTTCAACTTTTTTAAGCCTTGGAGTTTTAATGAGGAAAACATTTACCAAAATTCTAACTTGAGTTCTTATATCGTTAGTGTTGACTTTAAGAACGTGCTCTTGTACAATATACTTCTTGCCGTCATTTTATGTTTTGTTTGTATTCATATAATTTTTTTTTATGACCACAAAGCTATGCCATATTTTTTGTAGTTAACTGTCTAGTTTTTTTTAGCTATCATTACGAAAGCGCGTACTGGGCGATATGATTTCATCAGTACTCTAACCAAGTACTGCCCGCTTTTTTTTTTTTTTTTAATTGAAATAATTTTCTCATTTTACTTTTGTATTTTATTCACATAAGTGTATATATTTTATTTGACAGACTGGGGTACGCTTTGTTTAATTAATAATTTAAAAGCGCGTACTGGATGACTTAATATATTCAACGTCTATGACCATGTACTGCCTGCTTTTTTTTAGTATTGACGACTTTGTGGGTTTTTTTTTTAATATTGGCAGAAGAAGTATAATGTCATATTAAAAAAAAATGTTTAGCTCAATTAAAACTCGCAACTTAAAACATGAATACTGCACTTGCAGTATAATTTTTATTTTTGTTATATAATAGTGTAAATGGTAATCAGGAAAGTAATATTTAAAAGTTGTATAAGTGAAAACAACACGCTTATTTAATATACTATAACCATATATATTTATTATATCCAACCATAATACTTATATGACACGATAATAAATTTAAATTACAGTTTTTTTCGATAATGCCGGTCGATATTTTTTTAAATATAATTTCTCCATGTAGTTTTTACTCAACAATTAGATAAAAATGTATTAAAATTAAATGTATATAGTTTTATGCAAAATAGGAATCATGGTACATTTTTTATTTACTTTATTGCATTCTAAAATATATAATATATTTTAAAAAGTTTAAAGGATAAAAAGATAGTAAGTTAATTATTATTTAAGTATATTTTTTGGATAAACTAGTAAAAGTGTCGGATTGTGTGACTATTACATAACAATTTTGAAATTTTAGATTTGTTGAGATGAATGACCCAAAAATATTGGCATGGAAAAGACAAGTGCTGATCTCCTTTTGGTGATACCTGGCTAGTTAAGTTAAGGGATAACAGTGCCCTTAAAAATTGTTAATTTTCCTACGTCTTAGTAAATAATCAAGCTAGGCAAGCTGTGATACCAGCTGTCGTAATTTAATTACATTCAGAGTTATGAATAAAAATGAAAGTAAAATACGAGAGACGATTCTGAAAACTTATCCGAGAAGTAACACAAAAAAGTGTCGTTAAAATGCGTGCAATGTGCATAATACACTTTCACAAAATTAAATATTTTGACACCGCACCTGGTTGAAACAGTTTAAAATTAGGTTTGACAAATCATTTGATGTAAACCGGAAACGTAATTAAAACATTAAGAACTCCTTGGTACATCGAACAGCAAGAGGCCATAATCAGTCAAAATCGAATATAAGCTATCATTATGATTCTATAAAAATGTTTAATTCAAATACTTATAATATTTTTGATAAACAATAAGTGTCATTTGTTTTATAGATAATATTATAATTTGAACTAATAGTATTATTGGTCATAATCAAACACTTAACCGATAGATTGTGTTCTCGTTGTTTATAATTTCATAATATGTTGCTACATTAAAAAAGGCAATATATATGCCAATGAAGTCACTGAAAACCTAATATTAGTTCTTAGTTTAAAAATAATTCCTTTTTTTTGTGTTACACAATGAAAAAAAACTAGTACAGTTGGGTCGGGGCATAGTGGTGACGGAGAGGTTACAGGTCTACATATTTTATTATAACTGATACACATCATACAACACAGAAATAATTTGTTTCCAAAGTAGTAGAATTATTCACGACTAAAAGGCTTGCTAAACACATTTTAATATTCCTTTTAAAAGAACTTCTAAAAGGAAGGAATTACCGTTATCAAACTGAATAAAAGAGTTAACGTCGGTGAATGACTTCACTGTCTTACTATGTATGTAACAAGATAGACTCAGTCTCAAAAAGGTTGTGAACCACAGAAATAGAGAGAAAAAAACGTGTACACACAGGTAAAAAACCATTTAAATGTGAAATCTGGAATAACATTCCAGGCTTTCTCGCCAGCGTCCAGCGATTTGTTTTCTGTTTTTACTAACGATAAATGCAGTGTGTCTAGTCCACCGCCTTCCGACGACAAAACCGAACACAGATCTTTTTGGTTAATCTATTGTTGATTACTTTAGTAGGGTTTGTAAAGATTGAGACATGGAATGAGATGCAACTAAACGTTCAATAATTAAAAAAGAAACACAAATGTCAATAAGCAGTCGTGCTATGACTTGTTAAAAATTGATCCATTCATGTTATAATCTAATTTTTACTAATCTTCATATTTTATGATATGAAAATCAGAGCACAGATATGCATTAGAATAGATTACAGTGTAGTTGTACATTTCCATGTGAACAGAGATCTTTCTGTAGTGACGACGAAGACCTCCCGCTAGCGACTACGTACTTGAAGTTTAGAGATTACATGGAATATATAGGTTCTCAATAAACGGATATTTTTCACCATTGTAAACGGAGAATATACCCAAGAAGCCATTCATTACAAAAGGGGAGTAGAGAAAAAAACGAGTATGCATTATCAAACTAACAGTTTTAAACGTAGGATATTACCCACAAAGGAGTCATTCACCACTAAAAGGAGAGTAGATATATTATCTGGTTATCTGATTTTGATTAATACATTTTATTTTGGTTATACACGTAGTTATTTAGGATTTTAATAATTAAATAAGAGAGGTTATTAATAAGAGGAACACCTAATAGTATTCCTTTTTAAAAGAACTTCTAAAAGGAGGGTATTACCGTTATCAAACTGAATTAAAAAGTTAACGTCGGTGAACTTCACTGTCTTACTATGTATGTAACAAGATAGACTCAATCTCAAAAAGGTTGTGAACCACAGAAATAGAGAGAAGAAAACGTGTACACACAGGGGAAAAACCTTTCAAATGTAAAATCTGCCAAAATATTTTTCAACCGAATTGAATAGTTGTTGACGGGAAATGTCGTTAGTGTCATACTGTGTATGTAACGAGATATAGGGAATAAAACGAGTGTGCGTTGTCAAACTAACTCATAGATCATATTATGTGCTTATATTATTTACTATGTTGGTATGATGAAAATAGTCGTTATTTATGCCAATAAAATCACTGATTATAGTCCCTTATTATTATATTTTCAGTAAAGGATTCCTTTTTTTCAGCAGTTTTAAACGGATAGTATAAGCACAGAGAAGTCATTCACTACCAAAAGGAAAGTAGAGGAAAAAACGAGTATGCATTATCAAACTAACTTATACTGTTCTCGTTATCTTAAAGTTACTAACCTTCATATTAAATAGTACAAAATTCAGAGAACAGAATATTATATTATATTTCATTGCATTATATTATTATTGTAATTTGTATGATCCACACCATCGAGAGACCATTTCAATGTGTATTCTGCCTAATGGATTTTAAACCTAATTGAAAAGTTAATTGCGTTCTTTGTCTTTACTGTCCTACTACGTATGTAACGAGATATAGAGAAGAAAACAAGTATGCACTATCAAATCAACTCATAGATCATAATATGTGGTTTATCGTTTAAAGGTTTTTTTAAGATTCATAAATACGCTATATATAATATAAATTAGAAAACATTTATACTCTAATAGAAGCAGTTATAGCTTGTTTTTATAGACAAATAGTAGTACAATAAATATTTTATTACATTTTAGTAAAAAATTGTTATCTGGTGCAATCTAATTTTTACTATTATTGAAAAGTTAATTTCGGCTAATGTCAATGATATTATTAGATAGACATTATCCTATGATTAGAAAATATGGAATTAGTTAATAAATACCATATTGATTTATTTTCATGTTTAACTATTGATAACTTTAATTTATATTTAAATAATTTAATAAAATAACATGTTTAACTAGTACGTAAGAAATATCCAAGAACCTATGATTATGTATTTGTATATATTTATATTGTAATTAACTTGATACTAATGTATACTTAGTAATATTTAACCTATTTAATAAGTGTGTAGTAACCACAAAGATTTTATCTAGAAAATTGTACGCATCGATCATTGTATATTCTTTTTAATTGGGCATTTTTGCCCGTTCAAATAAATAAATAAATTATATTTTATTTTATTGCATTAAATATTTATTGTATTTTGTATGATACCCACAAACGAGAGGGCTTATTAATTTGAAATCTGCCTAACCGTTTTTAAAGCTATTTGAAAAGTTAACGTCGGCTAAAGTCAATGATATTTTACTATATAATTAGTTTAAAAAAGCCAGCACAGTGGGGTCGGGGCATAGTGGAGACGGAGAGGTCACAAGTTTACAGATTTTATTATAACCTAAAGTGATGAAATCACTTTTAAATAAACGCTTCGATGCGAACCTGTGGATAGTATGTTCAAACCAGTTTAAGCGGTTTAGAAGATATCGTGGGACCAGCAATAATGTATTTAAAATTTAATATTTATTCTTGTGCATGGTGGATACGACAAGGGTTGATCGTCTGTCCATAAAAATATACTGTCATAGTTACCAATATATCGTAATTAACAATATAATGAATATAATGTTAATTCAATCAAACAGGTAAATTTACCCTATTTTTGGTGTTTTCCTAAATAAAATAAAAAAATTTTCTACAGATTTTTGAAAAAATTGTATATGTTCCATTTTAGATGAACCTTCGGTCTAATTTTTAATATAAATTTTAAAAACTATGCTTGAACGAGTGAAGAAAAACATTCTATCCCTTCTTGGGGAAAGAGTTTATGATATTTGTTAAGATTTATCAATAGCACTATGTTTTAAGAACAATTCATATAAATTTTGAACTTTTTCGACTATTTTTAAAAAAGTTATATAGCATCGTATTTTTAAGTAGAAAAATGTATAAGTTTTTTGGGTGTTTTTCTCGTTTTTGACGGGGAAGGGGTGACTTTTTAAAATGTTTAGCCCAATGAAGTACCTTCCAGGTATGATTTCTGGTCTATGAAAATGATACACGAATATTTCGTGGGTTCAGACACAAAAATAAAATAACAATCAAATATAAAATAAAATAAATTAAAAAAAATATAAATGAAAAACAAAACATTGTAAAAAACAATACCTTCTTAGTTCCGCACCGAAGCTAAAATACGCATTAGAATAAATTACAGTACAGCTGTTCCTTTTCAATGTGAAATATGCCTAACGTTCTCAAACCGAATTGGAAATTTAATGTCGGCTAAAGTCAATGATATTTTTCTATATTATATTACATTACATTATAGTAATGTGTGTTGTATGATACACACAGACGAGAGGCGTTTCAAGCCAAGCCAAGCCTTTTAGTTTAAACAACAAAATGTTTTCATTGGCCGTTTTATCATACGATACACGCAGCGAACAATAAAAATTGTATTACGACAATTTGAAAAATACAGCCATGGACATAGACACGGCCGTGTTGCAGAAATATAATTAAATATATCAATGCCTAAAAACGCTATACCTACATTTGAAATGTTTATTATCCAAAGTCTTATTATAACTAACAAAGCTTAATCTACATGGCACTATTACAAAATTACAAAAAACAAATTGAAATATTAATGTCGGCTAATATTAATCCTTAATCTATAACCCGGAAATTTCAATAATAATGTATTATAAAATATTACATTATATTATTTTATATTATTATAGTATATTGTATGATACGCGCCAGCAAGAGGCCTTACCAATGGGAAATCTGTCTAACCGTTTTTAAACGGAATCAAACAACTATATTCAGCTAATTTTAATGGCTAGCTTCGGTAATAGTAGTATAACTATATTATGTGCATATAATTAATAAAGTATGTTAAAATTGTATCGATATTAAAGACTCAAAATTGTACGCTAACGATTATTTGAATAACGGCGGCTAATCGAGAGATACATTAAAATATCGTTGTTATTAAAAAATAAAACTGCATAGATGATACAAATAAGAATTAAGACTCACCGTCGTGCGTTGGTCCTGGCTCGTCTGTTTCCTCGGCTGCAACACTACTGACTGTGCTCTGTGAACTATTGGACTGGCAGTACTGAGGTCCAATATACCACCGAAGCAACCCCTGTTGTAGAGAAGAGGGTGGCTGGGACCCGGCAACGCCCTTTTGCATGGCTTTGATTGGTCCAAACGCAAATATATATATATATATATATATGTTGTATAATATAGTCGTTGTAGCAAAGGTGGCATGGGAAGGGAACATCTGCCATTATGGTCTCTGCGAATCACCAGCAATATAAGCTATACGAATTCTCTGTAAATACGTTAAAAAAATCATTCATGCATTTTTAAGTAACGTCAATATATATATATTAAATAAAAATGTAAATGGCATTGAATAAAAATAATTTTTTAAAGTTCTTATTCATACTCAGTACATCAATGATTTTAATAATAATAATAATATATATATATTTAACACCCCGAAGGCAATAGTGTAGCATACAAATAAATAAATTACAAATTAAGAATTATAAACGGTACCAATAAAAGAAAATAACACAATTTTTATAATAAACGTTACCAAACAAATTATAAAGAAGACATTTATTAAATGATTAAGTATAAATGGAACTAAACTAATATACAGAGTTCTGATG
Organism: Adelges cooleyi; assembly: GCF_023614345.1. Classification (NCBI taxonomy): domain Eukaryota; kingdom Metazoa; phylum Arthropoda; class Insecta; order Hemiptera; family Adelgidae; genus Adelges; species Adelges cooleyi. The sequence continues at coordinate 3,788,626 of NW_026095751.1, forward strand.
CACAATAAACTTGAAAAATTATAACAATTTCTCCTAAATAAACCTAATGTTTTTAAAGCTTTTAATTTTATATTTTTAACATGTTGATTAAATGATAAATCATTGGGAAAATAAACACCAAGGTCTTTCAGCTGTGTAACATTATGTAAGACTCTGTCATTAATAAAGTATTGGGCTGAAGTAGGGTTATGGCAACGGGAAAATGATATTTTCATACATTTTTCCGCATTTATTGAAAGACAACTGGTGCATTATTCATGCACCAGGTTATAAATTTATTTATATCATCCTGGAGTTTAAAACAGTCAGCCTCAGATGTAATTTCCGTGTATATTTTTAGGTCATCCGCAAACATTAGACATTTGCAATGGTTAAAAATATTTGGGATTCCATTAACAAACAATAAAAACAAAATGGGTGATAAATGACCCCCTTGTGGTACACCTGAACTAACATTAATTACGTGGGATACTTTAGAAGCTAATTTTACTTGCTCAGTTCGACTGGTTAAATATGATTTTAACCAGGATAAAAACGGGTCCCTAATCCCTAATAAACTAAGTTGAGTTATTAACAAATTATGATTTACAGAGTCAAATGCTTTTCTCAAATCGGTATATATACTATCAACTTGGCCACCTTTCTCAACAACTGAAATTAAATCAGTATAATATACTAGTAAATTAGTTATGGTAGATTTACCAGGCAAAAATCTATGTTGCTGACTAGAAATTATATGATTAACCCTAACAGAGAGTTCAAAGTATAAATTTACAACAAAAACCAACAAAAAAAATAGATTCTTTAAAAAAGGAAAGAGTTTCTATTAAGGCATGGAGTCTGATGTTTTCTACTGAAACAGTTTTGACTGATCGATTGGGAAATTGGTATTATAAAAAACCGAAAAAATGTGATAAAAAAATAAGGATATCTGAAAAATTACTATTATTTTGGAATACATTAACATAGGCTACCATATACAAAACTATTATAAGCCGTAATAAGTAGTATAATATATTTCATTTAGTCTAAGTTTTTGTAAATATTTAATTGTTAACTGTCATAGCTCTTTCCTTTTTTCTCATAGTCTTCATTTGTATGCCGTATAATAAATTTAAATACCTAGTCGTTTTTTACAATGTTTATCCCAATACGTTTTTTTGACTAAGTTATTTTGCCACTGAAGTATAATTAATAATTAGTACACTGTAGCAGTGTGAAATGAGTTCGAACGGCGAGCACACAAAAAAAAAGCATATATTTCAAAAAGGTAACGAAATTGAAAATCTATCTTACAAAGGAAGTATCCCGCTGGCGGATATTGTACCATCGTGTACAGTGTACACCCTATGACAGTGTACACCCTATGACAGCTGCAACTCAACAATAATAACATACAAAAAGTAAATCCCAAAGCATTGTTAAAACCCCTCTATTGTGCGAATAAGAAAGGAGCAAAATATTGCCTACATGAAATTTAAATCCGGCTGTCTCGCCCTGCAGTATTTTAGTCGGTGTGTTTCCTGTGGCATCTGTTAAAAATATATACAATCGATACACCGCTAATGTTATAGTATTGTACGTCCAAATTATAGGATACACATCCAGTTAAAATCAGTCTAGAAATAATTTATAAAATTCTCACTGGTGTTATAATAAAAAAAACCACGACAAGAGTAAGCATATAAACAAACGTTATTACTAAAATTAGTCACTTTGGCTAACAGTTAGTTTATGATAACTAATTAGTAAACAATAATTCACAATTTAACATTAGTATCGAATTAATAAATATGTAATTTTGAGTATAATATGACCATTATTTGTTGCCTGGGGAAGATCTATACTGATTTAAGTTGATAATTAATTGTTAATTACTGACTAGAATGGGCTTGGATAGTTGAACTAATGACGAATAATACGCAAATAATTTGAATACACAATAAAATAAAAATAGAACACAAACAAACGATTACAGCTAAAGATATCACAATCTTGACTAGGTGGATATTAGATTCGTTGTTGTTAACTACTATGCATCCTTATGGTCGTCACAACCCTATATTATTTGGTGATTACCTCTTTTATAATTATTAGTTTAGCCGTATTCGATTTTTTTAGTATAAATAGATCCATGATAATTTGTAGCTTAATTAGTAATATCACAGTTTACAGTAACTTATTGCAGTTTGTGCAATTGAAATTAATTTAAACTCAACTCAAACTAACTGTCGAATATAGAAAATCTCTACAAGTAGGCTTATACGGCTTAGGCACATTTGTACATAACATTTTGGTTGACCGGTCGCGCCTTTAAAAAGTGCAGGCGCTATTTTCTCAATTTGGCCCGAACACATAAGTATTTTCAGCTATTTCTAGAACGGTATGGCATATTTTTTTATCAAAGTATATACCTTGACATTAGCTACCATTAATTTGGTATATAAACATAATTTAAGTTAAAATTTTCAAGTTCATTTTAATTATTTACAAGATCAACAATTTTCCTTATACCCTAATATTATAGGATGACTTATATTTTAATAAATACACTTAAACCAAATAATTAAAATATAGAATATTACAATTTTTTTTTATTTACAAATTATGCATTTGTAGTCTTCAAATTTTAAGTTTATGGCTAATTATTAAGCATTATGTATAAGAATTGTAATTTTTGGAATAGGTGAAAAAATAAATCTTGACATGTACTGCGAATACTGGTGCTTTATGATGAAAATCAATAAACCAAATTCTAAGTTACAATTTTTTAACCAGTATTTAATTAATTATACTAGTATTAGTAAAAGCTATAATTAAAAACTAGTGACCATTTTCTACGTGTCAGTTATCTCTAGATTTTTCATTAATGAACATTTTGGACCTCACTTATAAATATATTATTCCTAACTTTTATAAGTTTTTTTCATTTGAACTTTGAAACGTTGATTGAATGCCATCTATGCAATTTGTAACTTGTTATATATATATATTTTTTTGTATTAAAGTTAAGAAAAATTTAACACAATTCCCATTTTGGTTTATACATTAATAAAACTGAACATATTACTAAACTGTAACAACACACTTTACTTCTGATTTAATGATCTAAATATCGCTTTACGATTGTGTGCAATCGCTATTTTTTCAGAAAAACTATTCTATTTATTATACTTATAACTTCAGTACGAATATGAGCTATCAATGTATTTATCGTGGTTCAGCAGCAATCACGAAAACGTGTACCTACTGAATGGTTTTGATCTTGAACGTACCAAGTACTGACCGCTCTTTTGTACTGTACAAAATAAAAACTAAAACCGTCTATTCACCATACCTGTGCGACTGTTCTGTGATTTTCCAGCTACATACCTACATAGATTGTTCATATTAAGAGCTCTATACCGGCTGCCAACCCAATTCTTTTTGAACATATCAATAAATCCCAAAAAGGTATTTCTTTTTCTGCTGATAATAACACAAATAGTAACACTATAGGTACGTTATGAAAGAAAACCCGCCACCTTTATGACACACAGGTTAAACGGAAATAGGCTACAATAGTAATCCAAAAACGGTCAGGTAGTACAATTCGTTATAGCCTTTACGTTATAGCGCGTACCTGTATTGACCGGTGGGTTTTATTTTCATTCTTGACCTAAATACGCTTACTATTATTTAACGTTTTTTTTTTAATATTTATTACTACTACAGAAAAGATACAACATTTATGAGTATCGAATTAAGCCATCAATCAATTTCATACCCGTTACCGTTGAAAATAAAATACATAAGTTTTAATGAAAGCCACTGTCCCGATTTCTTAACGTGGCAAATCTAAAATCAAAAATTGTACAAAAGCTAAAACAATACACCCCTTTCACCTAAAAATCGAGCGAAACTCCCCCAAAAAAATATACCCATTTTTAAACCGCAAGTTTCGGCTCGCTATCACTTTTTGCAAAGTAGTTAAACGGTTCCAAAATGTATGTACAACCGATATATACTCCAAAATCAAGAAAATATCATTGATACCCTATAGAAGAATAAAGGAAACTTTTTGTTTTTTTTTCAAGGATATAGTTTTCGGACTTGTATGTCTGAAACACGCGGTGTAAAAATGTCGCAGTACAGAGATTCATAGCTTTGATGTTAAAGTGCATAGTTTTTTTATTAAATGCGAGTGAAGATAATATACTGTTATATATTTCCGAAAATAATGTTATGTAGTTTGTCGATGACTCACGTTGTTTAGAAAGTAGGGTGCTTACGAAGGGGAGAAAAAGGGACCCCGAAACGGTCCCTTTCGTTTTTGCATTTAAATAACGGCAGCTGTACGCATTCGTTGCCGGCATTGTATTCGAAAACTTATTCCTCCCCTCGGCTACGACACACCCGGCAAATACAGCTGCCCGGCTTACCCTCTTCAAACGATCAATAACGTGTACCCAACCCTCGTTTCTGAAAATCTACTGGGGCGGAAATGTTCACAGGGCGTGCTAAAACCGCTGGATTTAAAATGCCACACAGTACACATTCGAGTGTCACTCAAACTATTTCTTTTAGTAGAATATTTAAATAAATTATTAAATATTAACAAATATAATTTTACTCCGGTTTCGTTTTAATGAGAATAATAAATGAAAAAATCCATGAGTAATAGCCCAAAATGGACCATGGTCCTGACCACGTACACACAGGATGTTTCTGTATGCTAAGCTTTTTTGTTGATGTTGTTTGGTTACTTTTGAAGTAGCTATTGCCTACGAAAAATGCATTAGAAAATCTGTAATATGCTTAAAATTATAATTTTAGGATACGATTAGTGTTGATCGTCTGACTGTAATCATTTTTGCACAAGACAATATTATCTAGGACATAATATTAGGAGGATGTCATACCCCTTAAAAATTATCGAAAAAACTATGTTAATGGTAAAGCGGGTGGATCAAAGTGTAATAGTCATAGAAAATAAATATTGATACCATCGAAAATTAAAGAACTTAAACTAGGTTCTCGCGTAGATTTTTTTAGAAAACTTGAATTTCACCTTAATACAAGCACTTAAAAAAGTAAAAAATGCCGGAATTAAAATATAAATAGGGAATGTTGGGTCAATAATATAAAAAAAAACCACTGTACCTACTTGCATTGCTTAACCACCGTCACGAGGTCGATCCTCTTTCATCCTTTAGAACATCCGAAGGGGAAAGACCAGATACAACGAATGAAATTGTTTCAGGCGTCCTGAATGGGTTTTTGGCAAAATTTGACAACAACATGTGTATGTGTTGTACTGTACATCGTGTACAGTACAACGATGGCAAATAAATAATATGGGTTACCTAGCCAACGGTCAGGTATATCTCCTTGATAACTAATAGATGTTCACTATGAGCATCAATGTTAATTTTAGGTACATAAGGGCGCTTGAATATACTTACACGAATGACTTGAATACTAACAAAATATAATAAAATTTATTAAAAATGTTCTTCAAAATTACAGTAAACTAAAAAAACGACCGAGCACATGATAGATAATTACATATAAACAGTTAAATGGTTTCCGTGTCATCGCTCAACTCAATAATTTATAAGGGAAAGGCCTAAGTAATGTATCTGTCATCTCGACTCGGTGGCAAAAAAAAAATGGATCATTCAAACCAAACAAGAATTTGAGTTTTACTTTTTGAGTAAAAATCCATGTACTTAATTTGTTTTGCCACTTCTGGTCCATCTCTTTAAATCTATAATGTAAACTATACCTAAACTAATTGGACAAAAAGCCTACCTTTTGTTTAGAAAAGCGTTAATAGTATTTTTTTTTATTTTTATGTAGTACTTAAGCAAAAAACATACACCCAAACCAGTTTTGAAATATTTTTTTTTTTAAAGTACTATACATTAAAGATGAAAAATATGTTATTATATATTATTAATAAAATATATTATTTATTTGTTCTTATATAAAAAACAACATTTCAGTATAAAACATACATATCATTGTTTTTTTCTCAGCCATTCCTTAAAGGTAATGCAATTATTTTAACACCAATTTATTGCCTTATATCTAATGATTCTCACTGTTCATTTTAGTATTTATAATAGTTGTCGTTTGGTGTATGATTGTCAAAGAATAAGTTTAACGATTATTTTTTTTTTGTTTATTTATTGAATTTTGTTAGCTTGTTTGGATTTTATGATATTTTTGTGATACAACAACGGATTCTCAAAGCTCGGCGCGTGTAAATTAAAATGCAAAATGTAGACGCCAGACGGTGTTTATTTGTGCAACAGACATATGTTCCTTAAAAACATATTTATTTAATTATAAGCCAGCATTGTGGAGGCGGGGAATAGTGGAAATGGAGTGCATTGGATTCGTGTAGGTTACAGGTCATTCAGAAATGATTAAAACTGAATGTGATAAGTTAACATTTAAATAAACGCTTAAACCCGAATATCTGTATAATACAAATATTAATAATCGTAGTAAGTGAATAAAATACAAAACGATTGTAGTTGAAAGTAGATCGAAGTTGATTGGATTTAAGAATTTATTTTTTTATTACTCCAAAAAAAAAAATAAACAAAGTTTTAATACTGTGCAATACATTAAAATAATATAAACTAAAATAAAAAACTAAAATTAATTTTAAAAAAAAAACTACATTTAGTAGGGTACATTTTTTATCGTTTTTATTTTTTTGTGAACTTCCAGGATCTACATATCAATCGAATCCATATGTTGAAAAAATATAATTTCCCTAATTTGTTCACGTTTTCAAAATATCTTATGATTTTTATTTGATTATAAGTTGTTTTCATAAACCTGTAAGCCCAGTTGAAAATCAATAATCGAGTTAGAAATGGGTGTAGTGACACAAAAAGTAGAGAGTAAGTAGAAAATAAAATTTTATGTTTTTGACAGTACAAGTTACTTTTGAGATTGAACGCTGTAAAAACTTAACATCGGATGAAACGGTGTACATTATATCATAACTCGTAACCAGGAACAAACAAAAGAAATCCTTGTAGTATTACACCTATAACTAGTAGTACATAATAAAAAAAGTATAAATTGTAATAAATGTGTTATTGTAGTTATGTGAAAAAATCGTCAATTTATATAAAATAAGTACGATTTGTTATCGACAAAAAAGCCTGTACAATAAAGTGATTAAAAATGTACAACGTGAACATTAAATTTACACGCGATTTTAAAACCAATAATTAAAAATAAAGTAATTTGATAATTTTTTAAAAAAAATTATACCTTGATGTAATTTGCAATGTATATTTAAGGTAGTTTTAAACTTGTTTTATTTATGGCCGTATTATGCGCATTTTATGTGTTTCGTATATTTCAATTTATATAAACAGTGGAAATGGGAAAGCACACCGAACAACGCAAGTGTTTTTCTGTATAGTAAAAAAATTGTGTTTTCGAGTTAATGCTTAGGCAAGAATTCGATAAATAATACTTCCACAAAGAATCGTACATATAAATCTTTATTTACTTTTGAATTCGGTGAAACTTTTGAAACTCATGCGCCAATGTGCGAAATTATACAAAATCCTCACTCTCTAACAATTATTAAAATAATGTATACACCTATGCAATGGTCTTATCATTAATGACTTATTGATTCGTATTAATCTAGTGTAAAATTAACTAAACAATTGCATACCGGCAAATATAATCGTAATTAATAATATGTTGATGTTAAGCAAAACCTAATTTTTCCAATTGTGTACCTTATTTATATAATTATAAAAAAAAATCCTACTTTTTGTACCCATGGCACAGATCAACAATATACACTTATATGATACGTTTAATTCGTAATAATAATGTATATGTATGAATACACACACACAAGCACACATACATACATACATACATACATACAGGATATAATATTGGTACATAAAAAAAAAACAAATGTATGTTCGAGTAATCTAATACCTACGCGTCGGTAAACGAAAAAATTTTGCTGACGCTGTTATTATAATGTCTGGTACATTGGAGTTCATTTAAAATGAACATTGCGATTTATAATTCCGTTAAAAATATTTAGTATTATTATCCAAACAAGTGAAATATTTACTGAAATCTCTTCAAGTTCCCTGGCCATATTAGCATGGTTAGAATGGTAATCATTAATAATAAATTGTAATAATTGACCAGCTATTTTAACACAAAAGAATCAAGTCTAGACGATTTAATAAATATCGCTAAGCTGTTTAATCTAACATTAATTTAATTAAATATTATAAGGCAGATAATTTCTAATTACTAGCTTAATATGTCTACATTTGTAAAGAGTTAACATCAATTTAATTATACACAGTATTAACAATAAGTAAATGGCACACAAAAAAAAATATTATAAGTTAAAATACTCAAATTATATAAAACACAATTACAGTTTGTTGTGGGATTTATAATTAACAGTTGTATGGAATTCCACAACACCCATTGTCAGCTTAAACAAAAAAAAAGTAAAATGAAAAAAATAAATAAAAATGTGTGCGGTGTCCTACATGTGTTAAAATATTTTCCCTAACGGTCAAGTACCATAACGGTTAGTTATATTAATATTGTATTAAATTTATAAATTTCGTTTAGGTCAAGATTAAAATTGGAGTTTGGACACAACTTTGCCTTCCTGGGTTATAGGCTACATTCCCTACGTTATAATTCTCATTAGATATGTATGGAACTCTAGTAAAACAGGGCTTTTGAATGTTAAAACTACCACAAGTAAACCTATTTTTATTGTTACTGGTATGATTAATATTTCTGGTACCATTATAGCGATTTTGGGTTGTCATATAATTCCTATTGAATACAGCCGTAACCATATTATTATTTATTCCATTAGGATATCTATTGTATTTATTATAATTAAAGTTACCCAAATTAATATTACTATTAGACCTACGAGCGCTATGCATAGAATTGTTAAAATTCGTACCGTGATTTGTCCTAGTATCCTGATAATTATTTTGGTTTGCCCTATGAGTCTTATAGTTAAAGTTATCAACATGTCTTTTATAGTTGAAACACCTGGTATCACGATTATTATTTTGGCTACCCCTATTACTCATATTATTGTGAGTCCTATACATATTATAGTTATTATTTCCAATTGTGTTTATACTAAATCTATTATGTTAATTTTTCAACAAATTAATAACCATCTCTTCGTCATTTACTTTAACAGATAACTGCAATTTACGTACATTTATTATACCTTCATAGATTGTTAAAAAATCCATGCCTAAAAGACTATTACCTTTCAAATGTTTTACCACTGCACATTCTATTTGGAACGGCACATTGTTAAAACACACTATAATATTTGTTTTTCCTGCAAAATGTAGTTGCGAACCATTCGCAGTATATAACTTTGTTTGCCCAAATGAATTTATATATTGATTTTTTGGAATTAAACATTCATTAATAACGCTTACACTTGCTCCTGAGTCAATAACTACTTATATTTTCTACTAACGGGGGTGGTCTTTGGCTATTATCATTAGACCGTGCATTATAATTATTACCATTAGGATTTATATACCCTTGGTGATTTTATAGATTAATACTATTCATATTACGACTGTCATCATAACTATTAATGTTATATCTAATATTACCAGGCCTAAAATATTTTTTTCTATCCTTAAAACTACCCGTACAATTATTGTTAGAGGCTAAATTAATTTGCCTTATCTGATCATCTATTTCAATTTATCTGCGTGTAATTTTAGGACTTCTATATCGGAGATAAAATGATTTTTGCGTAAAGATACATGTACCGCATACGTTTTTATACTACTTTTCAATGCCTCTAGGGTTGAGTTGTCCATAGATATTAACTTCCAATACACCTCTTCGTTTAACCCCTTTAGTATTTGTTCTATAATCTTACATTCCTCCATGTTTTTATCTATCCTACGACACTCTGAAGTTCCATTCAATACGAATTCTTGCAAAGATTCATCCTCCTGCTGTTTCCTCTTACTTAACTTATATTTTAATAATTCTAATTTATCCTCTGTATTATAAAAGTCCAAAAAGGATTTCTTTAAAGTTTCCCACGTTAGAGTTATATTTTCAACCTCGATAAATTGAAATAATTTTTTGGCTTGGTCTCTTAAGTGTAATGGAAACATAATTGTCTCTGTAGTTTGTCCAGATAATGGCGGAGTTGAACGGACACACGAGCACGGGTAAAGTTAAAAGAAATATAAAATAGTAAGGTAACGTGAAATAATAAGTAATGGCTTTAGAATAATTAGGTGGCGGTCCGAAGATGGTAGTAAGTCAACTAACTGGGCATCGTTGCCCCTGGCATTGTCCCGTGTGTCTGTTGTCTCTCCTACCTATAATGGCTCACATGCTAATCGGGGTAAATTGCTAATAATGCATATTTGGAGGCGAGTGGTAACGGGCGGCTAAATGTGACGGTTACAAATGTATCTTATATTCGTCTTCCAGCTTCCAAGTACCATAAACATATTCATGATGCACTGTCTTTATCTTAAGGGAAAAAATAAACCTTCGTTGAATAACAAGTGGTAAATTGTTTTGAAGGCGCCTACAGCATGACCGATGGAGAAGAAGAAAACACGTACACATAAATAATCATGATTTACCATCAACAAGAGTCATATTTTTTTATAAAACAATTTAGTAATCTATTTGTTAAACAGAAAACACTTCTTGTATTCAGAGAAGCTTCGGACGGAAATTTTTTTTCTCGATAAATTATTTTCAAGAAAAAAAAACCTAGTTCACCTTTTTTGGCCCCCGTGTTTTTGACTTTCTTAAAACCGATAGTGCCGTTTTGTATACGACAATAGGGTTACATGAATTGAAAATACAATAAAAAAACGACAATATTTTTGTATATTTAGGTACTTTCAGGTACTTTGTATGTACATTTCGCTACTGAACGATCAAATTCATCGAGGCCTCGCACAAAAAACGCACACCAGTTGTATACATAATTCTTTCTATGAAAAACACTATAACGTATGCTAAAAAATTGTGCGCTATTTTATCAAAACAATATAATATATTCCCGTTAGTTTTCAATACCTATGGACGTTGTATTTTTTTTTTTTTTTATAAGTGTTTCATATAGTGTTCATAAATAATATTAACATGTATAACATGATGGTGCTTATATTTTATTTTATTGTGCTCGTTGTTTTAAGGTCAACTCCGGGTACGTAATATATTTCATTTGCATCTACGTAAATAATTGCCTTCTTATAATCGTAGCATATAACCATAAGTGATATATTCTGAACCCGATTATGGTAATTATCGCAATTTACGGTATTTGCTATTTTCTCACTAAAAGATGGCCTAGTAAGATTTGCTTATCCTTTCGCAAAACTTCCTTGCTGACTAGTTAAAATGTCTAAGTTAAGCGCTAAAAAGCTCTGCGGGAGGCTAATTTGATATTTTTAACAACTTTAACGAAAGGTTAGTTCGTAGTCTCTGCCCTTAATTTTATATTAATTGCTAAAAATGGTAAACGATTTCACAATTATTATTAAACCGTATTGCAAACACGCAATTAAGTTATTGTTATTTTTTCATTTGCAAAAAAACTAAAAAACTATATTTAAAAGTAAATGAAAAACTGTTCAACTATTTTACAATTATAAAACTTTACTGCGCTAGTGCAATACAATTATTATTATTATTTCATTAAAAGTATCGAAATTCACCATTTAAAAAAATTGATGTTAAATCAAACCGCTGGACACTAATTCTTACTGTAAATGAACAATACAAATTCATTTGTAAAATTAATTTTATATTTTAGCATACTCTAGTCCTACCAAGATATGGATTCCTGGTAGGACCAATCCGGCCGGTGACGAGCAAATTGATCACACTCAATACTTGTCCAACGAGTGTCGTTGTTTCAATAGAAAAAAGTTTTTAAATGAAAAGTATGTATTATGACATTTTAAAAGATTCCATTAGATATAAAGGACTGGTGGTTTTTAATTATTAAGCACATTACATTTTATTTAGTATTAACCACTTAACCCGTGTAATAACCTGTACAATATATGTATAATAACAGTGTTGTAACAGTGTTGCCTATTATAACATACCATTAAAAAAAAAAAATTGAACTAGTCAATAAAAATAATTTTTATAAACAAAACATACTAATTATAAAATATAAAATTATCACATATAAAAAATATATAAACGAAAGAGCATTTTCATGTCTCGTTGAAGTATCGAATAAATGTAGAGTATATTAACAAGCTAGTATCTAAGGTGGCTAGTAAACATATCAAGATTCTGGCTAATATTTTAGTTTTTTCATAGTATCTGGCCCAAAACAATTCATAGGAAATTAACCTGTTAAATTACATTGAATTTATTTTTCAGTTATAAATTGATCGTTGTGAATATAATTTATCTCTCACCCCAATCTATTACCCCTATCTCCTACCCCTATCTCTTACCCCTTATCTCTCACTCCTATCTCCCACACCCATTTCCTACCCCCTATCTCCTACCTCTATCTCCTACCCCTATATTCCACCCCAACCCCATCTCCGTGTGGTAATGCTTTTTTCGTTACGCTTTTTTGATAACACTAAATAAATAATACTCTTTTCGGTTATGTGCCAGAGTTAAGACATGAAAATGTCAAAAAATATTAGGGACAAAACAAGATAAAAATAAATAATACAGATATACAAATGATCAACAATTAACATAAATATATCTTAAATTTTACTATTTCCTACCATATCTATTTACTGCCTCATGCTGTTTAAGAACTATGGGAGAATTTGGATAATTAGTTATCTTACTGCAATTTATTCTTATCAAATGTCTTCATTATATTTCAATGTAAATGATAATATGTTTTCTATTTCTTCTATACCATTTTCAGTTTTAAGCTTTATGTCATAAAACCTTCTACAACATGCACTTTTTAAAAATTATTAGAAATTTCTTTTTTAATTTAAATTAACTATCTTTAATCTACAGGTAGATTCTCTTTAAATGATTGTTAATGTAAAACTAACTCTTCAGCAATGTTTCTTTATCAAAATTAAGCAATGGAGCAATTTATATAAACCTTAAAGGTGTAATAAAACAACGAAGTTTAGAATTTCCTTCCTAGGGGAATTATGCAGGAAACTGAGTTGGCATCTAATGTTGGAAAATATTTGGTATTAGATAATTGAATTTTGATAACTTTAAAAGTAGGAAGAATAAAATGTGAACTTTTTGTGGCTTATTCAAATTTTTTGGATCCAGACCTATTATTCTTCTTAATTACAGGAACAAATTAATTAACCTATTTCGTTGGGGTCGTTACATTTTATAATACTATAGATATACATTATACATATATTGTTTAGTTCTTTAATTAGTTGATTATATAAAGAAGAAGATTTTTTTCTTGGAGCGTCTATTATATGTTGGACACTATGATCAACGTGTATATTACATTATATAGGAAAGCTGCCTAGGGCTTCAGCAATATCACTAAACTTATTTTTAATATTTTTATCAGTATCGTTAACACAATTAACTAGTCTAAGTTTATTTTAATTATTACATGTTAGTAGAGCTAATATTGTAGTGCAGTCAAATTCAATGTCTTACTTATATAACATTAATGATATTATTATTGCTTTAAAATATTTTTATGATAAATTAAATGAAGGTATTCATCTATTTGCTACAAAGAAAAAATCCAATTCATTCAATTTTCCTACATGGTTTTCCAGTGAATTACGTTCATTAATTCTAAAGAAGAATATGTTACACACTAAATTTAAAAAAACAAATGATAGAGATGTTTATTGTGAGTTTTCTAATATAAGAGCTAAATGTAAACAATTATCAAAAGTCTGTTATAATAATTATATTAAACGTCTACAGCGGAATTTGTCAAGTAATCCAAAAGGGTTTTGGAAGTTTGTTAAGGACCGTATACAAATAAATTCATTGCCCAAACATATGAAATTTAATGATAAATTCTCTGACAATCCGTTTATAGTTACTGAATTATTTAAATCATTTTTTGAATCAGTGTATACGCCCGTAGTAACCGTTAATCAATCTTTCTCCAATTTATCAACAAATAATAATATTATTGATTTCTCTACTTGTACTTTATCTATTGCTGAGGTATTTGATGGATTGTCCATGCTAAAAATTGATTGTACTACTGGACCTGATTTAATACCATCTATTATTCTTTATAATTGCCGGTACTCTCTTACTCGTCCCATACATTTTCTTTTTTGTCTGTCTTTATCATCTAGGGTTTATCCTTCTTCTTGGAAAGTCAACTACATTTTTCCTATTTTTAAAGCTGGAGATAGGTCGAATATTTCTAATTATCGACCTATCTCTAAAATTAGTGCCTTGCCTAAATTATTTGAACAGCTATTAGAACCAAAGATCTCAGGTATTTTAAACGATACACTTACATCGTGCCAACATGGATTTCGCAAAAAAAAATCAACTGTAACTAATTTATTAGTTTTTTACTCAGACTTAGTCTCTGTAATAAGTAATAAGAGTCGAATTGATGCTATCTATACTGATTTAAGGAAAGCTTTCGATAGTGTTAATCATAGGAAGTTAATTTTCAAACTTGAACAGCTAGGTGTATGTGGCTCTTTCTTAAGTTGGATTAATTCATATATTTCTAATAGAAAACAGATTGTAAAAATTAATAATTGTTTATCGAAGTGTTTTGATGTTACCTCTGGAGTACCACAGGGTGGTTATTTATCTCCAATATTATTTAATATTTTTGTTAATGACTTAGATGCTGTTTTTTATTATTGTAAGTACCTTTTGTTTGCTGATGACTTAAAGCTTTATCTGGAAATGAATAGTGTCAATGATTGTAGGAAACTGCAAGCTGATTTGGATAGATTCCAAGAGTGGTGCAGTAATAACTCTCTTTTGATTAATGCCCTTAAATGCTCCCAAATTACATTTTGTAGGAGCAAAGAAACACTCGTTTTCCATTATAATATTGACGGTGTTGTGCTGAATATAGTTACTCATATAAAGGATTTAGGTATAATTTTGTCAAGTGACCTGTCATTTAAGGAACATATTTCGTACATAAAAAATTAGGCTTTTAGGATGTTTGGAATTTTAAAAAGAAACTGTTTTGAGTTTAATGACCTTAAGTGCTTAAAAACTTTATACTGTTCCCTTGTTAGGTCAATTGTCGAATATGGCTCGATTATATGGTGTCCTTATCTAATTGGACAAGTCAAAGATCTCGATAAAATACAAAACCGGTTTCTGTATATGTTAAGGATTAAGTTAGGGATGCTGGATTCTAGAATAGATGACATAGCGGTTGAGGTTAATTTGGATTCGCTTGCTAAAAGAAGATTTAATAATGACATTAAATTTATTTATAAGTTATTAAATAATGATATTGACTGTCCTGAGCTTTTAGCCCAAATTCCTTTTAATGTTCCAACACATCATACCAGATCCCCTCCTTTCCTGTATACTTCTACTCAAAAACAAGACTATAGTACGCATGCTCCTCTGAATAGGATTCTTTCTAACTGTAATACTTTAAGTAATGTTGATTTTTTTTTCGACTCCCTCCCCAAAATTCTTGCTCAATAATATTATATGTTTTATTAAGTTTATTATTTTTGTTTATAATATTTTATTGTTAAAATTTAATTTGTATTAATTTAGTTATGTTGTATTTATATTGGTTAAAGTGTTAATTTACTGTTTAATTTCTGTACTGCATGCCTATATGGGCGTAATTAATAATTTATTTGCTTAATTTGCTTCTAACAAATTAGTATTATTATTATTATTTTCTGCTTAACGCCATTCAATGTATAACATTATATCCTTAAAGCAGGTTATTTTAATTTATGTTGTAGTAAAAGTGTGTAAGATTATTATTATTATTAATAACTTTATTGAAGTATCAGCTTAAAACTATTTATTTCTAAAATTAATAGGAATATGCTATGTACAAATATGAATATTAACATCTACATCAATTATACTTAATTAACTATCTCTAAAACACTCCCTTAAATATGAATACAAAATGCATATAATTTATCAAAATGTAGTATTAAATATATAAAAAACACAAGCAGTTTATAACTAAATTTATTTTTGGAATTTCTCCGTATTATTTTTAAAGATTTAAAATTATACATAAATTATTATTCATTTGTAGTATTTATAAGTATATTACTAATATATTTTGATATTTATTTTAGGTCTTCGGATGTTGTTTTAGTTGTAGATAATGAACGATTCCCCGCCCATCGTGCTGTGTTAGCCTCACGCA
Source organism: Adelges cooleyi (assembly GCF_023614345.1). Lineage (NCBI taxonomy): Eukaryota > Metazoa > Arthropoda > Insecta > Hemiptera > Adelgidae > Adelges > Adelges cooleyi. The sequence goes on from NW_026095751.1 coordinate 3,804,998, forward strand.
GTGAATATTTCGGGTAATAATATCTTTAAGCATATTATTCTCTTTTTTGATTGATTGGTCAATTGTTCTAATAGTAAATTTTTTTTTACTTTTTTACTATTATTTAGAAAAGCATATGTTTTTATTTTTACAGTTACGTTAGGCTCACTAATCTCCTAATGAACCAACCTAAATGTTTTTGAAAAAACAGCAACATCGATTGCCTTAAGATTTTTTACTGTTTTGTAATCTATAATTGTTAGTTTACTTGCTTGATATAAATTTATACTATGAATTATTACCACTTATACATATTTATGACAATATTAATATATTTTTGTAAAACAAGTGAACAAGTGATATAGTAATTATGCAAACTGATTGTATGACTTATTACATAGCTGTTCATTATAATCTAACATACTCAAACAAAACTAAAGTAAATTGAGTAGCCCATACAATGTGCCTTACTGGTTGTAGCACATACAATGCATTTTTTTATGCTAATATTGGATACCTTTTTTAGTGGATTACTAAGTGGCGGATATATAGAAGCTAATGAAAATGTGGTGACAATAAAAGAAGGATCAAAAACATCATTTAAAGTACTTCTTAAATATATTTATTTCGGTAAAATGAATTTAAGTGTTCTAGAGGTAACTTGTAATGTATATATTATTTAGAATATAAATATATTTTACTGAAAAGGATTTGTCGAATATACATATTATGTATTTTTTTATGTATTAGGGTAACGTCATTTTGGAGTTATTAATTCTCTCGAATATGTGGTGTCTTACAAACTTACAATTTTCACTGTCCGAGTACTTGTGTAATAACATCAATATACACAATGTAAGTTCGTTGTTTGTCGTGGCACTTTACTATCAACTCAAAGAACTCGAAGTTGCATCAATCAATTTTATTGTCATACACATTTTGGACGTATTGAAATCTATAGATTCTAGCTCTTTGTCGGCCGTAATTATATTTTATAGTAAAAAATCAGTATTGCTCTTGTTAGCTAATTAGTTGTAACAGAAATATTAATTTTTAGGAAGAATTACAACTAATTCTCAATAGTGACTTGGCGTTTGTTAACGAATTAGATATATTCCGTGAGGTTTGTCAGTGGATCAAAAACAACCAAGACCACCTTCATCCTGACGATAAAACCAACATTTTGTCTGCCATCAGATATCAGCTTATGAATAATGATGAACTGTCTGAAGTTAGGAGATCAGAGCTAGTTTTTTCGGATACAATTATTTTAGATGTCATAAAAAAGTCCCTCACACAAAAATTTAATGATCGAGGACGATTTGGTATGCTCAATGTAAATATAATATGTTAAGCGAACTACGTTAGTATCAACTACTTTATTTTTTAGAACCAAATGTGAATTTCGCTCGAGAAAATTCGATAGAGCTTTCTCAAATTGACGGCTGTACCATGATCGCGTTGAAGCATCCATCGAATATAAACTACATCGAAATGAAATTAACCTTATTATGGCCATTGTATGTTTTTATTTATTCATATTCTAATCAAAGATTTAGTACAATATTATTTGAATACAAACAAGGTTAAAATTTATTTTTTTCATGATTTCCTTTAATAGTTGTTAATTAAATTTATTCATGAATAAAAAAAATTGTAAATGCACCGAACAATGAGTTATGACTATTAATTTTTTTTTAATAATTTTTGCACAACAATTATTTAAATACATGATTTTCTTTTTTGACATCTTAATTGACAAAAAAATTACACAGCCATTCATTTGATCGAATTCTTGTCATTTCAGCACTCACTCTTATTACATTGAAGTATCAGTGGATATGAACGTTTGGTTGCGTGTAGTTGATCATTCAAGTTATGATTGTCGGTCAATTCAACGTTTGTGGATTAACCCAATATATGTTAGGTACATACGTGTTGTTGGCACCTCAAATACTAGTAATAAGCCTTTTGAATTTTTAAAAGTCATGTACAATACGGACAATATGCACTTGGTGGAAATAAAAAACCGATTTGTTGGTAAGGACAACACGAAAATAACTCGTTCTTTGAATAATATAAAAAATAACTTATTTATCTAATTAACTGATTTTAATCTATTAGCTCCAAAGTACAATGTTGCTTTATTATCTATGAATGCGCTTGTAATCAAAGGTTCTTTTTTTGGCGAAAGAACGGTGGAGACGAATAACTGCATTTTTAATGATGACTATAAAAACTACGGTGAGGATCTTGGATATACATTTCATTTCCTGGATTTGGGAGAATGTATAGAGATTCAACTCGCCCAACCGTATGTGCTTAGCTCAATGAGGTAATCGTTTACAGAATATTTACTTTTTACTTTGGTTTCTATTATTTAATTATAATATTTTTTGTGCCTGAAATATATTCAAAAATAATTTTAGGTTAACTGTGGCAATACGATTAAGATTATATTAGTATTGTCATTATTTATAGGATGCTGCTTTGGGACCGCGATGGCCGAACCTACAATTACACTGTTCAAGTTTCAGTCAATCATAAAGATTGGGACATGGTTAAAGATAAATCTAATAAATCGGCACAATTGTGGCAGTTGTTGCTATTTGAACAAAGGCCGGTAGTGTATATACGTATTACTGGAGTTCGCGTAAAGATGCCACTGAGTATTAGAAAACAGGATAAAGTAAAATAATTGAACTAAGATTGTTTTTAGACATTGTTAAAAAACTTTCTTTTTTTTGTAGACTTTTAATTTAGTGTATTTTGAGGCACCCGCTCAAGTATCGTTAGATCCCAAAGTCACAAAACCGTGGAAGTCGATATCGCAGCTTTTAAATCGGAAATAGCGCCACCATTTGTCCGAAGGCCAACTTCTGCATGGAACTAATGGGTTTTTTTTACATATTATTATTATGGGTTACTGTCAATTTTATTACTAAATAAATATATATATTCAATTTAATAATTACTATTATTAGTTACTGATGCACAACAAAAATATATATATAAATAAAATAATAAACAAGATATTCTATGTTTTAAGGTTGTCAATAGTTAAGGTGTCTACGTTGGTAACGTCGACCCGTGTTAGGTTAGGACCCAATGGTCGGTATCATGATATTGTGTTTATTACATGATATCACAGACGATTAAATTGTGTAACTGATAATAGTAGATACACGATTTATTGGGAAAAAAACCGATCCGTGTACTTATTAAGACACTTAATGATTCTGACACGGCAAAATCGTTATCGTTATCTCGTTATTTTATGTCCCGCATTATATTGCCGTACCGAAGGTCAACTATGAGTATATAAGGTCCAACTACCTACAAATTATAAAGAGGACTGTGGTTATTTGTTTTTTTTGCATTCAACTGCCCCAAAATGTATTTCATATTACACAATTTTTTAAAGGAACACTAATGATTTGCGTATAGTTTTACTGTTATTCATTGTAAGAGTTTTACGCTTGATTGTTTAAATTATCCAATATTAAATAATCTGCTTCGTGCTAATTTTAATTTTTTAGTTTATCAACTTGTAGCTCTGATTTCGTATAAAATATTTCATTATTTTATTACTATGTTCAAATTAAGATATATTTTATTAATAGTTAAAAGTCAAGAATGATAATAATTTATTTTATGACTAGATAAAATCTCGTGGTTATTTAACTTCGTGATAATGCTCCTATACTATTATTAAAAAAACACAATTTTTAAAATCTCCATAGAAGATTTTTATTAAATAACAGGCATTAGCCGACAGCTAGTGGCTATAAACGTTAGAAATATTGAGCGGAACCCGAAGAAGCAATGGGCATTTCTAAAATTGATAAAAAAAATGTATTGGACACTCAAGCCGAATGTTTTCGTCATAGTTTAAAGATGAAATTGAGGACGCTTTAGAATAATTTTTATTTTGTAGTATTTATTTTTTGAAAACATTTTTGGTTCTATCAGCGCATGGCAGTGCGCCGGCCAAGTTCCAGCAATACCAGTGTATCTTTACACAAACCAATTCACCCGGTATTTCTAATTCTCATATCTCTGATACATATTAAGATGGACTTTACACATTTGAAACCTAAATTAAGCTTAAATAGTTGAGGACACTGCCTAAAATTCAGGCCTTAATATTTAGCCGTTTTAAAATGGGAGGATTTCAAAATTTGTATTTTTGTTACTGACTCACTTACTCATCATCAAAATTATAAGACGCTTCTCGTATAGATAGAAACGTGAAATTTGGCACAAATATAGGCCTTATAGTGTAAGTAAAGGGAAAATTCTAAAAGTTGCAACTTTTTTAAAATTAATGCGCTAGGTGGGGATTAATGACCTTCGCCGCACTACATTGGTACAGGGCGCTCTTCATGTCCACGTCTCTAGTCAGCCATCATTTGGTCTTAGATTGTGTCTTTGTTAATTCGTGTTCACATGTATGGTAGTGTAACAGTGTTCTTTGTTCTTGTTACATTTGTCATGTGGCTTATTATAAAGTGTAATTGTACACCTAAATGTTTAGGCTTCGTTTATACGTTTATAATACTAAACTAGATTTATAGTGGCTACTTGTATAAATTCTAGCTTCATTAATTTACTAACTAAATCACACTATATTAATTATAACTAATTTAATTACTATCGTGGTTTATTATTAAACATTGGCGCAACTAGAGGGATTGCTGAGAAAGGTCAAATCCTTCTTAACTCGTTCAGGCTCTAAAATAATGTCAGCAACTGTTACGGTACAATGCGATGAGTGGATCACACCCACGACTATCCGCCTTCTAAGGATAAATTAAAGGACCCTAGCCGGGACAAGAAGCTACCCTGTATCTGCCCTAAAATATCCCTAGAGACTCTTTGTAAATTTGTATAACCGCCCAAAAGAGCAAAAGGGCCGGTCGTACCTTTAAGTAAATAAACTAAACTCTCAAGTAGCAACGTACAATATTATACATTTAAAAAGGCTTAACGCCGGTTACGAATTAGTTGTTGATTAAAATGTTAAAATGACTGAAACAATATGTAGGAATATATTATATATAAATGTTTACACCTGTTATCTCGTCCACGGGAATCCGAAGTTAGAACAGGCGGAGTGACACGCACACAAATATAAATAAGGTGCCAAATAATTAAGAAATTATAAAATAAGATATTAGCGCGTAGATGTTAAGATGTCAACTGATTAATATTTAGGTGGATGCGAATACTGTCCCCTAGCGTGAGTCGCGTCACTCCCTCTCCTCTAGCTATTATATATGTCTATTTACATCATGCGCCCAGACCAGGGTGCTGTCCGACATATTAGACTTCCCAGGTTTGGTTTGGAAGTATCGATAACCACCAGTCATGAACAATACTATTATTACATATTATTACTAATAATATGTCAGGTAAATGACATCGTTCAATACTGTAAATATATGTAGGGTACAGAGAAAATATCTTTTTTTTTGTATTTGAGAATGTTCAACAACATTTCTTTTAAACAATTTGCTTTTAATGATCATTATAAATAATAAATAAGTAGAAATTACAGTAGCACACAAGTAGTCAAATTACAGTTGACTCTTATCCGAATAGATAATTATTGATAACATTATGAACACATCTTATGTTATCTATGTATTTCTTATTCTATAATTATCATTGGTTTTTTTTTCGTTGCTCAGGCGATGAGTTTTTATACCATTTATTATACAAGATATTTAAGATATTATAATTCATAACAACAATGGAACTAATTGAATTTCTAATTAATTAACCTAACATAAAAGCATCTAAGTCTGTAACAAAATAAATTCCTAGGCGAACCACGTTTAACTTTTTTAAAATTTATTTTATTAAATTTCAATCAATAATAGGTTATGAAATACAAGGTGTTCGACCGTGTTCCCTTCTTTAAAAAGCAATTGACCGAGAGTAACATGGCTGTAAATACTCATACTTTTATATTTGAATTACTTTTCTAATATTTTTTTATACATGTGTATTAGTTGTTGTGTCTAGCACAATAAAAAGTATTAGTAATTATTAGTAATTTAAATTTGGCAATTTTTTTAAGTACATTTTTATTGTTCAAGGTGGATACGAACCCGTTTTCGACGATTTGCCAAAATATGTCGTTTAATAGGTTTATTAGAAAATATCTAACTTCCAGCTTCAATTAGAATAACTGCTGATATGCTAGACGGTTATATTACTTGTGTGTTAAGAAATTCATCAGGCGTTCATAAATACAGAGTTCTTAACAAAAAAATTTGGGAAGTAAGAGTCGATCGACTCAGTGAAGCAATATAAACACTACATAACCAGGTGGTCCATTGGTTAGGTCAGAATGGTCAACCAGCAATCGAAGTCAATAACTTATGAAACATTATATAAATTATGGTTGTTATTTTATTTATATACCACAAATTGTATATTAACTCAACGTACATCATAATAAACACATTTGTTGCCTATGCGTTGACTTAATAAATAATAATATGTACAGATTCGACTCGTGATTCCATTCCATACCCACACCTGATGTATGTGCCAGTGGATTTTCTAAATGCCTCTAACTTATATATCCTAAATATAAATTAAAATAAATTTCTTAGACTACAGCGATGCCATATTAAATTTTTGATTGCCATTTTCGAATCCTAAACCACTGTGACAGAACAATTTTTTTTTTTAATTAATTTAAAATTGTGTAATGTTGTTAGGGGAGGGGGAGGGGAGGGGTTACATTACAAACTACAATTCTAAAAATAAAATGCCTAAATTTTTAAAATAAAACAGAATTATTTTAATTATATTAATATCATCTATATTATTCGGTGTTTAGTATATTCGAATGGGAATAGTATAGGAATACTGTAGGTAATACTGAAACTGTTAGATTAAATATAATTTTTACACAAAATTCGTGTGAAAAAAAACTCATTATTATAGAAAGATACACTTTATCACGTTTAGTTAGATATTTTTCACAATTCCTGTTGCAATGTAAATAAATAATAACAAATGTATACTGCTATGTTTGTTAAAAAAAAAACGTGCGTATTCTAACAATGCAAATAACACGTCAAACTGTGTAATATATGTTAATTTAATTATTAAATATTGTTTATCTTATACAAGTCTTATACATATAATTTAAGTCTAATACTACTACTACAACAGTGTGAATGCTTACTTAAATTTATGTACGCTTTTAAAAAGACGGTAGTAGAAAATATTATTTATGCTTTTGACATTGAAAATAACTTTCGGGCTTAAAGTTAAAGTTCAAATTTCATCGATGGCAATATGGCGTACACAATAAGATTACTGAAATTGTAAAATGCAAACATAAGTTTACATGTGGTTGTAAAATCAATAACCAAAAAAAAATGTTGAAACTCCGCTTTAAAATAATGTAAATATGTAAATACAATACAATATATTTGCACAATGTAAAGTATTTTTAGATTTTATACGGTTTCGGTCGACATATAAGCGTATAAGTCGCAAACAAATTACTTTAATTATAGCTGGTACAAGTTGAGAGTATTCATTTTTGTCTTAAAAGCTTAGAAGCTATATCATTTTTGTTATTATAATACACGTTATATAACAATATTCAGCTTTTCATTGGCGCTAATAACTGAAGACTGTGTCTAATATAAGAAGCGTTGAAGTGTGTTATTTTTTGTAGTTAAAATGAAACTTTGCTGCGTTTTAATATTGTTTACCATTGTAAAAGTCTTGGCAGTAACTATGGGTAATTATTTTTTTTACACCAATATTAGGCAGTTCATTTGAAAAAAAAAAAAACTAATAATTAATTTTTGCTGACAGCGGATTACAAAAAGTCGATTTCCTTTACAAGTCAGTAGTTTTCTTTTCATAAATTAATAGCTTTTGATGTCTTTAATTTTTGCAATTTTTGTACATATCCTTTAAACCTTTATTTACAGACACACACATTGAGCGGGCGTCTACTACAGGTAATACAGTATATTTAATATGAATTTACTAATACATAATTGGTTCATTATGTTTATCTGTTTTTCAGAAAATGTATAATTTAAAGGTTTTAGTTTGTAAAATTTAGTGCAGATTAAGAGTGCATGAGGTATATCATACCAGTGTTCCAAATACTATGTAAATACTTAATTTGTAAACATCAACTAGTTTATATTTATACTCGAAAGAGCAGTTTATATAATTTGAATGAAAGTGACTATTTAACCTAAAAGGCTGAATGAATAGCATGGTATCCATTTAAATCATGATGCACTCTTATTCTAAAGATTTTTATATCTCCGGGAATAATAATTTTATTTAACATTAAACTTACAACTTAAATAATTTGTTTCTTCTAGATATTGGATTGCTGCCTGTTGTAAGAGAAATTATTACCGGACATACAACGATGGGTAGTCACAGTGAAATACTAAAAAAAATTAATAAATAATGCTATTAAAAAACAAATATATAATGTGATTTTCATAAATTAATAATTTCAGATGAAATTGCTTTGATGTTGGCTGTACCGGGTAATGATTTTCTTTGAGTCATGTGGACGCAGTTCTACATGGTTATTTTTATAAACATTAAGAATATAATAATTTTGTTTTAATTTCAGAATTAGCAAACGTTTTGCACAATTTACAGGGTAATCCTTTTTATATACTACATATTTTTTAACGGTTTAAACATTCGTTTACACATTTTCATTATATGTATCAATATTAACCTACCAAAACAAAATATTTGCATTATAATTAATATATATATTTTTTATTTTAGATTGCCTAATTTATGAGGAAATTTTGCGAACACTTATACTCAATATTACATGTAATTTTAAAATTTAACATTTTTAAGCGAACAATTTTCCAAATAATTACCCAGTTATAACGATTGAAATTCAGTTAGAATTTATCTTCATAAAGCTATATGTTTTTTTTTTTTTGGATAAGTCTTAATGATAGTTTGAAACATAATTCAAGTAGTCGTACAATGTTTTAGTTTAAAAAATGGGTCTAACAATAAGTAATTTTAGTTTTTACTAATTTTTAATTACTATATGAGTACTTAATTTTTTATATTTTTGTTACAGTTTATCCTCTACCACTTGTAAATGACAACCAAAGTAATAACGCATTTATTTTATATTCGTAAATAGCGCTTAAGGCTTAGAATTTTGATTGAAACCATGTAATTTAATTGATAACATATCAGTTAATTTCTACAATAAAAATATTCGAATGCTGCAAACTTACTGTGCTGTCTTTTTTTTTATTATTTGATGTTGTCGACATTGAAGTTCAATATTTTTTGCAGATTTTGACGATTATAAATTGTTAAATCTTGGAGTTAGCAGAAGATATGTAACGAGAGACGTTATAAAAGTCTTAATCCAACAAGCAATAAGTAAATTGTTTTATAGATTTGTACTGTTTTTGATTTTAATTATGATTCTGCCGTTTTTAATTTTTAAATAAATATTTCTTTTTCAATAATATTTGATTAATAATAGCCATAAATAACAATAGTATTCAATTACAGTTCATAAATAATATTTATATAGACATATATCACAAGATATTTACGTGATATTTATTCACAACAATATAGGAAGTAAACAACGGTTTGTCTTGTTTTAAATGTACTTTATTAAATTTAAATTAATAATAAGCTTTGAAATACTGGTGTTTGACCTTGCGGCCCTCCATTGAAAAGATCCACCAGGAGTAACATGGCTGTACACTATGTATACCCTGTATATTGGAACTACATTTCTACAATTATTTAAAATACATGTATTAGCTATTGTGTCTTGCACAATAAAGAATAGCGGTAAATTATTAGTGGGCTAAATTTAGCCAATTTTTTTAAAAGCTGTTTTTTTTTATTTTTCAAGATGGAGACGAACCAGTTTTCAAAAATTTTGCGATGATGTGTCGTTTAATAGGTCTATTTAGAAATATAGTATTCAATGATACAATTATAATAGCTGCTGATGTTGACATTTATGGTAATTGTAACATAACAGATTTAGACAAAAAAGTTAGCCAATACACATGTGTTAACAACGAAATTTTGGAGTTCCAAATCGATACATCCAGTCAGGTAACACAGACACTTCGTCATCAAGTGACCGAATGGACAAAATGGTAGACCAGCAATCAAAGCTATAGATTTACAAACTTGTCTTTACACAGTACGTGTAGTGTTATTTAAATAGTATTTATGTACCGCATTTATATCCAAAAATTGTAACTAGTTAAATGTATTTAATAATATAATTTGAGTTTTGCTCAAGATCATAAGCAAATTTGTTATTTATGTATTGATGTACTTTGAAATTTTTTATTAAAACTTTTTATAGTAATCAGACCTTAATTCTGAGCATAAGATTTAGTATAAGGTGTAAGAGGCACTCAAACATAAATAAAGGATTTAAATAATAACAAAAAATGAATTGTTCGTAACTTGTTTTACAATTAATTTAACCTAAAATCGAAACGATACAACTTTTGGTCCAAGAACAAATACTGAATTAAGAGTTGTGATACTTAGCTATAGGCAAGGGCCTCCTCAATTTTAATGTTTCCCCTCTTCCCCATTTACACTCAAACAATTATGTAAATGAACCGGCATTTGTTAAAAGATATTTGATAACCCATATTTTTGTGAATTGGTTTTTAATACCAACTATATCAATTAAAAGATTTTTTCAAGACTATTTATAATATTTTTTACGAGATCGAAATATTTAAAAATAATGATTTTGATTTGTTTAACATTATCAAATAAATTTAGAGTAGTGGTGGAATTATAGATAATGAAATAGTATATTAACAAGCTAGTATCTAAGGTGGCTAGTAAACATATCAAGTTTCTGGCTTATATTTTAGTGTTTTCATAATATCTGGCCTTAAGCAATTCATTGGAAATATGACCTGTTAAATAACATTGAATTTATTTTCCAGTTAAAATTTGATCGTTGTGAATACAACATATCTCTTATCTCTAATCTTTTATCAGATAACAGCGTAACGCGTTTTATGTAACACTTTTTTTCGATTATGTGGTAGTGCTGATTCCCATCCTTAACACCATTCTCATTCCTATAACCCTATCCCCTACCCCTATCTCCCATGTCCTACACCCTATCTCTAATCGCTTATCAGATAACAGCGTGACAAGTATTTCGTCACAAGTTTTTCACGACAAGTATTTCGGTTATGTGCCAGAGCTAATAAGTGAATATGTCAAATATGGTAAAAGTGACTAAAAGAGCTACAGACCACCTTGACATCCCAAACAGAGATAAATAGATGGAGTGCTGAACTACATAGAACTTAATAGAAATAAATAACGTCTACAGACAGGTTGATGAAGAGAATAAGCGAAACTTTATTATTTAATAAACAAATATTATTTAAATACGGTATAATTACAAAACTATAATGTAATTTTAGAAGAGTTCAATTATTGATTCCTGGTCAAAATGTTCGTAATAAGTCTTTAAGTGGCATTACTTGTTTGTGATACTTGTCAACTTGCCACCATATGAGCTTCATTTTTTTTATCACGAATACATCGGGGTCTGATGATTTATAAATTTTTGTTGCGGTACAAGTTTCATTACCATCGTAAACCAGCTCAGCTGCAATTTGTGGACTTGGATTTTTTGTATTCATGTACAATACTAAAAATTGACACATCTCATACAATGGGACATCAAGTGCCTTTCTAACTGTAGGTGTTTCTAAAAATATTAAAAAATATGTTTTTTCTAACTTTCCAAATTTAGTTTACTATTAACTACTTACTATTTATTTTTAACTCTAAAAAAAAAAAAAATAGAATAATATTAGAGATAAGTTTACCCAATTAATATTTATATCTTAAGAAAATTAACATCTAGGGAAACAAACATAATTCGGAAAACAGATTCTTCTTAAAATCGTTTAAAAAAAAAAAGAATAAATTTTCGTTCCTTAAGAAACATAATGCACGAGAAGAACAGAACACATTTTTCGGTCCAATCTTATATCCAGTTTATACAGGGTGATTCTTTTATCATGAACCAGTCAATATCTCACTGGGTTTAATTAATAGTAGAATTTTTTTTACATATTGTTTCTATACAATGTGATTCCAACTTTTCACAATTTTTTTTGTTTTTACCCTCTCCCAACTTAGGTTTTTTGATAGCAACTTTTGAAACTTAAATAGTAACGTATATATTTTATTACCTTTTTAAATAGAGAATACTGTATTACAAATTTTGATTGGCCGATAACCAGTTTCGGATAACTATTTTTGATGTTATAAGAGTTTTTTAGTTAGGATGGGAGGGGAAGTGCAGTTTGGAAATGCGCGCAGATAAAAATAATACTACACTCCACTTGCCTCCCTTCCTAACTTTTAAACTCTTATAACTTCAAAAATAGTTATCCGAAACTGGTTATCGACCAGTCAAAATTGGTAAAAACAAAAAAAAATTCAATTATTAATTAAACCCAGTGAGATATTGACTGGTTGACGATAGAAGAATCACCCTGTATACATAATATAATATAATAGTTAAAAACTACGACAACTCTATATCAAGACTTACTTGCACGCAGGATTGTACTATTTGAACATTCTGGAGGATCAATTCTTCTCTTTTCTACAAGATTGGTCACATTGTCTACAAAATCTGCAAAATCTGCAAAATAAACATGTTGATAACAAATAATAAAGTAGAAAATGAAATAGTTGCTCATAGTACTTAATTGCATTTCATTTCAAAAAGCTGTGAAAATAATTTTTTTTTTTAAACCTATTACTAGTGTTAAAGCTCGAAGAAAGTATTCTTACTTTATTCGAATTACACAACAACGCAACACTACAACAAAAGCGTTAGGTGCAACGTTCAATTAATGCAATGATTTTCTCTAATATGATATCAAACAAAAAATAATCTACACTGCGAGTTATCTGTATTTCGAACAATACGTTGCAAAAATACTTTTCTTCTTGAGTTCCTCATAATATTTACAAGGTAGTGTTTGAGGTAAAATTTTAAAATTATTTTTAGTTAATGAACACTGTTCATTAACTAAAAATCAATTTAAAACTGAACTTCATAAGATAAATAATGTTTATTTAATATATTATTAGGGTGTCTCTAATTTGGACTTTTTTGAAAAGTTAGCTCACACCGTTTTAAATTAAAATGGTGAAGTTTTCTATTTAAATAATATATTATTGATACCGTTTGTTGCCAGTCTGAGTATATAGCGCAAAGCTTCTCCAGTACAACGTCTTCTATTATCTGCAAGCTCTTTCAAAACTAAATTGGTCAAATCTGCTAAAATTATTAAATGATTATGATGTTACAAAAATAGATATAAAAAATAAACTAGTTGATACACAATTGTTACATTATATTTCAAAGAACTGTAATAAAAATATATTTTTGTAAAAACTAGAAATTAGTTTTGAAACTCAAAGTACTAATTACAAATTAACATTGTAGGCAATTTTAAGTAGAGAGCAAAAAGATTCATGGTTTAAAAAAAAACAGAAAAATCTACACTCTCCGCTTAGGTACTAAAAATGCCAGGTTGTGAATGAATCGATAGTAATAGATAGTTGAAGAACATTTACTTTTGTGTCAAAACCGATTAATTGCATTTAAAATTCTTTAATCGATATTGAAAAACTTAATATTCTATGAACAGATTAGTGAAACGTTTATTCGGAAGTGATGGTGCCCCTATAGATTCAGTCCTACTATGCCATTAACCACACTAAGTGTTTTCATTAAGATAAATGTACAGCACGACTTTAAACTGTGCAATTTCAATATTGCAAATAATATTATTACGAAAGAAAAAACAAATTTATTGTTTATATTATTCAAAGTGGTCAAAAATTTCTCTTTAACTACGAAAAACACTCTCACTATCGCACAAAAACGTATTTTGTTGAAATTATTATTTGAAATGAAATAACTTACAGTAATGAAGCAAATTTAATCTCTAATATAAGACTTAAAGCTAATAATGACTTTCGAAAAATGTGTAATTACTTGGGCGTAGTGCATCAGGATCAGCAATTTCTATAAAATAATATAGATTAGAGCTAAGTAATCAACAATTTTGAAAATTGTTCCCTAAAAAAAATGTTATATTTACGTAGTTCACTTATTATTTCTCCATTAAACTTGTGTAGGATGTTTACAGTTTCTAAAAGTAAAAACAAAATACATTTTAACATACATAGTTTTACGACTGAAACTAATATTTATTGTACATAACATTAGTCCCAACATATTTATAAGCAATGACTGTATGTTAAGTATTTAAAACGTAAAATATAAATGTATGGTTACCGTCTATGTCTTTAAGGTACAAGTTTTCTAAAATTAAAACAAATAAATTGTATATTGTAAGAATATTAAAGAACTGTGAGGAAAAATTTCCGTAATATGTAATACAAATTGTTATTACCCGCAATTGAGAACATATGATTCATAATTTCTAAAATTAACATTATACAAATTAATGGAATTGGGTTTAAGTTTTTCTATTCTATTTTAAACAGGAAAACAGAATTCGAAATAGAAATAAACATATGAACTAGTAACTCGGTAATAATAGAATTTCGACGATTATTTAAAACAGATGGAAACTTAATTTTATGACTGAATTAAAACAAATGTAATAATAAGAATAACATTTAATTACTAACAAAAGTAGGCATTATTATCTTAATTTTTTTTTTCATTAAAAGTCAATTTAAATTTTTGAAAAACGTATGATTTATATCACTGATAAATTTTGCGTTGAGATTCATTATGTGTTATTTTAATTTTATAATATTTTCAAATATATTCTTCTTCTAGAAAACATTATGTGAATTTTTTTTTTATTAATACCTGTGGTATAATTGCCATTTAAAACAATTGTTTTAATTACATGCACTAATCCATCTAAAATAAACAAACAAAAATTTCAGCTTAAACTGCGTGTGTCACTTTTATATATATTTATCAATTTTGTTTACTATTATAATTATTTAAATACTTTGACTTATGTTATCTTCTAAATAAGCTGAATTGTCATATGCATAAATAAATAAATAAAAAAGAAAATAATTTAAAACAAATCTTACTTTCTATACGTTTATCTCCTACAATAGAATTTTTCATATTATAAGCATACTCGACGAGTGCGTCTGTAATATATAATTAAAAAATATATGTAAGAACAGTAAAATTTAAAAATTAAAATTTTTTTTTTAAACAAAAATGTTACTAACTTGTTATGGCAACCTCCCTCTTAAAATACTCCGCTGTAAAAAAATATTAAATTTGATTAAAACTTTTTTATGTATATTATTGTTAAAACAAAATAATTACTTGTTTTATCTGACGAAACGTTTACAATGATAAATGATAATAACAAACAAAAAAGTTTCATTTTTATCTGTAAAGTAATAATAAACATAAAATACATTTATACTAGCCATAGTCACCACCAGAGATAAGAAAGGTTTTGTATTATGAAGCTATTTGGCTTATTCTACTAGACCCACAATATTTTACTAAGCCACTAAATTTATTTTTTATAGAGCAAGGTAGAAATCGAACTTGGAAGGTACTTTGTTGGGTCAAAATTAGTTAGGTGACCTTGGGAAAATACAAAAAAAATTAAAATAAGGTCTCTGTAAAATATTTAATGTGCATTGTGTAAAATATTTAGGTTAAGCTATTGCATTTAAAATACAAAGTATAAAAAGGTATTTAACTGAATATTTAACGTTAAACAGAGTGATTGTTTTATCATGAATCAGTCAATATTTCACTGGGTTTAATTAATAATTGAATTTATTATTTTTTATAATGTTTTCATAAAACGTGATCTCAATTTTCCAAAAATTATTGTGCGGTTTGGAAATGCGCGCTCATAAAAATAATACTACACTCCACTTCCCCCCTCCTAACTTTTAAACTCTTATAGCTTTAAAAATAGTTATCCGAAACTGGTTTATCGACAAGCAAAATTTGTAGTACAACATTTTCTATTTAAAAAGGTAATAAAATATATACGTTACCATTTAAGTTTCAAAAGTTACTATCAAAAAATCTAAGTTGGAAGGGGGTAAAAACAAAAAACAACTTTTAAAAATTGAGATCACATTATATAAAAACAATATGAAAAAAAAATTAACTATTAAATAAACCCAGTGCAATATTGACTGGTTCATGATAAAATAATCACACTGTATAAAACAATTTTATTAGAATAAGCTCTTAAGAAGACATTACACACTAAATTTCAAGCAACCAAACTTGAGTTCGCATAATGCTTAATACTTGAACCATGATGTACTTACAGCTAAAATATTCATGATACAATGGAGTGACGATATTATTTTAAAGAGATTGTCTAATCTGTTTTTAAATTAAAATACTTGGAATTTAAGTTATAACCCTTATATTATTAGGGTTATAGAAAGTATAAAAATAAAATCTTATCCGGCAGTACACGTTAAGATAACTAATGAATAAATTAAATATCTATTAAAGTATTCTTTAAACACAAAAAAATATAACATTTTATAAGCTTATTAAAGAACAATAAAAAGCGTACTTACAAACTTTGAAGGTTAAGAGACTTACTTATATTATTAATGAAATTATCAATTTTTTTGTAATATTCGGAAAGCTTGGTAAAATATTCTAAAGTGGTTTTCTTGCGACGTGTTGGTGAACTAAATGTCGATCGAAACAGTAAATTCATAATATATTTTGCACTTTGCAGTGTGGCAATGTTATTAGCACAGATGGTTTACTTTTTTAGTACATTTTCAAATTCACATTGTTGTGACCGAAATTTTAGACTATTTCTTTTCAGCTATTGATTTTTAAATTGCTTTTAAAGCTGATTCTCGACTAAAATCGAGAAAAAGTTTTCTTAGAGCCTCTAGTGCCTTAGAAAATGACCCCTCTCAGAGTAGAATAAATGCATGGGAGTTGGAAAATCTAAGGTTAACATGCTGGAATGGGGATATATTAATGATCAGGATGCCTCTTCTGGTATGCCCGTTGGCACCAGGACCTTGCACGCTAGAAGACTTAACTATTGTCAACCAGAAAGCCAAGGACGTGGCCCAGTACTGGGCAAATGGAAACATCTAGTCAAAACATTTACCTTACCATATTTTATTGTATTTTATCTATCTATGCATATTTTTAATCGTAAACTACTTATATAAACTAGTCTAGTTTACTAACTTATAGTTACCAGTATGATGTCTGACACGAGAAAAAAAAATATTTTTCTTCATAATATAAAAAGAAAACTACTGTTTTTAAATTGTTTAATATTCTTTATAAAGCATTTGTATAAGTGGACAATCTAAGGAGTTTAATTTTTTTTCTCGGGTATGATTAACGACATCAGCTTCACAATTTAAACTTACAAAATGATATTTTTAACATTTCATATTCTTAAGACCGAAATTAAATTTTAATTTTGAAATAACAATTTTTTGTTCCAACTCTGTCTTATTTTTTGTGTACAAACGTATTTTATAATTTTTATTATGCTTTCTGCTTGAGCCGTGAAATAGTTCCTAAAAATATTAATTATCAATGTTTAGGAGTTGGTTTAATGGCTGAATAAACTATTTTTTTTTACAAACCATGTACCAGGTAACTCCTTCACTAAATTTCTTTGTATAAAATATTGAAAATAGGGATCATTAAGTCTTAGGGAGAGTATTAGGGGTGCCTTAATATTTCTTGTTTACCATCTTGTATAGTAGCTTTATATCCATTTATGTAAGCTTTCGGAATATTATTTAGCCGACGTCGTACTAGAAGGTTAAAATATCATGATCGACGCAGCGATCGGTTGTAAATGTATACTGTAAGTCAGACAAAAACGTTTTGCTGTTTTATGTTTTGCTTACTCACATAGAATAGGACGTTTAATTTCTAACTAATAAAGTACAAAACCTTGTTTTTTTTTCGTTAATAATATTTCACACACAGCTGCGATGATAATGATAATAGTTGAGCTCAACTTGTTTTACCACCAAAACATTTTAGATGTACCAATTTATTATAATACACTTACTTTCTTGATATCGCGACTATCTGGGGAGGGAGGGGGAATAAATAAAATGTCTAATTAAATCTAAATAAACATTTTCCTTGGTAAAAACATGCCATTTTGTGTACAGTTATTGTTTTGTCCATGATATTTAATGGTTTTTCTATGATTTATCCAATGTATGAACACAACTTTATGAAAATAGTCTGTTATATGACAGTGTCATCATCAATCAATCTAACATTTCAGTCCATATTTTGGAAATATTTATTTTTTAATAAATAGTCTTGATCTTGTCTATGACGGTCTTAATGTCTATTTACTATTACATCTTTATGTACATTACACGAAATCGTAACACGAATTTCAGAATGACCCCCAGCCCAAAAACATATCCATGGTGAAACCATAATGCTAAAACATACCCATAATTCAATGTATTCCCGTGAGCGTAGAAAATAACTAGGGTTTTTTTCTCAAAAAGTTGATATTCCGTAATTAAATAGAATTAGAAGTAAACCTAAGAAGAAGGGGGGGGGTGTGATAAATAAATTACTTTTGATAAAAATGTGTGGAAAGAGTGAATTTAGGTTACCGTCCCCATATATAAATGGGATAATGATTAATGGAAATAACAACAAGACATTTTTTATAATGTAAGATCAAGTGTGGTAATAGTTGTAAAAAATGTCTATGCAATAGTATTGTTATTAACTTAAGTTTGCTAATGTTTAGTAAAGTTAACAGTAGTAGTAGTAGTGGCAGTCATAGATTTCTGACGTATTACTTACTATATAATACAATTTGTTCAACGACTAAGGAGAAATCGTAGATATAGGAACAATAATAGAAAACAACAATCATGTTCAAAATGATAAGCAGAGCTGTTTATTATAAATTACATTCAACTATTTGACAAGGATATACAAGAGACATCCATAAAATAATTTAAATATAATAATTAAAATACAATTTATAAGTTAGCTGTTATTTACAACAAACTTGTAAGTAAAGAAATTCTTTATACCGATGATTCTATATTTAACTGATCAATTAGTCTAGGACCTCTTGTAGCATATGGCTCGAGGTGTACTTCATGAAATTCGTTGCTCCGAAAAGCTTTGTATCTAGTAATAATGCCACTTGCATTAATTATGAAACAAGTATCATAATTGTTTATTTCAACAGTTTTTGTGTAACGTAATGGGTCTTTTGTACTTAAAGCCAATCCAATTAAACGACATTTTTGTATAAGACTATAGTAGTCACTGTATGTACCTAAAAAAAATAAACATTTGACAAATTAGCTTAATAGTTACTAAATTTCTTTATAGTTAAAGACAATACCAATAAATGTGTATAAAGAAATACAGATAAATATACAGTATGTTCATGTAATAAGATTACATTATTTTCAAACAATAATATTTTTACTTGTGGGGAACACGGCTAGACACTAGATATATATATATATAATATGTGTGTGTGTGTGTATATATATATATAATATTATAATATATATAAAGAATATATTATTTATCTTGCTTATTTTTCAGTGAAATTATGACTTGTTCAATATAGCTCTCTAGTAGATTTTGTATTTAAAAAAAAATGTTATGTAAGTGGAATCTAGGTATAATATAAATATAAAATGTCCTATCGAAATGTGTAGATACTGGCAAATACAATACATGTGATAATGTTTTATAAACTTATATAAATTTATCGTTTCAATTTGAATCTATAATCATAAATTAGTAGGTCACACGTAAACAAATTAAATTCTTGTTATATTTTTCTAAATTATTAACTATTTAATATCATGTAAGAGGATTAGCGTTAAAACGTTTTCCATAAGCGATAGATAAAAGATTCCTTCGGTATTTAATAAACAAAAACTTTATAGATTACATAGAGTCTAATCATAGTATAATGAACAGTTTCTTAACATACTTGTATGTTAAGAAAAGAGTCAATTACCTAAGTGCTGTATGCGTATAATACTTATATTATTATAAACAAAACTATCGGGTGTTACCGTGGTAGGAATTAACCGATGATATAAATATATTATATATCTGTAAATGAGATGTTATTGAATAGGGATGTTTTTTTATGAATTAAGTAATTCGGTTAGTATGATCTTATGACTGAAAATTATAATTATTATAACATAAATGAATGCTGACCACTAATATCAAAGGACAACAGTTGCACTATAGCCTTTCTAGTTAATGTTCTTCTTTTATGACCAAGATCTGTCCAATCAACAACTGAAAACACAAAATAAACAACCGTGTTGCTACAAGTAACAAATACAAGCTTTAACCTAGGTGCGAAGATGAAATATATTTTTTTATAATAATGTGATTTAATTTTTTAAGTCTTGTGTACGGATTTGACCGGTATTCTAAACTAAAAATGCTGGTGGTCAGATGGCATACTTAAATACGCGAAATAGATAAAATTACTTAATTTTTTAGTAATAGTCAAAGAACGGTTGTATTTGAATTAAATAGGCGTTTAGCTGTATGTGTAGAAGGTTAAAATTCTTAAAACAACATTAGTATTTAGACATTATTTGTATTACAAATCATAATGGAAATACATTAGCAAATATTTAGATTGTGAATTGTAAACTTTACACATATACATTAATCTACTTTCTTTATTTAAATATGCATGTCCTTAAAAACACTAAACAAGTTAATACCATCATAGTCAACTTTCTCAAAACTAATGATTTTTTTTAATAATTAATAGTATGTGTTCATGGGGATAAGGAATTTTTTTTATTCGAGAAATTATTAGAAATAATTTTGATTAACTAAATTTACAACTATAATGCGTGCTTACCTCGGTTTACCAAAGGCCTACTAATATCTGCAATAAAATATCAAAATATAATAACAGTGGAAAAACTAATTTTATATTTTATTTATAACAGTCACACAAAAAAATAAAAAAACAAGTAGCCAATCTAAAATATTGCTTTCACTTTAAATAACTTTTAATCCCGATGATTATTGTTTCATAATTTCATCAAAACTTAAAACAAAATACTATTCTTTGACTTTGAACTCGAATCGAGTGTTAATCGTTTTTATATAAAAATCCATTTTGGAAATTATTCGCATGAAAATATTTAATTTAAACATACGTAAGGCCATGAAAATGTCATTTTGCAATATTCTCTCGTATCCTATGTATTCTAAAATTTAAAATAAATTGAATTTTAATGTACTAATTTTTTTTTTTATGATTAAAATAAATAGACAAGTACATATATATGATAACTTTCTTGATATATCCATATTATTATGCTCAATGCATATTAATAATGTACAGATAAGACTGCGCATTACTGATTATTATAAAATATATATGAAATCATAATATTTAAAGATAATTACTATTGAGTTCAAAAATGTCTGCTTGATCTGAAATTAAAACGAAATCATTTAATACTTTAAACAACTATGGTGAAATTTGACCTTAAAATGTTAACATGTTTATTACCCGGTATTGCAAACATACAATTTAATTCCTCTGAAATTAAAATTACTAAATTAGTTATTAAATTTATTGTAATTTTCCATTTCATTTTAAATTAGGAGACGTGGTAATTCAGGTAAACAGCACATATGTGCATTTCGAGCTCATTAAAATTGGTGTTGGTTCTACAATACTATATATGGCGAACACTTCATCATAATAAAATTACTGAACTAAAGTAGACATGATGAGTAAAATAGAAAAAATGAATTGGTGAGCATAAAAAAAAATATCGTCAGTGCTGACTGTCAGAAATATTCCGTATTGATTTTACATTAAAATTTAATATTTTGATCTCTGATAAAAATAACTATAAAAAGTTACAGTCTACTTAAAGCTCGATGGCTATAATTATAAAACGTGGAACATAGTTTATTCTGCTAGTTCCTGAATAGTGATTATTTCTGATCTATAACCTCCTTGTGATTTATGATGATTCTACAGTCTTAATTATATGTTTTGGCCAAACGTTTGCATGACGACTATGACTCGTTATTATTTTGATTGCATCTTATATATTTTTTACATTTAAAATAGGCACGCTACTTTAGTATCGCAACACTTTGGAAACTCCTACGAAATTAAAATGACCATATACTTAGGAGTCTCGATTGGGTTTCTGGAACGATCCTAAAAATAATATATTTCAATACTGTCTAAGGACTCACGTAGAACG
Source organism: Adelges cooleyi (assembly GCF_023614345.1). Classification (NCBI taxonomy): domain Eukaryota; kingdom Metazoa; phylum Arthropoda; class Insecta; order Hemiptera; family Adelgidae; genus Adelges; species Adelges cooleyi. The sequence goes on from NW_026095751.1 coordinate 3,827,333, forward strand.
GCGAAATGGATTATTAATGAGAGTTCCATTAAAAAGATTAGTGGAAGACTCCTACTGAACTATCTGTACACAAATGCTTCTAGAAGAGAGATGAGATTGAGGATTTGTGTATAATCAAGCTTTAAACTGATTAATTTTTTTAATATATAATAATAACTACCCATGGTATATACATCTCGACGAATAGCTTTTTTAATTGTATACGCCAATCCATCTAGAATTAAATAAAAATGGTTTAAGCAATAATAAATATTTCAAACAGAATCATAATAGAAGTAGGTATATATTTTCAGAATAATTGTACACTATGCTTTAAAGTGGTGACTATACATAATGCTACTCAGTTTGTTAGGTTAAAATATAGCTGTTTATAGCCAAGGTGGCTCTAATTAAATTATAGAAACTGGTATTTTAAGAATATCAGTTATGTATATAATATTTTATTTTCATCAATTAAGTAAATAGACAGCATTCGAAACAATATTAATATACGTATTGTGCACTTATAGTCTCCAAAGATCATAGAAACTATTATTTTCAATTTATAAATAATTTGATGATCAGGAAAACATATTAAATCAATTATAAATATATGTGTTTTAATTTTAAGTATGTCTTACTCAGATTTCCATGATAACCAATCGTGTTATAAGCTTTTTCCATGTATTCGTCTGCAATAAGTTATAAACAAATATTTAAAAAAAATATATATATTAAAAAATGTAAAGGTTACTAACTTGTGATTTGAAGCTCTGTAATATATTCACCTGTGAAAAATTACAATTTGGTTTTTTTAGATTTTTAACTACCTTGATTAGGTGCGTTTAAATGAAATAATTACTCATATCAATAGTATCTGCCAAAACATTAACAAAGGCATATAATATTAAAACAATATTACATATCATTTTTATCTGCAAAAAATTACAAACAATGATGCTTCTTTTAATAAAAACACAGATGCCTATTAAATATTTTCTGCTTGTGAAAATTTTATTTTTAATTTTTGTTTTTGTGTGGACTATGGACCCACGTTATCTTCTAAAATTATATTTCTATAAACCAGAAATATTATCCAAATGTTAGCTTATAGGACCAACTCAATGTGAAATCAAGAAAAACACATTATAGATATATTATTATATTATTATTAACATATTATAGATATTTTTCAACTTAAAATTACGATACGCACAAATTACTAAAAATATTTAAAAAAATAATCGAATTACTCCTACATTGAGGTGTTTTTTAAACGTAGTAATACCGTTCATATATATTGAAAATTAAACCCCACCTTTTCTTTATTAAAATATTTTGTTTATTGCGCTATTTTTGGTGTAGTCGAACGGTTTTATTTTTTAATGAAATAAAACAAAAAAGAACTAACTTAGTGGTGACGGCAATTAATGGTTACAGAACATTCTGGAACAGCGAGATAAAAGTTATTTACTAAATATTATAACCTATCTATTTTACTACTGTTGCTTAATAGATAATAATTTAATGAACATTTTGACTGGACATCGAAAATTTGTAATAACAAAAAAAAAAACGAATGAAAATAATTAGGAAGAAGATAAACTAGAAAAATACTGTTATTTATGAAAAATGTATCATATAAATTTAATAATTACCCTATGTGCATGAACAATATCAAATAACAAAAATAAAATTAATGTTATTAACAACAATTTAATAATAAATTGTATACAAATTATGGTGTTTGAAATAAAAATTTTTTTTTTCAGATTTTTACATCAACATAAGGCTATAAAAAGCTTGGCTATTTAATGAAATGGACAGATTGGTTAAACTTTTCAAAGGCTAGATACACATATACAAAATATAAACTTAGAAAAACTTAATAAAAAAAAAAATTTTGGACTTACAGTCTTTAAAGTTTGTGAGTGTCAATCAATATGATTAAAATTGGCGAACTTATAAGACAGAAATCAAATCGATTTTAACTGTATATTAATTGTGTTAAAGTGGCTTTCTTGCGACTAGCCAATAAGTGCCTACGTTAATTTATTTACATAGGTGGTTTACTTATTTTTATATGATTTCTTATTTATATTATTCTGCTTTAGTCCATTATATTTAGTCTACTTTCTTAACAGTTATTTCTTTATAAATCACTCGTAAACTAGTATTTACATTAGAGTCTTTAACCATATTTAATTGTGTATGTCATAATATCAAAAAAAATATCTCAACTATTTTATCTTTTATGAGTATTAATCTAAAATATACTACTCAGGACGTTTTGAGGTAGATTATGGAATCGTATGTAAAGCTGTTGTCCTACCCAAAAAACCAAATCTAATTTATAACTAACTACAACGAAACCGTCAATTATCTTAAAAACACAACCCTGTACTTACAAAACTATCTAAATATCAAGCTAATCCACCAATGACAACTCAAATGAGACAATTTTGAAATAACCAGCTCAAATACTCGTAATTTCAGGTCACTTCCGGCACAAATCTAAACTCTCCACCTATCACTGAGAAACAATCTCCTTAATATTGAACAACTTTAAATCTGCCTTCAAATCAATAATAAATGCATTTTTAACAGCCCTTGTGACAGTCTTCTCGTACCTTATTGAAAACAATAACGCCATATAGTAGTCTTACAAACGACATTGTAATCCTTTTTTGGAATCCTGAATCACATGAATAAATTGACTCCAGTACTAGACAAAAAAAAAAAGAGTCGATATAGTTCTTATATCTGAATCCTACCTAACCACCAGATCAATGTTAATTGTATCATCCCTACAACACTGCACATACAGGTTCCACAATCCTTGTCTACTCACATTGTACACTACAATTTTTCTCCCTATGCAATCACAGTGAAAACTAATTACAATTATGTGCAATAAACATTTACATTAGGCACATCTGTACCTCCATAGAAAAATCCGAAATTGTCCAATATGAGTATCACAATTTCTGAAAAATAACCATAATTTTGCCGATAACTCTATGAAGCACGTATAACCTGTAACTTTTTCAAAATTGGATTTCGACTTATTACATTAAAAATGTGTAGAATAATTTAATATAACAAAGCTAAACTTGGCCAGACACATCGTACTAAAATTTCAATTTATTAGAAAAAAGTATTAGGGACCTAAATCAAAATTACCTAACAGTAATAAATGTTACTAATTAAATTTGTTTAAATTTGTTGAGCCATTATTAAAAACCTGCTCCGCTGCCACTGTCCCACTTTCAAAGTACCAGAGTCCTATGTAAAGTTTGTAACGCATTACTCAGCAGCTGTAGTAGATGAATATTATATGAAACGCATACCGTCAGAACACCTATTTAAATCTAAATGTGTTTAGAACAATACTATATATAAAAGCCAAACTTGTTCAAACACATCACGCTAGAATGTTATTCAAAAAAAGTACTAGGGTCTTATGCATTAAATCCTAATCATATAATTGTATATACACTTTTGCACATTTGGCGATATCAATAAAACCTATTAAAACTGTTAAGCGGTAAGTGACACAAGCTTAACATCCATTGAACACCACAACAAACATAGCCTAAATATACATAACTAAATTGCGAATTTCCAAATAGGAGTTTATTTGTTACTTAATGGTACAAAATCTATATTTTAGATTTTATGCGGTACGGAGTTGCTATCAGATTTACAATGGTGTGTGCATTTTAGTCTGTTCTACTGTTACTTTTTATATTGAACCAATTTCATCGAGTAGCAACTTTATAAATCACAACATTCGTCTATTTGGTACCTTGAGGGATTAAAAGTTGATTACTCTATCATCCTTTAAATTATGAAAACCAAAAGACTATGCGGGTTTTCAACTTTCAACGATTACTAGCTATAATTTTCAAGAAAAATTATCGGATTGAGTTTATTTGGTACCCAAGAAAACCTCCTTAACTTTTTTTCCTAAAAGGGGTGGATAATTTTTTTCCGTAGTTTTTGGTAATAAGTCTAAAAGAAGATCTAACTTGAGTAAAGTGTAATTCTATTACATATAAAATTGTTTTAATATTTTTTTTTTTTAATTAACCTTTTTATAGACAAAACATTTTGCAGGTACGTAAAATTAATTTGCTAATTTCAATACAAAGGAACGGTCGAACATAATATGTGAATAATCTCGAAGCATTTGTACAAATAATAACAACATTACAACGTCTACAACAGCAGAAATATCACAACCATACGGGTTTATGCAAATATTCACAATTTTAATTCCAATCGACGCTGAACTAAAAAATATACTTAGCTTAATTTAGCTAAAACAGCTGGCATATTAATAATCATCTTTCCGTACAGATATCGCCACCGAGTTTTTTGAGAAAGATATTTTTGGTTCACAAAAAATATTATTTTACTGGACATAGCCTACTTTATAAACTCATAAGTAGTAAATAGGACTTCCAGAAGCGCCAGCAGGGGTTTGATAAGTGAACTATTTCGCCGTCTCTGCCAATGCCGCTACTGAAGTGAGATTTTTTCATACTCTATTTAATAGAGTATGAAAAAAAAATAGAGTCTATTATGACGTACTAGCTGCGAGGGAGGTGCACGGCTAGGATGTCCGGTCCCCGCATTGCGTCTTAAAGTAATGTCATTGAAATTTATGGTATCCATATCTAGTGATTAGAATTCATACCTAGTTTCAGAAAAATCTTTTGCAAGCTAAGTACTGGTTAACTGTAGTGGAAGTCTAGCTATCTGTCAAGTCAGAAACGGCTTACTAAAAAACGAGTGTCTAATGCTCCGTGCTTAAAGGTCAGAGTACAATTTTGTTTTAATTTAAATTTAAAGAAATTTCTTAAATTTAGACGGTTTAAAATCAAGTGTCCAGTGCTGCTTACTTTACGGGCCTAACCATAGGTTACTAAGCTATGGTTTAAAACAGAAAGAAATGTGGCGAGGTAAGTCGGCTAAATGTGTGGTATAGTGTACTTATATGAAACAAAACTTGTTCAAACGTAGTATATTATGTGTCTAGATATTTGTCGAATAAGAATCCTAATCTGTTTAGATATCACCGTCTATGCCAGTAACAGTAAAAATGTGCCATTCGCTGGTAATAATAATAATAGTATTTAATTTATACAATTATCATAACGTGTGACCGAGAGCCGATAAAACAGCACGCGCACTGTTATCAAATCTGTCACCCACCACTTCTATTCATCTATTTTATCAATACAAGTTAATCATAAAAATAGCCAGCACAAGGTCGTGGCATAGTGAGGACGGATCACAGTGAAGATGGGGAGGTCACAGGTCTACAGAAGTAAATTAAAAAATATCTTGATCTATTTAGGACGCGAAAACGTAACACGAATTGTCCACGCAAATTTTAAAAAGACTCTTGGCCATATTAAAATCTTGCAAAAATCTTTGAACTGTCTCACCTTTGTATCCTCTTTCAGGCAAATTACGTACCCAAGTAATAGAAGAAGATAATCTCACTCAAGTAAGTTCAAGTTTAAACTAATTCAGACGACCCTCCAGAGCGAACCGCTAGTCATCAATATGTTGCTACAAAATTTATGAAACCAGTAAACTGTAGTATACATGATATAGAAACCCCAACATCTAAGGGAAATTTTAGGAAAAACGAATATAGTTGCAATAATGAATAGCAGAAAAGCAAGCAGTGTAATTTATTATAGGCGTTGTTCATTGTTATCAACACGATTACAAACAGTTGTAGCTGGTTGACATCATATTTTGAATAACATGTATGTTTTCGGTTATTTGCTATTTTTAAACAATTAACTAATAAAAAGTGCTCTTTATTATTTTTAATGAAGTATTAAAAACAAAATCAATATTAGACAATACATTTAAAACAATCGTGTACAAAATGGTAAACAGAACTGTTCATTATAAATTACATTGAACTATTTGACAACAAGGATATACAAGAGGTATGCATACTATTATTTAGATATTGACACTGAGAAATACTGGGCAATTTATAAGTTCATTATTTAAAATAACCTTGGAATGTAAAGAAATTCTTTATCTCAATGATTCTATATTTAACTGATCAATAAGTCTAGGCCCTCTTCTAGCATATGGCTCGCTGTATACTTCATAAAATTCGTTATGGCGAAATGCTTTGTATCTAGAAACAACGCAATTTATATTCATTATGAAACAAGTATCATTATTTGTTTCAACAGTTTTTGTATAACTAAATGGATTTTTTGTACTCAATGCCAACCCAATTAAACGACATGTCTGCATAAAACTATAATTACTGTCACCGTGTACACCTTGAAAAAAATTAAAATTTGCCAAATTAGCTTACTAGCTACTTAATTTCTTTATAGTAAAAGACAACACTAATAAATGTTTACAAAGACATTCAGTTAAATATATAACACGTCCGTATAATACGGCTCTGTTATTTTATGTGTATATATATAAAAGTGTGAATAATATAAATAAAAAAACATTATTTATCTATTGTTCAGTGCAATTGTATAAAATACATTCAATATAGGTACGATCATACAAATAAGGTACAGACAACCACAACTACATATGGTAATATTATGTGAATTTACTAATTCGCTTTGACTCTATAACCATCACTCATTAGGTCACATGTTAAAAAATTAAATGAATTATGTTTTGTATGTATAGATCGTATGGTAAAAAAAAGCAAAAGTATTATAAATCTTAATGAATGCCTACCACAAATATCAATGTCTAAGAGTAGTATTATAGCTTTTCTAGTCATTTCTCTTCTTTTATCTCCAAGTTCTGACCAATCGACAACTGAAAAAAAATAAGAATCAACCGTGTTGCTACAAGCTTTAACCTCGATGCGAAGCTAAAAATATATTTTTTTATTAATTTTTTATCCTAAATCTCTCATAATTTATTTTTAAAAAATAATCTAGACTTCTTCCAGACCTTTGTGACATATTTTTTAGGTATAGTTCCCACGAGGCCAAAAAAAAAAAAATATCTTTATGACGCATTTATTAATATTTTATTTTATTGTATCAAATTTGTATCGAAGCTATTATTTTAAAATAATTTTATCTTTGTCAGTAATAAAAATTCCTGAAAAAATTTGACCTCCTCAAAACTAATGGAGGTAATTAAATACTAGTAATTTGTGTTCATGGGGATAAGGTTAACTGTTTTTTTTTTAATTCGAGAAATAATATACGTTAACTCAATTTGCAACCATACAGAGATCCACAAAGATTTGACATATGGAATAACCTTTGTTTTAGTAAATATTTTTAAGATTTGTTTTTTTAAATAAATTTACACTCTTTCGACCTATAAACAACATGATTTGTATTACTTTTAACTGAATTACTTATTTTTTTGGTAACTATAATTTTTAAGGTTTTTATTTATTTATTTTTTTTTACCTTTTTTAAATTAAATATAACCATTTTATTGACAATAATTTGCTGAAAATGTTGACTGATCGACTACTAGTTTTGGATAAATACTTTTAAATTAATTTAAGTTTAAAGAGTGGAATGGATGGTGAAGTGTGATGGAATATTTTATATGCGTGCATACAAAATTTACTCTACGCGCATACTCTACCGCACTCCATTTCCGGTCTTATATTTTAACCTAAAATAACTTAATTATCTAAAACTGTATATCGACCAGTCGAAATTCTCAGCAAAATGTTCATAATAAAATGGCTCTCTTTAATTAAAAAAAAAAAAAAAAGAAAAAAAATATGAAATAAAGTAAAACAGTTAAGTGCTATAAAAACCATGGAGGTTATAGCACAAATAAATACAAATTAATTTATAAAATCTGAAAAATGTTCAATAAAACAAAATTTATTTAATTTGTCAAATCTCTATGGGACACCCAGTAATATGTTCTTACCTCTATTTACAGGAGGCTTGTTAATATCTACGAAAAAATATAAAAAAACAGTTTTATAAACAGTTTTATAACAGTCACGCACCAACTAAAAAAAAAAACAATTAAGTTATCTAAAATATTGCTTGAACTTTGAATATCTTTTAGTAGTCTAGCATATTTTAATTATGTGATTATTGTTTCTGACGTTCATCAAAACTTAATGCAAAACATTCTTCATCTATTTACACAACTTGCGTTTACTCCCACATCAGTAGACTACTCAAGTACCCACTCAAGTTTTAATATTTTTTTTTTTTAAATTAACTGTTTTTTGCCTTTAAACTCGACTCGAGTGTTTATCGTTTTGATATAATAATCAATTTTTGAAATAATTTGCATAAAAATTATTAATTTAAACATACGTAAGGCCATGAAAATTTCATTTTGCAATATTCTCTCGTATCCTATGTGTTCTAAAGTTCAAAAAACATAACATTTTAATGAACTCATTTTCTTATGGTAGAAATGATAAGTAAGTACATGTACATGATTTTCCTAAATTTATAGATATTAAATGCTCGATACATATTAATAACGTACATATACGACAGCGATTATAAACATAAAATCAAATGTAAAAGTGATTACTATAGAGATCAAAAACGTCTGCTTGATCTGAAATCAAAACGAAAACATTTAATACTTCCAACAACCATATGTAAATTTTACAATAAAACGTTAAGACGTTTCTTACCCGGTGTTGCAAACATAAAATTTAATTCATCTGAAATTAAACAAAAATAAATTCATTTTAAAACTGTAACTCAGTTGTATATTCTATTTAGAAGTTATAAGATAATGTAATTAAGCCTAATTACACATAGGAGCATTTTTAATTAGGTAAAAATGGTATTAAATTTACATTATTATACAGAGTTGAAAATTTATCATCCTAAAATTATAGAATTAAAGAAGATGTGGCGAGTATAATAAAATATAATGATTTCATGAGATCAAAAAAGCCACCAGCAGTGTTATCTGTCAGAAAAAATCCATTTAGATGTTACAATAAAATTTAATATTTAGATCTCTGGTAAAATTAAGGAATCTAGTAGCATCGGTAGTCCATAGAAGATTACCCGTGTAAACCAAATTTCCGATCCAAGATAGTCTCCAATTAGGACTCCAGGAGAGTTTTATCAATACACTCTATGTAACTACTCATTTTATACCTACATACGATTTTCAAACAGAACCACCGAACTCGGATTCCACAAATTTGTTTTTTTCTTTTTGATACCAAGTATTATCCTATTGAGTATAGAACTCAGTACATCAAATCAGTTAGTTCTACCAATACATTAAATGCATTATTTAGTACACTTAGGAGCTTTTAACCAATCCGAAATGAACATAAAATACTTTGGAGTCTCGACTCACGTAGAACCGCGAAAAGGGATTATTAATGAGAGTTCCATTTGAAAGATTAGTGGAAGACTCCTACTAAACTCTCTATACACAAATGCTTCTAGGGGAGAGATGAGAGAGGATTTTTGTATAATCAAGCTTTAAACTGATTAATTTTTTTATTGTATAATAATGACTACCCGTTGTATATGCATCTCGACGAATAACTTTTTTAATTGTATGAGCCAATCCATCTAGAATTAAATAATAATGGTTTCAGTAATAAAAACTATTTTAAACAGAATCATAATAGAAGTATACATTTTCAGAATAATTGTACACTATGCTTTAAGTGTTAATAAATAATGCTACACAGTTTGTTAGGTTAAAATATAACTGATTATAGCGAAGGTGGCTCTAAGTAAATTATAGGAACTGCTAATCAATTATATATATATATGTGTGTGTGTGTGTTTTAATTTAAAGTATGTCTTACTCAGAACTCTATGATTACTTAACGTGCTATAAGCTTTTGCCATGTATTCGTCTGCAATTAATTATAAGCAAATATAAAAAAAACCAAATATATTTTAAAACTTAAAGGCTACTGACTTGTAATGTGAAGCTCTGTCATATATTCGTCTGTAAAAAAACTCTTTTTTAAATATTTACCTTGAGTAGGTAAGTCGAAATAAAATAATTACCTAAAGTAACATTATCTGCTAGAACACTAACAAAGGCATATGGTATGAAAATAATGTAAAATATCATTTTTATCTGCAAATAATAACAAACAATAAAGATGTTAGAACCTATGCCGCGCTCTGCTGGAATATAATTTTTTCAGTGCTGGGGTGGGAAGTGACCGTAAAAATAGAGTTACGTTTTCTGTGACGAAAGTAAATCTTACGGAAATAAATCAACAGGTTGCCAAAAGTAAGTATAACGGAAATAAAACATCATAAGGTGTATGGTGAAATACCAGGAAATTGCGACGAGCCTATGACCAACCTTATGTGATCTTTATGTCTATAACCTCGAGTACCTGTCAAATTTGTTTTGGTTCGTAGCGCGTTCTCAATATGCAATTATTACGATGGGTAAAAATTCTGTTATCACATATACACTTAGTATATGATATACTAAATGGCATATATATAATATACTTAAGTTATCATAAACTTATGATTTCAATGATAGAATGCGAGATTTAGAAATATAGCAAATATAATAATTTATTATACTTATTAATATTAAATAAATAAATAAATATATGATAAAAAGCTTTTTATAAAAAAAAATGATTTATAATTATTTAATTAATATTAAGTAAATCAACATAATCGAATGCAGCGATATGATCGCGACTTACTTAGAAAATCTAAAAGTAAATTCTAAAAATCGTCTCACCTCTCTTCTCTCCTATTACTTTTCAATTCAATCATTCGAACAAGGATTGATTATGATTCCTTTCTCTTCTCCTCTGCCTCCTTGTATCACCGTAAAAGACTACAATCCTAGCTTCCTGTCTACGATCCATTATTGGCACGATCTTATCTACTTCCATTGCTAGCCTTGAAATCGAATGCAGCAGTCCACCCATCGAGATTAGAAGTCGCCGTTTAGCAGAAATTTCTTCTCAAATCGATTGCCTACTCTTCGTTTAACATATCGAATACTTTCATATCTGTTTTACAATCTTGGCGTTACGTTCCTAAATCGCTACCCATCCTGGTATGTTATTGTTCTTCATTTTCTTCTATCTCTCCACATATTCACAAGTCCTTTGGGCGCCTACCCATGTACGACCCTTTAAAGGCATTGATCCTCTCTCCAACTATTCATATCCTCCCACATTTCCTTGGCATTATCCTTCAATTCTCCCAACCCTATCTTCATTTATCGTTAATAATCTTTTCTCACAATACATCCTTAACAACTTTCCCGTTTCTGCTTAATTCTCACTGATGGTTCGATATCTCCATCAAAGTCGGGATGCGCATTTTATATCCCAAGTCTATGCATTTCTTACTTCTCCGTCTTACACCGTTTTCCTACAAATTTTCCCTTAATTCTGTTTTTTTCTGTCATTTACATGTTGAAGAAGCTGTCGGCGATTTTTCTTACTTCATATTCAATTGTCTTTCTCTTGTTCCTAGTATAATCTTTCTCTTTAATTTCTTTGCATCCCACGGTATCCCAAATCCCGATCTTTATAACGCCCTCAATTCCCGTTCAGTTCTTATTATTACTGCCATCATTTCTTTCCTTTTGAGCGCTGGCTGTTCTATTTAAATCTCTACTATTTTATTTTATTTTATATTTTCCTTTGTTCTCTTTGTTTTGGTTTTGTACATAATATTACTATTAGTTATATATACTACAATTAATTATGTTTGTATCTATTTTCACTGTATATATGTATATTTTGCCATAGTTTTTTTTTAATTGTTGAGCCATCAAATTTTTAAATATAGGTTAATGAAGTTTTTCAGCCAAGTCTGCAACCAAGAAAGAGCATTTTCATGTCTCGTTGAAGTACCAAATAAATTTAGAGTACTGGTGGAATTATAGATAATGAAATAGTATATTAACAATCTAGTATCTAAGGTGGCTAGTAAACATATCAAGTTTCTGGCTTATATTTTAGTGATTTTATAATATCTGGCCTTAAGCAATTCGTAGGAAAATATATGACCTGTAAACACCCTAATAAAAAACAAATTTTTCTACTTAATACTACGACACCAACAAGTTACTAAACATATTTTAAAAATAGTCGAATTAATGTATAATTTTTTTTGAAACAAAGTACTACCAAATATAGAAAAAAAAAAAAAAAAAGGAATTTTTTTAATATTTTATCTGTAGCGCTTATTTGGTATAATCGAACGGGTTCATTTTTGTATGAAAAAACAAAAAAGAACTAACTTTGGCGATGGGGTATAATGGTTACAGAACATACTGGAACAGCTAGATTATAGATATTTACGAAATATTATAACGTACCTATTCCGCTACATTTAGGTATTTTATTAAAAAAAATTAATGGTTGTTAAAACATTTTAATAATAAAAAAGAACCAATGAAAATAATTTTAAAAAGAAACCATAATTGTACTGTTATTCATGATGACGTTTGATAAGTTTAATGGTTACCCTATAATATACAACAACAAAAATCAAATAACAAAAAAATGAATGTCGTTTACAACAATTCAATATTAAGTTGTATTAAAATTATAGTATTTCAAATAAAATTTTTTTTTTTGAGATTTTTACATCAACACAAGGCTTTAAAAAGCTTAGCTATTTAATGAAATGGGCAGCATGGTTAAAATTTGCAAAGGCTTGATACATAAATACAAAATAGAAACTTAGAAAAACCAAATAAAATATAAAACAATTTTGAACTTACAGTCTTTGAAGTAGGCGAGTGTCACTCAATATCATTGAAATGGTCGAGCTTTTAAACAAAAATCTAATCTATTATCTTTTTATACTTATCGTTTTAAAGTGGCTTTTTTGCGATTAGCCAATGGGTGCCTACGTTAGTTTATTTACATAGGTGGTTTACTTATTTTTATATGATTTCTTATTTATATTATTCTGCCCTTGTATTTAGTCTACTTCTCTTAACAGTTATTTCTTTATAAATCACTCGTAAACTAGTGTTTACATTAGGGATTCTAACTATATTTAATAGTGTGTATGTCATTTAATCGAAAGAAATATCTTACTTATTCTATCTTTTACGAGTTTTCAACTAAAATAAACAAGAACTACCATGATATTTTTAACTTTTCATATCATTTAGACGGAGGAGAGGAAAGCATATCACCTAAATCTAACTGACGACTATAGTAATATTTTCCGAGTTAAGTTGGGTTTCAGAATTTGTCAGCGTGTCATTTAGCTACTATACTTTAATCACAATGGACGTCCAGGTTGGCCTAACACTCCTTTAGGATTTTCTGTACTTTCACAGCAAAATCCGTAAACATCTTACATTAGGGTCACAGTTAAGTTCTGAAAAATGACCGCTATCCTGAAATTTCGTAAAAATTATAGTAAACAAGCAATGGACAGTCATAATATAATGCTGTTCTTTCTAAAATATATGTATATTCTAAGTATAGTCGATTAAACACGTGTACGTGTTAAAATTGTATTAAGTTGATACAAATTTCAACAAAAAAGCTGAGACTCGTTCAAACAATACAGCGTTACCACGGTTATATTTGAGTGTTTCTAAAACACATATTAAGGTTTTAAGGTTAATAAATGGTTATTTATTAATTTTTTTCATTAGTTTTAGTAATTAGTGATTTTATTTAATTGCTATCATGTAAAAAACAAAATTTTGTTGGGCTGCGCTCAGGCGATTGTTGTCATACTGCATTTGAAAATCCGCTACAGAGACCTGCATACATATTCCTTCACGAATAGTGCCAAATTTAATAATTGAAGTGAATTTAAATCACAATTTTTTTCAGTAGTGCTACGTATCGGAGGTTAGTGTAGCTTAGCATATTCTTCGATACCCACAAGGCTTATTAAAACTTTTTAACGGTATATTACATATGCTTGACATTCAATTAACACCATAACAATATAGACATAATTAAATTGTAAAATACCAAGTAAAAGCTTTTTTGTTTCTTATATGTACAAAATCTATATTTTATATTTTATGCGGTTAGGTTAGGTAAAAATGGTCGGATCTAGTTGAAATATTTAGGGAATGTTTATATGGTACTTAAGAAAACATCCTTAACTTTTTTTCTTAAAAAAGAAGGAACCTGTTTTTTTACCGTAGTTTTTAGATCTATAGTCTAAAAGAAAATCTAACTAGAGTAAAAAAAATGTATTACATATAAAATTGTTTAAATTTTCATTTTGACATAAAAACATTTTTATAGACAAAACATACTGCAGGTACGTACAATTAATTTGCTTATTTTAATACAAAGAAACGGTCGAATATAATATATTGGTAGTCGAAGCATTTGTACAAATAGTAATACTATTAGAACGTCTACAACAGCAGAACATATTAAAACGATCCGGTTTTTGCCATATATTTACAATTTTAATTCTATTTGAAACTGAACTAAAAAATAAATTTGCTTAACCTAGCTAAAACAGCTAGTAGAATAATAATATTATCATTCCATACAAAAGTCTCATCTAAATTTTTTGAGAAATATATTTGGAGTCAATTAAATATTATTTTACTGAACCTAGCTTACTTTATAGACTCATTTATATGTGGTGAAATAATATTTGAAATCCTTCAAATGTTCATTATTCTTCATTCTTTATTCTTTTAACATTATAATTAAGAATTTTAACATCTCAACAAAGATATTCTCTTTATACCATTTATTGGAGGTGTTAGAATATTTACATTTCCATGAAAATGTATGATTGCAACTTAATAAAAATTATATCGCTTATATTATAATTTTAACATATTATTTTTTGTTTAAATTGTGAGGGTTCAGCGTTGAGTTCTTACTTGTTCTCTTTAGTAATGGATGAGATTACGAAAGATATACAGTGGGCCGGGCCATGGTGAATGATGTTTGCGGATGACGTAGTGTTAGTGAGAGGAAGTCCGGAAGAATTGGGCGAGAGACTTGAAGAGTGGAGAGAGGCGCTTGAAGAGAAAGGGCTGAGGATTAGTAATAGTAAAACGGAGACAATCTTGTTTGAATTTGGAGAAGGTTATAGCGTAGGACACGTAATGAAGATGGGTGATGATGAAGTGTGTGAGGTTGATAGGTTTAGGTACTTAGGATTAGTGGTACAGAAAATGGTGGGTACGAAGAGGATGTGAAAAATAGAATAATTTGTTGATGGATGAAGTGGATGGGATTGTTGGGTGTTTTGTGTGACAGAAGGATGCCTATAAGATTGAAAGGTAAATTTTATAGGTCGGTAGTGAGGCCAGCAATGTTATATGGGTCGGAATGTTGGGCAAAACGGAACAGAGAATGCAGAGTGTAGTGGAGATCAGAATGTTAAGATGGATGAGTGGAGTGACTAGGGAAGATAGAATAAAAAATGAATACATAAAAGGCAGTCTAGGAGTTGCATCAATTGTAAAGAAAATAAGAGAGAATAGGTTGAGATGTTCAGTCATGTTATGAGAAGATATGAGGCACAGGCAGTGATTGGTGTTATGAAGATGAATGTAGATGAATGTAGAGGGAAAAAGAGGAAGTGGAAGACCGAGCTCTATGGAGGTGTAGGACTAGGGTGGCCGACCCGATGTAGTTGGCAGTGTAAGGCGAAGATAAAGAAGAAGAATTTTATATTTATAATAATTTATTCCTATAGAAATCTGACCTCTCCGTCCCCACTATGATTTGACCCCAAAATGCCTCGACCCCACTGTACTAGCTTACTCGTATAAAATCACGTTTACTTACTATAATTTCTGTAGACCAGTAAACTCCCCGTCCTCTATGCGCCGAGCCCACTGTATTGGCTTTTTGATAAAAAAAAAAAAATAATAAATATGAGTAAAAACTTAAATTGTACTTAAATACTCAAAACTTACTAGGATCACTTGAAGTAGAAGAATACATATTAGATGACTGTAGTATATAAGATATAATAACTCGACATCTAAAAGTAATTCTAGGTAAAAAAGTTATTGGTGGTGCCAACTCAGGTGGTCACTGGTGACAGAGTTGGGTATAGATTGGGCGCCAGACAGCGCAGAAGACCATATGCTGAGATCCTCGAACCAATGGAGGACCAGAGCCGACTATGCCAATGCAGTCCTCTCAAGGAAAGAGGAGGACGAGAGATAGAGGCATCGCAAAATGGCGAGCCCGCCTCGTGAAGAGGAAAACGGGATTTTTATAACTCCAATTTTTTGTAGTGGATGCTAATAAACGACGCTGCCTGCCTGGGAGGAAGTAGTGTGCAAACAGTTTCCTCCCAGGTTAACAATTACTTGAGGGGGGGGGGAAGGTAAAAAATGTATTGTTGGAATATTGAATATCAGAAAATGAAGTATGCAGGATAAGACGTATAGCAGGTACAAGACCCTGGAAATGATTTAAATGGTCTGGACGAATTACAAACCACTTAGATGCCCAAGACTGAGTTGGGTGGATTAATTACAGAAAAACTAAACTAACTAGGAAAAATAATGCAAAGAAATGGTAATAAATGCAGTAGAGAAGCGAATAAGGTATAGAACTTGAATGTCTTGAAGTAATAAAATCCCTTTAAAAAACGCTCAAATTGTAGATGGTAAAAATGCATAAAGTATTAATATTAAACAATACATTTACAACAATCATGTTAAAAATTGTGAACAAAACTGTTTATTATGAAATACATTTAATTATTTGACAACAAGGATAATAAGAACGATATACATAAAACGATTTAAATATAATAATTTAAGTACTGTGTAATTTATGAGTTAATTATTAAAAATAATCTTGACTGTAAAGGAGTTTTTTATCCAAATGTTTCCATATTTAACTGCTCAATTAGGCTTTGAATTTGTATACATCCTTGCTCATACTCTACTTCATAAAATTCGTTGTCAAACTCTTTATATAAAGAATGAATGCCTTTTACATTATTTATGACACAAGTACAATTATTTTTCACTTCAACATATTCTGTATATTGTAATGGACGTTTTGTACTCAATGCCAATCCAATTAAAAGACATTTTTGATTTATACTATAAGTACCACCGTTTGTAGCTTAAAAAAATTATAAAATGTGTCAATTTAGCTTATTAGATACTATTTTTTTTTTTATAGTGAAAGATACAACTAATAAAATATGTGTATAAAGAAACACAATTAAATATAAAGTATGTCCATACACTACGGCTATATTATTTCAAAACAACAATTTGCTTAACATGTGAGGAACACGGACGAATATATATATGTATATATAGAGAGAGATCGCCGTTGGGCCGAAAAAAACTTATATGTGCAAAATTGACATTTTGGTATCAATATTTTCCAAAAATATAACCTATAAATTGAAAAAACCTCCGACGTGTAAAAAAAAATATGGTTTTTACGAAAAAGGTAAGTTATTAAATATCTTATGTGAATACTAAATTAAAAAATGCCTTTTATGTGTTACCATATTATCACATAAGATAGTTTAAAAATGCACATCAGTTCACTGAATACCTCTTATTTGGTATGAATGTTATATAGGACATTTGTATACAACATAATAGTATGATAAAAATAAATTGATAACCAATTGCGCGCGAACTAGCGCGTCTTAACAATGCCATTTTATCAATTTTATTCTATTTATTTAGTTATTCATATTTCATATTAAGTAATTAATTTTACTGTTTGTTAAACTGACGTCTAGAAATAAACACTGATGTTCATGCCTCATAGTTCTTAAATATTATATTTTGCAGTTACAGTTCCAATTGGTTTTTTGTATTGATACATTTTTCACACTACTTATAAATTTAGTACTTTTATAAACTGTATTAAATGATTTTTTTTTAATATTAGTTGTTAAAAGAATGAATATGTTTCGATATAAAATAATGTATCATTTTGTTATGGCAGTTATAATAAAAGTCAATTATGGTGCAGTTTGGCTATAGAACATTAGTAATTGTTATGTCCTATATGACTGATAAAGTTTTAGTAAAAGTAACTTCTTATGTAACAAAAAAGCTGAAAACTCTGAATAACAAAAATACTATGTATTTTATTTTATAATTATCCCTTACATAAATTAACACACAAGTATAAATTCTAATATATTGCTTATTTTCGTGTCTTAAAAATGATTTGTTAATTTTTAAATGTTTTTTTTTGGTGTTCTGAAAAATTAGGATTTTGCACATCAAAGATTTTTTTGGCCCAAAGACGATACATTGAATCTATTATTTAGTGAAATTGTACAAACTACATTTAAAAAAGTCTAAACCGTAATTTGTTTCATATTTTATTTTTTTAGGCCCATTGGAGCTATTTAATTAAAAAATACATTGCCATTGGAAACTGAAGTTATGCACTGTTCAATATAATTTTGAAGTAGATTTTTTATTAAAAAAAAATATTTGTATGTTAATGGAAGCTAGATTTAATATAAGTATACATTTCAAATGTCAAAATATTACAAGTATTTAATTAATGTATAATATATAACCACAAGTGCTGGACAATTTTTTTTAGATTAACTATATTCTTGTAAATAATTACATATTTAACGTCATGTAAGAGGTTTGGCGTTAAAACTCTTTTCATAAGTGACAGATAACAGATCTCAACGGGTATTTAATAAACAAAAACTAAATATTCAAAAGAGACAACTATAACATGTCTTGTGTGTGTTTACTACTTATATTATTATAACAAAAAACTATTGCATGTTACTGAAATAGGAATGAATTTGTGATACATATTTCTGTAATTTTTTTTTTAAATTAATCAATTAAACTAGTATGAATAAATTGTATGGTAAAAAAAACGAAAATATTATAACTTTAAATTAATGCTTACGGTATACATCGTTAACGAACAGTTGTATTATAGCCTTTCTAACTATTACTCTTCTATTACATCCAAGTTCTGTCCAATGAACATCTGCAAAAAAAAAAAAAAAATAAACATCCAAGAAATAAATACAAGCTTTAGCATCGGTGCAAAGCTGAGATTATATTTCAGCTTCGATGTAGAGCTAAAAGGCTATTGGTACTGCAAAACAAAAGTTGCAGGATGACAACACACAATTAAGTTATTCAAGCCAAAGGTTAGTTTAATAGTTTATTAGAGATCTAATACACGTAAACGAAGCACACAACCCTAACACAATATTAACAATTTTCAAGTACATAAATTTGCTTACAAACACTTTAACGATAATTTTACAAATAATCAGTTCGGTCATGCTTGCTCTATCTATAATTGACTTTGGTTTCAAAAAGATTTAAAGAAAGAAAAAAATCGAAAATCGACCGTAACCGACCATCACACCCAATTATTTTCTTTTTTCGTACACTCAATAAAGAAGTTTCACTTCAAAAAAAAATCAATGGATAGATTGTAGAACAATAGACGCCATACATAAATATTTTTTCTTTATTGAATCGTTCAAGTCCTTAAATGTACCACAACTTCTCCTTCAAAAATTTGAAAAACACCAAACACAATTACTTATCTTTTACCTTAAACCTCCTAGTTAGGAAGTTTTTTCAACAAAAAAAATTAACAAAAATAACATTGATTAACTCAATTTACAACTATAATGCGTGCTTACCTCTGCTTATTGGAGGCTTGTCAATACCTGCAATAAAATATAAAATATCAAAATAAAAAAACAGTTTTAAATTAAGATTTAAGAGATTTAAGATTTAAGATCTGATTTATATCAGAAACATACAAACTTAAAAAAAAAATGCAAAACCAACTAACTAATGTAAAATATTGTTTAAGTTATAAATAATCAACTTTGTAAATTGTATGCATAAAATTATATAAGTTGAAACATACGTAAGGCCATGAATATTTCGTTTTGCAATATTCTTTGGCGTCCAAGGTATTCTAAAATTAAAAACAAATTAAATTTTAATCTACTACTTTGTTTATGATACAAATAAATATGTAAATACAAGTATAATATGATTATTCTAGATATATACACATTAATAGTGTACATATAAGACAGCGTATTATAAATATCGTAAGTAAAAGTGATTACTTTTGAGATCAAAAACGTCTGCTTGATCTGAAATAAAAACGAAAACATTTAATACTTCAAACAACCATATGTAAATTTTACAATAAAACGTTAAGACGATTATTACCCGGTATTGCAAACATAAAATTTAATTCATCTGAAATTAAACAAAAATAAATTCATTTTAAAACTGTAACTCAGTTGTTTATTCTATTTAGAAGTTATAAGATAATGTAATTAAGCCTAATTACACGTAGGAACATTTTCAATTATGTAAAAATGGTATTAAATCTACATTATTATACATAAATATAGAATTCTGTCAGTACATCAAATATAATATTTAGTACACTTCGGGAGCTCCTACGAAACCGATATGAACATATTATGTTTAGGAGTCCTGATTGGGTTTCTTGAACGGCCATACAAATATATTTTATTACTGTCTGGGAACTCTAACCGTAGAATGATGAATAAAATGTTAATAGGAATTCCACTTGGGAGATTAGTGAAATTCCCCGTACTCCAAGTGGTTTAAGGGAAGAGGTGAGATAGAGGAGTTTTATATAAATTTGAAGTGTATCTTTTTTCTATTATCAAGCTTCATCATTATTAATTTTTATATTATAGAATAATTACTACCCATTGTATATGCATCTCGACCAATAGTTGTTTTAATTGTATACGCCAATCCATCTAGAATAATATAATAATGATCTAGAAAAAATGTTAGCAACACTTGTGGTTATATATTATAAAATAGTTAAATATTTAAATAAACCATTAACCACAACAATAATACTCTGTAATCTGTATCGCACACGTATTCGGCAGCAGCATAGTCTGTTGTGTGCACTGAAGATGGTAACGCTGTTGTTGTAGAACGTATACGATATAGTGTATTATTTTTGTGGTGGGTATAGTAAAATTGAGATGATTTGAGATGGCGACGGTGAATCCATCTAGAAACTATTATCTTATAATGGCAGCGTTGGGCTTTAAAGGCTCGTTAAACTAATGATGATGATGTAACAATTTTAAATATATCTTACTCAGATTTCCATGATTACCAACCATGTCATAAGCTTTTTCCATGTATCCGTCTGTGATAAATTAATAAAATAAAATTTTAAAATAACACAATTTTATTTAAAAACTTTAAGGTTACCGACTTGTAATGTAAAGCTCTGTAATATATTCACCTGTAAAAAATTATTTTTTTTTAGCTTATTGATTATCTTGAATGAGTACGTCTAAATTAAATAATTACTTAAATCAATATTATCTGCCAAAACAATAACAAAGGAATATGATATGAAAATAATGTAAAATAACATTTTTATCTGCAAATAATAGCGAACATTAACACTTTTTTTAATAAAATATAGATTTGACTATTTATTTTTTTTCTATGATGCAGAGCTGAGAAAGTTAAGAAAATTAATGAAAGTAATTTAAAAAAATGATCGACTACAATAATACTGTTATTTTGAAAAAAACGTTAGATAAATTTAATGATTACTCTGCATACATGAAAATATAAAATATCAACAAGAACATGCATATATCATTAACAATCGTTAACTAATATACAAAATATAGTGTATCAAATAATTTGTTTACTTTTTCTAAAACAATAAATGAAAAAAAAAGGATTTGATATTTAATGAAATTAGCAGCATGGTTAATCGCAGGCTAGATACAAAAGTACAAAACTTTAATATGAATGTAGAAAATGCGGACTTACGATCTATAAAGTTTGCGAGTGTCACTTACTTAAATGATTGAAATGGTCGAGGGTTTAATACAGAAATCAATTCGAATATCTTTTAATACTAATAGTTTTAAAGTTGCTTTTCTGTGACTAGACAATGGGTGCCTAATTTCATTTATTTACATAGCTGGTTAATTTTTTCAATATCATTTCATATTTAGATTATTCTGCCGTGGTATTAAGACTATTTTCTTAACAGTTATTTCTTTATAAATGTCTCGTGAAACTAGTGTTAAGATTATAAACTTTAACCATATTTTAATGTATAAGTCATTCGATCGAGAAAAGGAAATGCTACTTATTTTACATTTTAATAATCCGAAATAATCTACCAAGAACGCCAAAGGTGGGTTGTGAAAACGTATGTGAAGTTGGCCTATCGAAAAAGCTAAATTTAATTTTTGACTGTACGATTATTTTGCTAGTTAAATGCAATAGTTTGCAAGTGAAATTTCAGTGCAGCTGCGTATCAAAAGTAAACATCGAAAAATGAAAACGACATTATACATAGTTGTAAAACGTATATTATGCTGTCTGTTATGTTTTTAGATGGCAACGAACCAGACGCCACTTTTAGCCACATGACATGTCGTTTTATAGGATTGTGGATGACTACAGAAATTCCAACATTATACAGGGTGATTCATTAAGGATAAGACACTCATTTTCTCGGAGTATATTAATATTTTGAAAAATATTTTTTTCCAAGATTTTTTGGTACAAATTGTACTATACGAGTAGTTTATAACCATAAGGATTTAGTAATAATTAACATAGCAGCTATACAATCTGATTATTTAAATATGTTTTATTGATTTAAACTTTCGATTATTTCACAAAAAGGATATAAGGTGGTATGCAGACAATTATTTTAACATAATCGCTAAAATACTGTGAAATTTATTAGTTAATTTTTAAACAATATTTAAAAATAAAAGCTTAAATATAAAGCAATTTTTTATTCTTATGCTTCGAGATCTAACTGTTCAAAAAGACTTCGCTTCGTTCCATAAACTCGCTTGTTTTGTATTTGATAAAAATCGTTTTCTCGTTTTATCTCTTTGTACTTAGAAGTCATGCCATTTATATCCGTTATGACACAAACTGTATCGTTTTCCACATCAACAGATTTTGTATAATGTGTTGGATATTTTGTACTCAGTGCCAATCCAATTAAAATACATTTCTGCTTAAAAGTATAATTTTCATCGTTTAAATCTTGAAAAAAGAAAACAATTTCAATTTAACTTACTAGTTACTAGTTTTCTTTATAATGAAAGATACGACAAATAAATATGCATGAAAAATCATACAGTGTGTTTGTTTAATAAAGTTGTATTATTATCAATAATTATTTACAACATATTATTAGACAACAACTTGGTAGAAAGACGGTCAAACACCAGATAAACGTCTAATATAATTATATATCTAGTATAATTCCTACTTTTAACTTCCGTAACTTACTATACTTTTGCTCTCGAAACGTCATATGTGTTACCTATCAATGTACATTCACAAACGACAAAAAATCAAAAACTATTTTCTCTAGAAGAACTTATTGTTTCTTCCTTTTTTGAGAACAGTTGCTGAACTTAAGGTTCAACTTAACAGAGTCAAATATAAATATCTATATGTTGTCTGCGTTTATTGCTTATGTTATTATAAAACAAACTACTGCATTTTACTATGATATGCACGAATCTTTGATATGTATGTCTGTAAATGAGTTGTTAAAAAAGTGATGTTTTTAATAACTGTAATAAATTTAAATAAACGCTTACGATACAAGTCGAAGAATAGCAGTTGTAATAAAGCCTTTCTAGTCAATTCTCTTCTTTTATCTCCAAGTTCTGACAAATCGACAACTGTAAAAAAAAGTGATACATCCGTGTTGCTACAAGTAATAAATATAAGTTTTTGCCTTTGTATGAAGCTGAGAATATATTTTTTTTACAATGATGTGTTATTATTTTTTGAGTCTTGATCACGGTTATCTACTCAGATTGGCTTAGACAGTTTTACTGGTATTCTATGTAGCACTGCATTAAACTTAAACACTGATAGTCAGATAGCAAACTACTACATGGAAGCACATACCCTTTCTTAATTTTTAAGTAATAGTCAATAATCATTTATACGCATTTTTTCTAGAACGTTAAAATTACAAAAAAAGAATAGAAATTATTCCTTTATTTACCTTTTATTACAAATCATAATGGAAATAAATTTAAAAATGATTCAAAGAACTGATTAAGAATTATTCTAGACGTGATGTACATATTCTTTATTTAATCATCATTATCCTTCATCTTTTAATAATACCTTTAATTTTAATTCGATCCCTATTCGCTTTTATTTTGATTCATGTATCCTGAAAAAGCTAACTCTGTGTATTTTGTAGTTAAATAGTTTGAAATAATATTTTACATATCATATATTATCCTTGAATATTGACTACACTGTAGTATGCACGACCGTGTGTAATCGATCTTCAAAACCCTTTATTAACTATTACAAAAAAAAAACTTATTGTTGGTTCTATGTTCCACTAGCAATTTTATTTAAATCTTGTGCCAAATAAACTAGCAATGACACGGGCGATATAGCAGCTATAATCCCTCAAGGTTTATAGAAAAAAAGAATATAATAGTAGATTATTTATGTACCTTGTCATCCCCCAATATAAGTATATAACCGTGGTCTGGATCACTGTCAATTTTAAAAACTACGGAAGACATGTGACCTTTTCAAAACTAATTGCCTTCATTAGTTATTAGTAATTTGTATTAATGGAGATGACGTAAATGTTTTTTTATTCGAGAAATCAATCAAAATATAATAGATTATCTCATAGAAATGATGATTAATAATCTACATTTGAAGAGTAAATTAGCATTATAATGCGTACTTACGTCTGTTGTAGAAAGGTCTATCAATATCTGCAATAAAATATCAAAATATTATATTAGTTAAAAAAAAGTCTATTTTATTTATAAAAATTACATACAAATTGAAAAAAATATGCTATTCTGATTAGCTAATCTAAAATATTGCTTAAACGTTAAATAACATTTAGTTGTCCCGCTAGAATTACCGATATGAATATTACCTTACATAATCATCAAAACTCAAAGTAAAAAATAAACTGTTTTTTGACTTTGAACTCAAATTGAATACTCATCGTTTTTATATAATAATCAATTTTAAAAAATTTTTGTGGAAAAAGCTAAAAGGGAAATACAAATGGAAACAACTGGAGTAGCGATCGGTCAACAACATATAGATGTACTGGGTTTTGCAGATGATTTTAATATATAAGGAATCTTCATGGAGGATACGGAAAAAGCAGCCCAAGCCCTCGAGCAAGCAGCCAGCAAGATATGGTTGAAAATCAATGCCGAAAAAACCAAAATACAGGAGTTGCTAGATAACGGAGACAACCCTGATACGGGGTCCCTAACTTTTGAAAAAGTTGATGAATTTCGGTGCTTAGGAGCTGCGTTGAGTACTAAAACTGGTTGAAATAGAGTCAGGATAACAAAGGCTGAACGAGCGTCATTTGCCTTAAGTAAGTTCTTAAAATAAAAATTGTTCTTAAAGAAAACCAAAGCGAGACTATATACGGCAATAATAAGGCCTACGCCTATGGCTGTGGAGCATGGTCTACCACCAGTACAATCGAAAGAATGCTCAGGACTTTTGAAAACAGAATTTGGAGCACAATTTGTGGATCAACTTATGATACCGAAAATACAACTTGGAGAAGAAAATTTAATAAAAAACTGCAAGACGAATTGGAAATTGCATCAGTCATCAGCTTCATTAGAGGGCAAAGGATTCAATGACTAGGACACGTGATGCGAAGAAGCGAGAATGATATAAGTAGAGCAGTCCTAAACTGGAAACCAATGGGAAAAAGATCTCGAGGGAGGCCCAGGAAAAGATGGTCGAATGTTGTGGAAGAAGACCTTGAAAAATTGGGAGTACAGGAATGGAGAGAATTAATTCAGGATCGAGAGAAATGGAGGGATATTGTGATGGCGGCCAAAACTCTTAGAGAGTATCAAGTACCATAGGAAGAAGAAGAAAACAGTATTGCGTAACTATATATAATTTTTAACATACGTAAGGCCATGATTATTTCGTTTTGCATTTTTCTCTGATATCCTATGTATTCTAAAATTAAATAAAAATCAGTTTTAATGTAGTTTTTTTCTCATGATAGAATTAAATATATAAAAATCAATTACTATTGAGTTCAAAAATGTCTGCTTGATCTGAAATTAAAAAAAAGCATTTAATACTTCAAACAACTGTGTTGGAATTTTTACATCAACTAATAAATCGTTTATTACCCGGTATTACAAACATATAATTCAATTCCTCTGAAATTAAGATTACATAAAAAAAAATGTTTAATTATATTGTAGTCTTCTATTTGATTTTAAATGTTGACATTAAAAATAAATATTGCCCAGGATTTATTTAGCAAGGGCTGAGTAAAATATTTGGATGAATGGTGTACTAAAGTGTTTATTTCGGGTTAGCAACGAAAAATATTTTGTATTTAAAGTACAAAATTCGTGTTTGAGGCCACTCTTAGAGGTGGAATTTTCAAAATGTACTATGCCACAATCCTTTGCGGGAGTGTACTTATCAACTTCCCAAAGTTTTATGGTGATCGGATGATTAGTGAACTAACGCATAAAGGTTAGACAAACAGGCAGACATATATTCATTTTTATATATTTAGATTAGAAGGCGTGCGTTATTAGAAGACGAGGTAAGGAACACATACGTACATATTTAATTCGTTAAAATTGCTTTGGTTATATATTTGAATAGAGTGGAAACTTCAATAAAAAAATTTACTGAATTAAAAATGTAATAATCCAATACCACTGGACTGAATTGTGTGAGTTCGAATTATGTACGTAGCCTAATATTTCCATAACTTTAACCCTAAGCATTTCCCGTACTTCAAGTACTTCTAGGGTAGAGATGAGAAAGAGGCTTTGTATTTCAATGTCATATATATTGTTCGATTATCATTATTATTTTATTATTATAAAAAATGAGTACCCATTGTATATTCATCTGCAAGAATAATTCTTTTAATTGTAAACGCCAATCCATCTAGAATAAAACAATAATGGTTTGACAAATAAAAACAATTTAGAATAGGATCATAATAAATTGATGTGTACATATTCAAAACACAAAAACACTATGCGTTAAGTGTATATACATTATATAATATAAATTATTTTAATTTCAAAATTTAAGTATTAGACGCTTATGCCCCCCCCCCCCCAAAGAAACAATCGATAGTACTCGAACGCCCCACCGGCACAGTAACTTATGCCGATATAGTTAGGGAAGTTAAGCCCGTTGTTCAGGATGAGTAACTCGCCTATGACATCACCACCAGGAGGGCAAAATCTGAAAATATAATTCTCAAAATCCCCGAGAAAGATCAGGCCGACATCCTTGCCACAGCGTTGAAAGCTAGTATGGATGAGTCAGTGGACATTAGGCGCCTGCCCCCGAGCGTCCCTTTGTTCCTCATAGAAATTGAGGATATGGTCGAAGAAGCCGAACTTAGAAACGCTCTGGTAGATTTTGACAATGACATTCATGACTTTGTTATTGGCGAAGGCAAAAATGGAATTAGAACAGCCCTCATTCGGGCCCCGATTAGAGCAGGGCTTAATCTGATTAACGCAAAAATGATTTATGTTGGATGGGCAGTATGCCGGATCACGGACTTCGTCACTAAAGAGCAATCATGCAACACATGTCAAGAAAAAGGACACTATGTCAAGGACTGACCCAGCACAGAAGGGAGGAGACTCTTAGTTAGCGTCGTACACTCGAAATTGCTGTACGGCGCAGAAATTTAGTCAGGTACTAAGAGCAAAATGGGGTGGAAAAAGCAGGACAAAAATCCAGAGAAAAGAAGCACTCAAAGTTGCCTTAGCATACTATACTGTTCTGCTGATACAATTCTGGTAGTGGCAAGAATCCCTCCGATAAACCTTATGGCAACGGAACGAAAAGAAACACACCGGTCAAAAATACAAGGAGATAACAATTACGAATACATCAATACAGAAACAAGAATAAAGCTGCTCAAGACATGACAAACCAAATGGACAGCGGCTGAATAGGGCCGGTGGACCTACAGACTAATTGCAGACATTAAAGCTTGGATGAATAGACGGCACAGAGAAGCTAATTATCACATAACACAGGCACAGACTGACCACGGCTGCTTTGCGGCAAATCTGCACATATTTGGTAAGATAAATGATCCTTCTTGATGGTATTGCGACCACAATAGCGATGATGCCTACCACACGTTCTTTGAATGTAATGCATGGCACGTCCTAAGAAATCGCATGAACACCCTAAAAGGATCCAAGGTAAACCCAGAAGCAATGGTAAGACATGTGGTTTCATCATTGGAGAAATGGAACCCTATTACCGATTTCATACACCATGTATTGCAAAAAAAAGAAGAAGAAGATAAAAGGTAAACATAACAATACAATTATTTACTAGTGTATATAATTTTAAGTATGTCTTACTCAGATTACCATGATTACCGATTGTGTCAAAAGCATTTTGCATGTGTTCATCTGTAATAAATTGTTAAAAAAGTATATAAAAAAAACAGTTATATTTAAAAACATAAAAGTTACTGACTTGTAATATAGTACTCTGTAATATATTCACCTGTAACAAATTACTTTTTTTTAGATTTTTAACCATTTTAAGTAAGTACGTCCAAATGATATAATTACTCAAATCAATATTATCTGCCAAAACATTAACAATGGCATATGAAAATAGAAAAATGTAAAAGACCATTTTTATCTGCAAATAATAACAAACAATAAAGCCTTTTTAATAAAACACAGACGCCAACATTTATTTTATACAATGCAGAGCTCGAAATATATTGCTTTTACACTATGTTTTTATTTTAATTTTAATTTTTGTTTGTTTGTTTTGTTTGGGTATAGTTGTTACAAAACATATTGGAATGGTATAATGTAGTTAATAGGCATTCGGGATATATTATAACATACCTATTTCACTACATCTGCTTAGTTGATAGAAAGTTAATAAAGATTTTGATTAGTCATAACAAAATTTGTAATAACATAAAAGAACCAATAAAAAAAATAAATTATAATAATTCTGTGCTTTCAGAAAAATGTTGAAATAGTTTAATGATTACCCTATATATATAAATAAAATCAAACGTCAACAAAAAATTCGTATGTCATTAACAATAGTTAAATAAAATTGTATACAATTTAAAGCGTTTCAAATATATGTTTTAGTTATTTTTCAGTATTTCTTTAGCAAAAAATTAGTTTCAAAAAAAAGTGTTATTTAATAAAATTCATTGTATAACTGAAATAAGTACCTTAATAATAATGTACAAAATGTGAATTTACTGGTCGTTGTAGTTTGCGAGTGTCATTTACATAAATGATTGAAATGGCCGTGGATTTAAGACAGAAATAAATATGACTAACTTTTTATACTAACCGTTTTAAAGTGGGTTTCTTACGAAATCCTTGTGAATGTCATCCTATTAGATGCCTGTATTAATTTATTTACAGAACTGGTTAATTTTTTTTACATGATTTTATATTTACATTGTTTCGATTGGTTTAGATTTTATTTTTTTAACGTTATTTTTATATAAACCACTGGTAGAACTAGTGTTTACACTAGAGTATTTGATCACATTTAATTGTGTACGTCATTAAAAAAAAAAATCTCACTTATTTTGTCTTTTACCAGTGTTCAACCAAATTGAATTTTAATATCAGTTTACTATTTTTGTAGCTTCGATGCGATAGCTGAGAATGTATTGTTTTTATAACGATTTGTTTTATGTTTTTGTCTGTAGTCATGGTAACTTTTTTCCTATTCAATTTTTTACCAATTTACTTGTGTAGCACCTCTATATATCCAAAATCGTATTCTCAAAACCGAAAAAAATTACCGGTTTTCCAATCGTCAACTTTAATTTGATATATCTTCGCAAAAAAACGATCGAATCTATTCGAATATTTCATAGAATATTGATTAGACATATTTACACATGCCTAAAAACCCATAAAATGTATACATTATGTATAATAGATCTATACGCCCTAAACTTACATTGACACGATAAGAATACCTTAAGTATAAAATACAACAAGTGTGTACAAAATTCGTTAGTTGAATTCAGCCTTGTTACTTAACTAATGATTGTGCCCGGCTTTTATCGCACAGTTTGCTTATGTATAAAGCCTATTGGCATTGATATGTGTCGTTCTTCGAAAAATTGTGTGTAATCAAGTAATATTGTTTATACAACGTTAATTCATTGTTATTTGGTATAACTTAACAAAGAAAAAGATACTGGTTTTTAGCCCAGTACATTTGGTATGTTTTCACATGCCCCTAAACAATTAAAAGAGCGTCATAGGTCATATGTTGCATTAGTTGAAAAGTAGGTGATAGGGTGGATAGTAAATGTAAAATTTATAATAGCAAAATTTTATTAAAACCCAATCCACGAAAATGAAATACTTAACGCATATACGTGTTTCAAAAACTATACTGTCATCTTCAGTGCCGATCGTCGACTTAATCGGCAACAAAATGTCTTGTATAGGTTCAATGACGTCATCGTAAATACCGGAAAGTCACCGGTGTACGCATTTGTATAAAAATCAAAGTAATTTTAACAAACATCGTTATTTTAAATTGATAAATATGCAATTTTTTGGATGTTTCCTTATTTTGAAGGGGAAGGGGTGAATTTTTCGCCTAATTAAGTAACTTTCGGGCACGATATCTAATCTACAGAAAAGAAACCTGTTTAGCGGCTTAAAAGATATCGAGGGTCCAGACAAAAAATTTAAAAAAACACATTATTGTATTGTAAATACAATGTCTGTTCAGCTCCGAATCGTAGCTAACAAATCATATTAAACTATTATAATGGTCACAGATGTGTATTAATAATAAACAACGAAATATAAAAATAAAATATTACACCATTGTAAGACGTGTACCTACCATAAGCTGTGTGATTAAGCAAAAATAATAAAATGTGTGTTTATACAGCCGTTACCAAATGTACAGCAAAACTAGGCTATAAGGCTTTTCCAACCAAAATAAATGTTTGCGTTTATAAAGATACATGGCCTTTATAATAAAATACAAATTAAATGTAATAATTTTGTAATACTGGGAGCTACATTTTTATTTTTTTGTTCCAAAAAGTATTTATTATTTTATTAAGCTAAAATAAAGCATTTTTAACTAATATTTCTCCTTCTGCAAAATCGAGAAAAATGATTAAATTTCTTAATGAGTTATTTTGTTTTTTTATGTTTGTATACACTGTAATTTTTAATACTGGACCAATTGTTTTAAGGGGTAACTATATAGAACACAAATTGTTTTGGTACTTTGAAGGGGTAAAGGTTGAATCAGTTCACAGCTATACCTTTAAAAACCCATAAGTTATTAAAGTTTCAACTGTAACTGACTAAAATTTTGGAAAAAATGATCGGATTGAGTTGAAATTTATGAGAAATATTTATTCACAGTATATCTATATAATTTAAATGACCACGCTGCACTGTTTCGAATGATCATCAATACTTAAATAAAAAAAACTGTTTATTAAATTTGAATTTTAATAAAAATGCTCTTCGTTATTTTATAATAAACATCATCATCATTTAGTTTAACGGGCCATCACGAGATGGTTTCTTGGTGAATTCGCTATCCGGGACGGGTCGTCAATCTGTCGATGGAGAGGTAGATGACGGTTCCTTTTCACTGGACGATTGCTAGTCAAAAATCTTGAAAAATTGTTGCATAGCTATATTTAATTTTAAACATACATAAGGCCATGAATATTTCATTTTGCATTTTTCTCTGGTACCCTATGTATTCTAAAATTCAAAACAAATTCAATTTGAATGTACATATTTTCTCATGATTTAAATAAATATGTAAATAGGTTTATGTATTATATGCCCGATATATTTTTATAATTTTTACATGTAAGACTGTGTAAAGTATTAAATATATATAATAACAAATATGTAAACATGATTACTATTGATTTCAAAAACGTTTGCTTGATCTGAAATTAAAAGAAAAACATTAAATACCCGAATAACTATGTGGAAGTTTGACCGTAAAATATTAAGACGTTTATTACCCGGTAATACAAACATAAAACTTAACTCCTCTGAAATTAAGATGACATAAATAGTTATTAAAAAGTTATGTAGTTTTCTTTTTTCTTTCAAATTAGAAGATGAGGTAATCAAGGTAAAAAACACATATGTGCATTTTCAGTTTGGGAAAAATGATCTCCGTTCTAAATTATTGAATGGAGTGGAAACTTCTTTGTTATAAATTTACTGTTTGGTTTTTTTTTTTTTGTATTTTTGTTATTTAAATGTTAACATGTTTATAATGAAATAAAGTTTACATCGGAGCTTGAAAAAAATAAACATTGTTTTATTCACGAATCCTCTATGAATTACAACTGAAATGGTCTATGAAGCTAGTGAGATGTGGGGTTCTGATATTTGTTCTAAAAAACAAAATAAAAAATATAGGTATACAAATATTTTATAAAATAATGACTACCGAATGTATATGCATTTCCATGAATGACTCTTTTAATTATATAGGCCAATCCATCTAGAAAAAACAATAATGGTTTAAGCTATAAAAACAATTAAAAAAAGAATCTGAATTCGTGAGAAACTAATCTTAACCGATTTTAAAAACTATAACTTTTAATTTATAAACGATTTGATATTCAGACAAACATAACGCAACAATTAAATACTGTTGTTTTAGTTTTAGTATGTCTTACTTAGATTTTCGTAAAATGTATTAAAAACCCTTTCCATTTGTTCGTCTATAACAAATGATTGAACAATTATTTTAAAAAAAAATTATATATTTATACAAAAATGTACTGGTTACTAACTTGTAATTTGAAACTCTATAATATATTTACCTGTAAAAAATTTTTTTTTAAATTGTATTTACTACATTGATTAGGCACGTCTAAATTAAATAATTACTCATATCAATAGTATCGGCCAAAAAATTAACAAAGGCATACGATATTAAAAAAATGTTAAATATCATTTTTATCTTCAAATAATAACAAACGATGAAGCCCTTTTTAAGAAAACACAGATGACAACTAATTATTTCCTACGATGCAGTGCCCAGAAAGTTTGGATTTTACATTGTTTTTATTTTTAGTTTTTATGTGGGCCCAACGTTGAGTGCAGCAGTGGTTTAACCCAGCAACATTTAGAAACTGAGGTTATGATATATTTTTATTTAGAATTAAACATACTTTAAAGCAACACTGGCCTGTTTTTGATTTTTTAATTTTCCAGTAGATTGCAGAACTGAATACGTTTTTGCATTAATACATTTCATGTTCCACGATGGAAATTAAAAATGTATTACTCCTTTAAACTGATTTATGGCATAGGCCACTGTTGCGCTCAACGCTTCAATTTGCAATACCATAAAAGAATTAATAATAAAAAAATATATATATATAAACTAGAACAATACTGTTATTTCGGAAGAACATTAGGAAAGTTAAATGATTACCATGCATACATAATTAAAATCAAACATCGACAAAAAAATGTATAAGTCATTAACAACAGTTAAATAAATTTGTATAAAGTTTAAGTATTTTAAGTAATTTTTTTAAATATTTTCCTGTTTATATTTGTTATTTAACAAATTTGGCTGCATCGATAAAATATATCGCAAGCTAGATAAAATAAAAATTTACAAAACCTTAAGGCTAATGGAAATCTCTATTTATTAAGGGTCAAATGATAGGCAATATTTGACAAAAATTGATCTAGTAACTATTTTAAGTATGCCAACTAACTTTTATTGTAAATAGGTATAAAGTTTTCCAGTTGTAAAACTTTTAAAGTTATTTTTCTCTGAGTTACAGTGAAAGTTTACTATTTTCTTTATGGGGGCTAAACTGCCGATTTTTCATTTATTTATTAGAAAATTAGTTAGATTTATTAGAAAAAATTGATTTTGGTTCAGTAGACACTTTAAAAAGTTTGTTTTAGTATTTATTTGTATACAATTTTGAGCTCTCCGTTCTCCTTAATAATAATGTACAAAACGTGGACTTACGGTCATTGAAGCTTGTGAGTGTGACTTATTTAAATTATTGAAATGGTCAAGACAGAAATCAATTAGATGTATTTTTATAGTCATAGTTTTAAAAGTGTTTTCTTGAGACTAGAAAATTGCTAGGTTGCCTAGGTTGCCTACGTTAAATAATTATTTATATACCTGGTTCATTTTTTCAATATAATTTTATATTTACATTTTATATTTCTATATAAACCACTAAAGAAAATAAGCTGTCTTTTGTAATTTCAGTACACACCTCATAGGTGCTAGTTAATTAGTGTTTAGTTTAATTAGGATTAATTTAAAATAAAGAAAAATTTATAATGGTGACGTGGATCACGAGTGAAACGAAAGAGGAAAAAAAAGTTACAGTCTATCAGTATTTGTTGCTAAATTAACAAGCTCTGTATTGAATAATTTATCATATAATTTTCAAAGATGAGTCTACGATTAATTTAATAAAACTTAAATAAAACTATTAACAATTTTGAATAAACGAGAAAAAAAACTTACAGTCTACTTAAAGCCTAACGGCTAAAATTATAAAACTTGGAACATGCTTTAGCTGCTAGCTCCTGAATAGTGATTATTTATGATTTATAATCTCCTTGCGATTTATAATCTAGTAGTATAGTCTTAATTATACGTTCTGGCCAAACGTTTGCACGGCGACGACGACTCGTTATTATTTAGATGGCATCTTATATGTTTTTATACGTTTAGTATGCGTGCTACACTTTAAACTAGGTGAAACTAGACTGCATTACTCTATTAACAGCGTTGACATGACTAATTCCTGAAACCTTATTTTCTAAGCCCTGATCAGATATTACACTTTCGATGCACGGAAGTTAACGTCCTCTTCAAAAATGCTGAAATCGTAGATGGTAAAAATTTATAGACTATCAACATTTTAAACAATACATCAACAACAATCATGTTTAAAATAGTGAGTAAACTTATTTATTATGAAATACAATTAATTAATTGACAATAAGAATAATTAGGGCGGTATACATAAAACATTTAAACTAGTATGTAATATATAAGTTAGTTAATAAAAACAACCTTGAATGTAAAGAAATTATTTATCCCATTGTATTCCAGCTTAACCCATTAGCTAACCGATCCATAAGTCTTTGCCCTCTTCTAGCATATGGCTCGAAGTATACTTCATAAAAGTAGTTTTGCTCAAACTCTTTGTACCAAGAAAGAATGTCATTGACATTCTTTATGACACAAATATTATAATTACTTACCTCAACACTTTTTGTGTGTTGTAATGGATCTATTGTACTCAATGCTAGTCCAATTAATTGACATATCTGCTTAAAACTATAACTACTATATTTTTCACCTTAAAAAAAAAATTATCAACTTAGTAAGTTACAAAATTACTATGATTTTGCTCTCGACAATTCATATGTATTATCAATATATATTAACAAACAAAAAAAAATGAAATGCTCCTAATGCAATTATGCCTCCTTGATAATTCGTAGACTTATGATTTAACTTAACTGGGCCAACTGATAAAAATGTAAATCTACCATCACCACCATTAATTGAAAAACCACCATTTTAATGAAAAAGATATGTTTTTATAAATTATAAAATTGAATTAGTTATGTATAGATTATATGCTCAAAAAAGCACAACTGTAATAACTTGAAGTGAAGACTTACGGTAAAAGTCCTTGTTAAACAGTTGTATTATAGCCCTTCTAGTTATGTCTCTTCTTTTATTTCCAAGTTTTGACCAATCAAGAAGTGCTAAAAAATAACAAATATCCGTAATAAATCCAAGCTCGATGCAAAGCTGAGAATATATTTTTTGTATATGATCAGTTTTTATTTGTTATTTATTAGTCTTGTTCACGGTTATCTACCCGGGTTGGCGCACGCCGTTTAATTGATAGCCTATGCGGCATTTGTTTTCCGTATAAAATTTGTTTCTCTAACCACAAGTTTTTATTGTTCAATCTGACGCAACATAAACTAGAATACGACACAGGCTATAACAGC
Source organism: Adelges cooleyi (assembly GCF_023614345.1). Classification (NCBI taxonomy): domain Eukaryota; kingdom Metazoa; phylum Arthropoda; class Insecta; order Hemiptera; family Adelgidae; genus Adelges; species Adelges cooleyi. The sequence continues at coordinate 3,863,374 of NW_026095751.1, forward strand.
TATAATAGTCCTTCCAAATATAATAAAATAATTACACTCCCAACTACATAGGGTCGGCCACCCTAGTCTTACACTTCCATAGAGCTCGGTCTTCTAGATCTCGTTCAATCATCCCCGCTATCATCATATCACTCTGTATTCCGTCCATCCAAATTTTCTTTGGTCTACCCCTTCCTCTTTTCCCCTCTACGCTAATCTTCATAACACCTCTCACTGATTTTGCCTCATCTCTTCTCATAACATGACCGAACCATCTCAATCTATTCTCTCTTATTTTCTTTACAATTGATGCAACTGCTAGACTGCCCTTTATGTATTAATTTCTTATTCTATCTTCCCTAGTCACTCCACTCATCCATCTTAACATTCTGATCTCCACTACACTCTGCATTCTCTGTTCCGTTTTGCCCAACATTCCGACCCATATAACATTGCTGGCCTCACTACCGACCTATAAAATTTACCTTTCAATCTAATAGGCATCCTTCTGTCACACAAAACACCCAACGATCCCCTCCACTTCATCCATCCACAACTTATTCTATTTTTCACATCCTCCTCGTACCCATCATTTTTCTGTACCACCAATTTTAAGTACTTAAACCTATCAACCTCACACACTTCATCATCACCCATCTGCATTACCTGTCTTACCCTTTAACCTTATCCAAAATCAAACACGATTGTCTCCGTTTTACTCCGACTAATCCTCAGTATTTCCCTTCAAGCGCTTCTCTCTACTCTTCATGTCTCTCGCCCAATTCTTCCGGACTTTCCCTCACTAACACTACGTCATCCACAAACAGAGGGACACCTCCCCCTGTATATCTATCGTAGATTCGTCCATTACTAAAGAAATTGAGTAAGGACTCAACGCTGAACTTTGACGCTCACCTACTCTTAGACTAAAATCTTCAGTTTTTTCATGCACACTCGTCACTCTTGTACTTGCCCCTTCATACATTTCCTCTATTACTTTCACATAAACCCTCGGAACTCCTTTCTTCCTTACGTTCACCTCAAAACCTCTCTAGGGACTCTATCATATGCCTTTTCTAAATCTATAAATACCAAAAGTATAGCACAAAAAACCTTAAATTAACCAAAATTTCCCCTTCGATACTTAGAAAAACCTCAAACAAGTTTATTCACCGTTTATCTTAAATATACTTTAATTAATTTAAAAAAATGCTTCTAGACTTCTCCCAGACTTTCTTAGTTATAGTTCATACGATGTTAATGATTAATAGTCTATGTCTGGAGGGTAAATTACAATTATAATGCGTGCTTACCGCTGTTTACCGAAGGCCTATCAATATCTGGAAAAAATTATAATATAAAATCAAGATATAATATCGGTTAAAAAAAGCAAGTACAGTGGGGTCAGGGCATAGTGGGAACGGAGCATAGTGGAGTTGAGGCATAATAAGGTCAAAGCATAGCGAGGAATAGGAGGTCATAGGTTTACAGTAATTGTTACAACTAAAAGGGATATAATTACTATCAAATAAACGATTCGATGCGAATCAGTAGTTAATATTTTTAAACCAATACAGTTCTAACCAAGCACAGTATAAACTAGCATAATAAGAAAGTATTAAAGTGAGGGGCAGTTTTTACAGATTTACATTAAAGCGTTTATTAGAAAGTGATTTTATCCGAGTAAGCTAGTACAGTGGATACGGAGAGGTCACAATTCTAAAGAAATTGTTATTATATAAGAGATTAAATTTGGTCCAGTATTAAATAAGTAACAGTGTATACAGGCACAAAAAAAAAACCATATCATTGTAAAATCAAAAGCATCGAAGATAAAACATTTTTATGGATTTTTGTGTAAAAGACTAAAGTGGTCATATAATAGGTTTTTTGGGGTAGCTATAAAATATCAAAATATAATAACAGTTTAATATTTTATTTATCACAGTCCCACACAAATTGAAAACAAATAAAAAACCAGATAATTAATCTAAAATATTGCTTAAACTTTAAATAACTTATAGTAAACCCGCTTGAATCGACAATATGAACATTGTTTTGAATGATCAGTAAAACTTAAATTTAAATATTAAAGTTTTTTGACTTTGAACTCGAATCGCATATTCATCGTTTTTATATAATGCCCAATTTTGAAATATTTTTTAATAACTAAACTTTAACTTAAACTTTAATTTTAAACATACGCAAGGTCATGATTATTTCATTCTGCATTTTCCTCTGATACCCTATGTATTCTAAAATTCAAAACAAATACAATTTTAATATAAATATTACCTCACGATAGAAATAAATATGTGCATATAATATTATTCTAGATATGTCCGATACATAATAATAATTTAAATATAAAGTAATAAATATGTAATGGCGATTACTGTCGAGATCCAAAACATCTGCTTGATCTGAAATTAAAACCAAAACGTTCAATACTTGATGAATATCTACTTTGTAAAAATGTGATCATAAAATTCAATGACATTCATATTACCCGGTATTGCAAACATAAAATTCAATTCCTCTGAAATTATGATTAGACAAATTAATTATTAAACATTGATCAACAATCAAATCAACAGAACATGGACCGACTACTACTTTATCTTAAATATCTTATACTTAGATCAAGAATAAAACGCTGTTGTTTTAAAAAAAAATAAAACATATAGGTACACAAATATTATTTAAAATAATGAATACCCATTGTGTATGCATCTCCAGTAATAGTTCTTTTTATTGTGTAAGCCAATCCACCTAGAATATAACAATAATGGTTTGAGTTATAAAAACAATTTAAAAAATAATCATAATTGGTAAACTACTAATCTCAACAAATTAGAATAACCATAATTTTAAATTTATAAGTAACTTGATATTAAGGCGAACATAATAAATAATTTATATACTAGTGTAGAAATTTTAAGTATGCCATACTGATATTTCCATAAAACGTGTTAAAAGCGCTTTCCATGTGTTCGTCTGTAATAAATTATTAAACAAATATTTAAAAAAACAATTATATTTATAAACTCAAACGTTACTGACTTGTAATATGAAATTCATTAATATATTCACCTGTAAAATATTATTTCTTATTATAGATTTTTAATTACCTTGAGTAAGTACGTCAAAATGAAATAATTACTTATATCAATAGTATCTGCCAAAACATTATCAAAAGCATATGATATTAAAAAAATGTAAAATATCATTTTTATCTGCAAATAATAATAAACGATAACATTTTTTTTTAATAAAACAGAAGCCAACTATTTATGCTCTACGATGCAAATTTTAGTTACTGAGTGGACCCACTATATCTTCTCAGTTAGTGGAAAGATATTTGTATGTAGCATGTCTTTAATATAGATTAAACATATTATCCAAAAGTTAGTTTATAGGACAAACTTAACGTGAAATGGAGCGAAACAATATGAAACCATACATATATTTTAACTTAAAAATACAACGAGTCCAAATTATTAATTAGACTTGAAAAGTAGTCAAATTACTCTTACATTAATGTGCGATATTTTTTAATACATACTGATACCAAATATGGTGAAAATAAAAAAACATTTTCTTTAGAAGTGGTAAAAAAAGCTTGTTTATTATTATTGTAGTCAAACAGTTGTAGTTCTTAATGAAAAACCAAAAAAAAACTACTATGGTGAAAATGGGGTATGGTGGTTGTAGAAAATAATGAAATGGCTAGTTTATAGCCCTTCGGAAGTCAACAGTCAACTAAAATTGTATGAAAGTGTTCCAATTTATTTTTTTAAGTTTATCTACAACAAAAAAATGATTTACAAAAAATGTTTGTTATTTAATAAAATTGGCTGTATGGCTTAAACATATCGCAGGTTGAATACAAAAATAAAAAATTACAAAACTTTAATAAGAATGTACAATATGTGGACTTACCGTCATTGAAATTTGTGAGTGTCACTTACATAAATGATTGCAATGGTCGAGCTTTTAAGACAGAAATCAATTTGATTAGCTTTTTATACTAATATTTTTAAATTTGCTTTCTTGTGACTAGCCAATGAGTGTCTACGTTAACTTATTTACATAGTTGGTTTATTTTTTTTAATACGATTTCATATTTACATTTTTTTAAAGTGTTGTTTAGACTATTTTCTTAACAGTTATTTCTATATAAATCACTAAACGAAAGAACTGTCTTTTTAATTTCAGTATATACCTCATAGGTGCTAGTCAATTAGTCAACTGTCTATATTCTCGATTAGTTAGTTCATTGATCATAATGCACGAAGAAAAATGCTAAACGGGTTTAAAATGTAAACTAGTGTTTACATTAGAGACATTAAATTGTAAAAGTTATTCGCAAAAAATCTTCTTTATTTTATCTTTACTCTTTTGAAGAATTATTTTTGTCTTTTAACAGCTATTAACATGTTAACATTATTAGCTCCAACGCAATTTATATACGAACCATAAGAAATACTAACTAGCAACTTGTCAGAGCAGAAATACGAAATATAATTTTGAGTATAAATGTTAACGAAGTATCTAGTAAAGACCACGTCGACTGGTTATTATAGACTGATCGTTGTTTAGTTGCATGTCAAACTCTTATTTCCATTTTAAATTTGACTTAATAAATGACATTTTAGCGGTATTTGGGCTAGTTTGGTTTTAATATATTATATTATTTTTAAACATGTAAACAGGTGAAACTGTTGTTAATAATACATAATAAGGTGAGGTGGACGGCGTCACGTGAATTTTGAAAAGGCCTCCAGCCATAAGACATATTCATTTCAATACGATTCAAAAATTTCCCAAATCAGAGACACGTGTGTACATTTTCATCTGTTAGTATGTAGTACCTATCAGTTTTATGTGTATACTTGATTTGAGACAACGATACCATATTGACAACAGAGAAGTAAAAGCCTTATGGTTTAGTGATATAGAAACAGCATCGTCTTTCTTCTTGAACTTCGTTAAAATTAATAGTATTCCCAATGTTGAAATATCAATGTAAGTACGCATTAATATTGTTAAGATAAACTCGTTTTCTTAGTAAGTAAAATATTATGGCATTATTTATATTAACAATTCAGTTGTTATAGATATAGCAGAGGAACAAAACTTAAAAGTATGGTAAGAAATGAAATGGAGTAGTAGACGCGGTAAATTATTTGAATGCCTTGTATGTTACTGTGTGTACTTATAATGAAGAAAATGGATGTGATTGCTTGAAGTAATAATGTCTTTTTCAAACATTTTCAAATTGTATAGGGTGATAAAGTATTAGGAATCAATATTAAACAGTACATTAACAATAATAATGTTCATAATGATGAGAAAACTGTTTATTATGAAATACATTCAATTATTTAACACAAAACATATTAAAGTATACATAACATTATTTAAATAAAACAACTAAAGTACTGTGTAATTTATAAGGTTATTATTAAACGATATTTAAAAAAAAACTTAAGTTTTCCTTTGCTTAAATATTCAGAACTAAATGATCAAGAAATCTTTGATTTTTTTTATAAATATTTTCATAGTCTACTTGATAAAATTCTTTCTCAAACTCTTTGTATTTAGAACGAATGCCATTTACATGATTTATTAGACAAACAGAGAATTCATCCTCTTCAGCAGATTCGGCATAATTTAATGGATTATTTATGTTCAATCCTAATCCAATCAATTGACACTTTTGTTTTAAACTGTAATTACTATAGTAACCTTGAAAACAAAATAAAAAATGTTCAACTTAGCTAACTAGTTACTAGTTTTCTTTATAGTAAAAGGCAAAACAAATGAAAATTTAAAAAGATATAAATTTAAAGTGTGTCCACTATCCATATAATACAGCTATATTATTTTTAATTAACAAATTGTTTTACTTGTGAGGAATATAACCGGACATCAGATTTACATATAAATTATATCTCGAATATATAGTTTAGTATGATAGTAAAAAATACATTCAAACAAAAAAATTTAAACCGTAGATACCTAGTTTCATAATTAATTTTACTAGAAATATAAGAGATTTAAAAAAAAAAATAATAATAATCATCGGAAACTGAAGTTATCACTCGTTTAATATAACTCTCTAGTGAATTGTTTGATTTCAAAAAAAAAATTATGGTTGTGATGGCTAGATATAATATAAGTATAAATTGAAGAGTTTTTTTTGAGAGGAATCATGTTCAGTTTTTTTTTAATTATAAAGAAAAAGAAAATCTCTTCTAATGACCATTTTTCAAACAATTTTTGATATTTTATCTTTGACGCAAAGCTAAAAATACATCATTTTTTGCATTGAATGTGTCTGAACTAACAATGGTTAAATAATATTGATGTATTTAGAGAGCAACAGTGTTGTAAGTCACGTTTTCAAAATATCTGAAGGCACACCACTAGTAGATAAATCTACCTTTACAAATATCCGTACTAAGTAAATATCTGTATTTAATAAACAATAACTTAATTGAAAACATAGAGTCCAATTATAATACAGGGTGATTATTTTATCATGAACCACTTATAACCTCACTGGGTTTAATTAATAATTTATTTTTTTTTCTATAATGTGTTTATACAATGTGATCTCAATTTCACAATTTTTTTTTTTGTTTTTCCCCATCCTTCCAACTTAGTTTTTTTGATAGCAACTTTTGAAACTTAAATGATAACGTATATATTTTATTAACTTTTTAAATTGAGAATAATGTATTACAAATTTTTACTGGTCGTTAACCAGTTTCGGACAACTATTTTTAAAGTTTAGAGTTTACAAGTTGGATGGGAGGAGAAGTGCGGTTGGGAAATGCGTGCAGATAAAAAAATTACTACACTCCACTTTCCCTATTATAATAATTTTGAAAGAATGCTTACTATATATTTCGAATAAGAACAGTTGTAAAATAGCCTTTCTAGTTAATTCTCTTCTTTTTTCTCCAAGTTTTGACCAATCGTGAACCGCTAAAAATAATAAAAATCTGTGTTGCTACAAATAATAAATACGAGCTCGGTGCAAATGGAAATAAATTCTAAAAGAATTCAAAGAATAGATTTAGAATATTTATCTATCACAATTCATTTCCAGTGAGGCAGTGGTTACAATGTTCACGCTGTCGGTCAAGCTACTGAAACTCTAACAAACCAAAACTTCCCCTTCAATAATTTAAAAAACCCTAAACAAGTATACTCATCTTCTATCTTAAATCTACTATATTTTTTTAAAAATGTCTTCTCGCTTCTTCCAGACTTTTGTTATGAACATCTGTATAAAAAAAGTTCACGAAGAAATGTGTCCACTTAAAAATATATGGGCTGCATTAATTATTAGTAATTTGTATTCATTAGGAACAGGTAAATTTGTTTTTTGTATTCGAGGTATCAATAGAAATAGCATCGATTAAATCAGTTTACAACTATAATGTGTGCTTACTTCTGTCTACCGAATGCCTATCAATATCTGCAAAAAAAAAAAATAGTTTTGTGTATTTTTATTAATCACAGTCACAAATAAACTGAAAAAAAAAATAAAAAACTAGACTATTAATCTATAATATTGCTTAAACTTTTTATAACTTATAGTAACCCCGCTTAAACAGACGATATGAAATATTGTTTCTAATTACCATCAAAACTTAAATTAAAAAAATACTATTTTTTGACTATGAACTTGAATTGATTATTCATCGTTTTTATATAATGATTAATTATTTTAATGTTTATTTTCATTGGTATATTTAGTTTTAAACATACGTAAGGCAAGGAATATTTCAATTTGCATTTTTCTCTGGTATCCTATGTATTCTAAAATTCAAAACAAATTAAATTTTAAAGTGTGTATATATAATATATATATTGTAGTTGTACCCGATACATAAAATAAACTATTATTACATTTAAGACAGAAGATTTAGACTATTACATAAGTACATAAATTAAGACTGCGTAGAGTTATTTAAGTATAACACAATTAATTAGTAATGATGATTACTATTGAGATCCAAAACGTCTGCTTGATCTGAAATTTAAACGAAAACATTTCACACTTAATGAATATCAAAAACTTTGTAAAAAATTGACTAGAAAATGCTAAGACATATTTTATTACCTGGTATTGTAAACATAAAATTCAATTCCTCTGAAATGAACATTACCTAAATTAATTGTTAAATTATAATGTAGTTTTCTATTTTATTTTTTTAATTATAACACGAGGTAATTGAGGTAAAAGCGTATAAGTGTATTTTTAGTTTTGTAAAATTTGTTCGTTCTACATTATTGAAGAGAGCACATACTTTATTGTAATAAATTTCTAAATTATAGTAGATATGATGAGCAGAATAAAATATAAATATTAAATGAGATAAAAATAAACTATCACCAGTTATTTTTGTCAGAAAAATTCCATTTAGTTTTTACAATAATATGTAAAAACCTCTGGTTAAATTAAATAATCTAGTGGCACCAGTCTGAAATGAGAGGGTTAAAATTCTGCATCTAGACTATTATTCCCATATCTTAAACCATATGCATTTACCTACTAAGTCACCTTTACTCTTGATTTATTACACTTTAGTTTTTTTTTAGTTATTTAGCTGTTAACATGCGTATGAAGCAATAAAATATAAATCAGAGCTTGAACAAAAAAAAATATTATTTTAGTATTCATGAATTGTCTATGAAAAAACCCTTTTTTTTCTCCACTCCGCGGAAACACATTGAATCATGGATATAATCTTAGCAAAAGTATATAAATTAAAAATTTCAGTAAGAAGATTTTATATTTTTGCCACTAATATTTGTTATAATTTATACCACCTTAAACTTGTCACTCCTAGTACACTAGTACACCTCTCGTTAACTCCTCGTGAATAAACTTTGAAAAATTCACACCTTACATGTGTACATTTGAAAAACAAAAGTACAGAATACAACTATGTTCAGAGATAAACCTAATCTATCGGAGAAAGCAACAAAACTATCTAAATCACACTGAACTCTTAGACTATCGTCCATAGAGCCTATTTACGTGAAAATTTTAATGTCAAAATGTTTAATATTTAATTATAATTATCATCCGCTACTTTTGCTGAACAATGTATAGCAAACTTTACATAGGACCCTGGTACTTTGGACTAAAAATGTTTTCTACTAATTTGAAATTCTAGTGTGTATTGTTTGGTCAAGAATGCATTGTTCTAATTTTGAATTAAATAATATAAAATTTACTTTCTGCCTTAGGCGCGTAACAACTTATAGCAAACTTTACGTATGGGTCCCTGGTAATATAGCCGGTGCCAGCGAGCACATTTTTATACTCATCAGTAATGCACGCTGTCGCACTGCGGCCACCGGTCATGTGGAAGCTGGGGCCGGAAAAAGGAAAAAGGAGGGATGATCGTGAAGTCACATATAAAAACCAATATCACGATGACTGTACTAAACCTAATCGTTGTTAGAAAATTAGTCGTAGTTGTTCTAAAAAATATAAGTACACAAATATTTCATAATATAATAAATACCCATTGTATATGCATCTTGACTTATAACTCTTTTAAGTGTATAGGCCAATCCATCTAGAATAAAAAAATGATGTTTTGAGTTATAAAAACAATTTTAATAATTTCGTAATTCGTGCACTACTATTCTCAACATTTGAGAAACTATATTTTTCAATATAAATAATTTGATAATCAGGTAAATAAAATAAAAAAAGAGTATAGCATTGTAATCATTTTAAGCATATCTTACTCAGATTTCCAAGATTTCCAATCGTGTTCGAAGCGTTTTCCATAAGTTCGTCTGTAATAAATCATTGAACTAATATTTTAAAAAACAATTAAATTTAAAAACATAAGGATACTGACTGGTAATGTGAAATTCATTAATATATTCACCTGTAAAATATCATTTCTTATTAATATAGAGTTTTAACTACCTTAAGTAGTTCACATGTAAATGTAATAATTACTCATATCAATAGTATCTGACAAAACATTAACGAATGCGTATGATATTAAATAAATATAAAATATCATTTTTATCTGCAAATAATATTAAACGATAAATATTTTATTAATAAAACACAGAAGGCAACTAATTATTATCTACGATGCAGTGACCAGAAAGTTTTGATTTTGCATTGTTGTTATTTTTGTCTGGGACCCCGTATACCTTTTAAATTACTGGAAAGATACTTTTATTTAACATGTCTATAAATTGAAAGTATTATCTAAAATATTAAGCAAAACACAATTAAAATATACATATTTATCAACTTAAAATTACGATGAGTACATATTATTAACTATACTTGAAAATTAGTCAAATTATTCCTACATTCATATGTGATCTTTTTTTAACATAGCTATACCAACTATGGTAAAAATAAATAAATCTCTTTTTTGGAAGAGGTGATAATAGTTGGTTTATTGCGCTATTATTAGTGTAGTCAAACGGTTTTTTTTCTTAATGAAAGCGAAGGGGTATAGTGTTAATGGAACATATTTAAATTACGAGTTTATATCTCTTTCTAAGTCAACAGTTAACCAAAATTGTATACAATTTTAAGTGTTTCAAATTATTTTTTTAGTTTTTCTATAGCAATAAAAAATAAAAATATTTGCTATTAAATGAAATTATCAGCATTGTTAAGAGTTATCGCAAGTTTGATAAAAAAATAGAATATTACAAAACCTTAATAAGAATGTACAAAATGTGGACTTACGATCATCAAAGTTTGCAAGTGTGTCTTACTTTAATGATTGAAATTTCTGAGCATTTAGGACAGAAATCAATTTGATTAGCTTTTTAAACTACCAGTTGTAAAGTGGCCTTCTTGCGACTAAAAACTGGATGTCTACGTCAATTTATTTACATAGCTGGTAAATTAATTTTAATACGAATTCATATTTACATTGTTCTGACGTGGCTTTTAGACTATTCATTTCTTTAACAGTTTTTTCTTTATAAATCACTCGTAAAAGTAGTGTTTACATTGGATAGTGTTAGCACATTTTATTGTGTATTACATTTTATCGACAAAAACCATCTTACTTATTTTAAACTTTAACGAATTAGTTTGAAGAGTTTATTATGTCATTTTTACATACTTTTTTTGTCTTTGAGGTGTTAGGACACGGAGATAGGGTTGTTGGTAGGAATGGGGATGGGGTTGGGGGTAGGGGTAAGAGATATGAGGTAGAGAGTAACAGCCGGCAAACAGAGCGCCCGTGCCTTAGTGTCGAACCGGCGACAGTGAGCGATAACACACTGTCGCCTAACCCACTTCGCCACTTCTCCTCTAAAAAAATGTTTAATATAATAAAACAAAATTTAGTTTTTAATAAGATTATATCATATGTCAATAGGTCGTTTTAAGAAAATGTTCATCAATATTTTTATGACTCGACATCGGTTAAATTTAAGCGCTATTTTGGTTCTGTATCTAAGAAGTATGCCCATTTACCTCATATTTCAATAGAACAATTCAGAATATAAGACGTTCAAGATATCTCTCTATAATAAATTGTTACTATTGTCACCTCATTGTTGAAATATTTATTCAGTTTTTTAGACATTTTCATGTCTTAACTCTGGCGCATAACCGAAAAAAGTGTTACCAAAAAAGGGTTATCAAAAAAGCGTTAACAAAAAAGCGTTACCACACGGAGATGGGGTTGGGGTGGGAATAGGGGTGGGATGGGGTGAAGATGGGATTGAGCTGGAAGATAGGGGTAGGAGATAGGGGGTAGGAGATAGGGGTAAGAGATAAGGCATAAGAGGTAGGGGTAATAGATTGGGGTGAGAGATATGTTGTATTCACAACGATCAAATTATAACTGAGAAATAAATTTAATGTTATTTAACAGGTCATATTTCCTATGAATTGTTTAAGGTCAGATATTATGCAATCACTAAAATATAGTAACCTTAGATACTAGCTTGTTAATATACTATTTTATTGTCTATAATTCCACCACCACTCTAAATTTATTCGGTACTTCAACGAGACATGAAAATTCTCTTTCGTGGTTGCAGACTCGGCTGAAAAACTTCATTTTTTTAAGTGTTTTTTGTTATGTAAGATTTAATCTAGGTCGTTCTACAGCTGCTGTAGACTTTATCTAGAATTTATGGCTAAAAGAAACCGAGGATCAGAAGAATCGCCGTTTGGAAAATGTATGAATTCAAGCTACAACTTCTAAATCCAGGGAAACAAGTTTGAGCTGCAGCGTCTAGAGCCAGTAAAACTCAAGATGTAAACTAAACATAGTGAAACTGGACCCTTTGCATCCTCTTCTACTTCCATCATGTACTTATGTATTATAAAAAAAGAAGATAGTCATCCTCGAGTGAGTTAATTCTTAGGCCAATGCGGACGACCCTCTAGAGTGAGCAACATATTGCAATAACATATTTAAAAAAATCTTTCAAAATTCTAGACAAAATTTTGCGTCGATAAATGAATACCAAAAAATTGAAGTATATAGGTTATAAAAAACCCAACATCTAAGAGATATTTTAGAAAAAAAAAGGATATAGTGGCAATAATGAGTCGCAGGAAAATAAGTAGACAGGACATGACGTATATCATGTACAAGAACAAATGACCCTAGAAGTGGTAAAATGGTCCGGCAAAATTCCCAAGACTGAGTTGGATGGATAGAGTGCAGAGGACATAAATTTACTAGGAAAAAATAATGACAAAGAAATTGGAATAGATGGAGTGCAGTAGGGCTTGGATGGCCTGTTTCTTTAATCACAAAGAAAGAAAAGGATATGATGATTTTAAGTAGTAACGTCTTTTTCAAAAATGCTCAAATTGGAGACGATAAAAAAGTATTAACTATCAATATTAAACAATTCATTAACAACAATCACGTACAAAATGGTGAGCAAATATATTTATTATAAAATACATTCATCTATTTATACACTAAAGATATAGGAGCGGTGTGAATATAATTATTTAAATATAATAACTTAAGTACATTAAAATGTATAAGTTAATTAGTAAACAATATTTAAAAATAAACTTAATTATAAAGACATACTTTGTTATTATAGTTCCAGATCTAACTGTTCAAGAAGTTTTTGCCTTCTTCTATGAACATATATATAGTCTACTTGATAAAATTCGTTCATAAACTCTTTGTATTTAGAAATAGTGCCATTTATATTTTTTATGACACAAACACTATAGTTTTCCATCTTAACTGATTCTGTATAATGTATTGGAAATTTCGTACTCATTGCTATTCCAATTAAAATACATTTCTGCTTTAAACTATAGTTTTTATCGATTTCATCTTGAAAAAAAAAAATTGTCAATTTAGCTTTCTTGTTACTTGTTTTCTTTATAATTAAATAATGTGTTTAAAGAAATACAATTAAATATAAAGTGTACATAATATATAACACGGCAATATTATTTTTAAGCAACATCTGTTTGACATATGAGGAACACGACCGGCCAACAGATACACATACATAATATAATATATCGAATTTAATATTCAGTTAAATTCTATAAAATATATTTAAAAAAAACTAAACCTAGGTTTTTTTCATAATTATTTTTATAAGAAACATGAGAAATTTTTTTATTAAAAAATGCAATGTCATTGGAAACTGATGTTATGACTTGTTCAATATAACTTTGAAGTGGATTGTGAATTATAAAAAAATATATATGTTAATGAAAGTTGATATAGTACAGTGATAATTTGATCGTGAACCACTTATTATCTCATTGGGTTTATTTAGTAAGTTAATTTTTTTTTTATAGAGTTTTTATGCAATGTGATCTCAGTTTTACATACTTTTTTTGTTTTAGGGTGGGGTTCCAAAATATTTAATTTTATAGAATTTCTTGAAACTGAAATGGTAACTTATATAATTTATTAACTTTTCAAATAAGAATATATTACTAAAAATGTTGGCTGGTCGATAATTAGTTATTAACAACTATTTTTAAAGTTTAGAGTTTAAAAGTTAGGACGAGAGGGGAAGTTTGGGAATATTGGTTGGGTTTGACTCAATAAACTTTACTTTTTGTAGCTAGGTAAAACATTTTAATTAATTATATTTTTGTGAATTTTTAACTATTAAATGTCTTGTAATGGGATTGATACATAAGCGATAGATATCCGGTATTAAATGAACAAAAACTTAATTGAAAAGAAATAGCTTAATAATGATAATATTACGATTTAACGTACATTAAGAGAAGATTTAAATATCTAATGATCCCGAGCCAAGTGTATGTCAAGAAAAAACCCTAGTTATTTTTTCCGCTCCAAGGAAAAACATTGAATCATAGATATGTTTTACGCATATGTGCCTAGTACTTTTTGAGGTGTGTTTGGACAAGTTTGGCTTTGTTTATATAATATTATTCTAAAAAAAAAATTGGTTAAAACCTAACCTAACCGAATAAATTTAGAGTAGTGGTGGAATTATAGATAATTATATAGTTTATTAAGAAGCAGTAACAAGCTAGTATATTAAAATATCAAGTTTCTGGCTAATATTGTAGTGTTTAATATTTGGCTTAAAACAATTCATAGAGTATTAGGGCCCTTAAACTTATTTGAATTTATCATTTAGTTCTAATTTGAACGTTGATCATACAACATATATCTTATCTCCTAGATCTTACCCCTATCCCCTACCCAGTATATATTACCCACTATCTCCTACCCCTACCTCCCACCCCCTATCTCCCACCCCCTATCTCCTACTTCCTATCTCCCACCCCTATCTCCTACCCCTATCTTCTACCCTATCTCTATGTCCTAACGCTTTTTTCGTTATTAATTGTTGGTAACACTTTTTTCGGTCATGTGTCAGAGCTAATTCCCACCCCCAACCCCAATCAAAATATAATATTCATAATATAATATAATCAAAATATAAAATATTTATTGGTATTGTAGTAGGAATGAATCTGTAATATGTACTTCTGTAAATGAGTTGTTATTGAAAAAGAAATATTTTAATAAATTAGGTTATTTAATTAGTATGTGTAAATCTATTATAACTTTAAATGAATGCTTACGATATAAATCGATGTATAACAGTTGTATTATAGCCTTTCTAGTTTTATCTCTTCTTTTATTTCCAAAGTCTGACCAATCATCGACTGCAGAAAAAGAAACATCTGTATTGCTATGAGTAATAAATACAAGTTTTATATTCGGTGCGAAGCTAAGCATATATCGACTGCCCCAACAAAACGGGTCGTATCTCGTTTTTTGCAACTTTTCAGGATGACCCAAACAAACATTCAAATTTAAATTCTTATTCTGTTTTTAAACAAACTGATATGTTAAAAACAGAATAAGAATTTAAATTTTTACCCTTTTCGTTGGGGCAGTCGATATATTTTTTTAATTATGTGTTTTCACATATTTATTTTTTCATTTTTAGTCATGATTATCTAACCAGGTTGGCACACGTTATTTGACTGGTAATCTATGCATAATGGCGTTGGATTGGACTAAGAAATTTGACAGACAGGAGACATACTTTTGTACGAGAAACTTCATTCTTTGTTTTTAGTAATAGTTAATATAAGATTATATTTGTGTTAACTTATAAAAATGGTGATAAATAACTTAAGTCTAAAGAACCATTGACGGCAATCCCATAAATGCGTACTTACCTTTGTTTACCGAAGGCCTGTCAATATCTGCAACAAAATGATCGAGCATCGAAATACAATAACAGTTAAAAAAAAAACAGATTTTTATTTTACTTATAACAGTCACACACAAACTGAAAAAAAAATGAAAAACTAATAATTAACTAATCTAAAAAAAATGTAGCCAAATCGCTAGTTTTTCATGTCGCACTGCACAAACTAGGCCCGGTAAGGTTATCAACACTTAAAGCAAGCAACGTATTGTTGTTCGTACATGTATAAATGTTAATATTAAATACATTAAACATACTCAAAGCCATGGTTATTTCATATTGCATTTTTCTCTGGTCTTCTATGAAATCTATAATTAAAAACAATTTAAATTTTGATGTACAAACTTTTTCATGTTAGAAAAAAGTATGTAAATACATATTGTATATGATTGTTCTTGATAATATATAAATATTAAAATACCTAAAATATCTTAATAATATACATATCGACCGTTAAAAAGCAAAAGAGTCTAAGCGGCAGTTAACGCATTCGATTACACTGATCAATGTATGGCAAAATTTACGTATGGGTCCCTGGTACTGTGACTGGCGGCAGTGGAGCACGTTTTTGACAATCATTGGTAATGCACGCTGTTGTGGTTTAATAGGTCATGTGGATGGGGTGTGGGGATATAAGGAAGTGACTTAATATTCATCATGTTCACGTGTGCGTTTTCAGTAGCTGAGGACGGTGTGTAGAGGATGACGGTGGGAAAAATGTACACGAGTGTCTCTTCATATTGGACCCATATACATAAATTGAAAAAAATCTTGATCTTTGTGTCTACGATGCGAAAATGTGACACTAATTTTCCCCATAAATTCATCCCCGAGTAGCCCGAAAACATATCCACGTTAATAATATAAATGATTAATATTCTTATGATCAAGATTGAAATTACAAGCGCCCTTTATCGCAGATGAAAAATAAACCAGAGCTTAGCCAAAAAAAAAAAAAAATAATAAGTTTTAATATTATTCATATTTTTTTATAATTAAAAATTAACTTAACAATGGTAACATGGTAACGTGGTAACATAATGAGAAATGAAAATATAAAACAACTTTATTCCTAAAGTTTTATTAAACATTGAATTTACAGAACCAAAATGAAGAATATTTAGAAATTTTGTTTTCATTCTCCTGAAAAGTACTAAAATTGTCACTTAGCCCTCTTGACTTTTGCCAGTCAATTTATAAGACTGCGTTAGGTATTATAAATGTGTAAATAATAAATGTAAAGGTGATTACTATCGAGTTTAAAAACGTCTGCTTGATCTGAAATTGAAATGAAAATATTAAATACTTGATCAAACAACTATGTTGAAATTTTACAATAGAATGCTAAGACATTTATTACCCGGTATTGCCAACATAATATTCAATTGCTCTGAAATTATTATTTCATAAATTAATTATTAAATTAGAATGTCGTTTTTTATTATATTTTAAATTAGTAGGCGAGGTAATCAAGGTAAATTTTAAATAGTTGACAATGGAAGGTTAAAAATCTGTACCTAGCTGAAATTCCCACAGTATAAACCTACATGGTCACTATTACACTTTAATTAGTCCTTGTTTTTTTAGTTAATTAACCGTTAGCAATTTTATAATGAAATAAAACATACATCAAATTTTAGTACTTTGTAGGGACTCCCAAAGTTAGGTGAAAGGATTACTATTGGAGGATTACTCTTGTGAGATTAGTAGAAGTATCCTACTGAACTCGCCGTACTTGGAGTACTTTTAGGGTAGAAATGAGACGGAGGATTTGTATACTAGTTTCAAGTAAATTTTTCTATTACCAAGCTTTATCTTTATTTATTTCTATATTATAGAATAATCGCTACCTATTGTATATTGATCTCTACGAATAATTCTTTTAATTGTATACGCCAATCCATCTAGAATAAAACAATAGTGGTATGAGCTAAAAAAACAATTAAAAATACAATCATATTTGAAGTATACATATTCAGAATACACACAAAATTTTTTTTAGATGGGACTTCTTAACATAAAGCTTCTCATACTACGAGTTTAAAAAGTGAGTGCCTAAGCCTAGGTAGTTCTAAGTAAATAAATACTATATAGTATTTAATTAAATGGCCACTCTAAAAATATCAATTATGTATTATATGATTTTCATAAATTTAGTATTTACGCAGCTGTTACCGTAAGCTTTGTATGACCTCTTATTACAACATATTAGAGAAACTATATTTTTCAATTTGTTAATAGTTTGAAAATCAAGCAAACATAATAAAGAAATTATATACCGGTGTTTTAGTTTTAAGTATGCCTTACTGAGATATCCATAATCACCAAACATGTCAAAAGCAATTTCTATGTGCGCATCTGTAATAAATTATTAAAAAAATATTTTAAAGAAAACCTTATACTTAAAATGTTAAAGGTTACTGACTTGTAATGTGAAACTCATTAATATATTCACCTGTAAAAAACATATTTTTTTAGCTTATTAACTGCCTTGAGTAGGTAGATCTAAATAAATCAATTACTCAAATCAATAGTATCTGCCAAAACATTGACGAAAGGAAATGATATTAAAACAATGTAAAATATCATCTTTATCTGTAAATAATAAAGTTTTTTTTTAATAAAATACAGACGCCAATTATCTATTTTCTACAATGCAGAGCCGAGAAATATTGCTTTTACAATGTGTTTTTATTTTTGTGTGGTCACAACGTATCTTTAAAATTACGGTAAAGATATCATGTTTGACCGAATTAGAAGCAAATTAAGATATTAAAGGATTAGAACGAGTATGTAATTTAGAATGAAATTTTTTGTAGTGTTTTATGGCTAATTGGCTTATTGGTTCTATTTTAAAATCATTTTGAAGTGTGCACTTTGATACATACCATGAGGTGGAAGAGATGATACGTAGAGTGATAGATTGGAAATGTCCTCTCCTGTAATGAGACTACCTAACTCAAATTAATTAAGTATTACCTTCATTTGAACTTTCCAAAGTGTCCATCCTTCATATTGCCTAGCCTGTCAATCTTTATTGATTCTTCTATATCAATAAAGTACAATTTATGAACCATAGAGTTGCTACACGAAGAAATCTGTTCAGTGGTTTAAAAGAAAGTGTTGGCGCAGACAAAAATAAAAAAAAAAATATAAAAACACTTAATTTTAAATACAATACCTTTTCAGCTCCGCAATAAAGCTAACAATATTTATATAGACCACATTATGTAGTATCGGAAAAACGTTAGAAAAATATAATTGTTACTCTGTGTACATGAAAAAAATCAAACACAAAAAAATGCATAATTGGCCATCAATAGTTAACGAACTATACAATTTATAATGTTTCAAATATTTTTTTTTTTTCAATAGCGAAAAATGTTTTTGAAAAGATTGGCTGTTAAATGAAATTGGGCACGTGGTTAAAAGTTATCGCAGTCTAGATACAAAAAGACAATATTAAAAAAACTTAATAAAAATGTACAAAACATTTTTAGACTTACAGTCTTCGAAGTGTGCGAGTGTCACTTACTTAGATTTTTGAAATCATCAAGCTTTTGGGAAAGAAATTAATTCGATAAGCTTTTAATACTAATAGGTTTAAAGTGGTTTTATTGTTACTAGACAAAAGGTGCCTACGTTAACTAATTTACATAGCCGATTTTTTTCAATATGATTTCATACTTACATTGTTCTGACGTGGCATTTCGACTATTTTCTTAACAGTTATTGCGTTATAAATCACTCGAAAAACAAGTGATTACATTTAAAGACATTCACCACATTTTCTAACGAAAATAAAATTTTACTTATTTTTTATTTTATACGAGTTTTCAACTAAAATAAATATGAATTTAAGCTTATTATAAATTTTTTTTACACGAACGAATGAGCAGGAGAAATCAGGTTGAATAATTTCTTTTGTCTTTTCCTGGCTACAATTGGGACGAATTCTACAAAATCAACAGATGATATTTTTAACCTCCATTATCCTTTAGATCGAAAGCCAATTTATAATGTCAAAGGCATGAATGATATTTTGAACTGAATCTATATTATGCTACACAGAACACCTGAGGTGGTGTAAGGGACACTTATGTAAAATTTACCGGCCCATGTCCAATTAATCTAGCTATTTTACTAATATAATTAAAGAATACACTTGCAATTTCATATACTAAATTTGAATGTTATGTGACGCCAAGGTTCCTGCCAATTTTTTTATTGTTTCACAATTAAAATCTTTAAAACAAAAAAGAGCTCTAGAATTCCTTAAAATATAGTTAACACGTTCCTATAATATGTAAGACGAGTTTTAAGATTTACAAGTCCGCTAAATAAGCCTTAGGCAGTCTGAAATGTACTACGGTAGTCTATTTAATTTGTGAGTTAAGTTTTGGAATTCCTTAGGTCACTTATCTTCAATGTTCTTTTATTTCTAAATTTCGCGTTCTATAATATACATATGTTTGTGACTCAATTCAACGATCTCTAGTTAGTGATTTAATGGAAATATTTAATTTTATAAAGTTCTTCTTTTTTTTTTTTTAGGGAAAACATACTTTTGTACTAAGTACTTACTTTGAGTATCCTCAAGTTAGATTAAAAGTATTGTGCAGAGCTCACTTGTGGCAAGGCATAATGCGTTGCTATCGCTGCTTTGAAGTGGGTCACTAAACCAGAGATTGTAGTAGAGCCGACCGTACAGATCGATGCAGGGGTTGCGGGGTTGTCGGACATGTGTAAAGGATTGGCAAGCCGACACAAGCGGAAAGCATTCAGGAAGATTGATGTGAGTCATTTTATAGTATTATGTATTTACTTTTTTCTTATCGGTCAGGGGTTATTCTGAAGACTCTTACTAAAGTCTCTGACAAATTGGAACCATATGCTCGTCTATTAGATCTAGAATACAAATAAAATGCAGTTAAACGTTCAAAAATATACGTGGAAGAGGGGGCAAGTAATCGCTTCAATATAAACTGCCTTAATGTGTAGTGTGAATTATTTTAATCTAAATACCCTATTATATTTTTGAAAAAAAGGGGTCCATATAATACTCTAATAATATTTATTGTTTGTAGTACAACTGGCAGATATATGTTACATTTGTTTGTACTGTTACACGCGCTGTGAACTATTCTATTATTATAAACGTAAAAATTTTAACATTTGGTTTGATGAATAATCGCTGTTAATCACTTTTGTGTGACTTTCGAATTTTCAAATAAAAATGTTTGTATTATAGTGCTTTTACGCTTCAATACAGGATGATCATTTTATCGTGAACCACTCAATATCTCACAGGGTTTAATAAGAAATTTAATATTTTTTTTTTCATTATGCTTTTATACAATGTGACCTCAATTTTTTTTTTTGGTTTTACCCCCCCCCCCCTCTCCACTCTTCCACCCGTCCTAAATACTAAACTTTAATAACTTTGAAACTAATTATACCAGTCAAAATTTCCATTACACTATTCTCAATTCAAAAATTTAAAGTAATTTATGCGTTACCATTTAAATTTCAAAAGCTATTATCAAAAAAACTAAGATAGGAGGAGGGTGAAAACAAAAAAAAATGTAAAAAATTAAGATCACTTTGTATAAAAACTTTATGGAAAAAAAAATTAATTTCTTATTAAACCCTAAGAGATATTGAGTGGTCCACTATAAAATTATCACACTGTATACGTATACGTATATAGAGCTAAATATGCAAGATGACCTATTGTACCAAACAGAATGATTCAAATTTTTTTAATTTAAAATTTTAAACTTATGATTTTTAAGCCATAACTGACACACGTCTAGGTTAAATAAACAAAAAGTAATATTATTTTTACTTACAGACAAGGGCAATACAAAAAAAAACTGAAAAACTCGATAAAAAACAAATAATTAATATTTTTTCCATGTCTACACTCTACACGTTCATCACGACCTAAAATACTAATCTAACAAATTCAATTGAAATTGGTTAAATAATAAATACTATCACAGCATATAAAAGTAATATTACTATACAAAAATTAAGTACAAAACCTAGTTCAAAACCATATTTATACCAAATTATATATCTTATTTGTTAATTGGATATCTTTTTGTATTCACTTCATATTATACTTTACATACTGGTGTATATTTGCAAATAGAAGACCTTTTTATCTGACACCAACGATTTGTTATTAAAAAAAAAATCACCATATGTATTTATAAATTTAAAAAGTATGAGTATCATTATGAATCCGATTTGATTATTACATTAGTTCGAAACAATCGAATAAAAAAACAGTACTTAATATATAGTGATTCCGTGGGATATTTTGTTTACATTGTCACCATTATTGAGAAAACTCTGTATTTAACGATATCTTTTTTTAATTACTTTAAAAAATCCATGACTGTAATAATACTTTTAGAATAAAAATACATTTTAAAACACATACATTTTTTTTAAAATATGATATAATGACAACATTATTTCTCCAACTTCCACAGCCGGGTAAAAAATGTATCATTTCTAAAGTGTAGAATTTCTTTACATGACTTGTAATGTCTCTTAATTTTAGTCCGAAATTGTTGGCATTAAAATAGTAAATTTTCGAGTACATTATAGTGCCTTATACATTATTTAGTATAGATTAGTCGATAAATCGAAAATTATAACAAAAAGGTATTATTACAAGGTATTATAAAAGGTAATTGGACTGAGCATTTACAAAGCTTATCCTACAAAATTGAGTGAAACTCTATGTAAACTATTAACGGTATATTATTCATTCGCAAAAAGTAATTACTTTTTTATTTTATATTATGTGTATTGCAAATAGTCATATATGATAATATAGTAAAATATAGATTTCTGTTATTAGAATTAAAATATGTACATTAAAATATAGTTAGTTTTGAATTTTAGAAAAACTAAGTTACGAGACTGACATGCAAACAACCATATGGTTTGTAACAAGTAAATATAAAATTTATCTTAAACCCGCACAACTATTACATTTGATTGTTATATAGTTAAAAAAAAAACGAAAAATACTCGATTCAAGTTAATACTACATTTTTTTTTTATGTAAATTGATGAATAATCAAATATTAGTTAAAAACGTTAATTCAATTATGGCCACCTAAAGTTTTTATATTATTTTACATAGTTTAACTTGTCTTAGTATTCTTAGATTTTAAGTCAACTCTTACAGTAGTATATATACAAAATTAGTTTTATTGAATAAATATATTTTTTATTTTGGTTACAGCAATCGGGCTACCTAAAATGTACGAAGGTAATCACAATCACATATGAAGTTTGCTTGATAAATAGCTAATATACAGGTTGTAAAGGAGAGGAATATATATCAAACCTTGTAGTAGACCGTTACCAAGGCATATTACCGTTCAAAAGGTCGGAATGGGTTTTGCATAAAATAGCTCAGAAAGTATGATAATTACACTCAAAAATAGGAAACAAAAAAAAAATAGTTTCTTTCTAAGGGAAAGGTTTATTATGATATTTTTTAGGTTAGTCAATATGTTTTTGAATGTACAATAGTCAAAAACCCATACAAAAATATTGAAATTTCTGTACAAATTTGAAGCTTATTTGACTATATTTAAAAAGTTGTAGCATACCAAGTGCATAGTTTTAGGAAATTAACGGCATGGTGTAAACAAATTGGCATCATGTTGTTTAATATGTGAAGCAACTCTATCACGAGCAATTAATTTTTTTTTTTTGAATTTGTTATTAGGAGATTTAAAAGACGGTACTCTGTCAGATTTGAGACGTGCAAGACGAAAAATAACTCTAAAAGCAATAAAAACTTTAATCCATGTTGTAATAAGTAAATATATATATATTTTTAAATATCATATGTGTATATATGTATTAGGATGCTTATTAGATTTTATCTTTTTTAATACAGTAATTCTTCTTTGATTGACTATGGTCTTTTTAGGTTCTAATACTAATTCATTTTAGTCAATTTTATTTCTTAACAAATACCTAATAAATTATAGCTAAAGTAGGTAGTGAATTGTACATGTATACTATTCAGTCCCATCGCTAATAAACACTTATCTTCTTATACAAGACCCACTGTAGACAAGGGGAAACTTAAAACTACAATTAGTACAATAACAATTTTTTTTTTTTTTATAATAACTTATAAGGTTCTAGTTAAATTAATTATACAACAAACTTCAAAGTTTTTTTTTTAAATGTATTTCTTTGGAATTTTAACGAATTAGGTTTTGATATACAAGTATAGTATGTTGACCTTGTTCTCCCTATTTAAAAAAGTTATTAACTAAAAGTAACATTTCTATACAGTTCGGAAACCCTGTATATTGTTTTATTTCTCTATGATTTACTATACACGTGTATAAGTTGTATCTTGCAATAAAAACAATGGTAAAAATTATGGTAAATTTCATATTTTTTTTTTTTTTTTTAAGATAACAAAGATCGAGAGTTTGGAGATTATTTCAAAATGTGTCGTTTAATAGGATTATTCAGAAGTATAAAAGATCCAGATTCATTTATAGAATCTGCTGTTACTAACGAAAATGGATGTTGTATTCTAACAGCTGTAAACAGAAATACACACATCTTGTACAAACCTTTTGGGGGTAAAATTTGGGAAATAAACTCTAAAGGTTGTCTAATTAAGCCACTTGCCGATGAATTAATACTTTAAAAATTTGGACCAAAAGAATTAACACTATTTTACAGTATCACTATTATTGTATTAAAATAATTTTTGCGCACCGCACTAATATCCTAATTCTCAGTAAATTTACTGTATATTTTATAAATTATTTATTAAAATAAATATTGTTTGTTAATTACAAGTAGTTTATAAAAACTTATATTTTTTATCAAGTGTACTATTCTTCTAGCTTTATAATTCGCTTTTTACGAATAAAATTTGGTTTTACTTCTTTCTCCCGACGCATATCTAGGAATATATTTTGACTTTAATATTGTTGTTATAACATATTGACTTGTTAACTTTTTAAACGTTTCAATAATTTTGTGCCATGATATTCTGCGAATCAATATTTTTTGTACCAGGATATGAATATTATATTTTTTAAGCAATTTTTATTTCTAGGTACTAATACATTATTCAAAGAAAATTTACATAGTAGGCATTAGTGTTTGTTAACTCATTAAATAGCTTTAAATCATATAAAATGAACATCTATTTATCAAACGATGCGCCTAGACGCAAAATTAAAAAAAAACCCGAATGAAGCTAATATTATACTAAAAAACATGTCAATACAAAATTAACATCGCTGTTTGGGTATTTATGTGTTTTAAACTTGAATACCTAGTTTTTAAATGTATATTTTATAACCCTACAATAAGCAAAGAGCTAAAAAAAATTAGTACTACCATCTTAATGTTAAAAAAAAAATGAAACCCTTTGCTGTTTTATAATATGCTGTATTTTAACTACTATTATTATATTGATTATGATACATTATAGATTTACTATTTTATAGTTAATAAAATAAAACCTGTCGTGAGTAGTTATTTAGAAAATTTCGCCGACAATATAGTATTGCAGTGGCATTGCAAAATGTAGTGATTTAAAAAAACCCTACATTATTTCTTACTATTAATTCCTTAATTTTATCTCATTCCATTTAACAACCTGCTTAATGCCCCTTCTACTTTAACTAAACCTATTTTTAGGGCTTCGTCCTAAATATTTAAAAACATTACCTCCCCTTTTCGTGATTAACGTTTCCAACGAATATATTCAAAACAATTTTCCTATGCTATTGTTTATACTGGTGATTCCATCTTTTCCATTAAGGCTGGCTTCTCCTTTTTTGTCTCTTGCTTAAACTATTTTTTTAATGGCAATATCTCCTCCCCTCTATTGCTTTGTCCTTCACTATAGAATACACAGTCATAATCAAAGCACTAGAATATATTATATTAAAATATCATTCTTTAATAACGTTCCCGACTCCCATTCTTATCTATCCTCATTTCAATCTGTTATATGATGACCACGTATGTACCTCATATTCTCAACATTACAAATACATTAGCTTACACTATTTACATGAAATGAGGTTACTCCCACTTGGATGTCTTGACTAGTTTGTCTATGTTTCGTAGACTCCCGGTGTTTGTAGTTTCGGTAGTTCATCTTTTGGACTCCGAAAAAATTCTTCCAATTTCTTCACTGTTGAGAAAACCGTCCTTATACTGTATTTTCTTACTACCTGTGCTATGCGTTCGGTCAATCAACTTAAACGGAATTACCACTGTGCGTTTGATATCTTGTTCTACGAACTTTACACCGGTCAACATACATACTATACATCGGTCAAACAAAACGACTTGTTGAAGTACGTGCAAGAGAATACGAAAAAGATGTGGACTAAAAAAGAACTGGAAAATCGGCCGTAGCAGAATTACACGTGGGTCAAGAAGGTCATAGCGTAAACTTTAAAGAAATCAAGGTCCTGTCCCGAGAATCCCATTACTCGAAACGCATGGTGGGGAAGCCATAGAAATCGAAAAATGCACAACAAACTTCAACCGAGAAGATGGTTGGAAATGAGCAAAACGTGGAAACCGGTGATACATCAATTAAAAAGAGGACCAAAGGAAACCGGAGACCAAACGCGACAAAAAGAGCCGGAAATACAGCAAGAAACTATTGACAACGGAAACGAAAATCAATCATGCGACAGTCGGCCAAGGCGATGGGGCGTGGCCGTAGAAAACAGCTGGCAGTGGCAAGAGGAAGCGGAGAATGCGGCGGGGGGTATGGTATTTAACCTACGCCCACAGAAGCGAATCGGTCAGTCTGCAGGAGAGCGCGGTACGAGCAACATCGAATCACAGCCCTGAAGATGGAACATGTAAGTGTTCCGAAAAGTTGGCAAACTAGTCAAGACATCCAAGTGGGAGTAACTTCAGGTCATGTAAATAGTGTAAATATAATACCCCACCCAAGCTTCAATATATTTTTAAATACATTAGTTTAACGCCTAACAAACACTGATGATTTAATTACCCACTCCCCCTCTCATAAAAATAAATGATTAGCTACAACCGTCCGAGAATAGGACATAACCTGTTTCTATCCTACTCTTTTACGCTCTCTTTTAACGTTTCTACATTTTTCACTCGTCACGATGATAAATTTGCCTGTGACTTCCGTCATCTGCTCTGGTGTCCTGCTAATTTCCAACTTCACCTGCCTCTCACCACCACTCTTTCTTCCAATGAAATCAACCCATTTTTAACCTTAAATCTTGTGTATCTAATATGTACAATATTTTATCGCCAAAAAGGTCATACATTATTAAACAATTAAAATTGTATAGTGCCGTCGCCCAATATATTTTGTTCTACACGTGGCCATAAAATCAATATGTAAGACAAAAGTTATTAATAAATAACACTTTATATTACTGTTAATATGTGAACACGGTGCAATATATTTTCTAGTTGTCAAATAAATACAATTTTACTGTTTCGGTCGACATATATAATCCCACCGATGAGAGAAAAGAAATTCACTTTAATACAGATATTTTAAAAACCTGATAGAATTCATATTTTTCTTACAAGCTCTATCGTTTGTATTATTAAAATAATTATTATTATGCGACAGTAAATATTGTGAGTATACTTTTAATAAATTTTACCAATAGGTACGTAATAAGATTGTTTCTTCTTGGTTTTTTTTAATTTTTGGCCACATAAATACTTAAAGTAATATTCATATCTGACCATTTAAAGTCTTGCTATATGAAAATATCGATCCAGTGATTTATAATTTATCGTAAATAAAATTATTATTACAATAACTTATATTACTATATATACAGTAATAAATTAAAAAATAACAGTTGAAAACAAAAAAATGCTCAGCTTTGCATTGGAGCTAATAATTAATTAATAGTAACTCTCTAATGAAACAGGCATTAAACTGAATTTTTTTTTTCAGTTAAAATGAAACTTCAATTTATTTTATTATCGCTTTATCTTGTAATCGTTTTGCCAACAAACGCAAGTAATTATTTTATTTTCACACTTACCTACTTAAGGAAGTAAAAAATTTAAAAAAAAAATTTAATTTGTATTTTTTCCTTACAGATGAATATAAAAAGAGGGTTATCATGACAAGTCAGGAACATTTTTTTGTACAAATTAATTTCTATGTTTCTAAATTTTACTGTTATCTTACAAATGTTTTAAATTATTTATTGCAGACTTCCACATCCATCGGGTTAGTCATGAAAGTAAGACCTATATACAATTTGTTAAGTATAACAATATAATTTTTTTTGTTATATCGCGTTACTTCACGTTACATAGAGAAGTACCCTAGGGAGCGTACCAATTTAGTTCTTCTAATTACTGTAATGGACACACCGAGGGTCCCCGGATCTATGCCGGACGTGAATTTCTTTGCCATGTTCGCATATGATTCTCCACTGCCCATCAGAGCAATAGCTATTAGCTACATCCTGCTGTCTCGGGACTTGCGCTCTAGTTACGGCTTGGAATCTTTGTCATTTTCTTCTTCGGTTTGTTTTTCCTCCCCTTCTTTTTATGGTTCTTCTCGTCCTTGTCGTCTGTTTCCCGGTTGGTGTCTTCACCTATGATGGTTGGAATATCCTTCACGTTCCCGGCGATGTGACTCGTGTCTCCAGTTGGGTCCACTCGTTCGCCTAATCTCTGCAGGGTTGATCCAATTTATGTGCACACGTTTTGTATCAAATTTGCAACTCCTCTTCCCTTAAGTTTGTCTGTATACTCCTTTATTGTCTCGTGCTGCTCCCTCAGCTCCAGAAGATCTGCAGCGTTAGGAGTTGTCTGAGACAGTTGTGCTATTCCATGATTATTGTGGGCGACCTTGTAGCTCACAGTTCGTTGATTCTAGACATTCTGTCTTGTGCAGCACAGTGACGGTTTCCGCAATGTGATCCCTTATTTCTCCATTTTTATGGCCCGCTTAGACTTCGCTGACCAGATGGGATGCCTGTTGCAGCGCCAATTGAATTCCGCAGCCAATGGCTACGTTGTCATCGACTAGTTGGTCATCGCCGAAACCCCCGAACTTCCCCCGGACATTAGAAATTCAAAGGTCTTCTTGCATTTTCTCACGGGTTCTGCGACAAGGGTTCCCTCCTTACGCGACATCCTAAACTCTTCGTCCTTTTATTCTGTGATGGTTTTTTTCCCTCTTGTTTTCTAGCGAGGATATGGGCTCCGCGGATTTAAACTCCCGCACTTCCTCTTTTAATACCATGCACATCATATGTGTCTCCAGTACGTACGAGTAATCGTTTTTCGGGGGTTGCCAGAGTTTCTCGGCAACGAATTCCGAACTCTGGTCAATCTGCTGGCAGGTCAGGAGATTTGCTAAAAGCCAGCAGGCTCCCTCCAGCTTCACCGGTCTCAAATAACTAAAGTAAAGACCGGCTCTAAGTTGCCTTCTCCGTTAGCTAACCAATTAAGGTCGTTCTTGACCGGCACCACGGGGAGGTGGAGATAGGACTTCGCCAGTCATGGTCTGCCATTTACAATGGTGTAGGTAGTCTTATTCTGATGAATTTGACGTATATTATGATTTTATTTATTTTTATGACTCATTCATTGTTTGTTCTTAGATGAAAATGGATTGCGGACTGTAATTAAAAATATTATTATTGGAAATAGACCAATGGGTAGTCATAATTCTATAATATTAAAAATAGTTTTAATAAAAAATAAAACCGCTTATAAAAAATTAATCATAGTTTTGTGTTGGTCATTTCAGTGCACATTGCTATGATGTTTTCTGTACCGGGTAATAATTTCTTTGCATTTTATGGACGTACTTTCACAAAGTGGTTTGATAACTAATAACTAAAAAACATTTTTGTTTTAATTTTAGAATTAGCAGACAATACCAATATGCGAGGTAACTCCTTTTATATATCTCATATTTTTACTGTTTTAATCCATATTTTAAACATATAAATTTCTATCATAAGAAAATATGTATCTTAGACGCTATGAAGTGCCAACTTGTTTTGCAACAAGAATTGTTCCGTGTCACATGTAAGTATAATATTTAACATTTGTTTGCGAACAATCAACAAAATTAATAATTACTCAGTTTCAAACAAAAGAAAAATATAAATATAATTTATATTTAAAAACATAAATCAATATGGTTATAAATTAAAAATTTGATCGAAATAATCGTTTGAGATATAATAAATTTCGTTGTACAATATTTTTCATTATTAGTTGGTCTGAGTAGTCTTAGTTATAGAGTATAGACTAACTTTTAAATGAAATATATAAAAAGTGGGATATATTTATTGTATCATTTTTTAATACTATTAATATTTGTTTCAGCGATCCCTGTGCCTGTGGAACATGAGCCCCCGGACGAAGGTACTCATTATTTTATGATAGACATAAATAGTCTTTTAAGCTAAGGTTATAAGTTAAACTTAATAAGTTATAAGAATAAAATGTACTAAATATATTTTGTTTTAATTATATTATTCAAAAAACACAATCTACTTTATATCCCTCAAATTGGAAATAAATTACGATTTATTGTCATTAAAGCATTTTGTAACTCTCCCAAAAATGTTGTGGCCTATACATACTAGTAGAATACTTTTTATGGCATTTATTTTTCCTAGCATTTCAGTTTTTGATATATTTTAATTAAATTTGTGCCAACGGTTGTAGGTTGGTACTGCATAACTTATTAACATAAAAAAAGTGTGACTAAAACGTTTAACACTGATAAAATGACTAAATAATTAATTTACAATTTGGTCGGCGATTTTGATTAAATTATTATTTTTGCTGTTATTAAATTTTATATATTTTTAAGAAGATGACAACTATTAATATTAGTACATAACAATAAAGTAGGCTATACAATTGTCTTGTATTACTAAAAATTTGAGTGTCAAGTATAAAAAGATGAATTTCTTCAAGTTTTAAAGTTATTGCCAAGTTTAAAAAAACGATACCACAGTTTTTTGAAATATAATGCAGTTATGTTACAAACAACCAATTAATTTTTCTTTTCTGTTCAGCGCTATAACTCATTAATTTTTTCAGCTTTAATTGGTTACCCATTATCGGATATGGGACTTACTAGAAGATATGTAATTAAAAAAGCTGCAAAACCTTTAATCCTCGCTGCGCTAAGTAAATATTAATATAGACTTGTACTGGTTGTGCTTTTGATTAGTTTTAACTATATTAGTTTTACATATATATTTTCCAGCCAATCAGATGTATAGAACATTTCTTTTTCAATAATTATTTGATAATAAAAATATTAAATAAATATAACAATAAATAATAGAAGTAATATTCAATTATATTCATAAATAACACATATCATAGATTCATTCTTGTCATAGTAGCTCACAAATTTAATTATTGTTGTAATATTAAAAGTATAGGACTCACACAAACAAAAATTATATTTGTCAAGACTTTACCTTAATATACACTTCTTGGATAATAATATGATCAAATTTAGTTTTCAATTTATTGATTGATCTTAAATAATATTGTCATGACGCTTTTTGGTCAATCGCTTAGGTGATACACACTATCTTGTTACAAGACAATAATATTGTAATTAACAAGAATATAACTTTTTCAATTATTAAATAGTTAAATAGTAATAATTGACTGAGAGAAACATATGGATGAAACACCCTGCATGTTGTAATAATTACAATATTACTTATCTTTAATTATTACAATAAATAATAATAAATAAATACCTAGTAAAATAAGTTGTGCAATTTTTTTTTTAAATAAACTTTCTTTTTCATTTTTTAGATGGATTCGAAGAACCTTTCAACCGCGATTTAGCCGCGACGTGTCGTTTAATAGCACTGTTCAGAGATTTAAAATTCGACAATACATTTGTAAAATCGGCTAAGTTTGACGGTGTTGGTACTTGTACCCTAACAAGTTTCGATGGTAGTATTAACTATTATAGACTAAGGGACAACCAAATATGGAAAGTAGTGTTCAATGTACCTACTAATATATCAGAAAGATTACTAGTTGAAGAGGTTGAAAATTGGCATATTTGGTTGACTTAATAAAAAGTCGCAAACGCAGCTAAAACATATTAATGATTATATAGTATTTACTGTTGTTATTTTATGTCAATAAAATTTATATTGTACCTCTCGATTATCTAAATTATTTTAATGTATCTCATAAAAAACAGTTTTGCTCACGATTGTAAGCATATGTATTTGGTGTTTATATGTTGATATAAATTATATATGACAAAATAAATGGCACAGGTGATGTGAAAAATTTTGTTGGAAACGTAAAATAATTGAACATTTGGTAAAATTTAGAATTTTTGTACATCGCTGTTATGTGTCATTCGATTTTATAACTAAAAATATTTGTATTATAGTGCTTTAAATTCCAATCTACAGAGTTTTCAAAACGTTTTTACTCTCTTTCAAATAAGCGCATTGAGCGGCAATTTGAAAACATTGTTTATAAAAACGGGTTATTTTTATTACCGAAATAATTTTTTTACCTGCGATGCGGAGCAGCGATGGTCCTAAAATTACGGCTAAAAAACCCAAAAAACAAAATAACTTGAACCCCTCTAGGGGCGTGGGAAACGGGTATAATTTCAATTTGAGACTATTGACGCGTGAGGGCATACCAAATAAAAATTCCTTATAAATTTGATCTCGGACCGACCATTATTCTCGAAACTATTGCCAGTGAAAGTTCTAACTTTAAAACTCGGAATTGGTCCAGTATTAAAAAAATTACCAGTGTTTACAGGCACAAAAAAGGCCCACATCGTGGTAAAACTAATAGTATCTCTGCTCCACATCGAAGCTAAAACAAGTTGTATTTTATGATTTACGATAAACACAATTGATTTGTTTTGATTTAGGAGACATGAAACAACAAATTAAGATAAAATTATAAGATACATTAATTGCACTTTCAAAAATTAAATATCTTCTTAGTTATTGTTTTATTATTTTTTTTTCTCCGGCTTCACGATCCATTGAGGATCTTTACCGCCAAAACTACCTCTTCCCATTTATCTTTATCTTGCGCTATAACTTGCCAATCCGTCCCAACTTTTCGGTCTACCGCATTCCATATCTCATTTATGCTGTCTATCCATCTTCTTCGTGGTCTTCCTCTTGGTCTTCTCCCCGCTAACGTCTAAGTCGTTATTTCTTTTATCAGGCAACCATCCGCTTGCCACGCATGTCCGCCCTATTGCATTCTTTTACTTTTAACAAATTGTACAATATTTTATCTTTTGTATAGGTTCCCCAGTTGTGAAATCGATCTTAATTCCGATTGTTGGGTTTCGGTATTAAATACTGGACCATGTATTTTTCTTAAGATTTTCCTTTCAAATCTACTTAGTTTTTCTTCATCACCTTTAGTTGTGGCCCACGTGGTACACGCATACGTCAGTATTGGTCTGATGTAGCTTACATAAAGTTTTTCTTTGACATTTTTTGATATCATTTTTTATTTAAATAGGGTCTCCATTGCGAAATAACATAGATTTGCTGCATTCAGCCTCACATTTATGTCTTCGTGCATAATATTTTTGTTGTTTAGAGTTACTCCAAGGTACTTAAATTCTTTAACTTGTTCGAATTCATTATTTTCTACTTTAAGGTTGAAGCTATCCTTTTATTATTATTATTAATATTAGTTTATTGTTATTTCTTCTTATTCGCTCTCCCCCACTTCTTTACGGTCCAGTAATGTTAAGAATGAGTCATAATTAAGGAACTATGTATAATATTGTAGAAAAATATAAAACTACCAGCTACTTGTTGCCTTTTGTATTAACTTATAAAATTTGCTTCATTTGCTCTATCTCCAATTATTTACGATTATCATAATTCTAAAACGCACACAACAGTATTAACACTTATTTGTTGTGTCCTAAAATTACGACTAAAAAACTTAAAAAACAAAATAACTTAGTACTCCCCCCCCCCTAGGGAGATGGGAAATGGGTATAAATTAAATCTGAGACTATTGACGTGTGGAGACATACCAAATAAATATTCCTAATAAATTTCAGTTTGATCTGACTCTTTTTCTCGAAATTATAGCCAGTAAAAATTCTAACTTTAAAACTCCTACATTTTTTTATTTGTTTTTATAAATTTTTGCTATGAAGAAGTAAACTTTTAGGATTATAATGTAAATGTCGTTAAAGTAATTGTATATTGTTTACAAAGTCAAATCAAACACTCTTTTTGGAGAAGCTAATTGCGCGTTTCAATGCTTTAGATACACAACGAAAGACCGGTGGTTCAAATATTTTCCTATAGGAGTTCGTACAGGTAATAAACAATAATGGGCAGCCCCATGCCATTGTCTGCGTTCGCAATCACGATACTTTTTCAAATAACGGCCATCACTTATCAAATAGGTACGAAAGTTCCTAAACTGACTGGGGGCGTTGTTTTTTTTATACCTGTGGTTTTTACGTTATCTTAGGTGTGTGTGTGTCATGTAAATGATAAGTCACTAGTTTAATACAATCAACGACAAGTTGAATAATAATAATAATCATATTTAATAGCGCATAATAAAGAAAGCGGATAAGCTGTCAGCTGTCTCCTAAACGTTAATTTACGGTCGATACGATATGGTGTAACAATATTGCAGGTGGAAGCCCGACTCTCAGAAAAAGCGTGAAATTGTAAAAATTTGCCATTTTTGAACGATAATATAATAAAAAATACTTGGCAAAAACTCAAAATTTTACCAACATTTTTTTAAAAAAAATAATAATCTAACAGAATATCTCAAAAAATATGGGAGTTCCAAATTAAATATTAAAAAAGTTGATATCACACATGCACGCACTACATAAGGTACAATTTTGTATTTAAGCGTTAAATGCGCACAATATAACACCTAACCACATCCAAAAGTCAAAATTTGAAAAAAATCAATAGCTGCTATAAAAATTGCCCGTTGTCGACCTTATTGAACACCTGTGCATTGGTACGCAGTACAAAAAATCATACTATTTAACTAAACATGATTCTAGTTAAATACGGGTTATCGTCATACACCTGTATTGAAAAATTGTCGGCGAGTAAGAAATATATTGTCGCCGACTATATGTATAAATATAATGTAAATAATTTTACTTTTGAAATTTCAATTCGTAATCAGGAATAACCAAAGAAATACTAATAGTGGTTTATATTCGGAGCCTTAAGCTTCACGCCCGTGGAGTGCTCAAAGATTGAATCTGTCTATCCGGAAAATTAATAAAAGTCCCTTTCTTCCTCTGAACTATTGTTCTGATGGAACTATTGTTCTTACGTCTCGTTGGATAGACTGAACATTACAAATTCATACCACCCCCTCTCATAGAAATAAATGATTAACTTCAACCGTTCGAGGACAGGACATAACCTATTTCTATTCCACTCTTTAATGCTCTCCCTTAACGTTTCCACATTTTTCACTCGCCACGATGATGAGCATTTGCCTGTGAATTCCCTCATCTGCTCTGGTGTCCTGCTAATTTCCAACTTCACCTGCCTCTCACCGTCACTCTTTCTTTCTATGAAATTAACCTTTTTGACCTTATTTCTATACTTTATTTTTCGGCAATACATTGTGTTCTTATATTTAGTTATGAGTCAGGCTTTGTGTTGTAGGTATACAATTAATCTTAAGTCATTTTTTTATTGTAAATATCGTTATCTTTTTTTATCTATTAATAAAATATGTACAATATTTTATCGATAAACAGTCGTACATTAGTAAATTATTAAAACTGTATAATGCCATCGCCCAATATTCGTTCTACACGTGGCCGTAAAATCAACAAGTAAAGCAAAAGAAATTAATAAATATTGCTTTAATTTAGTGTTATAATTTAAACACAGTGCAATATATTTGCACATTGTCAAATATATTAAATTGTACTGTTTTAGTTGACATATAAGCCCACCGATAGGACAAAAAAAAAATCACTTTACTCAGATATTTTAAAAAGCTAAAAGAATTCATATTTTTCTTACAAGTTCTATCGTTTAAATTACAAAAGTAAGTATTATTATGCTACAATAAATATTGTGAGTACACTTTTAATACATTTTTACTAATATAATTACCATAAATAAAATTAATAACACAGAAATAAAATAAAAACACAACATTGCAAATCAAAAAAAAATTTAAGCTTTGCATTGTAGGTAATAATTAAATAGTAACCGTGTCTAATATAACATACATTTATTTTTTTACAGTTAAAATGAAACTTCAATTAATCTTACTAACACTTGTTCTTGTAAACGTTTTGGCACTAAATGATTGTAATTATTTTATTTTCACACTTACCCACTAAATATAGTAGTTAAATATGTATAAAAAAAAACGGTTCATTATTGAATTTTTTCTTACAGATGAATATAAAAAGACGATGTTCATTACAAGTCAGGAAATATTTTTCATACAAATTAATTATTAAATTTTACTGTTTTTATACTAATGTTTTAAATTATTTATTACAGACTTACACATCGGTGCGGCTTTTACAGAAAGTAATACA
Organism: Adelges cooleyi; assembly: GCF_023614345.1. Taxonomy (NCBI): domain Eukaryota; kingdom Metazoa; phylum Arthropoda; class Insecta; order Hemiptera; family Adelgidae; genus Adelges; species Adelges cooleyi. Next base: position 3,899,714 of record NW_026095751.1, read on the forward strand.
TATACATGAGACTATATTATATAATTTAGTAAATATAATATTTTATAAAAGTTTTGTTTTGTTGCGATACTTTACGCATTTGCAACTACCCTCCCTAAAGCGTCACCAAATTTTGAGAAAATTACAATATTAAATATTGAGGGCTTAATTTTTTACAGTGTCCTTATCTACTTAAGCTTAGTCTATAATTAAAATTTTTAGAAGCCCATCGTAAGAGGAAGTAGAGATATGAGGGTGAGAAAAACCGGGTGAATTGATTTATGTAAAGTTAGACTGATATTGCGGGTACGGGTGCATTAACCTTATATTATATTATGGTCTACCATTTAGCCTGTACACAATGGTGTACTCTTATTCTGAAGAATTTTATGTATATTATAATTTTATTTATTTTTAAGACTAAACCATATTTTTTTTAGACGCAATTGGATTGCTGACAGTAATTAAAAATTTTATTTTTAATAGAGATATACCAATGGGTAATTATAACTCTATAAAAAAATAAACTTTTAATAAAAAATAAAAACTTATATCAAAAACGAATTATTGTTTTGTGATGATAATTTCAGGGAAAATTGCTATGATGTTGTCTGTACCGGGTAATAATTTCTTTGAGTTTAATGCACATATTTCACATAGTGGTTTGATAACTAATAATTAAAAAATATTTTAATTTTAATTTTAGAATTAGCAGATCGTAACAGGATGCAACGTAACTCCTTTTATGCATTCACTATTGTTTATATATATCTTCACAAGAAAATGTGTTCAAACAAATAATATATTTTTTTTTTAATTATAGAAGCCATAGCGGACCAAATTTTTTTGCAAGATGAAATAACCCGGGTGACATGCAAGTATAATATTTTACATTTGTATTCGAACAATCGTTTGAATTAATAATTACTCAGTTTCAAAAAAAATAGAAAAAATATTAAATTCAAAATAATAAGTCAGTATGGATAATAATTAAAAATTTGATGATTATTGAAATTTAATTGATTTTGTTGTATAATATTTCATATTTATTAATTGGTCTTAGTACTCTTAGATAAAGACTGGCTGTTATAGATGAAATATAATAAAACTAGCATTTATTTATTTTATAATGATTTAAAATTTTTAATATTTGATTCAGTGGTCCCTGTGCCTCCAGTTGACCCAAACCGAGGTAATCAATCTAATTTTATGATAGACGTAAACAAACTTTTAGGTTAAGGTTATACATTAAACTTAATAAGCTATAAGAATATAATTTACTAAACATGTTTTATTTTAATTAATAACTCAACATTTTTTTTTCATTTTTATCCTTCAAAATAAAAATATTATTTATTGTTGATTAGTCACGAAACTTTTCTGTATGTATCTTTTAATTTAATTATTATTTTCACTAGTATTAAATGTAATATATTATTAACTTGATGACTACTACTATGAATATATAACAGTAAACTAGGTTATTAATTTAGGTCATTATCAAAATATAAGTTTAATTAAATTTCTGAATGTGTCAAGCCGTGGAATTTTCGCTTCTCATCGGCAATGTTGATTATAATTTTCATGAATTATAAAATTTTTGAGTGTCAAGTATAAAAAGATGAATTTCAAATTTTGAAGGAAGTTCCATGTTAAAAAAAAAAATATTACAGTTTTTGAAATTATTATTGCAAAGTCACTAACAACCCATTCAATCTTTTTTTTCTCATCAACTCTTAAACTCATTCATTTTTGCAGATTTTGGCATATACATCATGGGAGATATTGGAGAAGCTAGAAGATTTTTTATTAAACAGCTTATAAAACCTTTACTCATCGATGCACTTAGTAAATATTAATATAGTTTTGTACTGGGTTTGCTATTAACTAGTTGCACTTATGCCGTTTTATAAACTACTCCTTAAATAATTTTTTTTTCTACGTTTACGACGATATTTTCCATCCAATCAGATTTCTAAAACATTACTTTTTCATTTATAATTTGATAATAAAAATATTAAATTTTAATAATAATAATTAATAGAAGTAATATTAAATTATATTTATAAATAATATTTATTATAGATTCTTTCTCGTCATAGTATCTCGAAAATGTAGTTTTTATAATAATAATAAAAGTATAGAACTCGCACAACACAAAAACTATACTTGCTAGCCTGTTATCTTAATATATACTTGTTGAATAACAATATGATGAACCTAGTTTTCAATTTTTTTATTGTTCTTTAATAGTTGTCCGTGACGCTTTTTAATCCGTCGCTTAGGCGATGTGTTTTTATACCATCACATGGTACAAAACAATAATATTATAATTTACAACAAAAATATATTTATTTAAATTTTAACAATAGAAAAGCTTCCAATAAAATACTTTGTGAAGAAATGTAATATATGAACAATGGTTTCATACAGAATGCTTGACTGTGTACCCCCCAGTTAAATAGTTTTTGACTTAGAGAAATATATGGACACTGATAGCCTGTATATTGTAATAATTCGAATATTACTTTTCTTTGGTTATTATTATCATTTAGTGACCACGTTTAGCACAATAAAGAATAATAAATAATTACCTAGTAAATTAAATTTTTTTTAAGCAATTTTTTTTCGTTTGTATTTTTAGATGGAGGCGATCGAGCTTTCTACGATTTGACCGCGATGTGTCGTTTAATAGGAATATACAAAGATTTAAAATGTTCAAATTCTTTTATAAAAAATACTGAGGCTGACTATCATGGTAATTGTACCATAAAAAATTTTGAAAATAGTTATAACTATTACAAATTATTGGACGGCCAAATTTGGGAAATAGTGTTCAATGAGCACGATATATCAACACAGTTACTAATTGAAGAGGTTGTTGATTGGAAAATAGATTAGTAAACACAGCTAAAACATATTAAAAATTATATAGTACTTACTGTTTTTATTTTATGTCAATAAGATTTATAATATTGTACCACACAACTATCCATATTATCGATTATTTCAATGCATTATTTCATAATAAATAGTTTTGCTCATGATTATATGCATATTTAGTGTTTATGTGTTGTTATAAATTATGTATGATATTACAAATGTAAAACAAATGGCATTTGTTTCTCTTAAGTTTTATTGCATCCGATATATATCTGTTATAACTTGTATACATCCAACCAACTTACTGGCCATCCCATACAAATCACATTAAATTATCAGTAAAGAATCTGAAAGATCTATCAAGCGACAATTCGTTTGTGAAAAATGCAATGTGTTAGACAACTTGCTTATTGGTAGCGAATGACTTTTTACATAATTTGCACTCAAATTTCCTCACGACTCGCTACTATGGTTGTACTTCCAACAAACTGTTATCCTCTTCTTCTACCTCTATAAGAATCTAGTAGTAAAAATAATCATCAATTTCACACATTTGATACTATAATTGAATACTCTGCATCTGACAGTAATCATAATACATTTGGTGACATTTGGAATTTCTGTGCATCACTGTTAAAAGCATTAGAGTTTATAGCTAAAAATATTTGTATTTAGTGCTTTACTTTCCAAAATACAGAGTTTTCAAACCTTTAATACTCTTATTCAAATAAAAGCGCACTAAGCGGCCAAGATGGATTTGTGGAATAGGTAAGACAAAAAAAAATATGAGTAGATAAGAAGTTTAGGAATAACGCTATTAGCAGAAAAAATGAGAGGGAACAAGTTAACCAAGTTATCTGTAATAGAGAAGTAATTAAAAAAATAAGTGTAATCAATAAAAATTGTAAACAATTTTGTCCTGTATTATATTCGATAATCTAGTACAAGTCCATCATATAAATAATAACTGCTGTTAAAAAAAAAAAAATAGTATAAACACATTACTGTATTTAACCACGGCAGTTATATATATATATATATATACTATACGAATTAACTAAGTAGAAAAAAATAAAAATCCTAAACCCTCATAATTATTTAAAGTAGGTAATCAACTAGACAAAAACGGTTGGTATCATAATATTGCACTTATTATATGAAATCACAGACAACTAAATCGTGTATCTGATTATAGTAGATACAGGATTAATTGGGAAAAAACTGATTCGTCTACTTATTACACAATTTAAAAAAAAAAAAAAATACTTATGTTTTGCATATTGTTATTCATTTAAAGAGATTCACGCTTGATTGTTTAAATTATCCAATATTACATAATCTGCTTTGTGTAATTTTTAATTTTTTAGTTTATCGACTTGTAGCTCTGATTTTGTATAAAATAGTTTAATATTTTATGTTAAAATTAAGATATATTTTAATAATAATTAAAAATCATGAATTATAATACGTTATATTATGACTCAATCAAATCTCGTAAAAATTTAACTTTGTGCTACTGCTCCTATACTATTTTTAAAAAAACACAATTTTTAAAATGTCCATATAAGAATATTGTTAAATATGTAAATGTAACAGGCAACAGCCGACAGCTAGTGGCTATAAACGTTAGTAATATTTAACTAAGAAGTAATATATGTAAGTAAAATTTAATGTTTTCTCCACCACAACACCAGTATAAGATTTAGTTTTAGTTTTAATGTTAGAAACTCAGTTTTTCTTTAGAACACAGCACATTTTTACATTTTTCTTTAGATCCAATTTAAGGATCTATAAAAAGGTTTTTTTAGTTGCATTTCGTTTGTACATTGTCAATCCAGTAAAATAGAAGTATAATAGAGCTATGAAAGAATATAATCTATGAAGTATAAATAGTTAGTCTGAGATTGCTCTAATGGAAGTATATAATAATTAAATATTGTTTTATTTTTTGAGAATAAACGATTATAATTTAAATTATGGAGTACAAACACAATATCAACAGATTTTATGATTTTACTAATTATATAAAACAAAAACTGAACAAACATAATAAAATAATTAAAGCTGTATAATTATTCTTATTACAAATGGTCATAAAATCAGCGACTAATAAAGAAGTAATTTAAACAACGTCTAATTAAACGTATGTTAAAATATAAAGACACAACAATAATATATTTACATACTGTCTTGTATAATAAATTGAACAGTTTAGTTCGATATATAAGCCCATTAAAAAGTCGAACGAAAACCACTCCAACACAGATAGTTTAACAAGCTGATATTTGACTCAAGTTCTATTCTTTGAATTATTCAATTAAGTTATATTATTCGACATCAAACACAGTAAGTATGACATTAAGACATTTTAATTTTTTTTTTTTTTTTTTATCTTTATTTTTTGCAATAATATTTTAACCGCTAGGCCACTTTAATTAATGGTTTTGTATTGAAATCGTACCTATACAAAAAGTATTTCATGCATTAAAAAGTTTAAAAACGCTATCCCGTCCCTTTCAGTTCCAAGTAAAACTCTCAAACTTGAGGAGAATTGTTTTAAGTTACTACTCATACAGATACACGGTGAAAAATCAATCAAACAAGTTTACGCCCATGGTATTTTCTACATTCACTGTATATCTGTAGTACTATATCTATAAGATATTCCACTTTTGTAAGGAATTCAATTTATAATTTTTAATAAAGTTAAAGCTTGCCCAAATTTAAAAAAAATGCAAACACATACATTTTTAGGATGTTTTTCTTAGTAAATTTATTTTCATTTTTTGTGCCGCAAAAATTTCTTTTTAGGTGTTATCTATTTCTTATATAAAATCTCGCTGAAGTGGTTAACAATTTAACGCGTGGATCCATAAACAAAAACAAAGAAACAGTAAAATTTATAAACACATCATTGTAAAACAAAAACTTTCTCAGCTTTTTTACAGTTAAGATGAAACTTCAATGCATTTTAATATCGCTTGTCCTTGTCAAAGTTATGGCAATAACTACAAGTAATTATTTTATTCTTACACCCCACTTAAATGAGATAGTTAAAAATCTAAAAAAAACAATATTTGTTTTTTTCTTTCAGCGGACTATAAAATATCGGTTTACATTACAAGTGAGTATATATTTTTTTATAAAAAATAAAAATATATATTTTTGAATTAGATGGTTTTGTTACATAATATGTTTTAAAAATTTATTTCAGACTTACAGTTCGAATGGGCTTTTAATACAAGTAAGATACACCTATTTAATATGATTATACTAATATTAAATTGTTTTGTTATGTTTGTCTGAATTTATGATGATTTATAAATTAAAAACTATAGTTCCTATAATCTGTTTGGATTAAGAATGTACAGTTGTTATACAAACAACGTGTAGACACTTTATTTATGTGACCCAAATAATTTCTACGAAAATTAGAAGTTTATGTTATTTACTTTGAGCAAACTTGGCTATACCAAATAACTATTTAATCTAATAGGCTGAATGGTGTTAAGTTAAATGACCTCCTCTTAAAGTATATTCAAATATATTTTGATTTTCATTGACATTTTTTTAAAACTCCAACCGTTATTTGTTTATAGAAAAAAATCAATTGCAGACTGTAGTTAAAGATCTTGTTCTTGGAAATAAACCAATTGGTAATCATAATGATGATGTAATGATTATAAGAGATGTACAAATATGTTGTATTAAACATAAAATAGATATCTATTTTAATAATAATTAAACGCCATATCATTAATTAACTATTGTTGTACTATGTGAATTTCAGGAAAATTTCTATGATGTTAGCTGTACCAGGTAATCATTGGCTTTGCGTTTAATGGACATAGTTTCACATTGTTGTATGATGATCATTAATTATAAAAAATTTTCGTTTAAATTTTAGAATTAGCAACCACTTCAACTTTACGAGGTAACCACTTAAATATATAATAGATGTATATATGTGTGTATATGTATAATGATTTCTATCATAAAAAAATATGTACATATAAAAATAATTTTTTAATTTTAGAATGTGTAGTAGATGACCAGATTGATTTGCAAACAGAAATAACCCGTGTCACTTGTAAGTATAATGTTTAACATTTATCATCCGGTATTTGGTGAAATAATAGTACGGTGTACTCTGTGAATGAGTTAGGTTCCCAAAAATACATTTACCAAATATCGGAGAAAATTGTGATTGTTTGAAATTTGACTGTCCTGCCTTATTTGTAAGGAATAAAGAAAAACAGTATACATTTTGATTTTTTTACTAAATTAGCATAAGTGTTTATTAGTTATGATAAAATTATGTAGGCTATATTTAAAATTTCAATAAAAACCATACTACACCTAATGTACTCAACAAATGAATCAGACTTAACAAAAATATAGTTTTAAATTTACATTTAGATAGTAGCAATTAAATCATTTGTTATTATTTTTTCTTACACAGAATAGATTATTTTTTATACATTTTTTTTATTAAAATATTGATGGTCGTTTGGTAAATAATTCAAATCGTTGTAAAATATTTTACATTGGTTAATTGGCTTAAGTAATCTAAGTTTAAGAGTAAAAGTTATAAAATTAAATACAAAAAAAAAGTATTTTATTTATTTTAGAATTATTTGACATTTTATACTTTTGTTACAGATATCCCTGCGCCTCAAGTTGACCCAAACCATGGTAATCACTAGTTCGTTAGACGTACATAGCTCAATAGACTTAGATTATAAATACAACTTTTTATAATTTAACAGATGTTATTTAGCTTGATTTCTCTATCTCGCAAAAAAAAATATAATAGTCTAATTCATCTTCTTGGCTGATTCAATTTCCTAAATCATTTTCATGATGAGAAACCGTTGACGTTGGCAATATTATATATCGATTAAAGCATTTTAAACGTAATAGTGTACTTAAAATCTATCTCCTCTATATTCTTTCTGTAGGTCGGTAATAAAACCAGCCAAGTTATATGGGTCGGAATTTGGGACAGTATATAAAAAAATTGAACAGAGAAAAAGTGTAGCAGAGATGAGAATTTTAAGATAGATGAATGGAGTGACTAAGAAGGAAAGAATAAGAAATTAATACATAGGGAAGTCTAAGAATTGCATCAATTGTGGAGAAAATGAAAAAGAATAGGTTGAGACGGTTCAGTCATGTTATGAGATAAGATAAGGCAGAGGCGGTGAGAGCTGTTATGAATGTAGAGGGAAAAGAGGAAGAGGAAGACCAAAGGAAAGATGGATGGACGGAATACAGAGTGATATGAGGATAGCTGGGGTGTTTGAACGAGATGTAGAAGACCGAGCTCTATGGAGGTGTAGAACTAGGGTAGTCGACTTCATTTAGTTGGGAGTGTAAGGCGAAGATAAAGAAGAAGATATCATTAAAAATGTTATTAGATACCTAACGACCAATTCATTCAGTACACTTGAAATGTATTGCAATTACGTCACAAGCAAACAATTTAAATTTATTTCTACTTAACAACACGTAATGTATTTATTTTCGTAGAATGTCGCTATGATGTAATGGCAGATCTGGGAAAAGATAGAAGAAAAATCACTAGACAAGTCATAAAGTCTTTAATCCACGCTGCAATAAGTAAAATATATTAATACAAACTTGTCTTTGTTTTGCTTTTAATTATAATAATGCCGTTTTAAATACTACTTAAAAACATTTTCTTTTTAACAAAAATATTATCTTGCGCAATAATGAATAAAAAAATTTAAATAGTAATTTTTCATTAAAAAAAAAGGGTAAGTTAAGTTTAACAAATTAAAAATACAACTTTTTTTTTCAATTTATAAGATGAAGACGAATCAGCATTTGACGATTTTGCCAGCATGTGCCGTTTAATTGGACTGCTAAGAAATACGGTATTCTCGAAATCATTTACAACGACTGCTGAGGTTGACGGTTTTGGTACTTGCATCATAAAAGATTCGAAAAATGGCATTAGCCAATACAGAGTGTTCGACGGCGAAATTTGGGAAGTAGAAGTCGATCGAGTCGATGAATTAACACAATTACTTAGTGAACAGGTATCCTGTTGGTAATATGGATTAGCAAACACAGTGATAGTATACTTAGAAATTGTATAGTACCTACTGTTGTTGTTTTATGCCAATATAATATTTATATACCGTAGCTATGTCCAAATCTACCTATTGTTCACCAAACCAAATCAATGTATTTCATAATAAACAGTTTTTCTCAACGATTATAAACATAATATTTTTTGCTTTATACACTTTTTGATACCAAATCATAGAACATTGAACGGGTATAATTTTTTTTTTTTTATAAAAGTTCTTTAAATCTTAAATTTATATTTGTTGTAATATTTACATTTACAATGAAAACTTTGTAGTACAATCTTATTAAAAGTAAAAAGTTTAATTTTCTCTCCAGAACAATTTCAATTCTCTAACTTATAACAAGTGTGCACTAACCCATCGATTTATTTTAAAATAGTCCTCATTGAAAGTGGTACAATTCCTTTTACAAAATCTTTTAATCATTTATGAAATAGACAATATATTTATAAACAGGTTTATATATGTACATATTATATATATATATATATATATATAGGGTGATCCTATTTCCCAGTATTTGGTTTTTAAGTCTTTAAGTTAAAAGTAATATTTTAAAACGTATAGTATAAGTTGTGTAAAGCTTAAATCAAACACTTTTTTGGTTAAATAAACTATTTTATATATATATATATACATATATTTTGTATGGTGTTTTACGAGTAACACATTTTATCTTACTAGCTAATATAAATACAAATATACTATTATTTGTCTTTAAGGTTTAAAAAATTGATTATTTTATCAATTGTAATTATAATATAATATCCAGGTCTAACAGACACACGGGACAATGCCAGGGGCACTGATGCCCAATTAGTTGACATATTACCATCTTTGGACCGCGACCTAATTAATCTCAAGCCATTACCCAATATCTCGTATAACTTAACAATTTTATATTTTTTTTAACTTATCGGTACTCGTTTGTCCGTTCAACTCCGCCATTGCCTTGAATAACTGCAGAGAACGCTTTAGGATCCAGTTAGAGGTGTAATACATATGTACATAGATTTACTTATTTAATAAACCTGTTTGGGTTAGGTTTGGGTTGTACACTTGAGAGTTAATTTATTTAGAGGTACGATCGCCTGTTGAGCTCCTCGGGCAATATAGCAAATATATAAAGGAGACTTTAGGAATATTTATGTGTAGATACGGCTGAGCCATCCGTCCCGTCTCCGAGTCCACTCATTTAACCTTATCGACTGTCGTTTCGGCCTAGCCTAGCAAACTAGCCAAACAGACACGTTACAGTGTGTTACCAGTTTATGCACATCGGGGTTTTATGGTATCCAATACTCTTTCCATCTGTGATTTATATCTTAGCGCACGACATGACATGGAATGTGCCAGGCAGGGTTCCAGCAATGCCAGTGTATCTTTACAAGAACCAATTCAACCAGTTTTTCTAATCCACATATCTCTATTTCCTCTTGAGATAAGCTTTTGAAATTTGAAACATAGATTAAACTTAAGTAGCTAAGGACAATGTGAAAATTTGAGTCCTTAATAGTAAGTCTTTTCAAAAGGGAAGAATTTCAAAGTTTTCATTTCTGTTACTCGCTCACTCACTCATAATCATCATCAAAATAATAAAACACTTCCCGTGTAGGTAGAAACGTGAAATTTGGCACAAAGGCAGGTCTTATAGTGTGACTGAAGGGACAAATTTGAAAGTTGCAATTTTTTCAAAGTTAATGCCGCTTTATGATGTGACGTGCATGAATGTTCCTTGATTAGTTTAGCACAGGTTTTTATTAATAAACCGCAGATTTCCGCGCCGTCGAAACTGTTCCCAAAATTCAAAATGCTCCCACCAATGCTTTGTAAAAACACGACGCCCACGATGATGAAGCCAGAAAAAAGGAATGATATCTCCAACAAAAACGTAACAGTTAAAAAGGGCCAAGTTCTAGACACCCCCATCCAAAAAAGTCATCCTGTCAAAGTAGTGATCTCTACATGGTGGCAAAATCTGCTATTTCTTTAGTTTATAACCTCAATTCACTCCTACTTTTATGAGCAACACTGCTCTTTGTTTTGTATTGCTTAACACTTGCCCAGTTTCTAAATGAAGCATAAAACATCATTATCAAATATAATCACTAAGGAGTTACGTGGATGATAGGAAGAAGATAACTTAGAACGAAAGAAAAACGGTTCAGATCCTTTCCCATTAGAGTAAGCCAATCAAAATAGTGGTAGCTACATTGCGGCTAAGTTTATTTTTCGAATCTGTTATGATCCAAGTTAAAAATCGTCAACCTCGGCAGTCATTGTAAATGATTTCGAGAATATCGCATTTCTTAACAATTCAATTAAACGACACATGCTGGCAAAATCATCGACTTCTGATTCGACCCCATCTTATAAAATAAAAAAAAATTGTTTTATTTTTAATTTGACAAATTTAACTTTCTAACTAACAAAGTTAATGATTGTGCAAGACTTGACTATTAAAAGATAGTAAGAATATTCAAAGAAAAATAATTACAATATCCAGGGTGTTCATTAAGTCCAACCTAAATGAGACCAATAAACTAAAAAATAGGGGAGTTGGGTTGAGCATGACTTATTTTTCATCGACATTTAATCAAATACAATTAACCAAAGAAGAAAGAATTCATTTTATTAATCAGAATATTTTACGATAGGTTAATTATTAATAAAATAAATTAGTAATATTCTTGTTGTGAATTTTAATCTTAATACTTTCTTTGTAAAATAATCAATGTGAAAAGTTATCACCGAAGCGACGGACCTTTATAAGATAAATTGTATGTTAAAAATGCTGTTTAATTTAAAAAAATACAGTACTGTTGAATAAATGTTCATATATGATTTTACAATTTAACTATATAATTTGTGCATATATATTTATCAATTTATTGTGACACGCTTGTTTAATGTATTTACTTACAGTTTTCTTGTTCATTATATTATAATACATTATAATTTAATATTATGTTTGACGTTTACTGTCAATTAAAACTGATGCTATAAAAAATCAGCTGTGTAGTGTACAGCTGTGAAAGGGAATTTAATATACTTGACATTTCACGGTCGATTACAAATTGGTTAATTCCATGAAGATAAAAATACAAATTATCAAAAATAATTACATTATTTTTTGTCATCTTAAAATTGTATAATGGCAGAAAAAATTTAATTTAAAATAATTACACAATTACAAAATTTCAAATTTGCAAAGTAAAAAAGAAATCGGCTACATGCTGAAGGTAATACAATTATTTGTTAATCGAAATTAATATCTCACTCCAATAAATTAGTAAATCCATTTCCAATAGGTCTTCGAGCTAGTATATACAGAAAATGTTTATAAACGTAGTACTTATTATTTAACGATAATTCATTGATAACATTTTATAAAATGCGTGTGTATGGCTAGAAAAGCAGAGTTTTTTAACACACTCAATACAAATAATTACATTAATGAAATAAAATATAAACCGATGAGAAATTTTAATTGAATAATTTCTTGTGCGAGCTATAACTGACCAATACTAAATTAGTCACGGCGCACTTCCTGGTAAAGCGAAGTCAAGAGCTAGTGAATCACATTTTTTATTTTTTGTAAAAAGTTCATGCTCTCATATAGTTTAATAGGTATTTTTAAGCAAAAGTCGTCCACGCTTTATGATTTCCGTCCAGCATGAGTGCGCATATGTGCTTTAAAATAATCGCTATGTGTAAATGCTTTTTGACATATTGAGCAACTATACGTTTTTTCCCCACTGTGTATCTTCTGGTGTCTAATAAGATTGCTAGAGCAAGTAAAATGCTTACTACACATATTACACATGTATGACTTTGCATTAGTGTGCGCCCGTTCATGCACCTTTAAATTTGAACTTGACGCAAACAGTTTTCCGCATATGTTGCACTTATAAGGTTTTTCACCAGTATGCGTGCGAAGGTGAACCTTGAGATGCATTTTTTGGGCAAAACCTTTGCCACACATATTGCACTTATGCGGTTTTTCTCCGCTGTGTACCTGACGATGTCTAATTAGATTTGACAAGCAAGTGAATCTTTTAGCACAAACTTCACATTTATAGAATTTTTCTTTATTATGAATACGCTCGTGTACTTTTAAATTTGAGATATGGGCAAAAGACTTCTCACAAATATTGCATTTATACGGCTTTTCTTTAGTATGCACGCGTTTATGCACTTTGAGATGCATGTTTTGGGCAAATGATTTCAAGCATATACTGCATTGATATGGCTTTTGTCCGCTGTGAACTTTCTTATGATTAATAAGATTGGACGATGATGTAAAACACTTTAAACAAATTAGACATTTGAATGGTTTCTCTTTAGTATGAGTGCGCTCGTGTATTTTGAGCGAAATCTTTTGAGCAAAACATTTCTGACAAACGCTACACTTAAATGGTTTTTCTCTACTATGCAATCTCCGGTGTTTACTGAAATTTGAAGAAGAAGCGAAGCTTTTAGGGCATTCTTGGCATTGAAAGGGCTTCTCCCCAGTGTGAATACGCTGATGTATTTTGAGGGATATCTTCTGAGTGAACGTTTTTTTGCATACAGAACATTCATATGGTTTTTCTCCGCTATGTACTGCTCGGTGCCTATTAAGATTAGTCAAGCATGTAAAACCTTTGCTACAGACATTGCATTTGTACGGTTTTACACCAGTGTGCATTCGTTCATGAACCTTCAGCTCAATATTCTGACGAAATGTTTTATCGCAATAATTGCATATAAACGGTTTCACTCCACTGTGCACACGCTCATGTACTTTGAGACAAGAGCTCTGAGCAAACGGCTTATGACATGTGCCACATACAAAAGGTTTTTTTTTACTATGAACCCTCCAATGTTGATTGAGATTAGATGAGCAACTAAAACGTTTATCACACACATTGCATTGATAATATTTCCTACCATTGTGAATGAAAACTTGATGATTTTTTTGATATTTTTTTGAGAGACAGTTCTTTGATGTTGAATTTAAATTATTGTGTTTTTTTTTCAAGTGATGAGCCATTTTCTTTTTAGTTGAAAATGATTCCTCACAAAAATTGCATATCAATGATTTTTTTTCGTTGACAGTGTCGTCCAGCTCCGTTCTCTCAACATGAATCTGTGTCGTGGAAAACCACCCATCAATTTCATCCACTTCTGTTTTTATTTCATCTTCCTCCAACAGAATTTTACTCGTCCTAAAAAAAACCATGCATATTTTAAGTAATGAAATTATGAACTAAAATTGTACTGTTAACTTCAAGTCCATATTGGAATATCAAACAATTTTGAAGACTAGCATCACAAGTTGCAGTATACTAAATTGACTAAAATAGACTAAATCTGTAGTCAAAAAACCAAAAAAGGGGGGAAATACACTTTGACTGTAGTCAATTTCTTTAGGTTGCTTTGTTTGAGGAAATCAACAGTCAACATATATCGAAAATTATTGGGGTGGGGGTAAAAAAAACGTTGCTTGAGACACAATCATAAATAACAGATTTACTTACTTATCTGAACTTTCATCATGCCTTGTTTGGACATTCCCAGTGTGAAATTCTCTCATATGATGGCCGATTTGTTTTTTGGTAGCAAATGACTTTTGACAATTATTGCAGTCATATAAAAGTGTTTTGTTTACGTGGTTTTCTATTGATTCCATATCCAATAACTCATTTTCTCCTTCTTTTACTTCTATAAGGCTTATAAAGTAACAATTATCATCTACTTCATCCACTTCAACTTTAATACAATGATTTTCATCTACCTCAATACTATCATTATCATTCATTCTGTTGAAAAAAAATAATATTAAATTAACTCAATTTAATAGATATGCTATTGATATATTTAAAAGCAACAACAAGTTGATAGTAAAACTTCATCAATCTGATGTTTTTTAATACTTCCGATTATTGCTTTGGAACAAATTTAATTTCAACCAATTTTTTTTTTTATAAAATATTTTTTTTTTTATTAAAATAAAGACAATATTTACAATCTGTATACAATAAAACAATAGGTAAATCAGCTGAAATAGAAACTAGACAAGACGACGTGAATGAAGGGAGCGTCCAGTAACACTACTTCCAAATAGGAATTTAAATTTTCAGTTTAAGGGATTAGTAATGGGTTCCTATCACTGGATAGTGCCGTAAGACAAAAATAAATATAATGGCATTTGGACACTCTAGACTCTGGATGTATACACTGGTTGTTGAACTGAAACACTGGTGTTTGTCAGAGCACTAGAGTATAACGGATAGCTGTCCGGGTTCTTCGCGGATGTCGAAGAGCCGTTGATTATACTGGATTAAAAAAAAATTAGAGAATGGGAAAGGATAGGTACAAGGTGCGAACGAATCGCAAGACACGAGTACCTAAGAAAATGTAAGCACACACGGTGCGAACGAATCGCAAGACACGTGTGTGTAGAGAGGAAAGTATAAGGTGCGAACGAATCGCAAGACACGAATACTTGGAGAGATGAAGGAAGAATAAAGTACGAGGTGCGAACGAATCGTATGACACGGGTACTTTAAGAAAGGAATGTGCACTATGCGAACGAATCGCAAGACAAGCGCACAAGGAAAGAGGATAGACTACTAGGTGTAAATGAACGAACTCTCGAACTTAAAACTTGTAGACGGACAGCGACAACCGATTACTCTTGACTGATGACATATAGCTCTGGTAAAGTCGACTGACAAAATGTTATTGACTCTTATTGACTTTTATATATTTTTACAATTTGCAATTCAGCGTTATTGTTAATTTAATCGTTTGGTCATCAGTCTCAAGTCGCCGGAAGCACTGCCCGCATTTATTTAAAAAACATGTAACCTATAATGATGACGTGGTCATCATATAACAATAGCTTCCTTACTCATAGTCTACAAGTCATTTATTACATTGTTAGCATATTTTCTTATTGTATATTTTGTATGTACAGATTGTAAATGTTATTTAAAAAAAGGGATTAGTACTTTTTATATACTGTTTTTTAATTGTATGTTAAGTGTTGAATAAATCGCTTGGCCAGTTCCGTTTTAGTCGGCGAGGAGGATTGTCGGGAATTGTGAGAGAAGCTAGCTTAGATATAAGAGAATTAGAGTGGTTGAGAGCATTCGTATGGAATTTTTTATAGTGGTAGGAACCAAGAGTTGTTAGCATTGGTATGTTGAGTTCATTGTGTAGGGTTCGGTTACTTACATACCAGGGAGCGTTTGTGATGGGACGTCGGCTTTATTGATTGAAAATATTGATGGTTGTTTAAATTAGAGATTTTAGTAGTTCCACAGACTTGAATACCTTAGGTCATTGCTGGACGTAAGATATAATATTTATACAACGAGAAAAAATAAGTTAACTGCATAAAAAACACTGTAATTTTATAGAAAAAAAAAATCTTAAAAAAAGGGAAGGCCAGGTTAAGTAAATGTATAAGGAAAAACTTCACAATAAAAAAATTATAATTCAGATTTCAACATCACAGACTTATAACTAATTTAAATATCTATCGAAATTATAATAGTGTAATAATCTAAATTTTTTAAGACATACCGCTAGTGTATTTTTTTTTACTCTAGACAGATTCTAATCCAAAACGATTTACGCAACGATAATATCAGCTTACTTAAACTAAGTGATCTTTTCTCCGTTTCAAAAAGATTATTTCGTAACATCATAAAAGTTACTCAGTAGAAGGCGATGTTAACTTAAGGTTAACACACCGTCTCTTTGAAATAATTTAATTTATATATTTCTTAAACATACCTGCGAGATTTCACTGTCCCGTACAATCCAAAGCGGTGAACGATAAGAATATAAATAATAACCCGAAACGACAAACAAGATTGTGAGTTCATAAAAACGTTATAAATAATAATAATAAAAAGGGAAAGGCCAGGTTAAGTAAATGTATAACATAGATAAGGGAAAACGTCTCAATAAAAAAATTATAATTCAGATTTCAACATCACAGACTTATAAATAGTTTAAATTTCTATCCAAATTATAATAGTGTAATAATTTATATTTTCGAAGCCATACCGTTAGTGTATTTTTATTTACTCTAGACAGATTCTAATCCAAAACGATTTACGCAACGATAATATCAGCTTACTTAAACTAAGTGATCTTTTCTCCGTTTCAAAAAGATTATTTCGTAACATCATAAAAGTTACTCAGTAGAAGGCGATGTTAACTTAAGGTTAACACACCGTCTCTTTGAAATAATTTAATTTATTAGTTTATTAAACATACCTGCGTGTTTTAATATCGCGTACAATGCAAAGCGGCGAACGATAAGAATATAAATAATAATCACCACAAAAACACTTTATAATTAAATCGGCAGAGAACAGTACAATAATTACAATAAATCAGCGAGTAATAAGTATACAGTACACACGTCATACAGTAAACACAGTACCACATACACTGGGGTGTGGCCGTTCTCGACTCTCGGCTCTCACCCCCCGAGTGTAACAATCGATACCAAGTTTGGCATTCGGCAACACAACGCTCAAATGAATGGCGACAACGGCGACGGCGGGCGCTTGACGAACCCCATTTTGTATACATTTAACCATATACCTAACAAAAATGGACGGCGCGTAGAGAGAGAGAGGAAGAGCGGCCGTACCAAGATATGTGCGAGAGAGATGATGCTAGACGCTAGTAAGCGAATACCAAAGATGTAGTCGACGGTAGACTCCTTGGAATTATATTATCACGTATTATATGTAATTACATTTTTATATAAAATAATATTATTTACATAACGCATTTTTTTTTTTAATCAAATACTGACAGTTATTTAATAAAATACAGTGTAACTAGTTCGTAACTTATACATTATCATAAAATATACTTGTTTGTTAAACGATACAAATTAGTAAAAACTATTAAAAAATAGTACTAAAAATGAGTATAAATATAGCTGTTAAATAAAATGCTAAAAACGAATACATACTAAACAGTTATAAAAATTGTTATTGTATAAAAAGCAGCTGCTGGCATTGATAAGGAATCAAAGTGATAACGATAAGAGTGATAATAACTATACAAAGTGCAAAAGGCTGTGGTCAATGTGGATTATCCACCTTAAAAATTGACAAATAATTAATTTGAAAAAAAAGGTTAATAATTAACATAGAAATATATAAAACAAGCTTCTTAATAAAAAACTATGTAGATGGACCAAGAGAGAAACAATTATGTATCAAATGATAATAATTAAATGAAAAATATTAAATTAAAATAAAATGTTGTGATGTTCTTGCTAGCGTAGAGAATATTATCGATTTTCCTTCCTTCTATCAAGTTTTCATTTGGAAATATTTTCTGATTACGCTAATTGCTAGAAATGCGTTCGAACAAATGAATAACAGAAACATTATTATCATTTGAATTTATTGTACACTCACAAATGTAATTTTCCAGCACAATGAAAAAGCCTCTAGGTGGGTAAAAGGGCAATCGTTGTTATCTTACAACAAAAAGTAGAGTTCTATAAAATTATAATAAAACCGTATTTTAATTCTTCAGGAACTTTATAATTGTAGATACCAGATAAATGATAAAACAACGGCAGTACAAATAGGCATTTGAGAATTCTTTATGTATAGATTATTTAATTATTTATTTATAATATAATGAATAATTATGATACTAATCACAAGATGTTCTGAAGCCGTCAGGTCATACATTAGTATTTACTATATTTTAATATAGTAAGAGTCAGATCACAGGTATTGATGTAATATTATTTATACTCTGTGATGAAGAGTATTCAATTGGAGGATTAAATGTGTGTTAAAGTTGAAATTGATGATTATGTTTACTACTAGTCTTATACAGGTAGAAGAAGAGGATCATAACGAGTTGTTGGAAGTACAACCAAAGCAGCGAGTCGTGAGAAATTTTGAGTGCAAATTATGTAAAAAGTCATTCGCTACCAATAGGCAAGTTCTCATAGCAAAATTACACAAACGAATTGTCGCTTGAAGATCTTTCAGATTGTAACGATCATATTTCACCTGACCGTTACTTCGCGTCCCAAACCTACTGACACAGCACCCCCGACTATAGGTAGGGGAACGGTCGCACACACAGGACAATGCACGTCGCGTATCATCTAATTAACCAGTTGACTTTACCATCACGGACCGCCAATATCCTCGACCTTGCGCTCTATATTTTTGCCGTTTTACTACAAGCCGCCCATCCGACTATCTTTTGTGTGCGTCCGTTTCAACTCCGCTTTGACCAACCATTTCATCGTCCAACCCAGGTCAGAGTATATATATATATATATTGTATAATTTTGTATTTTATTTAGAAACCCTAATTTAGAATAAAACATCTTGTAGCCTGCAGCTGAGAGTTAGATTATTTAACAGTGTGACCGCCCGTTCTAGCTCCTCGGGCGATATATTAAGTTAATAAGGGAGACTTTAAGGCCAATTAGACGTAGACAACGGCCTAACCAACCGTTTTCCAGTGGGGATCCGTCTATTTTAGCCTTATCGACGGCCACTTTGCCTAGTCTAGCCAGCTAGACAAGTAGGTCCGTTACAAGATTATATACTGATAATTTGATGTTATTTGTATGGGATGGCCAGTAATTTGGTTAGATGTATACAAGTTATAACAGATATATATATATTGGATGCAGTAAAACTCAAGAGAAATAAATGCCATTTGTTTTACATTTATAATATCAAATATAATTTATAACAACATATAAACATTAAATCATGAGCAAAACTATTTATTATGAAATACATTGAAATAATTGATAATATGGATAATATTATAAATCTTATTGACATAAAAAATTCATTTTATGTACATATTTTCTTATGATATATAATATATTTATATATTATATATGTATATATATATATATATATATATATATATATATATATATATATATATATATATATATATATACAGGGTGTAATGTAAAGTTCTACCGAGCCTAAATGAGACATTCAGGAAGTATTATGGGTACAAAAAATTGTATTCATTTTTTTTTTAATTTAAAAATTATTTAAAATAGAACTCGTAGCTCATTAAAAAATTGACTTACGAAAAAAATAATTTCAGTTTTGGAATCGGGAGAAAAAATCTTGGTGAATTGATATGTAACATGATTTTTTGGTATCTGGCCACACATACGTCCACGAGGTGACCGGTAAGTGGCCACTGAGTGGCCGTAATGTGACTTAACCCAACATTTAGCATGCGACACATAGTTTAATAATTCTAACGACTCTGAATTGTGAATAAAATTCTGATAATGATGTGTCCCTTACCATATTATGTTGGTTTCGGTCACATGCCTGAAACTTTGGGAAGTTGTTTATGGGTGTCCAGTAGTGCTTCACCCAATGTATCCAACAAAAAAACCATGTGGAATTTTGGGGAGGGGAAATTTTTGCACTTTTTTTGGATTGTCGATATATTTCAAAAACGGTTAATTTTAGCTGATAATATAGAATTAGCAAATTATAGAAAACTAAATTTCCTACAATTTTTGTAAATAAAATTATATTTTAGACCACATAGGTACTGAGATACAAATTTTTTGAAAAAATGCAAATTTTCTTTGCTTGAGCTTGAGGAACTTAAAGCTAACATGAATAATAGACCGTTTAAAAGTAATGGTAATTATAGAAGAAATTTTAATAATTATAGAAATAATGGCAGTACATTTAATGGTAACGGTGAAGGTAAACATTTTAACAAGCGCGATAATAATAATGATTATAGGAATAGAAGTTATCATAATGACGACGCCGCATCCGATAGCAGATATGGACGAAATAGACCTAGGAGTAATTCTGATTATGGTAGAAGTGAGGAAGACGATTTTGATAACCATAGTGAAAACGATTACAACGCGCGTTTTAGGAATAATGATAGACAAGAGAGTAAAAATTATAATACTCTACCCCGAGTAGAAAACATAGGTAGCTGTGTAATTAATAATGCAGATTATAAAGGGAATAATCCAGTAATCATAGGTGTTTTAGATAATGTACCACATCATTTTACTGTTGACTCAGGCGCGACTACTAGCGTTATTAACGAAAATATGCTTCCCAAAAATCATGTAATTAGTTCTTACGGGAAGACAAAATTATATACAGCCAATGGTTCAAAATTAGATTTAGTTGGCAGGTCAACTATTAAAGTATATTTTAATAATATTCCTGTAGAAATACAATGCGCGGTCGTACGAAATTTGAATTGTAATAGTCTTCTTGGAGTTGATTTTCTAATTAAATATAAGGGTGTAGTTAACTTTGCTAAGTCAAAAATACAACTTAATGTGAATAATAAAGAAATACACATGGATTTTTTGAAAAATGATAATAATGGAATTTGTATAAATAGGGTTGAAGATAATAACAACAATAGTTATTATAGGGCTAATAAGAATGTGAATAATAAAAATAGTAGGATTAGCCAGAATACTAGGATTAATAATGGTAAAAGGAATTTTAAGAATTGTGTGCATAGTAATCATAGCGCTAATAAGAATATTAATTTGGGTAACTTTAATTATTATAAATATTACAGACACCCCCGTGGGTTAAATAATAATCATTCTAGGGCTCTATTCAATGGGAAAAATAGGACAACCCATAATTATTATAATGGAACTAGAAATAGGAAGTTTGAATATAACTGTAAGAGTTCTACTTTTAATGACCAATCTAGAAAGGGTATTAGCAATAGACAGAGACCCAATTATACTAGCAGACCATTTACCACTAACCAGCAACATAACATAGGTAACTTTGACCATAACCTAGGAACTCAAAATTATGTTGAAACTCCAATTCCTCTGTATTCCTCTGTCTCTTGATGGAAATTCCAAGAGGCAGTATAAGGAAAAGGAAAAATAAATTTCTATTTTTCTTTTGTAAAAGTATAATTTTTTGGTTTTTTTTGGGGGGGGAATCATACATATAATTATATTATGCGCGAATATATAAATTATTAACTTCTGTTAGGTAGCGTCTTTAAAAATATAAATATAAATTATAATTCTCATTTCTCACGGTGTAAAAAGATTACTAGGAATACATCTAGAAAAAAAAAACACATATTTCCTTGGCGGCAGACAACTGCCGTTGCAGGTTTTATAATTTCAAACTAACTGCTATCCCGTAATTATAAACGTTCGATTGTAAGGCAATGCCTTTTTCTGTTATTGCGTTGTCAGAAATGAATCATGGACATGTCCGAGTCTTATTTTCTGACAATCCTTGGACACCCATCCCCGACTCGCACTTCATATTATTATTTGAATTTGACACGATTATAAAATATTATAATACGATTCCTTGACCGTAAGAACAGAAATTTAAAACAACGTATTTAAAAGTGATGATCATGATTTTAACGGAGAATAATAATGTAACATGTACAATCTCAGACGGTACCCGAGACGATATATACACATATACACGCACACACCCGTATGTGCCAGTGATCGCAATGTTTTGCTGACCCATTCTGGGACAATTTTTATTATAATATTGGTTAAAAGGTTTTAATATTATTTTTCATAATATTAAATAAATAAGTGATTTTTTTTCCCTCAAGACAAAGTAAATTATATTATAAAAATATAAAAGAGTAAATATTATCGGTCTGTGCCATGCAATTATGCAAACGTGTAAAAATAATTATCTTTGTATTTTGCCCCATAAATATAAATAAGCAATTAGGATCGGAACGACATATTTGGCCGCACGTTGCCGCTTTGACGATAATCAATTTGAATTTGATTTTATCTGTTTTTATTTGCCGATTGCCGTTTTTGCCATGGCCATGAATCGCCGCAATTTTATTTTTGCCGCAGATCCATTGTTGCCGATATTGCCGCTTGGTGCCGCATTTTTACTGCAAATTCAATATTTTATTGAGTTATTTGCTTATGGTCTGAAGACCAACATTTTTACCACACCAAATTACAACAATATATCTTTGAGTTTCGAATGTCGACCATATGGGTAGTTTAAGAGAAAGGTGTAATTAACCTTTATTTTATACGTCCGGATCGAATTTTTTAATTTTAAATATTTTTGTTATTATTACGCGATTGTCATCAGCGATTTTGGTAGTGAATAAATACATATTTCCGGTTGGTTACCGTTGAGTTTCTATATTTTATTTGTACGGCTTTAGTCTCTGCGTTTGTTCAGATTGACTGTTATATTATTATTTTGGCAAATATTTTCCCGGCTAACCCCCGGTGGTCGTCCGGTTTTACCGTTGACATGTTTTTTACACGGTTAGGTTAGGTTATTTTACTTGTTGAATAATATTTTATTATTTTTATCAACATCAATGGACGACTATTATGTCAGGTCACGAGTTGACACAAATTATGCGGCGTATTCATTTTTCGGCTTTATAAAATAATTTCGGATTAGTTAATGAAATAATGACTGATATTTTACACGGCGTTTCGTTTTCAATTAACTGTTTTTGACTATGTTCACATTAAATCGGATTTTAACGAATTTATTTTATTCACACAAGGTGTGCAGATGCAACCAATATTTTCTTTTTACGGCGATTTTATTTTTATATGCATAATTTTGCGCATGCTGATTTTCGTAACTATATGAAATTATTTTGAAATAGTTTCGTTTATTTATTTTTTATTTTAATAAAAATATTTTATTTTTCTTATGAGAACACTTACAATTCTGAAGAGTACTTACGTAAAATGACGTCCGAGTTGCTTGTATTATCAAACCCAAAATATCTGACCACATAATTGATTCTATTCTTATTTAAATGTTAATTTTCCAAAGCAATGTGTATTTAGGGGCTATATAAAATTATTTATCAATTAATTATACTGTATTTCATTAAGTATATATATATATATATGTATGTCTTATTAAGTCGACTTTTATATTAAGTTTTAGGCGCAGCGGTACGGTGGTCAACTTTTAAAACTGTCTTTTTAAAGACAACCTGTTTGTTAATAATGCCTTTGTTTTACATATTTTTACTATATACATATATATTGACCGATTGTTATAGTTAAAATAAATCATTTCCTAGACATACGATACGCCAAAGGCGCAAGATTAGCCGACGTCAAAATAATTTATGTAAGTTTTTTTTTGTATCGTATGTTTAATGTTTGTATACATTTTAGAAAAAAAAACCGCGTAACGACCTGGGGACGGACATAATTACTTTCTTTAATTTAAATTGTTTACGGAAAACTACCCTACAACTAATCAAAATACACCTGAAGGTGCGTGCATTTTTTAACTTAAGTGTATATTGTAAATGGTTTGGTTTTTTATGCAGCTTTTTCCCCAGAGCCATTAAGTTAACTTAAATTCTATTAATTTAGGATTACACATCATTTTATTTTATAAATATTATTCACCGGATGCACGCCCACAATGTTTGTGACCCAATAAATGATAACTTAATACATAGGGAATTTTTAAGTGTAGATTATCGTTTTATATGAATTTTAGAACACTATTTTTGGGGAGGACTTTGCGAAGACCTGGTATCCCGTGTTTGCCTCGAGCTTATGCCAAGAAAGCAACGATAGGGCAAGCCATTTTCCGATGCAAAAGGAATGCGACAATGATGTGGCTCTAGAATGAGAAGGATGTCCTTCCAGCTATTCGAAGTCACCAGAAGTCTGCCAAAAATACAAGTGTGCTTTCCCCAATTAGTTTTAAGGGTTCACCTTTATTTTCAGGAATTTTTGTACCACAATTTCGTTTCTTTTGCTTTTCAATTTCTTTTTTTTTTGACAACCCTTAACTTTATACGACTAGGTCCGAGGTCGAACCTCTACGAGGTTCATATTTCACCTGACCGTTACTTCGCGTCCCAAACCTACTGACACAGCACCCCCGACTATAGGTAGGGGAACGGTCGCACACACAGGACAATGCACGTCGCGTATCATCTAATTAACCAGTTGACTTTACCATCACGGACCGCCAATATCCTCGACCTTGCGCTCTATATTTTTGCCGTTTTACTACAAGCCGCCCATCCGACTATCTTTTGTGTGCGTCCGTTTCAACTCTATCTGGCCACACATACGTCCACGAGGTGACCGGTAAGTGGCCACTGAGTGGCCGTAATGTGACTTAACCCAACATTTAGCATGCGACACATAGTTTAATAATTCTAACGACTCTGAATTGTGAATAAAATTCTGATAATGATGTGTCCCTTACCATATTATGTTGGTTTCGGTCACATGCCTGAAACTTTGGGAAGTTGTTTATGGGTGTCCAGTAGTGCTTCACCCAATGTATCCAACAAAAAAACCATGTGGAATTTTGGGGAGGGGAAATTTTTGCACTTTTTTTGGATTGTCGATATATTTCAAAAACGGTTAATTTTAGCTGATAATATAGAATTAGCAAATTATAGAAAATCAAATTTCCTACAATTTTTGTAAATAAAATTATATTTTAGACCACATAGGTACTGAGATACAAATTTTTTGAAAAAATGCAAATTTTCTCATAATTGTAAAAAACTGCTAAAAAGGCTGTTTTTTATATTTGTTTTTGATTTTGCAACATATTTAATGAACTTGTGGTTACTACTTCCATTGGTATACGTTTGCCCCTTCCCTCCCCTATAACCGAATCGATTCCGTTTCTCACTTCTTCCTCTGTTGGGTATTACACTATAGTCTATACAGTGTACACTGTGCATGCAAGGTTTGAGAGAACATAAAATAACATACTCGTTTTTTCACTAGTATAGACTTTATCCAGAGTTACCTTTGTAAGATTCTTAAGTGACCTATTTTTTTGGGAAATATGATGGCTCGACAATTCCAAATTATTATATAACCAAAAGTAGAAAAGCGTTACAATAGGTGATATGTACATAAAGAAATTTACAAACAATGTAATAGAAAATACAAGAAGTATAGTTAAGTTAAAAAAAAAATTAATAAATAAAAACTATATAGTATAACCAGAGCTCAGGATGAAGGATATTGTGGCATTAATTACAGGAACAACGCGGGAATTAAGGATGAGAGCTGGGTTAAGTTTAGAGATGCCATGCGAGGCAAGGAAATTAAAAAGAGAACAATATAATCGTAAGTTGAATTATAATTACGATATTAAATCAAAACACAACAATTTTAAAGTAGATATTATTTAGTATAATTGTTGTGGGTAACTTTTAGCAGTAAAATTTTAAGCTACATATTTCATTCGCCTATTAAGAATAGAACAATAATGTACCTAGTGAAACCAAAGACTGGTTAATAATGGAATAAATAATTCTTGTGTTATTTGACAACTTATGTGGATAGAAATAATAGTATACAAACCTTTTTCTTCTTTGCCGAGAACATTAATATTACATTTATATTGACTGGGTACATTTTACCCTCTGTTGGATATACATTTTTTTATCAAGATAGTTATTATTTCTATGTCATATAAGTGTGATATTTATATCAAACATCATATTTTAGGTTATTAAAATTTTGTTAAGCAAAAAGTTAGCTATAAAACAATATAAAATGTGTTTTTTCATAGTAGAGAATTCTATTTTAGTAACATAAATTAATATTATCAGAAGAAACAAGAAAAGAAAAGTTATTTAAACAAAAATTATACACACCAACTAATTTTAAGGGCATTCAAATATTATTTTTTTCTAGTTTTTTAACTTTTAAAGTTATTTTTCTCAGTTTTGGCGTTAGTTTGATAAATAGTAACTCGTAAAGTCATTTTAAAACATAATAGCAAGACAGATTTCTAATTTTAATTTTAATGTGAATCTTAAAGTTTTCTCTGTGGCGGTTAAAAGCCTAATTTTTTATTAAGCTATTAGAAAACTAATTCGATTTATAGACTTATAGTTTTAGAGTAAATTATAAACATTTCAAATAAAATTCTTAAAACCAAAATTAAAATTTTTAAAATATTTTTTTTTTTTATTGTCTGCGATAAATATTATATATTTATATATATAACTACAGCAATTTCTTGTTTATCGTTGACAATAACATCCCCTCTCCACACCCTCTCAATAGGTCTTGTCACCAGACGGTTAGTGGTCCGCCGCAAATATAATAAAACATAATTGTCATGTCTAAAATAACACATAAATATAAAAATAAAAAAAGAATTTACCTGAAAGAAAATTCTATTTCATACATAAAAATTGTAGGAAATTTAGTTTCCACAATTTACTATTTCTATATTATCAGCTAAAATTAACCGTTTTCAAAATATATCGAAAAACCAAAACAAGTGCAAACATTTTGGGATTTTCCCCCTCCCCAAAATTCCACATGGTTTTTTTGTTGGATAAATTGGGTGAAGCACTACTGGACATCCATAAACAACTTCCCAAAGTTTCATTAAAGTCGGAATTTTTCGAAGGAACTAAGTACTTGTCGACTGGACTAAGTACTAAAATCGTCAACCTCAGCAGTCGTTGTAAATGATTTCGAGAGCACCGCATTTCCTAACAGTCCAATTAAAAGACACATGCTGGCAAAATCGTCGACTTCTGATTCGACCCCATCTTATAAAATAAAAAAAAATTGTTTAATTTTTAATTTGGCAAATTTAACTTACTAACTAACAAAATTAATGATTGTGCAAGACTTGACTAATAATAGATACTAATAATATTCAAAGAAAAATAATTACAATATACAGGGTGTTCACTAAGTGACCATTAATCTAAAAAATGAGGGAGGTGGGTTGAGCACGATCAAACACTCTGAGGTATTTCATTACTTATTTTTCATCGAAATTTAATCAAATACAATTAACTATAGAAGAAAGAATTCAATTTAATAATCAGAATATTTTACGTTAGGTTAATTATTTATAAAATAAATTAGTAATATTCTTGTTGTGAATTTAAATCTTAATACTTTCTTTGTAAAAAGTTATCACCGAAGCGTCAGACCATTATAAGATAAATTTTATATTAAAAATGTTGTTTAATTTTAAAAAATACAGTACTGTTACAATACATATGATCAAAAATAATTACATTATTTTTTTGTCATCTTAAAATTGTATAATGGCAGAAAAAATTTAATTTAAAATAATTACACAATTACAAAATTTCAAATTTGTAAAGTAAAAAAGAAATCGGCTACATTCTGAAGGTAATACAATTATTTGTTAATCGAAATTAATATCTCACTCCAATAAATTAGTAAATTTATTTCTAATAGGTCTTCGAGCTAGTATAAACAGAAAATGTTTAAAAACGTAGTACTTATTATTTGACGATAATTCATTGATAAAATTTTATAAAATGCGTGTGTATGGCTAGAAAAGCAGAGTTTTTTTAACACACTCAATACAAAAGATTACATTAATGAAATAAAATATAAACCGATGAGAAATTTTGATTGAATAATTTCCTGTGCGAACTATAACTGACCAATACTAAATTAGTCACGGCGCACTTCCTGGTAAAGCGAAGTCAAGAGCTAGTGAATCACATTTTTTATTTTTTGTAAAAAGTTGATGCTGTCATACAGTTAAATAGGTATTTTTAAGCAAAAGTCGTCCACGCTTTATGATTTCCGTCCAGCATGAGTGCGCATATGTACTTTAAGATAATGGCTATATGTAAATGCTTTTTGACATATTGAGCAGGTATAAGGTTTTTTTCCACTGTGTATCTTCCGGTGTCTAATAAGATTGGTAGAACAAGTAAAATGCTTACTACACACGTTACACTTGTATGACTTTGTATTGGAGTGCACGTGTTCATGCACCTTTAAATTTGAATTTGACGCAAACAGTTTTCCGCATATGCTGCACTTATAAGGTTTTTCACCAGTATGCGT
Organism: Adelges cooleyi; assembly: GCF_023614345.1. Classification (NCBI taxonomy): domain Eukaryota; kingdom Metazoa; phylum Arthropoda; class Insecta; order Hemiptera; family Adelgidae; genus Adelges; species Adelges cooleyi. The sequence goes on from NW_026095751.1 coordinate 3,928,586, forward strand.
GCGAAGGTGAACCTTGAGATGCATTTTTTGGGCAAAACCTTTGCCACACATATTGCACTTATGCGGTTTTTCTCCGCTGTGTACCTGACGATGTCTAATGAGATTTGCCTTGCAAGTGAATATTTTAGCACAAACTTGACATTTAAAGCATTTCTCTTTATTATGAATACGCTCGTGTGCTTTAAAATTTGAGCTATGGGCAAAAGACTTCTCACAAATATTGCATTTATACGGCTTTTCTTTAGTATGCACGTGTTTATGAATTTTGAGATACTTGTTTTGGGCAAATGATTTAAAACAAACATTGCATTTATATGGCTTTTGTTTGCTGTGAACTTTCTGATGATTAATAAGATTGGATGATGATGTAAAACATTTTAAACAAATTAGACATTTGAATGGTTTTTCCTTAGTATGAGTTCGCTCGTGTATTTTGAGCGAAATCTTTTGAGCAAAACATTTCTGACAAACGCTACACTTATATGGTTTTTCTCCACTATGCACTCTCCGGTGTTTTTTTAAATTTGAAGAACAAGTGAAGCTTTTAGAACAATCTTGGCATTCAAATGGCTTCTCCCCAGTGTGAATACGCTGATGTATTTTAAGGGATATCTTCTGAGTGAACGTTTTTTGGCATACAGCACATCTATACGGCTTTTCTCCGCTATGTACTGTTAGGTGTCTAGTGAGATGAGATGAGCAACTAAAACGTTTATCACACACATTACATTGATCATATTTCCTACCATTGTGTATGAACACTTGATGATTTGTTTGATATTTTTTTGAGAGACAGTTCTTTGATGTTGAATATAAATTATTGTGTTTTTTTTTCAAGTGATGGGCCATTTTCTTTTTAGTTGAAAATGATTCCTCACAAAAATTGCATATCAATGATTTTTTTTCGTTGACAGTGTCGTCCAGCTCCGTTCTCTCAACATGAATCTGTGTCGTGAAAAACCACCCATCAATTTCATCCACTTCTGTTTTTATTTCATCTTCCTCCAACAGAATTTTGCTCGTTCTAAAAAAAACCATGCATTTTTAAGTAATGAAATTATGAGCTAATATTGTATTGTTAAATTTAAGTCTATATTGGAATATCAAATAATTTTGAAGACTAGCAACACATGTTGCAGTACACTAAATTGACTAAAATAGACTGAATCTGTAGTCAATTTCTTTAGGTTGCTATGTTTGAGGAAATCAACATTCAACCTGTATCGAAAACTATTGGGATGGGGGTAAAAAAAACGTTGCTTGAGACACAATCATAAATAACAGTTTTACTTACTTATCTGAACTTTCATCAAGCCTTGTTTGGACATTCTCAGTGTGAAATTCTCTCATATGATGGGCGATTTGTTTTTTGGTAGCAAATGACTTTTGACAATTATTGCAGTCATATAAAAGTGTTTTGTTTACGTGGTTTTCTATTGATTCCACATCCAATAACTCATTTTCTCCTTCTTTTACTTCTATAAGGCTTATAAAGTAATAATTATCATCTACTTCATCCACTTCAACTTTAATACAATGATTTTCATCTACCTCAATACTATCATTATCATTCATTCTGTTGAAAAAAAATAATATTAAATTAACTCAATTTAATAGATATGCTATTGATATATTTAAAAGCAACAACAAGTTGATAGTAAAACTTCATCAATCACTGATGTACTACTTCCGTAAAAAAAACAGTAAAACAGTTATTATCATTATGTTATTAAATTTGTATTATAATACTTATCATCGATCAAAATTATTGTTAAAAAAGGTGTACAAATGTATAAATACAAACAAATTATCAATGCGGAAAAAGTTTGAAGTTTAATTTGGAATCACAGATTGGATAAATTTGGGCAAGATTTAACAAGGCAAAGTACCAACAAGATAAAATTTGTGATTTATAGAGTTGCTACTTGAAGGAATTGGTCCAGTATTAAAAAAGTTACAGTGTATACAGATAAAAAAAAACACACATCAGAGAATCGAAGCTAAAAGAATTGGTGAAAAAAAATGTATTTTCATTTATCCGTTTAAAAGTTATATTCATTTGAAAGTGAGGATGACTGGTGACGGGAGGTGGAGTGCGTTTATACTTTTTAAGGCGCATAAAAACGTTATTTTTAGATTAATTTTTTTAATCTACTTTAGTTATTTTGTTCTTTTTTGTTTTCGTATGTACGTATCTATATATTTAAATGTATAATGTTATATAATGAATATACATGGTAAACATGTATTCTATGGTATTAAAATGCAATAATTCTGTTCGTGCAGCAAATAAGATTTAAATTAAATTACGCTAGCCGCGCCGTACCAGAGGCGAGGTACGATATCGGCCTTACTTTGACCGCGACCAGGGGATAAAACGTGTTTCGTTTTTGTTATCTAAATACCGCCCGCTATCGACTTGGTCGTTGCGCCTTTATCTGTTGTATTATTATTTTCTTGTGTGTTACGTTGTTTTGCTAACAGTATTGTTGTGGATTAAGCGCTTTAACATTTCAATCCATAGGGCGGATTAGGTCATACTATTTGAGCCCTCCGCCTTATCAAAATCTATAAACTTTTAGATTTTTTACAATTTAAATTGCTACTTAGGTTAAAAAAAATTGTAAGAAAATGCAAAACAGTGTAATGATGGGAACGGGTTTGAACCCGGTACCGCTCATATCTGAGCACCGTTCACGCCCAAACGCACCACGAGTAATTTTTGCTGGCGAGTGAGAAATAAGTCTTTTTGAATTGCAAGATTCCACCCGAAACGACAAACAAGATTGTGAGTTCATAAAAACGTTATAAATAATAATAATAAAAAGGGAAAGGCCAGGTTAAGTAAATGTATAACATAGATAAGAGAAAACGTCTCAATAAAAAAATTATAATTCAGATTTCAACATCACAGACTTATAAATAGTTTAAATTTTTATCCAAATTATAATAGTGTAATAATCTACATTTTCGAAGCCATACCGTTAGTGTATTTTTATTTACTCTAGACAGATTCTAATCCAAAACGATTTACGCTAACGATAATATCGGCTTACTTAATCTAAGTGATCTTTTCTGCGTTTCAAGAAGATTATTGCGTAACATCACAAAAGTTACTCAGTAGAAGGCAATGTTAATAATATAAAGTTAACACACCGTCTCTTTGAAATAATTTGATTTATATATTTCTTAAACATACCTGCGAGATTTCACTGTCGCGTACAATCCAAAGCGGTGAACGATAAGAATATAAATAATAATCACCACAAAAACACTTTAAAATTAAATCGACAGAGAACAGTACAATAATTCAGTGAATAATAAGTACACAGTACACACGTTATACAGTAAGTACAGTACAAAATAAACTGGGGTGTGGCTGGTCTTGACTCTCGGCTCTCACACCCCTCGGTTCTAATAATCGATACCATGTTTGGCATTTGACAACACAACGCCCAAATAACTGGCGACAACGGCGACGGCGGGCGCTTGACGAACCACATTTTGTACACAGTTAGCCTAACAAAAATGGACGGCGCGTAGAGAGAGAGAGGCTGTACCCAGATAAGTGCGAGAGAGATGAAACTAGACGCTAGTAAGTGAATACCAAAGATATTGTCGACGTTAGACTCCTTGGAATTATACTATCACGTATTATATATAATTAAATTTTTATATAAAATAATATTATTTACATAACGCATTTTTTTTAAAATCAAATACTGACAGTTATTTAATAAAAAACAGTGTAACTAGTTCGAAAATTATACATTATCATAAAATATACTTGTTTGTTAAACGATACAAATTAATAAAAACTATTACAAAAATGGTAATAAAAACGAGTATAAATATAGTTATTAAATAAAATAGTAAAAACGAATAAATACTAAATAGTAGTAAAAATGGTTATTGTATAAAAAGCAGCTGCTGGCTTTGATAAGGAATCAAAGTGATAACGATAAAAGTGATAATAACTATACAAAGTGCAAAAGGCTGTGGTCAAAGTGGATTATCCACCTTAAAAATTGTCAAATAATTAATTTTAAAAAAAAGGTTATTAATTAACACAGAAATATATAAAACAAGCGACTTATTAAAAAACTATGTAGATGGACCAAGTGAGAAACATTAATGTATCAAATGATAATAATTAAATGAAAAATATTAAATTAAAATAAAATGTTTCGATGTTCTTTTTCGTTTTAGCGTCTGCCATTCCGAATAATCGTTAACAAAATAAATAATTAATAGGACAGCTTATAACAGGATATAATAGGTTAAATGTATTCTGCGATCAGCTCTTGGATGGACATAAAACGGTGACGGCCGACGCCCTTTAGATAATTTGGGAATTTAAATTACAAGGGATATTCCGTAGGCGTTGGGGCCAGCTGACGTTACTTCCCATTATGTAATTCTAACAAAAGAGTAAATACCATCTGCCTTATAGCAGTAAACGACCCCTCTCACACGACCGGATCTATGCTCGTATGACCGTTGTATAATAGTTTGCTCACGCTTTCTAGCGTAGAGAATATTATCGATTTTCCTTCCTTCTATCAAGTTTTCATTTGGAAATATTTTCTGATAACGCTAATTGCTAGAAATGCGTTCGAACAAATGAATAACAGAAACATTATTATCATTTGAATTTATTGTACACTCACAAATGTAATTTTCCAGCACAATGAAAAAGCCTCTAGGTGGGTAAAAGGGCAATCGTTGTTATCTTACAACAAAAAGTAGAGTTCTATAAAATTATAATAAAACCGTATTTTAATTCTTCAGGAACTTTATAATTGTAGATACCAGATAAATGATAAAACAACGGCAGTACAAATAGGCATTTGAGATCTCTTTATGTATAGATTATTTAATTATTTGTTTATAATATAATGAATAATTATGATACTAGTCAGAAGATGTTCTGAAGCAGTCAGATCATACATTAGTATTTACTATATTTTAATATAGTAAGAGTCAGATCACAGGTATTGATGTAGTATTATTATTACTCTGTGATGAAGAGTATTCAATTGGAGGACCAAATGTGTGGTAAAGTTGAAATTGATGATTATGTTTACTACTAGTCTTATAGAGATACAAGAAGAGGATCATAACGAGTTGTTGGAAGTACAACCAAAGCAGCGAGTCATAGGAAAATTTGAGTGCAAATTATGTAAAAAGTCATTTGCTACAAATAGTAAAATTGTCTAACACATAGCAAAATTTCACAAACGAATTGTCGCTTGAAGATCTTTCAGATTATTTACTGATGATTTAATGTTATTTGTATGGAATGGCCAGTAAGTTGGTTGGATGTATACAAGTTATAACAGATATCTATCGGGTGTAATAAAACTCAAGAAAAACAAATACTATTGAATTTCCATTTATTTATCTAGCATAAATAATATCAACATATAAACACTAAATATGCTTATAATCATGAGCAAAACTTTTTATTATGAAATGCATTGAAATAATTTATAATTTGGATAATTGTGCAGTACAATATTATAAATCTTAATGGTATATAAAAAAAAAACAGTTGGTACTATATAATTTCTTGTATGTTTTAGCTGCGTTTGCTGTTCTAAATTACCAACCACCAATCTCTTCAATTAGTAATCGTGTTGATACATTGAATTCAGTGAACTCTACTTCCCACATTTGGTTGTCTATGATTCTATAATAGCTTTTAATATTTTCATCATTTTTTAAGGTACAATTACCATAAGAGTCAGCCCGAGCCGTAATTATAAAAGAATTTGAACATTTTAAATCTTTGTATATTCCTATTAAACGACATAACGCGGCAAAATCGTAAAAATCAGGTTCAACTCCATCTTAAAAATAAAAAAAAAAGTTTTTTAAAAAAAAAAAATTGCCAACTTACTTTACTAGATAACTACATAATATTCTTTATTGTGCAAGACACGTCCAATAAATAATAATAATCAAAGAAAATTAATATTGTAATTATTACAGCATACAGGGTTTCAAAGTGTCAATATGTTTCTCTCAGTGAATAACATTTAACTGGGGGGACACTCTGTATATGAACACCCTCAAACGGGACAATTTGGGGCATATGTGTAAATAAATAAACATTAAAATATAATATATTTGCCAATGCCCCAAATTACCCGTATTGCCCCATGTTGGCCCGAAGGGACGGCATATAATTCATCGATATTTAATAAAATATTTTTAAAAAACTGTTAATTTCTTCACAACTAATTTTATTGGAAGCCTTTATATTTTAAATAAAAATTTTAAAGTTATGTTCTTGTTTTAAATTATAATATTATTGTCTTGTAATATGATGGTGTACATCACATCACCTAAGCAACGGACCGAAAAGTGTCTTAGTCAATTATTAAAGAACAATAAATAAAACTAGGTTTGATCATATTGTTATCCAATTAGCTATTAAGATAAGAGTCTAGACAAATACATCTTTTGTGTTGTGTGAGTTCTATACTTTTATTATTATAGTTAATACTAAATTTGAGATCTACTATGACAAGAACGAATCAACGATAATTTTTATTTTTTATGCATATAATTGAATATTACTTCTATTAGTTATTAATTATTATTATTTAATATTTTTATTTTCAAAATATTTCAGAACAAGACTATATTCATATTTACTTAGTGCAGCGAGCATTAAAGGTTTTGTAGCTACTTTAATAACAACTCTTCTAGCTTCTCCAATATCTGACAATAAGTAACCGCTAAAATCTACAAATTTAATGAGATTTAAAGTTCATAAGGAAAAATAGGATTGGGTTATTTGTGATATAATTGCATTACATTTCAAAAACCGTTGTATTGTTTTTTAAAACTTGGAACCATCTTCAAAATTTAAAGAGATTCATCTTTGTATACTTGAAACTCAAATATTTTATAATACATGAAAATAATTGTAACTAACATATAGTCGATGAGAGCAAATGTCACATAGCTTGACGCATTCAGAAATTAAATTAAACTTACATTTTGATAATTAAACGTTTTTAGAACCTATTTTGCCGTTATTTATTTGATAAACAGTTGTAATCTTGTTAAAAATATATAAAATTTAATATCAGCAAAAAAAATAATAATTTAAGCAAATTAATGGGAATTTTTAAAACCGATTTCTTCATGTAGGAAACTTATAGAAAGGTCCGTGCAAGGATGTTTCGTCACTAAGCTACAATAATTAAGTTTTAGTTTTAATAATTTAATAGTTCTAATTTGCATGGATGTATTTTGAGCAGTAATATCACATCTAGGAAAACTATGACCTGTCCAGCCCCTATATGTTTCATTCCCACTAAGGTCTGACAAAAGTATTGTGATTATGATAATTGAATAAGATGACTGGAAATATCCAATTATTTTAGTGACAATTTGGCTATAAAGAGTTAACACATCGCCGTCCAAATTGTAAATTTATTAACTAGCCATTTTATCAGTGTTAAACATTTCAGTGACAATTTTTTATGTTAATGAGTGAAGATGAACCCACCTACAAACATTATCATATATTTAAACACATTCAAATACAATATATCAAAAACTGAAATGTTAATAAAAATGAACGACATACATTATATTCTATCAGTATGTATAGGCCATATGTATTTTAGGAGCATTACAAAACTATATATTATATTCTTATAACTACTTACTAAGTTTAATTTATAACTATGGCCCTAAATGCTATTTACGTCTATTATAAAATAATGAGTGATCACCTCGGTTTGGGTCAACTTGAGGCACAGGAATCGCTGAAACAAATAATAACAATTTTAAATAATTGTACAATGAATAAATACCAGTTATTTTATACTTCATCTACTATAACAGTCAGTCTATAACTAATATTACTTAAACCAATTAAAAATATAAAAAATCGTAAAACGAAATAAATTATGTTTCAGACGATCAATTAAGTTTTAATTAATATCCATACTGGTTTATGATTTTGATTTGTTTAAAGCTGAGTAATTATTATTTTGTTGATTGTTCGCATAAAAATTTTAAATATTATACTTGCACGTGACACGCAATATGTCTTCTTGCAAAAAAATTTGGTTGTCCATGGACTCTATGATATAAAAAACAAATAATTTTATGTACATATTTTCTTATGATATATAATATATTATATATATATATATATGTATATTGTATATATATACAGGGTGTTATGTAAAGTTCTACCGAGCTTCAAATGAGACATTCAGGATGCTCTATGGGTAAAAAAAAATGGTATTCATTTTTTTTTTAAATTTTAAAATGATTTAAAATAGAACTAGCATCTCATTAAAAAATTGTCTTACGAAAAAAATGATTTCAGATTTGGAATCGGGATAAAAAATCTTGTTGAATTGATATGTAACATGATTTTTTGGTATCTGGCCACGGGATTACCGCCAAGTGACTACTGAGTGGCCGGAATGTGACTAAAACCAACAATTAGTATGCGACACATAGTTTAATATAAAATAATTCTAACGACTCTGAATTGTGAATAAAATTCTAACCGATAATGATGTGTACCATATTATGTTGATTTCGGTCACATGCCGGCCACTCAGTGCCACTTAGTGGACGCAAATGTGGCCAGATACCAAAAAATCATGTTACATATCAATTCAACAAGATTTTTTCTCCCGATTTCAAATCTGACATTATTTTTTTCGTAAGACAGTTTTTTAATGAACTACGAGTCTATTTTAAATAATTTTAAAATAAAAAAAAAATGAACACCATTTATTGTACCCATAGAGCATCCTAAATGTCTCATTTGAAGCTCGGTACAACTTACATTACACTCTGTATATACAATACGGAATAAAATAGTATAAATATGAGATATATAAAATGAGTTACGTCGTATATTGGTAAGATCTGCTAATTCTAAAATCAAAACGAAAATATTTTATAATTATTAGATATAAAACCACTATATGAAAGTACGTCCATAAAACGCAAATGAATTATTACCCGGCACAGCCAACATCATAGCAATTTGTCCTGAAATTACCATCACAAAACAATGATTAATTCTATACATGCGGTTTTATTTTTTTATTAAAAGTATGTATTTTTATTATAGAACTATGACTACCCATTGGTCTATATCCAATTATAATATTTTTAATTACAGTCCGCAATCCTTCTTCGTCTAAAACAAATAATGGTTGAAAATCGGTAAAAAAAAAATAAAAAACATAAAATCATATTATACATCAAATTCTTCAGAATAAGAGTACACCATTGTGTAAAAAATAAATGGTAGACCGTATAACTTAAGGCTACTCAACCTGTTCCAGCAATGTCAGTATGTAGTTTTACATGAACCAATTTACCCGGTTTTTCTTACCCTCATATCTCTCTTCTCTTAAGATAGGCTCCTACAAATTTTAATTATAGATTAAGCTTATGTAGCTAAGGACACCGGAAGAACTTGAACCCTTAACACTAAGCCTTTTTAAAACTGAAGAAATTGCTAATCTGAAAATTACAATTTTTAAAAATTGGTTACCCTTTAGGAAGGGTAGTTCTAAATGCGTGAAAAAACGCAACATAACATGACAATTTTATACTATTATAATAGTAACTAAATTATATATAGTCTCCTTTATATATTTATATGTCTTACCTTGTGTAAAAGCTGCCCCGATGTGTAAGTCTGTAATACATTATTTAAAACATTTGTATAATAACAGTAAAGTTTATAAACATAAAAATTAATTAATTTATACGAAAAAACGTTCCTTACTTGTAATGAAAACCAGTTTTTTATATTCATCTGTAAGAAAAAATTAAACATTGAACAATTTTTTAGATTTTTAACTTCCTTAAGGAGGTGAAAATAAAATAATTACATTCATTTGTTGCCAAAACGGTTACAAGAACAAACGATAGTAAAATGAATTGAAGTTTCATTTTAACTGTAAACAAGTAATTAACTTAAATACCTTTTATACTAGACTCAGTTTTATATTAGCTCCAATGCAAAGCTGAGCACTCTTTTGTTTTACAATTTTTTTGTTTTTATTTTATTAATGTGTTACTAATTTTATGTGCGATATATTATAAATCACTGGACCGATATTTTTATGTAGTGAGACTTTGGGTCGGATGTAAATAAAAAAAGTATTTATGTGGCCAAAAATAAATAAAAAACCAAGGCTAAACAATCTTATAAGGAATATATTGGTAAAAATGTATTGAAATTATACTCACAATAGTTATTGTCACATAATAATACTTACTTTAATAATTCAATCGATAGAATTTGGAAGAAAAATTTGAATTCTATTAGCTTATCAAAATATCTGTGATAAAGTGATTTTCTTTTGTCTTATCGGTCGGCTTATATGTCGACCGAAACAGTAATATTTAATATATTTGACAACATGCAAATATATTGTAGTGTGTTTACTTATTAATAGTCAATTGAAGCGTTATTTATTAAATAAATTTGTTTTAGTTATTTATTTAATGACCACGTGTAAAACGAATGTTGGGCGATGGCTTTAATAATTCAATTATGCATGCCATTTTGTCGGTAATATATCGAACATATTTAGTTGTTAGATACAAAAGATAACGGTATTTACAATAAACAAATGACCTAAGATTAATTGTATACCTACATTACTAAGCCTGACTCATAACTAAATACAAGAACAAAGTTTATTACAGGAAAGACTGAATATCCATGTATAGAATCAAGGTCAAATAGGTTAATATCATAGAAAGAAAGAGTGGCGGTGAGAGGGAGGTGAAGTTGGGAAATAGCAGGACACCAGAGCAGATGAGGGAAGTCACAGGCAAATGCTCATCATCGTGGCGAGTGAAAAATGTGGAAACGTTAAGGTAGAGCATTAAAGAGTGGGATAGAAATAGGTTATGTCCTGTTCTCGAACGGGTGAAGTAAATCATTTATTTCTATGAGAGGGGGAGGTATGAATTTGTAATGTTGAGCATATGAGTTGAGTCCTTCCAACGAGAGGTCTAGGTGGCATGTAGGGCCTTGCGTTTACATAGGTAGGATGAAAGCTGTCCATTTGCATTTTAGTGTAGGAATCTAGTGTCAGTATTTTATTAATAATTTAATTGTTTAGTCATCAGAATCGAGTCGCCGGAAGCACTGTCCGTATTTATTTTTATAAATATATCATATTAATAACGTGGTCATCGTATACCTAACAGATTGAAGCGAGGATAGCCAAGACAGGAAGTCGGAAACGTTGAAAACGTTATTAAAGAAAGATTATTTAATATATTCTAGTGCTTTGGTTATGCCTATATTGTATTCTTTAGTGAAGGACGGAGAAAAAAGGGAGGAGGGGGAAATGTCGCCATTAAAAGAATTGTTTAAGCAGTGGACAAAAAAGGCGAAGCCAGCTGAATTGAAAGAGACGGAACGATAGTGGATACGGTAGATAGGAAACAATAGTGTGCAGAGGGAAATTGTTTTGTATATATTCGTGAAATGGGAAGGTAATGTTTTTTAAGGTTTAGAATGAAGCCCTAAAAAAATAATATTGTTAAAAGTAGAAGGGTCATAAAGAAAGCCGTTAAATGGGGTGCGATAGAATAAAAAAATTTAGGGTGAGAAACAATATGGTGTTTTTTTAAATCGCTGTATTTTGGAACGCCGCGCCACTGCAATACTATATTGTCGGTGAATATTCTTTAAAAACTAACACAGGTTTTATTTTATATTATTTATAAAATAGTAAACCTAAAATGTAACATAATCAATATTAATAGTAGTTAGAATACAGCATAATATAAACTAGCAAAGTAGTTTCATTTTTTTTTTTAATAACTTGATATTTAAAGCTATTATTGAAAATGTGAAAAGTAAATTACTTGTCATAAATAAAAAACCGTTTCTTTATTTTTAAGGTTCTTAGTTATTTATTATGCAAATTAACTTAATTTTTTAACCACTTTGGAATAGCTTTCATTACAATCAAACACCCTGATGGGAATTTTTTTTGAATAACTCAAATCTAGCACAGTACAAAGCAGTATTAAGGTTTCATTTTTATACTTTTTGAACACCCTGTATACATTTAGTGTTAAATATGCATGATGTAATTTATGTGGTCGATATTTTTTATCTGTTTCATTTATACACGTGTCTCCAAAAACTATAACATTAGAACATATGACGGTTTAAGTTAAAATAAACCTGTATGCACAGAGTCGCAATACAAATATTAAAAAACGGTCTACCGCTTGACTTCTAAACGACGTCAATACGGAATCCTCTTAAAAATGTTTGATACTATTAGATTTTGGATAATTATGATTAGTTTTTTTTTTTGCCAACTATTGACTATCATTCAAACCTTTTTTTACTACTATCGTGAACATCATATTATCACATGATTGTATAATATTCGTTCGACGGGATTTTCATAATTGAGTTGTTTTTTTTTTTTAAATAAAGCTAAATAATATATAAGATCTTAGGAATCATTTTGATTTTAGTTTGAACAAAATTGGTTAAATATTGGGCTAAACGTTAAGACACGTTTAAAATACCATCACGCCAAATGGTGGGCCTCATGTAATTTATCATGTCCGATTAAAACCCAAATATATAAATGCCTTATATTGTTTCACTTGTACTTGTTCCCACGATTATTATGAACTTTACTGGTAGAATAGCATGTACACAATAATGTATAATTAAAATCTATAATCTGGAGTTCTATCAATAGACAATAATTACCTCCCCGCACGTTATGCACTGCTAATTTTTATATTTTAAAAGCAACATAATATTGTGCTCATTATAGAAAGTTATCTGTAGATTATATATTATTCTTAGAACTTTGATGCTTATAACTACACCAACTAGACACTGAAAAATCAAACACACATCATTGTAAAAACAGTACCTTCTCAGCTAAAGTGTCAAGTGTTTTTATCGACTTTAAAGGAATAGATGTAAACATCAATTCAAACGTTCGCCTAAATAAATTACCTTTCAGATAATAAAATATAATAATGTCAGGCTGTACAAAAATAGGGAACATATATTATATATATATATATAGTGAGTAGAATAAATTACATACATATATCAAGGATAAGTTAATTTTCTTTCAAAATAATTACAATTTTGTAGTTTTTCTTTTCTAAATGTTAGTACACAATATTAAAATGCTTTTCTTTAAAAATTTAAATGTTAACATATACGAAATTTTATGTTCAATTCACTTTTTAAGGTAGAAGCAATTCATATTTCACAAATTTTCACTAGATGTGTCGTTTGGTTTTAATGTTAATTCTTTGAAACAAATTTTTGTTTTTTAATAATTGGAAATTTGTACATAATCAATATTTAGTTATCAATATAAAATTATTTTTTTATAATACTTACACAATCCACTACAAAGTTTTATTAAACAAACTTATGACCAATGTTTTTTTTTAATATAGATGCTTTTAATTCTCTTATAAGTTAAACTATGTTTCAATTACGATTTTCTTTTTTCTAATGAATATTACTTGTTTCATAAATAATAGATTATAATATACAAAATGTTCGACCGTGTTCCCTACCAGTTTAAAATTTAATGGTCTAAAAGTAACATGTTTAAAAAAATAACAACTCTTATTTTTTACACGCGTGAAAAACATGTGTCTTGCAAATAATGAAGAGCAGTATTAAATCATATAATTTAGTAAATTTTTGCACTTTTTTAAGGTTGAGAGAATCAAGATTTTAATGATTTTTTCCAGATGTGTCGTTTATTAGAATTTTTCAGCAGTTTAAAATACCTAGGTTCATACAAAATGATCATTGCATACCGCATTAATATCCAAGCTGTCAATAAATTATGTTTATTTTAAAATGAACAGTTTAAGATACGTTTTAAACGTATTAGCTCCCCTGAAAAAGCTTTTTAAGGAAAGAAATGACATTAAACCAAATGGACCAAACGAAATAAAGTCTTAAGGATTAATATTAGGTTGATTGCAATTTTTTTTCAGACATGCAAGTGATTGAGAAAACAATATTTTCCCTAAGTTGTGGATGAGATAAACCTAACTTAACCGTATTTGGTCGTACTCATAAATCACTAAAAATTCATGAACACTCACTATTTCACACCTAATGAAGTCACATAATACTGATGTATTATTGGTATAGTACCACGAAGAACACCTGAATATGAACTATTAGCTGCAGAAATTTCAATACAAATTCCAGACAAATTTTTACATTTTATACTAATTGCTTACTTACATAATCAACACAACCCATTGTTTAGCTTATTTTCCTACTCACTGGAGACACTCCATTTATAATCTTCACTTATAACTCTAAAAAACCTCTTGAAATTTCATCATCTTATAGACCTAACCATAAGTCTCCTCCGTGTGTGAAAAACTTATTCAAATTTGAACGTATTAACTTAAGTTAAGAATAATTTGCTGGACATTTTGACTTGTCGTTCAAAACTGGTTAGGTTAGGTTAACATTGAGAGCTATAATTTATCGCCAAATTATATTATCAATATTGTAAAAGTTATCATATAATATGACAAAACAAATGTAGAAGCAAATGCAGTTGCGGGTTTTAATAATTCCTGTGGACATGCTACCCAAATACCCCCCTCCCCCATGTACTGGCATGTTTTGTAGATTAGTTTATTTTCTAAAAAGTTTACAAGATTAGAGGACTGGGGGATTTTAAATATAAACGGAGATCATCGTACATTCACAGATGGGTGTGGAGGTTAGGTTAGGTTAGGTTAGGCTAAAATATAATATTTTTCAACTTAAAATGATTGTGCTATACGTTTTACCATCGCTGTTTCTTTCTAATGATATCTAGTTTGTACATACAAGACCAGCACTTGTGTATCGTGCGAGTATAATAAACCTCAAGGCAATAGTAAATCTGACGTTTTAATGACTTTTTAGTAATAGAACTTGTCCAAGGCAAACAATAAGTGCGTGTCTCTTCGCTTTTGCTCGGAGTACTGTCGATTTAATTTGGCTATTTTCGTTTGGGTTATACACCGAGCAAGTCATGTTGGTTATGTGAAGTAAGCAAATTTGGCGCGCAGGTGATCGTTAACATGGGGAAAATTGTGATCGTTAAGTTGTTAACTGCGGCAGCCGTTTTGTGTGTGAAAAACGATACGAGGTGTAATGGCGCACTCACCGAAGAGCAAACAACCAATCTTGTAAATTATATTAGCACACCGGAACACTGGCAAGAGATGTGGTTCGACGCGGTGAAAACCGGAATGAATTGGATAGACAAACGCAATTTACCCGATCCAGATACCGTCAGCAGCGTAATAGACAAGTTGGACGTTATCCCTTATTTGATGGTATGCGGTTACGGGAAACAATTCAACGACTTCCTCAGACTGACGGTTCATACGATGGAAGAGTGCACAGCGATTCGACAAAATTTTGTAGCCGACGACTGTTGGCAGAAACTGAACGGTAGTCTCCAGACGCTTGCTTCGACTGTAATAAGCGTGTTGCGCGTCTTTGAGCTGCTCAATTCCATCGACGGTACTGTAACTCTAAGTGCACTTTACGGGTGTCTGTTGGTGGTCCCGACCCATATCGCAGCCCAAGGCTTTAACTGGCAAATAATGTCTGTTGCCGGTTACTTGGAGAAAGTCTTGAACAGGGACTGCAAGCCAACACCCCAGATCTTTAATATAAAGTCGCTGAAGGACGAGTATAACAATCAAAATACCACAATTCTTTGCCGATACGCTTTCTATGTAAACAAATTGGATTCCTACACAGGGTATATAAGCGAGCACTTGGGTAAGCTTGGTTTTCAATTCGACCCGAGGAATAACGTAATTACCTACACGGCTGCTAACCTAATAGACTAATATCGGGTAAATTCGGTAATAAGGAAACACAGATATAAATGGTTTTTTTCTTCCACATAAAAATGGTAAAAAGTTTAAAAAATATTGTTATAAAATGCATTAAACATGGCACGTTTATGTGTTATAACTTATTAGGTGTAATTCGTAAAAATCCATTGTAATAATTGTTTTTAGATTTATTGGTTTCAATGTATTTAAAAAATGTAATAAAAGTCAAACACGTGTTAATATAAACTGTACCTATTTTTATTGACTCGGTTACTTCATATGATGTATAATTATTTTCAGATTAAACACACTTGAAAACCTATTTAAGTTAATTGACTAAATAATACTTTTAACTCAGCCAAAAACCTTAACACAAAAATTGTATCCGTCAACATATTTTTACATTTTCCTTGTATCTCCATAACATGTTTATTTACAAACGTCCATCTAGTTCTTATTCCGCCTACCTTTTGCACTAAATCCTTAACAGAGGACTCTGCCACGACTTAACGCCAAAATTCCCTAGTTAAATGATTAGAGCATTGTTGGACAAAGTCAATCCTAAAAAAAAAAAAAAGTGCAATGAGGTTGGGGCATAAAGGAGACGGAGAGGTCACAGGTTTACAGGAATTACTATACTTAAAAGTGAAAAACAACTTTAAAATAAACGCTTCAATACAAATCTGTGGGTAACATGTTCATACCGGTACAGTCCAAACCAAGTAGAGTAAGTAGTAGTAGTAATAAGAACAATAAGGGAGGTCCAGTGTTCACAGATAAAAATACAAATATCGATAAAACCATTGTATCCAGTGAGAAGTGTGTACTTAAAAATTAATTTTTAGTATTAGAGTGGGTACGATTAAGGTTGACCATATGTCTATACAAATGTATTGCCATAGTTACCCATAAAGTTATTTATTCATTTATTTGTATTACCTGTTGACAAAGCAACCCATAAATTGGCTACGGTCAAAGTGTAATTCCACTTTTTTTGGGGGTTTTTTCTTAATAAAAATAATGTTTGATTCAGATTTTTGAGAAATATGTATGCGTTATAGTTTCGTTCTAGATCTACATAAGAAAAAATTTTAAATATTGAAAAAAGTATAAATTACCTATATTAACTTGGAACTTACATTCACATGACATTATAGATCATAATATTTATTTATATCTCATTTTAAGCAAATTAAACATTACAGTGATATAAATTTGGTTAAAAAAATTAAATTTCTATCATACCGTAGGATTGGAGAGTAAATTAAACGGAGAGTCCCGTCGAGAAGTAGGATGGGAATTTTTTGTGGTTTTAGCCCAACAAAGTAGATACTTCTGACTTCTGGCATTCAGAGTTGCTACATTAAGGAAACGGTTCGGCGGTTTAAACGATATCGTGGATTAAAAAATAGAAAAGTTGTAGAAAAAACACATCATTTAAGAAATTATAACTCATTAGACCGTTTTCGTCTAATAGTCTACATCGACTTTATGAGAATTTCGTTAATTTAATCGTTTAATGTCTTCAACTACATTTGTTAGTTTCATTTTTATTAGTATATTCGTTTACAAAGAGTTAACTGATAACACCCGAGAAATTTAATTTCTCATCCGGTCTAATCTTTAAAATGTTTAACATACTATGGTGAAAGTAAATATAACAAAATATAATATAATTGGCTGTTTATAATTGAACAAAAATAATTACAGTTTTGTAGTTGAGTTTTTCCATAATCTTAATTGCTTATTAGTACTTATCACATAACAAAAAAAAAATCCAATTCTATTACTTTGTTTTAGTATACATTAAACATATGTTAAATATTATAATAAGTTATTATTAAATGTAAAAATGTCGAATATTGTTATTATGCTTATTGGTCACGCACAAGATGAAACTTATGCTGTTTAAACTTGTTTGTAATCATCACTCATGATTATTATTAACGTCAGAATCAAGAAGTTTGAGTAGCACTGCGGTTTTTTCCGAATAGAACCATATAATTTCCAAGAATTCCGCAATGTTAATATTTTTATCACCTAAAAAACAAAAAAAAAGCTTATTTCAGGCAAAAGTCATGGTTAACTGGTCAATGTGACAATACCGTCAAAGTAAATGTTCGTTAAATAGTTTTTCGAATTTTCTCGAGTGGCAGAATCTTTCTCGGGCGCTCCCAAATACTCCAAAAATTCCTCTAACTCGTCAAGAAACCCGGAAGTCTCTTCAGCCGAAAGTAAACCGTCTTTGTTCAAGTCCAGTTCAGTGAAACCGTGTACATAGCGTCTGATCTGTTCCGTACAAAGCACGCCGTCTTCCTGGAGAACCGTCAAAGTAAAATATTGTTCAACGTATCGAATATATTATAAACAAAGTAGGTAAGTCGATACAATATACAACAAGCGGAGAAATTAAAAATGTACACAAATTTAACGATATTACATTTTTCTTAACCGTTCTATTACGTTCTGCCGTGACGATGACCAACTCCATCAACTCTTTTTCAGCGGGTCCTGTGCAGGTGTTATATATTTCAAATTGATATAATATTTAATTCAGATATATTGTATTTTATTATTAAAGTTTGGGAAAGGCGACAGAAAAGAAAATGCGGAGTGAGAATACAATATCAAAGAATTAATTTCAGACATGTCAGGGAAATCAACTATGGAACCAACATTTTGTAGGAGGCAAATTGTGGAAAAATACAGAGAGAAAAAAAACCGTGTATGGTATTTATAGACTTAGAAAAGGCATATGATATAGTTTTCAGAGAGGTTTTAAGGTGGACGTTGGAAAAAAAAGAGTGCCCAGGGTATATGACGTGAAAGTAGTAGAGGAAATTTATGAAGGGGCAAGTACAAGAGTGAAGAGTGTGTATGGAGAAACTGAAGGTTTTAGTGTAAGAATAGGTGTGCAACAAGGTTCAGCGTTGAGTTCTTACTTGTTCTATTTTGTAATGGTCAAGATTACGAAAGATATATAGAGGGAGGTGCCATGGTACCTTGGGAATGAAATAAGAAATAAATACATAAGGAGGAGTCTAGGAGTTGCATCAATTGTGGAGAAAATGAGAGAGAATAGATTGAGATGGTTCGGTCATGTTATGAGAAGAGATAAGGAAGAGCCGGTGAGAGGTGTTATGAAGATGAATGTAGAGGAAAAAAGAGGAAGAACTAGATCGACGAAAAGATGGATGGACGGAATAGTGAATGATACGAGGATAGCTGGGGCGATTGAACAAGATGTAGAAGATCGAGCTTTTTGGAGGTGCAGGACTAACGTGGCTGACCCCGTGTAGTTGGGAGTGTAAGGTGAAGATAAAGAAGAAGATATATATTGTATTATAATGAATAATGTATCAAACGTAAACACGTTAACATTGTGTTTTTCTTACTGTTGGATTTAAAAATTTTCGATTCATGTTCCGTTGTAGCCATATCGAACTCTTTGAATATTTTATGTACTTCCAGAGTATCGATGCTACCGTTATTAGTTTTGTGAAATTTGTACAAATCAACCAGCTTTTTTATTAGTGCTTGGTTTAGACCATTTCCCTGTAGTTTAAGAACAAAATATATAAAATACCATTAGATAGTTATAAATAAAATTCCCCCCGTATTATACTGTTTTACACACAAGATATACTTTCTTACTTCTGGTTTAATATCCAACATGATCAACAAGAAGTCCCCTGGATTAATTGCGGAGCTGTCAACTGCTGTATTAACAAATTTATTTATTACCATGTTGTAAACAGCCTTGTTTGGCTTATATATTTCTTACCACTATTTTTAGCTTTAAGGTCCTCGACTAATAGTTCGGCACCGTCTATTTTCAAATCTTCAAATACATCTTTCAGAAGTTGAGGAGTAAGATAGCCCTCTTGTTCATCATTTTTGACATGACCGGCAAACACGTTAAGGAAAAGCTCTACTTCGAAAGCAGTAAGCATTTGACACTAGGTACAAAGTTATCGATGTACAAAACTAATTCACAATTTTGATTAAAATTGCTATAATAAATTAAATATTTTAGACCTAATACCTCGAAGCAGTCAGATATTGGCTTATCTTCGTACGCTAATGCTAACAATAACTCCTTCAAATTTACAGAACCGGAAACTTCTAAAAACATTAAATTTAATATCATGGTACACGGTCCAGAGGTGTACTGACAGTAGGTCTACTTTAAAAGAAAACTAAACTATTCTATATCTGGAATGAATAAATCCACAAATGAAAGGTCCAACCCAGAACGAGGTCTACAAATCATAAGTATCTACATTTATATTATTGGCATTTATTTATTAACAACACAATACCAATCTATTGATGGCAAAAAACTTAAGTGTTCGTAGTTTTGTAAGAAAAAACTGGTAAAATAACAGGAATTTAATTTAAAAAAAACAGTACAGTACAGTAAGGTACTGCAGGTGAGAAAATCACTTTCAATTAAAAGCTTCAAAGCGATTTTGTAGATGGTAGATTTAAACTAATAGTTAAGTCCTAATAAATTAGGTACATTTTGCACCAATGAGGCAATGACACTATTAAAATAATCTAAATTATACGTCGACAGCACATACCTATGTTAAAAGCTATTCCCGGTAGAAGAACATAAAATAGTAGACGAGAATGATTTTAAGACATTATTAATTATTATTAATAGACTCTTAGAAACAATAGGCTTTCTGCTGTAGACCAACGTTCGGTAGACATTAAAATGTAGACCTACTGTCTTCTATTTTTTGCACCTCCTGACCTCAAACCGTTAAAATCTATACAAAATAATAAGTTACTGGAATCGTATTTGAAAACATTTCTGAACGATTTTATTCCAAACATGTTTTCCATAATTTGTGCGGTTTCTTTTCCGGAAATTTCGTCGTTTTCGTACATTCTAATAACTGTATTTAATTGATCTCTGTTTAGTCCAGTGCCCTAGAATATGGTATATCGACTTCAAAAACCCATACGATTAAATGATAATATAAAGTAATAATATATGGTCGTTTTGGTTTTTTTTCGGACACATAAATAATTTTAGCCACGAAGGTGCTCTACAAGAAGCAGCTAAAAAAAAATTGTATAAAAGAAAATTAGAAAATTGGTGTTCCAAAAATTGAAACATGTGTACTTGAAACTCGAAATGCGTTTTAGCCACGATTAATGTTAAATTCCGACTCTAGACTCAAACCATAGCGTTATGATCTAAATATATTTACATAAATATATATATATATATATATATATATATATATATATATACAGGGTGATTCAACTAACGTAAGACACTCATTTTCTCTGAAAATAAAAATATTTTGAAAACAATTTTTTTCCAAAACTTTTAGGTACATATTTTACTACACTTTTTAATATTTTAAAACATTTTATCACCAATCCTTATAAGCCAAAATGGGGGATTTTTGTTTTTTTTTAATGGCAGCATATGTTTTTAATTACATAAGTTCATAGACAAAAAATTTAAAATTATGTTAGCGTTTGAGTTATGATTTTTCATTTATTTGTTCATTTGTTACGACTTTATAAAGATTTGATTTTTTGACTGTATTTCTTAATATTTTCAATCGTTACTACGCAGACGAGTAGTTTTATTACATTGCATACAAATAATTTGACATGTTACCGTACTCTGTATCATAAGCAGATATAATAAATAACCTATAATCTAAGTAATCTGTAGATAAGAACCTTTGTCTATTTCAAAATCTTTTATAGTGAATTCCTAGTTGTTAGAATGTTATCGCCAATTGGACAATGCGAACATGAATATGAATTTGATGTGTTACCGGTTTTGAACAAACCGAAGAAATATCATTATTATTTAGAGAAAATGTAGTATCTTAACAAAGTCATAACTAATGAACAGATTAATAAAAATAAAAAATTTTAACGATAAGATATTTTTTAATTTTTTGTCTACAAATTTATGTAATTAAAAACATATGTTGCTATTTAAAAAAAACAAAAATCCCCTATTTTGGCTTATAAGGATTGGCGATAAAATGTTTTAAAATATTAAAAAATGTAGTAAAATATGTACCTAAGAGTTTAGGAAAAAAATTGTTTTCAAAATATTTATATTTTCAGAGAAAATGAGTGTCTTACGTTAGTTGGATCACCCTGTATATATATATATATATATATAATATACTAATCTTTGGAAATATTATCCGAGATAAATATTTGAATACGTATACTCTTACCCATGCTGAAGTTAAAAAATGCACTGCGCAGATTATATAAACGGCGCTCTTCAAAAGCATATTTGTTGTTGTGTTTATCGGAATTCTGTTGAGTAAATGTGAAATATATACCGACTATTAGCACCGAAGTCGAATAACGTATGAACAGTAATAAAAGTGTGTCTGTCGTGTCTTTCATATTAATTCGCTAAACTTAATATTATTATACTTGCGCTATGATACGTTTGATGGTAAGCAAGACGAACGGTGTTGGCTAACCAAATACAGCTGTATACAATTTTTGTATCGCTGTACTTTTTTTTAATAATATGTATTTTTTTTTTTTTTTTGAAAGTATTATAATTTAAAATAATAGTTTCTGGCTTTTTGGGTGTGGTGTAATGTTTTATTTTAAAACATTGTAGCCAAGAATGTTTAACAATTTGTAGTCAAAGCAATGCAGTGGGAGTAGATATAATTATTATCAAATACATAACAATATGAATGTGATCAAATCGTTTTCAATGTGGTGTTTAAATCAAACAGCTATTGTGAAATCAAATACAAATCACCTTATTATACAAAGCGTTAAAAAAAATTGCTGACTTCTAAGCTTGATTGTTATAATCAATTTATAGTAAACTCCTTTACATTGCCCCCCCCCCTCCTCATTATGCTGTTTTATTGTTAATTTTTTAGTATATTATTTTATGGCATCAATGCAGTATAACATTTGTATAAGAAAATCGTTTTTAAGCTATTGAAAAAGCTTAAATTATATTTGAATAAAACACGATTTAAATTTGTTATTTTCAATTTTTTACCTATTCACTCAGTATAGGCCATGAGAGGCATAATACATGTTTTACAATTGCGTATTACCGTGGTTTTTTGGTTTCGTTATTCATTTTCGACACCACAGCTGCGATGACAGTAGTAGCTTTTATTAAACTATAGTTTAATACATGTTTGTCTGATTTATGATAGAAAATATTGCCTAAATGAAAAAAAATTGCTATACACCGACTTTTTTCTTAAACCGTAATCGCTTTATTATGTTGACTAAAGAAAATGATAAGCATGAACAGCGTTTAAAAATTTAAAACATTGAAAAAAAACCTGCATAATATTGGAAACGGATTGTAATAATAAAAATAAAAGAATAAAAAGGGGGATGTAAGATTTGCAGGTATGATGTTAGATTGTGTGCTGATGCAATTCCTATTGTGTCCTGTTCTCTTTATCCAATCCTATTATTACCTTGATTCCGGTGCAGCGGCAATCTTGAAATAGCAGCTTTGTAGATTAAGTTAATTTACTACTTAGATATTTTTGAAGTAACATACTTGCGTCTACTCTAAATCAGTCGTCCTTTTTGGGTATTGATATGTTTTTCTGACACATATATTCAAGTATAATACATCTGCGACTGACTCAGTGTATGATTATAATTATTCTGATCAAACTAACGTTTGTATATTATACCCTTTAGCTTTGGTTATCTCCTCTCAGGCTGCTTGACAAATAATCGGGGGACTACACAAAGCTCGCTTAGAAGTCGAGTCTATTTGGTTATCCTAATTCCTATTCCAAGGCTACATATCTTAATAAAGACTGGTATTCCTTCCTTCACAAAACACTTCATAATGACTATTTAATTATTTAAAGAATCCGATTCTTATCGAGAACACCCAACTCATTGGCAATCAATGAAATTGGATTCCTGGGCTGCATTCGCTTCCCAAGAAATATAGTGAACCAGGATAAATATAACCGGACTACCTTAAGATAATTAAATTATAAAAAAATAAGTAAATGATCAAATAGAGTAATAGTTGAACGCTTTCATACAATCTCATTTAAATGAGATTGTATTGTCAACCATATTAATATGGTTGACATAAATATACTACAGGATCGTGTGGAGTGGTAGAGTTCAGAGGCTTTAGGGATTATTTTTACCAAAGTTGATTTAATCACTTTCAAATAAATGCTTCGATGTGAATATATAGATATAATGGAATAGAAACCCACTGAATAGTTACCTACAAACTAGGTTATGGATAAAACAAGTTGGTTTTAGTGTACCAAGAGGTAGGCCAAGTGGTGACTAGTGCCACAAGTTATTATCTACTAAAACTGAATAATATGTAGTCGAATTGCTAATAGTTTTTCATTTTTATTAATATTGTTTGTTGTAGTATATTTTTTGGAACTTGATAAAACAGGTGGTTTGTAAAATTGTTTATAGTTTTCACCATTGTAAGACTGGAGATACGGTACTCCAAGTATGTAATATTTATGTAGAACTATTGTTTCCTTATTGCCTATACAATTTAAAAAAAAAATTGATAACTATCTCAATGCTTTTTGTGCTCACTTGTCATTACTTTAAAATTTCCTTTAAACATTAATTTTTTACTAGTGTCACTTTCGAAACGCATGTGTTGGTATGTCTGAAAAACTGACCAAATAATAAAAAGAAAGTGGTTTGGGAACAAAGTTCAAACACGAAAAAAACATTTTAAATTGTTAAACACAAAAGGAACATTTAAGTTACAAAAAATAATTCATTTTTAAAGACTCAATCACCTTGACAGTCAACCGATAAACTATTTTAGACATTTTTTTAACGAAATTTACTATTTCCGAGCAACAACACGACGGATAAGCGCGATAGCGGTGAAAACACGACAGAGGTGCAGTTAAGGCAATCCTAGAAACACCCAAAAAGCCAGATGTTCCATAATTTTCACAAACATGTTTCAAACAATTGTGTAGCATATCATTATTTTTGATTTATCTTATGATTGTCATTACTCTTTCTTCAACGCCATCGACGTAAGTATCGATAAATAAACATTTTCCCCAAAAATTTCTACGACAAAATTCGGCATCCGGAATTGCAAATAATTTCCAAAATGGACCATCTGCTATGTGAGGTCAAACGCACACGTAAAGCAAATAAACTATTACGTATGTTGGCAGTAAGTTACTGTGTAAGACACAGTAGTAAAATTGTCACGATACAAAAACTAAAATTACTTAGTTTCATAAACCACAACATATCGTCTTGTTGATTTTGATGTGTTTCAAGTTTTAAATAGTATACCCCTTTAAATAAAACCCTAGTTATTTGCACCGCTCCACGGAACACCATTGAACCATAACGATTTTATTTGTATGAAGTACAATTAATTTACATTGCAAATTGACGGCCGCCACTGTCACACTTCCAAAGTATCAGGGTCCTATGCTAAATTTGCTACGCATTCCTCAGCAGTTGTAGCGGATGATAATTTATATGAGACGCATACCGTCAGAACTCCTTAACCTATTAACATCTGTTTATTTTTTTTAGAATAATACAATATAAACTTGCTCCAAAAAATCCTGTAAAGTGACTTAAAATTAATGTTTGTTGATTCTAACCAAACCTAACCTAACCTAAACCGGCACACAATAATAAAATTAACTTACCTTGCCATTCTATTCAATAGTAGATAAAAAAATTTGAGTTCCTTTTCTTTATTTAATCTATTGATCACAGAATTGTACATCATATATCCCGAAATTACAAAACATGTTTCCACACCAACATTGGTACATTTATCTAAACATTGCTCATCAACTAAAACATATCACGAATAATTGCATTATTAATTGTTAATTTAATGTCGACGGATAATCATAAAGCATGAATAAGAAATCTAAGATTAAGGCGAAACATTTTCATGAAGATGTTGTTAAAATATTACGTTTTTCATAAAATAAGGAGTAGTTGTTGTAAAATATCGGCCAAAATAAATTCTGTGTAATATAGGTACAAAAAACGGAAAATATAATTTTAGCGAATCAGTTGAAGCCGTCTCATTTTTGATTTGTGTTTTAAACACACTTTCCATGCTTGTTCTAATAGACAAATCCAATAAATATTTTCTAAAAAAGACAACAAAAAAAAAAAAAGATTTAAACAGTCATTACAACTTTTGAATTATTCATAATTGCTATATGACATACTTAAAATAGAACAATGAACGTATTGATCGCCAATAATATTCGTTTCGTACAAAGTCCCAACTATATTTAACGTTAAGATCAGTACCACAATCATGCTAAAAAGTACATATAGATATTATTATAATTTTTAAATATTGTTTAAAGTAATTAATATTTATTTAATATATAGTCGTATATATTTTAACAAAGCAATTTACTAAAAACAAAATAAGGTATCCATCAGTGGATTTTGCATCAGATGTTCTTTTTGATGTATATAGAGCTGGATGAACAGAAACCTTGATTGTAAGAATGTTGAAAAATAGGCTTCAACAATTCTTCCATTGATGTCTGTACGTCTTTGGCGTTACAAGAGTCCGGGATACATAATGCCCAATTTATGTTAACGATTTTTTGGCTATGGCTTGAATAATTGCCATCGTTCTAAGAACAAACAATTATTACAAACAATAATTTAATACATCGGAACCAAAAATATTAGTTGTAGTCAATAAATAGTTTAAGTATGAACGTTAAAAGTCTACTAGGTAGTTGGGCCTGCTCTTATATAAAATGTTTAAAAATGTTTACTAACTTCAACTTTCAGATTTAGGACAGGAGGTAGAGTGGTTATTTTTATCTGTCAAAATGTTCAGTACATTTTTTCAACAGTTATTAAAATATTTACATTACCGATTATGTTCCAAAGAATGGTGAAATTTTATAAAATACTAATAATGACACAAAATTGAATATTATAATATAACACAAACAAACAGGGTTCCAATAAAAAAAACTACAAATTATCAACTATTTTAAAAGCAAACGTGTGTAGGACGTTAAAATCACTACATAATATTGCGCTTAATAATATTTGTCTTTATATAACTTAAATGATAAGAAATGTTTCAACAATGAGAAAAAATATAATCATTTTTATACAATATACATTTGATTTTTATTATCATTAGTTGAGTTGCATCAAAATTATGCACTTTTTACTAAAGAGTACAAGTAAATATAACTTTATCAGTGATTATTCAAAACTAGTTGTCGACCATCTTAAATTGAATAAAACAAAAACGGTTAAGAGTAATAGAACCCGTGGTGTTTATAGTAAAAATGAGTTAAAATTCATTTTAAAAAACAAATCTTAAAAATAATCACAAGAACAAAAGTTTTGTCATTTGTCAGGTCTTTGTAGGACACTATAAAATAAAATAATTTTTAGTACTTGCGATTTTGATCTATTGCAAGTGTATCATGGTATGGATCTGAATTTCTACTAAAGTAGCTTCAGACTAATACACTTAAAAAATAACTATTGTTTAGCTAATGAACCAGTTGTCAAGACTTAATTATAAAAAAACAAAAATCCACTGACCGTCAAATTATTAAAACGTGGGATCTTATTATTATTGTTCTTATTTAAAACTAGCTGCCTTTACACAATGGCGACAAATTTTAATTAATACACCTAAATTAAAAAAAAAAATCGCTTCCTGGTTATATAATAAGTTTTACGAAAATAATAAATTACATAGTACATACATTTATTATTTAGTCATCTTTGCCTTTTTTATTTCCAAACAATTCCTTCTGAAAACTTAGGATTGTAGTACATTCGCCGTTTTTGCCAAGATGTTCGCATTCTTTGTAATATTATTTTACTTAACAAAACTTTAAAATAAATAGATTATTTTATTTATACGATATAGAACATTTTTTTCACAATATTGATATTCTAATATCGCCGTTGTGATATAAAACATATATTGGCCAACAACTAATTAATATAATCTGATTAAAAAAATAAAAATTATAATTTAAAATCATTTAAATAGAATTTTAAAACCTTTGTTAGTTCATTGCTCATAATTTTTATTGTTGTTCTATTAAGTTTCACATATTTTTAAATTAAAGTAAATAACACGTGGGAACATAATTGTCAGTAATGTGAGATTTTCCAAATAGATTGGCTCATTGTTTTAACGAGCTGACACGGCATTATTAAATTGTAATACCTCTAACAGAACTTAATTAATTATTATTTATAACAGTCAACAATTTTCTTAAACTCAATAAATAATCATAAGAGCGGAAAGTTAGTCTGAAGATGTATTTTTTGTGTATCAATAACTTGCAAAAAAATGATCTATACTCAACATTTTTTATTGTAAACGAAAAACATGAAAAATGTTAAAATTTGGACTTTGAATGCTATTTTGGGTTTAGGAACTTGAAATGTTGCATAAACACTATTATGTGAGTAGTGAGTACTATACTATACTGGGTGATTGGTAGCTTTTTTGTACAGTATAAACAAAGCACAGTTTAAGCCAGTGTAGTTCTAACTAGTACAGTATAGGCAATCTAATATTGATGGATATTAAAGCTTTATGATATGTGTATTATTCCGCTGCCGTAGTCGTTAAGTAACTATAGTTTTGCCAATGAACCAGTTGTCGAATGCATTTAAAATAAACAAATGAAAAATACATTGACCTTCGAATAATTAAAGTGTGGTATCTTATTATTATTGTTCTTGATTAAAACTAGCTGCCTGCGTTCCCGGTTTTGCTCTGGTTAAGAAATACAATTGCAACAAAGTACTCACAAATTTATATACTTCAAACTTTTAACAAAAATGACTGCCCGGGTTAATTAATAAATTATATAAATTACACAGTACTTACATTTATTTAGTCAGTCTTTGCCATTTTTTTTTCAAACAATTCCTTTAGGAAACTCAGCATTGTGGCCCCATTTACCGTTTTTGCCAAAATGTTCGAAGTCTCCATAATATTATTGTACTTTTTAAAATTTTTAAATAAACAGATAACTAGATTTTTGAGGTTTTTGAAATTTGTTTCATAATATTGACATTCTAACAGCGCCGTTGTGATGTAAAACAATTATCGACCAGCAACTATATAATATAAACATGATACATCTTTGTTAACACAATTACATAAATATTATATTTGATAATAATAAAAAAAAAAAAATTATTATTTATAACAAATCATTCAAGTAGAATTTTAAAACCCTTATTAGTTCATTGCTCAATAGTTTTATATAGTTTTATCCTCCAAAGCAATTAGTAAAATGCGAAGATAAAGGAGAAGAAGAATATACGTTTAAAATCTATTATAAAACTAATTATAAAATATTTTATTTTTACTGTGTGGAATTTCGTTATTATCAACGTAATTGGTTTTGTACAAAATTATCATGACATTTTTTTTTTTTTAATTTATACTTTCAGGTTGGAATTTGAACTTTTTTTTTCTGTTATGGGAAAGCTTACTTACGGTCTATTATTTAGTCATAACTTTTTTATAACACAATCACTGTTTTCCAATAAAATACTTGTGGAAAACGACTAGTGGATTATGGTATGGTTTGATTTCTATTCAGTGAAACTTTTCATACCTATACAATAATAGATAATTTATTTATGTTTTCTCAAATTTAATGTTAGGAAATAAAATGTTAGAGACTTGTATGTGTATTTTTAGATCCGATCTTCAATAAGTGATGTTGTATTAGGATTGTTTTGCAGTTTACTAATAGTTTTGTTCGTCGAAACCCCTTGTATTACGATTAGACATAATTTAGACAATTATTTTCAGGTAAGTTTTATTTGAAATATTTAAAAAAAAGTCGGAAATCGTATATTAATTTAAAACAAATTTACGTACATTTTTTAGAATGTATAAAAATAGAATATTTCCCGCTCGCAGGAAAACGATACCAAAATAAAACACAATATGTATCAAGTTTAGGTGGTCAAGTACACTTTTTTTTAAAGTGAAGATACAAACAGTACACCGTATAAACTCAAATGTAAAATTATTAGACACTATCTGCTTTTTATGTCGAAAAACTGACAAAATAAAATATGTAATTACAGACACTTACATCTTTTTTATTTATAGCTCTAGTTTTTTTCAAGGGAAATGAAGTTCTTCTAACCTGTCTCCCTCTCTCTTCCATAGTATCAAACCTTGAATTTTCTTCAAGTTTTTCTAAATTTATCACACAATGGAAATTTTAAACATTATATATCATAAACATGTTTTACAGAATGTAAAAAAACAGAATATTTCCAAATCACAGAAAACGATAATAAATAGCAATAAAATAAATATCAATTTCCAGTAGTGAAGTACACTTTTTAGCGAAGAAAAAATATAAATGAGGGCAGAACATCGTAGTAATTTTAATAAATTAATATTTGACTGCCTGGTTTTTTCCCTGTCGGAGCACTCGCTGTAATGCAATATACTGTATTTGGTTTGGACTTACTGTTTTAAATTTTCTATCCAAATATTTGCATCGAATTTTAATTATAGGTAACCTCTACGTGTCCTTAAGATAATTTATGAGTTTAAGAAAATTATTGGCTGTTATAAGTAATAATTAATTAAGTTCTGTTAGAGGTATTACCATTTAATGATGCTCTTCAAGTTGAATGCTTTAATACTTGTTAAATACTTCATTAACTTCAAAAATATTTATCCGAAAATGGTTATCGACCACTGAAAATTCTGAGTACATTATTCCCTATATAAAAAAAGTTAATAAAATGTATGCGTTACCATTGAAGTTTCAAAAGTTGCCATCAGAAAAACTAAGTTGGGAAAGTGATCACATTGTATAAAAACATTATGGTAAAAAATAATGTAATTATTAACTAAACCCAGTGATTGAGTGGTTCACGATAAGTTCACCCTGTGTAATATAAAAAAAATAGTGTTGTATATTTATATAGTACTCACTACTCATATAATATAACATTTTATGTGGTCTTTATACAACACTTTAAGTTCCTTAACCCAAAACAGCTTTCAAAATCTAAATTTTATGATTTTTCATGTTTTTTATTCATAAAAAAAAAAGTTGAGTATAGATTTTTTTTTACAAGTTATTGATACACAGAAGATTTATCTTCAGTCTATATTTCCGCTCTCAAGTCTTAAAATTGCCGGGGAGCAGGGAATGGAACAAAATTTGGACAACTATGTTCCCACGTGTTATTTACTTCAATTTAAAAATAGGTAAAAATTAATAAAGCAACGATAAAAATTATGAGCAATTAACTAACAAAGGTTTTAAAATTCTATTTAAACGATTCTAAATTATTATTTTTTTTTTTATCAGGTTTATATTAATTAGTTGTTGGCCAATATATGTTTTATGTCACAACGGCGATATTAGAATATCAATATTGTGAAAAAAATGTTCCAAATCGTATAAATATAATAATCTATTTATTTTAAAGTTTTGTTAAGTAAAATAATATTATAAAGATTGCGAACATCTTGGCAAATTCGGCGACTGTACCACACTACTAAGTTTTCCAAAAGAATTGTTTGGAAATAAAAATGGCAAAGATGACTAAATAATAAATGTATGTATTATGTAATTTATTATTTTTGTAAAACGTATTATATAACCGGGCACCGATTTTTTTTTTTTTAATTTAGGTGTATTAAATAAAATTTGTCGCACTTGTGCTTCTTAACCAGAGCGAGACCGGAAACACAGGCAGCTAGTTTTAAAAAAGAACAATAATAATAAGATCCCACATTTTAATAATTTGACGGTAAGTGGATGTTTGTTTTTTTATAATAAAGTCTTGACAACTGGTTCATTAGCTAAACTATAGTTATTTTTTAAGTGTATTAGTCTGAAGGTACTTTAGTAGAATTTCAGAAAACCTTGAATTTTTATCAAGTTTTACTAGCTTTATCACACAGTGGAATTTTTATACTGTTTTCAAAATTATTAAAATTAGTTCCACATTTTGATTCCACTTTTTTGAAAGTTCTTTTGGGACTTGAAACTTAGTAAATTTCACACACAGTTATCTCGAACATTAACCATGTTCGAGAACCATCTAAAATAATTGAAAAAAAAAAAACTCTTCCATGCATATTTATATATGGTAGAAATGTTAAATACCAATGAAGATCATAGTAAATTTAATAATACTGTTAAAATTGTGATTTCAGTATTAGATCTGATATATTACTATACTTTTGGGTTCATCGTCTGTCTGTAATAACAAACAAATAAACGACATAAAAAAATGTATGTCTGTTACCTGTTGACTATATTAATTTATTAACTCGTAGCAAGTTATACATTAAATAAGTTCAATGTGAAAATGTTCACACATATTTGGTTTTTAATTAATAAAAACAAAATGTTAACTATAAATTTTCGAGAAAACTGTGTATGTTATTTACTTATTTCCAAGTCCCAAAATTACTTTCAAAAAAGTGGAATCAAAATGTGGAACTAATTTTAAAACTTTTTAAAATAGTCACCCCTTAAATTTAAGGTACGACTGGGATGACCTTTTTGATTTTAGTGTAAAATCAATACCTTCTGTAATGAATATAGTGTATAACGCGATAGATATCTATCCTAAGGAAACCTAACCTAACCTAACCTTAAAGATTACCTATTTCCTTCAGTTGTACTGACATAGGCGGACTTAGGGGTGGGCTAAAAGGGCATTAGGCCCCCCAATTTGTGATTTAGCCCCCCCAAACCCAATTGGCTTTTTTTATTTCAGTAAAATTCTTATTTAATTTTCTATTACCTAAAAATGTATAAAAACCGTATTTTTTTTCAAATGTGCCTTTTTTATAATATATAATTCAATACTTAGGTTTTTTAGACTAGTTGGATAACGTATGATTGTGGTTAAGGTGTCATTTTACACAAGGCAACTTCTGATGCTTTATATTATTCTGGCGGCGACCGCCAACCGTCTGGCGGCAAGACCTGTTGGGAAGGTGTGGTGAAGGGTTGTTATTGTCATTTTAGACTACTTTTCACAGCTAAATATAAACAAATACAAAATATAAACATTGTATATACAGGGTGATCCAACTAACGTAAGACACTCATTTTCTCGGAAAATATAAATATTTTGAGAATTTTTTTTTTTCTAAACTTTTAGGTACATATTTTACTACATTTTTCAATATTTAGAATATTTTTATCTTCAACCCTTATATGTAAAACAAGTATCGCATTTGGTTTTTTAAATGGGAACGTATGTTTTTAATTTCATAAATCTGTAGACAACATTTTTAAAAAAGTTTTAGCGTTTGAATTTCTAATTTTCATCAATCGGTTTTGTAGTTATTACGTTGTAAAGATTTGAAATTTTGATCCATATTTCTTTGGGATTTCAAAACAGGTAGCATATTAAATACTATTAAATAATATTATCGACCTCGCCCCGTCGTCCGTCGATAAAACCGATAATCAGATAATAGTAATACTCCTTACTTTTTTTTTTTATAATATATGGAGATGCGGTTCTTTACCTACTGTCAGAAACCGCGATACCATATACATGTCTGGTCAATTGTTCACATATCTTATCAGTAGACAACACTTACGACGAAATTTTTTCCAACCTTACCTACCCATATTATCACGGTATGATTATGATATATTATCAAGCCCAAAAAAAGTGCGTGCAACCGGCTGCCGGCAACGTGACTTGCATTGTGTATTCAGAACCCGGAAACGTCCTATACTCCTATGCCGTTTTTTTTGTTAATACATTTAACTATTTAAGTAGAGTCAATTGTGTTTATATATTCTCTAATTGTGACTACATTTTATATTGCTCTACAATGTACGATGAAAACTAATAAACATAATGATTTCATAAGCAAAAACTTATTTCTACTAGTAATAGTAAACATTTTGTAAATATATTTTTGATATTTGACATATTATGGGAAGTAGGTTTATCAGTATCGAACACCGATTACACTATAGCGTAATAATAATAATAATAAAATATATTTCGTTTGTCAGATCTTTGTAGGACACCCTGTATATAATAAAATATTCTATTTAAAATTGTAATTATTACTAAAAGTATATTCTACAAAAAAATGAATATTGATAAAAAAAATATTTACATTAGTTTAATAATAATTAAAAGAGCACAAGTGAACAACAGTTGAATTTTCAAATCAATACAACTACTTTATTTTATTTTATGTACATTGACTGACTTGATTAAATCATCAAATGAAAAAGTTTGATTTATTGTTAACATGTTATAACCTATACGCATTTATTTGTCAATCATTAATATTTTGAAGAAAATATTTGGTATAAAATGTATGGATGATAGTCAAACACCAAGTTTAATTAATTTTATATTCCATAATCAAATATCCGTTATGCATTAGAAATGCAAAATATGGGTTAGATTACAAAATTTTAAATTAAATAAAATCTGACATTAGATCTACCATAAATAAAAATATTAACCAAATATGAATACATTTGCTTCATTGATAAAAAAAAATATTGCTACATTTTTTTTTAAAGATGATTTCATTCATGTAAGAAACTAGAAAACAAAAGCTACCACATAACATAAAATCTAACTTTTTTCATTTGTTAAGCCACATTAAAAAAATGAATAGTCAACTATAATTATAGAGTGACTTGACTAAAAGAAACTAATATTTTTAACATTAAATGGTACTAATAAAAATGCTTATACAAGTTATTATTCGAGACAAATAATTATGATGTTAAAATTTAACATCCTTATTGCAATCTCGAACGTTACACATCTTGAAAATATAATTGTTTTGTTATATTTTATATTAATATTTTTTTTTTTTTATAGCCTTTAAATATTTATAATGAGTTCTTTTTGGGCCACATAAAAATAATCGGCGGGCTGTATGCAGCCCAGGGGCCGCTGGTTGAGTATGGTTGTGTTAAATGCTAATATTTTATTCTTCTAAGATTCCAAGTAGAAAGCAATATTTTCTTCATCTGAAAAAAATAATTTAATAATTATTAACTTATATCTCCTAATTTCTATAAAATGCCTAATCTAAAACAATATTATTTTTATTTTGTACATTTTTGGGTTATATCTACAAAAGACGACTTCAAAATGAAGACGTTGACACAACTGAAAATATACAAAGTAACAATTTACTAATAGTAATAGTGTAATATCTATTATTCACAATATACAGTTTTTCAATACTAAAATATTGCACATCTAGACTCTAGTGCATATTGATATTCGAAACATACCTAACTAGTAACTGAATAATCATAAATGACATATTGATATGTAGCTTGATAAACCAATACTGACTATTGTAATCAGTGACAAATTGTACATTAAGGTTTCAACACATCATTATCTTTCCAGTAATCTTCTTAAAAAATGTCCTGCTAAAAAATACAAATTAAAATTTTATAAATTAAAATTTTAGTATTTAATATATTGTACTTACAGCTTTCCTGCGGTTAGTCATCAACATTTATTCCAGTTAAACTATAATTAACAACTGTTAATTGGCCATATAATAATATTATATTACGTATAGTATTAAATAAATCAGTAGGTATATTGTATAACTTGGTTGTTATGTTGAGTTTTCCAAGTCTTAAATACAAATTTCACTATTACTAATGAGAACTAATTATATTTATGAAATCATTACATTCATTATAGTTTCAAAATAAATTGTAAAATGTATGTCACTAACCACAATTAGACATTTTAAAACACAATACTAGTTTCTTCTTTATATATAAAAAAAACTGTTCACAAATCACGAGTACACGTTGTTTGTCGTTTGACAATTTAAGTTTTACTCATACCATAGTATAATGATACTGTGATAATAATATTAACGCTATATTATAATCATACCGTAAAAGTGGTTTAAGGCAAAATCGTCCACATCGCAGTCTACTGATAATACATGTGAACGGATGACGGTTATGTAAGGTATATTTGTTTCCAAACAGGTAGATTAAGAATCGATTGTCCATATAATAATAAAAAAAAATTAGAGCCAGAGTTATTTATGTCTCATTATCGGTGACAGTATTATCGATGGGGTCCAATATTATCATTATTTACTGGCAAATAAAAGTGCTACTGCTGAAAAACCGAACAAATATTGATTTTAATTTCAAATCTTTACTAAGTCACAGAAAACGAACAGATAGTTGAAAATTGAAAATTCAAACGCTAACATTTTTTAAAAAAAATTGTCTACATACTTATGGAATTAAAAACATATGTTTCCATTTGAAAAAACGAGTTTCGTAGTTTTATAACGTATAAGGGTTGAAGATAAAAAAATTCTAAATATTAAAAAATGTAGTAAAATATGTACCTAAAAGTTTAGAAAAAAAAAAATTCTCAAAATATTCATATTTTCCGAGAAAATGAGTGTCTTACGTTAGTTGGATCACCCTGTATATTAATAATAAAGCAAACTTATCGCAGATATTATAAAAATAGTTGAAAACCCGTGATAAAATGAAATGGTTTTATTTTTTTTTCATGTTAAAACATTTTGGGGTATATCTCTTTTCTACAGGTTTATGCCATGCTAAAAAATATAACCAATTCATTGCCTATTTTACTGACAAATAGCGCAGATAGTGTTTTTAATACATCAAAAATATTTCGGTTTGTTTTGGCAAGTGGAACAAGTTATATTCGTAAGTTGAATTATAATTACTGTAGTTGTTTTAAACAAAACAATTTTACAGTAGGTATTATTTTAAAGGATAAATGTTGAAGATAACTTTTAAAAGTCAAATTTTAACCTAAATATTTAATTTGTTTATTAAGTATAGAACAATAATGTACCTAGTGAAAACTGAAAACTGGTTTGTTATGGAATAAATCATTTTTGTATAATACGCTTTTTAAATTATAGACGAAGTATGTGGATGGAAATAATAGTATTCTAGTCTTCTATCACCTCATCGAGAACATTAAACTAAATTTTATATTTAATTGGACATTTTTTAGCTAAAATAAATAGAAAAAAAGATGTATAGGCGTTAAAAGGCAAATTTTTGATTAAGCTATTAGAAAATTAATTCGATTTATAGTTAGAAAAAAAATTAAAAAACTAATTATAAACACTTCTACAGTAGAGGCTTTGAATCTTTGCCTGGGGGGGAGGGGGCAATATTTTTGTATATAAACATACTCAAACTATAAAAAAAGTTAGTCAGCAAGTGTAAAATATAAATTAACAGTATATTTATAGTTTATACTATATAGTAATAATTTTGTTATCAGTTGATAATCAATTCGATTATAATATTATACATGTTGCATCAATAAAAAAATATAACAAAATATTGCATATACATGCCCACACATGCTTAAAGCGAAAAATTTACGAAAAATAAAGATTTTGTAGGCTACATCAGTGTCTAAATATTGTCTGGGACTAAAGCCCCCCCAAAAATCAACCCCTAAGTCCGCCTATGGTTGTACATGTGGAATCTGATTTTGCATCATGTCATTCCAACGGAATTCCTTTAATAATTCCACTTGTATAATTTACTTGTGCTATAAGACCGTCAGACCTAACATGTGTATGATGTGTGTTTACGTAGAGGTGTTTATCACCGCACCTAACCTAACTTTAGGTTAGTACACCATATAAACTCAAATGTAAAATTATTAGACACTATCTGCTTTTTATGTCGAAAAACTAACAAAATAAAATATGTAATTACAGACACTTACATCTTTTTTATTTATAGCTCTAGTTTTTTTCAATTGAAATGAAGTTCTTCTAACCTGTCTCCCTCCCTCTTCCATAGTATCAAACCTTGCATTTTCTTCAAGTTTTTCTGAATTTATCACACAATGGAAATTGTATACTATTTTAAAGATTATTTATCATAAACATTATTAAGTTCCTAAAACCAAAACAGCTTGCAAAATCCAAATTTTATGATTTGTCATTTATAAAAAAAATGTTTTGTACAGATTTTGTTTTACAAGATATTGATACACAGAAGATTTATCTCTAGTCTAACTTTCCGCTCTTAAGACTTTTAAAAATGAACCTTTTTTTTAAATTTTTGGATTTTTTTTTGTTATTTAAATTGTTTTGAAAAAAATTTTTTTAAAAAAAGGATGTCTTTTTGTGTTGTTGACCCAAGGGTTACTTTACATTGAACGGGGCGTAGTGTAATCGAAGAGGTTACAGGCCTAGTTCTGCTAGAGGTATTACTATTTAATAATGCCGTGTCAGCTCATTTAAACAATGAGCCAATCTATTTGGAAAATCC
Source organism: Adelges cooleyi (assembly GCF_023614345.1). NCBI lineage: Eukaryota > Metazoa > Arthropoda > Insecta > Hemiptera > Adelgidae > Adelges > Adelges cooleyi. Next base: position 3,966,826 of record NW_026095751.1, read on the forward strand.
CACTATATTAGCAATTATGTTCCCACGTGTTAATTATATATTCACAAATAAAAAAATTTGAAAAAGAAATACATACGATATTTTAATATTTTGTCAGTCTAGGCAACTAGTTGGTTGGTTAAACTATAGTTTTTTTTTAAATGTATTAGTCTGAAACCACATAAGTACAATTTCAGAGCCATACCATAATAGACTCGCCATAGATCAAAATCGTAAGTACTAAAAATTATTTTATTTTACAGAGTGTCCTACAAACATCTGACAAATGAAATAACTTTTGTTCTTGTGATTATTTTTAAAATTTGATTTTTAAACTGAATTTTAACTCATTTTTACTATAAACACCACAGGTTCTATTACTCTTAACCGTTTTTATTTTATTCAATTTAAGATGGTCGACAACTAGTTTTGAATAATTACTAAAAAAGTTATATTTACTTGTACTCTTTTGTAAAAAGTGCATAATTTTGATACAACTCAACTAATGATAAAAAAAATTAAATGTATATTATATAAAAATGAGTATATTGTTTCTCATTTTTGAAACATTTCTTATCATTCATGATATATATAGACAAATATTATCAAGCGCAATATTATGTAGTGATTTTAACGCCCTACACACGTTTTCTCTTAAAATAGTTGATATATTGTAGTTTTTATTATTGGAACCCTGTTTGTTTGTGTTATATAATAATATTCAAATTTGTGTCATTATTGGTATTTTATAAAACTTCACCATTTCTTGAAACATAATCGGTAATGTATATATTTAAATAATTTTTGAAATAATTTGCTGAAAATTTTGACAAATAAAATGAACCACTCTACCTCCTGTCCTAAATCTAAACCTAACCAGTTTTGAATAAATGTTTTAAAAGTTATTTAAGTTCAACATTTTGGGTGCAAAATTAAAAATGTACGTTCAATTTAAATTAGGCATCTTAGACTCAATCAATAGAATAAGATTTATTGCATACATTTATTTCTATATAAATATGTATATATTTACAGTATTGTTTTATTGCAGAAAATGCAGACCCGTTTGATTTTGTTATTTGTCATATGCTTCAATACATTAAATCATAGTTTCCAACTACCATCTGATCATTCCGAAAAAATAAATGCATACACAACACCGTCCACATTGAACGACAAAAACTATGAGAATGAATTGGGAAAAAAACTTTTCAACATCAAAAGCAATACCAATAGTACCATATGGATAGGTAATATGATTGCTATGCATATGGACGGATTTGCACCGTTTTCTTCTGACAATCCAAAGTGTACTGAGGATGGAAAACTGTACAAGGAACACTTGGTCAATCAAGATTTGTGGGCCGTTCAAAGTAAGTATTATCAGGTATAATAACCTTCGTACATAAAAAAAAATTAAGTCATTTAAAAATTTTTAGAATCCTTGATACACAGCACATCTACATTACTGTGATACCATTTTTTTTATTCGTTCTCTTAGAAGTTTCCTTTGTTTATTTTAGTTTATAACGATAATAATCATTAAAAGTTTATGAATTATTTCAGTGTATGATTCTTCAGCAAAATATCCCGGCGGCCTTTTGTCTGGCATTGCATACGAAATGGGATATTATGATCAGTGTCTGAGAGCGCATTCAGAAGATTTAAATATTTACAGTGCGTATGTTTTGCCAAACGTTCAGTTTCAAATTCCTGCAGCAAATGACTATACGTCAGTAGTAAGACACAACGAAAGATCAGCTTGGAGAAATTTGAAAGTTAGTAAACATTTTTAAACAATTTATATAAGAACAGGCCCAACTACTTAGTAGACTTTTAACGCTCATACATAAACTATTTATTGACTGCAGCTAATATTTTTGGATCCTATGTATTAAATTATTGCTTGTAATAATTGTTTGTTTTAGAACGATGACAATTATTCAAGCCATAGCAAAAAAATCGTTAACATAAATTGGGCATTATGTATCCCGGACTCTTGTAGCGCTAAAGACGTACAAGCATCAATGGAAGAATTGTTGAAGCCTATTTTTCAACAATCTCATATTACAATCAAGGTTTCTGTTCATCCAGCTCTATACACATCTAAAAGAACATCTGATGCAAAACCCACTGATGGATACCTTATTTTTTTTTAGTAAATTGCTTTGTTACAATATATACGACTATATATTAAATAAAAATTAATTACTTTAAACAATATTTAAAATATTATAATAATACCAATATGTTCTTTTTAGCATGGTTGTGATACTGATCTTAACGTTAAATATAGTTGGGAGTTTGTACGAAACGAATATTATTGGTGATCAGCATTTTCATTGTTCTATTTTAAGTATGTTCTATAGCAAATATGAATAATTCAGTTATTGTAATGACTGTTTTAATCATTTTTTTTTTTGTTTTTTTAGAAAATATTTTATTGGCTTTTTCTATTAGAACAAGCATGGCAAGAGTGTTTAAAACACAAAACAAAAATGAGTCGGCTTCAACTGATGCACTAAAATTAATTTTTGCGATTTTTATACCCATAACACATAGAATTTATTTGGGCCGATATGTTGCAACAACCACTCCTTATTATATGGAAAACGTAATTTAAATGTTTTGTTTTTGTAATACTCTTACAGCAAAGTAATATAATATTTTAACAATACATTCATGCAAATGTGTTGCCATATTCTTAGATTTCTTATTCATAATGTATGATTATGCGTCGATATTAAATTAACAATTAATAATGCAATTATTCTTGATATGTTTCAGATAATGAGTAATGTTTGGACAACATGGTTGAATTCACCGGTTTGTGTGGAAGTATTTTTTGTAATTTCAGGGTTTATGATGTATATGTCTGTGATCAACAGATTAAATAAAGAAAGAGAATTAAAATTTTTCAATCTACTATTTTATAGATTGACAAGGTAAGATCATTTTAAGGTTAGAATCAACGATCGTTAATGTTAAGTTACATAAGATGGTTTTTTTTTAATGGGTTTACCATTCAAAAGTTAAAACACAGCAAAATTTAAAAGGCTGTATAATGTTGTTGTATATAAAATTAAGTAATTTTATTTATTGTATCGTGATGATTTTACTACTGTTTATTAAATGTTATTTATTACACATTTTTCAGACTTCTGCCAGCATACGTAATAGTTTATTTGCTTTACATGTGTGTTTTACCTCACATAGCAGATGGTCCAGTTTGGAAGTTATATACAATTTCGGATACCGAATTTTGTCGTAGAAATTTGTGGAAAAAATGTTTATTTATCGATACATACATTGACGGCGTTGAAGAAATAGTAATGCCATTTATAGAATAAATCAAAAATAATTATTTGCTACACAAATTTTGGAAAATGTTGACACCACTTGTTGTCAACAAGCTGTGACCAAACGATTAAAAAACAAATCCATAATATTTATGTTCTTAATCAATGAAAACTATTTTTCTAGTGTATGGGTTTTTCCTGGTATGTAATATGCGAAATACATTTTTACGCAATCGGAATAATTCTAACGTACGCAATATGGAAATGGAAAAAATTAGGAATTTGGATTTTAGGAATATTATTTGCAGCATCAATTTACATGCCAGCAAGGACGATTTATGCCAACCATTTGTCGACTGTAGTATCAGCAAAGTACTAGAATTAATATATTAAGGCAGTGAACTAACAAGTTTAATTTACCATTACAAAGCCTGAACATAGAAGAGCTTTCTGTTTGATCTGACTTATAATCATACTTATTTATAGGATACAGTTTTATAGCAATAGAGGTTCAATAAATTATTTTGTTTCAGCACAAAGAATTTTCGATCTCAGCCATTTTTCTTATTTGTATACATGAAGAGTCACCAAAGAATTACAACATACCTGATCGGAATAGCAGCCGCACTCATACTCAGAAAACTAAAAGAAAATGGTTTCAAAATATCCGTTGTGAGTATGCAAATACACTGCATATTTATAAGTATATTTTATAATACATTTTAAAAATAAAACACTTTTATTTCTAGCAAAGCAAGACGTTTGGTTCCATAATTTCTCTTATAATATTGGTGTTAAGTTTATATTCATCGACTTACTTTTTTTCACCTGAAATAAAGTACAACCCGTGGCATCACGTTTTATACTTTACTCTACAAAGGATCGTAGTTGCAATTTGTGTATCATATTTCATGGTCGCTAATGGATTATCTAGTTCTGGTACACAATTTTTGTTTATGATTTCTAATAATAATTCAACAGTTATTAAAAAATATAATATTATACAATTACTGAAGAAACGTATTATGTTTCAAATTATAAGATTTGTTACAATGTTATTTAATAATGATACTGCGAATAGTTTTATAATCAACTACGAAACCAATACTTTGTAAAAGGCAAATAATCTAAAAAAATACAGGGAGAAAATGAAAATTTTTAATGGTATTTATAGACTTAGAAAAGGCATATGATAAAGTTCCCACTGAGGTTTTGAGGTAAACGTTATAAAAGATAGAAGTGCCGAGGTTGTATGTGAAAGTAATAGAGAAAATGTATGAAGGGGCAAGTTCACGAATAAAAATTGTGTGGGGATAAATTGAAAGTTTTAGTGTAAAAATAGGTGCATCAAGATTGATCGTTAAGTCATTACTTGTACTCTTTTGTAATAGTCAAGATTACAAAAGATATATAGGGAGAGGTGCCATGGTGAATGATATTTGTGGATGAAGTAGTGTTAGTGGGGAAAAGGCCAGAATAAAGCGGAGTAAGAGTGAAGAGAAGCGCTTGAAGTAAAAGAACTGAGTGAGAAGGAGTAAAAGTAGACAGTCGTATTTGATTTTGGAGAAAGGTATATGGCATGCCAGGTAATGCAGATGGGGGATGATAAAGTGTGTGAGGTTAATAGGTTTAAGTTTATAGGATCGGTCGTACAAAAAAAAAGATGGGAGGACGTGAAAATTGAATTAATTGTGGACGGATGGATGGAGGGGAGCATCGTGTGTTTTGTGTGACAGGAGGATGCCTATTTGTTTGAAGTGTAAATTGTATAGGTCGGTAGTGAGGCCAACAATGTTACATGGATGGAAATGTTGGGCAGTAGATAAGAAAACTGAACAGAGAATGAGTGTAGCGGAGATGAGAATTTTTAAATGTATAAGCTGAGTTACTAGAAAGGATAGAATAAGAAATTAATACATCAGGGGAAGTCTAAGAGTTGCATCAATTTAAAAATAAATTAGAGAGAATAGGTTGAGATGGCTCGGTCGTGTTATAAGAAGAGAAGAGGCAGTGGCAGTGTGAGGTTCTATGAAGATGAATGTAGAGAGAAAAATAGGAAAAGGCAGACAAAAGATAATATGGATGGATGGAATATTGAATAATAAGTGAATAGTTTGGGTGATTAAACGAGATGTAGAAGACCGAGCTCAATGGATGTGCAGGACTAGGGTGGCCGACCCCATGTAGTTGGGAGTGTAAGGCGAAGATAAAGAAGAAGATGAAGGTGTTGTCATCACCTAACCTAACTTAATAGTATGTACCATGGAAAAGTAACGTGGCAATTTTAGAAAGAGGATAACGAAGAAGAAGAATAGATTTTAAAATCTTATCTTGGTCTTAACAATTAATAAAAAATTTATAATTTATTTGGGTAATTTTATTAAAACATTATTTATTTTATTCCTGTCAAAATATTATTTTTAAATCTAACTAAAAAATTAAGATATGACATTTTTTTTCTACTTATACTTTTAGATTCAAAATTCAAAGGTTCTATCAGCAAGAGCACTAATAGAAATTTTTTTTCTGTTATGGGAAAGCTCACTTACGGTCTATTTTTATGTCATATCTTTTTTATAACACAATCACTGTTTTCCAATAAAACACTTGTGGAATTCGACTTGTGGATTATGGTATGCTTTTAATTCTATTCAGTGAAACTTTTTATACCTAATGCAATAATATTCATACAATAGTAGATAATATATTTATATTTTCTCAAATTCAATGTTAGTAAATAAAATGTTAGAGACTTGTTTGTGTATTTTTAGATCCGATCTTCAATAAGTGATGTTGTATTAGGATTGTTTTGCAGTTTACTAATAGTTTTGTTCGTCGAAACCCCTTGTATTACGATTAGACATAATTTAGACAATTATTTTCAGGTAAGTTTTATTTGAAATATTTAAAAAAAAGTCTAAGATCGTATATTAATTTAAAAATGTTTTACACACATTTTTTTCAGGGTGTAAAAAAACAAAACATTTCCACCTCGCAGGAAAACGATAACAAAATGAAAAAACAATAAGTATCAGGTTTAGGTGGTCAAGTACACTTTTTAGCGATGAGAAGGCACTAACAGTACACCATATTAACTCAAATGTATAATTATGAGACACTATCTGCTTTTTATGTCGGAATACTAATAAAATAAACTGTGTATTACAATTATGATAAGTTGCTTATAGGTACATTTTGCGTAAAGGGTTTCTTAAAAAAATATTTTAGTTGTACTTAATTTTTATTGTTGTGTTTAGGTAAGGTGTTTTATAATAACTAATGTTTAACAAAATTGCTATTTAAGTACTTGAATTTTATTATATTATTATACATTAATCATTATTATGATAGACATATACATCTTTTTTGTTCATAGTTTAGTTTTTCTCAAGTTGAACTATGTTCTTCTAACCTGTCTCTTTCTCTCTTTTATAATTTTAAACCTTGAGTTTTCATCAAGTTTTTACTTACTTTATGACACAGTGTACATTGTATACTGTTTTCAAAATTATTAAAATTAGTTCCACATTTTGATTCCGATTTTTTGAAAATTGTTTTGGGACTTGAAAATTAGTAAATTTCACACACAGTTTTCTCGAACATTGACCATGTTCGAGAACCATCATGACGGATAAGCGCGTAAATGATGGAAACACGACAGGGGCACAGTTTAGGCAATCCTAGAAACACCCATGAAGGTGTATGTGTGACTCGACCGCCGTCAGTACAACGCCTTCTGTATTTTGTATCAAATTGTTTTCTAAAATTATTAAAAAAAAAATAAAACTCTTCCATGCATATCTATAAATGGTAGAAATGTTAAATACCAATGAAGATCATAGTAAATTTAATAATACTGTTAAAATTGTGATTTCAGTATTAGATCTGATATATTACTATACTTTTGGGTTGATCGTCTGTCTGTAATAACAGACACATAAACAACATAAAAAAATGTATGTCTGTTACCTGTTGATCAAGTTCAGGAGGTCAACTACACTTTTTGGTATAGTGAAGATACAAACAGTACACCGTATAAACTCAAATGTTAAATTATTAAACACTATCTGCTTATTATATTGAAAATCTAACAAAATAAAATATGTAATTACAGTAATAATTAGTTAATTATAGATAAATTTTGGGTAAAGGTGTTTTATAATAACTAATATTTAACAAAATTTGTATTTAAGTATTGAAATTAATTCCATTATTATACATTAATCATTATCATAATAGACACTTACATCTTTTTTATTCATAGCTCTAGTTTTTTTCAAGTGAAATGAAGTTCTTCTAACCTGTCTCCATCTCTCTTCCATAATATCAAACCTTGAATTTTCTTCAAGTTTTTCTGAATTTATCACACAATGGAAATTGTATACTATTTTAAACAATAATTTTTCATAAACATTAACTACAGAATGTAAAAAAACGGAATATTTCTAAATCACAGGAAACGATAATAAAGTAGCAATAAAATAAATATCAATTTCCTTTAGTGAAGTACACTTTTTAGCAAAGAAAAAATATAAATGAGGGCAGAACACCGTAGTAATTTTAATAAATTAATATTTGACTGCCTGGTTTTTTCCCTGTCGGAGCACTCGCTGTAATGCAATATACTGTATTTGGTTTGGACTTACTGTTTTTAATTTTCTATCCAAATATTTGCATCGTATTTTAATTATAGATAACCTCTACGTGTCCTTAAGATAATTTATGAGTTTAAGAAAATTATTCGCTGTTATAAATAATAAGAAATTAAGTTCTGTTAGAGGTATTACCATTTAATAATGCCGTGTCAGCTCATTTAAACAATGAGCCAATCTATTTGGAAAATCCCACTAAATTAGCAATTATGTTCCCACGTGTTAATTATACATTCCTAATTAAATGTCTAAAAAAATTAAAAAAGGAATATGTACGATATTTTAATAATTTGACGGTCAGCGGATTTTTGTTTTTTTTTATAATAAAGTCTGGACTACTAGTTGGTTGGTTAAACTATAGTTTTTTTTTTAAATGTATTAGTCTGAAACTACTTTAGTACAATTTCAAAAACATACCAAGATAGATTTGCAAAGTACAATTTCAGAACCATACCATAATAGACTCGCAATAGATCAAAATCGTCAGTACTAAAATTTTTTTTATTTTACAGAGTGTCCTACAAAGAACTGACAAATGAAATAACTTTTGTTCTTGTGATTATTTTTAAGATTTGTTTTTTAAATTAATTTTTAACTCATTTTCACTATTAGCACTACGGTTTCTATTACTCTTAACCGTTTTTATTTTATTCAATTTAAGATGGTCGACAACTAATTTTGAATAATTATTAATAAAGGTTTACTGACTTGTACTCTTTAGTAAAAAGTGCACAATTTTGATATAACTTAACTAATGATAATAAAAATCAAATGTATATTACATAAAAATGAGTATATTGTTTCTCATTTTTGAAACATTTCTTATCATTTATGTTATATATAGACAAATATTATTAAGCGCAATATTATGTTGTGATTTTAACGCCCTACACACGTTTTCTCTTAAAATAGTTGATATTTTGTAGTTTTTCTAATTGGAACCCTGCCTGTTTGTGTTATATTATAATATTTATATTTGTGTCATTATTAGTATTTTATAAAACTTCACCATTTCTTGAAACATAATCGGTAATGTATATATTTAAATAATTTGCTGAAAATTTTAACAAATAAAATGAACCACTCTACCACCTGTCCTAAATCTAAACCTAACCAGTTTTGAATAAATGTTTTAAAAGTTATTTAAGTTCAACGTTTTGGGTGCAAAATTAAAAATGTACGTTCAATCTAAATTAGGCATCTTAGACTCAATCAATAGAATAAGATGTAAGATGTATTGCATACATTTAAATCTATATAAACAGTATTGTTTTATTACAGAAAATGCAGACCCATTTGATTTTGTTATTTGTCATATGCTTCAATACATTAAATCATAGTTTCCAACTACCATCTGATCATTCCGAAAAAATAAATGCATACACAACACCCTCCACATTGATCGACAAAAACTATGAGAATGAATTGGAAAAAAAACTTTTCAACATCAAAAACAATACCAATAGTACCATATGGATAGGTGATATGATTGCTATACATATGGACGGATTTGCACCGTTTTCTTATGACAATCCAAAGTGTACTGAGGATGGAAAACTGTACAGGAAACACTTGTTCAACCAAGATTTGTGGGCCTCTATAAATCTAGTTAGGTATTGTAACGATCACATTTCACCTGACCGTTACTTCGCGTCCCAAACCTACTGACACAGCACCCCCGACTATAGGTAGGGGTACGGTCGCACACACAGGACAATGCACGTCGCGTAGCATCTAATTACCCAGTTGACTTTACCATCCATCACGGACCGCCAATGGCCTCGACCTTGCGCACTATATTTTAGCCGTTTTACTACAAGCCGCCCATCCGACTATATTTTGTGTGCTTCCGTTTCATCTCCGCTTTGACCAACCATTTCATCGTCCAACCCAGGTCAGATTGCATATATTGTATAATTTTCTATTTTATTTAGCAACCATTAATTTAGAATAAAACATCTTGTAGCCTGCAGCTGACAGTTAGATTATTTAACAGTGTGACCGCCCGTTCTAGCTCCTCGGGCGGTATATTAAGTTAATAAGGAAGACTTTAAGGCCAACTAGACGTAGACAGCGGCCGAGCCAACCGTTTTCCCGTGGGGATCCGTCTATTTTAGCCTTATCGTCGGCCACTTTGCCTAGTCTAGCCAGCTAGACAAGTAGGTCCGTTGCAGTATTATAACCGTATTAACGAAACTTATACGTTTAGGTGTACAATTACACTTTAGAAAAAAACACGTGACCAACGTAACAATAACAAAGAACACTGCTACACTGCCATACATGTGAACACGAATTAACAAAGACACAAACTACGACCAAATCATGGCTGACTATAGACGTGGGCATCCAAAGCGCCCTGTACCGGCTGTAGCGCGGCGAAGATCATGAACCCCCTAGCGCATTAATTTTGAGCAAAATTGGAATTTTCAGACTTTTTCCTTTGTTAACACTATACAATACACCTTTATGCCAAATTTTACGTTTCTACCTATACGGGAAGTGTCTTATAATATTGATGATGAGTGAGCGAGTGTGTGAGTAACAATAATGCAAATTTTGAAATTCTCCCATTTTGAAAGGGCTGAATATAAAGGGCTCATATTTTTACAGTGTCAAAAAAGCTTATCTTAAAAAAAAAAACAGAGTAATGAGGGTTAGAAAAACTAGGTGAATTGGTTCGTGTAAAGATACACTGCCCTGCCGTGCGCTCAGTCTATTAAAAATGCGAGCATCTTAAAAAAAACGGCAAATGTACCACAATACTGAGTTTTCCGAAGGAATTGTTTGAAAATAAAAATGGCAAAGATGACTAAAAAAATGTATGTACTATGTAATTTATTATTTTCGTAAAACTTATTATATAACCGGGCAGCGATTTTTTTTTTTTTTAATTTAGGTGTATTAAATACAATTTGTCGCAATTGTGCTTCTTAACCAGAGCGAGACCGGAAACACAGGCAGCTAGTTTTAAAAAAGAACAATATTAATCAGATAACAAATTTTAACAATTTGAAGGTCAGTGGATTTTTGTTTTTTTATAATAAAGTCTTGACAACTGGTTCATTAGCAAAACTATAGTTATTTTTTAAGTGTATTAGTCTGAAGGTACTTTAGTAGAATTTCAGAAACATACCATGATAGACTTGCAATAGATTAAAATCGTAAGTACTAAAAATTATTTTATTTTACAGAGTGCCCTACAAAGACTTGACAAATGAAATAACTTTCGTTCTTGTGATTATTTTTAAGATTTGTTTTTTAAATTAATTTTTAACTCATTTTCACTATTAACACCACGGTTTCTATTACCTTTAACCGTTTTTGTTTTATTCAATTTAGATGGTCGACAACTAGTTTTGAATAATCACTAATAAAGTTATATTTAGATAGACAATAACGTGTATTGCATACATTTATTTCTATATGATCAGTAGTGTTTAATTACAGAAAATGCAGACCTGTTTGATTTTGTTATTTGTCATATGCTTCAATACATTAAATCATAGTTTCCAACTACCATCTGATCATTCCGAAAAAATAAATGCATACACAACACCGTCCACATTGAACGACAAAAACTATGAGAATGAATTGGGAAAAAAACTTTTCAACATCAAAAGCAATACCAATAGTACCATATGGATAGGTAATATGATTGCTATGCATATGGACGGATTTGCACCGTTTTCTTCTGACAATCCAAAGTGTACTGAGGATGGAAAACTGTACAGGAAACACTTGTTCAACCAAGATTTGTGGGCCGTTCAAAGTAAGTATCATCAGGTATAATAAACTTACTACATCAAAAAAAATAAGTCATTTAAAAATTTTGAGAAACCTCGATACATAATACATCTATAATACTACATTTGAATCATTGGATAATTGTGATACCATGTTTTTATTCGTTCTCTTAGAAGTTTCCTTTGATTATTTTAGTTTATAACGATAATAGTCATTGAGAGTTATGAATTATTTCAGTGTATGATTCTTCAGGAAAATATCCCGGCGGCCTTTTGTCTGGCATTGCATACGAAATGGGATATTATGATCAGTGTCTGAGAGCGCATTCAGAAGATTTAAATATATACAGTGCGTATGTTTTGCCGAACGTTCAGTTTCAAATTCCTGCAGCAAATGACAATACGTCTGTAGTAGGAAACAACAAAAGATCGGCTTGGAGAAATTTGAAAGTTAGTAAACATTTTTAAACATTTTATATAAGAGCAGGCCCAATTACCTAGTAGACTTTTAACGTTTATACTTAAACTATTTATTGACTACAACTAATATTATTGGTTCCAATGTATTAAATTTTTGTTTGTTTTAGAACGATGACAATTATTCAAGCCATAGCCAAAAAATCGTTAACATAAATTGGGCATTATGTATCCCGGACTCTTGTAGCACTAAAGACGTACAAGCATCAATGGAAGAATTGTTGAAGCCTATATTTCAACAATCTCATATTACAATCAAGGTTTCTGTTCATCCAGCTCTATACACATCAAACAGAACATCTAATGCAAAACCCACTGATGGATACCTTATTTTTTTTTAGTAAATTGCTTTGTTAAAATAAATACGACTATATTTTAGATAAAAATTAATTACTTTAAACAATATTTAAAAGTTATAGTAATATCTATATGTACTATTTAGCATGATTGTGATACTGATCTTAACGTTAAATATAGTTGGGACTTTGTACGAAACGAATATTATTGGGGATGAATACGTTCATTGTTCTATTTTAAGTATGTCCTATAGCAAATATGAAAATTTAAATGTTTTAATCATTTTTTTTTTTGTTTTTTTAGAAAATATTTTATTGGCTTTTTCTATTAGAACAAGCATGGCAAGAGTGTTTAAAACACAAAACAAAAATGAGTCGGCTTCAACTGATGCACTAAAATTATATTTTGCGATTTTTATACCCATAACACATAGAATTTATTTTGGCCGATATGTTGCAACAACCACTCCTTATTATATGGAAAACGTAATATAAATGATTGATTTTTATAATATTCATACAGCAAAGTAATGTAATATTTTAACAGTACCTTCATGAAAATGTTTTGCAATAATCTTGAAATGAACATAGATTTCTTATCCATTGTGTATGATTATGCGTCGACATTAAATTAACAATTAATAATGCAATTATTCGTGATATGTTTTAGATAATGAGTAATGTTTGGACAACATGGTTGAATTCACCGGTTTGTGTGGAAGTATTTTTTGTAATTTCAGGGTTTATGATGTATATGTCTGTGATCAACAGATTAAATAAAGAAAGAGAATTAAAATTTTTCAATCTACTATTTTATAGATTGACAAGGTAAGATCATTTTAAGGTTAGAATCAACTATCGTTTAAGTTAAGATGGTTTTTTTTTGTAATGGGTTTACTATTCAAAAGTTAAAACACATCAAAATTTAAAAGGCTTTATTATGTTATAGTATATAAAATTAAGTAATTTTATTTATTGTATCGTGATAATTTTACTACTGTTTATTAAATGTTGTTTAATACACATTTTTCAGACTTCTGCCAGCATACGTAATAGTTTATTTACTTTACATGTGTGTTTTACCTCACATAGCAGATGGTCCATTTTGGAAGTTATATGCAATTTGGGATACCAAATATTGTCGTAGAAATTTGTGGAAAAAATGTTTATTTATTGATACATACGTCGACGGCGTTGAAGAAATAGTAATGCCTTTTATAGAATAAATCAAAAATAATTATTTGCTACAAAAATTTTGAAAATGTTTACACCACTTGTTATCAACAAGCTGTGACCAAACAATTAAAAAGCAAATACATAATATTTTTGTTCTTAATCAATAAAAACTATTTTTTTAGTGTATGAGTGTTTCTTGGTATGTAATATGCGAAATACATTTTTACGCAATCGGAGTTATTCTAACGTACGCAATATGGAAATGGAAAAAATTAGGAATTTGGATTTTAGGAATATTATTTGCAGCATCAATTTTCATGCCAGCAAGGACGATTTATGCCAACCATTTGTCGACTGTTGTATCAGCAAAGTACTAGAATTAATATATTAAGGCAGTGAACTAACAAGTTTAATTTACTATTACAAAGCCTGAACATAGAAGAGCTTTCTGTTTAATCTGACTTATAATCATACTTATTTATAGGATACAGTTATATAGCAATATAGGTTCAATAAATTATATTGTTTCAGCACAAAGAATTTTCGATCACAACCATTTATCTTATTTGTATACATGAAGAGTCACCAAAGAATTACAACATACCTGATCGGAATAGCAGCGGCACTCATATTAAGAAAACTAAAAGAAAATGGTTTCAAAATATCCGTTGTGAGTATGCAATTACACTGAATATTTATAAGTATCTTTTATAATACATTTTTTGATAAAAACACTTTTATTTTTAGCAAAGCAAGACGTGTGGTTCCATAATTTCTATTATAATGTTCGAGTTAAGTTTATATTCACCGACTTACTTTTTTTCACCTGAAATAAAATACAACCCGTGGCATCACGTTTTATACTTTACTCTACAAAGGATCGTAGTCGCAATTTGTGTATCATATTTCATGGTCACTAATGGATTATCAAGTTCTGGTACACAATTTTTGTTTATGATTTCTAATAATAGTTCAACAGTTATTAAAAAATATTACATTATACAATTACTGAAGAAACGTATTATGTTTCAAATTATAAGATTTGTTACAATGTTATTTAATAATGATACTGATAGTATGTACCATGGAAAAGTAACGTGGCATTATTAGAAAGCAGATAACGAAGAAGAATTGATTTTAAAATCTTATCTTGGCCGAAAATGCATTATTTTCTTAACAAATAATAAAAAATGTATAATTTATTTGGGTATTTTTATTAAAACATTATTTATTTTATTCCTGTCAAAATATTATTTCTAAATCTAACTAAAAAATGTTTTACCAATAGTTATAAAATATTTTATTTTTGCTGTGAGGAATTTAGTTATTGTCAACGTAATTGGTTTTGTACAAAATTATCATACGACATTTTTTTTTTAATTATACTTTCAGATTTAAATCTGAAAGGTTCTATCAGCAAGTTTAAAAATAGAAATTTTTTTTCTGTTATGGGAAAGCTTACTTACGGTCTATTTTTATGTCATAACTTTTTTATAACACAATCACTGTTTTCCAATAAAACACTTGTGGAATTCGACTTGTGGATTATGGTATGGTTTGATTTCTATTCAGTAAAACATTTTATACCTATACAATAATAGATAATTTTTTTTTATTATCTCAAAGAATGCTATTAAATAATATGTTATAAACGTGTATGTGTATTTTTAGATCCGATCTTCAATAAGTGATGTTGTATTAGGATTGTTTTGCAGTTTACTAATAGTTTTGTTCGTCGAAACCCCTTGTATTACGATTAGACATAATTTAGACAATTATTTTCAGGTAAGTTTTAATTGAAATATTTAAAAAAAAGTCTAAGATCGTATAATAATTTTAAAATGTTTTACACACATTTTTTTCAGGGTGTAAAAAAACAAAATATTTCCACCTCGCAGAAAGACGATAACAAAATGAAAAAACAATAAGTATCAAGTTTAGGTGGTCAAGTACACTTTTTAGCGATGAGAAGGCACTAACAGTACACCATTTTAACTCAAATGTATAATTATGAGACACTATCGGCTTTTTATGTCGGAATACTGATAAAATAAACTATTTATTACAATTATGATAAATTGCTTATAGGTACATTTTGCGTAAAAGGTTTCTTAAAAAAAATTTTAGTTGTACTTAATTTTTATTGTTGTGCTTAGGTAAGGTACTTTATAATAACTAATATTTAACAAAATTGCTATTTAAGTATTGAATTTTATTATATTATTATACATTAATCATTATTATGATAGACATATACATCTTTTTTGTTCATAGTTTAGTTTTTCTCAAGTTAAATTATGTTCTTCTTACCTGCCTCCCTCTCTCCTCTATAGTATCAAACCTTGAGTTTTCATCAAGGTTTTACTTACTTTATGACACAGTGTACATTGTATACTGTTTTCAAAATTATTAAAATTAGTTCCACATTTTGATTCCGATTTTTTGAAAATTGTTTTGGGACTTGAAAATTAGTAAATTTCACACTCAGTTTTCTCGAACATTAACATGTTCGAGCACCATCATGACGGATAAGCGCGAAAATGATGGAAACACGACAGGGGCACAGTTTAGGCAATCCTAGAAACACCCATGAAGGTGTATAAGGGACTGGACCGCCGTCAGTACAATGCCTTCTGTATTTTGTATCAAATTGTTTTCTAAAATTATTAAAAAAAAAATAAAACTCTTCCATGCATATCTATAAATGGTAGAAGTGTTAAATACCAATGAAGATCATAGTAAATTTTATAATACTGTTAAAATTGTGATTTCAATATTAGATCTGATTTATTACTATACTTTTGGGTTCATCGTCTGTCTGTAATAACAGACACATAAACAACATAAAAAAATGTATGTCTGTTACCTGTTGACTATGTTAACTTATTAACTCATAGCAAGTTATACATTTAATAAGGTCAATGTGAAAATGATAACACTTATTTGGTTTTTAATTAATAAAAATAAAATGTTGACTACACCTTTTCGAGAAAACTGTTTATGTTATTTACTTATTCCCAAATTTATTTTCAAAAAAGTTGAATCAAAATGTGGAACTAATTTTAATAATTTATAAAACAGTCACCCCTTAAATTTAAGGTACAACTGGGGTGACCTTTTTGATTTTAGTGTAAAATCAATACATTCTGTAATGAATATAATGTAGAAAGCGATTGATATCTATCCTAAGGAAACCTAACCTAACCTAACCTTAAAGATTACCTATTTCCTTCAGTTGTACATGTGGAATCTGATTTTGCATCATGTCATTCGAACGGACATCCTTTAATAATTCCACTTGTATAATTTACTTGTGCTATAAGACCGTCAGACCTAACATGTGTATGATGTGTGTTTAGGTAGAGGTGTTTATCATCGCACCTAACCTAACTTTAGGTTAGTACATCATATAAACTCAAATGTAAAATTATTAGACACTATCTGCTTTTTATGTCGAAAAACTAACAAAAAAATTTTTCAGCCGATTCTGCAACCACGAAAGAGCATTTTCATGTCTCGTTGAAATACCGAATAAATTTATATTAGCTGTGGAATTATAATTAAAAAAAAAAAATTACATGGAGCTTCCAGTTACAGCATAAGGTCAAGTAGATTAAAAAATTATGTACAATCAAGTTTCTGGCTAAAATTGTAGTGTTTATTATCTGGCCAAAAGTAACTTACATAGAGAATTAAATTATTTTGAATTTATTATTTAGTTCTAATTTGAACGTTGAACGTACAACATATCTCTTATCTACTATATCTTACCCCTCTCCCCTATCCACTATCTCCCGTCCCTATCACTCACCCCTATGTCTCACCCTGATCTTCTACCCCTATATCCCACCCCTATCACCTGTTCCCAACCCCAACCCGATTCCCTCTCCCACCCCTATATCCTGTTCATAACCCCAACCCCATTTCCACCCCTACCCCTTATATCCCACCCCTATCTCCCACCCCTATCTTCCAACCCTTTCCCACCCCTATCTCCCACCCTTTTCCCACCCCCAACTTCATCTTCATCCCCATTTATTTTTTCGTTACGCCTTTTGGCAACGCTTTTTTGATAACGCTTTTTTCGGTTATGTGCCAGAGCTAAGACATGAAAATTTATTTATTTATTTTATTTATTTATTTATAGTAATTTACGCCAAACGGCTTTTTATAAATTAGACAATAATATATATATGTAGTGATATTTAAAATACACAAATCAACCAAAAGAAAACGAAACAAAACAACACAACAAAAAATATACATAATAAAAAGGTAATATTGAGAGGTGTGGCTTTAACACAAATAATATAAATCATAAATCGTTAAAAATTCCCATCATACGAATGAGAGGTGCATTTTTAGTGAAATTGGATCTGGTGGTAGGAAGATAAAAGAACTTTTTAAGTCTGGTGTTAGTCGGGACCCGAATACTAAGTTGTTCCAATAAGCGAGGGGCGTCAACTCGGCCGTCTAACAAACCCGAAATAAACCGAGAGCAGAGGTTCTTGCGCCGCTGCTCTAGTGGTTGCAGTCCAAGAACATTATTAATGGGACTGTAATCATGAGGTGGGTGTAAGATTTTTAAGCGGTACCCAACAAAACTTAAAAACCTATTCTGTACACGGTTCATTATCTGTCTGTCACCTGCAGTATATGGCGCCCAAATGACTGCACCGTACTCTAGGTTAGACCAAACTAGGGAATTATATAGGGCAGACAGACATTTACACTTATTAATATTCAGTGATAGACCTAACAAATTACACCAGATTGAAAATTTATCCAAAACGGTTTGTAGTACAAGGCAGTCTTCCTGCGATGAAATTGCATAAAAAATTTTGGCGTCATCAGCAAAAAGTAGAACACGGCATGGGGAAACAAAGGAATAAACGGTGTTTATGAAGATATTAAACAGAATGGGACCAAGATGACTACCCTGAGGAACTCCGGACAGCGCTTGAAAATAATCTGATGCATTTCCAAAAAGATTTACGAACAGTCTGCGCTCCATAAGGTAAGATCTCAACCATGAAAGAAGTGGTTCACCAACTCCAAGACGATCCAGAGCATATATCAAAGAACGATGGTCGATAGAGTCAAATGCTTTATTAAAATCAGTATAGATGACGTCAACCTGTTGCTTTAATTCAAACGCCTCGTGAACGAAGGAGGTGAAATCGACTGCGCTAGTAGCTGTTGAGCGACCCGGGATAAACCCGTGTTGATCAATTGAAATAGTTGACAAAAGAGGTCGGTCAATGTTTTTTAGCACAATTAATTCAAATATTTTACCTAAAAAGGGCAACCCAGAAATGGGCCGATAGTTTCTAATGTTAGTCGGATCACCCGATTTTAAAATCGGTGTGATTCGACTAACTTTCCAAACTGATGGAAAAACGCCCTCAGAAAGCGACTTATTATAAATCAAACAGACAGGTAAACAAAGAATATCGCGACAACGATATAAGAATTGAGCAGCAATTCCATCAGGCCCTGAACCGAGAGTAGTAGCCAATGAGCTAAGAGCAGCGTTTACCTCGCCAATGGATATAGATAAAGAGGACGGAAGGAAGGAAAATTGACTTGGGGTAAACTCATCCAATAGGGTTTTAGGGACGATTGTGGGTGCTTTATATACAGATGAAAAATAGGAGGCAAATAAAGTAGCTATTTGATTGCCCGAAGCCTTGACAGCATCTAAGTGTACTTCTTCAGGAATGGCGTGACCTTTCTGGCGGCTACTAACAAAAGACCAAAACGAACGTGGATTAGTACGCAATTTGTTCTGTAAGGTATGCATATAATCTCTGTACAAACGTTTTGACTCAGCCTTGCAACGAGCGCGCAATAAAGAAAATGTATGGTAGCGATTAGGACCGTCTAGGGTTTTGTAAGCTTTATGGGAAAATGTCAATTAAATATAATAACTAATATTTAACAAAATTTATAATTAAGTATTGAATTTTATTACATTATTATACATTAATCATTATCATAATAGACACTTACATCTTTTTTATTCAAAGCTCTAGTTTTTTTCAAGTGAAATGAAGTTCTTTTAACCTGTCACCCTCTCTCTTTTATAGTATCAAACCTTTATTTTCTTCAAGTTTTTCTGAATTTATCACACAGTGGAAATTGTATACTATTTTAAACATTATTTAACATAAACATTAATTACAGAATGTAAAAAAACAGAATATTTCTAAATCACAGGAAACGATAATAAAATAGTAATAAAATAAATATCAATTTCCAGTAGTCCAGTACACTTTTTAGCGAAGAAAAAATATGAACGAGGGCAGAACACCGTAGTAATTTTATTAAATTAATATTTGACTGCCTGGTTTTTTTCCTGTCGGAGAACTCAAAATAAAATATTTAATAATATTATTATTTAGTTATACTTTTTGGATTACAAGTTTCTTCAAGTTGAATGCTTCACCCTGTATAATATCAAAAAAAAAGTGTTGTATATTTATATAGTACACACTACTCATATAATACAACATTATATGTAGTCTTTATACAATATTTTAAGTTCCTAAACCCAAAACAGCTTGTAAAATCCAAATTATATGATTTTTCATTTATAAAAAAAATGTTTTGTACAGATTTTTTTTACAAGATATTGATACACAAAAGATTTATCTTCAGTCTAACTTTCCGCTCTTAAGTCTTTTAAAATTGGACTTTACTGGTTTAAATTTTCTATCCAAATATTTGCACCGATTTTTAATTGAAGACCTGGGGCAACAACAAGACATATACTTTTTTTTTAATTTTTGGAATTTTTCGAAGAATTTTTTTTTGCTATTTAAATTGTTTTGAAAACAATTTTTTTTAAAAAAAGAATATCTTTTTGTGTTGTTGACATAAGGGTTACTTCACTTTGAACGGGGCGTAGTGTGATCGAAGAGGTTACAGGCCTACAAAAATGATATCAACTCAATGTGATAAAAATCGCTTTCAACTAAACGCATTGATGTTAATCTGAGTGTCAGCGTCCAACACTCAGTATGCTACTTTCTCACTGTGATGTATTATACTGTGTTTGGTTTGGACTTAACTGGTTTAAATTTACTATACAAATATTTGCATCGAATTTTAATTAAAGATAACCTCTACGTGTCCTTAAGATAATTTATAAGTTTAAGAAAATTGTTGACTGTTATAAATAATAATAAATTAAGTTCTGTTAGAGGTATTACCATTTAACAATGCCGTGTCAGCTCATTTAAACAATAAGCCAATCTTATTGGAAAATCCCACTATATTAGCAATTATGTTCCCACGTGTTAGATATATATTCATAATTAAAAAAATTTACATTCGAAAAATTCAAAATCGAAAAAGAAATACATACGATATTTTAATAATTTGACGGTCAATGAATTTTTGATTTTTCTATAATAAAGTCTGGACTTTATTATAGAAACCAACCAATTATATGGACAACCAACTAGTAGTTGGTTGGGTAAACTATAGTTATTTTTTAAGTGTATTAGTCTGAAGGTACTTTAGTAGAATTTCAGAAACATACCATGATAGACTTGCAATAGATTAAAATCGTAAGTACTAAAAATTATTTTATTTTACAGAGTGCCCTACAAAGACTTGACAAATGAAATAACTTTCGTACTTGTGATTATTTTTAAGATTTGTTTTTTAAATTAATTTTTAACTCATTTTCACTATTAACACCACGGTTTCTATTACCTTTAACCGTTTTTGTTTTATTCAATTTAAGATGGTCGACAACTAGTTTTGAATAATCACTAATAAAGTTATATTTACTTGTACTCTTTAGTAAAAAGTGCAAAATTTTGATACAACTCAACTAATGATAATAAAAATCCAATGTATGTTATATAAAAATGATTGTATTGTTTCTCATTGTTGAAACGTTTCTTATCTTTTATGTTATATAAAGACAAATATTATTAAGCGCATTATTATGTAGTGATTTTAACGTTCTACACACGTTTGCTTTTAGAATAGTTGATATTTTTTAGTTTTTCTTATTGGAACCCTGTAAATTTGTGTTATTTTATAATATTCAATTTTGTGTCATTATTAGTATTTTATAAAACTTCACCATTTCTTGAAACATAATCGGTATGTATACATTTTAAAAACTTTTAAAATTGAAAATAATTTGCTGAAATATTTGACAGACAAAATGAACCACCCTACCTCCTGTCCTAAATCTAAACATAACCAATTTTGAATGGATATTTTTACAGTTAGTAAAGTTCAAAATTTCAGGTGGAAAATGAAAAATATACGTTCAATCTAAATTAGGCATCTTAGACTCAATCAATAAAATAACGTGTATTGCATACATTTATTTCTATATGATCAGTAGTGTTTTATTACAGAAAATGCAGACCCGTTTGATTTTGTTATTTGTCATATGCTTCAATACATTAAATCATAGTTTCCAACTACCATCTGATCTAGTGATTTTAACGTTCTACACACGTTTGCTTTTAGAATAGTTGATATTTTTTAGTTTTTCTTATTGGAACCCTGTTAATTTGTGTTATATTATAATATTCAATTTGTGTCATTATTAGTATTTTATAAAACTTCACCATACTTTGGAACATAATCGGTAATGTAAATATATTTTTATCACTGTAGAAAAAATTTACTGAAAATTTTGACAGATAAAAATAACCACCCTACCTCCTGTCCTAAATCTCAACCTAACCAGTTTTGAATAAATATTTTTACAGTTATTAAAGTTTCGGGTGGAAAATGAAAAATATACGTTCAATCTAAATTAGGCAACTTAGACTCAATCAATAGAATAAGATGTATTGCATACATTTAAATCTATATAAACAGTATTGTTTTATTACAGAAAATGCAGACCCGTTTGATTTTGTTATTTGTCATATGCTTCAATACATTAAATCATAGTTTCCAACTACCATCTGATCATTCCGAAAAAATAAATGCATACACAAAACCCTCCACATTGATCAACAAAAACTATGAGAATGAATTGGAAAAAAAACTTTTCAACATCAAAAACAATACCAATAGTACCATATGGATAGGTAATATGATTGCTATGCATATGGACGGATTTGCACCGTTTTCTTATGACAATCCAAAGTGTACTGAGGATGGAAAACTGTACAGGAAACACTTGTTCAACCAAGATTTGTGGGCCGTTCAAAGTAAGTATCATCAGGTATAACCTTCCTACATCAAAAAAAAAAGTCATTTAAAAATTTTGAGAAACCTCGATACATAATACATCTATAACACTACATTTGAATCATTGGATAATTGTGATACCATGTTTTTTATTCGTTCTCTTAGAAGTTTCCTTTGCTTATTTTAGTTTATAACGATAATAGTCATTGAGAGTTTATGAAATATTTCAGTGTATGATTCTTCAGGAAAATATCCCGGCGGCCTTTTGTCTGGCATTGCATACGAAATGGGATATTATGATCAGTGTCTGAGAGCGCATTCAGAAGAGTTAAATATATACAGTGCGTATGTTTTGCCAAACGTTCAGTTTCAAATTCCTGCAGCAAATGACTATACGTCAGTAGTAAGAAACAACGAAAGATCGGCTTGGAGAAATTTGAAAGTTAGTAAACATTTTTAAACATTTTATATAAGAACAGGCCCAACTACTTAGTAGACTTTTAACGCTCATACATAAACTATTTATTGACTGCAGCTAATATTATTGGTTCCAATGTATTAAATTTTTGTTTGTAATAATTGTTTGTTCTTAGAACGATGGCAATTATTCAAGCCATAGCAAAAAAATCGTTAACATAAATTGGGCATTATGTATCCCGGACTCTTGTAGCGCTAAAGACGTACAAGCATCAATGGAAGAATTGTTGAAGCCTATATTTCAACAATCTCATATTACAATCAAGGTTTCTGTTCATCCAGCTCTATACACATCAAAAAGAACATCTGATGCAAAATCCACTGATGGATACCTTATTTTTTTTTGGTAAATTGCTTTGTTAAAATATATACGACTATGTTTTAGATAAAAATTAATTACTTTAAACAAGATTTAAAATATTATAATAATATCAATATGTACTTTTTAGCATGATTCTGATACTGATCTTAACGTTAAATATTGTTGGGACTTTGTACGAAACGAATATTATTGGTGATCAGCATTTTCATTGTTCTATTTTAAGTATGTTCTATAGCAAATATGAATAATTCAGTTATTGTAATGACTGTTTTAATCATTTTTTTTTTGTTTTTTTAGAAAATATATTATTGGCTTTTTCTATAAGAACAAGCATGGCAAGAGTGTTTAAAACACAAAACAAAAATGAGTCGGCTTCAACTGATGCACTAAAATTAATTTTTGCGATTTTTATACCCATAACACATAGAATTTATTTTGGCCGATATGTTGCAACAACCACTCCTTATTATATGGAAAACGTAATATAAATGTTTTGTTTTTATAATACTCTTACAGCAAAGTAATATAATATTTTAACATTACATTTATGCAAATGTGTTGCAAAAATCTTAGATTTCTTATCCATAATGTATAATTATGCGTCGATATTAAATTAACAATTAATAATGCAATTATTCGTGATATGTTTTAGATAATGAGTAATGTTTGGACAACATGGTTGAATTCACCGGTTTGTGTGGAAGTATTTTTTGTAATTTCAGGGTTTATGATGTATATGTCAGTGATCAACAGATTAAATAAAGAAAGAGAATTAAAATTTTTCAATCTACTATTTTATAGATTGACAAGGTAAGATCATTTTAAGGTTAGAATCAACTATCGTTAAAGTTAAGATGGTTTTTTTTTTAATGGGTTTACCATTCAAAAGTTAAAACACATCAAAATTAAGAAGGCGATATTATGTTGTAGTACATAAAATTAAGTAATTTTATTTATTGTATCGTGATGATTTTACTACTGTTTATTAATGTTTTTATACACATTTTTCAGACTTCTGCCAGCATACGTAATAGTTTATTTACTTTACATGTGTGTTTTACCTCACATAGCAGATGGTCCATTTTGGAAGTTATATGCAATTTCGGATACCAAATATTGTCGTAGAAATTTGTGGAAAAAATTTTTATTTATCGATACATACGTCGACGGCGTTGAAGAAATAGTAATGCCATTTATATAATAAATCAAAAATAATTATTTGCTACAAAAATTTTGGAAAATGTTTACACTACTTGTTGTCAACAAGCTGTGACCAAACAATTAAAAAACAAATCCATAATGATTATGATCTTAATCAATGGAAACTATTTTTCTAGTGTATGGGTTTTTCCTGGTATGTAATATGCGAAATACATTTTTACGCAATCGGAGTAATTCTAACGTACGCAATATGGAAATGGAAAAAATTAGGAATTTGGATTTTAGGAATATTATTTGCAGCATCAATTTACATGCCAGCAAGGACGATTTATGCGAAACAATTGTCGACTGTACTATCAGCAAAGTACTAGAATTAATATATTAAGGCAGCGAAATAACAAAAATGTATTTACTATTACAAATCCTGAACATAGAAGAGCTTTCTGTTTGATCTGATTTATAATTATACTTATTTATAGGATACAGTTATATAGCAATTTAGGTTCAATAAATTATTTTGTTTCAGCACAAAGAATTTTCGATCTCACCCATTTTTCTTATTTGTATACATGAAGAGTCACCAGAGAATTACAACATACCTGATCGGAATAGCAGCGGCACTCATGTTCAGAAAACTAAAAGAAAATGGTTTCAAAATATCTGTTGTGAGTATGCAAATACACAGAATATTTATAAGTATCTTTTATAATACATTTTTTGATAAAAACACTTTTATTTTTAGCAAAGCAAGACGTTTGGTTCCATAATTTCTCTTATAATGTTCGCGTTAAGTTTATATTCACCGACTTACTTTTTTTCACCTGGAATAAAATACAACCCGTGGCATCACGTTATATACTTTACTCTACAAAGGATCGTAGTTGCAATTTGTGTATCATATTTCATGGTCGCTAATGGATTATCTAGTTCTGGTACACAATTTTTGTTTTTGATTTCTAATAATAATTCAACAGTTATTAAAAAATATTATATTATACAATTACTGAAGAAACGTATTATGTTTCAAATTATAAGATTTGTTACAATGTTATTTAATAATGATACTGCGAATAGTTTTATAATCAACTACGAAACCAATACTTTGTAAAAGGCAAATAATCTAAAAAAATACAGGGAGAAAATGAAAATTTTTAATGGTATTTATAGACTTAGAAAAGGCATATGATAAAGTTCCCACTGAGGTTTTGAGGTAAACGTTATAAAAGATAGAAGTGCCGAGGGTGTATGTGAAAGTAATAGAGAAAATGTATGAAGGGGCAAGTTCAAGAATAAAAATTGTGTGGGGATAAATTGAAAGTTTTAGTGTAAAAATAGGTGCATCAAGATTGATCGTTAAGTCATTACTTGTACTCTTTTGTAATAGTCAAGATTACAAAAGATATATAGGGAGAGGTGCCATGGTGAATGATATTTGTGGATGAAGTAGTGTTAGTGGGGAAAAGGCCAGAATAAACGGATAAGAGTGAAGAAAAGCGCTTGAAGGAAAAGAACTGAGTTAGTAGGAGTAAAAGTAGACAGTCGTGTTTGATTTTGGAGAAAGGTATATGGCATGATAGGTAATGCAGATGGGTGATGATAAAGTGTGTGAGGTTAATAGGTTTAAGTTTATAGGATCGGTCGTACAAAAAAAAAGATGGGAGGACGTGAAAATTGAATTAATTGTGGACGGATGGATGGAGGGGAGCATCGTGTGTTTTGTGTGACAGGAGGATGCCTATTTGTTTGAAATGTAAATTGTATAGGTCGGTAGTGAGGCCAACAATGTTACATGGATGGAAATGTTGGGCAGTAGATAAGAAAACTGAACAGAGAATGAGTGTAGTGGAGATGAGAATTTTTAAATGTATAAGCTGAGTTACTAGAAAGGATAGAATAAGAAATTAATACATCAGGGGAAGTCTAAGAGTTGCATCAATTTAAAAGTAAATTAGAGAGAATAGGTTGAAATGGCTCGGTCGTGTTATAAGAAGAGATGAGGCAGTGGCAGTGTGAGGTTTTATGAAGATGAATGTAGAGAGAAAAATAAGAAAAGGCAGACAAAAGATAATATGGATGGATGGAATATTGAATAATAAGTGAATAGTTTGGGTGATTAAACGAGATGTAGAAGACCGAGCTCAATGGATGTGCAGGACTAGGGTGGCCGACCACATGTAGTTGGGAGTGTACGGCGAAGATAAAGAAGAAGATGAAGGTGTTGTCATCACCTAACTTAACTTAATAGTATGTACCATGGAAAAGTAACGTGGCAATTTTAGAAAGAGGATAACGAAGAAGAAGAATAGATTTTAAAATCTTATCTTGGTCTTAACAATTAATAAAAAATTTATAATTTTTTTGGGTAATTTTATTAAAATATTATTTTTAAATCTAACTAAAAAATTAAGATATGACATTTTTTTTTCTACTTATACTTTTAGATTCAAAATTCAAAGGTTCTATCAGCAAGAGCACTAATAGAAATTTTTTTTCTGTTATGGGAAAGCTCACTTACGGTCTATTTTTATGTCATATCTTTTTTATAACACAATCACTGTTTTCCAATAAAACACTTGTGGAATTCGACTTGTGGATTATGGTATGCTTTTAATTCTATTCAGTGAAACTTTTTATACCTAATGCAATAATATTCATACAATAGTAGATAATATATTTATATTTTCTCAAATTTAATGTTAGTAAATAAAATGTTAGAGACTTGTTTGTGTATTTTTAGATCCGATCTTCAATAAGTGATGTTGTATTAGGATTGTTTTGCAGTTTACTAATAGTTTTGTTCGTCGAAACCCCTTGTATTACGATTAGACATAATTTAGACAATTATTTTCAGGTAAGTTTTATTTGAAATATTTAAAAAAAAGTCTAAGATCGTATATTAATTTAAAAATGTTTTACACACATTTTTTTCAGGGTGTAAAAAAACAAAATATTTCCACCTCGCAGGAAAACGATAACAAAATGAAAAAACAATAAGTATCAGGTTTAGGTGGTCAAGTACACTTTTTAGCGATGAGAAGGCACTAACAGTACACCATATTAACTCAAATGTATAATTATGAGACACTATCTGCTTTTTATGTCGGAATACTAATAAAATAAACTGTGTATTACAATTATGATAAGTTGCTTATAGGTACATTTTGCGTAAAGGGTTTCTTAAAAAAATATTTTAGTTGTACTTAGTTTTTATTGTTGTGTTTAGGTAAGGTGTTTTATAATAACTAATGTTTAACAAAATTGCTATTTAAGTATTGAATTTTATTATATTATTATACATTAATCATTATTATGATAGACATATACATCTTTTTTGTTCATAGTTTAGTTTTTCTCAAGTTGAACTATGTTCTTCTAACCTGTCTCTTTCTCTCTTTTATAATTTTAAACCTTGAGTTTTCATCAAGTTTTTACTTACTTTATGACACAGTGTACATTGTATACTGTTTTCAAAATTATTAAAATTAGTTCCATATTTTGATTCCGATTTTTTGAAAATTGTTTTGGGATTTGAAAATTAGTAAATTTCACACTCAGTTTTCTCGAACATTAACCATGTTCGAGAACCATCATGACGGATAAGCGCGTAAATGATGGAAACACGTCAGGGGCACAGTTTAGGCAATCCTAGAAACACCCATGAAGGTGTATGTGTGACTCGACCGCCGTCAGTACAACGCCTTCTGTATTTTGTTATCTAAAATTAGTTTAAAAAAAAAAGGCTTCTATGCATATCTGTAGATGACAGAAATGTTAAATACCGATGAAGATCGTGGTAAATTTAATAAAACTGTTAAAATTGTGATTTCAGTATTAGATCTGATATATTACTATACTTTTGGATTGATCGTCTGTCTGTAATAACAGACAAATAAACAACATAATAAAAATGTATGTCTGTTACCTGTTGACTATGTTAATTTGTTAACTCATAGCAAGTTATACATTAAATAAGGTCAATGTGAAAATGTTCACACATATTTGGTTTTTAGTTAATAAAAACAAAATGTTGACTACACCTTTTCGAGAAAACTGTGTATGTTATTTACTTATTTTCAAGTCCCAAAATTACTTTTAAAAAAGTGGAATCAAAATGTGGAACTAATTTTAAAACTTTTTAAAACAGTCACCCCTTAAATTTAAGGTACAACTGGGATGACCTTTTTGATTTTAGTGTAAAATCAATACCTTCTGCAATGAATATAATGTAGAAAGCGATTGATATCTATCCTATGGAAACCTAACCTAACCTAACCTTAAAGATTACCTATTTCCTTCAGTTGTACATGTGGAATCTGATTTTGCATCATGCCATTCCAACGGACATCCTTTAATAATTCCACTTGTATAATTTACTTGTGCTATAAGACCGTCAGACCTAACATGTGTATGATGTGTGTTTAGGTAGAGGTGTTTATCATCGCACCTAACCTAACTTTAGGTTAGTACACCATATAAACTCAAATGTAAAATTATTAGACACTATCTGCTTTTTATGTCGAAAAACTAACAAATTATAATATGTAATTACAGTAATAATTAGTTAATTATAGATAAATTTTGGGTAAAGGTGTTTTATAATAACTAATATTTAACAAAATTTGTATTTAAGTATTGAAATTAATTCCATTATTATACATTAATCATTATCATAATAGACACTTACTTCTTTTTTATTCATAGCTCTAGTTTTTTTCAAGTGAAATGAAGTTCTTCTAACCTGTCTCCCTCCCTCTTCTATAGTATCAAACCTTGGATTTTCTTCAAGTTTTTCTGAATTTATCACACAATGGAAATTGTATACTATTTTAAACATTATTTATCATAAACATTAATCACAAAATGTAAAAAAACAGAATATTTCTAAATCACAGGGAACGATAATAAAATAGCAATAAAATAAATATCAATTTCCAGTAGTCGAGTACACTTTTTAGGGAAGAAAAAATATAAATGAGGACAGAACACCGTAGTAATTTTAATAAATTAATATTTGACGCCTGGTTTTTTTCCCTGTCGGAGAACTCACTGTAATGCATTATACTGTGTTTGGTTTGGACTTTACTAGTTTAAATTTACTATCCAAATATTCGCATCGACTTTTAATTAAAGATAATCTCTACGTGTAATTTTTTGAGTTTAAGAAAATTGTTGACTGTTATAAATAGTAATAAATTAAGTTCTGTTAGAAGTATTACCATTTAATAATGCCGTGTCAGCTCATTAAAAACAATGAGCCAATCTATTTGGAAAATCTTACTTAAAACTTTAGTGATAATCATGTTCCCACGTGCTATTTACTTTTTATTTACCTACTAATTAAAGAAATAATGAGCAATGAATTAATATAGGCTATACAATTTTATGTTACCATCAGAAAAACTAAGTTGGGAAAAGGATCACATTGTGTTAAAACATTATGGTAAAAAATAATGTAATTATTAACTAAGGTCAGTGGTTGAGTAGTTCACGATAAGTTAACCCTGTATAATATTAAAAAAAATAGTGTTGTATATTTATATAGTACTCACTACTCATATAATACAACATTATATGTAATCTTTATACAATATTTTAAGTTCCTAAACCCAAAACAGCTTGCAAAATCTAAATTTTATGATTTTTCATGTTTTTCATTTATAAAAAAAAATGTTTTGTACAGATGTTTTTTTATAAGTTATTGATACACAGAAGATTTATCTTCATCCTAACTTTCCGCTCTTAGAAGAAATAATGAGCAATGAACTAATATAGGTTATAAAAATTTATTTAAATTATTTTAAATTATTATTATTTTTTTTTATCTTGTTTATATTATTTAGTTGTTCGCCAATATTTGTTTGATATCACAACGGCAGTATTAGAATATCAATATTGTGAAAAAAATGTTCTAAATCGTATAAATAAAATAATCTATTTATTTTAAAGTTTTTTTAAGTATAATAATATCCCTAACAAAAACCTAACAGTAAAAAATGGCCAAGTTCCAGACCCCCTCCCAAAAATGTCAGCCTATCAAAGTAGTGATATCTACATTGTGGCCAAGTCTGCTATTTCTTTGCTTAAGTAATAGCAGACTTTATTAATAAACCGCAATAGTAATTAAATTAGTCATAATTAATATAGTATGATTTAATTAATTAAAGTAATTTAAGTTAATTTTTATTATTAATAAAGTAATATTAATTATTATTTTTATAGTATAATAATATTATTATACATTATAATAAAAATGAATGTCTGTTTGTTTGTATGTCCTTAATTCATTAATACACCATTCATCCGATCGCCGTGAAACTTTGGAAGTTGTTGAGTACACTCCCGCGAAGATAACTGGCGTAGTATTTTTCGAAATTTCCACCCCAAGGGTTGCCTCAAACACGAATTTTGTACTTTAAATACGAAATTTTTTTCGTTGCTTACCCAAAATAATCACTTGGTTTGTAACCATGGTAACCACGGAACTCGGAATCGAATGATGATTAATTTTATGTTATGCCCCCCAAACGTCAATCGATTAGTCGATCTACGTCTCAAGCGCGAAAGAAAAGGGCATTACGAGCTACAGAAACGACAATACCCTGATTATGGGAACGCTTTTCACAATTGGGACTAGATCTGGGACTGGGACCATTGAGTAAGAGCGGAACATAATCAATACAATGTAACGTACACATGTAGGTCCAAAACAAAAGGCCCAGACGGGGTATGCTAAAGCTTTACAATATACAGCCTGGAGAACTGACTTATTTGTAATTATTTTACTCAGCCCAGGCAAACTAAATCTTGGGCAACGCCGGGTCGGGACAGCAATATATTATAAAAAAACCGAGAGAGCCGTGAAAATTACTCACAATAGTTATGTGTAAACATTTTTTAGTTTTTAAGTGTGGCATAATAAGTGCTACATACAAGAGATGATTCGATGTTAATACCGGGAAATTCACAAAAAAGAATATCTTTTGAACAATGTGGAGCATTGGAAGTTTTTTTAAATCGTTATCATATCAAAATCTATCACATACACTACATACTAGGGTTGGGACTAATATTCGGATTCTGCGGATATCATCTTACATTTTTGGCGCTCTTTGGATTCTTTTTGTCTCTCCACGTTTGTCTTAGGCATATTTCTTAAGCACAATGTATCAATTAAAATCAACGAAAAAAATTTGTTTGGTTTTGTTCTAATTTTTTATCGATTTATATCATCACTGTATACTCAAATTTCATTTATAATTTTGTATTAAATAATTACCTAATCAATTTTTGTTACGGTCTATAAAATGTACAATATACATATTATAAAATATTATATTAAGTATATTACCTAATCCTAATTTTCTATTCTATTTTAATTATTTATTTTATGTAATTAATAAAATACTTACTTGTACATTATAATTTTACTTATACAATATAATTATTATTTTTACATTTTAATAGTAATAAAGTTATTAGATAAAACAACTTTAAACTTAACCCTTGTCTTGTTAGGTGATGACATATAAATAACAAAATTGTATTGACATAGATTGAAGCCCGTCTTATGAAAACTACAGAGGTACCGTCAAAATTGGTTCAGCGTAATTTTTTAGTATATTTTAAAATGTCATTTCTTTACAACCTGTAACGAATTAATCCCATCTGTCGCATCAATATCTGAGTTGTTTCCGTCAGGGTAATATACAGATTGTAACTTGTTGGTACAAGGGTAAGATGCGCGGATAGATTTGGTTGTAGTGAAGCTAGATTTTATACAAGTAGCCACTATAAATCTAGTTAAGTATTATAACCGTATTAACGAAACCTATACGTTTAGGTGTAAAATTACACTTTATAATAAACCACGTGACAAACGTAACAATCACAAAGAACACTGCTACACTGCCATACACCTGAACACGAATTAACAAAGACACAAACTACGACCAAATCATGGCTGACTATAGACG
Source organism: Adelges cooleyi (assembly GCF_023614345.1). NCBI lineage: Eukaryota > Metazoa > Arthropoda > Insecta > Hemiptera > Adelgidae > Adelges > Adelges cooleyi. The sequence goes on from NW_026095751.1 coordinate 3,999,558, forward strand.
TGGGCATCAAAAGCGCCCTGTACCGGCTGTAGCGCGGCGAACATCATTAATCCCCACCTAGCGCATAAATTTTGAAAAAATTGGAATTTTCAGAATTTTTCCTTTATTAACACTATATAATCCACCTTTATGCAAAATTTTACGTTTCTACCTATACGGGAAGTGTCTTATAATTTTGATGATGAGTGAGTGAGTGAGTGAGTAACACTAAAAATGCGAACATCCTGGAAAAACGGCAAATGTACCGCAATACTGAGTTTTCCGAAGGAATTGTTTGAAAATAAAAGTGGCAAAGATGACTAAATAAATGTATGTACTATGTAATTTATTATTTTCGTAAAACCTATTATTCACCCCGGCAACAATTGTACTTCTTAACCAGAGCAAAGCCTGAAACACAGGCAGCTAGTTTTAAATAAGAACAATAATAATATGATCCCACATTTTAATAATTTGACGGTCAGTGGATTTTTTTATTTTTATAATAAAGTCTGTTAACCAGTAAACAACTGGTTCATTAGCTAAACTATAGTTATTTTTTAAGTGTATTAGTCTGAAGGTACTTTAGTAGAATTTCAGAAACATACCATGATAGACTTACAACAGATAAAATCGTAAGTACTAAAAATTATTTTATTTTACAGAGTGCCCTACAAAGACTTGGCAAATGAAATAACTTTCGTTCTTGTGATTATTTTTAAGATTTGTTTTTTAAATTAATTTTTAACTCATTTTCACTATTAACACCACGGTTTCTATTACCTTTAACCGTTTTTGTTTTATTCAATTTAAGATGGTCGACAACTAGTTTTGAATAATCACTAATAAAGTTATATTTACTTGTACTCTTTAGTAAAAAGTGCATAATTTTGATACAACTCAACTAATGATAATAAAAATCCAATGTATGTTATATAAAAATGATTATATTGTTTCTCATTGTTGAAACATTTCTTATCTTTTATGTTATAAAAAGACACATATTAGTAAGCGCATTATTATGTAGTAATTTTAACGTTCTACACACGTTTGCTTTTAAAATAGTTGATAATTTGTAGTTTTTCTTATTGGAACCCTGTTAATTTGTGTTATATTAAAATATTAAATTTTGTGTCATTATAAGTATTTAATAAAACTTCACCATACTTTGGAACATAATCGGTAATGTAAATATTTTAATAACTGTCGAAAAAATTTACTGAAAATTTTGACAGATAAAAATAATCACCCTACCTCCTGTCCTAAATCTCAACCTAACCAGTTTTGAATAAATATTTTTACAGTTATTAAAGTTTCGGGTGGAAAATGAAAAATATACGTTCAATCTAAATTAGGCATCTTAGACTCTATCAATAGAATAAGATGTATTGCATACATTTAAATCTATATAAACAGTATTGTTTTATTACAGAAAATGCAGACCCGTTTGATTTTGTTATTTGTCATATGCTTCAATACATTAAATCATAGTTTCCAACTACCATCTGATCATTCCGAAAAAATAAATGCATACACAACACCGTCCACATTGAACGACAAAAACTATGAGAATGAATTGGGAAAAAAACTTTTCAACATCAAAAGCAATACCAATAGTACCATATGGATAGGTAATATGATTGCTATGCATATGGACGGATTTGCACCGTTTTCTTATGACAATCCAAAGTGTACTGAGGATGGAAAACTGTACAGGAAACACTTGTTCAACCAAGATTTGTGGGCCGTTCAAAGTAAGTATCATCAGGATAACCTTCCTACATCAAAAAAAATAAGTCATTTAAAAATTTTGAGAAACCTCGATACACAGTACATCTATAACACTACATTTGAATCATTGGATAAATATGACACCATGTTTTTTATTCGTTCTCTTAGAAGTTTCCTTTGATTATTTTAGTTTATAACGATAATAGTCATTGAGAGTTTATGAATTATTTCAGTGTATGATTCTTCGGCAAAATATCCCGGCGGCCTTTTGTCTGGCATTGCATACGAAATGGGATATTATGATCAGTGTCTGAGAGCGCATTCAGAAGATTTAAATATTTACAGTGCGTATGTTTTGCCAAACGTTCAGTTTCAAATTCCTGCAGCAAATGACCATACGTCTGTAGTAAGACACAACGAAAGATCAGCTTGGAGAAATTTAAAAGTTAGTTACCATTTTTAAACATTTTATATAAGAACAGGCCCAACTACTTAGTAGACTTTTAACGCTCATACATAAACTATTTATTGACTGCAGCTAATATTATTGGTTCCAATGTATTAAATTTTTGTTTGTAATAATTGTTTGTTCTTAGAACGATGGCAATTATTCAAGCCATAGCAAAAAAATCGTTAACATAAATTGGGCATTATGTATCCCGGACTCTTGTAGCGCTAAAGACGTACAAGCATCAATGGAAGAATTGTTGAAGCCTATATTTCAACAATCTCATATTACAATCAAGGTTTCTGTTCATCCAGCTCTATACACATCTAAAAGAACATCTGATGCAAAATCCACTGATGGATACCTTATTTTTTTTTGGTAAATTGCTTTGTTAAAATAAATACGACTATATTTTAGATAAAAATTAATTACTTTAAACAATATTTAAAAGTTATAGTAATATCTATATGTACTATTTAGCATGATTGTGATACTGATCTTAACGTTAAATATAGTTGGCACTTTGTACGAAACGAATATTATTGGTGATCAGCATTTTCATTGTTCTATTTTAAGTATGTTCTATAGCAAATATGAATAATTCAGTTATTGTAATGACTGTTTTAATCATTTTTTTTTTGTTTTTTTAGAAAATATATTATTGGCTTTTTCTATAAGAACAAGCATGGCAAGAGTGTTTAAAACACAAAACAAAAATGAGTCGGCTTCAACTGATGCACTAAAATTAATTTTTGCGATTTTTATACCCATAACACATAGAATTTATTTTGGCCGATATGTTGCAACAACCACTCCTTATTATATGGAAAACGTAATATAAATGTTTTGTTTTTATAATACTCTTACAGCAAAGTAATATAATATTTTAACAATACATTTATGCAAATGTGTTACCATAATCTTAAATTTCTTATCCATGGTGTATGGACGACAGTAAATTAACAATTAGTAATGCAATTATTCGTGATATGTTTCAGATAATGAGTAATGTTTGGACAACATGGTTGAATACACCGGTTTGTGTGGAAGTATTTTTTGTAATTTCAGGGTTTATGATGTATATGTCAGTGATCAACAGATTAAATAAAGAAAAAGAATTAAAATTTTTCAATCTACTATTTTATAGATTGACAAGGTAAGATCATTTTAAAGGTTAGAATCAACGATCGTTAATGTTAAGTTACATAAGATGGTTTTTTTTTAATGGGTTTACCATTCAAAAGTTAAAACACATCAAAATTAAGAAGGCGATATTATGTTGTAGTATATAAAATTAAGTAACTTAATTTATAGTATCGTGATGATTTTACCACTGTTTCTTACAAATTTTTCAGACTTCTGCCAGCATACGTAATAGTTTATTTACTATACATGTGTGTTTTACCTCACATAGCAGATGGTCCATTTTGGAAGTTATTTGCAATTTCGGATACCAAATATTGTCGTAGAAATTTGTGGAAAAAATGTTTATTTATCGATACATACGTCGACGGCGCTGAAGAAATAGTAATGCCATTTATAGAATAAATCAAAAATAATAATTTGCTACACAAATTTTGGAAAATGTTTACACCACTTGTTGTCAACAAGCTGTGACCAAATAATTAAAAACAAATACATAATATTTATGTTCTTAATCAATGAAAACTATCTTTCTAGTGTATGATTGTTTCTTGGTATGTAATATGCGAAATACATTTTTACGCAATCGGAGTTATTCTAACGTACGCAATATGGAAATGGAAAAAATTAGGAATTTGGATTTTAGGAATATTATTTGCAGCATCAATTTACATGCCAGCAAGGACGATTTATGCGAAACAATTGTCGACTGTACTATCAGCAAAGTACTAGAATAAATATATTAAGGCAGCGAACTAACAAAAATGTATTTACTATTACAAAGCCTGAACTTCGATGAGCTTTCTTTTTGATCTCACTTATAATCATACTTATTTATAGGATACAGTTATATAGCAATATAGGTTCAATAAATTATATTGTTTCAGCACAAAGAATTTTCGATCTCACCCATTTTTCTTATTTGTATACATGAAGAGTCACCAAAGAATTACAACATACCTGATTGGAATCGCAGCGGCACTCATACACAGAAAACTAAAAGAAAATGGTTTCAAAATATCCGTTGTAAGTATTTACACTGAATATTTATAACTATCTTTTATAATACATTTTTTAAATAAAACACTTTTATTTTTAGCAAAGCAAGACGTTTGGTTCCATAATTTCTATTATAATGTTCGAGTTAAGTTTATATTCACCGACTTACTTTTTTTCACCTGGAATAAAATACAACCCGTGGCATCACGTTTTATACTTTACTCTACAAAGGATCGTAGTTGCAATTTGTGTATCATATTTCATGGTCGCTAATGGATTATCTAGTTCTGGTACACAATTTTTGTTTATGATTTCTTATAATAAACCAATAGTTATCAAAAAATATAATATTATACAATTACTGAAGAAACGTATTATGTTTCAAATTATAAGATTTGTTACAATGTTCTTTATTAATGATACTGCGAATAGTTTTATCATCAACTACGAAACCAATACTTTGTAAGAGACAAATAATCTAAAAAAATACAGGGAGAAAATGAAAATTTTTAATGGTATTTATAGACTTAGAAAAGGCATATGATAAAGTTCCCACTGAGGTTTTGAGGTAAACGTTATAAAAGATAGAAGTGCCGAGGGTGTATGTGAAAGTAATAGAGAAAATGTATGAAGGGGCAAGTTCAAGAATAAAAATTGTGTGGGGATAAATTGAAGGTTTTAGTGTAAAAATAGGTGCATCAAGATTGATCGTTAAGTCATTACTTGTACTCTTTTGAAATAGTCAAGATTACGAAAGATATATAGGGAGAGGTGGCACGGTGAATGATGTTTGTGGATGACGTAGTGTTAGTGGGGAAAAGACTAGAATAAACGGATAATAGACTTACCGAGTGAAGAAAAGCGCTTGAAGGAAAATAACTGAGTTAGTAGGAGTAAAACGTAGACAATCGTGTTTGATTTTGGAGAAAGGTATATGGCGTGCTAGGTAATGCAGACGGGTGATGATAAAGTGTTTAAAAGGTAAATTGTATAGGTCGGTAGTGAGGCCAACAGTTTTACATGGATGGAAATGTTGGGCAGTAGATAAGAAATCTGAACAGAGAATGAGTGTAGTGGAGATGAGAATTTTTAAATGTATAAGCTGAGTTACTAGAAAGGATAGAATAAGAAATTAATACATCAGGGGAAGTCTAAGAGTTGCATCAATTTAAAAGTAAATTAGAGAGAACAGGTTGAGATGGCTTGGTCGTGTTATAAAAAGAGATGAGGCATTGGCAGTGTGAGGTTTTATGAAGATGAATGTTGAGAGAAAAATAGGAAAAGGCAGACAAAAGATAATATGGATGGATGGAATATTGAATAATAAGTGAATAGTTTGGGTGATTAAACGAGATGTAGAAGACCGAGCTCGATGGATGTGCAGGACTAGGATGGCCGATCACATGTAGTTGGGAGTGTAAGGCGAAGATAAAGAAGAAGATGAAGGTGCTATATCACCTAAATTAACTGAATAGTATGTACCATGGAAAAGTAACGTGGCATTTTTAGAAAGCAGATAACGAAGAAGAATTGATTTTAAAATCTTATCTTGGCTGGGAATGCATTATTTTCTTAACAAATAATAAAAAATGTATAATTTATTTGGGTATTTTTATTAAAACATTATTTATTTTATTCCTGTCAAAATATTATTTCTTAATCTAATTAAAAAAGTTTTTACCAATAGTTATAAAATATTTTATTTTTGCTGTGTGGAATTTAGTTATTGTCAACGTAAATGGTTTTGTACAAAATTATCATACGACATTTTTTTTTAATTATACTTTCAGATTTAAATCTGAAAGGTTCTATCAGCAAGTTTAAAAATAGAAATTTTTTTTCTGTTATGGGAAAGCTTACTTACGGTCTATTTTTATGTCATAACTTTTTTATAACACAATCACTGTTTTCCAATAAAACACTTGTGGAATTCGACTTGTGGATTTTGGTATGGTTTTAATTCTATTCAGTAAAACATTTTATACCTATACAATTATAGATAATTTATTTTTATTATCTCAAAGAATGCTATTAAATAATATGTTATAAACGTGTATGTGAATTTTTAGATCCGATCTTCAATAAGTGATGTTGTACTAGGATTGTTTTGCAGTTTACTAATAGTTTTGTTCGTCGAAACCCCTTGTATTACGATTAGACATAATTTAGACAATTATTTTCAGGTAAGTTTTAATTGAAATATTTAAAAAAAAGTCTAAAATCGTATATTAATTTAAAAATGTTTTACACACATTTTTTTCAGGGTGTAAAAAAACAAAATATTTCCACCTCGCAGGAAAACGATAACAAAATGAAAAATCAATAAGTATTAAGTTAACGTGGTCAAGTACACTTTTTAGAGATGAGAAGGCACTAACAGTACACCTTATAAACTCAAATGTATAATTATTAGACACCATCTGCGTTTTATGTCGAAATACTAATAAAATAAACTATGTATTACAATAATGTTAAGTTGCTTATAGGTACATTTTGCGTAAAGGGTTTCTTAAAAAAATATTTTAGTTGTACTTAATTTTTATTGTTGTGTTTAGGTAAGGTGTTTTGTAATAACTAATATTTAATAAAATTGCTATTTAAGTATTGAATTTTATTATATTATTATACATTAATCATTATTATGATAGACATATACATCTTTTTTGTCCATAGTTAAGTTTTTCTCAAGTTAAATTATGTTCTTCTTACCTGCCTCCCTCTCTCCTCTATAGTATCAAACCTTGAGTATTCATCAAGTTTTTACTTACTTTATGACACAGTGTAAATTGTATACTGTTTTCAAAATTATTAAAATTAGTTCCATATTTTGATTCCGATTTTTTGAAAATTGTTTTGGGATTTGAAAATTAGTAAATTTCACACTCAGTTTTCTCGAACATTAACATGTTCGAGCACCATCATGACGGATAAGCGCGAAAATGATGGAAACACGACAGGGGCACAGTTTAGGCAATCCTAGAAACACCCATGAAGGTGTATAAGTGACTGGACCGCCGTCAGTACAATGCCTTCTGTATTTTGTTATCTAAAATTAGTTTAAAAAAAAAAAGGCTTCTATGCATATCTGTAGATGACAGAAATGTTAAATACCGATGAAGATCATAGTAAATTTAATAAAACTGTTAAAATTGTGATTTCAGTATTAGATCTGATATATTACTATACTTTTGGATTGATCGTCTGTCTGTAATAACAGACAAATAAACAACATAATAAAAATGTATGTCTGTTACCTGTTGACTATGTTAATTTGTTAACTCATAGCAAGTTATACATTAAATAAGGTCAATGTGAAAATATTCACACTTATTTGGTTTTTAGTTAATAAAAACAAAATTTTGACTACACATTTTCGAGAAAACAGTGAAAATTTACTAATTTTCAAGGTGTCTTTCCTATGGAAACCTAACCTAACCTAACCTAAGCTTAAAGGTTACCTTTTTCTTTCAGTTGTACATGTTAAATCTGATTTTGCATCATGTCTTTCCAACGAAATTCCTTTAATAATTTTACTTGTATAATTCCACTTTTACTTGTGCTATCAGATGGTCAGACCTAACGTGTGTATGATGTTTATTTAATTCAAGTTGTATCTTACCTAACGAACCCTTAAGACATTTATGGTACAATTTTTTATGACACTGTGACAGTGATGTGGTATCACTAAAATGTGTACTTGACTCATTTGGTTTTTAATTTATAAGCAAATCAATACCTTCGTCAATGGTTATAATGTAGAATGCGATAGGTATCTTTCCTTAAGGTTACTTCCTTTAGGCTTTCGGTTCTATTGGGAATTTAAATAAGGAGTGTACAAACTACACCCACGTTATGTAGCTATACGAATGTATAAGCACATAACACTTTAGCATCTATACTTCTAGAACATAATACTAGTCGTTCTTCTCTGTAACACACTTAATAATAAATAGACTCTATTTTTTTTATACACCGTATAACGTAATCGTTTCGAGTTCACAGATTTATTGGCGCTGAATCGTCACGTTTTTCAGGTCACACCACTCTCTATTGAGAAGAGTACACACGTCTGTAGAGATAGGTAGAATGATAAAACAAAATTAATAAAAAAATCGTGGCTTCTGAGTGAGTAGGTACAATAGCTGTTTTTCATGGACTTAATATAAACGTATCACTAACAACAAGACACGGGAGAAATGGTAACATTGTGTTATTTGATTTCGAGTTTAATTCGGTTAGGATGACTTTTACTTTCATGATAACGTGTAATAATCATAAGATCACATACTGGTACTCTTCTCGCGCAACATTCTACATGATAAATAGAAATAGTACTTGTATATAATATGAAATAGTAATTGTATATACCGTTAATTACTTAGATAACACCGTTGTGTTGAGGTCTGTGCTCTAATAATTACATTTTTACTACTTGTGCATGTTATACATTTATGGTAATAGTTGTGATAACAAAAGTTATTCTAATGAATAATAATATGCTTGTGTTAAGTAAAATAAGTAATTTGAAATCGCCCACACGCAATACAACGATACGTATAACCGGGCAATAATATTGTAAATACAATTGTTAACAATAACCTTTTGCTAAAATCGTTAAAATAATTTTTTGTTCAATTTAAAATTGTTGCACATGCGTAATGTAAATTTTGTGTCTCGAATAAGATCAATGGCCATCTATGTTTGAACATTTCAAAAGAGGGGACGAAAGGAAAGCACAATATTGTTATGTTGAAATAGCGTTAATCAAATAGAATGTAAAATAGAAACTCCACATTATACATTATACCGTTTACTGGTATGAATTAATATTAGATCTCTTCAAAAACGGAAGGGGTTATGACTGTAGACACAATTTCAGTTATTCAAAGGATTTGGGTCTTTTTGTACGCTGCTAAAGGGAACAGATAAGAATATAGGAAAATTTAAGTGGACAAAATATAGGACACCCACAAATAATAGGAAAAAGTTAAGCTGAACTAATTTATAAAATTTGTTCAATCAACATGTGCTCACTTATTTTTTTTACTTCTTCTTGTACTTGTTCCTCGGGTCGATTTCTTTCACGCTTAGACTTGCTTCACGAAGAAATCGGTTCGGCGGTCTAGTAGATATCTTGGATCCAAACACAAAAAAAAACCGCTATTAAAACACATAATTAAAAAACCAAACAGTAATATTCGAAGCTGAAAACTGTTTAAATAATAAACCGTTATAAACAGTATTTTATAAAAATTCATTTTTTATAAACAATTAACTTAATCAGCCAAACACAAATTTAATCCTACAAAATATTCATCGATTGCTAATATTATCATTAAAAAAAAAAAAAAAAATCCTCGATCTGTGTGATAAAACAATAGAATTTATACAATTTTCAAGGGAGCAACTTTGTATGGAGTAGGTAAGTAACTTTCTACTTACTTGCTTAGTATCATAACCTACCCGGTTAGTTTAGGTTAGGAAATTTTATCCTAAGCACAACCGTCATTCTGGCGGCAATTAGCCAGGTTTTTTTTGCTCATAATGTACACTATAAATACTAGAAACCGATATCTCAAAAGTGAACCACGGCGGCGGCGGCGGCTCTAATATAATAATATTATCATCGCCTACCTGTACATGTACCTAGACCGTGACATCGTTTGACTTAAAGCAGGCCCCTCCCCGGTCCCCCTGCCCCCCAAATAAAGCCCCAACAAACCACTTAGTATCAGAAGAAAGTGTTAAAAATCGGTCATTGTGCGCCGCAGTAGACCGTCGCCTCGACGTTGGCCGGACCACCTCAGTCAGCTGCACGCACAGCTGTTACAAACAACAGGTAGAACACAATATTAATATATTATAACAGTAGTGTTTTTAGTAGCAACAGTAGTAGCACTAGCAGTAGTAGTAGTAGCTACAGTGTCTATTGGTCTAACCCGCGGTTTACTAATTCCTCCCACTCGACGGTGTTAAAATAAAAAGTAGTAAACAAAATCGGTTTTTTTTTTTTTTATCGCCGTTATATTTTGCCGGTGTGAAATTATTGTGCGACCGCGGTTCGATACACTATATTATTTTACGTCTTATAGTCTATTCGGTACATGTATAATATTGTTGTATTTTGTTCTCTCTCTCTGTCTCTCGAATTTCCTATCCGCTTCCTCGGTCGTTCCAATCGTTCAAACACACAGCCGTTGGACCAGCGGTCGAATTCGCACCGCTGTCATTTGTGTGCCGCTCGCGGTGGAAAGCGCAAGTAACACCGTATCGGCCTCGCGGATGGATAGACCGACACGCACCGCACAGGGCAACTGCACGTGACGCCAGGTGGGTGCTGCTTGAACCTTTGACTAACATAATACAATTTAAATAAAATGTGTATTTTTAAAAAAAAAAATATTCAAAAAAATTTCGTTCGAAATCGGGTCGTTTGGGTCTGTTGGGTTAACCTCACCTAACCTAACCTAACCAAACCTTTTTTTTTTTTTTTACTGCATCCATAGAAAACTGGGGAGGTACTCGCCTGTTGAGGCATTACTTCCCCCCAGTTTTCCGATGCCATTTATTTCTCAATCAATTTTACAACTTTGTTGTGGGTGCTCCACACACCCACTAACATTTGCCTTAAACCTAAACATTTTGGTCTTAAACTAACACACCCTCTCCGGGTGGGGGCCCAATAACAATATTCACATTGGGCCCCGACGGAATTGTATATACATTTTTTCCTTAATAACTACTTTGTACATTATACTATATATTTTAATCCTATGTACAGATTAGTGTCTTCTCGGGCCGGTGACGCACGCACCCGCCGCCCTGGACTATCTCGTTCACCCGTTGGGACGCTGTCTGCCCCGTTCTGCCTCTTCCTTTTCGCGAAGGACGAGTTCCGCAAAACGGGCGACAGCGTTCCAGGCTTCGGCGTTCTCCACCATTTTTTGGACCATGGTTAACCTAACCAAACCTAACCAAACCTAACCTAACCTAACTTAACCTAACCTTACCTTACCTAACCTAACCAGTCGAGTCTGTTGGGTTAAGGGTCAGTTGGGTTAACCTAACCTAACCTAACAAGTCGGGTCTGTTGGGTTAAGGGTCAGTTGGGTGTGCTGGGTTATCCGGGTACGGGATGTCGGGCGAATTCGGGTCAATGGGATATTCGGGCATTGGGTTTTTCCAAGTTGTACTGTTAAAATAAATAGTATGGGTTGCATTGATTGGGATCAGGGGGGGGGAGGGACTTGGGAAAACTTCAAAAAACTCAAAACATAAAATCAGCGACACATTTGAGTATTTTATTTCAACAAATCTATCGTTAAAAAATAAAATTTGGTGATTCGAAAAGCACTGATTTTGAGTTTTAAGATTTTTTAGTATCCCAACCCTCCCCACCCCCCGACCTCCACCATTGATGGGTTGTTTGGGTTTTGGGAACTAATTTCGTGGATTAACAACTGTAATAGCTTGTCGCATTAAAAAAACTGAGTTATTTAAGGGTTTTGGGTGTAAAGACTTTTATAGGGTTACAATAATAATTAACGTGGTCGACCCAACGTGACAAAATATATTGTACTATTTAAGTGATGAACCGTTAGAAACAGTCCTTTATCTTCTGGTAAACGGTAAACAGCTATGAAATAGTAAAGAAAAAAATCATAATATGATCTTAAAAACCGATAATCTTTACATACATTTTTATGCATAGATACATTTTTTTTAGTGTGGTTTAGTAAAAAAATTATCATTATTTCACCTTGCAATCGCTTATATCGTTTCGAAAAATTGTGTAAATTAAAAACACAATAATTATTCTGTACGCTAATATAACATAACAATAAAACATTATCTAGTACATGGCGATGTGGCATAAATGCACTGTGTTTAAACGAAGCGAATCTGTTTCGTTCGTCTCTTGTACACTCACAACATTTGTTTATTGACATTAATTGTCAGTCGAAGTTTACTTTTGAAAAAAAAAAAACACACACAGCCTACACTAGACGGTGCTAATACACACCGAAGCGGTTCTCAAACATTGGCATAATATTATTGCTAATGAAATATATATATATAAACGGTTAGCACTCAGCGTTAATGATTGGATATTTTTTTTTGGAAAATTCGCATTATTGGTAAAATTACATAAAAAGTAAAGTAATGTCTGAAATGCACTCGAATAACGTGTACAACATTTATCACACATTATCGATTCGGCTATACAAGTGTAAAACACATTTCATTCGGGCATAGCAGTTGTCGAACATTTTATTTAAATATATATTTTTCCCAAACTCTTCGCACTGTACATCTGAATACACAGGGTGTTCATAAAGTTTCGAAAAAAGAAGAATTTTTTGAGCCGTTATTGATTTTATTTTTTGGATCTTTGAAAATTTAAAAGGAAGCCCTTTTGTTTATTTTTTTTTTTTTTTTTGGGATATTCTGTTAGTTAACAGTAATAAACATCTAAATGCCACCAAAGCTGGACAATTGACTTATTTTGTTTTATTTTCATAGAAAAAGTAATAAAATCAAAAATAAATTTACAGCTTAAAATATGTAAACGACCAAACGGTTTATGGTGTATTTAAACTTTATAAAAAAAAAACCGTCAACGATGCGTTGAATGAAATATTTCCATAAATTCTATTATACACAAACGGTGTAATCGTGTCTGTGCGTTTGTATTATGATTCAAACGGTGGTCAAATTGTTTGATGTTATTTTTGTCGTGATCGAATTCATATAGTAATTGTTTTTGAACTTTCCGCAAAACTATACATTGTAGTCTTCCGCAGTTTTGCAACCTTCCCAACACATAAACGTATCAAAACAACATAACGGTTTTTTGTAAACAACGCACGCATAGGTCGTTTTTTAGTTTATTTAAAATATTTTGTATGAACGCGTCCAAGGTTAACGCTTTTATCAAAACAGTGATGCGTTGTGCCGTCTAGACGTGTAAAAAAAAACACCATTATAATTGTAACATTAAACTTAAACAAATCTAAAAAAAAAAAAATGTAAAAAATCACTACATCGCTGTGTTCGACTTACTGTGAATTAAATTTACAGTCAGCCGGTTGCACCAACATTTGTTAAGAATTTAACTTTTTGTTAATTATATTTAACAACTAGTTAATTGGGTTTCGTCGAGATTTGTTAGCCTTAACTCATTGTTAAAACGATTGTTAAATTAATCACCCGAAATCGGCTTGTTAAAATGTATTGTAGTACTTACATATAATATGTATATTATTATAGTTCAGAAATTGTATTATAATTTTTTTGTCGACTGAGTATACTAGTAATATATAATAATGAATTACCCATTTGATGAGGAACTTCTTTGTGTTGGATATTTAGACAACAATTGAAATGACAACTTCGATAACTCTTCAATAGGTAAGTTATTTTATGTAGGCAGATTAGGTAAAAAGGAATGGCACAGACTTGCATCATAGGTTAAAATATCATAATTTATTGTATTTTAAAATTTCGATAATAATTATTATGTCTTGCCTGTCCTGAGTGTAACAATGGAAATAATTCTTATCACTACTTACTTTTTTTAGGCCTTCAAAATAGAAAAAATGATTTTAATAATCTTGATGACAAACTATTTTTTGGAAAGGTATAGACTATCTGAACATGTGTAAGAAAAATTATATATAAATTATTTATCTAAACCGAATCGTTAAAAGAAAGTAAAAGAAAATGCCAAGTAATAACAAACTGAAAAAATTAAATGATACAATCGCTTATCAATAATTATCACATATCTTAATAACCAATGAGAACGTTGGAATCGAGGTAACCGCTTTGGTAACCCAACCAACGTTTTGTTAACTTAACAAATAGAATTTAACAGTAATGTTATGGTGAAACTTATTTCATTTGACCGGGTGTTAAATTTAAATGAATAGTTAACTAACATTGTGTTTTAAGAGTGTATTTAACAATAGTTGGTGAAACCGGCCTAGTACGTTCCGTGGTGGAAATCATGTAAGTCTGTTTCAGTTTAATATTGTGGTTTTATCTGTTTAATTAATTGAGCACTGAACTTGAACTTATTATACTTTTTCTTGTACTGTCTTCTAAAAAAAAAATTGGTTTTAGTTACCCTCCACTCCCTTGCCAATCTTAACTCTAAGTACTTATTATAAGACACTCTTTGCAATTGCGACTGTTAAACATGGAAAATTGTAATTTTTCATTCAAACAGTTAGTAAACACAATTTCTCAAAAGGTAAAAAATATGACACTTCAAAACTCAATCTCTTGTTTTTTCATAATGACAATTATTATTGTTTTTATCAAACAATAGCTTATGGCGAAACTGATAACTTGTTTTGAAAAAAAAAAGTATCAAAAGAAGAATTTCTGAAGTGTCTTATATCAGTTTTCAAAAATATAGTATAATATGCATAAAGCTATTTTTTTGTTTTTAAATTGTTGCTTTTTAAAAAATAAAAAATGTACACCAAGATTCAAATAAACTACTGATAATGGTATGGTATGGTATAATGGTATAGGGATATTTTTGCTGTTTGTCGGTTGCAGTTTTATTAGATTAATTTTATTTATATTTTTGGTATAATATTATTTGTAGATAACTTTATTCCTTAATAGTTTCTATTAAGTAATACTATATTTTGTACTAATAAATGTATTGGAATAACAATTTCAAAGAATAAAAATATCATGTTTTCAAAGAATGTTATTTGCGAATTATATTTTGTATTCGAATAATTTTATCAAACCATTTTTTTTTTGTATTTCAATTAACAGACTATTCTAATAATTGTTTTAGTGGTTTTTTGTTGTTCAGTTAAATTTTTCCCAGCTGTGGTGTGGTGATAACATCAATCTATAAAAATTAATCAATTTTCTAATGTTTTAGCAGCCAGAAACAAAAATACAGATTACTCATTTAATAACTATTATAAATCAACTAAAAATATACATACATATATTCTAAGACCTATTGCATACAATTTTTCAACTAGCATATTAACTTTTTATGCACAAAATACATCATTTGGGTTATAGTTACTCGAAAATAATGTTCATTTCGCATTCTAGAGGCATATTATTGTGGCCGGTTTGAATACTTACATTGTTTACTACCAGACAATCTGTTGTGGTGTAATTATATACTATCTCGGTCACCAGGAAAGTGCGTTAGGCGATTGCCTTTATCAATGTAAAATGTGTTTGTATACAGTGCGTCGTCCAAACCTAATTACAGTTTATATGCAATTTACATAATACAATATGTTATCTCCTACTTACCGTTTCACGTGAACCAGGACATTTTTATGGTCTGCTTGAAACAAAATATAGTTTATTCTAAGACTTCAGTAATAATTGTTTAATGTGTTCTCAAAATTTCACGAGAAATCTTTTTTTTTTTTAATATTTTATTGGGTAAAAATATAAAATTTTATTAATATTATCATTTTTTGAAAACTATAATAGCACTACTCTCTTATGCCATCTATTTAAGTAAAAATCGTTATAGAAATATTTCATACACATTGCATTTTACAATTCGCCATAACTCATGTTCAATAAATACACAATAACCAAATTTTTAAGTACTTATATTTTTACTAGAAAAATAAAATGAAACAGGGAAACCAAATAGTTTTTATTTTATTCATGTTAAATTACAGTTTTACTTAATAAAAATTATAAATTTCAATTTTAAAACATAATAGTATACACAAACTACATGAAAAATTATTAGCTTACAATTTATAAATCAAAACAAATAAATATTAGATTACAGATAACAGATTACATATAACAATTTACATATGAGTAAATTTCTTTAGGGATTTGGATACTGATAGATACTTATAAATGAAACATGGCCAATAAATATTTTTAAAAAGTTGATTATTCAGTATCTCATTGAAATATTTCATACACATAACCCCAAAAAAAGGGGTCATAATTTAAAATTAATTTAAGCATTACATTTCACTGTTAATAATTATTGTGAAAAAAGAACTTTTAGAGTCTCTAGCATATCTACATAAGATTGACTAGGCCAATATTAATAGTGAAGTATCTAGTTTAAATTAGCAATTACATGACACTGATTGTTTGATTAGTTATAAGTAGGTTTTCTTTGGTTTAACTATTTTTATAAAATTAATACCGAACGTGTTAGCTGTGATTCGAAAAATTTAAAACTTAAACTACCTTTAGAGAACACTAGTGTCTTGCTTTGACCATTTTTGACCTGCGTGAAATTAAATTGATATGGTAAGGGTTATGCAAAATTTATAAAGAAAATTAAATATTATTCCTATTATATTTTTGTTCTTTTTTTTTGTTCTTAAAACAATTAATGGTTCTTTAAAAAAATAGGTTTCACATGAAAAAATGCCAAAAATGCATGATTTAATTTTTAGTTCAATATTTACAATTTTCCCATAAAAAAAATTATTTAAACTTTTTTGGGAGTAATAATTGTAAATGATTTGTTCATTTACAATTATTGAACCTGTTGAATGTTATGCAATATTGTAACTGGGGCAATTTGAAATAAAATGATTCCCGATCATTTTAAGAGTCTCAAGTGTGAATTATACACATATTTACAATAGTCCCATTTCATATGACTGACCATTGAGGTAATTGTAAATAATAATAATATTCTCCCATTTTTAATAACAAAATGCTTGAAGCAAAGTAAATAAAAACTAAATTTAATATTTTAACATGATTTCTTTATTCTTATACCTCTGTGTCAGTCTTTTAATTCAACTAAAAATGTAAATAACATATTAATACTACTCAGCGAAAATATTAAAATACAATATCAAAAACCTATTGGCACGTCTCCGTGAAACATACCGAAACGTATATATATATATATATATATTGGGTGATCCAACGTTAGTAAGGCACTCATTTTCACTGATCAAATTTCCCTAATTTTTTAAGTAGGTACATATTTTACAACAATTTTCAATATTTTGAAAATTTTCATCACCAATCCTTATAAGAAATTTATCATTTTTATTAAGTAAAGCTGTAATATACCACGAACAAAAAAAATACTATTTGGCTTGCCTATTTCGTTGAATTTCTCTAGTTGAAATATAAATACTTAAAAATTAAGTTACTGTGTATTTATTGAACATGAGTTGTGGAAAATTGTAAAATGCAATTTGTATGAAATATTTCTATAACGATTTTTACTAAAAATAGACGGCATGAGAGATTAGTGCTATTATATATTGTTTTAATGTTTGTCGCGCATTTCTACTTTGATTGCAAATTACTTTGATTAAACTATTTATCGAGATGCTAACTTTTGAAGAAAAAATTAAACAGATTATCACATTTTAACATGGACATGAGTTTGAAAGGGTCGTTCGGATTCGAACCTTGCAAACCGTTTCGGATGTATTATGTTCTTGGGTTTTTTTTTTTAATTTTCTCACTGTCGAAAATCGCAGTTTTTCTATTTCATTAGTCGATTTTGTCGGTTGAGAAACGCGACGCGTGCTCAACGACTCGTGAATATTTATTATTTTCACAGTAAAAAAAAAAAAACCCCAATTTAATACACACCGTTCTTTGATTTTAGGTTAGTCGAATGTCGATGTTGTCTTCAACGAATGGATTTTGAAGGGAAAGCGTTGAAAATCGTCGCCGACCGTTTCTAAACCGTATCAATTGAAACGCGTACTATCGCCAAAAAGAAAAAACCATTTCCGCGGTGGTCTTTTTCTTTTAATTCTAGCAATTTTCCTTATACGAAAGAAGAAGCTTTTTCATTTTGGCACAATGCGCGTTTTTTCCTTAATTGATACACACACAATCTGTGTGTCCAAATAGGTAAAATAAGAGTATTAGCTAAAATAGTATAATTAATAGTGAAGTTGTTTAAATTAGCAATTACATGACACTGGTTGTTTGCCACCAGCTATAACATTGTAAGTAGGTTTTCTTTGGTTTAACTATTTTTATAAAATTAATACCCAACGTGTAAGCAGTGATTTGGAAAAAATTAAACCTACAACTACTTTCAGAGAACACTAGTGTCTTGCTTTGACCATTATTGACCTGCGTGAAATGAAATTGATAATTTTCTGCAAAAAACAAATTATTTTACATGTTAGGATAATTGTAAAGATTATGCAATATTCATAAAGAAAATTAAATATTATTCCTGTTATATTTTTGTTCTTAAAATCAATTAACGGTTATTTGAAAAATAAGGTTTCACATGAATAAATGCCAAAAATAAATTTTTAAATATTTAGTTCAATATTTACAATTGCCCCATAAAAAAAATTATTTTAACTTTTTTTGGGAGTAATTGTAAACGAACAAAATTGAACCTATAGAATATTATGCAATGTTGTAACTAGAGCAATATGAAATAAAATGATTCCTGATCATTTTAAGAGTCTCAAGTTTGAATTTTACACATATTTACAAATGTCCCATTTCATATAACTGGCCATTGGGGTAATTGTAAATAATAATAATATTCTCCCATTTTTAATAACAAAATGCTTGGGGCCAATGTAAATAAAACAAAATGTAATATTTTAACATGATTTCCTAATGTCAAGTTAATAGATCTCTACACAATTTTCGTTTTAAGCGTCTCGGAGGATTACCAGGAATAACATAATATGTTGAAAGATCTTTTACTAAGGGATTGGAGTGAGAGGCTAGTGTGGAATCTTTTAGAATATGTAATGGCTTTTTCTTTCACAGTTTTAATTTTCAGGTCAGCGTGGAGGATATAATTTGATACGTATGGGGGGAGGGGGGAGTTTGTTAATTTGCGCAATGTAATATTTTGAAAGGTCTGAATTCGATTTAAATTTGAATGTTTGGCGTTTCCCCCCAAAGTTGGAGGCCATAAGGCCATATGGGTATGATGAGGGTTTTATACATTAGTAGCTTCATAATTAAGTTTGTATGTTTGTTATTAATGATTAAAGTTTTAAGCATACGAAGTCGAAAGGTTTAATTGAAGTCTTCTTGTCAAACAAATAATATTAATAAACTTTTGTTTACATATGATGTATCATAATATTTGTATTAATAGTACATTGGCATATAGTGCAAGTATTAATTAAAATATTATAATATATGAATAATATAGGATAAAAAAAATACTATTTGAGAATTTATCAAGAAACGAATTGACGAGATACGAATTTCAGTAATTTTTGTTAAATACTGTTCTTAATGTTGTGCAAAGATATTGTAAACAGTACAAAGATATTATAAATGGGACAATGGATTTTGTTTTGGCGGCCTTAAACAATTAAAATTAAAAAAATGGAGATAGCGGTTTACTGCACTGAACCCTTCCAATGAACTCTAAAACGGTATTGTTATCACAGAGTTATAATATTACCTAAGTCAGCTATCTCTTTGTACGCGTCCCCTCGATTTTTTAACGTTAGGTACATTTGCATACAGTTATAGTTCATGTTTTTTTTTTATAGTTGAGATACATTTTGATTGCAGTCCCAATACCATTGCCAAACCATGTCGGTTACATGTCTTTTTGCATATCATTATTTTCGTTTAACGCGGTGCATCCTAATTATAACGATGGGGTTATGTCAAATAGAGTAGCTACTTTGACCACAAGAATCCACTTGACGAAGCTAGGCAATAACATAAATATCTATCTTACTATTTGATTTCTTTGTAGTTGGTTTTCAACTGTTTTTGGTAGCTACATCAGATTAGGCGCATAAAGTTACATTGAAAATTCCATAAAATCAACACACATCAAGTTCACATAAAAACATATAAAATACATGTATACAACATTTTAATAATTCCAAATACTTAAATAGTTAAACATAAAGTAAAAAAAAAATTGTAATAATTTTGTATTTTCGGTGGTATTATCTTTTAAAATGTGTAAAAAGATGGTCCAGATAAATAGTATATCTGTTTGTACATTTAAAACATTGTTGAATCTATTAGGTTTTATTTGTTTTATGCATTTTATATAGCTTCTTAAAAATAAATTTAAATACCTATTTCTAAATCTGAGTATTAATTGTGATTGATTAACGCATTCTCTAGTTTATAAAACATGAATAGCAAAATTTGACCTAAATTACCTATAATTGACTCACCCAGATTATGAAACAACGTTTTGTGATACAATTTAAATGAAAATTTCCAAATTCTAATGTTAAAATGTTTCTAAACGAAAAATATATGGCTAATTAACAGCGTTAAGAATATTGGCTTCTTATTTACATTTTTTTTTTTTTTTGTGAAAAATTGCCAAAATGTTTTAATCTTAATGATATACAATATACTTGTAACAAATGAATCATTCGTGTGGGGAGTGTGGTGCCAACCATCTTTACATACAGTCAGATAGATATCAACACAACTGTTATGATTGAGACTGTTTCATTTGTACACGAACAATATTAATTTGTTTGTCTCTCTCCGTAATGTCAGTCACTGTCGTCTGTCAAGCGTGGTTTGCTCCCGGGTTTCTCGTCGACGGTTGTATTTTTTTATCATTTATTTAAGCTACAAAAAAAAAAAACAACAACAACACCGTTCTGGTGCACTGTTTTAATAACAATATTCCACTTTCCCTTCCGAGAATAAATAGCTACACGACTGTTTAAACTATTTGCGGTTGCGCTTGAGTGTGTTCGTATCAACAGACATCAACTCGAAATCAACATTATGGTCATTGTGTAATTTAATAAAAAATTCGTTATGGTTTTACACTGCAATAACTATGACAATAATATGTATATAGGTGCACCGGTATTATCTCTCAAGTCTTGTAATTTATTGTTTTCACGTTAAGACATCAGCTTTTATGTACGTAACCACCTGTTGTTACAATGCAAAATTATTGTAAAATGTACCACAACTTATGAATATAACAATTATAACCCAAAACTGTTGTATTTTTGTTTTACTAATTGGGTCTTCTTTTTTTTTTTCAGGCATTTACTTTCTATGCCGGACACCGGCGATCTTCATTCGGAAGAAGATAACATGTTAGACGGACTCCAACTCCGCGGTCGGTCGTTTGATTTGTCCACCGACCGTTCGAGATCTTCCAGCATCGAAGACAGTTCTTTCTATTTGCCAAACAACAACAACGCGTCCGAAGACGACGACGATAATAATTCAAAAAGTATGTGTCGACCAAACACATTTAATACATTTTTTTTTTTGCTTCGACGAGGAGCTGAGGGGCTATTGGCTTTGCTAAGTCCAAACGGGTTTGACGACGGTATTATACATTGGTAGCTTCGTATTTAAGTTTGTATGTTTGCTATTAACGAGTAAAGTTTAAAGCATACGAAGTCGAAAGGTTTAATTCAAGTATTTTCGCCAAACATTTTTTACAAATAATATTAATAACCTTTTGTTGACTTATGACGTAACATAATATTTGTTTTAGTAGTAGAGCGGCATGTAGTGCAATTTTTAATTAAAAAATTATAATAATAGTATAATATAGGATAAAAAAATACTATTTGAGAATTTATCGAGAAACAAATTGAAGAGATAACAGTTTTTTTTTCCCTTTAGAATAATTTGAGTAAGATGTAATATAATACAATTAACATAGGTAGTATATATGACATCAGTGAGCGTAGATTTATATAGTTTATTATTAGAATCTAAGAGTAAACAAAATTAATTATGAGTAACATATGTAGTCAGATTATAATTGCAATAAAAACTCATTTAGACATTACACGGATAATATTTTATTTGGTATAATTTCTTGCAGTATTCCTTAAATAAAATAAACACCTGATCCTATTGTGTTTATTTTGAAATTAATACATTCTAGTAATTCAGGGCAATCGATTAAGTTGTTTAATAATTTGAATAAGAATTTCAGTAATTTTTGTTAAATACTGTTATTAATGTCGTGCAAAGATATTGTAAACAGTAAAAAGATATTTATAAATGGGACAATGGATTTTGTTTTGGCGACCTTAAATAATTTAAAAAAAAAAAAATGGAGATAGCGGTTTATTGCACCGAACCCTTCCAATGAACTCTAAAACGGCATTGTTATCACAGAGTTATAGTATTACCTAAGTCAGCTATCTCTTTAACGTTAGGTACATTTGCATACAGTTAAAGTTCATGTTTTTTTTTATAGTTGAGATACATTTTGATTGCAGTCCCAATACCATTGCCAAACCATGTCGTTTACATGTCTTTTTGCATATCATTATTTTCGTTTAACGCGGTGCATCCTAATAATTATTACAATGGGGTTATGTGGAATAGAGTAGCTACTTTGACCACAAGAACTCACTTGACGAGGCTAGGCAATAACTTAAATGTCTATCTAACTATCTGATTTCTTTGTACTTGGTTTTCAACTGTTCTCGGAGAGTTTATTGCACCGAACCCTCTTGTTGACCATGATTGATTGTTAATGATAATTTTGCAGGCGATTCAGAAAGCTCAGACGAAAAGTCTTCGAGGAGGGCCACGTCGGGCAAGCGCAAACGTCAGAGCAGTCTCGATGACAACGACGAAGCATCGACGTCTCCAAAGACCAGAAGATGCCGGAGAAGTATTCGTCAAAGACGGTCAATGGACTCGCTGACGGCCAAAGACCGGAATTTAAGAAGACTCGAAAGCAACGAACGCGAACGATTGCGCATGCATTCCCTAAACGATGCATTCGAGGTGAAATTTTACAATTCCAAAATAATTTCCACGTTACATTTCCACGATACACCCAGTATAATGCTAGGTTAGGTGCGATGATAAACACACATCATACACAGGTTAGGTCTGGCGGTTTTATAGCACATGTAAATTATACAAGTGGAATTATTAAAGCAATTCCGTTGGAATGACATGATGCAAAATCAGATTCCACGCGTACAACTGAAGGAAATAGGTAACCTTTAAGGTTAGGTTAGGTTTCCTTAGGAAAGACACTTATCGCTTTCTACATTATACCCATTAGAGAAGGTATTGATTTTACACTAAAATCAAAAAGGTCACCCCAGTTGTACCTTAAATTTAAGGGGCGACTGTTTTAAAAATTATTAAAATTAGTTCCACATTTTGATTCCACCTTTCTGAAAGTAATTTTGGGACTTGAAAATTAGTAAATAACATACACAGTTTTCTCGAAAATGTGTAGTCAACATTTTGTTTTTATTAACTAAAAGCCAAATAAGTGTGAACATTTTCACATTGACCTTATTAAATGTATAACTTGCTACGAGTCAATAAATTAACAGGTAGCAGACACATATTTTTATTATGTTGTTTATTTGTCTGTTATTACAGACAGACGATGAACCCAAAAGTATAGTAATATACCAGATCTAATATTGAAATCACATTTTTAACAGTTTTATTAAATTTACCATGATCTTCATCGGTATTTAACATTTCTACCACCTATAGATATGCATGGAAGAGTTTTTTTTTTTTTTTAAACTAATTTTAGAAAACAATTTGATACAAAATACAGAAGGCGTTGTACTGACGGCGGTCGAGTCACTTATACACCTTCATGGGTGTTTCTATGATTGCCTAAACTGTGCCCCTGTCGTGTTTCCATCATTTTCGCGCTTATCCGTCATGATGGTGCTCGAACATGGTTAATGTTCGAGAAAACTGAGTGTGAAATTTACTAATTTTCAAGTCCCAAAACAATTTTCAAAAAATCGGTATCAAAATGTGGAACTTATTTTAATAATTTTGAAAACAGTATACAATTTACACTGTGTCATAAAGTAAGTAAAAACTTGATGAATACTCGAGGTTTGATACTATAGATGAGAGAGGGAGGCAGGTAAGAAGAACATAATTTAACTTGAGAAAAACTAAACTATGAACAAAAAAGATGTATATGTCTATCATAATATTGATTAATGTAAACCTGTCAACCTCACACACATCTACATAACAGACCTTTTGAATTCATTTTCATGTTAATTTCTATCAGTTCTGGTTTATTTTTTTTATAAGTAAATTGCCATTTTGGTGGTGAAAAATGCATTCACTGTGACAACACTGTGAGGCTTTAACTGGTTCAATTTCAATTGTGTAAAAATATAAGAATTTTTTGGCACCCTTAATGGGGTATTTTGAAAATAATCAATTAAATGTGCTTGCAGAACGATTGATTTTGAAGGGATAATTCTCTAAAACCGTTAAGGATGTCTCGTTACACGGTATACAAATAAAGTTAATTAAGCCAAACAATGTTTTTTTTTTGTTTTTCTAGAAATTGCGAGAAGTCGTACCACACGTGAAAATGGGACGAAAACTGTCCAAGCTAGAAACGTTGACGTTGGCGAAAAACTACATAATGGCGTTGACCAATGTGATATGTGAAATGAGAGGAGAACAAAAACCATTCACGTGAGATTGATATCATTACATATTTAAAAAAAAATTACTTATTTACGCAATGTCAGGTTAGGTTTAGGTTAGGTTAGATGGGAAAAATACATTTTAAATCGCCGACAAAGACGATAGAAGAAGCTACTATCCAAAAAAATAAACTAAAAAGAATGCCCGAGAAGAGTTTTTATCACTAGTCTAATAATTACAATTTAAGCTTTGAATTAAGATTCTTATACCTAACTCCTTAATAAATAATGGCATCACTTACCATTCTTAAACGCACACTAGTAGACTTGAATGAAGTGAACACGTGAAACTATTTGGACGGCTTATTAATATTGTTCAACTCTTCAGCTCTACTCGATTAAATACAACTATAATAATTAACTAACTCTAAATATAATCTAACATAATCTATTTGTGTTGAATACTTGAAATACACACAAGTGTAATTTCTGTGGGCATCAAAAATATGATTAAGGCGTTGAAGGCGTTCTGTTTTTTTTTTTAACAAATTATAAACATTTTTATTCGAACAAACGGTTGTTAGGAAAACCTATCATTGTATCAATCGGACAGTAATTTATTTAAATAAACAATTACTCAAGTAGCGGCCAACTCTGGTTAAAACTGAAATGTATCCTCTCCCAAAACATTCATTTCTTTGACCACATGTCCACTTGGTGAAATCTCATTGAAAAACAATTGAATATATTAAGTATATTGCATTTTAGCTGTTAATAGAATTTAAGGGGATCTGTTTTTTTTTTTTTTAAGTTTAGACCGAAAAGCCTGACAAATCGTTGACTACTTAAGACGGTCTGATTTTAAATCTGTAAAAATACAGTTCTTACTTTGGCTACTTAACTTAGATCACGATGGAAAAGGGTTTATTATTTTTTATGTAACAAAATTGCGTTTTAATGTTGAAAATTTTCAAATTTAATTAACTTATGAAAAAAAAAGAAATTTGTTGATTGATTTTTTTCAAATAACTCAGAAAAAGGTGCCCAAAAATTCTTATATTTTTACACAATTGAAATTGGACCAGTAAAAACCCTCACAGTTTTGTCTCAGTGAATGCAATTTTCACCACCAAAATGACATTTATTCATAGGAAAAATAAACAATAAAAATAATAAACTAAAACTGGTGCAAATTACCACGAAAATAAATCAACAAGGTCGAAATAACTGAATAAAACCACTTTTTATTTAAATTTTAACCATTCAAAGCTCCTTGCAAACCGCCCACCTCCTGTACCCTTGAAAAAGTTGTGTAGATTTCTACTAAGGCATCTAACTAACAGGTTTAATACATTTTTTATTTTAGTTTTGACGATCCCGACCAACCGGAAAACGAATACGATTCCAGCAACGACGGCGGATTCGAGTCCGGCAACAGCAGTAAAGTTCCTAACAACTTGGAACAAGAGTTACTGTCTTCAGACTAACTTGGTAGAACGTCTAAGCGACATACACCACCATTTCCACCCTTCCTATATTGTATTTTTATTAGTATTTTTTTTGTATAAATACCACAACCTATTATTATTATTAATTTAATTATCAATGTGTTATTAGTTATGTTAAGTCCTCATGATTTTTGTTTTTGGAGATTACCACAAAACATATATATACATTGCACGTTATTACAGCAATAATATTATATTATTTTATTCGAATATTATTATAATGTTAATTCTCGCACTGGCCTATTAGAGTGAATTTAAAGTAAATATTGACTCGAATCGCACGACAGGCAATAACTGCGTGTTTGTGTGTCGAAGTGGTTGCCTACCATTTGTAAATTAAGGCGACTCTTGATCTCAAGTCACTCCACACATACACTCACCTTCTTATTTAACGTTATCATTATCTGCTAAGGTCCATGTTCAGCTGCATTTTCCTATCCACAATTGAAAATTCTGTGAATTTATCAAACGTTCCAACAGTTACAAAGTATAAAAATTGAACTTTATAATTATTTTATTTGTATTTTATTCATTACCGGAAACACTTGAACGCTTTTTTTGTTAAATATGATTGTTTTTTTTTTTATAAATAACTATTCCTTATTTGACGAAAAATACAAAATTGTCTTTCGTAACGCGTGAGATACATATTATCAAATTATAAAGTTTAATTGTTCGAAACCGCGTGGTTGCTTAGTAACTGTAAATTAAACGTTAATTTTTTTTTTTTACATAAAATGAATAAATTACATTTACATCGTTTTGCTGCTATTTTTTTGTGTGTGTAAAATAATAATAAAATGTAGAAATTTAAAAGATAGCAAACGACCATACTGTTCAATGTAATAATCGAAAATATTTTACTTTAACGTTAACCTAACCTAACCTAAGCTAACTAACCTAACCTAACCTTACCTAAAGTTAAAACGTGTAAGGCTAAACATGAGCAACAACATAATATATAATATCCAAGTGTTATAATATAGTAAATTGTACAGTTAGGGTTGGTCAAAATTCAACTAAACTACAAACAACAACTAAACCGAATCGTAAAACATGATGTATTTTTGTTTATCGATTAGTTTTCAAACGACGTTATTCAAAAAGTATTTTTAGTAGAAGTGGAATCGCCTTTTATTTGAATAATCGATTCACCGAATAACAATAAAAATGGTTATCCGTTTTCCCTAAAATGGGCGAAAACTTATCATCAATTTGTCAACTTAAGTGTTAAGACTGAAAGAATTTTTATATCAACCCTTTTTTTTATAAATAAAAGCCAAAAGAAAAACTATAAACACAATTACAGAATGCACAATAAATTGTATAACTTTTAATAATGTCACCTGTTGATTTTTATGGGTTTTTCGAGTATACAGGGTGTTTAGATCACCGTATTACAATTTATTTTTCAGAAATAATAGTAATTATAATATTATCGAAACAAAGGGCCTAATTACACATTTTTTTTTCAGGAGACTTCTCTTTAGGCTAAATAAAAAAATACATATTTTATAAATTAAATCAACCCATCAAATGGTATTAAATTAGACAAAACTATAAACATTTCGTTTAAAAAAACAATGTACCTGGACAATTAGTTTTTTCTCCAGAAAAAAAAACAAAATTTGAAATCGGCCACTTGTTATATAATAAGCGTCTCGATTTTCATAAAGTAGTTTTAATTTTTTTTTTTAATCGTTATTAATATTTTAATACATTCTTATGGTCAAATTAAACTGCCTAAAACGTATAAGTTTATCAAAAATCAATTACCAAATTATTGTTGTCTGAGAATATTGTACACAAACAAAAAATAACCTGTTGATCTGTATGCAGTGTTGCCTATGCGTTACCCCTGAAAACTATTGGGTAATTAGCCTCGAGTGGTTACCTGAGCTAAGTCACGTATGCTACATACCAAAACTGGACGTCTATTAGTATTTTTCCATATCGGCGATTGTTCAAAAAAAAAAAAAAATTAATAATACATAATTACCGAAGGTCGATGGTTTGTCATTTTATACATAAACAGTTACTATTAATAGCTTTCTCCGGTGTAGGAATGTATACCGTGTTCGATCCTGAAACAAATTCAGCATAGTCTCAAATGTCTTAAGGGTTTGCCACAGGTGAAATTGATAAAAAATATAATATAAATTATATTATGATAAAAACTTTGGGAAATAAAAGTCAAGAGTATCCATAGACCACGCTTAATGCAGATACATCAATACACGGATATGTCCTGATATGTGCATGAAGTGTGGATACTTTTAACCGAGTTTTCTTGTCGTTATATCCTTATATATCCTGCAACTTGATGTATCTGCATGAAGTGACCAAAAAAAAAAGCTTACTCTAAGTTAAAAAAAAATCATTGAAAAAATGACTTAAGAAAGTAACAATATAAATATATCTATATAAATGACTATAAATATTTAGTAATTTTCTAACACAACATAAACAAATAAGTTTTTCAAAAATTAAAACTACAAAATTGCAATAATTTATATAGTAATGCCTTATTCTTAATGAAACTGTACACAAAAATAATTATCTCCAAAAAACAAGACAGTCATGGTTTTAAATTAAAATTTTCCTCGAATATCGATCAAGAATATTCCGTTTGCTATTAATCGTATACTATATTATCTCAAGCATATTGTATTTGTAGAAGGGTGAATGAACTATTGGAATGACTTAAGGAAACAAAGGTATGCATGATGAATTGTGTTTTTATGTCGTTTAGCACTTGTCTTGATCATCATCTGTTTTGGTGTATATTTTTTCAGTCCAAAATATAAAACTACAATCGAATTGTAATATTCATATTATCTTATTTTGTCTTCATTGAATCTTATATGGTTTGTATTAACTGATTTTTTGCCCGATAATAGACTTACTCGAACTTATAGTTTTAAACATTTGTTGTCGTCTTCAAACTAAAAGTAAAGTGCGCACAACCATTTTTTCATATCAAAAAACTATTTTGTTCAAAAGTTGTACAGCTATTTCTTTCCTTGTCTGTTTTACTGTTGTATATGAGTTATTACAACTGAAAGTGATCAAATCAAAGACACAAGTACCATGTGGATAATAATATGTCCGAACCAGTACCAATGTCAAACCAAGCACAGCGAGAAAGTATTGAACACAAGTGAGTAGTAGTAAGATATATATATAAATTGGTTTGGCATTTTTAAAAGGGAAGGGGTGATTTGATTGGGCAACTTATGGTCAAACAGAGTATCTGTTAGGCCTAAGATTATTTACTACACTGTGTGGAGAACGCTGCCGGTGTGGTGAGCTATGGGGCCGACGGTTATTAATAACGATATTATAATAATAATTATAATTATTAAGAAGTCAAGGATCCGAGTGAGACGACAACCTTCGCGGGCAAAAGAAGGCCACCGCGGATTCAAGAGTTTGACAATGACATTGCCCGAACACACACACAAGGGCCATTAACTGCGTACACAACATTTTTTTTTTTTTTTACCAAGTACCAAGCACTACTGTTCACTAATTGTACTGGCAAATATAGAAAACCCATATCAATATTTAAATATGTTTAACGTTAACAGCATCTCAACAATATCCGCACAACCGTTGACATACACAGTCTCGTTAACTCCTCCCCTCTTTGGGGGCAAGCCAATACAACTGTTGTGTGTATTTTGTTTACCGTCCATCACAACAGCAGACTACCGGTTTGGCACCAGTAAAAACCGGTCACGATTGAGAGAAAAAAAAAATAAATAAAAAATCATCAGACCTATGCAAAATTATTAGGCACATAAATATCATGTTTGTCGGCCTCCGGGCTCAGCATTATCGCTGCTCGGTTAGCCCCGGTGAGAAAAATCCGTTGACGTCAATACCGCACGTGTGTGTGTGTGTGTGTACAATAATATTATAATAATACTACATTATTGCATTGCGGATATGGTAAAAAATAAAATTAAAAAAAAAACAACGGTGACTTCTCTGTCTCGAGTGGATGAAGACGGATGATGACGTAGGGAAACGCATTTCACGCCGCCGGTATACATCATCAGTACACGGAATTCAGCAAACCCAATATAATGTACATAATTTTATCATCATCTTCTTCTTCTTCTTGGGCGGTTGCCTCGACGTAAGACGATCGACGTCAATCCACCCACCGTTGAAGATAAATAGATAAAAACAGATCTATCACAACAACACGGATATCGCTGAAACGCCTAATTGGCCTAATGGTGTTCAAAAAAAAAAAAATCAAACGTTTCAAAATGTTTATAATATGTCTTTACTCTTGTGCTGTACAGTTAAATTACATTTTTAAAACTTAGCTCCTCCTCGATCATGGTTATTTAATATGTATACCATTTTGCCCATAGGTCATTTCCATTTTTATGGAAATTGCTTTTTTTTTTGTTTATTTATTTAATGTAAACGCCCAAGAGGGCTCGAGTACCTACACTTAGGTAGTACAATATTATTTTACAATTAATTACATTAACTATTAACATAATGAATGATAAAATACAAGATAGTAGTTTGTAAACAAGAACAAGTAAATTGTAGAATAAAATTGAATGAACTTAAACTTTATATGATCGCTCTATTATTTATATTTCTATATTATCAACAGCTACCAAAACTTAATTATTTGAAATTATATTATCATTTGTGTGTGTGTCTTTATGATGAAAATACTTTGAAACTTAATATATTCAAAATATAAGAAATATGCTAATTGTAACTATTGCTAATGTAACTATTGGCAAGTATAAAAAGGTAAAAATACCAAGTATAAAATTTAAATAATTAATATAAAATTGCATTAATATTTTTCCTACATGTTTTCCTTTATAAACATTTGAAATTTTACTAGCTATTACCTAATTATACTTAATCGTAGCTGATAATAAAGTGGCAATTTATTATTTTTTTATATTGTATTAATATTATGCATAAGGCCTACCAATGTTGTTTACCTACAAATATTGTCACCTTCCAATAGTTTTGGAAAACAAAATTAAAACCTTTTTACCAAATGAAACTACACTGATGGCTATATTTCTGATAACCAAAATGCTTTTTCCCCTCATTATTATCAATGTAAATTAATTGTTTTTGAAAATTGTCAAAAACCAGTTTAACCTAAAGTATAAGGTCTTTTGAGTTAATTCAAATAGTTTCCAGATGTTACTGTTTGCAACGATTTGAGGAATTATAATTGAAAACTGTCTGAAAATCATAATTTCTCGAAAATTTACTATTTTTTTTTTTAATATTTCTTATCCTTATTATGGGCGAGGATGCACTTGTCAACAAAACTTGCAGAAGTTGGCCTCTGCTCATTAAAATTTTAAATAAAACACACCAAAAGTATTTCAGTTTAAAATTATGGAATAGTTTAACGTTATTTTTATAAACGGCCAAAAAAAAATCATCAACATTTTCTATTGAAAAATAAAATTAGGAATAACAGTTATTGTACCTTATATTTTTAGTATATCTATTCAAGTTAGACTTAAAAACTTGAAGGGTGGAGGTTTTGTAAAATGCATTATGCTTTTTATGAATAGTTTTAGGGACTTGGGGTCTGAAAATTGATAACTGATGGCATTCCCTGTCTCCACTATGCTCCTTACCTAGTAACTGTCAGGAGAAACTTCCCTGAATGAAGCAAAACTATTTTAGAAAAAATAATATGCTAAAAAAAGCCAACAAAATATTTAAAAAAAACAACGCTTTATTGTTAAGCGACATATTGCCTATACCAAACCCCTTAAAATGTAATGTATTCCTAATATTTTTCTTGGCCGAAGATGATTGTAGTTTCATGGTCGAATGCTGTGAATGATCAAATACAGACCAAACAGTTTTAACCGTGAATCAATTAATTAAAATAAATTCCGAATTAATTTAATGTCGAGAAAGCAGTTGTATAATAATATGTTGTAGCCCAATTCTAGATCTACCTTCGGTCTAATTTTCATGGCTTAAAACCGAAAGAAACAAAATTTCCACCCCTTCTAGTGGAAAAGGTTTATGATGTTTGTTTGGTTTGTTAACGTCAATCGGTAGTAACACAGCTAAAGAATTGTCCACACAAATTTGTAACTAATTTGACCCTTTTGAAAAAAGTTATAGAGTGCAGTAATTTCAAGTTGAAAAATATCTATATTTTTTGGGTGTTTTTATTCGATTTTAAAGGGAAATGGGTGAATTTTTGGCCCAATCATTTACCTTTAGAGTATGATTTATGATCTACAGAGTTGCTACACAAAAAATAAAAACATATCTGAATGATTCAATGAGCTAGGTTATAGAGATAATGGATTAGAGATAAGAGATTAGAGTTCAGAGATGGTCCAGCTGGATGCTGGAGGTGCAGTGATAGATAAAACATTTGATGTTAGTAAGTACCCGGGTCCTATACTTGTATAGTAAGACCGTGAATATATCCATGTTCCTGTTTACTCAGTCATGCCCACCTGATTTTTTTTCATATAGATAAGACTAAGAGACACGAATTTTTAACTAGACAATAATGAGTTTAGGTTATTGTTCTTTGTTGTATAATGCACAACACAATTACTCGATTCAATTGGTAAGGTTAGCCCATAAAATGAGCTTTTTCTTTCCACAAATCAGGCAGGATGTTCTAGCCTTGAACGTTATGGGACATAAAACTGCGATGGAAAATAATAATTTTATGGGCCGGTCTGGAAAGGCGAATGAAAAAAATTTACATTCCGGAAGTGCCCAAGTACGGTCGTTAATATTTAATGAAATTGCGCAACGCGTGAAACCTACGTTTTCAATTGATGTGTGGACAAATTAAATTGCGCAGTTAATTCCTTTTGGGGGGGGGAAAACACATCTATACATGATGTTATATGATCATGTATAGATCTACACCGGAGTTGCCGAAGACTCTACTGAGATTTGTTTTTGAGAGTCATCAGCAATTGTAATATGATATGACGTATGCGTAGGATAATATGCGATTCTACCAATAACAACAAGTCGTGACTCAAAAATAATAATAATGAAAGACAAGTTAACGATAAAAAATAGTATATAGCAATAAAAAAAAAAAAAAAAAACCTCTTTGGTCAGTCATATTATATTGTGTTCTCAAAGGTCCGCGGTGGGTAGATGATCAATCCAAGATAAATGATCCAATCAACGTGACGCATCCATGTGTTCATCGATCAAATTATAGTAATTTTATTTTCATAGGCGAATCTCGATTCATTAACGCTGTTTGTGACATCTTCCAGTTGGCTATAATATTGTTGGGTATTTTGTTATCGTGTCATAGCTGTTGGTTTTAAACGTTTTGTACACTGTATGAGCACAAGCACTCTATCAGCTAATATTTTTAAATAGGCTGTTTTGAGATGACCAAATGAAATTACATAGTTTTCCACAAAAACAAAGTGAAAGTTACTGAAAATAACAAATTATAATCATCTATTGGGTAACTGAATAAACTCAGTAAAGAGTATCCACACTTTATGCAGATACATCAATACATGGATATGATATCTGGTATCTGCATGAAGTGTGGATACTCTTAACAGCTGAGTTTTCTTGTAGTTATATCCTTATATATCTTAATATATTTTTATATCCTTATACCCTTATATCTTTATATATCCTAATATATTCTTGTATCCTTTTATCCTTATATATCCTTATAATCTTATATCCTTAAATATCCTGCAACTTGATGTATCTGCATGAAGTGTGGATACTCTAAACTGAGTTTACTCAGTTTTCTTGTCGTTATATCCTTATAATCCTTATATATTCTTATAACCTTATATATCCTGCAACTTGATGTATCTGCATGAAGTGAATTTGCATGAGCCAAATAATTAGAGTTTAAACTTTTTAGGATTGATTTTCCTGTAAATATTACTACAAACGGTGTAATTGTAAAACGTTGTTCGAGAGTAATTTTAAAAATATTATCAATTCATTTTTAACGACACTGTATTATATAACTTTATCAATTTAAATGTCCAGGAGAACATATTACATAATACAACGTAAAATGTCACATGATTTTATGAAATTATATTAAAACACAAATAATATAATTTCGACAATTTTGTTAATAATTATTAAACGTTAATGGTAGTATAAACGAGCTGCTGTTTTAAACGCAAATAATGAACTGGAATTTTAAAAAATATTTATTTATATATATTTTGTTTTTCATTCTATGAATAAAATCTTATTGTACATAATTAATAAATTATTCACAAATCCAAAAAAAAACTAATAAAATAATTCAAAAATGTGTAAATTTTATTATTTTTATTTCCTTTTCGAACAAGATTATTATTAATCTGTAATTGATGATTTCCAGATTGCTTGAATACATCTCATACTCGTTTTATTTATGTGACATTACTTAGATATATATTTTAGGCTCGGCTATACTTATGTAGATTTTGCTATGCCATTGACTACGTCAGTGCCAACCACTGCATAATTTACTCTCAGACTGAATTTTTCATTATTTTATGCAAAAAATGTCATTGTTTTTTTGTCAAAAGAATAATTGAAATTATAGGAATAATGATAAGACAGAAAACAGTTGATTACTAAACAAAGTAAGCAAAGAAGGAGCTTGTTACTTGTTACCATAGTAGTAAAAACTTGACTCGCCTACTCCAAATAGTAGTTATTCAGTGTACATATTTTGAATTTCGCTCAATGTTATTTAAATGTTTTTAAAGAGTTTCCCATGAATTGAATTGAGTAATTGAAGTGAATTAAAATTGAACTATTTACTTCAACATTTTAAATATTCGCACATCCCAGTACAATTTGCATTTTGTTAATACTTTGATACATTTATTTGTAAATACATTGTACATATTAAAAAAAAAAATATTCAACTCAGGGACTTGCGATGACCTCCAATAAAGTTTATTATTTGTTTGTCAACAAACAGTTAAATAATACAACTTCTGGTTTACTCTTAATTGTTTGAATAAATACTTGGTCCGTTCAGTTATATCTTATACAACCGATTTCAACAAATATTGTTAAATACACTTTTAACACAATGTTAGTTAACAGTTCATTTAAATTTAACATCTGGTTAAATGTAATAAGATTCACCATAACATTATTATTGTTAAATTTTATTTGTTAAGTTAACAAAACGTTAGTTGGGTTACAAAAGCGGTTACCTCGATTCCAACGTTCTCATTGGTTATAAGGATATGTGATAACTGATAAGCGATTGTATTATTTAAATTGTCAGTTTGTTATTATTTAACATTTTATTTTTCTTTCTTTTAACGTTTTGCTTTATATAAATAATTTATACACAATTTTTTTACACATGTTCAGATAGTCTATACCTTTCCAAAAAATAGTTTGTCATCAAGATTATTAAAATCATTTTTTCTATTTTGAAGGCCTAAAAAAAGTAAGTAGTGATAAGAATTATTTCCATTGTTATACTCAGGACAGGCAAGACATAATAATTATTATTTAAATTACAAAATACAACAAATTATGATACTTAAACCTATAATGAAAGTCTGTGCCACTCCTTTTTACCTAATCTACCTACATAAAATAACTTCTGCTTACCTAATAAAAGATTATCGAAGTTGTCTTTTCTGTTGTTCTCTAAATACTCAACACAAAGAAGTCCCTCGTCAAATGTGTAATTCATTATTATATATTACTAGTATACTCGGTCAACAATTTTCACTAATAAATTGTTAAATATAATTAACAACAAGTAAAATTCTTAACAAATGTTGGTGAAACCGGCTGATTATGTAGTACTTATTATTGATACATTTTTTACAGCCAATTACCTAAAATGAAATACTGTAATATTGTTTTACTGTTCGGTTGAAACAACAAATCAACCAAAAGCTAAACGGCCAAAGTTGCCGGAGCTTAGGGGAAAATAAAATTATTATTTATACACAAAATATGGCGCTTATCGAACATTGTTTCCTTCTTCTAAGCAACCGTCTTGTGAAATACAAAAATTGCCAATACACACCAATTACTGAATTACTGCAATCCTGCCGACGATTAACCGCGTACACAATGAAGAACGGCGGAAGTAATCTAACCGGTGGTTTAATGCTCATTTAATTATGTTTATTTAATTTAATGACAAGGATACATCACTTACACAGTTGAAGTCAATAGCGTGCAACCCATTATTAAATAATGTGTATAAAACGATGTCTAGGTAGGTATTTTAAAAAAATAAATCAGACAAATTATATAAGGTTATAAACAGTACCTCGTTGGTTTCGTTATAATAAACAATTATTTCTTATAAAACCTAACATAACCTAACTTGAACTATGAATACATGTATTTGTGACACCAAAAAAGAGCGACTAGGGAAAGAATAAACCAAAATAAATAATTTTTCCTTTAAGGAGGAAAGTTAATTTTTAAAATACAATTATTGTGAAATGTCATTGTTTGAAACTTGTATGGAAAAAAATTGGATAATATTTAAGCGCCAGTGCGGAAAACATTGATATTAAACTGATGACAGATAACAATAATATACCAGGGAAATCCTCGTGCAGTTAAATTATTATACTTTAGCTCATTATAGACTGCAGAATTTCAATAGTCACCGTGACGTATGTCTCAATATGTATTTCTTTTTTTTAGCAAATCATTTTATGAAAATGTTGTTGTCATAATAATTGTTGTACTATCATAACGTTCAATAATACTTAAAAGAGTGCCGGACAAAATCAATAAAAAGTTATTCGTGGAACAATCATAAATAAAGATTAATTTCTTAAGGACAAGACACTGATTCTCTCTTAAAATAATAGAAAATTTGTAGTTCTTCTTTTGACATGGATATGTCAAGCTTTTTGTAGTAGCAATTCTATTTGTATTATTAACTTTAAATAATTGTTTGTTATTTCTATGATCGGGGGTAGAGCAGTTTTTTGCGTTTTTAACTTCATATTATTATTTAACTTTAAAGTCGG
Organism: Adelges cooleyi; assembly: GCF_023614345.1. Classification (NCBI taxonomy): domain Eukaryota; kingdom Metazoa; phylum Arthropoda; class Insecta; order Hemiptera; family Adelgidae; genus Adelges; species Adelges cooleyi. The sequence continues at coordinate 4,036,744 of NW_026095751.1, forward strand.
TGCCAAGTAAACATGATATTGCAAGCTGATTTAGATAGATTTCAAGCTTGGTGTGTAGCAACTCTACTGGTATTATTAGCTTTAAATGCTCCCAAATTACTTTTTGTAGGAGTAAAGAAACACCAGTTTTTAATTACAATATTGATGGTATCGCGTTAAATATTGTTTCTCATATGTTTATAATTAAAACATACCAGATCCCCACCATTCCTCAACTCAAAAATAAGATCATAGAAGGTATGCATGCTCTTCTCAATAGGCTTATTTTTAATTGCAATAAATTTGGTAAAAGTTAGTATTGAGGAATTTTGGATGTGAGTTAATATAGATAGTGGATTAGAGATAATAGATTAAATGTAAGATATTAGCGACACTAGTTTGCAGGACATATCCATGTATTGATGTATCTGCATAAAGTATGGATATTCTTAACTTTTTTTGGAAAAAATAATAATTTTCTTAAAAATCGTTTTGAATAAACATTATTTTCCACTTTTTAAGCAAACCACATAAACATTTTAACACATCTAACCAAATGGCTAGGTTTATAAAGCGCTTTAAAATTAGAATGTTTACAGCAATAAGTACAAGTGTTTTCGCTTTGATACAAAGCTCAAAAGTTGTATTGTTTTTACAACGATTGTTTTTTAGCCGACGGACTGCTTTCATTACACACAGCAAGTCTATAGATCAGAAATCATGCAAAAAAAGATACTTTGTTCACACCTTTACTTTTAAAATCAGATTAGGTTTTATTGAATTTAATATTGTTATCTCTTGATATTTTTTTATTGTGATTTAAGTGATATTATAATGTTTAATATTTCTACAGTGTACACGGTAAGCCTAGTTGCTCACACTACTTGTGTGGGCTATTATGTAAAGCGAAAAATGATATTATATGTACAAATATAATACTATGAGTAACGTTATTTCCTAGTTTTTCAAATACATTACTTGCCGCTTATTGAAATCAAACAGTCTGATCAAACTCATATGAAAAAAATTGTTTGTTTATTCTACTCACAACTGCACTGGTTAATATTGGGTCAACTGCGGCTAATGTGTTTAAAATAAGGTTATTTCTAATAATTATGAGTAATACAATACGACCGACCTAGAATAATTCAGGTTTATTGTATAGGAGTGGGCAGGGGAAATGTTGATTTCAGTTTAATAACAAATATAACAATTACTGCATTACAAACATCACGTGGATGCACTTGTGCAACGCAAAAATATTATAAAAGTAAATTGTTAGCCTTTGGTACCTACTTAGAAAGTTTCGCTGTTCAATGATTGTGACCATAGTGAAACTAAAATGATTAATTTGTAACGATCAAGTCCAGGTTCAGGTCAGGTCACAAGTTATCTCATCAGATTTAGATGAACACATAGTCATCACAAAGTTGTGATAACAGCAATCAATAGAGTAAACGTTGTGTAGGGCAATACAAGATGATGTTATATTTTGTTCTACAAGTATGAAACTAGGTCAACAATCAAAATGTACATTATAAACCTTAAGGGTTTTGTTTAGCTGTCAATATTCCACCTAACCGGTGGATGGGTTCGTGCCTAAGTGTTGCATAATAAAAAATACAATTAATTTACTACTACCTATACTACAAATTAACAACAAGATAAACGTGGATAATAATGAATAATAATAAAATCATTACAACTTGTTTTGCACAATAATACCTGCAAGTATAAACTCAGGTACACACAATACACGATTGGATACTTTGTGAATTTAATTTATGACTTTTTGACTTTACAGGAAATGCGAACAATGCATTTGAATAATTATTATTGGCTAATTACAAAAAAAAAAAAAAAAACAAACCACGATTAATCATACTATTAACAAACATTATCAATGTAAATATTGTAATTTGTTCTTCTAATAGACACGGTAATAGAATGTTGTTGATGTTGTCTTTGTATTTTGAACGCTGTAATAAATGTTAGAATATTTGAAAAAAATATGCAATACTACACTATTATGTACACAGTTGACATTGTAACTTATTTTAAAAGTTCATAAGGTATAGATCATACTGAACGATACTTTTCAAACTTGAAGATAAAAATTTAAAAAAAAACATTTTTTTAATAGGTTTTGATAGAATGCACTACGCAAAGGAAGTACTTATAGTTGATCGTTAATTTGTCAATATAAGTATGACAAATGCAGCGGAAACTGGTTGTGTTGTTTATGATGAACAAGGGTCATGGTCGCAGAGAAAACGAACTGTGGACTTAACGACAAAACGTTTTTTTTTTTTTGTATTTTTATTGTACTAAACATCAATCATTTTATTAGTATTATTTTTACATGCGAATTTAATTTATTGCCGATTTGTTTATTATGAGTGTAGGTATGGCAAGTATGGCATGAGAGAGGATAAATATAATTATTATGATGAATCGTTCGGTGGAAGTACAATATTGGAAAATTTTAACTTGACAACACACTAGCAGAGTGTCGGTTTGGACATTATTGATGAATCGCTTAACGTTAAGTGGATTAGAATAGTTTTTGGGTTTTTACATTATGAATAAGTATTTTCTTTGAATTTTTTTCAGTTAAAAATCTTCACTAGGGAATCATAAAAAAAAATTAAGAGTATCCACAGACCACACTTCATGCAGATACATCAATACAAGGATATGTCCTGCAATCTAGAAACTCTAATTTATTATCTCTAATTCAATATCTCTATTAACTCATCCTAATACTAATTATTACCCAATTTATTGCAATTAAAAGAAAGCCTATTGAGAAGAGCATGCATATCTACTATGGTCTTATTTTTGAGTTGAGGAATGGTGGGGATCTGGTATGTTGTGTGGGGACATTAAAAGGTATTTGAGCTAATAACTCAGGGCAATCTATGTCATTATTTAATAACTTCAAAATAAACTTGACATCATTGATAAACACATTAATAAGCGAATCAAATTTTACCTCAACCACTAAGTCCTCTATTCTTGTATCCAGCTCCCCCAACTTGAACCTTAACATATACAAAAATTGATTTTGTATTTTTTCGAGATCGTTGCCTTGCCCAATTTGATAAGGACACTGTATGACCGTTCCATATTCAATAGTTGACCTAAAAAGGGAACAATATATAATTTTAAGCGCTTATGGTCATTAAATTGAAAAAAATTTTGTTTTAAAAATCCAAAAATTCTAAAAGCCTTATTTTTATGCAAGAAATATGTTCTATAAATGACAGGTCACTTGAAAAAATAACACTTAAATCTTTTATATGAGAAAAAATATTTAACGCAACACCATGAAGATTGTAATTAAAAACTGGTGTTTCTTTACTCATACAAAAAGTATTTTGGGATGTTAATACCAATAGAATTGCTACTACACTAAGCTTGAAATCTATCTAAATCAGCTTGCAATATCATGTTTACTTGGCACCGACTTTAAAGTTAAATAATAATATGTAGTTAAAAACGCAAAAAACTGCTTACCACCGATCATAGGAATAAAAAACAATTATTACAGGCAAATGTTTTAAGACGGTCTACACAGCCAGTGTTACAACGACTGTCGCCAAGGCCAAATGCATTAAACGAAATCCGGTTAATTTAGTAAAATTATAACGTTATCGAGACTATGAAATATTGTATTTAACTTATATTAGTTGTATGTATTAATTGCAGTAATTATTGTGTTCCTTGCTTAAGAATATATATATTACACAGCGATCCACGTGAACAAACCGGTTAGGTTTGAACAATTAAGTATGGAGTTATTGTCGAAAGGATTAATTTTACAGGAAGAAAGAGTGGGACGAAACGTTTGTACTTACAACATAATGAAATTATATACTTACAAACATTTAGGATAAAGGCTATTTTTTGGGATAAGTTATATTAATTTTAATGTTGCATATTAAAGATATCCTTTTGAGTTCAACCTGGATATCCGCATTAAACACTTAGTAGTAGATAGTGGACAATATGTGGACCAACTTGTGATAGCGAAAACGCAACTTGGAGAAGAAAAATTAACAAAGAACTCCAAGTCGAATTGGGAAGTGGGATTCAATAGCTAGTTTTGAACGACATGTTAAGATATTCACAAAATACAAAACCGAATTTTGTATATTCAAGTTGGGGAAGCTGGATACAAGAATAGAGGACATAGCGGTCGAGGTAAAGTTGGATTCGTTCGCCAAAAGAACGTTTATTAATGGTGTCAAGTTTATTTTTAAGTTATTAAATAATGATATAGATTGCCCTGTATTAGCTTAAATACCTTTTAATGTCCCCACACAACATACCAGATCCCCACCATTCCTCAACTCAAAAATAAGATCATAGTAGGTATGCATGCTTCTCTCAATAGGCTTTTTTTCTAATTGCAAGAAATTGGGTAAAAATTAGTATTGAGGAATTCTGGAGGAGGATTGTGGAGATGAGTTAATGGAGATAGTGGATTAGAGATAATAGATTAGAGATAAGATATTAGAGTTTCTAGATTGCAGGACATATCCTTGTATCGATGTATCTGCATGAAGTGTAGATATTCTTAACTTTTTTAACGCTCGATGCATTTAATATCGATTAATACGTTTTTGTGGTTGCTGATTTCTATGAAAAACAATTTTTTAGAGCGTTCAAGAGTAGAGTTAGGCTGTGGAAGTAATTGGGAAAATTTAGGAACCCACCATCCGATTTGGTTTCGGACCCCGGCTGGCACTGGAATGTTTTTATTTATTATTATCATAAGCTTCATGTTGGTTAAAGTACAGTAATAAGATAGTTAATATATTATAAAGGTAAATGTGGATAAACAAGGGATATTTTATAAGACATTTTTCACATATAATAATAGAAGTAGTAGTGAAAAGAAAAACGTTATAGAAGTAGGCAACAAATAATTTTGCCATTTATTCATTTTGAAAAGAACGAAATGTATGTATCTGATAATACTAAGATATCGCACTGTTTCTAATTTATTTATATTATTCAAGTAGTTTTAGAGGAAACAGAAATAACACTAAGATAAAAATGTCCTATTTTTTTTTATCTGTTATCACTATCAATTTTCTAAAAAAAAATTTTATGCTACAAACAAATACTGTCCACAGTTTTTTTACTTTAATTTTTTCAAACATATTTTGTACATATTATTCAAGTTTAAATATAGTACAGGCGATAACTAATCAGTGCATAATTAAATGTTGATAAAACTGTGCTTATGCCGTTTTCAATTAAAAAAACAGAGATTAATTATAACACTATAGCAATGCATGGCTGTAATTATAACTAAATTTGTAATCCACTTAACTGTAAAACAATTAAAAAAGTTGAAAAAATTCGCTACTTGGGTAGGGATTATTTTTGATAATGTTTTAAAATGGAATTTTCATATTGATAATTTATTAAGTAAGCTCCGTTTCATAACCTATAAATTGGTCAAACTTAAAAATAATGTTCTTAAGATTTATTTGATTTGTACTATGTGTATTACCATTTTTTACTTTGTTTTTATTTCATTAGTTGTATTTAATAGTAATCATGGAACTCCCTATTTCCACCACAAGCTCCATAAGCTTACAGGAGGTAGGTTAATCAAATATGTAACTGATAATTATACATGTAATTTGTAATATATGTTTGATTTCTCTAAATAAAAAAAAGTAGAGATTTTTTATAGAGCAGCCAGCGCTCAAAAGGAAATAAAGAACATAATGAAGGTCACTGTTTTGATGGGATATCTGCATTTTATACTCTGCGATGGACCAAAAAAAAAAAAAATAGTTGTTTGATGGTATAAATAGAAAATGTATGCTCAAATGCGCTACAAAAAAATAATACAATACAATATTTTGACGTGTAAGTACAGGGTGGACTTTCTAAGTAATTCCTGTTAAGTTTAAAAGTTCCCAATCAATAATTGAACTTTGCAGATTAACTTCATAAGGCGTTTATGTTCAGCCTTGGTGCCTATAACATTAGCTGTAATTAATCCTTAAAAATAAACGGTTATTTATTTAAATATTATTTATAACATCATTAGATTTTATTTTGACACGTTGTTCAAATGCAAGGTTAGGCAAGATAATTGATATTATTTATACTAACTTCGTTGAGTGCACAAGATATTATTATACATGTTATATTTAGTCAACTTAATAATTTTTATATCAATTATAAACGTCGAACAACAAATCCATAAATTCTCTTAATATGTTTTTTTTAAGTTGAAAATTATATTTTAGAATTATCAACATGTCTTATAATAGTTAATATTATTTGATAGCTAAATCCTACTTCTTAATAATGAAAAATTGATGGTTAACATTTTTATAATCGTTTTATTTGTCGTTGATTGTAACAAAAAAAAATTGAAAACTTTTCATTAGAATTAGTTTGTTATTATAATTGAATTATATAATACAGAAAACATGGACCAGGTAATTTTAAATTTGGATTTAATACTAAATAAAAAACGAAACAGAGTTTTTTTTTGTACAAATTGTTTGTTTACACTTAGAAAAGACACTTTAAAATAAGAGATAAAATTGTAATATTTTGTATCGTTCCTCACAATGAACTAATGAAGAGGAAAATAAAACCTTTGTACTGAATAAACTAACTTTATATTATAATATTTTATTAAATAAAATGCTTTTTATCTGAACTCTTTGGATAGTTGCAGTTAACTGAATTGGTCGAAGGGAATGTATACAAATATACTGGTTAGGTTAGGTTAGGTTAGGTTAATACCACAAATTTTCTCTTAAAAATAATTGAATAATTTTAGTTTTTCTTTATGAAGACATAACAGTTTATGGTATTAAGTAATGGTAGCAACTGAACCGGGATGCAAATAAATTAACAAGAGAATGATTCTATTAGGAACAACAGAAGGACAATCGAATGAGAAGTGAGAAAAATTGTATTTGTTCGTGTATGATTTAAAAATGAACTTTTAACTTGAATATACAAAATGTCCATCTCTGAAACCGACAAATCAACAAGTGAGAATCACACAAGTGTGTGCAGTGTGTGTGTGTGTGTGTGTGTGTGTGTGTGCACTTTTATGAGCTAACAGACTTAGACATAACAATGGGTACCCAATAATAATAATAATATTAATCGGTGTTGTGCACGGCACGTGAACTTGACTTTGGGCTCGACTACTTAGACATATATATATATATATATATATATATATATATATATATATATATAGGTATAATAACAACATAGGTATTCTAAAGCGATATCCGACCAGCAGAATAATCGTTATTATTGTGATTACGTTGTACGGATAGGAGACGCGATGGCTCCTCCTCTTCGGCATTGAAAAAAAAACCATCTAAGAGGTCTCTCTTAGGCACAACTATATTATAATTTTTTTCGCGTTAACCCCTGGCGGTGCGGTCGATGGTTCGCATTTAGTGTGCACAACTTACCACGCCAAGTTGTAGCAAAAATTGTTATTAGAGAAACGTATTTGACTTTTTTTTTTTACTTGGACTTTAATAAAAAAAAAAAGTTTAGACGTTTATCGCGCAACGATCGTATCCGCTTAAACCGCCAGTCCTTTTTTTTTTTTACCGGTTATAATATATAGGTATATATTATAAATATATACATTTATATTGACAAAAAAAAAATTTATAGAAGGACTTTTTGTGTTATTTCAAAGCGAAAAAACAGTTCAACACTTTTGATTTTATTGTCAGAGTTTATATTTTACACAAGATTTTACTTTGATTTTGGATTAATACAAGGCAGTCTACGTCGAAGAGCACACACAAACCGTAAGTCGTCTCAAAATTATTTTTACTTACATCACATACTCATACTTAGGGCTTTGTATATTATACGAAATTAACGTTAAGTTAATTAACTGTTAGATGTGATTTAGGAAAGTTCTTGTCAAAGTTAAACGGTTTTCTTTTGTTTATAATTTGACATTATTTAATTGCTATTCAATAGAGTTTCACATTGAAGTAATCCTTGTTGATCCTATGATTTATAAATCATATTTAAATAAACCACAGTAAATTAGTAAAAAACAAAACACAATTAAAACATTTTAAGTTAAAGTACGATATTTGTAAAATTTTATAGTTTTAAAAGAATTTTTTTTAATTGTTTTCACAAATAATTGTAGAAAACAATTATTTAAAAAATGTGTTATAAAATTAACAGTTTTTCTTTCTAATAAATCATTTGAATGTTCTTTAGGAATTAAACTACACTTATTATGAAACATTACAATGGGAATTAATTTGAATGTCTCTAAAACATAATGGTGTTGCCGAATGGGAATTATTTGGTTGGATATTTCCACTGAAAACATTTCCACTTTAAATATTTAAATGATATTTCTTGTATATTTTTTTTTTTGATGATTCAGTTAAATTGCTATTTACATCATTTTTATTTCTATAATAAAATATTTGAGTTGAATAGAAAAAAATAATTTTTTAGACTATTTTATCGATCATGGTTCGAATACAAATAGAAAAAAAATTAAATTATTTCATTTAGCCTTTTGATATTATTTTATTATGAACGCATTTTTATTTTTAATAAGTATTTGGATTTTAAACTAAACAAATGCAATAATATCACGTTGTTAGACATTCAAATGCATTAGGATAACGAAATCGCTGAATAGTTGTTAAATTCCAGTTATAAATAATTCATAGCATCAAGGTGGCATCAATATTTATTGACCTAGTACTGATAAATTACTAGGTGTACTATGAATCAGAATAATGATATTGTACCAGGTATAAATTTGCACAAAATTAAAACATGTTTTCAGCCAATTAACGGCATACTATTACAATTAAAACTTATTAGAGTGCAAGCAACTAATTAATTATCAAGTCCAAAAGCATGTTTTTTTGTAGAAGATAAACAAAGTTCAACACAACTTTTGCAAATTTGGAAAAAAAATTGTTGAAAGATAAAACATTTATTTTCTATTAAATTGTTTGCAATTTTTCAGTTGTTTATTTTTTAAATATTTTTTTTTATACCAGTTTACAATAACTTTTTCAGTGTTTTCCACTTTTAACGTTTAGAACTTAAAATACGGTAAAGAACAAAATTGAGGTAACTTTTTTAATTAAAAACTATTGCCCGAGCATTTTGATTGGTCGCCAAACAGGTTTTGGATTCCATTTTAAAATAAATGGTTTAAAAGTTAAAGCCAACTCTGGAAAATACCATTAACTAAAATGTCTTAAAGAACTAAAACTAAAAAAATTCAATTATTTTTAAGAGAGAATTCATGGTATTAACCTAACCTAACCTAACAGGTATTTATATTTGTACACATTCCCATCGACCAATTTAGTTAACTGCAACTATCAAAAGAGTTCAGATATTAGGCATTTTATATAATAAAATATTATAATATAAAGTTAGTTTATTAAATACTAAGGTTTTATTTTCCTCTTCATTAATTCATTGTGAGGAACGATACAAAATATTACAATTTTATCTCTTATTTTAAAGCGTCTTTTCTAAGTGTAAACAAACAATTTGTACAAAAAAAAAACTCTGTTTCGTTTTTTGATTTTGTATTCAACCCAAATTTAAAATTAGCTTGCCCGTGTTTTCTGTATTATATAATTCAATTATAATAACAAACCAATTCTAATGAAAAGTTTTCAATTTTTTTTTGTAACAATCAACGACAAATAAAACGATTATAAAAATGTTAACCATCAATTTTTCATTATTAAGAAGTAGGATTTAGCTATCAAATAATATTAACTATTATAAGACATCTTAATAATTATAAAATATAATTTTCAACTTAAATAAAACATTTTAAGAGAATTTATGGATTTGTTGTTCGATGTTTATAATTGATATAAAAATTATTAAGTTGACTAAATATAACATGTATAACAATATCTTGTGCACTCAACGAAGTTAGTATAAATCATATCAATTATCTTGCCTAACCTTGCATTTGAACAACGTGTCAAAATAAAATCTAATGATGTTATAAATAATATTTAAATAAATAACCGTTTATTGTTAAGGATTAATTACTAATAGGCAGCTAATGTCATAGGCACCAAGGCTGAACATAAACGCCTTATGAAGTTAATCTGCAAAGTTAAATTATTGATTGGAAACTTTTAAATTTAACAGGGCTTACTCATGAAGTCCACCCTGTACATTAACGTTAAAATATTATACTGTAATCTTTTTGTGAAGCGCATTTGAGCATAAATTTTCTATATATACCATAAGACAACTATTTTTTTTTTTTTTGGTCCATCGCAGAGTATAAAATGCAGATATGCCATCAAGACAGTGACCTTCATTATGTTATTATTTTATTTATCGTTGTGCAATAAGTTTAAATAAATTACCGGTCATAATAAACGATAATTTATCATAAAAAGTGATTTGAGAAGTTATTATTATCAAAGGAATATCGCCTATAGGAAGTCCCTAATCCCAATCATGCATGCTGTTCTACAAATGGCCAAGTGTAATAGTCTTCTTCGACACATTTGTCGGTATTAATCAAATCACTTGCCATTAAGACGGTTAGTTTATCATTAATATCCGTCAAGAAAAGAGTTACTTGTATGCATGTATAATATTGTTAACATCTTGCCTAAGAGAGAAGAACGTCTAAATGCATTTATTTCATTGAAAATGTACAATAATAAGTCTCGAGTATGCTTAACTATGTCTACCAAGCTTATATAATATAAAATCCTTCAAGATAGCTAAGATAAAAGGTTTACTTGAGGTCTTTGGTAAGCTTTGACGAAGGGAAGTTTTTGAATATTATCATGAAAAGTAATATAAGCTAATAAACTAATATAAGTAATCAACTACACTATATGTATAATAATTGTAAAACAAAAAACAAAAGACAAAAAAGTGGTATTAATCCATTAATAAAAGGAACAATTTTTTTGCTATTATATTACACACCATCATTTTGCAAATGATTTTCACAATACTAATGTAAACCCATTATATTGGATCCGTATGGCCCGCTATTTATCTGAAAGTCACCATAAAATAATAAAGAAATAAAAATAAAACAATAAAACTAAGTGCTATAAAACAAAAAAAACAAATTTAATGGGTAAATTTTTTAACGATGGGTTTTGCCCGCTATAAATTTTCAAACTATTTAGCTGGTTTTTAGAAAAGGCAATTTAAAAACGGTCTGCAAACAATTTTACATTAAATTTCCACTTAACTTTGTGTGAAATATATGATTAGATTGTAAACTAGTGTTAGAATTTCTATGGGTCACTTATTTAGAAACACTCTTGTCTGCCGGTTACCTTTGACCCAAATATTTTCTTTATTGTCCCCGTTTTGATTTTCAACAAATACAAATTAAAATTGTTCGTACTGTCTAAAACGTCATACTAAAATAAAAGTTATGAGTTATTTAATTTTCGTTTTTAAGAAAATATATAATAAGTATTGCATCTGATTTTTAAAATATTTTGTGTTCAATTTTATAAAAAAAAAAGCATACTCACTTCTTTGCCATGATTTTTTTTTTACCGTTTAATAATTATATCAAGGTGTAAAGTGACTAAAATACCAAACAGACTATTGATCTAGGATTTTCCAGAAATTTAAACTCTAACCTCACCGAACCTAAACGAACCTAACCGAACCTAACCTAAACGAACCTAACCTAACCTAACCTAACCGAACCTTACCTTTAATGTGTATAAAACAATAGTTTTAATCTGTCACACTAATCGTTATGAATAATTTAGAGCACATACAAAAATGGAATATATTTTTTTTTATTGGTTATTATTCTTCTGCTTGCATGTTGTGCAACTCACAAATTAGCTAAATTGAGTTGGCAACACAGTTTTTTTTTCTCGAAATTTCGCGGGAAATCGGCAGGTGGGCTCAGATTTTCCAAAAAAAAAAATTTATATATAACACATAAGACATATTTAAAATTGATTTGTTTTTTTTTTTTTGCTCTAGTTGGTTTAAACAGAATTGGCGGTGTCGCTTTCTGGCGAAATTCAGAAACACAAACAACAATGTTGATAATAATATTGTAATATAATAATATTAACAAAGGTCGGTTATGTTGATATCAAAATCCCCGACCTATTTAATAATACAATTTGCCGACGGTCTTTTTTTTATCGGATTAACTCAATAAATTATTATTATTATCAACAGTAATAATAACACCAGCTACTGCAGCAAACGCGGTCCGAATCGTTCGAAATAATAATTAGGTACTATACAATTATAATTTAATTTTTTTTTTTTTTTAACGTTAGGTGTTATCACCGTTGTCCTCGTTTATTGTATAAGTTACACGGATAACCGCAACGTGGTTTTTTAATCGTTCAAGGTAAAAAAAAAAAAAATGATCCATCTGCAGCGCTTAGGGCTTAGCCGGGGTGTGTAATTAATGTAGGTAATGAACTTAGGCTTTGCAATTTCCGTATGATTGGATAATCAAAAACCGTTTAAACTCAGTCCGGTTTCGATAATATATACATACATACAGGGTGATCCAAAAGAAGTCAAAAAGGGAGATTTTTTAAATGGCAACATATGTTTTTAATTACATAAACTTGTAGACAAAATATTTAAAAATATGTTAGCGTTTGAATTTTCATTTATCTGTTCATTAGCTATGACTTTGTAAAGATACTACATTTGTTCTTAATAATTGTCATATTTCTTCGGTTAGGTTAGGTTCCATTCTACCAACTGGGAAGTCACTATAAAAGATTTTGAAATGATGATAGACAAACGGTTCTTCTCTACAGATTACTTAGATTACAGGTTATTTATTGTATCTGATTATGATACGGAGTACGGTAACATGTCAAATTGATTTCTAATAAAACTACTCGTTTTTGTAGTAACGAATGAAAGTATTAAGAAATACAGTCGAAAAATCAAATCTTTGTAGAGTCATAACAAATGAACAGATAAATGAAAATTCCAACGGTAACATATGTTTTAATTTTTTGTCTACAAATTTGTGTATTTAAAAACATTAAAAAAAAACAAAAATCCACATTTTTGGCTTATAAATATTGGTGATGAAAATTTTCAAAATATTGAAAATTGTAGTAAAATATGTACCTACTTAAAAGATTAGGGGGGAAAATTTCTCAAAATATTCATGTTTTCAGAGAAAATGAGTGTCTTACGTTAGTCGGATCATCCTGTATATATATATATAAGTATACGTTTCGGTACGTTTCACGGAGACGGGCCAATAGGTTTTTGATATTGTATTTTAATATTTTTGTTGAGTAGCATTTAAGATGTTATTTACATTTTTATGTGAATAATTAAAAGACTGATACGGAGGTGTAAGAATAAAGAAATCATGTTAAAATATTACTTTTTTCTTTTATTTACATTTGCCCCAAGCATTTTGTTATTAAAAATGGAAGAATATAATTATCATTTACAATTACCTCAACTCATATGAAATGGGACAATTGTAAATATGTGTATAATTCACACTTGAGAATCTTAAAATGATCAGGAATCATTTTATTTCAAATTGCCTCAGTTACAATATTGCATAATATTTAATAGGTTTAATTTTGTTCATTTACAATTACTCCCAAAAAAGTTTAAATAATTTTTTTCACGGGGCAATTGTAAATATTGAACTAAATATTAAAAAATTAATTTTTTCATGTGAAACGTTATTTTTTAAAGAACCATTAATTGGATTTTAAGCATAAATACAAAGAACAAGAATATAATAGGAATAATATTGAATTTCCTTTATAAATATTGCATAATCTTTACAATTATTACCCTAACAGGTAAAATAATTATTTTTTTTTGCATCAAATTATCAACTTCATTTCACGCAGGTCAAAAATGGTCAAAGCAAGACACTAGTGTTCTCTGAAAGTAATTTTGAAAGTTTAAAATTTTTCCAAATCACAGCTTACACGTTTTGGTATTAATTTTATAAAAATCCTACTTGATAATGTTATAATAACTGATGACAAACAACCGGTGTCGTGTAATTGTTAATTTAAACAGCTACTTCACTACTTTAATATTGGCCTAGTCGATTATATTTTCAGAGAAAATCAGTGTCTCACATTAGTTGGATCGCCCTGTATATATTTATAATAATACTTGCCCAACCGTGTCCAGGCCGTTACGTCACAAAATAATAATCGATTAAAAACAACCGAACTGTTTTTTAGAAAATTTGCTGCCATTTAAATACCTACTTGGATACATATTTATTCATAGGTAGGTTACACGTATACTATAAGTATAGTCTGAACGTCGACCTTCGTCGGTTATTTTCTCGACCAAATCTATGTGTGTTTATATATAATTAACCTATCCGAACAGTAGGTGAACGTATGTGTTATTATACAGACATAATACGGATATCACATAGAGTGTGCTGTGCCTAAGTACAATCCGAGTTTGTGTGTATTCTGATAAATCAGCATTGTCACCGTCAGGATGGAAGTAGATAATTATTATTATTGTTTGCCTGAGTTTGCCAATCTGGAAATGAAATGCATCCTAGTCTATAAATAGACACAGTGACCTACCGCCATTATTAAAATACAGCCCACGTGACAGTTATGCACACATCAGCCGATTTCTGGTTAGCTTAGGTTGGGTTTTAATAGTGTTAACACAATACTCATGAAGTGAGTATAAATTATATGGCTACGTTGAAACTTGACCGCTTGAACTAAATACCTAAATACAATGACTGTTGATTCTGTTTATCGGATTCACCTAATAACATTGTGCATAGTGTGAAGTGAACGAATAAAGGTTATTTTATTTAAAAACGCACTGAAGATAAACCTTACGCAGCTAACTGTGTACTTGTTAAAAATTTACAGAAAATAGATAAAAATATGACAAAAAAAAAAAAAAGGATTAAGTTTGACTATTTTTCATTAAACAAAATGTCCTTTTCATTTTCAATTGTTTATCATAAAACATCAAGGGAAAGATTTTGAAGAAAATAAATCACATACTAATCCGAATGGGTCAAATATTATTAATCACATTGTCTTAACATTATGAGATGACATGAGTAGAGAAGCAATTCCCAACAATTTTATAAAAGTTCAGTGGTAAGATACATTTTAACATGTGAAAAATATTTAAGTGATAAATTATTATTATTAATTCTTTCAATATTAATAAAAACGTTTCCTCAAAAAATATGAATAATTATTAAGGAATTTAAAAAAATGTATCTTGCGTTCAATTTAACAAATAAAAAGTCTATTTGTTAAATATTGTATTTATTTATAGTACATGCAAATAATATGATGTCGTCACAAAACTACGTTAAAACCGTTTCAATATTGTTTTGTGAAGGCCAAGTTGATTATTTTCGAAAAATTAATTATTATAATAAAATATGTACAATTATTATTAGGTATTCGGTGAAACTCAAAAACAAAATAATATCCAAATGAGTCATACGCAAAATTTTACTTTAAAAAAAAAAATACTAAAAATGAATATTGTATTAAATAAACATGCAGAGGATGTATTAAATGATATTCTTACTATATTGATTTTTTTTTAAACATTTTTTAACGTCAATTTCTTTATCGATTAGAAAATAATAATATTTTTTAAATGCTTTCAATTGCGACTTTATTTTTTTTATATAAAAATAAAATAATGTGTCCGATTTGACTCTGATTTATGTTGTTTTATATACTTTTCCAATAAAGTTCACTCTTTTGCCTTTTAAATTCGAAAACCCCCTTCCCCCCCCCCAAAAAAAATATGATATTTTTTTTTTTTAATTTTAACATATTTCCCTTGCGATAATTTCTGTAACGGGTTTTTTAGCGCCTTGCGGATTCCGGCGTATGCAACACAGCAAACGCGACCGTAACACTTTTTGCCTACGTTCGGCCTTCGACGGCCGCCTGACTTGAGCATACAATATTATTATATTCTATCAGTGTACCGGTGCGTTATACAATGTTTGTCAGTCAAACCTAACCTAACCTAACCCGAATATTAATATCGTTTTATTTAAATTACATAATGTTTTTTACCTGAACGGGTCTCGCGGTGATTAACGCTAATTAAATGTTTTATAGGAACTATTGCGCGGACCGGTTAATTATGATTTTTGTACCATACTATATATACTACATATTATGTAGATAATAAACGACATATTTTCTAAAAACATTAGGCTGAAAACGCATTCTTGTATTATGTACCAGCGTTGGCTGTTACGTTAGGTTACGTTAGGTTAGATTTGGTTACGTTAGGTTAGGTTCGGTTAGGTTAGGATTAAAATATGCCAATTTTTTGTGTCTGGGAGTCGACTTTTTCAAATTTTAGCACAATAAATTACCTTTCCGGGAAGATTTTTTACCTACAGAATTGCTCCAAGTAGAAATCAGTTAGGTTTGCCTTTTAAACCATCTAAAAATTAGGGCCAGACACAAAAAAAAAACCAACACTTCATTGTAAAAACATTAGAAGCCGTCGCAATTGGGCAGACGACAAAATGCTATTTAAAATATATTAAAAATGTATTTAGATATTAAAAAATGTCCAATCGATTATTACAAATTATGTCTCGATATCGACAAATAGCTGTTGTTCCGAGCCGGTGAGCGTTATTGCGGTTTGAGTGTTACTTTTTAGGTATTTAACCTGTTTATTAAAAATAATTTATTATGCAAGTGTTATAATAATATAATATGGTCTACTAATAGTATGCAATAGAAATAATTGTGCAGCGGGCAAGTACGAGACCACCACAGAGTGATTTTAACATAATAATAATAATATTTTAATTTTAACGAAAAGGGAAAGTTCGTTAAGCGCCGTTCGATAATTATTATGAAATTATTTTCGGTCTATTAGTGTTGTACGACGTGTAAACACACCACAACTGTGTTTATTTATCATTAAAAACAAATATAATAGAAATACAGTAAGAATATAAATCGCGCACTAGTGGTTTTTTTTTTTTGGCAATTTTTTACAGACAAAAAGAAAATCCTATCACGTTGAACAAATCAAGTCGGAACGGTCACTCCGACCAGTTGGGTTAGATTCGTTTTATACTATTATCACCTGTATCCAGTGGCTATATTGAAACAATTTTTTGAAAGAAGAGATTTTTTTTTGGGGGGGGGGCTATAGCAAATGCCCCAGCAAATTAATCTGTTAGGTTATGTTAAGTTAGGTTAGGATCGAAGTGGCCGTTCTGATTAAATTTGTTATGTGATTGATTATTTTACAATCCGATGGTCGTTGGGTTTTCCCACAATAATGTCACCTGAATAGAAACTATTAGACAGAAACTAATTTAAAAACTTTTGATAGCTGTTGACAAAATGAGTTAATCATTTAAACAACAAAGATATAATATCTCCAAACGGAATTGCATGTGTACGTCCTTCCTTGAATACTTTAATTTTTTTTTTCTTTTTAACTAAGCATTACTGAATTTGATGCATTTGAAAAAAAATTTTGATAATGAATGCCCTTGGGCGGCCTTCGCCTTAACAATAATAATATCTATTCAACGAATTTTTTTTAGAAAGCTAATAACTAACCAGTGATCGAAGAAGACAATCCAAATCTGTATACACATCTTCATTGCCTATTTTTTTCAATTTCTTTTCTTAACTATGCTAAAAATTTTATTTTATTTAATTATAAAATACTCTATCTTTTGTAATACTGGTGTTTCAAATTTGTTTTTTACGTTGGGTTATCTACAAAAGTAATTTTACCTCGCAAGTTGCCACGCTTGCATTTCACCGCTTTTGCCATATTTTTTGGAATTAGTTGACTATTTGTGTGCCATAACAATATCACCTGTAATATAAGTAAACGGATAAAAAGTAGATTAAGACATTATAATAGTGTGTATTATGAAAAACAAAAATTTACTTTAATTTCCAATTCCAAAGCTAAAACAAATCTAGCTCATCGTGTAAATTAACAGGCTATTTAAAGCCCAACGCTGCCACCACGAGCTGATGGTTTTTTATTTAATATTAAAAAAAGAAAATAGAAATGTTTGTACAATAATTTTGACCGAGCATTGATTAGATTTTGTCAGATTTTATACAACACACGTTACTGAACTATGTAATGATAATAATATTGTACACTGTAAGTTCAAAGTACTTTACAACAAAATATATAAATATATATACAACCGCGATTATCTATTAAATAACAAGCAAAGTGCCTATTAGAAAGGATTCTAAAAAAGCCATCGACACCGTTTCGCAGCATTGTATAACGTTATATGTTGTACATTATAGTAATTTCAAGAGAGTATTGCGTGATAGGAGCGAAATAATTATACTTATTAAATGTTTTATTAAAGACAGAAGGGGAAATTTATACAAAACATTAGATACCTATTTTTTATTTCCGGGAGAATCTATGGGAAAACCTCTGTGGTCTGTAAGCCTTGACATTATCCATAATACACGGTTTATTTTAATTCTGTTGTTGGCAGATATGTTATTTAATACTTTTAATAGACACCAAATATTGTCACCTCTTATTACTTATTACTTATCTCTGATCGCTTATCACATATTTTTTATCATTTATTTCATCTCTTATCTCTTATCACTCGTATATTATCACCTGAAAGCCCAACGCAAAAATGGTGGCATGAAATTATTGGAATCCAAAGAAAGAAAAATTTGGATTCAGTAAACAATAATTCTGATCACTGATGTAATATCATCGCATTTGAAATGAGTAAACCCAAATAGTAATGAACGTCTTACGCTTGAACACAACGCCCAAAGAATACATAATATTATTATATGATATAATGCGGATATTGAAATTGAGTAATTTCGGTGAATTTAAACCGACCGGTTGTTTTACAACACACGTAATCCTAATGACTAATTAAACTGAACTAAATAAAATTCATAAAAAAACACACAAACACAACGGCGGCGGTGTGGGTGGTAACCGATTTGTAGGAAATACTTAATGTCTGTAAACCGTGTTTAATCGCTTTCAAGGAAACACATTAATAGTGTTCATAATTTTTAAATAATACATTGTAATTTCGATTTCTACAATGTCTAAAGAGCACTCAACAATTTTGTAGCTTTTGATTTATGTTCTTTTTTTAAAAACATAAACAATATGATATTGGGCTGGACACGAGAAATAGTCATGTCGCCATTTTTGCGTTACACTTTCACGTGATAAGAGACGAGTGATAAGAGATGTGATAAGTGATAACAAATATGTGATAAGAGATCAGAGATAAGTAATAAGAGGTGACAATATTTTGTTACCTCTAAAATTTAGTTGTATCATCTGACAACCCACTTGAACCTCACGTCAGCATCTCATGTGCAGTGAAACAAGATCATATAGTTATCTCATTAGTTATCTCTAATATCGTTAAATAATAAAAGTAAACCAGTCGGCTGCAATGCACACCCTATCTTGGGGTTACCTTAGATGAAAAAAAAATCATATTAAAACCAAAAGACTTATGCTAAACACTTGGCGTAAAACCACTGCTTAATTCACTTGTGGGTAAATGCTCCCAACTGACTAACATTTAAAATTTAAATCACTTTAATCTAAATCTAACTTTACCCACAGACTCAAACTTCACAACTGCAACTGAAACAACTTCAATTCCATATAACAGATTCCGAAATTGCTTAACTAATCTCCCAAAATCCCCTGGAAATCTTCAAGAAGATCTCAACAAATGTGTCACTGCTGGTTGGTTGTTTTTCTATCAAGCTAGTCGAGTCTCGTTGTACAGTCTAGTATACTTATTATACATACCTACACATAAGATACAAAAGGAACACGATTAAGTGTGCTGAACTCGTCTGCTGGCCAAGTCAAATCTAAGGTCACGTTCGACAAGATATATCTATGCAAATATACCATGCCTAATGGCTACACCGATTAATCACAAAAACTGCAAACAACTAAAAATTATCCATTTATCAAACCGTTTTGGGAAAAACATTCGTGTCAAAAGTCTAGTCCAATTTGCACAACTGTCATTTATTAAACCAAGTCATTTGTGAATCTTTTGGATTTCCTAACGATACAGATCATAATTAATTGACACGTTTCTTTTGTTCAACTCTTCTTCAAAATATATTCCAAGAATAAAAATGCTTACTATTATAGTGATTATTGTGTCTCGCCGATGAATCGCGTTTTATTTAAAGTTAATATATGATTATGATCAATTGACTTATCTGATCGACAAAGTGATTGATTTCTTATTGTAACAGGATGGAAATCCATCTTGACCAACGACCAAAATTCCAAGATAAATATATTTTAAAAAATACACAATGATATACAGTCAGCCGGTTTCACTAACTATTATTAAATACACTCTTAACACATTGTTAGTGAAACAATTCATTTAAATTTAACATCTGGTTAAATTAAATTAACTTCACCATAACATTATTATTGTTCAATTCTATTTGTTAAGTTAACAAAATGTCAGTTGGGTTACCAAAGCGGTTACCTCGATTCCAACGTTCTCATTGGCTATTAAGATATTATGTGATAACTGATAAGTGATTGCATTATTTAATTTGTCAGTTTATTATTATTTGACATTTTATTTTACTTTCTTTTGACGTTTTGGTTTATATAAATAAATTATATATAATTGTTTAATATATTGTTTAGATAGTCTATAGGTATCTTTCTAAAAATAGTTTGTCATCAAGGTCATTAAAATATTTTTTTTCTATTTTGAAGGCCTAAAAAAATATAGGTAGTGATAAGAATTATTTCCATTGTCAGGATAGGCAAGACATAAAAATTATTATCTAAATTACAAAATTCAATAAATTATGATATTTGAACCTATAATGCAAGTCTGTGCCATTCCTTTGTACCTAACCCACATAAAATTACTTCTGCTTACCTAATGAAGGGTTATCAAAGTTGTCAACTCTATTGTTCTCTAAATACTCAATATAAAGAAATTTATCATCAAATATGTAACTCATTATTATATATTACTAGTATACTCGTCAACAAAAATTCTAAAACAATTTCTAAACTATAAGATAAATATTATATATTAGTACTACAATATATTTTAACAAGCCGATTTCGGGTGATTAATTTAACAATCGTTTGAACAATGTGTTAAGGCTATCAAATCTCGATGAAACACCAATTTGTACTAACTAGTTGCTAAATATAATTATTAACAATAAGTTAAATTCTTAAAAAATGTTAGTGAAACCAGCTGTATGTATTTTTTATATATATTTTTTTAATATATTCTCGTGAATACGTTTATTGTTTCTATTTAATTAGTATTAAATTCACACGGTTATTTGTCGGAATTTAACGCACCCAACCGTATAACCGTTGGTCCACGCTGAAACCAACAATTACCTGAATATAATAATGTACATTAGCTGATATTTCACTTAGCCGGAGCATAATAATAATAAGTAATTGCTATTATCGAAGTTATGATGATAATAATTATTATTGCTAAATTATTAAACAACAATTATTCACTATTTTGTTTTCATAATCGTTTACCGTGCATACTTTTTTTTTATTGAACCGTCAGCCGTTTATCGAGCAAACAGCTGACTGAAATATTATTTGTAAACCAAAACTAACACTAGCACTCCTATTAAAACTTTTGAATTTTAAGGGAAAATTTGTATTCAACTTTTACACCAATTACGTTGTCTAAAAATATTTTTAAAATGTACACAGCCGGTTTCACCAACTATTGTTAAATACACTCTTAACGCATTGTTAGTTAACAATTCATTTAAATTTAACATCTGGTTAAATGAAATAAGATTTACCATAACATTATAATTGTTAAAATATTTTTTAAGTTAACAAAACGTTAGTTAGGTTACCAAATCGGTTACCTCGATTCCAACATTCTCATTGGTTATTAAGATATGTGATAACTGATGAGTGATTGTATTATTAAATTTGTCATTTTGTTATTATTTGACATTTTATTTTACTTTCTTTTAACTTTCGGTTTATATAAATAATTTGTATATAATTTTTTTAAAGATTGTTTAAATAGTCTATACCTTTCTAAAAACAGTCTGTCATAAAAATAATTTTTCTATTTTGAAGGCCTAAAAAAAAAGCAGGTAGTGATAAGAATTATTTCCATTGTTATATTCAGGACAGTCAAGACATAATAATATTATCTTAATTACAAAACACAATTTATTATGATACTTAAACCTTTGATGCAAGTCTGTGCCATTCCTTTTTACTTAATCTACCAACATAAAATAACTTCTGCTTACCTAATAAAGGGTTATCCAAGTTGTCTTTTCTATTGTTCTCTAAAAACTCAATATTTTTATAGATTATTTTTAAAAATCTGAGTAAATATCCGTACCCCAGTACAAAAATGTATTAACCCACAAAATTAGATGAACTAATTTAATTAATTAAGTTGATTGAACTTAGATGGACTCACCTTAGAGTCTAAACGTCTTATAAGGTAGATAAGCGAATAGAGCGCAAAATTTTAATCTAGGTAACAAGGAAATTGAAATTGTTGGACTTAATGTACTTGAAACACGGGGAAAATATTTGTCCGGCCCGTTTTTTTTTATTGGAAGGGTTTGGGACACGAACATACTAATATAGGAATAGTTATTGCGGTTAGGTTTGGTTTTTTTGTACTGTTTTATGGAAAAAAAACTATTTAACGCTGTCCCAAGCCGAATACATAACGATATTAGGAAACTACAAAAAAACCCAATTTTTTGTATTTGTTTAAAGGGAACACATAGTATATAGTGTACTATGTGTTCCCTACAGCTTCTCCGGGCGGGTTATTACAATAACTATGGCAAAGATCAAGGACCTGTTCGGTGATGTAATACGGTGAAGCCAACGCCGGCCATAGGGAAATAGCCATCAGGTAACAGCACAGCAGCAACGACCGCGTAACCAGTTTGAAACCAAAACGCTTGCACTACTAGAGGTAGAGGAGGAGGTACACACGGCTGTGATATTTTGCTAGAGTACCATAAAATGATAGGCTTTGAAAAAATTGGATTCGGTGGGTTTTTTCGGCCATTTAAAATAATTATTTGATAACTTTATACACAAACATTATAACGCGGTGACCGAAACGTCTGCTGTCTTGCCTTTCCGTGTGTTCATATTATAATATGTACAATAATAGGTAACCGAAGACAACCGGTTTCCAGAAGAGACCTACTTAGTTGCGCAACCCGACGGTGCCCCGGGCCTTAAAAGTGAAGCCCGCCGTGTACTGTGCATATAATAATAATAATAATAATAATATTATATTCCATGCTTGTATACCAAATGTAATTTGCTCGTCTGACCGACTAGGAAGGATTCCGAATGTTGCTGTGCCGGCCCGATTGCATCAGACCGGTCTTTCTAACGAACCGTCATCGGCATCAGCACGAGGAGAAGGAATAAAAAAAATATAAATGTATAATAATATATGTAAAGAATCAAACTGAAGAAAAAAAAACGGATACGCTTTCGCTTTCTGCCATACCCGCACGCGGACACAAAAAAAAGGGACAGCTTTTTTTTTTTTACCTTACATTTTTTATAAGCGGTTTTAAAAAATTACAAATTGTCAGGGTCTCGCCGGACGGAAACATGTTGGTGCAGAGGAGGTCACGGATATTATAATAATTATGAATTACTACAGCTGACAGCCGGTTTCATCAACATATGTCAAGAAATTAAATTTATTGTTAATAATTATATCTGTATAACTAGTTAGTGAAAATTGGGTTTCATCGAGATTTGTTAGCCTTAACACACTGTTAAAACGATTTGTTAAATTAATCACCCGAAATCGGCTTGTAAAAAGTTAATCGGCATGTTAAAATGCATTGTAGTACTTGCATAATATAATATTTGTATATTTATTATAGTTTAGAAATTGTTTCATTATTTTTGTTGACCGAGTATACTAGTAATATATAATAACGAATTATACATTTGACAACTTTGATAACCCTTCATTAGGTAAGCAGAAGTTGTTTTATGTGGGTTAGGTAAAAAAGAATGGCACAGACTTGCATTATAGTTTCAAATATCATAATTTATTGAATTTGTTATTTAGAAAATATTATTATGTCTTGCCTATCTTGAGTATAACAATGGAAATAATTCTTATCACTACCTATCTTGTTTTAGGCCTTCAAAATAGAAAAAAATATTTTAATGACAAACTATTTTTAGAAAGGTATAGACTATCTAAACAATGTGTTAATACATTGTATATAAATTATTTATATATACCGAAAGTTAAAAGAAAGTAAAATAAAATGTCAAATAATAACAAACTGAAAAAATTAAATAATACAATCACTTATCAGTTATCACATATCTTAATAACCAATGAGAATATTGGAATCGAGGTAACCGCTTTGATAACCCAACTGACGTTTTGTTAACTTAACAAATAGAATTTAACAATAATAATGTTATGGTGAATCTTATTTCATTTGACCATATGTTAAGTTTAAACGAATTGTTAACTATCATTGCGTTAAGAGTGTATTTAACAATAGTTGGGGAAACCGACTGTGAAAGTGATAAAGTCTCTTTCAAATAAAAGCTTCGACACTAATCTGTAACGGTCCAAGTGTAATTTCCCACTATTTTTTTGATTTTTCTTAATAAAAAGAAATGTTTGACTACAGATTTTTGAGGAAATTGAATGTTATGTTATAGCCCCATTTTAGATCTACCTTTGGTCAAACCCCTAAAACTTTGCGTTAAAAAGAGAAAGAAAGAAAAAAATTCCACCCATTCTTGCAATTGTGATTTTGAAGGGGAAGGGATGAACTTTTTAGTCTTATAAAGTACCTTACAGGTGCGATTTCTGATCACACGAAGAAATCGGTTCAGTGGCTTAAAATATATCATGGGTACAGACACAAAAATATAAAAATAAATAAATAAAAACACATCATTGTAAATACAATACCTTCTCAGCTATCGCATCGAAGCTAAAAGAACCGCTTAATGTCGTTTTGAACAGTCAGTAGTTATGAAAATAACATAAAACGTTACAAAAATATTATGAATTTGTCTAACAATTTCAAAAAAAAAACTAAAATTACTTGATAGCTGACGGTGACAGTAGTAGGTTGCTTAGTAATAATTCAATAAGCAAACAATGAGAATAATATGTGGACTTGGTAACACGGTGACCAACGTTGGTTACTTTGGTAGTTCCGCCATCTCAGCTGCCGTGGGTTCTATTTCGTGTTATCACAAGAATAGTTTATCAATTCAATGATTCGCTTATCGTTATCAATTTTAGAAGAAGACAGCCGACGGCCGAAAGCAAATGATGAAAAAGCTGACCAACATAACGCTATGGCGGCTTATCGGCTTTGTCAGGGTGGCCAACTGTCATAATATAATTATTATTCCTCAGCAGATCCTATGGGTAAAATTAATTAAAAAAATAGAATAGAATAGAAAAATATATAACAGCTGTTTAATTCTAAGCTCGGGGAAACCAGAAACGATTTTCTTATTTACAATTTACAACCACTAAATCCTTGAACAAGTTAAATTTTGTACCGATGCCTAAGTGGTTACATTGACAAATTATACAAGTAATTTTTTTTTTTTTACGTAGTATTTTACCTATTATGAGTATTGCCAATTTTTGTTTAATTATGTCGTCATTGCTTAAATCGCTATTGAATAAACTTTGTTGTCCTCGAAACAGACATTGTGTTGTGAAAAAAAAATATCCATATTACCTATTTCAAATACAACCCGGTGTCCTTAACTTTTGCCGGTGAAATCACGTAGGTATATTACTCTTGTCGGTTAATTTTTTTTGAGGGGATTTTTTTGTACAATTTATCTTTTATAAATTTTCTTATATTCATAAATATGAGCATACATATGAAATGCGATAGCTGTTGTAGGTAATATGAGTTGAAAATATGATTTGTTCAAATATAACTCTATGAAATCAATATATGAGCACTTGAAGTGTCCTTTAACGAACCAAAGTATTTTATATTCTCGTTAGCCTCTCACTTGTTTCTCGGCTCTTCCGCATACTTACCACACTGGCACGCCGTATGTAATGGCGTGTATCCGACATAGCATTGTAACCTCCGTACGATTTATATATATATATATATTATTATATTTATCGGTAAAACGGGTTTCACGTGGTAGCTTGTGATGAACCGTGTTTTCGAAATAGATACAAAAATAAAACCCGAAAAAAAAATGCCAAAAACCGGTCGGTCTCGATTCTTTACACTGACAAACGTGGATTGAACAAAAGGGGTTTTTTTTTTGTACAATTCAATTAGTCTGGTTCAAAATTAATCCGTCAGCCAATGCCAAAAAAAAAAAAAAAAAACGGTTTTAATACCGTACCGTTTTTTATTTTAAAACTACTTCTGCTGTCACTCACTAACCGTTTTTAAATACACTCTTAACACAATGTTAGTTAACAATTCATTTAAATTTAACATATGGTCAAATGAAATAAGATTCACCATAACATTATTATTGTCAAATTCTATTTGTTAAGTTTACAAAACGTTAGTTGGGTTACCAAAGCGGTTACCTCGATTCCAATGTTCTCATTGGTCATTAAGATATTATGTGATAACTGATAAACGATTGCATTATTTAATTTGTCAGTTTGTTATTATTTGGCATTTTATTTTACTTTCTTTTAACGTTTCGGTTTATATAAATAATTTGTATATAGTTTTTTTTAAAACATTGTTTAAATAGACTATACCTTTCTAAAAATAGTTTGTCATTAAATTGCAGCTCGCCTTTTTGCTTACTTCATAATAATAATTTAATTTTTGAGACCCCTTGGGGTAAGATAAGAAGTTACCAACCGCGCAACAATGAAGACTTTTTTTTCCTCTTGTGTGGTCATACTTGTTTTATTCCTTCTGTTTACTTCACAATCGCATACAGGCTAGTATAATATTATATGTTAGCGTTCATCATGATGATTCAGATATTAGCCACTCAAACTAGTTGTGGAAATGTAATGTAAACAACAAAAATAAAAATCTATGTATGTAGGTTAGTTTGGGTCGTTCACAAAGGTCGTTTGCCCGATTATTCCGACTCAGCGATTATTATTATTAAAAAAACTGCTTCTTTAATCTAAATTTAATCCTTAAACCGGATATTCAACAATGTCAAATTTTCATAGATCCGATCAAATGTTGATAGGGCCTGTTGATTCATACTGTAACAAAGTTTTTTTACATTATCTCACATTGCTTATATAATATTTGGTTTTATAGATTTACAATAATTGGAGTTATAAAAAATATCAATACATTTTATAGTATCCAGTTATATTGTTTTATTTTTATCTGTTAACCACGTTATGGTGCTGTACAGGAAAGTTGTAACAAGTGCACATCATTTATGGGTGGCACTAACGTTTCAAGTAATCGTAAAAGGTTATTATCAATTATTAAACAAGTTAAACATTAAAAACTTCTCCATGGAAAACCATGTAATACTTACAAAATACATATTGTGTGCTTATACAAAATTTAAAATTGATCCAGTGGATCGTCGTTAGCTATTACTTACAGATTGGCTATGAAATTTATTAGCTACACATTTTAAACGAAAAATGTCTCAGCTAAAACTTACCACTCAAATTGTATCCATTCTAGTCTAAGCTCTCATTCTAATCCTCTAATAAACCAACTACTATCCTCGGCCTCTCTTCCTGAAAATGATAGAAACACACAAAACAACCTAACCTAACCTAACTTAACCAACCTAACCCTTTTACAACAGCCTTCCCATACAAACGATTATCTTACTGCTATGTTCAAATTGCAAATCGCAAATTGTAAATGTATATTTTTTCTGATAATAAACGAATAGAAATTTGTTAAAAGAAACATAAATTATGGAACTTTTTAACAGCTTTTCATGAGAAACAAAAAAATATTTTGCTCTTTATAAACTAGCTTATTCAGATCAATCATCACCAATTCGAATAAATACTAGTGTATTAAAAATATGTTTTAAAAAACAGTCTGGGTTTCTATAAATAGCCAAACATTGTCTGTGACCATTCCCTTCTAACCGTTTCCCATTGGAATAATGTACATTGGAATAAATTGTAAGATTTGATGACCTAAGACACATGGATTTATTTCCAAACAAGAAATCTATTCTAAATGGACGACAACAAAAGTAATACTTAGCGTTTTAATTGTAAATTCCAATGGGAATTTTATTACTTTGCGGTGGCTATGTTTGCGGTTCGAAACCGGAACCCTTAAATTACTCTGTGCCTATTGCGGGTATTACCTACACCGTCGGAGATAAACAATAATAATAATAATACCTATATTTGAATTTTTCCTCGTTCAGAGATTTATGTTTTATTAATTACCTTCGAATCGCCTTATTTTTCCCAATAATAATATGACATCAAGGTCTCCCGGGGTGAGTGTGTGTGTGTGTACATGAAAATTGACATTAAGACTTTTGAAGGTAAAAATCTGCTGTGCGTCCATTAAGATGTTCTTTAAGTAATAATTGTAATTGCTACAATTAAATAGTATTATCTTTATATCGCAGTATGACATATTACCACATTTCAATTATTCATAATATATTATGTAGGAGGTGCGAATCGATGATCTCCTTGAACGCCTTAATTGCTTTTAAAAATCCATTTATCACTTGCACTCGATAAGCCGTGAATCAATTTTAAAACATCACTGTCCGAGAAACATACTACAATCGATTAAAATCGTTCACGGTCGGTTAATATTATTGTGCGGATCATAATTATTAATATTTTTTTTTCTAAAATAATAACGTTTATAGTTCGTTACATTGAGTGTACCAACAAAAAAATAAAATACTAAATAAATTCTCATTAAATTGCGGTAAGAATGTGCTCAGAGAAAAATCAATACATTTATTTTGTTTTACTGAGACATTAACACATGCAACACCCCTAATCAGGGTCATAAGGGGGAGGGTTGGTGCTTAAGTACTGGAAATATTTAAAAAAAATCCTCTTTTATCTTCTCAAAAAAACAATTTTAAGTGTACTCAATCACACTCAAGTTTCTCCCAAATTGCACCTAATAATAAAATTCCATTATCTGTAAGAGCTACTTTGATATCTGAACATCAAAGTAGTTGACTAAATATGTGTTTATGAATAAGCCATTAGAACGGTTTTAATTAAGAGAGGAAAGGTATAGCTGTTAACCTAACCTAACCCCACTCATGTTTACATTTATACAATACATATAATTAAGACCTAGTAAGTCTAATAATGTCAGATTGGCAGTTTATTACAAAATAGATGATTAGATTCTTTTGTTATGAATAAGCCATTCTAAGCCATTAGGACGGTTTTAATTAAGAGAGGAAAGGTATGTCCACTGAAATACAATAACCAATTTAAAAAAAACTAATTAACTAAGAAAGACGCAATTTAAAACGATTTTTTTTTTGGCCTCTTTAAAAATATGAATATATAAATATATTGTTGCTTTTTTTATAAAAAAAAATCATCAGAAATGAAGAAGTTGTATTTAAAATTACCCGATTATAATTCGGAAATATCTACTAAATAGTATATAATAGTAATTTGACGTCAAAAGAATAAAAAAAAAATAATAATTGTCCTTCAACCGCGAGTATTGGATATATTTTTCTTTTTAGATTATTCAAAATAGCTTTATACAAATAAACTCTCGTCAAATTTATTCTTTAAGTTATTATATTATATTTTTAACTACGCACTCAAAAAAAACCCACCTCAGGTATAATGGAAATTTGCCAAAAACAATTTAAGTACATTTTTATTTTTTAAAACATTATATCGTGTACTATATTATTATCTAAAATAGAATACCTGTTTTAACAGCTTAGCAGAAAAACTAGACATATCATTTTGACATCAATTTTAAAAGAATAATGCGCATTAACAAGCAACTGTTCAAAAAATGTCAATAGTATTTATGGATCTAATAAAATTTCCCTCTCATTACATGAACACAAACACATACAGGTTTTGAAAAATATATGTATATATAATTTTGGTAATCACAGCCATGCTAGTTCAAGGCTGTAAAATTCAACTTAATCCAACCAAGACAACGATAGTGAAAACATTGAGAACGATGTGAACATCGTGATTGTGATTAAGTTTTTTATTTTTAAGTAGGCAACTTACTGGGTTTTTGCATTTTAAGTATACACAAAACTGAACTGTCGTTGTTTCAGTTTGTTTATTTAACTGATAAGAGACGGTTGTCTTTTTAATTTGTCAATAGATTTAAGATTTATTTATGATGCTATTACTTTAGGTTAGATTTGGTTAGGTTAGGTTAGGTTTAGGTTAGGTTTGGTTAGGTTTAGATTAGGCTTGGTTAGGTTTAGTTAGATTAGGTCTAGGTTAGGTTAAGTTAGGTTTAGCGTTTACCAACTACTAAACCGGTAGAAGATGGTTGTTATTTTTTGCTATTGAAAGTCGACACTTCCAAGATGTTAACACTTAATATTTTATTTTCAGACTTTCGGTAAAACAATTTTGTATCGTTATTACGTTTTATTTCATACATTGTTATATTTTCATCTGTTTTATGTAACCTAACCTAACTGTAAGTGGGAAAAAAAAACGGATTTTGACCGAATTTGACAATTTTGACCAGACAAAATCTGGTCAGCTATGAACCGTGTAAGATTTTAACGCGTCCCCAATTATAATTATACATTTTTTTTTAATTCGAGTAAATACCGAAATTATCCGTTTTGGCGGCGGTCAAACCTAACCGGGGGACTTTAACGCTGGTTGACAACTTTCAAGTGTGTGTGTGTGCAGGGGTCTCTGGATGTAGGATGAGAGTTTAGCACATGCGTCGAGAGAGAAAGGAGCCGGCACGGCGTGTGGTGTTTGCGTTTTGTTTAAGCTACTATATTTACAAGAGTGATATATTATTATTATTATTATTATATAGTATGTGCACACTTACTTACTGGTGTGTGTGTGTTATGTGTCCATGTGGAAAAGTGGGGGGGCGCGTACAACGTGGAAAACGAACCCACCACCTCTCACTGTTAAATCGCTCTTTTTTTTTTCTTCTCTCTACTATTATGTGTATTACATATGGCGTTATCACGGATAAGTCAGTTTACCCGACGCCGGTTAGAGAGTCGATACAAAATAATAATATAATATTTGTTTAACAACGAAAACACACTTATATCTTAAAAATCACAAACAAAAAAAATAAATAAATAAATAAAAATCGTTAAAATTAATTTGTAATATTATTAAGTTTATGAGTTCTTTTTTAACCGACTTTTCTGTAGAATTTTTTTTTTTTTGCTGAAAAATAAATTTTTCAAATCGATTGGTTTTTTTTCCTATTAATTTATTATTGTTTTTTTTTTTTTTTTAATTTTAAAAACGTTTCCAAAATCACACAACACTTAGTGGAATACTATATTGCGCACGTCATACTGGCCAATGATTATGACACTCGGATAAAACGATGATTTACTTGAAGTGAGTCAACCCTTTCTGTAGTAGTGTAAAAAAAAAATTAATATTATTATTTTATGTACCGCTCGAGAAATAATTTGTTTGTTGTTTATTTTGCAACAAAATATAGTTAATTATTATTCCATATTTAAGAATGTGCAAAATTTCTAAGACGTTTTGTCTGCGATTTTTCAAGTCAACTATTTTGGACTCAAGCGGGTGCCTCCCTAATAAAATATTTATGGAATAGTTTTTGCTTTACCACACCGTTGTGGTATGTGGGAAAAACCACAAAAGACACACCGCGCTGGTAGTTTTATGACTTATCGTTTAAGTTAATAGCGTGATCGCGTACAACGCTGCAAGAAGATAGCTTTATTTAACGGTTTGCTATTTTCTTAAGTGATGTATTTCTGATTTTGAAAAGTTCAGTTTACCCAAAAAAAAAGCTAGTAGAAGCGTTAATTGTGTCACCGCGGTTTTTTTTTACTGTAATTTTCACCGAATTAATTTTATTACATTAAATGTTGCCAGTTTGCAATACTGGGTAAAAAAATTAAAGACAAATAATTTTAAAAAATTAAAAAAAAAAAAGCATTACCTAGCGCTAGTATTGTATTGGAAAAAATTATAGTTTAAAGTTCCAAATTCAATGTAATAGAGTTTAGAACGAAAAGAAAATGTAGGCAAGGCACTCAGAGTAGGCAATTTAAATACTTTTAGATACGTTGTTTGACTAATGCGCGCGGATCGATTATTATTATTATTGTTAATGTTAATGTAAATCAACGACCGGTCGTTAATTCGTTATCCGTTTTTAGTTTAGATCAAACGGTCATTGTCGTTAAAATGTTTAGTTTTTCTTTGAATAGTTATTTTCACTCGGCCGCAGTTGTATACTATTAGATCATATTGCCGGCCCGACCATAACCAGTTGTGTGTTGCTTTGCGCTATGCACTTGGGTTGCCCAATACAGTTTTGTAACGACTGCATGTACATATTTTATTTTATTGATGATGAGACATTATGATTAAGTACAACAATGTATCTGACCGTATTATTTTGCCGGATCATCGATTCGGACACAGATTTCCGTTGAAAACGCACAATGTTTGTTTGCGTTTGTCACAATAATAATAATAATATGCAAAGCCCTATTTTAATAAAAAAAAACCTGACAATATATTTGCTGAACATTAAATTACAAAAATAGAATAATAGTAGAAAAAAATTAAATGCATTTTATACTATTTAATTTGCAAACCGTCGATAAGACACATTGTACAAGTATGATTTTACAATAATGTTTGCTTTGGACATAAGAAAATGTGCCTAAACCTAACCAACCTAACCTAACCTAACCTAACCTAACCTAACCTAGTCAATTAACCATAACGTTAATTGGTTGCAATGTCTTTTACCTTTGAACGTGCGATTTTGGTTTGAAAAAATTGCTAGTCCTTGGGGTAATCATCAGGAGGCGGTACATACCCATTGTATAATAGTGTATCACTGTCATTTAAAAACAAAAACCAAACAAGTTAAAAAAACTCCAATTATTTTTTTGTGCACGTACAATTGTACAAGACTTAAGCTGCTGATGAATCTTTTGTTTTACAATAATTATTTGAAGTCATTACTTTGATTGTTTAATCTTAAATTTGAGACGAGGACCTAAAATTAAAAATTGTATTACTCGCAGAATTAATTGGAAAAAACCAACCCACCACATTTGATTAAATTCTCAATTTTTTTATTGTTTATACAAATATTGTGTTGGGAACATTTTTTTTGGCTCAAACAAAATTGCATTTTGGGGAAAATATGATTTAAAAAAATAAATAAATAACATATAAGTTATACATCAATATTACTATCAAGGATTTTGATTGAGTATGTTTACCCGACTATTACCAATCCGGATAGTTTCTAAAGTCACACGAACTAGATAATTACTTAAATAAGTATTTGAAATGTATACCAATGCACACAGGTGGCCTCCTTCTCACTGTCCCGTCACTGTTGATCTTTACTCGAATTTACTTATTGTAGAATAGTCTTGAAAAATGTTAAGTAAATTTTAAAAAAGGTATTTTTTTCATGGCTCAACGTTTACAGTATTTAATAAGCTATTGCGAATTGCGTTTGAACTGAAACAGAGTGAAATTTAACCAACCACCGTCTTACATACATACTCAAAAATTTCACATCATACATTTTATTTGACACGGTGTTTTCATTTTATCTACTTATCTAGATAATATATCTCCTTAGTTTTTATCATTATTATTATTAGTTAGTGTTATTTCCTTTTTTTTTTTACTCTCCCTCACTTCTTCTTGGTTAGGTTAGGTTATGCACACATCAATACTAACATTTTTTTTTGTGTTATAATATGACTCATGTCTATTAAATTATTATTAACCCATAAACGTGTACCGCGATTGGGAAATGTTTCTACGGTTAATTTGTTCAGTATATTATAATATCATTTCAACGAATAACAATATGTTTATTTTATTTCTCGAGCTCATACGTCATTGTTACAATGACGTTATAATATAGTTCTCACATCACTCTCATCGCAAACAAATTGTTTTTAAGGTGCGCAAAACTTATAATTACCTCAATTCGCCTCGACACCCTGTTAGTTGTTATTGTCATTATATTTTTTGTTTTCCATTTAAATACACACAGACAACACTGTTGGTTGTGGATTATTTTTTTTTATAAATTAATTTTTTTTTCCTCGTACAGCACACTTACCTCGTCACTTACGAGGTCGATGGAAAACATAAAAAACGTTGATTAAACAGTAGGTAAACGAATTATTAAACTTATCACAATGGATGAGCACGAGGTGCGCTCATTAGGATACAAGATCTTTTATCTGCATGACTAATGTGCACACCGTATTGTGTTTTCCATAAAAGTGGCATTGACGAGCAGCAATAGTTGTACCATTGGAAATCGACATTTCCAGTCGAGAATCTGATCTTGAAGTTATGTAGATAATTTTTTTTTATTTGTAAAATACCGCGTTATCGAAAAATATGGCCAAGGTCGAGGAGATGTAGGCACACACACAGCCAAGGCGAAAGTAGTAGAAATTAGACACCGACAATTATTATTAAATGTTGTTTATACCATCAATTGTTTTTTTTTTTTGAAAATAATTAATATAAAAATTAAATAATATAACTTTTGTTTGAAAATATTTTGAAATTCCGAAAACAATGTTGGCGACACCGATTGCAAACTGTGTTTATTTGATTTTGATTGGATAATCGGTTATCGATATTGAATAAATAGCAATTATAACAATCGAATAACTGCTACAATAACAAGATCAAATTACACAAAGAAATATTTTGTGCTATTAGTCTCAGAGCTGTTGACATTTTTATGATCAACACAAAGTGGCAAAAAAATAATCAATCTTATTTTAAACCCGAGACAAGTAAAAATGAAAATTATACTAAGTGAAAATGCTATACAAATAATTTATACTGAGCTTCGTTATGAGACGGTTAGTTGTTAAAAATCTATTTATATACTTTTTTTTTTTTATGTTTGGAGACAACAACTAAACAAAATGCAATTGTTCAACATTTTAAAACAGTGATGATATTCCACTTCGTTTTAGTAGATTATAAGTTTGAAGGCTAAACTGTGTGTATCTCACCTACTATAACAGATTTTTTACATCAGAATAACAATAATAATTATAGGGTAGGGAAATAATAAAATTAAAAAAAGCGTTCACTTTGAATACTTAATTGTCCTCGTGTACGCATGTAAGATATGTCGTCCATATCTTAAGAGCAACACGGTGCCAAGCAAGCACTTATATGTGTATTAATAGGTACTACGTTTTAATGTCAGGAAATAATATTATAATAATTGTTTTCATACCAAACATATTAAGAAAAAATATGTATATATTGCACGTTATACGCTATTAAATGCATATTAACATGACGTGTACATATAAAAGTATGAACGCGGGTATTTCCAAAGACATTTATTATTATTTTTTTTTTTTCATTTAAACAAAACAGCGGCGGAATACAATATAAAAAATGATTTAAAATTAATATTTTCAGCGCGTTAAAAAAGTTTGAGCTTATAATATATTACTATTATAACGATTGTATTTTATTCCTTTTTTATTTTTTTTTTTCGTACCAGCAGACCTTGTAACCAGTTTTGTCATTTTTATTAAATGTTTTTAATTTTTTTTTTAATGCGAATACGTCAAAAATAATTTCCTAGTAAATAAATTTACATATTACTAAGCGCGTGGACGACGACCGGAATGGTTTTGCCAGGCACTTCCGGTGTCGTGTGAAATATTATTTTGTTTTATCATCACAAGCGATAGACAACGGTAATAATAAACTACAATTATTAATGTTTATCAGCACAATAATAATAAGATGAAAAAAATCGATTACCTGTAATCGCACAACTTGAGTATAAGCTGAAAACAAAACAAAATAATCTAACTAATGTTAAAACAAACCCGTTCTGGTGTGTTTTGAAACAAACTGATAACAGATTCGGATTCGCCGCCAAAAAA
Organism: Adelges cooleyi; assembly: GCF_023614345.1. Classification (NCBI taxonomy): domain Eukaryota; kingdom Metazoa; phylum Arthropoda; class Insecta; order Hemiptera; family Adelgidae; genus Adelges; species Adelges cooleyi. The sequence continues at coordinate 4,072,918 of NW_026095751.1, forward strand.
AAAAAAAATTCCACAACGCAGTGTGGCCAACTCTTTTTCCCAATTTGTTCGAATCATGCTAGTTTTCCATAATGCGGTTTATCACAAAATCAAAACTAGCGTGGCCAAAAAAAATAGGGAAATTAGTTGGCCATACTGGTTTACAGAATTTCTTTTTGTCGATGGCGATTTTGTTTTCAGTTTACAGTTTGACACAATTCGATTTACCATAAATCAAATTGTATAATACAGTGTGGCCAACTCATTTTCCCTTTTTTTTTTTTTTTTTGGATAATGAAAACATAATCAATTTTTCCACTTATTTGCGCGTTGTAAAATTTCCAGACATGGTACACAATATTACACGTTTAAAAATTACAATTATGGGTTCGCACAAACGTTGGTAGTAAGTTTCATTGGGTAAAAATAGATATTTTTGGAGGTTCCTTAACATCATTCAGTGACAGACAGTGACGACAGTTGGGTTACAATATTTTTTGTCCACCGATCAAACATCATCGTAACGATTATTAATTAATTGTTAAACGTTCTCAAGAACGAATTTTATTTTCACAAACAATTCATATAATATAGAGAGCTTAGACATTATACTGGGTGTGTGTGTGTTTTTTTTCTTTCTAATAACATCACTCTGCGGTTTTCTGTGTTATCCAAACGCCGTGCCATGCCATATATACCGATGCACATTACATTGCACAAAAATATATTATTTTCTAAGTGTGTGAGTATGCAAGAGACTGTGTAAACTCAGCGGCGCACACAATGTTTACACGGTAAAACAATAATAATAATCTACCATCTTATCGCGTTGGCCGAATTCAATGGTAAAAAATATAATATAATAATACAAATCCACCTTGCCCGACTGCTAAATTTAAATTACATATTTTCATTGATGAACAGCTAATCTAGGTACTGTAATATCGTTTGGCAGTCAGTCATTGGGATCACACATATTATATATATTTTTTAATCGGTAATTTCGCTTTCTAAAGAATTAATTTTCTCATCAATTAAATCACAACGTGTAACGTACGATTATGTGTTGCTTTTGTGGCTAACAAAATGCTGTGTATAAGAGATGTATTATGCATTTCTTGACAAAAGACCGTCTCGGCGACAAACCACACACACCTATTGTAATAGTTGTTTGTATTCATTATTATTGTTATTTATCCGTATTTCGCAACACGATAATTCGCGAAAAATACCAAGGATCATTTGTGCTTTTTTTGGCCACGACAATCCGAAGGGGGACGCACACACACAATACAGCTTGTTCGTAGCTTGGCTAACACACACGGAGGCTGTCCGTCCTGTGTGTGCAATTGTGATATTGTTAAGTGTGCCATTGTTGTTATTCGGCTGCAGTAGTCGCATTTTATATAGCCAATGTTAGGCGATCCGATCTAGATCTCAGCTATAACAGTCGAGAATCTCTTGTGATGATTTGGATTTACCATTTGATTGACCACGGAGGAAATAACTAAAAATGATCCAGGGCTTCGCAGTCCCATCCTTGTACCTCTACGGTTAAGGTCAACAAACGGTTAAGCTTTATTTCCTTCGAATTCTAGAATGCCTGAATTAGATCATCTAAAAATACAATTAAAATGGGCGAGTGTAACGCCCAGAAACTATGAAACATTTTGTGCTAACACCTCAATATTGGCAATGATACAACGAGATACCTCTTGTGTACTCATTACGCTAGTAGTAAATTAGATTAAGAAGGTATAAGTCGGCAAGTGTTAGCGTGTTATGTTATAACAATAGTATGAAAGTGGCCACTGTGAGAATGTGTAGGTAGTAAACGATCATTTTGAGTGAAGGTTAACAATTAAGGGCACCGCCAACCAAAAGAAAACAAACATAAATAAGTTGTTTCCATGACAGAGACCTACACAAATATGGAATTTCCTAGTCTGGATTCCATCCGGGACTAAACAAAATAATATATTTTAAATCATATTATTAAAATAAACAAATTTTAATGGCCACCAGTGTTGGCGGCTACTTAATTTCAGGCCCACGGTTGGACGGTAGACGTATAACAGTGTTGTAATTTGTGGATGGTGTCTTCAAGTGTTGATAAATTTTAGCAATCTAGTTTGTTAGAAATTTACCTTTGTTCGAAACCAGCAGACCACCGCCTTCCCTATGACTAATTTCCAGAACACATCATTAATAGTGGGACATTAAGTGCTGAACAATAGTAAATTCCCCATTAATTTATGCATATAGAACGTTAGATGCTATAGTAACGACCAATTCAGCATCGTTGTCAGATTCTTAATTTTAAAATATATATATATATACTAAATTTTATTGCCAATCGATTCATCACTTAAATCTATGACTGAATATTTTTTTTTCTGTGCTACACTGGTCAATTCTATTCAGGCCTTATGCTGTAATGGTTTCGCGTTGATTGAAATCAAATGGTTACTTTCAAATTTACTCACTGACTTAACCCTTTAGAGTTTCACACTTTCCACATGGATACAGCTGATGTATTGTGGTTGGGGGTCATTCAAAAATTTGCTTGGTCATCAAACCACTGCTACTTAGCGCCCGGAATGTTTTATGGATTCCATTCGTTCATTCTCCATCTGAAATCATCAAAGCCACGGATATATGTGTAAGAATTCTGGTTGAAAATTAATTACCTAGGGTAAAATAACATTTTAGACAATGTGCATCGTACAGAGCGCAGCGCCCCCCGTGGTTAATGCCCTTACTTTTAGTAGGGCGTACATTTATTTGAGCCACTTGGAATTTCTTCTAAAAATGTAAAAAGTAAACATTTTACATTTAACATTTTTCAACGCTTTCTCGTGGGACTAATAGCTTGCGCTGCGTGTCCTCATGCACGGTGTCTTATGTGTATTAGATAGTAGATAGTACTAGATTAGGGACTTAACAATCGCTCTAATTACCGTTGATTGCGAGACGTTCAATGTTCACTCCTATCGAGTCTGCGATCCGGGTTGAGGTCAGAGCCACCCCTCGTTTTACACACACTGACACCTGTTCAAAGCGAGATCTGCTCAGTTATCGGACACGCCGGTATACACACACCTTAAGATAATGTAGGAAAAAAAAATATGTAGACACGCGATAGCCTAACCGGCCGTAACCTTGTGAACGATTAAGACCAACACACACATTAAAAATTAAAATATTTATTATTATGCGAAACGAAAATTCGAAACAAATATCTCCGACACATTGTTTTCTTTTTTTTTTCTTTTTTAACTGCCGGTATTCACGCCGATCAACCGTTATGAAATTTAATTGTGTGTATGCGTTACGACAACCGGCCAGATAATAATGTAACACCTTAAATGTATAATATATATATTTAATAATAATAATCGGACATGACGATATCATAATTTGCGACGGATTTCAGAACAGGACACTGGTTTCCTTTTCATAAACTAATTTTCGAACAGCCCACTGGAAAAGGGATAATATTCCTCAGCAGCTAACTTTCAAGAAAACCGTTTAATTCTTATGTAATTTGGTACAATTCTTGCAATAGTTTATAAATTAAGTTTCAATAATATAATATTGTAATATTATCTTTTTTCCATTCAGCTGTTGGATTTAGTTTATGTTATTATACTTTACAATACTAATAGAAATCGTTAAAAATAGAACTCTAAAGATGTAGTACGTTACAGTTTACAAGTCTTAAAAGATCATAGCGCTCTGGAAAACATTAAATTTTTTAATAACTTTGGGTGACTCTTTACAACATTAGTTTACTGTTAAATAAATTGTTGGACTGTAGTTGGATTTTTTTCATGTTGTATTAAAATGTTAGAGAATATTCTTCAAACGTCTACCTTTTTTAGTATTTTCTAGAGCTTTTGAAACTGTTGGTACTTTAATGGCAATATATATTAATTATTGATTTAGAATAGTTTGCTTAAGATGCAACACCTCATATGTAATTTTTCGGCCAAATCAAGTTGGCCACACTGTTTAATTTAAATTTTCCCGAGCAATATGATAAAGTAAATAAATAAAGCTATAATCGAATAATGGCTGCATGGTTTATAATGTTACACTGAATGGTAATTGAAACTGATTTTTTTGCTCTCCTGAAAAGTTGAAAACAATGAGATAAAAGGTGTTTCATACTTAAGCGTGGTGAAAGCAGTGTTGTCAAATCCAGGGATTTATCCCTATATTTAGATTTTAAGTCATTTTCTATGGATTTTATCCTGAAATATGAGTAATTAATGTTCACTTCATTGTAAAATCTAACTAATATTTATCATAATGTTAACTGTTGTCAATAGGACTCCGGCAAACGGCATACGACAAATAAGATAATCACATTTTGTTTTATGACTATTCAGATTTTAAGGTAATGACAGAATAATAGCAGGTACATTAAGTAGCAAAAAACCTATATATATATATATATATATATATATATATATATATATATATATATATATTTAGGGATTTTTTTGATAACTTTCTTGGAAATTTGACTTGGTCTATTTGGCAACACTGCACCAAAGTGGTAAGAAACTAGCGTCATGTCCTTAACGAATCATGCTGTATATTTTTCATTAAGTTTGTTTTGTATAGTAATTTATTTCGGCAATTACTGTGTCTGTACCTGGATATTATTATGCTTTTACGTATGTCTCCCCGGCTATAGGATATTGTTTGCGCATGTGAATTATTTCAATCGCCATCGCCAATGACGAACAACAAACTAACGCATCATAGACTAGTATTTTTTTTTTTTCGCATATTATTCCATCATGTTTACCTGCGTAGGTCCCCGGAGATTTTTCCAATAAGTTTGCCAGCATAAATACCCGTTACCGTCGACACCCTCGGTAAGGTCAACCGGTGCCTCCGAACCGACGTGTATCGCGTCAATATTATGCTAATGGTCGTCGTTGATATATAATAAATATTTTCTGAAAAAAAAACCCCCCATAAGGAAGTGAAATAGTATAATATGAGTTTATTGCGGCGGCGGCGGTTGTAATGCTGAATGGAAAACGTTTATGAATCACACACACTGCACTGTCTGTATAACAAAACAAATCGAATAACTGGCGTTCATTCGGTGACCGACCGGCGAAACTCGAACACTTGATAAAAAAATTAAATAATAATACACATATTGTACAAAATAAACGTTCACGGTTGACGGTGTTTTTATTTTATTTATTTCAATCGAATTTTTTTCGTTTAACCGCTTTTAGTGCTGTCAGCGCGAATTATTAATAATTTAAACCCAATTCAAATGGATACACACTTTGGATAAAATATTCGGATTACCTTTATGGATGTATCGTTTTACCCTGGAACATATCATGTAAGTCTAAAACAGCCATTTTTGTAAATAATATTAACTAAGACAATCATCATCTCCTTGCGGCTAGCAAGTGCGACTTGGAAATGTTTAAACTCTTACTATTTTCTACGGTTTGCTCCTTAAGACAAATAGAAAGAGACAAACACACTCAACAATCTAATAACTTAAAAACTATTCTCTCAAGTTTTCATAGAATTTTCTAAGGACCATCTTTCAAAATCCGGCTTTTCTTTCCTTTTTTTTTATTAAGATTTCAACTAAAGATCATAACATCTTGGCAAACATAATAAAACAGATAGGTATACACGGTTATTTCTCCTTACCTCGTTAAGCCATTATTTTCTTGGCGGAAAAACAAATAAATAAATAAAATTTGAAACACAATTTCCAACAAGAATTTTCTGCCAACTCTCAAATAAATAATAATAAAAAAAAATTGTTGGCGAAAAACTCTACTTATTTTTTTTGTGAAAACTTGAAGTTGACTTGAATTGAGTATAAATTACAAAGTTATAAATTAAATTTCAATAACAGTACAATCAAAGTATAAGACAAGTGAGGTACAAAGAATTGGAGACCTACTATGTATATCTTTAATATATTACACACTTACTTAAACACACTTAAAGCATGTGAAAACTTGTTTAATGTTAAATTATTTCAATAAAAATCACTAGTTTGTCGATAGAGAAAAATGGTCGATTATAATTTTGGAATATTCTAAATTTTCGCATATCAGTTTCTAAGTACACATTTTTTTTGCGTTTGGGCTATGAAAAAAAAAAATTATAAAAGCGTTTTTTTTTTTTGAAGGACAACGATTTAAATTTTCAAATTGACCATAAGTGCTGTTAAATACATTTTAAGTACCCGTCTGTGTGTATATATGGTATCAATTACCTTGTTATTGTTTTACATGTTCTTCTTTGAACGCCGATGACTTGATGTAAAATAATAATAACAATACCCACGTCTAATAATAATTAAGTAGAGTTATTCGACACTAAATACTTTTTATACGATAAAAATGAAACGTATTATATCCACCCGACGATAGTATTAAAATAAATTACATATATATATATATATATATATATATATATACATATTATTATAAAACGTGTGCGGTTTTAATTGCGCCATTAAGCGAACATGATTAGTGCAAATGCCGATGTGTGATCATGAGGTGATCTTGAAAATTGTAAAAAAAATAAATAATAATAAAAAAAAAATAGGAAGTAAATACGACAAACGTTTGCAGAGTCATTGAAAACGTAATAATAATTGACTCGTGTGATCTTCGGTGATCGTATAGTAATAATATTGTGGGGAAAAAAACACCGCCATATTATACCGGAACTTTGCTGATTTAATGCAACAGGAAGTTCGGTCGACTATAACTTACCGCGCGACAAGGTTGACATCCCAGCCTAAAGGGTTGTATCCATCCGACCGGATGTAAACGTGACTTATTACTTGCTTTATTGGGGTTTCACAAAATGTTTATTCCCGTTTTTTTCAAATTATTCACTTTATACCGTTTAAAAATACACACTTAACGCACCAAACTGACTTTTGTTAAACGTTATCTTTTGTTAAATTGTTATTGTTTATATTCAGGTTATTACCAGTGTACTGGTTACCGGATAAACGGTATATAAATAAGCAGTTAATTAATATTATTATCATACGGGGTGTTATCGATGATAAACAGCTGATAACGCGCATTTCCATTATCACCGTTTTAACGCAAAACATTGATAACAAAATTTAACTATACGTACATTTTTACATATTTTATACTTATAAATTTTGTTATTCGTTTCGTATAATTAAAATTGAGTTTATTTAGTGGGAAATATGTCGTCATGGTTTCGACTTCGGTACAGACAATATTGTTTAAGTTGTTACAAAAAAAAAAAAACAATTGCAGTTATAATGATTTTATTTAAGTATAAGAAATTATGGATAAAGATATCCAAATCGGAGTTGGAAAATGTGAAATACTTACACGAGGAAACTGAAAAAACCAAACTCGGCCTACCGTTTGACCGTGACCCGAATAGTGTATTATACAATATAGTGAGTAGTATATAATTCCTGTAAAACAAGTTATTGTTTATACATAATACTATTTTATCAACATTAGGCTCCGCACAGGCCGATCACCGTGTTTTTTTCTCCATAGAGAACCCAATAACGTTTAATTAAAATACAATATATAACTACCACGAATTGGCAAGTATCATGTTTAAGTTGACTGTAATGTACATTTCGTTTTTAACGCATAAATTTAATATTATTGTTGCAGTTTTGAAAACAATTGGCTAATTTTTTTTTTTATTATTCAACGAAAAACCCAATAACTTAAGCCGTTCAGCCGAATCAGCTTGGTTTAGTTTTATTCGTTTGGTCTACATTTTTTATTCACAAAATGCGCAATAAGCATTAGGTATACAATAATGGTTCTAGAACATTTATACATTATCATTACACTAAGTAAACACGTTTCTCCAAAACCAAAATAACTGTGGTAATTTTAGAGTTGACCCTTTAAGCAAATTTGCAAGATTATTTGAAGATTGATTAAACAAAAAAACAAAAAAAAACATCAAAATATCATTTATAATATAATATTTAAAATTAATTATATAAACTAAGAATGTTAATTTTCGTCTTAATACGTTTCAACTTTAAACATTTGTAGTAACTATTTGATTTTTTTATTTGATTACAAAATTCAATGTCGCGTTAAAAAAAAAAAGAAAGAAATAATCGTTTTTTAATCGTTTCAAAGTATTTGGCAAATATTATTGTTTTCCAATCGTCGAGTGACATTATTGTTGGTACAACTTATTTACAGAATATATTATGTGTATATATTTTAATATATATAGTTTGACTTGAGAAGGTATACCAGACTTAATAATATTGTTATCAGAGAGGCCACATATGACAATATTATTATATTTCATAAGGTAAAAACGCACACAAAGGTCAATGTTCAGCCGACAATCTCTGTCGAGTGTATTTTCATGTGTATATATATATATTTTTTTTTTATGTTTACAAATGATAAAGCAACGTTATCGGCAGACGGAATATTGTTTTTTAGATTTCGAATTCAGGGCTACAACCTGTACGAGCCGTGAGATAATTATTTACAGAAATAATAATAATAATAATATAACAGTGGAAAAACTCAATATTTCTCTGTATTAACCGTTAGAATATTATCGTTATTAAAAATTCGTATACCGTTCTCTTCGATGATATATTTTAAATACTACACTATGCCTTGAACTCGTTTAAATACTTCCACTTAAAAACCGTCGACGGAAAGGTCATTTTTATATTTTAAAAAAAAACATTAACCCTAAGGACATGTTTGTGTTTTGGTAGAGGATAGGGTCTAGGTCGCTCTGAATGCGAGCAAAACCGTCGCATGTCGCATCTTCTTAGTGAAACCAATGGAAATGGCTAAGATTTCTCTTACTTATTTCCCACAATTAATACACATATGTGTACAAAGTTTGATTCGATCGAACGAGCCCAATGCGGAGTTGCTAAATAGAAAACGAAAATCCGGTCAATGGCTATTACTTAACAAAACGCATACATACAGCTTCTGTTAGCTGGCCAATAAAAATTGAATAATATTATGTAAATGCGATTCATCCGACGCTATTAATAAACATAAACGGGCGGAGACAAAATTAACATAATATAAAAAAAAAACTGCAAATTACTTAACTGCGCGATAGGCCGTAGAATAATATTATGTATCATTAGGAGGGCACCACCGCTGAACAAATGCTTGTTGATCTAGTGGTAGTAATTACAATTTTTACTATGAAACAAATAAATCATTAAAAATCAAATACTATTTTTATGAGTAACATTATGGAGGACTTTTATCCACCTTAAGATTTAGCAGAACTCTGAATCGCTTATGTAGTAAGCAAAAAGGTGAGCTGCAGTGTGACCAGAATACCGAAAATACATTTCCTCGTTTCAGTTACGGTGTTATCATATGCAATTTTAATTTATCGATTAATAAGAATTACACGGTGCAGCGTTTAACAAACTTACTTGTAAAAAAGTATTTATTTTCGTTTAAAGTGGTCACACTGTCGCTCGCCTTCTTGATTACTTCGTCATGGCGTCACCAGACTTACTCTTTGCTCTAAACCCAATTTTGTTGACTTCTTCTGGACTGTGCTTGGTGGTTTGATCGTCACTGGGAACTTTACTTGGCTTACATAGCTGTGGTGAAATTTGGATAGCCCTGTAGGTAACAATTATTTTTTCTTTCAAATCTGTGTTTATCTGTGTTTATCACCGCGTTATCGGTGGTCTTTGGACACGTGCTCGATAACCACCGTGTCGGCCGCGGTTGCAGCCGAAGGGAACTGGGCAGTCACTCGGTTCCCAGGGGGACACCTGTTCGGTGAACTCGTGAATCCCTGTGATTCGACAACAACATGCTATTATAATATACCGTCGTCACACTTTTCGCCACGGGTCAATCGGGTCGTGAACGATTGAACGTTAAAAAAAAAATAACAACAATAATAATACCGAGAAAAAGTATTTAAAAATTGTCGCGCCGTCAGCAAAACCGAACATCGACTATTCGAATCGACCTAATTGCTGCGGAGAATTGTTTTTTGTTCAAATTGTGCATTTGCAGCGATAGCTCAGCAGGTGCATTGGCGGCGGCTTGCATGAGTAACGTTTACCTCGTTTGGTATTTAATTTTTTGGATTTTCGCTTTTTTTTTTTCCAGTATTGGACTTACTCAGAGCGGTTGCCCGAGCGCACCGCGAATGGGATCCGAGTGTATCGTCCGAATCTCAATCAGCTGAAAGTAGTCGTCGTCGTCGAAGATCCAGCCCGCAGTCTTTTGGTAAGCAACCATGGGCTTGTCTCCGATCAAATTGCCGTACCAGTCGTCGAAAAACCGATTGTTCGGCGTGCCTCCCCCCCGGCGCATGTCAGCCAGCTTTCAGCCCATACCCACGTTCAACGTCAACGACCCCTTTGGCAACCATGAACACCAACGGGCTCCCAACCGGCGAACGGGGAGCACCAGGACCAGGACCGGCGTGCCCATCAACATGCTCGTGTCGCACCAGAGGGGAATCAGTAACAGTGAGTAACGATTGTTGTCTTTCGGTTAAAAACACCAAGTCCTCACACTAGTCAGGTCGCCCCCAAAAAACCTAAAAGCGTTTTAGAAACAGCTGGTCAGGTCATCAGAGATCAGAGGATTAGCGCATTCCTCTCATCTCTGAACCCTCATCAATAACAGCGACCCCCAAAAACTATTTTAAAACGCGACGGTGTTTAGTAGCAAAAAAAAAAATACAAATTAGTTAATTAACTCTTCACTCTGTCAATCTGACCTTTGTGAATACATCTATTATGTTTATTGTACAGCATTGTCACAGATTGCATAAATACAAAAAAAAACACACCCCACGTATTTTTAATAACTTTAGTTCTGCCTTCGATGTAATTTTCTGATCTTAAACCATATAAAACTTCCCCCAAAAAAGCGAAATTAAAAAAAAATGTCCACTCCTTATAGGAGAGAAAGTATAATATGATTTTTATTGATTGTTAATATGCACAATGTTATATGTTTATTGTACTTCCAATTGAAAAAAAATATTAAAACCCATAGCGGTCAGTGATAAAAAACATAATTTATACCACCGTAACCATAAAAAATAATTCATTTATAACCTGTAACAAACATAAACAACTAGTAAAGTTTTGGTGACAAAAAAAAAATACAGACTGAACAACGGTTAAGACAAACATCACTGTGTAGGGTTGACAAATCACAGTGGCCATGTCACATAGATGACCGCCAGATGATTCCTTATAAACTTTTGTTGAGCCTTCATTTTATAGTTATTCGGTAAAAAGTAATTACACTAGTTGGAACAATATGAGACACTATGTAAACCCTTTAGAAGACCTTCAAATCAAATGTGGTTTTAGAGTAAAAAAAAAACCCACTAATAATCGGAAGTGAACGGTACGTCCAAACACAATTTGATACTCGATGAAATGAAATGTATTTTTAATAAAAACCTATCGATGAACTAAACACAATTTTAACGATCGTACGCCCTCGAAAATTTTGTCATCTTTCAATTATTTCGGTACAAATTAATAGATTCCATTTATAAAACCACTTAGGAGACTTGAAAAAAAAAATGTTTATTCGAGGCTATTTTTTGTCATTGAAGGTAGTCAGACGGCGGGACTTAATAAATTACCTATTGTTCGTCCCGAACAAATATTTGTATACTTTGTTGTTTATCGAATTAAGTTTTAAACGTAGGCTAAGATAGTGATGGCTGAAAAAATTAGCGAATTTACATAGAAAACAATAAAACCAAACCATTTGCCAATATTTTTGTGTATGCGTTGAATTTTGCCAAGATTATAATATAATAACATTATGTAATATCCCTATTTACAAGCAAATCAAGTTGGCCACACTGTTTTGTTTAAATTTTCGCGGGAAATCGACTAGCAGCGAGTACAGCTGATAAAGTCAATAGATAACGTTGCAATCGAATAATTGATAACATGATTCAGGTTAGCTCCAAGGTGGTCCCATATTGATTTCTTTGGTATTAGACCAAAACATACACCAGAGAATTGCCCAAAATCAAATCACAACACTTTTGTAAACAGCATACATTTTTAGAATTGTTTTGTTGTGTGTGAATTGTAGTTTCCTTGCTAATTAGGTTAGGTTAGGACCATACTAGGTCTAACCATCACTTAAATCTGTAAAATTAAAAATTAAAAGTTAAAATTACAAAAGTGACATAAGTAAGATTAGTTTAGGTTAGGTTAGGACCTTACCTGGTCTACTCATCACTTAAAACTGTAAAATTAAAAATTTTAAAAAAAGAACAACAAAAGTGGCATAAGTTAACTAAAAATCAAAAAATATATGTCTTATACATCAATTTTACAATACTTATTTATTGTTCATTTTTATTTAATTAAGAAATGAATCGTATGTTTTACTTGGTATACCGACTTCTTCAAAATTATAAAACAATTAATAATTATAAAATGAACTATAATTTTGTAATTACATTAAACGGAACAACAAATAAGCATCAAATTGTTGTATAAAAGTATTTATTTTTGGTCTATTAGTTAACTAATGTTACTTTTGTGTGTTTTTTTTAAAAAAATTTTAATATTACAGTTTAAAGTGATGACTAGACCTAGTAAGGTCCTTACCTAACCTAACCTAACTAATAAGGAAACTAAAATTCACACACAATAAAACAATTAAAACAATTTATGTTGTTCACAAAAGAGTTGTGATTAGATTTTGGACAGTTTTCTGGTATATCTTTTGGCCCAGTACCAACGAAATCAATATGGAACCACCTTGGAGCTAACCTGAATCATGTTATCAATTATTCGAATGCAGTGTTATCTATTGACTTTATCAGCTGTGCTCGCTAGTCGATTCCCCGCGCAAATTTAAACAAAACAGTGTGGCCAACTTGATTTGCTTGTAAATAGAGATATTACATACTATTATAATATTATCATTTTTGGCGAAATTCAACGCATACACACAAATATTGGCAAATGGTTTGGTTTTATTGTTTTCTATGTAAATTCGCTAATTTTATCAGCCATCACTATCTTAGCGTACGTTTAAAACATAAATTTGATAAACAACACAGTACACACATATTTGTTCGGGACGAACAATTAGGTAATTTATTAAGTCCTCCGGCTGACTACCTTCAATAACATCCGAGTCACCGAATTCACGGTGTAGTTTAGTAACGGTCAGATGAAAAAAAAATAAATGAGATTAAGAAAGGAAACTCTGTTACTTCAATATCAACAGTCACCGCGAATCACTCGAATTATTACGGCGCACCAGACCGTAGACTATTTTTTAGGCGTACATAAAGGAAACATTTCTCAACACAATTCGGTTTACGTCATAATATGCCAATTATTTATAATATTCTTTTGGTAGTGTAAAACATTACCTGAACTTGAAAAGAAATCCAGCGCAGCGGTCAGACGAAAACAGTATATAACTACAGACAGGCCAAGGAACTGTCTCAGATCATCTTCTTGATGAATAATACCATAACTGATAAAACCGCTTTATATGAGGAAAAAACACTTTATCCGCTTAGCTAAATAAAAAATACACAAGTTCAATTTTTTTTTAAGTGAAATATACAATAAAAGATGTATTAAAAAAAATTAAAAAACATTACCAAAACAAATAAGACTTTTCCTTTTGTTTTACATAAATTAAAATTCTTTAATATTTACCATCGTTATGCCACGTGCAACGCATATAAAACATATTTTTATAAGCAAAAAAAAGTGTTATTCAAATGTTAATAGAATAACATTTTAGTGGTATTTTTGAAATATGAATTGTATTTTTTTGCTTCAAAAATAAGTCACAAAATGTTGATTGTAAATGCATATTTTGTTGGGAAAAATGTCCTTTTTATTATTTAAAAAAAAAAGGTATAACGTCGATAAATTTGGTTTTACTGTGAATTTGTTTAAATGGAATCGTTAGACTTTTAATCTATACAAATATTGTGTATCAGTAAATACTGATTGAAATCTTTAAAAAAAAATGTCAACAAAAGATTTCCTACCGAGTTTAGTAAGGTTAGATTAGGTTAGGTTAGGTTAGGTTAGGTTAAGTTAGGTTAGGTTAGGTAAGCATTCAACACATTCATAGGACCTTACTAGGTTTACTTGTCAATTAAACTGTAAAGTTAAAAATTAAAAAAAAAAGAACAACAAAAGTGACATAAGTTAACTAAAAATCGAAAAATACATGTCTTATACAACAAATGTATAATACTTATTTATTGTTAAGTTTTATTTAATTAAGAAATTATTGTTTATTATGTAATTTTTAATTGTTTTATAACTTTGAACTATAAAATTAAAAATTAAAAAAAAAACAATAGTGACATAAGTTAGGTTAGGTTAGATTAGGTTATGACCTTACTAGGTCTACCCATCACTTAAATCTGTAAAATTAAAAATTAAAAAAAAAACAACAACAAAAGTGACAAGTATTATATCACCTACCGAGTTTGGTGAGGTTAGGTTAGGTAAATTGCAGCAAAAAAAAAATCCATTAATGTTTCCAAAAATATTGTCAAAAAATTTGGTAACAATCTTCAAATCTTTTTAAATCATGTTTTGACAGTCAATTAAAAATGTGTTTCGTAAATTTTATTTACATAACGTGTACTAAACATAATTATGTATAATAAATGTAATATAATAAATGTATTGTATAATACATTTTTAAAAAATGTCGTTTAAGTATATTATTAAAACGTTTTACATTTATTTTATTTTAAATAATATGATAATATTTCCACTGCTTTATTATTATAATTTTTTTTTTTTATTATTATAATAAATAAGGGCCTCGACTTCTGGGGTCATTAGTCATAAATTTTACATTAATTCTATATAAATGATTAAAATATAAGAGCTACAGTTTTATACATAGAAAATAGTGATCCACTTGTCTTTCCACTACTTTAATAATAATATTTAAACGACATGTTCAATACATTTCGCGTGATTAAAAATAAAAAAATATTTTTATCTTCAGCCAAAACTTGATTTTTAGACAAACTCGTTTTAAGCAATATAGTTTTTTTTTTTTAAGCTGTTCTAAGCTATTAACAGTCTGTTATGTGAACATCAGACAATTCAGTAGAACGCATTAGGTTAGACATCTTTTTTCATTTGTAATTTTCGTACAAAATTTTCGAATAAAAAGGTTTGTTGGAATTTCCAACTAGTCACGTTTTTTTTTTCAACAAGAATTTTAAGTTTAGTAGGTCAACAGGAAACGAAATCGAGAGTGGCTTTTATGTTTTTTTATTCAAGAATGAGCTTACCCGACGGTTTGTCGAACCCGGTTTGTCCACTCGGTTACATATTATATTATTATAGAGCTGTGTGTTATTGAAATGATAATATTATATTTTTAACACAGATAGGTAGTATATTATTATTACATTGGAGGAAGTTTTTTTTTTTTTTTTTAATACCTCATTGCACGCTGTTACGTGCGTGTACCTACCACGTTTATTGACCGAGATATGTAAGTATATATAATATAAATATATATATATATTATATATTACACTATATTATATAGGTACAATATATATATATAATATAATTAGGTACAGCAGCGACGGCGGTTAACCGAATTTCAAACCTAACCCGGTGCTTAAAAAGAGTGAAAGTTATTTTTTATTTTATCACTTGCCCACTTACATCTACTATCGTCTTAGTCACACCGGACTGAGATTTTATTTAAGACATTTAAGTAGGTACACATTTTTTATTTTTACATATATTATATTATTGTTTTCGGCACAATAAATCAAATAATAATAATAATTGTGCAACACTATAAACCGGTGTTGTGTACAATTTCATCAACAAAAATCTAAAAACAAGTTATTTTAAAAACAGACCGTTTCGTGTAGGTCAGTATTATAATAATAATAATTGGTATTTAGAATTTTGCAATTCGATTTTTTTTTCAGAGGAAAGGGAGGGGGAATAGTAATAAGACAGTAATGAGTTCGCTTCCGTTATTGTTTCTTGATATAACAATTTATATTGTAGGAAATCATTCCATAATTGCACTAATAATAGAGGTTTTCAATGATAAAAAAACTATGACAAATATTTAAAAACCGCAAAATTATAATATCCACAATGAAAACAAAATTTTACAGTTGGAAGTTTGACAAATCGAATGGCAATATTTATTATACTGTAACAATTTGTTGATTACAATTATTTATTTTTTCAACTGCCCTTTTACTTAACTTGTTTTATGAACATCATCAGGGGGTCGCAATAAGAGAAAAAATATGAAGTAAGCTAAAAGGCGAGATGCAGTGTGACCACAATGACGGAATTACATTTCCCTGGTACATAATTTTTAATCTTGTTTCACTACAGCAACATAATATGACTTATAAGTGACTATATTAACTATTGATAATAGTTGACGAGCATAACAACACTGTGCAGTGTTAAAAAACTTGTAAAAACAAAGTGTTTTTGTTTTTATTCAAAGTGGTCACACTGACGATCGCCTTCTTGATTTTATAATTAATGATGTCACAGCTTTATAATATGTTATTTTTACACTATGAATGCTATTGAACACTGGCATAACACAAGAATTTATTCTATAAAAATAATTACTATTATTACAACCTAAAGATAACACTATTTATTATTTATCACTACTCGCACTCGCCTGTGGACGTTTTCTGCGTTATAATTTATTAACAAATCTAAGCAATAGGTACAAATGGATTTCGCGTTAACATTGCCTATATGGGTTTTTTTTATTATTTCTATACATTACTTATTTTTATGCACTCTGAAGCCTCGAAACCAATTAAGTACCACCGTATTGCGTCTTGCAGTCAGTATAATAATATGATTTATAGTGCATAATAATATATAAGAAGGTGCGCTATTATTTAATTCCGACTAAGAAATAATAATATATATATATATACCTATTTTTTACTATGATAACGCTTGTCTAACAATAAGTTAATTACATTTGTACTACCGTCCCGTGTAATTATTATTATTGTCGAAACGATTATTATATTTCACCTGTTGACGGACAACACACTGACAAAAAAAAATGTTTTTCATAATTTTTCCAAAGTAGGTTTTCTAAGCAGAAGCAAAAAATAGTAGGTAACCGACATAATTGTTAATATTTCACAATCTGATGCACGCATACCTATATGTAGGTATACATCTTGTGACATCGGACATTAAGTCAGTTGTTAGACACGACTATCAGACCAAAACGTGAAGCTATGTAATAAACACCCGTACAGCTGCTGCTTCTTGCACGTTAAAGATGTTTCAGTTATAAAAAAAAAACTTTACAATTACTACAATTATTCTCAGAACGAAGCTTTTGTTAAAAAAAATCATTTGAACCGTTTTTTAACCACCACATAATTATTTGCAACTTATAATAATATGTTATTTTTAAACCATTAATACTTGGTACATAAACCAAAAAGAATAATCAGAAATATTAATAATAATGTATACACCGCATACTATAAGTGTGTATACTAAATGCATTAATGTGCTATTTATAAATCTATTATTAAACGCCTATTGTAAATGTGCTAGTGGCAATGAGTATAGTAAAATTGTAATTAAATAAATAAATAATAATAACAATAGTAGTTATTATTATACATAAATTGTATTTATTATATATAATCAAAACATATGTTATAATATGATATTGAAACAATAAATCAGATATAAATTGAAACAAATTATAATAATAATGATAAAAATCATACTAGCGTGTATACTTAATGCATTAATGTGCTATTTATAAATCAATTATTAAATGCTTATTGTAAATATACTATTAACATTAAGTATAGTAAAATTATTTTAGTATAATATTTTATATAAAATTATATTTAAATAAATACAAATAATAATAATAGTAATTATTAATATACACAAATTGTATTTATTGTATATAATCAAAACATATATTATAATATGATATTGAAATAATAAATCAAATATAGATTGAAACAAATAATAATAATAAATATCAAATCAAGTTTTAAATTACTTAACTATTTCGAACTTAAAGCAATAGTTTTCTTAAATTAAATACTATTTTGTCATACTAAACAAGTTATTTGTTTGTTTTTTTTATAATTCAAATATACATTATTATTTAAATTATGTGTGGTTTTTTTAATGATATGCAAAAGTTTCGATATTTTTTATTTTATTACAAAATCCTTCGTCTAATAATTTTGAGTGAATGTTAAATACATGTACATAGTTTAAGACTAACGTAACCTAACCTTACTGAACTAACCTAACCTAACATTACACTTATGAAAAATAACATTTTCAAGTCACAGCTATAAAGACATTGATAGAAGCTTTTCAAAGGTGTTAATAACATTTATTGAACAATTATACCTGATACTTAAAGAAGATATTTTTTTTTTTTAATTTAATTGTTTCGACGTTTATTTCATATTTTGCTTAAACAAAAAAACGTCCATCCAACTTTTGTTATACTCCTTGACATCTAGGTCATTGACGCGGTTGCGGCTAATTTTATTAAAAAAACAAAATCATAAAACAATATAACTGTAATAAAAAAAAAAATTGTAAAAATTGTAAAGCCGGGCCTTTGGGTGTTAAATAAAATTCAAGCACACGGATACTTAAATATCAGGTGTTAATGGTTATAGTAAAAAAAATTTATTGTAAATAAATAAAAAAAGCGAAGGGCAGATGTCGTTTGTGCTTATTACCTAACCGTATAGTGCTTTTTATTAAGGACGTACAATATTTTTTGACTGTAAACAAATTTTTATAATTTATAGTTTAAAACATTTTGTAACACCGTTTTGTAATAATTGTGTTGCGCCTACGTTGCGTTCAGAGGCCTTTATTTAACGATCCATAAACCATATTTGTGTTACAATCGTTCATTAATCATGACCACAAAACCGATCTTCACCGAACCATTCAGTGAACTTACTCACACACACACTATAACAACACTCCACCCGTGTGTATAATTATTACAGTATAATGTTATATAATGATACACCTATCTATATTGTAGGGTACGTGACGAAATAATCACCTGTGGTATTTTAATTGTCTAAAAAAAAAATATCCTGTCTGGTTAGGCGGCGATTAAGATTAATTGTTAAGTGTGAGAATTCAAAAAAAAAACGAACCACAAATAAAAATTGTCACGCCATTTTTTAAACTGAATTTAATGTGTGTATAATTTTAGGTTAGGTTTCTAAAAGCAGCTACTCGAGCGCCCTAATAATATTATATTAAATGTGCTATTAACAATAAGTACAGTCAAATTATAATATATTATTTTGTATAAAATTAATTTCAAACAAATAAAAATAATAACTACAATAGTAATTATTGTACATAAATTGGATTTATTATATATAATCAGAACATATATTATAATATGAAATTGTTACGATAAATCAATTGTGGATTAAAACAAATAATAATAATAATAATAATAATAATAAAAAAAATATCATACTAGTGTGTATACTAAATGCATTAATGTGCTATTTATAAATCTATTATTAAATGCCTATTGTAAATATGCTATTAACAATAAGTATAGTGAAATTATTATAATATAATATTTTATATAAAACTATATTTAAATAAATAAATAATATTAATAATAACAATAGTAATTATTGTTATACACAAATTGTACTTATTAAATATAATCAAAACATATATTATAATATGATATTGAAACAATAAATCAAATATAGATTGAAACATATAATAATAATAATGAATATCAAATCAAGTTTTCAAATCTTAACTATTTCGAACTTAAAACAATAGTTTTCTTTAATTAAATATTATTTTATCATACTAAACTGGTTGTTTGCAAAACGTCTAACGACTTACATTAGCTTTGAGATAATTTTAAATTTATATTTTTGTTTTTACCGGTAAATATTTTTAAAATATCAGCACTAGAAAAATGATGACTTGACATGTTTTTCTGACAACAACGCGAGTTTGCTTTTCGTGTCTTATCCAGTATCAAAACGGCTACGAATAATAATATAATAGTACTATAATTGATTTCAATTGGAAAACAACTTAATATTATACAAGTGACCTCAATAATAATAATAAAAAAAAAACACCGGCTATTATGATGGTATTCACTCCGGAACGGTTTTTTTTCTTATGAGAAAATAGCACAACGATACAAATTGTTGAAATACATAAATGAGCCATGCCAAATGTGACTATATCAATGACAAAAACCAAAAATATCAGCGATTTTCAGGAGGGTTATATTTAATAAACACCCGTTTTTGAGTTGATAAAATACTTGATCATCTTAGTTTATACATACTATCTAAAAGCATTGTTTCTAATTTGATGATACAAATTGAATTGGTTATTCAACGAATGTTAACTCCTAAAAACATAACAAGATTACAAGATTATTATTGACAGAAACCATCCTACAAGGATCCGTTTGAACCTAAGCAACTCAATTCTTTTAAAATAATTGCAATTTTTCTTTTTGAAAGCTTTTTTATTTATGTTAATTTGAAATGTTTTACAACCAATTAACGATAATTTGCTGAAAATATTGACTGGTAGCTACCAACGGTTTTGACAATAGTCGTTAAGGAAAACCAAGATCAATAATTATTATAATCTAGTTTATCTAGTACTGCTTGATATTAAGTATATCATTATGTTTATTAACAATAACAACTACTGTAGTGGTTTTTTTTTCAAATAATTTATTATACCTTTAATTTATTTTCGAAGCAATTAAATCAAATCGATTACATTCGTCGTAAATAAACATTGAAATAATAAAATTAAAAAAAAACAATTCTTCTTTAGTTATTAGGCATAATTGTTCAATAAAATTTGATATTAACATTTTTGAAACGCTTATATCAATGTCTTTATAGCTGTGACTTGTAAAATGTTATTCTCCATCAGTGCAATGTTAGGTTAGTTCAGTAAGGTTAGGTTAGTTTAGCCTTAAACCATGCTTTCAAAATTATTGGACGAAGGATTTTGTAATAAAATAAAAAAATATCGAAACTTTTGCATGTCATTAAAATAAAACAAATAAATAAAATAATAAAATACATTGGAATTATAAAAAAAAACAAATAACCAGTTTAGTATGATAAAATAGTATTTAATTTTAGAAAACTATTGTTTTAAGTTCGAAATAATTAAGTATTTGAAACTTGATTTGATATTTATTATTATTATTGTTTGTTTCAATCTATATTTGATTTATTGTATCACTATCATATTATAATATATGTTTTGATTATATATAATAAATAAAATTTGTGTATAATAACTATTGTTATTATTATTTTTTATTTATTTAAATACATTTTATACAAAATATTATATTATAATAATTTTACTATCCTTATTGTTAATAGCATATTTACAATAGGCATTTAATAAAAGATTTATAAACAGCACATTAATGCATTTAGTATACACACTAGTATGATATTTATTATTATTATTTGTTTGAATCAATATTTGATTTATTGTATCACTATCATTTTATAATATGTGTTTTGATTATATATAATAAATCCAATTTGTGTATAATAATAATTACTATTGTTATTATTTTTTTAATTTATTTAAATAGTATTTTACATAAAACATTAAGTTATAATTTTACTAAACTTAAAAAAAAACCAAATTAATCTTTCTTGATATTAGTATATATATATATATATATATATATATATATCACTATGTTTATGAACAATAAGAACTACTGTATCGGATTTTTTTCTTCAAATAATTGATTACACCTTTAATTTATTATCCAAGCAATTAAATCAAATCGATTACACCATTCGGTTTCACGCATTAAAAGGTATCGAATGGATACAACTCATTCATTTGACATTTTTATATAGTGTTTTTTTTTACATACTTATTATTAATAATTAATGTATATTTTGCGGTTTTTAATAATCTACGGTTATTGGTGTGTTCCAGGTCGATTAGCAGTAATTATAGTCGGCCTTGTGGCTCTAATAGCTGGATTGATACTATCTTCCGTTCCTTGGGTTCATTATGTAATACTAAAGGTATGTATTAACGGTTTTGTTACAAAAATTAATTTATATATATATATATATATATATATATATTTTTTTTTTTTTAATAATAATTTGTTCGCCAACGTAAGTATTTTACATAATTAGCATTTTACATTATTTGCCATTAGAACAAAAACCCGAACATTGTGCTATTTAGTACAGAATTATCTTGGCGCAAACATTTATTCAAAACTTATGTACATTTGGTTGCATAATAGTTTAGTTCCTTCGAGAGAGACTGTGTAGTCAATATATTAGCTGCACACTATACTCGTTCAAGTGATACTTTTTACACATATTCACAATAATTGCGCAGGGTAATTATGTTATAAACATGTTGGTCGATCGCAGTGAAGGCACAAGACCTTCATATTTCATTGATGTTTTTTTTTTAAATATGTATAACATTATAAATGTGTAAAATATTTCAACTTTTATAAATTGTATTTATTGTACACAAAAAAAAAGTGCGCTGTTCGATAGGTTCATGAACCTGAAAAAAAAAACAATTAGGTCGACCGACAAGTATGCTAATTATTACATTAGGTTTAATGAGAGAAATTTGTTTTGTAACACCAATAAACTACAACCGATGGTACCTTTACATCGATTGTACCTATTGGAAATAATATTAATTTGATGTAATAATAATAATAAGAATAATGAAAGAAACAAATTCCTTTCAGAACTTGAAACTATGGAACGGTACGCTAAGTTATCACTACTGGCAAAAGCCCGGCGTGTTAAGACTGACAAAGGTGTTCATATTCAACGTGACCAATCCAGACGGGTTTCTGCACAACGGTGAAAAACCAAAACTCCAAGAAGTCGGCCCGTTCGTCTACAGGTAAGTTTTTCTAACAGCCATGACTTGCTTGTAAACTTGGTTAGGTTAGGTTAAGTTAGGTTAGGTTAGGTTAGGTTGGGTTGGGTTAGGTTGGGTTAGGTTTATCCCACTTTGGTGACATCAAATTTGTCGTTTTGACTTGCAGCAAATTTTTAAACTTTAAGTAAAAGAAAAAAAGTGTCTTAGTGTCTTTGTGTCTATTTCTTAACCTTCTGACCAAGCAAGTTACTTAAAACGACCATTACGGTATGACGACGCATCAAGTTAACGAGTCGATCACTTTTGATCGTCACAAATAACTGCGATGACCAATTAATTATTTTTGTTGTAATTCGCCAAAGCAATTTTCCGGTAAAAATTCGCCTTTATGCACATAATGCACTGAGCGAAGCCATTAAGACCAAACGTGCCTCGCCGCGTTATTCAAATTATTGTTTAAAATGCATACGGCACAATGCATACGGATGATGATTATTAAAAAAAAAAAAAAGAAATTCATAGTTGAAATCAGATAAAATGCTTTTTTAGTATGTACATGAACAATAATTGGCGAATTGTACATTTATCATTGTCAGTTCATCGTTCGTTTCCGCACGAGTAGCAGACTTTTTGTTTTTAACAATAAAAGAAGTGCACCTACTTTATGTCGCAGAGGCTACATTATATATTAACTAGGTACCACTCATAATGTAATATTATGTACCTATTTAACTACAAGGATGAATATAATGGCGCACAACAGCGTTATTATGCTGCTGGTAAAAACTTTATTGTCAAACCACTGAAACAAAATTAACTAGTTTTCCAAATCGATATTCCACCTTTTTGCATTTTGGCACGGAAGAAGGGCTAAAATCATTTTAATGGGTTTCATTCAACATCGAGTTGATCTAGTACCAACTTAATATAACTTAACTTTCAGGTTGATAACCTAAACCCAATCTAATGGACGAAATCGAAGTTATTTGGAAAACAATTTTTTAATTTATTTTTCACAATACATTATATTATTAATCCTTAACTTGGCAGACCTCGAAAATCACTATTGAAAATTATTCGGTTGACTATATTAGACTAGTTTAAGGTCGCTGAATTAAAAAAAAAAAAAATTACATTTCCTGCTTATTTACCAATCATGTGTACAAAACATATGTAAAACTACTTTTAAACATTTCCTTCATTCAATTGTTATCTAATATTATAAAACTACCTTATTGGTTTTATTTTTTTTAACTAATTGAGTAAAATCTCGGTTTTGTAATAAATAAATAAATTTAAAAAAAACTTTTTCTAAATTATTTAATTTATAATACTAAATAAGATAATATAAAAATATTTAATTATACTATAACTATATGAACTACTGCATGAATTTTTTTATTTTTTATGATAAAATTAGGAATGATTAATATTACAATACAAATATATATGCCATTATAATGTGTTTACTGCATTCTATCGATATAAAAAAAAACATGCTTTTCTAAAAAATAGTAAAAAAAGGACTAAAAAGTTAAAAATAATAATACTACAAGAACAATATACCAATCAGTTGTAGCACATCTTATTTAAAATGTCACAATACATTATATTATTAATCCTTAACTTCGCAGACCTCGAAAATCACTATTGAAAATTACTCGGTTGACCGATAATTCAATTACTTTGAAAATTAACTAAAATTTTAAACAATGTTAAACATTAATAATTTTTGACTAAGTAGAAAACAAAGTCCCTCATAAATTTATCAGAATAATGTTTCATGTTGTAAGTTTTTTTGCAATTTAAATTTGGTTCTACGTGTGACACATACATTTCATAATTCTTAACTCTGAGTGAATGTGGACTTTGTGAGATCATTGCTCCAGTGGGGAGTGCACCATCTCGGTTTTATCTGACCTCAGGTGTATTATCCCAGGATGTTGTCTAACTATTGTCGACGGTCTATTATATTATGGGTAATTATTATAATACCCGCAATAGTGTTATTACCCTTTTTCGGAATCGGTCGAACGCAACGGCACGCGTGTTGCCAATGGGAAGGTCATCAAGGACGTTTGGTATATAGGGCGCCGTTTCACGGTTTATGGTCATTTTGTGCTATGGTGGTCCACGAGACGACTCTCTACACAGTTTTGTAATTCGCCGGCGACAAGATCTTCATTGTGCAATCCGCATAGCACAGCTATATACCTAACTACAATATGTACACACACACTCACAGAATATCATACAGCGTTCCAAGCGTTTCCAGTTGCAACGATAATGTGAATCTCTGTAGATCAGCAACACGATTTGAACCGACTTAGTTGGCCAGAAAGTTTAGATGAAAATACAAAATACCTTATCAAAATGTTCAGTAAATCAAACGCATACATTTAAGTTTCAAAAGTTACCCTTATTAAAATGTAATGAACCAATCTCAAGGTTCCCTATACTATGTTACGGAACAACGAAACATCTATGGGTTCAATATAAAACCTCAAATGAACGTTTATAATAATTCTGGGTTCTGGCAGGAAAAGAAAACCGTTAAATTATTATTAGTCCAGGCAAATCAGAAGAATAGCAGAAAGAATTCTGGAAAGCTGAATTTTGGTATACACCTAAAGTGAGAGATCCTTAGTAACATACTAAAAGTCCCCTAAAATTGGATGCTTGCTAGCTTGGCTCTTTGTGTCAACAAAATTAGTTTTTTGCAAATAACTCGTTAATTTTTAAGATTACAAAAAAAAATATTTATATACTTTAATGTAGACGAGGTAATTATCTATAAAAAAAAGTTTTTATAAATATTTTTGTGGGAACAATATTTACTTAGATAATTACAGTTCACACATGTAATTTATTATCAAAGTATTGGAAACTTGTATTATTTGTGTATTGGATATAAATAAGTGCGCAATGTGTTATGGTCTGTTTTTATTTGAATTGTAAAATGCTTTAGTTGAGTTTATTAAATAAGGCCGCTTATTAATGAGTTTAAAGCACTGCACTTTTACTTTTCTTTAAATCCTTCTCTCATTTTTACCTTTTCCAAGTTTAACAATAAAAAAATTATTGGTAGTAGGGAGCCACACCTACTTAAATAATTAACAGATCAATATATTCACCAAATACTATTACTTTTTCATTAAACAATGATAAATCTATGGCGGTGTTTTCAAAAATAACTTTATAGCATGCAAATTAACCTTGTTTTTTTGTTTTGTTTGTTAAATAATAATAATAATAGGTATTCTATTGATTCAGTTCATATAATATCAAAACAGACAATAACATAATGCACACTTATTTATATCCAATAGAAATACAAGTTTCCAATACTTTGATGTGTGATTACTAAGTAAATAATGTTCCCACAAAAAAAATTATAAAAACATTTTTTACGGATAATTACCTCGTCTACAATAAAGTATAAAAGTATTTACCTTTTAATCTTAAAAAATAACGAGTTATTTGCGAAAAACTGTCACAAAGCGCGGAGCTAGCAGGCATGCAAACTTAGGGGACTTTTAGTATGTCACCAAGGACCCTTCAACTAATGTGTATACCAAAATTCAGCTTTCCAGCGTTTTTTACCACTTGCCAGGTTATAATACCAGATGATACAATTTGAAGAATAAATACTGTACATGGACGGCTGGGAGCCTCTGGCAGCTAGTTTATATAATTAATTATGGTCACGGTAATGGGGAGATTTTCATATCAGGTTTAAAGAATTGAGTTGGCAACGCTGTAGCCGTTTGTTTACATGCGATAACGGATTGTTCACCTCCGAAATTCGCAGAAACAAGGGAAACCTTGGCGGGAAGTGAAAAAACCGTCTTGTAAACGTTTTTCCGTTCGATGAAAGATAAAGATGATATCCCGATAAATCCGCTCGTGTCTATATTATAACCGACATGGCTATTCGCCCTTGTGCTGAATACCTAGCACCTAAACGAAGTCCTTGCGTGATCAATATACGTATAAAAACGGTAAATTAATAATTATTGTTCTTAGAAAAATTCCTTTTCAAAAAGCCAATTGTCCTAACCTCTAACCAAACTAGCATCATCCACAAAATGACATAAAATTTCTCGGTTGAATCTAGCCCGTTCTGGTGTGCAGTGTTGCCAACTAGACAAAGTCAAGTTCCCAAAAAAAGTTATCAGCAAGTCCTAAATATATATTATATTTGTTTGTAGATTTTGTGCCATAACTATTGATAACAGTTAACATTATGATAAACATAAGTAAGATTTTACAACGAAGTCAACATCAATTACACATATTTTAGGATATAATCCATAGGAAATGACTTACAATCTAAATCTAGGGATATATCCCTAGAGTTGGGAACACCGCTGATGTGTTTGGGACCGAACCGATTGTGATTAATTGAAAGATCTTAAACTGTTTGAGGTTTTTATATAAAGGTAAACTTTAAAGGTTTTTATAGTTAAACAAAACATTATTAGGTAACTAACAAATACAATAATGCTGGATAGAAGCTAAGAAAGAAAACATGCTTAACTACACATATCAAAAACAAGCTAAAAACGATAGTAACAACAGAGTAGTGATAACAACATTATGATAACATTTTTTCGGTTTTTCGGATAATGTAAAAATGTATGTAGATATCATATTATACAATGATTAAAATGTATATTTATTTTCACAGCTAGCTGTTGTTACCGGGAGCGCGTTGCATTATTATTATTATTTAAATTTTTTCAACTGTCAGGGTGTTGGAAATTCGACGAGACGGACCCGTTGTTGTGACTTGTGTCTATGACCATGAATTGCATGTCTTTAGTAAAAGTAAAAATCGGAAAGACCCCGCCGTATGTTGTAACACAAACTGCTTCATTTTACTTCGGGAGCTTCGCGTCTACAACACACATAGGCCGCTTACCGTCCTTGACCCGAGTCTCAGGAATTTACCAAGTTTTTTTTAATTTTTTTTTTTATTTGTTGTATCGGTTATTATCATATGTAATGTCTGTTCGATAACGCGCCTAAGGTTTGCGATTCACCAACTATTGTTGAATACACTCTTAACACAACAATGTTAGTTAGCAGTTCATTTAAATTTAACATCTGGTTAAATGAAATAAGTTTCACCATAAAATGTATTGTATTTCTATTTGTCAAGTTAACTAAACGTTAGATGGGTTACCAAAGCGGTTATCTCGATTCCAACGTTCTCATTGGTTATTAAGATATGTGATAACTGATAACTGATTGTGATATTTAATTTGTCAGTTTGGTATTGTTTTTGACATTTTATTTTACTTTCTTTTAACGTATCGGTTTATACTAATAATTGATATACATTTTTTTTAAAACATTGTTTAAATAGTCTATACATTTCTAAAAACAATTTGTCATCAAGATCATTAAAATAATTTTTCTATTTTGAAAGCTTTAAAAAAAGGTAGTTAGTGATAAGAATTATTTCCAGTGTTATTCTCAGGACATACAAGACATAATAATTTTATCTAAATTATAAAATACAACAAATTATGATATTTGAACATATAATGCAAGTCTGTGTCATTCCTTTTTACCTAATCTACCTACATAAAATAACTTCTGCTTACCTAATAAAGGGTTATCCAAGTTGTCTTTTCTATTGTTCTCTAAATACTCAATACAAAGAAGGTCCTCATAAAATGTGTAATTCGTAATTATATATTACAAACCCAATTTTCACTAAATAGTTATTAGTTATAATTATTAACAACAAGTTCAATTCTTAACAAATGTTGGTGAAACCGACTGCCAATGTTTCAGTATTCATATTTGAATAGTAAAATATACATACAAACAAATATAATATGAAAATACAAAAATTCTAATCTAATCTAATCCAAACTAAATATTATAAAATTTCATTCAAATCAAATTAACCGGTGGTCTTTCTTCCCCGCATAAACCGTAACGTCTAAACCTGATAATCATAATAATAATAATAGCCCACCGATGATGACATGCTAAAATCGGCAATGTTAGTGTGAAGCAAGTAAAAAAGGAGAAAGTGGTCAGAACCTTTCCTGCACAAACACTATTACACCGTTCAAAGATCTAGAGTGGCCCGCGGAGGCTGTACCATAAAATAAAATATATTATATTATATTACTATCGAGCGTGATGCAATGATCTAGAGACGTTAAAATTGTCACTGTTGCTAAAAAAAAAAAAAGTTTAAAAATTTATACAATACACCTACACACCGTCAAGTTTTGGATTTTCAATACAACAGAGAAACAACGATAAGGCTTAGGCTTATAGTATTTATAAAAAATGTAATCGTCGAGAGAGGAGTACTTTTCAAGAAACTCATAATGACTCAGATTCAATGATGTAATTTTTACAAAAAAAAAATTAAAAGAGAAAGATTATTTTTTATAACAATAGTCGTTTTGTTAATAGTTTGCAAAGTTGCAAAAAATATTTTAATTTTTTTTATAATTATTATTAATTAATTAATAATTATTTATTTTTATATATTTTATAATTTAAATTATAATATACGTCAAATTGTTCAAGATTTTAAGGTAAATATTTTTTTTTTTCAAATATAGTTGTACAATAATACAAGTTGTATTTTTATTGATAATTATTATTTATTATTTTTTATAAATTTAAAAATGAAAATAATTAAGATTTAATTAATTAGTTAATTTTATTTTCTTAACAGGCACAAGTGCCCAAAACAAAATTAACAGTAATATTTATATTTATTTACAAAAAGAAGTAATACTAAAATAACGCTATACAATTTAAGACATTGAGTGTCAATTAATTTAATCGGCAATTCATTTTTTTTTAAATTTAAACATTGTAATGTATAATTCGAATGATAATTTTAGGAGCATATTTGTGTATTTTTTAAGAGCTATAAGTCCCTAGGCCTGTGTTAATAACTATTATTTTTACCACAGTCGAGGCAATTGATTTTTACCATAGTTTAATTGTACGTTATTGGCCACTTAAAACGAACATAATATTATTGTGTAACAGTAATTATTATATATATATATATATATATATATATTTACTGCATTCATGACCTTGCGTATTGCTCATCTAAAACGGCATTGAGTCGCTTAGAGAAATAACTTAATTTTACCTATTTAATTCGTGCGCTATACAAGTAAAAAACAACAAATCAATATGGCTGCATTTTTTTAAAAATGTTATTAACATAATCCGGCATTATTTATTTGATCATAATAAATTACAGCCGACGTTAACCCGTTGATTTTAGAGGCTGTCCAATGTGGCGACACTTAATAAGATAGGGGCAAGATTTTTTTAAAAAAATTTTTTAAAGTTAAATCTCTCAACAGCTTAATGTCGACAAACTTATTTCCCGCATTACGTTAAACGTTCGTCAATGACAAAGGAAATAAAACACCATTAGCTAGGCGATTACAATAATAATAATAATATACTTTAATCGCATGTATTGTTTTGAGTTGACAAAACGAATCATTAATTTCACATAATCTCTCTCTCTCTATATATGTATACATTTATAAGTGTGTGTATGTATTTTATAAAGGCAATTAGGATATCTTAATTTCTCCGTCTTGAAAATATGTTAATGTAGGCGTATTAAAATATATATAATATTTTTTTAAAAAACCAATGATCGATCGACAGTGTGTGTGTGTCATTAGTTAGTGTTTTTCAAAGGTTAATAATGTATATTATTTCCTTATTATCATATTATTATTATTATTATTATTGTTATTTCGGTTGGAAATTTCAAAACGGCAGACCTTCAAAACGGAAGGCCGTCGGTTTAATAAAAAGCGTTGAAAGTGTCTTCGCACACACAACCGTTATGTCACTTGTAAAAGCACACCAGGCAGTCTTGTCTCTTGTTGTTATTGATTGGCACGCATAATAATAGTAATACAACTGATTCATAACATTGATAGTAGCTTTCTTAAATGATTATGTTTTTATGTAAAGAGAAGAAGACAATGTTTAGATAATCCCCAGCGTGATTTGACAATAGGTTTTATTATTTCGAATGCAACCAGCCCGGTACAGCAATCGTCGTACTACCTATACTATTTAAGGTCGATTATATTTGAGAATTGTTTAAAACAACGTTAACTAGCTGACACAAACTAATACCGACATGTCATGTTAATTATTTTAACTAAACATTTGTTTTATACACATTTTCAGAGAAGACATGGAAAAAGTAAACATTCGGTTTCACAATAACGGGACGGTAACGTACCAACATAAAAAAATTTTAGAATTCCTACCACATCTTTCGGTTGTCAAAAAAGATGACATCAAACTGACTGTTCCAAACATTCCTTTGCTAGTACGTATACCTACCGCCCGGCAAGCGTTTACCGCCCAAAAATATATTACAATTTTGTGTTTTTTGTTTCACCCAGACATTGACTACGCAAGCCAATAGTTTACCGTCGATATTAAAAAGTTCACTCTCCGCGATACTGAGGTTCTCTAGTCTAACTCCGTTCAAACACGTTACCCCGCAGCAACTGGTCTTTGGCTACGACGACCCGTTGACTTCTTTGGCCAATACTTACTATCCAAAAGGGAAGAGACCTCCCAAACAAATGGGACTGTTCCTATTGGTGAGTACAAGCCGTTTGAAATTATTACAATATCAGCTGTGGTCGAGATGGGTCGGGTGTTTTGTGTAAAAGGAGGATGCCTTTAAGATTGAAAGGTAAATTGTATAGGTCGGTAGTGAGGCCAGCAATGTTATATGGGAGATAGAATAAGAAATGAAAACATAAGGGCGAGTCTAGGAGTGGAGAAAATGAGAGAGAATAGACTGAGATGGTTCGGTCATGTTATGAGAAGAGATGAGACAGAGGCAGCGAGAGATGTTATGAAGATGAATGTAGGGGAAAAGAAGAAGAGGATGGCCAAAGAAAATATGGATGGATGAAATGTAGAAGACCGACCTCTATGGAGGAGTAGGACTAGGGTGGCCGACCCCATTGGGAGGGTAAGGCGAAGATGTAGAAGAAGAAGATCTGTGTGGTTGAGAGCCAACATTTGATAGTTATATGATATGCACATAACGTGTAAACCCTCAAAATTTTACAAATATCAGCCTTTGTCTCTCAAAACAATATGGTGGTATAATATTTTATCGCAATGACGACGGGTAACCTATTTTGTTCTTTGTAATACATTAGCGAAACGGCACGCTAGACGAAGTCTCCACAATCTATACCGGACACAACGGAATGGAAAACTTTGGGCTTCTCGATCGAGTGAACGGAATGGACGAACTGCCGTTTTGGAAGGGTTCGCCGTGTAATTCCATTAAGGCGTCTGAAGGTAACATCAACAATAATATCATGTTTACAAGTATCTCAATATCTAACTGGAATCTATTTTAACTTGAACAGGTTCGTTTTTCCCTCCGAGAGAGATAACAAAGTCTGACATTGTGCACGTTTACGATAAAGATCTGTGTCGAGTGTTGCCTCTAAGATACCGTAAAGATGTACTCAAAGACGGCGTGGTAGCTGGTTACTACACACCTGATGACAAAATGCTAGAAACTGTAGACGTTAACCCCGAGAACGCTTGTTTCTGCGAAGACAACACCAACTGCACTATCAAAGGATTGCAATACATTGGACCATGCCAATTTAGTAAGTAGATTTTGTTAAATTAGACTGAAATGTCAAACCAATAGCTGTTGACGCATTGACCGACCGAATTAGTTGTTTGAATTCATTTGCTAGAATGTAGGATAATATCAGACCAGACGAGGCGATATATTATTATGAAGATGAGATGTGAGGTTGTCGGTGAAGTCGATAGG
Organism: Adelges cooleyi; assembly: GCF_023614345.1. Taxonomy (NCBI): domain Eukaryota; kingdom Metazoa; phylum Arthropoda; class Insecta; order Hemiptera; family Adelgidae; genus Adelges; species Adelges cooleyi. The sequence continues at coordinate 4,105,764 of NW_026095751.1, forward strand.
TTCAAGTATTTAGGATTCGCAGAAGAATGATGCAGGAGATAGTTGAACATAATATTAAGAGTTATATAAAGATGGCCATTGGGCGTGTGTGTCTGAAAGCCGTGTCAAGGGAGAGGTGGAGAAGAAGAAAAAAAACTACTAGGGTTAAGGGTAAAGGATGACCTTTATATAAATTAAGGTCGAGGGCGCAGTAATAAACGTTAAGGTACATTTCAAGGTATGCATTGATTTACAAATTTAAATGCGATTGTTTACTTTACAGATGCTCCAGTATATTTGTCCTTCCCTCATTTTTACAAAGCTGATCCCAGACTTTTGGACGAAGTGGAAGGTTTACATCCAGACCAAGAAAAACACGAAACGTTTTTCAAAATTCAACAGGTACCTAAGACTTTATTAAGACCTAACCGTTGACATTTTTAAAAAAAATATTAATATTCGTTTTGATTGCAGCGATTGGGAGTTCCTCTGGAAGCCAGAGTGAAAGTTCAACTGAATTTGAAAGTCGAGCAATCCAACATATACCCTACCAATAACTTCAGAAGTATCGTGTTCCCGATTATGTGGCTCGAAGAGGTGTGTATAATAGCAAGGATATAAGACACGATCGAACGATTTGCGTTCGTAAGGTCATATTATATTCGAAAACAAATCGTATAATTAACTTTATTTACATTGAATCATTCTGTACCATACCTACAACCTATTTATATGTACAATAATGTGGTTCGTCTATATATTATTATAGCCAGTGGCGTAGGTACATTCAATACTTAATTATGGGCAAGGGGAGGGGGATATAATATAATAAAAAACCCGCGAGGGCTTCGACCAGCAAAAATCTACACGATAGACTGTAACAGTATTGACTACTATCTTTAAGCCCTCTAGAATAATGCAACTAATTTGGATATCGACTACCAATACTGAGACTTGAATCTTAATTTAACCACTGCGCCTAGATACTTTTTAACTAGAGCTCTCAATCGATTCCTCGAAGAATTGTATTCGATAAATAAACGGGGTTTCATGAAAATTCACGATACTTTACAAAAGTAAATCAATTTTTACCTTCCCTAATGAAAGACATTGGATCATGAATAAGTCTTCAATCAGCTGACTCTCTTTGTTTGTTAATTTCATATCTCCCTGACTGTGCTTAGTTTGAACTTCCACTGTGCTGGATTCTAACTATCCGCAGATTGGCAACGAAGCGTATGATTGCGATGAAATCCGTTTTAGATTTGATCCAATTTTCTGCCGACTTACTGTACTGATTTATACTGTACTTGGCTTAAACCGTGCTTGGTTTGGACAGCGCTGGTTTAGACTGCGCTCGCTTTTGACATGGATATGTCTTATGGCTGGGGGTCATTCTGAAAATAACGTTAAGAGTATCCATACTTCATGCAGATACATCAAGTTCAGGATATATAAGGATAGTCAAATGAATTTGTTAGGTAGGCACTTACTTACTGGCGAACCACGGAAATACTCCTAACTGAGTTTACTCAGTTACCAATAGATGATTTTTTTCTCGCTTTTACAGTCCATGTAGGACCTTTGCTGCAAAGGTCCTACTGCGATGTCTATCGAAGGCTCTGTATTTGATTTCTTCGATTCTCGTTCCTTGTGAGATTCCAGTAAGATCTGGAATCTGTGTTCACTCGTTCTGCCCATCTTCGTCTCGGTGGACCCCTAGGATTTTATTTTCTCTACGATTTTGTAATTGTTTGGCGGTTTCCTTTTTTTCAGGGCGTCGGCGATTTGCCGGAGAACATACACCGGTGGATATATTTGGCCACCACGTTCGTGGACGCGGCAGTCCCTTTGTTGACGTACGGTCTAATACTGGGAGGCGCTTTAATACTGGTGGCGGTGTTCGTCCGCACTTATCATCAGATGGTGTTCACCCGGGAAAACATAGAAAGGGGTACACAGCGCATACTCCGGCGGGGCAGCAGCATGCTGGTCAACGGCCAACAGCGGTTGCTGATCGTCCGGGATTCGTATCATCGGTTGAGTCAAGGCATACAAGACACGGACGTGGACGCCCAACAACTGTTGCCCGATTAGCGGTTTTAACCACCGATATAATATGTAATTTTCTGTATTTAGAGCACGTTGACACTGCCACATTGATACTGTGTGGCGTTTATTTAATTGTTACGGTTTAGATGATGTACGCATAGCAATTGTCGCGATATTGCACTGTCAACGTGTCAAAATTAAACGATCAAATTACAAACATTATATTATATTATAAAACGCTCGTCTCGTGTGCGCGAAATGCATTGCTTGGTCGACAGATATGTTTTTGCGTGTAACCTCTTAACTGTGATGTATACGATGCATAGGGTTAATAGTTCGGTGACACCGGAAGAAAAAATAAAATAAAAAAATTCTCGAATCGGACTGTGATACGAATAATAATTTTATTTAGACGAAGACGATTTCTTTTTTTTTAACGAATTTTAATTATGTATTTATTTTTTTTTTTTTAATATAATTATTATTATTATTATTAGATAGAATTTAGTGTGCACGGCCAATTGGGACGTATATAATAGGTATGTGTCTTAGTTGGCGGAGCGAACGGAACAAATCAAATTTTTAATTTATCATTTTGTAGTTGTAATATTTTTATCGCGCTCATTTTTAGAACAAACTTTATTTTTATATACATACATAATATATAATATAATATTATTTAATAATTTCATATTTAATGTTATATACAAAAAGATTATTATTTGTAAAATACCACGCGGGACGGCGATGTGGGCTATCTTCGCGACATTGGTGAATTCGTGATGTCGTCTGATAATCAAATAAAGTCTATTTACTATTTTTTAACAAGTACTTACACATTGCGGTTTCGGAGCATGTCTCAAAAAATTACTACTAGTGTCGCGAAAATACCTCACCGTCGCCCGAAATGTTATTTATTCTTTTAACTTAAACCGTACATTGTGTAGTTTTTATCGTTAAAAATTTGATTTTGATTTAAATTAAATCCGTCGTGGAGGGTAGCCGAAAATCTATTCAAAATGAAAATACCAAGCCAAAAACTCAAAGATAAAAAATATATATAAATATAAATTTATTTAGTATTACCGCTGGATTTCCTGGAGTTACAACGTAACACTTACACTTAAGACTTAGAAATAATGTTTTTGAATATAAATCAATGTAAATACCGTACAGTATAATATGAATTGATTTTTTTCCGACTGGACATTACACTATAAGTTTTGTTGGGCATTCAAATACAAATTAGTCTTAACAGAAAAAAAATGCATTTTTTGTACTGTAAAAACTAAAGTTGTTAATTTATTTATAACGAATTTTGCACACCCAATTATTGCTCAATTATTACAAAATCAAATAACATTTTAACAACAATATGTTCATCGTTACCATTCGTATATTTGTAAAACGATTTTATAACTAGACTTTTAATTATTATTTACAATTTGTATTATTTTTTTTTTTATTTATTTACATTTTTAAAAATTCTTTACAAAACAAAAAAAAACTGTACATAATGTATTTTTTGTAAAATATTTCCCTGTTTAATAATTACCGTACCAGTTGTCTATTGTTTTTTAAAACCTAAAACCATGCGCTAAAATGTTTTTTGGAGTTTTACTATACAACAATATTAGTGGTCGTAATACGTTGACAAAGAATTTTTGGAACATGTTAAAAATAAACAATGTATTTGGCATGAAAATTATGTTGTTTCTTGTTTTCAATCAATCTATTAAGTAGGATTATTGTAGTTAGGTAAGATAATTTTTTTTAAATTGGCACCACATTAGATAAATTAAATTTATTATCCACAAGTGTTTATTGATATGTACCTGTGTAAACAAGCACTTATACAGCCGGTTTCACCAACAACTTTAATATTTATATTATTATAGTTCAGAAATCGTTTTATAATTTTTGTTGACCGAGTATACTAGTAATATATAACAACGAATTACCCATTAGATGAGGAATTTCTTTATATTGAGTATTTAGAGAATTGTAGAAATGACAACTTGGATAACCCTTTATTAGGTAAGCAGAAGTTATTTTAATGTAGGTAGATTAGATAAAAAGGAATGGCACAGACCTGCATTATAGGTTCAAATATCATAATTTATTGAATTTTTGTAATTTGGATAATATTTGTATGTCTTGCCTGTCTATAGTATAACACTGGAAATAATTCTTATCACTAACTACTTGTTTTTTAGCCCTTCAAAATAGAAAAAAATAGTTTAATGACCTTGATGACAAACTATTTTTAGAAATGTATAGATTATTTAAGCAATGTTTTAAAAAATGATGTATAAATTATTCATATAAACCGAAACGTTAAAAGAAAGTAAAATAAAAAGTCAATAAACTAACAAATTGAATAATACAATCATTTATCAGTTATCAAATATCTTAATAACCAACGAGAACGTTGGAATCGAGGTAACCGCTTTGGTAACCCAACTAACGTTTTGTTAACTTGACAAATAGAATTTAACAATACTAATGTTATGGTTAATCTTATTACATTTAACCAGATGTTAAATTTAAATGAATTGTTAACTAACATTGTGTTAAGAGTGTATTTAACAATAGTTGGTGAAACCGGCTGATAGAATGTCAAACAAATAGGCTTAGACTTATTCCTAATTGCTACACCTGAGCAGATTTTCAACCGGTCCACTTTATCCTATTTTGGTCCAAGCAAATTTTGTTTTTAACAAATTATTAGAATAACCAAAAGTGTTCACATTCTTCGGTTGTGAAAAATGTTATAATATTGGCTTTAGAGTGTTATAATTGTTATATTTTGTAATAATAATCTTTCTATTTTTTTCTGTTTTGCTTTTCTTCAATCCATTTTTGTCTTGCCTCAAATAGCCTAGACGCTTCTTTTGTCTTCGTCTCATTAAGTTCAGAATTTTTAACGGTGTTAAAAGTTGAAGATTTTTTTTTATCTCTCTTCATACAACACCGGCAATGATATAATATGGTTAGGTAAGATAGTGATGCAATATATTTACCAGGTTTACATAAAATATTGGTTTACATTCCAATATAGGTAATGTTATCTAATGTCTGCTTTCCCTCGTGTTTTGCAAGTGATTTTACAAGTAAACAAACCTATTTTTGAAATATGTTTGTTATTATAATAGATTTCATATTAATTAAAAATTTAACTAAAAAAAAATATATATCTCTGTGATTGTTCGCTTAGAACTTTTGAACGAATAATATACTCAAAGTTCACAAACCTAGCATATTGCTCTGCTTCTAATTTTGTATTCTATATAAACGGAACAACCGGTTAATGAAATTTACTAAGTAGTTTGCATTTGGTATCTGTATTTACATTTTGAACCCATCTTATATCAGAAGCAATAAAAACTTAACACGCCTTGACAGTAACTACCAATTATTGTCTAACCTTAAATGGTGGTGACTATTATGAGGAAAGGTAAAATTATAAGTGTACCTAACAAAAATTTCAAATTGCCTCAATCAGCTATTGTTTCACCAACTAATGTTAAATACACTCTTAACACAATGTTAGTTAACAATTCGTTTAAATTTAACATCTGGTTAAATAAAATAGGTATCACCATAACATTAGTATTGTTAAATTCTAGTTGTTAAGTTAATAAAACGTTAGTTGGGTTACCAAAGCGGTTACCTCGATTCCAACGTTCTCATTGGTTATTAAGATATTTGATAACTGATAAATGATTGTGATATTTAATTTGTCAGTTTATTGACATTTTTATTTTACTTTCTTTTAAACGTTTCGGTTTATATGAATAATTTATACATCATTTTTTAAAACATTGTTTAAATAGTCTATACATTTCTAAAAATAGTTTGTCATCAAGGTCATTAAAATAATTTTTTCTATTTTGAAAGCCTAAAAAAAAATTAGGTAGTGATAAGAATTATTTCCATTGTTATACTCAGGACAGGCAAGACATAACAATGTTATCCAAATGATAAAACACAATAAATTATGATATTTGAACACATAATACAAGTCTGTGCCATTCCTTTTTACCTAAACTACCTACAAAAATTAACTTCTGCTTATAAACCGAAGTTAATACAAAATATTAAAATACTGTCTAAACTTATTAAAACTACTTTTTTTCTTAAATATTGCCTATATAAAACTCTTTGAAAACCCGCTAGCTTTTAATCTCTTTAAAAGTATACAAATAATATCTGTGCAGGAAATGGTTGCTTTTGAAAAAAAACAAACTTTGCATTTTATGCTGTACCTAACTCATTTAAATATTACAAATAGAATTACAAGAATAATAGAAAACTAGTCTCTGGTGTTTGACCTATTAAACCTATTTGTTGTTTTTGCAACACTATAACATTGCTAGATTTAAAATATACAAATAGTATTTTATTTCATTGGTAAAATTAACAAGAGAATAACAATACACGCTATACGTTTTATCGTTATATTTAACTATTTAATAATTATAAATGATAATAAAGCGGTATAACGCAAACAAGTAGTCAAGTGTAGTACTTATTCCATTTTTTATCATCAATCTATTTAATTAATCCGGTAAACAAATGAACATAATTTAAGAAAATAATACTATTCCTTAACTGTTGAATATATACCATAGATAATTTGATCACAACAACAGATTTAACATAATAACTTTTGAGTTTTATAACATATTGTTATTCGTGATTTCTTTTTAAAACACTCGTGAAATATAAAAACATACTTAAAGCAATAAAAGGTAAACATTTTATTTGAAAACCGCCAAATTATAGCTGTTATAAAATAGGTAAAAGTATTGTAACTAAATTTAATTACAACCATATTTGAAACCATAGTATAAACAATTTAAATACCTCTAGATTCTTAAAATCAAAGAAATCAATATTTAAAGTATTTTTTGTTTTTTTGTTTTTAAGCATTCATTCTATATTCAAAGTATTTCTTATGGCCATTAAAACATTAGCGGCAGAACAAGAGAACATTTTTTTATAATATTTACTTGTATACAATAATTTATTTTCAAATCTGGTTTTAAATAATTTTCTTTTAAGAACTTGTAGACAATCTAAATCATGATATTCAATAAGATTATTTACAAATATTAAATTTGAGTTTGGAGGAAGTAGTTAATTTGAAAGTTATTTAACCCTTCACTGGATGATTTTTTTATTTTTATGAAAAAATTAGTAATGATTATTATTATAAAAATATATATGCCATTTTTATTTGTTTACTACACTCTATTGATGAAAAACATGTTTTTCTAAAAAATAGTCGAAATAAAAAGTTTAAAATAATTTTACTACAAGAACAATTTACCAATCAACTGTAGCACATTTTATTTAAAATGTCAATTACTTTGAAAACAACCGAAAATTGACTACAATTTTAAATAATATTAAATATCCTTAATTTCTAATTAAAAACAAAGTCCATCATAATTTTATCAGATAAAGTTTTATATTGTAAGTTTTTTTGTGATTTAAATTTGGTTCAATTTTAGCGTGACACATACATTTCATAATTCTTAACTCAAAGAATTTAGACTTTGTTGAATAGTGTCCACGCTTGTAATACTATAATACTATGTACAGTAGTATAATATACGATTATATAATGTATTTAATTGTCATTGAAAAATTCACTTAAAAAAGCAATACCCAAAAATGATAATAGTCATTGTTTTTAGGCAAAAATACATTACACATAGTATTAAGTCTATAAGGTCGGGCCTATAATGTATAAATGTTTTTTAATAATAAACCACATCTGGTGTGAACTTACCAACCATAATATTTTTACTCGGATTACTTGCTTGTTTTTGTACTAGGCCTGAAAGGTACCGTTTTGAATAAGAATAATAATATTATAAATTAGAACTGCATGCGGATTTTATGTTCTCAAACAATATAAGTTTTTCTTTTTTACAACAATTTTTACCAATTGTGCACAATTGTTCTGATCGCCCTGTTCTTTATCACTTGAGTAAATAAACCAACATTAGTATAGTTTACTAGATCCAAATAATATAAAACTCTTTTGTTATAAGAACTAACTAATAGAATATCAAGAACCACAAAAAAATCATCGTTCCGCAATTGTACATTACAATATTTTATTTACCCAAGTCGTGATTAAACAATGGTTTCTATGGCAAGCACACTTGTTTTATTGTTTATTTTATGTTGCGTTTCGGCATCGATATCTTTCAACTGTGGTCTGTCAAAATGTATGACGGTATTGAATCCCTTTCTACGGATAAAGGTAAAGTATGGTTTCCTTAGTGCGGTAATTAAAGTATGGGAATTTCTCAAGGTTTCAGCATTTCGTATAAAACTATGGAGCTCTTTATATGCCTAATTTATTATTAAGTGAAAAAAAATAGAAGAGATAAAATTACAAAGCTAACTTATTTTTTAAAAACAATTTATATTAGACTAGACTACAAGAGTTAATGATGATTCATTGTCAGGCATTAGTGAAGAGATCGTGTCTGTTTTTTAATTAATGTACTTGTTTTTTAATGGACATTTTTTGGTGAAATCAGAATTTACTTATTACATATTTTACCGTCGTTTAGGGCATTCAAAATCAAGGTTTGAAAACGTAACCAAGTAAAAATTTACATTTTTTATTATAATAAAACACATTTTTCGATTAAAATAATTACTATTGCAATGATATATATTAGAATATCATGCTATTAAGCATTGTAATCAACTTAATTTAAAAATATACTTGTTGTAAAATGTGTTCACATACCATCAAAATGTGCACTTATATCCAAAACCATTTTTTTTTTAATTGTTGGTATTATGAATTGTGGACATACTTATCTTACTCTCATAGTTGTGCGCACATATAATAAAAATATGTTTTTACCATAAAATCCGAGCCCATAAATTTTAAACTGTTATACCTAACTTTAAAAATACCTCAACAAAATATTCAGCAAATCAAACGCATACATTTAAGATTCAAAAGTCACCCTCGTTAAAATGTAATGCACCATTCGCAGGGTTCACTAAACTATGTTTAAAGAACAACAAAACATCTATGGACTCAATATAAAACATTAAACGAACGTTGGTAATAATTCTGGGTACTGGCTGGAAAAAAACCATTAAATTATTATTAGTCCAGGCAAATCAGAAAAATTGCAGAAAAAATGCTGGAAAGCTGAATTTTGGTATACACCTTAAGGGAAAGGTCCTTAGTACACACTAAAATTGGATGCCTGCTAGCTCTGCTCTTTGTGTCAACAAAATTAGTTTTTTGCAAATAACTCGTTAATTTTTAAGATTACAAAAAAAAATATTTATATACTTTATTGTAGACGAGGTAATTATCTATAAAAAAAAGTTTTTATAAACATTTTTGTGGGTACAATATTTACTTAGATAATTACAGTTCACACATGAAATTTATTATCAAAGTATTGGAAACTTGTATTAATTGTGTATTGGATATGAATAAGTGCGTAATGTGTTATTATGGTCTGTTTTATTTGAATTGTAAAATGCTTTAGCTGAGTTTATTAAATAGGGCCCCGCTTCTTAATAAGTTTAAAGCCCTGCACTTTTACTTTTCTATAAATCATTCTCTCAGTTTTACTTTTTCCGGGTTTAACAAAAAAAAAATTATTGGTAGTAAGAGCCACGCCTATTAAAATAATTAACAGGTCAATCTTCACCGACCACTTTAATTTTTTTATTAGACAATGATAAATCGATGGCGGTGTTTGTAATCAGAGTACCTATGTGATTTTTAAAATTACTTGATAGCATGCAAATTAACCTCGTTTTTTTTTTATTTATTAATAATAATAATAATAATAGGTCTTCTATTGGTTCAGTTCATATAATATCAAAACAGACAATAACACAATGCACATTTATTTATATCCAATACAAATACAAGTTTCTAATACTTTGATGTGTAATTACCTAAGTAAATAATGTTCCCACAAAAAAAATTATAAAAACCTTTTTTACGGTTATTTACCTCGTCTACAGTTAAGTATATAAGTATTTATCAGCTAATCATAAAAAATAACTAGTTATTTGGGAAAAACTGATTTTGTTGACACCAAGAGCAGAGCTAGCAGGCATCCAACTTTTAGTGTGTTACTATAAGGTCCTTTCACTTAAGGTGTATACCAAAATTCAGCTTTCCAGCATTTTTCTGCAATTTTTCTGATTTGCCTGGACTAATAATAATTTAATGGTTTTTTTCCAGCCAGTACCCAGAATTATTACCAACGTTCGTTTAATGTTTTATATTGAGTCCATAGATGTCTCGTTGTTCCTTAAACATAGTTTAGTGAACCCTGCGAATGGTGCATTACATTTTAACGAGGGTGACTTTTGAAACTTAAATGTATGCGTTTGATTTGCTGAACATTTTGTTGAGGTATTTTTAAAGTTAGGTATAACAGTTTAAAATTTATGGGCTCGGATTTTATGGTAAAAACATATTTTTATTATATGTGCGCACAACTATGAGAGTAAGATAAGTATGTCCACAATTCATAATACCAACAATAAAAAAAAATATTGGTTTTGGATATAAGTGCATATTTTGTTGTTATGTGAATACGTTTATACAACAAGTATATTTTTAAATTAAGTTGATTACAATGCTTAATAGCATGATATTCTAATATATATCATTGCAATAGTAATTATTTTAATCGAAAAATGTGTTTTATTATAATAAAAAATGTAAATTTTTACTTGGTTACGTTTTCAAACCTTCATTTTGAATGCCCTAAACGACGGTAAAATAAGTCAAGTAAATTCTGATTTCACCAAAAAGTTTCCCTTGCAAAAACAAGTACTTTAATTAAAAACACACATGATATCTTCACTAATGCGTGACAATGAATCATCATTAACTCCTGTAGTCGAGTCGATATAAATTGTTTTTGGACATTTTTTAGCTTTGTAATTTTATCTCTTCTATTTTTTTTTGTTCACTTAGGGGAAGTTTGGGGGAATTGCGGCCACTTAGCGGGAATTGAAATATCTTTGGAACTAAAAGTTCAGAAAAAACTATAAACTTGTTAGATATTATGTATATAAGTTTCAGGTTTTTAAAATTAAGTTAAGTTTTTATTTAAAATTGCAAATGACCGCTATTAGTCATTACCCCGTCATTTTTGGTTGTAATCCGTATTACCCCTATCAGTCTTTTTTTTTCACTACATGTATTTACTTAAAAGCTATAATATTTAGGTAGATTATGAGCATAATATAGTTTTAATTCTTGTATGTTTTACGATATAGGTATTTGAAACATTTTATTAAGACAATTTTTTTAAATTCTTACCTTGAGATGATTTTCAATTAGGAAAAATTTCACATCAACTGTGATAACAAAATTGATAATTATTTTTAAGAGGGAAAAAAGTTGTTTACCGATTTGGAACATCTGGTGTTAGGTTTTGGTAGCAACAGTTACCAAATTATAAAATAAAAAAAAAGCCAAAGTGATAACCAACGTTTATTAGTCAACTATACTAATGTTGGATTATTTACTCAAGTGATAAAGAACAGGGCGATCAGAATAATTGTGCACAAATGGTAAAAATGTTTGTAAAAAAAAAAAACCAAACATTGTTTTAAGCACATCAGATCCGCATGCAGTTCTAGTTTATATTATAATTTCTATCTTCGTTTAAAACGGTACCTCCAGGGCCTAGTACAAAATCAAGCAAGTAATCCGAGTAAAAATATTATGGTTGATAAGTTCACACCAGATGTCTATTATTAAAAACATTTATACATTTTGACCTGCCCGACCTTAGATATTATTAATGGTTACATTTAAACATGATTGACAGCAATAACACTATGTGTAAATTATTTGTTTACCTTGTTTGTGTTATTTGCCTGAAAACAATGACTATCATCATTTTTGGGCATCGCCATTATTATTAGGTGTTTTTCAATGACAATTGACATTATATAATAGTATATTATACTAGTGTGCATAGTATAACAAGCGTGAGCACTATTCAACAAAGTCCAAATTCTTTGAGTTAAGTATTATGAAGTTAGTATGTATCACACTAAAATTGAACCAAATTTAAATCACCAAATACTTACAATATAAAACATTATCTGAAATTTTATCTGATCAATTTATGAGGGACTTGTTTTCAGTGAAAAAATTAATGATATTTAACATTATTTAAAATTGTAGTCAATTTTCGGTTGTTTTCAAAGTAATTGACGTTTTAAATAAAATGTGCTACAGTTGATTGGTAAATTGTTCTTGTAGTAAAATTATTTTAAACTTTTTATTTCGACTATTTTTTTAGAAAAGCATGTTTTTTCATCAATAGAGTGTAGTAAACAAATAAAAATGGCATATATATTTTTATAATAATAATCATTACTAATTTTTTCATAAAAATAAAAAAATCATCCAGTGAAGGGTTAAATAACTTTCAAATTAACTACTTCCTCCAAACTCAAATTTAATATTTGTAAATAATCTTATTGAATATCATAATTTAGATTGTCTACAAGTTCTTAAAAGAAAATTATTTCATACCAGATTTGAAAATAGATTATTGTATACAAGTAAATATTATAAAAAAATGTTCTCTTGTTCTGCCGCTAATGTTTTAATAGCCATAAGAAATACTTTTAATATATAATGAATGTTAAAAAACAAAAAAAACAAAAAATACTTTAAATATTGATTTCTTTGATTTTAAAAATCTAGAGGTATTTAAATTGTTTATACTATGGTTTCAAATATGGTTGTAATTAAATTTAGTTACAATACTTTTATCTTTTTATAACAGCTATAATTTGGCGGTTTTCAAATAAAATGTTTACCTTTTATTGCTTTAAATATTTTTTTATATTTCACGAGTGTTTTAAAAATAAAATCACTAATAACAATATATCTAGTATTGCATAGTATTGTTATATTATATATAGGTACACAATTATTTATACATTTCAAATATAAAGATTAACAACACCTTACCGACTATTGAGTTGAGTGTAATTAGTTGTGCAATACTGATAAAAACATTACAATATAATACCTATTTTAATATATATTTTGTTTGTTTATGGTCCAATGATTAATGAGAGCAAACTGCATAATAATAATATTAATATCAAGCCGGCCAGTGCCGACGCGTCGGCGGCGATGATAACAGCTGATAACAGCTGTTAATAACTGATAAGAGACAAGCGTTCTGATAAACCAACTGCTGTTTTCAGCGTGTGTATTACACGTCTCGTGTGTGTGTGTGATTTACATAGCCGCTGTTGTCGTTTCTAAAATAATATTATATTCTTACTCGTTGGATTATTATAAACGTTTTGGCACACTCTGTATGTGTTGACCGTCACGAAACGCCGTCTATTAATTATTTATCATAAAAACCGGTGTATAAAACTGGAATACTTCTCCTTTCGTCCGACAGTTAAACGCGGTCAAATATATTCGTCTCAGCCGCTCCAATAATATTCTCTCTCGGTTCAAAATAACATTGTGTTTACTGTAAAACAAACAAACCATTACAAAAATGGTAAGTAATACATTTTTTGTTTTCACCGGTCGCTTTATTATAAACTATTTTATTCTAAACTGTTTTCATAATTTCGCTCCCGGTGCTGTTGACCATTATTAATGACCTTTTATGCCCTTGAAGTACCAAAAATTAACATTGATATTGTACAGCCAAAGATTTTGGCACTTCGGGTCTACTCGAGTCATTCGCGACAGATTTCAATAATTGTATCGATCAAACGTTGAAAATTTTCTTCTTTTTGATAACCTAAAAAAACCCATTTCCAAGCCAAAATCAACCTAACCGCATTGGAATAATATTGTTTGTCGTTTGGCCTTTAACTATTTACTATCGACTTGGCTCTTACTAAACCTTAGTTAGACTGTAACGAAACGTTTGACATATTACGACCAGTTAAGCTGTTTCTCTTTTTAGTATTAATTGTTAATTTAGCGATAAATAATCATAAGTTTTCCTTTTGGTCAAGTATTATGGTAAAAGACTGGATAGTGTATTACTTAGATATTTGTACTAATTTTCATTTTTTTTCTCTTTTACATTAAGCCGGAAAAGGAACCGATCCGCGTTGTTGTCACCGGCGCCGCCGGCCAAATTGCGTATTCATTGATATACATGATCGCCAACGGAGATGTATTTGGGCGTGAACAACCGGTGTATTTACACTTATTGGACATTCCGCCGGCCATGGGAATATTGGAAGGCGTGTGCATGGAAATCGACGACTTGGCGTTCCCCTTGGTCAAAGGTGACGTTTCAGCCGGTTATCGGATTATCCATTACTAATTTAATTTAATTTCACGCATGAACAGGTTACGTTAAGACTGCCGAACCGAAGGATGCGTTTGAAGGCGCCGACGCCGCTTTCTTGGTCGGATCCATGCCCAGAAGGGAAGGTATGGAAAGAAAAGATTTGCTCACCGCCAACGTAAGAATATTCAAAGCGCAAGGCCAAGCTTTGGATCAGTATGCAAAAAAAGATGTCAAAGTTTTGGTCGTCGGAAACCCGGCCAACACGAACGCGTTCATTTGCTCTTATTACGCACCGTCGATTCCTAATGAAAATTTCACCGCCATGACCAGACTTGATCAGAACAGGTACGATTAATTTGAAAGGAGGATCAATCGGCATAGATCAATTTATCTATTTATCATATTTTTACGACAAATTTTTCTAGAGCCCAAGCTCTCATCGCTAAACGACTCAACAAGTCCGCCAACAGTATAACGAACGTTACGATTTGGGGCAATCACTCGTCCACCCAATTCCCGGACGTCATAAACGCCAAAGTCGTGGAACCCGCCGACTCGGTTAGCGTGTACGACGCCGTTAAAGACACCAAATGGTTGGAATCGGATTTCATTAAGGTAAGTAACGAGAAGTTTGTTTGATTGTCGTTGGTTTTTCGTCCGTGCGCACTTAACCTCGTTAATCGTTTTTCAGACCGTTCAGACCAGAGGAGCGGCCGTGATTTCGGCCAGAAAAGCGTCATCGGCCATGTCGGCGGCCAAAGCGGCCGTAGACCATATGCGCGATTGGTGGAACGGAACTCCGAGCGGCAAGTGGGTTTCGATGGGAGTCTTGTCGGACGGCTCGTACGGCATACCCAAAGACCTCGTTTACTCTTTCCCGGTGACGATTGCCAACAAGAAATGGACTATCGTCCAAGTATGCGAATATAATTAGATATTTTGGTCCCTGAAAATAATTATTAAACGTGCATTTTTTATTTCAGGGTCTAAAAATCACAGATTTCGCACGATCCAAATTGGATCTGACCGCCGCCGAGCTGATCGACGAAAAGAAAGAAGCCGAATCCATTTGCAGCGCTTGACGTGTGCCGCCCCCAAACGACTGTAAACTGTGATCGGCCAATTGTTCCGGGCACGAAATTAACGTATTAGTGATTATACACTAGTTTGGGGGAACCGCCCCGTCGTCTCTAGCATGCGATTTCTTCTAAAAAAAAAAATTATCTACTAAAAGAATAATAATATTACGTTCATTCCAAGATGTTGCATTTTTTTTTTAGTTTTATAGAGTATAATAATAGTTAGTCGTTTTGGTTGTATAAATTTTTATTTCTGTTTGTTAATAATACGTAATTTTAATAATGTTTGTAAACGACTCAAGGTTTTCGGAATAATCGTTACAATAATAATAAATAGATTTTAATAATATATATCGTGGTGCCCGGATGGAAAATTATGGTTCGATTTTTTGCCTCGTATACGTCGTCGGCCAGTCTGGAACGTAGTTTTCTTTAATGTAGTTTTCCCTCGTCTGGGAAAGAATGTTTAGATTGTTCGTGCTTCCGAATATCGATCCTGCCAAATAAACAAGATAATAAATTTCAATAGGTCTATCGATCGGCGTTTGGAAAGATCGTGTGTTCGATCTTTTACTTTAATAATTTTTTGACATTTTTAAAATTTCACACTAGCAATTGGTAGTAAAACTTGACATTAAGCTAAAATTTGTAGCTTGCAATGAGGTATCTATCGATTAATATTATTCAACTTAAATTAAACACACACAGGCTCTATTTTTGTACAAAAACAAAAGTTTCTACTTCTAAGAATACTCTTAGACATTAACTGAATTTTTTAGAACACAAATTTCACTAAGCATTTAAAATAATTTTTAGTTAATTGATTATGCAAACAAATTTAAACATTATACAAACTGCGACAATTTATTGTTACACACCGTAAACCGATACAAATGCCATCTTGTATTATTATAGGTCTACGGTGTGCACATATAGTCAATAGGAGAGTAAAGGTGTAAAAATAAAAAATTAACCATTGAAAAATATTATTATTATTTAACTAACGTTAAAAATTATTGCACGTCTAATAGATCATGACGTCTAGCTACTGTCTAAGAAAATTCAATATTCAAATAATAATACAATTATTGTTTACATTTAATCAAATTTATTATATCAATAAAACATGATTGATTAAACGATAAACGTTTAATAATAACACGTTAGTATATATTATGATTTCCGTATCTATATGAGTTGATGTTAATGTATCGGTATTCAGTATGTATATGAAATTAATTGTCGCAGTTTGTGAAATGTATAATTGAAAACAAATTAATTTTATTGTATTGAAAAACACTATAGGCATATCCGTTTCGAAAACTTATTGTCGGATTACGCGGCGTTTCATAGTACGGTTGAAATTTATATTAGTTGTTTTTTGATCAAAGACTGGCCCGGCCTAACCTAACCTAACCTTGAAGAAAAGATTAATTGTTTGATAAATAACAATTTCTATCCAAGTGCATTTAAAAACCTGACCCGACCGTCGTGAACACGTTGTTTTGTCAAACCGACGTTACGTTACCTCCGAGCCACGCCGTGTAATTCTCGTATGCAGGAGCGACGTGGAATTTGAACTTGGAAATTTTCAAGTTTTCATATTTCGGCGACTTTATCTTTTCCAGAAGCTCGTCTCTGAGCCTGGCCGTAAAACCTTTGGCCATTACCGTGCCGCCAATGAGTACGATGTTTTCGGCTAGTTTAAGACGCATGTCGACGTTGCTCTGTAAACAAAACAATTACACATTAAAAAAAAAAAACAATTTCTACTTATATTTTATTAGAGGAGTTTGTAAATTCACACATTTTGAATGGCTTCGAGTATCATCGTGGTCAAGGACATTTCATCGATGTTTTCTTCGAACAGCACGTCGTGAGCCGTTTCTCTAATTTTTCCGGCAATCGTCACGGACGTCTCTCCGTTAACGTGATAATCTGCGTCGGTTGTTTTCGGCTCGACAACCAGTCCCTCGGCCAACGCTTTACTTCGCTTTAACGTCGTAACGAAGCAACTTCTCACTGACTCGACGAAATCGTAACGATTAATGACGTTAAACTTAATAAGTAATCGAACGCCGATTTCTTTATGTTTTTTTTATTTACCTTTAATGTCTTCAATTACGTTGTTTAATGTATCGTCGACGGTTGCTATTCGTTGGTCGATTTGACTTTGTATCGATTTTTCGACCGCTTCGCCGCCCAACGGCAACGCTTGCCACAGTCTCAGCACGGGCACTCCTTCGCAAACGGGTATGAGAATCGTCTCTTTGAAACCCACGTCCAACACTAAAGCCGTGGGAACGCCGAGTGTAAAAAGAGCGGCACAGTGCGAAGGCACGAAGCAAAGCGACGCGACCTAAGGGGGGAAAAAAATAATAATATGCTTTTAATAGCGTCGCTGATTTTACAACGTCAAATATTTAAATCTCACTTCGTAAGTAATGAACAATACTTTGGCCAAGGTCTCTTTGAATTTCGTCGGAGACAATAACGATTCGACGACGATTACTTTTTTATCTTTGGGCGCGACGAGGGCATGTCTAAAATGAAAAATCAATTCAAAAGTTAACAACTACATTATTTTATAAGATATATTTTATATTTTTTTCTTACTTGTAAAATAATGTATGAATGAAATTAGAAAGAGCCAACGTGAGTTTCTGCTGGTCGTGACACTTGTACAAGTCCGACAGAAGAACTCCATCTATCTCGCAACAAGTTCGTATAATGCAGCGCGGCGAATGCTCGGTCGCAAATCCAAATCTGAAAGTAACGTCACATAATTCAATCTTTTTTTTTTTTAATAATAAGACTTTGAGTAGCTCTAACTAAAAAAAAAAACCCCCATTGTGTATTTTAATAAAAAAATAAAATAGCAAAATATGTTATATTTTGTGTCTGGACGTACGCCAGCTCTTTTAACGCACAACTTTTAGATAGTTTTTTGATATATGATGAAAACAAAAATGTTATAATGAGGAAATACTAGAAACAATTTTTCCTTATAATTTGATTCGTTTTTACCATTTACATATTTTTCAAAGCTATTTCAGTTATAAAAATTCCAAAACAACCGTTTCCGCTGTGCTGACATTTGTTAATTTCGCATAACGCCAATGGTAAAGTGTTTAAACATAAATTAATTATTATAAATTTGACTTTTTACTAACTTGGTATATTTCGTGCCAATGTCGATGACGATACATTGTTTTTCGGGTAGAAAATCTGAGTCGATTTTCATAGCTGTTTAGGTAGGTAATAATGTAAACGCAAGTGACAGCGACGACTTTGTTCGATAAAAGATATACTATACAAATTGAATATAAATATCTGAAATCTAGCGTTAAACATTTAGTGTTGAGAAAATTCAAATATTTTCTAGAAAATCATATTATTATCCAAAAGCCAAATTGCAACTTACTTTTTTTTCGACAACAACAATTATTGTTATCATTATTGATAACGCAGAGTGATAAGGATCAAAGTGATAAGAGCAAGACTGTCGACGAGTGGCAAAAGTCAATAGGTATGTCGACAACGAGTGACATACCCAACATGGCGGCCAACGTATTCGGGCGGCCGTGTATTCGTTACGGGAGATAACCGTTGGCGGTTTTGTGAAGTCTGATAACGTTAGCTGCCGACATACCTGTTTGGATTCGCCGCGGCAATAATTGTTGAAATAATCCCACTGAAAACAAATTTTTAACAAAATTATAAATGTAACATACAATTTTACTTGAAAAAGTTATAAAAAATATATTTTATAATTCTTATGCACCATACTTATTTAAATTTTAGAGCACGGTAAGAGTAAACATAGAAAGAATTTGACCTTTTTCATAAACAATTGAGTTGCTTAATTCTGTTCCATAAATACAATTATTACTAAATCTTAAACGGGTAAAATAACAGTTTCTCAAAATGTAAACTAAATAAAGGTTTAATGTCATTGCAACATATAAATAAATATTAGTATTGTTATTGTGAATAAAATTGACTTCAAACTGAAAAAAGTGACTTTAATAATTGACCAAACTAGCAGTGTTGTTAAATAACTGTAACAGACCATTTCATAGATTTTCTTAATTTATACTATTAAAATATGTTTCAAACCGCTTCAGCGATGAAAATGATCTTCCTGTTTCAAAAATCGAAACTGAAAGTACAACTAAAATGTGCAACAAATTGTAGATATTTGGGGGAAAATGCTTGATTATAATATTTATTTAACACTTCCAATTCGCGTTACATGGTTTAATACTATTTTAAATAACTATGCCACAATAGTTATAAACCTCTGTTACAATTTTGTCATTGCTTTCAACATGGTCGAATATACAATAACCGACCCCTCTGCTTTTATCCTCCCCTGATTTTAAGCTCAAACAAAAAGCATGAACAAAAAAAAATTCTACTAACTGCGCTGTAACACCTGTAATAACCTCGTATACATATTATACTTAATATACATTAAACACAACAATATATCTTTCACGAGGCTATTATAGCCTTGTATAAGGTTACATATTAATATTCAGTAATTTTGTCACGATGCAATTGGCTTCCGCTTATTTGTAACCATCAATATCCTTAATGTTATAGTAGAAAATAGTTCCATGTAGGTATGAATAAATTATCAAGTAATAGTTGTTTTTGTTGTACAAATATAATAGTAGTCGTTCGGTTTGAATTGAATTTAAATTTACTTACATCTTTTGACACTTGCTCATTTGTATTTTTCTTTAAACCCATGATGTTTTGTTCATTTCCATTGCTTCTAAACTGTCCCTTTCGCTTTTCCTGATGGTCCAGGTTTCACATCCATATCCATAACACACTCCGTACAAATGTTTTAATGAATTTTTTTCTTTTGGAATTTTCGTGTGAAATTTTTATTTCTGCCAAGGGTTAATTGAAAAAGGGTTTCAACCAAATTTTAGTACAGTGGCCAACAAATCTTTAGTCTTTTGACAGAACTCACATTTTACCAGCCAAAATCTGACAATTCAGTCACAGCGAATGGATTTTTTTACCACCAAAAATGGCTTTACACGACTACTTGACAAAACCTAACCTAACCAGACTTTACCAGACCTTACCTAACCTAACCAGACCAGACCTAACCTAACCAGACCTAACCTAACCTAACCTAACCAGACCTAACCTAACCTAACCAGACCAGACCTAACCTAACCTAACCTCTCGGTTTTTAATCTTTTAAGTAAAAAGAATGATTGTCTTGAATGAATCATCCTGTATAGACAAATGGCAATGGGACCATGAAAGCGCGTCGGCGTTGTGTTGTCCCTACTCTATCCTTATCCTTATCGAGAAGCCGCCTGTTTGCCAAAACAATATTATAATAATCTCATTTCCGTGACATTATTGAACAATACTACAGTAATAATATCGTTATAGTGTTGATAGGTAGCCGGTGTTCGTTCCAGTGCGTTGTATTCTATCACAATGTCATCATATTATTTACATCAAATATCCTTATACCGTTTGTAGTCCATTGGTCAAAACAGAAACGAGTTTTGGATTGTAATACACCTACAGGTAATAATAACAACATAATTTATAACCTTACGAGTGTATTATTTTTTATAATAAAATTATCCTACCTGTGGTACTCTTCAGGAGCACTGTCGTTTTCTGCAAAAAAAAAAAAAATAAATAAATTATAGTAAACCAATTGTTTAAAAGAAATTTGTTTTGTATTTGATAATTTAGCTCAGACAGCAGAAAAATTAAAAAAAAATCTTCAATAAATTATCAAAATGTTATTAAAGAATTTTATAATATATTCAAATGATATTTTGTGGGCAAGAACTAACAAATAGTTATAAAATATTCAGAGACATTTGAACTTTTGTGTTGTCTGGGCATTAGCACAATATAAACGGTGTAAATATTTATTTTAAGAAATCGTGTGAATTTATTACTCATAAATTATCATCGTCAATTGGCTAGGTTTTTTTTTTAAACATAAATTTCCATTATTTTATTGATTGTTTAAACTTTTATGATTGCTAATTTAAATAAATATTATTAATTTTTATAAATTTTCGATCACAATTCTAATTATAAATTAAGAGTTATGATAAAGATAATACAAATATATATTTAGGCTGAACATTCATTAAAACTATGTAAATGTTGAAAAAAAATCAAAGTGAAAAATAATAATTTAAAAAAATGCATGAAAATGAAATAAAAATTAATCTTTAGGTCAAAAAAATATCTTTATATTATATTTCTATTTAAAATGTTTTTTTTTATGATTCATTCTATTGGTAATATCTTCAATTATCTATATACAGGGTGATAAATTTAACTTAAGACAATTATTTTTTCTTAGTTAAATAACTGTAAAAGGTAAATTCAGTAATCTTATAATAATATTATTGTAAAATAACACAAACAAACATGTTTTCAAAAAGGGAAATGAAAAAATTGCGATTATTTTAAAGGGTTAAATGAGTGTTTTCTCCTTATAATGAACCACCCTGTATATATTATATTGTTATAAATACTTCTTCCGGGCATAAGTGGGTAAATAATTATAAAATATAAAATATATATATATATATACCCCACCATAAAGTATACTCGGTTTTTATGTAACCCTGTTTATAGTGTAAAATGTAAGTCCTTCTTAGTCTCCAAACGCATTGCCCTAAATCAAGCGCTGTATATATATATATTTTCAAAAACCGTACATAAAACACACTTTGAAGGTATAAAGTTTAAAATGTTTATTTTCTCAGCTGAACACGAGACAAGAAACGTCGTGGGTGTCTTAGGCGAATTTAATTATGTATCTATACTATACAGGGCGTTTCCTCTTAAAAATATCCAACTTTTTAAATTGAAAAATTACTTGCTGAAAATGTCGGCTGGTAGCTAACCACCAGAACCACCCGGTATTATTTATCTTCTAAGATTATTGACTTAGCTTTCTAGTTTTCATTCGGTGTATGTTCGGTTTGCTCGGGTTTTTTTTTTATTGAAATAGCGCAAAGCTAATATACATCATAGTTCGATGAGTTTAACCACAATACGATTTGTACTGAAAAAAAAAATTAGTCAAGTTATAACAGTTAATATTACCGCATAAACTTATACAGTATGAAGTCTGTAAATTACTTGATTGTATTTTCCATAAGTCTTTTGTCGTTCTTCCCACAAGGTAAAGCTCATGCATGACTTACTTTTCAAACTTTAAAGTTAACAACAACTTACTTTTTTTTTAAAAAGGTGTATGTACTCCAAACTTCGAAGAAGGTGACTGGGTTTATTACCGAAGCAAAGATAATCGTAATTATATTGAATTTAAATTAAAAAAACATATACTTTTACGATTAAAAATAATTAAGTAAAAACCGTACGAGTTTCTTCAACGTAAGAATGTTTAGATTGCCAACGAAAGACATTGTTTAATATTATAATTTCATTACATCTTGAGTGAGAAAATTGAGACATTATAGTGAAAATAATTTAAGCTTGCTGATTGCAAATATTTATCTAAATTTTAGCGAACGATGGCTATTGGCGTATCGTACTTGCTGGTAATATAAGTTCAAGTTTTTAATAATGGGTTGTCTCACTTCTCAGCTAAAAATATAATTAGCTACATTTTCTTGCAGATGGTCAAGAGCCGGATCCCGATAACTCAAGTAGTATGCAATTTTTTTTATAAATATATGTTTAAAAATGTGCATACCAAAACAGCTGTTGCTAAATTACATCTGTTCAAATTAATTATATTGCCAACATTTTGACAAAAAATAATGATTTGGAAATTTTATTCCAAGTTAAAACATTGTGGAAAATAAAAATTACAATTTAACAAATAATGTAATTATTCATAAGAAAATATCTGTTATTAATTTTCAATCTCAATATAGATTATGCCCAACTCGGGTCATTATATTTGACTGTTTAATATTAAAACAGTCGATGACGTTTAAATACCTAATCTAATATCGTTTTACAGATATTGTACAGCTTGTAAAAAAAAAGTAAGTTTTCTTAAAATACAATTTCGAAGCGGAAATGAGCTGGTACATTCGTTTTACATAATATAATAATATGTAATGCTAATGTTTGAAAATTTCGAACGGTTAGGTTAGGTAATTTCCAACTGTATTTTAGCCGTTAAAATATTATACTGTAAACACTAAATACTTTCTAGATTTCATAGATTTGTATTCAAGTGAAACCCGTTTGGCCGTATGACCTCCTGTTATCACACCTCCGGCCTCCTGTTATCACTGATATAAACTGATAAGAAGAGGAGGAGGCGTGATAACAGCAGGTCGGAAGTGTGATAACAGGAGGTCATACGGCCAAAACGTACAACTCAGGTGGGTTAACAAATAATTGTCGATTTTTGTTAGTTGTAATCTTAGGAAATAAATAGGTATTGTGACTTTAAACTAATTATAAATAAACCTTAAGTGGTAATAAATGGTATTAAAAAAAAAACCAAGCCAACGACTGGCCTGATGCTAAAAAATAATAATACTGCAAAGCCAATATTGAGCATGTTCAGCTCCGCCTCGAAGTTAAAACGTTATGGAATATAATTTAAATAATAACGTGAGAATAAATTGTCGATTTTCAGAGATGTTGGCTTCAATTCTGTTTGGAAAAAAAAAGTTGAGCAGATTGTCGAGCAAAATCCTATGTCTGGAGATTTAATTAACGGGCTTTTGCGGTTGAATTTTGGGACAGGGGCGCCATATTTGACTAATGATAACGAGCCAAATTCGACTAGTCATTAGACCACGTTCAAATTGATGTTGTTTAAAATAATTGGATCATTATGACTATAAAGTCAAATTTCCTACACAGGGACGAAGACGATACTCTCATTGGCCAATTAAATATTTTATTTGTACTTGTATTTACAACATAATAAAATAATAATAAAAAAAATGTCTTAAGTCGTTCGTTTGTTTTGAATTAGTTTGTTTAACTATTGTTTTTTTTCTTGCAATAGTCTCCTCTAGTCGGTTGTAACAATTTTAATAACCACAAATCAAATATAATGTACACAATCTAAGCGCATGTATTATAATAGATACCATATTGGCCAGAGATTAAGTTCTTAGCTAAATAAGAGAAACAAATTAAAGCAGAGTCACTTGTGGTTTTATTGTCTTTGGCGATTGCTAGGTACTTAATGAAACGCTCTATTGCTCTGTTGGGTATTTTATATATTATAACTGAAATCCTACAACAGCTGTTCTTTCCATTAAATTGTTTTCTAATGATTTATGATAATTATATGGCGTTATTGTTATGTACGATTCCTGTTCACTATGTTCAATGCACTAAATCCTTTGAAATAGTTAACCGACAGTGTATTTTTCTAATTGGTTTCAGGTTGACCCGTGTAGAGGAATACAGGAATATATATTATTATGGTGACAATTGCATTCCTGTGTAAGTATTATATTCCATGTGACCCCCCTATGTAACTAACTCTTGTTGTAAAGGTTTATAGTGAATAAAAAAAACAATATTTCTATAATGATAAATTTCTATAACATTAATTTTTGTGTTTTTTTAGTTTTTAATGTGGCTGCCACGTTTCTCTGTGCCGTTGTCGAGGGCTCTGTCGAGCAAAAAGCGCAATGTGTCGATTATGTGAATTCTCAACGTCTCAGGGTTGTCAATTGTTATGGGAATGATCTCAAAGTCGTACCGGACAATGTTAAAGACAACGTGGAGGTTGGTATATTATAGTTTAACCCGGGTTTTTCACTCGAATGTGTCTTAATATACTCTTATAACTGTCAAACTGACCCCGAAAGTGATAAGAAACAGCTAATTGTGGATACTGATAAGATACAGTTGATAAACAATAAGTGATAAGAAACGGATGATAAGAGATCGGTGACAAACGGAGGGAAAGGGTGGAAAGTTATCGTGCACATTAACCAACAACAACTGTGTACTAATAAGAATTGAGACATATTCATGATCAAATATTTTTCCTTCGTGGGAAGCCCCCACACTAAATCTATTTATAGAGTTGCTACATTAAGAAATCGCTTATACTCACATAACATGTACAATATGTTTTTTCATCATTATAAACTAATACAAATAAAAATGAAATTTTTTTATAAAAAAAGAATTATATAATTTGTTAATCCGTATGTTTCGATGACTTTGAGTACTTAAACAAAACACAACACAGATTTAGTTAAAATCCAATTTTTTAATACTCTTTAAGACTTACTTTAGATACACCCCAATACCAGTTATTTATATATTCACCAGCTAAATATGTAAATGGTGCATAAATAAAATTTGCAACGATGAATAGCACTCTCGTTATTAAATTTAATCTCTCAAGTATCGGATAAACCCATAATCCAGTTTTATAAAATATCAAATTAATCCTGTGAACAATTTTTTAATACATTAATTAATTTGTTTTATAAAAATACTTTTTTTTTATTTTTACACGTAATAAACAATCTGTATAAAAATACTAGCAGAGCTACTAAAAAAAGGTGGAAAGCACTTAATAAACACCTTGTATGGAGTTATTAAGGAATTAAGGAAAAAGGGAAACTGTGCCAGAGGAGTGGAATATGACAATACTACGAAAAGAGATCCAATGACCAATGTTAGTGTTAAATTATAGAGGTATATTACTATTAGACACAGGATATAAAGTATTTACAACACTGTTAGTGGACAAAATCGGCCCATATGCAACAGAGATGGTAGGGGAATACTAGTGTGGGTTTAAAAAAAGAAAACCAACTGTCGATCATGTCCATACCATCAGAAAGCTAGAGGAGAAACACTACGAATGTACACTAAGGATCTTCACTTGGTATTCATTGGCTTTAAACAAGCCTACAATTATATTAATAGACTAGAGTTATGGACGGTTTGTGTAGAAGCATTATCAACAATGCTATTCAACATTGCCCTTGAATGGGTAGTGAGAACAGCTAACGGAACGCGAAAAATGGAAGTAGGTGGAATTGGAGTCCTTGTTGCCTATGCGGATGATGTGGTCGTCCTGGGGAATTCCAGAAAGATCAAATATACTATCGTATAGCAGAAGCAAGTGGATAGAATGGGCTGGACACGTATGAAGGGCAGATGGAAAAACTATAAAACTAGTCACAGAACTCAGAAGGAAGAATTGTTGGGAAAAGACCTCTAGGAAGGCCCCGAACGAGATGTAAGGACATAGTAGAGATAGATTTTAAAATGATTTAAGAAAGTGCGCAAATAGAGGATGCAAATGATAGGGACCGATGGAATGAAATAGCCGTGACAGTGATGGGTCTGCATGGCCCGCTAAGCTGTTAAGAAGAAGAAGAGAATTAGCAGTTCATTTAACCAGTAAATTTTAAAATTTACATTAGTTATCGTTTTATCCATAGAGACCACACTAAATTGCATACAAGTACTCACCAAAAAAAATAACACACTTGGAAACTTAGATATATAGTCAGCCCCGTTGCTCTGCTTGGATATTTTTTATAGGCAGTAATCATTTCCAATAATGCAAAGAGAAAAACATGACCATATGATACGTGGTTTAGCCAAACTGGAAAATACAAATCATAATACTTTGGCATGACGAGGGTTTGGTCAGTCAACCACTTTGGCCAGAAACTGACGGCAACAAACTGTAAATCATTATTATTGTTATTATTATTTTGTAAATACCATTTTTGCAACTTTAGCCAAGTTGCCCAAAAATATTAATCCTACATTAAGTGGTTCATTAAAATGTAATGGATTAACCATAAACCATTGAAAGTGGTTTTATCACTTTAAAACTTTATCACTCTCAGCAACTATAATATTATTTCTGAAGACCTGTGTCCCCCCCGACCCACTGTGCTAGATTTTTTAAAATAATTCATTTTTTTTTTTTTTTGACATCCTGACGCTTATTTATTCATTTACATTTATTGTTTATAAACTTGTCCTCAATTCTTAATAACTGTAAAATATTTTTTTTTTTTTAATTTCCTTCATTTGGATGCTCGTTTTGTTACATAAATTGTATTTTTATTGCAATCACCCACGTTCCATTTTAAAAGTATGGGAATTGTTTAATATGATGAGTAAGTTTATGGATACGTGTAAAAATAAAGCTCTTTTAAATAATGCAAAATAAAAAAAATCGACACGTTTTTAGTTAAAACGCTTACAAAAATTAGTAATTTGTAATGTAGGTATTTTTATATCATTAAGTAGTATGTTTTGGCCGTATGTCCTCCTGTTATCACTCTTCCTCCTCCTGTTATCACTAAACCTAACCTAACCGGATGTATTGATACCAGGAGTGATAACAGGAGGAGGAGTGATAACAGGAGGACATACGGCCAAACATACTACTTCATTGTGATAATCAATGTATTTTGAAAGTTTATTAATTACCATCGAAAGAGGAAAGGCTAAAGCAGTGAAATAAATATTTTTGCATCGGTTCAACGTTTTCAATGTTCCATCGGAACACGTTTTGGATGCGAGTTGGTCAATTAATACGGCCATCATATAGTACAATGTTTGGATCGCCTATGGAACATTACCAAAATAAATAATATAATCGTTAATGACTAAGAGAATAATATAATTTAATTGAAGAACAATCGATGTAAGCACCTACTTACCAAGTCACAAAAAGTGAAGTATTTGAACTTTCCTCCGAAAGCCTCATCAAGAGGATTCAGGTGGGCAGGAATATTAACAAACGTATAGTAATAATACAGTGCATATGAAAATAACGCAGCCCCGGACAAGTGTACACCCTTATTAATCGTGTCCATTATAATAGGTGCGTTCATTTTTTCAATCTAGACTAGATTTAAAATAAAAATTGAAATATAAGTACCAAACAAATATGTCTAATACGAAAAACTAAAATACTGAAAGTACAAATAAAATTGTAGTTACTAGTTAGGTATGTTTAATAAAATGGACTCACGTCGACTGACGACGATAACGGCTATCTTAGTTTTAGTCTTTACCTATTAGACAGATAGAACTGTTGAACTTTAGTCCAACGCAATCAACACTTGCAATCCAATAATAAACATGTTGTTTCCAATGATATCATTCGAGCTCATTAACTTGAATTATTAAATATAAACAGACACACATCAATTGTTAAGTCAATCAGCCGAAATCAGCTTGTTAAAAAGTTAATTGATGTGTTAAAATGTATTGTAGTACTTATATATATATATTATTTTTATTGTTATAGTTCAGAAATTGTTTCATAATTTTTGTTGACTGAGTATACTAGTAACATATAATAATGAATTACACATTTGATGAGGAATTTCTTTGTATTGAGTATTTAGAGAACAACAGAAAAGACAACTTCAATAACTCTTTAAGCTTTATTAAGCGAGCAGAAGTTATTTTATGTAGATTAGGTAAAAAGGAATGGCACAGATTTGCATTATAGGTTAAAATATCATAATTTATTGTATTTTGTATTATTATTATGTCTTGCCTGTCCTGAGTATAACAATGGGAATAATTCTTATCACTACCTACCAACCTTTATTTTAGGCCTTCAAAACAGAAAAAAATATTTTAATGACATTGATGACAAACTATTTTTAGAAAGGTATAGACTATCTAAACAATGTGTTAAATAATTATATATAAAATTATTTATATAACCCGAAACGTCAAAAGAAAGTAAAATAAAATGTCAAATAATAACAAACTGACAAATTAAATAATACAATCACTTATCACTGTTATCACATATCTTAAAAACCAATGAGAACGTTGGAATCGAGGTAACCGCTTCGGTAACCCAACTAACGTTTTGTTTGTTTGTGTCGCAGTTGTTTGACTTGCGGATGAATATGATTCGCGTATTGACCAACGACAGTTTCACAAGATATCGGTCGATCAAAAATCTGTACTTGTCCAGGAACAACATCGCCAAGGTGGAAGCGGCCGCGTTCCGGCCGCTCGGCGGCCTGGAAGTGTTGGACATGGAACTGAACGCGTTGGCGGGCGTGCCGCCGGGCCTGCCGGAAACGTTGAAGAGACTGGACTTGAGCTGCAACCCGTTGGGCACCGGTCTGGGCCGGGGCAACGTCGAGGACGACAACGCCAGGGCCGACATGGCCCGCGATCTGCGCGAGGCCGTCAGCCTGCAGGTGCTGTACATGCGGTCGTGCTACCTGCGGCATTTCCCCCGCACGGGCCCGCTGCCGAGTCTGGTCGAGCTGGACTTGACCGACAACCCGATACGCGAGATCACGCCGTCAGACTTGGCGCCGCTCTGTCGGTTGGCCAAGTTGACCGTTAACGAAACACAACTGTTCCGGGACCGGCCGCGTGGCGTTTGCCAGTGCCGCCAGCTGAAGGAATGGGCCGAACAATACGGCGTGCAGATTATCGGCCTGGATTGCCGCCGACACGTCGAGGACGAACCGTTGGACTGCGCCGCGACGACGATACCCGGCGAGGCCGTCCAAGAGCGCGACGAGTGCATGTCCGGGTGGGAACACAGGAACGCGGCACGGTGTTGGGCGGCCTTTGGCTGGGGGGCGATGGTTCTGGTCTGCGCGGCGGCCGTTCTGTTTGGTGTACTGTGCCTGTGTTGGCGTCGCAGAAATAGCCTGGACAAAGGTCGATCCGTGCCGGACGGCGAACCCACTTATATCGCATATAGTTTTTAACGTGTATTAAAAAGTTTTTGTTACTTAATTTTATGTTTCATTTGTTTTGCCACGAACAAAATATGAATTTAACTGTGATAACAACAAGTGATAGTAATATTTTGATTAAACTTAAATTAAAAATATTATAAAAATGAAAAATAAATCAATTTTGCGTTTATACCATCCTCCCAACTTAGTTTCTTCGATAGCAACTTTTGAATTTTAAATTGTAACTCATACATTTCATTGACTTTTTAAATTGAGAATAATGTACTAAACAATTTTAATAATTCAGTTGGCTGTTGGCCACGATTGACGGCAACCTGTATAGGCAATAGAAATGCTGGAAAGTATCATAAGTAACCAACCGATAAGAATTTAAATCTATTCCTTATTTGGGTTTGAACCTAAAATTATTTGAGAATTGAGTGTACCTAATTTAAATTACATTGTAATATATTTTCGACAACTGGTTTTTGTATGATGTACTGTACTACATAATCTAATTAAACATTTTTTTTTTTAGACTAGGTACCTATTATTTTCTGAATGTTAACTATGATTACCCAATTTAATGAAATGCTTTTATTTTTTTGTGTTAGCTGTGATCAGTGTCTTTATTTTAACATTGGTAGAAATTTGATTCTTCGGCCAAACAAGAAAAACTTTTTAATCTCGGCAATATCAACCAATACATTATTATCGTTAAATGTTTGTTATCCATAAATAATAATAATTCTAAATTTTCTATCGATAAACGATGAATATTATTTAAAAAAATTATCTAATAATATGTTTTTTTTCACTGTACATATATAATTATTTTAATCGCCTTTGGATGTTCTATTTAATCGTTTCTACATAATTATGAATCAACAAATTACATGTTTAAAGAAACTGTATGACGTGTAATTCTAAGAAATGTATTAAAATTGTTTTTACATAAATAATAATTATTATCTTACCGGCTTTTATTTTAATTATTATTACAGGTTTATAACACGTTTATTTTAACTTGTTATAATATAATAATATGTTTTATGTAGAATTAAAGTAAGATCGCATAGAAACGTTTGTTTGAAAATAAACACACACACACACACACAAAAAACAACACAATTTTGATCTTAAAATTACAAAACGCAATATAACTTTTTCAAAAAGAAATACAGTCGAATTAGTTATTATATTGTGGAAAAAAAATGATATGAATATTTACTACTAATAAAACAATAATAATTATAATATCATGTTTTACCCTCCAAAGTTGTTTTTTTCAAAGGTGATCCGTCATCCGCCGCCGGCGCGCCGCCCGGTCGCAGTGCTGCCACACGGGAAACACTAAATGTCCACCCACGGGTCGATGCGGCTCGCAGCGGGTGGTCACACCGGTCGTACCGCTGATAGCCGGGCCGCCGCCGCCGCCGCTGCCGCTGCCGCCGTGTCGTTGTCGAATAGTTATTTACAATAATTTGTGGAAAAAAAAAACGCCGGCCACGTCATTCCGCAGCTGCCTCGTCCGTGTTATCTACTGGTGTACAGTTATTGTAATATATTATATTTTTTGATTCGTCGAGTATCCTATTATTTTTTACTTTTTTTTTTTTGTATTCCACATTGGTCTATTTAATCAACTACAAACGTATACGTATCGCACGGTTTTGTGTGTATTTTTTTTGTTTTCCGCTCGACACCTTCCATTCTTCTACCATCGTATTCATGTTAGCCCAGTGATACACTCATCTAAATACTTGTGTTATTAGGTACCCATTGTAACAATATATTATTGTAATAATACACCAGCAGTGGAATCCGCGTTGAAAAAAATACAATCATGAACATATTCAGACTTTGCGGCGATTTGTCGCATCTGCTGGCCGTCCTGCTGCTGCTGCTGAAAATATGGAAGACCAGATCGTGTGCCGGTAAGTCAGCCCATCGCTAGAAACGCTAATCGCTGTGCGGTGTCCGAGCAGACGCAGACGATGGGTTCATAGGGCTTGCCCGCGTCTCGTCGGCCATCGAGGACCAACATTACAACACTACTACGGACGTAAGATCCGAGGGACGGTGCAATAGAGCGTCTTGTGCTGTCTTCGATAATCTTAGTACATTTTGTTTTTAATCTTTTTTAAAAAAACAATACATTGTTAATATATATTTGCACTATTGGCCGTTTTCAGGCAGTCAAACTTAAAAATTAAATAGGTACAGTTTAATGACGCTTAAACCAAACTGGTGAGAATGGCAGTAAACAATTATTGCTGTATATTTCAAATAATGTGTTACATTATTAGCCGTGTGTGACATTTGCACGTGTAAATTAATTCTATAAAAAAAAAATGTTAATGGGATGGATTTTGAACAGCTATTATGAAGGAAAAAAAAAGGTTTAACGAATAGGCAATCAAACAAAATATATTACTCGATAAGTTGCTGTGTTTGTCATTATAGTAACAATATTGTAAACACACGTGTAAAAAAATATATAAAAATAATAAGCAGCTATAAAACAATACTGGCTAAACACATTAAACTAAATGGTATAACAAGATGTTAAAGTATATAATATTATTATATTTGAACGACTCTAAATGTGTAATTTTAGATTTTAATTTCGTTGTGAATGTATATATTTTATACACTTTTTATTAGGAACAGGCGATCATAATTAATTAGTTTTTTTTTAATTTTATTTTTAAAAAATAAACGCCTTTGAAAAGTGAATACATATTGTTAATTATATGAAAAAATATACACACATTACCAAAAGACATCGTTTCTTTACCAATTCTTAAGAAATATGTTATAAAATTAATAAAATATGATTGATTCGCCTAAACGTTGATTTTTCAAAACATGCCAAAACTAATTGCAAATATTTTCAAGCCTTTTTCGGCTATAATTAAAAAAAAAAAGATGTGTATATAATGTATAAATATATATATATATATATATATATATATTACAATTTGTTCCTAGATTCATTTCACAAAAAAAAAAGAAACTAATTCTATGTGTGAACACGTCTTGTAATATATATAAACTATAAGAGCGAGAACAAACTAGTACACTTAATAATTGTACTCGATACTATTGAAATAAATATTAAAAACTATTTTATTTTGTCAAGTTCTGTGTAATGTAAAATTAAAAAAATAAATTAACTGTTTTTTCTTTCCAGGTATATCCGGAAAAAGTCAAATTTTATTTGCAATCGTGTACACTGCAAGATACCTCGATTTGTTTACAAGTTTTGTGTCCGTTTACAACAGCGTTATGAAAGTATTTTTCCTCGCCGCATCGTACGGCACGTTGTATTTAATGTTCTTCAAGTTTAAACCAACTTATGATCACAACCACGACAGTTTTAGGTATCCAATTGTTGCGTTGCGCTTTTTTGGATTGTTGCAATTATTATATTGAAACGTTTTTTTTTTATTTTTCCAGAATATTGTATTTAATTGTACCCTCGGTTATTCTGTCGTTCGTCATAGTTCATGTGTACACCGTAATGGAGGTAAGTACTT
Organism: Adelges cooleyi; assembly: GCF_023614345.1. NCBI lineage: Eukaryota > Metazoa > Arthropoda > Insecta > Hemiptera > Adelgidae > Adelges > Adelges cooleyi. The sequence continues at coordinate 4,139,420 of NW_026095751.1, forward strand.
GTGTCGAAAGTCTGTGACAATGCCTATTATTAATTGATTTAAACGCGACGATTTTATTCGACACTTAGGTACTGTGGACGTTTAGTATTTACTTGGAAGCAGTCGCCATCATGCCGCAGCTGTTCATGGTTTCTAGAACGGGCGAAGCCGAGACGGTTACTTCGCATTATCTGTTTGCGTTGGGCTCGTACAGAGCGTTGTACATACTGAATTGGATCTATCGTTACTATACGGAAAATTTCCTCGACATGATCGTGATCATTGCCGGTATTGTGCAAACCATTTTGTACTGTGACTTCTTTTACCTCTACATAACCAAAGGTATATCATTATTTATTATAATCGTAGTATTATATCGAGAAACGATTCAACATAACTTTAATGCATTTTGTTTTTTAATTTTAGTATTAAAAGGAAAGCGGTTATCGTTGCCGGTTTAAAAGTGGGAATTAAAGACTAGACCAAAGAGTCGTTGCGAGACGGATGTTTGTACAATTTTGATAATATTTTTCATTGTCTCATCGAAATAAATAGTGTATATAAATAAATAACTTGCGTTTGTGGCGATCTGTTGTTGTAGGTATTAGTCGGTATTTTTTAAAACATTTTATTCAAATAATTTAATATATAATATTTTGGCCCAAAAACTCATAAATACGGACCTCCTTAACAGCATTTGATAACAATATATTATACGTATATATATATATATGTAATATATATATATTGATATAGCATATCCTTATTCTTTTCGTGCACAATGTTTGCATTGTTATTTTATTATATTTAAAAATAAAATAAAAATATAGTCTATTTATTTGTTTTAAATAAAATAAAAATCAAACCAATCGTGTTTAAAGTTTATTATTATTACTATTAAGGAATTAAAAAATTTATAATAGTGTTTATAGTATTTATTTATTTAACAATTTTTTTCGTTTAAACTTATTTTTAAAATGAATTATTTTTGTGTTATTATTAAAATAAAATAAAATTGTATGAATTACGTTTGAAAGTTCATTGTACTGTTGACATTATTATATTTATCGTGTAAGCTTAGTTTTGTATAAAATCAAAGCTACACCGCAATATGTTATTATAGGTTTGATTTTATCAAAATATATATTGGTGCTGTCGTACGTCAATTGTCCGTTCGACGAGAGAAGACTTTGGCGCAGTAATAATTAGTGAACAGATCTTATCCCACCGTCCGCTCCAGCACACAACCTCGGAGTCTTTTCTCGGTCGCAACAGATATTGAATTACACATTTTAAAAAATATTCTCCAATTTCCCCCCCCCCCTCCCAATAAAATTCACACTTGCAGAATAAACTTATGACGAATTATATATTTTTATACTTGAAAAACGCTATCCTTATTATTAGTATAGTTATATGTTTTTCATATTATCTAACTAATTGTGTTGTAAATAACATTATCCGGATAAAAGCAGATAGTGCACTAATTTTATAATTTATTATTACTATTATTCACTCGTGATGATATTTGTGTGTTAACTAGCGTAATATTATTATATTCGTCTTAAGATTGAAAAGGTTAATTTTACATGTTGTACTTATCTATAAGAATTATATTATTATTTAATTATTGTATACGATTGCATTTTGTGAAATTATCTAAACGTTACGTTACGTAGTATGTTGATTTATAAGCACCGTCCTGAAAAATAAAAATACTATGTGCTGTCGAGCCAGCTCAAATAAATTATTAAAAAAAATTAAAATATGGTAATTATTTTCCTTTTTTTTAACATTGAAAACAAATGATAAAAATAAGCATTTTATTTTTTTTACAAATAAATTCTAACAATAGTTGTAATAATTTTAAAGTAAAATATGTAATATTGTATGTTTTAAATGATTTAATTTTTTTTTTTTTTGCTACAAAAGTATCGATGACTTTAAATGTATTTATCGGCCACACAACTATTACTATCGCAATCGACGCAATGTTTATTATTTATGAAAGCAACTACTTATAGGCTTGAAAAATTGTTATCCCTCTGTATTCACACATGTAAATCATTTCTTTCTTCTTCGTGGGCTATGCACTCAGTAAGTAGGTGCCTGATAGGAGGGTGGGTGGTACTTGCTTTTTCATGAGATGACTTACATGTGTTTGGCCTATTCTCATTCGATTGACTATGACTTCCTCTTTGCTGTTGATACCTGGGGGTTCAGGTCATACTGTACCTAACTGTTAGTGGCGATTAGTTCCTGCTGAATATGGCCAGTGTGTGTCTAAAACCGGTTTTCCACATTTGGTATTTTTTAAATGGTTTTTTTTGTACCGAGGTGAACATCCTTAAAGAATTCCACAGCTGAAGACCGTAGCTAAATGATGTTTATTTTTTTTGTTACAACAAGTATAAAGTAATACTTACTGAACGCATTACTTATCTCCTCTAGTATTCGGCATTAACAAGTCCCGGCTATCAAGATACTTCTATAATATTAGTACAATTTTTATTGAAACCTACAGCTAATCATGATAATACATTAAATATTTTTCAACTAATGTATAAGAAAATATTTTATTTTCTTGCTCAGTGTTACTTGTTTTCAAATGGACAAAGTTATCAATGTATCATGGGGTATTTTGTTAAAAGACAAAGTCTAAGCTTGCAGAATTTTCATTTATAGAGTTTGCAATTTAGAATTGTATGAATATACAATTTTTTTATTTAGCCGTATCTAATAGTATAAAATTAAAACTAAAATTGTTTTATTACGGGCAATGATTTGCACGAGTCGGTGCTAGTGTTTATATTATAAATTTCGAAAATGTGATAAAATATTGTGTAATTAAAACGAAACCACGTAGAGATATGCATTAAATGAACTTTGTTTAAAAAAAAATGTATTAAACAAACAAAATGTAGAAACGCAGAAAAAGATACAACACAAAGTATTAAACGTCTAGAAGATTGTTACAAGTATAAAGTAAAGAATAACAAGAGGACAAAAAAAGGCTTAGATTTAAATTGTAGGCAAAGACTGATGACTGATAAAGATCTGACTATTCTCCAACATGGACACGTTTTCGGGCAAAACACTTGAAACACACTTCGCACTCGCAGGGCTCATCACCAGAATGGACATGGACATGTTTTTTTGCGAGGTAAGATTTCACCGCAATAGGTTTTTGGCACACAACGCACTTGTACGACTTTTCTGCGGCATGCGTGCGTTCGTGTACTACAAGGTTTGATTTTACCAAAAAAGATTTCAGGCATACAACACATGTGTAGTGTTTCTCGCCGGTATGCATTCGTTGGTGTACAGCCAGGTGTGCTTTTTGCGTGAAATACTTCAGACACACGTTACATTTGTAGGGCTTTTTCGCAGTACGGACACATTTGTGTCCAGCCAGGTAGTCTTTTAGAGTGAAATATTTTAAACACTCGTTACATTCTTCTCCTATATGGACGCGCCTGTGAAGGGTAAGGTGAAAACTTTGCGTGAAATCCTCGAGACACACGTCACATTTGTATGTCCTTTTTTCGTTACACTCTTCTGAATTATGGACACGTTTGTGTTGGGTAAGTGTTGCTTTTCGCGTAAAATCCTTTGGACACACGTCACATTTGTACGGCTTCTCGCCAGTGTGCACTCGTTTATGTACTGCGAGGTAAGCTTTTCGTGTGAAATCCTTTGGACACACGTCACATTTGTAGGGTTTTTCGCCACTGTGAACGCGAGCGTGTGACACCAGAGTGTATTTTCGGGAAAAAGTTTTCAGGCAAACCACACATTTATAGGGATTTTCGCCAGTATGAATGCGAGCGTGTGCTGCCAGATTATATTTCATCGAAAAAGATTTCTGGCACACGACACATTTGTACGGTTTTTCGCCAGTATGCATGCGTTCGTGTATTACCAGCTGGGATTTTGCCGAAAAAGATTTCAGGCACACGTCACAAGTGTAGGGCTTCTCGCCAGTATGAATGCGTATGTGTTTTACCAGATCGGATTTCTTCGTAAAAGATCCTAAACAAACGGCACATTTGCTAGATGTTTCATTAGACTTGGGTTTTCGGTGTGAACGATTAGCCGTTGCAGTATTGTGGACGGTAATCATATGACGGAGAATTTGCTTTTTGTTAAAAAAACATTTCTTACAAAAATCGCATAGGAACGTCTGAAGTTTGTTTGAATATTGTTTGATTTTAGTTTGTGCCATTTGATCAATTTGACCATTCATTTTATTTGTAATTTCGGTTTTGTCCTGCTCTAGAACAAACAATATCGTGCCGTTCAAATAAAAATTTTTAAAAAAACATACAGTGATCCACTTATTGTGAACCACTCAATATCTCATAAAATTTAATAAGAAGTTAAAACATTTTTTTCATTTTTCTTTATAGCCCCCTCCCAACTTAGATTTTCTGATAGCAACTTTTGAAACTTAAAAGATAACGTATTTATATTATTAACTTTTTAAATGTCGAATAATATATTGATGAAACTAAGTTGTGCGGGGGATGGGTAAAAACAAAAAAAAAAACAGGAAAAATTGAGATCACATTGTATAAAAATAATTTTAATTTTTAATTGAACCCTATGAGATAACGAGTGGATGACCCTGTATTACAGCATTTATTCATTAGGTATATTTATATTTAAAATTGATTAAGCAATATTAATTTTCACAAAATTTAGTATAGCTAATTCAAGCTATAATTTTCCAGAGCTCTGACCACATTTATAACTTTAATAGTAAGGTATAATATGTATTTACCTACTTAATTATAATTAAGAATAGTTTTCAGAAATTGTTAACAGGTGATAGCTGGTTTTGAATAATTCATTTTATTTAATTATTTAATTATAAGAGTAACGCCCCGAAGGGGGCAATGAGTACAGTTGCAATACAATAAACCAAATCCTAGACCCCAGCGTATAAAGCCTGAGTAAAGCATCCTAAATCCTTAAATTCACCACAATTGCATTTAATAAACACAAGATTTTGATAGGCTTTAGCACACATTGAGTAAATATGTGTGTTAAAAGATAAGTCGGTAGACAAAGTGACACCCAAGTCCTTAACATTACTCAGTATCACGAGATTTAATTCATTGACTGTATAGTTGTATCACTATATCATTAACTTTTCTTTAATTCCAACGAATACTTATCCAAATATCTTCGGAAGTCAAATACTGGTGTCACACTCAACAAACGATTAACTTGGGCTTCTCACATTAAATCTAAAAGGAAAAAACCAAATTCAGCTACGTCTAAAAAAAATTCTGAACAAAAAATAACTACTCTTACAAACCCATACATTGTAACTCCGATTAAAGTTATAAAACTAGAGTTATCACGTCTTGGTTTCAACGCTCTACAAGTAGTCGAACTAAATTACCACTACCAATTATTCTTTATCGACTTTGAACCAAGCGATCAAAACACTAATTCTATTTAATTAAACTACATTTGTTTTAGGAGTACCACATCCTCACCGTCTCCTATACAATGGCTCGGATGCCAAGGTCAAATGAACCTTACAAATCAACTGTCATCGTTTATTAACGACTTAAAAACATTAATCAACCCGTTGAATACACTTCTCACCTTAGTCATTAAGAAAATACTTTTAAAAAATGAATTTCTCTCATTTTTATATCTGAATTGATCACCATGTTTCTCTGGAATGCAAACGGAGTAACTTAACATAAATATTAATACAAAATTTACTTTACGAACAAAAAAAAATATATCCGTTATCACTAAAACACATCTAACACTCACAAAATAAAATTTCGGGTACAAACTATACAAAACTGTCCATCCTGACCACACAGCGTATGCTGGTGCTGCAATGAAGTGCACGGGTCAGTGTTATTGTTTATATTAAAAATTTCGAATATGTGGTACACAAATTGTGTAAACAAAATAAAACCATGTGAACATATGCATTAAATAAACTAAACTTAAAAATATAATATTGTTTAACATAATTTATTAAACAAACAAAATGTAGAAATGCAGAAAATGTTACAATATAAAGTAATATAATATGTCTAAAAAAATATTTTTTTTTTACAACAATTATAAAGTAGTGAATAACACAAAGTGAAAAAAATCTTAAATTTAAATTGTCAGTAAAGACCGATGACTGATAAAGATCTGATTGTTCTCCAACATGGTTACGTTTTTGTCGATCCCGGTTTCATTTTTGAGCGAAACACTTGAAACAAACCTCGCATTCGCAAGGCTCTTCACCAGAATAAACATGTTTATGTTGTTTTGCGAGGTAGGACTTCACCGCAATAGGTTTTAGGCACTTGACACAATTGTATGACTTTTCTGTGGCATGCGTGCGTGCGTGTACCGTTAGGTTGTATTTTTTAGTAAAACGCTTGAAACATACGTCACAAGTATAGGGCTTTTCGCCAGTATGAATTCGTTCATGCTCTACCAGATGGTGTTTTACCGAAAAAGATTTGAGGCACACTAAACATTTGTGGGGCCCTTCTCCAGTGTGCGTGTGTACGTGCCTAACCAGATAAGATTTGATCGAAAAAGATTTCAGGCACACATCACAAGTGTGCAGATTTTCTCCAGTATGCATTCGTTTGTGTGCTGTGAGGTTTGCTTTTTGTGTAAAAGCCTTTGGACACACGTTACATTTGTATGGCTTCTCGCCAGTATGCGTGCGTTCGTGTCTTACTAGATCACGTTTTTCCCAAAAAGATTTCAAGCATACAACACATTTGTAGGGCTTATCTTCAGTGTGCACGGTTTCGTGAACTGCAAGGTCTACTTTTCGTGTAAAATCCTTTAGACACACGTCACATTTGTATAGCTTTTTTTCGGTATGTACACATTTGTGTCCAGCCAGGTAGTCTTTTCGAGTGAAATATTTTAAACACTTGTTACATTCTTCTCCTATATGGACGCGCCTGTGAAGGGTAAGGTGAAAACTTTGTGTGAAATCCTCGAGACACACGTCACATTTGTATGTCCTTTTTTCGTTACACTCTTCTGAATTATGGACACGTTTGTGTTGGGTAAGTGTTGCTTTTCGCGTAAAATCCTTTGGACACACGTCACATTTGTACGGCTTCTCGCCAGTATGCACTCGTTTATGTCCAGTAAGGTGAGATTTTTGGCTAAAATACTTTGGACACACGTCACACTTGTATGGCTTCTCGCCAGTGTGCGTGCGTTCGTGTGCTGCCAGTTTGGATTTTATCGAAAAAGATTTCAGGCACACAACACATTTGTAGAGATTTTCGCCAGTATGAATGCGAGTATGTGATACCAGAGAGAATTTTCGGGAAAAAGTTTTTAGGCAAACAACACATTTGTAGGGTCTTTCGCCAGTATGCGTGCTTTCGTGTCTTACTAGATAGGATTTGATCGAAAAAAATTTCAGGCACACAACACATTTATAGGGCTTTTCGCCAGTATGGAAGCGTTTGTGATCTACTAGATTGGTTTTTACCGTAAAAGATTTTAAACAAACGGCACATTTGTTAGGTGTTTCATCAGACTTGATTTTTTTGAGTAATTGATTCGCCATTTCAGTGTTGTGGGTGGTAATCATACGACGGTGAATTTGATTTCAGGTTATAAAACATTTCTTACACAAATCGCATAGGAACATCTGAAGTTTGTTTGAATATTGGTTGGTCATAGTCTGCGCCATTTGATCTATTTGTATAATCGTTTTACAGTTAATTTCGGTTAGGTCCTGCACTAGAACAAACAATATCGTGCCGTTTAAATTAAAAAGTTTATACAAATATATTACAGTAATTATTTATTAAAATATGGGTATTTATATTTTTAATGTTACTATTAAGATACTATTAATATTAAGAGATAATATTATAGTTTTGACCTATTTTAGAAGTTCAATAGTAAGGTGTATTATTTATTTACATAATTCGAATTGAGAATAATTTTCTGAAGTTGTTGACTGGTCGATAGCCAGTTTTAGTTAATTCATTTTATTGAGTTATTATTTTTATATGCACGCTATTACTCCACCGCATTACACCTCCCGTCTGGTATCAGGTAATTGAAAATACTTTCATTAATTATTGTTTATTACAATACAGTTATTTATTAGAATGTATACGGATAACTATTGTCGATAAAGTATTGTACTAAGACGATCTAATGCATATTATTGCCATGTTTTTACCTTATTACATTATTATTAAGTGATATTAATTTTTATACTCAGCCTATTATAGTGTTGTTAAAAAGTATAGTATAATAGTATTTAATAAAAGTACAAAATATATAGATATTCTAATACGGGAGCTAAATTTGTATCGACATGTCGTTCTTGTTTCAATTGTGTCTGTTCATTTTTTCACGATTTTAAACACAACGGCACAGGTGTAAGGCATTTGTTTAGTGTGCACGCTTTGGTGTCCTACCAGATCGGATTTTGCCTTAAATGGTTTTAAACAAACTCCACACTTGTAAGGTTTTTCATCAGACTTGTGTTTTTTGGGTGAACGATTAGCCGTTGAAGTATTGTGGATGGTAATCATATGACGGAGAAATTGGTTTTAGTAAAAAAACGTTTCTTACAAAAATTTGCATAGGAACGTCTGAAGTTTGTTTGAATATTGGTTGGTTTTAGTTTGTACCATTTTATTAATTTGTACATTCATTTTATTTGTAATTTCGGTTAGGTCCTGCTTTAGAACAAATAATATCGTGTCGTTCAAATAAAATAGTTTATAAAACATAAAATAGTATTTATTCATTTAAAATAGATATATTTAAAATTGATTAAGCAATATTAATATACACAGAATGTAGAATAGCAAATTCAAGGTATAATTTCCAGAGCTGTGACAACTTTTATAACTTTAATAGTAAAGTATAATGTTAATTTAATTAATTTGAATTAAGAATAATTTGCTGAAAATGTTGACAGGTGATAGCTGGTTTTGTATAATTCATTTTATTGAGTTATTTTTTTTATAAGCGCGCTATTACTCTACGGCACTACACCTCCTGTCTTTAATTTTAAACATGAGTTGATATAACTGGAAAAAAATAAAATTGTTAGTATTGTCTGATAGTGTAAAATAATACTTAGACAACTTTAGTCAAATTTTTTTTAGATAACGAAAAACCAAAAAGTTAGGTATATCGACAAATGGATCAAAGGTAATTTTTGAATTATGGCCAATGGCCAACAATTACCATATATTAATATACTGTAGACTATAAAAACTTAGATATACGCTATGTACAATATATGTATACACATCACGTGCTTGGATACTTAAGGTTCTAAAGTAATTTTTTTCAAAAATAGAGAGGTATGAAAGAATTAAAGTGAGGTGCAGTGTTTACAAATTAGCATTAAAGCGTTTATTTGAAAGTGATTTTAACCGAGAGTACTAGTACTGTAGTATATTTTAAACCGAGTTAACAGTCATAAGTTCTAAATAATCAGTCAAGCTAAAAGTTAAGTTAACAAAAATACCAGTAACCTAACTGAAGTTCAATTAATTGTTATCATTTTGTTTTTAATTACCTCTGCAGAGGCGTCTGTAATATCCAGAAACCACATACTGACATATATCCCAACCCCGAACACTTAGAAAAGGTTAATGTTTCTATCAATAGCCTTCATCGAATGTCATTACCTGCAAAACATACTCACCAAGTGAAATCAAATTTTTAATAAATAAAGAAGGGAATCACCAGGACCTTAAAGATACAAAACCCTAAAAAATTTGCCAAAAAAAAGTATTGCTCTAATAACTTATATTTTAACTGTATGCTGCGAATTTCTTATTCTTCATTAATATGAATAATATAGAAATTATCCACAACAATTGTAATTATCAATCCCAAAAAATGAAATTACTTCCTATAGACTTATCAGCTTGATTTCACCTCTTGCCAAATTGTTTAAGAAAAATATACTCATAAAAATAACAGCAATCTTACACACCCACAACATAATTCCTTATTCCCAACTTGGCTTCAGATCCATTATGGATGTACATAATGGATTTGGATGTAGCATAGGCCTTCGACCGTGTATGGCATGAAGGCTTACTCTTCAAACTCAAATTGTTTCTACCTGCCCCATATTACTTAATAATTCGTTCTTATTTAGAAAATAGGAGTTATAAAATCAGATATGGCAATTCATTTTCATCATACCACCAAATTAAAGCAAGAGTGCCCCCAGACAGTGAATATTTAATGTTTTTACGGCTGACATTCCAATAACACCAAATACTATTATGGCCACTTATGCAGATGACACTGTAATACTCTCCCCAGGAAATGATCTTGAAGTTACTTCCAATTTCCTTTAAACAAACTTAAATCTAATTGATTTCTGGTCATCTAATTGGAGAATTAAACATAATCGAGAGAAATCTGTGTACGTTTCCTTTACACTAAAAAAAACCTGTTCCATCGCTCTCCAATTCCAAGGAATAATCATCCCAATATCCTCGGAAGTCAAATATTGGTATCACGCTCAACAAACGATTAACTTGGGGCTCTCACATTAAATCAAAAAGAAAACTTCTCAACAGCAGACTCCACTTACTACGCCCAATCCTCAAATTACACAAGACACACTGTTTAGAGTTGTTTTTCGAAACTTACAGCATACTACTCCGATTGACGATATAAAAATAGAGTTATCAAAAGCATCAGATAAACCTTCCAGATGTGCTCTATGCCAAATATAGCACTTCTCCGGCTATAAAGGATGCACAGTTAACAAGGATCTTATAAAAATACCAAATTCAGCTACGTCTAAAATAATTCCTGAACAAAAAATAATTACTCCGACAAACACAAACATTGTAAACAAATCTCTAGGTCACACCTCACAATAAGGGTATCCTCAACCTCACACATAAAAAATCTACGCTATAGCAAAAAACAACAAAAACAACCAAGACACAACAAATCTTACAAATCAACTATCATCGTTTACTAACGACTCAAGTCAGTCATAAGCAAAATACTGTTTAAAAATAATTAACTCTTATAATAACTTATCTTATCTAACCACCATACTCCTTTAGAATGCAAATGGAGTAACTCAGCATAAAAATGAACTACAAAATTTACTTTACGCAAAAAAAAATAGACATTGAACAAAACTGGCCATCCTTACCGGACGGCACATGCTAGTGCTGATACCCAGCTACCAAAATGACCTAATACCCAGCTACCAAGATAAGAATTATACCTGTAATATTAGTAAAATTTGTATTAAAACCTACAGCTATTCATGATAATATATTAAATACTTTTCAACCAATGTATAACAAAATATTTAACTATCAAGATATAACTATTATACAAGACAAACTTATCTTTTTATATTTAGAATTTAGAATATCACTATGTTTTATTTAGCCGTACCTAAAAATATGAAATAAAATCTAAAATTCATGAAGTGCACGGGTCATTGCTAATGTGTAAATTATTAATTTTAAATATGTGATATAAAAATTGTGTAAGCAAAACAAAACCATGTAAACATATGCATTAAATAAACCAAACCTAAAATAAAATATGAATTTATATAATTTATCAAACAAACAAAATGTAGAAATGCAGAAAAAAGTACAATTTAAAGTAATATAATATATCTAAGAGATATTTTTTTTTACAACAAGTATAGAGTAATGAACAACACACAAGACAAAAAAAAAATCTTAGTTTTAAAATGTAAGTAAAGACTGATTAAGAAATTATGACTGATAAAGATCTGACTGTTCTCCAACATGGTCACGTTTATGTCGATCCCGGTTTTATTTTGGAACACTTGAAACAAACCTCGCATTCGCAAAGATTTCCTCCAGAATGGACATGTTTATGTTTTTTTGAAAGGTAGGATTTCACCGCAATAGGTTTCAGGCACTTGACACGCTTGTAAGACTTTTCTGTGGCATGCATGCGTTTGTGCAATGCGATGCTTGATTTTTGTTTAAAACACTTTAAACAAACTTCACATTTGTATGGCTTCTCGCCAGTGTGTATGTGTTCATGTTGTACCATGCAGGATTTAACCGAAAAAGATTTCAGGCACACAGCACATTTGTAAGGCTTTTCTCCAGTGTGCATGCGTCCGTGCGTAACCAGATGAGTTTTTTTCGAAAACGATTTCAGGCACAAGTCACAAGTGTAAGGCTTTTCTCCAGTATGCGATCGTTTGTGTACTGCGAGGTTTGCTTTTTGTGTAAAACACTTTAGACACACGTCACATTTGTATGGCTTCTCGCCAGTGTGTATGCGTTCATGCTGTACCAGGCAGGATTTAACCGAAAAAGATTTCAGGCACACAGCACATTTGTATGGCTTCTCTCCAGTATGCCGCCGTAAGTGCTATAGCATATTAGATTTTTCCTTAAAGGCTTTGTAACAAACGGCACATTTGTAAGGATTATTATTAGTGTGCACGCTTTGGTGTCTTAACAGGATGGATTTCGCCATAAAAGACTTTGAACAAACGGTACATTTGTAAGGTTTTTCTTTAGTGTGCACTCCTTCGTGTATTGCGAGGATTCCTTTATTTGTAAAACGTTTTAAGCACATAACACATTTGTATGGCTTTTTTTCAGTACGGACACATTTGTGTCCAGCCAGGTAGTCTTTTTTGGTCATATATTTTTAACACGCGTTACATTCTTTTCCGATATGGACACGTCTGTGTAGGATAAGGTCAGAACTTTGTGCAAAAAACTTCAGACACACATCACATTTGTATGGTTTTTTATCAATATGGACACATTTGTGTCCAGCCAGACTGTCTTTTGGGGTCGAAGATTTTAAACATTCATTACACTCTTCTCTGATGTGGATACGTTTGTGTATAGTGAGGTTAGTATTTTGGCTAAAATACTTAAGACACACGTCACATTTGTATCGCTTCTCGCCAGTATGCAGGCTTACGTGCCTTACCAGACTAGATTTCGCCGCAAAAGATTTTAAACAAACGCCACATTTATAAAGCCTTTCTTTTGGGTGCACGCTTTGGTGTCTTACCAGACTGTTTTTTTTCCGTAAAACACTTTAAACAAACGTCACATTTGTATGGCTTCTCCACAGCGTGCGTGCGTTTGTGTGTCACCATATAGGATTTTACCGAAAAAGATTTCAGGCACACAACACATTTGTAGGGTTTTTCGCCAGTATGCAGCTGTATGTGCGTTGCCAGATATGATTTCGACGTAAATGATTTTAAACAAACGGCATATGTGTATGGCTTCTTCCCAGTGTGCGTGCGTTCGTGTATTACCAGATAGGATTTGATCGAAAAAGATTTCAGGCATACAACACATTTATAGGGCTTTTCGCCCGTGTGCAGCCGTGTGTGCGTTACCAGACTGCATTTCGCCGTAAAATTTTTTAAACAAACTCCACACTTGTAAGGCTTTTTATCAGACTTGGGTTTTTTTGTGTGAACGATTAGCCGTTGCAGTACTGTGGATGGTAATCATGTGACGGAGAATTTGCTTTTAAATAAACATTTTTTACACAAATCGCAAAGGAACGTCTGAGGTTTGTTTGAATGTTGGTTGGTTATAGTTTGTGCCATTTGATCTATTTGTATATTCGTTTGATTGGTAATTTCGGTTAGGTCCTGCACTAGAACAAACAATATCATGCCGTTCAAAAAAAAAAGTTTATAAAAACATATTACAGTATTTATTCATTAAAATATCGGTATATTTATATTTAAAAATGATTAAGCAATATTATTATACAAAAATTTAGAATAGCTAATTTAAGATATTATTTTCCAGAGCTCTGACCACTTTTAGAACTTTAATAGCTAGGTATATTATTTATTTACTTAATTCTAATTATGAATAATTTGCCAAAAACGTTGATTGGTCAATAGCCAGTACTGGATAATTCATTTTTTATAAGTGCGCTATTACTCTGCTGTACTTCACCTTCCGTCTTAGTTATAAACATGAGTTGATATAACAAATTGGAAAAAAATAAAATTTTGAAGACAATAGTCTTACAGTGTAAAATAATACTATGTCAACTTTAGTCAAACTTATTTTAATTAAGGAAAACCCTACAAACAAAGGGATATTGACACATTGATCAGAAGCAATTTTTGAATTGCTGTATGTGAGTAAAACAACGGCCAGCAGATAATTGAAAATATATTTAGTATAAGTACACTTTTGTTTTATACCTACTGTTAATCATTACAGTATATTAGCTATTATTCAACCAAATGTAAGAAAATATTTTATTATCATGATATAACTATTATACGAAACATGTTTATATTTTTACTCGCTCTTACTTTACCGCACTACACCCCCATCTTCAATTTTAAACATAAGTTGATATAACTGGAAAAATAACATTGTTAATATTTTCCGGAATTTTCTAAAAAAATGGATATTGACACATTGATCAGTGGTAACTATTGACTTGCTATATGTGATTAAAACAACGGTCAACAGGTAATTGAAAATGTTTTCATTTATTGTTAATTATAATATATTTGTGTATTAGAATGTAATAATAATAATAATAATTTAGTAGAAGCAAATAAAGCAAATAAATATTAACTGCGCCCATATAGGCATGCAGTACAGAAATTAAACAGTAAATTAACAATTTAACCAATAGAAATACAACATAACTAAACTAATACAAATTAAATTTTAATAATAAAATATTATAAACAAAAATAATAAACTTAATAAAACATATAATATTTTTGAGCATGAATTTTGGGGAGGGAGTCGAAATAAAAATCAACATTACCTAAAGTATCACAGTTAGAAATAATCCTATTCAGAGGAGCATGCGTACTATAGTCTTGTTTTTGAGTAGAAATATACAGGAAAGGAGGGGATCTGGTATGATGTGTTGGAACATTAAAAGGAATATGGGCTAAAAGCTCGGGACAGTCAATATCATTATTTAATAACTTATAAATAAATTTGATGTCATTATTAAATCTTCTTTTGGCAAGCGAATCTAAATACCAACCGCTATGTCATCTATTCTAGAATCCAGAATCCCTAACTTAATCCTTAGCATATACAGAAACCGGTTTTGTATTTTATCGAGATCTTTGACTTGTCCAATTAGATAAGGGCACCATATAATCGAGCCATATTCGACAATTGACCTAACAAGGGAACAGTATAAAGTTTTTGAGCACTTAAGGTCATTAAACTCAAAACAGTTTCTTTTTAAAAATCCAAACATCCTAAAAGCCTTATTTTTTATGTGCGAAATATGTTCCTTAAATGACAGGTCACTTGACAAAATTATACCTAAATCCTTTATATGAGTTACTATATTCAGCGCAATACCGTCAATATTATAATGGAAAACAGGTGTTTCTTTGCTCCTACAAAATGTGATTTGGGAGCATTTAAGGGCATTAATAAAAAGGGAGTTATTACTGCACCACTCTTGGAATCTATCCAAATCAGCTTGCAGTTTCCTACAATCATTGACACTATTTATTTCCAGACAAAGCTTTAAGTCACCGGCAAACAAAAGGTACTTACAGTAATAAAAAACAGTATCTAAGTCATTAACAAAAATATTAAATAATATTGGAGATAAATGACCACCCTGTGGTACTCCAGAGATAACATCAATACACTTCGATAAACAATTATTAATTTTTACAATCTGTTTTCTATTAGAAGTATATGAATTAACCCAACTTAAGAAAGAGCCACATACACCTAGCGGTTCAAGTTTGAAAATTAACTTCCTATGATTAACACTATCGAAAGCTTTCCTTAAATCAGTACAGATAGCATCAATTCGACTCTTATTACTTATTACAGAGACTAAGTCTGAGTAAAAAACTAATAAATTAGTTACAGTTGATTTTTTTTGCGAAATCCATGTTGGCACGATGTAAGTGTATCGTTTAAAATACCTGAGATCTTTGGTTCTAATAGCTGTTAAAATAATTTAGGCAAGGCACTAATTTTAGAGATAGGTCGATAATTAGAAATATTCGACCTATCTCCAGCTTTAAAGATAGGAAAAATGTAGTTGACTTTCCAAGAAGAAGGATAAACCCCAGATGATAAAGACAGACAAAAAAGAAAATGTATGGGACGAGTAAGAGAGTACCGGCAATTATAAAAAATAATACATGGTATTAAATCAGGTCCAGTTGTACAATCAATTGTTAGCATGGACAATCCATCAAATACCTCAGCAATAGATAAAATACACGTAGAGAAATCAATAATATTATTACTTGTTTATAAATTGGAGAAAGATTGATTAACGGTTACTACGGGCGTATGCACTGATTCAAAAAATGATTTAAATAATTCAGTAATTATGACAGGATTGTCAGAAAATTTATCATTAAATTTCATATGTTTGGGTGATGAATTTATTTGTTTACGGTCCTTAACAAACTTCCAAAACCCTTTTGGATTACTTGACAAATTCTGCTGTAGACGTTTAATATAATTATTATAACAGACTTTTGATAATTATTTACATTGTAAACATTGAATATATACATAACGTATAGTGTATAACGGTATAGAATGTATAACTATGTCAATACATCATTATAGTCAGACGATCTAAAGCACAGTATTGACATTACGTTTTTACCTCAATACATTATTAATAAATTATATTTTTTTTATACTCCGCTCATTATAGTGTTGTTAAAAATTATAATATAAATGTACTTAAGTATAAAATAAAGTGGTATTCTAATACGAGAGCTAAATATTTTTTATCGACGTGTTGATTATTATTTTTTAATAAAAGAAATAATTAATGTGAGGTGCAGCGTTTACAGGTTAGCATCAAAGCATTATTTTGAAAGTGGTTTTATCCGAGAAGACTAATACTGTAGGGGCGAGGCATATTGTTATCAAAGCATAGAGAGGACGGAGAGATCAAAGGACTACAGGAATTATTATTAAAATAGTCACCCTAATATAAAATCACTCTCAAATAAACGCTTTGATGAACGATTTTTAAACACTGCAATTCTCTCACTTTAATTATTTCTTAGTATGCTGATTTATACTGTACTTGGTTTGGATCTCTCCGTTCTACTATGGGCTGACCCCAATGTATTGTCTTTTTTAAAAATAGTACAAGAGCAGTATCACAAAGTTAAATTTCCCGACAGTTGATCTAGACATAATACAAAGTATTATCATTCATGTTTTTTAATTATTGTTAAAATATATCTTTATTTGGACATAGTAATAAAATAATGAAATATTTTGTACAATACCAGAGCTGGAAGTTGATAAACTAAAAATGTTTAAATAGCATGAAGCAGATTAATCCAGCGTGTGTTTAAATGAATAACAGTATAACAATATGCTTAGGCATTAGTGTTTTGCCATTTTGATTGAAATATTTAGTTAACATTGTATTAAATAATCTCATAATTTCATAAATTTGTTTTGCTTTTAGTTTTATAATTTGTACTTACAATTTCCTTTTCTAAGGTTATGGCTAATTGATAGTGAACTGTCAACAATTACACTCCATAACACAGACACATGACTAACACATAAAAGATTAACGTTTAATATGTATGTAAAGTTTAACTTCAAGTACATGGTCCGACAGTGAAACCGGACCCTGTATGTAATATACAAACATAATCTTAACAAACATTTAGCAGTCTTTGAAAAAAAAAGGTTTTTTACTTCTATAACCCATAACTTGCTTACAAAACATAAAACATGAGAGATATTTCTAACACCCACTTTGTTCTGTCATAAGGATAAATGTAAATAAATAATATTAACAATTTCATTGAATCAGCAGTACTGAAGCTAGTAAATACTAAATAGCAAGTCACTTACCAAGCTGAACGAATTTGCCTCGGCAAACACTTCCAACGCTTCTAAAACAATAGCACTTAAAATAAACGTTCACTTAGTCTAACATAACAAAAAAAAACCGATAATCAATAAACAATATTAATGTAGATTTCACTATTGCAAAAAAAAAAATTCAAATATTTCCGGATTAAACTTTTATCAGCTGTCACTTTTTGAATGTCATAATTTTATCTACATACCTAATTTACATTAATTGATAATTAGAACTATTATAGTATCATCAACTTATATGTTATAATTTCTCACGAAATGGCTGGCAATTTTTAGTTACTTAAATTCAATTCATCCAATCCGCCAAAAAATACGAGTCCTGTTCAAATCGACTTTTTATCAACTGTGACTTAATAAAATACATATTCATTTAATTATGTATTAATTAAATAACGACAAATTGGTTTTTATTGATTAATAAAAATTGATAACGGAATCGTCAAACAACGTCAAAAACATAACCAAATAACACTGATTTTTTTTGTTTCTCACATCTGGTACACCGTTAATGAAGTTAAAATTTTTAATTAAAACCTAAAACTGGTATTTGGGTTTCAAAACTCAATAGTATCATTCAGAATAGATGTCCATAAAAGTGTTGAAACTGATTTGATAAATATTTTTTAAGATTTAAGGTGTTTATGTTAAAATATACAATATCTGCGAAAAACACAGTTTCCGGCAGTTAAAGAAAACTGTAGTGCCGAATTTTTTCTTTGTTTAATATGTTATAGATACATATGAGTTCTAACTACTGACTAATTTTCAACTTGTAAGTCCTAAAAATACGACTGAAAACCCCCAAAAAACTTGCACCTCCTCCCCCCCCCCTAGAGAGATGGAAAATGGGTATAATTTAAGTTTGAGACTATTGACGTGTGAGGACCTATCAAATAAATTTTCCTTATAAATTTTAACTCGATCCGACTCTTTTTACCTAATTTTACCAGCTACATGCTGCCTTTTGTTCTAACTTTTAAAATTTGCTTCATTTAGTCTATCTCCAATATTTAATTTTATCATAATCCTGAAATGCACCCAACAATATTAACACTTTTTTTGTTGTTATAACGCGATATGGAACTAACCTAGTTATTTTTCTTTAAAATGTGTGTTTTTTCACAATGATGGCGATGGTGAAGTCAGTTTTTAGTCAGTCGGACTATTACTAATTCTATTCAACAAAAAATGACAAATGTACAACACAAAGTATTAAATGTCTAAAAGATTTTTTTTTTGTTTCAACAAGTATACAGGGTGATTCATTAAGGATAAGACACTTGTTTTCTCGGAATATATTTATATTTTTTTCCAAGATTTTTTGGTTTACATTGTACTATATTTTTCAATATTTTGAAAATTTGTTATCACCAATCCTTGAAGGCCATAAAAGGGGGACTTTAGTTTTTTTTTAATGGCAACATATGTGTTTAATTACATACGTTTGTAGACAAAAAATAAAAAAAATAATTTTAACATTTGAATTTTCATTTATTTGTTCATTTGTTATGACTTTATAAAGATTTGATTTTTTGACTGTATTCCTTAATATTTTCAATCGTTACTACAAAGACGAATTGATTGATTACACGCATAAAAATAATTTGATAAAGTGGGTTCGTAAAACCAACCTGTGTACCTGTGTTGGACTAGGTAATCTGTAGATAAGTATCGTTTGTCTATCATTATTTCAGTCTTTTATACCAGTGACTTTTTTTTGTTAAAGTGTTATCGCCAATAGACAATGTAAACATAAATATGAACTTTATGGGCTACCGGTTTTGGAAAACCGAAGAAACATGTTAATTATTAAAAGAAAATGTAGTATCTTAAAAAAGTCATAGCTAATAATTAAATAAATGAAAATTCAAACGCTAAAATTTATTTTTTATATTTTGTCTACAAATTTATGTAATTAAAAACGTATGTTGCCATTAAAAAAAAACTAAAATCCCCCTTTTTGGCCTTCAAGGATTGTTGATAAAAATTTTCAAAATATTGAAAAATATAGTACAATGTGTACCAAAAAAATCTTGGAAAAAAATATTGTTCAAAATATTAATATACTCCGAGAAAATTAGTGTCTTATCCTAATGAATCACCCTGTATAGATTGTTTCTGGAGATTTAGTAGGTATCAGTCAGCCGCCAACTGTCAGTAGATGCGTGAAAAACATCCAGACTTTTAGCGTCTAAATTAACTAGTTTTATACAATTTCCGCAGACTTTAAATGAAAAGAGAATTACTTTTACTTAAAACTTTAAAAAGTATGACTTAAACTTATTTATGAATACTTATTCATAAGCATTGCTTTTGAAAGTAAGACTTAAGAAGAGATTTAAGAACAGACTATGGATACGGCCCTAAGACCTTAAGCTCTAAAAATTTACTTGAAAAACCGAACTAAAGAAACAGTTTCCATCCTTTTTAGGGAAAATATTTTTTGGTATTTTTTATTGGTCGGTTTATCGGTAGTACATTATCTAAAGAATATTTCATACAAATTTTGAATTAATTTGTCTGTTTTTAAAAAAGTTTTAGGGCACCGCCGTATCACGTTGAAAAACAAGTAAATTGTTTGGGCTTTTTCAGTGGAAGAGGTGGACTTTTTGTGAAATTTTCGGGCCAATAATATGCCTTTCATGTACGATTTCTGGTCTATAGATTTGTTACACTATAAAATCGATCGAGCGGCTTGGAAGACATCGTGGATAGACAAAAAAAAAAATAAATAATAAGAACATCATTGTAATACTAATACGTTTTCAGATACGCATCGAAGCTGATTGATCAATTATATGATCTACAATTTGTCAATACTTATTAATGCTACTCAGTAGGTTGCGTATTATGTCTAAAACTTACCTGGAAACTGGCGACCGGTGTTTGTTTTGTTTGGGGATTTTTTTTCCACAACGCTCTTGTGCTACGACAACGAAACGAGAGAACGATTACACTGTAGGGGTGCAAACTTCAACTGCACTACACTAACCTGTACAATGTACAACACGGCGGTGGATTCTGCACGGTTCGCCGGGACCGGTGGGTTGGACTTACCGGCCGTCTGGCTGACACAATACACATTAATCGATAATCCACCCGGCAGGTCTGACGGGGTGGCTTTGTAAAGTGCACGGTGCAATACTAATGAGGGCCGAGGGATGAGCCGTGTCGTCTGGCCTGCAGCCAGCCAGAGTGTAATATGCAAACCAATAAAAAGACATAATAATGTCAGTACACCATTGGCTGTGTTCAAAATTCAGACACTTAGGGTCCAATTGGGTTTTCCACTTCTATTTTTTTTTTTTTAAAACATGTTAATAGAATATTATAAAAATGTTACATTTTGTACACAGAACAATTGTTTTTTTTTTTTATTAAACAAATATAAAATTTATCAATTTCAAAAGTTTTGATTAGAACAAAGGCCCAATTTTACAACATTTAAAAAATTCCATTCAAGCTATGTACTTTCATGTTATTATTATTAACTCGCTTACTTATTACAATAGACATATGATTGATGTAATATTATCTTAAATGATTCACACAAAAAAAGGAAGCTAAACGTTTTTCAGGCAACCTATTTTATTTATAAACGTGATTTTCTATAATTTTAATATTCACATAAATATGAATACAATTTTTATTAATACCTACTGCTAATCCTTAAATAAATTAGCTCTTCTTCAACCAATGTGTAAGAAAATATTTTATTATCATGTACCTATTATATGAAACATACTTATCTTTTTACTCAATTACAACTAAAAATCATAAACCAGTACTATGAAGGCGATGCATAGTGGGAACGGAGAATATTGGGATTGGGAGGTCACAGGTCTATATGAGTTAATACAACTGAACAAATATTTTTAAATAACCGTTGACTGTTAATTCACTCACACAGTATGATCGTTTGACTACGGTCAAATGTTTATTTTAATATTACTGGTTTTCAAATTGACAAAATTATATTATATTTTAAGTGCCATATTTCAACTGGGTTTGACGGAAATCAGTCATGGTGACAATGGTCGAGGGTCATTTAAGAGGAAAACGGAAACCAAGAACTGAGTTGGACGGATAGTGTGCAGAAGGACCTGAACTTGCTAGGAATAGATAATATGGCAATAAATAGTAATAGCTAGAAAGAAGTATTGGGTACGGCAAAGGGCATAAATTATATCATTATGTTATTTTTACCAAAACGTTTATTATCTAAACGGTTCAAAATCTAGAAATGCAGAAAAATGTACAACACAAAGTATTAAATGTCTAAAAGACGTTTTTTTTTTTTGTTACAACAAGTATAAAGTAATACTTACTAAAAGCATTACTTATCTCCTCTGATATTCAGCATTAACAAGTCCTGGCTACCAAGATACTAGTTTTCAACTGATATATAAGAAAATATTTTATTATTTTTGCTCAGTGTTACTTGTTTTCAAACGGACAAAGTTATGAATGCATCATGAGGTATTTTAAAAGAGAAAGTCTAAGCTTGCAGAATCTTTTTCCAAAGAGTTTGCAATTTAGAATTGTTAGAATATTACTAATTTTTATTAAGCCGTGCCTAATAATTTTAAATGAAAACTAAAATCGTGTTATTACGGTTAATGAATTGCACGGGTCTGTACTAGTGTTTATATTATAAATTTCGAATATGAGATACAATATTGTGTAAATAATACAAAACCACGTAGGCATATGCATTAAATAAAGTTAACTTAAAAATAAAACATTGTTTAATAAAATGTATTAAACAAACAAAATGTAGAAATGCAGAACAATTTGAAACACAAAGTATTAAATGTAACAGAGACCTCTTATAAATTATAAAAAGAAATATTAGATAAACTAACTCAAAATTCAAAGTAGGGTGCCCCCTACTAAATGTTATTCAAGCTATATTATTATTTATTTTTTTTTTTACTGTTTACCCATTTACTGTTGTGCATATATTTTATATGGATGTAAATATTCAATATAATATGTGGATGGTAATCATATGACGGAGAATTTGCTTTTTGGTATAAAAACATTGCTTGCACAAATCGCATAGGAACGTCTGAAGTTTGTTTGAATATCGGTTGGTCATAGTCTGTGCCATTTGATTTATTTGTATATGTTATTCGTTTTATTGTTCATTTCGGTTATGTCCTGCTCTAGAACAAACAAATCTTAAAAGGCGTATTTAAACACAATCTGGTTAGATAATTATTTGTAATAATAATTCATATTAAATTAGAAATATAAAAATATTATCATTTCTTGTGTAACTAAAATATTACAAAATTTATTAAAAATGTACTACTAGGGACATGGAAATGTATTGTTTAATAAATGAAAATAAATTGCTAGTATATAATATGAATTATGACACACTATTGTGAGTAAAAAACCAAAACGTGTAAACATACGCATCAAATGACTAGAACTTAAAGCATTACGTTAGTTAATATAAATTAATAGCAAACCTCCCAAGGGAGTACAAATCAATTTACAACACAAAATAAAAGCTGTGTTTTTCTAAACAGCAAGTATAAAATTCAGACGAAGACTCTGATTGCAACTTGTTAAATATATATTTTTCTCTGTCCTGTAAAATTTACATTTTGTGACTCAATACACTTCTTCTATTGGGTGAGGATATAAGGTTGGCCTTAATTTTAGTTTGTCCAACTGTGTATTTTATTGTCAGTGCAGCAAGCTAAATTTTGCTAACCTTTAAAACCTTTTTTTTTAGACCCAGTGGACCACAATATTTATTTTGTCTACACATGTCGAATCGTAGGATTGTGCATGAGAACAAAATTTTCAACATCATACACAAAAACTGCTAATGTTTTAACCGACTATGCTTGTGTCATATGTCAATATTAATAAGTGTCTAATTTAGTTCAAGCTGCATTAAAAGATAAAATATGAAAAATAATAATAAAAATTATATGATTCTAACTTCAGTTGTTTAGTTTTAGAAGACAATGATATTTCATTATACGATTATGTAGAAAATAACATAAGCCCGATAGGTAAGGTCTTTATGGTATATGCGAAATATTCAAACAAAGCTTTTGAAATGTGTATTTATGTCATTGAAAAGGGAGCCCCCCCCTCTTAATTAGGTAGAAATTATTTACA
Source organism: Adelges cooleyi (assembly GCF_023614345.1). Lineage (NCBI taxonomy): Eukaryota > Metazoa > Arthropoda > Insecta > Hemiptera > Adelgidae > Adelges > Adelges cooleyi. The sequence continues at coordinate 4,163,440 of NW_026095751.1, forward strand.
TACAATTAATTATTCACCCTTATATAAAAATGTAAGTTACAGTAATAATTTAGATTAAGATCAACCATAAAACCATTTGACACATTGTAAAACATTTTATTTGAATACATTTTTTTTTTATTTGTACAATGTAATTTAATTTGTAAAGAGGCTTTTAACGGATTTTATTATTCTGGAAAGAATACATACTAACTTAAATATGATATTACAATAACTCAAATAACATAAATAAATACAATTACCTAAAAAGAATAATTCCAAGTAACCGTATAAGTAAATTTAAGTACAAAATAAAATAATGAATAACAATGACTATCTGCAATAAATGTTTAGATTTAACCTCTGATGTTATACCTGTAAATATGTAAACATAATGATAAAGAAATAATTCCGCTTGAAGTTAAAAAATTTAAATAGGCAACTTTGCTGTAAACGTTTAGATTTTATTGTGAGTATACCTCCGTCTAATATAACATGTTTTAATTTGCATTATTATTTGCAGACAAAAATGAAAGTGATTTATGTGTTACTCCTCTGTACTATTTTTAATGTTTTGGCAACTAAAGGTATGTAATTAGTTGTTACAAGTACCCAATCAAGGTACTTGTTTTAACTTTAAAAAAAAACTAAACAAAATTAAATAATCAACTTTTTTAAAGATAGAAAGAAGCTTGATGCGACACATCAGTCGCGTTGATCTCCATTTTCTAGTTTTTAAACTATGTTGAAAACGTATTTAAGTGGGTGTGGACGCGTTGACTAGCTGCAGCAGGGTCTAAGTTGGATGCATATAAACATACTTAGAATTTTTTTTTTTTTAACCCGTAGATTGGTTTGGAACTCTTTTGCTCCATTCTTCACTGTCACTCGCTATTTCTTTTAACGCCCTATAGCTTCCAACTCCTACATCTTTCTTGATTTGTCCAATAAATGTAATGCGAGGTCGCCCAGGTGGTCTTTTTCCTTCGATCATGCCCTATAGTATTGTGCTGTACAGTTCTTCTGGATGTCTTAATGTGTGTTCCTCCATTCTCCATCTTCTCTTCCTAATCAAATAACGATAATGTTTTATCACTAGTTAAAAGTGTCACGTTTAACTCAAAATGTACTTGTATTCAGAACATTTTTGTACATATAATGTCGCACTAAAATTTCATTTGATTTGTTTTTTTTTAATTATTTGTTTATTTCAGGAACCACTAGGGACAAAATAAAATATTTTGATTTTCAAAGAAATGAATTCTAAATGGGTAACTATTATTTTACAACAAAACCGATTAAGTATGCTAGTAGAAGAAATGTTGGAAATGGTACAATAAATGCAAAAACAATTTATCAATGCAAATTTATGAGTGATATAAATATTAAATTTAAATCACTCAATATTTATTTGTAAATGTAACTTTATTATTACTATCAAACATGTATTTTCTACCTTGACTTCCTCTTTTAAATTTATAATTGAACATGAAGTTAAGTCTAATGTCATTTATAAATACATTTTTGTAATCATAATTTCAGAGAAATTGACTTTTATGTTTGCACTACCTGGTAATAATTGAAAATATTTCCATATAGTTGCTGGTTATTTACAAGTATAAAATGTTTTCCTTTTAATTTCAGATATTATTAAATTTTTTAATTAAATATTATTAAATGCCAATAATTGGAAACATGTGTTTATAGAGATTATAGTTCATAAATCACCTTATAGTCAGGCAAATGGCATGTATAACAAAACCATTAAATTTATTATATTAATCATTTTAAGTATGTCTTACCACTTTAAATATGACTGTGAATGAATATGTCTGTAATAAATTATGCATAAAAACTGTAAGTCTTAAAACTTAAAAAAGTATTTTGTATTAAAAAAATTTACTGACTTGTCGCTTCAAACTTCTTTCTGTCGTATATATCACCTTTAAAATGTCGAATATTGAATTTTGTTTAGTTTTTTTAAACCTTAACCAAGTACTTTGAGTAGGTACTTGTAACAACTAATTACATACTCGCACTTGCCAAAACATTAAAAATAGTACAGATGAGTAACACATAAATCACTTTCATTTTTGTCTGCAAATAATGTAAATTAAAACATGTTATATTAGACGGAGGTATACTCACAATAAAATCTAAACGTTTACTGCAGAGTTGCCTATTTAAATTTTTCAACTTCAAGCGGAATTATTTCTTTATCATTATTTTTACATATTTACATTGCTCCGGCTTGTAGTGTAAACTTCTGTTGTTGTAAACATGCAGGTACAAAATCACGGTTTTCTTGTATTGCTGCAAAGATTACGGAACCACATAATACAGAAAAGCTTGAAAAACAATTATTGACAAAATATGTATATTATTTTTTCAAAATTATTGTCGTTTCGCGCGTTTCAGAGTACGGTTAAATTGAATAGTTGTTTTCGATAGAAACTGCACAGGTGTAGAGTCCTCTTAACTATGTCAAGGCGGATTTTGTTTGGTAATTGGTTACATTAAACACGTTTTATGTATTCATTCTGGTAGCCTAAGAACTCGAAGTTAAATGTAGACAAATGACAAATGACGGTTAAGCTATCACAAATTGTTTAAGTTACCACGTTAAACTCTTTTAGCCGTATCTAATAGTTTTCCCGCTTGCTCAATGAGATTTCCCTTACTTTTCGCTAATATTACAATGTCGTCTGCGTAGGACAATACTCCTATTGTGCAACCACCCAATCGTTCTCCGTTATATCGCTCTCCCTGATGACTTTTTTCGAATGTTAAATCACTCTCAACAAAAACCTCCAATATAAATTCATAAACACACAAAACAAAAATCTAAAATCACTACAATTAGCCATAAAAAACCCTTAAAAAAAATCCAAATGAACACAAAGCCACTACGAAAACCTACGAATATATTACAACAAATAATTATGAACAAATTATCTCATTCTCGTCAGATGCATCAATAAGATATAATTATCATTTGACATTTGATGATATTTACTAACACTTAGCTGTAGCTAGCAATATATACTACTCCATTAGAGGAGCCAAGTATAGGCAACAATTGTTACACCGAGCAAACGACGGCCCGCCTGTGTATAAATCTGTATAAAAATCTAATATACAAGTAGGGGATGCCCGTCTGGTAAGTCTGACTTACTTACAGAGTGCTTGTATGATTGGTGTGTTTGTTTGCAATAATTACAATAACAATATTATACTCTTTTCCAAACCACCCTTGAGGTAGAGTATCAGGCTCGTTTTTTTTTTGCCGTGGTTTCCCCTCTAGAACAGTTTTGCCGATAAACCAAACGTTTCTTTTCCACGTCCGGTGTTTCGCTCAAAACGTCTAAGAAGGCCTGGTCCACGACTGTGGAAATAAATATTTTAATTTAATGTTAATATTTTTGTTTTATGTTAATATTTGAATTAAATTAATAATGTTATACCTACCTATCTTATGCAATATCATAATGTGCCCTTAATTACTTTTTATTATTTCAATATTTCTAAAAAAAAAGTAACGGAGGTTAATCGAAAAAGAGAGACATACAGTGAATGTTTTCCTGAATCAAATATATTTTATAATTATTACTTATTACAAGGAGTTTTTGTAAAATCAGTTATCGTGTAATTGTAATGCAATATTGTATTATTGTTATTTTTATCAAAACTAAGCTGTTATTCTCAGCGACTGCTGTAATGTAAATAAAAGATTATTAATATAGGTATCTTAAACTTTCAATACAGAGTGATTCACTTATCGTGAACCACTCAATATCTCATAGGGTTTAATAAGAAATTACAATTTGTTTTTTCATATATTTTTTATACAATGCGATCTCAGTTTTTTACAATTTGTGTTGTATGCTATTGTAACATTGTACAATAACATACAATGTTACCATTCTTGAAGTTCGTTAGTATTACTTAAACAATTGCAATGATAGAAATACTAACTGCTTCAATTGTTTTCATACATGTGCAGTGTGATTATTTTATCATAGGCCACTCAATATCTCACTTAGCTCAATTAATAAATGAATTTTTTTTCATGGTGTTTTCATAAAATGTGTTCTCGATTTTCCATAAAATTTTATAACTCCAACTGCTTTTAAACATAGCTTTTTTTAAAGGAACTTAATAATTTAATTAATTAATTTTTTTATGGAATGTGACCTCAAGTTTCCACAAATTATTATGTTCCTACCAAGCTAGTTTTTTTTTATAGCAACATTTGAAACTTAAATGGTAACGTATATATTTTTTAAACTTTTTAAATTAAGAATATTTGACTCAAAATATTGACTGGTTAATAACCAGTTTTGGATAATTGTTTTTAGAGTTATAAGAGCTTAAAAGTTAGGATAAGAGGAGAAGTGTGCGCAGCTTAAAATAATACTACACTGCACCTTTCCTCCTGCCCTAAACTTGAAACTTCTATAGCTTCAAAAACAGTTGTTCAAAACTGGTACCAACCAGTCAAAATTTTTAGTAGAATATTCTTAACTTAAAAAGTTTAAAAAATGTATTTTATGTTACCATTATAGTTTTAAAGTTGCTACCAAAAAAACTAGTTTAGGAGGGGGGTGAAACATAATAGTTTTTAGAAAATTGAAATCACATAATATAAAAGCACTATAAAAAAAAAAAATTAAATACAGTGTGATATTGGGTTGCCCATGATAAAAAAATTACCCTGTATACACATTAAACAAAGAAAAAATTCGGCACTACAGTTTTTCTTTAATTGCCGGAAAACTATGCTCCGTCACCATAGGCCCTGACCCCACTGTACTGGCTTTTTAGTTATTCTTTTTAAAAACATTTATAATTAATTATTTTGGAAACTTATAGGTCGAAAAACAATAAACGAATAACATATTCAAACTGTATAGAAATAGTTTTATTAATGTATGGCGCAAATAACAACATGTATATGTTCTTAAAAAAACACTTGAGCCGGATAAAACATTCGGTTAGCAATAAACAATTTTGGCTAGCGCTGCATAAAATAATTGTCGAATATTTCTAATATTCCTGATATTTTTCGAATACAATAAGTCATAATATTCAACTTATTATTATACAGAGCTTTAAATCGTAAAATGATTAATGAATAAGTTTCTTATTATTTAACCCATTAAAATAATAAATATATCTGGCACAAGTTGTACCTTGTGTTACCTATAAATAAAGATAATTAAGTAACTCTCCAAAAAATACAAAGATGGCCCAACTAAAATTATGGTTAATATAAGGGCACAATACATATCTAGTTGGACTGAGTTATTAAAAAAACGGTTTAACTTAAAGTACGCTTATTATAGGGGCTCAATACATTTCTAGTTCAAATAAATAATCAACAAGTTGTTCCAACTAAACATTTAGATGGACCAACTAGAAATTAATTGTGTAGGGACATATTTTAACCACAGTTTAAGTTGGACCAACTATATATTTTTTCTGTGTGGACGGTGGTATACAAATCAATAGTAAATATATGTTTTATGATATATTCAGATGGTTCATTAAGGATTTTTCTAAAATATTTTTAATTTTTAGTTTTAGAACACTTGTGTTCCCAAGCGGATGCTTGGGAAGGGGCTATTGGTGTTAAAACATTCCTCTTACGTACTTGAATTATTTGCATTAAAAGTGTACTTTTATAGGCAATAATTTTGTTTAATATTAAATATTAGAATGTATATTGTTTTAAATAAATAAACTCTAAGGCTATTGCTTGTATATAATATTTGTAGAGATTTTTATTTTTTAGTCCCTAATTTTTAATTCTACATTCACCCTTGGTTTCATCATAGTTAAATTATTTTACAAAAAAACTTGCACACAACTTTTAAAGTAATGGTTATAATTTTTTTTTGTTCCTTTTTTACAGACAAAATTTATAAACATTCGTTAAAAAGTATTTTTTAACATTTTTATAATATTTGTTTAATTATTATTAAATAATTCTATCACATAACATATTATAACTGCATGCAGGCCCGCCCTTATATGTCTAATCATCAATATTTCATTAATTTAATTTGCGTTTTTAATTTTATTTCAATTTTATGTTAACACAAAAGCCAATCATGTATTTTCATACATTATAATGTATCATATTTTTCAAAAAGTTGTATAGTTTTTTTTTCTTAGTGCTTTTTTTGAAAACAAGTGGATTCTAAAAGTATTTTGTTACGCCATTTGTGTACTTAAATATTTTTACTATTTATTTTCTTGCATTGTAAGACCCTGATTTTACAATCATTTTAATGGATTTTATAATTACTTTTTTTAATACATAAAATTATAAATAACAAGCCCAACTAACATATGTTTTTAGACATTTTCAAATAATAAACAAAGAATTACAATTTAACATTTTCACTGGTTTGGTAAATGTATTATTGCTCAAACAGTAATTTAAAATTAATACACGGCTAAAATATCGTAACTCCCGTTTTTATTATAAAAATAGTTTTTAAAACCATTGAGTCAAACTTCAATAATATGTGAACCACACGATTTATTTGAAAATTGACATTTTTTTTTTATAATATTTTTATACAATGTGATTTCATTGTGATTTGTATTAACCCCCCTCCTAACTTAGTTTTTTTGATAGTAGCTGTAATATATTGATATCGACTATTTCATAATATTTTACGTACATAGTAATACTTGCACCTGATTATAAGATAAGACATGTAAATAATATTTAAAAAAAAAACAAATATACTGAGTTGGCCAAACAGAAAGAGAATGACATACACGAGAATCTCCTGAGAGGAAAGTACGAGATGCGAACGAATCGCAAGACAAGTGCACGAGGAAAGAGGATAGACTACTAAGTGTTAAATGAACAAACTCTCGAACTTAAACCTTGTAGACAGACAGTGACAACCGAGTACTCTTGACTGATGACATGTGGTTATGGTAAAGTAGACTGACGAAATAGCATGACGATGACGTGGTCATCATATAACAATTGAGTTTGATTTCTTTGTGTATTATTATGTCAACATCGGGATGTGTGGCGCAGTGGACACCTCAGATGCCGCGTGGCACTTGAGGTTAAGCTGTGTCCGTTGCTGCTTGATCCCGGATGGGTGACCGCCCGGGGTTCTTAGCGGCGACCCATACTATCATTCTTGAATGCATGGCTGAAATGTCATGCACTCCGGCGACCGAACTGGCATAAAGCTAGCCATAGCCACCCCCGGTCAATACGCCATACGCATTTATTTATATTAATGCAGGGCTATTTTTTTGATTTTGTTAAAATTGATTTACCGAGTATTACATTTTGGCCGATTCGTGTACTTGGGTTACTATGATCGCGGTATCGTGGAAATTTGTGTTTGTTGTTTTTCGGTTACTTTGCGCAGCCTGCGGCATCTGCTGGTTTTTAGGTCAAAGATGTATTTTTTAATCCGGCCGGCTACAATAGAGCGGCGCGTACGGGGTTTTGCCATCTGCCTGTACTTGTGCTATGTGGCGAGATGGTGAGGTGATGAGATGGGCGGTGTGTTCGCCGACCGGTAACCCGGAAAAAATACTGCATATTTACTTATGTGAAATAAAATAACAATACACTTTTGTTTGCTGTACATCGCAAAAAACAAAAACTATATAGCGAACGATGAATTTTATTAAATCTTCATATACAATAACATCATTTATTTAAATAAAAAAAAAGATGATTTCCATACGCTATACTATGAGAATCATGCGATATATGCGATGAGATATTACATTTATTCCAAGGATACGAAAATCCTTTTAAAATGTATTTAGTCCACACAATTGACATGATCAATGGTACCGCTGCTTATTGTATCAGCATATTCTCTGGCCATTTTTACGGTGTTCTGGTAGGGGGGTTTGTTATCAAATTCTGAATTATAAACTATTTTATCAGTTTACCAATTTTCAATTTGCTCGTTAGGCTGCCATTGTACTTAACGTCCCATTTATAGACTATTTGCAGAATGTTTACTATACAAAATAAGGAAAATTGATTGGAAATATACTAAACAACTACTGAAATAAATTGATTATTTTAAGATATTGCCTTATCGTATCGGAGTTAAATTTGTTCCACCGGCTAATCTTGAATGGACACTAGAAATTTTATTTTATATCACTGCTACACACATTTTCAGTACAGGTTTAATTATTTTTTTTAAATGATATTTTTAATTGTTACATGATACAATGTTTAGGTAGAAATCCTGTACTATGTGTTTTAATTGAGAAGCCTTATAAAATGAAGGCGGTGATAAAAAAACATCCCTCCGAAGTAAGACAATGGTTAAAACAATTATTTTAAATTTAATTCAGTACCCTACAATTTGACCTATTTTGATATTTTGTAATACAAATATTAGGAGATATTATGTTCGATCGATTGCTTTGGTTACTAGTCCACTGTATGATTCTACAGTTTGGATTTTATAACCACTAAAACACAACCTTAGAATTATATTTTGTAAAGCATATAGGTTGCTTTTCCAAATTAGGTTAATTTAAATTTATAATTTGTGTTGGACTATTTCACGGAAATAGAATGTTGTTACATACACATATTAAATACTTGTTTTGTAAATAAATAATCAGTGTTAAATATTGTATTTGTAGAACATTACACTTCTTATAAAGTTAACTCTAAAAACTTTATGATACCAACAGACATATTGTCATTAATGTATATTGCAATATTTGTTATATAAATATTCAACAGCTTATAAACATACAATATAGATAATTTTATTATAATTAAAAATACTGTTTGTAAAATACTGTTTGACATATAAGTTATAACTACTGATACCTAAGAATATGTGTTAGTCAGGTTCGTTATTTGTAATACCATTGTTTGAAATATGTAGTAAAAACATTTTTTTACAAATTCTTTACAGTTCTTTGCTATACAGTTGTTTTGATGAAATGATAGATAGTGTTGTAATAAATACATTGTAAATATATTAAAGATCAAAATCTACACTTAAAAACGAAGATCTAAATTCAATTGGTTTTTCTGATAGTCGGGTTCCTAAACTTCGGGAGAATTAATAATAAATATAAATCTATAATTAATCTTCATTGTTTGTTATCTATTTAAGAAAATGAAATGTTCCAATTTTATATAGCAAAAATTATAAATGTTCATTTAGGAAAATTTAACAAAGTTTAATGTTCAAAAAAAGTATTTGCTATAATTTTTTGTAATATGTTAACAAAAAACACAAAACAAAAAATAAAAAATATTATAAAATGTAAATAGTTGAAGTGTTGATTTTTGAACCAATTGTACAGTTGTAAGAACAGTGTAACCCAAAAAAATACTGCATATTTACTTATGTGATATAAAATAACATTATACTTTTTTATATGCTGTACATCACACAAAAACCAAATCAATATAACCAACGATAAAATATTATTAAATCTTCATATAATAATATTTTAGGTTTGAATAAATTTAAATAAATTCCATATACTATACTATGCTGTTACATATTCGAGGGATGTGAAAAGCCCTCTTTTATAATAATATTCAGAGGTTGTGCCAATTATAATTTAATGCCCGCAGTTGGGTTTACCTTGGACTTGAGGGTCAAGATACGAAGTCCTGAAATACGTTTAGTTTAGACCTGTTTGGTGGATTTTAAAATCTATACCAGTTAATACCTTTATTGTACATATTAATTACTATAGATTGAAATACCAATGTAAATTATTGAAGGTATTGTAGAAAATTGCCAAACATAATAAACTGTTATGATATAAAATACTCTCCTAGGGCTTTTATAACTAGCGCCTCTTCTGTCCGGACAACACATTTTATTAAAAATATTATTTTGCTACGTATACTTAGAACTTATAAATTAATTTCATATCCTTGTGCTTAAGATGTTTTTTTTTTACAAATGGAATTGACGATTTTTTTTTAATGAGCTCAAATATTATTATAAGTATCTCAAACAGTAAAACCTTGTTTTTTTAAAAATTATTTTTTACTCCTTTTATCAAAACTGATATATTGGTGTAGACTAAAAAATATCACTAAAATCGAAAACATATTTGAAGGTAAACATTTTAACACGGTTACAGTTTTCGAAAAATTGAAATTATAACCTATATTTTTATTTTATTTTCTTATAAAAGTATATTCTATGCTACTCGTACATTCTAAATATATTCTATCATGATTTGTTTAAAAAAAACCCAAGAAAATAGAATTAATACCTTCACCGTTGAAGAAGTAGATACTCTATTTATTGCTATACTTTTTTAGTAGGGCAAAACTGGAAATAAGACCAATATTATTTTGTGTTGTATCTTGACCTCCCTACCCCAAAAGGGATGGCATTTTTATTTTTAAGTATAGTTTTTGGCATTTTGCTCCGAACCCACCCTACTGGCATTTTTTTATATTCATTGAACTCCTTTTGGGAATATTGTGTTGATCTATCATCGTTATTATTGTGTTTAGTAATTGTAAAATGTATTGTCTACCACAGAAACCTGTTCAACACATATTTTAAGTTGTGTTATTTTTTCGTCTCGTGATGTTAAAACTCTTTATTAAAATACGAGAAATTATACTTTGATATTGTGAAGTTTAGTGTACATGTTTAAACAGCCACCTATTGCATACACAAATGCTTGCAAGAAGTAAGCATTCAAAAACAAAAACAATATAATTAAATTTGATTTTATTACTATGTCAATTAATCCTCACAAGCGATTCGTAGTTATTATGCATAAATTCATGTCTAATAATATTACCAATATAACATCAGTTAAGTTAAATTATTTTATGTCTCTATTGTTGAAAAGATATCAAAGATTTTGGTTTTTTTAAAGCCCATTACTTTAAATGTAAAAAAAATTTAAAGCAAGTAAGATATTCTATACAAATCTAAATGATTTGGTTACTAGATTGAATCGACTGACAACGGGTGTTTTAAAAATATTTTCAAAATTATATTGTTAATTACTTTGGCAATGATTTTATATAATTTTATGATTCAAGATCGAATGGTCTATTAAACTGATTAAAACAAAAAAATACAATACGATACAGTTATTTTAAATAAATGCTATCTAGAAACAATAAAAAAAAATACACATAAGCATGTTTGGGTTTTTTTTTTAAACTTTTCTTTGAAATTCGCATCACACACGTACACGGATGTGGCCCGGCATCTCTGACAGGATATTTAACGTCGCTCTGCACTCAATTAGTAAATTCTGAAATAGGAAGATGATTTATGAAAATAACTTTGACGGCATTTAAAAAACTGTGCATAAATCGCTTTACATACATTGTTCAAGCAAAAGAATACGTATTTTTTTTAAGTTCTGAGGGTCGGCAGAAACTGGAAAATCAACATGTTGTACAATTCGCTGACACGATTTGTCAATGACTCAAGTACGGTTGATTTAAGATCCTCATCAACGGGCTTTGTTGTCGTCTAATATTTCATAAATACATTATATATTAGAAAATCGGTAGACAATATTGTAAACAATTTGACGACGGCCTATGATGTAATCAAGTGCTTACCCTGAGCTTTTGTTTGGCAACGTCTAATAGTCGATTTTCATTTTTGATGTGATTTATGAGTACAACTTCTCTGATTGAACCACGGGCAACCTGGCTCACCACTGCTTTACGTTGTCTGATTAACCGTCTAGCAAATACGCTCGAGTTATAATGGAAGTAATTATGGAGTCGACCAACGAAATATCATTGAATTTAATTGTCTTTTATATTGTTTTACATTTTGCAACTAAGCTTTAAGTTAATTTAATTGTTTAGTAATCAGTCTCGAGTCGTCGGAAGCACTGCCCATGTTTATTTTTATAAATTTACCTACATTGATGACGTGGTCATCATATAACAATATGCATTCAACTTGTGTTATACATTTTGTTTCAACCTTATGTTTTCACAAAATGTAAACGATGTTTTTCATACTTTATAATATATAATATTTTTCTTCTATTTCAATAATTTTTATCTTATCGGAAACAAGTTCTTTTTCACAATATTTGTTGCGATATAAATTAATGAAAAACAACTATAGGTATAATACATTAATAAGTTTTAGCATTATACATTACAAAAACTAAATATTGTATAAATCAATATACTCTATAATATTATTATAGAGTAATGGTTATGATTTTTTTTTGTTATTTTTCTACGGTCAAAATTCAAAGTTGATGTTAAATTGTTTTGCTATGTTATTTGTGTACTTAAATGTTTATAATATTTTTTTTCTTGCATTGTAGATCCACTGTATACCAAAAAAATCGGGAAAATACAAATCTAAAATATTACAGCTCCCAATTAAATTATTAATAAAATTATCATTTTTGTTTTGTACATCATTGGTTATCTTTTACTGTAGTTAATACATTTTACTGTGTTTATACATTCATAATCAGTTATTTAATAAAATACTATAGTTTAAGTTTAATAGAACAATTGGGTTCTAAAAAAACAATAATACATCTATAAAAGCTGTTGACGTAAAAATGGCTTCTCATATTATGCTACAACTTAAGCTGTATAATGCCAACAGATATGTGTACTTAGTTTACATTGCAACAAGAATTGAGAAAAATACGGTATTTTATGAAAACATCGTTGGTTTTTGTACAAAACAGACATTTTAACTAAAATTCAATATGCAAGTTAAATCATAATTTTACGTTAAACGACAAAGGCATTGCGTTCGGGGCAGATACGAGGGGGGATGTTGTACAATAAGCCCTTTACTTACTTCAAGATGAACTATTATATAAATTATTAGAGACAAGGGAGGATGCTTAGGAAGGGGGCTATTGGTGCTAATGCTTTTTCTTTACGTACTTAAATCATGTGCATTAAAAGTGTGTTATTATAGACCAAAATTAAAAAAATATATATATATTAGAATATGTATTGTTTTTACTATAATATAAACTTTAACTTTTAAGGTTATTGATTTGTAAAATTAAATTGTATTTGTAGAGATTTTCTATTTCTAGCCCCATTTTTGAATTCTACATTAGCCCTGGTTTACATCAGAGATAAATTACTTTTCTAAAAATCTTACACACAACTTTTAGAGTAATGGTTATGATATTTTTTTTGTTACATTTTTACAGACAAAATTTATAAACATTCGTTAAAACCATAAAAGTGTTTTTAATTATAATTTTAAATAAAATTAAATAATTAAATATTTCTATCACATAACATATTATAACTGCACGCAGGCCCACTCTTATATACCTAATCGTCAATATTTCATCCATTTAACTTGTGTTTTTAATTTTTTTTCAAATCTTTTGTTAACACAAAAGCCAACAATTTATTTCGTTACATTATAATATACCATATTTTTTAACAAATTATACAGTTTTTTTTTAACTAACTTATGTTTTTAGACATTTTCAAATTATAAACAAAGAATTACAATGTAACATTTTCACTGGTTTGGTAAATGTATTTTTGCTCAAATAATAATTTAAAATTAATACACGGCTAAAATACCGTAGCTCCCGTTTTTATTATAAAAATAGTATTTAAAACCATTGAGTCAGACTTCAATGATATGTGAACCACACAATTTAATTGAAAATTAAAATTTGTTTATAATATTTTTATACAATGTGATTTCAATTTCTTCCATTTTTTTTTTTATTTACTTCCCTTCTAATTTTAGTTTTTTTGATAGTAGTTGTAATATATTGATATCGACTATTTCATAATATTTTATGCACACAGTAATACTTGCACCCGATTATAAGATAAAACATGTAAATAATAAAAAAAAACAATTATACTGAGTTGGCCAAACAGAAAGAGAATGACATACACGAGTAACTCATGTAGCTCCGTAGCTATTCACTAATCATTTAGTTGGCGAGGCACGAAAGTAGGGTTAACTATTCTTATGTAAATATCTATAGCTTAACTCGGTGTATTAGTGTAAAGATTTATCAATAGAAACAAAGTGTTCGTCTATTATTTATTTATTTTATTATAGTTTAATTATCCTAAAATAGTCCGGTTATAGTTATCCTGGTTCACTTCATTTCTTGGGAAGCGAATGCAGCTCAGAAATTTAATTTCATTGATTGCCAATGAGTTGGGTGTTCTCGATAAGAATTGGATACTTTAAATAATTAAATAGTCATTATAAAGTGTTTAGTAAAGAAAGGACAATCTGTGTAGTCGTCTTTGAGCGGGGTAGTATACCAGTCTTCATTAGGATATGTAGCCTTGGAATAGGATAACCAAATAGATCTAACTAGCAAACGAGTTTTGTGTAGTACCCCTACTAGTTGTCAAGCAGCCTGAGAGGAGATAACCAAAACTAAATGGTATAATATACAACTAAATTAACAAAGCTGCTACTCCGAGATCATCGCTGCACCAGAATCAAGGTACGTACAAAATAATATAATATCATAACACATATTAGAGTAATAATAATGATTAAAGTATGTATAGTGTATACAGACATCCATTATCCCAACGTCCTATCCTATTCTTTTAATTTTTACAATTACAATATTTTGGAATACTTAGAGACCGTTTGAATTATTACCAATATTCTAGTTATAGTAACAATAATTGAATTCCATACTGTGATTTATCAACAACCATGTTGTTATTAGATACCAAGAGTTTAAACGTTCAACCAGGTTATCGTTTTATTGCAAATATAACAAATTGTTGACAATTTACAAAGTATCAATAATTTTGATTAGCTATAATTTTCAACAAAAAATTCAGATTTGTCTGAAATAGTTAAAAAATATACATGTTTAATTTGATAAAATACGGATAATTAATTCAATTTCCGTATCTGAGTGTATACAATGTAATTAACCACATTAAAATTACAATGGTTTTCCTAATTTAGGTTTAAAAAAAACTATAACCCCTATAAAAACTTGATTCTATATTTTTCTCTTGGGTTAAAAATCATTCGAATCTCATAGTTTTCATATTGCGTGTTCATTGGCGACGATCGTTTGTACGAATTTATTTGTAAGTTAATTGTGTACATAGAGCTCCGCTGAGACCCCGCCCTTACTATTACTCATACTACTAAAATATTGAGTAAATGTAATATTATACTCTACTTCGTATTATGCTTCAGAGTAATGTAAATATAAATAAGTTGCTCGAAACCAAAAATGACATATGTTTCTAGTGTTAACAAATTCGCAAAAACAATTCTGCAAAATACATCTAGATTTTATTGTTTCGGTCGACAAAATATAAGCCATTCGATCAGTCGTAAAAAAACCATTAAAGAAGCCAGTATAACTATCATTGCAATTATTTAGTAAGTAATATACAAAATTGTTTTCTTATATTTACTGGGTTTATATTTTTTCTAAATACAAAATTTACTAAATGTATATTAAATAATATTTTTAAATATATTTATTTAAAAAAATGTTTTATTTTTATTTTTTATTGGAAATATTTACAATCTGTATTAATATGAGCAATAAGTAAAATAATTTTTTTTTACAAAACTGGACGACTTGAGTCCAGTGACACTACTTCAGGTGTAAAAAAATACTTACTGACAATTTAAATACTATTTTTAAAAATTATTCAAATACATTTTTAAACGAAAAATTTGTATTTGAATAATTTGTCATCTAGAAGATTATTTATATATCTTTTATTATAATGATGCAAAACACTGGTTATAACTACGCATTAGGATGGACCAAAAATAATTTTTTTTGTTCTTCTCTTGACATTTTGTTCCTTGGGGGGGGGTATAACAATATTTCCCTTTTTTTTTTAGCTTTTAATTTTTTTAAGGTATAAATATCAATATTAAACAAATGTTGCTTGTATACAAAATCATCATTAAAAAAAAGAGTAATAAACCATTATTTTTTTTTTTTTTACAAAAAAAACTACTATCCAACTAATTTAGGCCTTAGAATTTGGAATATGCTAAATCATTGATATATATATTATACTCTAAACAGTACCCCAAAATATTTTTTTTAGGAATATAAAATATTTTTAACTTATGTCTCATTTAGTTGCAAAGAATTCCGATATACTTACATAACACATTATTCTAACAATAGATCAGAAAAAAATATGATTAAAAAAAAACAAAAAACAAGTTTTGAATACTGTTACTTAACAAATATATTTTTTTTTTAGTTCATTGTTTTTACAAATAATTAACAAAAAACGATATTATTTTTTAAAATAAAAAAATCTTTATGTAGAAGTACATAAATTTTATATACAAAAACATAACACATTATTCTAACAATAGATCAGAAAAAAAATTATTTAAAAAAAAAAACCAAAAAAACTAGATATATATATATATATATATATATATATATATATATATATTCAAAACTTGTTCTTTGGTTTTTTTTCTGATCTATTGTTATTATAATGTGTTATGTAAGTATATCGGAATTCTTTGCAACTAAATGAGGAATAAGTTAAAAATATTTTAGAAAATTTTACATTCTAAGGCCTAAATTAGTTGGATAGAAGTTTTTAAAAAAAAAAAAAACTGATTTATTCCTCTTATTCTATTGATGATTTCGTATACAAGCCACATTTGCTTAAAATTGATAAGTATACATTAAAAAAGTAAAAAAACAAATTTTTTTGTATACTGATGCTCGCAACCTTTATAAATAATTTTATAAATTTTAAAAAATAGGGAAATATTATTTTACTCCCAAGGAACATAATGTCAAGAGAAGAAGTAAAAAAATTGTTCTTGGTCCACTCAACTACGCATATCATAGTACGTATAAAAGCGTTTATTTGAAAGTGATTTTATCCTAGTAAGCCAGTAAAGTTGGTTCAAGGCATAATGGAATAAAAACAGTAGGGACGGAGTATTTAGAATAGATGTAAATAGTTTTTTAGTATTGTAGTGTAGGACTTTCAGCATTTGTTTAGTTGTATACCATATTATACTTACATGATATATATTTTAGCTCCTCCTCTAGCCGTAGTCACTCTTTGATGTTTACATATTGAACACAAAAAAAACATGTATTTTTTAAACAAGTGTTTTGCACTAACTGAATAATATCACCAGAAATTGTTGGGTACTCATATTGTTATTATTATTGTTTAAGTACTTCAAAATAGTAATCCAAAACTTGTTATCAACCAGTCAAAACGTTTAGTACATTATTCTCAATTTAAAAAGTTAATGAAATGCATGTGTTAAAGTTTATGTTTTAAAATTTGCTAACAAAAAAACTAAGTTTAAAAGCAGTTGAAGATATAAAATGTTGTGGAAAATCGAGATCACATTTTTGAAGACACTATGAAAAAAAAAATGTATTAGTTGAGCTAAGTGAGATATTAAGTGGCCCATGATAAAATAATCACACTGTACATGTATGAAAACCATTGAAGCAGTTAGTATTTCAATCATTGCAATTGTTTAAGTAATACTAACGAACTTCAAAAATGGTAACATTGTATGCTATGGTACAATGTTACAATAGCATACATGCCCTCTTTTTATTATTATGTGGTGAACCGGCAACACTGCTTGTGCCACCACCCCCGGTTGGACGAGAGAGAACGCTGATGTAACGCAGCTCGTCTTTGTCAGTAATCTTATGTTTCGTTGACCATTGTGCCTTTCTTTCTTTGAGTGCCGTATTCGTTATCGAACGTTGGCAATCATGTTAGCTATTTGGTCTCTATTAATGGCTGTTCTGAATAGAGAGATCGTAGATATATTGAACCACTCTCGGAGATTGTCCATCCAAGAAATTTGAGGTCTTCCACGGCTCCTTCTTCCAACTATTTTGCCTTGTAGTATTAGTTGTAGTTAACTATACTTTTCTGGATGCCGCATAAAATGTCCCAGGTATTGAAGTTTACGCCTTTTTATTGTTGTCACTAATTCCAGATTCTTGTTCATTCGTTCCAATACTGTGACATTCGTTATGTGATCGCACCAACTAATTTTTAATATTCTTCGGTATATCCACATTTCGAACGCTTGGATTCGGTTGATCGGAACTTTGGATAAAGTCCAAGTCTCTACTCCATAAAAAAATACATTAAACACATAGCAACGAATCATTCTTATTCGGAGATTCATGCTTAGTTGATGGCTACAGAATATATTCCTCATTTTCATAAAAGCCGCTCTTGCTTTCTCTATACGACATTTTATTTCGTGCGAATGATCCCAGTTATCTATCAATGATTGTCCAAGATAAGTAATTTTATGTACTCTATCTAAGGGGACATTGTTAAGTCTAAGCACATTTATCGGGCTTTGTTCTTTATCGATTATCATATATTTGGTTTTTCGGGCATTTAAATGTAGACCTAAGTTTTCATTAGCTGTTATTACTCTGTCCAATACCTTTTGCAGGTCTTCGATGCTGCCAGCTATCAACACGGTGTCATCTGCATATCTCAAGTTGTTTATAATTTTCCCATTTATAACAATGCCCTCCTCATTGTGCCTACCGGTCGTTTATTCGCTCGCCGGTGTACATCCCGTCATCTTGGACCTTACTCGATGGTCCTATGTTGTTATTTTAGTAAATAGTCGTTCGTATAGTTTTAATCGTCATGCGATTTGCCTGCACCCTTGTACATATAGTTTAATCGCCCTGCGACTCGCCTACACCTTAGCGTGTTCTAGTTCGCGTGTGTGTACTCGTCAGCTACATATCTGTCATCCTAGTGGCCATCATTGGGTTGAACATAGGTTACAAGACAAATCTTCAAATAGTCGATAAGTATCTTATTGTTAATATAAATTTAGAAGTTTTTAGGTTACTGCGCCGTGTGGCATTAATTTATAAGAATTCTCCCCATTGATTAATAATTTTCTGTTCGTTTTGTGTTTTATGTTTAAGTACATATTTTACTTATTTTAATTCCGCATTCGTTTTCAATATTATTGTAAGTGCCATCCTACCATCTATACAGTCCACTTTATCCGCTTTTATCTTAAGAATGCTTTAGTGTATTACCTATTGAACCACGCAAATAATCGGATCCAACCTGTGTAAAAAACACCCGGGCGATGGATTATCCAGTAGTATTCAGTTATTGTTTGTTTGGTTGTCCAGGGTATAGTTTTATGCCATTCTATTTGAGTAATATTTTCAAGGTTTATTCTATAAAGTATGGCTTGGTAAATTCTTGATTTGTTGTAGTTTAATGTTGGGTTATTTGTTCTTAATAATTTGAACGTGTAAAGAAGAGACGTATCCCACTATTGTGTTTGCTTTCTATTTGTCTAAGATAGTTCGATTCACACTTATATAATATTATCACTCCATAGTCTATCTTGGACCGAATAATGGCTCTGTACATTATTTTTGAAATTAAAGTATCTGCACCCAAAATGGTGTGTGATATCATTTTGATTAAGTTTAAGTTTCGATTTAAATACATTTTTAGCTGATTTATGTTGTAGCCATGAATTTTTTTGGTTGTAAGTTGGACCTAATATTTTTATTACTGTGACTTGTTCGGTTTCCTTGTTGGCCATTTTTAATGATAGCTTTACAGTCTTACGATTTTTAGTAAAGTTTTTACATTTTGATTTTTTGGAGGAGAATTGAAATCCTGAGTTAAGTGTCCAATTAGAAAGTTGGTCTAATGTATCCTGTAAGAAGTGTCTCACTGTTTTAATTCTTTTGCTTTTACAAGAAATATATAAGTCGTCGGTAAATAACGTTGCCTGTATTGGTGCCGAGATAGTATTAGATACATTGTTTCACAAACTAAAAAAAGAGTTACAGGTAGTGTCGATCCTTGAGGGACTCCATTCTCCCAAATATATTTATCCGAACAGCAATTTTCCCCTTTGACCTGAAATGTTCTAATTTGAAGGAAACTTTCGACAAATTTAAACATTTTTTCTTTGTTTATTACTTTGGATAGTTCTCTTTTGATTTAGTGTCTCCATGTTTTGTTATAAGCTTTGGCTATGTTTAAGCTACCCAATTAGTCCAAATTTTTGCTTAACCTGTTGAGCAAAATTTATATCATCTTTTATCTTACTAAGAGAATTTTAAGTTGACTTATATTTCCTAAATCCACTTTGAATAGAACTGAAATATTGTATGTGCTTAAGGTACCAGACCAATCTAAACTTTATAAATTTTTCTAACATTTTACACATGGTGTTAAGTAATTTAATAGGTCCATAACATTTAAAATGCAATTTATTTTCCCCAGGTTTTTGTATCGTTACTACATTTCCGTTTTTCTAGCTGTCCGGTATTTTACCGGTATCCCATATTTTGTTAAAATCCCCCTGCAATAGTGTAAAGAGAGGGTATTTTCTATATAATACTTTCGATGTCATTGCAAGAAAATGTTTTTTGGTTGGAAATATAGATGTAACATATTATCAGTGGTTATTTTCATTTTATTTTTGATACTACTACTTCTAAATCTGATTTAATTTGAGTTCGCTCGCTAGGGAATGAGGAGTTTATGTATATCGACATTTTTTTTATATTTAGTTTATTTTATTTTAATGTGTTTGTTGACACACTATACACTTAACTTAGTGTATAAGAACTCGAAGTAATGGAGACAAAAGACAAATGGCTGTTAAGCTAACAGTGTTAGCTTCACAAATTATTTAAGTTACTCCGTTACAAGAACTGTTGAATTTTACAAATACAATTTTTTAAGTTTTACCATAATTTTTTATTTCTTATGAAAAACAAACGGTTTTTTGAATGTAACATGTTTCAGTATTTGTCTTTTTGAACGTTTGAGCTTTCTTGCATGATATTACCTTATTGTTACAAATATTATGTCAAACACAAATTTTGTATTAAAATCAATAAATATACTTATCAAATGGGTTTTTGCCTACATGTATCATATATTCTAGTTACCAAATTTTTCATTACTTTGTCCATACTTTCCGATCTCTTAATAAATAAACAAAATTCTTCTTCATTCATTAATGTGTCACAATTAAGAAAATAGTATCGTTATACATTTTCTATACAATCTAATGTTTTGTAATAACTCGGTAAGAATTATAATTGTTTACACTAGGACAAGTATAGGCGATAGTATATACCCGCTCAGTAAATCGATATTTCTAGAATAATATAATATAACAAAGCCAAACTTGCCCAGACACACCGAACTAAATTTCCAATTATTATACAAAAGTATTGGGGACCTAAATGAAAAATTGTTGCTTTGCGGTAGTTTTCCGGAACCGTAATGATAAAATAAATTTATTGATCCATTATTAAAAAAGCCAAGTTTGCCCAAAGACACCTTACAATGTTATTTTACTGGAAAAAATCTTGTGAAATAAATTAACAATTTTCGATTCTAATATGTCGGTAATAGGTCGGTATAATTATGGTCTTAGGATTTCCCATAGATGGTCAGGTTGCTGGTTAATTGTTTTAAAGTCATCGTATTTTCTGCATCTGTTAATACGTATTTGACCGTGATAGAGGTGCCGCGGGATTGACATACTGTCTTGTTTTCTTTTTTTTAAATGTACACATGGGTAAGTTTTTGTGTCCAATTCTGAGCCTGTTTTATATGACTTCGATTTTTCTGCTTTTTGGCCATCTTTTGATAATGTTTTTTATTTCAATTAGCTTTGTGTTTGATTGTTGCCACATGTTCTGCCATTCTATTTCTATTTTTTCTTGTATTATTCTATTAATGTTGTTGTAATGTAGTTGTTCGATCCAGTTATACATTAATATATTGATAAAGAAATAATCCCAAACGGAGTTAAACAGTTTACATAGGCAACCCTACAATAAATGTTTAGATTTTATTGTAAGTATATCTCCGTCTATTATGACATGTTTTAATTTGCATTATTATTTGCAGACAAAAATGAAAGTGAACTATGTGTTAGTCTTCTATACTATTTTAAATGTTTTAGCAACTAATGGTATGTAATTTGTTTTTACAAGTACCTACTCAAGGTATTTGTTGTAACTTTAAAAAAAAACTAAACAAAATAAATATTCAACTTTCTTACAGATATGGATTTCTTTCGATCGGAGCTTGAAAATACAAGTCAGTACATATTTCGTTTACAAAATATTTGGTTTAATTTCAAGACTTGCATTTTTTATACATAATTTATTACAGACCTACTCATTGACGTACATATTGAAGCCAGTAAGACATACTTAAAATTATTAATACTATAAATTTAATGGTTTTGTTGTACTTGCCATTTGCCTGACTATAAGGTAATTTATATTTATGAACTATAATCTCTGTAAAAAATGGTTCTAATTAGTGGCCTTTGTGTGTATTGTATTTTTAAAAAATGTTTTTTACCAAAGAACTCCAAGAATTATCAATAGTGGTGAAGTCGAGGATTGATGAGGATAATAAGCTCAATTAACGCAACTTGTGTTAACAATATTTCTCAAAAGAGTCTCCTACACGAACAATATGATTATATATTAATTTAGTTTGTACAATATCATTGATAATCTAGAATAGATATTATAGAATAATTGTTTAATAAAATTCCGAGACGGTTTATCACTAATTAAATGGGTCACGTTTAACTCAAAATGTACTTCTATTCAGAACATTTTGTGTTAAAACAAAATGTTGCGATTATGTCGCATTAAACTTCATTTGATTGTTTTAACTCAATCAATTATTTGTTTATTTCAGAGACCATTTGGAACGAGATAAATTTTTTTGTTGGACAAGATAACATCTCAATGGGTAACTATTATTATATAACAAAACCAATTAAGTATGCTAGTAGGAGAAATATTTTGGAAATGATACAAAAATCGCAAAAACAATTTATCTATGTATTTTTATGAGAGATATAAATATTAAATTTAAATCCTTTGGTATTTATTTGTAAAATTAACTTCCTTACTCTATTATTAAACGTGTATTTTAAACCTTGACTTCCTCCTTTAATTTATAATGAAACATGAAATTAGGTCTTATATCGTTTAAAAATATTTTTTTTGTAATCATAATTTCAGAGCAATTGACTTTTATGTTTGCAATACCTGGTAATAATAGAAAATATTTCCATTTAGTTGTTGGTTATTCACAAGTATAAAATGTTTCCGTTTTAATTTCAGAACGAAATTATGGTCCAGACACACATACGCGTAATTCCTATTTCATATTAATAATACATTACATACGGCTTTTACATTAGTTTTTAAATTATGAGAAAAATCATAGTATGTATACCTATTAATTTTGCCATAACAATAGACATATGTAAAAATTAATTTTGTTTTAAATTTTAGAGCTCTTATCCGAGATTCGACTGCAAAAACGGTTACTCGAAACTTCAGGTAATTATAAAATTCAACATATTTTTACAAACACTTTACAAAACTGAAAGTTTTATTTTAATTGTACTTAAAAACAATATCTCATTCGCTATACTTATTTCAATTTATGAATATCAATTTTTTTAATTTATTGTTCAACCAACAGTACAAGGTTTAATTGAACGAATTTGACCCTTTTCATAAACGATGAGTTAATTGGGTAACATAAGTTACTTAATTCCGTTGATGAATAAAATTACTAAATCATAAACAAGGTTGTGTGCAACAGAGTGATGTGATCCAAAACTACTTCACCAATATAATTTTTTATGATTTTAAAATATTTAATTCGCTAGTAAGGACTTCACAATTTAATTTAATAATTTAAATAGTTGTTTGAATTTCCATACTAAAATTAACTATCATAAGAATTCGACTTCATTCAATTGAAAACGATCCGTATAGCCACAGACCATATTTATTAAAAATATATCTAGTTATTTTCTCCGCTCCACGGAAAAACATTGAATCGTGGGAATGCTTTAGCATTACGGGTCCGTATAACCATAACGACTGTTTTATTATGAGGTACAATTAATAAAAACATTGAACATTTCAGTAAGATGTTTTTATATTACAAAATTGTAAGAATGTGAGTAATCTTAAGCTTGTCACTCCTGGTACACCTCTCGTTAATTAATCGTAAAGTTCACACTGAATAAACAAGCGTACACAAATAAATGAATGGAATGAAATGAAAATTAAATTAAAAGAATAGAAAAGTCGTAAAACTTTATCGACCGCAGCAACCATTAATTCCTTTCTTATTAGATATTATTTGTATATTAACACGTTTTACGCACAGGACTCTAGTACTTTTTCTTAATAAAATGAAATTCTAGCGTTGAGTGCGTTAAGCAAGCTTGGCTTTTTTAATAATGGCTCAATACATTTATTCTAGCTTTACGGTTCCGCAAAACTAACGCAGTTTCTAAACTTTTTTATTTAAGTTCCTAATACTTTTTTCTTAGAAAATGATATTTTAGTGCAGTGTGTCTGGCAAATTTAGCTTGGTTATGTAATATTTTTCTAAAAATCTTTAACGTATTCCTAAAAAAATTTAATTTTTCAAAGGTTTCGATGTTATGAGTTTCATACAATTATCGTCCACTCCTGGCGCTGAGAAATTTATAGCAAACTTAACGTATGGGTCCCTGGTACTGTGGCCGCCAGCGACGGAGTGTGTTATATAGTACCCTGGTACCCATTATTATTATTCAATCACTAAATCTTTATCTTTATGTTGATGACGCGAAATCGTAACACACATTTTCTACGCCAATGTTGGAATGACACGCAGTCCAATATCATATCTATGTTACTTGTAATTAACAACAAAATTGTGACTAAGCCTATTGTATCTTAGTTTTAAAGTTATCGTTATACGTAGATCTAATAAAATACATATTTTCAATAATCGTACAATTATTTATTGCATATTTTTATGTTTTTGTTACAGGCTTGGAGGCCGTCGCGATTGAATCTGGTGGTAATTACGCTTTATTCGACAGTCGTAAATAGCGCTTAAAATCTAGTTAGTCATTCGAAATGTATTTAAAATCAATCCAAGTTTCCGTAACGTAACGAGAATAAACTGTTAAAATGAAAACGTTCAAATTGCAAGTTGATAATAAACTAAACATAACATTATACAAATATTTGTTCAACAACTATACGTTCATTTAAACGCTATATATTTTAACGTTCAAACCTTGTTACCTCCAACTGAACGCAAAAAAATGATACTTTCACTGCAACTATTTAACTTATAACGTAACATGTTTCAACTTCAAAAACCTCCACATTGAACTGAATGTTAAACCTTTATTTGCAAAAATTTAATCAACAAATCGTTGTTATACGTTCAGTTCAGTGTAACGGTTTTTGAAGTTAAAGCGTATGACGTCATAGGTTTAAAAATACAATGAACGCATAATTTTTTTGCGATTAGTTGGTGGTAATAGTTTTTGAACGTTTAACAACTTAGCGTTCATTTGAAAGTTATATTTTTTACCGTTCAAATTCCGTTTCTCTGAACTGAAGGCACAAAAATATTATGTTCATTCAACTTGTAAACTTAAAACGTTACACGTTTTAACTTCAAAAACCACTACACTAAACTGAACGTATAATAACGATTTGTTCATCAATTTTTTTTTGCATATAAACATTTAAGATTTAAGAACACATCATAATTCCTAGTCAATGAGATATAAAAAAAAAGTTTTCTGTGGTTTCAATATATAGTTTACAACGTTTTCGATCCGTTTTTTTTATATGCTTTGAATAAATATGTTATGCTCAATTATTAAAAAAATACATTAAATGGATACAACAAAAAAATGACTTTATAAAAAAATATTTATTTTTTTTCCATAATGAAATCTTTTTTAATGTAAACACATCTTAGTACTATAAATTTAATCATTTAATATAACTAACACAAGTCACAAATATACATTTTATTAACTTAAATTTATATCTAACTTACAAATATTAAACAACAAGAATTAGTCTCTTTTTAAAAAATTATTTTAATAAAACCTAATACCAGCTATAATAATAATAATAGTTAATTTATTTTTTATATAAATATAAATGTACAGAAATTGTCGAAAATATAATTCAATAAAAAATAAATAAACACTTACAAAAATTAATTATAACGAAATAATTATTCTAAAAATGTTATATAGAAATGTATAGGTAGTTAACAAAAAATAATGTTGTCAATAGCTCGATTTTTAATATTCAAACAAGTTGTAAATTAAGGGTCATAAAAACGATCTACTTTATATTTGGAAGTCTATCAAGAAACCGATTTGACCATATTGTCTTCAAGTAGAATTGCAAACGTTGGTCGTTCAATATAAATTCCCGTCGAGGATATTAATGTTCATGGATCTTTTATTTTAAAAGTTTTAACAAAAACGTCTCTTGGGTATAAAACTTTAAATTTTTAAGTTGCATGATAGAAAAAAAAGTTCCAAAATTTATAAAAGTCTTAAAATAGGATTTTTTTTTTTTTTAAAAAAGCTAAAAACATAACATTATTTTTTTTGGGAAAATTGGTTAATTATAGAATTTATTAATAAATAAATGAGCCGTATGATCGATGGTTAAGTTTAAAAAAATTAATTAACCTTGACCTAAGTAATAGTAATATCTATTTCTAACGACAGTGGTTCACTCAAACTATGGGAGAAAACTTTACGTACCAATCACATAATTTCCAAAATGTAATGATTTAAAACACTATTAAAAATGATGTTTAGAACGGCTTGTATTCCCTAGTCGAGATTTTTTTGCGATATCTATTTTTATTGGCATTTTAATTTTCAGTGAAAAACTATGTCAGTAATTGTAGTTGTCTTCTTACCATAATAAAATATCACAATGTAATTGTCATTAATTAAACTACTATTAATTTAAGTTTCTTCTTTGGCTTCACGTTGGTCACTGTTACTAGCCAGATTACTTTATAGAATTTGTCATTAAACAGTTGTTTTATTTAAATAACATACTAGTCGAATAAAATATTATTTGGTTGAAAAATAATAGATTTTGCGAATAACAATTTTTTGACACCATGTAAACGTTTAGTTCCAGTAAAAACATATATGAACGATTTTTGTGTTTGTTTAATGTGTGTTTTTCGAATAATGCAATTTGCAAATTTGAAATTTCGCCGTGTTTACTTAGGTTACAAAATTGCCATAATAAAAATATTTTACAAAATTATTTATTCTTTGTTTAACACAATTATTGAATTTTTCAGTTACCTGTCTAATAAGTGTGAAAGATCTTGGAGAATACAGAAGACTTAAATTAAAACCACAATTAAGCAATTTACTAATCTATATTATAAAAAGTATATAATAAACTAATAATAAAACAGTGGTTACACGGAAAAAAAATCATATTCGGACCAACAAACATTACAGTTAACACAATACATTTATAGTAGAAATATTTACATATATAAATCATCTAACTAATTTCCTAGTGAAATAAACTACAAACATAGTTCAACAAGTTTTTTAAATTTTTATTCCACCATTACAGTTTTTTATTAGGTTATATCCGTACCTCGGAGCAAAAGTGTATTAAATAAAAAATTTCAATTATCCGGTTTTTTGGTTCACCTAGATTTAAATTTCACGCTCTATTCACTGCCTATATATGACTTTTGGGCTCTAAATGGGTCCATCTAATTTTATTTATTTTAACAAATTAGTTAGTTCTTTATCAATTAGAGGTTCAGAGGTGGACGATAAAGAAAAAAATGTGTGCCGTAAGTGAAAGTATGGAAATGTATGAAGGCACAAGTACAAGAGTGAAGAGTGTGTGTGTTGAAATAAAAGATTTTAGTTTAAGAGTTGGTGTGCATCAAGGTATCGTGTTTAATTTTGGAGAATGTTATAGGGTAAGACAGGTAATGCAGTTGGGTGATGATAGAGTGTGTGAGGTTGATAGGTTTAGGAAGAAGAAATTAGTAACTATCAATTCATTAATAAATAATAATTTTATTTTTCACACTCGTGTAAAATTTACATTTTGTGACTCAATACACTTTTTCTCGTGGGTGAGGATATAAGATGGGTAATAGATTAACCTTAATTTTAGTTTGTCCATATATGTATTTTTTTCAGTGCAGCAAGCTAAATTTGGATAACTTTTAAAAACTTTTTTTTTTTAGACCTGGAGACCTACATTATGGGTTTTAAACACATATGTCGACTCATAGGATTGTTCATGAGTACGGATCTTAGAGGACCATCCGTAACAAGTGCTGATGTTTCACCCCCACCCGACAGCACTTGTGTCATACGTCATGGAAGTGATGTCTTGCGGTCATTCAAATATATTAACCATTATATACGTTTTGTAAATGACGAAAATCATGGTGTTGAAGGGCAGAGCATAATGCCATTTCTACGATATTATTAGTATATTAGCACACTAATTACAATAATTTGTATTGGCTTAATATACAGGCCATTTAGGTCCTTTTTCGAGACCACTACTCCTCTCCATCCATCCCATCCGTCGACATTGCTTCACCGTTATTTAATATTAGTAATTTTAATTCCTTTCTTTTTTCTTAATACAGAAGATGAAACTTCCTTAGTTATGGCTCTCCCATACAAATATTTTAATTAGTCCATAAAATAATGTTATTTCTAGATAGGTAAATAAGCATTTCTCTACTAAATAATTTGAAATAATACTTCTTAAAAAAAATGTATCTGAAAAATTAAATCACATACAGAATTGGAAAAAATAAAATATAATATGTGTGTATCAATTTCAAAAAATATTATAAAACAAACTACAGTTTCAATTTTTAGCTTTTTTTTTAGTGTGAATTATTGATTCCTATATAGCTTACCTACAATATCTAAATTTTACAGTAATGCTGAAATTTAAAAAAAAACCACAAATTTTTTTAAAAACCTCAAGCAGATGGGTACATAATAGTGTTTATATATACCTATATACATATATAAATATATAATATATGTATAGTTTATACATACAGAGGTGATTATTTTATCATGAACCAGTCAATATCTCACTAGGTTTAATCAATAGTTGAATTTTTTTTTTATAATGTTTTTATAAAACGTGATCTCAATTTTTCACATTTTTTTTTGTTTTACCCAATTTAGTTTTTTTGATAGCAACTTTTGAAACCTAAATTAATTAGTTCATATATTATGTACATTAGTATATAATATATTAACTATTTAATTATGAGTTTAAAAGTTAGGACGGGAGGGGAAGTGCGGCTGGGTAATGCGTGCAGATAAAAATAAAAATACACTCCACCTTTCCTCCTGCCCCAAACTTGAAACTTCAATAACTTCAAAAATAGTTATCCGAAACAGTCAATATTGTTAGTACATTATTCTTAATTTAAAATGTTAAGGGGATTGCATGCAGTCGGGGTTTTCAGTCAAAACACATCATTTTTGACTGAACCAGTGATCCGATAAGCAATTTAAAAACGTATTCGTATTCGCCATGCAGTTTACTTAGGATCGGTCAGAGTACTTTTTTCAATTTTTAATTTTAACCCTTTCCAAATTTGATTTCATATTTGGAATTTTTGTATAATGTTCAAACTTGTTTTTTACATAGTAGGATTAAGATATCAAAAAAGTACGCTGACCGATCTCAAGTACACTTTGAGACGAATTCAAATCTGTTTTTAGATTACTTATCGGATCACTGGTTCAGCCTGTGCGACGGAACATGAATTTCATATTATATTACCTAAAATGATTTAAGTTAAAAATAATCTTTAATGAATTTATTCTAATATTCAGAGATTAAATATTAAACTACACTGAAAAATTAAAAAAAAGAAACAGTTTCTAACACTTTTAAGGGCAAGGATTTTTGGTATATTTTGTTGAGTTTGATCTCACTGTCCTAATTAATGCGAGGGTATACAATAAAATTCATAAATTAAAAATTAGAGTATAAATATATAAAAACAGAAACAACATAAATAATAATGGAAAGAAAATGGAAGGAGGTTTTAGTAATGGCAATTCGCATAATTTTTTTTTAGAGATTGGTTAGTAGCATAAATATGTTTTATTACGCGTTTTACACAAAATTGTTTTTTACTGCATTATTTGTTGTTGATATAATATCGACTCCGCATAGTATGTATAGTAGTTTAAAAGTTTTTATTTTATCAAAAACTAGTGACGATAAAGTATGTTTTATAAAAATATTATTTTTCTTCGATTTGAATTGTTTTGATTTGATTGAATTCGGTTAATTCACCGAATTCAATCAAAGTAGCACAATCAATATGCATATTCAGTTTGCCTATTAAATTTAGACATATGTAATAAAACTGGTCAATAGCATGAAAAAGGAATAAATATGCTTCATATTTTTAAACTCATATTATATGCGTAAGCAAATACTACTTATATATTGTTGGCTTTCGTATAGCAAGAGGATACTAAAACTGTTAGTTGATAACTTATAGTTATCATGCATTAAACGAAAAATAGCAATGTAATTACAATATGTAAAATAAAGGCATTGTGAACACTTCAACGATGATAAAATACAAATATATAAAATAAGCATTCAAAATAATATATGTAAACATACAGTACTCCAAAACAAAAAAAATAGGCCAAACATATAAAAACACAAACTACCAATTGAATACGATTAAAAAACTAATTATTTATCAAACTTGTAAAAACAAATATACTTACTCGTTTAAAGTGAGACATTGCGGAAAACATCATAAAAATAAAAACACAATACCTCATCGTTTTGAAAACTAAAAAAAAAAAATTCGATATTCAAAATCAAACAATTATTATGATCAACTAAGAAAAATAATTAAAAATGGTTATTAGCTATATATATATTAACCCTTTATATGTTAGTGGCCTCTATGAAAACCGTACTGTGGCATGTATTATGAAGGGCACTTGTAAAAATACCCTAGATGGGCAGAACTGTTTTTTTCATTAAAACGTTCTTTTAGAATACTATTACCATTCTACAACTTATTTGTATCATTTTTGTTTAAGGGAACATCAATGTTACTTTAAAATTAAGTCCTGTAGATGGTGGCTGAAATAGATGCCACCAAACTATAAAGGGCTATGAATTTTCCTTGACTATGTACTTATTTAGTACATACCTACATCGTTTTAGAAGTGTCGATGTATCATTAAATAAAATTCAATCGCAATCATTGAATAAAAATTAATCTACTTAGCATAAAGTTCAGAGAAAATGAGTGTCGTACGTTAGATGGATCACCCATATTTCTGAGACCTATATATTTAAACTTTTTGTGCTCATAAATCTTCTGTGCGCAACTAGTTACATTGATAAATAATATACTGTTAAAAACTACAGAACATAACGATTTCAATAATATATAATTTAATGATATTAATTTACTATAACATTTTATAATCAGCAATTAAAAATACAGTTTTTTTTCTTAAATAGTTCTTTTTGTATTTTTCTTGAACGCAAAACTAGTGTAAAACAGAACAGTCGTTTATCAATAGTCTACCATCTATGTAAAATTTATAAATAATTACATTGTGTACTTATTTGAATTGTTTTACTTCGTAAAAATCGAAAAAGTCATAAAATATCTGAAATTAACATAAAACTTGAAATTATAACCTCTTTTATGAATCAATGACACGTGTACAAGTCACTTTCGACAATCACGATTGTAATACGGTGATTACCATATAATATTATATATTATATAGTCACGGTGGTTACATTGATAATATTTTATCGACATTGATAAACATAACCAAAAACCTATTAATTTTACAGCTGTTTTTATATTGATAAAAAAGTGTATACCGTGTTTACAGTCTTTATAATGGTGGCTTTTATGGATGCCACAGTTGTCTTGTTTATTAAATTTTACCGACCGGTCGTAAATTTACCGTTTTGGATATGTTGAAATGTGTTTTTTTTTCTAGTCTAAAATCACAATAACTTTTTTCTCGTAGAGTAACCTACTCGGTTAATATCTGATGTTCCTTGGCTTTAGTGGTTCGCCCCGAAGGGATCCCCTTCGACTGCGGACCGACTAGTAGCACTGGGTGCTAATTGCGGGCCGGGGAAGGTGTGTCACAAGATGAAGTGACCAGTCAGAAGGCCGCTTATCGGATGGCACTACGTCACGTTAGTCGCCTTTTACGACAGGTGTGAAGACCTTGGTAGATTTCTTTCTCCCCTTACCACAAGGATGACTCGATTAATATCTATATGCATTTTAAATTGTATGTGGTTGGTACTTTGGTGGGTCAAAAATAGAAAAAGGAAACTTCTTTATCGTTAAAATCGAGTAAACCAAAAATATAACTGTTTGTTAAAAAATGCATTCACTGTGTTAACGTTCTATTTTGGGGCATTTGAGTACATTTTAACAGCATTCTGATCATATCAATACAAAGTGGTTCTAAATTGGCAGAAATTTTCTTAATGCTTTAGCAGTCAACACTGACAACGAGTTAATAATTATTCTAAAAATTTATGAAATATAAATGATATAACTATTTGTAATATGTTAGCATTCACTTTTACAAGTTACCTGCTTATACTACGATTAATAAAAGTACAATTATTAATATTCAGTAGCTACTTTTATAAGTCACTTGTTCTGTTATGATAAATTGTGCTGAATACTGAAAAATACACAATAACAACGTCTTATATCTTCTAAGTTATTGACTGGTTCATAGTTAACCAATCACCCTGTACATTCTACAGAAATATTAATTGATAAGAAAAATTAAAGTATATTTTAAAAACAGTATTAAATCACAAAATAACGTAAATTACAGTTTATACTAATTTTTTAGTATTCTCTTTATCAAAGTAGTGTAACTATAGCAACACTATAATATGAAATGTAATTGGTTTTTCCAAACTGTGATTTATGACTTAAGCTCAACAATTTCGACTCGTGATTTTTTAACCTTTATTTCATTTGGCCCGAAAATAATGTTTTTTCAATGTAAAACTATATCATCAAATTATCATGGTCAGACGATCAATCCTTTTCGTGCAACGTTAAATGGTAAGTTTAATAGAAAACTGTAATAGTGTATATTATAGTTATTATATTGTATACAATAATTGTATCTTAATATAGGTACAAAATAGTTATTCTTTATAATTATTGAAACGTTTTACGGTCATGCTAGAAAAAAGTTCAAACATTTCAATGGGTGCCTACACAAACACCAAGACACACTTGTTTTTGTCAATTTTTCGCTATAGCCAAAATTTCCTAAAAAATTTATTATCGAAGAAAAAACAGCTCAAAAAGTCTTTAAAACTAAGAGAGACGCTAACATTATGAAAAATACCAAAATGTGTGTCACACGTGGAATATAAAAAAGCCAGTACAATAAGGTTGGGGCATGGAGGGCAGAGTGTGTTTTTGAACAATATAAATTCTAAAAACATGAAATGTTTGTACCGTTTTCTATTAAATTTGTATTAACAGACACGAAAAACATGGTGGTGCTAATGTATCTGTGTATTTTGTGCTTGAATAATTTTTATAATGCACTGATAAAATAATAATATGCGGCTCAAAAAAAAAGCAGACTAGTAGAGCGTTAGGAGAATCACCTGGTATATCAAAAATGACTAATGCAGTAAAAACAATTTTGTGTAAAACGCATATACCTCCTGAACTAAGCAATAAAATAAAAAACAAAATATGTTTTAATGATTCATACCATTTTATCAAAAAAAAA
Source organism: Adelges cooleyi (assembly GCF_023614345.1). Classification (NCBI taxonomy): domain Eukaryota; kingdom Metazoa; phylum Arthropoda; class Insecta; order Hemiptera; family Adelgidae; genus Adelges; species Adelges cooleyi. The sequence continues at coordinate 4,197,135 of NW_026095751.1, forward strand.
AAATTAATTACAGGCAAAATGTTTTATACTAGAAAAAACCTGAGCAAACCACTTTATAACCTATTTGAATAATTTCTCGAAACATATTTATGCTACTAACTAACCTTTAAAAAGTTTTTGCGAATCGCCAATACTAAACCCTCCTACCATCTTCCTTCCATTGTTATGAATTTTGTTTCGTGTTTATTTATGTTTCTACATATTAAATATTAAAAATATCAATTAGGACGGCGAAAAATAACTCGACAATGTATAAAAAAATTCCTTCCTCTTAGAATTGTTGGAAACTGATTTCTTATTTACATTTTTTAACGTCTCATTTTAATACTATACAACATAAATGATTTTTCTCGAAAAAATTTTAAATTTTGTTTACTTATAATAATAAGTAATACAAATTATTTAAAATCGTTTAATAGGTTCATTTATTTTTGTTATTTATAGTGTTATTTATAAAAAAAATGAAAAACTAGTTTTTCAGGTTTTTCTAGTTTTTCTAGATTTTCTGATTTTTCTAGTTTTTCTAGTTTATCAATTTTTTCTAATTTTTCTGATTTTTCTAGTTTTTCTATTTTTCAATTTTTTCAGGTTTTCCTAGTTTTTTTAGTTTTTCAAGTTTTTCTAGTTTTTCGAGTTTTTCTAGATTTTCTGATTTTTCTAGTTTTTCTAGTTTTTCTAGTTTTTCAAATTTTTTGTAGTTTTTTTAGTTTTTCTAGTTTTTCTTGTTTTTTTTGTTTTTCTAGAAAAGATAGAAAAACTAGTAAATCCAGAAAATCTAGAAAAACTATTTCTAGTTTTTCAATTTTTTCTAGTTTTTCTAGTTTTCTAGTTTTTCTAGTTTTTCTAGTTTTTCTTGTTTTTTTTGTTTTTCTAGAAAAGATAGAAAAACTACTAAATCCAGAAATCTAGAAAAACTTTCTAGTTTTTCAATTTTTTCTAGTTTTTCTAGTATTTCTAGTTTTTTTAGTTTTTCTAGTTTTTCTTGTTTTTTTTGTTTTTCTAGAAAAGATAGAAAAACTAGTAAATCCAGAAAATCTAGAAAAACTATTCTAGTTTTTCAATTTTTTCTAGTTTTTCTAGTATTTCTAGTTTTTCTAGTTTTTCAGGTTTTCAGGTTTTTCAGGTTTTTTTAGTTTTTCAATTTTTTTAATTTTTTCTAGTTTTTCAATTATTACTAGTTTTTCTAGTTTTTCTAGTTTTCAGTTTTTCTAGTTTTTCAATTTTTTCTAGTTTTTTTAGTTTTTCTAGTTTTTCTAGTTTTTCTAGTTTTTCAAAATTTCGGATTTTTCTAGTTTTACTAGTATTTCTAGTTTTTCTAGTTTTTCATTTTTTTCTAGTTTTTCTAGTTTTTCAGGTTTTTCTAGTTTTTCAATTTTTTCAATTTTTTCTAGTTTTCAAGTTTTTCTAGTTTTTCTAGTTTTTCAATTTTTTCTAGTTTCTCTAGTTTTTCAGGTTTTTCTAGTTTTTCAATTTTTTCAGGTTTTTCTAGTTTGTCTAATTTTTCAATTTTTTCTAGTTTTTCTAGTTTTTCAGATTTTTTCTAGTTTTTCTAGTTTTTCAATTTTTTCTAATTTTTCATTTTTCTAGTTTTTCTATTTTTCAATTTTTTCTAGGTTTTCTAGTTTTTTCTAGTTTTTCTAGTTTTTCTAGTTTTTCTGATTTTTCTAGTTTTTCTAGTTTTTTCTAGTTTTTCAATTTTTTCTAGTTTTTTTAGTTTTTCTAGTTTTTCTTGTTTTTCTAGATTTTCAGGTTTTCTAGTTTCCTCTAGTTTTACTAGATCTTTCTAGTTTTTCAATTTTTTCTAGTTTTTCTAGCATTTCTATTTTTCTAGTTTTTCTAATTTTTCTAGTTTTTCTAGTTTTTCTTGTTTTTCTAGTTCTGTCCAGCTGTTCTGTCTAGTGAATTTAGGCTAGACTGGCTTTTTAGTTCTTCAATCTTTTCTTGTTTTTCTAGTTTTTCTGTTTTTACTAGTTTTTCTAGTTTTTCTAGGTTTTTAGTTTTTCTAGTTTTTCAATTTTTTTAGTTTTTCTAGTTTTTCTAGATTTTCTGATTTTTCTAGTTTTACTAGTTTTTCTAGTTTTTCTAGTTTTTCTATTTTTTCTAGTTTTTCAGGTTTTACAGGTTTTTTTAGTTTTTCAGTTTTTCAATTTTTTTTATTTTTTCTAGTTTTTCTAGTTTTCAATTTTTTCTAGTTTTGTCTAGTTTTTCAATTTTTTCTAGTTTTTCAGGTTTTTCAGTTTTTTCTAGTTTTTCTAGTTTTTCATTTTTTTCAGGTTTTTCTAGTTTTTCAATTTTTTTTAGTTTTTCAAGTTTTTTCTAGTTTTTCTAGCATTTCTAGTTTTTCTAGTTTTTCTAGTTTTTCTAGTTTTTCTAGTTTTTCTAGTTTCTCTTGTTTTTCTAGAAAAGATAGAAAAACTAGAAAATCCAGAAAAACTAGAAAATTTAGAAAAGCTAGAAAAACTAGAAAGACTTTTCTAGTTCTTCAATCTTTTCTTGTTTTTCAATTTTTTCAGGTTTTTCTTGTTTTTAAATTTTTCAGGTTTTTTTAGTTTTTCTAGTTTTTCAATTTTTTCTAGTTTTTCTATTTTTTCAATTTTTTTAGGTTTTTTTAGTTTTTCTAGTTTTTCAATTTTTTCTAGTTTTTCTAGTTTTTCTTGTTTTTTCAATTTTTTCTAGTTTCTCTAGTTTTTCAGGTTTTTCAGGTTTTTCTAGTTTTTCTAATTTTTCAATTTTTTCAGGTTTTTCTAGTTTGTCTAATTTTTCAATTTTTTCTAGTTTTTCTAGTTTTTCAATTTTTTCAGGTTTTTCTAGTTTGTCTAATTTTTCAATTTTCTAGTTTTTCAATTTTTTCTAATTTTTCTAGTTTTTTTTTTTTCAATTTTTTCTAGTTTTTCTATTTTTTCAATTTTTTCAGGTTTTTTTAGTTTTTCTAGTTTTTCAATTTTTTCTAGTTTTTCTAGTTTTTCTTGTTTTTCAATTTTTTCAGGTTTTTCTAGTTTTTCTAATTTTTCAATTTTTTCTAGTTTTTCTAGTTTTTCAGGTTTTTCTAGTTTTTCTAATTTTTCAATTTTTTCAGGTTTTTCTAGTTTTTCTAGTTTTTCAATTTTTTCTAGTTTTTCTAGTTTTTTTAGTTTTTCTAGTTTTTCAGGTTTTTCTAGTTTTTCAATTTTTTCTAGTTTTTCTAGCATTTCTAGTTTTTCTAGTTTTTCTAGTTTTTCTAATTTTTCTAGTTTTTCTAGTTTCTCTTGTTTTTCTAGAAAAGATAGAAAAACTAGAAAAATTAAAAAAACTAGAAAATCTAGAAAAACTAGAAAATTTAGAAAAGCTAGAAAAACTAGAAAGACTTTTCTAGTTTTTCAATCTTTTCTTGTTTTTCAATTTTTTCAGGTTTTTCTTGTTTTTAAATTTTTCAGGTTTTTTAGTTTTTCTAGTTTTTCAATTTTTTCTAGTTTTTCTAGTTTTTCAATTTTTTCTAGTTTTTCTATTTTTTCTAGTTTTTCTATTTTTTCATTTTTTCAGTTTTTTCAGGTTTTTTTAGTTTTTCTTAGTTTTTTCAATTTTTTCAGTTTTTCTAGTTTTTCAATTTTTTCAGGTTTTTCTAGTTTTTCTAGTTTTTCAATTTTTTCAGGTTTTTCTAGTTTTTCTTTTTTAATTTGTTTTTCAATTTTTTCAGGTTTTTCTAGTTTTTCTAGTTTCAATTTTTTCTAGTTTTCTAGTTTTTCAGTTTTTCAGTTTTTCTAGTTTCTATTCAATTTTTTCAGGTTTTTCTAGTTTTTCTAGTTTTTCAATTTTTTCTAGTTTTTCTAGTTTTTCAATTTTCTAGTTTTTCTATCTTTTCTAGTTTTTCTAGATTTCAAGTTTTTCTATTTTTTCTAATTTTTCTAGTTTTTCTAGTTTTTCTAGTTTTTAGTTTTAGTTCAGCGCTAAAATAGGCTTTAAACAACATTTGCCACTCCTATCCTGGAAAAAAACAAATAAGCACTTCTGTAGAATAATATGTCTAAACATAAAAATAGTTTCACGATATTTTGCAGTTACATTTTCATAAAGACATACTGCAGGTGCACAACTAGCACTTGCAGTATGCTTACAGGGGCCAACTAACAAACTAATGTGGGGAGATTCTCCCATAAGAAATCATTGAAAAATGTAAAATTTATATATTTGTAATTTAAAAAAAAGATAATTTTATAACGACTTCAATGAAGCGAGCGTAAATAACGTATATATAATATATTTTAAAGTTTGAAATAATAAATTCAAATTTTTTCACCAAAAATAAATTTTGAAATAGTAAAGTAAGTTAAAAAGAATGTCTTTAGATGACTTGATGTTTAATACATGCATTCAGCACCTAAGTTAACATTCACAAAAACTTGATTTACATAGTTTATTGTTTATCCCCCCCCCTCCTCTCAACCCTTTATTTGCAGACAGGTATTAATGCTGTTTAATTGAATTTTAGACCTACTCAGAGGTGTGGAACAAATCACCAGACTAGAGATGACCCAAGTTTTAAATGGCCAACAAGTATATTAATATTTTAATTTAAAACAACATAAGTAAATAAAATGCTTAAACACACTTGAAATTTAAAGGTTCGTCGAAGATTTGCTACATCAAGGCATCTCAACAATAACTTGTTGCAAAATGCATTACAAGACATACGTAATGGTGGAGATCCTGTCCAATATTTACGCAGAGTAGGACATATAAACGAATCTTATATAAATCAAATGTTGGGTCCCATACAACAGCCAGAAGGTAGTCAACTAAATATAAACATACACCAAAATTCTTTATTTATTTTGGAGTACATAACATTTAATATAATTAAATGTTTTACTTTTAGTAAATCGCCAGCGTATTGGACCAAATCATCAAATTAACTGGAATGGACTTGTGGAAGAATTTTAAGATTTAAATGGTATGTACGGGTAATTAGTATGAATGGACAACATTGTTCCTAAAAAGATAATAAAAAAATTATGTAGAACTAATACTAAAATAATAATCATGAGTAATTAATAGTTCATACAATCTAATTTAATTTATATTGAAAAGTAAACAGAAAATTAAAAATGTATAAATAATAAATTAGATAAAATATTAATATATCATAAGTTTTATTAATATAACATCAGTAATCATATTCTGATCTCTTAAAAATGTCTTATTAAGATACCAAGTACTCCATAAATAAATAAAGTGTCAAAATATGTACCAAATGATTAACTATCACAAAGTCAATTTAACTACCAAATTTACAAATAAGTCATTTTTTAGATGTGTATAAAAACAGTTATTATATAAAGAAATAATATTTAGCACTTTGCGGCAATCATTGTGAAATTCCTTAGCATCTATGTAGCATTAAGCTTATTACAACTACAGTAAACTAATATAAACTTTTTTTTTAGTAAGAACCGTTTAAAAATTTAAATAGGCCATATTCACACACTCTACACAAACAACAAGTTACAATTGCATTGTATACCGTTTTTACACATAAAATGTACTACACTGCCATATTTATTATAATATAATTAAGTACATTTTTTTCAGTCCACTTAACTCAAACAATAAATAGTTTTAAAATTAATTTAATTTGTTAAATGGTACCTGTATTTTTTTACTTTTAGTAACAAAAACAATATTATGTCATTAGTGTATAGATTTAGGTCAATTTACGATAAAACCCATCAATTAAATAACTCCACAATACATTTATCTATATATACTATTTTTTAGAGGACATAGAACCGCCATCTCCTCCACTACGTCCAGTTGCAATAGAAATCGAAAACGAAGAAGGTTAGTAAATGACAATTAAAAAGCCTAATTATATTTCATAATGACTATCCAGTTAAGACTGGCATGACTCTTAGCTAATTTATACTTTGAGTCGTTTAATTTTGTAATGGGATAATTGATATTATCATTATAAATAATTATTTAGGTACCCTTTATAATTTACATTGTTTCTTTTAGAAGTTGTTGATATATGTCCCATTTGTATGAATGAAGAGACGACCGTCATCTTACAGCCATGTACGCACAAATACTGTAATACTTGCGCCATACGACTCCTGACAGAGAATTTTAACTGTCCGTTATGTAGAGCGACCATCGAGGAGTTCTCTGGAATCCAACTATTAACTTACGAATTTTAAATGTTGAAAGGAAAAGGAAAGAATAAATTTTGATTACTTACCTATATTATATATATTTTTGATACCTTACATCAAGTACATAACCATAGTCATCGTAACAGTAATGCTCAAATTTGACACTTCGGAGTGACCACTTTATTCGGAGAAACAATAAATCTGTAACAACTGTGAATTAGTGTGTAAGTCGAATTTTGGTAAAAATTGACTAAGTATGCTAGGATGTAGTCAGAGGCGTCTAGCACACATTCAATACATTTCTAACTCATTGGACCAACAAGAAAACCATGAGAGAGATGTGAGTTATTGGCTAAGTAGGGATTTATGGCAGCTGGTCAAAGTTTAAAATCGCTCTCCTATAAAATCACTGAAATCGACTTACACAATTATTCACAGTTGCTACAGAAATACAAATCTTATCCCTTAACTTGTCAAAGGCTAATTTTTGAACATCAAAAATAAATAAAATAATAGTACTTTTTAGGTTAGTCCTGGAAAATACTAAATAATATATGTATATACATATATATCTTTAACCATACAATGCATCGTGTTGCCGGCATAGACCTATAAAGATAGGTCTATGGTTGCCGGGCAAGAGCAAAGTTTAAATATTATCAATTTTACATAATAATAGTTATGATATTTCGACTGATAACATATTTTGTTGTGTTCTATCGAGTTATATCGAGTAAATTGTACGAAAGTCGAAACTAATGTTGTCACATTAGGTATTTGATATCGTAGCCAATAAATAAGCCAATAGGCAATCGTAGGGCGAAACTGTAGCCTGCTTTCAATAATAAATACTAATATTTAATGTTCAACTTTTTTGTGTGAATTTATTTTACACTAAAATACACTATAAATAAATATATATATATATATATATATTTATTTATGATTATTTAATGAAATTAGGGCCAAGTGCACCAACTTATTTTAGGCCCCCAAGTCAAACATTTTTCTGAAAAAAATCTGCAGAACTTTTGTTAAATATGTTAAATACTTATCACATAACTCACAAAATATTTGTACATTATTTTATGTACTTTAAATATAATTTAGTTACTTGGTTTTATACATTAAGGATAATGAAGATATAATACTAATTAACAAATATTATAAAATATATTATATAAAACTTAAAAAATACGTTTTAAATTTAAAAGTACTTATTAAAGAATTTTAAATTAAAATAAATTAATTTTCAGTCCTGCATAATAATGGAAAAATAACTTATTAATTTAACAGTTTGTTTAATATATATAAAATGAAATAAAAAGATTGATAAATTTCTTTTTTTTATAACATTTTATCATAAAAAAGTTTAAAAATTACAAAGATTTCTTTCTTGATTTTTTCACTGCAAAAGTTTCAATTACAGAGTTAGAATTTAATGATGATGTAATAACATACTGTAAAAATATACTGAACTCTGAACATTGATTGTATTACATTTTACAAATTAAGTTATGTGAATTATGTTATATGTGGATTTGACAAGAAATAAAATGTTCTGCAGCTTGCGGGGCCCCCAGAATTTGGGGTCCAAGTGCAAGTGCACCATTTGCACTTGCATAAATCAGGCCCTGTTAATAAACATATTATTTATTAATAAACAAAACTAATATTTTCTTTTTTTTCCATATTACTTTTATAATAATTTGAAATTATACACCTAAAATACATAATAAATGCTTATGAATAAAATTAGTTTTTATCAATATACAAGCTTAAACAGTAGGATGTTTTTATTTGTGAATAAAATATTAAATTAAAGTATTAAAACAAATTAATTATACGGGTTATGAAACAACCTGCTACTCATAGTAATATTTAACATATCAATTTTTAGAAAATATTTCATTACAAATAAAAAAAATGTATATTAGTAGTGTTTATAATTAAATTAATTATGACTTATTATTATTATTATATATATATATATTTAGCAATTAGCCAATTGGAATAAATAAATAACAGGAAAACTAGTTATTAGTAAACGTTTAACGCAGCACTTTACCTTTATGCACTTTTACCATTTGGGAAAATAAAAACATTGGTAAATGTGTTTAATACCAATTTTTCAGTTATTCTTTTTACCATACACCAGTTTTTCCAAACTACATGTTTTCCTAGTTGGGATAAATTAATATTGGGAAAACTGGTCATTGGTAAAAAGTGTACAATGGAAAAAGTGGTCCTTGGTAATATATGCAATTTGGAAAAAGTGGTGTTATCCCTAAACGAGCCAGCAATATTTGATAACAGAAAGTGTCATGGCGTTGGTGTATGTTGTATTGCCAGTACACTTATTATTCTAAGGGGCAGTCCATATATCCCCATACACCGACGATTATTATCATACGATATCGACTTAATTAATTAAAATATATTCTAATTATCGACAAAACAGTAAGAGTATATTATTTAACTTAAAAAAATGGCACTTGGGGTTTTGCGGCCGCCGAACCCAACCCAGCAATAAAAAAGCGGCCGACCGAAACCGGCGGCAGTTATGTCAATTTTTGACAATGTTCCGGAAGAGGTCCCCTCAATTTGATTATACCAATCGAAAGCTTACTAAAATGTCTAAAAATTTGTTTCTATTAAAAAAGTTGGCACTTTTAGTAAGCTTTCGATTGGTATAATCAAATTGAGGAGACCTCTTCCGGAACATTGTCAAAAATTGACATAACTGCCGCCGGTTTCGGTCGGCGGTCGGCCGCTTTTTTATTGCTGGGTTGGGTTCGGCGGCCGCAAAACCCTAAGTGCCATTTTTTTAAGTTAAATAATATACTCTTACTGTTTTTTCGATAATTAGAATATATTTTAATTAATTAAGTCGATATCGTATGATAATAATCGTCGGTGTATGGGGATATATGGACTGCCCCTTAGAATAATAAGTGTATTGGCAATACAACATACACCAACGCCATGACACTTTCTGTTATCAAATATTGCTGGCTCGTTTATGGCTAACTTCATACACGTAAAAATCTTGACATAAATACTGTAAATATTTATTTATTATTAAATCTATGCTTTGTAATGTATTACAATTTTTAAATTTATCACAATACAACGGGTAAATAAAAAATCTAATTTATTAATAAAAAATTTTAAAAGTACAGGGCTACTGTTTAATTTTTTGTAGTTAAAAAAACCGTCTTTCATTAATAAATTTAAATAATATCGCATTGAATCTAAAACGTTATGGCTGAAGAACATAAACGCCGAAGATCTAGTTTTTTTCCAAAGCCAGTTGAAGGTATGTCAAAAACACATTTTAATATAATATAATAAAAGTAAATAAATAATAATATCACTTAAGCAATCTGTTTTATTTATCTATACATTCTTCAATCAACCAGTTAACTTAGAAACTTATTAACTAAGTTTATGAAGGATATAAATAATGAAGTTAAAAATTAAAACTAAAAATTGTATTTATTTGTTTGCTTGAGAACATTTTTTAAATAATCATAAAATGGCTTCAAACACATAAATTGTCAAAACCAATTGGCTTTAAACGTGTTTTAGATGTTTAAAACTGTTTTTTATATAAACAAATTTTATATTTACATTATTTTCAGAATCCAATGATGATCGTTTAGAATTATTTCGAAATATGCTTTGGGTTGATAAAGAAAAAGAAAATATAATTTCAAAATCAAAATTGTTAGGAGGTTCTTCCAAAAAAGACATTAAAGAGTAAGTTGTTTATGTTTTATAGTTTTTTTTTTTTAATGAAAGAAAATATGTTTATTTTAGGTATACTGAAAAATTTAAGTGTAAAAAAAAAGAATTTCCAAAACTGATTTCCAATAAACAAGAAGAAAGATTTAATTTAAAAGAGTAAGTAATTAATATGCGTTTAATATCCTGTAACAAAGTTACTCTTGTAAACGTATTAGTTATTATAAATTAATTGTTATTAGAAAATTACGTAATGTGAAATTGGAGTTCGATTGGGAAACTGCCAGTGAAGGATTAACAAGTTATGAACGAGATTTTGCAAATGATCGTCCTGATTACAAGTACTTGGTTGAAAAAGTTCAAACTCTAACGTTACATAATGCTTTAATGAAAAGATCCAATTTTGAATTGCACAGTATTTTAAAAGCATATAACAGACTCGCTAATGAAGAAGTACAAAAGTTACAATCAAGTTTTATTGATAAAATCGTTGAAGATAGCGGTGTTTGTATTTCATATTACAATAGTGATTCATCTGAAATGTCTAATGCTGAATAGACGTTAAAATTTTAAATTAATTTTAAACAAAACGATAATACATTTTTTTTTTTAAGTCTAGTACATATTTGATTTTTGAGTTAATAAGTGAATAAATCCTAATATAAAACATATTATTTCAAATATTATTTCAATATAACCAATGATAACTTCTAAAAAAATTACATAAGTTTGCCATTGAATTAAATGTAGTGTGCCCAAAACTGTTGCTATGTTGAGTGTAGATGAAATCACTATCGACGAAGCTGTATCGGTGAGATTACCTTTAGAACCTAAGGCCATACGACTTGTCTGAACTGGATATAATAATACAACAATGAACCATTCTATAGCCAACGTTCTTCTTGGATAAGGTAATTTATACGTTTTTAAAATATTAACTACAATTTCAATTGTATAATACAGTAAAAAATAATAACGATTAAAGTAAAGTAAAACTTGGTATTGTAACGATGGTGCCATAATAAATATAATAGTAATATATTTTTATTATACTATATAGCTTATAAAAAAACAAATGTAGACAATTAAAAAAATGTTTTGTTTGCACATATTTGGTAACTAGGTAACCAATGTATTTGTAATACAAAATAATGCTTTGTACAACTGTCAATACATTAATGATGATAATAGTTTCTTAAAACCTCATAATTAGTAGGTTTAACTATTGGTCTTTATTTTTAAGGTTGATATTAAAATAAAAAATATATGATTTATTTGTTCTTTCCTATTTTTAATCATTAATATGATGGGATATTTTCTTATGTAATTATTTAACTTATTATTATTAACACTATATAAATACTATAATGAAAAAACACAAAATATAACTGTAACAAATACTAATATATTGTACATTAAAGAGCTATGTAGAAATTCATTTAATTACTGTATCTTGTTTTTATTTCTCTTAGCATTTATATATACAAAAAAAAAAAAAAGTAAATTTGTATCTGAAAAATTAATAAAAAAGACAATAAATGTAGTATCTCGTTTTTAGAGGGAATGAACACGCAATCAAATTATGAAAACAATATACAATTTTTTTAAACAACTTATTTATCACTTTTTTTATTAAACTGTAAATGACACTTAATCTTATAAATACAAATAATTCAACAATAAATATATATAATCACATATGTTTTTAATAATATTTAATAATCACATTAATTTCCTAATAAGCATCTGTCGATGTGATCATCTAATTCAATTACATTCTTAAACTTCTTATCACAACAAGGGCAGCTTACTTGCTTCATTGAATGACTTTCAATAGGAGATTCTTCTTCCAATGTACAAATATCCAAATGTTCATTGATATTTTTTTCTAGTACTAATTTATCACAAACAGGACAATGAACATAATTAATGTTTTTTGTGTTGTTTGATGCATTGTCAAATACATTATTCAAACCTTTACAGTTATCCAGATGCTCATTCATTAAATATCTTTCGACTGTTTCATTACAAACTACACATTTACAAGTATCTTCCATTTCACCACCAAACATTTCTTTAAGACTATTGCAGTTTTGCAAATGAACGTTCAACCAACTAGTAAAAACTGTTTCATTACAAACTGGACATAATGTAGTATCATTATCATCACTTTGAATAGAATCTTGAGAACTACTGTTACCTTTACATTGTTCTGGTTCCACTACCTGAATATTCGAAGAATTTTCTATTTGTTTTGTAGGTAAAGACGGAATTTTAAAGAAGTTGGTAATTTTATTAGCTGATTTTATTTGTGGTTTGGAATTGGTAGATTTTTTTTTCACTCCGTATCCTTCAGGCTCTTTTACTTTAATAAAAGAACCACCACATGTAGCATGATGTTGAGCCCACCATGAATCAATAGGACTAGGTGCTCGATTCATACTTCTTTTAACATATCCATAAAATGGTTTACGATTTTGGCATGGTCCATTGCATTTCCACCAATGTTGTTTATATAATTTGACTTCCTCATGAAAATTATGATAAATGGATATATTGGTACCAGCTCCTTTGTTGATACGATACATGTGTTTACAAAATTCTGGTCCATGACCATCTCTATCTCTATGTTCTCGATTATTAGTTAAAAATAAATATGCATGTATCATTTCATGTAATAAAGTTTCAACTAAATCTTTACGGGGTCTGAGTTTTAGCAAAGGTTCACTTAAACTTATAGAACATTGTCCACTTTGATACCTACATAAACCAGCACAAACTGTCATTCGATTGCTCCATTTAACTACAACTGAATCAAGAGTATTCCAAAAATATTGACGATTAAACGCCAAAAATAATCCATGTACATCAGGATTTGGATCTATAGTTTCCCATGAATGATCCACAATACTTTCAACATCTGAACGCTTTTTTTTTGTTGTTTGTGATGATGAGCTTATTAACTCACGTTTAAGTTCATTATCTTCAGATTTAAATTTTGTCAAATCAATTGTAACGTTACATGAAGATTGAGTTAAATCTATGAAACCATTTTCTTCATAATTAGTGAGATCAATCAATTCGTTTTGTAATTGAATAGCAAATAAAAAATCTAAGTCTTTATCCATTGTAACACTTCATACTACTGGAAGTATAAAACACTTACTTTAATGCAAACAACCACACTATCTGAATACAAGTATCAAGTATGTAGTGTGATCTTGTCTGTTTTCTATAGTGTGGACTATTGAAATTCCATAACGCTACTTCAAAGTTCAAAAGTAAAATCAATTTGCAATTGATAATAATTAGTACCGACTGGCGACTACGGTAAGACCTAAAAATTGATATTTGATAAAGTTAACGGTCAATTTTTCATATCTATAAATTTTCAATCAGTACAAAAGATGTTTTAAGGTAACACCATCAAGATAGAGAATACACTAGAGCGCGGACTCCCTAACACAGCACGTAAAAAAACGAGCCGCCGCCCGGCATACGGTTACCGTACTGTGGTGGGGCGTAACACATTACGTACTATACGTTTTTGCCGTACGGTAGTGGGGATGGTGGGTTGTTTTTTTCTCGGGTGCGCGCTCCAGTGTATTCTTTATCTCGATGTATTTTATATAGTCAGCACTGATAACCCGCTGTTATCATTAACGCGACAGAATATAACATGGATCCTCACTGAAAAATAATAATTTCTACGAGTTGCACACGAGGAAAGAGCAGTATCTCGCTAGCAGTTTCTCGCTTTTTCATATTTTCAGATAAAAACTCTTTTAGCCGCCTTACGAACATTGCTACTTGCGAGGTGTAGGCCGTTGTGCTACTATTTAATATTTATTACTGAGCAGTGAACCTGTGAACTCAATTTATGGAATGCCTGTAGTCGGCTGCTTATGAAAATGTCCCCTGGTAGGAGGCTGCCATTTCGTGTACAGTTATTGGTTTTGTCTATAATATTTATTGTTTTTTCTATGATTTATCAAACATGAGTTGTCATCATCTAACTTTTCTATGATTTACACAATATACAGACTATGTGAAAATAGTGGGTGATATGCATAGACCTTATACTACTAGACGGAGTATCCGGGGAGGGTGGTGCGAGCACGACTATTGTCGTAAGCAATGATACTGTGGTGGTGATACCACTGCGAAAAGTATAAATTCGGACCCGGACACTTCGCAGTTCGCCGCCAGAACAATTATTTCGCCTCACTCTTAAGATGACGTTATACCCCTTATTTATAAAGGAGTTAGGTATAGGCAATTTTTTGTAAAATCGTAATTAAAGGCTTAACTGTGATGTTTAATTATTAGTTAAGTAATCTTGACTCTTTTTGGTAGTTTATTTATTTTTCGAAATCTCATAGCATCCTTGACAGATATAATATAACAATTGGAATAAATATTAGTTTTTTTTTTTACAATAAATAACCGTTCGAAATTGGAAAAATTGTTTTGTGCACGAATACCTTGAATAACCACACTCGCCAAAGTGATTCCAGAGTTTTTTTCCCCTGCCGAATACCGCGTCCAAGCTACCCTCCTCCTCCCCCTGTTTTATTCATTTCCTTATTTTTCTCCGGTGGGATTTTTCAATACGGCAAATCAGGTCGTAATAGTTAACAGACCGATCGTACAAGACCGGATCCGGAATTCTCGAAAAAAAAATTAATAATTATTAAATAACGAGGTGTACCAAGAATATGTATTGTAATCAAACATATCAAAATACTTTTTCTCTCATTTTTTAGCATCATCGCAGAAGTGCGTAACTACTAATGTTTTTCAGTAAAAAATGTTCCGTTTTTGTGTAACAATGTTTGTGAAGATGAAAAAGTAAAATGGATAATAGTATTCCCACAACAATAATATTTAAACTTCCTGTTGTAAATTGGTAATTGTAACATAAATTAATATTATACATTAGGGAATAGGAATACCTTACAATATATTTTGTCAATAGTCACAAAAAAATTGTGAACACACAATTTTTAAGTCATCTTCATTTGATAATTTATTTTTATGTACCTATATTTATTAAAAAATAGAATTTGAACATAACAAAATTGCCAACTATATATTATTAACTTATGTTTTATTAGTGGAATAAGCAGCTATGCAATTCCATAAGTAATATTAGCATTAAATAGTACAAATGTTTTAAAAAAAAAATATTGAGCTGTTAAAATAAGTTGGTTTTGAATTTTACTAATTAGTAATATTCTAATGCACATTAAAAGGACTTATAAATAACTAATTTCTTTATAGCTAACAAATTTAATACTATACAATTAATCAAATTGCAACAAACACCGAGTAACATTAAATTAGGAATTTTTAAAATAATTACATTTGTATTTTTTATCTAGACCAGTTAAAACCAAGAAATTTATGAAGCAATAAATATTAGTGTTTACATTTCATTAACTATACAATTTTATATTTGGGGGCTAAACAATTTTAATTTAGCTTCTTTATATCCAGTATCTATATGGAAATCATAACTAGGTTTTCTTGAAATTACTGTATAAATTTAGTTCTGATTGATAGGCAGCGGGGTTAGAGAAGAGTTACTTATTAACAAAAAACCAGTTGGTTTTACCTAAATAATAATTTTGAATTTTAGAACATTTGACACTTAATTAAAATGTAATCAAAGACTGTGCATTTAAAGAGAGATTGATATTAAACATTTTTTGGGGGAAATTTACCAGGCTCAATTATGTTACTTTCAGTAAAATAAAATAAAAATTAACGCTGTATATATATATATATATATATATATATATATATATATATATATATAAGAAATGCTGTTAAAAATAATTGTATTTTATAAACTATACAATACTATTACCGAAAAAGCCAAATAATTCATTAGTAATTAATTTTTTTGAAAAATCTAAGATAATAGTCACAATAGTAAAATTACCAAAAAACCAAATTAATATATAATTAATTATTATTTTGATCATATATTATCATAAATTCTAATTTTAATGATATGATTAAAAGTAATTTATATAATTTTACAACACGGTGATTTCCTAGATATGCATTTCTTAAGTAAAATAAAAAAATAATTAGCTACAAAGTTATATCTGCCTAGTTTGTTTTATAAATAAATATTTTACAATAATAAGTTAGATAAATAGTAAAGTTAAATTTAAATAAATGATAATGGCTTATTTAAAAATGAAGACTCTAACAATTTAGCGCCAACGCTAACCCTAATCTCAAGTTTAATATTAATGAAATTTTGTAAATTTCATTTTTGTTATTTGTAATAACATTAAAATAGTTACTACTATATTGATATTAATATATAATTACATAATTCAAATGTGTATTTACACCTATGTTGTACAAATATTTTTATTTTGAAATACTTAATATGTCATTTTTCTATTTATCATGTCATTTTTAGACAGATGTTTATAGATAGTTGTTAATGTCTATAAAAACTAAAAAAATAAAAGTTTAATTTAAACTTTGCACTTTAAATTGACAAGAATAAATAATGATAAAAGTTTTTTAGAAAATTAAGTAAAATAGGAACTTAAAATTGTTCGCTCAATTAGTAATAGTTTACATTAATAATTAAAAAAAGTTATTTTATAAATTAGAGCCACCTTTTATAAATAAGATTGGTTAAGTATACATGATTTTGTTATAAAATTATCTATAGTAAAAACTTAAAAAAAAAAATGAATTAAAATAACTAGTTTTAAAACAACAAATCATTAACAAAATATAAGAAAAAAATAAAAAAGGTAAAAAATATAAGTTTTAAAGATGAAAGAAGAGAATATTATAATGAGTAATTTTTTTTCAAATGACTAGATATTCTATAACATTAGAGACATTTAAGTAAGCTTAACATACGTATTCTTTAATCATTAGTCATACTTAAAATGACTAGACTAAACACACTGCATATAAAATTAAATAATAACTTGTGATTAAAATGAAAAAAAATATTAACCACTTTATGTAGTCTTTTTGCTTCCTCTTGGTTTGATGCTTTCACTGATTTGCCACATAGCTTCTTCACAGAGAAATTCATCAAAGTTGTTAAAGAACGCAATGATGTGATCATGTTTTTTGAAATTGTAGCCCCTAAAATTTGTATGCATACAAAAACATGAATGAAACTTAATATGAGGAAGAACATATTAATTATTTTAATTAAAAATAACATACATTTTTTTAAATCGTTTCATATTTTCTACTATGTTAAATTGTTGCCATCTTTTAGAAAAATTTATAATATTTTCTGATAAATAATCATTGTTACCAATGTGCACAAATGTTAAATCTTGTAAAACAAGTCCTCTGAAAAAAAAATTACAAATTACAATCTTGATTTATATTATAATAAAAACATCAAACAAAAATTGTTTAAATGTTAAAGCCCTAATTGAAGTAATGAGAACTAAAAATGAACAAGCACAAATTTTTTTTATTACAATTTTTGATACTGAAAAAAAATTTCGTCCTTTCTACTGTAGTGACTGCAACACATGTCTACTATTTCCTAACTTAACAAATGTTTGTAGTACGCTATTACCAACATACAGTGTTACTATACATACATGTTGCTAAAGACTGTTGCTATAGGGGTTGTTGCAATAGACTAGCCTTCTGCATGTAGGGCAAAAAAAAGTTGTTTAACCATTTAGGAAAGCATCCTCATTGAAATTCCACTTATTCCAAAATAAGTACTCATTTATACTACTTTTTTTAAATTTTAGTTTAATAATAACCTCCTAAATGAGCAGACTATTTAACAGAAATAATTTTTGTTGAAAATTTATAAAAACTTGGTACTCACATGTATGGAATGCAAGGAGGATTTGTTTCAGCCAAAGCTTGTCTATAAGCTCTAAAACTAGATGAACTATCAATCAATGCACAATACTCTTTTAACCCTTCGGTTATGTACTTTTGCCATTCAAGTCGTCTAATCGGAGCACTATCCAACGCGGATAATAGTGCTAGGTATGAATTAAAATTATTCATTTTACGTAAGCTTCTCATTATTTTTATGAACTTTAAAACATAGCGTTCACGATCTTTAGCTTCACTTTGTTCTAAAATACGTGATCTCGCCCTATTTAAGTTTTATTTAACATAACAAAACATAAAAGTTATAATAAAAGTAGTTTTGTATAACATTAAATACTACAAAACATTAAAACATACCAGTAAGACATTTTGTTGAAATGTTCAGTGAACTCAGTAAGATTAGGACTGCGCTCTTCATTTTGCTCTTTTACCCATATTAATACTTCGGGAATCTCGATTTTCATAAACAGTTCAGAGTCCAACATTGTCATTTGTTCTGCGATAAGTTCAGTTTTATAATCTAATAATGTTGCTTGACGAGTATAAACATTTTGTGAAGGCAAAAGAGTGTTAACTGTTGTATTATGCATCAATTTTGCTTGATATCTTTCTAAAAGTTTAACCCTGAGAGCTTTGGCCATGGTTAAATCACCTGCACGTACTAATTGATATACAAAATCCATAAGAACTTGTAACACTTTTTCATCCAAATCAGTTAATCTAAAAATAATTTAAAAAATGTACACTTTTTGCAATATTTAAAATTTTTTATATTTTCAGTATACTGAATAATAACTAATATTTTTTTGTAATTTTTCATAATCACAATACTTACGTTAAGTCGCTAACAACTCTCACCAATAGTGAAAAAGACTCTCGGCCGGCCCGATGTTTATTTAGATCCCCTGAATTTTGGAATCTTTGATGTCGCGTGCAAAGTTTGTGTATGAGCTCCAAAGGCGATAAAAATGTTCTATATGTTGTTAAAAATGCTTCTTGATACAAAAAATCTAAATCAACAATTTCCAATAATTATTATGACTTTTGTAAAAACTCATAGATATATATTACTAGATGACCGACCATGCATTTAGGCGTATTCTCAAAAATGAAGCTTGGCAGCCATATGTAGTGTGATCAATGTTACATTATGTTACCAATATTTTATAGTGTTAACGAGGTATAAGGTTTACTTAGTAAAAGTTAAATTACTATAAGACGTATGATTATTATTATAATACAATGAAATATCAATAACACAATATAAACAGTGACCACACTGCATATGACCCCACCAAGCTTCCATGAAAAAAAAAGTTGGCTATCTAGTAATAAATAAATAAATATATATATATATGTGTGTGTGTGTGTGTGTGTGTAAAACTACAAAAACTATTGATATGAATTTACCATTTTTCACCACATTTGTAGCAAGGACGACTAGCGCATCAGAATGACCGCCGCGAACTAGAGGCCCATCTTCTTCAGGCTTTTTAAACAATAGCCAACTAGAAACATTAAGTTCTTCCATTATGTTGGTTTCATCGATATTAACTTGATTGGATTCAGAACCACTTGATGCCATTTCCCTAAATTTAAAATATTTTTTTGATGTATAAATAATTATAGTTTTAGTTAAAAAATTGTTTAAATAATATTACTGAGTTTCTAAGCAATGAGCCGTATTTGGGGTCGCGTTAACATCAGTTACATACACTTTGTTTGGAGATTTTGAAGGCGTTAACTCTTTATAAGGAGACACTATTTTTCCTCGTTTGGGAGGCAACGCTGGAGGATTAGAATCACTGAAAGCAGTTATTACAATTTTACATATTTTAACCGTTTAACTGAAAAAATCTACAACATACTTAGTAATATAATATTGTTGACACGAATTTTCAACACTATAACTTTGAACTTCACTTTGGTATTTTTGAGGTGAATGCCAATTAGTCTGATGAAGCATCGTATATGTATGGACTGAATGGCGTAAAAATTCTGTTGTGTTTCCATGAGAACAATTTCCAAACATTTCCATATACGCCATAACTAAAATAATTAAAGTTTATCAATATTATTCTAATTCTTATGAAATTTAAATTAAAAACATTATACAAAGCTAAGGAAAACAAACAAATTAGTAACATGCAAAAAACCTTTATTATGTTAATAAGTCTTACCAGAATAAGCCACCGAATGAAACACTAAAGAAAAATAGATTTAACAATTTTAAGTCACATGGAGTTTAAACATTAAAATTAATATTACATTTTGAGAATATGTGTTGTGTGATAATGTCCAGATGATTAAGAAGTTTTACCTTCATGAATGTCACCTTTTTAGCTTATACAACTTTTCGAACTAATATTTCTTGGCAATAATTCAATGTTTTAAATATACTATATTGTATATGTATGGTATTATATAAAATAATACCTATATGTACTTTATGAAGTTAAGTAATAGTCAAGAAATCAGAAACACCTCTTACGTTAGGGCTCAGGAAGAAGTCTACCAAAATCATCCAAAACTACCTTTCCATCACTTGGTTAACTAAGTTTGTCCTACTTACCACAAAAAAACATCAACCTCTTACATAAAAATCATTAGTATATGTTGTCAAAATAAAGGATGTAAAGCTACTCTGATCTGAAACGAATGTAATTTGGTCGTTCGTGCACAAGCCATCTTATTTGTGAACGAGTATAGTATGTATTGTATTTTTATTATAATATATGTATTTAAAAGGCTTTAGATAATTAAAACAATATTTTTTTTTTTTTTTTGTAAAATCTGTATATTTGTGTACTCATTAGTAATTTTTACCAATGTTAAATATTTTTTTTGCCATCACAGAATATCATAATATTTTCTAGTGAGTAAATATGTTATCATTTTCAGTAATCATAAATAAAAATTTTTAAGGATAATACTTAATTTTGGTTACAATATTTAAGTTTAGGCTTTTTAGTCTATAAAATATATTATTAGGACAATAAAACAGAAATTTACTTACTGTGTTTTTTTTTCAATGGTAAAGGTGGTGGATTAGAAGCATCGGCAACTGGATTGTCAAGTGACGCAGTGTGTGTCAAAGCTTGAATACTACAATGGCTGTTATTCCTATGGAAGTTGTATTGTGTAGCCATTTCATCCATTGATAAATTTTCATGTGTTACTTTGAGCCGTACTGAACGTTTTTTTTCGGGTACTGGCGGTGGAATCTAACAAAACATAAAAATATACATTATTTACCATAACAAATTGAACAAAACTTATTTTATTTTATTACACCAGCTTACTTCATTTTTCATTGATTGATTGATATCATTTAATACCACTTTTTGATTATCAATTTGCTGTACTGACATAGATTTTGATTGTTTCGTCCATGCTTGACTAGAAGTTTGTTGAAAATATGCAGTTTTCTTTTCCAATAAAGCTTTAAAAAAAATGTTTTAAAATACTATTTCAATTGCTCATGGTTATTATTTAGTTCTAACCACATAACTACTATACAAGTAAGTTTAGTCAATAGTGAATTAATTTTATAATAAAGACCAAAATAAAACACAAATATTATTTAAACCAAACATTTTTTTTTTTAATTTCAAGAATTATAAAAAAATTCAACACTTGGGCACCAGCACGACGGCACTCCGTGCTGCATATTGCCGTGGATGGGGTATCCGGGAAAAGGCGCGGCTACCCGAGGGTTAAAATAAATACAAAAAATAGAAGCTTAATCAGCAAAATATTTATGTAAGTACACTTATGTGTTAGCTCATGCCAAACCAAATATGTGACAATTATCCATAGATTTCAAAAAGCATATGACAGCGTACATAGAGTTTATACAACTTCATGCTTGAATTAGAATTCCCTAAAAAACTGAAACATTTAAGCAAGTTATGTGGATACACAATATTGAGCAAGGGTAGACAAAACTATGTTGATGCCCTTCAAGATTGTCAGGATTTAAGCGTGGTGTGCACTATCCTCAGTCATGTTCAATATAGCACTAGAAAAGGTAATAAAAGAATTGAGCAGATTAACCATAGTACAATACGATTTTTCGGTTTCGGTTAACTTAAGAAATTATAGGAGAGACACTAGAAGACATGGCTAATGTAGCAAGAATACAGGAAATTTTTGAAACTTTGAAGGTAACATATATATTTTATTAAATTATTCATCAGTTCGAAATAACTATTTTAAAAATAATTAGAGTTTTAGAAGGGACTTGTAATAGTTTGGTATGATACATACTGTGTTGTGGTGGGTACTCTGAAAATGGAGATATTCTTTTTTCGTTGCCTTGATCTACCGAAGCGGAACTTGAAGAACAGTTACAATAACCACAAACATGATTTATATCACCTAGACACACACCGAGGTAATGATTAATTTAATATAAATTTGATCAACTGGATATTTAAAAATTAAATTTTTTATCACATACATGTTAAAAATGAACTATCGTCATGAGACATAACAATGTTAACTTCATCGTCATTTAAAATTGAATCCAATGAACCAATTGATGAAGAACTATCAGATAAACTTAATGGTTCTAAAGATACTTTATACGGATAAAACTTAGCGACATTTTTACCAGTACGACGTTTTGGAGGTAAAGGCGGGGGAGAATTATTTTTATTGTCATTTTGTTCCCATGTTCTAAAACACAATAAATAATTGCCTTTATTACTTACTATAAATAATATATATTTATAGGGCTTACCTATCAGGTAAAGGGGGTTTAGAATGAGAAACACTATCAAGAGTGTCAAACGAGTGGTTGCTGGTTTGTTCCAATATTTCTCTTTCTCTCAGTGTTAATGGAATATCAGGAAGTGAAACTCTTTGTTTTAATTCATCAGGTAGTTTAAGAGAGTCTTCATCTTTGTAAACACTTTTTATGGTACCTTGACCTATTTTCTTGTTTGTTAAGGACACTAAATTCTATAATATTAAATTAATATAATTATATTAGGTGAATTATTTAAAAATAACCAATATTTTACCTGAATAGCCAAGTCGACCAAGTGTAATGTATCCGATACATTGCTAGTGTCGATTGCTTTCTCTCCAGATAATAGAACATCATCACAGAGTTTTATAAGTTGTGCAACACTTTGATATACTTGATTCAAAGCCGACACTACCAGAGAACTTTGTTCATTAATATCATAGGATTTAAATACTCCGCAAATAGAAGTAACAGTTTCTAAAACTACTGTTCCATTTCCAGGCAACATTTCTAATTTGTTTTTTGCAACAACATCGAGAAAATGTTTTAAGGCTACCTGAATCTAATAATAATAGCAGGATGTTAAAAGTAATAATATGTTAAAACAAAGTATTTATAATTTTTAATGGTTAAACATACTTGTCTAACATGAAAATCAATATCGTTGAGAGATCTTTTAGGACTGCTTCCCGAAGAAGCGTGCCTTTGTTTTGGTATTCCATTTCTAGGAGAAATGCTCCTGGAACTGATTCCGCTATGACTAGGCGACCGCATTGCAGATATAATGTCCAGTAAATCTTCTTTAAACGATCGAGCACGCCTTGCAAATTTGTTTCCGCCACTGGTGTTACTAATGTTGTTAGTCCATTTTTTGTACTTATCATCGGCACCCACTCCTAATTATTAATAATAATAATAACACGATTTTTAAAAACTAATACACAACAAAATATACACACGCGGCTCTGGAGCCTGTGCTACTCGTAAGCTTTAAACACATACATATATCTCTATTGCACGTCCAGATAAAAATGTCTAAAAATAGAGTTGCCTAAACAAGCGGAGTATACTCGGAGAGTCAGAACCTACCTACAATAATTATTATTTTTTATTGTCAATAAAAATCAATGATAATCTAAAGTCTAAAAATAATTGCTCAGTATTTCTAACACTAATGTATACCAGTATAACAGTTGGCTATTGGATTAAAAGTACCAAACTAACATTAATTACGTCACGCTTGCCATTCCTCAAACGGCCAAGGTTATTTTCTATATTCAGTCATCAGTTTTATTTTTTTGTGTTCAGAATTTCTACACGACATTCCAATTGAGTAGGCAGTCGCTTTGCCAAGTTCGAGCACTCGTCGAGTATATAAAACAATATCATGCGCACATATATGCGTGTGATCGTTTTTTCTTAATTTAACACTTAAGTTGTTTCATCCAAATTTTAAAGTTGTATAAGCATTAGAAAAAAATGTTATTAAAAGCACATAATTAGTTATAAAGTATACATTTGCTAAAATATACTCTTTCAAGTTTTACTAAAGAATAAAAAATATGTTTTATGCTTAACATTTCATGTAAGAACGACATACTAATAGATTTTACAGGATCCGATTAGCTGAAGTTACACCTTTTGATATATTATTACATTTTACTCTGAGAAAATGCTAAAAAATTACTTTTCAAAACTTTGTTTTTTTTTTATTTGACATTTTTTTTACGTATAAAGTTTTGATTTAACTGTTTTTACAATGATGTATTTTTATTATTAGCTTTGTATTTGGGCCTACGTTCACAACCAATTTCTTCGTGTAGCAAACTCTATAGTTTAGAAATCGTAATTAATTTGTACTCGGTTAAACTTAATTTCCACTTCGAATTCGGGAAGGTCATCCAAAATATTTATCGTCTTTAAATTATTGTCAGAAATAACTTTTAAAAAAAAATGACCAAAGTAGTTGCGAACTTGTGTTGTATATTCTTTAGATATATCTTATAGTAGTATTAATATACATTGACAAACCAAAACAAATTTAATAAACGGGGTGGAAACTTTTTTAAGCGTAGCTTTGGGGTTAAGATTTGAAAATTAGTCAGAGGATTTTTACAAAAATGTAGTCACTTTTTTTTAATCAAGGAAAAACCCACAAAAAAAGAAGTAGGGATCACATTATGACCATATGACATTTTAAGTTTTCTATGTATGAATAAGGCAATAGTAAACAGGTTTATGGAAAATATTTTTACTATACAGTTGATAACGAAATTGCTTAATGATAAAAACGTCAACAAATTATTACGATTTGTAACTTAACCTAACGGGTGATCAATTCTACCTGAATTATAAAATATAATCTTTACTTGATAAATGATCGTGCCAAATACTTTTAACTCGTGTTATTTTATTTTTAGTATCTTGACAAAGTAATTCGGATTATTACTTCTAAGTTTGCGATTTGATCAATTCTACTCGGCGTTAACTGTTCCTTTAAATTATATTATTTATGGAGCATAGCAACAAGCTTTATATGCAACAGCTTTATTTGGGCATATAATTAAATATTTTAATTAAATTGTTTTCTGCGCACAAAACATTTTTTACATTTAATTTATTGTTACAAACACAAAGATGTATGAGGGAGCTGCGAAATATTTAGAGGAGCTAAACTCCCTTATGCGCTACCTTCTCTTCTAAGGAGGAGGAGTAGGTCAATACTAAATTATTAAAAATAAAATACTGTTAAAAAAGTATGATGTTTTTAAACATCTCAAAAACAATCTACTGAGAAGATACATTATAACTTTACCTATGCCGTAGTGTTTTAATTTTTGTTGATATCCACACTTAAAGTTTTTTTATAAACAAATGAAAAAAAGAGGGGAAAAGTAATCTTTACAAATGATTACGAATAATTTTGATTGTGTTTAACTTATCAAAACACTAAAAACGGTACGGCATAGATAGAGTTCTTTTCTATCTATTGTGAATAATGTATACGGGTACTGTAAATACCGCCTCACTTATTTGTTCCTCGCAAAATAATTTTTTAATTACAAGCTTCCACTTACTACCGATTTTTTAGCTTCATTGCTAAACTAAAAAAGGTATTAAAAATTGTAATAACTTAAATAATAAGGTGATATTATACTATAATATTTAAGGTGACTATTTTGTGGGTAAAACTTTATAAAAAAAAGAAGGTATTGATTTTACAATGTTATACTTTTATTTTTAGTTTTTTGTCTGAACCCACTATATTACCTTATACACTAAACTAATTTCTTCATGTACAAAGTTTATAGATTAAAAATTTCATTTGAAAGGTACTTTCATTGGCAACAAATTATTAGGATAGACAGGATATCTCTAATAGTAACAAATTGTACCTATAGCTGTGTATTGAAACAAGTTTTTAAGATATTATATCACTTTAAGAAAATAATTCTTAAAAAAAAAAAAAAAAAACAAGACTTGCAACTACTTTAGTTCTACTATGTTTTGTCCACACTATACCCCGTCTTCACTATGCTGGCTTTTTTAAAGCTATTATTATTATTATTATTATTGCTGTCATACTAACGGCTGTAATAAATGAATCTAAGAATATTATACTGTTGCATGATTTAATAAATACATAATAATAAAAGATATGTCATGTACTGTGATAAGTGAAAATAAGGGACCTGATGTCAGCATTCTCCAAAATTAAGTTAGCACTATTTTCTGAATCTTGATTAATTTTTTATCAATTTGAGATTTGGTATACCTTAGCAGCTAAAAAAATTACTTAAGTTATTGTATTTTAAAGTTGCGAATTTGAAAACGGGTGTCCATCATCAACAAGAGGTCCATCTCCTCGAAATTGGGTTTTTACTAACTTCAGCTATTATTGAACATATTTATTATTTTAAAAATTTCCCGTCATTATTCAAATACCATATAATAAAAATATGTATCATACAATTATTGACAGAAATAGAAAATAAGTATTGAAGTATAATTCGATTTAAGTATCAATGAGTAACTCACAATTATAATACATTGATCGAAAAATTTTTATCATTAATAGACAGAGTCACAGTACTTTATAATTACATCCTGTTGTATCAGGACGCTACTATTTTCTAAAATAAATTAGAATAATAATGAATTGTAGTTCATAATTTAAAAGAAATAAAACAATTGTAATAAAAAATGATTTTAATAAGTATTGGCAAGTTATTACATTACAACAGTATAATACAATACCAATTAACAACCATGTTTATATTCTACCTAACCAAAGGTTATATCCTTATAAAAAATTGATAAAATATTAGTTAATAATATTATTTGGATAGGTTTTTTCTGATCAATTTTGAACTGGTCTCAAAGTTGTTTCAATACAAGAATTTACATTTGATGCAAAGCTAAAAAGGTATTTAATGCTTTAGCAGACCAAATACCTTGTAGAACTACAGTACTATATGCCAGTGGAGGCGTGAAGTGTTTATTTAAACCAAAATCATTATCATAAAACAACAAATAAAGGTAAAAGTATGTTCAATATGCTCACATATGAGATAAATCTGTAGTTAAAAATTATTTTCATTAATAAATACTAATAAAAAAAAATATTAAGCTAAATCTGATTTTTAACTAATAATTCCCTTTATACTTATGCCAATTCATTTTTGTCAAAAAAAACTACAGTTTTAATAAAAATTTTAACTATTTGTTATTAAATTCTGATAACCAACAAAAAAAAAATACAGTGATAGAAGGATGGGGTGGTTACTAGTATTTAGAAATTAATTAAACTGAAGATTTTAAAATCACATTCAGTCCATATAAGAAAAACACATGCAATAGTTTTAAAACATTAACATAAAATTAAAGACGTTGATACAACTGCAATAGAACAAAATAAGACTTACATTTTTCCAAATAGTGATTAGCTTAAGTTTGTTTTTGAGTTTCAAGTATAATAGTTGTTTAAATTGTTTTAAGGTAAATGATTGTGGAAGATAAAGCTCCCAAGTAGGAATCTTATGGGAAGTCCTAAATATCTAGTTCTCTTAATTTTTTAACAAAAATTTCACTTAAGTCTTATGTAATGTAAACTATTTCTACAAAAAAAAAATTAATTATGATATTTTTGGGGAAGCATAAAATTAATCAATGTTATTTATTGTAATAAACTATTAATTTATTACATCAATAATAGTTAATACTCACTATATTGTTCATTGCTATCATCTTTATTTGATTCTTGGTTGTTTGCTGAAGACATTTTGTTACTAACCAATCACGCAACCAAGCCAACCAGAGCTGTACGCAACGCATTGTTGATCATATTATTTATTGACTAAATGCTTCATAACCAAACCAATGGTATATAAAAATTTCCAATTTTACACCTAGTTTATTCATTATTTAATGAGATATTTATTTTACATGTTAGTTGGACCTAAAATTTAGAGCATAGTACCTATATGTATTATGGTTGGCTTACTTTTTTCATAGATGATTTGATACTTGTGTACTGCTGTTATCCTACGAAAAAAAATGACAGTCCTTTTATCCTGTGTTGAAACATTTTACTTTTTGAAATGATTGTGATGTCTCTTAATATTTTGTTAGTGTTTTAAAAACTCTAAAAATTGTGTTATCATTATGTTATCAACTACACTTTTACTACTGTGGTTATAGTTGAAGAACCCCGCATGTTTAGTGTTTTCAAATTAACATTACAATTGCGTTTTGTTTACACTTTAGAACTTGTAGGATAATAGTAAAATACGGAAAAAGAATTAATTTATCAATATTTACTTATTGGCGTTATTATAAGTTGTTTTTATTATTTTGTTATTAAGTTACAGTAATGTAACGTTTATCCTTTAAAAAATTATTACGGGACATATTGATTATTGTTATTGGTAATTGGTATTGATGACATTCAATGCCTATTAATCATTTTTAATGCCGAACAAAAATGTTTTTAACTGTTTAAATTATGCCTCATCAGGTAAGCGTTATAGTTACATTATAATGATAACTTCAAAATTATTGTTCATAACAATTAGTATAAAACTAGTTATAATATAGAGTATAAATTATTCTAATTATTGTACTAAATTCATGCCACATACTTTTTTTTATAGTTTTTAAACTTTACCTTAAAAAGCTAATATTGTTGTATAAATTTGAAAAACTTAAGTGGAAATAATGAACATTAAAAAAACTATTGTTATTAATGCTTATTTTTCTATAGTTAACTTTATGATGTAATCCAAGGCATGGAAGGTAATTCAAGGCAGGGTATTATCTAGCTTCTGCAACTTTAAATTGATTAGTTACTTTTTATAATAACTAACTAATTTGTTTAACAGTTTAATTTAAATTGATGATAATATATAATTTTTTAAACCTAAATTTTGCAGGTTGATAATTAATATTGCTATTTTTTACATTCAGTATTCGGTGTTGATTATTTAAAATGTTTAATTATTGAATGATTTTTTTGTTTTTTTGAGCATAGATGTGTCTGACTGCATTAGGATATTGAAAAAGCTGACCACTGTAACTATCAAAACACTGAGAATTTGCTTGATTAAAATATTGTTTAAATAACTTATTTTTTAATTAAAATATAACACTTAAACTGGATATTAAATTTAATTACAGTTCATCAGTTTCTTTTAAATCTATGTTTGTTACAAATAGTACATACAAATATATATTTATGGCATCGAACATTTTTCCTTCGACTAATGTCCACAAAAAAAAAATTAATTGAAAATAACAAAAGATATAAAAAACAAAATATATATGTATGTTTTTTTAACAATTAATATTTAGTGTGTTCATATTAATATGGGATGACGACTAGGTTTGAGTTACCGGGTCCGATTCAATTGGTATTGGACCTAAAAAGAACCTTAGTATTAAATATTAATCTATAATTATCTATTAATTATTAATCTTTTAACTTTTTTGGGAATTTTTATTTTGTTTACCATAAAATGTATGTAATTATCACTTTCATAATATTTGTACTTTTGTTAAGTCATACTTAATTCCATATTCAGTTTCATGACTTAAAAAAAAAACAGTTTTTGAATGCATTCTAGTTTACCTATTTAATTAAAGTACACCCTTGAAAAGTAAAATGAGTATACAACATGCCTCATACAAAAACAACAGAGAAAAAAGTTATAGTTTTACAAGACTAGCAGTACTCAAAGAAAGATATTTCTATTTGTAGACAAATAACCATTTGCAAAATTACTTCTAGTTCTAACGTACGAATATTAGGTTTAATTACAACCTCACTATTATCTATACCAGTCATATAAATTGCACAGAAACCGCTTTTGAACCTTCTCTGATTTATTTTTGAGACCGAGTTGGTAAGGATTCCAAAAAACAACTAAATTCGAAGACTGATCTTACCCAAAGATACATGCTTTACTGACAAACATTTAGGATTCTTAAGTTTTTAACAGTTACGTTTTAAATATCTCACATTTCTATTAGCTTTATAACAAATTAAATTTACATATTAAAAAAATTCAAATCTTCTGACAATAACAAACCTAGATCACGGTCTTGAAAAATTGTATTTAGATTTAATAAATGTGTTTATGAAATAAATACTAATGGCACTAAAGTACTATTGAAGAAGCCTAATATCATCAGAATTTCTAATAGGTAAATATAATTTTTTAGCCGCGTTATAGAATACCAGAGAAAAATCAAACTTATCTGTTATTATCTGCTTAATTATTACCATTTGAGAGTACCTAGTAAGATAGCATGAAAACAAAACATAAGAGGCTCGCCTATACCTAAATAATTGATTTTGGCTTATAGTCTACTGTATTAAAAGCTTTTTTTTTTGTCTGTAAGAGAAGAATACTTTTGCATATTTCATTAATTAAAGATATGCAAGTTTAAATGCTAACATCAATTAAAAATCTATGGACATTTCAACCGCTGCAACAAGATTTTTTTTATTTTATAATTTTTTGTCTACGGTAATTTTCAATGTTAGGCGCAATACAATTGTAGTGAAATTCTGAAAATAATTTTTAATTTTACCATTTATCGTGTGGGAATGCTAGCTAAAGGTTGGTCTAGTCTCTATTCGCGAATACCGGATTAGTAGGGGGTTGTGATGTAAAAACACATCTTTTTAGATGACAGCACACAGCACAATTATGGGATATATAGCATATAAGTGCATATTTTGGCATTTAAGTGAATTAGAGAATATAAGTATCATATTTCAGCTATTTTAAGAGTACATAAGTCCGTGCTCATGTAATAATATGAAAATCTTACTTGGTTACACTTCGTCATTACGCAATTGGGTACCTATTTTACCACAACATAGAAACTTCAACAAATCGTATCATTTCGTAAACAGTAAACACAAATGTGTAAATATCTATTTCAACATTCAGCAAATTGATTACTTTGCCTTAATATAGTATAGTTGAGTGACAATACCAATCGCCATTAGACAAAACACGAAAGATATAAAAAAAATCTAGAAATCCAGAAGAATTAAATAAATCATTACGAAACAATTTAAATTGTCGTGTTTAAATTTAAAATTCAAAAATTATAATACAAATTCTACATTTTTCCAGATTAGGTTGCCAATATTTTTTAAAATTTATTTTTGATTATGCCAATCAAGTTCGATTAATTATTAATACGTCCCGCTGGAACTAGGGTTAAGTCTATTACAGAAGCTAGGAAATATATTTGTATGATTAAAAAAAAACTAGAATGTTGAGCCAACACTTAAATTTCTACAACCATCTGTTTTAGAAAATAATTAAATTTACCAACGTAAAGTACATAATATATTAGTATACAATATTAAATATTATATTATGTTAGATACAATTGACAATTATTTCTAAAAACTAATATCTGGATTTTCTCAGAGGACTGCAAAAACTAAAACTTAGTAATAATACAAGATTTAGAAATTATAATATTTCTTTGATTAAAATCTGAACTAGCATCCAATCGGTTCTCCCCCCTTTCTAAAATTCGCACGAGTTTACACAAATATTGTGTGATATTTAATAAAATACTAAATAGTATTGACCACCTTTTTGTGACATTAATTTAATACGCAATAAATTGCAAATTATGTTGATATATATTTTTTATTTTATGAATTCGTTGTTTAGACTTTAGTAACATTTTTTTTGTTATTGTTTCTTAAGGCCAAGTTAAAAAATATGTATTATGGCTACACTGTGTAACACTTAACCGCCTAGTTTTTAAATAAGTAACAAGGTAGGATGCGGTTAAATAATATGGTATAGTTAATCGTAGCCGGCATCTATACTGTGTTGTATGTCTTGTTTTGAATTTTCATATTTCTTATAATAAATAATTATTACCGTTCTTTTTTATTTATTGTAACATTATTTAGCTTGGAAACGCTACTATATTAATATAGTACATAGGTATTATTACCTAGGTATTAATCTCGGAGCTCGCTATTTGAAGTATAGTAAATTTATGCATACCAGGTAAAATTTATTTATTTTTCGTCATTAAATTTATGTATACTAAGTATTATACTGACTTGTAATGTTAATATTAATAGTTGGCCATACTTAATTTTTGTTTTTGCGTTTTTTTAACAATTTAATTAAGTTTTTAGATTATTGACTTTTATTTTAATTATTACTATACTTAAATAAATATAGTGTAATTTTCAATTATATAAACTAAATTCAATCTATTAAAACTAGTCTCGTTTTTAACATTTATTGACGACAGTTCATTGCTAAAAGTAAAATATATATATATTAATAAAATATGTATTTGTATCTAGATATATTTTTAACATTAAAATACAAAATAGTTTTTATTGAGATATATAAATAAGACTTGTTTGTATGTCTAACAACTCATAATGAAATTTTAATACAAAATATTTTTACCATCGTTTTTGTATTTGCGAGGGCACAGTATCCTATAGGCTAGTGCCCGGAATGACAAGATCATTGACCCTCCTTCATTATATTGTGTTGAGTTCAAGGCCATTCATCTTTTATAAGTGATACTCATTGCTACACGTGATTTTATATTGTTGTCTTATTTCAACAGTATTTTTCATACACCCCTGTTTATTATTGTAAAATTTAGCTTACAAAAACTTATAAATAATACTTAATTCTAATTTGTTCTAAACGCACATTAATGTAAACTGCAAATTGACCGTAATTTCTATGCAGCTGCACCGATTATGACATACTGCGATTGTTATTATTATTTAAAAACAAAGCTATTTTTGAGTAATTACATAATTACTCAATGAGTAATTATGTGTTGGCGTTCATTATGATTTTAAAGACAATAACATGTCTTTAAACATGTTTAAAGATGCTCATAAATACGTTTTTCTTAACCCTTAACAAGAGCAAATTAAAAAAATTAAAATAATCACTTATTATAGTCAACCATAAAAATGTACGTTTTAATTAAAAAAAGGTTCCTTTAAGATACAATGTTTAGTTAAATTTCATAAATAAAAATTTTGAAAATTATCAACAATCATAATAACCGCCAGTCATCTTTATTTAGTTTGAAATACTATTGGTTTTATTATGATTATGTTTTAGCTTTTTGTGTATTCCAATTTCATTTTAATCACTTTTCACAATTGATTGTTGTCTGTAAACTGATAAAATTCGTCTAGTAAATTATTTTCGAGTTAGTTACCTAATTTTTTTTTATCGCTAAATATTACGTTTTAATAATACAATTTTAGTGTAGAATTTAGATGAAATAACCTCGTTATTTAACGTAGCGATAAATTTTCCCTCCAATTAAATACCATGCATATTTATTACTTTTAAAATATTTAGATTAAAAAATGAATGAGGGGAGGAGTTTTCCCTTAAAAATAAGTTTTTTTCTTTTGTAAATAAAAGTATAATTTTACTAATGTTATATAATCGTTAGTTATTTCAGTGGACTATTAAAATAAAATTAATATTCATTATTAAAATTGGCATTTATAAACTTTTATTAACTGATAACTGATACTGCTATAATGTTAAATGTTAACATTTAATAAATCATGCCATACTAAATTATAAATTAATTTTTTGTTTTAGAAACTATGGATTTTTTAGTTGAGCCAAAAAACGAACTTTTTGGAGTAAGCGAAATGTTTTGAATTATACTTACATGCAATCTTAATATTTTTAAATGTATTATGTTAAATTATTATCTAGTTTAATGAGTTGAAGATGGAATCTTTATCTCCTACATTTGATGATGAAGTTAAATTCTATTCAGAAGTCAGTGATTTGGATAATGACCTTGCAATGCAATGGAGTATTGAAACATGTTTTGGAAACGGTATGTGTTGCTCATATGAATTTTTTTTCTCTTATATTTAAAAATACCTAATTCTAATATATTATGTAGGTATTGAGTTAGAAAAAAATGACTTTTCTCCTCCGTCTTCACCTTCATCCAATGGATCTATGCCTAGTGTAGATTCACTATCATCATGCGAATCAAACCAGGTATATATATTTTTTAAACAGGTGGGATACAATTAAACATACCCGTTGTACTAATTCTAAAATGAGATTTTTTAATTTTGTTTTTTTTTAATAAATTTGATTAATTTTTAAAAAAAATTAGGTTAAAAAAAAAAATATTGAAGCTAAAAAAAATATATCTTTATATGTAAATACTTAAAAAAAAAACCCAATTTAAAGAGTAGAATTACAATTAGGTGCCAATTTCACACATATCATAAAAGTTAGGGAGTTTCAGAAATGTAAAGCAATTATACAATTATTTGTTTTTATGCTACAGGTATTGTCAAATAGCTCATCACCCAATGCACATAAAGAATTTGAATTAAACACCAGTAAAGTTATTGCCCCTAAGCCAATTGAATTAAACCAACAATTTCGAAAACTTAATTTTATACCTACTCCAGATAAACTCACTCCTGATAAAATTATTTCTTCAAGAACTGGTACGCTGATACACAATAACTGTATGTATTTTTTTAATAGTTATTTAACTTGTTAATATTTTAATTTTAAATCTTGTATTTTAGTCAATGTCTCTTCAATGTTGACTAATCAATCTGTTCAACGTCCAATTAAGATTTCAAGGACACCAAGTAATTTTTTCAAAAACTATTGAAATTTAAAATATTTAATAAATATAATAATAATAAAAATATGTTTTATCAATTATTTGTTCATAAATAATTATAATTATTTTAGGGTTTTTAACGTATTGTTTTTGTATTACATTGTTTTTGTTAGCATCAAGTGTTTCTCAAAAAATCATGTTAACTCCAGATCAATTTTCGAAAATAACTAAAATGCATAAAGAAATAAAAGTTCAACCTGAATCGGCTATTCCAACAGCACCGTTGGTAACGAGTACATCAGACATAAGTTCTCGGTTATCGATTCCTAGAGTTGATTTAACTACGACTAGATCTCACAGCCCAACTACCTTACAGTATAATCAAGTAAATCATAAAGAAACTTTTTAATTGTCAACATAAGACAGACTCAAAATGTAATAATTATTAATAACAGATAAATGCAATAAAACGACATCAGCGAATGATTAGAAATCGAGAAGCAGCGAGTTTATCAAGAAAAAAGAAAAAAGAATATGTCACATCACTTGAAGAAAAAGTGAACATGCTGCAGAAAGAAAATTTAGAATTGAAAATAGTAATTAATTAAAATTATCACTGTTTTCAAATAACTAAATAATAATTTACAATAAATTATTTTTTAGGAAAATTCATCTCTCAAAGAAAGACTCAAAATATTTGATAAACTATCGATGATAACTGATCGACCGTTAATCAAAAAGGCAAAAAAAGCTACTGCTATACTTTCTGTAGTTCTAGTAATCTCTTTCAATATCATTCCTTTAGGGTAATATAACTAGTTTTAGCATTAACATCTAATGTTTATACAAAAATTGTCTATTTAGACTCTTTAATTCAAGGCAATCTGACAATTCTGGAATTTCTATGAATCAATTAAGAAATAATAAACCAAAAAGCATTGATAAGTTTAATTATCACAGTAGAAATATTTTGTGGGTCAGCGATTTTGAAGATACTAACTCTTCCTGGAATTCTACTGAACATTTAATGTGTCCTATGTATATTAATGTATCTGAGTCAAAAAGGTAAAAAGGCATTATATTACAATGATTTTTCAACCATCGGTATAAATATATCTTTTTTTTTTTTAACTTTGTAATATAACATTGCAATAAATATTAACTTTCAATAATTTTAGAATTGATAGTGAACTAAGAAAATGGATTGAACCAAGAAATATAAATTTGGATAAAGACGATATTACTGTAGTTCAAATTGACTCGAACATGCTAAATTCAAATACTAAAAATATAAATCAAAACAAAACTGTCAAAAGCAAGGATAAAAAAAAAGAAAAATCGCATAATCCCAACTTGAAGTAACTAAAAATATTAGCCAAACTGAAGTTAAAATATTTAAGTTTTTCTCTTTAATTGTTTATTTAGGAAACAAAGAGATAGTCTGTTTAAAAACAGTTTCATTGAAATGTTTGGTCAGCTTAAATTTGATGCTAAAGAAAGTTTATTTGATTCAATCGAAAGACAAGAAGATACATTTTATGTTGTATCCTTTTCTGGTGATCATCTATTATTGCCAGCAAGTCATAATGTCTCTAACACTACACATCGACCCAAAATGTCACTTGTATTTCCTGCGTTAACATCAAATGGTAAAATAAAAAATTACACAAAATTCTAATGTATTTTTACCTTTACTTATTAAATGATTTTCCCTTAATATTTCAGTTTTCTAGATTTAAAGCTTGTTTTTTTTTATACATTATAATCAGTGACCTAGAAAGAATAAAAATGGTACTATTTTTTAATTTTTTTTTCAAGTTTCAGAACGTATAACAAATAGATAAATAAAAAATATTTTATTGCTCCAGTATATTACTGGAGATAAAGATCTAGAGAATTAATTTCTGATTATAATATTTTATTTTATAATATTGTAATAAAATATATAAATTATATTATATTATTAATTATATTATATTATATTATATTATAATTTATTATATAATAAATTATAATAATACAAACAAATTTTTATTTACAGGATCTGATTTTGTAACAATGATACAAATCGATTGTGCGGTAACAGATACAAAAACTTTACACTTGCGTGACACTCATTTAAGAAACAATAATGATCTTAGGAATAATGCTTCTCACCCTAAACAAAATAACAGTAAGTTATAAAAATTGATTTCTCATTATAGTGTAATATAATAATCATTAAAAAAAATAAATGTTTTTAGTCAGGAGAACTAGCATGGCGCACAGACCATATTTCTTACGACAAACCTACTCTGGAACAATGTTTGGTAAAATTAACAATAGACTTCCTAGTTATTAAAAATTATACATATTACTTACATTTTTTATTCATGATGTATTATTTTATTAATATTATATGAAATACTTTATTTTATTTTATAAAATGTGATCTACTATTACCTATTTATAGAACTATTGATGATTTGAAATTATATTTATTTTAAATTAAATATATTTCCTAACTTTCAAGTTACTAGTAAAACTAATTGTTGCAATAATAATTTTAGTAGTAATAATATTTAAATTAAATTCAACAATTTAACAAAGAATATAAATGTACCTCTACATTTATTATTAATTAGATATGTAAGTCTTAATTATTTTAGCATAATTTGTGTTTATATAAAACTAACTAGAAATAATACTTTATGTAGAATATGGATGTTTTATCAAGTCAATAATTAGTAAATCCATCTTATTGTGTAAATATTTTTTTAAGATATTCATCATTTTGTATTGTTTTTTATTTACGTGTTATACTTAAGCCCAAATTTTGTTTTACCTTTATTTTTTATTATTCTTTAATGAATCTTTAATTAGCTTTATGGTTTAATAAACAATTGTGATGGAAATACAAAAGCCGTTAACCGTTTTGGGAATTGACGTTTTTGTTGTGGCTGGAGCCGTTTGGGAAAAGGAAAGCCAAATGGGCTTTAGGCAAATTTACTGCATAGAGTAATTTCCTCCCCTCTTTGTTTTTTCCTAAATAAAATAAAATGTTTGACTACATTTTTTTTTTTTTTTTTATTAAATATGTTTAGTTCTATTCTACCTTATGAAAGGTAACTAATTTTCATACCTAAAACCCTAAAACTTCACCTAAAAAAGCGAAATAAAGAAAAAGTTATCCCTTCTAGGAAATTTTAAAACTATAACTAATTAAAGCGCTGTCGTTTTATATTGAAAAATATATAAATTTGTTGGATGTTTTTCTCAATTTTAGGTGTAAACTTTTATTCATTTTTGGCCCAATAAGGTTCGATTTCTGATTTATAGAGTTGCTACACAAAGAAATTGGTTCAGCGGTTAAAAGATATCGTAGGCCCAGACACAGAAAAAAAACAAATCATTGTAAATTCAGCTCCGCATCGAAGCTTAAAAAAGTACTTACAGTGTGAATACTGTTCAAACTATACATGTTAGAAAGCTGTACCATATAATATTACTATTTGGTTGTGTGAAAAATATTATTATTGATATTACATGAGGCTAATACCCTGTTCATAGGGGAAAATAACTATCGAGTGGTCTATGTATAGAGAGGTGGAAAATCTAACGATTTCTAGAGTATAGGAAGTACAGCTTTATAACTTAGGCTTTAAGAAAATAAATATAAAAAAACTACTTTTAATAATTAGCTTTGTTCTTTTTAAAAACATTGGGAGTTAAAATTAAATTATGTGGTAAGTAGTGTTTTGAGTCAGCTGTGAAGGTAAAAATTTGACATATTTGTAGCAGTACCTTTCCAAAAAAAGTCGATTTTTATACTCATTTAGTGGTTTCTACTTCCCAGTATTAGTAATATAATAGAAAATAAAGAAAACATATTTAAGAAGATATTTATTTAATTTAAAAGAAGACGTCTCCAATCATAGAAAAAACAATAAATATCATGAACAAAACCAATAACTATACCCAAAATTGCAGCCTACCAGGGGATATTTTCAAAGCAGCCGACTATAGGCAATACGCGTTTTAATTTTGTAAACATCCAATTTTTCCATGATTATGAAACACCCTATATTAATATTATTCAGAGTTCAGTGCTTCGTGGCAATCGTGTTATCTCATGGAGATAGATGTGATAACGCTTATCGATAATGAGCATTTATGATTGTTAAATGTTGGATATTATTTTAAATATTTGTTTATTTAAACAATAAAAATGGTGTTAATTAATTTTTTTGCTTATTTATTTTCATAAATAATAATAATAGTTAAAAAATAATTGAAAACTTTGGCAAATTTTTTAATCATTAATAGTCTATTTAAAATATATTTTACTTAAATGTTTTAATAAAAAAAAGTGGCAAATTCTGGTACCTATAAAAATCAATCTAAATGGACAATGATAACTTGTCTAATGTATTTGATATGCAAACTTTTTCAAAGGTAATAAACATATATAATATTTATGTTTTTAGTTTATTATTATTAAATTGATATGGCATAATAACATCTATAAGTCACATAAAAAGTGTTTGATATAATCATGTAACAATATAATTATTTTTACACAATACCTACAAAATGTGTATTTTTAATTGTAATTACTGAATAAATAAAATAACACATTTATTATTATTTTCTAGGAAACATTTTCAGTTGACGATTTCCTTACTGAAAACCGTAATAAAATGACATTAGAGAACATGAGAGTTGAAATGGGAATCTTTTTGAAAGATCTACGTAATAAGATGATAAATTCTTTGAATGATGACTGTGATAAATATTTTCATTTATCTCGTGGACTAATTGGCATTGATCATCAATTGGCAACCTTAAAACCTGGATTACATTCAATTAGTCATTCAGTTCAAGTATAGAATTACTATTTTACCTATTGTTATGATATCTATATATTTTTTATATGTATTATTATGTTTTACTATTTTTAATGTTTTATAGTTAGCTAAAAAGAATTTAGAAAATACATTGCAAATTTTAGATGAAGAAATACAATTAAACAAACGGTTATGTGAAAATAAACAAGCTTATTACGCTATTATTGAAGTACAAAATTCACTTGAAAAATTAGAGAAGTTGTTAAATTATAATGGTTGTGATGTTATAATTCTGACACGAGTTATTGCCGAGTACAATCGTCTTACGTCTTACATGGAAAAATCGAGCAAAATTGTTAAGCAAGTACACTTTAAGGTATCGCTTAACGGCCATATTGTTTTATTATTATTAATTATTTTTGCTTTCCACATCACGTTTTAAGTTTAACAAATTAGTAATCTTAAAGATATGTAATTTTAATAAAATAATTTTTTTTTTAGAAAAAAACAATAATTTATGATCTATTGATTACGAATTTAAATAGAATGTTTATTGCTTCGCTGAAAACCAATTCAAAAACAGTAAGACGCTACCTTGAGTTGTATTTATCGTTGGGGAGGATTAAATCAGCTGAAGATGTATGCAGATCAGAAATGATTGCGCCCAAAATTGCATCTCTGTTAAATGAAAATAATCTGGTAAATTGTAATGATGGGTTAAATAGTTTGTACAACAAATCTAATGACTTCCTTTTACACGATTTAAAAAATCTTCTCGAAGCGGCAGTGGAGCTAAATATATTGTACGTCTTTATACTTCAAATTGAATTTCTGTACATAACTACCACTTATACAGTACAATTTTCAGGAACTCGAAATTATACAAATTTGATTTCATAACCAAAAGCTATTGGCCTGAGATCAGCTCCCGATTACAAAACAATTTAAAAAGCATTTATAACTTAAGAGAACCAGATGTTTTTATTAAAGTATGTTATTATTCAGTAGTTTTAATTTAGTATTTTTTAAAATTCTATTCAATAATTCAATGTTATTATTTATATTTGTTGTAGAATTATAAAATTACATTTGAGGAATTTATGAAACATTTAAATCTGTTATCTATTTCCCAATGTGAATCTCAGCCGTTGTATGCATTAGAAAGTTATAATGATTTTAAAATGCGTTGGAATTTACCAGTTTATTACCAGTATCGGTAACATTATATTATTATTTTATCAATAATTATATTAGGTATTATTTATAAATAATTGATGAATCATTTGTATAGAAAAAAT
Source organism: Adelges cooleyi (assembly GCF_023614345.1). Taxonomy (NCBI): domain Eukaryota; kingdom Metazoa; phylum Arthropoda; class Insecta; order Hemiptera; family Adelgidae; genus Adelges; species Adelges cooleyi. The sequence continues at coordinate 4,237,900 of NW_026095751.1, forward strand.
TATATTTAATCTTTTTTATGTCAAGTTTGATACATTTATTTGTTTATATTGTAATTATATAGTTTCGGAACTTTTTTTAGCTCGTTAACAAAAATATTGTATCAATGTATTTTACTAATTCTCTTAATTTTTTATTCTTTTTTTTTTGAACATTTATATTTTTTAACATATAAATTATTTATTTTTAATTTCAGTTACCAAGAAATTGGTTATTGGGCTGAGAGTGTTATGAATAATGAAAGTTATGATATGTGTGATGACAATTATTTTAAGCTTAAAGTAACAAAGACTATATGGGATTGTATGTGCTTTAGTCTAGATCAAAATGTTTTCATTATTGATCTTAGTCATAGGTAAATATAAAAAAAGAAGTTTTTATTTATTTAACCCAAACGGAAAAGGACATTGGGCGTCTTAAAAGCCCCATACTTTGTTTATATATATATATATGTATATTAAATTAACATTATTATATTTTTTGTCTTGTCCGATGTGTCTCCTAAACCGCTGTACTGATTTCTTCATGTTCAAGTCTAAAGATCAAAAATAGTTCTTAAAAGGTACTTTATTGGCCTAAAAATTGAAATGTTCATCTCTTCCACTTAAAAATTGAGAAGAACACCCAAAAATTGTATACATTTTCAAGTTAAAATTATGGTGCCGTATAACTTTTTTTGAATTACTTCCAAATATTCATGGGATGTTTTAAATATTATATAGTGCTGTTATAAAAAAAAGGGAAAATTTACACTTGACCATATTAAATTCCTAGGTGTTTATGTATGAATCAGTCAACGGGTATCTGAAAAACATTTTCATTATTTTGTTTATTATGATGATTACAATGGCAACTAACTAATTAAGTGATAAGGCTATTTGCTTCTAAAATTTATTCTCCTCATATTTCTCGTGCATAAGCTAGGTCCAAGATTCTATTCCAATCCCGGTTTTAACTCCTTTGGGTCTTTTCTAACCACATCAAGCCATCTTTGCCTTGGACGTCTTGTGGTCTTTTTCGTTCTCTTAATTTACCAACACCATTTTAATAAAAAAGCCATCTGCTCTCCATTCATGACCTGCCCAAACAAGTCTTGAACCCCTTGCAAACTGCAATGTATAGTCTTTAGTTCCTCATTTGGCCTCCTTTTTCATTTTTGCTCACTATCATCAAATACAGGGCCATATATTTTTATTAAAATATTTTTCTCAAAAACAATAAATTTATTGTAGTCCCTTTCTGTTGTGGCCCATTTACTCTATTACTAAAATTATATTGATTTTTGTGATGTTAATTAATATTTTTACATGTATGATACATTTCCCAATTCATAAAGTCCATTTTATATGTTCAATAGATTGTTTTCTCAAAATTTAAACAAAACGAATTCAAATTAATCATTAAATTCATAAAACATTTTGGGGGAAACCCAAATGCCAAATAACATGATTATAAACACATTTATTGTCATTTAAATTACTTATAATTGATACTTTTTACCATCTACAATTCGCATCAAAACATTTGAAAATGATTTTATCACTTTTAATTATAATAATTCTTGAAGACCTGAGACCTCTCCATCCCCATTGTGCTGACTTTTTTATTTTTATTTAAAATATAATTAATAATAAATTGTAAAATACATTTTTTAGATTTTTTAAATTGATTTTACAATTAATTTCGAGATACCAAACATGGGCAAATGATGTCATTAGCAAATCAAAGATGGATATAAAAGAATTTATTACACGTGTAAAGTTTCTCGAAAATCTTGAGGAAGATTTGAAAGGGTTTTATGTTAAATTTAATGATTTTTGTTGTATGTTGGAACAACTATTGCAAACAAAGATACCTAAGGAACTATTAGAACAGCAAAAAAGTAATTATTTTAATTATAACTGTAGTTTATCCAACTCCAACCAAGCATCTGTAACTTCATAGGTAATTCTTATGAATGTTATTTTTTTGTTTCCAGATTGTATTATGAATGTAAGTCTGGATCCATTGGTCAATAGTATAAGTAAATTTAAAGTACAAATAGTAATAGATGAAGCAATGTCTCATGTTATCCGAGTAACTGATGTACCTCGGTTGTTTAGACATACTAATAGAGAATGCCCAACAGAGCCATGTGCCTATATGAAATCAATTGTAACTGCATTAAAAATATTACAAAACAATGATTGTAAAAAACAAGTATTGGATTATGTAGTGACACAGTAAGTAGTTTAATGTAGTTTTTCCCTTGATTATTAATAATGTTTTATATTTATAATATTTTTAAGGTATGTTGCTTACATAGACGATGTAGTTAAAGCTATTAAAAAGACCGAAGAAAGCTTGAGAAAATTAAAAAAAGTAAGGGATCCAAATTATAAAGTTAACATGGATGATGATAAGATCCGTTGTCAATTATCTTTAGATGTAAACTTCTTGTTTCTTTCTGTAAGTATTAGTTAATTCCTTATGTGCAGGTTTCTTAGCATTTTTTTTATTAGAGGATGAGTGGGTAAGGTGGCAGTATGTTAGCATTTATTGTTTTTGGTTCAACACTTGGGGGGCGACCCTGTGTACTGGTCAGAAATCATCTAATGAATAGGAGCTGACATTCTCCTCTCCAGGGTTTAGCTGATGATCCGTTCCAGATAGCGAAGTCATCAGGAAACATTCTCCTTAGGAAAGGCAAACAATGTCCCTATATTGGCTGTTTAGCTATTTCTATTTTCCATTTACATTCTACTACTTTTTATGTATTAAAAAGAAAAATGGTGAAATTAGTTTTAATGGGGCAAGTTTTTAGCATGCAGTAAATGCTACATTACAAATGTGTAACATATTACGGACTTAAAATTGTTTATCTTTTAACATAGTTCCCATCCAAAAAGACAACATGATTCACAGGATATGAATTTTTCAAACTATGTGTCATATTTTTTCAATAATACAAATAACTTCTAACTTTACGGTGGAACTAAGAAATTATTGTTTTTACAATGTGTTTTTGTTTAATTTTTCTTTGTTTCTTATGCTCGCCACACAATATCTTTTTAACGAGCAAATAGAACTCTTCATGTAATATGTCTATAGATACAAAATCATACTTATTGAGTCTTTATGAGACCAAAACTTACCCTTTCCCTTCAAAGTGTTATAGATTTTTCAACTTAAAATTATGGCATGCTTAAACTTATTTAAAATAGTAGAATTACTTCCAAAGTTATGTGTGATATTCTTTAGAAATACTACTACCAATATACAGTAAAAAATCAATTTTCATATTAGTCATTTGTTGTGGTTTATACAATATTATAAATATCCCAATCATCAACTAGCAAGTTTAAAATTCTGTATTTGCGCTTTTTTATTGAGGTCAATTTAAAAAAAATAAAATAATAAAATTAGTAAAACATTTACTGTCTAAAAATGTACTTATATTTAATAATTTTTGGCACCTACAGTTATGCAATTAAGTATTTTAATAACTATAATAATTTAGTTATGACCTGTGACATCTCGATGCCACTTGACAGGCTTTTTAATATTAGATACCCATAACTCTTACTTTTGTTTGTCAAGATGAAAAATATAAATGAGATAAATTCTTTGTTTTTATATTTATATAAACATAATATATTTATTTATGTTATTACGTTTTTCACAATGTATAATATTACAACAATTGATTTCCTTCAACAAAGTTATTCTGGGCATAATCTTCACTATCTTGGCAAAATGCCACATTCTTAATATATCTTAATTTTACATTTATTAAGTGTTTTTTTTAAATTACCAAAGGTTCAAAGGAATTTTCCACTTTGCCTGTAACATCTTCAACACTTCTATATAATAAGATACATATATACAGATTATACATTTATAACTATTATGGTATGTTATCTTAAAATATAAAATATCGCTGAGGTATTTACGAAATACATATAAGAAACATATAGTTTTTAATGTTTAGCCATCATCAGACTACAAAAAAAAAAATTATATATATATATATATTATTGGGATCATATTTTTAAGATTATTTATTAACCTTATAATAAAATGTTTCATATTGTTAGAATATTAAAAATTAAATATTTTATACACATATATAAAAAAGATTTGTATGTGTACTTTACTGTGATTAAATGTCCATACTAGATTTTTATCAACATTAAAAATTAAAATAAGACGTATTTATAGCTATAAATTAATCAGTTTAAAGATATAATTGGTTTAAAAAATAAAAGATTAACCTATATATTTTTTAAAATATTTTTATTATAAACTAATACATTTTATTACATTCTGTACAAATAAGTATTTACATAATTTTATTTTCAGATTGGTAGCATGTCATTACCCGAATTGGATGAAATTGAAGCCAAGCTAGAAAGAGTAAAAGAAAACATGTTGATTGATAAAAATGAAACTGTAAAATAACTTTATTATAAAAACAAAATTAAATATTTTTTTTACATATTAAGGGATTAGAAAAACATATATAAATAAAGATTATACTTTGTAAAAAATATATATATATATTTATTTCATACATTAACTAGTTCTGCACGAATAAAACTGCCCAGGTTCTGGTGGATCTCGTCTATCTCTTGTATCACTCACACTAAAGCCAAAGTTACGTATAGCTATATCAAATGGATCTACTATCATTCGTCTTTGGTTTTCCATTGCTGTCGATGAAAAGTTTTTTACTTCATGTTCGTTTACAATGTCCTATGTACCAATAAAATAATTTAAGAAATAGTTTTGAAAATATAATATATTTTACACTTGAATATATGTTTACATCTGGCAGCGGAGTCCACAATTTGACAACATTATCGATTCCACTGGTCGCGAGCATGAACTCTGATGGATGTGCCTGCAAACAATTTACAATTGAACTATCTCCTTTTAACACTAGCAAGTTGTTCTCTGTATTTTTATCCCACACAAAAAATAAGCCGTCGTCTGAACCAGCCACTATATATTGACCTTGACTGAAAAAAAAAAACAATTACACTCAAACAACATCATATATTTCAAAAAGGAATAATCATTCCATTTATACCTTCCAAAAAAATTTGCTTCTTTAATGTCTGTAGAAGTGTTGCAGTGACCATAATATCTATGATAATAATCTTTAGCTTTTTTACGCCAGCATTCTTCTTGTTTACTTTTTTGATTTAGTTCAAAATCATTTTGTTGATCATCTTTTCTCTCATTGTGTAACGTCTCATTGACATCTAATAAATATAATAATGATAAAACGTGAATTATACGTTATAAATTATAATATATAATTATATACTTAAATATCAACTTTTAACAAGAATACCATTGTTTGGATTAGTTGCAGATTCCTTTTTGATTTTTTCATTGGCAAAAAGTATGTTTGCACTAAGAGTTTTATACGCCGGACTACTTTTGTATGAAGGGAACTTCAACTTGAAGTGTTCTAAATACATTTGCGACTCGCTTAACTTTCCCAGTTCAAATAGACATACAGTCATACGAAAAAAAGCTTTCATATGGTGTGGATCAAGTTTTAATGCAGTGACACAATCTCTAAGAGCTGCGTAAAGATCACCTTCCCATTTTCGTTTAATATATGCAGCTGCTCTATTCGAAAACAATACGCTACTTTGATAAATATTAATTGCCTGGTTGTACAAACGTATTGCGGTTGTATACTCCTGTTGTTCAAAAAAAAAGTTTGCCTGTAAATAAATTCAATGTACACTTAATTTTGTTTAAATAAATGACAAATTTATGTTCTAAATTTTAGTTTGAGTTAAAGGCTATATATAAAATCTAAAAAATATTCACAAATTATAGTTTTTAAGAAAAGTATATAATATTTTGGTAAAAAATCGATTTACCTCAAGTTTCAGTTTTTCTATTTCTTCCGGTAATGCAGAATGTACAACAGGAGTAGATTCATTAGGCAGACTTATAGAAGACCCTTCACCATCATCGCCTAAAAAAACATATCTTTCCTTTTAATCTTATTTTATTAAATATATATTAACTTACGAGAAATGTTTACAATATTGGGGATAGCATAATAAGAATGCTCGGCAGGATTAATCAAATCGAATAGATAAATATGTTCTCCCCCTAAGTTAACAAGAAGTTCGCGTCCATCAGGACTGAAATTCAAATAAGTGGTTCCAATAGATTGATTCTTTTGTTGTGCCTGAAGTTCAGTCAAATAAATATGACCAGGTATATAATATTGAACACTGCTATCTGTAATATTGTTAGTTTTAGCAAATAAGTTATCTTCGACAGCTTCAACCAGACGATAAAAAATCAGAGGCAAGTCCACAGGTCCATCATTTGGAGGTGCTGTAGGTGTTAATTTAACAGATGTTAATGAATTAATCATTCTACGGTCATATAAACGAACATATGGGTCATTTGCCCCAATAGCAAGCTGTTCTGGTCTCATTTGATTTATGGCTAAACATTTAGCTTCGGCCGTTGTTCCTAAATGAGTACGCAAGAACACTAAAACATTTTTAGTGTTTTCCGATAAACATTGATGACTAATTCTCATGTCATGTTGCCTGTAATAAAACAATAAAACATAAATAACTGAGCGTTACAAAGCTAATTGTTAAAATATTATCAAAAGCATAAGAAAAAAATTGTACTTTTTATTTAATTAAAAAAAAAAAATTAGAACTTTTAATTTTACTTATTTTATTTTGTTCATAAAAAATGTAATTACCTGATAGTTCCATCTTCTGAAGCACTCCAGTAAACATGAGGGGTGTCATTTGCAACAGCAATCCTCTTCACGCGGCCTCGAGCACAAGTGCAAGCAGTTATTTGCTTCCCGGTAGTTACGTTATATGTATGAGAGAACCAATCGCCAGCTCCAGTTGCCACAATATCATCATGACAGTTAGGTAGAAACTAGAAAACATAGATTTTAAAATTGTGATTTGTGTTAAGCGAAAACTAGCTAAACAGTAAAATACATTTTGTGTATAACCTGTGAATAAATTCTGGTCACACATAATTTCCAGTCATTTTCGGTTTTAATACTTATTATTATGTATCAACTATTAATCAGTGGTGTAGTCGTAAGAGTATACGATATGTGTGGGTACACATTACCACCACTTTTCTTTGTATGGGTGTATAACAAAAATCATATGCTCTTCGGGTAAAGAACAAAAAATGTAACCCCACCTTTACATTCAGCCCACTTTCGTGGCAGTGAGCATGAAAGTTGGCAGCGTGAGAATGTAAACACGCCAATCACACTGACCATGCTCCTTGCATTGTCGCTGCCCGATGCTCCCGCCAACGCCGGTTTTTTGGGCAGTGCGAACAGCAGCCTAACTGGTTAACAATGGGCAATGTAAACACTCACTACCTTCGACGCTGCCACTGAAGTATTTCATGAAGTAAATACAGTAGCGCTAGAAGCAATGGCAATGACTGAATGTAAAGGTGGTATAAGCAGTTATTACATTAATGGGTCAAACAAGGAACAATTCTCACCTTTTGCATAAAATTCAAGAAAAATGTACTAAAAGTTTTTAAATGTTTTAACTTCAAAACAATTATCATATAGTTTGACATTTATTTCAGGTAAACTTATTCTCAGACTCTTAGAGGCATATTTTTCATTTTGCAATTTGGGTGTTAGACAGGCCAAGGAATTTTAGACAATGTCCTTAAGCCAATATATTAGGAAATTATTCATAGCATTACAAAATATATTAAAAATTAATGTTATCTCAATGTGCATATTGTTATTGGGCCCCCACCCGGAGAGAGTGTGTTAGATCTAAGATTTAAGTTTTTAGGTTTAACTCAAAGGTTGAGTGGGTGTGTAGAGCATACACTCAAACAAAGTAGTAAATTTATTGATTTCAATAAACAGCATCGGAAAACTGGGGGGAAATTATGCCCCAACAGGCAAGTACCTCCCCAGTTAACTATGGGTTCATGTGCAAAAAAAAAGAGTAGTAAGACTATTAGGGTAGGTGCAAAATGATTTAAGTATCTGCAGCATAATGTCATGCATACCAGGAAACTGAATTTTTAAAACTTTAAATGAACCTCACTATCGTATCTTTTTATAATTATAAACATCAATTTGATTATATGAATGTAAATAAAATTACTTTTAAAATTAGGTATATTACATTTTACCAGTAGAAGTGTACATAATAAGCTCAATGGGATACTAATTATTCCCAATTGGTCCTTTTCTTGGTAGGCTTTTAACTATACAATATTACTACTTAACACATGCAAATATACACAGAGGCCAAACCAATTATAATACGCAATAATAAATAATACATTTAAACACTTCCGCTAATAAAAAAATATTAAGGTAAAGAAAATTATAAATAACAATAGTTACAGTAATTTAAAAGTTATTTTTTTAACATATTACTCATGAATATGTATATGTATGTTTATAAGATTAAAAATAAATAGGTGTATATTGATTACGTTTTTTAACAAAAACATTTTTTTAAAAATGTATTAAGTATGCATGATAAAAATAATAAAATGGAATACATTTCTTGTAAAAGAAGTTATTTTGAGCAAAGCCTCCCACGAGGCGGTACATATAAGTAGATTTGGGCCCTTTTTATACTTCCCAGTAACACAAATTAGCCTACTCACTCATAAATATTTCACTTATATTACTTTATAGGATGGATTTTATTATAGATGGCATTCTTTTTTTTTACCTTTACTGTAAATATATTGCCCCGGTGCAATGTTTTAATAGTAGTTTTTTTTTTTTGTAAAAATGGATCCCATAATATCACTTGAAAATCATCTGATGCTGATGCCAACACACTAAAAATATCATAGTTTAATTAGTTATGTTTTTTTATAACAATTAATGGCTAACACTATAAATAAAATTAGATACCTTCCATTTTCATTCCATTCCAGGCAATTCACACATCCTTCATGCCCTTCAAGTTCAGTGAGCAGGCTTAATTTTGTTATACATTTATTTGATATTTCGCTTTTTAAAGCATATTTGGTGCGAATTTGATCCTAATATAACAGTAATAAAAAAAATTCATCAAAGTGAGGAATAATACTATTTATATAATTTTTTCTATAAATATGTTACATTGATTTCTCTTTCCCTTAATAACTGCAATATGTTACGACGCTTTTTAATTTTAGGAGACATGATTTTTTAATGAAAAATCAAAAATATAATAGCACCAACACTAATATAAACACAATATCCTTATTTAAAACATTTGGTTATTAGTCAATAATCTAACGTGATTAAAAGAATATTAGTTACATTATATGTTATTTTTATTTGAATATGTTTTTACAAAAATATTAATAGCTTTATATATTATAATACAATCAACAAAAACAAACAACAGTTAAACATATCACAGTAGCTAACAGTAGACGATTTTAATATCGTCATACTCTGATCAATACATAATATTACTTATCATAATATTATATTCCTGTATTCCTTATCTCGTAAATTTTAAAATAACATACCTAGTCTTATCACAAAGTATCAATGGTATAAACATTTTCAACTATCGTGACGAAATTAAATATAACCAATGCTAGTAGGTAGTAAGTACCTACCAATTTTGTCGCTTAAAATTTTAGAGGATCATGTATATTTCTTACGAGAAAAAAACTATAATTTAGAGAGAGCTTAATTAAGGATTTTATATAGGCTCTATATTGTTATAATATCTGTAATTTATAACGGGAATATTAAAACTATAAACTTATAGTTCTAGTACAATGTACAAACAAAATGTTTGTATAACAGTGAGTATTAATTTTCATTGGTTAGTTTTCATAGGTGTAATAAATGATAAAAGTTGTTAGTTGATACAAAAAAAGTAAAATACAGAGAGGATTTTTAATTTTTCCGCACATCAACATATATATTTTACCGCATCATCATAAATAAATTTTGAATTTTCTTTCATGACATTTAATGTAATGAAGAAGTCCTAAATAAGTTAATCACCGTTATTCAAGTTATACGCTTGAAAAGGTGGTAAAGGACTATAATAATAGGGATATTTAAGACAAATGAGAAATGTAATTTATGCAGAGTGAAACTCGGAATGGACGTGGCCAATATATAAAATCGATTACACAATGAAATAGATGTTATCAACTTAAGATGGTTTGACATTATTAAAAGGGACCTGACAAGACTAATGCAACATTAAACAACTTTATAGGATTGAATAGAGAACAATGGAGAAAAATATAAGACGCGGTTTAATATCTATGCAAATGGCACATTTTAATTAGCCGAAGAAGAATAATACGATTAAGAACACTTTTGCCTTTGAGGGTATTTTAAAGTTGACTTCTAATGGCAGGCCTCGCTCTCTTGAGGGTTAACTGTTGAGAGATAGCTGACCGTGACGAAAAAGCATTACGACACGTACTGATTAATATATACCATCTGATTAATAATATCCTTTTTAATTGTCATGTATAATAATTATCATGTTGGTATTTTTTTTTTGAAATAATATTAAATAATATCGAAGCTAAAAAAAACAATGTCTATTAAAATATATACGAGCCTTCGAAACTTCTCAGTTCTCAGTTCTCGCCTAACTGCCGCGGGGTCAACAGCAATAGAAATAGATGAGATTAGAATTAGAAATCCTAAGGAATAAAAATTAAAGACGTAGAACAATGAATTTTAATAAGTACAAAATTAGTTTACATCTAAAAATAATGGTACTTAAATTATAAATATTACAATTTTTTTTTTCAAATATAGCATTGTTAGTATCATTATTATTCAACATAATATTTATAATTCATGTACCTAATGTAATAATATATGACAATCAACAAATATAAGCGCATATGGTAAGTAAATGAATCACTAACTGTAGAAAGACGACAAGTCCATTTTATCAATTTTGGTTTTAGTATCAATTTGTACTAAGCCATCGAGATAAAGAATACGCTGGAGCGCGGACTCCCTATTACGGCAACGTAAAAAAAACGAGCCGCTATACGTTTTTGCCGTACGGTAGTGGGGATGGCGGCTCGTTTTTTTTCTCGAGTGCGCGCTCCAGTGTATTCTTTATCTATAGATGTACTAAGCACACGCATAGATTAAATACATGTATTTACATGATTATATACATGTATGTATTTAATCTATGACATACAGCACTGTGGCGGATGCATGGCTACGAGGCGCCACAGCTCGAGCAACCTAGCTGTCGGCATCGATACCGCCTCAACACGTGGTCAGATCGCCAGATCCCGGTAGTTGTGACAAATCATGATGAACTTCTCGCATGTGATCAAAGTCACCCAACGCGCACGTATAAATGCGCACACGACAACTATAAAAAAAAATCGACATATGTCTTCGAAAAGACAAAAATTTTTTTATCAGCATGCCAACCCCGAAACACCAAAATATAAAATCACATTCTATCAGAATAAAAGTAACTAAAATATAACTAACGTTTATCAGCGTTAACTGTTATCTCTAGAACCAAACGGCAATAATTCAAATGATAAAAAACAACCATGTTAAAATAATATATTAAATTTTCTTAAATAGTACAAATTTGTACGACACATTTATAATTACAAAAAACCAGCTAGTTCATATTATGACGACAACGATAATAATTGGTAAATAAAACTTACTTTCGTTTCTTATTAATATTAAATGAATATATTTATTAGAATTCTTTTTAAATTCATAATTCAAAACTCTTATTTTCACATAATATAAACTTGCAATATTTAATATGTGTAACATAATATATTTATCAATTATTGTAGCGACAAAGTTCATACGTACACTATGTTGTACTAATTTGTGTGACAATATTATTTCATCCTATTTGAATAAAACTATTAATACAAGAAAATTATGTTTTACAATTTACAGTATGATGTCGTCTGAAGTCATAAAAAGCTTATCGGTATGCTTATTCATTAGAACAGTTTGATTGCTGAAACCATCTCTAGTCTGATTAAATGTGGTAACAGGTATGGAGTTATTTTAAGTAAAATTGTTTTAATTGCTTTAATCTCTATTATTTTATTAATTAACTTTTCAACTTTTAACTTATTTATTAATAATATATCTTTCAGTTTTAAGATGAGTCAAAGATGATGGTTGAATAGTCTCCATTGACACTAACTGGAAGAAATAATTGTTTTATCATTTGTCTAAATAGACTAGGTAAGGAAAATACTAACATTTATTTCTTATCACGCGTTATCATTTTTTGGAAGAACTACCCCCAACTCTAGACACCATAAACCAGTTTATCTACAATACTGGTTGTAACTTTGATATTTTTAATTTACGTCTCATTACGTTATCATTTTTTATAATTATTCCGATAATAGATTTGACTTGAGTTTTGGGATTATTTGCTAGACAAATGAGTAACGAACATTGGACTGATGAGTCGTGGGTTCAAGAAATCCTAAAAGAAATCAGATTAGAGAAATGAAAAGCTACGTTCATTACTTATGAAAGTATAAATTTGTTATGTGCACGATTTTTTAAGCAGTTTTTATTTTATCTATAATTAGCATTTATTTTTATTTAAAGAAGCTGTGTTAATAAGGTAATTGGATATTTTTCATAGGACAATAATTTCTCATTATACCAATATTTAAATGTACAGTAGAATCTCAATTATCAGAACTGCGTTTGGCATATCCAAACGTTCTGTAATCCGTACGTCAATACAAAAAATTTAGCTATTCAAAGCAAGTCGTTGTTTCTCAGCAATTAAAAATTAATCTTTTTTACAAAAAAATTTAGCAAAAAAGTTAAAAAATAATTTAAACACTGTATTGTCATTATCACTACTTAAAAAAAAAATTTAGGCTGAAGCTAAAGTGGTCAAAGCAAACTATATTTTTAGAAGTAGAAATGATAGAAGGTAAAATATTACCTTTGCCCAGTAGCAGTTTTTACGTAACGGAAATTTTCAGCTTACTGAAAACAAAGTTATTAAAAAAACATATTTTATATAAAATGATTAACAACAGGTCATGATGTGTTGCTTGGAATACAATAAACAATTTAAACTTATTTTGAATCCCTAGAACAACCTAGTAAAACTATATTAAAAAATTAAAAGTTGGTGTTATTTTATGTATAATTTAGTTTATAGATTAAAAAGTTAAAAAATTAAAATGACTTAACTAATTTTATACTCATACTTAACATTTTGTATAGATTTCAAAATGCAAACTGCCTTTCGTTCTTTCAATTTGGTTCGAAATTTGTCTACCAAACCATCACTATTTAACTCTACTCAATTGACTAAAGATAAATATCCGTACCTAAGAAGAGGTCCCTATGCTAAAATTGAAACTACCGATATACATTTTTTTCAAAATATATTGGGAGTCAATTATGTAATTACCGATCAAACAGAACTGGTACCTTATAATGTAGATTGGTTAAAATCTGTCTCAGGTACATAATTTCAAAACAAATTCTTAATGTATTAAAAACAATTATGTAATGAAGTTTGGTAGGTTATAGTAAGTGTGTGCTTAAGCCAAAAACAACTGAACAAGTATCACAAATTCTTTCGTATTGTCATAAACGAGATATTGCTATTTGCATTCAAGGCGGCAATACTGGCCTTGTTGGCGGTAGTGTTCCAGTATTTGATGAAATTATATTATCTACTTCCGCAATGAATGACATTATAAGCTTTGATAAACTATCTGGTAATCATTTATCTGTCATTATCTAATATCTTATAATATTAAAAACTCGCATTATTTAAAAAAATATATATATATTGTTGCAGGGATTTTAGTTTGTCAAGCTGGATGTGTTTTAGAAAATTTAATGAATTATGTACAAAATGAAGGATTTATAATGCCATTTGATTTGGGTGCCAAAGGAAGTTGTCAGATTGGCGGCAATGTAGCAACTAATGCCGGAGGACTTAGATTAATTAAATATGGAAGTTTGCAAGGCAGTGTATCTGGATTGCAAGTAGTATGTTTTTGGGTCTTTCATTTACTGTTTTTTTGCTATGAATAATAAGTACAAAGCTTTTAGAGGTACTGATTTAATTGATATTGATCGTCTATCTTTATTAATAATTTGTTTGCATCATAATAAACAATAAATTGAAAATGTTTTTTGAAACCTGTTGATTATTAATTTATTTATACATAGTACTTAGAAATACTGGCAAAATGTAATATTTCCCTTTTTTTTAAACAAATGCTATTGGGATATTGCATACACCATTCATCTCTACAATTATATGAAAAATTAAAACAAATAAAGTTAGATTAGAACATAAAATAACAGAGATACAACAATACTTAAATATAAATAAACATAAAATTAAATAGCCAGCCCCAGTAATAAAGAAAATAGTGAGTAGGCGTATTAGGAGATATTGAGTGTATCACTTTAAAAAAATCACCCTGTATAAAAACATCAATAGAAAAATTTATATTTTTTTATTGAAATATATAAATTTGTACGTTATTTTTCTTGATTTTGAAGGAGTAGCAGTAACCACTTTTTTTTTTGTCTTTCTAAAATGCATTTAAGGTACAATTTCTGATTTATAACCCTACTATATGAAAAATTAGTACAGTGGTTTAAGGTATTTGTTTGTCTAGTCTCAGCATAAAAATAAAAAAAAACACTTGTAAAACAATACCTTTTCAGCTTCAATAAAAAAACTATTATTTGATCCCATAATTTTTGTTTGCTCTTTAAGCATGGAACAAGAAATTAACTGAGTTTTTTTTTAAGGTGAATATGGACTAGTTACTTTTTTGAAGCAATAATGTTACAATGTTACGAGTTATCATCTTTCCAATTTTTTTTATAAATTACCTCAATATTTATTTGTTTTATAGTAGATTAATAACACACTTTAAACGTATAATGCTATTAGGATTATTAACTATTGTTATTTTATAATTATTTACTAAGAAAGTTATCAATATTTAAAACAGTTTCTTTAGTAATATTAATATGTATAGGTGTTAGCTGATGGTCAAATTTTGGACAGTTTAAGTACTTTAAAAAAAGATAATACTGGATACCATTTAAAACATATATTTATTGGATCTGAAGGAACCTTAGGCGTGATTACAAAAGTCGCTATTCAATGTCCAAATGCTCCTAAATATGTAAACGTTGCCTTTATTGGTATGTTAAAAAAAACAACTATTCTGTAATTTTTTTCAACATTTTTTTTTTTTTTTAGGTTTAAGTTCATTTCATAAAGTATTACATTTATTTGAAAATATACGAAGTAAATTTTCTAATAGTCTTTCGTCGTTTGAACTTATGGATTCTGTAGCCATAAAATGTGTGTGTGAAAATATAGGCTTAAAGTGTCCTATTGACGATGGACTTGAATTTTATGTACTTTTAGAACTATCAACTGATCATAGTTTTATGACCAAGTCTTTACAAGATTTCTTGGAAGAATCTTTTATGCAAAAAATAATTGAAGATGCTACTTCAGCAGATCAACCTTCTCAAATTGAAGTATATTACAAATTAATTTATAGTTAATTACTTAAAAATGTATGTGTTTTGTAAAATATAATTTTTATTGCCTAGAGTCTATGGAAAATACGAGAAAGTATACCTGAAAGTTTACTAAGGTTTGGCTATGTGTATAAATATGATATAACTCTGCCACATAAATATTTTTATCAGATTTTACCAGACATAAAGGAACGTTTAAATAATAAATTTAATGTTAAAGCCATTTCAGGTTATGGTCATTTAGGTAATATAGGTGTATATATATATATATATATATTAGGGTGGTTCTTATTTGCACAATTTCTGAATTTTAATTATGTCGCCCCTCCTATTTGATTAAAAAAAAAAAGAAAAAATGTTTCTCAATGCTTTATGTTTAAATGACTTGGATACACGTTTAGAACATTGTATGCGTCAATATATTTTTTTCTGATATTTTTCAGTAAAACAATTTAAGTCGTGATTATATAGTGTAAAAATTACATTAAAAGACCCATACATTTTTTGTAAAATTTGTGACAATTTCATGTTAAATTAATTTTTCTTGTCAATTATTTGCCTTCACAGTAATAAATAAATTAAAATAGGAAAACTGCATTTTCAATTATTGAATTACAATTACATATTTTAAACGGCAAACTTCTCCTCGTTACAGCAAATGGTTAGGATCAGAATAGAAAGTTCAAAGTAGGCTTAACATTTTTTTTTAATTGAATAGGAAGAGGCATAATCAAAATTCAGAAATTGTGCAAATCAGAACCACCCTAATATATATATATATACATGCGTGTTTTAAAAACATTAAGTGTATAGTAATTATTTTATTATTTGTAGGTGATGGGAATTTGCATTTAAATGTTGCTACTACTGCACACAATGAAGATGTCGTTTCTGAATTAGAACCTTATGTATATGAATGGACTAGTCAGTATAAAGGAAGTATAAGTGCTGAACATGGAATTGGTTTTTTAAAAAGAAAATACTTAAAATATTCGAAATCCCAATTAGAAATTGATATAATGAAAAAATTAAAAAATACATTTGATAATAGACAAATATTGAACCCTTACAAAATATTTCCATAATTTAAAATTCAAATGTATTTATTATATGTTGAAAATTTTAAAGATGGGAGTAGTCAATTACTATTTTATTTTATATTAATTGTTTTTATTAATTTATTAAGTTTTTGTTATACTCGTTTAAACTATATTGTATATTGTTATTGACAACAAAGCAATTTCACATGCCTGTTGGAACTTGTTAAAATAACTAATATCGAAAAAACCAACGGTTTTCACTTTTCATAAGAAAATACCTATTAGCTACACATAAAATTTAAAAGGTTTTTTTATGTATAAAATAATTTTATGTAAAAAAAAATATATAATTTTATTGCTTGTGGAAGTAAAAAAACTACAGAATTAAATGGTTAGCACACTATGCAAATATAAACAACTGTACATTTTCTTAGGGCACACGACATTTACCAACCACTATAGTTTTAAAACGAATGGTTTTATCCTTTTTTTGTAAATCAAACATCTTGATTAAAATAAAAAAGTATACTATCATCATTTTTAAAAATTTCAAATATAATGTAAATGTTACATTTTGCAATGCGTATGATAAAAAAAGCTTGCGTTGTTGTCCACTGCAGCGCTGAGGGTCCCGGTGTACCCTGTCTATATTATAATACAGCAGCTACGCAGAGTAATCTCCCCAGACATGGAAATATAGTAAAACCGTATTAATTTCTCATTTTAACTATCTAATAAGTTATAAAATCTATGATTAGAACTTAACGCGTGCAAATGCGCAAAGATTTAAGATAGGATAAGTTCGTAACCTAGCAAGCAGAATTTTAAATAATATTTTTACTCTGTGCAATATTCACAGCCGTTGATTTAATACAAATTGTTATTAATCAATGTTACAAATTACAATGGATGAAGCAGCTACTACCCGGTACGAGGTACCTATCGGTATCTTATCGATGAACGCATTGTATTCATCACTTTCATCCACGGTCCACTTCAGTTTATAGTTTATTTGGTCATAGTCCACTTCATTTAGCCGAGATGAATACCTAAGTGAAATTACGTTTTAGTGCGCATGCTCAATAGCTACTGCACATGCGTAATACACTGCACTGCATGGCGCATGCGCAATAGAACAAATGTAACTTTTCTCGGCCATTAACCTCGAAAATGGTGGACACCCGCTTGTAAAAAAATATCCATAGTTTTTTATCTAAACTATACATATTATCTCATATCACAGACATACAAAAATGTGTAGCCATGTCTCATATTATCAGGTAAACATGGCTGTAGTAACCAGTAACTCTAGAGTAATTATTGGCAGTAACTACCAAATAATTCATATCAATACGTATTTTTCAGGTTTTAGATAATATGTATTATGATTTATGAATGCATCATGCATTAAAGTGTAACTGTATTCCGTAACGAATAACAATGTAACATGTTATAAATTCGGTATTTGTGCGACGTTAATTTTTGTTTGTTTTAAATTTAGTTTTAGGTAATATTTTATTTTAAAAAATAACAATGTCCATTGTTGTGGATACTTCTTTCTCAGTACCTCCGCCTCCTTTAAACTTTTCAGTTCCACCGCCTTCAACAAACACATTTATTCCAACAAACTACAGGTTTCAAGGTCCAATACCTTTAAATATCCGTAGTGCAAATATGGGTGGTGGACCTCCAAGACATCCGATGACCAAAGGTGGACCGCCGTTAGATTTAGACTTTGACGGAAAACGTTTACGAAAATCTGGGCTTCGTAAAACAGTAGACTACAATGCTTCTCTTATACGAATGCTTCAAAATCGCATTTGGCAACGTGACCACCGAGATCGGCCGTTTTTGCAACCAGATATACTATATACACCTCAACTACTACCTCCACAGTGTTACGTAGATAACTCAGTAAATGCAGTTACTACTGCATTTGTCAAAACTGTTACAAATAAAATACGATGCCCAGTATTTTGTTTAGCGTGGACTCCTGAAGGTAGACGATTAATAACTGGAGCATCGAGTGGTGAATTCACTTTATGGAATGGGTTAACATTTAACTTTGAAACTATCCTACAGGCCCATGATTCACCAGTTCGTTCAATGGTGTGGTCACATAATGGTAATTGGATGACTACTGGAGATCATACTGGGTTCATTAAATATTGGCAATCCAATATGAACAATGTAAAGATGTTTCAAGCACACAATGAAGCTGTTAGGGGTATTAGTTTTAGTCAATCTGATGATAAATTTGCAACTTGTTCAGATGACGGAACCATACGAATATGGGACTTTTTTACTAATCGAGAAGAGAAAATACTCCGAGGGCATGGAGCAGACGTCAAATGCATAGATTGGCACCCACATAAAGGTCTATTAATTTCTGGTAGCAAAGACAATCAACAGCCAATAAAATTATGGGATCCTAAAACTGGCCAGTCATTAGCTACTCTACATGCTCATAAAAGCACTGTAATGGATGTGAAATGGAATGCTAATGGAAATTGGGTTGTTTCTGCGTCTAGAGACCATTTGTTAAAATTATTTGACATAAGAAATTTATCGCATGAAGTTCAAACGTTTAGGGGTCATAAAAAAGAAGCTAGCACAATTGCTTGGCACCCGTATCATGAAAACTTATTCTGTAGTGGTGGTTCAGATGGAGCTATATTATTTTGGAACGTAGGTGTTGACAAATTTGTTGGGTCAGTAGATCAAGCTCATGATAGCATTGTTTGGTCACTT
This sequence comes from Adelges cooleyi, assembly GCF_023614345.1. Lineage (NCBI taxonomy): Eukaryota > Metazoa > Arthropoda > Insecta > Hemiptera > Adelgidae > Adelges > Adelges cooleyi. The sequence continues at coordinate 4,257,239 of NW_026095751.1, forward strand.
GCTTGGCATCCCTTAGGAGAAGTTTTATGTTCTGGTTCTAATGATTATACTTGTAAATTTTGGACACGTAACAGACCAGGAGATAAAATGACTGGAAAATATCATTCAGTAAATACCGTCTCAAATATGTTGAAAACAGATAATATGACTGCAGATGCCCTGTCGACTATACCTGGTATGGGACTTGAAGACATTACCGATGAAGAAACTAATAGAGCTACAGTAGACAACACCACTATACCACTATTAGACATCATCGCTACCAATGAAGAACCAGCTAAACTTCGACCAATAAAAAAAATACCATATTCCAAACCTATTCCTAAAAATTTCCAAAAATTCTGGAATGAATATAAGACCAATGATGATATCGTAGAAGAAGACGGAGATGAAAATGTAGGTCCAGACAATGACGTTGTTAATAATGTGGTAGAAAGTTTAATGGATCTAATACCAGGTTCGAGACCAGCTAGTGAGTTAAAACCAGAATCGTTACTCGTTTATGGACAAATGATAAAAGTAGATCAGAATTCACAGTTAGCATTCGCCATAAAAGAAGGACGAGACTCATTAATGCGACTACTACACTCGGGAGCAATCCCTGAAGTGAGACAACATTTATCATTTGAAAGTAATAGAGATCCAATTTATTTGTATGCTGCAAAGCATCTTCAAAAAGATCAAGATTTAAGAAGAAATCCATTTAGTAACAATAGCAATTTTCCTATTAGTCAAGATGTGGATTTAAGAGTAAATAATAATTTTAACCAGCCATATGGACCTCCTAATAATTATCAAACTGGACCTCCCAATGATAACTTTAATAGGCCACCAATAAATCATATACTTCCTAATTCAAATGGTTATAATCAACCAATGAGGTCTTATTATAATAAATCACATCCATATAATAACAGTTCTCAAAATAATAATAGACCACCGAGACAGTATGCGCCTTATCAAAATAATATGCGAAATGGACCTCCCAATTTAATGGACTCAAACTTCACAAGACCGCCCAATTACAGATCAAATCCAGAAAGGCCACCTCAAAATTACAATAATATGTGAATTTTTTCCTAAAACCGAGTTACACTTATGATTTAATAATATATTATGTACATAAAAAAAAAAAAATTATAAAATATACATTGTTTGTGTTTTACATACACACAGTAAATTAATATAAAATTCATTGTAAAGTAGGTTTTTTCTAAATTTATATTGTAACATAAATTGTTACTATGTAACAATGTAAAAATAACCTTTCAACTTTATTTTAATTATTTTTAAAATTTTAAAAGTTGTATTGTTGTTATATTGTATTTATGTACAATATTAATATGTGACTGTAAAGGTTTAAAAAAAAATCCTATAAAATGTCATTGTTAAACCTATATATTCCTACCTAAATATTATTATTTTATTTTTTTAGAAAAATGAATTTTTTTCAAATTTACTTGGGTGATTATAAATGAAAGTTACAAACGTAAATGCGTTTTTACTATATCTAAAACTATTTAACAGTTTTATAAATCTAATTGAATGAATTTAACTGTAACCGAACAATTATTTTATTTTATTCCAAACCAAATAACATTAAAAAAAAAAAAAATTGGTAATTTTTATACATGCTTATAATAAATATATATGTATACATTTTTTATTAATATTTGACCACTGCATCTAAGGTCATTTACATAACGTTTACTTTTTATTATATATAATAAAAATGCATTTACATATATTATGATGAAAAAAATTTGTTTGCGACTACTCCACCTAATGTCAGCCTTCCTGATATTTTTATTGCCTAATAATAATTATGGCCTTGGTTTTTTTTTCAGGACATGTGTTAATGGATGATGTGCATCTTGTCTACTAATACTTTAAAAAGGAAAATGTCTGTGCTATAAAAAGTTTTAATTTAGGTATTTATTTATATGATCTCCCGGACATGGCGTAAAATATGGTTTGATATTTGGGGATAGGGCAAGCGAGATGCAATATTCTCATCCGTCTTTACTGGTACATTATTATGTATTTCCGATTTAACTGCTTCTTAGACATATTATTTAAATTTTAATTGTTCTTAATATGATTTCTTACTAATGAAGTATTTCTTTAGATAAACAATTTGATGTACTGACATTAATATGTTTTTGATACTGAGTAGGTTACCTACTTTATATTGTTGGAGAAATTAAAAAGAAAAGAACTGATAGATTTATTTCTAACACGTTTTAAGTCATGTTTGACAGAATGGTCTTGGGTAGTAAAAGTTTGTTTATTTATAATTGTACATCAGTACCTCCTAATAACCAATTAACTGGGCCTCACTCCAACTCAAAGTGTTTTCTACACTTCAGATATTTTTTTGTGTTATTTTAAGTATTTAGAATAAATATTATAATAGTAACAGCAACAATAAAAATAGCAATACGTTTTTACAATTTGGAGACTTTGATACTTGATTGTAGTATACATAAAGAATAAAGGGATCTTAATTATGTTTTAGTAACGTCATATACATAACAAATCAGCGTGAAATAAGCTTTTTAATTGCAGCAAATTCATGTTGGTCAGATAGATGAGCATTGAGTTGTATATCTGAATTCCCAAAAAATCTTATACTTTTCGACATCCAGTTTTATTTGGCCAAACTAAGGAATAATGTTAACTGCATAACCATCTGGTATTCTTTATGACTCAAAGGGGGACAATATGTTAAGTTTTTTTTAATTAAATAGTACTTGCTTACATAGTTTTATGTATACGTTTTTATATTCATATTTAATTTATTTATTATATATTTTAATATCTATAATCTTTTTTACACGTGACCCTGATAATTGCGTATTGGCAGATTTGAAGTTGTGTGAGCGCTTTAACGTGGGCCCCAATGCAATCTATTACTTATACCATAAGTAATTAGGGATTCAATAAGTGTTAAATATACCATTCTAATATCGTTGAATGGTATTAGCTCTATTACATAGATCATTTTTCTCAACTTATTTAACATAATTGAGATCTGATTCTTTCATTTCACGTCGAAACACATTTCAATATCAAGATATTGAAACTTAACTGATTGGTTTATTTCTTTCAAGCAAATCCAACAGTTCCTCCGGAATCTCTTAAGTTATCTGTCTCAAATGTAATTTCCAAAAGTCTTCAAACTAACGGATTAACTTTTAACACTGCAAAATGTGTATTGCATTTGGTCGACGGCTCACGGCCCTCTTTGATTCATTCAGTTTATAATATTTGTTTTGGGGATATTTTGAGAGTTAGGACATAGAATAGATTACATTTTTTTTATTCTGTAGTTAGGGACTCAAGTACATAATCATAGAATTGGTTTCTCATGTTTATTATTCAATTGTTGAACATTATTACTAGTTGATTTCTTCCGTCCTAAATTATAAATTTCAGTAACTTTAAAAGTAATTATCCAAAACTGGATATCGACCAGTTGAAATGTTCAGCAAATTATTCTTAATTTAAAAAATCAGTCTAATATAGGTTACACGTTATTGCTTAAATCTTAAAAGATTCAATAGTTGATACAGCTCTGAGCTCTGGAAAATACGTGTGCCTAATGTGTCCCATTGATAAAAAGAGTTTGGTTTAGGTGGGTGTAAGTGGTGTGGGAGGAAGAGCGTTTGAACTTTGAAGGGGTTGACGTATTCAATGGAATATTAGAACTTTCTTTTGGCTAGCCTTGGGTATATAAGCAGCTTCTGTACACGAAAAAAAACTGTTCCTTAAGAAATAGTACGAAAGTAAATCGGTACCCATTTATTATTAAGAAAATAACCAAGCGAAGGGGGTCTACCTTTATAGAATATATTATATTCTCCGACAAACAATTTCTCGACCGCTATTATTTTTTGCACTTATCACTTTATTTGTGTGTAGGTACGAGTATGTTTTTCTGTAGTACATGCGTCCTAAACATCATGTTGTGGGCGGCACGGCGTGGCGTTAATTCCACATTTCTGCAAAAATGGAACTTTTGTGTATGATTACGGTGATGTCGTCGTCATCCCTTAACTCTGAAGGTGTTGTGATGTTTAGAATTGGTTTGGAGTACCGACATAGACTAAATAAAAACAAATGCATATAGATTATAGCATGTGGCAGCAAGAACAGCAGTATACATTTATTTTGTCGGCGTTAGAAAGCTCGCCAATAGTTGTCGGCAGCCCGAAAGCTCGTGAAAATTCCAACACCTCTCGATTGCGACTGAGAAAAAACACTTCTCTAAACTTATCTTAGCGGTATTTACCGCCGTCGGCATTAGCGACTCGGTGCGCTTCGTAAAAGTAAGTAGTAACGCGCACAGTTAGCTGGCTATACGATTTTTCATCGCCGTCTCGTGTTAAACGGCCAACGACTGTACGACAAATGTCTAACGAGAAGTACCATCTTTGGGAGAACGCGTTCCTTCCTCTGATATTTATCCTAAAAATAATAGTGAAAGCCAAAAGGGGTGATTGTGCCAGAATTCGCGCGGAAGCCGTTCGATTGCGTCGGCAGCGTGCGACAATCGCTTATAGTGATAATAATGCACGTAGGCATCGACGGCCAGATCTGAGACCCATCGACGTCAGCTTTGATACCTACGCTTTCGCAACTCGGTGTGTAAGCAAAACTTTCAAAAAAGACTAGCCAACAGTAAATAAAAAACTGCCTTTCCTTGATCTAAGTACTAATTAAAAGAATAGACAATAATTTAGGTTTTGCGATTTATCGTAAGAAAACGCACACGTACAGGTACGTCCTCAAAGATTCAAATCACTGCTGTCAATATAAAATGGCAGCATTCAATAGTATAGTTTTCAGATTAGTCAATATTCCTAAATTGAAAAACGATTTATAATGAATAATTTTAGTATCAAAATCTGCGAACGCATCATCCGAAATTTCATAGACATTGAATTGATGGCGGTCATATGCCCGATGTTATGTTCCACACATAAACCTCAGGACCTCCTGAACACAATGGTATGTGTTATTTTTATTTTGGACAAATTTTAAAAAAGTTATAGAATTTTCAAAATGTGGCTGCTTTCTGGAACACTATATTTTAATGAAAATGTACAAAAACACGTATTGACGATGAATAATATCGGGTGTAACACTTCTGCATAGGTATAAAAGGAGGTTGTTTGCCGCAATGAGAGCATTGTCATTAAAACACGTGTAAACGGTAGTGAATTATTTTTGTATTAAATGGACCACACATTGAAACCTAAAAAGTAAAAATGTTACCAAGATATGTGCCAGAAAGACAGAGCTCTATCATACGTAATGTTTGTTTCCTGGTCCATATTATTATCAAGTCGATGGAGTAAATTAAATAACTAGCAGTTTTCTAAGTAACTGGTATTCGTTCTCCATCAGGAACCAGCTAATTTAGAAAAAATGACACTGCAGTGTGAAACAGAGGTTTGTTGTACCACTTTTTTGACCGAACAGCTTCTTTATATTACTTTATAGTTTATGTCCTATATATTATTATATTAAGAATAAAGGTACATCTTGAATCTTTTATGGCCGTAGAAAGTCAAAAGCGTATACTCTATGGGTACTGGGCCGTGGTGTGGTGTTATCACAGAATAACCAGAAGAGACACTTTCAAGAATTACATAGGTTCTTACGGGGGATTTGCCACACTTATGGGTAAAGATAATCATTACCATTTTTATCTTATTTCAGGCGACTGTTCCATATTCTATCCGGAAAATGTGTGAAATCAGTTTCGACAGCAATAAATAATTTGTAATAATGGTTGATTTCTGGCTACGCTGATGCTCTCGGCAATTTTACAGATTTCAAGTTCTCATTCACTGTCTCTTCTGATTATTCCGTGTTATTATGTACCTGTTATCATTATAAACAATAATTCAGTATTTTGTGATAGTAAAATTTGATTATCATACTTTTAATTTCACTATACTTAAATCTCAATAACCAATACCGACTTTCTTTGTAGAACTATAGTCTTTAAGACATTGACATTAATGTATTAGACCTCATATGTCACATAAACAAGATATACGTATGTAAATAATAGGTAATACTTAATTTTTAATCGAAATGTATGTTTCAAACATTTATAGATTCTTGTACCATTTATGTTTTACACAAATAATATATAGTTTGTATGTTAAAAACCACATAATATGGTTTGATTTTTTCAGTATATAACACAAATGAAATTACTCTACCATTGATATTTCAAGTCAATATTCCCCATTTATAATGGAAATTGACACTAAATGTATTCACGATGTACTTAAAGCAAACCGTGATTTAATAATACAAGACATACAAGGCGATGTAATCGCTATGTTGTTTGAAAAAAATGTATTGACCAATGATGAGTATCAAGATATAAAATCTGAGGTAAGAACTATATAAAATATTACAGTTATTTGCTACTTTGTTAATTAAAATTTTTACTGTTCTTAATGGCAGGAAAATCCTAAGGAAGAAGCAAGTAAATTACTAGATTTATTACCGTCTAAAGGTAATTTTGGTATGAAGCAATTTATTGATTATTTATCATCGGAATATTCCTGGATTGCTAAAACAATACAAACAACAATAGAAAATGAGTATCATGATGTTTCTTCAAAAAAAATACGGAATGCTTTAACAATTGGAGAAGTACCTCAATTATGTTTAAGACACATAACTCGAACAGAATTTGTATGTATAAGGGCTATTAGTTGAGTTTTATTTTTAAATAACATTATATTTATAAAACGATTAAGGTAAACAGTTTAAAAAACCAATTACAACTGTTGGAAGCTGGGAACTTTGTTGTTGTATGTGGTATGACTGGTTGTGGAAAATCTAGTTTAGTGGTTGAAGTGTTACAGGATCCGACTATTACAATGGACCTTTTTAAGGTAATCATTAAAATTAATTAATATTAGATTAGGCATTTTCTCCTTCTGATAATGTGAACTTCATTGATATTATTAGTATTTATTTTTCATAAACAATTTAGTTACAATATTGATATCAATAAACATTTACGTATTTTAGGGTTGTGTACAATGGGTAAATGTTGGACGAGGAAATTCAACAGACGTGGGTTGTATACAAGCAGAAGTATTGAATCGGTTACATTCAAATCAAGAACAACTTATATCGCCTCCACTAAACACTGAATATGAAGAAACACAAAAAATACTTACAAAAAAGTAAGTACTACCTGAATATTGTTGTATATTTTTCAATTAAAATAGTTAAATTACTTCCAAACTTGGGTAAGTCATTATTTAGATAAAGTACCTGGAATATTCAACAAATAATGATGAATTTTTCCCAAGAAGGTGTGGAAACATTTTCTTTATTTGCTGGTGTAGTATTAGGGCTTAAGGTTTTAAAATTAGGCTGAGTATAGAACTTAGTGTGGCATTATAATATAACAAAATATGTATATATAGTCAAACTTTTTTATACAAGATAATTTTAACCGTAAAAATTATTTATAATAATATTTATTTAACCCAATGATCTTTGCTACCAAGGGTAATAATAAAAAAAAAAATTCAGTTATACTAATAATTATTCTTGAAGACCTTGCGCTGTTCCCAATGTTTTTTTTCCCACTGTGTTGGCTGTTTTAGAATTATACTAATAAAATATTTTTTTGTTTTAAACATTTGGGTACTATAGATGGAAGCAAAGCTCTATGAAAGAAGGTTTATTAATTTTGGATGACGTTTCTACTTCGGAAATTATAAAATACATGAATATAAATTGTAAAATGTTGATAACAACAAATGATGATGGAGTTATGGATGACATAATTGATTCGCGTATAACATATGTTAAAATTACCGAAGGATTCCTCGAAAAAGAGACATTAGAATTATTTTCAAAATGTTTAGATGTAAACAGCTTCTCTTTACCGACCCAAGCATCAAAGCTTCATAGCATATGCAAAGGTAATTTGAATAGAGAATTTAGTTTACTTTAATTAAAAATACAATTTTCAACAAAGGATTGTTTGTTAGGGTTTCCTCTCACTATTTCACTTATTGGTGCACAACTTGAAGCCCACAAAGAAGACACAAAAAAAAATCCAAACAGATGGAATTTTTACTTGCAGGAATTATCAGATAAACATAAAAATAAAATATCAGAAACGTTTAAGTTAGTTACATACAAACAAACTATCATATAACATATTAATTAGTCTACTAAAAGATAAGATTACTAATGTTTTTATTCTTGTAGGTATAATAGAAAAAGTATTCAACAACTTAAAAGTCTAGAAAAAGCCATAAAAATGTCCATTAACGATTTACCAGAAAACTTACGAAAATATTATCAAGATTTTGTATTGTTTGTATATGATGTAAATATTAAACCCGAGGTAAAACAATTACAATATTTTAAATATATATTAATACACTGTTTTATTTTGAAGAAATCTCAAACATGTTTTAGGTCTTATCTGTTATGTGGAATTTGAATAAAACACAAGTTGAAGATATCATGCTTGAATTTATGCGTAAAAGTTTAGCTGTCAGAATTTGGAATCAACCTTTGAACAGTTACATATATTCAATACACGATTTATTGTTAGACAATTTGAAGAACATGATTAATGACCAGGAAAAAAAAGTAGTTTTGAAAATAAAAATAAAATTTGCTTAAAGGCGATTCTGAAAAAGTATTTTCTTATTCATTTTTTTTTTCAACAGTTATTACATAATAAACTTATAGATCAATACAGAGTCAATTGTCATGGAAATTTTGCTGATCTGCCTAAAAATGATAATTATATATTTTTATACTTTGGTTATCATTTAAAAGAAGCAGGATTATTTCAGGAATTTTCAAAGTGGTTTTTAGATTTGAAGTTTTTAGAATCTAAAACACACGCTACTGGCCCTGCAGATTTATTAGCAGATTTAAGAAAATATAAAGAATATATTTTTGCCAAAGTAAGTTATTATTTAAAAACCATGTTTTATTAAATATAAGTGTTTTAATCATAATTAAAATGTAAAATTAATTTAATTGTAACATATTCAGTTATAAAGTTAGCTAGTACATGTTTGTTGCCTTATTATATGGTATTGTGTATCATTTAGAATGAACAATGTATGGACGAGGTAGAAAATTTTATTAAACGTATTGGTCCCCATATGTACAAAACTCGGTGTGATATTGTCCAGTTAGGTCTCCAGGAACCTAAATATTCCTTTATTTATAAAAAGTCATTGGAAATTTCAAAGTCAAACGGACAATTGTATTTTCATAGCATGTGAGTATTTTTTTTTTCTTTATGTATTTAGATATTCAATAAATTTTTACATTTAAATTAGTTAAAACAATTATTTAAACATTTAGTCTTCCACCATCAAATGGTTTTTTACCTAAGCCAATCATATTTATATCACGCGAGAAAATTCAAACTGTCATTTTCGGAAATAGTCATAATGAAATTATTGTTGGCAATCGCAACGGAGATATTAAGGTAAGAGGTTATTATGCGAAATTGCAATTAAATATAATATTGTTGTACTTTATAAGGTAAAAACATTCTTATATTTTTTATTAATAGATGAGAATAAAAAGAACCTGCACATTGGGGTAGGGGAGATCTCTTTAAAAAATTACTTTATTGCGTAACTTTAGTTGTTGAAGTGAAACTTCTTTAGGTGCGTCATAAGGGTAGTTAACCCGTGAAAACGGGCGAACGCAGATACATATAGGTATACAGTAACGCCTAGCTTTCTTTGATTCTCTTTTGTGCGGATCTTCGTGTACGATAAAGTACGAGTTCCCCCACTTCTTCTCTCTCTTTCTCTCTCTCTCTCTCTCTCATACATATATTTTTGATTTGATTATGATATCTAAATAGATGCGTTAGTGTTTGTTGGCGTTAAAATGTCGCCATTAAAATTAAAGTGCCTTGTAATTCTGCGTGCGTTGATTCGTTTTCACTGACATTTTACGTTCGCACGAAAGTCCACTGTATCTGCCGTATAATAGTACAAAATGCATTCAAGTTGCAAAGACGTTAATGTTCAACCCCCACTTAAACAAAAATTTTTGTTTTTTCCAATTTAATACTATTTAAATTAATATACAAATCTTTACATTAGCATATATTTTATTTCACAATTTTTATAACACCAAGTTCTGTAACACACCGTTATAAAGTTTCACTTTTGTCGCGATTATATGATGTTTTTGGGATTTGATTGTCCCGAGACCCACACAATTTTTTTTAAAATTATATTAATTATAAAAATAATCCTTTTCTGTACAATTAATATGTTTATTTGACATTTAAATTTTCAAGATATTCCTCTATAAAATAAGTGTGACTACAAATTTTTTATTCGTTAAACTGCACCTAAAAAAACGGAATAAAGAAAAAATATTTATTTTTGGTTTTTAAAGTACCTAATTACAAGTAGCATTACAAAAAAAGAATGTTTAATTAATACTGTATAAATAAAAAATAGAAAAAATATTTATAACATTTTACTCCCTATTGTTTCAATAGAGTTGCTAAAAATATAAACAGAAAATTAATGTTTTTAACTTGCTTCTAACAGGTATGGGATGTGATATCAAATAAACTATTATACACTTATTATGGGCATAGTAAGAGCGTTACACACTTGGCTAAGAATAAATTAAAAGATAGATTTTTATCCACGTCAGACGATACAAAAATAATAATTTGGAATATAATTAGTTCCCCTAACAATTCAGAAAGTATTTATCAAATTATTATTATTTTATTATTTTTTTTATTAAATAATTAACTTCATTTGAAGATTTGGTAACAACCCGTACACCGTCGCCTGAGACTAGACAAGATCATTGGCAGAGTGCATTTAATCGAGATTGTATTAACAAGCAATCTAACATAACTGATTGTGTTGTTTCCCTTGAAGGGCATACTGGACCAGTTGTATGTGCTCAGTTTTCATCAAGTGGCGAATTAGTTGTTTCTTCATCAATGGATAAAACTTTAAAGGTAATGCAAATTATTAGTTAATATTTATATCCATTGATAAATATTTTATAATTTTTTATGTAGAGATCGATTTGTAGTATTCAAAGTAATTTTTCTTCAAATAAAAAAATGCATAAACTAAATTTTATTTACACAGATATGGAAATTAGATACTGGAATTCTCCACAAAACAATTATTCAAAGTAGTGTGATTTCATGTTGTTGGTTTATGGAAAGTGTCACTAATGATAGAATAGTATACTCAACAACATTACAAAATGGAGCTGTTTATGGATCTCAATGGCCATTTGACGATAATCCTGGGTTATTATACCCAAGTGAAAAAGTACTGTCAATTTTTCCTCTGCCCGAAAAAGAAGGTAACATTTTATTTTCAGCTTCAATACGGTGTTGTTGGTGTTTCAGAATAAAAAGATAAAAAATATGAAACTTACTATAATTTGTATCATTGGTTTTATAATATCTGTAGCGGAAGATAAAAAAACTATTTTTTGAAATTTTTATTTGAATAAAAATTTTGGTTACATAATTCTTTTAAAAAATATGTGGTAAACAAATAATATATTTTAATACTTATACAATTTTTTTTTCTAGGGGATGATATAATATTAGTGATGACGCCAAAAAAATCTGAACTGTACAAATTGAATTGGAATGAATCTATTCGAATTAAGGAAAGTCCGCATCCAATTGGTTATCAGGAGTACACATCGTTTGCTATTTCAGAGGGAAATGTTGATGCTACTAAAAACTCTCGTTTTATAGCTCTTGCTTTAAATAACGGCACTATTCGAATATGCGATTTATTGACAGGATATAATTTCATGGATTTAGATGACCCTATTCAGTAAGTAATTACATTTATCAAGGTTATTTTCCTGTAAAATAATAACTTACAACATTTTAGGGGTATATTGAACATGGACTGGCTGTGGTCCAACACCGAGCGCAGTAGTTGGTTGTTATGTGCAGCCGATAATGGATCGGTTAGGTTATGGTGTTTAGATGATAGTACTAAGTACATGTGCACTTGTAAGGCGAGTAGAATTACCTTACAAGAATATATGTGTACAGTAAATTTGGGACGACAAGAAACAAATTGTTGTAAATTAAATCCAAATTTCGATGCTATTTGGCTCAACAATAATATTATTTTAATAGCTGCAATGACTAAATGTGGAAGCTTAAAAGTAAATTTAAAAAAATATATTTATATTAAAAATATAACTAAAAAAACTTTAAAATATATATATATTTTTTTCCACTAGATAATATACGAAGGATTAAGTCAGTGGGCGATTATCGATAAAAAAATATCTGCATTGTTTGTTATATGTTTAAATCAAACAGTTGATCAAACAATGATTATTGTAGCGTGCGATGATTTATCTGTACACTCCTTGAAGCAAAATTCGGCAGAATACTTGTTTAGTACATCAAATAAAGTTGACAAAATTTATGCTTGTTGTAATTTTAATGTTTTGATTGTTGCTATGTTGCTTAAAACAGTTGAAAGGAAAAATGAAATGTTATGCCAAAAAATTGAAGTGATTATTTACATAGTATAATTATTTATTTATTTTTCTAAATTATTGTATGAAGTTTATTTTTTGTTTAGATATGGAGAGACAATACAAACATACAAAACATTTATATTAAACATTTTATTGACTGTCATATATTTCCAGACACACTCATTATTATCTACAATTACAATGAGTTAAAAGTATGTTTTACTAAATAATTCCTAGATTTGATATGCTCAAAATGCACTCAAAAACACTTAAGAATTATAAAAAATGTTGGTAAAATTATGTTCCAATTATGCAGAAGTGTTGTTTTCCTAGGAGGGGACGAGTGGCCGAGTGGGTTATGCGGCAGTGTGTGGCGCTCACACAGTTACTGGTTCGACACTTGGTCACGGGCACTCCATTTGCTGGGCGAGCAATCGTCCGGTGAATAGGAGACTCACCCCCTCTCCGGCGACGGATTGACGACCCGTCCCGGACAGCGAAACCGTCTAGAAACTATTATCTCATGATAGCAGCATTAGGCCTTAAGGGGAGGGGGGGAAAGGGTCGTGTGAACAATTTTTTTTTTTAATTTTTTTTTTATTGCTTAGAAAATTAGTTTATCATCTGAAGAATGTTCTCTTAAATTTTCTTTTCGAATTTTTTTTCTTAACTTACTAGTCTTTGCGCGAACTTAAAAGTTAACTAATTATTGTTACTTAATTAATAATAAATACTGATTTTTAGAATTCTATTTATACAAAAAATAGGTATTTTTTGTTAAAAATGATACTGAATTTTTTTTTTAATTTTAGGTTCAGGCAAAGGGTGTGAACGTATTTTAAAAGAAAAATTTTGAAATTTTTTTTAGATAATTAGAGCAATCTGTACACTGTACAGCGCAAAATTGAATTACAAAACTCAAGCAGCTGCAACGCCGCTATGTTGAATTTATTCAAAATTAAATTTTTTTAAACACTTTGAATGGTTAATTTCATGTTGAAATTTATTACATTTTAATAAATTTTAACATCCTATACAACATAATACTAAAAAAACTGCTTTTTACACGACCCTCCCCCCTTAAAGGCTCGATAAACTGATGATGACGATGTTGTTTTTCTATAAATTTGTCGCGCCAACTGTAAGTTATTTGGGTATAACTATGACTAATGTGTGACTACATAAATTATAGATGGGGTTAAGAAATGTTCAGTATATATATATATATATATACTAGCTTAATTTTTTCCAAACTTACATTCTTATAAAATGAAATACAAATTATAATTATGCATTTTCTAGATAATAAATGTACATTCAGGAACTAAATCGAAATTGGAAATAAATAATTGTATTAAGATTAATGGAAGTCTGATGCTTGATAAAACTAAATTAGCTGTCGCTGACAGTGGAAGTAGTTTGAAAATATTCAAAATAATTAATAATGACATTAATAAGTCCATGATAGAACAGTATAAACTGCCATTTAACAATAACGAGCAAACTGTCATCAGTATGTCACATGACTCAAATTTTTTAGTCGTAGGTGGTCAAAAGTGCATTGTTGTAAGTATATGTAAAAATTTGACCGTTTTATGAAATTAAATCACACTACAGTTGCACAGTAACATTTTTACTTTACAGTAACAATATAATTTATAGTTTATTTGGGTGTTAGTTGATTGACAGGTTATTGAAGACAACAAACAAGTTTTTGAGCGACTCAAACATGAACTACGTAAGATCATTGAAATGGTCGTCTGATGATAAATTTTTAACGTCTAAGGAAGATAATCAAATTGCTGTTTACAACGTAAAAGCTGGGGAAAAAATTGCAAGTGTTAGTATAGTGGCTGATAAATTAATTGTGGACTCTAATTTGGAAAATTTTGTAACTATTAATACAGCTGGTCATTTAGTAGTTTTTAAATTATCAAAAAACACAAATTATTGAAGTGTATTTAAGCTATCTATTTAAGATAGAAACACAGATTATATAATAATTACATATAATCTGTGATAGCAATGAGATTGCTGTGCATTATGTGATAAGATCTTTTTTTTTAGTCTTGACTTTAAGCCCAATTAAAAGTAATAATGTTACCTAAACAAGAAATAGAAATAAGAATTTATATTTTTATAATCAATTTTGCTTTGTAAACAATTAATATTTGATACTATAGAAAATAACTTGTTTGTTCTAATTTAATTTTTTTTTTACATTTTTTTCAATAAAAACCAATTTATTTTCAAAAGTATGCTTGTAATAATTAAATAATTGTACTATAAAATATGGATCATGAGACATTGACAGATTTAAATTTTTGTATATATATGTATAGTATCTGTCTAAATCTTGTAACCGATACTATTTAATATTTATCCTACATACTATACAATCATTTTATACCTAATACCTATACTATTCATTTTTAAAAAAGAAATTGTATTTTACTTGCTATTTTTTAATTAATTATCATTGGGTTTTGACCAAATAAGAATACTGGAAAATTAAAATTTAGCTACCAAGCAATCTAAACCGAATTTATAGCTTAACTTCAAAATATTATCTTTTAGGGTTAAGATCTTTGATTTTATAAACAGTATTTTTGTATTATATAGTAGTAATTACGATTCAAGAAAGAAAACAACAGTATATATATATATATTATTAATAATATAAATATATACATCAATAAAATCCATTCTCGTGTACATATATATATATATATACTCAATTTGTGCCTGGCTTGCAATTATATATTTTTGTTTATTCCTAAATAATTTGTGTGCATTGTAATAGTATTTAGAAATTGTACTTTATAGTAATGTTTTTCATGAAATAAATGTTTTAGGAAAAACATAAATTTAAAAAAATTATTTTTATGTTAAGGCCCCTGGATACCGACCGTTTTTTTTAGCCAAAACACATCATTTTTTGTCCATCGCACAGGCTGAACCATTAATCCGATAAGCAATCTTAAAACAGATATGAATTTGTCATAAAGTTTACTTGAGATCGGTCAGAGCACTTTTTTCAATTTTTAATTTTAACCCTTTCCAAATTTGATTTTAAAATTTAAAATTTTATGAAATGTTCAAATGTGTTTTATGCGTAGTAGGAATAAGATATCAAAAAAGTACGCTGACCGATCTCAAGTAAACTTCATGACAAATTCAAATCTGTTTTCAGATTACTTATCGTATCACTGGTTCAGCCTGTGCGATGGACAAAAAATGTACTATTATCTAAACTAAAATGGCTTTTACTCATAGACAAAATTATTTAAACTAAAAATAATACCATGAAGCTCATATAAATTAACCGGTAAATTCATTACCATGGTTGAAATTTAATAAAACCACTTTTTTCTTAAATATTGCCTATACAAAACTCCTTAAAAATGATCGGTATTCAGGGGCCTTAATATTATAAATAACATTTAAAATTTTTAAAGGGTAACTTTTAAAAATCGAGTAGCAATCTACGTATTTTATTAACTGCAGTGAAACGTTAATCAGTTTTGAATACTTGCCAAATTTTAGGTATGGGCTACAGTAAAAAGTAGATTCACTCACCCGTACTTCCCAACTCGCCCCTATACTTTAAGAATGGTAATCACTTAAAAAGTATATATATTCAAATGTGGTCATCGAATTGTAATTAGTTAGTACCACTACATATTATAGTTATAATAGTCGTTTTTAAACAGTGGTGCAAGTCAACTTTTTTGAAAATTGCATTTATATTGTAAGTGAATACTTACTACCTGTTAAATGCCTAAATGACATAACTATATATTCCAGAAAGTGAAATCTATTTTAAATTAACATGCTTGACGATTTTTAATTTTTGTTTATAACAAGAGTGACATAAGTCTATTTACACCCACAGTATAGTGATAATTTATGACATGCACCACTTTTCTTTAAATGAGTTCAACTATGATAAATAAATCTATTTTAGAAGTAAGTTACTATATTTTTTTAAATTTACCATTTAAAACAAATGTTTACTTAAAATAATATATAATTGCAATGGAAAAAATAGATATCTAGTTTAACTTTATGATAATAATCGGGTCACAGGAATATATTTGTTACTAATGCTAACAATACATCGCAAATTCTTTAAGCATTTATAACTAATAAAACAAAATAAAGTTCATTAAAACCACTGTTATGTGCCAATTCATATGGTATTTTTCATACGCTACAGCCGTAAATGATTTATTGCAAAACAATCAAAATAATTTTGAAATAATATTATTGTAAAATGCAATTTGTAATATACAATTAAAGTACACTAAAGAGAATATAAAATCACAGGTATGTCGGTAAATGTTGTGTATGCCATGTACAAGTCAACCAAAGAACACCAACAGCCATTTTACGATTATCAGACTGTACTAGTACACCTATGTTTTTAAAAATGGTCACAGTATATTAGCCATATCCCATAACCGTGATTTAATACGGTTCACAGCAGCTGCAGCTGATGGACCGTAGAGTATGACCCAATAAACAGCTGCTGCTGGTATGTCGCATAGGGTATTACTCTATGGTATGTCGGCGGCAACTTGTGATAACCGTGAAATGGGCGGCCGTGTATTTCTTACGGGTGAAAACCAGTAACCGATAAAGTTGATACTTGATAACACAGGTTTCTGACATACGGCATACCTATTACCTATTTATTTTGTCATGCCGTTATCGGTACGTTCCCCATGAAAATAATATACGGTTAGCGTGAAATGCCCCTCAAGGTCGGCATGCGTACAGAATTCAGCGGTGAACAATAGTAGATAGGTCACATGATTCAGATTTGGTGGTAAACACTAAATAACAATAATAACATTACGGTTATCTTAAAGACTGCCTACCGCTGACGCCTGACGGTTGAAGTGCCGAACTCGTTCAGACTTCAGTCCACAATGATTGAGGAAATATACTGTTTCTGAAATCTAAGTTGTTAATAATTAACGAAGGTTCATTTTTACACGGCCGATAACCTGACAGTGTGTTTACTGATAATTTTTCATTAATCTGTAACAGTATTTGTTACGATTAGTGATCGAATGTACTGGTAATCAAATTACTAGTAACCAACATTTAGTATACTACATACCTTTATAATATTATGTCTCCGACTGCCGACATAATATCTTGAGTTCTGGTCTAATAAATAACGCAATGTATACAATAGTTTTTCTCGAGTAAATATATTGAATTTTTTTTCCAAAAAGCAATGTCTTTTACATTCAATCCAAACATTGAACCATTTCTTATTAAGAACTTCAACATTCAAACTACAATAGGTAAATAAAAACTATAATATGCCAGCTGTATTAAAAATTAAATATATATATATATATTATTCAGTATTAATTACTTTATAGGTTTATTTACCATATGTGTTGGATTAACGGCTTTAGCAATTGTATTCGAGTCCCTAAAAACCTTTCATTATATGTCAAAGGTCCACAAACGACTACGCTGTTGTAGCCAGCCAAATTGCAAAGACTATGTCAATAAAGAAATGTCTTCAGTTACTCTTGGAACGAAAATAATTGAGTAAGACAAATGTTTTATTTTTTGATAGGTATAGAAAACTATAATATATTTTATTTTAGTTGTGTTAAAGGGCTGGGAGTTTATTCCTTACAAATGCTAATTGGATACGTTCTTATGTGTGCCGTAATGACGTACAATGCTTTTGTTTTTATTGCTGTTGTCGGAGGTTATGGTGTAGGGTATTGGCTGTTTGGTTTGACCATGATGCAGTTAACAGCAAAAAATTTATTAAAATCCAATAATGTTCCGATTAAATGTAGAAAATGTACTACAGTAAACAACAATAGTAAGAATTAATATTTTAAAATTGTATTATAACAATTTGATAATGTCATATTATCTATTTGTTTTAGAAAACGGTCATGAAGAAGAAGAAAGCACTTGTACCGAAATTAGTGATAATTCACCTGGTACAAGTTCGACAATAGTAGTAGACGTACATTGCAATAGCTAATATTTTTTCCTGGCTTTATATTCCTCTCCCTATTTTGTTTATTTAGTGAAAATGTTTTTTAAATTTGTTTTATATTACTTTATAGATTTCTAATGAGGTTTTCTTCAAGAAATACTTTTAGTTACCCTTATAATGTTGAGTATATGTTTATTAATGTATCCTGATACCAATTTGTTTTAAAACGTCTCTTATTATTGTTACCTTGTAGACTATGCCATAGTCAATACAGTAAGTAATTAAATAGTCTATTACTTATTAGGTTGACCTAATGGATAATTTTATTGAAGCATAAAGTAAAGATAATATTTAAATAATGTTATATTAACATAAAATACATAAATCTTGAATTTATATTAAGATCAATGTATCTAAATTTTGTTAGTTTTTTTATTAAGATTTTATGTATACCTAAAGAAAAACAAGCTTATTCATTGTTAATTTTATAAAAATTGAATATTATAATTTTCCTTATTTTCTTATAATAACTGTTTTTTTTATTGTCTAATCAAATCCAATAATTAATAATTGTAATACATAGTCAGGTAAGGTTAGATTAAATTTATCTTCACTATATTTATTGTGTTTATATGGAATTAGACTATCCAAAGTGTGGCAAATAGAAAAATAATTCGGCCAAAATTATTTTCGAGCTCAATATCTTTTTAATTTATCATATTTTTCTATTTTTGATATAAAGTGTAAAAGGTAATTATCATTTTTAGTTAATAAAAACAACTTCTAAATTGCACACTAAATGATTGTCATCGTTTTGTTCTAAATGCATTTATAACAATGGTTTTTTTTTTGTCCATATGAGCATATGTAATTTTGGATGTATATTTACATTCCATCATAACTAATGTACAGTAAATTAACCTTTTTAAATTTGTATGGTACAATATTAAATTAAAAAAAAAATGAGCAGAAAACCATATGTTATAAATCAATTCAGTAAATAAATCGAAGAGGGGAATCGTTCTTATTCAGGTATTTTACAAGATTACACAGAAATAAGCAAAGAAATGAGTGAAATCAAACATAAACAGGGTTAATAAAAAATTACACTTGTTCTTCAATATTTTTCCATTCGTCGGGATTTATGTCATAATCGACCATGATTTGTTTGAGATGCCACCATTTGCCCAAAAAACCAATATCTATGGCTCGTTGAGGAATTTGCAGTATTGTTGGTTTTATGTAGGAACAGTTTGCTTTGAACAATTGAATGTCGTTATTGAACTCGTCGATCCAGATAACTGAAAACAGCAATAGGTCAAACCTTTTAACAATGCCCATGTTATAACATTTTTCCAAATATTCCAAACGCTGTACAGTATTTGGATTACGTATTGTAGGTGAAATATACAACATTGAATTTGCACATTCCAGAAGTTCAGATCTGAAACTATTTTCATCGGGATTATTGGATACACAATAATATACACAGCCTCCTAGTGTACTGGCCAAAACACTTTTGATAGGATTTTCTTTGATATAAGTACCGACACCTAATGTGGATTCGTAGTAATCTTTGGCTACGCTTTCCCAATACGTTTTCCAGCGTTCAACAATTGTACCGCGAAAACGTTCCGGAAATGCAAACCTTCCAGACTTTTGTTTTAAGCTGCTACTCGTAAGAGTACCATACCATTTAATCAGTTGACGAGAACAAAACATAATGTTTTCTTTTTGACAAAATTAAACTATTTTAACTTAAAATCGATTATAAAAAGATCAATCTAATAATGATTGACAATTGTTCTTACTTATTAGGATTTATGTTACAGCTTATACTACTCCATGTGGATTTATCGTAGAACTTTTTATCTTCCACTGACTGTCCTTGTTGTTTTTAGTCGCGTCTATGTTAACAGCTGATTTATAAGTGAAAGATAACTCCAAGATAAATCAAATACTATCACAGATTATATGGAACAGGTTAGCCGTCGGTATTCTGTAATAATATGATTTGTACACGACCAACCGGTCAGAATACGTTATAGATATAATTTTAGTTATTCAAATTTCAAATATTTTATTCAAATATAGTAATTTGGAAATTATTAAAAAAAAATATTTTTTTTTATTTCAATTGATATTTTCTTTAGTTTGTTTTAGTTATCATTGGTTATTTAATAAGGAAGTAATAAAAAAAAAAAATATTTTTTTTAAAAGTTAGATTTGTATTATATACTAAACAAATGATGGCATTATTTAAGTTAAATATGAAGTTTAGAAGGAATTTTTTAATAACATGTTTTGTAACGCCAGTCAAAGCTTTTTATCATTTAATTATATATGGTTGCTGTACAGAGATGGCCAAATTATTTTAGCAGATTCGGGAAGACAGCAATATAACTTTTTCAAACAAACAAAAAGTTTATATAGACTTATATATAACTTAAAATATTATATATCTATAAGCACGCACGGTAACAAATATCAAATAAATAATATATTTTTTAATAAGACACAAGGATGTATTAAAATTAACAATCGTTGAACATTTCCACATTGATCTCTTTAAAACAAAACTTTAAATACAAATATGTGAATAAATTATCATCAATTATAAATACTATAATAATCAAATAAATGTAAAATTAAATAAAGGACGGTAGTATCATTATATTGTATATTTATACATTAACTATTCTATTAATAACAGTAAACTTTTCTAATATTTGCTAAAAATGATAAAAATGTGTTGTTTTTTTTAGTGACCTATACCATGCTTTAATCAAATGACTAGGCAACATATCTGGAATTGCACCAAGTATTCTTAAAAAAATATGTAATATTTACTAGGTCACATTTATTAAAATATAAATATTATTTATTAACATTATGGTTTGCAATCAAAATGTATTGATAAATATATAATTAATTTTGGAAATCCTCTTTGATGAATGATGCACTCGTGGATGCATAGAATTTACGTACCTACTGGCTTGAAATAAGAAGAAATATTTTTAGTGCAAGATTTTTTTGTTTTAGGACTTTTAGGTATACCGAGTTTTCGTTTACGATTGTTATTTACAGTTTTATTTGGAGATTTATGTAAACCATCAATTTTCGCTATTTTATTTACATTTTCAACAGAATTTAACTGTTTGCTTAGTTCCAAAGCTATATGATGATCCAAATGTTCATCATATTCCTCAATATCGATTAACTTATTACATCGATCACATGACAACTTGAATGGATTATCTTCAATAGCGGTTTCTACAACAGAATTTTCTTCAATAGATAGATCATCTCTTATAACCTGTTTACTAGGAGATACATAATCAAGTTTTTTTAAGAAAACCCCTGTAGCGAACGGTTGTTTAATCGAATGGGAATCATAAAGTTCTTTTTTATCTTCAGAAGTTACTTTATCTGATTTATACGTGTTATTATCTTCATGGTTTGTTTTATTGAATTCTGTTAGTGAAAACTCTCCAGTTTTATGTGGTTTTATGGGAGGAATTGATTCAAGTTTTTTAAAGAAAAAACCACCAAGTTGACTTGTTGATTTCAGTTTGTATTGCTGTGATTCCTGATGTATGTTATTGGTTTCATTAATTTTTTCAGATTTCTCCGAATTTAACTTTTCATTATTAGTTATTGAATCATTGCTTTTAGAAATTGTTGATGGTTGATATATTTCTTTTGGTTTCTCAAAAACTTGTGTCAATACAAGACAATCATTTTTATTTATTTTGTCTACATAAGTTTCAGAATGTATTGGTTGTTTGCAGTCAAGTGCAGTTGAATTAATGTCATTCGTTTGTTTTGTCTCTACCGCTGTAGCTTTATTAAAATAATTGTTGATTAACGATTTTCCCTCTTTCATTTCTTTGAATTTCCCAATAGCTAGTCCTATAAGTGTCAAAGGATTTTTCCTAAAACAATTATTATGCTGCTTTAAAATAACATTTAAAATTTATTTTAAAAAGTATAGTACCAATTTATAGATGATTTTTGATTATCAGTCATAGAATATAACAGTGTATGAGCTGTGTTCAATAATTTGTCACGGTTATATGTTGTTACTTCCCCGCAATGCGATGTAGGGAGACTAGTATCTCTGTTTTGATATCTGACGCTGACTGTCATTGACGTTGCTCGTCTTTTATTCTAAACAAAATTTTACATGTGTTGTTTAAGAAAATGTTACAAAATCCTCTGCTCCTCATATAGCTGTCTGAATATGCAAATGACATACTGTTTTTAGGTCTGCTTCTAATTTGTCAACAACATCATCTATTAACGTGCACACCCAATGATTAACATCATTTTTTACTTTTAACCCCAAAGGAAATGATTTGCAACTGCCAATTGATTTAGGAATTAATCTCGATTCAACTGGTTCATTATCAATACCCCTTGAAACTTGATACAAAAAATGACTGAAAAAATTATCAGTTATTGATTATACAGTTTTTTATTTAAAATATATTTATCAATTAATAAATGACACAACTAGTACCTGGTTTTATCATCAAACTTTTGTCGTAAAATATCTAAAGGAATTATAGCCAAATCTGACATGAAAACACATTCAAATTCTTGTGCAACCCTAATGCCTAGTTTACCACCCAAATTTCGTACTTTTTTTAGTGGCACCGATCTAAATAGATGTGGTATGCTAGATGGGGGTAATAATGTCTGCTGGTTGGGCTTATGCAAGCCACACGCTAACTTGGCTAAAATCTGTAATATAAATAATAAGTTAGCAAAATATTTTACAAAACAATATCTGTTTTCAAAGTTATGCAAAAATTATTTTCATAATGAATAAACTGATTATTTAGTGAATAATATATAATTTTTTTTTTTATTCATGAATAAAATGTTTAGATTAAAAATGTATTGAAAAGTAACTTGATTAAAGCCCAAACAAATTTGGTGGTCAGGGGCACTGCCCTCAAGCCACCATTAAGCAATCAAATTAAATTTTTTTTGGCGATTTCAAAAAAGTCCAATTTTTGGACAAAAACCACAAAAAAAGTGGCCAAAAGTACATTTTCTCAAAATATAATATATTTTTATTCATACATTTTAGTTGAGGAATTGTTTTTAAAAATATTGGAAATTTTGGTTGCCCATTATATCTAAAAAACAGTTAGAAAAAATTAATTCATTCTAAAATATAGAATAAGTATAATTTAAATTTATTTAAAATGAGTGCATAAATTAATTTATATAAATTAATCTTAGGATTCTTCCTTTAGAAAATGTCTTAGGGAGGTTATATAAGTTTTTAATTATAACAGACATGTGGCGACAGGTATGTCATACATATATTATAACAGGTATGTGTTATACCCAAGCCATCTATACTTATATTAAAGAATATAATTTCCAAACAAGTTTAAATTAAAAAAACTATCAACATTGAGTAAATAATTGCAGCTGGTCACAATCTATAGTTAAGTACATATTAGTGGTGGGACTATTTGAATAAAAAAAATTTGAATATTTGAATACTTTATTCGCACGAATATTTGTTATTCGAATAACGAATATTCAAATTTTTTATTCGAATATTCGATGGGTTATTCAAATATTCAATCTGATTTTTCGAACATTTTATCATTTTCTTTGCAGGATTAATTAGATTAAAAAAAAAAATAATTAAGAGACAACTAAGGTGGACCTTGATATATTTTTAATAATTTTTTAACAAAATAAATATAATTATAACAAATTATTCTTTTGACAAAATAAATATTATTACTTATTACAACAAATAAGATTTTAACAATTTATATAGATATAATAATTACAAAAAAACATAAATTTGACAAAATATTCGAAAATTTGAATATTCAAATTATTTGATTACTATTTGAATTATTCGATTACTATTCGAATTATTTTCATACGTATAGTATTATTCGATTATTCAAATAATTCGAATAATAGAAAAATTCGATTCGAGGTCTCAGCTCTAGTACATATAATATTATTATACTTAGTTTTTTAACATTCCTAAATGAAAAATCTTAGGGTTAATTTGCATAAACTAATTTAAGCATTGATTTTACATAAACGTTATATAATTAATTATATATATTGTGTATTATATATTTTAGAATGTATTTATTTTTTTTAAAAGGTTAAAAAAATATTTTGAAAGTATACTTTTAGCCACTTTTAATGTGATTTCTGCCCACTGTGCAGCAGAACAATTTTTAATAATAATAATATTTTACTATTGCCTGTGCTTCTGCAGCTTATTCTTATGTATAAAAAAAAAAAAAAAAATAGCAGTACTACGAGTTAAAAACTTACTTTATTATTTGCTATTCCTGCTGAACATCGAAAACCGGTTTTCAAAAAAATTGATTGTCTCAGATTTTCTACCATCATGGCAGCTATTGTTAAATGTAGTAAATTTTCATCTTGTAGCTCATTATTATATACATCGTTCAGCCAAGATTTGATATATTTACTATTACCTTCTAAAAAATAAACATCAAGTTTTAAAATATTATTATGATGGTTGAGATTGAAGGAATGCTCAATTTTTATTATACTAGACTAGTTTGTATTCCTCTGCTAGCTTTATTATAGCACAAACTCTTGCTATAGTATTTGCTATTATTTTCATATAATAATAATTTATTATTATTTCTTACTTACCCGTAGAACTCTTATCATCTGAATAACCCTCAATATATGTATTAGGTAAATCAGATTCAGTGATCACTTTATTGCGATTTGATATAACATAATTATTTACTGCACTAGTTAAATCTAAATAGGCTTCATCAATACTAGCTCGTTGTACGCATGGACAAAATTCACTAAGGACATCAAACACTTTTTGACTCGCTTCCCGGTATCTACAATAAGTTTTTATTAGATAATGATTATCATACTAAATATCAAAATTATCATACTAAAATTATTAAGAACAAATTTAAAACTAAAAATATAAGTTCAAAGCAACTGAAGTTAGATAGGATTTATTTATCTTACTTGGATAGGTCTGCTTTACCGTGGAGTTCTTTTACACGAACTAAATTTAAATCTGGGCAAGTCTTCAACGCATCGTCTCCTCTCATATGACGCCCAACTCCTTTTGCTCTTGCCTCATAATTTACAGCTATTATCCTTCAATAGATTTTAACAAATAAATTATAGTTTCTTATGACTAACAATATTGAGTAAATTATTTTACCCGCCACCTCTCCAACTATTATATTGTACAACAGCTACTGGTTTTCCAATTAGCGATTGATTATGCTGCACTTCTACTTGACAGTAAAAACAATCCATGTCAACTAAAACTATTAATCGTTTTGCATTGAACTCGTCCATTATATCTAATATTTAAAGTTTAATAATTAATTAAGCATGGATAAAATTAATATTTCCTTTGAAAACGTAAAATGAGTCTATACAAAATGTAATTTAAAAAAAATAGCCTATTCAATGATGGTGAATTATTAAGTATTAACTGAATAAAACATCTTTATTAATGTTTTACAATTCAAAATTTTAATTATAGGTCTTTAGAGTATGGATAACATTGTTATTAACTATTACTATCGTATTAGATTAACTGTTATCACTTATCAGTTATCAGTCATAATAAAAAATTTGTTCCATGAACATTTAATTAAAATGTATTCTGTTGTTTGTAATCAATTACGGATTTAATTTATCCGTGGCCTGTGTATTTATTACTAATTAATTGTATAAATAATAGTATGTCTGTCCCATTCCCATGTACGTCTTTCTTTTTACCATTTCAACAATAAATATTATATTACAAAACTATGGAAAATTGTAGTATGTAATGAAAATATTCTCTCTCGTTCCAATATGTATACTTTATGTTTATCCAATTATACTTTATTTTAGTAATTAAAACATGTTTTACAAAATATGTTAAAGTTTTTATTTGAATATAATATTGTAAATATGAAAATTTGTTTATTTTAAATAACATCAGTATAAGTATATGTTTTTCTTAGGGTGTATATTTCGATAAAAAATACTTTAATATCAAAGCGTTCCAGAGTTATACCTAATAAGTAATAACTAAATCATAACCATAGATATAACTTACCTACTTCCTGCCTCCTAGAGTAATCGACCCTCAAAGCTCGAACTTAGTGCAGTATCAAAAATTACTTGTTACTACGGCCGACCTGCTGTTAGTTTTTAATTTTGAAAAGCAATACGGTTTTTGCGGTCTTATTATTTGGAATGATAAAAAAAATCGTGAGATTTTGAGCTAAAGCTAGAAATGTAAAATCGTGATAATGTTTTTAGACTTTTCAAACAAATAAATAAAGCAAGTAAACCAGGCAATGAACTGTAATTATTGCATTATATTATGTTATATAAATATTTTCGTGGTCGGCTCCCAGCTTAAAACATCATATTAAAAATGAACCATATTAGGTATAATAATTTTATTTAGCTAATTATAAATTTTTAAAAATAACTATCAACAACTTTAGAGGGAATAATTTACTTAAGGCCCCTGGATACCGACCGTTTTTTCAGCCAAAACACATCATTTTTTGTCCATCGCACAGGCTGAACCATTAATCCGATAAGCAATCTAAAAACAGATATGAATTCGACATTAAGTTTACTTAAAATCGGTCAGAGCACTTTTTTCAATTTTCAATTTTAACCCTTTCCAAATTTGATTTTAAAATTTAAAATTTTATAAAATGTTCAAACGTGTTTTATGCGTAGTAGGAATAAGATTTCAAAAAAGTACGCTGACCGATCACAAGTAAACTTCATGACGAATTCAAATCTGTTTTCAGATTACTTATCGGATCACTGGTTCAGCCTGTGCGATGGACAAAAAATGTACTATTATATAAACTAAAATGGCTTTTACTCATAGACAAAATTATTAAACTAAAAATAATACCATGAAGCTCATATAAATTAACCGATAAATTAATTTACATGGTCGAAATTTAATAAAACCACTTTTTTCTTAAATATTGCCTATACAAAACTCCTTAAAAATGGTCGGTATCCAGGGGCCTTAAACGTTAATAGTAAGTTTAACTGTTTTATTTTTTATCAATAGTCGTACATTTTATTATTTTTAGAAATGCTATTATTGCGAGAAATGTTACTATTGTAAGAGTTATTTTTTTTTGTGTTCCTATCCTTTAATTAAAAATGATATTGCTTTTTATCGTAAGAATGAAATTTGATTTATTTATAATATTAGAGTTACAATTTATTTCGTAAAGGTGTAATATTTTTTTTAAATAATATTTTGCTTATCCGAGTACAGTCATTCAAACAATACGATTTTAGCAAATCTGGGGCAATGAATTATTAACCTGAAAGTGATTCAATATCTGGCAAAATCCTCGATACTAATGAGGGGCGAATTGAAATTTTTTTCATTCCTAGGCAAATAATATACTACACCATATTGCCAAAAAAATATTTTCAGATTTTTTAAAATAAAAATATAGTCATTCTTGGCGCTTTATACAACTGCTTAAATGTCTGCCCATAAATTCTCCGCTTATGCGGATTTCGAGATAAATACATAGTGTAAGAATATCACGTGCAGACTGCAGTGTTATTTATTATTATCTGGATTTATGTCACACTGTTTGATGTATTGATAACATTTGTTTAGGTTTTGAAAATAACACTGTCCACTGATAAAATTAAGAATTAACTTACCAAGCTAAATTACGTACGCAATATATTATATTTCAAGTTTTATTTTTGTGTACTACTATTTTCTATTATATTTTGTGTTGTGTGTTTTATAAAGTAAATTTGTAAAAATGGCAGACCCGTTAACACTTTTACGAACGTATAATATTAACAAAAAAGAAATAATAATCAAGGACAATCATATATTGTTTGGCGATTTGTCTTGGCCAAAAACAGTAAATACCAACTTTTTAATGTATGGGTAAGTACTCCTGTTTTTGTCAAAACTTTTATGTAATCATTCAGCTCCACAATCCTCAGCATATTTTTTCAATTGGTTAATAATGTTATTTTTCACTGTACGATGTAAATCTACATTGTTTTTTACAGACAAGACTTTTTAAGTATGACTTGTTAAATGTTTTCATTTCTACTTTTAGCTCTGGAAAAGATGGCGCACCTAAAGAATATTATACGTTAGAATGTCTACTTTTTCTTTTAAAAAATGTCACATTGACACATCCTGTGTATGTACGGCAAGCAGCGGTAAGTATCTAAATTATTGCTTACATATTTTTTTTCCCATTTTTTCCTGATTAACATGTTGATCAAAACATTTTTAGGCTGAGAATATCCCTGTAGTAAGAAGACCTGATCGAAGGGAACTTTTAGCTTATTTAAATGGCGAATTATCTACTTCTACGAGTATTGATCGAAGCGCTCCACTTGAAATCCCTACACAAGTATAGACTATTTAAATTTTAATTATGTAGTTTTATTATTATTTTTAAAAAATGTTTCTATATAAGGTTAAACGAAGTGCTGTTGAGGATGTTCAAGAATCAATTGCTAAAAAGCCACGTATGGAAGATACGCTACAAGTGCAAAGAGTTAAACAACAGCTGGCTGCCAGATTAGACGCTCCTAAAGAATCAGCCGTCAATGTCGATAATATTAAGTAAATAATATTTTGATTATTACAAAAACAAACAAATTTTTTAGAATTACACGGTAAAGCCATTCAGGCTCTTCGGCCAACCACCACTTTTCTCCTTCTATTTCTATTAGTTGCTTTTCCTTTGCCATTATTAATTCCCAGCATGTTTAAATTTGATGTACTCTATTCATCTATCTTTGTTAAGATTCATCCTCTAGTGGTTTCTTACTCTTTTCCATTTTACCACTTCTAGAATAATTTATTTTTGTATCCTATAACGTGTCCTGTCTAACTTATTCATTTGCTTTACATTATTGCTGCTATATCCTCTTCTGATATATTTCTATACAGTGGGTAAGGCGGCAGTGCGTTGTTGGCACCCACTGTCGCCGGTTCGACACTTGGTCACGGGCGCTCTGTTTTCCGGACGAGCCATCGTCTATCGAATATTGTAAGGTTTTGTTCATCTTTTATAATTGTGAACTATGGCTCCTTGCTTAAAGTACAATGAGACGATGTCTAAATAATGTTAAGAGTTTATAAATATTTTTTAAATGTTAAATTTTGTTTCTTTATTTAGGTCACTTTCAGAAGCCATGTCTGTAGAAAAAATCGCTGCGATCAAAGCAAAGCGTTTAGCAAAGAAGCGTACTACAATCAAAGGACATGATGACATCGGCTTAGGACCTGATTTACGAGTTATGTTGGATTTTGATGTAGATATTACAAAAGATATAATTAAAAGAGAAAGACAGTGGCGAACTCGGACAACAATTTTACAAAGCAATGGAAAAGTAAGTAAACTATAATTTTTGTTACTTGTTATTTGTTTGCATTATATTAGTTGTTATGCCAGCTTGATCGGCTAACTAGGAATTTAGTATAATTAAAAACATAGTAAATAATCATTTTAACTTATATGAGTAAAAGTTAAATTTTAAAGATACTGCATTTAAGCCCAATCACATTAAATACTAGATTACTAGTACTAGTTACTTAAGTGTACCCAATTTTGTGTTAAATAAATATAACTATAGTTTTTCTATTTATATGTTTATAAATAATAACAATAAATACCATTTTTAATAAAGGTATTTGGTAAAAATATATTTGCCATACTTCAATCAATTAAAAACAGAGAAGATGGTAGATCACGACCGCCTCATAGTATGGCGGCAACTCCACGTGCCGCACCACCTAAACCGACAATTCCACAGCCTACAGTGTATAACCGTTATGATCAAGAACGTTTTATTAAATCTAGAGAAGGTAACTAAAATATGTTAATATTTTAATAATCTATAAAATATAATTAATATCTAGATCAATTTACTGTTCATTCGAATATAATTTTATGTTAGATACGGAGGGTTTCAAAATTGATACTATGGGAACATATCACGGAATGACTTTGAAATCAGTGACTGAAGGAACGGTCCCAAAGAAGCCAGTAGCTACTGTTACACCTGTACAACAGTCATCACGGCCACCTGGAACACAAGTAAGTTGTTAATGATATTTATTTCAAGTTTACATCTGTCAATGTGTGTGGTGCAGTGAGGTATACGAGTTCTAATACATTTTTTGTATCATAGTCTAGTTAAAAAAAGCAGATTTAAAAAAATAATATGCTATGCTCGGGGGAAATGATATTTCTTGATATTCTTGATTGTAAAAATATATATCAAAATATTAGATACCGGTATAAAGTGGTATTGGCTCAGTTCTAATTAGAAGTTATAATAATAATAAACATCAGAACAACAAAAAATATTAAATTAATTATTTTATTATTATTATAATTATCATTTAAATTACTTTATTAATAATTTAAATTTAATTATTTTTAAGTTTTCGGAAAGGGATTTCTTGGTAAGTTAATGACATTTGTGTTTAAGTATATTGTTAAAATGTATTTAAATTATATTATGAATTATTTGCAGGCCAAATTGTCTGCTTCCCAACAAGCAAAACAAAGAGTGTCTCGAACTCCAATTATCGTCATTCCTGCAGGACAGTCTTCCTTAATTACCATGCATAACGCTCGAGAAATCTTACAAGATTTGAAGTAAGCAATTTTAATAATTTAATAAATACTTTTTAAATAGTTACTTTGTTTAAAAATATAAAAAAAATTCCCAAACACTGAGACCTAGCGAAAGAGTTGAGTATTTTATAGTTTGTTCATTTGGCAAATTATGATGAATGTAATTTAACCTCAAATGCTAATTCACTCTTTTGCCCGTCAAACCACTCTTCTTTATTATAATTTTTCTATAAAAATATTAAATTAGATTAATTTGTATTAAAGGTGTATGGATTTTGTTTAGTAATAATAATATAAGGCTACTAATAAAGACATATTATAAATTATTAAAATAGCTAAGAACTGATTACTGCAGATTCAAATTTTTATGTTGTTAACTCCCAATTTTTAACTAAAACTATAATCTTAAAAAAAAAAGGTTATAAAAAATCATTACTTATAAAAGCTTCACATTGGAGTTGAACAGAAAACAATACTCACATTTTACTAATGCTTTTAAAGAGTAAAATAATTTAGTCGGAATCTAAAACAGTGTTGAACATCTATTAACTGAAATTTTAGTAGAGAATATAGTTATTTTGGTGTTTTCTTGAATTGTAGTATTTTTGTATTATTAAATTATAGTATATATTATACTCGATAGATTTGTGTCGACCGAAGAAAAAAAACAAAATGGCTTCAAACGCGATAATGAATTACTTCTTCAACGTCGTAAAGATGGCGGCATGACTGTACCGTATCGAGTAGTAGATAATCCACAAAAACTGACACAGAGTGAATGGGAACGAGTGGTTGCTGTGTTTGTTATGGGTCCAGCGTGGCAGTTCAAAGGTTGGCCCTGGAGTGGAAATCCTGTAGAAATTTTTTCGAAAAGTAAGTACAATATCAGAGTTGGTCGTTATTTGAAAATGTTTTTAATTAAATCATTATTTAATAAAAAAAACGATTCAATTGAAAAATTTTATATTAATTAATATATTTTTCAAATTATGATTTATATTTAAAAGAAACATGGTCATTAAAACCACTTATAATATTATAATATTTTTGTTGTTAGTTTATTCTATTAATAATGAATACAAAATGTAATTTGTAATAATTGTTATAATATTATATTTGTGATTTCTTCCAATCATTTTATTTGCAATTTCTAAGTCCGTCAACTGTGTGGATTAGAATTTTTCCCAAAAATGTTACCAGTATGTTTGTTTTATTTGTCTAGATAAATTGAATTAAGTTTGTGGCGATTGGGAGTTTGGACTTAGTTTTGTGGGAATTTTTTATTTTGTCCGTGATCTATTGAAGTTATCTATCTAGTTTATGTAGGTAGTTTATTAAACTCGGTATGTGTAAAAATGTCGGCCCTTTAATTAAAAAGTTTTAGATGTTATGACTATTTTTGCTGTTATCAGTGGATCTTTCCATATACTATTTCACCAGGATTAAAGACCTTTTTTTGGTTATGTTACTATGGAAATTAATATTTTTTTGTTTTTTAATGATTTAATTTCTAGTATAAGTAGAATTGGTTTTTGAAGAAGTAAAGTGCCAATAATTTTAGGCATCATATTTATATTTAATGTATGTATTATTTAATAAAAATATTTTTGCAGTTTGTGCATTTCATTTAAAATTTGATGAAATGAAACTGGATAAAAATGTAGCTAACTGGGCTGTTAATGTACTTCAAATATCGAGGACGAGACGGCATTTGGACAGAGCCACTCTCATGGTATTTTGGGAAAAATTGGATAAGTATGTATCTTAAAAAAAAAGTTAATTAAAAAAAATAACTGTATGATATCACTAGATAAATAACAATAATAATAAATAATTTATAATTACCTAAAAATAAATAGTAAGACAAAATAAAATTAATTTTTTGTAAAACGTGATATTAAATAAGTAGGTAAATCATTTATTATTAAAATAAATAATTTACTATTTAGAAAAATTGCACACTAAATGTATTTTATTATTATTTTTCAGTACCTTAATAATAAAATAAATATTAAAAAAAACAAAACTATAAATTAATTTTGATTAAACTCGGGGACTCGGACGGGCCGGAACCATACTTAAAAATACCAGAACATATATTTTAAAAATATGAATCGTTATTTGAAGTTTCAGATTTTTTTTGTTTATAATGAATTTGGAACCGGAGCTTATATATTTACATATTTATTTTTATAAGTATTGTGTATTATAAAAGTAGCATATTTTAAATTTTACCCAGCAAAAAAAAAAAAAAATCCGTTAGAAAAAAAACCAATTAGTATAATATTGTGATAAATAGTATATATTCATTTTTATTGTTTCTGACTTTCTCTTGGCTATATCTATTGGCTAATATAGAAATATCATCTTAGCCTTACAATCCCAACTAATAGGGTCGGCCACCCTAGTTCTACACCTCCATAGAGCTCGATCTCCTACATCTCGTTCAATGACCCCAGCTATCATATCACTCTCTACTCCGTCTACCTATCTTTCCTTCAGTTTTCCTCTTCCTTTCTTTCTCTCTACATTCAGCTTCATAACAACTCTCACTGTCTCTGCCTCATCCCATCTCATAACGTGACCAAACCATCTCAACCTATTCTTTCTCATTTTCCCCACAATTGATGCATCTCCTACTCTCCACTTATGTATAAATTTCTTATTCTATCCTCCCTAATCACTCCACTCATCCATCTTAGCATTCTCATCTCCACTAAACATTCATCTCTGTTCAGTTTTCTTGTCTACTGCCCAACAATGTAATTATTTAAATATAATGTATAATTATAATGAGGATCTTTTTATTACAAAACAATTTACAATTTATATTTTTATTTTTATGTAGCATTAATATAAACTTTACATTTTTTTTCAGACATATAATGAAGAGCAAACCAACTTTAAGATTTTAAGTTTGAATGTTCACTCTAAAGTCATAATATAAAATGGTGAACAAATAAAGTATTCAATAAGTATTTTTATATTCATCATTATAAATATGTCTATGACATTACACTGTTACAACATTAGTTATAGAACAAAATGTTCATATTTTGTTTTATTGCATATTCTGCTCGAAGTCCAAATCATTTTTTTAATTTCTTTTGGTAGTCTTAAAAAGAATTTAGTTATGTCCCATGTTCAAGTATAAAACAATTTAAAAACTTTTGTTGTACTATTATGTTAAGTTACTTGTATATATTTTTTTGAAACTCCGTTGTTTAAATGTAAATTTAAATTTAGTGTATGAATTAAAAATAGAAAAACAATCTTGTAAATATTATAATCTATCCAAAACTATTATTTTATTTTTTGAGACATTGATTTGTTCAAGGTGTACAATTTTATATTAATTAAAGTTATTATCTAAAGTTTTAAAACCTTTAATCAAATATTTCTTATTGTAAGTCTGTTCTGATAAGTTTGAAATAAAAAACAATGTTAACGTTTTAGATGTTATTAGTCAATGTATTTTAATTTTTTCTTTCTTCGGTTGATCAGATAAAAATAGTTTATGTAAACATTTAAAATTCAGTGTGTTGTTTAATACATATATAGACAAATGTTTGTTTATAATTGTGTTCAATTTACAAAATCCATGTATTAATGCACAAATTAGAAATCAAACTATTTGATAATATAAAAAAAAACAACTAATTATTTTCAAATATCACGACAAATAAGTATATGGCTAAGAACTAAAAAAAATGGTTTCAATAAACAGAAACTCGTAGATTAGATTATTAGTTACAATAGATTTCTAATTTCATTATGTTCCCAAAGTATTATAAATTGTTTAATATTAAAAAATGATTCCACAAATAAAACCTATTTAGTATTCACTACAAGGGTTTCCCCTAAGGTAAATTAGTATCTTAGGGATTTTTAAAGATTTTTCGGTTGTCAATAATGTTATTATTCTGTATGGTTGTACTTGTGTAAACCAAAATCGGTAGTAAATATCTTTTATTTCCGAAATAGCACTGACAATATTAACATTTTTTTAATGATAAAATCATTGTTCATTTGTATGTTTTGACATTTTTTTACATTTTTTTCCAACTTTGATGTACAAAGATTACTATTGACGTGCTGTTTACGTTTTTGGCAGATTTTGGACATTAGTTGCATTAATGTATGAATTGTCTAATTTTTTTTATTCTGGTAAATGTATCATTTGCGTTAATATACTATTTATTTATACTGCCGACTGTCTTAATAAGAACGATTTTTGTAATGTTTTATTTTAACTCGTTATTAGATTGTGATTATAAATGTGTTATTGGCAATAAACATAATCACTGCTGGATTTACAATTTGTCATCTCGACTCTTATAGTAGATTTTGGTAATAATGTTATTACATTTATCCTTACTCGGCGCCTGTTTAACTACACACTAGGGTTTATTATATAGTACCATTGTGCTTAACCCCATCAAAATCGTTACCTCATTTTGATTTGAAAATTAGTTTATAGTTTATACATGTACATGTTTATAAGCTGAGATTGTGCCACTCGTTTTCCATACACTTGCCCTAACCCTTCAGTGTTGTTTCGGTTTGCTAATAACAAGTTTTACTAGCAATTTAAAATTCATGTATTATAAAGTATAAACAAAATATATATCTATAATTTCACAACTATAACACTACAATGATTTTTGGATCAAGAAACAAAGTAAATCTGATTTTTCGCTGAATCGTTTTATTTAATTTTTAACCCAATGGAAAATTAGATAATTCTAATTTTTGGTTTTTTAATATTGCTCTGAACTTTGAAAGCAAAATTTATAAAATAAATTGACGTGCCAGAGAAATAATTCTGAGGCCAAATTCGAATTCTGTGAGAAAAAAATAATATATTGGTTTTATTCCAAAATCGTGTTGTGCAGTGTGATTACAATAAATATTAGTATTTATATAAAATAAGAGGTGCTCGCCTATTATGTAACAGTGAAAAATGGGTATATTTCTTAGGTTTTATCGTTTGAAAAATGCCATTGATCGTATTGTGTTGTCGATAGTGCGATTTTTCGGCAGTTTTGAATCCAGATAAAGAGTGTCCACGTGGAAAACAGTAATATAAAAAAAAGTGATAAGATTAATTGTTATTTTTTAATTAAAAATTAAATTACAATATTATATTATTATTATGATTTTTATACGCTTCCGTGTACTTGTTGTATTATAAAATTGTTGTTGGATTGTTTTTATAATTATCGTTTATTTATAATTTGCCATCCCATTATTTCATAACGTCATTAGGTAATATATTATTATTTTATTCACGAAATATGGGTCACCGTAGTTTATCTGCTTGTTGCTATTATTATTTTATAACGTTATGAATTTGTCGAAACCGCGTTTATGGTTCATCTATAAATTATAATCGTGGTTGAAACTATCTATATAATATGTACTTGTTTCAAGTGTTTCAAGTGGTATGGTCAGTTCAAAATATATTTTAATAATACAATCTACTGTACCGTGTTATAACTTATAGTTTAATTTTGGCGTTAATTATTTGATTTTTTTTCACCCGAACCACATAGTCTGTCGTTTAAATGCATATAGTCTTTAATATATTTAGAACAATTCACTGACCGAGTTGAAATCGAATAATCATGTAAGGAACTCGTTGTTGACCTGACAAGGGGTCTAAACATTTGGAATCCGTGTTTTATCGAAGTGATGAAATAGACCGAACCGCACGAGAAGCGTGTTGGTAAACGGTAAGAGGTTTCTTTTCCGTTTTCTCGACGATGAGAAATAATTTTAACTGCTTGCGCACATTATACAAATGAGAAAAGTTTGTCTTAAAAGATGATTGTCTACTGAATAAATGTAATTGCGCAATAAACAGAATCCTGAAGAATGTTGTTAAAATGGCTCAGGACCGTTTGTATTCGTCTGTTGATTTATCGTTGTTGTTGTTTGAATTTTCACAGCTTTCTTCTTTGTTTTGCCTTTGTCCGTATCTTAATGAACGTCGAACGTCTTTTGCGTTGACATAACGAATCTTGTCGTCTGTCGATGACGAGGAGGACAAAATTAGAGTATATTTCGCTTATACAGTGTGATATATATATTTATAAGGCAGCGGTGTGTATAGGTAGGTATGCTTGACATAAATATGGTAAGACGGGTATTATTGGATATTGTCGGTTGGGATCGGAGTTGATTTCATCTCAATATTGTCCAAACGACTTTGGCATCTGGAGTGGTGAGATAGTGGACATAATTAGGTAGTGCGGTTCAAATTAAAATCACCCCCAGTTTGCATGTATTTCTTGTATAACTGTAGAGGAATAAATGTCGTTGATGAATTTAACATTGCCTGAACACCCCTCAAAATATATACAAGAGTAAGTCGCCACTTTCGAGAAGTCAGAAGGTATTTGTATAGGTATATTAACTAAACCTATCTACCTATATAGTATTCAATTTGGTTTTATAATTGAAACTTTCATTTTAAAAGTTATAAAAACTGTTAAAATTAAACTTTTGGAAAGTTTTATACCCCGATAAATACATTTGCATATTTCATTATACTCGATGGACATAATATATAAGAGTGGATTAAAATGTAATACCTAATGCATTAAAATAAAAAAATAATAGTAATATGTTAGTATGCTTATATGTTAATATGTTAATATGCTATTATGGTAGGTATCGATAATTTACCTTATATATTAAACACTATAATTTCTAAAATTATCAGTGAGCTTTGTGTAAAATGTGTTTCTGTTACACGCACGTATTGTGCTAATAATACCAGTTTACCAAATGAATTATCGATTGTCAAACTGTGACAATAGAATAGTGAATTCGTAAAGTTTGATGAAAAATTACTTAATTTATGGGCAAGGAAAAATAAAAAGATAAAGTAAAAACAATGTTTATTTATTTGATACCTTAAGTATGCTGTGCTAAACGCGTATTTACTATTTATAACCTATAGAATATATATATAGCGCGTACACTGTACTTACTTATGGACTTAATAATAATATCACACCACTCCAAGTCGTAAAAATATTTTTAATGAATTGTATTTTACATTATTTGCTCTAAATTGCCGTTATTTAACTATTAGTCTTCAACTGTTTTCAACCAATATAAAAAATTAAAAAGTAAACTAACGTGAAAATATTCTTTTTATCATGATATGTTGAAGAAATGCAGAAACGCAAATGTTATTCTAATTGTGAATTCACTTTATTAATTGTGAGTATGCTGTTTTATATAACGGACCTAATTACGAGAAACTAGTAAAAAACACATTGTGATAACTTACAATTCTAAAAAAAAAGTTAAAATTCAACAAAATGCAAATAAATATATAAAAAAAACCTTTTATTTTACAAAAAAACACAATATTTACAAAAGATATGTTGCTGTCACGTTTTGCAAACCGTCAAATATGATGTAATCAACAATCCCGTTAGAATTGATAATTGTTTTCCTGTTAAAAAACATGTAAATGATTACATTATTAGTATTAAAAGTTAAAAAATTAAGAATTAAAAAACAATTTAATGTTTCTAACTCAGTGTTAATGTATTTCCGGTGTTTCTGTATTCTTCTTGCAGCATATTATCCGTGTACGTTTGTGTTAACGGTTGTATTACAATCATTTTTCGCCATTTTAGTTGTTCTTGTACAAGACTGGCTTCACAAGTCAGATCTAGTTCTACATTAAGACCTTGGAAATGATCTTTCTCTACCTGCAAAGTTTAATAACGTTTTTCACGATTGTATAAATAAACAAATATATATAATTTGTA
Source organism: Adelges cooleyi (assembly GCF_023614345.1). Lineage (NCBI taxonomy): Eukaryota > Metazoa > Arthropoda > Insecta > Hemiptera > Adelgidae > Adelges > Adelges cooleyi. The sequence continues at coordinate 4,296,244 of NW_026095751.1, forward strand.
TAATCTTCTTTTTTGCCATATACCTATAAAATATAAATCATTTACTTATGTAACAATATATATATTGTTTGTTCCAATTAATTAATCAATCAAATATTCAAATATATATCAGGTATACAAATTGCAATGCATAAATACAAAAAATACTTTCATGAATGTACAAGTTGATCCAAGCGGGCTAAATCACACGAGTCACGAATGTCGTATATTTTAATTGTATAGAGGACGTAATAATTCAGACTTCTTAGTTCTCCTCATTAATTTCAATATTTTGCCGGATGCTATTTGTTTCAACCCGTAGTATTATTGGATTTAATATCATACCTTTTCTACTTGTGCGGTTCAAGACTATGATTTAAGTATTGGATATTGACTTACGCTTTACATACATCTTTTAAAACATAAAACGTGATATGTATTTGCTATTGAATTGCAACTATGTCGCGCAACAGTTCAGTCTTGAGCCAAACACCTGTTTGTGCGACGTGTGGCAGCACAGCGGTTCAAAACAATTTTTTTTCATTACTCATTACACAACAGCATTCGCTTTATCTCGATCACCTGTCTTCCGATTAGCAATCCAGATCATCGATGCTTTAATAGCAGTCATTTGTTCTCAATTCACTCGCTGTAAGCGAGACCACTTTCATTGGACATCTACGAATTGGTTTCTTAGCAAATCTTAACCATAATACAACCACGCTTTCTATAAGCTTTCTTACATTTTTCTCCTATTATGTTCTATTTCTTGAGTGTGGTTTTGCATCGTCCGACTCCTGTTCTTAGTGATTTAATGCCTTCCATTCCCCCCCACTTCCAGTCCTTTCCTTTAGGCAGCTTTTTTTTTATTTCCCTCGTGGTGTTTTGTTTTCTTCTTTCCACCTGTTGGTTCTTTCTTTTCCTGGTAAATTCTTTATTAGTTGGATCGCGATCCAACTGGATCCAATTGGAACGCGATAAGGAAGTTTTTCCTGGATTTAAGTCGTCGTAGAGGTGGGTTCTTTCCATTTTCATAAAAGACTTTCCACATCTACACAACTTTCCCAATCTACTGACACCTCATGTGACAAATTCTGTCAGATAATATTACATTACAATTTACTAACTTGGTCACGAAGCTAAAAATAAATTAATCGTGCAATGATCAGTTTTTCAATGTTTGTTACTAAACCTGTGACGAATGCAAATTAAGTATTTTCGTGGCTTTGTTTGGTAGGTTTAGTATAGCTGGGTCATTTACTGTATTATCATAGTCAAAATATTTATCAAAACTTTGATTAAAAATGTAGTATGTTTTCTCTGAAAACCTTAAATCCTAATGATAATATAAATTGTAGCTAAGGTATGCTAAAAATTGGTATGTACATTGTATTGGATTCTTCATCGACCACATCAATATTTATTGTGTTTAAAGAAACGAGTACTCTATCACAATTCCCGTTCGTTTTTACTACAAGAAGAGAATTTTCTGAGGTGTACAATAAATTGAAAAGAATCAAAATCCATTAATACTTTACATACATGAGTGCGTACCTTAAATCGAATGCCTACAGCTTTTGAATAAAGAGGTCCTTCGGGATTGACCAGCACCGGATAGATTTCCACTTGACGGTCGCTTGCCTATACGAATAAAAACAAATATTTATTAGAAAATAGAGAATATAAAATATGCAGTATGTACATTGTACCTACATGCCATTAAGCATACGTCGGCGGTCTGCCGATAGTATATACCTAATCAAATAATTTCTTAGTTATAACATAGGATCGATTATGGTTGTGTCTAAACCGGGGTGTGATAAAAAAATGTGTAAATAGTAACAATATTAAAGCGAACGAATAGAGAGTTTTGCTTTGTAATCATCTTCATTCTTCAGTAGCGCAGTGTAATGAACCCAAAATCATAGAGCCAAATTTAACTTTTACCAAGTTTACATAATGGACTTTTACTCGTTATCCTGGAAATATTACCCTTTAAATTTGTTTTTTAATTTGATTATTAAGAACTAGATTTGTAATTAAAAATATATTTTACATGTGCAATAATTGAAATTGAGTACAATCTAGACTTGCGATGCAATTAATTTATAAAATCCAACATTTGAGTTTTTTTAACGACCGAATGTTATAATAATCACTGTGTATGCAAGTGTATTTATGCTATTATGGTTAGCAAAGTTATAATTCAAATTATATTTATTTCTCTTGGCACTTGAAATGGCTTTTTTAATGTTGGATTTACGTAAAAGGAAGTCATTAAAAATAAATACAAACAAATGTCATGTAAAATAGGAAAAAATACTTTTTTAAGTGGTGTATGCACTGGTTACTTCGTCAAAAGCAAATGGGTCGTGTATTATTATGTGGATAATATATTATATTATAAATCGACAGCGCTGTTGACAATTGCAACAATTCAACAATGTATAGATTATTTTTGTTGTGTATTTAAATTTAGGTTATTTAGGATTGGCCACCCTAGTTTTTAGTCTCTACTCTACACGACTTGCAGACACCTCTTTCAAAATATACACGATGGAAAATGTTGTAAAAAAGATTTTCAAGGATAATGTTCTGTACATTTTTGAGTTAGGTTAGGTATATTGCTACAATACACCTATATTTATTTATTACCACTATTTAAATGTAAGTACGAAGTAAATTTTATTTTTGGAATAGCCGACAGTAATTTACTTAGATAGTCATTAATTTAAATTTACCTGTTGAGTGATAATAGTATTATAAATTCCTAACTGATAGTCTGAATACTCACCTGAACACCATTGATGTACCATGTTAATGATGGTTGCGGGTAGGATTTGAAGGAAGTACAGTTTCCTGACACGATATCACCGACTGCGTACCTGCTGCGTACACCTTCTATTAACGGGTTCCCTTCCGGATATGCTGTCAATACATAGTTATCACTTATCATTAATCATTTCTACACTTAATGCCTTTAGAAGCTTTTAAAGCTATTTTAAAATACAGCAAAAGGAAATCTCTAAAATAAGCTCAACGTTACGAAGTCAAGTCTTGATAGAATTTGATCGAACTTTTCATACGATATATGCTTAACTTTTTCTTCATTATTTGCTTATTGCTATACATAAAATATATTATGAATTGATTATTGACAACATACCTATAACGGTCATGTTTGCAGACTTAAATACCATTTCAAATTTAGGTGCATCCGTTGAGACTTCACATCTGTAAATCCCACTTGTTTGGAACGTGAGATTACCAAGAGTCACTCTTCGCATGTTGCACCGAGAAAGCTAAAAAAAATAAAATCATTAAAAATCGTTTTTAATAGAATAGTTCTGGTTATTATGAACAAGTGTAGGTTAATGTCAATATGCACTTATATTATAGTTTACAGGTTATAACAAAAATTATATTTTATATAATGCATGTTTTATATTTCTGGCTAAAAAATATCTTAGTTTATTGGTAACTAGATAATAATATAGTCATTCTACACCGATTGAAAGAACAAAGAAAAGTAGTAATGACAAATATTTTTCTTAGGAAAATTACTCATATCTCAGCAGATGACAGATATTTGATAAACCGAATAACTTAGATTTTAAACTTTAGAATAATAGTATCTATGAATAACTAGTTTAAAAATGAGCTATTAATATGAAATCCTCAATACCATACTAATTAATAAATACACATTATAGTTTTAGCTTTAGGTAAAATTCATGTTTAGTGAAAAAATTACCTGTACAGAAATTCTTTAACTAAGGTATAATATATGCGTCCTTTTTACATCATACAGGGAGACTACTAATTATAAGTCAGTTTCGTATTATAAGCTGATTCATAAAGTACTTAAGACAACATTTTAGAGTTGAGCTAATCTCAGGGATTTCGTTAAAGTTGTTACGTGAACAGATTTATATAGGTGGACTTAAAACTATATAAATTGCAGTGTTACATGTTAATAACAAAATAAATTTGTATACATTTTCCATACACATCATTAAACGCCTTTTGGGAGCTTAACTGCTTTCCTTATATTTATGTATTAAAATGTATGTATTTAATTGAATCATTTTTTATGCTGTTTGGCGTTTTGGTAACAACGCAGCATCAATAACTTCTACCACCAAAATGGTAATACTTACTATTTACATAAATGTGTTCGTATCAAATAAATAAGAATTACTTACAGCCTGTGAAAAAATTAAAGCTTGTTTTTTTTGTAATTTTTAAGGAAATCGTAAGCCTAACGAAATGTGCTAAGAGATTAACGAGAATAGATGTTCCTCACACACATCGTAGTTTGACTTAAAATGGTTTGAACGCTTGAAATAAAAAGTAATGACTGTAATTACTGAATGCTAGTTATCACTAGGAATGTGGTTTTAGCTTAAAATGTGCAAGAATTTATGCATTTGACAAATCCGATAGATGCAATGAATCGAGCAATTAATAAATAAACCCAAGAAATTTATTATGTAGATAAGGATAGGTATACAGAACTTCTATAACCATTATAATAAGTTGATTTTAGAGTATTATATATTTTTTTAACACAGAATTATATGAATTTGAACAATTTTGTTTAAACAAATATTTACATTTTAAAGTTTAAATAACAAAGTGATTTGGTAGGCATGCAATTAGTTTCAAGAAGACACGCATTGATCTAAAATGTATGGAAAGCTAGTAACTTATTAACCTAATTCAATCGCACCAGAGCGTTTGACAGTAATTGACACCACTAATTTGTATTCAGTATTAATATGTCCATTCTGCCAATCAGGCGTCCGAACTAGGCCTTAGGGCCTACTCCCGGATTTAAAAAGTCATATGCGAAAAAAACCGTTATTCAATTAATTTCAATGTAAAGGGGATCAGAATACACCCACGGTACTATGCCTGTTGTAACAGGCGACAATTAATGAGATCGCGTCAATTTGACAGCCGGTGTAAAATTTTAAACAGCCAAACAATATGAGGAGTCCTAGAAAAAAGACGGTTGTGCACGGCCGCGGGGATAATAGGTGAAAGGAAATGACGTAGATAGGGATGGACGATGTAGGACTATGAATAGTGTGATACCAGCCGGACAGTCAGTGCTGTAGCTGTTTCATTTGTCAACTTCCCAACGCTTGTAGTCAATGGTGTAGAGATATTCACAACCTGTGTCTAGGTACGAGAAATAGGTATAAATTAAGAATAGGCACGTGGAACAATAACCAATAGACGTAGAGTATAGTAGAAGCGTTAAAGAGGAGGAATGTCAAGATTTGTTATGTTCAGAAAATTAAGTAGAAAGGAAAACAAAAAGGAGTTATAAAATAATACTTAGGTAGAACTAATACAAGGAATGGTGTGGAGTATAGTGGATAAAGATAAGTGGATAGATAGATAAGTATAGAAGTAGACTTTTTAAGAAAAAGGATTAGAATTAATCCTGATGAAATTAATTTTAGAGAAAAAAGTACTGAACGTAGAAAGTGTGTATGTTTCACAAGTGGATGTGATGAAAGAGATAAGGCAGAGATAAGACCTTGCCCCATCAAAACGTATTTTAGGAATAGAGGAGAGCATTATATAGCGTTTAAGAGGGAAAACAAATATATTAATTCATGTGGAAGAGAGAAAGTGTAAAGCAGATTAAGAATTATAAGAGCATAATATAAGTTAATAAAAGTCGTGGAGTGAAGTTCAGGTGTAGTGAAAAGAGAGTATACAAAAATAAAAAGAATAAAGGAGGAAATAATTCAATGGTGGAAATTAATAAGGGAACAAAGAAAAAGTGTTTATAAAGAATGTGAAAGAAAGGGTCGTGTGAAATGTTAAGGGAACTATAAACAAGGTGTGAAAAAGGAAGGCCGCTTATGTTGAGAGTGCTGCAAAGAAAATTAAGATGATGGATTGTTGGTGAGAGAAGAAGTAATATACCAGAAAACAAGGATATGTAGTTGTGTTGTGGGATGAGGAAATTCAGAGTGTTATAAAGAATAAGAAAACACAATTTAAGCTATGGTAGAAGAACAGGAGGAGAGAATACAGAAAGAGGTACCATGGTGCATGATGTTCGCAGATAGTTTAGTTTTGGTTAAGTTTAACGCATTCTCTGTGGGGGCTAAAAGTCCGATTTTTGTTTTTAAAACCTTATTATAGGGGTTTTTATTTAAAATATATGTATATATTTTTTAAATCCTTCTAGCTTTCTAATAAATAAATTCAAAATCGACCATTTAGCTCTCAAAGAGAAAGTAGTACGCTTTAAATAAAAAAAAAAAATGGAAATCCGTCCATTATATATTACTATACTCATAAGTGACTTCTACGAAAGTATTTTTTTCTTACGACAAACCAAAAAGGTGGCAGAAAGAAAAGAATAGTGGGGTATAACACGGTACTGGCTACGGCATATATTATAAACTGTGACTGCGATGACGACCACTTCACAACTCACAAGCAGCAGCGGAGCGACCAACACGTAACCAGCACGTAACCCAGCCCTGAAGATTGAGAAGAATAATTTCCAAAAATTTGGTACAGCCAAAATGTAAATACAGGTGTAACTGTAAACTATGTAATAATTTAAAACAAACCCTATACTAACAATCAATTTACAAGTAATTTGTTTATTAAACTGTTACCATAAGTCGGAGAAAAATAACTTTAAAAGTAGACAAATTTAATGTTCATTTCCCCTTAAACTAAAAGGCTTACTTAAAAATGGATTCTAGATCAATTTATATAAAATATTTTCTATATTTTTCCTCGTATTAAATAGCTCATTCCGTTACCCTCGAGTTGAAAGCAAAGCGAACTTATGCAGTTTGTATTGTGTATACAAAATTAATTTCGTAAAGAGAACTTGTATGATATTAGCAGTTTGGTACAAATGAAATTTCCACGTGGCTTCCCCTTTAAGTAAAACAAACGAGCCAACTCAAAACTAAACTTCAATGCGATACAATGAATTTACTGTTTCGCTGTACCTCAGAAAATCTCATATTCATAAAATACACGACTTAAGCAAATTAAATTAAAAGAACTTAGTATTTTGGAAGTAAAATATGTACATTTATAGCTACTTTGAGATTTTTCCTTCAGATTGTAGGATCGTGTTAAGGAGCACTTTGACGTTGGTTTTATATATGGGAGCTATACATTTAAAAATAGTATTTAAACACATACGAGTATGTGTCAATTTTAACAGCAAGAAGCGAGATATATCAATACATTACAAGTGGAGACGGGTGCTACTTCAGTATCATACACTTTGGAGGTCATAGTTGTCGTCGCTAAGTCAAAGACATAAGGTGAAACTTGGTCATTGGCTAACACGAATTAAGACATTGAAAGACTGTATGATTGTACCGCTTGAATTTTTACTAGTGATCTATGATAAAAAGAGACGGAAAGCACTTGTAATAGCAATTAAGCTGGGAGAAGAAGTAAAAAAGTTGATTTATAGCTAAAATTATAAAATAATATAATACTAACGTCAAGCGTAATACCAGGTTGCTTGAATACTTGCACAGCAGGTAGATCTTCTGGAATGAATCTGTAGAACTCATTGTCGTCTTTGTACCATTTTACAGAATAAAGTTTTCCGTGTCCTACTTCAAAGCTGCAACCAAGCACAACTGATTGTCTCAAATCCGCAAATCTCGGAACTAACACGTCAATCATTTTTAGCCCAAGTGTCACTGCAACAATATACAAGTATACAAATAATGAAACACTATAATTGATATGATGAAAATAAATAATTAAATAGATATTATTTCACGTTTAGATAAGCGGTTTTATATATTCATCTAACAAAATGCATACATTTTAAATAATTATGTGGTGATTTACAATGGACATTTATATTGCCTTAAACATAATAAATCGCCAAAAATCGATTGTAATTCCACCTAATTGATTAATAATTAATAATCAAACGATATTGTTGTAAGATATATTTAGTAGAAGTATGATTTTAAAAACCCGGATTTACAAAAACCAATCAAAATATGGTACTATTTTTAAATCTTGAAAAAAGCAATACAAAAAAACAGATGTCTAAATAAAAATGTATTATTTATGTAGCTACAAAAAAATTTACATATTCAAAAGATTTTTTTTTTTTAGTAATAATTGTGTTGTTGAATACTACCCATGTAACTTTTTTAATCTTAGTGAATTCGGATGATTAGTTTATGTACATAGTATGTCTAAGAGTATATTTTAGCATTGCAATGATTTAGGTCAGATAAATTGAATAGATTAATATATATTTGAATTAGTCTGTAATAACGTATGTTAGACACCTATATGAGAACAGTATTCGAACGATCGATTGTATACATTTTGAAAATATTTAACGATATAGTAATAATAATTTTGAATTGTTGGAATGATATAGTAATCGGGTATTAAGAGAGACCCTATTCTGGTGTATTTTGTGACACTGGATGATATATCGATAGGTCTCCACTCTCTGTGCACAGTAAACCCTTTTCAATGGCGACCCTTTCGCACAAGGAGGCTATTCTGAATATCAAATTATACACCCTATAAAATATACTATTGTTGTAAAACTTTATGGTTATACAACATTTGTATTAAACTAACGCACATCATTATTTAAATATTTTCCCGTTATAAATATACGTCTTTAACAATATTGCATAATTTAGTAACTTCACATATTTTTTAAACTTATACTTTTATTGATATCGAGTAACGGTAATTTCATGTCCAACGTACACTATAATATTTTATATATTACTGTTGATCTCACCATATAGTTTAATATAACTTAACTTTACCAAAACAAACTAAAATTATATCGCACATAGATCACACAGTTTTTGATTGGATTTTCTAAGTTATATTGTGTTGCAATATTGGGCTTCCATATTAAAACAACCAGATACGCTATTTGGTAAATAAAATATTAACAGTGTGTTTTAAATAAAAATATAATATAATGTTATTTGTTAGTTAACTGAAAAATAATTTATTGTTAAAGATTCCGCATGGGCAACCCGGTTGAGTCGAGGATTAGCCGGAGGACATTTGCAAGAGAACATGCTGAGCGTAAGTATGACTTTGATGAATGTCCTTTGGCATTAACTCCGGAACAATGACCTATAAGGATGAAAAAATATATTTTTTTACTTATCATAAACTCCGGGTGGTTCAAAAAACATAAACTGGTGTGTATATAATTGGTGGTAACACATAAGTCGAGGCTAATGGTATTCGACAGTAATATGTGCGATAACTTTGATGTTGAAATTATATATACAGCTAACATAGATAAATATAAGCCTGTATATATCATTTAAGAAAAAATTATAAGTATACGTTGTATAATAATGATTTTATATTTTCGGTTCTTTTTGTACTTTTGGACGTTGTACAACTATTTGAATAATTTTGTTATGGACTTGTAAAGTTACTGAACATTTTTTTCAATGTACAAAAACAATGGAGCACTATATTTTGTTCGTTAGAGAACACTCTAACCTAGAAATTTGTTTCCTGAATTCCGATAATCATAAAATTAATTTTATAAACTGACAATTTGATAATAATGTAATGTTACGCTAACGATACCTATAATACAGACTATATTTTTTTAACAGCAAACAATTTTTAGTTTCTTTTATGTTTTTAGTTTTAATGATAATGTTATTTGTTTTCATATTGTAATTTGAAACTTTTACCGCATATAGTTGTATACGCTTATTCTTTAATACTATTTAGTCCCACTTTGTTTTTAAACAAATAACTCACGATAATACAGTTTTATATATCAAATTGTCAACAAGTTATGTAAATGTTTTATTTGTAATACAATGAGTAAATATGTAAGATATGGTTATACATTTTAACTCGACGCTTAATGGTGATTACATGGATAATTCATGTCGTATATAACCACCTTTGAATTATTTTGTCGTTTCGGGAAATAGTGGGCGTACTGCAGTAAAATAACAAAAACGAAATGAAATAAAAACATTGCCATAAAAATAAATCTGGTTGAAATCTACTTTTGTAGTTCATAGGTAAACAAAACAATTTCGCACTATTGAGTTCCTACAAATTGACTTTTATTCAAACAGACAAACTGCCAAATATATGTGAAACTTGAGGGGGGGGAAATTCGGAAAAACTAACTTAACATAGCTGTGCGTAGGCACTGGTTTGTACTTTAGAGGTCCTATTCTTAGCGAAAACGTTCAAATACACTCTAACGGAATTCATCTATGACCTATGTATACTCGCTGGTCCACATAGAATTTCTGAGTTTGTTGATTTAAGAAAACATTAAGTTTTCCAGATAAATGTCATACGAGCGACTTTAGTATTTCCCGAGCCGTCAGGTTAATCAATATTCCACGAGATCGGTTTTATAGATACTTCCATCCATTTTTCGAATGAATTATGCTGTTGTAAACATTTAAATTTTATATGTAAATCGAAAACCCCGGTGAATCATAAAATACGCTTTTACGTGGTTATAATAAATTATTATTTCTCATTTAAATCGGATGTAACCATTTCGTATAAAACTATTCCATTAACGTTTGGCAAGTACACCAACACAAATTATTCATACCCCGAGTTGCGGTAAGCACGTTGATCTTGCTACTATGCTTTACAAAATATATCATGCCAAAGAAAATCGTTTCTGCAATGTGTAGATTTTAATGACAATTGTTTTTGTCAGGAACGAAAACGATTTAAAGTGATAAATAAAAAAGGAAACCATACTATTTCTACTTAAGGAGTTTGCTTTGGCCTACACCATATTATACTTTAATTAGGAATCACTTATGCTTACAACAAGAAGATACACGCATTAGGGTAAACACTAATACAGTTTTGATTTTTAATTAAAGATAAAATAATTAAAAGCTAATAAAACGGTAAGCTAAAATAAATGAAGCATAAAGAAAAACGAATTAAAGACTGGATCAAGTCAATATTTATTTATTTTTTATCGTAATCCATAACTTTTTGGTGTATATGTATTCTTCCATTGTTTATTCAGGTTAATAAATATTATTTTTTTAATGTTTACTAGGAAGATAGACTAGAGTAAACATTTTCTAGAAATATTGAATGGGCACGAAATTGGCTTAAAGCAAAAAAACAAATGATAACTTCTTTCGGATTATGCATTTATTATTTTAGCTTTAATGAGATACTGAGTAAGTATTGATTTTACAATGATGTGCTATTTGTTTGTGTTTGTCTACATGAATCACAATAACATCTGGACTGATATACTTGAGTAGCACACCAATAGATACATCAGAAGTAGTATCCATACAGAAACCTTAGGGGTAATAGTGTAAAAATTCAACCCTTTTTTTTCTCGGAAACGGGAAAACCCGGGAAACCTCGTTACTAAAAAAAAACAATAAAACAATGGGGATATGCAAAACGCTTTTAAATTGGACATACATAGTTTTGTCAAAGGGATAAGCTCTGTAAGAATTGTACGTACATCGTAATAGAATAAAAAATAAAATAATGGACGTACACCTGTCAGTATACCGCAACGCGCCGAAATCCTTTTCTGTTTTGTGTGTTAGGATATGAAAATGCGAATCTACGAACAAAAGACATAAAACGAACATAGATCCCATCAAATAAGGGCATATTGTAAATGTACTCAATCGAATATTTGTTATAAGGATGGGGATGATGGGTTGATGCTAAAATTATATTTTAGCATCAACAACCATTTTATATTTTTGTTTAATATTGAAGAAGTAATGTGGTCAAAAATATATATGTTTATTATGCTTTATTGAAGTCTCATTAGCAATAAATATCACTCGATTTTTAGCTTCGATGTGTCGCCGAGGAAGTGTTATTTTTATATTTTGCGTTTTTATTAATTTTTAGTTTGGACCTACAATATTTTCTAATCAGCTAAACCAATTTCTTTATGTAACAAGTCTATAGATAAGAAATCGCACCTGAAAAGTACTTTATTTGGCCAACAATTTAAAAAGTTAACTTCTTTCTTCTATAATTTTTTAAAAATAGTCGAACTAGTTCAAAATTTGTATGAAATATTCTTTAGATAAAGTAGTATCGGTAAATTATGTGGACAAACCTAGAAAATACCATAGACCCTTTTTCCCTACAAGGGGTGAAATATTTTTTCTTGATGTGTAGTCAAACAATTTTAAATTTAGGAAAAACAAAAAAAAAGGGGAAAATTACACTTCGACCGTTGTAAATTTTCCAGGCTGCTATGTGTGAGTGAATTAACCGTCAACAGGTATTTAAAAATGTTCACATAATAGTTAAATACTTAATATAATATTAACGAAAAGAGTGGTCGAGTGGGTAAGGCGGCGTCTTTGGAAAAATGAGGTATTATTTTTTGATGCAGCTTTTAGTAATGACAGTCAATGTTGTACAACTTGTTTTTGCTTACCAAAGTATTGAATAATAATAAGTGCAAAATTAACTGTGCGATCAAGTTATTTTATACTAGAGGTAAAGAATGCATTTGTATAAATATATAGCACTTTCACTTTAAACCCCTCCCCCCATCGACACACCATCCCTCCCACATAGTGTTTTTAATTATTTTCTTTTGTAGGTTTCGTTTTTATAGTAACTAATGGTCTGAATACTCGCGGTTGACTTTGAATTTTCACGGTGGAGATCAATTTAATTAAATTTTTTAAAGTCGTTTAGATATAACTTATCTTCAATCTTGAAAATGCCTATGTGTGTGAACAAATGCAGTCTGAATTTTCGAATGTAATGTCGTCGAATGTTGTGCTAGAGCCTTTTGTATTAACGTGTGTTTATACAGGTATTTCGGCTTTAGTAGGTTTAGTATTATCCTCGGTAGCAATGGGTATGTGTACTCATACAGTTAAACTTTAATACTGTAATACGATTTCGTGCGATTCTGATCGAAAGTTATTCGAGTTGTAATCGGAAAGCCGATTTGGCATTTGCGTGTGTGTTCCATATTTCCAATTTAATCTGACCTTTTTCTTGCTCGTTCGGATAAAGAGCAGATCAGCTAAAATGGTATTGCGGTCAAAGGGGTATTTCGTTTATTTAACCCGGGGTTCATACGACCGTGTGTTGTTAGGTATTAATATAATTATTAAGATGAAATCGCTACCTAAAACCCCTTGAAACGGAACTGTATTTTATGTTTATATAATGCGTGTTTCAGCTGAGGCGAAAATAAACCCGATGTTTATCAGCCCGGAATGGAAACGGGGGATTATGATTTGGCCGTTTTACAATTGGATAAAAAAATTCAAAGAAACCCTTGTGGGACGCGGACGTCAACATTTTCGACAAAAGCCGACAATCGTTAAGACTTTTGGTCGTTTTACCCAAGACTGTTAAAGTTGATTCTATACAGTAAACTCATAAATATTCATACTCGTATTATTATTATTGCTGCGTCGTCAGTAGGTGACCAATTAAATTTTATGTACCTTGAATTGAGGGGTTCAGTACGAATAAGGTCCAGATCATCATTTTGAAATTGTTAACAAGATCATTTGTAAAATTAATGAATATTGTTATTTCTCTAAATTCAAATACATTTGCCTAAAGTTGATTTGTTTGATGTCAACTTAATAATATCTTAATGATAGTTCAATTATTTTTTGGAATTTATTCTTCTGGACCATTTTAAAGTAATAATATAACACAAATCAAAATTGAGTGGATGCGCTGTAACCTAACCGCAAAAATCTAAGAATTTTAATATAAATGTAACAATTGTATATTACTTTTCCGGAAAGTTAATATTATTATTTATTAGTTAAAATGATAAAATGTCTAAAACATATACGTATAAATAATAATGTACACACATTTTTTTTAAGGAAATGCTATTATACTCTGACAAGGGTACTTTACTACTTTTACTGAAAAAAAAAAAATATGTTACGCGTTGAAGATAAACGAAAAGCGTGTAATAAATATCCATAAATTTAAAGAATATATATGTACATGATTTAAACTTCCGCAACGATACCGAATTATCCAACACATAAAACACACATGCTAATACCGATTTTTTTTTTTGGTAAGTTTTTTTTGGAAATGGAAACTCTAGATATGACTACCAGTTATATGTAGGTTATTTATTATAAGTTTTGACTGGAACTCAGTACAGTGTGTTAGCGAAGGTTAATGGCGCCCTTAGCTTAATAATCCAACATTTATGAACTGCTAGAGACTTTTAATAACACTTAAGCGCATTCGATGTACGGGTTTTTCTTTTTACCACTTCGAGTGCCGGCCTAACCGGCGTCGTTTAAGAAATGATAAAATTATTCCTAGAGGTTAGAGATAAGTCATCTACGCCATTTTTATTTTTAGAAGTATACTAGACAAACAAAAATAAATTATTGGAAATGCGAATTTATCGACTGACGTTTGGTTTCGTTATCGGATAATTTCGAAGGCCATGAATCGAAAGCATCGAAAAAACTCGTATGTACAACAACATTTACATTCGAAGTGTTATGTTTTTTCTCGCCGTCGTTTTGCCGGAAATGAAGTTATATGGTAAGCTTTTCGCTTATGACCCTGTTTGGGTAAAATTTATGATTGCTAGAATAGTTTCAATTTCAATATCGGATCCCTGGGCTTTCTAAAACGCAATGCTTGTAAACACTGGAAACCGCAGCTTATACATGTTTGGATATATTTCTTTAGAAATATAATAATTTTACATTATTTCTCCCTTTGTTTTTTTATGAACTATTTGGGTGGTAGATGTGTTTTCCTCTCATTTCGTTGTTGGAATATGCTAACCGGAAATCTTGTTGACTTTCAAATATTAATAATATAGGCGAACAACAATTGTCTTTTTTTTTTAACTTCGAGTGCTTTTTGATCAATTATAACATTTTATTTTTTAAATCTTTTTTTTTTTATTCGGGTTTATTTTTTGAGTTATTAATTAATAAAATCAATTTTCGCTTGTTTGGAAGATTTTTGTTTGTTATGAATACGTACAGTGGATTTTTATAATTAAAAACGATAATTTATCATATTTTCCCAAAAAATCGTTTTTATGCAAAGGAGCCATTGGCATCCTTAGCGAGAGGGCGCTAAGCGAGGGACTTGCTCTTTCCGTAAAAAATGAAATACTGCTTTCAAGCATACACAAAATAGCGGTTATTTTGGCATTCAGTGTATTAATATGGTAATGTGATAAAGCTATGTAATTATTTCATTATTCTTTGTGGTATAAAGCTGGAATTTTCAAAAACTTTATTTCAATATAATGAAATTTAATACTTCACAAAACTTTATCCTAGACATTACGGACCATTGTTATTCCTTTCATGTACAGCGTTATTATATATATATATATAATCTACGCGTCAGTTGCGGCGTTCTTTAGATATTTAACATTTTTTGTTTTGATTTTTTTTCACTCGAATAATTTTACTAAGAACGTCTGTATTATTTGCGTGGTGCAATATAATATGTTTGTCTTTTCTTTCATAATAAATAAAGCTTAACGCAGATAGACATTCCACCGTGTTTATTCACCCTTTTATCTACGTCTATCAACTGATAGTCAATTAAAACATTGTTGACGTAAAACATAATACGAACGATTTAGTTAAAACAATAGAAATTGGTTTTTGACATATTTAAACTAGAACTATTCGCTAACAAAATACTGCTCGTGTTCAAGTAAATGCAATGTTATTACTGTTTAGTTTAGTTCACCCCGGTCTTATAAATCGCATACAGTTCTATAATAAATGTATAATTAAATGATTCGCTATATTCGAAAGACCCATTGATGTTGCCACGACCACAAATTATATCATGCCTTTATACAAGAGGCATCCCCTTTAATCACATTTTTATCAGAATGCGGTACAAGCGGACACGTGTTACAGGGCGATGGTTCTGATAAACCCTAACGCGGCTTCATGAATAGGCAATTCGACTACGTTTATGCAATGGGATGAAAATGCTCGCCTGGCACTAAAAAGTAGAATATAATAAAAAAAGAGTCTGCAATTTAGTTGACGCGATGGCAGTTTAATGCTGAATTCAACCATAGCCTATTTGTGTCGAACAAAGTTTATCGCTCATTTCGACTGTTCGTTTTCAGCTGCGACTGCTATTTTGCAATTCATATAACAATTACGGCTGAACACATAGCGTCAATGTTTTAAAATTTAAAAATACGTCAATGAAAACTAGTGAAGGTTAATCTAAGAATATTGAATTCTGTAAAATTGAAAACAACGTATTAATATTTATATAGAGCTAAACATTGTGCATGAATCATTATCGTTTTAAAAATAATATCCTTTATTTTATAAAAACAAATGAAATCATCAGGCGGGAAATTAAATAATAAATTAGTATAAATTCAAAATACCGCTGGTTTCATGTTTTTAGTATGGTAGTGGCAGTTAGCTTATAAAACAGATTATCTAGATGGATATATCGGGTCTCTTGTTAGTTGTTATGCATGTAAACTGCTTCAGCCTTCAATCATAGCGGTATTTAAAATATATTTTGAATAGTCAGTCGATTAAAACAAAAATACGGTACAGTTTTCCTTTTGAAATATTGTTATTTGCGCAAACATATTAACTGACAGTTTAACACTAGTAAAAGTGATTTGAAATGAGATTAGTGATTTTAAATTTGACGTTACTTTATATATCAACGTCAACGAACAACATTAAACAGTTTTAAAATACTACGAATAATTAAAACGAAGTGTAAAACTGCTGGCATTACCGGGACTACAAAATCAAAAGCAGAAGAAAATTTCATAGGACCAAATGAAACGCTACTAATCTAGTCACTTCGGTTGAATTTATGAGTAGCAAATTTGAAGACTATAGAAAGCAATTACGCGAGGCGTTTAATACCATTAAAGAATTAAAGGAAGAAAATAAAATGCTTGAAAAAAATAACCATAAGTTAAAATCGGACGTTAACATTTTATCATTGCTAGTTAACTTATTTGAACAAAAATTATTATTATCGAAACATGTAGAAATAGTAGGAGTACAAAATAATAAAAAAACTGCGTAAAAATAGTTGAAAATATTGCGTCAAAACTGGGAAAACAAGTTTCTGTTGTTAAGGCCTATCGCATCCGTTCAAGAATACCCGATAAACCAATGAAGATTGTAGCCGAGTTAATGTCTACTGATCAGAAAAAAGACTTAATGGATCTTCCAAAAAATTAAAAAAATCAAGTCAAAAAATATAAATGAAAGTTGGGGAAGTACAGATATTTTCATAAATAATTATCTCACTAAATATAATAGTAACCTATTCTATAAAGCTAGGATTTTTGCTAATGTTTAATGTCTGTAAAATTTTTATTAAAAAAATGAAACTTCTAAAGGTTTTACTATAAATAAAGAGGCTGACTTATCAAAAACTAGTTATATTTAAAATTCAACATAAATAAGTTATTTTATTGTCTTTTTCTAAATAAGATACTTCAAACACAATGAGTAATTATAATATATTAGATCGCTTTTTAGATTATAAAACTAATTATTTTTTTTCCATAACTGAATTTATGAATAAATACAAAATACTCAATAAAATGTTTTTTAATATATTTCATCGTAATATTACTTGAAATCACTTTGATGAACTTTTGTTGTTTTTACAAAATGATGTAAATAGTAGAAATTTAGGTATAATTGTCGTAACAGAAACATGGCATGATGTAAACTATTCAATTTCTCAATACCAGGTTATCAACTATATTTTTCAAAAATTGAAAGACACCAAAATGATGGTGTTATGTATATGTATGTATATATGTGAAAGATCAACTATTTTTAGATTGTTTTTTTGAATATGAATATGTTAATGCCAATATTTTAAAAGTTGTTTTAAAAAGTAATAATACATCTTTATGCATTTTGTGTATTTAAAGGTCACCTTCATGTGATAGAAACGAATTTTTGACCAGCTTAAATAGTATATTTACCACAGTTAAACATTTTAATGGAAAAGTCATAACTATCGAGGATATAAACTTTAACATCGTAGGTAATAACTGTGTTGATAACGAATATTTAGATATTTTATCAGAAAACGGTTTTAAATCTTTCATTAATGTATTTACAAGAATGCCGATATTTAAAAATAAATTGTACAAGTTTATGCACCATTGTAGATGAAATTCGTTTTTTTCGTTAAATTATTGATTTTAAGGTTTTTTTTGGTAATGAAAATGTTATTGGAGGAAAAAAAAAAGAAATTGGGGATTATAGTTGTTGTAAAAAGTTTTCTTTTCTTTTATATTTTATTTGACCGTGAGTTGTAAAGAGCAGAGGAAAATGATAAAGGTAGATATTAAGATAAAAAGGGTAACCAAGATGGTTATACAAGTGTAAATTACTCATTAGTATTATTGAAGTTTGAAACTTCTGTATAAATGGCAGCATGAATTTTATCGCTACTTCCTTTCAAAACGAATACGTACCATTGTCTTCTTTTTATCCTTTTATATTATCCGCTCAATTCCTTGAAAAAGACATTTTTGTTGGTCATGGTTTTTATTTCTTTGTAAGCAACCCATTCAACGCATGATCTATCGCTCGTCGTGTGTTGCAGACATTTCAGTTTCTAGTGCTCACATTAAGCCATAATGTGATTCGAGTCGCTACAGTTACTACGATCGCATTTTTCGTCAACAATATCTTAGAATGTCTCCTAATCGCAAGAAATGTTTTCTCTAATTATAGAGGTTTTTTTTTTAAATAGATGAGGCCTGCAATTGATTTCAGTTGTCTTTGTTTTGATTCTTCTCCTAAATCAAATTTAAATAGAGACACAGTCTGGTTTTTTCGAATTTAAATACATTCCAACTCGTAAAAATATTACTTCAACACGCTGGTCGATACCGAAATCTGTATTATACATAGTCACGCTATAATTTATAAAATCAACTGTTTATTTTTAAGGAAACTGGCATTACAGAAAGTCAAGGAAAAAAAACGATTTACTCTATATGGAAATTTGTTATCAACCGTTAAAACTTTGATATTTTTGTACTCTATTGGGTTCATGTTGTGTCGTTATTCTTGAATTGTATACATCTTACAACAATGTAAATTACAGTCGCTGGAGTGATAATGTATTTTATGTACATTTCTTGTATAAACAAAATAATGCAAAATGTATGAGTAAATATAGTTTAAAACCAATAACACGTTGCAAAATACATTAATGAATCAGTTTATATTTTAATATGCAAATAGTTTGATTGGATTAAATTAAAATTATAACGATATAAAGTTGCCATTTAGATTAATCTATTTCAAACGATAAATCCTTTCCTTATCCTTTCCTATCGATTAACCTAACATCGACTTATTTCAATGGACAGGATGGAAATATAACTCATAAGTTTGAAAAAAAACGTTTCCAAGCGTACGCTGAGACAATTCCAGGAAAATTAGGTATTCCAAAAGTGTTTAAGAAATGCTATAATATTAAGAAAACATACATGTAAGATATACACATCTGAACTCACGCGTTTTTACGGAGAACAAATCTGCGTTTGATTTGTGGTACTTCTTAGTTTTAAAAATGTTTGTCGAATTAGATTATGAATAATATTATTGTATATATCCCATAAAGCAAATAATGTGTAAGTGTTAAAAATGTTGTGAAACGACTTCAATGTTTTTTAATGATGATTCTTCACAAAATTCAATGTTTTTAAAAATATTGTTATTTTAAAAATGTCCTATAAACATTTCCAATACTTAAATCATATTATTTTATTATGAATACTTATTTGAAAAATATAATATATGGTTGATGTCATTTTCATATTTTTAGTAACACAGACGAAGGTGAAGTTGTGTCGATTGTATCTAAATCATACTTAACTTTTAAAATATTTTGGAAACCCTCGTTTTGTGTTTCTTTAATCGCACTAGTTGCCGTGCTTCGACAGTACTAGTTTTCCGCTTTACCGCTCGGATAGAAATAATTTACCGCTGGGCAATTTAAACTTTTTATTGACACTTATAATCTCATATACGGCCTTTTTTTTAAATATAATACTATGTTATAAAAGTTCGCAAATTTTGTGTAGCTTTTTGTACTTTTCACAAAACAAAAAAAAAAAAATTCTCAGTCAGACCAGTGTGTTTGAGTTACATTTGACAGATTGTTTTTATTAAAAATAAATGTAAAGTGATAGATTTTGATTTATGAGTTTTGTTCAATTATTTTAATACATTCTTCCGTTACAACCTTAAGATGGAATTTTGCGTCGAACGAAAGCGAAGAAAGGGGCTTAATGACTTCAAATACATTATACAACCGTTGTACAACGTACATCCCTAGACCTCGGCGTCGTATTAATTGAGTTGGCGCGTGATCGTTATCCGACCGGAATGCCGTGATTATAATTCAAATGAACTTGATACACCTTACCTTAGTTTTATTGTAATAATAATGATAGTTATATATTATAATATATCATATCGTCAGTATTTTAGTTACTGACACCTGGTTAAATTGAATTCGAATTTGGCGCGCTGCTGAAGCATCTATTTATGTTATTATGTACACTATACAAATACAACATAATATACCTAGTCATGATGGCTACTGATAATTTCAAGAGGAAGACAAGAGGGGGAAAACATTTACACTTATATCTTCACTGTTTCTGTGCTATAATCGAATCTAAAAAAATTATCATGAATATCAAGTTGATGATATCTTCTTTTAAACATGTCTGTTTTATATAAATATATTTATGTATGAAAATATGTTTATAAAATGTTGATGTCGACTTATTTTATGTACATTTGTGTTAGAATAGTTGGTGTATAATTTTGATTGTACTTAATATTTTATGGAGATATAGCTATTTGGTACCTAGTAAAAAATGGCTATTGAAATCAAGTTACGAGATATTTTCGTTAGAATGAAACGACTTTTTACGATCTACATTGGTCTCAAATAAAATAAAATAAAATTTGTACAGGTCGTAATTAAAGTTGGATACTTAAGTTTTTCTTGTTTTTTAACCTTTTGTTGAAAAGTCTTACAAGAAAGAGCAATACATCAGTTGACTTAATTAAGTTCGTATTGTATTTATAACTATATCGAACTTAAGATTGAGATTTAATTAAAAATGTGTTATCAATAAACTTTTTTTCGCAGGGATACGATGTTATGAAACAATGGTAAGCTTTAAAAGTTTATAACTGCCAAGTTATTCGATATAGATATTTTCTTGAGCCTCGATTAAACTTAGTTTTACGCTGAGCTGCACCTATTCTCAGCTACGGCCTATTATGCGTCTACCGGTAATTGTTTTTGTTCGAATAGAGTGTGACAAGACATGCGTCTTAAAAGTGGGAAACAAATATTTAATACCAATATTAATATATATATATATATAAGAGTGTAATCATTTAGGCGGCGTGTCACGTTTTATTGAAAAATCTTATTACTAATTTAACTTATATCTAATATATTTGTTACTTATTAGTTCAGAGTTCTACCAGATCCCGGACACGGGTTAAAATCATGTAGACAAACGTTTTAAAAATTATTACTTGATTGCAAACCGGTCACATTGAAAAATAAAGTTAGTCAGACCACGTGAAAATCAATGTGGGCGCTACAAGGTTTTCGCTGCGATTTCGGTCGTACTTGATGGGCATTTCTCGCTTACGGCTTCCTAATTCTGCGCTAAGTAGGTATGTATAAATTGTAGCTGTATTATGCAGCAGCGACACTCACCTGGAAGTAACAACGGCAGAAAGTACACCATGGGGTTCGTGGCGATCGACATCATGGGTGATATATATATATATATGTATATATAATTTCGGTTCGAACCGAGATGGTCGGTCGGTCGGTTGTATCGTGACGGGACCGGCACGCACTGTGGTCGCGGCGGAGCACGTGTGTGCGAATATTATCCCGGCAAAGGTCTCGCGGTCGTCCACGGTGTGAGCGGCTGCTTTTCGCCACCCGGGAGGTCCAGTGCGCTCTGCCGGATAAAGGCCGCCGACATGAAAACACAGGGTACGGCGACGGCGGCAGCGGAAATGTCGAATCGATGTTCGACGTCGGCGGAATAAAATAAAACGGCCTAAGCGATTCGAAAATGATCGCCATCAGAAACGGAAGTTTTCGGCGCAACGTTTCCGACAGGTGAACGGCTACAAAGTGTTTTGCGCGCCCAACAGCGACAGCGACATATTATTTGTACCGTCGGAGTGAATGAAAAATGCATAAATCAAGTTCGGCAACGGCAAATGGCGATAAACCATTTCGCAGGCATTCCGACCGATTCGATGTACCGATAAATCGAATTCGAATATACCCTACGTAGGGCAGAAAAAAAACCAGCCAGTATATTTATAAATATTCGAATAAAGTTACTTTTTTTTTAATGTAAAATGGTAAAAATGAACAACTACAAAATATTTATTATATTTTTTTTTAATTAAAAAAAAGTTATCTACATATGTATCAAGTATGAAACACACTAATCAATCGGGCGCTCTTATGTATCCATGCACACATTTTTTCGTACAGTTTAATTGTCAACGTCTTCCTTGTAAGTGCAAGTGCCAAAGTGCGCGGGAATCATAACCGATGTCTCTACATAGTAACAATATTGACGCCTCGCCACAGTGCTCGGGGGATTTGGGGAAAACGAAATAGAAGAATGAAATTAAATATTAAAAATGTGCAATCCAGATAAAAAAAAAAATTAAACCCAGCTAGGGGAGGTTTTTATTCTCACACGCCTTCGCTTATTTCCCCAGTACGTCGATGCTCTCGTTTTTTTCACGGTATGATAAAATATTTCTCAATTTTAAATTATTGTCCCTTTGATAGGACGCACCGGCTACACCCATATTTCTTAAGGCGGTCGGTATAGACAATTTTAGTTTTCGGCTAAAACTGGATTTTATATTTATTAGGGTATGTTATGAAGTAATGCAGATTCTTTATTATCGGTATCTTAAAATAAGTTTCCGAAAATTGGCACTACTTCAATTAATATAAAAATGGATTTAATCAATCGTATTAATATTATTATTTTACTTATGTTCGTGTAATCATCAATATTTAAAATTGAATTACATTTTTTAGTTCTAAAAAATTAACCGATTTTACTTTTTATAATGAAGCCATTTGTTTTAAATTACACTCCACGTTACCCTAACAATTAATGGTTAAGATTCCATTAGGACCACGTAAAAACTAGTCCTTTGCTCTCCGTAGGTATAACTAGGGATATTTAACAGAATGAATAATGTTTTAATTTTGCCGCTTTGGGATTTTTGAATAAATATATATTTTTACATAGTATAAATAAGCATAGTACAGACAATGCACAGTAAGAAAACACTAAAGTTGGTTTAGTATCCACAGATTCGCATACAAGATGTTCGGTTTCAATAGTCTAGTTAACTACTTTAATTTTCCTTACTAGTTTTTTTAATGTGCTGCTAACCTTTTCAGATGTTGCATCGAAGAAAAAAACAAAAGTTCCATTTTTACACAAGAATTTCAAAAAGAATTTATTCGTTGCTTAAGTACGATTTTCGTATTTTTTGGATAAATAAAAAGTAGTTTAAAAATTTTTAATTTACATAAACCTGAAAGAAACAAAGGCAAAACTGAACAATGATTTAAAATATTCATTTTTCCACGTGACAGGTATTTATTATTTTTTTCAATAAAAAAAAGTGATTTCCCGAATAATTGTCAAGAACAACGGCAGTTCTTTGACACGTGGTACGGTTTTTTTATCCACCATTATCTTATTTACATGCAAATTTATACATATGCCAAACGTTGGCGTAAAAAAAAATTAATTATTTAATTAAAAAACTGTCCGTTGTTTGTACAAGCTTATCAATGTAAAGGTGATCAAGCTAAGACGTGATCGATTGTATAATTTGTGAAATCCGTGATCGTTTTTGTACACTTTATGCGAAGAAAAAATGTTAAAAGTTGTTAAAAAAAAATTGTGATAATACTTATTGTAAAAAAAAAAAACACATTATCGCTCTTCTTGAATTTAGATTAGTTTTTGTTTCTATACATGTATGTGCAATGTAATTTGATTGTTGGGAATTTAAATAAAAAATTGGGTTGTCTGTTCCGACTAGTGTTGTTTCACGTTACAAATGAACGCGTATTGCTGTACCTGACAAATGTTTTGCATTAGTGTAATATGGATTCCTTTAAACTCGTGTTTAACGGTAATGTTTCTTTTTCGCTTGTACAAACGATTCTAATTCGGCATTAACTAAACGTATTATGACAGTCGAAATGTAATTTCAAAGTTTCTATCTGCATTAGTCGGAAATCTTTTTTTTTCGGGGGGATTCGTGTGCCCAATATAATATCACTACTTTTAGCTTTACGTCAAATCTAACATATTCGCTAATTGTAGTAATGAGAAAAAGGTTAGGTATTCCAAAATGAATAGCTGTTTTTCGTTTCGTTACAATCAAAATTGGCGTTGTATGTGGTTAATATCGTTACCTACGAAGAACAAAATATAATTACTATTTGATACTATAGTTTTATTACCGTTAATTCGATTCCACAATAGGCGATCCTGCTCTAAAGCCAATGTTGTATGGAGCGAGTAAAACGCATTTTGCAATTTGCGTAGTCAAGTTTTTATGGCAAAAAAAATTGGTATATTGACAACCAAGCAGCTCACGTCATTTATTTTTATAACAAGTGATGCGACGTGAATACATACAAAAAAAAAAAATGTTTCTTGCATTCAAAAAGTGTCATAGACTTTATGGCGCCTTTTTAATATCACAACAATTCACGATATAATGGTACAAGAGCTATACATACTCCTTCGCTGTTAATAATATATAATTTGTTCAAAACTGAAATATTCTTGAAAGTTCATGTAATATATTTTTTTTATTATAACGAGTACTTTACCAACGTCCAAATTCTATATTATAGTTCTGTATTTTTTTTTTTTTTTTATGGTTGTCTGGTATGCTTAACAGGACAAGTGAAGTGGCCGTAGGGTGTTATGTCTGTTAAATGCCCCTCATTTTATTCTCAAAAGAAAACGCTTTGACACGTTTTTTTTTATTATAATACTAATATCAATCGATAGGCATTTTTATTGTAGAATTCATGTTTTTCACATTTAAGTGACATTTTTTTCATAGGTACATTATATAATGTTTGAAGACGTAAAAATCATTAAGTATTAGACAAATTTAACTTGTTTGAATTGTATATTTAAAAATACCGTCCATCCTATGGCATTTATTTATTTTTTTGAATAAGTAATGCTAACACATCTGTTTTGTTATGTATAGCTCATTTTTCCACTGGTTCCCGTAATACATATTGTGTCTGGTTTTACTTAACATCATAATAATACTATATAATATGTGTGCAAAAAATGTTTTTGGCTTGAAATTTGTAAAAGTAGGAAAATGGATGGTGAACACCGTATGATGTATTACAAGTTTGTTTAGCCTCGTTTTGACAGTTACGATATTAATGGCAAGCTTCGTACAATAATCGATAACTTTATTTTTTTATCTGACAGTTGAACATTTTTAACTAGGACCCGTCGAAACATTATCGTCGGAAAAAATAACAAATAATGAATTATGCTGACGCGCTGGCGATAAAATGTGTTGTGGTGTAACTTACATTTTGATTCCGTGCCAATGAAATAGAGCAAGTAGTAAGTGCTTTCACGTGTAGTATATACTATTTCCTATGGGATCCACCCTTGGGATGTTTAGAAAATCAGCAATTGTTTTTTACACCTATATACGTTTAATAGTTGTTTTCGTTAGTGACAAACCGTTTAGATAATATCGCCAGAATGATACTATGGTAAACGAGGGAATCGTATGTACCTAACATCTTGACTGTATGTCACTATTGATTTGGTTTATTATGTTTATAATGAGAGACGTTGTGCAATAAACAGATGAATCGAACGGCACCAATAATGGATAAACATAATATTGTTATGTAAATTGTCGTCGATTTCGATTTGTTGAGTCTTTACTGGAAAATTGAGAAATGACTCCGACGAGAGATTGGATGTCGCACAGCGAATGGTAATCAAATAAATTTAGTGTTAATACAAATACGAAGACGGGTTTCATTCGGGTCGGCGTCAAGTAATGCGACTTTAACACAACAATGGTAGATTGACGTCAGCCGTCTAAATTAATGAGCTCATCCGATTATGTACAGAGTTTCTGAAACAAATTAAATTGATCATTTATCCGGTCGTCTGTGCTCAAAAGTATTATAAAACGTCACGTTAATTTTTTTTTTTTTTTTTATAGTCGGGCACATTTTTAGATAGCTTATAAAAATGTAGAAGTATAACAAAATAATTGAGTTGTACATAACAGGAAAACAAGAAAAAATTAAATGTACAGTACCATAAACCATAATAATATAATATCTAATCTCTTGGTGTCCTATTTAAGGAGAATGTTTGTTTAAAAATAAATTTTGAAAAATAATTTAGTTGCCAGAGCTCAGATAAGAAAAACGAAAGAGGTATAAAAATATTAATATTGAACACTGTACATTTCACATAAGCGGTACTTTCGGAGTTTCATAAAAATCTCTCCTGGGGGATCAATAAGCGACTTGCAAAGGGTTGAGTCAATTTCACTACCTGCTCAAAAGTTAACATCGACAAAAACTTCCTTCTCCAAATATATGTACATATTTTGACGGTGGTTATTTTTAATACCTAATAATATTTTCCAAGAAAGACTAAATAACATAAACTTTTTGTCCAATTCAACCATGAAAATCTTAATAACATCCAAAACTTTCGACGGTCTTTAAAAACTCATTTTTTAAATTTCTCGATGGAGTTTAGGTAATAGGTATCTAATCTAACAAGTTTTGTTTTTTACTTAATATCAAATTCGTATTCTAAAATTACATATTCTATCAATCATTTTTATATTGTATATTAAGTATTAACTATACTATAGTAGTGTAGAATAGATATATCTTATACTTGATATTTGATATATATATATATTTGATTCGTCCTGAGTAAATATTTTTTTACCAATGTTGTTTGAGAAATACCCTTGATATATTTTGTTTCAAAACAGCAACTTTTAGATTTTTATACATTTCAGTTTTTAATTGATACAAAGCCCAAGCAATACATACATATAAGATGAAACCTAACTGGATGCAATAATAGTACAAAACATATTTTCAGAATGACATTTTGTAAATTTTGTTGTTATAACCTATATTAGTTAAATTATTTGTTTCCATCTTCGAATACTATCATGTATTTATAAGTTTATTGATCAGACGCATGTTCAATTCAATAAAAATGATGCAATCTTTGTTAGTTAAGCTCAGAATATATTTATTTTATAACCCTTGTTTTCTTTGTGTGTATCCAATCACAAATAGTATCTAAAAGGTATTCGGATGGGTCGAAAACATTTTTGTTATGCAACTACCTAATGCAGCTGTCTTTAAAAAAAATAAGTAACAACATAGTCTTTGAGAGGGAATATACACAATTGACAATACTAACTAGTATTAAAATAATAATAATAGTTAATAACAGTAGTATTAGACATTTTTTAACATTTGTCGATCAACTATCAAATCTCAGAGTATATTGTATTGATATGTTTTTAATATCCAGTATAATGTATGTATTTAAAAAAAATATGATATACTTTTGATTTAATACAATTTGACCTTGATCATACAAAATCAGCAATTTTCTCCAGCAAAAACTGCCTTTAAGTTCTGTGTAGCTCGACCTTAAATGTAATGATTCTAGTTACTTTTGTTTGTAAGGACTTTGTTTTTTTTTATCACTTTATATGGGTTTAATGAGTAATAAATTATAATTTGCTTTTCTTGTGAAACAACGTATGCGTTTTCATATAGTTATTTGAATGTGTGTTTTACCAAAAAACTTTAAGGTATGTAGTTTGAGAAATTAATAATAGCTATATTAAAAGAGTATGGTTGTTAAACATACTACCTTAATCTATCTCGTTTGTTAAAATCCTATGGTATATCTATAAACGTATGAAGGACAGACTTTTTCAAGAACGTTTAAAATAAAAAAAAATGTTATCGGTCTAAAAGTCGTATTATAGTTAAACAGTTTTTGGGAGTATTATGATATTGTATGATAAAACTCTGTTGATACTGATGAAAGTAATTTGATATCTGAAACTAGTGATAATGATTTAATTATAAATACTACACGTATAATAAAAACGCTGTCTGACTATACTATAGCAATTCAAATATAATATAATTACACTAGTATGACTAGGTAAACTGTTTAATTGAAGTTTTTTTTGAGAACTACAGTTTACATACTGATATGTATAAAATAATTTATTTTTATATACGATACAAATGTTTATATTTGTTACATGATACATCGATGAACGGTGTACACATATATAAATTATAATATGCATTATGTACTTTTTATACAACACAATACCGATTAAAAGGTTTTTTTTACTAAGCCGGATAGAGGAACACTTGGAAGAATATGATTTTATTCTGTGTTTTTCGTAAAATAATAACCATCGTCAGAATATTAATAACAAGGATTACATTTTAATTCCCGGTCGCTTGAACGCCGGCTCCTAAATTGACTAACGTCGCGCAAATAATAATAACAATAATACTACTATATTAATGCTGTTTAAATTTATGTATTGTTGTTAAATTTGACTCATTATCTTTTGTCAGACTAATCTTCAGACTAAAGAATATTTGGTAATTTTCTTTCATACTAACAACAGGACGAATTAAAGATAGGTACATTTTTATAAGAGAACATTGTTGTTATAGCTCATACAAACTAAAACTAGACCAGTAATTTAAATCATTAACAAATAACAATAAATGATAGCACTGGCCAATGTTACTACTTACAAGTTAATCTATTACACAATAGTTTTAGTTTCGAATCTGCACGTGGTAACGCTAAGCAGCTAGTCTTGGTAACTTTTATATTTTAGTGTTTACATTTCGTTAAGAATGGGGACAAAAATGATGTTATGACTTTTTTTTTGGTTGACCCGGGTTGATAACTGGCCACATTTTTAGTTTTCGTTTGCAGCCAAACTCAAGAAAAGTAATAAAAATGAATAACGTTTTGTTGCAGGACCAAATTTAGTGTTCCGTTCCGTTAATAAAGTACATACTTTCGTTTCCGTCGCGGAACAAAATAGTAAACATTTAATTACAGGCAAAACATTTAGCGTTTCGTTCCAGTGTCTAATGATTCTGTTTTCGTTGTGAAACAAAACTTAGTAACGAAATAACTGTGTTAATAAAATGTAAAACGTCAATGAATAAAAACAAATAAAATTGTTTGTATTTATATTACAAAACCAAAAAATGTCTAATATTTACAGTCATTATAAACTAAATAAATACATAATAATATAATAATATATAATGAGTTACTACTATCTAAAATCTATAATATGTTCTGGAAAAAATGTGAAAATCAAAATAATACTAACTTTTTTTATCATGTATTAAATTAAAATATGTACACATTTCCAACGCTATAGTTTTATATATGTCAATATAATTAAACCGGAAAGTTTGTATATTGTATACTTACCATATTTTATTTTTTCTAGTGTTGGTTATTATTTTATTTTCAATCATACTTATTTAATAAGTGTTTATTTTATAAGAGTTATTTTCAGTAAGGTGAAGTAGTCAAGTTTCATTACTTGTACGCAGCAGCGTTCTGCGTACATGTAATTTGGTTACAAGTCTTACAACAAATGTATAATGGTAAATGATATAGGCGATACTTTTACTTATTCAAGTTCCTAAGAAAAACAATGAGTAAGTAAATAGTTTAAATTAAACAGGTTATGGCAAATAACTGTAGTGTGGCGCATGTTGAAATTATTGTTAGTATAACTACACACACACACATATATATCTATATATATGTATGATATTATAATATACGTGTTTAATGTTCATGTTAGAAGCGCAAGTTCTTAATATTTGTTTTATTTTTCTTGTCGCACACTTAAAACTTTATAAACATTTTTATTTATCGTTTCCCTTTATTTTTATTTCTTAGCGCAGTTTTATTTCAACCGTCGTAGGGTAATAAAACATATACATATAATATATATATTTATACTCAGTCAGTTGTTAACTTGCATATTTTCTCATACTATTAAATACTTAACAGTTTCGTTTCGAAACTATAATTATAGCACTATCATAAAAAAATACAAATAATAACACATTAAATGTACCACAAGATGTTATATTTTGTCGTATAATATCAAAAATGCATGGTTCGAAATGAAATCTGAGATAACGTTGTTCAAGTAATGCAACTGCTCAAATAAAGAAAAAACTTTACTCTAATTTCTAAAGTGTCCAAACTATTTGCGTCAAATAATTTTATCCAAGTGTTGTAATGCGCGTAAACTAACTCTAGATAAGTTATTTTGAAAGTGAGTTATAACTTTCTAAGTAATCTATTTCAATAATATATAACTTAATCATAGTTTTCGACAGTGACGTTAGACGTAGACGGGGGTCGCGAATCGTCATGGGTCGTAAAAGTTTCATTTCGCAACCCTACAGAGAGTTAAATACCACTAGTATATAGTATTATTCTATGTCATTGACTTCAATATAGACCAACTGTAATGCAAACTTTTAGGCGAAATCTCGGCTTACACCGAAGTTGATGGCATATTAGTTATTTTTAGTACACTACATTTTAACCGTAAAACATAATTTTAAGTTTAGCCATAAGTATAATAAATATGTGCAGTACAAATTTGATAATTATAATAACAATGTACCTCAAATTTATAAAACATTTTTTTTATCAACAGTAAAAGGTTTTTAACGAGCTTGTGAGATCATCCACATAGGATTGCAAATTGTGATATCGAGATTTTAATTAAATGTTAATGTTTCCAAGAAAATTAATACTGTGTTTATATGTTTTCTTTTTTGTTGTATCATCCTTTAACGTAATAAAAGCATAAATTTAGTTAAATTAACTAGTTAACTCTGGCAGCTGGTTTAAGTTTAAAGAACATGTTTGAAAAGATAAATTTATTTTTATTTTATTTTCTTAGGGACGATTTCGAAGTACGTTTGTCTTTATTATTTTCTCCTTTTAAATGAATGAAAAATAATGCGTTGTAATGAAACTCAAACAAGACCTCCAGTAAATTAACATTGTTACAAAGGTGATTATTGGGACCGGTATTTCGTTATGGTCTACTGACTCGAGTTATACAGACGAGATATAAGGGCGAAATAGAGTTTGGTGGCAATCAGACGTGTTGGAGGTGTTAACGAGCGGGACGCGACAGCTGTATATCGTGTGAAAATCTAAATAAGACAAACATAATTTTAAATTTGCACCGGCCACTCGGGAATAATATTTTGAAGTAAACCAGAAGAACTTCAGTAAAAAAAAAACAAGAAAATATGATTAAAATATCTTTATCGGACACGTGTAATTAATTTAAAAAAAATAGAATCATCAAGTTTTTTAACACGCAACAATACATGCAATAATAAGGAAAAATTATTGTAAGTATACGAAAAGAGTCATGTAATCATTTTACACCGATAACTCATTCAGTTAAGCGTGCAAATTTATAATTTTAAAAGATAAACTTTTTGACGCCTGTTTGGCCGATACAGTCACGCGCTATAATTTAACCGTAATATTTTAGGTTCAGGACAGATAACTCGATTTTCTATGCTTTTAATATTGCTTTCGATTATATAAAATAGCCATCATTTCGTTAAGAATTTAAATATATTCGCTATGAGTAGTTTTCTTTGTACGAAGTCAGTAAAGTAAAAAAGACGATCATTATCTAGCAGCATCAAAAAACTAAAGTCTAAACGGAAAGCACAATATGTGAAACATTCGAAAATAGTCAAGTACCTACGGTTGGCTTTGCTACCGGTTGTGCTTTCCAAACCGTTGTTGATTTGCACCGGTCGCGTGATTGTTACTGCGTACGTTTGTGGCGCAAAGGAAGACAGAAGTCTTAAAAAAGAACGGAACATCGCGTGTGCGGTTAAAAAGGAAATTCGCGGCCGTGCCAAATTCCGTGATGTCGTAATAGTTTCTTTTTTGGTCAGTCCAAGAACAAAAGGAAACGGTCTCAGATAAACCGATCGTAGCAAAAACAGCCGAGTAAGTTTTCCACGCGAGCAAAGAACACGCACGATACTGGCTGGATTCTAGAACGACATAAATGTGCACATATCATACAAGCTTATATAATAGAATAGATACGTGTACGTACTTTTAAAGGTTTTTGGCTATTGTAGAACCTTGTAAGACCGTTCCAAATCGGTGAAAAAATCAAAAAAAAAAAAAAACTAGAAAAATAATTTTTCGAGTTTTTCAGTCTGTTTGAAGTCCTCTGTTTTCCGGTTTAAGCGGAATTTGTTTCCTACTATATTTGAAAAATGCTTGCGAAAAGTTTTCATTTCTTTGAAATTATTTGTTCCGATCGAATTTCCTGTGAGGATAATTATAACTTGTTGAGCTAATAATTCTGAAAATCGAATTGAGTTATTTATTATTAATTCGCTTTTTATTAAAAAGTGTATATATTATATAGTATAAAGTATTTTGGAATATTTCAGTTTTTCACATGGAAATGTTCCGCTCAAACAAAATAACAAGGAATTTCATGTAAAACCTGAAAAATATTGAGTATTTCTACTACCTTATTTTAAATCGAAAAATAACATTTGTTTTCCTTAATTTTTTAGTGTATTGAGTGACATATTTTTATAATTGAAAGTAATCCATTAAAATTTGATTAAAACTTTACAATACGTGTTAATGAGTTACAAAATTAAGGTATGATTTTTAGTTATTCAATTATAGTATATATAAAAAAAAAAAAATGTACATAAATGATTAAATATGTAAAATTGGTAAAGTTTAATACAAAATAATATATATTATACATAAATAATATGTGGTTATTATTTATTGATACCTATTTCTTTTTAACAAGATAATGTTACCATTTTTCCATAGTACCAACAACAAAATAACTACAAATATAGTACAAATTAAAAACATGATGATGATTTTGTACTGTATTAATAATGTAAATCATACTTTGCCCTTTGGATAAATTCTCTGAAATATAATTACATTATAGAATGTTCTAAATATATGTATATCATCATCATCATCATGAGACGCAGCAACCAATTTCAGTACTTTAATGTAACTTTCATCTAAATCAGCTAGTTTTAACCAATTTTAATCATCATCATCAAGCTTAACGGGCCTTTAAGGCCTAACGCTGCCACCACGAGATAGCAGGTTTCAAGACGGATTCGCTGCCCTGGACGGGTCGTTAGTCCGTCGTCGCAGAGGGGGATAAGGACTCGCCTTCAACATCGCACTGTTGTTCGCCAAATTGATAGTGAAAACTTGTTACAAATTACCTACACATTTATTTTTATTTTAATAAATGTTGTTAAGTAGATTTTAATAAATAAAATATATTTTAAATAGTAACCTAAAAAGTTGAAAGGTATATTATATTTACAATATTTTTTTTCTATTTATTTAAAGCGCTGAACAGATTTCTTCGTTTAGCTACTCTACAGATCAGAAGTCGTACCTAAAAGGTACTTTATTGGACCAAAAATTAAAGAAATTTACCCCTTCCCTTTCAATTGAGAGAAACATCAAAAAATTGTACATAATTATTTTTAATTTGAAACTACGATGCTCTATAACTTTTTTTAAAATAGTCGTATAAGTTCCAAATTTGTATGGAATATTTTTTAAACACAATTCTACCTATAAACATTGACAAAACTAAAAAAAATATCACAAATCCTTTCCTCTAGAAGGGATAGAACTGTTTTCTTTATTTCACTTTTTCAAGCCAAGTTTTAGAGGTTTAGACTTAAAAATTAGATTAAAGTTCGATCTAGAACGGAACTATAACATATACAACTTTCTCAAAAATCTGCAGTCAACATTTTTTTTTATTAAGAAAAAACCCCGAAAATAGTGGGAAATTACACTGTGGCCCTAGTCAATTTCCAGGTTGCTATGTTTGAGTGAATCAACAGTCAACAGGTAATGAACATATTTTCATTATATTGTTAATTACGGTACATGGGTAACTATGACAATAATTTTTTATAGACAGATGATCATCTTAATCGTATCTATGATTAAGATGATTACTACCATCTACAATATGATTACTACCCTAACACTAAAAATTAATATTCAAGTTCATTATTGTCATTAGGTACAATGATTTTATCGATATTTGTATTTTAAGCTGTGAACACTGGACCTCCCTTACTCACTTACCTACTAATACTTTCTTACTGTGGTTGGTTTGGACTGTACTGGTTTTCACAGATTCGCATCCTTATTTCAAACCTATTATGATTTCGATACAATTTTACGGTACCTTGTAGTTTTAAATATGTTAAATTGTTTAAATATTATTAGTTAATTTTCCAAATTTATTCGATTAAACTTGTTACTACAGTTTGCAACTCTTTTTGATTTTTTTTCTTTTATTTCATTAAAACTTGATTTATGAATATTGTGTTCTTAACCTAAAATTTAAATATATTGTGCAACGGACGATTTAATTACATCTATGAAATGTAAAAACACTTTATACTCGAACGGCAAGCACAAACGTTTTAATTCGTGTAAATAATCTTTGAAATCCTTAATGATTCTCATTATCAAATCGTCAGTAGACAGTTGGTGTACACTAACGAAACTGAGCCAATCAATATTGTTTTTGCTAACACTGTTTAAATCGTTTAGAATCTCGTCGGCCTTTGCCTTCACTCTTGCGGAAACGTCTTCTATCTCGTTGGTGTCGTTTATTTTTGCAAACTTGAATTCTGATAAAATATCCACAAGAAAATCATCTTTGTACGCCGTTACCTTCAATGCGTATTGGATAACGTGACATACAAGAACTTTGATGCGTGTCAGCGTGTGTCCTTCGAGTATGGATAGTTGTTTTTCATAAATATTCAGTACAACCGAAACATAACAATACAATCTGGCATCAACAATTTTGACCAATAAGTGTTGGTGGTCGAGGCGACCGTACGGTATGTACATCCAAGTGCGGTTTTCCACAAACTTCCTGGTAATAGTCACCTCGACTTCATGTCGTTGTTTCGCCTTACTCCAATCGACATCGGCTCCAGTTATTTGTCTGAACAATAATTGATTTCCGTCGTCCCAAAATGGTTTTAGATATAAAAATGTTATCGTGACTAAAACGACACGACCGTTTAAAATACCTGAAAACATTCCAGAATCCCGAAGGTCGCTGAACATATCTTTGTATACACCCTGCTTTTTCGAAACCAAATCAGATTCCATTGTAGTCAGAGGAAGGTAATTTTCAGCCACACAATTTTCGATGAAATCTGAAACATCGGTTTGCAGTTGGTGGTCTTCGAACGGGTTTTCATGGATAAAAGGTTTATTGTCATAGTATTGACTGATGGCAATGATTTTCAAATAGTAACTCCAAAGCCATTTGCCCGTCTCAATATTTGCCAACAGTAATAAATGAATTATAATTTCTACTTCCTCTTTAAGATCTTTTACTGTTTTCTCGTTATCAATGAAAGGCTCTCCACTTTTTACATTTTCAATTAAATTCTTCATGTTTAATATATTTGACTTTGTAATGACACAAAAACTGCATTTGACGTCTTGAGCTTTTTTTTCTAATTTATCCCGGCTTTTTAATTTCAATTGGTAATCATTAATATTGTTACAAGCCCGTGTTGACAACATTTTCTGTTCAGCGGGTTTAATACTTATCGGATGTTTGTTGAATGTTTTCAAATCATTTACGGTACATACATACTCTTCAAAACAAGTTTGAACAAAAAATCGTATAGGAGTTATCTAAAATAATCAAGTTGGATTTTAATTGCTGATAACAGTAATTATAAAACTCTTAAAAATAAAAAAAATTTGGTCAGCCTTGAAATAATCTATGATATTATATCCAATGATACATTATGCTTCAAAGTAACAGAAACTTAATTTCAGTATGATGCAGCTATTAAATATAGTTCGACGACTTCCGGGTAAAAAGGGTTAAGTTCAAAATTGCAATTTTTCAAGAGAACGAAAACAAAGTTTTTTTTCATTTTAAAATTGTAACGTTTTAAATAAGCTATAAAATGCTAAAAAATATAATCAACAAACTGTTATTAACTTACCCCTTTTAAATTAAAATCATACTGATGGTAAAAAGGGGATAACTTTACTTGTCTCTTAATACCCAATCATATTTTTGTTATCTCATAATATTCATGCTCCTAGAATTAAAATTTGTATTTTATGGCGACATAACCCTATTTTCGACAAAAATAGACTTAACCTCTTTTACCCGGAAACCGTCGAGTTTATTTTGATATTTTGTCTGAAAATATGTTATATTATATTATACACGGATACAAAGTTGTGTCAGTATTTTAACAAAATACCATAGTACCTAAATATTTATATTTTGCATTATTATAAAACATTTTAACGTAAGGAATAATTTGTATATTGTACAACTGCTATCTACTGCTAAATATATAATCGAATTTCTTAATTTTTTCAAAGAAAAATATATAGTTTAAATAAATGCTTACCTGGTGGTTACCTGCTGATTCTATTATTTTTATATTTGACGTTATAACAAAACAGCATAACAAGTATGCACTACTTTTGGCAGCCATTGTTATTTTTTATAGTTAAAATTACACTACAATAAAATACAAGTATTTCGTACGATATGGTGTAATTAATATTAACTTATTATACTCACAAAACTTTATACGGTAGCTTAAGGGTTTCGTCATGTTAACTTGTGTCAACAGCATAAGAAAATAATTAAATTTTTTATTACAACACTTGTTCATACAAATTGCAATTTTTTTTAAATTATATTTTTCTTACTACAACTTGATTTATATTCATTGTGTTATTAATTTAAAATTTAAATAGCAGCGTACGACAGTCTTTAGAGCTCTGTAATCAATTTCTATAGTTTAAATATTCTAAAAGTTTATGTTTTTGCAACACTTTAAAATTATTTTTTAATTTAAAAATAACAATAGAATGAAAATATCTGGCTGGTTAATAACAAGTTTTGAAGAAATACTTGAGATAATTAAAATATTCAGATAGGAGAAGAAAAATTGTTGTGTACAGAATATTTAATATATATATGTATATATATATATAAAATATCTAAGATGTTTTTTTAAATATGTATTTTACATAGGGAGATAGGACGTGATCTAGTTTTGAGGTACTTCGTGGCTTTCCAGCTAATTAAAAAAATAGTCAAACTCTTCATTAAATAGGGGTTTTATTATCAAAATGTTAAGAGGATAAATACCAAAATTTAATATCTATTCCCCTTCTGCTAACTTTAGGAGGTGTTAATATATTAAGGTGTTATTTTAGATCGTAAACTGACCTAGAACCCGCATATCTCATCAAAAATTCAGCAAGGATATCAACGGCTTAAAATGCTTTAACCCCTGTCATATCGCTAATACAATTTAAACGGAAACTGTTCCTCCCTCCTACAAACAGCTTCGCCGCCCTTTCTTGTTATATAAGGCGCCAGTGTGGGGATGTGCTACGAAACCACATATCAATAAATCTAAACTTTCTTATTCAAGATATTACGCATATTTTCTAACGCTTTCTAGTTTATAAGCAATACCCCTTATGAGTGGACTGTAGTTACTAGCTACCTTTACAGTTGAGCATATATTTGTTTTGATTATATTATTAGATATTTCTGTCATTTGTCTATTATTTATTATCAGATTTATTGTCAGTTATGTTTACTTTTCCCCACTTTACTTGTGTATTAACTATTTTAATTCGATCGCTTAATTAACCAATATGTATAATAAATCAAATTGTATTTTATTAGACGATTTTAATCCTCCTAAATTAATGTGTATAAATTATATTTTTAACAGTATTAACGATACAATTTGGCGAAGAATAACCGGTCATCGAAGTGCACTATATTTATAAATTATGCAGTACGTGCATTATGTGCTTACATATTATTATGTAGCGTTACGTGTGTATTAGCGAGTGTTAATTATTTTCAAAGTTGAGCTATAGATTTAGCATTAATTAAATTTAAATCAGTTTCAGACCTATTGTATTTATTTGTATATGAACTAGGCAAAGTGTATTATAGTTACGTGATTAAACTTTGATTTGAACAAAAAAAAAATCATTAACGCAATAGATCGATTAGGCTTAAAGACAAAAATTGAGTTAAGTAACTTAAAATTACAAAGTTATACTCGTGAGACTAACATAGATGAAAATATTACGAGCTTGCCCTTTATAAAGAATGAACTAACATATAATTAGAATTTAGGGTATGGTCCAAGTGGTCTCATTCGAAAATATGGGTGAACATTATTGCTGACAGTGTTACTATTATTAATGGTATTATACTATTTTAGTAAGTTTATTACACTATTAAATTGTATACTTATTTGACATTGTAAATCTATCAGTTAAATTAGCTAATTATTATTAAGCAATTATTTTGAATTCATTTGCAATTTTATTAAAACTTATTTAGTACAGAAATTCAAAATTTTTAAATATTATTTCTATAAAACAGAGCGCTGTTTTATGATCAGCTCATTGCTGAATTAGAAGAACATTAGCTATGGGTAATATTCAGGTATGAATACTACATGTTCAATTAATATGTTTGCAATATTTGCAAACATATTAATTTATTATAGGACATGGAATCTACGTTGTTATCTATAACCACAAAGTTTGTTAAGTACCTATAAACTACAAACTACAAAGTTATACTATAAACTATATTTTAACGATACTAATATTACAAGTTCAATAATATTGTTTAATTCATCACGTATACATTTATGTTTGAGAGTTTTGTGATTCTTTTCGACTATAAACGTTTTCAATTATATGCCTGAATAACTAAATTTTAGTAACTCATTGATGATTTTATTAAAAGAGAGAATACATGTTTGGTAAAATTAATAATTAGTATTTACTTATTTGTTATTAAGAAACTAACCATAACTCCTTAGTGACTTCTGTCTTCCTGCTGCAATATTAGGCTCGGGACATGCTACCGATCTGATTAATCTAGAAAAAAATGTAATAAAATAATTAATTAAAAACAATATCGATTTGTACAAACAAATTTTAAAAGTAAAACAATTATTGTAAGCAAATACATTTTTTTCGAATAATAAGAACATCGAAATAAATGTTAGAGTAGGTACTTTTGACTTTTGGGTCTTATCTTAAATATTTTCTAACAGGTACGTTTCACATCGTTTCTTTTTCGTCGTGTTTCTTTCTTTTATATTATTTTAGCTCCAAATGCCTCCACCAAATTACAAAAGCTCCATATTACGTTTCTAATGACGCTCTCCATAAAGTCATCTCCATCTCAACAGTAAAAAGCGCCGCCAAAATATTCTACAAGCGCTTCCACTCCAATAATCACAACCATCGAAATCCCTTAATCTCCGAACTCTCTGTCCCCGCTATTCCTGGGGCCCCAGGAAGGCGCCTAAAACGTACATGGTGCCGTGACTTACTAGATGACTAACCTCACTACCACATGACGAAGTACCAACACTGGTTGGCTCCTTCTTACAAATCATCAGTCTCTAATATATTTATATATATATATTTACTTATTTACTTTTCTCTTCTTCTTGCAATCGCACGAACCTATTGTAAACCGTCTTGCTTTACAGATTGTTCATTTATTTATAAAAAAAAAAAAATGTATTTTAGCAAATGAAACAATTTCCACAAAACTGCTCTAAGCTAAATATTAATGAAAGTAACTAGCGAAGTCATAGAAATAAAAAAATGATTAGATTGACGTTAATTAATTTCTATCACAAAGTACAATAGTTGCATATTTTAGTAATTAATAAAGGTTTAAGATAAACGTCGCCGAGATACATTCCTTGTAGACTCTTCCCGGCTCCCTCTGTCAAGAAAATCTTCATCAACATTCAAAGCGAGTATGTAATATATTATACAATTGTTCCACAACAGTAACAATGTGCCTCTGTAAAATGATCGGTCCTTTTGCACAGTAATTACGGTTCGAATAGGTCCTCGGACAATAATATCGTTATTATACTCAGTACTTCTCAAGTAGTATACATTCAACATTGTAGACTGCGTTATTTAACTTACAAAGGCCGCATGGTCGTTGTAATTGCTTTTTCTCCACATAGTCCGACTGTCCAGCGTCTTACCTTCAACCCTTTGTATTAACAGGAGTAGAAACGGATTGTTTTAACATAATAATGTTTTTAGGCTGGGGTCAATCCAGAAAACTCGATGAGTTTTTTTTAGTTACGCTAAATGCTTGACAGCTATGTCGCTGTTTTTTTTACAAAATAACATTAATAATAATAATAAACAATGCACTCGATTTATTTATTTATTACAAAGCTTTTACCAATACAATATCATACTTCTACATTTCTAGCTTTATCTCATGATTTTTCTTTTGCAATTAAAGTTTCATGGGACAGCGGTTGACCTACAAGGCCCGTTAAACTACATGGCGATGATGATTTTATTATTATTAGATAATAATAAAAAAATATTCAATCAAGTTTAAAGGGCAAAAATGTGTTTTAATATCAATTTTGTTTCAAATTTCTCACAAGAAATCCAATTAAAATAATATGATTTATGGAAATTTTCATTAAAAATCCATAATGTAAAATTGAAAAAAATAACCTAACATGGATAACCTTTTTAATCTACGTAAAATTATATATCAAGTACAAAGATCAATGTTTGCAGTTCAAAATCCGGTAAACCCTATACATATATGCTGTGATGACGTACGAAGAACGAGGATCTCATGACAAAAAAAAAATATAATATTATGCATGTATACATTATACGTAGTACATATATATATATATGACATACGGATTAATAGTAAGTATATACTGTGTTCGTGTGTACGTTTTAAACTGTAATGCAATTCCGTGATACGTGGAATTTTAAGTTACTCTGCCAATATATCATCTGCACTCATACGACGACGGATCAAGAACACTTATAATAACACAAATTACTAAAATAAGAGGTTTTCTTACATTTTTTTTTCTCCTGGAAACCGTGTAGGGTCAAGTGGGGTAATTTTAGCAATTGGGGTAGATGTAAAATACATTTTTTTATTAACGGAATTGAAAATTTTCAATTTTAACTCAATGATTTTAATTTATAATATGAAACATAAAAAAATATATGATACACATCGTTGGAAAACATTTCCGCATTTGTTGTCTATGATTCTGAGAGAGCGGGTTAGTAAGCTGAGCATGGAATTTATACAAGATATTAAAAAATTCCCGTGGACTAATTTGATATTATATTTGTAAAAAGCAAATTTTTTACAGCAATCGGAGCTAATTAATTATTTGATCTGTAATTTATTGACGTAAATCTCAATTTGTTTTTTTGCAAAATGTGTTTAGTCATCGTTGACGGTCTCTTAATAATTGGTTATTGGGTTTTCTACATTGGTATTTAATGAACTTACCATACGTGGATATGTGGTCAAAACCTGTACTCGCCAAGCAATATATACGACCCCAATAGAGACAAGATGGCAATTATGCAAAAATGGAATAGACAATAATTTTCGAAAATAAATGTGTAGTAACTACTACCCATGCTAGATTGTATCTTAATTTGATTTTTATAGACAATGCTTTTGTAACTTTTGGCCGTCAAAAGAATAAAATAAATAAAATTTGTAATAAACTGTTATCAAGACAAAAAATATTTAAAAAAAAATATACATATAAATATATTATAATATAATCATTGTTATTATATTTTTTAGCTACGAAACCAAACTATAAATAACTTTCAAAACCAATCATTATAATTTGTATTGCATTTCATAACGGCTATACTTAAAAAAAATATATAATATACAAAAATTAAAATTGATCAAAATTGACCAATTATCTGAAGTTAAATATCGGGTAAAAGATTTTTAATTAACATTTGTAGTTAAATATACAAATTTATTGCAATGTGAGAGTTCACATTTCTAACAGCTCTTAACCGATTTCATTTTATTTATTTCATAAGACTTTAACTTTAAATTATGCAAAACTATTTATTAAAAAGTTAAACAATAGTTAGTTATTCCAATATAAGTTTTTATTTTTGCAAAAATTGGCAATTATAATTTTAAAGTTTAAAAGCATATTGTAAACCATAATAAAATAAAAATAAATGTTTAAAATTAATATCTCGCTTTGATATTTACACAAAAAAAAAACTTAAAACCGCTAACGATTATTCAGTCGCCAACAATTCTGGCTGGTTTTTTTTTTTTATTAACGCAAAATAATCCTCAATATTGTTTACCTGTATAAAATAAAGTAAAACTGCTATGCCAACATTATTGGCAATAATGTTTGGAATTTCATTGGCAGGAGATTCTAAAAAAAGATACACTTATTGTAATATAATAGGTGCATTTTTTGCTTTAGTTTTATAATTTCAGTTGACTGTTTTGTCAATAATACACCCACACAGCAATTAGGAAACATTAATGTTATGTAAATATTGTGTTTTAATTTTATTTAGAAAATTATAAAAAAAAATCATATTTTATCAATATTTAATTTTTATGTTATTTTCACATTGTAAATTAAATTATTAACAAGTTGTAAATTAAAGTTTCACATTATTAAAGTTTTACATTGTTTCGGTTTAAATATTTTTAAAAATTGTTAACTCAATTTTAATATAAAGTACGTAGGTATATTATTCGAGTACAAATCATGAACACCATTTGAATATAAAGAGGTGCAATGCATATAAGGCAAGTGCCATAATTGGTATGATTTAGTTGAGGCGATACGAAGGGCATCCAAAATACGTCACCAAAGTTATATATTTTTTCCGACTGGGGAAGAGGGATATGTGCAATGATTAGCGGAATGTACCTTTGATATTTTTTGTTCTCACTTTATTCAATACATATATAATACAATACAATACCAATGTATCAATTAAAATATTTTCCTAAAACATATTTCTGAGACTTGTTCACAATATTTAATTGCTGTTTGGATATGAATATAGTACTTCTTTCTGTACATACAAGGTCCGAAACTTGTATGCTCACTATTCTTTTTTCTAAAACCAATTAAAATAATAAGAGAAAACTACATAAATTAGCATGAAAGACTAAACGCCTAGTCATTTTAATAACATTTAAGTTACTAGTAGTATTTTTTTTTTTTGTTCCATTGTGGATTTATAATAATTGTTAAGCGTTTGATATTTTTATCGTTATTCTAATTATTATTATTAATCAAATCGTTTTTTTTTGTTATTTATTGATATATAATAATCGTATTATAATGCAGTACTCATTTGAATCCTTATTCTGTAATAATTAACTAAGTAGGAGATCCCAATGTCTCAAATCGTAATAATTATGTATGTCAAGGTTGGTAGACGCGTTTGGGTTTATTTATTTTTTTTTGTTCTATATGGCTTATAGTATTATAAACAACGAGCAGTTGGCAAGCACAAACAATTATAACACATTAGGAATAATAATAATATGAAGTCTGATAAAGTACACGAATGGCATAGCATATTTTGTACAGAGAGAAAATAATATCGACTCTAATAATACTAAAACGAGGCTTTTTGTTACTTCATATTTTGCATAATTTTATAAAATTATTTTTTGTTTGTTTTTAAACAATTAGATATCCAGTGGAAAACTTTTAGCAAACATTATAATATATAGTGTATATACAGTATATATATAAAATAAGTACATGGCGACAGAAAAATATAAATGCTCAGATTAAGTTCATAATAGAGTAGAAAAAGTATATTTTTGAATAGCTTTTCAAATAAATTTAACTGTGTGATATATGTGAAAACTTTAAAACAATACAACCAGACAATGGTAAAATCCTTAAATGCCTCAGTTGTACTTTTCTAAAACTTAGAGTTTCATTCAAATCGGTGTGTTCTAATAACGTTGAATTTATATAAGCAATACAAATATTATATACAGGTTTCAGGGCTGGAAA
Organism: Adelges cooleyi; assembly: GCF_023614345.1. Taxonomy (NCBI): domain Eukaryota; kingdom Metazoa; phylum Arthropoda; class Insecta; order Hemiptera; family Adelgidae; genus Adelges; species Adelges cooleyi. Next base: position 4,340,506 of record NW_026095751.1, read on the forward strand.
AACTAGACGTCTTTAAGTTAGAAGCAACATAATTATTAACGAGAAAATGACGATGTAACGTTAAAAATTACTATCGTTTAAATGAAAAAAAATTAATCTTTATCATTTTTATACATGTACCTACATTAGACCTATAAACCAGATACCCGGTTAAAGCTAAGAATACTAAGTACTATTTTGTAGTTTTTGCTTTCATGCATTTAATTTGTTGTTGTCTTATGATTTTATGACAAAGTGCGTAGACTTGTGAATTTTAATTACAACAAAATTCTATTTATGACTGTTTAAAAAATATGGTTTATTATTACTACAAATCGATGATTAATTTCCATCTAGATTTGGTTTAGTTCTTCGTCAAATTTGATATACAGAGAATAAGTATAGTAGATTATCTTAAAGTGTCAGAGTATGTCGATTGCTTACAATATTATAATATTATTATGTGTTTTTAGTGTAACACCTTCATAGAATTAATTATATCAATAAATTTGCCCAATTCGTGAAAACCTTGGACGATTTCTTAGAATAAAAGAAATTAGGTACGCATAATATTAAATACATAATATAGTAATATACCAGAGTAAACTGAGAACTAGTGTTCAACGTCTTATTAGTAAGCGTATATAAGTATATATTATTTAAAACTGTGTAAGGTAAACCGGTCTAAACTGCTGTATACCGTAAACAATATTATAGCGTTAAGATCATAAATATTGTATGGTGGTTTTAAGACTTAAGGATTGTTATTTAAATTAATATATTATAATATTAAGATGAAGAAAAAATAGAATTAGTCATAGTTATATTTAACAAATTGCAGAAATCAGACGATTCGAATCCAAAACGCCGTAAGTCATTTGGAACAGAATAACATGTATGTGTTATTGAATATTATATATTTACTTAAAATCAAAATTTAAATAAATTATGTATATTAGTATGTTATGTCTAGTCGTATTATTTGAATTTACTTCTAATTACTCTAATAATTTACTCTAAAAAGCTTTTTTTTTTATAATAAAAATATTTTTTTTATACTTATATAAAAATATATTTCCTTTCTGATACAATACTATTTAAGCAGTTTTAATAAATGCAAAAGTACCTACAATAATATAATAAATATTACCTACTTACATTGTTTATTTTTGCATATTTTAGACAATGCATTTAGTTCATTTTAACATACGCTTAGCACGGCCATAAATATTTTATAAAAAAATATTCAGATATAAAATGTCAAAAAAATATATAACTAAACAACAAAAGAATAAAGGCTTCCAACTGGAAGCTGGCTAAAAAATGTGTAATAATATATAAAGTCTACTCGTATGCATTCGTTCTAATCTAGTGTTTTTCTTTCAAAATATTTTACAAAACATAAGTTCTCCCCAAGGTACAGCACAGAACAGTATTGCAAATCTGAATGATATTAACTAAAAAAATACATACGAATTTTTGTTTGTCAACTTTTAAAAGCAGCCGTAATTCTTGGCTTCCGTTTAAGGGTGTCGAATTTTGAGAATTATACATAAAAATAATGCTTAAAGCAGTCTCATTTTTGATATTAACTATGGATCAATAGAAATATTTGAAGTTTTGCACTTTCCACGTAATAGTAATAGTAATAATGTTTAGACTTACTCGACGATCATACATATTTTACTAAAAATATTGTTTTAATAAGATAATCAGTTACATTCATGTAAATCTTGCCATAATTTTAAGCAGGTTAAATGTTCAATAACTGCTAGTCAAAGTTTTTTTTTTTTATTGCCCAAAGGCATTTTTATTTAAACGATTAAAAAAGATCTTTACAAGTATAAACCAATATGAGTATTAATACATACATTCGAGTAATATATATAAATACACAAAACATATGTGGGGTTCTACTACCAGTGAAGTAGCCTTATTCTAGTCAAAGTAATGAGTTATAAATATGTATCTGTTACGATAGTATATAGTAAAACATTTAAAACAAGTCAATGAACCAAACCGAAAAGTTTGACAACTTTTCAGATTTTTTAATTGGTGATTGGTCGTTTTTTTGTTTAATTTCTGGGGTTTTAAAACATACATATATTGTTATAATCAAGCTGTAGTTCGTAACTCGAGGACAACCTAGACATAATTTTTAACTGAAAGCTGAACAAATGTTGACAAATGCGAATTTAATTTGTTGACGTATTTCAGTCGATCACCGTTATGTTACAACTTTAGAAGTTTAATATTTATTATTATTATTTATTATTATCTTTTTATAATGACTAGCAGCCATTTAAGGAGTCGTTACTCTTGTGTTATTGCAATTATAATAATCAACGTTCAGTATATTTCATATACACAATATTCATATATATATTTATATAATAATGAATTTGTTTAAACAATACAAATAATTATTAACCTAAATATATTTTGTGACCACCTTGACATTAATTGCCACATTTTGAAACTGTATAGATTATTATTATTATTGAAGTGGGTATTTTTTAAATTTAATTTTAAATTTTTTAAATTTAAATATGGCTTCGAAAACTAGGTCATTAGCCTTTAGTTTACATTTACATTGTAATTAAATATTTATTATTAAGGTGGACAAAATATTATTTTAATTACCGACGTAGGTATAGTTAGTTTTTCTAAGAAATATCTGTTACAGAGTCATTTTTGGGGTTTCTCAAATGCGAGATATTCTCTGAACACAATTTTGTATGGAAAAGAAACTTATACAAAATGTGATGTTTCCGAAATAATGAGTTTTCATTAAATTTTCAACAAAATGAATCCCGTTTTCCTTAAAGCAATCTTTAAAGTTGAGAAAACTAAATATCCACATTGTTTTTCCAGGCTCCGGCGAATTAGCGATTCAATTAAAAATACATTATAATATAATGTTTGAAAAATATTTCGAATTTGTACTAAAGTGTCAAACATTTCTGAATTAATTTGTTTTCGGCATTGAAATCAAATATCAAGAACTTACAGAGTTTTAAATAAGTGATTAAAAAACATTTAAAAACTCGTTTCTTGTATCAATAATATGGCTAACTCATTGAAAACATTGTCTATGTTGAAACTAATATGCTGAAGCTTATACAAATTAACCTGAAAACAAATTGATATGATCGAATTTATTAAATTTCCTTTATTTAATATATTGCCTACAGAAAACACCCGCTTTTAATCTCCGCATAAAAGTGTGTTAACTAGTAACAGTTTGTTTTGTTTAAGATTCATTTGGAAAAAATGTAATTTATATTAATTTTGATTACCTAGTTTGAATATCAAGAAGAACAAGTTTTTTGAAAAAAGTGTTCGTTAAATGAAAAAAACAATTATTAAAATGTACGTTGCTATACTTTTTTTTATCAAAGTATAACACTTTACGCAATATTATAATGAAATGTTATTTTTTTTTGTGATAATACGTAAAAAATTTCTACGTTAACAAGAAGAGTTTTTTATTCAACAAAATAGATTGCTAATAATATATTTTTAAAAATTAAGACTCCGGTGGGTGATATATTACATTGATCGTCCCCTGTAAATACACCACTGGAATTGAATGCTGAGCTAAGTATTGTCCATTAAATAGGTAAAAACAAATAAATCATTTGAAAAAAAAATTCAAATGTTTAACTTGCCAGGGTGATTCTAACTAAAATCGAAATACCACAATTATACTGTGAATAGGCGATTGTAAATTGCGTTTAAGTAATTAGGTCAATAGTAAATTACTTTTTTTTTTATTTGCTTAAAAGGTGGTAGTAAACTGCGCAGAATTCATTTTTTTTACTCGAGATGTAAAGTATATTTGTTGATGCTAAATATCACGAATACTTTAAATAATTTTATTATTAATCGATATTTTTTTTATTTTGCATGCAGTGTACATCCAACAGGTATATATATAGTATATATATTTCTCTTATCTTTTAAAAATGACGGTTGAAGTCAGTGTTTAGCATTAGACATATTTTTTTAATAAACTTCATGACACTAACCTCTAAATGTCGCGTTGAACTTGCTGTAAGACACTGATGTAGTATATTTGAAGGCCGTTCAGAGATATTAATATATCATTTCCCGCTTTACGTTTAGCCGCAGGGCTAATTTGTTGTCGCTCAGTAAATTTGCATAAACTTTTTAATGATTATGGACCACTTGATTTAAAAATAATATTATTTTTTAGTATTAGTTTTTTATGTGTAGCGGAATACGTGTTCACGGTGCACATCCATATTTCTTCACCGTTTGACAGTTCTCCTGAACAACGGTATTTATATCCGTTTTTCATAATTAAACGTTAACCTCGTTCACTTAATATCACTTTGAAATCAGCCTTATAACCATAGGCACAACTAAGGTAAAATTTCTGGAGAAGATACAGGCTACAGCCCTCCCCAAAACTGTGGACTAAAAATAACCCGTAGGGTTCCGCCGTTCATTCGTATCATAAGTCATAACACATTTTTTAACATTAATTACTTATAGAAATTGTTTTACCTGTGGCATGAGAATAACAAAAAAAAAATCTACTTTATTGTCAACTTTATGCTTTTGTAAGTAGAAGAAGTAAAAACAATTTCATGGAATATTATATATTTCCTTAACTCATGATTCAAGTCTAAAAATATATTTTTAGTCAATATTTTGAGAAATATAACATATATTCTAAAATAATTTTACCTAAAAAACCACTTTGAGTTTTAACTACAAAGATCGAGGTTTTAAAGTTAATTAATCATTTAATTAACGCTATAATTTAATGACAAATGACTAAAAAATGAATTAAGTAATTCTTAAATATTTTACCTGCTTTCAAATTAAATGCAGTCAGCAATTGATAGCACAATTTGAGTCATAGAATGCAAGCGCTCACGATTATATAACCAAAATAAATGATCAAACTAGAAATCTAAAATGTGAAACCATTTTTTTCGTACGTTTTTTACCATAATTTTATATTGGTTGACACAATATACTATAATTTTGACTTAAGCTTATGATAATGCAATGTAAAATAGTTAGAAAGTTACTTTATGCCGTTTAGTGCACGATTTTCAAAAAAAAAAAATTTTATTTTTTAAATCTTTTTTTCATAAAATGTTTTTCTCTAAAATTGTTTTTTATTTATTTAGGTACAATTTTACAACGAACTGTTATAATTTGTTTAGGGGTCGTTAATGAATTACTTTACTTCATTTCGAAATTGATGTATTGGCTAACATAATATATAACCAGTTATTTGAATTTATAATTTTATAAAGCGTACCAATATATTTGTAGATGTTTTTTTAAATATTTTCCTTACGCGTATACAAAATAAACATAATAATCATAACCATTATTATGCTAATCAGCCAACTATAATGTTTTTATATTATATTATTTTCAGGTAGTCGACCATGATGATGTTTTTTTAGGAAAACAATATTTTTCCCATTGGCACTTAATTTTAAAACAGAATTTCGTCGAAAGGTTTATTTATAAATATTATTTATCAGAATCAATTTAATACCTACCCTGAATGATAATACAAAACGAGATTGTCTGTAAATTAAATTCTGGATAGATTATCTGAATCAATTTAAAACACATTAAGTAACTTAAAAAATATGTAGTTTCAATTTTGTTATTATTTAAGCTAAAATTAAATAGCATTATTAGAAAAATAGATTTGTTTGATAAAATATTTTGACCATATGATCAACTTTAAGTGTATTGGTAATAGATTTAGAGTAAAATGTTTAATGTACAAAATATCGTATAATGCGATAGTAATGTATTAAAAATGACCGAATGAGAAAAACTATGATGCCACGTTGAGTAATCAAATTTTAAACACAAAAATGGGCCATGTGCCTTTAAGAAAAAATAATAAATCTATCAGTTAATACCTTCTCAGCTTCGCATCAAAGCTAAAATGATAGCTAAAAGTATGAATTTTTTTATTTTAAATTTCAATAAGTTATTTATGTTACCTTTTAAGTTTCAAACGTTGATAGAGTTCGAAGGCTTACTGAAAACGATAAATATTTCTTGTTTGAAAATTGTAAAATATATTAAAAATAACATGGACCAATAGATTTTTAAAAATTATAAATCTGCAATTATTTTTCAGTAAAAATGAATGGATCACTTGGTCCCTTTTAAGGTTTATTTTGTAAATACTTTTTTGTAGAAATAAAACATTTCAATTTGTAGAATTTTGATTGAAGTTATATGAAAAATGAAATTTCAACAAACGGTTCAGCTTATTAAAAAATATAACCATTTCACACACACAACTGTGTAAGCATAATATATTTATTTAACAAACTAATAAATCCCCATGAAATAACTTAAAAGGTTTTTTTATGTATGAAACAATGTATATATATATATTATACAATAATATGTTTTAAATCATTATTTTTGTTATATAATATGTACTAGAACGTATTTATAAACGTTACATTGTTACATGAAAATTAGACATTTTAGAAAATCGTGTTAAATACATTTTACAGCAAGTATTAGTACGAGTAAAATATTTAAACTGTAAAGTCAACATTTAAGTTAGCTCAAATGTTTTTAAATGTATTTGATTAGCTTTTAGAATATGTAATTATAGGTATATAATAGGTTAACATATAGGTTAACCATTGCATAAAATACAACTGCATACTATCAGCCAGCAATTCTACCGATATTTTGTAATTTTTACACGTTAACTGCCAACTACGAGATAACTCGTATGCGGTATTGCCTAAGACGCCAATTATTTCGTACTTTGTTTACTTGCAAAAAAAAAAAACACATTCTATAGGTACGCTTTTTGATGATTACTATGTACTATAACTAGAGTTTTTAATAATATAATATAATTAAATTAAGTTGGTTTTTCAAAACCGGAGTCTTAAAAGTACAGTGGCAGTCAACGTGTTAATGATTTTTATTTCAAAAGATATAATATGGAAGAGACTACCGAAAAGTAAAATAATATTATTCTTATTAATTCGTATGTTTAACACAGCAAATTGAATACTTTATAAGACTACAAAACGTTTATCGTAACACATATCACATCTACAGTATTTCAATTATTCAATAAAATAGAAAAAAATGTAAAGGTATGGATTTGTTAAGCAACAGCACATACAAGGCCGTTTTGGTGTGACCACCACTGAAATTCAAAAATTATTATTATTATAAAAATATATTATTTTTTATTCTTTTAAAACAGTTTTTGATCCGTGAATCAATACGTATTTAAAAGTATTGGAGTGATATTTAAGCCGAACATAGTTGTGTTGGCAAATTTAATATTTAAATTTATATAAAATAAAATATTCAACTAGGATAGAATGTGTTATATTTTAACATAAGTAAAACATCAGTAATAATATTTATAAAAAAAGAACAAAAATTATAAAAATTCAAGCATATTTACCAGTTTTTATTTAACCGCAAACAACGATTAGCATTAGTGAACTTGTTTTACAGGCGATCGATAAATCGAATCAAGGACGTAAGTCAAGTTGGGTTTTTCTTTTGAAAAACTTATAAAAATAAACTTTAATGTTTTCTTATAGATGGGTTAAAATATAGTTTTTTAAAAATATAAATGTATAAATAACAGTATTAATTTGTAATGACAGTTTTTGTAGTCGGAGTATTAAGTTTAGAAAATGGTATGTGTTTACTTTTAATAATAATAACGGATGGTAAACGGTTAAACACGCGTCTAAACTTCGGAAAACAGTTATCCAAAATGAAAAATAGCTAATAGCTGCAAACAGACAGCCTAGTTCGCCGATAAATGCAGTAAACAAATACCTGCACATATGTCATGATTCATAATTACTGTTATGATTTACACTCAAACGAGTCTGCTTTGGATTTCGCCAATGTCAATCACTGTAATCAGGCTAGACGTAATATTCTATTCTATACGTTTCATTACTACTATACGAAATCGTTTGTGGCACAATTTTTTTTTTTTTTACAATCGAAAAATATCATATTTAAGACAGGGTGTGCGTATAAAATGATTTACTATTTACACGCTAGCCCTAAGGGACGCATTTCTGCGCACGATGACGAAAATCTTAACAAAATATATTACACATTTTTAAAAAAAAAAAATCAAGTGTTTAAATTGTTTACAAGTAAAATTACCTATCAATTTTGTCATATCTGTAGCGCTTTGTTATTGCTGAAGAGGCGGTTCCTTCGTTTTATGTTTACGCGGGCATAAAAAAAAGAGATATATTGATATCACTACCTGATCAACTTGAACCTAAGGTCGCACTTCCAAACAACAGATCAACTCATATCCCACACGCGGTTCGTACACTCAGTCGATCACGGTGTTCCGCGTATAGGCGTTTTTCTTTTTTACTGCTGCCACTGCTGCTTGATGAGAGTCATCCGAAATATGTTCAAGACATTGGCATTGGTCGGGTTCGCCCTTGTGACATTGCAAGCTCAGAGCAAATGTAAGTGCAAATTATACACGGTTTAAAATATATATTACATACTATCAACAGTGCCAGACCAAAGGTTCTAAAATAATTGTACTATTATTATTATCATCAATCAATATATACTATATAGTATGTTAATAACAGAAAGAGTAGTCGAATTAATTTAAAATAATCATTCTCTTACACAATATAATGTTGGAAAAGTGTACGCTTATATTATATTATTTTTTTTTTAAATTTTACGCTGTATAGCGCATTGTTAGATATCAAATATAGAAGGAAATACATTTATTTTTACACCCATGAAGGCATATTAAATTAAAAATGTAATTCTTATTTTGATCTTCTATAAATATTTTTAAAAATCACGAGTTATGTGTTGTGTATTGACCTACCTACTTAAGAAGTTCATTAACTATCTATGGTCCAACAGTACATTTTTTTAAAAATATTTATGCCGTTATTATTTCTTTTGACATTTTTCTTTTGAACGTATAGCTTAATTTATTTCTCTTAAAACTTACTCATACATTTTTTATCATAGGATATCAACTATACTAAACAAAAACAATAACATTTGTAAAAAAAAGAATTTACAATTTTAGTTTAAACTTTGTTGCCTTTTTACGAGATTGATTTTTAAACAATGTTTGCTCTCTCTGAGGTTTTTCCGAATTGAGGATTTTCTGCACATACATATCCGTATATACACATTATTTATGTACAACATAGCTGTTTATAATTTAGTGCATAATATAATGTTACGTGAAATGTCTATAAAACCGATTTCCAAACTTAATTTCTTTTCTTAATGCATACATTTCAGCAGCTATGTATATGTTATATTTATTTAAGTTATTAAATAACCGTGCTACTACAATGTAAACATTACAATTTTATAAAAATAGCTGAACTATTAATATTGATTTTTCCACCGTTGGTTGTAAATACTAAACGTTAATGTGAAGGAAAATACAGCCATAAAGTATGTGTTATCGATTTTAATGGACCGTTACACAAAACTAGTTTAGACATCAGTATCTATAATTAATAAATCTTACATCGCACTGTAATGTAAGATTTATTGTGATTGTACTTATTAAGTACAACCGCAATTTTGAAATAGTATTTTAAAAAATTGTAAATTCCATAACTTTTTTGATCCATATGAAAATCAAAGTACGTTTATGGTAATCACGAAAACAGAGAACATTATATAATTTCACAACCGTTTTGTTTATACAGAGTGCGCCACGTAGATACAAATTTTGTAATATCCCCAAGCAAAATTGAGATTTTGAGTTGAGTTTTTTCCAAATAATGTTTTAATTTGTAAACTAACACATATAGTTTAAAAAAATATTTTTTTTTTTCTAAAAAAATCTAAAAGAAAAATTAAAAAAAATCTAAAAGTTTATGTTATTATATTTTGTTCAAATAAAAATATAAACTAAAAACATATTTTTATTCAGAAAATAAATTTTACAATATTGAAAAAAAAGGAATGAGACCCAAAATCGCCATCTTCATTAAAAAAAATACTCGGGTCAAAAGGCGTATTTTCTTTGGAATGAAGCAAAATTGTATTTTATTGTTATACAAATACATACATTATTAAGATTGTGTGATCGTAAATAAAAACGTATTTTTGTTTTTCATTCCATTATAATACAACTTTTATTAATTTTGGATTTTTTGAAAATGTTATCATCATTATAATATTAAAATTAATTTTTTTCTATTATTTAATACATAAGTAGTATCATTGGTGCAACTAGAGGGGGTGCTGAGGAAGTTCAGACGTTTTTAGAACTCTGAATGCTCCCTCTGAATTTCAGTAAAAATTAAAAACCTTACTTGGGTGATGCGTCTGTTTTGTTGCTGACATTATTTTAGAGCCTGAATGAGTTAAGAAGGATTTGACTTTTCTCAGCACCTCCCTCTAGTTGCACCAATGAGTAGTACATAAATTAAAAAAAACTTATCGATACTGAAACATGACTATAACATGATGAAAAAGGTAAGTATTTTTCATTAGATAATAGGTTCAGACATTTCCGTATTTTATTCTTTTAAATAAGATAATATTATAATAGTTATAAACCATAAAAAAAAAATGTGAAATTCATTAAAGACATTTTGATAAAAACAATTAAATTACTTTGTTAAATAATTAGTTATTAAAAAAACACTTTTTAAAATAAATTAATGCATGTTTCTTCATTATCGTGTAGGTAATTTAAATTACTTTTTGAATATGAATTTATGTAATTTCCCTAGTGTTTAGTTTTTAATGGACACCTTAATACGATGTGGAACAAATACATATTTAAAAAGAAGTAGGGAAGTTGCATAAAAAAATATTTTATTCGATGGATAATTAACAAAAAAAAGGTCTTAAAAAATCTTATAAAAAATATGCATTTGTGAGCAAGTTGACAAAATAACGTCATTTTTTAAAATAAAATAATGTGTCACCAATCGAAGATATTCATTATTTACCCTAATATTTAACATAGGTGTTATACAAAGACGGCCAAAAAAATGGCGTAATAAATGTTTTAAACAAACAACAATTTTTAAATTTTAAATATCAGTTAAATCTAATATTTTATAAAGTGGTTTACGTCAAATTTTGTTTTACCTAACATTGTATCGATCACAAATATAACATTTGTATGATACATTTTATGTAACTTACCTATAAATCCTACATAAAACCCGTTTACTCGAATAATTTATTAATAAAGTTAATTGATCATACTGTAGATAGAATTTGTTTTAAATGTGCTTTTATTTGTATCAGACTTAATAATAATTCCTATATTCCTATATTTATGACATCACCTCGATCTCACCATGAATCGCCTCTTTTTACTGGTTTTCTAATCGTTTTTATGGAGAACCCAATTTGAAACTTACACACATTGAGTAAAATTTTCTCAGTTGTCTGAAAAACATGTTGCAAAAATTCTCAAGTTTTGGGCAACACGAAAAAATCAACTTTTTAGATTATAAACTCAATTGTAATGACTTCTTGTTACTCGAAAAAAAAAATTCAGAAATCTCAGATTATTCTACATAATAAACTGATTTTTAACAATTGTTTTTGATGACCGAAGATACTATAAAAAAGAAGAGTAAAGAAAAAACGAAATATACTTTGTAAGACCATTGTCAAAAGAATTTCGAAAGAAATTTGAAAACATTATTTTCATCGTAATAGACATGCAGTGTAAGTTTCGTGGGGGAGGAGGGGGTGCTCCATTAGTTCTAAGATAAATATTATATTAAGTGCAGAAAAATATAATTAGAGCAAACTGCTAGTGACTACTATTGATTATATAATTATTCTACTTCTAGGTAATGCTCAATTTTTGGGATTGAGAAATCCATTGGGCAGATCAAACCATCAAGTTACTGTTGGAAATAATACCCTACTAGAGAACTCTACGTCTAATGAGAGGAATAATTCGATGTTGAGCAACATTCATGATGCGGGTTTTCTATTAGTAGACAGCGCTAAAAATACTGGACTAAGTGCGATAGGCGAAGTGAAAGATACCAATAAAGCAGCCATAGACAGAGTAAAAGAAACGTGCAATATGACGGGCGGGTGTATCAAAGGTCAAGTATCCAGGTTAGTAGACACGGCGGCTGGGATTATAGACTACTCAAAGACATCCATATCAGACATCATCAGCAAATCCAAGTGTGTGATTCCAAAAGATGCAGATAATATTGTTCGTGCAGCTCTTTTACAACAATGCGTATCACCAAGTTTCGGTAAGAGACTACAGTGCTTATTGGCACGACTACTACGACAAAATAAGTTGTTGGTAACAATTACAAGTAATAATGCAATGTGTTCAACAATGAATTCTAAATTTCATTAATTCCTATAACGACCACTGTGGTTTAATGGAAATATAACCGATGATCGATCACTATTTTTTTTTTTTTTAGTAAAAATTTGAGTTATACTGTGTGGGGAACGCGTAAAGAAAGTGTGGTTGAGTAGGACAAGCGGATGAACATAACATTATAATAATATAGTCTCTTTTCGCTAAACTATATTTGCATATGCTAATAATTTTAATAAAAAAAAGTTATCGGCTTAACCGCTAAAACTTTACTTTAAAATTACAAGTTTAGCTTGAACATGTAAATTTATTTTCGATTACTTAATAATACAACAAAGATTATACTTAAATATTGTGAAAAGGTTTTAGGTAAAATAATATTGTTTCATTATAAACATTACTGGCGCGTGAAATTTCGTACAACCGCTTTAATCTGTTAGTAACTAAGCGTATAATTGAGTTTATATACAAAATGTAAAACTGTATTATCATTATAATTATTTGCATTAAAATATTACCCCGTCATCTGTAAAGTAACTTTATATTTTACACAAACCACGACACGTGCAATCATAACTGCTTACGTTAATTATTATAAACGATTGTAAGAAAAAAGTTGAAATGGCATTTTTTTAATTTCAGGATACGGAAACGAGAGTCGTTGTTTTGATGAACTCGGCTGCTTTCCGATGGACTATCCGTGGGTTTCAATTCTTAGACCTTTTCCTATGCCGATGAGACCAGACGAAATTGATGTCAAACTGTACTTGTACACAAGGTGAATATTACATTATGATATATCTCAAGGTTGATTTACTTTTTTAAACATTTTTTTTCTGTTTTTTTTTTTTTTTTTTTTAACAGGAAACAACCAGATCGCTTCAACGTAAAATTGTGGCCTAACATGTCTGTGGAAGGATCAGACTTTGACCCGAAAAGACCTTATACAGCATTTATTACACATGGATTCTCTAGTGATGGCAACAGCTCATGGCTGGCCGACCTTAAAGATGGTTATCTGAAACATGTAAGTGCACACATAGTATTCAATACATAGACGCAGTACTAAAATAATACCTTTATAGAGACAGAGGATCAACCTTAATCGTATCTATACTAATACTAATAATACAATTTCAAGCATATTTTTTCCTTTACATTGATTTACTCGTATATCAGCAATTAATATTTGTACTAACAACAGATTCGCATCGAATCGTTTTATTGATGAGTGATTTCATAACTCTCAGTTATAATCATTTCTACAGTATTGTTACTACATCCACTTCACTATTATCTGTCCTTGCTATGCTCAGACTCCAATGAGCTAAATTTTTTAATTAGGTTTTATTGCAAGGTGTCAATATTTTATAAATTTTAAAACATGCTAGCAAAGTTTGGCATTATTCGCGTATAGTTTTATCCGAAATAAGGGAAAAACATATTCTCATAAGATAAATTTGTTTTAATATCAATTGAAATAATTTTGTTGTATTTAAACAATAATTTAGTTCGAAAAAAAATAGCATTGAAAATATTTGGCATTTCATGTTGCACGGTAGAAGATTTCAACATTTTTAATATTTTTTGCATCATCGGTGGAATTATTATAAAACGTTATTTAATTATCTTTGGTTAAGTCTAGGGCCGATATTATTTCGGTAATTCTGAACTAACAAGTATTACTGCTGCCGCTATTTGTTTAACCACACACTGTTATAATAATAAACATATTCGTTTGTGTTCCGACGTCGTTTAATAGTTTATGCATCATGCATGCATTGTGTGTTAATTTATGTTTGTGTGTGCGAGCCTGACTGAAATGTTCATTCGCAAACATTCACAAACACAAATTATTACCAGCCCATGCCACTCTGCAGTTTGTCAGGCGTGTCCTGTGGGTCAACGAGCATTCTCCCCTCATTGTGATCATTGTTTACTTTGAAAAATAAATTAATATACACTCTGCGTCGTGAGTAAATACAACTTAATTACTCACTTTTTTTTTAGCCTTTATGATTAATCAAAAATAATTACATGTAGTTTTTTTAGGAACCGAAAACACAATGAGTCGCAACTACGTCTATTAAAATATATTATGTAAAAATAGAGAAAACGGTTAATTCTACTTTTGTTTTAATTAAGTCAAGTAAAACATGTACCAATTTATAATATTCAATGTAAATTGGTTTTCCGAAATTAAAACAACTCTCCAAATAATTGACAATTATTTTAAGACTTTCTTGCAAAGTTGAATGAAGCCTGAATTGCTTTTGAGTTTTTAGGAGCGTAATATACTAGCATTATAGACCGAAATAAATAATTCAACAAAATGTCTTTTTCGCAAAAAGGATATATTTTTTCGCGGCCGCTATCAAGTTAAAATATAAATAAGAACTCCATAAAAAAAGATTATAAGAAACTTGTTTTATAACAAATATAATATTAAAAGGGTTTTTGTATTTACTGTTACGATCAAATTTGGACTATTAAAAAACAAATATGTTTTATGTTAAAGCTTTTTACATATATATATATATATATATATATATATATATGTTAAAAGGGTTTTAATATGTACTATTTATTTATCTTAAATGTAATGAGAAACACTAATTATTTTATGGAATTTTCTCTCATACTGAATGCAGTATTTTAGAAATATATTTTAACAATTATCTTTCACTTGTATTCAATAGTCTCACTTTGTTTAAAACTAACATACACTATTACTCTTGATGAGTTAGTCGATGCGGATCTGTGAAGATTGAAGGTATTGTTTTTACAAAAATTTGTTTTTTTTTTTTTAAATATTTGTTTGTATCTGGACCCACAATATCTTTACTGAACAGATTTCTTCGTGCGGCATCTCTATAGATCAGAAATTGTACTTGCAAGGTACTTTATATACGCTTCAAAATCGAGAAAAACACCCAAAACATTAACATGTTACTCTACGGCGCTCCATATTTTTTAAAAATCAGTCGAATTAGTTGTACTACTATTATAAGACAAACTGTATTTTAATGGACGTTTTAATGATGTTTTATTTGTAGCGTGACGCCAACATATTCCTTGTAGACTGGGGTAAAGGTGCATCCAGTGTTAATTACTTACAAGTTGCTTCCAACACTAGAATCGTTGGTGCTGAATTGGCCAGGTTGGCTACCGTCGTCCTTAAGATGAACTTTTTTAAGCTCATGTTTTATATGTTTGTTAACATTTTTAGATTTGGCAAATATTTAATTGAAAAATATGGACTGGAAACTTCGCGGATGCACTTAATGGGACATAGCTTAGGTGCTCACATTTCGTCGTACTTTGCTAAAGCCCTTTCCGGTGTTGCCAGAATAACTGCTTTCGATCCTGCCCAACCGGGTTTCGAGGGATGTCCCGTATCAGTTAAACTGGATAAGAGCGACGCAGACTTTGTTGATGTGATTCATACCAGCTGCCGACCCACCATTCCTTTATTGGGTTTTGGTCTCATCGGTACAGCGGGTAAGAAAGGCACCATACGGAAACATTACCATTTTTGTAATTAAAATAAAACCTGGGTTTTTTCAGGTCACGTTGACGTGTACATGAACGGAGGTTTTGTCCAACCCGGTTGCACTCTACCCCCAGTCGACACCATCAAGCTAACAAGTATTTCAGATTTGGCCCTTATTCCAGTGGATGGTAATTGCTAATAATATAGTAACGGGACAATGTATTATATTAGATTATTGGTAATTAAATTTAGGTTTTGGTCTTCTGAATTATAAATAAATTATTGCAGTTGTCTGAAAATATGCTCACTATAAAATATAGTACATCATGATTCATTCATAACCTTGTCCAGCAAAATTTTTCGGGGGCTACGCATGTTTATTTTAAGATTTTTCATGACCAAAATCAAAATATGTCTATTGTCTATAAAATAGATTTGAATCCTTAAATCTCTCTCATTTGAATAAAAGGTTTTATTTCTTCATAAAATTGAATATGTCGCCTGGGACATAATACTTACATTTAGAATTTTATTCACTTGCCGAATTATATTTTTACATCAAACGTATAAAACTATAATTTAATTTGAGTTATCTCAGGATATACTTGAATCATGTCTTAAAATTCGTGAAACATTATAAATAAAATAAAAATATATGTTTTAAAAAATATATTTACTAGGTAGCATTGATAACCATTAGAACCGACGGCAGTGATGTTTTTGTATACATCTGTGTACCTGTTTTGCATATATAATACGCCTTAAATTATTAGCATAAGTACATATTATATATTATTTTTTTTACATTAGGTAAAATTATTATTTGTGTCCACCAAAAAAAACATTGTTTTATTTAAAACAATAGCGGTATTATTAGATTTACCGTCACGTTTTGAGTATAAAGTAATTTTATAAAAACAACTGTAGTATTGTTTTCTCTATTACGACACTGTCTTCATTAAATTTATACAAATTTCACTTATAAAAAAAAAGCGTTTATACATGACACGAGTTATAGTGAACACATTTTTTAACATTTGTAAAACAAGCGATCCCGCTGACACGTTTGTACTTGTATGTACGATTCCCTAATGAGGGTAGCTCTCTCGAGATTCTTTTCCAGCATATCATTTTCAAACAAAAAGTAAAAATATACAGCGTTCGTCACGTTGACGGTTCTGGAAAAGGACTATGAATATTCGTAAATATGAGAATATTTTCAATGCTTAAATCGATATGCTCGTTACCGAAATCGAAAGTCTTAACTTTTTTAGTTGGGATGCAAATAACATATATTTAACATAACAGCGCAAAATATAATATAACCATTGAGTATATATTGTCAGCCTATTTAGCAAAGGACGTATCTCCAAAAAAAAAAAAATAGGTATTTGAAATAACAAAAATTGTGCGTCGGCTTGTTGATAAAGATTATATTTCAGTTTTTTCCCATGAAATGTAGGATAAACAGTAAGCAATTGTTATTGAAATAAATAGGATAAATTTAAGGTTTTTTTTAATTTTAGTGTAAAATTTGGTATTTTGGAGTTACACCCACTGCTAATAGGCTGACGATGTACTCGTATGTATAAATGTGTGTGTGTGTGTGTAGTTTACAATATATACTCAATAATATAAACTACAAGATACAGTTTTAAAATAAAAAATAATTTTGTTGGATTTCAGTGTTGTCCTCGTGGGTAGCTTGTTCACACGGTCGATCTTATCTCTACTGGATTGAATCGTTAACAGCAGACCAATGCACATTTTGGGGACGTAAAGCTAAAATTTTGAGCGCGATCACCAGGTAAAGTACACGTAACAACGTCTCGAGGGTAACTAAAAAATTCCAAACAGTTATTTAATTTAAATATTATTTCTAATTTAATATATATATAGTGTGGCCTCTATCGGTCAATTGGAGTCTATAACGTCGTTAGTACTAAAATGTAAATTCGAAGAATGCATTCCTTTGGGTTTGGATGCTGACGAATATCCAGCCAGAGGTATATTCACCGCGTCTACCGGTTTCTTCACGCCATATTGCAGTAAGTAGTATTACTTCGTATCCCAACTACTGTTAAAACATTTAAAAACTAAAACATTTTTTTCTATTTTTTTTTTTAGAAGTAAATGCTGAAACTGATAAATACATGCGATCGGAATTGGTAAACAGTTTAGATCGTAAATTAGGGTAAGTGTAAATTGATAAAAGTATGCCAAATTGTTACAGTAAATAATAACTTGTGGTTAACAAATATATATTTATTACATTAATCGATACAGAAATGATAAAAAAACGGAAAATAGCAAGAAAGGTGGTGTGTTTGGTTTGAATTTCGGGCGATTGTCCAAGAACAGCACAGAATCTCAAGAAGTTAATAAAAAAGACTGAAATAAGAAAAGAGCATGCACATCAATTTTTATATTTTTATTACTGAAACATCGAACGACTTTGGCTAATATAATTGTTAATTCAAAAGTCTTTATATTACATTTTTTTATACTTCATACTTTTTTTATATACATTTTATCCATGTATTAAAATAACATACTATGGTTATAAAATATATTTACTTCAATTTAATACTAATAATTTACATTTGTTGGTTAAATGTTTTATTATATGTTTTATACAATTGATTATTTTTTTTTATACCTATTAGGATTGAATTTAAGGAGACTCCTCATCTACATATTTTTGTTAAAAAACAACTCATTCTACTCACCTTTCTCCAATGTACAGTGTACTGTTCTCAAGAGTACTCCGATTGAAGTTTTGAAAAAATATTTGAATTCTTCATAACATTTTCAAGGCATCGATCGTGGCATAATTTTAATATTATTTTTAGTTAATTAATTATTTCAATGCAAAAAAACTGCAATTTTTAATTTTTTTAAACATAAAAAATTTATTAACAAAACATGTTTATAATTATGTCACGATCGATGTTATGAAGAATTAAAATATTTTTTCAAAAATTAAATCGTAGTATTTTTAGGTAAGTTTTGTTCGAAGTACAAACATATGTTTTTATGCAAAAATAGATCCTATATGCGTTGTAAAAGGTAAAAAAAAAATTAAATATTAAAATGGATCCTTCTTTCCTATGGTAATATGCACGTTTAAAAATTTAAGTTTAATTTTAAAATTTAGTGAATAATTGCCTATACAATGCGCCTTAATAAATGCTAGTGTAAATAACAATACATTAACAATACATTTTATTCAAGTTAATGACGCATACGATAATAATTTGTACGTGTTTCAATATTTAATAAGAGTGTCGATCTACAATATATATATATATATATATATATATATATATATATAAATTCAAATGAGTAAATAGTTATCTTGTTAAGTAATATACTGTTTTTTCTTATCTCTATTGAACTTTCTAAAATATTAATTAAATTTAGAAGACTAAAATATATTACAAGAAACAAAATAAAAAAGTTGATAACCGACACTTAGAATTCATCAATGTTGAAATTTAGCAAATGTAAACATTTTTTTATATAAAGAAGAAGAAAATGTCAGCTTTTCTTTATTTATTTTAACTAAAATGTTTTAGTTTAGGTCTTAGATTGTTATTTTAAAACCACCAGCATTATGACTACTAAAACGTATAATCATAATATTAGTATATAGACTTTTTAGATGGGTAAAGTATGTACAATGTATGTACTATTATACCATCTTTTTTTTAAAATAAACTTTGAATACTTATTTAATATTTATTTTGAAGGCTTTAACGGAAACCATTCGCAGATTTTTTTGTAATTTTTACCTATAAGTTGGCGGTTTTAGATTCTACAAGGAGCTGAGAAGGTGTTGTATCTCCCAAACCACTGAACAGATTACTGTATGTAGCAAGTATATAGATAAGAAATCATATCAAGAAGGTACTTTATGGGGATAAATATTTATCCTAACTCATCCTCATTCTCATTTCAAAAACAATTTGTTTGATATTTTTCGTAGGTTCCGAGTTCCTGAATAGTGATCACACTTTTAACGCAAATACTCCAAAACTATAAACTGAAAACTAGTACCAGTCAAATTAATAAAAATATCGTATTCTTTAAATAGCTCTTAATTTTATCTTCTATGCAATAGCAAGCAGTTATTGGCTTTATAACAATGTGTTTTTTTCTTTGTGTGTGTAGACACGATAACTTTTTTCCTGAGGACCTAAATACTCGTGTACCACTTTTATAAATACTACAAAACCGAGAAAAATAGAAAAAAAATTGACTGGTTTTTCAAACGTGAACTTTGATTAGATCTTGTATGAAAACGATCGGATTGATTAGAATTGTTTATAAAACATTGATTAGGCGTGCCTATTTATATTGTACTTGGTTTAGATATTTTTTTTTTGTATCTGTAAAAATGTTAACGAGTAGAACGATTATTTTCTAACGTGTACAGAACTCTTTAACGAGAGGCCCAAGTTTAGGTTTACCTTTGATAATGTGTTAGGTTTTATTGTGTACTCAGGATTTTCGTTCTATGAAATGCGCTACAGTATATTGTAACAAACGATAAAGTGTGAACAACAACACACAGCTGGTAGTATATTTTTTTTGCGTCTTATTTACCTTAAACTCGTGTCGATATATAGTATAAAAATACTTAATAACGGTCTATGTATGTACCCAGATTTTTCATACCTACTATTACATGCGTTGGCGGTTAGAATATAAAATACCTTAAAGTATTGCATGTAAAAACACACTTTTACACAATTTAATTTTCGTTGTTTTTGGTGTCTTATTCTGTTAGTTTCGTATCGATGTGAATAACACATGTGTAATAGCGCACACACAACACTTCTCTATATCAATACAAAACCACATAAACAATTTTAGAAATTTGGAATTTAGCACACAACAATGTGTTGAAAAATCATTTGAAATCCTCATGCTTTTTAAAACATGTTTTTATACCCTGAAATTGTCTTTTATAAATCGCATTTAAGCCAATCCAATACCAATGTGGTTGGCTAGCCAGGACATTTTTGTCCACGACTCTCGCTATATTTATAATATATTTCACTATTTTATTTATTTAACAAACATTAGAAACTCCATTTGGGTATGTTACCTCTAACATTAAATCCCGTATAATAATTATTGAAACGAATTAGGATTTATATCTATTATAATTATAAATAATGAACCTGTCACCCGCGATTGTATAGACATTTTATAAATGTAGAAAAATAAGGGAAGGAATCAGAATTAGAAATAAATAGTTGAGATAGACTAGATAAAAAAATACAACTATACTTATTTAGTAATTATTTATATTAGGTATTGGTAGACATGTCATGTGCTTGATAAAAATATGTGTTGTGTGGAATATGTTATTGGGAAAATCCACCGACGGTTCTTCTGTCGTTAGTTTTGTTATGTGTAAACAGTAACGAACAATCTTTTAATAATTATAAACTTCCTACCTAGTTTATCTCCTCGCAAGGAGATTATATATCAGAAATAATCACTATTCAGGAGCCAGCAGGCTAAAGCATGTTCCATGTTTTATAATTTTAGCCGTTAGGCTTTAAGAAGACTGTAACTTTTTTTAGATTCTTTTCATTATAGTCGTTTATTATGAAAAAAAAAATATTTTTTTTTGTCATGTATTTATTTACATCCATTTCTGCAAATTGGTCTCGGGGTACCTACAAATTTTGTAGGCTACATGACTTCTGGTCATGAATAGTTTTACAATTGATTTTTATATATTTATTTAAGACCTTTATATTTTATGGTTTTATCATTGTAATTACTTTTCTGAATTATTGTTTATGTACTTTCTTACACGGAAACATTGAAAACACATTTTAACTTGTGTTATTTATCGAATTAAAAAGAAAACATATAAAGGGCTGCAAGGGAAAAATCATCATTCATCATTGACACTTATCAATTTTTTTTCATTCATGTTTTTTTCCCCTCTAAAATGTATATTAATAAGTGTGATTATTTTGTATAGTAAACTTGTCAATAAATATAGTTCAAGAACAATATCATTTTATCTGCGTTATCTTATACTTTATCTCCGAGTCTTTTTTTAGTTCTAAAACTTTAAAACTGTAATACTGAAGACTTTGGGTGTATTGACTATGATTGTTTTTCCCGGCAGCCTTTCATATAAAACGCGATGTTTTGTATGCTTGTTCAAACAGTTAGTCATACACCAATGCACTAAATAAGAAATGTATCCAAAAACAAAAACAACATCGTTAAAATCGACCTAGTTATATTATTTGAAGTATCCAAAGTTTAGTTTCCGCTGATGTAGTGCTTTCAATATTTTATTGATTAAATTCAAATACAATTATTTGTTTAGACCTTAGAGTAAAACTTAAACATTTAGGAAATTATGGTAAAATATTTTTAGCTATAGGCCGTTTTGCATATTTGTCCAACGCCATTTGTAAACTATTCGTGGTTTAACCAAGAGTTATATTACGATTCGTTAAGTTTCGGCTTTCATCCAAAACCACAGGCGGTAAACGATTCTTATACAAATATACAAAATAATTCCGAAGAATGAAAGTTCAACCCGCAAAAATTTACGGAGCTCCAATTAAACTTAAGCGTATCTTCTTGGAAACTTGAAATACGACTTCAAGTATACAGAAATAATGATACCTTAAAAAATAGTTTTGGAGAAAATGCCAGCAAAAGTAAAAATGGTATATATATAATATATATGTTTTATAATAATCACCTTGTTCATTGTATTTGCCTATATAATTAAAAAAGCCAATACAGTGGAAGTCACAGGTCTACAAAAAGTGTTATAACTGGAATTGGTAAAAAAACTTTTAAATAAACGCTCGACGCTTCAATGTGAATCTGTGGATAGTAGGTTCAATTTGGTGAAGTCTAAATCGAGCACAGTGTTAACCAGCACAGTATGAAAGTATTATTCGTAAATGAGTAGAAGAAGTAGTAGTAGTAGTAAGTAAGGGAGGTCCAGTGTTTACAGATAAAAATACAAATTTCGATAAAAGCATTGTAACTAATAACAACAATTATGTGCCTAAAATCGTATTTCTAGTATTAGGGTGGATACGATTAGGGTTGGTCGTCTGTCTACAAAAATGTATTGTTGCCATAGTTACCCATGTATAGTTATAACAATATAATGAAAATATTTTCATTACCTCTTGGCTGTTGATTCACTCACACATAGCAACTATGAAATTGACTACAGTTAAAGTGTAATTTTTTTTTAAAATTGGCGGTTTATTTGTTTTATACTACGTGCTGTGCTATTCATTTAATTGACTTCACATTTTAATGTAAACCATATGAAGGGCTGCGGGGAAAAAAGATCAATGTCAATTTTCTTTCATTCTGAGAAAAACATGTTTTTTATTTCAAAACGTAATACATTTTGGCTAGATGCCTAAACTTCCGGCGGTCGTTACTCTCGACTAATCTGTTTTTTTCACTGGTTCGAGTGCATAAAAGATACAATACGTCAATACAAATAATTTGATACCAAAATCTCATTTTCTAAAAAAAAATGACATTGATTTTTTCCTCCCGCAGCCCTTCATATATATCCTACTGGAAATTATTATAAATTATAAAGCACGTTTTTTTTAATTTATACATCATATTCGTATATATCGATGTACGAATATAATCAAACGACGTTCCATGTGTTTTCATTTTCATATAATTTTAAAAAAAAAACATTCACAGGAGAAGTAGCGTTTTCGCTTGGTCTAAACCTTTATTCGTTCAGAAGGCTGTTCGATATATAGTTTAATAATACATAATTAATAATAGTATACATTCATGAATATTTTACGCATTGGTTTAATGTTATTAAGATAATGTATTATATTAAGTTTCACTAATGCCGAATAGAGTTTTTAAAGAGTAAGAAATAAAGTGTATAAATGATGGACTATCCGGATAAATCCTTTAGAATAAAACAACATAGTTTAAATGTATTTGTTAAATATATTATAACTTCATCGATTTTGATACGAATATAAGTGGTTGGAAAAATAATTAGTTCATGTGTTTTACATCAGTTAATCGATTTTTATTTACTAACAGAGTTAAATTTATAAATAATTTAAATTTAATGGTTAGATATGTGGATATTATTTGTGAATTTAAGTTGTAAAAACTATTTACAATAAATGTAAATCGTTTTCAGTTATCAAATGTTTAAAAAATCATTTTTAAAAATAAATAACGTCAACAACATATTTTTTTAATTAAGTCTTATTAATCGTTTATTAATTTTTGTCTTAAAGAATCTATGTTTGCCTGTGTTACTATTATTACCATCAATGTTAAAAGAAAAAGTGTGTTATGTACTATTGTATTGATCTAGTTTGCTGTGTCTTATATGGCAACCTATGTTTTAGGCAGCCCGCTTGATTTTTTTTAAAAATAAAGTTGCTTCTCTCTCTGTTGAGCTA
Source organism: Adelges cooleyi (assembly GCF_023614345.1). Lineage (NCBI taxonomy): Eukaryota > Metazoa > Arthropoda > Insecta > Hemiptera > Adelgidae > Adelges > Adelges cooleyi. The sequence continues at coordinate 4,364,807 of NW_026095751.1, forward strand.
TGCGCTGATTTTAAGCTGCATAAAAACGAATTCGTATTTAAGATAAGAACACTTTTACATTAAAAAAGTACTTAATATAGAAAAAGTTTAATATCATTTTGACCTTGGGGTCATCTATGAAAAGTAAAAGAGTTTCGAAGTGAACTCTATATCCCACTGTTAACAGTGAAATACAGAATAACATGAATAACATAGAGCACTGAAATGGTAATAAATATGCAACATTATTGATATACATGTTGCTAAACATGTGTATTGGCTGTAATAATAAATTATTTGTTTTGGCCGCAAATGTCTATTAAAGTAGATTAATTATAATTTCTTATTGAATTGTAACCGGTCGATTGGAAAATTTATAACATGGTATAAAAACCTAAATAAAATACCATATGAAATATAAAAAAAAATAGCAAAAAGTAACATTATTTCCTAAAAATAAAGCGTTTTACGTTAAACCGAACACCCTGTATACATGATTAATATAACAAAATATAAAAAATCGTAATAAGTAATTACCGACAGTTAAAAATATACAATTGCGGTGTACAAACGGTTGTATTTGTTAAGGTGTTTTATTTAAGTTTTTAATATTTTAAAAATTTTTTTTTTAAATTATAAAAATAGGATTAAACGCAGAATTAGGTAAAAAGTTTGAATGTTAAAACTTATAAGACCGCTGTAGATATACTTACAGTACAATTTTCAGATCTCAAGGCCAAGTATTCCATCTAAAATGCGAAATCAAAGGAAAATGCCCACCTCTTCTGAAGAAAAGGGCTAATGATATTTTCTTGGGGTAATCGGTAGTTCTGTGTGTATATTATTTCAATGATATTATTCTCGTTTATCTCTTGTGCTCTTTGCGAGTAGCTTGTCTGAAGCGAAAACCGTTAAAACACACTTTATGACAGGCAAAGCGTCTCCACTTAAAACGTATATATTAACCCGTCCGAGTACTATAATATTATAACTTGACCGGCGCGGCGCAGAGAATATTTTATTACATATACATCTGAAATTAGGTCAGTTTCGATATAGTTTTATTTGGCCAGCTGAACCCACCAATTTTGGCTCCAAACGTACTATACCACGAAGTTACCGGAACAACAGACACTGCCAACAATAATTTGGATATCGATCCCCGCTTTTCAATTTTCTTTTCCGAAAACTCACAGTATCTGCATATATATAACTAGTTATAACCCGTCCAAAATGATTACTAAAATATTGGTATCTCTGCCTTCATTTTAGCGAACGCCGTATTGAACTAAAATAATATCGGGTAAATATTCAATAATTAGATGCATGTGTAAAAACATCTGATCGATCAATTGTGGCTATCATAATCTGTCATAACTTTGAATTGCAGCATCAAAGTACATTCGGACTCCATTCCGTACATTCAACATTTCTTCAGTACATTCAACATTTCAGATTTGGCTGGGCTTCGCAGAAACAAATACATACATATGAAGCTAATTATGTTATGTAAATGCTTACAGCCTAATAAGCACATAGGATTAATTCCAACCAGTATTTTAGGTATAATTACTATTATTGTAATCAGTCACATGCGTTTAATCACTATAATAAAATATAATATGTACCTTTACCCCCGTGCGTCGATACTCGACTCCAAAATACTAGAGGGATTAATCATTATTGTTATGGACTAAAACATATGTGATATATATATACATTATAAATAGTATAAAATATGACAAGGGTAAAAACTAAAAAGTTGAAAACGCATAGGTACACATATTTTTAAAATATATATAAAGTAAAAGTTTAAAAACATACATATAATTTTATAATAAAGCATATTTTCTATAAGCTAAATTATAATATGACTTGCTCGTTTCATTCGAACCCTTTTAGATCGTTATAACGGATTATTAGTGAACCGTACGAGATTTAAAAGGCAAAGGTAATTATTATTCATTTTGCCGATACGAAAATTCCTAGGTCCGCCAGAAAAGTATTACTGCTTACACTATAATTCATGTCACTCCAGTTGTTATAAATCTACATAGTAGATATTACGTTATGCTCTCAGTAAGATGTAACGCGATTGTACTATTATATATTAGTATAGTCACGGGTTAAAAAATGTTGACACGAAGCACGTTTAAAAACTCTACAACACCCCATTGAGGAAATAAAAGGTTGCTGGAAATTTAAAAAAACGGAGCAAAGGGACTAAGAGATTATGGGGGGGGGGGGGGATGTAGTAAAAAAGTATACATATAATCGCACATTATATTATCTGTTCAAAAAACGAAGTTAAAAATTTAATTTTCGGTAGGGATTGATATTCTCAGAGGGTTATTGTCAGAGGGTATTTCTCAGAGGGTTTGTGTGCGAAATATACCACTGGTAGAACTTTATTTGCCCAAAATTGTATTGTAAGATAGTAGTGATGATTATATCATAAATGAGGTACTAATAAACCAAAATTGTATAATATAGCAAAACCTATCAGAACCTTTTAGGGAAGTCTATTATAAATTGATAAACCCACTCATGAACAACGAACATCAACCATATTTATATTGCGTATATAATTTTGTGAAATATTATTTAATTCTAATTTATTATTTTTAAATAATAATAACAAATATATTAACTAATTTAACACATTCATAACGAATTCACGTCGTCGAGAATATGTCTGTGTAACCCACGTGTTTTTCAAACCAAGTACAGTGTAAGCCAGCACAGTCCAAATCAAGTACAATATAAATTGGTAAAAAAAAGCTGGCAAATTTGGGTCACATCAATTTTTAAATCTGAATGTGATTTCATCACAATCAAACGCTTCGACTCGAACCTGGGAATTGTAAGAAGCCAGCACATTATAAAGCAGCACAGTTAAAGCCAACTTCTAGGGAAGAAGTGGGATGATATCTTGGTCTGAGAATAGTTTTTTGGGAGGGAGAAGGTGGTCTCTATTCTTAAGAGTGAAGAACTTTTTCAAATTTTACCACCCCCCCATCCCCCCAAAGAGCAAACTAGACACAATTATTACTGAATGATAGACTTGCTGATCATGTAAATCAATTCAACAGTTTTAAAGTTAGACAAAAAAAAACATTAGCTTTGCATTGAAGTTAAAATTATTATCTAGACAAAAAAAATGTATTCGAAATAATCGAATAAAAGATAAAAAAAATTATTTAATTGGTTCGAATAAAAAATGTATTCGATGTTTTCGAATAATTTCTTTATCTTTTATCCGTTATTCGAACTTTTTATCTTGATAACGATTTTTCCCAACACTGGATGGGCCTGACACATGTGGAGACAAGAAGACTCATTGGTCAAATAACATATGGAAGCCAAATACAAAGAGCGCCAGAGGACGTCCTAGTCAGAGGTGGATAGACTGGGAGCAGGAAGATCTAAGAGTGCTCGGAATAGGGGAAGCTAAAAAGCCTGTTCAGTAAGTCCTGAAAGGTCTGTTATACGCTAAGAAGAAGACATATAATCACATGTACTCCATTAATTAATGTAGATACTTAGTTGTGCGTTTTGATGGAAAGTGAGCCCGCAAGAGTGCATGCTATGGCTAATGCGATTTTAATAGCTACGGCTGCTCGTCGTTAGGCAAATGTTAAATTCTTAATATCTATACCTGGTAATAAACTTTTTGAAAAAGACTTTTTTTGCTGAATGAGTTATTGATTTGTTTAGAAACTGGTGAGTCGGTGCGTCCGTGTACATGATCGTGTACAATGTTAGTACTACACCACGGATTACGGAAGGGGGGGGGGGTTATTAATTTCCAATCAGCTTACACGCGTGGTATGCAAATTAAACGGCAAACGAACGCATAATAGCATAACTGTGGTAGATACAGAATAACTAAACAAATTACACTTGTAATTACACGAATCTATAATTGCATTAGGTTTTCTCTCGGTCTCGTTCACTCTTGTTTATTGTATGGTCTATACTCTATATAATGACACCTTTCCGTTATCCATTTCATCCCGATATCCGTCTATACATTATTCACTTAAAGGGGTTCGGCAAACTTAAATGCAATTCCGAGCCTACCAATATAATGCGTAATGCGTCTTTAATTATTATTATTATTACTGTTCGGAGCCAACCGCAACACTATACATTACTGTCTAATGTATATAACGCATCGTTAATTAATATGAAATACAAATATTAGTACATAATAAGAGGGTTCTTATATTATATAGGGTTTAGAAGAATTTTTGTGTCAGAGCCCGACAATCGAGAACTAAATAAGTTTTAAAAAAATCAAACCCATTATTATCCAGCAGAATAAGAAATTAGCATAGTGGTTTAAGAAGGCTATATAATTTGAAAGTGAATTGGCAAACGCTTCGTTGCGAATATATTTATAGATATTAATACACAGTACAGTACAAACCAAGTAAAATAAAAACCAAATTTTGTAGTTTGTTGTTTATCACATTAAAAATCAAGAAAGTTTACATGCCGATCCTGACTTAGCAAGCATTTAATTTTTTTTTGCATCTAACAAAATTCAGTGATCTGAAACAACAATTTATTTTTTCTATCAGTGGTAACATTTAATGAAGGTTTAATTGGGTTACATTTTAAAGAATTACATTGCTGGTATTTATCCGAAAACAAAATTCGGTGGATTTTGGTGTCGTAAAACGCTGTGTGGTGTATGGATTTAATTATTATTCATAATTACTAACGAAAATTTTAAATTTCTAGCTATTATACTGTTTTGAATCAAATTTTATAGTTGTGTGATATTGTTTTGGTTAACAGCTTGGAAAAACAAAATTGTTTATCACCGTATAAATTTATAAATAACTACCATATTTTTATTTGTCAACATACACCTACGTGTAGCAGTATTCGAATCGAATAAAAAAACACAACGCGTTATGAGTGAAAATTACATACATATTTTTTTCTAGCAAAATCAAAAAAAGTAACTGAACCCTATTTACCGCCTTTTTAATGTATTGCGCCGACACCTTTTTGTATGTTATAAAACGAATGTTTTTTAAACCGTATTTTGTTTAAACAAAACTCATTTATAAAAAAAATCAAATAATATGTCAGTCAGATAATAAATAAATCGCATTTAGTTGTGTTATAGGGCGCACTACATAGGTTTTGGGCAAACAAGCAAATTAATTTCCCTATAACATTAAGAAATAAAATATACTATTAGTGATTGTGCCTCTGTATCTTATAAATATTTATTGTTTACTAGCTCAGAATTCAGTTCACCCCGGGTCAATGATCTTCTGTCGAGGAGACCTCCGTTGGGAAATATTAGAGGTTTATTTTGTCTATTATTGTGACTGGGTCCTTCACAAATTTTTTTTTCATAGCTCCAAGTTGTTCATGTACTTCTCAAAGTGCATGAACAACTAAAATAAATTTAATATATATATATATATATATATATATTAAATAGTGATGATACCTTGATTTTTGAAAAAAAAACCACTTCGATGCCAATCTGTTGATTACAGTGATTTTTATAATCAAAAATTAAATATCCATAAAAATCAGTGTATAGGAAATAATGGGCTTAAAACTGTATATTAGTATTAGTAAAGTAATATTATTATTAAGTTATTATAATAGTATTATTAATTTTAGTCCGTGGTTTTTTTTAATCTTTGGTATGAGGGTGAAAATTAATAGAGTCGATCGTCGATCAGGTCAACAGTATAATATGAAAGTTTTGATGAATAGCTATTTATTCACACAGGGAATTTAATATGGTACGAGTGTGATTTTTCCTTTTTTTTTAGTTTTATTATGAATAAATAAAAAAATTTGTCTACAGACTTTTGTACACCTTATAGCACCATAGTAGTTTTAACTACAGTCTAATATTCTGACTATAAGTTCAAAAACTACGCTCGTAAGAAGGGGAATAAAGAAAAAGTTTCCACTTCTATCATTAACTTTTTCTAATAGGGAAAACAGTTTTTGATCATTTTAACTTTGTCAACGTATGTTTTACGTTACGTCTAGAGAAAATTCCTTATTAATTTGGAGCAACTCACCTGATTTTAAATTTATTTTTATGTTTTGGTAGTCATAGCTTTGACAATATTTTAATAAATCAATATACAACATAAATACATACTTAATTTGACATAAATTAATTAAACTGAGTTTAACAAATATAGCTTTTATTTAAAATAAGTTACTACGTATTTACATATTTACATAAGTATAAATTTGACAATAGTAGTTTGTGTAAAACCAATTTTACCAACCATTTTTTAAAATAACCTATTCAATTGTAGTCAACAGAATTTGCAGTTCTAAAAATTTATTGGCGACATTCCTTTTAATTATCTATTTAATGAAAAATAAAAAATGTAACACGGAGTATTCGGAAACCTTCCGGTCAAGAGGACGACGAAAAATATTGAGTTTACTGTTTACTTATTTGGAACCCGTTTGCAGAACTTCAATATGAAGTCAAAAATAACGAACACCTTAATGAATATGGAAGAATTTATATCACGTGTTCGAAAAAATATCAAAGAGAACAGTCACATCTCGCGCAGACAAACTGCGTTTTTTGATGGAAATAAACTCAATGTATTACTTTTACAGACGATTTAAAATGTATATTAAAAAGGGGTGGAACGTTCCCCAGGCGCAACTGAAACGCCAAAATATTCGAAACGAGATTTAAATGTCAAAGGACAATACTTCTCTCGTTACAACCTTTTTAATTACTATAAAGCTTTTGTGTACAGACTATAAGCAGATTTGTTACAATTCAAGTAAAATTTTAATATTGTCAGCCATATTGTCAATGCTGCACTTTAGTAAATTGAGACTAAAAAAAAAAAAAAATGAATACGTTAATCAAAATCGACACCCATTAAGAGTTTTGTACTTTAAGTACAACCATTTGGTTTTAATATTTTTGACGCGGAATGTAAGAGATCTACTCAATGGTGTAAAAGTATTACAAACATTTAAAAAGAAAGTTTATTTTATGATTTATATTCAGTACTCGAATTACACAGCCCTATGCAATATGTTCTAAAAGTTTAGTACAGCTAATATTCGATTTTACAACAGACAAACTGCGTGTTATTTCTCAATAAGTTTTCTTTCTCCAAACGATAACTTCCATCAAAATAAATAGAGTTTTATCTACCGTTACAACTAACATATACGCGTCAACGGGTTATTAGATTATGTGTCTGGAGTATACCTAAGCACTGAGCGCAAATACTTTTGTGGTTATTATTTATTGCGAAGGAAAGAGATAAAGTAAACGGGAGACTCGTTCAATTGTCGAAAATACAAAAGACAAAACTTCACAATATATTAGACACAAACGATTTCTCGCCTCAGTGCGCAACGCCAGCGTGGTAAAAATTACATTATAAAGCTATTCAAGATGCACATTTTTTAATTTTATTTTATTAAACAAACACTGATACTTTTGCAGAATATTAAAATACTTCAATGAAGTATTTGAAAAAACAAAAATGTTAGTTAATAGCATACATCAGTGGTAGGACCCACGATATCGTCTATTTATTCATATAGAAAATCTATCTAATCAGAAATCGTACCTAAATGTAACTATAATTTAAGCCTAAAAATTAAAAAAGTTCACCTCTTCCTATTAAAAATCGAGAAAAACTCCCAATAAATTTATATATTTTTCAACTTTAAGTTACGATGTTTTATAAAATGTTTACAAATAGTTGAATTAGTTACAAATTTGTATGGAATATGCTTTGAATATAGTACCAATAAACATAGAAAACTAAAAAAATACCATAAACCCTTTGGCCTTTCCCCTAGAAGGGATAATCATTTTTTTTTTATGTCACTTTCCAAGCAAAGTTTTAGGATTTTAAGTCTGAAAATTAAACCTACTAAATCTAGTATGGAGCTGCAACATATACAATTTTCTCAAAAATCTGTAGTCAAACTTTTTTAATTTTTTTTAAGGAAAATCCCAAAATAGGGGAAAATTACACTTTAACTGTATTCAATTTCCAAGTTGCTATGTGTGAGTGAATCAACAGTCAAGAGGTCAAGAAAATATTTTCATTATATTGTTATAACTATATACGGGTAGCTATAGCAATATATTTTGCTTATACCAATCCTAATCGTATCTGCCATAATACAATAAATTCATTTTTAGGCACTTGATTATTGTGATTAGTTACAATCCTTGTACTCACTACTACTACTACTTACTTTCTTACTATACTTGGTTTGGGACTTTAATGATTTGAACCTACTATCCACAGATTCGCACCGAGCGTTTATTTAAAAGTGATTTTATCATTTTCAGTTATAATAATTCCTATAGACCTCCCCGTCCCCACTATGCCCCGATCCCACTGTACTGGCTTTTTTAATTTACCTAAAGCCTTTTCCTAATACTCATTTAAATTTTTTAGAGCGATTATTTTTTTACCATACCAACACGTTTTAATAAACATTTGGCGGTGGTAGATAAATTCAAAATACAGTAAATATGTTTTAGATACTCAGTATCTTGCCACAAGAAATACGTTCCTTAATAAATAAAATTGACTTGTTTTAGTTCATTCAGAATTTATACATGACGTGGGTATATGCTAAGAAATTTAAGTATGGTAGTTTCTTATAAACTATTATGCGACGATGAATTATTTGGTTTCTGCAACTGTTACCAAAAAAAGCAATTATATTTGTGATTAGTTTGTACTGCTTTTGATATGTGAATGAGCTTTAGTGACTGGAATAATGCTTTTGTCTTAAACTCTTTTGATTTTCTTTCCTCTAATCCTAATTAATTTTTATCACAATTGTTGCTATTTAAATACTTTTCTAAAGACTATGGACATTTTAAAAGTAAAAGTATTTGCTTTGTTTGATTTTTAAATCGCAAAAAACAAAATTTAGGACAAAGTGATACTAATTATAGTTTTTTTTTATATTTTCATAACTTTAAATTAAATTCCTTACGATTTTCCAGAAATGTGCAGAAAATAATTACAGTGATAAATATCCAATTATTGTCTGACATAAAAATATATATGAATATAACTTTTAGACAGGTTCAAAAAATTTGTTTTTTTTCCTGCACAAGAAAAGTGGGTCATCTCGGCGAAAACAAGTGTTTTTTGGCTAGTATACTTCATTATCCATTTAAATAACACTACAAGATTTACTATTTTTTTTTTAATTAAGCATAACTCAGTACATTTTTAAGACACGCGGTTCTAACTGCGATTAGAAGCATATGGAAAGACTTTTGAGATTGAATATAGCTATAGTCAAATTTTGACTAACTAAAAAAAAAAATTGTTTTTCTTAGTATTTAGGAGAAAATTTCGTTTTTACGGTTGTAAGTGTGTAGGTTGCAATGAGTAAGGGTCAACCAGACGATATCTGAAATATATTTGCATTATGATGTAGGTTTTTTTTGTGTTAGCTAATTGTAACTTTTTTTAACTGAACCAATTTTTTCGAGTAGCAACTCTCTAAATCGCAAATGTTATCTAGTTGGCAACTTTAAGGGAGTAAAAATTGAAAAAGTTCATTTCTTTACAGTTAAAATTAAAAAAAAAATCATACTATTTTTAAAGTTTCAACTTTTACTGGCTATAATTTTGAGAAAAATGGTTGAGTTGAAATTTTTAAAGAGGAATATTTACTTGAGATTCAAATTTAAGTTAGACCCATTTCTCACCCCCTTGCGGCGGGATGCAAGTTGTTTTTTTTTGGGGTTTTTAGGATCTTTTAGTTGAAATTTTGTCTGGAGCTAGAACTCTTATGTACACATAACATGTTAAATCTTAAAAAAAAAAAATGTATCAAATCATGCCAATATTTTGATAGATACTCCTTAGAGTGGCCTCAGTAAGTTTTAAGTGCTCAAGTACCAGTTTAAGGTTTTAATTAATTTTTTAAAAAGTGATTTTATTACATTCAGTCGGCTCGGTGCAACTCGAATCCCAACCCAAACTGTAATAGATTTTTCCTTTGAGAATATCCGTCGATAGCCATACTTAAGTTTAGGCTACTATTTGTTTTACGGACTATTAATGGCAGTAGTTGTAAATGAATAAAATATTTATTTGCGCAAATCGCATGTCTTTTTTACTTTAGTTCAACTCCTTGTGGAAGCAAGTCCTTTAATGTGTAACACCTCAAGTGTAATTGTCATTTAAATGTATTGTAGTATGTTAAGTATGTAATCAGTGAATGTACAACTAACAAACTGAGAGCATTCACTTGTTTTTCGTTGATATATAACCATAAATGAACCATTTAATTCTTTAGTTACTTTTACATTATAGATTCCAATATAGAAGAATGGTTTTATCTAACGACTAAAAATTGTTTAATTGAAATTTTTTATTAAATAGTCAATGTCAACTGGTTTCACCAGAGATAACAAAAAGTGAATACATTTAAAACAAAAATGTAACAAATTTAACCCAAATCATATCCACCCTTAAACTAAAAATTAATTTTTAAGCACATAATTGTCATTAGGTACAATGCTCTTATCGATATTTGTTTTTTTATCTGTGATCATTGGATTGCTCTTTGAGGCCCACATTTGGGTTTCCTAACCATAATATGTGAGGTTTTATTTTATGCTCTGAATTTTCGTTGTATGTTATAAACGCGTAAACAACACACGGTAAGTAATATTTTTTTTTGCGTTTTATTTACCTTAAATTCGTATCGGTATGAAAAAACATATGAGTCATAATAATACACATAAAAAAGCTCCTTAATGGTAGATGTACTCAGATTTTTGTACTATTAAATGCGTTAGTATATAAAATGCCTTTTTATTATGTTAAACATATTCGATATAGACAAAAATGTGTTGTTTACCTTTGGGTAGGTTTTACAGAAATGAGAAAATTGTAAATATATTTATAATATATTATTATTTATATAATATTAAAAAAACTATGAATTATCATGAATACATATATTTTTTGTATTGTATTGTATTTTATTTTTATCCATATTCCTACAATTGGTCTTAGAACACCTAAAATTGTCTATATCCGGTCATAAATAATATATATATATAAATAATTATTTTTACATTCAAAATTTAAAAACTTTATCATTACTTTCTAAATAATTGTATATTCACTTTCTTAAACGGGAAAACGTATTGAAAACACGTTTTAAGTTGTATTATTTATTTAAAATAAGAAGAATACTTGCTTTAATTTATTGTTGTTTTGTATGCTTGTTCAAACAGTTACAGCCGTACACCAATGTCCTAGATAAGAAAATATTCGAAAACAAAAACAACATCTTTTATCATCGACCTAGTTAAATTTTTTGAAGTCTCCAACGTTAAAACGATTTTGATAATTATTATATTTTGGGTTCAATAATTTTTTACTCGAGTTATTAAAATTGTAGGGCAATTGTCAGTATTCCGAATTTAGTTTTATAAATGTATAGAAAAAAATTATATTCTAAGACCAACAGAATACATTCCATCTCAGTAATATTATAATAATATACTGTTGACTTTGTTTCAAAAATCTATTTAGATTTATAGTACAATAAACACAATATACAAGTTACAGTTAAATACGTATATGTTGTTAATGCCTAGACAATTAGATAAAAGCCGATTTTGCATCGACAATACGAGACGCCAAAAACTTAAATATAAACATATCCTAGTCAATAATAATATTTTATCCTAGTTCTATTAGCCGTGTAAAATTATCTAAGCTTTCTGAAAAAAATATTAGAAAAGTTCTCAAATTTTGTGCAACACGTAAAAACCAACTTTTTAGATTATAAACTCAATCTTTTTGTCTTTCTGTTCCTTGAAAAAATAAATTATTATTTTTTCCAAAAAGCTGAGATTATTTTACATAAGACACTGATTTTTAAAAATTAATTTTATGGTCGGAAATACTATAAAAAATAAATAAAAATACTTTTTATGACCATAGCCAAAATAATTGCAAAAAAATCCAAAAAAAATTGAGAACAATTTTTTTCATCGTAACAGACAGTGTAATTTTCAAAGAAATCAATGGGGGTCGCTCCAAACGTTTGACCCATAAACATGTTATATTATATTATAACAGTAGACAACTATACAACATAAACTTTTAAACTATAAAAGTAGTTTTTTGTTGTAGGCTGTATTATTTGTGAAATTTTTGCTTTTGATAAAAAAAAAAAAAAACTATACCAAACAATTTCGTTGTGTCTTAGAAACACGGTTCGATCAGAGTTTCTCAGAAAGTGATGGTAGTACAGAATCTTTAAAGACCAGATGCTATAGCTGACATCGCTTTTGGAATATCATATAATTTATATTTCTGAATGGGTGTAAAAAGTACTTAGGAATGCTTTTAGGAAAGTCGCCTGCAGATTTTCATTCAACAGACGTCTACAACAATAGAAAAATATTTCGTCGTACTCGTTGGCTTTACTATTAAATTTTTATTTTTATATAAAACGTGTGTTTGTATAAAACGCTTTACCCTTTAATTGTCCGATGGACGATTACTTCGAGTTCATTTGGCGTTGTTTGCGTAAACGTTAACTATAGACATTTTCGTGTAACCCTAAAACCAAGTTTGCGTATAATAGTTTTGCTAATACTTATAATAGGTATATGCGTTGGCCAACTTCACAGACGATCACAACTATTGAAAAATAAGCATTATTTAAATTATAGAAGTTCGTTTGGGAGCTTACAACCTCAAAAGAGAGGTTTAATTTATAACAATAGAAGTTGGAAACGCCTTAGTTAGTATACCCTTTCTTATTTTGGCTATGACATAAATTACAGGATAATAAAAAATAATTTATGGCCATTGATTAAATGCTATAAAAGTATACCACTTTATTAAAATATATTAAGATTTAAAGAACATCAGACACAAAGTTGGTGTATATTATGATAATTTTGTTTTACATACATACGATATTTGTATTATATTAACGGCATACTATGCAAATGGATTTCTTCTTTCCGTACAAATAAATAAATAAACATAATAGCATGAAAAAAAATGTTAAGTTATTTATCACATAAAAAGTTTTTTTCAATACTTTTAAAATTAATTAAAAAAAGGTAATTGAGGACAAAAAAAAAATCTTCTTTTTCTATAATACACATAAAACGAAATATTGAATATTGTACCTAAATTCGTCTTCAGTATTCTTGAAATACTCATAAAACAATGTATATATTATTATAGCTCAAAATAGGTTATTATAGGTTTAAATTATTTTCGATGATACTGATTAAGATTAATATACAGGGTGTTTATAAAATAAACAATAACGGTTTGGTTTTTAACTGTTATTTAAATACCATTATACTTTAAAATATTAATTACATGAGTATATATTCTAATACGTCCACTATTCGTTACCTTGTACACGCCTCAACGGTAATCCAGCTTTTTGGGTGTAACCGAACTATTATCGAAAAATCCTTTCTCGTAGATAGATTCTAAACTAGCGTTATTATGTATTGCATAATTAAAAACACTTAAAATAAACTGTTATTTTCCATGTATAATTTTATTATAATTTACAACAAAATTAAAAAAATATTACATATTATATTATCAAAAATGTGATATAAACCAACAAAATGTTATATTTTTACCCCATAGATCATACTAAATTATGTGAAAAACTAAAATTTATTTACTTAAATTTAAGTAAAAACTAAAAAGCAATGATAAACGTTAATTACAATGACATAATAAAAATGCTTATTAAAATATTTTCTTATTACATGATGATTAATATAATTGAATAAGGTGATTAAATAATATCTGTCGGAATTTGATATAATTTTTTATCTTTAATATTCAGTATTTACTGTAGCTGAAGTTATTTTGAATTTGTTCTATATTGGATAAAAGGGAAAACTTATTTATGGAAAGAAAAAAAGTAATTCGCAAAGAGAAGTGAAAATGCAAAAGACGTTCTGTAAGCATTTATTATTCATTGTCAGATTCATTCTCTATATTACATAGCATTGAAATTATATGCTGCAGAAAAAAATAAAAAGATTAAATGTTGATAGTCGTGTAATGGTTTTTTATTCTTTGTGCGAAACTGAAAATACTATACTTAAACCTGTCCACAAAAGCGAATTTAATTTTTGCATTTAATAATCTCTTTCGAGTATCAAAATTTAACGAAAAATGATAACCTCAAAATAAATTATATTTTAGAAATTCACAGGGCAGCCAGGGCCGGATTGGCTCCATTAGACCTGCCTGAAAAGTGTGCTTAAAGTGGACCATAGCTGTATATTATTTGAATGGCGTTATGCAGAAAGCAGTCATCCCACAAATCTGTGGTTGGGAATAATTTGATGTTTTAGTCACACTTTATTTAAGTGTATAATTCTGTTAAATTTTGGAGCATTCATAAATAGCGCCACAGTCAACATTTTTTTATTGCATTTTGCAAAGAGACATTTTGTATCAAATAAATTTTATGTTTTTGTGGGATGGATGCTCTCTGCATAACGCCATTAATTTCATAAAGAAGTTAAGTAGATATTAAACTTAAGGTATACCACCATTTTAACTCATTCCGCCATCTTCTGATTTTATACAGTTATTCCACTATATTTACATTTAAAAACAACTCTATTTTTAACTTAATAAGATCCATTTTCACAACATTAAAAACGAAATAGTATTAATTTTAAGATGGTTTAATAACTATAGTATGAGTTTCAGTCGAAGCTTAGTGCTCGTATTTAATATTTATAAGTTATAACAATGTTTAACCCGCCGTTAGTCGCACATATATTTTAGTCATGCTGCGACTCAAGTAAGAAATGTACGTAAGTCACATTTTATTTAATTGTGACTAAAAATCGAACAAAAATAATAATGTTAAATTATTAAATATTATACTCGTGTTTTATGTTTTAGTCACTAATCAGAGTACAATAGTAATAAAAACTCAAGACACTAAACCACAAAGCTAACTGCTAATATATCACAGTTCCATGTCATATTCTTTTAAACAATTATAATTTATATTTTGTATTTTTTATATCTTTGTAGATTTTATATCTTTACTTTATATTTTCAACATTATTGAATGTCTTGTAAACATTTCTTTACCAATCTATCATACTTTTAGATTCACCGAATAGCTTCTTTCACATGATACATGTTTTTAAATTTTATTTATTTTACATACATGATCATCATGCCTGATTATAATATATATATATATATGTTTAATAAATCAAATAGGTTGTTACTCGACTTTTAACATTACAAATAAAACTTGAAATTGTTGGTAGTTTTGTTGGTTATCCATAAAACCAAAAACGACCATTTTTTCACATTTTGAATTGAACTTTCATTAATGATTTTTTTTTATGTCTAGAAAATAGGCACGGGTACAAATATTCAGAACAGAAGAAATTACTAAATCTAATAAAATACTTGCGCATGTGTTGTACTAGTGTGCGATAAGTAAATCCCATAATATATAAATTGCCAAGAATTCATGTTTATACTATCAAAATAAAGGCACGCATTGATCTTATAGAGTTCTAATGGATATAAAGTGAGTTTTGTTTACCAAAAAAAATGCTGCGGCATGGACATTGCAGTCGAGGCCTATTTGCTATAATAAAAAATAAATAATACTAATGTTTGAATAATTTTTGAGAGGAATTGGTGTACACAAATAATAGATAATTCGGTATATCTAATATATAATTACTTTTACACATTTTGAGCAAAACTACGATACAACTTTGCGTAATGCGTGTAACAAAACCTCACAACGGGTCTTAGGACCATAATTACTCAATCTACCAGTTCGCCCCTGCAAGTAGTTTACAACGGCAGGCAGTTTTTGACAATTAATTTATATAATAACAACGGAAGGTAAACCTTAGTAGACATATGGATAAACATCGTATGGGTACAATGGCAGTAAAGCTTAATTAATGGCTGACCGGTTTCGGGTAGAGGAAACACATCCACCTGATATCCTAATATGTGGTACCTATTATAGTGATGTTGTTATACTGGACTGCTGTAATCGTGTGTCCCACTTCAATACATATATTTAGTTGTTTGGACTGAAAACTATAAGTCCCCTATCCTATATGATCGGTAATGAAGGGCTATTAATTTGACTGTTAATTTTGTATTCTACTATCGGGAAGTCATTAAATCAATAATACAAAAAAACTACTATTTCAAATATTTATACGATATTTTTTGTTATTATTATTAATAATAGTATATTTATTAAAACGAAAGTATTTATGATTTGATTAAACATCGAATTCTTGTACTTCAAGGGGACAGAGAAAAAAAACAGGCAGGACACTTTTTAAAAATGGCAATTTTTTAACATTTTAAAACATTTTTTAGCATAACTTATACATGTTTTTCTTAGATTAGAAAAAAGTGACTTTCCTGTTTTTTCCCTGTATCTTTCACTTGATTTGTTTTTTAGTGATATATTCAAGGAGCTGTGTTTTACTAAATTCAAAAGTTGTATACCTATTGTGAAATATGATCTACACGGTGTTTTTGTAAAAAAAGTATGTATACTTATGAACAACTGTAATTCGAAATACGAGTACATAAGTCAACATATTTTGCTTAAACTTCTAGAATCTAGAACACGTAAAAGTATGAACGAAATAGCTAACTATAATACTAGTTTATTCATAAAGTTTAGTATGAGTAAATATATAAAACTATAAAAGACACAACAAATGTACTTATTTTACTGTAATCCGTTATTTTGACTTCAGTGCCAATAGTCGTTCTATTCTACATGTAACTCATTGAATTATTTCGTTTAAAAACTATTATGCATTTTAAGAGTGCTGTTATAGTCTGCGCGGTGTATTTCTTTACATCAGCATGGGTAAGATACTTATTTCTCTTATAAGGTGACTTATATAATATAGAAATCACTTATGCGTTAAAACCGTATGACCTTAAGCTATTAAAAGGTAACGTATATATTTTATTAACTTATTAATTTATCAACGACTTGCTAAATATGTTGACTGGTCGGTAACCAGTTTTGAATAATTACTTATTAAGTTAACCAGTCAACATTTTCAGCAAATTATCTTTATTTTAATAAGCTAATTAAATATATACGTTCTCACTTAAGCTACAAAAGTCAATTCGCATTAGAAAATATAAAAAAAGCCAAATATTTGATAATCTTTTAATATTGTAAATTAACGATTTTTTTCAAAAAGTAAAACTATCAAACTGTGAGTGTTAAGCTATGAGTCATTAAACTTTATTTTAGAGCTATGGACTAAATAAGAATCAAATAAAAGAACTTATTAAACTGTACAACAATTACGAAGAGCAAACCGATATTCCGAAAATTACAAATCTTATGACCAATTGTTTTGGAATTAAAAATCACGAAGAGGTTTTTACATACAACAAAAGTAAAATATTTTTTAAAAAGCTATTTAATTCATTACGTCTATAGAAAATTAACGTGGCGCTATTGTTTCAATAGGCGTATGCTTGGTAAATTATATATTATTAACTCAATAGATAATATTATGTATTTTTTTTTAAATTTTAACAACATACTTAACCGGACAAATTCTCATTACTAACATTATAATAAATTGTAATGTACTTTTTATTTTTTATACTATCAATTTGTTGAAAATTAATGATGAAATAATGTGTATAAGATAGGGTTACTTTTTAAAAACATAGTAAAGTTGGATAAGAGAGTAAACATGCATAAATACTTGACTCGATTAAGTAACTAGTTAATCGGTCTAAATAATTACACATGTTAAGCAATAAGCATACATCATTTAATTTAATATAATATCTAAATCTTAAACTTGCCAAGCTTTGTTGGAAACTATTATATTTGTTATTAAAAACTAATTGCATACTATTTAATTTATATAGATGAGGCCAAATATGCAAATTTTAAGAATTTATTGATAGCGTTAGCGTATGAAGATAAGACATCTGACAACTTCATGGTAATTGATCTAAAATAACTAGTTTAATATTATAACATAGGTATTCAACTATTAACAAATATCAAAATATTGTAAAAATATTTTTGCGAAATATTCGTGTATGTTAAATAATGTACTTAGGATTCAATGCTGTCGCCTTTTGAAGCAGAGTTTTATCTCAAAGAGTTCATTTTACACTCTGAATATTATAAATTTCAACCACAAGAGGGATACCTAACTCGTCAACAAATATCAGTTGTATTCAAACACTTATTTTTTAAAGATGGCGATATAGCTACAGCCGACAATTTAATTAATAAATTTAAAGGCAAAAATGGCGGTAATAAATTGAAGTTGACGTGGCGTTTTACTATATGTTGTCAATTTTTTTTATTTATTTGATTTTAGACGACTTTGAAATAGATGTAGATAAATTGTCGGATATCCTGTCGAAAGTTAAACTAATTAATGAATTAAAAGCTAAAAATGGCGGTAATAAATTGAAGTCGAGGTAGCGTTTTACTTTATGTTGTCAATTTGTATTTTATTTGATTTTAGACGACTTTAAAATAGATGTAGATGAACTGTCGGATATCCTGTTGAAAGTTAACCCACACGTAAGCAAATCCATTGTTTTTTTAAGAGAGGTGGATAGTTGTAGAATAATGCGCACAGATAAAAACAAAATACACTTCCCCCTTCCTTCCTCTCTAAATTTTAAACTTTAATAACTTTAAAAGTAATAATCCAAAAATGGTTATCGAACAGCCAAAGTGTCAGTTAAATTATTGTTTTAAAGGTTAAAAAGGTCGCTTTTTAACCCGTGCCCCAAAGGATTTCGACACTTGTGCAGAAATGAATGCATAACTTTTTTCCTATTCCTTAGTTTAAGCTATAGTTCTGACAGTTTTATAGCTTGAAGTCTTCCGAATACGAACACCATACCCAAAAGTTCATACCTGTCAAAATTGCTGCCAGAAAAGGAAAATTTAACTAAAAATTGGCGTATTTGGATACTTTTTTTAGTGTCGAAATCCTATGTTAAATCCCATTTAAACTTTTGGGGCACGGGTATAAATTAAAATTTTTCAAATTGTTTTTTTTAAATGTTTTTTTATTGTATTTAGAAACTTTTTAGGGGGCGTCGAGGTTAAAATTCGAAAATAGACTTTTTAAGGACCACCCTAATATATGTTACCATTTAAGTTTCAAAAATTGTTAGAGCTATGGGTAAAATTAAAAAAGGTTAATACTTCGGGTATTAACCTTTTGACCTAAGGTCAATTGTGTTTATTTTATTTTAATATTCACATACTGTTTTTTATATTATTCATATGTTATGCTAATTAATTTAAGATTTTTTTTTTATTTGCATTTAATAAAACGGTCAAGCTATAAAAAGCTTATAGTGAATATTTTGAGGATTTTTGGGGTTTTAAATCTTATTAACTAAAAATAATAATACTAATTGATAATTTCCCAGTGATGTATTTCTAAAATTATTGCGTATAATTTTTCCTAAAATAAATACATATCTATATTATATATAATATAATATAAATAATAATATATATATTTATTTATTTTAAATATTACATATGTGTATAGGTATGTGAGTCTTCAAATGGGACTAAGTCTGACATCATTAAGATCATTGGAGAAGACAAAAAGCTGACTTATAAAGATCTATTAGTTGTATTTGAACGATTAGGAGTTGATAAAAATGATAAGTCATGGGTAGAAATATTATGTAAGCACATTTATACTAAAAATAGTGATATTAAATTTAGGTCGAGGATGCGGTTTAATTCAAGTTGACAATCTTTATTTATTTAATTTTAGGTGGCTATGTAGTTACCGCACCGGAATTCTTGTTGATCATAATAGATATTCTACCGGAAGTAAGCAAATATTTTTGTGTTCAAAAAAAAAGTTTCTACTAATTGTAATTTTTGAAAATTGGCCATTTAAATTTGTCTGGTTAAAAAATGAATGCGCGATGTTGTTTAAAATGCAAAAGTTAAAGGAACATTACAAAATAGTAGTTAATAAATCGTTAAACATTATACACATGCTTAAAATGTTAAATGCATCGACATTTTTGTAGAGCTATCTTATATATTTATCCTTTTTGCTTACATTATAGGGCAATGGTCTAAGCGAAGCACAAATAGGACAATTAAATGCATTGTATACACGTCGTCAAACTGCATCTGGTTCAATTGACAAAGAATATATTCAACCCGTCTTCGAAGCTTTTGAAATGGCTACTACGGAGCATAACCCGTTATTGAAATTTAAAACTGACCGTAAGAATTAAATATAAATATATTATATATATTCACGTTAGATAAATTGTGATTTTGTATGTAATACATAATTAAAATTTGCACAGGACCCGCTGCTAAAGAGTTGATGGATTTGATGCTGGTTATGGCAGAACGTTCTAAGACAGATCACGGCGATGTAATATAATTTGTTTTTCATCAATTTAAAATTCCTTTACTCTCATCTATTACTTCCCTAACATTTAATTATCCTTTACGCTGTATATGATTTTATTTTGACAATTCTTCAGGATGAGGTAGTTTTACGTACAGATGATGTCAGAATATTATTATTTCAATTCACACAATTTGATAAAGACGGAAACGGTATACTTTCCGAAACGGAATCGACAACATTCGTGAACGAATTTCGCAAAAATAACCCGGGTGTTAAAAATATATACAGTTTTGATGGTAATTCACTAATTACACGTTAAAGAGTTAACGATGATTTTTGACCATCTCTTAATAATTTGTTATTTTGCATTTTAGATAAAGAAATAAACATCGCGGAATTCTTTTACTTCCACATACATTGTAAACATCAAGGCAACAATATTAATTATAATATTTGAAGTATTTAAATTTATTTATCAATTATAATATTTTAAATGTATTTATTAATTTTAACATTTAAAATATTGCCGTTTTATTGTCTATCATACTAAAATACAATTATTTTTTTTTGTCACGGGATTTGTAATAATAAGTAATATAATGATTAAATCCGTGATTAAACGATTCAGTACCTAAATGTATTTGATTTTAATGAATAAATAACCTATTATAATTTTCGTAACATTATTTTTTCTGCAGTCAATAAAAAAAAAATTCGAAATTAGTTTTTTTTCATGCAAAGTGATCCAAGACGGCGCACTTTTATCCGAGTTCTTCCGGCGCTTAGATCACTTGTGTTGTATTGAAACTTAAAATCATAACATTATGAGTACCTAGTATTTCATCAGTGTTTTATTATTACCTAGCTTAAATAGGTCAATGCGATGACGACCGGTCTCGTTTTTAGGTATGTGCGTTGTTTAAAAATCCAAACTGTTAGCATGAGTTCCTGGTACACGTTAGTGTTTCGTATACCTACTTTGCCGGTATCAGCTAAACGGAACCACAAATCGACATTAGCGGTGACCACGGTAGGTGTAGACTATAGTGTACCTACATCGTAGACGTACCTGTATAAGAACAGCCGTAGCGTGCACCAGGCTCCCCACAGACCAGTTGCATGCGACCCTGGTACACCTGATGTAAACCGGACTATCGAAAATAAGATACCGATCACATTGAAGAAACATAGACTTTTACTATATTATGCTACCTACTAAAATATTATAAAAATATTATAAAATATTGTTAAAATATGCTACCTACAAAATACAACTGACTACTATGATTATACCACTTATTATTATACTACACAGTGTTGATGGATTGAAAATATAATATTATCGACGACTTAATTTTTTTCTTTGTTAAGTATGTACAAAAGTTTGTCGATTTTGCAGAATCAAAATTGTTCAAAACACAATGTATAATACAACATCTGAGAACCCAGTTTCCTGTTTTATACCATTCAATAGTTTCTTTTGGTTGGAATTTAAGTCTATCTGCCTACGGTAAAGCCAATGTTCCTTCTCGGCTCCATGTCGAAGATATTACCATATTGGATAAATGTAATTAATTTAAATAAATATTTAAAATATTTTATATGCAAAACAAACTGTACACTGCACATTTTAACAATTGGATCTACATAAAAGATGTTTCACATTGTTTTGACAACCCAACATCATAACGAACATGTAATAGGGTGGACCAAAACACAATTTTTTAATTTTTACTGTTCATCTCTTGACCATTATGTTCTTTTGAGTAAAAAAATATTTCCCTATATTTTTAAGATTTTTAAAACTACTTTTAGAAGCTGCGAGCATCAGTTTTCCAAAAAAAAAAAATGTTTGTTTTTTAGTTCTTCATTTTTTTAAGTTATAAATACTAGTTTAAACAGATGTTGTTTGTATACAAAATCATCAGTAGAAAAAGTGGAATAAAGTATTTTTTTTTTTACAAAATAAACTATTAATAAACTTATTTACAAGCCTAAGAAAGTTAAATTTATGAAAACTTTGATAAATTAACCATAAATAGTATCCTTAAGTATTTTTTATAAGGGTTAAAAATATTTTTAACTTAGTCCTCATTTAATTGCGACGAAATCTGATATACTGATATAACATATTATTCCTACAATAGATACAAAGTTGTCAGTGTTACATGATACACATTTTTTAATCAAAATATCTAAATACTAGAAGATTAGTTGGGTTTAAAATGTTATATAATTAAATAAAACCATAATTATGTATAGATATTGGATAATATTATTTTCAATTTTAAAGCACACGGTTTGACAAATTTTATAAATAATAGTACACCATAACAAAGTAAAAAAAAAAAACAGCAAGTATATACAATATAAAATATTTTATTATATTTTATGAAATTCTCCAGTTACATTATGGATAGTATATTAAATACGAGCATCAGTTTGTCCAATAATAGACCGCAATCAAATGAGTATTCAGCGAAATTAAAATATTTGGGAAAACAAAGATGTCGAGGGAACAAAAAACAAGTTCACTGAAGAACCAAAAATGTTCACCGGTTCATAATATTTGTATAAGTTTAATTATAAACAATCATATTTATATATATTTATCATTTTAATTGTTATCATCTAAATCTAGTTATTAAAATTTTAGAAAAAAAAAATATTCCTAAAATAACATTTTAAATTAAGTTTCTATCAAATTTAAAAATCTAAAAAGTACTTAAAATTTTTTATGAACTACAAATTAGAATCTTCCTCATCGTCTTCGTCATCACTGACTTGCTTCTTCTTCTTACGTCGATTAGAAGTTCGCACTTCGGAACCTTTACCGCGGTTTTTCATTTTCAGCTTCATTTTAACCGAAGACGATGTTGTATCAGCATCCGACACTTCGTCTTCACCTGTAAATTGTGAAAATCGAGAATTCAATGAAATGGGCAGTTTAAATATTATTAAAAAAAAAAGTATATTTACTTTTAGTGCCTTCTTCTGGCCCAGATTCACTAACGTCAGTAGTCTCAAGTCGTTGACGAGTGTTAGTAAACACTGATTGTAAGACTATAGAATCTTCATGAATCAGTGAAGCTTCTTCATTGTATATTTGTGCATTCTTACATAGTTGTGTGAAATCTGCTTCGAGGTCATTTAAATCGGCGTACTAAAAAAAAAGTTTTAAGTATGAATAAAATACAAAACAAATATTAAAAAATACCAAACAAGCGAAGCATACTTTTCCGTCTTCGATTTTAGTCATAATTTTCTTTATGTCCATTGGTTTTTTTATTATTTCATAGTAGTCAGGTAGTTTGTGTCTGGACGGCAACTTCATAAATGGTTCGCTTAATATTCTGGAATCAGCGTCCGTATACTTGACAACAATATTCATGATGGCTTTCATTTTTTTACGGAGCTTCATTTCTTCGGGTCCAACTGTTTTGCGTCTTCTAATCGGAGGATCGTCATCATCATCGGCATTTCTTCTTCCCCTTTTTTTCCCCCGGTTGCCTTTGCGATTTGATTTAACTTCTTCTTCTTCATCTTCATCGAAATCTTCGACGTTTTCATCGATTGCTTTTAACCATTCTTTTTCCGTCAAACTGTCTGTGTAATCCACTTCTTTACGAGCGCGAGAACCCCGTCCCATTATTTCCTCTGAATCTTCTTCATACGTCCATCTTTCGACCTAGTTTAACACAATTAAGATATAATCTTTTTATAGCAAATATATTATTTAAATAATAACAAATTACCTCATCTTCATCTTTAACAAGCCATTCTGGTAATTCTGAAATTTCAATGAGTCTGGATTTTCGATTAGGACCAAGTTTTGCGTCCTCTCTCCTACGCTCAATATCCATTTTTTGGAATGATTCAAATTCGTCTACCGACCGAGCAATCATTTGGTTCACAACTTCGTCATCTGGTACTTCATTTTCTTCCTGAAAAGTAATTAAATTATTAGTGTAAAACATGAAATTATGTACATGTGATATTTTTTAAAGTGATCCACTCAATCTCATAGGGTGTAATTAGTAACGGAATTTTTATTTTTCATGGTGTTTATTTACAAAGTTGATCTTAGTTTTTCACAAACCTTTTAAAAAAACCCTTCCTAATTAATTAGTTATATATATTAACTTTTGAAACTTAAATAGTAACGTACATACTTTATCAAATTTGTAAATAAATAATCATTTACTTAACATTTTAACTGGTCGATAACCAGTTTTGGATAATTATGTTTAAAGTTATTAAGTTAAGTATTATGTTTAGAACGGAAGGAATGGTGGAGTGTAGATTATTATTTTTTTTGTGCGCATTACTCAGTTATTTAACAGCAAATAAGCAAAATTTAGATAAATATTTTAAGCTGTTATAATGCAAAACATCAATATTTGGAAAATAAATTGTTAATTAGTAAATAATAAATCAACTAACAATACAATTATTATTCACATTATTTTTTATGTATAAATTATTATGTAACTTGAAAGAACTATTATATTAAGTCATAACTTTTAATTTTTAATTTGAATTTATAAAGTTTGGTTTATCTTGTTTAAAATTGTTAAACAAATATGTTCATATTTTAAAAGTAATTATAAAAATGATTTGATTTTAATATATATATATTTTATTTTTGGCCAGAATATCCTACAAATATTGGTTACAAAACATTGTTGAAATATTTTCATAATATTGTACATTATAATATGTTAACAACTACTTTTAAAATATTAAAAATGTTTTGGCCATTGAGATATTATATTTATAAATTATTAATAAATTGATTTCAGTTAAATTAGAATAATACCTACAATTTTTATTTTTTAAAAATTAAACCCAAGTGAAATATTATTATTTTACCTCATCATCACCGTCGTCTTGGTGGAGAATAGAATGCAGAAACTGTTGTCGTTCCGATCCTGTAGATTTTTGATCAAACATACCAGCTTGGATAACTTTCTCATCCATGTTTAATTTATAACGCGCTGCAGCCAAAATACGTTCTTCCACGGAATTAACAGTCATAAGGCGCAATACTCGAACTTCGTTCTTTTGACCTATACGATGGGCACGATCTTGAGCTTGTAAATCCTAGATTAGAAAATTGATTAAATATTTATAAATTAAAAAGTTATTAGGCATTAATGGTGTTTTACTTGATGGGGATTCCAATCCGAGTCAAATATAATAACCGTGTCGGCCGCTTGTAAATTCAAACCAAGACCGCCGGCTCTTGTACTCAACAAGAATAAAAAGTATTCACTGCCAGCACTATTAAATTTCTTCAACAGATCACCTCTGTCTTCGGCTTTAGTGGTACCATCTAATCTTAGATATGCAAATCCTCGCCAACCTAAATAATCTTCCATGATGGTCATTAGCTGTGTCATTTGACAAAACAACAAAACTCTATGATTGGTGGCTTTCAGTTTTGGTAAGATACGATCCAGTAATTCAAATTTTCCAGACACTCTGTATAAATCCGGTCTGTAATAATATAAAAAATTGTTATCAACCAATGTTGGCTAACTTTTTTTTTACACCAATATTTATGTCAATAAATACCCCTGAATAACATTGCCAGCAGTTCCGACATGTTCACAGAATTTTTCTTCGATACTTTGGAACATGAACGGATGGTTGCAAAGCTTACGCAACTGAACGATAGTGTTCATAAGAGCCTTTGCACCACCCTTGCCTTTGCTGCCCTTTTCCGTACCATCGGTGAGCAGCACACCTTTACTCTGCATGTGTTTGTACAACACTCGTTGGAGACCAGACATATCACATTTGACAATATATTCAACTTTATCGGGCAACTGTGATTCCACTTCTTTCTTTAGACGACGTAACAAGAATGGACGTAACACTTTGTGTAAACGACGAATAATCAAAATAGTTTCTTCTTCGTTTAATTCCACCTAGACAACACATCATATTGAAATAATACACAAATATATTACGATTAGGGTTTCATACTTTTTCTCCTGTAGTTGCAAATGGTGCGTTAAACCATTGTTCGAACGTGGAACAGGATTTGAAAATAGATGGTAGTAAAAAGTTAAGCAGAGCCCAAAGTTCTGGAAGTTTGTTTTGTAGAGGTGTACCAGTCAACAGTAGTCGGTGTGGAGCATTGTAATGAGTGTTTAGGACTTGAGTTAATTTACAATGATGATTTTTCATACGATGTCCTTCGTCAATAATCATGTATTTCCAGTGCAACTAAAAAAGTTATCAGTTAATAATTCCAATTTTACAATAAATTAGATTAAAGTACTCACTTTGGCCAAAACTGCTTTATCCTTAATGACGTACTCGTATGTTGTTAATAACACATTGAATTTAGAAGAACGCATTTGTGCTTGTAATGTGCGACGCATAATTGGGGAGCCTTTATATGCGACCACACAAACAGATGGAGACCATTTTTCAAATTCCAATACCCAATTGGATAATGTTCTAATTTAACACAACACAATTTATAATTATAGAAATACATAATTAGTAGTAGGTGTATTCAGAGTTCAAAGAGTTTAATGGAAATATTTTACTTAACCCTTGATTTGTCGCACTTTCAAAGAGTTCGATTAAGGACACCTTCAAAAGGATCTACTAGACACCGTGCGATCAAATAAGGATTAAATGATGAATAAAATCGAAAAAAATGTATTCAATCACATATTTAAATAATTTGTTATTTAATTAAAACGTGCCAAAATTATTGATGATTTTTAATTTATTAATAAATAACATTGATTAATGAATAACATATATGAATAATAAAAAAATGTATTTATAAATCGACAAATAATGCATAATGATTTCATTATGCATAATGAAAAAATAAAATTACTCATGAATAATTATTATTAAAACAAAAATGTATAGTATAATGCCCATATCTCATTTAAATAAATTGAATAAACATTTGGGTATTTGAAAAATGCCAAACTGATTGTATTAAGCATGAATACTTACGACAAAGGCACAATAATTAAGAAGGGTCCGTTGACTTTCTTTTTTTCCATAAGATAGGTAATTAGTCCAATAGTTTGAATCGTTTTTCCTAAACCCATCTCATCAGCGAGTATTCCATTTAAGTTATTGTTAAATAATGATACCAACCATTCGAGACCCTGTGAAAAGTAAAAAAAAAATTGTATAAACACTAGTTTACCTGTTTTATGCAAGCAAACAGAAAAAACAATTACCTTTATTTGGTATTCTTTGAGATTACCGTTAACTAAAATTGAAGCTTGCTCAGTAACACTTTCATGAATTGTATGAGCAATACTAAGAAATTAAACAAAAATACATTTAATAATTAATAAATTAATAATATTAATCATACTCGTAATTAAATAATATTTAACCTGTAATAAGTATGTTCTTCAGATGCATTTTTATACTCGTCATCGTCCATTTTGGTCTTTTTAATCGGCTCTGGATCATTTTCCTTTTCGACAGTTGTCTTTTTGCTTTTTAGGTTGCTTCCTTCTTCGTCGTCTTGTTCGTCATCGTCTTCATCATCTGATGCTTCAACTACTTCCCAACCTGGATGAGCTTCCAACCAGCTGTTCAATTGTGACGTCAATGGAGCTTCTTCTCCTTTTAATGTTTTGCCTATATAAGACACAGAAAACATAATCAAACCAATTTATTATATTTTTTTATTTATTTGGTTAACAATGGTTATTAGCAGATATAATTGAATTTGTATTACATAAAAATTATAAACAAAACAAATTTTACATGCTCGATAAAATGTATAAGCAAATAAGGTAAATGTAAAAGTGTAACTTATATTACCAGTTGACTGTTCAATAACTGAAACATGCATGTCCGATTGTTGCGAACTTTCATCTAAGTCCTCAGGGCCATCCTTCTTTTTCAAAACAAAATGAACAAATATTTTTATACATATTTTAAAATATTTAATATTACATCAGTTATTTCAATATGTAATGCACACCTTTTTTTTCTTTTTTTGTTCTTCCTGTTGTTTGCGCTTTTGTTCTAATTTATGCTCTTTAACCATTTCCGTGAGGTTTCCAATGTATTCATCAGTTTGCGACAATAAGAACGCTAACCGCTTATCTTTCTTTTGATCGATCAATTTTCTGTAAAATAAATAAGTCAATGAGTATAGATAAATATTTTTATAAATTCCCCATTTAAATTAATTCACCTGTATCCTTCTTCATCTTCTGCCATCAATCTACGCATACGTTCTTTTTCAATTCTCTCCTGTTCTTTCTTTTGTTCGCGCTCAGCATTAGCATGATAATTGAGCACGGCTTTGTTCAACCTTCCTATTTTAGCGATATTGTTTCTATGGTACTCTTTAAGATCTTTACAGTGCTGTAGTACTGTACTGAGGTATTCTTGATGCTTTTGTCGTTTCTTTCGTTCGGCTTCCAATTTTTGTTGTTTTTCTAATTTTTCTGTTGCCCTTGCTTCTCGCAGACCTTGTCGTTTTGTTCGCTTATATGCTTTAACGTTAACCGCAGTTTCCAAAGTAGTATCTCTACGAGTACAGGCTACTACTTCGGCTCTTAATTGTCTTTGGAAATTTAAAACTCGCAATGCTCTTAGCTCAATTTCTACTTTAATTCGTAAATCGTCACTCATCGTTGTGGGTAAATTACTCAACTGTTTGACACGATGGGCAATTCGAGCAGCTAGGCGGTTTTCTCGTTCCTGTAAAATGATGAGAGGGTCTAATCCAACCGGTTTAGGACAGGTTGTAGTTCTGTTTTGTTTAGGAGGAGCTGGTGGACCAGGTGTTTGCTGCTGCTGCTGCTGTTGTGGCTGCTGCTGAGGTTGCTGTTGCTGCGGCTGTTGTTGCTGAGGTGATGGTTGTTGATGAGATGGCCCATTTGTAGTAGGCATGTTAGGCATGTGCGGTGGAACTCCTGCTGTCATTTGTTGTGGTCCGCCCATCATGGGTTGCTGAGGAACTCCTCCACCTATTGGTGGTTGACCAACTGGTTGAGGTGCAGAAATTTGTGGCGTTTGTGGCATATTGACTGGTGGCGTTGGTCCCATACTCGGAGGAAGTGGTTGAGGTCCATTGACAATTGTCGATGGAGGTTGGTTCTGTGGTTGGCTATGTGGATGTTGAACACTCGATGTTGGTTGTATTTGAGGAAGTTGTGGAGTTGCTCCAGATTGCGGCATGCGTATAGACTGTGGAACTGGACCAGATGGCAAAGACTGTCGAGGAGGGTTTTGCATTGGCGGCAATGGTCCTCTCATGGGAGCAGAAGTCGGTTGCATACACATATTATTATCCACTATTTCTCCTGGTTCTAATTGACGATGATGTGGTGAAGGTACAGGGGGATAGCCTTGAGGAGGAGTTTTGCCTTGGACAGCCATAGCCAACTGTTGGGTCAACGGTTGTTGGCGAGCCAGTAGTCTATAAGCCATAATCTGAACTCTGAGTTGTTGCATTTGGGATTGCGTTAAGTTACTTTGTGATGGTGGTCCGATCGGACCATTTGGATTTGGAGAATTTTGCTGAGGCGATGGTGGCTTGTCAGGATGAGGTGGATAATTTCCCTAAAACCAAAATATAGTGCGTAAAAATTAAATGATAGGATTTAAAAAAAAAAATTTTCATTTCACTTACTTGCATTGAAGGAGGTGGTCTCTGATTTGGGTCCATATTACCTTGACGAGCTCTAAGCGCCAACAATTGAGAATATCTAGGATCTTCTTGTAATCCTTTCTCTTCCATTGAATCAATAGCCCTTTGCAATGCATTCAAATTTTCTTGTGGAGGGCCACTTGACTAAAAACAAATTATTTACGTTAAGTTAATTAACAGGGTTTAGAATTTTATGTATTCGCATATTTAGTTGAAGTATTAATAGAACAAATCTATTGCAATATACATGTTGTTTATCATGTGACTAGATTTAAATTCAATTTTTTGAACGCAGATTTTTGCATATTAAGCGCTTTTTTCCATACAAACACTTTGTTAATATAAAGTTATAATTTTTTAAGTCTTGTTTTTTTAATTTTTACAGAAAACCAGTAGTAAATAAATATTAAATAATTTTTAATCAAAGAAAAAAGTGTATTAATACATTTATTTTAAAATATAATTTTAAATGTTTAATAAAAAACCCTATTTAATGTAATAGATGTAACGAAAATGAATTGTAATAATCATAACAAGTACGTCTGTACACAATCATTTTCAAGTAAGTATTATTGGTTTGATAGGTAGTACAAATATTACATATATTTCTGTTTTAATATTATTTACATGATATAACTATATTATGAGATAAAAATAACAAAATGTAAATATTGTTAAGCGGTCTCTTATCTTCAAGTTTTTTTATTTCTTGTTATGGTCACACTACATAAAGAATAATTTAATATGTAGAAAGTGGTTCCATAATTATTTTGTAGACAGCTACTTATCAGTTGTACGTGAACTTTGGCCACACAATTAATGAGTTTAAACAAATATTACTCATTGTTTAATACACATTTTATTTCCTATTTAATTTAAAAAAATCAGTTTAAAAATGGCGGATGTCAATCAATACTATAAAGATGCTCTTAACATTGTTCTGGAAGCAGGCAAGGTATGTTAATGTTACAAAATAGTGAATATAAATTGTTTGCAAGGCTTAAATGTACCTTTTTTTTTAAAAAGATTTTAAAACTAGGATTTAACAGTCCAAAAGAAATAACAACAAAAACAAATATTCAAGATTTTGTAACACAATATGATAAACTTGTTGAAAAAACAATAATCGAAGCAATTCTTAAACTGTATCCGAATCACAAGTAATGATAATAATATATTATTTGTTAATTTTTTTTTGTTTACTATTCAACATAATTTATATACAATAGATTTATTGCTGAAGAAAGTGCAGCTCAAAATACTTTGACAACCGAACCTACGTGGATTCTTGATCCTATTGACGGAACAACAAATTTCATACAAGGATTTCCATTTTGCTGTATTTCTTTGGCACTGGCAATTGACAAAGATTTAAAAATTGGCATAGTATACAATCCTGTTTTGGATCAATTATTTACAGGCCAAAAAGGGAAAGGCGCGTTTTTGAACAGTAAACAAATACATGTAAATGATACTGAAGGTATAAATGCCTATACAAAAATAATTGTATAGTTTTGTTATCCAAATTTCTACTATATTTTATTAGGAGGTCACCCCAAGCTAATTTAAAATATAATTCGTCTATTTTAGTTATTTTTAGCGCCATGATTGGTTTTGACTTAATATGTTTTGCAAATAACGAACCAGCACTTCAGATTTTATTAAAAAAATGTGAGCTGTTTATCAGAAATTGTCGAGGGTATGTTTGAAAGTAACATGTATATATTTGTATTATGTATAATTATTTAAATTATATATTTACAATTATTATTTATACATCAAACAATTTATAATAGAGATATAATGCTATTCCGAATATTTTTAGAATAAGATCTTTAGGATCGGCAGCATTACAGTTATGCTATTTAGCGATGGGAGCCGTAGACATATGTGTGTTTAAACATTTAAAATGTTGGGATGTTGCCGCTGGAAATTTGATTATTCAAGAAGCTGGAGGAATTATACTCGATTTGGAAGGTTAAGAATTAGTGAACTTAATACACACATTGTAATAATATCTTATTAAAATTATTATATACATTTTTAGGACGTCCGTACAATAACATCATGGATGCAGATATAATTGCTACTTGTACAAGAAAACTAGCAGATGAACTGTTAAAAATAACAAAATAATTCCACACAATGTCTAAATGTAAAAGAGTAAAAAAAAAAACAATCAAACACTGATCAAAGCAAATAGTGTTAATTTGGAAATTTAACGCCCGACTTTAAAGAAAAAAAATAATATACAATATACCATACAAAATTAAAAGAGAAAAAAAAGATCTAAAATTTAAATATATTATCGTTGAACCAATTTATTATATAAAACTATATCACCTACTATGACCTATTACGTCTAATGTAGTTAAATATGTTTTTTAAGCTTGTAAGTAAAAAATATGTATGTTCTAGATATGATACGTATATTACACAACAGTAAAATAAAATACTTTGATAATTAGTAATAAAAAAAAACATTTAATGAGAAATCAAACATTCTTCAGATTCACTAATAGTATTTATGCGAAGAAAAAAGTTAAGATAAATTTTATACCTAAACTGAGAGTTCAAATAGAAAATAATAAATTTATTTACGGTTATATTAAATTTCTATTTTAATACAGTTTTAATTTCTGTATAACATCGAGTTGTAATTGCAGAAATATCCTTATAGCTGCGCATTCCAAATAATTTATATTAAAATAGTCTATTTTTTAAGCTGTTATAATTGTTGAATAATAATTTTAATAAATTTACTTCTGGTATGGGAATCAAAATATAGTCAAATAAATATAATTGGTTACACCAAATATTAGTGAAATTATTTAATTTTACTTAATCAGATTTTTTTCATAATTAAATCTTATAACTTTCATTTTATCAACATAAACGTTTCATAAATACATAAATTATTAATCATTTGGCACTAACGAGATCAATGAGTATATGTATTTAGATTATGTTTAGCATTTTAAGCTATAGATGTAATATTGAAAAACTTAGTTTTACCATGTTTAGAGTTATTTGATTCAATAATTTATCACCCCCCCCCCTTTTTTTCAATTTATATTTGATAGGCACTATTGGTTGGTAACATGTTATTGTAATATAGAGAGTACAATAAAAAGTCCTATGATCAATAACCATCCTAATACCTAATACCTTATCAGAATCATAGAATACAATAAAATTACTAAACAAATCTATGCTCATTTATCTTAATATTAAAATAGTTTTAGAATTTCACTTGATTTTTCCAATCGTTTAATTAGCCATACCGATAATAAACTTAATCAATATTTATAATTTTTGTATGACTGTTTCTACAAGTAACAACTGCCTATGTTACTTTGAAATTCCACAATACAATATTATGTCATATGAATTACTTGAATTCCTGGAGGCGGAAAGGTTTGCGTGCCCTGCTGAATGTTCGGCGACGCTGGAGGCCCTGGTTGACTTGGCGAATAGTTTTGTGTCGGTAATGGTTGCGGTGGCCCGGGCGGTTGCTGTTGTTGTGGATGCTGTTGTTGAGGAGGTGGTTGCTGTTGCTGTTGCGGTGACTGCATCTGCTGTTGTTGAGGCGGCTGTTGTGGTTGTTGTTGTGGTGGTTGCTGTTGCGGTTGTTGTATCGGCGGGGGCTGTTGTTGCTGGAGGTTGGAACCAGGCGGTCCCATCGGGTTCGGCGAAGGACTCGCCATTTGTTGCTACACAGTGTTTAATACACTTTAATTATGAATACCAAAAGAAAAGATAAACGGCAACGCCACTAATGACGCGACATTCCGCTGGCCGAAAGTCACAAGTCGCCGATCGAAAACAACCGTCAACTAATCTGTAATGGAAGTCTTTTGACGCACGATCAGCTCTTAGGTACACTCCTAAAATCAATGAAGGCTAATGGATCGACGAACCATAAATAAAAAAGCTGAGATAGCTTGGTAAATGTAAAAAGTTTTACCAAATAAAAAAAAAAAATATTCTCACAAGTCACAATAATCGAGCCGACTGCCGAGTGACACGATAAACAAAACATCAACCGCCAGTGCGAACACCGGTCTAGTTTTTAAGACGCGGTACACTGGCCGGCTACACTGTTTGCCGGTACCATAGATTTTTTCTTCCATGGTCGAAATTTAACGATACAAGCATTGGTAATTCTTTGATAATAGGTACATATTTTTAATTTTATTACACGTCTGGTGGTCTGGTCTGAAAACCTGAAACTTGTGTTCCAGTTTGCTGGTAAATTATCCAAGTGTTGCAATTTCGTTTTATGAAATTTACATTCGATAGACAAATATTAATATTTTTTTAATCATATCTACTTACGATCTTCTAGGTATTAAACAAACTAACATTTCCTTTACTTGTTGAATTTTTTGAGACGGACATTTTTTTCAAAATGTAACTTCAAAATAGACATAAAGTATAACTTTTTAAACCGCGTTTACTGTGGCGTTCCATTCAATAAACCGGTAAACCGATTCGGTGGATAATAGTAAAATGTTCAAATTGTCATCACTTTCAAATTAATATAACTTTATAACGTTTGAATAAAAAAAGTAAAACAGATAAGTGCAATAAAAAACGTAGTGTTTATAGCGCAATTGAGAATAAATAAATTTAAAAAAAAAAATTGGAAAAATATTCACTAATTACTAGAACAAAAGTTATTTCATTTGTCAAATCTTTGTGGGACACCCTGTAAAATAAAATAGCAATTATATAAAAATTAATAATAATAAATACATAACTCAATAATACACACGCTTACTCTGTACCCAGTAAAGCGCTATGATGATGGTAACAATGTTAAAGATATAACTTTACAAGGCATAAGCTATTTTGAAGTGTGTAATTTTGTGGTAAAAGGTATACTTCATGTTTTATACTTAAAAAGAACTATTAAAAGTTGGTTAGTTTTTAAATACTATTATAGTTGTTTTAAATACAATTATTTACCATTAATTTCACACACTTCCAAGTTTGAACTTATTTTTTTAAAACGCCAAAAGTAGCAACTTCGAAAATCCTAATCGACATTCAACGGACACGGATTAATGCTGTACAACTGGCAATTGCAATGTTTTTTTCTAAAATACCGTCTTTGGCATTATAAGTTTTATTTTGAACGGTCAGCTATTACATTTTATGTAGTTATTACAAGTCCTTAAATAATTATTGTAAAAAATAACTACTTACAGCTCGTATAAATTCTTATTAATATTCATTCAGCTTTGGTTCATGTGGTACATGTGTACTATGCCATTTAAACATGTAAAACAGTTGGTGGCAATTTAACCCAAATGACCCAGATGCAGCATGAGTTCCTGGTGTACAATAGGGTTTAATATAACGCGTATTATCCAAACCACATAAAACGACACGGTGTGTTCATATCACAGAGAACAGTTGCAGCGTGTACACTATTCGCAATCCAGTTGCATGTGACCCTGGTAGATTCGATATAATACCGAACTATCGATAATATCGAATCGCCCAACACAATACGATTTGCAGTCTCCACAATTATTTAAAACAGTTACACAAAAAACATTATTACATTATTTAATAATAAAATTAATTATTTAAATTCATCGGAAGATGTAAAATCGAATTCAAAATATTTAAACAATATTAATTTCTATAATATATTCAATAATAATAATTATTATTGTATCGTATTGGTATTTGGTTATCACTTTATAATTACTATTTTTTGAAAAATACAATACTCACAAACAAAAGCTTTAACAATCCTTTGCAGTACATTATTATTGTAAAGCTCTAGAGTTCAGTGAAAAAGCTACACCATTCAAAATGGAATGTTAAATTGGAATTGAAATCAATGTCTTCGTATAACTTTAAATTAATTACTTCTTCGTTATTATTTTTAAGGATGAAAAACCATTAAATATTTTTAGAGCAGAACAATCTGCAAACAGTGCAATGTTCAAAAAATAACTATAGTGAACAATGTATGGCTCGGTTTTAAGCACCATATTAAACGCGGAAAAAAATTTTCAAATTTTCACTGCCTTAAAAAAAAAATTTAACAAAAAAAAAAAGTGACAATTTTGTGCAACAAAAAAACGTGGTGTTTTATCTTAACCCATACAAATAGAGTCGGTTAGCTAAATCCACCCTATCCATAAGAGTTTTTTCAATAAAATAATTATAATTCAGTGAAATTTTCGTTATTTTTATTTACAGTACAAATTAATAAAATTATAAAACAGTTACATACAATACTTCAATTTTTTTAACATATTTAAATATAACAAACAGTATTATTGTTGAGTGTTGACTACAGTATTAAGTCGGCCAGTTGAAGTTTACACGTATACATACACATTTATAGTTGCATAACTTGTTAACAAGAAACTTTATTCATAATCCTCAATGTCAGTTTGTACAAATATTTCAGTAAAAAAAGTTAGTGTCTACATTGGTCTTGCAGTAACTGAATATATAGATATAAGATATATTATATATTTTATATACAACATATAAAGAGATTAGAGAAAGGGATGCGAAACGGACAATTTAAACTCGGTTTGAAGCATTTCACTCTAAACGTTATTACTATTAAGCAATGATTTTTATAATACAATAATTATTTACCTATTCACTACGTTTATATAATGTGTATAATTAAGCGATTAAACCGTTTTCAAATACTTCAAAACGGGTTCAAGTTCTTAACCTACCTAGCACAAGCGTTTTATTTCTCAAAACGGCTCGATGACTTTAAAACGGTTTGGAGCTTTTTATACTATGGTAAACTATCGGGCGACGTTTAGATCGGAGCTAGTGTCCGAGGGTCCACACTGTTGGCCCTTTAAAAAAAGCTACTGTGTCCGAACATGCCGTAGTTATGGTGCATGTGTGGTTTGCACGACTTGAACAATCCGATTAGACCAGGCCCGACGAAAGCCAAAAATCCCAAGATTTTCTTAAACGGCGCCAATCCAAGGACGAGCGGTAAGAATAACAGCAACTTCATTTTGAACAGCTTGAGCAAGATCAACGGCGGTACCAAGAATTTCTTTACTTTTTTCTTGGCTGCGTATGAAAAATAACAATTACCATATTAACAATCGTATACACAACAGGGATGGGACCACACAAATTCTAAAACTTACGTATACAAATAATATGCTCGTGTTCAAATATGTTTGTCGGTTTATTTATGTGCAATCTACATTAACAATTATTACTATAGGAGCCATTAGGTATATGTTTTCTCTCATATTACTAACCACGGATTAGTAGGTGAGTAAGACCATATAAAATACCCTAACACGATTTTCGATTTACCTAACTTAGTCCCACCTGTTCTCGAAATTAAAACCCATCACGTTGACGGTAATTTGTTAATGGTTCGGGAATTACACATTCTATTATAAAAACATTAATGGAGTTCAATTTAATCTTTTTTTTTTTTTTAATATTTGTAATTTTCTCTGAATCACTACGCCACGGGTTCCGTTATGTGAAAAACATCATTAAGTGATAAATACGTAATTAAATAAAGCGAATCCTTTATTATATACATTAATACAGTTAGACTATAGAGTCATCAGCGGCTCAAGTCATACGTCTTAATTGAATCATTATGTAAGATAATAAACGTTAAACTGTATTGGTAATAATAGAGAATAGAGAGTCTACCTTCTAATTTATTAAAAGCTTCCGTTTTACTAGTAAGTTATTAGTATCATAAAAAACATGATTATTATAATAATAATAATTATGAGATAACGATCTAAAAGAATATTTTCATCCTGAGCCCATTTATTGTACTTTTTCCTCTAACCATGAACGATCCGTAGTTATTTCCAGGGCCGGATCTATGGGTGGTGGTGGGATGGGGAAGAGGCGGGGATTTACGGTTAACCAATTGTATGGTTAATACAAATTTAATTCTTCTGTTCTACATTGCATTTGGATTTTTGTTTTGATCATATTTTAAAGGTAATAATAATGTTTTCCCCAAAAAGACATAAACGAATAAAACAATTAGACCTTGGAGTTCCATCAGATGGCTGGAATGAAAAAAAATGTATTATTGCTTTAAAAAAATGTTTGTGATGTTTAGTCATGAATATGAATTGGAGAATTGAAACCATAAATCAGGTATCTTCTGATTTTAGTTTTTTAACTGGATCTGAACTAGTTAAAAATAATTCAAGTAAATTTATTAAAGCAGCTGCGAAATATAACAAAGATTTAAAATCTTCAAAATTAACGGACCCAAAGGAAATTGTCAACTTTAAAAATCTTGCTCTGGGTATCTTACCTAATATTAAAAAATCAAAGACCTCTAAACATTTTTGAAATAATACACGAATATTCAATGACTGATATTTTACCAAATATTTGTATTGCCATCCGTCTCTACTTAACGTTGCCATGTACTACTGCACAAAATGAACGTAGCTTTAGTAAGCTTAAATTAATTAAAACATACAACCGATCTACCATCAGCCAAACAGACTCACAAATTTACCAATATTATCAATAAAAAAAGAAATTGCAAGACAATTGACTTGAATTCAGTAATTAATGAGTTTTTTGCGATTAAATCTAGGAAAATTAAATTTTAAATAAAACAAATTAACAATATTTTACATATTTATTATATGTATACTTTTTTAAAGATATGTAATTTTTATAAATTTTTTTTTTTGAGAAAAAAATAATGAAAATTTAAACTAAATATTTAATTTTAAGTTAAAAAACCTAAACGTCCTTGGTCCTATTTTAAACATTGGGATTAAATATCTTCAAAAAATCTAATAATCTTGATTTTTTCCTAACTCGTTGATGTCAGATAGTCTAAATAAACATATCCTGGAAAACTGAGTTGCACCGTTAATGATGCCATAGATAAAAAAAAAGAATTACTCACTTATGAATTTTGCCTTTTTGTTTTCGATGGCGTCCAGCTCGGAGTCATCAATGAATCTTGGCGAATAACGGCCGCCTTCGGTAAGTTCATCAGGCACTTGTACTTCGACGGCCGTCGACCTTAAGAACATTTCTGTTTTGTGCATGGTGAACCTGACCAGCCTGTCCCATTCGGTGTCTTTGGGCTGCTGTCCTATAGAATGCTTCAACGTCCTAGAAGACCAGTACTCATTGTGATCGGGTTGCAAGTGGATCATACGCACGTTGTCGTTAAGCCGGTATGCGTCCTCGACGAAAAACTCGTCGAACCTGGACAACGCCTTAGCCTTAAAGCATTCGACCATATCGCCCTGCAGACAAGCGCCGTTAGCCGCTGCCTGGTAAGGGCCTGCGGAACTGTCCAACAAATTGAAAAGGGTCTTTCCGCTCCTGTTGCCGGCGGCAGTGCTGTTGACGTCTTCGTTGCTGGCAAACGACACGCCGTACTGACCGCGGGCCACCGTCGTCAGACACACGCAGGCCGTGCACCCGAACAACAGAATATTATAGTTCATGACGTGGTGCACAAACCCGCCAACTGAAGAATAGACGGCGGTCACGTAGGCGGACGACTGCTGCGGTTGCTTGAACCGTTGTAGTTATACGTGTGCAAGCCGAAAATGAATCTCGTCCTTTGACCGCTTGGGTGTACGGATCGGAAGCCAATCGTGTTGATGTAGCATACATGTAACCGCCGCCGCCACCGCAGTCTATTGGATAACCGCATTAACCATTAACGGAGACGGTCTGACTAAGAAAACCCTACTACCTAGGAATTTTCAAGATCTTAAATGGATAAAATTTGAAAAATAAAATTAAGACTTTAGTGTGCTAAGCAGTTTTGAACTTAAAAGGTTGTCTGTCGTGTATCTTTATAAGTGTTTAATAATTTATACGGACCCTAACTGATACTGAATGTTGAGTTACCACTTACTTAAAATGTAAATTACAATGTAACAAAAGCTCCAAGTTAGGACATTAAGATTTTAATTTAAAAATATTGAATTAATATCAAAAATCAAAGAGATATTAGTAATATTTTAGTATAATAGAAATTTATACTTTTTTAGAGTCTCTTAATTAGAAAAACCCAAAATGTTGTGGTTAACTTGACTCGTAGTACTTTTGACTGGAAATTTAATATCAAGTCAATTTTAATATAGTACTATGCTGTCAATCGGTCAACTTTCTTTTACATTTTCTTGAGATAGAAGTTTTGACGGTCTAATAAAACGGTGATGCTCAAAACAAAATATTTGATGCATAATAAATACTATACAAATTTAAACTATGTATAATATAGTTAACTGAAGGGTTATATATTATATGGTGCCAAACTTAGGTAAAAAATATATATATTTATTTTTGTATATTTTAAATTTATGTGGACCTCCCTGCCGCCGTTAACGGAAGATCGTAGAAACGCCGGAAAAAAATACTGTTTTCCATCATTCCATCATAACCGTTACACAATGTAATTAATACTAAATAGTATGTATTTTTTTCTCATTAGTGAGCCACTTTTAGAGATCGGACCCAAGTCAACGTTTTGGCATATAAGTCATAACATAGTCGGATAACCCACGTTATATTTTGTGTGCAAGCAAATAGTATAAGACAAAACCATGAACTCAAAAGATTCCAATTTACTAATAAATATAACGTATTACCTATGTTTATTTTTTCCAAAATTATAATAATTTAATTCACAATTTTTAAATACATTACAAACAATACATTTTTATATATTGCAGATTGAATAATATAGCTGTTATTTAAGTGCACTTACAATAATTGTAATATTTTCAAATATTGTTAGTTATGTTAATATTGTAGTTAGTACTACTAGTTATATTTTCTTATACTTGTATACGAATATTATATGACGTATTAAAACCTACGTAAAACTCTAATATATTCATCTGGGAACATACTTCCAAAAAAATCATCAACTATACTAAAATTAACATGATTTAATTTTTCTTTTAGAGCCACAACATATCTTTGTGCATTTTTAAAGTTGTCATCAATTTTTCTTCTTAACTCACTAGGTTTTGTGTGAGATGTATAGTCAATACCTTGTTTTCTGTCTACATATACTAGTTTTTTACCTCTATTATTATTATTTTTATTTATATTACATGTTGCCCTAAATATGCAAGTTCCCAATGGTTTTAGAACAGTTTTTGACATATTACGTTTGCGTGATTTATACGTTTTTAGAGCATCATAAAGCTCTTTTAATTCTGGTGAATAGTCCAATACCAAAAATTTTAAAAAGTCTTGAAATAATTCCTCAAAGTGATGCCATAATTTTTTAAAGTTTGATGAATGAAGAAGAGTAATCTCAATTTTAAATTTTATTGAAACGCAATTTAGAAATAGTTGTACGTGTTTATTTATGTATCTAAGCATTGGCAATACTATAATGAAGGTTACCTGTCTATGGTATTCAAAAAGTTCAGAGTAATTATCTGTTATCCATGTGTCCACGGCCTTGTTGTATGCTTTGGACAACTCGTCCTCTAATTCCTCACATTTCCACGTCAGTCCAACGTTTTGATTTTGAATAAAATAAACAAAATCGTTAACGTATTCCCCGATACGATTCAAAAATATCTTTTCGGGCTTAAAGTACAACGAATCGACATTACTCGGTTTATTGTCGCGTACGACGACCGCTTCGATTTTCTTTATATTTTCTTGAATTAAATCAACAAGGTCGTTTGGTGGC
Organism: Adelges cooleyi; assembly: GCF_023614345.1. Taxonomy (NCBI): domain Eukaryota; kingdom Metazoa; phylum Arthropoda; class Insecta; order Hemiptera; family Adelgidae; genus Adelges; species Adelges cooleyi. The sequence continues at coordinate 4,406,615 of NW_026095751.1, forward strand.
GGTGTTGTTTTGTCAAATGAACCAACGCTCACTTGTGGTCTCTTAGATAGGTGTGTACGTTTACCTTGATGATTTCAATGGCGTCGAAAACCTTCTTTAGCTTAGATTTTTTGTCACCTCGAACATATTTAATACAACCATCCGTCACGCATAAGGCGTCTGAAACGGTGTTTGCAAATAAGTTGTGTTGCCAGAGCCACTTGTTTTGACCTGGTGTAGATTTTAATACGTTGATAATTTGACCTCCATAATCCGACAACAATTTCAAACTTGTTCCGCGAAATCCGTCATGTTTCATGAGCAACTCACTGAAATGTATAATTTCTAAAGAAGTTTGCGCACATTCGATTATGGGTTCGTCATGTAAGTATGATAAGCACACATCAGTGTAAATACACAAGAAAAGCGCGACAACGCATAACCTAGCTGCAGCCATATTCGTAACTAAATCTGTGTTTGATACTGCTAATGGTTCTGGATGGTTTTATTTTAATTTATATTTACGTATACGTTTTTTGTTGACAAAGTTTTTTCCCCCTTTAAATCTGGACTCTTACGCACTCAGAACATATGTATTGTTTTTGTTCGTTGATATAGAGTTTGTAAATTTAACCTATTTACCAGTTGTGCAACCTATATTTGTTTTTATATTCGTCGTCGTATTGTTTTTACACGGGTTTTATTAAAAAGATTATTATCCAGCGGGAACTTAATTAACTTTCAAATACAATTCCTTAATTTTGAATTTTGAATTTCAAAGGCAACATTAAATAAAATAGCAATTACAGTTACGTCCACGGTTCAAGAAACATTATACAATATACAACAATATACTTTTTAAAATAATGAATTCAAGGATGTAACAAAAGCAATAAAAACCGTGGTGTTTATAGTGCAATTGGGGATAAATGAATTATAAAAAAAGTCTTGAAAATATTCACCAGAACAAAAGTTATTTTATTTGTCACAACTTTGTGAAACACCCTATATATGGGGCCAAAGTTCGGTAAAAAACTAATATTTTTTTTGTAAATTTAAAATGTGTAGAAACGCCCACGCGGTCGGATAAAAACACTCATCCTCAACGCTTTATTTTTTCATAGGTATGTATAGTAAACAAAAAGTGTTATTTAAAAACAAATAAGTCTACATAATTATTTGATTACCCGTCAGATTACAAAATATTAACACGTAAACATACTTTATAGTTTTGGGAATAAGACAGACTGTAAAATAAATCTTCATTTCGGATGTTATGATATTTTTGTTTTAAATGTAATATTGTTTGGTAAGGAGGAATTATCGATATTGATATTAAGTACTTTTGATAAGAATGACGTTTAACATTGATTTCTTCTTATCATTCAATGTTTTTAAATTTTAATAAATGAGCATATTTTCGTAGCCAGACTCTGTGCAAATTACTTTTAAAACAAATAAATCGCAGAATATTGTAGTTTCCCATATAATAAAGCCGTATTATAAGACGGGGAAGAATAGTAGAGGTGTAAAGGCATTTCAAATTAAAAGGTTCGATTAAAATGGAGCAATTACACGCTTGATCATACCAATTAAAGAAAACTTTTTTTTATTGCTGGAATATGAACATTTTACTAAATGTTGGAATCAAAGGTTACTCCACGATTCTTGATTTGGATGGAACTAAACAAATTTTGGTCAGATAAATTAGATAGATATAATATTATTATCTAGTCTATTCCAATAATTTGTTTCTACTTCTCATTCGTCTCCATATTTTTCTTTCTTTATTGAAATGTCTACTGTACAGTTGTTTATCCATATAACACATTTAAAATAATTAGTTAGGTTAATTAAATTTATCCAATATGGTAATATCTTCGACATGGAGCCGAGAAGGAATATTGGCTTAGCCATAGACAAATAGACTTTAATTCTAACCAAATTTATTGAATATTGTTGACACTATTAAATGGTATAAAACAGGGGACTGGGTTTTCAAATATTTGTATATTACGCGTTGTGTTTTGAACAATTTTGATTCTGCAAAATCGACATACTTTTGTACATACTTAACAAACATAAAAATTGAGTCATCGATAATATTAAGGTTTCATCCATCGACACTGCAGTATAATAATATGTGGTATATAGTAGACAGTTGTTTTATTATAGTAGGTAGCATAATATAGTAAAAGTTTATGTTTCAATCAATGTGATCGGTATCTTATTTTCGATAGTCCGGTTAAAATCAGGTGTACCAGGGTCACATTTAAACAACGCACATACCTAAAAACGATACCGATTTAAGCTAGGTATTACCTAGCTTAAATCGGTTAAAAGTGCGCCGTCTTAGATCACTTTGCATGAAAAAAACTAATTTCGAATTTTTTTTTTATTGACTGCAGAAAAAATAATGTTACGAAAATTATAATAGGTTATTTATTAATTAAAATCAAATACATTTAGGTACTGAATCGTTTAATCACGGATTTAATCATTATATTACTTATTATTACAAATCCCGTGACAAAAAAAAAATAATTGTATTTTAGTATGATAGACAATAAAACGGCAATATTTTAAATGTTAAAATTAATAAATACATTTAAAATATTATAATTGATAAATAAATTTAAATACTTCAAATATTATAATTAATATTGTTGCCTTGATGTTTACAATGTATGTGGAAGTAAAAGAATTCCGCGATGTTTATTTCTTTATCTAAAATGCAAAATAACAAATTATTAAGTGATGGTCAAAAATTATCGTTAACTCGTTAACGTGTAATTAGTGAATTACCATCAAAACTGTATATATTTTCAACACCCGGGTTATTTTTGCGAAATTCGTTCACGAATGTTGTCGATTCTGTTTCGGAAAGTATACCGTTTCCGTCTTTATCAAATTGTGTGAATTGAAATAATAATATTCTGACATCATCTGTACGTAAAACTACCTCATCCTGAAGAATTGTCAAAATAAAATCATGTACAGCGTAAAGGATAATTAAATGTTAGGGAAGTAATAGATGAGAGTAAAGGAATTTTATTAATTGATGAAAAACAAATTATATTACATCGCCGTGATCTGTCTTAGAACGTTCTGCCATAACCAGCATCAAATCCATCAACTCTTTAGCAGCGGGTCCTGTGCAAATTTTAATTATGTATTACATGCAAAATCACAATTTATCTAACGTGAATATATATAATATATTTATATTTAATTCTTACGGTCAGTTTTAAATTTCAATAACGGGTTATGCTCCTTAGTAGCCATTTCAAAAGCTTCGAAGACGGGTTGTATATATTCTTTGTCAATTGAACCAGATGCAGTTTGACGACGTGTATACAATTCATTTAACTGTCCTATTTGTGCTTCGCTTAGACCATTGCCCTATAATGTAAGCGAAAAGGATAAATATATAAGATAGCTCTACAAAAATGTCGATGCATTTAACATTTTAAGCATGTGTATAATGTTTAACGATTTATTAACTACTATTTTGTAATGTTCCTTTAACTTTTGCATTTTAAACAACATCGCGCATTCATTTTTTAACCAGACAAATTTAAATGGCCAATTTTCAAAAATTACAATTAGTAGAAACTTTTTTTTTGAACATAAAAATATTTGCTTACTTCCGGTAGAATATCTATTATGATCAACAAGAATTCCGGTGCGGTAACTACATAGCCACCTAAAATTAAATAAATAAAGATTGTCAACTTGAAGTAAACCGCATCCTCGACCTAAATTTAATATCACTATTTTTAGTATAAATGTGCTTACATAATACTTCTACCCATGACTTATCATTTTTATCAACTCCTAATCGTTCAAATACAACTAATAGATCTTTATAAGTCAGCTTTTTGTCTTCTCCAATGATCTTAATGATGTCAGACTTAGTCCCATTTGAAGACTCACATACCTATACACATATGTAATACTTAAAATAAATAAATAAATAAATATATATATTATTATTTATATTATATTATGTATAATATAGATATGTATAGATTTATTTTAGGAAAAATTATACGAAATACATCACTGGGAAATTATCAATTAGTATTATTATTTTTAGTTAATAAGATTTAAAACCCCAAAAATCCTCAAAATATTCACTATAAGCTTTTTATAGCTTCACCGTTTTATTAAATGCAAATAAAAAAAAAATCTTAAATTAATTAGCATAACATATGAATAATATAAAAAACAGTATGTGAATATTAAAATAAAATAAACACAATTGACCTTAGGTCAAAAGGTTAATACCCGAAGTATTAACCTTTTTTAATTTTACCCATAGCTCTAACAATTTTTGAAACTTAAATGGTAACATATATTAGGGTGGTCCTTAAAAAGTCTATTTTCGAATTTTAACCTCGACGCCCCCTAAAAAGTTTCTAAATACAATAAAAAAACATTTAAAAAAAACAATTTGAAAAATTTAAATTTATACCCGTGCCCCAAAAGTTTAAATGGGATTTAACATAGGATTTCGACACTAAAAAAAGTATCCAAATACGCCAATTTTTAGTTAAATTTTCCTTTTCTGGCAGCAATTTTGACAGGTATGAACTTTTGGGTATGGTGTTCGTATTCGGAAGACTTCAAGCTATAAAACTGTCAGAACTATAGCTTAAACTAAGGAATAGGAAAAAAGTTATGCATTCATTTCTGCACAAGTGTCGAAATCCTTTGGGGCACGGGTTAAAAAGCGACCTTTTAGGGACCACCCTAACACAAATATTTTATAAAATGTGTAAAAAAACAATAATTTAACTGACACTTTGGCTGTTCGATAACCAGTTTTGGATTATTACTTTTAAAGTTATTAAAGTTTAAAATTTAGAGAGGAAGGAAGGGGGAAGTGTATTTTGTTTTTATCTGTGCGCATTATTCTACAACTATCCACCTCTCTTAAAAAAACAATGGATTTGCTTACGTGTGGGTTAACTTTCAACAGGATATCCGACAGTTCATCTACATCTATTTTAAAGTCGTCTAAAATCAAATAAAATACAAATTGACAACATAAAGTAAAACGCTACCTCGACTTCAATTTATTACCGCCATTTTTAGCTTTTAATTCATTAATTAGTTTAACTTTCGACAGGATATCCGACAATTTATCTACATCTATTTCAAAGTCGTCTAAAATCAAATAAATAAAAAAAATTGACAACATATAGTAAAACGCCACGTCAACTTCAATTTATTACCGCCATTTTTGCCTTTAAATTTATTAATTAAATTGTCGGCTGTAGCTATATCGCCATCTTTAAAAAATAAGTGTTCGAATACAACTGATATTTGTTGACGAGTTAGGTATCCCTCTTGTGGTTGAAATTTATAATATTCAGAGTGTAAAATGAACTCTTTGAGATAAAACTCTGCTTCAAAAGGCGTCAGCATTGAATCCTAAGTACATTATTTAACATACACGAATATTTCGCAAAAATATTTTTACAATATTTTGATATTTGTTAATAGTTTAATACCTATGTTATAATATTAAACTAGTTATTTTAGATCAATTACCATGAAGTTGTCAGATGTCTTATCTTTATACGCTAACGCTATCAATAAATTCTTAAAATTTGCATATTTGGCCTCATCTATATAAATTAAATAGTATGCAATTAGTTTTTAATAACAAATATAATAGTTTCCAACAAAGCTTGGCAAGCTTAAGATTTAGATATTATATTAAATTAAATGATGTATGCTTATTGCTTAACATGTGTAATTATTTAGACCGATTAACTAGTTACTTAATCGAGTAAGTATTTATGCATGTTTACTCTCTTATCCAACTTTACTATGTTTTTAAAAAGTAACCCTATCTTATACACATTATTTCATCATTAATTTTCAACAAATTGATAGTTTAAAAAAAAAAGTACATTACAATTTATTATAATGTGAGTAATAAGAATTTGTCCGGTTAAGTATGTTGTTAAAATTTAAAAAAAAATACATAATATTATTTATTGAGTTAATAATATATAATTTACCAAGCATACGCCTATTAAAGCAATAGCGCCACGTTAATTTTCTATAGAAGTAATGAATTAAATAGCTATTTAAAAAATATTTTACTTTTGTTGTATGTAAAAACCTCTTCGTGATTTTTAATTCCAAAAAAGTTGGTCATAAGATTTGTGATTTTCGGAATATTGTTTTGATTTTCGTGATTGTTGTACAGTTCAATAAGTTCTTCTATTTGATTCCTACTTAGTCCAGAGCTCTAAAATAAAGTATAATGACTCATAGCCTTACACTCACAGTTTGATAGTTTTACTTTTTGAAAAAAAAACACGTTAATTTACAATATTAAAAGATTATCAAATATTTGGCTTTTTTTTAATTTTCTAATGCGAATTGACTTTTGTAGCTTAAGTGAGAACGTATATATTTAATTAGCTTATTAAAATAAAGATAATTTGCTGAAAATGTTGACTGGTTAACTTAATAAGTAATTATTCAAAACTGGTTACCGACCAGTCAACATATTTAGCAAATCGTTGATAAATTAATAAGTTAATAAAATATATACGTTACCTTTTAATAGCTTAAGGTCATACGGTTTTAACGCATAAGTGATTTCTATATTATATAAGTCACCTTATAAGAGAAATAACTATCTTACCCATGCTGATGTAAAGAAATACACCGCGCAGACAATAACTGCACTCTTGAAATGCATAATAGTTTTTAAGATAAACGAAATTCAATGAGGTAAGTGCAGAGCAAAACGACTATTAGCTTGAAGTCAAAATAACGTATTAACAGTAAAACAAGTACATTTGTTATGTTGGTTATAGTTTTATATATTTACTCATACTAAACTTTGTGAACAACAAAATTTAAATAAATCTTATGTGTCTCTATTTGCTTGCGCACACGATGTACATTCGATGCTGAAGAGTATTTGCTTGGAATACACAATGATATATTATATTTTCTTTAGTATTGTATTTTTTTTCTTTTCTGGTTTTCGGTTAATGTAATCAATTCCATATTTACCCTAAGAACATGCGGGGCATGAGCCCAGGACACCTGGCCAGAAGGTGGCCCACAATTATACAACTTACATCTTTACGTTTTTTTTTTTGTTTTTTTTTTAAAGGCCCCTCAAACGGTTAGTTAGTAACTAGAGCAGTATGTTGGAGTAAATCATAAATTTTATGAAATTGATGACATTCATGAGTTTTTGACTTAAGGTTAAATTGTGGTACGATATCTGACAATCAACTGATCAGCAAAATCTATACATATATATATATGTATATATATAGATATAGATATAATATTTTTTTATCACTATGAGATTATTTATAATCAGGAGTTTTATAAATGAAACTAGTATTTAAGTTAGCTATTTTGTCCATACTTTTACGTGTTCTAGATTCTAGAAGTTCCGGCAAAATATACGTTGACTATGTACTCGTATTTCGAATTACAGTTGCTCATAAGTAAACATACTTATTTTACAAAAACGTGTAGATCGTATTTCAAAATAGGTATACAACTTTTGAATTCTGTAAAACACAGCTCCTTGAATATATTACAACAAACCAAATTAAGTGATTTGTACAGGGAAATAACCAAGAAAGTCACTTTTTTCTAATCTAAGAAAAACATGTATAAGTTATGATAAAACATGTTTAAGTTATGCTAAAAATGTTTTAAAATGTTAAAACTTTAAACTTTTTAAAAAAAAAACGTTTAATTTTTGTTTTTAATTACGCTTAAAAATAAAGAACAGATTCGTTTTGTATCAAAATTAAATTTATAACATCAAAATTGCCATTTTTAAAAAGTGACTTGCCTATTTTTTCCCTGTATCTTTCAAGTACAATAATTCTATAAACATCAAATCATAAATACTTTTCTTTTAATATACTATTATAAATACTAATACCAAGAAAATATTGTATGAATATTTTAAATAGTAGTTTTTTTGTATTATTGATTTCAATGACTTTCCGATAGTAAAATATAAAATTAACAGTCAAATTAATAGCATCCAAAATGTTTGTATTTACGAATTTTTGCTAGTCACCAGATTATTATAGAAAGATTGTAACTAAAATCTCAACTTATTATAAAAGTCTTTAGTCATCTTTCATTACTGATCATATAGGATAGGTACTTATAGTTTTCAGTCCAAACAACTAAATATATGTATTAAAGTGGGGCACACACACAACAGTTTAGTGTAACAACATCACTATAATAGGTAGGTACCACATAAAAGGTGGACACCACATATTAGGATATTAGGTAGATGTGTTTCCTCTACTCGAAACCGGTCAGCCATTAATTAAGCTTTCCTGTCATTGTACCCATATGATGTTTATCCATAAGTCTACTGTGGTTTACCTTCCGTTATTATTATATAAATTAATTGTCAAAAACTGCCTGCTTTTGTAAGCTACTTGCAGGGGTGGATTGGTAAATTGAGCAATTGTGGTCCTAAGACCTGGTGAGAGGTTTTGTCATACGCATTACGCAAAGTTGTATTGTAGTTTTCTGTTTTACTCAAAATGTGTAAATGTAATAATATTAGATATAACGATTTATCTATTTTTTGTGTGTTCCATTTCCTCACAATACATATTTAAACATCAGTATTATTTATTTTGTATTATAGAAAATAGGCCTTGACTACAATGTCCACACCGCAGACAAAATGGACTCTAAATGGACAACCAACAAAACTACCAACAATTTCAAGTTTTATTTGTAATGTTAAAAATAAGGTTATTTTTAAATGTAAATACAGTGGAATAACTGTATAAAATCAGAAGATGGTAGAATAAGGTAAAAAGGTGGTATACCAAATTGGTATTACCAATACACCTAAAAAAAAAAATTGTTTAGCTTAAAATAATTTCAAAAATAATGTGTACAACATATCAAAATCTTTAAAAAACAGTGGTAACCGAGTGGTAGGTGATGGTTACTTTTATTTTGTGACCAAAAGTTTTGAAATTATGTCTTTACATTGGCACACAACCGGAAAAAACGACAGTTTTTAGCGTTACCAAAACACCTAACGAAAATTTTGAACAAAAGAATTGATAAAGATATGATAATTAAGGGATAAGAGATTAGTGGTATGTCTTTACTTTGGCACACAACCGGAAACTTTGGGCTTCGTCATTATTCCACCAAATCACAAATTTATTATTATTATTATTATTGTTGATAGTAGTATTTTACAAATTATAAGTTGTTACATTTAACATTATAAGTTTTGAAAAACGCGTATACATGAAAAAAATATTAATATACATCCAAAAGTTTTTGTCTTGTTATTCAGTTATCATGTGTGTTGACCTCGGGCTAAATGTAAACATACAATTATTCTATGTTCAAGACCAGTGTCATTATTTTTGGTCATTAAATTGAAAATCATAAGTCTTAAATTTTAAAATAAAAAAAATAATCGTTCTATATGATACAGTAGGACGTCATGCATATTTAATACAGTACATTATACACATGTAGGAATGCAAAACACTATTATATTATGAAAATTACCAGTTCAAAATTCATAGGCCATACAACAGTGATTATTATTGCAGCTTTTTATTAAACCATATGTTCCATTTTTTTACGTTTATAACAGAATAGTTTATGACGTCTGTAGCAATGTAAACAAATAACAACACATATTTGTCGGATATTCTACAAACCATACATATATATCAAAAGACAAATTAATGTTTGCAGTTTTACACTACATTATACACGTTTAATGTTTTTATACAGCAAACAAAAAATATAAATCTTCGTTCTATTCAATTTGTAGCGTATCAACATTGCTGAGTTCTGTTGTGTACTTGAACCATCAATTATTGCACGTATCTTCTGATAAAACTGAATTCCATTCTAATTTTAACTGTATGATCCACGGATTAGCACTGCTGACGAAAACCCTAATATACCGAAAACTTTATTTAGATCAGCTAACAGTGTGCGCTTTGTATAATATCGTTGTACAATTGGATGACGCATCATCTTGAATAGTAATTGATCCACCCTTATATTTTACATCAATCTAAGAGTTTTTGTGGAACGATTTTTGCTATTATCCCAGAATCAACTAAAACAAAAGCTAAGACATTTCACATTCTCAAATTTAAGGCTTGGTGTTCACGATAACGTGTTGCAAGTCCGGATTTTTGGATAATACAGAGCCACACAGACTGCCAAAAGTGAAAAAAGCATCCTTTTAATTATGCAGTAGAAAAAATTAATTTCAAAGCATTTATTATGCTAGCTTCCTCAAAATCAAGCATTACAAATTTCGTCTTGGCATCAGCTATTAGTTCTACAATTATTTTAAATAAACGGGTATAAATGATAGTTAATTTAGTATCAATTATTAACTATTAGTTAGGTAATATTTATCCAAAACTTGGTTTTTTAACAGTCATTATTTAAGTAAATAGTGCTTCTCTTCGTGGATAAATTTAATAATTACCCTATACTTTTATTTTATGTTTACCTATATACAGGGTGGCGGAGAATGATAGACCACATTCGTAATGGGCGCCATAATTTTAATTTTTGAGGTAGAGAGGTGAAACAAAAAACAAGTTGTTGAAAATTGTATTGGACAAGAAAAAATGTTTTGTTGGGAAACAGAATGTCCGATAACTGGCGTTCTTACACGGAGATGCATTCTTGGAGGCGCTCGCCAAAGTTTTTCATCACTTTCTCTAACATTTCCACTGGAATTGATGCGAATTAACTTCTAATTGCGTCCTTTAAATCGGAAAGGGTTCATGGCTTGTTGGCATAAACATTTGACTTCAGATTCCCTTAGGAAGAAGTCGCACGGGGTGAAATCGGCGAGCGGGGTGACCAGACGGAATCAGATATTTGCAGGATCCATTTCGTTTTCCTGTACTATACAATATTATTATTTAGAAAAAATTTAGGTTATTATGGGTCAACTTCCTTTCTTATATTATGAGTCATAATATATCTATATAATAAATAAATCACACACGATGTTTATATAATTGACAAACAAACAAAAACCTGAACGAACAGCAATGTTGTTGAGCTGGGTGGCTTCCCTCGTACGACGGCCGGTCCACGACGGTGTTAGCGATAAGTGGCGGCCATCCAAATGGACATATACGGCCAACAACGGCCAACCAAAACACTATGTCCACGGCGATGATAACTTAACAGGCGGCCGACTGAACTAATAAGGCCACGGTGACAGCAGCAATATGCTTCAACGGCTAACAAGACAATGCGGTCGACAACGTGGACACGGCGATGGTTTAAATGATTTCATCGATCATTTTTGGAATTCCTAATTTAAAGCGTACATCATTGTATTAACTCAAAAATGTAGACTATAGTCTATACTATGGGGCATTGGCAATTTTTGCACGATAATATTGGGTTATGTTTTTTTATAACGTTAAATAAAATAACACTTAACGTCCATACCACACGACGAATACCACTGACTATTATAGAGATACTTTATAAAATTACAAAAATTATATTTGTTAGCTTGTTTAATCAATACAAAAATAACATATGAAATACATAAACAGTATGCCACTCCATGTAGCCAAAAACTAAAAGGTATTAATTTAAAAAGACAAAATTATAAACATTTTAAAATTTATCGACAACGGTGTGCATTTTTTTTAACAGATCTGTCTTTATCGGTACAAAATTTAACACTGTGTGTAGACTTTCCCAAATGATGGAAAAGTAGACAATATTTGTGTATAAGTCAAATTAGAGATTAAAATTTATTCAAATATTAAATCCCCTCTTTTTGGGTGTTGAGTTTCTTTAATTAAGAAAAAAGTTTCACTTAAATTTTTCGGAAAAATTGTATATCTAGAATTACCTTCAGTCTAGTTTCCAAATCTCATTTCACTAAAACTACGCACGAAAAAATGAAATAAAGAAGAAGTTTCCTATCCTTCTAGATGAAATGGTTTAGGAACGTAAGAACTTTTATTATTTTTCGCCCAATAAACTATTTTTCATGGGCGATTTTTGATCAAATAGACATGATACATAATATACAGTATCGGTTCGGCGTTTTAGAAGATATCGTGGGTCCAGGAAAAAAAAAAAAATCACATAATTGTAAAAACAATGATAGTTTCCCAGCTAAGCACCGAAGCTTAAAACTGGTAACAATATACAATTTCATAAGAATTCTATTGCATAATATGTTGTAATCGTTCATTAAATTTTTAAAAATTGTTCTTAATAAGTTGTTTAAGTTTACTTTAATTAAAAAAATCCAAGCTTGTTGAATTCTCAAAGTAATGTACACATTATAAATGAGCTTCAGGGAAAATCACATTTTCCTCGACATCTAAAAAACTGTTTTTTTCAAAATTAAAAATGTTTCCTACAGCTGGAAATAATTTTACACGTACAACATTTAATGAATTTGATTAAAAACTAATTAGTTTTATTTAAAAATTACTGTGCATTTAATTATAAATAAATTTACAAATACATTTTTATTATACTGTAAAAAAAAAATTAATTAGTTGAAGCAATGATAAAATATTGTCAATATGTCGTTGAATGATAAAAACTATTGATAAAAACGGCAATGAATCATTAAGAAAGACAAACGCTGAATTAAAATATTGTCTACTATATTACTTAAAATGTTTTAAAGTATTTTTAGAGTAAATTTTTATATGTATAATGAATTTCCCAATAATCTAGTCTACTTTAGCTTTTTTAAAGTATTAATTAATCTATAGCTTTGATGCACACACTAATTGGTACCTGCCGCTAGCGAGACAATGTAGTGTAATTATGAGCAATGTCTTTGGGCTAAGTAGGTGATTTTTTGGGGCCAATCATGACCGAGAGAAAGAACAAGCTGTGTTTTCGACAACAATAATGGCTAAAATTTTTGTTTATGACATATTATCAGTATTAAAGCTTAAAAAAAATATGTCCCATCCAATCGGTCTCACCGAATACATGTTTATAAAATGTTAACAACAAATTTATATTTTTTTATTCGATGAATTTTCGTATGTTAGCTATTCACGTGTACAAATAAGTTTTATTTATTTTAGCAAATAAATGAAAATAACTTTGACTCTTTTTATCAGCATTTTCTGGTGTACTCAACCTGATATTAAACACCGTTGTATTTTACTATGCGATTTGATAAAATAATTTTTAAAAACAATTAAATATATGTAAGGAAGCCGACACCGAAGGCAAATTTTTACAAAAACTTCTGGATCAAATAGATACATTATGTATAGTTTTGTAGGAAAAAACAGCCAAAAGGTCTATAAACATTGATATTATGACAATTATCTTTATTGCGCTTGCTGTGCTTGGTTTGGACTGTACTGATTTGACCTACTACCTACAGATTCGCATCGAAGGCCGAAGCGTTTATTTAAAAGTGATTTAATCACTTTTAGTTATAATAACAATGCTCTTACCTAACTGTACTAGCTTTTTTAAATTGCTGGAACTGTGTTTGATTTCTTAAAATGATTTTATCTGATATAATACTAAATATTAACAAATATGAAGTAGGGTGAAGTGAATTTGAATTTCATTCATGAATTACTTAGTTTTTAAATGTTACGTAAAGTTAAGGTTATCAAATAATTTTATTTAAAACCAAAACCAAATTAATGAAATATAATGATCCTTGCTGAGTCAAGTGTTAAAACCGCCTAAATTTTAAGCAAAATCAGTTAAGAACCAAATACACCTTATGAAATATTGTATACTATATTTTTAAATTCTGCATTTGCTTTAAATAAAGCAAAAAGTTTTATACACAATAAATGAAATGTGTTGCATTTATTTTATCATATTAATAAGATATATTCAAAACACACCCTTTAGATTCAAATGTACCTCATAGTTGGGGTAAAATTGATAAATTATAAATTACTTTATCGGTGAGGTTGGGAATAGTATTATGGTGTGTAAAAACCTTTAAACTACAGGTTAAAACTTTCTAACTTAAACTGATTTTCCATAAAATAAAATTATCAAAAATAATAATATGATATTCATTCAAATCTACCCCTACTCTAAAATACATTTTTTTCATTACACATTTTACAATAGCTTCTATATAATATGAACAGATATTTTTTGTACAAAAAAAAAAATAAACAACAATATGCTATTGCTAACAACGGTATAGCGTTTAAGCATCACTACTTCGCTGAATAGTGGAGGACGATGGCGATGGCGATGAAGGAGAGAGGGCGCCATCATATTATATAAAAACAACGACTGTGTTAGATATAGTTAACCAAATAGTTTTGGCCGTTCACATTTTGATCATCGAAGTATGGATTCGGTGTAACTGATGCTGTCGCTTAAGATGCGGCTTATTTTATAGGAGAAAATGTTATGAATTTATTCATCCACGGCGAAATGTGTTAATAAATGGACGGCGCTATCTTACTCTTTTGCTCACATGATCGTGTTGGCAAGCTAAACTATTCCTCACCGAAAAAAAAATTACGGTTTTTAATTTTTATTTCGTGTCTTTTTTTTATTATAAAATAAATACAGTCTTCCTATTTTTCCTGATGTTTGCTTTTTATTTTTTTCAAACATTTTTTGTACCTAAAGCTTTTCTTTGACCATCCTCCTATAATATATTTTTACAAACACTATTGCTTGGTAATTAAAATTATATTTGGTACCATAAATAGTTGTTTTTTTCAAACACACAATTCCTATGTTTTCCTTATACACAGTAATGTATACTGTATAGTAAAATTTAGTATACAGAGTGATGCAAGACACTCAATTTTTTGGAAAATATGAATATTTTGTAAATTATATTTTCCTATACTTCTAAGTACATATTTTACTATATTTAAATAATATATTTTCTACACGATGATTTTTTTATCATAGGCAACTCACTATCTCTTAAGGCGGTATCACAGCAACGTTGTCTGTCGTGTCGTGTGCCTTATATCGCCTTCTGATTGCCCGTTGTAATCACGGTATCATAAAGTTAGTAGTTGACCTACCGGGTTATTGCTAGAGTTGAGCTGAGCTCAACTTTTGTATCTTGTGGTATAGGTAGTTAAAGTATGGTAACTGCGGTCAATTGATTTTTTTATCAATTATCAATCTGAACATACTTATTACTATCACTATCTGCATTAAATGCTGGTTTGTCATTGATGGGCCGTAGACGGTATATTTATAAGTAATTTTTTTATGAAATTTAAATTTATTTCGCGAGTACTCTATGGCATCCACTGATTAGGTAACCACGATCGATAATTACCAAACTGGTTGAACAGTTACCATTAGTAACCTTAAGTGGCCACGCCCACTTCTTAAATCGCATGACACGACAGACGACCTATCTGTGATACCGCCTTTAGGGTTTAACAAGAAATTAAAATTATTTTTTTCATATTGTTTTTATACAATGTGATCTCAATTTTTAACAACTTTTTTGTTTTCCCCCTCCTAACATAGTTTTTTTATGTGGGCGCATTTCCCAACCGCACTTCCTCTCCCATCCTAACTTTTAAACTCTTATAACTTTAAAAATAGTTGTCCAAAACTGGTGATCAACCAGTCAACATTTTAAGTACATTATTTCAAATTAAAAAAGTAAACAAAATGTATACGTTAACATTTAAGTTTCAAAAGTTACTATAAAAAAAAATGATTTAGGAGAGTAGTAAAAATAAAATAAAATTGTGAAAAATTTAGATCACATTGTTTAAAACCACAAGAAAAAGAAGTTTTATTTCTTATTAAACCTAGTTCAATAGAAAAAATAATGAAAATAAAATACACCAACTTTTTGATTATAAATTAAATTTAAATGACATAACATAACGTAAATCTATAAAAATATTGGTAGAAACGATGTTTAAAAGTTCATAAAACTTGTTTTTTAGACACTTTAGAAAGTCAATACTATATCAAAAATTAACTTTTTAAACACGGATTTTATGAAAAACAGTTTTTTTTAATTCACCATCATGGAAAAATATTAAAAAATATGGACGTATTATCTTCCCTATTTGATAATTGATTTATGATTAGCGATTCAAAATTAAAGTTTTTTAGCTTCGATGCAGATTATTTTTTTTTTGCGTCTAGACCAAAAATATCTTTTAAACTTTTGAACCGAATTCTTCATGTGGTAAATCTCTAGATCAGATATCGTACCTGTAAGAAACTTTGGTAGACCAAAATTTTAAAAAGTTCAACCCTACTCATTAAAAATACTCAAAAAAACAACAAAAAAATGTAATATTTTTCAACTTAAAACTAGGGCGCTCTGTAACTTTTTTTTAATTCGAAGTAACTATTTAGTGTACTTTTTTAACTTCGAGTTTTCCAGATGAACATATAACTCTGATAATACATAAAGCAAAATCATTAACTCAAAAGAGTCAAGTATAAATTATAATGTTCAAGGCTTTATGAGTAAAAAACTAATGACAAAACAATGAAGCAGACTATTAAAGTATGCAATAATACCACTTAAAATATTTGTTTAGTGGTTTACAGAAGACTGCAAGCCAAAACTTTTATTTGATTTTACTATTGTTCAAATTCGAAAACAATAGTTTGTGTCCCTCTGTAAGCGTCTAAGGAGTCATTGTTGTCCTAATATTTTAGCCGGGTATTTAACTAAATTTTATATGCATGAAAAGACAAAATAGATTTCAGCAGTATAAATTATGATTTTAAAACTATTACAATAACCTAAATAAGAATATCTTGATATTATATCCATACATAGACAGTGATAGATGTTAAATAATTGAATAATTTTTATTCTTAGGAGTTTAATTATAATTTTATTGATCAAATAATAGTTTATTATAAAAGTATAACTTTTATATATTTCAATGTATAGTAAAAGCTGTAAAAAAATATGCAAAAATAATCAAATCTTGTCAAGTTTTTTTTAAATTTTAAATAAACATTTCTAATAGGAATTACATTTTTTTTGGTGCGTTTTCAACCCTTTAGAGTCCTATATAGATAAATGAACGATAAAAATATTAATCAATGAAATCGGTTCAGCGCTATGCGATTCTAAAGATACTGTGGCAGTAGTAACAACAAAAAAGAAATTATTTTTATAATATGAACTTATTAATTTTACAAGGGCAGTTTAACTATAAAAAAAAATATTGCGAATCTTGGGTATAAACTGATTTCAACTTGAAGATTTCGTGAATCGTTTTTAAATTATAATTTATGGGTTCTTACCCTATACAATTGTGGTACTGATAATATATTTTCATTTTGCTGCCAGGGGACGTTGGTTGTGCAGATGATGTCTACTTAATTAAAGGCAATAGTATAAAACCAGTCTCGTCAAAATATATGAGAAGCAATTAACGGGCTTTGAAACAATGATTCGAGTAATGTTGGTGCCCTTGCATAAGAACAAATGCATCCTGAGACATGGTATAGTTTTTAAAAAAAATTTTATACTTTCGATACAAATTTATTTAATATATAAGTTTTAACTTTTGGTAAAGTAATATATTTAAATACGTACAATAGTATATATATTTTTGTATATAGTTTATAGTTTAGTGAAGCCATACAAACTCTCTACATAAATTACATAAACAAAAAAAAATTAATAAATAAAACTAAAACCGATGTTTATTTTTTGAATAATTTTAATCGTTTAATTCACAATTTTTAATAACATTACAAAAAGTAAATTTTTATACATAGATGATTGAATTAATAAAGCTGTTATTTAAGTGAACTTAAAATTGCAATACTATTAAATATTATTAGTTATGTTAACATTGTAGTTAGTACTACTAGTTATATTTTCTTATACTTGTATACGAATACTATATGACGTACTAAAAAAACCTATGTAAAACTCTAATATATTCTTCTGGGAACATATTTCCAAAAAAATCATCAACTATACTAAAATTAACATTATTTAATTTTTCTTTTAGATTCGAAAAATAGTTTTGTGCATTTTGAATATTGACTTCAATTTCACTTTTAAGCTCATTAAGATGTGTGTAAGATGTATCGCTACGGAATGGATTTTTGTTAATATTTACTAAATCTTTTTCTTTAGACTTTGGTTTGTTTTTAACATCAGATACCAAACCTAGATTATTAATATTATTTTTTGCCCTAATTATACAATTTTTCAGCGGATTTAGAACAGATGTTGACAGATCATCGTTCTTTTTATACTTTTTTAGAGCATCATAAAGGTCTTTTAATTCTAATGATAAGTCCAATGCCAACAATTTTAAAAAGTCTTGAAATAATTTCTCAAACTTATGCCATAACTTTTTAAAGTTTGAACAATCAAGACTAAAATTAATTTTTAATTGTATTAAAACAGGATATTGAAATAAATGTATGTGTTTATATGTGTATCTAAGCATTGGCAATACTATAATTGAGACTACCTGTCTATGGTATACTAAAAGTTCAGAGTAATTATCTGTTATCCATGTGTCCACGGCCTTGTTGTATGCTTTGGACAACTCGTCCTCTAATTCCTCACATTTCCACGTCAGTCCAACGTTTTGATTTTGAATAAAATAAACAAAATCGTTAACGTGTTCCCCAATATGATTCAAAAATATCTTTTCGGGCCTAAAGTACAACGAATCGACATTACTCGGTTTATTGTCGCGTACGACGACCGCTTTGATTTTCTTTATATTTTCTTGAATTAAATCAACAAGGTCGTTTGGTGGCAGTGTTGTTTTGTCAAATGAACCAACGCTCACTCTGTGGTCTCTTAGATAGATGTGTACGTTTACCTTGATGATTTCAATGGCGTCGAAAACCTTCTTTAGCTTAGATTTTTTGTCACCTCGAACATATTTAATACAGCCATCCGTCACGCATAAGGCGTCTGAAACGGTGTTTGCAAATAAGTTGTGTTGCCAGAGCCACTTGTTTTGACCTAGTGAAGATTTTAATACGTTGATAATTTGATCTCCATAATCCGACCACAATTTCAAACTTGTTCCGCGAAATCCGTCATGTTTCATGAGCAACTCACTGAAATGTATAATTTCTAAAGAAGCTTTCGCACATTCGATTATGGACTTATCATATAAGTATGATGCGCATGCATCAGTGTAAATACACAACAAAAGCGCGACAACGCATAACCTAGCTGCAGCCATATTCGTAACTAAATCTGTGTTTGATACTGCTAAAGGTTCTGGATGATTTTATTTTAGTTGACAAAGTTTTTTCCCCCTTTAAATGTGGACTCTTACGCACTTAGAACATATGTATTGTTTTTGTTTGTTGATATATAATTTGTAAATTTAACCTATTTACCAGATAGGTGCGTACCTACAGTTGTTTTTATATTCGTCATCGTATTGTTTTTTACAGAGGCAACATTAAATAAAATAGCAATTACAGTTACGTCCACGGTTCAAGAAACAATATACAATATACAACAATATACTTTTTAAAATCATGAATTTAAGGATGTAACAAAAGCAGTAAAAACCTTAGTGTTTATAGTGCAATTGAGGATAAATTAATTATAAAAAAAAGTCTTGAAAATATTTACCAGAACAAAATGAATGAATAAAAATAAATATTGTTTTTTAAATTGTTTATCTAGGACTAAATTTTTCGCCTTATATATTATTTAGTTGAAATATATTAATATTAAATTTACCTTTAGTAGTGAAGCCAAGGAATCAAACGCACAAGTATTTGTAAACATGATTTTCCCATTAATATTTTTTGATTTGGAACCTTTAATATCTTTTGTTCGTGATCCATTTTTTAATATGGGAATGGATTTAACACCTATTATATTTTCTATATTTAAATGCCTTAAGTGTGGATTAGGCATCAAATACGAATTTCCGTTGCGTCTCAAAGTTTTTTATTCCATTTCTCTTCTGCTTTATTTTCCTCAGGGAAATTTTTTTCTAGATATGCACAAGTACGATAAATTCTATTAACGTCATTTCCTGTCTTATACGTTGAACACGACGGTAATGCGTGAACAGGAATGCCGCAAACTCACTTATGTGCTCCATTTGGCGAAGGAAGAGACCCTTCAAGACACAATGGACAATTTGTGACCTCAGGAATATGTATTATGTAGTCATCATCTTCTAAATTTGGTAATTTTTTTGGCTATCTAGCATTTTCATGTCTCGTTGAAGTACCAAATAAATTTAAAGTAGTGGTGGAATGATAGACAATGATAGATAATGATATAGTATATTAACAAGCTAGTATATAAGGTGGCTAGTATATTAAAACATAGTTTCTGGCTAATATTTTGGTGTTCAATATCTGGCTTAAAACAGTTCATAAAAATATGATCTCTTAAATTATTGAATTCAATTTAGTTCAGTTCTAGTTTGAACGTTGAGAATACAACATAGTCGGTGCAACTCCTCAAATTCTTTCCTTTTTTGATTTAGTTTATGTACCCATTTTGTTTTTTTTCGTCTTGCTTGTTTCAAGGCAAGCAGAAGGAGCAATTCTTCTTTGTCAGAAAAACTGCTAGAAATTTTGTAAAATGATAACAGAACACGTGAGGTAAAAAATAAAAAACAACCAGCAGTACACTCTTGGTTGTGGTAGTTTTCACACTGGTTCGCTCAAACTTGTCCGCATTCTGTTTGACTATCCCAGTCCGCAGCGGACCGGCGGACTAGTTGGACGGACCTGTCCGCTTTCTGTTTGACCAATCCTTAAGGCTTTTTGAAGCTAGATTCCACTGCTACAGAGCTGGCAGTGTCTTCTTCATACCCCCAAAAAGGTATCATAATAACTGACCATAGTGGAAGATACTTCATGCCTTTGACTAAACACGGTACTAGTGTCGGTAAATACATGGCTTTTATTCTGGTACCTTCTAGAATAAAGGGTTTACTTTCCTCGAATACATCACTAGCCCATGTTTTAAATGGATTTTGTATTTTATGTTCTTCTTCTTCTACAGTATTTTCTAAACTAGTCAAGAGGTCTTCAAATTCTTTATCAATTAAACCTTAAAATACAAATTATAAATGATGTAATAATTATTTAAACTACAACTAACAATGTACTTATAAAGCAAGCACATTAAGAAGAAGAGATGTTCACTTAGTTCAGAAATAATTTAATACATGACACAAAGCAGCATAAAGTCATTGATTACGGCGTCCTACAAACTAGAAAGTATGTTTATGCTGTTGATGTATATATTTAACATAAGGGGATTGCACGCGGTTGGTTTTTAAGGAGTTTTGTATAGGCAATATTTAAGAAAAAAGTGGTTTTAATAAATTTCGATCATGTCGATTGATTTAACGGTTAATTTTTATAAGCTTCGTGGTATTATTTTTAATTAAAACTATTTTGTCTATGAGTAAAAACCATTTTAGTTAATATAACATACATTTTTTATTCCATTGCACAGACTGAACCAGTGATCCGATAAGTAATCTGAAAACAGATATAAATTTGTCATGAAGTTTACTTATGATCGGTTAGGGTACTTTTTTGATATCTTACTCTTACTATGTATAGAACACGTTTAAACATTATATAAAATTTCAAATTTTAAAATCAAATTTCGAAAGGGTTTAAATTAAAAATTGAAAAAAGTGCCCTGATCGATCATTAGTAAACTTTATGGCAAATTCAAATTTGTTTTTAGATTGCTTATCGGATCACTGTGCAATGGAATAAAAATAATGTGTTTTGACTGAAAAAAACCGACCGCATGTAATCCCCTTAAATATCAAAACGATAAAAGCTAAAAAGTCGTTAATTATACTTCCCATACTAATGTTTCAATATAAGTTATTGTAGTATGATATTTAAATTATAGTACAAATATAGTTACTAGTACAAAATACACAAATGGGAGCTTAAATAATTGTAAATAATGATACTAATAAATATAAAATGTACAATTATGATGATGATGATAAGGAAATATAAATCATAATGATAATTTTAATGACATTGATAGTTATTGACATTTTCATGTCTTAGCTCTGGCACATAACCGAAAATATGTCCCGAAAAAAGCGTTACGCTGTTAGCTGATAAGAGATAAGAGATAGGAGATGCAGTTTGATACGAGACAACATAGATACATTCTCAAAGCAATATTTACATAAGGGTTTGAAGGGTCTTCAAATCCTTCATTTTTAAGTGTTAGACACATCTCTATTATTGATTCACTAACAGAAGATGGGCTATGTACAAATCTGATGGCGCCTCTAAAAAATTACCACACAGAGCGATCGCCCCACCCTTTAAATACTTCACTGTCGTCTCTTTATTTAATGTATTGCTATAATAACCCATATATCGTTGTTAACAATATAATTAAATAGTTTCATTGCCTATTTACTCACTCATACATATCAACCTAGAAATTGACTACGGTAATAGTGTAATTTTCCCCTTTTTTTTTGGGGGGGGGGGTTTCCTTAATAAAAAATAAGTTTGATCACAGATTTTTTTGAGAAAATTGTATATGTTATAGTTTCATTCTAGATAACATACCTTAGGTCTAATTTCCCTGACCTATATCCCTAAAACTTTGCTTCGAAAAGTGAAATAAAGAAAAAAATTCTAGCTTTTCTATTGGAAACGGTTTAAATTCCACACAAATTTGGAATTAGTTTGACTTGGTAGTTGATAAATCTTAAAATTGCGCCAACCAAATTTATTAAAATGTTCAGCCTTTTTCCCAGGAGGAGGGAGGGTTGTTGAAATTTCGGTGTTTTCCTTGTGCGATTTTGTTGATGAAACTTTTTATATAGAAAATGCTAAGGTTACAAGAAATCGAAAATATTTTCGAAAACACATACACTTGTGCACACATGAGAATGTTTTAGTCATTATTTTTGCCATCGATACATTTTCATACATTTTAAGCAGAAAAAAAATACGTCGATCGAACGACAAAAACAATATATAAAATTGTCAATGTTCGAAATTTTTTTTTTTTTTTTGCGCACATCTTAATGTTACTTTTTACTTCGAAAATTTGAAGGTCATAGCAAATCGTCTAAACTTGAAAATGTTATTGAATCGGATATACTAAACTTAAGCATGGCTATCGACGGATATTCTTAAAGGAAAAATCCATTACAATTTGGGTCGGGACTCGAGTTGGGCCGAGTTGTACTGATTGAATGTGGTAAATTCACTTTTTAAAAAATTAGAAATGGGTCTAACTTAAATTTAAATCTCAAGTAAATATTCTTCTCTAGAAATTTTAACTCGATTCGACCATTTTTCTCGAAATTATAGCCAGTAAAAGTTGAAACTTAAAAACTAGTATGGTATTTTTTAAAATTTTAACTGTAAAGAAGTGAATTTTTCCAATTTTCCAAGTTGCCAACTAGATAACATTTGCGATTTATAGAGTTGCTACTCGAAGGAATTGATCCAGTATTAAAAAAGTTACAATGCATATACAGACACAAAAAAAACCTACATCATAATGCAAATATATTTCAGATAACAGCTGTTGACCCTTACTCATTGCAATCTACAAACTTACAACCATAAAAACGAAATTCCCCCTAAATTCTAAGGAAAGACAACTTTTTTTTTAATTAGTCAAAACTTGACTATAGCTATAATCTCGAAAGTCTTTTCATATGCTTCTAATCGCCAGTAGTTAGAACCACGTGTCTTAAAAATATACTAAGTAATGCGTAATTTAAAAAAAATAGTCCATCTTGTAGTGTTATTTAAATAGATAATGAAGTATACAATTGCGACTAGCCAAAAAATACTTGTTTTAACCGAGATGTAACCACTATTCTTGTGGAGGCAAAAAAAAACAAATTTTTTGAACCTGTCTAAAAATTATATTCATATTTAACAGACAATAACTGGATATTCATCACTGTAATTATTTTCTGCAAGTTTGTGGAAAAACGGGAGGATTTAATTTAAAATTTTGAAAATACAAAAAAAACTATAATTAGTATCACTTTGTCCTAAATTTTGTTTTTTGCGTTTTGATAATCAAACAAACCAAATACTGTTACTTTAAAATGTCCATAGTGTTTAAAAAATGTACTTAATTAGCAACAATTGTGATAAAAATTAATTAGGATTAGAGGAAAGAAAACCGGAAGAATTTAAAACAATAGCATTATTCCAGTCTCTAAAGCTCATTCACAGTGCAAACTTATCACAAAAACAATTCCTGGTTGATAAAATCACTTTGGGAAAAAATGGATAAAATTGTTAATGTGATATTACCGCCGATAGTACATTTTATATATTAAAAAAGATATATAAGAAATATATTGGTAAAAGCACTGTAAAGACAATGTACTTAAAATTAACCTATAACTATTGCATATAATTAGTAGGAATCATGTCGCACCCTTGGAGCAAGGCTGCTACAACTCAAGTTCTGAGGAAATACAACTTAAAGATTGAACTTGCTCCCAAATGGTTAATATTAACTTTGAAAGATTTAATTTTAATACTTTTTAATTATTTGTTTGTTACCCGGCGCTTGTTATTTTAATTTCAAGCTACTTAGTTAAATCTCAGCCAGACATCACAATTTGCGGTCACGGCTATTTAGCAATAGGTTTTAACAAATCAAACTGCCAAATTTGTTTGTTGTGCCAATTTACCATTTTAAATATTTTATAAGGCGTAATGAGAAATGTGGCAATTTTGTTTTTATTTTTAGATTATTAATATATTGCTACAACACAAAATGTGGCAGTTTGTTATTATTTCACCAGTGTCATCCGGTTAAGAATTATTATCAAGTTGAAAGTTAAAACACCTCAATCGAAATTTAACAGTCTTGATTTATTTTGCTTAAGTATAAAAAACTGTAGCAGTATTATATTTTTTTAACCGAAAAACCCAAGAAATTTATTACAGAAACGTTGGTTGGGTTAAACGTCAATTCATGTCTTGCCGGACACGAGGGCATTTGTTCCCTTAACCCTTTTTTTCATCTACCTATTAAATTATGATAAAGACAATTTTGATCTGATATACCATAACATAAAAGAAGGAAATGTAGATAATAAATTTTACAATTTGCACGCCAGGAACTAAAAGAACTTTTTAGACCATTAGGAAAAGTTTTATGCCTTTCCGGTCGTTATTTTGCTAAATTCGTTTCTTATGACTAAATTTTGCACATCGGTAAAGAAAACAAAATGATAAATCGTTGTAGAGCAAACACCCAATATTAATACACGTGTACCTTCGAGTATATTACAAAAACATGTTATTCTACTATTTCCGATAAATCAAAATACACTAGAAAATTGATTGATTCATTAAGGACAGGACACTAGTTTTCTCTTAAAATAATAGCGTTTATGTAGCTTTTATAATAATTGGAGACACTTAAGTTGGTGTTATTTTACAATGTTATAAAACTATTACTAAACATTTACATTTTCTATTTTTTTTTTCACAGCTCAGTATTTTTACAGAAGCGTAGTGCCAGCAGAAAAAATAATATTTCACTCCACCCTTCCTTCCGTCCTATTTTTTAATGTTTAATAACTCTCAAAGTAATTAGTCAAAACTGGTTATCGACCGGTATACGATTCAGAAAATAATTCTCAGTTTAAATAGTAAATTAAGTATGTACACAAGTCACTATTTAAGTTTTTAAAAGTTGATAGGCTTATGAAAAATAATAAAAAAAAGGTTGATGTTTAGTGTTTTTATAATATTGTAAAATATGATAACCAAAAATGTTTTCAAAAAAGAAATACTACAAAATTGCAATTATTCTAAAGCGCACTAATTCCATCTTTAAACCATGACGAAAACATTCGGTTTGAGTTTAATAACATTTTTTTTTATCAATTTTAAAAATACCCATTGCTACTTCGTGTTCCGCTCAATTTGAAAAAAATTAAAACGGTAGAGACCGTGAAAGATGGTGGACAATTTTCAACAAATAAGGGGGCTTGTTTAGGCCAATACGAACCAATAAGTCAATTAATGATAAATCCATTGCATAGGTGTATAAATTATTTTAATAATTGTTAGGGAGTGAGGATTTTGTATAATTTCGCACATTGGCGCATGTGTTTCAAAAGTTACATCGAGTTCGAAAGTAAATAAAGATTTATATGTACGATTTTCTATGGAAGTATTATTTATCGAATTCTCGCCTAAGCATTAGCTCGAAAACACAATTTTTTTACTATAGAAAAACACTTGGGTTGTTCGATGTGCTTTCCCATTTCCACTGTTTACATAAATTGAAGTATACGAATCGACAAATTCAAGTTCTTATAAAATTCATGGCCAACCCGACTTATTGACGATTTTCTAGAATAATAAAAAAAAAACAATTCATGTGAATTGTTTTTGGTTTTTTTTGTAATACAATGTTATTTCAAGGTCATTGTAACTTTCCCCCTTCGATAAGATGATTTTAAGTAGAGATGATTTTGCAATATCTTATAGCAACTTGTATGAATAATAAATTTAGACATTTATGTTAATCTATTTTTTGTTTTTTAGTAAACTATAATTTGATTGGACTTTGAAGTTTATAATATAATTTAAAAGAGCTGTAGTCTTTTAATAAGTTGGATTATTATTATTTTTATTTTATATAGTATTTTAATATTTTTACATAAATAGTCGCGTTTGCATTAATCGAAGTAATTGTTCAGACTTAAACGCCACTTAAATCAGTTCACTAAACTGCTATAATCTACTATGCAAGGTTCCACTCTAAGCTCAATGGTCATCCGAACCAACTCGTTTACAACATCCCTACTAGTAAACACAATATTATGATACCGACCGTGATTTTAACGAACATCATAATGTTCAAGGCTTTATGAATAAAAACTAATGGCTAAAACAATGAAGCAGAATATTAAAGTATGCAATAATACCACTTAAAATATTTGTTTAGTGGTTTACAGAAGACTGCAAGCCAAAACTTTTATTTGATTTTACTATTGTTCAAATTCGAAAACAATAGTTTGTGTCCCTCTGTAAACGTCTAAGGAGTTATTGTTGTCCTAATATTTAAGCCGGGCATTTAACTAAGTTTTATATGCATGAAAAGACAAAATAGATTTCAGCAGTATAAATTATGATTTTAAAACTATTACAATAACCTAAATAAGAATATCTTGATATTATATCCCTACATAGACAGTGATAGATGTTAAATAATTGAATAATTTTTATTCTTAGGAGTTTAATTATAATTTTATTGATGGAATAATAGTTTATTATTAAAGTATAACATTTATATATTTTAATTTATAGTAAAAGCTGTAAAAAAATAATCAAATCTTGTCAAGTTTTTTTTAAATTTTAAATAAACATTTCTAATAGGAATTACATTTTTTTTGTTGCGTTTTCAACCTTTTAGAGTCCTATATAGATAAATGAACGATAAAAATATTAATCAATGAAATTGGTTCAGCGCTATGCGATTCTAAAGATACCGTGGCAGTAGAAACAACAAAAAAGGAATGATTTTTATAATATGAATTAATTAATTTTTTAAGAGCAGTTTAACTATAAAAAAAAAATATTGCGAATCTTAGGTACAAACTGATTTCAACTTGATTTCGTGAATCGTTTTTAAATTATAATTTATGGGTTCTTACCCTATACAATTGTAGTACTGATAATATATTTTCATTTTGCTGCCAGGGGACGTTGGTTGTGCAGATGATGTCTATTTAATTAAAGGCAATAGTATAAAACCAGTCTCGTCAAAATATATGAGAAGCAATTAACGGGCTTTGAAAAAATGATTCAAGTAATGTTGGTGCCCTTGCATAAGAACAAATGCATCCTGAGACACGGGATAGTTTTTAAAAAAATTTTTATACTTTCGATAAAATTTTATTTAATATATAAGTTTTAACTTTTGGTAAAGTAATATATTTAAATACGTAAAATAGTATACATATATTTATGTATATAGTGTGGTTAAATAAAATTACTTAATACCTTTTACCTAAACACTAAGGAGACTTTTAGTAAGAGGGCATAAATGTGGCAGATCTCTAGTCACCATCCGGGTTGTTTCTGCCTCGGATGGCTTTCCGTCTAACGATCAAGCCTCTGATTATAAATAGTATAATGCCTCAGGACAATTATATTGTCTAGCTTTATAACTATAATAAACAGGTTGGTACCTTGAACGCAAGTACTGACACTAGCAAAGAAACAAGAGCCGTACTTTGGCTTCCTCGGAAGATGCGGTCTTTAGCACAATACACTTATTATTAAAAAACACTTAGATTCGAAGTACCTTAAAAGCGACGGGAGAAAAGGTAACACTATTAATAAGTAAAAGAAAAACAACTTAAAAGTTAATAAACACACACACAATTATAATATTCGTAAAAACAATGTAAATACAATAATGCTGTTTTAATTGTTTGGCCTACATTTAATTGCTTATTTGCTAAAATACATTTGTCATTAAGAACTATACTACAATAGTTTATAGTTTATTTTATTTAGTGAAGCTATTATTATATAAACTCTCTACATACTAAATTACATAAACAAAAAAAAACTAATACATATAACGTATTACCTACGTTTTTTTTCCAAAATTATAATCATTTAATTCACAATTTTAAAATACAATACAAACAATAAATTTTTATACATTGCAGATTGAATAATATAGCTGTTATTTAAGTGCACTTACAATAGTTGTAATATTATTAAATATTGTTAAAGTTATGTTAATATTGTAGTTAGTACTACTAGTTATATTTTCTTATACTTATATACGAATACTATATGACGTATTAAAACCTATGTAAAACTCTATTAAATATGTCTGGAAACATAATTCCAAAAAAGTCATTAACTGTTCTAAAATTATCATTTTTTAATTTTTCTTTTAGAGTCGAAAAATAGTTTTTCGCATTTTTAATATTGACTTCAATTTCACTTTTAAGCTCACTAAGACGTGTAAGATGTGTATCGCTACTGAATGGATTTTCCTTAATATTTACTAAATCCTTTTCTTGGGACGTTGGTTCGTCTTTAACATCAGATATTAAACCTAGATTATTAATATTATATTGTGCCCTAGTTATACACTTTTTCAACGATTTTAAAACTAATGACAGATCATCGTTCTGTTTACACTTTTTTAGAGCATCATAAAGTTCTTTTAATTCTGGTGATATTTCCAATGCCAACAATTTTAAAAAGTTATGAAATAATTCCACAAACTCAATCCATAAATTACTGAATTCTGAACAATCAAGACAAATCTTAATTTTTAATTTTTTTATAACAGTTTGAAATAGTTGTATGTGTCTATAAGTGTATCTAAGCGTTGGCAATATTATAATTGAGACTACCTGTCTATGGTATACTAAAAGATCATTGTAAGTATTTGATATCCATGTGTCCAAGGCCTTGTTGTATGCTTTGGATAACTCGTCCTCTAATTCCTCACATTTCCACGTCAGTCCAACGTTTTGATTTTGAATAAAATAAACAAAATCGTTAACGTATTCCCCGATACGATTCAAAAATATCTTTTCGGGCCTAAAGTACAACGAATCGACATTACTCGGTCTATTGTCGCGTACGACGACCGCTTCGATTTTCTTTATATTTTCTTGAATTAAATCAACAAGGTCGTTTGGTGGCGGTGTTGTTTTGTCAAATGAACCAACGCTCACTCTGTGGTCTATTAGATAGATGTGTACGTTTACCTTGATGATTTCAATGGCGTCGAAAACCTTCTTTAGCTTAGATTTTTTGTCACCTCGAACATATTTAATACAACCATCCGTCACGCATAAGGCGTCTGAAACGGTGTTTGCAAATAAGTTGTGTTGCCAGAGCCACTTGTTTTGACCTAGTGTAGATTTTAATACGTTGATAATTTGACCTCCATAATCCGACAACAATTTCAAACTTGTTTCGCGAAATCCGTCATGTTTCATGAGCAACTCACTGAAATGTATAATTTCTAAAGAAGCTTTCGCACATTCGATTATGGATTTATCATATAAGTATGATGCGCATGCATCAGTGTAAATACACAACAAAAGCGCGACAACGCATAACCTAGCTGCAGCCATATTCGTAACTAAATTTGTGTTGGATATTGCTAAAGGTTTTTCATGAGTTTACTTTAATTTATATTTACGTATACGTTTTTTGTTGACAAAGTTTTTTCCCCCTATAAATGTGGACTCTGCGCGTTTAGAACATATGTATTGTTTTTGCTTATTGATATATTATTTGTAAATTTAACCTATTAACCAGTTAGGCGCGTACGTACTAGGGTTGGGACTAATATTCGGATTTTGCGAATATCCGGATAATTCGGATACGGATATCCGAAATCCGGATAATTTCGGATATCCGGATAATTGATCAACTATCCGGTTATCCGAAACTATCCGGATAGTTTCGGATATTCATTTAATTTTTAACCAGCCGAATATATTTTTCGAGTACTCAAATTTATGTATTTTTTGAAACTTTCACGGGTTGAAATATCACGTTTTCAGATATATCCGTGTCAGTGGTTATTAACCGGCTGCGGAACAGTCGTGACAACCCTGAGGATGGACTCTGCAAAGAGTCCGAATAGTCGGTTACAACCACTGACACGGTTATATCTAAAAATCATTCATGTGATAGTAAAATTTAATTAGGTGTCATTATTTTATTATTCGGTATGTTTAAAACACTATATATTATTAAGGTATATTTGTCTTATAAAAATGAAATGAATATCCGAAGCTATCCGGATAATTTTTAACTATCCGGATAGTTTCGGATATCCGGATAGTTGATCAATTATCCGGATAGGCCCAACCCTAGTACGTACAGTTGTTTTTATATTCGTCGTTGTATTTTTTTTTTACACGAGTTTTATTACAAAGATTATTATCCAACGGGAACTTATTTAACTTTCAAATAAAATTACTTAATTTTGAATTTTAAAGACTACATCAAATAAAATAACAATCACAATTAAACAATAAAAGCTTTGTTTATCGGGAGTTGCATCAATTAAAAAGTGTTTTATTGCTATGAATTCCCCTTCTCTACATATTTCCTTAAGATTTGAAGAAGCACGATTTATACCCTAATACGATGATCGATTATGAACTAATCGAATAATAATACAATAATGAGCTGTGGCTTTATGTATATAAACATATTGGTAAATAGAATTAAAAATTAACTAATTTACAAAAAAAACGTACCAATATGCCGAAGAAAGTATCACGGCGGCCAGTGGATTACTTAGTTTTGTTTTCGTAGTGACCTTCAGGGACCAAGGTTATGTGTTATAATTTATATGAAATAATATAATAATACAGTTAATAAATATACGAGTATATTACCTGGCTAATTGGAAACTTGATTATTTGTTTATTTCAATTTAATTGAATTTTAATTATTACTTAAACACTTTAACAAAGGAAAATACTTCTACTGAACTTTTTCAAAATTATTAATATTAAGTATGTACAATATAAACAATCTCCCGAGAAGATGTAATTATACGCAAGAAGAATACAAAGCACTAATAGAAGACATAAAAAAAGAATCTCCGGTGAGCTTTTGTTGCCTAACCTAACTTATACCTAACACATTTTCTCATTCATAAATATATACTTAAATCATTATTTAAGGAGGACGGCGACAAAAAAGAAACGGGAGAATCTAGTAAGTGTATTTTTGTTTGGTGACTGAACTCCCTCGATTTGTAATTTAGTACTGTATTACAAGAGCGGTATTAGGTTAGTTTATTGTTATACTTTAGTAAATATACCAAATCGACTTGTTTTAATTGCTCAAATTAATTTCCTTCGTTTTAAAAGTATAAATAGCGATTAATAAACATTTTTTATTTCCTAGTTGGCATATTAATAAGACATTAGACATTTTATAATTGTGTCATATTATATTATATACTTTTATATACTACATCATGTGACTTAGATATGAAGAAAAGAGACGAGGAAAAAAATACTTACTCAAATAGAAACAGTATTGTTGAAGTCCAATGCGTTCACATTGATCCACCCAAAAATGTGGAGCATCCATTCAGTATTGGACCCGTATGTAACATTAACTTATTTATCGCAGTTAAACATTTATTCTGAGAAAAATTATGGAACATTAAATATCAATTATTTATTAAATGTGACAATCATATTATTTGTTGCAGGATAAACAGACTAAGGATAAAAGTTTGAAACGTACTACGCATACACCTTACAACTGTAATAATTAATTTTATTTGAAAAATCTATGTTTTTGTGTTATTAAGGATTTGAATTGGAGTGCGACGAATTGATAAAACGACGAAACGCTGAGAAGTTTAACACCACGTATTCGAATGACAGAGATATGGAATTTTCGCAAATAAAAACAAATAAAAATAATAATAATAATGAAATCTCAGAGAAAGCTGATCGTCCGGTGTTAATGCCTGGCAGGCAAACACGCCACTTTCAGGACTATTGTAATGAATGTGTTCAGCACAAAAACACCAGTGGGTACTTAATATTTGATATTTTATAAGTATTTTACCAACTATAAAATATTACTAAAGTGTACAAAGTTGTAATTTTAATAACATTTACAGTGAAATTTGATCCAAGTTTTCCTAAAGAAACAAACAATTGTGTTAAGAAATCCCAGTGTGAATCAAGTATAATTGGTCATCAAGATGAGTGCAATAAAGTAACAGACTCTGGTCTTGGGAGCGATATTGAACATAAAAAAGAAGAACATGAAACGTACTCTTGGTTACAAAGTATATTAAAAGTTAAAAAGTTATAAAAAAAATAAGAAGTCTAACTAAAAATGTAGTATTCTTTTGTTTTATCCATAAAATATAGAAATACAATTAGAATTTCAAGAAAAACAAACGCGACGAAAAGCCGCTAACGATAAACAGTCGACATCATCATGTGACAAAAAGTTAGAGATCCCACAGCTTAATACAGTTACTGAAACGACTAAAACAGCCGGGTTTGATAAGTTATTGTCGAACGTGGAAAGACAAACACAACTGGTGAAAGACTGCTGTAAAAAATACATTGGAATAGACACGAGTGAGTAATACCTTAATCTTTTGTCAAGTCTCTTATCACACATAATACAATAGAACGTGGATAATCTTTCATAAGATCTAAGCGACGAACAACTACCTTCTTCGTATCCACTATATCCTTGTCAACAAAGCAGAGAAGAACTATTATGTTTAGAACATTTCAACAAGACTCGTGATGAGAAATCAAACTGCAACAGTAATTCTCAAAGTGGTGGCCGCAGACAACTCGTCTCAAAATGTGCATTCAGTGATGTAAGCCATGAACCACAAGTATTTTTTAATTCAGCAATGGAAAATTCAATAAGTAAGTTTAAAGTTAATACCAATATAACTTACATGAAACAATGCATAAGCGATTAGATAAACTTAAGTACATACAGTGCTTGACTTGGGGGGGACGCAGGGGAACTGAGTACCTCAACTAATTTTTTGGATATTCTAGCGTACCCCTACTTCTTTTTTTTAATGGGAACGCATGGGACGGGTTGTTATTTAGTCTTACCTATATTTATAAAGTTGCTCAACCTAAAATGTTTGTGTTAAATATATAAATCTTACTTTGATAATTTTTATTATTTTGTTTTGTTTGTGAGGAAATGTGAGGAATATTAAAATGCTAGGGACGCTACTTTTTTAAAAGTATCTAGAGTACCTCTACTACTTTTTTCTCAAGTCAAGCACTGAGTACATACATATTTAAGTAATACAAGAACTTATGTAGTAAGTAAAATTAATTCGTAGCCAAACTTTTTTATTCGATTTTTCGAATTTATCTAATGATTGTCGAAGTTTGTGTGGAGTTATACTCTTTCGACTACTTTTTATTTTCAGAGAAATTTCAATTAACAAAAATTTAATTTTTAACAATATTTTCATCAAGTTATAAAATAAAAATTGATTATATTGATTATACTTTTGTACAAAGAGGACATCTAGGTAAAAATAATTAAAATGGCAAATTATATATTTTTCTAATTTGAAGTTTAGTTTGACAAGAAAGTAAATAATAATTTTCAAGGTTATGGCGAAGACCAGTCGCCTTCCATTTGGGTTCTATATTCAAGTCAAAAAAGTACAGCAAATCTGTTAAACTCAGAGTATGATGACGAAACTTATGTTAATGGCAAGCAACGTAGAATTGATAATCAAGACTGTTGTGACAAAAAACCGGTCCTCGAATATCATCACAGTGATGTCGTACAAAATGGTCGAGAAATTCAAATAACTGGTAATACATCAATGCAAATTACAGTCTTATTGGTCTTAAGTCCAATTAGGCTAAATGTGAAAAGATAAAAAAGAACAACAGTTTCCTAGACTGCATTTAAGGATACTAATTTTGTAATTATGACGGACGATTTCCAGTCAATTATCATTGCATATTTATGTATATAGTTTCTTTAGATAACTTTTAAAAGTTCTATGGAGCTTTTTTATTCTTAAAAAATAAAATAATATTACTCAGAACTGTCTATTTTTAACAAATGACAATTTATAAGTTCAAAAAGAGGGCAGCTAACACGAAACCGATAGTTTAATTTTCTAAATTCCAAGTGTGCTATTTATTTATATTCGTAAGATTAAATTTGCTAAAATGATGTTATAATTTTCAATAATTAAGAATATCTAATTTCCCCCTTCCTTATTATGACGAAAATAAATACAAATAAGTAATTGATTTAATTTTACGTCTTATAGCAAACAAATATAGCAACGCAAGTAACAAAGAACAGAAAAAAATAAACCAAGAGCTTCGACGAAACAAAAACACAAGCAGCTGTTCGACTAATCAGAGCGGTAAATAGTTGTAATATAAATATAAAAATAAACAGCAATATTGTTTATTTTTTATTAAGTGAAAAAATGTTTAGCTAAATATTGTAAAACCTACATTATTGGTAAGAACTATAGTCGTGGTTTGAATTTCAGTCGCTGGCCATTTCCCTAGATGAGCAACCGTCTGAAGAATTTCGAATTGTGCGAAAGGCAACGGGACACCACGTTTATGATAGCATCATAAAATTCCTTCCCGGGACACAACTCTTTTTTTTTAAAATAAAAACTAAGAATTTTAACATCAACCATAACGTCGTAAAAAAGAATTGTGTCTTATCAATAATAAAATAATTGTTTGAAACAATTACATAATTCACAATTACACCTATACATACAAATTACCTTTGCCAACGTTTCTGGGGCCTTACTTCTTCAGGGCGGTTTTGCGTGCTGGTTACATGTTGCTCGTTCCACTGCTGCCTGTAGACTGAACCGATTGTTTTCGCGGTAATGAGCCAATTAAGAAGAGGTTCAGGGATATACACAGTCGTGGTAAACATAAAGTCGGTAGGAGAGGGTGGAGAGTCTATGGAGAGAGTGGGAGGAGAACGACAGGATAAAAGAAGCACTGCCCTAAAGAAGAAAATTGAAACGCTTTCAAAACGTTGGCGAAGCCAATTTTTAAATATAAGTGTAACTTTAAATCATGTTAATATTTCCAACAAACCCTATACGAACCTCATCCAATTTATAATTAATTGTCATTTAGAGTTAAAGACAAAAACAAAGCACACGCCTAATTAAAAACTAATACTTTTTAATCCAATTTAAAACTGGAAAATTAATTCGTTTTTAAAGACATTTTAAGTTGAGTAACTAATCGCATTGTAAAAACCGAAACTCATATTCACAGGTAATTCCCTGCATCTTCAAATTGATAAACGTATAAATTGTTCGTTGAAAAACACTAACAGGCAATCGGCATCTTCGGAGAAATGTATTAGAAGTACTTGTTACGAAGAAAACGATGACATTAATTATTTTAAAAAGCAAGTCAATAGTTATCTCAGAAACTTGGATAAGTATATGGAAGACATTAGACCCACTAACTCGAGCAAACGAAATAGTAACATAAATATTTATATTATATTATTAAAGTTATCTTTATTAACCTTAAAATATGATACTATGTGAAAAACATAAGTAGATTGTATTTAAAAATATTATTTGTTTTTATTACTGTTAAAGCTATGGATATTTCATTTTCTATCCTATTGTATGGAAAGTCGATTTGTTTTTCAGGGTACGACAGAGGAAAATTGTTACACAAGTTTGATATGTTCAAAGATTACTTTTACAAAAGAGATATTCAATTTGACCACAATGCGACCAAGTCTATGTCTTAGGATAATAGAAGTTCTCCTAGTTCACATGTGTATATAATTTGGTGACATTGAGTACAACTAAAAAATTAATTAATATCGCTGGTGTCAACCTAGATTAATTTAGTTAAAATTAAAATTATTTTTGAAGTGAATTATTACTATAGGTTTTAATTTTATCTTTAAGCTAAGCTATTTTTTATATAACAAAATAAGAAACTAAATAAAAAAAGTGAGACATTCACTTTTTTTAGTTTTTCTTTCTTCGAAATTACTTAAATAATATAATAAATAAATAACAGTTAAGCCTAAATACGAAGCATGAATATTTGCCAAAGGTAACTAAAATATAGGACAAATACAGGATGGATACTTATCCAACGGACCCAACTCTCAAGGGTAGGCTTGTCAGACAGCTTAACAGTTCATCATAATTTTGATATTCAATTTATGTTCTTGAACCACTTAAAAGATAGCTAAAGAAATTATGGATGACTCGCATTATCACAATTCGTATCTTAAAAGTTAAATAATTTAATAAAAAAATTAGATTTCCTCTTTCGCAAACTAAACTTTGTCAACACTTTGGATGTGACTTACGAATAAATTTCACAAAGAACAAATTAAAATTAGGTAATGTTCATTTGCGTCATTGATAAGCAAAATATAGAAGTAAACGTTGTATGATCAAAGTTATTACTAGTTTTTAACATTTCTTATATCTTTAGAGTTACATTTTCTTCATCAATATGGTGTGTAAATTGAAATAAAAATTATGATAAATATTTGTATTAAATAATAGCGTATCTACTTCTTATTATTTAAAAATAATATTGTTATGAATTGCGTAAAACTGAGTAAAATATTACGCCAATGTATTATTATGGAAACAATTGAGTATTTATTTTAATTAAAAAAAAAAAAAAGATTAGCTTGGATCTTTGATATGTGCATTTTTTTTATTCTAGACTTATTTTTTATGTACATGTTATTTTTCTTGTATTTTATGATAATTTTTGCCACCTGTGACCGAAGAGGGTAAGTATAACTTAAATATAAAACTCTTACTTAGTAAATAGGCTTATAAATAATTAATACGACAAAACTACAGCGTTTATAATATAATGACTAGAATTCGCTTCTCACTTGTTTTTTTTCGATGGATCTTTCAAACGTTCAGACTGAAAGTTAATACAAAATAATTAATTTACAGTTAATTCATTTTTAA
Source organism: Adelges cooleyi (assembly GCF_023614345.1). Classification (NCBI taxonomy): domain Eukaryota; kingdom Metazoa; phylum Arthropoda; class Insecta; order Hemiptera; family Adelgidae; genus Adelges; species Adelges cooleyi. Next base: position 4,444,107 of record NW_026095751.1, read on the forward strand.
AACAATTTCTATCTCTAAAAAACTTATGATTTTGAATCCAGTCTATTATAAAATGTATACACTGTAACTTTGGTAGTCAAAGTGTTAGGCTATATATATATTTGATTTTATTATGATATAAATAATAATAATAATTTTAGTATTAAACTCGGAGTGGATTTTTTACAAGAACAATTTGTTTTTACATTTTAAGTTAGCACATCAATTATAAAATTGCTCGTGTTATTATATTCTATAACATTATTATAGTTAAAAATTTAACAATAATTGTTTAAAACTGGTTGTTGACCAGTGATTTTTAATTTAATTTCATCGGCTAAATACAATATACAGTGTCAATTAAAGTGTTAAGGTTCACTTACCAAAAGATTCAAAATAAAAAAGAGATACAATTGAAGTGTTTAATAATTCTGTTTATCATCTTTAAAAGTCTCGTCTGAGTTAAAAATGTACAACATAATATGCATGTACAGCGTTGAAGGCTAAGAGGTGTCAACACTGTATTATTTGCTCTGAAATAATGTCCTAATGGTTTATAAAAACATTTATTAATTATATTTTTCGAGATTGAACAATAGCGTTGGTGAGTAATTTTTTGTTTTATTTTAAAGTATAGAGTATAACAGCGACACAGTAATTATTACCTATACTCATAAAGAAATGTAATTTGTTGCACTTGAAAACATTTCTTAAGCATTTCAATCGTGTGTATTAAGAAAAGGTATATGAAAATATTGTTTTAACTTAATAGTATGTTAATTAAATGTGACGTGTGCTCAGTCCTTTTAAGGAAATAATTTTAAGGTACACATTTTAAAGGAGTGTTACAAAAAGGCTGTAATCTTAAAATTATCGTTTTTGTAGTTTCAACGTAAACTTATTATACTTACGTAATACAAAGAACATTTTAAGTTTATTGATTTCATTGCTTAATATTTTGTTATTCTTATTTTTATTATTATAACTTTTAATACATTTCAAACGCTTTAATTTTTAAGAAAATAGGTAATGACAAATGTTATTAAGAAGTACTAAAAAAGGAAGACATCATAAACACATGATTTATATTCGATATCTAAAAACTAAACTACTAAAAAAAACCTAACATTATTTTAACTTACGAGACAGCTATTGTTTTAAATGTAGTCAACCAACCAAATTTTAAGTCTCGGTTTGAACATTGTTTTCACTTCGCACTAGCCTTAATACACTTTTTCTGAGCACATGTCATAATTATATTTTATATTTAAAACATTTACCAAATTTTAAAAATTTCACAATACTTGTATGATTTTGACCAATGTATCTTGGTAGATAATCGGTACTTTATTGTAATAATTTATGTAACAAAGTATTATTTCATAACTATTACCCGAGAGATTACAGTGGTTGTTGTAATTGCAAGAACTCGTTTTTTTATCAAATAACTTTATGAGATCCCTCGAGATTTAAAACAAAATGTCGTTTACCTATCCTTAAATGCGAAAAGATGATTTATTTTAAAAAGTTACTTAATTTTTGATGATAATAATTTAATGCGACTTTATTTAATGTGAGATTAAATAATTTGATCATATGTTTTATATATATATACATATAATTTATTTGATGTATTATTTAATAATAATCATATGCATTTTCACATTCGCATCCACGAAAAGGGTACATCAAACAACATTATTAACACTTTTTCTTTAGTCTTTCCCTCAAAACGCAATTGTATCGTTAATGACTTTTTCTCGTTTGAGGTGCTAAGGAAACAAGTTATGGTAAAAGCACCGAATCGATTTCTTCAATTCAATTCGTTTACAAATTTGCGTGGGATATTCTTCAGGTGAAGTACTCCCGAGTTCCGATTTACGGTGAAACTAATAAAAATATCATATAAATCCTTTCACTCAGAAGGGGCCGAAACTTTTTCTTTATTTCACTTTTTTAGGGGTAGTTTTAGGTCTGAAAATTGAGAAAAATCGTACTTTTTTTATCGAGGACAACCCAAACAAATCAAACAGCGCGGTTAAACACATTTATCATATACATTACATATTTGTTAAATTATTTATTTAAATTACCTTCCAATACATAAAAAAGGACGTATGTTCTATAGCAAAGTTGGAACGCCAGGAGAAATTTAAACTAAACTCGGTACACATAAGACTCACGTTCTGGAAAAAAATATTGTGAAAGTAAGTCATCACTAGCACACCTGGGGTTGAAGGTGGGACATAAGAATAATCGTAAACGACCGATATTTGTGTTGAATCGATATTATTGTGTTTAAATAGTGTTTCGGGGTCGCTAAGTTGATCGATGTCATTTAAACTCATAGGATAGGGTGGAGAGGTAGGTATGGTGACATGTAAAAATAATCGTACATGACAATTATTATAGTGTACAGAGTGTATAGATTTCGTGGTAGCAAAATCCGGTCAACTCGGCTAGTCGTCTACAAAGAGATGAAAATCTCTTTGTAGCCGAGCTTATATAGTTTTTGCCGTTCATAGTTTTTAGCGTCGAAGCGATTCTCTATTACAGTGATCAAATCAATTTCAGTAAAATAAAATCATCTTTTGGATTTCCGTGACTTCCCCCGCCCCATTGCGAGGGGGTTTTTTCCCAAGTCTATGCAAATCAATGTAGTGCATTTCGTATAGGGTAACGGGCAACGGCCATTGGCCAAACATGTACCTTAAGCCCGCCGGCGATTTTCTAAGCGCATTGGAACCAAGGAACAGGATACCACACGGGGAAGGTACGCGAGGGGGATACGCGGTGTCGGCGGGCAGACCGTTGCGACCGTTGCGCCGACGCTTATTACCCTTTGGGATTGCCTTTTTTTCGCCGTTTTTACATTCCATGCCGTCGCAGCGCTGTGCCGCCGCCGCCGCCACCGCCACCGCCAACGACGCCTTATTCAGCGATTCAGTGCGAGAGCTCAGCTCGCATCCGCCCGCACGCGTGAGTCCACCATCGGATAGGCGGCGTTTGGACGATTCTGATAATATTTTTTATCAAACCGTTTTTTGGTTTAATTTTATCTTATTTTTTTTTTTTGTTATCGCCTTACCATCATCACGCGATGCCGTAGAAAACACTGCGATCGGTGAGTCAAAGGTTTTATTAATTTTTTTTTAATATAACACAATTTTTTTTTTACCATCGAAGATGAAATGTGTATACACACGTATGGTATCAATAATCATTTTATATTTGCATATATTTTCCGTTGTTTGTTCGCTGCCGCACTGCCGGTACACGTGGTGCGGCGAACAACGCAATGCGGAACAGTGGACGCCCTATTAGCTGAACTGCGGGTAACAAAACCAGCCCGGGCTTTTTCATTACTTGCTCAATAGCTTAATCGTTTTTCTTTTATATATTTTAAAATAGAGGCCTAAATGCAAAAGTACAACATTATAAATCATACAAACGCACAAAAATAAAACGTCCACGACAATTGTTTGCTTAGAATATTACGTCGGCGCTTAATTCTTACTAATCTATTAATGGTGTACTTATATTTTACTACTAATTATTATATATATATATATATATATATATGTTATAAAAGTGAACAAAGATTGTTCAAGTACTAAATTAACAACAATAGCTAGTTGCTTACATGCTATAGGGTAGAGAGGGATAGCCTTAATAATGTATAATCTATTATCTATGAGTACAATGTACATATGTCTACAATGTGTAGTTTAAATATTTCGCTATCTTTTAATTAATTACACGACATATTATTACGACATTTCGGCAAGTAAAACATTTTTTCAGAAAATTCACTTTTCTGGGTACTGAGCAGAACAATACATTGTCACTAGGGATCAAGTTATAGATCTTTAAATTAGTAAAATTTTTCAAAATTTTAAATCTTCCTTGCCAAAAATATTATTGAAAAATTATACAACAAAAAATACCCAACCTTAGAGTTATTTATGTATTCGATTTGTGACAACTGACACTGTTATATTTTCTATTATTCAGTCTGTAACGTTAGTAATGGAAATAATAGAATTTTAATTTATTTACTCTTAGATTGTGGGCTGGGGAGGTTGTTTACATTTTTCAACATCTGTCCAAGACACCAAAAAATCAGCAATTGTCAATTCTGGTAATATCCAAAAGACTCGTGTACTTATATTTCAGTAGTTTGATGTGGAAAATTGATTTTCTCATCTTTCACACGTGATGAACTAAGTATAAATATTGGTGTGTGTGTGTGTGTATATTGGCGAGGGGATGATATAGTATATACTACGTGTTTATAGTATTATTACTTCGGACGTGGGTCGCAAGATTCGACGGGACGCGCGGGTAAAGTTCAAAATAAATTATTAATCGTTAAAACGGACAATATAAAATGGATGTGTTGGCGAAGAAAGTGAGAATAGATAAATTTTTAAAACATAAAATATCATTCAAAATGAAATGTGATGTGTACTTTTTTAGAGATATTTTAACGATAGAAAATAAAGTACACGTGAGTATGGTAGTTGCCACTATAAATGTTTCTTGAGTTATTAGCATTAACTTTTTAACCCGCACAATAAGTGAAGTGTCAACTACATTTGAGTTAACTACTAAATTAAATTACAAACCATTGCTTCCTCTAATACCTTATCTGAACTGCAATAGCTAGGCTAACTCCATTTTGAGTGGTGATTCAAGATCAAAAAACAATTATTTATCCCATTTACTACAGTTGACGTGAAAACATGCTTTTTGTAAGTAATAGTTTGATTTTACTGTTTTTTTTGCATCAAAATTATCTAGTTTTTTCATGATAATATTTTGTACTAAGTATATTGCATTATATAATTATGAATTTTCAAAATATTGATCTTGTTTTATACTGTCATTGCTTTATTAACTTATCAAACAAATGATGACGTACAATAAATGCCCCACGAAGTTTTGACCTTTGTAATATCTCCAAGGGAAACTAAATATTTGTAATTCTGTTATTGTATATAATTCGTAAATTGAACCAATCTAGTAATTTGATAAGACTATCGCGATAATACTGTAAAACGATAATAACATATAGGGTGAAGGAAGGTATTTTCGTGGCATAAGCAATTTCGTGATATAGTTTGTTGATCGTATTGCGTAATTCCCTATTAGAAAATTATCTTGAAAATCACACTGATTGTTAAAATAACTGTGTTTTAACAATCAGTGTGATTTTCAAGTCAATTTTCTAATAGGGAATTACGCGATACGATCAACAAACTATATCACGAAATTGCTTATGTCACGAAAATACCTTCCTTCATCCTATTGCAAGTTGAAACTAAAACTAGTTATGATTGTAGAGAAGGTTTAACTTGTTATTAAAGCACGTGTCGTTTTGTGGAAGGGTGAGTGATGAAATTAGCGAGGTATCAGGTATCCTTTGGCATAAAATATACATGGTTGAAAATTAGTTTTGGACATTTTTAGTTAATAAATTTGAGATTAAGAAACGTTAGTGCGTTTTTTAGTAGATTTAAGTGTCAATTAATGCTCTAAAACTATTATGTAACAAGCAAAACGGTTTTGTCTGGCTTGGTGTAAGTAAGAACAATCTTATTATGTTCGATATGATAATCTGATAAACACATTAATTGCCAATAAATAATTCACAATGCTGTATACTTAAGCTTGGGCTCAAATTAAGATTTGGCGAAACATGTCTATAACTACCCAACTCCTAAATAAACAGGGGTGTAGTGTTCTCTTAAATTGAATTATAACAAAACAGTACAATCCCAACTAGAATAATAACTGTTGATAAGACATGTCTCTTAAGTTTACCTATGTTATCAAATAAATTTAATATCGTGGACGTGACTTACGTTCACGATCTGGTAAATCCCTCTGTGTTATTTAGGCTTTTTGAGCCTATGATATATATTATATTTATTTAATATCTCTGGTCTATCGTTTTAAACCCTTGTTACGCTGCTGTGACGGCTGACACGGACCCCGGCGGGTTCAACAAATACGTCGAATAGTTTTTGGAAGTTGGTCAGAAAGTTAAGAGGTATTTTTTTTTTTTTACGGAGAGCACCGGAGAGAGTGAAGTGTAATTGTCGACAGGAAATGAAGACGCATAGTCTGTGAAAACGTTGAATAATTTATCGAAATATGACTTGAACACCTTACGCCGTCATTCGGGACTGTCCAGGTTGACATATATACAGGATGATCAATTTAACGAAAACACCTTCAGTTTCTCATAAAATAATATTTTTTCTTTTGGAAAATATTTTTATTTATGTTATCTTACAATATTATAAAATTACTTTATCTGTTCTAGTATAGATAAAGCTCTATAAACTTTTTAAAATTAATAGTAACGTACACGAATTGAATTAACTTTTTATATTAAGAATAATTTGCCGACAATTTTAACCGGTCGACAACCAGTTTTGGATAATTACTTTTAAAGTTCCTTAAGTTCACATTTAAAGACGGGAGAAAGGGTGGAATTTAATTTTTATCCGCGCGCATTGCTGTACCGCACTCCTACTCCAGTTCCAAATTTTAAACTACAGTTACTCTAAAAGTAATTATTCAAAACTGGTTATGGAAAACCAGTAAACATTTTCAAATAATCATTCTTAATAGATGTACAAGTTTATATATACGTATGACCATTCAAGTTTTAAAGGTTGTTTAAGCTCTGGAAAAAAAACCAAATATCCGAATATTGTAAAATAGCATGTAATAAAAGTGTCGCCAAAAATAAATACTACAAAATCGCTATTATTCTAAAAGAAAATATAAGTCATACGTTATATTGATCACCCGGTACATACATATTTACGATAAGGTATATGTGTATGTTTTCATTTCTGGTCACGGCGCTATAGCTTTTTCGCTCGACACATTTCCTTCGCCCCATGCACTTACACATTTACACTATTAAACGTATAAGGCGTGCATTGTCTCTGGCATACATGAAAATAAAAACATTCGACCCCCTCGCCGCGTCAGGAAATGTGGGTACAACATCATACGCACAAGAGAAATATATTTTGCGTTATAATAATAATAATTATTATTCTGTTTTATTACCACATTAATTATTGTAAACTCCAACGAGCGTTTGCGGTCTTACAACGTTGGTTTTGGATTTGTAATGCGAAAACCACAACAGCAAACAACGAAGGACCGAGGGTGGTGGTTTTTTTTTAAACATTTTAATCTGTTTTTGAACACGACGAAAATTAAAAATCTACCACTCCTAATGTCTCTATACGTCCTAATGTGTTTTCAATGTTCACACTTGCACCGGGACGGGATTTTAAATCTTTTCGGTCTTTGTTTAAGTATAAAAACAAAAAAAAAACAATCCGATAAAAAATACTCATTTCACAGTTGGGTCCCTAAGTACCAAAGATGATTTAACCGTTGACGAATTAATTATGAATTACAAACAAATTATAAGTAAACGTGAAATGTAGGTACAATTATCATTTTCGACATATATAAATTTATAGAAATCGCTTGTTATTATTAATTATTGTTGTCTAACCGTTTTATACTAATTATACATTTCACCTATGGTGGAAAAAATTCACCATTTATCAATAATCATACTTAAATCAAATGTTCTCGCGTCAATTATTAACTTTCATACCCAATTGGAAAAAAATATAATAGTTATCTAATTTATTAAAAATCAAAGTGTTGTAATAACTGAGATACAACTTAATTCTTCTTTTACTATTTTGTCTGTTTTTTTCCTATATTCAAAATTATAAATATATTTCATTTGAACAAAAAGCTTATTTAAATGTACTGCGAATATTTTGTATTATACAATTATTTTAATTTATTTTATTTTTGTAATTATGCTGCAAAAATTATCTTGTTAAACGCATTTAACAATTATTTGCGATTTTGATTAAAAGCTAAAAAAATAATAGATTTTAATTATTTATTTTATTTTAGCGAGAACAAAAATTGGGAGGAGTATCATCATTTTAGTTTCAGACTGTACATGAGTATACAAGTTTCAGATATAAGACTTTATTCTGTTAGATTAAATATGTATACAAAAAAAACATCGCAGTAGTAAAATGTACTCCGTAAATTAAATTATGCGTATAAATATTTACCACTGTATAATTGGACAAGTTTCAAATTAAATGTACTTCTATAATAACTTTCTAAAAGTACAATTTAATTTGATAATTCAGATCGTGAAAAAAATGTATACATATAATTTATAACGAAATTATAAAACAATCATTATTATTATAATTTACAATTGTTATTCCATAGAAAGTACTTTATATAGATACTTGTTTTTTAATTATTAAAAAGTTTTCAAAAGTGGTAAGATATTTTTATATTTATTTAAAAAAAGAAATCAATATATATTAATCCCACTACATTATAAAAGTTTAAATTTAATATAATCAAAGTTTTTTTCGGTATATCCGTATAATATGATGTAAGTAGTACGCAGTTTTATTTGCTTAAATTTACATTGTTTAATTTTGAAAAGTAAAAGTAACCGGTTGTTAATGAAGTTTACTTTTCTCGAAAAATCTGAATATAGTTATAAGAATTATTTTTATTTACATTCAAGTTTAATGGGTAAACAAGTCCTTATATATTATTTCCATAACGGATTTAAATATTTACTGACTTTTATTAAGACACTTAGTTTGTTCTGCATAACATACATCAGACATATAAGTAAAACGTGTAATAAATAAATAAATAGTTTATTATAAAATATAACACTATGAAAACTAATAAAATTAACGCTGTGTCATTTTATTATTTTATAAAAACATATTAAACACATAATTAAGAGTATTATATACTATAATTCACTATAGGAAATATGCTGACTGATACACTTTTAAATGATAAATTCCTTAATTATTTATAGCATGTGGGGTTTAGCTTAAAAAAAATAACTTTATTTTAAAAAAATGCATGCCTAGTTTGATATTTTTCTTACATGTCTTATGAAAGACAAACAAAAATCCATTGATTCAATCCAATACTACTTATCACAAAGTTTAATTTAAATCTTTTTCCGTATCCAAAAGAGAAAAGATGGACTACAGGAATTTTGAAAGCACATTTAGAGTCTGACAAAGATGCTGATCCAATAAATCTATTAAGTGGTTCAAAATATATCTTATAGATAAAGAAGTAACAATCTCATAACTGTAGTACTAACACCTTCTTAGATTCGGCATTATAGCTAATAAGAAAATAATAACTTTTATATGCAACTTGTGAGCTTTTTTCGTTTATGTTACATCGATATTTGATTCTGGTAAGGGTATTTAAGTAAGCCATATTACCATAAAGATTCTTTTCTTTTTACTGTATAATTAATTACAAGCGATTCAATTTAATACTTATACATTTATGTATTGCCTTTAATATAAAATATAAACATTTTACTTGTTTGTATATTACGCGACGGGGCTAATTATTGTTATTAAGCTTAATAGTATTTTTTACAAATCCGGAAACTTGTTTCAACGTTAGAATTTATTAAAGCGCATTGTATGGGCAATTATTCAATTGAACTAAAATTTGTAAGCTCATATATTAACACGGCAAAAAAGTAGCTATTTTAATATTTAATTCATTTTGCTTCAGTTTGTTCAACGTATACAGGCTTATTTTTCTAAAATCCATATCTGTTTTCAAAACCATAGTCGGATTACGCTTTTCATAGTACGGTTAAAACTAGAATGTTTTGTTTCCAACTAAAAATACGCAGGTGCAGAAGCCGACCGTGTAATAGTGTATATATATTTTATAGAATAAACTATAAACATAGACCACGCTGACCATTATTGAAGATAATTTTTATAAAGTAATATAATCTATTAAAGTCTTAACATAATCGTCAACCGCAGCTTACTGTCGAGAGTATATAATTACTTATATTTTATTAAAAGATAATCGTGTAATAACATAATACTATAATGTTATAACGCTATTATGTTCGCTATATAGAACAAAACTAAGCACAGTCTGAACCTATTCAGTATTAAACCACTACGCTACTTTAAACCTAACCAAGCTAAGGGCAATTGAAAACGAATAGAAACGTACCTATCAACACAACCAAAATCGATTACAAAATAACCATTACAGCACATTTATCGAATAAAATATAAATATAATTATCTTTTCGATTTGATTTTTAGTTATTTAACTAAATGTTGATCAACTCTGGTTAAGGTGCACTGTGTAGCGAATCAAAATGGCCACACAGTGAATAATTTGAACTCAAAATTAAGGAAGCAAAGCAAGTTAGATATTACGAGAGACACGCATTGTCACGAATCGCGGGAGTAGGTTCTAAAGCTAGCACCCCGAATCCCGTGATTATAGTGCACCTATCATAAAAGTTCTACACAAATTAAATTTAATGGTTTTATGTTTGAATGTGTAATGGAATTTTTTTATAAATGTAAATTTTATGTCAGGATACATCTAAAGGATGTATATATTATACACATTACACATATATTTGTTTTATTATGATAATGATTCATGATATTACCGGGAAATAAAGATGACATTTATTCATAGAAACTAAAAACAGTAACTTTTTCCCCCCTCTAACTAGAGCAGTTATCGTAGGACCACATAATTCTGTGGGGGGGGGCATCAATAGGGTGTAGTGAAAAAAGGCAATTTTTGGATTCGTTTTCGTAATACCTTACAAAACTAGTTTTAATAGTTTTAACTTTTAATAATTGGCTATTCCGAGCAGATTAAAATGTGTTTTTTTATTCGACAACAACTTGTTCGGCATTTTTAAATCAACCAAAATCATCATTGTTATTGACCAGTCATTATTTCCTTCCAATAAAAAAGTTTTCGTACTTATGGTAATTTTGAATTACACCATTAAATGCCAAATGGGACAAATAAATGTATGAATTTTGTACAGAAATAATAACGCAATAACAATAGTGTAATATAATGATCAAGAACATGCCGAGAAAATAAATATAATAATAAATAAATAATAGTGTTAAAAATAAAAAAATCTTTGTTGGACATTCTCTACGTGGGTGAACTTTATATAAAAGGGTATAGAATACATTACTTTATAACGTTTCATATGATTAAAACGAATGTTTAATACCATTACTGCGCTCGAGTATTTTTTTTATTTATTACTAACCAATTATAAATTTATTTGTAAAACATGAAGTGGGATTATATTATTTGGATTGCCGTTCGAGCGTTTCATGCACCCACGAGCATCGGATTTCGTCCCGTCGTGTCCATGTACTTGCAGCAAGTTTACAATTATTCAACCAGGAACTTAGTTTAATACAACGAGCGTTAATCGAGTAACGGCTATTCAATTCAAAAGCCCGTGGTGCCCCGTCCAGTATAGTCGGAGGTTAACGATTATAAGTCCACAGTGCACGTTAAACGGTACAAAATTACAGTGTACCATCATTTGGGTGTTTTTTTTTAGTTCATTTTCGTGTAGGTATGTCGAAGCCCGATCAATAAATCACCGGAGGCGTTCGTCGATATTGTTGCTGTGTGGCACATATTTATATTTAGTCAATATGGTGTACCTATATAATATAAAAAGCTGACAACATAAAAAGTTGTTTTTTCCTTCCGTGGGTTGAAATTTTTTGTCGAAAACGAGCGGTTGCGTAGCAAATTAGGCCCAAAAAAAATTACTGTTCTACTGTTTTGCGCCACCGATAATTATAATAATAATGCAATATTACCAGAAGTTTGTGCAAAAAGCTGTCGAACTTAATTTACACAGGTTCCGGACAAACGACTAGAGCAGAAAGTTACAAATTGCGTATAAACTTCTCACAGGTAACTACTTTATATTTAACGGTATAAGTTTTTTTATAAATAAAAAAAAAAATTACTCCCCCTTTCAAATATTTTGCACTGAGGTAAAATTTAAAAAAACGTTCTCCCAGAGTTTGGCGTCGTGTGCACGTCAAAAACCGAACGACTGAATTTTTTACGAAGAGAATGACCCTTTGACATAATTCCACAGACACGTAATATACTACCGTATACATTATACAGCTTATTATTAAATAATATTTTGGCTTTGTTCCTGCATCTCAAATAATGTGTATATTATTAATATATATGGAAGGTAAAAATATGAAAATTTGTTTTTTATGTATGCTTAAATCGTTGATAATAATACTAGATTTCCACACTGTGCTCCTTTTACATCATTAAAGTTCCAAAAGATCAAAAACAATTACTGTTCATAGCCAATGCAATACGTGTACAAAACTAGTATTGCGCCAGTCATTATTTCAAATAGATTATTCTTAATAGCTTATGTTAAACAAATGGCTATTATTAATTGTACAAGTAACTATATTAATTTAATGTAACATTCATTATGCATTGAAACTTAAAATTAAAATTATTTAAACGTTGTCAGTTATTTTAGTGCATATTTATTAAAACAAATGTTGAAATATTTATCTACTTTAAGCAATAATGAAATTATGTAAACAATAATTTTTATTAATTACGTTTCATAAATTTACCTCACTTAATAATTTGTGTCAATTTTAAGGGAGTAAATATTGTGACTTGAGTAAAATAAAAAACCGAATTTCCGCAAATATTTAGCTTACTAAATCTTTTATTATGTCAAAACCAATCAAATTTAGAAACTTCCTTGATAAATATGATTAAATTGAGTGATTTGAGATATTGACAGTGACAGGTATGTTATTGGGACAGACTAAAATAATAGACATATTATAACTCTTTTTTTTTTCCTGTGCTATTTTCGTTATTCGCTTACATTAATGTAAACTTTTCTCCTATGAGTTTTATCGTTTCAAATAAATTGTATATCCTTTTTTCTAATTACATTACTTAACATAATATTGTTGAATTAATGTTTTATTTGGTAAGTAAGTTCTTATATAATTATAATAATTTACAATCTAGTATTCTAGGTAGTTAAAATGTTTTAAGTAATTCCCAGAGGTGTTAAACGATATGTACAGTAGTTTCAGTTAAAATAAGTTACATTTTTAGGATCATTACCTTCAGTTTGCTATTTCAGAAATTTCGCGGTTCAAGCCGTATGTACATGTTAATTTTACTTTTAAGTACATTTAGCACACTGTTTTATTTTCACAAATGAATAATGGACTTAGTTTTAGTATCGTTAAGGGTTTACTAGATAAAATGAAATTGCATTGCTTAAAAAAAAAAAAAAATCTTTTCGTAGTAAACTCATAGTTTTTGTGAATAAACATTTATATAACAGATAAATAGCTAGTTTTTTTTTCTTATTTGGCGATTTGGCTGTTTTATGATGTATAAATCACAGGTACTGCTAATCCTAAGTGATCATAACATTAGGTTAGTTATTGTATGCAGCGGCATGCAAAAGTTAGATTTTGTATTTATAATATTTCGATTAGGATTTAGGTCAAAGCGAATTCGTCAAGCACCTATAACCATCTCACGATGACAGCGTTGGGTCTTCGAGGCTTGTTAATCTACATATTAATGATGATGAACATTTTGGTTAAGTAGGTCAAATGAAATATTTACTAACATCAAACTGCTTTAACAATCGAAGCCATGTATTATATGTTTTAGTAAACAGGCAAATACATGAGTCGCTTAATAGGAAATATGATCACGAACACATTCTACAGCCACATTTGATTAGTAAAAATCGTTGATCTTTAAAATAAAAGTTTCTTCGGATTGCTTAACAAAATTAATTTAAAACATTTCAATAAAGATAAGAAAAACAATCATCATAGTAAAACAAGACTTAGTTTGGAAAATGTGTTGATGTTGAACATTTTAATTAGCAAACTATAAAATACAAAACTTAAATAGAACAAAGTTTAAATCTTAAGATTATTAAAACTTGATTGGCTATAGCATCTCGACAGACGGTTATTTATTCTGTTAGAAAGTATCATGTCTTAAAAATAGAATATAAGATTCAATTTTAAGTTAAGTACACTATTTGAATATTGAATACGGTTCAAATTTAATTTAGATTATCAATAAGAGTTTTAGAACCATGACCATATAAATTGGTAGTGTCAGTTGTGCAAAATTGTTTATGACTTCGCAACGGTTTCTACCGTCTACGAAATTGTAAATGTTGTATGCAGAAGATAATGAATTATTCTCGTGTTAGTGTTTTGTCTTGTGAAGTCTTGCAGTTGTTTGTTAGTGACGCGTACCGTGAACAAAAGACAGAACTAATGGTATATGTAGACGGAAATTACTGAATTGACCGAGCGTTGTAATGGTTGTGGCAGAATCTCATATTAACTAGTTCCATAGTATATTAGACAGCTATGGACTTAGGTAAATTGCTGTAGTCGTAGACTTGTGTATGTTAGAAAACAAACTTGATATAATATTTTGTATATTTGATCGAAGAAGTGGTTTTTGTAGTGTGTATCCGACAACTGTGTTGAATCTCTTTAGGTCGGCATCCAGCACACGGTAATGTTTGGTTGGAAAATAATAGGACAACGTACTTGACTTGTGTGTGTTTAGTGTAGAATAATTGCATCATTAAATGGAATTTCGGTACATGCGTTGTTGTATCTATGCATACTATAATAATGACGTAAGCTGAAGCTTTTAAGCGGATAAGCATTTTTCGTTTTTATGCAACAAAATAAATGTATTTGATTTCACAACGTACATGATGTTAATTTACAAAATATGTTTTGATATTATCATTACTACAGTGTATGTATTATTCAATAATGTTCAATTTAACATTTCATAAAGACCTCACCTTCCTACCTTTAAATAAAAGTTAATTTTGCTAAATAGTTGATTTTGAGCCGAAACGCTAACAAATTTACCAGTAAAATTATGCAAAGTAGCTACTTAAATATGCATAAAGTAGATTTCAATTACACAATATATGTTGACTGTGACGTTTCTGTGTTGCAATATAGCTTTGATTTAATATTGTGAGTAACACTTAATCGGATTTATAAGTAATCCGCGTGGTGTAATTAAAAATGCAGCCGAGGGCTTTTCATTTTAATCAAATATAAATGTACATAAAGTAAAAATATAACGTTACGTTTGATATAAGATTAAATGAGACAAAATAAAAAAACTGGAGCATCAATAAAACTAAAACTTCGAATATATGTATATCAGGTGTTTTCTCATTTTTATAATTTCAACTTTAGTAATGACTATAAAACGTGCATTTGGAATCTTTCGTTTAGTATAAAATACAAACAACCCGGCTCGAGTTTTAATTTTACCAAGATACAATACATTCATTGAATAGTTGTTTAGGTAAAGAAACAAGACACATTGATCGTTTCTGTCATTGGAATTTTTTTTACTATAAATGTTGAGTTTCAATAAGAAGCTAAGAATTTCTTGGTTTGCCATAATGGCATTTAAGCTTTATTGCGCAGCTGTGACGGCATTGTTTTTACAATGATTTGTCTTTATTATTGTTTTGTGCTTGAACCCGTACGTTATCTTCCAGACTGTCGAGTCAATAGCTTTAAAAAGCAAGTTTAGAGAATAGAAATCGTACCTAAAAGGTACTTTATTGTGCAAAAAATATCAAAAACCTTTTTTCTCAAAAAGGATGGAATTATTTTTTATTTGACTTTCTCGAGCATAGTTTTAGAAATAAGATATTAAATTTAGACTGAATGTAAATATAGAGTAAGGTTATAACATACTTTACATATTTCTTAAAAAATCTGTAGTAATTTGTTTTATTAAATAAAAAAAAACCAAAAGAAGAAACCGCATTGAATTTCCAGGTTGCTCTAATGCACAACAGTCAACAGGTAACCGAAAAATAGGTTCATGGTGTTGTTAAATTTGCCTGTTGGTAACAAGGGCAACGAATTATTAGAGTAAATAGACTGCCAACCCTAATCGTATCGACCCTAAACCTAAAAATACAATTTTAAACACATTTTTGCTTTTAAAATGCTTCATCGGTATTTAATATTTCTACCATCTACAGATTCGCAATACGTTTATTTGAAAGTAATAAAATTACTCTTGAGTTCACTTTTTTTCTGACAAACTCATAAAATAAAAATAAAATTCCACATACAGTTTTTATATGTAATTTTAAATTTTCTTTGGAAAAGCCACTAAAAATAAAACGCTTCAAATAAAAGTATCAATACATTTTGTACATTTTACTTCCGAATGCAAGAAAATGTTTTATTTGTTTAGTACGTTTTCGACTGAAGCAGATTTAACGTCTAAGGATTCATAATAAATGAATCTGTATTCAACACTTTTTTTATAGCAGACACCACATAAACTTAAGAGCATAAAAACTTTTTTTTTAAATGCAGTGACGGTAAGAGAGTCTTTAACCGTCTCACGAGGGTTAAAATATAAATGTAATAAAGCTTTATACATTTTAAAAACTGTTAACAACATTTATTTTACTCAAAAATGCGGATGCTAACTACAGATTCCATCAATGTAGTTATATGGTAAAAAGAGGGACATTATATTAAGTCAGCACAACAATAAAATGTGGGTTTCAAGATTTTGACTTAATCCCACCATTTATCACAAAGTTATAGTGTGTGTCAAAGTCGTTACTGGAAAACCCTGCAAATTGTGTCAGAGCTTATCGTAATTTTGAAAACGTAAAGTAGTAAACTTTTTCAACTGATGACCCATGACAGTATTACATTATGGTACAGAGGTGTAAATAGTTTCATTTCTTCTAGGAAAAGACAACGTACAATTAAAAAATTGTCCATATTGTGTTTCTTTCTTTAACGCGTTAGTCGTTATTTATTTCACAAATACAATGATTACAGGGTCGTACAACAATTTTCAACAATCGATTTCAACGGACTTCTTTTGACCGCGTCTCATTCCAACTACCGATTTTGAGCATAGAGTCGGTGGATTCAATAATTTCTTAATGTTATTGAATTGCACAACGTGCACGCTGGACCTTAACGTTTCTAATTGGATTCGTTCGGGGGTTTGTTTGGGCGTTCCCGTTGTCTGTTTTGCTTTTCGGTTGCGGGCACGGAGAGGCAGCAACCGTTAATAACAATCATTAAACTTCAAAACTCGCTTCTCGGGACCACATATTATTATTGTAGTTACATCTGCACTATGTCTACCTCCGATTTTATGCTATATATATATATATATATAGATTTATTTATTATATGGTTGGTTTGGAGGGCCAGGCCAAGCGTACGCACGTGACATTTATTTAAACTATGACAAATACGCCACAATGTCCGTTTAATATTATACCTATAACTGTATGTATAATTACAGTATACATGTATACAATGCTCGTAGTGAGTTTTAAACGCACGCATACATGACAAAACATACTTGTCCGCGCTAGTATTGTATGAGTAAGTACACTCTCGGTGTTGTTGGCGTGTAATTTTATTTACGACCCTGGGCAGCGACGGGAGGCGAATAATAAAAACTACAAGTGATTAAAATTTGTAATACACGACCGGCGACTTATCTGGAGATTTGTTTTTAATTTGACGATTTATTAATGAAATATTGCGCGCGCAAACATCAATTTTTTTTCCCTCGTCGGCTCTAGAGTCTCTACTAGGTATATAAACCACTTGCTTGTGGTTGACACTGTATTTTACATTATATATCTATACTTATATACAATATAATAACAACAATAATAATTAATAGTCTTAAAACGGTGTGCGCAATTAAACACTTTGTCGCCTCCTGGCAATGATAAATGGTTCGCTCGTTTTACCTGCACATTATCCTTGGGTTTCTATTGTATTATTATCGCTAAAACGATTATAATATGCATTATAATATTAATATTATACTGCCGCTCTACTGCTGTTGTGTGAAAAACATCATTTGCAAAGCGCGGTATAACCATCGACGGACCTGTAACGCACGGATGCATCGAAATTGCCTAACCGAAACGCCGTGCGATGTTAACAGTCTCCTGCGGTCTCCGTCGTCGCCATAGTGTGTAAGCAATTGATTTTTTGTATAATAAAATAATAGCGCAGAATGCTTAATATTGTTTATTTATAGACGGTCAAACAGCAGCGCCTTGTACAAGTCGTGCAAGTTACAAGTGTATAACATATTATACATACTTATCTTAAAAATAGATTTAATAAAACGTCGAGCACACGCACCCGCCCACGCATAGTAATTATTTCCCTGAATATTCATAGAATGTTTCGTGACATTATGTACAGCGACTAAACTGGTTAAAAGTAAAATAAACAAAAGAAAAAAAAAAATAACCAAGTATTAGAGTACCTTATATCGATCGGTCGTTGGTATAAAAGGTTTTAATTTTTTTTTATTTAAAACAAATGACGACGTCTTTAGGTATACCTAATTTTCGCGATCAACAACATTCGTAAAACAACAGTTGTAATTGTATTTAAACCGTCGAGAACTATACGACTAATTAGCATGGTTTTGATAACTTGACCCGATACAGTCGTATACTACCACGCATGATTATTATTTAAACTTTCAGAACAAACGGTATCTTTAATGGTATTACCGATTAATAATTGACAAATTCATCACACAGACAGGAATTTATAACGTATCGATGCGCATGTAATTTAGTTGTTATTGTTGTACGCTACAAACGCAACCCAAAGTCAGTCCGGGTAGTTAAACATTGTATTGTAGCTCTTTAGTTTTTACACCTTAACTGTTATTTGGAGCATTCTAATTAATTAAATAAATGCCACTAACTCTCTTTTATAATTAAATACTTATAAATATTCAAAGCATAGAATAATTATTTTAATGGCGCAGGTATAACGGAGTAACAATACTATAAAAATTTTAAAACAAAGAACCCCTTTATTTATCCATTGTAAAAGGTTGTTGTACGAGTCATGGTTTAATAAAAATATTAATAAAATGTTTATCCGAGTGAATAAATTGGACATAAAAAAAAAAAAATGTAAAAAACGAACGCATGTTTCACAACTAGACAGATTAATTATTACTCTCATTCATATTCCAACAGTTTAGCGGCGATAAATTATTATAACTCGTGACATTTCTGTTAAAGTAGAAACATGTGATCGGACTTAATGAACCTTATATTGGGTTCTTTAAAAATGTAAAAACAGCGAATCTGGATTAAAGCTTGTGTCACAGGTGCGGCTTGTTCTTTTTATTATCGAAACGCAGACTGGTGTCGCTATAGGCAATTATATTTATTCAAGAGTTCTCAAAAGAGTGGACAAAATAGTAACATACAATTATGTAATTAAATTAAATTAAATAAAAGATAATGGAATTAACCGACTTGTTATCTACTCATCCCATCAGTTATATTTGTTTAACCCTTATCTCAAAATAATTGAAATTAATAAAATAACTAACTTACCCAAATCATATTAGATAAACGGTGTTAGGTTATGTGCATACATTATGTAACCTTTTTTTCGATCGATCGTTAAATCGATCGACCTAAATTTAATATAAATATTTCGTGGAAACGACGACGGTCAACTCACATAAGAATGACATTGCCGTGCTGTAACACTCCCACACTGCATTATATTAAATATATAAAGAAATAAGATATTCGATGTTTTATATTGTCCCTGATGTAATTTAGTAGATAATGTCCTCTTCTATGTTTTTTAGCTCTATTATTAATAGGGCTGAATAAATATAAAAATATTGAAAAAATAGTGGCAAATAAAAAAAGCTAAACAATAATTGTTATTAATTATTTATGAAAAGTTCTAATACATAATATACAATCATGTACATATTATTTGTAAACCGATAAATCATTATACTTTTTATTATAAAACTTACTTTTTTCTTAAAATTTGATATAGTATAATTTAGTGCACTACATTGTCGTATATAAATTACGCAAGTATGCAACAATTGCATTTCGATACCTTAAATTTAAAACGATTATATTATGACTTTTCAAAACAGAAATTGCAAAACTAAGAGTTCATATTTACTAGTATTCCGTGTCGTAACAGTAACACTACATCGCGGGCTAGTCTTTTTTTTACATTATTTAACAAAATTGTTTTTATCGAAAGTAACGGATCAGTTAGATTTGATTTTTATTCGTTAACGTTTTTCATTTACACAGCGGATGAAACAAAATTATTTATTTCGTTTCATTGCGTCTAAAATTTTAATAGAACGCAAATCTAATTTTAGATGCCGCGAGAAAACGTTTTTAATTTTGTTCAGTTTTTAGTTGGAAACAAATCCGATAGAAGACTAACAGTTAACATAAAATGCAAATTAACGGTCCTGAGAGTGCGTCCACACACATGTCTCTACAAAACGTACTGGGGACACATGGACATTGACCAATGCCGTATAGCACCATTGTATTATCGCAAGTATATACCTGCACATATCGCATTTCCTCGTTGCGTTGACGCGTGTATAAAGACCAACGAGCTGGACTATTTCTAAGATCAAAACCGTGTAGTAGCAGTGTATAATGACAGTTGAACGATTTAACAGCTACGGTAGCAACAATTCGCTGATGGACGTGTGTGCGCGCCATTAGAGGTATAAATGGCGAAATGGAATTAGAAAATGTTTTTCAACACACCGGCCCGAATCGATAGTTTTCTGTTAACTACCGATTTCTCCTTACATCGGTCCCCAGAGACCGCCGTCGGTGTGAACCGTAAAAATGCTGGTTGGCGTTTATCACTTTAAATCTAGAGGGCCGGTGACGGCCGGGAAAAAGTAGCTCCAGTCATTTTGTTGTGCCTCGATCGAATTCTCAACAAAAGCCAACTCCTCCCCCCCCCTCCGAGTTTGTGTGTACAAATATTTTTTTGGGTCAAACCGCATTACAGTGACATTAAATTCGTATAAAAATCAGTGCCTTATATGATACCAAATGTTTTAAACTATCTGTGCGGGTTTTTTCTTCGAGTCTTTACAATATTGTTTCAGTCTTCCACTCTTCTTCTAAAAAAAAAACAGAACAATAATTGAAAATAGTAATTGAAAAACAGACAGCGTGTGTTGACATTAATTATAATACAGTTATGGGTAGTACAAGCCATACTCGTAACCGTTTTATAATTAACATTCTAAATTCTCTAAATCAACCTCTTACATTCTAAATAGCACCATTTGTCCATTTAATCTTTGATATCACACTATTACTTAAATTCGATCACAGCCAACAGAAAAAGTACTCGAAACGTCCAGTCCATTCCTCATAATACCTAAAACTTTCACTTGGATTTTTTATGAACTATTATTCGAACATGTCACAGAAATGCCAGACTAAAGCTAAAATTATATTTGTATATATATTATACAACAAGAGCGGTTAGCATATAACAATATGTTCTAAATGCCAAAGAGTTTTCCTCTGAGCTATTGTGTTCAGAGAATATGAAAAATGACATTTTTCGATTTGACCGTTTCTCCGTCCTTTCCATGTTATTCGTTCCCGGAAGTTTTCTTACGAGTTTTAAAAATAATTAATAAATAAAGTCAGTAAACCGGAAGGTTGTGTTGTATTGTTTTTGTTTTTAAACCTTCGCGCAGTTATCGTATGGTCTAAACACAACATTTTACATTATTAAAACTTGCCAATAAAAATATATAAAACACCGTGTTGTATTCTCGGTATAAAAGTTTGTTATTCTTAATTCAACTTAATTCAAGTCAATTCAATTAAACCTTTTTAACTATAATATTACTTCTATACTATAAACAACACTTGTCCGAGTATATATGCGTGATACGAGCGTTTGGGTTAAGGGGCAAAGTCCACTAAAAAGTTTCCGTAGATATAAAGAATTTTATGGTATTATATTGTAAACATGATCAGTTTTTTTACTGTGTATACAGGACGGACAGTCACCAGTTATTAGTTATAGTGTTAGGAAAAAGTACTTAAAATGTTAGACTATTTTGCACTTAAGAATTTCTTGTTATACTATATACATATAACTAACGACATAAACGGAGTGAGCGACATTAACATTTTTATTAGATTCTTGTCAAATCCGAAGAGACGTTTATTAATCTGGTCTTGGCTTGACACACGCATGCAGTGCTTTTAGTTTTGGTGAAGGCATTTGTATGGTAAGCGTTTTAATGATTTCTGCAAAGAAACTAAGCGTGTAACTTGATACTTTTAAGAAAACTCAAAATGAACAGTTATTTCATAGAAACCCTGCAAATCAAAGCAACGCAACAGATAAATAATAATAACTATGATTATTAGAACTACTTATAATTTATAAAATATTTGACAACCGTCTTAATGTAAATGAATAGTTATTTTGATAAATATAGTAATAATAATCGTGACAAAAAATTTCGTTGCCAAACCGCGCATCTCAATAGAACTGTTATTCGACACTTGTTATATTTTGTGTGTTAATAATTATTTGGAGTGGAAACACTTCACAGGCGGATTGGATAGGTCCTTCGCAACTTTATCGATTACAGATAACGATGTCCAAACGATAGCTGTTCCATCACGTATTATTACGTCTGAAATAATAAACATAGAAAACTAACTTATCAAGTATCAGTTTTATTTAATATTTCCAAAAATATAATATACTATAAAGAAAAAAATGCTTATTCTGATACAATATGATATACCGAGGAAGTCATTGGACGTTCCGTGATGAACAGACTCAGATTTTCTCCGAGCTGTGAGTCCTGGACCGACTTGGTCGTATTGTGTGTTGCGCATGCGCGGCAGTAGGTAACATCTCATTGGTAGGAAAAACAGCGCGTGCGCGAGTAATAACCAATGCGCTGTGACAATCAGCGCATGCGCAGTAACAGTTTATACATTTTCGTCCTATTTATGTTTTGTTGCTATTGGTGTGGTGGGGCGGATGCGCTGCTTGCCGTACTAATTAACATATTTTTTATATTATTTTTATTTGCTACTTATTACAATAATTGATATTTTTTATCGACTAACTGAAATCATATGTTTTGTGTACCTATACATATAATATAATATATTGACTTCGAATGTATGTATACTCCTTTGATATGTATTTATAAAGATTGTCGATGGTTTAAATAAAAATACCCTTGGGTGATTAAAAAAAACATATGTATTGTTGCAATAACAAATTTAATTTCTGATAATGTATAAATAATTGTACGCCGCGTAATTCATGTAAATATAGGCTATCGACATATAGTCGTTATTATAGTGTTTTTACTATTGTGTAAGCTGTCACTGCGATTTGTCAGCAATCATATCATTCTAATGTTATTCCATAGGCGGTTTCCACATGTGCACATGATGGACCGCAAACTTTTTGTCCGAGGTTTTCGAGTGCGTGAGTACGGTTTGCAAGCAGCTCGGATAAATACCTATGTTCTACATATTTGTACTGCCAGACTCTGTTCAAACACAGTGATCCACATCACAAGTACGGTCACTTACTTAAATTATTATCGTCGTGTATGTGTAAAAAAAAAATAATAGTGCACAATGACACATAACCATGTTTCTCTAAAATATAGTTATTACTTTTGGTAAAATCGTTTTTATGACATCTGAATATATTTTAGATATAAATATCATTTTATCAAGATAAAAAAAAATGTATAATTGTGAATTAAGAAAAAATAATTGTGAAGAAACATGAAGAAGAGGAGAAGACATACTTTTAAAGTAAAAAATGTTTATCTTGTAACCTTTTTAATCATACTTATATTAGAATTAAAATGTATTTCTGGTAGCGGGAGAAATATGTGCATTATAAATTATAATAGTATAATACTATTTTTATCAAAACAAGTTTGTTTTTCCACTTTTTATACTTAAATTGAAAATAACACAACAAGTACTTACATTTTTTGTGTACACTTAACAACAAATTGTAAACAAGAACAATTTTTCTTGACGTAATCATTTATGATAAAATCATTGTTCACTAAAATTACATTATTTATAGAAAAACCATTGGTTTTCGAATTTTGCTATTGTCTATTTTGTACAGTACATATTATTAAATCAATAACTATACCTATTAACATAAGTGATGGTAAATAGCATAACACATATATACAATAATTCGACCAGGTTTGTGTGATTATCAATTTTGGGGTCGGATATATGTAAATTATGATTATTGTTGGCATTATTGTGGAAATAAAAGTGCCGTTCAACTATTATAATTACATCCGGATGAAATTAGAGGGATGGCTGAATACGATTAATCACAATACAATTTCTCGCTGTACCACAACCAAGCTGACGATAATCCGAGGTCGGGTATAGGTAGGTATGGTCCAATCAATAGCTGATGTTATAGAATAGGTCCACGACCGCCAATGGTTAGTACAAGTTAATCTTTATCCACCGGCATCTCAAAAATACATGGAGAATTTATTTCCCATTAATCGGTTTTATTGATCCGTTACCACTTTTTACTATTTATTTGACGATTCTATCCTTTTAGTATTTTTATTTTACAATCTGCTCTAGGCTTAAACTTTATCTTGTTCAATGTTCGCTGTTTTACATTATTTAAATTGGTACATAAAATGAATATCACAAAAAATGAATAAAATAACAGCTAATTTCCCTTGAAACGATAATAAGCTTTATATTGCATAAATTACAATGTTCGGTGAAAAATATTACCAAAAATTATATTAAATAATTAAAAAAAAACTATATTTATCGATGTTCTTTAATTATCAAATCAGCGTATAGTGTACAATTGTAATCTAAATAAAACATGCCATAAAACTAAAGAAAAATTTGATTTTTTTACAATAATATACGATATGAGTAAAGATATCACGAGTATTTTGTAACAATGTTACAATATGAATAACATTTGTGAATATTTAATTAGATAGTGCAAAAATAGTTAATATGACATAGTTTTGCAATATTTGCGTCCAATTACAAAAAAATTATATAATATGACTTAATATATTTTAAAGTATATATATATATAGGTCATTCATGTTTTCTGTAACAGCGGAAATTTCGATGAGATATTTATAATATGCAAAAATTACCAAATATAAATATGTTTTTAAATTACATGTTGTACAATATTTTGGTTTTCAAAAATTTTTAAATTCAAAATTAAAGGGAAATTTGAGGGGTAACTTTAGAAACTCAATGAGCAACCTATGTTTGAAATTATATAGTTCGATTAGTTTATTTTTTTTTTTACAAATATTGACGTTTGAATCAATAATTTTGGTTAAAAAATGAATGATCTACAGCCACTTAAATATTTAAAATACTTTATTTTTCGAACTATCAGCTACGCGTATAAATGGAGTGGGATATAGCCATGTAGGTATGTTAGTTATCAGAACAAACACAAGCACATACTGTACATCGCAGGTCGACATTTAGGTATGGGTGATACTAATCAATAATTTCATAATAATGTTTTCATAGTGCCTATGTGTATTTAGCATTTACTTATAGCTATTTAGCCTAGTGTACTGCATTTTGTATACATTCGTAATAACGTTCAATAACTATTAAATACATTTGGAATTGACATTCATGTTTATCTGTGAGTCAGCTAGATAAAGGTCAGTACTTGCAGTTATCCACTTATCGTAAAATTAATAAAATAACAGAAATACGCCGTTAGACGAGCAACGTAGATTTAGATTGTAGGTAATATTTACATTTTATTTCAAGTTTGGTTTTATAAGCAAATTAAAAAGTATAATAAGTAATAACTATAGTCATCTTCAGTTATCAAACAAATTATTTTTAATTATTAAATAGCGTAAAATTAAATGTTATTTATGAAGGAAAAATGCTTAAAGCAGAAAAGAACCAACATTTTATTTAAAAAAAAAAAAAAAATTAATTATATTTTTATAATGTTAAGTTATCTTAAATAATAACATTTTATATTACTTTCCATCATGTATGTTTTTATAATTAGAAGGTAGTGGAAGATGTAATGGTTTACCTAGGAAATATAAAGAATAATATGAAATGTACCTATTGGAGTTTAAATACTTTTAAGTGCACCATCTATTTGAGAAACAACATTTTCATGTTTAAGTTAAAATTATTTTAAGAACTGATTGTTATTGAGAAAAAATATAGTTACTAAAAATACTTAAAACTGAATTATTTATCAGTAAAAATTACTATTGGATATTTCATTAACACTTAGAATGAATGATGCAACTACATACTAAAATATGTTAAAGAATGGTTGTTCAATTCATAAAGATTATAACATGATTAAATGTAATATAAAACTCAAGTGTTAAATAATGGTATAAAAACATGAGTAATTGTTGTTAAAACGAAACAAACAACTCCTTAACATACCAAGTCTATAATTGCACCCATCAAACTAAACATAAATTAATTTATTGACTGCCAAACCATTTAATAGGTACTAGGTAGGAAGTATAAATATGATAAGATAAGTAATAACCAAAATAACAATTTTATGATAATAAATTATTATGTAGGTTTTCTGTTCGATTGACAGTCATAGCATAATATCTGCGTATAAACATTTCTCCCGACTGCCACTTAAGAGCATTGTATCCAAGTACGTACAAAACACTCAAATTAAATAAATATTTAAATGGTTGTAGATCATTCATTTCTTAACCAAAATTATTAAATCAAACGTCAACATTTGTAAAAAAATTAACTAATCGAACTATATAATTTAAAACATAAGTTGTTATTTGAGTTTCTAAAAGTTCCCCTTAATTTTGAATTTAAAAATTTTGGAAACCAAAATATTGTACAACATATAATTTATATTTGGTAATTTTTGCCTAGTATAAGTATTTCATCGAAATTTCTGCTGTTACAGAAATTATGAATGACTCTGTATGTATAAATATATTGTATTTTTTAAATATTACCTACCATTTTTAGAAAAAAATTCATAATGACACAAACCCTCTTCCCACAGTAATAACCTAAAAAATATAATATATACGGAAAATGTTCAATATCATAACTATATACTATATAAGTATTATGATTAAAAATTAGCATAATATTGCAACTTTGCATATTTTTGTTTAAAAAAAAATATGTAGAACTTCAAATTGTTTTTAACTTAAAGGGTCTTGGCTGTATACATATTTTTACCGGAAAAAGACTACAAAAATAGGGTAAAAAATATCTATGTTCTTACATGCCAGCGGTTTCCAGCGAGTTTATTTTATTCTTATTACTTTTCCTTCGCTGAAGACACTAAATAAAATACAAAGTATGTATGTAGCCGGTGCGGGCGCTCGACGTAGATATTATGCTTGCTTTGTGTGTTGCATAATATGTTTTATCGCACATAATATATTATTGTCGATGCATATTATAAGGATGAACAGAATGAGACGCTAAACCGCACACAATTGCACGGCTTTAGCGATGCACAAGAGATTCGTTTTGCCAAGGGAAACCCTCGTTTGTGTCGTGTCTGTGACGGCCTAGATGAAGGATTGTCACGCAAACGATGGACGTGACAAGCAACGGCTAGGGGTGGTTTTAGCACAGGGGTGGCTGTAGGACAAGGGTTGTTGTATGTGTGGGAAGGTCGGATACATAGGTATAAACGGCACAGCAAATCACGGAACAGGCAGACGAACTGTATGGTTAATGGAGTTCTTCAATTGATTCTGTTCGTGGACACTGTCGGATTGCAAATAATTGATCTCGCCGCTTATTGTTTATGCACAAGCCGTCCGCCTTGCATAATTTACACACTGTTTGTTCTCACACTAAATACAGTACCTCTGCAAAAACACATAGCGCGCTGTCACCGTGACAATACATTTGAACAGTATTTATAATTTTTGTTTTAATAATAACACTTACGCCGAAAGTTTTTATTAATAAAACAACCGGAACGACATAGTATAATAGTATATGTTATCCTATTGTATGATATTATAAAGCATAAAGATTCTGGGAATACAAATATTTTTCTGTTAAACAGAGCGTTCCGGCGGGGTTTACTCATTACAATTTCTCCTAAATAATAACAAATCTAAGGAAAACACTTTTTTTTATACCTAAGCATTTTTTATAACTAAGCATAATAAAAACCGGAATCGTATAAACTGGTGGTGTAACATAAATGCAAATCATCCGAAAATCGGAATTTAAAGCAAAACCCGTGTTTTTATTCCGATATTCAAAATTTCGAACACTGTCAAGAATAATTATTATTTTATAAATAAAATGATAAACAAAGTAAGATTTTTTTATGAAATATTATGTATATATTGTTTGAAATAATTTATTTAAAACCTGTTTAATTCGCTAAACAAGATTTAAAAGGTAATTCCTTGTTTATGGGCTGGTGAAATATTCGCTTATAAAAAAAAATAATTTAACTGTATTCCACGTTATAACAGCCGTTCATAACGAAAAATAAGATTTATTTTAGCTTACATTTTTACAGGCTGAATAAGATTATATTTATACGTACTAATACTGCGTTTATTGTTGTAGTTTTTTAGACAACCATATCCGTTTAATTTTTCGATTCTTGGCTTTTGTTCGAGGAAGTGTGTGTTGTCTTTCGCTGTGTGTACTTTCTTATATTATTTCCGTGAATTTATAAGCAAAATAACTTTTGTAATTAAGAAAATGCGCGCAATGGCAAAGAGTAAACAGCGTCGAAAACGAAATTCATTAGAACGCGTGGAAAACGTGACATCCAAGACGTTCCATATAATGTTTAGCTAAGAATATTAATAAATGTGCAAAATGATGTTGTGTACTGGAGTACACTAATAGTTGGCGCATCTTAAATAACGGCAACTGTTCAACAATCTTCAAATGCAAATAATTAGAGAGTTGTTCGTCAAACGACTTTGAGGTGTATTAAGTATAATTAGATATCAAACAATTCACTAATATAAATTGCTTTGATTAGAATAAATGAATACATAATCCCTTTTGTAGTTGTCGTGTTCGTTCCGTCAAGGAATGAAATCTGAATTTAATTTGCATTTTCCTTCAGTCGATTTGTTGATGAGAATACAAGAATCGCAGATAAGTCGAATTGAAATAAAACGCAACGCAATTCCTTCAAGACTGGTTTATTATATTATATTTTTCGTTTTTGTCGATTTATATAATATCGTACCTTAAAGGATGCCTCCGAAATCGTTTCACAGAACCCAGACAATATTATTGGAAATGATATGTCGAATTCGAAATTGGATAGGAATGAAATAGAAAAATGTATATGTGTAAAGAAGATTTCGATGGATCACATTTGTGAACAGATAACCAAAATAACCATTTTTTTTTTTTAGATACCATCTCAAACGTACACTGCTGTTTCCGTTTTGTATTTACATATGTGTAACTGTAACATCCTAACTTTAAAATATAATAAAAAACAACCTCTTACAGTTATTTTGTTAAATAAAATAATATACGTATATATTAGGCTAGCAAGCTGTGTTGTTAAAGAACTAAGTACTAATAAATAAAACATTTTTTTAATGAATATACATTATTTTTTTCAATAAAACTTATTTTTTGAACAAAACCCAACACATTTTTTAAAACTCATCGTTGTTGCTATAGAAAATCACGTAATTTACATTGTTAATGGGTTTGGCTGGCGAGCAGCGAATTATAACGATTGTTTGGCCATGTAACGATTGTTAGAACTTTACAAAAAAAAAAAACTATATAAAATAAAAACATTTTCCTTTAATAAATTATAATATTTTGCAAAAATCAAACTTGTCATCGACCATGAAACAAACACTGATCGCGTAACAGTTTCTACGTCATCGGCATGCAACATTTTTTTTAAATTAATATTAAATAGTATTTCCACAGAACTAAAAATGTTGTAGAATGTAGTCCGATAATATCGCAGCGAGACAAAACAACTTGCATAACGAGTCATTAACACTGAAAGTTTTTTACCCGATGCTTTCGACAATCTGTTTGCGATATTTAATTTTCTGCAAATCAATCGACTGGAAGAAAAATATAATAATAGGTTTGCACGAATTGCGTTGCAAATTAATGTCTTTAAGCTATAACACTGGTAGCCTAAAATGGTATAGACTAAATTAGTGAAACTAATAAGGACTTTTTTAGAAGCGTATAATAATTATAAACATATTATCATTATACAAAATGTCGATGATATTGTGTTATAATGAAATAACGTACACCGCAATATATTTTAACTGATAAATTGAGAATGTATCGTCATTAGTTAAACAATAATTATTACAGTCACTGTATATGCTACGTATACAATATATGTATTTTTTATTTATAAAAAATGAAAAACTGTTGGATATAAAATATGTTTATTTGACGGGATTGATTTATGCGTAACAATTCATAGATGACATATACAATATTTATTATCGCGTTCAGTGCAATAAAACGTTTAAGCTTTAACATCATATTGTTTAATGTCATCGAACAACGTTCGATGCACCGTCTGCCATGTATCTTGGCAAGTCGTTCGTTAATATCGTACAATACCTATTAGTGGTACAAACAGGACTTGACATAGGAGTCCAAATATGAAAAATTCTTTTACAGCGCAATATAAATACAACATTTCGTAACGCAATATTCAAACACTAAAATTATACTAAAAAAAAAAAAAAAAAACAGCGTTAAAGATTCATATGTACACAATAGTACTATTTCGACTCGCTCGATAACGATTACTATTACGACAATATTACACCTACTCGTAGACCTTAAATGCAATCCGGTAAACACCATCGTCATAATATGACCGTTTTGTTTGTTTTTCAGCCTTTGAAAGCCGTTCGGTCATCGTAGCCAACCCGAGGGCTCGCGTTGTTTTAATGTCCGGAAAATTGTAACATGTTGACAACGCCGACGTCACAGGGCAGATTATTGGTCGGACTGGGTGTCGTCTATGTGTTGGCACAATACATGTATGTCACTTACAACAACGAGCCACGACGTTTCGACAACCTGATGCCAATCACGTCTACACAAGAATACGTTCCAGCCACTAACGCCGCGCCAATCGTACACTTGAACGTCTCCGAGATCACGTCCAAGGTCAGTAACGCCAAACCACCTTCCAATCGTACCCAAATGGCGCCGGTTAGGCCCTAGCGGTGTGGCTCGAAATACAGGACTAAAGCGTTTTAAAAAAGGGTCAGAGTGAACGGGAATATTGCTTTACCCCTCAAGCTTTTACTAAGGGTTTTATTATGGGCCTCGAACGCACGCGAATGTCAAAACTTGCCCAGATGATTCCAGAGGTCAGCTGCAATCGAAAATGTGATAAACGATATTTATCCGAATAGCCTAGAAAACCTATAAAAGAACTTTTTATATTTTACGGTTTTCTTTAAATTTCGATCAATCGTATTTAACCATACCATTGATAACTTTAAAAATATTATTTTTACAATTCATTTGATTTCATCAATCGAAAGAAGATGAAAATTTTAAATGTCCATAAAGTCGGCATTCGATGGCAACATTTCTAGCGATCATATAGAAACCACTAAAAATTTGCTATACAACGGTTATAAACTAGTATCAAAAATAGTCAAACACTAACTGTAAAGTATTAGCCCTCTTTATGATAGTTATGTACAAAATCACTAATATAATACAAAATACAGACAATTTGTTTGAAAAGAAAGGTTATCCTTCTTGTAAATGTCATTTTCGTAAGCTTAGTTCAAATACGGTATTCATTTGACACAAAACATCCCCCTTCTGAAATGTTATCTAGAACTGCCCATCACACAGAACGTTACCTAAGTATATCCTCTCTCCAATTTGGGCACCTCATAAGAAAATACTCTCTATAAACGGCTTCTATAGAAGCAACGCAAGAACTTCCAAATCGAAATACCTAAACAAGAGAGCTAGTCAATCCGATAAGATTAGTTTTACTGGAGTCTTATTTGAACAGCTTAAGAAGAAATCCTGTAGGAACCCCAGTGCTATCGAGGTACTTTGTATAATCGTATCTTATTGGATATGGTTTTCGAGTTGACAGAGTGTCAATTATTTGCGACTTAGTGTCAACTAGTTAATTACACCCACCACTGCGTGCGTTACGTTATCCAGCCACAACATCCAAAGATTTCTCAGGTCGTCTACCGTCTTGGAATTGCAATTATTATCGCCTGGTGGGTTTTCCAGCTCCCTTTTTGTCGTTTGTCAAAGGCTGTTGATGTTGTTCGACGAAAATGTATTATTACCGCATTATTATTCTTATAGTAACCCGGTTTTCTTTAGTCTCACCGATCGTGTTCATCTTTCTTTGCCGGCAATTAATTTACTTACTCGTGTGAACAACTGATAGGAGAACTCACCTATTGGATCACTCAGTCGATCCAGGGCATGATTTGTTTGAACTATCAGAATAATGCGCAATAGCATTATTATAACGGCAATACGTTTGGTTGTTGAGTTGTTACACCACCCGGATCAGACCAGAAAAAAAGGGCAAGGAAATAAAAGTGTTATTTAAGACACCTTCGCAGGGCGTAATTAAGGAGGGGGTGGATGAGGGGGATAGATCCCCCAGAGTCTATATTTAACTTTTTTTTTGTTCAATAAAAAAATGCTTAAAAAAAAAATCTATCAGCAGAAAAAATAAATAAATTATGATATTCACTTGGTTAAAAAATACGAAATTGCTAATGTTTCGGACCAAAATGATATATTCCATAAAAATATATATTTTTCGAGAGTAATTCAATTTAAAAACCAATGAGCTGAACAGTCTTAGTAATTTCAATGTTTTTATTGTTCGTGTGTACATCAAAATATCATTTTTGCCCTCCACTTCGCTCTGTGATAAGCTCCAGGCACACGTATTTTTATTTTTATCAGTGTTTTATTTTTGTTGCAGTTTGTTTATTTTTTTACCATTAAAAAAAAATGTACTTTGTTATTATAACGATTTTGTTCGTGATTAGATGGAGAATAAGAATTTTTTTTATCTAAAAAAAAAGCATTAGCAATTTCGTAATTTTTATCAAGTGAATATCAACATTTATTTATTTTTTTATGCTGATAATTTTCATATAATCAATTTTTTTTTTGAACATTTTTTTTATTGAACAAAAAAAATAAACTTTTGATATAAAATTGACACGAACCAAATCTAGGAATGGGTTTAAAAATCTAAAAAAAATATCAAAAATTATCTTTTCATCCAAATAATATATTATCAAGAGAAGAACATAAAATAATAAAAACATTTTTTTTAAACCACCCTAATGTACATTATATTATATTACAAACAAAATAAATTAAATGTTTTAATAATTATTATTTATTTAGGAACTTAAATGAAATTTTAATGTATTCAATATTTACATTTTGAAGAATTTATTATAATATTCTATAGGTACTAAATTTTGTAGAATTTTAAAGCAAAATTTAATAATTTTGTGTGCTTAGATATTAGTTTTAGGATTTTTGATAAAATAGTAATCCCAGCTATCACTCACCACTTTACTTGAAAATTTAGTATTTTGTATTTCATATGTAAAAAAATGTCTATCCCCCCTAAGACAAAATCTTAATTACGCCACTGCACCTTCTTAGAATATACCAAGTGGTAGTAAAATATAATGTAGGTTTATAATAACCAACACTTTGGAATGCTTAGAGAAAGAAGATAATAAGTGTGATATTTTGTTGAGTGAGGTAGACGATCGACAGCGTAACGGTTGATTACCTGTGCGGCTCTTATAACGTGTGTACGATCCCCGAAAGCATTATAGTTGATCTTTAAATGTTGGTAAAAACACACAGCATACGTTAAAGATGATAGGATAGAACGATGGGTAGCAAGAAAATAGAAGAAATACTTATCACCCCTGAAGTGTCGTTGTATATATTATGTACCTACCATTTCGCATCGCATCGTCAGGCAAAAAATTAGAATTTTAAATATTTACCTTTACAACAGCGTTCTGTGTGCACTTCAGTCCTCGGTGAAACCGGGTACTCTTGCATGTTTTATTATGTAAACGCCATAGCTGATGTTCAACATTTGTGTACCTAGTCTTTTTACTATTTAATGGCATGTTACTTACACGGACATTGCTGCCTTTGTTGGTATGTACATTTTGATGCCCATCTTAAAAGCGAAATGATAATAATATGTGTTTATAAGCTTTTCGGAAAAAAACTGAAGTACTAACGTTCAATATGTCAAGTAGTTGCGCTTAAGCAATATTTCAATCACACGCGAACGAGTCGTGCTAAAACGTACGAAAAGCAAAATATGATCTTTAGTGTGTGTGTGTGTGTGTGACCCTATGGGGGATGAGCTTATCTCACAAGCGCACACACGTGCCAACTATCCATTGTGTATTCTTACATGATTTTGCTGCTAAGTAGATCCATTGTCATACCTAACGCACTGTTCAATCAGTCCACGTGATTAAGATTCTGAATAAGCAAACTTTAGTTATTCGTCACGTTTTCTTTGGATGGACTATTTTGTGGTTTGAGAATTTTTAGCGCATGTTCAAATGAATACCAGTAATTTTAGCACTAAAAAAAAAAAAAAACCCAACGTCTTAGCAAGCAAAGTTATTTTTTTTATTCAATTTTCGTCGAGTTTTTGATTAAATCATATTCTCTATTAAGTCATCCCGTGTGGATAGTGTTTTTTTTTTTTTACTCTTCTCTTACTTATCTGATGCGTTCAATTCGGTGTGCATTCAGCATTCGACTATAGCACGTGCGCCTGTCTGAATTATTTATGCTCATTGTAAAACAGCCAATTTGAATGTCCGTGCCGATAAATAAAGAACAACACACATACATCACATACCGTTTGTTTGAATAGGCAGTCGATTCGTTTGTGTGTGAACGCAAGTGCGTGGTCCGTTTGACGGATTCAAAAGCATCAGTTTCAACAGACACCGTTTATATTATATATATATATATATATATATCATATATACCATTTGATGTATGCATTCATGTGTTACATTTCACATGTTATTATGCTCGAACCCCAAAGGCTTTAGGCACGTCTTTATTATACAAATAAATATATAAAATAAGTGTACCTGGTTCTTTGCATTTTTTTTTATCATAGTAACGTGACGCTGTCGCACTTAGCAACGGGTTAGAACATCTATGAAATATTTATTTATTGGGGAAATATTATATTGTGAAATTATGTACGATAATTCACAAACCCTCAAAAGTGTCAAAATTTAGTAAGACCGCTAAGTTTTAATTTTACTAGAGAATGAATTAAGAAACCCCGTTCAATTTAAACATTTTTGCTGGTCTTCTTATGATGGTAATATGGCATAAAACTTAATACTTTTTTAAAATTCTATACAATTTCTATACAAAAAACGAATCCGTTAAAATCATCTATAGTTTTATTTATCACTAAAATTTAAATATGTTTGCAATTAAATTGTTTATTGTAGAGCGCAACAACTAGAAACAATATTTTAACGTACATAACGTTTTAACGTACAACTCAGTATATATATATTTTTTTAAATACATTAAGTATTCTTAGAATAGAATTATTATTATTATCCACAGAATTATTTGTATTAAGGTTAAAACAAACGAACACTAGATTAAATATAAAATTGGTCGAATGCTAAGCAAGTGGTTCGAAAATACAATTGCATTTCTTAAATTAACATACAACGCTTGAAAGGCGAAAACTAATTTAAAAATATTTTAATTTTAAAGTTTGAATCATATCATAATGACGACAAGTTATTATTTTATGCAAAGTGAATTTGAGAAACAAGATTATGTAGCTAATATTACTTTTGTTTTACTCATCAGATTTTCATTTTCATACAACCTACCCAATGTTTGCACTTCATAAACGCTACTGTATAATAACGTTTGCGACATTATTTTAAAGAAGCGTATTTGCTTATTCTTATAAAAATAATGAAGATCCGTAGTTGTCAGTTGATTTTGTTTTTTGTTTTACTTTTATCATAAAAGTAATTACCTTCAGGCTACATGTATAACAATAAAGCCATAAAACTTTTTATAGGAAGCTGTTCCTCGCTAGTATGGGTTTTGTAATTTGATAATTATAATATCTTGATTAAACTATGTACAAACAAAATGTATACATTGTTTTAAAGTTATTTTTAAAATTATAATAGTAGATAGAGACAATTTTTGTCATATTCGATTTATTTGTCAGCTGTCTATACATCATACTTATTTAAATAGGCCCGTGCTGTTTATCTAATATACTTAACGTAAGTGCATTATATAAACTGTATAATACAATCTGGGTTTTGACGATTTCAAAATATCTATATAGCACACGAATAGCAAAAGTTAAACGATTTAAGACCATATAAGATATTGTCCTTTTATGTAATTATCTTTACTAGAAAATGGAACACACTGTTATATAACACGAGAAAAGATAGCAGAAGCTGATATGTCCCTTTTTCCAACTTTCGGGAAAGTACAATTAAAGTTCTCCAGTATTATATCTATTCTCATGTATTAGCTCTTATCCGAGCAAAAATAGCAATAATACCTAATTAAAAAGCAC
Organism: Adelges cooleyi; assembly: GCF_023614345.1. NCBI lineage: Eukaryota > Metazoa > Arthropoda > Insecta > Hemiptera > Adelgidae > Adelges > Adelges cooleyi. The sequence continues at coordinate 4,480,664 of NW_026095751.1, forward strand.
CCAGCCATACAATATTTTGCTACTTTGTCTAATATCTACATACATGTAATGCATATCTGTATGATATGCAGACTTTCTGTCGTCCCGCCACAAAAATATAAATGTTGCTATATTTTCCGTCAAAATTTCAATCGAAAATAAGTAATGTTTTGTAGTCTTAGTCTTACGCTCTTTTCGGGCGTATATTAAATATAATTTCTAAAATACTCGAGATGTTGTTTACGCGGCTGTCTCGAGACAAATGCCAGTTTTATCTTTAAAGGTCATCACGTATTTTATTTTCCAGGTTACTGTTGTTGGAACTGAAGGTGATAGAACGAACAACAAAGCCCCCGCGTTGTGTCCGGAAGTTCCGCCCGGACTAAGTAAGTATACAATTAAAACCGTTGCCGTTAAGTTACGCGACGGGACATTATGTAATATAATAATAATAATAATAATACAGGCATAAAATGGATTTGTGTTTTAAGGACGCGTTTAGAGACGACCGCTTATAAATGTGTGTGGGTGGTATTGTGTACAATAACTGTCTTGTAAAGTGTTGCAGTTTGAAGTAGTGGTTTCGAGAAAGCGGATTTTATCTATATTATATATAATAATGGATAAAATCCTCAGACAGTATGTGTCTTGCACGGAAGTTCTTAGTCTCCGTCTCTCTCTCGCTTTCTGGTTAAACTTTGTAGTTTATATCATACATAAGCGACATTCCAATCTGTTTTTAAACGGATGAGTGAAAACCAACTATTGGAACGTTTGCAGTACAATTACAATAACGGAGTAATTTCAAGCATCTGCACTAGGTATATAAAATAATTTTATATTTTATATATAATATATTATATATATATATATATATATATATATATATATATATAGTGGTACTGTTACCTATTCACAAACAAATACAGCTTGGAGAGTAGGTCAGTCGCAAACAATTAAAAACTAAATAACATTCCGGAATAGTTGATAAAAATTAAAAAATCATATTTTATACAGTTAAAAGTAGAGGTCCCTATTACACGTGTATTCGATTACACGTGAAACCCGTGTAATTGACATACACGTGTAATTATAAATACACGTGTATTCAAAAAAAATTATTTTTGTTATTAATTTTAGTTTTACGTTTAGTATCATGTCTATTTAATTATACGAACTCAAACACAAGTATAATTGTGTAAATACGTTAACTCAAACTACAATTGTTGACAAAATAATTTTTTTTAAATACACGTGTATTTATAACTACACGGGGTTCGTGTACACGTGTATTTAAATTACACGTTTAAAATCACAGGCAGTAGTTAAAAGCTGATTTCGCATATTATGGTGTGCATTCGGTATTCGTTTTTAACCGTTGGTGAAATCAAGGTGGACTGTTTCGCTACTCTAGTCCAAAAATGATTACCATGCTTTTCGTTTTAAATAACTTTAACCATTTTGATTTTCCAAATGATTAGTTTTTCATAATGTAGTCGACTGTCCACGTCGTTTGCCTAATTGAACTCGAACAAAATGTAACGGTAACTACAAATCTGAATTGAATCATTTCAAAGCAAATGTTTTTGTAAATTACATGCATAGATATAAATATTTCAACACTTTAATGTTATATTTTATTAGTTAATGTATTTTGTAAGCCAAAATGTCGTTCGGTAAATATAACGGATGATTTCGAAAGTACCGAAATGGTCGACTGTTTCGAGAACCCTCAAAAAGTAAATTTCACGGCTATTCATCATCATTTTCCACGTCCCTTGGCAAGATTTCCAAACCAATATATACACATTAGCCACACACAACCGCTATGTTCCAAGTAAAGTTTTTTCGACCGCATTCAATCAATATATTGTGTGGTTATGGTCGATTCACAACATTATTTTTATTTTATTATTAATATTACTACCTGGCTAATAAAATTCACTATTAGAGGGTGGCATTTATTAAAATTAAAAAAAACATTTTAAACGCTAATAGCTGTATCACAGTACGTAGAAAATTATAAGTTATGAAGGTACTTTTACGCGATTTTTTAAAACACAATCTCTAAAAATATTATAAAAAAACCATTCACTATAAAAGGTAATACGAAAAATTGAACAATATTATTTCAACTCCTATTGAAATAATTCAAATTAACTATACAATGCCGTAATAAAACTACTGTCAAAACTAAGTAATCAAACACTATTCATTTGAATTTGAATAGTTATTTTAAATAAAGAAAATAAGTAAAATCGGATATTTATGCAAGTTAATACAATTTTCATTTTTTTTTTTTGCATTCAGACTCCTAAAAACAAACCCGTACAGTTCAAAATGTATCCAGATTTACACTTAAACTAGGTCAGTCAATAAAGACAAATAAAAAGCAAAATCGAATTTGTTTTTCTTTGAAATTAAGTTAAGCCATAAGTACTACTTTATCATATTTTAAGTTCTCGTAGATTGAACTGGAGTTTTTTTTATTGTAAAATCTCTAGAAAGTTCAATAAACATATTTTTATAAAAAAAATATTGCGAACGTATAAAGTAGATTCAAATCTTTCATCAGTTTGCAATATAATTTCCGAAAAGATTGTATGGCGTCTTCTTGAGTAATTTACAATCATACACATATATATATTTTATGTATATATATAAATTGACAATTGTATGTGTACCGATAGAAGTAAAAATAGAAATGAATATTAAAGAGCCACGAGTCGAATCCCATTACTGTACACTATTATGTGCCGCACTCGTATGCATACATGAATACACAATACATTGTAATGAATGGTTATTGTCAATGATAGTATATGAATACACAGGATAATGATACAGCGATGCCAAAACCCAAAATGTGACAGCCGTCTGGTACACGACTGGGACACACGTCAGTATAGAACAGCAGCACGTCCCCGCCTGTTGTTTTGACGTATCCATTTGGGAATACACGACGCAATATAATAATAATTTCTTGCAGGGTACTACACACGTCGACACATCTATATTTCAGCTAAATGCGACAAACTCGCGGAATGTACGCTAACGGTGTACAGCTTCGGTATTATGAGCCGTAATTAGATTTTGACAAATACTAATCCGTTGTGCGCGTACCAGCATTTCAACTTATTCGTTGATCAAATGCAGCCCCTAAAGGCGAAAACAATGTTTGGCTAATGTACTTTTTTCCCCCAGACACTACAAGTTACACAGTGCACTACTATACTCTGTAGTCGGGTTGAAAATGGCAAAACCATAATATACAAGTCATAACTCATAGCTGGAAAACCGAAAGATTCGTACCGGGTCGACGGTTCTTATAGCGGTGACGATAACAAATCGTGTCCCGTCTAAATCTTTTACGACCCCTTTGTCTATGCGTTTTACGTGACACGGATTTTCGTGACGATTATACTTTATGAAACCCCGCTGCCAAATCATTAGCACATAATATAACTTGCTCGAAAACGAAATCTACTTACACTAGAAATTATATCAATAAAAAACCAAACCAATATTGGCCATGCTAAAATAATAATAAAAAACCTTTTTGGACCAATAACAGCAAAAATGTTCATATAGTTGTATAATTTTTTTTTTAGCTAGAGGACCTTTTTAACACATCAATTCAACCAACCACATAAACTGTGCAAATTGAGTTTCATTAAATTGTGAAAAAAATAACAAAAAACTACCCTTACAATGAAACCCAATAACCACCACATTGTAATCAGTTCGTATAGACAATCGTACAAATATATACTTATTGAATTGTACAATTACGCAGAAAGAATGCCAAGTTGTTATACATTCAATAAAAATAGGCTTGCCAAGTCGGGGTCGCCATGTAGACTTCCATGATTTTGTTGAGAATCGTTTAAAAAAAATTGTCTTTTATTATTAAGCAATTATTAATTTAAAAAAAGTATAAAAATGTAGGCGGAAGAAATGTGTTTTTATGATATACAGCTCAGGAGCGTATTTATGGGGATGGCTAAGGGCTTCCACCCCCCCCCCACCACCACCACAAAAAAAAATATCTAAATACGTCCCTGATACAGCTTTAAAGCTCTGTATAGTGAATGAACTATATCAGAAAAAGTTCTGAAACTCTTCATTACACTTTTACATGCCAAGGCGACTCTAATAAGACCTTGAATAACAAATCCGTTCATAGATTTCAGAAATCTACGAGGCTAAAGAAAAATGTAGCTAAAATTGACATTTTTTTGTAATTGTATAGAACTTAAAGAATTTATTTTTAGCTTTGGTGCGGAGCTGAGAAGGTATTGGTTTCACAATGATGTGTTTTTTTTTTGTGTCTAGACCCACGACATCTTGTAAGCCACTGAACCGATTTCTTCGTGTAACAGCTCTATAGATAAAAAATTATACTTCAAAGGTACTTTAATGAGCTAAAAATTAAAAAAAGTAGTCACCCCTTCCCCATCAAAATCGAGAAAAACACCAAAAAAAATTTACAAATTTTTCAACTTAAAATTACGATGCTCTATAACTTTTTTAAAAATAGTCGGAAAAGTTCCAAATTTATATGAATTGTTCTACAAACATAGTACTATCGATAAATATTAACAAACCAAAAAAATAACATAAACTTTCTTCCCTTTCTTCTAGAAGGGATAGAATTTTTTTCTTTATTTCACTTTTTCAAGCAAAGTTTTAAAAATTTAGATCTGAAAGTTAGACCGAAGGTAGATCTAAAATGGAACTATAACATATACAATTTTTTTAATAATCTGTAGTCAAACTTTTTTTTTATTAAGGAAAAACACCAAACATAGGGTAAATGTACACTTTGGTCGTAGTCTGTTTCTAGGTTGCTATGTGTGAGTGAATCAACAGTCAACGGGTAATGAAAATATTTTCATTATATTGTTAATTACGATATATGGGTAACTATGACAGTACATTTTTATAGACAGACGATCAACCCTTATCGAATCCACCCTACACAAGACTAATATTAAATTTTAAGTACATTATTGCTGTCCCCACGATATCTTCTAAACCGCTATAACTGTTTTGAACATACTATCCACAAATTCGCATCGAAGTGTTTATTTAAAAGTGATTTTATCACTTTCAGTTATAATAAAATCCGTAAACCTGTGACCTGACCCCACTGTACTGTTTTTATTTCATTCCTTCTTAACCAATCGCACTCAAGCCGTAAAATATGAAAATTATATTTCAGATCAAATTAATACTTTATCCGGCGTTCCTCAGGGTGATCACTTATCACCCTTACTATTCTCAATATTCATAAATAACATTAATAAAATTTTAAAACATTCAAATTGTCTTTTACTTGCGGATGACACAAAAATCTACAAGAATATTAAATGTACTAATGATGCATTACAACTGCAATATGACTTAAACAGCCTTTATCAATGGTGTGTTGAAAATGATATGTCTTTGAATATTGATAAATGTGCTATAATCTCGTTTTCTTTAAAAAAAAAATACATTACTTTTTGATTACAGATTAAATAATTCCAATTTAACACGTAATAATGTAATTAAAGACCTAGGTGTTTTTTTCGACACAAAACTTTCATTCAAATTTCATGTTCATTATATAAGAAACAAATCCTATAAGAAACTTAGCTTAGTAAAACGTATGTGTAAGGATTTTTACGATGAATCAGCCCTAAAAATCCTGTACTTTACGCTAGTTCGTTTTAACTTTGACTATGCCTCTTTAATTTGGCGCACTAATAATATTATCCAAAACCATAGTCTATCTACTGTCCAGAATAATTTCTTAAGATACCTATCATATAAATATCATTATAAAAGATCTCCTCATACTGGGTATGATACTGCTTGTAATCTCTTTAGAATAATGCCCCTAAATAAAAGATTTAATATCTTAAACTGTACATTTTTATACAAACTATTACATAATATTATAGACTGCCCCGAAATAATCGAACGTTTAAATTTTAGAGTAAACCAATCTAATTCCAGAAATAATTCTACTTTTTATCTTTCTTCTACCTCCTCAAACTATATGCTATATACCCCTGCAAATATACTTATGTCTGCAGGTAATTCAAATAAAGACTTAGATTTATTTAATACTACCTTACTTAATTTGTCTAATATTTGGTCTACTTATCTTTTATTTCTCTGCTTTTTGTTATCATATTTTTCTCTCTTCTATTTCCTCTACTCACATCTATAATCCACTATACTCACAATATAACTGTTTTATTTATATCATGTTATTATTATACATTATCTTTTAGTTTAAATACCTAAATAGCTATTTAATATTTGTATATATTTATACTTTTTTTTGTTTTATCTTATTTATATATTCACATTACTTGTAACCCATAATATGTGCACTTAACACTTAACACAAACTGTCATTACACAATATTTTTGTAATTGGAATTTATTTCCGTAAATAAATAAATTATTATTATTATTATAATTAAAAATAACATCAGGAAGAAATTTATATACCGTACTCGCAGTAATACAAGAATTTTCAACGTTATGGTTTTCATTAAATACGCTTTTTTTCAACTCAAAACAACTAAACGTTTCTAAACCGAATACGAACACATATAAGTAAATATGATTTTCAGACGTTTATTATACAAACCTACATTCACGATTAATAGTTTTGCTGGTATAACACTCCGCATATGGTGGATTATTCCCACCATATATATATATATATATATATAAGCTTACTGATCAATACGTAACAATCATTATTGAACCGGACACTAATGAGAACAGGGCTCAAACTATATTTTATTTGAACGATTCGGAAAAGGTCAGAATTTCTGTTTTATAAAAAATGTTTTAAAACTAAGTGACCGAAGGTGAATTATCTTATAGTATACATTATACAACCAAGATAATTGAATAACTTTTTGTAAATTGTTACACATATTATATTATAATCATTTGTGATTACCGTAAAATAACATGTTCGACAGTCTTTATAGGAAAAAATTTTCTTGACAATCAAAATGTTTTTTGGAATGGCTGCTACAATCATAATTTCGTATAATTTCAATATAATTAAAATATATCAATGTTTTTACAAGTGTTAAACTATAGGTATTTTTATAATTACTCAAAAAATCTACAATAAAAGTGGTACAAACGTTTGTGTGTTTTCAATTATATTGAATTTAAAGTTTATACGAAATATTTCGTTGTACAAATGTTTATTTTTGTAGTTGGCATTGTGTAGGCAAATTTTCACTCGTCTGAAAACAATTCCAATTTATCGGTATTAAAACATTTTTTTTCTATAAGTTTATTTATAATGCATTTAAAATTTAAATGCATTATAAATGGTAGCATTGAACAATTTCCATTAAAAATTACTCGTTTAGGTAAAAGACCAAAATAATTAAATTCAAAAGCAGTTTGTACGTTAAAAAAAGCAATACTCACATAAACAAACAATATTTCGTACCAAGTTTTCGAATGATCACCGTGTACACCAGTGGACGATGCGATTGTTCTAGAGCTAAAATTTAAAACAATGGCTGATATCGGTTAAAAACAATAACTGCTCAAGTATAAAATTACAACGCTTTATCATTTAAATAATCACACAGGCATTTTGATTGCCGGAATACGTGACTTACTTGCCGCGTTTCCTACCTCACTCTACCGAATGGCTTATAATAAATTCTATGCTAAACGATCAGTTCCGCAATAACCATGGCAATACAAAATTCGTTCGGTTTTATTGGTTTGGAAACGACAGAAAGTTTAAGGGGTTAATTAAACCAATATTAGTCCATTAATTTGCAAAAACTATTCACCGAACGTTAAGCTTGGTCCTCTGGTCGTTATTGCGTTATATTAATTGTCTTTAGCGATTACTTCGGTTGTAATAACACTGTTTGCCTTCAACATTCTCGCACCTTCTAATCTGATTTCATTATATATTTTAGTGTCGTGTCGATTAGCAATAAACAATTGGGGCAGTGATGGATACATCGGTGGCGCAAGCCGTGAGGTTGGGACGTACACATTTTTAAATTTATTTTAAGTACACATTCAGTCTAATTTTTACACCTTAATACCAGAAAACCTGCTCTAAATTGGGAAATAAAGAAAGTTTTTTTTTAATTACACATAGTAAAGTTGTATTAAAATTGAAAGATTATGTCAAATTTTAGGGTGTTCTTACTGAACTTTTCAAAATAAATTGAAAACATTTCTTTTTAAGTACCTTAATACGTTTTAGAAAGTTTTAAATTTCAATATTTCAAAATATTTGGTACTAATTTGATCACTTATGTGGTTATGTAGAACTTTGCGCGCAGAAAACAATAATGGGCGTATACAATACAAATCGTTAGTCTTACGTACCTACATAATGTGCAGGTATGGTATTTTGTTGTGTACTGTTTAATGGTACAAGTTTGTTCGTATTGCACTAAGACGGCAAATTTAATTGAATAGTCAATAACGATTTGTGGCCATCTGCGGATTGCCTCGTAATTAACTAAAAGCTTAAACACGCCGTTTGCTACTTGTTTTGTTGGGGTGGTCCAAATCAACTAAACTATGCATACGCGTTTATTGGAAGACAAGCGAGCCACTAATTCCTCCAGACTTTATTTTTTTTTTAATAGGACAAAACTATAAAACATACTATAAAAATGACAATTTTTTTAAACTATATGAATAGAGTATATTATTGAGTATAAAGTAAAGTCAGCTTGTATTCAGTTTCATAGCCAAAAAAACCATTGTCTCGTACATTCTTTGGTCTTTGTAAGCATTTTAATTTTTGTACGTAAGTTCGGCAGCAATTTGCTATCTTTAAAATAAACATTTTTCATAGATTAAAAAATGCTTATTCACACTGACTGGTGTATATATATTATAAACCAGTCCAGTACGTTTTTGAGGATTTTATATGTTTACATTATGATAATAATAATAACATGTATTATTTATAACTTTAAAACACTTGAAAAATATATTAAAAACTAATTTTAGAAGCGAGTGTTTACATTTGGCTTTGTAAGCTAGATACATAAATTATAATATCGTTGGTATGTGCTTTCGTGCGGGAGTAAGCTTCCCGTGCACGTTTGGTACAACGGAAGTTCATACATACAATAAATAAGGATTACATTTTTTATACTCATTCACACCCTAATAATTCATTAACTTGTAATAAATAATAATTTAATACTATTGCCATTAAACATAACTGAGGAGAAAATATGGACCACGATAAAATGGTCTACGATAGTATATTAAGGGGTATAGTTTTCATTTGTAATATAAAAAAAAATATATTTTCAATTGAAAATATCAATAAAATAAAACACTAATTTATTTAATCAAATGTTTTTTTTTTTTATAAAACCAATACGGTTACAATATAAAAATATATATATTATTGGGTTTTCAAGAAGTATTCAAGATTAATGAATTGCATATTATTATTAAACTTTGTTGAATGATCTAAACTGAAATAGTCTTTAGGTTCGTTTCAAGTTGATTTCACGTTTATCCACCCAATAATATCTCTTCGATGAATTTTGTGCAAATTGTGCGTCAGCCTGTATAAATTATATTCCACTTCGATAAACGTTTTGAATTAATTCGTATTATGCGTAACGGCCAACAAAGTTAATCGCGTTCTATTGTTTCTACTTTACAGCTTTAATCTACATTCATAACGGTGTGGTTCACTCTAGCCAAATTCATACTCGGTTAAGATACTATCGGTTGTGTTAATAATTAATATTATATTACTCAGCACGGCTTTTGAATGAACGTATTTAATTTTAGTTAGTTTTTAAATGGACCCAACCTCTAGATATAATCGGGTAGGATACTAGTACAATACGCCAGTCTTATTCTATAGTTTATAAAAATCCTCAGTGTTAATAATATATAAATAATATTTTAGTACATCCTGTATTCTTAGAAGTTAACCTTACTGTTTTCCATGTCTATAGTTAATATTATCATATTTTTTTCTTAAAGTAAACCACTCTCTCTCCTACCCTCTACCCATGACTCTCCCACCTAAACATGTTCGATCTAGCGATGTTGAATATGCGATAAGGAACTCTCCTCATCACAAAAGCCCGGGATATGACCTAATCACAGCTGAGGTAGCTAAACAACTTCCCAAAAAAACTTTACTTCTCTTAACTCACATCTATAACTCTATACTTAGACTGGCATACTTCCCTGCTTTATGGAAATTCTCAATCATCATTATGATCCCCAAGCCTGGCAAACCCCCCGACTCTATATCCTATACTCTTGGAAAAAAGCTTATTTGCACAGCTGCCTTCCTTGACGTGTCTCAGGCATTTGACAGAGTATGACATAATGGCCTACTCTTCAAACTCAAATCTATTCTTCCACCATACTATTTTCTTTTGTTTAAATCTTATCTAGAAAACAGACATTTCGCCGTTCGATCTGGCTTCTCCTTATCCGAAGTATCACCAAGTACCTCAAGGATCGGTATCTGCGCCTCTACTTTTCAATTTATTCACCTCAGATCAACCTACCACCCCTAACACTACGACTGGTGACTTTGCCGATGACAAGGCGCTTCTAGCCATCCATTCCGACCCTGAAATAGCTTCAAACCTCGTACAAAATCATCTCAATCTCCTTTCAACATGGTACAAAGACTGGGGGATTAAAATCAACGAAACAAAATCCATTCATTGTACATTCACACTAAAGCAAAAAGTCTGCCCTCCCATCTACCTCAACAATGTACCTCTCCCAACCGCCCAAAATGTCCGATACCTAGGTCTACATCCAGACCGCAGGCTAACTTGGGCAACCCATACCCATAACAAAAGACTTGCCTTAAATAACCGCTCTCGCCAATTACGGTATCTCCTCACGACACAACATCTCAACCTAAAAAACAAGCTCCTACTATATAAACTCCTACTCAAACCGATCTGGACATACGGTATCCAACTGTGCGGTGCAGCCAAACCGTCCAACCTAAATAAAATACAAGTCTTCCAATCAAAATGTCTACGCCAAACAACCAAAGCTCCTTACTATTCTGCTAACGACACTCTACATAGAGATCTAGCCATTTCAACAGTCCAAAACGTTGCAAAAACTTTCTCCAAACGCACACACTCCAAATTCCTCAGCCATCGTAATCCCTTGATTTCCGAACTATCCACCAACGCAATTCCTGGTGACCCCAGAAGGCGACTTAAACGTACCTGGTGTCGTGACCTACTAAATTAAAATATGTATATACCTTTACTTCCCCTTGATTTTGTATTCAATCTCATTATCTCACAATAGCACATTTAAAATAAACTCCTGCCCTTAAGTGCCTCCAATGGGTGGCTTCTTCTCTCCTGCCTCAAGCCATGTCTCCTCCATCACATACGCTTATTGTAAAATAATAATTACAGATCGTGTATTTTAATAATAAATGTTAAAAAAAAAAATTTTAAAAAAATATATTTTTTCTTGTATTTTTGCTTTATGTATAACAGTGAAAAGTATCAACCCGACATATCCATGGTTATATATACTTATTATATTAATATATTGTACTCGGAAATGGCAGATCCTTCGAGGGCTGTTTAAATTAAAAAAAAAACGATAATGTATTCAAACGAATCAACATTTTAAATTATTAATAATCAAATTAATTTTATTTGCATAAAATATACCATTCCGAGTATACTTTTTGATTCTTTTTCAACATATTATTATGTATTTTATGATGTTTGATAACAATGTCCAAAGAACTTCATTTTTCAAGTTTCAGCCGTTAAATTATTTTTTTCCTTACATGTGTGACTTCGTAGTATTACACAGAGAAAATTAATATTTTGTTCCAAAAATGTTCATTATCGCGTCATTTAAGTATACCGGACGATTCATCTACATGTATATAAAGGTTTCTTAAATATTAAATAATGAAGGTTTATATAACCTTCTAGGAAGAGATCAACACCGTTAGAATAGGAGCTGCGTTAAATTTATTTTTAATGAAACTGCTTATTATTGAAGTTTAAACATTAAATAGCAATTTGACAACCTTCTGAGAGTTTGTAAGTAATGATTTACGACTTACCTACCTACTAGATATTATGCAAACTTCCCACTTTCCAACAGTTAAATACTTAAATAATCAATGTTTAATTTAACACTAAGTTACGATACCTGTTCCAAATATGTTTAGAAAAATGTTTAGAATATGATAGTAAATGAAATTAACATCGAATTACTTTAGTCAAATTGTATGTGAGTTATATGGATTATGTAGGTATTTAATAGAAATATGATATGTGTTTTAGATGGAACAGTGCCATTAGTCCTGCCAACACACGAAACTCTTAAAGAAGTCGCAGAACAGTTATCGTGGTTAAGACTTAACGGCGGTGGTCATAAAGCACCCACAGACTGTGAAGCCCGGTACAAAATCGCCATCATTGTACCTTACAGAGATCGCTTGTCAAACTTATGCACATTTTTGCTAAACATTCACCCGTTTCTAACAAAACAGCAATTAGATTATACCATATTTATTATTGAACAATTTGGTAAGTACACAATCATGTATAAAAAACTATAAGAAACAATCAATCGTGTAGTATAGTTGTTTGATTAGTAAATGGTTTGAATAAACAGGCTAGATCAGTTTTACTATTAATACCGAAAATTATGACTTCTCAATAAAACTCATATTTTTGTTTGAATACAATAACGACAAAATGATTTGATTAATATTCTTTTTTCAAATCTAAAATTCCCAACTTGGCAGTAAAATTGTATTTATGTATAGTCGTATCAAACTGGTAGTTTTTTATTTCTAGATAGATTTGTACTAATTCTAAACGCAATAAAACATTTCTGTGGTTTATAAGGTATCATCCCAGATGCAAAATCATACTGCTCATTGTTATTAATATTGCTTGTTTAACCTAGTCAGAATACTACAATTCCTAAAACATTGCTTAAAAATGAAAATGGCAAGGATCAAAAAGGCACAATGGTTTTTTCATGACATTTGACAGTTGGACAAATTTACGTTAATATACAGCGAGAAACAGGTTTATTGATAAAATATTCTTTTGTCACAGATTATGTGATATTTTCATATAATCTGTGCTTTTGTGGTAAACGGTTAGTGATTGATAAGCGAGATAATTCTAAATTTCGGCATTTATTTTGTACGAAAAGACTCATATTTTTGCTTTCACCTAAAATAACCCTTTAAATAGACAGGTTGTTTAGGAAAAACTTAAGCAACACGTCTCGTGGTTATATAATATAGTAAAGAAATAAAATAGCGAAATGTTTAAATAAACCCTTAACCACAATAATAACACACTATAGCGCATACGGCAGCAATGCAAAACCACCATCAGCGCACACAACGGACTCGCAGACAGATTGTATTATTTGGAAAACGGTAATGGTGTTTACCTTTTTGGTTGTCACCGTTTTAACTTTCAGGTGGAAAGATCAACAAAAAAACATTCTTAACTTAAGCCCTATTTACCTGGGACCAAACATAATATAGGTCGTTGTCTAACAAAAAATTGGTATTTTGAATTCATCGAGATTTATTTAAATTATTTTTATTGCAGGTGACGGATTATTCAACCGAGCAATGCTGATGAATGTGGGATTCGTGGAAGCGTTAAAACTGCGTGAATTCGACTGTTTCTTCTTTCACGACGTCGATTTAATACCGGAGAATGACAAGAACATTTACAGTTGCCCCCAACAACCGCGACACATGTCCGTTGCTATTGACAAGTTCAAATACAGGTAAATATATATGCCTATATGGTTTTTTTTTTTGTCGTTTTAGGTTTCAAAAAGCAAAGAAAGTAATAAGATTATATTCTCGGAAAAACCTTCCCTGAGCATCCGTTGCATATAGTATACTATATGACATTATGATATTAATATAATATTATATAGTATATTTTACTAAACCGGAAACTAATTAATAGAGATTTTTCTCATTTAATTTGTTTTGTGTATGTGTCGTTAAGCGAGTACCGTTAATTTTGCGGAAACTCGGTAGCTATAAAGGTTTGCCAAGTATTCGTTCAAGTGCTGAAATTTACCCCACAAAAAATATTAAACTCTTTTAGGTCGGTTTATTATAATCGTTCCCGTACTATTTTATACGAATAATAATTTAAAAAACTGTTCTCCGCTCTGTCTATACCGTATACGCAAAACTAATTCCAGCGAAAAAATCTCTTTGGTTAATTGTTGTAAAAATAAAAATATTTTCTTTTAAAACTTTCGAGACTTGAGAAAAAACAAACCCCATAAAACTTTTATCTACGCGTTTTCATAATATAAATAAGCAATCATTTATCCGAAAATTGAGTAACCATTTATCGATTCATCTCAGCGTAGTTATGTTGGTGACATAAACTAGTTTTAATTAAAATTATCTTAGCGAATGTGTTATTTTATATGTGTATATTTACTTTTTTAGAAAATAATGTTTGCCAGTTAAATAATATATTTAATTGCAATAATTCATATTATGATATTATTAATTATAATTTTATTTTTATGGATAATTTTCAACCATTTAGTCCTTAAGCAGACACGTGACTTTTGATCATAACTCACACTTAAATAAAGTGTGGCCGGCGTACATTTCTTATCTGAATCACAATGTAAGTAAATGTGACTAAGGTACATTCCAATCGCCTGCTTCAGGAAACATTGCATTAATTTATACTACTGTCATTTGTTGGTTTAATTATAGTCAATTATATGTAAATTAGCAACATTATTATTGTTAACTGGTGTTAAATAAATCACAATAACAATTTTATTGGTACTAGATTTATCGCCGAGTGTTGCGCCAATTTTTTTTTAACACAGCTGTGGTATAATATAATATAGTGTAATTTAGATCCATTAACAATGTGCCGAGTATAAGCAAAAGATGCCAACACAATTTAAATGAGTCAGATAATTAAAACAAGAGGAAACAGTAGAAAATAAAAAGTTGTTAGAAAAAATAAAATCAGTAGAGTGCTGTAATTAACTTTTTGAATTGGAGAGCTCGGTGTTCTGTGCCAAAACCAGACACTTGTATTTGTCCAAACGTTTCAACAATAACGATCAAATAAGCTGTCATTTGCCAAAGGGAAAAATTAATTTTGAAAACTCTTCCAATTATAAGTTCTTGTCTGAATTTCTCAAATATGTGAATTCGTCAAAACTCAACTCTATAAACTTTTTATAAAGTTTATTGTTTACAGTTATAATTTTATTTTTGCAAGACATGGGTAATTATGTCCAATTTTTTATTACTTATATAGGTACTCAAATAATATTATGTACTTAAACTCCTGAATACATTTTTTTTTTAATAACCTAATAATATGTTAATTTGTGTGTTTTATTACGTTTGAGTAAAATCTTTGAGCGAATAAAATATAAATAATTAATAAACATAATTTTTAAGAAAATTAAATAAAAAGTTAATCTTAAAAAAGTAAAATGGGGACTATACGTCATATTATCATATTTTATTATAAGTTTTCTAATTTGCTTATATCGAACTTATGTTCTTAATGTATTGTTGAAATTTGAAACGCAACAATGTAAAAGAATATTGTATTAAATATATTTATAATTTTATAATAATCTTGCTAAGTCTTTCTATAGAAATGCAATATGAATTCTAAAACTGATATAAATTTCTCATCGTGTGTCTTGGAAATCGACTTTTTTCTAAATGTGGACTGTCGTATTTAATTTATACATATATAATATGTTGTGTGTGATATTGTATGTATGATATTATATTTGAATTATACACACAACTACGTGTAAACGGACAGTTTGTAATAATTTTAAAGATAAAATATGTATGCATTTTGAAGGTATATTTTCGGTTGCGCTATGCCAAAATAACCGCGTCCTGTGTTGTACCATAATATTATTCATTTAAAATGCAAATATTTAATATATATTTACATAGCTACCTTGCGGCTTGACTTGGCAACATTATTTCTACCTTTGGGTTAAACATTTTTAATATTGTTTTCGTGTGTTCGTTTGCTCGTTAAATTTTTAAAGCAATTGTTAAAACGGGTTTTTTTTTAAATAAAAAGGAAAAAAAGGTTAGTCGTATTTTATTTCATTCAAATATTACGCAGTTAATCGCACATGCGTGTGAATTTATATTACATTTTATTTTTAATCTCTACGAGTTTTCGATGCATACATATGGGTATTATATTATGTGAAAATAAATTCCTGTAATGCGTCGGTACCTAAATATCCCTATCATAGGATAATACAAAATAGCGTGGTACGCACAATATTTTTTTGTTTAAATGCCATAACTTAGCGTTGAGCCACCATAGTTTTTTTATACTGATATATATATATATATATAATATATATACTTGTTATAGAGCTTAAAACTATTCATGCCGTGAATTTTAACGAACGTCTATATCTTATATAGACTAAGCCTTGGGGGCGGTCGAGTTTCACATGTTTGCTCGTTATGCTGTAAGGACCTTAAACTTTAAGAAGCAGCGTGTACACTTTCAGGGCAGAGAAAGTTTTCACGGAGACATCTTCAACACGAACAGCAGTCTTAAGCAAGATATAAAACACTGGTACGTTTTATCGAGCACCCGTTTGTTCCGGAAATTTCATGAATATTTTATCGCCTCGAGTTTACAAAGTAGAACCTATAATGAGCGATTTGAACGCAACCCGGGTTTGATTTTCTTTGCACGTACAAACTTGTACATATATCATCAATTGTTGCTTTCACGATACATTTCATTAATCCGTGTTTATCTATTTGCTGTGCACCAAGTGATTTTCCTTTTGTAAAGATTAATTACACCCATTACTTATTCGGTCTTATCGTCACAACTGACAACAGTGTGTTGTTGCAAAACATAAAATCGGAAATTACTAATGAGAGCTTTAAAACAAAGCATATCTTACGAAACGTTATTTTTTACCATAATATTTCGATATGTCTTCCGACACAAGAAATGTCATATAAATGTATTATTTTATATGTATTAAATTATTTTAGTAAAAGTTTAATTAAACAAATTCGATTACCACAGCAACTGTATATATTTTTTTAATATTATAGGTATATATTTTATTTGGTTTATATATTACAATTTTTTAAATAGTCTTTAAAATGTTCACATAGTTTTTAATATCAATTAGTTTGTAAGCCATAAAATTATTGTTTTTTTAATTTTTTTAATTTTATATATTTTATAATAAATTTGTATTTTTTCGTACAATATTTCTATATTTTAATATCAACGTACATAGTAAATTAGTAAATAGTGACGCAAAAAAATATTAATTTATGAAGAGCGAGAATTTAAATGACTGACTTCATGATAAATTGTCTATGATTAGCTGGTAATCAAAAAGAGGAACACAATGTTTAATTTTTAATGACAATCACACAGCACAAAATGTATTCTCTCTTTCTCTGTGTTTTATAAATATATATTATATGTTTTTTTGTTGTTAATTTTACATGCAGTCAGATTATATCACGCATGATTTAACTTCAAACCGCAATCACATAAAACCGAATTTTCGTCGAACCATTATGGTTGAAAAAATAGAATCAGTAATGAGCCAATCACAAAAACGAGCACGATTCAAGTGGAAAAAAAGTGCAATAGTGCGCGGCATTTTAGTTTTCCATTTTCAAACCGCTATACTTATATGTTCTCGCCTGTATTTTTAATCAAGAGGAAAAATACTATGAATGTCAAGGAAAAAGAATAATCCCTTATGTATTATTATAGTGGTTGCATACGGGAAATTTTATTGCAACAAGTTTTTTCAAAAACTATATATGTATATATTTGGGACCAGTAAACGCCAAGTGAACCGATGCGTAGTTCGTATTATGGGTAGAGTCTTAGGCACTTGTAGACCGTATACATACTAAAAACATATGTGCGCGCAATACCGCCGGTATAGTATCCCAAGTGGGCAATTCTCACAGTGTATTATGGCGCAGGTATACATATAGAATATTATTTCCTTGAAGGTTTCTTGTTTGGTTGCACGACAAATAATTTCCAAAGGCCGTCTCGCGCATTAAACGATGGAGTTTTTATATTCGACTAATAGCGGCCGCGGTCGTCTATAGTGTTGGAAATGTTTGGAATAAAGTTAGTTTTTAATTTAATTTTCTCCATTATTGGAAAATCAATTTATTCATCCCGAGTGCGACGGATCGATAGCTAATATTACTGATTTATATAATAATAACATGAATATATTTTTAGGTATCACAGCTTTCGATAAAATAGTTTTCCAATAAAGTATACTGACGGAAAGAGGCTTAAGATTAATTTTTAGTACGATCTTAAAAGCAATATTTATTGACGGTAAAGATGTTTATTATTTTTTAATATCAGAATATGTAATACAAACATTATCTAAGAATATAATGTTATACTTTATATACCATTACTTTGAGCCATCATATTATCGAATAAAGGCTATTAAAAAAATAAAAAATAATGCCATACTGTATGCTTGCGCAACTATGTATTATAATAATAATAATAATACTATTCTAAAGTTTTGTGTTCTATAAAAATATACAGAGAAAACAATTTGTAAAAGACGATGAAATATCAAAAGAATACATTTTAAACTAATTTGTGATATAAGATAAAGTTTACGAAGAATCCGGACATTGATCTTAAAAAAATTCTATCTGATATATTTTGTTCCGGAACAAATAAAAAAACAAAATATTTTAACTTAGGAATAATTTCTAGAACTTTATTCGGATCCATACAAATTATTGTTTCAAACTTTCCCTGCAGCCAAATGTAGACACATTTTCAGTTAAATCAAAACTTATTTGAGTAAATATTTTTTTTAGTTATTCAAATGGTACAGTAAACAATTTGGTACTGTATATTTATATATTTTTTTTCATTTGAATGGTTTTTAATATTGCAATAACCTGAATTATAATTTTGATTCTTTTTTTATTGAAATATTAATACAAATTTTAAATAACTGTACAAAACTCATTTACTCGGAAAATAATTATTAAACAATTTCACTGTAAGTCGATTGTCATTTATGCTCATAAATTAAAGTTGATTTGAAGTAGACATTTTTTTTTAAGTATTTAAAGTTTAAGAAGGGATTATTATCATTCAACGATTTTTCTAGTCCTTAAGATGATTTTGTTATCAATCGTGACCAATAAAAATATAATTTTATTACACTTTCAGATTAAAATATTAATTTTATTGTATGGCTTACGAACATACAAGGGCCAGTAACGTAATGAACAATGTAAAAATAAAATTATAAAACTAAGTATTACTTACTATCAAATATCAATCGCGTGTACCACAATCCCTA
This sequence comes from Adelges cooleyi, assembly GCF_023614345.1. Taxonomy (NCBI): domain Eukaryota; kingdom Metazoa; phylum Arthropoda; class Insecta; order Hemiptera; family Adelgidae; genus Adelges; species Adelges cooleyi. Next base: position 4,500,080 of record NW_026095751.1, read on the forward strand.
TAAATCAGCCGCTGTCCAAAATTATTTTCAATTATCTATTTACCTTCATAAATATACTTAATTTTCCCTGAATATATTATATACATTTTTTTAGAGATTGGTTAAGTGTACGAAAGAGAGTGAGAGACCTAGGAAGTGTAATTCATTTATGGTATCATGATAAATAGTGTGCGGATAAAAAGAGAAACATTTTTTTTTTTTTTTTACTACCCCTCTGAACTGCGTTTAAAACTGAAACAAACATAACCGTGGTTTAAGGCCGTAGGTTTTTATTATAATTATTTATTATTATATTTTTCATAAATACAAAAAAGGAACGTGACACGCGGGTGTTTGTATATATTATTATAAGTGAACAAAAGGGGTTGGCGGTGCCGAAGGATTACACCGACACAAGGGTTTACATTATCTCGAAATGAATAAAACGGGAGGGGAAACCGGAAACGCGATTTTTGCAAATCATTTCAAAACGCGTCATATCCGTATTGCACGCGTGCAACAATTCATCGACTTTGTACGACACAACTACCGTATTGGTTCACCGACATGATGTTTTATAGTAACACGCTGTTTCTATACTATTTTTATTTTATGAAATATTATGTACCCTGCGAAAATGTCACGAGATTAAACGATTTCGTCGGTTTTATGTGTCGTAAAAAGAAAAATAATTTCTTGTTCCGCAAACGAAAACCGACCAACTGAAAAGTTATAAAATAAAAAAAATAACAATACCGGCTAAGCGATAAACCCATAAATGCAGTACGATTACTCAAATAAAAATATATTACGGCGCTTTTGAACATATTGTTTTTCTATTGAATTCATATGGTACTGCACTAACTTCAGCAATAAGAAACCACGATAAAGTATTATCTTTTTATGCAATAAAAAAATGGCTTAAGTCCACGACCTTAACTGTTCGGGGAAAATTATATTAAAAATATCAATAACAATACAAGAAATGCATTTTTTGTTTTATTATGGTTATGGACGATCACAATACAATTTGTGATATTATAGCAACAGTAATGTTTGCATACCAATACATTTCTATACTATTGTCGGTGAAGACTGTGTAGATTCAATTTTACAAGTATGTTTGTGCGATTGTCTAATAGATGAAATGATTAAAATTCGGTCGCGATTTGGTTTTCATTTTAATGTGTTTTTTCGCTATCTATTGAAACTAAATTTGCACAGTCTCAAGGAATGCGATTCTGATGAGATTTTTTTTTGTTATTTTACCATGACAATCAATATTCTTTTGGTAATGGTGGTTTAGCAGTATTTTTTAAAATTATTTTCAAACCAAAAAGTCATCTATTATATTTTTAACAATAAGTTCCTTCGGTTCGTGAAAATAATGTTAGTAACCTTTTTTTTTTTTTTTGAGTTAGGTACGTGTTTTTACATGCGGTGAACTACAGAAGTAATATTGCCAACAAATATTGAATACAAACGGTCTGCATTATTTTCTGCTCGTTACCAACATATTTGCAATACCCTTCAAAGAGCTTTCCTGAACCATACACGAAAAAAAAAATTTGACGCTTTAGTTATAAAGGCAATAAAAATAAATCGTTTTTTCACTACACCAGATCACAAATACTCGTTATTTTATTTTTTGTTGCAGCGTATGTCAATACATTTAGAAGGTTGAATTTTATTTATAAACTCTTACAAATGAAAAATGTATTTTAGTTTATTGAAAACCATTGTTTAATCTATGAAAAAATAATAAACCAAGTGTGTCCTAATTTGATGTTAATTTGTTTGACTTAACCAAAAATATGATTATAAAAGTTGTATAGTATCAATAGGAAAATTAAGTACACTAGACAATATATCTCATGAGATTTTGTGTTTTTTTATAGTTATTTTGAGAAATGCCTTTTTTTGTTAGAAATTAAAATTGATAAAACTAAGGTTTAGTTTTTACTAAAATGTGTTGCTCTACAATTTTTTTTTTTCGTAAATACTAATTTAAGTTACAATTTACAAGAACTTTCATTAAATGTTTTATGAGTCAACATTTAGACTTTAGTAACCGTGATTGATCATTAGCGTAATTACCTTTGAAAATTAAATTAATCTTTTTTTTTTGTACAGCTTACTCAGTAGGAATCTTTTGTACTAAATACTAATAACATTAAAAATCTAAAATTAAAAAAATATGTTTCAAAGATTTAATTTAATTTATACTGAAAAATGTCATCTCAATCGTTCAAAGACGGATACAAGGTTAATCGCTTGTCCGTTCCAAAAAAGACGAACAATTAATTTAAAATGTACAAAACTATACTTAAATACTGAAAATATTTGACAAGTACCTAAAGTTATTCGACTAATACCTTTGTTTTTGCTTCGGTGCGGAGCTGAGAAGGTATTGGTTTTACGATGTTTTTAAACATTTTTTTATTTTTGTGCCTGGACCCACGATATCTCGTAAGCCGTTGAACCGATTTCTTCGTGTAGCAACTTTATATATCACAAATCATACCTGGAAGGTACTTTATCAGACCACGAATTTTAAAAAGTCACCTCTTCCCTAACAAAATTGAGAAAAACACCCAAAAAATTTACAAATTTTGTTTTATTTCTATTAACATCTATTCTTTGAATACCTATTATCAAAATAAGAACTTGCATTTTACAAACAGATGATACATAACATTCAGTTACTCAGTAGCTGTAACCCAATTGGGTAGGTTATTAATTATTTAATTAATATTTACATGTAACTTAATGTTTACCCTACTCAAACTTTTAACTTTTGAGTAGTAAAATGACACATAAAACTAAAGTCTCGTCGTATTAAATATCGTTTTTTTAGGTGTTAAATTTGTAATCATTTTAAGCTCTAGTTTACGTGCAGTCGTACGTAAAGTTGATAATATCATATAAAGAGCACAGGGGAAGAAGGGTAGTAGTCCATTTATGAAAATTGTTTTTCAGTATATGCCATTAATTTTTTTTATTTATGTCAATAGATTGTTTAAATGAAAACATTTTTTAGTAGAATAGCACTTAATGTGATTTTTTTTTTTGTTCTTATGTAAGAGGGAGAAGAATTCATTGACTTTATTTTTGCTATACTTTAAAATTTTCATACATGGACTACTACCCTTCTTCCCTGTGCCCTTTATATTACTTTTGTTGTCTTATTAATAAAAATAATAATCCATATTTGTTTGGTTTTGCGTTATCAGATTGCCGTACAAGGACATATTTGGCGGTGTAGTTGGAATGAGTCGATACCATTTCCAGTTGGTGAATGGTTTCAGTAATATGTTTTGGGGATGGGGCGGTGAAGACGATGACATGGCGTCTCGAGTTAAATCCCATGAACTCAACATAACTAGATATCCACCAGACATAGCCCGTTACCATATGCTTTCTCACGCTAAACAAAGAGCCAACCCGAAAAGGCAAGTACTAATTTTGTTTATTAAAACAATTTATTTTAGTTTTAGATCATTCCCGATTTCATTATACTTTGGTTTACATTGACAATGCTTTTACTCTTTATAATGTAAAAGTATGTTTTTGACATTTAACCAATTATTAGGTTTAATTTATACCCCCATAACAAATAACAAACAATGCTTACAAAAACAATATTATAAAAAAAATATTACAACTAGGTATATAAATGTAACTTTATAAATGTGTACTGCTGCTATGACACAGTCAATATCTCAAAATATATTAGACTTTTTTAAATTATCCTTTTTTGTACTTTTATAGTTACAAGCCCAATTAAAATATAAAAAATAACAATTTTAAAAAGTCTAATATTTTATAAGATACTGAGAGGCTCATAATAAACCAATCGCCCAATATAGATATTAGATATGTTATTTTACAACTATAATATTATCAGTTAAATTACTTTTTTGCTGAACTCCTCACACACTCTTAACTGCAATACGTGCAATATTAATTAGTAATTACTTACATCTATTTTGTTTGTGGAAGTACAAAAGTTGTAAAACTTTAGAAACATTTAGAAAATTGTAACCTTTTTATAGATGCAATTTTAAAACTATTTGATAGCTATTAGTATAATTAATTTAGTTAAATCTATTTTATTTTTTTGTAATTGCTTTAAAAACGAATTATTGAATACTTGTATCGAAAACAACGTACGAAGCACGTCATATGGTTTTTATGCGTCATCAAAGTAGTAAGATATTATTATATGCAGTCGTTAATATACATTAATTTAAAACTATTTAAGTCCATTCGGGATTAATATACATGAATAATGGATTTTAATGTGCGTTATCTTAATGCGAGTAAATTAATTCGATTCATCGGGTTGAATAAAATCTTACTCCGGGATTAAAAATTACTTGTGAACTCAAATTTTAATGCGCATTACAAACAGGCTTATATGCATCTTAATACCGGATTAACTTGACGAAAAAAATAGTCACTCCTCGTTGGTGCTCCAATAAATGTAGGTGTAATTAAAAATGTTTGTAGGAAATCAGAATACTCCATTAAATTACCTATACGTTCGGTATACCTCTTGAATGGGGTTTAAAATAGATTCTCATAATTGTTTAGTTGTGTAAACTATTTTCTATTTAAACGTCTCGAAAAAGTCAAAACAATTAATAACCGTTCGTATCTCTATTATTAATGTGTATGAATATTTTTCATTATACATAATATGACTCTATACTGCAATACATTATTGTGATAAAAGCGTCAGGCGCAAAGAAAAATATATGTTTTATACTTCAATCTTTCAACAAACATTTCAATCATATTTCTTTTAGAGAAGTAAAATAATGAAATAAAAGATTAATAAAATATCAATTTCTCAAAGTATAGGTTTTTCTGCACAACAATATTCAATCATACTTTTATTATTGTTATATTTTTTAAACTTCAAAAAGTTCCTGGAATTACTTTTTGAATTAAAATATCCACGGTTAGATATTTGTTGATGTTATTATTATTATGGTTATTAAAACTTTTAAGTGAGTTCTGGTCGGATTTACACACCAGATAATTTGTTTTATTTTATCCAACAAGACAAAATATGTGAATACATTAACAAAAAGTTATACCGCTATCCATCCTGTAACGAGTTTGTAAGCCTAATTTGGGTTGTTAATTTTGATTTTCTATCGTAAATAACAATCTTAAATCTTAAGATTTTAATTTTTGGTTCCCTATTATATAATTAATTTTCAAATAATTACTAATAAACAAAATAGCGTCGTTTGCAGTAAAATAGCGAAAAAGTGGACTTGATGATTAAAATATATTCAATTGTATGCACTTTCTATTTGCTCTTTCAAACTTGATAAAAATGTCAATCAACGATGTAGGTATGCACATTGCACACTGTATTCTGTTAAAGAATAATATTAACACCAGTTTTTTCAATGATAATCAGCGTGTATTTTTTTTTATAGTTAAAATGTAATTTCTATTACATTTACGCCTATAATCTATAGCTCTTGTTTGTTTTATTTACAAAAATTAGATAAATACCTTTTCAGCTTCGAATAGAATATGTATTACGGAGAAACTACGAAAAGGATTAAAGCAATTGTGCAAATACAACCAAAATCACTATATCAGACCTTTGTTATAGTTTTTCTAATATACAGATATCTAATATTAAGTATACAACTAAATAGTCTAGGTAACATAACTAATATACTCCGGCCCACGAGAGAAGGACCAGCGCAGATACCAAAACGCGTTACTATTGTATGCGCCTACGCAGCCAATAGTAACGGACTTGGGTTTGTATATCCTATAGCTTAAACATGAGCTATTTTCCCAGACTCCACGCTAAGTGTGCTAAAAGAAACCATGGCGTATTAATGAGTATAACGTTTTTTTTCCACGGTGAATAGGTACAGACGTGTCGACCAGCAGTTCCCTAATCTACTTAGAGCTTTTCAAGTCTTAACGCAATAACTGGATTCGACCCGGTCCCGAAACTCACTGGCTTGCCCTCTGGGCATTTGTCTGAATAGCCTGATGTTTTTTCCTCAATTTTTTTTCTCTGTCTGTGTTCAACGTTTTGTCGAAAACTGTATTTTAAAAGCCGCTCACGCTCGCCTTTTGACGTGCCTTACACGTGTTTAATCCAAGCCAATCAAAACGTTCAACCGGCCGTTAATAAACGGTTTTGTTTTACGATTAGCTTCGATATGGTTTATTTCAATGCACTTCAACCCGGTAGTTCGACAGCCCGGAATTATTATTATTATTATTATTATTATTATTACTGTTGTTACATCGGTTGGTCATAAAATATTTGTTACATTCCGTGTGCGAATATATCGAGTAGGTCGTAAAAAGTCTGACGGACAGTCATTATACGCACCTTTTCACCTTTCCGCCCCTCTGTATGCATGTGTGTATTTATATATATATATATATACTGGTTTACTGTATTATATATTACACTGTGAGTACATTCCTTAGCTAGGGTGGATTCAGAGGGAGGGGGCAGTAGGTCGTTGGCCGTATTTTAGTGTTCGCTATTTACTCATCGTAGTTTTGGTGCAGTTTCTTTTCTGTTCTGAATTTCTTTTTTTTTTTAATTTATAAATTAGTTGTAAATAATGTAAAATACTAAAAGTTCACCCCTTCCCCTTTAAAATCGAGAAAAACACCCTAACAAAGAACAACCTTTTCAACTTTAAAATAAGGCACGCTAAAACTGAAAAATGGTTAACCAATTTGTAATATAATTTGTAATACGTATTTATATGCTTTATACTTGTCGTATGACAATAGGTTTATTATTAAAATGTGAATTTATTTTCCGTTAAAAAAACTGAATGATGTATCTATAACAGTTTGTAAAAACTGTTTATTGTATCAATTTTTTAATAATCCATTTTAACGACCAAAAACACACAGAACACTGGGAGTACCGATTTAGTCCTCCCATAGCGGATGTAACACTAAATCTTTGACAATAGTAATAACAATATCGTATCGCGTAAAGGAAATTATATTATCATGTTATAAGTTATGGATGAACGATTTTGCTTGTAACCAGGCCGTGTACTGTATTTTATTATGTTGTGCTTACCTATTCACGTTGTAGTATTATTGTAATCGGCGAAAATCAATTGCTCTCTAAGGATACAGCCAAAGGCCGTGACAAACACCGCAACTTGCTGAGTCCACATCGAAAATTGGGCGATACCGCACGAGAGGCTCATAGACATAATATAGAGGGTTGTATATTTTTGTCAGTTTGCCAATACAAACAAAAGCCTATAATATATTTATCATTTGTGGACAAAATTATCCGGGTGGCTGCTAGATAAGGGTTATACGACCTAACCCGACCGTATCATAAGACAACGTTTTTTTAAGGGGTTCAATATAGGCAATTGTTTTTGTAAAACCTACTTAATACCACGATGCAGTATATGCATAATATAATATATAATATATAGTATAATATCATTATATGATATTATACTATAAGCTTTGTACTACTACCTTTGTTGTTGAAACATTAACAGGAAAAATAAGTAAGCACCTACTTGTATAAAAATGTAGGTACCGTGTTATATCATCAGACCTTCTCGTGTACGTATCCGACGGTAATATTAAATGTTATTGAAATTCCATATTTTTATTAAAAAACTATACAAAAAACGAAGGCTTTTACAAAGACCATCGACAACGTGGAAATAAAAAAATATCGTGTAAAACTCGGTACATTTGCCGCCCTTAACATATTTTTTTTATATTTTAATTAACGCGTTGGGGACTCGACTCGAACGGTCTATACTATATATACCCTCGTCCTTTATGTCTTAACCATTATACAGACATTTTTTTCCACTGCTTTCGACCGGTACCAATTTTAATTACACGTATGATACTAGAAAGGTACATATTATAAAGGTACGAAGGTATGTGACAAAAGCTGAAATTTTTTTTTTTAAATCATTATTGAATAGGTTTATAGTAACAGTAATTAAATAATTGTTTCAAATTATGTGATTTTTCATGCGATTACAATGTTTTTACAAAACCGTAAATCTACCTAAAGTGTATAAACACAAATATCCATTTAGAAATGGTTTTTAAAATGCACTACGATTTCTTTTAATCTTACGTTGATTTTTAGTAAAAAGATATTTAAGTTATTTTTAATAAAAATGAACTAATAACTATTGAATTTCATCATGTAATAAATCAGAATTTAATTATCGTCGATGTACACAATTAATTGCCTTCATCCTTCTATTATTTATATAGTATTTTTATTTTTTGTACCTATCTATATTATTAACATATGGTCAAAACGAAACACTCAAACCTATAGATAATAGAAATATGTTTTATACATTGTTACAAAACAATACTTATAATAGAAGGGAGAAGAGTTCTTTAAGACTATGCCTATAGTTTTAAAGATTACCTCTTTACCAGAAAAAAAATACCCAATTAATAATGTTCAAGAAAAATACTAAACAAATAAAAACTATAGAATAAAAATCTTAATATCCGTGCTCATCTATTTTAAATGAACTTTTTTTCCCGCAAAATAATTAAAAATAAATATTATAATTAGAAAATATAATTTTCACTTTTTGATATGAGTACATCTGTAAATTCGGAGTCATGTACCATGAATATTTTGAGTGTTACAGAAAGATTTTATATTTGATTTAACGCGGCACAAAGGATGTGTTAATATACCTACTTAATATCTTAAAACTACTGGCTCGATTTACTTGCGTAGTTTTCTTTTTAGTTTGAAGATAACTCCTCGAGAAAGAACAGCAAGACGTATTTGTGTAAATATCTGCGGTTGTAGCTCTGACTACGGCCTAATAGTTTTTTTTTCTGTCAGTAGTGACAACTGTTTAATTATACATTAAGTTTACTAATTTTGTTAAACACTGGAAAAAATAGTGTACCGAAATGCGACGCTTTACAAGTTTTTAATTATAAAAACAACCCTTTTCTAGCTTAAAGACATTTTTTAGCTGGCTTGGCGACTTTTTGTAATAAACATTTCAAAATTACCTTTCTTAATCACTATTCCGTGTATTTTTCATGTCCTCGGAGTATCCCTACGCCGTACTATTTTCTGAAGTTAAGCACGGGGAAAAATGCTTAAATCATACATATTTTGACCGGGTGTATTTTTGTTTTTTAGATACGAAAAACTGTTCAGCGGGCGAAAACGGTTTAAGACGGACGGACTCAACCACTTGGCGTATCAAGTGAAATCGTTTCAACGCCTGTCCATGTTTACTTATCTGTTGGTCGACATCACTAAAATATGATTGAAGACGTCAACCACTTGCCGTTGGATGCACTGCCTCTCGACGTTCTCTCTTAGGAATTTCTTTTTTGTCTCTTGATTTGATTTTTTTTATTTTGCTACATTATCACTTTGAACATTGATTTTTTTATAGCGTGTTATAAAATCAGTGAGGACTATTACTATTAGTAGTATTATTATTGTTGTTCATTATATTACATTTTTTTTTATATATATATATATATATATAGAATTCTAAATCAGGGTCCAGCGTTGCCTGATGCGGTGCTAACAGCGAGTTAAACATGTACGCTGTTTGCGTAATGAATTACTATTATGTACTTACAAAAAAACACATAATACTTAGGTTAGCCCAAAAAAATGTATAATACATACATCTCCATCCACTCCAGCTTAATCCAACCCGATGTCAATCTATGTGCGCATGACGTACATATTACAGGCCAAACATACATATTCATACAGATTTTAATGCGTCATACATTTTTTCTATGTTTTACTCTTATGTTGCTCTGTGTATTTTTTTTAAATACATTTGCTGCTCGTTTCGAGCAACATTAAATGTTAATCAACAGCATATCATTAGCCCAAAGCGTAACGCCCACTCAACTTGATTCGTATACTCAACGAACTTGTGTGCACATTCATATTGAGCACACCAAAGACAAGTTCGACTGAAAAAAATCCATTATTATTGTTGTTGATTAAAAAAGTGCAAATTCACATAACGGTTATGTCCAATGGATTAGGGGACTGACTGCCTCGTTTAATACTTAAGGGTAATATAGTTCTGGTACTTCTATAAGGCATTTCATAATTATAAGAAGACATTTACGTTATCTGGTTCTGGTTTTTAGAGAATAGAGAATATTAACAAAAACTAAATTTTTCGTTAAATCTGATTTCACAAAACATAACTATTAACATAAAAGTAAAATTTTATTTACTCGTACATATTATCTTGATTCAATGTTTTTTTTAGCACGGTCTGTTTTCTCGAATACCTACTTAGCTGTTAGATTTTATTAAAGCTACTGTATGTACGTATATTACTAATAAATATTCACACCAATTTGTTCGTGCGATATTTTCTTATATAAATTTATTCCATTTTCAGTAAACCATTTAATGGTAGTGAAATATAAACTATTAAATGGAAAATATAATAGATAATTAAATTACCGTTGTTCCGTTAGATGTGGATTTCGGGGATCAATACGGATAGGCAATTAATTTTAGGGTAGGCCTAATTGTGGGTCAATACGACTCTGTGATATTATACTTCATTATATTGTGTATTTCTCTTTCATTGTAATTTTTTTTTGTTTGTACTGTAGATAGCAGGGCCGGCTTGAAGGTATAGTGAAATAGATGCGCATAGCCCCGAACTTATCAGGACCTCACGCAAGGTCCCATATAAAATTTATTGTCTTCTGCCAAAAAGATATTATATACTATCAAATCAAAGTCGATTAAATTAGGTTTAAATTGTTTTATAAAATAGTCATACTTCCCAGGAAATTTGTCCCATCGACATTGGCCGCACTTAACCTACATATTTATTTCCAAGCCGGTCCTAAGCGACGGGCAATTTTTATCACGTTAACCGCCCTTTATTATTAATTATGACAGTATCTCTGAATTTAACTATAAATAAACGAAAATTAAAGACTCGTAGCATTATAGTATTATTATTATAACATTATCGTAACACAAATGTACCGGTGTTTTTAATGAAAAAACATTGAATATAATGTAATAACATAAATTATTATAGTGTTATTTAAAAAATGTATGTTATTTTTTAATTTACATGGTACATTTCATGTTATAATATATAGTTCTTCTCATTTTGTAATATTTATTTCAATGTAAGTATTACCATTTATTATGTATCTAAATGCTCTCTCTCTCTCTCTCTTTCTGTAAAATAATATAATTATGATATACATATTAATTGTAATTTATTTTTTTTTGTTCAATTTCATCATTACCCGTTATGCAATAAGCATATTTTTGTAAGTGACATATAATACATGCATTTACATTTTAGATCATCGAGTTTAATTAAATATTAATTATAATTTAACAATTTATGCACACGGATAAAGCATAAACTTCGTTACTTTTTTTATAATATTAATGTATAATACAAAAATTAAAGACAAACTTGACTAAACTGGACGCATTGAGTATGCTTTAGAAACCAATTAACTATTTAATTTATTGTCTTTAAATTACTTTTAATAGAAACTATCAATATTGTAAAAATTATATGTCTTGTTACAGAGTATTCATTTTTTTTAAACATATCGTCTATTCTATTATTGTCTTACTTTATTATCTCTACTTATATATTTTGTACTATACCTACTTACGGGTCATCCGTAGTCTGATGAATCAAAACTTTAATTTTACAGTTCGAATAAACTCAAACACCAAATGTGTCTCACAGTTTTATAGCGATTAGGTAGAACCGTTTTTTTTCAAAACATTTAAAAGTTATGTAAGATGGCACATTCGTGTTGAATGCATATTCTAGCAAAAAAAATAACAAGCGTTAAAACTCTTTAAAAATAATTCCATAATTTATTTAAGACTCATTAAAATTAATTCTCTAATTCATTTTAATGTAATTCCACCAATCATAAGCCGATATAAAAACCAAAATTGCATTTATTGAGATACCAAGTGAAGTTCATAAAAAATTAAAAAATGTTGTATACGGGCTATCATCACGTCTTTTGTATATGATACCCTTTTTTTAGTTAACAATAATTTTTTTTTTTTTTTGTAATATTTCAACACTATTATTTTGTTTAATTATCAGTAGGTACTATATTATTAATTAAAAAAAGGTTTACCGTCTTATTACTGTTTTAATAGATATTAGTTTAACTATATGTTTCTTCATTGTATATTATATTTTATAATATAAGTTATATTATACTAGAACCTTCTCTTTATTCAGAAATCAACAACCGTTTAGTTTTTCATAGTAATTTATCATTTATACAAATATTAAGAGAGCATCACACCGCCCATTTTTAAGGAGTAAAGTATAGGCAATTTTTTACAAAACCTTAATTTAAAGGTTAAACTGTCATGTGTAATTATTAGTTCAATAACTAGGACTCTTTTTTGGTAGTTAATTTATTTTATGGACTATCACAACATTCTTGAAAGGGATTTAAAAATGTTTTTTCATCTCAACTTGTGCAGACTGAAAATAACTCGCTTAATTTTGGATTTAGAGTAAAAGCACCCATTATAAAATTAAAAGAGAACAATATTCCGGAGGGCAAAACGGTGCGTTTTATTTCATTTTTTTATGTATAACGCTCAATACATAGTTTAGAAATAACGACTATTTTAACATTTTTAAATGACAGTAGCTTTCCAAAAAATTAATTTTTTTTTAAAAAACGCACCGTTTTGCCCTTCGGAATATTGTTTTCTTTTAATTTTATAATGGGTGCTTCTACTCTAAAACCAAAATTAAGCGAGTTATTTTTAGTCTGCTTAAACATGTTTTTACCACTAAAAATTACCGGTGCGACGCCCTTTTAAGTGTACATATTGTGATTATTAGAATCTAACGCTGGCCTAAAATAACCTCATCATTTTTTAACCACTTGGTCAGCCTACACCAAAACATAAGTATGCCTAGATAGCTGGTCTTATAATGATAATGATTTTTAAGTTGATCTGAAATAAACGATTTTCCGATCGATACTATTATGAGTTATGTACACACAAATGCCAACTTGAATTATTTAATTTTTAACAAAAGTGCCTAATTATTTGTAACCGTTATAAAATATAATTATAGCTTGTTCAGTGGTAGAAACTGATTCGTCTGACGTGACGACCGGCTCTATTGTATTCGCAATTCGTTACAACTTATTATTGTTAATTTGTTCAAATCGTTTATATGCAATGATAACGTTAGAATTTAGTAAAATTGTTTACCGTTATTTAAAATATAATAACGCAATATTATTTTAAATTACATAGCAGCCAATAAAACTAGTGTAACTACTTGGTACGAATTCAAAGACATTCAAAATAAAGTAAAAATAAAAAAAACTTTAACTACGAGTACAATTATATTAATCGGTCCTCAATGTGATACTTAATATGATATACTATTACATATGTGTATTATATAGGAAATGTGAAAATAACAGGTTTTTTTTTATCATAAATTAGCAATAAAACATTGTCACAGGATACATTCAATCTATTCTGTTATTTAGTCATACTAATAATAAAATTGTAGTATTTTATAATAATTGTAATATAATATCTCAATATTAAAAAAAAACTAAATCATACTGTGACAGGAAATACAAGATTTACCACAAAACTGTTTGAAAATACTTCATGAAAATTAGGAAACAAATTTAATTATTAAGTACGTATTTTTGAAATAATTTATTTGTGTTACAAAAAAAATGTAAAAAAAATGTATTTTCTACCTGAATAGGATATTAAAAAATAGCTAAGCCTGTAGGTAGCAATTTGTATAAACATTTTATTATTGTTATGTATAAATCGGCAGGTGATATACTTTTTTAAATTTAAACAAAAATGTGGTTCTGGACAAAAATTAACGTACTTCATTGCTTTTTTTTATATCTTTTTATTCCTTTATAACTCAAACAAACTTAACTGATAATCTCATTTAGTTTAATTACAAAAAAAAGCAATTTTATACTAATAGAATTTACAACTATTCACAAGAGATAATTAATTTTCTTTTTCTTTTTTATTAGATAAATGAGTATGACGTTTATGGCTATAAAGAATGAACAAAAAAATAATAATGGAACAAGGTTAATATTTTATGTTATACTTTACATGATACATTTTATACAGCTGTCTTTTATAGCTACATGTCTGAATATGAATTATGATAACTAATATGTACGCACGTTGAATACATAATTAACTATCTTGTTTGAATTCATGCTGTCATTTTCTGAACTAAGGTAGACTTTGGTATTTAGAACTTTATCACAGGCACAGATAACTGGGGTATAGAAAAAAAGAGTTTCAACAGTCAAAAACAATAATTATGGTGTTCCAGTTTTAAAAATTGACCAATTTATTAACACATACAAATAGAATTTGTTTCATACTACATTTTGTACATACGATTATACTTTCAAACGCGATTATAAAATATCTCTATTCCATGCATTTTTATTCGTTTGAATGTAATTTAAAACATTCGTGACTAAAGAAATGCAATACAACAATATATATATGAGATACTTCTCAACAGATAATAATCTCAATAGTGGGTTTCTTTTGACGAGACTTATACCGTTACGTTGGTACACACACAGTTGCGACATCCGGGAAAACAAAACAGTTTATTTATGCTCACAATTATTTTCAAAGTTTATTTGGCTAAAACGCATATAATATATATGTATGTATGTATGTATATTATAATTTATAAGTGTATATTTAAAAAAATATTGCGCGTAAGCTAAATAACGCGCCGTTAAACATTTCTGGGTAAAATTTGATAGTTAAATGAAGCTACGGCTGATCAGCGGCCGCTAGTACCACAAACGAGTATTACTAAAATATAAAATAATACATAATATACAACTATTATTACTATTATATTATTATCATTATTTTATTATTATTATTATTAGTAGTAAATTAATGTATAAAAACACACACACACGCGTTGCTAGTGTGTCGGGTTGGTATATAAAATTTGTTTTCAACAACACATTTGACGATCTTGACTGAAATGATGGGAGAAATTTGCAAACGTTTCAGGTCTGTAACAAAAAATAAATACCGTCATTAAAACAAAATGATTAATGGTAAAAAATTGATTTTTTTTTTTTAAATCTTGGTGGGACAGCGAAGTGGGAACACAATGCGATACGGCCAATTTTAAATCTGTGACCACCTCGACTTCATATTATGATCCCACATCGCTGTTCTAGGTACTCTAAATTGGTAAAATACCTTTGGTGTAAGATATCTATGTCCATTGTTGCAGATGTTTTGTCGTCTTCAAAGCATACCTGTAAACAAAAACCAATTAAATTATAATCACAAATTACTTTTCAATAAAACAGTTATATGTATAGTTTAATATAGTATAATAATATAATTCAATATTTCATATAGCCGTTGTAACTGTAGAAAACGTCCATATGAATGTTTAACAAAAATCTAACTGATTTTATCATGTTATTAGTTAGTGGTTAATTTTTTTTTTATATTGAGCTACATTTCTTGTGATATTGTTTAAATAGTTGGTTATTTACGTTAAAACGTCAATAGGTATGTGTAATATATACTTATTATAACTACAATATGTTTAAAACATACAATTTGAATGCGAGAGAATACAATTTTTTAGGAAAAGTTAACTTTACATGGTGACTGGACAATACTAATTGTTATTTGTTATTATTTTCTAGATGGATATATTTAGTAGACAATTCAATTCAATAAACCACTCAATTCCTAAACTATTATAATTTCAATACAACTTTATTGGTTGTACTAGCTACTTATTACTTTAGCTATTTAATAGTAATAACAGATATTGTAGAACCGATAGTTTTTCTTCAAAGTTCGGACAGTAAGATAGTATTCTTACAGCTAATTTGTACTTCATATATATATATATATATATAAATTAGAATCTCTAAAGAAAAATAATATGATATTTCCAATATTGTTATTATTATTTTTTTTTTTTATCGAATGTAAGTCGTATTTGTACAGTCTACTCGAATATGTAAATGTTAGCTATACGGTATGTCGTGTGTACTTTGCATGTTTAACTAGGTACCCAATTATGCAAGACTTACCCAACTGGACGTGTCGTATTGCTGTCTGGGCAACGGTTCTCCGGATAAATCTATTAGCGACACTTCTTTGACCTCTTGAGGCGCCGTTGTTGTCGATTCATCTGTAAAGAAATGATAATAAAAAAATTATGCACGGCAAACATTATTGTTGTAACGCGGTAATAACGACATCAACCCTTTGTAATGGCTATGCTCTTGTGTGTATATGCTTTTATCATTATTTATACATACATTTTTTTTTTTTTATTAAACAACGTACGTGTGTGAAAAGTGAAATTGCATTTTATTACACACTAATCGCACAATGGACGACAGCGACGAACGCTGTTGTGCACTGTAATATTATTTTTATGCTTTCGCTTTTTTTTTTTATTAAGAGCAGCTACATAGGAAGGGGGTGGGTGCAAAATTTTGTATAATCATACTTTTGTATATTTACACAAAAGCGAAAGGCGTCCACAAATCGTCGTCAGAGAACTACAGTGTGTTTTTCTCTTAAGGGAGAACAAATTCATATTTTGTCTATCTATACTCTCTACCTACCCTTTAAATAGATACCGTCTGGTCCTGTTTGGGACAAACTTGTCGTGGACAAGCATTAATAACGCACCGCAAAGCTGTTGTTTCTTTTTTAGCTAATATTTCAAACGTTGATGGCACGGCCCAGACGTTAGACCTTTATGGCTGTACATGAACGCATCGACCCAATATCAAGTTTTTTATTTATTACCCTCCATTTTAACTACTTATGTTGTAGCAAAAACAAATACCAATGAACTCAACGTCATTACATTTTGAACGCTAAAAAACCTTAAAATGTAATTCAAGAAAGTCAGCATGATCGCATTAGCATGAGATATAATATAATATTGGTCGCAAACTTTTAAGATAACAACTTAACTCGAAGACGGTCACGACTATAAGTTTTTAAAACATTAAAAAACGATTTGTGTAAGATATTATTCTTAAACGCACCACTAATAATAATCAAGGCTGAAGAATAAAGTTTATTTTAAATTAAAACATTTTTCGTTAAACCATAAAATATCATTCGTGTCATTTGTTTGACTTGGGAGTTATTCAATAACTGCTGGCTGTTGTGGACGCCACTTGTTATCCACTTAAAATTCAATATTTTACACAACAAAGAAGACTCGTTAAAATACGATTTCGTCATTTGCTATTACAAAGAATGCCGCTTATTATGAACATATGATTTGGCAGCTACATTTTTCATACAAATTTAAAGGATTAACATTATGTATACAGTCAATAAGCTATCAGTATAATCTTGATTTCCATGCAAGCGAAATGATGTTTTTGATTTACATCAAGTTAAAGTGACGAAAAAATAAAAAATTTTAAAACATCAGTATTATCCATTCAGCAAAAAATTGTTAATATTCTCAAAAATGTTGTCAAAAGTTTGTTGATATTTTAAAGATATTTTAGCAGGAGATTAAAATGTATTAAAAAAATATATATATTTAACTGAAGTTCTATTCTTAAGAAAAAGATAAAGAAATTATATTCTATTTAAATTGTTGGTAAAGCTTTACTAAAAAAAGCAAAAATCTCACTTTTTTTGTAGAAAAACATTATTATGCGATAGTCTGCTAAAAAAATGAACCTCCAATAAAAAAAAAACACTGAACCGTGGTGTTAATAAATGTTCAATATAATATTATTTCAACATTTATTTTTGCGAACAATTGCCTATGCTGAACGCCGTTTCATTTCTTATTTATTTAATGAGGTTATTTTTTTCTTTTGGGGGAGGGGGGAATGATTATAATTAATTTTTAATGACTCTACGATTAGTGCGATTTTAAATATTTTTATGAAACGTCTGATGTGTGTCTTTGTGACAACCAGAAGGTATAGGCCGTTCACCCGAATTTTTATGTGGTATGAAACATAAACATACAGAAAAACCACATCAAATATCGTTATTGCTGACAATGTTATAATTCTACAAAATAATATATATAACGAGCATAAAGGAGCGGAACAAAAACATGAACGTTCCGAATAAATCATGTCCATCGCATTGGTAACAACCGCCTGCCCATGTATTTAGTATTATTACCCATGCATCGGATGGACATAAATAACTATACTCCGGCACAACTCTAATTTGTTAAACAAAACAAATAATAAAATAAAAAACATTTGACGTCTTGTTTGTAGAATACGAACAGTTTAGGGCTTCGTTTCTAGATGAAAAAAAAAAGTTGTTTTTAATGTATTTCTGATTACTAACATATTAGGGAACTGAATACTGTAATTCAAATTAGTTTTGTTTTTGAAATAAACAACGTTTCGGAGTATTTAAAAACAAAAAGGTCACAGCACGCGACCGCCAAAACTTTACAGAAATTACTTTTTTTTCTTAGTTAAACAAAACGTATTCGAACGAAATTGTGTCATTAGCCCGCCGAGTCTCAGAATTTAGTCAAGTCACGACACCATTTGCAATTTCCTTCAAGTTTAAACCCGTATAAGAGTAATAAATGTTCTGATTAACATAGCGCGGGAAATACATGAAACTACTAATAATAATATAATGGTGTTATATTCCGAGACAACGAACTCACAATAAATTTAGCTAATAAATTTTAGAGGAAATGTCTGTCAAAACTCAATAATATAACACTACAAAATAATCTATTAATTAATAATGAATAAAAAATATATCATGTATATGATGTATAATTCGAGTACAAGCTTTGATTCTATCTTGTCGCAAACTTTGAGCAAAATCAAATTGAACTTAAACTTTGATGGTATATTCCTTGAAGCTATTTAAATTCTTAAAATTATAGTCCTTAAAAAGTGGTAGTTAAACTTATGAATACATCAAATACTTTTATTTTCAATGTCAAAATATAGTATCACTATTTTAATAATTCGTAACAGATATGTAGTTTCTTAAAGAATAAATGAGGAAACCAACAACCGTTATTTTTTTAAATTGTGTAGAAACCCAATAAGAGTCATCAAAGAAAAATCCCAAGTATTATAAAAAAAAATTATCTCTCGATTTGCCTGTTTTGTTTTCTTTGAGTATCCGGTTTGCGCCAAGACTAATGAACGGCGACTGAGCACTTACAAAAATAATTATAATAATACGAAGATATTGTTATAAACGAATAAAAAAAAATCCAGAAGCCGCTTTCACCGACCATTAACAACGTGTCACTTGTCAATTATGTTATTATTATTATCAATATTACACCTACTTGTTTGATCCCATATAGTAATTATAATATATATTATAATGTAAGAAACAGGAAGAAAATGTAGTGTAACCTTCGCGACGCCCGGTTCCGTCTGATAATTAAATAACGGTGACATTAACAAAATTTGCGTTACGCCATTAAAATACCTTCGACGCGATAATCTTGATTAGCCCACAGAAGAAAATATTATCTAAAAACAAACGCCACTTATCTTCTATTTTATGCACTTCCCGCCGTTCCTTACAGCATTACAGAAGCGAATTCTACGGTTTGATCACGTCAATTTATTATCACATAATAATTAGATTAAAATTCATGCAATTTTTAGATTATATTTTTTAACGCACAACATTTTTTTGAACAAATTATAGCCAATTTAATAGTGAAAAATTACTTTTCGGTAAAGAGGTATTGTAAAATAGGTTCAGATTTTGATCATTTTTTATTATATTACAAAAAAAAAAAATGTATAATACAAAACTTTAAAAAAATTGTCATGTTCAAACTGTTATTATCAAATGGACATGGTGGTGACGGTCAAAGGACATTTTTGCCGGAAAACGGAAACCCCTGACATAATTTTATTATCATGGCTACAGTAAATAATGTGTTGCTATTAAATATGAAGTTGGCCTTTTTTGATTAAAAGTACAGCTGTAATATATACATAAATACATGTGTTTGGTCCCGGGTAAAAGGGCTTAAGTCAATTTTTCACAAAAAATGTTTTTCCCATAGATTTAAAAATCTTGATTTTTGCTGATTTTTTTTGGTTCAATTGGCAAATAATTGGTAAAATTGACTTAAGCCCCTTCTACCCGGACTAAAGATATATATATATATATTATACATATATATTTGATATTGGTATTCGATTCTTCTTCCCTAACATATTATTGTTCACCTATAATAGATGGACTTTATGTTTTATATTATTTTTACCTTGGATGCGGCGTTCGGCCGGTGGTGCTTCCGGTAATTTGGCCTGGACGACTTCCGGCTTCTGCGACTTGTTGGCGTATTCCTTCCAGACTTCGGGCACCGAGCTGATGGTCTGACTAACGGTCACGGACATGCTTTGCGCCTGCACGGGTACATTAAGGACAACGATATTAATTACTATAAGAACACAAACGGACCGATAAACGATGCGCAAGGACTTGGCGTTGCGCAATCGCGGTAGACGGGTGGTGCGTATGGATCGACAAATTAACTGAAATCCACGGCCTTCTTACCATTTTTCGTTTGGCGCAAAGAAAAGCGTGGCATTCCGACATGGTTTGACCGTTGGCCGTGACGACGAAGGCGAGTACGTTGCTTTGGGTCGGATCGGTAAAACAATGAGACACCCTGTTGTTAAGACAAAACACAAAACGAAAACTAAGTCAACCGTATTAACAAAGGTACTGCACAAGAGTGCAATCTTAATTCGAAACTATAGCACATTAACCGTATAGTATATTAGCCAAGATCTTAAAGGTGTATAATGTAGGTCGCGTGTATACTTATGGGAACTATAATATACCTTCGTTAGTAGACGTTTAATTACTGAGCCAACAATTAGTAAGTGGAAAACGTCGGTTGACGATATCATATTAATAATTATAACAATCCCGTGGGTTTATTTCTCGGAACTAACGAATGTATGAAAAGTCTATATGTGCTTAAGTAATCTATTATAAGACAATAGTCAATAACTATTAACATTTGTATTTATTAAGTAAATTATCACACTGACACGATTTTTAAAGTGTACACTTGAACAGCTTATATACTCCGTTTAACTCTAATAAATAATTTTATAAAGCCGTCGAATTCAATAACATTACAATATAAGTAACCAGGGTAGGTACAAAGGAGGGGGCTATGGGGGCTGAAGCCCCTCCTCTATGTACTTGAATTGTACGCATAAAGTGTAATTTGTATATTATTATTATTTTTTTTTTTTTACTATGTAAGTCTTTAACTTTATGACTATTGCTTATATGTATTATGAGTGAATTTTTTTTTCTAGCACCACCTCCCTTCCTCATTCCTAAATCCGCCCTGTAAATAACAAGTACATATTTTCTATTTTTACAATTGCATGGCCGCCATGCCATGGCGTATAGTTTTCCAATTACTTCCACAAGGGTCAACTCATGATTTAAATATACCAGGTTATTGCATATCTACCCTCTCTTCCTAACATTTTCAGACGCAAAATAAAAAATGGCACCATAACGGGCGGCGTTCTTATTGGTTTAAATTTATAGACTGATAAGCTATTTTTCTTTTATCAGCTTACAGTGTTATAAGCCTTACACATGAATAAAATATAAGAAATTCTAGTTTTTAATTTGGATTTTTTTTTCGATTCGCATTTTATAATTGTCTATATATTTATAATGTGAAATAAAAAATGCATCTAAATAAGAAGAATGAACAAATAAATAAAAGTGTTTATAGTTTAATTATTATTAGTTGTTTATTAATTGTAATTATCATTTTCCGGCTTGTTCGATTAATTTTTATCTTTTTTTCTTCTATTTCTTTTTCAGTTTTTGTGTGTTTAAAATTGTATTTTGTTTTTCATGACAACTAAGATTCATTTTTTTCTTTTCTAGGGGCTCTCATAGGTGGTATTAGTAACTTGTATTGGAATAAGTATTTTTTAATTGATACAATTGTAAAAATACAATTTTTGTTTTCAAATTTGCGCGGGTAAATATCGGCTAATAGGAATGCCGCCCGTTACGCTGCCACTTTGTGAAAAAATGAGTGGGGATAGAGTGGGGATATGCAATAACCTGGTATATTTTAATCATGGGTCAACTGATCTACTATAAATCAGTATATTATTTTTCTTCGGGTTGTTTGTTTTGTTTTATTGAAAATCTGCGTTTTTTAATGTCATAATCTAAATGATAATTATTAAAATTACTTTGACATCAACTATATATTACCTTTCTATCGGCGTATCAAGCAATATGTTTTTTTCGTCACTAGTGTCGGTTACTTTAATGCCTTGCGTGTTTAAAGACACCGTTACGTTTTGTGGTTTTCTTTTACTAGCTTTTGCCTGAAACAAAACATTAATAATTACATAAAATACTTTACCGGTTACTCGAAAGTCGTTAAGACTATATTGAGAGCAAAAACAAAAGTAAGACAAAAATGTCAAACGTCGAAAAAAATTTGCAAAATCAAAACAGTAAAGATTAACCGCGTTTCTAGAAAAAAATTCTTATCTCCAAACCACTGACACACAATACCTACAGTTATTATTATGCTAAGATAGTATAGCGTTTTGAAAGTATATTGACTTATGTCATTTCGTTAGTGTTAAAACGTCACACGTTCAGGTACACACATAAAGGATCGACAATAATTGCTACTAAATGTATAACAGCGTTACCTATAACTATTTTAGCTTTGCAAAATTTCTTTCTTTTTTTTTTAACTTAATAGGGATATTTGTATGTGACCGAGGCAAATATATACCATACTACTTGGTAGAAAAATGTAGTTACAATAACGCATCGCATGAATTTATTTTGGAAAATAACGCACAGATTCAGGTACGAACCCAATAATTTAATAAATCATCTTTGAGTGTATATCGTACACTATTTACACTTAATGATATCATTTGTAGTATTGTTGATCCAAGTGTAATGAACCACTGTACCCGTTTTTCTCTATGGCAATGAAATGAAATTTATGTCGACAATAGGTACGCATAATATTTTAGAGTTAAATCCCGATTTCTAAATCCTTTTATTTTGTATGCTACCTTCTACCATAATTGTTTGTAGTTATAATGACATGTATAACAGAAAATATAAGATTCGAGTGATCGAATACAGCATTTTTTTTTTTTTTTTTTGTAAGAGATAAGCACAACAAATACCATGTTATCTTCCTGAAACGATTGACAGAAGTCAGTTAAGGAAGAAAAATCGTCAAACATGTTTAACTCATTAAATATTTTGATCATTATATTTTCATATTATTTCTATTTTAAATATAGTATGTTTTTAATCTTGTGTAATTTAATATAACGACATTCAACCGATGTACCGAAATAACAAGTATTAAAAGAATAAATGCTATATTTTAACTACTTAATTAATGTAAAAATAATGACACGCCATCAAAACAATCTTAAGCGAGCACAGCCAAATTAGAGATTCTAGGAGAATTAAGTACTACTAGTAGCCACCTTACAGGATGAATAATTTACGAGTTACGACCAACAGAACATTTGTGTTTCGTTGAAGTATAGTTGTTGACCGAGTTACTAATGAAGTGAGAATGTGCATTTTGTACAATTTGTATGAAAATATAAATCTGGCATGGCTTAACACAAAATATTACCAGTCTACAATTAACGTAACGCCGTGGGACTTATTCCAAGCTCTCTTATGTGTTATGACTTATGATGTACTAACATCTTGTCATCCGTTATGTTTTACAAGTTCAATAAAAGACTCGATACATGTTTTGTTTCTTTGTTTGTGTATAAATTATCATGACGCATTACAATAAATGGTAATGAAAAAAATAATCGATATATTACTGAAATATTTGTGTAGGTGGCTATAATGCGTAATAACATTAATATGTTACTAACATTCTATAGAACGTATTCGGATATTCCCGTTTTATGTTCACACGTTTAGGTATGTAATTTCAAGCAATTAGGTACCCGTGACTAAAAAAAAAATATCACTAATCTCTTACATCACTGGCGACACAATGCATACATGTACTCGGTAGTTCTTATGATCGCACACATGCGTTTCAAGTAGAAAAATCGCCAAAACAACGATTTGAAATGGTTAGAAGGCGTTGTGTAACAATAATTCCACTGGTCTGGCATTATTACTCCTTCACGCAACATGCAAATTTTCACATAATGCATTATTTACATTATTAATTGTGGGTCTAATGAAAAAAAACCGCCTCAATTGTTTTCAAAATAATATTATACCTGACATTCTATTTTTTTTTTTTTTATATATAAAAATTAATTTTATTACGGTTATGATACCGTCAACAACGATCCCCGACAAAATATTGTGTAGATACACATAAAAATGTTTCTACAGTATATCCACGTCATCAAATTAACACTGCGATAATAATTAGATTTAATAATGGGAGTATCATAATTAATTAAGTTGTTTAAATTTAGTTCATGCAAATTACTACATTAAATCTTCCGCGTATTTGACCCATTAAATATAAATATGCCGACTTCAAAACGGTTTATATTTAAACTATAATACATTATTATCAAACATATGTGTAGAGTATGAAAGACATTTTTAACAAATGTGGCCTATTTATGTCTGTTTTAATTACTAGAGTTATAAAAAAATAACTACAATTATATATTTGTTTTTTATATAATATTGGACATTATCAAGATAATAAAAAATTTCCTGTTGATTGAGTTTAACTATACTAGTTTGGATTTATATTACATACCAAGTCAAATTACATAATGACATACGCATTAACAAAATACAATTTCAATATTCATTGTGTTTTTGCCATTTGAAAACATTTATAACTAAAATAATAAAATATTCAAAAGAAAATATCTATCATGCGATGAATCCAATGCAAAATATATCTCAAAAATCCTAGTCTAAATAATATAAGTTGAGATGATCTAAATATTCTTAAGCCTTGCATTTAAATGCATTTCTTTAACCAGGTTATCTTTCTTTGGTTATTGACTTCTGTTCGAGTCGATTATAATATGTACACAAATTACAATATTAGTATAATATTGTGCGTATAACATTATCATCAAAAGAACGCAGTTGATGACGTCGCGTTTAGAGGTTAAATCTACTTGTCATAGTGTTAATGACTTCTGTGATTTTTCATTTCTTAAGGGCACTTCTCAGGCGTAGACAACGCAACGTATACGACAACAAAAGTTAATATGCCGTATATGCATACTACAGTAGATTATGGCAATTAATAATTATTATGCTCGTCATCGATTAAAGTGTTTGAATTCGACATTGAATTTTCGACAAGCTTTGTTCGTGCATCATTTTAATTATTCGTATCAAACGATTTGGAAAAAAATCATCTCAAATAATAACGCAAAAAGTAATAGATCTGCAATTTTTTTCACGTCCTTCACTTGATGTAAATTATTTTTTATTATTAATGATGGAGAAACGAGGACCGAGTCGGTTGTTACATCAAATTATTGTGATAATAGTTTAGATTGTAATCGAATACTTCCCTGTTGATTTTTTTCTTTTTTACTAGGTATATATATTCCATAATATTCTATAATTATTGACGTTCGACAGCGACGAAATAGGGGGAAACAACCTAGATAGGTAAATATTTATTTATACCTAAACACGACCGCGTAGCGTATGTACTAGTTTATTCTAGATCTGGGGTCTTAACGTTTTAATGTTTAGAAAGCAAGTACGGTGTTTTTTTTTTCCCTACTATTAACCTGCTAACATAAGTAGCAATATTATCAGGTTTTGTCACGGTAGTTTCAAAAAACGATTGTTTTCAGTGTTTCGAACCAATTGAAAAAATAACACGTGTATCAAATGGTTACATTTGGGAGAAAAAACTTTGGACCCTATTGCCGTGGTAGCTGTTGCCTAGTTATTTAGTATGCATATGGAAAAACTGCTGCGAGCGACAATATTTTTTCCAACCTAACAACAGACGTACGTACAGTATCACACATTCACGGTGTATTGGTTCAACTGCGAATCGACCTCGCACTGGTGTCATCGTAAAAAGCGACACAAGTCAGCGCATAAAAAAATTGTTTTTAAAATTATTAACAAAACGTCGCTTACCATCACCAGGATCGTTTTAACGGATTCGGCGACCGCGTCGGCCACACAGGCCACGGGAGTGTTGCCCAAGTATTTAACGTCGTACGTGGTCATGTCGTCTTCGACACCTTCTGCGGCGGTGATCGCTGTGTCATCGTCGGCGTTTTGTTCGATCGCCAGAGTTTTGTCTTCGGATAATTCTGAAAGAGAATAAAAAAAAAACACCGCAATCAGTATAAAAAAAAATGGCAAATAGCCAAATATTTTTATTTTTTTTTTTGGGGGGGGGGCGGAGGTCTGACAAAACACACAACAATTAACGAGTCTTTCCTATCATTTTTAACATAATCAAAAAAAAAAAGGGGAAATGTTATTATCGTTACCGTTAGTCTCAACTGAGTTGTAGAATTAAAATTTTAAAGCATATTTAATGAAGCTTACGATATTAAATAAACTACTATTATGGTGTATGATCCGCTTATCGTGTACGAATAATTAATTGCTTCAACGTGTATTTTTTTCCATCCGGTAAACGACCCGACAAGACAATACAGTATTAATGAGTAATGAGCCAATATTGTTGGACATGTGGAGTAGTAATTATTATTATTAAACGTACGCAACCGTCGTTTGTTCTTCAATTAGTCCCAATAATACAAATAACTTAACGTTAAACAAAACGTCAGACTATATTTCATAAAACGGATGCGTACAATCATCCTGCGATTAACATATTTTTATTAATAGTATATTATTACTTATTGTATTTCATTTTAACTAAAAAATGGGATCCATTCGCTAACTTCAGCATTTGTCTGGTTTGAACTTGGGCTTAAACATTTTCATTAGAGTATTAACTCTTGGCGCGTGCCATAAATGAAATAAAAAAACCTAAAACTTAAGGATAGTTTTTGTGCAGTTTTAATTGCAGCCCGATATTATCCTACAATAAACTACTACTCACTTATCAAAATAGTATACTGACAGAGCCAAATTATATGTATTTATTCTTTTACTACCATATACGATAAATGCGCAGAATTCTTAGCAAGAATTATTATTTAACCGTATAAAGTAATATTGCCAGTAAATGCATCTATCATAGCATAATGTTGGCTTATTGATTTCTATTGTAATATAGGAGAAGCAGAGACTCAAAACTTGAGAGTGGAACCTACTTGACATACTGCGATGAAACACCGCAATTGTTGACAAATGACGTATACTACGTTTCCGGTGTTCTTATTTATTATTTATCTTTTCTTTTACTAGGTTTTTTTTTTAAGTTTATAAAGGTGTGTAACAATTAGCGTATTCGCTTTGCTTTTCGACAACACGGTTAAACATCTCGCAATCGACACACTATTAAAAATGTTCAGGTATTTTTGCGTTGTGTTTGTGAACTCCATTGTGACGGTTTTAGCTAAGTAATTGTACGTATCAATATACAAACACTGACAGGACACAAAGCTCTTTGTACGACTCCACGCCGTAAAATAGTAGGGCTATGTGCCAAACCGCTCTTCACGCGAGATAGAATGTAATATATTATACTTTGATGCGCATTGTTCTATTTCGGCCGCCTTTCAATTAGACATTGACCTAAACCGCATCATTCTAGTATACCTATTATACGGAATTCGACCAACAAGGCAAAGTCGCAAATGCGTTTTTCATTCTAAGACAACTCGCAATTACCGTTTATGTGAAATTATTGATTTTTTTATTAAACCAAGGGACGGGGTTTGATTTTTATCGTTTGGCGGTTCGGGAAACCAGCAGAGTTATAAATAAATATTTTGACTTGGATCCAATATACGCTTTTTTGGAATAATTTTTTACACGACACAAAGTGCTTTGCATTCTTTGGAGAGCGATCAAAAAGTCACACTACGCAGCGCTTTTTATAAAGCTATTTCGACGGCTGAACGTTATAATTTATATGATATATGGATACATGTATTATGACATGCAATAGCCAACGCGTATAGAAATAATAAAAACACCCAACACGTGAGGTATACGCGTTAGAATTTTAGAATGTCAAAGTTTGACCTTCCCACGGCAATAGTAACATTAATTGTGTTCATTTAACAATATTGTATTACACAGCGCAAGCACGCCGCCGAAATCCAAACTACTATTATATATTATTATAATTAAATGGGAAAATACATCTATTTTACGCGAAGGATGATATCATCCGTCAGACCACTACATAACATCTCTTTGTTTTTTATCTGGCTTAAATCTAGATACGACTTCAGGGTAGATTTCATCCGTTAAATTGAATACAATTTATTTCCACTCTTTTCTTCCAATTGGTTCCAGGTAATCAGCAGTACTTTTTATCTTTTGTTTTTATGTCACACGTTGTAAGAAATTCAAGAAAACAAACTAAAACGTTTTATAATATTATATTTATAAGGACATTTTTTCTTTAGATGTTCGCGAGGCTGTCAAGAACTCTCTTCTGCCACTGATAATAAATATTATTAACAATTCGAAATTTAACAAGCATTCGGATAAAATTCTGTTTTTGTTTTACCTGTACTTGTCAAAATAATTCGACAATCAAGATCGATTACTATAAAGAAAAAAAACTATGAAAGTTTCACGAATCTGTAAAAAAAAAAAAAAAATACTTCGGCATTGTCGATTTAAATTAATCCTCGCTTTCCATTCTCTCTTGTCATTATTCATAATATTATGTACGGCAGCCAACGTGTTAGGTAGTTTTATGACATGATACCAATTTTGTTTTATCGGTCAGAAACATTTATATAACCTAAATACGCCGGTACTTAATAAATTATATAAAAAACAAATTCCAGCGCAGTTGGAAAATTATTTTTCTAATGTAGTCGAGCATTCTAAAACATGGCGTGTTGTGAGATGTTAATTAGGTGGTCAACCGGCAATTAATTTTGTAATGCCGAGGCGGTTTTCCCCTTCAACATAAGTATTAGTTACTATTTCATTTATTCTTGCAATTAACCCAACCGTCTTTGAAAAATATTTACAGAGTTTCGAACATTTTCGAATAAAACTAATCATAATATAGCCTAATACAATATAATGCGTATGCACAGTGATAAATAGTTTTATCATTGTTGAAAATCCATAACGAAAATTGATAAGTGATTTCTGTTTGAACAATACCAAAACTTCGACATCGAGATAACGTGAATAATTATAAAAATATATTTTCTTATTATTATAATATTATGTCGCCTGTTTACCATTCTTCGAAACGATAGCCGATGCTATTAGACGAAAACGTTTAATAGTTGGATCGTTAGGCGCTCGAGAGAATAACACACTTTAACCAAATTCTCAGTCCGAAAAAGAACTAATTGATAATTCTTGAAAAAAATTACTGTCTAGTAAAATTTTAGTCACTCTATATGTACAGGACCCGGCTAGAGTTCGTTAACATACTCGACAGCGTTAACGCGAACTTAAGCAATCATTTGCTTTTGGGGTTTTATAGATACCATGTTATTGTCTTCGTAATTCGGTACCTGCCAAGTTTTTAACAAAGCTCTTTAAATTTGATAGTATTTTATTGTTACCATATTATATATAATGAGAATTTTTAATGGGAGTTCAACTACATTAAACCAGAGTACAAACGCCGTACACCACCTCCACACTTATAGTCACAGTTTAATGTTTATTATAGTTTTCATAAATAAAACAATTATACATCCATATTTTTATCAGCAATAATCAATATTTGTTAATGCTAACGTCCATGGATCCTATTGTCTTTCAATTCGACTTATTACTTATGCACTATAATTGTATCAATGTAATCTGCTCATTAATTTTGTTGGTGGCAGCTACACATATTACTCGGAATGGTTTGCACAGCCTAAAAACTTAAAGTATTAAAGAATAATTTTGTCTTGAGTTCTTAATATTCTCTAGCACTTTTCACTTAAGGTAAAAAAATAGTGTATCAAAAATTTAAAACTTACTTATTTATTATAATTGAATGGGTCATTTAAAAACCAAATAAGTCATTAAATTTTAACTTTACCTACAGGAACCACAAAATACTTAATTTCCTACTCCAGAAATATAACTTATTTTGCATTTTTACGAATTTAAGTATTTGTTTGTAGGATCTGCACAATTCATAATTCATAGTTATAATTATTTAAATTAATTAATACGAAAAATATTTCAATTATGTTGTTTTTACAATGAATAAAAATGTATCTATTATATAAAAATAATATTAAAAAAAACAAAATGTGTATGGTAACATAAGTTTTAAAATTCAATTTGGAGGGTCGTAACAAAAAAATTTAATTTTTGCAAAAAAACACGTAACTATATATATAAGTATCAAATTGGACGAAAAGTAATTTTTTAAGCAATGACATGTTGTTTTTGAAATGACCGGTTCAATTATTGTATTTAGTTATATTTTGTTTTTTTTTCACGTAATCATTTCCAATGTTATCTATTTAAAATATGTTTACTCTACGCAAATGTGACACAAAATAAATATTTTTGCCTTCCGCTTTACTCACAACAAACTCAAATAAATAACTTTAAATAGGTTATACATACATGTTATCCTATTGCGCTAATACACTCATGGCCTTGAAAACTTAACGCAACAAATAAATGTCCAGTATTAATTAAATTTACAGTTCAATTTTTTTTTTTGCAAGTGTAAAAATTTAAAAAATGGTATATTCAAGTAAAAGAAAACATCACTTTCAATAATAAGTTATTCAAAATCCGTGCTATTTCTTTGAAATAAAATGTCGACCCACCAAATTATGCTGCCACCCAACTGTCCTGGGATTTCGTGTCCAAGCACTCGAGGCGATATGGCCTATGGAATCGATTAATGACTTTTTAACGATACAACACCGCACAGCCCATTTTTAAATAAAACACAGCGCTAAATTATTTTTAAAACTATTTTTGAAACGGAATTGTAGATAGCGACAAATATCTAGAGACCTATAAAGTGTTCGAAGCCGATAAAATATAGGAAATATCAGTTTTAAAATTTGCCCTTAAGTTACAACTCGACAAATAGCATTCATAAATTGTCTGTACTTCTGTACCGCCGTTTTATTATTTCTGTCAGACCCAAAAGTTTATCCAAATGAAATGTCCCCAATGCCCTAAATCGTATATCATAATCATGCTACCGACCGAAATCTAATCGGCAAAAAGCCAGACATGAATTCACTATACATATTATTACACTTACTGCGCTGTACTCGAATACACTCTCTAAACGACTAAAGTTTAACGGGGACATATCGCACGATCCACTATTTGTTGTTTAAGGATTCGTGTGAGATGTTTAATATAATAATACGTGATACCGAATTTTGTAGTATTAAATAGGAATAAAGAAAACTAGGTCTACGAAAAGCGTTTGAAAGTAAACTCTACTGCGGAGTTCACGGCTGACATTGGGGCTAATAGAAGAGCTTTTAATAATAATTATTAGATGTGATACTACTTAAATAACTAAATAATTTAACGCGTAAATTATAAACGTCAAGGATTCTACAAGATTCGGTTAGCCTGTAGAGGCGTGGACTTGGAAAACATTAGAATGAAAATCTTCTGCCGGCGAAACCGGTCATGGAAATCTGGTCAATTAAATAATATGTAATATGTATTTATTACTGGTGTTTAATACTAATTGTATTAATGATCTTTCGACCCACGCGTGCAATCTTTTTTTTATCAATTCATTTCTAATCGAGTGTATACAATGTTATCTAAATTACTCCTGACCATAATACGTACCAGTTAATGTTATTTTAACACAAAATGATACATTTACGCAAAATCGTATATGTTATTGACATTTCAATATCACAGTCTATGCGACCCACTCCCGTTTCGTATAAAATCCATAAATATATTATATAATATATATATATATATATTTATTACAATTGTTGAATTTTGCTGTTATAATAATAAAGTTGTCTTGAGTTCTCGGTGTTGTTGTTTCAAAATGAAAACAGATAACTTGAATTATTAGTAATAAACGTTACATAAAAAAAATGCGCGTTATTTAAATTAAAAAAAAATATTATCATAATTTCAATTAAACGCGTATTAATGAACGGTCCAATGAAAACCGGTATCGTGTGATTCGACGGGTTTCAGTTCATTGTCTTTTTTTTTTGTTTTAACTGCGCACTCGAAGATCTGTCGCAATATTTGCACACTAAACGTTTGTGCGCAATTCCCCTTCGTTAAGAAGTAATCATATTACAACACAAACGACCTTTACAGCAAATGTCGAATCTTCTAAAGCTGCATCTTCTACACAGGGTTAACGAACACGGTGCGCTCTGGACGCGCGCGACTGCCACAAGGCGATTTTCCGGAAATTAGTTTTCCAAAAAAAATAATAAAATCTAATAAAAATGTGGGAGTATGTACTATGTGCACAACGCTCTACAAATGTTAGACTACTCGTATACGATTTTATTAACCTTACTTTATTTTCAACTATTATGGCAATAAGTATAGTTAAGTAATAAATAGTAGAACTCAGCAAATTTGGCAATTATAAATACAATTTTTAAAAAAAATGGTCTGTGTTCAATTTAGTATTATACTCTTTCAATTACAACCAAAATTATCGATTTTTTAATTTAAAAACAGTGGCATAACTTTTTCTTAACAAATATTTTAAACAATGATTCCAATTATAAATTATAAATTAATTACAACTATTACGAAAACTGACGTTTACAATAACTATTTAGCCTGACGGGTAATCATAATTTTTTTGTGAACGGTCATTTCTAGCTGTCTAAGTTTAGAAAAAATAAAATTCAAACAGTTTTGGATTTAAAAAAAAAAAACGTATTTAAATTTAAGTTTTTCTATGTTTGGACGTAACAAGTTACGATTGTCTACATAAAAATTATTATTACGCTTTTAACAGGTAACCTTTGACTGAACTAATCATTTCAAAATCTTAAGAAAGCCAATGTCCTCCCCGTTGGCTTTATTTCTCCACATATCCCCATCACCCCTCTCTATACTCATAGTCACCCTTTGCATTAAACATCATATATTTGTGTTTTGTTAAAATGTATTTTAATAAAAACTATAGTTATTCCTGCGTTTAAGTACATTATATTGTGTTTCCATTAATACATCTAACCATAATATTATGAGCACTCCCAGTTTGAATGGACAATAAGAACAGCTGATGTAAAGATTGCACTGCTTTTAAATTATTCAAAAACAAAATCGTTTAGAGGTAACAAAGAAGAGCCAAGTAGTACAGACTAAAGACTTTACTCGAGTTTCGTGCCGTTATTTTTAACGCTATCGATTAGTGTTATAATCGTTTATAGCGCCAACGCTAGATTTTTTTTTAAACTGTAATTTTGCAAGGGTATTATTTCGCCAAACAGCGTATAATAGAAGTTTAACACGACTGGGAGGTATCTACCCATATAATGTTGTAACATAAGGGCTTTGAACTTTTAACCTCTCCCGGGGTGGGTCGTTTATCGCATTATTTACACACGAGCAGTAAATAATAATAACAATAATAATAATCGTTTAACCTAATCTAACCGTACACGGTACAACCAGTTTTCGATAACCCGCCGCAGAGTTTTTTGTTTATAGCGACGACTACTTGTGTTTTATTATTATTCTCCACACAAACGTAATTTTATGTTTTTTTTAATACTCGCTAGTCCTATATTATAATAATAATATAATATGGCCGATTACTCGCCAATAAGTCTACCTTATCCGCGGTTCCCGTCAACCACGGACACTTATGGACGACAATGGTAAATTATTTACAAGTATATTATTATACACACCAATGGACCGAGAAATATGAAGTAAGTACACGATTCACAAGTTGTACGTTCAATTGCCCGCTAACACGGCGTACAGTGTAAAATCTAATATTATAGCGTTGCGTTGGGTCGAAAAAAAATATATAAATTATTATCTTATATACATCCGTTCGACCGTGGCAGATTTTCTCCTTCCCTCATTTTCTTTCTAGAGAGACAACCCAAATGTATAAGGAGACACTATTTTCGAGATAACGCCGGTTCCTCCTTAGAATGCAATGTTTAATGGTCCGACTCCTTAATTTATTTATTGTTTTAATTTAATAAAACACCATTATTTTTGGAAAAATTCGATATCGGTCAAACATTCGAATGGATCCGGTGAGCCCAATTCGATGCGTTTACCCCGTCCTGTTTTCATGGTACACCAAATAAAATATCGGTCACCGGCGTTTTTTTTTTTTTGCTATTTATATTTAAACGTTTTATCATTAAGAAATTCCCAATTTCTCTCAATTGTTTTCCAACCAATTTCATATTGTAATTGTCGTCGGCCTACAACGTTTGTAGTTATTGTGTTCGGCGATTGGGAACATTTCATCTCATAAAAAAAAAAAATGTAATCTAGAACAGTCCGGTTTCTAATCGATTAGATTAGGTTTTTGTACGATGGTTTAAGGAAATCCTTGCGTGTCCCGTCCGGTCCGATTTATCCAATCTACGTTGAAACGGATAAGATGCCACTGAAAATCTGCACAGTAAATAATAGCCATTATGTACCTGCTTCTTTCAAAATTCCGTGCCCTATCTCTAGCGACAATTTAACACAGAAAAAGTTAAAATTTAAAAAAAATACTATCGACCATTGCGCACATTATCTGCAAACAACAAGTGAAGACTGCACATTAGTCTTCTGCCGTCTGTTATATTACGTACATTATGTCTCATCGTTATTTTTTTTATGCACCGAGTTCGTTGTTTACACAACTTTTTTTTTTTTAATTTACACAACAACAGACAACACAACCGACTAGCTGAGAGAAATATTAATATAAACATTCAAGTATGACTGTACTTCTATTGTCGTAGGCTGTAGCTACTGTTGCTGTGCGACAATTTTGTTATTTGAGCTCTTCATCAGCCGATAGCGGAGTTTTATGAGTTTAAAAATGGTAATTGGTCTGTAATTAAAAGATCCCAGAAATAAATAGGAACTGCAAGATTGGTAGAAGTATTTAACTACTTGAAGCAATAATAAGTCAAAGGTTTTTTTTTACCATTAAGTTTTGCTTAAAAAAATTGTTTTATGATAAAAGATAAAAAAATTACTTATTAAAAACTCAGTTGACTAATTTAGGTTATTATAATAAACGTTGTACCTAGTGCTAGAACCCATTAACTGTCTTCAAATTGTCCACGCACATTAGTCGTATTATCCAATTCCCACACAATTATCTTGTCAACAATCGCATTTAAAGAGGATTTCCCAAGGTTCACTAGGGTCTCATTCACTTTATCAATGATTTTATGGCAATCTACTTCAAAGGTGAAAGGCGCAAAAAAATGTCCGCCATACGCTTCAACAAACTTATGGTAAGGTTTCAAAACGTAACACTTAAGTTAAATAATATTCTGGTCAGATGGCACTGCTATCCTATCCCTACATTATTGAATATTGTCACTGTATCTTTGTCATCAGACTTGCTGATTATACATTTGTATAGATTGTAAATAAATAAAATTGTTTAATAAAAAAATTATAAGTTAAATAAACAATAGAATATAGGTACAAACACAAATTAGATTAAAAATAGTTGCTTGCTAGCTAAAGAAACAATGCAATCGACGTTAGTTTTGTTGATTATTTGTGACACGGAATACATTTAACAACATTACAAAACCAACTGACTCTACGCCTATTCTTGTGAGGACCTTGCTTATAGTTAAATTCTTTGTTTATACATTTTTTTTCTAATCGCTTAAATATTATTAGTTGCATTAGTAGCACAACAATACTACATGCATCCGCGCAAGCTCTTGAGATCACTCCAAATTTATAGTGCGCAATAAGTGTCGAGTCGAGTCTCGAGAGCTAAAAGAGCTAACTATAATTCTATGTGTAATATTAAGCGATTTACTACTGTAAAGTGACGGACGATTATTATGTCATAATGATAATTGGAACGCATAAACTAATGCAGGAAGTAATGAGAGATATCTGTCTGAATCGAGTTTGATTAACCGAGAAGTGCACGGTGCAGTGCTATAAAATATGTAACAATTAATATATAATACATATTTATTATTATAAAATGTGCGTCTACGCTTCTAATAATAAACCTTCCAGTATTGCATTATTTGCGTTTATTAAAATCGATTTTTGATACCTATACTTACGTAGACAACAGTCGTTACATAATTTGCTAGAGTTGTATTAAATACCTACACATGTAAGCGACAATACCTAATAATAATAAAAACGGTCAATTATTATTCGTTATTATTATCGGGCGACTACATGAAAGCAATCGACTGTACAATAATAACAAGAGTAAAAAATGAAGGGAAAAACAACTGGTGGTAACCAAATCCGATTTTCTATTTTGTTTGCATTAGCACGATTAACGCATTAGCGCCAATAATGATATGTATAAAGTATTAGTCACTTGGAAGCATCAAGTGCATTTTTCAGTTTGAACGTGTCATGTGCACAAAAACAGCAGTTCTAATTTTATATATTTCACATAAAACAGTCTAGCAGACGATAAATAATAAAAAAAAAACTAATTATTATAAAATAATGTTTTCGACAAACTACCGATCAATATTGTTTGATAGTTGAAATATTCGTTTTAAAAAATCATTGAACAATTTAACAGCAGTTTATGACAAAGCTATATAAATAAACTATAAAATAAAAAAATGTAAAAAAAATATTTATTGAAATTTATTTTTTTTTATGTTTAAAAATTAGTGAAATTTTGGATATATTATGTTAATGACCAGCTTAATTTTAACCTATTAAATAAACGTTATGACCTTCTCAAACAATTTGTGCAGTTTACATATGAATTGCAATTAACCAGTAATTTTTGTTTAGTTTTCGGTAGTGAAAAACTAAAAAAAAACTGTTAGTAGATTTATTGTAGTAAGTCTAGATTTTTTAATTAAATAGGAATATTATTATCATGCCTCATAGTAATGAATTAGCAAGACGTCTTTACGTTTTTTTGTTATGTTAGAAGTGTCCCTTCTGATTAAGACTATTTTGGGGTTATGTTCTTAAAATATAATAAATACTAAATTACATTTTCGTGTAGGTTTTATTTATATTTTTTCTTACGATTTACTGTTTATTAAAGTCTCAAAACCATTTAACTTAAACATGGCCAATGTAAACTTTATACAATTTACACGAGGAACTAAAACTTTTTTGTTTTGAACTATGTATTTTTGGTAACGTTCTCAATCTTTGTTTACAAATGTATAGGTTTGACAGATTTATTTACAAAACCCATGGAAATCTGTCAAATCTACTTGACCCACACACCACTGTAGCAAAAGTAATATTTATCAATAATTCAACATTTTAAATGCCTTATTTATACTGACAAAGAAGTTTTTGGGTATGGGCCTAAATATTTTATAACGTACCGTTAACAAAATAACACTCGAGGAAGAGCTTTGTCGCATAAACCACGTTCATCTTCTCAAAATCTCTGAATATTTCATAATATATATTTGTGAAAGAGTTAAGTTTGTCTCAAACAAATAAACAGGTTTCTTGGTCGTTGATCCCAATTTCGCGGCATAAATAAATAATATATGATTATAAAAGGTACTCGTGATTCTAAATTAATAATTACAACATGCGTTATTGATTTATAAAATATCTAGTTAAAAGACAAGTTCATAAAAAAAAAATTACGATACACGCATTTATAAATAATATTGAGCTATTCAAGGCTCCAAAATTGCACTATAGGCTAATAACGGAGAATTTAAATTTAAATTTATATTAATACAAATTGTCATAATTATCACATGGTGCTGTAATGTAATTCAACAATAATTGTTGTTATATCATACATCGAATAATGTGAGAGTCAGAGATATAATTATTTTATTGACATAAGGCCGTAGGTCGCAATAATGCAATACCGTTATTAATGTCAGTTACGAATGAAATTGCAAAAATATAATAGCCTGGCCAATACAAGAAATACATGTGCTTATTTACAATGTACAGTGTGATTATTTATTTATGGAGGAATACGACGATTACAACACTATAGGTTGGACATAACCTAAATATCGCTGGACATACATTTGATGTACCTACATGCACGTCATAATAACAAACTTTCAAGCGTAACACACCAATGCTGTGGAATGTAAACCGTGAACGGAAAATAAACTCTGCCCTTATCGCAATACAACCAGTACGGTAGGTCGGTGCCTTATATAAAAGCTAAATTTATATTATTAAGCCGTTTCACACGGGCATACGGTTAAAAATTCATATTATAGATTACCACCTGCCCAACTTTCCTATGCCTATACCGGTTATTATTAGTACCTACCGAGTAATGAGTATAAGTTCCTCTGTACGCGACTTTAACGTCGGCCGTTTAGCTGACCAGACCAGATTCCTTTTCGGTAAATCCGCAATATTATTATTAATATAATGATACCAATTAAATACAATAAAAAGCAACAAAAAAAAAACTTACTCTTGTGTTTCGAATTTCCTTTCCATATGGACTTGAGCGACAGCGGCATGACGACGGTCGGTACGTTTACTTTAATAATAATAATAAATATATTATCTATTATATTTTATTATACTATTTTCGATAGTATTAAAAAAATAAATTATACTATTATTATTATTTCGGCACACGCGAAAATACAAACAACGGCGATTGTGATATTTCAACCTAACGTGTCTGGATAGAAACTATTTTTTTAATTATTATTACAAAATTTGCAATTACAATTTTTTCGTTTTTTATTTTAATTTTATTTTAACGCCGTCGACATGCATACGACCGAACAAATGGAACTCTCACCGCACACTGCCACACGCACGTTACATGAATAACCTAACCGTCGGTCTCAGATATATCTCTCTCTCTCTCTGTCTCTCTCTCACTCGCACAGACACTCTCTCTCTCTCTTCTTATATTCTGTTCCCATTGCGTTTTTCGAGTCGTTAGGTACGCCGAACAGCTGTGGTTGTTGTTGCTAGGTAGTATTTTCTATCGACAAGTCAAATTAAAAAAAATACACGGTCTAACGTTACCAAGCGACGACTCGTTTTTGTTTTTCCACCGACGCGACTGTTAAGATCAAATAGACTTTATACGAATAATTATTGCAGTACCGGATTGGGGAAAAACGAGCCACCGGGCCTAATATAGGTTTTAGCCAAAACTCTAATTTTTTTTAGTGCGATAAAAGTTAAGAATATAATGACCGACCACACAGTCCCGCTGTGCCGTGTAAAGGCTAAAAAAAAATTACACATTTTTGATTCCTAAATCATGTGCAGTGGAGTTATTCACTACAAAATTACAGGCGCCTATTGAATCATTATTATGAGTAGATTTGTGTAGTATTGAATTTGCAGCTATTTTGAATAAACTAGGATTAAACACTAGGATAAACTGTGTTCTGGAAAAGTGTTAAAAAATTGTAAAAATTAACCATTTAGAGTCACACTTACTAACTCGTACAATTTTTTTTTGTAAATATCAGCTGCTTAAAACAGTAGCAGTATACAAATATTCTGTAACTATGAAATTAATTACTTCCCACTTTTCTGACTTCTTACTATGCTTGGTTTTATCTTCTATGTTTTTTAAAATATACCTAATGCACTATAACTTAACAAAACAATTGGTTAAAAATAATAAAAGTTAGAATTTTTTAAGTTCCAAGTCCTCTTCGTACCCACAATACCAATAAGAAAATGAAAATTATATTTTTTGCAATTTTATATACTTGACTTAACCTGCAAATCAATCAACGACGAACTGAAGAAACAAATGCAAATAATCATTGCAGTAAAAATTAAATTGTGGACACGTGTCGATGCGACTAAAAATAATGAACTTGTCTCGACGTCCTTCGAGTGATTGTAAAAACAAAGATCTACCTATCGATTATCATATTATTATACTTTTAAATCGTCTTGTATGGCGCAGACGATAAGGCGTCAAACTTGATTTCTGTCTCGCTTGGGTAAAAACTCAAATTCTCCCATTAAATATGATGATAGGGAAGCGGTCATGGCATTCATTTAAAATTAAAATGCGTATTTTCTAAAAAATACCTGTATGAAACATTATTTAAATACAATTATTGGGGTCGCAAGTAAAAAAAGATTCAAGATGTCTGACTATAAAACTAAGAGTTTTGTCTTTTAAAAAGTTATACTTTAAAACAAGTACTATTTACTTTAAAAAAAAAATGTATTAAGTCATGTACAGTTAAGAGGACGTGATAACACCTATTTATTAGGGAGTAAAGTATAGGCATTACTTGCAACATTTTAATTTTGAGATTGAACTATGGTGTATACTTATTAATACAATAATGAGGATTCACAGTGATTTCTATAAGATAAATTACAATTGTTTACCACCAAAACTGCTCTGAGAGGGACAAACTTATTAGATCAATATGATCGTATATTACCATTTACTAGTAATATTACCAAAGTTTTACAATACATAGAAGAGAACTTTAAAAAAGTATATTTCCCTATGGTTTAAATATGAAATATGACGTTACGAAAACATAGCATAAAGATTTTTTCGTTTTTCCTTTAATACTTTTTGTATACTATGATCGAGTATTTAAGTCTCCAATTGTAATTACTTAATGCTATTTTTATTATGTTAATATTGGATCACACTGGCCCCTCCACACAAGTTTTCTCGGTGAAGTAAAATTGATTTGTTATTGCGGATATTAATTATAAACAAAATAAATGATTGGCGTCGAAAAGGTTGCATTTTCATTCAAAGTGTTTTTCACCGGCAAAATAATTTATTTCGTTAGCAACCCGGCGCGACTTTTAAAGAAATAGTATAGACATACAAGTATATTATAATTTTTTTTATTTTTAGTGTACTATTGTTTTATGGGTACATGTAAGTCAACTCTATCAGTGTATTAAACAAAAGTCACGCGATAACATGAAGTACCTAGTGGCAGTGACGAAGGAGCAACGAACTGTAAAGAAGTAAAATATATATAAACACCTTATTTGTACCATGTAAAATCTCAGTGAGTTTTACGACGCCCAGTAAAATAATTGATGGGCACAAAACTTAGAGCTAAGACAAACTGAAACCGTGTTTTTATGGTTATACAATGACTTAACAGATAGGACTGACTGAGACACTTACTACATTGAATTTGTAACAAACTTATGTAAAATCAACGATAGCTTAAAAACTCTACCGAATTACAAAATCGTTTACAATGAACCTAACCTAACCGTTCAAAGTTACTGCGATCTGTCATAGTTGATAGTTCCCACGCCTCTCTCTACAATCAAACTAGTGGACAGTGTGCACAATACATGGAATTATGATGTAAAAAGTACAAATAAAAAGGAGAAAGTCTTTTTTCCACGTTTTTTTATTCTATAAGTAAAAAAATATATATTGTGTTAAGACACACCGATATTAAATATCTTATATTTGTAAAGCAAATAGTTATAATAATTCTATGCTGTATTGCCGTATATGTTGTATTTACTTGCTAAAAATCGCATTGTTGTTGAGTAATTAATATATTAGCGATTAAGAAAACGTTGGCTTTGCTAAAAAAAATACATTATAGTTAGTTTTTAGTTTTTGTTTTTAGATTTACACAAAATAAACGGTAATTGATAATACTGGTAAAACACATTTTGTTGTCTTAAAAATTAACTTAATTATTTAATAACATTGGTGCCCGATTTGAAATACGACTTATTTTTATTCGATGGGGGCTCTAATTTGGAGATATTTACATAATATGATATATTAATAAGTTGGTACGTAAATATTTGTTATAACTTTTTAAGTGTTTAACTTATTAATTTAATACTTGTAAAACTTGCAAAGGGACTGTCCTAACAAATACTACCAAAAAAACATAAGATTCTCAGATGTAAACGGCTAGTTAGTGTAGTTTTTCATTATTATGACTTAATAGTTAATTCATACTTTGATTAAAAAATGTTTAAACCATTATATTTTATTGATTTTAATAGCATTTTAAAATACATTAATATTAAATTAATATGAAATAGTAATTAAATTAGCATCTGAATTGTGATGCAGTAAGCTGTATCTCTAAGACTAAAGTGAACCTAAATAAACTAGTATCATTTTTAAAAACAGTGCATCAAATATATCCTAATAAGTTTAATTTCTAGGACACCAAAAAAAAATTGTTGTGTAATAATTAATATTAAAAAATATAGTAAACGGTTAATTGTGTTATTTTTTTTTTTTAGCTTTAAAACAATCTGCACTTGGTATTGTTTTCCACGTGTCCAAATATGGTACCTAAATATGATAGTAAAATACAATTATTATGTTTTTTCTATGTACTATTGTTTATTTGTTTCTGTACATCCCAAATGTCATTCATTAACTTTTTATCATAAGCAAAAACTGTTGATTATTTTTATATTTTTTTTTATAAAGGTAAACATATTTGAATTTGTTACAGCTCGCGCGAAACAACATAATAATAAAATATTCTATTTTTAATACTAAACATTTTTATAATTAACTTTTAACACTATTACACTTAGTAGATTACCCAAAACTTCATTATAATACTGACCACGTTCATGCAAAACACGTTAAGTCCAAAACCGTAGTTTTTTACTTACTTTTTGGTGTATATTAAATAATATAATAAAAGAATAATGTAAATTAGACTTTTTGAAATTTAAAATTCCTTTTAAATCATTGTTATTACCTCTTTGAAATTATCGGATGTCAACAAACGTTGGTATTTTTTGCTGTTGATCTTAGTAAAAATAATAATCTAGACAAAAAAATAATTGAATGTGTGTTTTGCATGAACGGGGTCGATATTATAATCAATACCTATTTCTTTATTTTAGTAAGTAATCATACATAAGTCTCTAAAATCTACTGATGAAGAGTGTTTAATTAATTAGTTGCAAATAAATTGAACATGTTGTAAGTAGACAGGATTCCTATCACAGAAAAGTGAAATAAGTAAGAGTAGTGAGTTTAAAAGGATTTAGTGGCTTACTAAAAAATTAGTTGGAAGATGTTAAAAGTGAAGTATTAATAACCAAATGGAAAATTATGATTTCTTACAATGGGTGACATTTATTTCCTTTAAAATCGTTTTCAAAAATATATAAACATATGTACAACAAACACAGATAGAAATGGGTTTTATCGACAAACATTTTATGATTAAAAAGTCTTTAAAAAAAAAAAACACAAATGACGCTTATACCCTTTAGGTTATTATATCACTTCAAAGTTCAAATAAATATACGGGGAAGTGCTACTGATGATGACAACAGACTGATGAGAATATTATACCTAATTGTACACTAAGAGTCTGCCAATAGAAGGAGGAGCAAACAGTGACAGTTACAAGGCCATCCAAATACTATGTCGGCTAGAGGAAGAAGAATTTTGCCGAGTGTCGAGGCACATTAATCACTGCGGCGGCTATTGTTTTCCCGGTCTTTATGTTTCGCCCCGTGCACACCGAATGAACTATTATGACACCTACTCAATAAACAAGTACGCTGCGATGGAGCACATATTTTGCCCTTTTTGGCGCAGAAGGAAAACGCAGTGTACAGGAAAAATGGCATCCGCTGTGCCCCGTAATCCAGAAATGCGGCTACGGTCGTTAGGCTACACAATAATCGCGTATCATTTTTATTTGTTCCGTTGTCCTCAACCAAAACGACCAAGAGCCCGTGACAACGTACACTATGCCATTGTCCGCTGAACACTATTACTTCAGGTATCTAATTTACATAGGGCCAGAATAGCAATTCTAAACAACAGTCGCAGTGCTAAATTATATTTTACAAATTTACCGGTTCGAAAACACTTGTTGCGTGGGGATTGTGTG
This sequence comes from Adelges cooleyi, assembly GCF_023614345.1. Taxonomy (NCBI): domain Eukaryota; kingdom Metazoa; phylum Arthropoda; class Insecta; order Hemiptera; family Adelgidae; genus Adelges; species Adelges cooleyi. The sequence continues at coordinate 4,544,273 of NW_026095751.1, forward strand.
TATACGAAAAACAAAAACATGTTACCAGTGCAACATTGGCTTACGTTATTATTTTGATGTTAGTCGGCAAACAGCTGTTTGTGCATTTATTACCCAGACCGTAAAACCATTATAACCGTTTGCTAGCGCCAGCTTTATAACCTATTATCCAGGTGGTCGATATTTTGTGTTCGACACCGGATGCAACGCATGTGTTATCTCGGTGTTGCCGGATAAATGTATGTGTCACATTATTGTCTGGTAAAACGATAAAACTGATGCATAAGCGTCAAATTCACGTACAAGTAACTACATAGTTTGATGTGGCACACGTCTGCCACGTTAGCTACAAAATATCATGTGTAATAATTGTAGCAACGAGCAACATTGAGCCATCATTATCGTTACTTAGATAAAATCCAAGTACAATGTACACAATTTTAAATGTTTTGTCCAATAATACATTTATCAGTTGGAACGAAAATATTTACTCCTCAACAATTTATTTATAAGAGGACACGTGCCGTCGTTCATGCAAAAACATGAGTTAGCATTTTGTACACATCTCTGAATATATTAAATATCATGTACAAATTATGTCGATATTAAAAGAAAGATCATACTATCATACTAATCATGCTTATACTATACCTTTACCTTTGCGAAGAGTTTTTAATTTTTAATTTTATTATTATTGTTCGGTTAACACCGAGTTAAAAAAAATGATTTTTTGAAAATCAAATGATGACTTGAATTTTAAAATTATCTTAAGACAAGACTACATGTAGTTTAAAGTTCTCTATTTTTCAAAAAGCTAAGAAAACTAATAATTTGTAATTCAATTGTTGGTAAAGTTGTATTGGGAAAGCGAGAGGCTTCAAACAAACATATTTACAATGCAAGTTATAATAATCTATATAAAAAACAAATTAGTAAAGGTAATAAATACACATTGTAATTTTAACTTGCTTTTATCAGAAATTGCCTATACATTATATAATCCTTAAAAATGGTAAGTATGGCATCGTCTTAAAGCTGATAATCAAACAACTATTTTTTTTAAAAAACAACATAATAAAAATCATTTAATTAAAAGTAAAACAATAATTTATTTATATTGTATTATTACTGAATGTTATCACTCAGTAAACGTTTGCTTCGCCTATAGCGGTTTAATATATTATATTACTATTATTATACTGAAATGAAAAACAACTATTGTAACACGTGATCACTGTGATGTGTTCATTAAAGGAGGAACGGTATCATTACTTTTTAAAGAATATCACTTTCACGTGACTACTTTGAGTAGGTAATCGCGACAGACATTATTTTCTAAGTGTTGCTGCGAGCGATAATTTCTACTCGACTATTTTGAGAACCCAATAATTAAATAGTAAATGCTTTTTATTTTTTTAAAAAGACATAGTGCGTAGTATTTTAATTAATAAACCTCTTTCAGTTATATTTAAGAAAAATACTAATACCACTCGATGCAACATACTTATATTTAATACGTAGTATAGACAAGTAGTCTATAGTTGCTAGTGAAAGAAAAATAACATGGCTAATAATGAAGTAAATTTGAGCACTTAGAATTGCAGTTTTGAGATAGGCATTCTATCCCTTCATAATATTATTTTCTTCCCATATAAAAGGTAACATATTGGCACATTGATTTTTGATTACACCAATTTTCGGGGTTTATAGAAGTATTAAAATACATAACCATAGTTCACAAAATTTGCAAGTTGATGCGCCTTGTAAAATGTTACATAATTTTTCAAAACGATTATTTAAATGTGAATGGTGAATGTTTGAAATGTTTGAAAAACGACTTGCTTAAAAGTTATTGTTGACGCGTCTATTGAACAGTTTATTTTGAGGGTGGTTTTAATTTAAAAACAACCTAAGAACTGTACCATAATAATAAGTGTAAGTATATAAAAAAATAGTAACCTTTTTATTTAATTGTGAAATGTTATGACATATTAGAAAACAAATAGTTTTAATATCATAATATCTATATTTGTGTAGTAAAATAAAGAGAAAATAATAAAACGTACTGCCTGCTTGTTTATAATGACCAGCAAATGTTTACGGATACAATTTATTCCTATAATTTTTAGTATTTCTATTTAATTTCTTAAAAAAAATAAACAAAATTCTTCAACTAAAAATTTAAAACCAGAGGGGAAACCCCCTCTGGTGTAGAGATATAATCTAAACCCGAAGAAGTTTATTCTACCCGCGAGTACGACCTACTTAATGACATTTTCGTGACGCAGAAGAAACTTGATTTGTACATATTATCATCCACGGATACAACACGACAGATGTGATAAGAAAACCGCACGAAACCGGTATATGTATAGTAAGAATGTATACTATATACAATTATATTATTATAATACCTAACGACCGCGGCAATGGCACAGTGTGTACTGTGAAGTTGTTGTATTAATTTATAAAGGCCAAGGTCCTGCACTCAGATCATTGGCCGAACGCCGGGACTGCAGTAGGTGATATCATAAACGGTGTCACCATTATTGTGCACCGTTCGTATTGAACCATTGAACGGTATTCGAAATTCATTTTCATAGTAGATTGTTTGGGATACAACAATTTAAAAAAAAATACTAAAAAAACAGTAAATAATAAAAATATATCTGTCTACGGGTTCCAGAGGTACACCATGAGAACAGGAACATGACAAAAATACCTTCTCAGTTTGAGCTTACCATCAAAGATTAAACAAATATGTTAATAACGACTACCTATTGTCTATAGCCAACAAGATTGGATTGCTCGTCCCAAACACTAAAATGGAAACTTTTCACAGCCGGCTGGCTGTCGAATGAACACCGTCATTCGTGTTATAGTAAAAGAGAAACTAATAAATTTAAATACGTCGACGCCAATGACGTTTTTTGCGGTATTATCTGTGAAATAACGAAATTGAAAAATAATTGAATGACTATTGTATTTACTATGAACGTTACGTTGTTATATATTGTTACTGATACAAAAGCTGACATTTGCCTATTATTCTTACATTTCAAATCTGCGGGTTATTATTATATACATACATATATAAATAGTTTTTTTTTTTATAAATATTATAAAACTCTATGTTCTTGGACACATCCGGGAGAGTAAGAGTACACACGCCGTTATCGGGCCATACATTCAATATAATGAAGGTGACGCGACTGTGTCTTGGTTACAGAGTTCAACGCACGGCGTCAAGATGTTACAGTTTTGATCTAGTCCACACCACACGTCGTTTGACTTTGATCGTGGAACGTCTTGCGCCAATAATCGATAATGTTGTCTAACTGTATCCCATTTTGAAGAAATAATTTGACTTTATTCTCATTCATATCAAATATTATAATATTATACAATATAGTTTTAAAGGAAAAACATATTTTAACCGTCCAATCTTAATTAATTTGATTATCCTAAATGTATAAATCATAAATATATATTATATACCTAGGTGTAAAAACAGTCTTAAGTTTTCTGATAATGACATCCGACGGTCTAAGCTGATAGGTAAAAAGTATTTTGGAGCCTTTTTAGATATTTAGAATGCGAGGTCCTTTAGGTACCATTCCAATCATTTTAATTGCAGCTATTTATAAAAGAATTATTTGGCTAACATTGTTTGACAAAATAGTTAAATAAACTTCAATAAAATTAGTTAATACGTAGTTAAATTTCTATATTAATTTTAGGGTATAAATTAAAACGTTCTTAATATGACTTATGGACATTACAGTAAATAAAAATGACTTTCTAGAGCGACAGATTTTTCCAATTTGTTAACTACCACCACAGATGACTAGATAAAAGCTAGAAAAGAATAGCAATAGAAAAAGATAAAAAATATTCCCGTGTTTTTTCTGTAACAATTTATTAATTGTTTTTATACGCCCTATTGGAATAGAAAAAATAAATAGTTGTTACTGTTAAGATGTTAACAAATATATTTTAAAATGTAAAACTAATTGGTTGATTTGAATTTATCCAAAAAATTAAGCAACTATTAAATACGCGTCGACATACATTGAAAACAAATTTTAAGAGGGCGTCGCACCGGTGATTTTCAGTGGTAAAAACATGTTTAAACAGACTGAAAATAACTTGCTTAAAACCAAAACGGTTTAAGAGTAAAAGCGCCCATTATAAAATTAAAAGAAAACAATAATCCAAAGGGCAAGACGGTGCGTTTTTTTTTAAAAATTAATTTTTTGGAAAGTTACAGTAATTTAAAAATGTTAAAATAGTCGTTATTTCTAAACTATGTATTGCTCGTTATACTTAGAATGATGAAAAAAACCGTTATTTTCCGTTATTGCCCGTTATTTTCAGTCTGCTTAAACAAGTTGAGATGAAAAAATATTTTTAAATCACTTTAAAAGATGCTGTGATAGTCCAAAAAAATAATTTAACTACCATAATAGAGTCCTAGTTATTGAACTAATAATTACACATCACAGTTTAACCTTTAAATTAAGATTTGAAAAAATTGCCTATACTTTACTCCTTATAAAATTGGCGGTGCGACGCTCTCTTAAGAAACCCGTTTTTCGAGAATAATCCACAAAGCGCTTAGTTTTACTATAATGGCTAATGAAGTTAATTTAATATGTTAAACGCATGATAATACGCAGCTGCAATATTAATAGTCACTCAGATGATAGATTAACAAAATCATTTTTTTCGCGCAAACAAAAAGAGAAAATCCATTAGGACATTGTGTGTTTTTTTTAACACGGATAAGTTATTGGACTGGATACAAGCAATTTCATGTCGCCATTTTCACGTTACGCTAAGCGGTTAGAGATAAGAGACACGAGATTAGTGATCATAGTTAAGAGATTAGAGATTAGAGACAAAAGAGTGAAATGCGATAAAAGATAACTGATAAGTGAAATGTACTAGAAATAATCGCAAAAACATATCCACGAAGTTGTTTTATGCATCTAGTTGTTTTAAATTAAACATTTTTGATACGACGTTGAATTTTGAAAAAATTGATAATTTTTTTGAAAATAACTTATAAGTCGTCTCTATATAGACGCAGTTGACGTCAAACCGTCACTTGGGGGTCGTTTAACCGCGAATGTACTTGTATTGATATCGGTTTTGATCCAAACTGCACAACACACACACACACACAGGCATTGACGACAATGAGCTCCCGTCGTTTTATGTTAACCATCACAATAGACAAGCACGCGTCATTGAAACGCAGAGATAAACGAGGGAATATTCGCACTGTCATCGCCGGCGTCAACGTCTTATCACATGATATATCCGCCGAGGGGAACGGTACGATTTTGTTTAGTTATTGTTTTTACCATGATCACCGGACGTGGTCACTGTTTTATTGCAAGACTCTATTAGTAAACCCTATAATATACCAACTCAAAGGGATGATCACACACATACCTAATTACTATTGTGCTATTGTTTACTGGCTTGAACGGTTGGACTTGGAGGCGGAACGCAGGTCGGGTAACTAAAATTATAAATATATAATACTATGCATATTTATCCACCACCACCGTCTAATGTATGTACGAAATAAGAAGAATAACACCACATGAACACACTTATTTTGCAAATAGCCAGCTCGAGTATCTATGAAAAACCTTTGAATGCCACATGCGGACTACAAAGCATGCAGATCAATTGACTTCAGATGGCCACTACACTCTTATTATCATCGTACACACTCCGATCAACCAATATAATAATTGTATTTCCTACACAATATTAATTTACATTCCAATCACGCGTTATGCTATTTCTATGATTTGCGAGGTATAACCAGAGTTCGAATATAAGGAGTACTGATTATGCAACAAACATACATCAATGAATTTGCTCTCCGAAAAATTGTAGTGTAACGCCTGTAAATATACATACTAAATAAATAAAATAATACTTTCTGGTACTTTGGAAATCTACAATAAGTTTTGTTTTTGAATATCGTGTTACTTTCTTAAAGTAATAGAAAACAAATTTGTTTTTTAAAACATTTGATTTACTTAAGTAATTTAAATACGTATATGATATAGCACAATAAAATATTTATATTGGACATTTCTGTTTGCTTACATGATAATCGTGTTTTTAATAAACAAACAAAATGCCCAGCTCGAGGATAAGACACAAATGTGTAAATAATAATTATTATTATCATATTTATTATTTTAGAATTCAATAATGTTCCTCGACACGAAAAATAAATAATAACCGAAATTCAAGCGCAAAAGACAATACCTAAGTAAGCGAATAGCTATGCTTCAAGTACATTAAATACAAAGATTCGTCCAATATAGTTGTTGTGCAAACTAATAGAATTCTTTTGTCGCCGAACGAGTGAACCTGACAAAACAATAGTTAAAATATGACTTTAATTGTGGCTCCGAAATTAATTAACGAGATTATGTTATTTTATTATGATATGTTTTTTTTTTATAAAAGGGACTTTGAACTAAATTTCTTTATGATGCTTTACATAATTTGTGCCGTTATGTTTAATCTGATTAGTCGAACAAAATAATACCAGCAGTGCACCGAAAGCATCTAATTCGATTTGTTCCCTCGCGACAGGAGACAAATAACAATTCTTATAGAAATTGATTCCCGCAGACATCAGTTTACCACTACCAAAACCGAAACGAATTCTGTTTATCGTCAAAATTATTATTCACAAACCATTTTTGAATATACTGTATTTAAAGTAGAGACTATTGCAATACTTACTTTACACTTTAAAATAATAATATGACGACATATTTTATGATAAAATACTCGTATATATGTTGTTATACTTTTTGAAGTTTTTTCTATAATTATTACATTTGTATAATTTCGCATTAATAAATGTATAAAATCAATGGACAGCCATTTTGTCTAGATTATATTATTGCTATTAAATAAGTAAAAAAAAACCCAATTGCTCATTAAATTAATTTAAACCCATGAAAACCCAACCGGGCTGGTACTTTTTTAAAGCCCGTGGGTTTTTTGAACCTTTATACCAGGTCACTATCATGAAGTGGCCGTGACAGATTTAACGTGTAAACACTTCTAAAAGTATTATTATTAAAAAAAAATACCATTTGAAAGCTGTGTGAACTGCCAATGTAAATTTAATTATCAAAACGTACTTGAATAACAAATAACAACTAAAGTAAATCTGATAACGTATTAACTGAAATCTTAATATATTACTTTATTCAAATACATATCACTTGTATTTGATAATGTTCAAGTAACATTAACAAAAATAGTGGGTTTATATTTGAATACTCTTTTATTTGTTCAGTCGACTAATGCTCACCTCTGTTTTCAACACATGAACGTCTTATGATTTAATGCTTGAAATTTACCTTCACTTCTTGACTACTTTGTTTAAAAATATTGCATCTTCCTTTGCCTCATTACATTACAATAATTTCACCACTTGGCGCAATATCGAAACAAGAATTTAATATAATATTTTTATGCGTTAACTTTCTTGTATAATAGTCACTTATGTGTTGATATTTTTCTATTTTTATACAATAACACATCATGAAAGATTAAGTACTCCTGGGAACGTTTCAGGGTCGTTTATGTGTTTAATAATTTCAATACAAAATCAAAAATATAACCAGACATCGTCTACTCGTTAAAATGAGCTGTTTTTTTTTAACTTGAAACTATTAAAAACCTAATTATGTGACATATTATCATAAGAATATATAATACACACATTTTTTCAGTTTTAAAAACAAATCCTATATTGTATATTCGTGTCATTGAGACTAGGAGTACATGTTAAGACAGTGATAATATATTGTCAATATTGTATTTTATACTATGATACTGCTTTCAAATATTATATCTAATTACAGTTCTGGTTGTAACCTAATTAATTAATTGAATAAGCATAATATCTTGACCTTTTCGACGATGCTGTTCGTTAAAAAATTACCGACTAGGAATCGGATGGTAAAGAAAAATATGTTTTGAGGTTAAACAATAGACAAGTGCGCTGATATGTTCATTATAGTATGTTATTAATTTTATTGCCGTAACGTAATAAAATAATAATTTAAATAAAAAAAAAAACACAACTTATTCGCATGTAATAATATTGGTACACATAATAAATAAAGCTTAGTAAACGTTTTCATTGTTTTGCCTCATGACGGGCGTTGGTTGAATACAAACCATTGCATTGGTATGGGCCTAAAAATACATTACAATATAATATCGATAAATAATATTATAAACGTGATCGTACACAACAATATACCGATAACTATTATGTATAATTATATAAAAGGTAATAATATATACACACAGGTAGGTGGTACAAAATACAAGAACAAAACAAGGATGTCACTCTTAACAACGAAAGTAATTGTACGTTTTTATACACAGGTCTATAACACAGGGGAAATACTATTTTGTTTATATAATATTAAACACGAATTAAAAGAGAATAATAAAAAACATATTCATCGTATTATATATTAATAATAATAAAAAAAACAACAACAACAATATTATATTTTATGTTGTTGTTTTCAATATATCATTTATATTCTTTTACAATCTATTTATGTAAATATATATCGTTTTTTTTTTTTTTTTATAACCTTATAAATGTAATGAGAGAAGGAAGTTAGGTAGATTGGTTATGCAGAAATTTGCTTTTCTTCTAATTCACATATTATAATTATTATTATTATTATCAGCAGTCGCTCTATTAGTGCAATCTAACTCGTTTGCGCAAATACTTTACACACACACACACACACACACACGCACGCGTTCCACTAGTATAAAAAAAAAAAACCTAACGTTCGTCTACTTGTGACTCTGGGGATGATAGGTCTGTTTGGATTCTTCGAGCCAGTGGATTTTGTTCTGCCGGACTCCTTCGATCAGCGGTTCTAGTTTTTCCGACAAGTCAGCTATAGCCTGAATTACAAGAAAATAGTATTAGGTATACGTAATAATTTATAATAATAACGAATAAATCATACAGGTGTTTGTGACCAATAATTAATTCCCAGAGACCTGACGATTTTTTTTTTTTTTTAATTTAGCATTACATTATTATGGGTTATTATATTGATATGATATTATGTATTGGCAATGATGTATTATCGCCGCCGACGTCGGAGCCCTATCGCACACTGACCGGTCGAACAGCGAATAACATGTTCCATGTTTACAATATTGTGGCTATTTACTTGTAACGTCATCGCCACCGGAAGTGATGGCTGCTGATTACTGATAACGGTTCGAACGAGTTTTATCGACAAGATACGTTTCAATAAACTTCAAAGGTTTGAGCAATTATTTAAATAATTATTTGTTTAATGTAATAATTACATTGACCAACAACGTTTTTGCCACGCGATTGAAAATCGTCAATCGCCAAACTACAGTGTTAGCAGTACAAATTTGAACGCGGTGTGTTAAAATCTATTACAGACATTTATTGCTAATACAACTCTTCAATATTTTTCAAAACTCGACGAAATCATTTTACAAAATTAGTTAAAAATGTAAAAAAAAAAAAAATACCAACGTTTAACATAACAAATTAAAAACGTACAATATTAAACGATCTCGAAAACTGGGTCCGAATACCATTTTCGGTGACAGTTTTTTTCGTTTTTATATTTTATTAGAATAGAAAAGTCCGAATCCTAAACGAAACACCCCGACGTTTATAATGCAATAATCGTATGACCTTTCGACGATTGTCTATTCGTGTTATCGACGACTCACCTGGTATATAGGCAAGCAGATGGAGTCAATGAACCCGACCTGCATCATCGGCAGCTGATCTTCTTTCTCTCGGTTCATGATGTCCTGCAAAACATTACAACATTACCAACAGGCCGTTGCCTATTAATAGGGGTTTGGTTTTTTGGTAAACACTCACGATGGGGGTTATGTTGAAATTTCTCCTCTCGATGTCGCCTTGTTCGAAAAACTCGTTGGTCACCAGTTCGGCTACCTGCAAAAGCAAGAGGCAAAGTCAAAACCCGCAGACGTTGCCAAACGAAGACCGACGACTTACCCGCTTCTCGATGTCCCACGGCTTGGTGATGGCCGCCAAATCGCAAACCGTCATCAGCATCGCCCTCAACAACTCCCGGTCTTCTTCCCGGGTCCAATCGTACATGCCCGTGCGGACTAACTCCAGGAACGTACCTCGTTTCCTGCGCACACCAACAATAACATTAATGCCGACTATTATTACAATTATTATTTCACCGATCGGGTATTCGATCGCGGCGCCAACGAGTACAATAGGTACCTGAAATACACGGCCAGGTCGGTGGCTAGAATGGCGTCTTCTAATACTTGAATGATGCGGGTGTACTCGTCCGGCGACAGGTTACCCAATATCTGATTTCCCTGGAAACCGTAACCGTCATTATAAAACTCATGTAAAAATGGCGCGAGTAAGCAAAACGCAACATACTTGACTGTTCAAGATCATTAGACACTGGTCGAAATGATGGTGTTCCATGGTCGACGTGGAGTAGAGCTGGGCGAGCGGCGAACACACTCTGCAAAACGAACGCATCGTTAGTCCGAGAGGACTTACACTCGCGCGGCCAACGCAGGTTGGGGGTAAAAGACTTTTCGATCACTCACTTTATCTGGAACGAGTTGTTCGTCCCTCGGTGGTCCAAATCGTGACACAGACAGGCGATGATCAGCGCCAGACATTCCAGGTCGCCAAACACTTTCCACCATTGAGTCGCCTGTAATCAACACACACGCGTTCGTGGTCAACCGTCGTGTTTGGGTTTCAATATTACTAGTTACGAACCCTTACCGTGATTATGGAGAACATCATTTGGGCCACGTTGAACGCGTGCCTCCAGTTGTGGTACGTGACCGACCGGTAGTTCTTCTTGACGCTCAAAAGCCACCTGCACATCACTTGGTAGTCGATGTGAAATCTTTCCACAAAGTCCATGTCTAGGAACATTCTAACGCACGCCTACCGACAAAACCACGGCACGTCATACCCGAGTTACCCGTTTAAAGGCTACGGCCCAAAATAAGTGTCTACTACTTACCAGTAGCGTGTCGTCGTCGGTCATGCGAATGTCGTCGAATGAAAAATCGTACAGGTTGTACGTGACTGCCGACGGCACTTGCAGGGCCTGGACAAACGAAAAACCCAAAATACAGTCTCGCTTATTTTACACACCTCCGTTTGGACAGTACTTACCCTAAGTCTCTGCGCGTCTTCCAACGACGCGGACGCGTGATAACTGAGCACGTCCAACGTGACGTTTTGTTTGGCATTGGCTATAATGGCTTTCTCAAACCTGCGAACCGATATAAACCAAGATGAGCTCATCAGTGCCGCGCTGCCGGTCGACCGGCTATACTACTTACATGTGCGTGTTGTGTATGCCCATGCCGCAGAATATGGCGAACGCTTCCACAAAGTTCTCGTCGTTCTTGGTGAACACGAGATCGTCGAACTTGTTCACCAGCTGTATGACGCCGATGATTTGGCCCGAAGAGTTTTTGATGGGCATGCACAGCACGGTGGAGTGTTTGAACCCGGCGCCCTGGTCCACCGATTTGTCGAAACGAGGGTCATCGTACGCGTTGGCAATGTTGAGCGTCTGCAAAACGACGGGGATGATATTGTTAAGAACCACGCGCGATTATATATTAACGGGTTTTGGATCGTTTCTTGCTTACCTCTCCGGTGGTGGCCACGTAACCGGTTATGCCGACGTTCACTGGAAATCTGCTCTCGAAAGGGCTAAAAAATGACGGGCACTGTTAATAGGGGCTTACCTAGGCGATAAAATGAGACTAGGAATAAATCGTTTGAACGCCCAACACGCGCGTTCATTGATCTTTCTCTTTGTCTCCCGTCGGAGAGACGCAAAGAAGTAAGAAACCCAATGACACCGGCTGCACTTTACCTGGTCCGCTCGCTGTCTTTGCCCTGCAAGTCGTTGGCTTCTAAGTCGAATACCCGCGAGAAACTCGCTTTGGACGCCTCGTGCAGCAACAAAACCTGCGCAACGTTAAAAAAAACACAAAGACATGTAGAACAACGACCGACATTAAAACGACTGCGCCACTATTACCTGTACCCTTTGACATTGGATCAGCGATTGGGTGTGGGTGAGGATTCTGAAAACCATATGTTCGATCGTGCTTTGTTCTTCGAATATCATACGGGCGAGATCTAACAGAACCTGGATTAAAAAAAAAAAAAAAAAAAAACAATCAGTATAAATAACTTTAAGGTTTGGGGGGGTCCTCTCCGTAACCGTCGGAGACTAGGTCAAAGCTATTTGGAAGTCGCACCTGATTTCTTTTCACTTCCAACTGACTCTTTTCGTAGAGCTGCGCGTTTCTGAGACCTATGCCGCAAAATTGCAAGTAGTCGGCGAAGACTTTCTCGTCGTTTACTGTAAAGCACGGTGCGTTTTTCTTGTTGATCACCTGAAAAACAAAAACCGTCCATGTTCAATAACCGTGTGCCGATCGTCGAAATAATCCTGTACTCACTTGCGCCACTCCCATCACTTCGCCGTTGAAGTCTTTGATCGGCATGCACAGCAAACTGTGTGTTTTGTATCCGGTACGAGCATCTATGTCGTGGTTGAAGCGCGTGTCCTGAAAACGAATACACACAATTGTGAGTACAACACAATAATAATTTGCACACGACACGAGCATGTGTGTCTGTGGAAGCCTTGAAATCTGTGCAATCTTGCAGAAGCCACAACGCCTTGACCCGAAAGAGGTCAACGAGTTTATCTGCGGATTTTTGTTTTCCTTCTCTCTTTCTTAATCATAACGTTATTCTAATCAGAGGTGGGTACATTAGTATCAAAGTATCATCGATGTGCCGATCATGTTCGACCGACTGATTATTCTTAACTCGAATAGAATCCATTTTGTCATAGTAAATGTAACTTTACATACACTCCATTACACCACGTTGCAAACGTATGACGTGTGCAAAACTATGAACTATAATAAATGCATTGTTCTTATCTTGTTGCTTGACAACTAGTAGAAAAACCTCGAAATTAGCAGGCAAGTGATGAAGATGAGAGATAGGTGCCTATGTATAACATGCTAAAACCACAAATTTAAGAAGAATAGCGCATACCTAGTTGTAAACCTACCAACCTCTCGCGGTATACAAGACGATAGCCCCTCTCGTGTGTATTAAAGCAAGTCGAAACGACCAACAAAGGCCAAAGAATAAAGCTCGACGCAAATGTATACACACGAACAATGGCAACACAAGCATTGACTCAAAACCGGTTCTTCTGGTCAAACAAATAACTACACGAAATGATAAACAAGCAAAGTTGTAGAGAATACGATCTTTGCGAAAATATTACACAACTGTTAAGAATCGAGAAGGTCTTATTTGTTGTTTATTTTTTCCTCGTCTCTAATGCACACACGCTGTACTCTCTCTTTCCGTAGGAATTTTCTCAACTGACATTGGCTTCAAAATCACAGTAGACACAAACAAAAAAAAGTGCTAGACGACATTAATGTTGTATACGATTTTTTTTTTTCAATTTACCTTGTACGCGTCGGGTATGTTGACAGGCTCTCCGCTTTCGGCCACGTACCCCACGATGCCCGTACCCCACGGTATGTGAATCTCTTTTTTCTTCTCCATTTCCTGAAGCGTGGACCGAGAGCATACGTCAAAAAGTTTGGACACCAAACACTTGGACTGACAACCCTGGTAATGCGACGGCTGGGCGACCACGGGCTTCGGCGCCAACGAACCCACGTTGGTGGAGCCTGAGTAGAACAATAATAATAATAATAATAATTAGTAATCAAAACCAAACGTCATCCGTAACCAGTGTTAAAAATATAGCCCCCAGCTTTGGTACCGTTCAAAACGTGTATCGGTTTGGTTCATTTACATTATGAGTTTAAACGCTATCGAAGGGGAAGAAAATACATCAAATGTGTAGTCTATATTATAAACATATCTACAGTATACCATAAATCAATGTCATTACTAGTTCAAAAACATTATTAATAGTTTAATTAGGTATGTTACAGGTAACCCGTCATTTTATTACTACCGCCGTTAAATTTCTATTGAGTAGACGACCGGCACAAGTGTAATTCTACCGAGTAAAAACATGAGTTGACAGGATAAATGGAGAAGTGCATACTATTCTATACAGATATTACTAACAATGGTATTGACACCAAATAAAAGATTAATGTTATGTTTATGCCTAACTCAACAGCGTAAACAAATCAAAAGTAGACTTTGGGCCAAGGTCGCATTTAGTCAAACGATTCGATTTTTCTTTCGGATAAGATAATACTGTATTTTATTATCTGCTATTTGAACATGCCCAAAAAGTAATAAATTCCATAAAAAGAGGCTATCTCTTATAGCGGTCATGATTTTCACCTGAAAATCCCCCACTTTAATTAGACAGCCACAGAAAACTCACCGATGGGAGATCCGACGATCAGGGCGCCGACCACAGCTTCTTCGGCCGGTTGGATGGACTGTTGTTGAGGAACATGATCGTGATGAGAATGGTGACGTTGGCGCTGCTGTTCGCCGGCTGCCACTTCGTCGTCCGAGGCGGTGGCGGTAACGGCGGCGGCGGTGGCCACGGAATGGTCGTCTTTGCTCAGACATCCGACCGTGATACTGGCGTGCGGCTTCCGGGGACTGCACACACGCTTGACCGTCGGTATTGGTCTGTGATGGTCGTGCTGGCACGCAGAGAGCCCGCCGCCCTGCACCAGGAACAACGATCCCCTGTCGGCGTTCAGCAGTGTGCTGACGTTCTGCAAGATCTTGTGGCACAGCGACCGCACGTCCAATTCGTTGCAAATGTCTTTCACCTGTACACGACAAACATAAATGAAAGTCATTAACGCACGTGCGGCCGGACAGTGAAAAACGTATACGAAATATTAACCGGGGTTCGCGTTAATAATCATATTTTATATAACATAACGTTATTACTGCATGCCGGACTACCGTGTGCCGGGACGCGGATTAGAATGCAGACGGCGTTCCCGTACATACACCGACCGGTAATTGATTTGCACGATATTACCCGATGACGGCGGGGCATTAATTAACCCGCTTGTCCATAAGGTCTCAATGATATCCAATCAATGACTGTTTGTGTATGTGCACTACGGCGAGTCGTCTACGCCAAACGAACAGCGCGCACCGTCGCCGTAGCACAACCGATCTTTCAGCTTTCGAAGGTCATCGTGGCGCAACCCGGGCGCGTTCGTTGCACTTACCAGTTCGAAGATAAGCTGCTTCTCGTCGAGTTGGCGGAGCTCGTGCCGTGAACGCCTCCTGGCCACCGGCGCCGTGGTCGTCTCGTCAGGATGGTCATACGCCAGAAACGTGGGCGTGCCGTCGACCGTGGTCACCATGGGCTTGAGGCCGCCGCGCTCGAACTCGTGTGCGGATATCTTCCGGACCGGCGTGGTGGTGCCGCTACCGCCGACTCCAGCACCGCCGGAAGCGCCCACCGAAGACGGCCGCTCGTTGCCGGTCGGCGTGGCCGCCGAGTTTCCGGCACCGCAGCTGCTGGCCGAAGCGTGCGACACCAGCCAAGCGTCCACGATATTTCTGGTGGCCTTTCTGCAACGCAAACAAACGATCGAGTTCGATTAACGCATCAAATAACGTTACAATTTAACATTAAAGTGTCGTTACAAAACGGTACCTATAGTAAAACTGATGACCAGTTTTACAAGTTGGGACACAAAAAAAAATCCACAACGATATTTGTTAGAGTAAATGAACGAAACATTATATTTATCAATTAATGATTATGCAACCCGGCATGGGCCGGACACTAATTCAATTCAAATTATTCTGTTACGTAATGCAATCAATACGATTGTAATTTGTAATTTTAAATTATCAAGTTACATTTCTTGATTTATTTCAAAATCATTTAGCCACGTACTACATGACACATCATCAAAAAATGACACTGCTCACTAATTTGTTAGATCATAAAGTTGGAAAAGGCTGATGTGCTAAGATCGAATAGAAACCTAAGAAGTCCATCATGAAATAATTAAATAATTTAACGATAAAAATGAAACGTTAACAACGATTTTTTGGATAAATATTCAAATTCAAAATATATTCAAACGATTCAACACGAATTTATGTTCATCAGCTCCTGTCGAAAGCGTTGAAAATGTGTAAAGACAAAATACTAGAGTTCTGATAACCGTTAATTATGTGTTACATTCATACATTTGTTGGCAAACATTTAAAGTCATATCATAAGAAATATAAAATGATAAGTTCGGTTACACGTTACTGAACGGTTACGCGTAATACATTTTAACGTTTAAAAACTATTACCTTGACCTAAATACAAGAACATGATACGTTCATTGAACTTTTATAACTATAACGATATATGTTTTAACGTTCAAATGCCGTAACACTTAACTAAACTAATACAAACCATTTGTTCATTGAACTTTTGCAAATAAACGTTTAAGATTCGTTCATACAAATAACTTTGTTTTGAACCTAACCTTCATTCTAACAACTTATTTATTTATTTATGATTCAATAATTAATCAATTTTCCAAAAATAAGTCATAATTAAAAAAAAATTGTTTTTTTGTTAATCCCTGTTAAAAATTTTACTACAGAAGTTATTGTTAAAACTTGTGACATAAAAGTTCCATAAAAAATGACTTGATTGACATTAGCGTAGACAATAATTGTCTAATCAGTTCCTCGGCGGAAATGTATATTGAACGACCAACGTCCTAGTCTACTTAAAAATACTATGGTAAAATCGGTTTTTTTTTTATCCAAATAAAAAGTAAAGCATCGTGGTATTAGCATTAACATTCAAGGTATTGACAACTTTTTTTTTGTTAATTATTAATTTCTGTATATTTTTTTATAGAATAACTATTTCTGTAAGATTTATTTATTTTTTATTGAATAATTAAGCATCGGCTTTATATACGACATGCCGTTTTCGATAACAAGTTATATATATCTATGAAATAAATTATTTGTCATTATTATATGTTTCGTAAGTTTAGTAAGTATGATAAGTATCGTATATCGTTGTCATGGAACTTATATTACAAGTTACACGAAACTGCTTTTAAATAAAAGTTCCAAAATATATAAAAGTTTTTAACAAATTGTATTTTGTAAAAAAAAAAAGTTTAAAACATAACTTTTCCTTTTTGGACAAATGTGTTAGTTGTTAAATTTATAAACAAATAAAAAAAGTTAAAGGTTAAATTTTTAAAAAAAATGAACGAATCTATAACGTTTATATGCAAAAATTTAATGAACAAATCACTTTTTTACGTTCAGTTCAAGGTAGCGGGTTTCAAATCATATCACGTTATAGGTTTAAAAGTTCAATGAACGCATCATTTTATTGCGTTCAGTTCAGGGAAACGGTTTTTGGACATTTAAATACATTATATATGTATATTTTAAACACATGACGTTCAAATGAACGTAAAATCGTTGAACAAAAATTGTAGTATGTTACGTTTGGTTTATTATCAACTTGTGAACTGAACGTTTTCATTTTAACCGTTCATCATTTTCGTTACGTTAGGGAACTCTGCAAAATAGTATTTAATTTTTGAACGGTAGTTTTATCAGTTACTTGTCAAAAAAAAATGATAAACAAAGTTATAGAGTAAAAAATATGTTTACAGCCCTGGGTTGGCAAATTTAATTGTTTTTCTTAAATAATAAAAACAACAGGGGTTCTTTTTTTATTATGTAAAACATGTTAAAATGTCCATTTTAAACAAAATATTTTTTACATGCCAACCCTGTTCTCGGCCCCATATACATTATTTTATGTAAATTACACTAATGTGTAATTTAATTCAGTTATTTATCGATAACTGAATTAAAAACCAAAAATATTGGCTCTAAAAATCTGTCTCGAGAGCTTACTGCATTTGGTATAAAGAAAAACAATTCGAGCTGTAGCGGCCGTTCATATAAAAATATAAATTTTTTTTTTAAACACATTACTTCAAGTTTATTTACAATTTATAAGCTTAATCCGTTACAATATGTACCTAAAAATTAGTCGATGGGAATTTATTATTTAATATTTTGTTAAATCAGCATAATTAGATAATTGGTATAACTGGATAATGACTAAATGTAACTTAAATAAATAATCCACATGAAATAAGGTCGTGTAACTATATATTATAATATAAGTGCATTATAATAATAAAATTAGTTTCGAGAATTCTAATCTTTTCAAAGTGCGGCCAACGAATTGCTTTACATTTTATACTACTAGGAAATTATTATACTACCGATATACAGTAATGACATGTGTATACATATATCATTATTAATATTATTATTGTTGTTATTGCATTAATTTTAATCGTAGCAGCGGTCAATTAAGACGTGCGCACTAGTCGACGTCCTTAAATAAAAAAAAGTAAAAAGATACGGGAGCACTGACTCGTGTGCGTTTTGTACAAATAATAATAATAATAATATAATCCTCAAGTAAAGAAAAAATATTTTGTAGAAAGCAAAGTTCTTGGAATCGGCCACGATGCGCCAACGAACATATAAAGAAATCGTATTCACGGTCTCACCATTAGCTTCGTGTGTCGGTTCTTCATTACATTATACCACAGCCCTATTGTATACAGGTATACCCGCCGCAGCTGAGGTAAAAGAAAGAAGAAAAAATAGGACAAGTAATTTTTTTAACATCGGCCATCAAATAGTAGGATCAATTCCTAAAACTATTCGATGCTTTTTTTTTTTGAGGGGTGGGAGATACAATCACCTCTTTTCCTAGTCCATAATAATAGTATCTTAATCCATCCAAGTCCATATTAATAAAGCCGTTTAATATCGCCCCTTACACCCCCAGAGGAGGAACAGGGATAGGGAAGGGTCAATTCTACGGCTTGTCTACAAATCGAGTTCTTGCTGTGTTGTATACATTTGTTATAGGAAAACAGTTAACTGCCACAAACGGAAGACGCCCCTAGGGGTTTGTTTGAAGGAAACCACAAATGTTTCTTACTGTCACAACGATCAGACCAGACCTATATAAGCCAACGAAAAGGGTTGTTTAAATGATTTTTGTCTTAACCGTCCCAGGTATATGCGAAAAAGCGGATACATATTGATCGATTCCAAAACTGCAGTATGTTTTGCATATCATTTGCGCAGTGTACTTACAAACATACAATTATGCAAAAGCTACGGATAGGAACTATAGTAAAAAAACGCAACGCGAGTAATTTATGATTTTTTTTTTTTTATTTCACAAAGAATATTTTAAAAGCCGTTCGATGCGGCATCTATACTTCAAACACGATTATTAAAATAAAATAAAAGTATATTATATACGGCGGCTAACGGTTCTTACAACCTGCTGTAATTACCAATATTAGGCCGTGAGTAAATTGCATATTTTTATCCCCCCTGAGTGCCCGTCTGTGGTCATAAACTATTCACGGTGGATGAGTGACGAACAGAAAAAAAATGAAATTATTGCGGCGTACCTATGTCGAAAGGTATATAATTTTTTTTATATTGTCGGACTGCGGCGGTGGTAATTGGACGGAAAATAAAACACAACTCAGTAGGCAATTTGCAAGTTAAAAATAGCACACGGGTCGCTTAAGCAGACAAAGATTTCCTAAATAATTGTCGACGCCGGTCGGTGGTGTTTAAGTGGGTTGGCCAACAGCTGGCCTATAGATCAGGTTAATAGTAGGTGCCTAATATACCGAGCACTCGAGTTGGACGACCAAAATACCAACAATACAAATATCTTAAAACCAAAACACCCTCTTAGATAGTTACGCAACATGGACATGTCTTAGAGTAGGCTTCCCCAAAAACAAGCTAAAAAATGTCGGTAACGCGGTTTTTTTTGTTATACTCTTGGCGTTTACGCCTCTTTAAAAGTAGTGTTGTGTGCAACCACTTCGAATGGTTGTTTCAATTAACGAATCAAACACAATTGCCTAGTCGGATCGTTCGCATCACCATTTGCAAGGGAATAAACATGGGCGTTTTTTTTTTAGCATTAAAAACCAATCGAGGGGAGGAGTTTTCGCTATCGCTACAAATGGTCATGCATAACACGACGGGCATCGCGGTCCGAATTGATCGGCTAATTTAAAATAAATATATCGGTGTTGGAGTTGGGGCCGTTCACCTGAGGAAGTAATCGTGGGCAAAGTCTCGGTGTTCGTCCAGCCACGCTTCGATTTTCGCGTACTCTGGATCATAGTGTTGGTGGTTTTTGGCGGACGAAGGCGGTTGTGGTCCCGGCAAGGCCGTCGAGGATAAAGCGGTGATCCGGATCAGGTCTCCTCCGCCACAAGTCTCGGCAGTCATTCGCAGGTCGTCTCCACCGCCGCCGCCGCCGCCGCTGCTTCTGGACTGTAACCCTGATTGGATGAAAAAAAAAGACACGTTAAAACCATCAGAGTTCATCAGAGTTCGTACACGGAACCACCCAATGGGTGTGTGTGTCGTTAACGTCGCGGCATTGCGCCATTTCCAATTGTACATTTTGGTACCTATACGTAATTGGGAGCTAGCCCGCCATTTTTGAAAAACATTTTTTACACACTACAACAACATCATAATCAGGTAGGTAAACGATGAGATGTTTTTTCCACGCCAAATATAGGTCATGCCTACATCATCATCATCATCATCATCATGCGGCGATTAATAGTATTTTTCTACATACTACACCACTCACTCGACACACAAAAAGATTTACGGTAACGGTTTTGGTAACGTTATAATAAAGTACAACACTGGGACGAAAAGGTCAAAATATGTGAACCCATATTAAACCACAAAAACGATTATACCTTCTCGATAGACCGTCCGGATATGAACTATTTAATTAAGATGTGCGACAAACATTGCTGCAACGGAAAACGGCTATACCTATTAAAAATTCCTTTTCGCGTTCCTTACCTGACGGCCGCGTTATTACTAGAAATATAACCGTATTAGTGAGAAAATATTTTTCAGTAACTCTCTTCAGATAATGTACCACATCCGGCATAGGATATATCTAAAAGAATCATCCCCGAAATTATAACCAGTTTTCAACAACGCCCTGTAGAGTGTACTTACACAGTTAAGCCACTAACTAACGTCACTACTGACTTGATAGCTGTGATTCTATACACAGGTTTGTGATAAAAAATTTAAACATATTCACCAATACTACAACTAAACATTCACACACAAGCCAACACCCACGTTGACGGTTCGCGACCAGGCCATGCAATTTGTATGATTAGGATGCGGTCAAGCAAATGCACTTTTTCCATTTTTTTTTTTTTTTTTTACCGAATATTTAGTTATTTCATAATAAATCAACTATACTAAAAGCTATACATTCAAAGCGTATCATAGCCGAGTACGGACCGGTGTAACACAATCATAATTTGTAACTTATTATTATCAATTTTATGTTATCAAAATATACCTGGGTGATCGTTGTTGTTGTTGATGTTGCTATGGCGATATTTGGTTCGACGGTACCGCTGGTGACCCATACTAAAAGTTTGTCCCATTGAACAATGCACCATCACGGGCGTGAGTATTCTCAACGGACTACCACCACCTCCCATTAACGGCCGACCGTGCGTCCATCATCATCGTGTTTAAGTAAATTATATATTACCTATATATAATATATGATAACAATAATAATACTTATATGCATATACTTGTAATATGTAAGTTTAATACACGAGTGGGCGTAACGTCCCTCTCTTTTTTTTTTTTAAAACGCAAGCGAACCGTCAACCTCGACATTGAGTCACACCGCCGCGGGATACACGAGAGCCATACATGATATGTAGATATTATACACAATATGTACAACTTTATCGAGGGTTGTTTCCTATCTCTATAATTATTAACAAAATCTTTTCTTTTTTTTTTAAACATTAAAAAGAAAATATTTGATTAAAGATCTGTCGTTTTTATTTTTGGTATATTCTAATGAGTGCCATAAGAAATGTGAGAGCTTTTATTATTTGCGCAATAAATAACAGTTCCTTAATAAACTGGCTTATATGGAAAGGCCTTCGCCAACACTGGATGCTATATAGTAAAGGAATGTATTACACCGCATGAAATGTACACAAGAGATATTTTTCAAAAAAGTAGAGGGATAATGATTTGCGCTGTCGTTTAGTCATTCGAAAATATTTGTGTTTTGTATAAGAATAAATCATAACTTTAAAAATACCTACTGCAGCTGTACGTGGTAATGGGTGCAGTGCCAAAACGTGTGTAGCCAACGATAAATGCTCAATGGAAAAAGACGTGACGGTTAATCTTTGAGAATCCGGACTAGACCGACCTAAGATTGAAGATCCGCAGTTGTTAAATGACACACGGCCGTGGACCATACACTAATTACTTACTAAAAAAATCATGGAAAAATGCGCCCTAATTCTTCAAACGCCTTTGCCAAAAACCAACTACAGATTCATCGAAACCCAAGTTCGCATTTCGAAAAACTAGCACATTACGAATTGAAAATAATAACCGAAAGCCGCCAAAAAAAAATGATGATTTGAAAACAGATTTTTTATAGATTACACGAAATCTACAAAATTATTATCATAGTTATTTTAATACTTTCATTGATTTCAAACCTCTTATTATTTTTTTTCTTCTGTTCTTTGTATGTTGAAACTTAAGAGGTCAAAAACCCCAACCTAACTAAATCAGTCTTAAACTATCTCACCATCACACGCAGGTATTTCTCTAGAGTAAAACTTATTATTACTATTAATCATAATTTTTCCTATCAAAAATGTGTTTACCAAAGTCAGTCGACGAAATAATATAATACATTATTATAATGTGACATTTTTCTCGAATAAAATACTCACTGCGTGATTCAACTTGACTGTATTTTGAGGGTCTAATTAAAGCACATTTGCAAATTACTCCTAGTCATGAACTGTGTTTCAGTGGATTTGTGACTGGCGGGTCAACGACATAATATAATTTTGATAATTTAAATTTAATAACACCGCATGCCCACGTCTTTCCAGTTTTACTACAAATAATATAATTTTCATTTCAATCTCAATTACAAATAATGCCAAATCACTTTGTTAATAGCCTATTTATATGGGCTTGTTAAAACCCAATTTCCAGACTATTGCCTTATCTTTACTGATGGGTCAATATCCTCAAATTGCGCCGGTTTCTCTTATTTTATTCATAGCCTAAACATTACATTTGCTGCCGCTCTTCCTTCTCAGTCCTGTTCTCTTACCACAAAATGGCACGCTATCATCGCTGTCGTTCATACAATTGCCGAGCTTAATACATTTTTTATTGTATCCGGTTCCTTTTCTTCTATTTCGCTTCCACGTTCTAATTTCTTCAAATCCAGCACTTCTTCACTCGTTCTGCAAATCAAATTATCTCTCTTTCTCTTTGAACAGTTTAATATTATGGTGGAATTATTATGGTGCCCTGGTCACGTGGGCATTTTCAACAACTTCTATGCACCTTGCACGATGAAGAGGCACCTTGTGATTGATGTTCAGCTCTTTTAAATAATACAATTATTCTCTTCAAACATCTTTCCCTCCGTGGACTTACCTCTCCTTCTCCCGTTGTACATTTTATTTCTTCTACTGGCTTTGTAATTATTAGTTCAATTATTCAAATTCATGATATCGTTTTTAGTATTTAAGTCTTACTCTGCTAAATTAGTTATACGGTTAACATTGTACAATTATATTGTTATTATTTTTGCCACAACGGTTGAGCTGTAATGTTTTACAGTAAAAGCTTTTAATAAAAAATAACACCGCATTCGACAGCACTACTAATGGTAACCCAAACACCAAAAAACACATAGGTTTTCATTGGATGTATATCACACATGCTTACACCATAATATGATATGTAGGGGAGACTTATCGTATGTTATTGTTATCCGCGTTCACATATGTGCAATGACTTATTGGACTTTATATGTGTGAGAATTTTCATCTATACACGAAGACAGGGAAAGCATAAACAGCAGTTAGTCAATGAAACTGACCCATTTCGGCGTTCGTGTTATAAAAATCGATTAGATCATCGTTTGCCGAGCACGTCAAAACAATTTATCAAGTAGCCGCCGCGTATCATAGTAAGCAATAGTCGTTGGACTTCCATTGTATTCGTTCACAACTATAATGCATTATTATTGTTATTATGTTGGTTAGTGCTACACCGTTAAAATCAATAACAAATAAAAGCAACAACGCCTTGAACCCTAGACAAGCGCGACCAACACACTTGTTGTGCGGCTCATACAGAGATGAACATCGTGTTTTAATCAACATTTAAAATACTATGCCTAATAGTTATTACTACTGTGCATGTACAATCAGTAATATTAGAGGATATGAATTGGCAAAAAAAAAATGTAATGACCGAATAAAAAATTATCATGGCAATAATAATAGTAGTAATAACAATAAAAAAGACCGTTACATTGATTGATTGAAGAAAAAAAAACCCTGACCAAAGATAATAATTCGTTCAAAAGCGATAAGTCGAATTTAATCTAGAGTGGCACTTAATAATTATTATTGGCGGATAATGACAATTACGCACGATGATTGTTTGATGGTTAAGAGTTGGTAGAAGGAAAATCGTTAAAAATGTGACCGTATTAACAAGCACGTGGCGTTAATACGCATAGGTAATATTATTGTGTTGTCTAGTGTCAAATACTATAAACAGTCTACTGCCAAGTTAAACCTGAATTTCATCGCAGCACATAAGATACAATAATGTTAGCTTGAAATTTTTATTAACAAGTTTTTTTTTAACACGCATATAGTATTTGTTTTATAATTTTCCATACAGTTTTGACAAAAATTGAAAGGAAAAATTTTAATTGAATTGCGTATTTTTTCTTCTAATTATTACACTAGTATACCTGCCACCTACCTTTACCTAATTGTTATTGGCATGAATGGTGGTCATCCATCCAGCTACTATGAACAACTTATTCTGGGTATTGGATTAAACCCATTAGTTCTAAACGAATGTTACTTTTTACGCATAACCTTCTATATAATATTGTACGAACAAATTCGTAATATTTGAATTAACGCTGATAATGGTAAACATAATATATAATGGCTATAAGACATTGTTATTAACGGTCTAATTGATGTTGATTATACAATAAATCGATCACAGCGTTATTAGTCTATTAAATATAACAAATGTGTTTTTTTATTATATATTAATTAGTTATAAAAAAAACCGAATTGATCAATACCATTTTAATTTATTATATAGTTTTATAACACTGTAAATTGCGTTTATATTTTCTTTAATTGCAATTATTTTTTTTTATACTCCGTATTTATATATATACTATGTATTTATGAAATAGGATGATACAATATAATACGTTTATGTGTACTTTCTTAGAGGACACAAATGCAATAAATTATAGCCCAGTCATAACAACGCACAACTGAATGAACTAGTGTACTAGTAAACATTATTATTGAACTTACAAAAACTTGTAAATGTACGATTCTAATAGATGGTAGAAACTTTCTAGTTACTACTAAAAACACATATGAAAATAATAAATGTGACATTCTAAATCTTTCAAACAAGTGATGTCTTCTACACGGGAAGGATGTATCTATTAGGTAAAGGATTTAGCCTTTAGTCAGGTTAGGTTAGGTAAGGTAAGGAGACACTAAAATGTCCAATTAGTCGGTTACATTATACACGAAATTATAAGGCGTGTATTGTATGTTTATTTGATTTTGATATAAAAGTGTAACTACTTAAAAATGTCAAGTCGAATTGGAAAAGATGGCGCATTAAGTAAAATAAAGTAATGTTATTCGAGAAAGTTTGAAAATGATACGATTTCTTCTGCCCCAACAAAAAAAAAGCAAGAAAAATTAAGTTAAATAACGCGGTCCATTGTTTCAGAGATATAATGCGTACAGACAGATTATAAAAAAGCACATCATTGTAAAGTCAATACCTTTTCAGGTTCGCGTCAAAGCCAAACAAATGACGTCGATGCGGCTATATTATTTTTCTAAAGCGTTATTATCATCTTTTGAAGTTTAGCCACTCCTTTCTCCTTTTTTCCGTATTATTATTTTCTTTTCCAACACTGCTTTCACCGCAATACTCTTTCACCGTTTACAGTCATTATGCGATAAGCAGATAAAGCACGAGGGGATAACTGTGCAAAGTAGAATAGCCACTATATCATTATAACTGATAACCATTAATCATGTGTACCTGATGTACGTCACACAACCGATGAACTTATGGGAGCTCAATTTTGTACATGTAGACCTATACTCGCAATACTATAGGATGCCCCTTACCCAGCTCTCCTTTCTAATCACAAGCAAAGGTCGTGGTGCTGGACAAAGCCCAGAGAAAATAATATTACAAAAGAAAAAAAAAGATCAAACGATTTTCCGTATTCACATAATAGTATAACATAATATTTTAGTGTATGCGTGTCGACGGGCACGTAGAGCACCGACGCGACGGAAGCATCTGCGACGTTGTCTCTTCTCTTGTTTTATAATATTTTGAAAGCCAACAACAAGGTTAGGCCCAAGACCGGACTAGATACCCATAAAATATAGCCGTCGACCGGCGTTTCGACGGTTGTACACCGCCGGAATAATAAAGATAATGTATCAAAGACATCTTACACGATAATATTTTTAATCATCGGGTTTCGCGCCTCAACGGTGACGTCATTTTTTGGTCGCGGATTCATTAAGCAAACTTTTAGCTGTTATTAACGCCGAAACGCGTTAATTGTTTAACCAGTCGCGTTAGCCGTAACCGCTAATTATATAGTCATTTTAGTTTTGTTTTCAGTATCATAACTGATTATATGTACACACACGGAAGCTACACAGCAGCGTTGTTGTAACCTACATAATATTGTTATGGTTTTAAGTATTTTTCGAAGAAAAACCAAGTTTTTTATGAATTGTACCGGTTTTATGTTTCGCCAAAAAAACGACATGTTGTTGAAAACCAGCTGTTCGTCAAATTTAATATTAGTTTCGTCCGTCGACGGTGCCGGACAGACCCAAATTTTGAGTCACAATGTCTGGACAAGACTCGAGTTCATACAAAACATTCAATTACTTTTAGAAACAAATACATTTTAGTTACTATCGAACATAATTTTTAGTATCCGCTATTAGTTTCTGACACGTCTTTAGTGCCACATAGCATTGCGTCCCCGGCACCCCCGGGAACTGTTACAAAAACCAATTAAAAAAAAAAAAATCAAAAAAGAATTTAAACAAGTAATTTATTAAAAAGTTAAATTAATTAAAAATAATATTAATTTGTACTATACAAATTTATATAACTTATAATATAAAATATATAAACAAATATTCGAAAGGTTTTTTTTAGCGAACCGTAGTTTTGAGGAAGCAAAATTACAATTGTTTGTTGTAATTATTTCTTTAGAGCTATCCGAGTTGGGCTTTCATGTCTATCGTTATTGTGTTAACCGCCTGTCGATTTTCATTAACCAAACCCAAGGAGAAAACCTAACAGCGGCAAGGAACTTCGTTTAAAAACTTTTAAATGCTGAACAAAAAAGCATCGGTTTATCAGAAATTTGCAAACCGCTCACATTGGCCCTAATGATTCTTGGCGTTTTCCCGTTAACTCGGCATTCCTGAAAATAATTATTGTTCGGAAACATCAACGACGAGGGAAATAAAAGTGGTTTTCAACTTTAAGTTAACCGCTGCGATGCGCGGACGAACCACGGGTACGCCAAGTTTCAAAGCAAAGTAAATTAATTAAGGTTTCAAAAAATCATGGGAAAAGCGTAGGTACAGCGATCCAAAGTTTCTTCTAAAGGCGCGCACACCCGTAATTGGATTTATATGGGGCGGATGGGCAAGAGAGAATAAGAGGGTTGTTGTTAATTTGCGTGGATATTCATCTCGAGCCGACGGTCTGCTGCATAGTTGGCATATGAGCGCGTGACGACGGTAGTTCAAAAATAGCCATTTTCACGCCCACAAGTTTCGCAGGTAGGACACTTCGGGGCCCGGAAATAGCCGGAGCCGAGGTATTCTGGCAAAACCGACAGTGTCTGTTGCTTAGTATAATAATAATATGTTGGCGACAGACGGTTTTATACACTTTGAACGCGCGCCCATCGTACACCACCACGGCGACGATGATAATTATTACCATGTGTACTACGACGATTGTTGTTAAGCTGTTGGTCAATTAAACGTCGTCTCCTGTCGAGGGCGAGTGAGTGCGTGTAGCCGACGACGGTAATATCATCACAAGTTATATTTTTAGTCGCCGAAAATTGGCGTTTTCATAAAACAATATTTTGACGGACAAATTGCGCACCTCCGAATTGTTATTTATTATTATCGCCTAGCGCAAAAACACGTGTAACGACAACAATAATAACATCACTGTTTGCCGACGCAATTCGAAAACCGTTCCAAAATATTTCAATACACTCTAGTCGGACACACGCGATATGGGTCCTCAGGCTAGGTCGTTTACAATTCATTCAAATACAATGACGGCTGAGTACAACGATCATTCATACCAAAATCGGATTCGGCACGCCAACTAGTCGTTTAAGCTGGAAAAGCTTACAATAATTATTGAACGACTCGAGTTGGGAACTGTCGAACAAACAACAAATTTGTTCGTCGAGATATAATGATGGTTTTTTAAGAGGGCGTCGCACCGGTGATTTTTAGTGGTAAAAACATGTTTAAGCAGACTGAAAATAACTCGCTTAATTTTGGTTTTAGAGTAAAAGCACCCATTATAAAATTAAAAGAAAACAATATTCCGGAGGGCAAGACGGTGCGTTTTTTAAAAAAAAAATGTTTTTTGAAAAGTTAGTCATTTAAAAATATAAAATAATCGTTATTTCTAAACTATGTATTGAGCGTTATACTTGGAATAATGAAAAAAACGCACCGTCTTGCCCTCCGGAATATTGTTCTCTTTTAATTTTATAATGGGTGCTTTTACTCTAAAACCAAAATTAAGCGAGTTATTTTCAGTCTGCTTGAACATGTAGAGATGAAAAAACATTTTTAATCTCTTTCAAGCATGCTGTGATAGTCCAAAAATAAATTAACTACCAAAATAAAGTCCTAGTTATTGAACAAATAATTACACATCACAGTTTAACCTTTAAATTAAGATTTTGTAAAAAATTGCCTATACTTTACTCCTTAAAAATAGGCGGTGCGACGCCCTCTTAACGCCAGTGATTTTGGATAATTGTTTAATAAATACATTTTACTCGAACGGCGCTGAAGATAGATTACAGTGATAGCGTGCGTTCTACATAAACGAGAATTCTTTATTTGTTGCAAAACAAATAATAAAAAAAATTAACTATTCACACAACTATAAAATATAAATGTATCGCAGAGCTGTTATCACTTATCCACTTATCTAAGGAGTCGGGTCGCCAACGAATCACTATTATCATGCACGCGTGTCTTCGTTTACATAATAAACCCAAGTAATTGTTTTTTTTTTTTTTTATTATTATGTTAGGTATTTACCAGTCATAAACGCTCAGATTGCCCAACGGAGGTCGACGTCGATTTACTAATACAATGCCCAACTAGTATAATAATATATTAAAAAGAAAACTCGAGCACACAATGCATAAATGACGATCAAATTCATACTATGATAATTCGTGATGAGAATTATGATAATGATATTCATGAAATACCATAACACAATATGGGAAGGAGGGGAATATTTGATAATATTTTGAATGGGTTTTAGTGTAAGCCGAGTGTATGAGGTGATACCACAGAATAGATGAAAGCAGAGGATCACTTTCAATGTAAACAAAAAAGTGAAAAAAATATAGATATACCATTATAGCGGTGTAGCCTTTAAGATGGCCACCGCGTTTTTGTGTGGTAAGTGTTAATTTCGATCAGTGTCCAGGGCCTGGTAACATCATCGGCATTACTTTTTGCACAACGCACGACTGACTAAGAAACTTAACGTCGATAACGTTATTAGAGGTCTACTTATACACCGTTAACACTTACTGGTGTTGTTACTCATATAATATTGTTAATATTATCGACCCTTGGAATTTATCATTCAAACGATAGAAAACGCATATCGAACCGTAAGTACACTTGTCATATCTCGTCACATATGTTTTTAACTTCTCGTCGAAGCTAAAAAGAGATTAAAACAAAATGTAAACCGGTCATTGATCAATCGTAAGACACGTCAAATTATGATATATTGCACACAATATAGTAAATAAGACACAACAAGTCAACTGTTTACTAACAATAATATTAATATTTAAATTTGATAACACAAAATAGAAAAAAATGTACAAGGTATTTTTTGTGTTATAATTTATTATTGTTTATAAAGAGTTTTTTTATTAACAATATTATTTGTCAATTAGTGTTTGGGGTTTCATAATTTTTGATCAATTTGTGAAAGAGATAATCAATTAAACTAATAAACATCACCCATTAGAATACATAAAAAATAGAATTTTCATCTTGGTAAAAATTGCTTCTACCCTATCGTTTTCCACTTCAATTAGTAATACGTGACCAAATTGATAAATGCAAATGTAACCACATAAAGTTACCAAATATTTCCGCAATTTGGAAATAGGTTGAAATATGGTGAAAAAGGGAAACCCTGTGTACCTGGAGATTTTGATGTCATACATCTATGGTAAGTAACCAATGCCTCATCTGTCACAGGTGTGCACAGTGTAGTGTCAATCGATCAACGCCAAACTAAGTAATTTAAAATTAGGCGACGGTCTCGATGCACATACAACATGTACTCACAGAGTTTGATGTATTACACGTCGATGCCAAAAAATACTTAACAGAAAACGAAACGTACTTTACCCTTCGGACACCCTCAAAAGAATACCCGAAGACGGAGGACTATAACATTTGCGTTTTTTTTGGCGTGGTAACTATATACATATATTTAATTATCGCCGCCGCCATCTAAGAAAATGTCTTTTTAACTATATTGATTTATTGTTATCTTTGTAGTGTATCTTTTGAAAACACGTTAATTTGGATCAGAAGTCAGAACAACAGTGCCGAACGGTATCGATGGTTTTTTTAATAATAATAATATTAATTTTACATTATACGCGTCAGGTTAATAGTTAATATGTTTTCTTTTGAGGAAAAACGCCTTTTGCAATAACAACATTTTTTTTCAAATGTAGGTGCAGCAGCGGCGGCGGCGCAGCGTACCATGGACGATGACTGTGATGCAAACCATTTAATAAACAACTAGCGGTATTGTGTGTACGTTTCGGTTTAATTGAATGAACTCCGATGCTGATAACGTAAGACGATAATCTTTACTTACATTTTAACTGGTAATTAATTACTAACTAATTAACAGCAACGTTTCCGAACACACTACGAAACGCTCTCTGACGCACATTTTGTTCTATATTATACAGTAGCCAATAAAATGGATAATTTTTTATTTGTAGATTCGGTATGATCTGCCTCAACGTTATAGACTCGAGTATTGAACAATCTAAGTACAATTTTTCGTAAGTTCTGTAGATACATTACAATAAAAACGCAAAAAATGAATTACTTAATAAGCGTTTGAACTATTGATTTACACTTATGTCATTGTCTCTATAAGCTGTTTACAATTTCCCATAAAGAATTGTGTAATTTGTTACATACGCAGTCCGGACTAATACAATTAACTAGTAAACAAGCGACGATCCTTTACTTAGAAAAACTGAAAATCAATCGTAAAACCTCGGCTCTAAATAAGTTTCTGTAAGTCGTTAGGATTTTACTAGGTCGTTTTTACTTGTCTGATGAAAGCAAGCAATATGTGAAAAACAATTTCTTCTCGTCACATTTACATAGAAAGGAAAAAGGCCTTTTCATCTCACTAGCATGGCCCGACATATCATTCCGTTTTGTATCCTCCCTCTCTTGGATCATTTTATTACACAAGTAACGAATATTACATTAACAAATCAATGTCTGGCTCGATTAAGAGGTCTGCATATGTCCGTTTACCCTGTGTACAAGCGCTTCTCCAAGAGAGCGGCGTCGTTACATAATATTATGTTTATATGTTGATTATTCGTACGATTGTATTAAAATATTTGTTTAGTGCACAGCAAATGCCATAGGATGCGCTTACCCCAATGGTTAATGTTATGTTGAACCTAACCGAATGCTTTAAGGCTGTACTGGCAACACAGAAAGTCTGCCGCCAAATAACAAAATTGTAATCGTTTCGACAACTCTGTTTTACATCAGTTGTGTTTTTTTATTGACACTGTAAGTATACATATCAATAATACTATAATATAGTGTTAATTGTGTTGTGCTGATATAACAGTTGTATACGACCAAAGTGCGCGCGCATAAGTAATAATTATGATATTGAAGCGATAACAACTGTGGCGCGACGGTGTGTGGGGGGGGGGGGGTTCAGACGACGGTGTAAAGATGAAAAGCTATGAATGAGCCAATTCATTGTAATTCATCTCAAGGCCAATACTCGAAATACCCGAAACCAAAAAAAAATTGTATACCGGCCGTGGCACACACAAAAAGCTACTGTGGGGTCATAACGGCTACGTTCGGCCTACGCACACGCGTGGGTTTCCACGTTATCTTTATAAAATAAAGCGCACGTGTGTGTGTGCGTGGCGTGTTCATGAAGAATATTATATATAAATATATATATGTATATACGTATATGTAGATAGATATGCTTATCGTACATGCTGGATGCTACTAGCATTATAGTCTGATTTCCGTACGTCTGCGTCTACACAAAATCCGCAAACACCGCTGACACACGTACAGAGTTATTTGCACCGAACGCGAATCATACAACACTGTTTGGTTTTTACTGTTCAACAGTTTTTATTGTATTGTGTAGGACACGCGACGAATGTGTGAACGACACAGGCCAATGTTAGTTTAAGAAACCGTTCGAATTGTATTTTTTCGGCATGTGACCTTTGATCGTTTACCATGGATGTAGCGACCGTCTGTCACCAACATAACCCTTCACGTTTTATTAATTTTCAAGTAACGCACTTTCTAGTGCGCACGCCCAGAATCGATTCGCCAATCACAGTCGTTAATGCGCCAGTAAAAGCATGCGCAGTTGCGCACCGTTACCTGAAATTGTCGGTGGACCGAGGTTATATTGGCTACGGTATCCATTGTAAATGATCTAAGCGAGGGGGGGGGCACGCAATATAAAGGACCGGCCCCTCCCGCGCTAACAAAGGACAAGAAACCACCCCGTAAAGTGGTATTGTGAAGAGATTTTCGCGCACAAACTATTTGAACGCGGAAGCGAAAAAAAAAACTAGACGTGGACGAATGGACGGTCGTTTGTATCTGAAACAATAACAAAAAAAAACCTTAAAAGCTAAGCCGAACTCCTTTGGTGCTCGTCGCCCTGGCCCGCATGATAAAGTACAACCTGTTTTATTCGACACACGTATTGGCATAACATATTACCCAGGAAACGATACCGAAGCGCAAACAGAAAACATATGTACAAAGGAATCGGCCGTGATAGGTTTTCCGTGTAACTACTTTGGCATCGAGGACTAAATCGCCTTTTTTCGGTTTTACATCATTGCTAAACATAACATGTAGATCATCGGTTTTTTACAAACAGCTGTTTCCGTTAAAATATGTATTGTATTAACATAAAAAACAAAAAGTCTGATTTAACCCTCGTCGATTCCAGAAGGCTTAAGCTTACACTCAATTTACTAAAAGACCATATCCAGTTCACAAATATCGTTGTCTTTCGTTTTAAAGCGAATGTGGCCGTGGCCAGTGATCGATGAACTTATTACCCAATTCGCTAAAATAACCCGGGACGGAACTACTTAGTGTAGTTATTGTTTGCCACTCGACCAGACATCCCTAACTACATACATGAACAGCTGTATAAAAGGAACTGTTCTAATTTTCGCGATGCACGTACATTTCACACGTCTATTGTTTGGTGGACTACCGTATTTTTGGTTTCTTGTATTAAAGTAACAAACTGGAACAAAAAAAAAACAGTCAAACACGAAATCTCCAGACGGTAAGTTCAATAACCGCGTTCACAGCTATGGGCGTTTTAACCGCGACCGTCTGCGGTTCGAAACCGTCAAGATTAATTTAGCCGAACAGGTCGGCCGTGTAGGGTGGGCTATTCACACCAAAAATCCCCAAACCAAAGAGGCAATGTCCACGTGTCTGACCAAGCCACGTGTATCTAAATCGAAACCACGAGCACGTGTACAAAATACGAGATCTTGGCTCACTTGGCTATTACGGATACTTAATAACTATGATTTGATTGGATTTGAATATGGAAGCGGGTCAGATTTTCGGCCCCGAGGCCCCAAAAATACCTGTTTCTATCCAAACGTACTAATCAGTCTAACAAGGCGGCGATAAAGAATCTCAAAAAGAATGCACCGAAAGTGCACGCATATAGAAATGTCTATTCACAGGCGGCCTGCATACAATTGAGATAAGTACCTATTATTCCCTGAAAAATAGACCGTTTTCAACACCTCAAATTCTGTCGAACTTAACTTGAGGCAACTCATCATCGATTTCGAGGTCCACATCGAAACCAAAATGTATAGTCCAACAAAGTTGAGAATACAAACAAAATATAACAGTCAAACGATCCAGGGGAATAGGGTGGTAGCCTAATGAATATGTTAACACCGACCAGAATTCATGATGTAATTACTAATTATACAAGGTCAAAAGAGGCAAATGAAAATGTATTTAATTTTTTTTTTAATATTTAGAAGTAAAAATTGGTAACAATATATTAAATAATCTGACAGGCGTTAGTAGTAACCTTGTAATGAAAAAAGCAAAAATTGATAATTACTTACATAAACAGAAAAAAAAACTACATTTTCATTTGTTCAGTTGGCCGTTTATTCTCATTAACTCCACTTGACCCTAATGCTATCATATTTCGTTGCATATTTATTATATACAATAACATGCGCTATTATTGAGTCATTTAAAACAACACAAACCGCCATTACGACAGTGAGCCCTGCGCGTACCGCTATTATGGCTTTCGGTTAATGACTAGTAATAGGGTGTATACTCTATAGGTTTTAGCAACGGAATGCAATGACCGTTGTACAACAACGGGTATACCCTGTGCAGGACGAACTATAGCCGACAACGGCAGCAATAAAATCATGCTTTCGCTACTTGGGTGGATAACAGACGTTTACCGGGCCTTAACGAAAACCCACCCGCTAGATTTTTTTGGATTTGGGATTTTTTTTTTTTTTTTGTTGGCCAACCAATTGTTGCCGGTTACCGTCTATTTGGGAATCACTGTCCAGAGAGAACGCATTTTAAAAGCATTTTGTCTGCTTCGGCCTCCGCCACCCGTCCCTTGGCACAACGACTTGTTTCTATTTTCGATACACGGTCCGGTCCATGGCGGCCGCTGGAGGTTTGCCTCCTCTCGCTCCCAGTCCCATTTTATGCCACCGCGACACGACTACACCAAGTGTTATTACATTAATATTACTGTATACAGTGTACATAATTGTGTTAACTGAGGAAATCCACTTGCGGCAGGTTAAAGACCAACGGCTGTAATGTCAATGTTACCGAGTTTTACAAATACTCATACATACCGCACGGTAGTGTCTAAGTTGTTGTGGTGCCAATTTGGGTTTTTTTTTTTTTTTTAATTGGCGACGATTGCCAATTCGTTAAGTTTTTTAGATAATGCATCATCGCATTATAATGGTAGACTGCACTAAAACACGTAATTCCATTGTGGACACACACGTTAGTGAAATCCTATGTAATCAAAGAATTATATG
This sequence comes from Adelges cooleyi, assembly GCF_023614345.1. NCBI lineage: Eukaryota > Metazoa > Arthropoda > Insecta > Hemiptera > Adelgidae > Adelges > Adelges cooleyi. The sequence goes on from NW_026095751.1 coordinate 4,580,317, forward strand.
GTCTGTGAAATAACAGCAACGGCGTTTATTCAATGCGTTTAAAAAACTGTTTAAAACTTGATGTATAAAAAACACACCTATCAGCTGCTGGGTCCTCCCGATACCGTCCGGGGAAAGGTTATTAGTGAACAAAATGTCAAAATAAAAAGTCCAAACGCAAATCTTCTCGTCCATAGACATGAGCAGATGACGTTTATGTTTTTTTAACAGGTGGCGGCCATCGTCTTATTGCGGATTCAGACCTCAAACAACATACATCAAGACAGAAATAAATATGAGTAATGTCAATTAAAAGCGGAGTCGGTACAACCCAAAGCCTAAAGTGGATGAAGGGCGTTTCATGCATCACAAGTCTAAATTATACTGTTAGCCAACCGATATACCAAAAAACCAAAATTTAAAGCGAGAATTTCTATTTATTTCCACAACACTGAAGGAATAATTATGAAATAACAAACTTACACCGTGTGAAAACATTTTCTTAATAAATGTCAGTTATTTTACTTTGAAAAAAAACACGTTAACCTTTCACCATTAATTTCACAAATAAGGTAAACTAAGGTATCGTATCGGTAAGTTTTTTAATTTACATAATACATAACATAGCCAAGTCGGACACAAACACGTTTTATTTTCGGCACGACCAACATTTTTGTATATTCGACTTGTAAGCGGGACAAATTGTTATTGAATAATTTTATTATTCTAAAAAAAAAAAAAAAACACAGAACGCCGAGCCAGACTTTGGGCGCCGAGAGGACGGCATAACAGAGCGTTTCCATTTTGCACCTATTTAACACTAAGGCTGTTTTATATTATATGAAACCGGCTAGCACGCGATATAATAATTCCGTGCGGCTGTCGAGGTGTTATACCAATGACAATGCGAAGAGATTAAACAATAGTAGATGTAAAGTATTATGTAGAAGAGGCGATACGATGGAAAATAAATAGCCAAGTCGGTGGAAAAACGTCTGATAATAAAATACACCGATCGGGCGCGTTTGCGGATAATTTTTTTGCGCGTGAACCGGTTGACAATTATATCGTTATTATTATTTGTCTTTATCTTTTGGCCGACCAAGTCGAGAGATGTACCATTGCATCGTTACCGCGGCAACCCCTTCTAGAGCGCAAATCGGATAATAGTAATATAGTATGCGGTCGCCAACGAAAATATCGTCGGACATCGTGCCAATGAGAAGATATTGTACACAGTAGGTATATATTATTTTATAATAATAATCGCCAGGTCGAGCGGGGGAGGGCATGTGACAAGATGGGCCCGCGGGGGGGGGGAAGCAATTTGTATGGGCGACCGCGGACTTCCGAGCAAATTTTTTTCGTCCATCTGACCTACCGCCGCGTTTCTCGGTCGTTGTAATGCAAATTTTTTTAGGCGTTCATGATGGGACGCAGTAATGGCAGCGCGGTAAAAATATAATGATTTCTGTCCGTGACTAGATTCTGTTATCATGTATAAAATAATATTATTGTGATATTGTATCGAGACGGTCGCGGAACGACCACGACGCGACGGTAGGTAAACATAATATGCCACACACAAAGTGGCATGTATAATTTTTTTTTAAACAATATAAGCTGCGCACACACACACACAGCACATAGACGAAACTAGATACGAAAACTTGATGATGACAGACACGTGCAGAAAAATGAAAAAAATTACACAATTACACGCTAAAAATGTTATCTTATTTAAAAACCTTCTCGCTTTGCATCGAAGCTAAAATATACATTTATTCGTGAATCACGACCAAATATCAAAAGTAACTATAACAATACCTAGTATGTTATTGTTTACAAGCCGACAAATTAAAACTTTGAAATTGTCAGAAATAATACTATTATTTTTACATAAACCACATTAATTTAAATATAGTGTAAACTGGTTTTAAAAAAAAAAACTTTACAAAAAAATGTAACATATATGTAAAGTTTAATGACGAACGTTATTGTTACTACTTTTAAAATTAATAGTTTTCATTTTTTAATTGCCTGTATATGTATAAAATACCAAGTAAATAGGTCCCAGCACCGAGTAAAAGCTTTTCTACTTCCGACTTGTTTTAATACGTTTTATAATATTGGAACTTAAATGTAATTAATTATTTACTGTAAATTGTTTGGAAAGTTCGGTAACTCCTTCAAGCCTCGGTGAAAACCATTAAGACCGTTTAAACGAAATTTAGGACTTACAGTTAATAAGCTAGCCCTTTTTTTGCAGCAGCAGCAGCAGCAGCAAGTATTGATAATCGATTTCATATTAGACGCTTATGGTTTACATTTCAAAATACAATATACTCTCGTGAATCTCATGTGTTGAAATGAGTGAATAGTAACATACTGTTATTGTTGTTATTATAAACATAAGACAATAAATTATACGGCCTGTCGGTCGTACAAGGGATTTGTGCTCAGAAAATAGGCGACGCCGGTAAATCCTATAACAGTGACGTATATAATGTTGTATGAAAGCGTGCAATGTTTACAGGGAGGATTTAACAGTAGACGAGGAAGGGAGATAAAACCCGTTGAGGAAAGCTCACAAGCACAATATGCCTTTATATATTATTTATTTTCCACGGACGGTATATGCTATGACCTATATGTTGAATTCAGACGTCCTGGATTCCGTCATTCGTTTTCTATAGTAATATAATAACTATAATTATTCTAGTAATACAAACGTTTTAACGGCAAGGTTATGTCCGTGTGCACAATTTATACGAAAAATAATATAGGATAATAAACAAACAGAAGCTATGACGTCACCGCGTTATCAACGATTACCATTTAACTTTTCACAGTATTTACACGAATAAAAATATACACACAACGTCCATATCGTTATCACTATTGTTGTAAGCTGTTACATCTCACAGATCGCGCCGGAGGGTACCTAGTAAATCGGGCAAGTGTACAAAATGTCTTAGAGCTGTTTACAAGCAAGTATAGTCACGGCAAAGACCGTTTTCGATGGTAAAACGAGGATCTTCTTCATTATTATTATGCCACGTCACCTTAGAATAACTGTTATACAGAATGACGTTATTGGCCTTTTTTAAGCGACCTTAAAATAATTGTTAGCGTCAAATTTTGGAAACGAGGTGCTACGTTATTTTAAAAACTTGGGGGTCACACGATGATGTAAGTGCCATCATATGATGTAGGTGTCGGTAAGTGTTCGTTGCTGTTCTCGGCACTGACCACGGTGGTAAAAACAGAACACATCAGGCAGACAAACGAAATGCGAGACGACACAATGTACGGGCCGGTATACATATTATAATAATATGATGATTGCGCGCTATCTTAATTACCTGGGACGCGAGCGGTAATTAAAAAAAATATATATATATAATAACAATAATTATACAATACTGGGAATTTAGAATGCAATTACAGCGTGTGTCCCGATTAATGGGCGAGATTCAATGACATTAATTATTAAACCCGCGGTGCGACCATTGAAGTGCTAATAATTATTAAATGGACAATAATTCCGGTCAACGGGGTTATCCATCAGCCGGGCAGTCAAATCCAATTCGCGTCAGCGCGTTTCCATTTTATCGTCATCGAAATAATATACTTATAATATTATTAATATACATATATATATATATATATATATATATATATATATAAATATTGTCGTGACTCAATCGGCAGCTGAATTGGCGAGAATGGTCGTTTAGAACACCCAAGTTCAGACTGCAGACCATTTTCTGTTTTAGTTTTTTAAACCAAAACTGGATTCTTCCATTTGCCACTAAAAAAACGTTTGGCCGTTCCCGACAATAAAGTCTGCAAAATATGACCAACGTCGACCCGGTGAAAGGCGAAGGCTTTTATCCCCTAACCTAACGTGGTAGACTGGAAAAACTTAACAGCCGACATAACTTCCAATAACAATATATATACATTTATATAGGTAATAGAATATAACCGTGAACGATACAATATTATCGAGGACGGGTTCTCCTTTATTCCCAAACGGGTTTAGCGCTATTACTTCATCTCGCCGTTTACAATATTACCGTCTTGGAATATATATTATAACAACAACAATATCATAATAAAATAATATAAATTTAATCGTCTCGTATACTGCCAAATATCTACACAATACGCTTTTAAAAACGTTTTAGTAACGCTTCTTATAATAAATACAAATTCGTACTTTAATTAAATGTATTTTGCTACACATAGCTTGTTTCAAAAAGTGACATCAGCTCTTCTTGGCGCGCTTAGCTAACAAATCGTCTTCTGTATTATACAGATTTCTTTACATGCAAAAATTATATAATGTTAACCCATTTTCTGTGTGTGGGCGTATCTTATAGATTTGCAATTCAATCCGGAACGTAACATTTTTCCATATATTCTTTTTATATAGATTGATATATAAATATTTACATTGTAAATCCATATTGGATGTATTCAATTTGAATATTTAAACAATAATATAATATTTATACGTATTATGTACATTAGAAAAGCTAATACAACTTTTGGAAAAAATTGATCAAATTAGCGTCTGTATTCTTCAAAATATTTGAGATATTCCACGCCAAATCGTACACCATTAGACTTTTACATCTCAAATTTTGATTGCAAATTTGCTTACGCTTAATACAGTTTTTTTTAACTAGGTATATATATGTTGATGATATCAATACTTATTTATGAATAATGAAAACAAAATAAGTTTAAAAAAATTAAAAGCCGTTCAATTCGAATGACTTAAATTAAGTTTTCAACGATCGATTGTTAACAAAATTATTTAAGCATTATATAAATTGTTTATTCTCCACGGCAAACCCTAATTGATGGGCTTTTTGGTTTTCAAGGTCGAAAAAAAAACAAACAAGCCAAGTCAAAACGGTTTATAATATCAGTTTTGTTATTATGAAAATTCTATAGTACCATAACGGATGGGAGAGAACTCATTCATATTATTATGCATGTTTTAAAAAATCATACTATTATCTTGTATGTAAATGATTTTATCTCTGGCATGATTATTATTACTCCTCTAGTATATTGAATATTATTCTACATCTTCATACTGAATAATAATAATGAATTTGTATAATCTGTTTTTATTTTATTGTTGTGTTTTTGACAGCAAAATAGGAAATCGATAAAGCTTTTTCTTGGTACCGGGCTCGTTATCATTATCACTTCCACTGCCGGTAAACAACATTGACTACTCCGTTTCGAACCGACCAACACTATTATAATATTGTTATTATTATTGTTTCGTTTGTTATGTACGTCTATTGAGTCTATTGTATTGTGCAATAACCGTACATACTGTACCTAATGGTGATAGTTATTATTCAATATTATAATATCTTGCCAGTCCGGTCCATTTTATTCTTACTTTTTTCTTTTAATATATAACCGATTATCTTAACCGCCGGATATAGTGTTGTAATTTTATCATTCACACGGTTTCACATATCGTCTGCCCAATTACAACAGTCTGTGAATCACCCTGTACTACACAGCTGTACAGCACACACACGATAAGGGTCCGCCGCCGCCGCCGCCGGTGGTAAACACGGTCGAGAGTCGCGTTCGTTTATATTATTATTATTATTATAATTTTATAAAGTCGACCTTAACGAGAGAGAGAGAGAGAGAAAAACAAACCAAACGGATAAAAGCGACAAACGTCCTTGAAACACTGTATTACAAGCGTAAATAGTATATTATTTATGCGAAGGCATACCGCCGGCCAGAGGTATCGTCGCACGCGCATTATTTCTCACATACTGTGTAATTTATAATAAATACTAACGTTAAATTGCATTATCATTATTATTATTATAATTATGATAATAATCTTGGCGAGAAGAAGCGCCAACCGTAAGGCCAGCGGTCGCTCGTTGAAGTATAGTAATTTGTTGTAGAGGAATAGCTGAGAAAAAAATCTTGACTAGACGGTTTCCCGGAATAACGGAAGTGACGAAGGCAGCAGGCGGCGGGGCTACCGCGGAAGAGCTTGGCCGATTTTAATAAAAAAACACACTTACCACCAGATTTCATCGATTTGGTTCCCCCCTCATCTCCAAAGGGACCTCGTTGGGGAAAAAACGAGCGGTATTTTAAAAAAATTGTACAATATATGTACGAATATCTTGCAGGTGACTGTGCGAGTGGTGTGTGTGTGTATGTGTCCGTCAAGACGTGATTGGAATCGTATTTTTTCGTTATTAATATATCGTTACAAAAATAAAATATCGAAATAAAACAAAACCAAAAAATAAACGCCAGTATTAATAAAACGCTCTGTGTACAAACCGTTTGGCCAGGGTCCAGATATCATATTTAAAAAAAAAACAGTGTATGCGTCGTACAATCCAGCTGATAACCGACCACACCGTTACTCGTCTGAGAACGTTTTCAAAACCTACAGACCATTTTCACCCCCCAATTACCGGGCGTCTGTTAAACGCACGGCCCAAGAAGGTAAGTATACCGGCCGCGTCTGACCACCGACGTGGGTGGTTCAGAGTGTAGGTTATACCTACTCCGTCGGTGGACTAAAACCGAACAACAAACGACACCGGCCAAGACACGGTGACAATACGGTCGTCGATTCACCGCCGTCTTCAAAACAACTTACTACACAAGGTGTCAACCGGTATAGCACACATACATAATTTCGTGTCGCTAATTATTGTTACCTACTGTAATAGTTTCCAAGATTTTTAGGCGCGTACACACGTCGAAACGATCGTTAATTTTAATAGTTTTTTTTTTTTTTAATATAGTACCTAATATCGTTATTACACGTATTTTACGTTTATGCCAACTGCAGTTTGATCATATTGTATTATCAGCGACAACTGCATAGGTAGTACGGCGGCGGCTATTGTTAATGAACAACGACGACAAAAATCGCGGAAAGGCCGCCGGGTCGCGTTATCGTCTCGGTCCCGACACAGCGTCTAGATCCGAGATCGGGGATGGTGCTCTGCCCCCCCCCCCCATTGATTACACGGCGATAGACGTGGTGTCATCGTTGGACGGTCGTGCGCGTTTTTTATTTTTATTTTTTTTTACCTTTTTTGTTCAGATAGTTCTTGACGCATTTCAGGAACTCCGGCAACCGGAATGTGTGCATGATACTGTTGTTGCTGCTGCCGCCGCCGCCGCCGTTGCCGCTACTACAACTGCTACTGCCGCCGCCCGTGCTGCCGCTGTTATTGCCGCCGTTGTGAAACCGGTCGTAAAACCGTCGCCGTTGTCGTCCACCGCCGGCCGTCGTGATTTTCTTAGACGTCGTGCCGTCCGCTCGGTCGTCGGCCGTGTCCGGGCGACACCCAACGCACCCGCCGGTCGAGTCGCCGTTGGTCGTCCGACCGCGCCGCTGACGATGACAACGTCCGGCACCACCGCGGCGGTCGCTGCCGGCCGCGTCGTTTGCCACCGTGTTGACACAGAACGGCCGACCGCGATTATTGGACAACCGGACGTCTGCGGGCCGTCCAGAAAAACGACGGTGCTACCCCCACGACGGCAGCTGTGCGCGGGCGACGGCGGACCGAACGACGGACACCGGGAACGCGTCGCGTATTATTTATGATCAATATTATAATTATTAATAAATTATATTCTATATCATCAAAATCGCGTCGATACCGTCGATCCGCTTTTGTCGGTCGGTCGCATGTGAAATAACAAGTGTGTACGGCGTCGAGCCGTCAGCAACAAACTGAACCGATTCCGAAGTCGAACTGAGCGGCGGCGGCGGCGACGGCGACGACGGCGGACGCGTATGTGTTTGTAACACATTACAAACGGCCGAGAGGGGGAAAGGGTTACTCGCCGCGGCCGTTGAATACGGCAACAGGCAACAGTACGGTGGCTCTTGTATAATATTATGTATTATTATTATTTTAGTCTTCTTGCCACTCGTGTGTGTGTGTGTGTGTGTTTATATAATATTTGTCATGCGTTTAATAAAATGTGTGTGTGGTGTGTGAGCGTGTGCAGGTTAAACACGTGGGACGAGCGAATACGCTAAAATACCGCCAGTCGAAAAATATGTACTTTATGAATGAACGAAACAAACGCCTACGGTCGGACCGACGACGGTGGTATGCGCGGACGGCGGCGGAGGAATTTTTTTTTTTGAAAAATTACAACTTAATTTGATTTCGTTTAAAACATGCTAAACGATGCTCAATTTTTTCTTTATACACGCGACAATACTCAGTTTTTACACGAACCGGTTTTACGCTATTAAAAACAATAATAATTAATATATATATATATTTTTTTTTTTTACGACAAAATAACGCAAAAACTGGAACGATTTAAAAAACGAATAACGAGCGCCAGAAATAGTGGCGAGAACCCTGTTAAGACAAAGACGAATTTTTTTGTACCAACTAGTTTTTGTAAGAGCAAAATATGAAATTGATGTTTTCAATTAGTCGTTCATTTATATAATTTCACATAGCCGATGGAAAAATTTTAACCTTCAGTTACATTCATCTGTTTTACCTAACTCAGCTTGTGTCGAGTAAAGTTATCAAAACGCCCAAATATGACAAAGGGTTAAGAAAATGAATTAATCTTCTCGTTCGAGATAGGACAGAAAACCGTTAACTACCAAACGTAAAAACTACTTTCCAAAAACATAGAAACCGTCAAACATTAAAATGCTTAAAAATGGTCTTATTCCCCTCTCGCATGATATGGTTCCATCATAATATACACATATTATAACATTGACAAAAATCAAAAATGTTTTCTTTCGTTCCCACTACTAGTGAATAATTATTTCCTATCCACAATAAGATTTTTAAGAAGCAGAAAAGGTTACAGTAAAATACACATGAGGAAATTGCCCATTCCCTAGATTTCCTCAAAATACTGACTAAATCATAGCTAAACATTCAGTTGTATTAAGTTACATTGAAGTAAATAGGTCATGGAAAAAAAAAATAAATTGTTTATCCTAAACTTCCTAGTTTAAAGCATTTGGGTATGGGTTTTTTTTACAAAATTCTGAAAAACCAAATTTTTCTATACACTCATTAATAGACAAAATGCATTTATACTCCATACGGAGAACGAGTTTTGTTTATCTCTAACATAAACTCCTCCCTTTCAAATTTTTGTAAAAGTAAAATAAGCCTCAGATCATAGATGTAACCGCAAGGCGCAACGTACGGAAAATGTAAATCTTTTCAAGTATTATAAACAGCGTTGTGTAAAAAAAAATGTGATAATGCTCTCTCTCAAGATGCATCAATTTCTTAACCGGCCACGTATGTTCTAAGCCATCGTGATCGTATACTACTATACAGGGTGTCCCATTTTAAAATACTAATCGATTTTTCTCTAAAAATACTAATCCAATCAAAAAGTTGCTTATTAGAGACTTTTAGAGTACAAAAGGGGACGTTATAAAAATTAAAAAAATAGGGTCCAAAATTAAAAATGGCTGACTTACGGTCAAAAACATGTTTTTTTTAAATGGAAACCATGTACTTTTTGTTAACCAAATAAATGTTCTTATCAAAACTAACAACTTTTGTAGGAAAATTTTTTCGGTAAAACCCATAATTTGTAAATTAAGTATCTAGCTATTTTTAGTTTTGTTATTTTATTTTGATGCATATGGTAACCTTGTCATGTGTAGTAACCTTGGTATGTGTGGTAACCTTGGTTTGTGTGGTAACCATGGTATTTTTAGTAACTTTGGTATGTGTGGTAACCAGGGGTTTTGTCTTTGTGATACCACGGTTACCACACATACCATGGTTACAACCCATATCATGGTTACCAAACAAATCAAGGTTACCACACATACCAAGTTATCACACATACCAAAGTTACTATAAATACCATAGTTACCACACATGCAAGGTTGCCATATGCATTAAAATAAAATAACAAAACTAAAAATAGCTAAAGATACTTAATTTACAAACTATGGGTTTTACCGAAAAAATGTTCCTACAAAAGTTGTTAATACATGGTTTCCATTTAAAAAAAACACGTTTTTGACCGTAAGTCAGCCATTTTGAATTTTGTACCCTATTTTTAAATTTTTTATAACGTCCTCCTTTGTACTCTAAAAGTCTCTAATAAGCAACTTTTTGATTGGATTAGTATTTTTAGAGAAAAATCGATTAGTATTTTAAAATGGGACACCCTGTATGTTAACGAGTAACGATTATACTTGTCGCGCCTGATATTAGGTCATTGAAATGCTTTAATCAAAAGGTGTACCGCACAAACGAATGGTTTGCTCTCTCATTGTTACTACGGTCAGGTCAGGTCAGTTTAGATCTCTTTGTTGTTTGTGATCTCCAAGTTTTTTTTCTAAGAATTCCTTAACAGTTCAATATTTACATAACACTCTTATTGTCATCCGTGATGAGTACGAGGAGTGTATATGTTATTTTTAAAAAGCTTTGCAGCAAGGTTTGATATATTTAAATGTACCTAATGGTCACTATACAGTCCGAATGGTGGGATAAGGAGAAGGACACCCATCCGAAAAAAATTCACCGACCAGACATATTATAATTTCATTAATATATGCACGCATTAACACATACTTTGGATATGTTTAAAATATCTCTATATGTCTATTTTTCTAAACGCAAATCGCTTTTGCGTCAAATCCAGCTTTGCGTCGAAGGTACCTGATTATAATTTGTTTGTTTTTTGACACTTTAAATTATAAAAGAATAATTCTCCATTCTGTCTGTTGTGGGCGCTCACAATTGGTATATTGTCGAGTATCTCATCTGTCATCAGCCGAGTCTGTATCGTGAGCAATCGCTTTAGCGTTCCGTCTAAATTTAAAAGTTAGCGCTTTGTCTTTATTGTGTTACTCGGCCGATGACTAACGCGTTTATTTTTGAGTTCAATATTAATATATAACGCTGCGGCAATAGCAAATTTGACGTTTCGACGCCGGATCGCGCAAGCTTATAAAAACAATTTAAAAATAAAAAATCCAAATTAACAATAACAACACATAAAATAAGTACAAAATTCGCGACGGTGACACTAAAAGAAACCCACACTCGCCGTGTAGTTTTGAGTTATGGCGCATACTGCTCGGGTACTTACTACTTAGGAAGTCATATAATCGCTTTACCCCCACCCCCCGCCCAAAAAAAGAAAAAAAAACTCCGGTGTAATAATACAACGAGGTTCAACAATCGACTATATCTTGTTACTCTACTGTGTAATGGCTCCTACGATAAAAATAATAACATACACGTCCCTTGGGCACACTCGATCTTCTAACCGAAGCTTTCGACGTCGGGTATCAAATGTCGAAACCGAAAACTCTTTATTATATTCATTCAAAATCCGCTAACAAGATAACCGCCACCACACCAATCGCGTCTATCCGACTCGTATATAATATATAATAAGAACGCATCGTCTCACACAATATTCACAGTAGCTGTCGAGTATATTTATCGTTGAGAAACCATAATATTTTATTCTAATCGATTTTCCATATTTTTATAAAAAAGAGAGCGGTGACCAAAAGCAAATATCGAGTAATTGATGATTTTGGGATGTCAAGTGAATGGCATCATAGTTGTAAATGATGACGAAACAGTCACAAGCACAGATCCTGTCAAACACTACAGGGGAGGGCTTCTCCCACATCCCCCATTATAATACCTGTACTCTGTAGACTGACTAACCGCGGTTCTGGTATATTACAATCAATATGTGATACAATCGGCACGTTACTAAGACAACACTTATCAGCATATTATAGAAATAGGAAAATAGGGCAGGGTTTGGGTAAACGTAGGCTTTTATTGGTCAATATTTTCATAAAAGAATTTAGAATAATGTTCCTACGATAATAAATACAGTGTATTTTTCAGTTATATGGGCCAGTCACAACTTTTGCCCCCTTCGAGAACTGAAATGATGCCACTGCAATGATGGATTTTTTTTTATGGCGGGACGGGGGACCCACGATATCTTCTAAATCGCTGAAACGTTTTCTTCGTGTAGTTTGTATATAGAACAGAAATCGTACCTAAAATATACTTATTAGATCAACAATTAAAAAAATACGCCATTTCCTCTTCAAAATCGAGATCGTAAATTTAGGATTTAAGGTCTAAAATTGAAAATGAAGATAGATTAAGTGTGGTGCCATACATTTACAATTTTCTAAAAAGGGAAACATACACTTTAACCATAGTAAATTTCTAGGTTGCTACACGTGAGAGTGAATAAACAGTCAACAAGTTAGGTTAGGTTTGTTAACAGATTGTTTAAAAATTGATAACAATGATAAATAACTTATTTAAAATGCAGTCACATATGTCCGAACGATATTTTTTTACAGATTTCTAAGTTATCAAGTGTCAGCCGAAAGCCAAGACAAACTGAATGGACTTCTATTAGATCTATAGACCGGGACTAGAAATAATATTACTTTTATTTAGCTAGTTTGTATTACTCTCTTTCTCAACACAACCACTCTTCAAAACGAAAACGTTTTCCGACCTCTAGGGGACGTCCAGATGATTTACGGATAGACGATTGGCATTAGACACTCTTGGTTGTTATGATGATCGGCTAAGTAGTACACAATCGGTCGGCGCCACATTCAAATGTATCTAGTTTTAACAACGGGTAAGATAAAGGGGGCGTGGAAGAATCACTCCCCCCCCAGCCAAGGACCTAGCATAGCGGTTTTTTCACGTGGTCCTCGCCAACAAGCGGATTCATGCGGAGGTCGCGTGATCGGTATTATATTACTGAAGTGAAATGTGACTTATTTTTCGTACAGTTTAGTATTTTTATTAGTTTTGAAGCAATATTTCAACGTTAGAATATATTTCAGTGTATGATTTTTGTAATTTGACACTCGTTATGTAATAATGACGCTATAACAGGGACAGATGGGACGTTGGTCTATAGAGAAATGTACCGACTGTAATATTATTACTATATAAAACGCTTGCTGTGGTAAAGCGACAAAATATATCGTAAATAAAACCAGAATTGGGCATTATTCCCAACAGTTTGAAAAATAAGATAGATTATTCGAATAAGAATAGTATTTGAGTTATATAATTTTGTATTTTAACAATTCACTGTTTAAAATAAAACAATTATTATGTAATTCTGTTTTCATAAGAAATCACCCGAAAATGTATTATGTCATCACTCTGATATATTTTAGTTGATCAAATTATTTGTTTTATTCGAATAACGTTGTTTGAAAATTATGGAAGAACATATCAAGATTTTTTATTAGAATTATTACTATGTTATCCGATTTATGTTTTGTTATTTAATTAATTAAATGTTGTCCAACTGAACATAACTATAATAATTCGTTCCCATTGCTTACTATTGATGCATTTTTTATTATTATTACAAATGTCTTTACCCGGGGCATTTCACACTTGACATTCGGTTTCTAGTGTCAATATAACTAAAAAGGGTATACTACCCGTATAAGTGTAATTGTACCGTTGTTAGAATAATAAGAAACAGTAGTGTGGGGCTGGGTGGAAAGAGCCCCCCCCCCTGAAGGTAGAGTGTGTGCCTGTAAAAACATACACTCGACAGACCGACCATTTCGGAAACGACCGTAAGAATTGCTTTTGGTTGTTTTGTATAATAAGGGTGTCGCTCCGTGTAAAGCCACAAGTTATCACTAAAACAATACAATTATTCGGTCGTTGACGTATTTGGAACGGAAATCGGCCAATGATTCGCAATATTGCGCCTTAAATTCAATTAAATAGGCTACCGCTGCATTTGTATGTGTTTGTGTGCGTTATGACAGAGTAGATAGTGCGTTTTTTTTTAAGGGCGTGACCGAACGCTGGAGATAAGAATTGTACGGATATTATAATGTTCCACTCACTCACTTTCATCACGGCCGTGTAATAATGTTGTAATTATAATTATTATTATGTGTTGTAGACGAGATAACGCAGTGAAAAACCGCTAACGTTTAAAAACGGATTATCAAACCGTACACGACACTTTACTGATGGTGTGTTTTATTGGTTTTTATTATGAATGAACCTAAACGACGTTTGCCGGTGGTGCCCGTAATATAATTATTATTATTATATTATATTATTATATTACACTACATTGACGGAGGAAATACTATTGAGGATGAGTAAAGCAAATGTGTGTGTGCGGAATAGGAAAACGAGTTTTTGTCACTGGGAGTGCAGTACCGTCGTATTTAGTACTCATAATATGCATTGTAAAAAATTAGCTCGGCAGTCAACTTGTTAAACACATACAAACAAAAGCGTCGATGATTTAAAAAAAAAAAAATTTGTTTTATCCGGTAAGCGTTTTCCGGACATTGGCACGGAAAGACTGGACGATAAAAACATAGGTACACCACAAGTTCAAAATTCCATAATATACAATCCATTGCAGTATAAACGCGCGATATTCTCCCCCACCCAACTCTGGCCGAACGTTATACTAATATAAAGTCAATTAATACACAACAATAAAAAAACGTCGATAATAATTATTTTAATTTAACAAATTTCAAATGAAAACCTATTTGTTATTTTTATATTACTTTATCCGTGGGTGATTGATGTCTATAATTATATACACGTGTGTATGTGTGTTAGTGTACACACGGGTTTAAAGGTGTAAAAGGAACATGTATGAGCATGTTAAAAGTCAATTATCCGAGTGTCAAAGAAAACTGATTATTTCCCATAGTAGCCGACATCATCCAAAATATAATTTAAACCTTTTAGACCTAACAACAGTTACATTGGACATTTTTTTACGTCACGAGTTATCTTAATTAACTATAGATTGAACGGTGCAATACTTGCATCAAGTTTCACATTAAAAAAGAAACAAATTGAAATCATACAAATATTGAGTTATTAAATGTCGACACGATTACATTTGCATTATGTGTGTTACATTACATTATGAGTGTTTGATAGCTTTCGTTGCAAATAATAATTTGTTAAAAACGACATTCGTCTTATCAGGTTTTGCCTTTTACACGAATTTTGTTGCTTAACAATACAACAAGTGCGCTGCTTATCACTTCTGCAATAGAACATATTGTATCTTTTTGCGCACAAACAAATAATTGTGTTATCTTAAAACGTTAAATAAACATTAGGTACATTTTTTATAGGTCTGAACCGTTTAACACCGATTTACAGTGTTTCTTCTCGCATAATATAACATATTTTTCATTTTTACATACGAATCAAGATTTCATTGGTTTTCTTAATCGCAATAGTGTTAACGATAAAAAAATAAAAAATACTTTTAAAAATCATTATAAGTACACGACCGACAGTGTACTCTATTCTGGCGTCGCGTCGGTAAAATCACCTTTAATAAAAGGTTATCGCACAACAGGTAGGTACAACAAGTGGTTAATTTTTGTATACTATAACATATTTAACACCATCGTCGAACGCACACCATCAAAAAGATTAAATGACGCGTACGCTATTAAGTTGTCTTGAAGATATTCTTTTGTGTTTTCCAATATACATATACATATTATTATACGTGTATAGTACAAATTCTACACACATTGTGTTGTATGTGTCACATACAAATTACATTCTGTGTAGTCAAATGGGTTTCTTACTGTAAATTTAATTGCACGCATAGAACAAATAATATACGGCGTTACAAAAGCCAGCACACATAGTAATATTGTGGGACCTGGCGGTACCGGCGAGTTAACAACACACATTCCCTTTGATACATTATATAATAATGATAGTAATATGCCTGGAATTGTCCCTCGGAGCATACTCAATATCTTACCGTGCTTCCTCCGGGATATCCATAGGATAGGCGGTGACGGCAACGAACGGCTCCTGCCCGTTGGGAACTCCACGGTGGAGGCCGGAAATAGTTCTCCAGAAAAGAAGCCAATACCTGTAAACAGATCAAAAGATAAAAAATTAGGTCGGGTCATAACCGTAGACAAACATAATCTTTCGGAATTTAGTTCGCAATAAAATATTATAGAAATGATAGTAATTAAACGCACGACTGCTCATTGATTTCTATACCTACTCGTTTATATAAAACTAACGCCTTGGCTCTAAACAGATAATCATTAATAAATAAAGATTACCCAATAACTTCTTAACTTTTTAAAATATAATTAAAAACCTAACTGTATCGAGCTCTAAAAGTATACCAAACTATCAAGTATAAAGCTCTTACTCGTAAAGCGATCGATGATGTTTTTAAAGATTCTTTCAAATAATTAAGAGTTTTATTTGAACAATAACATTTTTAAAAACGTTACTTTTTCATTCAAATTATATAGTCTCATAAAGTGATCAAATACAAATTATTGAATCATTTTTAAAAATGTTTTTATTATTTTAGTCATTTTTGGCCAAAAACTAATTTCTGAAAAATATTAATTTTAAATATTTATTAAAATAATTTAGAAACATTTTATGAGACATTAAATATATGATCAAAAATAATTTTTCAATATTAAAACACGTTTTATCAGAAGTTTAATTTTTTTATTGTTTTACAAATATTAAAAAAACATTTGTTTGCTGTTTAAGTACCTAATATGTATTCGCATATGTTACAGATAAATTTTAAAATTGATAAACATTCGAATTTCACTTCAAACTGACTTTTTTAACCCAAGAAGTAATTAAAAATTAACAGCACTATAGTTAATTTGTTGGCGAGTTTACTATTATTACAAAACACTGTATACATGTAAATATGAGGTATTAAATTTACATATAATTATATTAATTCAGACAAACTGACCTTCTTTCAATAAATAACAATTTAATATTGTATTTGATTCGACAAGACAAATAATAACAGGTATATTAGAATGTTTAATTAAATATACTACTATTATTACCGGGTAAAACATTTTTGTTTTGCTAAAGAATGATATTGATATTTTTCTTCATTACCCAATGAGTTTACAGGGTTATTATTATTATTTTATAGTAAACAAATTAGCGTCGAATAGTCGCACATGGAAAAAAAAACACGTATAGCTGAAAAAACAAACCGTCTAATGTTTATAGAAATTGCACAGTATATTATCATAACTATTGACAAAATGGTGATCTGTGCAACTGTTGGAATGGTTAAATGTGTCAGGAAATAGTATCATCTGATGGCAAAACAAAAGTTGGTCAAATTTGTCTACAAAATGATTAACATACAATATTATTTGTATTATTATTTCGTTAACTGATACACAGCTTCCCACTACGTATACTAATTAAATACGTATATGTATATGTATATAATATATATATATATGTCTAATATGTATGATACCGTTATGAATACAATATTTAGGGCACGGTCGTAGAAAAAATTAATATGCAATCCTGTACAACTTTTTTCGCATACCGAACCTCGACTAGTGTGGAATTATTTTTCTACTATACTAGATAAAGTATAAATTAATCCGTCCTAAGGTCTATGAGAGGTTTGTCCCCAGGCGCTAGTAGGTACAACGTTTTACATTTTGCATAATAGCAGTAATATTGTACCACCACGAACTATGTTCTTTCATCATGTTCAACAGCGATGATTTATAATGTATAAAATTCTTAACTCCATCCATATGATAGGAAAACGCTAGTGTTATAGTAGAATAGCTACAATAGCAGATATAAGGGGGAAACAAATGATATTTATTTGAGATGTTAAAATCGGTATTATTATAAATTAGGTTGTGGTATATTCTTTCGTAAAACACCAAATACAATAATTGACTTTAAATTCTAACTGTGTACTTTACTTAAATTCTCAAATAGACTAATTGCATTGGTTTAAATAACAGGTACCACAATATGTCCACCATTTTGTTAAGAAGAGTATTCAAAAAATATGTATTCCTATAAAAGCAGTTTTAAATACCTTTAACTTTGTCCTCTAAATAAACAAAATACACTAATAAAATACATATATTTTAAATATTCTTTTTGTTTTTATTTATTCATAAAATAATGCCCTATTTTTCATATATAAACTTTATAAAAGGTTAAATTTGATGCAATTAAATATTTTTAACATTTTTGAGAAATTATTAAAAACTAAGTACTTTTCTAAAGATATTGTTTCCTTTAAAAAAAATATATTCTTTAAAAAGAATTTATAGTCTACTTAATATGTTATTATACGTTTAAAGTAGGCGCACTACTTTCGTTTCTCTATTTTGTGTCGTTTTCGAGCTAGGAGGGCAAGGCTAAAACATGTTCCATGCTAAAACTGCAATATGACCGACATATTGACATTTATTTGTATAGACACTAATTATTTTACCACACTTACTAAACACTTAATATCTAACTCGTCAGAAAACCTTTTTTCACTCTGACGTAAAGTCTAATATATGTTATCATTACTGTCAATATGTTTTCTTCGTTACGGCATAAGTGCTCATTAAGTGATTGCGTTAAACTTTTCGAGCAATTTACTAGATATGAAAAAACGCAAACAAAATATTTAACAACGGGAATATCACATTAATTATCTAAACCCAACCGCTCTATGTGTTTAATAACTGCTAAAATATATGCCGTCGACGTCAGTCCCTGTGCAAATACAAAAACATCTAGTACCGAGATAACATGTAATATTAAAAAGAAAAACGCAAAATAAATTGCACTGTTAATTATTTTTTAAAGAAAAATTTGCAACTAAAAATTTCAATAAAATATATCGCCACAATAAAAGCAACTCTTACTGTCCTCTCACGTCTTCTCATGTTTCTCACGAGAGACACCCTGTATAAATACTAGTAATAATAACAATGTATAAATACAATCATAAAACTTTTTTAGTTATTAAAATTTGAAAGTAAAGGCGGGGTGGGATTAGTTA
Source organism: Adelges cooleyi (assembly GCF_023614345.1). Taxonomy (NCBI): domain Eukaryota; kingdom Metazoa; phylum Arthropoda; class Insecta; order Hemiptera; family Adelgidae; genus Adelges; species Adelges cooleyi. The sequence continues at coordinate 4,599,232 of NW_026095751.1, forward strand.
AGACAAAAATAACATCTTGAATCTCTTTTCCCGCCCACGCATTTAAACAATAGTAAGTACCTGTAATCAACTAGGGAAATAATTAAGCGTTCAAAACTGAACGTAGCCTAGTAAACGTTGCCAGTAGATAATTTTGTTAATTAAACAGTTAATCAAATATCTGATTTACAAATTACTTTCGAAAGTTGATGGAGTTTTAAAAATATAATACAAAAACATATAAAATATATAAACTTATGCTAATGTTTCCAATGCAGTGTAAAAAACAAACTTAATTAAGACAAAAGAATTGTTATTTAATAAATTAATTTTGTTTTTTTATAAATGATAGTTATATGATATAACATTAGGTATAATGATAATGTTTAGCTTCAATATAATAGCTGAGAAGGTATCGGTTTTTAATGATGAATTTTTTGTGTTTTTTTTATTATAAAAATCAAACTAGAGCATTCATAAATCATATCGTATTAATTTTGTTCAATATATCACGTGCTGTTCGCAAACATACATTTTATTATTGGTTTAAAAAGAATATTATGACTGGTTTTAGTAGGCTAGAAATAATGTACTACGTGGGAAAACTATACCAATTACAATAGTGTGTTGTATATCGATATAAGAGACTACAGGTCAAATTATAATTATAATAATTTAAATTGTAATACATTTTTTTGTGGAAATTAAATGAGGTCACGTTACAGTTCTAGCTGGGTCATTAGATTAAGTATACCTACATATCGATTGTGCGTTAGATTGTTTTTGTGTATACTAATTTGTGCGTTTTAGCGCAGTCCAAGGACTTCATTATTCTTAACACGGAAGTTAACTGAGTTTCTCAAGAGGCACGCAGTCTCTATTGGGTTAGTATCTCATTAATTCATTTTAACCATTAAAAAAAGAACAATTAATCACAGTAAGAAGATCTATAGAAAATGAAACGCGAAAGAGACAGCGATAAAGATAGAAGATACATTATACTAATTTCTTAAATGTACAAGATATACTTGAAAGTTTCAAAGGCGGTCGTTAATTAGCAATTAAACTTTGTTGTTGCTCATACCGGGAAAATAAATAATTACAGTAAAATAATCAAAACTGCATGTATTTTAATAGTTCATATTATATATTTGCAATTTATTGTTACTCGTTTTATCATATAACAAAATTTGCTACAGTCTCAATCGATTAAGAAAAGAAAATATCACGATATTATGTATAATAATATTGTAATTTGAGTTACCTACTCTACGTGTAAATTGAATTTACTCAAAAGAGTTATGATGATTGAAATTGAGATTTTAATTAATACGTGATATCTCGCCACCCTCTAGTTGGAGCATAAAAATTAATTGGTTTTTTATCATTTTTTTTTTTGTATACATAAACAATAATACAAAGATCGAAATTTATACAGACCGAATAAAAAATGTAATATTATATAGGACATGGCAAACGCATAATAAAAAAATACTTCAACGTCTTGAAAGGCTCACGGGGAGGGAAAGCACATTAGACCAGATAAGGATAATGGACATTCATGGTCTTTCAGAGGCCTTCCGAATGTGTATAATAGTAAATGAAGAATCGACGACAACGGCCGTAACGCGTTTACAGTATATTATATCTTGTCAACATCATAATGTGTTTTATGCAAGCATCACAGACGTATACATAAGAAATGTGTCATGAGATGCTAAAGTTCATATCCGGTCTCCGCGTAATGGATTTTCCGGATAGTGATAAATATAGTTATATTATTACTGTAAACCGTCTCGCCCTTCGAGTCCAGCAGCGTTCGCCGGGGTGTCAAAGAAGCGCTTGAACATTTATCATACGAGTGTGTATGAGCAGAATTTATGATCGAGCGCGTTAAGTATAGTACCATTTAGAATTCAGGGCGGGACTTGAGGAAATGAGGAAAACGTTACTGGACAGAAAACTGGAAAAAAGGGACGCGTCGGTTCATCCCGCATCGTTGACAAAATATTATATAGTAGGTACCTATTCCCCAGACAATCTTTGGGTTTTTTTATTCATCAAACTTTGAATTGTCAATCACCGCGATTCGGGAAACGAAGTTCTAGTTAGTAAGTACTAAGTGATTCTCGACATAGGAAAATGACCGAAGAAACTCGGTTTTTAAATCCAAAACTATTTACTTATCGAATGCACATTTAGCGCAGTAATGATAGTTAAATGTTTACCAGCCAATTGTATCGCTTATTCAACATTTTCTTAAAACAATCTTTCGTTTTTAAAAAAACAATTTAAATGCATAAGAATCACTTAAACTGTATCCTACATCGAAGGAACTTGTTCAATAAATTCTACACATGAAGTTTACTTGATCTACGAATCCTACGAGACACTTTTTCCAATTTTGAATTTTAACTCTTTACAAATTTGATTTTAAAATTTGAAATTTTATAAAACGTTCAAACGTTTCTTATTTATAGTAAGAAAAAGATATCAAAAAAGTACCTTGTAGGATCCCAAGTAAACTTCATAACGAATTCACATCTGTTTTCAGATTACTAATCGGATCACTGGTCGGCCTGTGCGATGGACAAAAAATGTACTATTATAATAACTAAAATGGCTTTTACTCATAGACAAAATGATTTAAATTAAAAATAATACCACGAAGCTTATACAGATTAACTGGTAAATTAATTGACATGGTCGAAATTTATTTAAACCACTTTTTTCTTAAATATTGCCTATACAAAACTCCTTAAAAATGGTCGGTATCGAATCCCTTCAAAACAACTATACATCTAGTTCGACCAACTAAATTGCAGCTATTTATTTAGTTATTCCAACTAGAAATGTATTTTGCTCTTATATTAACCATAATTTTAATTGGACTAATTTACTCTTTTTTTTCCGTTAAAGAATGTTGCAATTTAAATTAATTTGTGGAAACATAAATAATACAGGGTGATTTTTTTATCATGAGCTACTCAATATCTCATAGGGTTTGATAAGAAATTACAATTTTTTTTTAATAGAATTCTAAGAGTTTTTAACGGAAAAAAGCGCGGAAACCCGCCAGTCGACGATACCTACTATAAGTACTATTATTATTATTTGGCAACGACCGTACTAATTGCGTTTACGGGTAACTGCGAACTTGAACTATACTTCAGCAGCGGTGGCATATAACTAATGTAAACTACTAGAAACTTGACCGACCCTCGCTAAAGAAAACAATAATTGTTATGGTCGCGGGGCTTCCGGTTTGCTTAGGAAAACTTTTTCTCAGAAACTGTAACAAATGAAATGTCGCCGGCAAGTTGTACATTATAAATTATACTACATTAGACGTCTACTGCACGAGCGCCGTCCAATTGACTCCAATTGTCCGAGGTTGAGCTCAGATTCCATTTAATTGATCTACTACCACTTCAATATCCTTCGCCGGCCCTTCCTATATGTAGAATTAAAACGTCTGTTCTCTAACACGAATCGTCGCATAACAGGTCTAGTTGCACAACTAACACTCATCGACTGAAGTCGAGTACGTGCCGAAATGGCACCATAAGTCGATTGTCATTGAAACAATTATTACAGACAGCTAAAGACAAATCATTACCGAAGAATCATAGGTACAGCAAACTAACAAACAAATTTCGTTTGTTTGTCCTACGGGCTTACTCTTGCAATCAATGCATTCAAATAACAAAATCCCCAAAATTTCAGATGCCTAGCTCAACTCTAAGTACTTGCCTAGCCCTCCGCTGCTATCAATGCACGCCAATACAATTTGTATACAAGTGACAGCTCGAATAAAATAGGATTCTATACCTATAACCCTCGTCCAGAGCTACCGGAAAACAATTGTTTTTGCTGGCTCGCTTAATTAAAAAAGCCTCTTGCATTTTGGGTATTTTTCAGATCCGCGCCTGAGTTAATTCAGAATTATCTAGAGACCCACAACTCCAATCTGACTCCAATGTGCCACTATTTATTCTACTCGTACTTTCAAGAAACACAAAGTGCGTTTATTCAAAACGTGTGCCTTGCATGTGTTGTTACATTGTAACTCGCATTGTGTGTTACACCATCGACGTTCAGATCATGTTATGTATTATATACAAAGTTGATTTGACGTTCTTTTACAGTTTGACGGAAGAAAATACGCATCTTCTTCGTAAGGCTTGGGATAAAAAAAGCGAAACGACATGGACGTTCGAAACTAGATACTTATTGAGTTGACTATTGATTTTCACGATGTCGACCCGACGTTAAAAAGCCGCAACGTCTGCCCTCGAGTCGTTGTTGCCATATGATATGTCGGTTGACTCGACATGACAGTTAACTGGCACCCGCGTTCCGGCATATCATTTACTAAGGCTACACACATTTTTCCGCTCGAAGACCTACTATATGCACGAGACCGTACCGAATTACATATTTTAGCAATGCACTCGGATCCTAACCTAGCCCAAACCAAAAGAGTTTGCGTACGAATAATCACAGTGTTATCACGTTTAAATTGCTTCTCGACAACAGAGCGAACTAAAAGATTAAATTATTTAAATGTGTTATTCAAATAAATAATATTCAGGACATTCGCGAACAGTGGAGCCGAACCTGTGAACTTAACCTACATTCAGGGACGTGTGCACGTGGGCGGCTGGAAGACGCATAGATATCTAATAGCTGGCAAGTAACTATACGTTAAATATTGTGTAGGCAGTCAGACGAGACTGGGTAGTACATAAAAAAACAACGACGAAAAAACACACCAATAAATATTAAAATGTATTAATGATTTCATTTCGTTCACAACGCATGGCACTTTAGCTCTAGGAATCATATTAATATTGTATTCTAAGCCCGATGGAAATTTAAAAGTAAAAAAGTATACCTATAGAGTCTATATGTAAACGGCGATTTAAATACTCGCTGTGAATACTCTAGTCATTAGTTGACTTTTATTGCAATAAACTATTTTCTTATTAATTATTATATTCTATCATTGTACTTTTTACAGACAAAAACAATGCATTTTACTGTAACGACTTCTTGAATCATTTTTAGCACTCGGTGGTCCAAAATGAAAAAAGGTGGCCAAAAATAAATCTTGAAGTTATATGTTCGGTTTCTTCTTGAAGTTAGAAGGACATAGTACATAGTTTGATTGCTAAGTTACGATTTTAGCTTCGACGTAGAGACAATGGGTTTTACTATGATGCAAGTTTTTTTTTTAGTCTGTACCCACTGTGACTTTTTTTATACTGGAACAGTTATAATTTCGAGAAATATGGTCGTATCGAGTAGAAATGTATAAGGAATATTTATTTTGTGTGTTCTAGCCGTAATTTTAGGACTTTTTAGTTTAAAATTTGTTAGGTTTTTCTCTTTGTATTGGCTAAAAATTATCATAATGTACGAATGATTCTAATAACAAGATTTAATCGTCGTACATAAATTGTTAAGCAACGGAAATACACGAGTATTTATATACATAGATGTGAAATAACTCAAATAACTAATAGCGTAAGTTTGTGTACAGTTATATATAAAAAATAAATACTCATAAAAAATATGTTTTAGTAGAAATGTAGTGTTGTAATTTAAAAAATTGTATAGTCTTTTACATAGTAAACAAATATGGCGTTAGTTGGTCGGTAATAAAATATAAATAATCCTAATAAAACATATTAAGACTTCTATGATGTCGGGTTTTAAACGACACTCATGTCCACACTATGAGTATTGTTTAATTTGATTAAGTTACTCCGCCAAGTCTTGATAGAACTCTGCGTTCGACGCTTTGTATGCACACAAAGCGTACCGACGTTTTGTATGGAAAATCGATTTAAAATGTTTAATAATAATAATATGTATTTTGCAACGGTAACCATCATCCAATAACGTATTGCATAAAATATTATAGTGATCGCTATATCGAATACATTCCAACGACCTCTTTTTTCCTGTTATTAATCAGATCTACGATTTTTTTTTTAAATTTCGTTAAAACGACAAAAAAAAACGTGGGGAACCTTCGTAATGACCTTTTTTCCTCCCCTCTAAACGGCCTTATTCAACTAACGTTGTATCCGACTATTTTAAATTATAATATGCGATATTATACACGAATCGTATTTGCGCAATGTCAGCTAGTAACAGTATAACGCATAGTAAATACTGTGTAAATGTTTATACATATAATAGTATAATAGTTGCGTTATTCCATTGATTATTCGGAATCCACTCGGTTATTACGCAAATACTATTTAGCACGGATAATTTACATAGTCAACACACACACACACACACACACAAACCACACATGAGTTACACATATTATACAAGACAGCTCGACGAGAACTTGAACTTGTACATAGGTATGCTAGAACAAAATATAAAATCAACAACCCAACAAGAACGTACTATTGTTATTTAGCACTAGTATTTATGTTAATTGAACTACTCGATGTATCAGTTTTAAGTAGAAAAAATGAAGATAGTAAACCAACCCAGGAAAATCGTAGTAATAATTCGGGTCACGAACAATTTTTGTTTACAACTTAGTAATAATATTATAGTTACACTTGTATTATATTTTTTTTCAAACGAAAGCGAAATACCTGAACGTCGAGACGATTACTGAATGCTAAGGAAAAATAATATGATGTTGCCAAGATTATTATTATTTAAAAAAAACATTTTCTAATATCCTTTTATTTTTTTTAATTGAATAAAATAGCTCCCAGCAGTAACAATAATAAAATAAGACCCAACATTGCCAAAATAAACAATAAATCTATAAAAACAAAAATGACAAGCGGTAACAACGCCGCTTGAAACAATATGAATTAAAATACATTAATAATTTAAAATGGTATGTTAACATTCGATATCTTACCACAAAAATCATGCAAGTACACATACAGTTTAGTGGTTTGTATTTGCACAACAAACTATGAAACTTTTGTTTATATAGAAAATGCATCAAGTCATTTTCCTAAACACTTGCGGTAACTAAGATGTAAAAATAAAAATAAAACCGTAACAGCACGATAACAAAGACGGTTGTGATTTGTGAGCTTATCATGAACAAAAATATATCAAAGTTAAAAACACAAAAAATGTGTTTTAATAAAAGAAAATACAGAAAAATATTTTATCGAAAATCAACGTTGGTCTTTCAATCCAACACTTAAATCAACGAATGTATTAAATTATATTTCTAAAAGTCGATTAATTTACAGTAGCTGACTGATTGAGATAATAATTGTTTTAAACACAATCATGGAATGGGCACTGGTTTTTGTTCCACTGAATTAATTTCGGTAACACACTGACCCAAATTTAACCGACCGCTAACACACTTGAGACATTGACATTTGGCGAACAAAAAAATAAACAGACAAATAAATTAATTAATGACGATCGACCGTTGCAGTTATGTGGAAAACAATGCGCATATTATTACACAATAAATTAGTTATCTATGTTCGTTCCAGTAACGGCATGTGTCCATCGTTTCGCGCCTTATTACACCTAAGTCCAAACGGTCGTTGATTATACAATAATTGTTGCTAATATTTATTCATATTTTTCATTGTACTATTATCCGGTCGATGGTACATCAGTCAATCGATAAAATATAATAGTATGCGATTTCCATAATGGTTATTATAATAGTTACAGGTACGTTATTACTGCCATTGCAATATTATTATAGATTGTAAAATATGCAGCAACATTTTACCGCACACTGTAAAACCTCAACGGTGTCAACGAATTTCGGGAAAAAAATAAAATTGTAATAAAATACCGTCTTTACTAGAATAGTAGGGTAATTTAAAAATATGCGTTGTGTAAGACGTTAACGCGAGGTTTAATGAGATAACAAAAATAAAAAATACACAGACGTGCGACCGGCGATAAGATTTTGACGCTAATTAAAAAAAACACTACGTCAATTCGTTTAAAATATATCACCAAAATTGTATTCACCATCTCAAAGTACGTCACACCATCAATAATATTAACATAACTATTTATAACTAATGTTCAATGACTTATACCGTCCATTTATTCAGAAGTCCGGTTTAAGCATTTCTTCGTAAAATTATAATTTAATCCTACATTTTTTTTTTAATGATTACATTTTTGTTTAAAATTAAACTAAAAATAAATTGAAATATTTCCTCCAAAAATTGGTTACTCATAAATTTTTTATATGGTGACATTATTGACAAGACTGAGCAGTAACAAGTTAATTTGTTTTTAGTTTTTTAAATCTTATATACCCACTGGGTAGCTTAACTAGTTATAAATAACTTAAATCCGAGTTTTTTTTTAAACTAAATATTTTGATTATGTTTTAACAAAATGCTGTAAATAATATTATTAGAAATTGAATGGACCTGGACAAAAAACAACTAATTCAACAAATAGATTAACTAGCTCAAGCTTGATTAAAATTGATCATTTTTTTTTTAATGTAATTTTTCACCACAAAACCTAGACTATTATTTCATGCTTAACAGTAACGATATTATAATAATGATGTAACATTGTAGTGAGTTGTAAAATTTGAGTGTTTTGCATTATCGCCGTAGTCTGAAGTCTGGACACGTTTTGTTTTTTTTTTTAATACCGGCCAAACACCATTCTACTTAATGACTTTCGCGCCCTGTATGTTTACCACCAGCTTATAGTTTCGGTTCACATGAGACTATAATATACCACCGGATGGCAATATTATTAATATTATAATAATAATTTCATACTACACCCAAGGCGTCACAATAGAAAGTCGTACGGCCATAGACGCTTTCATCGCCGGCGAACGGTTATTATTTTTTTTAAACATGTTATTGCGTGCCGATGGACGTGTCTGACAAAAAAACAAAACGCAGCCTCCCCTTCAGCTAAAGGTATAGTTACATTGGGAAACTGAACTTTGCTGTGCAAAATCGCCACCGGCAGAAACACAAACGACTTAACACCGTCTAGACGTTAAAAATGTGTCCGGCTGTTTCTGAAATCACCTCGTCAACAGTAATTATGTATGTATTTATTAATTAATTAACGGCACGTCCGTAAGAACCTTCCGTTATTGTTTGCAAGTAGAGGTACGTTCGTATTGGCGCCACCTTAGAGCTTCGTCTTCAGAATATATATATATAAATGTATAATAAACGTTATATGGGCAACGCACAGCTGCGCAACCGTTCAAATAATTATTATATTTTGCTATCGAATAAACATCGGATGACCGCATCAAGGTTGCTCGGCTAAGAGATTGTTGACCTATACATTCCATTGCTAATTTCCAGATAGCTTGTATACATATTATTATTATTATTATTATTATTATTATTATACAAGTCAGACGGGGGACAAGTCCACGGGTTCGAGAAGCACATCATTTGACTCGGCGGGTTCTTTTCCCCTCTCACACAGCTTAATTTTCCAATCGAGATCTGCACTCGACCACAACAAATGCGCGCACACATGCCCGACCAGGTGATGCACGCTATTAATTAAAAAAAAAAAAAACAAAAAAAGGGGTTTTAAAACGACCGACTGAAAATTGCATAGAGGTTTCAACTAATTTTTACCGCCGACGACGCAAAATGCTATACATACATAACAGAACCGGTGTATAAACTCGTACAGTACAAGTGTACCTACCTACATTATTCTAAGATTTGATATCAAAAGAGGTCAATTATACCGCCGTTGGCGCTTTTCAATTAAACAACCGTCAAAAGTTATCAAGGCTCGAGTTGATGATAATGGTAATAATAAACCAATACCTTTTTTCGCTAAAATCGCACCAACAATGTAATAAACGAAATAAAGCAATATAGTTTTATAGAATCAATTCTGGGAATCGGATAATGTAGAAGTTGGCGATGAATAGAGATGTATCCGAGTCGTGGGGTCCATTGTCTATACTTATTTGATAATTATTATTCTCCGATTGTATTCAATGTGTCCCGCGTTAATTAATCAATTTTCATACATCCTAATATTAACAGTTAGAAATGTTTTTGTCAAAACTAACAGTTGTTTGCGCTCTCAATTATTTCGTATACAGTACCATAACTGGGTAATATGATTTTTTAACTATAAAAAACTGAGTTCGTGGACACTGGTGAAAATTAACGCGGGGAATACAGATACTCGTCACACAAAAACAAAGCAGCCAGTTCTAAACCTGCTATAATCGTTATAAATTATATCTATACATTATTATTTTTAGTTGTGTATAGATACAAGGGGGCACGTGCAGGTAAAAATTCAGGGGGGTGACCGCCTATGATTTTGTAATAGATTTTACAAATTTAGGTTATTGGATATACATTTTTTAAAATGCGGAGAAGCTAGGGGGGGAGTTGTCCCCCCCCTGCTCTTCCCTGTGGGTGCCCTTATATCTATAATAGATATCATTTACTATGTTTAGAGCATTACCGCCACCGTTTTTGTTTACATTGAAACTGTCCTTTCTGATTTCATTTATTTTGTGGCATACCCCTTACCCATTTTAATTTCGAGATCTGCGCCTGATAGTTACTGTTTTGTTTTAATAAACTGTACAGAACTCTTACATGGTCAACTCCCGTTCTCAAAAAGCAACGCGAATTTTTTGTAATTTCCTATTTAAAAGAGTTTATTATTTGTACAGGAAACATAATAAAAGACAAATGCCACAGCACGACGCAGATTTACTTCTTATCAGGTTCTTATTGTTGAAAAGACAAAAATAATTGGATACACACTAACAGCTTAAAACAGCTAGGCGTAGGTAGAACATCTTCAAAATGTTAAATATCAAAAGTCCCATTTATAAAAGTTAAAGATACTGGGACTGATTTCCTTGAATATTAAACATACATAGATTAAAAAAACTTTTTTTATTTTCAAATTAATAACAACAACTTTTTAATAAATATTACATTTTTTTAAATAAATTGATACCTAAATATTCTATTAAACTATTGATAATTAATTGATTATTAAGATTGTTAATTATACAATTATGAACCGACAATGTTTTACTGTTAAATAATAATCATTGCCCGAGCACAGATTAACATTTTATTATGCAAATATTTTTCGTCGAATAACACCGAACTTGTTTTTTAGTCAAAACGTGATATTGACGTCATAAGCGCTGATTTGTGTGATGGCTATAATAAATGCACAGCGGACACGACGCATGATGACAAGACCGATAGGTACCTACCTAAAGTGAGGTTTAAGGAGAAAAATAAATGTCACTGGGAACGCATGAAAAAACATAAACATAGATAATTTGATTCTGTTACCTCGAAATGCTACTCAGAGTTTAAGATGCTGGAACAGCGCACAAACAATGGATTTCTATAGCCGTTTACGACAATGGTAAATATTGTGTTGAAAACCGATAATACACCGTAGGTAACATTACCGATAGCGACAATAAACATTAATCGATTAGAGCGACGATCCACAATAAGATCATGCAAAAACTCGCGTCACAAACGGGCGGTTCGTTTATTCACAGTTTGCATCTACAGACGGTCCATAATCCATACCAAAGGGTTGTATACATTATTACACTGTATATGATTTGACATACCATTATTAATCGCCGAAATTGCATTAAACAATAATAATCAAAACACAGCAGTACATGGATAAGCCGAGTTCAACGCGCTATTGTAGTTTTAAAAAAGTATATGCGTTATTGTTTATAATATTATTTATGGTTATGCCTTACAGACTCTGCGTGTGTGTTATTATAATGAACAACTACAGAAATCTACCCGGGAGGCAGTAACCGACGTGTAACTATACTAAAAAATATTATGTATGTCCGTTTATAAGCTGTGTAATTAAGGGGATTGCATGCGGTCTGTTTTTTAAGGGGTTTTGTATAGGCAATTTTTAACAAAAATAGGTTTTAATAATCTTCAACCATGTCGATTAATTTACCGGTTAATTGGTTATGCTCAGAGGAATAATTTTTTTTAACTTTAATCATTTTTTCTATGAGGAAAAACCATTTTAGTTTATTTTGGATCAAAAAGTCAGACAAAATTTCGATTACCTAACCTAATCCGATTTTTTTTACATAAAAAAATCAAAAATCTGTTTCCTACATAACCTAGTAAAGTTGTCAAAAAACTCGTACATCTTTATAGAATTGAAGTCGGATCATCCTAAGTAATCGAAATTTTGTCTGGCTTTTTAAGGTCTAAAACGTCAAAAAAACAGACCGCATGCAACCCTTAACAACGTTTATATAAATAAGGAGCCCGGGTTGGCAATTGTTGGATTTCCAGATACGATTTGTGGTCAATTGATGGCACACTAAACAAGTAAATCACTTTCAATATCAGGTAAACGCTTTATTGTAAAAACGTTTTCTGTAATCATTTTAACTTTAATACAAAATTGTCGTCGTTGGTTATGGACTCGTTTGCTCGAGAAGTTGATTTAATGGTATGTTGTTGCGATATGAAATCTGGGGAAGTGAAGTATAGTGAAGAGGGGTGGGGGGGGGGGGTGAAGGAGGGCAACATTCTAAAAACGAATTCCAATAATAATTATTGTCAACTCGATCGGTGACAAATGTGCAACGGGTTATATATATTTGGCGAGTGTACAAGATAAATAATTACTATTTGTAATGGTCCAACTCGGACGACGACGTTGGAGTTATTGATGATGATTCAATGTAACCACGCGTTATCTGAGAAGGCGACTGTGACAGACACGTATATATAATAATAAAAATATATTAAACATCAATTAAAATGAAATCACAGAAAAATGCGTCATCGCGAGTCTTAACAGAGGGTCGACGAGATGTCAAGAAAAGATTATTCAAGGTCGTTTTTGGGTGGAACCGTTTTCGATTGGTTTGGAGTTTGGACACATTTTCCGTCATGCTAAAAAATGTCTACCATTTTGATTTTTTGTGTTGCCAATAATGCCAATATGCAAACAACACACGAAGATTAGCATACCTACTATAATTATTATCAATATTATTTGCATTTATTATTATTACCTACGATACACAATAACTATCAACCGGCGCGGCGCTCACTTAACGTGCACGAGGAAAATTAATTAGGAGAAAACCAGCAAGGTGTAAATAAGATTAAATGTTAAGGTCAGTGAGAATAAATTGGTTTTATTAAACGAACGATTAGACATTTAAATTAATATCGTTAAAAATATCATCGATAAATTGCGCCGAACTGTATAACATGTATGATAATGCCAACAAAATTCCTTTTTTTTTAATATAAATATTACCCTGTGAACTATGTTGATTATATATTCACAAAAAGACTTTAAGATTTTCTGTGGAATAGTTCATTGCGTTGAATGTTAAAAATTACACAAAAAAACATATCAGCCATCGGCTGGGAAAGAAACAAATTATCAAAAGATAATTGTCGATGAAGCCACACGATAACCGATTTCTTCATTTGAATACAGTGACCAGTTGGGATTGATTTACCTTAGAAGTGAACTTTCAGAGAACGAACACATTGTCTTTGATGTCTACAAATTATTCAAAGTAGCAAGACCGACGGTACATTATAGCTTATAATATATGCACCAAAACAAAATATAAGCAAACCAACCATAGAATGGCAATTAAAACTTCAGATTTTCTTAAAGGGCCCATCCCTCACTGTCAAAAGGTTTGATTGCACATTAAAACAAATAATCGATTTTCAAATATTTGACAATCGTCAAATACTTTAAATCCTAGTTTTAAAATATTTAAATTTAGTATATACATTCATTAAAATTACAATTAAAAAACAACTCTATCCAGCCCACTCTTTTTATTTGTCTCTAAAGGATTCCTCGCATTGTCCCCGTCATGATGATCCTTAAATAAAAAGGTCCTTGTACCATTGTAATTCCTCTCATCTTCTTTTTGAATGTTCTGTTCTTTTGGCTTAACGTCAATTTCTCTCTATTTTTCGTCACAATATTAATATTCCATTTTTCTTTCCTGAAATTCTTCGATCCTCGGACGTTTTTCTTATTTCGACTATTGTTAACTTCTTCCTTTCCGAGGCTTTTTATTATAGTTTAGTATTTTTAAGACTTTTTCCGTTTGTTTTCATCCTAGTTTTAATTACCTAGTCGTAAGTTGATCTAATTGTCAAGATAAATATTATTTTAATGTATCTCTAATAAAAAAACATGTCATAGAGAAATGAAAACGAACAGCTCGACTGAGAGTTTTGGGGTGAAACAGATTTTCGCTCGGCGCCACCACAAAACAATATCACGGTGATGATAACTATAGTAGACGGAAACAACATAGTGGTAATAATAATAATTTTCAAAACCAACACAATATGATATGTAATATCTAATAACAATAAGCGGCGTCAAGTGCAAGACGAGGGAGGATATTATAATGTAGTAAAACCACCTGCACAACGCTTGTTGGTTGCGTCATAGTAATTTTTTTCCCAGCGGTGTTCGTGTTTAAATATTATCAACTTGGACGTGTATACGAGAGTACATCATAGCAGATATATATATATATACATATATATATATATATATATATATATAACACATGATATTATATTGTGTATATGTATGTATTGGCCGCCGTTGCGTGTCATTTTGTTCTTGGCGATGACTTTGATGGAAAGCCGGATCGGTTTCCCGACCGCCAGCACAATCTGCGGTCCATCAGTCTTAATCAGACGTCCGCTGTTGCTGCACCCACTATCAAATGGTGTACATATTAAAGTTATTATCATTATTATGACCTATACACACAAACATTACTAAGCACCGTGCTGGCTCTTGTGATGGATTAGTGTGGCGCACCATATCTTAAAAAACACCATCTGGTAAACGTCCACACACTACGTTTGCAACCCCGAAATAATACCTACCCCTCCATTACTCTACACCGTATAAACTTTTACAATAATTTGAGCACTCGATGGTAAAATCAAATTAAATAAGCCACGCAGGTTTACTCGTCACAAAGTTTCCAGGAAAAGTGAAGGAACTTTTAAAATTCACGCTCACAAAGCGAGAACTTCAAAGCTGAAAAAGTTGAATACATTACTCTCCTTTCAGTTTAGTTAAAGACACGCTTTAGAACCGATGAACAAAAACAGCAGCGTATATCAATTAATGTTTACGCTGCACTTAACTCAAGATCAAAGTTATTGCTCGACGCGTTCGGCGCACAAATGACTACTCTATATTATATGTACATACAAAATAAAAAGGGCAAACTAATAACTAACGACCTTAAAAAGGAACCTACGTCACTACGTTAGCTTTTACGCCGATCGTGTTATATCCAAGTTATATTTTTACTGTGTAAAAGTGGCCGTATTATTACTTTTTGATTTACCGAAAAAATGTTATTGAATTTCATACTTAACACATGTTGTCAATCATTCATCTTCTCCGCCCAAAAATAAATCAGTCGATAGACTTACTACTGATAAACACTACAAGTTATGCCAATGATAACAATCAACAAAATATTATGTTCCATCTAGTCTCGCCAAGTTTTTGTTTTCATTTGGCTGACAAAGCCCTTTAAATATAAAACATGTTAGAACAAAATTAGTAATGACCAGTAAAATCTGTCAACCATAGAAATGGTCATCAAATTATGTACTAAACTGCACTTTATCAATATTAATATTTTAATCAATTTTTAGGTTTGTTGGGCAATTTTAAAAGTATACTAATAAGTATTTTGAATTTCAGTGAGTTTTTGAATTTGAAAACAATAAAAAAAGACAAATTTTATCAAACATTAAGCGTTATTATGTGGCGATAGTTCAATATAAATATATAATGTATTGTGTACAGTTTATGATTATAATAATATAACTGTGGCGCCATCTATCTGTTATGTACAAATGTACCGATGCTTATTAACATATACAAACGGGTGCTTTATATTTTTGAATATGCTTGTTTATTTTGAGCAGCTGTAAATTACATAAATAGATACTAGATGAGAACAAGGAATACAATAAAATTTTAAGTTTACAATTATGGAGCATTTTAACATACTTTAATTTTAATTGGAAATGTTCATTACAAGTCATGCTTGGCTCTAGTCCTATATTTATGTCGGTTTATATTATCCTACTTGCTTTGTCCTAAAAACAATAGCAATTCTAATTCAAAAGCAATTTTTATGAACGATTAAGACATTATTTAAGTACTTAATCTAGTAATTGCAGCGTTAACGTTTTTTTATTTAATTTCTTTCTTATTTTTTTTTTTATCTGAAATGGATTGGTTAGCAAAATGTTATTGTACAATTTACTCGCCTTAATAATAATAAATAATTTATATTTCATACTATTATATAACAATTAAAATTGATTACCATAATTTCAACGTAATAACATTAACACATTTTAATAGTGAAACTAGTAAATTTTGCTAGTCGAGTCAAATTCAACTTTTAGTTTTATGTAATTTATTCGGTGGAATATATTAGAAAAATTTGTTTACGTGAATTTGGAAATAAAAGAGGAAAACTGTTAACAGCAATAAAAATCGCGAACTAGTTTACAATTATAATATGAATGCATATATTATTATAGTTCATAGTATATATATATACAAGCAGTCCCGACCCGGCGTTGCCCGTGTATTAGAATAATAAAGACATACAATCAGCTGATCGGATCACTGTATCCCTGAGGTATGAAAAACCATAGAGATGTATTGATAACTATTGATACAATTGATAATCACAATTAATCATTTTAGTTAATTAAAAACATGTTCTATCGGAGCAAATTGTGAATCTAAACCTTTCTCGAATCAACTTAATCCCGCACACGAAATTTCATAAATATCCGTCCAGCCGTTTATGAGGAGTTTCCATACTTACACACGGACAGAAGAAATGTATATATAAAGAGATTTAAGATGATATATACATAGTATTATTTGGGTTTTGGTTACAGAACGGTTGCAAACTATTATAAGTAACTAATAAGTAAAAACGGCATTCCAGACACAGCATTTGAAATGAAAAAAATATACATATCAATTATAATGGTAACTTTAATACGTGGTAATTAATTGATGTACAAACCATTATCATATCTTGCACGCGCGCGCACACGCATGTACATTTTTTGCCAAGCCATGCATTTTTTGTCGGTTTACTTCAAACAAACCAAACACGGCAACACGAGAATCGTAAAACACAATACGACTAACATTTAATGATCTTAATTTGCTTCTTTTTTTTTTTTTTTTTTTTACAACAAAAACGCTTACGGTAGACATAAATCATAGACGATTGGCAGTTTTAATATTATTTTGTAAAATCCATTACTTGAATTCTATTTTATCTCGCTCTTATAAGTTGACCTAACCTCTAACCTAACCCGACTGGTCAGGTCATCCATTGCGTTTTATGATCCAAATGGTTAAGTATACAGCATGTCTCAGAAGTCCACTGACACGCCAACTAATTCGAATTACGTTATAGGTATTACTTTTGCATGGTATCTCTTCAAATTGAATTTATGGACTACTTCAATATAGACTAAGGTCGCTTTAATGTTTAGGAGAGCAATGTTTTTTGTAGTTTTTTTTAATTACGACTTTAAAGTATAAACAACTTCATTCATTGCTTAAGATTGGTAAATATTATTGATTAAGAGTGGTAGGTATATCTTTAAATGTACCTCTGGTTCAAGAAGTGCGTTGGATAAAAAACAGCCTTTGAATTCGCACAAACAGAGAAATAAGCGTATTATTTCCCATTAATATACATCTATTATTTTTTACAATTTAAACTTTTTATAAATTATACTTTTACAAGCAACTGCGGTAATGTAAAAAACTTGCGTACTTTGTTAAAATATGATTTTTTTTTAATTTCAAACGATTGTGTATTTTAGTCCTCGTCTTTTTAACGAAACTCCGTATAATAAATAATATTACAAATTAAAAACATCAAGTTAGTCAGCGCTTATAATTTTTTGAAAATATTTAATTACTCAGTTTTAATACGCTTACAGAAAATTAGTACCGGATAGATGGAAAACCGGAATGACGGTTATATCGAATTAGTGTCGTGAACGATTAAACAAGACTCACAATATAATGTAATTACAAAGTTTTAATGGAACAAAATAAACAACGCTTTTCAATATACTTACTCAATATTTGGTGTCGGCAACACCGAAATATCGACTTAAAAAAAATTGTTTTAACCTTTTTATCGTCCATTAAAAAAAAAAAACGAGAATACAAAATATATACTAGAATAATAATATGACACAATTGATTTAATTTTGAAGGCGTGCAGCAATATTATGAAAATTGTGTAATTCGAATAAAAAATTGATTCGAATGATTTTTCCACAACTTGGAATAATTTTCTCTCGAATGACGTGTTATCTAGATGATTATTCAGATAACGTTTTAATCGAATAACTTACAACTCCGAGTACAATGTAATGTATTTAAAAGTGGCACAACAGTGTTAAATAATGTTGTTATCATTTTCTGTAGCTTGTATTGTCTACGTTCGGTTATTATTTCAGTAGATAAGCAACAAAATAGTTCGCGCACAACGACCACAGACTAGACGAAAACCATATTATTCTAATGTAATTCGGTTGGTTCATAAAAAATGACACATTGACACAATATTATCATATTTAATTATACTTGAGGCGCATAAAGCACACGGGTGCGGCGTCGCCATAAAAAGGCATTGACGTCCGGATTGGCGTACACAGTATACACTTTGATGTGGGCTTTGCAGTTAACGTTCACCGGAAGTTCTCGATTAACGTGAATTAACACCGAGACCGTTGTTCGACGGAATTGACCGACTTGAAAAAAATAATAACAATAAACGAATCGATGAATAAATGATAACGGTGTCGAATGACTCATAGTGTGTTTGTACAACAACTTGACGGTAAAACAAAAATCGGAAGTCGAACAAAATTTTAAAACACAGCCGGCAAATTGAATGGCGTTATGCAGAATGCATCCGTGCCACATAAAACATGAAATTTACATTTCGTTACTGCTTGATACAAAATATTTCTTAAGGGGTGCGTTTCGCAACATGCAATAAAACGATTTTGATTGTGGCGCTATTTGTCAATGGTTCAAAAACTAACAGAACGATATGCATTTTAAACCGGTCACTAGTCATGCGATTTTTGGTCACAGACATTTTTGCAGAAGAGAATAGCTATAGTGTACAGAGCGGAGAGAGTGTAGCGTAATACAAGCCTATCTAAAGGTATAAAGAAAATAACTGAAAAAATTGATTTAGAAAGATAGTACTTAACTGCACGAATATAATGACAATGACCTACCTCAATCTACTTGTTGTTGTAACTATTATTTATTCTTTATAATTATTACCGCTGAGGTTGCTGAATAGTGCATGCACATCATGAATTTCAAATAATAATAAGGAAAGACTTGAAAAAACTCAAAGTCATAAGTGTGATTGGCAAATCGATACTTTTGTCATGAATCAGATTCAGAAGTTTTTACTTTTTAAAACTTTATTTTTTATTTTAATTCAATGAGAGAAATTTTTCAAAATTTCAAATGTAATTTTGACATTTTCCAATTGAATATAGATATCTACAAATCAGTTGGCTAAATCGCACAGTTAGTGCGCCCCCCCCCCCCCTAAGGTATTATTTTAGGTCAAAATTATGTTCAAAAATATTAAACAATCACTTGTATATAGTTATTTATAATTTATAGAGTGTAGGTAGGTTTTTTTATACATAATATTAAATAAATAATCGGTAGTTTGCAATTAGTATTTTATTCATTTTTTATTTACTTAACGTCATTTCTAATAATTATTATACCCCTTACAACTATCAACATAACATGTGTATTGAATTTCGACGAATTACTTGAGACGAATTGCATAGTTTGTCGTTGAGTATAATATTATTTGTAAACAATTTCTCGTGTTCTTCGAAAATACAATGATATCACAAAAAAAAAAACAAAAAAGAAAATGGCCACCGAAAAATATAAATTAATTAAAAAATATAATTTTAATCAAAAGTAACAAAGTATTTCGTCGAGCTGTCATTATTTATCAAAGCGGTAGATTGGATGGAAATTATTGAAGTAGCATAATAATAAAAATATAAATATATATATATATATGTATTAAAACGTTTTCTTTTTCTTTTTTTACCAATAGTAGAGATATATTATGGTCAGTGTTATCGACGGCGCGGGTTTCATGTTATTAAAAAAAATCGACTTTATCACAGTGCACGCAGACCGTTTGGATTTGAAAATACGGTGACATTTATTATAATAGTAATGAAAATAAAAAAAACTTCTTCATTTTTCTACTGTTCTGCCGATGGAAATCGTTGGACTCCTACCGTCTGACGTCGGCGCCGCACTGATCACCATGACAACAACCCGAGAACTTTATGTATACGCTTACACACAGTAAGTAACAGGTTGTCGATAAAACGGGCTGACGAATTTTATCATGTTAAAAACGCCTCTGTGTTTTTTTTTTCTCGTTCAATTATAATTTTGACCCGACCCGTGGCCCATGCGCCCGTACTATAAAAATAATATACCGTTAATTTTCTTCACCTTAATTCGTCGCATAAATATTCTCTAATACGTATAGTACTATGCAACGACCGCAGACGTCGCGATAAAAACCTCAGTGAACGGTTTTTCAAACAAAATTAATCGTAGGATTTGGAGAAAAAAAAATATACCACTTTAATTACTCGGGTTTTTAGATGGCTTATTATATAAATGAACGATGAAACTCTTAACTGGTAAAAACCTAAATTTTTGGAGTGAAGCCATCGTTATAAACGGCCAGAGTATTTTTAATGAATATGCCATTGGAGGCGGTCAACAATAAACAAAAACTCCCTTCAATTCTAGTATATTGTTTGTCGTCGAAAGGTTATCAGCATAACGCTTTTTACCAGTTTACTATCTCCCAAAAAAAACCTGTTCTGTGATAAAAAAAAACGAGCTACTACTTTTACATTTCTATGAAGGGGTATAAAAACCGAACAGTTTTTAATGCATCAGACGCCAAGTTAGAAACACAGCGTTGAAATATTTCCCTCAAATTCAGTTTTGGCCAACATACAAAATATGTTCAATCTATTGATTATAGGAATTTTGTAGTTAATTAGTTTAATTTTTAGACATTGTACATTTTTTCAAGAACGGAGGAATTCTTTCTTTCTAAATTGTGTTATCTGACCAAACTTTAGAACAATTAACGTGGTATTGTATTCGACCTCGTTTATCATTATTTTTGACGGAAATATACTTATGTAGTTTTTTGTTTTAAAACTTCTGGACAATGTAGTTAATTGCCCTGAACTGTTGAAAAAGGTTAATAAATAATGTATTTCATAGTACTCGTTTATCTAATGTTGTATACTGTTTCGGTTGAATAAAGTTTTTCAAAGTTTAAGATATTAGTTTTAAAAAAAAATTACTTCTATGACAACGTATAAATTATACGTTTAAACATTATACAATTATAATATTTAAACTAGGCTTGAGTTGGTTTACACAGCTGTTCCTGTTGAAATATTATCAGTGTGACGTAACGCAGCATACATAGTGTTTGACCGGATGTTGCCAGTGTCCGTTGCTCGATCGAAACCTTCGCCTAACGGATTACCTCTGAACGTGTATGTTATTTGGTTATGTTTAACTCAAGTAAGTAAGACTAATGTCATGCGCGAGAATTATGCATAATATGATAATATGTATATATTTTTCTCTTTTCTACGAGATAAACCTACTTAACTTATACTGCATTACACTGACGTCTCGAAAAGAAAAATGATGGCGCTTATCGTCGGGGTTCTATATAGTTGGAACGCGATAAAATATATCTTATCGAGTTTACCCCTAAGCTCGACAGACGGATACCACCAAACTGACGTGTGTGCATTTATATCCCTCTACACTATCGGCTCAACGGTCCACGGGTTTTTTTTTTTAATAAATAAAAAAATCACACCCAACAAGAACGTACAAATATTCTCTCTGGATTGATAATTTAATTTCAATTTGTCAATAAAATATCATGTACATACACCGACCACGGTGTTATAGTTCTACTGCGCAGTCCACTCGAGGGCACACCACGGTCGTAAAGTCCAGAGAATAAAAGTCAAAATCCGCGTGAACCGTAAAAACTTGCAAGTACCAAAATATGACGTTTCCCGTCTAAAAAAAAACCCGGTACCGCATATTATACACAGCACGCTCTAACCACCTCTCTCTCTCTCTCCTCCTGTACACGCGGTCCAATCGATGTGAGAACACGTGCGTACGATAAATTATTATTGCTGACATAATCGATTTAGATTTGAATAACCTTAAGGCGAATCCGGCACGCAGATTGGAAACATCAAAATATTCAATACAACGCCATCGATGACGACGAAGTTTTCAAATCCATATCCTATTATCTTTGTCTCGACAAGGATTGATGATTGATGACGACACAGATTGGGCGCGCTTAACAGGCAAAAAAAAAAACCCAAAACGAATGTAAGGCGGCTTTAAGAGCTTTTAAAAGGTATAACATGGACTATGGAACAACGACGGTCCCACACACACACACACACATACAAATAAATTATAAACAAACGATGCACTGCACCATCTGCAGCTGTCGGGTATATCAAAATAGGAAGTAGAGGTATTATGTATACACTCATACAAACAAACATAAGCTGTCCCGCGTGCTATCATTTTACCTATACATATACACAGCGTACTAGGTACACACTCGTAGTGTATATTTATTATTTTTCATTGTGTTAAAACAAAGCATCGCCGAATTGACACTTGAGTGGAAATTATTATAAAAAAAATATATATATATATATTTTTTTAAGCTATTTACAAAAAAATGAAGACCAGTACAAATCACCGTTGTTTGCCAAAAAAAAAAATTAAAAAATACCAATATTTTCTTTTAGTTTTCTACAGATCTGTGAAAGCTGTTAAATATTGAATTAAAATTAATATTATAACATTTATTTATGGACTCGAAAATATTACGTGTATAGTTTTAAATTAGTTGTTTTCGTGCCAAAATATGGTGTAAAAAAGTTTTGACATTTTTGGAACATATTATTGAATTATATAAGAACTGTGTGGGTCACATTAAAATAGCAAAATTATTTAATATTCTCAAAATTTTGTCAAATGTGTTCTCAATATTTTATAATGATGTTTTTGCACGAAAGTCAGTGTTACAAAAATGCTATTTATAAAATATTGTTTAAGTGGGATTGAAAAAAGTGGAAGTTTTTTTTATATTTTGACAAATTTGACTATTTAAAGTATACTGAAGAGCTTTTTTTAGGCGAAAATTACTAGTTTTATTTTGCAATTATCAGTAGATCCATTAAAAGTTGTTAACAAATCTTAATGATTCTAAATTAAGTTGAAATCATCATTTAGCTATTGCAAGTGTTTGATTTGTTATGGCATTAACCAAAGATGAATATATCATAAATTTAGAAAACATCCGTTTTTAAAAAATACGTCAAGGAATATAAATATATATTTTCAGAATCTTAACTATATCATTAGACCCACTTGTACGTCGAAATAAAAATAACTCCTAAAAAAATGCTCTTTGCAATAGTCTTGGTACGAGTACAAATTATTTAATATTTTTTTACTATACAAATAAATAGTAAGTAGGTATAATATCAAAAGAGTTTGTTTCTAACTTACAATAAAAAGAGGAGCTCGTCGGATTATCAGAGAGGACAATTTTAATAAGGCTCGTTAATTTTAAGCGGATTATGAAGGTATTCCATCCGTTACGGCTAGTATAATCCAAGAAAATTATTCAAATACCTCAAGAATTTAGTTGGATTTTTTTGTTCTTTTTGAGTTGAGACGAGATTAAAAAATTGGATTATTATTTATTTATTATTGTGCTCGAAAGAAAACAGAAAAAATAGTGATGCTGTTCTCGCAAAATAAATGGCGCATTTAACACGAACCGGACATTAAGTTTAATAGGACTTTTGTTATTTAACCGCCCAAGACAACTTCATATAATGTTTTCGATTATTTTAATACAAAGTATAATATTAGGTATATACTATATAATATGTATACGAAGTTATATTTCGAATAACTTTGAAACATCTTAAACAGTCCATGTAGGGCCATCGCTGCCGCCTCCTAGAGAAGAGGTTTCCTGACGGAATCGCTATCCAGAACGAACTAGGTTAGTTAAGTTGAGTTAGAAATGTATTTCCTATTTTGTAGAGTAACAGTTTATTCGAATAATGTTATATGAAAATTATCGGTTAAAAATATATATCCGAATAAAACATTATCTTTTTATTTCAATAAATATGTTATTAGATTCGTATTTCAATTTAAATTTTGCCTAACTTTTGTTTCGGACAACACAATGGCCTAATGTACAATAGTTGAAATTTAATGTTTTTCCCATCACTATGTATGGTCACAAAAATTACAATTTGAAAACTAGTGAATGCCATTATAACTTGTGACGCAGTGCACAAACGACTACAGGCAACCCAAAAAAACCCTATTCTGTGGCTATATAGCGGCTAAGAGAACTGACATTGGCATATTACACAATACAGGCGCCAGAATGCTTGGCACAACACGATTTGCTTACAGAATACAATACATCGACATAGGACACTTACAGACAATAAAAAAAGTATAATTAATCAATGCGATGGTTAAAACAGCCAAAAACCGCCGTTTGCAATAGTGAGATTTCGTTTCCAAAATCGCGACGCTCAAAAAGGGTTTAAGATTAGGTTTGTAACATACGTAGGTATATGACAATAATAATTATGATGAAAAATCGTTATAAGTCAATTAATTATTTATTTCGGTCACTCAGTCGTGCGTGAAAATGCTAATGCCGTTGGCGTCATTATGGTGCCCTCTGTCGAATGAACTTGGAACCCAGCCAGCCGTGTGGGGTTTGTTATTTTTATTTTTTATTTTTCGCTAATACGAAACGCTATGTAATGCATTTGACCGATGTCGACGGCGGCGGTGTCACGTGAAACATTTTTTTTTTGTTTTTGCACTACTCAAACTCGGTAGTACAAGTAGGTTTACATAATAACATTTTTATCGTCTATACAATAAAATATAGCGTTATGCTCAAAAACATAATAAATTTATAGGCGTAAAATTTCGATTTGCTACCGCCTGCCATACGGGATCGTGTCAGGGTTTAGGTTATACAATAATATTATATTATAGCGGTTAACCCCCCTTACTCTCCTCTTGTCCGGTTTGGATTTTGTCGGATATCCGACGTCTCCTCCGTTCGACGAAACGGTGGAAAACTTATTTTCCACATTAGATATGCACGCGACCGGTTAACCGATTTACAATCGGTTTTAACGGCAGCGCCGGCTCGGTCTTATTGGTAATGATATTGGGAATTGTTTTTTCCTACTATTATTTTCCTGCGCCCGTGTTGTCCGGTTCAAAATATGTATCATTATAATCGGTTGCCGACATACCCGCAGCGACGGCCAGTCGTTTATTTTACAGGTCGGCGTTATGTTAATTGGGTCATGAATAATAAAATATATAAAAACTAAATCGAGCCGCGGATTCGACCGGGCCAACGTGCAGCACACATAATCCAATGTAAGTATAATAAGTATTATACGATTGTATTATGCCCGTACGTACGGGCGCGCTTTATATTGTACGGCGTTTTTTTTCCCATTAAAATTATAAATTGTGCAATACACCAAACGCGATGGCAATGCGGGCTCTTCCCGCCACTACAAGGTACAGACGAAAATACTGAATATTAATTATCATAATCCTATCGCCGTAATACACTTTAATGACAGTTAACTGATAAGAGAATATGGAGAGGGGGACGTCCGTACGAGACAATATTACAAATTATAATTTGTATGCGTGTGTAAAAGCTGTCACAGTGTACATAACATGCGAACAGTTGAGTGCTTTGGCCGCGGGAAAAACAATAAAAAAGCGATAAGCACAAGAATAATATTGTGAATTACTTACTGTTTAGCGCGAATCGTTTTGACACAATGGCCGAATGGCAATAATTGTGCAGCGCTCGATAATAATCAATAACGGTTCGCTCAAAGTATTATTGCATTGCTACAGTACATATATAATAAATATTATGCCGTATCTTGGTTCACAAAGTATAAACGACTTGATTCGTTTTTCTATGTGACATTAGGATTTCCTATATTATAGCCGGTAAAATACATGTAATTCTCGTGTAGACACATTTTTCCAGTAGCCGCTTTATTAAAATTATTATTGACTTGAGGTAGTCTAAAAATTAAAAATTATTATCCTGCAAAAATAAAAACATTATATTTCCTTAAATTGATTTCAAAAAGAGTTTTAATTTTGTTTTACTTTCTTGAATTCAGAACTGGTCTATAAAATTAATGTAGACTATGTATTTTTTTTTTTGAACCCAAAAGAAAATTAGAAAATACTGATACTGTTTTTTTGTTATTTACGACTTAGGAGGCAATTGAAAAACAAAATAACTCGAATTCGCCGATAAAAATCATATAAAATATATATATCTAGCTTTTTTTCCAAAACAAGATAAAACTATATTGTCAAACAATGTAATCAAACAAGGAAAAACTATTTGTTCATAATATAATAATATTTCCTTATTTATAACAATAAAATAAGTCCTTTTTTGGAACAAAATACATTTTATTGAATTTTTAAAAGTATGACTGGTTTTTCACTTCTAAAATTGTAAGCAACTCACAAAGTAAAAATGTGATTTTTCGACAAAAAAATATTAAGGATTTAACAAATGATTTATTGGTTATATTTCTAAATTGTTTTTACATTTTGTACGAACATTTTTTTATATTCAATTATGCTGGTGCCCAAATCGAATAGAACACATATTATTATGTACAAAAATACAAATTTAATAACAATTATTCGTACAAAATACTCTGAAAATACTACAAAACGGCGTTTTTACCATAATGGAGGGATTTGAAAAATAACTATACATGCTAGAGAAAATCTGAGATTTTGGTTCTTTAGTTCAAAAAAAGATCAATATGGTTATAAAATTACGGTATTATTATTTCTAATACTTCGAGTTTTAGACTTTAGACATTTCGCATCATCTATTGAGGATATTAAGAGTCTAATATTTTTTTTAAAATAAAAATATATGTAAATTTAAATGGGCTACTTGGAAAACTTAAATCTAATTTGTTTAGTTCTTTCGCGTATTATATTATTCAAAATAAATTACTCTTTTAATCGATTTTACGGTATGAATAAATTTATTTATGTTAAAATATTCTAACTACGGCAACATCGTAATGATTGGAAAATGTTTTTTTTTTTAATTATCTATAATACGAATCGTGACTGACTCAAGTAACTAAGGATGCGAATTTACACATCAGATCGATGTACGTCCAGAGTGGACATGCATCACTTATGTATATAACGTTGTATACCACCACCGATTATCCCATTCTTGGTTATGCGCAATTTTTTTTTTGTTCTATATTTGTATTTATGGTTATTTTCGATAGATAATAAAGTATTTTTCAAGACCTAAAAATAACTGCTTCTATCGGTATTATGACTAATATTGTAATAATCCATGTCTAATAATACATCCTACCAAGTCTAATTTGTAAGACAACAAAATATAAAAAATAAATAACCAGTTAACCTGTGTAATATATTAGAAGTTTTGGATTGTTATTTTTTTGATAGCCTCCAAACACCTCTTTTCAATTATATCCAACACGGACATAACTACACCGTATGATAAATATAGCATAATATTTTGTTGATCTTTTCGAATCCGACATGTGTATTTTACGGCCAGGCTTTTGCCTGCGGTACACCATTTACGCGTTACGACGTTATTGGTGTGAATAACTCATAACAATACGTACACAATATTTTAATAATAACATAACAATAACGATATTCGGCTGCCGTCAAGTCCATCACTGACGTCACAATCTTCTTCTTATTCGAGATCCGGCATGACACATTATTGTTTTACACTTTCGTCATGCGACCGCCGCGCCATGCCAGTGTGTTTGTGTCTTGTATACTTATACCATTTCATGACGTTGAAAAACGTCTACGACCTTAGCAGGTACACCGTGCTAGGTCACTGTTGCTCGAAACCCTTTTATTCTACATACATCTAGTACATAATAATATATTTAAATAGCGACTGCTGTACAAAAGCTGAGCTCTTCTGCGGCATTCCTTCGCCCTATCCCCGAGTTACGCAAATCGAAGCGTTGGTTAAAAATCGTCGATGCGAATAAAAACAGTATTAATAATAATGAAAAACTGTACAAAATAATTAGAAAAACTAAAAAATCACGCTTGACCGACGAATTTGCGCGTCCGTTGTCGTCTCCGGAGGATAGAAAATGTAAGCAATTTGCATAAACAAAAAAAAAAAAAAGACATATGTTAATTTTGTAATGGATTAAACGAGGTCGTTAAAAAAACTGCAAAAGCGCAGTTGTTCATTATCACAAGAAACAAAATAATTGAAGGCCGTGAAATTAATTATTTTAAATACGCACTGAAAACTTTTACAGCACTTCTTTAACCTTAAACAAAATCTTTTAAAAACTCATTAAAACATAGGTATTATTCTCGAAAACTAAGTCGAATTACACTCCTTAAATAAGTTAATAAAGTTTCGGTCATTCAAGTGTATTGCTGTCAGTAATTTACCATTTCAGTTTCAAGCCAATAATTTCAAATTAAAATGTCCATCTATTAATTATGTAACGGAATTTCTTTGCAGAACAAATTTGTTGTAACGCAATTCATTTATTGTGAACTCATATCAAATAAAACTCATTAGGATTTTGCGTGCAGATTGATAAATTTTGTTTGGTAAAATGTTGCAACTTATTGTACAAATCAGAAATACTTTGATGGATATTCATAATTATACTAATTTAGTTATATTTTAAACTTATTAATTGGTTTTTTTTGTCCAACGGTAAAACTATATTTTGGGTTTGCTTAGGGTGGGTACAAACGAAGTTTACTCTATGAGGATAGAGGATTAAAGATAACTATAAAAAAAAATCTTATTGGTACAAAAAGTAATTACAATTTCAATTGACTCTAAAGCAAATAAAACGTGTTTAACATTAAAAAACCAGATTTGCTATTTATCGGGCATACATTATCTTTATCATATACAAATACATTTCGAGCGAAAATTAATCTCATGCTAAGTCCCGAGTACTAAGTAATATTTTTTTATTTAGGTCGCCTGTATCGATCCGACAGTAACGATTTATTGTTGTAATTATATGAATACTTAATTATACAGTAAGTAGTAGGTAGGTATATACAGCAGCGGCGTCGGTTAACGATAA
Source organism: Adelges cooleyi (assembly GCF_023614345.1). NCBI lineage: Eukaryota > Metazoa > Arthropoda > Insecta > Hemiptera > Adelgidae > Adelges > Adelges cooleyi. Next base: position 4,628,709 of record NW_026095751.1, read on the forward strand.
ATCGGTATTAATGTTTTTTATTTTTTTTTTTTTCATGTACGCCGCCTACGCCGAATATGCAAAAATGACAAATTACCGCCGAGACAACGTATCGTTTTATATTTTTTTTAAATTTTTGGACCACCGAATATTATAACAACTATCAAACATGATTTAATGGAAAAAACAATTAATTTTTAATTTCGAAATAAGGGTTGGATTGAATAGATCTATTTAACAAAAAAAAAACCAACTCTACTTTTTGTAATAAAAATTGCAAAACGTATAACCAGGGTTCCGCAACGTAACGAAATATAACGTTATGAACTCAATTATTTCGTTCGCCAAAAAAAGTTCACAGGACATAACATAATATTAGTATATGTTTGGTGAACATTATAATGAATAACGTTTTACATTTTTTTGGCTCGGGAATGTTAAAACGAATTTTGCTAAGTTAGGTTAGGTTAGCAAAAACAGTGATCCAAAACTGGTTAACGGCCAGTCAAAATTTTTAGTACACTATTCTTTATCTTTATTTTTGCTAACCTAACCTAACTTAACAAAATTCGTTTTAATGTTCTCGGGGTAAAACAAATTAAAACGTTATTCGGTATAACGTTCTCGGAGCAAATAAACTAAAAACGTTATTCGGTATAACGTTCTCGGGGTAAAAAAAATTATAACGTTATTCCTAGTTTACGTTCATGAACATCATTTTGAACTGAACAAATAAATAACGGTTAACGGAACCCTGCGTATAACAACAACTCTTAAGCAAATCAGATATCCTAGTTGCATGCACAATTATAACAAAAGATAGGATCTTACTATATCACCGGCAAATAATAAGAAACAGAACAAGTAAGAAAAAACAATATTAAACTATTTTTTTATTTTAAATCTAAAAAATGTAAAAATAATTACAAAAAAAATGCATTGGTCTACTAGGGTTAAGCGAAAAAAATAAAAATAACTAGTTTTTACTTAGTATGTTATTTTATGTAGGTATTGCGGTGGTATAGGAAGGTCGCGTGCAATTCGGTTATTCATCTTTAAGAACCGGTATGCAGCAACTCCCACCAGATTCCTATTAAAATAGTCGCATTTAAGTTTAATGTAGGGTTTTCGGATGCACCGATGGACTCGTGTCTCAAAGATATAGTATATTTATGGTTTTCAAGTTAGAAAACCACTTAAGCCCATTGATAACACACAATCTTGCGCGTAATTCCCGCGTTATAAAGTCATTATGTAATCGTTAAGTAATAATGTATGTATGCATTTTTTTTATGGGCATGCCAAATTTTTTTACCGGCGAAAATAAACGATACACGGGTGTCGTGGGGTAAGCGCACGCTCTTGTCTCCTATATTATATTATATATGACATCCGTGTGTCTGTAAATAATAAGAAAGCCATCAATGGGGACGGTGTGCTTGTAGAACGGCACGTAACCCGTCACCGGTGACTTAGGCAAATATTCGTATTATACTTCATTATACTACTATGATATTTTACACACACGCTATAGAACAAACAGAGCCACTAACAAACTATAATAATAACATTATTGTAACTTATATATAAGTATAACATAACGCAAAAAACCCCACATACCTTTTTTAAGTGTATAATTTTCTTGTTCAAAATAATTTCAAACATGTTGTTAGGATAGACGAAAATATTTGTTTAGTATTCGATTTTATTTAAGTAAACGGTGTTAGCAAACAATTTATTTTGTTAAGAATTTTAGTATTGTTTAAATGCATTGGTTTTGTTGAGAAAAAATAGCTTTTTTTCTAAAAAACACATTATTTTGTGAGCACAGTTGAAATTGTATTTAATATAAATATAATGCGTGTAAAGTGTAAACCTAAAAGTTGGAATACAATGGTTGAACGTTTTTTGTTTTAATGGAATTGATCTGAGACAAAGATCATTTCAACATCGTTTCTCAATTTTATTTACCATAATATATTTTGACACTACTACCTACTACTTTTTAAAGGGTTTTGTTTCATATGTACCTACATGTATTTTGTAATAAACATCTCTTTAAGGCCTAGATCATCATTTGAATAATATTAATATTATAGCGATAAATACTTATCGGGGAACTTTCAGTACCACATTATTGTGGTTATTAGACTATTGTGGGAAGGGGGTTAAGTCCAACCGTAATATTAACCAAAAGTGATGCACCGGAGCTTGTTGGAAAACCTGTTGAGTTTGCTTTAGATGATTAAGGGGAACGAAGCCTCCAGAGCTCCTTAATTGCGCCACAGAGAAGGTTACAGTAAAAATAGCTAACCAATATTTTATAAACATAAAATGCCAACCTGCTCTTTACGTTGACAATTTTTCTATATTATTTTAGTATTTCGCCTTTTTAAAACGATGTTACTCCTATAATTACAATTTGCGATATCCAACACTAAAAGCGTCGGCATTAGTTTCAAGTTTGCTCTCAAATGACAGTGCGCATATTGCGTAGGTATTATAATATACTTTTTCGTCTAATCTGCCGTCCGACGACGTGGCTCTATCTACTCGTTTATGATAAATATAATATTATTATGCAATAAATGTACAAATACTATAATAAAATATCCGTAGCAGCAGTTTTCTTAGCACTTACTCGAGTAACAGATAAACGACAAGAGATAGGAAAACGAACGCAAGCGTATTGCACGCGATGAGGTAATAAATAAATAATAATAAAATAATAATATTTAGGCTCGATTATGATGATAATGCGTAATATATATCACAATATAGATGTTCAAAATGTCTTCATTCATCACAATATAGGTCGACCCGTGGAAATAAAATCGAAATCATTATTCGAGGCGATTAATGATTGTTCCTAAGCCGTTAGAGATAGCGGGTCGCCTGCCATCATCGCCAAAAAAAAAGGTTGGATCATCCGGGCTAAAACATAATATTATTTAAAATATAATAACACAAAGGAGTGACCCATTACTGGATGAACGGAGAGATCAACGATATGGCGCAGGTCAATATTTAATCAGTAATAATAATGATTATTTCATCAGATTTAACAACATCGGTAATTTAAATTCGCACATAACATTAAAGATACCGGTGTTAACCTTTTGTAAAATAAAAAAAAACACCAAAATTTGTGATTAGTCTATATATTGGATAGTGGAAAAAAAACTATAACAACACAATAGAATCCGATTCACCATTGTCGCCTTTCGAATGTGGGAAATACAACTCTTTCGGACTAGTCAGATTGAGCTCACTCGAGTTTAATCTAACGGTTTTACAAGTTTATTTTTTTGTATTCTAGAAAAGTACGTGGGAGAGTATATAGAGACATTGGCCCGGCTTAGTGGCTGAGTTTGGTAAGCCTGCGAGTTGAATATAAAAAGTTTTCAAATGACCTCTTTTTTGCAAAAAAAAAATCCTTTTTTTCTCGAAAAGTTTTTATTAAAATTTCAAAGGGCACAAAGCTAAAAAAAAGCCTTTACGTTAGTTACTGTCTTTTTTTTCTGCCTAAAGGCTCTTTTTTCGAAAGTACAACTTTAGACGTTAATTTAATTTAGCAGGAAATGTTGTATGATTTATATAAGGAAGAAGTTTCACATGTCCAATGTAAATATACATTATGAGCATTTCTTCATTTGTTAGTTTAGGACAATTCTGTCAGTGGAACTCCATCATAGATCCGGAGTTTATTTGATTGAAAAAGTAATACACTATTCGAATTAACCACTAATAATATAAGCCATTCGAATAATTTTGTTGTTTATTTATCTGTTCAAATTTTTATTTGATAATGATGTTTGTAAGTTTAAAATTTTACCATCTGAAGTTAAGTAGTTATGTTATCATACAATACAAAATATTTAATTTAGTTTAACCAGCAAAAAAAAAAAAAAGCAAAATGGCTAATTATTTTATTATATTTTAACTATTCCATAATTTGTTGTTCGATTAAACTACAATCTTTTATTTTAATTAATATGTTACTCGATTTGTTTTCGTTATTTAATTTAATTTTTCCCAACTTTAATCATAACCAACAATTTTCATAAGCCCATAATTAATTAATTGATGATGTATTGTAGCTTGACAATTGAACCGTAAGAAAGATAATATGTAAATGTAAATTGGTATACAAAATATAATAGTAGGTTAGGTTAGGTAGGATAATAAGAGAGGCAAGTTTAATTTTATATCAATTTTAATGATATTGTTGAACAGTTGACAGGAAGTTGTTGAAAAGATTTGAGCGATATAAGAATTTGTGGGACGTTTAACTTTTTTACCGTGCCGAGTGTAAAACAGAGTCATTTAGGGTTGAATGGGAAACACGAGGCTAAAACCATGAGGCTAAAAAAGTGAGCAACACCGTGTAAATTTGATTATAAAAAACACTTGAAAGCTATTTCGAGATGAAACCTTTTTAATAATCGACTGGCGAAACGGCTGCATATTTGAGTATAACAAAAATCTCACAGTGACACACTAAGCGAATCTGTCAGGCGCCAGTGGGAGCGACATCCGCCGGCGGCAGAAGCCCTCGCTACGAAGGCCATTGTGCCTTTACTGTTATTACTATTGCTATTATTATTATTATTACTATTATATTATGCTTGTCTCTCTTTTACAAATTGCACAGTATGATAATGCTATATACCCCGCAACAATAATATTATGAGCACACTAGTGGCGTCGGCCGTCGAGCCATATCATAATATTGCATGTAGCAAATACATTCGTACCGTCCCATAACGGTAAAGATAAATTATACACGAGCGCCGTGACGAGCTGTGTGTACATATAATTAGTATCTGCTATCTTAACCCGGCGAATAGCCTATTTTAAATTTTGGCAAAATCTATCGATTTTCATTAATAGAAATTACATTAATTTTTAACGTCGCCCGCCCACGATGCGGACAGCACGTCAATAAAAGCGGTAGCAGGTGCGGTATGTAGTAGCGAGACAACAAGTCATTAGTTATGGTCGTTTTTCATTTCCACTTATTGTTCTTGAAAAAAAAAAAACAATTTGTTTAACTATAAAAATCAATTTTACGTTCAAAAGAAACAGTAGTGTTTGCCGTCACCTCAGTAGCTTCTTGTGAGTGGACGTGAAACGATTATAAATAACGAATAACAACTAAAACAATTCGAACAACGTATTAATTGAAATACAAAGATAACAATTTTTTCGAATAACATTTACACAATACCATTTAAATACGTTTTTTTCGGATTAAATTTAAATAATTTGTTATTAGAAAAATGTGTCTTAGACGACATTATTTGAATAGTTCAAATAAAATAAAATAATTACGTTCCTATTTTGTTTTTTGAATGCTTTTATGATGATAACACAATGGTGTCATCCAAAAAGGATACCCCCGTGATAAATTCAGAATAGGAAAAAAATTAATTATGTTATTAATGATTAAATAATTCGTTTTGTTTTCATTATATTTTAGAATTTTAATACTAGAATAGTTTAAGTACTATAGTAAAAACTTAGAAAAATCCATTTTGATTTAATGTATTTTAGGAATCCCATTGTGTCGAATTTCAGCGTACAGGATGCTTTAGTTTAAAAGTTTAATACGACTCCTCGAATTTTAATTTTAAGACGTCAGGTGCGGAAGTTAAAAGTCATCAAGACGAAAACGGTAAATTTGTATTCGAATAATTTCATTTTTTTCCCCGTTCCATTAATATATTATTCGATTTTCGCTGAGAAAGTAATAATTTTATAAAAATTGTTTTTTTTTTAAATTAAAATAAAAAAATTACTTACATCCAACTATGCCTGTACACAAACTCCGCCTCGGGCATTTTCGCTAATGGGCCTTGGCCGCCATTAGTAATGCAATTATTGTAGATAATAATGATGATAATGCATCAGAAAATAAAACAACATCATCATACGGTCGGGTTGTATATAATACGGTTTTCTTAACGTGTTGGGGTAGGCCTGTTTCGGTGTGGTGACTGCGCTTGTTAGACCACGTCGACGCGGCCTTGTCAATCAGGAAGAACCCGTCTCGACGAATCGCTGAGGACAGGACGAGCATAATAATAATGCCGTTATACGCGGTACGGGACATTTGCATTGGACATTGATGTTTTCATTCGGTTAAGAAGTACACAATGTTACACACACACACACATAACGATAAATTAAAATAACAAAAGTAACGTTCGCTCGTTTAGTAGAATGTCAACGGTATATTATATTATGCACAAGTCCACTCCACTACATTTAACGTCAGAGGAGATACCGTGGTCAGAAACGACGTCAGCAAACTGTATATTTTAATTTTGTTAAAGAGCCTCTCGAAAACGACACTTATAACGCTATAATGTGACGTAAATAAAATTGGAAAAAAAATTGGGCCGACACTAAGAAATCACTTCAATAATAGCAGCTGTGTAGGTACTAGGTAGGTATCAATTTATCAATTTATTTCTTTTGTGTAGCCTGCCGCTATCATATTTTAGCCTCGCCCATTTCAAGGTATAGGATAGCTATATTATGCTATTCGTGGATAGAAAACCAGTCCAACTAAGAACGAATCGATAAAGGTCGGCGCGATTATATTAACGTACTGTCTACTGTAAAATAATTGAAATATTAAAATATTGTTTTAAAATCCGACAAGAGAAGAGTGTAAAAGCACTTTTATATAATCTATACATCTTAGTTAAAACTGTAACCTTTAAAACATTATTCCATTAAAAAATGTCATAAAAATGTGTGACAACAGGTTTTTTTTAATATCCGTAAAATCAAGTTGAATTAATCTATTTTAAAATTATTTCTTTAAATGATTAGTTTTCCGTCACATTTTCAACTTGCGGCAATTACAACTCCGAACAAAAACCTTACGCCATCTTGTTAGAGAAATTGGTTCAACTGATATTGAATTTCAGAAGAAAACATGTTGACTAGGTTCAAATTTTTGTTTGTTTTTACTAAATTATGTCAAAAAAACTAGAACACTACTTGGGCGTTCTCCTAAACTACTCTGAGCATAATAATTCGAGTTGTAATGATTTCTGATCAATGAGAGATGTTGATAGATTATAGAAACCGGTCCGGTGATTATAAGTGTGTATACCTATAGCCAATAGACATACACATCACAATATTATAATTTATAACGAACAAATATACGTTTGGCGGATTAGCTCAGGAAAGAACCTCAAAACGAGTTGAAGATTATTTCCATTACGATGGAAATAATATGGGAGGGTAATTTCAAAATTGTGGTCGGTGACGTTTGAGTGTTAACAAAGTCACTGATAAACATATATTTCCTCTTCTATAGTGTTGTCTATGCCTTGTAGTATATCGATGGGAGAAAAGGGAGTAAGTGCGCTCGCCCCAGATTTTCGAACACACAATATTAATACTACAAAATGGTTGATGAGTTGTGTCTTAAATATAACAATAATAACAATAATTACTGTCATCCACGGCGTAAACACAACATTAGCACTTCGACGGCAGAAATACCAACAATTTTAACGCGTTTAACCAAGACGACGGACTGCATAAACACAATGTAATTTACTATAATAAAAATAAAAAACCGTCTTTCCATGTATGTATATAGTATGAGCTGTCGAGTTGCGCTCGACAAAGATAACATTGCGGTTGTGTATTATTATTTTTGCGAAGTAACCGAAAAATAACACCAACAACAAATATTATGTAGACAAAAACAACGGCAACAAAACCGAGCGCGTGCAAAAAATATTATTATTATTATTTATTAGTTAATGAATGTTTTTGATGTTGAACTTTTCGAGGTTGGAATCGATGCAAAAATCGTGTCGTTTGTTGTTAAAAGTTAAACGCCAGTCGGACGCCACACGCCACAAACGCGTTCGTGTATACTGTAGTCTGTGTAGTGTATATATTATGGTAAAAAAAAAAAAACCTACTATAATGTGTACTTAATCTGCATACTAACGATTTACAACGAGTCTCGTGTTAAAAAACAACCCACAAGTACATAAATTATTATCTATCAGCACAAACGACGACGACCGACGGAAGACACGAGAAAGAGAGATACTTTACATTAATGATATCAAACAGAAGATAATATCTAGTAAAACATAATATTACCAAGCATTCAAAAATACAATTTAAAAAAAAACCTCAACAATAACCTAGAAAAAACTTTAGCAACGCTTGTGGTTATACACCTATTAGAAAATATTTAATTAAACCATAACCATAAACATTTTTGTGGTTAAGGGTTTATCTAAAATAACCCTTAAAAAGATAGCCACAGTAGTCGTAAAGTCGTAAATAAAATAAAAAAACAAATTTCCACTTCCCAGGTTTTTTTTGTTTGTAAATTTTTATTTTTGCGATTAATCATAAATGTTGTAAATCATTTCTTTCATTATTTTTATCATATTCTGTTCATAACACTTACACGTTTTGTAAAAATAAAAATGTAAACAAACTAATTGATTTATCTTTTTTCGAAATAGAATATTATAAACAAACATTCCTCAATATTGGTAATAGTCTATTAAATAAAATTATATTGTGTTCGGTACACTGTGATAAAATAGTGTACACAATACAAATTATATCAGTTTATTGAAAATAGAATATTTTTAATACATATTGAACCATACTGGTTTATTATTAATTTAAAAAAACATTTCATGTCACTATACTTCCATCTTCGAATATCATCTGTTTACCAAATTTGATGAAACTTGTTTAACCGTAATATAAAATAAAAAATTCATTTTTTTCACTGGACACGGAACATTTTTAGATGGAAATTTTAAACTATGATAATATAATACAGTGTTATCTATATCACGCACGAGTACACGCATACAATAGTTTAGTGCCTAAACTAATAGGACGCGGTTACATAAAAAAAAAAGTATTCACATAATATATTAGAACGGCTTCTCATTTTGTTTATTTTTTTTTTAAATATAACATTGACATTTGTTCTTTGGTTATCTTTTCCGTTTTCCGGTCAAACTTTTAAGAGGTCGCACACAATAACGTTTTGGGTTCTCATGTCTCATCGCATTTTGTCACTCAAGGGGTTTTAGAAACGCGCAAAAAATCTACACCTAACACTGAACCGAAATGAAAATCAATTATCTTGATCTCAACCGATCAAGAGAATTTATTTTCATCAAATTTGTAAATTAAAGTTAAAACTCGAAATTTAAAAAATAAAAACACCGATCGCAAGTAAACTTTACGTCGAATTGACATCCGTGTTAAAATTCCTTACCACACCAGCGGGTAAATAAAAAACTATGGATAAAAAATTCGTCTAAATTCCTAATCGGTATTCAATCTTTGTACCTAATTTACTTGCTTTTAATCAATGGTATATTATCTAGAACGGAACCGAACCCCTGCGGTTTGTTTCTTTACCGAAACTAGCCGGGGCACCAGCTCCGCCTCTAATTATTATTATAAGTAATAGGACCCAATTACACCGGTATTACATTAACATGACCCGTATTGTAGCCATTCAAACTTAGATTAGCTTCGGGCGACGATTCAGTCACAACAAACGGTTACCTTAACACGGCCATTGTTGTTATCACACAAACAATGAACACCGGTGTTATTTACGACGAAACGTTATCGAAAGTTCAACACACGGTGTGCGCAGATCAGTGAATAGGTTCTACTATTAATCTAATACACATAACCGTCGTAAAATATTCACCTTAGTGGCATAATTAAAAACCCGTTTTTTTAGTTATCAAAAGTTTTATATTACAATATTAGACTTTTTTTTTTAATTTTAAAACGCCGCTGTAGAAATAATGTACACTGTAGTCAATAAATATGATTGGTTTTCAAATCGATCGATTACTGACCAAATGGGAACAGTTCCTCAAGTTTGATTTTATTTATTTTACACCGTTATTAAAAAATAATTATTTGGTGGCCAATTTCAATGTGCTGCATTGCCCTGCGACTGATGTGTGCGTGCACTTAAAACTTTAAACTATGTTTAGTCCTTACCGTTGGAGTTGCAACACTGAACATCAGTCATAATATCAGTTATCAGTTGTTGATTTCAACGGTTTGTCAAGGTAAAATAATTGATAGGTCGACAATAATTCGTCAAAAGTTTCGGAAAACGGCCAACGAGATAATCTAAATAAAAAAAGTTGGCCGACAGGAATGGAAAAGACAGGGCGGCGTGCTTAAGATTAATAATGTGACTACTATGAAAATCACTTACTCGTGTTGGTCGGCAAGAACGTGTCGTCGTTTTCGTCGTATAACGTCGGTGTCGGACGGGACGGGGAAGACGGCACGGCGGCGTCCGCGAGTTTAACCTGTTGAGTGCCGGTCGTCCGCCGGTCCGTTTCCCTTATAATGTAATTTGTACGCACGGCGACGGCTGGGGCGGTGTCGTCGGGGCACCACCGGTCGCGCGCGCGCGTCCGAGCGCGTGCCGTACCACCGGCCGCGGTGTCCACCGCCCGTCCCGGGCCCACGGCGTCCACCGCGAAGACGACAGACGCTGCTCCTCTCGCGATTGTTTTTTAATAATAATAATAATAATAATAATTGACTATACGATTATCGACTTGGGCGCCCACGCGAGCAACATATACGGTATAATATTTTAATGGAAAAACGCACCGTTGCGGTCGTCTTTAATTGTTTGCGTGACGTTACACGTATTCGTGGGAATCGACGATGTAAATTTCTCAAACGAAAATAATTAATAACAACCGGCGAAAACGACCGCGACGTCGGCAACACACTGGCGCGTGTGCGTGCACAACACTTGCACAATACTAACTACCGGCGGCGGCGGTGGCTGGCGGGCGGCTCCGTTGAGTTTATGCGTGTACTGCGTTATGAACGGCACACTCACACGCAGCGCACGTTCCGTACAATAGCCGGGCCGGCGACGGCGGCGGCGGAACGATTGGAGTGAGAGAACACGGCCGTCCCCCCTCCGTGTCGTAACTCGTAGGCCGCCCATGTGTGCGCCCAGGGGAAGGCAACGGGCGGCGGCAGCGTGCGTCGCGATTCCGGCGGTTCGGGATAAACTTTATTATTGTTAATATTTTTTTTAGCGTCATGTTATCATTAATATTAGTATTACTCGATACCGTACAGTACGATCGGCGGCGGCGGCGGCGGCAATGCCGGCCGTGGGTGTGGAGTGATACGCGGACGGTCGGCGGCAGTACGATGAGGAGGAGGAGGACGAGGAGGATGTCGAAGTGTTCAACGAGTTCGGGTGTACGAATAATTGAAAAAAAACGCGACGGCAGCGCTGCCGGTGGAACAAAACGTCGTGGACGGATTAGCGGTTATGTGGTTATAAAAAACAGAAATTAAAAAAAAAAAAAACACGTGGTCGGTGCGTCTGCGTTACGGTTAATTATAGATAAACGAATATTGGTCGCCGCCGCCGACGCGACGTCGATCGGATCGAAAGTGAAGAAATAACCATTTTGACTAAGAATTCCGTAACTCGTCGAAATTTTTTTTATGACCGTCTGCTTAACGACTCGGCGGTTGATGTAAAACAACAAAAAAAAAAATCCATTATACGATGCCGGGGTTTATGCGAAAACACTGATTTTATGTTTATACAGTTAGAAGCCTTGTCGGTTTCGAACAAGAGTGGTGTTTATGACGTCATGATATATTGTTATTGAAACAATAGTGTTAATCTGAATCGACCGCGTCGACGTACACAAGGGGGTAGATTATGACCCTAATGGCCAGCCAATATCATTCAGAAATTATTGTTTTCGTCTTCAAATTATTCACTAGCAACCCAATGATTTTGTATAATTCATACTTTTGTTCTTAAAGACTTAACTAATACTAGATTCCAATTATTTTATTTGAAAATTGGCCAAACAAATGTGGGATTTCTCCCAAAAGTTATTTAAGGAGGATACAGTTTTTTTTTAATAGGTAATTTAAATAACACTTAGAATTAAGAAGACGTCATATCCTTTAAAAATAATCGTAAAATCTTGTTTATGCAAACCGTGTACATTCACAACAAAATTGTCTTAGGTATAAAAAAACACGTAAAAAAAAAAAAGAGAACTTTAACTAGGTTACCTCGTTGGTATTTTTAAAAACTTAAAATTTTCTCTCTAACCCAAAAAAATGTAAAAAAAAAAAAAGATCATAACTAAAATATTAATATTGGCCTTAGTAGTCGAGGTCGAGTAGTCGATTTATATACATATCAACTATAATAAATTCATTTAGAGAAAAATGTATCTCCGGACACCGCTTGACTTAATAAGTATTCTTTAAATTTCATTTTGTGAGTATTTTTATTACCTTAATAACTTAAGATTTGTTTTTAATAATTGTAATAATTTATATTAAATTATGTTTCTGGGATTTTTTGTTTTTATGGGATATATTTGCCAACGAACATTTGAAACTGAACATAGCTCTTTTGTAGTTTGTATAATATTTAATTATTATTTAAAAAAAATGTATATCGTTGTAAAAAAATGTATCACCTTGCTACCTTATAAATAATTGATTAATTTACGTCTTTCAAATTAAATTTCTGTAACAGTGCATGGCTTTCCGTTTAAGCTCAACCCACATTTACTTACTTTTTAGTCGGCTGTTATACATATTTACATCTTATATAATATATTGTAAATTACTGGTTATTATATATATATATATATATATCTATCATAAAATAAGTTTATACAGTGCATTGTCATGATATATAGTTACATAATTAATTATGAATTTATTTGCACATAGAGGCATTTGATGGAAATTGTTTCATTAAAATACGTGTATGGATTATTTTATAAAATACCAAACGACATTGATGTGCTTTAATTGTTAAGTCAGCTAGTCGATTTTAAAATATTGGAGTATAATACAAAAACGTTTTTATATATTGTGATCACAGTTGGTCAATATACGATTATTAACAAGTTATTTGATTCGTTTTATTTTTATTCGTTATTTGATTACATTTTGCATAACTTTGATTGTGACAAACTTGGGAGTTTTTTATTGAAACATAAAAAAAATATATATTTTTGATATTAATGAGATATTATTTAATTACATTTTTATTTTTAACAAATTATTAACAATAATTATTTGAATTCGTAATTAAATAAAAACAATATTGAAAAAAAGTTTGGAATATGTTTGTGCTAATTTAGCTAGACATATTCTTCACACAGAAAAAATACATAGTTAGTCTAACTAAAATTATGAGGACACGATAAATTTCTCTTGTTTTCTTATTAAAGACACCTTGCCAATAATTATCATGTTTACTGTATAGCGATTTTTTTTGGTCCAAAAACACCAAAGTAGGTCCTCGGTAGTAGGTTTCTACAAAACTGACATTTCCATATATTCTTCGTGGGTTGGGTAGAAACAAGTCAATGCGGACTTTTTTGAGTAAGAAGGTATCAATTAGTGAACCGACGATCGCTCATCGAAATTGGTTTGAATTACATATTATTATATTTTAACTGTGTACTCCCAAATCAAACCGGGTTTTGCATTTGCTCGGTTACAGAACCGTATACAATGAAATGTCTATAGAATATAAATTCCAGCCAGGCCATAAAGCCGTTTCGACAAGACACTATCCGCCACCGAATTGCCGTCTGTTGTTGCTATTATTTTAACAAAAACACAATCGAGTCTCATAAGTATTAGGTATGTAAATAATTAAATCCGACAGGTATAATATTCACGGCGCCCATACACGTTTGTAAAGCATTTTTTTAGCTTCGATGGTTTGTTTTTTTATTCAACCGAAGCCAAGGAAGGTTAACAATTACATAACATGCGATCTGTATTCCGTGTAGTGACACACATCGTTATTCTTGTGGTGGAAACGCCATTGATTAGGTAGGTATTACATAGGTATAATTTTCGGATTTCGACACATTTTCAGCGCCTTCTTAGGTTTTTTTTTTTTTTTAGTAAAGGGGTGGATTCGATTAGTTGGTCGAGGAAGCAATTAGTCGAGTCTATTTTATTATGCGCACGAATGGCAATTACAAATTCCGTTGAAACTATCCGAGGAATGCGGGTCTTCATAGGTGATCTGGGCTTGTTTAGTTTTCATGACACATCGCCGAGCTCTATTGTTACAACCGGTGAGCCCGCAAAACTAAAAATACATGACGCCAATTTCGTATGCCGGACGCGGGACAAGTGAAGTTAATAGCGTATTTAATATGATATGGTTATGGCGTCTAATGTGTGTTGTACTTTGATCAGAAATTCTCCAGAACGAGACGCAAATAATAGAAAATATTAGATACGTAAATAGCCTTTCGGTACTCGATCGGTTACATAATAAAAAGTTACAAGTTTACATTGCCATATGTATATGTACGTTGTTGACAATAATAGTATAATAAAAAGCCAGTACAGTGGGGTCGGGGCATAGTGGGGACGGGAAGGTAACGGGTCTACAGGAATTATTACAACTGAAAGTGATAAAATCATTTTTAAATAAACGCTTCGGTGTGAATCTGTGGATAGTAGGTTCTAACCGGTACAGTCCAAACCAAGTGAGTAGTAGTAGTAATGAGTAATAGAAATAGTAGTAATAAGGTAAGTGTTCATAGATATATTTACAAGTATGTATTAAACTCCAACATTTTAACATCAACTAGCTGACTTAACAATTAAAGCACATCAATGTCGTTTGGTGTTTTGTAAAATAATCCTTACACGCATTTTAATGAAACAATTCCATCAATTGCCTCCATGCAAATAAATTCCGAAATTATATCCTATATAAGCCACTGCTGATGTTATATGTACGTGATAATAATTTAAAAACGGAGAAAATGCAAATGTAATATGAAATAGGCGAATTTTATGAAAGAGCTGACAATTTCATCTGCGTCGATAAAACTGTTTTATAATAAGTATATCTAATAATTACGTCACTCTGATAGACTGGTTGAAAATTAAACGGAAGATAACCCCCTAGACCTCTTTCCGTGGTAATTTACTTGATTTTCTAGTGACTACCTAAATGTAATCGTAAAATTAACCAACCATCAATTTCCTTTTTGTTTACAATTTGTTTTTCTATATTACTCAAACAATAATATTAAACATAAAATTCACCGATTAATAAAATGTATTGTGAAAGTCTTTCAAATGAAAATGTATTGTGTTATAAAAATAAGCGCGATAACTGATAATAACTATTTTTTTTAAATTTTAATACATTTCTTAATTGATTTTTAGTTAGCTCGTTGAATTTGACGTAATAACAATAAGAGAACGAGGTAAAACTAGCCAATAAATCGTTAACATCACTTGCCAAAGATTATCCTTACAGCAAGCGTTTGATGAAAAAACGGAAAAAACAACATTGCATATTTATTTATTCATTGGAATGTTCAAAAACTTTATATGATGTCATAAAAGAAACGTTAAACATGTTTGCTAAGTATTTAACAGCTTACAAAACCGGAATCATCATCATATAAATATCTAATTCGTTAAATTGAAATAAATAAAACTGGTTTACTTTTTTAGGTTGACATATTTATAGCTATTAATTTTTACCGTTGAACAAATATTTTTGATCAATTGAGACAGTATTACAAATTGTATACCTACAATGTGTATTTTACAGATTATTTATGGAGCGCATTTTTAAAAAAATGTCGTTTACAAATTGTTGAGAAATTATCTCTTTCACAGCCGCAAACTGTGATCAACCCCAACCGAGTTACCAATTTGTGTATTAATCAGTTATTCTAATCTGTGCAATTGCATTTAGATACACGGTAGTGAAACTGGAAATGGACCATAGATTAATGTAATATACTCGAACGCTCTGACCGAGTTTACAATGTGCACGACGCAAAAATAGTATTGTGTGTTATTCTCGACAAAATTACCTTTTTGGGCCGTCTTAGGCTAAATTTTTAACATAATAATCAACTCGATAAATATATACAGCCAAATAACGAATACGGACCAATGGTTAAAATTTTAAAACATTCAATTTAGCTTTAATTGAAGCTTAGTATAATGATCAATCAAATTAAGTAATTTCGTATGTTCGTTAACGAGAAATAAGTAATAACCAATATCATCTTGTTATCATCGATTACAAAATTAAAATCGTTAATGAATATCCTTTTTCAGTTTTCATCTTATCGCCAAATTATCATCTAATTATCATATTATCGTAGAAAAGATAAAGCCGAAAATGAATTATATCTTTTTTGTTACAATTCTAAGAACGGTTTCGACGATTCGACAAAATTTCTTTTACGGCCATGTAACAATCGAGTAGTGATTTCAAAGCAAAATAGACAATAGTATTATTTAGTGCAGGTGTAGATGCAGCAGTTAAATAAATATTAATTTGCATTTTTATGGTAGCACAGAAAATATTTTTTTTTTACGCGTCAATGGTAGAAGTATAAAAAATATATTAGTATCGCGTTACCAAATTGTGGTGTTATTTTTTGTTCAAAATCGTATTGTAAAAAAAAATGTATGGCTATAGAAACCACCAGCTCTATATACAATGGAAATTAAACGTTAGAAAAATAAATCTTACCTGTGCTGTAAAATGTATTTGAAATATTAACACGATTAGTTTGAAATGTCATCTGCAAGCCGATCTAAACTCACGTTTACTGTAACCGCTACTGAAATCCAAACAACATACACTAATGTATTTGAATGCCGAAGATTTAAAAAAGAGATTTATATTTTGCACGCAGCACGTTAAATTTCCAACAAAGAGCAAAACACGTATTATTTTCCTTAAAAGGTATAAGACCTTGAAAATATTATTGTTTTTTTAGAAAATCTTCAAGATAGTCGTTAAGTAGGTACATAAGTTGGATACGTACGATAATTGTACCTCTATCATCACCGTCAACGTAATTAATATCATTAAACGTTGCGTTATAAAATGTAATAAATACTGAACACAATAATGATTTATACGGTTTTTAATGGTCGTTCTCACCAAATTAGCCTAAAAAATGAAATATAATTTAACAATATTTAAGTTATAGAGGCAGAGCTGGGGAAAATAATTTAATAAAATAACGAAAAAAAACTAAAACAACTTAAATAATGTTTTTATTTAAAAAACAGAATATTTTATTTGAATTGCCAATAACATTGTTCGAAAAAAAAATTGATTTGAATAACTCAAATTAAATGACATATTTGAATATTTAAAATATAATAAAATAATCAGCTAACTTAAAAAGCTGACATTTTTTTTACGGTTAATATTATATTATAAGTGGTTTATGTGAATTACCATTTATTCGAATAATAGTTTCATAGATTCTCAAATGAGTGTACATTTTATGTGTTGTTATTTTTTATTATAATAAAAATTAATATTGCTGGCATAACTTGAGCGTTAGTTTTTTGGCTTATGGAATATTTTTTCGAGATTCTAAATTATAGAATTATGTATTCTCTTTTTATAAAAACACAACCCTTTTCGATTTGTAACAGACTAATCCTGTTACATTATTTCACATGCGTACAATATATACAACCAAAATTAATCCTTTGAGTAAATCTAGATAAGTCGCAGAATTCTGAATTGACTAAATTCAGTTTGTTAGTGTACCGCGTTGGGTAAAACAAACAATGTGAAATGAAACATAATATGTTTACCTACTTAATATGCACGTTTTTTATTAGTTATTGTTATTTTGTCGAAACAATAATACATATTTGCAAAAATGCAATTAAAATGTATACAACCTGTAGCCGACAGGCAAATAGTACTTTAATTAAAAAATGTAATTTGAAGATAACAGATTTTAATAAAACTTTATTACATTTTATTTTTATGAGCAATCAATAGTAATAACCTAGCCGACAACTAGGTTAGGTTAAGTTAGAAAGTTAAAAGTAATTTTTTTAAGCAATTATGTTATTTTTTTTACATTTAAAAATTATATCGAAAATAAAATAATTTATTGTTGGAAAATACAAATAGGACATTAAATCACACAATACCGTTACCCACTCTCTAATCACTAAATCTTTATCTAAACAAAACGAGACTATTGATTAAAACAATAAATTTGGTTTTTAATATTATTAATAAAAAAATTATTATATGTATGTGAATTTATAGTTTAAGTAAATTACGCCAAGTCTCTTGAGTTAAAATTATGTACCGGGATACTCTATTTTGGCGGTGCCTCATAGCTGTAACTTTCAATGTCCAAGAGACAATACAGAGAGACGATTTTGACCTAACCCTTTTAAAATAACAATTACTGGGATAGTTTTTCCAGTAGAATTTACAATGTCCGGGTGCAAGGGTGACACACCTTACACGATAATCGAGCTGGTGTCATCATTACTATTTATAGCCGCAGTTTGACGAATGTTGCGGTTATAAAATATTCTGTTATTCATTCGCCATAGATAGTATTAATAAATGTACTTGCAACAATATCGAGAGCTATTTTAGATTTCTAAAAGTGTGTTTTGTATTTTAAATATAATAACAATGAAGAAACCGGAAAATTATGCAACTGATTTTTAAATGATAAAACTTCAATATGCGATATATTTAGGCACGTGTACTTAAAGAAGTCGCGGAGGTCAAAAGTATTTTAAGTATCCAAGTGTTATGCAAAGTAATTTTTGTACGTTTGTATGTTCAACGTGTAAAGAAACGAATATGTAAGGAATAACAAAATAAGTTTTATCTTCATAACCATTATTTACATAATAAAAATAGAATAAACAAATCACAGAGATTATCAATACGAAAAACACCTCATATGTGGTATTATCTGGTTTTTCAGAAAACACAAAAAACAAAATTTCCAATGATCTGGCTAACAACATTTAGGTTTGTAAAACCATACATCTTTTCTTGAAAAAAAAAATTCTGAGTAAAATTATAATAATTATTATGTAAACATTTAAATATTTATTAATGCGTTGACAAAATTATTCATCTCATTGGAAGTATTCTAAAAAACGATTTTTATAGTAGGTAACAAATAAGAAGTTTTATTTTTGATTTATTCTACAATTAAAAAACACTACTGAAGATTTATGAAGATTTATTAATGACATATGTTTTGTCTGAATCCAGGAGTACCAAATACTAGTTAAAAACTAATTAATCGTTCATTCGGCACGTTTTACACTATGAGGTTATTTTATGTCCACGACGATATGCCGTTTGTTTGAAAACTGTATTTTAAGTATGAAGTTTAACAACATGTGTTTATAATTTTCAGAAAGATAAATTAAACTTCTCGCTTTCATTGCCAATCGATGTCGATTAATGAACATTTATTAACTGTCAATAATAATACATAGTATTTCTCTCTAGAACAATATTTTATTGCCTTTCTTTTAAACCTATGTTGTACAAGTCACTCATCGAACAAGAGTTGGGCAAAATTTAATTAAATAACAAATAACGATTAATCAAATCGAAAAATGTACGAAATAAAAAGAGAATATTTTTTCAATACAAATATTTAAGACATTTTTTTATTAAAATCATAATTTGTTCAAAAAATAATAATTGCTAACTCTGTCTCCTAAGAAATTATAAAAGCGATATCATTTATACACTAATTACTCAGCTAAGTACGCCTAATAATTTTGTACTTTTTGAGTATACACATCAAAGTAAATTACAATTAGTTAATGTTAATATTCCAATCTGGTAAAACTGTCAATCTTTCGACACTCCAGTCTGGTCTATTGTTATTTCAACTGCACAAATATGTATTCATTACAATGTTAAAGTATGAATTTGATTCTCTGGCATTTCACATGAGCTGCTATGTTCGTATTTTGTTGTAATCGAATGACTAATTTTATCGAATGGATTACAAAACAATATAAATTTACTATAAACAAATATATTAACTTATAACTTTTATAGTTACATATTTTCCCTTTTTTATAAATATTTCAGTTATGTGTAGTATATTGCAACGCAAATTGCTTTCAGTGGGGCCTCGCCTTAATACTTTGTTGTTCAGTTCCAATAATCATAGTCGCAATTAGGAGGTATTAGCTCCCTCGATTTTAACATAAGCACCCTCTTATATTTTTCCTGTTTATGTATTAATACCTCTGTAAAAAAAACTCAAAAGCTTTTTGCAGAGTTCATAACAGTACTTATTATTCAGTATTATTTATCAAGTTCATCTGGCTATTACAGCTTTTGTATAAAATACCTGTAAATTGTGTTATTGCATACAGTTTTATTATTTTTTGTTATAAAATAAAAATGCTTATAAACTAAAGTGTCAACTGTTAAATTTATAAAAAAAACCATTAACCTCATGAAAAATGCAGAGCTTAAACACCCTCAATTTTTGTATTGAAATTGCGCCTATGATAACAATACTATTCTATTGTTCACAGTGTTTGACTTCAGGGGTGTTGGAGGACGCACGGGTACTAAGTTCCTCAACTAATGTTTAAGGTATTTTACACCTTCTTTTTTTAAATAAAACAGTTTAAAAAAAATAAAATGTAAGTGTAAAAAAGTGATTTGTTTTCGATTGTTTTTTAAATTTTTATACCAACACATGCGTTATGATTAACCGGATTAAACACTTTCTTAGATATCTAAAAATCGCAATTAGCACACAATTTAATAAGTTATATATATTTTTATTTTCATATACATAAAAATCGCTAGCCACAAATGGTCATTGTCACTGATGGGCTCGCTGAACTATTTCTGACTAATTGTGTCTAGCCCACGATGTTATTTTTACACTCTGGACACGTAGGATGGACTTGTCGGGGCTCCACGTCGGTTCCCAGTGGTTCTTGTCTCTGTGGAAATTGACCAGAGCCTGAAACGAGTATTTTCCATTAAAGACCCCTGAAACCAATTATAAAAATATAATCGTCATACTTTAGTGTCGAAGTTCTTCCAAGGTTTCAAATGGCCGTTACTCAAACAACCGTCGGGGAATCTGGTCATGCCGCCTACTGATAAGCCGATGGAGACGTAAAACTGTTGATAACAAATCCAATTAGTGTTTGATATGCATATAATTTATTGTTTTAGAAGAAGCCGAGTAGATAATTTACTTCTGATTCGTTTATGACTTCCAGCGGCACCTCGGAAATGTCAATGGGCCATTTTTCACCGTCGATTTCGTACTCCATACTTGTCTGGGTCCAGGTCAACACAAACGTGTGGAAACCAACGGACCAAGATTTTGGCGAAATGGCTTTGGATAGTTTCGATTTTACGGATCGGTTTGTATCGTCAAATTGTATTCCGTACTTCAAGACGAACGAACTCTCATCGTTGGATCCGCAACGCAAGTTGGCGTTGCCAGTCGTCGAGGCCAATACGATCTTCAACTGTTCGTTGCTCTTGCTGACCAATGCGATTTCTGGAGAATGAAAAAGTGAGGTATCAATTAGCAATACCTAACGCATTGTACGACAGACAGAAAAGTTGCGCTGACACGATTGGCTTTAGCGGATTTAAATTTTGTGTTAGAGAGTCTACAATGTTTAATAAATAGAAACAGCGGCGCAGCGTCCTAGCAGAGCAGTAAAATGTATTTATGATTTTTTTTTAACGACTGTTCTGTTAAATCAACATTAAAAGCGACATTTTAAGGGGTAATTGTTGATAACAGTAAGTATAGTGTCTACAGAGCTGATACGACCCTAGACGTATAGAGTAAAAGTGTACTACGAAAGAGAAGATCATTAAAACCCCTATCAAGGTCCACGTATAAAATTGGCTAGCCTTTAGGTAAACTTTTTTTTTTACGCATATGAATGTTTTTTTGTGCAAAAATTTGCATCATCGAAAACGATCGAAGCCTTTATCAAAACAAAACTAGATTATTGATAAGGGATCATTCATAAGGGATATCAATATAAGACTTTAGTGATAATGGATAACCGCTAAAAGGATGAATTTAAGGATCGACTGATAAGAGCTTAATAATAAGAGATAACTCGTCTGTTCGGATCTCAAACACAATAAATCCTTTTTTGATCATTTTTCGAAAGGACCATTGTTCTAAATAATATCAGGTCCGATAACATACAAATTCTCGTAATTGATTGACACCAATTCCAAACATAACGATTAGATTTCAATAAAAGTAAGAAAATAGACTCCGAGTAAAACAATAAGAAATAGTTCAGGCAGCAGAGCCTTAGAAGTGCGCATACAAAAACACGCGAAAGATGTGACTACAGAAGAACGCAGAATCGACAGCAGAGCATACAGACCAAAAACGCCATAATATTAAATTTGAATAAATTGAAATTGTCTTCATAGAAACCCATTACGCAAAAAGAACAGTAAGACAAGCCATCGAAGTAGAAAAGTGCCCACTAAATTCATATAAGATTGATAGAAACTCAGTAAGACGTGGAAACTAGGAAAAATCCAACTAAAAAGAAACCCAGAGAAATACAGCGGTTAATGTGTGTTTTATTTTACGTTTTATAGTAGTACCAACGGGAAGTCCATACCTGGGACGATCCAGTCTCCCGACGGTAAGTTAGCCGTCACTTCCACTTTGCCATAAATAAATAAAAACGAGTTCCTCGTAGTCAGTTTGGCCGAAACTACTGGAGGCAAGATGTTATAAGTTGATGCGTTCTCGGTACACACTCCGGTCACTTCGGGTTTCGTGCAACTACATCATAACATGCATATTTATGTTTAATTATGAGCCAGTCAAAGCAAACGTACCCCTTCAACGTGACGCTACCCCTCTTCACGGTGTTGTCCGGCAGCAGAGTGGGTCTGATGAATAGCTCTCCGTTTTTTATATATATATTTTTGTCGGAGTTATTGTAAATGACGAACTCGAAGTTCTTTTATGTAACAACAAATCGACACAACAATAACAATTAGTATAATTCGCCACGCTCGCTAACACATTGTAAACGGCATAAATCGAATTCCGTACCGGTTCGTAGTCGTTGGCCAAGTAAATTTCATGATTCCAAAGCGACTCTAAGTTCAGAGTGTCGAATTCTTCTTGTACCAAAATCGACCCCGGGGTGCTTTCGTCCACGAGTAATGAATCTAGGCACAAGACAAAGTATAAAATCACCCTATTGTCCGAGTACGCAGAAAACGGTATATATTCTGTTATACCTCTGAGGTCGTAGATTTGTAATCTGTCGCTATCGCCACACGTTTGAGTGTCGTCGCCCGAACACACGACACTGCATTCCGAGTAGTCTACTTCGTTTTCGTTGGACGGTATTTCATTGTCGCAAAAACAATTGAATCTACACAAAATATATAAAAGAAAAACATAAGAAACAAAACAAATGTACCGAAGATCACGTATGTTAAGGCGTAAACCATTGAAGACGATCAAATGTTTAGTCTTACTCGCAGTAATGCCAAATCTGGGTACATTTTATTTAATGATTATTTTTTTATTTAAATAATTTTAAAAAAATGAGTTCTTTGAAACAATTTAACATGGATATGTTTTTAGCCCAGGATCAATCTAAAATTCCCGAAATATCTTACGGAAATTTAATCTAGTAACATGGTTGTTATTATAATAATAATATTTACTCCTTTTCTCGGTTTATTTACTCGATTTTATTCAACCTTGTACTGTACTTGTATTATATTTCAATTTTTCGCGATGGAAATAAATGTAAATCAAAATTTAATTTTTTTTTATATATAATGTAATGTATTGCATTGTATCATAATAATCATGTAAAAACATTTAATCGTGGTGATTAATGATTATGTATTTCCGTAATGCTAAAACATAATTTTATTGATGATTCAATGCTTTTCTGTTGATAGGAGAAAATAGACGTATTTTTTGTACTTAAAATACTATTATAAATCATAATTCTCTTCGATTATTAGTAACTTTAAATACTATATTTATATAGATTTTAATTTGACCTTAACTTGGCAAGGGCTTACTTTTAAATATCAAAAATAATTAAAATAATAGTACATTTTAGGTTGGCCACGGAAAGAGTTGTAAATAAAATATATTATGTACCTTTGAAGACACAATGCCAAGTTAAGGGACAAAAAGTTTCGCTTTAAAAGTTTGCCACTCGGGCCGGTCTCCCCTAAACGCGCCACTCATTACTTGGAAATTCCCGCATAACGGAAGCCCGCATCGTGGCAAAGTCTCGCACATCTGCCAGGTGTGTTTGTGTTTATCAGCTCGAACTTGACGTCGTTCATGACGTCACTCTGCGTTGTGTAACATCCCACTTTCCTATTCAAGACGTCAAAGTCTACAAGCAAAAAAAAGCACGTTTATGGAAGTTGGGCAACGTGGGTGGATGGGTGACATGGGAAAATCATACTGGAAACTACACCTTTTAACCCGGTAGCGAACACACCCATCCTCCATCCGCCGCCGCAATATTGATTGGCGTCTCCCGAACACTTGGTGTTGCACTGGCTGTCTTCTACTTTGGTAAATCTGACAGTGTTCGGCGAGTGGCTGCCGCAGAAACATTCGGATTTGTACGTGACGCCCGCGTATCCGAATCCCATTTTGTAACAGAGCTTCGTGCAAAACGCCGGCGTGTTCACCATATACGACCGGGAAAACCCGTTGAATATTCGGTTTTCGGCGGTCTCTTCGTAACAGCCCAAATAGTAGTTGCCCACCTCGGTGGTCGGCCATTTCAAACCAGTGCTGTACACGTCGATGACGTTTTTACCGCCGCACTTTGCGGTTGCATCACCGGAACACGGAGTGTTGCATTCGTCGTCGGAGTCGGTCTTTGCCTCGTCCGAAGGCTTAGTAAAGCTGCACATACACTCGGTTCTGTCGAATATTCGTATTATGTGTTCAATGAGATACAATTCTGACATTAGTAATGGCCCATAGTATTACGCAAGATGTATCATCTTAAAAATACATGTCCCTCTTATAAGGGAATATATTTTTGAACATAAGTTCAAAACTTATGATTTTACATATTTTTTTTTTTAATTCAGAAATTTATCATAACAAAACATAAATATTTAGGCTAATAATGTTTATTAATAAAGCCTTTCTTATTGAAAAAAACATAAATAATGCCACGACAATTCCTGCTAAGTCCTCGTACAAACTTGTATAATACTCGACAGTGATATTATTGTTTATTGCTGATGGCAAACTAGTTAAATATGAAATTGTTGTCAAACGATTATTTTTTGATATTTGACAAAGAATAAATGTTGTCAAATATTGTTTTTGATTTCTATTTAACATAAAAAACTATATTCTTATTCGAAAAGCGCAGGGTCATATTTCCCATTAGGCACGGAAGAACAGCTATATCAATTAAGTCAAATAGAAAATTAATATAAAAAACCACTGATGTTTTTTAATACGCTCTGAAGTTGCTATGTGCTCTTTAAAAATAATAGGGTTGAAAATTGAACTATGATAGCAACTTTTATGGGTCAGCTGTGTTGGGAAAAATTAAATATTATTTTCGTGGCGGCTACCATTTCAAAAAAAAAAAACCAGTATTATTACTCAATCGAGTGATTCCTAATGGTAGTATAGTAAAATTATAGTTAACGGGGAAAACAATTTTGGGAAGATATTTTTTATTTGTATTTAATTTATGGGAAGGGGCACCCAAAGATATTTTACCTTATGGTTCAAAATGTCTAAATCACGGCCTTGTTCAAAAGAGCAATTTATTACCAATTCAATTTCTACCCGCCTCAGATTGAGATATTTAGTCGGGCAAGTGAAAATGTTGAACTTACGATGACACAAGTGCGGCGTACGGAAACCTCCTGGCATAACAGCTGCGCACGCATTGCCTAACCGTAAGACTGCGATCGTTTATACGCCAACCGTCCATTGTCGGGTGTCTCCTGGGATTCTTAAAGCACCCGTGTGGCTTTGCATGTACGAGTCCGGTGTTTTCTTTAGAGCAACGAAAAATTTAAAAATGAACAAGACAGTTAAGTGGAAATCATACGAGGGATATTAAATAAATACCGTCATATAAGGTTTTGTAGACGCTTAACACGTTCTGTCCGCCGCAGTAGTCTGAAGGGTTTTCTAAGCATACCGTATTGCAAGCACCGTGATCTCTTTTCAACGAGTAATTCACTTCGTTGTGTCTGCATTCGCACACGTTGCTTAAACATAAAACGATCGCAATACCGCGTTTAAACCGACAGTCGGTATACTCTTTATTGTATTTGAAATACAACTTTGTAAGACTTTTCAGTATGTATTTTGTGTAACAAATACGTGTGTTTTAAATTAGGTTAAAAATAAAATACTGTATTTTGCCCATTCATAAATGTATTTCCTACATACCCTTTGAGCAAGGCGTATTTGTACCGTTCAATGTTACAAAGGTTCATGCATCGCTTCGGACTGTTGTTGGTTCCCATTTGAAAAGTCAAAATACCATTTTTGTGTTTGACCGGTTCGTCGGCGAAACATCCCTCATATTTGGTAGCAACGTATTCTACAAACACAACCCTAACATAGTGTTAACAAAAAAAAAATCACCTTATATCGCTAGAATTGATTTTGTTTTTAACTGACGAGTCATTCCAGTCGAGTATACACCAGTCTTCCAACCTCCACCGCAAAATTGTCTACTATCGCCACTGCAAGGTACATTACAATTCGAGTTTTCGACCATTGACGATTTCGAAGGTCTCTGATTTCCACACCAACACTCCGACCTGGGAACTCGTTTCGGTGAGTATTTGGTGTAATAAACACAAGAGGTAGCGATTTATAAGTACATACCCGTATGTAACGCCGGCGTATACATAACCCATCTTGAAACATATTTCTGAACATTTCTGTGGAGTGTTATTGTTGTATGGTTGAGCTGGTCCTTTGAGCAATCTGTTCTCGGGATCATTAGCGTTTTCGGCGTAACACCCTAAGTAAATTGCCGTTGGATATCCACCGCGGCTTATAAAATTACCATTTTCTGTCAAACATATACAACCGATTATTGGGTAAGTATAAACAATAAAATTAATTCAGAATTGTCTCAGAGCTGGCAAAAGAAACTATTTTTATTGATTAGCTTATGTTAAGTTAATTTAAAAAAAAAAAACACTGTTCATCATCATCATCGTCATCATCATCATTAGCTTAACATACCAACCCATTGTAAAACCGATGACAATGAGCGTTCAATACACTCCCCCTTGACCGACTAGGCCTTTTCAAAAATTATGAAATAAGAAACTCATTACTCCCTCCCTTTTCAATTAAAATTAAACACAGTGTTTTAATTTTTACAAAAATTGTTTTTATTAACCCGAAAAACCCCGAAAACCTATAAAAGTTTAAAAATACCTTCGTATAGGAAATACATTACACAGGGTGTAATGCGTTCACAAAAACAGCTGAGAACATTATTAATGGACCGAATAACTTAAATTTTAAGTTTGTGGTAAGAACAACACTTTATATTTTTTCTGCTCAAAAATTAAGGACTAAACGACAATATTAGGATATAATATATAGACTACATAACATAAAAGGGACAAACATTTACGATATGCTCTATATACAACGGTTTGTAACATGACGTGGAAAATTATACAAAAAGTTAATGCTGTGAGGAATATTGAAGTTGCTAAAAATTTTTCTAAATTTTGACTCATAAATAAATAATAATAAGTATTTTGTAATTGACTCTTTTATGTCAATTTTCAATTAATATAGTTATGTATAGCACGGAGTCTTACTTGAATTATCTGTTAAATAAGAAGATATTAAATTTGGAAAGGCTCCGCAAGAAGCCCATGGCTCTCCTGCACAAGATATTGTGCATTCCTTATCATATTGTTTCATCAGTCTAGAAATGTAAGATTTGCTACAATAGCAGGTGCTAAAAAAAAAAAATAAAGTAAGTATATTAAAGTTTCAACAATACGAGAAAATAAAAAAAGTATATAAATACATTCTTTGCAAAATATTTTTTGTAAGAATTAAATATTTAAATAATACACCAGACTACAATTTGAACGTTTCATTGGTTTCCACTTCCGAACATAATTTATCAGTTACACTAGTAAGTAGTAACTTAATAATTTTTTTCATTGAGAGTGTTTTTTCACTGTGAATCTGATGGCAAAATGGTTAACAAATAGCTTGACACATTATTTTTTAAACAGCATGTATTTGTATTGACTATTGTGTAGTTTTTGATAAAATCAGAATTTACCTATTGTGGTTACTAACAGTGACCTGTGGTTAATAGCACGGTATTCGGATCGAACCTTTAATTAAAATGCTCATAACATACAAATATACAATGATACAATTATATAAGTTTGTCAATGGGAACCCCTTGAATGAATAAATCAACAGGTTACAGGATAGGTATTTGATCTGATTTCACCTAAAAATTCACAATGAAAATAGAACTTTATTCAAATTAAAATAAATTGTTGAAAGGCCAACATTTTCAAACATCTTATGAGATTAATTCAAAATAAAAAAAATAACCCAAAAGTAGTTTTAAGTGATGCTTGCAACATAGTTTTTGACGTAAAATATAAACAAGTTGAATAAAAATGTTTTCGATAAAACAATTTTTACCCATTTTGACACTTAACAAAATTTAAAGCGTTTGCTTGAGCTTTGAGTTGATTTGATTGCTTTTTTTTTATACTAAAATTCAAAAAGTAAGTGCGGGTGACAATCTCAGATTGCATCATCAGATTCAGGGGGTTTGAGTTAGCTTAATAGTTGATTGCTATTTTTTTTGGACTACAACTCAAAAAGTAAGTATGGGTAGCCAATTAAAATAATTGCACCATCAGATTCAGAGTACAACAACATACATTTTGAAGAAGGGGAATCGAAACAATGGCATGGGTACTAAACTGCGTTAGTTCCAAACTGTTTGAACAACAACGTTGTTAAAGGTCAGTAACAAAGGTATAAATATCGGGTTCTTACTCGTTTTTGATAGCAGCGAACAGATAAGAATTTCCGTGACAGAATCCTGTGCATGATTTAGGTGAAATCGATGACAAAACCCGACTTTCCTCTCCTAACGATACTAAATTGTCATCCCGGTAACATCCCAAATAAGTTGGAGTGACTGTCTGTGAAACTGCAACGAATAAACGGCGTAGATGCTTCGATATTATTTTTTTCGATAAAAAATTTGTTTAAAATTATACATTTAATTATATACGATTACCTATTAATGTGACGATGCTAAAAATAAAAAACATTAAACTCATCATTATTAACCTATGATTAAACGAAAAACATTTTATACTATCGTACGTCTTGTATAATTAAACTCTAGTTTGTAACTAATGAGTGGCCACATATTATTCAGTAGGTATTTACCGACTATTTAGTATTATTACAATACCGGTTTACCAAGCAAATTCCCACCATTCCCAATACTCGAAGAGAAGATGTTATTTACACACAATAATAATATTATAATCGCAATTCCCTACCATAACATTAACTTTTCTATGATCCTGATGTTTAAGATCAAGGATCATTCCATAGGTTATAAATAATATGTTTAAATGATAAAAACATTTTGTCAGTTTCTGTTAAACCGTGCAAATATTCATAATAAAAGATTGTTTTTAATTATTTTTATCGCGTTTATTATTAATTATTAGCTTATAGCATTGTTATTTGTTGATATTCGTATTTGTAGTAGGTAGGTACTGTTACTTTTACAATTGATCACACTGTACAACAAAATTTTACCTTTTTTTTGAACAAGAACCGAAATACATCAATTTATTTTTCGTTGGATCCCTATTTGACCTCAGATATTTTTCTAGCACATTTAGTTGATTTTAAAAATCGTCTTATAAGTTGTAAGTAAATATCATATTGTGGTATTTTCCATTTGAGGCGTCAAGAACACAAGGGGTATAAGTGACATTTTCGTTTGGAGGTTAGGTGATTTGCTACCAGATCGCAGCAAATGATGAATAATTCACTTATTATCATTACCACCAATTAAAGTGGACAACTTGTAGTTAAGCTGTGGTCTGTGGACTTAACTTAGATTTTGTAAAAATGTCACTTATTACCCCCTGTGTTCTAGGCGCTTCATTTGTTCTGTATCATTTGGTTACATTTCTAAATTTATTTGAAATGGGTTTTTTTGTTATATTTTCTTGACTGAATCGGCAGATATGACTAAATGTTTAATGATGAAAAATTTGTAACGTCTCATATAAACAAGAATCTTGAATAGTCTGGAAAACAAATGTTCTATAAATAAGAAAATTATTACAGTCGTTAAAAAGTAAGCGGTGTTCTATTAATGATTTATTTCTATTAAATTTAAAACTGATCTTAAGAGTTTTTTTAAATCATATTAAAAATGACTTTTATATTGAATTACTAAACATTATGAAGGAAATATTCATAAAAACAAAAATCTGTTTGTGTAATATAAAAGTAATTTCCTCAATAAACAATAAATATATTAAAAGTACAAATGTACTTAGTAAATAAGTCATATTTGTAATTGTAAGGTTTTTATACTGACAATTCGATTACAATTTGAACCATTTACTTGGTTAGGCATAGTTGAGCATCATTTGAATAAAATTATATTTAAATAAATTAATAAATAAGAGAAATATATTGATTAGTAGATTTTTTTCTTTTTGTAATAAAAAAAGAACTTTTATAAGTAAGAATAATTTATTTATTATTCATTCTAAATTCAATAACTGTGAATATTATCTAATTTTTCAATTTAAAATTGTTTTAGTTCAGTAAATTGTATACAATGATTTTCCATAAATGTTCTACCTTCTCACAACAGCGGAAAATTGTTTAAAATCATGTAAAATTTGCTTTTCATGTTCCACTCATTACTGACATTTTTTAAATGTTGTTCAATACAGATTAGAGTTACTGTTTACATGTAGTACATTAAAAGTGTTCGTAATTTTTTAAACCTCGATTTCAAAAACTGTGCAAGAAAATATCACGCATGTACATAATATAAAATTTAGTCTATACGTGTATAAGTTAAGTACTAATGCGCTCTCGTGGATAAACGGTGAAGCTGTTATTTTTTATAACGTTTTTATGAACTCATTTATCATTGAGGTTATGGCAAAATGTTTAATTTCAAATAATACAAACAACTACTATCTCCAATTGTCCGTCTTGACTCTTGAATAGTTGAGACTTGAGTCTAGCTATTGTTAACTGTTAAATATTATTGGGTTTATTGGTATTTGCGAATTATTTTTCTAATCACATCTATGGTCACTAATAAGATGCCAGAAGGCGAATCCGAGGTAAGACCTTTATTGTCTAAATTAATATCAACCATGTTCTTGGAAACAATACAAATAGTTTATGTTGTTATTTTAAATTAAAAGGTTTAATAATGGCCAAATTATGATTTTAATATTTATTTTATTTCTAGCCAGCCAATAACACGTTAATAACCATAAAAGAACCGGTTGATTTGATTCGACTAAGCGTTGATGAACGTATTTATGTGAAAATGCGTCATGATCGTGAACTACGTGGTCGTCTTCATGTAAGTTAAATAAATATAAGCTATCGCTAATAATTTGTTTAATCACTTATTTTTTTTTAAATAAATAAAATGTTATGTTTATAATATTACATTGAAAACCCAGGTTACATTATAAACCCATTTTTAGGCTTTTGATCAACATTTAAATATGGTGCTTGGAGAAGCCGAAGAGACTATCACTACTGTTGAAGTAGATGAAGAAACTTTTGAAGAAGTATACAAAACTACCAAACGAACAATACCAATGTTGTTTGTTAGAGGAGACGGCGTTATACTTGTTTCTCCACCATCGACTGCATCTTAATAATAATTTTCCTGTTCATTTCTAATGTTATTACTTTAATATTAAGATTATTTTAATACCATTGTAGGTATTCATTACTGAAATAAAACTTTTGTTAAATTATGAAGTATTAAAAGTCACTTAAAAACGTAATAAAATGTTTTCAAGTCGACATTTTTTTAATGCATTCTTGTCTAAATCATTTTTCAACATTTCTTTTATAAAAGCTTCTATCTTTATAAACTATTTAGAAAATAATAAGAATTAATTGAAAATATATTGCACATACTACAAATAGTCTACACTATTATAATCACATTTATGTAACTGGCAGAAGTAAAACTACTGTGAAATAAAATATTTAAAAAAAATGTGAAATTGATGTGCGAACATTGTGCTTTTATACGATAAGAAAAAAGCATGCCATTGTTATTTTTTTAAAACTTATCTTGAAAAAATATATACGGTTCTGAAAAAATTATTATATTATTATTTAAATAAAATATTATAAAACAAAGATACCGATGATAAAAAAATAATTTAGTGGCAATTCAATTTTGTTTTTTATACATAATATTCTATTTGACGCTGAAAATTCTTTAAAAAAATATGTTAGTTTTTGCCAGTTATGTCACTTTCAAAAAATTATTGATATTAAGTTTTTGTGTGTAACTACTAAAGTAAGACTTTTTGACAAAATCTGTGACTCGCCATCACTCGGCATTTTAAAATGCATATTATTATATTTTTTTTATAAAAAATTGTTTAAATTAAATTATTGCTTAAATAGTTATATACCCTGTATAGAAATAATGTAGAAACAAAAGTTGTCAATAACTAATGCTGAAAAAAAAAACTTATTGTAAGCGAATTAGTCTATTTTTTATTTTTCATATTCTGTTTGAACTTTTTACTAGCTTTCTAGCAAATTAATTAAAATTAGATTTATGCCTACATATTTTCAAGTTATACAAAAAAGAAAGTTCAAAGACGTTTTATGCCTTGTGTCTGAAATAACATTTTCGAAGTATAAAAATTTGATATTTTTGTTCAAGAAGTATTGAAAACCCTTTTTTAATTTATCAAGAATCGTAGTGTATTTGACTATTCACTATATACCTATTCATAGTAAATTAACTTTTTTCAGTTGTATTTATGAAACGTTTTTGCTTTGTATGTATAACGAAATCAATCGACAATACATACTTTTTTAGCGGTCAAATTTGATATCTTTTTTTTATAAACATTAAATTAGCATTTATTCTTTATATTGGTGTTCGCTATTGATAGTAAAATTGAAGAATAAAGACATAAATATTAAAAAAGAAAAATCATGTTGAAAAAGAAAAACTATGAAGCGATACAGGCAAACTTACAATTTTCATCTGAGGCCTGAGGGTGTTATACCTACAAAAAAAAAATTACCTAGCTCCCTCATAGAAGACCAAAAATGTTGAACCCAACCATGTATTTATCTTTAGCATAATACTGGTACCAGGGTAATAGTTTGTTTACCTACATTGTCTGTTGTTTTCAAATTTCAATCGGACAACATTTATTTTGTTTCAATTTTTAAGTTTGCTCATAAATAAAAAAAACAAATTATTCAAAAACGTTGTTGCTTGTTAGGTGAAAAAAATTATTAAAATGTCCGTTGTTATATTTTTAAAATAAAAATATAACATTTTACCTAATATTGTAATGAATTTTTTTTTTTGCTTTGTGACATTTCGTTAAAAACTTGTTCGTTAATAAAAGGAGTTATTTATTTAACAAAAAAATTATTAATAATATTTGTATAAAGTTAAAGTCTCTGGGGGAGTGTGATATATCACCCTGAAGCCTGTTCACTCCTTGTAAATACGCCACTGCAGCGATGAGAGTTGACAGGGAAAATATTATCTCCACCGGCAACGGCGCAGCGGGAGTTTGCGCGGCAACAGTTTTTCTCTTCCATGAATCCACCGTGAGTGGGACTGTATTACCGTACGCCATTTGTTGGTACCTCGTATACTACCACGATCACGTCGTCGCTTCAGTGTGATAATCGATGGTATCGAACGTTTTCCGCTTCTCGAGTCCTTGAGTGTGTTTATTAGAATAAAATAATATATACGCTACGATTATTCAACACTGCGTACGCCTTTATTTAGTGCGGACTCGTTGCGAATTCGGGCTCTGTGCTGTCCTTGCGACCGTCTAAATATCGGCCCCCATGATTTATCTGGACGACGGTAACGCATACGAAGCCACCTATCCGTTGCAGATACCGCCATGGACGTATCTCGGTGACCGACGTAAGCAATAGGCGTCAATCCCGTTGTATCACTGTTAGATGACACTTTTGGTAAGCTAATAATAACCACCCAACAAGTATAACTGTCGTAAGTTTTGCCCGTGTCCCGTCGTCATCGGTAGTAAAATGCCGTTGTCGACCGTAGCCGGACAGACGGACGAATGCTTTACGCAAAGAGCCATAACCTTAACAGAGTTCAACCTTTATTTGCATTTTCCTTTTCACTAGACCAAAATGGACAGCTTTTTAGAGTTAACTTAAATAAACAATGTGTTAGGATCAACCCCACCCTTATTTCTTATAGTTTTAACGCCATAACGATACCGGCTATCTCCGTTAAAAAAATGTAATATGACATCATTTATTTGTTAACACTAATGGGAAACGCCCTCTGATATGTAAATTGTCTGCAGTATTTCTATCAAATTTTTTGTTTGCTATTTTAGTGATAAGTCATCGTAACGCAATTCTTGGGAAATTGTCAGAATAAGTTGGGCAAATATTATGTATCTAGGTACTGTCAATAACTGATGTCTTCATTACGTTATATATCCTTACAATCGATAATTTCTTCTATTGTTAAATGCAATTAGCAATTGTTTTCTTTCATAATCTCAAAATGTACCTAGTTGTATTATACGAGTAATTTGTTGTCATATTTATCTATCTAAACATCTATCTATTGAATAAAAAACTATGTCTATTGAGGTTTTACAAAGGTTATATATAGTAGTGATATAATTTGCAAATCTGTGTATCGAGTTAATAGAATTTTATTAAACGTAGGCTTATCAATTGTATCTACATATTATTTCTTAAGGTCATTCAAGTTGTAACCGTAATAATTGCTTCTATATATTTTTTAATTGTTACTAATGTATAATGAATTAGTCATTGTTGTTTTAATTGTTATATATGTATTATGCATTTCTTTCTTGATAACTAATAGTCTAGCTAATGTACTCAGTAGTACCATACTCTTTAATAATAATCTGTAGATAATAATATTACGCACAATCACTGTGAGAGTTTTATACTTATCATTTATTTTTAATTTCCTTTGCAATAGTTGTAACATACTTTTGTCTTATCAAAATGTAATACTTGATTATGACGTATTTTATAAATGGCATATAAATTGTATGCTAGTTATACCTTAAGGCTTAGCAATTTAGTATAAAACATTTGTTTGATTATTGGCCATAGCTGTTGTTACTAAAGTATCAACATACTTCCCCTATGTAGATACGTTAATATTTGAAAACTGTTATTTAATTGACCCTCATCATTGTTAGATGTGAATCATCTCGTGATACACATTAAATTGATAAATTGGTAATAATACATTTTGTCTATGTGACCCTCGTAAAAACTTAATTCTCGGTTTGTTAGTGTTCATTGATGGAGCATTCATATATTTTTTATTAGTATACATTTTTCTATGAAAATAAAATATCATTTACTATGATCACATAACGGCTTTTCATAAGAGTATAATGTGTTTGAGGTGTTTTAATTTAATATATATATTAAACTGTATAATTACAATGTCAAACAAATAGATACATCAGCAAAATATAAACGTCATTTATCTTGATCCGAGTATCATATTATGTATATCGTAATAATATTATACAGATTTATTATAAATGGGTCATCATAAAATGTAAAACTGTATTTTTTCTTTTGATAAAATTACTGCAGTTATATATACCTCAGCACTTAATTGCATACTAATATAACATTATGTAAATTTATCAAATTATTTTATGTAGTTGCTATTATTTATATATTATTCTATAACTGCTTTTTATTAATTTTTTTTTATACAATATTTTATATTTTAAGTAAATTTTTAATGAACTCTGTTAATCTAGAAAATAATAAAATGATGATAAAATTCATTTAGGCAACGCCAACAAATACATATTTTTTCCCCTGACATAATGCAACGCCTTCTATTTCTAGGTCTTTAAATTATGAAAAACTAAGTTACTTTCATAAAATTATTATTTTATTTAAAAAAAAAAAATATTGTAAACATTGCTTTGTAAACATATGAGTTATACTTAAGGTAATAAATATATTTGAAATATTTGTGCAATAAAATATAAAAATTATTATCATTAATCAATATGTAAAAAAAAAAAAAATTAAAAAATACTTATTTGACATATTTTCCTATAGTTAGATGTTTATATTCCATTTTTTTGTATCAACTGTTTTTACCATTTTATTATTGTGTTTTATTTACAGTTGGAATTTAATAACAAACTTGCCTAACAGGTTTTTAAGGTATTAAATATAAAATACCTAATGTGGCTGTCTAGAATAAGTTATTAATATTACTATTACCGTTGGTCAATGAATTATTTAAATTATTATTTGAGTGTTTTTTTTTAATATTAAGCATAATTAATTACTGATTTTATATACCACTAATTGATAAATATAAAAATTCAAATTTAGTAGTTAAAGTAATGTGTTAACATTTTTGTTTAATTAAATAAAGTATTGCCAAATCTGAGATTTAATTAAAACAAATTACAATAAAAAAGTCAAATGCTGTGGCGGCTCATGGTTGTTCCGACAAAGGAGTACTATAAAATAAGCTGATTGTGTGTATTTATTGTATATTCAACGAGTAGTAACAATAATAACAATTCATATTAATTATAGCACAGCATGGTTGAGCTCTAATTATTGCAACATTCATTGATACATCTCTGAGTTAACTTACGATGGTGTTTTGATTTAATACTTAATTTATACTACAAAAAATAAGTACATTTTTTCTGCATAAAACAAAAAATTACTTTTATTCTTAAAAAATGTATGATTTCATTTATGTTTTTCATTTGATAATGTTTATTCTATGTTTTTTTTTTCCATTTGTTATCGTAAACTAGTTGTTGTATTGTTATAATCATCTTATTACAGATTGGATAAACTATGCCTTTGCCAAAACGTGTTGTCGAACCAGTGCATGTGACGCGCAACACGGTTTCACAGGCAGGAAGTTACGGCCCAACGTGTTCTGTGCCCAATGAACTTGAAGCTGTTACAAATGGCACCCTCGCCAACACTGTTCGACAGTTGTCCAGTTTATCAAAACAGGCTGAAGATATGTTTGGAGAACTCGTTCGCGAAGCTCATACACTCACTGTACGGGTCAACTCGTTACAAATTAGGTTAGATAGATTGTCAGTCAACACAAAACAGCTGGATAGTACTGGCGAAGAAGGTAATGCATAATTTTTGAGCAAAAATCGTAAATTTTTCACAAAAAAAAAAAAATAAATAGTGATAATGTTACTTACTAAAATAATTTATTCGGTATTTAGTTTCGCTTCAAGACATTCATATGAGAAAAGCTTTCAAGAGTGCTATTGTTTTTGATCAACAAGTAGTTTCAAGAGATACAATGCCGGCGCCAATGCTTGAAATGTATTCTCAATGCGATAAACCTCCGCCGCTTTATAAACTCAACCCGTACAGGTTGGTTGGATGTGTATATTAATTATAAAAGACATGATGCTATTGAGATTTTTACGTTTTCAGAGAGGACGGTAAAGACGGAATGAAATTCTATACAGACCCGGATTACTTCTTCAATTTATGGAGATTAGAAATGCTTAAAGATACGGAAAAAATGATGCACGATCGTGGCAAAAAGGTATGATAATACCTTTACCTAAATTTCACTTAACAAATTGAAATAAAAATGTATAAACTTACTTTCAGCCTCACAGACCAAAAGCTGAAGGTGGCGGCGGTCGTCATAAAAAGAGGGTACGACAACCTTATAGTACACGTGAACGACAAAGACAGCTCGCTACTCAGCATGGAGAGTACATCATGCCACAAGATAATTCTCATTACAGAGCTCCTCATCAGGTATGTAATAACTGCTACACAATATTATTTAAAGTACTTTATTCTTATATTAGTTATGCACTTTCATTTTGTGTTTGAAATCTTTTAGCCTTACGACTATACTGAAGATAGCACAATGATGTTGGGCGTGTCAATAAATGAACGACCGTCTCGACCAAATAGCATCGAATTACGTAGGTCCTACGGTTCTGAACAGCCGCAAAGCCACAATGTAGGAAATAATATAGTCGACGGACGCATTTATAGTCCACCTCCTATGAATATTATTGAAAGGTAAATTTAAATTCTAAGTACTAAACTTGTTGTGTAATTACCAATTTTTTAAATATTATACATATATATATATATATTTTAAATTACAGCAACAATTACGCTGCTCCGCTTAGTAATAATGTGATGTATGACGAAACGGCCGGGTACAATCATCAAGCGCAACAAAACAATTATCAGTACTCCGGCAGTATGGGTGAAGTATTAAGTCCGTTGGGTACACCTAGTCGAGGAGGAAGAATTAGACCGACTCAACCGCCGCCTGCTCCACCTAGCAATACTAATTCTAATAACAGGTTAGTAGAAAATAATCGTAAAGAGTTAGCGAAAAAAAAATTCATCATAAATTCAGTGTTGAGCAAAATTTAAATCGAATAAATAATAATTTTTCGCATAATTTTTTTTTCTGCAAATAAAAATTATTTGTAACTGAGTAAATAATAAATAATTAATCTGTTTATATATTATTTATAAGAAACCTATCTATTAAAATCTAAATTCATTTAAAACTTATCTTAGGTAGTTTTTTTTTATCTTTAATAGTTTAAAATTGTAAGCATTATTTATAAATCAATTTTAAAACCATTTCTGTAATAATTCAATCAATTTAAATCAAAGTTAAAATATCTTGGGATTTCAACCCAAATTTATGTTTACACAAACTACATCTTATTCAAAGAGTAATAGAAATTAAATTATATAATACATAATTATTAAACAGTTAAACAAATAAAAGTATTTATTCGTAAATAAGAAATGTCAAGGTTGATTGATAATAACAAATATGGAAAATTACATTACTTTAAATCTTGGTTCTAAGATAGCCTTATTTTTTCAAGCCCATTATTGCCAATTATGCTTGAAAAATAAAATTAACAATTATTATTACTTATAGGGTATATCCTTACCTAAGCCATAGCTTATAAATAAATATAAACAATGTTGTACTTTTGTTGTTTAGCACCCCTACTGTATCATCAGCAAGTACTCCAACACGTGGTCGCAGTTTGAGTTCAAATCGAGAAACGTTGCCTCCTCCGCCACCTCCTCCAGTCGAGAACAATTTAGCTTGCACGGAGCCTTTACCTCCACCGCCCCCTCCAGTATCAATTAGTCCACCTATTCCTTCAGCTAACATTCCACCTCCTCCACCATTACCACCGATGCCAGATCTTCCGGCATCTATGGGCAACGGCGATATCAAATCTCCACCTAAACAAGTAAATCAACAACATTCATTATCATCTAAAATTATTATAATTTTAAATTACTTTTTAGAAATCTCCTTCCAATCACGTTATTCAATCGAAACCGCTAATACTTCCTGCTGAACATAACAATGTGAGGCAGATAAACGGTGTCATAAACGAGGCAAACTCGACTGTGACTAACATCACTAGTGGTACGGTTAACGCGTTGAGAAAAACCGCTGGACCCAGCCATGTGCCTCATTATGATCCGAGGAGCGACTTGCTCAAAGCTATTCGAGACGGTACAAATTGTAATTAATTTTATCAACTAGAATAGCTTTAACTAACATTTCTTCTATTATTTAGGTGTCGAATTAAGGAAAGTCGAAAAAATTAAACAGAAAGAAGGTGAAAGAAGTAATGCGTTGCATGACGTTGCTTCTATTTTGGCGCGCCGCGTGGCTGTAGAGATATCCGATTCTGACTCTGCTTCCGGAAGTGAATACGACAGCGACGGTTGGGCAGAAGAGACTTGTGCTTAGTTTGTTTATCTTGTCCAATATTCCTTTTGAATTCTATAAGTTTTTATGCATTCCAAAGTTCCAAATGTACTCTTACTTGTGCCTAACTAACAGTTGCTGTTTAAATAGTTGACTTCAGTCTTAATATAACGCTCACTTTTTATTGTCATAATGTTCATTTACAGTCATGTTTGACAATATGACTTCAGTCTATGAAAATCCGTATAATATAGCTTTTTTTTTATCAATTGATATAAAAGTAAAACAAATTATCGCCCAATAAATTTTG
Source organism: Adelges cooleyi (assembly GCF_023614345.1). Lineage (NCBI taxonomy): Eukaryota > Metazoa > Arthropoda > Insecta > Hemiptera > Adelgidae > Adelges > Adelges cooleyi. The sequence goes on from NW_026095751.1 coordinate 4,669,003, forward strand.
TCTAAAACAAGCAAATAATTTAGTCAACAAATGTTCATTATAGATATGTTATGATTATTATAAAATTTACACTTGTTTTGCCTTGTTAAAATTATTAATATTATAATACTAAAAATATCTTCACAAAGAAAAACTACAAATTTGAGCGTACATAAAAATATTGAAGCAAGTTTATCCCACGAGACATAATGTTTATTTTTAATAATGCAAAAACTATAGAGTAAATTTAATTGCATTTTTTATGATGCAATAATGCAATAAAATGTTATTGGAAAATATTTACTGAAACGATATTACAATGAAATTTATTTATATTGCAAGAATAGTAAAGTTGACTAATTGTTAATCGTTGTTTCTTATCAAAAATAATATTAAAAATACATTGTTGTCGGACTCGTAAATAACTTGTTAGCATTCCACGTTGGAACTAAAATTTCATCATACATTTTTTGTGCCGATTATAGAGCAATATTGTTTTTTTCCCTCAACATATCTAACTTTATTTTGACTAAACCGTGTTTGACTGTAATTAGAAATAAGGATGTTTCCGATTATATTAAAATAGTAAAGCTAAAACGCTCAATTTGCTCAAAATAGTTTCTCGTACAGGAAATTGTTTATCTTTATACTGTCCATATATTAATATCAAAATCTAATATTCATTAAGTATATTTATTGTAGTCGACCAAACTAAATTGGGTTGGAATATTTTGTTGATTGTCGATTGGAAATTCCAATAATTCTTTATTTATACATTATTTTTTTATTTATTATTATAAAATTACTATTGTTTTTAATTTTTTCAAATTTTTCAAATGTTACTAAATTGTGTTAAAATTATGGCGAATTTTGCGCCAAATTTACTGTGCAACACAAGTATGTTTCTTATTTTTCTTCAAATACTTTTGCTGCCGATGTGTGCGTGTGAGTTTGTATTAAACATAGACGAGTTTATATAAACATTTATAATATTACATTTAACCTGTATATCCTATTTATTTATTTATTTTTGTTTTTATGAATTTAAATGTTTATATGTTATTTATCTTAATATTATGTATAAAACGTGTACACTATGTAGCCTCTTAATAGCAGATAAATAACAGCTATTATTTATAAATACTCTTAACAACGAATGCAAAATAATATTAGGTATCGAAATTCAAACGCTTAAGTGTATATTGTAATAACCTTCTTATAGTAAAAAAACAAATTATTATAATTATAAATCGTAAATATTTGTTCTATATTTTGTTTATACTTGTATTCATATATTATTATTTTTTATTTATCGTAATATTATTTTAACATATTATGTGCATTATTATATTATTATTTATTTGTAACCAAAATAAATAAATGTTTTTTATTTGAAAACTACACCGTTATATCAAAGTGATATCAAGTAGTATCACACACATATTTAGTGTAGGTGAGGCAGATAAAAAATAAGGTTAATTATGAAAGACAAGCTAACAATATTTCGGAAAATGATTTAGTGGTATTCTCTAATTAACATACTAAAAATCCTACTCCCACCCCTTTGCTAAATTTTTGTGGTAGGTTAAACACAACAACTTTTGCAGGAGAAGTTTTGCCGTAAGTATAATATTTTTAAAACAATTTTGAAAAAAAAAACAGCTTTGTGAATGTTCAACCCCACTGAACATTTTAGCAGAGAGGACGGGGGTGTGATTTAAGTATGTTAGTTAGGGTCACTTTTTGAAAAGTACCGTTTGTTTTACCTCGTCCTAATCACTGTTTATTTTATATAGGATGGCATTTTGAAATTTTTACCTGAACTTTATTTTTATTTGGAAATATATTGCCATCTTAAGGACTAGTAATAAGCCATTGTCAAAAGCCAATTAAAAATAAAAAAAACTTAATAATTTTTTGAAAAAAGTAAGAGTAAAAAAAAATGATCATGTTATTCAACTGTTTATTGACTTAATTGTTATACCCAATAAACTTTGCATACATATTATTGCTAAACAATTATATTTTATTGGCCGGTGTTCCGATTGGCTGGATTTGCTTGGATTGCCTGGGGGCATACCGGGTCTCCGGGTAGCAACGTTGGTAGTGGCCCGTTGTATGCAACCATTTTCCAGAGCCACTTGGACCGCGGGGTGTACGTGTAATCCGTTAACCACCACGGTTTTTATTCATACGCTTTCTGGAGTTGGTCCTTGGCAGTCAAACAACTTACTTGGATGATGCCTGGATGTTATCCCGAATAGTACACGAGTATATTGATCACTTGTCAAAAATTGTATACAGCTCAATATTTACATAATATAGTTTGCATGTAAGACGCGAAAAATATATTTTTAAATCAACAATTAGGTGTCTCCACAGAAACGAGTAACAATTTGTATATGTTAAAAATAATGTCTTGAAGCTTATTATGCAAATCAACCTGAAAATAAATTAAAATGGTCGAAATTTATTTAATACCCTTTTTTCTTATTATAATTTCTGAAATATTGCCTTTTTATAAAACTCTTTAAACCCGACAGATTTACATTTCCTTTAAAATTTTACAGATTTTATCTATTTAATTCAAAATCATTGGGATTCGTTCTGTTTGTTTGGTAAAATTCAGTTTTATCTAGTCTTAATTTTTTTAAGTCATACAAAATTTGAGAGACCTATTAAACATAATATACATTATTAATTATCTATAAAATACAATCGGTTTTATTAAAAAATGTATTGTGTTGAAGTTTCTTTATCGATAAACAGCCGTCGCCCATTTGGTGTTCGAGTAAGTTCCAATGGACTGTAGTCATATTATATGGCTATAGATGGTTTAGTACCAAAGTACCACTATACTACAACTTATCGCAGATGAGTTTACTTTGTAAGTTATTATCCGAGTACTGTGTAAACGTGGTATGTGTATATTTAGACACGAGTGTCAATTAAAATCTAACATAACAATTTTATTATTTTTGTTTACATATTAAATAAAAAAATATTTCTATCCACTTTGAACGCCGTTTCTAAAGAGACTGTGCAACTCATAATTTTAATGTAATAGTCCACAGTTTGCTATTTGTAAAGAAGACCATCGATCAAACAACGCTATCGAAAAAGAGGTACTTAGAATAAAACTACAATAGTATAGTTTGAAAATAAAATTATTTATTAAACATAACTTTCAAATTCTAAAGAGCAAAAAAAAATTATAATAATAATTATCAAAGGCACTGGACATATATTTTTATACACGCACACAAAAATGTACATAATATTATAGTTATACGTGACACAGTAGCTGGTTAATGCAATAATAAACGTACAACGACTGTTTAGTATAATAATAAAATACTAACTAAAAAAAAAAATTGAAAAATATACAACATTTATGAATAAATTAACAAGAAGCGAATTACATAAGTAGATTAAAAATAAAATCATATAATATTATAATTATAATAAAACGAGAGAAAGAAAAAATAATCGTAGATGCCATTACAAAATAGATGCCAATACGAAATAGATGCCATACGTGGATGACGACTTTACTACAATATTATATTTAAAAAAAAAAAAAAACACTTGTTGTTCTCAGTGATGTTAAACATATACACACATACAGAAGTGAAGGAAGATGATTGGTATATTTTACTCGTCTTGTATGTCTAGTTCCATTGGTATCGATGTGGTGAACGTGGGCGTTTCAAGTTCCTCGTGTTTCTTCATCTTGACGTTCTGTAACATAAGGTTCTAGCAAAAATCATACAATTCCCAACAAGCTGCGGGAGAGACTATTGGACGATCAGTCCTAGTCCTACTAACGCTGCACGAGGTCGAAGCCCCATTGGCCATTAATCCCATAAACACACAAGAGGCGCAGCGGGCACTAAGTACTAGCCGGAAATATGTACAGACTACAGGCTGCATACATTTTACTATGAATGAAAAACGGATTAAAAAGTTAACGAAATTCGTTGCCAATAAACATTTTCAACGTTTAAAGAAAATTCCAGACTGTCTGAGTGCCTCTGCACTCACACACAAACACACACATACACATGACAATCATATTATGATATATTTATACTTATTTAAAGTTAATTTTTTCGACAAATCATTAATCATTATTATTATTATTATTATTATTATTGTTTAACGCGCACAATAGAAGGACTAGGACGGCTGCCTTGTCGCGCATTACAACAGACCTGTTGTTGCTTATAATGGTTGACTATGTCCTGATCTGCCGGACAGCTCTGCGTGAACGCGTCCAGCTGGTACATGTGCAACATGTAACGCCACAGGTACCTCAAGTCGGTCGGAATTAGGAAGTCCATGAAGTATTTTCCTGCGAACAACAGCGACAATTAACGTTATAACTTAAGGTGTAATAACATTGCTGAGAATAGTAATAGGGCGAGGACGAAAAGAGGTTTCGGTCGTGACACGAGACATTAAAAAAAAACTTTAAGAACGAGATCGACACCGAGATAAGGACCAGAAGGGCACCGTATAGTTTGTGTTCAAAAAAAATTTACTGCGTCCTACCGCCAAAGATTGAGAAAATGAAGAAAGTTAACAGAAAAGACCAATTGTCTAATAAAGTTTTAATCATAGCTCATAAATTCGTATCCCTCTGAGCCTAACCTAACCTGATCTTTTGGAAAATGAGTGATAACCCCCCCCCCCCGCTCTCGGTTAATAAAAACAAATATAACAATATTCTAGTATTTTCATCTTAAAGCGGCTCGTTATTTACTCAAAATCAATGCCTCGCGGGAATGACCACCACTCGTAGACTGATTTTCATGAAGTATTTGTAGCAGACTTGTTAAATTTGTTTGGTAAAAACTGGAAATCAACTCGCCTCGTAAAAAACAATCTTCTTTCAAAAAACATCATTCTACGAGTTATCATCATCCCTGTTTACCGTGAGGTTCTTTTTGTATTATAATGTAAATTTAAAGGAATTTTTGGATAAGTTGAATTTAATTCAGGCTCCCCTCGCAATGGACACTGCCCATACATGGTAAACGCCCTGGGAAGAGGTGGAGCGCAGAGGAGACACTGCAAAAACAAGGAAACACGTGGGAACGTAAAACATGTCAGCACAAGGAAAGTATAAGCAAATGATTACATTGAAAAGTCAGACAAGGATATTACTTACCAGCTACGCGAATGTGTTGCAAACGTGGCATGAGTTCACAGTCGAAGCAACACATTGTGTCACCGGTCAAAAACCTTGTGTTTTTCTTCTCCAAATGTGAATTTATCTTGCGCAAATGTGACAACAAACTATTGGTCGCCACATCGTCTTTTTTTAACAACATCAACTTTAATTTCTGTAAATTAAAAAAAAAATACAGTGCAATTAAAATGTATTTAAGTCAATCAATAGCTATTTATGCAAAACAAGAGCAACAACCAAAATACAGTTATTTCTTTAGATTTTTTGTAGAATATCTACAATATTTTTTATCGATTAGGTAAAGAATAAGAAAAAAAATTCATGAATTCTACGACGATCAATATTCGGAATGGCAGTTAAGACCGAAAGAAAAATGATCAGAAAAGTACATGTACAAAACACATCAATTTTTGATAAACCCCAGAATGAAGTATATCTTAAATTGTGAACTGCCATTGGTTCGAAAACAGCCTTAATTTAATTTTGATTACATAAGTTCTATAAAAAAAAAAAAATGTTTTTAAACAATTTAGTTTAGCATTCAGACCGAGTTCCATCTAGTAGATATTATCTATAAACTTATCTGTCATCTATTATAATACATTTTTTGTACACTTGTCTTACAATAATTGTAGAATGATGTAATAACCTTGCGCATACGTGTGCAATGTACTCCTACATTATTATTATTGTTCAAAAAAAGAGGATAACTAAAGATAAAGAAACGGCGAATACTTTATTAGTTCCGTTTACAGCCTAAGATAATATAGTTCCCATTATTAACCAGGTATTAAAAATATACCATTTATGTAAATTGAGTTTTTGCTTGTAAATCTATACCTAAATATGGTATTATGTACTGTGAACTATAATTTTTTTTTTCATTCAACATTTTGAAGAAGGAAAATATGGAAAAATATCAACAAATTATAGTATTTTTTTTTACTAGTTTGAAACCGATTTGCATGGCTCCAACATGCAAATTATTCAAAAACCCATATAAAGACTACCCTAATGTCCGCCTCTCTCTAACGGCTATAGGAATAACTTAAAAAATGGATCGTTTCACAGGCGCACTCTGGAATACATAATAATCGTCGTATAAAGGGCAACTTCAGAACTATTTTGTCTTATCGGACGTGCGGTCGTTAATATTATCATCATATATTATACTGTAAGAAAGGAGACGAGAAACGGGGTCGTCGTCAATGAGTAATAATATTTACGATGGTAATATTATTATATTATATACAGGTACACATGTTGAATTGCAATGTAATGATACGTGCACGGCCGAGGAGAAACCGGACAAACCGCTTTTGAAGGATAAGACGGAGCGGGGGCGACCGCCGACCGGCAATAGGAAGATAAATGATAATAACATCAACGCAACCTAAACAAAATGGAAAGTGAATAATCGAGATAATATTTAGCGATCGCAGACGTAGATGGTATTTATTTAAATATTTAAATATAAGTACCAGGCCGTGGACACTCTAATGTAAATACAAATCGGTAGCCATTTTGTTAGAAGAATTATTATACTATCATTGTTTATAAATTATATATTATGTATGTAACCAATATAAATTCTGTACCACAGAGGTCAAGCATCGCAAGTCTAAATTTAAAATAAATGAGTTACGTTCAAAAATCAAAATATTAATTTAATGACTTTTTTAAACTTATGTCCATTGTTCCATAAACGCATAGATAGCAAGTGGTATATTAGCGTAAGTCCATTTATAATAGTTCATTATTCATTTTTGTTTTGTCTCCCCTGTAAAATTTGCTTTTTGTGGCTTGCGTTATTTGACCTCTGTACCATGTATATACAAATACATTGATTTTTCCTCAAATAAGTTGGCGGATTGATTTCGACGGCGGGATATGCTGACTATGTAATTTGTTATCAGTGCCCATTCCGATTTATCTATTTTGTGTAAGTACTAAAAGTGTAGACGATATCAACATACACAAACCACACTGCAAGTATTGGGCAGAGTACAACGTTTTATATACCACCTATAATTTATTACGATTTATGATCATGTTATAGAAGTTATGTTGTAGACGTATACAAATCTTTATTATAGTCAACAAAAGTCCCGTTTTCTTTTTTTGGTATACAAAAACCCAATAAAACTCATATTTTCGTGAGTTTGGTTTTTTTACCGTCTTGTTATCATATCTTTGGTGTACTTACACTGTATAAGTTTTCGATAAGAGTGGCCACTTCCTTGTCCTGAACGAATAGATTGTAACCACCAGGCACGTTCTTCATGATGTGCCTCTCGATCTTTTCGTTTTCCAACACGGCCATGCCGTTGTCTATAAGTATTGGCGGAGGGTTAGCGTCAAAATTACTCCTGAAAACAAAAAGACACAAAATTTAATTACATAGTTTACTATTATATCACTATACTATTGATAAGAAAAACAAGCTGACAAGAGAAAATACAGCGATTGATTAAAAAACAATTGTTTAATATATTTTAATGAAAAAATAAGACCAGGGAAAACCTTTTGTTTTTGTCTGACTATAAAAAATATATCCTAAAAGTTTTTAAACGTTTAATTCTTTGATTTTTTAACGTTCTTTGAATGTAATCTGAAAAGTTATTTAATATGGAACGAAAACAAAAATGAATTTAGGCTATTAAGAAATTATATAAAAAATTTGGTACATGGGACAACTATAAATGGTAACGTTTGTCAAAAACTATTTAAATGTCCTTCAAAGCGACTTATTTGACATGGTAATTTTGCTGTCAGTAAACGTAAATGCTATATCGTAGGGCGAAGCTAAGTAAAAATTATAAGTAGAGCCCTAATGACCATAGGAAGGATTGCAATACTGCATTGAAACCGCGTGAACATTCAAGAATTATTTACCTGAAGTCAGGAGGTGGTTTTTGCATATCTACAGTAGTCACTTTAAGGCTGATGGTCTTGAGTTCGGCGAGGAGATACAGGTCCATAAAATATTCTTGGCAAAACAGGCAAGCTCCCTTCCGGCGTCCGTCAATGGTTGAAGCCTGTAACATAATAAATAATAATTAATAACACATAATGATGAACAGATCCTTGTTTTTAGAACAATTATTTTTTATTATCTACATTTTTCTGAATATTCCGGTGCAAGGTTTCCAATGAAAACCGTTTTCATTGAACTTTTAACGATTATTTTTTATAAATTGTAAATAATTAACCCCATAGGGCAAACGTAAAGTGTTATTATGCGCTATCCGAATTCCAAAACGAGTCAGAGTGTTGGCATTTATGTGCGTAAAAAAATATGTACACACAGTACATTACAAATGTTCTGAACGTCGAAGGGTATTTTAGCAAGTACGGGAAATATAAATAGCACTTGAATTACTCGATACACACAGTCGAGTCGATAAAAAATTAAAGAAAAACAAATACTCATGACTCGAAGCTTATTAAGCCGGGAAATGTTTTGAACGCCATTCACGCCATTGTCGAATGAAGATAACGAACAGCCATTTGACAAATGATAATCATAGGAAATACACTCTTTACACCGTGTTCGAAACAAGATAAACTATTGGATTTAAGTGCTTTTTAAACAGAAAACAAAAAGATAACTTACATTTGTTGTCTTACGTTAAAAAATGTTTATACAGCGCCTGTTATGTTTTAAGTAAATAACTTGTGCATGCTTCAGTTACCGTCAATATTGATTTATATATTAACACTGTTTTTTACAGCAGAGATAAGGGACAAGGTGGAGTGAGTTCAGGCCGGGACATAACAATTTTTCCAGACCTCTGAAAAATATTTGACTGACCAGAAATCTCAAAAAAAATGTTTCCATTATAGTTAAAAAAAATGGTCAATTTTTTTGCTTTTTTGTCAGTGGCATGTAAACGAACACACTATTTATCAGTGATTTTTGTGTAATTTAAACTTAATTTTTACAACCTTAATTATGTACAAACTGCTTTACATAAATAATAATAATAATAAATCAAAAACTACAAGAACCAAAATATTTATATTGGTTTTTCTTATTGAATCATAATGAGGTGTCAAATGTTGTGCAACAAGTTTATTATTCATTAATTAATTTCCTTAAATAGACTCTTAACTGTGAAAATTTTAATTTTCAGCTAGTTGTACATACTTATTTAAACTGACGGAATTGCTTTTAAATTAACATTTTCAGCCATAAACCCATAAGAATATAGGAAATTTCTGATTTTGTTTACAAAAATATCTTACTAAAAATGTTTTGTGACCAACGGTAGTTAACAGGTTTATTTAACCTATATTCTTTATGATCCAGGCCATCTGGAAAAGTCCAATTTATAGACTGGCCACTACGTTTTCTGGCGCGCTAAATTTCCTTTTAATCGCTTTTAGTTGATGCGGTAAACAAACTAGTGAAAATCAGTTTCATTTAAACATAGTACGCAATATCGAGGAATAAACATTTTTTATGGTGTTTACAAACCAGAAACAACATAATTGACTTTACTGTGGTATATGCACGGTTTTAGTGTTATTGTGGATGGATATACAATTTAACTAAGCTCAACATCAAAAACTAGTGCTATGCGCATAGGCAAACCGCAGCGTACAATAAGACTACATATTACCGACAAACAATATGTACACACAATAAAATCACTTTGAATTAGACGATAGGAGTAGCTCTAACAAGATTATACTTATCGACGGTAAATCGTTATCCAATTACCCGTTTAGGTTAGCATCGAGGTCGGCAAAAGGAATATACAATCGAGCTTAGCGTTCATACCAAAGTTAAGTAGGTAAACGCGGTGTTTTCCTCGTAGCCGTGCGAACTACTGACAATTATTGTAAATACCATTATTATTATATTATGATATGTTGGCCAACATAATACATACAGACAACAAGTGATTCACACCAGCAGGAGTAATTATTTCGCTAAACGTACCGTCGGTGTTGTCCTCGTTATTATTCAACAGTATTCAAGAATATAACCGTATTTTAGCTTAGTTGCGGAGCGAATGTGGTATAGATTTCATTTATACTATAGATATTTTGTATTGATGTGTCTCATTCTTGAAGTGTGTCTATAAGGGCATGGCCGTTTTCCGCCAAAACCGAACCTTTCCCTTTCCCGCCGATTCACTTTTCCGCCAATTATAAAAATGAATTCAAATTAGTCGATGAATTGAGTATAAGCAGCCCATTTCCCAAACTAATTATCAACATTTTATGAAATTTTGGAAAAATAAGAAAAAATTATTTAAACATTTCTAAAACAACTAGAGATATAACATACAATTATTTTTAATTGTCCTATACTTTGTCATTGTCCAACAATGTTCAAAACAAATTCAAGATTACAAAACTAAGCCAAGTGGAAATAATGAAATACACATTTGTTATTAACTTTATAAACAACACATTATATACATTTAATATTTTTTCAAAAAAAAATTAGGAAACAAAATTGATGATGTAACTGTTATCTATTTTTAATATTTTAATTATTATTATGTCATTATTAACCACGATTTTATAAAAAAAAAACTTGTTTGGCTTAAGTGTTTTATCAGCTTAGGCGGAAATTTATTTTCTAAAATTATCATGTACAAGTTTATTTTTAAAACTTATTATGAGTCGTAATAAACATAATATTAAAAATAGTTGTATGTTATATCTCTAGTTATTTTAGAAATGTTAAAACAATTTTTTCTTATTTTTCGAAAATTTCAAAAAGTGTTGATAATTAATTTTGGAAATGGGCTGCATTATACTTAGTTCATCGACTAATTTGAATCAGATTTTATATTTGGTGGAAAAAGGAATGTAGCATTATCTAATTTGGCGGAAAAGTGAATCGGCGGAAGAGGGAAAGGTACAGTGTTGGCGAAAAGGATCTCGCCCGTTTAGAATGGAACCTTGGATAATTTAGTAGATCCACAAGATTGTAATTTATAACTTATAGATCATAAATGTCAAAAAATCAGTTCAGGGCAGAGCTGTCCAAAAATAGCCAGCAGAGTTACCCAAAAAACTGAGCAAGTGAATTTGATCATTTTTGGGTTTTCCGATTTTCTCATTTTCTCACACAAAAAGTTGCATATTTTCTCAACTTATCGACTAGACATTTTTACATATTTAATGTAGTGATGCAAATATTTCATTTGCAATTATATTGTAGAAAAGTGAATACACTACGTTTTAACAATAAGCGAAAACTGTTTTTAATGATTAAATTAAATGTTATACCAATTTTATCGTTGAAAGCAGATTTTTTATAAGAATAATAGACCAAAAATTGTGGGCAGCATGTCAGATTTTAAGACACACAATGTATGTATACCGCTACTCCATCACTCTGAACGTTCCAGGACCAAAACATACATTGTTATTACAGAGGTGAATGCGCGGGGGGTCACGACCTTATAGTGCATTGACTAAAAATATTCAAACGAAAGCGACAGCTGCTGCTGGCAATAAAAACAAAATAAGATCACTTTAAAAAGTTATATACAAAAGTACTTTCACAATTTTACCCGGGTATAATAATATGCGTGTGTCATATACCTACACACAAAACTGGTTTCAGACGGGTTACCCGAGTCTGTATTACAGCGAATGAATAACATAACATACGACTTGTAATAACAATAATATATTATAGCTATACATGTATTTATACACAGAAGTACCGTATTACTGACAAGCTATGGCTGTTGTTGGGCAACGTTTCGTATTTCATAAGTTGCAAAAAAAATCAGGTGGTAGATATACAAGTGTTACACAGGAAACGTTTATTCGAAAACCAGAAACAGCAGTTTAGTTGAGTTCATCATAATGTTATGCAGCACACCACGACCTATCCCAACATAGCAAAACAAAAATACTCACCAAATTGGTACATATATACACAAATAGTATCCAAGGTTATTTTGGAAGGATTAGAGCAATATTTGCAATAATTAAATCAAAATCGGTTTGTGGTGTTGGAAAGGAGGTCCCCCATGATCATGGTTGGCAAAAAAAAATCTAGAGGATTTTTGCTTGAAATATGTGTTTTTTAAGGTTTATACTTTATGTAAACTTAAGGCGTAGTGGTACTTCGAAAACCTAAGCGTAAGCAAAATTTAGTGTAAATAGCTTTAGATAAAAAATATCAAAATTTAGTCACAGTTGATTTAGGGTTGATTTTCAAAGTTCGGATATACAAAACACAATAACTGGTACAATTTTTGAAGACTTGAAAAAATGCTATACTAATAAACAAATATTTGAGTAGAAATATTGTATAAAAACAATACTAAAAGAAAAAATCTATGAAATTCGAAAAATTATATCGGTTTTTTTTAAAACTAATTTTTGACAATTTTAAATGACAAATATTTGTAATTTAGTTGTATAATATCTACAAATTTTATCTCAATGTATTAATAGTTAAAACACTTTTATATAGGTAGCTTAAATAACGTTTTTTTTTATTTTTATAGAAATTTGATTTTTTGTGGTTCCTTTCTTTGTGTTTAACATTTTTCGATGGACGGCAAAATAATATTGTAAGACCAGACTTCCAACTGCAACACTTATACAGCAGACCTACCCGTACGATGTTATTAAAGTATATCGAGAACAAAACTTGGACGCGTTCCCAACAGACGTTAGGAGAAAATTTAATTATACTCAAAACGCAATCATACAGAGCACTACCGTAGAAGGAATGAGGTATACAGTATGTATGCGAGCATACCACGTGTACCTCTATACTAGGATATTAGAAACTCCAATAGCCGCCAAAGTCGATTAACGCGAACCATATGGCTATTTTTCTTTTTCTGTAGGTCAGTGTACCACCGCTTTCCTGATAGCGCGATCCGGCACCAAGGCAATATATTAGGTATACTGAAGTATTAATGCATGCCCAGTCGATTATTATTGTATCTATTGTTAGGTCTGTTGACTTAGGACGAATAATTTCAAGTAAACCACCGTCGGAAAACAAATGAACCGTACAGAGTGAAAAAAAAGCGCGTGCCGGCAGAGGGCCACGAGTCATATTAGGAGTGTACATAGGAGAGAAAGCAAAACAACGGTATTGTGTGACAACAGGAGAGAAAGCGAAATGGGTGCCGCGACCCCAACCTAGACCAATATAGGGCGACGACGTGTAAACCTAAGAATACTTAATGACCATTCAATGGTGTTAACCGTCCATTTAGTCGTCTCGGTCAAAACTTAAAAAAAAAGCTTAAAATATTCTTAAACTAGGATCTAAAGTAAGATTTAGCAAATGCAATTTTAAGACGTTGGCACAAACCCGAACTCCAAAAAACTCAAGTTTTCTTTGTTTAAATCCAGAAGATGTTTGGTATTTACTCGAAAATATGAGTTTAAGTATATCCAAAAAAACTTAGCTTAGACAACCTTTTTTTAAATACAAGTTTAGTCAACTTTTTTAAATGGCAACAACTCGGGTTTTTTGTCTCGTTATCGTCGTCAGATTTCAAAGTTGGTGTATTATACAGTTTTAAGCAAGTGTCAAGATCAACTAGATGGGTGATAAAATATAATTGGTCGAAATGTGTAAATGTTTAACACAAGTTAAACGATAGAGGGCAATCTGTTTAAAGTATTTGAAATGTTCAGCAGGCCGGCATAAATAATTATACACAGAGAAACTACGCGACAGAACAAATAGAACGTAATAAGCATCTACAATTAGTTTAAAAAAAAAGCCCACTAAGCCTCTGACCGAAAAAAAAACGTTTACTAAACAAAATATACATGGCGTATCAAACAATGGTAATGAATTTTAAAAAGATAAATTTGATGAAATGAGATAAAATACCTAACTGAAAAACTCGTGTTTTCAATACATGATGACAAGTTAATAATAATAATATGGCCTTAATGACTATAATTACCAATTGGTAAAAAAAACCCAAATGTTTGGTGTTTACCCAAAATTATAGGTTTTACATGGTTTTTAACCGTATATGTACATCTTACAACACTTTGGTCGAGCTTTTTTGTAAAAAAAAACCCCGTCTATTGCCAACTCAGTTCATTACAGTCATCAAACTATTAAATAAACTGTGTATTTGCATAGTAATTAAAACAAAAGCGGCTTGTCGGTAACGTTCGTTTTGTTTACGTTCACCATTTCTTTGAAAGTATGCGGTGCAAATACTACTAATAATATAAGCAATTAGGCTATGCGCGTAATTAGTAATTACCTATTTTTATTTTTAATATTAATTTATTATTTCCCTATTTCCTAGCAAAATGTAAATAAATACCGAAACGGTCCGGAGAAATAACCGCCGCTCTTTAATTATATTATTAATAATAATAATAAAACTATATATTATGGTATATACTGTATATTTATCTGACTTGTTATTGCTATAGGGTATAATAATTGCTCTATGCCATCAATTAGGCACAAAAACACATTGACCGCTATAAATCTTTTAATTATAGTTTTCTATTTATAAGTATATATTAATATTTATAGCCATGCATTTAAGGTTCCGTGAATACACCGGCAACCGGAATAATATAAATCAAAATATTCTTGTGTTTTTTCTTTCAAAAATTTGATTTTTTAATTCAAAATGTCAAGACAAAATTGCGTGGTAACTCAAAATTCTGACAACTTCCAAAATGCTACTAAAATGTGTTACATTGAATATGTTTCGTAGGTCTTTATCGACTTATCTTCCCTTATTATTCATTACTATCACCGCTACCATATTTCTTATCGACTGTTGTTTTACCCTATTTATCTTTATCAATTGTAAATTGTATTGCTATCTGTTGAAATCCAATTAATGTTAATATAAATATTGGAAAAAGAGACCAGTTCTATCAATATGTTTATAGATAACAGTTAATTAAAAATACAAACCACCATGAAAGTTTTTTTTAATTTTCGTATGGTTTACACTTTTTAAAATACTTTGTAAGCTAATTATTTTATTTTATGGTACTTATTTTCTGTATTTCTACTTGCACAGACAACTAGAGGAATATCACAAATATAGTAATTATCGGGGGTAAATACCTTATTTCTCATTGTCAATCACGGCTCTTATTTCTTATCAGATCGTCCTCCCTTTTAATCGACATCATTATCACTATATTACAATTTATATACCTTAATCAGTTTGTTACCAGCCTCTCAATTTCGTGTCTATTTTAATAGGGTTGTAATGAGTAATGTGTAGCCGACATACATTTCAGTTATTTCTAGTAATCTTTCTAAACTTTCTTCTTCTACGTTTATCGTCATTACCACAGTTAGCCAAAACATTTACCAAACCTTCTTTTATTTATTTTTGGGAGTTTTTCCAAAAAGAATCAGTAAATACCAAACGTTCTACAACTGAGAACAAACAATGGCGCTGCTTCCGCCAACGGATGAATCACGCAGTCAATCGTTTTCAGATGTTTTCGTGTGTGCATATATATATAATATAATAGGTGAGTCGTGAACGTCTCTGATGTATGTATATATGCGAGTGTGAGTGTAGGTATTATCTTACAAGAATTCCTACTGTGGACGACAGACATACAGGCCTTATTTTTGACCAGCAGCTATACAGACCAATAGACAGATAATATACCATCTAGTGTACATACATATTATTATAGTAGTAGGCCGCCGTTCGCATTTTGTTTGTTCCCCGTCGTTTTTCAGACTTCAAAAGAAAACGGGAGTACCTATTTAATATTATTATACTGAATTGAACTAGGCGGCACGAGCACCACGTTGTTGTAGTAAACGTTATAATATTGAGGTGGAAGAAGAACGAGAGGAAAAAATATACGTCAACGTGTCGTCAGATGATAAACGATCGAGGCGTAGCGACACACGACGAACTCTATCTGTACAGCTGTACACGTCTCGTACAATAATAATAAGAAGAAAAATAAAAAAGAAAGATACCTCTGCAACACAGCGACTCGCCATATTAAGTGCATCCATTTATCGTGAGAATTTAACAAAAATAAACCATAGTAATAATAATATTATATACTCCCCCCCCCCCGTTCACTCTTGTCAAACGACAAATGATTCCGTCCACGATACCATTCCCATATCAATAGTAAACGTCTTAAATCACACGTTTGTCCAACACAAGGTCTTCTCCATTTTTCATATATTGCTGTATACCGTCATCGTCATTATTGTAAAACGAGGGACAAGGAAGTGTCTACAATAGTTTTGTGTAACTTGATCAACAACTTAATAAAGACATCTAGGTAAAACGATCTGCTAACCTAACCTACTGAAAAAAAAAACTGCTGAGCTGATCATTGGCCTGATACGTTTCGCACAAAAAGTAAAATTAACTTTCTTTAGGTTCGGTCTGCTTTCTCTTTTGCACTTATAACAGCCTTTTCAAAGTCAATATTTATGATTTTCGGGTTTGCCCGCCCAAGTTGACAATAACTCGGGTTTTTAAAAAAAAAAAATTGATCCAGTTAAGTTACTAGGGGTTAATATAAACCCAATAAAACCCATATTTTTTTAGTAAATACCGAACATGTCTTGGGGTAAACAAAAACCAAAAATTGGATTTTTTTTCGCTTCAGTTTTTTTATCAACTTTTGGTTACACAATTTGTTCTACGCACTAATCAATCATAGTAGTAAGCATTTATTATCCGTCGTGTTGTTATTAGGTAGAGTTGCTTCTCATTCGTACTAAAATGTTTGTTGTAATTATTGAGGTAGTTTTTAAGTATCGATTTTAATAATGTACAATATGAAATATACTAATACGTCTGATTTTATTAATATGTTGTTTGTTCATTATAATTTAGTGGCATTATGATAATTTTTTTGTTTTTGTAATTTTTGACCTGGGATCGTTACCTATATTGTTTCTTGATCCCTATTAAATGAAGGTATATATCAATAAAGTCCAAGCAAAAACCATGTCTGTGAAAATGTTTCCTAAGACACTGTTTAGGTGAGAGACTTATGCATACTAATGTTTGTCAAAATATTTCCCCGAATTTGCATTGATTGAAGGGCTTAGCTTGGAACGTTAAAGGCATAGACAAAACATAACCGTTTCTCAGAACTGCGAACGCGTTTTTGTATGCAAGTTATGTACGCGATTTTTAAATACACAATCGATTGTTCGTCGATTAGTTCACAAATTGTACTAGTTTTTTCTTTCAGTAATCGCTAAAAAAAAAAATATGTAAAATCATGAAAAACCGAGCAATAGCGATGTGCCAGACCACCACATAGACGGAAGGATAAAACAAACAGTAATTATGCAAATCCAAAGACAATGACTGAAATACAATAACTCCGGTCATATGTAATGTGGGCCGGGTCAGCGTTGAATTGAAGTGTCGATATTGAAGTGTTTGCAAATATTAATTCTACAAGGTCCTGATATTACCTGCCTAATGCAGTGTTCGATCAATCAATATTGGAGATCACGGGTTATACTGAACGAGTACCTAACATGTACAATGTACACATTACGTTATAACTTATAAGGTACACGTGTATAATTAATAATTATACTTGAATCTCTACACGCGAGCACTTACAAATGGAAGTCTCTTCTGTCAAGTGTCCATTAGACATATTATACAACAATGTCGATAAATCAAAAAATGACGATGACAAATTTTAAAACACACCTTCGGTTAACAATCAATGCGCGTCTGAAAATAATTATTGTAAACGTTGTAGTAGGAAAAAAATCCAGCTAGATTTGCTCGTGTACAAAATTACTGCAAAATCATAATGATGATAAACATATAAAAAAAAAATGTTAAGCTATTACAAAAGGTGAGTAAACGATAGTCTCTTTGGTTCTTTTAAGTTATCAACTTTATTTCATTGTCACATTACATGACGCTTATTGTTGATTTTTTTAATAATAATAATTATTGAAAAATAATCGATTATATTTGATTGATCTGTTACATTGTTATCTCACAAATATCACCATTCATCACTTAGTGTACACGTCGTGTCGACAAAACTTGTCTTATCAAAGAAAGCACATTTCCTTGAAATGAACGATCACCTGTCAATAGCAGAATGATGAGTGAAAATGAGTGTTTAAAAATAATCAGCAAATGTTTGCTATTGACCCAAAAATATGGGTGTTATGGGTTTATGCATACTCAAAAACCTAAACTGGGTAAAAAACAGGTTATTGACAACTTCAGTATAAACTGTAAACTCATAATTATTAAATGTGAATACAAACTATATTATGAAATATTGTTAAATGTAAATATATACTTTATGGTAATACGATTATATTTTGTTACCCACACCGCACACGGTACCATTTTAGACACTATTTCTATATAAACTTAAGGAGGGGGAGGTCTTGTTCAATTGTTCTCTATTGTATGATTCCTAGTTTAACCATTCTACCTATACACTATTGCGACAAAATATATTTGAAACAATGAGTGCGGTCACATCAAATTTTAATATGTTAATATATTACAATATATATTATTATTATTATATATATAATGTACATAGGACAATTTGTATTGTAATGTAAATTCTATGTTGAACGTGAAACAGAAAAACCGTGGCCGGATGTGTGCTGATACCTATTGTAGCGTGATTAATTGCCGCCGCCTTGACCCGGCACACGTCCCCATAATATATAACCGAGTCTAATTGTTAAGAATATGCTCATAATTTCAACTAATTAAGTTTTTAGGACACTATGTATGTATATTCCATCCCATGATTCTGGTCAAACGTAACGACATCGCCGTTCGAGAGTGCGCGACGCAAGCAATAGGAAACAATTAAAAAACTAAATTAGTTACCTCAATTAAAGGCATGTTATATTAACTAAATAGTCGAGCGACTCGGCGATAACCCGAAACTATGGATCTGACACTAACATCGGTCGTTTACGATTATTTTTAAATTGGAAAAAAATGTTTCGTTAAAACTTGTTTTATACATTTTTAAATAGTGTACCAGCAATACTTGGTCATTATATTTTAAGTAAAAACAAATATTTTTAAATACATATTTAAATAACAACTTAAAATTATTTATGTACATTTTCAGGTTTTAACTCAATTAATTTCTTATTTAAATAAAAATAAAAATAATTATTTAGGTTAAAAATTAATTTAATAAATGCTCAAAAAATAAAAAACACTGGTTGGACCATCAACCAATAATTATATTTAATACATGTATTAAAACATCGAACACTTGATATTTGTTACTTGTATTAATTAGAACAAGTTATGATATCGATACATACATATATCAAGTATTATGTATCTGTACTGGAAAAAAGTATCAATGCCAACCTGTGATCATAGTTTAATACTAACTTTTAATTAATTTTTGTTCTTGTATGTACTTCACAAAACGATCATGTTAGCTTAGATCAGTATACTTTTTGTAATATTTGGTGTCAGGGCTGAACTCCGTTCACTGCCTATTATAATAATATTATACTACCAACACTATTGGTCGCCTCCTTCCCGTTTACCCCTATGCTGGTATATAACCGCAACCGGTACAATTTAAATGTCACATTTATATTAGAGTTTAGAATGCCGCGCTGCGTGGATGATGCGGCCGGCGGTTAACATTAGTTTTTTTTTATAAGAAATACATTTTTTTATAATAGAATTATTAATTCTAACTAAATAGCGACTAAACAATAGTTACAAAACAAATGTTTTTATCAAACAAAGCGCACCTAATCAAACCTGGACACTAGTTAAAAAAAAAAACAAATTAATTAAATATCGTTTCATCATTTTGTAGTATGCCAAAAAAAATTGTCACACAGCCTGATGTCACGGCTCGTTATGAGTGCAAAAAAACATACTTGCAAAACGGTTTATAGTGCAAATGTTAACAACCCATCATTGTCCAAAACACACTATTTCCTACTATTACAGACACAAATATTATAATTATTACTCAAACATGAAATATTTGTATAAATGAGCCGAGCCAGTAAATACACATAATAACCGTATATTTTACAGCCTCGTTACGGCGCATGTGAATGTATATACCAATCATTACGGTGCACCGCAATGGTTTTCATTAGGACCTTCACGACTGACTATTATAATCACAATAATAATATGTATTAAGTATATAATATGTATGCATATGGCGTGCAGCGTGAACTTCTGTTTAATGCAAGTGAAAGTAACGGGTCAAATCCATTGACGTTAATAGACGGCGTTTTTCTTTTTGTTTTTTTATTAATATAGCACCGTTCTCGTGCACGCCAGTTGTACAAATTCAGACCTATATTGACTGCTGTCGTTTTTCAACAGTTGGCATACCTATAGAACTTTCGGTTATGGACAGCGCCGACAGCCCTACTAGAGGAAATGTATGCGCATAAGATATTTCGGCATTGCCAACCAAGGGAAAAATAGTTATTTAAAACAAGTTGTCTGACGCTAATGACTATCATCGTAGATCGACCCCGAGATAATCTTAACCCGATAGGTATGACCAAGTTGCAAGTTGCAATTGAAAATTGAAAATTAGGCCAAATAACTGACGTAAAGGTAACCCAATAAAAAAAACATCCCTTATATAAATCTAGTTTACAGGGCGCATATTTTTTCATTTTTTATTTTGTAAAACATTTGCATTCAAATATAATTAAATTATATAAGACATATTATGTATATTTAGGCTTCCGACAACGGTTTTGAAAACATGTTTTTCGAATGGACAACCTGGAGGAGGGATCAACCGAAAACTTTTTTATTTATCACATATTAAGCATTTAAAAAAGTAGTTTATATTTTTAAAAAATTAAGTTAGAAAAACCTGGTGTTATTAAAAAAACCTGACCTAAATCCTAACTAAGTTTGTACCTATATGTAATATATAACCCGAAAAAAACCCATATTTTTGATAAATACCTAATATTTTTTATGACGAAACAAAAAAAATGACGGATAAAAATACATTATGGGGACATATTTTATGCTCGCGACAGTATACAACTTGTAACCCGAGTTTTAATTTAATTTTGGAATGTTATAGCAGTCTAAAAACTTGTTTTATGTATTGTCGATGATACTCGTGGCCGCGATTGACTTTACTTCATAATATGTAAAAAAAAAACATTATCCACCAACAACATTGTTCGGTTACGATCGACACTACTATAATAAAATGTAAACAAATGCTATATAGTGTCGAGGTTTCTTCTTTAAACGGTGTGCACTGTGCACAATACGTTTTCGATTGGTAAGCATTGAGAGAGATAGAGAGAGACAGGGAAAAGAGTAGTCTGGCGTTTGGTTTAACAATAGGCGCGTATCGGATAACGTTTATCTACGACCGAAAATGTTTGGTTATTTTTTAAGACAATGGGTAAAGCGACAAGAATGCCGCTGCCGTCGTGGTCGCCCGATATTGCGAACAAAAGATCCGTTCATCTTTTGTTATACCGTATATGAATAATATTGTTTTTTAGGTCTCGTACATGACATTATTATTATAATATTATCGTTACAATTACAATTATTATTATTATCACCTGGGTGCGCGTCGGTTTTTTTTTGTTTTACGACAAAGTAGTTTTTATTTTGTTATTAAAAAAAAAAAAATCTAATAATAAAACGACGATGATGATGACGAAGACGAACGATAATGAATAACACAGGTTGGGTTACACGGTGGACAGACACGTAAGCACAACGTGGGAGGACAAAGGACATGACATTTTTTAGAAATATTGGCTAAGTTGATGCAAAAACAAAATCCTTTTTGGCCAATGTACAGAGAGGAGACTGGTAAAAAGCATATAAAAATAACGAATAACGGTGGCCGACAGACGGTACCGGCAGCTGTAAATAAAACAACCGGCGTGGTGTGCACGCGTTGTGACGCATACTGCCGGGTAACTGCACAAGGGGAGGTGACTGCGGGGTGGGCGCATAGCACTCACAGTTTACATTACACAAGGAACCGACCGAGTGGCGAGACATCTGCAACGGGGTCTGTTAGTATGTATATGCCTAGTCGAGGCGGTCCCGTAGGTTGTTTTTACCGCATGTCTATACCGCAAGGCGGTCCACCACAAAAAACTATATAGGATGTGGCTGTCAAGCCAGCTCAAAATTTAACATACAAAACAGTGTACTGTGCCCGAAAAATGTGTTCAACAATAGTATTTTTTCTGTCCAGTTGACTTTGGTAATGAAAGTTGTTTAATTCGACGGTCTCGCCAATTCAAAATTTGTGTTTTTTAAACCACAAGTAGATATTAAAAACATAAGGGAACCGAGCTCAGCGGCCCTGCAAATCGCAGAATTCTCAAACTCATTAAACATGGTCTAAAAATCTATACAAATTCGTTTTTCTACAAACGCGGCCAAGGCGACACGCAAATTGAAATCGTTTGTCCGCAAAAATATAAAAATTGTAATAGTTTTAGCTTAAACGCTGTGTATAGTTATTGTACGACTCGGCATGACTGGCATACTGAACAATATTCTTCTATTTTAAACCGTGCTACTTGTATGGTTATTAGGCATTAGCCATATATTATTAAAATAAAATTGCGCGTTTCATTCTATAACCAGTGTTTCAGTTTGTGCAAAACAGCAACGACCGTCAATCAAAAACAACTCTGTTATTTGGAGTCTTAGTAATATTATTTTCAGACACAGGAAAACGATATCAAAGTGTCAATTATATTAAATTGATCGATTATACAAATTGTCAATAAAAGATTAACTGTCAATGTAAACGGAGTTGGCGAAAAATACTTAAACCCAAAAATAAGCCTGTAAGTTATTTTTGTTTAAGCCTTGCCATTGTTTGGTATTTACACAAAAATAATCGTTTTATTGGGGTTAAGCATCTCCAAAAAAACAACTAGCCAGTTTTTTTTTTTTTTATAGGTTATTGACAAGTGAGAATGACAATTTTAATGACAAAAACATTAAGTACTAAATTGATAGGTGCATTATGATTAATGTATGTATCAAGATTTTTGTACTTACTCTGATTATTATTTTTTTTGCTATTCGACTTTCAGTTTACCAAACGATAAAACACTACAAAGAGCCATCAAACTAGCTCAAAACAGTGGCTAATTGAAAAAATCAAACTTGGGTCTAGTTCAGGGTGTGCCTTCGATTTTACGAGCCATGTATAAGTATGTAATATAACGTGCTGACACGGAGTAAAAGTAGTAAAAAATGAAATAAAACACCAAGAACGTTACGTTAGTCATCAGCCGGAAAGTACCAAAACGGGTCGAAATAATATTTTTTTTATTGTCGGAACAAACAAATATACAGATAAAATATTTTGTATTTTTCTGGCGATAACAAGAAATCGTCTGTGTTGCAATTCATCGGTCTAGAGTCTAGACTCTGGTTAGTTAAGTTCTTTAAGTATATAAAAAAAAATGTTTAATACAATAATCGAAACTAAAGCTCTTAATTCTTTATAAACAAGCGAAGAATAGGGCTTAGAACAACAAGACAAATATCTCTTGTAATAAATTCCAACTCACCACTGTACTCTACTCTGACCTTTTAGTTTATTTAAAATTGTTCGTCCATACTTTGTAAAATAACGTTTAAAAATTATTCACGGAGAGAAATGTAAAATTGAGAATATTGGATGAATGTAATCTGCATTGTCATGATTAAAACTGATGTATAAAAAAAACATTTTTCGTTATTTAAATCACAATTTTACTCCAGATAGCTTTTTTCGTGTTTATAATATAATTCTCTCAACATAAATATTACATACTATTATCCTTAAGTATTGACAAATTTAATGAGTATAGAATTTTATCAATTGTATGATATACAATACAGCTAATGCTTACATAATATTATTCGTCGGGTTTTCGTAGACATATTTTTTCTTTGCCCACCATTGTTGCTGGATATTATTTGCAATAATCTGTCGGCTGTGAATGTTATTTCAAAGTTGAATTTTTAAAAAGTTTTGTTTACAAAAAATCAAGGAAATGATTGAAGTGTTTTTAACAAATATTCCAGATTATATCGATGCGAAATTGAAACAAGTCGCGTTTCCCAGTCGCGTGTCCACGGTAAAACGCGAAGATGCGGTTTTCTTAATATTATCAATTCTCATAACATTAAAAAGAACAAGCTAGCTCATAGAAAAAAAGCACTACTACTTTATTTTCTACCGGTTATACTTGTAACGACACAGTCTCCGCGTTATGTATGCGCTCAAAATGATTACCTTCACTAATATTATGCACGTTAAAACGTCAAATACACATGTACTAGGTATCAATTATCTATATTTATATTAATTTTTATTATACAACGGTAAAACGATAATATTGTTATTATGCATCGCTTATGTATAATATTATCCAGATTTGTGGTGCCGTAACAGCTGGAACGCACAATTACTTTATACTATCACACTAAACCGGTAGTAATATTATTATTTAAGGTTAACATCGACCGATTACCGGATATGCGTTGATTCCCGAACATCCGTATCATAACAATTAGAAATTTCCGAAAAACAGTATATTATAAAAACCAGTGAGCAGACCTGTTCGCGCCATATTATTTGCAGTTATAACTCGATGACCAATTAGTGTTTATTGAGAAAACCTGTTACAAGTAATTGAACGTTTTGTGAAGATCTAATTAAATGGAAAAATAATTTAAAAAAAAAAGTATTCTAGTCGCGGTAGAATTTACAGTAGACCCAATTTTAGTACAATTGCAACTGCCCCAAAAACAAGATTCCACGATACGGGTTTTTAATCATTTCATGTACCTACCAAATCCCCCCCAAAAAAAATAGATATTTTTGCCTGGGAAAAGCAAATTTGACACCACATAAACAGAGTTGGCAAAAACAAAAAACTTGGAAACTATAAAAAAAACTCGATAAAATCCATATTGTTGAGTTAACAGCTAAGCATATTTTTCCTGGATTTCTTGAGGTTTGACTTTTGGGAATTTTTTCCCACCTCTGCCGCCTAACTTTAAATTTTATAGGCGATCAACGTTGTTTTGTTATTTTTAATTCTTGTAATTAATTTGTATTGTTTGGTAATGAACCGAATTCATCGGCATAGCCTATGAGAGGCACGTGCCGGCAGTACAATTTTTATTTCGATTTAAAATTAATCAATTTTTATTTTTTTGTACCATTATCATACATCTGATTTTTTTTAGTTATTTTACGTGATAAGATCAGTTCTAATGTTTTTGCAACCATGAAAAATTACCTTGAGTTAGTATACTCCGATTTTACAGTGAACGAAAGTCTGAACAAATCAAAAATTATAAAATCAGTAATGAGTAACGCAAAGGAAAATCGTAAAGCAGAATTGTCAAAAAAAATATCAGGCGGGCTCAACAATTGGGAATTTTATGCCTGGGTTTTTTTGCATACCCATGAGTTTCTTATTGCGAACTCTGAATAGGAGTGAAAATAATACACCGATCACATAATAAAATCTAATAAATTAATATTATAATACTGTTCAAGTGCTTATTTCATATTGCAATCTCGATACGAATATTGTCACATGCAAAGTATTTGTTTTATCTATATTTTAGGACTTCAATACAATAGGAATATTGTAATTTTCATCAAACCAACAGGCGTTTCTGCTAAGTGCTGCTTTAACAGCTTAAATCAACACGAAGTCATAATTTAAATTTTTCAAACGCAAATAACGACAGAAGGTACATAAAAAATAAAACATGATTCATCGGCGATTTCAGACACTTGTTAACAATTGTGTGGTTTTTTCGAATAGGTTAGTAGCGGCTTTTTCGTCTGTTCAAATTTTCAGACGTCTATCGCAAATCCTATCAGTATATTATATAATAGTTATAAAAAATACCTTGATGATTAACTCTATTTCCGGCACATGCCCGTTTTCTTCGATTCCATTGCCATTTGTGTGGGATATATCTTCGTCGGCCATAGTGTCTTCTATGAATAAGGAACACACGTTTGAATCACGCTAAAAACGTTTTACAGCGAATCGCAGCGTACTACTCGATTAAATAAATTTAAAAAAATATATATGTTTATTTATTACAACTTGTTTTATTATCACTACTACTAAAAGAAAAACGACGGACGATATAACACAGGACCGTTCGGCAACCAACCGCGTCACTGATTGACGATGACAAAAAAAAACATTTATGTTTACACGGACTGTCCTTGAGTTGAGTTTCGAATACATGTCATGGCAGAACAAATGTTTCTGCGACTGTTTGTTCCATGCTTTCCCGCGATCTCCATTGATAATAAAATAATGGATGGCACATCAAGCTTATCGTCTGAGAATAAAGTGATAACATTTTAAAGGTTATGAGGGTTCTTTTATTTTCACTGTTTTACATACGTCATACATTTAAATAGTATTCAACAATTATAAATGATTAAAGTAAAAATATTAAGCAATTGACTAATAACATATTATAATATAGTTATTTTGTACATCGACTGTAACAAAAACGTATGACGTATTATTGTATAAATCATATTATAATAACTTTTGTACCTATAACCTTAAAAAAGACCTTTTACCATCTGTC
Organism: Adelges cooleyi; assembly: GCF_023614345.1. NCBI lineage: Eukaryota > Metazoa > Arthropoda > Insecta > Hemiptera > Adelgidae > Adelges > Adelges cooleyi. The sequence continues at coordinate 4,695,769 of NW_026095751.1, forward strand.
TCTCTCAAACTCATATAATCTAAATTTTATATCTTTCTCACTCTAGCCTCCTCTCCAAAACAGACTGCGACATCTTGCAGTAATAATATTGGCTTGTCCCATAGACCTATCTTTATAGGTCTATGGCTTGTCCTATCCATTTTTTTATAATCTCCCGGTTGCCATGACGCGACGTGAAGACGTACATAGTAACTAGATAACAAACTTCATTAATCAAAAATTAAACGAAACGAAAAAAAATGTTTCATTTAATTTGTAGTGTAATCGCACCGGCAGCCTTAAGAGTTTAGCAGGTGGGATAAAAACGATAATGAAATATTGATATTTTTGGTATCGACATGCAATAATCATAGATATAATATGATATATCGATATCACTATAGCCTATGGAATTAACTGTTAACTGCAGCTTAAATGTATTTACTATTTACGTTTAATATTCCGTAAACGGCGATGATAAAATATTTGATACATTTTTTAAGAATTACTAATGAAACTTTTGAAATTAAATATCCAATCGAATTTTTCGGTTATTTATGAATATATTAATTTTTTCTTATTTGATTCCTTTCTTATTTTTAGTTTGAACAGTAGCATTAAGCTAACTTGCAGTATTAAAACTCTTCAGTTATTTTTAAAAAATACATTTTTTCCCTCAACCATTTACAAAATTAAACATATATTACCAATTTTTTTTTTAATAACATCAAGTAATATGACTATAAATAAATAACACTGTTAAATAATTAATTTTGTTAATTTCATATATAACACCAATTAATTTAGTTATTTAAAAACAGATTCAGAAAATGTGTCAAATTAAAAAAAAAAACATTTATAAAAAAAAATATGAACTTAAAAGTGAACTCCCTTACATTGTTAACAAAACATTAAAAAATGAGGAATATAAAATGTTTTGAACAAAATATGTAAAATTTTACATACAATTTCTAAGTACAAATATTATACTATTAATAACAACGTTGATAAATTTTTTTCTTAATTTGTACATGGTATAAAACAAATATGTTGACAACAAAATTAATTATAGAAGAAAAATATATAAATCTATATTAAATAATGAAAGTTTATACATACAATACAATGATAATTAATGAACATATTTTGCATGAAAACAATTTTTTAAATTATAATATACAATTTATTATGAAAACATTTAAGCTTTAACTTTTTTATTATTTTTTTTTGAACCCTGTTTTTTTCTTTTTCTCTTTTTATTATTCTCGCTATCGCTAGAAGATGAATTTGATGTAATTGACGTACTTCTTTTCTTCTTTTTAATATTTTTGTATACTTTAACTATTTTTTTTTTATGACGTCTTTTGTGATTACGATCAGAGTTAGAACTAGAATCTCGATTCTTCACCACTTTAACTAGTTTGCCTTTTTTATCATAATACTTGATTACTTTAGTATCACAACTAGAACTAGACGATGAGGTTGAACTTGAACTACTACTGGATGATGAACTAGATGAATCTGAACTAGAAGATGATGACGTAGAAACAGTACTTGAACTACGTGACCTTCTCTTTTTTTTTATTCCATTTTTAGATGCCTTTTTTTCATCCGATTTGGTTGATATTTCTTTATTAGATAATTCATTTTCAACAGTTTTTTTTCTTTCTTGTATTTTAATTGGTTTTCTATTTGATAGTGGCGTTACTTCTTTATTTAGTTTTTGTTTGGATAATCCATTTTCGTTATCATATGACTTACGCTTTGAACCATCGTTTGATCTAGAATATTTTTCGTTACTTGGCGATATGTGCCTTTTAATATTTTTATCGTCTTTTCTGGTATTTCTATCACGTTTTTCAATTTTTCTATTTCGTTCATCTTTATCATTTCTTCTACCGTTGTCGTATTTTTCATATCTTTTATCCTTTTCTTCTCTATCCCTTTTCTTTTCTCTCTCTTCCCTACTGTGTCGTTCGCTTTTCTTATCTCTGTCATCTCTTTCGTTTTTCTTCTCTCTATCGTTCCTATCATTCTTCTTTATGATTTCTTCCTTAGAATGCCTTCTATCGTTTGTATTTCTATCAACTCTTTGATGACTATCACTTTTTTCACACCTTTTATTTCTATCTTCATAATCATTATCTCGATGCTTGTATTTTTGTTCATCTTTTTTAAATCTTTCAGATTGATAATCAGATTTTTTGTCTCTGTTGTCATGTTTAGCTCTATCATTGTTTTTATTTTTATTTCTATTTTTCGAATATTTGTCACTTATGTTTTTACCTTCGTCTTCTTTATCCATATACTTTATTCGTCCTTTACCCAAATATTTAATTTTTGATACACTCTGACTGAAATCAACATGAATACGTCGATCGTCTATCAACACATTATCCATTTTTAAATAAGCGTCCTCACATGATTTCTGGTTGTCAAATTCAACAAAAGCATATTGCAAAGAGTTGCCAGATTTTTTGTCTCTTATAACTTCACAACTAAAATACAAATAAACTGAGCTTAAAATAAAATAACATTATACAATTGATAAGTTTAGGTTACCTTATAATTTTCCCAAATCTACTAAATATGATTTGTAAGTCATCGTCACTAGTGACTGGATTTAGCTTACAAACAAATAATACATTTTCAGGTGGAGCTATTTCAGCTGAAGGTAAATCTCCAACGATTTCTAGTATAGTGGCACGAGCTAACGCTTCTTTTTTTTCTCTTCTTTCTTCCAATTCAGCTATATCCACATCTTCTGTTATGTCTTCATCGGCTCCAATTCTATCACTCTACAATAAACAAAAGTATGTAATTTACAGTGCTACCATACAACCAACCAAATTCTATAATGTAATAATAAATTTACCTGCAGGACTTCTAAAGGTGGTTTTGGAGAACCATCGGGAATAATCAAACCATTGGGGTCGCTGTACGGATCATCTAAGATAATAGTATGCGTTATTCTGAAATATCAACATACGTAAAATAAAATATAATTCGACAAAGATATCAACAAGATTTTGCCAAAATTAAGTGAATTTTATCCTTAAATTAACAGAAATAATATTGAACTAAATGTTTAATAATTATAAAGAAATGATTTTTTATTGACGAATAATGCACTTTTTTTATAGAATCAATACCAAGTTTTAGTTATGTCAAATTTCATCAAAAAAAGCTAGATTAGTTTTATAAACTTAATTGGGTAAATACATTTTTCAACTTTAACTTCCTGTCACTATGAATAATGGTGAGATGGAGTCAAAATGAGGAAGAGAATTTGACAAAATTTAGAAGCGAGACTAATTTTTTGAAAGGGGCAACCCAATTTTTTTTTTTACAAATTTCTACATGTTATGACCATTTTTTACAAGTTTTAGTGTTCATGGTTCAAAACCCAATATACAGCTTTTAAAAATAATAAAAAAAGGAAATCTGAATTAAATAAAAAAGTGACTCAGACAGTTGAAGGTAGTTAAATTTTGGTCCGAGAATATTTGTCAACTTGATTCAGCCATTACCACATAGTTATAAGAAGGTAAAGTAAAAAAAAGTGCAACATCTTTAGATGTTTTCTTAATATTTAAGGGTGAAGATGTGAGCATTTTAAAATTTAACTTAATATTATCTTTTAAATTAAATAATTGTATTCAATTTTTTTTATAATTTATACATTATTCAAACATGTTTTTACCCAGGACTGGCACCTACATTACATAAACTGTAATAATAGATATTTTATCCATAGTTTTGAAATACCAACCTTATATCTTGGTATGGTCGATGACTGTTATCACAAATGGTCTCATTTAATTTGAGTAAAATGTCATGGCCTTCGGATATTGTTCCAAAAACAATGTGTTCATCTAATGAACAGGTTGTATCTTCTCCTAAAGTTATAAAAAACTGGGAACCGACTCTAAAAATAAGTAAATAAATAAATAATCTAAGTATTTAATATTACACGGTTACAAACTTGATTACATACAAGTTATCTCCGCAGTGTACCATTGAAACAAGACCAGGTCGATCATGTTTTATTTTTGGTTTTCTTTCCCCTTGATAGTATCTTGCGTCTTTACCAGAAATGATTCTAAATACAATTAATTAGGTAGTATTTAAGTTAAAAGAATAACATAAAACATAAAAATATAATGATTTATCTATACCCATAAACTGATTCTCCCCCACTTCCAGTACCAGACGGATCGCCCGTCTGTGCAACAAAGTTTGCTTCAATGTGATGGAACAAGCAAAAATTGTAGTACTTAATTTTGCATAATTTCAAAAAGTTTTTGCATGCTAAAACAAAAATTCATCATACTACTTAAGTATAAATAATTATAATTTAAACAATAAAAAAGATTTTTTTTTAAAACAATAAAATTGTTAAGGTTTTTGCTATAAACCTTGTTTATGGAAAATTTTAGATCATTAGGTAATAATTGTAGGTTATCAAATGAATTGTTCAAGTAGATGAAATCTTAAAAATTAACTGGTCATAGGTTAATTTATAGCCACTGTTTAAAAATGCACTCTAGATGCAATATTTATAAGACTGAACAACATATCATCAAACATATTTACCAACAATGTGAAATTATGAAAATGAAAACATTCAACCTCCAAGACAATTTTAAAACCTCTGAAACTAAATGTCTAAACGGTTACAATATTAAGCAAATGGTTAGCTTAAATTTGTATTATCAAACATTGTTAATGATTGTCACAAGTAAATTTTCTAAATTATTTCTAGTGTATACCCGGTTTTAAACAAAAAACGGTAGACCAGGCTACTGCAATGACCATTACAGGCTTTAGTTACCAGACAACCAAACTGGCTACATGGGAAGAAAACAAATATAACTCTATAACAAAAAATTAAAGGGTAAGAGCCCAGAGGATACAAGTGAAATTATTTCAAGAAATAGGTACTGGCTTATGAAATCTTTTTTTTATCTGTATTGGTTTAACAATTTGTAAAAAATATATTAAATAAAACTGATGAGCCTCCCCTTTACTTGCACACACACAAATATATATAAATAATAATATACTTTAAAATATAATAATTGTTTTGCTCTCCTGCTTATTATTTAACACAATTAACCAGTATAATTTTGATTCTCACATATTGGTTTAGACTATCATTATGATGTTGTTTTGAAATAGTGGATTGAATACTCACAGTGAGGTCTTGTTTCTGTGAACAGATCAATTGTCAAGTCTCCTATAGTAGTTTCGAGAACTACCGACATAATTCAATGTTCGTGTGGATTTGCTTGAAATAAACGGCCGACTGGTCTAAATCCCAAGGGCAAAACAAACACAATCGGGATGAAACATTGGGACAAACACGATCGTAAAACTAAATAGTAAGCACCAAGAAATTTTTTTCAGAGGAAGAAGTCAAAAACGTATCGTGTCGCACGAACGTGATAAACTGAATTGCCAAGTGCCAACTGCCAACAAGGGAAAGCCAAGGTAATAGCGGTAACCGCCGTTTGGTAACCGTTCGACAGCTCTGCGCGCGTGGTGCAGCTTTCGGCTCATTTACCTAGAATAGGCCTTCAGCCTTCTATATTCTATAACAAAATAAATAGAAAGGATATCAGCAACTCGTAATAACTACAAAATGTCTGCCGGTTTGTTCGGCCAGCTGTGTATTTCTTTCTAGAAAACATCGGCTACCATATTGTAAAAATTGATGACTCGTCTAGTCGTTGATATAATATATTTTTATTTGTAAGAGGCCACCGATTGGCGATTACAGATCCGCCACAGATTAGATAAACCTAAAGTAAAGTTCATTCTTAATTATGGATCCGCCAACACATCGTCATATTATGGATACCGCCAAACCATAGACTATAGAGTAATATCTTTGATTATTATTATTTATAATCAATTTATCAATGGTAATATATTATATTTTACTCCGTTTTATGCGCCAAACAAACCGTGCTCGTGGCGATTCGCGTTATCAAATTTAACCAATAGGTATAGACACAGAATAACCAGAAGGGAAGCCTAGGCCGGGACGGATGTGTTCGACATTTTGTTTTCACGAATTTAGTACATTACCACCGACTAAATTACAATGCTGTTTCCTGGGTCAGTGTGACAATCTATATATATTGGAGAACTACAATTTTCGAATAATATAGTCTATAGCTCCCTGCTGCAAAAGCAATAACCCATGTAATTTTTTTAAAGTTTTCCTTCTGGTTATTCTGTGCTCAAATTGCGGCCATGTTTATGTTGTGTGGAATCCTTATCAGTTTACGGTTATCACAACAATAGCGGATCATTATTGATAATATATTTAAATTTTTATTTTCCATTGATTTCACTCAGATTTAGTCGGTACCACGATTGCTTAGGCGCTGGTACTCGATCCTGTTAGATTCAATGATTATAAAAAATTTAATTAATTATTAATCTCAAGCTAACACTAGCAGGTGTTGGTTTATTACAATTTATACCTTATAAAAAATACCAGTAATTTTCATCTAGATCAATGGCCGAAATCGTCGAACCCAAAGAGCAGCTAGCGGCCACCATCGTCCGTCATTATGACAACGGAGAAAACGATCTATCAGCCCGAAACGAATCTCGTATATTGTACTTAAGAAATTTTAACAATTGGGTCAAATCGACACTTATAAGTAAGTTAACTTGCAATAATCTATTTTCTCAAATTTCAATTGCATTTTATTTTTTTTTAAATAAATTTATAGAAGAGACCGCATCTATATTTAATGAGGATTTACACGGTGGTAAATTGAACGTGCTAGACTTGGCCTGCGGCAAAGGTGGAGACTTGAATAAGTGGAGAAATACGAGCTGCATGGAAAATCTTGTGGCTGTAGATATATCGCCAGGTTCGATAGCTAATTGTCAATCTCGATACGAAGATATGAAAAAAAGAAATAGATATATTTTCAAAGCCAAATTTATCGTAGCCGATTGTACAAGAGTAACCATTCACTTTATTTACGTTAAATTATCCATTTCAAAATTATATTTCAAGAATGCATAAAGTTGATGTCGTACTACGTTTTAACTATATATCTGTAATAATAATTTTTTTTTCAGGTGCCTATAAATAAAGCTTTTATTAATCCCAGAGCGAGATTGCATTTGGTTAGTTGCCAATTCGCATTTCACTATTGTTTTGAAAGTTTTCAGCAAACTCGATGTATGTTGAATAATGTATCTTCCAACCTATGTAAAGGAGGTTATTTTATAGGAACAATACCTGATGCAAACGAAATTGTGTAAGTGACGTTATATTATTTACCATGTAGTATATATATATTTAGTATTTGTGTAAATACTTAAATTAAAAAAAAGTTCATTTAAATAAGTTTGTACTTTCCAAAAGGAAAAATTACTATAATTTAATTTTTTAAGAAATATTACTGTTACGGTCGATTCACACATATCAGTGCCGTGACAGGCACGTGGTCCCGCCGACAAAATCCAAAATATTCTTCCAGGATTTAAAGGGGCCGTGACAGTGCAAACAGTGCCTTCGCCAACACCGTACTGTGATCATCACATTAATTCCCGACAATATTTTTTCAATTTCACGACCGCGTGTCGGTAGGGTTTTCAGCTATTGCGTGTTGTGCTAACTGTGAATAGAAAAACTCCATTTATTTTCTAGCTCTTTCTATTCTCAGTTGGTCGTTGGAGATAGTGATTTAAAAATATGAATTACGAAGTTTCTGACATTCTAAAATATTCCAAAAACTTTGTTCCATCATCTGTTAATTCTTTATATAATGTAGAAAATTCCCCTTCTGAAGACCTATTTGTCCATGCCTTATGAACCCACATCCGTTTTTTACCACATTTTCTTCCTCTTCTTCGTTCAAAACTTTAGCAATCATCAGTAGTTCATTTTCCGAAAACATTTTGGCCACGACCTCCAGACCTAATGACGGATGAAACACTGACCATTGTGAATAGAAATCACGGCTGGCGGAATCTCGGAACGGTCACGTCACTGATATGTGTGAATTGACCTTTATTATTTAAAAAATATGTACATATGTATTTTTAATCTAGTATATTTAAATACTATATAGCATACCTTTAATTTTTTTTTTATTAATAAGTTTATATTTAATGTATTCATTTATGTAGGAGGCGTTTAAAAGAAAATGGAGGCAAAAAATTTGGTAACAGTGTCTACAATATCGAATTTGAGTGCGATACTGACAAACTTCCATTATTCGGAGCTAAATATAATTTTCATTTGGAAGGCGTTGTTGACTGTCCCGAGTTTTTGGTTCACTTTCCTTTATTAGAAGAGTTGGCAAAAAGCTATGGATTAGAATTAAAAATGAAAATGAAATTTTCAGAATACTTTGAGAAATATTACTCTAAGGATCTCAACTTTTTAAATCGTATTACAGCACTAGAGGTAAAAACTTAAACTAAACAGTAGATTACTGCCCATAAAATCGATTGAATAACAAATAAACCAACTTTTTAGTTATATCCACCGCGTGAAGGAAATAACGTTATGGGAATGACAGAGGACTATGTAAAAGCAGAACAGTTTTTAAAAGCAAATGACACCAGAAGTATAGGGACACTTACTCAATCGGAATGGGAAGTTGCAAGTACGAATACAATAGTTGCAGTGGTGTAGTTGTAAGAGTATACCGCAAATAATGTGATATGTAATCTGTATTATATTTTTATAATTTGTGAATATACGCTTAAGATTACACCACTTAATATTTGTTAATTTGACATTAGTCATTTTTTAAATTTACTTATTATATAAACATTTATTTTCAGCTCTCTACATGGTATTCAGATTTGAAAAAACACACGACCAACAGGATGACTGATCATATAATAGTGAACTATTTTATTATTGTAGATACATTTTTTAAAATTTATAGTCCAATTGATTATTATTTTATACTTAATACTTATCAATTTGTGTTTTTTATTTTAGTTTTAATCCTCTTGACCTTTGATTTTCTATCTGGATTTGGTTTGACTTTTTTCATATTTAATGCAAAATATCTCAACGGCTGTTTACAGTCTTTGGTTTCACGTTTGACCACTTCTCCCATATCCTCTGTTGGGTTTGTATCTATACAGAGCAAGTCTTTAGAGAGGAATTCACCCTTGCCTCGATCGATCTGCATTTCTTGACATGTTTTTCCAATAAGTATAAATGATGGATCACTTAGTTCTTGTTGGCTAGAAATTGTTCTCGGTACAAAAGCTCGACCCACTCTTGGTTTTTTCAATAGGTAATCATCCACATTAATGTGAATCTTGGATCGTTTCTTTACAGTTTTCTGTTCTTTATTAATTATTTTATTTGGATAAGGGTGTTTGAATTGCTTCGAAAACTCTATAATAATTTGAGAGAGTCGCTGAAGAGGATTATCTTTTAATTGTATAACATCAGTCTTGAAATATAAAATAAATTAGTAACGAAACATATTTTTTTTAGCAACCTCGGTATTTTAATACATTTTTAACCATTATTACCTTAAGTCCTAATGCTGAAGACGGAAAACCAATTATACGGTTTGTCACCAGACGCATGTCCGGGAGGATAACACACGGTACTTTCTTAGTTGCGGCCATTATAATTAAATAATTTGCTATCACACTGTTAGCTACGTCTGCGGCCACTACACAACAAGCTAATTGATCTTTTTCAATCGATCTGCTGATTTCATTAATTCCCATTTTGAGAATTAACCTGTTATTCAATTTAAAAACAATAATTACATTTATAGAAATCATATTAAATAATTTTAAATGTGTTCAAATTTACCTTTGTGCCTTTAGATTCGGACTTAAAACCTTGTGTTTTTTTGAGAGCTCTTTAATTTTTTCTTTTCGAATCAACAAAGGTAAATTTTTTAATGTAGACCAATTTACTTTGAGTTTTCCGTTTTCTTTTAAGATTGTTCTGTAAATATATACCAATAATTATACACTGTATAAAATAAAAATTCGGTCGTTCGCAATAAATAGATAAATTATAAATCATATTAGTGTAACATAAAATATTTTACTATTTCATACATAACATAGTAAGCAACCTACAGTTTTAGATCAAAGGATTTTCTCACAAAAAAATTAGTTTTAATTGCCCCAGCACAAAATTAATAATAATTCAATAATGTGTTAAAACAATTTTTTTACAAATATTTTATGGACAAAATTTAGACAGGATTCCATGTCTTAAAATATTAATCAAAAAATATTGTTAAATCATAATGAAAATGTTTTCAATACTTGTAATATGAAACCAAAACAGACCTCTTGTTGGCATTGATGATTTTAAGAAAATGACAAAACATTAATTAAGTATGATAGCTTAGTCATCTTTTTAGCTACGAATGTGTAACAGATCACAGCATTAACTTAGTTTTGGAAATGTTGCATCAAATGTATATTATTTTAAACGAGGTATAAATAGACTGATATACCTTGTTTTAAAAAATATTAAAAAGCTTTAATAACAAAATTTCAAACATTATAGTTGCAATTCTGTTAATAACTTTATAAATTTTATTTATACGTAATTATTGCCATTTACTTCTCCATTTCGTTGACTAATGTTTTTGAATTGTCTGAATCTAAAAGTGGCCTGTAAAATATACATATATGAAAACTATATAACTATTAAGTACAAATCTCTAGATTTACCAAAACTTCTCGTATGGATCTGCAATAATGAACCTTGGTCTTTCGTTTTTTTTTATTATACCCTTTTGCTTCAATTTATCCTCTCTTAATGTAGTCATTATAGTCACAATTTAACAAAATATTTAGTTGAAACAATTATTTTTTTTTAGTAGAAGTAACTGAGTTTTTTTTTAAACATTGAAAAGTAAGAATTTACAGTTCGTTACGTACTACAAAATTTGAAACTCGTAAGCCGTATGTACTATGTAGTATGTTTAATGATAAAAGATAAAGTTATGTTATCGTGGTATGATAACAGATTACCAAATAAATAGGTATGTCAGTGCTATCTGTGTTATCAATTTTTACTTAGTGGTAGTCAGTTTAAATTTGTAAGAAATCTGAATTCTAAAATACACAGGCACACAGCTACCCTTAAAAATGGAGTGACGTTTACCAAAATGCATTAATTCAATTAATATCCACTTTAACTACACAAAAAATTGATGTTAAACTGCATAGTTGAACATAATTTTATTTGAATTATTTTTAACATGTGAAAAGTTAATGAAGTGCAACTTACCGTTTTTTCAATTAAACATTAAAACTATGTCATATATATATATATATATTATATTGTATAAATTTATACAATATATACATTTTATATTAGTAGAAATATATATTTTCTCAAATCCTTGTGGTTCCTGGTAATAAATAATTTATAACAGCAATTTCTTTGTGATTTTTTTAAAGGTTTCAAAATTAAAACTGGTTAAATACTTTTTTCTTGAGTAAATATTTTCTAGTTGCCATAGAGTATGCCGCTATGCCGCTGTTTCAGGTCATAGGACTGATATGCAGCATAATATTTATGTCTCGTTATTGGGTCCCAACATACGTTAAGACTCATCTCATTATCATAAGACCGTCCAATAAATAGGACTTAATATTCATTATCTGCCTTAAAATTTGCTTACACCAGATCAAGGCTGGTAATGTGTTATGAATTCAAACTGTAACTATTTATTAATTTTTAGAATTTAATATATTAATTATAATACTAAAAATACAATTTTAAGCACATTGTAGCATTCACAATATTTTTTATCAATATGCAATACTCCTACCATCCACAGATTCATATAGACGTGTTTAATATAATGTTATTTTATCACTTTCAGTTATAATGACTTCTAGAAACCTGTACTCTTCCCAATCCCAATATGCTTTGTCCTTGCTATGCCAGAGTCAGGGTCCACTGTAGTTACATTTTTTTTTTTTATAATAATTGTGAGGTTTTTTTAAAGTATTCTATTGAACATAATAGATATTTCAGTAAAGTTTAGTAAATAATAAAAAATAATTAAAAAATTAGAAAATTTACTTTGTAAAAATTATCAACTTTAAAAAAAACAAACATTTAATTAGCAATAATTTTTAATATTAAAAATTTACAGAACATATAAAATCTGAAACTATACATAAAATACTTAACTTCGGTTGTATCTATTTCCCCACCCTCTTCGGTGGTCATCTTTGTATTCATCGCGTGCATTTAGGCGCTGTCTTTCATTTTCTTCTTCAGCTTCGGTTATTATATCTTTTTTTTCTTCTTCCTCTATCTCTGAAGTTTCGGCTGTTTGTTGTAAGCATTTAGTATTTTCTGCTGTCGGTAAGTGCCACCTATTACAAAAAAATGTACATTAATTATTTTTTACCAAAATCATTATTCGATTATCATTACTACTACTCACACTCCATCATTAAACCTCTTCTGGCAGAATTCTTCTACTGTCATAGTAGGTAAACTTGGATAACCGGCACCAAATACTTTTTTCTGCAATTCATTTTTAGTAATAATAATCGGCATCAGCGGTTTACTTTTTATTTTTAACCCTTTAGCTTGGTCTGGGTTGTCTTTGTTCTCATGTTTAAGTTTGAAGTACAATATTCTCATTTCAGCTTGAAGCGAATCAATTTCTTCTAGAGCTTTACCAATGTTATACTTAAGTAAAGAAGTTACATATTTTCTTTTTATTTCTTCGTCGACATTGTTGGATTCATTCTGTTCCTTCAGCAGTTGTAACTGAGACTCCATTAGTTTTTGTTCTTTGTAGCTTTTAATTTTTTCTGCTCTTCTACGAGCCATAAGTGAAAAGTCCATTGCTGACTGAGTAGTCGTCTCTTCGGATTCGCTGTACTCAGAAGGTAACGTGAGATCTGATATACCGTAATCTTTACACCTATAACAAACACTGTTGTAGTAATGTGAATACATAACAATAATTTAATGGTTTGCATTTTCTAGTAAATGCAGTGGCGTAGCGAACCTATGTGCGATGGTGGGATCGCACCTCCCTCTACTGAAATTATGAAAATTAAAAATAAATTGTTTCTATTATTATTACGAAATACCATGTTTTATAAGAATGAAAGTAAATTTTTTTTATTTTACACCAAAAAATAAAAATTAATACAGTTAAATGTGTCGTTCTGCGTTCATTGTAAAAGTGAATTACCTCCTTGTAATTGAATTTTGAAATAACGAGCTTTTTGTAAATTAGTGTGTAGGAAAAACAATACAAGTATTCATTCAGCGTTTTCTATTTTTTAATTTATTGGAGTTGCTTATCTTTTATAATGAAAGATATGACTAAATGTGACCCCATTAAGCAAAAATATGAATATTTTAAAAGCTTGGGAGTTATACCACTTTTACAATGAACTACTCAAATTTGGTCTGTATATGAGTAAAGTATAAAATGCAACTAAATATCACTCCGAGATGTGCTGATGGGGGTTTTATAAATGTATGTATATATAAGTTGTAGCACCTGAAATGAGCGACAATATTTACTGCACTGTAGGGAGTGTTTTGATAAGATTGATTGTCGTATGTTATAAAAATGTATTTTTATTGTTATTAGGCTACACAATATGCTCCCTTACTATTAGACTAGTAAGTACGGACCCGTTTCAAACACAAACGCAGAAAAATAAGAAAAGAGAAACAATATGGATTTGAAACAATTGACAACAAACCAGATAATAAAAAATGTTTTGTACGCCAATAGACTGGAGTAGATTAGAGCGTAGCAACATACTTGGAAAATATTACCAAGATAGACCACAGTATGCTCAGACTAGGAAAGATAGAGTAAATTTCATAGAAACCGCAAAGGAAAGCAAAATATAAACTACTAAAATGTTTACCGTTGTAAATAATCTCTGAAATAAACTTCTGCTGTTTTCACAACATCTAATCGATTTCCATTGTTTGTAAGTTTTAAGGCTAGAGATCCCAACATAAATGGTAATAACATGTATTTAATATCTGAAGTCGGTACTTCATCTATAGTTTCGTTATTGCTGTACAGTCCAGCAGCGGACACAAGTTGTGTAGCATACTCCAACATTTTCATGCATTTTATTATTTTATACTAAAAAAAACGTAATTGTAATAATTAATATCTTATGTATGTGTTGGTATACACTTATTGTTAACTTAAAATAACAAACTTGAACTCCGGATTCCTTGGCTGGTTCTGTAGAATCACAAATGCTTTCGTACGATGTTAAACCTTGATCAAAACATTCTGACAATGTTAAATTTTGAAATTCAACCGATGCTGCCATTACTTCAAAATGTTGTGTACAGACTATAGTCTGTTGTATATAATTGTATTTATATTTTCCGTTATTACTTATTACTTTTATAGTAAGTAAAGTAAAATATTTAATTTGCGATTTTTTAATTTTGTTATTATATGGGATTTTCCGTTATCACTATAATTCGTTATCTGCAAATACTATATACAGGATGACCAAATAAATAGGTATGCGGCGACTTGTGTTATCAATCATTTAAAGTATGGAAGCCGGTATTCTCTCGTAAAAAATACATAGCTGCCCGAAAAAACCCACAGCCATTTATTGTTTATCACCAGTTGCTAACATACCTATTAATTTGTTCATGCCCCATCTCATTTACAGTAGTCAGTATTTGTTATGAGCCAAATATAAGCAATATAATTAAAGTTACAGCCTTCAGTAAAACTAAATAATGAAAAAAAAATGTTTTTAATAATTAATTCAAATTTAATTTCAATTTTCAGAATCCAGAATTTTCCTAATCGTATTTTCATTATTATTAAGAGGACATTATTCAGTAATTATCCAATTTTCTAGCGTTAATTCATACCTATACAGAATGCGTTTTACTCGCTCCGTGATGATTTTAGAGAAAAACTACTTGTAACGAAAACGAAAGTTGACAAGATTTTGGAGACAATGCCATAACTTTTTTTTTTAAACCTAATATTTAACATTCAGTAAAAACAACTAGTTTTTACTTTTTTTTAAATAACAAACTTCTTTGTACGTTATTATTTTCAAACTCGGATATGATATTGTCTCCGACATATTGTTATCTTTCGATTTTATATTAAGTGTTTTTGCTCTAAATTCACTATAGGGCGAGTATAACGCATTCTGCGGTGATATGTTTAAATAACATTTGTTTTTTAATCACTGTCAAGAATGCTGTGATATGTTACCAAAAAAGAGTTCTAATTACTGAACTAATAAAATATTTACACACCACAGTTTAACCTTCAAATTAATTTTTTACAAAAAAATGCCTATACCTAACTTCTTAATAAATAGGAGGTATAACGTCCTCTTAAGACTCAAGTTATTTTCAATATCCAGTCATATACAATTATTTCTTTTCGTTCAAAATGTTTTAAATAAATACAATGTCTAGTCCTAAATTTACGAGCGAAGAACAATAATAATTATTATTAACGGTCCAGTTATAATTTTGATAACAGCAAGTGTAATGATGTTGGTGTATGTTCTAATGCCAGTACGTATTATTTTAAGGAGCAGAACATACACTCTTATACATCGACAATAATTATTAACGAAATTAAACAACTAATTATTTTAGCCCATTGGTGAAATTAGTGTGGGTCATTCGCTCTTATAAAAAATATACCTACATCGAGTAAAAAGAAAATTAGAGCTACAATAGCATAAGAGCTTTTGTATTGGATATCGTTATTCGTCAGAGACACCAAATTGTCCCTCTTTAAATAAGACGTGCGGAAAAAAATTAATTACGTCAAAAATTGTTTAAAAAGTATTCTAATATACTACTTACTATTAATAACTACTTTTTGTTCTGTTACAGCTATAGTGAAATTTAACAAGGATGTTATGGCACCGGTATCTTTGAAGGCCGTCACCCTGTCGACGGTTAATTGTATAAGCGACTGTGTTCAGGAAAAGGCCTCGTTTTAAACTTATATTATTCGAAAGCTTATAAAAAGACCACAATAAGAATAACACTGCACCGGCAATAAAGTGACGACCACGAGATACCGAAACTGCCCAAAACCCTTACTAGCGCGATTTAAAAAAGGTAGAGTTTAGCTAGATGGACTTTTTAAATTATCCATCTCGTAGTAAGTTATTTAATGTCAAACTGAAAATAAAATTATAAACAATCTAATAGTCGACTATGCGTTGGAGCCGTATTGTATGTTGAGGGACGAACTCATTTAAAGCACTCTTATTAATATATCCCTAATACTATTTACTTAAAAAAAAAAAAAAAACGACATATAATATTTTAATATTGTCCAGCCACAAAAAGTAAAAAAAGCTATTCGACGTATATTCATTTCAAATTTGAAATACTGTTTAAGACTGTTGACCCACTCATTTTAACGATATGAAATACAAATAAAATGGTACCTAGATGACACGAAAATCGGGAAGAATAAAACTATAAAACTTTATTATTGTCTTTTTTCGTATATTTAATAATGTCAACCGAAAAAGCTTTCCTAATGTAAAAGTTATAATCGATTTAATAGTAATATTATTTTATCTTAATGTTTTAGATAAAAGTGCAGTCGTAAATCTCGTTTCGTGGTATTGAGACTTACATTATGTAGTGATGCAATACTATGATTTATCAATAATTATGATGATGATGATCGTCGTAATGCGTTTTGCTGTGACATAAAAAGCGACATCTACTATGGCGGCATTTCCTTTTGTAATTTGTATCAATAGTGCTGTGAGGCGTGAGCGGTGAGCTGTCTGGTCTGGTCGATCGCCACGAGGTTGTCGCGCGTCATCGCCGTTTGTCGCCACTCGTCGCTGCGGTCGCCCACATTTTAGGTTGGCAACACTTCCCGTGCTTGCAGCCTGGACGGTGTTTTCAGTTTTTTGTCCGGTGTTTTGGCAGTATACCAATCGAATGTCCGCACGAGAATACCTCAGGACAGCCTTCGTTTTGCGGCGGTTGGACACTTGGACGATTTTGTGTTATACGTTTAGTTAATGCACATTTCACACACTCTGTATATACACCATCATACATATAGACAGACCGCGCTGGCTTTATTTTCTTTGCTTTTCCATTTGGCTAAATAATTAATAATATAATAATTATAATATTTTGTTGACCAACGACGGTTCGAGTACCGCATATGTGATTAAAGGCAGTAGCGTTAACAGAAGCAGCTGAGCGAGTGTAAGCAGTCGATTGTTTTTTTTAATTTTATTTAGGCGGCAGATGAGGCGGTAGTTTCTATTTTGTTGACTCGTGTTTTTCGACCCAATTTTTGACACCGCACACTGTAATTTTTGTTGGCAACGTCCCGAAATCCGTAATGAATAACGATGTTTGCACTTTTGTCGATTCCGTAAAAGCGGAATTGTGAATTTTGTTCTGAGGTCGTGTTCGAACTTTCAAGTCCGACTTTGGACTTTTAAACAACTAACAATATCAATATTTTTTATCTCAACGTTAAAAAACCGATCCGTCAAGTCAACCAATAATATCGTAGCCAGTTTTTTCCCATTATTGTTATCGTATCAAGTAAATTATCGAGCCACCACCACCGTTGTTGCAATATTGAACTTGTACGTGTATGCTAGTTATAGTTTTTAAATTATTCTTTGGTCATTAATTTGTTTAGGTCGCGAGTGAACTTGTGTCGTGTGCGGGACCTGTCAAAAATGTTGGCCAACGCAAATCGATTTTCGTCGACCCTAAAAGGATTCCAAAGGTATTTAAATATTATATATTGATTTCAGTATTTATTATAGGGAAGTTGCACAATATGAATTTATACAATTTTAATTCAAAACGTAGGTATTAAGTAAAAATAACTTTTCGGCAAAACCTGTTAAATCATATTAATTTTTAGTAGAGATATGAATTTTGTTAAAGTTTCTGTTTGTTTAATTAAATATTATTGTAGGGATTGAAAACGTTACCAACTCACAATTTACATTATTTGTTAATACTACAAAAAGATGTATTGATATCATAATAGTATGATATTCTGCTATCTTTATTACTATTGTCTATTCATAAAAAAAAAAAAAAAAACTAAATTTCCTACTATTATTTTTATTAAGTACTTAGTAATATGTTAATTTATATTTGTCTATATTTATTATTGTAAGCTTTGGGTTACAGTAAATTGTCTATTGGCAAACTTCTCTTTTAAAGTTCAAACTACATTAAAAAAAAAAAAAAAAAATTAATGATATCTGTACATTATACATTTTTACACTCACACTGGAAGTGTAGAGCTTATGACTGTCAACATTTATTTGAATTTTCTAAAGTAATATATTGTTTGAATTAGTGTCGAGGTAAAAGGGTTAGGTTAAGTGTAAAACGTAAACTTAGCTTCTAAGTGACTAAAGTGTTTGTGAATATATCTAAAGAAGTTATCATTGATTGAGCAGTAATTTTTGTTGTATCAAACTATAGATGCTCAAATTTAAGCCAATCAATCTTAAAGGAATTTTCAATATTGAATAACAAATGCTCACCGTATATGAGTGCAGTCTTATAGTTGAGTGTTGACATTTAACCTTCTGTTATATACATTTGAAAAAAAACATTTTTTTTTCTTTCTAAGATTCAAACTGATAACCAAAGAACTGGTTATCTTTCTAATGTCGTTATAATTTCTTGTTTTCAACTACATAACAAAGGTCATAAATAACAAAAAAATCCAATTGTTTAATAGCCTACTCTACTATCGGATTATAGTATGGAAACTTTAAGATTATGCCTATCAAGTTCACATTAAAAAGAAAATGATTAAGATTTATGACATTTTATTAAAATAACAAGTATCAATAACATACTTGAAATATTTTATTCGAGACATATCTTTAATATGCAATCTAGAAAGAATTGATGTATGAGATATGTAAGTGTGTATTATGTATTATGTACGTATTACTACGTAATCTTTTCTTAGGTTTTTTTAATATAATTTTGTTTTTATAAGTTACTGATTTGTTTTATTTCTCAGCAAACTGGGGGTTGGTTCCTCCGGGCGGACAATCGTTAGGGGGAGTGGTGAAATGGCCACCCATCTCTTGGGAAGAGCGTTAAGTCAAAATAAAGTAAAAAATACAAAAAACTGTCAAATCTATACCATCTGAATTCCAATTTGAGGGAATAAGACCTAAAACGTGAATAAGAAGCAATATTTTTTTTAAAATTTAAAACAATAAGTTTCAATAAAAGCATTAAGTTGTGTAAAAATACTAAACTTTTATTTTAAAGTTGGTTTTTACGACATATTTGTATAGTTTGTTGGCAAATTTAACTTTGGAGATTAATGAGTTAATTTTTGTTTGTGGAGTATTCTAAAATATAGATTAATCTTTATTTAGTTTTTTAGGATACCAAAAAAAATTTTTTATTGATAGTTAATAACTGAAAGTCTAAAGTTTAATTAATAATGGTTATAATAACAAGATAACTAGATAACTTTTTAATTAAAGTAACAAAAATAAAATATTTTCATTTCAGCCTGTGTTGTCGAGGTTTTGGATCCGTTGCTGTACCTAAAATTAAGGATTTCACCATCAAAAACGAACCTCTATTAGGTAAGAAAAATGTAAGTGCATCTGCTCTTATTCATTCATTCATAAAAGTCGTCGATCAAACGTAAAATATAGATCCTTGTTGAATGTAAACAATTAATAGTAAAAAAACATTACTTATTGTATACATTGTTGGTATTTGGTATCAGTTAATTAAAGCTATTAAATTATCTATTTGGGGTCAGAGAAGCATTTCAATTGTAAATTTATCAAAAATATATATTAATAATTTTACGTATTCCGAGGTTGTTTCTCATTGTGTAGGTAATTAAATGTTTGAGTGATTGACTAATTATTGATATTATAAATGATTTACTACATTATACATGTTTAATAAGAGAAATGCAAATACTTAGTAATATTTGTTTACTTTATATTTTTTTATTTACATAATAATTTTCTTTTAGTTAGTTATCTAGTGTTGCAAGTTTGTACTAGTTGAAATTACATGCTGTGGTTTAGTTGTAGGGTATTGTTTGTTTGTACCACCTATTGCATGTGCTCAAAACAAAATTGTGTACTTGATCTCCGTGGCACCCAATTTTTTTTATGAGTACATACATACAATATAGAAAAGTGATTGGAGAGTTTGCAAAGTGCATACCCTTACTACTACATCACTGATTAAGTTGATTTTTTATTGATGAGTTTGTAATAATGTTGTAGAATACATGCAGGGCAGTAAAGAACGTCAAGAGATAGAAGCTGAATTAAAAAGACTGTCGAGTAATGTGGAAGATGTGCCGATTATTATTGGAAATGAAAAAATCCGAACCAAAGATGTTAGGTACCAAGTTATGGTATGTATATAATATAAATATTTATAAGCTTTATTATATTCTGCAAATGTAGTCATGTCAAATCGATTGTCACATGTTATACCATACCATTTTACAGCCCCATAATCACGGAAAGAAAATCGCTAAATTCTACTATGCGTCGTCCGTAAGTATTTATAATGAATGGGTGTTATAAGACGCATATAGAATGTTATTTCTATGGTTTAAAAAACAAAAAAAAACACCTACATTAGGATTTGGTGGCAAAAGCAATTAAAGTAGCAACAGAAGCTCAACTAAAGTGGGATGCAGTCCCGATCGAAGAGAAAATTGACATCTGGCTAAAGGCTGCAGATCTTATGGCTACTAAATATCGAATGAAGTTGAATGCAGCGACCATGTTGGGACAGTCAAAAACAGTCGTACAAGCAGAAATCGATTCGGCTGCAGAGTTGATTGATTTTGTCAGGTTAATAATTATTTTTGGTTCATTTCAATGCATTTCGTATTAAGTAAAAAGAAGTTTTAAGCGCATTACTAAATATACTTTTTTGGTTAAATTCTACATTTTTACACGTTTTTGTTTTTTTGAAAATTTTGTATTGTCACTATTTTTATTCTGGTATTCATTGTTGGCCATCTTTGTATAGCAGCTGTGTTAAAGTTAATAGCAAAAAGCATAGACTAAAGTCGTAAAACTTTTTTGTTTTTTAATTAAAAAAATTGCCGCTTTTTTACTATATTAAACAAGCTTTAAACTCGCTAATGAATTAATTTTATATTTTGTGCTTAGTATAAACGTTTTTTTTCATTGTATTAATAAAAATTTAAAAAAATTACCAAAGAAAATGTATTAAATTACAAACTACTTATTACACAATTTGAGGTATTTAATTGCAACTTACATTTTTATTTTTAATCTTTAACCAAAAGACAATTTAAATACTGTGAATTTCATTTTGTAAGTTACAGTTTATAGTTTTCAACTATGGAGGTTATTTTAAGATACTTACTCACTAAAAAATGTCTTAAGACCATATTTAAATGCAAGTTGCACCAAAAAAAAAAGTTTATTAAATGGACCTTAATTTTATGGATTTTGTTTCTAATATAATATGTTAAAAATTTTGAGTTAATTAGATTTATATTATTATTAAGAAAATTCTGTACACCAAATTTACTTTTTTTTCTGGCCTTGCGAGTTTTTCTAGACTTTTTATTTTTTTAAAACGTCTTTATAGTTGTAAAAATGCACAAAATTAAAAGTGAGAATGTATTATTGCTTGAAAAAAAATAAACAAAAAATTCTACAGAAGTTCAAAGTTAAGCAAACAATAGTTTAAAAATTTAAAAAAATCAAAATCACTATTAATTTAAAAATTAATGTTAATACATCTCACATAAAAAACTCTACAAAAAAGTATTTTTTTACACCCTTTAGATAATTTAAAAATATGTATACATTATATATTTTACAATGTATTTATAAATACCTATACATTAAAAAAGAAAATTGTAATTGAAAATTTAGTTGAGTAATTCAAATCTGCCTATTCTTACACCTATGTTGATTCTATGATTTTAAATGAATAATCTTTCTGCAGGTTAAACGCATTTTTTGCTAAGGAATTGACAAAATATCAACCAATTAGTGAAAATAAAAACGTCACATTAAATAGCTTACGTTATCGTGGTCTCGATGGATTTGTCGCTGCTGTATCGCCGTTCAACTTCACAGCGATTGGAGGAAATTTGGCCTATACTCCCGCGTTAATGGTAATTTTTGTAATCCAATAAACCATAACAGTTCATGTTTTAAATATTAGTTTAAAAACTAATAATAATTCATATATAAAAAATATAAATATATATTTTTTATAAAATAATAGTAATTAAATATTTTTTAAAACAATCGTAACAATTTTTTTAAAAATAATTATAGGGATGTTCAGTCTTGTGGAAACCATCAGATACGGCTTTGTTGTCTAACTGGGTTATTTATGAAATCATGACCGAAGCCGGAGTTCCAGCTGGAGTGGTCAACTTTGTTCCTGCTGACGGTCCTGTATTTGGTGACACAATTACAGCATCTCCTTATTTGTCGGGCATCAACTTCACTGGATCTGTACCGTATGTGGATGTTTGTACGTATAATTATTGTTTTAATTTAATATTTGTATTTTTTTTTATCAAATGTAGAACCTTCAATCGGCTATGGACACAAGTGGGACAGAATATAAATAGTTACAAGAATTTCCCGAGATTGATCGGAGAATGTGGCGGTAAAAACTATCATTTTGTCCACCCATCGGCTGATGTAACGTCCGTTGTTAATGGTACTATTCGGTCATCGTTTGAGTACTGCGGTCAGAAGTGTTCGGCTTGTTCTAGAATATACGTTCCACAATCTTTATGGCCTAAAGTAAGTTTTATTTTCTTGTTATTATGCAGATAATGAAGATGTATTTGTTTAATTAGATCAAAGAAGGATTACTTGAAACTCGTAAAAAACTTAAAATCGGCGATGTTAGCGAATTTGACTCATTCGCTTCGGCAGTCATTGACGATAAGGCTTTTAACCGTATCAGCGGATATATTGAACATGCCAAGAAATCTCCCAATTTAGAAATTATTGGCGGCGGACAATATGATAACAAGTATTTTAACAATATTTATATCAGTTTTTTTTTTTTATATATAATTCTACTATTTTATTATAATTAACTTATAGAATAGGATACTTTATACAGCCGACAATAGTGGAAACCAAAGATCCTTTGGATAAGATTATGACTGAAGAAATATTTGGGCCAGTTCTGACTGCTTACGTGTACAAAGATTCGGAAGTCGATAAGACAGTCGACCTAGTAATGAGTTCAACACCTTATGCTCTGACCGGAGCAGTGTTTTCTCAAGATAAGTATGTTTCTATTAATTTGATTTGTATATTAGTGAATACAAAACCTAACCTACTTTTATTTCTCTACTTTTATTTTAAAGAGATTTCTTGAAAAAAAGTCTCGAAACACTCAAGTATTCAGCTGGTAACTTCTACCTTAACGATAAATCTACGGGCTCTGTTGTGGGACAACAACCATTTGGTGGAAGTAGAATGTCAGGTTAGTATTTGGGTAAAGACATGGATTATTAATAGAATATCTTTTTTTTTTAAAAGCCTACCGCAGTTTTTTTTGGCTATGCATAAACCAGCCATTATTTAAAAAATATACTGGTTATAATTTGTGACTTGAAGAAGCATCCAAATAAATACAATAATTTATTTAGTAAAAAAAAATTAAAATGCTACATAAATTATGAAGTTGCTTTTCAATTCAATAAAAGAACCATTCGAAATAATTTATTATTAAATAATATTTAATTTAAATATATTTTTATTTGTCCGTTTTAAATAACCTGTTATTTAAAATTGTTTTAACTTTTATTTTTTTGATATCTTGTTGCCACTTATTCAAGTAAGAAATGGTTTAGTTAAAATTAAAAATATATTTAAGTAATAATTATATTATTACTTAAATTTATTTAAGTAATTAATTAGTATATTTTTTAAGTATTTATTTATTTAAATAAAAACAGGAAATTTATATTTATAATAATTTTAAATATATTTTTAGGAACTAACGATAAAGCCGGCGGACCACACTACATTTTGAGGTGGACATCTCCACAATCAGTGAAGGAAACATTTGTGCCTATAACCGAATGGAAGTATCCTTACATGAACTGAAGCATGCTGCGTTATAGAAACAAACGAAAAGAAGGATATAGTGTTTTGCCTGGTATTGAACTATGGCAAAACTGTGATACTGTTTAAAATCCCATTTAATACCAGACGTGTATTTCGGATTCCTATATATATATAAAATTTATATTAACCCACAAATAGTACTTGTACGTTCTCAATTGAGTGCGTTGAGTAATCAAATTCTTTTAATATTTACTTTTATAATTTTATTTATTTTTAATTGTTGTTGTAATTTTATTTGACGTTTACATTCTTTATCTTTAATTTCCAAATAATAGAAGCCTACATACTTGTTAAGCAACCTCGTCATTACCTTTTAGACATAGTATTTTTGACAAAATTTGCAGTATTTTGAAATTGTTAAATTTTTACAAGTTCATCATTGAGTACTAGGTGTAAAGAAAAAATATGTACCTAATAATAGTATTTAAATGCATTATTGTTAATATTAAATTGTGTATAATTTAGTTGTTGGTTTTGTAAATTATTGATATTAACCTTTACCAAAATTTCCATTCTTTGTCTAGTTATTTTTTTTAACTGTTCGTTGTGTTTCTCTAATAACTCGTTAAGGCAAAACTAGTTAGTTATTAGTTACATCAATAATCCATGAGCGTATTTTATTTAATAAATCCTTTGAAGTCAAATGT
This sequence comes from Adelges cooleyi, assembly GCF_023614345.1. Classification (NCBI taxonomy): domain Eukaryota; kingdom Metazoa; phylum Arthropoda; class Insecta; order Hemiptera; family Adelgidae; genus Adelges; species Adelges cooleyi. The sequence goes on from NW_026095751.1 coordinate 4,720,566, forward strand.
CACGTGAGAATATAGTGTTTATTTTGTTTGTGCTAAATTGGTGTCCCGTGTCCCCTTTGACAAAAATATCTTTGTCTTCGGTCTTGCCGCTGTTTAATATAGAATAGCATCTGGCCTTCAACCTATATTTTCTTTAAATATTATTATTTTGATCATTATTTCAACAAATTGTTGACAATCCGCCAAATTGGAAAACAGTCAAGATGACTAATGTTACTAATATATAATAAGATTATGTGAATAAGACGAGTGTCAACAATCATCGGAGTGCTTTCAAAATAGTCTCGGACACACTTGGTCTATCTGATGTCATTATCGATCCTATCGCTGAGTCAGAATCCTTTGTATAATTGGATTATTATATCCATAAGTACTAATTTTTTTTCAAATATAATATAGTATTTAGTATAGGATATATTAGTAATTTTTGTTAGCTGTTTAAATTTGGATCATTTTTAAATTTAAAATGTATTCAAAATGTGAAGTAGGAGGTATTAGGTAATCTATAAATTCTACCTATATATTGTACATTTATCTATTTTTATATTTATAATTTTAATAATAATAATAACAACAATTAAATAGTATTTACTTATAACATTTAGTTGTGTAGGTACAGTTTGTAAAAAAAAAGGTACCATACATATTACACTTATATTTATGGTTAATTCGGTGTTTATCACTAATAGCGTATGAAGGGTACAGGGAAAAAAAAGAAAAATCACTTTTTTAAGTTTAAGAATACAAATTTAAAATTGATGTTTAATAGATGTTAAAAAATCAATAGTTAAAACAAATGTTATGACACCAAGATCGCCATTTTGAAAAAGTGATTGTTCTGGTTTTCCCCTGTATCTTTCATATTACAATGGTACATTTTTTTTTTAAGAATATTAATTTACACATTGTTCCAGGAAAACGTTTAGTACATAAAGCTAGGTTTGTTAGGTTTGCAAAATAATTGGCATTCAGTCACAAATAAAAATTGTATTCTATCATTAACGGGACAAGACTGTAATAATATGTAAAACATAATTTCGATGCCTTAATAATGTCAAGTGCAGACTTAAACTTTTCTTTTTAAGAAAGTGTTCAATTGCTTAAGTTTGGGTTATACAATTTTGAGCGTATGAATTCTGTTTTTTTTTTTAAATAAAAATAGTTTTCGAGCTTTCTAGTCGTAAACGTTTAACTTAAACTAATTCGGTAAAACAACAATTAAATAATAAATTTGGTCGAACATTCGAAGCACCAATCAAATTTGCATAAATAAATAATAATCAATAAATATTACCTTTAATTATTATAATAATTATGTATAGAATTGTTATTTTTATTAAGATAACAACAATTATTATAATAATTAAAAAATACTCAAGTTTTAATAATTCTTTAGACATTTTAAATTAGTGCTTTGAATTGAGAAATCTTTCAAATGATTTTTTTTTTGGTGGAAATGAAGATTGCGAAAGGCATTACACTTAGTCGAGTTCTTTTTGGTTTAGGCGTACTAACAATACATATGTAGGTCTAACACTAACGAAATATAATAAATGTAATCACTAATCTATGTTGATATATCACTTATAACTGAACATCAGCGTCTAATTTATATATTCCAGTTTAATGTTATAATAATAATATATGTATTTATAAATATAGACTTTATAATATAGTTTCAACAAATACAGTCCGCGCGCTAGACTCTTTGAATAATTGTACCCGGAATAGACATTGTGCGGCGCCGTCGTCGTTGTCAAAGTTGTCTGTCGTAACAAAACGCCGAGTTGTCCTGTCCGCCGTCGTCTCGCGTGTACGGCGGACCCCGGCCGGCGTCCATGTTGGCCATGTTGACGTTTTGGTCGATCGCGGACGGCGGCGGCGGCGGCTGTCGGTTATCGGCACTATTATTGTTGTTGTTGTTGATTAGCTGACGGTCGACCGGCGTCGGCAGCGTCGCGGTAAACGGCAACCCGCCGTCTGCTGCGACTTTGTCCGGTCGGCCGCCGCCGCCGCCGTCGTCGTCTACGTCCGACGGTTTCCACTTCATGGACTTCCATTGTCCCGAGTTGGCGCTGCTCGGCCTCCGCGTCACCGACATGAGCACCGCCGGCTGTCCGTAACCCGATTCCAGGTCGGCCAACTTGCGCTTCGTCACCGGCCTGAACGTCCGCTTCGACAAGTTGACGAACGAATTTCTTCTGCCAAACGGCACTCCGCCCGTGCTCGACTTACGCCTGTGTTGCACGCTGCTTGAAAGAAAGAAAAAAAAAACAGAGTTAGTGTCATTAAAATATGTGTTGGTGTACACCTGGAAAACGATAGGGTGCCAAGAACGGTATTAACATAACACCTACGTATAGCCACTTACTACTGCCGTTATTATGCAAAGGCGGCGACCATAATAAACCGGTAGAATGATTGTTCGAAGGAATAAGTGAATCGCTAAACTCGCAGAAAGGTCCACATTTTCTAGTTGTTCGTGAGAGACAAAAATTAAATGTTGACATGACAATTTGACGTTTGCACAGTCGGTTTTGACTCCCTTCTGCAGTAAATGCTGTATTTACACGTGCTCAGTACAAAGTGATAATAAAATCGTAACTGATAAATACGGACAAGTCCCGTTTTTGCAGTTAGCGATTTAAGTATTCGACTAGGTAAATCCAAAGAGATTTATTTAGTTTTGAGAGTTGAAAACTGGAGAAAGATGGTTCAAGATAATAACATAGGACGAAAACTTTTTTAAAATATCAGAGTCTTAATGTAAATAAAGATATTTGTTAAAAACTGAGTAAAACGTAAAAATCAATAATTAGCCAATTAAAAGGAGGTCCAGGAGACGATCGCGGATCGCTTCAGAGTTCAGTCTACAGGCAGCAGCGGAGCGAACAACACGTGAGTCGTGACCAGCACACAAGATAGTCCTGAAAATGAAAGTCTTCCGAAACGTTGGCGAAGCCAATTTGTAAAAATAGGTCTAACTGTAAACCGTGTAAATATTGCAAACAAGCCCCGTATAAACTTTAATCAATTTGTAAGATAATAACTGTACACTACTTAAACATCATTGATTAAATACGATCTGTATTTAATCATGTCTTATGTGAAATTTCAAAACAAAAAAAACAGTAAATATTTCAAATAATTTTGAACAAATAAAATTGGCTTAGTGCACATTAATTATACTTTTAAACTTTTTGTCATTCTAAGTCATCAGATGTAAAATTTTCATTTAGTAATAACTATTACTTATTTTTTGTTTTGGCACTCATGTGCGTAGCCCGTAATTCCTGATATCAATTCCTCATTTTTTTTTCACTAGTTATTTTAGTTTTTATCGAGGGACAACAGATCTTATTGGACAATTCGAATATGTATGGTAAATGGTAATAACAGCTGAACCAGCGAATTGTTTTTCAACTGGGGTTTTCGTTTGTTGGGAAAGTGAAAAAAAAAATGTATCACATTTAATTTTAACCCACGATTTATACAGCTCGATTGAAATTATAACTGTTATAACTGCTAGTTTATGATAGTTTATATGCAAATTCAATTTAAAATTGTTCCTTTAGAGCTTGTTATATAAACCCTATCATATTAGGTTGGGTTCGACAAGAAGTATTTATAGAAGACCCATTCACCTCGGCTACACTTGACTAGCTTTGTCGACAAATCGGCATGGTCTTATGGGCATTTTGTGGAAATGAAAGTTCGAAGGTTATAATATATGCTATGGTTCTTGGTAATGTTTATTTTTCTCCTTTGATATCACCAAAGTCAAACGTGGAAGCGAGTGGTTGTTTGGATATGTGTATATATATAGTTATCTGTTCTGTGACTTCAAAAGCAAACGTTGGGACGGTCCAAAACTAATAACTGTCCAAATAATTTTCCATTAACTGGAACGATATTTTCATTAAACGTTCGACCGTGTAGATTAAAAGAGCATACTGTACATCCGTCTTGACATATCACTCTTAATGGTAAGTTTAAACCGTTTGTTACATGTCAATATAATCCCACTATAATACACTATGATGCGGTCGAATAAACAAACGCAGAACTAGTAAAGTGTCAGGTAATAACAACATGTTCAATTAAAAAGGTTCGACTGCGTTGTTAATCCTTTGAATGTGACACATATATTTAATAGTGTAATAACGATTAAGCACTGAGAATAGCTTAAAGCCCCTTTTTTTAAATACCTTTCTTAAGGTAAGAAACGCACACAATTTTGGAGGTCGAAGTACATCTAAGCCCTCAAACAAATTGTATACTTGTAATATTTACAATTAAAAATGTATAAAATATTTGTACGCAGCATAGGTTGGCTAATTAGTTTTTTTTAGTTTCGCTAAGAAGCAGGCGCGGATTCAGGATGTCTGATTGGGGGAGGGGGGCATGAAATAAAATCAATAGAGATTATTAGGGTTTACTATGTTAACATTTTTTTATAAAGTTAAATATAGTATTATTACTATATATTATGTATACCTATAATAATTTTCACCAGTCTCTTTTTTTTTGAGATTTGGGGAGCCCTTACTCCCATGCCTCCCCCCCTTGTATCCGCGCCTGCTAAGAAGCTATTGTTTTTATTTATTTCTATTTTTTTTTCGATATTTGTGCCTACACCCTCAATATTTTAGTCTAATGGCCCGACTTCTTCATGTAGCAAGTCTATAGAACAGTTATGTATAGAAAAATATACCAAGAGCTTATAAATTATAAGGCCAAAAATAAAAATAAATTACCCACCCCCTCCCCTTTTAGATCAAGATAGAAATCCTAAAAGAATTCACATTTTTCATCTTAAATTTTACGGCACGCTATAATTTTTTTTGTAAAACCAAATTATTTATATTCGTATGGTAAATAATTTGTACTATCTACAGTTTTGCGTCGAAACGTTTAGTGAAAAGCGATTTTATTACTTTCTGTTGTGATATTCTTATAAACTCGTGACTTCTACGACTTTACTGTGCTGGCTTTTTTCTGTTAGAAATGTATAGCATTATATTTATCAGTGATTTTATAAACCACAACGGGCGATTTTTCATTAACCCGGCATACACGTATTTATACTAATTATGATTTACAGTCGACAATTTCCACCTGTGTTACTCGTTATTGAAGCGCATTATAGGCTGTTACACGTGAAAATGTTGATATGTTTTTCTTTGACATAACAACGGGTCGCTTAAATAATAAAACACATCGCTCTCCCTATAACAATAAAAAATATGTGTCGGCGTTGGCCCCATTCACGGCCAATATATCATTATTGTCCTCATTAGGTGTATATAGGATAGGTGCAAATATGAAATACATTTCGGCTGTCCCCCTTGCCACTGTGCATTCGGAGGGCTCTAAATGGGGTGCGTCGGGACGGGGTGGGAACGTGTTACATTTAATTTCCATTAGTGTGGGCAACGCTGTTAGGTTTAACGCGCCAAACCCGGCCATTACCCACATGCGTTCGGGGACTTCTGCAAAGTCAAACAATTAGCCTTTGTAATTAAATACGTGTGTGCGTGCGTGCTTCTTCCAAAGTATATTTATGCGATGAGTTCTGTTTTGGGATTTTCAAAAAGTTCAACTCGACGCGCAAAGTTTAATCTCCCTCGGGCTGCGTACACCGTATGCTGCTGCTGCTGCTGCTGAGTAGGTACGACTGGCAGCTGTTTGTCAAATTAAAACCAACAAGTAAGAAAACCCCGCGCCGCTCCATTTTATTAGAAATTCCTCTTGGATTTACTGTCCGCACTTACTGCATGATGCCCAAGGCTTCGTTGATCTTTTCCCTCTGCAAGCTGTACTTGTCATCGCTCAGGTTCGAGCACATCGACGTCTTCCGACTCCTCACTTGATCCGGATCCTTGTCCTCTTCCAATATTTCCGGCAAGAACATCATCTGTTGTGCCTCGGGAACCCTGTACATAACGGTCAAGTAGAGGGGGCCAATCAAGCAATAAACAGTAGGTATAGAGTTATTACGACATGTCGTGCACCGATCCTCTGTGCGTCTTCTTTTTGTAGTGAGCAGAAGCACTAGTGTACGGCAACGTCAAGTCGAACTCGTTGAAGTAAACGTCTTTGACCAACGGCGGAGTGATCCTGGTAAGGAAGTCCACGGCCAAAAATGATACCTGAATCGATCGGAAAAGCACATTATTATTTTTTGGATGAAAAGTACAAAAGCAATCGCAGACCCAGACAATTGTATAATGTCTACTACATTATTTATAAGTGTCTCAGCACAATTATATCATGCTATAATTCAGCCCTTAGTCCCTGATCTGTGCAAAAGCTTTAGTGTATTTTAATTGTCAGCATTGATTGCTACCTATTTTACCTTGGTGTGTCTGTCGATAAGCCAATTCAACTCAAAGTCTTCTTCGTCGTCGCCAAATGGATTAATCAATTGCTCGGCTACCTAGAAATTTAAAGTCGTTTAATATGCCGTCGATAATATTACAGTCAAGTCACAAATCATAGGATTTAAAGTAAAAAAAAGGTGAATTGAGCTCAAAATACAATACTTTTTTGTTGAAAGCCAAAACAGGTCTCACAAATGTCTTATGAAATTAATAATTTTATGTTTTATCACTCAAAATACATAAAGCCTAAAGCACGTTGTTCATTCCACATTTTATTTAAGGGTTTCTTTGATTTTTTAAGCTAACGTTTTATGTAACACCAATCGTATTATTACTCAAACCGATCAACCTGTCCGTTTACCTTAAGTCTTCGTTTTCTCTGTGGCACTCGTTGGTTTAATTTTCTATACACAAATTATATAGGTACAATATAATACATTGTACACTGCACAGTATTTACAATGTATTTGTATTAACTCTGCGTGAGGAGGAACTAGATTAGATTAATCATTCATAATTACAATATAATATCATTAGCATTTCTTTTAATGTTATTACAAAATTATTACCGGCCACCTATATTTAGCACAACAGCTATTAAACAATTAAAAAACCTCTTTCGTTGGTCCTTGGTGCAAATGCATTATCAACGATAGTATGTTGAATATTTAAAATTGTCATAATATTATGTAATCTAACATGCACCCTTTGTATACCACGCGGATGCCTTGGTCTACTTAATATATTATGCATGCAACTCTTTTGACGTCCGTGTAAACACGAGCCATTTAATTAATTTTGTTATTATAAACAATTGATCGCTAACGCGATTGGACTTATGAATCGACGATTCGGTAATACTAGTTATAATATTTTCAATGCAACTGATCAATAAGATTTGACGAATCACGGTATTGCAGTCGCTGTCGCCTATTATAGAGTTGAATAGTATACCTGTATTAATTAAAATTAAAGTTTAATAAGTTTGTCGGCCTTTCATGGCGCAAAAACAAAAAAATATATATATATATGCAACCCAGTTCCTCCGTGGAAATCTCAAAAAAAACCTTTGGCGTCTTTTACCTTGAACGATTATACCCATTCGGTTTCGCCAAATCAATACACATTTTCACATTGATGCGCGCCCACAGAGATGTGTCGTGACAGTGCACAATTTTTGCATTCAATCGTTTTCGCACAAACACAATAATGTTATGATACGTTTACCGCCCCGCCGAGCATACGTTGGTCACGGTAATAATTATATGTTTGCGAACCCTGAGGTCTCGTGTATAACACAAAAAGGTCTATTTTAGTCACTTCCTTTTGTTGATCCTCATCTTTCAATGATTTTCAAAGGCAGTTGATCGTACGGTGATTAATCAGCGTTATGTATTGACGGCCACTAGTTTCAGATTGAGATTTACACGCTGAAGGCTATAAAATATTTTAGTGGGCATTTTTTAATATATACACCCGGAAAGAACGACACTGTTTTCACATGGGGTCGTGCGGTACTCTGACCGTCTCGGCCGGAATTTTACGCTATTTATACAATTAATTTTGGTCCCTAATATTTGTATTGTCCCTGTAAAATGTGATCATATGCTGTAAGTATGAGTAGTGGTTACTAAAAAAAAAAAAAAAAATGATTTACTTTCAACAGTCCCATGAAAAACAGGAATTGCACTATGGTGAACACCGGCACGTAGACGTCGTATTCGGTTTGCAATTGTTTGCTGGACCCTTGCACGTACTGTCTTCCCACGATGGCCGCAATGAAAAACGAGTAAGTCGCTATCGTGACGACCTTTGTGTGTATGGAAAAGATACGCATAAGTATGGAACCCTTGTGCGTGTGTGTGTGTGTGGTGGTGGCGAAGTGTCGCGTCCTGGAAACGCATTTTTTTATTTATTTTCTTTTAACGACATTACCTGCGTGTACGCCAACGGTATGCTGATCCAATCGTAGCTCCACAAAAGGCCGCACTTCGATCTGAACTCGTTGAACTCCTGAAATGTGACAAGACGTGCCCGTCAACAAATAGACATCACGGACAACCCGTTTTTGTGTGTCGTTAGGTCGGGTTAACCTATGTTTTTTAGAGGATTAACGAAGAAGTTGACGTACAAAAGCTGTTGAGCTTTTAATTTTTCGAGTGCGAAAAAATAGTACCCTTAGAGTACACGTATGTAAAATAGTGGGAATGTAAAGTCCTATGGGTTTTCGCAGTGTTAACCGAAATAATTTACCTTATGATTAAATTACGCAATAGCTACCCGTCGTTAATACTTCTACTGCCGTTTGTGTGATTTATTCAAATTTTAGCTATATAAATGATATATTATTATATTATATTCCGTATGTTGTCTATTACAACTGAATCATTGTACTTATATGTACCTATACCAAATGATAACTTTGCTACTTAAAGATTATTTTGGTTAACATTTTGGTTACTGATTACGATTATTATTAATAAGTATTTGTATGGTTCAACGGTCTCGGATTTTTTTTTAATTATTCAACTAAAAGTACAGTTCTAATAACTTCAAATAACTTTTAATGAATTTTAACAAAAAAATAAACTTTTTTTTTTATAACAGACTGTTTATGTTGTCTTGTCAACAATGTCGAAATAAACCGAATATACATGGTTAAATATTTTATTTTTTGATCTATACACCTATCACCATAATGATTAGTATTAAAATGAAACCTGACCCATAATATTATACTATGTATTTATGTGAAATTTTCAAAAAAGTAAAAAAAAATTTATTTCTATTAGTTTTTTAATATGCGATAATTTTGGAAATTCGAGGTTTTTCGTAGGAAAACTTTTGTAATTTATATTTAAGACTTACGGATTATTTATGGATTGCGGCGACAAAAAGGTAAATAGGATATAGATTATAGTTTTTGGTTTTTAGTATGTTGTACACCATGATATTCGGTATAGAATCTATGCTATAAACAGTATCGATTTTGTTTTTAATGATTTCAATTCGTTTTAATATTTCTGTACTTAGGTAATACAATTGTTATCGTGAAATTGTCTACTTAATTCTTTATTTCGTGGTTAAAAAATTTGTTTTGCATGAAACTTGGTCGTTTTTAATAGTAGGTAATTATTTGATAAATATAGATGTGGAAAGAAGAAAAGTGTTTTTTTAAATAAATACATGTGATATGAGACAAATATATGAGTACAAATACATGATTTTTGTGAAGATTTTCGAAATTGTACATCAATTATAAAATGTAACTCAATACATACTTAATACTATAGAATCGAGTATTATTTTACTCAATTTAAATGTATGTAAATAGTCTCATAATAATTTTGTACAACTCTTTTTTAGACTTCGTTAATCGTTTAACTATTTTCCTTGTGGTTTCCACAACAAGACATATATAGATAAAATTAGAACGGTAATTATTATTATTGTTGTAGGTTTATTCGGGAATGCACACTATCGGAATTGAACATTAGACTTGACAGTTGCGGAACACAATACACAGTCTGGTATGTTAACGGTTTTGCTTGAAGTTTGTTCGACAGGATTTGTATTCTTAAGGCGCCCCCCAAGCCTATTCAAATTCAATGATACTGGTTAGTTTAGTTTTCGTCGTGCAAGAAAAATGTAGGCTATTATTTATTATTATCGTGTTTGTATATATTTTTTATATTAACGTTGGGCTGGTCGGCCGGTGCATGTATGTAAGCAGGATACTTGTTTTGCCGTTGCTTTTAGTGCTTAGTAGAGCGTTATCGCGTGTATCGCCGTAAACACCGCTCGGCGCAAAAATAAAAAATGTGTGTTAGCCGTAAGAAAATGAAACTCGTTCTTTTTTATTTATTTTATTCCATCTTATCCGCATCGCATAATAAAATCTATTTGATTAAAAGCGAAGGATTTACAGTCTGGCCGCAGACAGCCCGGTATAATGTCTCAATATTATGTCGCTTTGCTCGAGTTCGTTGAGGTCACATATTGGACCTGGCCGGGTCCTAAATTCTCATCTGCTTGTATTTTTCAAAACAATTACAAACACTGGGGGCTCACCTCCATTATGAGTTTCATCCCTTGTGGGTCATCGATCCTGTTGGCCTTTTTGGCTTCTTTCAGCACGTGAGTGAACCAAGTGCACGGTATCCAATAAGTGTTGAACTCGATGTTGGGAAGCGATTGGAATATTTGCAGTTCGTCCGCCGTCATGAAACCTGTACAGGAAAAACTCACAATATTATAATGGGTAAATTATATGGGCGAATCCACTCCAAATCCACCCAAGCCGGTTTGTAAAAAAAATAATATTAATACTATTGTTATTCTAATTAGAGAAAAGCAAAAAAAGTGATTTTTTAATTAAAAATATGTGGTTTTATTTTAATTAAATTAAATAAATAATTGTGTTTTAAATTTCGAAGTCTTGGTTTTTTCCATTTTCTGCGTTGGCTAACATTTTTAAAAATATGGTTTTTTTTAATATTAATCGAGCAATCGGCCTGGTCGATTTGACATGGATTGTCCCACGCACTACCGCTACGACAGGCCACCACTGGCCAACCGAGCTAACCAGAATCGACCACGTGCTCCAGGGTTGGGAAACGTTTTTTGACGGATGAGCTGATGGATCGCAATACCATTATCAGGGTGAGAATCAGATATCTCATTAACGACCTCCGTATCATCCGGCCATGGTCGTCGTTGCCGTCAATGTACAACGATACCGTGTGCATAGCTCTGGAACAAGTACAAAAATCACATTGCATATTATACATATTACACAAAAAACTAAATCGAAGTACATAAAGGTAAAATAAATAAGTCCATCTTTCAAAAATTATGTAAAGAGTTTTCAGTGTTTAAATGTTTTCAATTTTTTTTTTTTGAAAAACAAACTTATCACATTTCTTTTACACTTGTAAGTACATAATAATAGACCGTATACATTATAATAGGCTTACTTGTCTGGCCAAGGAATAGCCAGGTACTGCTTCCACCATCGTTTGGCCACGTACGTGACATAAAAGCCCAAGATGAACGACAACGGCAACTGAGTGATGAAAGCGTCACAGTATCTGACCATTTTTTCAAATACTCTGTGAAAACGCCGCTTTTAATTATTAATAGAAACAACAATAATAACGTTAACCATTTACATTTTTTTATCATTAAGGCAGCACCGGCACGTCGAGGAGAGAAACATAAATACCTAAGACCGGGAAGTTCATAGTGCATTCAGGCGCTAGACTTAACTCTTTGGATTTGTTGTGAGCAATTGTGTAAAAAAGACACTTTTGTAATATATTGTATTCAAATACATATTATACAAACAAATTCGTTCACAATCTATTTATAGTAATTTCAAAAAAGTGACTTAGAACAAATACAAATACCTACTTTTTTTGTAATCTCATTTAAAAAATTAAAAAAAAATTAAAATGCTTCTAAATAAATAAATTTGTTGAATATATGCCTCATATTTTAGTTGATTTACTAAAGGTACAATACAGTAACCCGGGGTTCAGAAAAGGTTAATGATGAACACATAACAATATATGTGTGGGTGTATCATAATTTTGTATACGTTTGAAATTTTAATAGTATTTTGCAAACAGATGTTTGTTTGCATAGTTCGGGCCGATGTAATAAAACAAAAAAGAAAAGTAAACAAACGCGGAACATATTTACATAATTCGTAATAAAAACGGTAATTTCAAAGTTTTTTAAACATTTTTATTTTTATTTGAAAAATGACACCGACAATTTGACGAACGAGAAATTGTTTCGGGTTAATACTTAGATGCTTCCCGAATTGAAATAGATTTCCAGAAACTTACGGTGAACTATATCAACAGCACCAAGCCGTTAATTGTGTTCATTAACGATATTTTAATTGTCATCACTCAAAAGTCGATGATGTTTTAAATCCTACGCCACAGCAACACCAGTCAAAAGCTTCATGATAAATTACACGGGCCAAAATACAAAGGGCTATATATTTTTAATGATGATGAGCTGTTGTATACTTCATACTTCCAACATTCATGGTAATAATTATTTGTTGTTGTTTTTTTTTTTTTTTTAGAAAGAGTTAAGTATGTTGTAATTATTACCTCTACATACTAGACGTATCTGTCTAACGAAAAAAGCAGAAAATTGTGATTATTTACGAAATGTTCGACACTTATAATTACATATTGGCTTTGCCAACGTTAAAAAAACCTTTCATCTTCCATTTTCAGGGCGATATTACTGTGCTGAGTTCGATGTTACTCGTTAACAATTTTAAACAAATATTGATCTAAATAACTTTTTTTTCTAAGTTTGGTATTTTCATTTTTCAAAAAGGTTTCGTTCAAAAGTATAGCCCATTGCGCTTTACGTTTCTTAAGAATAGTAACTGTTATTTATGATTGTATCAAACATCACTATTTTAATACTGAACGTTAAATATTTTTATCACGTGGATGAGAGTAGTAACTCACAAAACCATTTGCATTTGAACTTTATCAAACACACGAGCCGATTCGACTTGGGATACTTTATCGATTGGTAATACCTTTTTTGTTTGTCATAAATCATAATGTATTTCGTAGGTTTTTTATCGTATTACAAAGCAAGCAGTCAGATAGTCAGAAATCAGAATTATATTTACCGAAAGTACATAAAAGTTAATCGACCGACGACCGTAATATTTTATTGAGTTTATGTTGTAGGTATATACAAATAAGCTAGTAAGCCTTTTTGTGTAAACAACCGCTTATCCTGTATTATCTTAAAAATCAATAAAGTACTATATATGTAGACTGTAATAATATAGGTAAGTATTCGAAATGATAAAATGTACAGCCGAGGAAAAACTCAGCTTTATGTTTATTGTAAGCCTGTTCCGCAGTACTCGAGAATTTTTATTATTATTTTATAAATCACTATAATTATACTTTATATCATTTAGTGAGGAAATTTTACCGGTACGCATGAGTTAATTTTTTTATTACATTGAACATTTTTTTTATTTTTAAAAGGTTATAAATTATATAGTGTATACATAATACAATAAACAAATTACTTGTTGTGTCTAAAAAGTTATGTAATCTAAATATGTGTGATATGGTATATTTACATTAAAAATTGAATTTAACAAATCATTTATAAGCTGTTAATTTAAATCGGAATGTTAATATAAACTTAGATATTATTTCATTTCTAAAAAAATTATTGTGGATAAGAAGTAACCCATATATTTCCTGTACTAGTTTCGCCTCCTGAGGGCACCCTGTAAAAAACATAATCTTTAGGTTGGTTCAAAAAATTTTTTTTTTATAAATTTTGGCAAATGTTGCAAATGTTTTAAGTGTTAAAGACGATGATGTTTTGATGTTAACATACAATTTTGCACAACGACAACCGTTTCACGATAATAACTAATTTTGACAGTTAAACGGCAGGTTAATGAAATTCACGACTTTTCAGAGATTTTTCGGTTAAATATTTTGCATCATAAAAGTTGGCATTGGTATATTTTATGACATGTGAAAGTTAACAGAAAATTACCTAAAACAAATTTACATTCTCTACGTCGTGATGTATTCCGAACAATAATATATTTAACCTAACCTAATGTATTATCTGTATGTATAGTTGTAGCTAATTGAAATATATGACACTAGTCTGGGAAACATCGAATGCAATATATATTGTCTTTGTTGCCAAAAACCAATACAACTCTAAGAATTGGTTCGACAGAACCCAATTAGTGTTTATTAGGTAAATTACACCTTGTAACCGATAAGTTTGCTTAGGTCTAAATCGTTTCCAGATATTTTCGGTTTGTCCAATGCCAATGTCGCATTGTACACAATACACAGTTTAAATGCGACAATCGTATAATATAATGCAATCGATGTGTTGTATTATGTTGAAAATTGACACTAGAATAATATTTGATGGATGATGGATGTGAGAACAGACATGGTTCGAACATTTTCGTTTTACCAAAAGTGAATGACTACTAAGCACTTAGCCTTTTTTGTTTTACTCCATTATGCTCGAGACAAGGACGCCAAACGCATTAATATTAATTATAGTTTATGGTTTTTAGCAGTGTTACATACTTTTTCTACCACATATTTCTTTGCAGAGAAAACTATACCAAATTTGATTGTAATTAAATTGTCATTGTACTTTTACATACATAATTACGTCAACAAAAAAGTTATTGAATCTGTTATGATTCAATCGCTGCATAATATAGTTTTCTTTGCTGACAACAATGTTGCTTACTTAACGACTAACATATTTACGGTTACACATTTTGTAATCATCAAATCGTAACCATGGTTACAATCATCAATTTCTTTTAAATCACCATTAAGCATTATTACATGTATTACACGTTGATTGACTTAATATTTAGCGTTATACCGAATATAATATGAATGGTTAAATGCTTTAAAATAACGATAGTAAGAGATTGCTATTTAAAAATAAAGTAATTGGAAATCATAAATACGACTAAGTTATTATTATAAAAATACCATAATAATATGATTACTTTGCCCAACAATGATTACATTATTCTAATATTATGATTTCCCAGCACCACCTGACAGTGTTTGTAAAGTCATCGATCAATTGCTGAAAAATCAAACCACCTCTCCCAGAAATAATTGGTATTATGGATATTTTTCAAGCAAATTTTATTTTTTTTTCACACAACTATGTGAAGTTTTGAAACAACTTTGGGGAAATGTTTGTGTACCGCGCGTTATAAGATGTTGTGGAAGTAAGACAGCTGTCGTATTATAGTTTGTTACTGTCACACATTAATCATGCGCCACGGCTTATTATTAAAATGCATGCACTATACATAAATAATACAAATAAATATTAATTACCAAACGAATTCAATAATACTAAATGCTAATAAGATAATCTTTGATCAACATAGTCAATTGGTACGGGTGCCTATATAATTGTGCTTATAATATATTAATATATTATAGTATGTTCTCCGTAAATGAATAATTACTATCATTCAATTTCAATGTATAGTGTAAAACAAAGTGGCTTCTTAATATTTCGGATGTAAGTGTATAGATATTAATAAATAAAATACAAAATATAACAGTTGTTCGACCCGCCGTAACGATTCAAGTAACAAGTTATCTGGATTGAATAGGATGGATGTAGATATTTACGTATACATCCATTCATATGCAAATATAATTAAATTAAATTATATATATATATATATATATATATATATATATATATATTAAGCATTTGTGAATTATATTATTATCACAAATACACCAGATGCCTTACGCGTATTCGGATATTATGTTACAGATAAAATAACCATAGCAAAATCATAATGGGAGCTTAAAACTTGTTTTTTTATCGTGTGATTTACATATAACTGGTAAATGAAAAAAACACACTATAAATTATATTATAGGCGTGTGCGCTGTTTCGTGGCGACAGTAAATCTGATGAACCCGAATAACCTCAGATTCTGAATACATTTTTCCATGCGATTGTTCTCGTTTAACGTTATAAATTTATATTATAATAGACAAATACTTGTGCTATAACATTATATTGTTTCTTAATAGCTGTTTCCCTTACACGCGTTTATTGCAACTGAACGGCCACACCGAAGTGTACATCAATTCTGGGCTCTAAAAACATTAGATGACAAATACATGTATATGGATCATACACCAAGGACAGCTCATCTATCAAACCGAAGTCTGTTAACGGCTAATGGTAATTTTCATTTTTATTAAGCATAAATATATCGATAAATAAGAGGGTTGAATAACTGATTTCATTTAAAATATTATAATCTCTCGAAAAACATTTTTTTTTTAAATAGGGATCACTGTTCTTAGTGATCTTTTCCCGCTTGATCCACATTCATCCTAATAGGATGTATTATGGATGTGACGATTGCGTTTATAGCCATAACAGGGTTTGGCTTAAATTATTACTTTACACGATTAAATTACCAAACTAATCTTGGTTAAATAATGCGTTAATATGTTTTGATGTTTATTTAAAATGAATTACTAATCATGATTACCTTTGTCATCGTTAATCATTGAATTGTAATCATAGTAATAAAGATTTTTAGTTAAGGAGTAAGAGTACAGTAATTATAGGTTATTAAAAGGTAAAATCATTAAAAAAAAAAATAGGCATTTATATACTGAATTGTAGAACATGAGTAAATTTCAAATGATAATATACACAACTTTAATTTTTTTAATTTTCAAAAAGGTATAGCCTCCAAATAGCTTGAACCTACTGAATAATTGATTTGACTTATAAACACTGGAATAGTGCTTTGGGACGTATATATTGCGTACCTTGCGACTATTCACTAGGGGACCATAAGTGTTATATGATTGCATTTAGTGCAGTGTACGGTATGAGTATAGGTATTAGGTACATTAAAGTTGCATTGAAAAAATAAATAACTACGATTACGAGCGTAGTGAAAAATAATTTAAATATGTTCTGGATCTTAGAAAAAACACGAAAACCAATTTCGTTGTAATGGAAAATTGACGATTCTTTATAATACTTGTATAATGTATATATATATATATTATGTGTCACGGTATTGACATATCTGGGAAATGTAAAAATATACATTTATACCGTTAAAACTGGATTTACGAACGCTATTTGCATGGAACCCCGCACATGTCATCGACATAAGTCCGAGCAACATCCAGTTTTTTTATTATTATAGTATTATGTCGAGTTGAACGCATTAATCGGTCGTCGGCGCAGCTGTGGGACTAGGAAGCATTCCACTGCGACGATTACAATTTTCTTTGGAAAACCGTATTGTTTTCGAGCACATCAACCAATACCAATGCAGTTATCTCGAACTATAATAAAAACTGAATACTAATTTAATACTTTAAAACGCAGAACCAAAAGGCACAGCGTATTATTCAATTTACATTATACACAATAGAACAACTCGAATTGATGGCTGATGCTTTTTGACACTGAGACCTGTGATCAGGGATCCTATACAATCAAGTTTAACATTGATAATTCAAAAAATTGATTTCAAAAAAAGTTAAAAGAAATTTTACAATATTTTTTGTATGATACAAATCTTCAGTGCAAAACAACCGTGGACGTACTATGCAGCTAAGACAGCACAAAGAAAGTTCAAGGAGATCTCGTGGTTATCACTTAACAGACAACCCTGAACCCACGTAGATGATATTAATTTCACATCGTCTTAGACGAGAACAATTTATATTTTATATACAGTAGATTTGTGGTTGCGGTATTTAAAACAAATAGTAGCCTACTATAGTTCTACACTTCTATCTATTCAATGTAATATGTCAACAAAAACTAGATACGACAGAGAAAAATATTTAACTTTATTTAACCACATCGAAATCCAATTGTAAACAGCATAATAATGTCATATTGAAAAATTGTGTAAACAATTAAAAAAAAACACCGTGCCAATATGTACAAACAAAGCTGTACGAATTCAAAACTCATTACCAATATTCTTATCAATTATTACTTTTTATTTTACACAATCTTCGAGATTATGATGTAATGGAACTTTTCTATTACGCACTCATTAAATTCGTACAATACAATTACTAACAAGTAAGGTAATTGTTACTAATAGAATTAGTTTTGGTGATAAGTATCCATGAAGTATATTTTGCAACATACAAACTTACCGATGTTTAAAACCCGTCCAATAAAAACGTCTACGAATAATTTGTTGGTAGCGAAGCAGCTTGCAAAGCTGAGAAAATGTTGTTTTTTACTGCGTTGACTTTTTGTTTTTGTAACTACTTCTTTGTACAGAAATCACTAACGAGTGATGTATTATGTGTGTACAACGGGCGTGTTTTTTTTTTCTAGCAGTTTTTATTCAAATTTAGTACTTTAACAAAATTTTTTTTATACTTTCGTTGTGCGTCAGAGTTAGACAAGAATGAAGTAATTGTGAGAAAAAAACAA
Source organism: Adelges cooleyi (assembly GCF_023614345.1). Classification (NCBI taxonomy): domain Eukaryota; kingdom Metazoa; phylum Arthropoda; class Insecta; order Hemiptera; family Adelgidae; genus Adelges; species Adelges cooleyi. The sequence goes on from NW_026095751.1 coordinate 4,738,985, forward strand.
GAAGACGAGTCCACACGAACAAATGAATCTCACTTGATAATCGTCTACTAGCCGAATAGAATACCAAAGTAAACAACAATAAGGGATGTGGCCGTGGTCTTAGCCGAAACCCCGTTTCAAGTCGACGTGCCCATTACCTAAGCGACTTCCGATTCATTCTAATTAGAAGAGCGTCTCCTTAAGATGGCGGACGGAATATGATTACCCGAGAATCACTAAGCTAAAAACACTAAAAATATTATTCTCACAGTGACCTATAGATCACAGAAATGTTGAAAACATATTTATCTAAATGATGATTACGATTAATCATTAATTTATTTGTAGTTAGTTTACAAAAAACAAATTATTTTATTTTTAACTAAACGTAGTTACGGTTAGTAAATAGTTTACCATTTTTGTTTATGTATAAACATAGGCTAATATATACCTTTCCCCCCCTCCCTCTTTCTAGCGAAACACAATCTGATATAGCAAAATATCAACGTGAACTTACTTAAAAAATCCCATCGTTTAATTCGGTTGGAAGGTCTACAAAATAACAAACTTACAATTCTAAAAATAACATTTATTTGAAAGCAGAAAGACTAATATGAAATGATTTTTAAAAAAAAGTAAAAGTTTTGGATTACTTAAGGGTATTAGAGATATTATTTTAATAACAAAAAAAAAACACTTGCAAGTTTTTAGTTAATTTGAAAAAAAAATGGCAATAAAATAATATAAAGGGACTCTATACTAAAATTTTTAATGATTTTCAAATCCCCGTAGTACATCTTATAAAACTGTGATTACATTTTTACTTTTTTAATCTATTTTACGCTAACATCAAGTTCTTTTTCTGTTGGATTTTCAGATCTCAAATCTAAGAACCATACAAAAATAAATGTCATGTCTTCTCTAGGAAATCTCTAAAAATGTACACGCTTTCTAAGTTTTATTCAGTAAAAGTTTACTTAAAGATTTGAACTATATTTTCCGCAATAATCACAGTGTAGTTTAATTAAAAAAATTGGGATTATGTACAATATTCTTGATATTATTTTTTTTATTTTCATAGAGTTGGTTGAAATCTTTTTAAACTTTTATAATAATTAATCAACAATAATAATTTTAAAAAAATCACTATATATTAAACTATTAGTTCAATAAGTTTGATTTTAATAAAAAAAATCTAAATATCAAAGGTATTTTTTTTTATTTGAATTATTTTCTTTAAACACAAGCGATGTATCTCAAATGCGAAACTTTACCAGTCCTACCCTTCCCGAAATACAATCGGGACGATTAGAAACCAGGATAATTTATTACGATATGATTTATATTGCTTTGGAATTTACTATTTAGATTACTCAATTGACATCTAAGAATTGATTTTCGATGAAATAGCAACAAACGTGAATATAATACAGAAAACGTTTTTTTTTCTCTCTCGAAAAGACCCTTATATTTAAATACCTATTTACTGTCGTATTATTTTGCTTTATGATATAATATATTTGATACTATGTGTGTTTATAAAAGCGTCTACCCTTTTGCCAGTGCAAAGCTTTACAAAACCTCGCTCGCATACGGTCGAGTACGCTATACACGGGCAATAAATTGATTCAAGTTGAAAAATAATGTACTTGTTGCTGTTGTGTCGTGTGAACACATAACGGTCGGTGATTTATTGCCGCCAACGGAGCTGATGAAATGCTAGAAGCAATAAAATATAAACAATATACATTTAAAAAAAAAATAAACAAATGCACGAGCTCTTGTAATATAGTGTTGTGTGTGTATTTTTTTGAAAAAGTAACGTGACCTTTTCGTAGAAAATTGTCGAACGGTATAATGTTTCAAGAATTTATACCCCCTTTAGCTATATTAAAGGAGAAACATCTGATGTTGACGTTAACAGAAACATTGAGACTTATGTACTGTAACTGGCACATTCGGCGCCCCGTTATACCACTCGCCCAAATGTTAAGAAGTGGCAGACACACACGAACCGGCGACTGAACTTCTTAATTATTTGTGCAATTAGCCATCTGTACATAATCGGTTTAAATGATACATTAGTTGTTCGAGGGCGTCCGCCTTGAACCTTGGTCCAGGAGAACGCTTTAGGGACCCAGGTAGAAGTGTAATATATATTATTGTGGTGGTCCTTATGTTTTTTTAAATTCCGCATTGGATACTTTCAATAGGTTCTAAAGAGGAATAAATAGCTCCAAACATTTTCAGATTTTTATTTCATCCGCTGAGTTTCCTGAGTATAATAAAAAGTAAAATAAGAAAAAACAAAAAAATATTAATTTTAACTCGTCACCCACCACAAGAGAGTTTAAATGGGATTTATCATAGGGTTTCGACACTTGTGCACAAAATAATGCATATATTTTTTACCTCCACCATAGTTTAAGCTAAAACTTTGATGCATTTACAGCTTAGAGTCAACTAAACACGTAAACTATACCCAAAAATACAAACCTGTCAAAATCATGGCAAAGTAAGGAAATTTAACGGAAAATGGGTGTTTTGCTATTTAGTGTACTTATGGGATGTCGCTTTGGCCAGAAACTTAATAATAGAGCTGAGTGTATCATAACTTTTGGTATGAGGAAAACATAAAAAAACATTTTTTTGGGTTGTGACGTATAATGTGGAGATGAGATACTGATAAGAGATTATTTATAAGCAACTCATCTGTTTAGCGATGAGAATAAGTAAGAGATTATCTCTTAGAGATAACTGATAAGAAAGCTGCTCAAAACGATCAATGATTTAAACTCACTTACTTACTTTACTGAGAAAAATGACAAAAACTAAATATATAATAAATAATATAATATAATATATATAATATATCATAATAAAATTAATAAATGATAAATATTAGTTATTTTTTTAATAGGTATAAGTAGAGTTTCATATTTTGTAATTGTTTTTTAATATCTGAGATCCTTAACTACTTGGCCCTTTTCTAAAACTGTACTGCCTGTCCAGAAAGTCTGATTGCTGCGTCTATCATAATTACATACTATCTACTAATGTCTACGTCACATGAACCTACATTGTGTCAATCCCCACCGCATGGCCGAGTCAATCGTAAAACAAAATTAAAATCGCTATTAAAAATATAATATAAATAATATTATGTATGTATAATCGTAGTGCCTGATCAGTTTAGAACATGTGTATTTGCATAACGGCACTCAGATGAGTTTGTACTTGTATGCGAATATACATATCAACAGCAGACAAGCCGACAAGTGTTGTTTGACCGACCGAACCGGCTAATAAATGTGTAAGCGATATAACGTGCTATAGTAGTATCCATAAAATGTAGTGCCTATAATATAGGAGATACCACATGTGTATATTAATAGTAGCCTTGTCCTCACCCTTTGTTGGGCCACCCACTTAAGTTCGAACAAACGGCATACAAACGTTTAAAAGCGAAAAACGTCATGTGTTTACGTCTTACGAATTTCCAAAAATTACCATATTCCATTCCATATTCAATGGACACGTCTAAACTTTTCTACAATATATGCGTTTATACACAGTGTTTTATTGTTTAGGTAATTATTGAGATAATAGAAAATTTGTTTAAAACGTGAAACTAAAAAAAAAATTAAAATTAACTTCTCGAAGACAAATAAGGGTAAAGCAGGTTTGTGTAAACAGTTTCTTAATTTAGTAATGAGGTAACAATACAAATTATAGATCCTGCCCAACGCAATTAAACATTTTTAAAACTGTTGGTAACCTTTTTTATATTATTTTTATTTAAAAAAAAAATCTGAAGCCATATTAAAAACTATGTGTTTATAACTAAAATGTTTTAACCAAAAGAATCGTTTTGGTAAATTTTTGGTTTTCAAGTATATACATTTTACCGAATTTCTAACTGCGAGCGCTTATAAAATAACCTGTCGACAATTTTGATAAAGCATTTTTGTTTAAATGTTCCATACGTCAAATCAGCAATGTTAACTTACATTGTCATTTTACTATGACATCAGCTGACCAGGTGACCTTCCACAAGCATGTTTTTTTATAGCACCTGTTACGAAACGACTTTTGTATATTTGATACAATATTACAATCGTTTTGACTTTAGGAAATAATATATAACTTGTAGTTGTCACAATACTCTACATTGTTTTGGTTTGATATCACTTCTAAAATAATAGATTTGTTTTACAGCTTTGATTTTATTATTTAAATTTATCAAAAAATATTAAAAATATTCAGCGAAACTATACAATGAGAACCCAAATTCTTTGAACTATAAATAGATAATAGCTTTACTTCAACCGAAGCAAGTCTATAAACTTTATTCGTGCCCCCCTCCCCCTGACATGTATGGCTTAAGATAGGACTTTTGATTTGTCGTTTCGGGATTGCTTATTTTATAGTTTGGTTAGACGACACTATAAAACTGTTTATTTCCTAAACAGAATGCCAATTTGTGTTATTCTTTGTAGAAAATACATGCAACTTAATGGAACTCGTTTTTATTGGTTATTAAGTCTTATTAGTTATTGCTTATTATTTAAGCATACGCGCGGTTTTTCATTTAAACAATTTGCAAATTGTTTGTTAGAATTATTACTTTTAACCAAAACATAAGACATTTTGTTTGCATCATACATGTATATGTAAATTGTATGTTCACTACAAAATTGTGTACTTAACGCATATGTGTTACGTATTTCATGTTTGTTACTTTAGATGGAACTAAAACGTCAACACTTAATAATGTGCTAAATAATATTTAATATTTGCTTAAATATGCAGGTGTAATGTGGCATTGCGTTAATCGACTACAAAATTTCATTTTAAGTGTATAGTAATAAATGAATTTGGAGTTTTTATGATTTTTGTAAATGCATATTATTGAGTTAGATATTAAACTGTGGGATCATTTTTAAAGATTAACGGTCCATAACAATCATAATATTGAAGTTCTAGTTTTTTCAATAAAATTTATATTTTATCTACTCGAAGATCTGATTAAATATATTTAGGCTTTGGCAATACTTAGTATATACTATATACTTAATATGAAATCAAAGCTAGAAATATAAATTGTACGGTGTGTACAAGTGAGCATCCTAGCTACCTAGTTTAATTAACAAGAGCTCAATATTTTAGTAATTATGCACAAATATGTGGAATATTTGACTAGCTGCATCTCTAACTATTAAACATTCTATACATTACTAGTAGCTTAATTAAATAACTACGATTTCACAGAAACATCGTGTAATATAATAAGTAATTGTTATTTTGTACAGTTTGTTTTATAAATTATATATTATATAAATTGTAATCGCATTGCAAAACTAACTGGTGAGATGGAAATATTTAAAAGTAATATTTTAAATACATTTGTTCGGTATTGAATAGAAATTTTACTGAATACTTTTAATACATATATATTATTAATTATAAATTTAGTTTTAGTTCATCTTTAAAAACCATTTACGTGTAACTCCTAGTTTATCATGTTTGTGTATTATTATCATATTTATTATTCATGATTTGTACATGTTTTTTTTACAGCTTATTTTCAAAATAAAAATTTAAAAAAAAAGTTACAATAAGGGCCACCCAAAAAGAAAATTATCAACAAAAATCGGAGAAAACAAATGACATTTAATACAGTGTCAATGAAGTGCAAAATTAAACAGAGCTAGCGTAGTATATAATTAGAACATGTTGTGGATTGAGTTTAGTAAGGTCTAGCTGGACACAAGCCTTTAGAACTTATTAAAACCGACTGTGGAGGATGACTTTCAAAAAATGCGTTTGGACGAAAAGTTATTTAGATCGTAAAATGAAATTTAAATTGTTACATAAAAATATTGTTGTTTATGTCAGTATACAGGCAACATTTTTTTATTTTAATATCTTTTGTAATTTAATTCCAAAGTAATCAGTTACGTTCAACACCGTTTTGAATAAATATCTGTTATTTCAAGTTTCAACCAAACTTTTAGTTGAGAAACTTTAACTTTAGATGACTCTACTAAATATTTGGCCGCAAGAACTATAATTATTTATAAAGTCAACTATATGTTTACATTATTATTATACAACGTAAACAATTTGGCTGAAGTTTGCAGTATTAACCATAGTAAATTTGTCCAATGTATAATAAATGCTGTACAATTCCAGTTTCTCAATTATTTCTCGGTTTACGCGTTGTATTACATTTTAATTGATAATAAATAAACGTGTAAAGCGCGTTTTTGGAATGTCACCTTCGAGTCAACAGGCGTTGGTCGCTCACCGATCATAATCGAGCGTTTTATAATGATAATAAAAATAAAAATATAAATTAGTTATTATTAATATCGTTTTTCATTAGATTGTCGGTAGAGCTGCATTCTACTGTTTAGTTCTGCAGACTGCAGTAGAGTATAATAAAACGGGAGACTTATCGGCATCCTTATCACGGGTAACCCCGGAGAAGTATAAAAATATTACGCTGCCTACAATATTGTTATAGTGGTAGTACACCAATAAAATACCTTTACAATAGTAATGGAATCATTAGCCATAAAACGACAACCGCTGTATTTATATATTATTATTATTATGGAGATTTCGAAGGATATTATAACACAGCCGAACACACACTGTACCTATATATATATATGTATAAAAGTAAAGAAACAATGCAGAAAGATAACTCGTTTCGAACAATAAAATTACATTTCTATTATAATATTATGCGTTCGTTTAGGACTTTGCCGGGCCGCATAAAAACCGTTCATTAAACGCTGTTTCCCTTTTTATTTTTTGGTCGACCATAACAAACGTTGCGACATCGGCTAACGCGTTATTATAATAAACGCCAGACGCCTAGGTCAATGGACGAATTTGACAGCGACTTGTCCGATTTCGATCAAGTCAGATTGTTATCCGAAACAAATTAAAAAAAAAATTCATGTAACAAATAATCTTATCCGACCGAGACGACGTTGCGTCGTCTGGCGTTAATATCTCTTTCGCTACCGCCCCTTTCCCTCACTATAGGTCTGGTTGCTCGTGTCGGTCTAATTAATGAAAAATTGTACATTATAATTGTATAAGTATGCATTCGCCAAAATGAACTCTCCGTTTTTCAAAAGCTTTCAACTTTTAGAAACCCGTCTGGTTAGTGTACAATTCCGATCTGTTGTCGTTGCAATTGGATTAGTATCAGTCGCATCAGTCATTCACCTACGAATGTGGATTTTGAGTTAAAGATGGCATTGTAAGTATTAATAAATTATGTTAATCCTTTTGCAAATAAAATTATTCAAAGATCATTTATAAGAGTCCCTGGCAAACATAGTTCGTTATCAATCGGCTAAAACTGATATTTTGAAATGATAAAATTACAAATTTTTTTTTTCAACTATAAAACGTTTTATGCCAACCGATGCTGGATATAGTATAACATTTTAATATGCAATTCGGTATAGTAATATTTCAATTTTAATATACTTTTATATCTCGCGTTACTATGAGTAACATGTACCATAAAAATGCAATTATAAATAACAAACTATATATATTCCTAAAGTATCACACAGAAAGAAACAGAAAACGTATTTATCTTCTAATCCATATTACAACGTAGTGTATTGTTAACTTAAACAGATAAATTTATTTAAGTCACATGTACATTATTTTATAATTAAATAAGCCTACTGTTTAACTGTCGAAACTTAGGTTTGATTAGATCTTTAGGAGTTATTAAACCTAAAAATGATTAAGTCACTTTCAAATAAACAGTTCGATGCAAATCTATAAAATTTGCGAAAATATGTTACATACAAGAAAGTTACATGCAAATAAATTACAGGAAATAATGTATGTTTATAATCATGTTATTAAGTTGTTTTGTGTTATCCTATAGTGAAAAAAATTAGTGATTAAAGATTTTTAGTTATGCTATAAAATGTAGTATAGGTAAGGTACAGGTAGTATAGGTAGTATAGGTACTAGGTAACTATTAAAATGTTTAATTTTCAGTCAATACTTTACAGTAGTTTTTTAAAGTCTTTTTACATTTCTAAAACGGAAAAAGTTTTAAAATATACAGCGACAAGATTTTATAGTTGAGACTATATTAAATGAATAGCTGATTTTTCAACTAAACTTTATTTTTGGTAGGATTGCACTATTTGATATGTTACTTTTTCCAATTTAAGAGAAAATACAATTATTAAGTAGGCTAATAGGCTTTCATATTAGCGCAACCAAAGCTCGATAATGAAAGCACCCAATTATACCATATTTGCCACTTTATGTAATAACTATTTTAAAACATATTGGTATAATTACATCATAATTGACAAAAAGTAACAGGAATTTGGCCACCATACCACAGATTTATAAGTAGAGACTTTAGAAGTGAATTTTTTAAAACATATTTTTTTGAAAACAGTAGGTTTACATGCTGCTGGAAAGCGAGTTGTCGTGGAAAAAATAATAGGTCGTTTCTGGCGACGACCGGTGTCGCCTTTCTTAAATATATATATTAGAAGTCGGAGGGGCTTACTGTTTTTGCGGGTCGGTGAAAGTGTTGCGGTACAAGGCGCTGAGGGTGCCAAAGGCTATCATGAACAACATCAACTCTCTGTACAGCACCTGGTACAGACTGCCTCGCCACAGGAACAACAACTTGGTGAACCCTCCGCTGCTGGAGGACGCCACCTTCGACTGGTAGCTGACCGTCATGACGATTTGCCGTGTGTTTCGTGCCCGTTACAATGTATTAATTATTGGCTATCTCTTCAAGCCTCAGGGCATGTCATCTGCTGCGATGAACGTGTCTTCTCCGGATTAGCAGCCCATGTTTGTTGGGCTTAACACGCGTGTAAATGTACCGTCGGTTAAGGCGAGTTACGAAGCGCGACTGCGACGGCGATCGACGATCGATACGGGTACATACTGTTATTGTTATGGTAATGATAAATGATAAATGATAAATGATTATTGTTTTATGCGAAAAACACAACACACGCGACCGCGTTCGCCGACTGAGCCGCGCCGGTACGCTGACACTTGTTGGATTTTTCGCGCGTTTCTCCCCCTTTTCCTAGAGTTTACATGTATAAGTACCATAGGTACGGCCTATCAGTAGGTGTATAAGTAGTAATAATAAATAAATAAATCACACGGGCGGCCAAACAAAACGCGGTGGAAAACTGGATAGGGGAAAAAAACAAAAATTGTCTAACCTTCCACTCCGTGCGAAAATAATGTAATCATATTAAATTTTAGGCACGGCCGGTATAGGTATATACCGCCGCACGTTTTACCTAGATAAAATACAAATTTACCTTGCGCTGTTTACACGTCTACTGCACGGTGTGTATGTGTGTGTGTGTGTGTATACGCGTAATCGGTAAACAAAGAAGCCGGTTGTATGTGTGTACTTATGCTTGTGTATAATATGTTTGTGCCCAATTCTAGCGGAGAGGGTTTGGGTAGCAGACAAGAGGGGAAGTGATGGCGGGAGGTGTTAGGAAAAAAAAAACAATTTATAGAGTCGACTTCGAGGTTGTGTGCGACACCGTTCGGTGCAATTTGTCGCGATGATTTCCTTAATTCGAGGATTGCTTTTTACCTCTCGCTCTTGTCACTTATATATTATTATATCGAACCGGAGCGCCCGCAGTGTGTTGGGCGCCTTGCTGGAAAAAAAACACCCGTGACGAGGGTAAAATAAATTAAATAACGCGTGGACGCGACAAAAACAAAAAAAAAAAAAGCAAGCAAACGAATCGTCAAAACCGACGACCTTAAGTATATGCAGCGCATAGTGATAATTCGAGGACGCTCCATTAATCGCTTTGTGAGGCACCGACAGCCGACGCGATAGTCTGCACTTCTAACGTTGTATTTACATTTATTTATTTAACTATTATTTTTTGTTTAACACTTGTTTTTCCCTTTAAATTTAATTATTTCCTACCTCTGAATACAACCCATCAAAATTGAAACGTCTCGAGTTTTGGCATTCGAAGTTCACTTTAGGTCGGGCAATAGAAGTTCTCAGCTCATGGGCAGGATAAAACCGCGCAATGCTCGACAACCCGGCAACCTGGACTACTTAATTACTAAAGCAAAAAACCGAACATTTTTGCTTTTTAAAAGCAATTTTCGGATATAAAATTAGAACGAATAAAGACATATTGAGACTAGAACATTTTTGTCGTACCTATATCCGTTGTAACGTTCTACAATTAACCTTTCGGTTTAATTTTTATATTTAAATGTTAGACGAGGGAAATGTGAAGAGAAGACTTAGAGGTAGAATTACACGCAAGAAGAAGTGGTCAGATGTTATATATAAAGACAATGATATACGTATGTGGAGTAAATAAAGAAATGTTGATTACTTGTGAAGAGAGAGAATAATTGCTATATCGACCATGTTTGTATTGGTTGAAAAATATGAAAATTGATGTACCCTTTTATAGATTTAAAAAAAAAATCGTACACTACGTTCAAAAAAAAAAAAAAGCGTGAGACGTGTCACATGAGTAAATTAGATTCGTGGCAGTATGACATTTCACGTTTAAATAGCTTTTAATTGAAACAACTGTCTTAGGCAAACAATGGGCGCGTGTCTATTCGTTATTGCGCGAAACACGGTTACATACACAATACGCGGCACAAGTCTAATTAATTTAGACATTTTGTTTTTTTTTATCGACTTGGCAGGTCATATTGGTTTTGTCAAGTAACATTTATGATGTCTACACGGTTTAGTATGAAAAAACGTTTTACCATTAATGGATTTTAATTGTGTTAGTTGTTATATGCATAGACGCGAGACGAAGAGTAATGATGCGCTTCCATTGGCAACAGAAGCGGTTCGATGGGCTCAAATGCGAAACATGGGGGTTATATAACTCGTAGTGAAAGTATCAGTCCAATCGATAAGTTTACTTCCAATTTGAAGTTTACTCCAGACATATGTAGACCCTCGTAGGAATTTCAGTGATGGAAAACCAGATGACACAAGACAAATCATAATTCTTGTTAACTCTTCAAGGAACATTTTGAACTCAAACTGTGCAATCATGAAAAATCTCTACGTTTTTCATGTAAACAGATTGACTTCTTACATAAGGTACATAAGCGATCACTTGGTCTAATTTGGTTTTCATTACAACGCGTACACAGACAAAATGTATTATACTACTCCTATTCAAAAGTACTAATACCAGTACATTCAGCAATACGGCAAAACAGATAAGTTAACAATTCAAATTATTTTTTGTTAATATAAAAATTGCAGTAGAATGCATTAAATGAGTCATGTTAACTTGTTATTCTGTTATAACTTATGAAATATAATTTGAGTAATACGTAATAATGTTTAAAAACTGAAAACGCGAAAAAGCGGTTTCAGAGTTGTGTTATGACGCGCCATTTGATTGACTAGGAAAACTTCTCTTTCATGTTTGCACGCCGCTCTGTCATTTCGTGTGATATCACCATCATGATAGTTACCCCCAAGGTTAATAGATTATAGTCTATTGTAGATGATAGTCTATATCTATTAACCTTGAGTTATCCCTATGTCATATCATATTTAAATAGCTAACAATCATCTGGGAAAACACCATACATTATTTTAATTAAATATAAATATTTGCAGATTTGTAAAATATATATATTATACATATTTATAAATTCCTAATAGTCTAATGGAAACTACGGTACGAGCAACATCGACCACAGCCCTGAAGATGGAATGTGTAAGTATTCCGAAACGTTGGTAGACCAGTCAATTTATTCGAGTGGGTAATAACCACAAGATGTGTAAATAGTGTTAGTATAATACCCCTCTTCGATAATATTCCAAAAGTTAGTTAAATGCATAATAATACAATTTGTTATTATAGCCCAAAGGCACTTTTATTTACATAAACAATATTATTTAAAACATATATCAAAGGGAGTACACATACTAACTAAATATACATGTGTAGGGTTCTACTTCCAATGAAGTAGCTCTATATATAATATAATAAACACAAAAACAAGTAATGTGGGTAAAGTTACTTCAAAAGATTTTGCCACAATACCCAAAATCGATTGCTTTTATTTTAGGATTTTTCTCGCTAAATAAAAAAAAAAATTTTAAACATTTTAAGCAAAATATAAAAATTTCTAGTTTTATTTTTAATAAGTTTTGAATAGGTACTCAAAAAAAGTTTATACAATTTTTTTAAACAACTTTGTAAAATTCTAATTTAAGTTATAAGAAATTGTTGTACAACGAGCAAACAATTGATGGTTTAATGGATAAATAATTGTAAATTGTAAGCAATATAAACATTATAAAGTAATACCTACTACTACTACTACTACTACTACTACTAATAATAATAATAATAATAATAGTATTGTAATTATCTTAACAAATGATAGCGGGTATTTATTATATTATAAACAATAAAGTCAATAATTCCCCTGGTTTCACAACTTAAATATACATATAGGAAAACAATTAACATGTTCTGTCATCTTAGGTTCGGTCATGATCTTCTTTCAGCTTACGTTTATATTTTATCTCTTAACTCATCTCTTTTCTGCTATTTTCATGATGAGGAAATGGTTGGTGACTTCTCCCACTACCCCCTAAACTGACCAGCTTTGTCTATCAATAGATCCACTTTATTTAATTTTCTAGCCCCTCACTACCTCTTTAGCTCCCGTTCTTGGCTCTCAATCCATTCATTTATCCACTCTTAATTATCCTTTCTTCTGAGCGCAGGTCATACAATTTAGCTTTTATGTAAATATTGTATTCTCTTTTCATTGTAGTACCTAATTTTATTTTATAACAATTTCGTTGTCAAATGCTATCATTCTAATTGCTGGGCTATATATTTTTGTTTAAATAAAAGCTATCAAAGTCAACATTTAAGTCAATAAGGTAGGCAACTTTAATAAATGAAAAAATTTCATAGAGTCATAAACAATGTAATAACGATCTAAATTATATGGCGTATTATGAACTGCACCGTTAAACGTACAACAAAAAATGTAGTGCTTGTGTAAATAATAATTTTATAGTATAAACGTAATACACATAATACATTTATTGACGTTAAATAAAAATTGTTTAGTATTCGTAATGCGTTTGTGTAGGGGATATGAGAGATATATCATTGCCTATCATGCGTATTTTATTTTATAGGTTTAATACAAAACCAACGGTATCATATTTACCCCTGTCCCCTACATAATATGATATTTGTGTTGTACTTAATGACGAGCAAAAATATTAAAAATAATTGTCAATATTTAATTTAATAGTATACATTAAAACCGTTATAAAACATTTTTTTATTTACGGAAAAAATTACATTTTGTACAAAATGTATTGTGGATTATTTTCCAAATTGAAGTCAACAAAATGAGTAGTTACTAAAAAAATTAACACAATAACAAATTAAATCAAATTCAAATGAAAAAGCATTTTTTATATTCAATTTTTGTTGACATCCTCTCATAAAATGTAAATAAATTGAGTTTTTTTTCATATAATAATATGCAAATATTTATGCTATGTAGTAACAAAGTAGCTTTTAATTAACAACATTATGTTAGTTAGAGTTTTATTGCCTCGTTCCATCGTTCATAAATAGTCAAGTATATAAAAGACAAAAGCCATAAATAACTTAGGATTAAGTTTTTAGAAGTTTACGAATAAACATTATTTTGCGCTGTTTAAGCTACTAAGTTCTACGGACCTAAAAATGATTTACTTACAAATAATAATACGGCAGAGTGTTAGGTAACACAATAAAATGATAGATAACCAATATTACTTTTTTTTTAATTGTATAGATTTAAATCATTTTTGTACAAACATTCATAAACTCACCTTTCTTTACTATTGTTTGTTCTAATTAATAAATTATTACAAGTATAAAGATTAAATACCAGTGGTCAGACATTGTGCCGAAATACGTTATAGTAGTTAGAGATTGTAGTAATAGTACTTATAACTAAATTGTAGCTAATTAATTAACTACATATTTATAACAATCTTGAAATAAGAACTTTCGATGCGATACATATTACATGGTTGTGACTTTAGCTTTTTTAGCATTTAAAATGTTTTGGAGATAGCTTAGGTCATTTCAAATATTTAAAATTTGGCACAATATTTATTGAAATAACGTTCACCCAATAAAACATCATTTCATTTCTGTCACGTGCTTATCAAAAACATATTTAAAAAAAAAGTATAACTCGGCGAATACGATCCCCATGACATTTACATATATTACATAAAGGACAGCGAATGTGGTTAGAATTCAAGAAAATATCTGTAAAGAGTTAAAATAAATACAAATTGGTCGATATTTTGGAAAGAAAAAATTACTTTTGGAGTTATAAACATCATACATTATTTAGTTCATTTATATTTATAATGTCTATTTATTTAATAATTAATAGTTAATCTTAAATAATAGTCTGCAGAATATTATGATCTTCAGTTTAATTGTAATATTATCAAAAGCGCAAATAGAAAAATGTTCAAGGACGTACCACGCCTAAACAATTTTTTTAAACTCTTTTAAACCAATCAACTATTTTGGTCTAGAAAATTACATTAATTCTAGCTCGTAAAATTGAACAAATTGCTTTCAAAAACACATAAACTCGACTTTTTGAGATAAAGAAATACTTTGTTCGTTTTAATTTTTATTAAACATTTGATTACTTTTTGAAAAATTAAAACTATTTAACTAACGATTTTGAAGTTGTACACTTTGTTTTTAACTCAAGTCTAAATCGTAATACCTATAAAAAGAAATCCACGCAGTGTTAAATAAAAAAATACTATTTTTACATAGTATGTTTGGGTACATGTAATTCATATAGGGGGCGCTGAAGTCTCTATAAATAAATGTTTTTTCCAAGCTATCTGTAAAACCATATTTTTAATGATATTGAGAAATCACTACAGTTTATAGGAAAAAATACTAGTAGTAATAAACGTTTAAAAATTAAAATCTATGTATGTTTGTACAAATAGACATAACTAAATTATTCTTTCATTTGTTGAACAATCATAAATTGCCTATATTTTACTCCTTAAACAGTACTATCATGGTTTCTTTTTTTCGAAAAAGTTAAGAAACTTTTGAAGTTTTATTTGTAAAGCGAAGGATTTTTGTTGTACCAGAATATTATCTGTCAAATAATAAAAAAAAAAAAATCAATAAAGAATCTACACTGCTGTGTAAAATCTATGATTTTAGATTCAACTTAATATTCAAGCAAAAAATTGCCTATGTTTAAGGCGTTTTGCATTAATCAGTAGAACAGCGTTTGCACCATCAGATCGACGTGACAGTTACCGGTATAGCACTAAAGGAGATGTCAGAATGGGTGGTTAGTGTGTAGGGGTTAACACTAGTGGCCCATAAGATAGAATTGGACATGTTGACAAACAAAAAAGGCGAGCACCAAGCAATTGCCTAGCGCCATTCTCGGAGTACTAAACAAATGTTTGAACTAGCGTGCTTTCTCGACTTTGTGGAAGGTTAGCGGCCACGTTAGTGCCGCCAAGGAAGAATGATAAGCCGCTAAAGATTCCGTCAATATACCAGCCACTTTGTATGATAAATATATTTGGGAAGCTCTTGGAGAAGGTCTCGGTTAGCTGGATAATCGTATACGAAAACACCGGAATGTTAACGCAGAGCTCACACCTCGGGATACTTGCTTTCCGGCCGCCGCGCCAACTACTATATTTTACCCCAATTCGCTGAGTTCGACGACGGTGGCCGTTCTTGTAGTAATCGTCCGTAACAACAACAACACATCGTCAAGTGCTGTTTGTGGTTAACCTAATTAAGTCTTACATCTGTTAGCATGTGTGAATTTTGGCGGTATCAGTTAGCGTGCCGTTGTTGTTGTCTTGTCGCTACCAGACCGCTAAGATTTACTGTGTGACTTACAGGTTAAATTTCATTTAATTTGCTTGATGTATGAATATTTATGTTCTGAATTATATTTAACCTGACTAACATAGGCTAAGGTTATTCGTTTGTTATATTAATGTATACACATTTTTTAATTAATTATAAAGAAAAATTGTTTTTCCTACGGTTGACGGCTTATTCGTTTGATTGATGGTAGCCTATTTAAATAAGGAATCCCTAAAATTTCAGATCTTTAGCTAAACTCTAAGTAGGTACTTCCTTATTATTTTCTTTTTTTCATTTGATTATTGTGGGAAGTTTTGGTTTTCATTAAAAAAATGTTTACTTGTAAACCGATCAAAACTTTTTCGATTTGAGAAATGATTCTTAAAGCTAAAATATGAAGTGTTTTTTATTTATACTACGTGATCAAATTATTTTTTTAGCAAGTCACCAGTTTAATTAGTTTCAATAGACCGAAACTGACTAAAAAAAAATTGTATCACAAATATCAATACAATTTTAATTGGTTTTTAAGTTAGAATTTGTTTAATACAAATTTTAAACTTTCCGTATTAATTAAACGAAAAAAAAATCACGAGAAAGTACATAGAGTCGAGCTAAGGATCTAAAATTTTAGGGATTACAGGATTACTAGGATTTTAGGCCAACAATTATCGTTTGGTGCACGTTTTGAAAATATGAGATATGGTCGTGCTCTTGCGATGTCCAATTTAAGACATCAGCTCTTGGTTGAGTCCAAAGATAATAAAAAATAGTCACTGTGGCGTTATTTAGGTGTGTAGTCATTTTAACTCTGCTGCACAACGTCGGCTCCGGGCCAAGCTCAACCGTGACTTTCTTAAGCCGTTTTGTGTATAACAAAAAAAAAACATACGATTATTATGATTTTATTCTCCGTGGTTAAGGGCCAGTTCAATAGCACAACAACAACAATAATAATATTAAAAAAACATTCCTCGCGCATTCAGTCAAAAAGCTATCACGACAGCGGTTTGTTGCGAGTTACAGGAAAGATTTCTACCTTTTCACTGGACCGATTCATAATTAAAAAAATAAATAATATAAAACGGTCACTATTCGAAATAATATAATATTGATGGTAACGTTGGAAGTGATTGTAGAAAGTCAGCTGATGACGATAAATACATATTTTAATGGTGTATTCAGACTGTCAAATGCGTGCGTCAAAATCTTCACGACTGAGCCAAAGCCGGATTTTCAGAACTTAAAAAATTCCTAAAATTGTTTTTCCCTACAAAAATTAAATTTTGTTTCGTTGTAAAATTCACACAAATTGACATTCTGGCAGTTTAATGTAAATACCGACGATTATGGTTCTTACATGCTTTAGCCTTTATTGATACAGCACATAGGATGACATAAACGCTATTTAACAGTTGTTGGTTTAAACTGTACTTCCAAAATTATATTCAATAAAACTGTTTGCAAATATTTTACTTATATTGGTGACAGTCAGTATTAAACTATTACGATATCTGTAGAGTTTCCATCTGTTAATCCGACATTTAATCACAATAGCAAAGAGAAAAAGTTTCGACTTTTGAGTGACATTTATAAAAATTATAACATTAATTAAATATTGTATAATATAATTATTAATTTTCGACAAACAATAATTTGCTTTGTCCAATATTTATCGGTTTTTAGCATAATAATTATATTATAGAAACAATAGAAATTATGTTTAAACTATAAATGAACGTAATTAGTTGTTTTATACATCAATGGGATCTTTTCACTGCATTAATTTATGTACTCTTTTATTTTTAGAGAAACTCAAAATAACTTAACCGTGAGTATAAAACCACTGGGTTTTTTGTCCAAATGTAATTGTAATAGGCGAAATTTGTTTGCAACCAGATTTCTAATTGCCAAAACGTGTTTCGTCGATTCGAGAAAAAATATTCTGTTAATTTGTTAGACAATAGGATGAAACAACATGACATTTATGTACTGTATAAAGATATTATTTATAATTAATTGTTTCCTTTTCCTCGACTAAGATATTTGAATTTACTCAGCTATTAAATCGTCTTCGGGCGATTTTACTTGTAGTAACCCATTAAATGGCTGTGATTTAATGCTTAGAAGTTTCTATAGCGAAAGCGATTTTTGACTGATATATGAGATACTTGAATTAAAAAACAATTATTTGATAAATACAAATTAAATACTATTCAAGTTCGATTCATTCGTTGTTATTTTTGAAAGGCTCGGCAAGTTAATAATAAACAAACTGATTTTGATCATTAGGTCTCGTGTCCAGTTGTTTTTTTAAGCTGCTCTTTAACAATAATCGAGGTGCCATATCGCACGGTATATAATATCGTGTACTAGCACACTAGTGTGTGCTATGAACTTTGCCGGTCTACGGTTGAAATGCTTGTAAATGTTAATATTATTAAAATGCAGTGGCAAACGCACACAAGACCAACGACCATATTGTACGGTTTACGGCGGACAACTCGAACGGTCAGTTATTGTTCTAAAAAAAGCAAACAAAATAATTTACATTAAACTAAAAATAAAAAATAAAACTCACAACAAAAACGCGGTACTTTCAAAAACGATTTCAATCAGTACTTCACGAGAGGCCACGATTTATTTTTATTGGTCAGAGCACTGCTTTTACCTAAAACGTCATCTAAGCCGTTTGATTTGCACTTAAATGTCTGCGTTTTTATATCATGTTGTTCGGCTTACTGTATAATTTAATATATTTAAATGCATGCAACGTAACGTCACAAAAGAAAATAAACAGAACGAACAAAGACTTAGATCGGAGGTGGACGACCAGTGTCACCCGTTGCCAAAACCGGTGTCGGATCTAGTTTAAGGTAAGGAGGATAAAAAATAAAATAACAACAGTTCATATTTTTTTTTTTAAATATTATAATTTGGGAGACAAAACGCTCGTATTTAAAAAAAAATATTGTAGTTCAAATTTGAAAACTGAAAAAACTAAATCTAAAAGATAAGAATAAAAAAAACGGATCCATCCGGTAAACGTACACCTGTTTTGAACGTTAGGCGATTAACCTACAGTAAAATTCATTACGGTTTGGCCTACTTCTGTGTCTGAATAATATCCTCAAGTAAAATTTAAACCTACCGAGTGAAATAGATTTGTTGACGATTCGCACGTACTAATATATTATACTATATATTTATGATATCCTATTAACTACTTCCAGTGCTACCGGAATTTACGACCAAAAGAAAGTCATATAAATCCAGATATCACATCTGGTTTGACATTTTATTTTCTGAACTAGTTGATCGAGTTGCAGTATATTAGATCCACCCTGGCGTGCGTCTCACGTTTATAAAAATGCCTATTACCTACAGTTATATTAACATATTTAAATATGTATGCAGATAACTAAGTGTTACTCGTTATAATTTATGTGTTAAGAACTGGTTAACTATCATTTTTTTACACCATATTGGTAAAAGAGTATTTGAAATGTAAATGTTATTTACGATCGTCCTGTAGATTTCCTACCCACGATTCCTTTAAAGAAATACAGTATGTTACTTCTTGTTTCCCGGAGCATTATTCGACTAAAAACAAAATTGATTAATCAAATAATCACTCATTTGAATAAAAAAATAGCTTCACAGCTACGCAACAAAGCTAAAAATGTAATTAATATATGTATTGTTCATATTCTCTTTGAGAATATAGTTATAACCTATATCATGATTTTAAATTACTTAAATACATCTATTCGTTATTGACCGAATAATTTTTTTCGAATAAAATTATTTATTGAATTACATTCAAATACATTTATTGGTTGTTTTGTCGAATAATTACAGAACAAAGAAATAGTCGAATATAATATTATTTGTATGTATTCAATTGGTTTTAGTTTATTTTCGTTATTTAATTACATTTTTCCCAGTTCTACTATCAAGTGTTTCTATGTTTTTGAAGGGTACCCGGCAGAGCTGAGTGAAATTTTTATAAAACTGGTTTTGAAATTAAAATCTCAACGAAGATTTTAAGAAACCGAAATCCTTTCATAAAATTGAATTACATTGAATAAAATATATGAATTGTATTAATCCAATGTTGTTATTGTCGTTAGATTCTGTTTTATAGAAGCCTGGGTCCTAAAATGAACATCCTTCTTAGGAATCGTGCTTATTAAAAAAAAACCATAACAATATTATTAATAAAGTTATGTAGTGTATTATATTATTATAATGTTGTGTAATTACTTTAATTCAATAATTATTAATTAACATTATTATTATTACATTGTATCATACAATATCATTGAGATGATTTTTTCTAGCCGAAACCTATTATAAGGGCCCTATCACTGGATAGCTTCCCTACTCATAGTCTACTAGTCATTTATTACATTGTTAGCATATTTTCTTATTGTATATTTTGTATGTACAGATTGTAAATGTTATTTCAAAAAAATAAAAAATAAAAAAATGATTTTAACTATGAAAGTCCAACATCCCAAAAAAATAGATTTTCAAAATCTAAAAACCAGATCTTGATTTTGGAATTGTAACCCCACTCTAGCTACTTGATTGGTATTAAACGATTTTGCTTACCTCTGTATTTTAATGAAGCGTTTATGCTATGCGTTTGTTTAAATTATAGACACTTGCAAATGGCGTACAACTCTTTTAGTCACTTAATACATACGATGGCTAACGGGATAACCATGTTGTATGGCCGAAGACTGTGATTAGACACTTTCCATTTTAAGCAAATGCGGCGATTGAAAAGAAAAGTAGCAACTTATAAAAATTGCTACTGTGCTCGAACGCATAATACCTTTTTTTATAACACCCGTCGATAATTATTTTTATGTGATGTTACCTATTATTCTATTTCTGGATTACAGCTATTACCGTTAGTTGATGTTATAGCATCATTCGGTAAGATCTAATTGAATTGTGCTACCACTAGGCAATTGCTGTGGCATGGTGTTGTGTTCGTTGTAAATTATGCAGTGCGATGAAAATAATTTATTTGTTATTAAATTACTATACATAGTTGTAATTGACGGTAACAGAAACGTTTTAAAATGAACCGAGTGGAGTTTTCTGGTATAATGTTAATAATGTAATAATTGTTCAAAAACAAAGTTTGTATACGGTACATAAATGTGATTTGTGTAGCAAAATGTTTGAAGCGTATGTTGATGATGAAAATACTTGAATATGCACTTTGTTTCCGCTGTGGTGTTATACTTAATTATTATGAATATTGTATAGCGCATCTAACGACCCATAAACAAACGATGAACTTATTTAAAGACGACTGATCAGTGATCTTAACTTTTCCGAGTTGAATATTTTACATAATGGTATATCACACATCGAGTTCAAAGTTTATATTTGAGTAACAGCGATATAGGTATCAAGTGTAGAATAATTAAACATTTATTTTGACTCGGTAACCACAGCCTACAGTTTTGGATTGTTTTATTTAATTAAGGTAAATTCGTAAAATGCTTATTAGCAGGTATATTATTGGTGCCGTTGTTGTGTTCTACATGTCTACTTCAAAAATTTCAATAATTATTGCTTTCGAGATTTTATTTCAAAGTTTAACTAATATTAATTAAATGAGTCTACTGATACTAATTAATAGGAACTTGTCCGATGGCTTGGAAGAAAAATTATATTCCAAATTATCTGCAAAAAATCATAAACTTTGTCTTATAATTAAAAATATTTATCTAAGTAGTAGGTACGTAGAGAATAAAAAAAAAAACGACGTTCCTTTTGTCTTAATTAATAAAAAAAAAACATTTATTGAAAATGATATCCATACATTATTATCAACATATATTATTAAAACCTAGCTATAAATAAAAATAAAGATTTAACCATGTACAGAGATACAAGATTACATTTTAGATAATGTATCATTCAATTGTTGATACATGATACTTGTTACATTAGTGACACGCATTCTCAAATAACGATTTTTAGGTTTTTTCCTCGGCCATCGCAAAAGGGTCGGTCGTGTTATGTACCCTGAATCCAGTGTATTATACTCGCAGTTTGGCCGCGAACAATATCCGTTTTTATTACAGTCCGTATAACAGCGTTGGGGGGAGGGCTATGGTGGCGTCGGAGGGGGGGAGGGGGTGCAGACAGCTCCGGTGCGGTAAGGTAATCCTTCCTCTTTTTAATTATTATTGTTTGTCCAGCTGATCGTATACGGCCGGTGTGTTGTGCGTATATCTATTTACATCCATAATGTAATGTTATACTGCATCGAGTGACACCCACGCGCGGTTAAGCCCGGACCGTCTGACCCACACGCGTTTCGGTCAAATGAACTTTTATTATAAATAAAAATAATAATAACCTGAATGCTTTGCCATGCATGTGTGTGTGCGCGTATGTGTCCACGTTTAAAAAAAAAAATTCAAAATATGTACGTTTGTTAGCCGTTCGGTCTTGTTGCCGTACGTGTCTCGCCTGGCAATCTAAAACATGCCGTTGGACACTGTGATATGCGCTTGGACATTTTGCATCTGTGTTCCGAATGTTTACCAAACTCGAGTTGAGCAACAGCTGTAATCACTGTGCCCATAATATTGTCAGTGGACCCACATACATTTTAACTTTCCTGGTTAAAAGTATCCAACGCGACGTTAAACGATTTTTTCTGAGAAACTAAACTGAATATGTTCATAGAAAATTGCCAACATTTAGATAAAGCCTGAATCGTTAATCTCGTTTAAAAACTTTGCTTTCCAGCTGTCAAAAACAATTTTAAGTATTAATTTCAATGAAATTTAGATATATGTCAAAATTTTACTTTCGTATTTAAAATGAATACTACACAGTCGGTTATAAATGTAGAGATAGATTAAAAACAGCGAGTTTGATACAGACAAATATTGTATAGATGAAAAATTAAAGTTGATGGATTTTTTTATCAAGTTTTTCCACAATCGATTTCTAACAAGACATAATTAAAACTTATCATCTTTCAAACAGTAGACAAGTTTTTGTTGTACTGCGCAGAAAAAAAAACAGTTAGCACACAATTTCCTCAAAGCCGAATTGATGAAATTTAATTATTTAGATAAATTATTATCCCAAAGTAACCTGAAAAAAATGCTCGTCATAATGAAAAAAATCACCCAATCTCCACCAAAATTGAATAAATTCATCTAGATAACTAAACAAAATAATACTGGTAAACTTTAGGAAAAAATTTGAATCGACATAGGATGTATACAGAAGAACGGACCAATGAAGACTCACATACACAGATAGTATGACAAGTTGTTCTACTTACGATAAGGACACATATGTCTTACTCCCACCCGAGATCGGAAAAAACAAATTTCAGTGACCTGTCACTTCTTTAAGTAAGCAAAAGTTATTTGCATCTACAAAAATGGTGTAGAAATGATATTTTAATATTTATTGATGTTTGACATTAAGTCAAGTTAAACTAAATTAAATATTCAGTTAATGATAATATTAATTCAGTAAAGTTTTTTCAGTGTAGGTTGACGTTTACTTAAGAGAACTTAATACTTGAAACGCAGACGAAGGTTTTATAGATTTTTTTTTTTTTTTAATGTTTCCTAAAAAAGTAAGTGATAGTTTGAAAAAAAAATACATTACATAAATTGTAGATTTAGCTTTAAATTAAGATTTGGCCAAAAATTGACAATACTTTACTTTTTAACATTAATTGAGGAGGAATTTCACTAAATATAGGTGATTTAAAGGCCTTTTAATAATCAGTTTTTTATGAATTTAACCGCAATTAAAAAAACTTAATTTTCAGTAAACAATACTAATTGTTAAGTAAATTCAAATAGAATGGGAGAATAATTTATAAGACAAATGTATACACCTTGAATCAATTGTGGGGGAAAGAGGAGGGGCGCTTCTCCCGTTGTTCCAATTAAATCGCTTCTGAATTCATTCAAAAGTGACATTTTTTAGGCTTTTCGCTTAGCACGATATAACATTATGTAGGTCGTATTAACCATTTTACAGGCTCAAAATTATCGCCAACAAACTAGTCAGATATCGGATGACTGCAGTTACGGTTATGGTCTCGTTAAAGGGCTAGAGTGAAGGTTTAATGAATATATTATGGCGATTATAAAATAGAGCATAATATTTTCTTCCCTTAATAATAAACGCGCAAAAGGTACGCCAGTTTAACGTTACGATAAATAGTTCTTAAAATAGATGTCGCCCCCTTTTTTTTTTTGCTTTTATTACTAATTGGTTTCTATTTTTGCTTCTATAATGAATTCGTGCTCGGGCTTATACATTTTTTATATTCCGTTGTCGACGCCCCCAATGACAGAGCCACGAAACAGATCATAAAACATTTTTTTTATTGAATATATCGTTGAATTTTTAGTAGTAGTGTTCAGTGTTATAGTTTGTTTACGACCAAAGAGTTGTGTGTAGTTTCTAAATAATAAATACGCCTAAATAACCAAATTGTCTTAAGTTCTAAAGAAAAGAGATATAAAAAAATGCCACGGTAGTAGAGCAGCAGCACAGCGAGAGAAACCAAAATTGTCGTATTATAAACTGTAAGAAGTATTATATCTTTAAAAGTAATACAAAAGTAAGTAACAAAAAAATCCCTTCTATGATAGTGGAAAACTTTACAAATCGTGAAAATGTAAAACCGAGATTATGTAATATCGCACAAATAAGTTTTAGTTAAGTTAAAAAGTTTATTTTAACTTTTTATCTAGACTAGTAATTTATAATTTTTACAACTTATAATTCAAATACCTTCGCCATAAACTTTTAGATTTTGAGTTAAGGGTTTACTAATTAAATAATATAACAGTGATACGACAGTTAAGAAAAATAGTCTAATTTATGACATGAAAATTAAGGTAAAACTATTTTTTCCAACTTGAGTTCGTTCAATTAGGTTAATACAAACATATTAAATGCGTAATTAAAATCATAAATTGAAATTTTGCTTTAGTAAGAGAACAAAAAATGCAATACAAATGTTTTATATTATTTTTTTACTGTTTGAAGTATACATTCAGTGCAAAACTAATGTATCATATTACAACAATCGCTTCTATTCTGCAAATACAAACGTTGACTTGTTGTCCATATTTATATTAACTACATATATCAGAGTGGACGCCGTTCGTGTTATAATCGACATTATTGTTGACTATATATTATAGTAATACTGTACTATTGTAATATTGTGTATTATTATAATACTATAATTAGTTACCAAGCCTACACTATACTCGCACTTATTATATATGTAAGCTTTGTATGTGGAATCGAGCGCGTAACAAGGCTCGTATAACGATAGGATTAATTAACGCTAAGAAGTTTCAATCACACTGACCGTCTTAGAGATTTAGTATACAACGGCTACTTCACTCCTCCCCCAAATCTCATTACTCGGACAAGGATGTATATTATAATATATAATAGGTAGTTGATCATCGCATCGGGTACGAGACTCCTATATAATTATTATGTAGAACAGAAGCCACCATAATGATTATTATGAGTTTATTATAGTGTTATCAACTATAATATACTCTTACGCCCCCATAATAAGTGCCTATAGCTTAGACAAGTCACTTCCACTCGTCTTAGCATAATATTAAGAGCTGAAGATATAGTTCTTTCAATCGACAAAGATCATGTATAAATTCAAGAATACAAAGTTGTATTTTCACGTGACTAGAAAAATATTATCTTAGTCAAATATGCGATAAAATTAAAGAATCGGTTAGGTTATGTGCTTGTGTAATCATGTTAGCTTCAAATCAAACAACATCTTATGTCTTGTGTCCTATGATGGGTATAATGAGATAAAAAATGATATTTTGCACAATTTTTAAATAATGGAAAGTTATTGATATGCAAATACTTTTTCATAATTATTAAAATTATGGAACTGTAAAGCTTGAAGTTAAAGCTTAATAAATTAAAAGAACTAAATTTCTATAAAAGTTAGAATACTTAAATTGAACTTCTGAGTAGACTGTTATACATTTAAAATCAATGATATTAAACATGAATTTTTAGTATGGAATCTAAATGTTATTTTATAAAAAACGCAAAGTAATATTTTTAATATCGCTTTATTTTGAATGAGTGATGGTTATAAACCTTCAATCAGGATATGACACTTTTCATACCATAATTGTTAAATTGTTAATAAAATAGGGTGAATGTTGAAATCTTAAAATATATAGGTATTATGTTTATTGATTGTAAGGTTTTGAGTTGAAAACTAAACTTTTAAACTTTACCTATACTTATTACACCAATTGCGCAACCCATTAAAAAAAAAAAAATTATACAAAGTGACATCTACAAAAATATTTTACAGCAAATCCTATCAATCTTATGTTCACTCAAATTTAAGTTGAGAAAATATTACTTATTTAGTAAAGTTAAGTACAACATTTTGTTGTCACTTGTTATTTTACAGCAGTTTATAAAAGTTAGTCTACAAAACGTTAAGCAAACTAAGTATAAGTAAAGATTTTTTGAATTATTTTTTTTTACAATATTTTATGCAATCTTAGACGGTGAGCCTATCCGCCTAAGATTAGACCTAGGTTAGGCCTAACCTAACCTCACCGGAATACCAAGCAAACTCGTATAAGCCATTTTTTAGTAAGCGTTATTTATATTATATTATTCTATACAGTGTTCGGTACTTAACACTTGCAAATGTACACAAGTCACAAGTGCTACCTTTTTAATATCTTACCAATAATTGTTTTACCTACTAATAAAAAATAATTTTAGACACTTTTTCTGGCTCAATAATCTATGAATTATTATAATTTAACATTTAATAATTATTCTTAAAATATATGTTTATAATTTATAAATACATTTTATTTATACATTTTATACTTATTTCAATATTGATGTAATTGAAAGGAATACATTTTGTGTGGGTATAAAAGGGGGTATCCCATGAGTCGGTCCGTGTCTTGGTCATATTTTTTATATATTTTACCGGTAACAAAAATTAAGCCTATTCGCCTCTGTAAATGATATTAGGTGGGTGGGATAATTATTATAAAGTTTTTTGTAAACAATACTTAAACCGTTTTGTTTGTGTTACAAAAAAATTTGCTCTACAATTTTAAAGAAGTGTACATTAGAAATTAAGGGTACAGGGAAAAAACCAGTAAAGTTAATGTTTTTATTCTAAGATAAACATGTTAAAACAATGCTAAAACATGATTTAAAACATTAAAAATATACTTGAAAACATTTTTAAAATGTTCAATCATGTTTAAAAATAAGAACAGATTCGTTTCGTATCAAAACGAATTTTATAACAACAAAATAGCCATTTTTAAAAAGTGACTTGCCTGTTTTTTCACTCTACCCTTTAAATATATTATAAACCCTGAAGTTATTGTGTTTTATAAATTACAAGCTTACACGGTTTTAATTTATATTTAACTTAGAAATTCACAATTATTATCCATTAATTTCGGGGAAAATGCCAATACGTATTCACATCAGATGCACATTTTTGGAGTGATACTATAATATCTACATAAGACTACTACTTTTGCTATCAATGTAGTTTATGAAGAAAACAAATTATAATACTTAATAGAATTTTAAGATTTTACGGCGTCATTATTATTATTATTTTTTTAATCATCTCTATTCATATATCATGACCCAATTATGTTTTTGAATATTAGTGTTACAAAATACAACATATCCCTTCTATTATCCCTACGCGATTATGGACCTTCCTCTTCCCAGTTGCTTACCACACCCGTATACATGCTTAATATTAAAATGTTTTAGACGAGTTTGGCGTGTCAAATATTTTGTACCTGCACATACATCCGGTGCATACCAATTTCTGTGAAATTCAATTAACTTTGAAAACATAACCGGACGTAAAATGTATGGTACGCTTTGTTGGTGCGCGCAACGTTACATTAATGGCAAAATAACTAAAAGGCTTGTACTATACAAATATGCGATCAATAATAATTAATTAATCACGTTAAAAACCAATTTTCCCGTTCAATATACAATCCAAAGGCCGACCTTTAAAAACAAAAACAAAATTTTAAACACAATAGAATGTTTACGTGTAACATAGAAAAGCCGGATTTTGTTTAGTCAGCATTGGCTATAGAAAGCAGTCGAAACTGTTAAGTACGTTTTTATCCAAACGACCATTTTATTTGACGTTCACGGCCGCCAAGTCCTATGTATTTCTTTTACTCAAGGTACAACGGCGGCGAAAACAGGAGATTCGTTTTGTTTACATGTCTGAAACGCCATAAAACAGAAAGTCATCTGGTCTTTCTTGTTGGTCTACTAACTGTGTTATAATATATTTATATATATATATGCCCACGGTTAGGTCCACACGGACGCAATATATAGCTATTTAAATGCAACATATTATGATGTGTTTGTGGATAAAGGACTTTCTTCTTGTTAATGGACACCTATCACCGGCGCTGCTACCGTCAACAAGTCAGTGTAGTTAGTGAAGGAAACTGGACTGTTATAACACAATAAAAGTTTCTCGAATTAGTTTTTTTGTACATTACATGTGTTTCATTAGGTAAACGTTTTATCTTTATTTTAAAAACAAACGCCCAAAGGCAGTAATGTAGAGTTTGCAGTAAATACAAAAATGTGTATAATACTAACATACTAACGTACAAATAAAAAAAAAACTAATATTGAATAAATGAGGCGTCTAGTTATAAATCCAAACTAGTTAAAAACATTTTGAAAACATGTTTTTTTTTTAAGTGGCCACACTATTATTAAATATCAAATAAAGATTATATGTAATACAAACTTATTTGAAAAAATCTTGGTTGGTTTTAAAATCATATAGTCTCATAAATAGTTAAGCCTGTGTAGGGAAAGAATTGGCAACTTTGTGTTCAATCGCACATTACAAATTATACCTCAATTTCGGGAAATTTTGCTACGTTTAATCCAAATTAATTCGATTCCTAAAAAACTGCACAACATTTGTAGTGTAGTTTAGTCCATTTATATTGATTTTTTATTATCAATTAATTATGATTTATGCCATATCAAAACAAGAGCTAATGAAGCAAAACAGACTTGTCTTTTTCAAAATTAGCGACTCCAAATTGATCCACTTTGCCTTGTTCCAAAACAACACATTTTTTTGACAAATATCGTTAGGTATTATTATCATTTTGGAATTTGGATAAGTATCAATGCTCCTTTTTCTCGTGTCTAGTTAAAATATACAATTTAAACAACAGAACATTATATTATTCAGAGAACGAAACAAATTGAATTTTAAGTAATAGTTGTAGCGACGTCGCCGAGTAGTATTCCCAGTTGTTTCCAAATTGTTAGCCTAAAAATAATTGTTTTGAAAAACGAAGAAAAAACTTCACAAGTTTTGTATCGTATGTAAAATGATTAATCGCACCCAATGGTATTGCACGTGTACAGACTTTATCTAAACTCACATTTGTCTACGTTTATACTAGTGTGTAAACTAAAAAGTTAGACTATAAGTAAACTTACACACAATACATGGTGAAAAGCTTAGTCTGCTCATAACACTTATTCGACTTTAATATTCGATGTAAATTAAAGTGACTTCTTTTATTATTATTAAAAACCAAAAAACGACAGGAGACCTATGACTTGTTTTTGGATAACGGAGACCTCCTAGTTTTATTTTTTTTTAATATATTTTCATTGTAATAAACTATTACGATTTATACATTTTAACACTAGAACCTTAATCAAAACTTGATACATGTATAATGAAGTATATATTATAAACGAAACGTTGATTAAGAGTATATATTATTTTAAAAATACAATAATTATTCACTGTATGAAAATAATAAAGTCAGCAAAAAAAAAGTTTAATTTAAATTAAACATTTTACGATTTGTACAATATGTAATTAAAAACAGTGTAGCAGTAATCATGACTAGGTTTGATGCATACACTGCTTATATTTATACATATTTAAATAATTACAAAGCCTTTGCGGACGTGACCGCAACAATTTTAAAGGCAAACGGCAAACCAAAATTAGGGACGAGGGAAAACGTATACACTATAATTATTTCTGTAGTATAATTAAACCAGAGATAGAGCAAGTTATACAATTATTTATGTTGCTTTTATCCATATAGAATGGATGAAAAATTAAAATAATATATACAGAGGGGAAGTCATGACGTGACCAACAGCCCCCCCCCCCCATTAGTTACGTATCATAAAGATCCGTCTTATAGTTTGTGGATTTCGGTTTAAAATATATTGCAGTACTTGAAATTTCACAATAGAATATTAATTATCGTACAAGTTGCAACTAAGACTGTACTGAGGGTAATTGGGGGAAAATTTTTAGTACCTTAGGTATATTAAGATAATTTTAATTAAAACTATGTTTTATCATTTATCGAAGAACTGTTTTACAAAAAAATTATTTTATCAAGTAAAGTACTTCATAAAATGTGTACTCAAAGTTACTCTGTTTTACGGTACGGAAATTGTTTGTTTAGTAGTAATTTAATGTCGTGTTTACACATTCAAAAATATGTACTTGGTTTATAAAAATATTGTTATATACTAGTATTATGTTTCAGGGGCGTAAAAATAACAGAAATAATTTTTAAAATTTTTTTAATTAAATAAAATGTTTGTTATTTGATAATGGTTTATGCGTTTTAGTTTGAACGAAAAATGTGTATGTGCTTAATCAAATAGTCGGTATGACATATTTTAATTTTAATAAAAACTAAAACGATAATCCGAGAATAATTTATAGTAACTTAGGTACTATTTTAGAACCGTTAAGTAAAGGCAAGACCTTTTTCTCAGTCGGGCAATATATTATATTGTTGTCTATGTGATTGTTAATTACTTTAATTCCTGGAATCGTTGTCCCGTAAAGTTTCCTAAGTGTGCGACAAGGGTTTAAAACATATCTTTGCAAATTTTGAACATACTTAGAAGTTAGATTGTCCAACTGCCTAATTATTGTAAAATATAGATGTCTATATTAACCATACTATACATACCGACTTATTTATAATAAAATATCTTTACAACATTAAAGTTGGTAATCAACCAGCTTATAATAAGTCGTTAAAAAAAATTCTATTAGTTTTAACTATAATATAGAGCTAAGTATTTTTGAGTTTGATTTCACCCAAGTAACTTTGGTCAGTTTATATTCAAATAACATTTTGAAAAGGTCACGGTCGAGCCATGAATAAATTAAAACCCGTGCAAAATGAATGAGCTTTATTTGTGGCAGCTTTGTTATAATAAAAAAACAATTTACCGAACCAAAGAATCGAGTGTCGCCTATTATAATAAAGTGTCAAGCGCAAAATGTACACTTTAGCTAACGTTAATGAATTTTGCACGAAGTTTCCCCCTACGCACACGCTTATGGAAACGCTATAAAATAATTAATGTCGTTAGAAAGTGAGAAATCGCGGTACTCAAAACAAATAACAATTTGGCAATAGAACTAGGTGAAGGGCCTTTCTGTAGAAATTAAAACCAAACACGGTTCAGAAAATATAATATATTTATTATGATACGGGCGAAATTTATAGAAACCCGTTTAACATATGTAATCGTCTATGAGTTACAGGATTTCTAGTTTTCTGCGAATATATTTTTAAAAACTCATCGTGACTCATTAGGCGAAAAAAAAAATAACCCACGCACGCGAGGCTAAACAAAACAACATAAATCACAAAAATATATAATAACAATAATATTATAATATATTATAGTAAAACGATCAGTGTAAACTTTTACTGCAAACAACTTATGCGGCGTTTGAATAACGACAAATAACCTACCGGACGGTCTGTATTGTACGTTGTCTAATGGTTGATTAACGCTCAGACTAGAACAGTGCCTATACATACAATATTATTATCATAAATAACGTCATGGCGACGTTAAATCGAATTTTCTTATTTTACTCGCCAGCTCACGCGAGACCAGCCGGTCAAACAGGAATCAGATATTATTCGCGAATTTGGAACAGCCGGACGACCTACAAAACCGACTATGCTTATGCTAATATAGTCCGTGTGTAGGAAAAATTAAGCGACCAAAACGGTTGTTGAAAGATTTATCGTACCGTACCCAACGTACAAATGCAGTCGAGGGCTTTGTTTGAGCGACCGCCGATGATCAGCTCTAACAGCATAAGGACCCCTTCGACCAGGTATAATAGACCAATATGAGAGGATATATCGTTTGATAACGGAAGTAGAATCCTGAACAGTTTCCTGAACGGTCCGCCTAGACGTTACCACAATCCCCAGTATCCATATTTAAATTAATAGATCACTCCAAGAATATGGCTTAAAATAATAGTCAATCCGAATCGTCCGAAGAAAATGTTTCTCGAATACATTTTTCTTTAATGAAATTATTCCCAATGAAAATTTGCCAAAATCGTTATTTATTTGAATTAATTTAATACCAACAAAATATATAAAACTGAACAGTCGCATGTAGGAAAGCACATATATCTAGCTCATCGTAATGGTAGTTCTAAATGTTTTTTTTTTTATCTCAAACATTTGCAAATGTCAATTGATTTTTGATTAGATCGAGTACTCTTGCCCCTGGAAAAATTAAGTTACTCGGATCCAACTCCTATGAAAAACTATCTTGGCATCAAGCCGTTTATCTGCCCAGAAAGGTCCTTTTATTGTTATGAGGATGTATTAAAGGGAAACTTGACTTCTTGTTTTAATGCATTTTAAGAAGTTAACTTCTTGACAACTTTTATAAGTTCTAACAGAAACCTTTGACTTCCATTAAGCTTCTGTTTTCATTTGACTTCTATAAACTCTAAAACATATCTGACTTTTTTTAGACTTCTTAGTTATAACCGACTTTTATGACTTTAAGACGATTTCAATCACACTTCTTACCAATTTTCAACATACTCATTATATAAATCTTTTGTTTTATTTTTAATACATAAATATTTATATTTTCTAATCAAAATAAATGCCTTTAAATCTCATAAAAATATAGTGACTTGCAAAAGTCTTCCTGCTAATTTGTTTGAGTTCTTATTAATAACGGAATTTGAAAAATCCGAATAGGCAAAAAACCGACGGATGACACTATTTTTAATGCTTGAAAAAATGTGTAAATGTTAATAAACGCAGACGTCTGATAAGAAATATCGTACAAAAATATCGGTTTCAGAATGATATCGAGAAGAAAAATCAAGTTTTAAAGTCTTTTTAACTTGAGTTTTCGAATTGTATCGTTTTTCGCATTTAGTTTTGACTTTTCAAGAAAATGTTCAGCAATTTCATTTAATTAAGATACATACCTACGAATTGCATCGAAAATGAACAATTCTGAACATGTTTTACGGGTCAAACTTACCGATTTTTGTAAACATTTTATTGTAGAGGTCTCGCCCCTACTATCTCGACTTGCAGACTACGGAAAATCCGTACACCGCATTCTGACCGCGGCTTGTCTGCTGGGATATACGAGTATATTATACATAGTTGTTCATTTAGTGATGATCGACGAAGTACGTTGATCGATCTTACCTATATTGTGGTGGTGTTGGTTCTCGCCGGATATCATTTGGTTGGACAAAAAAAAAAAAAACCGAGTTCTCCGGAAAAGTCAATGAGCCTCACGTGTGTTTCAAGTGTCTATTGGGTATATACCGGTGGGACGGGGGAGGTTGTGCTGTCAGGGAGGCGACACACACCCTGTAGAAAATCGCCAAGTTCACACACACAGACAGACAGACACACGCGTATAAACATTTAAATCGTAAATCCGAACGGTCCCGTTACCCGGAATCCGTTATGGGGTCACGGCGACAGCGCCGCGGCTGAGGGGGTCTCATATGCATATACACACACATTATAATAATATTATCGTCGCACATCGTATACAGGTATAACATAATAAAAAAAACACTCGGGAACCGGTCTTCGCGCGCAGGCCAATGGAGTTCGTCGACCGCCCCCACGTCTTCGTAAACTTTCTTGCTCTTTGTCCGTTCGCTGAACGCCACCGCCGCCGCCGCCGCCTTTCTTCCCCCTCGGCCCACGACACCGCCGGCCGGGCGAAAAGGATATTCTGCTAGGCATCGGGACTGTCACCTTCTAATGCAGAGTACAAAACAAAAAATAAATTTAAAAAAAAAAAAACCGTCGCGCTATTACGGATATCCCAATTCGGAAGGAGAGCGGCGTACGGGCGAGCTTCCCCGCCGTCAACGTATAAAAAGACCTCGTGCAGCACCACCGGAAGCCACACTCGTCTCGTACGCCGTACCGGACCAGTCTTCGCAATATTATAGTTCTTGTATTATATATCTTTCGTACATTATCGAACATGACATTCAACGAGAAGTTAGTTTTGTTGTTGGCGTGCACGTCGTTCGCGATGGTCGCCTGCCAAGTTCCCGGATTCGGCGGTTGCCCGGATTTCGACTCCCAGCCCGACTTCGACATGAACAGGGTAAGCCATTATTAGCGATAAAGTCGAATGAGTATGACAGAATAGCCGTTTGATCGTTTGAACCATTGTGTAGTTTAATATATAATATTGTCACTGGAAAAGCAATTTAAAATATAATTTAACGTTATAGTGCGATGCGGTGGTGCTAAGCTCGAGCGCGAAATTAGAAATTCTGAATTGGATTTTTTTTTTTTTTAATATTGTATCTTTGTGTTGTCGACTGCCGGGAAAGCTTTGTTGAATATAGTATGTACAACGCGGTCTGCTATTGCCATTCTGTATTGTCGAAGGATTTGAAAACGGGGTCGTTCTCGCAAATCCTTTGGATTTCAAAATTCACCCCGTCGTGTCCGTACTTACTCGACAATACGGTTTTCGAAAAGTCCGGGTAAACATCCGATAGTTATACGAGACTTCATTGAAAACGTTTGGCGTTCGGTGTAAAGACCATTTTCGCCTTGTTAAACCCTCGGAGCGACGGTAGAATTGTACCTATTGTACTGTATAATAATCACTACCTATGTATGTTTGCTTTAAATCTCAACTTGGGTTATATTCGGTTCTGCAGTTGCCATCAGGCATTGTCAGATTTAGTTAAGCCGCGTTCGCTTATATTGAATAATAAAATAAATATACATCAAAACCGTTAAGATCTAAATGCCCCGACATGCCATTGCTAAATGTTTTTATTCATTAGTAAAAAAAAAAAATTAACTAGTTATTGGTTATAAGTTTTTTTCTTAAAACAAAAAATAGTAATTATTCTATATTGAATATTATTTATGTTTAGTCTTTATCAATAAATGTATAATTTAAGTAGTGTTGAATCATTAATACATTTGCATTTGTTGTACTCAGTTTTGAATTTAAATCGGATTGGTAGTATGAACGTAAATCGAAATTTGAATCGAGCAATAGACCATTTTTATTGGTTTCTCAAATACCATTAGTTGTTGGTCCATTACATTTTAATTGCAAAACGAAAAGTTTAAAATGGGACTTTATAAATAATTGTACTTATTTTTTTTTTTTTTTACTTCAATATTATACTATCATAAAGTTTGTGCGGAGAGGGACATTATTTGAATAATTTTTTTATCTAAATACAAAATTATCTTTTTTTTATGCTTTCGGTTAAAATTATTCGTTATTTCTTATTATTTGAGTACAAATATTTATTATTTGCCGATACATTTTTTTGTTCGTTATTTTTATTTGTATTTAGGGTTTGAAATAATTTTACAATACAACTATTTATTATTCGATTCATAATAAATATGTCCGACTCGGACACTATTTAGAGAAATTGAGCAACACACCGTAAAAGTTCTCCTGGTTTTTAGCCTATAATTTGTTTATATTTTAGATGTACATATGCTATTTTGGTAGACATTTATTTGTGGCCGATAAATGTTTCCACATTTAAACAAAAATCATTAAATAACGCCATCGTATCGTGAAAAGTAATCAAGAAAACAATTAATCAACCGAGTTTGTAAATTCGTTAATTCGTCGTCAAAAGGTCCTACATTAGTTTGTCGGATTATATTTTCCATGCTCAATGACGTATTAATTATATCGTTTCTATAGAACTGAGAAAAAAAACTTTTTCTGAAGACACTTAATTAAAAGATCTTCATATGAGTTAAACATTCTTTGTCCTCATTGTCGATTGGAAATCGTGGATATAATAATTTACAGTGATCGAGCATAGGTAAATAATAGAAATATTATTTTCGAATAGAGAAATTAATTCTGGTAGCGTCGATCGAGCCAAGGCCAAACAATAATAACAATAATAATCGTTACGTTTGTAAACCAATAATTGCTGCTTTTGATCACAAACTCAAATCCTGTTACTACTGTACACTGGGGACTACTTACGGTGTCTGTCAACGATATTGTTTGATTTTTAGAGGAAAACCGAATAATTTAAATTGTAACTGTCGGTGTATTATAATAACTGTCAACTTTGTAATGATATGTAATATTACTGAAATGACAAACTTTGAACGCGAATGAATGGTATTATTGTTGACTATATACATTTATGCTGTAGTTTTCGTAGCACGCTATAATACACATTACACAACTTTCTTTTTAAAGAAACAATTTTTATCATTTGTTGATTAACGTTAATTTGATTTGTTTTATGGATTTCAGTACTTGGGAACGTGGTACGAAGCCGAACACTATGTGAACGTTTTCGAAATCGGAACACGATGCGTGAAGACCAACTACACCAAAGCCGTCGACGGCCGTTACTTGGTCACCAACGAAATCATGAACAGATTGTAAGCGGATACGAAGATCTTATAAAAAAACAAAAGAATCTCCTTTAATGGTCTTAGTTTTAATTAATATTATTATTTTTTAGCACCGGAGTGAAACGCGTTTTGGACGGTGAAATCAGATTGGTCGTCAAGGGAGCCGAATCCAAAATGAACGTCAAGTACACCACCCTGCCAAGTAATAATACCACTCATTGAATTTACTAAAATAAGAAAGTCATCATGTCCCAAATAAACAATGTTGTTAATGACTACAGCGTATTATAAACAAACAATGCTGGCTTTACAACGAAGCTAAATAAGTAATAACCATTCCTTTTGATTGAAATAATTGAAATAACAGGCAAGGAGTCACTTCTTCCAAGTCGACAAGTTTTAGAGATTTGAAAAAAAGAACAATGCATATTTTACTAATATAAAATTAGTTTAGTGTTTTTTGCGATTCATGAATTGTCCAAGACTGTTATGAACTATTAAATTAAGTCAGAGTGGTATATCCGGGAGGTCAACTCGTCGACAATAATTTATAAATGACTTAACATATTATATACAGTCTAATGTTCTTTTTTCTTCTATAAACTATAACCGAGCGAAAGTAACGACCGTTTTTTTTCCTTCCAGTCCCGTACACCACTGAACAGATGATCTTGGAAACCGATTACGATTCCTTCGCCGTCGTCTGGTCTTGCTCGTCTCTGGGCGTTGCCAACACCCGTAAGTGCTACACAACACTATATGCATTACAATTCATCTATTTCGCTTTAACGTCAATGGTTATTTTTTTTTAATGACACAGAAAACGCGTGGATCTTGACCCGTGAAAAGTTGGCCCCAGGCACAGTCATGCAAAAGGCTTACGGAGTTTTGGACAAATACAAGATGAGCAGAACTTTCTTCGTCAAGACCGACCAGAACAGCTGCGCCATCGCCGAGGCCGCCCCGAATGAGGTGACCGACAACAAATGGAGAAAGAGGAGCTTGTACTAGGCCATCCGCAAAGAACTCAACAGTACAAATGAACAGTTCATTTTAATTTATACTCGTAGGCTTAAGAATAATTTATTTATTTATACGACATATAATATGTAATATTGTTAAATACGAAAACCGACAAATAAAATCAATCATATCTGAGTATGATTATAAAAAAATATTATGCACTTGCACGTATTTATCGTTTCCTTTTTTTCCTAAGTTTCAATTTAGACTTTAAAAAGTATCAATTTCCCATTAAAATCAATATGCAATTCTATAGTTACAAACGTCGTTCCAATAAAATTACGGTAAAATATACCTTCGAAATAAAGAAATTTTTAATTCAACATTAAAATAGTTAAAGTAGTATATAATATTTAATTTTGTTCGTATAAGTCATATTACTTATTAAAACATGATATATAAAAAAAATAATAATATAATACAAACAAATTAAAAAAAACAAGTTTGTATAATTCAAATTCGAATAAAACTTAATTTCGTAAGTAAACAGTTTTTTAGTATTTAAGTCATTATAAACTGCATCTTTTAACCTTCAGTTTACAATGATTTTGGGAAAATTATGACAATTAACTAATTATTACGTTAGATGAGTACGGATTTTATTTTTTACTTTTAAATTTAGTACAATATGTACCTACTTACGGAATAGAAATCAGTAGTCACAATTTTTTCTAATTAATAACTAGATGAACTCCATTGAATATTAAGTGATTTACATAAACCAATATAATTATGATTTCAATATTCACGAGCCAATATTGATTTTGTTGAATTGTTGTTTTGATTGTTGATTTTGTTGAATTGTTTCGAGTATTAAATGTTTGTTTTTTGTCATAACATGTAGGTTCGCATAAAAGCATTTATTCTAGATTGGTTTTATTAGTTTTAGACAATAATAAATTTACAAAAATCCGTGACCGCCCTAATTTGTGATCAACCGTTAATTTTAAAATTTTTATTATATCAGACTTACGTTGTTGTAAACCTCGTGAGTAGAATAGCTCTTATCAAGAGTACTTTAAACATTGGCCATCGCAAAGTTTACCTAAGAGTAATTCATATTTACTTTATGTACATTTGTATTTTATCTGGATATTCATATTTCAATACACAAACATGATAATTAGTGCGACGGCTGTGGGGGTATACCTTTACAAGGGGTTTCAAAACATTTAATAACGTACTTGAAAGGTTTATTGAAATAGTTTGTGTATGCAGTCTAATATGAAATGAGTATTCTCAAAGGTTCATGCAACAGAAGTTATGTTATTAAAGCATCAATAATGTTGTAGGCTTAAAATATAGTATTGGAAATTTAAGTATACACAAAATTAATATTCAATGCAAATATAATAAACGTATTTATATATTATATTGAAATGTACCTACTGACTTTACTAAAATTTCATAAACCCCTTTGAATATCACAGTAATTGCATTTTCTGTCCCAGCGGGTTATTGAGTATAGTAAATACTCTCATTTAATATAAAACAGATAATCATATTATTATTATTATTAAACCTATAATCGTACTTAATACATACAAACCGATCATTGATCAAACATTTTTTCTGTTCGATAATTGCGTTATGATTATTTCAACTTAATATAGGTATTTTTGCAGTTTGCAATGTGTATTTATAGGTCCTCTGATTCATTCAGTTTGTTATTATTATACGGTATTGTCAATTAAAAAAAAATATATACCGCTGAAAGTATACTATACAACCATACGAATACACAATATATGAATTAATTTAATGCACTTTACATCGTCTGTACTCATTACAAGCTATTTAGTCGTAAGTAAGTTGTTTGATGTCACTGAATTTGTACTTTCTGATTTTTACAAACATGTTTTTGTATTTTTTTTAAAATGTTATCAGGATTGAGACTTAAGACAATAATAAGTGTTATTTATTGCATCGACAACACGTTGAATAAACAAAATAAATAATTGTAAAGGGTCAAATTTTTACAGCTCAAAAATTGCATTATAAAGACACTTAAAACTCTGTACACAGTATTTGATTTTGAATTTCAGTAATTTTTGTAGACTCGTACTATACTCGGGAATTATTTAAAATAAATATTAATAATAATATAATGATAGCTAATTATTGAAACGTGACTCAAAAGGGAGATAATTTAATTAAAAATGTTTTTGTTCGTTTCGGAATAAAGTATCTTGCTTGACGAATGGAATTCAACAAAACATCTTATCGTTTAATTAAGTAAATATATTCATTTCTTCTGATTTTACATTTAATTAAATTTGCAAAATACAAGAGCGTCAAGTCAGCCGATAAAAATAATAATTTTAATAATAATAAAAGAATGCCAAAGTAACTTTTACATTTTTATCCATCATTTAGTTAACAAACAATTCAAAATCTGAAACGAACAGAGTTAAATGAGATTAGTGTCGACACTCAGAATTGACAAAATAAAATATAACATTAAATTTTAATGAATTAATTGATTTTATTTTCCCAAGTGGAAAAAAGTGAAGCTGTTTCAGTTGCGTATATTTTGAAGTTAACAGGAAAACTATATAATAATAATGATAATACTTTTAATGCTGATGAAATTAAATACCGTCTGCCGCCATAGTATCTCCCTGCTGGATTAACTATTGACGTTTATGTCAATGACAAAGATAAGGGTGAATTTGACAGCGCCAGTCTGTTAATAATGTAGATAATTTCCGTTTTTCAAACAAAAGAGATTATTGCTTTTTACATTAACTTCTGACAGCAAAGTGGAATTATGATTTTTTCTCCACTACACTGTCAACTTTCAACTGTTTGTTTGTACTGTCACGTCGTACATTCGGATATGCATTATATGCCTAACGAGCCCTTTTTCATTTTTAGCTTCGATGCGGAGTTTTTTTTTGCGTTTTCAATAATATTATATATTATTTATTTATGTATTGTCATTATTATATGTATACATTATTTATGTATGATCTAAATGACCTAACTGTTTATTTTCCAGTCGCGGATTTGGGTACCTTTTTCGGCCAAAACTGATATCAACTGACTCCATTTTCGACCACTTCAATTTAAACGATAAAATAATAAAACCATATTTGGAACAAATTATTAAAAAAAAAATTATATTTATACTATAAATATGAATTACAATTCATGAATACACCTTGTAATACAAATTGTAATTATTTTTATTTACTATTGTTGCGAAATATTATTTATTGATTATCTGATTAAATAATTTAGTTTCATAATCTAGGTTGAATCAGAGCTGATTATTACAGAGCGACTGTAAAAGTATGTTGGCCGAATAGAATTTCGCCAACGCATTTATATGGTGGTGTTTGGATATCCACCATGTCTATTGGTAAGCCTAGTAGTATATATTTTAGGCAAAAGTATTTTGTTAAATTTTTCACACTGAAACATGCAACAAATTTAAGTAGCCTGTCTATAAGTTTCAAGGGGACTTTTGACGTGTATATTTGTATGTATTGAAGATAATAAACAATCTATAAAAATTAGAATAAATTGAAATTTTGAAAATTAAAAAAAATGTATATATATATATACATATAAGTAAATGATAACTTGTTGTTGAATGCTGTACAAATTATACAGTTAAAATGAAATTTCAGGCACGTGCCGTTATGGTTGTGTACATTGTGTGCATTTGTTCTTCTGATACTAAAAAATATTTGTTGGTTAGTTTTGAACGCGTTTTTACACTTTGTACTACTCTCCTAGGTTGTTCCAATTTTAATAGAGCAAATAGCATACTGTTATATTATAAAGGGAGGCCTTTTCGAATCAGAAAAAAAACCGAACATGGATATTGTACGTTGTTGACATTATGTGTTTTGTATTGCGTGGGTGATTTATTTACTAAGCTTTGCCAAGTGTTTCAGTGTTGAAATTTATAAGTATTTAAAATACGAGAAATGTAAAATGCCAATAATATTAAAACAAAACTTTAGCCGATTCAAAATGCCTATCTATGCCGCCATTTTTCGAGAAATAAATGTAGTCTTTATGTATTTCTGGTAATCAATTAATCGTCAAACTCCCTATACATTGCGTTTGTGAATGGAATATTCAAAGGAGTTATTCTATTTTGTTGAACAGCATTTTTTTATATTTCGATAATTAAAAAAAAAAACATCAACACTAATTATTGTTTTCAAGAGGTCATGTTTTTCAATAAAAAAATGTCTCAAAGCATATTTTATGGTTTTCATGGCAGCGAGATTGGCTGATTTTAATTATCTAAGAAGATAATCTATTATTTGAATTATCTATTTATTTAAGAAGTTTAAAT
Source organism: Adelges cooleyi (assembly GCF_023614345.1). Classification (NCBI taxonomy): domain Eukaryota; kingdom Metazoa; phylum Arthropoda; class Insecta; order Hemiptera; family Adelgidae; genus Adelges; species Adelges cooleyi. The sequence goes on from NW_026095751.1 coordinate 4,781,119, forward strand.
TAAATTTCTTAAAATATGTAGTATTATCCTGCTCCAAGCCTCCAAAGTACTAGCCTTCATAAAGGGAACGGAAAGCATACATTTTTAAAAAATAAAGACTACTAGTCACTTTTGAAGAACCTACCGAACCGATTTCAATCATTTTTTTTTGTTTTATAGTTTAACATCTTCTCTGTGGGGGCTAAATGGCAGATTTTTTTTTATTATTTTCAAATTTGATAAGCATTTATATTGTAACTTTTTTATACTTTTTCTAATAAATCTAATTTTCTAACTGCTAAATCAAAAATCGGCCTTTAGCCTTCATAGAAAAATAGTAAGTTTCACATAAAAAATAAATAAATAATAAAATCCTTCCGAAAGGTACGTAAGAAAATGAATTTTGCAAAAGTCGTTTTTTGTCAAGCTATTGCCATAACTCGGAGAAAAGTAACTTTAAAAGTATTATAACTAGAAAAACTACAATATTTGTTTACCTTAAAGTTAGTCGGCATATTAAAAATGGCATATTAAAGAAACCATCATCTCGCGAGGGCAGCGTTGGGCCTTAAAGGCCCGTTAAGCTAATGATGTTAATGATGATGTTATTAAAAATGGCTACTATAAAATTTAGTACAAATATTTTATAGATCAATTTGTGTCAAATATTGCCTATCCTCTGCCCCTTAATAAATAGCGCTTTCCGTTCCCCATAAATGAAATTTCAATATTTTGTCGTAAGATGAAATCAGATTTGTTCTGACATGATTAGTTTCAAAGCTGACAATATTATTCTAATATGTGGTGATGTTATTTTTGAAAAATTATTAAACATTTGGGAAATTTGTCGAACTGAATACCTACAGCATTTTTAGTTAAAAATGATTTCTATAGAGTTAGCCCAGCAAGTTTTGGTCTTATTAACCTTGGTCACCCTGTACATAATATTGTATAAAACCTCATTTTGTGAATACAAGACTAACGCATTTAAAACGCGACAAGAGACAAGAGATGACCGATTTGACATAGGTACCGAATACAACAAAGGGGGTTGGCTGGTATAATGGATCTACTACACAGATAGGTGCTTTATATACTACATTATGTGATTATGAACGACAATGGTTTAGGAACACGAGCTTAAAAGCGTTTGGTGTGTAACTAAACACGATGCCCTTTCAACTTTCATAGTATACACTTATTTCTAACGTTTGGACATACCCTATACAAATGACTCGGTTGCCGTGACTATTGTATAGCGAAAAATAATAAATTAAAAAAAATAAAGTAAACACTTTCAAACAGTTTCCAAAGCCTCGTATATGTTTACCCGAATGAAATTTTGTGCTACTATTTTGTTATATTCAAAATCCGAAACAATTGGAGTATTTACTTGTTCCCTATCTATCTACCTATATACATACATATATTGTGGTGTATATTTTTTTATCGTTTGTTGGTTCAAATGTAGCGAATTGTATTGCGCAGCCATAACACATCATATTATATACAATATGGTTGAATTTGAAGAAAAAAAAAACGATTACATTTTTATAATTACCAATACATACGACGTGGTTCGTAGCGAAATTCAAGATATGTTTTCAGTTTTGTTTTCTGATAAAATTCCATTTTTCAAACGGTAACAAAAGCAAACATAAAATTGGTCGATTTTTGTCTTTCCTATTTTCAATAATTCTTGTATTCAAAAAGTATATTATAATGGGGTTTTATAAAATAATATCTAGTTGTTATTTTATCTATAGAGGAGAAAAAAAAATCTCAATCCTATTTGGTACAAAGAAAATGTTTTTAAAAATCATAACAAAAACAGTAAAACTACTTAAATTATAATTTAGTAGCATTTCAGTACAGATCTGAAAATATAATACGTATGTTAATAATATAACTTTTCCTTTCTCAATCTCTAGTATCGATAAAAACTATGTAAAAAATAATAATAATTGAACATTGAAGTTTGATAATAATTTGGAAAACAATTAGGAATAGGTTAGCAAAGCGAAATTTTAGTTAAATACATCCAACGTACTCGTAATTTTATTTTATTTTTTATTTACCTTACAAACAAATGTAACCAAATTTTAGTACTCATATTCTCTAGATTCTTAAACCACTCTAAATAGCTGCTATTTAAAAAAAAAATATCAACAATTTCTGTATTTATTAAAATGATGTATTTTGTGATATGATTATTTTTTTCTACCATGTTCGCTTCTCATTCGTAAATAGTTTTATTTTTTTAAATATTTTATCATTTGGCTGTTATATTTTGGAAGTAACTTATTAAAACGAAGTCTATATGGATTGAGATTGTGTGTAAACATAAGTATAATAAATATCTCTTGGTGGTAAAAAATAAAACAAAAATAGCTAAAGATAAAAATCTCTTTTTCTTTTAAATAATTTTTTAAGCTTTACCGAATTAATAAATATTTGATTCAGCCCGTGATATGTAAATTATATTTTAACGAATCATTAAATGTATTCAATTTTGTGCAACTCAGCATTTATCATTGTCGAACAAATCTAGATAATACAAAACAATATATATTTTATTTGTTCACAATACTAATTTAATATTTCTCAATTTTGTATTTTAGTATTCACTATTGACTGTAAACACTAAAATTTGTAATCAATGATTATTATTGATCATTATTTATTAATAAAAATAATTTAATCCATTATTGAACAAATGATGACAATGTATTTTATGTATATCAATAGGAGTACAAGTAGAGATTTACATATTCGATATTATTATGAAATTATATTGCTTACACATAAGCTTACCACGCGAGTTTATTTTGGTGTCACTGAAATTTCAACAATACAACGACTAAGTCAACAAAAACAAAATGTTTGTAATATAAAAAATAATGTTTGGAACATTCTTGTTTTGGCCGCCTTGAATAAAAGCGGCCTAAAAAACTTAAATAGAATTTATTTAGGTTTCCACTATGTTACATTATACAAATGTTTTAGATTTTAAACTAGTTTTTTTAAGATATTTATGCTCAAGAAACAAAAAGACCCAGTTGTGTTGGGTTGAGTAATTTCATACTTAAGTTAAAATATATTATTATGCATTACATTTGATCTGACATTTTTCTTTTGTATTCAGAACACAATATGGTTTTTCACTGTCGCGAGACGTTGCCGTTTCTAAAACACAATTGACACAAAAAGTACGAAGTATAAAAGAAATACTTTATTGCTTTTTTTTTTATTATTATCTAGCTTTCATGTTTTTGGCCAATGACAGCATGTCACAATCAAGGTAAAAGCACCTTCAGGAAAAGACTTGTATTTTATTTCAGTGTTGCTTCTGAAAACTAAAAATATTTTCACAATATTTGTCCCCTGTCGGGTTTCAAAAAATAGAACAAAATAAATATATACATTTTTTCAAGTATAAAATAACGATCATACTGCGACCAAAGTTATGCTTTGTGGACTTAATACCAATTATCAGCAAAATAAGACTTCAATAAGACAATGTTCAAGACTTATTTATTTCTTAATTTTATTTTTGGGAATTCGTCGTTCGTTAACACTTTTTGGTTAACGAATAAAAAGCTTTGGAAACAAATGTTAAAAACGATTCTGGTTTTTTTCTGTTAATTTGATATTTTGATGTAAATGTATTGTTGTATTTTTGATTCTATTTAATTTAGTGTTTTTGATTGTGCCAGTCAGTTTGCCACGTTTGTAAATATTTATGTTTTGTACGATATTTGATGTCTTGAAATGAAGAAATACGTTTTACTATTATAATGGAAGAAGCTTTGATTGCTTTGGTCTGAACGTTGGATTTCTCATTATCGCATATAACAAAGTCGACGGTTTTTTTTGTTAAGTTTCATTAGTGTTAAAGATTAATAGTCATAAGAAATTCGAAACGAACACAAAGGGGAATGATGCCGTTTATTTATTGGGATGTTGTTTATATATTGAAGAAAATATCATTGTCATACGCCTAACTAAAATAATTTGGAAAATATAAATTATAATTAAATTATGAGTATGCAATAAAAACTAATGAGTAACTTTTTTAAAACTTATAATCGAAAACATTTTAATAACAACAAACTCCTATAGGATCTAATGATTTATTTAAATTTTTATAATTTTTTATTCGAAATATTTTTGTGATAATTGTTTTAAATATAGGATATGTTTTTTTTTCGATATGTGTTATTTGCGTTTTGCGATTTAGCCAAAGGGTTTGAGTATAACGCGAACACTTCAAAGTACCTTCGGTATTGAATTTACTCGTTTGAATTTACCTACTTGTGTGATAAATACTCCTACTCAACGAGGACTTAATTCTATAAATAAAAATAATTATATGTATCTATAGCAATGAATAGTATTGAAGTGTTTGAGAATTTTGAATGATGCTTAAATACTTGCACATCCAAAAGTCGCGCAATCAAAAATACAAATATACAAAAAAGTTCGGCGGATTTTCAACTTGAATTCATTTTTCTTTTAAAAATAGTTATTATAATATAACGTATTTATTTTTTAGAAATTAATAACAAGATAAAATGCATAGTACATTCAAGTACATGTATATGTGCATGTATTACATGTATGTTAATATGAATTTGAAATTCCCCAATAAATATAAAACGATGGGCTTTGTAGCCGAATTAACGGTTTAAGTCCCGTTAAGTTTTAGTAAGGAAAAAGTGTTGAACAAATGTAAGCGAAAATGAAAAAATATTTGAAAAAAACTTTGATAGGAAAAATGTGAATATTTTTGGCCAACGCGAGCTTATGTTTGGTGTTGTTGTTGCGGTTTGTATATAATTTAAAATACTGTAGCAGTGAAATAATTTTATATTCGTTTGTACGTAAACAACCCACCTGAGCCAGATCAGTCAAACATTGAAATCTATCATGACGACGGTGTCGTGGGCACAAGTTTAATCGTCCAGAGGTATCTCCGCCCATCGGAGAAGAAGTAGATTCGTGTAATTTGAATTTGGTCCACGGTTTAAAGCTTCGAACCCCGTCAAAATCGCATTGGTTATCAACATAGATATAATCCTTGGCACGAGAATCGCGACTCCACTTTATTATTATTCGACAACTGCAATTAAATAACTTTGGGGTTATCCTCGGGCGTTGTAAAGATGAAATATTATTATACAATCCGGCCGTCGAAAATTATACAGCACTTAATGAGCTTTTGAGACTTGCCGCTTTTTACACAACCGTCCCCCGTATCAGCATACGATTGTTGTTAACTCTTACTTAAAAAATAACAGCTATTATGCTTAAACACACCCTACCAGACTACCGCAATGTCAGCGACAAAATGTATCCGTGCGTTGGAATACAAGAGGCATTGTAGTAAGTTTTTTTTATAGTTTCTTTTTAAGAAAAGTAACTGAGATTAATATTAACATTCAACGATGGTCGTTACATGATCATATGTGGGTGTCAGTGAACATATATTTCTGTACTTCGGATCTGAAAAAGGCCAATGTCACTTTTTGCAACTCTCGGAAAATGAGGTTTAATTTTTTTGTTTTCCATGCAAGTCTGTGTTAACCATTTTTTTTTTACAAAACTCTGAAGGTAAATTGATTTACAAACTTAAAAGTAACCGACCCGTTTATGAATAAGTAGTAATACAATTTCTTCAAAGGGTTATATAGGTAAATTATAATAATTATAACGTGATTGCTGTAGTAGACCGACACAGCCGCAACCGCATTAACTATATATGCGCTGTTGTATACATAAACGTTTCCAACTAAACAAACATTTGATCCGACGGAGGTTTTTCACTAGAGATTCGTTGGGCAAATATAATATATATATGCGCGTTATGTTTGCGTTGACTTTGTGAAGTCAGCCAGCATACACAGTACACTCACGGGTAAGTATAGGTATATGGGTTTCCGGAAAGAGGTCATTCGATTTGATCAGAATCGCTTTTACTCGACCAAATTGAAAGGCGCAGCGTTCCGAGAGCAAAACGCTATTTGTTCAGCTGTCTTTTGGCTCCACTGCACAAAAGGTCGTTCTCCGATGTTGTGTCCGGCAAATGTCTTCACACGTGCTTTTAGCCATCATCATCACAGCCAATCGCTGCCGACACTCTTTGTTAGATTATACTACTGACTATTTGATAAGTAACAGCTACATACTATTGGTAACGGCCCAGTATAGACATTGCACTTGGATAAAGGCCAACAACCGACGGCGATAATTCCTAGGCCGACATTTTTACACAATGAGCATGACCTATATTTTAGAAAATCGTTTGGTTATCAGTATATAACCATAAATTAATAATAATCATTTTTAAAAATAATAATCTTTTTTTTTTTTTTGTAATCTCATGTATAAAAAATGTTTTATGTATGCGACGTTTGTGTTGTCGGCGCAAAATGTGTATAAATCTATAACGCGTCCAAAAGCTAATAAAAAATTTAAAAAAAACACTATCGCTTCGTGTTTTGATGAAGACGGCTCGATGATTCATAAAAAACGAATCACACACGCGCATACAAAAAACCTAAAGCATAAAAGTACCTTGAAATATTTTTTTTTTTCAAAAACAACACCTTTTGTTTGTTGCTTATTGTTGTACTTAAACGAATACATTTCACTGTAAAATAAAACGTACCAAAATACATTTAACTCTTATGTAGGTTGGCGTTAACTTTACTCGCATTGATTGTAACATTAACGCGAGCTGAAAGCACGTTAAATATGTGAGTTTGATTAAAAATGTAGTTATTAATCTCGGTCAAGTAAGAGTCAATACAATTTCATCAGCAACGAGGAATCGAATTAAATGATAATTAACAATAGCAATGAGTTAATGCATATTAATATATGCGTGTAAACGTGGTATACATACTGATATTTAATCTCTACTTACCTACCTACAGCGTTTACATGCAGTGGTTAATTTACATTAGCTCAACGAGTATTAATATTTGGGTTTAGGTTCTCCTTTTAATCCTATAGTAAAAGTTAATTAATTTGAGGAATCGAATGAAGTATGTTAACTAAAACGAATTGAACTAATGCTATAAACTGTAAACATACATAGTAGAAGGTTTCATATATGTAATTAAAACGTGTTCAGTGATTAGTAAAATCACCTCTAACAGCTATTGGTGTTGACCAATTTAACACTTGGTCACAAAATATAAAAATAATACTTTAGAAATAACCAAGTACATTTTTAATATTATATGTATTTACTATTCATTAGGATATCCGATATGATGGAAATTATAGCCCACCATAATTTATTAAAACATTAAAAGCCCATTTTATATGAAATTCCAGTCTGCATATTAGCAATTTAGTTCACTGATATAAAATTAAGAATATCATAATAGTAAAAAAAAATGTGTTTAATGAATAAATATTTCATTAAATATTTTTCTTAAAAATGACCTCTTTGGACTAATTTTTATATCAAATATCTTTAATTTGAACTAAAATAAGATCATAGCACAAATAAATAAAAAATAAGCTAACAAAAAATGTTTTTAAAAAATGGAAATATTTACTTTATATTACAAGAAATCAATCGCTTAAATTGATCGCTCTGTATACAAATAATACTTATTCTAACAAACATTCGTGATAAGAGTTGAGGGGTTAGGCTAAGGTATGACTTAAATAAATAGGAATTTACCGTGTTTGCTCCGCACTGGGAGCAGCTATGTAATTATTATACAAAAAGTTACTTAAAGGCATTTCCTATTTAGTGATTTAATCGTGATTGAAAAATTAAGACTGGATAAACAGTTAATTTAATTATGGATTGTTGATAAATCATTCTTGTTCAAACAAATTAATGAATAATGGAATACTAGTAAGTTTATTGTTCATGAATTTATATTTAAATAAAAATGTACCTATTGGAAAAAATGCCCAACATAATTAATAAATCAAATTGGTTTTTAATAATGATTTTTTATAAGTGTTTACCTGTGTTTAGAACGTTCAGAATATTGTGACGGTAGTTTTAATGTTTTTTTTAAGTATACGAAAAAGTGAACGTTTTGTTTTGTACAATTTTAGACTATTAAAAAACTGCAAGTGCTACATGAAATCAAATTCCGTTATACGCACCCCTAATAAACCAGTATAATTAATTTACCGTACATTCTTTTTTAATTTTCACAAAAAAACTAAATGTTGCTGTTCTTTTGATTTTATAATTACACACTGATGGAATTAAGTAAGCCGTCAGTCAAGAAGAACATTAAATATTGCAAACATGCTGGTAAATTCACCATCCTACCTAGTTATGTTTATTCCTCCCGAATGTTGGCAACTGTTGTTTTTTAACAATCGGGTAGACCGTTTATTATACAATAACGATGTTATTACAATTGTTACAATTTAATATAATTAAATAGTAGTATAATTAATTACAAACAACACACACATTATTATGTACAGTGCTGTAATTTTAACACACTGGGCCACATTTATTTAATACATTAAACGCTAGCCTACGACCCCTCAACAAGAATGGTCTCTAGTGGAAACAATTTCCGCACTGTCCTATCTGTCCTGCGTGTGTTGCCATAATGTCATATAATAATAATATTAACATCGTTATGACTCAATTCGATCAACGAACATAATAATATTGTATTATTACAACGGCTTAAAAGGATTAACACAACAACAACATGTTTCTCAACGGCAATCAAACAATATTAGTACTCAGTCGATTAAAAATATAATTACAACGTTTTTATTGAAATTAAATATAGATATATATATATTTATATATATATATATATATATTATAGTGGTTTATAATTATTATAATTGAAGTTCAAAGGGAAGAAAGGGAAAGATATTTGACAAAAAAAAAAGAGGAGAACATAGTAAAGCGTTTGATTTACAAATACAGACGGCGAGTACACGAATTACATGTTATATTTACAAAAAAAAAAAATCTACACGGAAAATGTTAACAATTCGTACACATCTTATATAGTAATAAATTATGACTAGTTTCAATTCCGTGTTACTTTAAAATAATTAATACAATATACTTATATATTTATGTATATATAATTTTATTATACACGATGTCGGTAGTTTTTTAAAATGTTATATTTACACGTTCTCAAGTCGTAGACTGTACTTTATAAAAACGTCTAAAACTCTAAAAATATTATTTTATACAACGAGTTATAAACTATTTAACATAATATACGTTTAAAGTTCTTTTATTATTATACGTACAATTTTTGTATTTTTTTTTTTTGTATACACAACCGCGACGTTTGTATATTATAGACAAATAATCCGAGATCACGTGTATGTATATATATGCAACGCACTATCGTTAAGTGTTTTTTTCTTTAAAAATTCAAAATCCGATAATTAAACTATATGATAATAATAAAAAAGCTTCCATCGAAATTTCGTTATCATATTACAATAATTGTGTACACAAAAAAAACTAAACCTAAATTTAAAAAAAAAAACACACACACATAAATACAATATACTTAATATTTAAAAAAAACCATAATTCGTTAGTTCTGGGTATGTATATTTTCGACGTGGTAGATATTAACATTTTTATCAATTGTATAAAAAAAATTGGTTATGTGGGACGAGCCAGAATGAACGTTGCCTTTTTTCCTTAAAATGTTGAACATGTTATATTACATATTTTTTTCTGGCCCGGTCTAATTGTGGCAATGAAACACCGCGGCTTTAGGTCTTTAATAATAGTATCGATATCTCCTAATTCAATAATATTATTTATAATATAGGTGAAGTATAATTTACTTCTAGAGATCTTTAATTCGTTTGCCTATATTATGTGCAATCAAATGTTATTACTCTACCATTGATTATTTTGTTTTTATATTACACTTATCTGTACGTTTTAAAGACGGAGACTACACCTGATATACTTTGAAAAATATAATTAAAACAAGTGTCCTAAACGACAAGAATTATTATTAACATTTAACGACTTAACACGATTTTGTATATGACTTTTTTTGCGTAAAAATAACTATTCAGAATTACATGATATAATATAGAATAATTAATTGTTAAAAATAATAACAATAAATTACCAACTTGTACAATAGTATATTATGTTATATGTTATTATAATACCGTCGGGTTTCGTTTTGGGGCATACAGGTATTTATAAAAACGATATATTTATAACATATAAATATTATAATTAATATTTGTCTTATCTTATAGGAATTCCTATAAATTAAGTACTACACGCGTAGTAGGTCGGTAACTTCAAAATAATTTATACACGTTTGCATGTCTGCACTAGTTATAAATAATAATAATAATAATAATAATAATAATGATATTATCACACCTTCGAAGCGTTGTACCGTATACTATAAACTATTTATACTTATTATTACTATGTACTCTACATACGTACGAACAATAACGTTAATTTATATTTATAATAATATATTAATTATATAATATCTATGTACGATAATAATGTATTATGTACTGGTAACGCGCGCATAATAACAAAATAATTATTATAATCGTTACCGTAAACAATATAACACAATAATAATAATAATGATAGTTTTGTTTAATACTAATAATAATGCGATGATGCCCGTATAAATTGTTGTTTTTTTTTTTTAAATATGTATATATATATATATATATATATATTTTTTTTTTGTTTGAACGAGTCGTTGTAGATAGGAAATAAAAACAATGATAACAACATAATAGTCTGTTTAACGGGCGCACAAAAACGATGGAAGTTACCGGGCCGGGCTTAAGCTCCGGCCGCAGCTGGTGGTCGTCGTAGCCGGTGTCAGGCGTTCAAGTTCTTGGTGAGCAACAGGTTGTTGTGAGGGCCGGAGAAGTGCCGGACCAGCTGTTGGAGCGTGTCGAAAGTCATCTCGCAGAAACAACAGTTGAACGCCCCGGCCGATTCTTGGTCCGCCGACCCTGTGGTGCCCGGCGATATCACGTTCCTGTGGACCGAGCACAGGTGCTTGAGCAGGTGCGCCTTCTGCTTGAACATGGCCACGCACAGCCGGCACGCGAAAGGCTTCTCGCCCGTGTGCACCCTCAGGTGGGTCTTAAGATTCCAGCTCATGCCGAACTGCTTGCCGCAATAAGTGCACTTGTACTCGCGACCGGCGCCCACCACGACACCGCCGGCCGGCTTCTCGTCCAGATCCGAACCGGCCGCGTTCTGTTGTTGTTCCAAAGTCTCGGACTTGACGTCTGAAAAATCAAAAACAAACGACCGCGCACGGTTCCGATGAGTATTTGCAGTTGTCTATAATATTTTTGAACACCCAATGTACAAAGGGCAACTTTACAATCGTCCAAATTGTCACTACTCAAAACGGCACGAGTCTCCCACAAGTTACCCGCACCCGTAACGTTTCTGTCACTATTCCTAACGCAGGACTTCCAACGGCAAAAGTGAAAAATCGAACGGAATTTGATACAAAACATACACCCTGTACCATTTAATGCCCCCTTTTTTACCCGTAAGCCTGATAATCACCATCTCCTGATGAAATAGTGGTAACTCCGAAATTTAGTGTTACTTTGTTTGTTATAAGTGACATATACTAGATACTGGATGGATTTAACCGGTTTTACTCGGGATAAATATTATTAGAGTATGTTTTACTTTAAAAATATGTAAAAAGTAAATAAATCATTAAAAATAAATACTTCCAATATGATATAAATATCGTTTAAAATAGAAGCAGCATATTTTGCTTAATTAATACTTAAAATAAGTATTTTCGGCCAGCAATTAATTATATTATTAGTCTCAATAGAGTAGTACGTGTTTTCATTAATTCTTCATTTTAGCATTTGGCTTAAGACACTCAACCATTCAAGGCTAAACTATTGATGTGAAATTTGTCAAAATCGTTCCAGTACTTAGGGCGATTATTTAGGTCATTTTTGTTAATCACGAACAACATTACCGAGATGATATGTGTCATGTAATATGATTGCATACTCATTGCGCCGTATCGGATCACGATATTAGATGACACCTGTCCGGTGTGATCTAATGAAATTTTGGCAGATGAAATTTTGGATTAAAATTTTTAAAAAAATGTGTGATCAATAAGCGAAGTGCGAATACAGGACAAAGCGTGCGACTAAATATACACGACCATTTTCGTTACTACAACTGCAATAACTTTAGTTATCTCCCTTCGTTAAGTGACTATTTTAATAGCTGACTTAGCTGTCGTTAAGTGCACATAAGATGTGCATAGTGTTTTTTGGCCAACTCACCTACACTCGATGGTGGCCAGGGCGATCCGTTTTCGGCGAACCTGTACGAGGACGACTGCGACGGCGGTGGCGGTGCGGTGGCTGACGGTGGCACGCCGGCCGGTTGGCACGATGGCGGCCTCGGGGTGCGCGGAGGACTGTCGTCGCCCGGTGGCGGTGGAGGCGGTGGTGGCGGGATGGGCAACGACGGCCTGTACACGCCCGCCCCGTCCTGAGATCTTGACCGGCCCATGAACACGGGATTCCTGAGAGCCGGCGGGGTGTCCCGGCCGTCGTCGATGGCCGGAGCCGGCCCGAACGGGTGGTGAACGAATGAGCTCAACGACTGCGTGATCTTCTGGTGCCGGAACGCCATTTCGTGGAAGTACATGGGCACGAACGGTGGGTTTTGGGCGGGCGCATTCTGGAAGCCCGGCTGTTTCTTACGCTTCCTCGGGGTCACCTGCATAGAGAAAACCCGCTAGGTTAGCTTTATTCCGGGAAAACGGAAACGAAATCGTTTATTTTCTCACGTTGCAAAACCAACGTAACTATTGTACTTACCACGTAGTTGGCTGGGTTGAGCCGGGCGTCTTTGCTATCCGAATCGTTGGTCTCCTCGGCTTCGGGGTCTAGGTTGGGCTCGGCAGAGTCCATGTAGGGTAAGTTCACCTCGCAGCTGTACTGGAGCTGGGAGCTCCGGAACTCTGTTTCCACCCAGTGAGGCTCCCGTTTTGGAAACGTTTGGAAACCGTCGTAGCCGACGTCACCACGGTCGTGCGGGTAATCGTCGAACGGCGAACTACTCCTCCGTCTCAGTTTTCGGTGGCCGTCGTCGAACTGCAAATTCCATAAAAGCCATCCATCGTTATTATATTTATCATATTACTATTACACACAGACTGGGCTAACCAGCTAACCTATAATCGACCATTATACGGATTAGGGTAATAGACTTGGGTTAATATGGGGCTTAACGACCGGTCGAATTGTCCAAGTCCGATGTGATCTGTTTTGAGCTACTAACGATAACCGTATTCCCGGCGATTATGGAAACATTATTATATGTTGTTCAAAGTAGGGATTCAAAAATTAGCGTTGCTCCGATCGTGGAAATACAAATTTGGAGTTTTAATCCCTCAAAGGGAACGCTTAATTTTTATTAAATCGAACGTGCTGTTGTCCCTTTTGTTCGGTTTATAACCAGTACAATTCGAGCAACATAACAATATTTTATATTTTTATCCACGGTATAACCTGCCAGATTCCAATGTACAATACATAATATTATACAATATGGTAGAATTAAACGAAGCTCGCGAGTACAGTATTAATTGTATTTATCTTGTACATAACGAGTTGGCGAAGTAATATTTTTTTTTTTTTTTTGTACCGTGTGTGTAATACTCTGATGATGATTACTTTCATTTTCGAAATATTAAGTGTCTGCCGAGCGCTTTCAGTGTAAAAGTAGAACGCGCGCTCGTTTCACGACAACCGGACGCTCTAACGTTTGTGCACACACTTATACGTCGTTAACGATATAGATATTATAGTATTGCAAAAAACATGTGTGTGTGTGTATGTGTGTGTGGACGTCTAAGCGTGGAAATAGCAACAAACGATCGCCCGACAAAAACGCACATAGAACGTGTAAGACGTGTAAAATGCGAGCCCCCCTCCCCTCTCCTCTGAAAACCAAGAAAAATGACCTTTAACAGAACACTTTTAATAAATATTACCTTGACCGTTCAAAGCGCTGTTTAAAGCTCGTTAAGGATGTCGATTTACAACGGTACGTCATGTTTGTGTGTATACACATGTCAGTCATTGGAGACTGCTGTCGCTAAGGTTAGGTTAGATGAAGTTGTAATAACATGTGTAGTATATGTATATCATACACGGTAAACAGCGTTGATTATATTCGGAAAGTGTATATGTAGGTTCCGACAAAACTCGTTTAATATCCATTATAATAATTATAGAAATGTTCAATGCAAAAAAAGTCATATAAAAATAAGCGGTTTGAGTTGATTAATTATTACAGTTTTAATCGATTCTATTTTTGTTTTTTATTACGGATTAAATCGTCTCTTAAAACAAGTAATTATCACACTGCATTATGACATGTTTTTTTTATATATAATGATCTGAATAAGGATTGGGCGACAGTATTGATTGAAACATATTTGACCGTGTCTGAAGTACATGGAAAAAATGTACTAAAAAATACTGCCAATCCGTGTGCCATGTAATATGTATAATTGCAAAGAGGTATACGATGTCGTCGATTGAAAAACCAGTTCTTGTATATATTAAGCCTTTAAGACTTGTACTTATTTCACAAAGAGGGGAGCCTTTAAATTTCAAATAAAGAGTATATAAAAACATAATAAATAATTACATTTTCTGTTCTATTGCTAATATTCATTTTGTTCATTATGGTTAATACAAAATTTCTTTGAACAAATTTTTATAGTAGTGTGTATTATAATTTTTATCTTGTGCATTAGATCAACGTTTACTTAAAAAAAACAACGAAAGCCTTAAAAAGTGAAGTAAAGTAAAGCGCTATTAGAGAATATAAATAACAGCAAAAATATAAATACAAAAGGCATAATATAGCTGGCACAAGGGTTCTAAGGATAGCTGGAGATACAATTTAATATATGATTAAATGAAAATAATATCACGCATATGGTAAGATGTCAACTAATTAGTATGTATGTAGACGTTTCTGCTGTCCACTGGTACGCGAGACAAGTCACTCCCTCTACCTTAATTATTAAATTATTTTTCTTAATATTGTTCCCTCAACTCTAGGGTGTTGTCCGACATTGACTCTGATGGGTGATCAGACTCGAAAATAACGATAGCTACCGCCTATGAGCCGTAAACAGTATTATTATTGTCGTTGCTGGGCATATCATACATACACTCACTAAGAATATTATGTAAAACGAATGACGTCGGTGGAATAACATATAAAAACCTGTATGACGTGTGCCACATGATCGTTTGGGCTAGGTCAGTAATAATAATATTATTGTTTTAGGTCAAGTGAAAATATTAAGACAAAAAGCCCATTTTCTTAAACCCATTAATTTTTATTATTTACGGTTCGGTCGTGTTGGCAATACAGATTATATTGTGTTCAACATGTCCTAGAACGAATGTTGCAACGTCGATAGAGTTCAGCGAATAAAAAGTCAATAAATTTAATTTTCGTAAAACGGTAAGTACAAACATATACTACATAATATGCAGTGGATAGGTGAAATACGATACGTTGTACAAAAATGATATGAAGTTTATAATTGGAAGTAACCGTGAACATAACAAATGGTAGTTTTTCGGCTTTCTCTTTTGCATGCGGTAAATTGTATTTGATTTGCTCGTGTTCGCCCAGTACCCAATACGATTGCAATGTGGTACTCACCTTAGATACTCGCCAATTTGATTGTATGACAGCAGGGTCTTCGGTTTTGGCGTCGATGGACAGGTTGACGGGCACCGACGACCTTCTCCGCCGTTTTTTCGGGTGCACCTGGTCAAACCGGGACGTGGGCGACAGGTTCTCGGGGTCAGTCTGGATAGACAAGTCCGAAGATGTGGCCGAGGGCGGTGGCCCGGATGACGGGAGGGGTGGTGACGTTGAAGATTCGTACATGGCCCGCTGCCAAGTGTCCGACCGGATCTCCAACAGATTCAACAGGCTGACTACCTCGGCGAATTCGGTTTCCTGCACGCCGAAACAAATAATGGGTATAGTGAATATAGTTTGGGGGGAAAGGCGAATATTATATGGTCACGGGTATAAATATATGTATTTACAACACCCTGGATCGGCAAAGTCATAAATGAAGGGTCCGGTGCAAGAACCGGCCGTCTCCATATTTTTAAAATTGTTCAGGACGGCCAAAAGGAAATCCATTGTTTCATTTACCACTATTGGCGGGGGGGGGGGGGTGAGGGGGGAATACATTTTGTAATAGCTTTGTAGCTAATAGTCCGATTTCACTGTTGGATGCATGAAAATGTAAATAATTCTTCCACGGACATTTTTGATAAAAAGCGGAGATGCCGGTTCTTGCACGGACCCTTTTGGATTTGTATTTTATTATTATTATTATTATTGTTGTGGTATTACTCACCAGCACGCTGGCCTGGCCGGTGTATATGAAATCCAGAACGGTCTTCATGTGCACGTCCTTGATTTCGGGAAACTGGAGCACCAGGTTGTGGTACATGCAGATGTTGTCCTCCTTGAGAAGCCTCCGGACGAGAGGACTGACCGAGGCCAACACCAACGAGTGCGCCCTGATGGACACCCCCGGTCGCACATGAGTTCCATGTCGGAGTGTTCGTCGCCGGCCTGTTGGATTTCGGCCATCAGGTACACATGGTGGTTGCCGTAGTGTAGCGTCAACGGGGCGCCGTTGCCGCATTCTGAATCCGTATCATACATTATTCGGGTTAGTCTGTGGAGAAAAACCGTAATGAGTCAATTTGATATTTTACAAAGTCGGGTTGAGTTAATTAGCAATGTGCACATTGGCGTAATGAGACGCTTAACCTATCAGCTGTATTTATAAGTCGCCGACGACTTCAGGTATTTATTTATTTGCCAGTGTTATAAGTGTTTTTCTGTATTATAATCAGAGGTGAGCACGTGATACACGGATACTTGTGTCAATAACAATTGATACTCGATCAAACTCGATTCATACTTGGGGGTTTTGGAATCCATTCTAACTCCTGAGTATATGACCCCGAGTAATGTAAATCCCCGATTTATATTTGACAGTTCGCTCGGTGTAAATTATTTGAATTCATTATTTTTTACACTTTGAAGTTTCGTCAAACGGTCGGCTCGATTAAGTAAAAATAAACCGTAGAATCGACAAAACAAATGTATTCATTGTTCTAGAACAATGACGGCGATTGCACGCGTGGCAGTGGGCATGTATATACATACACACTAATAATATTATTATTTTGTGAATGCGATAACAAGAAAAAACGCCTGCCCACTCTGCCTGTGTTCTTAAGCGGGACTACAGAGCTGTACGTTATTTAGGCTAGGAGTCTCATACCCATATATAAATCGGTTGGGTTCTCCACGGTAACGCGGCTGTTGTTAGCGAAATAATCGCAGTACGCCTATAGCCGACACACGATAGTAATATAATATTATTATTACTGTTGTGTCTGAAAACGGTCTGGAGGTGACGAGGGGGCGGCGGCCTAAACGAGCTGGGCCCGTTAGTGACCGAAAATTGAGAAAAAAAAATGATGCAATAACATTATCATCAAACAAATCCGTCGTGTGGGCGTTGGCAAGCGAAAGTCTAATCTCGTAGGCCCCGTGCAGCGTTTTGCCACCAAAAAAAAAAACAATCATTGGAAAAGTTTTTTGGCCGACACGACATAGCAAAACTCGTTGTGAAGAGCAAAGCCCTGCCCGAGTTCTTGGGGCTGCGAAAAGTGTCACTCAATAATATTATATATTACACGGCGATCCCTCCCTCCCCTCGACACTTTGTCACGCGCCCGCCCCTACGGATGACGTCGACGAGCACTCCTGTTTGTTTGACACTGCCGGAATGGAATAAGTAAAAAAAAAAAAAAAAAAAATGAAAACTGAAACTCTCGAAGTTCGGCGAGACGTGCTTAATGATTATATTTTCTCTCCAAAGGTACGCCGAAAAAACGCATTACCTACCCTTCCTTTCTCCTTTCGGTTTGTCGGATGAAAAAAAAACCCTACTGACTGTTTTGGCACCGTCGACAAAGAACGAAAAAACGATAATACAATAAAAAATGTTATCTTCTTTTTATCTATTTAAGGCGTCTAAAGTCGTCGGCACTAAACCTCGAGGGTGGCCAGCAAAACGGACGCGGCCGCACGATTAGAATGGCTATTAAACCTCTCTTATTTATTTATTTATTTTTTTTTGTATCAGTCTGTAACATTAAGATTATGATATTATGGCGGTTGTTTTTTTAAATTATTTTTCTCAAAAGACACAAACACCACGATTACGCAATTGCATACTGAACGGCGAATGGCTGCCGGACACGTGTAGGTAAACATATAATAATTGTACACACAACGCAGGACCCCTCGAGCGCAATGTGGTTGCGAAAACTTATCCGAATCGCGACGGCATAATAATATTATAACACGTCACAATAATCGAAAACAGAGGGGCCAAAACGGGGCACAACATATATCCTTTGGTCTTCCCCGCGTGGACGATTTAACCACCGGCCAAACTAAACGGCTGTTTTCACTGTACATAAATCACACACATTTTATTACCCAAAATGTGATTTACATTCTGTATCCAATTAACAACAGTAAGCAAATATGCTATAAATTATAATTTAATACCGTGGAAGCCACCCATTGATGATACTTCCTGTTTGAAAAGTTATTTTGGCCCATATCCACTATATCCCAGGTATCCGATCACAATGAAATAAAAATCAAAGAGTACATATGTTGGAAACATGCAAATATAAATATAAATAAATAATAATTGCTGTTATTATTTATTTTAACGATATTTTTAGAAAAATTAGGATATAAAATAGATAATGCTAGTAACAATATCAACCATACCAGCTGTTCTAATAATTAAAAATTTGGTCAATATCAAAATTAACCGGTTAATGTTACAACTGGATACGATTGAATATAGACTTTCAAGTCGAATATTTATCGGGTTTGAGTAAAATGTAAATACATGTAAAAATCCAACGTTTAGATATTAGGATAAGAATACGTAAGCATAGACCTCAACCTACATAATCTACCGATTTAGAACATAACATTGGACTATATTATAGTAGTCACGTGAGCCGGTTATAACATTCTCAATTTTTACATGATTCAACCAGTATTAAACTATTTTGGATTAAGATAATAAACGGAAGATAATTCTACGAGTAATGTAGTTATTTTTACTTTTAACTCTGCAAATAAAACATAATTTTGATTTTATTTAAAATATACTTCATAAAATATAATATACAATAAATATAAGATATTTTTTTATGTTAAATATAACAAGTAGATTAAATAATTTCAATATCTACGTATGTATTATCTACGAATAGTTTTAAACCCTTTTTTATAAATTAAAAAAATATAATATTCAAAAGATGACCAATTAAAACATTTATCAGCATACAAAAAAAAAATAGCTATGTTCAACGAACAACGTATAGTTCATGATAGTACAGGTGACAATTATTTCAAAATCGCCGTTTTGACCATTGATCATATTCGCGATTTTTGATTGACATGTTGAAAAATTTAAAGAGCGCATTATGCCATTTTGGTTCTCGCCGCTTCGAATCCCTCGTCCTTACTACGAGCACCCTCCCCTCCCAGACATTTCTTGCACAGTTCATACTTTATGATTTCTAGATTTGGCGCCAGGTAAAAACATGTACTGCACGCGTGCCGTATGTACTTATATTATTTTTGCTTGCGGTTTGGATTTAAGAGATTATTGTAGAAATGTCGCGTGCGCACGATCTCAACGGCAGACCACGTTTAGGAAATCGAGATAAACAAACATAACATTAGCAATAATAATAATAAGTAGTAACGAAAAACGTAACCAGGTCATATACACACACAGAGCACTATTGCTCCGTTTTTGGCTCGAGTTACGTAAATGTCTTATTAATTTCGACATGGCGTCCTTTCCTCCTGCCCTGTCGGCAATCCTATCCTATATCTCATCGTGACTCTCTATATATACATATATAATATACAACAACCATATTGCAACCTTGAAGGACCGCCGACGTTTGACGGACGACTGGCGGCGGCGGGCAAAGGACGAGGACGCTCGCGTAGAGGGGAAAGCGAAACGAAACAATATATTATATATATATAGTATAAGACGTTATACTTGGAGTAAAAAAAAAAAAAAGTGAAAATTTAGACTATTATACCTAACCGACGGTGTTGTCTGCGTTTCGACGGCGGCGGCGGCGGCGTCCAGAGGGCAGAGACAATGGGGGCGATGATGATAATAATAATAATATGTACAAGATAATATATTGTAGTACTATATCGTTACGACCGTGTGATAATAGTTACATATATGCGATCGATGCGTGCATATTATTATTATTATTATATATTGTGACCCGAGCAGTGGAGAAATAGCACAGCGAGGAGAAGAAGGGGAAGAAATGACATACTAGCGCCGTTTGTGAGTACCGTCGTATGCGGCCGCCACGCGGGATGGTAACACAATAATGACTGGTGTGTTTATATAGGTAAAGGTAAATGATAATGGTATGAAGAAAGAAGAAAGGTTGAAAGGCGACCGGGTCTCCCCTCGGGCCGTCGTAACGCAATTATGTAATGCATACGACCGTCGCATCCCGTTCCATGAACTTTCACATTGCTCGTGTTATATTATATTACATACACCGTGAGCGCATTAACCACATTTGGAAAATATTCCAAAATAACGCCGTTATCATTAGATAACGCTCAGAGTAGTGCTAACTGAGAGTTTAAATTAAACTTTTGTTATCATAAATGACCAACTAAATTTTTAATCATTGATCAATCAATTTATTAAAATAAATCCATAATCAAGTGTTATTGAAAGTGATAAGATGTTGGCAAAAATCTTAACCCGAATTAACCCATCTGATTATTTTCGTTTAAGCCCCAAAAAATGTTTTGTTATAAATCCAAAAATATGGGTTAATTAAGTAAATGCGTACCCAAAAAAAAAAACATAACCAGGCATACTTTGTCAACTATAAATTTAATGCGTTTCTAGGATATCTTTTATGTTTCTTTTGTCGAAACTAAATCAATGGTTATTAAAAATGTAATTAAGTTTATTAAAATATTTATGATTTAGTATTTAATTATTAGTTCAATTGATTGAAATTCTTAAACATTTTTAATTTACTCGTAACTTATAATTCTCTAGTTCGAATTCGATTTTTAGTTAATTGAAAATTTGTCTGAATTTAGGATCACTCCGTTTATCCATACTTAAGTATATTGTAATTAATAGTCCGTAGCAGTACGCCAACTTCCAGGCAGTTTAAAACGCAAACTGTCCGTATAAACGGTAAGTAAGTAAAACGCCTTTGTAGAGATCACATCCGCCTGATGACGTCTTAAATTACTATCGGACTTCCGCAGTCCAATAATAATTAATAATGTAGTGTTCTCCAAGTAGTCGAGATAAACGCTAGCAATCTATAACATGCATACATTAAGTAGGTAGGTTTTGATCGTGTTAACTTTATATTACTCATATTATAAGCACGGGTAAATGAGTACAATATAATAATATATATTAGCTCTAAGGTAACGTCGTCGAATTTAATATGCTTCGATATTGTAATATAGTAGTCACAGCTGTCCTTGTGTAAACATAGGTAAACACAGACGTCATTCCGGTTGACAGTCAACATTTTTTATTCAATCTATTTTTGTTCTTTGGAAAAAGCGTGAAATTTTACTAGACTCGTCGATACCTTGTCATATTTATAAATAATGTAGACATTTTTTAAAATTAACATAAGTAGCAGAAGTGAATCATTAGTTATTGTATACTGCCGTGTATGTATTGACTTGCAAACGATAAGCTTGTTTGACTCATCGCAGTATATAAATATTAAAACATTTCTTTCTTCCTGGAAGTAGATAATAAGAACTATTATATTTATTATTATAACGATTAATAATTCAAATTAGCCTTTTACTGATAATAATGTAATTTCTTTGATTTTATCGATGATTCAAGACGTCTATTTTAGTATTGGAAATTTCAAAAACGTTCCAGAGGAATATTTAATTATCTTATCAATGTTCATAACACGACATCGACAAAGAAAAGATAAAAAATACTTGTTCGGAAAAAAGCATAAAAAACGAGAGCTTTTTATTTGTACTACAAATCAAATTTGAAATTTTGAAATTAACTAAAGATTATGGCGATATCGTTAATTACACTATATTTAAGATAATGTAGATTTATTTTTTTAAAGTTGCTAAAATAATGATTGGACATTTTTTTTATCTCAAAGCGTTCTATGAAGATACACACAAAAATTCACTAAGACGAAATTGTGTAAGTATATTTCTTTCAGTGTTTACAATAAATAATCAAAGTTTTAGAAAAATTTTAAGTATAAATAATGCAAGGGTAAGTGCGAAAGGTATCATAAAGTCTTATGTAAGGAATCCAACGAGGTTTAGATAATAAGGACCGATATTATCCAATAAAGGTTCCAGTTGTATTAATAAATGTAAATTATTGGATCTATTTTAATGCGGCCTCTTTTGGCCCTTGCGTGACGTTGATAATGTTTTTATGTAATTTTAATTGCAACGGCCTATTATGATTAATATTGAAAATATACATATTTTGTGGTTTTCTGATATTTGAAACGCTATACTTGATGGCCAACGATCGGGTAAAGGAGACGACCGAGAGAGTTGGAGTGAGGGACGCGGTGTGGTATATTTAATGGACCGTTAAGCAGCTATGGTTAAGATAAAAACGATATGGTATGAAGATAATTTATACTACAACAGCTATTGTGGTAGGTACGTTTAACCTCGAATCAGACGCGTTGTAATATGAAAATAAACGGCCGATAGGCGACGGCGAAAAGGCCGAACCGTGTATACAAGCGCAGGAGCTATTTTATAGTGTATTAACTATTATATGAATATTAATGCGTTATTATTATTATTATTATTACTGTTTTGTCGTGTCGACCGGGTCATCCCCGGTAGTATGGTGGTCGAGGGGCCGAGTTTTTGGGTATTGCTGTTGCTGCTGCAGGACGGTTAGGTTAATCGCCAACACGACCGGCGCTGTCTGTGCAGAGTGAGAGTGTATTACACTAGCGTTATACGATCGGTGAAGTAACACATTATTATATTAGGAGAGAATGTGCTAACTGCGGCGACGGCTGAGCGTAAATATTACACGAAACGGTAAATGTCGAAAGAAAGAAATGCGAAATTTTCCTTTCTAATTGCCCAATAGCCCGTTAGTATAAAATATACATAACGGTAATATATTACAATCGTTATATTATCATTACATTACCGACTATACCACTGCTGACAGGGCTAATGGGTCCGTCACTGCCTCGGTTTTTATATAAAATATATATGTCATCATTGGAGCAACTAGAGAAGTGGGTTAAAGAAGTTTAGACCTTTTAAAAACATTAAAAACTCTCTCAGAATTCCGGTAAAAAATATAAACCTTACTTGGGGGGGTTGTGCCTGATTGGTTGCTGACATTTTTTAGAGTCTAAACAAGTTTAGAAGGACTGGAACTTCTCTAGCCCCCCCCCCTCTAGTTACGCCAATGTATATCATCATCGTGCCTTGTCACGAGAACGGTGATTTTTGTGATAAAATTCCTCGTCTAACACCGCCGCGCTGACCAGATGCGTTTAAAGTACATAACATTATATGGGTAGTACATTTTAAATGGCTATCAATAATTATAATATTGTCGTCAAAATCCGTCATCAACATCTGATAACAATCTGATACACAGCGTCTTGTGAAAGCGGTCACAAAGTACGATATGTAATGCAGAAAATATGAAGGAACCTTTCGTCAGCATTTTCCAAAATGGGTTAGTGCTATTTTCTGAATCTTGATTGATTCTTGAACAATTTGAGACCCGCCGGTACATGTCTGTAGCTAAAAAAATGACAAGTCACTGCAATTTCAAGTTTGCCAATAGGAATAGTTTATAGTTGGCGAATGTTTTGGCATTTTTCTCGAAATCAACTTGGCCGACAATGAGGAACTCTTTTCGATTCCCGTATCACATATATTGTAAACGATTCTCGTTTTTGGCGATTGTTCCACTGTCAAACTTATTGCGAGAATACTTTTTTCTAGTTGAGCTTATTTCAGTTGGTAAAAAAATAATAACATAAATATCAGATAGTAAATAGATTCTGGCTTGAAGTGTTTTCCTAACAACAAACTTGTGCTACGACAAAAAACCTTATACGTTTTAAATTCAAAGCGATCCAACGCCGAATAGCAACTACCAGTGTTACTTTAGTCGGATGTTTTGAGTTGACTAATTGACAGGTCTTTGTAATGAAAATTTCAAATTTTCCCTTTTCGCTAGCTTCTTTTTTTAATGGTAATAGTTGTAACGGCTAACCGAACGGAGCAGAAACCGGCGGGATGTCCAAAACGGAAATAACAATTTTTTAATTTATTACCATTTTTGTATCTAACTTTTACGCATCAATACAGTATAACGTTGTCGTACTAAAAAAAACAAAAAATCTTGCGATGTATCCATAAAAACGATACGGAGGTAAACAAAGAGAAAAACCAACTAAGTACAATATAGGAAAACCATGATGTATATAATATTGTGTTCGTAAAAGGATTTCAAGTGTCGAGTGTGTGTGCTCTATAATGCTTTTTCCGTGCGTTTGACGAGGACACGGGAGTTCGTTGCTGATTATGTCGGGAATCCTTCGTAATCCGTCAAAATTGAATTTTCCAAAAAAGAGATTTTCCTACGCTAATAGACGTTTTGTCACGGAGGGTTGTTGCAAAGAACAGACAGCAGGGTACACTCACGCCGAAAAAAAAAACCAAAACCCTAAACCCTACCCTTCGGCGCGGCGGTGGTGTATCAAAGAGAAAGAGAGGAAAATTACAAACTTTCGATCGCACAGGTCTTTCACCCGGTGGAAAGGGCGTCGGCTATAGCTGTTGTATAGTGGTAACGGTTCTACGATACCTACATCATTTATACATATATATAATATATATATTTTGGCCATTGCCGTCGCTGCCTCCAAGTACTGGCCTATCCAAAAAGTTTGGAACACTTTGGCTTTTAGCGTTTAACGAACTACCGCGGAAATGATCTTTAGTGTATACAAAGGGCGACGTCCAACGCATATATTATGGAAACATGGCAGATTTCAGTCACAAAACCGACTGGCCGTGCTGGCTTAATACGACAAACGTGCCATCATTGAATTAAGTATACATACAAATGATAAAACATTAACCGTATAAGATCGGCCGTATCCATCGTGTACCTTTATTATGTATTAGCTACATACATAAATAATGTAGCAAATCATCCATTTCAAAATACCAAGTCATAAGTGTTTTTAGTTAACTGTACAACCGCTGGATAATATTCAGTTAAACTTCAAACGTCCGTTTCAAGATTCTATTTGGGAAATCAAAATAGATCTCATTATATTTTATATAATGTCAACTTAGATTGTGTATGTTTAAACATAAAATACAAATTGTATAAGTTTAGTTAATGATGATAATTTTACTGTTTTGTTCAATTTTCAGGACAACCCTTCTTGCCAGGTAGCTTACCGATAAATTAAAAATATTTACAAGCAATGCACGTCATGTATGTTTTTCTTATACGGAAGTAAAACTCATTAAAACTATATAATATTATAATTATGACAAGTAGAGGTGGGCACGTATCAACTATACCAACTATCAATGATATTGTATCAATGACCACCTCATCTATTGGCGACAAGTATCATTAATTTTATTATAACTGAATACTAAGAGTTAAACGAATATTTTAACATATCATCATAATAGTAATTTGCGTGATTCCTATCCGAATTCCAGAAAAACAAGTTATTTAATTATCATATTACATTGATTAGGACGGATACAAAAATGAATTACAGACCAAAAAAAAAAAAAAACGCTAATAACGTTCGGGTCTTTCTGAATATGTTAATTCGATAAGCGGATACTATGTGACGTGTGTATGCTCATGTTGCAATAATCGCTTCAGAGACAATAATAATTCATCAGTCAAAACCGCCAATGCCGCACAGTATTAGTCGAAAGTTAATCCCGCTCGCAGACTATTCGCATGATGAATGATAAACGTGCGATTTTTTTTTTCGGACAATAGAGTACAATAAATATAACAATATTATCTAGACTCGGGCAAACTCTGCGGCCGTAAGTCGCACGAACAACACAATTATTATACTTTCGACGTGTGGTCAGGACGTCGTCGACGACAAAATAATTGGAACGACGATTGAGACATATTATAAGAACTAATAATTATATTATATACGGCCATTGAAGTATATAATATATATATATATATATATATAGTATATGTGTGTGTCGTGTTTCGACCATATACACATTATTATGTCGTAATCGCGGTATAGGCCGATAGTAGCTGTAATAATAATAATAATGAAAAAAAAAAAGCCACGTCGGATTTCGTTTTAGGACACACGAACGACGCGACAGTTGGGGTTATCGAATAGCGCGTAACCTTCTCCCCGAATCGGTTTTAAGAAAGTCACGCTTGCAACGATATGAAAATAGTCATATACATGACGTTCTCTTGGACGAAAATCAAAAGAGGGTCAACCCAAACGGAATTGCACACGTTTTTTTTTTTTTTTTTTTTAATTTCAGTTATGGTTTCAAGTAATAGGAACGATACCATTCCTTTAAACGCACTTCAACCGGTCGTGACAAAAAAATCAGGACAACCCGACAAAGAAACAATCATATTAATATTATGCGATGTACGCCCACACAACCAATCGCTAATGGTCTAAAATAATTTCTATTAACGCCGAATCCAATGGTATAGTACATAACTCGCCATACTGGTTTTTAATAATATTTCCAGGTATTTTTAAATAAACACCAGATCTCAATCCTGACGAGCCGTTTTACTCGAAATTCTATAAAGCGCACCTAAGGATAAATTTGCAAAACTTATGCAATTCAACCTTTTGAGACGTCCGAAAGTGCTATCCTTAAGTAATTTATGAGTGCAGAGAATTCGAGTTTAGGTTATAAATCCATGTCCGTCTTGGGCGTGCATAAAATATCAGGATAAACGAATAACCGAAAGTTTATTGACTTTTTAAATACACAATAATTAATCTGTATCGCGCTCCGTCGTACGTTTATATTTTTTTCCGAGCGTGCAACATGTTATGAGTGTGTGTATTATTTGAAGGAAAAAAATTCAAGATAACACACGAGATATGGAGTTGTGATAAATATTATATATACTATAATGAATGCCCTTAAAAATGTGTACAATAGAAAGAAATTAACGGCAGTACGCTCAGAGTAATTAATCGAGTTTAAATGGCAACTACTCGACTCGAACGGGGATATAAAGTAAAACACATAATAATATAATACATGTATAGTATTCGTTTTCGTTTTTCTATTGGAAAAATGTCACGTTTTTCGAGTGCGTCGACTTGTAATACTTATCCGGGTCACACATAATGTCTAATCTACATTATTGTGTTATACCTTACTAAATTCTCGGTTATACTTACGTGGTACAACAATCGCACCAATAAAACAAAACAAAAACTGGTATTATTTAATCGACGGACAAAAATTACCGAACGCTAATGCTGTGTACCGAACGGATAAGACGCTTTTCTTTGTTTTTGTTTTTTGGCTGTTGCCAAATCAATCGCAACAAAACTGCCGAACGTCGTGAGATCAAATTGAACAGAGTGGATTAGCAAAGCCTAATGTATTAGTCTGACATTAACGTTCGAGCGATATCGGGTGTGTCACGTTGTACGAGTTGCTCGTCTATCTAAAAAAAAAAGCCTACAAGTTTTATAAATTGAAACATCTGTAAAAAAGCATAATATTAAAATATGACTAAATTTGTTGAAGTAGACTAAATTGTAATATTATACACGTTCTAATAAAACAAATATGATGCGCTCCATTAAAAAAGCCAAAAGTTAAAAAATACTAAAGACTAAAAGTTTAAGAAAGCCTGGCACTAAAAAGTATAAAATATATATATTATTGAAATTTCTTGTCGATATTTGTTCAATAATTCTTTTCGGAAGATGTAGGTTAACATCCAAGAACTGGATGTTAATTTTTAATACACATATAAGTGACTAAGTTTATAATTCTACCGATAAAACCTTGTACGATTTTGGGGTAAATTGCTAATTATTATTACCTATTATAAGTAAAAAGTATTTGTTGGACATAAACAAAAACTCGCTGAATTTTTTACCATTTCTATATTTAATTATATTCAGTAATCTAATTAATTATTAATGATTTATAGGTGATTTAGGTAATAAATTATGATAAACGGACCATTTACATATAATAAAACTAATTGGCCGTATTGTTGTTACCTACTTTTTACTGTAACATTAATTAATTGGCCTAATATTAGCCATAATCTCATAACAAAACACACTTTCATTTCCTAGAAATATTACAAAAATGTAGAATTCTAAATATAGAACTATTTTCTTATCGATAAAACTTGAGTTCGTAATTTAAGCTACAATCACATAACAGATTATAGTGTTACACTATGACGTGCTATACCTAACACTAGTTGCGCGATATAAGTCGTAAAGTTGGCACACACATAATGGCGTCTACAAAGGGGGGAAGGGGTTTAAAGTTAGATCCCGGTACTAGATTTTTTTTTTTAATGTTCTTTGATAATAGTAATTAAAATCTCGTGAACCTCCTCCTCCCATCTAGGTAAGTGATATAATTTTTTTTTATTGTATTAACTAACGATTGATTAACGCCAGGTAATTAACCAGGGATTACCTGGCGTTCATCAGTTCGACGGTACTTAGATATGCCTAGTGCACGTTGTGCGCCGTTGCCATCCCTGTAGATAGGAAAAAAACGGTATCTAGGGCAGCGGACGAGCCGATGAAAGTAGAAGTTGAAGGGCGGCGTCGTGTCGTGCGAAAATAAAAAATAATTATAGTAACGTTTTAAGTGTGCTGTATAATATACTTGAGACGTGTTGATGTAACGATCCGCTGTTCATCTGCTTCGAAATGTTTCTCGGTCACCCAACGAAGCAACGGCGAAATTAACAAATAATAATAATAATGATAATGATAATTACAATTTTAATGTTATGCGATTGCCGAGCGAGCGCGGCGAATATGGTTATTACAAATGTCAGACGCACGTGTAGTAGTTGTCTTATATTATTTATTGAGCCGACGAAACCGCTATCGAAGGATACTGGCGTTATGTGGAAAATCAAAAACCTAAGCACTACACCTAGAACAAAACCGAACGCACGTGTACATTAGTTCCTCGAGTACTGGTTTCATAAAACTGCAGTGTCGCGTTTCTTTTCTTTCTTTAAAAACAAATTTTTTTTTTTAAGTTTTTCGTTTTTGTTTAAACAGCTACGCACACGGAGATTGCGTCTGACACTGTTACTCCTACGCTGCTGCCCAATGGCGGATTTAGGGGAGGAGCACGTTTGCTATTATTTTTCCTACTCAATACTACCGCATAAACTATGGTAACGGATGCATTTCAAAATTTGCACGAACTTTGAGATGCTCCCGACGGGTAGGTCGACTTGGACGGATTGCTCAAGCCTAGTACGGTTATCATCAGCGTTGATGATAACTGGTTTTTTTCTTTAAAGAATAAACATGATCCGGTGACATTCTTTTGGGGTATGAATTAACCAATAGTTTTGGTTAAGTATCAAATATTTGTTGGGCTTAAACAAAAAAGAACCCCTCCGAGTTTGATCTCGAAGGGTCAATTTCTAGGGACGATAAACGGCGATTTAACCTTTTCGTCTTTAAATCAAGTTTAGTCTTAACCAACCTACCTACTAGGGGCGGTCTCCCAATCGAATACGGGTTTTTTTTTCTTAACTCACTTTCAGACATACCTCTCATATAATATGTGTTTGGTGCGGCTTTCGGGTAGTTGACACTGCGAGAACACGGCCTATGCGAAGAAAAGGCGGTCTATGGGTCCGACATCACTGCGGCACACGTTTGGCACTTTAGACTTAACTTTTCGATATGATACACTAATAATTCTCCGTTGTAAGTATGTTGGTAACACGAACGAGACGACGAAGCGAATACGACTGAAGTACTGAAAACTACACGCACACCAAACACTACATTGGCCGCTACAATGGAAATTTCTTCGGTGAAAAAAGGTCTCGGCTAGTGTTTTTTTGGCTCTTTTTTTTCGTCGAATAAAAAGAAATATTCATACCCGAAGGTACGTATAAAAACGGAAATGGCGTTTTTTTTTGCGATTAATGGATACTAGAAATACTTTATTTGACCATACTATTATTATATTATATTGCCACGCCGCGCCGTCGCCGCCGGAAAGCGAACACACCGTATATAATAACAATAATATTATGAAGAATAGAAACATATATTATATTCTGTCGAAAAGGAAAGGTACCTACCTACTCGCGTGTTGAGCATGAATGGGAAATGGGAATGGACTGTGTGTTTAAGGACCGCCGTCCATTGAAAGTGAAAATCCATATTATATATTATTATGTTTTACACACGCTGAGAAACATCAGGGTCGAAAGGTCCGATGACAGCGACCTCCCCAGTGGACACGGGATGGACATAATATATCTTTGACAAGCATACAAATAAGGGACGAGACTTGTCATATTTTGATTTCATTACAATATTTATACACATGTATATAGGTGCATACTACAATCAAACATGATAAGCGCCTCGCTTTTTTCCTATTAACAGCTGACAAGTTTGGATAACCCTTTTTTTACCGTGTTTATTAATAGTACAATTTGTAAGCCGGCTAGCAAAAGACAAAATATGGATATTTTGGATGGAGAAGGAAAAGTCAGCGCCACTTAAGTATTAAAAGCCCGGTAATTTTCAAATAATCATTTTATTATTATTGAGGTGAAAATATCCACACTTACTAAAGTATGACGGTTTAGAGCGTGATGAAACTGGCATCACCATTTCGGTGGTTATAACTCCTTTGACATGGCCGTGTCGTGTGGTAGAATAAAATTCGATAAGTAAAAAAGTTAAAAAATTATTCGACCACAGGTAATTAGAATTTGCATTACCTACAAAAAAGGCTTTAAGGCGGCTCAAAAACATTTCCCTATAATATTAATTTCTAAGCGCACACTCAGACCTATAACAGTATTTTGATTTTTGTTCTGCATATCTTACGACCGTCTTACCTTTTGATATCGTTAAAATTCTTATGCAATACATAGCCACGTCTTATTTGAAATGATGGCTGTGTCGCACATTCTTTTTACATGCATAAATCACAGCACAAGTCAAAACGTCAAATATTCTCCGACGGTGAATATTTAAAAGAGCATTTCATAACATTTGATTAGCACATATTAATTCACTTTTTTCTGTTTTGTAAAGCCTTATTCTATCTTAACAAAAAGAATTTATGATTTTTAAATAATTCAGTAAAAAACTCATTGATTTCTTTTAGTATTGATCTCATTACAAGTACGACTTCATTCGCCGACCGTTGAGCACAGTTAATTATTCTAATGTTATTTATTTTTTCTCTATTGAAAGTATTTCTATAACAACTTGGTGTTATCATTTTTGGCCTGTGCGGCCAATATCTAATTTCCTGTGTGATCCGGCGTGTCTAATGGTGAAGCGTATCCCGTATTTGTTGTTTTCCTCCATCAGAATATAATACAGACATTTTTATCTACTTTTACTATTCGAAATTTGAGTTCTTTTGCGCTTTTCGAGAGTTACGACACGACTGAACGTAGTTGTGCTCTAGAAAGGTCGTATTACGGTTGAGTTGGTCTGTATTATAATATTATGTTCTGACTAGACATTTTAAGCCACCGCTAGGATAACACTGATAAAGATCCTGACAGCGCACAAAAGGACAAAATAATGATAGAAGAGCTTCTTATATTTCCCCATGCTTCCGATTTGGCAACATTAATATGAGATCCCGTACTCGTCCAAATCGACCCAGACAAGTTTCCAAATTAAAAATTCGACCTCAGACCGGCCTAAATCGGACATGTATAAATAATAATATTAATATAAATATGTTATACGCGGCGTACACGGATAATTGAATCTGCATCGAGTCGACGGTGGCAAGGCCATAGAAATTGTATACTTGGTTGTTAGGTCGTTGGGTGGGTCGTGTTCCTTTTTTTTATTTTTTTTTTCATCATTACAATTTACAGTTTATTAACATTATATTATGATTTTCGAAAGACTTTCCATACGGTCGCCGACGAGGGTTTCGGAATCCTTGACCGGATTTTGTACTTAGTTGGAAACAAAAAAAAAAAAAAACGATAATGTTCAGCGTTACCTGCCGTCGCCCTGAACAATCTCCCGGCCCTAAATAATATCACCACCGCTACCGGAGAATGTTGTTCGAACCCGGGGTCGACTGTGTTATATTTTAAAATAAATGTTTTATCCACCAAAGATTGGACGCATAACAGAATATTTTAACTTGTCGATAACGGCCAGTGCGCCGACTTATTACGGTTGTGTTCGAGTAAGTATTCTAACGTTGTGTTATAATTATATTATTATTATTGTGACTTTGTATATATATATATACATAGGTATACTTGTGAAATTGTGTGTGATAATAGAAAGGCTTGTATGCGCGGCGACATGCGTTTGTCATTGTAACAATAATAAATTAATGTAGGTATATATATTGCACGTACACGAGTGTATATATGTATATTATTTTACTATCTGTTACAAGGTCAAATCGGCGGAATACACACACTGAAGTAATAATAATTATTCCTCTACTCTTGACTCGGATGACATTGGTTTTGGACACACACGAACACATGCTGTAAGCGACCGGCGGTGTGACAAAAAAAAAAAAAAAACGTTACGCTTAATAGTCGTATAATAATAATTATTACTGTTTGGTGTACGAGTATAGTTTACAAGCGACCGAATAAACTCTTCAAATCACACACACACAACGACGAAAGCGCATTAAAAAAAAAAAGTCGGTCGATGTAAAACATATTGTTATGTTTGTAATTATAAACGCGTCGATTAATCATTACACATGATAATTACTATTGTGTATACTATATTTATTTATTATTATAATATTGTTGGCTACATCGTACGGTGGCCCACACGCGCGCATTTCGATATTATTATTATTATTATTATTATACCGCAGCTACATAAATAGGTACGTATTTATGATATTATTGTGTGAAATGTGAATACACAGTGATCGCCGTCTCTCCAGCGTGATCTACTACGATTTATCACGGCGGCTGCTGTTACGAAACGGTAATATAGATATATTTTAGGGTCGGTGGCGTTACGACATCCGTCCTGTGTGTGTATACATACAAATAATGCATAATGTAATAACATTATTATTGTCGGGCAGGAGAAATTACGGGCCGGTGAAAGAAGTCCAGGCGCGGAGCCGATGATTTATATTTCTCCAAAGAAATGGCAACCGGAGAAGGGGCCTCGACGAGGAAGGCACCGGCAAAAGTGTTATGGACAAGTAGGTAGAGGGAATAATATAATTGTGTGTTTACATTGTAAATTCACTTTTCACTTTTCTCCGGCGGCAGTGGCTCCGATAATACACAAACGGTACATACATAATATTATTATTTAATATAATAACGCAATACGTTGTGTGTGTACGTACATACATACATGATCCACACACACACAAACGGTAGCGGTTAACCAAACCGAGGTATTAAAATCCTTTGCCTACCTGCAGCACCGGACACCACCGTAAAGAGAGCGATAGGGTTGAAATAATAATATGATATAGGTAGGTACTAATTATTATGTAGTCCAGTTTGCAGTTAACAAACACAAACAAATGGTATAAAAAAAGCGCGTCATGTACTCGGCTTTTGATACACGCCTGTCTTTATGTAAATCGCACTGTTCTATTTAAAATTAAAATTAACTGTGACTAATAATAATAAAAAATAAAAATGTCTACTGTAATGGACATCGGCTGTGTTATATTCCCAGTTGTTCCTCTTTAATCACAAATTATCCTCGGGTGTTCCCGACAGGAGTTTACTAAGAATTACACGAGATTCGTATGGACTGTTTTATGTATAAATTTATTTATCAGGTTTAATTACCCTGTAAGTTGTAGTTTTTGGATAGCATTTTTACCTACGCTGAACATGTCGAATTGGTCTGTATAAAAAAATTAAAAAAATACAAACCCAAATGTCGGAACCCAAAGTGTTACAAACTTTAACTCGGTTAGCAACTGGAGGTGGCATAAATCGAATCTGATTTTAGGCGACGCAAAACCGCAAACGGATTCCGAGTCGACGTTTTTCGCATCCAAGACACACAAAATAGGGGTTCACACTTACCACAGAGTTTCACTATCATCTGTTGAGATAACGCCGTGCCGGAGTACGGTTTAAATTGGTTGTTGTGTGTCGCATATAACCACAAAGCCGACCCGAGTTTACATGTCTCACATACGCGAGGATGGCATCTGAAGTTTATTTACTATTATTATTTTTTAAGAAACGTTAAGTACAATGGATTTTATTTTTATAAGAGTATTATAATAATAAATATTATAGTCTTGCATCCAAGCAGGTATCTCCGCGCGCACGCATTTTCTCTGCAGCATGTCCACGGCCTTGACCTTGGTCATAGGAGAGTTAGCCTGAAAAAAAAACGCTCTTGGATACTATTATAGAGACTGTGTGCATTTTTTATGCGCAGCCGTTTTTTTCTCGTTCGACCTAAGTGAAATTCAACACGCATAGGTTGTGCATAGTTTTTTTTTCTTTATTGGATACCGGAGTCCCGTCGGGATTTCTCTACCCCTAATTCTCTCCAACAACGACTGAGCAGGGTCGAGTGTGGTCTATACAAAGGCC
Source organism: Adelges cooleyi (assembly GCF_023614345.1). Classification (NCBI taxonomy): domain Eukaryota; kingdom Metazoa; phylum Arthropoda; class Insecta; order Hemiptera; family Adelgidae; genus Adelges; species Adelges cooleyi. Next base: position 4,816,185 of record NW_026095751.1, read on the forward strand.
GGGCATTTTATTTATTTCCAAACTCTTGAATGACCCGTGATTTGTATTGATATGTAATTTTATTTTACTATACACAACTCGATGAACAGAAAATAAAAAACATAAATATTTCGAGGAAAAAACAACAAATAAGAATAATGTTTACACAGCGCTTAAATAATCTTATTATTTTACTCTATATTTTTTTCGAGCACAGAACCCGAGAGGTTGCGTCGTTGGTTGATCAACGAATTAACAACAAAAAAAAAAAATTATAAGTATAAAAAATATTCAAAAACCACTTGAAAAGCGCGTCAACTTAATGTAACACTGCGAAATGTATCAAGAGGTTTTTACGGTACGCAAAAAAAAAAAAATTAAATCCTCAACGATACAATATTTAAAAAAAAAACAAGTCTCCTAACAAATATAATATAATATTAAAAACAAGTCATGTGCTATACATACCATTTGGTCGGTGCAACATCTGTGCAATTTTTTGTTGTCGTTTCTTATAATAAAAAACAAAAATGATAAATAAATTGTTTATTATAGTAAATTTTACGATGCGTACTCGGGTGTCGGTTTTCGAATGGCTCAAATGATTGTGCAATGAAGTTTTCCCATGCTCGCTTATCGCACAATAACATAACGTTATTGTGTTCTATAGACGACACGCACAAAACTATACCTATTTGGGTCGAACGTCGTCGAATTACTGGAATATACTCTTACACAGTACAATGCTCCTGTTTCAAATTATAATAAGTGTGTTCTATATCAGCCAATGTGAACATTTTGTTGTCATGCCGCCTTCTTGGACGAAAAAAATGGTCGTGCAAAAATTGTACTGCTTAGTCCGGTCGCATAGTTAACGTAGAACCTGATCCTTGCTGAGAAAGGTCAGTTGCCACGATACGCACACATGGTAAACGTCGGACGCACAAGTTACAGTGGACAACATAATAATAATATTACTATATTGGCACTAATATATGCCAATGTACTAATGTGTCGTCATAATATTAGTATATTAATACTATTATACGATATTTTGTTTAACATTAACAAATATCAACAGCTAAATAAAAGTATAAATCAACAATCGTATCATTTTTGTGATGGTGCCCGAACAGGCAGTAGGTAGTAAACACACTATAAGTAATCAATGCAATTATTATTAATGTGTTGTGTCGTGTCGTCACAGTGGAAACACATTATGGTAGGTTCGAAGTCGTGGTACACTAATCCGGTAAGCGCTTTAGTTGTAATCGCCGTCATTACCATAGAAACGGGGCTCGTCCATAAAGTAATGAGGAAAAATTCCGTCGTTAAATCTGAGGTTACAGAGCTGTATTTATTATCTATTAGTCATTCGCAGGTCCCCGGGCGTCTAAGTTTATAGTAAAATAAAAACAAACTAAAACAACAGCCCATGTCAGCTCCAAGACGGTGTGGGCCTTGTGAACGCATTCGTCATTAGCGGTTCTCCGTCGAGCCACTCGAATACATGGACGCATTTAAGAGGATTCGGTGCTCGAATTGAACAATTCAAACTAACCCGTTTGAAAGTGATTGCTGTTAAGATCAAATATTTGCACGAGCCGCCCCTCCCGGCGAGCAAGGGAGAGAGACATTTCAATTATAGAGTATTTTTTTTTTTTTGCTTAATTGAATAGTCTTATTTTAGCCAATTGCTGCCGGTTACTACAGAGTATGCAGCTATAGAGCCTACAAAGTATACAGTATACTATAGGCTTATAGTAGTAAAATGAAGCCATTTAGCAAATTAGCCGTTCAATTACTAAATTTGACGCTCACGATCTAAGAAGGAAATCTACTTTGACGATAGGTTTCCAGCGAAATTCAGTGCAAAGGCTATTCAACCATGGACGAGCATTGTTATCTCTACACGATATATCGTTTTGCCTTTCGGTACGATTCTGAACAGCGCACAACTAACGATACAGGATAAATTCATTATGTATATTAATAAAGGCGCGCGTGCGTTATTGCAAGCACATTCACCACTCCCATAGTCGTCGTGGGTCGCCAATAATAACCAAGTATAAGCTGTTATATTATTATTATTATTTTTATCGTGCATACGCGCCGTGGTAGGAAATAACATATTTTTCCTACCGGTTGAACGGCGGAATGCCGTGTATAGCTGTTGTGCAAAGTAAAAATTGTGCAAGTTTTCTGCCGGTAACCTTGGCATGGGCGGCTGTGAGAGAGCAACGTGGCGGCGATCTTGTCATCCTACGACGACCTGCCGTTCGAGGCCGCGTCATTCCATCAAACGCTGTCGCCCATTTCATATATACCCAACCGCCTTGTAAGAGCACTACACCGTGTTCTCACATTCTAGCAGTTCAGCCTCGATCACCGCGCTCTCCTCTTCCTAGTTCCCTAGAACCGTATCGGATCTGGCCATAATTTGATTTTGATTTTTTTATATAGGAAAGGATGAAAGCCGAACCGAAAAAACAGAAATCAAATAACAATAACAGTATATTATATTACAACGGTTCGCATAATTGTGTATTATCTGAGCTCTCTCTCTGCGCTTCTCACAACACGCACACACACACACACTCGTCGACCTTGGAGCAAGTCAAAATTAACGAAATCGCATAATATTACACTGTACTGACGCCGCTATGCAATTTGGCATTGGAAAACACAATGATGACGATGATAACATGTATGTGTGTATTTTAGAGGCGTCTGATTTCGGCCGACCCGCACTAGACAAAGCGTTGGTGTATAGAATGTACAGATGCATAATATATTATTTAATTATAATAATAATAATAATCGTACACGAACAATAACCGGCGAGGTTCGTTCAAAAAAACCATGTTTGGACAACATAAAAGGGCGGCTCGTTTTCGCTTGTCTTACACGTTATATTGTTTGGCAGCACAAAAAGGGTCATTATTAAGTAAAAGGGGTAAGGGAGGAGGGCGAGGGAGACGCTCATCGTTTAGTATAATACACGCACGTCGGTCAGGTAAGGTTAGGTTGAAAAAAGAAAGGCCAAGGCCGATTTGTTTCGTAAGCTCCGAAAAATATAGTAAAAGTTCTCCGGCAGATATGTTTACCGGCTGCTACGTTTTCCGGGACTGCACGGGATTATTATTGTACCCGTGAAGAGAATATAATATACCATAATATGATCCCACCGACCGGATCGATTATCATACGACCGACGGCGGTTAAACTTATTATTATTATTGTTGTTGTCCCTAAGCCATATAGGCCGCACAACCGGTAGACTTTAAAAGCGGCATTACTCGATTGCAAATCGGTGCACACTGCGCAACACGACGGTTACCGTTGATAACGACGATTACCTGTTTTACCTAATAGGAAAACTAACAACAAGCGTCGCACTGTACCATACACCGACCGAGCGTGACCGCCGTGTCCGGGAAAAGCGGATTTGTGTTAGCAAACGATTGCATGAAAACAGCAGTAAAGCCAGTGATAATCGATAGGCTGTGACATTATTGTGTTATGTGTATGGACTATGAAATAGAGAAGACGGGAGTAGCATGACAGAAATAATATGTGTTTGAGACACGAGCTCGAAGAATTAGCACTTGAGAATCGTATACAGATGGACCGTGGACGGTGCTTGGAGAAAGGAGACAAAAGTTAACACGGGTTCTTTCATAAGTTCACCGACTAAACGCAACCTATCTGAGGTTCTAAGATAATCTCCTCACTATGCGAGAATGACAACTCTTTAACGGTATCAGAACCCTTTAAAAACCCAATGTACAGCAGGCGAATGTCCCTTTATTGTAGGGACAAGGACTCCCGTACGATTTCTAGGAGCAACGCGAAGATAGGACCGTAGTGGGCGAGGATATAATATATTTCCAATCGCGATTTATCAGTATCGACGGGACAAGTGATTATGTTTTAAAAGCTTATGAACACACTCGAGTGTCATATATATACCTACAACATTAGTATACTGTATAGGTACGGATACGGTTTTTGGATAACACAAAAACGTGGTATACAACGTATACGCTTGCGGTGGTTGTGTAGATTTCGCTATTGCGACACAGTTTATAATACAGGTGAGTACAGACAATTCTACGCGAGTACACTGCCGTGTGAAATGTGTAACTCCGATAACATTATAACGCGTCCGGCGAACAGCAGATACGGTTGTAAAACAAGAGATTGCCCAACAGTCTCGTACAGAGTACGGGCGACTCTGTGCGACTGATCCTTTCCTTCCAACGCGGACATCACGTTACCCAATAAGCATGTGTGTATATATATTTTTATACTATGTGCAACGTTGTATTAAAATATATAACCGTTTGCATTGAAAACGTTACCGCGGTTTAGCAGCTTTCCCGGCGGTCAGTCCGAATCGTTCTGATTGCACGAATTGGTACAGGCAAAAAAAAAAATACATACTTAAAATTTTGCTGCATCCGTTCACAGAGACGGTGGAGGTGGATAACTAGTGTATATATATATACACATGTACAATGTACACAACATTATTATAACGTCGGCAGACCTTGAAACGGCGATTGCCAAGAGGTTATCATCGCCATGTACAGAGAATATAATACATTATATTATGCCATGTAATAAAGCGTGTGTGTGATACACTCATGTACACTCTCTTGCTCTCTCTCTATCTCTGGCTCACTCTCACTCTCCGGCGTTTCCACTCTTCTTCGACCGTTTTGGTTGTAACTATTAATTTTTTTTTTTTTTTGCGGCCAACCGGAAGACGGTCGTCTCCCAATAGACGCGATAACAATGGCAGCCACGTTGCAGCAATTGTATTATATTCTCCTCTCTTATCGTCGTCATCTCTTTGGTCGAGTCAGGCGATCAAAATATTGACAAACACCACACTGTGTTACGCGTACGTAGAAAATATGGCGTGGAGGACTTAACGCTAAATTGCCAGGGAGCGTATTGTTGTAATGCTTTGCCAGGGCATCGGTGTCAGGTGATACCTACTTGGCCGGTGTTGTCGAAAAACTTTTATTGGTCCTACACGAATAGTGTACGTATTTCGAGTATTTCCATTGGCCATTGCTGATGCATGTATATTTTCCACGATACCCGCAACTCATCAGCAACTGCGCGAGAGTCGACAAAATGCTATAGCCAAACATTGGCGTTCCTTTGTGTCTTGGGTTACCGACAATCAACCGGCGCATCAAATGCAGTGTGTAAACTAAGCGAACGGGGCCTACAGTTAATCCTAAGTCCGTCGATACTCTTGGTTCCGACTCGCTCGGCTCTGTCGACGCACTTTGATCCGGTTCTACTTGCTAACGTCCCCTTCGAGTGCTCATAAATAGTACCTAAGTTCGTCACGACCGTTTACGGTGTTTAAGCTGACGGCCAGCTGGTGATATTATGGTCACGACAAACATCTCATTTCAATGTCGGCCACGTACTGCGCAATAGGCAATAATCTTTTCTTGTCTTTTGGTTGCAAATAAACAACTCCCACGCAGATCAGGGGGACGTCGGCTGCTTTTCGCCGGAGCCATTCTAGATTTATTTCTGCCGGATCGGATCGCACTTGAAAACTTATGTAAATATGTACAATTTTAATTATGCGCTGACAAAGTGTTGTATATTGAGCATAACATGTTGTATTGGACTTGGAGCGTGGTTTTATTTCCGCGGAACACAGTCGGTGATGGCGCAATCGCCGCGTGTGCCGTGCACTAGAATTAGGTCAATGCATATTATACAGCGTGTGCACAGTGTTTGTGCGTGTGAGTGTACGATTAGATAGTAATATTATAGGTGTCATGTGCTTATTATTTGCATAAGTATGTGTGTGTGCGATTTGTTTTGTTCTTGGGTTTATCACGCGCATTACTGAGTTTATTGTTTTTTTTTTTTTTTTATCATCTTCATCATGACTATTAGACCGATAACACGCGTACGGTGCGTTGAAATCTTAGATTTTGCATTTTTTTTCCATTTGGGAAAAATATAGACGAACAAAATATGGTGTCTACAAAAAATTAGCCCTTTTTTTTTCGTGTACGCCAATATGTTATTAATAGATAAGTTTCGGGTAAAAATATGTTGGAATATTTAATTTGTACCTAGACGGTATTGTACAACGACGGTGTTAAGGTCGAGAGACGATTTTAAGGTTAGGCGCGCTTACATACATACCCGGTCGGAGAAAAACACATACATAACGTATCGCCATTAAAAACACGTTTGCCGCAAAGTTCTTGAAGACGACCTAAGTCCGAAGGACTTTTCACTTAATATTATGCGACCGGATCACCGTCGATATGTATATAGTATTATATTATTGTGCCGAGTGTTACACGCGACGTGTATAATGTGGATTAACACATAATAATAATATCGTACCTGGGCGCTTTAACGTTTTCGTTTTCCATCCTCCCCCCCCTTTTCCTCTTCGCATCTGAATTGCTACAGTCGGTAGTATACCTAATAGGTCCACACACACACACACACATGTATTACAAGGACACCGGTACGATTAAATAAAAAATAAAAATAAAAAAAGGTTCGGGCTATTACAGCGTGCGACGGAAACAACCATATTCAAATATTCACTTTCGTTTTCTAAACCATTGGACTACGACGGCGGCGGCGGCGAGGACAGTGTTGTATTATGTGTACGGCTTACCCACGTTAATCAGGCGCATATATTTAACAGGTTTGGTCGATGTGAAACACAAAGAAAACCGTTTGGATCCCTCAAAAAAAAAAACACGCTGCTATATAATATATATGTACCCACTAATGTATTTTTGTAAAAAAAAAATTACTTTTTATGAAATATATGGACCCCGGTGACTTGGTAGACTACAAAAACTATCGCGATCACGTTACCTACCGCTTTCTATGTTGAGAGGCTTTCACTCTTAAAAAACGCATATTATACAAGTCCCAGTGCGCGTCCACGAACACTCGGACCTACCACAAATGAAAATCTTAATAGCTCAATAGTAGAATGTTTAAATCGCCGAGCCATGATTTAGCGTTAACCAACGTTTTAATCGATATATAGGTTCGTTTAACACTTAAAAAATATTCGATGGAACTGGGCCCAGGACATGTATCAATAATGTGTGTGCTCACAAAAGAGAACGCTGGGGACTGTTCGTCTTACATGGATCCGTATGGTACTTCGATTAGGTTGGGTTGGGTTGGGTTGAGTTAGGTTAGGATAAGATTGACTTTGTGAGTGTAAGGCCGATGAGGGCTGTCTGCCGACCGCCACCCAACAAACAATGGTTGTACATCTTAAATAAACGATGGAGACCGGTGGGGGGGGGGGAGTAATGCGAAGAGGTCCGCCAGGTTTCTTGATTTTTTCCACACAAAAAAAGGTTAGGATCAGTTAGAAATATTAAACTATACTTAATAAAATTAAAGCCTAAAAGAAATGAAGGCACTTAACCTACTCCCCCATTTAACATTGAACATTAAATTTAGATACCAATAATAGTATTTTTTAAATAAACATAACCCAAAACGCAAGGAATAAGTTATCTTCTTCTTACTTTTATCTCTGTCCAACCGTATAATAATAAATAATAATTATTATTATGTATTATTACATTAAATAATAATAACTATTTTTTTATTTTTTGTAAGATTTTAATGTGATCTGTGTACGAGGGACACACGTTTAAAGTACCTAAGTAAGAGACTTTCCGGAGCCAGAACCTTGTCCGTGCTCATCCTTTTACCCCGAGCAACGCCGGAGATAACCATATACAAAGTACAGCGTATATTAGTTGGCGAGTTTCCTAGAGTACCTTAACCTACCCTTTACGCTTTCCCCCTTCCCCACGGACATCGGATTACCGAATGTGTGTAAATTCCTACAAAACTCAAAACGGGTATATTGTAATCTCCGACAAAGTAGATAAGACCCACAGTGTAAACTCTCAGAAAATAATAACAGCCCGTCTGGGCAATATTTTACTTATACATAGAACTAAAGGTCTTTAACGCTATCGACACAAAGTAGGGTATTTTGTAAATCATCGTACTTACCGCGTACAACGGTAATCCAAAACAGTAACTGCCGCAGACGTCGTCAATCATTATTTATTAATTTCTTTCAGTTCCGGCGGGCGGACGGAAGCTATAAGACGAACACACGGCGGAAACCGAACAGCACTTGGGCCGAGTAGCACTTGTACACGCACTGAGGAAGACAAGAACGGACGCACCGGCAAAACGAATTATCTTATTAAATTATAAAAAAAAAAAAAATACCAGAAGAAGCAAATTAAAAAAACGAACACAGGGCGGCTTTTTTTGATTTTTTTCACAAAAAAGATCTAGGGGGCGTTAAACCCTTGCGCGACGGTCCCCACCCCCGTAACGCTAGGGCGTCATCGACGGAACACGGTGGTGGAATCGAAAACACCCTTCCGTAGACAAACACAGCAACGGTGGCGTCGACGACGACACCTGTTCGGGTGACGGTTTCGGGGTGTCTTTGGCGGTCGAGCGCACGGACGAGACGACAAGAAAATAACAAAACAAACAATAAAACACAGCAGACGGGACAGAGAATATTGTGGACACTGTATACGCGCACTCTTGAGCCCGGGTCAGACGTCGCACACTTGTACCCGAAAGTAACTCACAGTGACACACACGACGGTGACCGACGGTGTACCGCGAGCAGTGCCGCGGATATAATATGTAATAATAATAATAATAATAATAATAATACTCGGGGCTCGTCGAGGACGCGGCGGCGGTGGTTATTTCGACACGCAACTGGTTCGTGTTTAGTGCGCACGCGCAATAATCGTATTGTGTGTACGTTTTTTTTTCCTTCCTCCTCTTCCTCCACGTTCACCTCCGCCACTTCTTCCCGCCTCCACCCTTCGCATTACACAACACGTCCCGGTGCTTATGCGTGCGAGGCGGCTCGGCGGCAAACGACAACGCGTCGACGATGACGACGCGACGTCGACGATGCGCGGGCGAGTGGAGGACACGTCGACGGAGCAGATGGAAGAGGAGGCGGCGGTGGTCCGGTTCCACTGTCTATTTCTTCTACCGGCGGTGGCGGCGGCACGAGAGGCCCCTTTCCCTTTCTACGGCCGCCGGTAGTGGTACGAAAAATCGCCGTCCAGCACTACTCAACTTTTACTCGTTTGTGAAAAAAAAAAACACTGAAAATTAACCGTCCCGAATCGACACGGTTGTAATGACTCGAACAGATCATAGTTTTTCTTAGCTTCGATGCTGAGCTGAGAAATGTATTGTTTTTACAATGATGATGTTTTTATTTTTGTGTCTGGACAGCAACTCTATAGATCAGAAATCACACTTGAAAGGTACTTGATCGGGCTAAAATTTTTAAAAATTCACCGCTTCCCCCTTAAAAATAAAAAAAAAACCTCCAAAAAATTGTATATATTTTTCAACTTAAAATTACGATGCTCTAAAACTTGTTTACAAATAGTCGGATTAGTTCCAAATTTGTATGGAATATTATTTAAACGTAATACTACCGATAAACATGAACGAACTAAAAACAATATCATAAACCCTTTTTCCCTAGATGGGATAGATTGGTTTAGACTGTACTGGTTTGAACCTACTGTTCACAGATTCGCATCAGAGCGTTTATTTAAAAGTGATTTTATCACTTTCAGATATTATGACAATTCCTGCAGACCTGTGACCTCCGCGTTTCCACTATGCACCGTGAGGAATTTACTAGCCTTATGGGTTGCGTTATACACAAAGAGGGAGAATGAGAGAGAGAGTGAGAGGGATGAATTAGAGCCAATGTTATTGGTGCCCAACTTGCCTTCTCGACGAGGTATAACTTATAGGTCTAGAGTCGTTTATCGATACCTGATGCAAACGGATATGGGCGAAAAGTATCAAAGTTGACATTGACCCAATAGGTCTCAATCGATAAAATTCAAAGATTATCCAAATGTAATTTATAATGACATGGAAATATATCAAGAAATAAACTTATAAGTCTGTTGTGATTTATGAATATATCAAGATTTCGTAACTTGTATCAATGCGCCCACATTTGGATGCGAAAAACGAGTAATGAAAAAACTGGATTTAAAAAAAAAAACGAAACCGTTTTCTTTGTGTATAATATATATTTTTTTAATTTCCTAGAGACATTGAAGGAAACCAATGATATTGTTCATCGCATGTTGAATTTGTGTAATGATTTTTATAATAATTTTGATTTTTGTTTTGATAATATTAATTTAGCTGAAAATAACGCGTGCTCGTAATTTATAGTAATTATTATTTTTACTAATTATGTATTAGTTGTATTAGTTATTAGATATTATCTGTATTCTTGCCGCCGAGAGCGTAAAAGTTTCAAATAAATAACTAATACTAAGGTATTATTGCACGTTTGACCGCGAATGTGAAAAAAAAACGGGAACGGTCCTCTTATGAATTTTTAGAGTATAGTCAGGGGCGCGATTTTGTCTAAAAAAATGAGAGCGCTCAAACGCCGAAAGTATTGTAAAGCCCCCATTATCCCATGTAACATAATATAAACTTGTTGGATTCGATTAAAATATATTTAACTACGTATCGTCTTCGAGGGCTTGCGAAATTCCCAATAACTCGGGGGGTTTGAGTTTGCAGACGGTGATTATTTTCCAGACAGATTAGTACGCACTACGCTTTCCTCCAGCTCGAGGCTCGTTACAATACATACAGCTGTAATTAATTGTGACATCGGCCATGTCGGAACCAAAATGAAAATGTTTATAAAATAATTATGTACGCTTTAAGAAAAAAAAAATAATCAAGACAAACCTGTCACGAAGGTAACTGAGTAAAAGATTTTTCAATTAAAATGGTAATGAGCGTTGTGACATCTTCACTTAAATTTTAATAAAAATCCGTATCGACCATTAGCGTTTCAGTAGGGGGGAAAAAGTCGCATAAATATTATAATATCACACAACGGGTTCGGTTACACCCACTGAGTAATAGTGACTTACCAAGATTTCAATCTGAAGTACCTACTATGATATGTATAGAGTGATTGAATTCTACGCAAGACAATTTACTTGACCGAATAAATAATCAAAAGCTTAGTTAAATACATTAATTTAGTCAACTCGAAATTTATGTCCGGTAGGGTTAAGTGTAATAGTATATTTGGCTGAGGCTTCTTCAGTCAGTTTTTTGTATTTACAAGCTATTTCATACGTGTACGGTGTATTTTCAAAGCTAACCTAACACAACCAATCAAGTCCTCTGAAGAGAATCGGTTTCAACACCTAGTCAATGACTATGACAACACTAACCTCTCTAACTTAACCTGAGGGGTTAACATTTGGAGAGTGGAAGTATGAATTGATTGAGATTTCATCTTGGGAGCGCGCTATTAAGGAGAGAACCTTTTAACGGTTTGGTCTTAACGCACTTGGAGATTCTCTAATCGTGTACTCAGACGCGAACTGATAGACTTCAGATGAGTTCGCTTCGACACTTCTCGATAGCCTAGAAAAGGTAGTGCTTGATAGCGATGCTTGGTCGGATGTGTTTGGATTGCTGATCCACTAAACTGACTAAATGGTGTTGGGATAAACCCAAGCGCCGCGTTATCTAGTAGTACTTTAAATAAACATATCGGCAAATTAATTATCAGCAGTAACCGGTAAGTAATGGATGACCGAATGGCAACAAACTATCCGTCAGATATAGTGGATTCTCATGATCGTCAAATATATAATTGCCGACGGATTTTGTTGGTACTTTTTGAGAGGTAAACGTGAACAATAGAAACATTTTCAAACCAAAAATAATGTATCATTTTCTGCCCACTCTGACGAATTATATTATGAAGACAATGATAATACATTTTCACATCACTGCCTAAAGTGAAAATAACGATTTATCCTAACCAAAAAAAAAAAAAAATAATAATAACGATTTCAGTAACAATTAAACCAATTATAAAGACATCAATTTTCACTGGGAAACTCCATGTACAATTCTTATAAAAATATCAGGTTTTTACTTTTAATATAGTTCATACCGAGCCCTAAAGGCACATTATACTCTCACGCTATATTCCTTAAGAGGATTACTACGCACTAGGATCTATCTTTTTTCATCTCTCCTTTTTCCATAGCTAATAAAGGTTAAAAACTCAAGCTGAAAAAAATGCAACAGAATTGATGTCGCACACAAAAAGGTAATACTATTTGTAATAAGTATTAATATATTATGTTATAGAAAGTTAATAAGGATTTAAAAATGTTTCATATAGATTCCGGCTAGTGAAGTATAAGATAGATCCAAAACGGATTGTACCCAAGTAATCGAATCAGTGTGTACGGGCACATTTTCACAGTAATATGCATGAAAACGGAAAAGTGTTAATGATGGGGATTTGGATGGAGCTGTCGTGACAGCTACGCATAATGGCATTTCGAGAGACTAAATGAATTTGTATTTACCTGTACAGCTGCATACCCGACCACAGTTGTGGAGACTACATATTTTATTATGATATTTTTATGCGGACGTTTTTTTTGTGGAAAAAAAAATTACAAGTTCATGTAAACAAGCACCTAATGGCCTCCCCGCCGTTTACGGCAGAATAATTTTTGTAAATACAAGTTCGAAGGCAAATATTTTCATTAAGGAGAAGCCTTCATTCATTTTTCAAGAGCTTCCCCCCCCCCCACTCACCCTTGTGCGATAACAAACAAAATATCAATTATTATTCTTTCCGGTACCGTCGTAGTGGGGGGGGGGGGGGTTATCCATAAACGAAATAAAAAAAAATAACGAGCGCAAAGTAAATATTATGCTTGCCATTAATAATTCAACGTACCTATATACTGTGCTATTATTATTATAAGGCCCTGGTACACATCCGACCGGTCGCTTGAGGTGTGCAACTCGGTAATACCTACCGTTGTTATCGAAACGGCCACCTGTTGATTATATTATTTTTGAGTGTAAAGTGTGAACGCCGCGCACTCGGTGTAAGTACTGAGCACGCTCGATAATAATAATTATTAAACGCGACAACAATACAGCACACACACCGTATTGATTTTTAAGGATTGTTTACCGTAGGAAGAAATTCATTTTTCGGATGAGGGGCACTTGCTGTTAAGAACACAAATTTCGGGGGGGGGGGGGCACGTGACAACGGCGTTGCTTTAAGTTTAAATGTGCACATTTTGTCTGTACACCGTGAGCTGTTACGAAAGGTAACTACAACCAGAGTTTGGGCGTTTATGTGTTATATATTTTTTTATACAATCACAAGACACTTGATACATGTACGAATTGTAAAATATATGAGTTAATACTTGACGCGCTGTTAAAAAATTCAAACTTTTAAAAAAAAATGTTTACTGTAATAACGTTGGCAAAATGTATGTTTATCTATTCGACATATTTTCTATACCCTTTTATAAGTAATAATATGTCAGGTGTAATAAAATTAAATATTACATGCGTCAATATAATGAGGTAACAAATTTAATTTGTATAATAAATAATAATAGTATAGTAATGACACACGATACTTTTAAATGTATCAATTAATTTATACACATAATAAAAGGTGCATTTTTTTGTAAAATAGAAAAAAAACAAGAAACAGCTCAGTGATTTTGGATGAAATTATGAAATATTTTGTTATGGACGGGTAAAAAATAAAAAAAAATTACAGTTTTCCATATCCTTTAATATCATAATATTTATTGGACCTTGAGGACGGGTTTTTAAATACAGTGACCACGAGGGTGTGCACTGTTACTGTAAACGGTCTTTGAACGGTGTACATAATACATATTATACATCGAATTTGAAAGTAACTTTCTAACGATTACTTTAAGTAAGCACGCAAAAAAAAAAACGGTCAATTTCCTACTTTATTGTTCTGTATATAAACTCACTGTGTTTCCCTTGTTATTTTCAGTTTTTGACTACCGACCGATATAAAGAACAAATGCAATTTAAAACCACGAAATATAATTAAACGCTTAAACAATTTAACGGCCAGTGTAATAATACTGAAATTTTAATTATATTTTTGCATCGAGTAGTAATAAAATTTAGTGCATAAGTTTGTTGTGGGTACAAAAATATAGTCGACTATAATGTAAAACTTTAACAGCCACAGTTGCGAATACAAATGACAAGTTGTACGGTCAGCGGTTATAGGAATACTTGAAACAGTCAACCGAGTTCTAGGAAGATACGAGACCGATAAGTAAGTATGTTAAGTTATCATCGATAAGTATTACCGTTATAAGTTGTCGTTGTAAAGTTTGTCACGTGACGAGATTGTCAAAAGAAGTTTAAATGGGATCAAATCGTTTTGATGGCACTCGCGGACCAACTAAGTGTGCTTACTGAACGAGAAATTAAAAATATATTTTGTTTATCGGTGACAAGTACAGGATAAGTAATTTCACTTGTTAAACTTAAACTCTGACTGTTCAAATTATGGTAAAACGAATTCCCGTCATCATCATATTTTATTTAGCAAAGGGGTAGTAATTTGGGCGACCACTTCTCCTTTCCGTCTTTATGCAAGAAAATAATTGCATATTTCGTAGTGAATGTAGGGCAGATTTCATATTATTATGATCTATTGATCTATATTTATCGACTAATTTGCTAATAAAAGATCAACATGTTATCATTTTGTTCAGTACACATGACCGAGTAACATGCGTTGCCATTGTGTTAACATACACGAGGGCTTGACTGAAATCAATCAAAATAACATTCTATTGTTCATTATGTAATAATATTATTACAGTCAGCGTTGTTTGAAGGCATATAAAAAATTTAAACGCATTCGACTCTTGATAAATGTATACTTAAAACTAGTAGCATTGTTTATTAAGTGGCTATTTTTGTTCAACATATTTACTATATTATACTATAATAAATACATACATTAACTTTTTACGTTAGCACCAATTCGATCTCTATCGCTATAGAAATTATATGGGATCAATACTTAAGATTTTGGTGGGTTATAAGTTGGAAAAGTCCGTTTCTTCCCCTAATAAAAGCATGTAATAAATACAAACATAATTATTATTATTATGTCAAAATTAAGTTTTGCAAACAAAATCTAATACACAAGATCCCAATAATTATTTATATATGGTTATAATTATTTACCAAGTTTATTTGTCCATAAACATGAGGTGTTTGAAAAAAAAAATATATATCATCTACTACTTAAATTGATTTATCCCAATTACCAAAGAAATACTAAAAAACGTTTAAATACGTTTTTGTAACGTTAATCACACTTAACATTATATAAAATGTAATACTTTTAAAATAAAAACTAATGTAGCAAAACGTTTGGGAAAGAACTTTTAAAGATGTTTGTAAAATATGTTATGAAACAAATATATAAGGTTTTTATAAACATAGTTCGAAAAATATCGATAAAAAAATATATTTATCATGTTGTAGAAATACCATTTTGTACATAAAATATTTTAATGTTGTTTCTGATATTTTATTTACAATACAATATAACTGCAACTTTGTAACGTATATTGTTATTAAAATAATATCATCATGTTATCATTGAAAATATGCTTAACAAAATGTCTTGACTTTGATTTTGAAACGGTTCTTCATAAGTGTCAGTTGATTGATTTAACTGATATTTGTAATATTTAATAAATTCGTTAATTTATTTTATTCATATACTTTAGAACATATTATAATGTATCATCACATAAGTATATTATTATACGGTTAATTGATATAATATTTTTTTAAATATTATTTAATTATCGATAAAAACCTTACAGCATAAAATAGTTATTTATCATTTTCCAAATGGTATAGTAATAATGTTGTTCGAGTATTATTCAACGCTAATGGCCGAATGTATTTTTCTAAAAATTGTTCACTGTATGACTCAAGTTTTGTTTAAGAACGTGTGATCGTCAATATAATTTCGAACAAATGGACAAAATATGTATTAGTCCACGTGTCAGAGGAAACGATAGCTCGATAGCTCGCTTTTTTTTTTTTTTTTACATATTTTTGAATTAAATAATAATATAAAGTAAAATATACGTACGCATTATAAAAAGCGTAGAAAATATAAAACGTTAATGTGATTTTCAAGTGTTTACCTACGCTTCCTTAAAAGCTCGATCGAAGGCGATTTCACCAAAGGCCTTGACACGAATAACAATTATTAATGTTCTAGGCAAACACGCGCTGAGTGTTGCATAGCTTTATCTAGGCGTAAAAATAGTGTGCGACAGCGATAATGTATATACGATTTTTCTGTATAAGTTCTATATATATAAATACATACAAACTCATGCCGTTATCAAAAGCAAAAAAAATATAACATTATACTCGTTGCTTACATATTGTAATACGTACCGTGTTTGGTTATGATTGTACATTAGGTACTGCAATAGAGATTTAAATATTATACGCTATAGTTATAATTCTTATATTTAATGCTCGCATATTATAATATATATATATTTATTATAAGAAATACACAAAGGTGTATTTTTTTGTCACCTAAAACTAATAGTAATAATAATTCAGAGATGGCAAAAAATGTACACGGTAAACAAAGTAACCGAATTTGAAATTTGGTATGGATTTTTTATTTGTTTGCGGAGTGAACAATTTTGTGCAAATGGTACACAAGTATAGTTTTTACATCTAGATACCACCAGCTGTTGTAGTAAGCTAAATAAACAACCGTGAGGGGTCTTAGTCCGGATAACGGATAACAAAACTTACTACGCTTTAATAGCTGTTGTAAAACTATAGATTATTATAGTGTTACAGTTACTTTCTAACCATCCGTCAATGCATAGTGCATAGAATAATTTATTGAATATCATAATCATATAATATTATGCATGTTAACGGCTTACACTGTCAAAGCCTAATCCTTATTCCCAAGGCACTCGTTCGCTTATCGCCCACACATCATTGAGATATATTATATGTATATTATATTGAGACACTTGTTCGCCCAAAAACATAAAAATAAAGTTGGGTTATGTATTGGAAAATATATATTAATAATATAGATAAAACATAACAGTAACGACATTGTAGGAAACAAACGCAATCAGCATAACGTTATATTATATCAAAGACAAAATGTCCTAAATATTATTCTAATCTAATTTGCACGTCATAAAAATGTCGGTCGTTTATGGGTAAAGTGTATACTGTATGAATCACTGACAAAGAAAAATTATCCATATATATATATATATATATATATATTATAATAGTATTATTTTGATATGTTATCCGTCAAAAACAAATTGCTAACAAACACGTGGTAGGTACAAGCTGATAATAAAAAATACATATTTTATACAAATATACAATTTATATGCAATGACAATAAACCGAGGCCTTATAATAAGTCACGATTGGTGATAATTGGTTTTGCCGGCTTGCGCAATGATCAGAGTTTTATTGGGATTTCGGTTGGACAGGATTCGAAGCCTTGTGCCGCTCGTGCCAGGTCTAGACGAACAAATTATTACTGTTTTTTTTTTGCCCACGAGAGAAGGTATTAAGCCTC
Organism: Adelges cooleyi; assembly: GCF_023614345.1. Lineage (NCBI taxonomy): Eukaryota > Metazoa > Arthropoda > Insecta > Hemiptera > Adelgidae > Adelges > Adelges cooleyi. The sequence continues at coordinate 4,833,778 of NW_026095751.1, forward strand.
CACGAGACACACACGTGAATACAAAGTGAAAGCAAAATGATATATTTCGGTACCAGACGTATATCAGTTATATATGTGTACAATATTATGTGTAATACGACCGACGAAAGTATAATCTTATAAAAAAAGAAAAAAAATGGCAAATATAATTTATTCGCAGCTATAATGCAATCATTGTCTTCTAAATTCTAGTCATATTAGCCTCAATGCGAAAACATAATGTTTGTCTTACACTTGTGTAGTATTTTCTAATTGCACAAACGTTGTACTCAATGAACTGATTTCTTTATTCAGCGCATACCTCAATCTCTCACAGCTCATAATTAGACATTATGCTAATATTATCGACACACAGTATCGTAAAGAGTAGAATATTTAAAAAGCCAACTATATTTTCCCTTTCGAAATCAAAGCTACATTTAATTCTGTTCAGAATTTATAAGAAGAATCTGATATAAAGGAAAAGTCAACTAATATAACAGATACAAAAGCGATAAGAAAAATGATTAATAAGAGGTATTAAGAGGTATTATGATAAGAATAGAAGTATTGCGATAAGAACGACTGTTGATAAAAATATTAATACATATTTAAGAAGGCACTAAACTAATTACTGCAATAAAGAAAATAGTTTTAGGAATTTTCATTTTCGAATTATATTGTATCGAGCTATTACACATAGTACATTCTGATGTGGACATTGATAGGTTTTTTGTTTACAGATCCAGATACTTTAAACGTGTTATAAATTCTGAACAAACATGTCATCAAAATTTATTGATACTTGATACACAATTAAAAATGTCTAAAAAGCAAATGTTAGCTACAAAGTTGTATCAACACTTCTAAAACCGTTGATTAAAATCCACCTCTGGAAATAATCGTCATGGTAAAAAATGTTTGCCATAGTAAATAATGTTCTATTTTAATAATGTACGGTAATGCATTATAGCGACCCACAATATACAATCGTTGATTCCCCTACGTTTTTATATATTTTGATTCTAAAACTGAGTAAAAATATGAGCACACGTGATACACATTTAAATTTAAAAATAATGTATTTATTTAAAACCAATTATTTCGAATGTACGTGAATTGCGTACATGATTAATGTTACTGAAGAACTATACCTACATAGTAGTGTACACTGTCTGGAGCGCTGCGTTATAAATGTTGTTTCAATATTTTTAGTTCTCAAAATTTAAAAAAAGAAAACCATATTTACTTACTTTATGCATACGCACGCGGCAAAATAAAAACGCTTAAGCTGTATAATATGTAGATTCAATGTTTGAAAAAAATATAATATATATCTTTAGCCTATCACCTATTATTGTGTAGTTTACTAAAGGAGTGTGTCGAGCGTTGTGTCTGTTTAAATGCTTATAAAGAAGTCAAGGCCTGACAAACTATTTGTTCGGATGTTGTTCGCGTTTATGTAAATAAAGGAATTTTAACCTTATAATGATCCAAATATATACACTATGTAATAGCCGAAAATATTCTGTCTTGACCTAGTTAGGCGTTAGATATCGTAACACATTTGAATTCATTGATGACCTTTATAACTTCTGAGTGGATTTCATGATAATATGGACATAGTATAATAGTACAGGCTGTTAAAAAACCTTAGCTTCGCGGCGTAGCTAAAAAAACCGTATTAAAAAATGTCGTGATACATATCACGCTATATTATACGACTTAATTATTGTAATTATTTGGTGTAGAGTTTAAGAAATTTAAAGTGGAGGGAACGATAAGAATTAATTCATGCCAACCAAAATCGTTTCAGGTAGTCTACTAAAAAAAATAATGAAGAGTAATATTCGAAATCGCGATATGAGTTCACTTTTTTCTTAATTGAAACTTATAAAATAAAATTATAACTATTGTTGCCTATAGAAAACAATAAATAACAGAAAAAATGAATTCAATAATAAGTAATTTCATAATACCCAAACTAAAAATTTAACATTATAAAAAAAAAACACATTTTTGCGTACTGTTATGTAATTTTTTTGAATAAAGAAGTATTTTAGATTGTACACGTCATATATTACAGTATATTTTGTTTGTCTAATAAAAAAAAAAAAATTATGGAATAACAACATCTGTGAATATTACAACGAACACATCAATTTTCATAAAAATAAGGAAGGTTCATTGCAATGAATATGTTAAAACTTTAATGGAATGAAAAATTACTTTACCAGTTCTAATAGTTCAACACATCAGCACATAAACACTTGAAATTTGTGTACGTCATCCAAAAATGATTAAATTATGTTTATTGCTAGTTTCGCAAAATAATACTTACAAATATTTTACAAATTAAGTAGATGTTAAAATGTATAAAGTTAGTCACTATGTATTATTGATTGGTTTGGCCCTAGGAACTTAATTTATTGATATTTTGAAAATGCCCTATGTAATATTGTGTATATTTTCAATTCAACATTTTTAAATGCATATTCTCGCATAACCATGAATGCATATTATGGCAGCTTTCACTGCATCTCATTTATACCACGTGTGTTATGTGCTATAGTTTACTGCATTTTTGTATTTTGAGTTCAGAGCCTAGGGTAAAGAGTTTTAATACTTTCACTTGATCCACGTTTATGACAATAATTGTATAGTATATTTTTAACTAGCATAAAAAAAAAAACAAATCCATATATATTTTGTAAAAAAAATCTTTAAAACAAAATAGGATACGTTGGACTTATTTCCTGGGCTTAGGCTTGTAAAACATAATATGTACATCGTAACTGGCTACAACGAAACAAAAAAAATCAAACTTATAACTCTCAGATAGAAGTGTTCGAGTTAACGTCTTTAAAGTTTACTAAAAGTCACGCGATTCCAAATAGGATAACGAGTTGCCGGAGAAGCAGGCAGTGAAAATTCAACGGCTATTATACAAAGGCTTAATGCATATCATTATTGTTACGCACAATTTAACATGTTCTGCTCGTCTTGGACGGCTTCGGTCTTGGCCTAAAGCTGTTTTATGCTATTAAATTATATTGACCATTATCGCAGCGACCAACGTTTTTATTTCACTGTGACAGATGTTGGTTTTAACCATCGACTCGAGCTAAACAATTTTAAATGCGACTTCGCTGTTCAATGGCAACAATGGTTTTGACGGATACCTTAACACAAACCCTTTATTATAATCAATAATTTGTACGGGTATTCACAGCTAAATGTCATAACGGACGGAGCTGACATTGTCGAAGGTCTTAACCGCCATATTACAATGTTTTTCCCCCCGACGTTATACTTACATTTGATGGAAAAGAGAGTTCTAGTCAAGAGGACTAGTCTTCATAATTAATATCAATTATTAGTAATGGCGATTCGATTTGTTGTGATCGAAAACAAACTATATACCGCGTTGGATTTTTACAACAAGCGCTACAACGGATTTCTACAACACTAATTTTTCCAAATAGAAAACCGAAAGTTTTGTTTTACGTTATCGTTTCATATTTTTTAAATGGCGTTATAACGATCTACCGGTGTTCAAGGTGGAGGCGTCGCCGCCTAGTCCAGACGGTCTACACTCTACAGGATAAATTCGTGTAAACACCATTTAAATGCGCATAATAATATCATAACAATAATAACACGTCTGACATGACGTTGGTCTTGAATGTATGTCGTGGAACGTTTCCAGGCAGTGTTATTTTGTTAACAGAATTTATTTTCCACCACATTTGTACACTTTATGGGTAGTTAGTATATTATACATGTATAATAACATAAGTTTATTTTGGGGTAGCTACTTTGTTTTTTTATAATATTAATGTATCAGCGTGCTCGTCAATTGTTTTTACAACGGTCCACGTTGCATTTACAATTAATGGTGTTGAACGTTAGTAAAAACTTTTCTCGATACAAAACTTTGTGAATACTAAAAAAATGTGGTCTATTGCGAAACGAATATAGTTTAATACCTTCGGTGTTGAAGTATAGATGCCTTATATTTTTTTACAATTCTAAAAAATAAACTTGGGTTTGCAGTTCTTCGCAATCGCCCGATTGTATTTTAATATTATTCCCTCGGATTTCGGAAACTCGAGTTTTGCAATTGAATTTCACAATGAGCAAATCGATTATGTTTTCTAGACCTGTTGTACGAACATCAAAGACAACATCCAAGTTAACCGTTTCTCGGCAATTCAACGTTGGAACGGCGCTAAAGTTCAATTAAATATTTAATAACCCTTGACGGGCCACATCTCTCGCATGTTGTTGTGTTTGTGTTCACTCGACGGTGTACAATAACATCACAGGGCTATAGCCTATAGGTAAGCGGTATGTGTGTATGCTGTTTGCAAGTTTTCGCGGGCGTCAACGGTTTTTATTGATTTCGCGTTCAGTCGCTGCCCGCAAACACAAAAGAGAGTTTATTATATAGACACGGCAGTGTACCTCTATACATTGTATTGAAGGCCGAACGGCGAAGCGTTTCGTGTTGTTGGGTCAAAAGATAGAAAAGAACAAAATACAAAAAAAAAGTAACAAATACACGACACCGATATCCGTATGTCTCCAAGGCGGTAGACACATCGTCGTTCGAGTCGTGTACAGCAGCTTTGTACTTGACGTCCGCCGGCGATCATAATATTATTACTGTTGTTATACAACCAATCCCAAGAGAATTTCACGGCGGTACACGTGCGGTTCATAATATAAAATATCATATCGTAACTTGTATTGTGGTAATAATAATAATATCGTATAGCATAATTTCTTGCCGACTTTGTGAACATGAAAATGTACAAAGGGCGAGCTTTATTTTCCCGTCGCATCAACAAGTAATAATAAATCGTACCGTGTTTTCCTCACACGACTAAACGGAATTGTATAAAATAATAACTTATGTAATCCGTAATAGAAAACGATATTAAGCCAAACGACAATAATTATGTAGGTAGGTATTGTATATTTTTGTATACCGAAAAACATATCTAATGTGTGTAAAAGTTTTACAGTAAAACAAACCACTGTATATGTAATAGCGCCCGCTGTTTATTATTCAAAACAAGTCACAAATAATGAGTTTTCCCTATTATGTAAATATATATATATATATGATACTATGTAGAGTTCATAGAGATAAAGTGGATGATGCAATTGGAGGTAATTTTTACCTTTTTAATAATTGTCCGTTGGGTAAGAACCTTACCGTAAGATTGTTTCTTCTATATCTAAACGTTTGGTTTAGGTATAATTTGTAAACTAGAGTCCAAGAGCACTTCAGTAAAAACAAATCTTTTTTGTAAAAACACATTAGTTTATATTAATATATGTATACAAACTACAAAAAGGGAAAAATTATTTTGTGTGTATATATAGTATTGACTTTTAAATGTACATTTCGACATAATTGAAGAAAACACGTTTGAAAGGTGTTAAGTATTAAAATACTGAGAGAAAATATATAGTATAATGGGTGAGATGGGTCTCACTTAAAGATGAGACACTTAATTTCTCTTACGGTAATTACAATTTTATTATTTTTATTTTTTGAGACACTTTAGTTTATGTTGTTTTACAATATTAGACAATATTGAAATTTGTATCTTTTTTGGTTTTTCCATATCGCTATCAACCTTTGAAACTCGAATGGTAACGTATTTACGTTATTAACTTTTTGGGAATCATTTTCTTGCAATTTTGAATGGTCGGTAGTCAGTTTTGGATAATTACATTACAAGCTTTTAAAGTTTAAAACTTAGAACGGGAGGTAGAGTAATCCGCGCAGATACAACTAATACTACTCTACATCCTTCTTCCCGTTTTAAATTTTAAGCTTTAATAACTTTAAAACTGTAATTATCTAAAACTGGCCAGAAACAAATCGACCAGTCAAATTAGTCATCATTTAAAAAGCTAATTAAATACATACATTACCAATTACTATTAAAAAAATTTCAAGTCAATAGCGCTCCAGAAAATACTTAAAACAATAAATATTTGGTAATTTTATAGTTATTTACGATAATATTATACTCGTAAATAGAAATGTTTTTAAAAAAGAAAAACAATAAACTTGTCATTATTTTCCGAGAGTGTCTTATGCTTAATAAATCACCCTGTACTGTTTTTACCATTTTGTTATTTTTTCTGACATTTATCCACTTTATAAGCAACGAGTAGCATATTATTAGCAAAATATAACATCCTTTAATTGTGAGGTATCTAAATAAATTGTTATAATTGATTTAACAACTAGTTTCATTGGTAAATAATATATAGATAAGTATCGGCCGTTATATTTTTCTTAAATTTTTTTCTATCAAAGTATTATTGCTATTTGCCACCTAAAATTAGGAATAGATGATACACACCCTCTTCTGTCAATATGTACATAGGTGTCCATAATGATGTATTAATTACATCGTGTCATCTGAAAATCCCGAAGGATTTATCAGGATTTGCCAAACTCTCTGCGGAATATCTGCTTTGGGCGCGTATCACGGCTTGTGTACTTTGTACACTGTGTTTACTGTTTACACAGTTCTATACGTTCTTCTCTGGCAGTGCTATAATCTTTATACATTATGTATACATATATATATATATACATAAATATCTCATGCCCTTAGCCGTGCACGCGGACTGCAGTGCGCGTTATACATAAAATTAGTTATATTATTATTGTTATTATGATATTGTAGTAACAGTAATAAAACAAACGAAAGGAGATCACGTCATTGTCGTGAAGCGCGATTTAGCCTTGAGACGGTTGTCCGTTTTATTTTGTCAGTCAAACCGAGCGCCTTTGCAAGTCAAATTACCGCAGTGTTGTACCGCAGTCGCCGCCAACCCCACGTTTTTTAAAACATTTTTATTTTATTTTAACATATCACGATGTTATTATTTTTGTATTGTTGTCATTAATGTATATAGTAACACAAGTATGACGTACGCTGTACTAATATGATACAAACGCCTATTACAAATATGTGTGTTGGTCAGTAAATTGCAGTGAGCGTTGATCGTACTTAAACGTAATCTGTCTCTTGTAGCATCAATTATTGCGGTGCGCTTATTTTGGGTACCTATATTTTTCGCAGGCGCAGGTTTGGGATGGTAAAAAGGCAACAGGTGCACACAAAACACACTTGGAAAAATATGAATTATAAATATTCAGAATTTAATTTATCATTATTTTATTTTTATTTTATCGTTATTGTTAGAAACATATACAGTAGGTTTTGTACATGCAAAACCCTTAGTTATCTGTATTTGTTCTATACATCTTACACTTTGTTCTGAATTAAGGTGTAATTAAATAATTACTGTTATGAAACTACCGTAAAATCTTTCAAATTTAATTTAAAAAACGTTATAAAATTAATAATTTGTGGCAACACTTCATAACTCATTCGCAATTTTGCTTCTAATCAAAGAAAAGCTAAACTACTTCTTATAATATTAATGTTCAAATATTAAAATAAATATGTATACATTATATACATATTAGTAATGGGAATCTGAAAATCCGGATTTACACAAAGGTACGCTATTTAAGCTACTTAATTTTTTTTTTGATAAATATGCAAAAATAAAACAAAACACTAAAAAGATAAACGGCTTTTAGACTTCGGATTTGTTGAAATCCGAAAGCATTTTATAGACAAAGCTAAGAGTTATTTTACTGAGGTACACATCTTTATATTGTAATAGTATTTAATATTTATAAGATTCCCATCACTGCTATATACAGCATAATTCTCAATACTTTAATGATAAAGCTTGGCGGAACGGTTACATTGATTACATTCATGTAGGTATATTTATATGTATAGTATTTATTATTTACTTTTACCTACTATATATTTAATAAAACTAGCGCAGCTAGTTAATAAAATAATACAAATTGTACAAGCGAACACAACAATAATTCCAGTAACTTATAATAACATTTTTTTTGTTTTGAATTTATGATATTTAAAATATAAAAATAATGGTTTAATAATTTATAGGTAAGCACAAAGGAATGTAAAAGATATATTATTGCTGCATAGATATGTTATGGAGACTAGATTTTAGATTATACATTATACCTAACAAAATTAAATAGGCATGAAATAAACGTTTTAGGTCAATGTGAGCCACCTCCTTCGTGACGATTCATGGCCAAATGGTTCTCACATCATACGGCTAATTATAATTTGTTGGATATAATTAATACATAACGTCATCGATAAACATCAATAATATTGATCTACTCAAATATCTAAATTATTCGCATAGATTGCCATTGCGACAGTGATTTAAAACATTAACTATTATGTGCTAATTGTTCACTCGAGACTTACAAAGTTCTAAAATATGTAAGTCATTATATTTATTTTAATTTAAAGTAGTAATTTTGAAAAACAAAATACATACTTATCTGAAGAAAAGTTTGTGTAAAGTAAAAGTTAAAGCATTTTACATTGTTTAGTTAAATTGTATTTCTTTAGCTAAAAAATGCACGCATTTTAATCATATCATTACTAAGCAGTTTCTAGCTAACTAATTTAAGTCATCGTGCGCCCTATAACGGGTTTTTAGAAAATCTACAAAGTTGAGAAAATTTTTAAATGTTTAAGATTTTAATAATCCCATAATCTTAATTCTTTAGAATAGAATAATGAAAATCTAAAAAGCTTTTCTCCCAAATCCAGCAAACTTGTATTGAGTAATATAGCAAATATCTATTATGTAAACAGCGCGGCGCTGTCTAAGTGTGAGTTTGACGATTGGAAACGGCCATTTTTTTAACGGGCTCGACAGCTTTTTGTATTTTTTTTTCTTTTAAATACACAAGTTGCGGTTTACTGGGTAGGTACGACCACAGCTATTACTTTAATAAAGCAGCTGTCGTTGAACAATAAAATATGTATTATATATATTACTAATACTATTATATGTATATTGTGCGCGCAAACCGCGTGGCATGCAAAATGACAAACAATATAACGTAACAAGCGACCCTTTTGAATAATCGATTTCCCTTTAGATCCTCGGGCCACCTCGTGAGTGTATATAAAATATGGGCAATACAATATTTATTATAGAAAACAGAAATTTCACTTTTACACTTGAATTATTAATGGTAAAGCACGCGCCCCGTATACCTTCTAATACAATAACACACATCTCGTGATATATACGGTATAACGCCGTGTACAGGACTGACACTTAACATAATATTTTGACATTGGTAAAATAATAATTTGTCATATTGTTATTATTATTGCAATATATTATACATACATACCAATGTTCTATCCTGTGGTCGTACCTATACAACAGCTGGGTTGACATAAAAAACCCCCAGGGTGTTTTTTCGTCGGACTAAGCCCATTCTATGTTATAAATACCCCGGGCTGCTTTTTTAGGTAAATCTTTTAATAAAATGGGTACTTAGAAAATGGCTGTTTTTCTGTACTTAGGTAAATAAAAAATAACATCTCTTTGACGCATTAATTTTTTATCCTTCTTTGGTAAGATTTTATAAGCAATATTGTATAAAAATAATAGTAATTATACAAGTACATAACATAAATCACAAAACTGTAGGTCACTTATTAATAAAAATTAAAGTAAAAACAATGTTGGGTTTTGATCGGGTTTTCGCCAACTCTGCTATATAATCTAGTAACTATCGCCGTATTGGCTTTTTGCAGTTGTGCCGATTCTAATGTGAGTCACTGTCTATGTGTACATAGGTGACTTACAACAATACAGCGTTTAACCCTTGAGCTTGAAGGTCGCATGTATTATTAATTGTTACCAAAAGTGTTTTGAAAAAAAAAACAATGTTTTATTACCAAATCATTTCTATTCCGGAAATCGTAAATTTTTCAGTAACTTATAGGACCCGATATTATTTATATATTAGGCGAGTCAGTATAGCGCGTAGTCGTTTCTAACTTTAGTAAAATATTTAAACATATTATGTACATTGATAACGACGCGTAACACTTACCTGCATGGTTTATATTATAATTGTGTATAAAAATTAACTCTGCTTTGATTGGGATTAGAATAGTGAACTCAATAATTATTTATTATGAATTCTATGTCGATAAGGTGCCCCCTAATGTGGGGATTCCCCCTCATGCTAATCATGTACATATTTTATTGTAAATAGTTTTTAAAAAATGTATAGATTCTATGTTTTCAATAAAAGTGATATAAATTTAAAAAAAATCAATGTCACTGAAAAAAAAAAATCTATATCAATAAATACAGTAATAACTTTAACCTATACTATGCTAATACTAGATATTTATTTCTACGGGACTAGCCTTTAAAACTAAATATAATTTACAATTTAAATTTAATTTAATTTTTATAATTCAAAAGCGTAGTGCTATTTTGGTTAAAACAACATCCTTAAATAATTCACGTGAAATAATAAAAACATCAACATCTTTACAAATGACATAACATAATGAAAGCGCTCCTGGAAAAGTATGCATGTTTCTTTTGTACAAAAAAAAAAACATAACAAAACTCAAAATGTGTAATTCTATAGTAATATGTACATAAAGCGACTTTACTTAAAATTTCGGAACAACTATTAATGTTATTAAGTAGAGTAAAAATAATTAAAATTACAGTTTATTTCCTTCTAACTGCCCAAGACTGACGATTTGTTGAGGAATCGTAATAATAAAACAATCTTTTAAAATTGAGGTGTGAAGTCTCTACACAGTTTATTTTAAAAATTTGTAATAGTTTATCAGAAGAATTTTGAGTGCAAATTAAAAATCCAAATTCGAATCAAGGTCTTACTAAAAAGCAATAAGAGCAATATTCTTGAAAAATTGTGAAAAAATCAGTAATGAGAACCAATATATTATAAATAATATTTTTTATTCAACTCTTCTCTTATCTACGTTTGTTTTATCATTTTTCATCAATTAGAAGAGGTATTAAAGAAAGAAAATAATAAAATATATTACCCGTAAAAATGCATTGAAAATCAAATTTTCATTTTGCTCTCTTGTAAAATATTGTAAAAGGTACGTATACCTTTTTATTTCTTACCACTAACTTTAAATATTTACAAACTTCTGTTTCAACAAACTTATAACATTATACTTTAGCTTAAGCGATTAAGTGCTTCTATTGTGTTAGTAATTTAAAGTATAACAATTGCTATCGAACTTCAAAAAATATTCAAACTTCTAAATTACCGTCTGGGTTGTGATGATTTAAAAATAAATACATTTGCTATTATAATAGTAAATAGTAAATGGTATAACTGTACATACAAAGTAAAGACCAACTAAGGAATTATATTTAGAAATCATTTAAATTTTAAACGCAAAAAATATATTTTATTGTTTTTTATTTAATTGCTTATTTCCAACGATGCTTTATTGTAACCGATAATGATGATAATAAAACTGTTGACAAAATATGTTTATTCGTTGTTGACTACATAACGGCTATAAAACGCAGCATCTTTTATATTCATGCTGACCTCAGGTCTGACTTCGGAATTGACCTAATTGCATAGAGAATATTCTTTTGAGTTTTAAAAGAACAAAAAACCCATGGTTTTGTATTTAGTTGAGTTGTCAGTCAACGGCGGCGATTTCAGTACCGCATTTTAAAACTTTTGCTTAAACAAGCCTAATTGTGTATTAAACTATTCCGCTAGTGCTCAGTGCATGCTAAGGTTAGATGATTTGATATTTTAGCAGAATACAACTTTCCATAACTGATTTGCATCAAAATATAATTTATTGGAATACGCAATATTATAAACCAGATTGCATCCACTTTAACTACAGTAACTATTTAAATACTTAGTTTTAATAGTTAGTCTCTTCACCGTGTAGACTGTAGTTTACAACAGCTATGGGGTTTTTTACAACAAAAAAAATCTTCATTGGTTTGCTGTAACCTAATAGTGTCTTAGTACCACTTATATGTGTTCGAGTCTGAATTATGTTTAAAAAAAAAAATTAATTTGTTGAAATTAATTAATGCATTTGTATGAGATTAAGCGAATTACTGTGTTACTTTGTTAAATTTGACAAAATTAAATCATCTTAGAATAATTAAAAGTAAAGAATCTTCTTGGTTGCACTCGTTATAATGCATATTGAAGACTTTTACTTGCTTTGTTCGAATAGATCACTTGTATTACATTTTGTTCTAAGAGTCGTGTGGTGAAGGGACTTCTTTTACTAGCGACTTCAACATTTAAACATTTTTTTAATGTAATAAAATATAATTAGGCGTACCTTGTAACCCTTACTTAATTTTTTTCATTTATAATAGTTTATATTTATAATTTACTTATGTATATATTCTTAATGTTGATGTTCTCTATTGAATTGTAAAAAAAAAATCCTTTCCTCTTTTTAATAAAAATTTAACTTTTAAATAATAAAATCAAAATACCATACACAGTTATCATGATCATTAAAAATGTAATATGAACAGTTTTTTTAAGTGTTCCTGAAAACTTGTTCACTTTGTGCCGATACTTTGGACAACTACAATATTTTGTACTTTTAGCTATTAATATTAGACTATTCAAATTAGTTATATTTATATTATTATTCTGTCTGTTCACAGTTGAGTAGAACAGCGAGATTACAAAACTGGATCACGCAAGTGTGTTTAGTAGTCGGACTGGGAAGATATTAAACATCAAAACATAAAACAAAAGCATGGTAGTACAATAGATATAAACACATGGTATAATTAAAACGAAAACAATTTTTGTTTTAGAGCTTTTTCGTTAAATGTATAATTTGTTAATAAAAATTTGAATACTTATACAATAACAATACTTGTAATTTATACTCAAAACCAAAAAAACCCTTTTAAATTTGTTTATTTAGCAAAAAAAAGTTAGGTAGTAGATTATAAGTATTTGAGTGGTAAAGAGTTGTTTAAAAAAAAAAATATTGATTACAACAAAATAGGTATAGAGAAGATATTAAATACGCCTATTGAACGGTAGTAGTTGTTTAATTTCCATCACAATATATGAACAGCCAAGGTAACATCTCCATTCTCACGCAATATGTTAAACACATTATATATGTATATCAAAATGTGTAATAATAATCTGCCAACAGAAAGTGTGTAGAGTTTCTATACATCCTTTTTTGACCGTCCTTTTGAACTGGAGTCTAGACGCACCTTGGCCTGACGGTACGCACACTACCTATGTATATATACATAAGACAGTGCGTACCGACGAAACCGAAAGTGAAATACGACCACTTTTATTAGATACTAATTTTTTTTTTTTTATGAAACTACTGACCTTTCTCACAGTAAGAACTCGCCCAAGGTCGTACGATCATAATATACCTACTTTAGTGTTCGAGATTGGACGTGGTCATCATTAAAGTAACGATAATAATAGTATGGACGCTGTTGGCGATTTGTAAGCAATCGGCGTTGTGAGTTGTGACAGTGCAGAATATTTTTCAAGAAAACGTCCTCAGGGTGTGACTATCATCAAACGGTGTTGATCCAAAACGGAATTGCAGATGTGACTGGTAGATACCGTTAAATTCGTCAACCGAAAGCGGTCATCGAGATGGACCTAAAGAAGAAAAAAGAGCTGTCAAGCTAGTTCAAAACTGTTATCATACTATGCAATACGAGTAATGTAATGGTAAAACATATTTTATGGATATAGTCAGTTTTGATTATATTTGAACATAAACTTAAATATTAAAATATTAAAAATTAGGACAACTTCTACAGTATAAAAGTATACCCTAAACTCCTCGGATCGAGTTCAGACTTCAGTTACACGTGTCGACACTTTATAATTAAAACAAAACATAAATATTTTATTCTAAAAAAACCCATTAAAGTTAGCAGTTAACCAGTTGAAATACACGGAGTTGGGCAACGTTTAATTAAAAAAAAAAATTAAAACCAAACAAATAACGCATTAATAATATTAATATTATTATATTATAATATCTAATAAGTATAAGACGATTATAATTTATTTGCTAAATTATTATTTGTTCATTTATTTGGGTATTGTTTTCGAATAACGCCCAACTCTGGTAGTAGGTTTTAGACAAAAAGATGTTCTAGTCTAAATTTTCTAAAAATTATTATTAACTAAAGCAAGATATACATTATAATGGTTTCACATAATCCATAAATTGAATACATGACTTACCGACTTGTTTGAATACATTTTTTTATTAATATATTTTAATTTGATAATTTTTTTTTTTTTATAAAACCAAACATTATTTTTGTTTTGACCAAAATAATTTTTTTTTATGGTTAAATAAAAAACCTTTATTTAATATATGTTGTTAACAAACAACTTAAGTTAACGTTGCGATACGTCACAATAATAATCATTAACCTTCAAAAAACTACTCTACGAGGGGGAAAGATTAAAAGTTGTTAATTGCTGTGCGTCGAGCTAAAGAAACAACACTACAAATTCGTGGAAATTAGTAGTCAGCTGTCGGTTATAATTATTCACACCGTATAAATACTAAAAACAGCTATTTTGTTTCATAAAATTCTTTTAATATTACTACAAAATGTACACTTAAATCTGCATAATGTTACACAGTAGTTCCGCGTAAAGAAAACAGAAAGGAGTACTTGTTTTTTAAACTGAACCTTAGTGCCTTTCAGAAATAAATTAAACAATTATGGTCATAATCATTCGTCACTAATCTTACATAATAGAAATTATTTATATTACATAATGCAAAATTATGTTACACATTATAACGGTAAGACAATTCGTGATAATAAGTTTTAAAAAAAATGGTATTTATAATTTAATAGAATTAAGAGCTTTTGATAAAATATTAGAGCTTTTGCTCTAATGTTTTTTTTTATTTTCATATTTGTTACCCTGTACAAAAAAAAATACATTACATTAGCAATTCACGTTCACAAAACATAGCTCGTATATGCAAATTAACTAAGCATAGCGGAAGTACCTGATTAAATTAAAAAAACGGTACAAAAAAAAAAATTAAAAAGCTATTTTTCAACAATTCACGCGTTTAGCTGTAGGTAAGGTTAGGTTAAGTAAATCCAAACAATAAAATACCCACAATGCGAATGTACGTACAAACTAGATAAAAAAAATATATGTATAAAAAAATACACCTTATAAATTGCTAGTTTATATTTATAATAAAATTGTTATTTAGTAAAATATACTTAAATATATTTAAAACTCGTCCCATCAACGTCTACATTTGAACCCTTTTCTTGGACATATTATTATTTATTATCTTTGCCGGTAAAAATAAAGCACTAATAAAAAAAATGCAAATGCCGCGCAGTTTTAATACTTTTTTTTGTAATTATAATATTTCAAGCTTGTTTTGATTACTTGTTTTTAATTATTTAGCCGGCATTGTTAACAGTGGTGATGTATATGTAATTAACTGTTGCTCTAAGTCTTGTTCAACTTTTACCAACTATGCCAGTTAGCAGTTGTTTATTTTATGTAAAACTCCCGCTTAGTTACGCGTAGTCGAAATGTTTGTTGCACTTCTAAAAGAACTATTGAATATTTTATGAAACTTCCGAGTATCCTTAATGAGAAGGGAAAAACAAGTAATAATAATTGAAAAAAATAACAAATAACAAAAGAACAACAACCAAAAGAAATAATATGGCCTACAACCAATGTACGTTGTTGTTAATATTCTGAAAAACAAAACCTTTGGGTTTACAGTTATAAAATAAACTAATTTTTAACAATCATAAGAAGCAAGGTGAACAATGACGTATAGCGTTTAAAAGTAGTATACTTGAATATTTAAAAAAATATAATAATCACTTTTTAACACTCTGGTGTTTAAATAGACACAACTAAATAAGTTTTAAAAAAACATTTTCCTAAAATTTGTACTTACCTAAGGAACAAAATGAGACTAAATTTATTTGCTAAAAATGATGACATGTCCTATACTTCGACTGGTCAAATTAAAGAACGGGAATGAGTAGGGGAGTATAGTATTATTTTTAAAAGTGCATATAGTTTATTCAACCACACTTCTCCTCCCTTTATAGTTTTTGTAGTATCAAAAGTTGATAGCACTCTAGAAAATATTAAAAAGGTAATTATTTGAAAACGTATATTATATTTTACAATCATTTAAATAATACATTAAAAAATTGTTATTATTTTCCGATAAAATTAGTGTTTCATAATAAATTAATCACCCAGCGATATACATTAAATGTCAAGGCTGTACAAAACCGAAAATAACCTTTGATAAAAGCGTTTATTACTATTGTTATGTTAAAGTAGTGTTGCTGAAATTGATCCTAAAAAATTAGATAACCGAACTAACAATCGTGACACAAAACAATAAACAGTTATTAATTTAGGAAATATTTTTATGATTACAATGAAAATTCTCAAATAGTTAAAAATTGATATCGTTTAAGTATATTAAATTATTTAATTCATATTTTAGAAATTAGATCCGTTGCGAGACTGGGAAAGTACAGCTTTTACAATGGTGTTTTTATTATTATTTTCCTTGATATCTCTTAAGCCGCTTAACCGATTTTGTTCATGTAGTACATCGATAGATCAGAAACTGTACCTAAAATGTATTTTATTGGACCAAAAATTTAAAAAGTTCACCCCTTCCTCTTCAAAATAAAAAGAATACCCCAAGGCTTACATATTTTCCACTAAAAACTACGGCATACTATATTTAATTATCATGGTTCATTGCCATATTAACTAAAACTAAACTTGCAAAAAAAAAATAATAACAATAAAAAGACGATAATAATTTAATTAGGCAAAGTGCAATTTCCCATTTTTTTTGGGTTTGTTATTAAAAAAAAATTGTTTATAGATTTTTGAAAACATTGTATGTGTCACAGTCCCACTCTAGTTCTAGGCGACTTTGGGTTAATTTTTATTCCTTAAATCCTGAAACTACACCAAAAACAGCTCAAAAAAAATTTCACACCTTCTGTTGTACATAATGCTTGTGTTTATTACTGAACCACAAGAAGAAATCGGCAAAAGGTTTTTAAAATTATTTACCGACAAAATCAAAGCGTCACGTCGTGTTGTCAATACCGACAGCAATATTGAATTATCTTAATATTTATGAATAAACCATTACAATAATATGTACAGCATTATTTTTACAATTATTATTTGCACACCAGTAAACGGTATTATAAAATACCTGTATTTTTATTCCCGTTAAAACCATTCGTGTTCATCGTCAAATAACGTTTGACCGTAGTATTATTATAACTGCCACAATTGTTGTTTGCAAACATTTATTATGGAAACCATATATCTAACGAGGAAAATACTAAACAAATCCCTTGTTATAGACGTGAATATTATGCGAAATTGCTAAAGTGTGTTGGCTAACGTTCAAACGAGTACAAAAGTTATGCAATTTATGACATATTTTGATTTTGTTATTGCCACTGTCGACGGTGCATAATAAATAATATAAGTTGTACTTAACATAGGTAACAGTTGAGGGCAATAATATGTATTTTCCTCAGATTTGAATAATTTAAGCTGATATTTAATTTTTTTTTTTTTTTAACTTCGATGCTAAGCTGTTTTTTATGATATTTGGC
This sequence comes from Adelges cooleyi, assembly GCF_023614345.1. Classification (NCBI taxonomy): domain Eukaryota; kingdom Metazoa; phylum Arthropoda; class Insecta; order Hemiptera; family Adelgidae; genus Adelges; species Adelges cooleyi. Next base: position 4,851,409 of record NW_026095751.1, read on the forward strand.
TAATCTCCACGATTTGAAAGGCATAGATAGTTTGAGTTACTTAGAAATTATTTCGAGTTTGTGTGAATATTAATATTGGGAAAAACGACGACGGAAAGAGGTAGGTACTGATCGTCCTTAACACCACATACCTTCGGGAAACGGTTTAAGAAATTATCAGTGACGACCTTCTGTGGTTATTAATGGTCCTGACATTACCTTGCGATAAACGAATCGTACTGATTTGGTTTGCATTGCTACACGAGCTGACCGACATTACAAGTTTTTCCAGTGATAACCGCCAAAGTCGTTTAAGGATATTTGTATATTTAAGCGACGTGCTCGGTGGGCGTCCAATTTTGGTTTTTATTAACTATAGAGTACAGTTCATAAGCGCTTTGGTGATTATAATTTATGACACGTATCGATGCGTTCAAAGGGGGCAATTTTAAAACGAATGTTGAAAATTAAACTGTGATTAGACAAAAATCAATAACAGGAAATTAAAAAAAAAATTTGTCAAATTTCTTTTGTACTTCGACAAATTCGTAATAATTACTAATAACTAGTAAATCGATGATTTGAGTAATTGCCATTTTTGATATAAGTAACTGATAGAAAATAGAACTTTTAATAGATTGATACCTAGTTGCATGTTGCTATTCAACAATAGTCTTAAAATAAAATTATGTTAAACACCCTCCCCAAATTTCTTTATTATTATGAAGAGCAAAATTTCATACGAGAAAGACTAAACCGCGAAGTAACTTTTCAAAGTACCCTAGACACCATGTCTACTAAACTTATAAAAAAAATTGTTAAAAAATTTAACATCTTTATGTGGGCTAAGAAGCCAATTTCCTTTTGTGGTATAAACGTTTAAATTTTTAATTTTTAACGTTTTTCTAATAAAGTCATTATATTTTCAAATAAATAAATAAAAAATCAACAACAATTTTAGCCCCCATAGTTTATCTTATTTTATAGATAGGCATACCAGAAAATTTAAGCATTTTTTAATCAAAATTTCGTCATACCTTTAGAGCAAAACATACAAATTAACAATCATTTGTTATTTTTTTTGTCGGCACACATAGAATCCTTCTAAGACAATTTATGTCACATTTTGGTATATATGATGTCAAAAGAATCATCATTCGTCTTTTAATAAATATGTGTGCAATGTTGAACGCCAAAACTAAAATATTAATAACCATTTCTAATATAAAACGAGCGTTGTTTAGAACGAGTTCCATAGACACGCTTTCAAGGAATTATTTTATACATTCCTTATTAGAGGAAAACGTCTTATGAACGAATTCCACTATTTTCTTTCGAACATGAATAGATAGGATTATATTTCTTATTTTAGGTATGGGGACGAAAAAATATTTATTATTTTTATTTAGTTTGTTTTATATATTTATAGTTTACTTATTTAATTAACATACTTCTGTATTGTAATTAATAATTTTGTACTTCATTGTTAAAAGTTTAAATATACGTATGAATAAGAATCTTATTGTCGGCGTGGCGGTTTTTCTTAATTGCGTTTTTTTCATTTTGAATAGGATATTTTTAATTTTAACTAGTTGCACATTTTTTTAGTTCTAGTAAAAAAGTTACATACAATTAGTTAAAAATAACTGTTGCAATTGAAGTCTAAAACGATATAATAGGTGATGAAATAAATAATATATATACAAAACAACGTTCAACGTCTGCTTCGGCTGAATTATAGATGGGAACCATTCCCAAATGAATATAATATCGTTTAAACATAATTGCATGGGTGTAGGTACACTTCTTATGGACATCATCACTGTTGAGCAACAGGTAGAGTCTTTTCGAAGGTGTTTCTATATTGTATTATTATATGGCCTTCGTGTAAGCGCAGGCCACAGCTGTTGGTTGTTCTTTTTTTTTTCGACAACAGCTGAAGAAAGTAAAAATGGGAACTGTCGTAACCCGTTGACGATGGTGAAATTGGATTGCAGACGCCATGGGCATACGCCATACCCACACACACACATGCAATTGTATAAAAAATAACTCGATTATACTATGGTTTTTTAATATTTTTTTTTGGTTGTTGGTGTTCATTTGACATGCGCCGAGAACACTGATTACCTATTATTATTATTTTATTATACCACACGAATGGACGATAAGGGAGGAGTAATTGAAAAAATCTGATTCTTTTGTTCATATTTAGCAATAACACGTGCGATTGTTCTTCCTTTTTCTTACCATTTCATTTTTTGCAACCATTTTCATTTTTATTAACGTTTTTGAATACTATAACAATAGGTTAACTCAACAAATCTAAAAACTTACTCGTTGTATCTATTCTATATAATATTACATTTTTGCGGAGTGGAAATTGTTGTAAATCAAATTATAGAATAGCCATAAGAAAAGTTTCTAAATAGTAACCAATAAGCATTCTTGTAAAATATTTTTTTGGCCAACAATAAGCGCATTAGGTAGATCATCAAAGTGATTTTTTAATTGTTTAACCAAAATGCAATAGTATAAATGTTTAAAAAAACTACTAACAATAGGGTTGGACAGGCGAGTCTATATGAATGTCTAGAGCTCCTTCTTCAGCCTGCTTTCAACTGAAATGCTACGGGCTACATAAAAAGTTAACTGTATTGTTGTAATTTAGGGTCTAGCAGAGCACAACGCATTTTTTAACGAGACTATTATTTTATTACATAAAATTCATTCAAGTAAACTTCGATCAAGTTAGTTATCTGACTATGTATGAGATTAAAATAACTTCATCAAAACTATTTTTCAAAATCCAATGGCATCTTCAAACTAAACTAATTTTATATCATCAAAAAATGATATAAAATGCGTATTGTTTTTTTAGTCTAGATAAATAGTAAAACCTTTAGTTTTACATGATCAGCTTTCGGCTGAATGAAAAATACACTGTCTATGGGTGTCGCCTATACAGTGAGTCAATAGTTAAAATAATTTTAATTGGAAGATATTAATATCAGTATAAAAAAAATTTTTTCACAAAGCACCTGGTAAAACATAAGATTTTAAATAGATTTTATAAGTCACAACGTACTAAAAATTAATAAATCATACAAATATTGTTGAATATACCTAAACATGTATATATTTTGGTCACAGGCTAGGTACGAATTAGAAATAAAAATATGCACAAAATACATTTGTGGTTATTTTAATGAACAAAATCTCTTTTTGTGATCTCAATCCGTATATAGTATATTTTTAGCTAAACCTTAGCCAAGTATCGAAGAAAGGACGGACAGCCTTAATATCCGTAACTAACTAAATTACAATTTAAAAACCAATGGCTGTAAACAAATACTTTGCTCTACTTCGGGGCAGTCGACTCTAGTAATTACACAAGGGAAAACATCTTAGTAATTTGGCTTTAACCATTTCACCGATAAAATAAGTTTAGCCGCTGTTTTAAGCGCACTAAAACTTTGGTATATATTTTTTTGTCGGTTAAGTTTAATAGATCGTACACTTTATAATGGGTTAAGCGCGAGATAACGAGTTGGGTATTTGTATAGTTTATACTATCAAGTAAGTTTTTTGTTCACTGAAAAAAAACATAATACATATTATTATAAAAAATATCTCATTCGGTTAAAAAATAAAATTCTTATTTATACTTAATACATAAAAAAACGCCTTTTGCAAGTGCAAAGTCTTGTACAACGGCATTGGTGTACATGTGATTTAGCCAATATAAAGTTTCAGAACGAAAACTGAAAGTGACGTTAAACCGCCGACTGAAAATGAATATTTAATTTCGTATACTCGCTGTGCATAATATGAGTTAAGTTGCAGATAGTATACAAAAGAGTACTGTGAACCGAAAATCGTATCATGTGTCAGGTGTTCGAATAACAACTTTGCTTAACCGTTAATATTTCCCTTGGTAAAAAAAAAATTCACGTAGAACGGAGTACATTGTGTAAATCTTTTCTGGCACCTACATAAACATAACACAACGTTTTATTTAAAGACGTTATCTTTTATTGCTTTCTGTTTGAACGCAAAATCTGTGGTCGACCGCGGGCTCGGTGGACCGAAACGAATTACCGTCGAGTTGAGTCCAAGTGCGCTAATATTAATCGCTCTGGGGACGGAAGACATTTGAATGAAAATCGCCTCCTTCGCACACGAGTCGATTAGTGAAAACAAGACGTCGCCTATTGTGTTCTATTTTAAATTAAACAACGCCAATTAGGACGATTTGCTTACTATATTAGTAGTAGGCAGCAACTGGGCAAACGGCTGTGCGGATAAGATTAATCGTTGCGATTGCGTTTTGGTTTCATATTTAAAAAAACATATATATATATTATTAATACTATTATATGTGTATACTCGCACGGAGAATGAGATGTTTGCAATTCTACCCGAGGCCGTTGCGTCATCGTTTCGAAAAGGAAAACGCGCGCGCACACACACACACCCGCCAAGCACAATGGAAACGTATAGTCTTGAAGTCTACATGCGTGTGTTTAATTAAGGTACAAAGTCACCTTTAGGGTTTCAAATAAGCCATTTCAATTTGGCATTTAATATACGCGATACGACACGTGACTTTATACACACACACACACGCTAAACCCACCCCAAAGCACCTTGTGATATAATAGCTTGCCGGGTGTCTACCGAGAAAAGTGATTACAACAATAACTCTAATATACGTACAGATAATATCTACAGGGTACTCGTACAGTGACTGTTAGTCGGTTGACTTTAATTAAATTTTAATGTTTTCTGATAATAGATGTATGGCCCAAAGCATATTCGATATTCAAATGGATAATATTTTCTTGTAAAAACTATTATAACATTAAAAAAACCAGTACAGTGGGGTCGGGGCATAGTGGGGACGGAGCATAGTTGGGACGGAGAGGTCACAGGTCTACAGGAATTATTATAAATAAAAGTAATAAAATTGAATAAAATCTCTTTCAAATAAACGCTTTGATGCTTATTTGCAAATACAGAACCTCAATTTAATACTTTCTAACTTTGCTGGTTTATACTGTGCTTGGTTTGGACTGTACTGGCTTGAAAATGCTAACTACCGATTTGCATCGAAGCGTTTATTCGAAAGTGATTTTATCACTTTCAGATTTAAAAATTCCTGTAAACCTGTGACCTCGCCGTCCTCACTATGCCCCGACCCCACTGTACTGGTTTTTTTTGTGTTATTAGTATTTGAAGATATTATGAAGAACATTTTTTTTAAAATTCATTTTCTATTTTCTATACTTGAATTTAACAATATTATAGTTATTTTTTTTATGTAAAGTAGCTTTGACTAATCAATGCTACAGAGTTTGTACTACATAAATATTTAAGTATGCTCTTACATACTAAATATTCTGGTTAATTAAAAAACGAATTGATGATAGTTTAAAATTAAATGATCAATTTTAATTAATATCGTATATTAATCTACTTTTGTGTACTGTAATCGTACATAAACGCGTTGTACATAGTATTCAATAATTACCTAATATAATTAAATTATTATTGTAAAAAAATTGAAATCCAATCTACGGATTTATACCGAAAACTCCGAAATCCGGATTTATGATGAAAACTTCGAAATCCGGATTTCGCAGTTCGAATATTACAACTCCGGATTTCGGATTTCAAAGTTAACAACTCCGGTTTTTTTAATTTCGCAAAATCCGGATTTTCCCATCACTAGTTCTACCTTAAAAACTCGTACGGTTTTGTTTTTGTTTTTTCAAATGTCGACTGTGAAGAAGTAAACTTTTTCAACTTTTACCCCAAAAGTACCAACTAGATGAAATTTGTGATTTATAGAGTTGCTAATCGAAGGAATTGGTTCAGTATTAAAAAAGTTACAGTGTATACAGATAACAAAAAAATACATCAGAGTAAAACCAATACCTTCGCCACTTTGCATCGAAGCTAAAAACACTCCTAAGATAATGGAGTGTAAGATTTTGGCGAATGAACATTGAATGATTTTTCATTTTTTCCGGAAGAGCGCGTGGGATGAATTTAAATCTATTATACGTTTAACTTCTTAAGTAACAAACTTGGTGATGTAATTTATTTCTAGAAAAAATCGAAATTATAGCAATTAGCAGCGTAAGTACATATTGTCGAGTATAGTTTAACTTATTCTGGTCGCAATACGAGTATGTTATGAGATATCGATAGACTCGAGATATAGAATTACCAAACCCAAACTACTCCTCTAAACATGCTCTAACATCAAAGTATTTTTCGCTTGAGAATAATTATTCCATACTTCCGAATAAACTTAAATCAGCCGTTATTTTGTAAGGTAGAATTCTCACCCTAATACTTGTTATGACAAAAAAAAAAGGAATTGTATTGACTCTCTCGAGAAACTGGGTTACTCCAAATCTATGAATCATTCTACACTATATATATATATATATACTGGCGTAAGCTATAGTTACATAGAAAATATGAGAAAAGAGAGAGAGAGAGAGAGTGAGGATGCATAAAGCTTTATACAATTAAACTAGGATTAAAATTCCGTTTCGTGCTGAGAATTCGCCAACGTGATTTACGCTCAATTAACCCTTAAGTAGGCGCGTGACTTTTGGTAACTTAAATTAAGTGTAACCGGCATACCTACATTTCCTACCTGAATCACAGTGTGATTAAATGTGACTAGGATACATAAATACATTCTTATCTCATCGTCTGCTCAAGGGTTAACAAAGAAACCATGATGTTGTGTTGTTTGTGTGACTAAATATATACCTTTAGTTCCCTGCAACTTCAAGAGTATTAGCGTTAAAAGTGCGTCAGTTGTGAATTTCATTTGCGCCGTGAACGAATGGCATGGCGTGTCATGTCTGCGACAGAAGCGAAAATCCTATGAATGCTAATACTTTGAAAAATTGCAGTCTCACTCTTATAATTTATAAGGAAACGTTCGGAACCGCCCGAGTACCGTCGAAACTGTTAAAATAGCCAATTAACGTGAAACAAGCAGCACCAACCCACCCCCTCTAACCGTCACGAGATACCGCCATGTAGGTATGTTTGCCTAACTATAGTAATTTGTCAAATCTACAGTGTAAACAAGAGGCCGCGCCAGGAAGGGGTTGTCAAAAGTTGTTTTCGGTATTAAGTTCTATCGACCACGTCAGTGTATTGACGCGCAATCGCTCGCTAATTGGATTAAATATAAAACTTAATGAAGTTTGAAAATTGTCGAGCGGATTAATTTAAGTATTTAGGCAGACCCGTCTTGCATTGTTTGCGAATTATTAATATATTGTACATGAGGTTCGCCAAAAAAAAAATATATATATTTACATTGGAAAGACACTAACAATAGCTACAATAATATAATGAAGAAAAAGATAAGTACATGTTTCTTATAATTTTCAGGAAACTCAAAAAACATGAGATATACGGTATACCAACATTTGCGTAACGGATAATGTCTCTCTAATATTTTTTTCATAACACCTGTTGGGTGTATTTTAGTTTTTGAATAGAATCTATCTACTGAATTTTAAAATGACAAAGGCAAACTGACTTTGGTAATTGAAATTAGAAGATTACCAAGGCTATTGTTCTTGTCAAACAGTGTCAATTTTCCAAACTAATAAAAACTACTTACGTTCTTGCGATTACAGAATTTTTGCCTCTGATATAGATAAGAATTCTCGCTAGATAAATTACAAAATATTATAATACAATTTGAACAACGAGTCCTCGCGTTGTCCCCTTTTACTCGGTAAATTGCGATTGTCGCGGAAAATATAAAAATATAAAACAATAAAAATAATTTACCTGTTTTTAAAATTTACAACGACTTCGGCGAAAACAATAATACTGCAAGACTATGCAAATGGAGCTTTGAATTCTGAAAACTATATAAATGACGCGAGCCTTAAAACTACAAAATCTAAAGTATGAGGTACTGGGTTAGTTAGACATTTTACATAGTAGATAACAGCGAGAAATTCCACGGTTCAGCGGTATTTTCTGGTTTTTATTTCGATGGGAACGCAACAGTTCCACGCACTCTCCTTCCTAAAAAATAAAATTCATAAATTCGTATGTTAAAATGATTTTGTTTTATGAAGACGCTACATCAATTATTTATGTTTGAGTAAAATATGGGCCATTATTCAGTGAGACCGAATTTTAACAAACTGTTTTACCATAAAAAAAAAAAAAAACTAAGTATAAAAATAACTATACAAAACTGTTTTAGTCCTCAATAAAGAATTGGCGAAAATTTGTCGACACTAACACTGTTCTTACAGTAAAATTACTACCATTAGTATAGGAATCCGAAAATCCAGTCTTACACAAAAAAAAAAAACGCTATTTTGGCCACTTAAAAATCTTATAAGTATTTGTGGTCTGCCTGGTTTATAGTCAAAGTTAAAAGTTTTTTTTCTTCAAATTTTTATCAAAATATTTTACTTACATATGCAGTTTTATATTGTAATATTATTTATACGGTTTTTAAGTGGCTTATATAGCGTTTTGTTGTACTAAATCAGGATTTTCAGATTCCCATCACTAGGAATCCCGTCGCAGAGGTACCGATCTAAATTTTAACGATGACTAATGGGGTGGTAAATATGAAAATACGGTTGTATTCGTTTGTCTTGGGTTTTTTTTTTTAGTGAACGTTCGTACTTTGGCCCCCCTATTCTTGAACAATATGTCGTACACCCTCTTGAGCCTTATCTATAGGTATCGCCCCAGTAACAAAGAATCCGAGATGGACACCACCCTAGAGTGAAAAAAAACACCACAGCCGTAACCGGTATCAATGTTTTTTATCATTCGTGTGTGTGTGTTGCAACTGTTCTCCGTTTGCGTAACCCGTATCGACTTTAAGGGATTCCTAAAGTTCTACCGTATGACGCCTTTGTCGTCAATTATCGTTTCCACCCCAAAGGCGTTTTATTATAATTGCTATTTTCGGGCGACCGGCAATAATTGACAGCGTTTAACAAATGACTTTTTCTTTGGGGTTTTTTTTTTCAATCTCGCCAATCATCGTCGTGGATTGTTTCGAGTACAGCATAACACACCAGTAAAAAATATACACGGCAAGTTGGCCGGATTGTTTTATTACGCCCATCGACCTTGAAACCTATTCGCATGAGGTAACACTTTCACAAAACGCCTTTTTTTATTATTTCCATCCGAACGAAACGCACACGACCGTCGCGTCTCCTCGCGCCGTCGCCGACTCACCTTGTACGCTCTGCCCGTACAATAATGATAATAATAATAATAATAGTATAACAGCTATGATAATAATATTATATAAGTAGTACCTGAATACATGCCACAGCGTGTATATTTTAATGTGCGAACGGACGCCCGGCCCTGTCGTGTGGTGGGTACATATTATTATAGAAAACGATGGGCAGTGTAGCAATATTATATTCTGTACAATAAAATATAATCGCGCGAGTGTGTAATTATTTTTGTTTTGGATATATAAAAAAAATATTACTACTAATAACGATGGTACCAACTACTTCGGGCCAAAACCGAAGACAGGCCGGTCTAGCGAAAAAGAGACGACCGCCAAAACTGGTCCGAGGCCGACAACGTCAATAAAAATAATATTAATAACAAAAATGTACCTACCTATTATAGACAGATAGGTACGCGTTGCTTATACCGTTTGTGCGTGCGATCCTTCGACCTTCGGCATTCAACGTTAATCGCCTGTACCGAATTTGTGATTAGTTCTCTATTGTGGCATAGCGATATTGTGGTAATTACTTTTTTGTATTTTTCTGTATAAGGAAAGTTAACAAAAAAAAAAGTCTCATCCACTTTGACTGTACTGATAAGTGACAACCGCACCACGTACCCTTCTCTTCGTGGGTGCACAATTTCCAAGTTTGAAATTAGCATCCCCAGAAAAAATGTCAAGTCTTATCTATGTCTTATTGACTATTTTAAGCTAAAAATTTCGATTGATATTTGTATTTTATTTAACATTATATTTGTTTTACGCATTTAGATTAAATGTTAAATGAATCTTTAGATATTAAGGGAGTCCTTAAACACTATATAGTAGCCCGTGATTTGTCCATTTAATTTTAACAAACAATTTAATGTATACATTTTTTATGAAACGCTGCATTTTTTTTCAAAGTAGAAAAATAAATAAAAACACATCATTGTTAAGCCAATGCCTTCTGTGCTCGGCATTGAAGCTAGAAGTAAAACTTAAGACAGACATCAACACTTGGAAGAAAAAACAAACGATCCAAATCATTAATTTCTAATACCTTTTCTAATTTTTTTAATTTAAAACAAGATTATATAAATGCTTATATTATTAAAATATAATATTTTTAAAAACAGTGTTGATTTAAATTGGTAACAATGATTCCCTGAGTCCTGATCAGTAACTGGTAAAAAAAATGAATTATACATTACATAACTGAACTATGACTGAAAATATTAACTAATCTAGTGTTGATAATTGATAGTAATTCACATTTTAAAAATCTAGCTAAAAAGTTGACTAATAAAAGACCATTTAAATGGGAAAAAATTATCATTTTAAAAATAACTACTTTTAACTTAAAAAATGTTGTTTAATTAACTAGTTTGAAAAAATAAAAACTTTGTCCAGCTTCTGTAAAATTCTGTTTGTCGTATGGATAATACTCAATAAAACTGTACTGTGAACTTGCAGATGTGCTTAGTCCTTAGGGTACAAGAAATTCACAAATATATAAGATTGATTTTTCTTTTCAGACCAATATATATATATAGAGTACAATTTGATCGCCCCAATGAGTTTTGAGTAAGTTTTCAAAGGGTGGCAGACTTATATTATTTTCTTTAATATCAAACTCTGCAGCTCTATCGGACCGTCGCGCCAACAGTTACTACACCATGAAATTCCCACTCCAAAATGAAATATTATATTATACTTTAATACTTAACCGTGGTGATATTACAGACGGTTTAAATAACCTTCGATGGTTTTAGGTGAAATCACTTGTGCGCCAACAAACCAAACCAAGGGCTCCGGTGTGATTTAATTTCCATTGAACACAATATACACAATCGTAAAAACAGAAAGAAAGTTAAAACAAAATTATAACCAAGGTCAAGATAAATCGAGTCGAACGCCAGCATTGTGTTTTCTTAAGAACTGTTTGCGTACATGGAAATGAATTTCTATACAAACGCGATGAGTTCACTATAATAAGTAATAACATAATATAATACTACCGCTGATTATCATATTATTTCACTCACACTGCGCGCACACACACACACACAAGTATCAGCTATAATGAAATACATATAATCATGAATTCAATTACCATTTTGTAAGTCTGCATAATTAAATTTGGTTCAAGTACAGCCATGATAATATATGAGAAAACAGAGTATATTGTTAAACATTCGTCACCATCATTATCAAGCATCCATCAACCATTATGTTCTACAGGGTGACTCATTAAGGATAAGACACTCGTTTTCTCTTAAAATAATTGTAATTTTGTAGTTTTTATTTTTGGATATCCTACGTTAGTTTATGTTATTGTACAGAATAAAAAAATATTCAAATTGTAATCTTTTTTAGTTTTTTCGAGAGTGCTATTAACTTTTGAAACTTAAATGGGCACGAATATAATTAATTAACTTTTTAATTTAGGAATAATTTGCTGAAAATGTTGACTGATTGATTGCCAGTTTTAGATAATTACTATTAAAGTTATTAAAGTGTCAAATTTAGGACGGGGGAAAAAATTAAGTGTAGTACTATTTTTATCTGAGTAATTTTTATCAATCGCTCTCCACTTCCCGTCTTAAATTTTAAACTTTAAAAATAAATATTCAAAACTGGTTATCGACTTGTCAAATTGTTCTTAATTTATAAAATTAATTAAATGTATACGTTACCATTTAAATTTCAAAAGTTGATAGATATCTGGAAAATACTAACAAAGGTAAATGTTTAGTAACTAGTAAACTATTTATCAATTTTTTTTCAGATTTATTGTAGAATGTTTGTAGTTTTTTTTTTTACAGAAAGAAATGTAAAAATTTAACGATTTTCCTTTTTTAATGTGTTATCACATTATGTTTAGCTTTGGAGGCGATTTAAGAAACAAATTGTTGTGATAGAAAAATCAGAATCAGATACATAATATAATATAACCAATGAAAAACAAACTATTCGTATAATAACGAACATAACCGTTAACAACCATATTTGAACTTTTAGACCGAAGGTAGATCTAGAATGGGGCTATAGCATATACAATTTTATCCAATATCTGTATTCAAACTTTTTTTTTATTAATAAAAAACCCAAAAAAAGGGAAAATTACAATTCAACCCTAGTCATTTTCTAGGTTGCTATGTGTGAGTGAATCAACAGTCAACAAGTATCCGAAAAATATTTTCATTACATTGTCAATTACGATGTATGGGTAACTATGGCAATATAAATAATATATTTTCATAGACAGACGATCAACACTAATCGTATCCTCCCTAATACTAAAAATACAATTTTAAGCACATTATTGACAGTGATTTAATATGTATATATCTATAAATACGCATCAAAGCGTTTATTTGAAAGTGATAAAATCACTTTGAATTTAAACATTTCCTTTAGACCTATGACCGCTCCCGTTCCAATATGCTCCGTTCCCACAATGCCGAGATGCGACCCCACTGTAGCTACTGGTTTTTTAAGGTTAATAATTGTATCAATTAGAAGCTATAAGAGCCTATGTCTTGATAGTTAATGACAATGATAAAAATATCAACAAATCTATGTATATTATCTAACGGTGAAGATTTAGGTTGAAATTGTTTTCGCATAGTTCCTGGGCAATTTGTCCTTTAATAATAATACTGTTATTGTTAAAGAATCCGCCTACACAAAAACAGGCCACACCACAAAGTCCCTAAGGCGTATACCCCATCATAGTGGTGTCTCTTAATTAAGAGCTAAGAAGCCCGCTATTTGAGATCTTGTTATGTTGAGGAATAGGTCATCCCAAAAGGGAACCCGAGGGTCCGAAACCAAACCGGAACTCTCCCGTCGGGTTTAAGCTATAACGAAACCTATCCTCGGTGACTCGTCTTGGATTTCTGTGGCAAGTCCACGTTTTCTCGGACGTATCCCAACCAAAGCAGTGTCTTGAGATCATTACTGTTCTCGCCGAGATAAAATCGAAAATCTGTCCGTTCGGTATGCGAAAACGTCAACAGATATCTGATCCTGTCACCAATAAAAATAGTATGATGTTTCTTTTGTAATCTAAAAAAAACATCGAATGTTTTTGTAATCATTATTAAAAATAAAAAAATCCAACAAACCGTGTCTATAATTAATACTACCTAATTAAACGCAATTACAATATATTTAATTGTTAATATAATATTATGTGTAACAAATTGTTTATGTGCTCATTCAAAGGTGTGTTTACGCAAGTAATAATACATTTCGTGGGGTTTCCTCGATTAAACAAAATGTTAACATAATATTTGTCTTTATTTGTTGAGGATACACGCAAAATCATATGGATACTACAATGAGTAAATCGAGCAGCACAAAATTATTAGTAATCTAATAAGCGATTAAGATAATTTTAGTGAGCTTACTAACCATTTTTATATTTATACTTTACTGAAATGTAGAAAATAATTTGAACCGACGCTAGTGGATTAATCGTTTTAAGAATATTTTTCTTTTAGGGGAAATATTATCAGACTGGAATATTATAAACAAATTTCACTAATTTCTTTACTTGAATATTACGTTAAAAATTATAGTAATAAAAAGAGTTATAAACGTAAATTTCATACTCACTTTATTATGAATGAAATTGTGTTCGAATTATCTATCATAAATTATTTCACTTAAGTATTTTATAATTGTGTACTTCATGAAATTTCCAAACACTGGGCATATTTACACGAGTGTATCCTTTATAATGTTATAATATTTATATTATACAAAAGAATATTGTATATTTATCGGTTCACTCATTTCTATTTGACACATTTCACTTTTGACGAATTTTTTAACAAAATATACATGTACACATGGTTATGCAAAATGTATTTTATGCCACTTCGAGGAAACGAATACACATTATTCATTTTTAAAAATACCTACTCCGACACAGAAAAATGTCAATTCCTTTGAAGGGTTGTGTTGCGAAATCGTTCAACTCTCTGATCATGTTATACACGTCATGTCGACCTGTCGATTAAATAAAAATATAACTTATAAAAGGTACGTACGGAAATAAATTGAATGTTTCAACTTACATCCACTTCGGTGTCGATCACCAGGCAAAAGCTAAAAATAAAAAATAAAACCACCCGGAGTGTTTTCACAAATTATTATTTTTCATTTTCTTTCGCAACGTTCGACTACCAAACGAACCCCAACAGAAGACCCTGTACAGATTTCGTTTCACCAGCACACCCTTTGATCTCTAGTTACTTTGCTTTCTGCGAATTTTTCCACTATAAAATGTATCGCCGAAAACGTTTGGGCCGGTTCAATAATAATATAATAAAAGCTGTTACAAAGGTTTGCGCCCAATATAGACAGTTTCTGGAAAATTATACCGTCGACGTCCGCTCAATAAATTTCAATATAATATAATATTACTATCATAAACAACGTTGTTCAAAGGAAATATTGTTATTAACTTTATTATACATTATGTACCTACCGGCGCGGTTAATGTAGGCAACCGTTACTTTGTTCGTGCATATTTAGTCGTATCCCGACAGGGACGATAGGTACCTACCGAAAATCGAGTATTGAAATTTTAGAAACCATATTATACACCTTGTATGTCTTGTTTTTTTTTAATATCTCTAATAACTTAGTTTTTTTTTAAATATACTTATTTCAATGTTCAGTTACTTCGGTGGAAAAATGGTTGAAACATTGAAATAATAAAAAAAACCACCCTATTGTACGTTGTGCTACCGACATTTTAAGATTTGACGAGAAAATAGGATAGTTTTATTATTATTATTATTTATTAGAGACTTATTCAAATAATATTTATTTCGACAATTATAGGATACCTACCTAGTTAATAACTCCACAATAATTAATAAATAAAAATATTAAATAATGAAACACGTTGTAAAAAGACTATATTAATAATTAAAGTATACCTTTGGCGAACTTATCCTTAATAAGCCGAAAAATATGGAACAGGACCTTTTAACTTGTTAATGGAATCTATTTTATTTTTTTAAAACATACTTTTGTTACATCTTCTTGATTTTAGGATTATTAACTTACTACTTTGTGGACTGAGATAATAATATCGCTAGTCAATATTATTTAATTTAATCCATTTTTAAACAGCAAAATCCCTGTTAGACAAATATGTTAACCTTTCAGTCTCCAGGCATATTACAAATTTACTTAAAAAATGATTTTACTCTACAAATAATTATAATAGCGTTATTTATTAAAAGAACAAATAATACTGAAAATTGTGCTTACACGAGTGGTTTGTTAATATTGGGTTTTCTTTTTAACTTGCATATTATCATACTATGATTAGCAAACGTTATACAGGTGTACAATAAGTACATTAAAATCTGTCAACGGACCGACGTGTAATTGAAAAAACGTTATATGTTTAATTAGTTTAACAGGTTGCTAGCAAAAACAACTATAAATAATATCTCTGTAACGCGTAGGTGAACAACAAACAATTAAATGCCGTATTAAACCGAACTGGTGTATTATAAAATATATTATCGTTTAACATTTTTATGAATTTTTTTTATTGACTGCACGTTATCACGTGTATTTAGTATTTTCATTTAGAGACTAGCAAACAATTTTACAACAAGTCTTAATACCTGGGAGACTATGAGTAGGGAAACTATCCAGTGATATCTAGGACCCTTAGTAGCTAGTTAAAAGTAAAATAAAAATGGTAATCATAATTACGATTAAATGATTAATGCAATCATACCATATGATTACTTTGCTGATTAATGATTACATTAAACTAACATTAAGATGACTGATTACAATTTATTTGCCAAACTCTGGTTAAAAAATTTATTTTGGCAATGATTTGTATTATGTTTAGCGTTTTCATAATGTACTACTAATAATAATGTACCATTGAAGATGATAATTGTCACCTAAGCACACGCTAGAAATTTACTGAACACAATATTATTGAAACCGCATACTTAGTGAACCGGCACCGGTATATATAAAATGTCAGCATACAAACTTAAGGCTATAATTTAACCTATACTATAATATTTGCAATGTACACACTATGGCCGCGATGATACCGTAGAATAAATTACTAAACGTTTTGTGCGGTTAAGCGGTAATTGAAACTGCCACGGCGCTAACGTATCTAAATTATTCAAAAGAAATGGCAAGTAGTTAGTGTTTAGTTAACTTTTAGAGACAGAATGGTTGGTACGTGCGGTCATTTGTTGTCTTATATAAATAAAGGTAGAAATTCTTACCCAGTGGTTTATTAATGTTGTCTCAATCGGAAGACATACAATAGGAAGTTTTCCCTTTCCACTAACTTCGCCCACTCTCGAAGTACTTCGCTTTCATCCGGCGAATACCCTTATCAATACTGAGTACCCTAATTAATATATAATTCGCCCGATCGATTTATATAGTGACCCCTTCGAAAAAACAATAATGCGAAAATTCTTCGCAAGTATACAGGAAGAATCTCGAAGAAGCAGAAACTTTTGGAATGTCGTAATACGAAGTTAATTACACATCTTGTATTATGTTGGGACTTGAACGGTATGTCTAATAAGAGGGGTGGCCATTTCCCCCCTCTAAATTCTCATCTCTACAACCCGCTTGGTTAACCGTATAAGTTTAGAGTTCATAAAACTATCCTCATACCTCTATAATAAAAACTTTGTTTATTCGCAAGAGAGTAGACTTATTTTTAGTTTTTTTTTATTACCAACACAGCTAAAATATATCGTCTGAATATAAAATAGTAGCATTTCAGAGAATTTAACCGAAGTTGAACGACGCTTTTTTAGGTACAAAGTCAAACCCGAAAAATTATTTTTAATGTAACAATAGCTTACAAAACAAAAAATTATTTGATCCGATGTTGCCCATCAGTGTAACAATGTAAAAACTTTTGTTTTCTTTAAACGTTGATTTAACAAAAAATGTTTATAAATATACTCATTGACTCTGGACTTCATCCCATTATTCCCTTGTATGTCGCATGAATCTAAAAGAACTGAATTAAAAACATTTTTAATAATCGAATGTCCGTTTAAGTGGAAAATAACTATTGGCACTTATAGAAAGAGTGAAAATCTCGCATGAATGAATGAATTAATTAATAAATATCACATGATTTAAGAAGAGCATTTCTTTTAAATGATCAGCCCTGTAAATATGTCTTTAAAAAGTACCTAATATAACAATATTTTGGTCACACAAAGCGGTTTTATTTATTTAATGATTTTGTTCTTAAAAGATTAAAAAATCTTCGACCTAAACGACGGTTCTAGAGTGGACATTTATTAATTATTTACCTAAAATTATTACAGAAGGTTTTTCATAAGTACAGGGTGATTCGTTTAACGTAGAACAATCACCCACCCTCCCATTTATCCTAAATAAAACTTTAAAGGTTCTTATTCGAAACTGGTCATTGGCCAGTCGACATTTTCAGCAAATTATTCTTCTTTTAGGAGTTACTTAAAATGTACAAATCCATTTAATTTACAAAGATTAATAGTGATCTCAAAAATATTAAAAAAGGCTAATGTTTGGTAATTTTATAATATACTGTATAGTATAAAAACATAATTGTACAAGTGTTTTAAAAAAGAAAAACTGGTGTGATTAAAGTAAAATATAAAAACTCGTTTGACAAAAAGGAGTAAACATATTTTATTTCTATTCAAAACTCGATTAGGTAGCTAACATTGAATTAACTTTAAACTTATAATTTGATTGACAATGGTTTTTTACAGTTTACTTGACTAACCGCCAACGATTTGCTCAAATAAAAGCTAGGTTTAATGTGATTTTGACGTGACGATGGTGTCGAGTTTTTCTTAGAGATTCTAAATTATTTCAGTGTACAATGTTGAAAATAAATTTGCCCAACTTAAACAAATAAAACATAAATTGTTTTATGGACGTAAATATGTATAAGAAAAAATATATTATAAATTATTTATCATTTTATAAATTATTCGGTCAAGAAATTAAATACAAAACCGAATAACAACAGCGTCTATAAATAAACGGTTATTGGACTAATAAAATACTATTGGAAGAACCATTTGACCCGAGTTACAATGATATTAGTGTTTTCAAATAAACGGCCATACATAATATATTATATCAAGAGTATGAAAAGAAACAAAAATACAGTTTTCATATTTTTTACATCCCCTAGTCTCAATGTCGGGGTTGTTATTGTTGTAAGCTAGGTGGAGTATAAATGTTATTCTAAGAATAATATACAGGGTATTATTCGTATCATATTATTTTCATACGAGGGAATACGATATCATAATAATGTATCATATATGTAATATGTAGGATGACCGTTCCAAAAAGTAAACATTCGACCATATTATGTGAAAAATAAATAAATTAATAACAACTAGAGTAAACCTAAATAAAAAGTCTCCAGTGACTTGGGCCGCTAACAAAAGCACGTTTGTGTACTTGTAGGTTTTCCAAAAAGTTAATTATTTCTAGAAATTTCTATTAAGAAGCCTTCCATGCGGCAAGAGTCTACAGAACTTAAACGATAAGGATTTCTACATACAATAGCTGCTACAAGTAATACACGTGAAATTGTGGTAAGCCATAAGTTCTAATTCTGCGTTTGATGAATCCATTTAATTACATTGACATAATTATATTAAAACGTTTTATAATGAACACTACTTTCTGTGAAGCTACACGTGCTTATTGACAAGCTCCTTGCCGAGTTCCTTATGGTAAATAATACACTATATTTTTGATCATATCGCCCCCGCAGGTGCAAAGTCATAGTTGGCGTTTAATATGTATTTTTTTTAACGAATTATTTTAATAATGATTATTTATTCGTCTCAAAAATGAAAGAAAATCATTTAGTTCTAATGAAAAATATATAATTGAAAGCTGATTCGATTTTATAATTTGGGTTTCAAATTGAATACTTCTTTGTATACGTCTTATATATTAACGTTTTGTGCAATAAAAGGCATTGAGATTGTAAGCAAATAGTACAATAGCACACCATATTCGTCAGAATTCCAAAAATAAACAAATACAGAGCTTTTTAATAAAAGTAAGCTTTTGTCAGCATACAAATAAAAATAATAACGACCCTTACATTTTTTTACATTATCCAATTCGTTTGAAAGACCTATTCTTTCTATTATATCTATAATGTACACGCTTACAAATACTTTTTTATTTTATTCACGATACTGGTTCGTTCTGTGGAAACCATACGTTCTTTTTTTTCGACCCGATGTTTGTCAGGGTTCTTTATACGTTTTTAAAACACTTATTTTTTACTGGACTTTTTATTTGTGTTATGTTTAAATATATTTCATTCGAATCAGGTAACTTTGTGTACTTTGCGCGCCCACTAATAATCATACCGGGTTGCTTAGGTATCGCGACTGGCAAATTAACATGTTAAGTATTAACTCGTGATGACCGACTGTTCGTGACTGTAAGGATAAAGATAGGTGTTACAGGTAATATTCATCATATATTGTAATTTATGACTTCAATAGATTTGGTATACTATGAGTTGAACGCTAATCTCAAGAGAACGCCACACGTACATTCTGTTTATCGGCGAAAAACTAATTGTGTAAAAATTACAGCACAATTATATTTTTTGTCATAAGAGTTCCTTTAATTTAGCGCGTTGATTAACTGAACACGTTCAGTATACTTTTCGTTAAGTTTGTAATAAATTTTAACACATTGAAACGATTTCAATAGGATTAAATAATATAATTAAAAGTCTTTTTTTACTGTTGTATGCAGTTGGTTTATTTTGTACATTCATTCTGATTGTACCGTTCTGAATCAAAATTAATTTAATCGTAATGAATCGTTAAAATACTGAAAAAAAACGTGAAAGCCCAAAATTTTCAAAAAGTGTTTTGTTGACGTTTTTTAGAGCTAAAATAATAGTATTGTTATATATAATATATAATAAATAGTATTATAAATATAAATAGTATAATATATAGTATTGTTATATTATAATAGTATCTGGTATTCATAAACTGTACGCTTTTTATTTCATCATTTCACAAATTGAGCAGGAAAAATTCACGATTGTGATGAATCAAAAATAATTATTAAAAGCAAAATATTATTTAAAATATTTCCCGAAACTACTGACAGTACAATTTTAAAGGCATTTTTTAGTTTTTATCATTTTAAAGTTAACATAATCTTCCATCGGTTAGCCGCTTCAATCTTATGTGCTGTATTTTTTTTAATATAAATGATCAAAGTTTGAATTTCTATCTTTGTATTGTTACAAAAGTTTAACTTTAGACTGCGAATAAAATATTTTACGTAGATTTCAATATTGGGATTAAAGTTCAGTTGAAATTATTTACTAATATATTTAATATATTAGTTTTTTTCCCGAAGTTATAACATTTCTTGAAATTTAATTCTTAAAAAGGTACATAATATAGTCTTAACGGTCAAATTACTAAAAATACTACTTCAGTTAAAAACTGTTTGTGTACAGAATAAAAGAGTAAAAAACATTTGGCACTTCTTAAAAAATACTCTATCGTAGTGTATGTAAATCTCTTAAAGTATTAAAAAAAAAGGTTATACGTTAAACCGAAAAACCTTTCTATCTAATTGCATAAGCCGTGCCAACAGGTTAAGCGATTAGATATTAAAATAAACAAATCATTAAAACTAAGTGAAAATATGAAACATAAATTTAGGGACTAGTAATGGCAAATATAAGAATAAGATAGCTGGGGCAAAATATTTAATAAGACGTCAGACTAATTAACGGCTTACAATTTAACTACTTAAATGTAGGTTGTTATGTACAATTCACACTAATTCGAGTTTTTACTACAAAGACAAGTATTATCAATTTCACTGACTTAAAAATGTGTTACACGTTTTCTAAATTAGTTTACTGCAATAAAAAAACATTTTATATTTATTTTTACCAAACTAAGACGATGAGATTGAAATAAACAATTTTACCGTATACAGATTTGAGATCTTTATCTATATTTTACGTATAAAATAAGTTACAAAAAACACATTGCAAGTGTTGGCGGTACTTAATCAGATCTGTCTTCTCTTCCAGTCCAATAACAAGTTTACAGATTCGTGGAATTGTAGTGTAAAACTAGGTCATGGGTCCTATGTTAGTTTTACTCAGTAAATTAATTTTAGTAAAATACACTATAGAATAAGTATAGTCAACATTTTCTGGGAGATTGCAAAGCTTTGCGCATATCTATTTATAAATAAAGAGTCTATCTTCATGCATATTAACGAGGAGTTTTTATGGTAGTATTAAGGTTCAAGTTAAATATATAAGATATTTATAAAAAAAACTATATAAAATATTAATATGAAAATAAATAATGATAAAACGTTGCATTTTCCAAACTATTATCCAAATATCCCATGTAAATAAACTTTTGTTATTTTATGTTTGTTCGTTATACCCTATAATTGCTCAGCTTTTCAGAAAAGTGTATCTGCCGAAATTCGTTTTGGACTTTGGTACAAAAATTGAACCTTGCTGCGTTATAAAAGTTGAAAATAAATAATAAATACCAATATAAATGCTTATTTACTACATCAATAAATGCATACAACATACATTTTAGTTGTAGCATTGAGTATAATATATACTCAATGGTTGTAGGTATGTAATAATCACTATCGAAAAATTGCCTATACTTTATTCCTTGATAAATCTGTGGCAAATCCTGAATAAATACGGTTGTACGTTATAAAAAATAAAAGGGTCGTAGTACGCATTAAGTACTAATTGTCCGGTGTGCCTCTGCATGTTACCGACGATCTCGAGTCCTATTTTTTTTTGACACAAAAAAAGCCTAACTTCGAATAACTTTTGTACAATAAAATAAAAAAATACTGCACGTTTTACCTACGTGCACTACAGCGACCTTTGTCTTGCCATTGTACGTTTATTGTATGTATATATACGTACAATTTTTTTGTTACGAAATAATATAATAATTCAACGCGAAGCTGTTGCCCGGGGACTTGACATTATTTATTGTTATCTCGTGTGTGTGTGTGTGTGTGTGTATGTGTGCACGTAGGGAATACTGTTTGTAGGAAGTTACTTGCCGTTCGGTCGAGGATCGCCTTGAGAGTTGAGTGGTAGGCAATTACTTAGGCACTCGTGCATGTGTGCCGTACACGTGCGTTTGTGTACCCGTTTATTGACCGGGGGAGACATTTATATTCTTATATACATAAATAAACACACGGGAACGCGCTACTTGTAAAAGCCGTTTCGCCGGTCTTGGATGTAAATAATATAGAAAACGTGTGTCTCGTGAAACCATACCGGCCGTTATTATTGTTTTGCCGCAAATTTGGGAAAACCAAACGCCCAGTGGGCCGTTGTACGCACTCGGTGCCCCTCCTAAGCCGAAGCCCTTTGACTTCACGACCACGGTGCACTCGATCGTGGGTCGAGTGGATTCAAGTGTAGCACAGACTTGTTTGTCAAATCTCACAAATCTTATCGCTCGAGCAAACACGATGGCGGCAGAGTTGTATCGTTAGAAGTTTCGGTCGGCCGGACGTCAAGTTTAGGGGAATTTTCGGGCAATAAGTAGCCATTTTTAAGTACGTGATTTTTAACTTTGGGTTTGATTCAATCACGCGCGGCCCGTGCGTGGAAAATAAACGATAATTACTGTGTGTGTACAGTGTGTGTGTCACAGCCTCGTCGCATCACGCGGGCCGAGCTTATCTCGCAAGAGCACGCACACACGTCAACGATCAGAATAATACAATATATTAATATTATAATCTCATATTATTTTACAGTTAAAATAAAAAAAGCCGTTATTTTCAATCCAACAACGTACCCGTCGATTTAGTGATGCGATAAGAGTTCTCCTGAAACGATATTTGAAATTCTTTTGTTATATTATTTACTATTTTTGTTTTTCATCAATAGAACGTAGTTCGTTGTTTGGTAAATTTTAAAAATTGATCTTATCAACCACCGATTGATTTCAAATGTATTAATTCGTTTATAATTGATCGAGGTACGCAATCCTAAAAACGCGCATCGCGTGCATTAATAAATTGGGTTTTGCTTTACATTATTTCATTTCAAAGGCATTACTTTTAAGGTATTTCAAAATGATCGTCAACAATTTTGCACTAATAGAAAAAAATATAACTAATTTCATACTATTAGCAATTGATAAATATATAGCTCTACATAAAAGTATTGTTTTATTTAATGTTAGAATTAGAATTACAACGCATTTTACACGAAAACAAAGCTGTTTTGTTTATATTGTACCACTTTTTAAGGGGCTACGTATAGGCATTATTTCATAATAAATTAAATTTACTTATAACATGCTTTTTAACATTTTTTTTCATTAGACTATCAAAACTTCAAATCTTAATTTTTTTTCCTTAAAACAAATCCTCATGCTATCGACTTTACCAAAACTTAAAATAGGAAATATTTGTTAAGCTTTTTGAAAAGTACGGAACTAAAACTGGGTCTTTTCAATGAGTTATTTTGAAAACTGAAATATTCAAGTCATTATTTATTTTTTAAAAGAACATGATAGTTACTATTAGTTTAAAGATTAGTACAATAGGAAGGTTGATGTGTAGTATTATTTCTTAGCGGCGCGCATTATTAAACTGCACTCCACTTTCTGTCGTAAATTTTATGTTTTAATCACTTAAAAAGTAATTGTTTAAAGCTGGTTATCGATCAATTAAAATGTTCAGCAGATTATTTTTCTTTAAAAAGTAAACTAAAATATATATACGTTCCCATTTAAGTGTCAAAAGTTGATAGCGCTCTGGAAAATATTAAAAAAGGTAAATAGTTTTATAATTTAATAATATTTTTCTTTGTAACATAACAGAAGAAAATGGGTGTCTTACGTTAAATGCTTCACCCTGTGTAATAGAATATCGTATCCGATTTTCCTAATTATAATATTTTATAGCAAACACAAACTTGTAACACAACATGGTGCAATCGCGGCCGGTTGAAGTTTATTCGGTTAAAGTTTTTTGTAAGTCGAAACTCTATTATTCCTATCTTACCCGAAAGTAGTGATTAAACCGCACTCTGTATATATATATATATATATATATATATATATTATTATGTATATTCTTGTTAAGAACTCGAAAGCCAAAGTATTATATTTGTATTACAAAACACCGCACCTTTTAAAGACGTGTCGCGGTACTTATAATTAAACCGCTCACTCTAAGAACTTTGTTATGGTATTACCTTGTTTATAAAAAAAAACTGCTTTCATTATCTTCTTTGCGCCCCCTCCCCTTCCCAGTACTTTAAATTATTTGCGTGTGCTCGATGAATCGTTATAATAACGGCATAAAAGTTGTATGGAACACTGAACGGTTTAAGTTTTTTTTTAATTGAATTTCGGAAGTCTTGTAGGTACTTATGACACTCCGACGACCCTGAGCTTAATAACGTAATTTTATTGAGTACAAATGAAACGCGTAAAGTAGTTTTAAACGACGGTATTTAACGCATAAGATACTATGACCAAATGTGCTAAGAAAATGTATTATAGCATTCTAGCGTTTCAAATAGTTTTGGTAACGATCAAACGAAATCTGATACCGTTGCAACTACTGTATCAATAAATTAAATCACAACACAAAAATCTCCCAGACCCATTAGAATAAAACAATAACCTATTCAGCGCATTGTGGTAATATACAATTATATAACTACTATATTATATAAAGAATAAAATAATCAATTTTTTTTTTTTAATTCTTAACCACGAAACATACTTTAAAGTTTAGTATATGCGTATTTCGGTAGCAATGCTATCATCATCAGTGCTCATAATAGACCGAGACTGATTAGTGGCAAGCAACTTCCTTTTATACCTTAATACAGCAGCGTCATACTGGAAGTGATGACTCGTCGTCATTACGTGTTATGGCGAATTTTAGTAAAATGTTTTGTAGTGGACTTAAGTCCCAGTTTAATACAAATTGTTCATACTTAACATTTCTATTGCCTCTTCTGCAAATACTTTTGAAGCCTAGCTCATGGAGTGGTCTTCACCAAATACCAAACTAGCCTAGTGTTGATTAACTTAAGCTTCTCCTACTTAATAGGAACCATCTTAATTCCAAAATCATGTAAGGGACTGATAAAGCTTGTTAGAGTAGGGAGAATGAGATAGTGTATAACTGATTTTTTTGATTTTTTATTCAGCATTATTTATATCATTCGTGCAAAATATCAAGCATACAAAATATGCTGTATTGTTACTATAGAATTAAATAAAACAATTACTTAATGTTTTTTTATAAATGAAAATTATATTATTATCTAATTGAATATGTTTAATGTTTCTACTTATATCATATTTCCATTAAGATAGTACTGTGTTTTGACAGAAATGTGTGTATAATATATAGTTATTACAAAATGTAACCCCGGATGATCCATTTAAATTAATATACTCATTTTCTCGGAAAATTATTGCAATTTTGTAGTTTTTCTTTTTGAAAACATTTTTATTTATGTCATAGTAAAATACTATAAAATTATAAAATATTTACCGTGTTTAATATTTTCTAGAGTGCTATGAGCTTTAACGTATACATTTAATTCGTTTTTAAAGAAAGACAATCTAAAAAATATTTCTACTGGTCGATAACTAGTTATTAATTTTTTTTTTTTTTTTTAATAGCCTTTATTAACAAAAAACATTCGGCTCAAGTTATTAATATTTACTCTTTAAGTTTTTAGAGTTTCCAATTTAGGACGGGAGGTGGAGTGCAGTTTAATAATGCGCGCAGATAAAAATAATACTACACTCCACCTTTCCTATAAGCTTTAAACTTAAATAACTTTAACAGTAGCTGTTAAAAACTGTTTCTCAAACAATCAACATTTTCAGAAATGTTTATTTTTTAAAAAGTTTATTAAATATACACATTTCCGAAAAAACAAATATTTAAAAAAAGAAAAATTACAAAATAATTTTTCGAGAAAATTTGTGTCTTTGTACATAGATAGTATAAATAATTATATAAATTTAACACATTAGCGCAAGCTTTGTCCATTGATCTTATTTGGTAATCGATACCGCCATAATAATAGTTGTAGCTTACTTAAATATATATAATGTCAATGGCAGATAAGGTAGGTTAACTTGAATTATAGCCGGCCATTAAATGATCTTTAATCAACATTATAAACCAGCGTTAACAACGCTGGTTGCGATTAATAAAGAAAACGGATCAATTAAAGTAAACGATGAGTTGTGTAAAATGGTAGACCTACCTGTACCTGTAAAAAAAATTACCAGGTGGGCAATAAAAACAAATTGCCAAAAAGGAAACACAATATGTTTTTCTCAGAACATTAAATAAAAAAATAAAAAGCTGCATTTAACCGTTAGTAATAGATGTAATATTCTTTATAACATCAAGAAAGTTGTTTTTACTTTTATTAATATATATTATATTTTTATGATTTTTCTTAAAAAAATGTTGGAAGTAAAATTTTAAAGTTTGGCACACAGATTTGATTATAATAATACACTAACAAGAAGTGCAAATATACCTGCATAAGACCCTTCTACCCTTACAAAAATAATAATTATAACGTATGAAAATAAAAGCAAATGGTTTTTAGTAAAGCTTAGACATTAGATGTATAGTACTATTCACAAATTCGCGTTTCAGCGATTTTCTCAAAAGTGATTCCCATGACTTCTAACTACTCTTTCTTAACTATAGCAAAGTCGGCTATACCATAATGTGTTAACTTATTTTGTACTACATTTAATAATTTGTTTTTTTTAGTTCTGCGCTAACTAGAACGGGTTTTCATTTTCATTGGAGCGTTATATTGGTAGTTTACCGCCCTTTGTATTATGTTACCAAAATATATGTAAATCTCCTTCGAACGGTTGGACCCGTGTATTAAATAGTGATTGGCGCTAGACCAAACTAAATCAATTAATAATTATAATTAATCATTTTTGTAAAACTATAAATTAGAACTTTATACAACAAACGAAAAACTTAGTTCATGGACAGCTGTACGCAAGCGCTTTCAACAGAAGGTAAAAGACCAATGCTCTGATTTAAATCACTCATTTGGTTTTTGAAAAATTGGCACATTTGGCTTATCTTACTGTTCAGTTTGTCTTTGCCAACCATAAAATAAATATAAGTCTCATTATAGTCGCATTTCAAAGGCCGTCTGTTTAACATCTAAAGTGGTTTTTTCTCGTTAGCGTTACAGGTATTACCCGTGTGTAAGTGTACACACATTAGACTAACCCTAATACATTCTGATATAGAAATAAACAAGGTATTGGAGGGTGGAAACAAAAGAACCACGGCAAGAAGAAACTACATTCGTTATATAGTAGCGATTATAAGTAATATTCATTTAACAACAGTATGTGTATATGTATGGCTACATTACTAATGGCTATACTAACTAGTGTAAGATGGAACATACTTTAATAATTGGGAATGATGCTCCAACTACATCGTTTGTATGGTATTTTTGAACAGGGATAATGATGATGTTTGTACATGTAAGTCCCGCGGCCAATTTGATTGGTTAGAAACGGTGAACATGAAAGTACCATTGTAATAGTATGGTTTATTCCCTAAAGCTATATTTTATTACAAGGACGCAGCGACCGTACCATTGCATACTCGGTCGATCGGACGTAGCTCGTTTCCGTTATAATAATTATTTTTTTTAGATATGCATAAAAAAAAAATCTAATAATGTTGAGCCACCCCTGCAATAAAATATAATATTTATATATATAGGCATTAGACGAAGTATGGAGTTCAATATCATTATGTACAGTCCGCACGTATATGAGCAGCTCTATACCGCTTAGGGTGAGCATACGTTGTACAATAGGAGTTGGTAGTGTGCACGCTTTTGTGTCGTCTTCCCCCAAACGGATATCCCTATACACACACATTCTAGAACGACGACGATGATGATGATGATGATGATGATGATAATAATGACAATAATAGTAATAATAATATATTATAAGCGCCCTCGCGTGTGTCCGCGCCTTTCGCGTGACTGACGTGGAAACTCGGATAAGCGTATTCTTATTGCGGATTTCTCCTCCGTCGCTTCGAATATCATCTCGTGTGCGTCTCACTAATCTCTGTATGTACGTACGTATAAAAAAAGTGCAACGGTAAAAATGAAAAATAGGTAAAATTACGGGCAACGTCTTAGAAAAAAGTTGTTCCAAAACCAGGGGCGCAGAAGGAACTAAGTTTAGACCGGAAAATTACACTTCTCCGAGCCACTCAAAAATATTTTGTCAATTAGATCTCATAAAAAATTGTATTACCTCTGAGTCCGTTTATTAGATAATATTTGATTTTTAACATACTTTGCAAAAAACAAATACAAAGAGACGCTACACCTAATAATTTTAGAAACAAAATAATACGAATTCAATAACAATAGTAGTAACAATTAATTAATAACATACCGACTGAAAAATGATGAGTTTAACTATGGTTTAATACGAACAGATTTTCAAACTGTTATAACTAAATAGTACATAAATTTTGCGTAAGTTAAGCGAATCAGGCTAATTTTTTTTTATTCCTCATTAATAGTTTTATTCGATATTATCTTGAAAATCGGTTTCCAGTACAAAAATATTCATAATACACTTAGTAGAGAATGTATAATAACGAACGTAAATTATGCACTTGAAGTTCATATTATAAAATTTTATATACACTGTACACGGACTAAACATATTATTTAGGTATACATCATCAGATAAAAAAAATGTTCTACTGCTACAATTGTTTGTGAACAACAACTGCACAAGGCCTAACGGTCCGGAAACGAGCAAAATAAACAATAACCATTTCACCAAAGATTAAATGTTTGTAGTTATACTTATATTAGAAGGGCAGATTTTGACGTTATACGTTATCTATTTTTCGATTTACCTCGTTGATGACAAGGTTTAACTTCCGGGTAAAATATAATAACCTTCCGGTAATTACAGTAAAACGAATAAAATTGGAAATGGTTACCATACTTGGTGTATTTTTTATAAATTCCTAAGCGTAAAACAATATAGGAATTATTTTTTTTCTTTTTTATTATTCTTTGAATCGAATAATTTATAATATTTGTGGTTTTTAATTTATTAAGCCACACTAACCTGGTCAAAAGTTTATCGTATTAAAATATTTAAAAAAAAAGACATTGTAGCGTAAAATCTTGTACTACTGCTATTGTTAATTCATTGATATGTAAAATAAAGTGGACCATCATCAGTAAGTCAATATGGGTTTATTTCGCTTTGCTGAAAAAACGGCGACACAACAGCTCAATGAACAATATGTTTTATGATAAACAATTAAATATTTTTACTGAACTCGCACATAAAAAACCCCGCGGGTTCAATATTGATAAATTAGATGACACTGCATTTATAGAACAACATCAACAAGATATTATTGAGAAATAATACCATTATAATATACAGTATGGATGAAAAGATGGACGATAAGTGGAAACGAATTTAAACTCTTTATTTAAAGTGGCGGACGATATAATACAACATCAGGGTAAATATAAAATTATACCTTGGTTTAATCATAAGCGGGAAGAGATAATTAAAAACGAAATGTCCTACTCGAGTTTAATGTTCAGAATCTTAATGGTACATAGGTTAGAACAGACTTATAAATTAGTTTTGTTGACATAGCAGAAAGAACAAATCTCATGAGAATGGTAAACGGCTATTATTTGTCCGATATTTAATAAAGGTGACCCAAAACGAGTAGAAAATTATAGAGGAATACCTATTACTCATAAATATAGGGTATAAAGTACTGTCATTTCTCATTTATGGAAACGTTACAAAAATGTACAGAATAAATTATAGGCAATTGCAAGTGTAGATCTAGAAAGGGTAAGTCGACTACACAGCATTTCTTCACTACGAGACAGATACTAGAGGAACACTACGAATATTTCAAAGACACCCATTTAGTCTTCATGGACTCAAGCAAGCGCAGAGGCGGATTTTATCACTCACCAAGGGGAGGCTAATTGAGGTTCAAGAATTTACCTAGCTGTTTTTTAAATTCAAAATCCAACAATAAAAAAATAGCTTGAAGCCTAAATATTCAAATATCCATAAATATAAAATAACCATATTCTTCAATGACGATATTTTATCATAATTATTGATATATCATAATAAAAAAAAATAGCTTAGTCCCAAGGAGGGGGGCTACTGCCCCATTAGCCACCCCCTTAAACCCGCCACTGAGCAAGCGTACGATAATGTAAACCGTTGTAAGTTATGGACTGCGTTAAAGAATTTTGAAATTCCTAGAAAACTCTTTCTTCTTGGAAAATAAGTTAAAATGTGTAATACCACTATCCAAAGTGTAGTTTTGTAGTAAAAAGGTCTTAGACAAGGGGATGCTTTATCACCGGTATTTTTCATCCATGCGTTAGATTAAGTTATAAGGAGTTTACCCAGAGAATAAAAAATATAAGCGAATGAGGGGCATAAGTCATAACTGCTTAGCTATACAGATGACCTAATGAGAACACTGGAAAGATGTTACTGAGATACAAATTACAATAGTTTGCTAATGAGTGCTGGTAAGCTAATAGGACTCTCAGTTAACCAACAAAAAACCAAATGCATATTTTTACCGAGAAATGAGAATAGTGAGAAAGACAATAAAGGCTTAGATACTGACGGCCCACCTTTTCAAAAAGTTAGTAGTTTTAAGTCTATAGGGTTAATCTGATTTATCTGAATAACACAAACTGCATGCACGATGAAAATACGCTATGCCCTTTATGTTAAGTCTAGACTAATGTCTAGAAATACTAAATAAATATTGTATACGACTTATTTAAGATCAACTGCAACATAAATGACTGCAACACATGGGCCACAAAAGGAGGTAATTGCAATAAACTTTCCATTTTTAAAAGAATAACTGTTTTGAGAAATATGTACGGTCCTGTTTTCAATGACTAAGAGCAAAAATGGGGAAAATGGCCGAATAATGAACTAAAAAAATATGTAATTCTCTCGAACGAATTATTTTATGTTTTTACCTTAAATAATTTATTTAAATAATGAATAGCAAATTTGAGCTACATAAATTAAGCATTTAAATTGGCTATTTTTTTTTTACACGAAATAATGAATAATACATTTAGTAATGAGCTCTTTTTAGATTTTACCGCAAAGAACAAACAAATTGTATTAAATACTCATGTATATCCAGAACCGTGTTAACTATTATAAGTAGTGTGTGCCCTAAGGCAACGGCTTTTATCACCCCTAGCAACTTAATTCCCCCAATTCTTCTTCGTCATTATTATCAAATTGACATCCACTTCTGTATGCGGTCTTTGTCGCCCTCGGGCACTGTCGCCTAGGTGTATACGAGTTTTTAATCAGTATCTTATAAGTATAACCTCCCATAATTTATTAAAATCGTAAATACTGTTTTTTAAATGTCAAAAATCTGAGCATTTAATTTTAAAAAAAGTAATATTATTTTTCATGTAGGTATAATGTAGCAAATCATCTACTTGTATACATTACTTACAAATATAAAAATAAATTAAGGGAGGTATAAAATGGTACAATACAAAATATAATAACCGATTTCCAACGAGATTTGAATAGGAAATGGCAAACCGACTACGGACGACCGGTAACTAAACTAATGCTTTGTACAATATGATAATTACTACATAAGCCATTTTCCAATTAATTTCCGACCGGATCAAAATCATACGCTACGCTACCGATGTTGTAATTATGGTCTTCTGCAACCGGCTTGTTCAATCATATTTTGACCGAATACTCAACGGTAAAATAGAATTTGCATAGGACTTTACAACAACATAGAATGTTACAGAATATAGGTCATTATTGGAATACTTAAATCCTTATAGCTATGTGGGTTTTGGTTATGTTACACAACTTAAGTATGAGTACAAATTAAAAAAAAAATAATAAAATGCAATAATCTATATTTTGCAAGTGTATTCATATACATACAAGTATAAAAATATATTTTTAATGTTATCTTTAATTTTAATTATCCCCATTTACATTTACCCCACAAGGCTCTAAACGTGGTTTAAATTTAAAAAATGCCTAGTTTTGAACTCGTTTGGGTACAATTATTATTGTAAATGGTTGTACAGTCAAATCATTGAAATTACACCCTAGTGTTCTATTTCGTGTGATGTCAGTTTCATCAGATATAGGCCATGTACACAATATACACTACACAGGCTACAGCCAGCCCAGACTCAAACACACGTGACAAACATGGTTTTTTTTTGGCATTCTCATTGTTAACGGTAGGCATATAGCCTTTTGCATTTTGTTAACAAACAAAAATAACCTACTGCAATAACAACCTTGATGTTGTATGTAGGTGTACGGATATGCACTCATCCGCTAGTTACAGATTGTTATCGCACAGGCGTATGGGTCGATGAGGATGTGAGATAACATTCTGCGGCACACAAGTTGTGAGATTCTGTTTACAATAATGCGCACAAGCCTATAGTATGTATGTATATTATATAAATATAGCGATATGGGTAGTATGCCGGTGTGTAAATTAGTATACCGTGTATCGGATTTCGGGTAAATGCACTTCCTTTACCTACTTTTTTGTACAACAAAAGATGACAGCAGCGAGCAGAGCAGCTAATAGGATAATAGGATTTGGCACGTTTCGAACATAGGTTTTTTTTATTATTATTAAGCAGCTTAGATGGGAAAATTTTCCGGGAGGGATCGGAGCGGATGTACCATTATGTATAGGAAATACCTATCATAATATTAAAATAACAAAGCTTTACGATCATACTTGGCCTATGAGTAGACAGACAATACGGTATGTAAATATAGCTTGTTACCGTGTGATCAACACGTTTTTCAAAATAGTCGTTTTAAAAATTACACGTCTATTCAAATTTGACCTTAGTCTTACTAAGTCAACATTATTTTAGTTAATGCAATAAGGTAGGGCCAACTATGAAGTATTGATAGTTACTTTTTTATTTTCCTAGAAACTCAAATTGATTTACATTTTTTCTTAGTCTGATTTTTTTTTTCTTAAGGTATTTTGGACTGACAATACAATTGAGTTATTATTAGCTAAATTATAAATATTAAATAGCCAAAGCTGGTGTTTTTAATATTAATGCATCTGTACATAGCTGTTATGAACTTATACATTTTTTTTTTTTAAACCTAGACACCTTAAAACTAACTGGTCACAATAAATTATTTACAATTTCAAAACTGTTAATTTCATCACTTATAGGTAAATTGTAGGTATATTGCGTATGTTAAGGATAAATTAAGTCGTTGTATGATAAGTTAGTACTTCGTTATTTTTAAGTCTAGACCATTAATTGCACATATTGGCGACGATATTCCAATTTTTTTTAACGTAATTTGATATAATATATTTTAAAATATCAATAGTCTTCAAAACCATTGAATTTTATAAGTTAAAATCTAAAAATCTATTTTCATGTGCCCTTAATATTATGTTTTGGCTTCCGAATACAGATTTACGATTCCGACCCATAAAATATAACGAAGGAATAAAAAAAGTCGTGGTACTTAAACCTCGACAGTATACATACCTTGTTACCTTGAGTACATGACGTAATTTCGTAATAAAAAAAAACAAACTTGAGGGTGTAAACTAAGTTTGCTGTTTCCTAATTGAATTTTTGCGTGTAACGATATTATGCGTTTACGGAAAATAATAATTTCAGTAAATATTAAAACAAAAATTGTGCTTAAGTTGTTTAAGTAAGTTTCGTGAACAGATTCGGTACGTGGAAAAGAAAATGTTTAATTATTTATTTAAGCGTTTAATATAGGGTTTACGCGTTATTACATACCTATAAAACCTATATAGGAATACCAGCTAAACGTCAACAGCAAAATACAACTTAAATTAAATTCCACGTCACCATTCCACTGAAAAACAAAATAGTTTGTATTTTATTTACCCTCTTCAAAATATAACAACGTTTTTATATTTCACTTAATATTATCATTAGCCGCGTGCCAGTCATTTTTATAATTTCCCTATTTTATGTTCGTTTCTCTAAATAGCGATGGCGTCTCATATTTTGCTATTAAATGTCGCGCGAGACGCATTTGTTTTATTTAAAAATATACATTTATACATTTATAATATCATATAACTCCATGATAATATGTATATTCGAGAGTTCATGTTACACTTAGTTTGTAATTTATATTTAAAAAAAATAGAAAAACCAAGCCGGCCAAATGTCCTAGTTTATACACCAAATTGTTTTAACTATTTTTGTGTGTAGTCAGCCTAGAAACAACAAATATTAACTTTGAGCAAATTCGACTTGTACTTTTTGTTAGCGTTTTTGCCACGTGTACTTAATGTGGGCAACGCCAACTGTGTAAAGTGTATTAACACCTCGCCGTAACCTACATAATAATATAATATATCGAATTATCTTACAGAACTAAATTCATCGACAAAAATTACGGTTAGGTTAGGTTTGAGGTCTAAATATTATCAGATAGACTATAATAATAGTATGATAAAAAAAAATATGTATTACTAACCCTTTGAGTATCCAGTAGTCATTACAATGGCAAGACTTTTTGAATAATTATATAAAATAAATGAATTTTGATTTAATTATACTTTTCTAGTAAAAAATTATACAATATGAACATTTTTTTTTTTTAATATTATTTAATTGCATGATAACTCAATAGAAAAAATATGAAATAGTTGAAAACGTTTTTTAGAAATATGTAGAAATATTGTTTCGCGGTTAAATTGTCACTTATGCAATGGCATATGAGTGATTACGATTTGGAAGTATTGATCTGTTATTATCAAAAATTATGTACTTGCATAGCTCGGGCTATGTTTAAAATTAAGACTGATAATATTTTACAAACTATGTTACTTGTTCTTATTTTATAATGTTAACATTTATTATTTTAATTATAATGACTAAATATTATCAGTTAGACACTTATACCCTAAACAACCGAGTGCTGTTATAATTGCATAATATCCTCTAACTAGTCCTAAAAGTAAAAAGTTTTAACAAAATTTGGAAAAAGTCATATTTAGACTCAATGCACACCAACTTTTTATACAAATTTTTTTTTTGTCCAGGAGAGTCTACCAAGTCACCAAGTCGACAGCGTCGTATAATAATATAATAGTATGGTATAATATATTAATGTAACAGTATAGTATCGTCGCCTCAATTTCACATTGCAGTTCTTCTATGAATTTTGTTTAAATCTGCAGGACCGTTTAAATAATTTACCGGTTGAACACACCTAAATCGCAATTATGTAATACCTAATTTATTTTAATCGAATTTGCAGTGTAATCAGTGTGCTCGGTCCCGAGAGAATTGCAATTGGGGGAAAAGCAGTGTCGATTTGATTTTACTACCCAACACCGCACACCCTTTGTCGACGGAGAAATTTTACAGCTTCGAAAATGCAAGACAATATTCTTGGAGTCACGTCCCGAACGCAATTTGTTATTTTTTTATCTTTGGACATGTTTTCTGGACAAATTAAAACTAACGGAAGTAATTTAAAATTAAAATAAATCCTCACGAGAACGCTACCCACACATTTATTAAAGATTGAAGTATAGGACATTTTCGCAAAATCTCAATTTAGTTCCAAATCTATACATCCTAATACAGAATGAAGATTCTTTATTACTTGTTATTTTTTTTTGTTCTTACTATCACGGTCATTCTTATAGGAAAAATTACAATTTTCCATCAAAATAGTTATGCGCGAACAAAACCAAAATGTCTGGGGGTTGTTATAAAATCACCAAATTTGAATAATAAATATAGGGAACTTTAATTGTGCGTTTTTTTTCGATTAGGCAATCTTTTCGTTTTTAAAAATTTATTGAAAAATATAAAAAATACCTAAACATTAAAAATTTACAAGGAATCGTACTTAAGCATAGATAATGTAATATATCTCCTCTATGTTACTATGAAAACTTTATTAATTTTGTATTATCACAGCTTATACAGTTTTCATTCGCGCAAAACCTGCTTTTACACTACAACTAATGGCGGATGGGTAGCGTTTTTAAGCTGGTTTTTATTTTTTCCCATCGCTTTTTTGGGGTTACTTAATTATTAAAAAACCTTTAACTACCCAGGCTCTCCACTAGCACCAAGGTCTAACAAGTGCGGCGTGACGGGTAGCCGAGAAGCAAAATTAGACAACAGCGTATCTTAAACAGTGTCGACAGAAGTATCTGTTTTATTAATATAGTCAGACGATGGAGAACACAAATTAGCCCTGTAAAAGTTTCCTCCTCTAATGAAAAACGGACATTTCGTTAAAATTTAATCATTCTAGTTTATCCATTTGATCAAATTGTTTAAATATCTTAATACATTAAATATGAATGTACTCCCAAACAAAAATATTAGATATTTTAATAAAATTTCATTGAATAATAATAATAGTTCATATAGATAGTCACAATACTTTTAAATATCACGTCTAACTATATTTACATCATATTTTGGCTGCATATATTAATGACTCAAATGTTTTTAAAAAATTTAGTTTTTTAATTTTATAAAACTGTCACACAATCCAATTTAATTTAATATAATATGTCAAAAATATCTTTTCAAGATTTTTGTATAAGACTTGTCGTTGTCATGTCATTCGTTATTGGAGTAGAACAACTTTTAGGATTTACGCACAGTTAATCATTATAGTTTAATTTATTTAACGTTTTGAAGGATATGATAATTTTTGAACTGAATTCAATCAGTGAATTCAGTTGTGCT
This sequence comes from Adelges cooleyi, assembly GCF_023614345.1. Lineage (NCBI taxonomy): Eukaryota > Metazoa > Arthropoda > Insecta > Hemiptera > Adelgidae > Adelges > Adelges cooleyi. The sequence goes on from NW_026095751.1 coordinate 4,888,638, forward strand.
ATATAATTATGTGCTAACACAGGCACCTTTTGAATTGGCAGTCTCAACGGCAAGGGGAATTATTGCCTTATTGTATTTTCACGTTTCATTTAGCGAATGAACAGATCGATTTTAATACAATTTTCGTATAAAACAAGCATTTGAATCAACGAAATCCTATTACATGCAAAATATTTTATAATATAGAATTACCCTTTTACTTTTATCCTTTTATTCGTTTCTGCTCCACTTGGCATCTTTTATTAGATAGATACTAATAAAATTATACGAAGAATTCTTTTATCTTGCAAATTTCTCAACTCTTCCGACGTTGATTTCGTCAGATTCAGATTAACGCAAGTAAAAAGCAAAAGGGAACGTCGGAAAAATAATTCTAACGTTCAAGCTAGGATCGATCGAATAGGTCAGAGTCTAACGACCATCAAAGTTTACGGAAGACAAACGCGTGACCGATATATTTAAACTATTTGAACTCTGTAGTTAATTTAGGTAAGTGGAGGGTTAAAACGATTTTTTTTATTACTTTTCATGAAATTACAATTGCAGCTATTAAAAAAAAAACTTACAAGTAAACAAATGTATACGACTTACATGTGTTAAATGTGCCGAATATGTTCAACGGTGGCTTTAATTTTTTACAACGCGCATGAATAAATATTTCAATTATTAAATACGTGTTGTATTTTTTATTTGTAGGAAAATTTAAAATGCATTCCATAAACAGCAACCTTCAGAACGCTTTTATGATAAAATGATAAATAATTCAAATTATTTATTATGAATTAATAATTTATGATAATGTTTTACCATATCCAATGATCCTAAATAATACAATAATCCCTACCAATCACCATTTTAAACCCGTTAATGACGCTAATGAAGCGTCGAAGCTGTAAATAAAAAAATAAAACAATCGTAATATTAAATTCCTTGTCGAGAAATTTTCGACTGGTACACATTTCACTGCACACGTTTGTGTACACTGAAATTTTACATTGAGAGCTTCTCAATCTCACGGCGTGAATCAGACAAGCTTCGACTGTATTTATCGTTTTCCAACCCCTTGATCCTATCGATCGATGTCAATACTGGACAATTCAATAATAATACTACAACGTTATTATTTTATACTCTGTCGAAAAAAATACTATGATTTATGCGGACTGTCCCGTCCACATACGGACAAATCTATTTTGGAATTCATTACTGTCCGTTCGTTATACATTAAATCGACGAAAGGGTTGGGTTCGCGTCACCAATGCACACGTCACAACGAAATCCAATATATTATTATTATTACCTACCTCGATGCACGCCGAGTCGAATCCTGTGTGTATCTACACAAAACTTACACAATAATAATAATAGTAATATGTCGGGTGATATTGCGTTACGTTTGTTTTTTTTTTCAACAGGGGATGTTAGAATGTTTATGTACATATATTATATTGCCGGGTAAGTTTAATGTACACAGATCCGTTATTCGTATTGATTAAACGTGATGACTGTCAAAGGATTGAAGGGGAAGCCGTACGTATACACTACAACAGGGGCTGTGCATATATACTCTAATAACCCATCGGCAGCGGTTTACGGTGGCGGTATGGACATCCATCAACGCAGATTCTCGCAAGCTGCCCCCTTTGCCGACAGCGATACCAGTGCAACATCTATACATTTATATATATATATAGGTATATAATATTTATATTGACGTGGATTGATTGCGTTCAGCGCGGGTTCTCGCAGGTGAATCCAAAATAACCAAATCGCATATACGCCGACAGGCCTATGATGCACCCCCTCTTGAAAATTATATTATAAGCGCTACTGCGGCAGCCTCTATTATATAATTATCTCAATATTTCTCTCTCTCTACTGTTTTATTGAAAAATTTAAGCATATCTCTGCCTGGATGACAGTATTTGTATATGCTATGATAACACTATTGCACAGAGCCCAGTTACTGAGAAAATTAAGAATAGGTGGTAGATAGAAAGCGAAGTGGGCTGATATTATTAACGAATGGAACCATGAATGTGAAGTGAAGGGATAGCGTGGTATGTAGTGACGAACGGAGAAATAATAGAATATGAAGAAAAACGATTAGGGTAGCCAACCCCTGTTATGTTGGATAAAGTGAAATAGAAAATAATACCATAACATGACCGACGATTTAGTAATTGAAATAGCAGTGATGAAATGAAATGTCAATTTTCCAATAAGCAACTTCAATTGGACTTGCTGTCAAAACAAGTACCGTGAACGTCGAAAGGAGGATTTACTTCGACAGTAAAAATCCTCTTTCGCTATTAAAGTCTTATACAAAGTTGTGCATCGAAGCTGTTAAAAGTTATTATATGATTTAAGAATCGAAACGTCTATTACTTTTTTATTGAGACATAGACATACTTCGAAAAATGTATTATTTATTCATTTATTTGAATATAAGTGAACTGCAAAATTATAAAAATTATGAATAATTATGGTTTTTATATTTTTTTTATAACTACAATTAGGTTTTACAATGCTCGTATGACGGATTTCCTGAATTCTCTATAAATAGGATCATAAAATAGTATTTGAATATTTCATACCTCGATTTATATTATCGTATGGTTTAATAGGCCTTACAAATCGAAAGCGGTCATCATAAATATGAGTCTCTTAGACAACTCGCTTTATATATTATTATACTCAAAATTTGTTTATTATTTTACTCTTTGTACCTATATATATATACATATATAGTTTACTGTGTTATTTGTATTCCGGTCAAAGACGAAGTTCGGTTAGTATAATATTTGAACTGAATACGTCAAACTTTAAGGATAACGCAAACATGTTACTAAACAAATTTAACTAAACAAAAAGTTCATAATATAATCCAAGATCGACCCCTATCGTCCGTTTGAAAATCAACATTATTATCAGTTTGTGAATAGGTCAAACATAATATCGACTGATGGTAATCTTCCAAAAGAACAAAATGTATAATGTATCCAGTAAGGGTTTCGATTAAACTAACATTACATTTACTATGACCTAAAAGACTCCTAAGAATCATACACCTAATTTAACGAAAACGCAATTTTTTTACTATTAAAATGTTTAGATAATAAGTCAATCTAAATAGTTTAACATTTCAAAATAACACAGCCAATAAAAATAATTGTGATGAATCTAAATGATAATTAACCTAACTTAAAAAGTACTGGCAGCATAATATGTACTATGCTTATTATGTTTATTACACATAGAGCCATACTTTTACTAGTATTGTAGGTATTTAAAAAAACATAACTAAAACTTCTAAATAAAATCCAAAGAAAACATACTGTTTTATTATGCTTAAATGTTCGTAAAAAAAAAAATAACAATGAAATACTGCGTTACTTATAATTTGGTAATGGAAATTTTCGTACACAAGTAACGCTGAAACATAACAAGCACATCATATTTTATACCGGTGGTGTAATGAAAATATTTTAAGCTCTTTGGCCAAGTACTCTGATACCTACCCACGATCGTATTTGCCCCAGAGGCCATATCAATCTCGGTTATAAAAGCGCAAACCAGCACAAAAAGTTTGGTAAAAAATTGTTTACAACAAATAGGTTCAGTCTACTTAAAACCTAACGGCTAAAATGATAAAACATGGAACATGCTTTAGTCTGCTGGCTCTTAAATAATAATTATTTCCGACCTATAATCTCCTTGCGACGTATGATGATAGTATAGTCTTAATTTTATGTTGTTGCCAAATGTTCTTTAGTAGTTTTTTAATATTTGGCCTTAATCGGTTTATAGGCAACATTCACCTGGTCAGTTATTTTGGATAAATTTAACCATTCATTTAATTGTGCTAATTTTTTATTTAATTTCATTAATTGGCCAGGACATATTATATACAAATGTAATATATATATTATATAAAAAAAGCAACCGCCAGATCGCACCACTTTCGCGCTACTTTCGTGACGCTATATTGTGTCGTTTTCGAGCTGGGGGCCTGTTTTATGCTAAAAAATAACTCGATAACCAACTCTGCATCAGACCTATTTATATATTTTATGTAAATACAATTATATGTTTTCTTTTTTTTTGATACTGTTGAAAAATATATGTTTTTATTTTTTGCTTTTAATCAGAAAATAAGTTTAAAAAACTAGACACAGCGACTGTTCTACTTGCTATAAATCATCAAAGCGAGATGTCAGACGTCAGTTGATAAGATAACGCCAATAACCAACGAGTAACTTTTAAATTAATAAAAGAAACTATAAGGATATAAGCTTGTTCTGATCAAATTTGTTCATTATAATTTTATCGTAGGAATAATTAATAATATTATGTCTGTATGCAACTTTATACCGATCTGACGGCTAAAACTTACCCAGGCATAATTTTAGGATCATTATTATTTATACTAGTCGACAAAATAATGTTAAATTATCGACGCTTTCTTGTTTCACACGTACATCAACAGCTGGTACCTAACATAAATCGGTTGCTCGCGGTCACCTGTCAAAACTTTATGAAATCTCGACCCTTAACTTATTTAACCTTGTCACTAAAACAATATAACCGGCTATATATGGCTTCCCTTATTGTTCTCCACTTTAGGATAGTATCATTACAAATTTCCAATGCAGGCAGTAAACTTCGTACAGTAGTCGTTTTAGTTAAAAACATTATTTATCGAGGCTTTTGCAACCGTATAGCCAAAACCCCTCAAAATAAATTATAAAATCCGTAAATCGAAATGAATCTTAGGACGTAAAACTCGATACATCCAAAACTCGAATTGATTTACGTTTTAACCCATACGACATATTATTACAAGGAGTGTTAATTTTTCATAATTTAAGACACTGTGTTCGGTAGCCTACCACATGTTTAATAATTATAACTGACTATAGTTAATACAATTCAGACTTAAGAAACGTCTAAGTGTCCTCTTGCCCCGATGTCAATCCTTTTTTTTTTTGTACGGGTAGTTTTTTATAGCCTGATATTTATTGCGTCTGGTATTCGTATGTCTTTGACCCCACATATTTGAGAAAAAATGGTAATCATATTTATTCAAATGCAAAAGGCGTAACTATTCAAAATTTGAATTACATTTAAAATTACAATTTTTCGATTGCATTTTTTTAATAATTAAATTGCATTTAATCAGTATTTTTTGTAATGTCATTATTTAAAAATTAAATTATTCAAGACAACCCGAAACCCCAACCGTATTTTTCTTTTAAGCATCCAAAACTATGTATCTCGATTTTAATCTTTCGGGTACTTAGCCAACGAACATCAACGGTTTTTTCCAAATCTTTTCATTATCTTCATTTACCTAATTTTCGCCGTATAATTTTAAAGTAAAATAACTATACAAGTTAATGTGGATAATTTATAACACGGCAGAATACTTACGACACTCCCTAGTCATGATAACAAGGTGCAACTGTTAATTCTCGACCAATTGTTACATGGTACATTACGACACCACTAGTTCGAGAAAACCTGGTTGCAACTACATATAAATACCGGTAAGAAACAAGCGAGCCAGTCAGTATAGCTACGACAGCGGAATCGTAATTATCGCTTCGGAGATGGATTCAGCAATGAGTCTGAAACAACTGAATACATGGCTACATCCGAAAATTATAGTCAGTTCCCCTTTTTTTATTGACATATTTAAAAAATCTCCTAGAATTTCTCGAATATCACTTTTCCGTTCCGCTTAATAACTTATTTATTTTAAAAAACTTCACGGAGAAAGGGTTAGATCATTACTAAAGTAACAACTTACCTAATACATCATGCTGTAAAGATCAGTCCGTCTCGGCCAACTACCTTTGAAAACGAATACTTACTTTTCTTCATCAAGCATAAGGTAAACTTTCAACATAATAGCTGAACAAGAAACTCACTCGAAGGACTAGAAAATAATAGTTACTACTGTTCACTTCGATCCTTTAAATTAGACAAGCACACACAAGTAACTACGCAAGTTACAAATGTAATGTATTAGTGGACCCTTTTTGCCCTATTAAATACCGCATAGAAATGTATAATCGGTTACACCCCTAACGATTAATCTGCAATAATTAATTTCATTGTCAGTCATCCGCACTGTTGTTCCGCTTTGGTCTGGGTTCAATAGAATAATCGATAATATCGTTGCTCAGCTCGGAAAATATTAAGGTTTTATTACACAAACATTTATACATTTTAAGTCACAAACAGACCGTCTATTATATTATATTATGCATCCTTAAAATTGCCGTTGTGCACGCCTATGATTGCAATGTAATGGACGCTGTGTGCTAAAACAATTATCCACCAACGAAGAACCCTCACACTAAGAGAAATAAAATGTTAGCATTAAATTAACATTTGCGAACAATTCTATCCACTATGAAAATAGGACTTTCCTGGACTTTTCTTGATTGAACAATTGATCAGGGATTCGAATTGCGCCAGTCGACATAGTGGAGCATTTGAATATACAACCCAGATTTGTCACGTGTACAATATCCGTTGGCGTTACCTATACGTTTATCATTGACTGCTGCAGTAGTCGGGCCTCCTTAGGGGACGTCCGACGTCCAAGTCGGAAACGACAAGCTTTTACAGTGTTATTTGTTTTTGAATAACTTTGCATATATACAAGAAGTCCACAAAAACACAATGTCTGTACAGATTCTAAGTCGGAATAGTTGATCAGAACATAGACACGATACCATGAAGACAGAAGTGATCGATTTGACACGTAGAATAGTTTTACTGAATAATAATTTTAAAAAAAGTAGGACAATTTTAAATAAATAATTAATCAAAGTACAATATAATTAAAACATACTATGTTGAGTTGCAACCATAGACACTTGGTCTTAATATATTAAGTTTTTAGTTGCAAATCAACATATTGTAATACAGATTTGTAGTATTTTTATAGATATCACAAACTTATATGCATTATGCAATATTGCGTACTTCAACTACTAGTCTATTCAGTAGTCGAAGAGGTGATGATCTAGGAAAACAATTCGAGTCCAACTATATAAATATGTCACCACAGCTGTTATCTTAATCGGGGTAAACCTTTTTCTCGAAAAAGTTGTTTCTTTTGTGATAGTATGTACAACATGAATAAACGACAAATTGATGAATTTTATTGCGGATGTGTCAGTTAAACTCTTAAACGGTTAAAACAAAAACAAAAAAATATCTAAAGTTGTTTGCATGGAGGTACTTATTTGCCAAGTCTGCCAGTGAACTCCTCTTATCTGTACATCACCTATTAGAAGAACTGCATGAAGAAAAAAATAATTTATTAACGACAGTGTATGCTTAACAGCTATTATTTATGATGCACTTTAACAAACAAAAAAAAAAGTACAAATAAGCAATGATCTGGGGCAACCCAAACGCGTTGTTGTCTAATCTGTTGTACCACGAACGACCCTTTTTTCAATGCGATTCACCTATGAATGCCTATACACATTACTGTTTTTGTATGTTTAACGATGGTCTACGCTAAATGTATAGGTCCCGGCAGAACCGTATATAAACATTTTACAACCCGGGGCAGGACTTTAATCAACGGCTCCGAACCCCCCCCCCCCATCCTTATGATATCCACGGCCTATATGTTTTCGCCCGGAGCAACAAGTGGTATTTGCCCCTCTCTCCCCCTTATAATATGATCCAGGCTTAGGATATTGAACCAGAGACATCGCACAATAAAAAGCAAAGTTTGTCGTAAACACTAACATGCTCTCCGTTTAACCAGTTTAACGCTGAGGATCAATCATATACTTATGATTTGAATTGATAAACACATAGTGTCCATTGGGAAATAGTGCCAGTGGCTTCGCTTTTGTCGTTCAATGTATTTAAAAATAAATAACTTCTGTGCCGTCGGATTTGATGTTTTATGACTACTCAAACGTGTATTCATTCTTGACCAACGGTCAAGGATGGAAAACTAGACGTCATTATAAAAGCAACCGTAGCTGTTCTAGGGTAATATTTGTGTTAAAGGTGACCTATTGAATGCGTCCATAGATTATTTGAATAACAATTATTTTGAGCTAACAATACCGGTGATATAATCCGGTTTTGTAGTCGCGTGCAGTCACACCGACCGACTTGCAAGGGGTAAAACGAGTATTAGCAATGAACATCAAAAATCTGCAAAGGGTAAATGCGACCAGAAATAATTCACAAACCCGTTTGATAGTTTTAACTTGGGCCAACTAGTTTATGGCATGATTTAGTTACACACCACTGACAACCAAACCCATCGGATCACTTGTTCAAACACTCTGTGTCACGTGCGTTATTGATACTTCGTGAATTTTGCTTGTAAACGCGTTTTGTGAACCAATGGTAAAAAAAATTGTTGGTGAAATATACTTATTAACCTACAGCACGATTTATTAACGCTCCATAGTAGCTGGAATAAGTACGGATGCCTTTTTTAACTGATATAAACCATTTTGAAAAACCAAAATCAGCTCAGGTGAATTTACTATTGGTTCTAAATCTCTAATACATAAGGCCATCATCAATGTAGCACAATAATAGTAGTTTTAAAATGAACTTGAAAAATATCCTCTTTTTTATATTATAGTAATGGACGAAAGAGAAGTAAAATATAATAATGTATTGTTTCAAATATATTCAAGTTATTCTTAGAGTTTTAACTGCAAAAAGCCAACAAGTTTTACAACACCCACTTCAATTGAGCGGAATCAAAATAGCGATAATGTGGTAATACCTAAAATTTGATTTTTTGATTTCGTCCAACGCCTTTTCTTTTATACCCATTTCAAATAAGCCGACATACCTCGCATTTTAACTCTTTTGTTTCAACGTCATCAGTGGCGTAGTTATATTGGACAATGATCACAGGACATGGCTATTCAATTAAATTATTTAACTACCCTTCGTTAATGTTGTTTCTCAATTCTTTCACAAGTTCATTTATGATACAATTCCTTTAAAATTATTTTTAAAGCGTTTAAATTTGTCTAAACTATCTAGGATGTTGAGTTTCCGATTTTTCTTTAGGTTATTCGAACGACTCCATAAAAATTTTGTAAATACCGCCTACCATAGCAAGTCATTCAATGAAATTCCACCAGCTACTAGCAATAAGCGCAATGGATATCATATACGAGGCATCTTAATTTGTGTCCGTCCAGGGAGTCATATCTCCAACGGCTTCACTCTATTTGCTAACCTACACAATAAGACAATATTTTCTAATTAATCCATACATCCGTCCGAATTTTATTGTATATGTGTACGTGATGCGGATACGGTGTCAACCATAGGTTGACCAAACACCTGCAGACGACCCATAACGGGTAGTAGATGGTACACTGTAGCAAAAGCTCAGCGGCAAGTCCCCTTAGGCCTTAATATAATATATTCTACGTGCACTTTGATGTCACCGTTGTTGTTGCTGTTGTACATAATCTATCTCAAAGCTCTCTATACGGTGGCGTTGAATATTGAGTGAGCGCATTACCTAAAGGCTAAATTGCGTGCGCGCCATGTTTATTCATATATTGAGATTTTGGCCACCCTCGGCGCAACGACAATGGCCCCAAAAGGCCGACGACAAATCACTATATCTACCCTTCCCTTGAGGATCAACATTGTAAGACCATTGTGCTCTTGAGACTCTGTGTCGATCACAACCAATTCGGTAATAGATCAACGTACAAGATGATCGGACGCGCATTGATCATCGATCGTCCTCGATCGGCAACGGTATGGTTAAACTCGACCGGAGCGCAAGCAAAGTGTGACTTTTTCTATAGGGCTTCTTCGTGTAGATATATGTATAATGGTATACATTATACAGTGGTTAATAGTAGATCGTTAAAAACTAAATTATATACGCATATTATTATGTATGTAAAGTACATTTGTGTATTATGCGTTTTGTCGCCGCGATAATAATGGGCTCGCATTATAGCCGGAGCTATTAATTATTAATTATCTGTGCAGAAATGTGTACTGTGCGCCAGTATGAACTATATAATATTATATACCTAGTCCTATAATAGTGTGTAATATTTAACTGTGCCTCATGTCCTCACCGATATAAATTATCGACCATTTACTGTAACTGTTTTACATTACAATATGTTGAACAGAAAATTAATCGATTAAATGAAAAATAAAATAAGTAAACACTTATAAAAAATAATTTATTATTAATATATAGTATACTATAGCAGTACAAACAGAATAATATAGTATAAATTTATACCTACTGCGCGTTTGTTTGAGTTTACAGTAATAAATTATGTTTTGGCTGGAATTTAAAATCCATATAAACTATTGTTAAAACCACAACTTTCTCAAAAATTTGTTTTTTTTTTTCGATAAACTAATTTTATAAAACTCCAGATATAATTATTATATGTATTTGTGTATGGGTTTTTAAATCCACAGTGATCTTACACGCAAAACAGTTATATTGTCGACCGGTAAACTTAAATTTCTCGTATGTGAAAAAAAAAACATTTTTGCGGTTTAGCTGTTTTAATGTCACCTAGTACCATTATCACATTTCTTCCGACTAGCTTTTCTAAGGGTTTTATTACAAAGGAACTCAGGAGATAAAAGTTCGATCGGTCGTCAGTGCAGTGCTTGAAAATTAACTAACTTGATGCAAAGTCAATGTCGTTAATCAAAACCACAGTACAAAAACTCCAACAAGTGTTTTTGAGATTTGTGATATCGACTGTGGTAGCACAAGGCACGTTGTATTATTATCTTAAGACCTCAAACTATTGTGACTATACTGGAAGCCGGCAACGTGTTTCAGCTGGCTTGACTGCTTTTTGTATTTTTTTTTTTTTATTAAAATGCAAATAACTGTTGTTGTGGGAATCAAACACTTGCTTGCGAGTGTGTGTTATTATTAAAAAAAATAAGTGTTCTGGCAAGAAGTGCCTATGTAAAACCCCTCGACAATATGCAAATGTCACATCCATTTAAGTACATTTTTGGTTTTGCACGCTTCGAGCCGGTTTTGGCCATTTAAGACAAATTCTGAAATTTCACCGCAGTCGGTGGCCAGTGTATGACATCTTACAAGCTTCTGTTACTATATGTCTGACAACGACCATAATTCTGTGATAGGGTGGCACAAGTTTATGTGTAACTTTTGGGAAAATCCATTTTAATGACAGCAATCAATAGCAATCATAGCCAAATAATGAAACCACCCAGAAATACCATATTCTGCCTCAACGTGTAATACTTATTGGTCATTTTAAAAAACCAAAATTGACACAAAGTTACATATTATCCTACAACAGCTATCGTGCTGGCTGTTAAATAAATATCGTGTGAAACCGTAAGACACAATATTGTGTTACGCGAAAATTTAACGAATACGAATACCTAATAATAATAATATAAGTTGATAAAAAGTGACCTGAAAAAAAGTAAGTCTTATAATCATCGACGTACCGTCTAGCCACATGTCGGTGGAAAAAAAACGGTTCGAAGAGTAAATCCGACCGACGTGTGGATAATATTATTTGTTTTAAGATTTATTGTTTTTTTTGAAGAAGAAGAAGAACATTTTTTAGATATTATTAATTCTCCACCATAAGATGTATAATATTGTATATTATAATGTTCATTTTTTTAAACTTGTAAAGTTACTGTGCTGTTATTGTATTTCTAATACATTAACTTAACTTTAATTTAATTACAATACTTTCGATGCGGAATTATGGTTTTTTAATCAAGTGTTTAAATAGTTTAAGCCTGGACATTTAATTAAGCCTTCTCGATCAACGTTTTTTTTATCTCCTGATAAATAAATGTGTATATTTAAACTTCTATTGGTCTAATATAAGACCTTCATTTTTTTGAAATTTGTATCAGTTATATTTACCCCAAAAATAGAGGTTTCTTATGTTATTTTTCACGAAAAATGGATTTCGACCAGTTTTAAACTTCTGAAATTTTTATCATTAAATCAGAGACTCAAGTCAAATCCTTTAGCCTAAAAACGGTAATGAACCGAGATTTATTTATATATTTTTTTCAAAATCTAAAAAAAAACATGTATAATTTCATTTTAAATTTATTCGTTAGGCAAATTTTTCACTTTTTACTCACAAAATATGAAAAATATCAAATTTTACCAAGACATGTTTTATTTAATTTGCTTAGATAAAAAAACTGAAATTAAACAAAAATAATATAAAAAACTTTTATTTTTGGGGTCTATATGAGTGATAAAAATGTCAAAAAAATGGAGGTCTTATATTAGACCAATTAGAGGATTATAAAAAAAATGTCAAAAAATGTTGAGGAAGTCGGGCCGATGACCGCGTGGTTTGATTCAGAATGTATAAGTATTTTTTTTTTTTTTTTACCCTTTCCAGCGGCAATTAAACCAGTTTTTTTTCGTTGCCTCCTAGTTCATTTATAATAATAGTTCCCATATGCTGCAACGCACAAATGTACTTTTTTAATCGGCATTTATTATTATTATTTTTAATTTGGAGCGTCTGTTAGTCACGACGAGACTTGATACATATATTTTACTGTCAAAACCGGTGGTTTCCCATAAAAACAATTATAATTGTCGTTTGTTAGCATAAAGTAACGACCCGCTGTGGTACTCGCGCACTTCGATAATGGTAATAATTATTACTATGAGGTATTTTGTAATTATTAATCATCGAACACCAGTGGCGGCGTAGATGGCACGCACTAGAACGATTTATCGTTTTCAATTTATTTATTATTATTCAGCGGTTGACTGTTTAATCGCCACCACGAGTGCACAGTAGTTAATAAATTCAATATTTCATTGTTTACAGTTTACTAAATCAAATAAAAAGTTTTATTATTCAATTATTGTTTTATGAGAAAAATGCTACGTTATATTATATATTGACTAAAACTAAAAATTATGAAAAAAATTTATCAAATTACCTATATTGGACTGATCTTAAGATACGTCCAATGCTCAGTAGTATCTCTATAAATGTATTATATGCGTCATAAAATACTATTTAAATTTTATAATCCAAAAAACTGGACAAAATAAGATTTTTTTTTATTTACAAAAATACACAACAAAACGAAAAAAGTTTAACTTATTTCAAAGTTGGTGAAGTTTGATTAAATGGGTTAAGTGTTAAAAAATCCTGAGTAGATCTACACTCTGCAACAGTAATAATAATATAATAAACCGCGTTTGGAACACTAAGTTTTACTTTGGTTGGTCAGAAGCTTATTGCAGAAAAAATTATTAGTAAAACGATAAATAAGAACAAAAACCGAGCCTAATTAACTATTATTAATTGATGTACTGTTTTTTTTTTTAAATCTGTTTGCAACAAAATGTAGTTAATCTATCTTATCATCTTACAAACGATTTATAAGATTTGTCTCTGCGTTTATTATCGACTTCGAAGTATTCGTATTAAGTACAAAAGTACTGTTTCGCTCCAAAAATTGTTTAGTGTGACACGACGTCAGATAAAGTTCTCCTCTTTTTACTGTAAAAATATGGTGATTTTATAACAATTCCAAGTTCTTTTCCAAACTTTTTTTGTCATTTAAGTTCACTAAAATATAATATATGACAATTTTAAAACCCTATATATGTTATATACGAGTACATGTGTGTGACGCGCTGTCGGAGGCGCAAAACAGTTTGTTGTTGACACGTAAAAAGTACGGCGGCGGTCGGTGTGCAGTTTGTTGCAGCGGCGGTGACGGGTCGTCACCACCGGAAACCACCACCACCTCCGTCCTGCGCCACCGCCTCACCGCTGCCACTCCGTTGACGTCTCGACGGTATAATGTTGTATATTTAATAACGTCCATCACGAGCGGCTCGCCAATTATTATCATATATGGTCGCTAATTATTTATTTATCGAAATCCTTCGATGCGTTAATCCTTTCGGCCGTTGGGCACACGGCGGAGGTGCCGACGGCGTGCACCCGCGTAGACGGCTGTGTGTACAAGGGGGTTTGCAAACAGTTTTTGCGAGCGCGATGCCGAACCGTTTCAAAACCGACCAAAACATTAATCTACACCGCCGCCACCGCTGTTGCCCAGCTTTGGGTATACAACGGACAACGGAAACGTTACGGCGGAACGAAGGGTAGCTGATATGGCCGGTAAACGCGTGGTGTCCTGCGCCACTCCCTGGACGATATGCGGCGTGGGGGTGCAGAACGGGCCGTCGCGGCACGCACGCGCGCGCATATCGCACACGTCGGGGCCTGTCAGACACGCGCACACGCCACACGGCCGCTCTCCCGGGGGCCCCCGAGTGTGATCGACGGCGGCTACAGCAGTGGGGGATAGCTTGCCGTGGCCGGAGGGGTGGAGGAGGAGGAGGAAGAGGTGGAGTCGACGGCCCGCGCCGCTTGCAACGCCACCACCGCCGGAACAGCTGCACACGCCGAGGGGAACCGAACCAGGCCTCGTACGCGTACTAAATATAGACGACGGGCCCCGCCGAGTTTCGTGGACGACCGACACCGACAACGACTGCGATGGCGACGCACAGTCAGTGACGTTGCGGGGATCCCTTCTGTCTAACGTCGGTTCTGTTCTCTCAGTGCGGTGACGAACACTAGTCGAAAACAAACAAAGCGAACCAAAATTATTAACGAAACACACAACAATGTTCAGGTGCTAGTCGTATTTTCAACGCATAGTATAATTTTGTATTAATCATTTCGTTTGTGATCGTTTTTTCGTTTCAACAAATATCAATTATTAAAATTATTATTGTCGTTCGTTTACCGTCACTGAAATAAATATATTTTTTTCGTTTGTCCGAAATTGTCACCGGGAGTTTTTGTCCTAGTTCTCGTCTCGTCGCCAAGAGTAAAACAATAATCACAATATTATTATCATGTTGATGTCCGGCTCCATGACTAATCCGGACACTAGCTTGTTGGGTACGGCCGAAGGCCTGGTCGGCAGCCTGGCCAGCTTGACGGCAGTACCGGGCACCGGCGGCGGCAACAACGGCACCGGCACCGGTAGTCAACAGAAGGACACCACGTGGACCAAGCTGTTTGTCGGCGGCTTACCGTACCACACGACGGACAAATCGCTGCGAGACCACTTCGCCGTTTACGGCGACATCGAAGAAGCCGTAGTCATCACGGACAGGCAGTCCGGCAAGAGCAGAGGATACGGATTTGTGAGTATATATTATTAAAACGTATGATTCGCATATCTGATGTCCGGACAGATGTTCGACTGACAGAAAATTTTACTGTACAATGAATATACCAAGTGTCCAACAAGACTTCTTTCGTCGTTCAGATTGTGGAACGATAATAAAAACAACGAACAAATTTTGCCCCGATTTGCTCGTTCAAGTCCTTTGAATTCGATTAGATACCCGGATATTTCCTACTTTGCGCACGTCTAAGAAGGGACGAAAACCCGGATTTCCTCTTACAAACGTCTCCGGACGATTACTAAAGTCAACTTGTATAAAAACGAATTTTCATTTAAAGTACGATAGAAAAGATAAGGGGTTTTCCCCCAAAATATCTAGCCGAGTTTTTATTTTTTACTTCCACGTACACTAGATGTATTATTATTTTGTATAATATCGCCACAGTCGTTCTGGGACATATTGTGTACATTCCGTTTACACATGTGTGTGCCGTTTATCCTCCGTACCCGTATGTATATATTATAATAATGTGTACGCGGCGACGGTTAGGTCTCGGTTAGGCCGCAAAGAACACACGGTTTGTGACGCCAGTTCCTTTGAAAACATATATACTGTCGTTACAATATTCATAATAATATTACAATAACTCCCTGGTGGGCATTGCTTATGACAAACCCCGCAGCCGTTATCAGTGTTCGGTATCATCAGAATGATAATATACTCAACGTCTAGGCCCGACTGATAGGGCTGTATTCAAAAACAATAACGACGTCTCCAACTCAATTTTTCCTCGCCGCGCCGTAACGCGTTTGTCAACCGTAACACCTTTGCTCTGCCCGAGCATACACAATACACCTAATATATTATGCATAATTTATACACAAACAGCACTATTATCGTTTGCTGGCACGTATACCGAAACCTAGTCACGTCTGGCGATTTTTTTTTTTACCTAAGATCAGCTGTTCCACGTGCGCCCAATCATTTGCGCTGGAAAACGGTCAGCGAGTCTCTCGAGATGATACAGAATCTGTTAAGTTAGAAGAGGCTTCCAGTCGGTTAATATTAGACTTTGATTCTAACACCAGTTTGTCAGTTTAGTGGCGTGAGAAAAATAGTCCATCCGTATGCCTAAGTATTGCAATACCCAACCAAGAACTTTTCTTTTCCAGAGAATCTTTAATTTACAAAAAAAGATAAGTGAAATTTGCAAACTTTTCAACAAAGAATTATAAACTGTTTCTTTTTGCATGATATTTTTATTTTACTTAGACTTTTAACCAATTAAAAACTTGACATTTACTCAAATTCATAATAACAATAAAATATACCCGATAATTGATCTGTCTAATGCCTTAAAGTAAAAAAAAAAAATCCGCAAATTTATACATCATTAAGGCTGTGTTAAATTCGACTGTTCTGATTTAAGTCATTGGCTACTTGCTATTTTAATATTCATATTATACACCACAAATGAATAAAGCCGTCATTATCTACTTATATATGTATGTATTATATATAAAAGTATAGAGTATATGTATCTTTACCGAATATTCATCTGGGGTTGACCGTTACCTGACCTTAGACTGTCATTTGGTTACCAAGCTTTCTTTGTCTGCATAGTTCATAATGAGCTTTGTGACATTTACATTTTTCTGTGTAAACCAATTATTCAAGGAATTTACAGACAATGGGTTTAGTTTTTAATTTCCAGTGACGAGTGCCCTACAATTGAGAAGATGCTCATGCATCCAATATCAATTCAAGTTCCGTGCAGAGTTGGTGGTTTATATTTATAATTTTGGTAGTCTACAAAAAATATTTGCAGATAACTCCCACTGTGAATTTGGACACCGTATTGCAGAATTCACCGTTCAGTACTTACTATTTAACTGGGTGAGGGGAAGGCCGACAATGAACGGATTTTATTATTACCGATAACTGTTGTTCGGAAGCACTCGAGTAACAACAAACGAACGTGTGTATTCTGCGGTCCAGAGAATTGTAGTAATTAAAGTGAAAAGAGTTTAGACCCCATATAGGGTGTAAAAAGCGCGATTTTTCCCCCTTCCGTCCGACGGTGCAATGTACTTGTACTTTAAAACCGCTTCTCGTTAATTGTTATTAATCGTCTCACGGCCGTGTAATTAGCGATTCGTTTGTTCTTTATATTACTTAATTTTCGTACCTACTGTGTTTTACATAATAATATGTATAAAAAGCGGACGAAACCCACGTGTGTGCTGGCAAAACGCAAGATCCGGATCCGACTGTCGTTTAAACAGGGGAAACTATGCAGGCCAACGTTTTTTTTGTACCGGACCCATTGCATGTACTTACAGAATTTCTAGTCTTTAAATTAGCCGCGGTCGGTGGTGTGGACAAATCGTCTTTCCGGTCCAAAATTGCGCCCGGTCTCTCCCCTCTCGTGCCCCAACATTTGTTTCCATTAATTGTATAGGTCTTTTTCATTTACTCGGCCTCAATCGCAATTGCAAATAACACTGGACACACGCATACATGTCGGTATATGCAAGTGCCGTCAGAGAATGACTTCCCCACTCAGATTAGTTTTTAGTGTCCATTCAATGGTCCAATACCTTTGATTCGAAAGTTTGTGACGTTGACTATTAGAAAAATTGAACGGAATATTTGTGATGCTGATCATACATCTAAGATCGACACTGTCGTGTACTTTCGGTGGCGGAAGAATTGCTAACGTTTGCTGCAAATAGACAAATTGTTGACAGTGTCCCTTCGATTATTACCTAATACAATAATATATGCACGATAAACATTGAAGAGCCTCAGGGAAAGGCGACCTATTCGCGTTTTATTAATACCCAATAAATAGATACCATAACCATAAGGGTAGTTTGCTGGGATTAGACCGTCGTAAAAGCGTCTACCCGCCCCAAGAGTACATCATATAGTTGTTTACGTGCTGGCATATATACTATATGGTACATTAAAAACTTAGGTTTATAACCTCAAGTACATACTTAGCTTGCACCGGGGTATATTGTACATAAAACAATGGTTGCTGAACGGCAACCACGTGTGCGATTTTATCCAATATGATATCACGTTACAAACAATATTGTTCTAAGGAATGAACTTTGTTTTTGGCTTTCAGGTGATTATGGGCGACCGACCGGCAGCCGAGAGGGCATGCAAAGAACCCAACCCGATCATCGACGGCCGAAAAGCCAACGTGAACTTGGCCATTTTGGGAGCAAAACCTCGTGGCAATTTACAACCAGGTAAGTCATATAAGCAATATCTTAGAGACTCAAGTATAGGAGCATAGGCATTCACACATTTGGCTCGTTTACTATAACTAAGTTTATGCTCTACCCTCCTTGAATGTGCTTGGACGGCATAATTTATTTATATCTCTATCGCTCATGATTTAAGGCTGGCTAAACAAACATAAAATTTATTTGAGAAGTCACATTAAAATTGAACACAACTCTTCGCTTGCACCCGATACGGATACAAGATACTTAAATAATTATACTTGATACGTGTATCATTACAACATTTTCCACACATTGGTACGGTACATGCAAGTCAATACAATTTATTTTTCCTGACATTTATGCACTTTATTAAAATTATTTAGTAATACGATATTGTTAAATATTATAATATTACTAATGGGATTACTAATTTAATTTTTATAGCTGGTTTATCAACTTGATCAATTCATACCTAATATATTTATACGTCTATCGATTATTTGACGACACATGTGGTACTTGATACACTTTTTTGGATTAAAGTATCATCTATACTTGGAATCGATATTGTTATGTTTTCAATGTATCGCGCTAAAACAAAAACAATCGATTGATAAAATTAAAACGGGTTCGGCCCATCAATAGGAACTCGGACACATGCCCTAATGGCCGTTCGTGTAAAATCTGACAATTTCCACACCAGTCGGCGCCCTGTAACACAGCATTATATTATAGCACCTACATTTCAGAGGCTTTTAGCCCATCTCCCGGGGGAGGTTAACGACCGCCGCGGCCGCTATGAACCAATCATCGATTGCGCATTATAAATTACACCAATATTGCTGTTGCACAAAACTACCTACTACTACCGGTGTACAATAATTATCATACTATGATACGGCTTTTTATATTTGCATTAATGTATAAGGTGTAGTGTTTTTTTTTTTTACTCCGCGTACAAACAAACACACACACGCATCGTGTTAATGTATATAATAATGATATTAATAATATGTTGATATGTATGTATGTATGTATGTATGTATATCATACCGGTGTATATACGAAAACGTGTACAACATACGTTTTTTTCACCTAGTCTAAAAAAACCCAAACGACGGCTGTGGAGGGACCACCGTAACATATGGTTATCCTGTTGGTCTCGTGTGTGTGTGTGTGTGTGTGTGTGTAGCAGTTAGGCACACTGGGTCGGGGTGGAGTATATGTGTGTGTATGTGTGTATAAATGTATATATATTTTTTTTATGCTTAAGCCGTGTGCGAGGTCATTGACACGAAACCAACTGCCCCTGCTGCTCACGGGCCATGCCAAATTAGAACGAACCGGGGAACACTAACCCCGAGTTTTATTTTTGTACGTAACAATCATTCACAGTTGCACGTTCCGTTTCGTATTTATACAACATGTACACACGTCATATGCTGCTTCCCCCTTCGGTGCGGCCGCCGCCGCCGGTGTTGCACCCCCTTAAACCGGATTTAACCATGCCGCTGCAGTTCTCTGTTCATTTCACCCGCTTTATTACTTACACCAGAGACTATTCAACCGAAACAAGTTTTTACTATATGCTATTATTCGAAATATGCATACATGCCGCGTATTCGTATTTTTATATTTTTTTTCATTCTATTATTATTCGAGTATAGGTGCAATGATAATTGTTATTGTTAATACACATGCACGGCGAGATGACGGGCACGCGTTTGCTAGAAATCTACCAGTGACACCGGGGTTGCATTTTTTCTGGAAAAATAAAATAGGGAGAAACTTAAACACCGAGTAACATTCCTTTCTTCTCGCAAATAACTAAAGGAACTAACTAGGGGTTATCAATAACTCTATATGGTTATCAACCTTTTTAAATCAAGAAAAAACTAAATAATAAATTGTTGATAACCGGTTGTAATCAAAACTTTCAGAGTTATCAGCGTTTTGTGTAGGCTAAATAAGGGAGGAGCGGTTGAGCATAGGGTGCAGCTGATAAAAAAAATACTACACTGCACTTCCACTCCCGCCTAGTCATTAAATAACTCTAAAAGTAAAAATGTTTGTAACTGATTATCGACTAATCAAAATTTTCCGAAATAAAAGCTTAATTGGTTGGTTAAAAGCATATATACGTTAACAATAATGTTTCAAAAGAAGTCCATTTGGAAAATACCAAGAGTTTATTAAACTTACTTGCAGCACCATAGAGTTGTCAATGGCTTATACATTGTATAATTATTTTATTTATCATATATAGAACAAATATAATCATACTTAATATTATGTATTTTACGGAAAACTTCAACGTTTGCCCAAAGTTTTTCTACACTTTGAGATTGTCCGTTGACCCAAAGTACAGATAATAGTTTTCGACTTTTTCCGGGCACAACTTTCTCGTACAGCAACTATGTACGAATTTGATCTCTGCACGGCGGCGAAAACAAATTTAGGTTGTGTTCCGGTTTTTTTTCTTTGAAAAAAAACAAAACTAATTAAACTATAAAGCGTATGACTTTTCTGCGAGCCGGGTATATCTTATTCTTTTTTCACAATTTATTTCGGTGATCCTCGGCCGATAGTTTAACGGACTTTGCTAAAGAATATATAGCGAAGAATAGTATAGCGAAACCGATGTATATATATATATATATATATATTTCGTTATTCTACATTATCAGCCGCAATAAAACCAAACCGAAATTAATGAATTCTTCTTATTTACCGCAAGCGCCAAAGTTCCTAGTACAATATTGCTAGCAAAGTCATCCGCATTGTCCTGTACGTTGGTCTGTTAATAAAAAAACTTTTCAAAGTATAATTGAACGATGTTGTGCAAGTTGTGGCAAAACGTTTTATTATATAAATAAAATACCCTTTGAATTCCGTATTTTCCAATAGTACTATGATTTCCGTCGGTTCGCTACTGCGGCGCTAATATGTTTACCAAGAAAAAGGATTGCCGTTATTTGCGTGCATCCCAATTTGATATTATAATGTACATTGTGTATGATGCGAATTTCGAAGACCATAATACGATTACCGGCTTATGCGGTGTTATATAACAACATTGGACGGTTAGGTATTTGGGGAAGAATAATAAATTATATACACACATATCATACATATAAGCAAGTGCGCAAATTGAAACCGACACGACCGGGTAATTGGAGTTTGAGTAAGTTTAAGCATCACGGGGGGAATGCAAGTACGTTAATTAAAAAAAATATAATAATAACAATAAGCGTAATAGGGCTTTTATCCTATAAGTGTCTACTGGCTACGCTAGCAATAATTTCAACATAAAATATTATCAAAAAGGGAAACAGTAGTATTAGCGAAATGAAAAATACCAATAGTTATTTTATCGAATGGTTTTCGATTTAATCGACAATCAACAATAATTAATAACACTTATTTTTTTTTATTATTAAATAGTTTTAAATGTTCAGTTATTTTAACTGAACGAAGTTAAATTAACACAATCTAGCCCTCCTCCTATTTAACATTTTTAAGTTTAAAAGTGATCATTCAAGAATGGTTATCAACGAGTCAACCTTTTCCTAAAACTGTTCCTAATTTAAAGTGGTATTAAAATATGTACGTTATTATTTAAGTTTCAGAATCTGATATGGTATTTTTATATTATTGTAAAATAACATTTACACAAAGGCATTTTCAAAATAAAATATAAATAAAAAATTGCAACTGTTCTCCGAGAAAACGAGTGGATCACATTAACACCCTGAATAATTTCATATCCTAACCCTAACCGTATTACTCGGAAACGGTGTACATAGTGCGGCTAGGCTATTTTTCCAAAATTCAGCTTAGCCACTATCATCATATCGTAGTGAAAAAAAAGTTTCTTCGAGAAATCTCAAAAATGCACACTCCCGCATTTATTATTTACCCAAGTAAGCTGTATTCGGTTTAAGGGTGTACACCGGCAATAAGAACGCATTGGGTTTTCGTTTAATAACCGCCGGGGGGGTTTTAAAAATGCAGTCTCGTTTCGGTCGTAAACACCCGGGCGTCGGTGGCGGCCAGACCGATAAAATGGACGTCACCCCTTCCTTCTCCTCCCTATTCTTCTTCTCTCCCCCCCCCCCCCATTTGGAGCTTCCCGGTCGCTTGCCTTATTCTTCTGCGCTAAACTTCATACCGTACAGTTATACTACCCTTCGGCGCGAGTCTTTCACTTGGACGAGTAACCACGGTAACGGCAAACACATTCGGACACAAAAACCCCGGGAAACGCGGTGACAGAGAGTGCACACATACCTATAATACTCTCTGTTAAGTTTGTACATAACAAGTGAAAACGAATTCCTTTTGATAGCTCATTATTTTCCAAACTTTAAAATACCTGTTTTTTTTTAGATTTATAATAAAAAATACAACAGCACAAGGCGCTGACAAATCATGTCCGAGTTGGTTTCTGCTCTTAAATTTGCCACCATGAAAATCTTATCCCGAGTGCGACAAAACGTTTAGTAACAAAAAAGTATTATTCATTCTTTTAACGAATAGTAGAATTTGTGTCGAACCTGTTGGATTCGCCGGCAACGAATTTTACTCACGATTTATTTCGCTCAAATTCGTTTATAAAAACCTTTCGTGTTCGTTCCGTTTTCAGAATACTAATACAGTTTCTTATATATCATCCCCTTTAGTATCTAAGTTCGGTATATTTGATGTGACGAATGCAACGTCGGAACGGCCAATTCTTCTCTACGTTCTACCTCGCGAACCCTTTTATTTTTTATTACCATAATATTTGAACGTTCAATTGTAATACCCGGAATTATTTTTCCGGTGTCCAAGAAACTCTGATTGAGATGAGTATATACTATTTTTCAATTTTGATATTGTATAGTTTACATACATATCCAATTCGGATACACATTTACAAGTTGTATATAAAATAAGAATTTATATGACTAAATATAACGTTATTTTTGTATGAAAATTCTAACTCTAGTGGTTACAGTGAACGGTTACACTCCTAATCTTCTTGTTAGGTTGATTGATTGCTAGTATACAAACAAGAGTTTAATGAAAACAAATAAATTGCGAATCAAAGTAGCCCCATACAAAAAGGATCGGATCGAGCTACGTCGCCATATTATAATAGTTATTTTGTTTACATTCGACTTTAAACCTCTCTCGATCAATAAAACGTCAACCATTCTCGCTCATTCCCCCTTGAAGCCTCATTAAATGTATCAAAAAAAAAAAAAAAAAAAATAGTATTTAAAACACCAGTCGACTTTTAAGTTCTAACTAACGCTGCATTTACTTTAAGACAATTCAAATTTTAATAAATACCCGTCTCGGTCGGAGTTTCAGTGGCCATGTAGAATTTTTCAAGTGGTGCTAAACCACTGTAATCTAATAAATATAGACCACCACCCTCATAAATCTGTAAGTTATAGTGGGTGCTTAAGCACTCATTTGACTGTGCAATATCCGTCGGGTATGAATATAAAATTACTCGCACGGAACGAATGATCAGTAATAATTTGTCGGTGTTTCATTATTATATTTTTAACCTTTCATCTGAAAAAGTGACGAGGCGGTCGTTGCAGAGTCGTTTATTGTGGGAAAAACTGATTTAGCGGCACAGGGTCCGCAGTATTCGGGAAAAGGGACCCGAGGGAAACATAATGTAATTCGTTGGAAGTGATTTTCGGCGGACTGGGTACATGGCCGGCGGGGTCGGCGGTGGCGAAGACGCAACGAGGTGTGTCGAATTCCCGGTTTTCCTTATATATATTTTTTTCTCGAAATGATATACTTACAGCAGAGAGTTATGGCACCTGGCCGTAAACACGCAAGTAACCCTATACCCGGCGGAGTCGACATTAAAGAACTTTCAAAACACTCGCATGTCCCCGTGCGCCACTCCGATACGGTCTCTCTGCACGCGCACACACTTTAAATGATTAAAACGTTAGAGCTTGTATTATGTTACTGTAAGCATACACAAACAGCACCAGTAGCATTCGTCGGCGTATACCGTTTTGCCTCGACAGGGCGAACACTCTGAATAGGCTTTTCTAATCGTTTTGTGTTGTCCGTACTTGTCGCAGTCACTCGACGTGTACTATACTTCATACCTTGGGTACCTACCGTGTCATTACTATAGATTTGCCCACGTGCTGCCACCGCCAACAACCCCTCGGCGTTATTATTTGCTCGTTTAATACCTTACAAAGTACATAATGTATTACATTATTCACTCGCTTCGAGACGTGCGATTGTCGCGACGCCACGGTAATGGAAATATAAGGACAAAACGAATATTTAATATTGTATTATTACCATTATTATAATATACACCCCGAAATTATTGTAAAACATCATTATTACCGCCAGAGTCGAACGCCCAGTATGTGTTTTGGCCGTCGTTTGGGTACAAAATGATTTTTTGCCGTACACAGGCGTTTAGTTTAGCATATAATAATTATCATAGATATTTTTTCCTCGTCAAGTCTTCTTTATCCGACACAAATGAAGTTTCAACGTTTATCAATGTTTCACAGACGATTGGAGTTTTGACATTTGTCACCTTAATAATTATACATCTTTTTATTATTATAAAAAGATAATAAATATTATAAAAAAAAGTATTATTTTGATTAAATATGAAAATTAAAAAAAAAAACCAAACGGCTTTTATCACAGAACAAAATAAATTATATTTACATTTGCTCGCGGTAAAAAAAAACATTAATGCGAATATGCGTTGATAAAAAATGTATTTGGTGTCCGACGTTCATAGTGGTTAGACGGTTCATAGCGCTCTTAAAGCCTATACTAATATATTAATTATTTAGTCACATGCGCCTATGTGCAGCAAACCTAACCAATATCATGTTCGTTTGTAATCTGTTATGTAAGCAAAAATCAAAAGTGACGTTTGCGGGTCAAACTAAAAAAACCCTCTTCTATTATCGGCTGCGGTAATCTACTCTTTTCGCAATTATACCATCCGAATACCGATCGAAAAACATAAACCATTAGACTATTTATTTCAAACAATTATGGTTATGATTATTTATTATTCTTGTATCTGTTTAGATACAAGTACAAGTGCGATACCCAACAATCCGTTTGAATGTGATACATTTTAATGATTTATTTGTTTTTTCCGAACGACAGTCAATAATAATAATTGTTCTATAAACATACCGTGTTTCACTGATGACGAACAGTCACAATATTCCTATTGTGTATAATTTTAATATTATCTTGCTCATGAGATATCGTGTAATTAGAAATTATGTTGTCGGGCCGGTACATTCCTCGCAAACTTGTGAAATAGGGCCGTTAAACGAACGACAAATAGATGTGTGAGTAATATTATAAATATATTATATACTATCACATAATATCGTATTCTGAATTTCCACAAGATCAAAATACCCGATAGTAATAGATAGTAGTAAGCGTCAAGTGTAAACATGAACGCGTGAGCGAATTAAGTCTCAAAGAAACCATCGAATATTACTTAAAGTTCAAAGTTATATACGGTACCGCTTTTAATTAAAGCAAGACGTATTATGTTACTTAAGATTTAATTTGTTGAATACCAGACGCGGATATATACGTACAGCCTTTTATATAATATATATATATATATATATATATACATATATATATCTTTTTTATGTTAACAACCATAATCGGTAGTTAATGATGACAACTGGGGCTTACATCAAAATTTGGTTCTATGTTGAAAAACAAATAGACTACCATTAAATAATATTTCATTACTTTTAACACTTCGATCCATCAGAAAATAGTTTTCTTGTAATTAAAAAAAAAAGTGTATGCTAAGTATGTAAAAAGTAATCCATTTTAACCCGGAACAGGTTTTATGTGATAGAGTGAACTGGTAAAAAGTGTCACGGTGTTTAAGACCGAAAATCTATTACAGTGACGTTTGCACTCGGTACGCTCAAAATGGCAGGTAACTAAAATATAAACTCAAATTGCGCACCAAAAGTTGAATATTTACTTTATTAACTGCTATTCCGAGTCTAGCAGTATGCTAGAACTTAATTTTTTTTTAAATTAATTTACTTGATGTATTTAATTTTATTATGGGTATTTACAAATTGCATTGGACAATCGCAACTAATACGATACACACCGTCGTGAGTTCTTTCTATTATACAATTTCAAGGCGGGTTAATTGAGTACGATCGGCGAGGACTGTTAAAAACCTTGGTCGTTCTTCTAATTATTACAATATGCATAACAAAAACTATGACAATCCGCAGTGATTTGTTGAAGACAGCCGCCCTACCTAAAAATTATTTATTCATTTATAAACGAATATTCGTTTTGTAGTGTTAAGTACGGAGGTAATGTACCAAAATCTAATCCAAATCCGATTGACACAGAAAAAACAATTTTAACATAATTTTTTTTCGCGGTCAAGTCTATACAGGTTGTACAGCGGCGTTTTTTATGTTTACCTATTTTGAATACTGTTTTTTAAAATTTTTATTGCGTCACAAAACCAGCGTCGGTCAAAAAACAAAATCATGATTTCATTTTCTTTCGAAAATCCAATATCGTCAATATGTTATTTTTTTTGTTTTTAGTTTAGCCCATGAACGACTGCGTGTAATATGTATAATTTGCGGTGTTTTTTAGTTGTGTGTGTGGTGTACCAGTAGTCGATACCATTTTGTTTTAATTTATTAATAGCGAAGGCCAAGGCGAGACGCGACGCATATGCAGACGTACATGTGCTAAACACTCGGCGTGCACACCGACAAATGCGCACCTCATTTAGGTAACACGTTGTTATTATTATTATTATTAGGCACAATAACGCGCGGCTATTAGGCCGAACAGTTTTGTATTTTGTTATGCAAATTCTAAAGGGAATTCTAAAAAACGGTTCTTCGAACGCGCGTTCCTTTTGTAACGACAGTCGACACAAACGCGTGCGACCATTTAGAGCAAATGAACGTCCCAAGTTGTCGGCCGGCAAAAACATCGAAAATATTGAGCGCTTTTAAGTACTGTATTTATAATTTTGGATTTGACATCTCTGCGACGACCGCCACACTGTAATCTCAAACACGCTTGACTGCAAGTCGATTTGAACGTCGTCGCACGTCGACATGTTTAAATATAGACTTCCTCTTTTTTTTTTTGTTTTTCCTACTTAATATATATATATGTATAAGGTACACACCGTTGTATAGATAGGACGTCGTGTCGGTTGTCGCGCGAACTGACGTCGTCGCACAATGTTTGTACGGTGTGCTTGTTTCTTGAAATAAACTTGGTCAGAAATAAATTGGACCAAGCTCAAACGGTTCAGGTGCACGTGCCATGCCGACCGTCGTCGAGCCTCGTTTGACTTCTTCGTCTTATTTATTTATTATACGGTGTAATTATACCAAACTCTACCATCGCTGGAGTCCAAGTGGCATCCGGATGGATCGTTCTAGGAGTGACTAATATAGTAGAAATGTAATTAAAAGATGGGAGATACGGTCTTATGACATGAATACACGTCTATTTTGACACGTGTGCGTCTATAAAATGTATATACATTACATTAAACGTATGTTAACGAAATCAAGGATTACAGTTTCGCATAACAACTACAAAATTAATGATTACAATGCAAATACAATTTACTACATGATAATTAAAGAATTTATTTCCCACTATAAGTGGGATTCCTTCTTATTATAACTTTACAGTATTTAATATCATAGTGATTTATAGTAATGCACCATTATTCATTAGTTTAATAATATAAAACAATATTTTACAAATTCAAACGTCCTCGTTCCATCGCACTTCGCGCGGGCATGTTTTCTCTGCAAGGGTCACCGGAATCTCATATGGGTTCATTTATAAACTTTTAATCATAGTGGCGCCCTCCAGTGGACAGTTGCGATTAAAGCCGAAGTCCTCGATTATTTTATAACCATACTAGACAGGTATTTTTTGACGAATCTTCTAGATTTGTAACTTTTGTAAATATCGTCGACCGCTTCGTCTGGGAAGGTGCTAAAGCGATTACCAGGAGGAAAGGGATTTGGCGCTAATTCGGCTTCGTTTTACACTGGCTGGTTGTTAACCCCGGGGTGTACGATTTCGGCAAACGCACCCTTCTGGATTGATTTGCGCTTATTCGACCCATACTCTCGTTTCAACCCCGTTCACCAACAGCTGCGGTTAGCCGTTTTGCTTTAAACATGAAATTATGTTTAGGTGTTAAAGCTGCTAACTCGGTTTGACGATTTAAATATTTCGTTTTTTACGACACACCACAAGGGCGGGAACTCGCCCAATGGTTCAAATGATCAGAGGCTTATTTACAAAAAAAATTCATCTAAACCTTATTTACTATACGAAATTTACTGAAAATAGCAAAATACTATTTTTTCACAGTTCCACTTGGAACTTACAAACTTGGCTTACAAACTTTTTATTTGAAATCAATATTTTTCCTATTCTTTTGTTCACAGAACCACATTCATTTTTTGTTACATTAAATTGTTATTTAAGTTGGTTTACGGTTCATTTCTAACAGCATGTAGTATATATTTTGTGGTTTTAAATGCAAATTTTTAGTATTTAAAAAAATGTACTGGCCGTTTCATCGATAACGTGCCGATCAATCGAACACTGTCAATATTCTGTTCTTTCTAAAATAGCTTAAGGTCAGATACGGTTAGAAACGTTGAACAGATTCCGGTTGTCGTCGTGAAGTGTCAAAATTCGGTTTGTTTTTTTTTTAACGTATATTATAGAACATAGATAGGTAGGTGTACATTTTAAAATAACATTAATAGAATTTTTGGACCGTTTTCAAAGCGATTTCCTGCGTGTGTTTGTTCTCCTTCGTGACCAAATAAAATACAATATTATTAGTCTTCACGTGGTGGTAAAGCGACTTAGATGCGACCCTAGAAATAACACGACCACGTCATTCCAGTATGGCCCCAACCGAGCTCTTGGCAACACTTGGTTGTCGGCTATTTTTGTACTCGGGTCACAATGACTTTTTTTTCCGTCGTCAACACTGAACAGCTTATGGGCAAACCGGTGATACCGCACAGGCAGCCAGTAAACGCATACCTATTCTAAAGGCTTGTATATTCCAACAAGTCACACGCATACATAAACACTTATCGTAGTTGCTACTGGCTGCGAACGACCGCCGACGCTGCCAAGTACTCGACGGCACATGTGCTAAACAGCCACTATAAAAAAACACCATACAAAACAATTTCACAAAAAAACGAATCGAATAAAACGACCTTTTTTGTATTGTTTAAACTTACTTTAATAAATTTTGCGAATTTCTTTCGTGAAAAAAAAATATACTAAAGAAATACGATTGGCTAAAGACATGTTGTTCTGTTTTTTGAAAGAAACCCATTGAAGTGATTAGGAGCAAAATTATTACAAGTGGTATTTTACCTAAAACTATACTTGAACTCAATAACTCCACATATGAGTTATTTGCATACAAATTTTTTAAGATGCCATTGAAAATAAAATCATGCAAACCTTTCTTTTTATTGTAGCAATGATGAAGATTTACAAAACAAATCGAAATAAATATGTAGTATATCTAATATTATAACAATTTGATGTAATAAGTTAGTAGTAGGTACAAATAGCGCTTATACAATTAAAACATTTATTAAAAGCTCCGTTATAACATTAATTATTCATCGCCGTAATTAGAACATGACGTTTGGGGATTTCACTTTAATTTGTCTTAAATAATATAAAAGGGGTGAACCGTCTGCCACTAATAAATTACACAACTGAAATTATTTCTAATTGATTTAGTTCGAGATTTCACAATTATTACAATATAATATCTGTCAAGTTTTATAATACAATTATTCGAATTTCTAATTGTATTATCGCCAAAACGCAAAGTTATAAATTTACTTTCAGACTTTACCACACCTTGTAACAAACGGTAAAGTACCATAACGGTTTTGATAATATTTGTGTCAATTATTATATTCAACCATCTTAATAGACTTATAAACGGTGGTTTAGTGTTTTTTTTTACCAATGTGATTTCCCTAGTGACTGAATATAGTTTTTGGTTAGGTACAAAGGTAGTTAAATTGTGTAGTGCTATGCCATGAAATTAAAAACAATTTTTTTTTTTATAAAAAAAAAACATTAATTTAACGGAAAATTTCTTTAAGCTTTTTTTAATTTTCGAATCGAGAAGCCTAGCAACAAAAAACTATTGTATACATTTTCTTCATTGATTTTGGTTGTTATAATATATTGTAATAAATAAACCCAAAAGACTTTGTGAAATCAATATTGCTTTTTGTCACTGAATGTGTGATAAACGTTGAATATTAGTAGGTAAAATATAGTTTGGGATTTTGTGTTTGTTTTATAATAGTGTTTTGTATCTGACATCATAAGCCCATTTTTATTTTTTTTAGTGACTAAAAATGGTATCAGTCCATATTACAATCCTAATTGAATCAGTAATTTTTTAAAGAACGTAAGACGTCATGAATATCAAATTTGTTTTCAACATTTTATGATAGACCTAAAGTGGTACACAGCTTTGAGCTTCCGACGATATTTAAAACATCTGGGTCCTATCGTGACTAACCTATGTTGTTTCGCAGATGACTGATTAAATTATTCAAATTTAAGAATATGAGCTGTTACCCAAAAGTCCCTCGTGTGGGCTGCAATGTTAGCAAATTTCTATAATATTTTAAGATATATTTATTCTGAATAGAATAATTTATTATGTGAATTCGGAATTAGTGGTTTTGCGTTTATACATTTCTATAAGGTTTCTGTCTCAACGGCTATAGGTTTTAGAGGTTTAAATATTATACTTGCTCCGCGCTTACACTAAATACCACAGTAAACGAAAACGAATAGTGATACATTTCACTATTGGCCGTTTTTGGCGTTGTATAATGTTTAATTATTTATTTTTATTTTACAGCGTTCGCGTTCCCGAGTCTAAGAGCCGGATACTCCGCTGTGTTACCTAGCCAATTCGGGTAAGTCGATTTCCGTTTTCTCAAATGCTTATGCACACTTTAATTTACAATGTTATACAATATAAAACAATATCTACCCTACGCCTAATGAATACAAAAATATGTATGCGTCCAGAAAAGTACGAATTTTCTTTTA
Source organism: Adelges cooleyi (assembly GCF_023614345.1). Classification (NCBI taxonomy): domain Eukaryota; kingdom Metazoa; phylum Arthropoda; class Insecta; order Hemiptera; family Adelgidae; genus Adelges; species Adelges cooleyi. The sequence continues at coordinate 4,920,291 of NW_026095751.1, forward strand.
ATATCACATTTGGTCGTTCGATGTTGGGATCATTTTTATAGAGAATCAAAATAATTTTTTTTTTTAAAGAAAGATGTTACTGTAAAGAGAAACAAATTAACGATTATTGCGATTTATTTTTTTTTAATAACCCATTTGTTTTCCTTTTAAGTATGTTGCGGGCTGGCACCAACCCAATAAAATAAGGGTTTGGCCCGAATTCAAATGTATGCAACAATGTTTGGAGGCACGCAATGTTATGTAATCGGTCAAGTTTTGATTATAATTTTGTTTTTTAATTTCCTAGATAAAATACACACAAACCAATTAGGCTTAGGTTCCACTTTTACGAAATGAATTACGGACTCGGTCAGAGGTTTATACAGGCTCGACCGCGGGGCTGTGGCCTGTAGAGCCAAATGATACTTAAGAGTATAGCGGATTGTTCTGGATGGAACGAAATGAGAGAAACCGCACGATATATTCACAAGTAAATCTATTTAAAAGCAGAGTTTCTGAGTTTGAAGATTTTATTTTTTTGTTTTTAGCGAGGCTTTAGCGTTTTTTTGCGATTCTAAAATTTTAATAAACCATAAACAGTTCGATATTTTTGTTGGATATTTTTTTAAACATTGAACGTGTGTTTTGGCGTGTGTGACATGTTTTATATTTGTTGAAAACTAATTTACACGTTATGGTTTGTGGATTTGTGTAGTTAACACACGATGGTTTTTGTCGGTGATATTCGAAATAGTCCACCTAACAACTATTATATTGTTATTATAATAATAAATTACAAGCATTTAGGTTTGGTTTTTTTTTTTATTTGTTTATTATTTTGGTTTAAAACTGAGCGTCGACATCGATGCATATCATAAACAGTAATATAACTTTCGCATTATAATATGCAATTCGTAAAATGACACACATTTCACAAATTTATGTAGTATGGACATACACCCTAAACGAAACCTGCACACCATAGTTAACCAACCAACCGAGACACACATTCGGAGAGCACATAATCGACAGCGACAGTATTATTATAACAAATTCCGAACTCCTTCTCAACTTAAAATTTAAACTGCAATTTTAAATAGTCTGAGAGTTACGTGGACTTTTGGGACACCTGTGTAATTAATTGTGTACAATATATTTTAATTTACAACTATTGCACTTGTATGCGAGAACCGAGAGAAAAAAAAATTACCACCGCCGCCGGTGCTGTACTTGTACAATAAGCGCACATGTTCCATCCACGTGTATTTTGTTTTAGCCTTCGTGCTGCAGTCGTTTCGGCGTGTAGGGTTTTTTTTTATTTTTATCTTGTTCAAAAGGGGGGCCAGAAAACGCACAACTGGGTCAGGCGTAGACGCTTTACGGTGTAAAAAAAACAAAACAAAACAATAGGAAACAATGGGGCACACACACACTCACTCGCACTATTGAGGTTTTCCTGCTATTCATAAATGAATCGCTGCGCCACCCCAAGTATCGTCGTAAACTTTTTCCTGACCCCTCTCGGCTGACACTCCTGCGCTACAATGCATTACTATTATTATTGTATACAACGTCCAGGTTACACCGAATCCGCCAAAGGGTCTTTCTTGCCGGCGAACCGACCGAAAATATTAATATAATAATTGCACGGCCGATAGGTTTTTATATTATTATTGTCATTATGTTCTATCAACGGGCAACGGCGATCAACGCAAAGTGTTTAAGTGCGTTTCCGGCGGAATAAAGTCGAGCAAAGAGAAGACCAAGAGGGAAAAAAGTAAAAATATTATATAATCTCGCCGAAGAAACCGGCGACACGTCTCCGATTAACCACCTCTTCTTAGGTCCACAAACTTCTCAGCCGTTATCTTATATAAATCATTACGGAGTGTATATAATTGAGATTTTCTCGTCCCTCCGCCGCCTTTCCGAGAGCAAATCCCGTTACCGTCTATTGTTTGGGATCGCAAAGGATGTCCGAACAATGGAAACTTTACAACGAATACAATACAATTAATATTATTTCCCCTAAGTCTGTGTGTGTGGATACAAGTTTCCGTGCTCGATACCGTTAGGTCGAAAACGCTATTAAAAATTATCAAAACACATAATATACGTACTATGGCGATGATGATAATAATATTTTGTACCTAAATGTATGTCATTTGCACAGAACAATACACATTACACACACCGTAAACACCCTTTACGTATTTCTTATAATTATTATTACCGTCTTTTATTTACATTCCGCACGCTGCCGCCTATACAGTGAACTCAACACATATTGTTTTATTAAAGTGTACACAACACTTTATACGAAAATCCGCTTTGTTTTTCTTTATTTGTCTTCTTTTTGCAGTAAGTATGATATATCTATGCGCTATCGCACCTGTTCAATTTTATTTTTTTGTTACTCGAATACAATTTTTCGTCGGGTTCCATACACGAAAAAAATGAATACATTAAAGTGATACAACTTTTGTGAGGTTTAAAGACCACACAAAATATGATACTTTTAAAAATTTTAACTCGTGCGTAGCCTTTGTAAACTCTTTCTGATACATGTCGACAATCTACATAAAGAATTCCCCAGTCAGGTAGTTAAAAAGATAGAAAAAAAAACATATAATTTTTCCAAACATCCAATACCTTATCAGCTCCGCATCGAAGTTAAAATAATAGTTTTTCATATACCCAATAAGATAAAAAAAAATTATCTTCTTTAGAAGACTATATTAAAATCCATAGGTACATTATATTTTTATAATTTTGACTAGTATTTTATTTAATTAATCTACACCTAAATCCTAATGTCTGTAAAAGAGTATTATTATCTGTTAAAATTTTAGGACACTGTTACCAAAGATTAGCTTCAACATAGATCGGTTTATTGGACTATTATATTTTCAGTAACACCGATTAAAATCCGTTAAACATACATTAAAACGATTAAGCGCTTAGAAGGTCGCATTTGGTAGTAAAATCGAGTGTCGCGTCACTTTTATTTCATATGAATTTATGCAGTTGTAATTTACAAACAAAACGAAGAGCAACTCAAATTTTCATTAGATGGTTATATATTCGAAAACTGAGGGAAAAGTTCTAAAAAAAAAACTAAAATAATTCTGAAAGATTAGAGAATATTATGTTTATTGTTTTGTTTTGTCTGTTAGTATAAAATAAAATACCACCATTTCACTTGGAGTATTTGGACACGCGTACTACTGATTTCTTTTATAGCCTTTATGTAATCCATTTAATGTAAGATACTTATTTTCTCGAAAAATATTGAAAACTTATAGTTTTTCATTTTAAAAGCAAGAGTTTCAAAAGTTGATAGAGCTCTGAAAAATACTGAAAAAGATAAATATTTGGGAAATTTATAATCACATAAACAAACATTTGTTCAAAAAGAAAAACTACAAAATTATAATTATTTTAAGAAATATTGAGTATCTTACGTTAAATAAATAAATACATATATATATATATATTTAAGTATGCAAACATTGAAGAGATTTATTTTAAAAGTTCAACCAACTACAACACTTATATTTTATTATGTTGGCCGCGGAATACCTAATATTTTATATTTTATATTATATATTATATATTACTATACAACAATATAGTAAACGTGATTCTGGGGAAATGGATGCAGAACAAAAACGCGCTTCTGCTTGGGCGTAGATATGAGGTACGCACGTATGAGCAATAGATTTGCTAAACAATTCGTTACAATAATAATGGCGTTACACTGTTGAACACTTGTTCGTTCTATTTTGTATATTTGCACTCAGAACGTACTTTTTTTTTGTTACTTCGGATTAAATTCAATTAAATCAAACTAGAAAGATAGGTCGTCATAAGCTGTCTCGGCACAAGGGTCAAAGAATACCCATTCCGTTTCCGAATTATTGCGATAGCCTCTGTAAGTACACAACATTTTTTTCGCCACTACTTCAGTTCAATTATGTCCTTTACCGAATCGATGCTTTTCATCTTGGAAGCAAACTAGGCTTTCTCAGTCTTCGCCCATCATGGGTTGTCGGTCGTATTTTATTCAAGCATACATATTCAATCAACCTTTGATACGTTTCGCCGTTTCGCTTGGGTTCATGAATCTGCATATAAACGCTGTTTCTTCGGAATTTATATATACGCCTAATTTATCCTCCTCCGGCTTAGTGCCCGACTCTTTTGTAAAGTCTAGTTTTATTGGCACAATTACAATATATAGTTCTACCGATAGGTACATATTATGTACGCAATATCGAAACGTACAGTACCTAAACAATAAGCCCATAATAAACATGTATATTTGTCTTCGTATATATATGTTTTTTCTCCGTTCCTCCGCGGCCGATGGTTTTAATTGAAAGCGAGAAACAAGCGCAACAAATTGCCGCCGTCAAAGCTTCAAGTCCTCTTTACCCATGCGGCTTACACGTCCCGACCGTGTTCTCGGCACAATAATAATAACAATAATAAAAGAAAATAATAAAAATGAAAATAAAAACTGCGCGACCGGAATACTTCGTCGTATGCACGCAAAATGTGTCAATATACCACTTCACCCCCTTCACTTTATCATACCCGCTTGTTTCTTACACCCTCCGGCTCAACCGTCTAAAAAAAAAAAAAACGCCGAGCTACGCACTAACGAGAGGGAGAGAGTGAGAAAGACAGCAAGAGAGAAATAATGAAAGGAAAAAGAAAAGCGAAGGGTGTGTGTGTGTGTATATCCATTGCGCGCCACGTGCTACGAGGGCGAGGGGGTCGCGCCCGCGATGAGTCATTCGACCGTGTTTTGAGTCATCCTCGTCTACCCTGCACCTCCCCTGGCCTCCCCCGGCCCTCTACTCGCTGACTCTCGGTCACCATCGATCAGTGTGCGTGTGTGTGTGCTCGGCTCGGGTCGGTGCAACCCCATTTTCCGTTTTACACCCCGCGCCGTCACCACACCCCCTTGTCATAAACACTTTCGCTCGAATCCCGGGGCCCTTTTGCCCGGGACGCACGTTCACCGCCGTCGTTGCAAAAAGCATCCGTCTCTTTCTCGTTCTCTCCCGCCCCCCCCCCCTCGCTTGCCTCACCGATATTCCCGGGCTTTTGTGAGAGAGCCGCGCGGTTTCCATTCCTTTGCCGCTGTTGTAAGCACACCACGTCACTCGGCTCTTGCTCGTTCCCTGTCTCTCTTTCTCCCTCTTTCCCTTCAATCTCTATCACGCGCGCAGTATCCTCCCTATCTCTGCCGTCCTTTCTCTCTCTCTCTCGCTTTACTATCGTTTACTACGACGCGTAAAACGAAAGCCGATGACCGGAGGGGTATACGCCGAGCGTCAGGGGTAGGCTGAATTTAATTTAAACACACACCACGCGCGCCTGCAGGTGCCCAAACCTGACGCACGCGCCTTCTATGTACGCTCTACTAGACACACACACACACACACACAATAAAACGACAGCGTGTAAATTAATTACACGGTAAAACGTGTTGTTCCAAAAACAGCCCGTTCCGATTCGTACGCGTAAACGTCGAAACGTGGCTTAATTAGACCGTTCGAACGGCGCGGCGGCGCGAATTCTCGAGGTTTTTTTTTGTTTTATACTATTTTGATCATTCATAAAAGTTTTCACAAGCCCATTTGTGACCGACAACGAGTATCCGTCAAAAGTGTTGTCGACAGGACGACGTGGCCCGTTCCCCGGAGAGTAAACCCGTCTTTTCCCGGGAGGTCGCTGTGACGACGGTGACGAGGAGGTACACGAGAAGAGTTAATGCCGGAAATCCCGGCAAGGGTCCCGCCGCCTGCCGTACAAAAGGGATCTTTTCAAGTAATTTGAAAAATTTACGACCCGTGCGTTTGACAGTGTATTTCCACCTCCCGCAGACTTGCCGACTGCAACAACAACAACTGCAACAACAACATTAATCGCTAACGCTCATCATAAAATACCTGGAGTTGTGCAGTCTATGATTTAGGTACGCTGCACTATTAACACGTATTACAATATGCGTAAACATTATGGGGGCGTTCAAAAAGGCAAGCAAAAGTCAAAATGTTAACCTGAACAGAAAAGCCCTTCTCGGTTTCTCATCCAAAATTGCGAAAGCGCAACTACAAAAATGCATTATTCTCCGTCGAAAACCACGCTACTCGCCTACACTGCGGTTTTCTGTCGACTAACTTTAGTCAATTTATTAAAGTACCATAAAGAATGAAGTCAATTAGACTCGGTTAGGTAAGGGTTCTTTGTAGACTTCGAGTAGTTTTAGTGTAAAATTGTTTGTTGTAAAATCGAAAAAAATATTATATTATGAAAGGCGAAATATTTAATTTTACAATACGCCCTAAGGCCTAATTAATAGACGTTTTGTAAGATCGGTTTACTAAACTGTTAATTACCAACTCGATAAATATTTCTTTTTATGTATGTATTAGTAATCAAGAAAAGTTAATAATAATATGCAAATGCCGATCACTAACCACTTCTATATATCAACATGTAAATAAAAAAATATAAATATTTTTAGGCTTAAAATGTTTTATATTCAAAGATTTTTAATTATGTACAAAACTATTAGGTCTACGCTAATTTTTCTAATTTTACTATGAAACCAAAAAATGCTAATAATTTGGTAATCTTCAGTGAAAATATGTTAAATACAATTTCAGACCATCTGGGTAGCACTTAACGTGAGACTTGTTCACTTTGGTTTATTGGAAGCGTCATATAAAATTACCATTATCTGGCGATGTCTTACACAAAAAATCAAATAAAAATCGTCACCGGCCTCAGTAACCGTATGGCGTATTAATGAATTGCTTAAAACGAGGAGAGATAATAAGAAGGGACGAGATTGAGTGACGTTACATAATTTATTCAAATTGATTTCGTTAATTGAATTCCAACCGCTTAATTGGCAACGAAACGTTTATGAAGCATAATTAGCAGTCGACCCGGTTAAGAAGCATTCTTCAGAATAAAACCGCGTTTGCTTAATTAACAGTTACTTCGCTGACGAAACCAAGTATATCCTTATTTTTTTTTTGCTTCACTCGGTCGCGTGTGCGTTATTCTTTTCCAGTATCTACTGTTTTCGGAGTGAATTACTTGTTGCCACTTGCCACGCACAAATGGCGGCGGTCTTCCCTCGACTGTCTATGTATATAACAAACACAGGGACGGCAATTAATTTTCTGAGGGTGACGACGGTCATTGTGAACAATTTTTGTTTTTTTTCGAGTAGTAGGTAAATAATATTACAGGATAAAATACAATAAAGAATACAATACATTCGAAACGTAAAATAACGCCAGGAAAGGATTAAAGACGCCAAAATTAATGTTTTGTTTTTATAGGCCCATGTCCATCGTTTATTATTATTTGTCGGCATATATGTTGATCAAAATATTGTCATCTACTATGTTATCGTGTACCAGTGCCATAACAGTATGCGGTATAAGACAAATATAATAAACGTTGTGTGTGTGTGTGTGTGTGTCACCTTAAATGAGTATAAAAAATAATTATACTATATATAGTCAAAATACTCAGAACGTATATTTTCATCTAATTTGTTGCTCGTCGGATTTTCAGATGTTCAGACCAAATACTGTGTGTCTCTTCTTACTGTTTGTAAATGAAACATGATAACGCAAAAGCGCCTAAAAAAAAAAAAAAAAACTTTCTATAGACGTTTTGCGAAGATGATGTTGAACGACGATGTAGCTCTACGACAGAGATCAAACCGGCAAAACAAAAAAAAACGTATTTACCAAAAATCATATTAAAAGCGCATATTTTTATACATGTCAAAACATAATACATATATATAAACTATGTGCGTCTCGTGTGGTTTTATTTGGTTTTTTTTTTTATTCTATGTTTGCCATGTTTTTGTTTTTGCCACCAAGTGTTAATGATAGTTGCACGTGTGGAAATACATTACAATTATACTATAATAATCATATACAACAATATTAGTAATAATAATAACGTTACTTTACAATTTTTAAATCCCGGACAGTTTTCCGTTGTTTGTTTTTTCGGAAGTTTCTTTTTATTATAAATTATTTTTATAATTTTGATTTAACATATTATTATAACGTAATTATTATTGTCTATCCATCAATCATATCACTTATACCATATTAGTCAGTTATAAAATGAATAATTAAAAAAAAACATCATCATTCGTTAACTACCTAGCTAAGAAAAAAAGACAGTTTATTGGAGACGGAGGGTAGTGAGGATAAAAGTAGTGAGAATGAGCACTTAATTCAAAATTTAAAAAAAAAACAGGAAAATGTTATAGACTGTCCTATACTCCTGTGTTACTTACTCATCACAGTTGTACCGGTCAATCTCAGGTTGTTCCTAAATAAAGTTTAGGGTGTCGATATAAGCGAATTTTTTTATAGTTTTCATTTATCATCATTTAAAATTTACTTGACTGACATATCATCACGTGCTCATTAAAACGGTTAAAAAAAATAAAATGGTGAATAAAAAAAGGATTATCGCTTAAAAGATATTTACAAAAAAAACATAATATGCGTGTTCTAGAGCTTTCGTTTTGTAGGTTTTGGTGTAATGAATCAATTGTTTACATGTTTACAAGTTATTCACATATAAAACTTTAAAAAAAAAAATCGGTAATAATAAAATAATATCCATCGGTAATAAATTTTCATTAAAACCATTTCAACGTCATACAGTTACTTTATCAATAAAACAACAATATTATATTTAATTTGTATGTTGCATAATATAGATATCATAAGCATATATAGATATATATAAATATAATATACTAGGTATATTATTACTACTTGATTTACTGTTTGATGTGCAGGGTTTTTGGTTTGATGTGTTTTACAGTATTATTATTATTATATTTTTATTTATTATAAATACTTACAGGGTGATTCATTAAGGATAAGACAAAAATTTGAATACCTAAAATTGTAAAACAACTTAAACTAAAATGTCTCTAAATAGAAAAACTAAAAAATTACAAATAAATCAAGAGAAAATAAGTGTCTTATCCTTAATACCATCGCCTTGTATATATTTATTTATATTTGTGTTGTATAAAAACGAAGCAATAATTGGCAATATAAGTACACATAATTTTATTAATTATTTATGTGTAACTATACGTTTTGTATTTTATTAAACACAAATTATAAATATTTATATGTTATATATAAATATATACATTTTTTAATCACGGGGGTTTGATATGACACAACGTATTTTTTTATCACAACAATATTTAACTATTATACTATATGAATGCGACAGTGCTGCTTTAGGTTTTTATTAAAGTTTTTGATCTGTTGTTATTTGAATATTTAGTAAATTAACTGTTTGATAATATTAACTACATATAGTAATTATTTTTTGATATTATGTTGATGAACTTAACAAGTTAAATTGTTTTTTCTGTTTAGCTAATGCGTTTTACTTAGCATTTTTTTTTACCAGTAGTTTTTATAGACCTTTTTTTATTATTAATTAATAAGCGACAAGTCGTTGACGGTTTTAGGTTATAGCGTAACCATCTTGTGTCGTTTTGCTCCGAATTAACTTTCAACAAACAATAATAAAATAATTACCCAACGTACACAATATTTTTGTTTTAAAAACTTGTTTGTCAAAATATGTATGTATTATAAATGGTAATTTAGGGGAAAATGGCATGATATTATACCGTATAGACAGAATGTATAGGCAACATGAATACTTAGGTGTATATAGATAATAATATATTACTATAGTACATCGCTCATAAGTCATAACGTTAAGTTAAGGGTTGGTAGAACGATAGAGTCGTTGAGTCTGTACCAAATAGAATATAATAGAATCCCTCCTTTGTATTTTTTTATTCTCCCCTTTTCGGATTACCTACCGTTTAAAAATGTTAATGACACAACTGTTAAGGGGCGAGAGGACTTTTCATTTAAACTTTTTTTTTTTTTTTTTAAACAAGTTAATTAATTATTTAATGTATTATTGTCTACTTTAACAGGATACCATCATCGTACGGAATGTGCTCGAACGGTTTAAAATGGTGAATATTAATTACACATACTTTTTTTTTTTACTATTTATTTAACTACAATTATTATTAATTCACCGAGCTTTTGGGGAAAAACGCTCTTCACGAATTTGTTCGCGTTTTATATTCCTTCCCAGCCTTTAAACGCCAACCGACCAGAGCAATGTTATAAAAATACCCGTTTGTACAAATCACAATATTATGCCGTATAAGGAAAGGAACTAACGCTGTGTTATATTATGTATGGCCTCGGGGAAAGCGTTTTAATTTATGTCCGACCATATTACACGATTATACCGGCAGCATCTCATCTATGCCTGGGTACGATTTTCAGGTAAATTGGTTCCCGGTAAACTTGACATTAGTCTCGACTGACCTATTATTTTTCTTGCCGACTACCCGACCCTTCTACCGTCCTTTTTTGTTTTTTTTTTTCTGTTTACTTTAAGTACGTGTGTGGCATTACACTTACACGGGTTACGCTGACATAGGCCACAGCAAGCACAACACATATATACACAAAACCGAGCTTTTTTGTTGGTTTTTTTTTTTTTGCTTCATTGGTCATAAAATTATTTTCCTCTCACGGTTTTCGGCTATTTATCCCTTCCGGTCCGGAATACAGCGTCGACCCAGATCACCGTATATTTATACACATTTACGAGTGCAGTAAAAATAAAAAACCATCCAAACGACTTTTCGTACAAGCGCATCGCGTTTGAGTGTACCCACGTCCGTATACGACTCGGATCTGAATAATGTACAAAACAACAGTGTTATAAATTATCTAAATAGGTTAAAGTAACAAGCATAAATATTGTATTCGATAGCTATTACAATACCTAACCTAACCACCCCTAAACGAACGGTTTTATAAAATATCCCTGAAATTGAGGTTTATCCTTTTGATGATTTAGTATCAAGGGTGGTTTGTGTTGTCCTTAATATGATATTTACACAGTTAAAATTAAACAAAATAACAAACACAAATGCTTACCATCAATGAATCTTGCTATTGAGTAAATACTTATAAACTTAAATTTTCATGTATTTAAAATAATTTACCAAATTCTTACATATTTATAAAATTATACCAAAGTCTAGAGCATGTAACTTTTGTTGAACATTAAATCAGTTACAACTTTTCAATTATTAACACAATGTCTGTTCGTTAATGCCAGCCAACGCCAAGTTTGTCGACGGTATGCACGCCATGTACCGGTGCTCATTATAAAATTTCGCATACATTACAGTGGTATTATGTTAACATATTTTTGTATTATTATTATTATTCAAACCCGATATGACAAAAAATAAAAATCCTTGTCGAACGTTTCAATTAATCCACATAACAGGAAGTCTCTCCAACAATAAATGAGCAGACCGTAACGAGTTCCCTGTAATATATTATATTGTACACCTATTAATGTCTCTACAGAATCAAAAGACCACACGCGTACCGACAATGTTATAAAAAAAAACGTTAAGCAACTAATCCCTTGCCCGATTTTTTAAATGAATACTATACCTATATTATATTACACTTATTGAAAACGCATTTTTAAGTTTCATAAATTTTGAAATGTAAAACTAGTACAATAATTATTGTTGTAGGTAATGAAATGCGATATATTTTCACGGGTTAGAGAGTTTATTTTTTAATATGTGCGTTTATATGTCTGCCCAAGAGTTCAATGACACGAATAAACAAAAACCAAACGAGCGGCAAAAAAATACTGACTCCCCTTGGGTCGTAAGGTTTTTATTTTTAGGAATACACGTACACATAATAGCTGTGTTGTAGGATATACATAAAAATGAATAAGTTATGTCCATTTTTAAACAATATAAAGGGTTTAGGGTCAAATTAATGACACGTTCAAATTAAAATTCATCATTAAAAGGAAGTAGTCTGTCGTTATTGAAAATACCCACATAATTAAGTATAACGATTATAATACACTCGAACGTTTGCATAGGTACAATTTTTTAATAAAGAAAACACACATACACCCTATTTTGCCAAACAAAATAAAAAAAACAACAACGTAGGTGTACATATTTTATTTAACAAGAAGTTTTTTTTATACTTCTAATCTTGTCATATTTATCGGTCGAATCATAAAAAAAATTATTAAATTTTCTCACAAACTCTGACAATCCTAATTTTTTTTTTATAGTGGTTAGCATAATATTATTTGTTTAAGCGTGTTACCATAATGAATTTAACGCAATCATAAATAATAGTGATGACGCGTTTAAACGACAGAATATTCTTGATCTATAAGAAGGTTAGCATAACTATAATCAAAATGCATGATCCTGCAGCTATACTTATGACTAACGTACATTGTTGTTTAGTCGGTATTAGGTCATGCCAGTTTTCCCTATCTACATTTTTGATCTTTCAGGCCATTGTTAAGTAAACATGGTCGAAAATTTAAATAATTTGCCCTGAAACCAAACGTAAAATGCGTGGGTGCGCGTGAAAAAGGGGTCAAGTCACAGTGTGGTGGAAAACGAGCAATGTACACGAACAAATTAAGAAAAAAACCTCCAACGATTGTGCTATAGTATATAAGTCTCGCTTATTTAAGAAAGCGTAATTTTAATGTGCGTTTTCGGGTTAACAAATTAACCACCCTATCTCTAATTTTTGCAATTTTATTGAAAATCTTGTATTGTTAGTACTGAACAATTTGGTTTTTTCACTGACTTAACCCGTTTTTTCCGGGCACCCACGCATTCCTTGTGCATAATATTTTTGTAGTGTTTAGGGAAATAGCTTTTTAACCGGTAAATTGTCGACAAATATTTACTGGTATTGTTTATGTTTCAGGGTGCAGCCGAGTTACTTGTACCAGAATCAAGCGGCCACCGCGGCGTACTTAGGCGGCGGCGGCGTCATGCCGCTGGCTCCTTCACACGCCGCAGCAATGGCTGCGGCCACGTCGCAGTTTTACGAATACCAGAACGCGGCCGCAGCCGCAGCCGCGGCCGCCGCCCTTTCGTCCTATCCATCGCAGTACGCTGCTGCAGCCGCAGCGGCCGCGTCCTTCGATCCGTACACAACAGCAGCCGCAGGTAACGCATTCCGCAAACTCACTCTCCTAGCTCCTTTTTCCAATAAAAGTTTTCTCCGCTCCACTTCCCTAAGTGGGCTCTCCGTCCACTGTCATAGTCTGTAAATTGTATATCTGATTGAACATATTTCAAACTAAAAAAATTATAATAAATATTTTAAGTTATCGAAACATTTCTAATCGCTGGATTTTTCATCAAACTTTTTCGTCACATATATTAAAAAAACTCTTTCGGTTTTTTTGTTTAATATCTTGATCTACCGAACCCTTCCGGTTTGTCCGCCACAAAAGTGTTTTCTGTTATTATATACTTCCTCCCGCGTGCCAACGAACCAGAACCGCGACTTATATCCGGCCCGTTCAGTTTTTCCGTCGTCGCTTCGTAAACACTGTTCCAATTTTAGATAGGTAGAACATTTCGCGTTGATCAATGGTTTGATAAATTAATGAAAAACATGGTACTCATCAGAGGGCAAGGAGAGACTTATCCCCACTGGAAATCTACTAATCACAAATTAACATCTGATAAGGAATTTAACAAAAGTTTGATTTTCACTATTTCATTACTTCCACCTTCTACAAATTGCCTTAATAAAATGGACACTCTAAACCGACCGTAGGTACGTTAATATATCGAAATTAGCTATTTTTATGAACTGCCACGGCTAAAATTGTTCCAGCTGAACTGTCGATTTTCAGGACTCTCATTTGGTATTCTTATTCATTCTCTCTAATATTTGGTCATGTGGATCACCTAAAAGTTTCCCATAATATTGATTTTTATTACATCTATTTATTAAAGACTAAATTACAGTCTAATTTTTTGTTAAAACTTGATATTAGACTAAAATGATTAAAATCGTTACATTAACTATAAGAACATATTATTATGTTAGACGTGGTGAAACAGCTAAATTTTCCAAAAACGTGCATCTCTTCCCGAGACATGTTTCACGCCCCGAAAGAAGTGGCGAGCTGTGTGACGCCCACTCTTAAGTGGAACCTTAGTCGCTTTGATGCGCCTTTGGTGCCCGTAATACCCCTCCATGATAAAGGCGCGGATTCAGGATGTCTGATTGGGGGGGGGGGGCATCAAATAATATCAATAGATATTATCAGGGTTTACTATGTTAAAATATTTTGAAATCAGGATAATTATGATTGAGACGAAGTTTAGGTACCTCGAAATTATTTATTTAAGTAGCCCAAAACTGAAAATATTACGTGCAGACTATTGGTGCCCTAAATGATCGTTATTTTTCATTATATTTTAGTACCAAAAAGTAAACATCAATAAATAATTAAAATTTTTATTGTAATAAATAAACAAAAACAAATTTTAAATAGAATTGACCGAAAACCAATATCATTTTTACGAAATATATTAAATATAAGAATATGCAATAAGAATAATTTAATGTTTTTCTCATGTAAGTTTTGATATTATCCTATAGAAGATCAAGTTAAATATAGTATTATTATTACGTATATATATATATAATGTATACATATAATAATTTTCACCGGCCTCTTTTTTTTTTATATTTGGGGAGGGCATTGCTCCCATGCCCCCCCCCCTTGTATCTGCGTCGGCCATGATACGTGCAATGCATTTTCATAATAATGTTGACGATTTTGGGTACACCGCCTCTTCGATCTTTGGTTTCCGCCTTAAACAATCCGTCCGATGTATTCGTAGATTAACTCTGCCGTCATTTGTTCCAATTTTTTTTTTAATATTCGCCATTGTTTTTCAGCCGGTGCCGCCAACTACGTAACGCCATATTCGTACGCTGCATTGCCCAGTTCCACAGCGGGTTTACCGACAGCGGCAAGCTCGGCCACAGCGTTCACCGGCCTGTCTCCTTACACCGCGGCCGCCGCCCAACAAGCGGCGTCATTACAAGAAGCGCGGCTTCAGTAGCAGTGCCAACTCAAAGCCCGCGCTCTCCGTCCTAGATTACGAATTTTTCAAAATCAGGGACCTCGGTAGTGCCGCAAAAGAAAACCGAAAATGATATTCATAATCATTTTTTAAGCGAAAAATTGAAAAAAAAAAAAAATCACATACAATTATTGAAATGTTTAAATTGAAAATACGGTAATATTATACATAGCTATATATAATATTGATTATATTTTAATCGCGTAAACATTGTTATTAATGTAATTATAATATTATTACGAATTTGACCTCGGAATACCAAAAAGTTAAAGTAAACAATTCTATATGTATGTCTATATTTTTAGATTGTAGATTATCGTAACACTTTAGTGAATTAGTTATCGTGTAGAGTATTTCAATTAAACCTAGGTAATACTATTGAGAACTTTTTAAAGTGGTCTTGGCCCGGTTCAGGCGTATAGATTTTGGAAAACTACCCACAAAGAGACGTCTGGAGGCTCTTACGGGTGTCCGGCGTCTCTAGTGCAACTACGGTTCCAATTTATTGAAGGGTAACCATTATATAATATTAACATAAAAACAATGCTCTATATTTATTATATATATTATATTTATGTATTTTAAGTATTATAATATTAATATAATGATTTTAAAACCCTTGCCTCTTAACAATTTTCAAGAGTCGCCGTCCTCGTAATATAATAATTAATAATATACAGTTTTCGGGCCTTTTACTCGCGTATAAAACCAAATGATTCATGCATATATCTATATTATAAATTATAACATATTTTATACAGTGACCAAAACTGGTTAACGTAATTAACTTACCCTGATTAAGGGTATACATGCCTATAAATTAGTTACGACCGTGAAATTGCATCTCAAACGCGCATATTATTATTATTATTATTTTTTTTTGTTTAGTTCAATTTATTCTATTATATCATACATATATATTTTATATATTATAAACATCTTATTTTCGATTTTTTATTTTATTTGTGCAAACAAATTATTGTTTTATTTAATATTTTAGATTTTAATTTACAATTATTTTAATTAAGTTTATATATTTATTTTGCAATATCGTTTCGTGCGCTAAAGCTTAGGCAATTCATTTCCGGCAATTACATATAAATTCTATTGAAGTTAGATTTAATCATATTTTTATCCGTTCCGTAAAATATGAATACATGATTGTGTGCCAAACAAACATAATGGGCAGTTTTTAATGTGATATTTTTATTTATTTTCTATAACCATCCCAAAGCGAAGTGCAAATACTAAATAATTATACTTTGAAATAAACGTACCAGCGTAAAACCGATAGCCTATATTAATTGACCAGAAAAAAGGTATCAATAAATATAATCAAGATATTATTGCAGTTTCAATATATTTTTATTCTCAAGTCTCAACATTAAACCAAAAGAATATTAACAGCCCGATATTTAGTAAGCAGCTGATATACAAAACATAATAACGGCTACATAAATCATAATAAAATTAATCTATATTAATATTACTATTTATTTTTATCCGCAATTATTAAATTACCATAAAATAAAATGTATTTGAATAATTGTAATTGTAAGGTAAAAGTAAAATATTTATATATTATATTACTAAAATGCCTAGTCTATAACGTCATTTTATTTACATTTTTTTTTTAAATTTTTAAGTTAGTATAAAATTATTATTACAAAGAATTTATATTATAATATTATTTTTTTTATTACACATCTAGTCATATGTACAATAAGATAATTATTCAATTTTATTTTTAAGGGTAAAATAATCTGTACATGTATTTATAGTTAACTAAATTTTTATTATTATTATTATTATTAATTAATAATTATTATTATTACTATTATTACATACCCGTGCATAATTATAAGTACATACATATTATATTTATAATAATATTATTAAATAGGATTATATACACGTGTATAATATAATATTTGTTAAGGTGATATTGACGTCAAAACCAATATTAATTGAGCACAAGGTAATGTTATCAATTTGCTTACAATTGCAAATTGATTACAACATTTTTTATTCTTCTCCGTTTGTAATAGTAGATATAGCCAGATGACGAAGGCGGCCATTTTCCGTAATTGCAAATCGTACCAATTCCGCTTATAGATTCGAAAACCCTTTTACACTAAACAAGATAATTTAAACAATTTTAATAATTTTTAAAAGAAATCTGAATTTGTTTTCGTCTTGTTCCAATTTTTGCATTTACAGTTAACAGAAGTCAGAACCATAATATAGCCATCTCTCGATGTTTTTTTTTTTACAATACTTATTAAATTGTTAAATAAAATATTATCAAGCTTGTAGTTCTTTTTTGTTGATATTTTTTCAGTTGTCGTGTGCTTACACTCGTATATTTAAAATAATACTCATTAATTTTATAAAAATTGAAAGACTGAAGTTTGTTTGTTTTTTTTATTAACATTTAGAACCAGTTTTTAATTACGAGTAGATAGCAACTTTAGCCTTTAGAACCATCGTTGTTGACCGGATTAAAATTATTGTTCCATTCTTACTAGTAGTTTTATAGTATTTTTCTAAAAGTGGGGTATAATAAACGAATTTGTCTGTGTTTTTAAATAATAGACAAACCATTTGAACAATTTTGACCGGTATAATAACTTAGGATTCCTTCTATAGTTGCGTTGTCCGTGAATCATTACAATTACTTATTGTATCTATAATTATAGTCTTTACACGGTATTGAATATATTGCGAGAGATGCTAATATATGGATGTTAATACTAATGAAATATCAAAAGGGTTCGTTAATTTTCCCCGTCCCGACATACCCGAAAAAATAAAATAATTACCATTAAATAAAATGTTTAAAGAAAAACTCAGTAATTTCATTTTAATTTATAATATTGAAAAATTGCTACGTGTACAAAAAAAAAAAAGTAAAAATTATACAATAAAATATTACGTATAAAAATATGTTCAATCTGGTGTGCCTTGTTGTATAAACCAAATTTTAAGTCAAGTATAAAGTAAATTAATAAGATAAATGTATATGCATTTATATATGTATATAATATATATATATATATATAAAATATATTTTGATATATAAATGTAAAATAAAATAAAAAAAGTTATATAGTATGATGTTCATTTATATTTAACTCGATTGTTATTCATTTTGTTACCTTAATAATAATTATTATTATTATTACTAACGCGGTATAATATGATGTTTTGTTTTTCGAATGCATTATAATATAATATAAATATGATAACGCATGAACCGATCCATAACGTGCTGGATGTGAAAAATATAAAACTTGATTTATGTGTACTTAAAACAATTTTTGACGGAACATATCGATGCTAAATTAATACCTAATTTTTTTTTTACTACCCATATATTTTTTTTTTTTTTGTAACTTTTATAATAACATTTCAATTAAACCGTAATTTTACTTCGCTCGATTATTAATAATAATAAATCGAATACATATTTTTAAAGTAAATTTAAGTAAGAAATATGTATATTATAATTATTGATAATGTATACCCTCCATATATTTTAAGTACCCAATAGTCGTCTACATTGGCGAAAAATGTTGCCAACGGTGAAGCTAGTCATATTATGGGAAATATTCTGGTGCACCATGTATAATATTTTTATGTAATAAAACGTTTAAACGTTATAAATAAAATATACTATACATATTATATATTATAAATATATGAAATTATTTAAAAATTATTAGTAATGTAAGTTTTCGGCGGGGGTCGGGTTGGGCAATTGTAAACACTATTTTATTTATTTTTTTACGCATACTAATAATGGGTAATTTTCATAATTGAAAGCGTTTGACCCCGTATTGATTTGTTAGAAAACGCGATGAAAAATAAAAATTAGTATATTATTTTTATGAGTAAAAAAATTGTATTAACGTTTGCTACGCGTGTTTACATTATGTCACCCTGCCCGACTCTACATTTGGTGATCAGTTATATCACATTAGTATGTAAAATTATTATTAAGATAAAACAATTCAATGAAATTTAGTCAATATTAACGGTTAATTTTAAGGCATATAGTTGTATTATAAAAAATTAATAATTAAATACATGTTTAAAAATCAATGATGTTTTTATTTATATTACATTTGAATGAATTTACTACCGTTGGATATACTTAAGCATTCATAAGAAAAGCGGTCACGATGTCTTAGTAGTAGGCACATATTTAAATATTACATATTACCTCACTAAGAAATGTTCATCAATATTTATAAAAATCTTTAGAGAACGCATCCGTATAATTGGTAGTGTGAAAACAGGATTTGCACAAATAAATACTATAAGGCTGTGACAGTACTAAATTCTTTAAATGTTAATAGAAAAATAAAGAAGCTTGGCAGTTTTTGTAGACGGATGAGTTATTTTTCTATTAATTTCTAAAGTTTAGGTTTTTTAGATATGTTATGAAATATTAGTGGATTACGTTATTGAAATACGCTTAACCACATAGCAAGATGAAAATATCCACCAACTTTTTCGAACAGTCTACTAGTACCTATATCTAAATCACTCTTCCTACGCTTGTCTGTCTTGTCCGTTTTAACAATTCAATGTCTGAATAATCTGAACTTTTTAAGTAACGGTTAATCGATTACTATTGATGGTAATATTTACAATTCGACAAACGCCCATGCCTATAGGTACAGATCTGCGTTTTAATCTCCATCATTTATCAAGATCTATAAAATAAAATAAATTAGATACAGGAGATAAGATTATAGTTTCCCGTTAAAACAGAATCAATTCGTAATATTATAAATATAAGATAACAAGTCTAAAACATTTTATGAATCGCTGAGATCAATAAATTGTTAGTGGCTATTCGAATGCAACATGTGTTTTCGATGCGTTCCAGTAGTTGTTTTTATACATTCGGCGTAATAGGATTCAATCGATACCACCGTCATCAGTGTTCCGAATAACTGTGAGTACTATAATTTTTAATTTATTCTTTACAGTCAATCGTTTTATTTTTGTTCATTTGCTGGTACTTATTTTTACATTAATCTCCATTAATGGAGATAGATATTCTTACAGCGCTTGCATTTGCGATTTCTATTTTACTTTTTAGCCATTTACATATAATTAAATAAAGCACACATTTTATTTGTAAACACGTTTTTTATAACATAAATTAAGCTTTGTAAGCGTCCCCTCACAAAGGTAGAGTGGGGGAATGGGGTCCCAAATGTGGAGCAAGAAGTAATTTATTTAGATAACACTATTCTTACCATACAACCAAAATGAAAAATCAAAACTTTCTAGTTAGTTTAAAAGAAATAATTTTCATAAAATACCGTTATACGCTCATCAAGATTCAGATTTAATTAAACAATAACAATTTTATAATTTCTAGCAAATACAAAACTTCTTATTAACTATTATTATGAGTTATAACTGAAAGTGATAATCCCCTATAAATTAATAAACGTTTCGTTGCGAAGCGTAGATGGTGAAAGCTACTAAGTATATATAATTGTATAGATTATAAATGTGTTTATATTATTATTATTTAATTTTATTGGGGTTTACTCGATAAAATTTCTATTTCTATTTAAGTACAATTTTCTATTAACTTTGTGCAAGATTGTGCAAAACACCATAGGAATTTGTGAATTTAAGAATTGGTATATTACTTATTAGGCATAGTAATGACAATAAATATTTAGTACCAACCTACTATAATAAAATGCATAGAGCGAACAACTCTAATGTATGGTTCATGTTCAAGCAGAATTTAAAATTCATTACATTATCCAACTCGTTAGTTACATTTTTACCAAATATAACATATTTATAAATATTTTCAATGTACAATTATAGATTTTTTTTCATTTATTCTTATCCCCAGCTATTAATTTTTTGAACTATGAAGTATCGAATTAAAAATGAATATACGAATAATTGTAGTTTTGGAATTAATGAGTTATTTTCAAGTATTAACAAATCTTTATTTATCAACTTATAATAGCATCAAAATAACAGGGATACAAGTACGACGTATTTCAGTATAGTGACTCTCTAGTACAGAATCTAGTTTCAACGTTACTATTTGAACTTTTAACTACAGGTTAGTAACACACAAATCAGTACTAAATACAAATTAAAAATGTAATAATTTTAACAATTCATTTATTTAATTTTATTAGCAAAATAACAACATTTTAGATTATTTAGATGAACCATCTTTTAAAACTATAGTTCTGTTGAAGACTAAATTTGTATCGTTCGAATCAAAGTCAACACAATAATAACCTAATCTTTCAAACTGATAAATTTTAAGCATCGAAGATTTTAGCAAATGTTTATCACCAAAAGCTTTGACTATTTTTAATGAATCTGGATTGATGTCACTTAAGTAACCATTAGGCACTTGATTTGCGTCTTCAGGGTTCTTGTGTAAAAATAAGCGTCCATACAACTTAACAGTTACTTCAATTGGATTTGACACCCAATGAATAAATGCTTTGGGTTTAGCTGAGTTTTCAATAATTGAAGCTTCAACTTGAATTTCTTCAATCAACGAACCACTCTTTTTAACTTCTATTACTTTAACTACAAGACCAGCATACCTCAAACCAACTGTTTGATTAGGTGTTAAGCGGCGATAATCTTTATCTGCATTTTCACTGAAATCGGTGGATTCTATGTACAGCACTGACGTCAACTCCACAGTGTGTGATCCTTTGTCTGGATCGTTTGGAAAATCAGGAACACTAATCAAATTTGGTTTCTTCAATTCATCAAAGTTTCTAATGGTAATCTTTAAAGGTTCTTGAACAACCATAGTTCTTGGTGCAGTTAAATTTAAATAATCTTGAACTTCAGAATCGAGCATTTGTGGATCGACAATGGTTTGCGCTCCTGTGATACCCATGCGTGCACAAAACGAATTTATCGACTGAGGTGGAAAACCTCTACGGCGCAATGCGCTCAAAGTGAATAATCTCGGGTCGTCCCAATCATTGACTATTTTCTCATCGATTAATTTACTAATTTTTCTCTTGGAAACCACAGTGTAGTTCATATTAAGTCTGCCATATTCCCACTGTACGGGACAATAAAGATCAAGTGAATTACACAACCAATAGTAAGTAGACCTACGACTTTGAAACTCTTTAGTACAAAGAGAATGCGTTATGTTTTCAATAGAATCACAGAGACAGTGAGTATAATCGTATGTGGGGTAGATGCACCATTTGTCTTTAGTTCTGTGATGCGGTAAAAACTTAATACGGTATGCTACAGGATCTTGTTTACCTTCTTCAAGTGTGACTTTCATTCTTAGAGTAGCTTCCCCTTCATCAAAAACTCCATTTTTCATATCGTTAAGTAACACTAAATTTTCTTTGACTGAACGATTTCGCCACGGGGATGGCGGTGGGTTAAAACCTTGCATGTCTTGTTGTTTTTGGTGACAAACATAAGCCAACCCTTTTTTAGTCAGATCAATGGCCCATTGGTATAATTGATTAAAATAATCTGATGAATGTGTGATTTTATATGGACGATAACCTAACCATTCCACCATGTCTTTGATACCGGTGAAAAATTTCTCTTCTTCTTTTTCTGGATTCGTGTCATCGTACCTAAAAATGCACGACTATTTAAAATTTTAAATTATATCATAAAAATTTTTTATTAAACAAATAATACACTCACCTAAGAATGCATTCTCCATTGGAAGCTTTAGCGAGTCCAAAATTGATATTTATAGCTTTAGCGTGTCCAATATGCAAAATACCATTAGGTTCTGGAGGAAATCTAGTGATTACTTTTCCTTTTGTTTCCTTAAGATGTTTAGCTAAAAGTTTTTCTGTATTCTTTGTTACGACGTAGCCTTCCGTTTTGAAATTCTCTCCGGGTTTATGGAAGTCTACTTTACCTACTACCTCTTCAATTGACATAGGTTCATAAACCAATTTTTTTTCTACAAGTTTTACATCTTTCACTTTTTTTTGTTTTTGAACGGGTGCTAAATCAGCTTCAGTCTTTGCACCCAACAATTCTAAGACTTGAATATCAACTTCATTTTTAACTGCTTTTCCGTCAGCCCAAGGCAATAGCTTCCTAACTTCTTGCATAAGACCGCCAATATTAAACTTATATCTTTTCTCAATAAGTTCATTTTTGCTTTTAGAAATTACAGATCCGACTACTTGCTCTATTTGTTCAGGTGTAACAATAACACCAACACCGCAGGCTTTTTCAAAATCTGATATATCAGTATCTTTATCAGATATTGATGAGCGCAAATACTCTAAACTGCAATCGATTCTTTGAGTAGTGTCGAATTTGTTTGTAGATATATAACTGATGATTAAAGGTATATGCTTAGAATCTTGATTTTTTAGTTTTGAAGCCAAATGATACAACAAAATTCCATAATCTGACAATGATTTTTTTGTCTTGGAGAACTCATCGATCACAAACTTTAAGTTAGTAGTTAGGTTTTTGTTTTTCAATGTCTCTTTTGCTTTAGCCTCCGACAGACCAATAGATACAAATAACTGGACATCAGACATTTTCTAAACCAAGAAAATGTTCAAATTATTAATCATAAAGTTTTCTAGTAAATAAATACATTGTTTTTAATAACCAGACAACCTAATGATAACACAAACTCAGGCGTTCAATTATTTATGAAGTAGTCTGGAATCTAAACACATCAAATTAATTTAATACTATAATTACCTAAAATTATTTTAAGATTTTGTATATCTTTAGTTCTGATCAATGCACTATTAACTACTCCTATTGGAGTTTGTAAGTCTTCGACAGCAATATGATCGTAGTCTCCAGTTGTACTTATAAAGGTTGCATTTACTGTTGAACTATCGTGTAGAACAATTGAACAAGGTTTACCTGCAAAAACAAATGTTTATTGTGTTAATTATTTAAAATAAAGTAACAAAATAGAACCACAGTAGCCAACTGCCAATAGTTCTAATAAGATAAAAGTAGAATAAAAAGTACAATTTCAATTATTATTAATTATACTTGTTTTATTAAACCGAGTTATTTATATTATAAATTGTGTTTATTATATTAGTAAGTTATATAAAGTGTGCTAATTATATGAAGTCAACATAGATTTAATTTAAGGTGTATTGTGATTATATTTTATTGCAGTTTTTTTAGGTGATATACAACAAGTATTTTTTTTTACTGATAATTAAAAAAAAAAATTTTAAAAGTATATCTGTAATACTGGTTGTCATGCTGGGCTATACAAAGCCTATTATAAAATCGAGTACGAATATAATTGTAAATTTAAACAATTGTCTTTAGTTTTAAAATTTAGAACTAATATATCGTTATCCTAAATAAAAAATATTATTATCCGTGGAGAGTATTACGAGTTAAATACGAGAAAAATACGAGTTGGCATGTTTCAAAGCAGTTTTACTCTGGACGTTCATAAAACCTTCAGAATGTTTACCGTTCAAAGATCAATTATTATTATTATTTATTATATTTTTCAAATAATTTTTAACAAATTCTGTTGACTGTTATTGTAATATTATTTAGGTATTACGTACTAAGTTGTATTTATTAACTAACCTTCGAATTTTGAGACAACGTCGAGGAATCGCCCTCTCAAAAAACTGGCATTTATTTGTTCTTGGCTGTCCATAAATACGACAAGTACATCATACACGATAGTAAAGTTATATTTATGATACACTTGCAAAATCGAAAACTTAAAAAGTACCTACTGTTGACGTGCGCACAAGCAAAACACGATATTCACAGATGGCAATTGGCAGTGGTCGAGTCGGCAGTCGGCACGTTTTGTCTCGCAATCGGCTGCGTGGGATAAAGTCTGAAGCTAGCAACGAAACGTACCGTAAACGGTCGATTATAATAATAATTTTTAAACACATGAACAATTCACTAATTAATAAATTCCACAGAGTTTATAATAATTATTATTGCATATAACTATAAGTATGTAACTGTATAACTATGACTAAAAGTCGCTCATAGATTTTAATATATGTATATTTGTTCTATTCCCTGTAAAAAATGTTAATATCTAGTATAAAGCGTATAAACACCGCACCAAACCCGTCTCTAACTTTGATTCGCTCGCCCATATCAACAACAACATGTATAATATATGTATATAATATTTTTGTGATTCCATCAGACTACTCAAGCCTATTATTCATGTAACAAACGCTTACATTTTGTTTACCAATTAACTTAACCGTAACTTCTTATTTATTGTTGTAGTAGTGTTATTTATATTTTAACCCGTCTAATTTTGTTTAATAATCAGTTACCATTAAATAAAACATTACAAAAGTAAACGTCGGTAAGTGAATTTTGTTACTTGTCTTCTACTTGGATAACCTTGTAATCAGTTGCTTATAAATATCAATATAATATTCTGTATTTTAATATAAAGGTTTGTGTGGATCGAATTGATACTCAAATAATAATAATAATCAAGTTAATAATCAGTAAATGATCAAAGCATATTTACTAATTGGTAGCTAAATACTTTGAAAAATAAAATTGAAAACTAATCGTTTGTGTTACTATAAAGTAGGTTTATAAACTATAAATTGTATTTACTTCTATTAATCTCGTTGAGTTCTCATGATATAATGCTAAAACTGCTTCAGATATTAAAAAAAAAATTGTTATTAATTATTATTAGTACCATAAACATTCTATTTTCATTTACATAAGACTGTACTACCTTTATTATATATGTATTTTCGCTGTATGGAACAATGAGCTACCTATTTTAAATATTATACACAGATTTGTACAAGTACGCCGATTGTGAATTCTCTAAGTCATAAGTATCACTGTTATACCTGTACATTAATATAGGCTGTATATTATATTATAAATACATAATATACTTATAATTTTTTAATATTTTTATTGAAATTTTTTTTAATATTTTAGTTATTGTTATATAATATGTATTTATTAATACAAATAAAGAAAAAAACATTATATTTTAAAAACAAACAATTAGTATATTTTTATTATTATTTTTTTTACGGATAGGTAACAGTTTTGTAAATATTTAGTTGGGCTTAACCAAATATATGCCTATGTATGTTAATATATTATCCCTTTTGTATGATATTATTACTTAAACAATTTTTTTAAATTTTCTTTTTTTCTAGTTAACCAGCTTTGTTTAGAATACAATATAAAATGGGCGATGTGACTGCAGCAAGTGCTCCTACTGATGATTTAAATAATTCTGGTTCATCATGCTCATCTTCGTCATCAGATTCCGATGGAGAATCTAGTAGTTCTGGTTCGAGTTCTAGTTCATCTTCTTGTTCTGAAACAGCCAATAAACAATGTGATGCTGAATGTACCGAATGTGATTCAAACATTTCACCTTCAAACGGCCAAACAGATTGGATCGTTTGTCAGCTTTGTCTACATAAAGTAAAAACTCCGTTACAACTTAAACAGCATATGCGAATGCACACTGCGCATAAGATACATCGTTGTGCAATTTGTAATAAATCGTTTGAACAGGCAACTCGTCTGGAAAAACATATAGCTATACATTGTGGCACAGACTCTCGATATGAATGTGCTCTTTGTGGAAAAGTTTACAAGCTTCGCACCCAAATTGTTAGCCATATAGCAGCACACAAAAAACAAAATGCCGGCCGGCGTATTTCATATACATGTACCATATGCACAAAAAAGTTTTCAAACAAGTCAAAGCTTCGAGAACACGAGTCTGGACACGAAAACGGCACTTTGCATTCATGCGATGTATGTGGACGGACATTCAAGTTAAACTCATACCTCGTTGTGCACAAAAGAACACACGAAATGAACGTATCTTACACCGGCGACAAGCCTTTTACATGTACACTGTGCAGCAAGTCTTTTTTGAGTAAAAGCAATTTGGATTTACACATGTTAGTGCATAATTATGTTAAAAAAGCGTCATATAGTTGTGAAATTTGTGGTAAAATATTCATGCGAAAGTACAACTACGATGCTCATGTAAATATACACCAATAGTTTGTAAGTTTTATGTTTAAGCGATGATTTTAGAAACACAAGTTTTCAAAAGCATTTAGGTAGTAAATTAAAACTATGTGTTATTTTTGGTGGGTTTTATTTTTTATTGTAAGAAATGAAGGTTGACGTTTTTAAATTTACACGCTTATTTTTGTAGTACAGCTGACATTGTAGCACTGTAGAGGTTTTAATTTCAAAACTCACTAAAATTATTTGACTCGGAATCTATCCATTGTAAGTAATTGGGTATTCTTCGATTTTTTTATTTAAAGTACTATTTACATTTGTTTTATGTTACATTACTCTATTTTTACTACCTTAATCATTATATATATATTTATAATTTATTTTTACTTTTCATTGTGGGCCTTACTGATAATTTACTTCTATTCTTTATAAAACTATTATGAATACTTCTTATTCCTGTTTAAAATATATTTTAGTGACAAAAACATATAAACATAATGTAACGTACAAAACTTATAGCATAATTATGATGTGTTATATTGTTTATTTATTTGATTTTGTATTATATAACATTGTATTTATTAAATGTTTAACTATAAGATTATTGCTATGTTAATGATTATAAACGTTTATTCAGTAATTTAAAATAGAATGTAAAAAAAAAATTAGTTTATAAAAGTCATATCCAAATAACTGCAATAATTAAAAAATTGAATTGCTTGAAAATTAAATTTATACTATGGCATAAAAATAATTAAAATCACAAAATATTATTATCTACATAGTGGAGCAAATTTTTCTTAAATTAATTATACTTATTGTTGATATACCTTGACATGAAATAATGTATTTATGAAAACAATAACTTTAAATAGTAATCACTAGAGCTCTTGATATACATATTCTTTGGTATTTTAGATTTACGAAGAATAGGTACAAGAATTTGTAAACCAATCAAGTACCTTTTTTTTAAAAAAAAAATACCTGTATATAATGAATTCAAATTGCCAGGTAAATTATGTTACAGCTATTACACACAGTAAAAAATCTAGAGCTCTAGTATTCACTCTTTTCAAATAATTTACTCGTACACTCCTTTTTATAGGATAATATTGATAACTAAAGCACAGTATCTTTTTAATTGTTCCACAAACTCTTTACAAATAGTTTTAATAATATATACTTGGCATGATTTTACAATTTAATTTTGACACTCAAAATATGTAGCCATTCCAAGACGGTTTCGTCTAATTATTATAATTAGTATTTTTGGTAGTTAAATATTACTATTTAGCTTAAAAATAAATGTACTTACATAAAATCAGCTTGCCTCGTGTACCTAAAATACACTATGTTGTTAACAGTTAGAATGTTAATTTTTAAGTCAATTTATGTTTGTACTACAATTTTGATTAGTGTGTTTTTGTTGCATTCGAGTGTCCCTTCAAATGAAAATTTGTATGCTAAAATATTTAAGTTGTAACTTATAAAATTGTCCAATTATTATATTTTAACTCATTTATATTTGCTGGCAGTTTTTTCAAAAGTAATTACCAACTGATTTTAATTTCGTAATTGTTTTAGCTTTCTTAACAACGTTAATCTGCCAAACAGCAAACTTAAGTTTTTTACTATTAAGTTATAATATTTGATACTCAAATTAAATGTTTAAAAATGTATTTGTTTTAAAAAAGTGTATGTGTATTTAAGTACTATAATCATAGTTGTATTCTTATTTATGATTGTTTTAAGACTTAAAATTTAGCTAATTGAGTGCAATGGAAAACTGGTATAAACATGATTTCATAAAAGTGAAAATATATTTGTGAATTGTGTGTTGGGTTATTGTAATCTCACTGATTATACATTTTATTAAAAAAAACTATCTATGTTTACAATTGAGCCAAAATCAAAATAACCAACATATTACATTTATTTCAGTTTACATACTCTTCTTATATGGACTATAAATCTATGTAATTAAGTATTGTGTTGGTTATTATGATTATAATGACTAATGACTTTTTTTTGTCAATACTAGCTTTTTTTTTTACAAGTAATGAGCATAATATCTTATTATAATAACGGTTCCTTAAACATTTATAGCTTTTTGTGCAAATTTTAACTTTTTAATGATTCCATTCACTTTTCTTATTATATTTGTATAAATTATTGTTATTTTATCACATTTTTCTGATTTGGTGTAAAGTAGCGCTACACATATTCAACAGTTAGTGTTAAAATTTTGTTTCATTTACTCTTGTCATTATGTATGTTTGTTAATATTTTTTCAATGTGTATATATATATTATATAGAATCTTTTATTATGCTTAATTTTATCATCACTATGTAATTATATTATAGATTTTTCAACAATATTTGTGTTTATTTTTACTTAATTATCGGTTTTAAATAGCTGTTCATAATCTAATAAATTATTTACAACAGTAGTGACTATTTAAATACTATTAGTTGTAAAGGCTAATACTTGAGATGCGGAAAGCAAAAATAGACTTTTTGTCGACAAAGTTTATTTTGAGAAAAACATAAATATTGATAATAATTGTATCCTGGAGCCTCTATGAATAGGATATACCTACATCAAAACATCACATTGAATAATATCCTAAATTAGTATTAATTTATTTTGGGAAAAGGGATATCTTGTCCGATTATAAAGCTACAAAGTGCAATAACTCAGTCATTTTATTTAGATACAATGATGGTACCAGTTCACAAAATAAAATTTCAAAATTTAGAAACTAGCGCTAAATTAATTTTGAAAAATACAGTTTTGGATAGATATGAAATAATAATAAAAATAAAAAATATATTTATTCCAATAAATAATAATCTTTACAAGGTAAAACCGGTATAATTGTCATTGATTTTGATTTTAGTTTCTTGGTGTAGTTTGGGAAGTTTTGTTTTCAGCGGGAACTTATACACCCTTCAATATTGGTAATCCGGCGCATTATGTAGGCAATTAAAGTGATCGTGGGGAAAATATGTATGTCAAATTCTGGACGTTCCATGGAAGGATCCGCGTTTTATCAA
Organism: Adelges cooleyi; assembly: GCF_023614345.1. Lineage (NCBI taxonomy): Eukaryota > Metazoa > Arthropoda > Insecta > Hemiptera > Adelgidae > Adelges > Adelges cooleyi. The sequence goes on from NW_026095751.1 coordinate 4,950,461, forward strand.
TTTGGTTAACCATTCAATGGCCATTAAGCATGTAATATAATTATAATTAATTGGACCAGTTATAATACAGCATTATAGTTACGTGTGAGAGTAAAATTTAATATTTTGCACATTATTGGTAAAAAGTTACCTAAAGTGCAAAGAATAAAATTAATATTTCAAAATCTTCGTAACGTTCGTTAACATTCGCCTCTCCATTTTAGGTACTATATAGCCTATAGGTATTCGGTAGACGGCAATTCGGCATATAGTATGAAGTGTGAACGCGGCCCATAAACAATATTAACGCACGCTATCTATTGACGAAAAAATGTAAATAATAAGTGAGGGTGGCGCTAAAATTAATTTATAGACCCACATTGGCCTTGGGCGGCGTCCGCCGCGGGTGCCGAATAACATATTTAATATTTATTATTTTGCAATATATATGTCTGTCTCTATATCCGTGAACAGGGCTCTTAAGTTATGATAAAATAACATGTAAAATGTAGCATTGTTTTCCATAAACCTATATAGATTCTTAATTCTTCATATTAGGTCTACGATCAAGGTCGATTTAATTCTATTTGTCTAAAACATTTTTCCGTTAGGTACTCCGTACTGCTTCAATTTATTTTGCTAATGAAGAAAAAAATGGCTGCCGAATTGTATAAGTCTGTGTACATGGGTCGTATGTTTTTTTATTTATTAAATACGACTTAACTACGAGAGAATATTGGCATCATTGTTTACAGATTATTATTGACATTTGACAGTAGCAAGATTACAACAGAGTAAACTTAATTTGTTTAAAATTGTATTTAATGTATGTTGATTGGAGTAATTAAAAGAGCTTGTAAAAATCCAGATAGCCAATTTTTTCAAAAAAGAAATTTAATGGAGAAAAATTATCTGTATTATGATGTAACAACCAAATAAATTTAACTATTGAAAAAAACTACTATGATACTATGCAAAGATAGTATCGCAAAATGATATTCCCCCTACAATTTTAGTAAATGGGGTAAAGTATTTTTTTTACCACCCTGAAAAATTACAAAATTGTGAGTTGCCAATCAGGGTTTTGCACTAATCCCTTTTTTACATGTGTTATATTTAATTTATTAAAAATAAATTTGTTAGACAACTATGGTGGTATGCAATTATTTTATTATTTATTATTACTTATTTTAAGTATATACATTTGTTAAAGAACTCAAATTTACCTGTTAGCAATGAGTATACTCAATGCTATTATTTAACAGTTAACACGATAAAAACGATAAGAATATGCAAATAAAAATCATACATCTTGTATGATACCTATGTTAATTACATAATATTACATATTACCATACAAATAGAAAATACTTAATTACCATAAGCATTCATTTTAAAATCAATAACACGAGTCATAAAAATATATTTTGTTTTTATGAACTGCATAGTGCATAGATAGGTACTTTGTACTTAAAATACTAATCAAGTTTATCTATGAGCTATCAACAAACCGTACGTGCTATCATCGTGGTGGCAACACTGTAATATTCCGGTTGAAAAAGTGGTAACTGGGATATCAAAATGGTGGCGACAGTTCGTGATAGGTAGGTATTTTGTTTTGGTTTTTATTTATGTTTTGATTTGTGCTCTTAACAAATAGTATTAATTGCAACTTACAATTTGTAATAGTATTTTCAATGAAGTTTAGTTATGTGAACTTATTAATGTAGATAAAATCATTACACCGAGTTGTACTACAAAATGGCCACATCGCCCGTAGCCCAAGTACAAGACGTGTGTGCGTCGGACCCAAATTTTGCAGTTATATTTGCATTCTGTGAACGTTTTGGTAATCTTTGTGGTGTAGATATTCCCACTTTCCAGGAATTACAAGAAATGTTGGAAAAAACCAATGAAGGTAAATTCACAATCAATTTATCACTGTGTTTACAAGACATGTCTTTCAAAATTTCTATTTGAAATAATATAGAAATGCTTATAATATGCATTACAATATTATTTATAAATTCATTAACACCACTTTAAATATACTGACTTAAGAGTTGGTTTAAAATTTAAAAAATTACTAAAACATACATTTTTTTTATTAAGTTTCAACACCTGGGATGATAAACTATCTGACTGGGCAATTATACAATAAGGCTCACTAATATATATTGAAACATGCATCGTAGGTTAAATTACCTAAACATGGTAACCTCATAAGTTTAAGAGATAGTCTGTCAATGGTCAACACGTATTCCATAATTTTTGCTATTATTTTTACTTGTTTCCCGTTAAGGGGTGGTAATCTTAAAGACAGAAATAAAGCCAGCTACAAATTTTTCCATTAATGTTGCTTAAGTCTAGGCTTTAGGATTATAGTTATTACTAAACATAAAATTAATTTTTAAAATTTGTTCTAGTTCCAAGTGCTTTGGTTGATTTACATGTAAAGCTATTACGCAAAGTAAAAAAAAGTGTACACGCAGACAAGTGGGAAAAGGCAATTATAAAATTTTGTCAGACATACTCGATTCCTGAAAGTTGGGAAGTGGAATGTTATGGTTATAAAGGGATTTCTACGCAACTCAAATTAAAGATTTTAAAAGTAAATATGTGCTTAAATTATAGTTTTTTGTATGTACGAGTTGTACATATAAATATACAAGTGTTTTTGTAAGAATAATAATTTTTTAATGGTTTGTTATCTATTAAATATGTCATTTCTATTGAGCTTGTAAAATATTGTTTATTTTATTATACTTGTAGAATTTGTTTGAAGCTCAATTCGATAGTAATGTCAAGTTTAAAGCTGAAATTAATAAACTTGAAAGTTCAGCCCTACGTTCTCAACCTCTAGGCTGGGATAAACAGGGCATTGCATATTGGGCTCAATTTGATCGTTCATGTAATCTTCGAGTTTATAAAGAGGACATTGAAGAAGATACTTGGAATATAGTGGCTAGGTAAAATTATTTATTTTTATTCTAAAGCATCTAAACTAATGTGCTTGTATAATTTTTAGAGACAGAGGTACATTAGTAAATTTTATAAATGAACTTTCTGGAACAAATGATAAATTACTTGATGAAGAAGTTGAGGACAGCAATAGCATCGAGAGTACTTCAGAAATTGAAGCAGAATTATCTCCGGGTCTAGATCAAGAAAAGGACGATTCTTCATCTACAAAATCAGATAAAAATGGAGATATTGATTTTAATGTAAATAATTTGGAAAATAAAACAAACGAGTTAAATGTACCTACCACCAACTTCAAAAGAAAATTCAATGAGGAATCTGAGAAAATTTTTATAGCTGGTGAAAACTTAAGTGATCCAATAGTTGGAGAAGTGATTGAAGAATCAGTTATGATGATAAAAGGAGAAGGTACAGGCCAGGAATGTGACACTGGAAATCCTGGTGAAAATGAACCACATGAAGAAAATACTAAAGCCGATGAAGTTAAGAAACCAAAACTATGGAGTATCGAAACTATTTGTAGTTCGTCGAAAGAAGTTCAAGAAGAAATTATACCAGTTCCCAAAACGGGATTTTTTTTTGGTGACGACTCTGTGCCGTGTCTTCCAAATATTGAAAATGAAGACAAGGCAAGAGATAAAACTGAAAATATAACTGTAAAAGAAACGGTAAATTTAAATGAAAAAAATGAATCACATGACACCAAATTTGATAATCTTGAAATATCTAATAAATTATTAGATACTGATTCTAAAGTAGTTTTAGACAAAGTTGAAGATTTGTCAAGTAAAATGATTCCAAAACAGTCTGTATTCAATATAACGATTCACGAAAAAGAAATTCAAATTACAGAGCAAAATTCAAACGAAGCATTAAGGAATGCAGAAAAATCTAACAACAGTAGAAATTATGAAAATTCCGAAACTAATTTACTTCAAAAGTTATCAAACGACTCTGAGCACATCAAAGAGTCAACAGAAAAGGAATCTAAAATTGAATGCAATCGACCGACTGAAGTTAATATTATAATTGATAATCAGTTAATAGATCAAAATTGTTCAAATGCAAACAATACAAATATTGAAAATGTGTATTCTGATCAAAGTAATTTAAAAAATACTACGAAAAATTTAGCGTTTGAAATTAGCAGCCAGTCAACTAGTAGTGATAATAAAACAGTTGCAGATAAAAAAAATCTCAACTTAATTATATTAGATAAAAATTTAATTGATACTGTCGAACAAGATAAAAAAATTGATATCAAAAAATCAAAAAATGTTTGTGGTATTAATGAATGCAGTAATGTAGAATCTATCATTGATGAATCGAAAACTGAAAATAATCAAAATGAAAAAAAAGTTAACAATTTTAATGAATGTGTGAAAGTTGATAATTTAATAGCACCCACAGGTAAAATCAGTTCTTTTGATAAAACTGATATTTCTATTCTTAGTAAATATACTCTTGATACAAATGATCAATTTATCGAAACAAAAAAAGAATTAGAAAATATTTCTGATCAAAGTTATGAATCAGCTGAAAATAAATTGCACGATTATAGTAAAAACTTAAAAGCTGACAATGAAAAAACTGGATCGGCCAAGTATGAAAATATAATTAATTGTAATGCGGTTGAAACTAATAAACCTTTATCATTTCGTCATAGTGAAAATGAAAAATCATCTAGTAACAATAAGTGTAAAAAAGAAGCAAATAGTGAAATTAAAAATGAAATTTCTGAATTAGACTATAATAATAAACATACTATAGATAATTTATTATCCAACCTTGATGATAATGGCCAAAACACTGATAACAATTATTCCTCGAGCTCCAAGTTGGATAAAAACTATGCTGAATGGAACAAGAAAAAATCTGAAAATAATTTAATGGGCCAAAAATTACCAGTAGTGAATTTGTGTGATAAATTAAAATGCAGTACAGATGAACTAGAAGTAGAAAATAAGAACTCGCCAAAAGATCCTGTTTTTGACAATGTCGATAAAAATTCTGAAATAACTTCTTTGGGTAACAATAATAATAATAAAAAAGGTAACCTAAAGAACGAATCTTCATCTATTGCACAACAAAAAATAGATAAGCCATGTAGTACTGTTATGTATGAATCAAATGACAACATTAAGGAAACTAAAGTAATAGACAAAAAAGAAATTGATCACACACTTAACAAAGAAAGAACTAATTTTTCAAAAGACGAGGAAGATTTTTATTTATCAGTCGACTGTAAAAATGAAACTGATGTTGAAGATTCACCTAACACAAAAACTGAAAAAAATGATACCCCTACGATACCTGAAAGATTGCCAACGTTAGAAATGCCAGTAAAAATAGGTAATATTAATTAGTCATTTTTGAATTATTGAAATTTATAATATCTAATTAAAACTTTTGGAATAAAATATTGAATTAAAATGGGGTTAAGTGAGGTAATTGTAAAGTAATGAGACTATAAGTGTAAATACAACTTTTCTTACAAAAATGAAATATGTAATAAATTATATTAGTATAATTTATAAATGGTCAATCCACAGAAATAATATGTAATAATATGTGATAATAATATAATCTTCAGTGCCAGTCAATTATGTCTGAGTTGATGGTCAGCAAAATTTTCCACAAGTTACTCTAGTTTCTATTTTTATATTAGTATCTTATAACTAAAAACATTGAATTAAAATTAAAAATTGTCAATTACTTTATTTAAAAATATTCACATTTGCCCCTATTTGACCCTAGTATGTTATGTATATTTTATTTTAGGCGAGCAATTTGAAGAAAAATCACATAAAACTAAAGAATTTAATAGCATCGAAAAACCTAAAAAAAGGAGAGAGCGAAAAAAATGTAATTGTATTTAATTAAATTATATATTATTAATATTTTTTTAAACATGATTTTAAATGCAGCTGTTGAATTGGAAGAAGATACAGAAAGTGTTTCTTTGGTGTTAACAAATAGTTTAGAAGCAGAAGAGTGTCTTTCTCAAGTTAATACATTTGAAGGTTCTGATAAACCTGAAAAAGATATTGAAAAAAGTAACTTTTTTTTACTTTAACATTTTTATTGTTTTCAAATAACTAACTTTATCTGTAATTCACAGTTGACAACGAGTTTAATGATGATGAACAAGCTGATGACAATGAAGAATATGAACAAAATAGTGAGAAAAATGAAGAATCACCAAAAAAAGTAACTAAACCTGTCGGTAGAAAAAAAAGTAAGTTTTAAATTGTTTAATTACTATTAAAAATTTAAATAGACGATTAATTTAATACAAATTCAATCAACATTATCATATCATACATATTATCAATTTATACTAAGGCAGAATGGTATGTTGTTTTTTTTTTAAAGCGTACAGAAAGTTGTTGATAGTATCAAAATTGTAATGGCATCTATGTTATAAGTTAAGCATTCTCATGCTAAGATAAGCCACATAATTTTCAAAGCATTTAGTAACAGCTGCAATGACAGTTTCTTTTTACTAAGATACATCAAGATAGATTTCTTTTGAATTTGAGTTTCTGTTTGACATTCTCTGAAAATATTATTCATAAAATATTAAATTATTAATTTGTTTTGGGTATTCCTATTTTTTGTACGATTACAGTTTCAGTAAAATATTCAAAAATTATAATTTAAGGAAAACAAGCTGCTATGCGAGTTTGTTGATTGATAATATTAATAATAATATAATGTAATAATAATTATATTAATATAATTGTTTATTGGTAATATAAATTTTGTATGTACATATGTTGTATGTAATTTTTAAAATGTATGAATTTTTATAACTTTTCTTATTTTTATAATATTAGGAAAAAGGGGCAAAGCAAAAAAGATTATTGTGAAAAAAGTAAACAAAGACAATGAAGAAGAAAAAGTTAAAAAGCCACGTAAACCTCGTCAAAAGAAAGGTTGGAATGTTTTACATGTTATTAAAATATGTTATGTATTTTTAATTTGAGTCAATATTTTTGCAGTAATTCCTTTAGTGGAAGAAGTAGAAATCAAACCCGAAGAAAACGAAAGCCAAGATAATATTCGTAGATCTAGACGTATTGCTGAAATAAAAATTAAGGAACAAGTATTACCATCTGATATTTATGATAATGATGACGATTCAAAAAGTTCAACAAAAAAAGAAAAGGGAAGGAAAAAAAATATTCAAACTAAAAAGGTAATATTATTATTTTTTTTAAATAGTTAAATAAAATATGACAATTATTCCAATCAGTTTTTAAAAAAAAAAATTTTTAGGTCGTAAATCTTATACAATCAGATGATGAAGATGACGAAGACGAAAGCACAATTAATAAAAAATCAAAAAAAAGAAGAAAGAAGGGCAAAACACCTAATTTAAAAGGGTTAAATAAAAAAAATCCTTGGAATGTAGATTCAGATTCCAGGTATTTAATTTATTTTACATGTATAAGAATTTGAAAGTATATATAAAAAAAACCTAATATAAATTTGTAGTTCGTCTGATAACAATGCTGAAGAATTTGATGATTATTATCACGAAGAGGAAGATGAAATTCCTAGGCCAGGAATCGAACCAAATGTTTCTGATCATGAATTTTCTCCTGAATCTGATATCAATGAAGACGATGAAGAATATTTACCAGAAAAAAGAGCTCGAACTGCTCATAAAAAAAGTAGAACTTTTTCATTTTGTATTTAATGAAGTGCAATGTTTAATATTTTCATTTAATACAGGCCAAGGTGAACAAATCATTGATGACATGCCTTGTCAAAATTGTAACAAAAGTGATCATCCTGATTGGATTCTACTATGCGATACTTGCAATCAAGGTTGGCATGCTTCCTGTTTGCGTCCAGCTCTAATGGTTATACCCGATGGTGACTGGTACTGCCCCCCTTGTAGACATGTTAGTATGCATTTATTATTATTTTTTAAATTTATATTTACTAAATTATATTTTTGTGTTTAGGAGTCATTATTAAACAGCCTAAAAGCTACTCTAAAAAAGTTTGATAGCGAGGCGAAAAAACGAGAAAATGAAGAATTAAGACGTAAAAGGTTGGCATATGTTGGGATAAGTCTACAAAATGTAATATCTACCAAAATCGAAGACACTAAAAGTAAACAGAGTAAAAACGATGCAACTTCTGAAGAAGAAGAGGAAGAAGATGACGATGGTGATGAGTCTGAAGCGTCTGATTCCAATGACTCTGAACCGTTGTACAAGTTAAGAGCACGTCGGCAAACAAATGTCAGTTACCGCTTTAACGACTATGACGACATGATTAACGAAGCAATTTCAGTAAGAACAAAACCATATTTTTCATCAATGGGTAGAAGACCCCTTCTCTATGACCATCTTATGAGTTTTTATCCCTATCTATGGCCACCACATTTTATACTCACATTTAATAAGAAGTATTGTTTTATGAATAGCTAACTGGATAAAATTATTTGTCTTATCAATTTACGAATTATATTATACTAAAGAATTTTAAAAACCTGATAGCTTTTTAAGCAATGTAGTTAAAAAGGTTACAGAACATTCAATATTAAATAAAATCACTTTAATAGGAACCCATTCTAACTGTAGGTGGTAAAAACTATTGAATTGGAAACAGTTAAGCAGCCTATGTTGGGGCACCCTGCCTTGAGGAAGTTCTTGACAATTCCCTGAAGAGGGGTTGGTAGCTCTTTGATTTTTTTTAGGGCAGGGGTTTTTGGAATTAGCGACGTCAATAATTTTCCCGCTACCATTTTCTGACTAACGAGAAACTGCTGATAAGGAATTAGGATCCATGATAAGATGAATCATATTAAGTGGTTAGGAGGAGATTGAAGTTAGAGAAAGAGAAGGGGAGGGAAATGAACACTGGCCGGTGGTGGGGGTGGTTGCTGTCATGATAACATTATCGTTTAGGTTTAACGCAGTCGGTTTAAAATGTGGATATGCCTACAAACTGCCTGCCCAAGAACATATTTATGATTTAAGTTTTTCGATGAACAAATATATATTATTGTAAAAACAATACCAATTTGCAAAATCATTTTAGATCTAAATAAATTTTTGCAAAACAGCCAGCCTATACCTAATGCCTCATAAAAAAAAAATAAGAAAACATAACCCAACAAACAATGTTTACTTGAATTTGGACTATATATCAGTAGGGCTCAAAGGATGTGTTCAAAGAGAACCAATTTTGGAACTAACTTTATTAGTTTTTAAAAAAGTCATAATTTTAAGTTAAATAATACATGTACATTTTTATGGTGATTTTCTGATTTTGAAGCGGAAAGTATCTGCTATGATCTTTCATAAAACCAATACTTTATCTATAAAGGGACTTATATACAAATACTGATGTATTATACATTATGTTTGTTTTTACGTATAGGGAGAAACTGGTAATGAGGTTACAGATATTTCTAAAACTTCTCAACCAACAAAAGAAGGTGAAAATGAAAATTCAGATTCGGAAAACGAGTTTAGTAAACCAGAGGGATCTCCTATTGCTCCAGCATTATTACATTTGTCGAGGCGCAGGAAATCAAAAAAGTTAACAAACTTGGATGTTACCTCTGATGATGATTCCGATGATGATTTTAAAGGACCATCGTAAGTCAACAATAAATCTATGAAATATAAAAACTTGCATTTATTTGTATTATATGTTTTTATGTTATAGTGAGGAAGAAGATGAAGACGAGGAAGAAGGAAGCGAGTATAGTGATGATTCTGTTAGGAAACGCCCTCAACCAACTAGACGGTCTGTAAGGAATCGTAGAACAGTTGTTGATCCCGACTTCAGTGAGTTCAATTATAACAAAAGTAATATTTAAGTACAATATCATAACTAACATTTGTTTTTATTAAGTCAATGACGATACAAGTGATGAAAGTGATCACAAGAAAAAGAAAAAGAGAACTAGAGAATGGTCAGAATCCGAAGACAGTGAAGAAGAAGACATAACTTGGGGGAAAAGAGCTAAGAAACGTGCTAATGTATCATCAACATTTAAACAATCTAAAGTATCGAAAAGGAAACGAAAAGCAAATGATAATTACAAAGTACCTGGTAGACCAAAGGTAGTATACTATATCTTATATCTTTTTATTTAGATTACACAAGTTTTTAATTAAATGTTTGATGATAAATTTACAATTTTTTTCTCCAGATTCAGTATGGACTTGATTCAGATTCTGAATCTGACGGTAAACCTTTAAGAAAAACAAGAAAAAAACAAGTAACTTATGCTGAATCTGATGATTCTGAAGAAGTATGTCGATTTAAAATAGTTAAAAATTTTCTTAACATAGATTTTATTTAAAAATAATTTTTAAATACCACCCGTATTTTGGGCACAAAACTCGTTGTGCAGGGGACAATGTTTTTTTCCGGTTGTACTCGTAGTAGAATTACAAAATATTTACAATACATAGAGAAGAACATCGCCGGATGGCTTCTTTTCATGTAAATTAATGCCCTATGTTAACTTCACCACAATGACTTATTGTATATAACGTTTGCACAGATTGTTGTTTTACAAAAATTCTTAGATTCACAATATCAGAACTTTCCTCTATAATGAATTATCTCATTCAGTTCTTCATTTTACAATCTCAATACCTCTCTATAAACTTTTCTGTACACGCTTTATTGTTTTGTGACTGATGAACTTTATTTTGTTTGTACTTAGGAAGTTAAACCAAAACGATCAAAAGCTTTGAGTGATGACGAAGATGAATATGTGTTAAATGATGATGAACTTGATACAGAAAAAGATGACATAAATGAAGACGCAGATGATATTGAAGATGAAGACTTGCCTAAAGATGACGAAGACAAAGAAGAAACCTCGACAACTCCTGTACAACGTATTGCAACACCGGTAAAATCTCCGCAACAAGCTGATGTACCTGTTCAGAAACCCGTCAAAGACGAATTACCTCTTGCTGATGCGAGTTGCGATCCACCGCAAGTAGACATCGTTGGAAATCATACATCTCCAAATCAACGGATATTGCCCATCCAACTGGTAACAGACAATCCAGCAGATAACAAAAAAGAAACTGTATCTTCTCGTTCCCAAAAATCACCTACCGCCATTGATTTTTCGGCTTATCCGTATTCGCCGGAGAAAGTTGCCATTCCACCTCCTACCCACGCGTACCCTGTACCACCTAGGCTACCCGTTCAAGCGTTTGTAAACAAACAAGTGTCGTCCCCCGTACTGCCTGTTCCATACACGGGTTATAGAAACAAAATTCCCATCAATCCGGCACCTTATGGTCCTATCCCTCAGGGACAACAAGTGTACCACGCCCCTGGTAGTTTTTCATATCCAGTGGATTATGGAAATACTGCTGCGTTACATCACCAACAACGACCACTACCTCAAGGATTCGAACCAGCGTTAAGGACCACTGTCCTCCCACCAACACACGAAGTTCCCAGAGGTAACGATGAAAATCCTTCTAGCGAATTCGGCGGCTTAGTATCATACTTTTCAAGTCAACAAGAAGATGACTTTGATGCATGATTTAATTAACTTATAAATAATTATTTTATACAGCCTATCCTTTAGAGTATTACTATTTTTTTTTGGGTAACCATTTATCTAAGATCTAACCAAAACTAATTACAATTTGTTAGGAAAATTTTTAAAATTTAGGCTGTGCTTCATAATTAATAGTTCTAGCTTAAGAATTGTAAATCATCAACAATCTTGATTTGTAATATCGAACAATTGTTTCACATACAAAACAACAATTTACGTATTCTATCTATTTATTTAAAATTATGTCAATTTTAATTTTGCAATAGTGAGAGTTTTTTCTTTACATTTTTATTATTATTTTTTTTTATTGATCATTTATTTAATTATTATTATTTTGGCCCCAAAAATATACTCTAAAAAATACCTAGCGGACAATTTTGCTCGTATAATGTAATATATGTATAATTTATAATTTAGACATAGTGTTACGAATCATAATGTATAAGCTTAGTTTGTGTGATTACACTAAACTTATTGTTACGTTATAAGTCAGTAGACATGATTAAAAACAGTGTTTATAATACATGTTTCAAATGATCAAATAAGTTTTGTATAAAGTATATATAATTAAACTCTAGTTTTACTTTATAGATGTGTATTCATATTTTTCATATAAAATTTTTATTTGTATTAATAGATTATTTATTTCTCATTTTACTTTTGTTATTAATATTAATATATATGAATATATTCTGACTCGAATTGTCAAAGACCATTGTACTCAGTACTTTTAAAAAAAAATTATTGGCAAAACTTAAATTGATTATCCTTTCAGACTACAATTTTCAACAATGAATATAGTATTTGTGTTTTGACAATCTCGTTAGAAATTAACTTACCAATTAGATTGTCACCAAATTTCATGTGTATTTTAATAAGACTTTTTTAAATACTAAAATACACACCAACAATATATTATTCAGTGTTTGAATGTTCACAAAAATATTAATTTTTTCCTGTTCAATTTTTTTCTCGAATATTTAATATTTTTACAATAAATAAACACATTAATTTAGTTGCTTTTTTATGAAAATAGTCAATAAAGTAAACTTTTATACTTTACGTTTACAATGTTAATATTTGATAACATTCACAATATAGTAACTAAATATTTAATTATATAGAGACGGCCACCCTTTTCCTAAACTTCTACTTGACACAATCTCGCACATAATTTTCAATCGCATCCAGCCACCTCATTTAAATCAGTTTGCACTCTAAACTGTAAACAATACACATCCCATTTGCAATTTAATCTTTTAGTTGAGAACACACATATTTTCCAAGAAACATAACACACTAACATATTAATTTAAATGATTGTGTTCAAACTAAAATATTATACACTTTAATTTCATAAATTTTCTATACTTATTATAAGGCTTAGGACTGTCTGAAAATTTATAAATTTGATGTAAATAGTTTTAGATAAAACTACTTAAAAATCATAAACCAAAATTTAACAACAACATATAATTAACAAATAATACAATTTTAGTGGTTTACTTAAGTTTTTTTGAAAATAAGTAAAAGTCAATAAATTCCAAGTACAGATTAGTGTGTGTTTCTCAGAATAGTCAATCACACAACACATAGTTTTCATAATTAAACTAACTTTGCAATTTTTGTTAGCGCATAAAAAGGTTGTAATTACCATTTTTTAAATAACCTAAATTCGCAAATTGTAAATTTTTTTAAAATCATGTTTTTTACTATGAGTACTTGTAACCTTTAAGTCAATTATCGTCGTGCTTAATTGGACGTTGTCATCCAACTAAACACAATTAATAGATGTGTGGGCAAACAAGAAGACACATATTAGCAGTAATATGATCAAGTACGCAAACAAGCCACAAGAAAGTCTTCGTTTTAAGGATTTTATCTCTAAACAGTGTATAAAATTATAATTAAAAATAATGTTTTTGTTATTTTTGATACAGACCTGAGAAAACAGGCAGTAAATGTATGTTAATTGAATATTATTATCTATCCTAAATTAAAATTTGTAATTAATATATAAAATACAAATTTTTTGCACTGCTTTATTATTTTAATTATTAATAAAAAAAATGTAAGGAATAAAAACCTACGTAAAAAACCGAGTGGTTGCACTTATAATAAATGACCCACTCATGAATTGCACAAAACAAAAAGTCATTAAAAAGAAACAGAAAATGTATTTATAAAATATGTACACCTATTTTCACTTATTTATACTAATATAATAACTGTTGTATTATAAATATCAATGTGATATAAAATAGAATTCATAGAGATAAAAAAAAAATGAATCACAATATTACAATTTTATTGAAATATAATTTTGTTTTTAAAGAATAAGACTCGTTAAAATAAAATAAACAACGCTTATAAAAAAAACATCACAATACACCACAAATTGTTTAATACAAACAAGAAATTACTTATAATAATTTTTTTTAAATACTTTACATATAAAAAAACAAAATGGGCTAAAACTGTAATAGTTACACACTTTTATTATCGCAGTTTAAATTCATTATTTTAATTGTATTTAGAAAATGTATAATAAAATTGCACATATTATAATATAAATATTTGCACTCGAAAAAATTATCAAACAAAACAAACAAGAGTTTAAAAATTGTATATAATATTTATAAATTAAAACGTAATTAGAATTAACAAAGAGGTATACCAATATTAATTTAAAGTAACAAAATAAAAATAATACTACTTGTATGTCAATTGCAATTAAAATTAACTAACCTTTTTTTTAAATTGTTCATTTTTTATCGTAAGAAAAAATGGGTAACTTACATTGATATAATTTTCAATATTTTATTACATTAGTTAAGTTTATATAGCTTAGCGGTTTTAAAATTAACGGTAACTCACCCTGTGCAAGTTATATTTGTCAACTCACTGTATATACATCAACGCCTAACATCTCTTTAATTTTGTTATCATAGCGTACTAAAACGATAGGACCGCTTTCTTCGGATACCACCTTTGGCGGTTCAGGTTTACAATACCCTAATGGTGTTTTGGCTGAACAACACTCATTAAAACGTGCTGCGGGAATCGTGGTCGTTGCGTTTTCATCATCGAGTAATTTGACTAGAGCCTCGGTCGTTTTGACGGATAAAGCACTCGATACGTCTGAAAACAACACCCACTCGGTGTCGTCGCTGCTGTCCAATAATCTGTACACGTCGGGCAGCGTTTGTTCAGAAAATTCAAGCTGAAATGTTGGGTTTTCCGATGAAGACTGTGGAGGCGATAACCACAACATACGATCGACAAATTGAGGTTCACCTAAAATATAAACAATTAATTAACGACTGTCTAATATGAATTACAAAATAAAAATTAGGTATACTAACAATTTAAAGAAGTTTCGTCAAAATTCCAAACCGGTACGTTGCCAGTGCCTTGAATATCATTCATGTGGAACTCGAGGAGCATCTTAGTTTGCTTATCTGTAGCTATCGACAATGGAGATTGTCCTGAATAGGTAGCCAATTTCGGATCAGCTCCGTAACTGAGTAACAATCGTACCAAATGGACATCACCGTTTTCTACGGCTTCGTGTAACGGCCTAAAAAATCAATATATATAATTATAATTATAATATTGCTATATACACAATATATTTATTTGTAGTACTAACCGTATGCCTCCTTGGGCGCTAGCACTGACATCGGCACCGAACTGAAGCAACAACTTAGCAATTTCATAATGACCTTGTGAACACGCTTCGTGCAACGGCGTATATCCTGCATTGTCGGCAATTGAAGGAACATATTCAAGTCTCTCTATACAATACGCGACAACATCCTGAAATTAAATATTTAAACCAAGTTAGTAACATTATAATATGTTTTAGTTAAACACATAAGTTATTTAATATCAATACTAACAATTCAACAGGGAAATTGTACAAAATGTAATATAATATTTACTACATTTTTTATTGATGCAGTATTTAGTAAAAATAAGTTTTCTGTTTACATACCTTGCAACCTTGTCTCGCAGCACGATGCAGTATAGTTTCACCGTGCCCTTTGTTTACAATCCATCCTTTGACTTCAGCTTGAATCTCCGATGCGAATCGAGGAGTAACAGGTTTCAGTTGTGGCTGAATCACCACTGGTTTCTTTTCAATGGGTTCTGTCGTAGTACACTTCTTCTTTTTCTTTTTTATGTAGTCAAATCCTGACCTAAATTTCTTGCGTATCAGCTTCCTTTTAAAAAAAATTTGCGCAGCTGGCTTTTCTTCTATTACTTCATGTAATTGACTATCATCAACAACAATTTCCTTGTTTACAACTTCATCGTTTTTTTCATTTTCTTGCCTACGTTTACGTAAGTTACGCTGCATTAACTTTTCAGCAGACACAATTTTTTCGCGCTTTATTCTACCCTTAAATACATCTCGTCGACCAAAAAGATGACCTATTCGTTTTATTGTATTTTTTAACCCTTTTTTGCCGACTACCTGAGAATTTACTTTTGGTTCTTTGACAGGCGGCATGTGAGAAATATCCATAATTGACGTAAGCGAGACTTGGTCAGCCCCCACAGTACCGGTTGTTGGCGCGGATACTACAGATATTAATTTAGACGGTAAACGCAATGATCGTTTAAACTTATACAACTCATCTTTCCAGTCGGGTGTATGTAAAGACTTCTCACCTAGCGATTTCTTTCGTCTACGTTTTGGAATGTTTTTAACGGCGTTTTTCTTTTTGACGGGCTCTTGTTTTGCCAGCGGTTTACTGCGAGACCTCAATCTCATTTTCAATGTTTCGTCATTTTCCTTATTGTTTAATTTTTTAGTTACGACTGCCGGAGCTGGAGTTGGAGATGAGCATTTCTTCCTCCGTTTTGTAGGTATCTTTTCTTCCTCAAAATGTGCAAAGGCGTCATCTAAAAGCTCGTCAAATGCATAAGTATAATCTTTTAAAGAGTTTTTTCGTCTAAGGGATTGTCGTGGGTTATATTTCCCATCAGACTTTCTCGTGTTTTCGTTTCTCGTTACATGTTCTTTTTCAGTTTTTTTCCTAGTGGTGGTCTCTTTTCTTAATTCTTTTTTCACTTCTTTCTTTTCTTCTTCTTTGTTTTTAACATCTTTTTTTTCTTCTTTGGTGTCTTTTTTATCATCTTTCTTGTCGTTTTTTTTCAAATCTTTTTTTTCTTCTTTCTTTATGTCTTTTTTCACCTTTTTTCTTTCTATTTTTACTTCCTTTTTTACATCTTTCTTTTCTCCTTTCTTTAAGTCTTTCTTTTCGATTTTAACTTCTTTCTTTAGTTCTTTTTTTTCTACTTTAAGTTGCTTCTTTTCCTTTTTGACTTCTACTTGTTTTTTAATCTTCTCTTTTTTCAATAGCTCTTCTTTTTCATTCTTTTTCAGATAACGATTAATGTATTTAGCAGGCACAGCCCGATAAGGCTTAATGTTAGCATTCTTGTGTGGCTTTTGTTTTGGTCGTTTATCATTTATGTTTTCATTCACCGGTTCTTCAATGTCTAAAAGTTTACTATTATCAATATTATCCGTAAAGACAGATTTTCTTTCGTTTTCTGTACTGGCTTTTGGTACATCATCGACCTTGGATTTCTGTTCATCAGAGGGTTTCTCTTGTGGCAATTCCAGTTTAATATTTTCTGTTGGTTTTTCCACATACTCTTCACATAATTTATCTTGCTCAGAGCCTGAAACCGGCTCAACTTTAATACGTTTAGTATATTTTCTTTTGGATTCTTTGGGCACTTTTCGTTTGGTTGGTGATTTAACTTTTTTATTATCTTGTGTCTCTGCTAGTTGAGATACAAACGAGTTGCACGTATTCATCCAAAAGTCTTCATCGTCATCATTATCTTTTTCTACGTTGTCTTTGTTTAACAAACACAGTTCTGAATCTTTGATCGGCGATGGTTCTTTCCTTAAAAAAACAAAAACAAAAAATGAAACAATGAAATATGAATGTTACATGGGTAATATTTTAAATCATAAATAAATATAATACTGTACTTTATTTCTAATTTTAGATCTATGGCCACTTGGGTTTGAGCGGGCGGAATTTGTTCTTGTTTGGTCGGAGGAGTGGCGTTGGGCGACGGTAAAAACGGATGGGGGGAAATGGCTGTAGCCGCAGCCATTGGACTACTTATCCTCATGTTATTACACGATCTCTCGGTGGTTATCTAAAATTCAAAACAAATAATATATTATTAAAGTACATTTATGGCTGAAAGTCAAAATTTGATAACAAAATTGGGTATTTTTTGTTACACGTTTAAAACATGAGCTTGCAGTTATAATACTTATTCACCCATGAAGGTACATTATTAATACTTATGAACCGTACTTGTTTCCTCTCAGCCTTTGTCTTAATACGAGGGGCATTGCAGTTTGCCCTGTCCATGTAATAGTCTATCTTCTTCGGAAAAGGCGTTCCAGTACGTTCAGTCATATAATAATCTGTCTTTTTCAAAGGTGTAGTCGATGGTTCTTTTCGAATAGGTGTTGAGAACACCATGGCAGGAGTGGATGGTGCTTCCGCGATTTGTGGTTTGCTTGCGTCACGAGCTTCAATATTTTGTTTAAGTATTTCCAATACCCGTTTGTCCGCCTGTGCCGGACTGTGTTGTTGCAGCTGTTGTTTCTTTGACGAAGTGTACAAATTAAATTTATATTCTATCTGTCTGTCGATAGCAGCCCGCCATGCTTCGTCAGCAGACGACAGGCTGGTTGGAGGTTGGGGCTGAGTTGCTGGCAGTGGTGGTAGGGGTTGTTGGTAATTCTGCTGAGAATTAGTTTGCTGGTAGACCGGCGGTGTGGTGGTACGACATACATTGAAATCCGGTTTGAAATTGACTTTTGGAATATCGTGCCCGAAAGGATGAATTCGATCATCAGTTGAATCCGCCGACCGACAAACAGTCTTGACGGACAAGTCCAAGGGAGATTCACGTTTGGCCTCAAATCTCAAAGTGGACATTCGAGTACTGCTGTTTTCGCGAGTGACTTTTATCTGTAATAAATACAAATGTCTAATTTTAGTAAACAGAAAAATCATTTTTAGCGGCCACCCATGCCCTGTCCCCACCGCTGGTGTTCCTCACCTATAAAAACCCAACCAACACCCAAAACCAATCAACAACAAAACAACCAACAGCAAATGGCCGAAGTTACCGGAGCTTAGAAAAAAAACATCAATTTCTGCTATTGTGTAAACATTTTTAAAATTGTAAAAAGAAAAACATTTTGCACGCCACAATACATAATATATATATTTATAATAATGTTATATTTTATAATATGCGGCCATTAAGAGGGCGTCGCACCGCCCATTTTTAAGGAGTATAGGCAATTTTTTACAAAATCTTAATTTAAAAGTTAAACCGTGATGTGTAATTATTAGTTTAATAACTAGGACTCTATTTTGGTAGTTAATTTATTTTTTGGACTATCACAGCATCCTTGAAAGCGACTTAAAAATGTTTTTTTATCTCTACACGTTTAAGCAGAATGAAAATAACTCGTTTAATTTTGGTTTTAGAGTAAGAGCACCTATTATAAAATTAAAAGAGAACAATATTAAGGAGGGCAAGACGGTGCGTTTTTTTTTTCATTATTCCGAGTATAACGCTCAATACGTTAGTTTAGAAATAACGACTATTTTAACATTTTTAAATGGCTGTAACTTTTCAAAAAATGAATTTTTTTTTTAAAACGCACCATCGTCTTGCACTCCGAAATATTGTTCTCTTTTAATTTTATAATGGGTGCTTTTATTCTAAAACCAAAATTAAGCGAGTTATTTTCAGTTGGCGTAAACATGTTTTTACCACTGAAAATCACCGGTGCGACGCCCTCTTAAGGAACAACAAGAGAAAAGAAATTATTTTCTTTTTTGCATTTATCAAGGTAAAAACAAACTATAATTCTTAAGCAACCTCTAGGGCCTATACTCTTAAAAATTGTCAACACCGATTTTATTCGCTCATTGTGAGCAGTTGTTGACCTTGAATGACATAAACATTTTTTTTTTTTAATAATAGGTAGTCCTTGGACGACCTGTCAACCCTAAGCCAAAAAATATACCAAAATTTAAACATAATTTAATTTTTACTCTAAATCTTATAAATTCAAATATTTAAGATTAAACTGATGATGTTTATATAAAAACTAGCCATAATCAATAGCTATAATGGCTAGCATAATCAATGGCTAGCCTATTCAATGTTTGTTTCGAAATCATCTATATGATAAACTCAAGTTTAAAACCAGCCCATACGTGAAAAAAATTGTAATTGTTGGTTTCAAAAACATCCATAATAGAGGAAATTGGCAACAGAACCAACTATATCAAAATCATAAATCTATTTAACTCTTGTAATAATATTTTTATAAAATAAATCTTCGTACACAACACGTATACACTCCAAAGCTTTGATGATTTCATATTATTTTAAAACCATAGTCAAATCTTAACCTTATTTTCGTTTTTTGTTGTTTTTGAAAATTTCAAAAATTGCTCAAAGTCTGATTTTGAAAATGGACGCCTCATATTATGCTAAATTACTCACAGACACCTAAAATCGGCCGACCTGTAGACGGCGTTGGTGGCAATCGAGTTACGACGGAAATCAAATATCGAGATGACGTCACGAGTGTGATGTAACAATATTATATTATTTTTATGGATGGACAACGTTGAAAATAGATTCGAACTCGACGGCCGATTGTACGGACACGATATTTTTACTACGATAACACGTTAAATTCGTAATAACAGAATAAACGAAAATTTGATAAGCTGTAAACAACAACACTTTTACATTTCTTCTAAACAACTAAATTATTCATCTTCCTCGTCCGACGTTTAGCAATATTATAATTATTACGGACGCTAAGCTATATTATTTAAATGTTAAAAAGAAGCCACACATGTTACAACTTTTTCAAAGCATTCGCGGTAGACCTATATGGGCAAGTTTTTGGAAAACTTATTATTTTGTAAATTTATTGGAATGGTATCACAAAAACAATAGACAGTTTTAATGTAAACAAAAACATGGCGGCCTTCTTCTCGTTAGTTATATTCATAATTAATTATACCTATACACAACCAAAAATACTAATGTATAGATTCTTACAGATGTGTAGATGACACATGTTTATATTTTGCTACGTTTTTGTGAGATAAGTATCTTCCCCGTGTTAATTGTGTTATCAGTGTCCCCGGGACCTATAGTATCGATTATACTTTATTGATCGAGTATACTTTATTAGTAAACATTATTGTTTTATTTGACTATCACGTCGCTGGTCATTTATGTTGATTTTCTAAAGAAATCAGTTATTTGCTTTCCCAGAACTTACAACTTTCCCGAAAATTCAGATAGAAAATGTAGAATTTATTTAAATAATTTTAAGACAAGCTAATATTAGTTAAAAAATATATTTTTTCGTTTTTTTTAGCTAGTGTTAATAATTAAAAATAATCATGGATAAAACACATGTGAAAAAGACATATTTTAAGACTTTATCTATATTATGATATAGATCTATAATATAATATTATAATATATGATTTATACTATGAACAACACGTTAATATGATAAATATGCTTTCTTAGCCAAACAGATGAAAACGACCATTAATTAACTTTGAAAATATACCATTGAGTCAAGTGTTGCGACTTTAAAATCAAAAACTATTTTAATAAATATCTTATCTTAACGACTCCGGCTACAAATTTAAAACTTTTAACCTACCTACCTAACCTCGTCGCTTTGTAATAATTGACTGATAAGTCGCGAGATTACTGACCTGAGTTGTTATTTGGACTGGCAGTCTGACGGGGAGCGTTGTTTTTTGCAAGTTGAGCGGGTAATTCTGGATCTGCGCCGGTTGCTGCGGTGATGGTTGTTGTTGTTGCTGCTGCTGTTGTGGTTGGCGAGGAGTCAGATGAACGGCAGAGGTAGTTTGTTGGTGGTGGTGAGGTGATGCCGACGTGGAGGCCGGTTGATGGAATCCGTTTATGGCGGCGCCGTTGGGTTGAAACACCGGCGTCCGAGCGTCTTGCCGACCGAACACATTCCACCGATGATCGGTGGACGCGGACGTCGATGGCTGTTGAGGAGCGAACGGCCTGTGGTACTGTTGACCACCGCCGCCGTTGTTGCTACTGCTCGAGGAGCTATTGTTGCTGGTACTGCCGCCGTCGTAAGGCTTAATTTGGAACGGCCTGGACTCAAGGTAGGACGGCTGTACCGAGGCCGGTCGTTTGTCGTCGGCGGCCACCGTGCGGTGGTAGCGCAGAGGTTCGGGTTTTTGCACGATCACGCGGTTGGCTTCGGCCGGTTTGGCTTGAGCGATGGGCACGGCTCGAACTCCACTGCGGGGTTGCTCCAACTTGGGATCATACCTGATGGCCAAGTGCGACGATTGCGAACCACCAGTTATCGGCACCATACCAGCCGGCAATTCCGACTTGGGTCTTTCCAACGGATGGTACCTAAAAGAAAAATCGGTTCATTAGCGTAAGTCTTGTCTATTTAAAAAAAAAAACAAAAAGAAAATAACGTTATTTTTCACGATAAAAACGGCGTGAATGCCTTTTTTGGACTAAATCTAATTATCCCGCTTTAGAACTGTCCCTAAAAAACTCAAAACAAAGAAAAAATGTCAAACCTTACTGAGTGAAAGGGTTAACACTTCACTTAACGTAGGTACTCTATAGTGCTCAGGAAAATACTAAAATAAGTAAATATTAGGTAATTTTATACCTAATACATTAATATAAAGAATTAATACAAATATATTCAAAAAGAACTAAAACATTTATAATAATTTCTGAGAAAACGAGTGTCTTGGGCTAAACAAATCACAAACAAATTTAAAATCAACTAAATGTTCAAAATATTAAATGTTACAACAATTATTACGATAGTAATCGCGTTTTTAGTTTCATAAAAATGCAAGAAAAAAAAATTGTTTAAAAAGTAGCCATGCCGATTAATCCGTACGCGTTTGATTTAATACAATTTCTCAAAATGATAAAGACGTTATCTCAGCTCGACACGCTTACCGAATAGTATGCGATTGTAGTACACACAAACCGATAATTCTCGCAGCAGCTGTAACTATATACTGATAATATTACTACAACACAGTTTGATTTTGCGAAGCGTGCTGCGCACACACAAACAATAATCGTTCTCGTTATCTAGCCCGGTAGTGGTGAAGTGTTTACTACACCGTGCTGTGTGTTTGCTGGAATTTCATCGAAAAAATACGTACCTAATTGGTATTTGATTGATAACTTAACACAACCTAACAGTAAACCATTAAACTTTTATTAAGTTCTCCTAATAAAAATTAAAAACGCTCCGATTTAAAATAAAAATATTCAGATATAAATTCGTCAAAGACCGTCGCGATAATAATCTAAAAAACGTTTGGACAACTAAACATATGATAATGAAGAATAATTACTTGGGCGGTGTTTGTATTGGCTTGAACCTCAAATAATCCCTGTCTTGCAGGGCTTGGCTGTGCGACGACACCGTGTTCCTGTTTAAGTAATGGGAATGCGGCGTCGGCGGCGGCGTTTCTGGCACGGTGGGTGGTTGTACGCCGCCTTGCTGTTCCTTGGGCACGGTGAACGGCGATTGCGACGGTTTGGAAATCGTATACGGCGAAGGCACCGGTGCCGGCGGGTACGGCGATTGCTGCTGCGGTTTGCTGGGCGCATATTTATATGGCGATTGGTGATGTTGAGGCGGCGGCGGCGGCTGTTGTTGCTGTTGCTGCTGCGGAACAGGTTGCGGCGGCGTTACTTTGAACGACGATTGCGGTTGCTGCGCGGCCGGCGGTTTGATGTGCTGTTGTTGTTGTTGTTGTGGCTGTTGGTAAGGAGATTTGTAAGGAGACGGCGGACCGGTGGCCGATGCCGCCGCCGTGGACAGGAACAGTTGCTGCCGCTTTTGAAACACGGTCGACGGCGGCTGGAACTGCGACTGGAAAGCGGCCGGTTTCGGGTCGACCGCTGTACGCGGATAGTGGCCCGGCGACGAATACGGCTGGTAAGTGTACCGCATGTGCGGATGGTAACCGAAACGTTCGGCGGCCGCCGAGGACGGTTCGGAGTTCATCGCCGTCCTGCCGTTAGCGTCCGGATGGTGCGGGTGCATTTGGTGCGGTAACTCCAGCTGGCCGTCCGTCGGGATCCCTTGAAAGTACTTTCTAGTTTTTTCTAGCATGTTGCTATAACCGAAATCCATAATATTACTTCAGCCTAGGGTTAAAAGAAAAAAGAAAAATCAAATAAGTATGTTGCCAGAACTGAAATGAGCTAAGGAGGTATTGTAAATGTTAATATCAATAATAATTAACATTTTTAAAAAAATATTTTGAAATCAAATTTTTCTACGCTGTACGCGTATAATAGTTTTTGTTTTCAAAAAGTTTATAGGCAAACAATAATAGGTCAATTGATATATTTTAAAACTAGTCCGACCGTTTTGTAAAAAACAGTTTTATTATTTGTAGTTTTAAAAAAGTAATACGTTTTCTTAGTAAAATTGTTATTCTTTTTAAAATAGAAACCCACTTTTTTAAATTTCAACAAAAAAAGCAATAAAATACATAGATAAAATGTTGTATATCCAGTATAAATGCGCGAATTATCTAGTGGAAATTAGCCAATTGATCACCGTTAAAGACAATGGCGCAATGACATGGGTGGGTCAGGTGTTAATTAAAAAACATAATATATTGTGATAAAACTACGATATGGCTTTTATCTCCGAGTAGAAAAAGGTGGGCGAGCCTGTATGTAACGTTTTGAATAATGCGCCGAAAGTTACGAATCGATACGGCTCCGCGTAGCAATGACAATTGATATATTGTTAGGTCTGACGGTCGTACACGTTAAACTTAATTAGTGTACGTCAGTGACTCCTACTGTAATTGGTGGTAATGGCATTGATAATTCAGACAGTGCTGAAATAGGCAAATTACGAAGGACAATCAGAAGTGCACTGAACGAAGAACCACAGTAAAAAATCAATAATTAAAATATGTATCAAGCCTCCTGCCTCTATAAAATGATTTTATTAAGGAGCCTTTACACTAGCATTTATTAAGGCGCATTGTATAGGCAATATAAACATTTTAATCGTATATATTACCATACAAAAGAAGTATCTATTTTTATATTTCATATTTTTTGTGACTTTTATAACACATATAGGATCTATTTTTGTACAAAAACATAGGTTTCTATTTCGAACAGAACTTATCTAAAAATACTCCGATTTAAGTTTTGAACAAACATTTGCATTCTTCATAACATTATCAAGGCATCATCGTGACACTATTATAAAAAAAAACGCAATTTTTAACTTTTATTTTTGAACTTAAAATAATAAATTAACGAAAAGTAATTTTAAAATTATGCCTCGGTCGATGTCTTCCAAATGTTATGAAGAATTCAAATATTTGTTTAAAACCTAAAGCGGAATATTCTTAGGAACCGTTGTTTTCGACCAAAAATACGCAAGTGTGAAGGCCCTTAATACAAAAAACATTTACAATTTTCAATTTGTCAATTTTGTTTTAGAATTAATTAATAATAATATTTCTTTAAAATAAATGATAGAACAATAATTGTACAGAGCCAATACCGATGACGATTATATTAAATAGCTTTTTGGTCGAGTGTGTTCAATAAAACTGTGACAGCTCTAAATTAAAACTCCGTTCACATCAGAGCTATACAAAACCTTAATTATGTTTTTTTTTCAATACATTAATAAACATTTTTAACTTAAAAGAGTTTTGATTTGGAAACACCACCACACGAGTGTTGTGTTTGTTCAATACTCGTCGATAATAAAACTGATAACGACCATATTATGTGCACAGCTGTTATTAATGCTTTCGTTGTAGGACAACGTTTTAGCTGTTATACCAAGAATGTATTTTATGATTTAATAACAATAAATGATTTAACTATAACATCTATTTGTCTTTTGGCGGATATCAACTTTTAAATGCAGCGCAACATAATAATAATTACTATAATTATTATATCAACGTTAGTGAAGGGGGGGGGTATATGTACTATGCACAATAATTATAAGTTTGTTGAACTCTAGTGATACAATTAAAACGGATTGTGAGTCAATAATTAAATAAATACAAATCGACCTTGAACCATACACTACCGTGTTATCTTTACCCATTGTGCACACACCAATCATTATTTTTTGTTTTAATAGGGGCACACACACTGTTGCTGCGCACCACTTATTATTATTTTTTTTTTTTCATTGCATCGAAATGCAACCTAAACTGCGTGTTCCGTTTCTACACGTCTTAAATAGGAGATAAAATAAATAAAAAATAACGCTAAACCGTGTATGGGTCAGCGTCGCGCGTGGACAAAAGGGTAACGGCCTTGGTCGTGAGAACGACATGTTCGAACAAACTAAACAACTACATGAACTGGTAACTGTCGTTTCATAAAATATAAAACACTTTATTAGTACCTAATGCTATTATGCATGCCGAGACAACAGTTATAAAAATAATAATTGCCGGTTCGACTAGTGCATTAAAAAGAAACCGTTTTGATTAAACGCAAATAGATTCATTTTTTTCAATATAATATATTTACAGTCTTGCAATGCATCTAGTAGTAAATAGTATGATGCTTCTTACAAAATTTTTATAAAATTAAATAAATAAAAACAGAATTTGTCTTCAATATAAAGTGTTAATAAAGGTGGTGTTATTGATTATGTTTACACAATTAACCATTAAGCAGTAGTGAAACTACTCAAACAAAAAGATGAAAATTTGTCGAAGAATTCAAGACGACAATTATTATGACGTGTAGATTTTATTAATCGGATGAATGTCGTTTGTTATTACTTCTTAGTTACTAAACGGAGTAAAATAATGTTGACTGTAAATATAAACTACTAATATTACTTATTCTCGTAAGTATTATTACATCAGCGACTGTCAGAATTGAAAACAAATAATGTAATAATTGTTTTTCAAATAAAAAAACCAAAATGGTTTGCTGTTTCAAACTAAATTTGCAAAATCTTTTTTTTTTTTATTTTAAACATATTTTTAACAAGAATTATATTTTAAATAGGTCACATACGACACACCTAAAATTATTTTCGCTACTTCGGCAATGTTACTATTTGTTTTAACTCGCTAGATTTGTTTTTTTAGTATTTGAAATATAATTGCGATTTTGGTGAGCTTGTAAAAGTATTTCAAAACGTTAAAAATACATGTTTAGAACACTGTGCTGGTCGTACAAAGAAGGGGTAAAATAACATAACGAACTTGCGACGAACGGGTGATTTATAATACAAAAAAATCAATTAAGACCTGCAAAGTCTAAGTACGTGTTTTTCTTTAAAAAAAAATCAACCGACCTTGTTTTTTTTGGTTATAATATATATTTTTATGATAGATCATCTCATACCGTATCCGTATCGATTGAAATAACTAGCAAATGTATCTTCATAATACGTCTTCGATGGGCATAATTCGATTTTTAGCATGATTAAAACCTACTTACACCTACTCAGCATCGATACAAAACTGTGAAAATATTTGTTTTAAATAAAATAAAAATAATTCTTAAAACAATTATTAACCCATCACATATTGTTCGTTTGTTGACAAAATTAAAGACATTCAAGTGATTAAGATTAAACTTATCAATCAATCCAAATCGGCTGAAAATAATAAAGAAGTTACCTACTCCATACGCAACAAAAAGAGTTTACTTGAAAATAAAAACACGAAAAGACAGTCATAAACGTCCAGAACAGTCCCGCCGAAATAATATACTTCCTTTTTCGTAAAGAGTATAGACTATTACAAAAGTATAAAACTCGATAAGAAAATGACATGGTCTGAACGGTCTACACACGCGTTTAACGTCGTTTCCGCCAAGAAACGGGTTTCCAAACTTAAACTCTATCCCCTAACTTTTGAATTAGCCTTTAGGCTGCGACGTTAATTTGTCCGGTTCGAGCGGAAACAAACCGCTCATCATTTTTCAACGGTGTTGTGCTCCACACACAAACACTTCCTTCTTCCACAGCCATAACGTATTTACAACAACACCCGAAGTCTAGTGGAAAACTTTGTCACAGACGGGTCGCACAACATTGTATATGGGTCAACGACCGACGATTTGGCTTCCAACTCATTTACTCGACAGATAAGTAGGGAAAGGCGCGTGGCGACGCCTCCTGTGTGTTAATGCGACGTAGTAGTGTCATCATCAATCGTTTGTCGCTTTGCCAACGCCAAGTTGAGTGTTTTTATTTTTTTCGCGCAACGGATATTATATGTTTCATTCCAAATATGGACTGAGCGAGACCTCTAGCACGTCGCACTCTATCAAAGAGTATAACTGATACATAATAATAATAATGTACAAAACAAAATGAAACTCATCGCCAACGCCAACCCGCGAGTCAACAAAAATATAATTTAAACAACAACGTTGTGGGCCCTTATCGGCCACGACCGTTATCAACTTACTGCATCAACGCCGTGTAATAAACGCACTAGACTTTGTACAATATATTATGTAAGTCTGAAAGTGTACCAAGGTGATCAATTTCAATTAAGGCGATAATATTAAACAATTTTCTTTTGAAAAACATTTTTGTTTATGTCATTTAACAAAATACAAATAAAATTTTCGTATATTAATTTTTTTGTTTATTTTTTAGAGCCCTGCCTATTTTTCAAAACAAATTATAAGATATGTCATTCACAAACTATTTAAGTGAGCATTTTTTACTATAATCCGTGTCGTGTGTCAGGTAAGATTCTTCCAATAATATTCGATTCCATTATTTACTCGACACATTCGAATAACATCGAACGGTTTATTATTGCGTGTACTACCCACCGAATACCGAATGCAAATAGTGTGCGGGGCACAGCTCGGTTACAATATAAAGCCGGGACACAGTCGAGCCGGAAAGGGTGTGTCGATTTCCAAACGGGTAAATGCAAATCGAATTTTTACACAATTATCACAATTCACTATTTTGGCAGTGAACTCCATCCAACGGGCGCATGCGGTATGCCAAAAATAATACCGTTTTCCGGTCGTCGTACTGTACTGGCAATACATGTTGTACATTTTTTTTAATGTCATATTTAAAAGTATATATATATATACATATATATCACGTTTAATCCGCCCGTGGGGTCCTCGTTAAATATACAATATGCAACAAGAGTTATTATAAGAATATAATTCTCACATTATTTCGTATAGACTGTGCACCGAAAAATAAGCAAACGCTCTAAGGGGCACACGACCTCTCCAATCGAGGCATTTTTTTAAACAACTTTTAACTTCTTACCGTAATCATTCAAATGTGTCAAGTGTAAAAACAACGGCTGTAGACTTTTTTTAGCCAATAAAATTCTGGTCGGGTTCAGCGGTGCACAGGATAATAATAACCAAAGTTATTATCATATTATTATTATTATTACTATTCGTTTTTATATGCCGTCACTGAATCGAGTAACGGAGAAAAACGTTATGACACTTGACGAAGGAGACAAGACGGCAATGAGATATCATGCTAAGCGCAAGGTCACACAGTCAAGTCTTGCCAAAAGACGCGCGTACTCGAATCTCGTTATTGTACTTGTACTGTAAGAAAAAAGGAGTTGGCAATAACCCCGTTATTTGTTTCGAAAAGTCTGACTTGGTTAGGTTTTGAACCAAATTCTAAAAAAAACTCAATAGTTTTCTCGCTATATTAAACTAGGCTGAAACCAAAAAAAAAAACCCCAGTTTCTCATTGCAAAATTATTTTGTTATGGCTATTTGTATATATATATATATATATATATTACAAGTCGAGTTGTCGCTTAATTTCCTCACTCCTCCGATCTCAAACGTTAAATGCAATCACCAGCTGCACATCTAAACACGTGCAACCGTATCGCCATTTAACTGTAATGTTTATATCGATTTGTATGTCCGACCGACAAGTTTTTAACGGTAGTTGTTTTTTTTATACATCAGAAGACATTACTTTAATATACATATAATATTATATACTATCTCAAACGTGTTACGGTGGTTTTGTTTTCCAAAACAAACAGCGTTATTTTTTCATAAACTTTGGTGCGAATTTGAGAAGATATTTTATTATTTTTGAAACCGTTACGGGATCAACGTGAAATAGAGCCTTGTCACTGTGAATACAATAACAAAGAAAAAAAAACCTTCTTTTGATTTTCACCGGCGGCGGCAACGACAACGCCGATTTTACCGCTCTTTTTCTACAAACATAATACGATATAATATACTGAATGTAATATAGTATTAGTAGCGTCAAATCTACCGGAGTTGTCTGTCTCGAGTGAATTCCCTAGACACACGTTTTCGATTTACATCCATCTATTACACCGTACACACGACTACCTGCGGCGCTGTCAAGTCGTTGAACGTGTTCAAACAGAATACACTATTGACTATAGTATATGTCTATATAATGTCACTAATTATCATACAACGTGCATTTATACAAAACATACAACGCATTCGGAAAAACGGATTTTCGACCATTTATATTTGAGTTAACATGGAAAAAAAATACATAGGTACATATTTCTTATATTTCAGTATGTGGTGAAATTAAAACTGCAACACAGTAACGAAAATTCCCAACGCGATGAGTCATGTCATAAAAAACTGGAATGAAAAAAAAAATAATATAAAGAAACAATATTGTAAAACCACTCTTTGTGGCCGCGGTAATTCTAACAAGACATATTTTTATGGACAGTTCGATTCATTAGGAACACGCAGTTTTTTTTTTTTTAATTACTTTAGGTTTTGTTGTTTTCGATAATTTAAATAAAGATTTAAAATTCCACTCAACTTAAACCAAAGGACTGGTCTTACCGACGAACGCGCAACATTGCGATTACGGATTAAAAAACTTTCACTCTAGGTATATCGAGTAATGCAAATTGAAAGGCGATGGGATAGTTGGTTCCATTGTTTTTTTTTTATGAAAATGGTGTGATTTACAGTTTAAAGTAGACACGTGTAAAAGTAATTATTGCCACTTCAAAAGAACACGAGGTACGTCTTTTTGATAATTATTTCGAATAGGTTATATTATTCTCTTAAAATGAAAAGTACGGGGAAAAAGTTATGGTCATTTTTAAAAATTGACTTGCCAAAAGACTCAACGATAAATTTCGGCTTTTACCAAATTATAAAATTGTATTTCTATACAATTTATAAAATACTAATACAACAATTATTTTAGTATTCTGTACTAGTATATAGTATTATTTATACTTCGTTTTAACTTTCACTACTATAATACAATATTATCGAGTATAATATAGATTATATAGAAGAATCATTGTAAACCGATGAGCATGTTTTTCGTTATTCATTTTTGCCGCCACGGCTTCTTTATTGCCTTTTTAGCCTAAAAATGGAATACCATTCGATTTTAAGTACACAATAAAATGTACAGTTAAAATAAATAAATTAAGCCAAAATTTAACGGAAAATTAATTTGTCTTAAGTATTTATTTAGCTATTACTATTATACATTTATTGTACTATATCCTATTATCGTATTATATATTCTATATCGTGTTAAGTCTGGGGGTACTCCTTTCGGATTAGAACAGCGTCGTCTTTCGGTATTAACTTCAGTCAGTTGACGCCAAGCTGAGGAAAACCAACGATTGCGCGTGTCCGTTTTTCATACCTTAGACCGAAGTTCCGGGACGAGATTGCCGACCGAATATGACGTCGTGGCTCCATGCTGTTTCGAGCTGGCTCGACTCGGGCTTTTCGTTTTGTCACTTGCTTTTTACATAAACTGTGTACAACACAAAAACTGCGGCGGTAAAAAATAAAAGCAATCGAAAACAGCGAGTGAAACCGAAAAAAAAATTTCGCACCTAAGACACTGCGCGCGCTGAGACGACGACGACGACGGCACCACTCTCTCCGCGTTAACACCGCACCGAGAACTAGGCCATGGCCCACATCGCGAGCCTGGCGTTGCCGTCGGTGCGACCTTCGGTTACTGGTTTTGACCCCCGCGCAGCGCTGTAAACCGGTTTGCGTTCCGATGCCGCGAAAACGGCTTGCGATGACTTATGCCAACACCGGGAGGGGGGTGAAGGGTACGCGGAGGCGTACAAGACAATAACGTAACGCCGCTTAAGCGCCCAAGTGCACTTTTGCTTTCCGGTATTGACGACGACAGACTGTAATAGTGGCCACGAAAAATATTACTTCCGAAGCGAACACTTAGACGGTCGACGGCCAAGCCGGAGTGGGCATGGTGTGGCATCACAAAATACACAGAGCGAGAAAGGCGATTTTGAAATTTCGGTCACAAAGAGCTGCTGGTAAATTGTACAATTTACGTTCAAAAGTGTAATCGCAGAAGAGACACTTGTAATGTAAACAAAAAATGAGACTATCATCCTCTCTCATTGCGCACATAACCGAATATACACAATACTACTTTTAACAGTTCCTTCTTTACCCCAAGGGCACGTGGAACACGAGCCCAGGGCTCCTTGGCCCGATGGAGGCCCCTTATAGTACATACAATTTACACTTTTAAACTCTGCGTGTCCGAGGGTTCCTGCATAGCCTTAGACCGCCCTGAGTTCTAAGGCATTTGGTATAGGCAACTTTTTGCAAAAACTTAATTTAGAAATAAAATTATTTTGTATGTTTATTAGGAAATAGTATAGGGGCTCTTTCATTGGCAGTTTTTTATCACAGCGTTCATTAATAATGATTTTCTAAAAAAAACATTCAATGGCTTACTCAGTACAACTCTTTAAAAATTCTGATATGATAAGTATGTTCTTTTATTTATTGAAGACGGAAAATGTTATATTTTCAAAAATTTTAAAATTTAATAAAGATATTAAAATACTTTAGATCTTTAGATCTAGACGGTCTTTAGAAAATATAAACAATACCAATTAAACATTCTGATAATTATTTCGTTATTTTGTAACTACTAAAAATTAATAATAATAAAATATAGGGCACTATGACCTTTTTAACTAGTTAATTCGTGTTATCATTCGACGTGGTCAGAATTGCGCATGCTATAGTATTATTTGTTTACGTTAGTATCTATCATACTACATTAAAATAGATGTTATCGTAGTTCATGTTGAAAATTGTCGTTAATATTCTATATTGTAGTCTAGGCAATAATAATAATAAAAATAATAATAACAATGTCCAATTTTTTTATATCAATTATTAAAAAACTGATCAATTAAACCGAACGATTACGATTCAATAAGTTCGTACGCAACAATGTAGAACTAGCAGCAAAATATGTACATTTTTTAAATTATCCCGACATTAAAATAAACTACAACTACAATGTACAATGTCAGTTCCACCTTCACACGTCAATAAATATAATTTTATAATATTTAACATTTGTATAAATATACATGTCTCGTGCGTAATACTCGTGCTGATTACAAGTAACACGGTTAAATGACTGCCGTGTAATGTAATCGGCGAATCCGAGGTGTATAAATAATATTTAATATAGTGTTTACCCGGAATTTAGTGGTTAAAAAACGCATTATAAAAAATATATTGTGTTTTTATGTTGTTATATTGCTGTACGCACTAGACTAAAATATAATCATAACTGTTCGTCGTTACGGACCGCTCTGTAGTGCTATAATTAGGTCATTAAACGGTCGTAACAAAAAGAAATATCAATTACACATCTAACGAGCATTTAGGAAATTTAAACGCCACGTTTAGCTCAGTGTGAGCGATCTACGGCTAACCCGGACCCGTGAAAAATCAACAGCTACGTCAAAAATTGTTTTGTTAACGTTTAGCATACCTACGTCTAAATGTATATAATTGAAATTCAACATATTTCGGAGAGACAGTAATAATGCTGTAATGTGTTCCTCGAATAATACATTGTTTGAAAATTGTCCTAAAATTAAATTATACATAAAACCTAATAACAGTAAGATCATTTTAACATAATAGCACACCGTGTTGAGCTGACACGGTTTAAGTATTAAAAAATGCGTAGTTTGACGGAAAGGTTGCTAAAAAAAACTATAATTTTCATTTGACCTATTCGCACAAAACCATACGTTATACATTATGATTAGTAATTTGTAGATAATTAATTTTGTCGTGCCTCATCTATCCTCTTATGGATATTTATATTAATGTACCCAAGTACAAACAAAATATTATTATTTATTGATCAACGCCTAAACAGGTAATTTTTTATTCGGAAATACAACACATGTTTTAAATTATAACAGTATACACAAAAATAATAATAAAATATGTATAACAGTCGAAAATGAAACTAAGTTAAAAAAATAGAGCATTATACATCGTAAAAGCAAAAATTAAGTGTCTATACACAAGTTAAAAGTAGGAAGATGGGCGGTCAGGGGATACTAATTAGTAATTGGTGAGTTTTTTCGTACTATAATAATGTGGAACTATTAGTAGGTCTTTCAGGCTTGTCGAATAATTTAGTCATTAGACAACAACAATCGTGGTCACCAATTCGGCGTTTGTAATTGGTTCCTATTATAATATCCAGCATTCTTGACAAGGTAGCTCTAGTTTAGTTAGCTAGTTTAATTTCGGGCAATCCTCTGACATTTCTGATAGCGTAGCAGCTAAGTCATAGTACTCGATTATTCGAATCGTACACAATTACAGGGGCCAGTTCAGTTTATTAAGAAAGTTCACAGAGCATTATGTTTCACCCGAGTAAAAATAATACACAAAAAACAACCATTGAAACATTATTATTAATTAATTCCTCATTATTAAACACTCTGAATACAATTATATACAATGAAAAACTTTTAATTAGTGCTAGGTGGTCGTCTAGACATTATTGTTACGCTTGCGCAGGCTTCGTTACGCCGCCAATGTTTAATTTTAAGTAAAATATACTTCTACAATAAATCCGTACGACTAGAGATTGTGTTTAATATAAATAAACAAATCATATTTTTACCACAAAAAAAAGTCTTAATTAAAGTGAACACAAACTAGTACGTTAAAAGAAACAATCAGAACACTTAAATGATGA
The DNA here is from genome assembly GCF_023614345.1 of Adelges cooleyi. Lineage (NCBI taxonomy): Eukaryota > Metazoa > Arthropoda > Insecta > Hemiptera > Adelgidae > Adelges > Adelges cooleyi. The sequence goes on from NW_026095751.1 coordinate 4,985,173, forward strand.
ATATACATATTATAATTTACTTCCTACAACGTTTGAAGTATAACACACGATTGCATTCGATTTTGCTTGTTTAGCGATGTAAAACATTAAAAATATTATTAATTATCAATATGGGAGGAGTCCAAACACAAAGAAAACAAAATTGGCAATAAATAAAAACCATGTAAATTATTAAAACAAAAAAAAACATCATCGTGAATCGACATGAAACGTTATTTGTTAAAAAAAAACCATCCGAGATTATTTTAAAATAATGTTGGTCACAAAATATAAAAAAATATCTGTCGTTTAAGCTCGACTCTGTTGCTTATCTTCTGATTATAGTTTTTCGAATAAAACGCAGTGTTTAATCGTAAAGACCATCGTCTGCGGCTTGTCAATTATCTCACACTAAAGAGGTACAATACATAATAATATTCATATTGTTGTAAATGCACGTTTGCGTTTGTGAAAAGTAAACACACATCCAGCGGAATTATCATTTCGAAACGCGCGTAGGCCGTGAAAATAAAGTACTGTAGGTCGAGCGACAAAAACGATTTACATATTATTATGAGCACTCTGTGTATGAACAAACGACAAAACAAACAAACAAAAAAAAAAAAAAAAAAGCGCCCGCAACCCGCGCCGTTTTAACATTAAACAAAAACAAGACCGTTTGTAAAATGTTTTTTTGTTTTCGTTGCAATTTCTCCAAACGCATAGCCGCCACGCGCCGGAATTTTAATTACATAATTTTATCGTCGACATCATGGACACGCCGCCGGTCAACAAGATTCGGACGTTTAAGTTTAAGCGTTTTTCGTTCCCACGGGTTCGTTTAAATAATAATAAAAAACCGCCGCAACATCGATCCCCAACGCGGAGGAAAAACTAATTTTAGGGACGGGGGTTTTTTTTTTTTCTTTTTGATCTCTCGCCAAAATCATACAGCGAGTCGATTTTTTTTTAACATGCTTTTCTTTTCTTTTTTTTTTGTCCGAACACGCTCGTTTCGTTGCACGATGACACGCTACCAACACAAATATCAGTAGGCGAGTGTACACACGGGCGGAGCTTGAACTTGGCCGCGTTTGTATGAATTTGTTTTTTTGTTTCTAGCTAGTTGGTCGACCGTGAGCGCCTCACGCGGTGCAAACCAGTAATTTATATATATATATGTATACCCATTACGCTGGTATACGGCCGTAGCCAGTGAAGCAGTTTTTTCGGCGCAATTTTATTTTACAATTTCTTTTTTTAGTAGTTTATTTGTTGAGCGCTGCCGATCGCCGCAAACCATACGAGAAAACCACGATTACGGCACCGCACCCCGTAAGTATACTTTTCCTCGCCTCTAACAATGAGCTTCGGACGGAATAATATTGTTATACCAACGGTTTTACTTATTCGAGAGTCGACAATGTAATTGTTTTGGGTTACCCGGAATTTTACTCCCTGCCTTTGACTAAACCAGAGAGACGCAATTGAGAAAAAACGTAGTTACAATAAATTCAAATTAATTTGTCACACGTTTCGTAGTCCCGGGAATAATTTATGGAACTTAACTTCACTCAATATAGCTCGAGGTGCTACATACAACTTACCGTTGGGAATATTACCTGGGGCAAAGTTAAAATCGATTAAAGTCCTTCGGAAACAGACTCTCATCTCGTTTATTTTCTGCGGCAAATGTCTAGTGCAAGCAACTACCAACAGCACAAATGGCAACTTAAATTCTAATAACTTCAAATAAACTGGAGGTAATAACGAAAACGGTTTTATTTTCATAGAAATTTAATTGTTTTTAACCGTTATGGAAACAATATCAGAAAACGATTTTTATTGCTCAATACCAGGCTAGCCCTCCTAATTCTTAATTTTTAAATTGGCCCTTGAGCAGTCATAAGTTACTTGGTTAAGTTTAAGACATATTATGCTATGTAAGAGTATTATAATATTATTTCCTATACCTATTTTAAGAATATTTATTATTAAAATTAAATTTAAAATAAATTTGTTAATTAATTATTATATTTTATTCTTCTCCTAAAACATAATTTATAATATTTTAAACATATTATTAAACTTTTTGAAAACTTTAATGCTTGTTTACTGTATGGTATGGTAGTATAGTATAAAGCATCGATTTTTACCGAATAAACAAATCATCAGTAATAACAGCTATTAGATACAGAGAAATAATGTAGATGTAGTATGTATGCATACTGTCTATAATTTTGAAATTATCAAATATAGGCGAGTTCTACAACAGCCGAACTATTTTATGGTTTGTTTGAAAAACTTCTCTGTCAGACTCGCGACGCTTTTTTTATTTTTTATTTCTGTTAATTATTAGCAAAAAATAAAATATGTTTTAAACTAAATTGCACAAAAATAGAACCATTTACAGTTATAAATTTTCGCTTGATCATTGTACAATAAAATGTATGATTGTTGACTTTTTATAAAATACTTACCGCGTAGTTTGCTTATTAAAATTAAATACTTTGACAAGATTAAAACGTAGAAAATTACTTATTCGGTTTTGTCCGAATACTTGAATATACGATTGTCATGAAAAATATTGTAAAGGCGACTTTAGAGATCACAATTTGTTTTAACTGTTTAAACTTTAAATAGTAGTTACGGTTAAATAGTAATTACGCACGCACGTCTCACAAACACGTACTATATGTTTAAATAAATTAAAGTATTGTGTTTAAAAACATAATCATTTTCCACCTCTGCCCAAGGTCGCGGTCATAGTACTCTGGACCGTTGTTACCCACGTTTTGCTGTTGAAATAATATTAAAAAAATGGAAGTCTAAACAACATGTATTCGTACTAAGCTTTAGAAAAGTGATTTCATTTAAAATACCTCAATCTCCGTTGACATACTATAAGAGACCAGCAAAATCGCATAACATAAAAGAAATATTATACAAATACATACGTCGTATACCTAGTAGCAATTTATTAGAAAGACAATTCAAACAATATTGTTATTCATACGATCGCCTTACGTTACAAACATTGAGCATATTATCTATACTATTATGTAAGAGAAATTTTAACATTCTACACACTAAAGCGAACACAAGACGGGAGACGCCAAAATGCTAATACAAATATAAACACATTTTTTTTACAAAATTACAAAATATTTCAAATTCCACGCTTAAACCGGACCGAAAGTTTTTCGACAAGCAATTATTATTAACGTTGAGTTTTCTACAGTATAAATACTACATATTATATATTATTATAATGGCATGGGGTACCGGAAATGTTGAAAATTATATGTAAAGCAATGGTAATAATGTATCGCCGACAAATACACGAGTAATGTTAATATATTATTGTAGATTATTATCATATCGGGAAACGTCGCATTGTGCTCACACAGGCCTAACCGACGGCGAGGAATACACAAAAACGGATTTTTCTCGTACGTGATGATTTCCAAGTGCATTGTGTACGTGCATTCGACGCAACTGTCAACCTAACCGAGTCGTACACCGAAAGGTCGAAAACACACCGGACAGCCAGAATAGTGTGCTGTGTGTGGAACGATGAGGTGTATACAACAATAACGCGGGTTTCGTTATTATCTTTATTTTTTTTTTTTGTCACTATAACGCTAGTACAGTTTCTCTGTAATATATGTTCCTCCACCACAATGCACACACTTCTCACGGACTCAAAAAAAACACACATACTCGATATTATACTATAGTGTAGTGTATACGTTCGGTATTAGTTCGGGGTCAATACTTTATGAGCGGGCGAATAAAAATGTAAACAACATTTTATATTTACAAAAAAAAAAAAATATATCATACGACACATGTGGCAATAGTTTTTCTCGTACATAATCTTGGGTAAACAATTAATAAAATATGCACACACACACAATAAAAGTAGGCCCACATGATCGTAAAAACCAGCCGATTGTAAAATCAACAAGTAAAAATGTTAAAACTTTCAACGCGAGACTGTTTAATTATTTGTTAAATTTTAAAAACTGTGACGAAGTGCCAAACAACTAAATTACATTTGACAATACGAAATCTGCTATCGTAGTTAAAGTGTAAGCCAATTAAAAAAAAAAAAATAACTGACAGTTCGACGGATCGAATTCGAAATCCCATAGATTACGTTGTATTGTATACATTTACGTTAAGTTAATTACGTTTACAAAAAATACAAACAAACAAAAACGATATAATACCGAAATTTAAATAAAAGACAATTTTCCCAACTGTTTTTTCATTTGTCTTTCGTGGAAACAATCAACGTTTTAATTGCAACCGCCGTCGACCGTAATTAAAATATTCGGACCCATTTTATACTAGACTGTACTTAACAACGCTCGCCGTAGAGGGTAAACGTTTCGTAAACAACCGGGTAAAATAACACTTCAATGGTTATTTGCTTCTTTTAGACCAAAATATAAGTGCAGTTATTGCCAAAACGAATATTACGTAACCACAAATTAGAATTTCCTCAACTGTCAATTTTGAAAAATAACGCAATTATTTTCAGTGGCGAGAATCAAAAGAATTTGTAACTTTACAGGATAGCAAAATTAAAATTATATTCATTGGCAAAAAAATGACGATTTTACCCTTTTGGTTTTCATCATTTTAATTATACACAAATCAACGGGTTCATTTTTTTTTTTTAATACGATAGATATTATAGTATTTTAGCCCAAGAGGCTAAACGACGGCAATAGTTTTTTTTGGAAAGCGACCAACTAGTCTGATTATGCGTACAATGTACACAATACACATGCACTGGCCACAGTACGGATTTGGATGATATGTAAGCACAATTATTCAAAAATGTTCTCGCGCGGTAGGTGCGCTTTTTATTTTTACCCACAAGGAAAAAGTGATGTATATCGATCAATTTTTCATAAAAATTCTCAACTCGTAAGAAAATATCCCCACTTCTTCGTAGGAACTATAATGATTTTAGTGCACACATTTGGAGATTCCGTGTTTAAGGTGACCAATATGATGACAAAACCGTAAAAATTAGTTTTGCCGAGCCGCGAGTACCTAAACGGAATTTAGCTACGAGTCGCCTCCGTTTCCGGTATTATCATTAATTTATTCTCGGTGATAAAATATAAGAACGGCGATAAACCGAATTTCTGGTTGTTGTTGTTGTTTCCTGTTTCGGTGGCATTACTCATTAGTATTCAGTTCAGTTATGACGCGTGGACAACGAAACGTTATCCGACCACATATTATCTTCGTTTGACTAAACCCATACCGATGACGCTACCTACTGTTTTATATACATTTATACGATTATTGTATAAGATACTGCAAATCTTAATTGTGTATATATTAAATACTCTTACTGAAACGGTACTGACTGACATGTGTGGTATAACGTTATACCGAGGATTGTGCACGTCTGTATGCGTGTGTGTTGAGCGTTTCATTATTATATTTTATACTTGTACTTACACCGACTTTTTACACGCGACCCGACGGCTGTATAGTATTGCGTGGTCACGGTCGAGTTGTAACGGGCGACCGCGGTTGCCGGAGAGAACACATCAACCGGTTTTCTTGGGGCGTCGTCGTCTCGGTGTGCAGAAAAAAAAAAAAAATGTTCTTAGTCGTTTCCGTTTGCACGCCAAAGCCGAAACCCATTTGGTGTTTTACCGCGCATTTGTTGTGTTATTAAACGTTAGATTATTACAAGATGTATACATAAAAAACCGAGAAGATTCTTGTGAAAACCCGTTTTAAAATTACTACTTATCACATTTATGTTATATAATATGTAGGTACATACATTCATGAACGGCGAAATAATATTTGTTTTTAAAATGTTACCAAAAAGGTTTTTCTAAATTATGTTTTCTACAATGATTGAAAAATATTATTATAAAAAAATAAGCAAAATTATGTTTACAATATATCGTTAAAACAAAAAAAAATATTATCATTATATTTAAAATATAAATAAAATATTGGAAATATTTTCATAACACATAAACCACATTTTAAAAATAATATTTGTGAAACATCTTCATCTTCTAAACCAAAACATGATTTTTAAATATTTAAGAAATACATGAACAAACTGTTGAAAACTTAATATTTTCAGAAGTCACGCCACTTTTCCGGTACATTAAATAAGACTTTGGATAGTTTAAGGTAATAGGTTTTGGAGGGTATACGACAACTTTTTTTTGGGGATTTCATGCAAGTGATTTAACAATAACAACAAACATATAACACGACAATATAGTTTATTTAAAACAAATGGAAATGTATATTAAAGGAAACAGCGGTGTGTTGTGTGCTCTATGTAAATATTTTTTGTACTCGAACACGGGGCCGGAGGGTTGCATAAAATATATATAGCTAACGATTAGTGCTAGAGGCAAGCATCCCCGGGGAAACATACAAATTTAAACGACGGCTCACTCGAGAGTTCATGATTGCGTTTTCCTTTTAGTAACGCACGCGGGCAACTTGATGCCGAGTATGTTTGAGTTGAATATTGCAAATTGCGTTGTGGACAAATCATAAGGAAAGACAAATTGTATTACAACAAGCAGTACTTTGTAAAACAAAAAGAAGATTGAAGATTATCGAGAGCCGAGCTAGTTTTGAGGTGTAAAATGTATAAACGCAAAATATAGAACAAATATAGCTAGAAATGATAAAGTTAATAATTAAAGTGCAATACGATAAAAAAAAAATCAACATACGATCATCGTGTACCTACGATATGATACGTCTTGACAACAATGGGATTTCTATAGTATGCATGTTCATTATTACACTGAATAAAATAATTACTATGCAAATTAATAAGTAATTATCCCCTCTCCGGGTTCTTTTGTTTTTAATTTAGGTCATTTAACTCCCAAGTTGCTTTCGGATTTAACAGTTCATACGTTCATGCATTTAAATTTAACGTTACGCATAGTATCTACCCATGTCTTACACATCACTAAAGCGATTAAAATCATGGACGTTGTTATTGAACTAAGCTTAGTTACCAATATATTGTTTCGCTACGAGCAGTGATGGTTCATACGTACAGCAAAATTAAGAGAACACACTATTCTTATTCAACAAGACGTTTTACTATATATAAGTATGATATTTTATTGAACAAAATGCATTTGAAGTAAGATTTTAAAAAATTACTACAAAAACAATTCGTTTTATAATTGAAAATAATTCATATTTTTTTAATAACATAATATGGACTAATAAATCAAGTATTTGGGTATACAATAGTTTTGCTAATTAATTTAAAGATAAAAAGTATTTTACTTGACGTACCGTTCGTAGCTACCATACTGAAAAATTATCACTCGCCGTCTACCGATGAAAATAATTTTTTTCGGTATCAATTTAATATTTTTTGGTGATTTATTGTATTTATTGATTTATTTAATGTACACACGGAAATTATTGCAAGTATCATTAAATTATAAGTACATTATAAGCTGTAAATTTGCCGTTAATCGCATTACAGTATGTAACAAAGAAACATTAGAATTTGGTTTCTCATACCGGTTGACGCGACGAGACGGAATTGATAAAATAGTTTTCTGTTGTATGCAAAGTTTTCGATATATCATTGAAAAACATACATAATCACAAAAGTTTGTCATGTCAGCTGGTACGCTAGGTTGCGCGCGGGCTGTAGGACAATGACATGTCTATAGTTAATAAATCATCTAAATTCTATAACATACGAGTATTATATTTTCTCAGAACGTTAAATATATGTATATATATATTTTTTTTTTTTTTAAGAAAACCTTCACACTAAAAAGAAAACTATTCGAATAAAAGAACTATAACAAAATGGAGATAATAACATTTAAAAACGTCTACGTTGAAAATTTGACTAAAACTGTATATTGTGCTCTTTCCGGTAACGAGGAAGAAGGTAAATAAAATTTTTCTGTGTTAAAGGGTATCGACCAAATCCCAAAACTAGATGATAACCCGTGTTCTATGAAACGCTATAAAATTATAAAAATTCAAACATAAACGTGCGCACAAAACCACGCCGCGCCGTCCGTAGTCCGTACAGTGACCGAATAGTTATTATACGACCCATTACATAACAAGGTAATTAATACCGAAATCATGAATAATTCTCAACTGTCTACACAGTACACGTCGCAAGCTGTTGGTGGAAGTTATCAATTGGAAGAGCAAGAATACATTGTTTACAAAAAGAGCATTGTACCCGATTATCATCATTAGCGAAGGCTTTTTCGACAAATCGTTTATTATATATAATATTATACCTTCAAAGGTTTGCACAGTAGTTTTTGTATTATTTTGTCAATAAAATACAAAATATTAATAACGAACAGAAGTCAAAACTCTAGTTTATAACTTCCGGCACAGACGATGCAATCGTTGCATTGTAATGAACGACTTTGAAGAACGCCGCTCGGATTATGCCAAAAGGCATAATCGTAAAAAATCGTAATATAGCCTATTAATAGTATTTCAGGCATATTTTATGTTATGAGAAAATTGCACGTTGCACGTACCTATGCGAACAACATTCGCCAAAGCCACGTGTTATCTATATTAATAATAATCGGCTATTGCTTCATTATACGCCACAATATAACAGGTTTGTAAAGATGTGTTTCATTTCACACGTCCTTAACGGCGCTACTAAATCGTATGAAATGGACTTATTTCAACGACCTAATGAGTCAGTCCTGCGCAGCTAGTGTAACACGAACCACGTAAGCAGCTATGTTGAATATATGGTAGGCACAAAAAAACATTATAATAATGTATTATGTAGAAATTATGCACCTTGGCTCGTATAAGGGCCAATTTCAGACCTAGCATTAATGATAATCGTTATTACATTAAAATTATATTGTCGATTAAACTCCAAAATCGTTTTAATTTCATAGTGAATTATGAATTTTCTAAAAATAAAATATTAATAATAAGTGCTAAAGGTAATTTTTTTATTGAAAAATTTGGAGTTTTTATTTGATTTTATGACGAGGTCAAATGTACAACTATTGTGCACATTAAAATAGTTTTTTAGACGAAATTGGAATTGGTCCTATGCCTCTTCTATTAGACCCAAGGTTAGGATATAACTTTAGTCACGTTTTGTTACACTCAATTTTTTTGGTACGGATGCAAATACATACTTACAACAAAACATAGAAAACATTTCTTTTTTTTTATATAGTAAAATTAAGTTACAATCGTATTGTTTTAATATGATTGTAGAATTGTTATCTTCTCTCGTATTTAAAATAGATTTAGTTACCGACTCTGGTCATTATCATAATATTGCATAGGTTATACTGTTGTAAAATATAACATTATGTATTGAATAATTGCTGTGTAATTTTATCGTATACATTTAAAGTCAATAACAAAAGAAAAAAATCTCGCATCTTTTACCTATTTATTTCAAGTAAATTAAGTGAAAATAAAAAAAAACACGATTTTATATAAACGTTTGGATTTAACGTTATTTTTACAGACAATTACGCATAGGGTATACCAATAATATAAGAACGGCTATTGGCTACTGTCTAAACGCTATAATTAAAAATGTCAATTGTTAATAATTAAATTGTTGTCTTTTTTTTTTTATGTCCAAGCCATTAAACATTACGACGCGCGGTATGTACGACAGGTATATTATTGTATTACTTGTATGTATGTATGTATACACACACTAACGAAACAAGCGCGTTGGTAACGTGAACCCTTTTGTGGGGGTTAAGGACACTTACAAACGAGCGAAACAATATACTTACATACATATAATACGTATATATATATATTTGGTATTATAAATTATTATTATTAGTTAGTACGTAGTTGCCTATATAATATATAACACAGAACACTGAACCAGCAGGATATATTATACATACCACATAAAAAAAAACCCTCCGATACTGTTATTATATTATATAATATTATGATGTTATTAAATCATCGGTGATCCTACATTATCATGTGATAGTCTACTATAAATGTAAATGAGAAACATAATTACATTTAAGTCGATGTACTTACTGAACGCAATTGAAAGAGACCGCGTGGTGACGTGTGAAGAATGGATTCGATGATTTCCGTCGTCGATTTTTACGGCCATTTCGAACAATCGTGTTTGAATTTTGTATCAGCTGTTAAAAAAACAAAACAAAAACGAATTAAATAATATCATACAATTTAAAGGGACATACGATCGACTTAATCGATTTTATTGTACTCAGTACAAAATTGTTGACTCAGTTTTTGCTAAGACGTCGATAAGCGATTGCCAATGATTAATTACGTGTAAGTATCTATTTACAGTCGTTTTAAAATGTAAAAATAAAAACTACACAATACTATCGGCGGCAAATAATAATAATAATAGTTATTAATCTATAATATGCGCGCTGAAAGTTTAATAATAAATAATAATTGAAGGTTGAACCAGGCCACGAACACTGATAATAACTAACACGGGGAAGATGCTTATCACACAAAAAAAGCGGCGGCCATCTTCTTAAAGCTACACCACTATAATGTTATATCTAAACATTATTATTTTTAGTTATGTATGGATATAACACAAAATACTAAATAGGTCTTTACAAAACGGTCGTCACATTTTTATTTCCATTGATTGTGACCCTTTTGCTTGTATCTATTCTATGGTTAAACATCCATATAACGTGCTAAGAACCAATTTGTAAATTTTACAGTAAGTATCAATGAAAAACAACATTTTTACTAATGGTTTGATAGAGTTCCATGTTCAATGCACGATGATTATGTGCGATAAGGAAATCGTTATGACTCTAAAAATAGGTTTATTTACGATATTCCGCAAACTGGTCAAAAGCAGTTATACGGATAGAACCTTCATTGTTTCTATGAGCTAACGCCGTGACTTTGAAACGTGGAAGAGTATTACAGCATTCGCGTGACCGAGGGAATAAATAAGAAAAAACTAAAATCGAATATATTATTTAAACTAGAGATTCTGTAGTAGATATGCATAATATTTTTATCCATCTGACAAAAGATGCGGTATTTCGAGGAAACACGTTATGAACAATTGCCCACGATGATTCCGAATTTTTGTCTTTTACCACATCGATTTCGATTCGGTACCTAAATCGCGTTACGATTTCATATCATATCTTTTGTTCATTAAAACCGTTTATAATATGTCACAATTCAGACATTTATTTTAATAATAATAGGTACGCTATACGGACGGAGACTTTTTTTTTAGACGGGATTACGGGAACGGTAGAAAGTCGACGACTTTGAGGCACCGTAATATATATATACCATAGGTCGTAACGTGAAACGAATACTAAACAGAGACCGAGCAAAGGGGTTTCGAACACGTCTAGCGGTACTGTAAACTCGAATAACGCTCTTAAAATTACTCGGTTTTCTTTAACACCCTTATTTTCTAAGCGTTTATCTTATAGTCGATCCGGAGTTTTTTACTACGAGATACGGTTTTTTTTTCTTAAAAGCCACCGACCTCGCCCGTGTGTAACTAACGATGTTCGTAGCAGCATATTTTGTGGGTATACACGAGACCGGCCCAGGAGGTACTACCGAGTCATCCCTGCGCCTGTACACGGCTCGAAGTCAACATGTGTGCGATAAATATTTATCTGACGACCGATAGGGCGTCCACAGAAAACCCATAAACGAAGACCAGCGACCCGGTTTTCATTTTTGTCATACACACCCGTTACACAATACAGATTGCTCACACGGACGAACAACAAAACCGCGCAAACCAACGCAGTAATTTTCCATTGCCTTCAACAGTCCATTAAGCCGTCGAAATGCAAGTTGTTTCGCAAGTCAGTGTCAGTATACCACTCGAAGATAAAGAGACAATTGGCATGGTGTATGGAAAATAGTAATATTTATACTAACAAAACAAATGTGTATAATACACTTATATAACTAAAACGAGTTAACACAACTAAATGTTGGGTCAAGATGCTAATGAAATGTACATTTTTGTTTGCTGTTCATCGCAAATCTAAATTTTCGGAAGGTAATGCTTGAAGAATATGCTGGTAAACCTAGCGGTTTTTAAATTCTACCCGGCAAATCCCATCGCATATTATTAGATAAGAACATAATACGTTGAATATTGTTATGCTTAATTTATAAAAGTTGTACGGTCTCTTTTTTATTCCACGTGGTCCGACCGGCCCCCGTATAATTTAAAACGTATTGTAATACATTATAAATACTAAGCCCGGTAACTCGATTTCTGAGAAAACGCAGTAGATTACAAGTGCGCATTTCATTGCCACCATCTGCGGTCGGAGTCGTCAGTGTTTATCCGTTCTCCTTACATACATAATATACACAACACAATAATACGTGTTGTAAAAAAAATGGATAAAAGCGTACGCTGGCTCTTTTCTAACCTTTAAGGTTATCGTTTCTCTTCACAAATCGACAAGGAAAAATACCGTTATTATACCGTTACTCCAATAAAATAGCAATTGGATTAAAAACAAATTCGGTTTGTGTTTGGATAGTATAAATTATCATCTTTGTTGCAAACGCCCAATATATTAGAGGGAAAGTGCGATAAACAAATATAGGGCATTTGTAAATTCAATTTTTTTTCATAATAATTATTATGATTATTATGAATATTATAATTATTATTAATTACAACCAACCATTTTTTCTGTGTGTATTTTTTTAATCGTGTGAAAGATTAATATTAATATTTATACAATTAAAACTACATATTGTACATATTAATAAACATTACATTTACATTTGCACCATTTGTTTAAAAATATCCCACTAGAACCTGCTCCATATGCACAGCATAAAAAAAATTGTTCAGCTGTGATTAAAATACACTTAATTTATTTTATTATGATAACATTTATTTCTGATTTTAAAATTAACTTCGAATAATTTCAACTATAGATTATTTTACTTTTCAAATATATGTAAGAGAGAAATGGATGGAAGTTTGTTTTGCAGCGATGGGCCTCAATGGCCTTTAAAGCTGTTTGAAGAAGAAGAAGAATTTACGCACAAATTGACTTATAATATCCTAGGCTGCTTGTAGTTAAACACAACCTTAAGAGTTGAAAATTAACAGTTATTATTATTTAAAAGTATACATAAAAGAGAAAATGAAAGCTAGTGATGCATTTGTATGCATATAATATTATTATGTATTATGTAAATAGTAACAACAATGGTTCATATCAAAAGGCCGGAACGCGCGAAAAAAACGCATTAAACAATTTATAACTGTTTAATTTGTCTTTTAGCGGAAAGGTGCAACAAAATGATTCCGACAAACAACACTGGACAGTGGACACCAATACACTTAACCGTCCTGACTAGTATATGTAATATACGCGAGCGCGAACATATTTGTGTGAACTATTACACGCCAAAACGATTTTTAACCAATTAACTATTCATTCATTATTATACAGGTAAATGTGCTCGACGTTGTCGTGACTGCTAGTCAGAAACTCAGAATGAGTCAATCACTGCTACTCAAGGTTATCTCTTTCTTCCACAAATATAAATATTATTAATAATAATAAATTAACAATTATCGTAAGCATATATTAACACTGCGCTCTTCGTTGTCTTTTTTTCTTTAAGTTTTTACGGTAACTGTACTAAAGAGTTTAATTTCTTAATGTTTTTCCTCGTTGAAACGAAATGTTTGCATCGAAACAACGGGGAAACAAAAAATGTATAACTGGTTTTGTACAATTTTACAATATCGAATCATGATAGTCAATGAATTATCATTGACGATAATGAATTTAATATAAATATTTTACCAATGTACGCAAAATAACAAAACATAACATACCTACACTTTTTAATTTAATAATTAACTTTTTGGTTATGATCACTTCATTATGCCGAGTGAAGTAATGTTATTTTATAACATCGACTTAGAAATATATTACGCATGTAAATAGTATATATGATTTGAATTTATTAACCTTGTTCGTGGTCGTATTAAATTAAACGCTTAATGATAACAGTCGAAACGTCGTATGCGAACACATTTTGTGTAGAAAAAGTAAAAATAGTAAAAAAAAAGTGAAATTTTTTGATCTCATAATAATATTTTATTTTTCCCGTTATAAATCTGAGTACGAACTACGATGATGAATTTTAACGGTTATAATATGTACATGTTCGTAAATATTCAGTATGTTTGTTTTCTAGCACAAAAATTGCGGTGTTATGTAATAAATTAATTGTATCGTAACACGGTGTTCAAAACTGTCATTTATTGTTTTAATTGCTGTATCCACACGTGTACACATTTGAACTTGTAAATATATGTAATAATAGTTCATCGATACGCGCGTTGACGACATAATATAACCGTAACGTCAAATTGATATAATAACCGTGGGCTCTTGGCGGTCCTTGAAATCATAAATTACACGGCCTTCTATGGAGGTCAATAACGAACGAATAGGCGGTGTATTATAACAATTATTATATAATTAATTTCAAGTTGACATTAATATTCCAAAGTGAAAACAACGCAGACGTTCAATGTTCATATTTGATATTCTCATATGTGGGTAAAAAATCGAAAACGAATGCTTTGGTGTCTAACGGCAACAAAAATGTGCATAGTCATTCATCACATAGATTATATTATTATAGTAACAAATAATAAAACATTACGCTGGGTCGGGTGCAGCAATCGCAAGAAGTGTGACGAAATAAAAAAAAATGATTCGGCAAACGAAAGGGAAAGCAAATTTAACGAAAGTGTTGGAAGCCATCTTTTCATCTACCCACTCAAAGGCAATAATAATATGCAGATAAATAAATGCACCATAAATTATAGTGATTTTTTTTTATCTCGAACTAACATTGAAATGGTAAAATAGTGATGAAAACATTTAAAAAACGGAATACCACCATCCACCAATAAGCTGCTTAGTAGGGTTCCAAAATAAAATATGGCGTTTCATTTCATGATAATCTGAAGCAAACTTGTTAATGTTTTAAAAGACACGAGCTTCGTTATAACAATTAAAATAACAACATTTTAAAGCCGAAGTACGAACTAGTGTTTTTGTTTTTAATTTATCGACAATTATTACTTTTTATTGACGATGGATATTATTGTAATGGAAGTTAATGATTTTATTATTAACACGTGCAAATTTAAATGAGATAAGAAATATTAATACGGTGGTGGAATTGTGTTTTGGCAATACATTTCAATGGCAATGACTGGTACAACAATAACAAGTTAACATTGGTCAATGGACTGCCGCACAGAGTTCTGAAAGTTAATTTTAGTCGCTCAAAATTCCCACTAAAAAATATACAAAAAAATTGCAAAACATTTTTGAATTATTAAGTTCAATGCGTTTCTTAGATATAACATAAAATTTCACGGACATATAAGTACCTGGACGTGTTTTATTGCGATTTAAAGTTCAGTTATTGTAGTTAAGCGGTTTTATTATTTTCAGAAATTCATTGATTTTGTTTATAATTTTTTAACCACCTAATATATTTTTTAAAAACTGTTTTAATTTGAGCGTTATGACTTATGTCTGACAAATAATATATTATACTGATTGTAAGCTTAGTAATAACGTAGAAAAATAATATTATTTATCAAGCTCCTAAGCGAAAACCCCAAGCAAACAAACTGCTCGAGTTAGTGTACATTTGAA
Source organism: Adelges cooleyi (assembly GCF_023614345.1). Taxonomy (NCBI): domain Eukaryota; kingdom Metazoa; phylum Arthropoda; class Insecta; order Hemiptera; family Adelgidae; genus Adelges; species Adelges cooleyi. The sequence goes on from NW_026095751.1 coordinate 5,000,904, forward strand.
GTGATGACTTGATAATCGAATAAATAATAAAAAAGTAAATATTTTGTTTGATTATGACATTAACCTTTAAATTTGGTTGGCCGACGCGATAAGCGGATGCTTTCATCGATACTCGAATAGTCGAATGTGAAACAGATTGATTATTTATTATAATTTATAACTGTAACACAACAAATCGGTTTCGTAAATGCGTATATTCAGTTATTTTTTTTTAACCAACAAGGTTTAGTCATAAATGTAAAAAAATAATTATATAACAGAGGGGGTGGGGGTTGACTGTTATGGAAAATAAAATATTCGTGTTTTATCGAATTTTTCCCACCCGCCGAGACGCGATGTAAACAAAACCCACTGCCACACACAAACATGAAGGAATGCACTTATAGTGTACTGTATATTGTGCGTAAGGGTGGACTATCTAAGTAGGAAGATGTTCTGTGTTCGGTGAATTCGGCTAAACTGAGTTTTAGCACACTCGGACCCGTATGGCCGTATCGATCTAGCGTGTATTTGCGTGGGGTAGGGAAATACGACTCCTCTCTATATTATAGAATTTATATACACACCTATTTCTGTGTCTCAACTGCCAACATAAACTAAACGGCTTTGATAAAGTAACACATGTTACAGCCGATGAGCAGAAGAAGTAAGGATATTGTCTTCGCCGCCGCTACATTGCTCTGTACAACACGATTTTAGAATAACAACAAAAAATGGTAACATACTGTTGTTAAAGTATTAATACTGTTACATAAAATATAGATCTATAGTTTCGAGGTGTTTAAATTGAAAGGGGTAAGTCCAGATTACGATTAAAATTAAGTTAATTTTTTTAAGAAAAACATACACATTATGTTTTGACAAAACAAACGCAATTATTTTTATATTATAACATTAAACTGTTAAAGGTTTATACTTTCGTTCTTGTTCCATAAAAAATATGGTCAAATTTTGCTGTACAATGTTATTACACAATTTTTGACTCGAATTAAATTAAATTTGACTATAATTATTTAAATAAACTAATGTCAACCTAAAATGACCGATCGGTCGTGTTTTGTTAGTTTAAGGCCCTCCCCTTGAACTTTTTTTTGTAGAATCCCCTCTTTACTATTTTATCGCTACATCACTGTACATCGTACATGGTAGTTTTTCCTATGAACCTTTAATTTTTACCCCTTTAAGCGTTTAATAAACTGCTCGTACAACGGACAAACGCATATGCCGCTTTGAGAGAGAGAGAGAGAGAGAGAGAGAGAGAGAGGACTATCTCTAAAAATGAATAATCTATTGAGAATAATTGTGCACGCGCGCGTTTTTGTCGGGTAATCTATCTATCATAGCATCAACAGCTATATGATAGAACGTGTTAAAATTTCAAGAAACAGATCGACAGAAGTTACTGTGGCATCAGCTGTACGTATGTTTTTAAAACGTTATGGAATTCGGGTGCACGCCGGAGAAAACGGTCGGACGGTGAAGGGTAGTATATATTATTATTATACACAACAAAGAAGGGAACAAAAAGAAACGCGTAGAAGAAACCTAAAGCCAATAAAAATGGGTCGACCCCGCCGTGAACCGGTCCCGCCAGTGATACGCGCGGCGTTTAAAAATATTTTTTTTTTCTGTAGACTTTTTTTTATTTTTAGAGGTCGTTGAACACGTCTCACTGGAAACCGGTCCCCCGCCGCAGTCGATGCAAACGATATTCGTCTATGCGTTATCCTTGAAACGGGACAAACGACGAAAAAATATATAATAATATTATAAATACCGAGTTTTCCAAATCTGAATGCGATAAAATAATAATATTAAAACAACGCACGAAAATTACACTTCAGACGCGAGTCGAATCCGTTGGACTTTATTTTATTTATAGTTTTGTTTTCATCGCGCAACCTTCGAACATTTAAATCATAATATTATATACTTGTAAGTTATAACACACTTAATAAGTTCGTCTTGTAAATACCAAGCGCGCGTTTACATCGCTCGTCGTTGCATACATAAATATAATACAATTATCGTTGGAACAATAATTCAAACCCAATGACGAATGCAACGGTCAATGGCAATGACCCAGCCTAAATAACTGTTTACCTGTTGTACACTAAACTGATAATCGCCGTTCAATTATGGATAATTTCGTTTTATTAATGACAAAACGAAGAATTCTTTACTTGATTTTACGAGTATGAACTATAAAAAAAAAAGCTGCGTTTAGCGCGTTATCTTTGCTATTAGTCTGAACTTGTTTTGATATGATCCCAACACGTGTAATAAATTGGCGACACACGGCGTCAGATCACACATTCTCAGATCCGGGCAAATCCCATTAACATGACATATAAACACTACACAAATCATGTACTTATTTTTTTTCACCCGGAAAATATATTATTTTAATATAAATTCATCATTAAGGACTAACTTTCCTTCCAACATACTAATATTATAATTTATATACAATATTAATAAACGGTACTTGAGGCGAGCACGTGTTTTTAAACACACTTTTTTAATTATAAAAAACAACCGATAATAATCTATAAACTACTCTTATTGTTCAAATTTGTTTAAGAAAATATAAACGTCTATAACAAAATATTATGATAAGTCCGGCACTCATCGAATTCATTTTTCAAAAATATTTCGAAAAGAAAACTTATGAACAAGGTTCACAACGTTATAATTTTCATTTGTGTGTTTTCTGAGGGATAAATTAATGAAATGTCGTAGAATGTATAGAGCAGCAGAATTGTTTTTATCCTAAACTGAATGTGTTGAATAACTGACGACAAGCGTGGTATGCATGATTCAGGTTATACCAGCAGTCGTACACTTTGCACCGGGCACATGTGGTTTGTAGGTTAAACTACTAGAGGAAATAATTTAAAAATAATTTGGACACCCGACTGCTTGTAATTATCAACTTTTTTTGTTTGTTTCTAAATTTTCACGTGTGCCTCGATCGTTCATATAGTTTTACAATTTTTCTTTATACAACATCTAATCCACTCTGTATTGTTCTATATATGAATTGTTTGATCGGATAAGAGCGAAACCCCGGCGGTTCTATAAAAGCGCGTAGGCACTAAGTCTGTTGGATAATATGGTAAGTTAGAAGTTATAACGCATTTTATGTAGCTATATTATAAAACCGTGAAACGTAGTAGTGTATTTACGTCGAGGCAACTCAGCCGTTTTCCTCGATTTATCAACGTTATTACTTATATTGTTTTTATTATTATTTAAAAATATACATAATAAAAAAATGTATAAACGAGAAAAAACTACAGATTATTATTGTTGGTATCGAAAACACAACTCGATTTGTGCTCGAATGACGTAACTGTTCAAAGATTTCGCGGCCGTTATAATCGTATCAGTTGTATTATACTATTATTATTATAATAGCCGATACATCCAAGTACGCGATAATTATTAATCATCGTGTAATCAAGAGGTAATTGTTGTTGTTGTTCTAACGGCTTATATCGAATTTATAAGTGTCGCCATGGAATACAAATTTATATACTTGGATCGACGATGACACCTTAAAATAATAATTATTATGATAGCTATAATATGATATAATACAAAACATTTATTTTGGTAATTTTAAACACTTAATGGTTGATCCAAACCCGAAATACCGAAAAACGCAGTCACTCCAAATAAATAATTAACTCCTGACGTCGAATGGAAATCGCATTAACGTTAAAATAGCGCCAACAATTTAATTTTCGCAATAGGGTTAACTAAAAAGCACAGGGTAAGAAGGGTATTAGTTCATAATTTAGACATTTTTGTATGCTGCCTGGCCAGCGATAGAGTGTGGTCCATAGGAGAATCCACCGGTGAGTATATCTAAAAATAATAAAATCCCTCTGACGATGACTGTTAGATTTTATTTAACACCGTGCCGTATACATAAAGTAAAAACTATTTGAATGGTCAATGTTTATTTATAAGTTATGAATGAACCAGAAATGACGCACGTATTTTCTTTTTTGATAATTTCTAGGGGAAACAATTTTCCACTCAGTTTTCTCTGGACGTCGTTCGCACACATTCTGCATAACCCCGCCGTGCAAGGTCGTAACGGATAGTTTAATGGTTTTTTTTTCCTGTTTAATTTCCATCGCCAACGGGTATTGTGTTTTCGTTAGACTGTTGTCATGCATGCGAAGCGTATATACGCATGTATATATTATATATTTATGTGCGCCAAGTTTATCAAAACAAATGCAACAGAATTGGGTCACCTGCTGCGGTTGTAGAGTAGGTATATGCAAAAAAAAAAACCATAAAATACTGCAGCGCGTGTCGGTGAGTATTTCATTCTTAAAAAAATAATAATAATCCAACTCTTTTTTTTTTCTCTCATACTACTATTGATCTACTGTTGTTTTTGTCGCATAACTACATTCGGCATAAAAACACATTTTTTTTATCAACGCGTACCTAATAAAATCAAAAATCTGAATCAGTTTTAAGATTTTAGCCATGTCGATGTTTATTTATTTATTTAAATTTCAAACACCCGGATGTTAACTCGGAGAACATTTTTTTTTTCACAACTTGAAAAACCCGCAAGTAGCGCGTTCGAAGAAATAATTGTAATTTAATTTTTTTCCATTTAGCGTCGCTGTTCGTACTGGTTTGGCGTAGTCAAGTTAAAATATAAAAAGCAAAATATGGTAAATCGATGCGAGGAAACGACAACCCGACGCCGCGTTTCAATCAAAACGGTATTAGACACTATAGGTACACAATACTAAATTAAGTACAAAGGCGGTTCAAAGAAACTGTTTTGGCATACGTACGACGCTGTTTAAAATTTCAAAGTACAGAGCAATAGAGAATGTGGCAATTTCATCTTGTAACCCTGACTGAGATGACTCGACAAAATATCGATGTATGTTAAAATGGCATTGCACTTTGTAAGTAGATCGTACTATTATAATTTGTTTAATAATAATATTAATGCAACGAAATAGACATAGTGTCATTGTAAAACTGTCTATCAAGAAAAATATTAACGAGTAAATGTACAATTTTAATTCAAATAGGTTAAATTGTCGTGTGTAATGAAAAAGCTTCACATAAACTAAAACGTATGTAGGTATTCAAACGTTAACTACTTGAGATGTGTTACATATAAATAGTGTGTTATAGCTTGGGCTGTTATCTGAACCCTTCCCCATACACCCATTTTTATTTTACCCATTTGTTTGTCCATCGTAATTTTTTCTTATAACAACCGATTTATATACCTAGAGGTTAGAGGTACTAAGCTAAACTAATACGTACCGCGTATGCTAAAGGAAAGAAAAATATGTCACAATTTCTATAGGTGCTACTTGCCGGTGCGCGGCAATTTGTACGGTGTGAAAAAAATGTGTAACAATACCCTGGCCCAAGAGAGAACGAACATGCGCAGAAACCAAAACGCGTTATTCCTGACTGCGCAGGTACGTATACGAGAATAACGCGTTTTAGCTTCTAGTATTATAGTTTGCAATGAAAGTAATTTTCTAGTAATTAAATTAAACCTAACGGCAGGTATATTTACAAATTCTGAACTGGTTATCGGAGCTTGATTTTTCAATGTACGGTATGGTATGAAAATTCACACAATGGGAAAAAACGCGAAACACGTCGAATCACAACGGACGTCCGGCAATCGTAGTTACAACAATAGGTTTATCGATAACGCAATGCATAGTAATGTAATCGGGTCTTTTTGGGTGCATGTTGTTCTATATATTATTTTATCGTCTCAATACTTAGGTCAATCGTTACGAATAGACTCAGGACACTGATTAGAAACGAACATAATGCACAGCTGCTGTTGTTTCATACCGAAAAAGCCAAGGTCGCGTTTACCAATCTCTATACTACTTTATAGAGTAGTAAAACTCACCTAATGCCTCCACCTAACCCCGGCTGTAGGACACAACAGATAACAGAATACTGTGTTCCTTGAGCACAAAAAACATACAGTGGTTTCGGGTAAACGCCATTTTATTTCGGTTATAATTTTAAAAATCTTTTCTTGTTGCCGTATACATCGAAGTAATAATCCCTGTCTTTATAACAAGCGTTATGCCAACATAATATTAATATCTCAAATACCATAATTATTTACCGTTGATGTTAACACACAGGGTTGACAAAAAAAAAAAAAAAAAAAGTATATTGATATTATTTTAACGTCGAATACAACGCAAATCGCAATGCCTAAGAGCATTTCATTTTAGAACCCTCTGTTTAGTTTGCCGTACTGACTAGCTGGTTTAAAATTTTTTAAAAAACAAAACCAATGTTTTCATTATAAAACGACATTTATAGAAAATAATTGTTCATTTATTATATTTTAATATAATTTTAAAAAAAATAAGATTTTTAACTTTTCAAAATTCAGCCACGGGCAAAGATAAACTGTACGTGTTCTATTACATTATTCTTCCAGATAGAATTAGATTCATTTCTCGAAAACACGAAAATATAAGACAGTTTTCTTTTTTTTCTTTCTATAGTATGAAAATGGTCTTTGTAAAACTCGAGCTTATTGATACCTTTAACCTATAAAAGTAACAGAATGTTTTGAAGTCACAGAATATTATAATACAAATTTATAAGTGACACGTGGAAAAATAATTCTTTATTTTATCTACAAATAAATTGGTTCTACATGTTACAACCAAACATTTAATAGTTATTATATAGCCCTATATTTTTTTCTCAAGTAAATAACTCATACTATAGCTCTAACACTAGATTAAATTAAATAATTAAAACTAAAATCAATTTTCAGTCAACGATACTATTTTTATTTTGTAGATTCAACAAATTTTTTTTTTTGGTCACTTTTTTACAGTTCACCCATGTATAAACCAATAATAAAATGACTCTTAAACACAATACTTCCGTTGTCTATATATATATATATATATAATAATAGCGAATTTTAACAGGGTATGTGACATGTACTGTGCGAGCGAAATTTTAAGGTCCTCCTTACAAAAATTGCTGATTCGGGCGAAGGTTCGTAGTAACGAACAATTAAAGCGATTAAATTAGCGCTAACGGCAAGCACGCAAGCAAATTGCATTTAATCGTAACGGTAAGCTTTTACGGGGGTGAAGGGACGACAATGTAAGTATAATAATATTAACATTTTCGCGACTTTTGCCACGTTCGTTATTGGTAACGTCGTGTAATTTTTCTTATTGAACAAATGAGAAGGTGGCGCGGTGACGATCGCAGAAGAAGAGGGGAAGGTATGCGTACCTATAAAAGAGAACGGCAGTCGTTTTAGGTGAAAGCGCCTCCCCTTCCCCTCCTCTCCGTCGTCGTCCACGCGTATATATAATTCGGTGAAAGTGTTTTCTTTGCGGGAAAAAAACGTCGCGGAACAGACATGGAGCGGCGCGGGGTTCATCAGTAATACACATGCAAAGGGGGCGAGAGGAAGAGGACGCCCGCCGTGCCCTCCCCCCTATGAAATCGCCGCTTCCTCGTGTATTTATAATAATGTAAAAAGAGAGAACACTGTACCGGCAAAGTTAGGCATGACAAGGGGGGGGGTTGGCGTAACGCCTCCGTTTACAGCTGTTGAGCACACAAACACATAGACTCGACGGCAAAAGTTTATCAAAGCGAAAAAAACCACGTCGGGGGGAAATTACACAAAAATAATATTGCATTCTAATTATTGCCATTACCGGTAACGTCCATGCTGCTTACCGCAGCAGCAAGCGCCATTCACAATACAACAAGACAATTCAAATCTGACCAGTACACAAAGCTGCTAAACCCGTTCAAAAAATTGTTTACGCGTATATAATATGCAATGAACCTAGTTTTGAATGGTACATTTTAAACTTCGAAAATTATGTCGAGGTGGTGACGCCCTTGTTGCTGGACTACGCCTGGAGCTTACTCGTGTAAACATTTTGTTTCTTTATTGGAAAATAAACTTAAAATTTAAAAAAAATGAGTACATTTGTTTTGCTTTATTAGTAGCAAATTTCATTTCCAGCTAGTCGCATTATTTTTATCTCGCCTTATGAGATCGGTCATTAGTCTAGCGTTCGGACGGGTGACCCATAAAGTAAAAATAAAAGTTAACCATCGCCGGCCAAATGCTATCCGTCACCTACTGGAAATTCGGCGAATGCCACAAAACGGTCGTAAAACTTAACGACAATATCGAACACGACACATATTAGATAAACACAGATCACTTTGGATTAGATTGTTGGTACACGTTCCTTACACAGAGTTTTCGTCAAATAAGTGCGAACAAAATATCTTCAATTTGTGTTCCTATATGGCATCTAAAATGTATATACCGTCTACAAAAGATAACGCGACCGACACTTTTGTTTTACCTAAAACAAACACGTGTAAGAAGTTTGAATAGGTCGAGTGGTTTTTATTGACAATGAAGTCTTCCCTGTATGTTCTGTAGGCGGTTCTTCTGTGTGCGTCAATGATATCAGTTCCTATAACGTAGAGTATTGTGGCTTTGATGGATTGCCGTCAGAGCAAGTTTGCGAGAAAAACAGTCCGTTACACAAAATGGCCGGTGCTAAAAATATAGAAAAATGTCTACTCGTGTATAAAAAACAAATGCGGATGTCCGACAACGATACACGAGGCATGTAAATGAAAAATGGTACACGCGACCTTGCGATTTTTAGCATTTTAACAACAAAAAAAGGTACTACCGACTTTCTCAGAAGACACAATCGAGTCGGATTTCAACAGAATATTTCCAAAAAAATATGATCGACTGCCAACGGATGGATATACACGCTGACATTTGTACGGTACTTTATTTGACAATGTCGACAAAATTTTGGCATTGATAATGATTTCGTTAATTGAAAAAAAAATACAAAAACGTTAAACAATGCAAAATTTGTGCGCGTGTATGTTCATATATATATTACACACGTTGCAAAGATATTTGACAAGGCGGATTGCCACAACGATCGTACAAGAAATTTCACTTTCGAACGCGTTTTCCTACAAACTACTTTTACATGTAAGCCAACTGCCGACGTCGCCGTCGTTTATTTCTTCCGTTCACTTGTATAGGTCACTTTCAAACAAAATTCCTCTGTCTCGCCATCGCCGAGTTATTATCATTGTATACAATATTATTATTTAATTAGAATGACGGCGGTATCAGTTTTGTGTGTCAATATATAATCAATACAGAGCTAGGTGGGGTACCACCACCGACGGCAAACGCGCGGTTGACTCGAGGGGATTTTTTAAGGTCGTCGCTATAATACCATATATATATATATATGTGTGTATGTATATTATACACGGTGATCCAAGCTAATTTTAACCTTGATCGACACGTCAGACACGGTGTCGCGCAATTTGCCCATAATATTTTATAGATTTACCACACGTTATAAATAAATTATAATAATACGATATGCGTCGAGAAATATTAACACGTACATTTATTGACAATTTGACATCTAAATATAAAATCATCTTCAAAAAGTTAACAGCTTCGCGTCGAGCCTATATCAGCCGTTTAGTGAATAATAATTATTGTTATTATGAGCTAATAGCTATAAACGACAATTTCAAAGATAATAAGGGTGTTTAGAACCCGTCAAATACTAATAATATTTGTCTGTGGTGCATAAATTACACTTGCTAACTTGAATTTAAAAAAAGTATGTTAATAAATTTTAGTATTTAGTTAAAGCGAGTACAACTTGTTAATTGTTTTGTATCCGTAGCATGACGCTTAAAATCAAATTAATACTATGGACTGTGCTAGTAGAAACAATTTACAGGCCACATTATATATTGCACTGAAGGGCTAGGTCAGGGTAATTTACCAGAGTTCAAACCAAAACATTCGAATAAATATAATATGGGAAGATGTGTAGAAAATTAGGTTCTAGATTAGATAACGAATACTGGGTAGATACTGGTGGTCAGCGCAGTCCATTTGATTAATATGTACTGTTTTAAATCATGCCGTACAGCAATTCAATGGGGTTCAACTAGGGGAAGATATTAATCATTAGGATATGCGTCGGCCATGTTCTTATTTCGCAAACAGTACATTGTTATAACAATAATAGTAAGATAAGATTAGTATTTTTTTTAGAAATATTAGTAATTGAGAACATATGACCGTCGCGTCGCGTTTTTGTTTAGATTAGAAGTGTCTCTTATTATATTATTATGGTCAACTGTTGACTGTTGGAAATACTAATAAACAAAAATAATCAAACTCGGTCATTATCACACAAAAATGAACTGCCAACTGACGGTTTTAAAAATAACCAAGTTTCTAATCATCCGTCTATTTTTAACAGCTATTGTGGTTCAAACAATATATTTATATATGTATTATATAACATCAGCGTACAACTATACGAATTAAATGTGATAACCTTAATAATAACTATTAATAATAGGTACATGAACAATATATTGTTTAGACAGTGAGACATTTTGTTTTATCAATTTTAGTTTTTAATTGAGACAAAATTACACAAATCATTTTTTGTAGTACGGTTTTGTAAAAAAAATAATTCTGCGATAATTAATTACTATCTGTGTTTGAAAATAATTACTTGAGACAATATGCAATTTTAGTGACGCAAGTTAGACAAATATATACTAGCCGCCAACGGCGTTTTAAAATTTCTCGATCCGATAAGAAATCACAAATATAAAAAATTTAGTACGGTGCTACGATATTGAAATGTTTTAACCGTCAACTTGATATAATTAATAGCAACGGCGAACGGTTGCATAAACGACATGGAATGAGATGCGTAGATACTGAACGAGTGGAACATATGTTGTAGAATTCAATTAATATAATTTAATAGTACTCCGTCATAGTGTTATCGTAATTGTATAACCAGCGATAAGATAATTTTAACTCAACAAATGATACGTACCTTCTTTGGCCTACTGGAGTTATCATTTTCGGCGAACGCTAAAATAACCGTACTTGGCAAATAGTGTGCAACTTTCTGAAAAAAAGAAAACTCAAAATTAATAATTTTGTATAAAAAATGGCATCAGAGATAGCAATATCCGGGTCGTTTTGTTTTTTAATACTCTGACCCAGTTAAGGTTTTTTTGGGTATGCATAAAGCAAAAAAAAAAAAACAAAAATACTTTAAAAAGTTTTGAATATCTTTACGTCGTATAATATAGATTAGGAGATCACGCGTTTAAAAAATAATAATAAGTAAAATGTTACAAAATATGGAAAATATTTTAGTAGTAAGGATAGTCATAGTCCGTAATTAAGTGTGGGGGTAGTGGGTACCCGTTCTACCTGCAACTACAGGTACTTTCATTATTATAGGGAAAGGAAGTAGGGTCATGTGCTCCCCGATATATACTACAACGGGATGTTACAGAACAATAAATGTGCCTGTCGGTGCGATATTATTAATGTTGTTAATAGACTTAACCCGCATTACGTATATTAGGGTCAAGGCTATCGGTAGTATACGTAAGGATATAATATTATTACTAGGATAAAACATCGATAAATAAACGTCAACGGTGTCGGGAATAATGAGAGGCGATCGGAAAAACGCAATAGTACAATATGTACACTTGGATTCGGCGAGAACTATCCAGCTCGGCATTCTGGCACAACGTAACCATACTTATTATTTATACGTTAGCACAAAGGAAATCGTCTAACGATGACGTGTATCCGGCAACGCTCGTAGGGTACCCAGTTATGATATTATTTTTGAAGACAAATTCCTTTTCGTCCGGTTACTGATTCATAACGATAAAATTTCACACCAAGTATTTTTTGACCTTATATAGAGAAAAGTGGGAACACTGCGATGATGTACACGCGTTTTGCCCTCGTGCGAGATCATTGTCGGGGTCTGATATAAGAAAAATTAAACCGACCTTATGTGAAATAAAAAAATGTATACATACATCGCTGGCCAACATAGATGGCATTGGGTGTACAATATAGTTTAGATAGTGTACATAACATAAACTGGCTATGTAAAAACCCGAAAAACATTTAGACAGACAAAATATAAATATATATATAATAATTTATCACGGCGACATTGAGGTAAAATTCTATGTAATACGGGAGCACACGGTTCCGAGGTGGGTCTGGATTTTTTCCTCGGTCGTTTATTATAATAATAATAATAATATACTGTTTAACACACACGCGGCATTGACAGAAGGGGAACTGCAACGCCTCAAGGCTATATACGACCATCGCACGCAGTTTTTTTTTTGTTTTGCAACTCAGTAACACTACAGCGCGAGACCCCCACTACTTTATACTACGGTGTACGATATTAATTGCTGACACAGATTCTGTTCCATTATAATAATATACAAGACGGAGGCGATCGGGCGCGGTGTGTAGTGAGTAAAAGTGAATTTTTTCAAATCGAAAACGAGTTAGGTGCTCATTGAACATAAAGAAGATACCTACTTTCTTGTTACGGCGACTACCAAAAAGCAAAAGCAGACTGCCTATATTATAATAGATGCTACACTATTATTACTTTATTATTAAAAATAAGAATTATTAAACGTCGCGTTACAACAACAAAAAAAACTTTACTCAGAATAATTTTATTATAGTTAATCAATTTTTTTACAAATAATTTGTACCTATATTGTATTTGTACCTAATGCGTCAAAACTCAACGTTTTATACTAAGTACATGCACAGATTAATACAGGTTAAATGCAAAGCTGCTAACTGTCAAATTTTATGCTAGCAACAAACCGGATTTTTTTCAGAAACGTATTCATGTGTAATTTGGCCGTTTTAACGGCTTAGTTCTGAGGTGTTATTATAGAAATTGCATTTGTTCATAATAGACGTTGTGTGTAGTAATGTGCACTATACATAAGTCGTTGGTAACGAGTAAAGAATTAATAATAACATTTAATTAACGATTCTTGGAATTTTAAGTATTCAAACTATGTAAGGTAATTATTCTCCTGTAATTCACGCACCGACAATGTGAAAATAAGTTATATGCACCTTAACTTCGATAAAAACCGTCCATTAATATCTTTATACCGTCTTATCCATATACCTACACAATATAAATGGTCAATTAATGATGGGATAGTATTCAGTATCACCATGGTTACACTAGGTAGTCGAAATAATAGCAATGCGATATCTAGATAATTTATTTGTCATTGGGTAGTTACGATTAGTGGATTTCGAAAAATTCAGAATAAAAACAGTAGATATAAAAATGGATAAAACCAAAACACGCAACGAATCGTGTAGAAAATATACCTCTGAATGCCGAATGATTATTGTGCATTGATCATGAATAAGTTAAAACTGATAATAGGTATTGGACTGTGCACGTTTGCAACTGTGTCGCAGCTGTCACCAAGCATGGTATTTAATTTATATAATTCGAAGGGAAAACTTTACACGGATAAAAGAACCGTGTAAAAAACAATACGGAAAAACGGGCGGAATTTGTAGGGAATTAAATTATTATTCCATTGACAAGTACGTGCTCGGGTGGAATAGGATACATATAAATGCGCCTATGTTGCCTAATGTTCAATTAAGCTTTTGATCTGTGGACATTAGTTAGGTTTATACATCATAATATATATAAACAGATAAATAAACGCAATCAGAGAAGATTGGCTCGGGAACGCGCATCAAAACCCGGTCGATTACACGGTTCGACATATTTTACACTCGATAACTTTTAACACACTATTTCTCAACGGCGCGTACAACAACTTCCGCTAAACACTCATAACGTTGAAACACCGTGATCTAAAGTAAGTTTTTAACGAAAAACCCTTATTGCGCTCAACCACGACAAAATGAAAAACAAGTCGTTTCAACTCTTGCGGCGTTGCACAGACAAGTAACAAAATTTAACGGTTCGTTAAATTGGAATACGCCAATCAAGCTTTTAAAGAGTAGCGGCTGTTTAATAACAATATTTAAACAGTATGATTTCTTCAATCAGCTGAATTCTATAGTTAATGTTAATGACAATCAGCCAAATCAAGTCGTAATACATTTATTATTATTATCATTATTCATTATTATTACTGGTAATGTGTATAAAAACAGATTAAAAAAATATTACAATATTATTATACAGTTTGTGAGCTGCTATTGTATTTTTTAGTTTTATAATATAATATATTTGACATACATTCAGAACGCTCAACAAAATCTGCTAGGTTCGATCGGTAAATACGAATTTCAATACTAGTTTCTTGGGCATTTATGTATGTAATAAAACAAAAAATTCCATTGAGTAGTCTAAGACTCAAGCCTGGCCTAAATGTTTTTAGTTTGACGACTGCAGCGGAGAGACGGTGAGCGTTTTTTTAAACCGAGTTTGTTTTAAAAACGGGTACCAATGTAGAACACAAACTCTTGGCGGTGAGATTAAACTTAACAACAAAACAATGCTCGTTAATAGTTCTTATAAATAAAACGTTCAAGGTTCAAATTACATTATAAGCGCGTATTCGTCTCGTTCAGCAGCAGTTCACAAGGGAGTATTTATAACACTCAAAAGTTAATTCATATATAGCCTAGGTTTCATTTTTCCTATTAAGATCATTATGACTAGGACTGTGCACGAAATGACCGCTTCAGACCGCCCTGCGATACTGCCATTGATAACTTATAGAACCCAACAATTTATCTTTTCTAATTTTGATTATACGTAACTCAATTATACAGCATAACTTACATGGCTTCAATACCCAACATGAATGTGTTTTTTTATTATTACACATAAACGCTGAATTAATGACAAGAGTCAATATATTATAAATAAACGATTTCCTATAGTAACTACAAGACGTTTCTTTCTACTGCAATATTCCAATGAACCCGACCTAGTAACCCACTTACACAGCCTTTGGATATAACTATAGGCAAACGACATTGGGTACTGGACACATGCGATGTAGATTTATTAAAATAGTGTTTCCGTAGACCTTTGGACACAAACATGGTAGGTACTGTTATAATTTAAATTTTTAAGGGAAGGAGAAGGATACGGGGGGTCAGGGGAGGGCCGTTATGATAAACACCGCATACACGCATATGTGGCGACATGAGGGGAATCGCTTTTGGGACGTTCTCTGGGGTTAACAACACACCGCCAAGTCCGCACACTAAAGCATTTATTTAGACCGCCGTGCAGCACTGCCACAGCCGATCGATGTGGGCTCACACACGCTCACATTATGTATATACATATATATATATATATATATGTGTGTGCGTGAGTGAGTGAGTGTGTCTGTGTGTGTATATAGGAACCCACCGCGGGTGCAAGTACAATGGCCGCTAAGCTCGTGCTATAAGCGCCTCACGCCCTTCGTCGACGAGTGATGGCAATGGCGGTAAACGCAAAAAAAAAAAAAGTATTTATACATGTATATATGTTGTATACTACCCTACTTCTAACTTTCATAGGCGGAGTGTGGCAAAACGACAGCCCGAACAGAAGGGCGGATGAAGCGTGCGGAAACGACGACGGGAACGTTGAACCCGGCACGCATAAAACCACCTTAGGCCTTGCCGCTGCTCGCGGCGTTAATGACATTTCGATGACTTGACCTCTTTATAATAATATGTATTTGTATAATATGTTTAGTCGAATAATAGTTTTTGCAGAAACGAAAAAACATGAGTTCAGCCTAAAATAATAACACGGCGTGACTAGCGAAATTCGCTTTCTCGGTATGATCCAAATACTGTAATTATGAACACATGCAAATGTAAAAAATCATGTGATATAATATGTAATTTAAACCAATCATTATAACGGGGCATCGTCGCACACGACAAAACTCATTTGCCTACATCTATAATTAATAAAAATCATATTCAAAAATCAATCAGTAAAGTAGTGAATGACTTTGGTGAAAATTTGTGTATGAATACAATTTTAAGATGTTATACTATGCAAAATTAAATACTTTTCACTGTTAAACCGTATACGCAGCAATAATTTATGCTTTAATTGTATTTCAATACTGTATAATGAAACAAACTAGATTATCTACTATTTAGGAACTCCGTATACCAGTTATGACTTATGAGTTATGAGCATTAGTTCGGTTGGTGTACGTATCAGCTAATCTTATTGAATGTCATATAATTATTTTGGGTAACAATGTACTGAATTATGCTAATTGCTAAACAAATAATGATAATAATATCTACGCGCAAAAAGGAGCTATAAGGGGAAAGATAAGCGTCGGAAGATTATATAATTGTTTCAGAAACGTGTATTTGCATAAACAAGGCGAGCAACTTGCGATTCCTGTCATGTTTAGGAATGGTCCAGAGATAATTTTTGGTTGACAATAACGAATGGCACGCATGCCTGCATGATAACAATAATAGAAAAATCACTTGTTAAAACCTAAAACCACTTATAATGTGGTGAGGTATTCGATGAACGATTTAAAAAATACAATTTGAACTACTTTGTATATGTGTATACCTTATTACTATGTATGTAGTTATGTCGCTTCTATTCATGGAAAATTAATATTGCAACTTTTAGTCTTAATTATGATAATAATAATAATAATAATAGTAGTATCTGTAAATCGTTACATTCGACTTGGTTTGTAATCGGGTATTGTATTTACTGATAAGCAATAAACATTGTTTATAACAGCTTATGTATGTTATAAGTATTAGTAGTTTCGTTACGCATAAATTATTAGAAAGTACATATTTTTAGTGACTTAAATCTTTGCATATTAACAAATATTGGAATTTTTTATGGAGGATATCGATGTAAGTGGAGGTAACAGGTTTTCATCCCACAAATCAACGCCCGCGGCAGAATATATATATATATATATATATATATATATATATATATATAACATAAAAAATAAAAATATACGCTTACATACGAGTAAGCAAGTATATAATATATAAAATAGTACTTGCTTACAACAAGACACACGGACGGTGTTTGAATAATACGAATACAGATATTAACGAATTTCAAGTACCAACAAACAGAAGCGCTATTATTTCCGGTGGCATGTGTATGCTTCAAGTAATAATCGAGTGGAATTAACTCTAAACAATCGATCTGATTTGTTATAGAAAGTTTTTACCCGAGTAATATCAATTACTTGATATGATTTTCAAACATTTTGGTAATTAGCCAATGCTTTTCAATTCCATTCGGACCAAATAAACGATGATACTCTGTGCCACAATAGCACACACTATAATACTAATACACGTATGCGGGCGCATTTGGGCCTCTGCGCAGATGCGTACTCACAATATGTAACCCTATTCCAACACTTTCAAACTTATGAAGTAATAACAACAACTTAAAAACAACAGTAACAGTTTTATTATTTTATATTATAAGCTGTCTGAAGGCATTGCATTCATAAAAATTTGCCGCTGCGTCGTTTATCAAGTAAACTCTCACTGTCCATTAGCGGAAAAGTGACAAACACGAATAGTATTTTCACAGTATAATAATAAACGTTTTCGTGTGTTGGGAACCTGTGCTCGTAATTGTATATATATATATATTCTGCTCTTAAAATATTATAAACGTTCGAGGAGGGTTAAGCGAGACAACCAAGAACACCGCCATCGCGTACCACCTGCAATAGTTCTTTTTCTCTTTCTCAATGTGTGTGTGCGTTTTTGTTATGTTGTATCGACGGCGTAGGGTCGAAAATCCCTGCGCCGCACCTGCACCTGACGATTTAGGGGTCTGCCCGCGAAAAGAACAAAAAAAAAAAAAAATACTATACACATTACACATATATTATATAGCTTCGTCTGCGAGAAGACGTCGATCACCGCGTTCAGAAGACGACGTCGTTCATTATTGTACGATTTTGTACACATTGAATATGTTGCTATGATATTACTATTGTGTTCTTTACCGCCAGGGTCGCGAGAACAAAGTCACTAAACGTTAGGATGCGTGAAAACCAGGACGATAATAATTTTAATAAAATCAATCAATACATAGAGCGGAAGTTGACCGCTGTCGTCGCCGTGCGAGCTCAAAGCTGAATTTCATCATATAATCTGTCGGTCGGGCGACGGAATTATTATTTTATTTTTTTAGGACAAATGCGAGATGACGGTCGACCAATCAAAAAATGAAATCGTAGTTGGGTTGACACGCGCACGATATGAACGGTCGTCATTATTATTTCCAATACACAGTAGGTAGTACGGCGAAAGGTCAATAATAATAAGAGCAAAGAGACTTTACCAAAAGCAAAATATAATGTTATTTTTACCTTCGAAATATAATTTTTTTTTTTCATGCTGAAGTTTTCATGTGCAGATAAATCGGATGAAATGAAAAACAACAAATCGTTTTTCCGGACTAACAGAACAATAATTACAATTCGGATTTCAGTGGTTTCTTTTATAGTGCTTGACAAGAACCATAAGGTTTTTGTCTAATTTTTGCACGTAACACAAAAAGAAAACAACTTTTTCACGTCAGTAAATATTTTTTTTTTTTGCACCTGTCGTCGTGTCATGTAAAAATAAAACAATCAGAGCGTGAAAAACTACTCGCTGTTCAGATGGCATTGGTTTTTTGTACAATACATGATATAGTTTGTGTAGTATACATAACGCACGCCATACTACAATACAAACTAGCGATCTAAATACCGAAAAACTTTCAGACCGACAATTATAATACATGTATATTATAAGCTCAATGACCGCTCAACTTCCACCTAATGAAATAGGATTACAACGAAAAGGCCGTGATTTTTAACTTGACAACGCTCAACGAGTCGGATATTATTATATATTGTAATTCTTAGCAAGCTCAATAGAGAGCAGTCGAGTGGGGGAAAAACAGCGATAATCAGCACAAATGAAAACCGTGTACGGCACCTTTCCCTCCTCGCTTGAGCCTTCACAGTTGGCAAACGTTTAGACTTATACTTCAAAGCGGAATTTGTGTTGTGAAAAAAAAAAAATACATATAATAAATGTCACATTTTTTACGATGCGCTTTAATATAAGTGACTAATTAAAAACCTTTTGATGTAGCTAATACACAGAAATCAAAAACATAATTCATACGACAAAAAAAAACCCATATATAGTTAGGCACAGCGGTAGTCTTCTTTTCCTATACAAAAGCTTTTTATTATTTAGAAATAATGTTTTAGCAGAAATTTAATTTTTTTTAAATATTATTTACAAAGTGTTTACGAAAATATTTGTTATATTTGACTTGTAAAATAAGATGATAGCATTTTTTATATAATATATTTCAATAGAACTTAAACATAATTTCGGTTACTTTTATTTTTTGAACAATTAATCTGCTGCCAAAACAACGATTTACTTATACTAAAAAAACATTTTGAAAATATTTTTTTCCAGTATGAGTTTTACGGTTTTATAAAACAGAGCGGTTAGGCGGTTAATTTATACACAACCCGCAAGTTTCGTTGATTTATTTTAAAAAGCTCGTCATGTTAATTGAACCCATTTACAATTTTTGCCACTGTACGAAATTCCAAGTAGCGGACGCAGTTTATAAATTGCTAATTCTACTTGTTATTATATATATATATATATATATATATTACGCGGTTTTATTAATTTTATTCCGAACGATTGGCTCCGCGCCTTTTGGACTATAACATGAATATGCGGTTTATGACCAATTTAAATATAGGTCAATAACGTTGGTATTCGATGCGAATAATATCTACTACATAAAGTCGGTATATATCTTTTAGTAAAAAAATATCTTTTATCTTGGTTTTTGTTCGATAATTACTATTTGTTAAGCACACAATTTATTAGCTAGCACGTAACCTACGGTAGCACTCATTATGCCTAGCTTTAGTCAAATTTAAAGTAGATATAAAATGTTTGTATGCAGTACACGTGTTTTATCTAATATTGATCATTAACAGTATACATACAAGGTGCTACACCATTGTGGATAAAAAAGAAGTATTCGCGACAGAATAATGATGATTAATTACTAACGAAACTAACGGAGTAACAGCTAATTAATGACATTAAAAAATGGTAATAAAATAAATATTTTTTTTTTGAAACCTGCAATGGAATTATTGCAAATTTGTTGCATGTCAATTCTTTATTAAGTGGTTAATGGTTCTTTTATCTTAAATTGTAGACAAGTGAGGTAATTATTGCAATTGAATTTGGAACAACACACACAATATTCTAATGTAATAATCAAAATATTTAATTTTAACTAAATGTTGTAATCCACGTGATGATAATGCGTATAATGTGAAATGTGAAAAAAGATCTCGTCATAAACTTGGTTGTATTGAAAAATGTAAAATTTGGACCCGTTTTAACGTTATTTATATGCTATAAAGTATAATTTATTTTTTTATTTATAAATTTGAGATCCTTTATACATTTTGTATTATCGCATTGAAACGATGAATACAAATTATTTTTTATTTATTTATAATTTTATCGTCTAACAATATTATAAAACGTATAGCATAACCATGTGCTATTAAATATCAAAAAGCAACTTCTAATTCTGCGTAAATATCTAAAAGTAGTTCAGTTTCGAATGGAACATTATTAAAATATAGGAATATTATTCATCTCACTCGAGCCTTTTTTTATACTCCTATAGTTTAGACTTTTAGAGTACATCTTTTCCGACATCGACACATCGTCGATAAAGTAAACGTTTATTGCAATAAATTACAAAAATAAAAAAACATTTATAAAACACTTGTGTAATTAGTGGTACGGACCCGGATAAAAACATCTCGCACACCACGGGGCATTTCAAGATCGCTCGACCTTTGGTGCGCTTTGTTAAAAGTCATACGTGTGTTATGCGTATCGGTTAGGCGTGGGGAGGCGTGCGAGGGGGGCATAATCGTCCGGCGTACAGCGTTGAGCAATTACATTACATTGACAATGACCCAATTCCACCTGCCGCACACACACACACAGCAGCGCATACTGCTATGGCTGCAACGTCGCACAAGCGTGTACACACAACAGTTCCTAGTGGCGCGCACAGAGGAGCGGCGTTTGAGGGGAGCAAAATTAATACGTATACAACACAATATGATATACCAAGACTTTTCCCAATTCGTAAAATTAATATTGTAGATGTATAATGATTATACACGTGCCGCCGGCAGTGTGCGTACGTTGGTTGGTAAATAATACTGAAAAAATGCCAAACGGTGTACACAATATATACATCAAACGAGCGAGTACATTGGAATAATAAAGTGTACAATAATAAGTAATTATATAAAATATTTACCGCGCGGACGATGCACGATGCGGTTCGCTTTCACCGTCAAATTCGTAACAGCAGATAGCGCTCAAGGCGATCCTATCGATCGAGTACCGGCGTAAACAACGACACCGTCATGGCACATCTCCACCGCACCGTAGAGGAGACCCGTAACGCACATTCCGCCAAAGGCTGTTGCACCAGCGGCGGTGATGCAACGGTACACATCGGAGATGGCATGGTGTTAGAATATAAAATATACCACCCCTCCCCCCCAAAAAAAAACGCCCGACATGCCTGAGCGCAAAAAATAAAATAGTTTAACCGATTTTTTGGAGTAGTCGACCGGAAGTGAGCGTCCGAAGCCGGTATATGAATTCAACGATTAGCCTATAACTATTTCTTTAGATATTCCGACTATATACGTATTTTGTTGTGTCCCTATAATCCGAACCAGTTATTCAAAAAACCACTAAAACAATAACCCGAGAAAACTTCGATGGCTTAAATATTTTTACAGAACTAAAATCCGATAGTTTCAAGTAGGCGTAAGTTTGTCACGCTTTTGAGTCTAAATTGGTATCTAGTAAGAACCAAATGGCTTTTACTCGTTGAACAAATACAAATTTTATACGTTAAAAATTATACCCTGAAGCTTATACAAATTACCCGAAAAAGGAATTGACATGGTCGAAATTTATTAAAACCTCTTTTTTCTTCAATATTGCCAGCATATAATTTGTATGCTACACAAAATATTAAAATCACTTTTTTCTTAAATATTGCCTGCATACAATTTTTATGCTAAGCTGTGTCATAAACTTTTTCCCTCAGAAAGGTTAAAAACTATATTTATATATCATTATTTTTCAGCGAAGTTTTGCGACTCAATGTCTAAAAATTAACATATATAATTTTCTCAAAAATCTCTAGTCAAACTTTTTTTTTAATGAATTTTTAACAGCCTCGCGCCGTATTACATGTTAAGGTTGCCGAATCAACAATCAACATGTATCTGAAAAATATTTTAATTATTTTGTTGATAACGATATTGTTTTTAGTATCAACGGCAACGTATATTTTTAGAAAAGACAGGCGATCACCCTAATCGTATGTACCCTCTAACCAACAATATAACTGTAGCTTTGAGTAATACACTAAATACATCCTCTGCTACAAAAGAGTATAATACGGACTTTCTTTTTTTCAAATAAATTGTAAAATAAAAATACGATGAATTGTTGAAATCTTTAATTTATTAAAGTCGGGAGTCTAACAATATTGTCGTAAGAAAAGCTGCATTGACATTGGCACAGATTCGATATTTAAATACAGTAAAAAGCACAAAGAGAAAAACGGATGTATACATAAGTTCGTTAAACGTCGTGGCGCGATTGCACGACCACGCAAAGTACAAAAATGTATTTTCTCTAATTTCACTTGAAACGTATTCACTGTAACGGTAATATTATATACTCACAACATAACGAAATAAATATAATATCGCCCAACGACTAACGAGCACTGAGATTAGAACATTTCACGGAACGACGGACAGACTGTGAATTATACACTGTTAAATCGATGTATAAATTAATTACAATTGCTAATTAGTACATAGTAGTATGTAAGTCTTGTCCGGAGAAATAAGCAAATTTTAATGAGCGCGTTGTGTACGACCGTAAACTACCAACTGTTGGAAATGTGCGTTTGTGTGAGCATACAATCAATTTACAAAAATAACTATTGTAAAACGTTTCGAGCGAATTGCACGCAAAGAACTTGCAACATTATAATAATATTTATACACCACTTCGCGGCATTGGTAATGATGGCACACGCCACGTACAAGAGGAATATGTATACAGATAAGTTTTTTATTTTAGCGTTGTGCGGAAATCTTGTGGTTTTTTTCAACTTTACGAGGAGTCCGCAGACAAATAACGGCCACGCCACTTTGGCATCCTGTTATACTGTGCACACTGTGTGGTGTTATTTACACAGAAGCAAAACGGCATCTTCAAACGGGATTTACACGCGAACCGCTAACACCACGTTTCGTCTGGTAATTCATAATAATAATATTATTATGTTCGTAAGCATACAATACAATAAACTTTTGCATTAATTGTATGGCGCGTTAAAAACAAATCAATACCTCCGGTTTTGTCTAAATGAATACTATTATATTCGTTATACTAATATTTATACTATACTCTCTACAACAATGAAATTCATGATGTTGCAACGTCAAACGGAATACTGTACACAGTGTTGTCGATTTCCACAATAAAGCGATTTAATACCGAGACAGCGCAATGGTTTCTTTGTAAAAAAACAAGAAGAACATTTTTTTTTTTTTTTAGCTTTTACTATAAGTCAATTTCATCCATAGCGTTATATTATAAGGTAAGGTGAATCGATTTCATTCATTGTATTAGTGGTTTAATTTAAAAAATCGAAATAATTGTATCAATTAATTCAGTTGCCGGAGAATAAATCTGAGTACAAAAACTGATTAGTAAAAGTCGATATTAAATATTTGAAATAAAACAAAAATACTTAAAATTTGAAGCAGGTATACGCTAAACGTGTAAAACTTAGGACTTGTGAAAAACGCCATACTCAATTTGAATATAAAAATGACTTTTATAAAAATTGAATGTTCAATTGAGATAGGCTTTGTAGTAAAACCTGTTTTTTAAATATTTATTAAAAATTATAGTAATTCTGACAAACGTCCTCTTTTGGTAAATATAATATATTATATACCAAAATTATTAACTAAAATCGCGAACAAAATAGTAAATTAGCCGTTTGAAAAGCCGCCTGTTAATACTAATGTTAATGCTAACCTTGACTGTTTTCGGGGACAAATAAATCAGAAAAAAATAGAAAAGTTCTCAAACCGTCTCACGTGTATTATAGCTATACCACGTGCAATGACTCGCAACGATTGTAAGTAAAAATATTAAGGCAACTAGTTTAATAGGTAAAACTATATAACTACCACGTCCTTGATAACCCACGAGAAACCAAAACCGTAAGCTCGCGTGCGGTTTGCAAACTATTACACCAACGTTCATGCATATTGCATTGTGGTCGTTTTTGTTCTTTACTCCAGCACTCTACGTACACATTGAACGAAAACCATTAGAAGTGTGTGCATCGTCGTCAAACGGTCGTGCTAAAGTCGAGAGAAATAAATATGAAAATAATGTTTACTATAAAGTATGTCTAGAAAAGTTTTGTAAAGATCAAGTAAATTGCCCGTGTGTTGAACAAAATAAAATACCCCATAAAATCTGAAAGGGCTGGCAATAATTTGTCAAGTCAGAAGTCAGTGCGTACAACAGCATTAGAGGGCATCCTGTTGAACAAACAATAAACAACATAATATATTAAACGAGGTGTATGCGTATGTGCGTCTCTTTATTAGTTTCCCTCTACAACGGCGGTCTAAGTGCTGTGTGTGCACCGGGTTAGGCGCGTGTAAAATGTTATTACTTATCCTACACAGAGCCGAAGATTTATTCGTACGTTGTTATTCAAATGAACAACGGATAACGTACAACAAACAAACAAAAACATTCTAAACGCAAACGTTTGGGAAAGTTTTTTACCCGTTACACAACACCAGAGTGTATATCCTAATCCTAATCCATATAATTTGTACCAATAAATAAAATCAATTACTGTTGTACGCGATAAATGTTAGTGCTCGATGGCCTCGATTTGCGGTGTGTGCATAATATTATGTGTGTGTGTGTGTATAATCGTTTAAAGCAAACACACGCCGACAAGAGTTGACCTCTAACACAAGGCCGTCGCATCTTCTGTGTTATAATATTATGTGTATAAAACAAAAAACACACACACACAAGCGAGGCATAGAACATTCAACTTTTGTCGTTTCCGTCCAACCGTGAAACGTTAAAGTAAAATTTTAAAATAATTTATATCGAATATTTAGGAATAAGACGTTACAAAATTAAAAACAACTCTTATCTTGTAACTGTATAGCAATAAATAATTGTACTGTGTTCCTAACTAAAATTATGAAAAACAACACTATAAATAGAACACTATATTAGTGTAATTATTACTCGGAGATTTGTAACACAATAATAATCATTAAATCCAAATTTATTGTGATTGTGTGAATTTTTTTTTAACAGTTTTGGCAACAAAAAACACAATCGAGGCCAACTGGGTCGGGTTTTATTGAAAAGTAACTAGGGTACTGGCCAACTTGTAATCTTGATTCTACTTATTTTTTACAGCCCCTTAGTGAGATCTACAGTTTATCGACTAATATTTTATCATTTAAAGGGTTATACGATTTTTTTAATTAAGCAATGTTTCACTGATTAGTGTACGCAAAGCGTACTAAACGACAAATGGAAAATTGAATAATAATTATTATTTGTAAATTCAACAACATACCTCTCTCCGTTTTAATCGATGGCGGTCGGTCAAAATCCGTACAAAACAAAGTAAGGTCCTAGGTCAACACTAAAAAAAAAAAAAAATATGTAAATTAGAAACGGATAACAATGATTAGAAGAGTATTGGTAACAAACCGTAGCGTCGGGTAAGTATAGTATTTTATGTTATGTAAATAAGTAAAGTTTTTTAGGCTCTTTAACAATGTTTTTGTACTTTTAACTGTTGTTTTACAAACAACAAGACATAATGCACATTATACCGGCTTGAATAGACGGCCCGCGATTTATTCGCCGAATTGCTGTCTGTTGTATTATAGTAGTAACTAGGTCGAAAACAGTAAGCAGGTTTCACCGCTAAGGCGTTCAAAGAACGTTGAAAAATGTATTGAGCTCATCGCGCGTCCTGAACTCGGAAGAAGGTGAAAAAAAAAATAGAATCGCAGTGATATTATTACGTTTATTGCTATTATGTTTTATAATAGTAAAAGTGATAAAAGAAAAATGCCTGTATCTCTAGGGGCATTAATAAGTTACAGTTTACACATTAATCTGTCAACGACTTGGGTAAACAGTAATCAAATGTTTCCTATATGTCCTATATTTTCTTCCGATATTTAACGAGACTTCAATTCAAAATTGAAAATCAATGAACCGACGTTTAAAAAAAGTCAATAAAAAGACCGTAAATCCGACACGGAATTTTTATAATTTAGAAAATATCATTTTTGAAAAAAATCTTATACTGCTATGGCCGATACACATTATTATCCTATATCGATAATGCTAATGTACAGTCCTTATCAAATTTTCAAAGTTCAACAAATAAATAAAAACATTTGAATTGAAAATTTTTTTTTTTTTATAAATAGCTGACAAATTGATATTATAATATTATTTTTATATCATTAAGAGGACGTCACACATACTACAGTTTAAGATATTCGGTAAATTTTACCAAGCACTCGATTAAGAGGTAAAATTGTATTTTTAATTTTTATTAGGGTAGTACTGATGATACAATTTATTGGTGGTTAATTTCATCGTACTGCCAGCGTTCATTAATAACGATTTTTTAAAAGAACGGCCCTTTGCTTTCTCAGTACATATTTTCCCAAAAAGCCTCGATTTTTATCAACATCGTAATTATATTATGATAAATAGTTCAGAGATGATTATATACAGAATGCAAACCCTTCTTTTTGCAAGAAGAAAAGACACGTGTAGCGTCGTCCTTGTAATATCTTATGACAAAATAAAAAATGTCTAAACGCGTTTAAAAATGTCTTGATTCAAGTTGAAATTTCATTAGGTACTTCTAACTTTTTCATTCGAAAAATTTCGAACATAGCAGGCATAGAATAATATAAGACGACGGACGATTCGAGCGAATAAAAGTAGAAAGCTCAAACGGAAATTGGGAATTTTTTAATTATTATAAATATTAATGAACAATTATGTAACGAGCGAACAAATAATACAAAAACTGCATTAGTCGTATTACAAAACAATTTGTACGGGTTATTTTACGGGCAAAAACCTAGATTATTGTCTGCGTTGCGTTTCCGTTATCGCGGAGCTCAAAATTTTTTTTGTAAAAAGGTAAATGTTTACTTTATTCAATATATTGGGTTTTATCGAGAAAGACCCAAAATCAAACAAAACGTTCATTACAATTATTTATTTTGAAGAAAAAAAAAGCTTTTAATAAAATCACATCTAAACAAAAACTGCAAGCGAAATCCACAATACAAATCGAAATCCATTGATGGTTTTTTTTCTTACGGGTTCGCCGTCGTTGGAAGATCAAAACATTAGGAGGGCTGACGACGACGGGTTTTTGCTGTGAAATATTTTCGTCGTCGCTGGCCGCCACTGTCGTAAGCACAAATGTGTATACACGGACACAAACGCGAGGGCGCGGCGCGGGACGACGATGACGTGTAGGAAGTGGAACAAAGAATGGTCGGGTAGCGAGGCAGTGGCGAACGGGCGAGGCGAGGGGCGCGCGACGGCGTGGAGTAGTCGCGACGGGACGCGGACCCGGGACCGACCGCGTTATTAATGGCTGACGTGCGTGCGAGTGTGTTTGTGTGCGCGCGCTGTATAGCGATTACACTATTACTATTACTATTATTATTATTATTATTACTATTATAAATATATATAATAATATTATTATACCTCTGCGAGCATACAGTTTTATACTTCATGCCCATTGGCCGTATAATTGTACTTTTTTCTGGAATTTTAAAGCGTTTTCCGAATAGGTAAACAAAAATAACGGTACTTTTGTAGGTTATTAATAATTGCAAACTACGAAAAGGCGACTATTAGTATTAACCAGTTATAGACAAAAAGAACTATCAACGCATCTATTATCCAAATTATTGAATGCTCCAAATTATAAATTAACAAACAAGATAATTTTAGTTTTCAATTAAGTTTTTGCAAAAAATTGCAGAGGTATGCCTTATAATAATGTTTGTCATGCTCATAATTAACTACACCGTAAGCAACCCCCCAGTAAATCCAACAAAAATCTTTATCAATATAAGATCAATAAAATATACATTCGTTTAAAATTCATTTATGGTTAGTTTAACCAATGAATTATTATTGATATTTAATCTATAATTTAGCAATATCTATTGCCGTAGGTTAACTATGATGTTATAGACTGACTGATTGAGGATTCATTCCAATTAACATTTATTATATAATGATATATTAAATAACACTAGTTATGTAATAATATTTATTATGACGATAATACAATTTTTATTGATTTGAGAATTATGTGATTTATTATTATTAATTATTATTATTATTTGTTAATGTGTAATAGTAATATTATTTTTTAAATGTACAATGTCCGTTTGTTATTTTATGCAAGAAATGTTATTAATTTAACAATTAATATCCTCTCGTTAAAATTTGGTGAATGGATTTTATTGATATTTGTACCGAAATATAATTGTACAATAATAAGTGCAGTATAGTGTTTTTTTCGTCGACCGTTGTTGACATAATCTTAATACATAAATGAATTATAATGCACCACATGTTTTTTTTGATTACATTTACCATGAGAGTACACTGAACCAAATATAATTTGTAAAAATCAATAAAATGCATTCATCAAATTTCAACAATGGGATAATATTATTAAAATAATAAAATATGTTCTATTTATTTAACAAGCCGTATTCTGTAATGATATTATCATACATTGTTTTCAAATGTATTGGTTAACCACCAATACATTTGAAGGTTACAAGTATGAAAAGCGTTACAACGATTATATTGGTCTCTGGTTTGTGTCATAAGTCAATTATTATTATACACCATCGTAGTTATAGATGCTTTTGGCGGCACACGAACTCGTAAACTAGCCGAACCTATCGTTTGAAATAAATGTCAATGACTTAAGACGCGTTCCTTTTTGTTTTCTAGGGTTTTGCCGGCAAATTGCCCGAATAAAAAAAAGAAGAGAGCATACGGCGACAATTTCAATTAACGGCATCCTTGGCGTTTCCGTCGTCCTTGTCGCTATTTTTTTTTCCACCACCGCCGTTTTAATTAAAACCGGAATTTACTTACTTATCCCGTAGGCGATGACGACGGCCACGTCGCCGGAGGTGTGTGTATGCACAGGCAGAGGAATAATAATAAAAAATGTCAACATTCAAACGGATCACGTCCATCTCAGAACACTAGCGATAACCACCATTTCACAATTTTTCATCGTGATTTTATTATATGGTGATAAAAAATAATTAAATGGTGCTAGGGGAAAACTGGTCAAGTGTAAAATTTGCGAAAATGAGTTTAGGCCATACCTAGATTAAGAAAAATTATGTTGTAGAAACTAGATTGTAAAAATGTGTTATGGGTAAAACGATCAGAGTCCTACGATTCCAATACCACATGTAAAAAAAAAATTAGGTTTATCAAAAATAGGACATAATTAAATAAATTAATTTGTTGTGGTAACTAATAATTACTTTTCTATGGTATAACAATTTGTTGTTTTTCAAAGTTTAGGGAAAAGATTAATCCATGTTTCAAATAAAAAAAAAAATATATATATATTATCATTTCTTTTTTCCGTTTAAATTTTAATTTTTGAATACTGAAAATTCCAAATTTTAGACAGACTTATTATAACAATATAAACAAATCTAACCAAAAATCCAAACATCCTACAACGGAAAAAAACGTTCATTTATAATTATACGTTATCGATTATCGTTTTACCTAAAAAAATCACATTCCAATTTCATCCCATTCTATTTTTATTCATGAATAAAAAAAGAAGTCCGTCGTGACACACCAACTCCCATAACCCCGACGAGTGTTTAGGCATTCGGATAACTTGTTTTTAAACTCATTCGATACACAAAGGTATTAAAATAATAAAGATCTAGATAAAAATCAGCTCAACTCTCGCGCTATACACGGTAATAATATTATGGCAGCGACACACAACGAAAAACCAACACTGGGAAGTAAATTTTTTTTTTTACTTGTTTGTTAGTTAAAAAAAACTTGATTAAGTTTAATTACTCGTTTTCGCATACATTACTCGATATTGAAATGATTAATATTTTAACTAACATGCGACTATTAAATTATAAAGATTTTTTACTTGAGTGAATTACCAAAACGAAATTAATTTAAAAACAACCAGATCACACATTTCTCAATTGGTCAACAGAAAAACGCTTACACTACGCTGTTCAACTGGGTACGCGATTAATAGCACTTTTGTAAGCAGACAAACAAAAAAAAAAGGTGAATAAAAGTTTATTTGTTTATGTTGTTAAATCTCGACTACGTAACTAACGCTCTTTTATATTTTATACACACGCATTTATAATATTTTGCATAACATAACCATGAAACTTGTTCTTTGTTTTACACGGCAAATGCGACTATTGTATACCACACGATAACAAATATTGTGACCATATTTTCGCCAAAGTATACAAACTATACTATTTTAATGCGCCCGGTCGATGACATTTGCACAAAGGCCTATTTTTTCGCCAACTACTAAACGTCGTCCCTTTGTTCTCTCGTTGTCTATATCTCCTCGAGTGTTTTTTTTTTTTTATCTTTAATTACCATATTTTTAAGCTAAATGTACACACACACGACAGTTAAGTAGACGATTTCGTATTAAACGGATTTCCTTTGCGAGATGCTTAGGCGACAAATAAGTGTAAGCGAGTGTGACCCACAACTGGTATGTAGTACACGACAATGTAGACCTACACCGCAAAACGACAATACCGGACCGAATTCCGTGTAAGTAATTAAAATCGGTAGACAAATAAAAAAAAAAACCAAGTAGCGTTAAAACTGATAACCCACGCTATCATCGTTCATGTACGGTATTGTGAGATGATACATTTCTTGTTAACAACAATCGTAATCTACATCACTATTATTATTATTATTATTATGCGGAGTAAGTTGAAATACACGTCCCGCACGTTTATTTTTAGCTCAGACTTGTTCAATGCGACTACTGTTCTAGGAATAAATTCGCAGGGCGTACCCACCGTCGTGAACGTCGTCTCGGCAATAACACAATATTATTATTATTAAATCCAATACCGAAATAATGATGATAATCGATTGTACGCGGTTTTTGCAAATACAAACACGAAAACCGCTTTTTGGTTATTTATTTATTTTTTGAGAACGAAACCAATCATCTTCCAGTTTCCCGTCGGCCGCCGACCAGACAACAACACTGAATGTTTTTCGAGTTTCGCAAAATAATTATTCGCCACCAACAACGTCGTACCTTTTTAAACAGCCGGTTATGGCAGAAGACCCAATGATGCGTGTCGCGGCGCGCACTGGCGAGCTTTCTTTTTTCTACACATACACACACAAAACAAAAATAATAATAAACAACACAAAATCAAACGGGTTTTTAATTATTATCGTTCACCAAATATTACGCGGCCGACGTATAAAAACGTATTGAAAACACACAGACGAACAATTCAAAACAAAAACATACAACTTTCAGGCGGCGGCGGCGGCACACAGACAAACGAACAACAACACTCGGACGGCGTCGGCTGCGGCGGAGCGTCAACTGAGTTTTATCGTGCCGCCGACGCTCCCGTCGGTACGTGGCGGCGATAAACGGTACCTACCTACTCCGCGCTCGGTGTAATTTATATATATATATATATAGCTTACGAACAGTGTAATATGATGGAAGGGCGGCGGCGGCGGCGGCGACTTCGTTTCAAACGCCGATTAAGTCCGTCGAATTAGTCCGGTGTGGCGCGAGACCACGATATTATGACGTTACTTGGATAAACATAATATGTATATTTGTAAATAGAAAATGTCAAATGTTACCAGACTACGAAGAATGGCACCGCGGCCAATAATAATTGAGGATTCACTTGGTTTAAAACATTTTTTCCTATAAAAAAATGTTGAATAATAACTTTTTTTGACAGTCAAAATTAAAATGTACTCAAAAAAATTAAACAATTATTATTAGAGACATATGTTAACCTTAACGTATTTCATTATTCGAGTTTCTTAAATTTAACAAAAATATTTATTTATAAAATACAATATTATTCAGTAACAGTGGCGTATATGAATGGGGAGCTAAATTGAAAGCGAGTGGATTTAATGCGAATAGTGCTGTTTAATTAAAAGTCATAAGTTGAAGGGGCAAAAACTACAAAAGGGTATAAGTGACTTTTATACAAATTTCACAAGAGAGCAAACAGAAAATATAAAAAGAATGTATAAGAATACATATATATTCAAGGTATTCTAATGTTTTTTTTTTGTTTTCTTCTATACCTCTTACAAAAATATTGTAAAACAATATTTTTTTAAAATTATTAATTATTATAATATTCTAGGTATCAAAATATAATATAAATTATAAAAATGACAAATATTCGTGCAACGAATACACGAAACTACGAATTTAACTGATGAACTGATCGAGAGCTTTAACTATTACACAAACTTTTTTAAAAAGAATCGCATATATTTTATACAATTTCCAACCCAGGGTAAAAAAAACCGAAAGACATGCCTGTGAGACATTTAAAAGTGAAAAATATATAATTGCACTGCTAATTATAACTCACCAGTCACCTTCAAATAGTAAAAACGTTTTCATTAATCGTCAACAAAGGTGGGTAATATTTTCAATTAAGACCAGCAGAAAAAACCGTTTATGTCACCGTTTAAATGATGTTTTCAACGGCCGAGAAAATATTTTCGAAACGGACTATAATATAATACATCACAATATTATAAGAAACAGATTTGGCATATATATATATATATATATATAACGTGATCCGGCATCGTCAGTTGCAGTACACGATTGTCGATTTGCATAAGAACATTATCATTGAAGAACATCTTATCAGCAATCCGCAATTGGACGCAACTCGTCTTTTTTTTTTAAGAAAAAAACGCATAAACTTAATAACAACGTCGAGAGCGGATGGGGGGAAGGTAACAAACAGGATTTACCGATTGTTTTCTGATTGTCATGTGCTAATTAAATCCGTATACCTGTTATTATTTTGCTGAAATCAATATTGAAAATTGCTCTTATAATTTGGACACATTCGAATATATTATTATTATATTCAGCCCGTTTAGAAAACACGGCATGTATTGTGTATTATGTGCACAACGGACAACACGCGATAATAATGCACTTTGGTGTTTTTCCTCGCACAACAAAAGAGCCAAGGTCGCTCCGAAACGAAATCGGTGTCAATAACATTTTAAAGAATACAAATTTCTTGTTAGCCCACCAAAATATGTTTTATTTATCTAGCGTGTAATTTATGTTTGCCACAACGAAAGCTGGTTTAAATATATTTTAAATACGGCTACACGATTTGCACTCGACGATTAATCTGCCGTGGGCTTTTTGTTACATCTTGCAAGGGTAAACTACGGAGGTTACCCTAAGGGTTATTTACGGATAACCGACTAACATCAACGGCACAACGGATTAATGTTCTATTTTAGCAAATAAATTAAAAATCGCAAATTAAGTATGCTTTACAAAGTATACGCAAAATATAGAGGTACACGTTTTTATTTCAACTACATGAAAACTCGGTAAAAATATATTGTGCAAAAAATGTTAAATTTACTACTAAGAAAAAATAGCTTAAAAGCTTCACTTCGTGCTACGATATAAAACGCACCTGCGCAGAAACCAAAACGCGTTACTCGAATGGCACGCAATATAGCAACCAACTCCTACCAAACGATAATTACAATAATTTGTCACTTAAAACGTATAACAATAATGGACTGTAACATTTTATAGTTGTTTTTTTTTAATCATTAGGATTTAGGTTTGTTATGCGTTCTTACGTTCCTCGTTTAAGTGTATGTAACTAAAAAATGGAAAACAATTCGCGATAACAATGTCGGTTTTTGAAGAATTACATGAAAAATATTAACTGCTTAAATTGAAATCGAATTAAATAGATTTCGATCAAGTTAACATTTGCTTAAGCCTATTTAATTTAGCTGTAAAATACAGTTTTTCGTGTGTACAATTTAAACATTGTTGTACTATTATGTAAACATGAAAAAAAAAACAGAAATAAAAACAAAGTCCATTCACTAGGAACCAAAATAACAATAATAAACGACTACAATTTAATCAATACGATTAAATGCCCTCGTACGCATATAATGGCAGCTAAAGCGTTAAATACAAAATTGTTCAAGTTTCGGGGGGCAATAATGGGGGTTAAATTTTGAAGACCGTCTATTTCAAATGTCCAAACATCGTGGACTACCCTCAGTAGTATCTCAATAGAACCGATATTGTGTCACCTGATTTTGCAGGACCACTCGGCCATATTTAAAATGTATAAACAATACATTTATTAATCGCTGCGGATCCAAACGCATCATCGAAAACCGAATGTTTTATTTTTATCGCGCCACAATTAATAATTATTTGTAGCAATAATAATAACGCAGTGCCGGCGGCGGAGATGGCAATCCCGTCATATAGGCCAGTGGTGCCGGCGCACCATGCACACGCAACACACAATGCACAGACACAGAATTTGTTTTTTTTTTTTTTGTACACCAGGAGACCGCGAGGAGTGCACTGCACGCGCGTCCTTGAACATCGGTCGTGTGAGATGTGATGATCACAGTCCGTCTACGTGCGCGCTCGCGCCCGAGTTTCACACAGTATACTACTATTAAAATGCACATCTATACTTGTAATACGAATTTGTTAATTATGCGGAATCGTCGACGAGACGGTTCTAGAGTGTTCCCTCCACATCATCGCCCGTCCTTTTTATTATTATATCAAAATACCGTGCGACTAAACAATTTTACATGGAAATAAACGATTTTTTTTTTTTCATTACTTATATAAAGGCTCTAGAGTTTTAGTTTTTTTCGTTAAAAAATATGTGCTTTGAATATTAATTATACTATTTAAAAAAATTAAGACAATTTAATTGAGTTTTTTAAAAGTTGCCCCCATTTCACAGGGCGAGGGCGTCATGCGTGCGGCGGGCGGGCGAGTAACGGGATAGGAAGAACCTCATCTCGGCAGAGGATACCGTTTGGCCGTGGGGGAAGAACAACAAGCGGCCGTACGGCGATCGAATGCGCTTCTATCTCCGCTATTCGTCGCGCTCTGGTCGAGGAGAGAGGAGTTCCATTTAACCCGCCTTATCGTCATACCTTTTTCCCTGAAAACTTCCCATGACGCCGCGGAAACAAAGATCACGCCACAAGAAAATTAGTCTGCGGTGTTACAGGCGAGAGATAAGAGCAAACGAGATGAGGATTTTTTAATTCATATCCTTCCCTTCGTTGGTATGGAAAACAGACGGATTGGCACATCGCTAGTGGTTTTTTTTTTTTGTTGTAATTTTCATTATCGACAAACTTAAAACGGGCGCCATCGAACGCGCGAACCGACGGCGTTATCGTATCAATAATAATTATTAGTCGTTGCACAATTTATCGGATTTGTTTATCGCTTCAAACGCTCGTTATGCAAATACTAATAAGTAAAAAAAATCAACGAGGTTTTTGAGCTGTAGATTTTTCCGAGCAGTTATGGAAACGACGAGAAAACACATTTAATGTCTATATTTTTCTGTTTTCCTAAAAAAACATATACGCTTCGAAAAACAAGAAAAGACTTCAAATGTAAACCGGCATCTTTTAATGTAAACACAGCTGCCGGTTACGGATTTATTGTGTTATTAAATACATTTATTTTCTTTGTTTTATTTTTGTATACAAAACTGCGGAAAATGTTGATATTTTTCTGTTACATAATAGCTTGTATACGTCTAAACGCGAACGTACGCTATAAATGTGTAAACCTAAAGTTCTTACTAAATCAACGAATCTAAGATTAAGTCGTTATGAATCTTGCGCGACCAACACTTTTACATTGATCTCGAGTGACTTGCTCCTGTGAAAAATATGGTCTGCTAGCCAACCAAGTGCAAACGGTGCACGTTCTATATAATATATTTTTTAGTGCGTTTAGCGTTCACAACAAACGTATGCGTCGGAGATGTGGAAAAACAGTGTATACAGCATATGTACCCACATAAAGAGGGTGGCGGCCGTTGACCTGTATTCCGTATGTGCATGCATAGGGAAAAAGTTTTTTCGAATTTTTTTACCATAGTTTTATTTTTATTTTCATTTTTTATCTAGTTTTTACACGGTTCTTTCGGCGGAGTAATCAGACTGGTACAACACCAAATGTACATAATTAAATTATTATATAAACGGCAATTTAACTATTTGGCAAGACCTACTATAAATCGTCCAGCCATTGATAATAATATGAGATAAATGTTAGATCATTGGCTATGGATGGGTATTAAATGACCTTTTATACTTTTAGCAATAGGTTATCGATACGGATTGACATAGAGTGCATCTTTTAGACAATAAAATGGTCTACAAATATATATGTTTACACTATTAACACAACAATATTGAACGTTCTGTCGTATTTTATTGATTCGAACATTATCATATTATAAACCGTTCGTCCATTCCGGCGGTCGTCAGAACATAATATTATGTTGATGTGTACTTGGACGGGAAACCTTAAAAGGAAGAAGGTTCTTAAGAAAGTGTTGTGTCTAGACCGTTTTAGATACACGCCGAAAAGCTTTTGAGTTTAAGTCGCAATCGATATTCTCGTTTGATAAATTTAATTGTATCAAAACTGTTATGTACTTATATAAAGACACTCGATAAAATATGTACACGCTTGTTAAAATTTTAAATAAAAAACCAATCGACCGCTCGGTTTTATTGAGAAAGCAATTAAAAAATAATGAACGAGTAAAGTATCTCTTACGGCGGAGTTGTTTAGTTCAAATCGCAATGGTATATTGTGTATCTTTTAAGAGTTTTTTTTTTTTTTTTAATTCAATATTGCAAACAGCGTTGCGGTATTATATTTTCATTGAACCCATCGATCCGAGAACTTGACCTATAATGTAATGATATTGTTTTATTGTATTATGCCGGCGATGGCAAGAAGACTGTTGGCGTGCAAAGCATGTATTAAAATTAACGGGTCGGCGCGGCGGTTAGGTTATATCATTTTAAATTACTTATGAAATCTTTGCGAAGGAGCAGCGGACCGGAAGTGAGAAATATAAAAGCTCGGCCGGCAACAGGTGTGTCGCCTATTCAATACGTTCCCTTGTGTCATTGGCTGTAATAATAATAATAATAGTAATAATAATGTAATAATAATAATAGTTCTTGTCGAAGCTGAGCAATTTTTATTTAAATAACAAATAATAATTTCCAAATAACGAGCTATTCGAAATACGTGTTAGTTGGAAAACTAGAACATACGTGTACCGTTTGAAATAACAAATTATTTGAAATCAATTATTTAGAACTTCGAATTATATTTTATTTAGATACACTTTTATTTGATACTAAAATAGTTCAATGGTTCAACCCGAACCTGAGCATTTTTTTTTTTATAAAAATAACAAAATATATTCATTTAAAAACGACAAGTTACTCTAGTACATTTTTTAAAAAAATTATTTGAACAATTTGATAATGTCAACTATTATTTTCATTTTTATTAAAATACAAAATTACCTTAGTTAAAAATTAAAAATTAATTTAAATTATATTTTATTTGTTATTTAAATTTGTTCAAATAATAATAAAATTGTACAAATCGTTTGTTTTTATTTAACTATGATTATTCTTTAATTGCGCAGAAAAATGATTTAGAGATTAAATCAAAAATGTATTTAATTAAATTTTGATTTGGATATTTTTTCAAATAATAATGAAATAGTATCATTTCTTTGAGTTTTTGTTGAAATATTTATTTATTATTTTTATAATTAGTTGTCTTATTATATATTATATATTATAATATATAATGCATGGGTTTGGTTATTCTATAAAATGTATTTTTTCAAGAGTGGTTTTGTTTTGTTTGTAGTTGTAGTCTAATTGTTTGACGACAATTTCGCAGCAAGTAGAAAATTGAATTAAACAAAACATAAATATTCCGGACGATTCGTCCAAATGTATTTCTGGAACACACCATTTATTTTTGTGCACTAGACTTGAAACATTAAAATGCTATCAAAATACCACGAGGGTATAAAATAGCATTACTGCATTGTGTGTTGATAAGTTTTCAATTATTATTAAACCCGGCGAAATATTACACTCGACCGATTAACCAGACGTCTGTGTAATGTGATTTTTTTAATCGGAAAACCGATTAACGGACCGGTTCATCGAAATGTCCGGCCGAGATCAACTTGAGAAAGATAACGTTTGTGTTTACAATGGACGAAAAATTATATTTATTATTATTATTATTATTATTATTACCATTGTAGATAATATCGAAAAAATAAAACTCCATTAAACAATCGTTCACGTCACGTCGAACGAAAACAAATTCGTCAGCATTA
The DNA here is from genome assembly GCF_023614345.1 of Adelges cooleyi. Classification (NCBI taxonomy): domain Eukaryota; kingdom Metazoa; phylum Arthropoda; class Insecta; order Hemiptera; family Adelgidae; genus Adelges; species Adelges cooleyi. The sequence continues at coordinate 5,039,697 of NW_026095751.1, forward strand.
TACAGGGTGATCAATTTAACGTGAGTCACTCAAATGTTTAATTAAAATAATTGCAGTTTTGAAACACTTTAGTAGTTGTTATTTTACAATAGTCCAATTTGTATATACTTTTTTATTTTTTCCAGAACTCCAATTGACTTTCAAAACGTAATACAATGGTAACGTATAAATTTAATAAATTTGTTGGATTAAGAATAATTTGCTAATAATGTTGACTGTTCGATAACCAGTTTTAGATAATTACCGTTAATAAAGGAACATTCAAGTACCCGGTTATCGACCAGTCAAAATTGTCAGCAAATGTTTCTTATTACAAAAAGGTCAATTAAAATGTATGATATACGTTTCCATTTAAGTTTCAAAAGTTAATAGAGCTCCGGAAAATACCAAAAGGGGTAAACATTTAATAATTTTATAAATATTTTAATAATATAAATATAAATAAAAATGTTTCTAAATAGAAGAACTACAAAATTTCATTTTCCGAGAAAATTTTAATGTCTTACGTTAAATTTGATCACCCTGTAATAAGCATATTTAACCAATCGAATTGTAATGCCAGTAAAACTGGAAACACAAACATTTATATTAAATATTTACATAAATACCTATTATATATTTTTTATGTTTTTTTTTCTAATTAATATTTAATCCGGTAAAGAAACCAAATGTTTAATAATTTAAAATAATAATACAAGATTTTAGTTAATAATGTAAAGCGATTATATAGTAAGAGAGATTAAAACGACATTTTCACAAGTCAACTAAAGTCTGTTAAAAAAATTTAACCTGAAAATTATTTTTTATGAGTTATGTATAATCATTTCTTTAACAATTGTGATTTTTACGATGCGGCAATGCAAACAGGTGTAAAGCGGATTTTTTTTTAGAGAAAAATCTATAGAAAGGGTTAAACGTTTTCAAATTAATTAACACTTATTACAGACTGCAATTCAAATAAATTTTCATCAAAAGAAAACATGTATACAAAATTTTAATATAGAATCAGTGTGATTAGTTTGAGGGTTTAAGCACAGCCAACGTTACCATATGATTAGCCTAATTATTCTTCGGTGTGAGCAAGTAACAAGTTTGATTTGCAAACAAAAAAACAAAATCACCATCGACATCGAGTAATTTAGATATGATTATCGGGAGATCATTGTTTTCTAATTGATATAAAGAGACTTAACAACATTCGAATGTCGTTGGGCAAAGCTATAAAAAAAGCTCAATAGACTCATCCGAAAACGCTTATACTACCAAAAGGAAATCTTGTAAAACACACTTTTCCAAAAGTATTTAAATATACGTATTTTAATATTTTAATCGACGTCTTAAGTCTCGAAAGAAAATGTTTAAAAAGACTGCCAAAGAGAAACAAAAACTATGCCAAGAGCGAGTGTATGGAAATAAAACTTTGCGCGAAACGACTGGGAAGAATGAGTTATTTGACGTAAGTTTTTGTAATAAATAGCTACAAAAGAATTAACGATAACTCACAGGTCAGACGGCCGGTAAGCGATGTCCGTTAACGGTGTTCTACGCGACGCGTATTCCACTTTCCGCGCGAGTTTCCTCTTGTTGTCGCGGTCCGTACAGTGATGATCGTGTTGGACGTCGCCCGGGAAACTTACACACGAAACTCGCGAATCGACTTTTTTTTATTACTCGGACTTAACACACTATTTACATACGCTTGTAATATTAAAATAAAATAAATAAAACTCGGAACAGTGCTGCGAACGCGACCCGGACGGCACTCGGAAGAGCGGATGGCGCGCGACGGAGATAACGGGGACGACGTGTATGACACGGAATAAATATGCGAGAGCAGAGAAGAACTGAGAACACTACGTTTTCGAGCTAGCGCGGGGGGAGGGCGAACGGACAAGTGCGGCGGGTGTGGCGTGCGTGAGACGCGAACGCAGAAAACGACTTAGCAGCGGACCGCACGGTACGATCGACTCCACTCGACTGACGGCCAAATAAAACCAAAGACGGGCCGTCGCGACGACGTGGTTAGAGTGGCGGTGCGTGCGAAGCGGGTGACGCGGCTGATCAGGCACTCAGCGGCCGTGGCCGGTCCGTGTCGGCGGCGGCAGTGAGCAATACGAAAAGAAAGCGATCAACAGCAAAACGATTGCGGAAGCCGTCTCCGATAGTCCGTTGGCCGTGTCAATTATTTATTTATTACTTTTTTTAGCTCTCACATTAGTTTTTATTATTATCGCTGTTATTATAACTATTATTATTATTATTATTAATTGCAAAGCTGGGCATTCTCGAGATAAAAAATTTAATTAAAAGTTACTCTTAACCTCCTAGCGCTCGCGTACACCGCGACATTTGGTACTTTTTAAAGACACACATTACATTGACGGTATAATCAGCTTGAGACTGTTTGGAGGTCAACTAAAGATGATTGTTTTTTCGTGCATAAAAAATAAGGTTTAGCATTCTGTGAACATCTTTAAACACTTTTATCATATAATTATAAACAAGATGTTGTGAAATGATTGTATTGTTTTATTCTCGAATATTTTTTTTTTGTATACAGTAACTGTTAAGTTACAAAAATGTATAATATTTTAAAACTTAAATAATGACTTGAAGAGGACAAAGTCCAAGTTCTGGTCTTTACAAAAAGCTAAAAAAATATTTTCTACTTATCTACTTAATTCTTAAATGTTTAACAAGTTGTACCGTGAAGCGAGAGAATGTTTTTTAAACAATCGTTATTAATGAACGCTATCGACTACAATAGTCTGATAAAAAAATGAATCACCGTCCACAAATTAAATATCCTAAATAGTTAATACTTAATACTTTTCAAATAAATTAACAAAATCATTTTTTCTAAATTCAGTTTTTGAAAAAATTACTTATATCTACCGGAATGCTTTTAAAAAGTATAGTACTTATTAATTTAACGGGTTATAAAAACAAATGAAGTTACTCTAAAGTTCTTAATTAATATCCAAAATCTATTTTGTAACTGTAAACTCTTATAATAAGTTGAATTTTTTGAAACTTTGACAACTGAATCTATATTTTTGATAACCATTCGCGTAACAATGTTTAAATAATACCTTTTCCAGATTACAAATTCTAAGTTATCTTAAACAGGTTGAAATAAAAAAAAAATACTCTGCATAGCATAATTGAATTTTCGGAAACTGAATGACCATAATTATGATTTTTAAGTATTTTGGAAACAGGGCCGTCTAAGATTATGTAAATTAAATTATTCGGGCCTCCATCAGACCTGGTGCCCTGGGCTCGTGCCCCACGTGCCTTTAGGGTAAAGATGACACTGTGTGGAATGTCATTTATTTAATAATATTTTATAATTGATGACTCGAACTCGAAGTAAACTAATCTAAGTTTCCAAGGGCGTTAAATAGGTAAGATGGGGAGAGAATATCCCTCGTATAATTTATTTATTACATATTACAAGTTTGTACAATTAATCAGTGATGTGAATCTGAAAAGAATGATTATATGAATAAAAAATATCTTGCAAATGGGATGAAAACACATACTTAAAATCAGTGTTTGAATACAAACAGAAAACTACAAAGTATTCAAATGAGCAAGTAATAAAAAACTTGAAAATAAAATATTTATTTTATATCCTAATTGTCTGATGCCGTTAAACCTGGATTTTGTCGTATAAAATCAACAAAACAAATTTTACCCATACTTTGAACTTTTTTTCGAAATTTCGAATATTTATTCTAAACAATTAAATATATTAGCACAATTTTTTTATTTTTGTACATTGTGCTAATTTAATTTTTATTTACAATGATAACTTACAGTATATATTTTATATTTATTCTGAAAAACTTGACAGCAAAAATTGTTTTCTATCAAAATTTAACAGGTATTACACATATAAAATATAATGGGTAATTTAATCAAATATAATCAGTAATCTAAAACAAATACAAAATTCACATTAAACTGATGATCATTGATCCACGATGGTTTTACTAAAGATGACACATACTTTGTTCGTAAATAGTTATAAAATTCGTTAACCGTTAGGTTTTAAAAAAAAACAAATTTGTTTTTTGTTTAACCAATATACCTACATATTGAAAAAAAAAATTGTAATTTAAAAGTTACCTAAATTAAGAAAGAGAAATTAGAGAATCATAATATGACTATTCAAAATATTTTTTTTAGCATTAAAAATATCGTTCAAATTAAAATGGTAAAAATGCACTTATATCCGGTATGCCGGATAAAACAATTTGAGTAATGCTTAAAATAATAACTATGGATTAATATACAAAGCAATCGCTTTCCAATACGGGGCCTCTACTCTAGCGTTTATTAAGGCGCATTGTATAGGCAATTTTTCGCTAAATCTTAATATTAAGCTACAATTTTTTAAACATACATTTTACCATAAGAAAAAAATATCTATTTGGATAATTAATTTTTTCTTCTTCTTTTTAACGCATATAGGATCTATTTTTGTACAAAATCTTATGTTTCTAATTCAAACGTGCTGTTCCTAAGAATACTTAGATTTATGTTTTGAAAAAACATTTAAATTCTTCATAACATGTTTAAGGCACAATCGACTGTGGCACAATTTTAAAAACTATTTTTAGTTCGTTAATTATTTCGATATAAATAACTGGAATTTTCAACTTTTTAAACTGAAACAAATAGAAAAAAAAATAGTAATACGATGCGATTATTGACCTGCAAATATATGTTGATTTATGGTCATTGTTTTAACATTTGGGATTTGTTAACAAAACTACTTGCAAACAAAGAGCTCCGGATCATAAAAGCATAATAATATGACAAGCGGTAATGTTTACGTTGTTATTTATTTATCATTTACTACACAGCTGGTGAGCTATATCAAGTAAAAGGTTTTATAAATCATTTATACATTTTAGTGCAATCTTTTGGATCAATCTATAATAATTTGTAATATTTAAGGTATATTATCATAAATTCGACAAAATGTAATTATGTATTTATTCTATATGATATGAAAATCGCAAAACTGATATTAAACTATAGTGCAAGATGCAAGTCAGTTTGCCGTTGAGGTATTAGACATACATTACAATGTAATGTATGTATGCAATGCAATGTATTACACAGTGTGATTGGAAAGTGTGTAAACAAAAATAGAGTCACATATCTTTCGGACATCATAAATCAGTCCAAAATAAACCATATAGTCTTATACTATTCAGTCTTATACCTACAACTTGCAGATTTTAAAGTTTTTAAGTATGTGTTAGGCAGATTTTATTGGAATAAGATATAACGAATAAAATACAAAATAATTACATTTTTAATGGACGATAAAAATATGTTCTTTTATTTTTTGTTATAACAAATAAATAAAAAATAAATTTTCATTCGTTAAAGTAGGATACATTCGGAACAGTATTGGCTGCTCTTTTGGGGCGACTGCTGAAACCTATACGGGTGCCTAAACATTGTTTTATTTCATCTTAGTTATCGGTTAAGAATTTTAATTGGCTTAGCTTGTCCGTACTAAAATTAAATAAATAAATGCAAAATTAAACCTTTTTTAATAAAATTACAAATATGTTTTCATAATACTAATAAAATAATAACGTAACGAAAAAATGTTATTCGAATTTATTTAAGTAATCAATTTAGTTCTTGGCTTGAAGAACATATTTTATTAATAATTGTATCATAAATCCATAATTGTTTAAGTAGCTATGTTATTTAAATAACATTATTTATTAATTCAATTATTCACAAATAACAATAAAAAAAATAGGAGTAATGAAAATAATTAATTAAATACTCTTGCTTTACCGATCACAAATTACAAAATTTAATTGGCAAAAAGGTATATTCACGATAACTGAATTTTCTGAATTTATAACGAAAGAACAATAAATTCAACAAATTATTTAACTTTTTTTTAATACAATTTCATTCGAATGTTGCCCAACTCTGAGGTCTCCCTAGGACATGTGCTAATTTTGAACACCTTTAGGTTGTTCATACTATAAATTAATGAAACTTTTTTGTATGGGTTATTTAAAAAAGTTTTTCATCATTTGTATGCCTATAGAAAATTAAAGATTTTATCTATATTTCGATACGGAGGGTTATCAGGTAAATTACGTTAGATACTTATGTTTAAAGACATTTCACATTTGTCATTGCATTTTATCATTTTTTAATGGTTATAAGTTATACAATTTTTTTACGGAAATTTAGGCTTCTTTTAAAGATTTTTAATTTTATATAAATTTACCTACTTAATAGTTCAATACTTTAAAGTATATTACGTTAGTATTTAGTATACTTTACTTTGGTTGACTTATTTGGAATCCAGTTTGGTATTTTCTAATCAGGAAATTTTTCTTCGAATTGATTTCGAAAAAATGTTGCTCAATTTAAACTAAAAATAGCTTTAGGCACTATCCATTGACACGTGCTTCAGTTAGAATATTGTAAATGCATTAGTTAATCATTGTTTTCCCAGTAAAACTAGACATTTATATAAAACTGAGTAACTATATAGGTAGAGTTCTAGGAAAATATACAGGGTTTATTTAGATTGAAAACTCTATAAGATATGTACATATCTTATACTTTTGTGCGACTTTTGAATTCCAGCTATGTTCATTATACATACATAATTCAGTCTTTCTAAAACTTTTTAACTGGTCTCGGAAAACGCACTTCGTTTCACGAATTTTTATTATACGGCTTACAAGCTGACCTAAAATAACTTTAAGAAATGTTTATAGGTAACTTATACAGTTCTAAATTAAGAAATATGCCTACCAATAACAAATGGCAAAATGTATCTTTTTTTTAAATCTAAAAATAATATTTATTGTTTAAAATCATTCACGTCATACGCTGTACTTATTTATTACAAAATTACCTTACTGTAATTAGGCTTATTGGCTATTCCATGTTTAAAAATGTATAAACAAATACTCTATACCTATATACTATATTAATATATATTATAATTGAGGTCTTTTTTTTTAAAAACATTTTACTTATATGTTTTTTTGTGAAAATGTTCAAAAACTGTTTATAGCTGATTTTTAAAATAGACACTTTAGTTATATTATTATTATTATAATAAAAGCACATTTCGCATATAAAGTCTGTAAATATCTGAAATCTAGATAGTGCACTTCAGGATAGAACAATACATTTGAAATAACAATTTCTTATTGGTAAGGCACAAATCACAATGACGATAAAATTAAACATTTTATTTATGCAGACGACGCAGCAATAGCTGTGCAGGACAGCAATTTCGAGACAATTGAAGAAAAGATCACCAACGCTTTGGAAAACACGAGCAAATATTATACAAGTAACTACCTCAAACCAAACCCGAATAAGACACTTCTATGCGCATTTCATTTGAGAAACAGGGAAGCCAATCGTAAATTAGAATTCACATGGGAAGGTGAGGCACTACTACACTGCGACACACCTGTATATTTAGGAGTTACTCTTGACAGAACTTTAACGTATAAATATCACTGCGAAAAGATGAACACACCCAACGGTTTACTCCGAAAATTAATAGGATCAAAAATGGGGAGCACAACCCCACACCCTACGGGTATCTGCAATGTCCCTCTGTTTTTCAGTCGGGGAATACGCATGTGAAGTATGGGGAAGATCAACTCATGTAAAAAAAAATAGATACTGCTCTAAATGATGTCTTATTGTAACAGGATGCCTAAAAAATACACCTTCCTTTAAGACGTATTGCGATGGCTCGACACCGTGGACGGCGCAGCCGGGCACCCCCCTCGGAATCTGTGACCTCCCCGAAAATACTTTGCAGCGAGGGGACGTGAGCGTGCCCGGCGTAGCCGGGTACAGTACCAGGAATCTGTGACCTACCCGCCCGACCCGGGGGCCTGGGGGCGGAGCCCCCAGCTAGAGCAAAGCTCTAGTAAAATAGATAAAGTAGTAAAATAGCGACTTGGTTTTTAAAGCCCTTGTGTCGATAAACTTATTTCGAGTAAGTACATAATATTTTAGCTTAAGTGTTTCGACACCAGGGAAATTGCCCCGAGTTCCCTAACATATTAAACAACAACATCCGTATTAACACAGTATATATTAATTAGGTGATCATTAATTAAGTGTATTAGTATCACTAAGGTTTTCACGAGAAAGGGAATAACTAATAATTTACAAAACTTAGTCGACGGCCAACCACATGAATACGGCCACGGCGAGGATGGCTGAGACGGCGGCCAACAAAATGAATGCGACTACAGGGATGACAGCTTGAATAGATAGAGAGAAAAAACCACGTGATGGGTTCAAGCACGGCGGCCGTAGACAACTAATAATTGTAGTGGTCTCCAACAAGATAGTACGGCCGTTTTTCCACACCTGAAAGTCTGTAGATATGAGTTCAGTAGAGTCAAACAAGTTAAATATACCTGGGTTCAATATTAACAGAGAGAAAAAAAAAGGAGACTGACAAAGAAATATTATCAACGCGTTGCATGTATGTTGCTTTTTATGGAAACTAATGAATGTGTTACCTCAGTGTATGGCCCTAAAGCCACACGGGGCTCGGCAGTTTACCGCCTCCGGACCGAACCGTCGATGGTATATGCAGTATGGTACGGGCTCCCCTATGCCGTACTCCTGCACTCCTGCAAATCCACATGGCAGTATGCAGTTTACTGCATCCGCGCCGTGTCGCCTGTGGTACACACACGGTGGCTCCGGCTGTCCTGCCTCAGTTGGCCTGTAGCCGCACGGAGGACGACATCTGTGCGCCGCCGACCCGTATCTGTCGTGGTAGTAACACGCAGGTACTACCGGTGCAAGTTCTACCGATGCGGGTTCTACAGGTGCGGAGTTCTACCGGTGCAAGTTCTACCGGTGCAGGTTCTACAGGTGCCAGTTGTACCGGTGCGGGTTCGGCCGATGCAAGTTCTACCGGTGCGGGTTCTACAGGTTCAAGTTCTACCGATGCGGGTTCAGCCGTTGCAAGTTCTACCGGTGCGGATTCAGCCCGTACAAGTTCTACCGATGGAAGTTCTACCGGTGCAAGTTCTACCGGTGAAGTTCACCGGTGCAGTTCAGCCGGTGCAAGTTCTACCGGTGCGGGTTCAGCCGGTGGAAGTTCTACCGGTGTGGGTTCAGCCGGTGGAAGTTCAACCGGTGCAAGTTCTACCGGTGTAAGTTCAGCCGGTGCAAGTTCAACCGGTACAAGTTCTACCGGTGTAAGTTCTACCGGTGCAAGTTCTACCGATGCGGGTTCTACCGGTGCGGATTCAGCCGGTGCAAGTTCTACCGGTGCGGGTTCTACCGGTGCCGCGTCCCACCATTTCTTTTTGGCCTTGAACACGAGAACAATTTTTATTTAAACTAATAACTATTGTGCTGACACTGACAAAACAGCGAGCCCTGGTCGAAGGTGTGTCGTTGAACATGTCATCAAACAATATGTATGTTCATACGCGTACCTTATAGAGCAGGTAACCGCCGCCAGTCACCGTTAGAACGGCGCCGCCGGCCCACAAAATCTTCTCCATAGAGCACATATTTCAGAATACTAGATATAATACTTGAAACGCAAAAACTGTATTTCCAACAAAAATGTCGTTTGCTCGTGAAAAGCTGAAAAACAACTGAAGTCTGAGACGGTTGTTATCGCAGTCGTTTCAGCATAGTAACACACATTTCAGCCAGCAACCATCTAAGTACATAAAATAGGATATCCGATAGCCGTATACTTAAGTTGCAGGAGGCTGGTCTCACACCTGTTCACTTTTCAAAGTTTAGAAATTGTCTTACATCCACACGCAATATCTATCAATCCACTTCACACGTCCAAACTTTAAGTCATTATATTTTCGAGACTGTTACGTTAACATTTCGTAATGATACTCCAAAACGAATGGACGTTATCAACACTAACGGTCCACTTCACTATCAAGTATAGTCGAACTAGAATTGGATATTATTCGAATAATTTTTTATTTAAATAACAATTATTTTGTAACAATTTATTTGAATAAGCCACTAATAATATTATTCAAGCTCAAATGTATTCAAATAATTTGTTGTTAGTAAATTCGATTATATTTTTATTCGTATAATGTTATTTGTGATTTTAAAATTGCACTGTTATAAGTTACATAATTATGTAATTATCATAAAAAACACTTAAAAAATTAATTGATCACTCTGTATACACGATCAAAAACCATTTCTAAAATGCACCATTCCAACTTTTCTAGAACATGCTTTACGGTTATAAACTAAAACCAAATATGTATTTATAATTTAGAAACATTTGTATTATTTATCAGTAAATATTTTTGTATTATTTATTTTTTGTAATATTTGTAATATGTATCAGTTAATAATCGTTACCATTTAACTATTTTTTTCACCTCCAAATAATCGCTAACCTGAGAGGGAACTGTTTGCACACTATATATTAATTATATTTGGTTATAGAAAATAATTTTTTTAAATAATTTACAAAACATGATATTGGAGTTCTATAGCGATTAACGTTAATGATAATGATAAATGGTGATGTGTTTAAAAAATTAATATAAGTAAAAAATTAATTATGTAAATATTTACTATTAACTAGTAAAAAAAACTTAATTTACAACACAAGATTGTAAATATGTATGAATAAACTATTAACATATAATGCATAGTGTAACAAGAGATATTTAAAGATATTTAAAGGATGCTAACCCTTGTTTTTACACAAAAGAATGGTATGTATGGCATTCTCTTTTAACTAAAGAAGTATAAAATATTTATTTTGTTAAAAATTTAGTACTTTGTTTATTATATTATTCATAAATTATTATATTTTATAATATTATTTATAATAATATTATATTATATTATATCATAATAAAATTAATTTATTTGTCTAAATAAAAAATAAATATAATAATAATAAAATTCATAGAAACAAATTTTAACCATGTAATAAATCTGTATTAAAAATAAATGCTTTATGTACAATCATTTGTTGTTAAATCAAATATTTGTGCAACAATATATTAATACTATAATAAGAATATTATGTGCAAAACTTAAATATCCATATCTAGGATATTAGTACCTTTATATGTATGATACATATGCGTTGAACAAAACATGTGTTAATATTAATAAAATATACTAGTGTCCAATTTAACTATTGAATCCTAGCAACTTTTAAGCACACTAAAAAATTGTTTTTGTACTGTTGATTAACGTTGGTAAATGTTTTTGTATGTACTATTTATGAAAAGTAAAAATAAAATATATACATACATAATTTAATAGACAATTAATAATTACACAAAATACGCCATTAAAAAAATATACATTTATAATAATTTTTAAAAAATTAACCGCATTTTTCTTTTATTTCTTTTGTTTGGTATACTTAGGTCCAAAATATTATACTGAATGCCATTGCAAAGCAACAAAACGACACATATGGGCTTTTACGTTCACCAATTCTAGCTAGCTTCCAGAATGTGCCCATTGGCCTAGAAAAAGTAAAAATTATTCATTATTATTTGAATGCACAACATAAACTTCTGAATTATAGCACAAATCAGTTCTTTGTAAATGGATCAAATATAATTTGTATACAAAGCGATTTCAGTGGTTTGAAAATTTTAATCTCTATTAGTGTGTTATTGTTTTTAACAGTTTAGAATTGTTAATACTGTTTTGAAAATCAATTAAGTTTAAAAAAATATGTAAATCATTTTTATATTTACTTATTTTAGTATTATCTACAGAACTAGTATTTATTAATTATGCGAGTTTTAATAAATTGACTTATTTTTATTTGTTTTTTATAACGTCAAACAAAATGCAACGAAAAAAAGTAAGATGCAAAGCTTTCTTTTAAATGAAAAAACTAATATTTAATTTGAAGTAAATAAATAATTATTATTTTAAGCGTTATTATATAGTTTCTACTTACCCCACTTTATTCCGATCGATAATGCTTGGTACTAGTTGACGCAAGTACGTGCAAGTACATATGGACAAAATGATTATGGTTAATAGGCTTTGTAAATTGAATAAGGCCAACTGAAATGTTAAAGTAAATCATGTTAGCTATCAAAAATTCTAGTGGCAATATAAAATATATAAAATGTATTATAACCATAATAGCAACAAAACAATATGGTTCTGACTTGCTTGAAGGTAAAATAAATAATTATATTATAGTTTTTAAATTAATTAATTTACGATTTAAAAAAAATCAATAACATTAGAATTATATTATTTTATAAATAAAATTATGATCATTAATTATTATGGTTTCATTGATAAATGATAATTTAAAAGTTAAAACGTCACTAAAGCCGTTATCACATAAAGTCAAATCATTACTTTGATAAGGTCGATGTAATGTCGGCGCATGCGTATAGGACATTAGGACCTTATGATTTTATAAATTGCATTAGGTTTTTTACTTGTAATATTGTTTTTTCTGTTGAGGACTTAGTAATTTAAAATTTGTACCTAACACATTTTTAAAACCTTGGTTACTGGTACGATCTGTTATGGACTTGAATGGTAAATCAATAAATGTTGTGGTACTCAAAAAAAAAAAATTTAAGGAAGTATCTAGTACACACAATATTATGGTTGGAAATATATTTTTCCATATAAAAAAAACACTAATAACTTTTTATAAAGAAAAACAACAGAACAATACTTATGTACGTAAACCATTAATGCAGATAGATTATTCAAGTTAGAAGTTATGATAAAATAGGATAAATAAACCAAGGTGGATATAAATCCACCTTGTGATAAACGTAAAATACAGCAAAGTGAAATTAAAAACATTTTTAGTGTTATAATAGTGCAAACAAATAGCATGTTATGACATACACTATACTTCCTTGATATTATTATACTATTTCGTGTTATTCATGTTTATTCTAAAGCAACGAATACCTTTACACTGACACGCGTGTTTACAAATATCAGTAAGTACCTATGTTATCTGTCGTTGGAATTGCATATACCTATATTTGTTATAATAATTAATATCGATAATAAGGTTAACTACACTGTACACGCGAAAGCGAAGACGAATGTGTATGTAATAAAAAACTGACAAACGGCCCTAGAAACCTAAAAACAGAAGGGAGAACATTGTATTAGTCAATTTAAATATTTTATTTCTTTACTATAAATAACTACAAGTATTGCTTAAGAGTTTTCCAAACATTTAAAGTACACCTAGAGAACACGTTTAAAAGACTACAATACAGTGATGGTTGAAGTATAATCTGGGTATTTACTATAATAATTGTTCTACTACAATAATTATTATATAGGTTTAATATAACATTAGATTTTATTTCGTAAAAATTATTGGAGGCAATACTGTTTACATTCCTTTGTTTTTCGCGTTCAAGGAGTTATCAAAGACGTTCTATAAAAATAAACAAATGCCGTCCGCCATATGTTTGATAATATTGTGCTGTTATCATTGGCGACTTGCGATTACCCTATCTCTGGAACTTGCAAGTGTAACTTTAAAGGCAATTCTGTTCCCGTATCGTATAACCAAACGTTAAAAAAATCTAATCGTTGAGCTACTTATAAGTTAATTTTTTTTAATCGATGTTTACGAAATGCGATCGAGTTTCTCGTGATACAAGTCTATGGAGACATTGGATGTGTTGAATTTACGATCGGACGAATGTTCGTTCTTAGAGACCGTCTTAGTCGACGTAAGACGTTACGTCGATATTTCCGTTTCGGGAAACAAAAAGTAAATTTATCGTATTGGTTAATTTTCTGTATTCTTAACAAATACAAATCCGTAAATGTTTGTGCCTCAACCTATTTTTATGCATTTTTTACAGGGATATTGTGTTGGTTTTCCCACCATTAAATCCGCGTAAACGCTTTTTAATACATGCATTGATTCAGAGTCAATTTAGAGAGCTGAACTCTTTATCTATTGGAACGAGTTACGGAAGACGCAACGTAATTTATCATTCGTTTATTCAGCCAATGTAAGTCAGTTTATAAATACCTAACAGATCACTAGCTATTTCAGCATACCTTTATTGAAGAATTTTTTGTTTGCTGTCGAGTATTATTTAAGGTTTGATTATTCATCTGATTACATTTTGGAATAAATGCACTTTTTTTTTAACTAAGACACCCATTTTTTTTTATCATTTTGGAGTACATTTTATGCTGATTACGAAACAGAAGTAAAAAATCGGCGACTCCTCTAGCTCTAAAGTTATAGTTACTTGAAATTTGCAAATTTCCATGTATAACAATAGACAGTTGGTGGTGCAGCGGCTTGCCTCTACAGCCGTTAGCCGCCGCACCATACATTTCAGTTTTTCACTTTAGATTCATAATCAATGAAAAAATACTACAAGATGGTAAAAAAGTCGTAAAAAAAGGTGTCTGGTAATGTGGTAATAGTCAAACACTTAAAAGGGACACCTGTCTCTCAGTGTTTTTATGCTTATAAAAAAATTATATGCCGTAAGCTGATAGGCCATTTGTGTACCCAATTGTGTAATCCAATTTTAATTTTGAAACTAGCTATGAATTTGTGATAAACTTTCTGTTGATCCTACTTTTCACATGTTCAGTATTAGTTTTCATCATTCATAAATTTAATTAATTTTAATGGTAAATTATTTTACATTAAAAATGTATTTTTAATAATGTGAAATTTAGGATATAGTTTTGTGATAATATTGCGTATTATCACACATTATAATATCAATATTACAAGTTATTTTAAGTTATAAATTACTAATATTTATTTATTACTATATAAATGGTAATTTGTTAAGAGACATGTATACATTTAATAAGAAACATATAGCTTTTTGGCTACCTATTTACTAATTTTCTTTGTATTAATTTTTTTTTCAACAATGAATTAAATTCATGTTTGTGTATAAATAAAACATAGTAAGGTTGGTCAGAATAACTAAAAAGCTCAAATTGTCTAGTCTAGAGACTAGGTATAAATATTAGTAAATTAGGCATTTTACTTTATTCTAATTGTCTACATTTTACCAAAACATTAATTAATAAAATAATTTTGTTTGTTTAATAGAATTTGCAATACAGAAATGGAACAACCAAATAATGAAAATTGTACTATCGAAATACAACGTCCGTATAGAACACCAATTGAACGAAAAGCTCAGGAAAAACTTTTTCATTTGCTTAAGCCAAAGCAAACTGACAACAATTCAAGGTAATATTAACGGAATTAAGTGTTTAAGATACACAAGGTATATTTATTTAGTTTTTCTTTACATGAATTGATTTATAACATTTACAAAATAACGTTTTATACTACTTAAAAGATTAATATAAAACAAAATTAATGTTACAGGATTACTCCACGTAAGCCAAGCAAAAGACCAGATATTCCTATTTATGTGCCTAAAGCACGACGAGCGTCTAGTCATGATTCCAACATTAAGTCTACTACCTTGTCGTCTTCTGGTTCACCTACCATGAGGAAACCTTGTAAAAATATAATAATATCTCAAATCGATAGCGATAATTCTTTAGTAAAAAAATGTGATAAACGTACTAAATCTAAGTCTGGTCTACCAAGTTCAGAATGTATAAATGAATTAAATCAAGTTAACGTACCTTGTTTTGAAGATAATGAACTGTTATTGCAGAAATCAGAATCCTTAAATAACACAACTATTGTTGATAGATCAATAGAAGTTGCATTGACAGCTAAAACAGAAAACTCTTTAACTGATGAAAAGGTTTTTAGTAGTGATGTAGATGAAATTATTAGTCAAAAGATAGTAGGAAATAAAGAGAACAAATGTTTAGAGTTTTCAAACACGACTTCTGATACGGCAACAAATAATCAAACAAGTGTTCCTGCCTCGATGATCTCAAAAGACTTTCAGTGTTCGTTACCCACAAGCAATATTATACATATTAATAACTCTCACTCACCGGACTTGTGTAATAAAATGTCTGTTGATGGAGATCACCTAATGACTACCGTTTTGGATTTGACTAAAGAAGAAAATATTGGCAATGAGTTGATCAGTGATGACAATACTGAAATTGTTAAAGTTAAAGGCAATATGGAAAAGTTAGATTTTGAATCGAGTGTAATCAATGATCTTTCATTGTTATCGCAGGAACACGAAACACTTTGTCCTAACTACTCTTTAGACGATAGTTTTACCAGTGGAACTATCAGAGATACAGATGAAGAAAGTGTCAATTCAAAAAAAGTTGAAAATTTGAGTGAAATATTAAATAACGAGCAACGTTTAGAATCACCAAAATGCGAATCTCCTATCGTAGAAGAAACATTAGTAAAAAAAACCAAGGAAAAAAAGAAGAAAAAAAAAAAGAAAATTTTAAATGTTGAAGAATGTAGTTGGGAAGATTTATTTGACAAAGAAGATGACTACATTCATCCGTTACTTATGAAAGAAGTAAGATTATATGTATGTTTTGTTAACTTGTTTGTGTAAATATTTTAATTGAAGTGGCATGTCAGTGCTGTAGTATTATAGAAGTATATTTTGTGCGTACTCACCTTCCACTTTTCTATGTATGCCTGTACTCGTAAAGAAAATTTTTTTTATTCTATCCACAGGTTACAATTTTTGTTAAGAGTATAAACATGCATAAAAAAGTAAGAGGTGGTCTTTTTTTTTAAATATATATTTTTTTGATAAAAAAACAAAATTCTTTTTTTGATTTACAGAAAAATAACAGGTTAGGAAAAATTATAGAAGAGTGGTTTTCTATTGAAAAGTTGAAGTCATTAAAAATTATAAATTGTTTTTAGTAAACATTTGTACTATTATTATTTGAATTCTTTTATCTACATTTTGATGGCTATGATTAAGGCTCTTATGCTATATTTTATTTATAGGAGCAGGTTGATTTTAAAAATATGACTTAGTAATATAATCATATTACTAATTGCTCATTTTTTGTTACTTTCAGATAGTCACATCGATGGGTCAAGTTCAAGTGAAGCGAACCGAAGAAGATTATCGTAGTTACCAAACTGTGGAAGAACGTTCTGGCGACGGAGAATGTGTTATAGAGGTCTATGGTTTTTCACCCCAACTCAAAACAGTCGATTTGATGAATCAGTTTGCAGCATTTCGAAGAAAACATTTTGACATCGTCTGGGTAGATGATACACATGCATTGGCCGTATTTGAGAGTCCAAATTATGGTAAGATTGATAGATGTGGTATGCTTTCAATATGTAAATAATAGTTTTTATTGTTTAATCTATTGTAGCTGATCAAGCATTAAACACACCTTTTGCACTTGTGAAAACTAGACCACTTAAAGATGCAATTAGAGAGTCTAAATTAAAAGCTGAAACGATTGCACCACTTCCAGCTACTAGACCTAAGACATGCACAGCAATGGCTAGACGTTTGGTCAGTAGTGCTCTAGGTTTAAGATTAAATGTTACGCCCGAAACATTGAATGCTGAGCGTACATTGTTGGCCAACGCCAAAGGTATTTGTTGAGATTTTTGGAAAATTTATTTAAAGTTTGGTTTACGTGTTAAAAAATTTCTTCACATAGTTTTTCAAAAAGTTGGTTAATACAATAAAACTGCTTAATAATATATATATATATATATATCTCAAACAAATTTGGAATTTACAGATTTATTCATAGAATAATGATGTAAATAAAAAATAAACGTTTCACAATATTTCTTATGAATCTTTTTATACATTTATGTGACATTAAATATTTTAAAGAATTTGATTTTTTAAAAAGCTACTCGGATTTTACTAAGTACATTTAAAAAAAAAAATTTTATTGACTTTAATTATTGATAAAAGGTTTTTGTTGGAAATATTGAAGAATAACTTATTTTTTATTGTCTTTATTTTCCATTTGAAATAAATTTACAAGGAGTTTACCTAAACCTTTAATGGTTGTAGTGTAATATTTCATATAATATTTCAATTAATACATTTAAACATTTTCTTAAAAAAAAAATTCATTGTAAACCGAGCTTTATTTGTTTTTGTTGATAGTGTGTAGAATTAATTGCAATAATTTTGTTTTTTTTAGAGAAAAAGATACGAGATGCTCAGCTAAAGCAAAATATTTGGAATGAAAATATGTGATAAAAGAATGGTTCTAGTTGACAAAATTTTATGACTAAGACATGGTTTATGTTTTGTAAATTATTAGTTTTTATGTACATTTTGTCACTATCCATGATATGTTACTATGTTATTGTTTAAGTAACTATACTTAGCGATGAAATATTTTCTGAATCATTTATATTACTATAATAAGTGATCGGTATTTTATGCACTGTTTTTTATTACGTGTTTGTTATTATATTATAATTATCTGTTATTTTTTGTGTAAAGAGTTTTAGAAAAGATTTCTGAAATTCAAGTAAATTTATGATGACACCATTTGTACTTTTTAATGAGGAATTTAAATGTAACATTTTTATGTTTTATAACTGCCAGTATAGCTACTGCAAAAAGAATTAAAAAAGATTTTAAAAAGTCAATCTTTATTTGTATTGAAGTCTTAATAAGCAGGATACATTTTTAATAAGTAAACATTCTAGTATTTACTTTCAAAAATGCATTGAAAAAAAATAGTTTTTGTTCCACAAAGTACTGAAAAGTATTTCATTTACATATTTCAAATACTGCCCATCCTTGTGTGTTATTAAGGTTTTTTCTTATAAATCATTTATACATTTTCATCACAAATGATTAACTGAACAAATTAAGTTATAAAACAAAAAAAACAGAATGAGAATTTCCTATTATTTGGAATTCACTAATTAAAAAAACAAAAAATTCAAATTTTAAGAAAAATTTAGTTATTAACTCAAATTATTTATTTAAATGCAAATGAAATTATGTATTTTGAATCAAAAAATTAAAATAAAATACAGAAATTTGTATTTAAATTAAAAAAGTATTTGATACATGAAAAACAATTTTAAAGTTTTTAATTCATAATTTATTACTGTTTGCTATTAAAATAAAAATTGAATAGGTCTGATTACTGAACTCGAATGTACCTATCTATTCGTTCCGTTTTACAGTAAAATAAAAATTATTGTTCCCAATAATTATAAAAAAAATGTATTTCTCACAAAAAAATTATTTTAAAAATTATTCTCACCATGTCTTCTAATAAAGTCCTCCAATACCAAGTTCGACACACACGTTGACTACATGTCTTAATCAAGTTGAATTAAATTTGAATGATCTACTTTAACCGTAAGAAACTTATTCGTTAAAGGAAGAAAACATTATTTGATATAATTAGTTTTTACTATCTAGGTACAGGCATGCTTATAAATGTATTTGAAAGCATATATAGTGAATCCACTGGCTACGTAATATTGGGCCTGTTAGAACTTAAATCAAAATCAAACTTATTTGGCTTGTAACAGGATTTAAGACAATTGATTAAGACTTTGTGTAAAATTATTTGAGTTGTTAAATCTCGCACTGCTACAGTTTCATACGAGTTTCTTAAGTAGATTATGTCTGTACAGAACTATGGGCGGCAAACGTTAAAGAACATGTATCAGTGTTAAAGACAGTGGTTAGTGAATATTATTAATTAAACTTAAGATAAAGAGTATTATTAAAGGGTATTATTTACTCTATTATTGTAAATTTGAATTTTGCAATAGCTCTAACGTCATAAATGTAGTATTGTTAACATTCCTTTTATAAAGTAATTACAGTCCTATTTCTAGTTTCTAATTTCTATGAAATAAAAAAAACTAGTTCAAACTTCCAAAGTAATTAGGTATTCTTTTCCTAGTTCCTACAAAATATAAACTCGTTACTTACCCCATTCCTTTTAAATAAATATAGTTACAATAATAATTAATGTAAATTATTCCTTAGTATTTTGGAACAAATCTATTTTATGGGCAAAACGTTTTGATTTTTTTGTACTAAATAGTTTTTTTAGATTTTTCTGGTCGCCTGTCACACTTAAAAAATAAGCCACTTGATTAAAAACTAATTGCAAAATTATTAGTAATTCATTAATTAAATCTAGAGTTATAGCTAAAAAACTATTAACAACGTCGTTTCTTCAAAGTGTACCAATAACTAATTGGACGTTTTGAAAATGGGTTTATATGTATTTTTTTCTATAGGTATACGAATTTAATCTTAAGACTGATAAAACATTTATTTTACCGCTTTTTCGATAAATTTTTAACAATAACAACGAAACACATAGACAAGTATAATTGTTTGAATTTTTTATGGTAAATTAACCACTAAATATGTTTGGATAGGTTTCAAAATAAAAAGACGCGTTTTTCAATATTATTATTAATATAGGTACCTATTATAAACATATAAGTACTATATAGAAATTATTAATTAAAAAGGAAAATATATAAAAATCTAAAGAAAAAGAATACATACTTTTTTGTTCCTAATCCTAACAAACAAAATATCCTATTGATATATAAAAAATACATTTAAAAAACAAATCTTACACTAAATTAAAGTACCATTGTAGTTGGATTTTTAACATAGGTAACTTTTTTTTATAATAGTTTAAAAATCCGATTGTTTAATTGTAATTTTTTATTAAATGTTTATTCAAACAGTATTTGCATTAAATCTAATTTAATAAATACATCAAGTTTATTTACAATATATTAATACGTGTATTATTTATGTATTAGAAGATGTTATTTTTACTGATCGTTTTTAAATTTTGGATATTACAAAAATATAGGTAGGTATACATGATATTTAACTTTCAAACGAAAGTGGCATATGTTAATTTTTAAACTGACCTTACTACAAGGCTATACTAACTTACTCGGTAGTAGTATTTGAACCGGAAGTACTCATATCAGAATTTCTACGAACCGCTTACAGTTGTCATAGTTATTGTCATAGACCATAACAACTAAGTTTCCGTTAGATCTATAATAATACACATAGGTATGAATAGTTTTTGTGAAGAAATTATTTTGTTTTAAGATTTATATTTGTCGTTTACTTTCTAATATTTATTTTGTAAAAATGTAATACTTGAGTATGTATTGTATTTTGAGTAAATCGATATTGAAACAGTGTTGAGTTTTGGACTCGGGGGAGGTGTTGGATTAATCGTCTTACCTACAGTAATGTATTTTTTGTTTTTATGAATTCTGTTAAAAATTATTATTATTTTTATTGTTACTACTATACAGTTCAATAAAATTTGACTTTTTTTGGACAAAAACCAAGGTACACATATTTTTTAAATTGTTATTTGCTGAATCCCGAATCTGTTTCAGAATATTGTTCTAGCATGTCTAAATATTTTTTTTGATTTTATTCAATTTTATCACTTTTATTTATAATAATTCCTGTAGATCTGTGACCTCTCCGTTTCCTCATTGCTTTGATTACATTATGCCTATACTCTACTGTACTAGTCCTCTCGGATAAAATCACTTTCAAATTAACGCTTTGATGCTCATTTGTAAATACAGAACCTTAATTTAAAACTTTCTAACTTTGCTGGTTTATACTGTGCTTGGTTTGGACTGTACTGGCTTGAAAATACTAACTACCAATTTGCATCGAAGCGTTTTTTCGAAAGTGATTTTATCACTTTCAGATTTAAAAATTCCTGTAAACCTGTGACCTCCCCGTCCCCACTATGCCCCGACCCAACTATGCTCCGTCCCCACTATGCCCCGACCCCACTGTACTGGTTTTTTTTAATTTGCTAGACAAAATATGTTAGAAATCTAAATTATGCTGATATTATCTTAGTAGTGTAATTAGAGTATGATATAACGGATTATGAAGGCCTCTTTATTACTTTGTTGAATAATTAAGCTGCTGCTTTGATATGTTGATGATGTGAATTCATAAATATTTGACACCAGTTGATTATAATATTATGGAAAGGAATAAGAGCGTCGCAAAATTACATCGTCTGTGAAATTCAAAGTTTCCCTTTCGGTATTACAATATGTACATTTTAAAAAATCGGACAAGAGGACAAGAGCTTTAGTCGATTTTTATATAATATTTCATCGTTTTGCAAATATTTTTTAATATTTGATGTTTTTTTGTTATGGCAAGATTTAGTAGTACGCAATGTTAGTAAAATAATCATTTTTGTAGCGTCTACGAGTTCATGTAGGTAACTCTATTTAATAATATTTTTATAAGTCTCGACATGGGAAAAAATAGTTGTGGAGGGGGGGGGGGTTAACCCGAAAGTTTCTTAATGATAAGCGCCCATACCAAATAATAATGTTCAAAGTAGTATGAAAGGATATTTCCCTTATTATAGTACGGTTTAAAATAAATTTACATAATCTCACAAAAAAAAAAAAAAAAAACAATATCGCCTTGTATTTATTGTTTTTACGCTATACACGTAGAAACGCTTTTACATTTTAAACTAACTAGTTAATAGAGAACTGTGAAAAAGGAGGATAGAGTGACCCAATCTTTGAAGGCGATGAAGAAGAATGATATACACATGCAGTGTTAGATTAATTTTAATATTATGGTCAGAAATGGTAGTTTCTCTATTCTTCGCCATAATTTATGTAACGGATCTCTTGTTGCAGACTTGAGTATAAAAATGAATCGAGACTATTCACAGTCGAGTAAACATTTTGTTCCGTTAACTTCCAAAACGAAATTTTCGGAATTGGCTAAACACACTACAACAGCAGGGAGAACATTTTCGGCTGAATCAATAGCTGATAGTGGCTATGCCGAAGACAGAGAAACGAGATTGTTTTTGGAGACTGAACCGGTAGTTCCGGTATTACCGAAAATGCCGGATATAAGTAAATACTTGAATAGGGGCAAAACCGTCAGATGTGGCAACACTTTAAACAACCGCAGTACTATCATTAAAAATTATATGTAGGTATATATAGACGATGTTCTTTAAAAAAAGGTTCTAGGTCAATTCATCAAAAACAATTTCATCTTCAAAACAATTCATCACAAGTAAAAATAAAAAAACGATTTTCGTAAATATATTTTGTTTTTTATCTACTTAAAATAAGTCGTATAATCTAATAAATGTATACAAAATTATATAAACGCAGTAAATTACTATAAAATACAAAATTCAATCGCATATATTTGCACTCGCCAAATATAAGTTGTCATATTAAGTACGTATACTATATAAGTAGTGTCTTTTTTTCATTTTTCTATAAATCAGACGCTGTACACAAAATGTACTTCGTTAGGCAAATTTTAAAAGTTCACCCCATCCACTTTTAAGATATTTAAATTGTATACGACCAATTAACAATCCTACATTAAACTTGTGTGTTTGGAGTATACCTTCATATCGTAGATTTAGATTAAAAAAATAAAAAATCTGTAGTCGCACTTTTTAAACGATGATTTATTTTTTTAAAATGGAATTTATCGCTAACGAGAACAAAAAAGTTGATTTATAAAAATTATTTTTACACATTTCAGACAATTAGTGTGGTAAAGACGGTAAGGTTCAATGAAAATGTGACAAGTGATATATCATTTGTATGTATTTGTGTTTCTTTATTATTTTTTACTTTTGTATTTTATATTAATTTACCGATATTTATATTTTACTAATGTTAGAGTAATAAACAAAATATTAACAAAAAAATAGTGCTTATATTTTTAGTCGGGTTAAGATATACCGCGATGAATTGACCGAAGAATACATTTCTGTACATCTA
The DNA here is from genome assembly GCF_023614345.1 of Adelges cooleyi. Classification (NCBI taxonomy): domain Eukaryota; kingdom Metazoa; phylum Arthropoda; class Insecta; order Hemiptera; family Adelgidae; genus Adelges; species Adelges cooleyi. The sequence goes on from NW_026095751.1 coordinate 5,063,461, forward strand.
AACTAGACGAACACAAGTCCAAAAATGACAATTTCCAGGTTATTACAGTTTTTAACAAATTTGCTTAAGCCATACCAACGGAATTCCATTTAACGTTTTTCTTTTATAACTAACTAGGATTATACGAGCGTAGGCTCTAATCTATGTAAATGTAATGTAAATTTAGTTTTTATGCTCTCCAGAAAAATTGGCATAGAGTGATTTACGTTTGTCTGGTTCTGAGATTCAGATCTCATAACCAACTTGAAATTATATGTGGATAATTTTTATAAGTACTTATGTCTTCAGTTTTATGCTGACGTTCCGAATTCATCTTAGAGTCCATCTTTGCAGTGATAGTCACCGTTCCGCTGTCGTAACTATACTGACTGGCTCACTTGTATACTGCCGCTATTTATTAAAGATAAAATACCAGAATTGCAAATACCATGTTCATGTAGAAAGTCTTACACTGGACAAAATAGAAGAGCAATAGAGACAAGGATAAAAGAACACGAAAGAAAAGTCGACTGCAAAAGAATAGACAAATCTGCAGTGTCTAAAAATTGCAGGTGCAGAAAAGGTAGAGCAATATGTTGAGAATGTCATAACAAGCAAGTCAGTCAGTATAGTCTCGACAGCGGAACGGTGACTATCGCTTCAAAGATGGACTCTGCAACGAGTCCGAAACGTCAGCATAAAACTGAAGACATGGGGATACATCCGAAAATTATCCATATACTATTTGAATCCATAAAAGCCTTAACACAAACGCATCTTAAAATATTTGAGTATTAATGTCCAGGAACGAATGTGCTGTGACGCAAAAGATAGACGTGATGATGACCAGAACGTCTTTGCCGCCAGAACGGATTGAGGTGATCAAAATGCCTCAGAGTTATTATCACAAACAGTTGAAGGCGTTCGCGGACGCGATGGACCCCACGCCCATTCACCAATCGTGGATAGAACATATTACGGAAGTGAGTCGGGACCAAACAAACTCTGACTTAAATTAGGATTTTTTTTTAAAATTTATTAAAAATTTCCGTTTTGATTGCTGGACGAGGTCTTCGCTTGGTACCGACTCTAATAAGTTTGTAGGCGTTTACTTATCTCAATTTATATAATGTGTTGCATTCCAGAAATCCAGAACGGTTTGTTGGAAGCGAACCAAAGTGTCGGATGCCATGTTGGATGAAGTTAAAACTGAGTATGCCAAAGTGATGAGAAAATTGCAAAGCGACGGTATTGTCAAACCGATTCCGAGTCCGTACCGTTCACCGGCGGAAGAACCACAGGAAACCCCGATAACTAATAAAGCGTAAGGACAGTCTTAGCCCTAACTTTCTAAGTATTTATACAATCCTGATGAGATGTTCATTTGGTACAGCACTGGGGGTAAAACCGAAAACCACCCCGCTTACTTAAAAAAACGAAAGTTGTTGTCAAAACGTTTGCACACTGCTCATCCAACTACAATTAGCGTGTTACACTTTACCAAACGTCAAGTGCCAAACACTATGATACAAGCTGAAAATTACAAGTAAAAATACAATTTCTTTTGATTTTAAATGTTGAATACACATCGCTAATACATGACTACAGTCACCATCATAATATGATGAAGAAATAAAATATCTAAAAAACCCTTAACTACATAAACTAAATAGTACATTATAGTACATAAACTAAATAGTACATTTTAGCGTATACGCGTATTATTTCGGTAGCAATGCTATCCTCTTCAGCGTTATCAATATACAGTGTTGGGAATTATCTAGATAAAAAATTGTAATTAACATCTTATCTAGATAAAAAAAAGTAAATCATCTTATTATCTTATTTAGATAAACAAATCGGTTATCTGAGGTAATTAATCTAGATAGAAATTGTAACTATTTTTTAAGTTATTTATTCGTGGGTTTTACAAAAACAGGTTTCGGGATCCGACGAAACGCATAATGTAGTCCTAGCCTAAAAATATTAATACACCTAGGTCCTAATGAATAGTGATTAGTGATATAAGAATATATTATTAATACATTGGGGTTGGCTTGTTAGACAAGTCCAATATTCCATTGTAATCCAATGTATTTTAGTCGATTATACAAAACGTCTTTTACCTATTTTTAATAGGTAGAAGTAGATAAGAGTTATATATGTATTATCGTATAAATTATTATTTATATTCGTAGTTCTCGACTACAGTGTTCAGTTTTTATTTAATGTTGATAATATTTTTCCAAAATCCCAACAAAAAAAATGGTCGAAAGTGCAGGTGTTTATTTGAGCAGAATGGTTATAAATTATATTTTACAAATATATATACATGTCACGCGAGTCCTGTATCAGTAACTACATATAGGGTAAAGAGTAAAGACTATAAAAGTAAAATAGTAAATAGTAATACAAGTCCAAAAAACAATGAGCCGTTTCCAAAAAGTTATTTGTATTTTCAATCAAAATAAAATAACAAAACCTTGTAATAAACATTTTAAACATAATGTGGGCTCTCCGTAGTCCGTAGACCGTATGTGGCCAAAACGATAGTTAAGCCTCAAAAAAGAACAATATGTTTATAAATAGTTTCAACCGATAATGAAATGTCCCGTCATCGATTATCGAGTTTGATAAACTCGTATTTACTTTTTATACCTATTTATACTATTACTGTTGCCTACATAAAAGATGACATAAACAGAGTACATGAAAATAATAAATGACAAATGAACAGAGTAGCCATAAATCACGAAATCTAATATAAGGAAAATTTGTTCTTTGACGTAACTGTCCATTTCTTAGTACCTACGTCTTATTGGTTATTAAATTATTCTGTAATCTGTGAAAATACTTTGTTTCACTCATACATTTTCGTATAACATTTTATGAAGGTTAAAATTTAATTTATCTATTTTTTATCTAGATAAAATTGTATTTATCTTTATCTTTTAGCTAAATAAATGTTAAATGAATAATTTAATATCTTATCTAGATGATATATTACTCAATTATCCGTTATCTTATCTAGATAACTTTATAGTTATCTTTTCCCAACACTGTCAATATACTGAGGATTTTATTTCTTTACTATATAAGCGTTGTTTAAGTTTTTTTATAGATCATAATATAACACTAGAACACATTGTATTAAATAATACAACACGTTATTTTTAAGACTCGCAGAATTTTCTCGAGACCTTAAGGATTTGATGGCGACCATTGAACATGATTTTCGAAAAGCCGATGCGTATCTCGTCAAAGAATGGTACAGAGAAATCGTAAACATATTATTCAGACGAAATGCTATGCAAGGGTTGACGCCGAATGCTTTACCACAGTTCTTAAGGGGCATTACAACAATTATTAGTTTAGAGGCACGTGTGTTACGTGGGCAATCCTGAATAAATAAACTTTGCAATGAAAAAATTGCAATTTTAAAACTATTTTTTAACCCGGAAAATGCTGCTTTTAGATGGAACAACTGATAGTAAAATCAATGGCGCATGTGGCAAATGTATTTGGAAATGCGTCAACTACACCTAAGCTGAAGTTCAAGATAAGTTTTTATGGTTCCAAATGCATTAGCAGTCCTAGCATTAGTGATGTGTGCGAGCAGTATTGTTCAGTTTTGAACTTGGTGAGCATTGGTTGAGTACCTAATTGAAAATCCCGCGCATCATTTATAGTAGCTAGTTAGTTGTATGATATATCAATTAAATATGTCTTATTAGTTGAACACGGCTGTCAGCGAACTACCTTCTCTAGAGTATCATTTCAGATTGCCGTTACAAAGTCAATTTATCACCATTAAACGGGGTAACGACTTTATGGTCGACGCAAAAATTAAATTGACAGCCAAGCTCGAAGTAATATTTAAAGATTTGACGGCGTATTTGAGAAAACTAGGTAAGTAAATCGTTGTTTCAAGTTAATTTACGTCTCCTTTATTCTTACAAGTTTTTGTTAGAAAACGATTTTAGCGAAGTCCTCGATGAACAACGGCCAGAAATTCTCAGGAAATATTTAGAGGAAAATCAAACGTACGACGAGTTATTGACGACTTTGGATTTCTTTAACGATTACCGGACCAAAGCGGCGGAGTTAGTGGACGATTGGGATTTCGAGCTGGGAAAGTAATTAACTAACAGATATTTATATTATATATATATATGTTATATATCGAGAATAAAACTTAAACGTGTGTGTTCAGTATCAGTCAGGTAGACATGAAATCGCACGTATGCGATCTGGCCAAGAAGTACATGGATCAGATTGTCGACAGCATCATAGCCAAACAACTGGACGACAACGAAACGTGAGTGATTTGATTGTATATCTTTCTAAGTAGTTATTTTAAGTTAAGTATCTGTACAATGATTAACAATTAAAACAAAACTAGAAACATATAAACTGTGTTGTTGACATGCTTACATTTAAGGCCTTCGTTAGCTTGGTAAGTTATTAACGTATCGAACAAAAAAAAAAATGTACGATTATTGTCATCAGTCGGCATTAACAATACTGAATATACTGTTTGAAACGCACAGGGTCTGCAATAAGTTCAATGAAATGGTCTCTAGAGCAGAGTCCAAACCAAAAGGCACTAAAGAATTCCTCGAGCTAGGCCAGTACATGTTGTATGCGAGCACCACGTTTATGAGCGACATGACTAAAACAGTCAAGTACCTGACGGGGGTAGCTTGTGAACTATCGCGATACGCCAATCTGCCTAAGGCATTTTGGGACGTGCACATGGCGGCTATCAGATGGATACAGAACATTGCGCCAGTGTTCCTTAAATATGGCAGCTATTACGAGGCGGGCAAATCCTTCAGGGAAGAGACTCTGGCCAGAGTCATAAGCAAACTCAACTATGACTTGGACGCATTCACGCCCCACCTGACGTTCTTGGATCGCATAGATGACGTCAAAAAGCTCTACGAATACATACTGGTAACGTGTACACCGTACACTTTAAGATTTCCATAACTGAGTTCAACAGCTAAGGAACTACTGACTAATTTTGTTCCACTTTCAGTATCTTAACACGTTGAACAGAAAAATAGAAAGTTTCGACGAAACCGTTGCATGGATAAATCGGGAAGAAGAACTGTTCAATAAACCGATTAGTACTTTCCCCGAACTCGACGAGATTAAAGTGCGTTAACAACATATATTTGATGTTTTTGTTCTTATAATAACATGGTTATGATATGTCCGCAGGATTTTACAAAACCGTTTGTAGATTTGATAACGTTTTCCTACAAGTGGTTTCTCAGGTTGAACGTTTGGATGCACGGCGATTTCGACAAGCTGAGACTATCTGACATTGAGTTCGAAGTCGATGAGTTCTACAAGTATGAAAAACAATTTTTTTTTCTATCTGGTAGTCTGTGTAGCTACGGTTAATGTTGATGGTTTTCAGAGAAGCGGTAAAAACACAAAAAGTGTTCAGAGTAAAGTGCAAAGAAATGTTGGCGCAAAACTACAGCAAGAGGTACGAGGGCATCATCGACGACGCCGACATGAATTTATGGCCAGCGCCATTGAAAATAGCATATCAAACTGTGAATAGTATGAAAGAATTCAAGGTGAGGCACAATACAAAAACAATAATTAAATGGTTGACACAAATAACGCTGCAATTTTGACCATGTATATGATATTGATAGAATTTTGATTTGTGTCGATACCGAAAAATCGAATTTTGAGAGTTCGGGAGTACCAATCATTAGAAATTTAACATATGCATAAAAATATCACAGGCTTAAGTTCTCAGTTTAGTTACCGAATTAAAAACTGTCAGTTTCTGTATAGGTACGGGAAAAAGTATTGAGTAAATAAAAAAAAACAGTTATTAATGATCTCTATGTAAATGTTCAAATTAAGTATATTTTTGAATATATGTGTTAGAAATATAATAAATTATATGATTGTATTATGTTACCCCTAAGGTAACACATTATATCGTACTCGTTCATTACAACACAGTAAAATGACTGGAGTTTTATTTTTAAGCAATATGTACCTATCATTGGAATACTATGCAATCCAGCATTGACTGAAGGGCACTGGGAAGAAATGTCTGAGCTAGTTGGATTCGATTTGACTCCAAATGCTGGGACGACACTATCCAAAATTATAGATTACCACCTCGACCAACTTATTCCGCAGTAAGTAAATGTTGAACATTCAGTGTTTCATTTTTATTTGCAATAACTTAAACAATATTAATTCTTAAATCCTACTTAAAATTAGTTATGTGAATATATAAAAATGATTATATCAATATAAGCGCGCTTTTTATACTACTGAGTGTAGTAAATGTGTACATTATTGTAATTAATAAAAGTGTTTACGTAAATGATCAAAAATAATATTTTGAATGAAGTTATTTTAAAATTAAGATTTAGTAATTTATAAGAAAACGTTTGTTTTTGCCACTTCATAATGAACTAAGAACTAAATTGATTAAATATTTAAATACTCGCAAGGCGAATTATAACAGTATTTGCCGGTTGAAAGCGTTAAGCAAGTCTGTGTTGACTTTTATTTGAGTTTTAAGTCTTTGTTGTCTTAATCACAAAAAGTATTAATAAGTACAATAAAACATGTAAATTGAATAATAATTTACACGAAAGTCTTTAAAAACAACAAAAGACTTAATGTGTATTAACAATATAATTTTTACGTCAGACAAATACATTTGAATGTACAATTTCATTCGACATTAAATATTAATTTATTGTTAACATATTTATAGATTTGACGTTATTAGTGTTGGAGCAACCAAAGAAGAACAATTAAAAAAAACATTGCAGAAAATGAAAGAAGAGTGGGAGACCATCATTCTAACTACCAGCCCTTATAAGTATATTATAAGTTCCACGAATAGTAGTTTATAACTATTTAAAATAATAACGACCAATACAATTTTAAAGGGCTACAAAAATAAACATTCTGTCCGGTTTGGATGATATACAAATGGTGATTGATGATCATCTTATCAAAACTATATCGATGCGTGGATCGGCTTTCGTTAAACCCATTGCTGGGGAAGTAAAAGAGTGGTTTGATCTGATTAACAGAATGAACATGACTCTAGAAGAATGGGCGAAGGTGCAAATAAAATGGCTGTATCTTATGCCCATTTTCAGTTCCAAAGATATTGTTGCTCAGATGCCCGAGGAAGGGGCTCTATTTGTAGTAAGATATCAGTATACAATCACAATTTGAAATTATTATTATTGAAATTATTAATGGTTTAGGAAATTGATACAATTATTAGAGGTCTGTTAGGCATGATTGATAAAAATCCATTAGCTGTTAAATGTGTCGGCCAGGACGGGATTTTAGAGACCTTAACAGATTGTGTAGAAATAATTGAAAACATTACTACAGGAGTTAATAATTATCTAGAGAAGAAACGTTTGTTTTTCCCGAGGTAGGTTGGAATGTCGTTTTTTGTTATCTTATTAAATCAAGAGTATTTTATAAAGTACGTTTTAATAATCGGAATAAAGATTTTTCTTCCTGGGGAACGACGAAATGTTGGAAATTTTATCTGAAACCAAAAATCCTAAAAGAGTCCAGCCTTATTTGGGAAAAAGTTTTGAAGGTATTTCTAAGCTCGAGTTTAACGACGATTTGGACATACTAAAGATTTTGAGCAAAGAAGGAGAAGAAGTTGCCTTAGTAGAGACTATATCGACCGCGGAAGCGAGAGGAAGTGTCGAAAAATGGCTAGTTCAGGTAGTAACATTTGTAATTGTGCTTTAATTAATTACACAACAAAATTTGGTCAAACTTTTATTTTCAACGTCGTTACATCAGGTCGAAGAGCAAATGATAAAATCCATTCGAAGTATTATTGAGAAGGCTTACTTAGAATATCCAACTATTAAACGTACAGAATGGGTTCAGAAATGGCCAGGTCAAGCGGTGTTGTGCGTTGATCAAATTTATTGGACTTCCGAAGTGCATGAAGTTTTTTTGGCAAACAAATCCGGACAAATGCGAATACATCAAGCGTTTTTAACTGTAATATCCTACATAGTATAGAAAAAATTGAGGTTTTTTTATTTAAATGGACTGATTTTCTAACGTGTTTAGAGCCAGTTAAACAATATCGTTGATTTAGTGCGAGGCAAGTTGAGTACACAAACTCGAATAACTCTAGAAGCACTGGTCACGTTGGATGTCCACGGCCGTGACGTAGTTAACGAGTTAGCAAACAACAACGTCATTCATGCTATGGACTTTAAATGGCTTAGTCAACTTAGGTAAGATATGTTTTATGTTGTCCACTTTTTCAATGTGGTTTCATTTGTTTATTCGCCTTAGATATTATTGGGAAGACGACGTAATGGTACGCATTACTAACGCTACCATACACTACGCTTATGAGTACCTAGGAAATTCGCCAAGACTTGTTATTACACCGTTGACTGATAGATGTTACCGGACGCTGGTTAGTGCCTACCATTTACATTTGAATGGTGCTCCCGAAGGTCCTGCTGGCACGGGAAAAACGGAAACTACTAAGGATTTGGCAAAAGCTTTAGCCGTGCAATGTGTTGTATACAATTGCTCGGACAGTCTCGACTACTTGGCCATGGGAAAAGTATGACCCACGAGAAGATTTTGCAATTGTGTATATCCAAAAGTAAACCTTTTATTATAGTTCTTCAAAGGATTGGCTTCTTCTGGAGCTTGGGCTTGTTTCGACGAATTCAACCGAATAGACATTGAAGTGCTTTCAGTGATCGCACAACAAATATTATGTATTGCACAAGCAGTTAGAGCTGATCTAGAAACGTTTATCTTCGAAGGCACGGAACTTGTGTTGAACCCGAGATGTTATGTATGCATCACTATGAATCCGGGCTACGCCGGAAGATCAGAACTTCCAGATAATTTGAAGGTTAGGAAGTTAGGTTTAAAATTAAAAAAAACAATGCGAGTACAAAATATATACTTCTCTTTGACAGGTCTTGTTTAGGACTGTGGCTATGATGGTACCCGACTACACAATGATTGGTGAAATACAGCTGTATTCAAACGGATTTGTAAATGCTAGAGAACTATCTGTTAAAATCGTCACTACTTACAAACTGTGTTCCGAACAGTTATCATCTCAATCTCATTACGATTATGGTATACCCATTTGCATTTTATTTGTATTTATTTTGGGAAGTTATTTACTTTTAAGAGGAGGAGGAGTTCCCGAGTGGGGATACAGTGTGTTTGAAACCATCTCATCATGGCAGCGTTGGGCCTTCAAGGCCTGATAAGTTACATGTTATTTACTTTCTGTAAAAAAATGTGTCGGTTCATAGGAATGAGAGCTGTTAAGACTGTGCTCACGGCAGCTGGTAATTTGAAGATGAGATTCCCCAATGATGACGAGTCCGAACTATTACTTAGATCTATTTTGGATGTAAATTTAGCGAAATTTTTAAATAAAGACGTTCCTCTGTTTAACGGTATAATATCTGATCTGTTTCCTGGAGTTAGACTACCCAATCCAAAATATGATAATTTGCTCAGTGCTGCGAAAAAAGTGAGTGGCAAAAATGTAAATATAAAATATGGGTTTACACCAGTTAAACGTTTATTCTAGGTGTGTGCTGAAAAACATTTGCAAGCCACTGCTAGTTTTATGACGAAGCTCATTCAAACATATGAAATGATGATGGTTAGGCACGGTTTTATGTTGGTCGGTAATCCTTTTGGAGGAAAAACGTCTATACTAAAAGTACTGTCCGAAACCTTGACTTTGCAAAACAAACTTAATCAAGGAGAAGAGAAAGTTGAATACGAAACTGTTAACCCTAAAGCGTTAACTATGGGACAACTTTATGGATCCTTTGATGATGTTTCACATGAATGGTCCGATGGAGTTGTAGCTAACACATTTAGGTATTAAATTCACTGAAATAATTTAGTACAAATATTTTCAATTATTCGTTTGTTCTTTTAGAAAATTTTCAATGTCAGAGACCCCGGATAGGAAATGGTTAATATTCGATGGTCCAGTCGATGCTGTTTGGATAGAAAATATGAACACAGTATTGGACGATAATAAAAAATTGTGCTTGAACTCTGGTGAAGTTATGAGCATGCCACCGTGCATGTCAATGATATTTGAAGTCATGGATCTTACTCAGGTATCTGAGATGAAAATAAAGAATTGTAGTTAATATTTTAATCGTTTGTTTTATTGTATCTATAAAGGCATCTCCCGCCACGGTGTCTCGCTGTGGAATGATTTATATGGATCCTTCGATTTTAGGCTGGAGACCGATTGTAGAATCTTGGATGGAAACTTGTTCCGAATTTTGGTCAACTGGTCAGAATAGTATTGATATAATGTGTTTATTCGATTGGATTACGCCACCTTGTCTTTACTTTATTCGTCGAAGTTGCAATCAATTAACTAATGCTGGCGAAACGAATACCGTCTTGTACTGTTATTTGTGCCAACATTTAACATTTATATTGTGAAAAATGTTTTAATTATTATTGTTATTTTCTTATAGAAACGTTTTAAACCTACTTGAAATGCAACTAGAAAATGCGAGCATCGACAATCCAGCTTACTATGAATATTTTACAAACTATTTACAAGGATGTTTTGTGTATGCCGCTGTATGGGGATTTGGGGGGACACTCGATACCGCGTCGAGGCCAGTGTTCGATTTGTATTTTAGACAGTTGTGGAAGGGTGAAATCCCGAGTTTGACACCACCGGAAGAAATGAGTCGCTTAGAAATACTCATACCAAACGAAGGATTATTGTACGACTATGTGTATAGCTGTACGGCAAAAGGGTCTTGGAAGAGTTGGTCGGAGATCTCCAAAAATAACAAGGTAGAAGAAATGAGTAACATCGAACAAACTTTAGTGCATACCACTGACACTTCGAGGTAAAGTATCCATTATTTAATCAACTTAAAAGCTAATACAGTTGACAATGTACTATTCTTGCATGTAGGTATTTGCATTTGGTTGATATGTACATCAGTCATCGCAAACCTTTATTACTTTTCGGTGCTACGGGTACCGGAAAGAGTTTTTACATAAAGAATCAAATGATGAACAAACTGTCCTTAGACAAATACGTCCCGTCTTTCATTACGTTTACAATCCAGACGTCTGCTAATTTCACTCAAGAAATGGTCATATCCAAACTTATAAAGCGCAAGCGAGGCGTTTACGGTCCTCCCATTGGAAAATTGTGTGTGATATTCGTCGACGACATGAACATGCCTGTAAAAGAACAATACGGAGCACAACCTCCAATCGAGCTGTTAAGACAGTTCTTCGATCACGGCCATTGGTACGATTTACAAGACACGAGCAAAGTTTACATAAAAGACGTTCTCCTTTTAACTGCTATTGGACCGCCCGGTGGTAGCAGGCAAGATGTGTACCATCGATTTTTACGGCATTTCGGACTGTTTGCTATAAATTCGTTTGACGATGAGAGTATTACTAAGATATATTCGACGTTACTACAAATCGGATTAAGGGTAAGCGCTTTATTTAAAAATGCACGACTGATTAGTTTTTTTTGTTTTCACGGAGTTAAATTATAGAGGAATGGATTCACGTTAGAAGTGATGCCGATCATAGACGTAATTATTGAATCTACAATTAACCTGTATAGATCTGCTATTGTTAATTTAGCTCCAACTCCAGCCAAGTCTCATTATTTATTTAATCTAAGAGACATATCAAAAGTGACCAATGGAATACTTATGTTCCGAAAAGAAAGCTTTACAAATAGAAAAGTGTTTACGAGGTATGTTTATCAATGTTAAATGGTAAATTTGTTTTTCTAATAACCGACACTAATGTAGGTTGTGGGTACATGAAATCATGAGAGTATTTTATGATCGCCTGATTGATGACAAAGGTAGAGAATGGTTGTTCAATGAAATTCGTTTACATGTCAGCCAATACTTCCAAGAAACATTTGATGTTTTGTTCAATTACTTATCAAGTTCGACGGTAAAATACATTTTTAATGTTTATTATCGATTTATATAACCAACGATTAAATATATTATAGATATTGATTCGACTCTCCTCTTTTTGGAATTCACAATAATTTAACAGGAAATGTGAATCTAATTAATTTTTTTTACCTATCTATAATATGTTTAACCTGTGATATTACCCTGACATAATGTAAATAAACAAAATTTCAGCCCATAAGATATGAAGATATGTCAAATCTTATGTTCACTAGTGCAATGGACTTAGATGCTTTAGAGGATAAAAAGTATGAAGAACCTCCTTCGCTGTCGAGTTTTGAAGATGTTGTTAAAATGGTAATGGACGAATATGATATGACGCACAAGTCAAAGCTGAATATCGTTTTATTCAAGTAATAAAATTAGCTAGAAGTTATTGTTTTACATAAACGTATGATTTATATTAGTTTTTAATAATCAAGATTTGCACTCGAACATCTATCGAGAATTTGTCGAATTTTGACCACACCCAGTGGATGTGCCTTGTTAGTCGGAGTTGGAGGTTCAGGCCGTCAATCTCTGACTCGTTTGGGAGCGGCTATTTGCAGTTATAATGTATTTCAACCCGAGATAACGAAAAGTTATGCGTTTAACGAATGGAGAGACGATATGAAAATGATATTGAAAGAATCTGGCGGCAAAAATCGACCGACAGTTTTTTTGTTTGCCGAAGGCCAAGTAAAAGAGGAATATTTCTTACAAGATATCGACGCTCTGTTAAATTCTGGAGAAATACCAAACCTGTTTGCTGTAGACGAACAACAAGAAATCCTCGAAGTAAAATATAAATTTGATTTCTAAATATATTTCATTATTCACTTTTAATTGATATTGACTCTGTTTAGATGGTTAGATTAGCCGCTCAAGGAGGAAATAGAAATTTAGATATCGCTCCATTAGTCGTTTTCGACTATTTTACAAATAGGTGTAAAAAAAATTTGCATATATGCTTGTGCTTCAGCCCTATTGGCAGTAGTTTTAGAAATCGTTTAAGACTATACCCGTCAATGGTCAGCTGTTGCACTATAGATTGGTTCGAGGACTGGCCGGAAGACGCTTTGGAAATGGTCGCTCGTAGATATTTACAAGGTGTAAATCTTTCGGATAAGATAAAAAATTCGGCGGTGACAGTTTGCCAAAGTTTTCACGTAGATGCTAGGTAAGAGCTGTTGTTGTGCAATGCAAGTGGAATAATTTTCAAACAAGACAATTTAATAAAAATTGCAGAAAACTATCATCAGAATTTTATTCAAGTACACGCCGTCGAACATACGTAACGTCTGCTTCTTATCTTGATTTAATAAAAGCGTACACCGATTGTACTAATCGCAAACAAAAAGAAATAATGGAAGCCAAAATGCGTTACGTCGGCGGTCTTCAGGAACTAGAATATGCAACTGTGCAAGTTAGTCAAATGAAAGAAGATTTATTCAAGTTACAACCTCAGCTGCAAAAAGCACAAAAGGATACCGAAGAGATGATGATCATTATTTCTCGCGAGACGGTCGAAGTGGAAAAAGCCACAGCCAGAGTCCAAGAAGATGAAAAAGTGGCCAACGTTCAAGCCGATGCTGCTAACGAGTTGAAAACTGAATGCGAGGCTGATCTTGCTTTGGCTATACCAGTATTAGAAGGTTAAATTCAAAACATTTGATTTTTTTTTTTAATTATTGCGTTATTCGCTTGCCGATAGATTATTTTTGGGGTTTAAAATAATTCGCTAGCCTTGCCAATTCATGTTAAATAATGACCTGTTCTGATAGTAAGGTGGAAACAGAATGCTTCTACTAATAACAATAATTTCTTTTGACAGACGCTATTGATGCCTTGAACACTCTTAAGCCAGCTGATATAACGTTAGTGAAGTCAATGAAAAATCCTCCAGAGGTTGTAAAAACTGTAATGGCTGCTGTTTGCGTAATGAAAGGCGTACTGCCGGATAAAATTCCCGATCCCAACAAACCAGGACAAAAAGTATACTTTAATTATAATTGAGTAATTTAATTTGAGTACCTTATGGGCACGCTGTTATTAAACTTGTGTATAATGAAATAGATATTAGACTATTGGGGTCCAAGTAAAAGATTACTCGGCGACATGAATTTCTTACAACGGTTAAAGGAGTACGATAAAGACAACATACCGATTCAAACCATGACTATAATTCGTAAAACCTATCTGCCGGATCCAAATTTTAAACCACAAATCGTAGCCAAAGCATCGAGTGCCGCTGAAGGTCTATGTAAATGGATTATAGCTTTGGACATGTACGATCAAGTAATAAAAGTCGTTGCGCCGAAAAAGGAGAAACTGGAGATAGCTAATGCCGAGTACGAAGCGACCATGGCTATTTTGGATGAAAAAAGAAACCAAGTGAGACAGTTACAAGAAAGGCTCGATTCTTTAAAGGAACGTTTAGAGGACACTGAAAGAAATAAAGAAAAACTGTTAGCAGAGGTAGCTTTGTGCGAGAGTAAATTGGTGAAAGCCGAAAAGCTTATAGGTATGCCCTTAAACGAAATAATTTCACAGTATAGAATATATTTTATAGTTTTATTTAACGTTCAGGAAGTCTCGGAGGCGAAAAGCACCGTTGGGCACAACGTGCTGAGGAGCTACAATATAACTATGATTGTATACCGGGCGACATACTTATATCTTGTGGAATAATTGCATACTTAGCGCCATTTACTTCGAATTTCCGGTACTGTCATAAAATCAGTATACTTTATACAACCTGCACATATTCCATATGTTTTACAGGATCTCGGCAGTTAACAGTTGGAAATCGCTGTGTAAAAGTTTACAGATCCCAAGTTCGGACGACTATAGTTTAATAGACGTTTTAGGCGTTCCTATTAAAATACAGAACTGGACGATTAATGGATTGCCAATGGATTCGTTTTCAATCAGCAATGCCATAATCATGGACGGATCACAGAGATGGTCTTTACTGGTCGATCCTCAAGGTCAAGCACATAAATGGATTAAGACGATGGAGAGAGTGAACGGCCTAGCCGTTGTACAATTATCCAGCCCAACTTATATGAAAACGATCGAAATATGTATCGAATTTGGGAAGCCTGTTCTTATTGAAAACGTACTCGAGGACTTGGATCCACCTTTAGATCCTATTTTATTGAAACAAATTTACCGACAAGGTAAATAACAAACTATGATAATAATGTACGAGTGAAATAAGTACCTTTCTCTAGAGTCAAGTTTAGCAGTTTTATAGTCAGAATAATTGATTGTTTAAAACAAACTTATTTGAATATTAATCGATTAAAAAATTAATACATCATTCGAATATAAATTTATTCTAATAATATTTTGTTTACAGAGAAAATAGTGACAATTCAAATCATAGATACATTTTTTGTTATAATTAGACATTTTAAGATTAAAATTATTTGTAGAAACAAATATCAACGATACACTTATGTCCAAAAATATTTAGTTTTGGAGTTATCACTATTTGTTACAACAAATATGCTTTAAAATTTTTTTTTTTAAACCATACTTTTTAAACGCTTTACCAAATTTTACGGTATTTTAGGAAATATGTTTTTCATCGCACTCGGAGATAATGTAATTGAGTATAATCCGAAATTTCAATTATATATAACTTCGAAACTAAGAAATCCTCACTACATGCCAGAGGTGTTTAACAAAGTTACTATTATTAACTTTGCACTGACTGTAGAAGGCTTAGAAGATCAGCTACTGGGAATCGTTGTTGCTAAAGAAAGGTATGACGATTGATGTGTGCTATAATAAATATAATAATGTGCATCATCAATATCTACATATATTGACAAAAAAATAATCAATAAATTGCAATAATGAATTAATAATTATATTTTTATTAAGGCCTTAGGCGTTATTACATATAAACATATATTTTATTTATTTACATATATATATATATATATATAGATGTAATTTGAACATCTGAATATTTGGAAATATTAATAAATGTATTTAAGAACAGTTAAATGTTTTAAAACAACTACAGTAAGAGTTATCTTTACCTATTATAAAAAGAAAGTAATATTTTGTAATCGTTAATATAATCATGTATCGTATAATTACTTTGCTGATAAATTATTAAGTTATGATTTCTGATTCATTAATCAGATTAAAATATGTTTGACAGTGGGCTTGAATATTTGTTTTTAGGCCAGATTTAGAATCTAAGAGACAACAGTTAATTGTCGAAGGTGCTGAAAACGCTAGGGCATTGTTAGATGTCGAAAACAACATTTTACAAATACTGTCGGCGCCGGGAAACATTTTAGAAGACGAAAACGCAGTAGACGTTTTAGATAATTCAAAGGTGACTTACCGCATTGGTCATCGAAGACAAGGCATTTATTATATTTTCAATATGAAATAATTTTCGATCATGATTTATTAGATATTAGCCAAGGAAATCACTTTAAAACAAGCGGCTTCGGTAGAAACTGTAGCAGTATTAGATCAGTTCAGATTACAGTACAAACCGATTGCTGAACACTGTTCAATACTGTATTATTGTGTTACCGATTTGCCAAACCTAGATCCCATGTACCAATATTCATTGGTCTGGTTCATTAATATCTATATTATGACTATCGAGACAGCGTAAGTGTGCAATTTTGTTTTATTATTAATGTTGTCGGATACCTAAAATTTGTGAGGAGTTAATTTTTGATGACTATTTGATAACATATACTTACGTTTATATGTATTTTTTTTTAGAAATAAATCAAAGTTCATTAAGGTGCGTTTGGACGCGCTGAGAGAAACATTTACCTATAACTTGTATTCGAACGTGTGCCGGTCGTTATTTGAAAAAGATAAAACGTTATTCTCTTTTATCATGTGCACTACTATAATGCTGTGAGTATTTAAAAAAAAAAAATACAAACAGTAATACATTTTCATAAAAATGAATTTTTTCAAAGAGCCGAAAATAAAATCGACAAGCAGGAATTGATGTTTTTGATGACTGGCGGAGTAGGTCTTAAAAACACAGTGCCTAATCCCACTAACTGGCTTCTCGAAAAAAGTTGGGACGAGATTTGTCGCTTAAATGACTTAAGTGCTTTTAAGGGTTCGTGCATTTAAGGATTTTTAACGAACTGAGTGATAACGACGTCACTCGGTAAAGTATATGATATTTTCACATTACTTTCAGGACTGAAAGATCATTTTACAAAAAACTCGAACGATTGGAAACATTACTACGATTTAACGGAACCACACACTTCGAAATTTCCTAATCCGTGGTACGATAAGTTGAGTAGTTTCCAGAGGATACTCGTTATTCGTACTATAAGACCCGACAAAGTGATACCCGTCGTCACCAAGCTCATAGAAGAAGAACTCGGTGAAAAGTTTACGTACCCGCCGCCATTCGATATTAGCAAATCATACAGCGATTCGATATGTCTAACCCCGCTCATATTCATACTCTCGCCTGGAGTGGACCCAATGTCGAACCTATTGCAATTTGCCGAAAAAATGGGGCAGTCCGAAAAATTACAAAGCGTGTCGTTGGGACAGGGACAAGTAAATAAGCTTAAACGTCGGGCGTAAGTTCACATAACGATTTTCATCAATTTTAAAGGGGCCCATCGCTGCGGCATTGATTCAAGAAGCGCAACAGTCGGGCGGATGGGTTTGTTTACAAAACTGTCACTTGGCCACTTCGTGGATGGGAAAGTTAGACGCTATATGCAATTCGTTTGACATGTCCAATACGAATAGCGCATTTAGACTGTGGCTGACCAGTTATCCGTCGGCTCAAGTATTGATTTATACTACTATGCTCGGTTTTGTTTTTATGGCCGTTAACGAGGGTTGCTGTTAGTTTCCAGTGTCCGTTCTTGAAAACGGCGTGAAAATGACCAACGAACCTCCTATGGGATTGCAAGCAAATATGCTCAGGAATTATCAGTCGTACCCGGTAAAAGATCAAGAATTTTTCGAAGGCTGTCCAGGCAAAGAGCGGCCTTTCACCAAGTTATTGTACGGGATTACGTTTTTCCACGCCGTAGTACAGGAAAGAAAGAAATTCGGAGCCATTGGATGGAATATACCTTACGGATTTAACGAATCCGATTATCATATTTCCATATTGCAGCTAAAAGTAAATGTATTCTTTTGCATTTCATACGCATATTAACTATATTCTCACGGTTATTTTAGATGTATATAAACGAGTTTGTGGAAATCCCGTTCGAAGCCATAACATATTTGACAGGCGAGTGTAATTATGGCGGTAGAGTAACTGACGACTGGGACAGACGAACCATGAAAACGATTTTAAGTATGTTTTGTTGTTCAGCGGTGGTTGATGATCCCCATTATCTATTTTGTGCCATTAGCACAAAGTATGGTATACCCTACCGCACAAATTACCACGACTTCATAAAAAAAATCGAGGTAAATAGAAATAGTAAACGTTTGTAAACATTTAAAAAAATTAACATACAACTATTGTTGGGCAATTTGTATTCAAGTTGAAAGCAAAAAGTTGAATAGATGATTAACGATTTAAAATATATGTTTTAATAAGTTAACTTACGAATAGAACTATTTAAAATAAAGAAATTAACTTTTACCACGAATAAAATGTTTATTTATAATTAAGTGTTTTCTAAATTCAATTTTTTTTTAACTAATTACTTTATTTTTATTTAATAATTGGGAATTGAGATGACCACTATTTATTTATTTATACATATACCATTAGTTAAGGCATTAAAAATGATTAAACGATTGAACGAAAAATGGAATATAATATTTAATTTTTTATTCGTGAATTTAATAAAATAAAATTATAATCGACTATGCCCAACTCTGCATGTGACTATAATATATATAAATAATTATCAAATGATGATTGTACCGACTAGGAAATGCCAACCGTTCCAAGTCCAGAAGTATTCGGATTGCACATGAATTCGGGTATTACCCGAGATTTGCAAGCCACCACGCAACTTTTTAATTCGTTGATGTCGGTGCTGGAGTCCGGTGGTAGTGGCACTGACGATAGTGAATCGACGGATAATTTATTGTTGGCGATCATCACGGACATATTGTCGAAGCTGCCAAATAATTTTGATGTGGAAATTGCCGGCGCAAAATATCCGGTCATGTATAGCGAGTCTATGAACACGGTTCTCATTCAAGAAATGGAACGGTTTAATGCATTGTTGTCGGTAGTTCGTAAGAGCTTACAGGATCTGATAAAAGCTATCAAAGGCGCTATTGTAATGACGCCTGAACTGGAAACTATGGCCTTATCGTTGTCCCTTTCCAAGTACCCAGCGTTTTGGTCGAAATATTCATACCCCAGTCTCAAGTCTCTGGCCGGTTATATTACTAATTTTTTGGACAGACTGAAATTCTTTCAAGTGAGTATGCTGTTATCTGAATTTCGTTTGAAAAGCAAAATAATAGTTATCCACTCCGGCAATCGCATTTATAATATAAAATTAATCCTAAGATTATAGCGTATTAATATTATTATCTGTGCTATCAAAAATGGGAGCCGAACAACAGACCAACAATAAATTTAGTTGAAAGGACATATTTTGCCCAATTCGTTAAGTCGAAATTTGCACATGATTTCACATTATAATACTGTGGAAACTGAAATTAAAATCGGAGAAACATTAATGTTAATGAATAATTAAAAAAAAATAAGAAATCAATAAGAAATAAGAAATTAGGGTGTATACATTTTTTTTTTATATTTTAGTTATTATTCTTGACTTTGATCATAATTTATAGAAATCTTTGTTTTATTGATCCAATTACAAGTTTCATGTAGCATAATTTTATTTAATTGTTTATAATATTTTACGATTTTCATCGTCAGTACAAAATTTAAGATAGCCAACAGCCTTTAATATCAGTTTTGCATCTTTTTAACCCAATCATAATATATTAAGTTAGTAAAATGGTTAATAATCTTTTTAATGTAATTAATATAAAAAAAATAAATAGTAAAATTATATATACCATTTAAATTTACCTACTTTAATTTATTTAATAAGGATTTAGGAAAAAGAGATCGTCTAAAAATAATTTACATTTTTTTAAAAGTTTTTTAAGACCCATTTTTTAACATGATTTTCAATAAAAATTAATAAACGTGCCTTAATTAAACCTATAAGAAAGTTTTCAGTATTTATAAAAATGTTTTTTTATTTTATAGAAAATATTAAATTCACTAAATTTAAAATGAATGGTTAATAACGTTTAATAGATTAACGTCTAATGGATTTAACTAATTTGTAAATTTTGGTGTTGTCGATAAGACTTTTTTTTAAATAATTAGTATAAAAGCACCATTAACTACTAATTAAATAAGTTTCCTAATTTTATACAATGAGAACCAATTGACAAGAAAATAAATGTAATAATCGTTTTTGAAGCATTAAATTAATTGTATTAGGTTTGTTCCACTTGAAATGGAAAATTTTAGAAACAGAATTAAATTATTTAATCATGTATTTGTATAGCAAATATAATCGAATACATGTTGAACAGTAAACTTTTAAACTTTTAGTTCTACCAGTAAACGTCAATAGTTCAGCGGTGTGTTTCCGAATTCCAATCAAAGTTTTGATAAGTTTTGATATTATTTATACTTACGGTCTGAATAAACCAAAGAAATAAATGTACCATACAAATAATGAACGTTAAAACTTTCAATCGTAATTTATTTTAAATGTCAAAAATATGCGAGTTATGCGCCAGAAATACGGTGCGAGCAATTATAAACAATATTTCTTTGAAAAAGCAAATCGTGTTCTTTTCTTAATATACTCCAAGCAACCCCTTAAGTAGACTTATCGATATTAACTTTATGCACAATTATCCAAAATTATCCAAAACCGGAATTTATGTGTTGTATTTAATTTATTTATATACGTTTTGATTATAAATACTCGATTGTCATGAATCATTAAAGTTTGGGACAATAATATTTTGGTCAATGTTTACTTACCGTTTCAATATATATACATTCGATTATCGAATTTAACCGGTTAAAATAACTTTTAACTAGTGATAAATTAACAATAATATGAAAATTATTTTTTAACGAGACCATATTGATTATATTTTGTTAGTAAATAAAAAATATTAGTCAAAGAACAAGTGTTATTAAATAAAAAACAAACTTTCCTAAACTTTTGCACTATACGCAAATTAGATATACCTTTTAATCTCATTTAAGTTTTTTTTTCAAACTGAAAACCAAAATATTCTATTATAATAGTATAAGAAATTGTTACGGAAAAACTTCCAATCATTATATTAATAAAATAATTGAATAATTTCTGATCAGAGTCACGCGATATATTCTGTAAAAAATCTCGTTGTTAATCTTTAAAATTTTGAGATTTTCTAAAACAAAACTAAAATATTTAATAACACTCGATATTTTTTTACAAAATGTCATAACATTAAGTGCTTTTTGTTTTGAAAATGTTTTAATTGTTTTATTGACTGGATTGTGAAATTACAAATAACAAACTATTTTTGCCAAAATAATATAAATAAAAAAGTAGGTAAGCTAAAAAAAAATTAGTGCTGAACAACATGTTTTGACATGAAAATACATAAAATCATTTTTACTAATTTATCGCTACATAATTTGTTGAAAAATTATTTTACCTATCAATTTTGATGAGAACTTTGAAAAATCGGGTGGTATGCAGTATTTTAAATTCTGAAAATTATTTAATATTTAATTTTGAAAACTATTATATATTAAAAAAAAGGGGAAATTGCCATTTTTTAAGTTCTACGGGGTCTAAATAACTTGGAAATGACATTCTTAAATTTATGATTACCCTAAATTTGTATCATGTGATTTACCGGTCGTCAAGTTACAATACATTATTATTATTTTTATTCTAAATATTTAAGATACTACAAAAATTGTCTGAAATGTTCTCTCATTGTCAGTGAGGCCCAGCTGTTAATCTTTGGTTACTGATATAAAATTATAAATAAATAAATAACTTTTTATTTGATAGAGAAAACAAACCTAAATTATTAAAATTGTCTATTTTTTTTTCAATACCTATTATTACACTGCATATTGTTGTATTGCGATTGTACCAAAATAAATTGCCATGAAAAAAGCCCATAGGGACGATATATCTTTTTGATCCCCTCGCCCTTCGTTTGAGTTCCGGTTTAAATAACAACGAAAATCGCTAAATGAGGTAAAGAATAAATTGTATGTCACGTTCGAATAGTGTACCCAAGAATAGCGGTCGGGCAATATGTACGGCATTAGTCGTTTAGAAAGTGACGTACGAATGATTTCGTAAGTACGACCCTTGTGTTGTTTTGGTGTTAGGAAAGACGGAGAAGTGCGACAAAAGACAAACGCCCAGACATTTACGAGACATTAACTTTCTACGGTCGGCTAAATTATGTAGTTTCTAGAACAAATGCATGACACGCACATACACTTTGACTGGCGGGCGGGCGAGTTAAATATTTTGAGATTAAAATTTAAAACCAACCGTTTTAAAGAACTATCTAGTGGGGTAGGATAGTGGGTGAAACGTTTGCACTGTTCACCCCTCCAACAAAACTCCCTAGACATCCATTTTGTTTTTAATTTCGTTCATTTTGAAAAAAAAAAAATTGTATTTTCAGTGGTTTTTTTTCAAAATTGTTGTAATTTGGTATATTTTAACATAAGTCTAAATCAATTTTTATTTATTTCCCAATTATTTTTAGCTTTTAAATATTTTATAAGTATATTACAAGTAAACATAGTTAAACTATGCATGTGCAATTAACGATTGAACTAGTCTCAAATGTTATAATATAGGCAGTGACTAATCACTAGTATTTGTACAACAATTTTGAAAAAAACTTAATTATTATAAACCGAATGATGTATTAAACGGCACTATTTTGTTGGAAAAATTACAATTTTGTAGTTTTTCGTTTTGAATACACTTCTACACAATATTATAAAATTACTAAACATTTACCATTTTTAGTATTTTCTACAGCGCTATTAACATTAAATATGTATTTATTTAATTAAATTATTAAAATAAGAATAATTTTGAATAATTACTTATAAAGTTATCGAAGTTTTAAGTTTAGGACCGGAGGAATGGTGATGTGAAGTAATATTTTTATCTGCGTGAATTACCTATTTTTCAAGAGGTAGAGTGCGGTCGACGCACTCTACCTCTTGAAAAATATTGTAGTCACAATATTTATTTACTGATTTGTAAATTATAAAAAATATAATTAACAACTGTTTAAAAAAAACAATTATGCAAAAAAAATAATTGACAGTGGTTTTATTTTTATCTAATAATAATAATATATGTTGTACTGTAATTCTGTATTTTTCAAAAACATTTTCTTTATGTTGTTTTCATTTTATTGGTACTTTTAAGTAAACAAAATTTTAAAATGCAAAATATGCTGCATAATCGAAGCTATAAAAAATATGCGCAAACATGAAAAAACTCAAAATTTGCTTAACTAGGCAAAATAAATTTTGGAATTTGGTTTCTTAAAAATTTAATTCAAATTTGTAGCTCAATTTGCTATTTTTCAGACTATTCAGTTAAAACATGCAAATGCATGAACTAATAATAAACAACATATTAATATAAAAATAGTTTTTTAATTTTTTTTTTCTTTGGATGAGTAGTAGATTATGAGTAGTTGATTTATTCGGGAAGAGTAGACCTAGAACTTTTATTTTATACTTATAAAATACTTACTTTGTCTTAGAACTGGTATGATTATGGTAAGCCGAACAATTTCTGGTTGAGCGGATTCTTCTTCACGCAGGCGTTCCTTACGGGAGCTATGCAAAATTTTGCTCGGCGTTATAAAATACCAATAGATCAGTTGTGTTTTGACTTTCAAGTACAGCGCACAGAAAAAATGGACTCAGCGCCCGAGGATGGCGTTTACTGTTACGGTTTGTTTTTGGACGGAGCTCGTTGGGACAGGTCTAAGTGAGTGTTTACGGATACAGCTATTTTTTTTTTTTTTGGTATTCTACAGGAACCTAATGTTGTTGTCCATTTTGTGTTGCACAGAATGGTTTTAGAAGAACAGATGCCAAAAATTCTATCGGACGTTTTGCCGTTGGTGTGGTTTATACCCATCAGAAAAAAAGAGCTCGTCGAAGGGTACAGATACGTTTGTCCTATTTACAAGACGTCCGAAAGAAGAGGTATACTATCTACGACGGGTCACTCGACTAATTACGTTTTACCTATGTTGTTGGATACCGATAAAACTCCTTCCCATTGGATTTATCGCGGAGTAGCCCTACTGTGTCAATTGAACGATTAACCTGGTGTAAAATATTAATGAAATACAATTAAACGCAATTTATTCTTAAGATTAAATAGTTCTTTTTTTTAGTAGTTACATAAAAACAGTATCTATATTAATAAAGATTATGTTGCAATTGTTTAAGAACGTTTGATTTCGACGTTTTCGCTGATTTTTTCTGCCATGTTCTTTGCGGGTTCCGTGATCACCGGTAAAATGATCAGGACGGTTCTGTCTTGTTCTCCGGGTTTTGCTATTCGTATTACTGTGCCCTGGTTAGGTCCAGTTAAAATTTGTTTCTCATACTCGGGCTTGAACAGTTTTGCTATTTTTTTATTCAAAGCTAGTTGCGTTTGCTCCCGGCTATTGTCGTGTTCCCGTGATCTCTGATTTGGTGTGTTTTCATACCACAGTGAACTGTTGTCCAGTTCTTCAGGTTTTAATACACCATAGTTGGTCGCATGATGATCTTGGGTTTTTGATGGGATCCTTCTGTTTAGTTTACCGGATTCGTATAAAGACACTCTTGCTCCATTGGTTTTGTTTAAAACGGTAATTAATGCTGGCTTGATTTTGAGTTCATTGGCTTTTTTCGATGGGATACTATTCGCTTTTGCACGACTCTTAATTTTTTCCGAATTGCAAATTATGGTTTTAATCGCATCCTTATTGGCTGCTTCACATTCGGGCGACATATTGGAACCAGACACAACTGGTTTTACCGGGTCGTCAGATGTAGGCACCGGTTGAAGTATTTCACTGTTGTACGTTGGCTGACGTGTAGGTGCAGCTATAGTTACGAATTCCGGTGTAATATATGCTTCCTTTTTTTCACCACTAGGCGGAATATTTGTACTTTTATCGTCTTGAATAGTCGGTGACAGATTGGACACTTGATTCCTGCTAATTAATGGTTCATCTGTTACATAACTGCTGTTTTTGTCATCATCTGGTTTGGAAGTCGACGACATTGTAACGGTGTCTGGAATCAATGTAGTACTTAAAACGTTGGCTACTTTTTCTACGGATATTATCGTACGGTCAGATGTAAATTCGGTAGACGGTATCGGCTGTTCTGTAGATTGGACTGGTTCAGCAGTGTTTTTGGACACGGTGGTAGTTTCAGTTGATGGATTCGGAGTGGAAGGGTTTTCTGAAACGGATATATTTATTTGGTTTTCATATTCATTATTAGCTCTTTGTTTATAATTTGAGTTTTCTTCGTTTTCAGTTGTCTTCGTATCAACAGACAAGGTAGTCATTGAATACACAACGGAAGTCGGACTTGTAGATGTTTCGTACCGTGTAGTTGTCAGTAAAGGCGTCGATGGAAATATAACACTAGTCTCATCGCTCTTTGCGGTGTTTGAATACTCGGTCGTCGATGATATTTCTGTAGTCTCGATTTTCTTGTATGGTGTTGTTTTGGTTTCCGTTGTCGTTTCTTGGGTCGTAGTGCTTACATTGTCATTTTCTAGTCCAGTCGTCTCGTGTTTTGTACTTTGTTCAGAACTAATCGACGATATAGTAGTAAACATCGGTGTTGTTAATGAGATTTCGGGAGTAGTTAGATTAGGCGATTGCATTTTCCCATCTAATTCGTTTGGCGTTTGAAGGTCTTGGTAATTGACAGTTGGTTTCGTGTTGTCTGATGCCGGCGACGGAAGCGGTACGTTTAATTCGAAAATGTTAGACGGTGCCGACTGATGTACTTCACTTGGCGGTTGGTCAGTATTCGAGAGATTAGGCTGTGGAGTTGTTTCAAGTATTTTACCGATTCTCGTCGGATTTTTATTATCTTCTTCAATAGGATTTGGTTCCATAGGAACAGTGTTTTCTGTCTGGGGTTCTAAAGTTTGTACATGGATGTTATTTCCTGCATGTTGATTTCCGGTCACTTCAGGAATGTCCACCGCAGGTGCTTCTATGCCTCCGGTTTTGTCATCTTCAGCACTGTTGACGTTTGACACAATCACCGGAGTGTATGTTGGTTCTACCGGTGTTAAATAACTTGACGGTTTTAAGCCTTGTGATACCGGAATGTGTTCGTATCTATAGGGATAAGGTTGACTTAAGGGTACGTAAATGCGGTGGTGACTTTCTTCTTGGGGATATACTAAGTCCGGCATGGGTAATACTTGTACATGTGTTGTTAGCGGTACATAATTAGTGTATACAGCGTGATGGTAATGAGGATTTGTGAAAAATGGGTTTATTGGAAATGGAATAGGGGCCGCAGATTCTGGGTAACTTGGAACAATTGGTGGACTGTTATCCTGACGTTTTTTACTAATACGTTGTATGTGTGTCGACGGTTTTGTAGATGGTTGAACACCTATAGACTTGTAATTGTAAACAAATTTGTTGATCATAGCTTGCAGAATTAATTCTTCTTCGCCTGAAAAATATATTAATAAAAAATAATTTAAAACTACAAATATTGACAATGACCAATGTGATTAAAGTTTGAAATGATTTGCTTTGGGTTCATATCATTCAGTTTTAATACTTATTGGTGTTTTTTTAATATTTATAAAATACAATTTCTGAAACGAGAGATTAAAATATTTTTTTATTATTATTAACTTTTTTATGTGTACACATTTTTTTATTCAAATCTTTAACTAAGTTTTCTGCATGCCAAACTTTATGAAGTAAAGTTTACTAAAATGAGATACATTCAATTTATAGAGTTGAAATATCCAAGAACTTATACATAAAGTGTCCAAGGTAGTATAGTAGATGAGGAAAAGGGAAGCCAATTGCACGTGCCTCTTATGCATAGTTGTATACTTATAAAACTATGTATAAAAACAGGTAAATGGTAATAATAATTGTAAGAAAATTATTATTAATAAAATTAGTAATGATATTTTTAATATTATTCCACGTGTTGGATTATGTTAAACGTAAATAAAATATTGTGTTACACAATTACATTTTAACTAGGTTTTTATAATATTATTAGTTATTTTAATTTTAATTTTTTGTCTGTATACGTTTGTTTTTCGATATATTTTTTTCATGTTATGTATAGGTCTTTAGGTTTTGAGCTTTAGGTAAAAGAGGTTAAAATTATCCCTCTTTCTTCGTTGTCCATTTTCTTCTCTCCATTCTTAACTAAATAACGCCATGGCATTATACACTATAACGTTTGTATCTAAAATGCAAAAATTCTGTTTTATAGCTTCACATATTATACAGAACTGACCAGCTTTATTTTATTATAATACCGGCAACAGTATTATTTAGTTATAGTTTAATTAATAACATTTTATCATTACATTTTCAGTTCAAAAGAAAGTATCATAATAGTAATAGGATACACCCCTAATTTATTTTCGTGAAAAATGTTGCTTGGGCAAAAACTGGCTAAGTCTATAATTTGGAATTTTTAGTATTCAAAAATTAAAATTCAAACGCAAATAAGAAATATGATAATGTCCTATTTTTCACAAACGTATAACGACTGATAAAATCGTTATTTGGCTTAGATCGTTTCATCCATAACACCTTACAATTTCTCATTTTCGCAAATTATAGACTTAGCCAGTTTTTCCCGAGCACCATCGAAATGCTATGAGAAATTTGGCGATAAAAAAATTGAATCATGTAAAATATTATTTATGGTACCTTAAAATGATCTATAAATATTTATTTGTGAACATTTTAGCTCGTTTTAAATATTAAAATTTATAAGTTATGCTTGTTAATAGTAAAATTACAATTTTTTATTTGTTTTAATTTTTGCATTGTAGATTATTATAGTACAGATATTTAGTTTAATTTTAAGGACATACAAATTTCTTTGTTTCCTATCCGTTAAAAAAGCTGATAAATTTAAAAAAATTGTCTTTTTTTTAAATCGGGTAAGTCTTTTTTTACTAGCATTTTACCATTATATAACTTTTTAAGCACTGAACAAAAGTAAAAAAAAATATTCTAGGTGAATTTGAGATAAACCTAACTTTTCACATGACTACAAAGTTTTTAAAATAATAATTAAAAGTTAAATCTTTAGAAATGTACTTATACCACTTATACAAAACCTAAAACTTTATCATTGTGTAAAATTACATTAACAATATTTTAAGTTCTCGTTTAATTATTAAAAATCGTCGTTCCGTACTCATAATAATAATTGATATGATGTCCAAAAATACTTCCAATAAGTTTGGAAATAAATATCAGTATCAGAAATTCCCTAAGGGAGTTAAGGCGTATTTAAATATTGTATAAACTGTTTTTAAACTAATGTAAAGTAAACAGAATTAAAAAAACCCTTTAGCAAACTTTAAGTTTAGATTACGGCGAAAATATGATGTTTTTAAAAAGTTATTTGAACTTCTACCTGCATTAATTTTAATCGAACTGAATGTTACTTAAATTTACGACATTATTACGGTATAAATTTCCCCCGTGGCTAAAATTTAGTTTGGAGATTAGGTATTCTATAACTTTTTAAAATTAATTATGATTAAAAAAAAAGTGTCTGATCCAATAAAATGCATGATGATTACATTTAGACAGCACGGTGTTAATTTTTTTCCTATTAGATGTTATTTTATTAATATTGTTAAACAGATCACTAACTTATAATTTGCGTTTTTTTAAAGGTTCAAAACATTAAATTAATATGTATTTTTATTTAATTTGTAAACATAATGATTCACTCTTTAAAGTGGGGATTTAATTTAACATCATGTTTTATTTCATGCTTAGCCTTATTCGTTTAAAATGTTCTTACATCATGCCCCCCGCTCAAAAAAGTATGCCATAAATAGTAAAATAGTTTAACTAAAATGTTGTTTGCAAAATTTTTAAATCTGTTTTCTGCATAATATATTATTATCTTTGCTTTGGGCCAAATATCCGAACGGTAGTCTTAACATTCTTTGATAACTTTAATAAAAATACTAGTTTAATCTATACTTGAAGAAATACTTTTATAATAAACGTAAAACCTCTGACTTTAATAAAACGTAATAATATATATATTATTATTTATTACTTCAGCTACTGCTGTGTATTTTTGATTTATTTATAGGAATTAATGTTTCTCAATTTTTTTTTAGTCATAGAAAAAATGCTGATTTAGTATTTATGCTGAAGTTTCATTGTACATATTAAATTATTTGCTTCTACTATATTACTCAATACAATTAGCGGAGGTATTTAAGTTTTGATTTAAAATTATTATTATTTGTTTTAATTTTAAAACATAGACAGTTTTTAGCCTAATCATAAATAAAAAGAAAACGTCTTTTGCTATTCCATTTTCTTGTATGCATTCCAACGTTTTTTAATAAGGTGTTTAATCCCAGCGCAAAAACACGATGCTAGTAAAAAGAAAATATAATAAATAGTTTTACCTAATTACTCGCGGCCGTATAACATAATATTACTATAATGATGTAACTTACTGGTGTAATTATTGTACTCCTCTCCAGAAGCCTGAAGACCGCATAACACAGTTAACAGCAGAACCACTGTGTACGATGTGATATCCATATTTTTTTCGGTTTTAATTAATTATGCGATAAAAGTATAAAGTATTCAAGGCAAACGAAAACTACGATTCCGGTCTCTGTTTGGTTTTAATATTTTAATTGACACCCATCGCGTTACTAACACAACATTGGACGAGTGTAACTATTGTCCGTCAGACCAGACAGAAAAAAACTCCTGTCCGTTTTTGTGCGTCAGCGTTTTTAGAGAATTTTATTTATTTTGTTTGCTGTTTCTTTTTTTGCACGCGCTTATAAACATTGATGGATTGAAATCCGGACGTAAAATAATAAATAATTTAAACAATCCAACGGAGTAATAAACGCACTCATTTTTAGTTTATTTGTTTTCCACGTCACAGTATAACATTATACAAATTTCTTATTTTGGAAAACAACATTTGCATTTGTTCTACTTAGACGTGGTACACTTGTGCAGGTGTGTACTGGCTGCTATTATTCGATCATTTAAGTCAATTCAATTATTACGTGCCTGCATTTCAGTATCAAGAAAATGGTAATTTGATAAATGATTACCATTAATAAATGTAATCAGTAAAACATTATGATGTTAGTATAATAGTAGTAATACTAATGTAATAATTTTCAGAAAAGTAAACCCGACTGGTGCGGAAGGCAACGGGAAACCATCGCACCATTATCACTTCCCCAGGATGGCAACGCTCGTCTCTAGTAGAGCAAGAGTTGTTTGTTCAAACCGACCACCAAGGCCGTAGACTAAAAAAAAAATATATACACAGGGCAATTCTTTTATCATGAACCACTCAATATGTCATAGGGTTTAATAAGAAGTTACATTTTTTTCTTCATATTGTGGTTATACAATGTGATCTCAATTTTTCACAATTTTTTTTTTGTTTTTATCCCCGTCCCAACTTATTTTTTTTGATAGCAACTTTTGAAACTTAAGTGGTAACGTATATATTTTATTAACTTTTTAAATTGAGAATATTGTACTAAACATTTTGACTGGTCGATAACCATTTTCGGATAACTATTTTTGAAGTTATTGAAGTTTCAAGTTTAGGGCAGAAGGAGAGGTGGAGTGTATTTTCATTTTTAACCGTGGGCATTTCCCAGCCGCACTTCCACTACAATCTTAACTTTAAAACTCTTATAACTTAAAAAATAATTATCCGAAACTGGTTATCGACCAGTCAACATTTTTAGTAAATTATTCTCAATTTAAAAAGTTAATCAAATATAAACGAAATGTAATAGAAATTAGTTAAAAGAAATTTAATTTGTTATTAAACCCTTTGAGATATTGAGTGTTTCATGATAAAAGAATCACCCTGTATGTATACATATAATTATTAAACTAATTTATCAGATCAAATTGACTGGAAAACTATATAAGAGCTTTGGGCTTTTGTGAGTTGAATATGATACTTAAACCAGTAAAATTGTTATATACATATATACAATTTATTATTTACATATTTGTAATGAAGACTTGGGAAACGTTAAAGAAATTAAATTATTAATCATATTATGATTACAATTAACCATTAATAACTAATTTAATCAAGATTAATTTGTTGTTATCAATTATGAAAATAAATCGTGAAGTATTTTTGTTTTTTTTGAAAATAAAACAAAAAAATCCCTAATAGGTTGTGTATTATTATTATTAAGTGTAATAGCTTAATGAGGAACGTCATAGTAGAAATGTTTTTTTTTAGGTTTGTTGTTTATGTTTTGACAACCAATACGGAACCGTCCGATACATTTTTTCCTTAAATAACTTAATTTTTTTTTATAATATATAATTTATTCCTTTTATGAAAAAGAGTCTTCAAAATTAAAATATGTCCTACTATGTTTAAAAATGTGTTCTTAAATTCAGTAGTTCGATTTATTCAAAGCGTTTTATTAAAATAACGATTTTTTTTACCCAGGTCTGTTTTATAGTTAAAAAAAATACAGATATGTTTTTGGACTATTTTATATCCACCCTTACAGTAGTATTAAATCAAACATCTTAATTGTACTCTATCTAACATTCTAATCTAAAGGGTAACATAAAAGAGTTGACATTAATTAGTAGAAATAATTATCCCATTAGTATTAAACTATATATATTTTATTATAGGTGATAACCACAAAAATTTAATTGTTTTGTTCCTGGTTGTAATATTGCATAACCATTTCACAACAAACATATCATGTGTGTGTGTGTGTGTATGTAAAACACGACACTTCCGACTGCCAATTTTAGTTGATACTGCTACGCTGTAATTAGACTCTTTTTCGCAATTATAATTACTACACAAGATGTTATTCAAAACTAACAAATAGTCAGTGCGTACTTTACACGGTTATATTATTTCAGAAATAACTATCAATATAATTATAATTTGTTTTTCTAAAATAAATAAGGAAACAAAACAAAAAAAACCTCCTCAGTTTAAATTAAATAATTAAAATTGATTAAAATAATAAATATTAATATTATTGTACTATAATTATTGAAGACATAATAAACACGGCGTACTCGCAGTTATTTATAAACATTTGAACTGCTGAAATACATAGAAGTTGGTTTGTGCATGACCTCATTAGAGCTGTTAATTAATAAAATTTTTGTTTCGTAATCCTATTAATCGACAACAATCTTTCCTTTGTCAGTAGTTGTTGATAAAGCTATAATACCTGTTGGCTGTTACGTTCCATTCAAATATATCAATATACAAATAAATTCAATAATTATTGGAAAGAAAAATATTTACATTTCTCAAAAACTTATGTTTTCATGATTTTTATTGATTTCACGAAGACAGTCCTTAAAAAAATATTAAACAAACATAATCATGCATTAATGATTTGGAAGTTATTTGCCAAGCCAAATGTTTTTAAGTCTAATACAATGCTGACTTATTGAAATATTTGTAATGCTGTACTGGCTTTATACAACACCGATAGCCTTAATCCTATTTGGTAACCAATATGGATAACCAATCGAGTAAAATAAAAAAAAAAGCCAGTACAGTGGGCCGGGGCATAGAGGGGACGGAGAGGTCACAGGTCTACAGATTTTATTACAACTGAAAGTGATAAAATCACTTTTAAATGAACGCTTCGATGCGATTCTGTGGATAGTATGTTCAAACCAGTTGTAGTGGTTTAGAAGACATTGTAAGAACCAGCAATGATGTACTTACAATTTAATATTTAGTCTTGTGCAGGGTGGAAACGATAAGGGTTGATCGTCTGTCTATAAAAATATACTGTCATAGTTATCCATACATCGTAAATTCATCCCATTTTGGGGGTTTTTTCTTAATAAAAAAAAAATTTGTCTACAAATTTTTGAGAAAATTGTAAATGTTATAGTTCCATTTTAGATCTACCTTCGGTCTAATTTTCAGATCTAAATCTTTAAAACTTTGCTTGAAAAAGTGAAATAAAAAAAAAAAAATTCTATCCCTTCTAGGGGAAAGGGCTTATGATATTTTTTTGGTTTGTTAATGTTTATCGATAGTACTATGTTTGGAACTTTTTCGACTATTATTAAAAAAGTTATAGATTATCGTAATTTTAAGTTGAAAAATTTGTAATTTTTTTGGGCGTTTTTCTCAATTTTGGCCCAATAAAGTACTTTTCAGGTATGATTTCTGATCTATAGAGTTGCTACACAAAGAAATCGGTTGAGCAGTTTACGAAATATCGTGGGTCCAGACACAAAAAAAAAAAAAATATAAACACATCATTGCAAAAACAATACCTTCTCTGCTCCGCAGCAAAGCTAAAACATAGGACGTGTACAAAGAAATCAATGTTTAAATGAACAGTAACTAATTAACACAAACGGAAAGTATTGCAGATGTGAAAACTTAAATAAAACGAGTTTGAACTACTTCTACAAATTAACAGCAAAATTGAAAATCATTATCGTCGATCGACGGCACCTAAACAGAATCTAAAAAAATAAATTTTACTGGCCTTCAACAAAACTATTAGATGCATCTTCTATTTTTTTTTCTCGTCATCCGGAACATCCTTGAAAAAATTTCAAAGATCGTTAAAAAAACTACATAATATTTTTTAAGTTTTAAAAAAAAATATTTTAAAAACAAATAATTCTTTTCAATAATTGTTTAAAATAATATTTTTTAATATTGGACAAATATTTTAAACTACAATTTTAGCGAGAATTCTTATATTAACTATAGAAATGTGTCAATAATTATTCTTAGATATTTAAAATGTTTTATAGTTTTAAGAAATTGTTGTTTTTATTAATATTGATTGATTTCCTGCAAAATATGATTTGTACAAAACGCTGAAATATAAATTATACTGAGATTTTAACTGGTGCAATTAAATATTATGTATTATTATGAACTCTAGGCGGTTTTCGACGGCCAATACCAATTGTGAGCAACTTAAGACTGGATACAAAAGATATTAAATAATTAATATGTATATTTTTAGGTTGAAATTGGTTTTTATTGCACGATCGATAAAAAAAAGCACACGTGGCTTAATTAAGCAAAAACTTGTTAAGCGAGTGGAATTCGAACTTAAGTTTAAAAGTAAATAAGTTCTTACTTAAAAAACGTCGAATACAAGAATCGTGTTTTGGAGGCTTATTGGTTTAAGAAAAGCTGCGTGTAACTAAATGTCAACTTTTAATTTCCAAGTACAAAGTTTGTACGATTTCTGATCGATAAATTGTGGCATGTTTTTCAATCAGCTGTTTGAAAAATGCTTGTGAACCGACAAAAAAAACATTATTTGTTTATAGCTAATCCAAATTCTCAGAAGCGCACTAAAACAAAAATGTACGAAGCAAAGAATTCCATTGGGATTTGATATAATATATTTTGTAGATTATGTATGTAGAGAAAAAACATAACGCACGTAAGTCAAAGCAATTATATTATGAAATTTATTGAAACTTTTGCATAAGTTGTTATTTTGTTCAGTTTACAAAACTGTCGAATGCGTTCGAGAAATACAACAAAGTGAATGAAAAAATAATATGCCATTCGTTTTTTTCATTAAGAACATTTATTATACTTTATTCAAGAAAAATGTACTTTAAACATTATATTTTTATATTTTAGATGAAATAAATTTTTTAAAACTTAGTTGTACTATGCAGTGTGTTCTAAAAAACCTACTTGCAATGTTGTATCGACATTTTGCAGTTTTTTATTTTTATGGAAAGTCATTTTTATAATGTATAACAAATTATAACATTTTAGTGTTTGTAGAAACCATTAAACATAAGAGAAACATTCGAATAATGAGACAAATCTTAATAACATTAGTCACATAACATAAGTCCTTTAAGTTATAGTTCTAGACGAGTAAACACTTCGCAAATATTATATTTTAGATTATTGAGAATGTTGCTGGATTGTTTTCAATAACATTTCAATTTATTAAGAAATTTACGAGATTATTTATAAGAGTTGATTGTTATGTACAGAGTAAATGTGGTGCTGAGTTTCTGGGAATAAGTAATATTCTACGGTGTTTGTTGGATTGGAGTTGCAACATCTTAGAGCGGATACAAGTTACAGACAGTGTACTTAACACGAGTACACAAGAAAAAAGTCTTAATTATTTTGACTTGACGCTGTTGTCAATATTTATTGCCGCTATATAATTTGTGTGTTAAGCTAATGTTTGAAATTATTATTACTTAATTTTTGTTAAAGATAAACGAAATTGCTCTTATATCAAATGTAAGACCTGCGCAGGTATTGAATTGAATATTATAATTATAATTAAATATCATGTAGTAGGAATTGTAGTATTTGAATAAGTTTTTATTCAAATGGTCATTTAAATAAATACAAGTATTATTCGAGTGTAAAAATATAAGTATGTTTGAATAATTTGAATTGTGTTTTTTAAATTTCACTGATTTAAGTTAAGTAATTATTTTATTATATTTTGAATAATTTGTTTTGTGATTTATTTGAAAAATGTTATTTTAATAAAATAGAGCAAATTACTATTATTAAAATAAAATTGTACAATCTTATTATTTCAATTAATAAGTATTCGATCTGTTTTAGTTGTTATTCAATTTGTTAAATTAAATTTTGTCGATCTCTGCTGGTATTGAATTTCTGTTAGATTTCTAGGATTATGATCCGCTTAATAAGGCCCTTTGTAGCTTCGGCAAGTTTTTTTTCTAAAATTACAACATATCCTCTCAAGTGTAAATGAGATAATTTTGTAACATTTGCCAGCACAGCTACCGAAGACTGTCGTTTTTTTTCTGGAGCCTCCCTGGGGTTAAATATTTTCTTAGTATTTTCGTTTTAAGACCCATCAACTTCTATTCATCTCCACAGTATACATATTTCATATGCATATATGCATTTATGAGATGCAAGTGAATACCATACAGCTATTTTGTCTGCTCAAACAGCGCAGTGGCTTGTTTTTAGAAGAGTATACGTCCTTCATTGTAAAATATTTTTTTTACAGCATTAATTCTTAGTTAAAATGCATCGTACATATTATTTTACACAAACGCTTTAAATTTCCTACCGTTTTAATTCCGTCATATTTGAAAAAAATCCCTTTTTTTACTATACCATTCATCACAGTTTCAAAATCCATTGGTTGAGAACGTTGTGTTTCGTCAAGATTTTTTAACATTGTGAAATGAAATAACATCATATTAAGAGTTTCTTTTAGTATAATAACAACATCTTCCCTATTATTTTTTACAAGGATAAAAAGTTTATATTATAAGAAATGTATTTGGGAATCCTTATTTAATTCCAATATCTAAAAAGTGTTACTCGCCTACACGTCCTGCAAGCGTTTTGGTGTATATCAATAGACATGTTTCAGCATTCCACTCACAAAACTTTCTACCGTAACCGTGAACATTAATTTTGTTATAAAAAAACAAGAAAATGGCATTGCTGTGCACTTTTACCTTTAATCCATGTTAAAATAAATGTTCTACCATTTATCAATTTGGTAGATACGATTCTGTTTTGGTATATAGTGAAATCATGAAAAATATATTATAATGCGTACCTAACTCAGTGAAATAATAATTCATAAATAAAAAGAAAAAAAAATTGAATAATTATACAGAGAATGTCGAATTAGACCTTTTTCTTTAGGCTGACGATGGTAAATATATATAATATTCATTTTTTGTGCATATTTTACGCAGCGAGAAACGTGTATTTTATCATAGCTAGACGCTAATGGCCAGAGACATAATGCATTTATGGTTGGTAATTTTTGTTTTGAATTTCGCTCACAGTAAGTGTAGTTCCTGACAAATGGTTACGGGTTTCCTCCCGTCGACACGACCAATGCCAACGCCACTGGAACCGTAATCTATCGGCATAATTACATTATCTACCTTCCGACTTATAATATATTTTATTTTATTACTGTAATAATAAATTTCCAGGCGCTTTTATTAAAATAATTATGATTTACAGTGCATATTCCTTCTCTATTAAAAAGATACTATTAACAGCGATTGTATATATAATATTAAAAAAAAAAAAAAATTAGAGATGCGTCACCTTTACTTATTAAAACCAAGTTATTTTATGCATATATGCTCAACTACTCGATATTATGAAAATGTAAAATAGCCGGAGTATGACTAAAACTTAGGTACAGTTCATTCATTATTCGTATTTGTATTGCGCAATTTCGGAAAACAAATATTATTTTAGTTGAAACTGATTGTGATAATTGATATTAGTGTGT
Organism: Adelges cooleyi; assembly: GCF_023614345.1. Taxonomy (NCBI): domain Eukaryota; kingdom Metazoa; phylum Arthropoda; class Insecta; order Hemiptera; family Adelgidae; genus Adelges; species Adelges cooleyi. Next base: position 5,101,064 of record NW_026095751.1, read on the forward strand.
ACAATATAATATGTACTAAGAGCCGGGCTGGAAAATTCGAATTGTTCATCAAACCCGTTCTTAATGCTAAATCTAAGTTATATAATTTTGGTATTCTCTACAAATTGTATCTAATATAAAATGTTATGTAGAATCTAGAACACGTTTTCAATTAGTTTTACACACAATTTTTTCTTAGGAAATAGATTCAGATAGCTTATATACTAAGGTTTTAAAAAAAAGGTTAGATGTTAAAGATTTTGAATGACATAACTTGAAAAAATAATAGATTATTCGGATATTTTATTGGAATAAAGCAATACTCAAACTTAGTAAATAATACAAATATTATTTGTATTTAAAAATTATTTAGAAATAATATGTTATTTGAAATCAATTTTTATTAAATTTTATTATTTGAATGTTCATTTTAATAATTTGTTTATTCTTCTTATTATTAACATTTTCATTTAATTAAAAAAAATTAAGACATGAAAATTAAAAATGTAGTTAAACATATTTTTACCTGATAATTAAATTCGTTTACGTTTGTCATTTGTTTTTATTACTTCGATATAAATTCAATTAAATATAAAATACAATTTTTTCTTTGAGTTTTTTGTTGAAATACATTTTTGTTTTTAATAAATATTTGAAATTTTGTATAAATAATGTTCTGGTTTTCTACTAATAATAATATTCGAAAACAAAATACATCATATTTGAGCAAAATTTCACAATGGATAGATTATAATATCATTTAAATTTTACTTCATAGCTAAAAATTGGTAACTATTTTTTTTCTTCGAACTATTTATTGGAGTACAAATTTTAAAATTGTACTCGATTTGTTTTAGTTGTAATTCAATATTTAATTAAATTTTGACCGACTCTGGTTATAATTAAATCAACCAATCTCTGTGTCGCGTTATTCCATGACTATAAGCGGACGTCAAAAAAAGCTTTCAAGCCAAAAAGTGGATTTATTTATGGACTCGAAGTATTTTCATCAATGTAGGTATTGTCCTACTGTCGATCGCCATCAGGTACACGTGTATGCCAGACGAATGACAGTAGTTTCCATAACTTTCAGGATGAAGCCTCGTTTTAATTAGTATAGGTATCATTATCGAGTTTGCCAAATTAATACAGATTGATTTTGCATCCCAATTAGTTAACTGATCGAATATCGTTGGAAATTAAATTTTATAATCAGAGCTAAACATGTCAAATTTATCAACTTGCACGAGAAAAAAACCAATGCTACAATCTTTTAAACGGATAATTGAAAATAAACCGCGGACGTGCGTCCACGAAGTAGATACATCTTTACATGCCTACTTCGAAAGATGGCTAGCGTACTCTGTGGCATTAATTTTAACAGAAAATAAGGTATGAATGTATTTGTTTTAACGTTTTGAGTTATTCGTACGGAAGAGTCAACCGACTGAAGTAAAAACGGAAAAACAATAGCTAAAGGACTTCAATGGAAAACGTGCACATTCAATTCGAAACTGTTTTTGTTGCCGCGACGTACAAAATTGTAAAATAAATATATATATATATACATTTTAGCTTCGATGCGTAGCTGAGAAAGTTTTGTTTTTAAAATAATGTGTTTTTTTTTTAGAGTGTCTTAACCCACGATGGCTTATATTTTAGGTGTAGTTTTAGGGCTTAATTTCTAAAAACTAGACTAAAGGTAGATCTAGAGTGGAGTTATACACATTATATAAATTTTTCAAAAATCTGTAGTCAAACTTTTATAATATTAAGTAAAACAAAAAACAAAATGGTAAAGTTACACTTTGTAGTAGTTTTCTGGTTTCTATGGGACATTGAATCAACAGTCAACAGCTGGTATATGAAAAATGTTTCATTGTGTTGTTAACTATAATATATGGGAAACAACGGAGGTAAATTATTGTAGACAGACGATAGACCGTAATCATTACAACCTTTATTACAATAGTAGACCCTATTCATTACAATGCATTTATCGATATTTGTATTTTTACCATCTATACATTCGTACTGAAACGCTTATTTGAGGTGTTTTTTTTTTACTTTAAGCCATAATGATTCAGGTGACTCTCCTCCCCCAAGTATGCTGCGTTCACACTATGCCCCGACCCCTTTTAACTGGCTTTTTTTGGTTGATTTAATTTTAATTTTATAGTTTTTATTGTTTTCGACAATGATGTAATTTTAAGATAATACAACACTCTATTTTTGATTGAGTACAATAATATAGGCAATTTTTTTTATAAAACGAAGGCAAAATTTGTAGATTTGTATATTAAAAGAAACAACAGCTATGTTAATCTTATAAGATAATTTTCATAATTAGTACTTGTTTCCGATTCTTTCAAACGAATTTTTCCAATTTTCTTTTTGTTTAAACATTTTTAGAATTCAATGTTCTATAACACGGTTTTTAATAATTATATCAAAAATCGCCCATTACAAATGTTAATAAAGTTTTGATATTTAATTTTAAATAAATGAGTTTTTATACCAAAACTACCAATTTAAAAAAAAAAGAAAAAGGGTGACAGAAAACTATTGTATATTTTAAACGTCATCGTGTTTTGAGGAATTTACTTCAATAAACACGACCAAATTACATGATTGTTGACGTTTGTAGATCATATTTGATTTAACGATTATTGTCGCATAAACACTATACAGGGCGTTTAACAAAATACACGATTATTTTCTATGAAAAAATGGACAACACTTTTTAAACGTTCAATATTTTAGTTTGATCTTTAAGTACAGTATTAAAAAAATTGGAAATGTATTGTTTTTTTTTTAATTTGTAGGGCCTTATTTATTGCGATATAATTTTTGGTATTACGAAAATGAGTTAAACACTGTATAAGTGACCACAATAGATCACTGTTTAATGTAAATAGGAAAGTATGTTTACATTAATCACTAATTTACAGAAAGGTAAGTTTTGTGAGAATCGCCAAAATGTAGAAATGGAGAATTTAATAAAATAAACAATATATCTAAGATGTATAATACATTTCTTTTAATAAAATATGAGCTAAAATCAAATGCTTCATTGTACTTACTAAATAGCCTAAGTAATTGGTATTATTTAGTTTTTTTTCAATTAGAATAACTGCCAAAAGAAAGTTGCACATAATGGATAAGTGAACTTAACCATACAATTAAGAATATAAACTTTCAACAAACTTTTCAACATTTTTTTAAAGGGTTCATTAGTTAAGATATTTTAGAGCTTACAAATCAGATGTTATATCCAGATAGTTTTAATGAATGAAAACTAAAATAAGGTTCTTGCATTCAACGAATAAGTTAAATATTTAGACAATACAGTTATTGTTAATAAAATATACTAAGTTTTAACAAATGCGATATACTTAATTTTTTTTTGGCTATTTATTCGTTTCACACATTATTAAAGACTCGCTTAAAAGAAGACTTTATTTTTAGAAATGATGTATTTATTAAACAATAATTTATACAGTATTTATTGTTCTATAAAATAATTAATTTAATTTATACTATAGCCTATAATACAATCATTATCTAAGATTCAATTTCCTCTCTGGATACATAATAGGAGGAGAAAAAAATGCAAATGCAGTTTAGATATAAAATGCTCAGAACAATATCTGGCACAATATACATACCGTGTGTTGTTTCATTGTCATGCTTCAAACATATCAGATGACAATATTATATTTTCTAACTTTTGTACCAAATTAGGCTACAAATTAATGTAGCAGTGGTGAGCACTAAGCATTAATACTTGATACTTAAAATGTGCCAATAAATGTTTAATATTTGATATCTTTAATTTAGTCATTGATCAGTAGGTATCATTTATGTATATGTACTTGAAATTGTATATGTACACCAGTATGCCCATTCTTGCACACGGCTAACATATTTAGTCTGGATCCTTAAAACTATCATCTTACACCTTGAGTCATCAATTATAATTAGGTTAGACCTCTTTAAAAAAAAAAAAAATGTTATGTATAGTAAAGTGCATGGGACGTGGGTTATGCTGCATACGTAATACGTTTTATTGTTAGTATACTGAATTTTACTTAAAAATATCCAAAATGATAGTTGATTTAGTCAAGCGGTTTTTCATTATTTATATTGTATTATAGTTTTATTGTTTTAATATTCTATAAAATGTAGGTAAAGCAAACGGGCTAAGCCTTGGTAGGACTTACATAAATGGTTCTCACGTGTCGTTTGCCTTTCAAAAGCATTTTAGGGTACGGACCGTGAACCGTTAGGGTCTTTCAAACAATTGCTTCCCTGATTAGTTTTGTAACATCAATATTATGTGGTTTATTGATAAAGCTAACTACCGCTGGTGCAGCGGTTAGCCCTAGAGTTAGAAACAATGTCAGCGGGTACGTGGTGTGCACACAGTAACAATAGTCTCAAACAATTGAATAAGAATATGGTGTTTTCTTAATTCCCATACTAAGAATCAAGCCTTATAGTGATCTCTCAACCATGCTTACGTGTACTTAGTTCGCAGTACAATATACACCTCTTCGGGTGAGCACTTTTCGAATGAATTACAATTTTTCAAAGTAACAAAATGTTTACAGCTGTTTTTGTTTCGAGCGTGAACAATATTTCGCATTATTCGCGAGTCAAAAGAACGCCAACGTTTTCGGAAATAGAATACAATGACGCGGAATTCGTTTAAGAAACATTGCGCAAAACAAATACAATATAAGCACAAACCCATTGTATTGTGGAAACTGTTGAACAAATTACTTTAAAAATACTAGTAGCGTAAAAAACGAATAATTCGTGTATACCAAGTTGAGGAAAAAAAAGTGTAAATAAAAACTATGCCGTTAGCATTTTTTTACGAAACGTTAAAGTCCACAAGGTTTAACTTATATTTATTGATTAATGTATTAACATTTCGTTTACTTACAATATTTCCGTAAACCCAAACGGTAGACGCAACTGTGAGAAATTTAAATTATTGTCTGCAAACAACTACAGCGACGATGTCACAATGAGGAGAGAAAATAATTTCCTGGAGCATTGGAACTTTAATTAATGATTGCATTTCTTATTATAAACAATACAATACAAGGTATTTCAAGGTATATTTCTGTTGGAGAATTGGAATCTGGATTCTAATTTGAATAGCTATTTTCTGCGTTCGTTAGAAATACGGCGTACTAATTATATACATCTGAGATCAATGGCAATTTAATATTGGCTATTTTATTTAATTTTTGTACAGACGAAGTATTCTATTAATAAAACACATATTCAAGTAGGGTATACTCTTGTATGGTATTTTCTTCATCAACTCATCTTAAGAATATAAGCATTGTAAGTAGAAAAATCAATATTTTCGTTTACACACACATTTCTCATAAAACATTTTTTTAAAAATGTTTTATAGATAAAACTTTTTTGTTTTAATTAAGCCTTAATATGATATTATGTTCCTTTAGTGTTATATTGCATTTAGAAAAATATATTATGAGTAAAATACATTATTTCACGCCATTGTTTTTTTGGAAAAAATCAAGTATTTTAAAAAATCCCTAAAACTCCAGTTTTAAAAATAATATTGATTATGTTGTATACTTTGTACTATAAACATTTACTATAATACATATAAACTATAAACTAATTATTAAACTTTTCTTACATTTATTTCATCTAGTGTGGAAAACCTAGTAAGTTACGACAGCTGAGACATAGCATAGCATAAGAATGTGGACAATTTCATGCGAGCAACGCCAACAATGTCGAACACACAACGGTATTTTCTGTTAAACCTTCTGCTCGATGACCTATGAATAAAAATACGAGGAAGAAACTTTTAACCAAATTTTCGATGCGAGCAAAAAATTAAAAATGCGAATTTCGGAAATTATTTTTTAAGCGCATTGTGACCAAAGAGATCCAACCTTTTTGTTAGTATCCTTTCCCCCTTTGAACCCTTTCTTCAAATTCCACTCTGTCCTCTCCTAGGGATTCTTCTCTACGGATTTTACCCACCGAAAAGGTCCATCGAATAATAAATTCAAAGTACGTGCGCTGGCGGTCAGTCCCTTTTCCTTTTGTGTATTCAAATGTCGTCGCGTTTAGTTATAATTTCGGTTGGAAATATAATTTTATTTTTTGTTGTGTGTGTCTATCTTGCTCTCACGCTTTCATTGTTTCCACACTAACTGGAGACAATGTGGCATAACCTCTGCAGGGATTCGGCGACAAAAAAAGGAAAAATAATCAACAACAAACGTTCATGCAAATGGGAACAATAGTACACCTAAAAATGCGTCTCTTGTTAAAAAAAAAATGTAAAAATTATCATTAAACAAACATCGTTATAACTAACATATTTTAATAATATGTTGGTAAAAAAATAATTACCGAACATTTTCATGTTGAAATATTTTAGCTAAGAATAAAATGATGAATCCTTTTAGCAGTAAAAGATTTATGGTAAAAAAAAATGTATCCTTTTTGATATTTAATTATTTTACATTAATAATTTAATAAACCTATAATTATACTTCAGTTGTGTTAATTGCCTACTTTAAGATTTTACTTATGGTCATAGTCTAGGATTTCTCGCTAGGGAGACCTAAATCCAATTTTTATGGTATATGTATAGTTAAAAACATCGATAAATTTAAATATAAATTATTAACAAATAAACTTAGACAGGAATATTATATCAGAAAAAATAATAGTTGAAAAAGAATATAATTTTTTATACGATCAAAAAAATATTTGTTTTTTATAATTATAATGGTAAATCAAAAGTTAAGTTTTTATATTAAGTAGCTATATAAAAACAACATACTTAAATGAACTCACCTGCAACTAGCAAAGAAGACCGAAGTTGTAATTAACAAGTTGCGGATCGGACATACTTGCATAACTCACAAATATTTGAAGACTTACATAGAATCCTTAATCAGTGAAGCTTGCAGTGCATAAACGGTAAAACATCAAACACTTAATAGACATATAAGTAGGAAATATGAATACCTCAACATTACTAAAGTCCTATCACTTTTCTAGGCCCTGACCCTTCAAATATCAAGAAAATTCATTCCTAGAAAAAACAGGACTTGACTAATTATTTAAAAAATAATTTGTATGTATTAAAAAAAAAAAAATACAACTTTGTAGTAACCCTTGTAGAATGGCCTTTGCTGTCGCCGGTTTATTTATAATAATAAAAAAATATAAAGCATAATGTGATATATTGTAAAATAAAAAATACGACTATGTTTTAAATGTTTGTTTTTAATTATTAAACATTTTGAATGCGATGACCATTCAAGTATTAACTATAATGTACAATAAAAAATATTTATTATAGTCTTATAATGCGTTTTTTAAATGTCATTTAGATCTAGGTTTTCAATAGAGTTTATGTTTTACCGTTTTATTCTAATATTTGAGCTTTTAAACTCGAATTCGTAATCTTTAAAAATGTACTTATTTTATATACTAAAATTGTAACGATTTTAGTAGCTATTAGGCCAAGGGCTGTTAACAACAGCTGCTATTGTACTGATGCAAGATTTAAAATGTTAATTTAAATATAACCGGACTGCTTTTGGTATAATATCTTGACCATTTGCACGAAACTGAAAACTTAGAAACAGCAGAAAGTTTATAAGACAAGAAGTATCTAAATTTCAGATACCGTACCTAAATATTTTGATCTATAGTATTTGTAGGACGAAGACCGTATAAGTGCAATGAAACTATACTCCTTCGCAAACTTAATGAACTTTAAGCGTTTGATATTGATTTAAGGCTTAACTTTAGTTCATTAGTGCGTTTATTTTTTAATCAGCTATCAATTTTTTAACTTGCAAAATTTAAATTAAATCTTTAGTTAACACGTAAAACATGAGTTGGTAAATGAAAATAAACTGTTTCAGTATATGCCATAAAATTCTGATTGGAAATTTCTATTTACAATAGACTCATTCATTTTTAAAAAAATTTTAAATTGACAAACGAGCGAAATGACATTTTATTTTATTTACTGTGGGTTGTAGAATACTGTTCTACTTTTTAAATTATTCTATTGACATCTTTATCAGTTGTCACATTGTCTGCTAGGTTTATGGTAGAGGCGATGATTCATCGCCTGATTGTCCGGTCTTTTGTGAGTTTTGAAGGGCCGATAATATAGCTGGGTTTATTCCCAGTTAATGTCTGATGAGGTGAACTAAAGTGCACGTGCACTACACAGAAGAGTGCTTAGTGTGGGCGAACCAAAATACACACCAGTAAATGAGAAGAAAAGGTCGACGACGTAAAAATCGATTCCACACAAGTTTCGGTAAGTAAAAACCGAACATGAAGACTTGAACAAGAGTCTCTAACTCGAACTGCTAACGAGCTTTAATTAAAGATTTTTTTTCATTTTAACTAATTGTTGTTTGACTGCCCAAACTATCCTTCAAAACTTATTATTACCGAATAATATTTTTAGTTTTTTTTTCCATGAAGCTGTTAATTATATTATAAATACAATTGCACGTATAGCAAACATAAAAAATACGTTTTGACGAAACGTCATTAAAACTGAAATAATATAATTAAATACATTATCATAGAAAAATATAATTAATAATAATATCTATATTTTCTTGGAAAACACAGCAATGAATAAATTTAAGTTTTACCTTCTTGGATTAAGACAACAATTAAAATTCTAATTTTCAAATTTTAATCTTTATACATTGGGTATTTATAACAAGGACCATCTAGTAAAATTACTTACAGCTTTTACCTAATCTAACCTAATCTCATTTATTCAATAATACATAGTTCTAATAAAAATAAGGATTAAATGTCACTTATTTATAGTATAAATGGCAATAAAGTTTAATTTAAAAAAAACTAATTTAAGAAGAATATTATGATATTTCCTATAAAATAAAAAAGTTCATCGTTTTTTAGTTTTTTAAAAACTTTGTTTGAGAATACTCCCGTTTACAGGTTTATATATACGACTTTCGACCTATAAAATCCAAACTGTACAGTTGGATTAGACTTTCCGGTAAGATTTCATAGTAGCAATATAGCAATATGGCAAGTACATATAGCAAGTACATAAGATAGTTTGGAAATTTAGTTATTTCGATAAACATTTAATACCCATAATTTACAAATTCAAACATATCTTTATAAAGTATATACTCCTTATAGTTTGGGAAGTATGTTAGTTTAAGTTTTCAAATATATTGATCCTTGTTTAAGCAACAAGAAAAAAAACCAAATACCTAATTAAAAGCTTAAAGTTCCACTCTATGTGAGTGATGAGTTACTGTTTTCTCAGAATTATTTTTAACCCAATATGAAAATTAAAAATAAATGTACGTTTATTGTTCTAAAAATATAACTTTAGCTGTGTATAATTCATTTAAGATATAAAAAAAAAAATTATTTATAATTATCCTAAGTTTATGCACGATACTTTCTATATTGTTAGAACAAAAACAATGCAATCTGATCTGAAGATATTAATTGTTCTTCAAAATTGTTGGCTAGTCAAAAATGTATTATACTTTTTGAATTTACACCTTTTGTTGAATGTTATATTTTATTTAGCCCTTTCAGCGTTAGCTGTTTTATCTTAAGCTGTAAACGTTTAAAACTGTAAATTTAACTCGAGAGAGGTGCTGAAATAAATTATAAAAAAAAAAAAATTGAGTCGTGATAAAGGAGGTATAAAAGGTTTTGTGTTGTGCTTTGGACAATGGTCCTTCGGGTCGGATTAACAAAGTTACTGCGTCCGCCCCACGATGAGAATTATCAAAATCCACCTCTCCTCTCGACGATTCTCCGCCATTATCATAGTGGTCTAGTAATTTATTACCTACTCTATTGTCATATTACTGCATAAATACACCGCCATACACCGGCGCAGGCACATGATACCTTTATTTTCAGCGGTATAATAATTACTCTTATATAATTTAACAGCCGGAGTTGTTCTCAAACCACAGAATTACATTCAAATCGGATTAACAAGAGCCGAATGAAGGGAGTATTTTGTCGATGTGAGGACGGTAGATTTCACAGAGGAATCATAAAGTGTAAACCAGACAACAGTTTTAGAGGTAATATTATGTGTATGCGGCGTTGTGTAAGAAATATGTATTAAGTTTTCCGCTCGATGAACCGCGTTGATTTCTAATTTGTTTATTATTAACAAATAACAAAGCAGACGTAATTTCTATTCTGTGTCTGCTTTTCATTTTGTAATATTTTCTTTGTATTTTCATCCGAGTATTTCTTAAGAATTTTATTCTTTGAAAAATTTCAACGCATTATAATATATATAAAAATAAAATTGGACGTCACAATTTTATATTTTCCCTTCAAAACTGATGATAAAACGTTCGACAATATATAAAATTCTTTGACAATGTTACATTTTTTTTCTACTTAACTAGTTAAATGAAGGTACATCCTTTACCGACAGCTGTAACGTAAAATTTGCGTTTGTTCGCATAATAGAATATGTTCAGTGTACATGCTATGTAATACAAATCTAATACCAGCAGTACAAATCCAATACAGCAAAACCGAATTTTTTTTTAAGTTTCATAAAAATATTGTAAACGTATTTATACACTAGAAAAGTATTTCCCAACGAATTTACGCGATGTGTTAGAATTTTTAATATCATTTTTAGCTGTAATTTGTATCTAATAATTAATAAACTATTGAGCGCAGTACGAAATCGGGTAATTGGGAACAAAACAGAAATGGAGATAATACTGTTGTTTAATAACTGAGATTGTAAATAAGAAATTTTAATATTTTTCATTCACACTTGCTGTATTATAAAATAAGGGTTTTTATCCGTTTATTATACAAAATAAATAATTAAGTTTTTTGAGTTCCGATTGGACATTTTATAATATACTGTAGTTATTACAAAAGAAACGAATCACTACAATTTTTATTAGTAAAAAAATATCAGAAACGTATATAAATAAATATGGTTCATTTTTTTATCAAACTATCGCAGTGTTAATTAATACCGAATTTCTAAAAACCAATTTCACTTTCTCTACAACTTTCCAAAAAATTCAGATAAAAAACGTTAATTTAGTTTTTAAAAATACGGAACTTGAACCGAGCTCCCTTAAAAGTTTTTACCAAAAAATAATCATGAAATTGAAAAATAAACTCTTCAACAAGACTCGGCATAAGTCTTGATCTTTTTATTGTTGTCAACATCGTGTTTATATAATATAAACATGTATAACAGACATTTACAGAACTCTAGTTTTTGTTTTTACACGAACAACGGCATGTGTAACGTGTTCTCAATTAATAGATTATAATAAAGATAATAATATTGGAATAAAATCATTATTGGTCAATCTTTATTTTTTCAATAAAATGATATTGTACCGCAGAGACGATCACTTCAGTCTACAGGTAGCAGAGTGAACAACATTGTAACCAGCACGAAACACAACCCTGAAGTTGGAAGTTATTTTTTATTGAATTCGTTTTTTGTAAAACTCATTTAAATAAAAAATTATTCGAATTATTATGTCCTACTCCGGTGGTGCGGCAATGAATATTATTAATTTTTCGTTTAAGCCCGATTTTAATCCGTCCTCGATCAAATCCCTCTTTAGCTGAAACCTACGACGGTTGACGTGCAGTGAACTACTGTATTGTACATGTTACGCTACCCACATTATGATACATAACGGTAAGCATATTATAATAACATTGGAAGACAGACGTAAATCGTGTTTTTGATTATGACAAAACTGCCAAGATTATGCCATCAAATTCTATAACGGCCGGGGTGGAACTCATAAAGTGTGTAATATGTAGCCCGGCACCGGAGTTAAGTCTGTCGTCGTTTTATATTGAAGAGCCGTCTAATCCGACTGTAAATTCGGCTCTAATGGTAGCACGCACACGCACTCAAATATCGCATGTGGAGCGAGGGCCTTTACCGCCGCCACCACCGTCTTGTTTAATTGCAGCTACACCAGCGTGTTGTGCAAAAGACCCATTTAGTCCTTACTAATTGCTATACGCAGAAAGAATACATGCCCGCCCATGCCAGCCCCTTTGTGCCGTTCTTGTACAAAAGACTTTATATATTGTTGTGCGCGCGCTCTAATTAGATCATGGTTCGATTGAACACAAGTCACCGTTACACACACACCCACACATACATATGTACTATCATAGCGTGCTCTTATTTCGCTTCTACAATTACTATTAAAATCAATTATTCGTTCACGATTTGTATTTGTTTGTGTCACAGAGAAGACAGTGGAGCGATGGATAACACCGATGTCGAGTATAACAAAATAAATTAATATACATTTATCTAACATATTACACATGATAATGTGTAATGACCGTTAGCTATCGTAGGTTAAAAATAACACAAAGATGTGATTTCGCGGCACTTGAAAATAACTTTTTTCATCGGATTTGTTAAAATACGTTCAACAGTAATTTTCATAGCAATCTAAATCAACCGAAAGTTGACTAAAAATTAATCTGGGGACAAAATATTGATACTAAAAACAAATATATAATATTTTTCATATTGAGAATTTGTTGTGGCACCAAAATTACAATTGATAATTATAAATACAATTATAAATTGATTCTCCAAAAATAAAAAAAAGTTTAATTGCAGGTTTGTAAAAAAATTGTATTTATGTATAGGACTTCACTAGGTCTTCAGTCTTTTTTTTAGTCCTTAAGTCCAAAAACTACAAAAAAATCGAAATAAAGATGAAGTTACAAGCCTAATAAAAAGGGCGTTAGCAAAGCGTTAATGACATTTCTTGACTTTCTACTGCTTATCTTTTGAAGTCTAAAGAATAACCCACTCAAATTTGAAACTAATCCGAAAAGTTTTCAACAAGTTTTTCTTGCCGTAATTTTATGTTGAAAAATTTGTAAATTTCGAGAGTTTCTCAACTTTGGCCGGGAAGAGAAACTTTTCACATTTTTGGCATTATAAAGTATATTTTGAGTACAGTTTCTGACTATGTATGGACTTGTATATATAGAAAACTGTCTAGCGATAAAAGATATATCGTGGGGGCAGACCAAAAATACAAATTAAACCAACATTATAAAAACAATATTTTCTCGGTTATCTACGCATCGAAGCCAATTATATCGATGTACGAAAAACGATTTGTTTTAAATGAATATAGCTCTTCAGGTTTGATGTTTAACGCGAGTTATGTAAAATGTTTTCCAAGCAAAGCTATTAACAGACAATTATAGTTTGTTATTTATTTAGTTATTGAAGCGCGGCGTTGTGACTTTATTGTTTTATGGGTTGGCCAAGAAGGCAATCGGATAAGTTTTGGCTTACAGGTCTCGTGATTTCGGTCTTGGGGTAACAACGGTTTGAGGATGGTACCTAAACTTTACTAATCTACTAAATTCAAAGTTCTCGATCTGTCGTCAACGGTTTTAGGCGCGATAGATGAGCCAAATGTAATTAACCGATGTCGAAGTTCTCTTGCTTCTGCCCCGCGGAGTATGCTGATGACGAAGCAAAACATTTCAATAGTAAACAACTTACACGAAGACGACAATGGCGAAGCAGATGGCTCACGTTGCGACGTTTTAATAATGTGCACGTGTTCTTATCCAAGTTAAAAGTTTAAAACATTGTTTTGAGGTACTATTCTTGGGACTCGGAGAAAAATCGTTAATTTTTAATTTCATTATCATTGTCTTCAAAACTACTTACAATATTCGAAAATTAAAAACCTCAATCGTAATAATTCGTTTCTATTAAAAATAATAAAACAGCGATAACTATAATTGAAAAATAGGTATATTGTAGATGTAGCTTTAATCATTTAAATGTATTAAATATGCCCTATTTGACTCCTCAGAAATAATGAATTGTTGTGTTAATAGTTGTTCACAACACCGAACGACAAAGATGAGTTTTACCTAAAAGAATCTGCAAATTTAAAATGTGTACACTTTGTAGCACTCACATTCATATCAATCGATAATATATTTTATGTTGACAAGTGATTAAGCACACTTTTCTTAATTTAAAAAAAATTATACTACACATAAAGGAATAAAAATGTATTATTGTAGCGTGTTTAATAAGACTTATATTTTTTTATGATGGTCATGAAATATGTCCGTTCACATAAATCTGGGAAATTGTTTTAGCCGGTTTGAAGTAAAATTTGCATATATTTCGGTAGACAATCGGGGGCAATATTATCGGGGATGGCACCGACGATTTTGATGTCAGCAGACTGTCACCTGCGGTGTTAAGGATGTTTCGGGATACAAACATGGGCCTACGGCCGGGTAAAAAGAGGAAATACGGAAAAGGAAGAAAGATCCAAAATAAAAGAAACGAGACTTAGGTGGAGGATCGATGTCACCGGAGGGGGTTGATTAATGGTGGCTGGGCGACCAGGCGCGGGCCGTCATTTATTATTCAAGGGTGTTTATCATAGGCGGATTTACAAAGAACTGAAATATTATAAATATATATATATATATAAATTGACGGGATGGACGTTAAAAAAAAAATGAAAATAATGACCTGAATAATCACGATAAAATATACAAATGTTTATTTACGACGGTAAACAAAGAAAATGAGTAAATTTAAATAATATGTATTGAAAGCAAACAAACTGTATAGTCACAGTATATTTTTACCATTTCATGAAAAACATAAGTTATTATGTTTATAGGATGAAATTATTGTTTATATTTTGATGAATATATTTTATTTTTTTCTAATGTATTAGGGTGGTTGGTTAATTTTGACTCTGAAATAGGCTGAGAATAAATTTTTTTTATTTTAAAATAACATTTACAATCTGTACATACAAAATATACAATAAGAAAATATGCTAACAATGTAATAAATGTAATAGGACCCTATGACAGGTTTCGGCTAGAAATCAAACGGTAGCATTACAATTTAAGAGGTCTCGACACCAACGTCTTTTAAGACGACGAGGGGGCTGTCCGGGATAGTAGCTGTGTGCTGGCTTGCTAATAATGGATTCAAGTGGAGGAGTAGAGAATAAATTAAAAAAAAAAAATACTAGAATTTTTGAGATTTTTATTTGAATTTTTTTGTCTTCCCTGTTCTGGGTATACCTATTTACTATCATATAAAATCATTTTTCCTGTGAGAATACTTGTCGGCGTAGTAATTTATGTTTATTATAATTTTACAATCTGCAAAACCGGCTCATAGGCTTTCCACGCATACTCGAGTATAATTAAATCTAAACAAATTATTAACATTTTTGTCTTGATTCATTTTTCAGCAAGTAAAAGAGTCAATTGATTTTTTTCTACATTAAAGACTTGAATGAATAATTAGTCTGAATAATAATACAATCTAACAAAGATATTGTAATTGGATATTTAAAATAATATATATGAAAATGAAAAAGCTATATTTTACAAAATAAATGAAAATTAAGGAAATTACAGTTTTTTAAATAATTTAAAAAGTATATAACCCAATTATATCTGACTTCACCATCGATTTTACATAAAAATGCATATTTATGGAGGGAAAAAATCGTTTGTGATCTAACGGCATTTATTATTTAATATTAAGAGTCATGGCAAACACCTTGCTCAAACTAGTTAACTGTAGACAAATAGATTCAAATAAGAATCTCAAAAAAAATTCATAAAAATCAGATGCGACAGCAAGAGGAGGACTATGAGAGCTGAAGCCCCCTCTTGTGTACTTAAATTAAATTAAATATTTTTTTTTACTATGTAAATTTAATCTTCTATGTCTATTGATAACATGTATTTTTAGTGAATTAATTTTCTAGCCTTCCCTCCTTTTTTTTTATTCCTAGATCCCTGACAACAATTATCTCACACTCGCTATCGTATACATTCACTTTTAATAAGAAATAAATACAACACGGCGCACATTTATTGTTTATTTGGCTAAGCAATGCCAATCAGTATCATGGTAATTTGATATTTTGCTATGGAAACTGCTACATCCCTTGTGAAATTTAACCACTGGAATAGATAATATAAAGGTAGGCGGATATTATTATGCTTTGCTGCATAGGGTTTAGAATGTGTTTACCAAGGCTACTGCTGCTAATCTCTTATTTTGACAGTAAGCAATTACAACACAGGCGTAGGCTATTCAAATATTATCGTTAGCCATTACAATTAATTACGCTGTATATAATATTTATTTACTACTATAATAGGCCTTACATGTATAAATAGTATTTGTTAAATTATGTACAATTTAATTAGTATCCTGAAGTATAGAAATGATATTTGGATTTAGAACGATAATACGTTATATTTTGTATATCGCTAGATATCTTTTTATATGCATGATATCGGAAGAATAGCAGTATATTGAATCCTAAGGATATATAACAGAGTGAGAGAGAGAGAGAGAGAGAAAGAAAGATGGGTTTGACTAGATGGTGGTGCTAATAATAAATCTGTTCATAATTCTCCCTGCAAACATATTACGAACTTTTCTCAAAGGGAGACAGGTGATCCCGAACTGTATGTATGAAATGTCCAGACCATTAGATTAGATTGAGTGTGTGCATCCTTTCGGACACCAGGTTCTGCGCGCCTTGTCCGCTTCTCCTTGCCGCCGTCGGTATTATAATGCTAGGGGTGAATTAATGACGTCATATATCACCGGGGCTACTAGCAAGATTAGCTGGGCCCACGAATGGTCCACATCATTCACTGGTGTCTTTGTCGTCTTCGGGGCGAAAAATATTATCCCTTTTTTTCATCCCCGCCCCGCACGTTCCTTCTCGGTCATCGTCCGTGCGCATATTGCGGTCGCTTTAGCCGCTCGGCCTTTAATATAATTCCACTATCAGCAGATGTGTCATGGTTTTGACAATGTGTTCGTGACGAAGCACCCATTGTGCTTGAGCTGTAATTATTGGCGCCAATAATCGCCGGGTACCTATAAAATGCAAGCGCCGACCTTTGTAATCGGTCGACATTTCGGCAAGACGAACAGCATTCGAGTGCTTATAATTGCGAATATTAATAGGTATATTACTCTAACGAATGACAAAAATCGGTTTTTGCCACAAAAACTATTCACTAAGTATACGGTTCAGAATTATTTGTTTTTACTACTCATGACTATCTGCTATATAACAGTGTGTCGAATATATAATCGACTGGGCCAAACCTAGTGTAGACCACTTTTTCAACAAGCATCCCGTAAAACTCCCTCAATATTATATAAATTTAATTTCATTGCGTAATGAAGCGGCAGAAAATAGGTTCGAGGAGAAAAACAACGGAAAAATCGTAAACCGGGCAGTTTAATGAAATGGCTTGAACCACAGCAGGTGGTCCCGTATGGAATGCATCAAAAGTTTACTTGAAAATAAAATTAAGAGAGCGTCTAAGGTAAGTGCTGTACCTCGCATATATATATATATATATATATATATATATATATATATATAGATATATGATTAGAAGCAGCGGTAACTTTTATGGTTCATTTTGAACGTCTTCTCCTTTAATTATCAATAGCGAGTCTGCTCTTTTTTTCACCGTCCAACAACACTACCATAACGTCTTGGCCAACCCTTGATGGTCTAATGTAAAAACGGCTAATTGAATTGTTTATTTCTCTTCGCCTGAACATAAGTCGATACACGGGATTTCAATTAAGGCACGTGAAATGTGCAAAAATGCATTGCACTACCTAATCACCAATTAGCAATGATATTTTTTAACAAAACAATATTACGGAATAGCATTACTTTTTAAATTTAATATGTGACATTTGTATCTTACTTGGTTAACAAACGAGACTGAATTAGTGATGAAACGGACTGGACGATTATCCAGTCGTTATTCAAACGATTTTGAATAATGACGGAGCTAATAGCAAATGTTAACAGCTGGGCAATATGGTAAAGCGCATTCGAACGCAACGCTCAATTGTCTTTAATATTAATAATAATAAAATTACTGTGGTAATTTTTAACTTTGCTGACCTTTTTTATTTGCTCCGTACTCGCTTGAATCGTTTCCTGCATATTACACAGTAACACAATAGAAGACGCTTAATTGTAATTCAAACAAGAATGGAGGTCGTGTCAACACAAAGAAGCACCGTATACTGTGTGGAAATTCGATAGAGTCGAACGATATTGGAAAAAAAAATGAATATTCAGGGGAGAACCCACACAACGTAAATAGCAAACAATGACCCATATAATGTGTTATCCGGGCTCCGGCTAAGGTATACACATAAGCAGGTGCTCGATGACGAGAAGTGCTAAAAAAAAAAGTTAACAGAGACAAATGGTCGTGACCCGCGTTTAAACAAAAACTACATAGAACTTAGTACTCAGAAAAATGAGTCATCAGATGAAACAACAGCTAACATACAAACTGAAAAATTACTTATTTTTTGAAGGCTAATGCGAAAAATGTTCTAAAACCTCTTTGAAGTTAGCATAATAGTTTACCTTTAACTTTGATATAAAATTGTACATGCTTTTGAATAGAAAATACATGATATAGAGGCAACGTTATGATGTAATATTATACATGTTACGCCAATCAATGCAATCCAAATGCAATTCATTGTTCAAGTTCTGATCTAAAACTTTGTAGATTTTTAAATCTATATTTATAGATAAAACAATTGTTGACAATGGAAAGTAACTACAACTGCGCTGTTATCATGGATATTTTAACGTTACTGAATACTTATAGTACATAAGCAGGAGCAAATATAATTAAATTAATACCCTTTAAATAAATTGTTTCATTTTCAGAAATAAATAATTAATTACTTATTAGGAGAAGATAATATAATTTAGATTTACGGCAATAACATATCTTTAAAACATTTTTTTAAAAATATTTTGAGTGTTTGATATTTGTAATATAAGATCGCTTTAGGTTGGAATAAGATATTTATAGTACATGTACACCTTTATACATTTTCCTAATTCGGTGTAATATAGTATCAAATTACAGTTTTGTATCGTATCGAATTTTAACATGAACCCTTACCAACTAGTGAGGTATAGAAATCATTAATTAATCCATACATAAAAGTACTAATATTATTATTATAACGAGTATTATTAATATTATGTATAAAACATAATGTAGGCCATTCGAATAAGATATTATTACTGTCTTGAAAATATTAGTATAATGTTTTTTTTAGTTTCTTTTTAGTAGGCTACTAATCGACTTTTCAACCGGATACATCAGTGTATTTTGTCGTTTTGCGAAATTTTTGAAAAATGAGTTGCATTATTCGTGATGTACACTAGCTAGTGATTTATGCGTTAAAGATAATATTTTATGACATAATTTAAACTTTGAATACATATTGTAATAATGATCATTATTTAATACTGACGCTACGTGATAATTAAATACCGGATGACAAAATTATGATTTTTTTTTTCATCTACGGTTTTTATTTTTTTAAATGCTTTTTTTTATTGATCAAAAGCCTTGGTTGCAAAGACCATTGGCTATAAATTACAGTTATTTTACATGCTATATTTATAAGTTATCTTAAATATTATTATTTAGTTTTGAAAAAAATGATATTTATAATAATTGTTATTTCTATAAGTTCATGCAAGTCAGATTGTGAAATAAAATTAACAATTTTCGAAGTGTCGGAATATGGTCTTAGGATTTCCCATAGATCGTCAGGCAGTTGGTTGATTCTCTAAGGTCATCGTATTTTCTGCATTCTATAAATGCGTGTTTGACCGTGAGAGAAGAACCACAGGTTTGACACACTGGCTTGTCTTTTTTTTTTAATATGTACTTATGGGTAAGTTTTGTGTCCAATTCTGAGTCTATTTAATATGAACTGGATTTTTCTGCTTCGTGCGTTGCTTTTTGGCCGTCTTTTGATATTGTTTTTTATTTCATTTAACTTTGTGTTTGATTGTTGCCACATGTTTTGCCATTCTATTTCTATTTTTTCTTGTAATATTCTTTTAATGTTGTTTGGTATTGTTGTTGCAATTATTTGTACTCAGTCATTGTTTGTTTGGTTGTCCAGGGTATAGTTTGGTGCCATTCTATTTGAGTAATATTTTCAAAGTTTATTTCATAAAGTTTGGCTTGTTAAAAAATGAAGAGATCATTTTAAACGACGTAAATGCAAGGGAAGTTCTAAATGTGGTTCTAAATGCCCCTAGAACAAGACGTATTCCACTATTATATGTTTGCTTTAAATTTGTTTAAGAGATTTGTTTATGAGTTTTTCTATTTGTTAGTTTTTTACAATTTTTGTGAGAGGTATTGAAAAACTAGTGAAAATTACATGATACATAATTTAATTATAGCCGCACGATCGAAATACTTTTAAACTTAATATCGTTATTATTTATATTATAATATTATAGAATATGTATATTATTTGGCATACTGTATATTACACATTCATGAATATTGCAGAAATCATGATAAATAGTTTACACGAAATAGTCAACACCATAAACAGTGTCAGGGTTTGTTTTACGACCTTCCATTTTGACAAGGGATTTCTTTAGGACGTTAATATAAATAAGTAAATAAATAAATATAATATATGAAAGTATATGTATACGTGTTTTTTTCGTTCATCCGAGGTTTGAGCAATAATATAAAATGCAAACTGAGGAACCAATAAGTCCTCCGGGAGCGTGGTGAGGTTTAACAGAATTGGCAAAATAAACACCAAAAACAACAATAAATGATAGAGCCAGGCATGCGAATTCGGAGGAGGCGCTGGCAACAGATATCGAAGTGTATACGACTTGTGTCGCAGAAAGAAATCTTCTGGGGACAAAAAAACTGAATCGCAAAATGAAACCACAGACTTTATGACTTTTCCGGAACATCATAAAAACAAAAGTCGTCTCTCCAAGAAGTCTATAGGTTTCAGCGCGAAAATCGCAATAGTCTGAGCTGTCATTCTCCCTACCCCTGTGGTGCCCTTGCCTGCCATTCGTTCTCATACATAGAATTCAAGACGTGTGACGGAACGCGCATTTTTTCCCCTGTGGTTAAAATACATTATTGTAAATAGCTCAATTTTTTTACTTTAACGCACGACCGTTCACACAAATAGCAACCCAATGTGTGTGCATGCAACTGATAGAAAAAAAAAAAAGAAACAAAGAGACATATTATAACGACGATAGTGCGTAATGCGTACACACACCCACCGTACATTAAAGACCTTGTCGAAAACAAGTCTCAAACTGAATAATATTATCGGATGGAAACATGTTAAACTAACGATAGCTGTATAATCGGAGGGCATAGTAATTATCTTGAATCGCTAGAAATGCACCATGAATACGATTAAAAGTTTTGTCATCTCATAATTTGTAAGCGCACCGCACTGCCATTTGAAGACGTAGTTCTCTTTCCGAGTCATTATAACGTTGGTTCGTTAGACCCATTGTGATTCCTGACCGTTAGTATCTTTTTTCATTATTTTATTTCACCACTTTTATTTTTAATATTTTTTTTTATGAATAATTTAACGAAGAACTTTTTTTTTTATACAAAACCTAAGGCGTGTAATAATTTGCGTTTACTCATTAATTTCAAATTATATTTCATGCGCGTTTTAGACTTTACTTTTATAACAACCCTTTTATATAGGCGTCTATATAAAGCATAAAAATATTCTTAGAATGTCGTTACGTGAGTCTGCCTGCTTGTTATTTCTTTTCGTTAACACTTGTTATTCATTTTAAATGAAAAAAAGACAATTAATTCAGTGTTTAGAACATTTCTTTTAAAATTAATGCATTCCATTACTAAAGTGGAAAAATTGGATGTCTTTACATTTAAATTAATTTATAATGAATGCATTCCAAAAAACAAATATTATGATAATAATTAATATTGTATAATTTATTAAAAATAAATATATATTTATCGTCAGACAGTAAACTGCGAATAGAAATTATAGATACTATTATTTATGTTCGACTTTTAAGTCGAAAAGTGATTAAGATTAGGCTTATACAATTTAGCAAAATGTGCTGGTATTGTTTTTTTTAAAACATTTTTATTTCACATAATATACATTTTTATTTTTAAATTCTCATTCATCATTGTATTTAAAATGAAATGCATTCACATTCACTATTTACTTTAACTAAATGAATGTATTTACTGAAATTACTTTAAATAACCAGTTTTTAGTAATTAACGGTGGTAATTAATAGTTGTGAGTAATTTACTTGTGTCTTATTGTAATGTGAAGTTTTTCTACTGTATTTTGAGCAGTTATCCGTTAAATAAATAAAATGTAAACTCAAATAAATTGTGAACCCGGACATAATAAAATTATTAATATAACATGTTACATGAAGAAATTATTCTATTCATTTAGAACCGTTATAACGGTAAATTATGATTAATTTAAACTTATTTTTAGTAAAATATTATGATGTATTATTAAGTTGTTCAAGTGTAGAAAATTTATCACTAAGCTTAGTAATACTACCTAAGTATGGTGACTTAAATAAATAATTGTTTAGAACATTTACATAAGTTATGTTATTAAGTGAGCTATCTAAAAAATAATTAGATAAATTATTTAATTTTTAAAAGTGACTTAACGTTTTAACGTAGGCCGCACATACCTTTTTTGTGGAAAAGCAAGGCTCTTAATTCCATCTCAAAGAGTTTCTAAAAGTAAAAAAACCCATTTTTTAAAATTTAAATGGTTTTAATTTAGAAATTATTAAAGAATTCTTCAAGAAAAATCAATTCATGTCCCCGTATTAAAAAAAAAAAAAATAATATTTTTCATCTAAATTTTTCTGAAAAAATTGTTTGAGAAAGTGAGAGGTCGTTTCTTAGAATCGTCATTAACTAACACTGTGATAGTCAGGAAAAAAATATACATAATAATTTCATCTCTGAATTAAATTGCCTAACCGAACGCCTTAAAATGTAGTTTGCGGACGTTCGTTTAACAGAAATACATTTATGTCCTAACTTCCCATTTTTTTTTAAACATTTGTATGTATTTATAGTGTTTCTATTATGGTTTACTATTCAATTAGTCTGATACATCTGGCATCATTTGTTATATAGTATATAGAATATAGTGTATACAGTTACTTTAATATATATAATAGTTAATTTAATGGAGTAGCATATTTTATTTAAAAAAAAAATCCTACTCTCGTAATATATATTATTTTTTTTTCTAAGTATATTATAATAAAAGCGCCACCATGCCGGTGAAGTAGTAGAAGTAAAGTGTGTCGTAAAAAATAACTGTCCGGCTGTGTGTATTTTTGGTGTTAAATTATGTTTCAACTTATATAGTTATATCATAAAATTTAAACGCGTAAACACTAAAGGCCATGAAATAATAAGAAGACGACGCGGTTGACTCGTGCGGTGGTAAATTGTTATACCTATACCTTGTAGTACGCGTCTGTATTGACCTATATATATATATATATATATACCAATGGCTGATGGCAGCTTGAAACTCATAACGGGTTTTAATAAGTAATTTAATGTGCGTAAGACATGAATGAGTTACCTGGAATATACTTAGCCGAACGAAGTAGCACTTGTGGTGTTTTGAAAACGTCCAAATGAAACACTATTCAGGCAACGGCAGATGTCCGCTAGGTTTTAAAATAATAAATTACACAACCGCGAAAAAACATGATAAAATCGATAGCTAAAAATATATTTTATATATTTTACTTGAAATATTAATTACACGTTGTAACTGCTCGTACTAACTCCTCAATTAGTACCTTAATAATATTTCATTATTACTTTAATGATTTGTTTACAACATTTCGTTGTATGAAAGTGCGTTATGATATTTTTTACCGACCGCCGAAGACTGGAGGGCAGTGTGTTTATTATAGTTGTGTAACCAATGTAATTTAATGAGGTTTCAAATTTCTTTGAATACTGCATTTCGAAAACTAAGCTTTTATAGTAATATGTAAATAAATTAAGGTTGTAATACATTATATTTATTCGGCCTATATTCATTTAATTTTAATGTCGGAAGTTTGACCCCTAACAAGATAAGTCTTGTGTGCTACACTGATGTTCAGTTATTTATTCCGGGAATTCGGAAACCTTATTTGAGGATTTTAACCCCTATGGTGACCAAAATTCCGTTTATGTCAAACCCCGTAATATATTGTGATCCCGTCGTCGAACATATTAAATCCATTCCAAGTAAATCGTTTTATTAATATATAATATTATACATTGCACATGTAGTATAGTAAACACACATAATTTAAAATAAAAAAATGTATTTTTTGTGTAATATTGTACAGAATGACAATTTCTATGTATACTTATTTAAAATGTCAGATTTTGCCAATCATTTTAACCTCAGTTTTTGTACAAGATTAAAGAAATAAAATATCAGGACGATTCTACATACTTTAATCAAAGGAACAGTTATTATTAATTAAGTGGTGGTACAACGATAGAACGCTTCCACGTAGTGTACCCCGGGTAACGTCTTTAGACGGCTAAAATTCTATCGAATCTACGAATAAAAAAATAAAAATTAATTGAGTCTTAAGATATAGTCAGCAATTATCTAGATTTAGTCAGTGGTTTGGTCTTAAGATCAAAGGAGTCATTGGTTGCTCCCCAAGAAAACGAACGCATTAAGTAATAAAATAATCAAAACTGTCTGGTTTATTTACAAGATAATTATGGGGATATTAATAATTACAATATTGTGTACTTTGTAAGATGTTTAATTTATAAATGTATAAAACGATTGGTATCTTATATTTAAGCCGAAGAGGAGGAAGCAATTATACATGGGGCTATTGTCTACTACAACTTTCAAGTTAAAAGGGTTTTCCCGAAAAATGCTTATGATTTTCTAGTTCATCATACTATAGAAGTTTTTTTAGTCCTACACGGACTTACCTAACCTAACCTATGTAAAAATAGAGAGGCAAGAATTCCCAGGTGAAATTGAAGAGTGAATATGATTGTCATACAAGAAACGCGTGTAAATACTGGACGTTTTTCTACTTCTATTTTTTCCATACTGTTTATACATTTATCCTGACTAGAAAAGTGCATTGCTTTCAAAAGTATGTAGCTCCACTTACCAGTCAACGTGGGCTAGTAAAAAACAGTTAGAAACGGTCGAAACGAGATGACGAAATGAGATTAGGCTGCAATGATTTTATTCACAGTTTTAGCTGCCGGCGATTTTTTTATGGTCGTTTAATTGGCAAATTAAACATTCTACTTTGACCCCTTTTCTACCAGTGGATATTCAAGAGCACAAAATAAATAAAATGTTTTTTTTAAAAGTAATTTTGTTCATCGTAGAGTTTTAAGGAATAAAAATTATTCGGTTCTGTAAGGGTTGAAATCAAATTTCAAACCCTTTGTTCTAAAAACGTGTTAAATTGAATCGTAATCGTTTTTAGAAATTCCCTTACACTTTCTTATTGCGTCATTAAAGCTCAATATTTACATGTAACGGTTTATTTGTACTTACGGTTAGGTAATGAAATATCTCTATAGCATTGTATAAGGTAGGCGGTAACCATTTGCTCCTTTAATTATTAGTATAATAAAAATGTCTGAATGAGAATATACCATAAATGCATGACAGCAAAATTAATTAGATATTTTATCAGTTGTATTATTTGATTTTTAGGTTCAACGAAAATCCAGTTATTTCCAGTAATTTTTCAAATTGTTCTTAAGTAATCCCCGCTGAATGAAAAATATCATTCATTTCAAATGTAATCATTTAGAAATGTATATTCAGGAACTCTACTTTTATATCAATTAGATTGGACGGTACTCTTGAGTTATAGCGCAGATTGGGTTTGCTTCATTAGTAATGACGAATTACATGCTATTCGTATGATAAATTCATAACTAAATGTTAGAAATGGTTATAATTTATACTCCCAGATTATTGTTTTCAAAATACAAACTTCAATCAATTGTCGGAGTACGGTTTTTAAACTATGACATCTTTTAATTCCTAACATTTTTATTATTCATTTTTGTTTGTTATTTAAGTTATTAGTCTACACTAAAAGTTAATTATAGATTCTAATAAATGAAAAATTGTTCTACATCAATTTTAATTTAATTTTGAGGAATATGTTTATCTTTATTCTAATTTTCGAATATTTGTTTGTTTTATTTATAATTTTATATACCTACTGGAAAAGCAAAAAGGTTTTATTCGAACGTTTTTATCTAGATAACGATTTTGGCCGACACTGCTGCAGGGCCAGCGACGACGATGTTGTGGCAGGGCAACGGGAGCTAATCAATTAAATTATTATGTTACAACGACACCTTATATTATCATTATATTATGTAGGCGATGACACGCCGGGAATAATGGACGGGTAGAGACTTTTGGGAGATGTTTGGACTAAGTCGTTTCTCCGTTGTAAAACCAAAACGGTGTAAAGGTTTGGCCGTCGCCGCCGGGCGCTCACGCTGGATCGTGCACTAGGGACCCGTGTAGAAAACAGTCACGGTGCACGGAGGGGGTGGGGGGGGGCGGGGGTGAGGGTAAGTTACGACTAATTATGAAACTTCCATGGAAACTTTCAAGTGGCGTTGTTACCAAACACGTATAGAGGGCCGTCGGAATGAGAGAAGAACGGCGGCAGCGCTCGCCGTACTGGCATCCGAGTTACGACGTACCGCAGCAATAAACGCGACGAATCGATAATAATAATAATAATAATATCAAGATCTACCTCTAAAGTATCACACGTATGTGTATGTGTGGAGAGTGAGTGAGAAGTCTACATATTGTTATTACTTATTATTCAGGTACAGAAATATATATATATATATATATGTATGTATGTCATTTTTATGGTATCACCCGGATAAACAGTATTAGCGTGTGGAAACTTACAATATTTCAATAAAGTTATATACTCCCGAAATTAAATTATAAATTCTAGTCGGGTGCCCGCGTTTTACGAATACGCGTCTAGGACATACACAGTCATATATATTATATATCTCAACGGTAAGAAAATTATTGTGCCCATAAGCCGAACGACGCCATGAACCGCTACCGGTATGTGTAGGTATTAGGTATAGTCTCAGCCGTAGCACACTTTATGACATTTTTCAAATTGATTATATACCTACACATGGCGAGTTTATTAGCGAGACTTTGATATTTTATGAATCTAAAAACAACGTGTGAAAACTGAAGGATGAGTCACCGTTGGGTGGAGACGAATACCTTTTTTTAACAATTGATTTCGTATTTGAGTTATGTATTTCACGCATAAGCCGTTTGTTTACATGCAAACACATTCAACGCGTTTAACAAAGAAATATTGAAATTAATATTAGAAACTAATATATTTATTTAACTATATTTATTTAATATTAGAGAACTGTGTAAGCTGGTAAAAATCTCGAGGGTGCTTCATACGACTCAGGGAAACTTAGCTCCTTAAGCCCACTTATTTATGCCACTGGCTACGTGACATAGACAGTATAAGTAATTATATAGACTGGTCTAAGATGTAGCTATTATCTAGATACACTAAACAAATCATTTATTTTATGTTTTACAATAGACGTCTGTTATTACATATTTTGTCTAGATGATAAAAAGTTAACTTTTATCGTTTATCATATG
Source organism: Adelges cooleyi (assembly GCF_023614345.1). Taxonomy (NCBI): domain Eukaryota; kingdom Metazoa; phylum Arthropoda; class Insecta; order Hemiptera; family Adelgidae; genus Adelges; species Adelges cooleyi. Next base: position 5,128,776 of record NW_026095751.1, read on the forward strand.
AATGATTTATTATCTTGAACTTAATACAATAGAAATTATATATTATAAAATTCGTGCAACATTATCATTTGTTTTGTTTTTTGTTTTTCTTAAAACAGTTTTTTTTTTTTAAATAAATAGTATTCACTGTCGGTTATAATATTTTGGAGTCCAAAACTTAAGAGTTACCATTAATATTTCTCGGGAATATGAACCGCGAGTCCGATTTAGTATTGCGCATTATTCTTCAGGGATGAATACTTACGTTTTCAGCACTATTGAGTATGTCATTGGCATTAAATGTAAATGAACCATGAAAACGTTTTTTTAAGGATTTAAAATACTCATTTTTCAAACAAGATAACTATGTCACTCTTCACTGCGTGCTAGTTGTTGACAAATTGGTCGGTCGTTTATACATACATTTATTTATACTCAAAATAAAAAAAAATATATGATAAATTTGCCTATATACTTACCGTAATCGTTGAATAAGTTCAAATAAATTTGAAAACTAAAATAATTTATTTTAGCATATTATTCTATTTCTTTATCGCATTCGAAAATATATGTACTATACGTCCAGGAAAGTATTAAAAAACGAATCAAATAATAATTGAAGACCCCATTTTAAAGTCATTATAATTGTATTTAAAATTTCAAGTGAGCAAATAATTGTATTACAATAAAATATTTTTAGATATAATATATTCTTCGTCGTCTTATTCAGGAAAGTGAGACTGGCTACCGAAAATCCTCCCCAATTAAAACGACTATTTTCTTTGGCCACTTAAGAAAAACCTTTATGTCTTCGTTAATAGCATCCATCCATACTTGTTTTCAGTCTACCCTGATCTCTCTTATATATTTACCATTTCATTTTCTTATTTTTTTTAAACATGCTTAAATAACTAAAGCCTACCCTCTCTTATTTTTTCCTGCTATAGGTTTATTTTCTAAACTATTTCTATTCGTATTCTTATGATTATTGATAGGCTATTTTGAAAATTATTATTATTTATATATTATGTCTTTATATAAGCTTTCAGAAACTTTCACTATGTATTTCAATAATATAATACAAAATATAAAGATAATGCATGTGTGTATTATATTTATTTATTTTACCTACCACGAAAAAGACAATTTGGAGAATCGTTTAGCACCAAAATGTAATTTTGAACGTATTTAGGTGAGGCGCAGTAAGAGAAGGTATACGGAGAAGAAATGGCTGTTTTGAATGAGGAGACAGAAGAGATTTGAGAAAAGGAATTTCTAATAACGAACGTAGCGTAGTTGGATGCGATGTAGTCACGTGGGATATTCCAAAATTTACCATTAGTCAATGAAATTGTGGAATTTGTCGTATGGTACGATTTCTCTTGTAAGGCTTTTGTGCGTTAGGTATCCTTTATGCAGCTCACCATTAGCATGTCTGCATGTTTAACACATATTATGGGCTCTTGATAAAGTTTGAAACATTCATCTGAGGAGTAATCAAATTCACACGCTACACATCAAAGTAAATCGAGGTCACGGGTGTGCTTACCGTGGGGAAAGAGGGTGTAGGGACTTGGATTGTTAACATTTTTAAAACATGTTATAAATATTTAATAACAAATTCTACTAAGACATCCACATTTTATATACCTATTTCATTATTGGCATGCATATGTATACACGATACACCAAACAAATAAAAAAAGTAATTCTAAAAGTACTAAAACTAAATAAAAGGACTAGTTAATAGTAAGTGTAAGTGTAATTTAGTTAAAAAGCAACTAGAATAATATTGAATAAATAAAGGTATTTTCGAGGAAGTCGAACCAAGCAGATTTTAAGTATAATTTTGGACACTCACATTTTTATAATGCAAACTCTAGAATCATCTTTGTAAAACCTCATAAAAATTAATCTATTTTTGTTTTTGGATGAATCATAGGCTATATTTCAAACAATGTATCATTTAAAAAGTGTTGTTTTTTTCTAAAAAATTTAACAACACTATAAATTTGTACAAAATAAAGAACGTCATTTTTTTTAAATATGGAGAATGTACAATAGTTACATATATAATGCAAGAATATGTGCTTCAAATTAGTTGTTCAAAACCTTGTTGGACATGATGGAACATAATTCATAAAATAATGTAAGTAAATATTTTTATACTTTTCAAAATTTGTATTTTAGTTATTGTAGTAATACCTTAGAATGTTCTCTCTAAAAAAACAAACATTTAAGTACATAATTATTTAAAACAACTTTATATATGGTTCTGAAATTGCTGGATTACATTGTTTTGAACTTAAGTCTCCACAATTACACGGCACATATGGATATATATATATATGAAATTATAGGAAAATCCGCTAAGCTTTATTGATATTTGCTTACATACTATATTAGCTTAGTCTTAAAGTTAATGATCAAATGTTAATATTTTTCTCGTTTATTATGTATTATTGTAACATTAAACAACATTATGTTTTTCTTTCAGTTTTTATTGTTTAGTTTGATAAATGTATAGCGTTTATTTAGGTGTGTTAGTATTCATTATCATCTGGGAGTCAATCCTAAAAGTTTTTTTAAATTTTTATTAAAGGCAAAAGTTGTGTAGATAATATAACAATAAAAAAACAATACAAAATAAACTATTTAACGTCAATACAAATTTATAATAATTTGTTTTTATATGTATTATCGAACGATTTTATATTATACACATATTTGTGTAAGATACGTGGTAATGTTCAAAACCCAGTAAGATTAGGTGAAATAAAAAACAATTAGCATTTTCGAATTTACTGTATTTTTGCAATAAGATTACCTCAAATATTTGTATTGAATATTTTTTTAAAGTAGTTTTTAGCAAGAAAAGATTTTATTACTATTTACAGCTCCCCCCTAACCTACCTAATATGTATACTACATTTTCTAAATACTTCAACAGTTTCAATAATAGCGTGTTGACGGGTGTAAATGTATAATAGAAAACATATTATGTAAATGTCACAATAACTTTTTGGCCGTGCGACAAAGGTAAAAATATGACGTTCGACTTTTCCATTTTTTTTCCAAACGTGTTATGTGTGTCTGCAAGATGATATTAACGAAACGACGGTGGTATTTGTTTTGCTCTTAGCAGTAAAGAAAGAACCCCATTCAGCGGCTGAAACGAGCAAATCGTCATCGGCGTGCTTTTTGGGTTTGCCGCTTGTACAGCCATCGTATTTAATCACCAACGGCCGCCTGTCATCGGTGGACGTTAAAAGACAAATTGTGTACAAGGTATTCCTCCTTTTATTTTACTCTTCCCGTCGTCGTTCCCCACTTTTCTTATTAGGGCAAAGAGGAGACGTTTCGCGAAGGGGCGGCCGGCGGTGGCAACTGTCCATTAATTCTCGTCGTTGTCGTTGTAGTGTTCACCGTTTGCGAAAACCGTTTTCTTAAACCTTGGCCGTGGGTTGTTTTCTTTTAGGGTACCTACTCGAGGGCCGCAAAAAAAAATGTCAGCTTTTGAAAAACTAATAGCACGCAACAACTATACAGTCGTCGATGATACTATTGTGGATCAAACGTCGACCGTGAAACGCACACACGGTTGGAGAATGGGAGTAAAGGGTCATGTGATCGAATACAGTGCGGTAGAAATGTCATATTTTCTAGGAAAAAAAAAATTCTGCCCGATTACACTTTGTTGTAGACTACGGGCCGGGATTTATTTGGGAATATTTTATTGTCCTACTAAGAAAGATAGATTCTTCTAAGACGCGTGATCCTCCAAAACTCGTATTCCAAGACTAGTTTTCTACTACCTATTGTTTCGTTACAAGTCACTAAAAATGGTAAAATGACAAAATAACCAAAAAATTGTTATATCGAACCGTCAACTTTAGATTTTAACGTTATAACTATTTTTAATGTTCCCACTATTTATCACATTATCTATTCGAACATACATTTTTCGAACAAATCAATATCAACATTCCTAACACCACAGTTGATTTACTTTTACGTCCTAAACACCTTGTTTTGAATACATGTCTTTAGCCTTTTAGCTAAGACGCGTGGAATGGTTGGTAAACATCTACTCGTTCAACACAAACTAACAACAATTTTCAAAGTATTTTTGTTTTTATTAAAATTGAAATAACAACATTATAATATTATTGTATAATAAACTTACTTAATTAAACATAACACAGAAGGGTAAAAGGTAACGTTTAAATGTACAAATTAGTTTATACATAAACTCGATTACGCTATTATAATTTACATTATTATGATTTAAAACATTATTATGTACACAAATTTACCTTAAGAACAACAAGGAACGATAATAGAGATATGTTTGGGGGACGTCATGCACATTTGACATAATAATGATAATGATAATAATAATTACAACAATAATTTCATGACTATGGTTGTGGGAAACAAAGCGATTATGCATTAAGTTCAATTACATATACATATATGTATATGTACATTATATATATATATATATATATATATATATATATATATATATATATATATATTGGATTGACTACATTAGTGGTGAATTTTTTTCTAAAGCTAAATATTGATTTAAGCGAATAATGTATATGATATAAGTGTATTTGTTTTGGACATACTATTATCGATAATTTTCATCGTAAACAAGATGTATTCGACCCTATTATTATTTTAAGTGTCCCCAAAGCATACACGATTAATTTACTTATTTTTTTTTTACATACATGATTTACATCGATTATTAGGTATATGATATTTTGGATAGAGATCTCTCACACGCAACTTTCTGGTATATGACTGCTAGACATCATTAGTTTTTCTTTAATGGCAGCTCCGTTCAGTTCTGCTGGGTGTTGGTGAACCTGGAAAAAATAATAATTTAACACACTATTAACTAAGGTATGGAATTTAATTAGGCGCAAGCAACGATCATTTCAATCGGTTTCTCTTATCAAATCAGTACTATTTTTTTCCTAAAGTTATTAACACCTATAGTTAAAACATATAATAGGTTTGTCTTAACTGCATAAGCGATGCATTTATTTATTTGTTTAGCTATTAAGTATTTTTATTGATATTACGTGTAAAGAAACAATTTTTTTCATGAAAATAATATTGTGTATAAAGTTAGTATTAATGTCTTAGCAACCAGAAGTGGGCAAAATATAAATAAATAGGTAACCAAAACAAATTGAATAACGTATTGATTGAAATAAAGTAATAATATTTTTTTAGATAATTTTCAAATAACATAATTCGAATAATTGATATATCATAAAAATTTAAATCGAATAATTCCCAGCTCTGGTAGTAACTATACACTCAAATTATATCAAAAAATGTATATCTTAACTCTTAAATGTAAAATTTCATAATGCCGTTTCTACTTAACACTACTGATTGGTATTGGCCAGTGGCCTTAATTAACAGCGTTAATAATATGAAGGGCACAGGGGAAAAACGGTAGTTGTCACATTATGAAATTTTTTTTTTCAAATAGTTTTTTTCAATTTATGCCAATAATTTTTTTTATTTATGTCAATAGATTGTTTAAATAAATACATTTATTGTTAGAGTAGCATTTAATGTGATTTTTATGTTCTTATGTAAGAGGTAGAGGAATTCACTATGTTTGTTTTTGCTATACTCTAAAATTTTCATATTGTGACAACTACCGTTTTTCCCCTGTGCCCTTCATATCTTCTCAGAATATGTATCGCTCAATACTAACCACATTTTCGTTTTGAATAGCGTTTTGCGAGGTGATCCAATTCTGTAGGGAAGAGTTTCTAGTATCGTTTAAGAGAACGCTTCCATTGCACGTACTTAGAGTGTCCAACGGATCTGTAAAATTAAAAGGTTCATAGGTTAATGTATCTTAGTAAATATTTTTTATATATTTTAATTTTTTTAATTTTGTAAGTTAAAAAAAAAAACGTAATCTAATAGATATTTACCGTATTTAACGGGAATTAAATCTGGGTCCATATCAGATTCCAGTATAGCGGAGGCCACTTGTCCATTGTTCCTTCGGTGGACGATAACTTGTTTGCCGCCAGTCAATTGTCTAGATGACCGTTTCCTATTGTTGGATCTTTTTATTCGGATAATTATGATAATCGTCAACACAATTATCAGCAAGCAAACGCTTACTGTAGTTATCATCACGGGCGATACTTTCAACACTTCAACACCAAATCCTGAAATAAAATAAAAATATTATTGTTCATCATGATCGTGTCTTCTCTTTTTTTTTGTACACGGTTTATAACGTCTGTATATTTTTTTACAGATATTTGTTTGGGAAGTTATCACAATTTATTCCATATATAGAATAGTTATATCGAAATTATTATTAAAACCAGTCAGTGAACACGAAATCTTGGCGAATGTACTGCGGTTAATAGACTATTATTCTATTAATTAATTACCGAGTTAGGTAAAATTACCATTAAGGAACTAAGTATAAGTGGTTATAATATAGAATGATTAATTCATGCACTTTATGAACATTACATTTTCTTGTTCTTAGGAAATTCGATAACCAGGAAACTTATTTTGATATTCATTCTTATGTATATTATTTCACTTAATCATGTTCTGCTATAGCTAATTAACGTTTATTTCGTTAACGAATTCAAGGCGTACCCACGTACACCTTCTATATAATATGTGACACCAGATTGCAATTAAAATCATGAGAGTTTGTCAGATGTGACGGGGAGTGGATGAGCGTGGCAAGACCGAATTTTATGGCTCCTTGAGAAACTCAACGGGATCGAATTTAATTATGAATAATAAGCTTTGCAAAAGTTCCAAGCACTGTGTGAACACAGTGTCGTATTTCATTTAATATTTACCGTGTTTTAAATAATATATTAAATATCTTCCAAAAGTACAGCATACACAACTGCTTCGGTTAGGAAGCGAATCTTTAGTTTTACAAAACAAATCTTCAAAATGATAAGTGAGTATTATAAGTTGGTTAACGATACGTTAACACCATTGAAGTGAAATTTTTATTACATCATTTCATATTACTCCAAATCGGATTTTCTTTAAATCATTTTGCAACTTGATTCTTAATATTTTAAGAGACTCCCGTGCGTTATACGACTCATATTATTAGTTCAAGTTATTTTATTAGGACAGCATTTTTTGATTTTATTTCACTCTTGATAACTAGTTTTTGACATAGCCATTGATTAAATATAAATATATATATATATATATATATAATAAAAAAAAGTTCAATAGTAAGTTTTAAACTTGAAGCTAAACAATAATAAAAATATCTCTTAATAATAGAAATTCAAGAGCTTTATTAATTGTGTTATTTTGAGTAGACTTGACAATAAATTTTAGAATTATGAGCATAATTTATATCTTACACGAAAAACCAATCAAGACATGTTTTGTTTCCATTTTTAATAATGTCAAAATGTATTAGAGTTTTTTAAAAATCAAATGACTGATATTTAGCTTTTGGAAAAAGTTTTTGAAATCAAATTCAACTAAACAACGAAGTTAAAAACAGTTGAATTCAACCCGTTGTATGGGATACAGCAAAATTCAATATAACAGTAAATTCAAAATAAAAATATAAATTTGACCGACTGAAAGGATGTACTTTTAAGTTTTGAGTGTTAATTTTAGTGTAATTGTCACTTTACCAAACGCTATCGCTCATTTTTTAATTAACTTTATGTTTTCATTTACTATAGCCATTTTTACGCTATTTACCATAAAAATTATTGAAGCTTCATAGTTTGAATTATTGTAATCCAATAAATGATATTAAATGGTTTAAATATTCGATTAAATTTCAATAAATATAATATAGAAGTTCAAGTCATTGATGAGTTGTAGATGCACCATATAAGAGCTATAATTTCTTCAATTCGCCAAGTAGTTGGGATACTTGTTAGTTGAGGTTAGAACCCAATTATAGAGGTAATTGAGTTTTCACAAAAAAAAAAAAATTTATTTCTATTAAAAAGTTAAATGAATACCTACGTTAGTTTTTAAAGTTCTGGTTTTGAAAGATTAGAGCTTTTGGCGCATAAGTCTATATTATTTAAACCAACTCCCGGATCATTTTTTTTTTATTTTGTTCATATCTTTTCTCGTTATAGCCTATAGAAAATCTCTACGGCCGAGGTAAGTATGGTTGAAGAAGTCACAAAAGAAACGAAAGTCATATAATATGACTTCTTTGTGTCAGCATCTTGAGAGTTTCAATTAAACCTTGGGTCGATTTTCACAGCCACATAAAAATACGCTTTGTACGACTGCCCTCTTATACCATTGGGGTTGTAACACCTTTTATATATTTAAATTACGTTGACCTTTACGTTCGCTAAACTTTGAATTATTTAATGACTGTGTATTGAAGAAACAAACTCATGTCTCTCAAACCTTATACACTACAACCATTGTTAAAAAAACAAAATTTACAGGAATCTGTGTTTATTTAACTAGAACTAAACTTTTTATTAATTTTTAAACATGATCTACACATTTATTTGAACGTAATAATACAAATACGATAATAACAAAATGGGCTCGATTATACATTATATTCTGTTGTTTTTCTTATTGTCGAATAGCGCATTTACTACTGTACTTACCCATTTGATTTTCAGAGCTCGGGAATGAGAATCTGGGCAATGTGATAGGAGTAGATTTTCCTTTTGTATTGACGGCGTACACGCGAGCAGTGTACAAGATGCCCAAAGGTACTTTACCCAATGAGAAACGCGGTGCCTTTTTGTTGGTGAAATTTTTAAACAACGTTTCTCCATCTTCGTTGCTGTTCATGGCTTCAGAATACACTTCTAGTACGAAAGATTGAGTTAAACCTCCGTCATAGCCGGGTTCGCACTGAACATCGACCGCACCCTCCGTGTTGTTGCGGACAGTACAGTTGTGCACCGACTGCGGTTTACCTTTAACGATAAAAATTCATAATTTATTAGAAGAAATCGAAAAAAAGGTTTTCATACCTATAGGTTTTTATGTACTTTGAAAATTAATACATATGGGCTGAAGTTATTTTATATAATATTTGTGTAAATATCGCTTTCTATTTGTATATTTGCGATAAGTGATAATCGGCGGTAAAATACGATTGAGAACGTTTTACCTTTTTGGCGAAACGCTTGAGACCACTTAAAATTCACAAAGAACTTACCGCTGGCCCGCAAAACCAATAAGGTTGAGAACGAATTTACGTGCAACGATGCCATATCGTTTATTTGGCTATCGAACGATTCAGCACATTGTATGTAATTAAAATATTAATATATTAAAATATTCACAAGTTATAATAATTATACCAAAATTTAATAAGTATGAATCAGCATGTTTTATTTTTTTGGTCATTAACAATTAATGTGTATAAATGTGATAAAAATATTCTTATCATAGTCATAAGTTTAATTACAAATATAATAGTATAAAAAAACGAGACACTGAGTAAATGCAATTGTTAAAGCTGTATTTGTATTAATTAAGTTTAAATGTATTGTATTTGTCTTAAAATCATGAAAAAGTATTGTTTAAAATAGTTCATAAAAATAGTTTTTGTCTTATATAATATATATCAATACCTGGATATCGTAAGCCAACATACTTCAAATATTTTAATAAATTAACCGAATTTTTATTTCCACATCCCACTTATATTTATTATTAATATCTAGTATTTTTTCTCTTTCTTTTATTGACATTTTTTTTTATCCAGTTCTACTGTAGCTACTTTCAAACCCGTTTCTGACTGAGTTTCGATTAGAACTTTAATTTACATAGCAGGATGAGGGCTATAAAATTGACTATTAAATGTTACGTGGAAGCTTTAAGTGGCGATAGTAGCTCTAGAATGTTATGAATTGTAATTATTAATTTATATTGCGTATTAATTTAATACGAAAATTACCTAGGATATTATCTAATAACATCTAACAATTAAATTTTCGTTCAATTCTATATTATTGTGTATTTGTTGATAAATATCAACAAATTATCGTGTTCAACCGTTCGATAGCAATTGTTAATATGGCAACGATGGAAAAAAATTAAATCTATCGAGCGTTCTCAATAGTAACACTAAAAATGCCGTTCTCAATCGTTCGATAGCTATAATCGGTATCCAAGGAAAGTATTTTTTTTTTACTAAATACTCGTGTAGTTATTTTTCTATTTAATAGTGTTTGCTTTTTAATATGTGCCTAATTAATACTACTCGAGTTTTGCTTCATAAAATACTAGGTACACTATTTCAGCAGAGAAGGGATATTTCCCGACTACATTAAACTATACACGTAAGGAAGCTGTAGAGAACGTGTCTTTTTTCTGATTCAACTATATATATATTTATATATGTACACATATGATCAAAATAAAACAATACTTTTACTGACAATAGTTATATACCACTTATAATCGACTAAAAATGTTTTAAAATTATATAAAATTAATATTCGAGGATGAGAATGTCGAGTTGAATGAATGCGGGGAAGAAATAACTCTATACTAATTTAAAATAAATTGCGCCAAATTTACCTGCTGCTACCATCTGAAATAGACACGGCACGGCTTGATGTCCAACACCGTTCTCGGCCCAGCAGGATAATGTACCGTAGTCCAGATCGGCTACCGGTGTGTATCTTAGCACACTAGAGGTGCCGTTAAATATGAAACGCTCTGGGCCGATTTCGATGGTTTCACCGGAATTGTTGAATTTCCACCTGAATCCTTTAGCCGGAGGATCGGCGTCGACTTCGCACAATACATCCATGCTTTCTCCACGCGAAGCTCCCAACATAAGCACACGATCGGTCCGGCATCCAGGAGCATCTATTGAAAAAACAATGGATAAACATTATTTTTTTCCCCATCGAATACATTACGGTTGAATGAGGTAAACGAGAACAGAGGAAATTGAAAACAAAACTAACGTCATAAAATTTTAAAATTATATTAAGTAAACGGTAGATTTTTTGTCATGAAATATATTGTTAAAGGCATCATTGAGATTATGTAGTAGTGCTCCAAACTTGTATTTGTGAATAAACCGTCAGACATCTTATTTAAAAAAATGTTATGTCATAACATATATTTATTTATACATTGTATTCATATTTTTCTCGGAATTAAAGATGAATGTAAATTTCTGGGGTTAGTGCAAATTCAAATTTTGTAATTAAAAATATGCAATAACTTCAAAGTATTTACATTCATAACGTTCACTTATTACATTGTAATACGGAATACCATTTACCAACATGTACAAAAACCGTTTACAATTAATTCACCAGGCCCTATTGGTATACAACACGTGGAAACTCTTGGGCTTAGTATTCAAAATATATTTTGCCATAATATAATCAATAAAATAAATTGGTCTATAGGTCATTGAAATATATTATATTATATACTATCCGCAAATAATTTAGTAGTGCGGGCAAATTGTAATCTGATTAATAATTACGGTTAATAATCAATGAATTTGGTACTCATAAATCATAATATTATATTAATGTAGTGTAATAGTGTAACAATATAGTGTAATAATGTAGTAATTTTTTTTTTTTTTAACTAGCGATAAAATATTTAACTATTATTGAAATAAATTTGTTTTATCTCAAATAATAACAGATTCAATTTACGTATTATGTCTATACTATATATATTCTAATTTGATTAATTATTTAATCATAAGGTAATAAATTAAGCCCAACACTAGAATACAGTATGTTTTAAAAGAAACATTGATTTTAAACTTGTAAACCGATATCTGTTGCTGCTTATACTTTTTTAGTGCAGTTTTACTGTAAATTATTAAAAATAAAGGTATACTATTTCAAGTGAGCGTTATAGAAATAGGCAACGACTCGAGGTTGGTTTAAGAATATACTGTAAAGTGTAAAAAGATGAAGTACATAAATATCTATTTGACTGTGTCGAGAACGCCCCGCTTTGTTTTATCTTTACACTAAATTTAATTATTTACTAATTGTCATTATAATTATTATCAATCAATTTGTTACTATTTTATTAAATTGCGTTTTCACATTAAGCCCCCTTAATATATTATATTACAAATGTTTTTAAAACGCTAACTCATTTTCCAAGATTTGTCTTTGTCATAAAGCTTAACGGTTTCTCTGTGGGGGGCTAATAGGCCGATTTAAAACTTTGTTATTTAAGTTTTGTTATTTTTTTATGGTTTTCTAATTAATCTAACTAATTTTCTAATAAACAATTAAAAAATCGGCATTTTAGCTCCCATAGAAAAAGTTGTAAGGTATTCATAAGAAAAATGGCATGCGCTCAATTGTGACGCCAAAAAGTGTTTTACAATATTCAGTTTTTAATCAAACATTCACCTTAACTCAGGTAAACTAACTATTAAAGGTATATGAGTATTATATTTTTCATATACCCTTGAATAAGTTGGCATAGTATTTAAAATGACTATATATATAAAGCTTTTTCCATTTCTCCTAAGTTATTCCAGGTGGACTCGCATATTATTATTTCTTCGGTAATGATTTGTCTTAAGCATGTGTGCATGCGTGGACGGACTTGTACTGCCATTTACCTAGACACTCTACAGTCTACACCAAATGAGCACGGGTTACTGGAAATTATTTAATACCTAACCGTGTTCGTAACCAATCCCACGGACGTGCACAACTACTGCGGTAGCTTCACCACAATTATTGGGCAACAACAGAAATGTCGGCGTTAATTGATGGATGGGTTATTCTCGGTTCTAGGTTAAATCCTCCGTGACCGAAATGACGATAGATTATTTGACATGGCCGTACCGAAATGCGCGTTAATGTGTTATTGGAAGAGCCTCAGGTACCCACATATTAATGTGGCTTTGTGCAAGAACCACGGCTGCGATTTTCCCCATCCCGGTCTACATTTTTGTTTTACTCTGATTCGGTCGTATTTTCTCACGAATCCCAAGGGCCAAATTTATCCTCATCCGAAAAACCAACGTTGTGTAATACATGAAGTTTTGCGTGGACATTGTGTATATTATTGCTGTTTGTAGTTTGCACCGACTACATTTAATTAAACGAATATCAGCTCCGGTTGGTTGTGTGTTGTGTGCGAGCGACTGAGGGTAGGTATACGATTTTATAGCAACGCCTTCAGCGCCAATCGGTTTGTACAATCGCATTTAATCGCAGGTATACACAATCGCAGGATAACACAATCGTATAAACAATGACACGTACTTACTACTATTATATTACAATATATATGAGTGGCAAGGAAAATTAATTCTATTCAAACTCGTCAGTGAGTTGGGGGGGGGGGAAGTACTTTTCGGCAATGCGGTATAATAATAAAGATAAACAAATGTACGGAAACAGGTTTTAGTATATACGGTGGTAAACATATTGTATTATTATGTGGATCCATTGTAGTAATCATATTATCGTACTTTTAATTTGTTTCAACACACCGACCCTTTGTCGCAAATCGCTTAATTTGAATTGGTGAAGCACAGCCCGACAGTGAACGAGTAGCGTTTGTATACTGTTAAAACGTTTCAACTTATCTATCATGTGTTTTGTAAGCATTTTGCATCAGGTAAAAAAATATATTACGGGTTTCTGCTTTTCGTAGAACTTTTGACTTGATATTTCTTTAAATCGATCAATCGTACGTTATCGCGTTTGTTAGTTTATCCGTCGAATTATTTTCATTATTATTTTGTAGACTGGAAGGATTCGCAAACAAAAAATTAAAAAAACGGTAGACATATTTCACCGGGTGAGCGCAAACATAATAATAATATAATATTTCATTTTATAAATATCGCCAAAGTAAATATATACATTCAGCAATAACAAACAACAATTCATGGTTGTAATTTTTATCGTTTGCGATTTTAATATGATATATCTATAGAGGCGCACTGTCGAGGAAACAGGATATTTTTTAATGTTTTTATTTATCGAAACAATAAAGGAAATGTGATGGGTCCGGTAGTTAGGGGACGAAACGTCGGTATGACCGGAACTACAACCATTTTGGGAGAAGGGAAGGCGCAAGGACGAAATCGCAGAAACCTCGCCGTGTTGGTTTGCTTTACGGCAACAGCGGACACGAAGTCTGTGTGCGTGCATACATTTTGTCAGGGAAATAATAACTCAAGTAGAACGAGTTGAAAATAATTTGTATTTAGTTTCAGAGGTTTTCGAGTGATAAAGATTCATTTATCGACCAGTTCCGGCAAGGGTGGGTTTACCAAAAATAAACAACCGAATAACGCACACACCTCTGTCGTGGTCTAAACTATTAGTCATAGTCATAATCCTGGTTTTACCTCGTTCAATTATTTTGTATTTCACGAAATTATCAACAATTTAAAGTTTGTAAAAATCGGATGTATATATTATGTTATATATACAAGGTGTCCCACAAAGACCACACAAATGATAAGAAATTTTACTCCGAGGACAAGTCGTTTCCGTAGTGTAGTGGTTATCACGTGTGCTTCACACGCACAAGGTCCCCGGTTCGATCCCGGGCGGAAACATTAAATTTTTTAATTTTTTTTCTTAGCATTAAGATTTATTCGCTGTGTACAAATTAAAAAGAATAATTTCTATTTTATCACTAAAGTGGTCATTGATATATTATTATATAATAATACGATTACATTATGAGGATTTTAAGAATTCTAATGTAATATCTCCTTGCAGGAAAATATAAGACGATTACAAATTAGTATTTATGACATTTAACTCACATATTCACACATATGTGTGTATTATTCGAACAAACCCTTATTTAAATAATCATCTTGATAACACATTATTCAAGTCAAATATACTTGAATGACTTTCAAACATAATATTTTTCAAATAATTTGCAAGCGCAATTTTTAAGTATTTTTTTTTAATACACTTTCATATATTTATAATATAATTTAATACAGAGTGTCCCACAAAGACCTGACAAATGATATAACTTTTGTTCTAATGTATATTTTTGAGATTTTTTTTTTAAATTAATTTATACTCATTTGCGCTAAAAACCCCACGGTTTGTAGTACTCTTAACTGTTTTACAGGTCTTTGTGGGACACCTTACATATATAACCAAAATTATAGGAAAATCCACTAAGCTTTATTGATATTTGCTTACATACTATATTAGCTTAATCTTAAAATAGATGCTCAAATGTTAATATATTTTTTGTTTATTTTGTATTACTATAACATTTAACAAAATTATGTTTTTTTTTCTTCAAATTGTATTGTTTAAACAGAGAACTATCCTAATTTAGAGCGAAACTATAGCATATTTTTACAGTTACGAGAATTTTGTGTTGGTAGTTATTCTTTCTTTTGTCATACCTTCACACTACTTCTATAGGGGGAATTAAATGTTTTTTCTATAAAACTATTGGCCGCACTACCTGAGTAGATTTTACAACAATTAATGTTAAAGATAAGTTTAACTATGTTTTGTTGATATCTACCGTGAAAAAATAATTACTAAAAAAAATGTATACAAATGAGAAAAGAATAAATGTATGGACTTTTTGTTTCCTACAAAACATAGTTAAATTTATAATTACTCAAGCGCTTTATTATTAATGTCTTTACGCCCATTATGAGATTTTATGTACAAACCTATTATTTTGCTCCAAAAATTGATTAGTACGGTTCCCTTTAAAATTGATTTATAAAAAGATTTCGAGGATTTTGTAAGGATTTAGTAACGTTTAAAATACGTAGGTAATTAAATAAACACAATTCTTCGTGTGATGTCTGAAACGTTGGGTATTTTTAATAAAAATTTGATTACTGCGAGTGACGACTACTTAAATGGACGGAATTTAATTTGATGTCTCGATTTTGAGTTTAACAGTAGAACTTACATTTAATACGGAGGCTGAGTTCGTTGCTGAATGATTCGCCTTCAGAATTTGTCGCCCGACAAGCATACCTTCCGGCCACGTTTCTCGTTACTTTCTGTAGCACTAAGTTGTTATCGCTTTTCATAGTTCTAGTGGACGAGTTTAAGTTTAACGTCATTCCCTGAAATAAAAAAACAAATCCTTTTGTTGTATGATTTAAAGACAATTATTTTAATTTGCATAATAACAAAGGTTTGCCGTTCATTAAAATGTACATCGTGTGAACGGATACAACGAACTGCAAATCTTATGCCATCTAGATATAAGTATCGTCGCTTTAGACCTTACAAAATTTTGCACTCGGGCTGCATAACAATAATAATTATAATAATAATAATGATCTTGCACTGTATAATTTTAGGCGATGAAAGTTTGTCTGTCAAATTGCTTTTGAAATCACCGGCATAAGAGCGCAGCAAACACCCCAACTACAACAAGTATGTAACTACTTGTTTAGAAAACAATAATAACCCAGTAACAATAACAAAAGGTACCGACTTATTACCAAGTAAAACGCCTTCGTTACCCCGTCAAGAGTTATCTTTAAATTGCCCGAGGGAAAACGTGTTTGGAATATTTGTTTAAGTTGCTCGTAGAATGGCTTAAAGGTGTAAAGTAGTCAAACAATTATTTAATAGCAAAACTTGATATGAAACTCGAAAAGAGTTGAGAAAAAAATCCGATTTTCTTTTATGGCAGGGGGCATTGGCATTATGGATTCAGTCAATACAGAACTGCATATTATGAGTTTCAGTTTTATTCACTATATTATTGTCCAATATTTCATATATATTATATAGCCTAGAGGTTGTGTTATATATTGATGTTGATGTTATTGAAAAAGTTTTTGTTGTAGGGGTTTTTGACAAATTATTTTGTTATAATATATAAATTTCGAGAAACTAAATAAAGTTAGTTTTCAACCTTGTTATTATTTTGTAGAAAACCCTTTATAAAATCAACAAAAATGTATGTACGATGAAAACAGAATATTTTTTTAGTATATCAAAATTATTGTTGCTTGACATCAAAGTCTCTGAAAGTTTATTTATTTAATATAAATGGTATAAAAAATGTACCAGAAAGATCCTTTAGAAGTCAGAAACTTTAAAAATTCACCCATTCCTCTTTCAAATCGTGAAAAACACTAAAGGTATTTACATATTATTTTTCAACATAAAATTACGGCACGCTACACATTTTTATAAAAAAAAATAGTCGGTTTTTTATATTTCTACCATCTACAGATACATACGAACCGTTTACCTATCAAATTAAAATTATACCATTAGTGAAACAATTAATTCTCTAAATGCGGCGGTTAAGCTTTGCTATTATTTGACGTTTCTTTGAACTATATCAAATTATCTCTTAAATTCATTTGCCTATAAGATATTTATAATATTATGATCTAATTATTATGCACGGTGAATTATAGCAACTTTAAGCAGATTACCTACACAACGCTGTTAAATGAATACATATATTATATTCTGGCCAAATATGAATAACAATATAATATTATGAATACCAAGTGCATTCCTATGGGCTATGCGTATGAAACATCAATAATATAGGTAGCAGGGTCATATAATATACAATTCAAATTTGTAATTTTGATAGTTATAACATAGGTAGGTACATTACCTATAATAGTAATATAATAATAATAATAATTAATAAAGCCCCCAAAGATATTTCGCCTTATGGCTTAAAATGATTAAATCAGGGCCTGAACTAGGTAGGTATTTAACTTAAATAGTTTAATCTATGATCAAGTAAAAAAAATATTAAGTGTAATATTATGTCCAATACTCCAATATTAGAGTTGGAAAACATAAATTCACGTAGTTATCTTGTTTGTTGTATCCGATTACTAACGAATAATCATACCTAATTATAAAACTTAACAGTGGTTTATTTGAATTCTATTATTATTTCTAAAGGGTTTCCAAAATGTTAATATTAATATCCCATAATTGTTTATTTTGGATTACCTATTAGTATTACAGGTGCTTTGGCTTAAATAATATAAAATCTTACATTATAGACAGTTCGTTTCCGTAGTGTAGTGGTTATCACGTGTGCTTCACACGCACAAGGTCCCCGGTTCGATCCCGGGCGGAAACATAAATTTTTTTCCATTTTTTCTTGACATCAAGATTTATTCGCTGCGTATAAATTAAATAGAATAACTTCTATTTTATCGCTTAAATGGACATTGATATATTTTTATAATACGATTATATTATGAGGATTTTGAGAACTCGAAAGGAATGAGTCTCCTTGCAAAAAAATATAAGATGATTACTTATTAGTATTTTTGTCATTTGACTCAAAAATCGATTTTACGAAAAACATGTAATACATAGGTCAACATTTTATAATGGGGTACTTAGACCATGGACAAAGAATGCACACACATTATACACATATTATGTGCGCACTGTGCATTATTCGAATTAACCCTTATTTAAACAGTCATCTAGGTAACACATTCAAGTAAAATATATCTGAATAACTTTTAAACATAATATTTTTCAAATAATTTGCAAGTATTCTTTTGAAACACACTTTCATGTAAATAATATAATATATTAATTAAATATTATAAAATAAAAATTCATATTATATGTATTTTTATTTTTGTTTATGTTAGAGTAGAATGATTATTTATTATTCTTTAATCAAATAAGTTATGAACATAATATTTTTCCAACAATTTTTTATTTAAAAAAAGCTATATTATATCCTCTGCATAATTAATAGAACGATAGGCGGGGTATACAATGTATACTGACTCTAATATAACCTGTGCCGTATGCCAATTGTTTACACACACTCATCATCCAAATATGTATTTTGAAATGAGTACTTACATTTCGGTACCACGTGAGCTTTGTCGATGGTGGATTGGCTTTTACTTGGCAATCAAAGTACACGTCATCTCCTTCTTTTATGCCATTTGGGTTGATAGAGTTACCAAGTCGGAGGGAAACAATGGGAGCAACTGAAAAAAATTGTTTAATTGTATTAATTTAATCGGTATACATATTATTATTTTCTAGTTATCAAAAGTCCTTTTTGATTTTTATTGAAAAAAAGAGTTCAACTACGTATTATGATATTATTATTATAGGTAAAAAAATTCAAGAATTAACCTGTATATATATATTTTTTTTTTTAAAAAACTATAAGTACGAAATAAAACGTAAAGAAAAATCAAATTACTATTAATGCGAATTATCTTCGCTGTTAAAAGCGTATTATAGGGCGTTACAGTTCAACAGTTTTTATGGCGTTGAAATGTGATTAGTGATGTTTTTTGTCATCGTTTTATTTCGCTTCAATAGTTCACCATTGTTTGCTTTAGCATTTACCTAAATTATCCTTTGGAATGATTTTGTCAAAAATGCAATACTTGTATTATAATATAAACAAAAATACTCCATTTGGCCATGTATCGAACGTGTGAAAATGTTTCATATTTTTATAATCCAAAAACGTGTGCTGTTAATATAATTATTACTACTAAAATGGATTTTTTTAAACAGATTTAAAACGTATGTCACGCTGAGCTAATTTAGTTTATCTAGCTATCTAATAACCTTCGCCTTTTAATCAATAACTTAATCCGGTTTTGTTTCTTGATTGGGTGTGTTCCGAAACCAAACACTTGTTATGCAGCGATAACCAGCAAATCAGGAAATCCAGCAAGTGTTATATAAATGTAAATATTTAAAAAATAAGAAATGGGATAATGACTAAGGTATATTTATCTCTCTAATTTTCCCCCGCAACTAAGCTACTGCGCTAATTAGAATAGAACTATTCAATATTGACTTTTATTAGATTAATAATATATTTTGTCGAACAGCGGTTTTCCATCTGAATTATGTTAGTTAGGTTTGTGTACTGTCGTCGGTATGAGTTCATATGTATATAAATATATTTTTACATATAAATTATTATTTGCCTTTTAAACGACGGATTTAAAAAAAAAAACAAGAAATTTTATTCCAAATAAAAATGTATTTTACGTAACTTTCACATTATTTTCAAAAATTGCGGCACTATTCTCGAGAGCAAGATCAGCCCTTTTGATATAACAATATAATTTTAAAACTCTCTCATAGATAAAAAATATATCAAAGGTATCATGAATATGGTAACCGATGTAAAATGGAGTTATTAACATGAAATGAATGAAACACAAAATAGCAAAACTTCGGGGCAGAGTCAAGTAAAAGAGTCGAATAAACGCAATTAAATAGTATACACTTATGGAAAACTGCGTTGTATGTTTAGATAATGTTATTCTAATTAGATAAATAATTATATAAATTTAATATACCAATTAGGACAGTTGGTTAACTTTTATTCTGTGTGGTAGCATAATAATAATTTAAGTTGACACTTACAAACGACTTTGAGCACCCAATTAGTTTCTGCAACCAATGTCGGCACTTGTGGGTTTTCTGCTCTACAGGTGATAGACTTGCCATTATCATCTGTCGTTGGCACGAATGTAATCTCACTAGTCGTTACGTTTTCTTTGATGTCATCGGGCTGTAACAAATAAAGATAAACTGAATAATATATTTATAATAGTATATTTCATGACATGCGAGTTGTGACTGTTAAAGCCACGACAATACTCACTGGTTGTACATAATGATCTAGTAAAATAAAGTTTAAACAAACGATAAATTTGAGTTAATTGTTTTTAAAATTTTATAAATTCAAATTTTGTTATGCATTTATTTAAAAACCATCAGGCGAGTGAATATACAGCACAAACAATAGGCACAATGGTCCACATAACAGTAATGACGCATCTATTTACAGAAGATCTGTTTTTACTAGAAGGACCCTTTGCACACTAATGGAGTATACAGGGTGATTTATTTAAAGTGATCCACTCAATATTTCACAAGGGTTAATTGAATTGTAGTGTTTTGAAACTTTTGTTTTTACTTCTCTCCTATTTTAGTTATTTTTAAATAAACTTAATGGTAACGTGTATATTTTATTATCTTTTTAAATTAAGAATAATTTTGACTGGTCGATATCCAGTTAAATTAAGTTATTTGAGTTTAAAAGTATATTAAACATTACAATTATTACGAGCCATTAGTAATAAAACAATACAACCCCCACACCATAACCACTTTCTCAGGATAGCAACTCTTGTGTCTAGTAGAGCAAGAGTTGTCCTACCGTCTACCACCGACCACCAGTTGGTAAACTCGTTAGGTTAGGATAATCTACTGGTACTGAAATCTTAGATTTATAATGAGTTCTAATAGTAAACGATTATAAAATAAATGTAAAGATTATATATAGAAAATTAATATTATAATCTATAGGAAAACGATAACTGAACTAACTAGATATGAGTGATATTTCATCATTAAGTATAAATTGGAAAATATAGAAACGATGTTAGGAGTTCTAATCAATTGAAAATGTATTTGGACATATATTTGAGTAAAAAATGTTGATTTCTGATATTTTTTTTTTTAATTTTACCTATGTAAATTCAATCTATGTGTGAGCAATTCAAAACAAATAAACGTTTTGGCCATTGTGATTTGTTATGGTGGTCGTTCCTTCAATTTATTTATTAAATATATTTTTAGATATTCGTCGGGCATGGCCCTATCAAACAATAATTTGTTTGAAATCTAAATATTTACATACATACATAAGTCCTTAGAAAGTTCACAATTTTATAAACAAAAATAGTATAAAATATTTCATTTATTATAAAATCAAACCGTTTTCCCCGGGAGCAGTTGTATAGCTATTTTATCACTTGAATAATGTTAATGGTTTTTTTGAATTTGATCTTAAAATAGCGAGTCTTATATAACAAAATTAATTTACTTTTCAATTTTCAATTTTAGCTTATGCAATTTCTTGGTTATATTTTCCGATTACTTAACGAATATTTGTAATCAAATTTTCATTTAAGAAATAAAAATTATTTATAAAAGGGAATTTGTAATGTAGTTTTAGAAGATACGATCAAAATCTTATTAAAATCTCAATGTAAACCAAATCGAAAATCGTATAAGCAAAGAACTATAGCTATTGTATAATAAAGTAAGGAACGTTCATAAATATTCATCGTTAATACGTTTTATATAAAATAAATAATTATTCTGAAAATTCGAGCTACATAATATATTTTATGCAATATGTATATGTCTATGACGGTAAAAAATATAAATCATTAAGGCGGATATTATTATTTATACAATTGCTTAGATAATTATTCCAATTGATTAAATGATTTATAAAATTGTGATATTTTTTCTTCCATAACATTTGTCAAAAAACATACATAAAAAAAAATACTTTTATGTTCTTACAATCAACTTATTAATTATATTGTTAAAATAAACTGTGACTTCATCATCTGACTGCGTTCGTAGACAGTTTAATAGGTGTAAAATAAAGCAAAGAATGTAGTATATTGGATGAACACTGTTATTATTTTTATAATTACTTATTTAAAGTTCCATTGGTTTTCTTACTAAAGTATTAATAGGTTTAACAGATCTGCGTATTCACTTTATAATTTAAAACCGACGCGGATAAGTCACTGTATCTATCAGATTTTATATTTATTTTGTTTAGCTTTTCCTTATCTTGCTTCTGGTTTAAACGCTCCTTGTTTAATTTTAATTAAATCCAGTGAAGAAACCCTAATGATTTTTCTTATTTTATCGTTGTCTCTTAACCATCTTGCTTGGTAACTCAAGAAAAAGAGTTATACTTGAGACTTTGGGACATGTAATAGTTTTTCATTAGCGAGATAAAACTTTCCTCTTTCTCGTTATTGAAATCAATTGCTCGTATAATGTCTACATGGGTAATCGTGTAAATGAAACTATTTGAAATACCCTTTTAAGTCACTCTTAGAATGTATTTCAAAAAGTTTCTACCACTTACACGCTTAAGAGCTTACACGTGTTTGTACTATACAGCATTAAACAATAATGCTAAATTATATATTAAAATATAATACTGTAAGCGTTGTAAACAAAATGAATTGTAAGGTGAGTGTCGAATAGTAACACAAAAATTAACCGTATAAAATGTGGTAAATTTTTTTATTAAAAATATATATTACGCATTCTATTGAGTAGAAGACTACTTTAACGATTTCACCAAAGAGTTTGTCAACAACGAACGTTGTTAATAAAATATTGTTTCAAAAATAAATTATTGAAAAGTTAATTTATTTAGTATAACGCTGGCAGTACGGTGCGTTGGGCCAGTTTTTAGTCCCTTCGCTGGAAGTGGTGACAGCGAGGGGTGGTGGTTAGGGACAAGGGCCGGCAAGAGGTCGAAAAGGTTAAAGAATCAGCAGAATTCTCCAGGGAGTCTACGCTGTGTAAGGGGTGGAAAATGAGGCATGAAATGGTCGAAAGAAGCGGCGGACGGAAATGTTTGCTCGTTGCTGACGGGGAATTTTCGAGCTTCGATTATAATAATAAGGGCGAAATGTAAGTGGCAAAGTGTGGAAAGTTGTGCCAACAGATACCATGCGTAGGGCGCATTTTCTCGTTTTAATAACTATATCCTGTACACCGTGACGTGAAGCTGATGGGGAGCATACAAGCTAAAAGGTAGGTAGGTAGGTAGGTAGGTCGGTAGTTGCGGTTTAACGGGACACTCGGTTCGTGCATTTTTTAAATGCGCACAAAAAAAAAAAAAAAACAAAAACGTTCGGTTTAAAATTTCAGCGACTAACAAACATTGTGCACGCGGAACCTCGTGTGTCAGAAATATCTCTGGGGTTAGATAATAATGCACACGAGGTATAATATACTAACACACTTACACGTCTAAAGTACACTAGGTTCGAACTAAGTCTGTGAATACTTCATGTTTTATTTGCCCAGCATAAACATAATATACACACTCGACTGTATAACGGATGTGCACAGTATAGAGTACGCATCGAGCAAATTGTTCGCATACGCCATGGCGTATAAAAAACATGTTTTTTAAACAGAATTTTATACAAACGTAAGATTTTTTATCTTTTTTTTTTACGGGGGAGGAAATGGCGGAATGCTACAACGCTGAAGAAACGGATCGACGGTGGTTGTTCATATTATATTCAACGGTCGCCTGGACGCGACCGTAAATCATTGGACGATTCTATCTGAGCTTATGGGTATATTGTGTTTCGCACTTCGCCCAAAGCTGTTGCTGCTGCGCGGCGAGCAAGACAGATGTGTAAAAATGAAAAGGGTTTCTCCCAAGTCGATTTTGCATATTTTGATCAAAACGAAGAGGTATTTGTTATTTATTTTTTTTTTCATCCGAACAGTAGACATATCGGTTATTACTTATTTTTTTTTTTTTTTGATGCAGCTGTAATAGGGAATACCGTAGATTGTGATTTGTGATTTTACTCCAAATGAAATAATATAACATTTCCATACAAGTGCAAGGGTGTTCTTTTAATTTTTCCGAATTAACGATCTATTTATATTTGACATAATATTTTGTTCGCGTATAACGATAGAAAATAATTATGTGTACGTACTTGTCAAGCAGGGTTTTATAGAATTCCCAAAAAACAAAAAAAAAATGTGTTTCCATTAATTTCGAAGGGTAAAAATATTATTGGTAGGCGTTTGGATTGAGTGTCGTGACGGGATTACAGTAATCAAAACGTCATTATACAGTGTGTAAACCGATAATTTCTGATGTGTACCGCTACCGGTGGATTAAGGTGCGCCATGACCAAATGCGCGATAAGATCTGACCCTTTTCGTTATTGGTGGAGTTCCGTGTATTATAAAATCTACGACGGTCTATATTATTTAGCGTGATTTTAGTTGCAAAAGTATGTGTAAAAAAAAGCTAAAAAAAACCTACCTATAAAAAAACACAACCGAGTTAATCCGACACACTTTTGGTGGATGTGTATGGGTATGTAATTATATTGGTACATAATAAATAATTGTAATAATAATAATCAAATAAATTCATGAGAAAATACCGCACGGCACAGCATGTTATTACGCAAAAGCGTTGAATTATTAATAAAGTTAATTCATATTATGTTATACGTGTATAGCTAATATATATTTTTTTTAATATTATTACATTTTAGCCTTATGGAATTTCGAAACGATTAAGGAAAC
Organism: Adelges cooleyi; assembly: GCF_023614345.1. NCBI lineage: Eukaryota > Metazoa > Arthropoda > Insecta > Hemiptera > Adelgidae > Adelges > Adelges cooleyi. The sequence continues at coordinate 5,153,900 of NW_026095751.1, forward strand.
GAAATGTGTTTTGTACGCCGGCACCGCCACCGTTATACAACAACTGGAAGAAATTAAACTAAAAAATAAGTAAGTGCCTTATATTATTATAAACTTATCGCACCAAAACAAAATATTAAAGTAATAATACAAATTGTTGTATTCGTTATGGCTTTGTTGGCTTGGTTGCGGGGCGACATAATTGTTTGTTATTGTTACAAATGTTAAGTAATTTTTTGAAGACGTTAAGTCGTTAATGACGTTAGACGACAAAAGCTCTTAAGAGGACGTTATATCCCTAATTGTCCACCGTAAAAACCTGCGTTTTACTTGCACTGTGATGGTTTTAGAGCAAAAACACCTACAATAAAATCGAAAGTAAACAACATTATTGAGAAAAATACATATTATCCTTTTTTGATCAATAATAATGTCTCATTATACATAGTTACAGATGTTAAAAAAAAAATGGTTTCTATATTAACTACCAAAAAAAAAAAAAAGAGTCCTAATTACTGAGCTAATAACTACACATCACAGATTAACCTTTAAATTAAGATTTTGCGAAAAATGTCCTATACCTTACTCCTTAGAGGATATCACGTCCTCTTAAGCGTTTATTTTATATTAATTAACGCGGTCATAAATCAATAAATTATACGACATAACTAAATATAATACAGTTGAAATAGCTAATATCTCTATGTTGTAATAATATGATCAATCACTTACTACCAGTTTGAAAGCATGGTTTAACAGTTGAACTTGACGATAATATTGTGATTTATGTGTCTATAATTAATGAGCCTGACGACATAATTCTGTATAATATATTGACTAGAATGGCATACATTGAATTTAATGTCACTTGTCACTCGATTACATCATAATGTACTTATGAGTAATGGTCATAATTTAGTCAAAAACGAATTAAGATTTTCTTCGCTCAATCTAATTTTTTTAATTGAAAACATTTTTTTATAAGCAAACCATACACGCACGATAAACCGTAATTGTTTCACTTTTTATTTTGAAGAAAAAAAATACCCCAAACATAGAGTAAGAAACATAAAACGATAAAATCCATGTGTTGAAAGTGTGCTCTCTTTATGAGTTGTAATACTAAATGAACATGTGAATATCTAGTAGAATACCGACAAATTTGATTTTTAAAGTACAAATACCAGCCGTAAGTACACTCAGAGAGTATTTCTGTTTGTCCAGGGATCAGATTTTTATTTTATTTTTTCCTTGTACTTTTAACAGTAATTTCCTCGTTGTCTATTTTAGTGTACACGCTGAGCGAATCGTGAAATGAATTTCGAACTAATAAAACGGTTTTGTCAATACGCCTTCAATTAGCACATATCATACGTTCTATACGTTTTACAAGTTGTAATTCGTTTTACCACGAAATTTTGACCAATAATAAAACATGATATTTTAAAACCCTGAAGTCGACCATTCTGCCGACGTGACGTCATTAAAACATATACATCAATTGTTATTTTTAATATGATAACTTAACAAAAAAAATAATATCATATTTATATTTACTAAAAAATGGGTCAACGTCACATTAAACACAGCTTTATCAAATAAACGTTTGTAGAGGACCACAACACAAACTTTACTTTTAACAAACAGATTCTGAGTAACCTTTTCGAGTCCACTCTTCAGGACCCTTATTAAACGGGTATCCGATAATGCGTATTTGTTTTGTTCTCCATTGAATGGGTGCTTTTGGTCGATAATTTAAATATTAAATAATTTATCCAACTTCCAAGTAGATTTTTTTTATTATTACGAGAACGAAGTCCAAGGAAAAAATTCTCGAGACGCTAAGAATAAACAGACAAAGAAAGTATAATAACTTATAATAGAAATAAAGTTCCATGTATTTTCTACCATCTCTATTATAGTTTTAATATTTTGTTTTACAAAAAGTCTTCATTTTCCATCTTCTGGTTTATGCAAATAGTGTTTTTTTATGCTAACTTATGAAATTAGATAACCGTTATACTAGGTTTAATTATTGTACATATTATAAATAGTTAAGGCAAGTTTAAACCAATAAGAAGCGTCTTACAAATATTATGATATGTGATATTTTACTTAAAATTAAATCAAATAGTACATTTTAATTTGATTTATTATTTAAAGAGCTAGCATGCATGTATTTTATATATAATTAGGATAATATTATAATATAATTAAGTTATAATTTCCTAACCTAACCTAACATTTAAAAAATAATTATACAAACGTCTACATATTATTAAACATGTCATATTTTACTAATTATTCTGCACGTCGATTATGGTGTTTGTACTATGTCATTAAAATTTTTTAATTATAAAGCGTTTCATATTTCACTGTTTTAAGTTTGGAATTAAAAATAACCAGATTGCCGCGTTGGGATTTTATTTAATTAAAACTTTTAGCATGTGTTTTCATATAAAGCTGCCAATTAAGAATGGGTTATAGATACCCTTTTTTAAATTCCGAACGAACGTCTCCCTAATGATATGCATACATCAAATGTATTCTTGTACAGAGTATAGACACTAAAATATATGTTATTCAAGTTTTACTAAAATAAATTCATTTTATTACATAATACAAACATATTTTTAGTTTCGATCGGGATCTTATACTTAAGCATGTTAAGACCGTTTGAAAATTAGAAATCGTTTACCAAAGATGGCCACAACATTTAGGTTTTAGTTTTAAAAAATAGACCATAAATTAAACAAAAAATTAAATCGACATTTTTTTAATAATAAAAGACTATTGGTATACTGCTACTCATGACTCAAATCATAATATTGTTATGCCGGTTTTCACCAACATTTTTGATATCCATCTCCTTCTTAAAATTAGCTTTATTACTCTGTACCATAATACTCCCTGCAGAAAAATGACCTCCTCGACCCTATTGGATACCGTCCCGAGTGTTCAGGCTTTTGATATATGATATATTAATATATTTTTTGACGATCTTATAAGATTAACGAAATACTTCTTTACAACAATACCCGATGAACTACTCTCTTGGCTAACAAGAAGAATCAACTAAGAGTATTATAGCATCAAACAAACGGATGTGTAACAATATCCGAGTTCAAAAGGTAGGATATGGCAATACAGGAAATGATTAACGATTAAAGTTCAGCATAGGTACTATAAACCTTAAATATTCATTTGGTAGGACGGATAAAGTAGGTTAGATTCAGTAATGAGGATTACTTATTTTAAATGGCCAATACTATGAACATATTAATAATGATTGGATATTAATTATCATATTATACATTATATTGTTATCTCCAAGTATTCCTAGTAGACAAAAATTACGTGTTTTTCAAAAACCAGCACATTCTCCTACGAGTGATTTTCATCACTTTTGTGCAAATTAATTGGTAAGAATTCTTTCTATCATAATATTTCTATTTCCGTGTTTTTGAAATAAGTCCTATCAAAATTAAATTGTTGTCAAAAAATAAAATAAAAGTTGTATATTTAAGTTAATTAAAAAAAAAAATTATTTATGTATGTTTTAATCAAGTAATTCAGAACTGTTTTTTTTTTAGATAATAACGTTAAACAATTTTTTTTTTTAAATGTAAATTTATGAAAAAGTTATACAACTGTTTCAAGTCATATTTTATTTGTAGTCAATCTTTATATGAGTTCCATTAATAAATATATTGTAATATCTTATCTTACATAATATATATTGTGTAGTTTTGTAAAGTACTGAACCGTATACCATAGTGTTATTAATTATAATGCAATTTATTTTATTTAGTCATTAAAATTAATTGTAGACTGTAGTAATAAAATTATATCTTGATTACCATAACTGTATAATACGGTTATGGATCAATAGTATAAACACAACAGTACGTTCCGGCTGTAATACAATATTATTACTATAGCCGTTTCAGATGCTTTTGTAAAACCTAATAAGAAAGTTAGTGGTTTATACATACATACTATGCCAATTCCTTATTATTACCGTTAAGGTTTTTTCTATCCGCTCTTGGACAGAATATATGTTATCGTTTCGATTAAGGTTTATGTATACACATACACTGTATACACGCCACTAAAATATATGCGCATGCAAGTACGACATAATTGTAATGTACGATCGGCAAATTGAACGATCCTGCGAGTTTATTAAAATGTATTGCTTTTAATGCATACACAACACATTTTTCATGCATCACCACCGCCTTTTGCGCATATATATTTTGAATAATTTACCATGGTAGAATGTGCGTAATGTGTACATAAAACGTGCACTGTAAATATTAAAAAAATATATATATCTGATCTATAAGATCTAATATAATCGTTATTCAGAGCATAATATAACATACTGGTAAAAAAGTCTACGCGGTACGGTGGGTGCGATGCAATGTAATGCATTTGTTTGTGTACTACTTACCATGCATGATACACACATTGCATGGTACATACATTTTATCAGTTCAATGAATAAATCATAGTTAATTACTCATGCAATTATTACGAATAACAATAACGGTTTTACGAATTTGTAAACGTACAAAAAACCTGACACTAGCACAAAACTGTTATATCGTTTATGTTGGCACGCAATTTTTAACTTATTAAGTGTTACATGTATCCAATGCGATCGTTTTTAGACATTTTTCGGTAGGAATTTCAACATTTCGCATTGTATATAATATCTATAACGTGCTAGAAGACAAACACTGGAAACTGGATAAAATATGTCTACTTCGGATAACCGCTAAATAACGATATTGTCAGTCAAACTAGTTTATACGAGCAAACTGTAGAGTTTATAGACTTTAGAACTTAAAGTTGCTTTAACATAAATAACGCAATATGAGTATAAAATAATAAATCACGTTTTAAAGTGTATTCAATGTTAAGTCGAAGGGATTAAAAACAAACTTATTACGGATGTGATTTAACAAGCGGCTATATATAACTTTCTAATAAATCATTGTTCGCATTTGAGCGTCTTCGTTCTATTGACCTTTATTTATTTCAACGGTTTGATTTTTAAAAGTAAAAAATTTTTGTGATCGAGTTTATAAAATTGTTTTTTTCAAGATAAAATAAAAAAATTTTCAAGCATACTTAAAACTTTTGATATTAAACCTAATTTAACTGTGCAAAGTAACTATTAAATTCTGAAACATTAAATTTTGCAGTTTTTAATTAATTCAAACATATACATATAACACCTATCTATAAATCTCCTCTATACATTTTTACTGCACAAAATAATATTTTTTATAGGTAGATATTACTGTGATTTGTATGTTTCCTACTGTAATTTTCCACCATTCTATAAGTTGTTACTACATATCGCTAATTAAGATGGTTAAAACTATTTGACTGAAACTACGGCTTTCTGACCAAAACATATGTTACAAAAATCGGTACAATTGCTTAACATTGTCTAATGTCTATAAATTGACTTTGAAGTTAAATAAAGATACAGTCTTGAGCTTTTATTCGTGTAATGGGTCGCTGGGAAGTGTTATGTAAGTAGTTACCGAAGTCAATATAAGTAGGTTTGCTTGTTGATTTATTTTCCTCGAGTTGCGGTCGAATAAGTTTTACTTAGGCATGCGATTTTCAAATAAAGTATTCAACATGGATGAAGCAAAAAAAAAACATTATTTTTACTTTTTAGCTGACATGATAAAAAAATGAAATTTTGAATGAAAAATGATATCTGGGGTAACAGCGTGGAGTACACGTTTACAAACAGGGGCAGATAGGCCCACCGGGACACCGGGATTTTCCCGGTCGGCCGCTACTTTTATTGACGAAGATGGGCCGATGAAAAATATTGTTATTGACGATATTGTACAATGTACATACATACAAATAAAATAGTTCATAAATACAATAATACTAAAATCTATATTTAAATCTACAATTATAAATAATTGTCAATTAAGTGATCTGTTGAAATATTTTTTCGAAAAAAAATTTGATAATTCGATTTCAAAGTGCGCCTCTGGTAATAATATAATAATACCACTATATAGTGATATAGTAAAATCAAAATTTATATTTTTTCTTAAAAAAAAAAAAGAGGTTTTGTTGGATCTTGGATATGATCTTGCGGGCCTTTAGATTTTATTTTTTCCGGGCTGGTCAGATCATGCCTATCCGCCCCTGTTTACAAAACAATAATTAGTAGAGTTTCGTTAGAGTTATAATCATAATATGAGGGATTTTTTTATAACCTCATAATGTAATTGTGCTGCGAAAAACAAAAACAATGTGTCAAAAACAAATCCTAATTTTTAACAGTGCCCACAGGTATGTTGACATAACATTGTAAAACTAAAGATTCCACTCTAGGCCCACCATTTTTTTGAGTTCGTCATAGTGTATCGATAGTGCTATTTCTAAAAAAATATTCAAAACAAATTTGAAAATAATTTGATTATTTTTAAAAATGTTATGGCACGCCATATTTCAAGTTTAAAAACTTTTTGGGCTTTTTCTCGATTCCGAAGGGGTTTTCCCTTTCAAATTTTATCAACCCCTTGTTGAACTCTTTTTAATATTTTGCCCAATTTTTAATTTTTGCACCAGTTTGTCCTAGGCTATATACTGCAAAAAGCACTCGAGGGCGTTTTTCTAAAAAAATGTTGAAAATTATTGTGGGCAGGTAAAATCTTATGTGGGTTTATGTGGTTACTCCTAATCCACTCTTCGGCTAGTTTATCGCAAACAAATTCGTCGGTTGACGATATTTTTTCGACACTCGACCGACGGCGAAACAACGTAACGCACTTAGACTATCGACACGGAAAAACGTCGGTAAAACGCACCGAATTAATATATTCATAAAAGCTTATTATATTTAGTTCTCCCTTTTCGCTTTGGCGCCATACCCAAAAACAAAAAAACCGGCGCGGCGTTTAAATATTAATTTTGTACGTTTTTTCGCGCTCTAAACGATCCCGCTGGATACCTAACCGATTCATGTTTAAAAAAAAAAAAAAAAAAACCAAAAGATATTTCTCGCTTTATAGTTCTTGAGGGAATTTCCCATCGTCGTAATTTATTACTAATACCGTATATGTAGACTTATATATATATTTCTGTATTTTGCATTACATTGCCGTTCGACGTGCTCACGATTAATGGACGACAGCGCTGTTTACACCGCCGCAAAGGAGCGAAAGAGCGAATATTCGTGAAAAGTGGGCCGGCAGTGTAATAATATGTAATTTCCACTACCAATCACATGTATACATATATATATACATACTTATATATAAGACTGTGTGATCGACGTATACGACACGGATGACAAGCTTTCAAAATCGTACGTCTGTATCATATTTTCCCGCCCCTGCTGTCTATACATATCTTTATACTTACACGTGATACATTTTTACATGCATGCGTAACCGATGTCGCAGGGACATGTGGAAAATTATAAAAATACAATGCACGTTCCACATAATAATAATATCTAATAATATATATATATAGCTGTATAACCAAGGGAATATGTCGAACGAATCGAAAACCGTCTACAACCCGAACGTAGTGATTTATAAACAAAAATAATATATCAACTAATAACTATCAAAAAAAAAAAAAATTCGTTACCATTGTTCAATCTAATCTAGTGATGGACCTGAGGTTTACCGATAATATTATACAGTGTGAAAATATCACATTTGACGGTGTTAAATTTCTAGGTTGCTCATTGGGAATTAAGTATACAGGTAATAGTAATAAAGTCAACAGGCATCCAAAATATATTTTCATTTTGTTGGTTATTTGCCTATGGTATTAGGAAAGAAGGCGAACAACCCTAATCTTATGTATTCTAATACTAAATTATATAAAATAAATATTAAATTCAGTTTTTATTCTTTGTATTTATTTGGGAAAAAAATTGTATTCAAATAATTTTATTTGTGATTTAGGTATTCGAATAAAAAAAAAAAAGGAAAAATATCTTTGTAGTCCATATTATTTATGAATAAGTTTTCGACAGAAAATCGAAAAAAGCTACTATACTTAGTAGTTTAAGAATTGTTTTAAAATGTGTGGCTCAGTTTCTGTAACACAAATATTACCTCTGGCCCTACGCCAAGCTAAAGGTATATTTATATGAATGGAGTTTTGCACTCATAGACTCAATCTTTACTCGAATAATTTTTTTTTTTACACAAATATTATTTGGAAATTATTCATATAAAATATTATTGTTTTATTTGATTTAATACGTTATTCGTTATTTAGTTACATTTTTTTTCCAACTGCTTCTGCGAGAATAATAAAAATAAGGAATTTTATTGTACAAAATATATAAGATACATATATTTGGGAAATAAATTATACTTGGTCGTTTGGGTTTCGATCTAATTTGAAAATCATCATGGAAACAATACACGCGTGTCCCGTTTAGTATAATATTTTAACATAATATTATTATGGATCTATACACAGTGCCGTTACTAATGCATGGTAACATTAGGTACAGATATAATTTCGATAGAATAAATTGACGGATTGAAAAATTGAAGTATCGCGTGTCGAAATCCGTATAAACCCGGCGCGGCGCACGCAATCAACATTGTATTAGCTAGAACACCTTATGGGAGAGTTTACATTTTAATTCCCCCCCCCCCATTTCAAAAAACACACTGAAGAGTTTTGTGATTGAAAATTATGCCTGGTACACAAAACTTAGAGTTTACGAGTAAACTTTCCCATTGCTCGGAGTAGGCATTTAATAAAAAAGTTTTTCCTAATCCAACACTGTTCAAGCAATTTTTTACGCCTATAGTTTTCTCGAAAAAAAAAACAAAATCGGTATAAATCAAAATATAAACTCCATTATCCTAGATAATATAACAACATTTTTTGCACTTGGCCCTTCAAGTAAATAACAAAACTAAGCTAATGAATATAGACTTTTAACTCGCGTTTACGCTTTTCGAACTTATTTTAGTAAAGTTTAATGTAAGTTAAAAGTTATGAAAAGTTATTTCTCTAGATTGTAATCTATAAAGCTGATTTTGCTGTCACCTCTCAAACATCCTTATAAGCGCTTTCAAGATTCAAACGTACTACCTACTTACAAAAATTTAAAATAATAATTTTTCCAAACAAAACACTATTTGTATGTATCTTATCCAATGTGTTAATAAGAAATACATATTTATGTACGAGATCAATATTTACATTGAAATAAATATAAGAATTATGGTTCACTCACAATAATCGTTCCAGCTTCAACATTACACTTACGATACAACATGATTGACTTTATTTGTACCAAGCTTGATTCTAGCTAAATTAATTATTACAGTTTATTGTTTAATAATCAACAATTAAAACATTTTTTTTTAAATGTTTTAGTAATAAAAGTAATTCCATATTTCTAGAGCATTATATCTGTAGCTATACTTCAAATAATATAGGCATAGGCAAACGCATAGTTTATTCACAATTTGGATTTGTTTGGAAACGCTATTTTGAAGGGTTGCATTTCTAAGAATTGCTTTAACATAGCTTATAAAATAATCATTGTAGCATACGATAAGATTATGACGTTGATTAGAATTTCCAGATAATATTATAAATTAGTAATGATGAAACTTAACTAATAAATATTTAATTGTCTAATTTAGTTGAATAAATAAACAGGAAATTCGTCAAGAACTCTACCGAGTGAATTGAATTGATTTATTTGTTACGGTATGAGATCAAATTATTCGAAGTGCTTAGTTATTATAAATATCAACAAAGTATAGTTTTTAAAAATTTAAGTCTAGTATTATTTGCAATTTTTTCCGCGGTTGAATACGCTTATCTCAAAGTGAGCTCGATAAATAATTTAACTGTTAAGTTAATACACACAGATTGTGATTATTTGGGTGTGCATTTTAATTTGATATATTATGGTCTAATTTTGAGTGAAATTGGGTGGGAACTACACGTATTATTATTAATTATTATTATTAATTATTATTATTATTATTATGTTATTATTTCGTCAGCTATAATTTAAGTAAACTGTATTTCTTACTAATTACTACCAACTGAAATATATAGTCGCTATCTCTGTTTTATAAATGTTAACCTAAATACATACATTAACAGTAAACAAAATTAAATATTGTTTTTTTCTAATTTAAAACATACTTTCAAACAACCATTGCTAAATACATTTGGTGACTTTTATACCTAACAAAGGTACTAAAATCATTTAATAGTGATAATTTCCTGGTAAATTAATAAAGGCCTCGTTTATTACCAAACAAACATTATATTGGTAATTATAGTTTATAGTTTCATTTTATAGTATCGCGTTAGTGTGTACTTATTTCATGAGATATTTCCAGTTTCACGGCTTTTAATAACATTTTTGGTTTATGGCTTTATCTTTTCCTCCTGAGCACTTGGACAATATAAACACAGGCGTTTGGTTAACAAGTTTAGTGAGGTCGAATTTTTCGTTGTTGTTTATCTAAAGTGAATTGCAGTGATGAGTACTTATACCTAAGTATAAATAATTATACTTACTGTGTATGTATAACTAATACATTATTAGTATACTATATATACTAATGACGTGATCGTTATGTCTTACGTGATTAAATGTTATTGAAAAAAAAAACAATACCAATTAAATCATTTATTTTTTCGGCGTCTAACAATTCCGTTGATGTTTTAAGGTGGCTCGTTACGAACGACCCTTTTGGCGTTCTTTATTTATTCCCCTTAGACGACCGGGAAACCAACACTTTCCCAGGGATCAATAACCCCTTCACCTCCAGTGACGACCATCTTCCGTTCCCACTAGGTTAATGTTTATCCGATTACCCCGTCCGGGTCTCGTTGCTTCCCACCGGAATTCTGAGTGAATTATCTTCCTGGTTTGTTTTGCGTGCTCTACGGTCACTACCACAATGTCGAGACTTTTCGCCTATGTGTCCTCTGACCCCTCACACCCGGCCATCAGTGGTTGCAAAGTTTATTGTTTCCGCATTTATCTCACTCCTTTATCGACTTTCGACAATAATATTCAATTATAGCTATCACTGCTTAAAATTATTAAAATTATTTTTCTAATAAGTTATAATTATAAATAGAACTTAATTATTTTAAACTAAACCACAATCGCGATTTAATGTATGATTTTTAATTGAGGACGGTTGATTCAATCGATTAACCAACTTAAATGCAGTCGATCAATTTTAATTTACTCATCACTGATGATGGATGATGATTGGTTTTTTAGTTTTAATCAGGTTTTTAGTTAAATGGAAATTTTCCCAGCTCATGATTCGAGCTTAAACCTGTAACTGTAGTCCAATAGAAGCATTGTGACAAATATAGGGCTATTGACTATTTATAATTTTTTAAAAATTGTAATGCTCATTAAATAAACATACTGTACTAACCTTAGTTTTTGGAAGTTTTTTGTCGTTTCGGTACCAAGTAATAGAAGCTGGAGGTCTGGATCCTGCCGAGTGACACGACACGTCGTATCTGCGGTCGGCTACTAAAACTGATTCTTGTTTTGTAAGCACTGCTGATAAAGGAGCCACTGTAATTTAAATACAAATACATATACTTAAATGTAATCAATTTTATAAATCGTGGTAATTAAAAATTATTTACACTATGAGTATAAGCCGAAACAAAACAATATTCCACTTTATTTAGAGGTGCAATAATGTATATTTATAAATGGTAAGCCGTAAACTCATTTGATAAAATAATGTAAATAATTTTGTATATTTACTTTAGCAAATATGATAAAATATAATTTATTAGATAGATTTAAATTTCCCAATAACTAATAAATCTTGTTCAGTTTGAATTTATATTTTAGGAAAAAATAATACTAATATTATAATTTCACATAGTTAAAATATAAACAAATAATTCTGTACAATAGTAACAATTTTGTAACTTTTAGTTAAAATGATAATCAATATAGAAAAATTAGGTGCAAACGAAATACCTATACTTGCTAAAGAGGAACAAATATTTAAAAATGCAGGACAAATATGGTAATAAAATTACATAGGTTTGAAAATGCAAACAGAACGTTTTAATGTTTGCTCAAAAATGGATATTAGCTTCAGATTTTGATGAGCTGATCCTCGTGTCACGCGATTTGTCGTTTATTACGGATTTTTACTGTTAATTATATGTATTACTGTTATTTTCCAAAAAGTCAGTCCAGCCAAATCACTTTATAAAAATGATTTGTTCAACTGATAAAATATAAAATTATAACATCTACATTAAAAAATAAAATAAATGATTATCCGCTGACAAAAAAATGTAAAAACATACAAACATTAAAGTAACATATACATTTAGTACTTTTGGCTAGTCATAGAATTATCAATCATCTATTTTTTGTAACGTTGTAATAATGTCTTTATTGAATATTTCCACCGAAAATGTAATTATTCAATTGAAACAAATAATAGGTCAATAAAGTTACAGTTTTTTGCTAAATATTGTATCAATTCTAATATTGATGCAAACAATTTTATTTGGAATTTAACAATTTTAACAAATCTTATCAAATTCATCACACTGATGTAACGTACATACATTTCTATTGTTGTTTTAATTTGTAGATAATGTGAATACGAAAATCACCGTAGAAATGTTGTATTTAATAAAACCATTTACTTTAACTTAAATAAAATTATTGAGGTAACTGATTTAGAAAATATAAAACGAGGATGACAATAAAATATTTGATTTATATTTTCTGTAATCACATTTAGTTGAGCAAAATAATAACGATTTAAATTTAACAGACATAAATGATTACAGCTTATAGTTTAAGCTAATATTAAAAATTGTGGTTTAATTTATTCATACTAAATAAAATTAGGGTAACTTATATAGCTCTACAATTTCGAATTAATTTAAGAACGTGTTGTTAACTTAATTTCGAGTAATTTCCGTAATTCAACGTGAAACAAACCTATTCGAGACTTAAGTATCATTCTAGTGGTTATTTGTAAAAAGTCAGTCCAGTGATTTAGATTAAATTTATTAATAAAAAAGTGTTAAAAAAAAAGAAGTTTAGAAGCAAATCCAAGGTTTGAACTGACAATTGTATGATCGATATTTCTTCCTTCAAATATCCGTTGGACTTGTAGCGCACACTGCCAAATTCTATTACTCTTAAGTAGTTCTGTAAATGCAGAAATATTTTTCTATAGGATTTGTGATGTTGTATGCAGTTCCAGGGAAACTAGCCTAGCTTATAGAACGCTCGAGAAAGTTTTACTTTTTCCCCAGGTCAAATTTGGCCCAACTGTACTAATAGAGAGTTGCGCTAATTGCAGGTAAAATCTGAGAGAATGGATTGAGGCGGTTTGGACACGATGAAAGAAGGAAAGGAAATTAAATACTAAAACGGACGAAACCAATTAGTGTAGTGGGATTTAAAGGTATCGTTTTAGTAATACGTTCAAAGTAATTTTAAGGAATAAGTGCCATGCGTTACATATGAAGTCATAAGGGTTAGATATGTGGATTTGATTGGTTGATACCATTAAATGACAGTTGAGATAGGCAAAGAAGAAAAATTTGATCATTAAAAAATTAACCTGTTTAGGTTTTTAGATTTATTTTCATCCCCAACCCTTCCAAATAAACGGGGTTAAGGGGTAACGGGGCTACGGATAAAGTCTGTTTAACGGTAAGAAAGAAAGTAACTAGTTCCATGTTGATGTCGATAGAGTTAAACATTTTCTCTCGGTTAGGTTTAAAGGAACATTATGTGTTACACAAGACTATCATTTATAAGTAATTACAATGGAATAAAAATAATTATTCTAGACAGAGATATAATAGACGAGTCTGAAGCAATAAGTAACGAAGCTCGTTAACGGTCATTTTCATTATTATTTTAATTACATACATTCGGGGTCCTTTATTTTATTATTCCTTTTGTGTTGGCAAACGTATAATTAAAAACTTTTATGTTTTTAATTTTCTCCAGAGTAGGCGCATTTTAACTAGAACATTCTAGTATCAAACGCATACTAATGACGAACATTAGATTGCATTAAATTACCTTACCAAATCAGCACATAAAACGTGTACGGACGAACTATATTCGTATAATATTTATATACTTACATCGCAAGTCTAAGACGACGGACATCTGGCGAGGATCAATTAAGTGTGTATTCGTAGCTTGGCACGTAAATACTGAATTGAGATCACGCCTATTTACCGACGGCCAGTAGAGTCGATTCTCGAGCACGTCGTTCGATATGTGCTCACATTTATCATCGACCACGTCACCGTTTTTTAGCCATACCACAGACGGTGGTGGGTTACCTGAAAAAAAAAAACCCATTATAAATAATTTTTTTAGTCGACAAATTTGTTTACATATATTTGAGATGGTCAATTTTAAGATTTCGTATCGACTCCGAGCCACAAGGTCGTGTTAAATGCAAATAACTAAGAAAAAAAAAATGATTTTTCAAAATTAATAAATGGTCTAAAATTATTAAACGGCGTCGTGTGTATGCGATTTCGGTACACAGCTGTCAACTTTGCTGATAAACTATTAGTGTTAAAAAATAAATGGAGATCATCGCTATTGTGAACAATTTTTAATAACTCTTCGTAGGCCGTACAGTACATACAGTGTAAACATATTGTTGACTAGTTAAAGCAGAAAGTGTGACACGCGATTACTGTAAACTATTGAAACGGTTACCCGCATTAAACATAGGAAATTTAACAATGTTTAAGACGGTTTTATGTAGAATGAAAAGGTCTTGTTGCTGACCAACCACCCATTCAGCCTAATAAATATCAAGCTTTTTCCAAATTACCCCGGTCGTTACTATTCATTGGCGCACGGTTAACCATTTCTATGCAGATAAGCTACCTTTTACGGTTATGTGCGACTTGCATAACATTAAATGTGCAGTTAACTAAATGAGTTTTGACATGAAACACGAAATCTTGTAAACTCTACAGGGTATATAGATCGCATAGATACTATCGTCGAAATATCTATGTACTAAACATCTACAGAGTTTAATCCGTGATATTAAGATGCCGGAATTATCTTCGGCGACGAAGACTGAAACGATAACTGTCGTGGATAAAAAACGAAATGTGAAATTCGGCTAACTTGACTTAATAATTTGACAGCTATCCTTCTTTTTTCCTTTGGAGTTTTTTTATTTTTATTATATGATGTTCGCAGTCCCGCGGAATCTCAATATCTTTAAAAAAAATAACAATCTCAGTAAATTGCATTCCATTGTGCGAGTGATGCTGTTTTTCTATTATGTAAAGCCTCTTAATCGCACTACCGTTTTGTATAATAAAATCACCAGATTTCTTTTAATAGGTCATAATATAATACCTTTATTACTTAATATTTTATCAATGTTGTCACACTAATACATTTTTGGAGCATTAGATTAAATTTCAACATGTCTTGTATAATGCCACACTTTATTAATTTCTTCTTTCGTGACTAATTATCACGACTGAATTGTTATTGTATGTTATGATTTTGTCATATCGACAAGCCAATAAGAAAACTAATCTACATACCGTTTTGTAAATTCTGCGTTAATTAAAGTTATTCATTTATTACTGCTTATATGATCTCGGTTCTGTTTTAAATATATTATGAGAGCATTGTTTAATTTATCGGAAACTTTTTTCATTCGAAATGTTTTTGTATGGTTCATAAATTATTTGTGTAAATCTTCTTGGTGATTAATGATTAGTTAGTTTAGCCGGTAGTAATTTTTCTAACTCTAATGATTTTTAATAAAATAATTCTATAGGCTGGCAAAATCGCTTTTCCCAAAGGTTTAGTCATTTACTCTCGGCTAAGCTTAGTCTTTCAATTTGGTACCGATGTCTCTAGTAGTAATACATTGTTAGTTATTTTAAGTAATCCTTTTCCCTAGTCACCTTTCCCCCAGTTTTAATAGGATTTTATTAGAGCTTTCAGGAAGGTATTGAATTATATCTTTCATGGATAAAATAAATAATATTGACTATTATTAATAATAATATTACAATATTTCGTTTTAATACCACGAGTTCATTAAAGCTCAAAAGATAATCTGCGTTTTCATCCAATGATTAAATAGCCGACTTTTATAAAATATTTTGTAAAATACAAATTTTCTGGAATTTTTATTTTTATTGCTGTAAAAAGCAAAACTAAAAATTGCTTAAATATAGAATAGGACGAACATTTTTTAAAATTTATTCCCAGTACCAAATTTAACCGTGTTATAGAGAGTATTCTGGATTATTAAGACACTATTGTTTTATATGTATAAACGTGTTTCTTATAATTAAACTATTTTTTTTGCTAACGTACAAATTAGTCTGGAATTTAAATTGGCTTAAAATGACCAACTGGAAGTTAATGAATAGTTAATACTTTAAATATATTTACTAAATTTGTTATGCTTTTAAAATGAATTTAAAAATAATAAATTAATTTTATTAAAAAATGTTTTATCTACATCAATATAAGAGCAATATAGTAGATAATTTGCTACTAAATGTATGGAACAGTAGATACGGTTTGATTGACAGGCGTACCAGGTATCTGGTAACCAATTCTTACTACCAAGAAATTCTACCGTCATTTCAATTCTTAGTAATTTATTAACGTTATAAATTCACGATTTTCATAGTTTCCCTTAACAATACTGTAAACTACCATAAATCTAATAAATATTGAATGGCCCCAAGTTAGTTAAAATTTACTGAAGTTCACGCTCTGTTCGTCGGATGTCTACAATGTCTGGAGGTCAAACACGGAAGACAGAAGTGAGGGGGAGAGGAAGTTTCCACCTGGTGCAAAACGTTAGAATATTTTTTATAAATCCCAACCTATACCAAAAAGGTTTCCACATGCAATCAGTCGTTGTCATCCAGTTCGCCGTGAGAGCAACTAAGTTCACACAATTTCAACAGTTCGGAGAGCAAATAATTCGGCGAATCAATATCGGATAGTGAATTGCAATATACTAAGTGAGATTGGGCGAAGTAGAGAAACTGATGAAATTCAATTGCAAAAAAGACCCTAGAAATGGACATTTACCTAGGACTTGGATGCGTTATAAATTAAACGCACTTTATTCGGACAGCCGATAAAAAGTTCTCTCCCTCGCAAACTACTTTCCACAGATCCACGAGTAATATTTATCGCACGGAAATCTGTTGATTCTTTTCATTTTTACACTTCCGCTTTAAACAGGAAGCAAGTCAGTTGAAATTTACCCAAAGATTACGTGACGCGATATTATCTTTATGTATTGCACCCAAGAGATCCCAAAGCCCTGCGAAACCTTCTAAGATTATATAAGGACCGTGCACCGTCTACGCGTATGCAGCAATATAGTACATAATAGTGTTTTGTCATTATTTAGCGGTAATATAGATTTAGAGTTTGCATAACTACCCATTGCTGCTTGTATTGCTCTTATTATGGTTATTACTTATTGGTGTTATGGTCATACCTAGCCTAGTGTGTATTTTCTAGATTAGAGTACATAGTAAGACTAAATTGTGTTTTGTCAAAACGTAAATTATCAAATACATGCGTCGACGATGTTTATAATCTATCTCTAAATAATCAAAAATCATCTTCTCTGATTTTCGGTATTTACGATTTTGAGAAACACAATACACGGTAGAAGTAAACTTATATTGTTAAGCGGGCGATATCCATATGTTTATTTTGATAATTTAAAATTTTCCGTGGATCTATTTTTATAGACTACAAGCTGCCCCGACCCGGCGTTGCCCGGGATTTAGTTTGCTAAGGCTGAGTAAAATAATTACAAATAAGATAAAAAAAGTCAGTACTCCAGGCTGTATATTGTAAAGCTTTAGCATACCCCGGATTTTTCTCGGATTTTTTTTTGGATCTTCATATGCACATTACATTATATTGATTAAGTCCCCCTTTTACATAAAGGCACCAGTCCCAGTTCCAGATCCCGTTCCAACAGTGAAAAGCGTCCCCAGAATTGTGATACATAAAATCGGCCTGTTTCTTTAAGCATCATCTATCATTCGCTCGAATACCGTGGTTACCATGGTTACAAACCAAACGTTTATTTTGGCTTAGCAACAAAAAATATTTCGTATTTAAAGTACAAAGTTCGTGTTTGAGGCCACCCTTAGGGGTGGAATTTTCAAAAAGTAATATGCCAGTTATCTTTGCGGGAGTGTACTCAACAACTTCCCTAACTTTCATAGAGATCGGATGAATGGTGTACTAATGCATAAAGGACAAACAAAGAAACAAACAAGAATTCATTTATATATATATATAGATAGACTAGAGTAGTTTAAGAGATAAAACATCTATTATCAAACCTATAGAATATAATATATTCGAGGGCTTTACGTAGGCGTGTTTTGAAAAGTTTATAGAGAAACCAAGTGACAGTTGCACGGTTTAAAAATATATATGTCAAAGTAGGTTTTTGTTCAAGAAATATTAGAAAATCTTTATAGTTTATTAAAAATCAGCCTACGCTACGTACAATTCTCAAAAATACCATACTCGTTGGATTTCATAGTAGATGGTTTTGTTCTAAGCACCGGTTTTTAGATAGAAAAATATTTGAAAACGTTGTTATCAGCATTGTGATAATCTGATAAAAAAAATTACAAATAATATAATGTAGTAAAATAATAAGCATACAATTAATAGTTTTGGCATAAAACTAAGATTTCGAAAAATTACCTATACTACATTTTTTTAACAAATAGTAGTGTGCTTTTAATTGGATATTGTAACTAAAACACAGAATTCTTTAAGGCATAGCTCATGGATACCTAATACCGATATATTTAAAAAAATGTATGGAGGGAATGTCTATAGGGGTTAAATTGAAACAAAAATAACAATGGTTTAGTAATAAAATGTATGTAACTTTGACGACGGTCAGAATCTTTAATTTTACAAACAAGCAGAGTTGAATATCAGTAAAATAATTTTTATTTAAATCATTCGGTTGAATAAATAGATTATTCATAAAAAAAAATGTAATTATTCAAATAATGTTGTTTGTTTATTGGAATAAATTGTAAACAAAAAATGTTTATATTTTGTGGTTTAATCGAATAATATTATTTAAAACCGATTCGACTAAAGTTTTAGCTTTTTGTATAAATTAATACACATTGCTCGATTTGTGGCAGTTGTTGATCATTTAATTAAATCTTGTCCTATTCTGCGGACAAGTCGTATATTGTAAAATAGTCTTTTTTTGTTATTGTTTTATTTTTAACTTTTACAAGGAAATTTTCTTCATGTCTACCGACAGTGAAAGTTTTTTTTTCTGTCCCCCAGGGTTTGTGCCAAAATTAACTGAGCCACCCTCCTCCGTGTTCTTCTACATCTCCGCCTTGACTATGACTTAAATAAGCCGTTCATAAGCGAACCATACATGGTGTACATGTTGCTCCGGGCGTTTCAGCTTGTTTACGCGAATACACACATGTTGCGAATACACAAACAGTGCCGACACAATATGTATCGTTCGCGAATAGAGCATTCGGTTTGTCGGATGAAGGTACTGGTACCTACCTATGATTTTCTACCGAGTTTGTTATACTTACAAGCAACCCGCGTGGCTTGCGGGCAAAAAGATAAAAGTGAATCGAACGTGCACTCGCGTTTTTCACATATCATTATTCAGTCGTGAAACAAAAAAAAAAAAAATCTAGAAGGAAAAATAACTTTAGCGCACGTGCTAGAGTAGCTTTTCATATTGGATTGACGGCCGGATCGCGGAAAACTCTACCCCCTTTGGGTTTCTCCCCTCGTAATATTAAGTGGTTATTAACAAGTTCAAGTAAACCAATATACTTGCATCCATCCAATTGTATCAGTTCAGCGGCGTGTGATATCACAAACACCACCGAGACGACTATGCCCGCGAAGCGTGTAAATGACTGTTATGAGAGGCAACAGATGTGTGACGTTACAACAATACCGCTGCTGATATTGCGGCGGATAAAAGAATTCCTTGTTTCCTTATAGTGTGTCTCACGCTTTACCCGTTTTAGATTCTCTCCGTCAAGTAAATACAATAAAAATGGCAAGTGTTGTCAATTGAAACGTATTTGAATTACGATATTTACAAATTAAATGAAATGGCCTAATCCGGTTTCTTCGAGGAACACTACACTGTATATTTATCGGCGGATACAGATATTCCGAAAACTTTTGCCAAGTAATGGAAATCTAAAGTGCGTTTTCTACATTGCACTACTAAGTGCTTTTAATGTTAACTGTGTGCTACAAATTGCGCACATGAGAGTTACTCGTGCATCATTTAATATTTGTGGCTAATTTACAATATAACAATAAAACAACTAATGGAATACTCCAAGTTTAATCTAGAGTTTAAAATATACTTTAACTTAACTGTATTACTTATTATGAAGTCACGGCAAAAAAAAAATATAAAATTTGAAAAAAACCACTTATAAAATTAATTAATTATGAATTCATAAATATTAATTAATATCTAACTGCAATTTGGTTCTAACGAAACATTTACTCTATACACTAATATAATACAACATATGATCTCGAATGCTTCTTTTATTATATTCATTAATTATCGATAACAATCTAGTGTCAAATACACAAAGAGATTTAATGTAAAAATCTAATATTAATTTATAGCGGTAAATTTATGAGAAATGAGTTTGTTATCTTCCACGCTGTATAATATATTATAATGTCTCAAAAGTGGCATGAAAACGTGTATTTTTGCTTTTAGGGAATTGCCGTTTAATAGGCCCATAAGAGTCTCTGGAGTGTTGTTTCGAATTAAGGTAATTAAATAATTACAGTTACTCGTAGTAATTTAGTTTGTATTTATGTTCAGCTTGATTTAATTATGAAAAATTCTAAATGATAAATGGTGCTCCTAAAAGTTTATTTTTTAATGAACATTCTGGTGTTGTTTTAACTAATTTTGTTTGTCAGATATAAAAGTTCAGTAGTATAGCTTTTAAACTAAGTTCGAGTTAATTTGCTTTCTGCGCCAAAACTATATCATCAATCATGTTATTAGTATAGTATTTTGCATATTTTGTTTTTGATGAACAATTATTACAGTTCCATAATAAACCGTTTTTTATACTTATTTTGTTAACGTTTCTGCTAATTAATAACGAAAATGACTGGAATAAAACTGTCCAAAGTCACGAATAAAATTAATTAAATAGTGTAGAAGGTTAGGAAGAGAGGGACACTAATTTTTGTAGTTGCTTAACTTCGATGATAGCTCTAACTGTTATTAAATCTCTGTCCAATTTTTTCTTGACCGATGGACTAATAATATTAAAATGTAAAAAATCAAATCGTTATCACACTGTGCGTATAAAATGAATAATAATTGTATAACATAAAAAAAATATTTGTGTAACTCTTACACCAAACGTAAACTTTGCAGTGTGTTTATTATTTTTGTACGAATATAGTTCAGGTTTTGTAGAGTTGGTTAATGTAGAAAACAAATACTACAAACTATCTCTTCGTTTAATCGTTAGATTCGATGGTTTTGAAACTTGACAAACTTTTCGAATAACAAAACGTAACTTAATGTGAAAGAGCCGTAGTTGTAACAAAATTCGACCCAATACAAACTGTTTGATGCTACGAATTTCATTAAGTTTTCCACGATAATTGAAAAACACAATTTATATTATTAAACTACTGTTGTCTCGGAGATAGGCGCGATTTAGTTTCTTTTACTTTTATCGTTGAAACTCTTCATATGAACAAGTACGCAGTGCTCATCACTTGCTATATTAATATATAAAAAGGGTGGTAAAAAAATGTTTACGAGGAAGATAGGAGTTACGTGAAATTAATACGATTTTATTATACACGATCTCCTTGATATCTTATTGTATTGTCTTTTATATTCTTTCATTTTTTTATTTTTTTATTTATGTAGTCAAAAGCATCAGAGAACCTTAGATTAAAATAAAACTTAATGTATTTTCCGGAAACCTTTGCCAATGTAGTTTTGAATTTAAATATTTATACTTATATTAAGCGTATCTGATGTAAACTCTGTACTATTGCCCTCGAGGGCGTTAGCAATAATAAATAATACAAATAATGATTTAAAAGGAAAATATTTGAATATAAATAAATTCCAAAAATAGTAAATTTTATTTTATGATAATTCCTATTACCTATTTGAATTCAGGATTAAAATATTAATTTTAACTGATAGTTCCTAATTAGATCTAAGTAGTGTACAGTAATTACCTGAAACAATTTTGTTGACATTAATTACCTTAAAATACTAAAATTGCATTGCAACTAGGGGGTAAAAACATAGTAAAAATACAAATATAGAATTAGCTTAAGAATTTTAACGTGAGAAAGTAGGTGCATAGTATACTACACAAGTAGCGTACGATCTACAAATAAGAGGTTTTTGGAAAAATTTACTAGGTATTCTTGTACTCACCTCCCGTGACGTGGCATATGAGAGCTACGTGGTCGTGCTCGTCGAGGGGTCCGATAGTGTGGTTGAGTTGCCTTCCCCACTTGTCGAACACGACCGGATGTTCAGGTGGCACTGAAACAAACGAAATTGCATTAATATATTATCACGACAATATAATAATTTTTGGTCGTAAATATATGTATATTGTACCCCTTCCCCCCCCCCCGCGCAGTTATATGCTATTTTCCACGGCACCCGGCCGCCACCAGCCCACGTCACCACTACTACTTAGTGTTCCGGAAATTGACGGCGGAGGCCAAGAGGCAGGGGTAGCGGATATATTATTATACAGACTATATATATATAATGTATACCATAGACATGACAATTGCTCGACTATTGTGTGTCCGCACGGTTTCCCTTTCCGGCCATATCTTGGACCGGAGCTATTATATTTACACAAAGCCGACGCACGTCCCTTGCATTTACTACGCTACTCGATGCCGACACCGCCACTAAGTCCAACACAACAACACCACCACCGCCACAACCGAGGATCCCTATACCACAACGGCAATTGAACAATGGCCCTCCCTCCTTCTTCCCCGTGTACGCTTTGGGACTCCGGCTAAAGTACAATTCGGTCGGAAAATCGGCATGCCGTACCCCCCCCCCCCCCCCCCCATCCTCCGATGAACCTAATCAACCGGCAATTTATACAGCTCCGCGGCTATGTGTGTTTATCTAAAGTGCGCGTTTTGTATTTTGCCGTTTTATAGGGCGTACAAAGGTTTTACGATTGTTACAAAAATCATCTCCGTCCGCCAAATAGGCCTTATCGCCGAGGAAAAGTAACTAGCACAGAATAACCGCCACTACGCAGCCAGGATTTTCTCTGTAGAAAAAGATATGAAGCTTGTATTATATGAAGTGATGACAATAAAAAAAGGGTATAAATAACATATAAAAATTTACAACACAGCAAAATCCAAAGTATTATTTCCATACGCATACGGTCTGGTGCAAAAAAGGGCAAACGTCTGTATAGGCTTATTTTAAAACATTTTTTTTTCTTCAAAAATTTGTAGTTATGTTAGTTTTATATTTATGAATGACACTTGCGATGTTAATTTATCTTGGCGGAACGTACCTAAAGGCTAAAACACTATTAGTTTATGTTCCTAAAGTTTATAAAGGTATTAAAGGCATTAGACATTAGTTTCCGTTTTTTTTGTTAACACTTCATGGAAGTAATATTATTTTGTACCAAAACATTCCGCTCAGCTTTACATCAAAGCTAAATATATAATGTAGAGAGTAACTTTTAATACCAAATAAAGACCTTATATTATTATAATACATTTTTAAAATTAAAACTTTTTTCTGTATATTTATCATGTACCTAATAACATAATCTGTTGTTGGTTATGACTTATGTGTAAATTTCGATCCATTATAATTTGTTTTAAAAGCTTATAAAAGTTCAAACTTTTGAAATTTATGGTTATTTTATATATGCTTCATAAAAACATACTATGTATTTATATGTTATATTGTCAGTGTATTTTTTTATGCTAGCATCAAAAACATATTATGTTCACTGTTCAGTGTCAATTAATGTACTTTATATGTTACAAGTATATGCTATATTTTTGAACCTCATTACAGATAAAACTATTCCCAACGTCTCGTTCAATAGAATCATTATCTTTAGGTTTTATACCTATACCGGATAACCACCATGTGTACCATATATTATATGTTCAGTATGCAAAATTTTAACGACTCAGTTTTATGCGTTTTTACTTTTTAGGTTTATTATAATAAAAGTAATATTTTTATTATCTATAAAGTTGACGTAATTTATTGAACAACAAAAGCAATAAAAATTTTATATTTCTTTGTCAGCGTCAAATTTTACAATAACAATGTTTTACTTGATAATATGCAATATAATTATAATCCTCGAAGATATAAAAGGATTTGATATTTTTTTAATTATTTATTCAATACATTTATTCCTTCACTTCATAAGACACACAATAATTAATGTGGAAATAACGTCTTATGTCTTGAAGAGCCATCATAAGAAAAAAAAATTAAATTGTTAATAAAACTCAATAAATTACAAATTTTATTGAATTTAGCTTGTCGATCGTTTACAATTGTTGAGACATGATTGTTTTATGCTTAAAAAAATATAATCGAATATTGGTTTTTATAAAATTAAAAACAAATTCATATTTTAGATGACTTTTGTGTGTTTTTATAATTAACATTTTATATTTTTTTCTTGGAAATTTTGCAAATAAAGTACTTTTGCAGTCGATATTTTTTTTGAAAGAATTATTTAGCCATTCCTTTCTTCGAAGAAAAGTGAAATATTCAATTACACTCCCGGGGCGTCAAAAGAAATCATTCTACCGAATAAAAGATTCCTTTACACATTCTATGTACTGTTCATGTAAGTGAGAGATCTTCATTTTGAGTTTTGATTAACATTCTTATTGAATTACGTATATACCATGTGAAAGAGTCACGCTGAATTTTATTGACAAAAGTAAATGTTGATATAGTTTATATATTTTTTTTAAAGATTACTCTTTGATGGAATACTTGGTTTTTGGTTCAAAGTACACGCATTAAATAAGACTATTAAAATTAAGTTTATGTTATTGAAAATAATCAAATCAGTTACATCAGCTAAAAATCAATAAATATAGTATGTAATAAAAGACTTGCATCATATTATTTGATTAATTCACTACCGTTGTGAAAACAAAATCAATACATTTTACATGTTCGCACTATTAATAAAAAATCCTTTATTTTTATTTAAATATTATATATACCAATATGTATCATTTATATTACATTTTTATTACGGCTTAATCTATTTATATTTTTATATGTAACCTCTATGCACATAACATAGAACTGTTGACTAATTTATTTATTTATTTATATATTTATTATAATAATGACGCCTCTTGAGGCTAGAGTACAGACACATTTTAAAACAAGTAAATTGACTAATAAAAATAAATACTAGAAACAAAAAAAAATATTAACAGATTCAAGCTGATTAATTTAAAACCCGCAAGCGTAAATCAGACATAGAAACATTAACGTTCGATAATATTATTATAACAGTTCAATTTGATTTTTGTTTCTTGGGTCAATGTTATTTTGTGTACAATACAAATGGATGGAGAAAATAGAGCTGGATTTCTTTTAAAATTATTATTACATTTATGCGATCTAAATTGTAATTGTAGTTAGTTTTTTCTTGAAAATTTCATTTAATTTCATTACACCAAGCCAATCGCAATGGCAGTGTAATTTTTGATTCGGAAATATTTGTGCAGATTGTAATAATGTCCATAATCGAATTGTTATGTAGTTGAAAATAGCACATCGTAATCGGAATATATTAGTCTTTAATCAATCAACAACGAATCGTCCATACTAAATATCTATCTACGTTGTATACGTTTAGAATTCCAATTAGTTTACATTGGGATACCGCTTGTCGATTACAACTTTAACGTTGCCACATTATTTTATGTCGTTCATTGAACGCAATACAGTGGCCTGGCATACTTTTACACCGAAAGGGTTATTTTCGGGTAAAGGTATGTCTGTCAGAATTTAAATATTTCCAGAAATTCCGAGCACTGCATAATTTAAAATTCTACGGCTTGTAACCCTGATAGTTGTCGACAGTTTGACAGTTTGAATAAGGGTTAGCTTGTAATTTTTGAGCGTAAAAATCGAACGGCATAAATATTATTTTGCGTATGAGCGTATGGATATTCATGGAATTCGAATCCAAACAAAGGAATACATGTATTTATGTTAAATACTTATACTTACTCTTATATAAAGAGGTGTACACCTCGCAGAATGTAATTAATGAAATTTCGAACATTGTTAACCTTATAATATTTTCAAAGTCAACGGTGTTCGATTTCCAAAATTGTTTAATTTTAATTTGTATATGTGTTAACCGCTCTACATAACGTAAGCCCCACGAAAAATGCTTGCATCTACATTTAAATTTAGAACATTTACTTATATTAACGGTATAATTAATTTACCATACTGTACAGTAAGACATAAGTACAATTAAGCGTAATGTAAAAGAAATAAGTTAATTTACTACTAACATATCATAATTAAACGCTTTAATTAAATTAAAAAATGTTTGAATAATGTGATTAAACTACTATACTTGTATATATTTTATTCTTGTGAGAGCCATGTTCGCAGTACAAAAAATTATTATAAAAAAAAATGTTTCTTTAGATAGTTGGACAACAACTAAAAAAATAACTGACATTATTTTAACACTACATAATAAGTATTAAATAGACTAACGTATTATAGGATTTAAAAATTAAATTATCTGTATAGAATAAATAAAAACAACCAATGAAAACAATTATTTTTGTTTTCTCAATCCTTAATAATAATTGGGGTTTTAATTGTCAATTACAAACGATTTTATTTACTTTTTATTCAATTAAAAACACTATTAAAACGATTGAAAAAACATTATTTAATGCCTTAAGAGTTTTACAAATATTTCATTAGCTTTTAAAATATTTTACTTTAGAAAAATCTATAAGTAAATTGATTAATAAATATAATGCAAGTAAAATGAAAATAGATAATGTGTTAATAACTGATGTGTGGTTAAATTGTATTTTATATGTCCGTTGATCTATTATGTAAGTTGTAACTAATTGGTCGTTTTTTTATTTACCAATTATATTGTGTTAAAAGTATACTAAAAGTTAACAAAATTAGCGCTAATCATAATTTACTTTTAAAATTAGATAATACTATTAAATTTCTATCGGTAAATATAATTCATACAATTACGTCAATTGCATCTACGTTTTAGGCCATGCGAATTGACACCTGGAATATTTATGTTACGTTGTCAGACGTTTTGACACCGTATTATGATTTCATAAATTTTGTCAGGTTCAAAATAAAATAATCATCACAAACCTTATTAAATATTAACACAGCTGTTATTATACTACTTGAAACGTGGATGTACAGCGTTTTTCACTTAGAAATAATGGTCCGGTGTTAATGTCATTTCACTCCTACTTTTATGTTCCGGAACAAATAAATTATTAAAACAAAACGAATAATTTTATTTGCTCCGGACCGATGGAACTTTGGAGACCGATTGAATTTATTTACCTCGGAACGAAGTTAAATGGTCGTTAGTTTCGGATCACTGCTTAAGACTCTTTCGCAGTTTCACCAAAAGTCGCTACACGTGTAATTCCTGTGGTACTCAGAGTGGCCGCAACGATAGTGGTTTAGACCTAGTGTCGTATGCTGCAGTTGACTAGCCACGCTTAAGTAGCCCGAAATTCTAAAATCTCCACGTTAACGTGTTAATAGAGGATACTTGTTGATAATGAATATTGACTGTCCACATATTTTATAGTGCGACAGTGTTGTGTTAAAATCCGGCGGTCGTTATAATATGCAAATAGGTACGCGTGTATGTATATATATATATATATATATATATCTATATACATTAGAGTGTTACGCACACAACAAAGTGCGAGTTGGTGTGAAAGTTATTCCAGTAAACATTAGCGGCGATCATTTCGGGCTAGATAAACACACCGAGGGGGTTGTTAAACGTCATTATAACTCAGGTGTAAACGGCGGCGGCTCTTGGGCGATTAAGGTGTGTGAAAAACTTTGTCGACAATATCACCGTCTGGGTAATACCACCATAGCGGATTCCGGCAAAATATATATATTATATCTTGTCGCCGGGAAATCGTATTTACGCTATAGTTTTTTTTTTTTTTTTTTTACGTCGGCAGACAACGACATTTGCGCATAATATTCCCATTCGACGCAGTTATACACCCGTAAATCTCCGCGGCATAACAGTAAAAAACATTAAAAAAAACAAAAAAAAAAAAGAGAACTGAAAATCTCCGAGGGACTGTATATTATAAAAGAACGGAATATGAATTCCAACCGAACGACTCGCCGGCAAAACGGTAGGTATGTACGTGGAAACCGTCGACGGTGGTATAGCTGTAGGCGGTGCACAACAAAATATGTCGCTGCTGTTATATTGTATCATATATTGCAACTTATATTATTATTAACTATGTCATGGTTGTAACTCGTGTAGTATCCTCTACCCCTTTACCTCCACCCAACTCGTGTCCCTCAGTCGCACGATATGCACAAATAAATTATATGTTATATATATATATATATATACATTACAGGCGTTTCGTAAAAACGAATTATAAACTATTATAAAAGCCCATTGAATAAAAAAATACATATCCAATGATGTGTTAATGTGTTTTTGTGATGTACGCTGGTTGTATACAACACTGTATTGTTAACAATCGACAGTCATTCGCATATGCCGCAAAAGAACACACATAGTTTTTACATTTATTTTTATTTTTATGATAAACGACAATTTAGCCGATTTATTGGTTTTTCCGCTGTGTTTACGAACACGCATTATACCACTTCGACAGCAGGGCCGTTTTGCGATAATAGCCTATACTTGTATGCGTAAAACTACTAAAGCAATAACGACTCTAACTTTAAAAAATAAAAAATCGTAAGTTGAACAAATTCACTACTTCCCCTTTAGTTTTAACATATTGCTCGATTCAAAGTACCTGGAATCGGTTGTTTGTCATCGATAAGTTAGGTTAGAGTATCACTGTAAAGTTTTTTCGGCCTTAAATCCCTTGATGCTTTTTAAACGTTTACTCCCACTCAGTTACACGTTAAAAAATCCCTAAATATGTAAGTCTAAATATGTTTTAGTATAATTTTCAACGCCCCGGAAAATATAGACAAAATAACTCAAAATTTGTTTAAGATATTGATTAGATATGGGTATATAGCACTACCAACATGCAGTAAAAATCAAAATAAATATCACCCTTAAATGAATTAGCCTCGCCAAAATAACTTGTCACGCCAATGCCAAATTCTTAGCGATGCTGTTTTTTTATTGACTCATTCTAATGGCTCATTCGTTAGCTTAACGAAAAACTGGACATAATTATAAGTATTAATATATAACAAGTATCGTATCATGTTAATTTTAAATGTGAAAAAAATTGTATTGACAAAATGGCATCTAAATTTTACAATACAAGAAAAATAAGAAATGTGATTACTAAGTAAAAAAATATAATATTATAATGAATTCGTCGAAAAGAAAATACTAAGACTTTCGCCGTATTATTCCTCTTGGTAATTGTAATGCAATTCTAGTAATACTAGTTTTAAATATTAAATTTTCTTTATTTGGCACTAGCGCTAATACAGTTTTTTTAGAATTTCAAATTGATGCTTGCTGTAACTCACGGGCTGCAGTTCATTTAAGGTCATTATTCTAATGTGAAGTAACATCACTACCTCAAGACTTATTTTTTCTAAACGCGCTCCTGTAAATGTATTTTTTATCTTATGAACTCGAGGACATAATTATTATCGATTCCACTTAGCATTTTATACTATTTTAATGAGATTATAAATGTTACAACAAGAACCCACGCCAATATCTTATATTCCTAATATCATTAAACACAAAGACGTATCAGTTATTTTATAACTTCTTTTAGTAATTCAAATTAAATAAATGTGGCTATTTACCAAGAAATAAGTGTAATGAACGGATAGTTGACTGCATAAAACTAACAATGTATATTTTTAGAATTTATATCAAAGAACATCTACGTTTTAATACAATTATAAACCATAAACAAATCTTATTAACGGAACTATTATAAAGTTCTTAAAGGTAACATCATACGCATAAAGCCTTCAATCTTCTCAAGGCTTCAATCTTTTAATAAATAAGCAGTGTCAAACGGCATATAAGATTTATAAATGACATCTTACATAAATTTCAATTATTAAAATAAAATAAAATTACCCTTTCCTCCTTCCAAAACACCAAAAATAAACATATTAAAGTTAACTCGCGTGACCTCACGATTTATATGCTAGAGAATTAGATTCAACATTATTTAATTTGCATTTCATATAACTTAAAGCCATAAATTGTGCTGAAATCCAAGCTTACTGTCAAGGCGTATAATATACTTTTAAAATGCCGAAATATTCGGAAATCTTCTAAAGGCCATAAAAAATAGAATCCGAATTGATGTGTTCATTCAAATTATATTTTTAGTCTTGGTCAAAGTATTTTTGGTTAATGTTATTATTACTTAGTTTTATTATTTGAGAGCGTATTATATTAAGTAGTATTTCTTTTAAGTAAGTCAGATATGAATTATATATTATTTGTAGTGCTAAGAAATACTCAAGATCTTTCACCGTTAAAAGTCTAAAATTATTTATTTAACACATTTACGTCCTATGAATTCAAAACAACACTTCAATCTAAAAGATAACAATAAAATACAGTTCGCCTATTTAATTATTTTTTATTTTTAAATCCTTTAACCCCGTCCAGTAGTAGATAACATGTTTTATACCATAGTTTATTGACCACGCATTATTTGTGTGGGTTCGAATATAACACAAAAACCTAACACGGCGGTATGTGTATGCAATTTCGGTACATTTATGTCTTTTTTAACGTTATAAAAGTATCAAAAGATTTTAATGTTATTAATTAATAGCGTTTAAATTAGAATACGCGGATAAACGCGAAAATGGGTAAGTCAGCATTTTGTCTAAAACTAATGATGTACGTAAAGAAATTTATCTCACATCGAATTTATGCAGATAACCCAATAACGACGACGGTGTGAATTGTCCATATAGCTGTTTCCATTGGCTGTCATATCGTTATTGTTATTATTATTATGACTATGATTTTGGCTGCTAACGTCAATCAGCCGTCACTAAAAATTGCTTTTTATTTTTAATTAATTCAACGAATTATCAAATTCTTCTTTTTATTATACTTATGTATTTATTTTTCGTTTCATTTTCACTTGTCAGAGCGCACCCCTCGTCTATAGTGGGATTTAATGGATATCCGGACGATATTAAAACGTCCTGTTTGACTGATGATTTGCTGCACCGTCGACACCTAGCCGACTTCTATCGTTGCCATTGTTAAACGGGCCTCACCCAAGCGGCAGTGTCAAAAAGACCAACCGAGAAGTGAGGTCAAACTTTCATTACAGCCAAACACCAATCTACCCCGGTACACACACAAACACACATATTATTATTATTTTATATAATTGTATGTATATTCCAATATTGAAACCTCTATCTAGTCGCTGAACAATTCGTTGACGATTAAAAACTTTTAATTATAATATTAAAAATTGATGAATATTTGGTTACTTTTGAAATGTAATTAAATTTATGCAATATGCCATAATCGTTTCAAATGCACGAAAAAGAAGGGAAGTAAAATTTTACTAAAAAACAAGTACCGACTATAGTATAATAAACTTTCTCACCCCTCGACGTATGAAACACGAGCAATTTTCTAAGGTACTAATTTAGGGGTTTCTAGCTAGTACACCCAAGTTTTCGCGGAATTTTGCCTATAAGTAAAAACAGAAGTATTCTGTAATGGAAACATTTAATTTGGCTAATTTGGCAACTTCCCAAAATAAAATATTGTAGTCTGTTCAATTTTAATTATTCAAATAAAGAAGTTTAATTAAAATAATTTATATTAAATGGTATGAAAGCATATGATAGGCACATCGTACATATTAAAATAATTATAATATGAATAGGTTATGGTTCTTTAAATTGGAGTGGTTCACTGTTGTAATATAATTTTGACTTCCTATCAAGTACACTAAACTATAGTGATATTATAGTTTTTTTTCTTCAAAAATTTTATTTTTAAAATTGTAATATTTTAAAATGGTAAATTGTTGATATACGCTATGTTTTAAGAAAAACTGGGTAATAAAAAACAACTTGTGTGCCTCTTTCCATATTTTTCAACAGAATTTCTCCAGTAAAGAAATAAAGTAGTTTTCTTTTTTTGTTGATCTGACGAACATATAAATGTACAAGTTTGTCGTTATATTCTTTTGAAAGCCCTTTTTTTATATGATTTATCAGGAATGGCTGTCGCATAATTCAGCTTACTTTTTTTTATATTCTACATGATCAATAGGATTACTCATAGTACACCAGTTCTTCTGCAGTAGACGGATCAAAGAAGTAAACTGTCATAAGGTAATGCACATTTACATTTATAGACTCCAGTGCATATATAAAAAGAAAATCTACCTTTGAAAGAATTTCGCAGCATTTTAGAAAATATTTGACTATGACTGTTAAAATATTTAAACTAGGACTATAATCATAGTTTACTTTGAACAACCCCTTCTTTTAACAAGATGGTATTAGAACAAATTGCTATTTTTGTTTAAACCATTGTCCCAAGCAAGTGAGTCAACTTATTTTTTGATCGACCAATAATTTTGCTTCCTATTCAACCCATTCCTACTACAAAATCCTACTTATTTTATAGCTTGCTCTATTTACCACCGCTATAATGATATTCCCATGGACCGTTTAAACTTATTCCACTGTGTGAACTACAATATAAATTCTTATGAATTAGTTTATATTATTGTTTATTTTTTTATAATGTAAACGTTCAATTTATTTATATTAAATTAATGTTTTATTTTTTGTATTATCGTTTACACGTTTTTTTTTACGTCAAAGCTGTTTAGAGTTTAATTGTCTAATTTACCTATTTTGTCTGTTAAAAATGCAAAATTAACTAAAAACAAATGGTTTAGATTGTGTGCGCGTGGAGAACTACTTTTCCATACCCTCGAAGTGCTTTGAAAATAAACAGTCCTATTATAGTGTAAATAACATGTAAATTTTACAACGAACCTTTTTTTTTATTGTAGCCTAAGCCAAGAAAAAATAAATGTATTCTATTTTTATCGTGTTGTTCAATTTAATCAGCAATGACACGTGTTAGCATATTTTAATATTCGTAGGAAAAGTAGGAGAAAAATTGCGATTTCAAATTACAGTGCAACGTGGTGATTGCAATGAACCGAAAAATAAAAACAATTTTGGACATACCTAGCTGAGCGCGTGTATATGTATACTTATGTATTGAAAAGATAAAATCGGCTTATCATCATAAAATGCTGCTGGTCCGTACGTGATTCGACTACCTACTTAAACAGTCTTCGCCACGCTGTCGGACAGAGGCATTTTAACACACAAACTTCTGGTTAGTACAGATATTATAAATCCGACGACTTCATGCGATCTGGGTTTTCAAAGAAGAAATTATTTTACGCTATATCGTTATTAACAGTCTGACGCTCCTCTTTTTCATCGTTTCATGCCTAGTTTTATTCAAATATACATAATGTAAATATTTAAAGATATTAAAAATATAATAAATAGAAGTAAGTAAGAAAAGTAATTTGGAAATGTCTACGCCAAATAACTGTTAAGTCAGCTCAAAAACAATTTCGAGTGATGTATTTACTATTTAAAATTTTTATTATAATATTATGTTACACCCAGAATGTACTTTATAAAAAAAACTTATATCAAAGAATATAATATACATTTAGAAAATATAAATACAAAATGTTCTCAGCTTAGGTTTATTTTCTAAACTAACACACTTTGTTATACGTAAATCAATTTTTAAAGTTCAAAGCCAAAAACATCAAAAGCCATTTTTTTATGGAATTTTCTCATAGTAAAAAATTCTGAAAACTATTATTTATTTATATAACACTATATAATAGCCTAGCGACATTTTTTGCTCACTTCTATTGATTTTTTTACTGTTGGATGTATAATGTTACATGCTTTATTTTACACCTTATTAAAATGGTACTTGTGTATTTTAACACTATTATTTCGCCACTATAGGACCATAGTCACGTATCAACCAAATGCATATAAATCAGAAGATGATAAATTCAATTTAAAATACAGGTACATACGCATACATTTACCAACCAGTTTACAATTATCTTCCGGTACTGATAAATGGTTTTACCACCAAATTCTGGGGAAAACTGGTATATATGTGTTAAGCCCATTTTGGTTGATACGTCAGTATGCTCTACGATGACAATTTATTACAAGTTAAAGTGGTAAGTACCTATTCGATTTAGTTTTATTAGTTTTGATGTTCGGTATTATTTATCATTGTATGGCAAATAGATACTCGCAATATGCTCTTAATTAATAAACTTAAAAAGAAACATTTAAAGTAGTACTATATATAATATATTTATATATATTTTTTTTTCACAAAACCACTGGTTTAAAAATAAAATGCAAAATAATAATGATTCTGCAATATTATTGTAATTATTTCATAATATTAAATATAAAATTGTTTTTTTATAATTGTCGTGTTTAATAGTGTTATACAAAGTAGAATCTCATTAAAAAAACTTTACTGTATAGATGAGTAAGAACATTATAAATCGAATTTCTGCGAAAGAGACTTATAATATTATCTTTTCTTCATTAAGTTTATTCTGATAATTAAAAAAAATCCGGTTCATTTGTAATACTTTTTAAGATTTATTGTATTTTTAAGATTAAAAGAGTATATATTTACAAGTCAATAACTAATTTATTTATTTAAATATTTGCACAAGTCGTCTGTTTTTTTTCAATTATTCCAAATGTTTTATATTTTCAAGTGAACGTTAAATCATAAATCATTTAGTAGGTATAATGTTATAGGTACAAATAATACGCCAGCAATGCAATAATTGTGCGATTCCTAAATAAAGAGACACCCATTATTAATTATTTACACATCATATTTAGGTATCGATGCGAGGCTGTAAAAGTAGTATTTGATATTTTGTAAAGGTAATAATTTTATAATGATGCGTTTTTTTCTAAATACATTTCATATATGCTGATCAATGTATTCAAGAAAGTCGTTGTTTGTAAATAAGAGTTGTAAAAAAATGTAAACGATAGGACTGGTTTCAAAAAACAAAAGTGATTTAACATCCATTTGACAAGTCTAAAGATTTTTTTTATACCTTAACCAGAATGTTGATAGCATATTAATTTAATATTCTAATATTTTTTTTTTTATACTATCCCATTTTTATAATTGTTTCGATATTTGGTTTTCAAATAAAAACCAAAACTAATACTATATTCATTAAAAAACTTAATGTATTCTACTAAATGAATCAACTTGTCAATCAACAATTATGTATAACTAATTATGTTTTCTCGCCAAATAAATTATATATTTGCGACAGTTATCAAGCGTTGAGGGTATAATAAATTATTTTACATTCCCTTATGCATTTTCCAAAGGTGTTGTGATTGTGCGAATATTATAATTTTTTCCAATTTTTGTCTACACTTTTTGTTGCGTGTATGATTTTTTTTTTTTTGTAATAGACATCAAAATGCTTGTACGTTTTTACTTTTTTATGTTAGTCTACTATAATTATTCAATGAAGTAAATTATGCACTACGACTTACCGATAACAGACAAATTGTAACGAAAGCTCTTTGTGGCAGAGTTTCGGAAATCGACTCGACATCTGTAAACTCCTTCGTCGTTCCGGTTTACTTCATCCACATTAAGACACGCCGGTTCTGTAACCGTCCGAAAGGTGGCACGACTGCCAAAAACTTCCGGTGCCGAAAAATGACGAGCCTTGTTCAGTGGCATGCCTCTAACGTCAAAACTGTAAACATAGTAATATCATACGGTATTAACGGTTTGTGTAAATTATAAAAACTAACGCGTTCAAAAATACTCAATAAACATTATTATTATAAGCCTTACCGAACGTTATTTATTTTTATCGCTAAAAAATCACAAATATTTTTAGCTTCGATGCAGAGCTGACAAGGTTTTATTATTTATTTTTATTGAATGTGTACCCACGATAACTCGTGAAAATACCAAAATAGCTAAGACATTTTTTAACTTAACGGCGCGTTATAATTTTTCGAAAAAGTCGATAAGCTCTTAGCTTATTTGGGATATTTTTCAGATACAATAGGTACTAAAAATAAAAAATAAAAAAACAATAAATACCAAACAAATTTACTTCAGAGAAGATAAAATATGTTATATCCAGAAAAAAAACCAAACAAATTTACGCATTTTCAATTTTAATTATGGCAAACAATAAATTATCGCATGTGACCGAAAAATACGATTTTTGTTTTTGATATAGTACTACCGGTTTACAGTGAAAACTCAAGAAAATACAATTAATCATTTCTCCAAGAAGGGATGGAAAATTGTTCATTATTTTGCTTTTTCAGGGATAGTTTTTGGAAGGCATCCGTACTCGCATTTTTTTATCGAGAAAAGCTCAAAATTTGTTATTTATAATTAATTGTATTCGTTACGTGGCACAACAATAAACACCTTACGAATAAAAAACAGTCCGAACCGTATCTAGTGTAGAACTATGAAGTTACGTCAAGCGCTTGTTATAAGAATGCTGTCAATTTAATAAAGAGTAAAACAGAAGACAACATCCTAAATAATCTCGCCTAATGTCTGAACAACTAACAACTAAAAACAACACATTAAAATTTATCATAGCCACCAAAGTGTACAAAACTATTTAGAAAATAAATTGCAATCTTTATGTTTTCCCTTAATTAAGGCATTATATACAAAATTAAATTTGTAACAACCCAATATCGGGCAATGGCCATTGTATTGTAGGCCTTTTTTTCAATAAAAATAAAAGAACTGTATATGGTTGGTCCGGTATTATATTATGTACTTTCATTTTAATCCAGACCAATGGTTGCCTTCCCTTACGAAATATAATTGAATTCTCTCTCGTCCTCTTTTGCTCTATAGGCCATAGTCTTTAGCTCTCATCCCGTGCTAGTAGAGCGAATGCGACCTTTTTAGGGTAAGAAAAGATTATGAGCCCTAGTAGTAGTCGTAAATTTCCAAGCCAATTAACAGATAAACCGGATAGCGCTGGGTTTTGCATGTTAATATCGTTGCCGGGCGTTAATAATTAGTAGTAGGTCTTCACTTGAAAAGGGTGGACGATGGGAAAAGACACGGTGCAAAGGGTTGGGGAACGGGTTTTCCGCTCATTACATTCACTGCCGGTTTCTGTTATAATAGTATTGGTTTTTAATTTGTCCCCGAAATGCCGCAAGGATCTTTGAATCTGACGCACTTACGCGAGTAACCTGCATTTAAAATATATATCGGACTTTGCAAAGGTGTTACTTTTTCAAAGTGCATATTTTATACATAAAACTCATAAGAAAATGTAAAATTTGATATGAATTCATGTATTAACATTAGCCTCTGATAGCAGAAAGTAGTTTTTGGCATGCTTGCTTTTTTGTGTTTTAATACTAATAAGGTAACTAAAAAATGTATATATCTTTTACTCGGTGCTTACTTTGCATATCTAACTTTGATAGCTTATATAAGAATGGCAAATCTTATTAATTCATTTAGATAACCCGTTTTAAGTATATTATAATAGGTTAAACGACCAAAGAACATTATTATATTATTTTAAACTCATTAACGTTCAAGCTTAATTAAATTATAATTATAAAAGCGTCATTATAATATCTTTTGGCGTTAAAATTAAATTGTTGTTTTTATAAAATATTACAATTATAATCTATTTACTTTAGAAAACCCCTTTGAAATAATTAAATAATTATTTTGAAACATAATAGTTCTTGTACAAAAATACCATAATACAATATAAGCATTTTTAATTACAACCCAAATATAAAAGTATACATGTAAAAACAGTTTTTTTTGACATAACTATAAATACATTTGTACATGAGTATTGTTCGCGATTTCATAAAGGGTAATTTATTGGTTTTACATAAAACAAATTTATACTCAGATTTAATTGAAAATACACAATAAAAAAA
The DNA here is from genome assembly GCF_023614345.1 of Adelges cooleyi. Lineage (NCBI taxonomy): Eukaryota > Metazoa > Arthropoda > Insecta > Hemiptera > Adelgidae > Adelges > Adelges cooleyi. The sequence goes on from NW_026095751.1 coordinate 5,192,332, forward strand.
ATAGTTTGGGCAATTCAAATGCTAATATGTAACAATTAATAAGCAAGACTCAAAGGCTATTATGGTTCAATGATTTGTATTCGGCAGTATCTGTATGAAAAAATGCTCTGCGCCGCTTTATTGTAATTAAAAAGTATAAATATTAAAAATACAGTATAAAATATTGCTATCATAAATTAAACGGGTATTGAAAGGTAACAAAAAATCTAAATTATTTTTATTAATAAATAAAAAACCCCTTATTGTAAGCTGGATCCTGGCCGGATTTGCTTGTTCAATATACAGTAATAATTAAAAAAATCCAGTGCAGTCATGTGATCAGTACACTCGTTGATGTATAGGAAATATTAGATTTTATTGTGGTAAATTTACTTTCAAAAAATATTTTCAGATAACGGAATAAATTCTTATTAAACCATAAAAACATATTGGTTTTTTTTAACAAGCTTTTTAACGTTTATGGGGTTTTCAATAAAATAAATATATTAACTTTATATTTTTGATAGTATTAATATATTCTATATACTAATTAAATGTACTTTTCGAACTCTAAATTTGTAATCCTACAAGTTCTAAAAACTGAGCTCAGATGAGAAATACCATTCGATAACATAATGTACAAAACAAATAATAAATAGCCATGTGTGTAGTGTGTACATGCAAAATGCATTAACAGTAAAAATGAACTTGACTAGAATTTTACTTTTGTTAGTTATTATTTTTGTTTGTGAACTGTGTCAAAAAAAACCATGTATATTTTTTCATTCTAGGCCACTGACATAAATTATTGGGGGTTACGGGTTTAGCTCGAAAGTGTTTTGTTAGCTGTGTTGCTACTGACGGTCATGTTGACAATTTTGTAGGGTTAATGCGGATCGAATGGTATCATGTAACTTTATAATACTACCACAACCCTAATCTAAATGTCAACCTTTGCACGCGTGTTTAATTTAACCTTTGACCAAAGGCCGTTTTTATACGCATTTTCTAATAAAAATTGTAATACATTAAATATTTACATTGACCATAGACGATGTGTTTTTCATAAACCATAAAATTAAGTGGCATTTTACACATAACTTAATACTAAAATGATAAAATGTTATAACATTCTTGTATATGTATTATTGTGCATTCAATTTCATTAATCCACTTGCTCACACTATATTATGTATAGTGTCAGACTATAGACTCTACAGGTATAGGATAATGTGATCAATACGAATTCTCAACATGCCTAACATAATATTAATACATATATCTTATAAAACATAATTTAATAAGTTATTGTTAAAGTACAACTTCGATTGTTGTATGCGTTGAGCATCAACTTTTACTTGCAAATAATATGAAGACTAAGGTACTAGAGAATGCGTACCACTCACACTTATGGCGAATAATAAATTTATTACAACTATAGTATTCCTTGAAGTACATTGTAAGATTATAGTCTGAGGATACGCCCAATACTGGTACTGGAACAAATACTATTAGTGGTTGTGCTATTGTGCTAGATAGCTGTGAACAGCGTGGAAAGCGTTGTTCACTTCCAACAAATTAAATCCACTCAGAGTGTCTGCTTAAGACACTTGGCCCGTAATTCAATTGGTTTAAATGCTTTCGGCGTTGAAAATATATTTAAGTTCAAGGTTGTTGGTTTTCCCCCATCAAATATGAAGTAATTTTACTGCCACAGAAATTATTTTTAATTTTAAAATATCGATTGATGACTGAATTTAATTACTTCCAATATTACACACAATTCGTATGCTTGTATAAATTATGCATATAGTGTAATTAATTAATATGTATCTACAATGTATTAATGCGAATTATAAAATGCGACAAAAAAGTTTCACTTAGGTAAATTTTAGTTGAGATGGAAATATACAGAATACCTATACTAAGTTTCAAAACTGTTTTTTTTAATTGTTTTTTGTGTTGATATTATATTTATGTAAAGAGTACAATTCTAGTTCGTTTCACCGATAAGAATCAATAAATTTGCATGTTTACCATTTATTAACTTTCGCATAACGTAGCCTACCGCTAGCATTAATAAATACCTGTTTTTAACATGTGTTGTTTCTCACCATATAGCTTGCTGTAAATCTTCCACTGCCGGAAAGCTGAACTTTGATACGGTTCTTTCTCAAAAAGTGGTACACGAAAATATATAAGTAGCAAATGACTTATAAATATCAAAGATAACTTTCAAGATTTATTATTTTATACATTCTCATTTCACGAAATAAATAAAATAAATAATAATTAAATTTTAATAAAACAATTATTATTATACACATTTAAATAAATAAATAATAATTATTTTTATATTAGTATCCCGATTGGAGAGGTTGGCAGCGCTGGTTAAACTTTAAAATTCTACAAATTCTTTTTATTTTCGAATACTAACTCGAAGCGTTTGAATTACTTTAAACCATTTTCAATACAATTTAAACGTTCTTTGTTCTCAGTTTGATCGTTTCAAAAAAAACCAATTAGAAATGTTGTTGAAATATATTGTCATGTGCGTAAAAAAATACTATATTATTTTATTTAGCAATTTTTATTAAAACTATTATGAAAGTAATTCTACCTAAATATTCCACGATATTTGAACAACATTTTTTAAACGCTAAAACCCTGAACAAAAAAACTGATTTAAAAATATTGAGAAATTGACTGACGACATTTTTAAAATACATCAACTCATTTGGTGTCTAGATTTTGTTACGATATTTTAAAATCATATTTTGACAGGAAATCAAATATTAATAACACAAAAGATTCAATAATAACTTCTAAATATTTAAAACGTTAAATGTTGAAAATACACACAGTGTGTATTGTTTGTTTGGAAATTCGTTAGTATAACTCTATGTACGTAGATATTATTTTGTATGTATGATATATTATTATTAAATATTTTAAGCCAGTGCTTATGCGTTCCGTATTCCTACCCGGCCATCTACGTCAAAACTGACAGACAGGGTTTCCTTCGATCCTTTGCCATTTTTTCGACAAAAATCGACAGCAATCGAACTCGAAACGCGAACACAACGTTTTATGGATTTACCGATATAATCCTAAAAATAAATAATATATAGATATTTATTGCGAATGGCACAGTATAAGCTCCGGCCGTTATTACAAAATAGTGTATAGGTAGTATAGGGGTAGTGTATAGCTGGTACACGTTGGCTGTGGTAAATGGTAATACACCTATGAATAATATATTATTATGTGCGTACGACAATGGTAGCCAAAATAGTCACAAGGGATACAAGCGGTCGATTTGCTTGGTTGTTTGAGATAACCGAAACTGTGTCAGTCGTTGTGGGACATTTCTGGTCGAGTAACAAAAGTTCTGCAAGTTGTTTGGTACGAATTATGAATATGTTTACAACACAAAACCGTCATTCGGTATTGTTCGACGTCAATGACCTTATTGGAATTATAAAAAAAATATTACATCGCAAGTGGAGGTCATTTTGGCAAGCGTATAATTTACACAAAAAATCGAAATTAAATACAATTTTTAACGTTTTGGCATTCGTAAAAATATGATTGATATGTGTATAATCTTCATATTCTACCCACACAGCGCAACAATATATTATTACATTTGAATAATATATCATTGGAAATTATATAATTTCATTATTATGTTGTCAAACTATTTTTTATAAAGTTTTTGACAGGTAATAGTTCATAACAATAACTGTTATCATACAATTATTAATTTATTAATTTTACATACAACTATTTATTAAAATAAAATGAAAAAATTATTATATTATTTTACTTATAATGTTACCCGACAAACTTCGACAACATATTTGGAAAAGATTTTTAGTTCTGATTATTACAGTAATTATACTGCATAAATTCACTCGGAGTTTAATTAAGAAAAATATATTAGTCGCAAAATAATCTGCTATAATCATTTAAGGAAAATTGTTCGAAGTAGAAATAAAATCGCAGGTGTAGCTGTTATTTATATATATAGGTGTACAATAATTATTTTAAGTACCCTTTTTAATTATAAGGCTACCGCCTGACGTAGTTCCGCGGTAAACCTGGAAAACTTCCTCAGGGGATTTTCTAGGTTTAAGAGAAATAAAATACCGCGAAATAACATTATGTCGTTATTCGCATTTATTATTTTGTATGCATACATATTTAAAATTAGTGTAACTAAAACAAATATTTCGGTAAAATCTTATGCAAAATTAATAGCACAAATATCGTTTATGATAACATTTCGGTAATTTAAAAAGCCATTAGGTCCGAAATAATATTCATCGTGTTCCATTAGCTTTTATAAGAAATAATGTTTACACTAAAGGTCATTAACTATTTAATTATTCAAGCCCCTAAACAAATTTTAAATAAAAATAAATTTTGAAATATAATTCTTTATTCCTCTATATTCCACTTAAAAGTACTAAGTAGACACGTGAACAGCTACATTACAAAGTTTTATGAATTATCATTATAAAAGTATAGTAATTAAGTAACTTTAGAGTAGAAAAAAATACCAACTATGATTACCTACTGTAAACATATTTGAGATAATATAAAAATAATGACAGTAGAATATAATTAACACTACACAATGCAGCTTTTCTAATAATTTAAACAGGGGTTCGGAACTAATTCCGGAACATGTTCCTTCATGACTTCCTGTTGTAATCGTTCCGGAACAAATACCAGGAAGTCATTCCTCAAGATATTCGTTCCTGAGCAAAAACCCCGGAACTTGTACCTCAAGATATTCGTTTCGTAACAAATACCCCGGAACTCGTTCCTCGAGATATTCGTTCCGGAACAAATAACCCGGAACTCGTTCCTCGAGATATTCGTTCCGGAACAAATAAAATGACATTGTTCCTAGTCATTATTAATAATTTATTAATGAAGCAAAATGTATTTGTTCTACGTATTACCATCGTATTATGTTGTTTCGTTCGAGTTTATTGAAGGTGAACATTTTTTTTGTTACTTTGGCCATTGTGTCTGGTATTTTAGAAACAATAGACACATTTATTTAAGTTAAATATTAATTAATTCACCAAAAGATTATAGTTTATGCATTTGATATAACGATTAATGTTATTTTCAGTATACATAAATGTATATAAATAAATAGTATATACATCATTGATTTACTTCCAATTCGACCGATCGCATAACATCCCAAAAGTTAATCTACTAGCTACCTTTTATGTGTACATATGTATATACAAAATTAACATTAATATATTTATATATAATATAAAACATTAACAGGTAGCTAGTAGATTATATTATATATTTATATATTTTATATATACAATTTAAACATGAACACACATACAAATTAAGTATTTATAGTTTATACACACAGTTCTATGTATATTGTATATGCTTATGTATTTCCAAACGTCATTTATCAATTAATTTTAAAAATACATTTAATTATTACTTAAAAATAATATAAATACTTCGATGAAAAGGCTCAAATTGGTCGGGTTAGGAATCAGGATAATTTATTCCTTGTTGATACATAGTTATGTATTCGTTTGGCCGAATTTGTTTCAGAAAAACAAAAATTGAGTTAAAATAAGTTATATTGAATACTAATAACTTAAAGAGTATTTATTCAAAACTAGTTATCGACATATTTGACTATAGTGAATTTTAATTTGGTTGAATTTTTAAATTGTATGTGTTTATTATGTATATGAGACCTACAATGTAGTTGAAATGTGTTCAGTTTTTCTGTAACTAATACTTTAAATGTGTTGACAAAAAAAAATTTTCCTTTTTGTGAGAAAGTGAGGTTTAGTTAAAATTGTATTTCAGGATATTATTAGGGATAGAATCGTGATTCGTGACCAATAAATGTAATCTACTACACTTTTTTCTCCATTTTACTAATAAAGTGTTTTTTTTTTTTAATTTTAACCAACATTTAACTTAAATGTGACCATTGTTTCTAAAATACCACACACAAAAGCTTAAGTAATAAAAAAAAAAATGTGCACCTTCAATAAACTCGAACGAAATAACATAATACGTAGAACAAATAAATTTTGCTCCATTAATAAATTATTAATAATGACAAGGAACAATTACATTTTATTTCTTCCGGAACAAATATCAAAGGAACGAGTTCCGGAACATAAAAGAGAAACGAGTCAAATAGGAACGAATTCCGAACCCCTGAATTTAAACATACAATCACTTTAATTGCTTTGATAATTATAATTAGAGTATTTTGTCTATGACTCTAAATAACATAAAAAAGTCAAAAACTTGATTGTAAACAGACACAATTTTTTTCCTTTGTAATGATAATATGCTTATAAAAACGTTATAAACATAGAAAAGGTCTAAAGTGAGTCTTAATCAACAAAATTCCTAACTTAATTTTTTAATTTATGATAAATCACTAACATAATTAGTTACGTATGAATAATAATGTTTTCTAAAATATTAATCAGTATTATTTTTAAAAAAAAGTTTTTTATTAAAAATAAGGCTTTAGTTACAAAGATTATTAGCCTATTGAGGAGGGGGGTTACATATTATGGTGTAATTTATACAATGCTAATTTTGATTTAATGAGATACATCATGGTTTAAAATTTACAATTTTTTATCTAAATCTATGTGTTTGAAGAATTTGAAAATGTTGGGAGTGTTGGGTATTATTTTAGACATGGCAATTTGTGTATTTATCATACAAATATATATACTTGAGAATACTTTTCATGATATGTTTTTTCTACAAATTTATTCATAGTATAAAACTCAAAGTAATTTATTTTCCCCATTTATTGTTTTGCATTAAACATTTTCGTAAAGTTTTGAAATTCTAAACATAAGTTAATAAAACTATGTGGCCAGCCGATTAACTATTAAGGATAATAATTATTATTGTATTGTTCCCAAGGAAAGCCAAATAACTTAACAACTACTAAGAATTTGTATAAATCATACATCGTACGTACAAGAACTTTAAACTTCCAGTAAATCGGAGTACAATCAAAACCTAATTATTCAGAGGGCAAATTGAAATGCAATACATAGAACCACCCTGATCGTGTAACTAATAAGAACAACATCTACATATTATTATATGTATAGAATTATCGAATAGTTTCCTATTTTCTAGTGAATATTAAATTCTGATAGTAACTCTTGCCGATTGTCTGATAACATAAATACTTGTCCATAACTATAAGCCAATCATTTTCACGACACTAGAGAATGCAGTTGTATCATTTTATAACTTACTGTTAAATGTGACATTGATAAAAACATTTTCTTCGGTTTACTTAATTCTGCATAAACAATAATTTCGATGCACGGGTATTACTAAATGTATATTGCATAGTAAATATTGTTACAACATTTGTGTTATTAATATTTAATTTCCAGGCAAAACGTGGACGGAAAAATATGTTGACATTATTATAAAAACAAAACATAGCTTACTGTTGTGTGGGAAGTAGGTCGAAAGATAAGTGGATGGGTGCTATGAATAAAGACGTAGGTACAACTTGATGTGTGAAGTGAATAAGGAAATGGCGATGAACAGACACTTAAGCGGGGAGAAAAGATTAGAGAGGTTCGACCTCGTTTCGATGAGATTAGTTGAACGGCAATAAGAGTATAACAATATAATGTGCCTGGCCTTAGACGTAATTAAACTCGCGAACACGAAAAACACGATAATATATTATTTTTAAAATAACGTAACAACTCGAATTTAGCAATATTATAAGACGGTCACAAAAAGGTTATCAGCAAAAAGTCCCAAAGAGATTATAATCACTCGGGGTTCCGACCGGCAAGTGGTGGGCTCTACTGACTGGAAATCAATCTTGGCTCCGTAGAGTGATTGACGTTGTACCGAGGTGGTCGCGGAAACAAAAACAAGATGGATGATCAACGCCTTGGGAGAGCGGAGGGTAAAACGAACGTAAAGCCAACAAACGAGTCCCTTTCACACCTCGGGCAATACCTAAAAGGACCCCGGAGACGAAACTATACTGTGACTGTGGTACAAGTAGCATAGTAGTAGTAGTAGCAGTAGTACTAGTTGCAATAACAGAGGCGGTGCGTTGGTGGTGGTGGTGGTGGTGGCGGCGGCGGCCTTATACAGTGACGAGCAGATGAAAACAAAGAACGGAAGGCATGGCGGAACGGCAAATTGGAAAACCTTTTTGCGTCCATACACACACACACACACACAGCCCTTGAGGGACGACCATTAAGGTGTGTATGTGAAGCCACACATATACACACAAATGTCGGTAACAATTTCGTAATGTTATCGTTAGCAAAAGTGCTTGTGTGTCTCTACGGCTCTATTCTTTTTTTTTTTTTTGCTCCTCTCCTAGACTCCGCGATATATATATATATATCGGCTGCACCGCCTTGGCATCTTGGCACAACGCACGTATGTTGAGAAAATAATTTGAAGTTTTTGGATGCTAAATTTAGATAGGTAGTCAAAAAATCGCAGTGACGAAATGCGATCAAGTTAGTCCGAATAAACTACGAAATTAAGAAAAAGTTTTCATCTCTTCTAAGGGAAAGAATCAATGATATTTTTTGGGTTTTCTCTATATATTTGTAAAAAGTGTTGTACTTGTAGATTGTAGAATATCCTAAATAAGTTTAGAGCTGACTTTTTCACTTCGAAGCGGTATGCAGTACAGTTACGGTATTCGTTATTGTTAAACAACTCGTGCCATGTCTACTATTTTTACACGATTAAATAGGTATTAGCTTTTATTTTTTTCATAGTCTGTAGCTTAAAAATGTTTATCGAAAAGATAACACGTTTAATAATATAAATATGCGTACATTTTAATACTTTTTGTATTGACATTGGTACTTTAATTGCAGTAGGCATTTTACAAAAATACTATATAATATAAAGAATTTATCATAAAACATTTTACAACGCTCTCGCTAAATATTGTATTTAAATTTCAGGATCTTAGCATGCTTACAAACCACTTCCGTTTTATAATGAAAACATAATATTTTAAATATTACAAGTAGACGATACAATTTTATTACAATGCAGGTTTTTGGTACTTTTGTTTAAACGTCATTTGAGTTAATAAAAGTTAAGAGTTTCTCGTTAAATATAAGTTGGTTAAAGTTTAATTTCATTGCATTATCTCCTGAAGTTGAAGTTAACAGTAAAAGTTTTTTATTATATTAAATTTTATGCTCTAATAAAACTAATTAGATCTCTAATAGTTAGGTCTCAAGAGTTATAACCAATAATTGCTCTTTAATATGTAATTCAAATTTAAAAAAGTAATGTTGTAGGTATACATGGCTATTCCGTTTCAAAAATATACAGTACTCAATTTTAGTAAAATATTCTCTATTTTTGGTCTTGACATTTTATTAAGGGCAACATAAAGCGTGATAATAGAGACGTGAGACACTAGACCTGAAGTTAACTGAAAATATACCTTTTAACGTTTAGCCATGTTTAATGTTATCCAAAGAGAAATCCTTTCTATTTAATTTTCATACGTAGTCAATGTGTAAATCGAGTAGTTTCCAATTATAAAAATTCACCATTTATCCATGAATAGATTTAACAAGTAGTATGAAACTGCACCACTTAATAATAAATAAATGTTTTCCTTTTTAAGGGGATACGCCACAACAAATAATTTATAAAGCAAAATAGTACTTTCGTATTTCAATTACTACAAAGTTTATAATAAACATCTCCACCGAAAGCAGTCAAAGCACATATACTATTATTATCTGTACAACATGTACTTGATTGGTTCGCAACTATATTATTGTTGTTGCTATTATAAACGAGACAAATAAAATAGCGTTTGAAAAATAAGTTTAATTATGTGTGTAACAGATTTTCAAATAAAATGTTTGAAACAAATTATACTTAAATAAATAATTTGTATATCAGGTAATTGTTTGGTCCTCATTAATCGTTTTTCTGAATTGATTTTCCACAATCAATCTTCGACAAATCATTGTGAAACTTACAATATTCAAACGTTATTTGTTTTTATTGATGTAGCCGTTCTCAAGAATGTACTATGCTTAAAATACGATCAAAGGTTTTATTACAAACATTTGTTACTTTCCTATAATAGTGGTTGTGATAGTACAACTAAAAACCAACTACCGATAAAGAATCCTCATAAAATTGTTAAGTATTAAGTACTAACTATAAATTAAGCTCTAAATTAAGATTTTGCGAAAAATGTCTTAAGCTTTCCACCTTTATAAATAGGTAATTTGGCATCCTCTTGACAGTTTTAGTTTATTCCAAGCTAACTAGTAAATTAAAGATCAACTGAACGATATTTCCTAAATGAATCACAAAAAAAAAAATTGAATTTACTCCCAGTAACCAATAACCTTATCTAGTTAGCGGGGAACTGTTAAAAGTGAATTTTTAAAGTGTTGCATTAAGTAATGCAATTAGTGATTATTATTTTTTTATAGTTCTTATATTATACTGTATGCAATCGACTTTTACAAAATATAAAACATTAATAATGAAGCTTAAAGGCATAAGCTTAAAACGATTACACTTCGTGGAAATTTTCGTATGCTTTATTCTTTAATAAATAATGCGGCTTGACGTCCCCTTAAAACCATTTAAAAGGAATTGTTTTATAAAAAAAAAAAAAAAAATACGTATTGATATTTTAAAACCTGCATTACCCTTTGCCGTTGGTTATAGCTCAGCTTTGGCTGAGCCAAAAGTCCTACGGTCGGTTTATGTGTTGTATGCGTGTATTATTATTGTTATACAGTTGCGGTCAGTTTGCAGGAGGGGTTTTTATTATTATTTTATACACACCGGGGGCGACCACCCCTCGATGGCCTTAATCGTTTCCACTATAATGACCGGGTTTGCGGACGGGCGGTAGTTGTACTACTGCCGCCTTGGAAAGGAATGGCAACTCTCTTCACCTCCGCGACAACGTATTTAATTGCTAGGCCCTCGCCACCCTCGTTTCCCGGTTGCCCGTTTTGTAGAAACGCCATTGCCCTTGGGGTGTACATGACCGCCGACTCGTCACGCGAAAACCCTAGTCCTCCCTGCATTTCCTTGCCCCGGAGTTATCTTAGCGCTTTACCCGGCTGGTCTTATATAATTCAATTATTACAGCAAACGGACCGAACGCGCGAGCCAAGCCGGCCAACGGAAAGTGACAAGTATGAATCCCGATTACGTTAAGACGATTGTATCGCATTGAAACTGTACAGGTGTACGGCGCAGCGAAATGCTATGCTGGACTTGATCGCTTCGCCAATTGAAAAGATGGATGCGTGCCAGTTTGGAACGAGTTTGGAAAACAATCGGTTTTCCGTCTCTATGATATGTTCGTCTTTAATTATTATAGCACACGCCTACCACCTTTCCACGGTGAAGTGACCTAACCGAATTCTCATTTGATCAGTCTGCTAAAGAAACAGTATAACATATCAGAAACAATATATCAAATTAGTTGATTAAAGTCGTGGCGACTCTTTGAATATTTAATATACATACACTAGTCCATTAATTCCAGTTACTATTTTATCTATTGTAATTTTTAATGTATAACTTGAAATTTTGTGTACACAAAAAACAATGGCAAATAATGTTTGTTGGCTACTCGAAATTCAAATTTTAACTTCTCAATATATTCGTATACTATTATATATATATTTTTAAATTTAATTAAGATTAAGATGACTTGATAAGTATTGCTAAATTATTATTATTTCTTGAAATGTCCAACGAACAAATATAATAGCTGTATGACCAAATGCCTACATCAAATGATAAACAAGTACAAATCTTTGTAAGCTACGTAGCGTAACTTAAAAAATATGGAAAATATTTTTTTAAATAAACAATATTATATCTAATAGAGAATTTTTGAATCTAAAGGAAAAAACGCATAAACGGTGCTCCAACTTTTTTATTATTTTAATAAACTCGAAAAGGTTGTAATTGTCAAATATGTTATAGTTTAGTTTTAAAAAATGAGCTTTTGGTCAATTTCGATGATAATTTGAGTGAAATGTCACGTTTTGAGAAATCGTTGATACAAGTAGAAAATTAAAAAACTAGAAATAATTTTAGAACTGTTCTGGAATAATAACGCCGAAAAGTTGTAATTATTTTACAATAATGTTAATTACAAATTATTGTTTAAATATGATATAAAAAATAGAACTGTTTTCGCAACGTTTCTATAATATAATTTTTAAAACATTACATATCTTGCTTAATGTCAAAAAATGATGTTATAAATATTATTTAAGTGTTGATAATATATTGGACATAATTTTGAAAATATTAAAGTATATTTGCTCTTCGAATTATATACTTTAAAATTTATGCTTTCTTAGTTTTTAAAAACTATATTATTGTCTTAATTGAGTAGGTTAGATATATGTGTGTTTAATACACATAAAGAATATTGTATGAGTACTATTGAGTGCCTAATAACTTTTTATAAACTTTGATCGAGTGCGAAAAATGTCACTCGAAAAACACATAAACATAATAATTAAAAACAAGATTGTGAGTTCATAAAAACGTTATAAAAAGGATTCATATCACTCGAGATGTTAACAACAATGACGATAATCGAACCGGTACCCGTGGCCGAAGCAGCATGAATATTAATAAGTATTATTGAGGATTGCCGAACTGGAACGGCTATGGTGGTATTTTTTCTAAAGCTGTCGGCCAACTCCAGCGTTGTGTCGGTAGGAAAGAGAGTACGGTCAAGAATAAAAAACAATACAAAAATATATATTTATAAACTAATAATCGCCGGCCATATATTATTATTTCAGTAACACCACGTGCACAACAAACAGTTCGTAGAGGTTTATTTTTTTTTTTTTTATTCATTTTGTAATAATTATAAACCCTCCTTCTGTCCACTATCGAAGCCGGTACACACGACCGGTCGTGTTCGCCCGTTGTTGTCCGATTTGTGATAATTAAAAACCATTGATGTAATAATATATGTGTGTGTGTATTCATTCGTGTGTACGCGTATTGCTGTTGGCCGGAAATTATGTATGTTTCAATTAGCGAGTATTTTTTTTTTTTTTTTAAGTTTTAATTTTTTTTTTTTACTCGAATGCTATGCGAAGGCGAGTTTGGGAGAACGGGCGGTTGTAAAAGGGCTATAATAATTAATTAAAACGGTGGCGACCAACGCGACCTTTTTGTATAATACAACGGCAAATTATACATACACACATACATACTAGCTACTAGTAAAATATCAATATACATGTTATACGTATAAGTATAAAACATATTGTCGTTATTATTATGATTATTGCTATTATTATTATTGCTCCTATATTGTACTATTGTAGCGGATGTTTTTATTCTGTTGCCGACCACTCGCGACATATAGCTATTTGGTTATTAGTACGGATTAATATTTTGTTAATTATTTATTATGCGCACCACAATCAGGTTGTCACCCCGCTCGCTATGTTTAAGCTCTTCGGAAAAACATTCATTGATTATTATTGCTGTAATTATTCGAAAAGGTAACGGCCGAATTAAAACGAGTTTACCGTAATTGCCGTGTCCTCTATTTTATTTGATTTTTTTTTAGTCAACATTTAGAATGTGACCAAATGAATACAATTGAATATCAATCACGTTTTATCGCAGTTTCTGAGGATACGACATTGTCTTCAAAATCTTGTCATCTTTTGTTTTTTTTTTACAAATGTTTTCTATAAAATCATTATGAAGCGAGAAAACGCATTTTTCATAGGTATATTTTAAAAATTGGCTGGATTTCCATTTTTTTTTTTTTTTATACTTGTCAAATACTTTTAACGTATGTCGTTAATAAAATAACAAAAATAGTTTGAATAGGAAATACTTTTTACAAAAATAAACCTACATATGGAACGATATTTAGCTCATTTAACCAGGTGATTTTGAATGCGGATCAATTCTACATCACAACCATTATCCATTTTTTTATATGTAAAAATGTATATTATAATAAATATTATATTATATACTTTTAAATAATACCTAAATGGAATATGTTTTTTTGAATTCATAGAAAATATATTGTACAAACATTTTATTCACACATTAAATCACTGGTTTCATTTAAAATAACTGTATAAGTAAATTTTTAGTTATTAGTTAATATTAGTATAATCTGATAAAGAATACATTTTTTTTTTCAAAAATGTGTTAAAGCATAGAAATATATAATTTTAATTTATAATTTCTTTCTATTATCCATTAATTTATTTTTTAATTTTTCACTCATGTTTAATAACTTATCCATATTTAATAAGGTTCTACTCAAGCCGAAATTGTATTTAATTATTTTTTGATTGCGATTTGATACATTAGTTGTAACCAAATGACTGGTTACTTTACTATGATCTTAATTGCTATCTAAACACATTTATTGAGTTCTCATATAAATTAAAACGCTTAAATGATTTTATAACGGAGATTAATGATTAAGTACCTTTTTAATAATTGGTACGCCATTTTACAAAATTAATGGTATAGAGCCCAAAGTAATTCATTGGTAACTAGTAACTACATAAATGTTTTGAAAATGGTCCATCATGAGGTTAAATTTTTAATACAACATGATAAATAGTTGGATCAATAGATATAAAATAATAGTAAATAAACAATTGAGTTTAAGCTTAAATATATAATACCAAGTATACTAATACTGAATAAATAAAGTAATATATGTCCTGACTCCTGCCTAGTAAACAAAATTCTGATTACTGTAACAATTTATACATTGGCAAAGGTTTTAATTATTCGAGTATGATTGGTAATTGCTTTAGTTCTCATTTTACGTTTAATTTTTAAATGTTGATTTTTGAAAGCAATCACCTTTTTTTCAATTTTATACTCAGCTAACGAGATGTTTTGATTGGGATTCAATTAAACTCACTTAGAATAACTGTTAAGTACGGGGATTTTCTTCGAAACCATTTTCTTTGATCCAACACCTTTGAACTAACGGTTCAAATGAAATTGCCATATATAAATATAAATATTACAGTTAAAACTGGTGTATACTGAGACCCTTTGAAGTATTTCAAATAATCCAGATTAAGCGGAATTGATACAGAGTCCTATGTCGTCGCAGCAAATTTAATAATTTATATATTACTGAACTTAACGTAAACTTAGTTGAAAACTATTTAATTTGTATACCTGCTAACATACTATCTTCCCTTTAAAGCAATAATAATTATAAAACCAGCTTGTGTGCTATGCATTCTTCCACAACATTCACTTTGAGGTGCATGAGCTATATAATATCATCATTAGAGCGCTATAATTAAAACGGTAAAATGTCCATCATACAGAAATACACAAAGACGCTATGTGAGCAGAAACAATACATTATTATAATATAGCCTAGTAATGATTTACCTTAAATCTAAAAGGGCCTAAATCTGATATGATATTTAGTAACTAATATAGACATCAACCCTTTTCATTATTAAAATCTCTGTTTACTTAACAAAATCTTTACTAATAAAATTGTTATTTATTTCGAAATAAAACATTGTTAAATTAAACGTCTTTTTTTTGGAAGCAAGCCATTTTGCGCTGCTTCATTCTAGTGAGCAGGATTATTAAACCAACGGGTTTATGAAATCCTTTGTTTTTTTCACACTGCCCATAGTAGATTTACAAAGTTTAATTATAAACAATAAATTGAGATTTTTTATTTGGTATAACCAAGTGTGTTTATTTCTTCGTACAAGTTATATCTACTTGATTATATGCAAATTATATTATAAAATATATTTAGTTACTACCCACTGTTTTTTTTTGTTTTGCTCTTGTCATTTTCATCGTGTACGTCAAATGGATTTTGTGGACCTTCTAATTGCGGATATGTTTGTTTCCGGTAGAGAGGTATCTCAGCACCGCGTATCTAAGCTTATTGGCCCGGATAGGGTTGCCTAAGATATTATTATTATTATACAAAAGTGTTATAATAGTAATAGCTGGCGACGAAATAATTTTGTTAGACACCGCATCGAAACTTGTAAACTTCAACGTGAATCGACAAATTGGTTAGGTCGCGTTGCATGTCAAAGTTCTTTAAAAACCCGGCGGCTGAAAATTAATACAACCGCGCGGGCTTTGCCGTTGACAGGAAAACAACGTCGGCAGGCGACACGGGTAAGGCCGCCGCCGCCGCCACCGGTATAACGACATGTCACATTTCATGATTACAACTGTGTCCGTTTAAATGCGATAATTAAAACTTTAAACTAATGCCGGGCCACGGGACAGGGGTGCAAAAGTACAATATGCTCGTGGTTATTGCAGCCACTGCTAAAGTATATAGTAGACTCTACCAGCGGAGTCGCCCGAATGTTACTGACGTCTTGTCGCGCATTTTCAAACTTGGTTGCCGCCACACATTATGATAATTGTCCGTTTCTCGCCGCTACATCGTCTGTGTACCTACCTCTACCCGACTCGGTGAAATGTGTAACATATTAAGTGTACGCGTGCAATATAATCATTGTAACGCTGTACAAATTATA
This sequence comes from Adelges cooleyi, assembly GCF_023614345.1. NCBI lineage: Eukaryota > Metazoa > Arthropoda > Insecta > Hemiptera > Adelgidae > Adelges > Adelges cooleyi. Next base: position 5,208,936 of record NW_026095751.1, read on the forward strand.
ATGTAAATAATTATTATTATTCAAGCGTATATTATGTTGTCCGTGATGTCCTTCGAAGTTTCTATACACTTCATCAACGTTCAAGCGAATATACTATAATAATATACTATAGCAATAATAAAAATAAAAACGACTTTGTCATTTTAAAATAAACGGTTCGATGCGATAGTGCCGTAGTAAAAAATATCATATAAAATAATTATAAATATAATTCGTTTTATACACCAACAATAACATTATAGTAGTGTGTATTAATTCGATTTTTTTTCCATTAAAAAATGTGTGACTTGTACCTATTTCATACATTTTTTAAGTCGAGAATAATCAACTGAACAAAACGACTCGTCAAATAGAAAATGTTGAATATTGCAAAAAAAAAACAAATTATAATATTAAAAAAACCTACTAAGCTATTTTCAAAAAGTACAATTTTTTAGATTAACTGATCACCTCGTATACACAAAAAAATTTAAAGGTTAAACCTATACCTATGAATATTAAATAGAAAAATAAGAATAAATACCATTTAATAAGTACCTACATTTTAATGAAAACATTTATTATAATTCTAAATTTTTACTTTTCTGACAGTATATTTTGTCGTTGGCCGTTTTAATATTGTTACCACACAAAAAGTGTTTTTTTTTACAAGCAAACTATTATTATATTTTAACAAAAAAGAAACTGAAATCGTAACGTTACAGAAAATTGTCAACTGTTATTTCATTTTGCGTGCCTTAAAAATATATTCCAAGAAATTTAACTTCGGTCGATATATTTTTACACGCAACGACTTACAAAAAAGAGTTCTAACTATGTCCATTAATCTGACTTGTAATAAAAGTATAGTAGGTATGTACAAAACAGTAAGATTTCATTTTAGAATATACCATTTAAATTGAATCGTTTGTGTAGGTCATTCGCATAACATATTCGTCTAATAATCGAAAAACGCGTTTAAGTAGTATAAAAATTGATTTTGTTTGAATTTTGACTATGCCATTCAAGTCAACTATAAAATCACGATGTAAACACTTGTAACGCATGAGCACCGAGTAAGATTTATGTTAAAAAAACGAATAAGGTCGATTGCCGTCTTGAGCCGTTGTTACCGGTGCTTCGGCTAGGTTAGAACTTTGAATAGTCAACGTCATGCTTGCCGTAGATAACGACAATTGGTTGGTGGTGGACGATTTACTTCTAGCCATGCTGTCGGAACGGTTTTTATTGTGGAGTGACGTTTCCATTTCCACGTCCAGTCTGTTGGTGAACGTTTGCATGAAACTTATGGCTCGACTGGGTTCGGGCAAGACGGGCCCTAAGAACTGTAGCCAAGCTCGGTTTTTCAACACTGCGTTCCGGTAGTCTTCCTGCGAGATACGATTGTCCTGGTCCATGTCCAGTTGTACCATCATCAGCTCGACAAACTCTTTGTCCAGGTCCTCGCTGAAATGTTTCTTGCTCGTCTGCAAACTGTGTGCTTTTATCACCGACAGCACGTCTTCTTTCTTGATGTAATTCGGCAATCTAAGCACCTCGGTGTACACCTTGAAGCAAAACGATATTTTGTCGGCTAGCGAGCCCTTCAACAGCAAAGACATGAGTCTCACGAACTCTGGCCCGCTCAGGTACTTCGGGTTGTATATCGCATATTGGTGGTGTATAACGTTGACCACGGCCGAGTCTTTAACGTCAAGAAAATGGTTCATGAATTCCGCAAAGCATAACAAGTCCATTTTTCTTTTCCGTTTGGTAGTTATCATGTAATGTATACTGAGCAACTTCATTGCTTCGCTCTCGTTGAAATGAGTGTTACGGCTTAAGTATTTCGCCACAGCCAAGTACCTGTGTTGGATGCGTATGTCTTCGGCTGCCGTTAGACATTTATTCAACTGCATGTACGGCATACTGTATACACGATATTAATTTGACAGCACACGTTAAAACGGTGCTCTTCGACTTTATTTTTTTCTAGATAATTTCATTTACAGCCGAGCCACTTAGTATTATTGAAAAAAAAATTGTTGTTTTCTGACAGCTATCATATGATATTTAATTGCCAAGTGTTTGATTCGTGTTTATTTTGTCGAAACGATAAATGCGTTAATACAAAGCGAAATAAACATTTTTGTCTTACGGCTTTTGATGGTTCTACTAAAAAATAATAATACAAAAACACAACTATACATTCTCTATCGTTCATTAACGGTTTCATTCAAAACTAACAATGTTTTAGCTGTCAATTACATTTTGCTTAAAGCAACCTCGCGAATAACTTTTTTCTTTAAACTCCATTTGTATTTGTTCACGCGGAAAATTTTAAAAATTGTTGCTTATTACTTTCGATAAAAACAACATAATTTACCTGTATAAAGGCACGCCAGAATCGTCTTTAAACCAAAAAACCATATAAACTTTATCTGCTGGATTAGGCGAAGACACATCGCAAGGAAATTGTACACTTCGGCCTTCCACAGCGTCAACTGGAACCAACGGTACTGTCACTGAAAAAAAAAACAGATAAAAAATACATTAGTTAAAATGAACCAAGAATAACGCGCTGTAATACTATTTTAAATCGGAGGGTATTAAAAATAGTTCACCGATGATAATTATAATTGTTAACAAAATTAGACATTGCAACTTTTCTTGAAAACGCCAACGTGCAACTCTTGAACACACTTTGAATTTTAACCGATACTTATGGTTGAGGAAGACATCATATTGGAGAGAACCAGTGAACCGCTCTCATTCTTTTACAAGCGTACCGTGCAAAGTTTTCCGGACAAAGTTTGCCTTAAAAAAAATAAAAAATAGTTCGTCGAAAGTTTATAATACCAAACAGGCCAAGACATAGCAGCGATTGTAGTATTTAAAATTGAAAATACAATGAGTTTTTTCCCTGAAGATCACATAAGGTGCCATCACGGGGGTTACCGTGTTGGGAAACAAGAAATGTAGGTATCAAAACCGTCGTAAAATTATTAATCTTTTTTTTCGCACTCTGTTCATAACGACAAAAGTTTAACGCTGAAAAAATGCTACGACCTTTAATGAGTAGATCACACAAGGGGCGCAAAACTTTTTTAATAACGCCGTTATGGACGTAGAAAATATCGTTCAGTATGGAAGACGCATAAACGAGCATACCCATTAATAGTTTCAATACAGAGGAATTTTCAATACAAAGGACCGATAGTGTTTTTTTTTTAGTTCAAAGTGAACACGAAATTCCCTATTGTTTTAACGATTATGCTCAATAATAGTAATAATGGGTTTTTGGGAACTGAAAGTTTTTTATGTGTGTAGTTTTAATTATTTATTCGTTCAGTTTAACTTAAACAATTGACCATTGCGCGTTTTCTAATAAAACTCCATATTGCACCAGGTAGAACGATATTATTACTCATTCTTGAAAAACATAATAAATACAATATCGAAAACAAAGTAGTGTTTTCATTATTGGTTTTATCGCCGAGTACGATGGGTCCTCTTTTAAAATTAAACTGTCTATTACTATACGTTAGTTAATACCACATAGCAAAATTGTAATATTTTATAATTATTGTTAAAGTGTGTTTAAGTATTGAACAAATATTTTTATCAGATTTTGGCAGAAAACAAAATATAAATATAAAAATATTTATTTAAAGTTCCTTATAAAACTGTTATAATAATATTTAATAGTTACTATTGAACAAATTTTGTTAACAATATATTTAAATTTCCGACAAAATATGTTTTTAAGTTATTTTTACAATGTTAAAAAATCATATTTTGAAAAGTATTTTTGCTGTGATAGATATCTTACTGCATGTGATATATATCCATATATAGTCACTTATCAAAAATCAGTTACATAATATCTATTATACATTATAACTATCATAAAAAGTGATGGACGTTAGTATACTTGCGTTTTAACTGAAGCACCGTTGTGAAAATTCAAAACTTAGTACATAAATTCATTAAAAAATTGTTATAGTAAAATATTTTGGATTTAAAAATAAGCGATAAATCATGATACATTTTTTTTTTTTAAAATAACATTTTTTTATGTAAATTGTATTTTTGTTAGTGTCTTGTCCTGAAAAATGTTCGCGAGAACTTTTGAAGTTTTCGACTCGAGTTCTCGTTAGTCAAGTGCCATTAAACAATTCCTTTGATAGTAAAGAATTATTCAGAAGCATAATTGCAGCAAAAAATTACATCTTCAATAAGGGCACGGAGAAAGAGTGTTAGGCACCAGTAACTTTTCAAAACTAATTACCTGTGTACATGATAATTTGTGGGGTAATTAAAAAAATATCTACTAGGAGATGGGTATTTTTATCATACCTGTAAAAACAAACAAAAAATGTATTGTTGACAACCTATTCGGTTTGCTACAAACCCATAAACAAATGTCATAATACATTAGCCATAAAAAAGGTTTCATGAACGCCGTTAAAAATGTTACCATTTTTATTTTAATAAAAATACACTACTTCTATCGCCTGACTTGCTGAATAAAATCGAATTATATTTTTCTAGCAATAACGTTTTCAATCACACTACACAAGAATAAAGAACAATAGTGTTTCCGACTGTTTCCGTTTAATTAATCTAGGTACCGGGGCATTTACTATCTGAAAGTTTATGTATATATAATAGTGCTTATTTATGGTATACAAAAGGCTTTTAATTCAATTATAACGTTTGTGACGTTTGTCTTTTTAATTTAATTCGATAGCGTAGTACTTACATATACATATAAAATGGATTATACTTTTACACGTTCTAAGTTCTTATTATCCTTCATAATCCCGTTATTAAGTAAAAAAAAAAAAAAAAGGAAAACCGTAGATTTCATACAAAACCTGGTACTCCTAATGAAAAATTTCAACAAAGGAAAATACATATATATATATATATATATATACTTAGACCCGATTACATGATAAAATTTGTTTTAAACGGAAAAAACTGTAAAAAACGCTTTTTTCCCCAATAATTTAGTCTTTAATAGAAAATATTATGACTCGCCACTTGAGAAAATAGTACATTTTTTTATAATCACCAAGTTGGCTAGATGAATTCCCAGAAAAAACATTTAATATGATAAAAATTGAATTCCGTATAAGAAATGATTAAAAAAAAAATCCAGTATAATATTTAATAATTTTTTCTAAGAGTTAACATAAAAGTAATTTAGTAATGAAAACATTTTTTTTTACCCGACTAGCTTTTTTTTAGCTGACAGCAGACAAAAAATAAATAATAAAACAATATGTTTTACGACGTATCGGCGAAGACGCCTACGTTTATGCGCTCAAATATTTACATACGCGCTTTTACCGCCATCGTAGCCGTTTTCCATGTCACGAGACCTTTTTTTTTTTTTAATGCTTCTTCCTTTTCTCCCTTATCTCAACACCATTGTTATGGTGGTATCCAGCGCGGCACGCTTAATGTTTTTAAATTAATGAAAACGTCAAGCAAAAGACGTAGCAACGGTTAAGACGGGATGTGAAGGGGGGAATACTTGAATCGTGTACACACAACGAAATGGCCGACTTTAGAGAGATGAGGCGTGTTTTGAAAAAAAGAATACACCGGAGTAATTGATTAAAAAAAAAAAAAACCGCGCGCAATCCAACAACACAAAAGAAACCAATATGAATACATAAATATTAGTTTTGGACTTTGGCTGTACTATACACACACATGCGCTGAGGATCGGATAGTCGGAACTATATGTATAATGCAATAGGATGAAAAACAAGAATATACAACGGCCCGGATGCTTTGGCCATGGTTGTACAACAATCGCAGTTGCAGATATCAAAAGCTTTCCGAGAAGCCATGAATAAAATTATCATACGGCCCAAGACGAAACGGCACACAGTGTTAAGGACTATGCGAAAATTCGTCTGTGGCATCGCTAAAATGGTGGCGACGGTAAAAATGCCGGGCCGCAGTATGATAATTTATGTACACTGTTTTTTTTTTGGATTGTCTTGCGTGGAAAATGTACGCTGTATTACAATATGTTTTTGCACTGCCGCGTCTTAAACAACTGACAGAGAGTGTAATCATTTTTACTCACCGTACTTTTGCGCGTTATGCTAAATAACAAGAATATTATGTTATATTAAAATGTCTTTTTTTTTTTTTTTTTACTTTCCAGATGTACCGCGGGTAAATAATATGAACTATTGTTTTGGTTGAAACGCTTAACAACGGGCTTTGTGTCGAGTCAAAACGTTTTACCGAAATAACAATATAATAATACGTTGCGCAACGTAAAATATTATAATTTATTATAAAAAATACGACTACAGTAAAATATTATAGTCGTCGGTGAAAATTGTTTGATAATAATGACACATACGGGTGAAGGGGCGAGTGGATAAAGGTGTTAACTGACGTTTTTTTTTGTAAAATAGTTTTTAGCTTGAATAGTTATAAAAATAGTTTGAATGAATATAAGCGTTAGGATATATTACACAATTTAGCAAAATATTACAACAGTTGAACAGAGGGCTTAAAAAAAGTTCCAAGCATTTGAATATATTGTGTCGATTAAAATGCCTCTAGAACAGTTAAAATTGTCAGTTAACACCTTTACCCAGTCACCCCTTCAATTATATTGCTATATAATATAATTATACTTGTATTAAAAATAGTAGTACTGTTATAATTTTGATGATGATATGATGTTATAATTTTATTTTTGGAAAAAATATTCTACTTTAAAAAAACAGTATAGTTAAGGGGGGGGGGGGGTATTAAACATTTTTTTTTATTAACTGAATGCATAATATCTCAAGAATATTGTGTCAAAATTTCAAGTCGATCGGAACAAAATTGACGACGTTATGAGTTGTCGGAATTTTATAGCTGCCGGCCCGAGCGCACTATCGTTAACTTTAAAGCGTTTTTCCCACAACTCACGTTTTCAAAGTCGGTGACCACCATAACTTCAAAACTACTACACCGATCCTTTTGAAACTTTGAACACTATTTCAGTACACAACTAACATGGTAACGCTGGAGAGATTTTTTCAAATTTGTAAATATTTTTTATTTTACAATAACAAATTAGCCGATTTTTTTCGCAAACATCGCGTTTTTCCCAAAGTGTTCCCAAAAAGTGAAAAATTGAAATTTCAAAAAATCCCCTCAGGCGTTACCTGGGGAAAGCAATTTTCTAACGAAAGAACTTGATTTTTTTTAATTTCGGATGATCCAGCATCGAGTTATGAGGGACACCGCAATTCTACTTTTTTCCGAGACGCTTCCGAATAATTTCCGCCATTGCCGTATTTTTTAATATTTCTACATGAAAATATTACACAATATTCTTCGAATGTTATACTTTAATGTACCATTAGTTTTAATAAACAGATTTTAACTGTGTCGTCAAAAAAAATTCACAAAAATTTGCCGTTTTTTGCACGAATTAACCATACCCCCCCCCCCTTAAAATAACATGTGATACTTGTACAATGAACACACATAACGACATCAGATGTTATTAGGTTTTAATGTCTATAACGGTTAATTAACCCTGATTTTAGTACAACAATCAAAGTACATTTTTATTTTCTTCACAATGTGTGTATTAAATCACCTTCAAAATTGTAAGCATGGCAAAATCAGAATTTTCCATTTTTTTTTTTGCATATAAATTTAGTTTTAAAAAACTATTTAAAAGTATAAAACACCCTAAAAATAGCACATATACCTACATAATCGTATAAATTAAGTTTTCTAGAAAAATAATTTTTTAATTTAACCTCAATTCCTTAAAAACATTTTGGAAAAAAAAATTCATAGTTTTCAAAACGTTAAATACATAATATGTAAATTTTTTTAATTTTATGCACTATAAAAATGATTTAAATAAATTATAGATCAGTGTCAGATTTTGTACATAATTGTCATGCTCTATGACATATGAACAAACAACTGGAAGACAACTTTTCAAAAAAGTCGAGTACTGAGTGTAATATATTTAAATGGGCAATATACATCCGGAAAATAAAAAATCGGTCTGACGTGAGCGTGACGTCTCGATGTTAGAAAATAAACTGGTGATTTATGAATAGCGTTTTTTTACACAGTAACAGTGTCAATTGGCCATTTCTCGATGCGTACTTTCCTTTTCAAATAACCTCAAATAAACAACGCGATTCCTTTATTTGGCTGCTGCTGCAGCATCAATCAGGCCGTGTGCTACTTAATTTTCAATGAAAAAAAACCTTGGTACATTGCTCAAGTGTATCTCATTATTAAAGTTCCAAAATACACAGTTCCGACAAGCCTTTATTCAATCTTCTCCTCCGCAATAGCAACACAAGCCCCAATTTCAAGATCCTAAATCAGCAAGTATTGTTATAAAACAGTAATTTATCGATAGATATCATGGAGAGTCGAGGGACTCTTTGGACCTTCGAACAATTTTTAGCTCATCTCGCCTATGAACGCTGAATGTGCAATATATGGTTAAGGACCTAACCGTGGTCTGTGGTGTATATTATATTATAACGACAGCAAGGGTCAGCATTTCCCACGGTTATTATTTATTACGTAATCAGTCGCTTAAAGATGGATAGTAAAATAGAGCGTTGTATAAATTATAATGTATTAGACGTAAATTACCTAACACATTTAAATAAACACAACAAACAGCACAGTAAGGTAAAGTTTGGGTTATCTTACCCAATTTCAATGCAAATATGTATATTTTTATTTATAGTATAAAAATAAATTTTACTAAAACATTATTATCTAAAAAAAAAGACCCATCCAAATAAATTGTATTAAATTTTCTATGTCATAGTGCTTAGTATTTATAAAGTGAAATCAAACAGATAAACAATATAATTTATATAATACTAATAGGCGGTGTTTACACGATAGACGGCTAATTAATTTATTTGATTATTTTATGTACATTTTATTTGTCTTTTGGCTAAATAAAAATCTTACTGTCATAAAATAACCTATAAAACATCAAAATTTTGACTATTTAAATCAGTTTTTAAAACTATTAAAGTTCGCTCGGAAAACTTTAGAAGTGTATTCTTAAACTTATGCCTATTAGCAGTTTTTGAACTAACAAGCACTGTTTACAGTATTATGGACAGTCTTATGAAAAGTCTGGTTTGACAAGTTGCACTTTTCAAAAGTTCTTCTTAAGCACGCAAAAAAAGGTTTATGTCAGGAGGAATGTAAGCGTGTGACTTAAGAACTCGTGTATGTGTTGAGAAATTCATAAAAACTACCAAACCAGTCTACGCGATTTTACACCTTTTTTAGTAATAATACCTACTACAACATTCAGTTCTATTTTAATTTGATAATATAACTAGTTCCCGTTGTTTAAAATTAAAAACTGCGACCGTCTGGATGTTTAATATTTCATTCGTGTTATTTTACTATTTCACTATAAAATAATACACGAATTTCTATACTTAACGTATATTACTGTTAGAGACCACATAAAGTCATGTAAACCAAACGTAAAATATGTAATAAGTTATTATAAAATGTGTAATGTGTGTACGTATGGAAAAAAACTGTAATCTCCGTAAAAAAAAAAATTCTTAAGGTAAAAAAGACCACTCTACACGTACACAGCGTACACATGTGTATTATTCAAGCTACATAAATATAGTAATAAAACAACTCTCGAGCGTGTAAAAGAGTTTCGTCTCGAGTGTTTCGATTTACAGGGAAATGTTCGTTCAAAGAGTTTTTTATGAAAAAAAAAATGTATATGTATATGTGCACGTCCAGGATAAGATAACATATTGTAGTATGTTGAAACGTTGCATTACAGCACATGCGACCTTGGTAATTACGGACAAACAGAAACTAAAAAAAACCCTATCACGATCTTAACAAATTACTTGTAGTGCTTATTGGCTTATCTAGAATCTGGATAGTCCCACGCTACGTACTTAAGTATATAATTGTACACTAGCGGTTTAAAAAATACACTCATATCGTACTGTATAAGTTGCATTTAAATCAAAAATATTAATATTTCTAAATAGCTTCGTGGGACCTAAACAGCCAAACACTTTTGTCAAATACTATCAAACACATTGCCAATATATTTGGCTTGAAATTCTACGCAATTGATTTTTAACAAAATTATTTACAAAATATTGTTCAATTTCATACCCTAACGTTATAAAAATATTTCAGTTTTTTTGCTGTATGGACAGCCGAATGACTGCTAATTTTAAGTTGTATATTCATCGCCATTTTTTGTATTATATTATTTATTACTTATTTGGTAGAAAATGACGTTTTGTTAAGTTTAAATAAAATATGAAAATATATTCTAAAAACTTCAATTACACATCAAAGTATTTTAATTAATATTCATTTTATCTACACTAGATTGTTTGTAAATAACTACCTTATTAATAATATCGCATCATTCAGCATCGTAAAGACTAAAATATTTACATTAAACTTATTATTTTTCCAATATAATTTGAAAAAAAGTTTTTGTAGAAAAAAAAGTTTTTTATTGTTAAAGAACAAAACAATAAATTTAAACACAAAGATATTAAAACGTAAAATATTTTTGCACAATCACTTTTTTGACATTTATTATAATAAACTTGTGATTGCAGATAAAAAGTCAGAAAAGTGCGTCAAATTTCTATTATAACTACTAAAATGAACATTAAAATACTAATTAAACTGTGACCTTTGGCGTCGGGAATGAAATAATAAATTTAAATAAAAGACAAAGAAAGAAGGTACAACAATAGATTTAAAAATGTATAAACAAAAGTCTATTGAGAGACATCGAGTAACTTTTAATATTACCTATACTGTTATATACTTAGTATTTAATCATTTATTTTAATTTTAAGAAAAATATTATATAAAGGCATTTTTAAAAATCTAATTTAACATTCATGGCGAATCGCCATTCTTACGTACATCCGCATGTACGTTAGCAGTTAGCACAAGAAATATTGTAACTACTGTAGCTACTGTAATATGTTGTATACTATATTAAAATCATAACATAATATTTAATTAATGTTTCAAATGTAGTGTATGTACAATGGAAAAAAATGTGTAATTTATAATATAATAATATTATACAGTATAATAATATATGTATTATTATACTGTGAGATGCGCGTCTATGAAATATTGCAAGGAAATGAATAAAGTTTACACAGCTTTGAGACCAAACTAGAAAATAAATTGAGTTTTTTCGGTTTAAAAAAGGAAATATTTATATTATTTTCACCAGTTAATGACCATGATGTAATAAAGAAGCTAAACGAACGTCATTAAACGATGTATGCTAATGACGTTTAAATGATAAATAATTGTTTAAGATGATCACATGCTTTATGCCGTTTTCTTTGCAATTAAACTCTCATGCACATTATTTCGCCGTTTTTCTCTACGATAATTTTTCAGAAAAACTTAATCAAACAACAAATATATAAATAGGGTTTTATTTAGCAAAAACTCACTTCTACAAAAATATTACAACAAGTTTGCCGTTGTTTGTTTTTACAGCCTTTCATTGTTTTCTTTATACCTCTATTATCGCAATTATTCAACTTCAACGCTCTAAAAAAAATATGCAAACTAAACATTTCAACTCCCTTTCGTTTGAATTTTATTTTTAGGTTTAATTAATTGTACGCTCAAGCCTAAATTAATGGCTATTGTTTTCTTCATTACATATTTTCATTTATCTGCACGTCGACAATTGCTATGTTATTTGAAGTATGTGTGAAAGATGCGTTATAAGCATAACTGTAATTTCTTGAACAATAATTTTAAATAAGCCGTGCAAAAACTTAAAATCGAAATTTGAATAAATAATAATACAATTTAGAATAATGTATTATATATATTTTTTTTTGAATAAATATAATTTAAAAATCATTAATTTTAATTAAAATCAAGTATTTTAAAAAAATTGCCGAAAGGTAAATGTGGTTGTGAAGTACTTGAATATAGTACTAGTACTTCACTGAATCAAAAGCTGTTATAGTTATGGAGAAATTATAAAAAAAAATATAGTTTGTGAAAAATATTAAATTAACTTAAAATGTATGAGTCACTAATTGCGCTGAAATATATCTGAATGGACTAGACGGTTACTTTGGAATTAAAATTGCTGTCGATGAGAGTTCTCTAGTTGTATCCCAAGGGACTCGGCTGGTATCACGGTGAGCTACGCTTTAGATTTCCCTATAGTTTTCCTTTATTTAGTTGAACCCACCCATGGGAGCTCCACGAACGAGATGCACAATCGCTAATTTAAAATAGATGCCCTCAGACTAAACAACGCATGTATGGTATATTTAGATATGAGAAATGCAGGTAGAGCCAATAAGCGCTTGATTTTAAATTGGGTGTATGATTTAAAGTAATACAAGTTGGAATAGACCAATATGTAGATGATATACTTAAGCACTGTGGTGAAACCAATATTAGAGATGACGTGGTAGCTATAAATAGCATGCAAATGATTATTTCAATTAAAAATAGCAAGTATGAAAATAAAAATGTATGTTTAATTAATAGTAATGACTAAAATAGAATTATGACTTTTGTAATAAGAGGTTATAATAAAAATGTGTCGACAGTATTGATACTGAAATCAATTTAAACTGTAAATTATTCATATTATCTTATTTTACTACTAATCTCTAAACAATATTTTGTTGTCGATATTAAATTTTGAACATCTTTTTACTTTAATAAATAAAATTAGATTACATATTATAAAATCAGAATAACTAAGGAACGATAATAACACAATTGCAGTATTTCAGGGACATAATATTATATTCATAGTGAACGCTAACGAATAAGCTCTTGCATGCTTTTGTCATTAGAAAATGCTAATCAAGACACAGTTATTATTTTATAGCGTCGCCATGTCGGTATGTATTAGTTTATATTTAAATTTGCAAAAACCATTAGCTGAGAGCGTTTAGACTCAAAAACTAATCATCACGGCACTGTTTCGATGAGCTTAAAATGATTTTACCAACGACTATTAATTAACGTAATGAATATTTACACAAAAATTATGAAATTTAAAAAAAAATAAAAAAAATAATTATTCTCTAATTGTAGTACTCTAATGTTAGCTATGTTATTACTTATATTGCAGTACTAATTTCAACATTTCTTGGAAAAGCATTGTTTCGTTGTGACGCTAAAAATATATAATTATTTAGGTATTTTAATAAAAGATATAAATAACTATAAATTATTTTTAATTTGTGTCTCAAAACCTTGTGAATGTACTGAAGAAACCAAATGTTTTTTTTAAAACTTAAAATAAGTATTTTAAAACCTTACTTTCGAGTAGAGACTTTTGTTTTTGTGCAAAAAAAAGAGCCTGTATACGTTATGAAAGTTGAAAACAATTAAAAACAATCAAAATAGATACTTTGATGTTTTAGGGTACGAGTTCACAAATTTAACCTTTATATTAAGTTTTTTGAAAATTGTCTATACAATCCCACTTAATAAATGCTAGTGTAGAGGCTCCTTCACCAAATAGGTCTTTATAATATTAGTTATTATCTTTTTTATCATCATATTTGATGTGCTTGGAATAACCACTATAAAAGATGAGCTTTCGCTTTAAAGAAAACGCAAAATTATAATATAAATGCGCTATAGGAAAATTATACTATTAAAACCCGAGCGACGTTCCGTATAAAAATTCTTGGAGAATATTAAAGGCAGAGTGAAACTTAAATTAAGATGAAAGAAACAGGCAATGTTTTTAAACCGAAACTATTTTACATCCTCAGCTGACGGCGAATTTGGAAAGATTTTCACATAGGCGTGTAATGAAGCCGTTGTTTGTTAAATTTGATGTTGCAATGTATATTTAATATAAAATATAATTATGCAATGTGAAATACATAAAACAAAATCTAGTCGCATTTTTTAAATTTAACATGTTAAAAATGAAGACTGGGGTGAGGGAAATACTTATATAATATTAATGTATTTCAATGAATAATTAAACATGCGAGTAGAATTAGCTTTCCCCACTTTGGTGTATAATCCCTAAAGTGGTTTAAAAATCCAAATAAAAAATAATTTATTTTGCGCCCGCATTTTCAATAATCAGTTTTGTATGGTATATTTAAATCATATTATTATTATCAAAATGTTTTAATATTGTATAAAAATGTAATATATTTTTGAATATGTTATTTTATAAAAAATTTCGTTTATTTTTTTATTTTGAAAACAAATATGGTATTAACTACAATATGAAGTACATGTTCTGTTATTTATATAATCAAATAATACCAGATAATTTATGAACAAAGGGTATTCCCGTTGAATTTGGTAATAATGTTATATTACCAACCATGCGTATAAAGCTATATTGATTGAAGGTAATCAATTTACTAACCATTTACATATTCTGCTGTTAGTAGGTCCTAATTTTTTGTGGATGGGAATAGACGTAGTATCTACATTAATTGGAAGGTTACTAGTGAGCATTCGCCCTTTCCTCTAAATTCTTATTTTTTTTATATTTATATTAATAATCCATAAACTCGATATTTTATCAGGAATAATTAAGTTTATTTGTAAAAAGAATCTGAAGTATATGATCACCATATCAAGATAACCATAATGAGATTTAATACAATCAATACACTACATACAATTTGAGGTAGTCATGTATCAGTGGTTTTAAACATGAACAAGATACTTTTTGTTACAAAAAATGTATCGTGTATCAATTAAATAAGTTTACAGATTAGTTTTAAAAATTAAATTATTTTTTTTATGATTCACATTAAACATGATTAATATAAATACATTTACAATATTGAACAATATAATATTATTTTTTAAAAATCGTAGTTATTGTAATCGCAAAAAAAAAATGCCAACTTTAATGTTAATCTAACTAGGTAAAATGTTAAATAAAAAAATTTAAAGCCTTTTACAAATGTTTGAGATAGAGAAATTGAGATTTTTCGTCAACTTGAGCCATAAGGAATACAAATGGATTTTCTTTCCAAGTCAATGAAGAATCTTTAATTTTTAAACGGCGCCATGTGTATGCAATCTCGGTACACGAATGTCTACTTTCAAAAAATAGTATTTTCATTGAAAAATATAAACATGAACCCAAAAACTATTTTGTATGTATTATACATATATAAAAAAAAAAAAAAATTTCAACGTAACAATTATAAACAATACAATATAAATGCATCACGATATCATCGAGCATGTGACAACAAAATGAATGCACCCTCCTTTTAGTTGTCATCGGTTTTTTTTTTTTTGTAACATTACCATTCGATGACATCACACATTATGAATTTGCCTTCGACACCTTTCGACAATATTTCTTACTACAAAAAATACACCCGACATACTTAAGCCGGGGAAATTCCCCAAAACAATACATTAAAAATAAATAAATTCACCCCTGTAATAACGTTTTGGTAGTCTTCATCGCTGCGCGCCTACGCCACCCATTCACGGAGAACACATTATTGCAGGCAGTTGCCGGCACCGTCATACTAAACGACTCGTCGTTCCAAGACATCAGCAACAGACTCGCGTCTTCCGGGACACGTTAAAAATGGATATTAATCGAGCAAGTAGCTGCGGGCGGGGGGTGCGGCGAGATGGGCCAGATGAACGGCATGGGCGGGCTTCTGCTGAGCCGTGCAAAAGGCACTAATTTAATTGCGGTCATTAATTCAGTTTTATTGTACCTGCACTAGCATCCTCTACAGTCCTCTAGCATCCTCTGTGCAGTCGTCGTTACGATTTTTGCCGTCTTATCGTTTCCCCGATACAACAACGGGCTATGGCACAATAAAAGTCTCGAAAAATCGCTTATAAAACAAAACTCGATCAGTATTGGTAATAACTAAAAAAAAATCCCCCGACAAACAAAAACGTTTAATCATTTTTTTTTTTTGTCCCCTCCTCGTCTCGACTTAAAGCTTCTTAAATACCTTAAAAATATTGAAATTTCAGATCCATTTTTTTTAGCGTAGGTACACGTTTTTATTGAACTGCGCCGGAAAAAAAAACTCATTTTGATGGAGTAAAACTATCTGTTTATTGTAGTATAATAATGCGAATATTCCAATATTAGGTTTTTACAATACAATATCAGCTTAAAAAATCGCATGACTTGGCTTGCTAGTAAATGTCTTGCTCTTTTTAATAATATTCTACTATATATAATATATTTTTCTTAATCCGATTACTCCGAATTTAAATCCAAAAATCATTTTTCCTGTGGTAGGTTATTGACAAATATATATCTTTATATACTATCGTCTATACATAAAATAGAAAATCATGAAGCGCTACCGTTTAAACATTTAACGTTATTCTAACTTGGTAGGATATGTTGGCCATACACGATTTGTAAAGAGCTCAAAGTTATAACATACATTTACTGTGTTTATTAACAGCAAATACCCTTCACACTTATATGTATCTCAGGCGACTTATCCACTTATCTAAAAATTTAAACAGTCTAAGCTTCTAGAAAAAACTTTAAGCAGCTTATGGTTATATATATATAGTAAAGAAATTAATATTTAAACCCTTAACCATACAAATAATACACTCTATTTTTATGGTTAAGAGTTTAAATATTAATTTCTTTAAAAGTCTAAGCATCTAAGTACATCTTCATAAAGATCAATATTTTATCTTAATAGTTAAGAAATGAACCAGTTTTGTAGAACAGTTGTTGACTAAAGTTATAACTTATAAAATAACTTCAAACATTTTTTAAAATCAATGTAATTTTATTAAGTTTGTTATAACTTTATCGCGTTTAAATAATAAATACATTTTTCATAAAACCTGTTTGCTATTACAACAATATAATGAATGACTTGTAAAAAATATTAAAATGCGCAGTAACTGTTTCCCATTAGTGTATAGCTTAATACAATTCATGTTATAGATATTAGATGTTATAGATGTTATTTATATTAGATTATTAGCGATCTTAAAGTTCCGAAAATTAGGAACTTATTATATATATATATATATTTGCTAATAATGGTAATAATAATAAGTTGTAATAGAACTCTTGTTGTTTAGTGCGCATATTATATATAATATATATATGCAATTTAGGAGAAACGAGCTTTATACTAATACCGACGCGTTTAACCACTAATATACCAATTTTGAAAGTAAAACACGTACATATGTGTGGTAGCAGGTGTAAGAGATAATGATTTGAAACAATTTACATAACTTAAGAAATATTATTAAACGCACAGTAGGTTAGTGGTAACATAAGCCCCATAACAAAACAAGTAACTTTGAAACACAATAACTTAAATTAAGCTAGGAACACTCATAATACTTAATTGAAACTTTTTGAAAATTGAAAATTTTTTAATATGAACTATACATTTCTGTCGATTTTAAATTTCGAGAAGTGATCAATCACAATACAATTATTGAAAATATTGTGAATATTGATTATATTATTAATAATAGTCTAATAACGCTGAAGTTTCACTGTACAAAAAAGTCAATTTTACTCAAGTTCAAAGTTTAAACTTTTTTAATTATTACATTTTTTGTCAATTACATTTCAGTTCCTAATTGTTATTCAGATGTCAGATATTAAAAACGTTTAACTAGAATTTAATTTCGTGTAAAAAAACATAAATAGAAATAATGAAAATGTAAAAAGTGACTAAGTTTTTTGTATTAATTAAATGGGATGTTTCATTAATTGTTGTCCGTATTCAATATTTGTATGTAAACAATATTACATGTTTCTTAAGTTACATAGGTTCACTGTACACATCATTTTGTCCTAAATTTATTTTAAATGTAAAATATTCATGAAATTAAAATTCTTAATACTTTTTAATATTACATATTGTACAACAATGAGTTTTTATACTTTGACAGTTGTTATGTTCTGTTACATACATACATAAAAAAGAAGACTTTGTAGACTGCCGGAATTACAGGGGGACTTCCTTACTATGTATCTCTTATAAAGTATTATCGAATGTAATGCTAAACCAAATTAAGCCGTTTACCAAAAAGTTGAAAGGAGTATTTAGCTGGCTTGCCATCTGGAAATCAACAATTGACCAAATACATCAAATTAAACAGATAGTTTTTCTTACTATATACACTAAATATCTAAAGTCACGAATTTAACTAGGACATATACCTATTGTTTGTAGACTTTGGGCAAGCCTATGATTTAGTCATTAGTAATAGACTTAGGAATGTAATGTTCGAACTGGAAATACGGACTAAATTGGTTAGGCTAGTGATCGTTTGTGTTCAAAACTCATAATTTCGACTGAAATTCATGGGTGAGCTGTCAGAAGAATTAACAGTCGAAGCGTGGTTGAAATAAGAAAAGGACTAATGTGGAACTCAACGAATAATTCAACGAACCAGACATGATGGGAGTGCTCAAAAACCGCAGATTAAGCTGAACCGGGCATGTTTGGAGACGGCTAAAAAAAAATACCATGACAGCGGTGGTGTGACCAAGTGAAGACTACTAAGTTAAATTCCTAAGAATACGAGATGGAAAGCAACCAGCTAAATAGACAGAGAGACAAGGCTCTCCGTGTTATCGGGAATAATCTAGAAAAAAATTATGTTCGGTTAATTATTTACATTAGGTTATGATATCATAACCCAGACTTCGTTGGCATCAATAATAAAATGGTACAGTAAATGTACAGTAATACCCAAAACGTATTACACATGAAATAACCGGATTTGATATTATGTAACAGCCATTAAAATGAATTCACTTCGCCGACAGATTTCATATCTCTACGTATTTTTATAGCTAACTGAAAAAAAAATTACTTAATTGACTTGTGTGCTAACACGCGAAAGCTCACAGACTTTTGCTTAATGAACTGCTCGCGTGCTAACACCATTGGATGTAATAATTTTTGTTGTTAAACGTAATGTGTTATTATTATTTATGTTTTATTTTAAAAGTACTCATGGTGTTTATAAATGTCAGAAAAAATAAATTTCGTTAACAGAATGACATACAAAATTTGTATTTTAGATATTTAATTGCTCGTTATAAATGCCTTTCTTGTAACAGATGTAACAAAAAATATATATCAACGCTCCCCGCCGCTTTAAGATAATAACATGTAATTAGTCGTGGCAAAAAGTTTTCTCCAGACATTGTGTGCCGTAAATCTGATTAAGTTTAACACAAATTGTAGCCGTTTATACACTTACTTGTTGGCATAATTTACGGCACACGTCATCATAACAGGCTGGGAATATTATGCGCATTGAACAATGGTTATTGTGTCACGAACAAAGGTCGATGGAGTTATGTAAGGTGAATAATAGATATTAATCGACCAGTCTACTGAATTCGGATCGCTCATCAATTAATTATTTATTTGCTCGCCTCCTTCCCCAACGACCTCCATACAAGATAACATACACCTATATTACACGTATACGCAATAATCATTATAGGAATTAAACGGCGGTTTGTATTTAAGGTTAATAGCTGCTGTAGATACATTCAAAGAAACTAGATAGATAATAGCAGATTTCTTAGCATCTATATACTTTGGGTAAGAACCGTTTCTCCAAAAACCACTCAGGTTAGATAGGTATGGCTTTTAACGTTACATTGAGATCCTTAAGTTAATTTCCAAGAAAACCTAAGCATACTTGCTTGGACGTGTATAGTATTATGCTTTGATCTGTGCACCGGTTGGACATAGTGGATTGCATTAGTTTGTTTTACCTACACGTTTGACCACAACCAATGGTGATATCAGAAGGTCGTGGTTTACTTTGTTTAGATACACACAATTATACCGGACGTAAAACATATTTACTTTAACAGTGCACACCAATGAAATGTCAAAGGCTTCCTGTCGAACCAATGCAAGTATATTTCAGTAGAGTCGTTTTAATGGAAACGAGATTTTTAAGATGCTTTTTTAAAGTGTTAATTTTTTAGTTGCATTCAATTCCGTTTAATTTTCGTTTTAATTTCTGAGAAATGTTTTTACGGATAAATCAGGTTAAGCTTGAAACACTGCTCTTTCTGAGAAAGATAAATTCAAAAAAAGAGTATTGTTATTTTAAAAACTCTTAGAAATCATTTAATAATTGTACGATATGCAATGAAATTACTTCATTAATTTTTAACAAGGTTCTAAGTAAATAAATAATTAAATACGTTATTCGAAATAACCCTTACGGGTTTGTTGAATGATAATTAATTTACATATTAAATGTATTAGATATAATTAGAAAATGCCGTCTCGGCATTCATACAGAGTGTATTATAATTTACAAGTACTAAGTATATACATTATTTAAGTACCTACTTTAACTTTATAAATTTAGTGTCTAAAAATAATCATTAACAAGTCGGATTTTACAAAATAACAAACTTGAACGATTTTAATAATTAATTAATATAAATTACTAAAGCTGAAACAAACGTTCTGGGACATACTACATAATTAATACACCGTCGTAATGTCGTGTCGAAAGGGTCCCAACTCCTACATATCACCAGGTAAAGATACCCTATTAAATAATATAGAATCCATAATTTTATTTAGTTGTGTAAATTTGTACAAGGGTAAAAAAAATGACGTAGAAGCATACTATATAAATATTAATAAATGGGCTTCTAAGAACAATCTGTCTACATGGAATACCACCATAATTAGTACAGTACCAGGAAACCTGGTATTTGGCCCAACTCGCTTCAAAGTAGAAAATATAATAAGTTTGCAAGATACGTTTTAAGGAGATCACAGTTTTGAGAATAAGTTTCGCAAAAAAGTATATATTCAAAATTTTAGCTCGTGTAGGTACTCACATATTTCTTTTTGGCTTAATGTAGGACTTATTAAGCTTGGCTATAATATATATTGCACACGTTTTCTAGATAAAAAAGAAATTATTTTCTACATATTACCGAATGACCCAACCTTTAGGTTTTAACACCATTTTGACCTTTCACGAAAAGTCAAAGGGTTCGTTTAAAACACCAAACGTCCTACGTTGTACTACTATTGAGTACA
Organism: Adelges cooleyi; assembly: GCF_023614345.1. Taxonomy (NCBI): domain Eukaryota; kingdom Metazoa; phylum Arthropoda; class Insecta; order Hemiptera; family Adelgidae; genus Adelges; species Adelges cooleyi. Next base: position 5,230,037 of record NW_026095751.1, read on the forward strand.
ATTACAATATATATCTCACAAAAGAATTTAATAAATAATTTCTATAAAATATTTATTTATAAGTATATACATTTCTAATGATATTCTTGATTTTTAATCAAATGCAAAGTACGAGTATAAAACGTGCATAGTCTAAAAATAAAACTGAAAACCCGAATATTTAATAATAAAAAATGTACTGATTTTTATGATGTGTCTTTAAGCATATCTTATTTTCATTCAAATGAAATCAACGGTACTAATGATAACATTCATAATTTATAAAAATATGAGTTGTGTGACTATTGTATGATGTTTCTTTCTATAAAAAAAAAAGTTGCACACACAATACTAAACATTATGTATATGACTTTCATTATATATTTATTTAATATCAAAATATCATAAATAAAAAGGTATCATAAATTCATAACAACTATGTTATAGATTACAAACATATAGGTGACGATAATAATTTAGTCCATAAATATTCATATTTTTCCTAACAGAGTGTGCATACTACAAATAACTACTCTTTTTTCTAATATTCCCAGTATGTTTCCTTTATAGTTTTGATATGGTGTTTGTTATCTAAATTACTATTATCATTTAAAATAAATACAACAGAATAATAAATTGGTTGCCCTTAAAACGAATTATTTTAATGTTGATTAAGTAATTAATTTACAATACAAATAGTGAATAAACAAAAGTCAACATTTTAAAACGCAATCGATAAAGTATACATTTTATACTATTCTTGTGATTAAATCATATTTTTAACAACATAAATGAATACGCAATACAAAAATCAAAACAAATTATACCCTTTATGCACGAAACCTCGACAGCGCATTAAGATAATATTTACACTTCACTACCTACGCACCGATTTGTTGTGCGGGATGTAAATATTTTATTCTGACATCTAGCTATAATTAATGAATATATAACTTAAGATATATCCTACTATAGTGTCGTATTGAAGCTCAACAAATTAGTTCAAAATACGAAAAAAAAACATTATTGACATTTTCGCTTGATATCTTTGCCGTCTTGGTTGAGTGGAAAGTCTTTCCAAGTATACTTGAAAATATACTTGTTTTTTTTTTATATTATAACGTTTTTATGAACTCACAATCTTGTTTGTCGTTCCGGGTGGAATCTTGCAACTCAAATTTCGAGCACTTCCCGATTAGCTATCCGGCTGAAACTTTCAGGGTAGCTCACAATTCGATGACAAGGCATTATTAATCCACAAGAGGTTGAAAATTCCACCCCTAAGGGGGTTAAAATGGGGTCGATTTCTTGTCCGTCGTTCCAGGTGGAATCTTGCAATTTAAAAAAGGCTTATTTCTCACCCGCCAGCAAAAATTATGCGTGGTGCGTTTGGGCGTGAACGATGCTCAGATATGAGCGGTACCAGGTTCAAACGCGTTCTTATCATTACACTTTTTTGCATTTTCTTACAACTTTTATGATAATTTATATAGTAATTACAACCTAACTTCAACTTTTATGATAATTTATACAATAATAAATCTAAAATTATAAGATTTTTAATTGAATACTAATTCTTATGATAATCTTTCTGACCATGCAGCCTTTTCTAATGCATGTCCAAAGACGTAGTAAATCAGTCCAGTCCGATTCCAAGGACGGATTTTTATATAGTATTGTAATATGAAAACGAAAAAGAACAAAAAACTAAAGTAGATTAAAAAATTAATCTAAAAATAGTTTTTCTAGTTCACCTGTCCTATTTGGTTATCAAGACCTCCGGAGGGTTATTTTATACTTTTTAAGGCGCATAAAAACGTTATTTTTAGATTAATTTTTTATCTACTTTAGTTATCGTCTTAACTAATATTTTCAGTTTGAATAAGTGTGTACTCGTAAGCAAGATAAACATATTTATTCTTAAAAAGTTTAATGACATTCATTTACTTACAAATATATTCGCAGTAAAAAATAAAATAACTCATACATATAGAGTAATTGTAGAAAAAAAAATGTATCTATTTATTATATGCTACATAAATTTACATCTTATCAAATAGGGAGAGAAAAGGAATTTAAAATTTTAATAAATTCTCAAAAAATATAAGTATTATTTTTTATTTATTTATAACCAACTAGCGGGGCTTGGTAAGGCAAAGTTGTTTGTACAGCTCTGGAAGTAATTTAAAATAATAATTAGACGCGTTAGAACACTTCTGAACCCAAAATTGAATTCATAAAAAAAAAAAAAATGTAGATGTATTTTGGTTCTTGTTGCAAAAAAAGTGTCAAATTTTGTCGTACAATGTAAGTACCAAAATTGAATTTTATTTGACTCGAGTAACATATTTTAACACGTATGTCACATAATTTATTAAAACCACTCATGCAAAGTATCGCTCTTTTTTTCAAAAAACGCAAAACAAAACTGCATTATCATAGTCGAATGTAGTAATATTATTGTCCATAGCGAGAATGAGAGGGGAAAAATATATTATCTAAATTTCTCTACCCAAATGGAATTGACTTATTCCGTTCTTTTTAAAAAAAAAATTTTTTTTTGATCTGATCATTTCCATGTTTTTAAACACACACATAGGAAAATTCGGACATATTGCATGAGCCACGAGAACTTGATCAATTACCCGGGGCGTAAATACAAGGCTCTGACATTGCGTAAATAAATTACTCGGATATAATGAGATTAATCGGGCTTCCAACGAGAGTATACATAAAACGTAATGGGTATATTGTTTTTTTTTTCTTCTCTCTATACAATATATTTATACATGTACGTTTAGACCGTGTCGTTTTAAAACGATCAAAGCACGTAGCTCATTGAAAATCGATTACTAAATGCGACTGGAAATTTGCCGGGCCGGCCGTGGACACTCACTGCAGCAATTACGTATTCGGTCTATGAAGTACATTATTATAATATAGAAATGAGCAAGAGAACACAATATTATTCGATCGGGGGGGGGGGGGGCCTTCCCTTCGGTGTTATTTCATTTTGTAATCACCGGGGTGTGCATGCTAATACAACAACTGCTGCGCTGTATGCACATAGTGTACTACATACACACGTTCACTGTTAGTACAATCATAATAATAATAATAATATTCGCGTTACAATGATACATATATAACTGCCATAATACGGCTCGAATTCTCCGAGACGAATACTACTACTGTTGGCCGCATAATATGTTTACACTGGTACACAAGACGAAAATATATTATATTATGCGTAAATCCGGTACGCTCACAATCGCGTAAACCGACAAAATTAACATAGCCACGTCTACACAACCGTTTACAGCCATTGTCGAGGGGTGCGCGCGTTAACACTTTCTTAAACGGCCTGAGAAACGACACACGCCGACCGTCGTCATTCCGGGCAACTTAATTATTATCAGTTTTGCCAGAACAACCCGACTAATACACCTTTCGCCGCCGCCGTCGCTATACGTCCAAACGAGCATGATATAATATAGTCATAAAACTGTAAAACTAGTGTCACAAATCCTTTGTGCGCGTTCAACAGTACTACCGAAATGCCTCTTGACCGTGTTTCGGATGTTTAATTTCGATTATTATTATCCATAAAACATACAAATGCACATTGCACACAGATATTAAATACAGTGTATAAATGAAGTTTAGATGGACGATGGCCTTTAGTGATTTGCAACTATTTTTTTGTTCGGAATACAATTTTACTAGAAGGTTAAGTGAGAACAAAAATCAATCCTGGCGTGAAAATAATTTTGGTTCCATTTACAAAAACTACAATTTTTTAGTTTTTTAATATGCACATTAAGTTATATCAAATTATGACTTTTGATTTTTCCATACTTTCCTGTTGTTTGCCATGTCTTTGAGCTCTTTTAGTAAGTATCCCCCTGCGTCCTTCGTTATTTGGCTGATGTACCTTCTTCCTCTTGACAGTGTGACGTCCACTATTCCTTTAATTATTTAGCTTTTCAATTCGCCATGGTTTCTCAGGTTGGCCCTATTTTATGTCATTTATTTTCCTTAAAATATCTATTAATTTCCCTTTTTCCTCTATTGTGTTTAAGACGTCTTTATTTGTTCTTCTTTCGGTCCAACTTATTCGTTGAGTCTTCCTCCAAAACCACATTACTAGGGCCTCCAGCATACCCTTTTCCCTTTTATTTATTATCCAAGTCTTACACACATACAAATCCAAACTTCGAATAAAAGTTTTAATTAGTCTTCCTTTGATAGTTATGTTAATTTTTTTTTTTGCAGTCAGTAATTTCTTCTTTGGAAGAAAAATGTTCTTCGTTTGTCCTATCCCGGTCATATTTTCTTTTGTAGATATTCCATCGTCTGTAATTATGCTGCTTAAATAATTAAAGTGGATTGGTTGCTTGATTTCTTTGTTTTCTATCGTTGTGTTTATGACTGGTATATTTTTTTTTGTAGCACACTTGGGCTTTCATCTTGACTGTATTATACTTTAGATTATGCTCTGTGAAAGAAGTTTTGTTGAATTTTAAGTCTTGAATATTATTTTGCTGGCAATACGGTTTATGTTGTGACAAAATATTGTTATTTTTTTTTCGCTTGACTAGAGGAATAATACGAAAAATGCGGCTATAAACCGTTCGATAATTTCACCTCTAGTCCTCGCGTCTTACCCATTTCCTCCCTGTGTACTAAGAAATTCTTAATAATTTAGTTAATAATACTTTGAGATTCATCTTCCTCTTTTTCAATAGCTTAACGGTCCATTAAGGACCTGCGCTACCGCTGTTAAGCCTCTCCATCTTTCTCTATTTAATACCCAGTCTGTTATTGCATTTTCGTCGACCAGCCTTATATCTTTCTTTTTCATGGCTTCTAGATTCATACGAAACAGAAATCCCAGAGTTCCTGGATTTTGTTTATTGATATAAGCCAGTAGATAATTCGATTTTGTAAAACTCCGGACAGAAGATTTTATGAGATAAAAATAAAAAAATAACCATCCGGTGTCTTCAAATGCTATTGCGGAAATCTTACGTTGTAAAGTGGTGCGTGATTGTACTTCACACAAGCCGGTAAGTTTAGTGTTATCGACAACACCCCGTTCATATAGAAAGTTAATCGTCTTGGAAACAAGACAAAGGACTGCGTTTCAAGTGATAATCAGCTGTCATACCGTGTCGGGAATAGATCCGAGTTGATACTGCATTTGCGTGAATAAACACAAGACACGACTGAAATCGCATGATTCTGATAACAAAGGATAAGTATATACTTCAAGTAACGCTTAGGCTGATTTACACAGAAATCGTTGAAAATAGTATTTTGATATTTGAGCAGCCAAACGTATTATATTATACCATAATAATAGAATGTTTAATAATTTTCCGAAGCATAATATTCATATACTTTTTGCATGATTGTGAAGTGACTATAATCGTCTTGTTGTGTACTCAGATAATAATTTTAATTTCAATGTACGCTATACCTACGATGGATGAACGTATTATGTTTAAAATATAATAATTATTTGCCAGAATCTTACAAAATACATGGTTAGGTATGTTATTAAAACGTATAAGCTTAATTAATCAAAACACTATTGCATTTATTATAATACAAATAATATTACAATACATACATGTCTATATTAATATAATGGGTATTATAGCAGATTTTCATTTAAAAAATATTCCATTTCGAGGCTTAGTCATGCAGACATTTTCCAGTCTTATTGATCGAAATAAATTTGTTCTAAAGAAAATAGATATATTATGTTTATATCTAGTACAAGTATATGTATAGCGAGTATAAAATATATGCCGCGTGTAATTGTTTATACAAGTTTGGGCAGCGAGTGGGAAAGTTTTTATTAGTAAACTATAGACTTTTTGATTTAGTATGATATGCACTAACAAACACACACGGCTGATGTCCCATCTGAACGCGCTGAGCTATCTTACTGTGTTGATACAATCTATTGCCTATAAACCAACTGATTTAAAAAAAAAAACTATCCGCATGAAACTATAAGTGGGCGAATCTAAAATAAGGCCCCGGTGGGAAATAATAAAATCACTTAAACTTTGTATACTGCAATTATTTACAACCATCAAAGAAAAAATTGATTTAGTGATCAATTTAAATCCTACTTAAAATAATAGATCTTTGTTGATTCATATTTTGTCAAAAATTAACAAGATATAACACTTAAGGCTGTTAAAATTAAGAATTAATAGTAAACATTTGACTTGAATAATGCAATATTAAGCTTACTATATAGTAGTTTAATTTATTAGGTAACCTTTGAACCAGCCCTACTTAAATAATAACCGTTATAGTGGTTAGAATTTTAGTACGGGAGCATATTATTTTGAAAAATAATACATATTATATATTTCAGTATAAGAATCAAGGAATTTAAAACCACTTCTATTATGATGTGCATTTCTATGAAACTTATTACAAATCCAACTCTCGGATGAAATAATAAAGCAGGTTAAAAGTGTGTAACAAAAATGTTTTCTAGCAAATAATAAATCTCGAAGCGTGTAAATAAATAGGAACCGCGAAAGAGAAAAATACCTAAATTGGCACTTGTAAACTTATCGAAAATTAGTTTCAAGTGAAGGAAAAAGTAAGAAACTATAGAAATACTTTCTACCTTATTGTTTACACGCCACTTTATTTCATCAACTGCATTTTTAAATTAGGTTTTCCTTTTCCTTAACTGTTAACGGTTTATAAAATATGTTGTACCAAAGAATAAACTTGGTAAACATACATTATTCTAAACTATATTTATGTAAAACCATCGCGTGTTTTTAAACTCTTTCTACAATAATATCTTCAACTAGGAATATTAGAAAAACTTAAATCAGCTTTACATAATATGAAGTTCAAACGGCACTCGCGTTTTGATGATAAATAAACGCCACACTTAATTATAGTTTATTAATACAGTTACAAAAAATGTAAACAAGGTTTATTATTTATATTATGTTCTTGGCGAATCGCAACGTTATGTATGTATAATATTGTTTAAGCAAGCAATATTTTCTTGTTATGTCTATGCTAGTATATAATATGCTGTTCTTTTATATTTGCATGTACTTAGTTTTGTTTGAGTCAAGATCTCGTATAAACCCAATCTATACTTCATTAGATTTTAAATGTACCGTTTTAATATACTTAAATAATAATTCTATTAAAACATTTTTCAACATATTTCCAATACAGCAAACTAAACGAATTACATTCAATTACATAATACATTCACATGATATTTCGGCTGATAATATTTTATCGACTAGTAGAAACGTTCAAACTGAATTTTAAATGATTGTAGCCTTAGGATACTTCGTAAGCCTACTAACCAATTAAAAAATGGTCGAACGAAATGAGAAATATAATTAATAAACAACAAAAATATTTAGTGATGTTTCTTTTGAATATATTACCCGTATCTCGTTAATGTGCACAGCGTGAATCTGAACGAGTTAAAAATATGTTCATAAGCAACTTGCAATCGCATACAAATGACGTCGTTAATGAAACATGAGAGACCACTCCAAAAAAAAAAAAAAAACAAAGGTCTCCTTTAAACTAAACTTTTTTTGAGAAACAACATCATCCGAGGGTAATACCGAAAGAGAAAAAAATTATCTTTCCTCGTCCTACTACTTTTTGAACGTCGGTAGTTGCAAAAGATGATTAACACTTATATACATTTTACTTCTTTCCATCGTAATATCTTTGATGAGAAAACTGTGTAAATACTTTTTTAATTAAAGCCGTTTAACTTGTATTTAATACCGTAGGCGTAAACAACTGGCAACGTAAAATTGTTTAAAAATAAGAAATGAGTATTAAATAAGAACGGTTGTTTGTCTGTATAAGTTTGCTAGAGATATCTGGTAATAGTTAATTAAGCTTTGTGAGATACGTCACCGTTTTTACTTTAAACTTATGACTTTGGCTATAACTTGATGGAGAACCGATGCGAATTAAACTGTAATATTTAGCAACATTTGTTTGTTGCTAAACAATTGTTATAATTTATGTAGTATGTTGTGCAGAATCACTAAGACATGTCTATGGTTCTATTAGCTGTATCGTTATAACTTTTCATATGCATACTGTGCATGTGTATGTACAGCAATCGGTTAAATAAACATGTACAATACCCTAGAAATGACGACGTTGTGTTGTGCTAACAAGATACCACAACAGACGAAAGATAAATAAAACATATAAGTAAACAATTTGGTCTATTCCAGCACGGTCAGATCACGTACCACTCCGAAATTGAATTTATAAACAAGCGAGGCAATCGTACACATTTCTATACGGCGTACAAAGAATAATTCATCGGCCAGCACTATTATTTGTATGAACCCCACCGAAAGTAGAATGATAATTAGATATATTTCGTGTCGAAAATAAACATTTATCATACGTATCATAATATAATACTATAACATAGTTTTACTTGAACCATTTTCTTATGTAGTCTCATCCATGTGATAAGTGGTATGCTGAAGTCTCGGGTTCCCATTGCAGAGTCCATCTTCAGAGCCATAGTCACCGTACTGCTGTCGTGACTATACTGAAGTCTGACTGACTCGCATGTTTACTACCGATTTATATGTCCGTAGTTGCAACCGTGGTAAATGTACCGCTTGGTCGAGAAAATACGGATCAGCCATGATTTCTCGACCATGGGGTGTCGTACGCGTTCTGCCTTGTTACATGTGGTTTTCTTTGTATGTTTTGATTTTTTTTAAAAAGTTTGACCGCAGATTTTCGAAAAAAAAATGTACATGATATAGAATACACTAAATTCTAATTTTCAGATCTAAGGGCAAAAGCCAAAACACCAACAAAAAAAAGTTTCCATCCTCTCTAGGGAAAATGTTTCAAGATACTTTCTTGTTTATCACTGTTTATCTGTAGTGTTACATAATATCTAAAGACGCGCAAGATTGGAATTATTTACACTATTTTTTAAAAAGTTAAAGCGCGTCGTAATTTTATGTTGAACAAATACGTATTTTCTTAGGGTGTTTTACTCGATTTTAAAAGGGAAACGGCGAACCTATTCTACTTATGGTCTTTAAAAATACCTTTTTTATCTACAGACTCGATGCATGAAAAAATCGATCCGGTGGTCCAAGACACATCATGAACAATCAGACACAAACATCAAAATCAAAACTTTCTCAGCTTCGTGTCTTAAGCGTTTTTTAAAAATAAAGCCAGCACACAGCGGGGTTCACATCAAAGGTAAAATTTGTCGCAAGAGTCATAACGAAACCAGGTGACCCCCTACCGAACAAGTTAATTAAACTACCAGTCAACAATTTATTAAAAAAAGTCGACTACAAAGTTTTGGTCGTCACTTCAGTTCACATACAGTTTAGACATTATACAATCTCATAATATATAGTGTTATAATTACTTTACATTGCATTTACTATTACTATTATTATGTAATAACGTGATGGTTGAATACAACTCGTGTTGTACGTGAGAATCGCCGGTATATTGGCCGTCGTATAAAAATTGCTAGCCAGAAAAAAAAACTCTGGTAAACAGGAAATTCGTCTATGGACCGTAAACCGTTTTGTTCGGGAGAACCGTTTGCCGGTAAATGTAAAATGAACAAACACAGTCCGGACACAGTTACCTGCCTTGTGTACACACACATAGGATAGTAGGTATAACCGAATGCACATCTATGTAAGGCAATGGCGACGCCCGATGGGAAATCGACACGGGATGGCGGAGTAGCACGTACGCAAAAATGGGATATCCTATCCATAACTATATATATATATATATATATATATATATATATATATAAACAAATAGGTAAAACCGAACCGACGAAACTCACACGAGGTGCAAAATATTATACCGATGTGCCTATTCCCATTTACTAGAAATGTACATAATGTAATATAATGCGAATCGTTCCGAATTTGATTTATCGATTAACCGTTACACGGTATACATTTATACGTGTAACGCATAAACTTGCCTAAGCGCGGTTGGTGTGCGCGGGCGTTTTGGGTTCGGTTTATTCATTTATAGAAGTTTAGTGACGCTTGTAGAGCAATCCAAGTGCAACCGACTATTCTAAGTATACTTACTACCCTTGCTGACGTCAGGGGACGCATATTTCTGTGATGCGTAAGACTCGATGGGTCCAGGGATCGTGCCAGAATCTAACCTAGTTGATAAGCCTAACCTAACAAATACCAACGCGGTTTTCAATTTATCTATTACAATATTATTAGTCAATCGTGCCTAGTTGACCATTGCTAAGACTAATACCTACATGTTTTGACAATAAAATGAGAATATTTCTAAACATGTTATTTAAAACCACCTCATTAATCCGACATGACAAGTCAAGGTACAGAATAAAATTTATAATAAACCACAAACCATTATGATAATTAAAACTAATAATTGAACTACTTAACATAACATTTAAATCATCATTTGTAATTATCGTGTAAGAAACGTCACTCCGAGTACACAAATAGAAGTTATGATAATTAAAAAAAAATAACACAGGATAATATGTAAAAACAACTTTAAAGCTCCTTTTCTTAAAGTTAGATACCGTAAGATTGCCCTTTTGGACCCAAGATATAAATTACGTATATAAAACGTTAGATAACGACAAACCACATACTTAATAATGGTCAACTCTAACCGCTTATATAACGCGAGTAACCTAGAATTCATCATTCCAATTGAAATGAACCTATTACATTTATTATTTATAAACATATCCACAAGTTAGCTTTATATAATATAACAAAAATATTCTGGTAACCAGTAATGGCAAGCTCGAAATGTAATATAATTGTTGTTACCTTACTTAAAACTGTATTATTATTTTCAGAGAAATACAGTCAGAAGAAATACAATACAACCATGTCCACTGTATTTAACTAGTACCCCTTCATGGTCCCCGAGCAAAGAAACATTTTGTAACACAGCCTCATAATATGAAACATTTTATTTTACTACCTAATGAACATTTTTTTAACGTTGTAATGACTGCTTTTTGTTTGCGAAAGAAATATTTATAAAACAGTTTTGTATTATTAGACAAATATTTTTACGTACAATGAAAAAGAATTTTAAATATTTGTTAAATAAATTATAAATAAAGTTAAACACAAAATAATTTTTAAGATATAGTTTTTAAATCCACGTTTCCATCTATATCGTTCTATCAAAGAAATTGTGTCTGTATTTTATTGTTTATGATCACGTCAATTATAACTTAAACGGTTAATTAAAAATGTTTGCAATGTGCAAAAAAACATCTCGGCACATTTGGATTTCGTTTATACGCTTATAATTGTATTACAGATTATCTGAAACAGTATAAAACGTTTAAAATAACTGTTAGTTTTAACCGAATGTACATTACAATGTACATAGGTACGTATGTATATAATACCTATAACATATTATGTATATAATTTCCTCGGTACAATAAATTTTACAAACGTATATAATATTATATTGATCTTGTTTAAAAGCAAATAAATGTTTCCATTTCACGAACGGTTTGATGACGTTCGGTTATGCGTGATTCTAACATACACCAGATTTCCACATTCGAACCGCTATTATATTATTATTATTATTATCATCATGGCAGCTAACTTTAAAATATTAACCGTTTCCTCTATCGTATGATGTGTGTATTTGACAGCAGTAGTATAACAACCAATCACTCGTCTATTCTTTTGTCGTCATACCGGAAAGCGCACTCCGGAGTTCATGAAATTTTCCGCTTTTCGCATTAATAATACAGTCGACCGATGTCGGGCGATAAAAAAAAAAATACCTCGATTCGTATACTCTGTGACTTAAGTGGAGAGACCAGAGACGACGATATGGAGTCGACGGACGTAGAAAACTTCATCGCAAGAGACGAACGATAATTTCGAATTCTAAACGTTATCGGAGAGCCGACCAGAGATCATGTTACACTTAAAGACAGCGGCGTGTTTACCCGAGCGTAGAGTTCACGAAATTACATCAATTTACTTATCCAACATTGGTCGGTGATAACAATAACGTTTAGGTTCGCCCGACAACTTCCACTACTGTCGTTTGCCCAAGTCCGAATCACACAATTCAACAACCGTCGTCTTCCAAAGATAACTTTTATTATTGGTACAGCTCGGCTATTATATGACCCACGGATGGAAATCTTTATCATTTGCCCGCGTATAATCCTTTATTCGATTATTAAAGACATTTTATTCCCGAATAACAGTTTCCCGGAATACGTTCATAAAAAAAAAAAACAAATACTCGTCGAATTTTAGAATAGATTTTGTGTTATGCAATTATTGAATATCAAAAATAAAAAAAAACTGTACAAAAGTTCAAATTAAAACTTTCTTTGCTTTTCTAATTGAAACCAATATTTGAAGCCTGCAATCACTATTTTATTTTAATTTAGGAAAAAAATTTAAAATATGCTAATGCTAATAGCAGGCCACACATAGTTCTGCAGAAATGTATAATTTCAAATTTGAATCAATTATAAAACTTCAAAGTCGAGTTACTCACTTTTGTTAAAGTGAAAAATAACGTTTCATAAAATTGCATCCTCACACAGAACCGTTTTATAATAGAAACGTTTTACTACATGGACTTTATGAACTACACTTACACGCATTACTTTTAATGGAATTAGTTTTCAACAGTAGCACGTTTTCCTTTAATAACCAGCACGTTCTTGGTAAAACACATAAGAAGGCGCCAAATGCGTTATCAAACTTTTTATCATAACTTACACCTGTAGTTATTAAACATGGGATTAATTGAAAATCTAGCATCGAATAAAACAAAATTCATTGCCCTTCACTCATAAACATTTAAATTCAACTACTGTTTATTCTAGTAAAATATATTCATGTATTATTCATTCAATAATTACTTCAAAAAGATAATATGATATCCTCTAAACAAAAGCCGCTCTTCAGTTTATATTGAAAATTACAATATACCATGTCACATCCGCGAATCAAATTATCTTTGAAAAATGGACCATCAATTATACACGAATTCGGTACACTGATTTTTATTAAATTTTAACATTACTAGGTACGTATACTTCTAATAGTAACATATTTCCATGGATGAAGTAGTGTGTAAACAGTTCCCTCCCAGGTTAGCGATTACTTGGTTAAAAAAAATAAAAAAAATATAAGTAACATATTACTCTTAATAAAAATTAAACTTGTGACTGATACGAAAAAGTTGAGTTCGCAAAATTGCACTCATATTTTTACATTGTAACTGTTGTTACTGTCTAGCTTCGAAAACCGAATACTTATGAATAAAACAAGTAAGTATAAATAAATGACTATTAACATTTTTTGTCGTTTCGAAACTGCCAAATGTATTTTTAATCGAATATCATATTATGTATAGCTAAAATAAACAAAGCATAATATTATACATGTATAATTTATATATTATATACTACATCCGAATGTTTTTTTTGTGCTTACTACAAGCTCCCATAAAACATGGTGGTCACGTATTTTTCGTCGCCGGCGCGATAACCGTAATTTTTTTGCTCTTCCCGCTGACTATAGTATCCCAACCCCATTGCTGTTGTTCGTTGTAACTATTATTATTATTATTATAACATTATTATTAAACCCAAATGATAAGGGATGGACGGGAGGCGTAAAATATTATCACGCGAGACGACCGTTATACAAAACATTATACTAACGCACACGCGTTTATATATATCTAATATTTATTAGATATATGTATTAAACCATATATATATATTATATTATGTATAACATAATACATAATCGGAAACGAATATAGAAGTGAGCGAGGGAAACGGACGAGCAATTATGCGATAGTGTGACGTGTTACGTGAGAGAACATCGTAAAAACGCCAGTAAAAATAATATAATATATATAAAAAAAAAACCAAGCTGCTAAATTTATGGCCGGTCGGAAGATTTTCACTATAAAAGAACGGTCGGGCCACAAGAAACACGGTTTATCTTGGAGGATTCGTAGGCTACCGACGTTTTTCGTATAAAATATTATACACCTACCATGGATGAATGAAAAAAAAAATGTAATAGTAAAACTAGGTATTAATGGTAAAAAATAAATATTACAAACAATATTGCGGAAAACTACATTACAGTATACTTATACATTATAATTTATTTAGCCACTTTTCATAAACAACATTTTTTTATCATTTTTATTTGACGTTCAATTAATAATAAATAACGAATAACTTCAAACAAAATAGCGAACAACGAAACGTGTTTCATAAATAATCCAATAATCAATTATTAAATAAAATCTTTTTTTTTTATTTATCGCTCCATTTAGTATACTTTTTACGTTATTTAAATAATGCCTAACTCTATAATGACTTTATACTTTCTTTAAAATTAGTGTTATTCTCTAAATTTTTCTACAATATTGATATGAATTCTTTTCCGAATACATGCACGTTCACAAGTTATTAAGTACCAAACCAATGATAGTTGACTTGTTAGAAACGATACATTATTATGTTACAGATAAATGTCAATCATACTTTACTTCATAGCCATTAATATATGTATATTATTTTTTTATTTTTTATTATTATAAACTATATATCTATTTATTGTATAACATATGTAAATATACCATATTTTTAAGCTAATATACACTTTTATAACGTTAAAAAAATATAATCTGGCATAATATTCTATGTTCACATCTGGTGTATTGTAATATATTACAAGGAAAATAAATAAATGTGAATTCGCGCGGAATGTACATAATATGTTAGTCATTTGAGGTTTGTTGGCTGATGCTAAATTTATGCATTTTACTTCCATTTTTCTTCTAAGGTCACATTATTTTTAAATTACTTACACTGTTTTTAGTCTATGTAATAATTTATAATCGAATAATATGGGCAGGGTACTTTTTATTTTAATTGATTAATCCGTTTATATATAGCCATATTATTCGATTATAAATTGTAACGCAGATTATGTATGTAATTTATTTAAGAATAGTTAGATATTTTAAAACAATAAAACTAAGTATCAATTTAACTACGGGTCACTCAATATCTTAGAGTTTATTACTTTTTTTATTTTATTTTTTTATACCTACTTTCATAGTAATTAGCTGAGACAAATTTTACATATTTTTCAAAATGATAACACCATCATACGCTAGTAATACATATTTTTGGTAGAACCGCGGTCTATAAGACCGTGGTTAGACTACGGTAACATATGATTGAAATGATATATTAAAAAAATACGATTTATGAGGGCTCATATTATGTCAGGTACACCGCTAGGAACACTACAGAAAGAACAGATTAGAAGACATCACCCATATACGAGTAATATTATGTATTTATTATTTAGTTCGTTTATCGTTGTGACCGACAACTGTCAACCATTAACTGTATTTGTAATGGTTACATTCATATTCTTAGGGTTGAGGAAATTATGTGCCAATGATTTACCAGCGTTTTATTTTATTTTCATACCTAAATTAAAAATGTTATTATTTCTCAACAACTGGCTAATGGCTACCAACCGAATAGCTATTTTTACAAATCCGTCAAGTCATCAATGAAAGGAAAAATACATTTTATTAGATAGCTAGTTTTAATCTAATAATAATATTTTGTTTATATAAATTGAGCAATACATTCAAGGCTTTCGACTTTTTCTTCGTAGCTCTTCAAAAAAATAATTAGATTCATTTTTTTATTTTTTTGACGCTTACAAAAGGAAACACTCTCTAACATAGAATTCTATTCATTTGATCGATTCTCCTGAATCGTTCAAGAGCACTTGACTCAACTGGAAAACTACATAGCGTATTATTCTCATAATAAAAGGAATTGGGCACTGCAGAATTCACTTCAACGAATGATATTAATTTTAATTTAAGCACTAACAGAATATTTGTTTTCATGTACGATAGAATATATCACAGAATTTAACTGAAATCTATACGTTATACCGTTTTATATAGTTAACATTTTTTAAATGTTATAACCAAAAAGTAATTGTTATCCAAACGGGTTTCGAATTTCCCAACAATTCTACATTTGTATATAACACCAAATAAACCTACTATTTTACTAAAGTAGTAAAAAAACAACATAAAAGTCCTGAACCTGCCAAGTACCAGTGCCACAAAAATGTTTTTAAAAAAAAAATGGTATTGAACAAAAGCTAGCTGTAAGTTTTTTATCATTAAAGAACATGCCTGAAAGTCCGGAACGGTTGTTTTAAAAAGAAAATAATAAAAGTACATTTCACAAAATGTCGATTTCGTCAGTAACTAAATTCTTTAGCAGGATTAAAAGTGTTTTATAAAAATTAATTTTAAAACATGACGTGGAAACAAAATTAACTGGGAGTGCAAAAATTATACGCGTCAGCCCGTTACAAACTTTTTAATTTGCTATAAACTTTTCAACACTTTCTTCTTATTTCACAGTCAGCTTTATTCAACTTGTTTTACCATTTCTGTCGGCGAGTGGCCTAAATAAAAAGACGAATAAAGTATACAACGAGAAAAAAAAATGTCATCAAGCAAATTGGAAAACAAAACACAATTGGGATCTTTATTTAATAAAAAATATACCTAACAATTAAAATTGAATTACTCGCGTAGTTTAACGCGTATGCTCGGAAAAATAAATGTTTACAATATAATTCTCAAACAATTAAACGTTTACAAGACGGAACAATTGTTTTTTGCATCTTTTAAACTCGAATTATAACCTAAAACAAAATTGTTTTAGATTATTTAGAAATTTAAATGTTTACTGGAGTATGAACAGTCCATATTTAGATTATTTAACGAGCTATTAAACTTATTTGTGATAATCACTTCATTATTTTAATTGTATACATTAATCAAACAATGCAGATTAAACATGAAAGTGCATTTTCAATACTTATGAATAATAAATTATTCAAAGTTTTATAACTTTCATCAATAGACTACATTCTGTACCTGGAGGTCCTGGAGGATTTAAAAGGAGTCTCGGTCACAAAACGCAGTCTTTAACTTCTAATTATTAATAAATAAAATTACATTAATAGCTTTGATTAAAATATTAGTGTACATAAGCTTAACCTAACCTAACTTGAGCTTTGTGAACTATTTTGTAAATGTGTAGAATATGTTATATGCGCCACAACATTATACATAATTTGTTTTATATTAACTTGGACTTTATTACTTATGTTTTTTTTTACGTTTTATAATATTTTTGACCTGGCTTTTGTTATTGAACATTTATTCTCAATTTTCAATGACTACTAAATTCCTATTACTATAGTAATCAGGCAACATAACCGCTGTAAAAAAAATTGCATTGTACACAAACGGTTTAGATTCTCGTTATAGTATGTTTATTTATCATAAATAATTCAAAACTATTATAACAGGACGCAATCACGAAGGTTTTTCATTTATTTGTTTTTTATGAACATGTAGACATATAGGGTGTCTAAGGCTGTTTTGACTTATTTACAAACATATTAAGTTATAAAAAATTTCAAAACAACATGTCGCAACTCTCAACATTCTATACACAACAAAAGCTAACCTAATGGTTTTTTAATGGCATGAAATTTCATAACACACGGAGTTGTATAGAAAGGGAGGTATTTAGAAACCAAGTTTTTCTAGGCGCTTCTTGAAATTTAGACTTCTCATATTATATGATTTTGAATAGTGACATCATGAGTCAGGGTAAAAATAAATTATCCCGATTACATGTAATAAGATGTTAGTTTTTTAAATTACTATCTGTTATTTACATATTCATCTTTGTTTACAATAAAATGCAATATTTTCAATTAAACTTCACTTTCCCAAGTTGCTTACAGTTTATTTATTTAGTACGCTTAATCAAATATGACAATAAATATTGTATGAAAAAAAAAAGGAAGAGAACACCCTCCCCCCCTACCCCTATAAAATAAAGCTGTAAAACGAATATAGATTAATAAAATCAACTATCGCAATACATTATCTTGTAGGTAGAAGTCAGTGAAAACATTTTTTTAAATTATTTATTTACATTTTTCACGGTTTATTACTTATGCAAACAGCATAAATGGTTGAAATAATTGAAAAATTACATGAAGATAAAATGACTACATTGAATAACGTTTTTAAACGAAAATAAAGACCACAGTATTTTGTGGAGAAAATTAAAAAAAAACTAATAACATGGTATGTTCACGTATATTTTCAGTATTATATTTTATCGCTTTTTGCATAATTTTGTAGAGTTGTATCTTATATTACGACTTTACTAATACCGCGGGTAAATATTTAAAACAAAGCCTTTGTCTGAGATCACAAGAAGTGTTTTATTCATGCATACCTTATAAAAAAGAATTATTCATAAATTACTTATACGCGTGTGAGTATAATTCACGTTAGGTGTATAAGACTATGTCTTTGTTTGACGTTATGTAGGTTATTTCAATTGTGTAAACTTTGTGAAATATCAACAGTACAGAAATATATTGGATAACAATGTTGATTTTTACTTTTATTTTTTTTAATTGATAAGAGCAAGAAAAGGCGTAGAGTTAAATTGTATAGAATAAAGTGATACATAATGGGATTTGCAGTATCTAAAACTCAGACGATAGAAGCTAAAGTAGGTAGAGTTTTTGAGACATATTTCCAGCTCCAGTGAATAGAAATAAAATATTAAAAAATAAAGGGACAAGAAGAAGACAAGTTTTTAGGCGAAAAATAGCACCTCTACAGAAGAGAAAATAAAAAGTAATAAAATATTTTATTTGACCGGAACGTCTGTCATATGGAACGAAAACATTTTCTTTGTTCTGGAACAAATTCTAAAGGGAATCAAGTAACTATTAAATCCAAAATTAATTCTGGAACACTGATTTAACACGGCAAATGATTTTATAGCCTCGGATTACCAAAATATACAAAGCACCACAAATTCAAAGATGGAATGTTTTCTAAAGATTATATTTTTGGAAAGTGCGTAAAAGGACTCTTATCCTTCAAAATCAATTTTGGGTGTAGAGCAAAGGGCTTATTTTGGTTTACAGGCTAGGCGTTTCGCAGCTACCACCTAAGTCCTCCAGAGTTCTTGGTCTTCCCCCGTTTAAGTGCTCGCTGATTCATTTATTCTTACCAAATCCTTTGTCACTCGGTCTATACAACGTTGCTATGGTCTTCCCATTGGCTGTTACTAAATAACACTCGTTTTATATATATTTTTTTATCCACACGCCAGATATGGCCCATTCCAATATTTTGTATTTCCAATAATCTCTTATTCATTGTACATCGTGTACAAATTTAGTACTTTATAAGAAGTATTATTTCTCTATGCTATACAATACGTTTACAATATCTAAGTTAGTTGCTTGAAGTATGACATCTAAGAATTTTATAAATTATAATATACGTACACTAATTCTTAGTATCTCTAAAAGAGCCTCCAGAGAGAGTAATCTAATTAGCCATAGGCCCGGCAATAATAAAAAAATAGCCCAGCCTTGATTGGTTATACCTATGAAAATAAGTCATTGAGCGTTATTATTGTTAACTTTATTTTAATATATCTAATCGTTGAACAGTTTCCTATGCTACCGCGCAGTTTTGACATTTTGAGCTGAAACTTTATGGGACGAAGTTCTAACTATTGTTCGACTCATTAAATGAAAATTGAACGGCATAGTAGTACAGTGATGTACTGAAAACTCTCGGAGTGTGCATGTGTCTTGTACAGCGTAGATTAACGTGTACAGAATACATGAAATGCTAAACGAATTTGCAGGTAACCCTGAGGCAGTGTTTAGTTGCAGAGGAGCCTCGGAGCGAAATGTTTTTGAAAACTATACGTTTACTATTATAGTGAAAACATGCATGAGCATCCGTTGTACGTTACCTTTTAACACATTATAGTACTCCAATGGTTCTAAGAAATAATCCACGCGGTTGTACAAGTTATCAGATATTTACTAATGAAATAAGGGTAAACTTTAAAAAAATTGTACGATCCGCATGAAATGTTCACTGCAGTTAGTCGTCAGTCAGGTTTTAAAATTGTATGTAATCACATCGAGGCTTACAGTATTCTTTCACTTTGTTTTAATTGGAATGATATTATATCAGCATAACTAATATTATACTAACACAGCTGCAAGCTTTATTCACACTAACGAGTAACAGCTGATTACATGAAGTATCATTTCACACCTGACAGACAACAACAATACATTACAATGAGATAACTGTGCCTACAAGGTATCTCGTGTAACCGAGCCAAACTTTCATTATAAAAAAACTCTCACACAATTGCCAAAACAACGTAAGACACCCTAAAACTAGTAGGAATCATAATTGTCATTTAACACAAGATACAGATCTAAACACTTCAACAAACGAAACTTTTAAAAATGTTACTTAAAACTTTTAAAAAAATTATTTCAATTTTTCTTTAAACCTCTGGGAGTATTCTAGTACTCATAATTTATGGAGTTTCATTATTATTCTAAATTTTACTCACATTTTTAGCTGTGGCATATGTCTATAGAATTTTCTTTTATATTTTAACATACCTGAAACAAATAAAAATATTTGATTTAATTAAAACAAAATATATTAACCGATTTAAATTTTCTATAATTTCCAATACGCGTTATGAAATCAAATAATATAACTGATACATCGTACTAATCTAACGACAATATACTTATAGAGAACTTCGTTTATTAAAAGGAAAATAAAACGTCAAAATGAAAGTATTATATATAATGTATTGTTAAGTTATTGTAAAGAAATATTATGGTAAAAAGGAAGAATGCAATAATACTTCCAATGAATGTCCTTTAGGTGAGAAAATGAAATGGAATAAACCATAAAAGTGTCCTATTGTCACAGTATGAACCATTAATTTCCTGTCTGTAAATAACGCAAAATCACGACGACTTAGGTCCTTCAAAAGCGACAATGATGCACAAAAAAGTATTGTTATTATTATTCAAATCACGGTTAGATTTATTCGAAGAATTTTGTATTTTTTTTTATTTTGCTACTCTCCCATGGGATTATCATCTCGTTTATGGCCACCGGAGTCACGGTCACAATAATGGTTTGGCATAATATTATTCCCGTGCAAACGAAATTCGTAGTGGCCAAAATTAAATATATCAAGTTGAACTAAACACTGAAAGTAGTGAAAAATAACTTTTACTGACCAAAAAATGTCTAACCATAAAAAAAAACACAATGCCTAACACCAATTATTTTACTAAATATTGAACCACTAATATTACACAAATTATCAATCGTCACAGTTTAAACTAAACAATAATTATTGATATTAAGAAAAATTAGTGTCTTGTCCTTAATGAATCACCCTGTTTGTACACATGTTTTCCTTGTGTCAATGCGGCGAACAACTCTCCTGTAGTTAGGTCGACTCTTGTGGTAACCGTTACGTAAAAAAATGATTAGTCTTAATGCCATCACATTACTTTTAAAGTTTTACTTCTATTATCATAATAGCATAAAATGCCAGTCAACGTCAATTCAGCTTCAACGTAACAGCTGCATATCAAATTACTGATCGATAGACTCTAACAAAAAAAAAAAACACAAGGAAGATCAACAAGAAAATCCAATAGAATTCTGTCATTTTTATACATTTTTACCATTCAACACCGATCTAATAAAATATGATATTTTGAAAATGTTTTTGTACAATAAAATACTTGACCAAACAAGTCTTTAATTTTCCAATAGATATAATAAAATATATACCAGTTAAGCATACGCCATTGGATGTGTAATTTACGGTTTGTTTTTATACACAGGGTATGTGTGTGTGGTGGAATTTTCGATACAGATCGATCACATAAACGTTCAGGTTAAAAACATAATCGACTACAATAATTATTATAGGTACCGAGCCGTATAAGTTATTCTGGTATAATTGGAAAAGTTTAAACGTACAGACATCCGGTATACCCACATGGCTACACGTTTGTGTGTAGATGATATTTTTAACATTATTGCAAATGCCTTCAAATTCCTCGTAACCGATTTCAAAATTCCAAATTATTATAAAAAAACACTGTTTTGTGGTATTTTCACCGTACATTTAATTACTTTTTCAAAATTGAATTCAGTGAAAAAAATAGATATATTTTATTTCTTGTTAAAAAAAAATGTCAAATTGTGTTTTATAGTGTCATTTGTTTTTACACAATATTATATTAAGTAATAGAATTTAAGTATAGAAAAATTGTTCGAAAAAATTGTAGTCAAAATTAAAATGTAATTTGCCTAAAGTGTGAAGACTACAAAGGTATAATTGTAAGTTTTATTAGTAAAAAGTATGCTATAATGCAAAATAAAATGCTTTTTTTTTTTTAAATACTTAGTAAATAAATACAATAGCTGTTGTTTATCTCCACGTCAAAACTCAGTTTGACATTTATTTTTAAATAGCGAATCATTTAAATAGTTTTAATATATTATTATTTAATTTTTTAATTTGTCAATTATTCCTTTTCAAAGTACTACATAAGCCAATTTTTAATAGCATACAATAGTACTATTATTGTTTAGTGTTGAAGTATAGTTTTTATTGACATTATATTACCAATAACGTAATACTGATTTCCGAATATACACTTGTTCATCGCTGCCTCGGTAACTCGGGGGGGGGGGAACTTTAAACAATATAACTTGATCAAATCTTCTAGACGACAGAAACGACACGGTAACCCAATCTAATTTGAACAACGGTCGAATCAAAGATATGGTAAAATTAGGGCGAATTCACCACAAGTGTGAACACACACTCACGCATTTACAATATCGTCAGAGCGAAATAAAATCTGAGGGATCAAACCCTTTTATTATACTCGAATTCATTTTGATGAAATTCTTTTTTCGCTTTATACATATATATATATATGTTTCTGCAATAGATTTGAAATTGAATTTCTGCCGTACCTCCCAAACAAATTATAGAACTGCGTGTAAATACCTATTTCCTTTAACCCGTCGTGTTATGGGCTGGGTGCAGTTTTTCACCCTCGCGCCACGGTATATTATTCCTTTTTCTCTATTACTTCTATTTTCTATAACTTACCCTTCGACGACGTCGTAACCTTCGCGTTGCCCGTCGACCAGATTTTCCACCGAATCGACCGTAAAATATATGCCGAAATAAAAGAGTAACCCCAGCCAAAGGTACAGACATGCTCCCGAAATAGAACCATTTCGTTTCCGCCGAAAAATATCAAATAAACGAAAAATCTTCAGCACATTTCAGCGGTTTAACTTAAAATGGAAATTTACGCGCCCGTATGTTGTGCCTACACCTAAGTGACCTCACCTCGACGACAACGAGAGTTCCTAACACAGGGATGATCAGGTGCCACCGGTCTGTAGCAGTGATTGTTGGGATAAAGTGGGTTTATCGCCGGGATTACGATTGACTATTTTTGTGGGCTTCCAGGAACACAAATATAATAAAAAAGAATCCAATTTTCTTTTTACAAGCCACTGCGCTACTTTAGAGTGTTCCATATCGATGGCAATATTTGAAATGTGCAAAACTAACACTCTTACCTGGCCGGTCGACAACGAGAAAAACTCATACCTATCCATTTATTTGTACATACTTATACTATGTACATCTATCCTGCATCTAAAATCTCTTTGAAAAAAAATTAATTGGTATTTGCGGTACAAAATGTATATGATTACAGCTCAGTTTATTTTTTCTGAATATTATTAAGAACTCGTTTCTGATTCTTAGGATTTACAATTACTATCAGAGATCAATGTAGAAGTTCAAAAAAAAAAATAATAACAACATGAAACGTAAAAAAAAAACGCGAGCAAAACTCGTGGAATACATTCGTTGAATAAAACATGTTTCTTATTATTATTTTAGAAAATAAGACCTCTACTGCTTCAGTCATTAGCAGACTAAAAAATAAAACAATATTTTGTATTATGCCTTTTATACATTAATAAAAACCTCGTTCGCTTATTATACAAAATAAAAGTTTCGTTGTCATAATACGAGTAAATAACAAAATATTGTAAGTATTTTGTAGGGGCCTTACAATTTATACGCATAAGCGACTAACACATTTTTTATTGTCGCATTAAAAAGTTTGAAATTTGAATATGCTCTTTTAAGCAAAGCTTGTATGTTTTTTATGCGTTCATTATAATAGTATAATATTATATTACTCTGCCAAAGATAATATCATGACCGAAACTTAACGGTTAAACTCGGAGAATTTAAAAAAACAACACGTTTTACGATGCGGACAATAACATATTTTACCAATTATTTCAATACAAAGACTAACATAATATATTATACTAATGTGCACATTCTTAACATACAAAAGCACCAAAGCATGCCTATATTGTAGCATTAAGAATCCCACTTCACGGATGGTTTAGTAATTAATTGGTCAATGGTCATTGTACTTACACATGACTAGACAATCCCCCAATAAATGAGAAAATCGACGATGCCAGTAAGTCGAGAGAAATGTTTTATCTCTCAATTTAATCAAATTACCCGTTAGTTTTTTTTTTCGTTTTAGTAGTTCCACGTTTCTATACTCGGCAATGACTATTGTCATCCATAGTTTTTTAGTCCAAACTCAAAAACGCTTTGCTTTAGCATAATGCCTGTATAAGTATTTGCAGTCCCAACGACACAAACCCCATCATTTGTACCTAAACATACAGTTTGATTAGTACGTTCACGATCATCGTCGATGTGTGGTAAAGTTAAATTAAATCAGAGCTTTTAATTATATTACAGAAATGCATTCTTTAAAAATCATCATACAGAGATTTAGAGATTTCTCGCGACGTATTTTACGAGGCGACTAATATACTTATACTTTGATATAAGTTTATCATAATTTATTGAATTTAATATGCAAAACGAGGACGTTTTTAGACTCTTTCCAACATGTAAAAGCGTCAAACATGGCGTTGTAAGCAAATTATACATAGCAACGTACCTATACCCTTCTTCAGAACTCCCAAGTCGACAATTAAATTTGAATAATTAAAGTGTTCTGATACGGTTGTTCAATACAATACGAATTTATAATTAGAACAACTTTTGCGGACGACCTATTTAAGACACCGATATGCGAAATAAATTTAACTCGACTGATTATTATTGTAGAGTCGTTTAGTGAAAATTTCGATTCTGATATATGTCTCAAAAGCAGTGAGCAGTTTTTTTTTATCGTGTCTGAATCTATTTTTTTTTTAAATAATAATTTGAAAATGAATTTATACTTCGCAGCTCATTTTATGTGTATTTGACTTAATAGTTTTGATAAAATAATAATTATTAATTATTAATTTTACTATAATTTAAATGACATAATCAGAAAAACATTAAATTTGAATATCTTGAAATAAAAACTAACGAAACAAAAGGAATAAAATGTTTCAAAACAGATATAATAACATACAATTGTTTTAACAATAATATATTACATTTTAATTCAATTCGAAATAGATATTCATTGTGATCGATGATAAGACAATACTGCTATAAAAAAATGTAAACACTTTTTATGGGCAATTAGCATAATAATTGACTGATAACAATAGTTTTGGTCAATTGACATATTGCCAACACTAGTATAAAGCCATAATGAAATATTGATGCAAACAATTGGTTGATGTAATTTTTTTTTTTTTATTTATTATTGATGGCTAGATTTTATAAGTGTTTATTATTGTAAGGTTAATTTTTTTACCTATACCGATAGAAACTTAATAGCCTCCTATACATTGTGTAAAAAAAATATATTAATAGTCCGAAATCCGTATTTTTACTATTATAGAACAATATGGTTACTTAAATACAATATTTAATGACGAAGCATTAAGAATTTTCAAACGTCGATTGAGTAAATTTTGTAAAAATCCACTTATGACATTTGTACCATCGGTATGGTAAAATTTTCTTAGAGCAGTTTTTTTTATATAAGAGTATAGCTTAATCGGGGTACACATAATATTTAATACTATGGTGACTCGGCTGTAAAAAATAATAGTCCGAGATCAAGTTGATTTTGCGATATCATGAGGATTATCAGGACAAGCCCGGTAACGTTTCCAATTTTGGTATGAACACAGAGAAAGAACATTTGCGGAACGATCTCTAAAACTGGCCGTAAAAGTATACCGCGTGGTCAGGATGTGAATTTAATAAATTTCCCAAAGGAAAGGCCGTGGGCCGTTTAAAAGTAATCAACTTTTGATCTTTTCGGTGCGAAAACCGAGCTAAGACTTAAGACTTTTGGAGAGAAAGCAAAACAAAGATACGGTATCTTTAAAAGTGTATACAAACAGTTGACAGAGAGAGAGAGAGAGAGAGAGAGAGAGAGGGGGGAAGGGAGAAGGGAGCACGTCGTCGATTAGAATCGTATGTCGTTTTGTCAGCAAGCACAAGGCGGCGGCGGCGGTGGCGGTTACAAATTGAAGCTAAATCCCGAGCCGAGAAATACATAGTGGGAAGCCAGATGAAGTTTGCGGATTTTGGAGAAGTTCCAACGGCCAAACACGATATATATTATTATATGGAGTAAGCACACACGCATACACATATACGCACACACACGCACACACACACACACACACACATATACACACTGGTAATCCACTAAAACGCAAAATGCCTTTAAAGAGCACATTGTGTGTGTGTGTGTGGGAGAAAAGAAGAGTACGTCGGCATTCAAACGCATTCCACTTTAGCCAGCCGCAATGAGACGTCGGTTGCATCGGAGACGGTGTTGGAAAAAATCGCGACCGTAATGATACAATAGATAAGTGGCAGAGAGGCATTGGAGCGTTTAAAAGACAAACGACACATGGGGGGCGATTTATTTTATTTTTGTTGTTTCTGTCCGTGTCTCTCGCTCCGGCAGTATATTTCCCGTCCCCGCAGTACTGTTCGCCTATACCGTGGTTATTAACCGTGAGCAACATTACTTCACGACAAAAACCACTAATTCTAACACGCTACTCGAAAGTTCAACAAGCGATTTTACACAAAAATGCTCGTGTAAGCCTCAATAAAATCACAACAAAACATATATATATATATATATATATATATTATACAAATGCGGGCAATTGGCGATCCTAAAGCCTCGGTGATACTTTGAAACAAAAAAAAAAAGTAATTGTGTACTACACTAATTTAATAATCAAATTTAAAATTATCAAATTCAATTGATATTAATACACGTATCAATGTAACAATTTTATACGTTTATTGTTCAAGTTTAATTAATCATCTCCTAAATCAACGTAATACTATACTGTAATATTTACTAATATTATATTACTGATTATTTATACACTTTGTTGACGAAATTGTAATTAAAATTAACGTTCGAAATTATTTTATAGTGTATCGAGTATCGAATAGTTTTGATATTGATGCATGTATTTGTACAGAAATACAATGTCAATAAACACCTTTGTCAGTAGCAAATTTAAGGAAGCGCCAATGGACCCATATTCTCACATTAACGAATTACAAGTACTGTATATTCATTTTTTCCTAACTTCATTGAAAAAATTCCATGCAACAAATTTAAGAATAATATAGCATAACTAAATAATGGGGACGGAGGTTATTGGGGTCGAAAAGGTCATAACTCTTTAGGAATTATTGTAACTGTGGACGGTAAAAACTAGTCAATATTAATATAAATATTTTAAGGTCAATATGTATATAATATCAATATATAATGTTTTATAGCTTTTTTTTCCCCGTAAAAGGGGAACTATAAGTATAAAACAATTAGTAACTATATAATAAGAAATATTATTTCGAACGTCCAAAGTATTTGTTTAGTTCGTTTAAGATATTATACGATTTCTTAAAATCCCTATACAATATGGTAAATCAGTCAAAGTATATAATTATTTCTACAATATATATTTTCCTTGTAAAGCAAATTGATACCGTTTTTCCTGAAAGAATTATACAATGGCGTTTGACATTTTTCAAAGTAATGAAAATACAAATAATTTCCTGTTTGAACTTTACCCATTGTGTTTTAAACCACCTGCTACGGTAATATTTATAAAGCTTTGATTTTTATATTTTTTTTTAAAGTTATTTATTCACTTCTTTACAAAACTACTATGTTTAATAAGTCTATGTTTAATAACTTTACACGACTTTTATTAAATTAATGTGAAATACCTACCGAAAGCCTTTTTAAACTGTTCGTCTCAAATTTCAAACACATAGAAAAACCAAGTCACAACTCTATCCGTAAACTTAATGATCCCTAAGGTTTACTGGGTATCGGATTTACTATAGTGGCACACATCAATTATTCATAAATTCCAGTGTTATTGAATCACGTTTACGGTTACTTCAGTTTCTTCTGACTTATTTCGCAGTGCTCAGGATAAATACTAAATCCAGAAAAGTTAGTTGTATTATATTTGTGCGTTTTCATTTCGGTTCCTAAATTCCAATTCGAATAAATAAATATGAAAATATAAAATACTATATTTCATTATTCGTTAGAAATAAATAAATCAATTTTTGTTAAATTTTTAGCACCGTTAACTCATGGTATAAATTCTAAGTATTTTTTGATCGTGTTTTTTATTATAAGTGAGATTTGATCTACAAAAATTAAACTTTGATGTCGGGCTTAAAAATCTGATATCGTGTTAGTGTTTTTTTTTTATTGAGAATCGGCAGAGCAAATCAATTTAATAGTAATACGTGCAAATTGAATATAATATAATATTTCATCTATAAGCAGTTTAGTGTTAAATAAATTAGCATAACAAAAATCTTGAGGAAAAATATTTGTAGAAAATTTCCTTGAATGTCTTATCTAAAAATAAATAATCACATTTGTGTCTTCATTTAAACCAATTTTCAGACAAAGAATTTCAAGCGTAATTTATATTGGTTATTGAC
This sequence comes from Adelges cooleyi, assembly GCF_023614345.1. Lineage (NCBI taxonomy): Eukaryota > Metazoa > Arthropoda > Insecta > Hemiptera > Adelgidae > Adelges > Adelges cooleyi. Next base: position 5,259,108 of record NW_026095751.1, read on the forward strand.
TCTACAAACTATTGCAAGCACAACAATGACGTCAATAATAAAATGTGGGATGATAGGTAGTTAAACGTAGCTGATATTATACTTTTTGACATGCAACCATTTAATGTCACGCAATTTATACATGTATTCTTATTCGGTTGGCTTTGAAGACGACAAATTTTCAAAATGTTTAATAGGTACATATATTTTTTTGAATATCATTATAATAGGTAATAAAATTAACATTATTCTCGACGGAGCCAAAGTTTGAATTACAGCCATTTTATAACTTTTCATTATTATATTTACTTATGTATATCATTTTCAAATCGAGGTCTTTTTTACATAAATTATTAAAAAATATTTTGAATTTCAACTTCCTCTCGTTATGATGACACTGAGATAACGCAAAAACGTTACTACTCTTGCGGTAGTTTTCTGCTGAAAAGAGTAAATATTTTCAAACTAATTCCAACCCATTTATTTAGATAAATGTATATCGGTCCAGTAGTTTTTCCATAAGAATGAACAAGCTTGCGTTATCAGTAGCTTATACGTTATTTTCGAAATTGTAACAAGATAGCTAACGTCTCAATAAATATTTGTAATATATTGACTGAACCGTCAATATTAAAATCGGTATACGTATCATAAAATTATAATTATAAAAAAATATGCATGTAAATTTTTTTTAAACTAATAAAATCTGTTTAGAATGGTTGATAGACACGTTATACAATTTAGGTTAGCTATATATTTTTTCTTATATTATTACATATAAGCTCAGTAGTAAACCTAAAATAAAATAAACAATTTAACATTAATTTAAAAACAAAATATTCAAAACCCGTTTTAAGCTAGTTCCCACAGTTTTTTACACGACAAAAATATGATGTCACATTTATCATTATTATCTAGTTTTGTATGTTTACTTTTCGACTACGTTGTGTTTTACATTCAATAGAAATATTAAAATAATTTCGAACAAACTTAAAAAAATTAACTATAATGAATATTACATATATTTAAATTGAACATTAAACTTTTTTGTGAAAATACACTTAACTTTTAATTTTATTTAACATTTTAATAAACCGAACGATTATTTAATTTTCAGATAAAACTAAAGACGACCATTGACAGCCAAATACCCGACAACATTCATTATATTCTAGCATAGTCTTTGTGTTGTTTATGAGTGATTTAATCGTTTATTAGAACCAATTGTTTTCAATGGAAAGATAAACAAATATAATATAAATAATAAGAAAACAAAACTCGTGGTAGAATATCAAATTTATCTTGGTTGCCTTAAATATGGCTCTTTTGAGCATAGATATTTTTATATGTTGAATACCCACCCGAGACTATATCATAAATTAGATTCAGACTACGAACACTGAAACTGGCGTATTGTAGAATTATTCCTACAAATCATTATTCCAACGATGCCTTTAAAAACCTAACAATAAAAGAAATAAAGCTTTTGAACTTTGCACTTAACAAATTGCATTTAATATAATATATTCAAGCATTTAATTTATTTATAATTTGAGAAGTTCGGTTTTTACTTTCTTGTTTGACAATATATTACACCAACTTGAACACTTAGTGTACACTAAGTGTAAAGTTAAAGTTAAATAATAAAACTTAAAAAAAGTCTATTATAATATTATTAGTATATATTATTTATTTAATCAATTTAAAAACTGTACAAAACGATGACATTTTCTCAAGCAGGTACCTAAAATAGGTATAATATATTATTATATAGTATTATCAATATTAAATAATAGGTATTGTATTTAGTAAAAATAAGCTCAATGTTCGTTGAACAAAATGACTAAGTGCATATCTTCGTTAATCGGGCAACAAACGTTGTTATTATTGACACTTACCTAAATTTAGACAGTAGACACTTCGAACACTCCTCAAGCTGTGTCTTTTTTAAGTAACACGAAAGACAAATTACTCAAACTTTTAGGTTATTCATCAAGTTAGTTATGACGTTTAAGCAATTTAAACTTGAACGTGGTACAGTGTACTCTTCATTTCACTCGCTTGTTGTTGCTATTAGGTATGATTTGTTTATTAAAAGTACAAAGTATAAAGTAAAGACACAAATGTTAAAGATTTATATTATCTGACCATTAGATTATTATTTTAAATTTGTGAACTAATGTATACATTGAGAAGTGTATCATAATAATTTACAAGTAGACGACATGATACTTAAAAGTGTACATGAGTGTTGTCATAATATTATAACTAAAAGTAAAAAATATCCATAGATAAATTTTAGTTGAAAAACTGGTCTTATAAATAGGTATACGAGGGGTAATTTACACAACAAAAGTACACTTGAAATTATCATTTTTTAAATTAGTTTTTACAATGATTTTTAACAACTTAAAATAATATGTTAATCATATTTTGTGATAGATGATAAAATATTAATAATTTAGTTGTTTAAAAATATTTCCTTAACACTTAATAATCAATATAAATGTTTAGGGATTTTTCACCGTCTCAAACTATTATTTTATAACACTTGTATTATAAATAATTTATTTCCTGCCAAAATATTGCTTTTAAAATATTAAAAAAACGTTGTAACAATCTAAAATATTTGGTTTTTTTTTTTACAGCGCCTGTCAGGCTACCTCCAAAACCACACATATCAATGTACTTAAGAGGACGTCACACACCCGTTATTTTCTTTAAAAACCCGCCTTGCGCGGATTAATTTTCCAAAGGCTATAATCAAAACTAAGAAACCAAATTTTTACATAATATAGACAACAACATTGTCTGTGTTCTACCATCGCCCTTTTTTTAATATTTCAACCAGTTAATGAATAATTAATTAATTAAGAAAAGACTTTTTTGACTTTTTTAAAAATGGTATAGCATTGGTTCTATTAGGTATATCGAAAAAATACGGATGATGGAACACAGATAATTTTGTCATAAATAATATGTATGAATTTCTTTCCTTAACAAAGCCTGAGAAAAATTAATCCGCGCAAAGCAGTTTTGATGGCAAAAAAATTGTATTTTATCCTATAGAAATGATTGTTATAGTCTGACAAAAAAAAATGGCAATCAACAAAGTATCCTCATTACTGTATTAATAAGTATACATTATAGTTCAAACTCTAAATTAAAATTTTTTCGAAAAATTGCCTATACTTTACTCCTTAGAAATGGTCGGTGTGGCGTCCTCTTAACGGGTATGACAATGCGTTAACAGCTTAACCAAACAACACACGGTTAACAGAGCTATAAAACGTAATGACCATGTTTCGTTTGGACTTATCGAAATGCATTCTACTGTGTGTATCTAATGCGATGTGGGCTGAAAAACGAGCAGCGACGACGACCGCCAAAGTGAACGAAAAAACCATGTATTATCAAGGCCGCTAATCTGTGGTCGGACAGCTGACTGGCCATTAAAGGAGATGCTGGGCACTGCTCTGCCGGTTGAAGGGAACGGTTGTTTCTCGCGGGGGTGGCTGGGTATGTTGAGCAAATATTGCTTCGCCCATTTGTCATGTCTCCCGGGGATTCCAATTTGCTTCGCCTGGCAGCAACCCGTTAATCATTTTCGGTGGTGGCAGCACGAAAAAAAAAAACTTAACCTAAACGTGCATAATATTATTGCCACTATTAACATGATACACACCTGTTCGTATACACAAATTCGTGTCTTAAAAAACAACAGATGCTTCACGGCGCGCTATGAAAAAACCGTCACAGTAGATACAAACCGATGAACATATTTCGGACAACTCCTGTAATGACTAAACACAGCGTTCAGCTTTAGAGTAGGAAATTACGCTACAAAGTTGTAATATAGAATTTCCAAAAAAAAAAACTGTGTTTAGTAGGAATAAAGGAACTAATTTTGATAACGTCATATGATGAATGAAAGCGCTTTTAATTCTATTGATTACAATATCGTTTTACATTGGCGTGAAAGTAAGTAAATATGGTGCAATGAATACGTGACGTTGTTGACGGTGATGAGAAAACACCCATTGCAACCGTCCAATAATGAATTGTTTTTCAACAACAAATAATCGTCAATGAATAATTTATTGAGAATACTTTTGAAACTTATAAGGCAATGTATATTATGTTATTTGTTTAAATAAAACAAAAATTACCTACTGAAGAAATGGGTGGTCGATAACCTGTTTTGAATAATTACTCTTAAAGTTATTTGCATTTAAAAGTATATGAAAAAGAAAGGCGCAGTTAATAATTTTCTCCTCCCAACCGCAATATTTAATCCCGTTTCTTTTAATTATTAAAACCTTTTTTAATAGTTTTCAAATATTGTAATATTTATTAGAACATTATAATCCTTTTGAGGACATTTTGAGTTTTCTACATGGACGTAGTACAATTATTTGTATTTTCTTCCCTTAATAACTTTATACACATTGAACCTTGTCAACAACTATTTCAAATATTCTTTTACCTCTATGAACTATCAAATAATTATAAATTAACGTTCAATATTTTCTAAACACAAGTAAGCCTACCTAACCTAACCGGCTTGGAACACTATATTATGAACTAATATGTATGTACATGAAATATGCATTTATAGTCCACTATGTCTTATTCTTACCAAGTAAGTTACTATTGTTGCCTATTGTGTTGTTGCTTATAACAGACAAATAGAGTAGGTATATTAATATTATAATGCGTACCCACTATGGTAAAATACCTTGGTAACACTTTATGTGGTTTATATATTATAGTTTTCGTCCTGCTCTTAGACGTTCTATAATTTCTCGGTTAATAATATAAAATTCCTAAACAATTTTAACGTTCTAATTCCATTATTATTACGACTTACATGTATGTCTGCAAACTTTTAAAGTTAAAACTTGTGAAGGCTTTTTTTTTTAAGCGATAAACAACAGAAATTGTGGCTTAGTAATAAGCGACAATAACGAGAACACACTAGAAATTTAACATTGTTGTTGGCAGTTGAATAATTCATAGCCGTTTTGCACAGTTTTCCGGCCGAACAATACTTTTCTTGCAGTACCGTCATCAGCTACACTCTCATACATGTGACATAACAAGACCACAGACAACAGTGGCGGAAATAATAATGCGAGAAAAATAATAACCAGCGGAAAGGCTTTTCTCCGGTCATTGTGCAAGCGAGAGAAGAAAAGGCGGGGCCGGTCACCCTTTTACACCACTTTTGGTCGTAGGACAAAAGCAGCAATAGTCATGTCACTGAACTATTGCAGCACATTTACCGCAATGCATTGTGTACACTCGGTGGGAAGACGACGCTTTAGTTAAACACTAAATATAAAATGGGTATAGTATTTTCAAAAATAATGTGAAATATTATTTATAAAATCTTCACGGGATATTTATACGGACGAGTTGGATTTTATTATACTTCTCATAATGTCTAATTCAGCATGGGCTGTTATTTGGACTAAACTGAATTTTTATCTGATGGCAAAAGAATTCTCAATTAACTCAATTAGTAATCAATACGACGGCCAAAAATTATCTAACGGTTGGTAAAGGACTGGTTAATACGTCAAAAATAATTCATCAAGTGTCTGGTTCGATTCCCACATCGGTGAAACATCCATTCTAGAGTCATTTACAATTACTTGAGACTTATGAAAAATGTATAATATACAGCAAAATATGAATGGGCGCTTGATTAGATTAAAAAATAAATAAATAAATAATTATTCTAATGCATTTAAAAAGAAAAATACTACACTATTTACATATCTTGCAGTTACTCCCCTTTGAATAAACTGACTGGTCTGCCAACGTTTCAGAATACTTGCACATTCCATCTTCATGGCTGTAGTTTCATGTTGCTCATACCGTAGTTTACTGTTTACAGGAAACCACGTTACGAGGAGACCAGTCAAACTATTAAGTGGGAGTATCCACAAGAGATGTACATAGAGTAAGTACTTACTCAAGTTTCAATAGTTATATTTATTGTATTTCGCACGGCTATAAGATATTATAAATAATTTTGTCTTATAAATAATAGAATACATTTGAATGAATAAATTTTAGATAGTAATGGAAATTTAAATTATGTAATGAGTATATAAAACCATGGTTGGATGAAGGAAGGTGAAAAGAAATTTGTTTATAAAAAAAAACTAAGATAAAACAATTTCTAAAGACCAAATAAGTAATAACTAAATGCTAAAATAATATTTTTTTTTATAGAGTGGTTTTGTAGAATAATTTTTAGACTCAAATATAAAAAAAAAGTAATAACTTACATTTTATTTTTCAATGTACGGTAACAACAATTTCAGATTATGTAGAGTTTTTTACTGAAACCCTTTTTTTTATATTTGTTTTATTATTACACTAGTTGTATGACAAATAATATTTGACAGTGCACTTTTTTTATAAAGTTTATCGCGTATTTTTATTTTTTTTAACACTTTACATGTTCTGCTGTATACATATTATGCATATTAATAAAAAATACGTACAAGTTTTGAGTCAGTTAAAATATAATAATGCATTTCCATAAAACAACAATAAACATAAAGTAAAATGGATACCAAAATGTAGAAAAGATAATTTAAGGACAGCGAAATTGGGTATAGGATCATACATCCGGTGATATTATGTTGCCCTCTCATTTGTATCATTTTACCCAAACACGTGATAATGTACATATTTTATCAATAAAACTTACTTAATACAATTTTTTTATTAACGATATTTTTATCATTTCATTTTCGTCGCGACTAATTCTATAGTTCCCTTAATTAATAGTATTATTTCATTGGTAGGATATCCATAACAAATACGAGTTATTTACAATATTTGTTTGTGTTCAAAATATATATTTATGGCGATAATAGTCCAAAATTGTTCGATGGTCACTATTAAAGCTGAATGATTCTTTACATTGAGAACTATTGACATTACAAACTGGCGTTATATTTTAACCCTGCATCGAATATTTTTATCACACCAACGCTTGAATAACTAAGTATAACTCAATTTACGAGAAACTTGCGGAAATTAAGTTTATGACTTATCCAGAATAGTTATTTGCATAATGTTTTTGTTTTATATCTTTATGTCGTGTTTACAAAAATAAATGTACAAAATTATTCATTATTCATAGAAGTTGCTTTGCGGAAAGGTATACAATATAATATAAATTATTATGCGTAATAACGAGGAAGTTAAAATTGACTGACAAATTCTATCCATTTTAAAACTGTAGTTATACACAAGTAAAATCATTTTTTTTTAAAGGCTACAGTTTTATAAAATGTACAAAAAATATAAGAACAAAACTACTTACATATTTTTAAAGCATATAAAACAGATGTTATTTTTAACTAATGGCGATTTTGGCTTGGTTTTAAACCATAATTCTAACAAATACCTATTTTTTAATTTATCAACAGCTTTAAAGAGGTTTTTATAAAAGTAATCAAATTAAAAAAAACACTATTTTCCTGTTATCAGAAAAAAAAGCAATTTTAAAATTACTTATTAAAGGCTAGAAAACATATTTACGATGGCGTGAATATAATACAAGTTATGAATACTTTTTAATATTAAGCAATAAATTATTAGAATTTTTTTCAAAACACTGCAGCTGAGCAAACTAAAATACAGTAACCAACATTCTTGTCAAAGCTGATGTTTTTTATTATAAAGTCTGATGTTTTTAAAGGGCGCATTTTCAGACAATATCTGCTTTGGTATTAGTTTTTTTTTATAGTATATTACCAACTAACTGCAATATTTTTTATACATAATATATGCAATGTTAATAATTTTATACAATTAGTTGTCTTGAAAAAGTATAAAAAATGCAGTTACTGTGTTATAGCTTTGTTCATCTGACTGGTGGCCGAGGTCAAAATTGTACTTAGTGAAATTATTATAAAAACGATTTTATCATATTTAAATAATGAGTTGTTAAAAAGAATCATTGCGCTTGACTACTTCGTCTCTTAATGTGAGGTTATTGAAACTGAAGTATTTATAATTTTCACACATCATTTTTTTACAAAAATAACTCCTAATATTTAAGGAATTTTAAATTATTTAAAAATATTTATATTCGCCGGCTAGTAAAGTTAATATAATTAACATCCTCCACTCAAACAGTTTATGTTATTATCTAAATAAATAACATAAAAACAAGCAAGTAGTGTTAAGTGGTATTAACTTTACTATTCTAAAAATTGTTTACTAAATTAATTTGAATAATACGTTTTTATTCAAAAACACTACAATGGCCTTTAAGATTAAAACGTATAAATATAAATTTGCGTTTTATTATAAGTGTGGGTTACTGAAACGTTTTTTGATATTTTCAATTTAGCAAAAGAAAAAAGTTTGTTTATATAATTATGTTGTTCTTATTCTAGCTTTTCCCTCTTATAGTATTCCCAATTGTTTGTTAAGCCTTTTCGAGCATTTTAGTAAAGCAACTTTACATTCGTTTCGAGTTGTTTGCCAACAAAACGCGTGTTAACTATGTACACTGTACCCCCAAGTCAAGCAATAATGCATATACATACATTTTTTGTATTCGTTCAACACACAGTCGTGTGGCTCTGGCACAAAGTTAAACTTGGAGTTTAATGGACCGTTAATGTTTATGACTCCATTGCGGGCTTTTCAAATTAATAACACCATACGCGCATTAATATACTTTCATCATACTACTACGACGACACATCCATTACCATACACGCGTATGGCGGACGTAGGTATATATGTTATATTAATGTAATTAGCAGCAACACACGGAAATCAAATTGTGTCGTAATAATTATTATGCGTTGTCGCAGCAGGTGTATTTTCGTTATTATTTTTCGGTCAAATCCAAATAACGCGCGACTCGCGTAAAAACGTATGAAAAATTGTTTTCTTTCCCCCTGCCCCCGACCAATAACACCCCCCCCCCTCCCCCACCCCCGAGCTCTGTTTTCTGTGTGTTTTTCTGCCTCCGTTCAAACACTATCGGAGTCTCGCACTATGGACTATGTGATTAGGGTCCATCCGGTTATACCGCCCCGGTTGGACGCGGCCCAATCGCATTATTTATTTTACTCGGCTTACGTGATCGGCGAACAAATATCAACATTTCGGATGGACGAGGGGGGGGAGGGGGGACCACCTACCGGTTATACGGCCCATTTAACCCCGTGGCACGGGGAATTTTTTGCAAACAGTAGCCGTGGTGGTGCGGTAACAAGCAGAGGAGAGAATAAAGAAGGAGACTACAAGTTAAGTATAAAAAAAAACACACACACACACACACACAATAGACACGGTAGGGTAGGAAAACAAGAAGGGACAAGGAGTAGTCGGATGAAAAAACAAGATCAGAGGGCGCTACCCGATCGGGCTACCAATGCGAGTGATTGCCAATTAGGATAAAACAACAACTTTAATATTTTATTTTAAGAGATGCGCACATCGCTAGAAAAGCTTAGCCGCAAAACCAGTATTCCGAGAAAGAGCCAATTATAATTTTTTTAAATAACAGTTAAAAAATAAATTTAAGTTGCGCCATTAACGGATTATATATTTTTTTTTTTTTGTTTTGGTCGTGTGTCAATTGGATTTTGGTATACTATTTTAAAGTGCTTAATGTATTTTACCAAAATTTAATTTTGGTCGGTTAAGCTTTTCTGGTGCTCTGCGCCTCACATATAATATTTTATATAGTGTAGAATAATATCGATGCTGCGTTTTACGTTTCGACGGAATTGTAATGATTTATACGAGTGGCATAACCTCTTAGGAAAATGATGACTTGTGGGAAATAATTTTACTATTCACCGACATCCATAATATTCTTAATATACGATATTATTATTACAACGCATGTGTGTGTTTAGGTATATTTGCCTTCGATAAGAGCATGCAAACAAAAACCCTGGAAGATAAATACCAAAAGGTTTTTGTGATACTATGTGGAATTGAGGATACACAAATATATGTTTTTCAATAAACATTTTTAATATTTTTCGAGCACGCATATTAGTTATATTGACATGCCGAATAGGACCACGAAAATCTGAATCTCCATAAGATACGTTATACTATGCAAATACAAAATATTTAAAAAAAAATTAAATTAAAGAAAAATAGTTGGAATCTGAAAAATTGTGTCTATTGGAAATTTGTTGAACACTAACAATTCAGTAGAACTTCTACAAAATAATTTTGTCGTGTATAATAAAATCACGGCTAAGGTCGGAGATTAGCGGCCAATTTATAAAAAAATGATTTAATATTTAATAACTTAAAAGCTGGTGTCATCTTGGTTTAAAATTAACATATTTTAAATAACAGTTACATTTAATAGAATAATAATTAGAATTTCATGATTCTTTTTTTATATTTATGTATTTTTATGACGGGAAAAAATTCTACAGACTACTTTAAAAGCCGATTATTATTCTAGACCTATAAAAAAACGTATACTTTAAATAATCAATTTTAGTTTATTTTTATTCAAAAGTAATTTATTTTCTTCTCAACTACGAAAATTTAAATTTAATGTGATCGTAGATTTTTTTTTTCTTTGAAGTGACAAAATAGGATCATTAAAATCTGTTTAGCCTGCGCAGTGTAAGGGTGAACTTTTCTGAAAGAAAAAAATGAAACAATATTACTTCAGTTTTTATCAGTTATACGACTTAAATATTTCTTAATATTTTTTTACATCTAAATGAGTATACTTGCAATTTCCATACAACAAAAAATGTTGATGTCGAAAATATAATTTACAAAATGTTATTTAATTATTATGAAAATATTTCTAATGTCATAAATAATTAAAAATATTATAATATTATTTTCTATTTTTAATGATATTTAATAGGCTTTATTTAGTTGACATAGTTTAAAATAAAGTTAATATCACGCGAAAACACGACTTTAAAATATTAACAAATTTTTTGTCAACATTAATATTTTTGCTGTACGTTACTGTTGCACAAACACAACGCGACAATAGTTGACAAATATTGCCAAATTTAATATTTAGTTATAATTTGTATAAACGGCATACTTGCCAAAAGTTTTTTTGTCGAAAAAAAGAGAAAATCCGAGTTTAGACAATAACATTACGTTGGCCATTTGAATACCAATTGTCATGCTGGTAAAATAAGTCCGAAATGCACATAATCTATAAAGTTTCTGAGTCTTTGGAAACGACTGGGGAAACTTCCCTATTGTGTTATTATTACCGGTATAACGGTGTATTTAAAAGGATACTCTAGGTACCAAACTATACATATAGACCGATACGGATTATTTTGGAAATAACAATTTCGCCGGACCGTGGCGGTGTTGCACTTGGTGTTATCGGTTTGGCCATTCTCGGATGCGTTTGTTGCTCCGAAGACGTTACAAAGCGAATCGTTTATAATGTTCGAAATAGAGTTGGGAATTTTTATAGAGGGAAAAACACATAATATGCGTTTATCCGTTTAGACGTGCGAAAATGGCGTGTAGGCTTTCGACATTAAACTGACGCATTATTGAACATTATCGGCCGGCAGAGGAAACGGAAACGTGGATATTTATTATTCAGACGTGTAACAAAAATATAAAAAACGGCCGGCGAAAAAAAAAACGACCGAGATAAAACTCACATGTCGTGCGGGAGAATACATAATGGGTGTTATTGTTACGCGTTTTGAATTTGGGATAATTTTATACGTACATTCGTGATCGCTTGCAAAGTCCAAGTGCAATAACATTGCACAACTGTACATATAAATATATATATATATATACAGTTGTGTTTTGTGTTTCTGTTGTGTGTCAGTTTTGTTTCCGCGTTAGGCCTGTAAAATATTTCCATGACGGTTTTGTCACTCAAAGTTAACATTTTTAAACGCCCCGAGACTACTTAAAACCATGTTTTTTTTTTACCATCAAACAAAAGTACAAACACTTTCACCCTGTTATATTGTCGTCGTCCAAGGTGGTCGACCCCTCCTTGACCTCCTCTTTGGTACATCGCTGGTGTCGTGTGCAACTAAAATTAACAACGAAACTTGAATACAAAATCCAAAAACCTTTGTGAGTCGAAATCGAAATCGTAAATTGAAAGGGACGTGGAAAAACCTTTAGAAGAGAGTTCCGTTTTTTTCCCACAACGCGCGTCTCTTTTATTTATTATCCGCATTCAAAATGACAGTAACTACGCAAGACCGAACATTATATATAATATAAAGAACGAAAAAGCTTCGATAATAACAGTCACTGAAATATATATATAGTGAGACTATAGCGCATGTAGGTGTGTGATCGATTAAGCAAGCAAGTCGGCTGTTATTGGCATTAAAGTAAACGATGTCTAGTGTTTATAGTTGTGCATAATATATTATGAAGGGATAGGCATTAAGATTTTCGGATAGAGTGCTCGCCGAAGTTAATGCCAGTCTGAGTAATAACAGTTAGAGTATTAGCCGCGACAGAGACATCTGCGAAATAAATCGGAGCACTAAAGGTGAAATACGTTGTAACTTGAAAGCGTTGGATGTGTATATAGATATATGCACATTCAACTAATATATTGGAAGCCGGTAAGTTTTTTTTTAATTTACATTTTAAAATAATCAACCAACGTATAAACAAAACCTATAGCTATTTACTCGCAAATTGGAAAAATTATTGACATTAAAAATAGAACAATTTTAATTATGAACGCGTCTGATATTTATCGTATAAAATTAATTATTTCTCAAACTAACTGTCCTATTTTGTTTATTGTGGCGTCAAGTTTTAAAATGTTGAAATCATAATGAAAACAAAATTATACACCGTATTTCGTCGGTTTTTATTGGTATATTTAATAGTTTCATTTTTAGAAATTGTTTGAAATTCACTTTTTTCTTTTTTAAATTATATTATTGAAAATCCAACGATCTACGTCGTTTAGTATTGTATTCAAAGAGTAATCAACAGTTTAAAAGCTCTAATGCAACCGTACTTTAATAACAGTTATTCGTTAATAACTGTCCATTAATAATGAAGAAAAATAGTGAAAAACGTTGAAACCAGACGCTGTAATTATCAAATTTAAAAAAATTACCCACAAAGACTTCTCATGGTTGTATTAATAAAAGTACACTAATTTTTTATTTTAAACTGAGGGTTAAACATATTTGTCTATACCATAGGCCTTAATTAATCTAAAAATTGGCAGGTTTTTAGTTGCCCACAAACATTATTAATAAATGGTTCGGTTTAAGCAATTTTTCGTATAATCTTAATTTAAAACTAATATTATAGTATGTTTTTACTACGACTACATAATGAGAAGTCTTTATAATAACTATTTTTTTTAAACTATATAATATAGGGGGTATTTTTAACGTTTTTACTATTATTTTTTTATTTGATACTGTGATTCGATAATGTTTCAATGAGTTTCAAAAAACGGATTTAAAACATATATATATATATTATAAATAATGCAAATAAAATTACTGATATTAATTAGATAATCTAACTATAAATGATAATATCAAACTAACTTAATGTCAACTATGCAGACAAAATAAAACGGTTTAAAAGTCAGTATGTATTCTAACAAAATATGTAATATAATAGCTTAATTTGATACCATTTTTTTTTAAATTACTTTTATAATTGCGGCATCGTATTTAAATACATAATCTCTAATTAAATAAAATTAATTATTGAAGATTCGCACAATAGCCAAACGTTTTAGCGAGGATGTGTGTTTTGGGGTTTACGTGGTAAGCCACAACTACTTTGACCACGTTTTGCCACGCACTAAATTATAACTAACCAAGTGCATACGGACATTAACCAATTATTATATGGATTCAACCGGGGGACAGGGTAGAAGCGATAAGGATAGTCCGTCTTCATTAACCGATAAAATATGCAAAGTTAATAAAATATTGACGGCCGTTAATAGGTAAGAGAACACCGTCTCTGTGGTTTAACGGGTAAACGTGGCCGGAATGGCCTAAGGGTAAAGTGAGGGGTAAAAGCCATTGAATTTGGCTGTTGGATAGTAAAGTACGTCACACCAGCGTTAATTGGTCCTGCAACATCATGACCAGGTGTGCTTCTCTGCGGCTAATTAGTCCCATTATCGATCCTGTAGTATTTCTGACCCTCCTCTTTGCAATGGCCCGCCTGAGCTCTTAGAAATCATCAAATTTAAAGTTTTTAATAATTTTTATTAGACTCTTTTAGGACATACAAATTAAAACGTTTAGATGTACTTACATTGTATAATTAATAAATTAAATAATATTGTGGCGTTGCTACACTGGCTGTTTATACCATGATGAAATATTACAATTAAGTTAAGTAATAAGGACGTATAAAAAAAACTCCCTGTTATTTATCGCCTTTCCAACGGATAAGAAAAATTATTTTGTACACACGATACTATCAAAATATATCTTTTTTTTTTTTACCTCCAAAACATGAATACCCGTCATTATTTAGAAAACAAAAAAGTGCTCTTTTAAAAATCAATTTACTCTTTGTAATGGACATTTTTTTTTTTATGTTAACTATATTTCCAAGTTCAAAAAGTAAAAATGTCGTTTGCCAATTGTACGTTTGACAGTGAATTATATGTAAAAAATCTACAAACACACATTATGATTACACACAATATATGCGTGTACTTCCTATCGTAGATTGAAAGCTTGATATCGTGCTATCAATTGATCACATCCGGCGGTCACCGGGGTACCAAATATCACAGCTGGCTTTAAGGTCTATTCCGTTTTATTTGTGTAAAACGTATTTATAAATTGAATAGTACACGGTGGTATGCGTTAAACAAGAAATAAACCGAGCGGAAATCAAATAAATGAAAGAATTAAAAAAAAAAAAAATGGCAAAACACTGCTATTATAACGCGACTCCGTGAAATAACAAAAATTTAGCCTCGGGAGCTACGCAAAAGAATTAACTCGGCCTTTAGAGAACATAAGAAGGGGAGTCTGTTTGTTTTGATGGCTGTAAAACGCGCGCCAGCCAACAGACATCCGAAAGTAAATAGCTTTGTCAGATGGAGTTTTTTTTTGTAAATTCTTTAACTACTTCAGCGTTTACCGCACTCAAAAAAAAGCAATACTCACTTGGACCGGCCGTTAGTATTATTATCTCAATAACGGTGGTCGTCGTACGAAATATGTATGTTATTCCGCCATTTAATGCGCTTTGTGAAAACACACACCGCACCGTCGTCGACTCGAAGAGCCGGCTCGTTCATCATACAACCCACGTCCGTTTGCTTTTGCCTCGACGACCCTTTTCTCTGTAGAAGATCGAACGATTTTTTTTGCTCCTCTCCGTCCCGTCCCGTCCGTGTATTGTCTATTCTACTACCGGCACACACATTCGACCATATTTTTTTTACAAGTCCACATTTCAATAACAATAAACGTTGTTGACGGCCGCGCCACCGTCGAGTTGGCTTCGCACACACACACACTTTAACTTTAATACGTTTAATGCGTGTCCCGCCGACGTTTTCCGGCTGTTGTTAAAGGGATAATGGAGTACCAAAAGCTAATATCAATATACTTATATATGTTTATAACCAAAAAAAAAAATATATATATATATATACTTGCACAGTCACAAGGTGTAGTAGAGACAGGAATGGCTGCAGACGGAGGTGCGGGCACGAGGAATCAAATTTGTCAACTGCCAAGAGCAAAACATTCGATTTACCGAACACGGGCAAAATTGTATTCGCGGCGATTGGTCTGACGACCCAACGACACGTTATCATGTTAACGTCACGTCACCTTTTCATAAAACCTTCCACGGACATTTTCTCAACAACAAAATAAACCTCCCAACACAAGATAAATCAAGATCAACCTGTACTTTATTATTATGCACAGTGAATAAAACATATACATCTTATATAAAAAAAAAAAATTTTAAAAAACAACATTGCGATTTTACATTAAAAAAGTAACAGTTTCCCATCCGTAACGTGCATAGTGTAAGAACAAGGATCTGCGCGAATAAACACTGTAGATTTAATATATCAAACAAATGTTTCAACAGGACAATTTATCGCTAAAACATTTTTTTATTACCAATACTGAAAATGTGAGCCATTCAAGTTCAATTTCTAAGTACATTGATCGACATTCAACGCATTCATACATTAATCGATTTACATTTAACATAATGTTATGTTTATTTTTCTCAGTCCATCTTAGTGGATACCGATTTTTTTAACATTTAAAAAGACACGGTTGCACTATCTAATTTAATTTAGACAATTTAGTTGCATTTTATAAAATATCTCAAACGGCTCGGTACAGTGACGTGGGAAAATTATAAGCAGGTACCATTCCTCGGATGAAGCATTGCAAGCGGAATGTAGTTTTCGACAACAAACCACCCTTTCGGAAAAAGGCCTCCCACTCTGCCGCCATTATTCTCTTTAATTCCGACAATCCACTCGCGTAATATGAAACTGGAATTTTGCATTTCATTTATTTATCTGATTTATATTGCATGTCCGAATTCCATGTTTTATTCAAACACACCGTCGCCTTCTACGCGGTGGACAGGGAACAGGGGGGGGGGGAAAGGGAGATAAAATTTAAGACGTTTGGACAGACGTTTCGGAATTCTGTACAAAACGACAGCGCGGTGGTGGCGGAAAAAGGGTCAAAAAAGTTTCATTGTCACATAAACGTCTGGAGTAAAAAAAAAGAAAACAAATATTGAAACTGCGTACTGGATTGATATCGTTCGCAACTTTAGAACAAACTTTTGTCATTTAATCTTTTTTTCTCACGCATTCAATATGCTCGGGCGGACAAAATGCGCGACATTCGGTCTCGGAAAATGTCCAACCTGTTTGCTGTATGTTCATTCATACGGACAAGAAAAAAAGAAACACAATACTCTATAAAATATAATTGACAAACGCTTTTGAACAAATATTATGTGAAAGAACCCTATGTTTGAACGAAACTTTTGAAACCTATTGTATTTTTTTTTTTTTATAAACAAATAGTACTATATAATATTAACGTTTTAGTTTGATGACTAGTTGTAAAAGGCGAAAATACCAAATAATCGCATTATCAAATAGCTTTTAAAAAAAGTAAGATAAATCCACATCGATAATAATGTATTTTTTATTAATGTTATTTTTGGTCCTTGTTGAAATTTCTTAGTGTCGCAAAAAAATAAAAGTACGTTTTACATAATTGCATTAGGCCCCCGGGTTACTTGAAGCTGTTGATGTCATTCGACCCGTTATGTAAGATGACTACTAATTATTGTTATAGGTTCTACTATCCTGTTTTACCATGTTTCGAGATATAGATTAACCAAATGCGTCGTCGAGAAACGATCGCTGTATGCATACTAAATACATTCACGCTTTTCGATTACAATGATTACACCTAGGTAATGTCAAACAATCAAATATTTTTTGTCCTAATTTCTTGTACAAAGTGGGGCAATTTTACAAACACTATAAATAAGAAAAAATACAAAAATACAAATTATTAAAAGCTAACCGTTATTTTAAAGATTTTTTGAAATGGTGTAATAATCTATTCATAGTTTATGAATAAGAAAAGGATAATAGTTAATACATTTGCCAATCTCTATAGTTAAAAGATAATTTTTTTTTTGAGATCATAATATAACAAAAAATATAATATTAATTAATGTAGTATACTAGGTATGTTTAAATAGTAATTTGCAGCAAAATTTAAGCTTATTAACACGAGATAATACTTATGATTTTGGTTTAGAACAAGAAAAATATTATGCAGAAACTGTGTCTATTGAAATTGTTATGTAATCAATTTTCAAAAACCTGTCATCGTTTAATTGTTTCTATAAAAATACACGGTATTTCATGTTCCTCTGATTTTCTTAAATAGCATAACAAACATAAATTAATTTCCATTTCAAGTTATATTTTTAAAACACAGCCAACACGGAAGCTGATATTCAACAAAAAAATATTTAGTTTTGACCTTATAAGTTTTTTTCTAAATTACAAACACGATTAGAAGTTTAATAATATTAGTTCCATTACAATTACATAAAACATAACTATCGGCACACGGTAAGTAGGTAAGTTAGTAACATCTAATACATTTAAGACTTTTGCCACTTTTGTCGATTATGCCCATCATTGCCTCTAGGTTGTTTAGTAGTTGTAAAATTTATAATTTTACTAATTTCTACCGTGGAGCTTTTGTAGTTTCTAGGACAGTGGATCTTTTATTTGTATCCAGTAAGCGCCTGATTATACCTATCTATATACACACGATGCTATTGTCTACATTTTTACCTTTTGTGACGTGCGTTTCTACAATAGGGAATGTATGGGTAAAAGTTTATATTTATATTTTTTTTACCAACGTACTAATAAGTAATGAAAACGATGGCTGTATTTTAAAAATATGTACGTTAAAATCGTAAAAGCGTCAAAGTCACGGGTTAAAGGTTTTTTTTTTTTTTGGTAGACAAAAAAGCGCCGCTAAACAAATACCCCGACGATGGCTATGGCGGCGATCATCGCGGTATAAGCGGTAAAATAAGCGAAGAAAAAGGGAGAAATCTGCAGAAGCCACGGACGTTTAGCAATATTTATAATACATTATTGTATAAGGTGAAAAGCGACGGGGTTATTTATGAGAAGGGGTCGGCATGTCAGGGGTATCTCTCATATTTCCCGTCGGCTGCCGGCCGCCACCGGTTATTTATACACACACATACAGCCTTGTAGCACGGGTAGTATAAAAGTCGCGGTTCTATGAGGCCACAAGGAAACGTTTTCTTTTTCGCTTCAACCCCCTTGTTCCGCGTCCCGGTTTCCGCCAGGGCCATCATCATTTTTTTTCTGCTCGGGTTAACCACTTTTCTCGGTATTTTTTATACACATTTTCCCCGAACGACCCATCCCCGAGCGCGTGGCGTCGGTCTGTGTCCAAAACCTTTAAAATGATATTTTCTTAACCTCTGGCACTATGCGGACAACTCGTGAAAGTCGTTTTTTTTTTGTTTTATCATCGTTATTATTATGTTTTCGTAAAATCAAATTGAGTCAGTGGTGAGTTTATTTTTTTCCCACCGCGTCGTTATTTACATTGTACATACAACAAAGTAAAAACCTAACGGACACTTGTTTGAAGGCTGTCGTTAGTCGTATATTGTTTGTGTGAAACAAGTATGTACGTATAATATGTAAATATTTAAATTTTCTTCTTTATAAATTCACTCTAAGACATCAAAAACGCTTCAAAGCGAATTTGTGCACACACGTGTTCACAAATGTCGTCTACAGTTTTTACATATTTTTATGAGTTTTTGATGCATATATTTTTTGCATATTTTTCAAATATGTGTATAATATTAAGAACTCTTTTTATATCACCACCACGGTGACAAGAGTATATCGGGTAATCTTTTAAACGTAGACGCTCATTTGCTCGGGAAATATTTACAATATTATGGTTTTCCTTTTTGAAAAAAAATTGTATTTATTTTATTGTATAATTTTATAAAATTACCAGAGCGCTACCAATATTTGAAACTTAAAATATGGAAACGTATACATTTAATTAATTTTTAATAGAAGAATATTTTGCTGAAAATTTTGACTGATATTTGTGTCTGCGCGCATTATTCAGCTGTCCAAAATTTATTTTAAACTCTAATATAACTTTAAGAATAATTATTTAAAACTAGGTTTTGCCAATAGACCAGTCAAATTTTCAGCAAATTATTTTTATTTTTCAGTTAATTTCATATGTACATTATAATTAAAGTTTCAAAAGCACTCTAAAAAGTACTTTAACAGATAAATATGTTGTAATTTTAGAACAATAATCATGTTTTTAAAAAGAAAATCCATAAAATTGTAATTATTTTCTAAAAAATTGAGTGTCTAAGTTAAAATAACCTGGACACACAAGTTTAATGTGTACATTTTAAGTGGAAAATGTAATGTATTTTTAAAATGTAGCATTTTTTAATTTTAAGAAAATATATTCATATAATATTAACTTAATTAATTTAGCAATATGTGTACTAATAAAACTACTAAAATTTAATTAAAAAAAAAAAAAAATTTAATTATTAATATTGCAAATTGTTATTAATAATTTTCAAATGTTAAATATGTATTGTTACAACTTATATTAGAAACGCGGTCCACAATGACATTGCATTTTCTATATGACAGCTTTCCACTTTATTGCCTCAACGACAATTAACAGTGTCATTAACACTATTTTTTTTTACACCGATTGTTGTTATTATTCATGTTACAATGTATGCTAAAATATCACACAAACAGACCAACACTAATGATTTTTTTTTTTATAAAAATAAAATGAAACTGTACATTATTGCTATTGTAATTAAAATGTCATCGTTAAACATTAGCATATCATTAATAATTACTAACACAATGTTGAGCATTATTTAAGTACAAACCATTGAATAATTTACGATTCAATGTACTATGTATCCATATTTTCATCCTTTTATGATAATTCTCCATAAAAAAAAATATATTTACGTCAACGCATCAAAAAAAGTGCCAAAACAAAATGAGAATTTTAATGAAGTCTACAGACAAATAATAATAATCAAACATATTTATTATTATACTGCAAACATATTTATTATGGTATTTCAATATAAATACTACATTTAATCGGGTGTCTAGATGAAAATGAATGTATATTTTTTTAAAGTTTTACTTTTTTAGTATTATTGTCAAAAGCTGAATTAAGCTGTACGAGGCTTATTATTATTTTCATTAGAAATTGTAAAATAGTTGAACAAATGTTTATCACTTGCGACAACTGTATATTGTAGAGTTTTTTTTAAATATTGTGCTGAAAATTTTATACATCAATGTAACTGATTGTGAGTTAATCGACATAACCTAACCAGAGAAAATTATAATATTCGCAACAGTGGCTTACACTGCGGCTTGTATTAAATGGCAAAATACACTAATTCTGATTTTCGTCAAATTTCACAGTGAACTTGTAATCGTTTCATAGCGATATTTCCAGGAATTATTCTACATCATAATATCGGGTAAATGCACCGTCTCTTCACATATAGATATTGTGCTGAGAGATGTAATTCATTAAATATTCCTCCTATCCTTCCCTTCGGATCGTTGTAGGCTTTTAATCCGAAGTGGCGCAGCACCAGTGGTGCATTTATTTTGTATACACATATAGAACCGCTGAATATGCAAATTATACAACCGAAAATGGCCATTAATATAGTGTACGCGAATAGTATATGTATCCGTCGAGTTTAGATAATATAGTTTATATTTTATTATACCGCTATACGATACGTCGATTTGACCAAATATTAACCACTCTTACCATATTGGCGGGCTTACACGCGGTATTCTGTTTTGTATAATTTATTTTCATTTACGCGTACTGTTTGTGAGAAAAATAATTTATTCATTAAAAACCAATTTAACTATACTATCCTTACATCTGAAGCGATACTATAACTGTACATCTGTATGAAGTGTACACAGCACACACAAAACCGTGCAAAATATTCAAACACAAATAATTAATTGCAATCAGTGCCACGTGTAATGTAGCAAATATAATTTCGCTTGTATATGACAATAGCAATGTAAATAGCTATTTGTTCAATTCAAACCAACTTGTTACCGAGAACTTAATCGGTGCTAGAGATGCCGACACGGAAGTAACAGATTTGCCAACCCGCGAAGCGCCGCCTATAAATTAAACACTATTCAAATAAATCACGTAACGTAAGACCGCCTTTACCCTGCTGGGAAATCCCTCTCGACAAGTGCAATGGTGGAAATTTATGTTTATTATATGCACAGAAATCTGATCTTAAGTGTCGACAAGAAATTTTAGGGTACGACAGTACGAATTCAACTTACGATAATGTGTACGAGTTGTAATATTTTACTTTTCATGTTTGTTACAGGTCAAACACAATTACTTTTGGGCAATTTATTTTCAAACGTGCCTTATAAAATATTATAACATCCGTACAAAACGGCATAAGAAGAGATCATTTTTATAGTATTTAAATTTACTCATTTTAGTACAAACTGGATACATTTATCTTTATTAAATAGTTTAATTATCTTTATAGCTTGCCTTGTTTTATTTTTGAAGAACGTGAATTTTAATAATGTATTAACCGAGGTTAAAACATTTTCGGTGAACATTTTTTTTTTTACAATTATTTCATCTAAAAGTGTTCAAAAAACCGGAAATTGAACTGCTTTAAAAATTACTCTGAAAGATAATATTTAAACTTAAATTATAATATTGTTTTGTTAAGCCGATTTTATTTCGGCTTTGAATTATTTTACACCCTATAATAGGATTTCGATTTACAGTAAAAACATAGTATTTGTCTAACAATAATTACAAAAACTCGACGACAAAACTAACAAACGAGAAGTATGAACGTATGGTTTGTAAACAAAATAACACGCTTTATTTACCAAACAAAATTAATTTAAAAAAATAAATAAACGTAGTATAAAATAACAAGTTTTATAATTAACTCAACTCGTCTTTTTTTTTTAATTATCGAAATATGTTTGTATTTGCACGAACAATTTTTAGAAAAATCATATATTTGTAAACTGATCAAAAATTTCATTTGCGTTTGCCGCATTATTTATTTTTGTGCTTTAGTTCGTGAACTTTTTATGCATAACGCCTAAAAAAAAGAAGCAATTTAGCACTTTTTATCAATAACTTTTTTTATCTCAAGAATATGGACAGTATTTCATGATGTAACGGAAACTTTGAGCACATTGCACTTAATCATAAATTTAATGCTTTTGGAAGAGTTTTTTAATTTAGAGGTAAAAATATGGCAGTATACGAACCGACACCGCCATAAATTATTAGATATTACACGTGGATATATCTAATTATGTTCTTGTTTTATTAAAGTAGACAACACATTTTATGATTTATAAACTAACTATACCTTACGGTAAGCTGTTATAATATAGAAAAAAAAAGCTTTGATATTTTTTTTTATTTATAAGTTATTGGAACTTTCCCGTTAAGGGCACTACATGTTTGCATTAGTCTTCTTTGCGTGACTACCATAAAATAAAATATTTTCTACGAAAAAAGTTGTTTTTACTAAAATTAATTTAACAATTTATTGAATAATATATTAATAATAATATTTAATACTTAGTAGTACCTACCTAGTATTATTTGTGTTTATTTTTTGTATGTTACACAGTTTTTCATTATTATATTTAAATAAAATAAATGCTTAAGCCCACATGCCATACCTACCTATATTTTCAGAACACTATACGACCTAACAAAACGTATATTTCACCAACGCATCGTTAACTTTATATTCCAAACTCAATCGATTATCGTCCGTACGAATAAATCCACTTACAAAGTGTTAGGTACTCGACTTAATTTAAACACATATCATTCCAGGCGAAACGACCCTTTAGTAGTGTAGCCCAATAAATAAATTCAACCTAAGGGTATTGTAAACAATTCTAGAATAGTTTGATTCGATCTAAGTTATTTTCTCTCGAGTTGTGTTTATATTATAGAGATTTATTTTAAATAATTCTAAATTATAATTCAATGCGATCCGTCGTTTAATTTAATTAACTTTATATTATAAACAGTGTAAACCATAACTCTACATGAAATGTGTACTTACCAAATTGTATACCAGCAATATTTTTATACTATGAACTTTGGCAGTTGACTTACCTAAAAAAAAAAAAACAGAATAATATATAATTCGGTAACACAAACCTTATAGTGTAATATTAAGGACTATAATAGTTTTCACAATAACTATATTAGTTCATAATAAATTATGAATACTCAACTATAAATATTATATTTATAAAATGGAAAAGATTTAAAAATGGTATCACCTTACTAATTTCACACATTTCTAAAACTGCTCGTCAATTAAATTGTAGTTTTATATTGATAACTAATAAAGTGTTTCAGTTTATTTTGGGACCAATGTAGAATGATAAAACAAAACTATATGTATAAGTTCAGATACAATTGTTCAACCGAAACCGAGACATGTAAACTTTACCCAAGGGAAACGTATCGGAAGTCTTAAAACTTCCCAACAGTGATGTAGTTCGGTTTTGTAAGTTATTAGTGTTCCGTTCGATAAATACATAAGTTTTATGATTGTTCAATTTCATATCAAAGTAACGTTAACTCGGTGCGTTAGATAACATGCGGAATATATTTCTTATTAGATAATAATATATTTTAAACGACATACTGACTTATTTCTTCGTGTTCGTAATTGTTCGGCATTTTCGTTTATTTTTAATTGTAAAATTAAGAGTTCACTTGATAATAATAATATATGTATATATAAGAAGCAATGACACTATAGAATACAAGTTTTAATTAAATTTTCGGAATTACCCTATTCATAACTGGTCGCCAAGTGTTGTGTGGAATAATTGTCAGAGACATAGGGAAATGGCGGTCAAAATAAGAGTAAAACGGTAACTGTAAAAGACCACAACATAATAAGTAGAAATGTGGGTGGAGGGCTAGCCAAAAACAGAGAGGGAACAGACGAGTTACGACAGCAATGCGTACAGTGTTATGCACGGTGGCTGCAGCCGGGTCATTAAAAAACCGCGCTCTAGGGTCGCATGTCTCTTAACTGGAGTAAATAAATTTTGTTACACGCAGGCCGGCTATTGTTTTTGTCGGACAAATAATCCTTCGTAAAACGAATGCGACAAAAAACCAGAGCAGTTTACAAGAATCGTTTGCAGCTATACTGTAATAATCAACATTTAACATTAATTTGGGTATTTAAAAAAAAAAATCCTTTATACACTATGTCGATACGCGCGGAGATTTGATTATAAATTTTTATTTTTTGACATTTTCATGTCTTAGCTCTGGCACATAACCGAAAAAAGTGTTACCAAAAAAAACGTTATCAAAAAAACGTAACGAAAAAAGAAATGGGGTTGAAGATGAGGTTGGGGATGGGAATGGGGTTGGGGGTGGAATTAGCTGTGGCAAATAACCGAAAAAAGTGTTACCAAAAAAAGCGTTACGCTGTTATTTGATAAGAGATAAGATATGTTGTACGTTCAACGTTCAAATTAGAACTAAATAATAAATTCAAAATAGTTTAATTCTCTATGTTAAGTTACTTTTGGCCAGATAATAAACACTACAATTTTAGCCAGAAACTTGATTGTACATAATTTTGTAATCTCATTGGCCTTATGCTGTAACTGGAAGCTCCATGTAATTTTTTTTTTAATTATAATTCCACAACTAATCTAAATTTATTCGGTACTTTAACGAGACATGAAAATGTTCTATCGTGGTTGCAGACTCGGCTGAAAAATGGCTGATTTTTTTATTTAGGTTAAGCGAATACATTGAGAGCCTAAAAAAATTGAAATCGATTAGACACAATCGCGATAGTTAGAAATACGTCTTAAGTGTCCCTAAAAATAAATTTCAACTATCCCGCGTTTTATTCTGTAATCATCGTTGCTTGAGTATTTAATTTATTTCCTTAAGACTAATGGCGTTGTTTTAACGCGGGAAACAGTTTTAAACGACAGCGATGGCGGTTCTTCTACAAGGTGACAGAGCTACCTCTAGGTTTATTATTCATAAGAGCTGTTTACATTTTACCGGCAACGTTCAATGTTAACGGCAATTTCACATTATAATTATTGCATATAATTCTGAAGTCAAGAATCGGATGAATATTCATAAATTCCCAATCTATTTCGTCCGATTTCGGCTGCAACTGACTGACGTTTTAATTAATATGCCATTTCAGTTGTGAAGGGGCACGTTGCAAAAAGTATGACTATATTATCTACCTATCTCTCTCCGCATAAATACATCAGTAAACAATATTTGTACTGACATCAAACTGTTATCCGTTGTACCGAAAAGCAATATTATATTTAGATTCAACTATATTACGAATGGAGAAAACACCATAAAAATAACAGCTTTTCTCGGGCCGTTAATCGACATCACGACCTACATTCGCAAAGTACGCGTATCGCATTAAATCCGTTGGAATGTATTTTGCAAAGCTCGTGTGTGTGTGTAATATAATAAAGTCCATAAACGTATAATTATTTAAATCAGTCACCCGCGAAATTCATTCAGGGACTAAATCACCAACATCAATAACGACTTTAAAGATATTATAACGTCGTTGCCGTGTAACGCTTCAAAATTATCGTGTATATATCCCGAAATTACCGTTGTATCGCATTATATATATATATATATACATATTGATTTTCCACTGACTTGCCGTGGAACCGGCACGTTTTCTCCGCACATATTGTATGACGAATTGTTTGCAGAATATTATCAACAAAAATAACCTGACAAATACCCATTTTAAAGCAATGTGTGTCAAATCCCTAAGAGTGTCGTTTAAAAGTTCGGCTCGACTCTCGAGTGCGAGAATCAGATTACGCTTCAGACATATTTTACACCAACAACCCGACCCGTACCCTGCCCACATACCTTACCTCTTGAGTAAAATCTTTACAAATAAGTTGCTGTAACAAGATCAATACACTTATTACCAACGAGGGATATAACTTACGGCGTACAAAAAATCTGATTGGCATAACGATGAAATCTACATACACCGGCATGCGCGCCAAACAAACTTTACCAACCAAATTAATGCATTATGTTAAATAATTAACGAAAACGAAAACGCCATGACGTAGCATTAACAACGTGTCATATTATAGCAGGTCGAATACCATGTCTTACGCGAGAAAAGTATGTAATTTGTTAAAAATATTAATTTTCGTTTCTAAAAAAGTTGACCAGATTTGTTGTGCATACATTTTTACCAACAAATTTTCATTCACACACACATTCGTCCACAATTTCTATGACTAATTTGACAACATACCGTAATAACAGCACCGATGATTATTGCTAACTAAATAATTTCTTTTAAATAATAATTTTACTTTTAATAAGTAAAATAATGAATCGAGAATTTATAAGTAATGTAATCTATTTTTTACAAACATTACATAGGTAATATAATTTAAAACTATTATAAATATAATTTATTCATCTACGTTTTCTACTGATATCATAATACTATACCTGTAGTTTAAATCTGTAACTTAAAACTACTATTTTCACTCCTGATACCTTCCGATATGTCGGACTTTGTTTTCAATTCGTTTCTTACGATATAGGATTTTTTGATTGGAAGCGTATATCTATGTACTCAATAATATATTATCCAATATTTTTAATTCTGGCATAAAAGTGCCATGATGTTTCTAATAAGTCTTGTAATAGCAGCTTCATCACTGAATTGTCTTTATCCTAAATGTACAATGTGCTTCTCTCCGTTGTTGAAATGGGATAAACACCCTTTTACAGAACATCATACTTTACAAAATATCGTATTAAATGCGTTGATAACTCCCATTTCAATATCTGACAAACCCAATTGTGGTCGAAGAATATGCCTCTCTCAAGTAATTGTTAACACAATCAATTCATCAATTTGTTTCAATTTAAAACACCATAATATACCTTCTGTATTTGTTTGCATACAACCAGTTAATAAAAAAAACAAAATTATGTAAAACAATAAGTAAAGAAAACATTTGTTAATATTATTTGCATTTAAACGATTTTTATTGCTGATTAGGCAATTGGACCTATTGGCTTATAGTTATAATTTTATGGACGATCAACTCTTGGTTAAAATAATGACGTAAACATAAAATAATAAGTCCAGAACGTCAGAATAAGCAAATGTAATACAATATACTATAATAATTGGATACAAACCAACTAATTGAACAATAACAACTGTCTGGTTGACTGGAATGTATTGCAAATCTAGTTTCTACTGTTTGCCACCACAGAGCTATTGGTGATATTTCAGAATTGAATGACTCAATTCTAAAACACATACTGTACATCACGGCCTACGGGTAGTTTGGTTTTAAACACTGTGTGTTCAGTTTATTTACGCTCTACTGCCAACCCACATATTTCGCCAGACCACATTGAACGCTGTCCCAAGTCCGATGAACGATTACCCTACAAACCCTCAACCCCGCCCATAGCCTGATAGTTTTATAGACTTTCACAAAAAGGGATGCGTATACGAAAAAAAAATCACAAACCTTTTTTGAAAGCTTAATGCCTTGGGGGCGTCGTTTATCACTAGTAATAAGGTGTTCCCCGGAAAACGTAATAACGTTAATACGGGCAGGCGCGTGGTTAAAAAAAGAAAAACCCAGCACTAAAGAAAAAAATAGCACTACTGTGTCCTAGGACGGTTTTATTATCGCTTCGGCAGAGGAAAAATATAGATATAAAGTTTCCAAAAGCGGAAGGTTTATTGTTGAGCTTAAAACGATACCCATGACGTGCAACGAGATCTTTGTCTAAGAACTAGAATCCTGCAAAAAAAAAAAATCGCTACGTGTACAGCATATGGATACCAAACATTGGGCGTAAAAATGTGTGCACAGCTGAGTCATAAAGTCACAACAGAAGTAGTAAACTTGAGAGTGTATAATGATGTATATTGTATAAGATATTCGTTTATATTTTCCCAGCGTAACATACATACGTTATATCTAAATCAATAGAACTTTCTTTACAGTTAATTAAAAACTAGAAATATCAAAAAATATTAGTACTCCACGTATTTAATTAAGCAAGTTGAATGGTCGCGTTTTTTTAATTTTATTTAGTTAAGTTAATACAAATCAAAACCCAGAATATGACAGTTTTCTGACATAATCTTGAATTGAGTTAATTACATAGAATTGTTCAAGAGTTAAAATGATTAATGTGTCTTAACAATGTTTAATGCTTGATAATAATAAATTAGGCAGTTATAAATAATAATCAATGTTTTTACGAGTAATAAGTACTATAAAACACATTATTATTATGTTTCTATATAGTTTCAATATTTCTTTGCACCTATACATAGTTTAATCATTTTTTCGTAGCACTAACTTTTTATACTTAATTTTTTTAATTAATCGTGAGTATATGCTAATCCCAATTACTGAAAATTAAATGTATTTGAATTGTTACAATATTACAGCAAAATTACGCGAATCGTTGTAACGACGTTGTCTCATAAACTTATTTTTACATAATTAAATTACGCTTTCGAATTGTTCTATTATGGGAATTTGCATGTTGGCAATTTCCTTTTTAGCATAATTTGTACATTGAACAATTAAAGAGTTTAGCTAATGAAACGTATATTTTGGTTTTATTCCCAACTGTCACACATTATAGAATAGTATAGCACTTACCGAGTATGGCTTCTAGAAACAAATTATTTTTTCTTGTACATTAATATTTAAACCATTTTTTTAAGAAAATTTTAAGAGCTTACATTATTGCTTGTTTTACAACAACCGTCTAACGGGATGCAATGATTATTCCTCGTATAAACATTATTTCATGTGTATAAAATGTTTGTATAAAATACGACTATAATATATATTAAATTTGTTTTCGCTCTAGTGACTCGATACACTTGTTTTGTAGAAAGCGACATAAAATATATCGTCGTGTGGATAACCGAGAAATCATTAAATCTCTTTTAACCTAGCTCGGGTCCAAAACGACCCTATTAGATACGGTTTAGCTTCTTTGGTTCATACACATTTTTTCATCTTGTACGGGTTGCTGAGATGCCGAGATAGGAAAAAAAGAGGAATCAAATGAGGCCGACGAGGCAAGGATGGGAAATGGAAAAGCGAAAGGAACCATCATGGAGATATTACAGTTGACCGGTTAATCATTTGGCGATATCGCAGTCATTTGTGACCATGCCAAGGATCGGAGCACTGCACACGTTCGGTAACCGACGTGCTTAGGGTCCTATGCATTTTCAAAACGATATAATATGGTCCATTCCGTCGCTATATATATTTTCCAACCATTTACACTTAGTCCTCAAACGTGTTTTTCGACAAAATCTCAAAAAGGTATTTACCCAGTTTTGCCAATTACTTGATTGAAATATTAATCGTAATGAATCACACTCTTTTTCCTTCAAATTTATCAGTGTTTTCAACAGCCGAAAATCCTGGAAAAAAAGCTATTGAAAACTATTAATTTAATTTTTGTTTAAAGCCAGTTACAATTTATTTCGGGCATAACATATAAAAAAATAAATTATAAATGTTCATATTTAATGTACATCTAATTCACATGTATATATTATAAATTGTTTAATGTTAATAAAATGCATTAATTTTTAACGTCGAGTGCTCTTGAATACTAATGACGTGACACGTGATGTTTATTAAAATTTAAAAGCCAACGAAAAAATCTAGATGGCTTTTTTATCTTATGTTTTAAACGTTGAACGTTATGAATCATAGCTATTTATCTAAATATTACCATTTTAAAGTAATTTTTTAAATCTGACTATAGTATAATATTCAAGCGATTTTTCTTTAGAAGTGTACTTAACAAATACATCAATCAAAATTGTAGTTATTTAATTCATTATTTCAATAAGTTATCACGTTGACAAAAATTTTCAAAATAATTTATATACAGTATACTTTATTCGTACGTATGGCATTAATAATAATATTTACTTAGAGACACAGCTTTATATTGTACAAATATTTAATACTTATAGTAATTTTAATTGGCTTAAGTAGCGTTTTTTTGTAAAACCCGAATTTTCGGATTCCCATCACTATTTGCTGGACATTTTTAATTTTACCAAGACGGCACTCAGGGTATGCAATATTGGTACATTGCTGTGTTCATTATGATAACTTTTTTTTTTTTTTCATATTACCATTACACATTTTGTAGTAATTTTTATTAGTAATCAACTTCTATTAATTAAACTTAAGTTTCATTTCTGTATACATTTTATAATATGTAATGTATTTGCCATGTATAGTTGAACTTAAAAAGTGATATTCTATGACAACATTAAATGTATTTATTTCATCATAATTTATGTCAGCTACTGTAAATATACATAAACGGTAGGATTACTAATAATGAAGGGAATAGGCATTAACAGTATAATTACAATAATTGCATACGGTTCCAATATTTTTACTCATTCTAAGTAGGAGATTAAGTAACATTACTGTTGCTTAATAATGTACGGCCGTAAGATAGTGTGTGTGTGCGCATATCAAAGTGTGTTTGTTTGCTAAGAGCTTAACGAATATAATAAACTTTCGATTGTGGCAGTTTGTAACTCGTTCCCTGGTTTCTCTACACGACAACCGCAACCATTGGTTGTTTTCAACGGTTTTGGGTGTCTTGTTCTCTCTTCCTACATTATACATCTACCGCTATCAGGTGTGCGTGAAAAGAGAGACCGTGTGAATACAAAATTAAGTCCGGATGCCGGAATAAAGTTACTCATGTTTTTCTAATGAGCCGAAACGCTGGCGAAAGAGCTTAACCAACTGCCGGCGGCTGCTTCAGTGGTGAAGAAAACCGAATCATCCAAGCGGATAGTTCGCACATCGTGTGCATTAACCCAGGCGGCAAAGATATAGGTGAATAAGCAGTGTAACGCTAAAATATCGAGACGACTAAAGGAGGAGAATTCTAAGTGAATTGGCGACATTCGGAGGTTAAGAGAGCTATTTTAAAACAGTCATAATATTCGAATGTTATGAACGTTACAGTTCAGAGCTATAGAGGGGTTGTAAGATAAAAAAAAATTAAAATGAGAGACTATGCTGTACTCATGATTCAGCGACATAACTGACTGCGTATATTTGGCTACCGATAAAATTATAAAGAACTGAATAAACAGTAAGACGGTGATCAAAAAAATACTTTTTCCCCACGTGAATTGTATTTTTTGTCTTCCAAAGTCAATATTTAAAACGGAGAAGCGATGTTTTTTGCATTATTGATCAGTTAAAATAACGTATTTATGTTTTAAAAAATATGAAATTTATATGCGCGCTCTGCTGAAAAAATACCTTTTCTTTTGATAAACATTACATGGCTGATGCTGATTTTTGTAATTAAAAAGGAATTTATTTTACTCTAAAACATTGATAAAGAGTTGGCGTGATAAAAATAAGTCGTTTAGTTAACTAGATATGAATGAAAAACATGTATAGTAACACCTACTTAGTATATCATTTCGAAATATAGTAATTTATGCATTAAAAGACTTTAAACAAAATTTTACCATTTTGATAAAATATTTTCCTGAAGATATTATTTTTAATAATATAAAATTACTGGCATTTGAATGCGATTTTATTAAATTTAAAATCAGATAATAATAGCTGTATAAAATTCCACATGAAAATAATTTGTTCATCAATTATTTTATCACGTTCATAGTTCACGCGGGTTTGTAAATTTAATTAATTATTATATGATTTGCCATTGAATCATTTTGATAAGAGGTTTAAATATTTAATACGGTATTAAGTCGTTCAAGAACCTATATATTTTAGGTAACAATTATACTTGTGAAAACCTAATTAATTTAATATGTTTAGACGTGTTTACAGTAGTACGGTTTAAAAAAAAAAGAAAAGACTTATACTATTTTCATTAAACTTTAACAAACAATATTAATTTAAAGGATAATTTTAACAAATGAAACTTAAAATGCTACATTGTTACATGAAAACACGTTTTCATTAAATTAATAAAAAAATGCAAACAAAAAGAAAAATGTACTTAATTAATTTTCTAATTATAATTTAATCAAAACACTATATTGTCACTTTAAATATTAATATTTAAAATTATTCAGTTTTAAATAACTATTTCATAAATAAAAATGAATGGCGACGGAATGATGACCCTTTCCGGATACCGAATCCATCAGGATCATCTCTAAAAGATTCAAACATAAAAATTTTACTAATGTTCATAATAAAATAATTCTTTAGTCATTCTTAAAGCGAACTCGTGAAAAATGAACAATTTAGTTTTATTCATTTTTAATAAAATACATTAAATGTACGGATATATAATTAATATAATATTATATTATTAATTAATAATATTATTGATGTAGATATTTTTGTTTAAATTTTTTTATACTACATATTTAATTAATAAATCGCTAACACGTCTGTTTAGCTTAGACGTATATTTAAAATAATATTTGCGACTGCATCACACTTATCACAAAATATTATTGGTTTAAGAATATCTCACGTCAAATAATGTATTTTTTTCATCTAAACTTAGAGCGAACTCTCTTTTTGACAGCCCTACTCTTTTTTCATTCAGTTACCTACATATGTCATATCAACATCTCTTATGTACATTTTTTTTTAATATAGACTGCAAAAACAAATTTATTGCAAATATTATGCTTGTCAATACCTTCTCTATTTTTTTCTACTGGTTTTCAAATTTATATTAATATAATTTTTGTCAAAATGAAAATTACCTGTCTTATCGTTCATTTTTCTCCTTTGTTATAATATTGTTAGTTTCTGTTGATACTTATTACAATAGCTATTGTTAGTGAAACTAATTTAAAAATTGTAAATACAATAACGTAATTTTTTGTAATATAAATATAATTTTTTTGTACTTAATTTTTTACTAATTCTACTTTATAATACGCTATAAGATTGTGTAGCATACTATTATTTGCACTATCACCCAATTCGATTTATGCAAATATATATTTGTTTTGTTTAAAAATATATTTATTTATTATACATAAGCAATTACAACATTTTTAATTAAAATACCAAAACTCGTGATTGAGTTTGTATTTTATTACACTAGTGTGTTATTTCATTTATGACAACTGTCGAATTTAAAATTGATTGCACCTACCAGTTGTCAATAATTTTTGAATCTCTGTGATTAAAAAGTTTAATTCTTATTAAATAAATAAATTAAAAAATATATAACAACAAAAGTATTTAAAAGATTATTTATTTTCTAAGATATCTAATTGGACAAAAAAAACCATAGATAAATTAACTCTTAGTTCTTTTAATAGAATATAACTCTCATATATTTATTCTAGGCCGGTTCCAACAGTTGGCAAACAACGTGTTTATTTTGAAATTCTATTTGAAATCAAATTCTAATTTTGATCATAAATAGTCCAGTAAATTGTTCCCACCTTAGTCGACTCACGTTGAAAAAACTTAAATTTTTAAATTTGTTGGTCCTTTATTTAATTGTTTTCATACTAAATTTTATGAGTTTGAAATTGAAGTATAAGTTTAAAAAAGTTCTGCCAACGATATCAAATATTGTTGTTATATATTATTCTACAAATTTTGAGCTCTTCTTGAACTCTGAATTAGATAATCGGGAGTGACAAAATCGAGCGTATGTACGTATACACTCTGTGCGTGTCAACAACTGCAGGAGAAGGGTGTTTGCTTAGCAATCTCATAATAAAGGGAACCCGTGTTTGCATCAGTTTTGAACAATATTTACACTTGACAAGGGAACCTTAGATGCATAAAAACTAATAGAAAGAGAGTGGCAGCTGTTTGGGAAAAATATTGCCTGATATATACATATATACGTTTACATGTAATTCGTTTCGAGCGTGGTGAGTGCCAAAAAAGGAAAAATCCTATTTAAAAATACAGCTGCATGGTAGTATTATTGTGGTAAGACAGTTTACAAATACAGTGTAAAACAAATACTAATAGAGCTTTATACACTGATAAACTAATACTGTTTTTGTATAACAATATTATTGCAACACGTACGTTTTAAAAAATGTTGAATGACAAACTAAATAATCAAAAATCTTACACAGTCTCATAACGAACGTCCACAGAAAAAAACGTTGTGTGTTTCATTAAATGTCATACTGTTTGTTTTTAAAAATGCGAAACTTTCGGAATTTCTTAGTCATGCAAATGAAACATTGTTAAAATATTAAAACAAATAAAATATGTATCTAAGTAACACGGTTAGTGTAGTAGTTACTACATACATGCATACACAATTTTCCCACAGGTATACAGTGCTCTAGTGCTAGTGTCATTCCGAGGGACTCCATAGGGCCCCGTTATTTCTTCTTTTTCATAATATATACATACATACATGTTTTTATATTTTATTTTAGTATAAAAAGCTTTTTGCTGTACGGCTATTTTTTTTTATATCACAGTGAATTGTCATTGACTATAAAATGGACAAAACATTTTCTTATATTATGTGTAAACCGCCCCTGTCTTGCTCAGCCTCCTTTCAACACTTTTAACCCAGTAGATACATTTTATATGCATGGTACATGGTGGATTTCAGTTAACTTACTGATGCATTACACTTTAAATATTTAACGAAACGCTTTGAAGTCAAATACACCGTATAGAGCGTTGTACACAGTAGAAAAGCTGAAATTTAATTTTAGAAACTCACGTTGTAGGCACACTGCCATAAGGTGAACCGAGATTAATGGACCATAAGATGCCAGTTGAATAATGCACCACAACATAGACGATAAATATATATGTATAATATTAAAAACACACGCCCACAGAAGTATATATATACTGTTTATTTACATATATTAAGTATTTTTTTTTATAAATCAGACCTCCAAAACCAACCATTACATTATATTAACTTTTGAGTATGCGTTGTTGTTAGGAAGTTTTAGAAATATGTATACACGCACACAATAATTCACCGTGTTTACTGTTAACAACCCATGCTGGCTCAAAAACAATCGATAGATCATTTTTTTGTTTTACTTGACATTGAGTTTGAATATATTATTTAAAAAACACGGACGCATTTAATGTTTTTAGCGGTAAAAAGTCTATTATATATATGGGGAATGGATGTAGTGAACACGTGTTTACTTGAAATGCAATACCAAAATCAAGAGTATCCATAAGGAAAGAGGCGACGGATATCATTCTCTCACTAAGATTTATCATTTTTTTATCAAATGACAATCAAATTCGACCAAGATATTCGTGATGAATGTTTAGGTCAGCTGGTCTATTGTTTATACTATTATACTTGAAACAAACAGCGTTATTTTTTTTACTCTATGTTAAAGTCGTGTTAGGTATTTGAGTAGTTATACACACAAATTATATTTAAGTCATAATAAATTAAAATATTTTAAATTTTAACAATATTTGAACAACAAAAATGTTCAATAAACCATTCAAGGGAAAAAAGTTTTAACTTTTTTATTTAAGTACAAAAACAAGTATTTGTGTTTGTTCTTAGTTACTTTTTTTTTATTATTATTTAAAAAGTATTTAAAATATTTTTTAAAAAATGCATTTTTATACTGTTTTTTAAATTAAATTTAAAAATCATTTTTTATAAGATTGAAGGTTGGTTATTTATAAATAGATTTATGTTGAGATTAATCTAGCACCCCTCTGAACTGAAGTTTCTGCAGACACCTCTGCACAAAAAATGTGTTCAAATTTAAAGTAAATTAGTTTTGATAGTAGTTAATAATATTGAGAATTTTCGTAAAATGGGCTATCTATTTACTGGTAATCGGTCCAATGCCTAAGTTATGGAAAAACAGGGAGCACAACTCTGTCATCGGTACATTTAAAAAAAGTGTCGTCGGGGATTATACATCGGTTGGGGTAACGCGATAACGAGTAAATACATCTTCACCCTAAGCTTTCGATTCGCTTTCGTATAATAATTTCATTTTGACCTATCCAGATTATGCATAGTGGTCACAGTGCTATAAACTGTAAATAGGATTTTCCTTTGGTGTCGTAAAACCTGGGTCAGATTTATCCGAATGTAAAAATATATGAGGAAAGGACAAAAAAAGGGAATAGTCGTAAAAATGGTGCGAAAGCTTTACGTATTTATTTATTTATTTTTTTTAAAGATGGTTTCCACAGGATAAGGGGAAGTCGAAATTGAAAAAATAGCTGTTATGAACCGCGACGGGTCAGGTCTCAAGGCGACCTTTCCCGGAGCTCGGCATTTGACCGGACATCCCTATAAACTGTGTAGCCTTTTAGAAACAAAAACACCATCTAAAATGTCGCGCTTCTGTGTCCTTTACGAACGTGCCGTTTTTTTTCCCTACGTTTGTTAAATGTTTGACCGTTTATTATCAACTTCCTTTCACAGCAATTTAATAACGCACAAGTTCGTTCAGACGGCCAAGTTTTAGTTCAACTTAAAAACAACACAATTGAGCCAACGTACACGATAGTCCTTTACCCCGTTCACAGATCACAACTTAACTAAATTTATTGAACATTTGCCGCAGATATTTTACAAATTAAAACAATTTTCAACCATATAGTTAACAACAATACAATAATATTGAATAGGTTTATATCATTCATATTACAGTAGTGTACTGAGTGTCATTTAGTTTAATTTTGATAATTTGTTTTATGTTAATTTGCATTTAAAGAAGTATAAAAAGGGTAAATTGTTGGAAATCAGAGAGGGGGCTAATTTTCCCCCCAAAACAATTATTGTAAGTCTAATAAATATTGTATAGTTTTATGCATACATTATATTATTTTATAATATAGAAATTCGGTTGAAACAATTTCAATGCTTCTCTTCTAAAATTGAGAAAACCTTTGAAAGTACAAACTACTTTTTCCAAGTATTAAACTTTGATACTCTATAAATTTATATAAGAAAAATTGTTTTGAGAGTATTCGCTGGGTATTGCTCGATGCCTTTATCAAACAGCTGTCAAAAACTAGAAAACAACCGCAGCCGTCCACCTTGAAAGAGATGAAGTTTTAGAATTTAAGGTCTAAGAATTCATACATATTTGATACTACTAAAGGCAGATTTAATATTATGTAGGGACGCATAAATTGTTCGGAGCTTAATGAATTTTTATTCGAAATGTGCGCATGTTTAATACTGTTAATTAATCAAATGTAATAATCAATATGTTTTTTATATAAAAGTAGATCAAAGATGTAAGTTAATAAATATGTAATTTTACAGGCATTTTTAACTTATGTCGAAATAAACTGAAATAAGTATATTATTTCAGTCAATTTCGACGAATTACAATATTTTCATAATAGTCATAATTCTTTATTATTATAAGTTTTTATATATTTATACTTTTACAACTGTAAATCCTTAATGGTTTTTGTTTTTGCAAATAAAACTTTTTACAACAAATTGCTCTCACTCTGATTTATGGTTAGTTGTTCGTGAAATGTGTTTGGAATTGACATTTCGTTTTAATGTTTAAAAATTTCATCAGTAATTATTTTTAATTAATTTTTTCTTTAACCAGCTGTTATTTATTTGTACCACTAATAATGTAAATTTTATAATTTTAATGTGTTCATATAATAATATTGTAAACCGATTTTTAACACTTTTTTATTTCCTTATCTGGTGTGTAATTATTCTGAAATTGCTTAACACTTAAAGACGGAAATCTCCTTTGAAGGCTTTGACAAGTTAATATATTATTTGACTGACTAAACTTTAATGAGGAATTTGGCATACCGATGCATTATTAGAGGACGAAAAACTTTTATTATTACCAAGGGAGCGTTCAACGCAGTCACTTTAAATTACTATTCTTTTTGCAGAAACAAAAAAAAAAAGCAATAAACATAAAAGAACTGTCAAACAATTAGATGCGACACAACGCGTAGAACAAAAATCAGTAACGCGAATAATAAGGCAAAATCAAATTGGAGATTTCAGCTGTATTGTTTAGTTAGTCTTTCCCATTACAACTTAAGCAAACAACGCAACGAGCGGATTGATTTTAAATAATACCCATAGTTCTGCGAACGGTTTTTTACTACATTTTATTCTCTCTCGTTTGTTTAAACAACAGCCGTGAAGCTAATGAAAATAAAAGATTTCGATAAACCAATACGGCGTTCGCGGACCCACAAAAAAACATTATCATAAATAATTTTGGCGAGTAAGTAAACCTTCGTAACGTCACGTCTGTAAATTCCGATATAGAAGCGAAAAAAAATAAATATCCAAAGATAACCGAGCGCACTAGATATTATGTTTTTTATTATACAAAAAAAACAATATAGTCTAGATTCTGGTAGTTCAGAACGCTTAAGTATACGGTTATCGTCAAAATCACGGCTATCGCTCAGACGACCGCAGCAGCAGCAGTGTAGTAGATAAGACACATTGCCGTTTGATTGTTTAAATTTTCAACAGACGGGCGATAAAAGTAATGAACACATGAGATGTCGTGTTACGGTCGGGTGAAAAAGCTGTAAAAATATATACATACATATCCCGTCGTGGTCGGTGTCTCGCGTGTGAGTGCTGCACGGAAGGCGAACAATGTAGTTTAGATCGGCTGGCGGCGACAGGGTCGACAGGCGCGGCGGCCGCTGATGATCAAAAAGAGTGCACTCGAAAAAAGTCGTTGAGACTATTCTCTCTCGAAGGGGTTAGAAATTAATTTCTCTCGGGTTCAAAATAGTCGTTTCGGAAAAACATGTCGACGAAGTATAGATGTCTTTTGGCGATTGAACACGAATCCCCGTACTGTGCAGATACACGCACGGCTATAAGTGCACAAGAGCACGGGCCGAGCACACACGACCGCTGACGGTTTTCACTGTGTCGTCGAAATTTCATCCAACCTCAGTCGTCCACCGACAACTCAGGCCCACCCCGAATCGATTATGATAACGGTTTTTTAAATTTAAATTTAAAAAAAATCAAATTTCTATTCCCCTGTCTCCGAAAACGTAGACACACACACACACACACACGTAGAGTTGGTTACCGCCGAGAAGACAAATAATCGTTTATGCCGTGTTTGCAGATAGCGCAATTCCCCCCGGTAGGTCGCTAAACCACTGTTACGATTCACACACTCAAAACTTAATTAACTTTGCAGGTCGTCGGCCCAGACTCGTTTCGCGTGCTCCCTGATATTGTTAACTATATGGCATTATCATAACGTGGTCGCAAATCGGAAGGCTCACCGTGTTTATCGTATTTTGTATTTTATTTCACCGTTGTCAGTCGTCTTTGTTTACATACTTTACAGTGCCTACTTAACAATAATTTGCCTTTTTAATCGATAACGTTATAAATTCTTCGAGCGAGGCAAAATGACGATACACCGACAATTTAGATTATTATGCTTTGTATGTAAGCCGCCATTTGAGATGCTTAGTAAAGATCATCGTGAAAAAAATCAATACTACCACCGGTTAAAAGAAAATTTTTTTTTTATCCAACACCACATAAATTCTACGTGTTTAGAGACGGCAGGGGGGGGGGTCTAAAAATTTAAATACGCAAACACAACTATGAGTATATTTAAGTATTCACGGGTATGAGCCCTTAAATACTGTACAAATAATAATAATAATAGTAACAATACATAATTTCAATTAACGCATAAAACGTTTCATCTTTATTCAAAATGTTATTTTAATGTGATTGATGAGTTCAAAGGTAAATTTCAACTATAAATGATAATATTACTACATATTTTGTTCTTAAATAATTACCTCACCTTCCGTGACTTTTGGATCCATTTTCATTTTGTATCAGATTGTTCCAAGAACAGACCTCACTCAGTAATAATTAATCAATGTTAAACAAACACTGCGAGTAAATAACAAATAATTTTGCTTAAAATATTGCGCAATTGATTACTTTGAAAATCACAAAACAATCAATATAATGTAAATGTTTAACTTTCGACTGTTTTTAATTTACTATACTTGTATAGTACAAGTATTTTTACAAAAAAAATGCGATTTAAAATAAATAAAGATTAGTGTTTTTAAATTGGAAGTTAAGTTCACAAACAAACACAATTATACAATAGAAACAACGCTGGTTTTTTAAGTATACTGTAAAAATAATGAATTAAATCCATAAATGGCTGACGATACAAGCGTGGAGTCCTTTTTTTTAACTATGTACAAAAACATCTGTCATCCGATCAAGTTGCCACAGTAAAAAAAAAAATACTATTTTTGTAACTTTCGACATTTATTTAGTTTTATTATTGCATTTTTAGCATTCCAAAATCCAATAATAAATGTAATAAGTACAAAGTTACATTTCCGTATCTATAGTAGGTGTTATATATTTTTTACACTGTATAACCATTAGTATGATCCAACCGATCACCAGACATCATCTTTAATTCTACTTAGTTACTTCCCCAGTAATTGATAAACGATGTAAAAATGGATACAGGTAAGAAGTAGTGTTAGTAAAACTTCATCTTTATCTTTAATAACTAATAAGAATACTCTAAAAAATAAACAAGAATTGGGTTTTTTTTTTAAGCGAATAACTTCTTCAAAATTCTTTATGATCAATTCAAACAGAAAGAAAATTACATACTTCCAAAGTCAATGGTTCAATTCTCCAATGTACTTATATTCCAGAAGTTTAGGTACAAATAGATTTCCTATTGAGCGGTTATCCTGAGGTTTTATGGACAACATAAAGAAAATTTACGACAAAAAATAAACTTTCACCAAATTGTTCTATATATTTTATTCGATTGAGTGTAACCCTTTGAACTTCTGTTAAACGATTCTTCATTCCACTAGAAACATTTTTTCAAGTCGGAATTGAACAAGCTAAAATAATTCACGAGGGTTCACACATTTTTATAGATGGATTTCAATGTTGTATGCGTATCAGAATTAAGTAATATGCATGTATAAGTATAAATAGAATATACAATTAATTATAGTACAATGAATACATTAATTTATTTAATTATTATACCACGCGTAACTTCATTCGTAGCAAGTGATTAAAATATGTGTTATAAATGAACGAGTAAATAATCACTATCCTCGCAATATTATTATTAGATATCATAAGTAGTTATTTGTGTAAACCAAACACTTAGTTCACAAATATTAATTTACTTGGCCGTTATACGTTTGATTAATAACGTACGCGTCGAGTCCGACGGTTTGTGCATAAACAAGATATCTGTGTATTTATATATATATATATATATATATATATATACATAAAACGTACGTATGGGCCCACCATAACCGCTTGCTGGTACATCAGTTGTGGTCTAAATAATATGAGCGAATGGAATAGAAGCAAGGGGAATAAGGAATAGGTGAGTTTAGCCTCCCTCTATGCGATGGCGAAGAACGATAGTACTAATTTGTTTGGCGAAGTGGTCTTGGGAACCTTCAAGCCGTGCGTCTGACAGTCGAAATAAACCTGAGCCCCCGCCCCCCTCCTCCGCGTCGACCAAAACCTTCTAGTCTCACCCGCTACTTCCTTCGAGTATTCTCTTATTACCACACAAGCCCGCGAGACATCTACACGTATGATGTGCTGTCCCCGTACATAATATGTTATTCTGCTACATTTCGATAATACATGATTTAATGGAACACGCATGCATCAACGTTAAACTACGTCGGTGGGTTGACAACTACTTGGAATGCATATTATAATACCGCCATAGAAGTAT
Organism: Adelges cooleyi; assembly: GCF_023614345.1. NCBI lineage: Eukaryota > Metazoa > Arthropoda > Insecta > Hemiptera > Adelgidae > Adelges > Adelges cooleyi. The sequence continues at coordinate 5,301,624 of NW_026095751.1, forward strand.
CACAGCGACGATCTAATGTATCCTTGCTGAAAATTAGATCAATACACGTTTTTATTTTTTAACCCCGAATAAATTGCTCGTTTAAAGTGGAAAATCTAACAATCAAAATACAGTTCTCACTAGGCGACTGCAAGACCAAAGCACTTTCAAGAAATTCCAGATGGTGAAGTAGTCAGTAGAAAAGGGTGGTTCTGTATCAACGGTACGAGAAAATGTATCATGTACCTATAAATAAAACAAGTTGACACTTGATACATTATATAAGTTAAATTGGTTACCCCATAATTAACGTAAGTTACATTTACTAATTACTCATAAGCTGGATAAACGTCAAGAAAAAAATATGTTGTGAATTAGAATTATTTAATAGTTGTAACAAGTATTTTGTATCTGTATCGAAAAAAAAAAACCATAACTCATGTTTAACTCAAACAATATAAAATCATATAAACAATTATATACTTATATATACATACACTTAATTCAGTGTTGTGGAAATGCAGTTTATCATTTAGTCAGGGTTAGCTGTAAGTACAAAACATCTTGCTGAAACGCCTCACCATTGAAAAGATATTATGCTATGGGAGTTTGAAGAAAAGGCGGAACGAGATTAGCGGTCTACCGCGAAATACGTTAGTTGCTTATGGTCGAAATAAGTCAATTTGATTACGTTAGTATGATTACGACTAAAGCCATTTAGGGTTTTCACATTGGAAACCTAAGTTCTACAATCTTACTTAATCTTTCATGCGAGTCTATGTAGATTATATACATATACACACCCAAAAGCATTTCGATGTCGAAGGGTTCAACCTATCCATTAAATACGGTATTAATATCAAATCTATTCACGAAAACTCCATAACGTTCATTGGAACCTATCGAGTCGTAACATACGTTTAAATGTGAGTTTCAAACAAATTTACTCAACCCAATTTTTTAGCATACAATAAATCAAGGAGTCAGTAAACTAAAAATTAAACTATAATAAATTTCTATTTATAGAAATATACAAATATTTATATGTATTAAACTCTAGCATTTTCTATCATTATTTTGCATACAAATGTATAGCGTATAGTATATTTTATATACATACATGAAAAATAATAATCCTAATAAAAATTATGAACACCCATTGATTGAACAGTCTAATATTGTATTGTACTTATCCGCTATAGCAAAATAATTTTAATGTTTTTTAAATGTCAAAAATATTTTTAATACTTTACTTATCATATTTTAATATACATTTCAATATTATTAAAATATAGAAAATATTATCATAGTATTTAAAATATAAATAAAACATTAAAAATATATTCTCATACTACTTATACAACAATTTGTAAATATTAAGTTTTAAACATTAAATATCCTGGCAAAACATGGTTTGAAAATAATTAAAAGATATAACTTGACAAATTTATTTTAAAACATTAAAACTGTATTACTGTAACGAATACAAAATACGATTTTTTAAATCTGGAATATTGAAGCCTATCGGTTGGTTAATACATATTGTTAATAATAAACACGTCTAGAGAGTAGAGTTCAATAGATATCAATAGGTGGTGATATTTTTTACAAGGATTATCATTTTACATATTTGTAGGTATGTAAAACATACTACAACATGCTATACATTTATATAGCTTGTAAATTAATGATAATACATTTTTCGCTGTATAAGTTTACTGAAAACGAAAACTTTATAATTCCACTTATTTATCGGATATTATTGATGCGCTTCGATGCTTTTCAAAGAATAATAACTGTGTTATGAAACCACTAAATATAATACATAAACACAATTAATGGACCGTTTGGTCTAACGTCAATTCCACTTAAAACCATCAACATAGACGTTTGACCTAAGCCCGTATAATATGTTACATAATTTGATTCTCAATAACACCGAGGTAGTCCGCATTTTTGGCTTCTATTTTTAGCCGGTAAAGTTTTGGTCGTAAATAAAACGTGCCTAGGAAATGATAAAGCTCTTGGCATTTTTCTAATGTCAGATAAATTTCATACATTTGTCTGTCTGTCTATTTTGGCGAGAAGTAAATGAGTTTTGCTTCTTAAAAAGTGGCGCCCTACGTCTATGGACAGAATAGAAAACGAAGGTGAACATACACCATGCGTAGTATAATAATAAAAAAAGTGAATAAAATATATTTCCAACAGTGTCGGTTGTAAGCATATCTGCGTAATAAAATAACGTGGACAAGAAGGCATAAAATATTATATCGATTTCTATTGTGTAAAATAGGACGTTATTCGATAGGAGATTGATGACCTTGTCAATAATTGACGTTTGTCTTCTTATGCTTTTATTTTTCACCCATTTTAAGCATACCGCTTTTATACCATATTTTGCATTTTACAAACAAAATAAGATAATACGGAATTTAAAATTGTGCTAAGATTTCGTTCAAAATTCAAACAGCCGGTGTTGGCAACACAATGTAAAATAAAAAAATCCCGGTCTCGCAATGAATGTATTACCATACAGTTAATTATAGAAATTACTATTAATTATATTGATTGTTATATACTCATTTAAACTATAGACCGTAAGTGCTATACGGTAAAAATTTGCTTTCATTACTTCATTAACTATAGTAGATGTACACGAATGTATATAAAACAAACAATTATTTTAAAAACGATAGCAAAAAATGTATAAAACACCACATGTTGCGTTGTATCAACACATAAAAATGTATTAATTAAATTCAATTTCAACCGATTGTATGAAACGCATCGGTTATTACTAAATATAGCATAATATTTTATAAGATTATGTTATGTAATATAAAATTACTTTTTCCATAGCCTAGTTCTGTAATGTTTTATTTATTATGTATATAATTAGTTTTTATTCTACACATTTTTAAAGTATAGAATTTGTTTGGTATTTTTCAATAATTTATTAAAAATTAGCGAATTAAGATATCGAAAACTTAAATAATTAAATACAGATAGAGATCTTCTTTATTTTTTGTGAAAATTCTGTGGTCTTATAACAGTTTCAAGATATTTTGGTTTTAGAAAAACTAATTTTATGGGGAAAAATTTAATTTTTTTATAGAAATGATTGTGTAATCTGACGAAAGAAACAATAAAGAGTTTGTTTTCTTTATGTATAAGTATATACTTTAGTTTAAGCTCTAAATTACGATATTGCGAAAAAATGCGAAAACCGAATTCCTTAAGGATTAATAAATAGGTAGAAAGCGCGCTTTTAAAAACTGCAAGTAATATACACTCATATAATTTTGCTCCTGAACAGATAACTTTTAATATTATTTTTGTTACAATAAATAATAGTGTGCCAGTTACAAGTTACAGCCAAGTGTTGTAATATAATAGCTACTCAGTATTATCCAACCAATTTATAAGCAACATGCTAACATGGAAGCCGTTATTTTTTCACGAGGACTTGGGAAACAATAAGTACGTATGGTTAGCACAATGGTAAGTATCATATTTCAAGGTTAAAATATGAAATGTCACATTTGAAAATGAGGAACCTACAATAAAAGTAATACTACACTTACAAAATATAAGTAGCATTAAAATGTTTATTTTATTGCAGATACATGTAATGACCAAAAGTAACTTATTATATATCAAACAAACCTATATAGAAATGTACTCACAATAAATGATAATTTATTGTACGAATAGATACATAGTAATTAAATATAATATGGTAATTAAAGCCGTATCCTCAATAGCAATTCGCATTATTCTAATACTGGCTAATTACTACGGGAAAAAAGAACAAAAAAAAAGGTTACAAAAACCCACAACTAAATGATTTAATGTTGAAATTAACATGAAATATTAACTCAAGGGATTGACCTTTCAATTAGTCTCCGAAAGACCATTAACAATTCCCTACAGCTGACTCGTCTGTCAGCCAAAGCAAACAGACATTTTAAAACGTTACATAATCAATTCAAATATTCTAATTTTACAAAGTAAAATGATCAAAATTAAAAAAAAAAACAATGTACGTTGTGCTTTTTTGATACGTTTTTTACTTCACGTATTATGTGGGCAACATAAAACTCTAAGCAAGCCTTGAATCTCAGCTACTAGTCTTTAATAATAATCGAGCATATTTTAAAATCACCAGCATTTTGGGTGCAATTAATAAACACAATGTAAAGAATAAAGAAGAAAAATGTTCCTCTCGGGGTAGGTAAAACAGAAAACACATCAAAGACTTCATATTTAGTACCAGAAACTTTAACAAGCTGCTTGCGATCGCTCAATTGAGAACTAAACTAGGATAATAAAGGTTCACCAAACTTGGAACTCTCTAACATTTTCATTAGTACTCTTCAACGATATACCCTATCAAATTCTTTGTACTTAAATCTAAGTACAGAAAGTAAACTTGATCACGACTTACAAAAGCATCGGACGCATAATTCGCTAACAGCAAAGGATAGCCGGTCATTGATCGACGAGGGAGCAAGTCTAATGTTGCTCTAAAGAGTCTGCAGATTCAACGAACCTTCTTGAAAACTTCTTCGACATTAATTTACTTGTGTAAAAGTAAACAATGCGGAAAATTGGTAATTGGAAAAATCAATGGACCGTGCCATGCTGTACGGTGACAACCGTCAGTGACATAAGAATATGATATATAAGTGTGCCAAGCGTACAGTCCATCGACTAGGATCGACGATAAATTACTGGATGCAAATTGAATGACAAAACCGGTTAATTATACTACTAGGTATTTTTTTTTTTATTTGCGTTTTTTTTTCAATTCCCATCGATTTGACCGTTTGTGCTATATGTCGGCAGAGGAGTACAAATCTAATATACATTAAACTCGCAGCCCTTCAAAGCGGAATTAAAGGCCGAGGATACGCACATAAAAAATCCGATAACATATAAACGCACATACTCGTACATGCATACCTAATATTCATATGGAAAATTATTCCCAGCTCAGTGATCCGTTATTGTGGATGTGGAAATCGAGAGATGGGTGGGAGAAGGAGAAGGCAGAATAAGTAATGCCTTTTAACCCTCTTTGCAGTGTGTCATAACATCGATAACATCAGAGGGAAAAAACGGAATTTCTTTTGGCCGAGAGTCGTTGCACTACAACAGCCACTGTTTTCCGTCGAACGCATTATAAATACACACATGTACTTTGAAAAGCGAGCTAAAGTGTGTGTGTGGGGGGAGGGAGCATTGCTTTCCGACGTGGATACTAATATTATAAGTATTATGTACATATATATTTTTTTTTTTTTATTCGGTCCGTTGCAATTAGATTGATTCATACCGATTCTAGGGTCTATTAAAAAAAAAATATGTCGCAAAAAAATATTTTTCTTATTTTTTCTTCTGTCGTTTTGTGCACATTATAAATGAAATTATAAAAAAAAAAAAAAAGTACTAAGCGTCGTTAATGTAAAACAACAACAACAACAGTAACAAAAATCGTAAAATGGGGCAGTAAAATAATAATTATAACGCTTAAAATCAAACCGCTGCACGGTAATGTTTGTTTGCAAATTACAATAACTAATTAAACCTATTCTGAAATAATACGCGGAACGTCTGCCCGTTGAAATTTGTTTGTACTCGACTTGGTCGGTGTTATCATTTTGAAGTAATAATAATGAAAGTGCGGTTTTGCGCGCGGCGGTGAAGTTTTTATGGTCAAGTACGAACATTTAGGCTGTCTAAAAGCTTTCGAACGCGATTTTTCTTGTTTTATAAGCCAATTCAAAACGAACCAGCGTTGTTTTTAAACGGTTATTGCGTCGACCCTAACACAACAGCTATACGGTGGTACGGCAATGAAATCCGAATAGTTATAATTTTAATCGCACCGTCTAATGTGTAATAGTATTTTTTTTTTTATTAAAGGCGATTATAAAATTAGGCCTGCTTCCGATTCTCGGCATAATAATATTGTTCGGTCTGATTTTTCAGAGCTCCAGAAAAAGGAAAACTGCGTGAAGTATATATTATATAAAAAAAAAAAAAAATTAGAAACGGACGATTTGCCTACGCCATAAACTATGTAGAGTGTACATAAAATTACCTACATAATATTATAATATTTATGACCGTTGCGCCGAGTACGATTTAAATTTCGGGACCTGGCGTTTCCGAAACACAGACAGAGTTATGGTCTTTTTTGATACTACAGCCGTGCACCACTACGCCGCCCCGTTAACCTGACAATTGCCCTTTTCTAACCGGATTTGCGAGGGTCGAACACTTGCCGCTAATTGAAATCGGCTCGTTCCCCGGTAATAACTACCGATTTATAACCATTGTTTGCGGATCAAACAATTGGAGGTATTTATCGACGGCAGCCGGACGATTCGGTACGAATAATTAAAAACTAATGCGCCGTAAAATAGAAAACATACACACACACACACAAATAATAATACATATTATAATGATAATCACACAACAGGAGAATAATTGGTCGGTCCCGAATGCTGTTTAATCGGCGATTTTCAGTTGTTGTTGTTGCAATATGTATAATGTTGTTTACTTCCGAGAAAGAAGGTATTTTAAACCGAATTATCGTGTTATAAACTTCTCGAAAATAGCTGGTGTAATCATCTTTTTAGCGGACGGGTAATGATTTTAATACAACATTTTCTTTTCGCCATTACCCCGCTCAAACGACCCGCCGCACAGCTCGGCGTGTACAAAGCCATAATTTAAATTACATTCTATTATGTAAACTTTTGCCGGATTTGTTTAGCCCCGATGGCTTTTGCCGAAACTTCCTTCGCGGATAATGTTTTTCTTTTGCACGAAAGAATATCCCGTGATATTTCATTGGCCATACAGTGCCGTGGGTTAATAACTTACAGAAACCAATACAAGCGTTTCTTTTTTTTTCCCCCATCAAAAGTTGTCCTCATAAGATATTCGAAATCCGTATGGGCAAACTTTGCGGAAGACGAGGTAAACCGTCTAGAAAAAAAGAAAAAAAAGAAGAGGTAAATGTATTATACGAGTATACCTACACCGAATACTAACGCCATATCGAATTCCCGAACTAAAAACCGGACAAATGAACCCGAACTTATTAGCATCCAGATTCGGCGGGGAAAGTTTTTACGCTGTCAAGAAAAAATGGCGTTTCGTTCTGCACAAAACTCGATAAATATACGAATATAATATAAAATGAAATAAAAAAATAAGAAAACTTCAAATACAGACAACCAGAGGCGACACCAAACCTTTCAACTTTTAATTTTCATACCGTTAACCAACTTTTTCACGATTATTATTAATTTTTTTTTTTCTTTTGGGGAACACATTGAACATTTTATTTATGCTTCAACCGTTGTGATTTAAAAAATTATTTTTTTTAGTTTATATATTCAATTATCCGTACTTTCAGAAATGAAAAAGTTAAGAACCAATTTCCATATTATTCAAATGATTTTTACGGTTCAACATTATACGTATAATTTTTGTTTTTTTTTTTTTTACTAATCTTTAAGAACTCTGAACTAGGTCGATATGTATCAACTATTCCAAGTTTCAACGATACTTGGATACAAAAATATACATCAAGTGTCATAATATATCTTCAATTTATTAGTACATTTAAAGTATAAATTTATATACATAGGTATACAAATATTAATACACCTACCAAGTATCAATTAAAACATCTTGGTACATAAACTATAAAAAAATTGATTAAGTTAAATCATTATTTATAACGTGTTTTATGTTTACTAGTATTATATTGCCAATAATTTATTAGCTGGAATATCGGTATCAATAATTTCACAAACTTAAATATTTCAATCAAATTTTAAAAATACTTTTTTTAAATTAAGCACTTTTTTACAATTGACTTAACTGAATCAAATATTATCAGTTGTGATCTATAATTAAAATTTTTAAAATACATACTTAATTATATACTTGAAGAGTTATCTTTTTTAAAATTTAACTTTTAAATTCTGTAAATTATACGACGGACATTCGACATTATTTTTTTGTAAGTGTTACTAATATTTTTAATATCGATGAAAATCATCGTGGACCGTATTCGTAGTACATATAAACTCATTTTAACTGTATTTTTCATCGTTTCGAAATATTATATTGATAAATTCACAAAAATAAATACCATACAATTTTAAAATCTCGTTTATTAGTGTAAAAATGATAGGCGCGTAGCAGAAGAATCAACTAAACGCTTGATGTAAATACACGTGCTAAGCATCTTGTATTTGTATAAGAGAAAAACATATTTAATTTCTTTATGACATCTTACAATAATCATTAACAATTTGTCAATGAATTACATTTTTTTTGTAATCCATACAACATACTAACATTACTATCGGCTTTTCGCGACGACGCTGGGTAGAACAAAGTGATTTTTGTTCCCGTCCAATGCACAGATACGACATAATAATGTTGATAAAATAACACCTACCCGGCAAAATCATTAACTCATACAACAATATCGTCATATCGGAGACCTGAATGTTTGGACAGTGACAGCTTGTGTTGTTTACGCGGTATTGTGAGCCGTTGCCGTACGTTTACGTTATTAACTATTCAAAAGTTTCACAAGTCGTTTGCAACGCATTAATAGACGAAACGGCAAAAGTAACAACGAAAATCGTGCTTAGAACGATATTGTTGTAATAGTATAATATAATGCTTAGGTTATGCTCAGCGTGGGGGCGCGTATAGTTTTAATTCGGTATGTACATAACTCGAATATGGAAACGATAAAAAAAAAAAAAAAACCAAAAAACTTGTCTGTGTTATTTTTTATTTGTTTAACAAAAAAAAAAAAAATGTACAAAAATCTGCTTTTACTAAACAGAAGAGTCTTGCGTGATTAATGCGTATAAAACAAGGTTGTGCCGTGCCTTTATAATAGCATTGGTGTCAGCCATTGCCCACCTGACGTAATTACACTCGAATTTAGGGGGAAAACACGTAAATCCCTTCACCTGGGTGGGGGGGGGGGGTGCGTTAGCCATAGTCGCGTTTGGACGATTTCGGGGGCGTAAGGGACCAGAATCTGGGTTTATCGCTCAGCGGACTAATTAAAAAAAAAATAAACAAACAAAAAAACAAAAAGTAAATCCGAAAGCAATAATAAATCACGGGTTAACGCGTCGTCGCGTCGACCGGCGTCTACTAAACGGACGTTGGTTAATTTTGGTAAGTCTAAACACACAATGGACGCGACCCGTGTTTGGGACTTCAATTTTCAGCTGTATAAGCGCGTATACGTACCCCGCGGGTCACACAACATAACGAACGACACGTAGTTATATGGGTCAACGTGGGTGTGTGTGTGTGTAACTCTTGGCGTACGGTAAATTTAATTTGGAATGTTTTCAAAAAAGCCACTTAAAAGCCTCTCCGGTGTCGAGATTGCGAAGTTTGATTGTACAGGCAAAAGGACTTTTTTTTTTTTTTTTCGCCCTACACGATAATGATAATAGTTATATATGAAAGAAAGTAGCGCCGAGTTTAATTTGTTGTCGTCCTATTATTTCGTGACTTCCACAACATAGGGGCTCTTTGTTTGCACACCGTCCAATTCAAAATATTGTTGTGCTCCAGGCCAACTCGCGAGTGTTGTTTTGTTTTGCGATAAACGCGCAATTCAAATTCAATTTGGTTACTACTCACTTTGCTTTTTGTGTATTTAAACGAATCATTTAAGTACACAAAACACATTACTTTCGCGAGAACGAATCCAAAAAAAAATACTTAATACTAAATACTGACGTCGTACGGCTTATCTTCTCTTTTTTCACTTGAACCTACACATGGCGTGTAATTTCGCTATACGCCGCCGGACCTTAAATTATCATTAACAACTTTTTCCGAGTCAAGTCCATTTTTAATCTCTCTTACTAAGCCACAGAGCGAACACTGTACAGCGTATGTATTGTTCACAAAGTCAGAGCCGACAATTGATATAAAGATTGTTTTATACAATCACAAAAAAAAACGCATGTATTAATATCGAGAAATGTTTGATACATCAATGTATATCAAGTGCATAAAATACTAACAATTTTCTTTAACTTGATTAAAAATTAACTAATTCTACAACACAAATTTTAATTGTTATTTTGTAAACAAAATTTATTTTCCCTAAAATATATACCTAAGTTAACAGTGATATATTATACACGTTAATGTATCCACTTGTTAATTGATACTTGATACATTAATTTGTAGTATTGTTGTTAATTCTTGATAAATGCCCATTTTTGCACAAACTCAAATGTAAAACTATAAATTCATGTAATAATTGTTTTATTTTTCATTTGTACAATTAAGTTATTTGTTAATTCAGTTATCAAAATACCGGATACCATATTAATTGAATTTACACTAGTATGATAATATAAAATGTTCTATAAAATCAATTATGACATGTATTTTACCCAGATATAGTACCTATAAACCAGTCCATTATTATATTGTACAATAAGTATATCCTCTTTCTTATCCTTGTTCATATAATATATCTGAATGATATGCAATCAACAATGTTCTTGTTTTATATTGTATTGTATTTACACGCAGGTATATAATTGTCTACTAAATATATGATATCGCATACAAAATGTGTACATATGTATGTAATATATTATTAAATATTACATATTTATATTATCTGCTTACTGCTATGGTATTTATACAATATATCAACTAAGACAAAACACTCCTACAGACCAACATTATTCATATGATCAATTATTATTATTGTTATTATTAAATCTGATAAATATGTTTTAACAAGACATTATGACATAACGAGTTATTTTATACATTTTATCTTTTCTTGTGGTGCTATTATAAATTACACAGAAATTGTATTTCCGAGATATAAATAGCCTTTTTTATATCACAAGACACAAATATACAACAATAAAAATTAATATTTATCGGGTTTTTTTTTATGTTGTACTCACAATACAATAAGTTAAAGCAGAAAAATACTAAAACGTTGTTCTGAATGGAATTAAAGATTTGAATACTATTGAACGGTTAACTTAATTATAATACTATTCTCTAAATATTGCAGAATCGAAATAAAAGATAAAGTCCGCAATAATAGAAACCACAATATTTACTAATTAACCAATTTAGATCGCATAAAAGAGAGCAGTTTTGTCTTCGAACGGATTCTTAGTGCGACGATAAGAGATTAAATTACTAAAATTACAGTTCAAGAAAAGTAATAAAAACTTTAGAAGTACTGTATTATAATGTTGTACTACAACTGATACAGCCGAGAAGTTTAAAGGTGTTTTTTTTTTATTAAAAATAATAGGACAGTAAAAAATATTTATCACGAAAGAAATATAATTTAGCGGGTGAGAAGCTGGAAGACATTTTGGCGACTAATAACTTATAGAGGATTTAAGTGGAAATAATACACCGAAATCGCTGTATCTTAGAATTAAGATTATATATAAAATAAAATATTGAAACTTTTTACCAATAAATGGAATGTTAAGGACAAACGTCCAGTATACAAAATAATATAATCAGTGATTAGAGATTATGTGGAGGCTATACAATTAGTATATTGCTAATACTTCATATGCAGTAAGTTACTAAAAAATCAAAAGTCGTCAAAATAAAGAAGTCTTCGGAATTATTTGTATAAAATTTTAAAAGTTTATTATATTGTTGTTTATATAATACTTTTATAGAAAGTTGAATTCGTTAAATCTAAGAAATGATATGTTTATGTATATTTTATACTTGTAACTAGTATGTATCTACTATTTTATATCAAAGTCACTTTAGTTGTTTTTTGAAGTATTTGTGTACAATATATTACACTACAAAATAGTATAATATGTAACTATGACTACCATGTCAAAAAAAAAATCGTCATCTATAAAATACTTTAACGAAGGTCAGGAAGAGTATAATATGTCTGTCTTGCAAGTTTCTTTGAACATATATTTATAAAAATAAATAACGGCCTTAAAAAATGCTTCATCGTTGAATGGATTAATATATTGGTACACAATATTTTTCTTATCGAATATATACATGTTGCATTGATAGATTTGAAATATTGATATACTCCTAAATCACAATCAAAAAGGTATCAAAGGTTCCAACTACCAAAATCTTTTTTACTACAAAAAAATGTATCAAGTAACATATTTTTAATAATGTATCTATTGATGCATACACGTGTCAATACTCAATATACCAAGTATCGATAAATCAAGTTTTTTTTATAATTACTGTCATAAAGCGTATCTTTCAGTAAAAAAAAGAATTGTAATAACAAAATAACGATTCATATAATTATTGATACTTGATGAACGCATCAATGTATCAACTAATTTTGATGTTGATAAATGTACCTATCAACTAACTTGTGTCTTATGTATTAAACTTAAGTGTCAATGTCCTCTTCTGAAAATAGTACACTTATAAATTTACTTTTTGATGCATTATAAATTTTATTTGCAAATAGAAATGTGTATTATTAACTTGGATAATCGATAAATCTAATCGATTGAGACTTATCGTTTATTGTATCAATTGATATTTTGATACTTTTTACTCCGTCTCTTTGTTGATGTTGCACAAATCCTAATTCTATACTGGTTTATAATATTTAACGCCCGCGCAGAAGTGTAAGGTTGTGTTAAGGTATAATATAAAACAACATATCTAATGGAGGGTGAAAAATATTTTTTTTTTTTTTAAACTGTCGTTAATTATTGTTTATAGCGTTTCGCCGTGAAAAAAATTAATTATTATTCCATTTCGTCCGCGCGTTAAAGCCTTTAATTAAATTTTATCTGTACGTCGCAACAACGTTATAATAATTTTGTAATCCCCATAACCGTTTTCTTTTTTTTTTTTGTAATAATAATAATGCTAATATCGCCCTTACCTTCAGACGCTAGTTCGGGCGACGCTCCCATGGTGGACAGTATCCAGACGACTAACAGGATCCGGAGGTCGGCCTCCATGGCGACGACGGTCTAGGCCGAATTACCAGAGTGTACCCCTCGTGTACCAAATATATTAATATTATAATATTGGCAAAGGCAAATAACAATATAGTCGGGTCCGTTCCGGTGTTTGTATTGTTAGATAACGCGGTTAAGACCCGGCCCGGTCAGGACCTAAGTCGCTGGGTACGACCGCGAAATGTCCACTACGGCGGCGGCGGCGGCCAGGACAGCAACGGGCGACATTCCGCGGGGACGCATCGCCAGGCGGTTTTGGACGCGCGCGTGTTGGCCAAACGAAGGGTGTAACGCGAGCGACGTGCGGCGACCGGACAGGCGGTTGACGGACTGAAAATCCGTGTGGCCGTTCCTGTCTTGGCAGCCGGTAACAACGCCGGAGCACGCGGCCGCGGCGGTGCAGCGTACCGCCTACCGCGGGACGGCGCGACAACCCTGACCGGCGGTGCCCATACCGGCAGCGCAGCCAAACGAAGAGTCTGGTGGACTAAACGGCATAAGCCGAGCTGTGCGTGTAACGACTACGGTGGGCAGAGTTGGCCATAACCCTGGTTTTCTTTCAAAAGCCTCAAAAGCTTTTTCGAGTACACATAATCCCTAAAAAACACATATATTTTGGTGAACACCAATCATTTTCTGAGCATAAGGGGGTTCTACACCAGCGTATTTTTGGTCGAAAACAACTCATTCCAATGCAAACGTGCTGTTCCTAAGAATACTCCGATTTGAAAAAATATTTGAGTTCTTCAAAACATTTTCAAGGCATCGGTCCTGGCACAATTTTAAAATTAGTTCCAGTTAAATAATTATTTCAGTTTAAAAAAGTTAAAAATTACATTTTTTTTTTTATTGAAATAATTAATTAACTGAAAATAGTTTTAAAACTGTGCCACGACCGATGCCTTGAAAATGTTGTGAAGAATTCAAATGTTTTTTAAAAACTTAAATCGATGTATTCTTAAGAACAGTACGTTTGAAGTAAAATCATATATTTTTGTACAAACATAGATCCTGTATGCGTTATAAAAGTTGAAAAAAAATTCTTATCAAAATAGATACTTCTTTCCTATGGTAATATGTGTGTTTAAAAATGTTAGCTAATGTTAAGTTTACGCGAAAAATTGCCTATACAATGCGCCTCATAATCACTCATACTCTCAGTATTAGATGAATAGAGATGTTAGGTAGGAATAATGCGGAAAGCCGCTGGCGAGCTTAATGACATCATTTTCGGAAAATTTGATGACAAATTTATGACGGATCATCGTTTAGTTCGTCTTCCTTGTAAACCGATGAAAAAGATCACTCGTTTTGGAAAAATATATTTAAATAAAAATTCATCAGTTCCTAGTAAGCAGATGCAGTAAACACTGCAAACCCCATAATTTTGGGCAAACACTAAACATTTGTTGGGATTGAAAAAAAAACCCGTTGAAATTTGAATTGCCAACTCTGACAATAGAGGATGGTACTAGTCGGTATTTTTGCGAAGAGGAATCTGGAGAAATTAAATTGCTGCTGCAAAAAAAAAAAAAAGAAGAAAAAAATTAAATAACAAAGACTTTTAAGATGATTAAATCTTTAATCGAATGACTAGGGCAAGACTTACAGCAATGAGGTTTTAATCAATAGATTACTCTTTACCGCAGCAAACGTTTACGTACAAAGATGACACAAGTGCCAAAAGAAAACATCAACCAATTCGTTCGACAAACTAAGACAAGGCAAACGCTAAAGAAATGTCACCACAAATGTCCACCACAACCGTGGCCTTCGCGCAATCCATTAATTAAGGAAAAAAACATTACGAGATTAATAAAATACATAATCACCATTATGAAAGACACTAAGGCACCGAGGTCACAAAACGATTAAAATAATATTACACGAAATATGCTGTATAAGTATTATTAAAATATAGAAAACGTTATTGACATTTTCATGTCTTAGCTCTGGCACATAACCGAAAAAAGCGTTACCAAAAAAGAAATGGGGTTGAAGATGAGGTTGGGGAATTAGCCGGTATATAACCGAAAAAAAGTGTTACGCTGTTATCTGATATGAGATAAGAGATAGGGGAAGGGTTAAGAGGTGAGTGGTATGGGTGGGAGATAGGGGGTAGGGGGTAGTGATAGGGACGGCAGATAGTAAGTAGGGGATAGGGGTAAGATATAGAAGCTAAGAGATATGTTGTACGTTCAACGTTCAAATTAGAACTAAATAATAAATTCAAAGTAGTTTGATTCTCTATGTTAAGTTACTTTTGGCCAGATAATAAACACTACAGTTTTAGCCAGAAACTTGATTGTACATCATTTTTTTATCTACTTGGCTTATGCTGTAACTGGAAGCTCCATGTAATTTTTTTTTTAAATTATAATTCCACAACAATCTAAATGTATTCGGTACTTCAACGAGACATGAAAATGTTCTATCGTGGTTGCAGACTCGGCTGAAAAATGGCTGATTTTTTTTCTAATTTCTTGTATAGTTTATACGGTGTACCTACCTAACCCGCTTCTCACCCGAATCCTGATATTGTTTTTTTGTTCATTTGGCACTTCTTGAAACCTAATTTTTCTTATACAGTGTTGCCGAAATAAGCTGAATATCGATTTTCAGGTCAATCGAAAATTGACATTAAAAACTGATTATAGGGTTACTCTTTCGACTTTCAGTAGCTTCAGCGAATTATAAAAGGCGTTTCTCTATAATGAGACGAAGACGAAGAACTTAAGCTGTATTGTATGTGTAATGTTTTTGTAGAACTTGAGTATTAAATTCTATTATACAGCATTCTAATAAAAAAATATAATGTTAATAAATTTTAAATGTTTGAAAATATTTTTGATTTTTTCAACTTGAAATTTTAACATTTGTATTTAGTTATCATTATTCTTGATTGTAATTAATTTATTGTAAATATCTATAATCAGCACTACTTTTTTTAGAGCTTGTAAAATATCATCCATCTATAAGGAATTTTTTTAACATTTTGACAGTAAATTTTCGTATTGCATTTAACTTACTGAAATTTAGCAACAATCTAAATGATCGTTTTGATGTTTAATTTAATTTTAAATTTTATACAATTTAAAAACTTATAGGTATTTTAAGATTTGCGTCCGATTTTAATTGTTATTCGCATAAAAAAGTATATTTTTTTTAAATGATAATGTAAAACAAAACACATAATTAGTTTTAGGATTTTGTATTTCAACTTTACTTAAGCTAATACATTTAAAAAATCAATACCATGTCTAAAAAAATTCAATAGTGATTAACACTAAGTAAAAAATGAATAATTTGTTTTTTAAAGCTTTAGAAATTTTAAACGAAAATAAACATAAAGATTCACTATTTTTCCTCCTTGTTTTCTATTATTACTCTAGGTTTCTTTAGCTTATAAGCAAACAAAAAATGTACAGTTTCAAAAATAAACACCTCAGAAAGAGCTTCACTCAGGAAGAACTTCACTTTGCTTACTTACCAATTAGCTTTTTGAGCCACTGGATAAAATAGTTTTTTTTTTACTTAAATTTGATCAGTTTTTGTTGATTAACGAAACATAATTCAGTAGTAAAAAAAAGGTAAAAAAAAAACAATCATTTTATTTTTTATTATTTTTTTTTTTATTTAGGTTTGTAGTTTTTTATACATGCTCATCTCATTTGCCCTAGCTGGTTTCGTAAGTAAAATATAAAATGTATAAATTAGAAGATAATACAAAGATAGACGTTTTATTTCTATAGAGAACTGAACGAGGAGTATAACCTGAATAATCTGTAGATACAATACACGTTTTTTATACTAATATTTTTAAAAAAATAACACTCGATTTTCATGATTGTAAAATATATATACAAAAAAAAATTATCGTATAAAAAGTGAAAAAACAAAAAAAAAGAATTGCATTCTATTTTGCCATTATAGTTTAATGTATTATGACAAGGCTGATTTTAAAATTCACTGTCATAATATATTAGAGGGAATAAAAAATTGAATATTCAACTAAATAAAGCCCCAATAACACGACAAAAAATATTCAGTTAACATTATTATTATTTATGAAAGGCTTATGAAAATATACAATTTTATAATATTATTACAAGTACACACTGTAAGAAAAAAAAAAACCTCGCATAGATTATCTTTAAAAAATATTAATACTAAAAATTAAAGCTATACCGTGGAAAAATAGAATACATTTTTCCTATTACCGAAAATACACACACACAAATTAGAAACTAAAAAACAACTAGGTTACGTTATGAAACCTAATTATACCTATAACCTAATTATAAATTTTATCTTAAAAATTATTGAGGATCTAATTTTATTTTTTCTGTTTTTATTTATTTATATTACTTTGATAAGACGTTGATTAAAGAAATGTAAACTCAGATGGTATTGTTATTGATGAGGAAAATAACTTCAATAGAAAATATTGTTGTAATTATAATACAATGAATGTAAGAAAATTAATCAACTCCTCGTTGGTTCCAAAGCTTCCTTACAAAGGTAACTTTAATTATTTTTACATATTGTATACATATTTATTTACTACAAATTTTATAAAAAAAAAAAAATTAAGAATTTAGAAAAAAATTAATATTATTTTACTTTTTAATTTTAGTCGGATGTAGTCGCAGACGTGTTGTAGTAGGTAGTTTCTGGTTTTAGATCTAGACGAGAAGACGTTGAAACCGGTCGAGGGCGGAGTGGCGGCCGAAGCTAGGCGATCGCTAAAAAATATATATATCCACGTGATACTTAAACAAGTTGGCAGGTCATTTTTATTAAAAATAAAACAATAATATAATCATAACACTAACATAATATGTATATATATTTAATAGGCAAAAATATTGAGTTATCTACTATTTAGAACTTGTTTTTTAGCTGGGTCCACCCTGTGTGGCTATCTATTGATTAGCGCACACAAAAAAACCACATAGCCAGGCCGATGGGAAAAACCGCTTGGGTGTGGACACGGTTTCAATAGTAATGGCTGTAATACCAAATGCCAGATACCTTTTCATTGATCGAAAATACATTTTTACACTTAAAATACATTTTTGACTTTTTATTAAAAATTTTTTTATTGCAAGCCAAAAGAATAATATAGAAGAAACAAGTGGGGGAGTTTGGCAAAAATATGTGATATAAGATAGTTTAGGTTTTAATTTGTTTAAAGATAACTTGTATGTAAACTAGGGATTTCCTACCAAAAAGAAACAATGTATAACCACGGTAAGATAAACTTTGGCTACTTTTTCCTTTTACAACAGGCCATAATTGCAATATGTTTTAAATTTACAGGAAAATTGTGGGCGATACCATTATTTCAGTCATTAATATCAAGTTTTTGTGGCGAGCCTCATCCTCTTCTTTTCATTTTTGTCTTATTCTTTTAATCTGCATACTAATGCATTACAATTTGTAATCTTCGGGCACGTCCTGTCCTCTCAGACAGAATAGACCCTTAATTTTACTCCCACACTGTCTTCATGATAATGTGTGAAAAAACATAAGTTTTTATTTGCATATTACTTTATGAATATAATCTTGAAATTTTTAATAGAACGGAAAAAGCTATTAAAAGCTACATATAGGAAATATTTCACATTATTTGATGTAGGAGCCATTTCAAACATGCCAACTTATTTGAAGATAAATGAATATCAACTTCATCTAGTAAGTGCTATGTTAATTTTAATTAATGTAAGTTTAAGTATAATTTTATTTGAGTTATGGCAAGAGTTTAATCAAAAATCACTACTGTGGAAGTTGCTTTCTAGTTTCTGGTGGACGTATTGACCAGACACATATTTTTTTATAAAAAGTTAATGACTTTTTCAATGTGAGATAAAAGGCTGATTTTTTTTATTAGTAAGATTTATTAAGAAAACCATAACAATTTTTTTATATATTTGCTTATAACTTAACTTAAAAAACGGAAATTAAAAATTGGCTTATAAGTATAAAGTACTTATTAAACCAAAAAATAATACCATTTGGGGGTATCTACCATCAGGTTTCCCTGAAAAGAAACTTTGTTTTCTTTCGTAAACAAGATTTGTTTTTTCGTTCCTCTTGAAACAACCTTAGTCCCACGAAAATTTGATAAATTTAATGGTTTGTAAAATTCTATGGACCATAAATTATGAGCAACTAAATGTATATACATTTATGAAAAACTTCAATGGGCATTTAAATGTGACCAGACATTAGGTTATTATAAACACCATTTAAATAAGACCATTTTTAGTGAAAACAAAATTAATATTAACTTTTTATCATAAGAGGAATGTGACCATCATTAATGGAAATACAAAGTCTATAATAATTATATAATAAGTTTTATTTAAAATCAAAACATACCAGGTATTAAAATGTGCACTTTTCATTATTTTCGTTAATCGGACAAACGAAACTGTAATATTTAGGCGGCAATCATACACAGTAAAAATAGGAAAGAAAAACTGCTTAAGATAAAATATTGGATATTTTTCAATTTTAAATATTTTCTATTTTATATAAGTATTATTTATATATATATATATAAAAAAATGTATCGTTTGAATGTGCTTTCACTCGTTTTGTTTAAATGTAAACTACTCACAGATACGAAGCATGTCTACAGCAGATCGGCCACATTCTGTGGCATCTCAAGCACGTGAGTGTTGTAAAACGATTCAATATCCTTCATGGCCCTTTTGTCGTCTTCGGTGATGAAATTAATGGCAACACCCTTACGACCGAAACGGCCTGAACGACCGATTCTGTGTATGTAGTTTTCGCGATTGGACGGCAAGTCATAGTTGATGACCAACGATACCTGCTGTACATCGATTCCTCGAGCTAACAAATCAGTAGTAATTAATACACGACTTGATCCAGAACGGAATTGACGCATGATAAGCTCCCGCTGACGCTGGTCCATTTCCCCGTGCATAGCAGACACAGTAAATGTTTTCAGACGCATGTTTTCTGTCAACCATTCCACCTTGCGGCGCGTGTTACAAAATATCACAGCCTGGGTGATGCTAAGCGTATCGTACAAGTCGCATAATGTGTCAAATTTCCATTCTTCTTTTGTTACATTGATATAGAACTGTTTAATACCTGAAAATACAATCGAGCGTAGTAAGTAATTCAACCACATTGTTATTCGATTTGTTTACCTTCCAATGTTAGTTCCTCCTTTTGCACCAAAATACGTACTGGATTACGCATGAAATGTGTACTAACTTCCAAGACATCTTCAGGCATGGTAGCAGACAGCAAAATCACCTGGATATCCTCTTCGAGGAACTTGAAGACCTCTTTGATCTGATCTTTGAAACCACGAGACAACATTTCGTCTGCTTCGTCCAACACAAAGATCTTGATGAACTGTGTGCGTAGAGACTTCCTGGCGATCATGTCGTAAACACGACCGGGCGTGCCAACTACAACGTGGGATCCGGTATCCAGCTTACGCATGTCATCACGGACGTTAGTTCCACCAATGCAGGCATGACAGTCTGCCTTCATGAAATCTCCCAAAGCAATAACCACCTATTACATTTAATAAAATTAATTTATATAAAAATTTGCTAATAATAATAAAAAAAAAAATACTACCTTTTGGATTTGCTGGGCCAATTCACGGGTGGGTGCCAAAATGAGTGCCTGGCACTCGTTCAAGTTAGTGTCGATCTGTTGCAAAATGGAAATCGAGAATGTTGCAGTCTTACCAGTACCAGATTGGGCCTGGGCAATGACATCATGTCCCTTGATGCACGGTAAAATGGCGCGTTGCTGGATAGCTGAAGGCTTTTCGAAACCATAACCGTAGATACCGCGCAATAGTTCTTCTTTTAAATTCATCTCATCGAAATTATCCACGACCTCCTTCCAATCTGATTCGATTGTGCCGCCAACATCCATGCCGGGTGGGCCAGAATACTCATTGGTTTCGCTTGACGGTCCATTCTTCGTCTCATTAACATTCATTATTTATTATATTCTAAAATATAACGATTAAATTTTAATTAACTGCTATTCAAAAACGATTACAACAATTGGAACAATTTAGCATTAACTTGTAGTTTGAAATTCATGGTAAAAAAAAATTCTTTAGGCAAAATTCATTATTAGTTAACGGCTATTTAGGCTATCAATATTGTCATAGAAGACATTTCTTAACTTTAGTGCCGGGACAGGTTAATTAATTGCTGAATAGAGGGATTTCTCGCCCAACAACCAGAGTCAACCATATCAGATTGACAAACCAACAATAGTCACAATAGTGACACAAAGAGTAAGAATATTTAATAATAGACTTTGATTCTTTTATTTTTAATTTTCTGTAATTTATTAACTTAACTAACAATAAACTTTGATTTTATTTTTAAAAATATATACCTACCTAAAATAAGCCATATAATATTAAAAAACCATACGAGGATGGAAACTGTCTCATTCTAATACTGAATTAAAAAAAAAAATTCCCCCGCTTGAAATATCTATAATATACAAGACGACTTAATATAGATAAAGATTGCTCAATTATTGAATTTTATACGAAATATTTCATTTTTACAACCAGTAACTACATACTCGAGTCTTGAACCATGCACATTATTTTTTAATTAAATAGTGGAAAGTAAAAAATTTAACCATACCTAATTTCATTTTTTAGTTAATAATAGTATACAGTTTTAAGCAACTTTTATGGAAAAATTACCTTATGGTATTATATATTTAAATAAAAATGGGTACTGTCAAATTTCCAAAAGGTCAACGTATTGTAACTGCATACCCATGCAGGTAACGTGAATGCAACTAACCACTTTTTCAGAAAATCATAATAAGGTAATATTATTATTGAAGCTCGATATATAATAGATTATCATTTAAATGATTTAAAACAAAATTAGTTATTACAAATAACCTACATAGTATAAGAGGCCAATTTAACATAGATTTTTTCAATTTTGAAGCACAAACCGTTACCTACCAGAAAAGTTTGAACCCCCCATATTCCAATGACAACCAACTTGCCCAATACAACAAATTATACAACAAGGCACATAGAAATCTATGCGTTACACAATGTATTCATTTAGCCTACATTCAGAAGTCCATGAATGGACAACGGGTTTCTTGCCTGACCCAACGCCTCACCCAAACGTCTAACCTATAAAACACCCAACGACGTGAACTCCTAAACCTGGCGGTTTCAAAAGGGTCCTAAAGGAAATAGAAGACCGTGATCTATACAGAATACTACACCTAATATTCCGAAACCGGCTTTATCAAAAACCTCGAGCAACCCAAGTTGACGGCCACTCGCATGGATGTGGCCTCAGACAACCGCAGGACCCTAGTTTCGGCATGAGCGATTTTACAAGACCTAAGTATTAATAATAAATGTGCACTTGTACTTACATACTGTATAACTGATTATAGTCGGAAAACGAATAAATGTATCTACAAAGAACACATTATGACAATTAAACAATGTGGAAAACGCTTACAGTACATGTGATTTGCCGAGAGGAAATCTAAAGAGAGAGACGGATAGAGAGAGAGCAACGTTATATCGTGTGTAATCGACAAGCGTTTGTCGTTTGGTTAGGTTAGACAACAGTGTGACCACGCGTCGCATAAGCGACCGGTTTTCCAATCGATAATCACAGCATCGTCCGCATTAATAATTGCCGGCAAATGAAATGCCCAGCTAAGAGGGTTGGCAGCACTGTACCGCTACCGCGTCCGTTTCGTTGTTGATAAACAAAACAAAATACAAATCACAAAATATGTCGGAAACGTGTGGCCGGTGGCGCGTTGTGCGACTTAAAATCGCGCCACTTTTATCTTTTCCGTTTTTAGGAACTAAAACATTTATCGTAACATATTCATAGGCTATCTCGTAAGGTTAGGTTAGGTTCGTTGTGGTATCACAGAGTAAATGAAATTCCATTTATTCTGTCGTGGTATTTCGTCTTTTATAGTACTGCTGGTAATTTAGTGTTAAAAATCTAGATATTTGATAATTAAACAGTATTTCGAACAGATGAATCAATAAGTTTATTAATATTAAATGTACTATGTTATTATTTTAAAATGAATTAGATACGGTCATCTAGAAAAAATATATAAATCCAAATTTTATGGACAGATAAATTGCCTGTAGGGCTAGTAGGGGGGGGGGCATATGCCCGACATCGGGTTTTATAGGTAAACTTCAAGATCTCCTGAACACAACTATATTATGCAATTATTGCATTTTTAAAAAAACTCTTATTCTTGGACACCCTTTAAAACAAATCGAGTACCTACCATTAATTAAAATAAAAATGTAAATAGTATTTTATTCGAAAAATGACAAAACATAACATTTAAATAATTATATAATTTGTTTTTATACTTAAACATTTAATAATATAATATTTATAAATATATATTTTTTTTCAATTGAATAATTTCTTACTGCACCTAGATCGACAAGAAATGAGATCTAATATAAAACTAACGTTTTTAGAATGGTTCAGCATAGTTGATCAATATCATAATTCATAACCCTAATACCATTGTTTTTTTTTTTGTACTTTATAACAATCTACACAAATTAAACATACTAAACTATTCTATATAATTTGTTGGCAACCCAATTCTGGGCGCAAAACTAAATAAATCATATATTATTCGTTGTGTTTATTTTTCGTTTCCATAATGGTTGAAGTATTTTATACGCCTTTGTACTACTATATTCTATGCATAATTAATTAATGTAATATTAAATTTAAATAAATTACTTTTTTTTTTAATTAAATAATTAATTCATGGTTGAAAAATTACTATGTACCTACTGATAGTTGCATGCGTTTTAATAATCGTATACTTTTTATTTGGTACTTAAGTTTTAAATTGAGGTCAATAACCTCAAATTTTGAAGCTAAAAAAAAATAGTGTGTTGCTTTTTTTAGAAGCAGTAAAAATAATGGTTGACGTTATTTCAGTGACGCTATAACCCCATTGTAAATATACAGTAATAAATACCATTTTTTAAGGATAATGATGCAGTTAACACCGTCGTCATCTGTTTTTTATTAATTATCTACATTAGTTAGGTATATTGTACTTAGAAGATTATTCTCTACTTAAGAGCCAATAAATTTATATTGTGTAGGTACTTATTACTAAGTATACTGACTATATAGTTTGAATTTATTGTAATCATTGAGTGGTTGATATAGTATTTTTTTCATTTTCGTTTCTCAGTGTTTAATTTCGATAAAAATAGAACTGTTTAACAATATTTTATAAAATAATAATGCATGACTAAATAAATGTATTAAGTCACGAAATAGTGAATACAAGTAATACTTAACAACTATCAATAATATTATGTAAATTGATGTAATTTGTCAATAATACTTTGTAACATCGATTAATCGATATCAATCTACCATAAATGAATGCATAGTTCAGTTTATTATACTGTACTATAATATAGTATGATGTACAGTAAGTTCATAAGTTGAACTTAAAGTGTTGGCTTAATAAAAATACATTTTAATTTTGATTTAAAAAAAAAATACGAAATTATTAATAAAAAAAAATAATTGACTATAATCACTATACAAACAATTTTTTTTAGAAAAACATTGACGTTCCATCAAAATCTAAACGAAATTTTTAATTTTTTTACATAGAAAATTAAAATTTGTTTTTGATAATTATGGACGAAATTAATTGACCTTGATGCACAGGATTATGGTGTACGTATATTATTGCAGTCGTATTTTCGAACTTCTAGATTTTTTTTCCCAAAAAACTAGAACTTTATATTTATCAAATCGAAAAAGAACAGTGATAGTGTAAACGGGGCTTATGTCATAGTTGATAGTTTGAAATTGGAATAGAGTGCAAGCCGAGGTCGTAAAGGGTGACGGGACTCGGGAGGCGTTTCGACATTGTCAGTCATCCCGTCCCAGGCAACGCAAGCGTTTCTACCGACGAACGACCGACCAGGGGCTCATGGGTTGTACTTTCTTATTCTACGTTGCAATGGCCGCGTCGCGTTATGTACTCGCACCGCGCGCGTAACGACGGGGCCAACGTGCGCGTCCGGCCGTTATGCGACCCTGGTACATAGTTGCCCTATTTGACGAAACACTGTAACCGCATTAGCATAAAAATCGGCTCATCGTTAGTCGCTTTTCTCAGATCTGACGCGCAGCCACGTACAACGCGATTATTGGACACGAACAAAGCCGTAATTTTATTGGCGGCGTACCTACCATTTTGTTAATTTTTTAACAGCTATAAAATGCTGTACAGCTTGGTACACAATTTGGTATACAATTTTACACATATTTCCAGAAAGCAACGATGGTAATTAAACTGTAACGGTTAGGCTTTAATCGGCTATAAATATGGTTTAATTATTTTTTTTTACACATTTACATATTATTGTTTCAAGAGGGGCAATATGTCTCTCCTCACCCCTCCCCGTCGATAGGTGCACGTACACGATAGCACTCAACTGAAACCAACTGTCGTACAAGGTCAAACGTAGACCGGAGCACGTATAATAATAAATTATATTAGCGGACCAAAGTATATTTCCTGTAGCTGTTTTTTTATCATTAAAAAAAGTTTTACCTTTCACGCTCCATCGTTTTATTAGTTATTATACCTATGTTATTTCATAACTTACATAAGGCTCAGAACTTGATGCATTTGCATTTTATTTCCTATTACTTTTATACCATACGCGTTTTAACATAAATGCAAAATTAGTAATAAAAATATCTAACGCGAAATTTATTTCGAATTTTTCGAAATAATTTTAGGTATTTGATAATTTTTAGTCATTTTTCTACCGTCTAAATGAATTATTTGCATGTTCCTCATTTGAGCCTAACATACAATTTTTTTTTTACAAATTATTATAAAACCGTGTTGCAACTGATGCACTAAGTCATTACACAATATTTGACCCGGCCGACGGTTTTTGTTTAAACTTCAACAAATATTTTATGAATATAATGATTTCTTTTAATAACAATTTTGTCAAATAAACTTTGGATAATTTTATATCAATATTTTCTTGATTTGATGGTTACAAACTGATAGATAATCTTTGAATCATTTCCTATGTTTAATATGGAAAGCGATGTCGTTTTTTGATGGAAAATAATCTTCCTCCACTTGAATTAGATGTAGGTAGCCATTCAACAAAATATCCGCATTATAATTTCAACATTAGTGTCAATAGTGGAAAATCGACGAGACATTTTAAAAACTTGATAAAAAATTATTTTTTCTCTGTTGAACAAAATTTAGAATTGCTTAAATAGTATCACTATTAGTGTACTGCCTGTCTAGATCTTCTGAATATAATTCTACAAGATTTATAGCACTGTCACGCATGTCATTTGTACCAGTTGATTCCATTTGTTGTATAAAGCCAACATTTCTATAAAGTTCAATGTAAACTAGTTTTTTCATTTAAATTCATAACTAATCGATCAATTATTGTATATATATATATACAGTGATTATTTTTATCGTGGGCCACTCAATATCTCATAGCGTTTAATAAGAAATTACATTTTTTTTCATGTTTGTTTTTATACAATGTGGTATTAATTTTTCACAATTTTTTTTAAATAAATCTTAACAAACAAAATAAAAATAACTTCAAAAACAGTTATCCAAAACTGGTTATCGACCAGTTAAAATGTTTAGTACATTATTCTCAATTTAAAAAGCTAATAAAATGTATACATTGTATAAAAACACTATGATAAAAAACATTTTAATTTCTTATTAAACCCTATGAGTATTAAGTGGCCCATGGTAACAACACTGATTATTATTTTTGAACCAATTACGTAGGCATTTTTTATAACACAATTGATTATGATTTATGTATAGACTATTCCTTGGATATCTGTAGACCTTTTTTATCTAGTCCGCCTCTTGTTTTTAATAAAATAGTTTATTGTTTTTAATTATGAGGCTGTCTTGAATATAAATCAAAAATTTTCCCCAGGACCAAGTCTAGTTTCCGGTCATTTAATGAATGGCTGTTTGTCAACTGTGCAAACAGTATGTGTGAATATCAATATTATTTATCTTTACTGAACTTGCCGACTCAACAAATGATTCATCCCATTACCTCACGGTCAGCAGTTACATGCATAGACCGCAGCTACCAATTATAAAATATTATACATATAAAAATTACAGCTTGATAATATTTTTCACTTATAAAAAAAGCGCCGAGTTGAAAGTAACATATGTAGTTGTATTTTTATTTATCACAAATATAGAACTAAAAACATAATATAATTATATTCGAGTAATAATAGATCACATATTATAAAAGGAAAGATACGGTAGTTCGGTAGTTGCCGAACATTTGCTTTAGGTAGTAATTCTAATAAAGAATTATAACAAAATAAATCCCATATCTTAAAATGACAAAGTAAAAAATATATATATAAAAAAAACACCATAAAATAGAATAGTAATACATTAAAAAAAAAAAAAAAATAGTAACAGCAAATTATACATTAAATATTTCTGTCAAGTCCAAAGGCATCGGTCTCATCAGGCTTTTACAATATTTGTCAATAGTCATTTTTGCCGTTTCGTCATTCTCGCCAATGAAATTTATTACGGTTGTAAAATTGATTATTCTATTGGTGTAAACTCTCGGGTCGGCAGGCAATTCATAGTTTATTACAATGTTTCTGGGCAACATTTTTGGAAAACAAATGCTTTTTATTGGATCAGCAACAATGAGTACACGTAGTTGACGTTTTAAATAGCGTGTAAGTTTTTTATTGCGCTCATATTCGTTCATTTTTAAATCAAAAGTAGATACAGTCAGACCTATTTTCAGCATATTTTCATACATCCATTGGGCTTTGTCAAAGGTATTACAATATATTATGACCGATTCTCGTTCCAACTCATTACATATTATTCCACAAACGACAGAAAATTTAAACTCCTCCAATACACCCATGATAAATTGATTAGGTAATAGGCCTATATATAATATAAGATAAATAATTTAAGTTTTTTTACTGATTTATAAAATGTGTGCAGATTCGAGTATACCAGCTATTTTTTCTTCTTTCCTCTCATCTTCGTTAAGAAAAATTAACGGGTCTTGTAAGAAAACGACGGACACATCCATTATTTGATCTACTTTGTCTGAAGCCAACAAAGTGATTTGTTTTTTTATCACCTTGAGTTTTTGCATAACCTCTTCAATAACAACATAATATGGCAACATTTCGTCTATCTGATACATCATAACCGTGCTTATAAACTGAGTGCTTAACGAATTACACGCAATCATATTTGAAATGCCCGCCGGTGTGCCGATAACAATGTGTGGGATAACAGATAGTTTTCGCGGTACATTGTCACCTCCGATACATAGCGTCAAGTCCATAAACTCGCTTAAATCATTTATGACCTGAAAAACAAATTATGTATTAAACACAGATTTAAAATTAAAAAAACAATTTGTCGTCAATAAAAATGAGTATCAAGGTACCTAATTTTGAATATTTTTATGTTCATAATGTTTGTAACGTCATTATATTATACATTATTTAGTTTTTAAATTTCTAAAAATTATTATGTTGTATTTAAATAAAAAATAATAATGTAAGGAAATTAGCTTTTATACATACATTACATTATAAAGTGAAAATATTAATTTAGTCATAAAACTAATTTATGTTATGCTAAATACTAACAAAAATAGTAGTTGAACAAAAAAAAAAAAAAATGAACTGATATTTTTTTTCATTGTCAGAAATGGACAATATTTGAATTACAGTACTTTTAAGAACATATTTTACTTTTGTATTTGTAATTGGTTTTAGAAATGAATTTTCATTTTCTTGTGCTAAATACTTTTAATCGTATTTCTAATATTTAAAATCAGAACTTGAAATTGTTTCAACCGTTTAAAATATCACTCTTTTATATTAAACTTAACTTCGAATTGTTGTAGTAAATTAGAGATAATAAAACGGTTTTATCTGAAATAAAATTATATCAAAATAAGATTGTGATTATCAATTCGAATTAAATCAAGTTTTTTAAATTATTTACTTATGTGTCAGCCCAAAATTCCAGTAATATCAGCTAGCCTACATTAAAAAATGAATCGCTTGTCTTATTAAATATATAGTTTTAAAATAAAAATATATGAATTTCTAGAATAACAAAATATCCAGTTACAGCTGAAAATATAAAGATGGTTTTATGGTATATATTTTAAAATAAAATACATTTTTCAGAAATACACAAAAAATGGAATTTGTTTTTCAAAATAGTGTTAAATATTTATTAAAGTATTTAAAATGTTTAGACAAATTCATTTTATGGATAAAATCTGTTTGTTGCGGGAGTCAATATTAAAAAAAAAAAAACATCTTAGATTTATTTTTAAAAAAATGTAGAAGTTTACAAATTTATTGACCTCAATATAATTTTATACTTTAAACAAAAGAATAGATTTTGAACTTCAACATAAGATGATAGTAGTTTAGTTCCGTTCTAGCATTGTTAACTTATGAATATTTTTAAGAGCAATAACGGATTCAAAAGGTCGATTGAAGGCCACAATTCCTTTTGCTTTATTTGGGGTCCAGTTAGTGTTGTAAAAGTATCTTTATTTTATAAACCGATTTTAAATACAGATAAATGAGTAATTGTCTATTTTCTTTCTAAAATAAATAAGTTAATAATACCTTTTCAATTTGTACAGCAATTTCCCTAGTGGGAACTAAAATAAGAGCTTGGCACTCTTTCAGCTCTGTGATGACACGTTGAAGTACAGGAATGGACATTATCGCTTGCCACTCGCGATTGGCTTTAAAATATATTATAATATCTTGGCCTTTAATGCAGTGTTGAATGAAATTTTGCTGTAAGCTAGTCGGATTCAAAGAACCCAGCGAGTAAATTCCACGTAAAATGTCAAGTTTGAGATCCATGTAGTTCAAGTTATTGGTCCACTCTATTAAATTAAATGTTTCGATGTGGGCTTTTTTGTCATTACTTGTATCAGATCCCGCTTGACTGCTTAATTGTTCTTCAAATGTTTCATCGTTAATGATCTACAACAAAAATATTTCATTCCTTTATTTTGCCTTTAATTGTTGCATTATTTAAAATTAAAAGTTTATACTAACAGATCTATCGAGTTATAATTGATAAAATTATAGGAAAATATTATAATATTATAAAATACAGTGAAACACATCTAAGAAGAAATTGCACAGGACTGTAAGAAATTTCCATGGTTAGTCATTTTTCGTCTTATTCAATGAGAAATATAAAAATAAATTGGTTAGGTGGAGCAAATTTTGTAATTGAAATAAATTTATACATTTTTCATTGATAAACTAAATGAAATAATGTAATATTTAAAACAATATAAAATAATTAAATTACATTTTTAACAGACTTATTCAAATAACTTGTTATTTTAAATAAAAAAGTATTGATTTATTAGGTATTTAATAAATAA
Organism: Adelges cooleyi; assembly: GCF_023614345.1. Taxonomy (NCBI): domain Eukaryota; kingdom Metazoa; phylum Arthropoda; class Insecta; order Hemiptera; family Adelgidae; genus Adelges; species Adelges cooleyi. The sequence continues at coordinate 5,332,218 of NW_026095751.1, forward strand.
CTATTTTCTATAATTGTTTTTAATTTGTGTTAAAATAAAAAAAATGAGATAATAATTAAAATTGCATTTATTTGATTCTGTTCAAGAAAAAAAAAGTATTTGCTAGAATTTTTATAATGCCCAGGTCTGATTTAAATATATCACCATATGTTAGTCGTCATCTGTAAAAATGAATTTTACTCATTTTAATTTTTAACTATTTAACAAACCTGTGTTGAAGTGGAATCTTCTTTTTGTTTAGATAATTGTAGCGACTGATTATTTAATTCTGCACATGGTATATTTTGAAAATTAGATGTACTCGGTTTGCTACATTCAATAGGGATTTTTGAATTTTCCTAAGTCAGAAAAACAAAAATTATAAAATTATACCATTTGCAATTATTTTACCATAGTGTCTCTGCCACTAGATGGAATGGAATCAAATGTGGATCCAGAATGTCAGTTATCATTATCTACCAACATATATAGCTGCTCTACACCTGCCTTAAGGTGCTGGCGGGGTAACAGATAACACACCGTCCTGAATCCGGTTCCACATTTGGAACTCAAGAGGCTCAGAAACACCGTTATTTATAATACAATTCATTAAACATTACTTCTTCCAAATGTGAGTTATGAGAGTCAGTGCTTGATATCACATTAGAATTTTGTACAAAAACTGTAGTTTCAGCTTTTGAAGCATTTTCCTGTAAAATAAAAAAAAGGGAATCACAAATATATAATATAAATATATATATGGATTAAAATTTTTAACTAAGCCCTTTTGATTTTTCTTGACGCTTAACCTAATCACAATACAGGCTAAATATTTAAACAGTATACTAACCTCAGAAAAAAAGTTGAACATATCTTCTTCAGTGACTACATCGTATTGATCCAAAAGCTGAATGCTCCCGTCTAAGCTTTCTTCATTCCCTTTTAGCGTATTAGTAGAATTAGGTGTGACAGGTAAGCTATTAACACTTCCAGGCTTCTCAAGTTCATCATGGCCACTACATCTTGATAATATTATTTCTTCTTTAGATAAATTATCGTTAAATTCTAACGATTCAGCATATTGTAAAACCGCCTTTGTTAATTCAGTAGGACCTTTATTTGCCTTTGCCAATTTGTCATTTAAAAGTGCCTTTAAGTAGTTCAATGGTTCAACTTCAGCTCGAAGTTGTACTATTACATTTTCAAACGACAACAACGATTTTTTTTTAACTTCAAGATCAGATATTTTAGCCTTCAACTCATCGATAGATAAACACTCATTGAGCACGTTAACTTGCTTTTGAAGCAACTCTTTTTCAGCTAGTAACTTTTTGACTTGTTCTTCAAGTCTATTTTGATCAACTTTCTGATCCATATTTGAAAACACCAATTTTCAGTTAAGAGTATTTCTAAAAATAACAAATCATACATTTATTAAATATATTATAGAAAAATTAGATGTTTTTCTGTATCAGACAACCATTTATTTATCACAATAAAAAAAAAAAAAAGGTTTGAAGCTTAATTTCAGTCAAATTTCTTCTCTCTGAAATTTGATCGAAAAAAATAGATTTTATTTGTTCTGGAGAATATAATTTTTAATTGGAGGTAAAATTTTTAATTTGTTTGAAACTTTATCTAGAACACTGGTCAAAAATACCAAATGTCGATGAGCACTTTATTCATAAGAGATAACTATATCATAAAGACTTATAATTTCCAGATACTATAGTAAAAAAAAACTATTACCATAGTATAATGATTTCAATAGCGTGTATGATTTCAGTTTTCTTTTTAAATACCTGATTTCTGTTCTAAATTACTTCTAAACTATTTATTTCACTTATTATAGTTTTGTTGAATACAGGTAATTTTAATATAGTTTATCAATATAAAATCTCCCCTCGCCAGCCAAAACAAATTTGTTTAAAACTTCATGTTCATTTTGTTTGCCGATTCAGAAAAAAAAATTAGTTAAATGGGAGTAAAATATGAATTACGCTAGAAATTGATCTGGGCTATTTAATGTTTTTGACATAAAAAAATGGTGGTATATAATGTTGTAACAAAATTACTAACAAAAATCAAATTTTACTCGCTACCTACAAAAAAGTTACTTCTCTAAACGAAAATTTAATTTGTTTATTTTTTAAATGTGTAAAATGATGATACAATTCTGGAAAACAATTATTTTTTAGTAGCTAGTAAAATGTGATTTTCGTCGAAAACTTTATCCAGGCCCTTGGTCGTAACTATATTATACCTAAAAGTTATTGTACATATTTTTCTTACCAGTTCAAATCGGATGTACAGTGCAAATATTTAACTTTTAAACACTGTTAACGGCGTCAACCGGCAAAGTGCTCTTGGACAGACAAAGGAATGAACTCAGAACTACATAGGTAGGTATAAGGTACGTAATGAGAGGTGGGTAAATTTACTCAAATACGAAATAATAAGCAGTAATAACAATCTGCGATGTAACGTGAGTCATGATCAGGTTTCTTTTATCATTATCCTACGAACTACGACGTAGATTTCGATGTTTGGATGATAACCGCTTTTCATTTCATTACTGCGTAAATTGTAAAAAAAATACACAAAATAAAGTACGACTTTACGCCAAGGGCACCCCACCTGATACATGTCACTTATCGCGATAATTTAAAAACAGAATTGTGCCTCATGACAAAATAAATAGGTATGTCGGCTGCTTGTGTTATCAATTACATTGCAATATGGCGGTACAATGCCGGTTTCCTCTCGTAAGAAATAAACGGCCGCCCGCGGAAGCCGGCAGCCATTTTGCGGATCACAGGTTGCCGACATACCTGTATATTTTGTCATTTTCTACCCCATGCCGGACACGATTTAGTATAATAAAATAATAATATCAAATTTGACGAAACCTGATACAAATTAGTAATTACTAATTACAAGGGTCATAGATCAGTCTCAAAATTCTGAAGACCAGAATTGTGACTACCGAACTTCGAAGACGTGTAATTAAGTATACGTCTACGCTTTTCGCAAATATACGGTACATTTTTTTTTTCAATTAAATTTGACCATTGCAGTTTTTTTAAAAGGTTCAACTATTATTATAGAATGTCTTGGCAACTGAGGAGAGTTGCATAATAACCATTGGAAATGAATTATTCACTCTAAGAAACTTGCAGGTACTTTTATTTATTTAATAGCAAAATAACTACTACGTAGTACATTAGGCATATCCCTAATCATATTGCTTTAACTTAATATTCAATTACATTTTTAGGCTTACTCTTATGAAATATTTCTGTAGAAAAGTTTGAGTCGCTTAAGAATTTAGGAAGTCAATAATTTTTTGTTGGGTGTTTTGCATTTTTTCAGAGTAGAACTATTAATAATAATCTAAATAAATATTTTACAATACAACTGTTGTAACGCTGTTTAATTGTTTCAATAGTCGAGTATAGGAAAAACAAGAATTGGGTGTTTTTTTACTAAATACATTTTTTTATTATTTATAAAAGTGTTAAGATGATGTCATAAAACCTTTTTATTAATGAATTTAGTATAGGACATTTTTCTAATAATCTTAAGTTTAAGTTAAAACTATTATGCATATTTATAAGTAAAGTAATAGGTTTAACTTGACTTAACTTTAAACCTGTGACCTCATCCTAGACTAGCCTGCAAAACTAGGATATTTTTAGTTTAGCGGAGCGAAGCGGCGGCGAGTACCAAAACACTTGGTGACCTGCCTTCCTATAGAGGGGCCGATGCAAGTATACGTTGGGGGTAGGGTAAATAATCACTTCATATTTAGTAACTGTATTAATGTGTGGTGTGAATTATTTTATCTAATTACCCTCTGATATAACAAAAACTACCGGGTGTTTGTATAATACACAAGTAACATTTGTTTATATATTTTACAACTTTTTGGTTTATATATGTTTCAGAAAATTTGCTAAATATACTGGTAAGCAACATATACAGTAACATAGCATAAAATGGAAACGAATTTGGATTTATTTACTACTTCTCAAAATCACCTACAAAAGTTAATCGTCGAGTTAAATGAGCACAATAAGGTATTGCAAGAACGAGTGACTGTGCTCAAGGAATGTTTGTCTATCGAAAAACTTAAATCAAAAATATCTGAATTAGAAAAAAAAGAGCAATTGTTATTGTCATTAGAAAAAGAGATAGAAAAATTGAAAATTGAAATTAAACCATTGGAATATTTAAAAAAGATATTTCAGAAAGAAATTGAAAATTCTACTAAAAATAATTGGAATACAGAAACGAAGAAAATCTTAGAAATAACTAATGAGACTTGTAGTGAATTTGCTACCAATACAATTGGCTCATTAAGTGACTTTGGCACAGAAGGAAGTATAAGAGTTTTATCGCAATATGACGTTATTACAAATGAAGAGATTTTAGCTGATAACTCTAAAAACGACAATACAAAAAAAGTGTTGTATAATGATGCACTCAATCTAGCAACTAATACACACTTGGATTTGCATCAAACTTTAATTACAAATGCTGAAAGAATTCCAGAAATGTATGATCGTATGAAAAACACAAATTCGTGGGTACAATCAAATTGTATCGGTTCAGTTGAGTCTCTCTGTACGAGTAGTAAAAGTGAACAATTGCTAGAATCATTTGGTGTAATAAGTAAACAAGATATTGAAAATTGCTCTAATGAGGTTTCTTATACTTTTAACATTTTGAAAACAAATTGTAAAATGTTTGTATTTTTTTTAATATAATACATTTTTTCAGTGTTTTGCATCTGCACATGATTCAGTAAAAAATGAAACAAATTCTATTGAAATTGACAAACCAAATGAAGAGGCTAACAATAAAAAAGAACAATTGCCTGTTGATTGTAATGACAATAAATATGAATCAGAATCATCAACCAATTCTTATATTAAAGCTGAAAAAAGTTCAATAAATTTGTATGACAACTCCGATGAACACAGTAATTCTTCAGAAATCATAAAACAAGATAATTTAGATAAAGTAACTATAATTGTGATTAAAAAAATGTATTCTATTAAGTCCAAATAAAATTGTTTAAATAAACATACTAACATATTTGTTTGTACTTTTTCAGGATAGCTCTCCTTTAAAATTAAATGATTCAACTGGACAAGAAATAAAATGTACTGAAGATGTATTTAAATCTATCGTTTTTGTGGAAAATTTACCTAACGAAACTCAACAGATTTCTAAAGTTAGTAATCAACAAAGTTATGTATGTTAAACATTTTTTTTATAGTATTACTAGAAAAAAATAAATATTGTCAAAACCTGAAGTAATTAAAAACAAGCCTTTTCAGTATAAACACAACAAATACATTTTTATTTCTATTTGAATTAATATTTTTAAATCAATTTTTATTAAAATTAATTTAACTAAAGAATAAAAAAATAATAAAATTAATTTTCAATTTTACAAATAAATAACTTTTCATTTCAATATAAATGGAAATGATAATTGAAATAAAAGCTTATTTAAATAATAGTTCAAATAAATAATTATGTGAAGTACTATGTAAAAATGTATTTAAAATAATTCTTTAAATATTTATGTATAACTTAAAAATGCTCAGGTTTTTTATGTTTTATAAGTAATACATACAATTTGTTATTGATATAATAATTATTAAAAAATATTTTTGGATATGTCACTTAGATTTTAGTTAATATAAAATATACTTTTGTTTTATAAAAGTTTATTGCAATATTACATTTTTGGTAGATGCGAAAACTCTCATTTAAAAAAATGTATTATTTATTAAAATGGGAAAATGAAGCTTATATATTTATTTTTTGTTTGTTTGCGTTTTAATTTTTAGGAAAATTCTATATTAAAATTGGATGTATCGTTTCAAAAGGAAATTGAATGTACTGATGATGTATTTAAATCTATGGTTCATGTGGAAAATATACCTAACAAAACTGATCAGATATCTGAAGTTAGTAATCTAAAATATTGAAACAAAACTTTAATATGTATTTATAAGTATAAATATTTGTATTCAGCATTGCACGTCTACATCCAAACAACAAAAAAACGAAACCGGAACAAATATTAATCAAATACATTTATCAAATAAAGAAACATATAATAAAAAAGAACAACTTCCTATTGTCGATAACCAAAATTGTGAATGGGAATCGTCAACTAATTCAATTTTGAACGTTGACCATTATTTATCAAGTTCAGACACAAATGCGGATGAGCCCAGAATATCCATGAATTTATTACAACAGGAGAATTCAGATAAAGTAAAATATAGTTTAAACCGCTATAAATTGTATTATAATATGTTTTAACCCTTTCAGACTGACAGTCCATTAAAATGGACAATTTTTTTTTAAACATGTTGATGTCACAATTTATCTAGTTCAGATAGTACAACGCAACTAAGCTCAAAAAATGCATAAATGTCCAACAGTTTTTCCAATGTCTTTATTATTCTTTGAAAAATACAAAAGATATAAGTTTTGGAGAAATAGATTTTTAACGTCAATTGGAACATAACTACTAAGCACCATAATTTAAAAAAGGTTTAAATATTATGTGTTTGTAATTTTTTAGGTAGATTTCTCTCTGTCAAAATTGAATTTATCAGCATTTAAACAAATGGTTGAATGTACTAATAAGGATATGATTAAATTTACTGGTAAAGATGTGGAAAATTTACCTTGCAGAACTAAACATACGTCAAACGATAGTAATCGAGAAGACCGAAATAAAAATGTCACTAATAGTATTAGTTTGACAGATACATTAAAAAGTAGAAAAGATAATGACAATACGCCTTTTAGTGCAGTAAATAATATAACAAACACTGATATCAATTTTCATTTTTCGAATATTAAATTTACAGAATCAACAGTCCCTAATGTTAAAGAATTTATTCATTTAAACGAGCAAAAAACACAATATAAGTTTAAAAATTTTAATCTAAGTATTGAATTATTACACGGTATCTTTTGGAGCGGCTTCCAGGCTCCGTCGATGCTTCAACAGTTATGTATGCCACAATGTATCGCAGGATGTGACATTGTCGTAGAAGCTTACCCGTGTATGGGTAAGTCGATCATGTGTCTGATATCTGTTCTACAAAGAATTGATACCCAATTAAAAGAATGTCAAGCTGTCATTTTAGTTCCGACCAAAGAGTTAGCATTATCCACACAAAAGGTATTATCATTATTATTTAATAGAAGTTATTTAAATACTTATATTAATTTATTTTCCGCAATCTAAACTTATTGAAAATTTAATAATTTTTCAGATGATCAAATCGCTCGGAAGGTTCTTAAAAGTGTTTACGTGTATAGGCAGTAAAAATGTACCAAAAAAAGTCGCTCCAGTACCACATGTAGTTATAAGTACACCCCAAGACTTGTGTGAAATGATAGATTGTGATTCATTGAACAGTCGGTTCATTAAAATACTCGCTGTGGACGACGTAGACGATATGTTGGACTGTAACGGTTTTTGGAGTCAAATAAGGCGTATACTACTATTTCTCAACAGCGATAGACAGCTTATTATTTTGTCTACATCCAAATTAGAAGCGGTTTTGGATCATTTTTCTGATAAAATGTCTAATGCAGTAAATTTTCTCGCACCTGATGAAAAACCCTCTTTAGCCGGTGTGTATAATATGAAACAAGCATATTCATTTTTATAAAATAGGTTTGACTTTTAGTCTTGACATTATGTAAGAAATTTAGCTGCTTGTAATAGGCATAGATAATTAGTGAATCTGGTCAACATTGAGTTGAGCCACATCTACACTATTGAGCTAAAACCCAAAAATGCAACAAGAAAAGTTCTAGAGACCAATTTTTCTTAAGTTAAGCCTACCTAGCATAAAAAAAAATATATTAATACACGTCATATATATGGCTTTTTTATTTAATTAAAAATCAGTGAAGTCTACCAGTTTAAAAAAACTTAACGATTTTTATTTGAGAAAAATTGAGATCATTTGTTTAGATTCCAGGTTCTTATAAGATAATTTATTATTGAGGTTAAAAAAAATGGGAAATAATAATTAAAATAAAAGTATTATTGAATAAATAAAATTAAATACATTTTTATTTGAATTAACAGGTTATTTGTAACTGCAATAAAAATTAATTATTTAAAAGTACAAAGAATAAATAATTTCAGTTACTTTATTATAGTAAATTAAAATATAAATCAAATAAAAAGTACTTGATGCATTAAATACTTGTGTTATTTAAGTGGAAAATGCCGAAATTTAATATGAGGTTTTATTTTACACATTTGTATTTAGCACTTCAAATAATATTTTATTTAAATATTATTAACCTAATCCTTTTTTGGCTGTTTAAAATAACCTATGTTTTACAATGTTTTTTTTATAATTATCAATCTTTTATATTTAAATAGAAAATTATTTTTATAATGGCCAGGGTTGACTTAGGTTGACGTATTATAAGGTTTTACAAAATATCAGATATTGTTAGATCACTAAAACGTCCGAAAGCGTTGATGTTTGTGGTTTGTTAGTGTAGATGTGAACTTTTGGAAGTGCTCAACTAATTTTTCCTAATAATTCAATTTACAGCTTACAACAAAATAACATTAATATAATGAGTTATTTTTCAAAATAATTAAGTTACTCTGAGAAAATAATTACTATCATCAATGTAATAAATACAAAGAAATTGCTTCAATAAATAGTAGTTAACAATAAAAAAAAACAGATTTTTCACAAAAAAAAAATATTTTGGGACTCCTTGATTCATTGATTAATCATGATGTACTAAAGCTTTAACTTATTTGTAAAATGTTTTGTGTAAATAGTACCCACATTATTAATATATTACATTATAGTAGTACATTATTTTTTTCTAAACATCAATAATAATTATTAATATGTCATTATTATTTATTTTTTTATTAACTTTATAATTATAAAATAATTGTGGTTATTTTGATAAAATAACTAATTTTACCAAAATTAGAGAAACGCATTGTTAAGCAAACAAAAATAATGTAAACTAAATATGTTTATGTTGATTGAGTTCTTTTATTCTTCATAATAATTTTTTTATTTTACAGATATTCTTCAGTATTATTTTTATGTGCCGGAAAATTGGAAATTTGAAGCATTAAGCGAACTATACGAAGTTCTTAACTTGAAAAACACTGTGGTTTATTGTAAGGGTTACGATAAATGCCGATCGTTAGCGGAGAAAATGCGAATGAAAATGTATAAGGTTTCTGTCGTTAACAGCGATATGAATGCACAACAACGTCAGCTCATTCTACGGCAATTTTGTTGCGGTTCTAGTAACGTGTTGATTACGACCAATTTGATTAAGGGTGAAGATTTCAAGAACGTGATGTGGGTTATTAATTATGATCTCCCTAACAACGCCAAAGACTATGTGCAAAAGATTCTCAGACATTTTGGCCGTAAGATAAAAGTGATAAACTTGGTGACTGAACAGGAAACAATGAGTAAAACTATTATCGAGACGACGTTAAAAATAAACATGATCGAAATGCCTCAAAAAGTATCTAATTTGCTAGAAACAACTCATGGTACGTTTAACAGGAGATTTGATTTCAACCCCATAATTAATATTTGAGTGTATAACTACTATGATAAATTAATTAAATTACCAAAATTTCTTTTTTTCATTTTACTATGTATTAAATATAATGATATCACCATATTAGAACAAAATTGATTTTATGCCAGTAGTGTAATAAAATAACTTGGTAATTTGTAATCCTCAATTATCTACTAAAACTTTTGGGAGATATATTATGTTGTTATTCAAATTAACATTTGATGATTAAAATAATTAATGAACAGATAGTAAAAACTCGTTAAATTATATTTTTATGACGTTTAAATTCAGATTTCGAAAATGTCTACACTATTTTGTTAGTTATGTATTTAGATTATATTATTACATATTATTTATTACACCCGGGTGACATTTTTTTTTATGAGAGCTTATAATTATATTTTTATAATGAATTATCCAATAAATAATTATAACAATAATGATATTACCTATTTTTATATGATTGTTTGTATGTTTATGAATTGAGTCTTGAATATTAACTAATTGTCCTATTTTGTTAAAATTGTTTTTGTTTTATCTTTATAATTTTATATAATTAATATATATATTTCTGAAAATTAACTGGAGAAAAATATCCCTATCAAATTTTGTTCAAGTAACCACCTAATTAAACATTAATTACTTTAATTAATGTCTATTTTGTTGTAAAAGCATTATTTAAAAAAAAAATGTATGTAACAAATCATTTTTAATAGTTATATTATTATTATATATTTTGTATTTTACATTTTTTAATATAATATATTATATTTTGTTACATTGCAATCTATATATTATATTGTTGAAGTAGTCTGGTTAATATGTTTAGTAAATCACTACTAATATATTTTATTCCAGATAACATAGTATTAACTCCTCCTTTCTCTCTCCTTCCTAATAATTATGACTTAGTTGATTGCCACTGGATTTTCTTTTGGAGACACTTACGAAATTTCATGATAACACAATTATACAAACACATTAGTTTAATAAATTTAATACTGTTACTATAATACTATTTTATATGGTTTTTTTTGTAGTTGAATTCACTTATTCACTTACTGCGATTATTGTTAATATTAATTTTTTTTTTTTGAACAATTAGTTTTTTAGTTAAATTCTCTTTTTGAAAATAATTGATTAGTATTTTTACAATAATTTTAAATTTCCAATTGATTAGATAACATTTTTAGTAGGTTATTGACAACTTGGAAGTATTATGTAAAATAAAAATCGGTAACAAATTATAAAAAAAATTGAAAGTTTAGTCACCTTTTTAACGAGAAAAATTCCAAAATTCATACGACACCAATTATTATTTATTGTCTATAAAATGTTTATATTTATAATCTATAGTATGTGCCCAACTACAATTTTGCGTCGAATCGTTAATTTTGACCTACCCGGCCCTATCTGTTCCCATTATATTCAAAAATTGAACTTTATCTACGTTGATTTTACAATTTTTAGTTATGCTTCTAATTGGCTTGAGTATTTGGATAGTTGATGACTAAAGCTTCACTTGGAATTTTAATTATAATAAGCGAAAATTGAAAGAAACTGTATAATATAGGCATTGTTATTAATGATAAAGTCATAAAGGTATAGACTGTTAGTCTTTTGTATCAGCTTCTAAGACGCATTACTCCTCTTGTCAAAAACATCTAATCGCTATAAAAGAACTGTGGACGAATATGGCTGGAAATCGGATATTGATCATTATTATGGTTATGGTCACAAAACATGTTTCGGCAATAAAAAAATATACGGATTTTATTTGAAAAATCCAGAGTTAATACCAGTTCAAGACACAATAAAATAAAATGATAAAATGTACAAAAAATTATGACATTTAGTATAGTTACTGCGATATGAATAACTGTGAAAGTAGTTAAAACGATATAATTTATCTTGTACATTGGCAGTGTAATATGATTAGGTATTACGTATAAGTATATTTATTTGTTGACGGATTCACTCTCGTGGAAATTTTGGTTTAACTTATAAACAGCTCATTGTAATTTGTTTTTCAGAAATAGGAAAAAAAACTACTCGGACTATCTATTTTGTGTCTTGGGAGGCGCGCTTTTCCGGGAAACTGATCTGTTTCATTATATACTTAACTGAGTAAAATTAAAGACGAACAGTTTAACTACATGTAGTCTGTAGATACGTTTTCTGAGTATGTTATTAGGAAACAAGTTGTAGATTTTTAGATTGGAATGAATATTGTACTTTTCAAAAGTATTTGTAATTTATTTGTAATTGTATTTTGTTTAGTAATTTTCGCTGCAAAATATTTTTCAAAAAAAACCCTTTGTAAACAAACTCTTTTTGTTTGAGATTTTACATAGATATAAGCCTAGATGCGTTATAAAAATAAAAAATTGATGTTATACATAAATACTGTATTGGTATACATATATTTAATATATTTCGTACCTAACAGTCAACAGATGTCTCTTTGGTATGTTAATATACCTACACAATTATAGATAAAAATTTTCGGATTTTTCCAACATTTCGATTGCAGAGGTTTTGAATTCTGAGTTTTTAGCGTTTAAGTGTAGGCGAGGTAGAGAAATGTTATTTGTATCTGCTCACACTGTTACACACCGGATTTACTTTCCCTGTCTTACCTCGTCAATAAATTAAACGACTTGTCATCTTGAGTTTTCTTTTAAAATGTCTTTAATTAAAAATTGATATTTATACCGACAATTTTTACTCGGTTTTGCATGAGCCCCGTCGGGAAAAACGTCAGACGCCGCTACCGGGGATTAAACGTAGGTAAATAAATTCATACACCGCGGATAATCTCTGCTTTGCGGTTATGTACAATAGTAATAATATAATATGCGAATAATAGTAGTAATTAAATTGGTATTCATATGGAAATGTAAACCGTAAAATATATAACACACGCGGGTACTGCAAAATCAGCTGTCATACGGGATAAAATATAGGAAGTCCCACTCAATATGCCGTTCATGTTGTTCAGTAGTGTAGAGGTATACCTATATTATTATTTTGACACCGAAATTCGACCTCGTTGGCCCTTGTCGAGAGTGTGTATTAATCGAAACGTTCATACATGAACGAGTAGAGTGTCTGTGTGGTGTGTGTGGAATCAAATGCACTACTACAATATTAAAACTTACATATTATTACCACTCGCCGTTGATAAGATTCGTAAAATACCGTTTCTCCGACTCGGTCTCGTCTTTGCGATAAGCCGGCCGGCCAAGACTAATGTGCAACCGATTAATACTTAACATATTATATTATAACAATTATTGTTAACGAATAAACGCGATATCGGTATTATACTGTTATTAGGTATAGTCGGTTTGCCACTGGCATGTCTGTCGTCATTAGCAGACTGGCAGGCCGCGCGGTAACGTCAACGCGAATAGCTGTACTTAAGCATTGCCACGGTCAAAATCTTCATCTACTACAGGCTACATCGACTGCTGCTAACATGAGCAACTTATCACACGTGTCCACGGTGTTGGCACCAAAACCCGTGGGAGCTTACAGGTGAATAAAATATAATATTTGTCGTTGTAAACAAATTTCGAATACCTTTACTCGCCAGCGTGTTGGCGAAAAAAAAAAGGAAAAGATAAGGTGCAATTTTTTTTTTTAGGTAGCATAGAATAATAGCCTAAAGAGTTAATTTTACGTTTGACCTAAAGATAAAAACAACTTAGTTCAACTTGAGAATCCATACGGTACAGTGCTAGCTAGGTAACTATATCAATGGAAGCTTTGCGAAAACATTTTATATGAATTAACACTGAACAGCAAAGTTGACGAGTGGGAAAGTTAAAAATTACTTTTACACGACTTTAAGATTTTTACGAGTTACTAAAAAATATCGTTTTTACTACAAAACAACGTTCGTGGGCGGAACAGAGTCGCTATTTCAACAGGAAAGGGACTAACAATTTTGGTGAGACTGTTTACTGCCCCCCTCTAATTCTCTTACATAAGTTTTGCCCCATGACCAGACCAAAAAAAAAAGGCGCACCATAATTTTTGCTGTCTGTTTAATAAATTATATTATAGTTTGTTGTTTTGAAATTTTCAATGAGAAAAATGCATTTAGAGTACAATTTCAAAGTTTTGCTTTTTATCAAAACATGTTTGATGAGATAAAAAAAAGGCAATCCAAATATAGTTTTCCTTGCATTTATTTGTTAAATATAATATAATTTAATACAATTTTAAATTTGTTGCAACATTTATCCAAAACTTTTACGCTTACAAAAATATTTTTATACTTACAACTTTTATACTAAATACCAATGTACATTTTTAATAGAAATTTTTTGTACAAAAGGAAACTGGGAGATGGTATATCCTCCTAATATTAGTAAATTAAATGAAAATCTAAAATTTAGCGTTAAATTATTTTTTTTAGTTTCGAAGATACGATTTCAACTACTCCGCTCAGTTTACTTCATTTCATTGTTTTCATGAACATCCGTTGACCCTACTTATAATTATGTATGATATGACTAAAGATATTACACTGCTTATTCAACACATTTATGGTGTCAAAATATTACACTGTTCAAAACAATGATGCATTAGAATCATATTTACAACTATTATCCCTTGGGACAGTAGTATCCTATTTGAAACGAGCATTTCAAAAAATAACCTCTACTTTTAAGTGGGTCCTCAACTTTGAGAAGTGACTATTTTTTTAAAAATTAATAGCTTATAGACGTTTCTAATCTATCATAGTATCATACAAGTATAATTCTTGCAAAACTCTTTTAATACCAAAAATTACTTTGTTTTTGCAAAAAGATGTTGCAAATAAGTTAATAGTATAGTGTATTCATTTTACAAAGAAAAAAAAGACTCATTATGTAACAATGGGCGTTTTTAAATTATAATATTATAAATTGAACAATAATTACAAAAAAAAAAAAAAACGAGCGAAACCATTATTCTTTTATCAATTAGTATTTAGTAGATCTAATATGTAATTACATACAATATATAATGTATATATTTAATTACTATGCTATTTTGTTCAAAGCTGATATTGTATACGGTCGTATACGGTAAACCCAATTTAAAATGTCAACTAATCGGACAATAATTATTATTACTGATTTAAGTACTTATTTGTGAATTATACTGACTTAAAAAAAACGAATTCTATTATATAAGTACAAAGACAAGTGATTTATAATTTAAACACTGTGCAATGTGAATCGAATAAACATTTTGATAATGCGAAGTATTCAATTAATTTAAAAAACCAACATTGTTTGGATTTGTGTCAGCAAATCATTTTCAATCAAATAAAAACAGTACTCTAATATTTTGAGATTTTAATTAGGTCCTTTTGTACTCTGTTTGAGGAAGAAGTTAAAATAAATGCTATTATGATCCTAAACGATTTTACAACTTTATTTTTCTTGGGTAGGTGGTAATTGTATTTTTCGATGTTAAAATTAAGGTGAAGTGAGATTTAGTCATTAAAACTTATTTTTAAAGTCAATTACAAAACTTAAATTTACTTCATTTTAAAAACAAATTAAAAAAAAATACGTGAAAATAACTTTTTTTGCTATAATGCACAATATAATACTCATTCTAAGGGTATTTATATAAGTACTTAATGTTAAAATTGTGGTCAAAATGGTATTTTATTATTTTTTTTTTTAATCCAAAAACTGTAAAAATTATTATTAATTTTTTATTACGATTTCTTTGAAGGTTTTGGCGAAGAAAAATGCACATAATATACTTTTATGAATCAGACAAAAAAGGTTAATATTTTTTCAGAGAAAGTCTATGTGTCGTTTTACTAAAATTTAAAATTGTATTAAATAAGTTATATGCCGACAAGTATTTTTGCAGGAATATTGATTTAAAAGGATAATAAATAGGTCGGCTATATTTTATAATACACTGGGAACATTATTAAACTTAAACAGAGGAAAAACAAAATTATTTAAACAAACATTTCAAAAAGTAAGTATTTTTTTTTTTACTCGTGTTTAACCTATATACATGTCTAAAACTCCATGTTGTTAGATAGGTCTGTAAGTCTAAAACCTACTGCAAATTAATAAAATAAATTAAATAACTTTTGTCCTGTAAGTGCGAATTTTAATACTGGATTTTCTTATTAAAACTGTATGCAAAATTGATTATAAAATAATAAATATTAAAGTTTTGATGTATAAAGTTTTAAGAAGATTTTACAACTTGTTTTTGTCTCTTTTACTACTTTATCGATTTTTTGGGGATAACATATTTAAAAAGTCCGCCTTCCTCTCTACTGCCATTTATATTGTTATTGAATGGCTTACCTATACACATGAAATCAATCGTAAGCCTGCCCAATAAGTACAATAATTTCGAAATAACCTAATTTTGTATTGTACCGATATTTTTTTATAGATCGTTTAGTTTGAGAAGAACGACAGTAGTCATTAATTCACATTTGATAATTTATATAGTTATTACTATAGTTCTAAGTGTTATAAATTTAAAAAATTGGCTTTATTAATTCATACCTATCATATTTCTTCATACTCGAATTATTTTGAATCATTTTATTTTGATAATACTTCTCACAAATAAAAAATGTGTTTTATTATTCATTATAAATTAAAAATTGACTTATATAAATTTACTTATCAGTATATACGTAGAATTTTGAATGTGCTCATTTCATGTAGTCATCATTTAAGGCTTAAGAAATATAGTTTAAAATGATTGACAGTTTCAAACAGAGAATACTGTGTATTGTAATAGCGAAATGTTTTTATTAAGAGGACTTTTTAAGCAAATGGGTTTTCATTAATACACCAAAAAGTTGTTGTGATTTTTGCATTAATGATGTGTATGATTTATAAAATGAGAGTTGTGACCGCTGATGTAGTAAACAAGGTACACAACATGTCATAACATAATAAGACTCTAAAGTCTTACCTGTAGTCTACAGTATTCTGTATTAATATTAACGGTAGTGTTTTAGAGGGTGAGAGAATTTACCATATTACCATAAAATACCTCTATACTTATTTTCCACATCCATTCACGTTTTATTTGACTTGGGTAAAGACCTACATACATTTTTGTATGTAAAACCGTTCTTTTTTTTTATTCTAAAATATTTTTATGGTTTTACTATAAAATCTTTTTTTTTGTGAGTGTAAGGGTTCAATTTCTTGGATATTGGCTTATTAATGTGCTTATTCATAATAATACTAAAAAAAAAACAATGCCGAAAGTCCAAAAAATGTCCCTAGATAATAGCGAAAAAGTTTCAGCATTATTGTTTTATAGACTTGTTCATCAAATTTGTAATTTAAGTAGTTGAAGTCCTCATTTTATCCATTTATACTGATTTAATGCAAAATGATTTTTAAAATTTTTATGGATATATTATAAAACAAAGTAAAACGTTTTTGATTGCATGGAAGATTTACCTAGTTAATCGAAAATTTAATTGTGGACTTAAAACCTAAAATATTATAATTGCGTATATTATTGCGATGTGTTGTTTGCTAACATTTTGTAAGTTTGCTATAAGTTTAAGATTGCCTTTGAATACTTTCTGTATACTATACGAATAAGTAAATACAACTTATTGGTTCTAGTAAAATATTTATTTAATGTCCATTGGGATGAGCGGTATGTTTATCAATACAGTGTTTAACTTGTTAATATTCAACACTTATAAAAACAAAATATATGTACAGAAACTTATAGGCTGGCGTTATTAACACTAATCGAAATATTTCAGGGTAAAAACATTTGTTGAACTTAATTAAATAGCCTTACATAATATAATATTGCTAAAGATAAAATAATAATATCAAACTAGGAGATTTTTAAAATAAAAGCTGACCGGGTAAACATATAATATCGAATGCAAAAAAAATGTGTTATGAATAATTTTGGCTATTTTTGTATGTAACTTGAGCACAGAAAAAGTAAAAATACAAATATTTACAACTACCGGAAACAGAATGTGTGTAATCAGATTGAAAGTTCTTAAGCAACTTTTCGGATCTGTTTGGTTAACAGATGTGTAATATTTTCAACATTAAGTTTATGAATTTTATGTTTTTTGCATTTATCAAATTCTCAAACATACCCATTTATTTTAGCTGCCTAATACTTGAAACGCGTGACAGAAATAACAGAGTGTGGTTTTTTATCTTCGATGCTTCACAAAATAATACATTTTCTTTTATTTGTTTTATAGTCAAGCAGTCATATACGGCGATACACTGTACGTGTCAGGATCTTTAGGACTGGATCCAAGTTCGGGCAAGTTGGTGGAAGGAGGAGCTGGTGCTGAAACCACTAAAGCTCTGGAGAACATCCAACGTATCTTAGAGGTTTCACAATCGTCTTTTGCCTCAGGTTTGTTTTCAGATTAACATGCAAATAATCTAAAACAACACTGATTTATTTTGATCTTAAAAATAGTTTATAATTTATTATAAAATATTTTACATACATATTTAAACCTCTTAATTTTTTAGTTATAACTAATTTATTTAACAAAAAATGACAGAGGGATAAAACCCTTATGTTTCATGAAACATAATTACATAAGTAACAAGACGATTAAGAGTAAAACTGATATCGTATTATACCTATATCTGACGTCTCCTTAATTATATCTAGATACAACTTTTTTTTTTATATCAATAAAACGAAACAGTGTGGACTGTTCTCTTATATCCACCACTATCTCCACAATGCACCACCTCGTACACATCTAGCTTTTTATTTCTAAAAAAGTTTGCAATTGAGTTCTAACCTTGTTATCGATATTTTTTCGCAGACCTTCAGCTTTTGGACAGATTCCACAAAGCAAAGGAAAGTTCTTGTGATTAGTTATTGCTAGTTAAAAATAATGTAACTTGTAATTATAAGTTTAATCATAATAACGAATAAATTATTATTATAATCGTACCATATGACTCATTTGCTTATAAATGATTGCATTAATCTACTTTTAAAATTACTGATAACATTTATTTACCGTGATCATTAAACATGAATCACATTATATAATTTACCCAACATTATGTTATTACTTATTACCAATGTACTCTAGTCGAATATGCAAGGTAAAATTTGAGCTAAACGGGACATAGAAATGAGTTTATTAAAATTTTAAATAATAATGTGGTTTGCGCTACTGTCTGAGAGCACAGTTGTACTTAATAGTTTATGAAACAAAAAATTGTTTCTAAAATACAAGGGATTGCCACCCGCGGGAATCGTAAACTTATCCTTCGTTTTATTCTGTTCAAAACGAATGGCACCGAATGATACGCACCTGCTGCAAATAATTTATAAGTAGGTTATATGGCTCTTAAACGGGTTGGTTTATCTGGGTTCAACGTCGCTACGTCGATATGGCATTTTGCGCTATCGTTTCGCAGATAAAGTCAGTTTAGAACGAATTAAATATAACGTTTCCAAATAAATATGTATTTATTCATTACAATTTCTCGATAAACCCTCCGGTTTTCTGCTAGAATACTAATGTGTGTGTGTGTGTGTATTCGGTGGATATTCCGTAGAAAAAACCGTTCCTCACATAGTCTATATCATATTCGCTGTGGATTTGGAAAAATGCAAAAAGTTACCTTGCCAAATATTTACTTTAAGAGCCTTGCATATTGTTTGGACTAGCACAAATATATCTGGGATAGACATAAAACCTACTTAGGCGCCGCGCTGTCTGTTTGAAATGAGTACCAAGAAGAAAACTCATAGCTTTACCCTCAAACATTTCATGGCAAACTATTATTTATGCAACGGCTGTAGATTCACTGTTCGTAGCAGTTGTCGCCATTGTTGCATTATGTTGAATCACTTTACAAGCTCATTTTGGGAGCAATAAAAAAAAATTCACTAACACACATTTCCGTACAATTCGTTTTAATCAATCACATAATTTTATATTGATTTTTTTTTTTTAAAGTATAGCTATTATTAACACTGTTACCATCATGTATTTCTCGTATTTCCGTTTTGAAATAAAAAAGTATATTTTGTAATCGGATACCGTACCTATGTTGAGTTGTTCATAACAAATAGAACCGTTTGATATCGAATCCGGGTGCAAGGTAAATATATTTTAACAAAAAAAAAATATCACCAGTAAATTCGATAATTCTCTTTCGAAAAATACAAAAATAATATTACCTATAGAATTTATCTATTTAATTACCATTTATCAGGATTTTTTTTAAGCATAGCGTTTTATTTGTACAAGATTATTTTTTTTCTTATATCATTATCAATTTATATATATTTATAAATGAAGTCTTGTGTTCGTTCGTGTTATTTGAAAAGTTTCAATAAATAATGATGTATTGAGTCATAAAATATAAATGTATTTTTTGATTTGTTATTATGTTATTTGTATAATCGAATAACACATATTAACATACATATACACTAGGCACATTAAATGTACTTCGAGTTCGAACTTACCATTATTATTCAATAACTTATCGTTATAACTAAAGAGCACGAGTCGTTTTCGTTTTTATATTAATAATAACCCATCCTATAATATCATAATAGGATGTTATGCTATTCTTCAATTATTTGCCTTATAACGATTCTTCTGTTATTTCTTATTAGCACATTTATAAATTTATACTCTATCCGGAAAGACGAAAGCGTCACAAATGTATAAGGCATTGCTCCGTGTGTTGTCTATTTTAATCGGTTTTATAAACTAAATATTTGACTGATTAGGCACTTAAGGCACCAGTACTGAGCATAGGCCTTTAAAGTTATTAACTCTTTTATTTTTGTTAAGTATATTAAACGTCTTCATAGGTAGGTATAGTTATCTATTATTGTTTGAATAAAAATGCTTCTGGTATTTATATAGATATCATCGAATTTGGTCGTTGGTATAATTTTTTAAGTAAATATTGAATTGGCAAGTTTGAATTAAACAGAGGAGACCGATTTAAGCGTTTTGAGTACACTGTGATAAAAATAAAAGAACATTTTATTTCTAGTGGCAACACAGGAGTAAAAATTTGCCTAATTTTCTATATACCTGTATATATATATATATATTGTATTTATTACACCATTTACAGGCAAATATATATTTATTGTTTTTATATTTACTATTTTCAGTTGTTAAGACCACAGTTCTTTTGGCTGACATAAAAGATGGGCCGACGGTAAACGAGATTTACAAACAATGTAATTATGCGCACTCATTTGAATTTCAAAACAGATAGCACTAAGTACTGATTAAAAACAATAACTCTGTCTTTTTTATTTTACCCTTCCAACAGTTTTCGTCGCACCGTATCCGGCCAGAGCTATGTTTCAAGTTGCCAGTCTCCCTTTGGTAAGTATAAAATAGGAAGAAAAACCACTTAAATAAACAAAATTCGTTTTAAGATTTAATATTGATATTATGATACATTTGTAACTGGAATATATATATACATGTACATGTATAATAATTATTTACTTCTAAGTTCTATTATCCTGTTGCCGGCTGTGATCAATGTAAAACTATTCGAGTTAATTTGTGACACATCAGGCATAAAATTATGTAGCGATTATATATCTCGACGATTAATTGTTGTGGGTATGTGTTTTATATTTTTCTAGGGTGCCAAAGTGGAAATAGAAGTGGTAGCTGCAGTTAACAAGTGACCACAGTAAAAAAGCCTCTTATATATACATATTATATTTTTTTATTATAATTTTTTTTTTTAATATAAAATTCAATAAGCAACGAAAATAATCTAAGTTTTGTTATTTACAATACACTCCATAAATAAATATAATAAAGAGAGCGAGTATTCGATGTAATTCGAGGGAGATGTCTAAAAAAAATATATATATATATGTATACATTTAAATATTTGGAAAAGTGACAAATTCCTATTATTTGAATTGTTCACGAGATAATGTGAGGGATCCAAAACAGGACAAACACACAGAAAAGTTATGTAACTGAGCGCGTGTGGTGCTCAGTTACATAAATTAAAAAAATACCTGAGCCGCAAAAGATAATATTTAAATGGTTCTGTAAACGTACACTTTTTTACCATGAGTAATGCAAAAGCGTGTATAAACACAATATAATATAATTTATAACCATAACCAAAGTTATTTATCCACAGCTGTGTGTAGAATCCAAGTATATCAATATATTATTACAATAGTGTTTATGCCGTGTTGTCCGTGTTATCTCGTGGACGTTTTTTCCAAAAAAGGAATAGAAACACTATTGACAAAATATAATAACAATAATAATTATATTACATCACAATTATTATTATCATCAATTGGGCGTCATCAACAACGCGGTCGTCGGTGTCCTGTTGTTGTTTGTCAGAACGCTGTCGTCGGATAAAATGCTGTTTTCCAGTATCATGTCTTCTTTGATGGCGTTTTGTTTTCGGAAGATGGCTTTGCGTGAAAACCGTATGGGTTTGATGATGCTTTTACCGCATTCGCCGGTAGACCCTTCGGACTTGGTTACTGTAATAGCCGTGGGGGGACACGTTTTGTTGTTCATGGCCATCAACCGTTTCATGGAGTTTGCCTGTCAACATTTTACAGCAAAAATCGTTTTTAATGCACATTGGAACCAGATGCTTAATACAAAAAAAAAAATAGTCTGAAACGTCAGCATAAAACCTTAAGACATGGATACATCCGAAAATTATCCCCATAATATTTCAATTCATGTAAGCTTTAACACACAATGTCTTATATAAACTAATTAAATATGTATATATATATTACAATATTCTAATGAATTTGTATTTTACCTCGTCGAAGTGACTACTGCTGAAACTTCTACTATGACTGTTCCGTCTTTGCCATTTGTAATCTAAGTTTGGCATTCCGTGATCTGGACTCATACCGCTGGCTCCTTTACAAGACCGCCATGTTTCCTGAAATCGTAAAGCAGCAATATTTCTGTTATGAGAAGTGGAACTATTCCGTTTGAAGTTGTTTCTCTTTGTACATATTCAAACGTTTGATACAGAATATAGAAAAGTAATATGCAGTAGGAGGTGACAAAGACGTGTTTCATTTATACACAGAAGTGAAGCGTGTTTGATAATAATTATTCGGTATCGAGAAATGAAAATCAAAAACTTGTGTTGAAGCAACGTGTTAATTGTATAGCCCTCGGCATCGGTGGATGTTCATCAAAATACCTGGGAATTTCTCAAGAAACAGAACTTGGTGGCACTTTAAAGATAGTTATTATGAGTTTAATTAGGTTTCATTCAACACGACACCTTACATCGAAATTTAGTGAAAAACGTGTAAACCGTATTTCTATATATTTATATATATTTTAATAACTATACATTTATTGTTATTTTTTCTCTTAGTAAAAAATACAAAGGAGTTATCGTTTGTTTTATAAATGTTTAAATTTTCTAACTTTTGCAGCTGACTAAAACATATAATTAATCATATATTAAGTACTATGTTAAATGCTTAAATACATTAGATAATTCGTATGTTGTCTGAGAATAATTTACATTGCCAAAATGTTAATATGGCAGTTACAACATAATACGCATAAAATTAGTTTAACAATATTAGTTGATTTACTTAGATTTACCTTGAAAGCTGTTCTGAATTTGTATGACATGAGATTATACAGGAGTGGGTTGATGGTGGCTGACAAGTAGTAAAAAATTCCAGACACATATGTCAACAACTGGAAAATTTGTTTTGACTCTTCCTCTTGTGCATTACCGTAAACAGCCAATAGCCTTTGCGCTTGGAATGGTGCCCAGCAAACAAAAAACGCTACTACTACAACGACTGAAACACAGAATTATTTAAGTTCAATGCATATTGTATGTGCATTGTATTGTATAATGTAGTCTATAATGCGGGTTTAGAAACTTTTTGTTAACTATATAAGCAGGACCGTGGCCAGCGTTGGAAAAATTGTATTGGAATACAGATTAAAATAAAAAATGAGTTTATAATGAAAGAATAAATAAAAATACGTACATCTAGTAATCATCACATAAATATGATTTTTTATAAATACATATTTACTTAAATAATTGTGTTATTCGAATAATATTATTCGATTAATTAATTATTAACGAATAGAAATACAATGATAGGATTAAGCTTCTATACCTGGAAGAAGATTGTTACCAAAACGGAGACGACAATATAGGAAATGATTAAATTGTGGTTAATGAAGCGATTATTAATATAAAGGGCAAGAAAGAATATACATGAAGAAATAGAGTGTCAGAAAGTGTCAAACGCGGCGAGTAGGTTGTTTTCCATTTTAGATACTTTACGGGTCGACTGTATTTATAGACAGAGTTAAGCATTATTCTAATTTTTTTTATTTAACTGATTATTTGTTAAAATAATGTTATTTTAAATTTCCCCGTTCTAAAATTGGTAATTATATTATTGTAATAAAAGCACTGTTTACCCAATGCCATTTAATTAAATGTTGATCAATTCTGTTCGTTGGTTTATTTTAAACCCCTTACACATGTTATAAATGTTCAGTTTAGCGTGATAATACCTCTGGGACGAAGTAAACAATTTCACATAATGTTTCATATAATAATTATTTGTGCCACTAAGCCAATTTCTTAACAGTGTAGTAAATATTTTCTTTTCGGCCCATTCATCCGATTAAATTTAAATAGTGTCCATTGGATTCTGCGTCATTAGGTCTAATGCCAAGTTATATATAAATAGTGTTGTAAAATGGATTATGTAGAATGTCCATAAATTTAAGGAGAACGCTTTATGTAGCATTTAACAGCTATATATTTTATTGTTATTAAACAAATAGTAAAAGACAATATGTAAATCGATTTCATTAATATTCACTACACCCGTATACACTTACACTACATAAAAAAACTATCGTCGTGTTACTTTAGATTCCAGTTCATAAAAATATAATAGGTGACAGTCTACCAGAATTCAGACAAGGTTGCAATAAAGAGTTCCACAATATAGCCAACAAGTATGCAGATTAACTTCGTATACGATTTTTACGAAATTATAAAAAAAAAAAACAATAAAAACGCATCAAAAGACAAAACTGATGGAATAAAGAAACATCTAACTAAAACTTCTACACATTATCTTAAGAAAAATCCAAACAACATGAACTCGATTTCGCAATTGTCTTACAAGATAATATACACCCATTCATTTAAAAAATCATGTTCTCATAATTCCATTGGTGCGATCATTATACTTTATTTTGTCAGAGCTAACACTGTACATTTTATCTCATTGCCGGAGATTACATAAATGCAGTTTTACAGAAAGTCGATTTTGCTAGCGTTTAAATATATTTGTTCGAGAAAAAGCAAACAATATTAGGCTATTAACTATTGTGGTTCAAGCTTTTAGAGATAAAAAAAACAAACCAAAGAACATTTAAACAAATAGGTACTTATAAATTAGAGATAAAATGAGTTTTATAAAAGACTTAACCGTTGTAATTTTTGAAAAGAAAATTCAATTCAGCACGAGACGAATAAGTTTCAGAAGTAAAGAAAAATGTTGATCAAAATTCGAATGGGATTGGTTTTACCTTAGGCATTTTATGGAATATGAAACAAGGCCGGCTTTCGGTATATCTTTAAAAACAACAGGCCTAGTTTTCTAGCATCCTGTCATCGGATCACCTATAATGGCATTGCTATTCTGACAATTGACAAATTCTAAGTTTTTTGTCACGGTAAAAAACTCATAAAAAAGGTAAAGCATTGGGATACGTCTTCACTTTTGCACGTAATAAAAGCGCCATTGATCGATGTGGTCTCTGTAGTCGGTATCCAACATTAATGGAAAATACGAATGAAATAAATGAAAATTAATTTTAATATTTTACAATTCAACGACAGGAAAGTACCATTTTATAGATCTCCGATCATTCATCATCGTTTCAGTGCTGCTATAACAAAATTTCCATCTTGCATAATATTATTATGGCATGATAAAATGTAGCAGCGAAGAAGAACAATGTACGTGGCCCATGTGGGAGTCTACATTTCACAAATGTCATATTTTTCCAAATATAAATAACATCAACGTAGGTACAAGCTAAATAATAACAAGCTGTTTTTGTAACGCCCACTGTTCGGATCTATAATTACGAATGTCGTCGCGTATCAGTAAAAATTAATTTGGTAAATAATCAAAATAGAATACGGCGTCGCTTTCGTTGCACTGGGAATAACGGCTTCGTTTTTTTAGCATCCATATTAAAAGCCTATCCTTTTATGTATATTTGTGTACCGTTTACGACGACAAACCCGTCGAAACAACGACCTAAAAAAATTTACGATTTTCGGTTTTTCTTTTTATCAGCCAGTAACGACCTGGTGGTCCAAAACGTGAGTTTCGGAGCGACTTCCACGAAAAGGAATAAGTTTTAGAGGTTTTCGTTTGTGCGTACTGCGTGTCGCCTTTGTTTGAGTCGCACACGATTTTTTCCCGAGGTATTTATTAGGTAATAGACAAACATGTCACACTACATTAGTCCTTTGTATTATTTATTACCTGTATAGCAAAAAAATATTATTGTTTTAAAAACATTGTTAAGGCTTTTTTATTGCGTTCTGCATAGAACATTATATTTACAAAAATGGACAAAATACTTAACTTTTGGTATTTAAACTATAAAATAATATGATAATGTATACCTGAAATACATTTTGTAATTTTCATTTATGTGCTGAAAAAAATTTAATGAAATCTAAAATCACCCATAATAAGTATTGTAACGATGACTAATTTAATAAAAAAGTATATTCTAAATACTTACAATTCGTACATTTGATGTGCCTATTTACAAAACGGCCGAATTTAATGCAGAGGTAACCAAGTATTTTTTATAGATTATTCATATTAGTAAATGATATGGCATAATACAGTATATCATGTCAATACGGATACTAGCCAATGGTTACGCGAGTATGGTATTTGAATTGATGTGATGGAAATAAGATCGTCGAGATAGCTGTTAGGTGGCGTGACAAGAATATATAGTTAAGAAGGAATATAAATAGGTAGTTTATGAGTTTGGAGGAGCGTGAAGAAAAAATGTATTTGAGCTGAATAAGTGATGAGTTATAAAAAGCTAAACAACTTTTTGGGATTGATTGAAGTGAAAAGAGCCCATGTATCAGAATGATTTAAAATGTATTAATAAGAAGACTAATACACACTAAAGAAAAACGCATGAAGCTCAAAATAAAAATGAAAAACATAAAAGTCGATTTCAGATAACTTTCTTTTTGTCGAAATAAAAAAATAAAACTTTTATTTTATATATATATTTTTGATAATTATTGTAAGTAGAAACGCATTTTAGAAGTTAAGCCTATTACATTTTTTACCTATAACTACCAAATGCGAAACTGTGCATAACTTAGTGAACCTTATTTTTGGTTTGTGACAATTTCATTTGTCTCTTATCACTTGCTGTTAATTATTTTTTTAAAAAGTTAGAGCTGTTAATTTTAACACATTGCCTAAAATATGGTTTTCTATTGTTTGTTACAATACTATGAATTTACTTACCTAACATTTTTACTACACGCCCGGTAGCCCTGGCATTGGTAGAACTCACACATTCGGTGTGACGACATCGGGCAACACAAGTTGTCCTGTTGGAATCTCTCTTGGATTTATACAGCTTCAAGCCAATAAGAATGTATAAGACTACGATAAGTGTCCAAGGCGCAAGGAAGAAAACCACCGACGATAGTTCGAATGCAAATGGTAATTTGTTGACTAGAGTACAATGTGAAGACTCTAATATATTCATGCCATTCTTATCCTTAGCGTACACCAATCCCATTTGTATAGCCTTGAAAAAACAAACAAAATGACAATTATTAAGCAAATTTTTCCAAACTAATATAATTCGTTATTAAAAAATCATTATTTTCTAGTAATCTGATAATAGTATTTCAGCTAAGAAGGTCATTGCTTTTATTTATTAAAATTAAATTTTTTTTAACATTTTTAATTTTGTGTTTTTTGTGCCGAAACTCGCGATATTCACTAACAGCTGACCCGATTTCTTCATGTAGGACCTCATTACATCAGAAATTGTACCTGAAAGGTTAACAATTTTTAAAATTTCACCCCTTCCCAATCAAGAAAAATTTACATATTTTCCAACTTAAAATTACTGTTTTAAAAAAAAGTCGAATTAGTTATAAATTAATATGGAATTCTTAAGATAAAGTTTTATCGATAAACCAAACAAATATCACAAACCCTTTTCTTTAAAGAGGTGGTAACTCTTGGACTTGGACTTAGTTTTACTAAAAGACCTTATCATTTTAGATTTGTGTCCCATTTTAACAATTAAAAATTTATTTCATATAATAAAATATATTCGCAATGTAAAATTAGGAAAACAATGTACTTGTAATTTATAATAGTTTGTTTTCAATACATTCCTTGTGTGATTTTTGTCATTTTTACGATTCAACGGTCAAAGGCGCCCATAGGGAGGGGCAGGGGAAGACAAATCCCCCTTAGCTCCTCTGCAAGTTAAAAAAAAAATAAAACCAATATCCCAAATTTCCAAAATCCATTACAAAATCATAGGCGGACCCCCTGAATTTTCCCCTTTTATTGCAACGGTCTACCTACGTTATTGACTTTTTCTATGTTTAAACCAGACAAATGTATAACATACTGGCGTCTTGTTTACTTTCAATTATTAAACTACATTGATAGTCTTCTTTTACTAAAGATAAAACCTTTTTTTTAAATTCAATAAATAAATACTAAAAAAATAGAGCTTAATGTCGTGGAAGGCAGTTTGTGGTTTATAGAAATTTTTTTATGTCTGAAAGTAATAAAATCACTTTCAAGAAAAACCATGTTCTCTATTTTGACAAGGTTGAACTTTTTTTACTTTTAAGTTTTAACCTTTTGAAGTACGATGTACCTTGTATGTACGATTTTTATTTATAAATTTAAACGTCACTACTGTACATAAATAGTATGCACTAGAAAAATTACTACTTAATTAGTTAGCAGAAAGACTTTAAATTGTAAAATTTGATTTCAAGCAACGTATGAAATCAATACTGAGTCATATTAATTTTATTTTCTATATTTTATCGCACATTATGTGAACAAACATTAATCGTTTTTATAACGGTAATTCGAAGTTAGTGTTTTTTGGATTTGGTAGCTCATTACACCATAAATAATTACTCTATTGCGGCATGTCAAATTTTTAATTTTGGTTTATGTTCTGAAGTCATTAGGTATCAAAACTTTATATGCGTACTGTTCATTATTTATTCGTTTTGCTCCGTTATGACAACTTAGTTTTATACTCTAAGATTTGGATTACAACAAATGACTTCAGACATATTATCTTAAAAATCTGCAACAGATAAGTCAGTCTAAATTAAGGGGTTGCCGCTGGTTTCAGACTTAGTCAGATAGGGGAGAAGACAACACATCTGAAGAGACATCTAATTTTAAAAGGGAAGTAACGTCTTATGTAAAGTAACATAACTTAAACTTGTTGTAAATGATAGTATTTTATAGGTAATATTTTTTTCCGTAGACAGTTACAAGCAATTTACATAGAAGTGTTTTGGTTTAAAGTAAATTTATCGCTTTGTAGTTTTTTAATACCTTTGCAGTTTGCACTAAGACCCACTTTGTACTTTGTAGTTGGCACTAGCTTATATTTTTGCACTTCAACATAACATTTTTTATGAATAATAAATATTATATATATAATCAAAGTTTATTACCATCAGTTATAAAATACGCAGTTCTTAGTATGTTAAAAACAAATATAATTTACAACATGATCATCTCCTACACTGTTGTGATGACATTTCTAGTTGACAACGATATCCAAAGCCTTTTTGATGGTATCGAAATCTTCACAACATCAAACTTACATTTATTTTCTTTTTTTCTAGAGAATTTTTGTTTGGTTATTGTATGTGTTAACTCACCCTGTAAGATCTGTGTAAGCTAACGACTAGGCTGGAAGAAAGAGATAACGGCGTTACAAACATAAGTCAGAATAGTATTGGCAACTATCGTTTTATTTAACGCCTATGCCAGTATATCACACTTCTATAGTGATAAACTACTAAATAGAGTGTTGTAAAATTACTTATATAAGTGGCTATTTTAAAACCCGTCAATGATTATCGATTATACCAATCATGTTCTGCATTGTCATTGTAAATGTAATTAAAAGTATATAATAGATGTATGAAGTGCATATGTTGAAATTAATATTTGCATAGAGTATTTTCTTTATCTTGTTTGGTAATGTATATGTCTTTAAGATGATGTAGACAATTTATAAATAAATTGAGATGTAAAATGTCTTAAAAAGTAAAAATTTTTAAGGTAATAAAAAGTGTTAACCGAACTTTTATTTTATGAATTTACTTCAAAGGCTTTTAGCAAATCATTTTAATTAGTAAGTCAGTCAAGTGTTTCACCTGATAGAATAAGAAAATATTACACATCTAATCATTAATCATCATATAAATATATTGAAACAAAGCCCCCCTAATACTTGAGCTATAACTCATTATTTTAAGAATAGTATAACGGTTTTTAAATAAATTAGCTTGAATTTTAAATTTTAAGTTAGCTTTAGTATAAATAAGAATATACCATATTATGATTACTTTATCGAATGATAACTACATTAGTCCAACATTATGATTACTAATGACAATTATTGTTTGTAATCGTTAATTAGACTGTGATGTTCCTAACACCAGTTATGTTGGTGTAAACGACTAATCTAAATCATCATTATTTGAATTTGTGTTTTTTCTTAAAAACAAACAAAACACTATGGCACATTCAAAATTGATTGTCTTGGTTTCATATGGAATGACCCTTCGACAGCTTTAACAATTTTAGGGACTGTGTAGATTTTTATTATTTGCAAGTGTTTTTTAAAGTGTGTATTCGACAGTATATTGCAACAATCCTAACAAAACTTAAAAATATTTAAAGAGAGCTTATTTGACTTTATGTCGAGGTGAAATATATTTTTAACTACACAACGTTTCTGATGTATAAAGAAATATTTTGGTTAGGTTTAACATAAATATAGGGTACGCACTAGATCTTAGAAGTTGAAAATAAATACTGAATGGGTTGCAATGGGTGATAACTCGTTTTGCGTACATGATCAAATTTTTGCCGATTATAGGATGACTCATTTACGCACAATTGTTATCTTATATTTTTATTTCGGGTTAGGCATATTTTCCCTACATAATCTTCTGGCGGTTTCCACTTTCCCCAAAATGACCCTCGTCCGTTATTACAATGTCCGTTTCCGCCAAAAGCTATACTTCGATTTCTGCTAAAATAAATTAAAATTTAGTACTTATATTTGCTTAAGAAGCCTTGAACTTAAATCTATGAAATATTACGCTGTAAACGAGTTAGATATAGACGCTATATTCTAACGAGTTCCTAATTATATTTTGTAAAATAATGTTAGTGATAAACTTTTTTTTATGGCACCTCCGCTGAACTAAAAAAAAAGTTGCAAAGCTAATGTAGTGCTGAACACTACTTAACATGCTTTGACGTTAAAGTGTATTAAAAAAAAGCCCATACTTGAATTTATTAATTGATAGTACACTGTATAATTATTTTAAAAAAGCCCAACATTATTTAACTTGCCTGTTCATGACATTATAATTATGCCAGTAGAAAGTCTTAAGCGTTTTAAAAGTTGAAGGAAAATGTTTAACGAGTTTGATAAGTGTAATGTTTTAACCAATTAATTGTGTCAATTATTTAAGTTAATATGTTAGTGTTATGTCTACCTGGAAATGTGTGTAAACAACTATACTGACCTGAAAATAGGATTTCTATTGTTTATAGTCTTGTGCGCAAATGAGTTGTGTTTTAGGTAAATGTGCGCTTAGCGGATGTAGCCTTTTAATTTAAATGCAACGCTATTACAGACAATTGGAGTTATTTCAATTTTATTTAGCGTTTCTTTATAAAAAAAACACTAAATGTTATAGCAATATGATTTAATGTAAGCTTCACGTGTGATAATATATCTGTCAAACATGTTTTTAGGGTTCTCTGTGACGTACATTTTAATTAAATAGCTCTGCTAGCCGAAGAAGTTTAAAAAAAAACCCTCCGACATTAAATTACTTTAATGGAATAGCGAAATTTAATTTATTTTATAAGCACATTGTTATTAAATACACGACACGATTATGTTAGAAAATATTTTATCTGGGTCATTTCGCGAGAAATGATCATTTTCAGTATTGACATTTTACGAACACTTAGGAAAAAAATGTTCAATCATCCTCCTTGTCCTTATCTCTTCAAAGTTCAAAATTCAAAAAAGTTCATCATAGAAATGTTTTTCTGTTATTTTCCTAATAAACCCATAAGCTCAATTTCAGGGGAGTGATAGTTTTTACGAAAAATGACATATTGGTTGTTTTGTGTATAAAAAAGTTGAATTTGAATTATTCGGATTTACTGACAGATAACGCTTTATTCTAATGTACATTTAGGATAAAATTAATTGTTTTGACTTATGATTGACAGGGGAGTGAGATGATTGAAAACCACATCCGCAATTTCACTCTATCGCCACGATTTTACTGATAATAACCAGCTACTACCCAGATAAAGTCAACGTTATGAAGGAAATGTAGCAAGACTGCCAACTCCTTAATAAATATTTCTCAAACCAGATCTACACTGACGGCAAATTCAAAATTTGACAGGGCAATAAGATTTCAATGTATGGACACACCTCAGATGTAATTGAATGGGTTTTTTTCAAAAATAAGCTGTTAGTTGACAATGCGGCCATACTATTCCAATGTCGCTTTTTTCAGTTCAGGGTTAGCCATTACCCTTGGAACAAGCCAGGGGTGTGAGAAAAAGACTGTTAAATGTTTTTTTACCTTTATTATTGAAGCATATTAATGATTCTGATCGACACATTTTGTTGACGTAATACACCTTAAATTGACAATTTTTGAGACATGTCAAATATAATGATAATGACTTATAATTTGCCATAGGCACACATTTCGGTGGAATCGCCAATATGGTATGCCATTTATTAGAGTACAATCATTTTTAAATCGTATATGTATAATTTATCCACGCTCGTTTTGCAAACATACGTTAAATATAGTCGGTTGAACTTTTACCGTTTTACTTCCCGCTTTTAGTTATTCTTCTGAGAACTGGAAAGTTCATTTAGAGCATTCCGCCGATTAGAGTTTTCACGGATGAAATTACATCCAAGTGCATTAGATAAGTGTACTTGTGTTCATTACAACTTTGGAATTTGAAAACCACTATTATTATTGTTTCATATCAGATTGTATTTGTCCCAAGACATAAAATTCCGTAAACACGAATTATTTTTACGCTTTCGACTTAGTAGGTAATGATAAAAAAAATGTTCCGCGTTTACAAGTAAAAAGTTGTATCATATAAGAATAAATAATGTATTGTTGGCTACAGTGTAACGGAAACCCGCGTGGTGAACTAATAATAATTTCAACTTGAACAGTTTGGAATATGAGAGAAAGTTTTAAAATTGCTTATATATTTTCACTGAGACGCAATACCTCAACGATTATAGTTTAAGAAATAACCTAGCAACTTTCAAACCCTGACAGATTTTTTCTCCAGCTCAAAAATAATAGTTCTATAGACTACTGGATTTTGTCATTATGATCGCAGCACCCACAAATCGCGTGAGACTTGTTAAAAAAACAAAAACGATTTTCATTTAAAATTCACCAGAGATAACTTCATACTATGGAAGTTTTTAAGAAATTGTGTCACATAATATTCTAAAGATATCAAACTGAGTGGCAAACTTTATTCAAGTTTTGTGGTCACGCAATTTATATTTTATACCAGTATAATATTTAACAAAAACAAATATAATAAATCGATCTCTTATTTTTACATAAATATAGTTTAAATGTTTTTTGATAATATAGGTTAATATAGTTATTGAACAAATAGGCAACGTATTAATGTTCTATTTTAAAAATTGGGTCAAATAAAATTGGGAAAAAAATGTATTGTTAATATTTCATATGAAACTGATTGTGAGTAATTATATACTTTTAAACAGTTTCCGTTTTAGATTTTAACAGTTATATATTTTATATTATTAAAATAATATACTAATTATTATTCGCCATTTTCCCCCAGATATATAAAACATTTTTTTATATGTCAGCTATTCTTGGGTAGAAATGATAATTTACTTGAAATATTTCACACAGTATTTATATAGTAATAAATATGGATACCAACAAAGTTACTATTTCCGTCCATGTGCTTATTGTTAATTGTTTTATTGAGTTTCATTTCAAATCTTGTCGTGAACATAGTTCCTATAATTATAATTAAATGTCTAGTGTAATCCTTATGAAATGTTTCTAACATATAATTAATATACTAGTCGTAAAGGATTAGACTATAGTGGAATTTATCTGAAAGTTAGGAATTGTTTATATCAGCAATTTGCAATAATTATAAATTCCATTATCTAGTTCAATGGCAACAGGAAATATTGCCGACGCAGTGAATTTTGCTAAGGTAAGTAATAAAACCTTTTTTGCATTACATGTCTTTTCCGTTGTTACACGAATTGGTTGAAATCCAATACAAACAAAGCAATACACAATTTAAAAGAGAAGAAAACGAGAAGTTTTCTGTTATTACAACTTTTGAAGTAATATCACCAAGATTAACATGCATGTATATAATATGCAATTATTACCAAGAGCGATTAAATTGGGCGTTCTTCGTAACATTTGATTATTTCAACAATAGTCTCAATACAATTTATAGGTAGTTATAAGAAACTTTATAACAGTTATAATGTGATTTCGCTAAACGAAAAACTTGTCATACATATATCTATATTTATATCGACAGGAACTCATCTGTATTCAACTTCAGGACATTGAAGGATGGTTTTATTTTATTATAAACACATAAAATGGTATGACACGAAATGTTGTTTTTAACGTACGAATTGTTTAAGTTTTAAGAAGTTACACTCTTTGTTTTAATGAAACAAACGGATTCAAGTGATAAAATTAGAAATTAGCTTGAAACTGTTAGTAGTTTATAGTAAGCATTTTGATAAAACTTAAACTATTGGTTCTTGTTTATCAATTACATTTTGTCGGTGGAACTATACGTATATTGATTCAATGTACAAATAAATACAATAATTTCATTTGACTGCATTAAATAATAATTTTACTCTACATTTTGTAACATGTACAATGTGTAACATATTGAGTGTTAAAGGTCTATAATCTATTGATTATAGATGAGTTATAATATTGGGACACGTTTATTTAAGTTAAAAATAACTAGTTTATGTTAATTAAAAAAATGTGTACTTATTTTAAAGTTAACTATTAAATAAGACCAACTTTTAATTAGGAAAGGTTGAGGATTAAGTACATAGTAACTGATTCTATAGTCGTCGCTACCATTATAATTTATACCTTAAAGTATAATAATTAAATATATTAATAAATGGATTTTTCTTATGGATTTTTAAATCGGGGATGGTCTAGTCAAAGAGGACTTTACCTTAAAAATAAGTTATTACAGAGGTTTCAAGCGATAAAAAAACAATCACTGATATAAATTTTATAATCGATGTAATGATGTAATTTTATATTAACTGTTTAAATAAAAAATATGGTTGATAAAAATAAATGTTACAATAGTACTTTTAGTGATTAAGTTTTTTGCTGTATCACTACGTATAAGTGCCTGCGTTGTGTCAATAATATGTTTTTGCGTTCACTTAACTACACCAGTTTTACTAGTGGACGGTTGCTAGTAAACACAAACGCACAACAATTGGTATAATCTTAGATTTAGTAAGAAAAGTAAAAAAAAATGTCTGCTTCTATGGTTAAATTCAGTATTTGAGAAACTTAATATTTTTACTTTTAAATCTGTTTTAAATTAGTATATGACCAAGTTTTTGCTAAACAAATTACATAAACTACTTAATAATTACATCTCATTTCTATGTTATTTGGCTATCAGACTACAGATATATATATTATAATATTACAGAATACGAATTAAACTGTAAACATCTAATTTTTTTAGTAGTCTAATAAAATTGAATCAACAAAGTCGTTTATGAGTTAAAAATAGATTACATAGCACAATATTAAAACAAGTTCTAAATTTTATAGGCGGCAATTTTAGGAAAACTGTATCCGTTTGTTTGACAAATGGCGTACACAGCATACCCATGTCAAATTTATCACAGGAAAACTGCAGAAACAAAAACTTCTCATAAGTGGCAGCTAACAAAATTCTAATCATTTGTATTGACAAGTTACTATGATAGCTATTAGATTATGCGTAAAAATTAATTGATCGTCTGAATTTTATGTTAAGATATGTTTTGCAAAAGAATAAAATTTAAATATTTTGCAACAAAATATGTATTGTACTAAAATGTGGAATGTTAAAAAACTGCTACCAATATTTGCCATCATGATTTTGAAAGGTAAACTTGATTTACTACGTTTAAATGCAATCTATGCATGTTTTATCGTTAGTAAAGTAGACTTATTTTTTATTGTGTACCAGCTTGAAATAATCGGTAATTTATAACCTGTTTAATTAGTACTTCGCAGATAAACGTTTAGAAGTGGTCTAGTTTTTTTTAAATTTTATTCTAATGCGTAAAAAAACCATTTAAATCTGGTTATGACCGAGTACATTGTTTTACTAGTATTCTTTAGTTAAAACTAGGAAATAACGTTTTTTGGTTATTATTTTAATATTTATGAGATCTAATGAAAGATAATAATAGTTAAGTTTAAAAAATGACATCATTATTATGTTATAATTTCATATGAAATCTATAGCACAAGTAAATTATATTAACGAACCGGACAACAAGTACCAAAATATTATCATGTATATTTTTTCACACATAGGTCATATATAAAAACTATTTTATCTCAGTAAAAAAATACGATAGGATTGTTCAAATCTCGAAATATTTAAAAATCTAGATAATTTAGCTTTTTTAATATCGTTCCTTTGTCAATGTTCTTTTTTACCGGAACATGGATTCAAATAGCCTTAAACTCTTTATAGCAAACCTCTATAACTCTGTATAGAATATGTGTTCTTATTACATATAAAAATTGTACACTTTATAGCGTTAAAATTTGTGGTCGTATATAAACGTTTTATTATCCAGATTCCGGAAAAAATATATTGTTCGCGTGTATTGTTTTAGATTCAAAACACGTTAAATTTAAGCGTATGGTCAAACTGCTACCATTTAGAAGTTTTAAAACTAAAAGTAAAACAGGAGTATGTATACGCTTCGGTTATCTTGTGATACAATTTAATGGTAATATCCGTTATTCAGTATAAAACAAGAACATTATAGAGTATAAAACCACGGTACGTTCAAGAAAATTTTAGCCTGAATGCGCTTGAAGCTAAAAAAAGTGACGAGAACCATAAGGGTACCCCTTCACGTACAAATGACATTATCTTTAACAAACTGTATTGCTAGTCTTTTGAGCTTGTATTTTGATAATGGGAAATATAATTCACTTTTATGATACAGCATATAAATTTAACGTAAATTACTCAACGCTGCTAAATAGATATATATGTTATCATTTAAAAATCTTGGTTCATAGGGTTTTATCGCATCAGGGTTGGGGTTATATTTTTGAAAAATATAGGAAACGGGATAAGTAATAACTATAAACGTATACAAAAAAAACATTTTACTAAGTCTAATATCTTTTAAGATTAAAGTTTAATGTTTAAAATTTATTGTCGACTAGTCTAAATTTGTAGTAAAATGTTCTTAATTTTAAAAATTCGTTAAATGTTTATTTAACTATTTAAGTTTTAAAAGTTCATGGAACTCTAGAATTTACAGAAAATAGTTTTGTTAGGAATATTTTTACGAGCAAATCTACAAAGAACACAAATATAAAAATATTATTATATAGAGCAAAAAACATCTTGTAAATTATTTGTATTAAACAAAATATATTTGTACCATTGTATATGTTATAAAACATGTAACAATTTTTTGTAAAATTAATAAGACGACTAATATAATAATTGAGAAACATTTAATTTATCAAATACGTTTAACAGTTATAATGTTTAAAAAGTTGCTTGAAAAAAGAAAATTAGATTTCAGTGGAACTCAAAAAATGGCTTGGAATTTAATAATTACGGATAGAATTCGGCGCTAACGCCCATGTGATGGGTTAAGAGACTTTCACCTTTTTCCGAATGTCATTATGAGGAAAAACTACTTTAGTTCACTCTGCAGTACATTGCTTTACCTTACGGATATAAATTCAACACTTCCGCAATAGGTGCACAAACGTGAGTTGGTTGATTGATTTTAATAAAGTATAGTCATAAAAGAACAAAAATCTGCTCTAGACATTCACATAATTAAATTATTGACAAAATCACTTAGCTGTGTAGAGGTTTTTTACAGATAGTACTTGACACGTGTACAAGCCTATCAAGTTTTCATTATAATGGAAGTATTTTGTATTGCCCAACAAAACTAAGAACCTAAAAGGCTTTGTTCTTTAATCTACTAAACTTAAATTATATTTAAACGGCTATAGAAGTTCAGGTTAAATTAACCTGGATGAATTATCT
Source organism: Adelges cooleyi (assembly GCF_023614345.1). NCBI lineage: Eukaryota > Metazoa > Arthropoda > Insecta > Hemiptera > Adelgidae > Adelges > Adelges cooleyi. The sequence goes on from NW_026095751.1 coordinate 5,370,618, forward strand.
ATTATTTATCAACTTAAAATAATAATTGTATTAAAATAATATCACCGAGGACTTTAAAAGTTCCTTCTAGTTCTCTCTACCTAGGGATTAAAATCAGAAATAAAATATTTAAATTTCGTATACGTAGAAATCAGGCTGTATATTAAAGTATTTAAATAATTTTGAAAAAATATATCAAGTAAGTTCATTATAAAAATAAAATATTTAACAAATAATTGTAAGGGCGGTTACTGCAGTAAGGGCGATGTTAAAGAGATAATATAATTTTAGCTTAAGCCCAAAAGGTATAAAAATAATAACAAACAAAATTAAAAAATATATGAGTATGTAACTTAACACTTATGTAATGCATGGGTAGAATTTAAAATTTCACATGTCAAGTACCGACTATAATTCAATACAATATAATACAAACTGTTCATTTTTAGTGGTACGGTATTAACAAAATTGACAATAACAAGCAAAATACATTTTTCGTGGTAATTGGAAATTAAGTAGAAAGGGGATTGTTTTTGAAAGTAAACACCAACGTTTAAGTTTTTATTCTTGAAACAATTATCTGTCTGGGATCTCAGTTATGGACATAGTATAGTAACATTCGTTCTAGGACATAATATACAAGTACTTGTGAAAATAACCATTCAAAATGGGGAACTATAATGTCTGACTATGAAATACTACGAGCATTGGTTTGGGGTGGTTTGTATTACAACACATAATGACGTAATCGTATACCGTATAACACTGTAAACGTTTTGAATTTAATGAATACATAATGAAGGAAATAACATAATGAATTCAGTTATTAACCCCGTTTGAACTGCAATAAAAAATAAGTTCCTTAGCTTTTTTGTAAATGCATAAAAATACTATTGTCGTTCAATTATTTGTTAAAAAAAAAACAACTTACTTGAGGGAAGGCCAGCGTTAACGACACTATCCAAATTATTAATATATATTTAAACGCTCTGGACAGATTAGATTCGGTATGCGATAGAAATGGGTAACAGATTGCCACGTATCTTTCTATTGTGAACGCAGTGATGGTCAACACAGTTGCATTTGTCGACGTCTCTGCGGCCACTCCTCTGATGATGCAGAAATTCTCTCCGAATACATAAGGATATCTAAAAACAAATAATTCCAGTTAACATGGTCACAAGATGATAATAATAATTGGAATTAATAAGATTTTCTGCAAAACAGCATTACCCCTTTCTCCTGGAAGGGTTGGAACTTTGTTTTAATTTTATTTGTGTAGTTTCGGGATGTAGACCATAAATATAATATTTAAAATTGGAATATAAAACCTACTATGATAATATGTCGGTAGTATTAAAATGACTGTTTATAAGTAGGGTAGTCCTTATATTAATTTGTTATATATTTTGTAGACTCACTCAATTTCTTTATTATCTATTCTTAATTTCATCAGAATTGAACAATAAGGTGTGAAAGCATTTATAATACCTTAATTTAAATCACAGATTAAATTTGTTTTTATTTACCTTGAATAGAGAGCTATTATAGGGATTTCGAGTGCTTTGCTGTACCGTCTTATCGTTCAATTCATCTAGTGTAAACTATATTATTATATAAACACGTTTATATAATAGATTTGCATATTACAACACTTATGATAGTAATAAAAATCAGTGGCAATAAATTATTTTGATGCTACTAAAATATAATATGAAGAACTAATTAGCTCAACATTATTCCAATACAATGAAATGTATAATACATAGTTACATAATATCGAATCAATTGATAAGGATCTTTATTTTGACTGTCATAATGTTATGTAGATTTGTTTTTTCTTAATGACACATTTGGCACCTTGAACACAAGTAAATTAGCTTTTGTGCTAGAAAATCGTCGATTTTAAACGAATTATTACTATGGATATCGATTATATTCCATTAGACTAAACTGGTTTTTTAATACTAAATTTGTTTACTGATGCTCAGTCATATTCGACCTAGTTCTGTCAAAATAAATGCATAAATAGCGATCGTGAAATAACTTTGATATTAACAAAAAACAAGGTTGATTTTCATAATTATTAATATTTTATTTTAATTCTCTAGTTTTCGGTCATTGATGTAATACGAATTTAATGAGTAACATTTAAAAAAAATCAATAACGTCTCATTGACTATTGATATAAAATATGTTATTTTTTATATACTATAAAAGTAATATAGTTATACTTAATGTTATTCTAATAATTGCGGCAAACCATATGCAACAAATCGTAATGCATATAATAATATTTTATTATACCTACATTGTCGATTATACGCTTTCTAGATTTATATTTTAGCTATAAAAATAAATAAAAAACAAAAATTCTTTTTTTTCGTTAAGTTCAATATACCTATATCTAATAGCTATGAAAACTGTTTCTGTTCAATGCAGATCGTACGGTCGGCGGTTTCGGTCAAAACGTATGCAATTCATCAGCAAATTGAAGTCGATAAGAATGCAATAAATGTTATTTACAATGTAACTTAAAAGAGAAAGTCGTTAGTTGCTCTGCAAACAATTTTGGGGCCTGTGGTAAAACAGCAACGAAACAAAACCATGTTACAAAATTATATGGCATAACCTCTTCTGATCTTCTCAGATAGTGTATTCCTTGTCACAATGAATTTCAAAAAGGCTTTTCCAAAGGAAACGATACGTCGTTCCAATAACATGTACTCACCGATTACTTTTTCCAAAGGACCGAAAATTCATGTACAATGAGATATTTATACACCCGAGACTACAATACATATAACGGTCGTCTAGGGTAAATCAATTAATTACCGAAACGACAAATATCAATAGCTAAGATGTATGGACTATGGAAAACTAAATTATGGTGGACTGTCCCGCCAGAAATGGCCAAAAGATTACTAGGGTCAACGATCGAGACAAGGACAAAGCGGAGGGTGACAAAGGGTCGTGGAGACGGCTTCATTGGCTCGTACTTTTGTATTAAGACCGATACTATAATAACTTTAACCGTGAGACAGCCAAAAAGCAGTATTGAACGTAATTGGTAGCCTTATGATTCAAATTACATAATCGATTACAAAATAATTAATCTTGATTAAATTAATCAGGAATCGTTTCATCATTTTTTAGAAGTAAGCAGGAATTCTATGATTATGTTCGGTTATATATTTTTTTAACTATCCCAAGGTTTCATTACATTTGTGTATACTTTAGCTGAGCAATAAGCATCGTAATAGTTGAGATATAGTTAATTAAAATTAACGGCTCCACATCGAATCTAAAATAGTTAGATATTTTAAAACAATATTTATTTATAGCAAGAGTAGTTAACTGATAATAAAGTAATTTATAATTTTTATTACGATTAAATTATTATTGTAAACATTAATCATTAATCTGATTACAATTTGCTCAACACTGCCAAATGACATACTAATTAATTATCTTGGCAAAGACAGATCAACGTGTGGATAATCTCGCTTCAATAGATAAAACATCATCAGTAATTAGTAATAATTAATTTTAAAAAAAATATCTATTTATTGCTAAAAACATGCATCGATTATAAAAAGCAACAAATCTATTTCGTTTCCAATAACACGTGTTTCAAGTTGTTTTGTAATTATTAAAGTTTGTACTTAATGATATTGAGTCGAGATACAATACTAAATATTCCATTACTATTCTCTATTAAGAAACTTTATTTGTATTATACTAAACGAACGTGGTAGTTACTGCGACTGTTTAAATCACTTAAAAACCTAAATAAATAACTCTGATTTTTATAACATAAAAACATGTGCCACCTCATTAAAGGAAATAGTTAATACTTCTCTAAATGTAAAAACGAAAATATACTTTTATCCTTCCTTACTAATTTAGTTTTCCATTGTCCATACATCTTAGCTATTGATATTTGTCGTTTCGGTAGTTAATTGATTTGCTCAAGACGACCGTCTAGTATGCTTATATGTATTATAGTCTCGTGTGTATAAATATCTCATTGTACACGAATTTTCGGTCCTTTGGAAAAATTAATCGGTGAGTACATGTTATTGGAACGACGTATCGTTTCCTTTGGAAAAGCCTTTTTTGAAATTCATTGTGGCAAGGAATACACCATCTGAGAAGATCAGAAGAGGTTATGCCATATAATTTTGTAACATGGTTTTGTTTCGTTGCTGTTTTACCACAGGCCCCAAAATTGTTTGCAGAGCAACTAACGACTTTCTCTTTTAAGTTACATTGTAAAGAACATTTATTGCATTTTTATCGACTTAAATTTTCTGATGAATTGCATACGTTTTGACCGAAACCGCCGACCGTACGATCTGCTTTGAACAGAAACAGTTTTCATAGCTATTAGATATAGGTATATTGAACTTAACGAAAAAAAGGATTTTTGTTTATTTTTATAGCTAAAGTATAAATCTAGAAAGCTGAAATAGTGCAGCTTACCTAAATAATAACGTATAAATGTGGTTTTGATTGTGGTTGTTAGGATTTGGTTAGAAGCCAAGTGTTGAGGCAAAATGTATATTTTACTCTCTAACTAAAAAAAGGGTTTATAATATAACCATGTTATCCAGATCAGATAAAAAAAAGGTTTATTCTAAATGTTTTTCGACGGAGTTATTCTCTCCGGAACTAATAGATTTCATTTATCCATTTGTTGACTCTTTGTGGAAACCATTGGTTTTGTTAAAAGTTGAACTTGGTAAACTTAAAAGTTTGAACATCATTAATAGAAATTAGTTTTTGAGTTCTGAAAGTAAGCGGTCTTGTACTCAACGTAATTGGTAAGTTGTGAAATGCTTTGTCATAAAAGTACATGCGTGGGGGTAAATATACTGATTTTAGTAGTTTTCGACAATCTTTTTAACGACTTTATGTGGTAAAAAAAAAAAAAATACATGTCTCTTGACAGATTTTTTTTTTGTATATACTATTGGACTTAACGAATTTGTTTTCTTTTCAATACATCGAAACACTCAAGTCATAAACTTTTAAAGTGTGAGGAAAATGTAATTTCTGACCATTATGCCGGCGGTAATTAAAAAGCTATTAAAGTAATTAAAAATAATCCTTATATTAGAGAGAAAATCAATAGTCTATTAAACTGTTGTGGTCCTATATGTTATTTCCTAACATAGCCACCTACTCATCGCAGCACATATTTCAAACTACTGAAATATAAAAGACAAATTCAGGATATCGTACAGTTTGACATTTTCAATCAATATTGGAAATAACATAAGTGTCAATATGCACAATAATGAGCGGTACAAGTAGCAATACATCACACAAATTCTATATCGATGGCAACAATACTTATTTTCTTTTATTCTTGATTGTTGTCGTTGGCATGAAATATTACTCGAGTCACAACATGACAGCATGGACCAAAACGAAAATGAATTTCTTATCACATTTCAAGTAATCTCCTACATTTCATTTATTTTTTAATGTGTTATTCTGTACTATACCGATTAATGAAAATTCGATTATATATATATTTTATTGCAGGTCATAATTTTTTACACTACCATAGTTTAATTAATTAACACATACATAAGGTTATGTTAAAACATACTTAGTTTAAGATAAGTTAATATTGTGTCTTACATTCAATATAGTCTGAGACAGTCTCGACAATAATACATTTTGGTTGGCTTTAACACTGTTCTATTTTTTTTTTACTCACTGCTGCATTTTAATTTATTGTTATTCTATTCGAGTGCGGGCTGTCAGAAGTAACATATTTAAATTTCAAGAACTATATATATAAATGCAAAGTTATGTACTATGAATTATCTTAATCCAAGTAGTTTTTTTTTTATTAATGTAGCTTGCGCTAGGACCTTTAAATATATTATATGTTAAGATTTTAGAATAATTTATTAGTTAACATTATTTATGTAATTATATTTTATTATACTGGTGTGTAGTGACATAAAATTTTGCTTTGCTTTGTTTAATCATTGTGAGTTAACATCGTATCCCTTCGATAATTTTATTTTTACAACTGATTGTATATAAAACCGATTGTAGTTTGTACATAAAAAAGTATTATGAAATTGATTCGTTGACGTTAAAAGTGCATGTCATAATTGTTTTAACAGTAGAGTATCATATTTATTGTTACTATGTACATACTAAAAAACATATAAGATGACAATGTAACATATGTACTAAATTTATCAAAGTATTTTTGATTTTATCAATACTGTATTAGGTAATTGAGCTTACTATATTTTATTTAACATGTTAATACAATAAAATATTACCTGGACCATGTTAGGTAAATCTCCTGCGGCAGTCCAGACAGTAGAAGCAATAAATCGGATACGGCTAGACTGAACAGATAGTAGTTGGTGGCCGTGTGCATATACTTGTTCCTCGCTATCACTATACACGTGCTCACGTTACCCACGATGCCCGAGACCAGGATCAGAACATAGGTAATTGTCATAGGCACTATAAGCGTTAGTGGCTCTTTTTCATAGTTAAAGACTTCCGGTAAACAACTAAAACATAAATTGGAGTTGAAGAGTTTGAAAACTGGTCCGAATTTATACATTTTATAAGTATAATTATAGAAAATCGATAATTAGTAGGCATGCTTATCAAATTATTTTTACTACCTAATATTGTTGTCGTTATAAAAGGTATTGTTCCCTAAAGTTTCCTCAGAGAGCATACTCAAAAACGTAGAACGACTGATGCATTATTCAAATCATCGTACTGCGAAATCTGAAAAATTAAAAAGTATATTAAAATAGTGTTTACAACAACCGTAAAAACGTTTAGTTTTTTTTATAAGCATGACACAGAAAATATCAAATTTATATTTGATCAAAATTTTATTAATAATCAATTAATTAATTAATAATAAATATATATAGTACCTATATTTAAATTTGTATATAAAAAATCTTTCACCATATTTACATAATAAGGCCAATTGCTCAAGAGTTCTACCCTTCTTCCTAATTGGTAAATATATTTACATACATTTAACAGAAGTTCCTCGAAAAACTGTTGTTTTGTTGGATTTAATTATATAATTTATTTAGTCCTAGTATAAATTTGTAGGTGACATAAAATATTGTCTCGATATAGTCGGATCCTGGAAAGCATACAGTAATTTAATCCTTTGATGATTACATCTGTCGTTGACAGTGGTAAACAAATGCGTCGGCCTTAAATTTAGTTTACTATTTACTCAACGGATCTTAAGGGAAGTATAGATTTTATTAGTGAAAGGGGCATTAGAACATTTAACATAAGGTGACAAAATGTATTTATTTTGTTTTAATTAACTTAAACTTGAGCTTATACTATATACAGAGAAATGCATTTATACACAATGTATTATATGTAATTTATTTTAGAATACAGTGTACGTTAATAGAAAAAAATACTTTACTAAACAAATTATAATATCGTTTAGGTATTTTTATAGATATTTTTTTTCAGTAAAGGCAGTGCAATGAATATTAAAAAAAAAGGTCAACCTTGTACTTAGTTCTGTAAGGGTTAGAAAGTAATAAAAATAAATTAAATACACTTAAAAAAAGACCATTTCGCATAATATTCATTTAGAAAGCAATATATTATTGTCAAAAACTAATAAGCGTCAACCACATTTTTCTTTTTTACGGTTTTGTTTATTTTTAAAGATAACTAATTATTTTTCTACAACATACTTGACACTTCATATTATATAATATTAGGCTATAAAAGTAATTTAATTATATTTTACCTGATGAATTCAGAACAAAATAAAGGAATATAAACAATCTTTTATTTTGAGTTTAAGAAATTTTAACTCAACACAATCGATGTGTCTGAACAATTTTAGTAGATTTTAATTTTTAAATAAAGAGCCTTAACAAATATTTTTTAATTATATATTTATATATTGTGTGTGTGTTTTGAATTTATATGAAACCAGCTTTGTAATTAATGTTTCACGGTGTGTCGTCATATACCTCCAGATTATTAAACCACACACTGTGTATTACTGTATTATATTATACAATGTAATCAATTTCTAATATTTTTGATGAGTATAGTATAGTATAGGTATAGTGAGTTAAGATAAGTGAGCTAAAACAATTCTTAAAAATGACACAACCGTCGTTAAATTTGATTAATGATAATAGATGGTCATAAGAAAGTTATATTAACAATAAATAAATTTGTAACCCCCCAAAACTCTTATAATTTACATTTCATAATGAAAAATCGTCTAAATATATTTTTAACTTTTATTTTTGAATAAATCTATATCCTATACACGAAAATCAGTTTGATTGTGTTGTTGCGTGACTACAAATCTTTAAAACCAAATTAAATGAATCCATTTACATTGGGTTAATTCTTGAAGATATCCATTAAAACCAGAAATAGACTTTTGGTATATTTGTTTATCGAACTGGTCTAATTTTATTGAAAGAGAAAATTAAATATGCTTAGACGTTTGTTGTATGAATATAAGCCTAACTAAAGAAATACTCTTAAAAAATCTATGAAAATATATTAAAATAGAAAAATATTCGGGTGATACATTAAGAGGAAAATATCGTTTTGATCAAACCGTTATTTTGATTAATTTTATAAAAGCCCTTAATTTTTGTAAAGTAATAGTATATATCATAATTGTAACGTGCGCCGTTTAAGATATTCGGGCTTATATAGAAATTTGATACCCTGGATTTTACAATATAATGTTCATGTAAATGAAAATAACTTAGGCGTAAATTAGTTGTACAGTACTTCTTAGAACGACGGTTAAAACGGAGATTAATTTAAATTTGTTCACATTCTTAAACAATATTTTGTCAAAGAGATTTTTAATATGTATAATGCGGTTTATGTTGAAAAAACGATTAAGTTAATTACAAATGTGAATCTAGCTCAATAGCTCAATGATATTGCACAATAGCTATTTATTATAAAACAAATAAAAACGAGGGAACAATTATGGGACTGTGATTGGAAGCTGCACATTATCTAAATAAAACAGCCATGGCAGATTATAAAGGACACCTAAAGCTTTTATCGATTCCGAGAGTCATTTAAATTGAAATGTATTTTGTATAGTACAAAGAATTATAATTTATTCAGTTGTTATTATTGTATTGAAAAGTTGATAGATCCGTTATGAAAATATATTATTAAAAATAGTAATGTGTATTCATTTTATTTCATCCGCACGAAAAGTATAGTAATACTAAGTAGTCATTATTTTTGTAAGGTTTTTTTTTTATTGGATGGTTGTATTCAAAGTGGTAGGAATCCGAAAATTTGGATTTTCATAAAAAACGCTATTTAAGCCACTTAAATTTGTTTATAAGTATTATTAGTGTTACAATATAAATCTTTGTTTCTAAGTAAAATGCTTTTGATGAAAGGCTTTTAAAAAACCCTTGATATCTAAATCTACGTAAAAGCAATCTATTTTTACGGTTTTGTATTTTTTCCATTTTAGTTGAATACTTATTTATATGTTGTATTTTTATAATTTGTTATTTATAAAATTTATAAATGGTAAGAACAGCCTTTTTTTTTTTTTTTGAAAATCGGGTTTTTTTAATTCCCATCACTAATTAAAACTACAAAACAATTATTAGTGTAATGATGAAAAATAATTAAAATATGATCATTATTATATCATATTACCAACTATACAAAAATCTCTTAAATGTTAAGACTAAAGATGATGCCGTTTTGCAATAATTGAGAAACACCATAGTCATTGGGAGAGTGAATTCTGTTTATCATATCAAAAGTTTTGTGTATCCTCTAGATAGTGCATAAAAATAAAGACCAATAGAATAGCTGAAATTAAAATTTTAATAACTAAACATAAAGGTCGAGGTTTGACGTGAGGTGGACACGGGATGTTGATAAAATGATATCGATAATGTTCGGATACGAAACAGAAAATTAGGCGATTAGATGAAAGATTATTAAAAATAATTGATACGAGAAATTGCTAAGAAAAAAAATGTTTATGCTTAAATTTTTAAGTTTTAGCCGTTAGGTAAAAATCAATTGATTACCATCTGTTATTTTTTATTGCAGAACAACTAAGTTTTTGTTTGTCTAATTCTCGGTTGGCTTCGCCAGTTTTTACTTTTAGGTCATAGCAAACGCCTTTATGCTGACTCAGAATTTTTGTAGAAATTTTTTCTGAAATAACACCATTTCAAAATATTTGTGAAAAACCATCGTTGCTTTATGGACTTAATAAGAAAATCTTATTCTTTTAAATTTTTGGCGATGGTACGCTTAATACTGACAAGTGAGTGTTGGAAAATTGGCCAAACGCAGACGGACGAAAATTCTCACAGTCGAGAAAAAAAAACTGCCTTAAATTTTTATACTCTATTTTTATTGTACTTAGACAAAATTGTATTTGTTTTTTATTGATCAAAAGCCTCGGTTGCAAAGACCATTGGCTATAAATTACAGTTATCTTACATGTTATATTTACAAGTTATCTTAAATATTATTATTTAGTTTTGAAACACATTGATATTTACAATGATTGTTATTTATATAAGTTCATGCAAGTCAGATTTGTACATGGCTTAAAGTAAAAGGAAAGGGTATTTATTATAGAGCAAAGAATATAGCAATATATTTTGACATAACTGATCTAGGGCCATTTAAATCATACCAACTAATTTAATTGTAAATAAACATAACATTTTTCTGGATCGTTAAAGAAATTCCAATTTCTTTTAATAAAAACCGAATAGCTTAATACTTTATTTAAATGTATAAAACCTTTAATCAAACGCGTTAAGTGTTTTTGGATTATGGTTAAGACCCATTCAAAATATTCCATCGGAAATCACGTTTTCCCGAACTCCTAAGAATTAAATCTGCATTAAACAATAATTTATTGTAGACATGTTTTTCGTTTTTACAATTCATTTCATTGGTTAACAGAAGTAGATCGAAAATATTTATAATATCTCCCCAAGGACATTTAATAAGGATTCATGCGTTATTGTTGTACACATATATTATTACATTTATATTATTTGCACTACTACATATGAAGGGTCCTGGGGTAAAACCACTTTACAGCAATTTCTCTATAATATTTTGATTTTGTAAACCAACAAACTATAAATTAACAACGGGTACTATAAAAATCAAATTTGTCTGTAGATTTTGGTTCACATCAAAACACAGCACATACTTTAGATAAACTGGATGGTCAGTATCTACTTGTGAGATGAATAAGGAAAATGAATATGGAGAAAGTGGAAAGATAGAATGTAGTGGTTGAATTTCTTATATCTTTATTTATTCAAATATATATTTTATTAAACTAGTAAATGTAAGTTTCCGGTGACAATTTAAAATCTACAATTGTCTCGCTATACATAGGTAATAATAATAAAACAATAAAATAATAATACATATATAGCACCTATATAATTTTTAACCAACTTACACTATTATTATTAGTTTTATTATTTTGTTGAAATATTTAGCACAACCTATTTTATTATACTAAAGGTTTTACTTGGCAGCTACAATTTTCGTGTTAGTCATTCTGACAGTATTTTATTTTTAAATCATTATTATAATAATTTGACGGAATAAAAGAACTTTTAATTTCAAATCGGCTGTGACCTCATGCTATGTTGAATATTTATGTAAAAAAATACAATAATATAGTTCGGTAAAAAATAAATGTAGTTAGCTCATAAAGTATCTGTTGGATACTGACGGGGCAGTAGCAATTTTAAAATAATTCCATTTTTAGCTATTAGTACTATAATTAGTAGGAGAATCTTCTTATATCATCAACGTTTTTCAACGTAAATAAATAACGTTGGAATTAAGTATACAAAAAAAGTTATTAACTTAACAGGTGAGTCTTATTTTAACACACTTTTATAAAGAGATTTACATAAACGTAATGTATTTTACTATATTGTTTAAACTTAAATAATTTACTTAAAGATTTTAAAAAACGAAAATGATACATTTTAATGGTTTTAGGATTAATACATTTACGCAAGTGAACCGTGAGCACTGAAAAAAACGGATGAGAATGAAAATATGAAAGTAGCCGGAATGAATCATTGTTCAAAGGTGCATGTTCTAAATAGATTGATTACAATTTTATAATTGCAATGAAATAGTATGGAAAGTTAACCAAAGAAGTTTTAGGATATTGTTAACTAAAACATGAAAGTAAAGGGATAACTACAATCAGTAGCAATAATATGGCTTGTATTGATGTATGGAATAGAACAAAGAACAAAAAGAAATTAAAATTGGATTAGCTTACACTAACACAATCAAATAAAAAAAACATATTATAATTTTTTTAATATAGTATAAACCTTGTAAAAACGATTAAAAGAAGTTTCAGTGTACGCATCAAAAAAAAAACATACGATATTGATATAAGTTTGTTATATACAACTGAAAATATTTGTATAAACGTGAGCAAGTATTGAATCCTCTTAAAAAAAACCACTTTTAACCATTACTGTTAAAAGTCTATTAAAACGATCGTACTAAAAAAAATTCTCTGAAGAAACCACATACTTATCACTGTAATATTTAGCTTAAACAAATAGAATAATAAAAATCTGTTCTTTAAAAATGTGTTGACCAACCATTCTTAAATTCCAACTTGGTACACACTGTGATGCGTAAATCGTGTTCGATTATAAATTTTTGCTTTTTAATTATGTTTTATATGTATCCGTTATGTATATATTGTGGTTACAATTTTTCAAAAATCTTGTAGATATTCATCTGTTTTAGTGTCCTAATTTTTATTAATTAACCTGATGATATTTTCTCAGACATTGACGGTTTTACGAAAACGATTAATCTTAAGAAACCATTAAAGTAATAGATTCTACAGTTTTTATTCACGAAGAAATTTGTCCAGCTGTTTTATTATAACTGCGAAATTGAAAAAATATGTATTACTTTTTTAACTTTGTGGTAAAACGAAAATAAATAAATATTAGTTATAAACTATAAAATTAAATTCTTATTACGTGTAATGGATTTCGTTACCTTTACATTGAAAAACGCGTATCTGAGGTGTTGTCGATTGTTTTGAAGGCTGGCAAACTGTAGACAAACAATTTAGTTGTGTAGGTGACAGATCTGTAGAGTGGCCATTCGGTTAAGTTTTATTTATGAGGACCGAGATTCTACACACGTGTTTCTCAACAACAAAGACAATAAGTTGTTCTTAAAATAATTTTCAATCAGCAACTATAATTGATTGAAAGACACATTTAAATGGTAGAGAAAATATCAACTAGTGACCCCAAAACAGTGTAGTTTTTTAACAGCATGATAAGAAACCTTTCTAACTTTGAAGCGTTCAGACAATAATAGTGACATCGTTTTACTATACGGGTTGTTCTTACTATTTCTCTAGGAATTCGTTTTAATGATAATTAAATTCTCGGTTCGTGGGCGATTATAGTTTTGGTGTCTTTATTTAATGTACCCTATTATTTGTATGGAACGTTGTACAATGTTATACAATGTTTATGTGTTGTTTTGCCGTATAACATTGTTGTACTTAAAAAGTAATGATTACCCGGTATCCATTAATTTTCAAGTCCTTTACAAACATAATGCCAACACTCGAAAAGCTGAACAGAGTATCTCAGAGTATATTATAATACACTCAAAGGAGAATAAAGGTATTAATCGTATACGTTGAGCATTTTTCGTGTCGATAAATATAATAAGTTTGTTAAATTATAATATATAATTTTCAATCACCGTTTTATACTTTACGCGTAAAAAGTTTTTCGAAGTGTCAAATAATAAATATAAATTAGAAAAAAACATATTTTTTTGATATTCCCCAATTGATAACAATTTTTTATCATAACAATAAATAATATACATAATTTACTCAAGTAGCCCCCCATAAGTTATCTGGTACCATTAATTTTGTAAATGACAATATATCGCGTCTGTCCATTTTGTGCGAACACGAAACTTAAGTGCTAATAAGGTCTGTGCATTACTTGCGTATTTGTACTTACAATTACTAAATGGAACTGACCTGAATGGAGTTTCTGACAGATATTTTTTATACCGAATTTCCTCAATAAATAAACTGTGTTGCGACTGATAATTCCCACGTAGGACGATGTATAGTATAATGCTAGTTATTTAAACCCATTATTATACACCGAATTAAAGGTTATAAAAATATTCGTTTTTCAAACTATTATATTCTTGTGTGCTAATTAAAAATAACCAATAATGAATTGTCGTTGGGGTTTTTACTAGACAAACAATGAAAAACTGGGTTTTCTAGAATTATTAAACATCTAATCAGAATAGTTAAGGGCGTCGAATCGCCGACAGCTGATTCTTTAAGTTCAGAAAGTTAATGACTGGGTACATATTTTGCCTGCCGGCACTAAGTCTTATAATTACTATTGCTGTGGCTTAAAATTGGTCATATGAAACGACCACCCAAGCCATAAGTGTAAACCTCAGCACTTTGCTTGAGTAATAATTGGAGTTCGGTCCTACAGCGGTAAGTTCAGTTAAATATTTTACTAGACCATTTAAGCTGTAACGTGAACCATATGGATATCCATTATAAATTATAATAAATTACCTGAGTATTTTTTCTGATAAAGTTTATCAACAGTATACGTTTATTAAAGTTTTAGTGTAAAATCAACATAAGGTGGGCAAAGCTGAGCTAAACTACTTTTTTTAAAAGTTTGTTAACATTATTATAATATTTATAAAATCGTGTTTTCGCAAAAAATGGACTAAAAATATTATTTACAAGATTTTGTTTAAGTACTATTAAAATGTTTCTAACTTTTTACTTTTATTGTAATTATTATGTTAGTATCTCGCATATTTTAATAATACTCCAATAATATTTTATTTATTATAATTTTTAAACGTAAAATAATCTTTTAGCAAAATATGATTTTAAATTGTTAACAACATATTAATAATACATTAAACATATTAAAAATCTTAATTGTTTTTTGCTGCACGGGAAGTAACTATTAACTTTTTAACTAGTTAATGCTCAGCTTTGGCCGCGAGGATAAATCGACTATTTTGTATAGACTGTTGGAATAGATTTGCTACACACATTGTGTTTCAACGGGACATAGTCCAATCTAATTATTTCAACGCCGTTTGAGGTATTTTGGGGTATTAAGACGTCCTGCCAAAAGTCGACGAAAAGAAAAACCACTGGCAAAGCGTATGTGGTCCGACGGCCCAGCGATCGAAAAACAACAAAAATAATACTTAATAATTTAATGATAAATGTCTCTAGAAAACGATTTGTGCGTAAAATATACAACTACAGTGTTTCGGTTGTGTTGACGGCTCGAACAATTAGCGCGAATAAACTTGACGTGAGGAATACTGATTGTCATCTACAAGCAAGGATTAAAAGCTAAATTTAAGACAGAGACATTGGTCATGCCACCCCACAATGTGATGGTATAAAAATACACGCTATTGAATAATATGGCAGTGTGATATTTTTAAGTCCTATACCCCGCTTGTAAACATATTAATATTGAATATAACACTATATCAGCACACGACCTTGGTAAATGCTTCGGCCGGTATCTCTTCCAAGAGATTAATATTGGAAGTATGCGACATTTTCGTTACGGTACAATTATGTCGGCCAAATACAAATTATTATACCTACATTTAATTTTAGAAATTATACGCGTCTTAGGAATCATTAATCGTTATTTGAATTTAAATATCCTACCGAATGGTTAAGAAAAAAATTGTCTCCTTGTCTTATCGATAAGTTTTTATCATTATATTATATTCCAGACAAAACTATTCATATCATTGTCGTTTTAAATACATTTTCTCGAGAGATCACTTGTAGGCAATAATCTATGTGATATAATTAAGTAATAAAATCTTATACACCTATCTCGTTTATGTACAGTTGAGTGTAACTAAATTCTGAAACAAATATAAACCACGCTTGTGGAAATATTAGGTGTTTATTCTTTACCTAAAAATTTGAAATAAATATTTAATCTGAATAAAAAATATAAAAATTCTTAACAGATAAATTTTTTCTCTTTTTTTAAATTATTATTATATTGGAATTTATAACAATTATAATTATTTTTACTTATTAGAAACTGATTTGCAGGGCTTCGACATAATAGTTCTTCGAAAATCTATAAAAGTTCCACCTTTATGGCCTTATATATATATATAATATTATAATATGTATACCAATTAAGTACAATAACAGCCAACAATAAGTCGACGATTTATAGTGTATGATAATAACAGTACTTTTTTTCTATTATTGTGGTATTCACTATGGCAACAAGTAGACATTTTGGATTCGATATTTTTCAAACGCGTTGACGTTTATTGAACATTTTGTAACGTAACAAGTACAAAGTATCTACAATTTGCGTCTATTTACCGTTCAATAAGACCAAACATACATAATATAAAACAAAAAACACATTGTTAAAAAACCAATACCTTCTCAGCGTCGCATCGAAGTAGACCCGTTTACAGTCTCGAATCGTGGAAGTACACAATATTA
Organism: Adelges cooleyi; assembly: GCF_023614345.1. Classification (NCBI taxonomy): domain Eukaryota; kingdom Metazoa; phylum Arthropoda; class Insecta; order Hemiptera; family Adelgidae; genus Adelges; species Adelges cooleyi. Next base: position 5,387,230 of record NW_026095751.1, read on the forward strand.
AAGGAACACACCATTGCAAAATGAATAAATTCCTCAGCAATACGAAACAAATGAGTAGAATGAATTTCTCGCAGTATAACACAACACGTGTTTAAATTATATTAAATAAAGTTATGAAAAAAAAAATGTTAAATGCATACGAAATTGTAATCTAATAGAGTAATTGTGTTCGAGTAAAAAAAAAAAAACATAATAAAATTGTATGTATAACTAAATTAATGCATTATACACTATTTGAATTTAATTTGTTTTCGTCAATTGATAGTATAGTGTATAATATTCATATTGGAAATTTAGATATATTTCGGGCAAGAGCGGGGATCTGTTTTTCTCATAACTCTTTCTCGACTACATTTGGCTATTTAGCTTGATTTGTGTACTTAAAAAATATTACATAATATCTTTTAAAAAAATAGCATAAAATATTTCTGGTAAAAGAAAAAAAGGTGTCGACTCTACGGTACATTACTACTATAAGTATTTTTTAATACGAACCACAGCTAACTTATAACTAGTAAGAAGAAAAACAAATTAACTTTTATACGAGTAAACCTGATACGAGTAAAACGTCAACTGGTTGTTTAAGCGCCGGTGAACCACTAAAGCGTTTTGATACTTACAGATCAAAAAGTTTGTACTTATCTTTTAGCTCCAAGTTTTAAGACGTATGTTTAAAGTTGTAGATCTGAAAGATATATGCACTGTGAGTTGTTCGCGATGGTAAGTTATGGCGGAGAGCAAATACTTCGAAAGCAGTAAGTATTGTCATTTTCAAATAAAGATGAGAGTTTTTTCTTTCAGTGATTTATTTGTCTGAACTTCAAACAGAAAAACCCTTTTAATTTAGACATTATAGACATTTACCACTCGACATTATTTGTAAATAGTTAATGTCAATTCATAATTATCAAGTATTTATTAACTACACGGTACTCATAAAACAAAAGAAGCAATATATAGATCACCTTGAAGTCGACCCAGTCATGTTTTACTTAGGTCGAACGAAATTTGTGTCGGCAACAAAAACGTAACGTGGAAAATTACCATGATGTACTTTTAGTAGCTATTAGGAAAAGGAAGCACGAGATGTGGCATTATGTAGAAGACGCCCGCCAATTATTATTGGGACAGCACGTGCTAAATTGATTACACATATAAAAAAGGACAGCCAAGGTGATACGACACAACTTTAATAGCAATATTCGAAGAAGTAATATACCAAAACGACAAAATGAGAAAAATATTATGCCACAGACGACTATGAGAAAAAAAATGATCCACAGACCAATTGGGGAACAACTTAGCTGCGGTTACATTATAACTAGCCGGCGAAATAGATTTAATCGTAGAAAACACAACCTGCTAGTAAAAAAACTTAAAGGGCTCATAAATTTATTATTTATATATATTATGTATATTTGTATATATTATACCTTCGTGTAGTAAACTATGACTTTAAGCTGATCGGGACATTTCTCTAGACAATAGTCTCTCGTATATATTTATTCGTAAAGTTACGAATTGGTCATTTGACCAATGACATCCATAACATACGGTTTAAGTGTTAAAGATCAATCTTAAATCTTTTATAAATGGAAATCTATGCGTATCGTTTTTCAATTTATTGTTTTTTAAATAATAACAGCTAAAATTATATAAACACACATTTTTTCGAGAACAATTATTTTAAAATCACAAATGTATTGTAATGCTACGAGTGTAATAGCTGTAACACATAGTAATATGGTAATCATAGTGAGTGATAGTCATTTATAGATTTTCAGATTTAAATTCTGGTATTACTCTTAATGTATAAGTTAACTTCAATAGATATTTTCATTAACGGGTTCTATTAATTTGTATTTTTTTAAACTTGATATTTAAAGATTAAATTTATATATAAGTAAAACTTAATTGTACATGAATAAACAACATTTTTACACCTGACCCCAAAAATCGGTTGTTTTAAAATGCATTTCTAACATATAGGATGTGGATTTTTTTTTATTCTGTATTCAGTCCGTTGATGATGGTTACATTGCTGCGAAAATACGTATACGCTATAGACTATAGAGTATTTTTTTTGTGATTAAGGGATTATCTAAGTATTTAATTATTTTTTATTGAAACCTCATCTACTTATCATTATTATTATGCTCACAAGCATTAACATAATATCAATGTTTGTAAAACGTTATTGGAATTAAGTATTTTTTAGAGGAAGAACACGTTAGGTTAAGTTAATCAAACAAATTGTGTAACTTTGCTTTAGTTAATATTTTTGTTTTAAATAACTGTTCTACGTAACATATAAGTAATGTTTATAGAATTTAATATGTTAAACTGTGTTCATTGTGTTTATCTTAGCTTGAAAAAAAAACATATAATAACACAATTTTTTTAATTTATATAAGATTTAATTTTTAGAACCATGCCAGTGAATAATTTAAACTATAAAGTAATAATATTTTGATTTATAAATGTAGGTTAATAGTATACTAGGTATATGATATGCTTAAAAATGATTAAGTTAACGATCTCGGAAGTTTTTTTTTTAAATCGATTGATGTTGAGAAATGTTACATGGGATATTATTCAGTAATTTAATATTTACAAATAAAAAAAAATTTAATAAAATGGCCTGCCATTTAAATGTCAGGGTTTTTATACTTGAAATAAAAAAGATGAATATGAATTGTAATAAGAAATCACATTATAATAATTATTAATTAGACTTTCAAAGTAGAAACGACTAAGGCAGAATTAAAAACATAATAAGAAGGGTTGACTAGCCAGTTCCGATCAAAAAAAATATTTTAATACTGCAAAAATATATTAAAAGTAAAATAATTATAAAATACATTTTCTTTTTTGAGCTTTTTCACCAATTTACATACTTTGCGTATTCATTTACGCATCGACATTTTTATCTCACCATAATATACTAACAATTTACGTTTTTGTTGGAAAAACCGCCAGTGTAAAAGTGTTTGTTTTAAAAATTACCAGACAAAGTAGTTCCAAAGGCAGTAACAATTACGTGACCACAAAAGAAAGACTAATGACTCTAATAAATCATTATATTACCATATCGTAGATGTGCATCAAATTTCAAAATAAACTATATTGATTGATTTAGTCAATTAGCTTTTAATATCAGCAAAAGAAGTTTTTATACAAGAAGAACGCGTCATTCGCTTTATAAGTTTCACTAGGTGTCCAATCATAATTAATAGTATTACCAGTATAATGTGCTATACATTCCGGGCGAGACACTAATTACCTCTGAAAATAATAATTAGTTTTCGTTTGAAAATGTTGCGGTGAATAAATACTACTTTTTTTACGTTTTTAGTTACTATATGTTTACCCTTTAGGATTTTTAGTGTTGATTGTAATTCTAAAACGTAATAAGGGCTCAGCAGAAATATCAAACATTAACCGTGTACAAAGATTTCAATCAAAAGTCCTACGGTACCATACCAAAGGCACCCTTTTATGTCTCCAAACGTACCTTATATTCCGATTTAAAAATCTATACCTACAGTAAAAATGTAGCAACATCGCATTATAAGCGCTTAAATTCTCGCCTAGTTAATCACAAAAATCCATTAATCTCCAAAATGTCTTCGAATTCTATTCCTGGTAACACCAAAAAACGTTTTCAAAGGTGGTAGTTTTGTAACCTGCTTTCTACATAAAAAAAAATTATTAATAATAATAACCGTCGTCATTCTTATTTACACTTTGTAATAAATTTAATTCATTTATAACAATATTATAAATTCGCTGGAGACCACTTCATTTGATTATGATTTATGTCATAATATTAGATACATTATATTTATTGTTCACATAATAAAAACAGATTTTATAAATAAACAAATGTATAGAAAAAAGTTGAATACTAATTTTTATAAAACAGTTTATTTCTAAAATACATTTCCTGCTAATATAACAATTCATAAATTTCAATTTTATAGGACAACTTTTCAAGTTTGAAATACTAAGATTCGTAGGCGGTAATTGAGATGTGTATGCAAATAAGAATAAATTTATGATGTACTTCTCCTCTCCAACTTAAATTTTAAATGCTAATAAGTAATAAATCAAAAATTAATTATTTAAAAATGGCTATTTATCGTTAAAAACTGTTAGAAGGTAAATTATGGTTTAATAAGAGAATACAATAGTATAAGTTATTTATTTTTTAAAAGAACATAAAACAAGGGATAGTTCATTAGCAAACATTGACAAAGCTAAAAGCTACACATAATACAAATTTAAGCCATTATAATAGAATAATTAAAAACTAAACCAACTTAAATTAATAGTATCAGTTATAAAATAATTATTACTTTTTTAATTGTGTAATTTGTTTTATATTATTTACAAATATTACTCAATATATTAATTGTAATTATGATTTAATATTGTTTTATTAGTTTTGATTTGTATGGTGACTTAATTTTTCTAGTAACGTTTTATGGATTTATTAGCTTTTTTATGGTTTGTTTGTAATGGATATTAGACAATGGACGATTGTATATTTTCCAAGTTCACATCCGACTAGATACAGATTACTATCGTCTATTCTAGGTTCTTTTAAAACTTATGGGGTCACTAAATCTTATATTAAAAGTCGATTTATACAGTAAAAACATTATACTTGCCGACTAATCTTGATGGCAGTATAAAAAAATTAAGATTAAATCCTACGAGTATTCTTAATCTTAACTTTATTTTCATGTTGAGTGTACAACTCAACATAACCCAAAAATCTATACATTGAACTTATTGTACAAACTTAACTTCGCTTTTAACAAGTTTCCAGAAAACGTTACGCTCCACTATATGTATTTATGTATTTTTATTTTTATTAACAATTACATTTACACATATTGCGTGACTTTACTAAATGACTACTACTCGGTTTCTGTAAATACAGCAAATGTAGAAAATCAGATGCATTAATGATGTCTTATTAACTATTAATTTATTGACATTTTTGATATACGTTTTACATATACCTAGTACCTACAAAGAGTAACTGTACGTGTACGTGTAGCTTTTATAAACTTAGTATGGAAGATATGTATAACGTGTATCAAAAATGTCAATAAATTAATAGTTAATAAGACATCATTAATGCATCTGATTTTCTACATTTGCTGTATTTACAGAAACCGAGTAGTAGTCATTTAGTAAAGTCACGCAATATTTGTAAATGTAATTGTTAATAAAAATAAAAATACATAAATACATATAGTGGAGCGTAACGTTTTCTGGAAACTTGTTAAAAGCACAGTTAAGTTTGTACAATAAGTTCAATGTATAGATTTTTGTGTTATTTAAGTTGGCTTGAGAGAAATAGTTTTTGTAACATATATTTATTTATGTTTTTGGAATTGTATTAAAACTAAAGGAAGTCCTATTGCATATATTTGGATACGTCATATTGTTGTGTGCGTTGGTCCGAATATAATTTGTGATATATATTTTGCTGTTAGTTGTGTGGCGGTTGTTCGCCATTCCGTTTTCTATTTGCTTTAATTCAACCACTAGCAAAAAACTTACAAGGAAAGTATGATCTATCAAAAGTTTTCGCTCGGCGTTAAAACAATATGAATAGCTCAAGCGTAACCATGTATACCGAATAATTAATAAACTATTTTCTTATGGGGTTTGTCTATAATATTTTATGGGTACTGATTACGATATCGACTTCCTAACTTATGATAGTATATTGTTACTTACTTTGTATGTACAGTTTAAGTTGGTTCGTTAGCCGTAAGAAAGTAATATTAACCATTGTTTATGTTAAACAAATAGATTAAGTTGTAATAACATTAATGGTCTAATGATATGTATCATGTAACATGAACTATTATATCGGTCCTCTGAATACATTTTAACGGTGTTTTTAATAATATAAAGTCACAAAAAAAATTGAATTTTATTATGTTAATTAGCCAAGTATTACGTTTTATTTTTATTGGTAGACGATTAATAAATTATTTTCGAGTACAGTATCTAATTTGTAACAACAATTAAATAAAAATTATTAATAAAATAATAACTCAAGGTATAAAACTTGTGTGATCAGTATATTCATAATATGAAGAATTCTTGGCACACTATTCGATATGGTTTGAAGCTGATGAATGACGCTTATGTTATTATACACATATCATACAAGAGTAAATATTTTTCTGTTACAGTCATTCAAGTTTTAATTACTTAAGTACACTTATTTAAGTAATTAAAGTGAACAATAACCGGATTTTGATTTGAATTCACAAGTAAACTAGGTAATTAAATTATTTCAAGAAGTTTTCTACAAAACCTTCTAAATAGTATGTTACTGTAATAATAATACTATTCAACCAAATGGTAAAATCTCAACATTTATAAAACAAATTGCGTGGCCTAAAATGTATTAATTTAATAAATATTTTAAACTTTAGTCGTTCTTAAATATTTACATAAAATTTAAGCTTAAGGCATTTTTAATAAAATAATAATTATTTTTGTACCTAAATATCTTCCAAACAAATCGACGAATTGCTCCTAATATTTTTTAGATGGAAAACCAGCAAAAACCTATAGCTTTAATCAGTCGGTGAGTTTGTTAACAAAGTAATGTTTGTTTAAAAATTGTGGATTTAGTTAATATTGGATGATTATTTAATAATAATACTGATTGAAAAAGTTGTGTGATTGAAAATCTGCTTTTTTAAAGCCTATTTATTAAACCCATTTATAAAAACTTTTAAGATAATAAAAAAATTAGATACTGAATTTTGTGTTTAAAATAAAACATACACGTACATACATATTGATTACAGACTCGCATTTTTTTAATAAAAAATATTTTTAGTTTTTTAAAGTTTATAAGCAAAATTGATATTTTATAACGAAGCTTTAAACTTTCACGAGTAGGGGTTTGAAAATATTTAATAGTAAAATAATATTAATAATGTATGGTATTTTAATATAAATGTTTGTATCGGGTTTAGAAATACCCATGTCGTTTTAATTAGTTATTTCTTCTTATGCAATAATTAAATAAATGAGCTTGAATTATATAATTTCGTACACTATAGTTTTGTATTCAAATTAATTTAATCCAATGTAAATTGTTGGAAGGTTATTACGAATTTAGGCATTGTTATTGACTACAGTATCTACGTCATTTGTATTTTATATATAAAATGTAACGTACATGTAAATACCTCATCGTTCGACAAAATAATAATAAGTGAAATAATTTAAAGGTGACTACAAGTAGTTTGCGTAAAAAAATGAAAATACTTTTACAAGCAAATTTGATTAAAGTAGGTAAGCCAACAAACAAAGGACAACTAAATAATTAGTGATGAATGTTAATTGAAAAAAAAGTTTAAGTAGTATAAATTATCTATACTATAAGGAAAAATACGACTAAAAAAAAAATAAGTAATAAAATGTTACATTGAGTTCTGTCATAAAATCATGATATAAATATTGTCATATTTATAATTTTTAGTATTATACACATCTAATTTACATTAAAACTATTATAAAACACATTTTGTTAATATATTCATTATATTTTATTACAACTTAAAAAATATTATCTTGATATTCATTAACACGTTCTCTGAATGTTTAAAATCTATCGTTCTAAAGTTATACTGTACTTAGTTTAATCAATGAAGTTCTACATGGTTTTCTGTTTGTATTTTGTTAATTGTTTGTACAGTAAAGTTTATATTCTGTTTTTTTTTATTAATAAAGTTTTATTCTGACAAAGTAGTCATCTTAACCTACAGTTAAAGTACAGTTTAAGTTTCCACATATTTACAATTATTTGTATACATACGATATTATAGGTTCAATTATAACCATTTTAATTAAATTTATTATTCTTTTGAACGCCAACAAAATTAATATCAACAATATTACTGTAACGTCAAGCGACTTTATGGTACTAATTTTGAAAAAATAATTTTTTTTTACTATGTTGACTTATATATGATAATATCTGGCTGACAAAATATAACTATTAATTGAAAACGGCGCACTTACAAGTTACACATAAAATGTTCAAACCTAGCAACGTCCAAATCTTACTTTGTGGAAACGAGTTTGCAGGATTTTTTTAATACTTGTGTACACTAGTTAACAATAGGCTTGAATAATGGAGAGTAGTACTTGAAGGAAAGATATTGGGTTAGTGGAAGTAAAATAGAATAGTAGAGCATGAGCTTGGAGGAAGAGGACAAGAAATAATGGGACAAGTCGTGTAATGACAATAAGCGGTTACGTCGTAGGCGAGATTGAGTTTTAAGTACATAGGATCTTTTATACAAAAGAACGGTGGCTTTGATGAGGACGTTAAACATAGGATTAAGTGTGATTGGATCAAGTGGAGAGAAGCGTTACATCTTTTATGAGACAAAAGAATTCCAATGAGACTTAAAGGTAAGTTCTACAAGAGTATGGTGAGACCTAGTCGGTGTTGTAAGGTTCGGAGTGTTAGGCGGTAAACAGGAAAATTGAACAGAGAATGATTGTAGTGGACATTATATTGCTTAGGTGGATCAAGATAGAATAGGGACCGAATACATAAGAGGTAGCATAGGCATGGCTTCGACAGCGGACAAAATGAGAGAGAGATAGTTTGGGAATGCCACGAGGAGAGAAGAATCGGAAGCATTAAGAATGGTAATGAAAATAAACTTAGGAAGGAAGAGGGAAGGGGAATACCGAAAAATAGGTGGTTGGACGCGATCGAGAACGATATGAGGGTTGTAGGTGTATGCGAGGAATGAGGATGAGGTGGGAAATCGTGTCAAGTGGAAGTGTAGGACAAAGGTTGGCCGATCCCAAATAGTCAGGACGAAGGTGAAGGAGAACTCGTGTACACGATAGTTAATGTAAAAAAAAAAAAAAAATACAGGACTGAGAGCGTTCTTTCTAAAAAAAACAAAAATAAATTGATGGATGTTGGGTATGGGTTTATGGGATAAGGAGTTTCAACGAAGAAGATTATCTTACGTTCCAAGGTTAATCGGTTTATAGGCGCTCGTAGGTTTGGACAAAAATATTACTATAAAATCAAAACTTTTACATGAAAAGCGCAAACAGAATACAAAATATCACATGGACATAGGATAAAGTCGCATCTTCAAAAATGTGGTCAAATAAGTTCCAATCAAATATCTTATAGTAGACCTCGTCCAAAATGAAATTAAGCTTACTAATTTTAAGTTTTTCAAATTTTTGTTATACTGTACGATTTATTCAGTAAATAAAGTCAACTATACAATATATTGTTGACACTTTTTTCCAGCGTTATACTTAGAACTGAATAGCATAGCATCCTGGTAACAAAAGTCAATGACAATAGTAGCATTAGAGGTAGGGAATCTTTATATTTTTTTAATTCAATTTTGTAATGGACAATGCTCGCATTTTGATAGTATTGATAATTATTATTCTTAATGTCAGACTCTATTAACTGGTTTATATCGGTTATTTCTTTGGATGGCGATCAACTACATTGTTTCGATATGATATTCTAACGTTTCCGCAGTTTAGTGAATTAAGCAATATGAATAGCATGGGAAACACAAAAGTTAGATGGTTGAAAAATCGACTTCAATGAAATCCAATGATAATTTATTTCCGTAATACATAAAGTTTCTAGTAACGAAAGTACTTTAAAAACAACAAAGTTTTTACACCGAAAAAAAAACCTTTTTTTATATTTTTTTTAAAGAGAGAACTGACAACGAAAGTAATTGATTGAATACCTTTCTTATTATCGTAGTGCCTGTGGCGATTGATACGAATCGCGAAAAAATGGTCGTATAATATATTATTATTATTATTATGCGAAGGGTGTCGACGCGTGGGAAGATTCGAAATCATTATACGCTATAAAGTGTATTGTTGCGGCGGCAATGCATAAATATAATCTTATCATCGTTTGCCGGATAGGATAGATCCGATTAGAAGACGGTTGTCGCAAACGAGACGACGTCGGTCATGTTAATTATGTGTATTGTGTATAGGTGACCGCCGACGAAGGATAGCAACGACACGGTTGTTTATAAGCCGTGTGCTTTTTCCGAAAGCTTTGCCGACCGTTTAATCGCGTTAATAGTACTCGACCGGAATACGATATTATATTTTCTTCGTTCAGAAACTCGACCAAAGGATCAACACATGCGATTCGGCGAACAGATAAAAACTATATATAACGCGTTATATTGTGTTAAATTCCATCATTACTCACCCCGGCACGACTCTGGAAATCTCGTCGTTTTCTATTAAAAACAAAAAAACCAAATATATTTAAAAAACCATCGTGTTCGCCGTCACTTATCCGTCCGTGTATTCGTCGATGGGACGTGGATTTTTTTTTTAAATTAAGTTTATTTTACAGTCGTCGTCGTCGTCGTCGTCAGGCCTAATAATCGAACGATGTCGCGCCAACGTCGGTCGGTCGTGTCAGAAAAGACACTACTATTATTGTATTTATTTAAAAAAAATATCGCGAGCCCGCCACTTCGGTTTTGTGTTAACAGTGTTGAGTTTTAATTAATTTTTTTATCCGAAACACGAGAAAGCGGCTCGCACGCGGTCACGGTAAACGCACGACTGACATGCGTGGGTTGTCCCTCTGCCCAGCGTCGAGTCTTTCGACGACCGCGACCACGACGGATCTCCACGCAACAGCAGCCGCGGCGACAAGCACAAACGTAGAGCTGTTATCATATTATTTCGCTTTTTATAGTTATTATTATTTGGAGAAAAACAAATTATATGTTTTTTTTAGTGATTAGCATAAACTGGATTTCGCCGGGCCAATCCATGCCGTGTGCCGCAGGTGGGAGAAATAACTCCCAATTCCGGTTTTTTTGGTTGTATTATCGATACAGGCAAATATGTGTTGTCTTCGTCACAACGCATAAAACGCGAGGCGTTGCGTCGACTAAGATCTCCAAGAGACGCTGCAATACAATATTGTTTTTACCTATTTATTACTATATACTATATATTATTGTAATATGGCAACTGTAACCGTTCGGTTTGTGCTCGGCGCGTTTTCAGTAAAAATGATGTGTGTAGAAAAATATAAATAAACGATTTGGTTACGAAAAAAAATTATATTCAAATTGTCAACACTTGGGTGTTTTTTTTTGCTTCGACTGTGGCGAAACGATTCGCTTACAAGACACGGATAATTCAACAATATTATTATTATACAGGTTCGAACACAGCGAAACAACCGTTGATTATAATAGTATTAATAATAATTAATCAATGTCACGCCGTAGTAGCCTGACCAGCAAATAGGCGATTATGCTTTTATGTCTACATAGTACATATTCATACTAACCTTTATCACTCAGTGTCTGAATTTGCATATGATCACTCTGTAAAAAATCAAGCTTTTATCAAGTACAATTTAAATGCAGTATATTTAATTTTTCGAACGATTAATGACAATAAGAAAAAAGGCCATTATAAAAAAATATATAACTAATAAAGATAATAATTAAATCAACAGTCGATTGACTGTTGACTGTTGATTTTTAATAGTTCACAAAACATTCACTTTACTTTGCCTCCCTAACCTTTTGACTTGGTTCACTGTATGTTTTTTCTAGTAGTACATTGTGTTTTTACCATTTGTTCCCTTGGATATTTTTTTTGGGTTACCTTTATATAAATGTTTAAATTGGAGTTTAGAGATACACCTAGTATATTATTAATACCACGCCATGTGACATAGTGGAAAATTATTACTCTAAATCGGTCTTATCGATCCCCTTTTAGTCATCAGTACTGTCACTGATATAAGCATCTACAGATAATTTATCGTTAGATACATGTTCTTCGAAACTCGAAGTGAATACCTGTGGGATATAGCAGTCATAAAATATATTATGGATATGTATTAGGAAAACACGAAACACTAGTTAAGCTAAAATAATTGTTATTTTACTTCAACGATGACTACAAAATACTAATTATGTTAAAACTACAATGTGATGAAAATTCTTACACGAGTGCGTTGTAATGAGCATTCTGTTTTATAGATTATAAAATGTAAATTTGAATTACATAAACATAATAATTGTACTTCATATTTACTCTGATGTTCATTTTATTATGTTTTTTTTTAAATTTAAAATTCTTCAAAATGATGTCTATTTTTCAAAATATTCTATAGAAAAAAAGTTATAAAATAACATTACGTATCAAGCTAAACAATGAACGTATTAAAAAAAGGATAAGTCGTTGTCTATAAAATTTTAGCACCTTTTGATTACATATTTGGTGTTTTTACTTTAAAACCACAATAGACTTAGAAAAACACATTCTGCGTGGCTAAGTTTAGATGAAAAACATACTTAAAATCACTGTCAAGAATAATCCAATGACCCGAAAAAAATTAACTACGATAAACAAGTCCTTATTGAGCTAATCCTTATACATTGTAGTTTAAGTTCTAAATTAAGATTTTACAAAATACCTTTACCGAACTCTTTAATAAATAATTGGTATAACGTCGTCTTAAATAATATAATAAATGGATGATCTTGTACAATAATATTATAATAGCAGTGGATGTTAATTATATAACAACGTTGATTAAATTAGTTTTAAACAGCTGATGGGCAATTTTTTAAAAATATATTCTGGAATTTTTACGAAACCCTCTTTTTTGTGCTATTTATGCTATTCTTTTTTTATACTATTTATGGTATACCTACGTTACCAGGTGTCTCAGTGCCAATTTTTTATCCTAATTTATATTTAATGTATACATATAAAATATGCACATATGTTGTTTTATTCGTTGCGTGTTTGCAGGTTAGTTAGCTTAAAAACTGAGTAAAGTATTTACAATTTTATTTCAACTAATTCAATACAATGTGACAAGATTTATGAAAGGGTCAACCCACGACATAAAAATTCATGCATGTATAATAAATTTATAATGAGCGAAGCCATCAGACCTACCGAAAAGTCAGTGTACGTTTTGTTGGATATCCGTAATTGGACATTTTAGTATTATTTTCCATAAAAAAAATAATTTTGACTAAAAACATTTCGTATATACCTAGTAAATATTCTAATAAAAATATTATAATAATTATAACGAATTTTAAATTAAACTCTTTAACGCTATGCTAATTATTGTGCAAGTTAAATAAAGATTATAATCTCATATGCAATTATTAACGCTGTACAACAAGCGTGGTAAATTTCGTTATTATAAAAAAAATATAGGTATTTATGATTTGCAAAATTATTAGTTTAAAATATTTTTACAAGGCAGTTTTATTGGCACCTTGTTTATAGTACCAGATAAACACATTTTATTTGGTTCAGTTTTTTAAAACGATAATGATATAGCAAAAAAGTAATAATAATTTAAAATTAATTTTAGATAATAATTATTCTTTAATTAGTTTGGTTAAAATCGCTATGGTTTATGCGCAATCGTCAAATCCACAACGACACAGGCGTCCAATATATTGTGTCGTTCATTGTAAAAGTGAATTATCTCCTTGTAATTGAATTTTGAAATAATGAAAGGTATGACTAAATGTGATTTTATTAAGCAAAAATGGGTATATTTTAAAAATTTGGAGTTTCACCACTTTTACAATGAACCCATACATCGGATTGAATCAAACATAAATTCAAATCAGTCCACATCAATCTCCAAAATTCAGAAGGTGCAAAACTTTTTCGACTTGGTGAATAAAACATAAACAGACGTCTAAAGGCCCGCCTCCCACAAGACACCCTTTATCGGACCAAGACTCCGCCAGCGAAGAATGCAACTAACACTTACTAACATTTACAAACTATAATACATAAAAACTTTTTTTCTTATGCCATTACAGTCTAGATTCTTTTGTAACTCAATTCTCATATTTTACCAAACTAATCATTGTTTTTTTTTTTCTTCTACGCCTTATATTCATCATAGTGTACTTATCGTACTTGTAAAAACATTAATATGTTGAAACATACATCTAAAAAATAAAAAAATTAATTAGGTTTGGACATTTTAAAATACGTTAAGTACACGCGGAGAAGTAATGCAAATGAATATTATTTTACTTTACGCGCACTAATAATATCTGCCTTAAAAAAAAAATTCAAAGATTCAGATATTAAAGTAAATACACAAAACTGGTTGTCGACTGGTAATACATTTAGTAGATCTCACTCGTTTAAGTATAGGCCTAAACATAATGTGCATATTACCACTCAAATGTGGTAATTAATTAATTGTCAAAATAGCCAAGGCTATTAAACAGTTTTTTTTAGTTATTTCCTTATGTAAAATAATATAATAATATATTAATAAATATATAAATAATATTATAATTAATACAATATTGCTTAAGTATGATTGACAAAATATGACGAAGAGTTAGTTCATAATTCATTATGTGAGTTGAGAAAGTTGTTCTGTAACTGTCAATTGTTTTACATATTACTATTTTAATTTATGCATAAATTAGTATTTGTACATTTTATGACAAGTATATAATTTTAGTTAGATTTGAACGCTAATTTATTTATAATAATCAAATCGTAACCGGCTATATACGTGGGAATTTGGAACGCAACTGCCCTTGACTTAACTTGTTTGAAAATTATTCCGGTAAAATCTTGGAGGTCGACTGCGAAAACCAATATGCCTACCGACACGAAGATACAGTTAAGCTGTTTATAAGTAAATTGTGAAGACGACCATTAATAATAAAAATACATTTTATACGTCCAGAAATAATATTATAAATTAAACTCAACTGATCTGGTATATAATAGTTTCAAATAAAAACAATTTATTGTTATTAATTTGACGGATTAGTCGGCAATTTAATCGAAAACATATTGTCTGTACAGTAATAGAATGAAACTTATCGGGTTAATAAACTAATAATAATATAAATTTCTTTTTCTTCAAATTTGCTCTATTAAATATTTATTACGTGTTTTATATACAATTGAAACACTTAGCGTGAGACACCCTTTATTGTATCTAATAAGTAGACTGAGTTAACAAACCTGGGAATTTTTCAATAAAACAAAAAATGACAAATATTGATTTGAAAATAATGAGTTATGTGAAATAATTTATTACTTTTTAATTCAAATAAATATGTTTTATTTTTATTTTAGACTGTCAATATAAACTATTATATTAAATATTCGTTCAAAATAAATATTTATTTGATTTTATGGTTAGTAAAAAAAACAAATAATTTTAAGTTAAAATGGAAATGTATTTTAAATTTTTTATTTATGTTCAATTAAAAATAAAGTTGTATTCATTATTGAGACAATTATTTTATTTCAATATATTTGTATTTTTAACCTTTTTCAAATATTTTTTTTAATCTTTGTTATTCAATTAATATCAGGTGTAATTATTATCTGTAATTATTGTCTCATCCTGGTAAAATAAAAGGAGACGTTTCCAGCACAAACATGTATTTCTAAACTATTTATATAATAATTTAAAAATGTTTTTATCATATTTTGGCAGAATATCAAACATAGTGACAAAATAAACATTTTAATAATAATTCCTAAGACTTATAAATTTAAAAATTGTATAAACATTATTTTGAAACCAAAAAATAGTTGTTATATTTATAATATTTTACAACGAACTATAAAAAAACTTTTCTTTAATAATTACTAATATTTCTATATTCCTGTGGGAATCCAATGCGATCACATACAAATAAATAGTGATGGAAATAATGTATAAAATAAAACTGATTGTGTGATACCGCCCCAGATATAATATATACTACCGATAGGCGATATTCGCTTATTTAATCCATGCTCTTTTTTTAGAATCCCAAATTTAATCTACAATATTATAATATCGCCAATAGATAAATCAGTGTTGTCTATACATAGTATAGTAATGTTAACTCTATATAGCTATTGTTCAAAGAGGTATGTTAAATTAGCCAATATTTGTGTTTTTCACCCGTCCAAGGGACAGCTGTTATTCTCATAAAACTTCTTTTACTTGATGACAAAATATCGGTTCTACTATATTAATGTTTTTTAAAACCCATTTATACATTTCTAATGTTATTTTTAAAACGTACTTCATTTAGTTTTTTAAATCTCCGTCACACATACTTTTAAAATTGTTTATTTAATTTGTAAACCTGCGTATACTACTAGATTTAAAGATTATTTGTCTTGCAAAAGATTTTCTATCCTTCTAAAATCATCAGATACAAATAATATACAAAAACTAATATTTTTATTGTCTACATAATAATTATTTTTGTTAATTTGGCTATACAAAATCATCATACCTTCCAAAAACAAAATCGTGATAATTTGTCTTAAGGCGGGTTTAAAAATTAGTAACCCATATTTTCTTTATGCTCCGGTTTAATTTCAAACATTGGATTATCCAATGTTAAACATAGACGATGTTAATGAAAACAACAGTCAATGAATATATTATAGTAATCAAGGTTGATTCTACAAATTTCTGAAATTATGATGAACAACATTGTGTAATTTTTAGAAATGGTTTTAATTGATGTAAAGATTTGCAAAGTTTTGGCCTTTTTAAGCTGTGTTTTAAAAAATGTACATTGTACAAGTTAGACATTGCATAAATAATTGCGTAGTTGGTTTTGATTTCCGAGGGTAAGGATTGATTAAATAATTTTATTCCATCCCTCTTTGGCATAAATTAGTTTGAATGCATAAAGGGATAGTGTGGGTCAACAAAATCTATCCCGCGGGCTACGGATAATACAATATTGAGATAGGGCTTTTAAAATAAGAATTTTCTAATAAGCGAATGATGCTACTAATTTTAAGTTTTTTTGTGTTTAAACTAAATATTAATAAACAGTTGCCCAAATAAAAGTATTAGACAAAAAAAAGTGTTTATGACAATCATTATTGACAAAAAATAATCGATAATATTTTCTAAATTTTTTTACTTAAATTTGTATTAGCACTTTCGACCAATATTGTTAATTTAAATGCACTATGTAGATCGCTACATAATATTAATCTACAG
The DNA here is from genome assembly GCF_023614345.1 of Adelges cooleyi. Classification (NCBI taxonomy): domain Eukaryota; kingdom Metazoa; phylum Arthropoda; class Insecta; order Hemiptera; family Adelgidae; genus Adelges; species Adelges cooleyi. The sequence goes on from NW_026095751.1 coordinate 5,404,325, forward strand.
GTTGTATTTATAATTAGTGTTGTGGTAAGATAGCAAAAGTTGATAATAATATGTCACTTTTTCCAACTATTGGAAAATACAATTCAATTTTTTTGACACTAAAATTAAAAAAATTTGTTTTTTAATTTCTATAAATATACTTGATAATATCGGCAATTTAAAGGTAAAACGAAAGTTTTGGTTTGTGTATATATATTGAAAGGGCGGAAGCAGGAAATATAATTTTTAGACATTAAATCAAACTATTTATTTTGACATATCAGCAGAATGTACATTCAACACCGATCCGATAAGGTTAGGCGGGGATTTTAATTTTCTATTTGGCAACTGGCTGCCAACTTTACACTGACAAAATAAGCGTTGGCTCTGGGGAGGAGGAAGGGGGGAGGTAGCTATCGCTTCGCCATACAGCCATCTGCTAAGAAGAAGAAACTGCCCACAACGACCGAAAGTCGAACCTGCAACTAATGTGTGTAACTATGTTCAGCCGCCTTATCGCACATGGCCACGCCGTCTTTCTATGGTGTAGTATATGTTATACCACATCAAATACACAATAAAGATTACCCCGATTAAGTTCCTCCGACGTAGAGCACGCGACATAAGGAAAAATAAATGAATAAAACATGCAAATGGTGAACAATTTTTTTCAACATGTCATACCATTTCACACCATTTTGTGATTAATGTGTTAGCGAACTAAAATTCGCTTTTGGTTAAAAATAAAAGTTGTTGTTGTCCAATAATATGTTGTAAAACGTAATAATTATTAATTATTTACAGTGTTTTTACATTTTTTGTTTTACACATCAGACCAATAAATTGTTATTTATCAGCATAATGAAACAAAACCCATTTTTTATAGTGTGTTTTTCTGTATGTCATTTTTGTGGAAAGGAGGAAATATATGGTATTTATAACGGAAAGTAAATAATAAAAAAAAAAATTGGATTATACGTTACAACTTGTGTTTTTTTTAATATAAATTTTAGTAGATCAAATTATTTATGTTTGATAATAATATTTTTCAAAAAGATTATTGTTTCAATATAATTTAAATATTGAAAATGTTTGCAACCCTTATATTTCGTGATAAAACATTTGCTTATTAATTTTATTTTATTTATTGACACCCAAAGGATAAAGTTTATAGATGTACATTTAAATAATATATAGATACAGATAACAAGACATAACATAATTACAGTGGCATTAAAACAAAAAATTAAAATGTACAATAACAAATTATTAACTTTAATTTTTAACTGTTAAAGTGATTAAAAAAAGAAATCATATAGGGATCTGGGCTGTATAGTTATTTTTTTTAGTTGGTATTAAAAAGGGGTGCTTGATCTCAAAATGATATTAGAAACTTTAAATTTTACTAACATGAGTAATTCTGGACAGTCAATATTGCCATTAATTAATTTGTGGTGAAAAGCTACATCGTTATAAAACCACTTGGATTTCAAAGATTCTATGTTTAACTAACATACATATTTGATAGCTTGACCTATCTTATTAAATTTGAATGCTACTGGACGAAGAAATCTTCGCTGCACCTTATCTAGTTGGTTCATCATACCTATTTGTTTTGGATTCCCGATTAAGGATCTAAATTCAATTATAGTACGGACTAAGGAACAATAGAGTACTTTTATACATCTTTAAAATCACTGCACATCATATTTATCATTCCTAAAATTCTTGTACATTTTCCGTAGATATCGTCTAGGGAAAATTAGATAAAAAACATCTTTATGTCATTATTTTAAACATAATTAACATCATTTTGAAAATATTAAAAATATATTGTTGTTAGTGTGGTTTTTACTAAAGTTTATTTAAATTATAGTCGTTTTGAAAAAAAAAAACACCTTACCCTTCGTAAAACAATGATTAAAGGTAATTATTTAAACTGTTGAACTTGGTAATATACTGTATAATCATATTTTTTTAAATAAACGAAAATTGGGTTGTTGCATAAATGTAAATTTATCTGCGAAAGAGCTTAATTAAATTTTGCGTGAAATCAATTAAAATATGCTAACACAGCTTATTGATTTGCATATTATTTTATTTTTAGTATAAAATACTTGTGTGGTATCAAAATAGTTAACTAACAAGCATACAAATTTATTGCATTGCTACATTTGTTGTTTTCGTGGTGGAAAATGTAAAATTAGGATTAGATTTATGATTTTAATTTACTAAAAATAATAATAATTATTTTTTCTTAAGTGTAAACCTGACTTCTTAGTAATTGTGTGATTATCCGGGTTATAGTTTTGTGAAAACACGTGAGTTATAATGATGTAATATAAATTAGTTTAAGAACAGGAAGTTTATTTGAAAAAATAGTTTTTTCAATTAGTGATTTATAGTAATTAATGAAAATCATTAAACTTGTTTAAAAATGTACAACAGGTCCGGAAAATTGTCTGTTTATAATTTATAAGAAAACACGTCTTTAAATTGCGAACTTTAAGTTAAACTAAGCTTTACAAAGTCTAACATAGAATCGCGTCATCGAGTTTTAGAAGAAAGTTGAATAAGACCAACAACTTCTTATTAATAATTTACTTTTATGTGCACTACAGTTATTGTTAGCGACAAATGTATTTAAATACAATCAATTGACATTCTGCGTCATTTTTTTTAATCTTTTTGAAAACATTATAAACTATTATGTCTACTACAATTGTCGGTGAATGAAATTGTAGTGTTACTGTTTAAATATTTTCTAAATAGAACCGTATCGACTGAGTGTGTGTTTAATCCGATATTAATTTTATTTATTACTTACTAATAATTGATACTAATTATTAATTTTATTATTTATTATATAACTTAGCTTCTTTCATTTTGTATTAATGACTGTTTGGATGGATTAATTTGTTTTGATCGTTTATTGAATAAAGCTGAACGGCTATTTTAGTATGCAAGAACTCGCTGACACTTTTTTAAAAACGTTGTATTAATGTTTTACCCTACGGAAGTTATTTTTTCTACTCAGGTAAAAAATGTATAGATTTTGTGATTCTTTTCCCTGTTTTATACACTTAGTTCTAATCCCAAAATAGAAATTATATTAAATGTTACTAATAATTAAAAATGACTAAATACAAAATCAATTGGATCGTCAAAAGAATATTAATAAGTGTAATGAGTAATCCAGGTAAGAATTAGTTAGATAATTTAAAGATCAGAAAATGATTAACAATGAGTGGTAAAAGTAAGTAGGCGTAATGGGTTTTAACGTTTTTTTGGGATGATATATCAGGTGAGTCAATTTTCCAGAATCTAGAGGTACAGGTAAAAAATTAGTTGTAGGTCTACACGAAAAAAATAATTTCATAATATTAAAGCGATTAAAATAGTGACAACTGAATTGCACGGATGACTCATTGTTGGACCTTATGATATCAAAATAATATAATACTTCAATACTTTTGTAATTTACTTACAAACATACTTGAGTTGAAAAAAATATGTATTTATTGATTTACAAAAATGCTTAGTGTAGAGAATTTTTTTCCTAAAAGTTTATAATGTCCGGCCGATACTATAACCGATATTAGTGGTATCGTTTTTTTAGAAACCTGTCAAGAAGATACAAAATATAAGTTTTTTACAATTAAAAAATGTCAGTTAAATTTTTCTTTAACCGAGCAGATCTCTGAAACCGATGAATGGATTTGAAATAATTCTCCAAAATTTAAATATCAAGAAAGTCTACCCGCCGATCCCGACTTAGCAAGCGTTTTTTTTATTTGTAATAGTAACAAATAATATCAATCAATGTGACAATATTATTGAAATATATTATAAATAATTATGACGTTCAAAATATGTTTAGTTGGTAAAGTGTTTTTTATTTGTGTTAATTGTTTAATTAAATCTAAATTTTCACAATACGACTAAGAAAGTGAAAACTAATTGTTACTTACACTTTTCCCCAAACTGGTTTACATATTATAACTTGGGCTTGTCCCGTACATATTAAGAAAATAAAATAAAAATTATGTGTATAATTTATATAAATATAAAATGAAAAAGTTATTAATATTTCATCTTTCCGAAGAAATTGCAAGATAAATTACGTAACATCCATTTTTTCTACTTTTTATTTTTATTATATTTTTATATTTACTTTTTTTTTCTCGATGGAATTAATACAAGCAAATTTGCGTAGGTGCCTATAAAGAATTTAAACATTTTATGTCGTATGATGTATTTAGCGTGGTAAGCCTGTATTTGACGAGAATCGCCTCATGCGTTAAAATGAATAAAGTCAATAAAGTGTAGGATGTTATGCAAAATTTATGGAAATATAATATGTATGTTTTTTAAATGATTTTAAACAAAACATTTAAAATAATATGTATAGGAGATTGTGTCATACGAAAATGAATTATCTAAAACATTTTTTATTTTTATTAATTGCTTTTGGAAAACCAAAAACTTTATATGCTTACTTAGAAACATGATAAACTTGCTTTTCTAACTCCTTGAACTAAAAAATTAATCATTAAAACTTTCTATATGGGTTTTAATATTAAAGCCTTAGTTTAAAAGTGGATCAACTAAAAAATTCAAACAAATTTAGCTGGATCGGCAATAAATTATTCAGTTAAATTTCAAATTGAAAAAAAAAATTAATAGTCTCAAAAGCTTGGAATTTGGATTATCTTAAAAAAAGTTATCTGTCATATTGTATACTTATTGTAAACACTCTTATAATAACATAATATACAGAAGTTGGTATTGACACAACATACAAAATATTGATACATCCATCAATTTCCCTAAAACACATCGAGGATCCTGCTGAGGATACTGAGATCTTGCTGCATTTGGGGCCAGCGTGATTGAACAAGTCCAGAGACGCTTTCTACGTCTAGCAGCATGTCGTCTCGCATCTCTTGTCTTCCTAGTCCTTCATATGATTACTATCTTATCTTACATTTTCTTAACCATCCTATCTTGGTTGAACGTAGATATGTAATAAACAAGACATTCCTTACCTGTCTCCTGTCCAGGAAAATAAATTTCCCATGTCTCGTATTTCAAATAAACTTTGAGTTCTATGTACAATCCACTCGCTTTTCCTTCTAGTTTTTTACATCTTATTCTTCTACAAACTACTTCTTAAATTCTCCCCTAAACAGCCTAATGAATGCTGCTAACGCCTCTTTCTTCTGTTTGCAAACTTAAATTTTTTTTTATTGACTAATATTTTTGTTATAATTTAATTCGATAATGAAGTAACTGGTTGTATTAACTGTATCTTTAAGTTTATTTTCACGTTTATTTGTCAAATAGTAGACTTGTCCCGTAATGTTGTATAAGTAATAAATAAACAAATAAACTATAGTGTACCTTTACACTTACATCTAAATACAACACGATGTGCTTATAAATTACAATGACAATATATAAATCGATATTGATAATATTATTACTTTGGGAATCGATCAATTTAATATAAATAAGACTTCTCGATACAGTTAACGGTTGACACTTCATTTATTTTTGTCCATCTCGCTTTGATAAGTATTTTATCGTTTTAAATGAAAAAGTACTATTCACGGACTTTCATCGAATCGTTTTCTTAACATTGATTTTATCACTTTCTAATATATTACTACCATTAAACTAATGTCCACCCCGACACAAGTGCTAGCTCCTTATTTTTTACTTGCACGATAATGTGCAGATAAACGTTAAACTTATCTACAAAGGATCTGCTTCTGAGGTCGAGACTAAGTTTGGTAAAGCTTTAGTTCCATTTTTCGAATTCCATTTTTATTAAGTGTATTTATGAATGATCTTTCGTAGTGATCACCAAACATAACCCCAACACGTTATTTGGTGACCTACAAATGCCTGTTTTGAAAGGCCAAATCAAGTTTCTGAATTTCAGCCCTTTTTACCTAAATATGCACAAAAAGTGACACATAAAAAAACGTAAAGGAACCAGTTAATTCTTTTTTATTTGATGAATTTGTTTTTTACAGAGTATCTAAAATAAAAAGACTGGAATTTGAAAATAATTAACAAACAATTATAAATAATTGTATTTTCTAATAATTATTTCGTTTTATTTAAATCCCACTTTTTAAACTCTAAAGCTTATTAAAAATAAACTACAAACAGCAGTAAAATATATTTAAATACACAATATGTGTATTTAATAAATTGTCGACAGTTTTATTGAATTGCTTTTAAACTAATTATCATTTATAAGTTATAACATACATTTTGACTTACTACAGTCCACACGTGTCCAACCTACACACAAATAAAACCACAACCAATAAAGCCAACAATTTAAAAATTGAATACAATATTATTTTTCAGTTTCTTTGGCTGTAAGGCATAAATTATTTTAGATAGTCAAATAATACATTATAAGGGCTATAGAATCCGGGTAAATAAAGTTGTAAAAAATAATATCGTGTATAATAATCTATACAATAGATTAAAGTGATTTTACAATTATTATTTGTGTTCCATTGGGGATTCGAAACGTTAAAAGTACTTTTTTATCACAATTAGGTGGAAAGGACGTTGACCACCGTCGTGTACCTCCATTCAAATATTTAGATACAACTTTTAAAATTGTATTATTCGTTATAATATTTATTTTGATTTTGTTTAGTTATTTCAATCTATAATTATTTTTAAATAAAAATGTACGTCATAATAATGTTAACTGTACAATTGTTGCGTCATTTGATATGGCCCTTTATCTCTACTGAGCGAAAGCCAACCCATTCGATGACTCATTATTAGATACTTAACTATACTATGCATATTCCATTATGGACTGACGCTAAGGGATCCATTTTTTTTACCTAATAAATACGTCACTAGAATCGTTTGAAAACAACAAATCGCTAGTAATTAATATCGCTGTAATGTCTTCCAAGTACGCACATTGTAACTATGACAAATCAACGTTCATACATATTATGTTTTATTCGTGTGATATTAAAAAATTCGTTAAACACTGGTTTTAACATATTGCAGGTTTTGTCGGTTATGTTTATGTCGACGGCATCTAGTTGACCTTTCTACAGTCAACAATCGCCACGATCCTTTCAAAATCCGCATTGGTCCAGAATCGCTAAACTGCGCGGCTGTTTTTAATTCTATACATGTATTATGTAGAGAATATATGTCATATATATATATATAATCCGTAAAGGGTGGTATTTTGTTATTCACGAAACCCGCAACAGTCGGCAACGTCTGTCCTGGCATAATCTATGTATAAAAAACAAGGTGGAGAAATTAAAATATAATGGAAAAAGCGACAGCAATAATTTCCCGCCAACCCGTTGCATGTGCGCACAAATTACGATTTAAAGTGGGTTTCACAATCGAGTTATAACAACACCTTTTTCGTTTCGAATCAAAACCATTAAATCAAACAGTCGTAGATAAAACATTAACGTTATAGAGACAGTCTTGTTTAAGCTATTGTTGTTTAAACATTTTTAGAAACAATATAGAATAATACACCACGTTTGTATGGGATAAGGCTAAGATGAAGAGATATTGTACAATGCAAATCACAGTGTTCAGCGCAATTGGTTACTTTATGAGTAGATTGCGTAAATGTTTACAGGAAATTAATCTCGATTAAATTAATCAATTAACTAGTTATAACGTTTACATTTGTAATAATGAACATTAAACAATTTTTAAAAATAATTAGTAATCATGATATGATTAATGGTTATATATGTTTTTAACCACCCTGTAAATGTATATGTAATAAAGGACAATCAATATAATGTAAGATTAATAATTAAACAATTTTTTTCCAATACCGTAGGTACATGTTTTAGTAAATTTTTCTATAAGTTGCATTTTTTTTTATCCCTTATGCGTAACACAAGTATGGACTTTTCAAATGGGAACATATGTCTATCTAATCTTCCATAAATATGTAGACAACAATTTTTAAAACGAGTAGCGTTTAAACTTTTAATTGTCGTCAATCTGTTCGTTTGCTACGACCTTGTTAAAAGATTACATTTCCCCTTATAGTTATTGTCATATTTCTTCGGTGGTCCACATACCAGTAGCCGTTATTGTGTTTAAATAACTAGATAAGAACCGTTAAAATATCAAATACAACTATTTTATAGTTTTAAAACAAGTGATAAATTATTTTACATTATAATAACTATAGGAAGAAAAATGCAAGTTACAGACGACTTTAAATACATATTGTATAAATAGCATTCTATTTTAAAAATAAAATACTACATTGTTTCACTAAATTAAAAATTATACATCGTATGTGTATATTAATAAAATATCCGGAAACGTTTTATTAAAACACCTGAGAATACAATAGCTTATCATTGAAATCTGTTTTAGCTACACTTTAATGCATAATATAATAAGTAACGGATTTACCTATTGACTATTGTATGTGTTGAGAATGAGCGAGGGTCGCTGTTCGAATTTTATACACTCGAAGGCCGTATAAATTATATAGTAGAATTCTTAAGAGTTTTTTTAGCATTTTTATCCGTGTTTTAATAAATGAATGGAAATAATTTATTGTAAAAAAAAAATAAATGAGTATTAATAGTCAGTGTAGGTACATATCATAGTTTTTATAGCGCAACTCTCTCTATTTATCACCGAGTAAAGTATGGCTACATTGTTTGATCAAACTTGACATAATGCTACAATTTTTTGCAAAAATATTTGCATATTAATATTTTTTTCCAACTTTTATGACCCAGTTGTCGAGCTAATTTTGTATAAAAATAGTTCTCGTGAGATATATGTTTCCGCAAACCATTTTTTAGTTTCTTAGTTTTTACTCATGAACAAAACTTGGGAAGAAGAGTTTGTCTACTATTATTTTCAAAGTCAATTTTCGTTACCAAGTAATAGTAACTTTCATTTTTGCATTTTTCAAAAACCTTATATGTTCGTTGAAATATATTAGATAAACTTAAGATAACGTATATAAACTTTTTCTATATGCTTAAATTTTTCAGAAATTTCTATCTCCTGAAATAAGCTTTACATACCGAATAGTAATGGTGTGCCACTCTGGTGTATACACCACTCTTAAGTGTACAGTTATTCATTTCACAAGAGAGGTATTACAGATTACTATTATTCCCTTAATGTACGTATACCCTTTGTTATGATACCCATGAATCCATAAATTACAAAACTTAATTCATTTCTAAATATGATAAAGATAAAACAGTATAACCAACATGTTATAAGTTATTTTCCAATAAAAATACATTTTCTTCACGGTTCAAAAATGTTTTCAATTCTTACTTAAAAATATTTTGTATGTGTTACCCCAGATAATATCACCAGTTGTAAGCATATTTATTATTTGTGATGCAAATCACCATTTTAAGGTAAAATATGGCCAAAATACAAATTTGTCGTATGGAAATAATTACAATAATAATCTATCGGTAATCATGTTTTAAATTCAATGATAATATTATGTAAGTAATTATGATTATACGAAAAAAAATATTAAATTAATATTGGAAAATTAACTATAGAATTTGACGTTAAAGTTATCACATACACACAACAATGCTAATTAGAAAATAAAAAGGAGTACAGCGAATTCGAAGCATATTGGGTCAGGGATGGTCAAAGGTTTACAGAAATGATTATAGCTGAAAGTGATAAAATAAAAACAATAAATAAAGTTTATAAAAAAAACCCAATGTAATTCCTACATGAAAACACGTGTAGCGCATTTCCATATTTTTTTAAGGATCGTTTATTGTTCAGAACTGACCTAAACCAATAAAAAAACTTATATAATATAATATGATACTATGGCTTCTTTTGAATCGTTATTATTATTATTGCTAGTCATTAAGTTCGTATACTGCAGTAGACCGCGTTCTTCTTGACACAGTTCTACGCTGATCAAGTACACTATTAGCATTGTATTATTATGATAACATTTTATGGCGCGGACACTCGTGTAGATCATGTCTGGTAATTGCACGTGCTGGATTTAAGCTATTGGCCCAGGAGCTACTTAATGATCGCTATAATAATAATAATTATATGTAATGTAATAGTAGCTCTGAAATCGACCGTGAAATAACGCCACCGCTGATCTATTGAAATAGTATTGCTGCTGACGGCACTGATATAGCGCCTGACGTTTTATCAACACGGTAAACACTTTTATTTAAATCAATATGTTTATTAGAATCCTGTATATTGGTGATTTATCATGTATACTAGTAGTAGTAGTGGTGTATGCATATATTGTGTACATTGATGTAAACAAATATATCAAGTATCGGTTGGTATTAATACAAGTGTGTATAAATTAAATAATTTGATACATTAATTTGTTATTATTATAAGAAATAAATTGATTACCTCATTAATATTAACATATTATGTTATATTTGCAAATATTATAATACTTAATAACTTATAAAGCAGTGATTGGAAAGTTTCATTAAGAAAAGTATTTGTTCATATTACAAAAAAAATAGAGACTGGTTCAGTTATCGTCCCAAGCTTTAGAGAATTGAATTATAGTTTCTTCCTCGTTCCTACCAAGGAGCAAATCTGAAATATATACGTATATAGTTTTTATTATATAATGACGATTTATGCACGGTACCTAAACAAGTGTTTCAAATTAAATAAGTATAAAGAGAGGTACAACTTTATTAAAGTACACGGCCCACTATTTGAAATGCCAACAGCATAATATTCAATATTTATAAAATATACATTATCGGTTATTATATTATTGTATAATTACACGCAATAGTTAATTAAATTAGTATTATATAGTCAAAAAAAAAAAAACAAATACTAATAGACGTAAAATAATTAGCAATAACAAATAAATCAATTATAAATGTCACAAGAACAAAATAGAAAATACAAAATGTATATATAAAAAAATAGTATATTATAATGAGTAAAGATGGTATTTTAATACGTACAACGTAGCCTTGAGCAATGTTGTACAAATTTCGTCTAAATCTGCCAAAGGTAGATTATGATACAGTCCGTTTACTTCCTGATTAGTTATGTCACATTATATTATATTATATGTTATAATTCTGTAACAACTGTGAATAAGTGTAAGTAGATTTCAGTGATTTTACAGGGGAGCGATTTTAAACTTTGACCAGCTGCCATAAATTAGGATAATCAGGATTTCATTTAAAACATTTATTTTTTAATGATCCTCTTGTATTGAAAAATACTATAGAGGTACTCAAGTGGTTTCTTTCAAGTTTATAATCGTTTTCTTGTAAAATCACTGAAATCGACTTACACACTTATTCACAGTTGTTACAGATATATTATAAGGTATTGTTCGGCGTAAAATTTAACTCTAAACAATTTTTGTTGGAAATAGTAATCTCATTAATTATCCCGAGCTAATAGCTAGTTAAACACTTTTTTTTATAAACACATTTAAAAAAAAAATTCCACAGTAATCTAATTATTCAGTTAAGTAATTAATTAATAATACAACGTGGATAAACTACTCACGATTACAAAAACCTTAAGACATTTAGACTTTATATAGACGCGTATCAAAACAAAAGTTACATACCTATAATATATACACCACAATTACAAACCATACATCAATTATTAATGTATATATAAGAACTTTGAAACTTGCGGAGCAAACTTATGAATTCTCTACTAGTCTATACAAAGCAATAATATATTATTACTATTATTATTTCTATTCATATTATTTTATTTCTTACAAAAATAAAAATACCAATAAGCCATTCTTTTTAAGTAAAATAGCTCTTAAAATATAAGAAATGTACAATACATTCAAATGCATAAACTGTCTTTATTTCGATGCCATACAATTATAACAAACCTGTTAGGCAAATTATTTGATTTGCATATTTTAAGATAGCCTTCGTGTGTGAAATTTATGTGTTTTGAAATTTTGTTTCAATGTTTTGAGAAATTGTTAGTTAAACACAGTAAAAAATTTAATTATTTTATATAAAATGTAAAAATCAAATGCTCAACAAGTGAAATGGAGATAAGGGTAGTGATTTACTCTTTAAAATTAGAAAAGTTCCAATCAGGTGACGTTTTTCGTTATATTTAATTAGCATTTATGAAAATATTAAACTCATACTGAAATTACCTTGAAGTCATGTTGATAATTTAAAATTAAATGTAGGCTGTGTTTAAAAACCACATTTCTTTATCCACTACACCCATCTCGACGAAATGCAAATTAGCTTAAATTGTACAATTTTTTAATATGATTACATCTTCAAAAATAGTTAATTCAATTATTTATTTATTTAAAATTCATAAATTTAAATAATAATTCACAAAAAAAAAAAATAATAATGAGCCCATTGAACACACACGTATAGAGTCTAAGATTTTAAATATGTTTAAATTTGTTACATAGTAGTTATTTTTTATTTTACATAAAAAAATAGAATCTACTGCGTTTTCTAGTAGGAATGAAATCACTATCAAACGTAACATGATAATAACTGTATTTAATTAGTAGCCGTTTGTTTATTTTTTTTTTGTTTTCAACATTTTTAAGTTTTAGTAAACTTATATATCTTATTATTATTATTTCACCATGTTTTTGTGAAGTGCGTTCAGTTGATGACCAAAGACATTAATCACTAAGTAAATTTCGCTTGATATTAAGTATGGGATGAAAGAACACAACAACACAACTGTAATTTCGTTTTATGTTATTAGCCAAACTTCCAGTAGTTTTTGCATATAGATTAAAGTGGTTTTAATGTTTTTGTACATATTAATTATAAGACAACGTGTTCTTTTACATTTTATCATTGGTTTAGTTTGTAGCTTGTTTGTGTTATTTGGGTTTTGATAAGTACTTGTTCATAATATATTCTATAGTTTTGAAGAAAAACAACATTTAATTATTTACATAATATATATATTAATAGTATTTATTAGTTTTTAATTATTATATTCTTAGATAATATTTATTTCAATTTATTCAATTAGTTATCGTCTCAAAATAGTTATTTAAATCGCAAAAATTGATAAGTATTGTTGTATTGCAAAATGTCTAGTTTATAGTTAATGCTATAAAAACGTACTTTCATTTAATGTTTAAAATTTTATAAAGGAACTAATCTTTCTAATGTACGTTTATTATTGCAAAATATGTTCATCAAATGGATATATTTTTATAACTAAACAAACGGTGTTCTTATATTTATCTTAATTTAATATCTGTTGTAACTTCGAGCAGATGACATGCTGTTTGAGGATGTCTTGGAAACATCTGGCAATTACACTATTTGTTTCAGTTATTTTAATAACAGTGTGTTTTACATTCTAATGAAATAGTAGAATACCTAATAATAATTTTCCATTACACTCTAAATTTTTTCTTAAGAGGACAAAATATGCTCATTTAAAAGCAATTTCAAATACTTTAAAATAACTTTATAATACCACGTTGAATGCCACATTGATTTAACTTAAAAAAAGAAACATGACTTTTTTTAAAAAATATGGAATTAAAATATTTTATGTTTTAACATTAAGTGGTTTTTGGTCATTAGGAAATTGTGTAAATAGTGTTTTACATATTTATAAAAATTGTATACGAAAAAATGTTTCTTGTTTAACTGTTCTGACCTTGTAGTACGTCTTCTGCTAGTCTGGAACGCATACAATGTCAGCCTACACGATTAAGTTCTATGAATTTTAATTTATTTTATTTTATAGGAATTTATATATTTTATCAATTTATATGTACAACTATAGTACAATTTTATCCACTTGCTGAAACGTTGGAATTTAATATAATTTGTATAGAATGATCGCAGATAGAGACTTTGACACCTGTCGCTCTTATTTATATCGATTGGCGTTAACGAAAAAAAATTGGACAACTCATCCGCAAATCTTAGTTTAATTAAATAGCTGTTTGGAATAAGTCAAATTTATACGTTTCCGCTCGATACCTCTTGGCTGACATTAAAATAAATTTATTTAGCGACACTAAAGCGGTCACTTTTGACGGATTCTTTTCTAAGAGCTCTTGTGTAAAAAAATTGACAAAGAAATGAACGAACGCTTTTGTAACGTGTCTGTTTGTCTAGTTAGTCTGAACAGGCTGTAGTGACCATCAAAAGAGCTATATTGGCTGATCTTAAGCGTGCGAATCAGTATCTGTACTAAATAACTCTCATTTAGAAATTAGGCAGTCCAAGTAATTAATGGCGAATTTAAAGAAGTTTAGTTAGTGTAGGGTGAGTGTGATTGAAATACGGTTTTGCTACTCACAGACTTGATTTGGTACACTTTGGAAAACATTTTAACCAAAGAATAAAATAGATGACATTTGAATACATAACTTTTTTTTTATTATATATTATTTGAAAATTATTTCTTTTGGCTTTAATGGTGTATTTTTTTTAAACATGAAAGTGTAATAAATAGTGTCAACTTTTATTTTGGTCTAACAGGCTCTTCCTGTACCTAGTGAATTCGTAAACATGTATTTTTATCGACCGTCGTCAGTTGTTTTATAAATAATAAACATATTTTGAAACGTTTTATAATGTGTTTAATTAAATTAAACGTTTATACTAGTTTTTCTGGCAAATATAATAATATAATACAATTCTTAGATGAACTATATAAATTAATACTAGATCTGTACTCGTATAAATTGACTTTAATTTTTTTAAATAGATTATTTGTAATGACAAAGTTAATCAAAATCGCTAAAAAGTAATGAGAATATACCGAATTTTGTATTTCATCGAATTAAATTAAAAGTTATCGAGGCTTTTTAACAGATTACCACGTCAGTTTTAGTCTTTGGGGTTGATTAAATTTATTATTATCTTTACGTTTGTTTTTGTTTTACATACTTTATATTATACTTTCCTACAGCGGGTCATTTATGGTAGGATTGTTTGATAACCTTTTTTGTTATTTTAACCATTTATTTATATCTGAAATATATCCTCCAAATAATATGGCTTATAACCAGTGACGGATGTGAATAAACGGGACCAACCCTAAAATGTATATTATTGTTTTTTTCAAACACTATTCTTTAGGACGTATTTCACCAGTTCAGTAATTTGAACAGATTTATTTAAATCAATCTCTATGGTAATTTGTTCTCGTTTGCATAACACTACACTCGCGTTTGCATCTCTTGGATTTAGTTTGATGAAGTAAGGAAAAAATACCGATACCGGATAAATTAATTTTTATTATTATTAAATATTGATACCAGCCTTTCGCTGTTAATAATAATATATAATATTATCCGTCGAAGAAAAATAAAATCGCCTCTCGTTCCCAGTAAAAGTATTAACGCGAATCACTTATTCAAGCTGTCTTCGCCATTGCCACAGTTTTGTTAGCTACGCGCATTTAATTTTGAGACCTTGTTTTGAGTTATGACAATTATTCTCCAGGCAAAAACTGTCAAATTTTATTGAGCTTATTAATTTTGGCGTTTTTTTACGGTGCCGTTATAGTTGTTAAGTCGTTTGGGCTCATTTGGATTAACTAAGCAAACCTGTATTTAATTGTCAAGACAATTTGTAAAAGGTTTTTTTTATTTTAAATTTATTATGTGTAGTTACAACAAACTGAAAACGTATTATATCACGGCTTATAATTAAAAAATCAGATCTGTATTGTTTGTCAAAAATGATTTATCGATTACTTTGCATAATAAAATATTACACAACATTGTTATTGATGTAAATAGTGGTACATATTTATGGTAAAAATGTTATTATAACAAAAAATTACATTATAATAGTGTATACAACTTACGAACACCTACAATGACCACGTTAGTACAATTTTCCATACATAGCACGCCATAATATATTACAAATAAATAATGTTCAAAATGTAAATTGTTATGCAAATGTGATTACTATAGAAAATCATTTTATAGTATTAGCAGCAATGCAAAGTAATAAAATAAAAATTATAAACGTGTGTTTAGTATAATATTTGCATTGATTATTTTTCTCAAACACTTAATCAGTAAACACTAAACAGTCGATAAATTTTGTGATTTAAATAAAAATATGTGTTCTAACGTACCTAATAGAGTCAGTTTAGCACAAAGACTATTTACTTACAAGAATCTTGTATATTTTTTTATTATGTACACAATATGTAGTATATTATAGTAACACAATATTTTCTGTCGCAAAATGTTTTTCAAAAAGATAAAAAACGTTTGTTTTACAATTGTGAAACGAAATAATTGAAAAAAGATTATTCTTACATGAATACATTACATAATAACAATATATTTTGCCCTGTTTTAGACAAAACATTGTTCCTGAAATTATTTTAACTTCATACCTTTTTAGACAAATTCCCCTAGAATGGGCGGAAACTTTTTCTTTATTTTGCTTTTTAG
Source organism: Adelges cooleyi (assembly GCF_023614345.1). Lineage (NCBI taxonomy): Eukaryota > Metazoa > Arthropoda > Insecta > Hemiptera > Adelgidae > Adelges > Adelges cooleyi. The sequence goes on from NW_026095751.1 coordinate 5,420,781, forward strand.
TTGAAGTTGTAGGGTTTTAGGACTGAAAATTAGACTATAGGTAGATTTAGAAATGGGCTATATCATGGACAGTGTTCTCAAAAATCTGTAGTCAAACTTTTTTTTTTTATTAAGGGAAACCCCCAAAATAGGGGGAAATTACACTTTGACCATAGTCAGTTTCTAGGTTGCTTTATGAGAGTGAAATAACAATCATGAATCAACAGGTATCCGAAAAATATTTTCATAATGTTGTTGTTTACGATATATGAAAATATAGTTTTATAGACAGACGAACAACTCTAATTGTATCCAACCTATGTGACCTCCCCGTCCCCACTATGCCACGACCCCGCTGCACTAACTTTTTATTATTGGTTATTTTCAGTTGCAATAAAAAATCTGGTGTTCTAAATGTTGTTATAATAATATGTCTATCCTATATTAATGTTTTAATGAGGTATACAGTATATTATTAAAAAATTACTTTAAAGTATTTATTATGTTCATTCTGTTGAAATGTTCAACTATTGTAGAAAGAATTGTAATAATTCTTGTTTTGAAGTCTGATAGCCTTGATATTTTATTTCAAGTCCATGTGATTGAACTCAGATAGTAAAATAACTTTATGCAATTAAACACATTTTTAAATAATACAATACAATGTTATAACATATGAGATTTAAACGAGTCTTTACACTTTTTTTTTAGAACAAAATAACCTAATGTTTTTAGTTAGATAATATAGCTACAAATTATAATTATATCATAATATATTTCTATACTTATATCATCTAAGATTTATTAATATATTTCCTCTTTGTATGGCATTATTCTATTTTTACCGAAACATAAAAATAACATGCATATGTATGAGATATAGTGTCAATAGTGTGTTCGTGAATAATCGATTTTACTTTACTCCTAAATAATAAATGTGGCGTCAATCTAAATTGATTGTTGGAGGAGCAGGTTATTGATTGGTTGGCCATTGACGGCGTAGACATCATTTGAAGTTATTTGGAAGTACACTAAAAATGATGAATGATGAAATCATTCAAACGCAATCTTAGTTTCGAGTGAAATCGTTTATAACACATTTCGGTAATTTGTTTTGAAACTAATTAAAACATACAAAAACTTTAAGCGTCTATAATAATTGTGAAATACTATAGATTAGAGTGGAAAACTTGATTTCTTTTAAGGTTAGACATACACCAATTTTGGAATTCCATATTGAGTGGAGTTTGTCTATATAACTTTGTTATTATCATACGAGTAGGTATTAAAATAAGACGTGAAGGCTAGTATTTTTTCGCTTTGTGCTAAATATACATAGGACTCGTGTTGGCGTACATTGAAAGTTAAACCAAGGTATTTAGCTAATTTTGTGTGTACGGATCGACAAATAATAGTTCCATTTTAGTGTAATGGTCTCAGTCTTTGGGCGGAATGAAAACTTCATAATCCGCATAATTATTTTGTTTAGCTTTAATCTTCCAGTCTATGAAACATTTGGCAAGATTATTTGAATTAATTTAGATGTTTTGGCTTGTAACAGTCGGATCTTTTTAGATTACAATTATGGTCATATCATCAGTATAGCTACAGCTAGCAGTAAGTTAATGTACATGATCTCGGTGGAATGTTGGCATAAAATAGATAGGCTTGTTTAAGATGTCAATATATAATAATACATACTTTTACAAATATAAGAAGTAGTTTAGTTACTATTATATATTTATATTTTGGTATCGATTTAATGTTACCACATTAATTAAAAGCAATATTGTATATCTAACGGTTGACTGTGAGCCGTAGGTTTGCGTCAGTCTGAGAACTTCTAAGAAGAGCCGGTAATATAGTTTAAAAACAGACAAGAGCATAATCGATACCATCAGTGCGCTGTGATGCGTATAAGATTAAATCCATATAAGAAGTTTGGTGATATTGTTGTTACTTGTTAGCTTGCGCGTAATGCTAGTAAAACGGTGTAATAGAAGTTATTTGAAAAGTTGTTTTTAAAACTAGCAAGAAGGTAATGGGCATATATAGAGTAAAGGATTTTGAAGATTTTAAGCTATTATGACATAGTAATATAATATGTTATTATATATGAATGAAAAATAAAATTTAAGGCATAAAGGTAAGCAAAATATAATCATTTTATATCTATACACAATCATGCTAAATATATATGCTAAATTCTTAAATATTTTTTATCTTATTTCGTCAAATTTTGTTAAAGCTCAACAGACAAAATATTTCAGTGAAACTGGACAAGAAAAATAATTTAGTCGACCCTATTTTATGGTATAAGGAGAGAAAGATGAAGACTGCTCATTATTGTAATTTTTTTAACATAAATATTACAATTTTACTAAAATAGTTAAATAAATTAGTGCATTTTGTTTTTTATTAAACCAAAAACAATAGCTTGTTCTATATAATTCTTGTTTTTTTATTGAAATAAGGTGAAAATTATTAGAAAATAAGGGCTTGGGTGTAGAAAACGAAGTGGAAGCCGAGAGCCCTAAGACTGTATAAAGAACTTTTAAAACCTAATTACACCGTTAAGAGAATACGACGTCATAATATGGTATACTATTTAATTAAAATGCACTCATTATAATATCTTTACAATAATAATTATGGAGTATTTTATTGTCAACCGTGGAAACCAAGAGTCAGACGGAAATAAACTACCATTAATTATCGAAATTAATAATAACTTGTTACCTTTCGAACAAGAACTCTTTACTAAATAGTAATTAAGTTAAACAACACTCCGATTTCTTAGAAATTAAAAGCGGGCACAAATAAACAACCGATGTAAAACGCTTTTGAAATAGGTACTTTTTGATGTAAAAACGGAAAATCGTACCTACATCACCGGACTTTAAACACTTTTTCCACTCGAGTCAGTAATGGTCAATCGATATTCTTATTCTTTCATTTATTTATAAGATGACACTAAAAAAATAAAACTACCTATCCCGCACAGGAGAAAAAACAGTTTTCTATGCTTGAACGCGGGACTACATTTTGAGCGAATCGTTCGTATAATCAGTCACAGATGTCCAATTTAGGAGCTGTCAGGGTAGGATAGTGTAAAGACATTGTTTAATGAGCGATTGTTTCTGAAACTACGGCCTGGGTTAATATTCTGTGTTGCTCTATTTTAATTACATTAAGAAAATTTGTGATTGGACACGACTGAGAAAAATAATAGTAAAACCAACGAGTCTAATTTAGCTCATACACGTAATTTTAATGCATTTTAAAAGAACGACCTTGTTCTAAGGGGTGTGGGACCGACAAGGAACATGGCCAATTATGATTATTACCGCACACAATTCAAGCACAAAATGATTGACACATAGACGTCATATTAATTATTAACTATTGGTATCAGTGTTGGGGTAGTTTATTTACATTATGTTTAAATGTAACTGTAATCATGATATGATATATATTAACCGTTCAGACTACAGTGGCGTGATTAAGAAGATATATCTCTTCCTGTTGGCATTTTAAAACTGTTGCAATTTAAGAAAAAAATATATATTATAAAACTATAGTCAATACTTATTAATTAACTTAAATAACTTATTAATTGACACTAATATTTCGAAAAAATAGTCATACAAAACTAGTTATCGAATGGTTAAGGTTTTTAGTAGAGTTTTCTTCTGTAGGAACAGGAGGGAACATTTAAATATTTGAGATAATTTATTTAAGAACAAATTATTATTGAAAACTATACAATTTGTGAAAATTTAAACTTATATCACATTACAATTTGTCCAGCACTGAATATGGTAAGTAAGACCTATAATCGTTTCACTACCTTTTTCCTACCCGTTATTATTTCACTTTAGAAATTACTTTTAAACAATAAGTACGCAGGAAATATTAAAAACGCACTCTGGAGATGATAATACTTAATTCGTTAATAATATTTGGTAAACTAAAATAATTCTAAAAAAATCTGGTGACAAATTAAAAAGTTAATTACTTTACATGTTATACATAATCGGCCGTCTAAAAAAAATAACTGATTTAAAAACACATATGTTTAAACCTAATTTTATGTAATTACTAGGTAAATAAAAAATGCAATTTTTTTCAGTTTTCCTATTAACAGCATTGTTGTATGAAAAAAATCACATTTTTAAAAATGGTTAGTAAAAAAAAACTATATATGTATATAATAGAGCTGAGACCTCGAATCGAATTTTTCTATTATTCGAATTATTCGAATAAACGAATAATACTATTCGTATGAAAATAATTCGAAATTCGAATAGTAATCAAATAATTCGAATATTCGAATTTTCGCATGATAATAAAAAATTCGAATATTCGTTATTCGAATAACGAATATTCGTGCGAATAAAGTATTTGAATATTCGAATTTTTTTTATTCGAATAGTCCCACCACTAGTATATAATATTATAATAAGTCAATAATAATATGTTTGACTCATTATTTTACAAATTTTTTCCTTATAAAAAATCAGCATTAATGGGAGTTATAAATCATTATAATTCGTATTTGTCTCTTGATATTGATTAATTAACTCATAGTATTTACTTTGAATAATTAATCACTCAAACGTGTTTCGAATTGTGGATAGAAATTTTAAAACTTGGCACTGTATGATGTATTTAATGTATAATATGTTAAATTTATATTCATTTAAAATAAAGTTCATTTTAATAGGATATTATAAGATAAATTAAATTAACGGAAGGAGTAGATAATACTCAAATACTTATTCCAACGCTTAAGTATTCACTTATATTTTTTAAATACACTTTATCCTAATGTATACTGTTTGATTTAACCGATCATTTTTCAATACGGCAAATACCTAAAGTTTTTTCATACATTAACGTTTTTCATTTATAAACGTATTCTTATTTTTATTAGTTTTTACATAACATGATGCATATGGGATTCTCAGGGTATCTTTATGGTAATTAAACTTAATGTAAGGCGATAATGGCGCTCGAATTTCTGAAAATTAGTTTAGAATATGTTATGCTTTGGTATTATGTTTGAAATGAATATCAACCTTGACTGAATTACTCAAAAAGTCCAATATTAATTTTAATATTTCATAAACTTTTTAATTACTCTATTTAAACAAAAAATAAAATAGTATGTATATTTTATGTGGCACGGTGAACTATAATAAAATACAGTTTTGTAATACAGTTTTTTAATATATGTCATAATGTCATTACTACTACTCATCAATTATGGTTCTACCCACATTTTAAAACGTCACAAAAGTACAATATTTGTATTCTTCGTTGTTGAAAATTGAAAGTAAACCAACGAGACCAGTTATTCTAGAAAATTATTACTACTACAATACGATAAAAATCTCTAAACCTTTTACATTATCAGGTCAGCACTTATAAAAGGAAAACTCGTTATTCCCCGTGACAGCCCACTTCGCAGAAATAAACGATAAATTCAACATACACCTATTTGAAGTTAAGAATATAATGGAATTATTAAAGTAACAAGCTCTAAGTTAATGGAAAAGTGTCATCGACAACCGTGATGAGTTCAAACTACAATCCAAATTAAAATATAAAGATAATAATGACTCTGATAAACACGTCATTATATTTGATACCTATTTTCTTTCGATTATAATTGTGTGATATTATACAATTTTAATATTATTTTGGTAGACATGTAGTAGCACCAAATGTGTACTTTGAGCAGAGAATGACACCAGATATACAAACTCTATAACAAACTGATATAATATATTTATCCCAACGGCATAAAAGCATAAAAATTCAGCAAACAACAATAAAAATATATTTTACATACACATAAACCAAAGTTTGAAATACATTTGCATGATATATATATAATGTTCTTAAAGTATTCAAAGCACTGCAATATTTTTTATTATTTAAATAAGGGGTTTTAATAAAAAAACCCGCTTTACACTGCAACAGTGAATGGTATTCGAACACGGATGAGTATTAGCTATTTCAAAGATGTATTGATCCAAACACAGTTATAGATTTGATTGTCTCTTCCAGTCTGGAAGTGATTTGGTTAATGAATGGTGTACGGAATAATGGCACGTTATTAGCAATTACAAATCTATGCGACTATATGTAGATTAGCGAGACAGTTGATAGATGAGCCAGACTGGAGAATGTCCAAACTCAAATATAATAACCATTAAGAAAAGTCTAAAAATGTTAAAAGAAATCGGTATTAATTACACTTTTTTTTTAATAGGTTAAATATTAATCGTTTGCATAATATTTTTTTAGTTTTTATGTGGGTTGAGAAGATTTACCCGAAAGTTATGTTAAAAGAATATATTGGTTTTGTGAAGATGGGGTGTAACTTTAAGGGGTCTAAATAAATTATTTTGTTTTCTATTTGTCAACATTTCAAATGATCAAACATTTTAATGGAAACAATAATTTGATAGGTAGAAAGTTTGGAAATTCCTTTTAGCCTTAAAACGCTGAAAAAACTATCTAAAAGATTACATCAATGTGTTTGGCTGGTATTACATTAAAAAAAAAAAATGTTAAAGATTACTTCTACTTCTAAACTAATAGCTACGCAAAATGCCGTGTACTTGTTTTTTTTTCAAAGCTTTGCCGTTGTATGAAATATAATATACAGTCAGAAATTACCATAAAAAAGGAAGAATTTTTACTATAAAATAATGGTTAGTGGTTTTGAGAAAATAAAAACAAATTAAATTGATGACCAATTAAAAAAAAAAAAAATCTTGTGGTAATAATTTTCTAAAAAGCTCTTCAATTTATATATTTTAACTGGCTAAAAGTTCTATATTGCTGCATTTAGGAACTTATTAAAACATTTCCATTTAACAACTACCGAAATTAAATGTAGGCCATTTTTATAGGTAGTGCAAGTAAGAAAATCGTCATTTACACATTTTAGCGATAGTAGTTATATTTCTCTCTTACAAAATCTAGACAGGAGTCACTTGTGACGTTTAGTACGTTAGTATTGCGTTATACATGTTGTAAAATATAATAAACCGCATATCCTTCCACGTGAACGTTAAAGCCATGTTATCATACAGTCAAGTCTTATAGGTTCTTTTAGTATTATAGTGCGGTTGTATCGAGTACTAAAAAACAAGTACCATTTTTTTGCTGCTTTGAAAATTGCAAGATTGCTGCTAACTGTCGTTCGTTATAGCTGGCTGAATGTGTAAACATTCACTTACAAGTATAATATTGATATAAGTTTGTGTACGGCTGGAGATAAATGATGGCGTTAGAATCGTATAATAATAATGTTTAAGGGTACCAGCCGGGTTTAATAGCGAGTTCAATATTATATTTTGTTGTTCAGTATAATCTTGACTTCGGCGCTTAGGTGTTGCTGACAATCGTCCGTACGAAACGTAGCCATTACATCGTCGAGTGTCAGACTTTGGACTTTATTATTGTTATTACTTTACAAACTAACGGCCAAATCCAATATCTCACTACAGTTCGTTTTCCAATTGGTATTTATTGTTGTCCCAAAATAGACACAGTATGAGGTGTTTAGTGTTTTTGCATACAGATTTATGTTTTGTAAAAAATATTAATTTTTGAAATTACCCACATGATAAAACATGATTATAACAGTATTGTTATTTTTATAAAAAAAAAATTATTAAACAGTTACAATAACGAATATTGATTATACATTTTAATCATAGGTTAATAATTGATTGTTTTTGGGCTTAATAATGCTTAAAAACCGAATTTATACAATGCAAATAATTTAAAAAATTGATTGTCTAAATTTAAAAGGTATCAGGAGTCAAATTTAACTATCTGTGCCACCGCTGGGTACACCTGCTTAGTGCCCCCCCCCCCTAAATATGTACCCGCTTCTAAAATATACTTGTTTCGTCAAACGAGTTAGTTGGGCGATGAAGACTTATTGCAATCTTGATTTAATTACATTTTTTATAAAGACCATTTATTATTTCTATTTTAAACTATAAACGAAACGCAAATATTTTCAACCTATTCACTATTTACGTTGAATTTAAAAAAAACATAAAATACAATAACATAATTCTTTAATACCAACATTTTTTTTTTTAGTAACTTATAAGTGAATACCGAGTGCTAGAGAAAATTTCCAATATTAAAATACCCGCATTTTTTTCTAATCTTATCTACAAATTTAAATGATGCTATATTTAAGTGATTTTGTGCATTAAATTAAAAAAAAATACTTCCAAGAGTGGTTAATTTTTTGAAAAGTAAAAGTATTGAATTTTTGTAACGGATAAAAAATAAATCTTTGAAGCTTGTGGATAAATCGTAGGTTTGAGAACTACTCGTAAATATTTTTAGAAATTCGTTTGGAATTGTTTTTGGCCATACAATTAGTGGCAATACAAGAATAATACTATTAACGTTTATTAGCTCCATTACAAATCACAGATACAAAAACAATCTCCGTTTTCGATTATTTTGTTCAAATAATGAGGAGTTCTGCAGACATACCATAAAAAAAAATCCGGTCAAGGACATCATTATAAGTTAGCCATAGTATGGATAAAAATACCTTACGACAATATTTTGTACGAGATTATTAAACAAAAGTATATATTGAAAGTATTTTAAATCTAAAATGTTAATAGCATTATAAAGTAAGTAAGTAATAAATCTAAGTAATACACATAAAAAAATATAGCTATTTAGGAAAGCAATATTCTATTATAATAAAAATATATATATATATACATAAAATATCGGAAAATGATATCGTCATAAAAAGTTGGTTAGCTCGATAGTCAGAGGGTAATAAGCTTAAGAACAATAAAGATTATCTCAGAATAAATTGGTATAAAAAGAAAAGTCATTGAAATATAATATTCACATAACTAAAATAATTATGTACCATTATACCTACACATTTAATAGGCCATCATATTTAAATGATGCAACCCAAAAAAATTAGCAACGGCCTTAGAGATGTTTTTCAGTTTTTTTTTTAATGAGTTTTCCACAGTAATACTAAAGTTTTCAAAATAGATTAATAAACAAGGAACGTTGATTTGGAACAATGCCTTCTCAGCTCTGTATCGAAGTAAAGGCAATTATCAAAGATTTGTATTACCTTTATGGTAATATTATGTTGTATATTATTTTTAATGAATCATGTTAATTATCGTAGATAAAACTTATAGCTTTTTAAAAACAAAAAAAATTAAATACTTATATTTCCAAGAATTAAAAATAAAATACCAAAAAGACCAAGAAAGTCAGAATTAAGAAGTGAAGAGGTAATGGTCGAAAATATGACGAATATTCGCCACTTAAGTATAATACCAGTTAAGTCTAAAAATAACCTTTGGAGTAGTTAATTATAACAAATACCATTATCCAGGTTAATTGTAAATGGGCGGAGAACAGTACAAGTACATTTTAAGCCTAAAACGGTTTTATTTAGTTAGTTAATTTGTTGTAGAACGGGTTATAAAGTATATCTATGTCTATCTAGACTTGTGTATAGTTATAACTGTGTTTTGAGTTTTAAGAAAGTCAATCTATACTTATTATCTAATACAATGAAAAAAGTGACTCGGCAGGATCATAGTAATTAGTATAATATAGTTATCATTAAAATGTCTTTGAAGTAAACAGAAAACAAATTAAACTAATACAACTGTAGTACTCTTACACCGAACTGATCGTTCATTACTTTAATTACTTCACTTCTGGTTTCCCTTTAAAATCGAGAAATTAAAAATTATATGGCATTTATTTGTAATATGCAAAATTCAAAACAAATCAAAATGAGTTCAGTTTCACAAGTTTTATAGTTACTAGAAATTAAAATTAACAACTGGTCCGTAACAAGTTTTAAAGAATATTGTTCTAAAAGTTTCTGTTTAAGTTAAAAGCATAAACACGAGAGGCAGAATTTCATTATAATAGCATTACCGCTTACAAACCACTTACTACTATTTATCCGTATTATAATATACGTATTACATCCTCGTATATATATTTAGTCGTTGGCGACGCTTAAAAATAATATTTCTTTACCGGTTATGAGTATCATCTATTAAATAACATTTTAACTTGCATATTATAATAAGCAAGTTGCCAATTTTATCCATAATTATATGTAGTTAAGAAATTTGCAATTCACTAGCTTGTTAATCTAATATTTTTGATAATGCCATAAAAACCTAATATTAAATAGATACGTTAATGATCAATTAAATTGTGTAAATGTTAATTGGTTTTTGTCCGTGGCAACTATTTGATGTTATATTAAAATATAGAATGTCAACTTTTATCTTTGTGTATTATTACAATAGTAACAAAGGTAAAATAGCTATAAATTAACGACTCGTTTGACTTCATTATATTCATCGTGATAATATAATGAGGTGGTTAAAATGAAAAATAAAGGTTTAAACATAGTCGCCCAATCCGAATACTACACATTTGTCTATAATTTGACTTGTAACCTGAAGTACAACAGCTATCGAGTTTTACATGTGAACGGAAAGAGCCACATGGTGTACAAAGACAACTAAAAAATTATTGGCATGATTTTTACCAAACGGACTCTTGGTCAAAAACTAAAATGTCGATTTTCTTATTTCCGTTTTAAACGTTCTACCATAAGTGTTTGTATTTTTACTTTGTTATAGTTTTTACTTTTTATTAAACTTTCACCATATTTCAGAGAAAAATAACTTAAAATAATGGGAACTAGAAAAATATTTCTTTACCTTCAAAATAGTCAGCAGCATATTTGTAATGGCTCCTAGATCAATTTTTATCAAATACTGCCAATCCTTTGCCCCTTACAAAATAACCCTTTTTGTTCAGATATTCTTCTGCTTTTGATGAAATCTATTTATGTTGAGATATCTATGTTTAAAATTAATTAATGATATTTTAATCACTTTATAGTATTTTAAATGTCTTTAGTCTTAGCATTTTTCACTATGAAAGTTAAATGTATTCTAATTTAAAAAAAAATATATATAATATTGCCAAAAAGATTAAATGACGTTAAATTAATATTACCTACTCCTATCTATAATTAAGCAATGTTTAACATGTTAGTGATAATGATAATAATCAATTCATTAAAGTAATAGAATTTGACTTTATAAAACACTTTTAAAAATGTAGGTGAGACGCTTTTAATTTAATTGTTTTTAGAGATTATTTTAAGAATTGTTAACAGCAATTTTGAAATGCAAGATTCGACAAAGCTTGTTAATATACTACCGTGTTTAAAATATAAGTTACAAAACGTTTTATGAGGTGGAAATGTTTCACCGGAAGGTATATTTTATAACAAAAAAAAAAAAATAACCCCTCCAGCGACCAGCAGTGTTAAAAGTTGAAACATCTTAATTCAATAAAACTCTTTAATATCCTGAGGGTTTAGACAATGTTCTTCAATCAGGTTGAATATAAGTACATATAAAAAGGTTTAGATGGGTACACTCCCTCCACCGGTAAAAACGATAATTTATTTTTGCATTCTTGAGTAATTTAGCCATTTATAAGATGATTGTTGGAAAAAAGCACATTCTTAAATTTAAAGGGACTGATGTTTCAGAGAATTTTCTATTTTAGTAATACTGAGTTTGGAATTTATCCTGGGGGGCTATACATTCTATTACACTAAACTAACATTCCGTCCAAAAGCAACTTTTCAGCCCTAACATTAATTATTAAAAGTATGATATGGTTGTTTACTAAATGGTTGTAGTATTAATAACAGAGTAATGATTACGGCCCTTAACGTTTTTCAATCGGGTATTAAGTATAAGAGTATACTTTGTACATTTTCGGGAAATGTTATTATAGAAGATTATATTGGGCTTTTGTGCTATTTGGGCTGTTGGGATGTATCAATAATATATATATATATATATATATATATATATATATATATATCTGTATATATATATTTATATAGCCATCAAAGCTAATATTTACAATCTATCAAATGCTATACTATACCTGATTATTGTAAGTTATATAAGGTAATCTAACTAACTAAACCGCGTCATCAACTGAAAACCATTACTGATTACAACATATTATAAAGCTTTAAATGTATTGTACTTTAATTTTATAGTGTACAAAATATTTGCATTATAATATTTATCGAAATGCTACGAAACGAATATCTAAGTAAATAAAAATGTTTGTTAAATACAATTCATTTCTCGCTGTACTTTAGAATATTTTGTATTTTCTTGAGTTTTTACACGAAAACACTGCGTTGAGTAACGATAAGAAATATTTGTGGGAGTGTCGAGAAAGACGTTTAAACAAATATAACAGGAGTGCTCATTTCTTTTATTATTTCTTTGAATCGCTCAACTTTATTGACTTTTGTAAGCTTTTAGGCTTTTCATACTTGACATATACATCTACGGAAACTTCATTGTTCGAACATACGTGTTCTTGTGATGATTAACTTATAATTCATGTACTACACTAATAAAAAATATCATAATAGCTGTTAATGTATTGAAAACGCGGTTAGGTAATCGATTGTGTTTACTAAATAATTTGGTATATTTAAAACGTATTACAATTATTAGGCTTTTGGTAAAAATTCGATATTTTACGTGGATACCTTTAATATTATAGTATTGTAGTTTCTAAATAATTATATAATATTAATAAGATAAATATCGTACTGTAGTGAAATTAAATATTAAGACAATGACTGTTTTTAAAAACATTGTTTTTTTTAATTTAGCTATAATTCACCATACAGTATACAGTGTTGTGACGTATTGATAATTCTATACTATACAAAACAAAGTATTACTATCGCATGGTGTATTCGTTAAAATCCCACCGTATACTACAATAGGAACAATGACCATACTAATTATTATTATAGTGTCGGGCGTACAATAATAATGATATTAGTAAGCGACTGCGAGCAATTCGATTGTCAAATCAATTCCAAAATAAAGTAATGCGTCGGCCATTTCTCGAGGAGTGTATTAACAATACAAACATCGTTTGTTGTGTTTGTTATTTGGCTCATTTCGTATCGAAAACATACCAATTTGCTGTTGTGTATCACATACCGCGCAGTAGTTTGCAGTAGGAGTATAATAAAATCGGCATTTTTATGTCTACTGGTACACTGTTGGAGAGCTAGCATTAGCAATAGTGGACCATGACGTAGTCGCACCGGAACTCAAAGGCCGTCGTCAGTCGATACGAGCAGCAGCAGCAGAGAGGGTAACTATCAGCAATGGGATAAGGCTAGGACTAGGAGGAAAGCTGTTCAAATCCAAGGGAATATCGAAAGAAAATAGAAGAAAAACAACAACGGACGAATAGTGACTGCACTGTATAATGTTACGACGGGAATAATATCCGCAATTGTTGAAAAAATCAAAATTACTCCCGGTACGACCAAATCCGGAACCGCATAATAATAGTATACAAGTTAATGCACAAGTGTACAAATTGAGTTATTTATGTACTGGTAATTTTTTATGATTACATAAAATCTTGGAGGGCTGCCGTTTCTATTCCTTGTTCGGATCGAGAAGTCTTCTTTTATGCAAAAAAAAAAAATAATAATAAAGGAAATAAACAAGAACATGACCTCCATAAACGAGAAGACTTTCGTTACAAATGATTTATACATTTTCTTCTCCTACGTAATACTTCCTGTATGAACCGAAGTCGTAAACCCTTATCTATATCATTATTGTATGGGTGTTATTGTTCTATTTATCCTTTTCATTTTTATTCAAATATCGTGTTTAAAACCCTTATTATGATCACAAAAATTATACAGCGCTATCTGTTCACCGCAAACGACGGGACGAGACCACACCAAGATTAAGAAATTAATCGACCATTTTTGTTTTAAGGTATCATTTACTATGTAACTCCAAGCCCTCGCATTTAAGTTAACGTGAACAAATTTAATGAAGTCGGGAGTCGCACTCATGCTGCTTACTACATCGGTACATTATACATTTTACAAAATGTTCTTAGATATTTTGTACTGTTAAACGACCCGCATAAAATGTGTAAAACGTGCGGGTGCACTGCACTATTACCCAATAGTTTACATTTTGCATAGTACCGAATAGGTCTATTTTTTTATTTTTAGAAAATAACAATTCTTTTATCATATTTTTTAAAACTAATATGCTGTTGAAATAAATTCCACACGCGTGTATTACATGAATATATGTATAAAAAACCCAGCACAGTGACGTTAAGCCATAGTGTGCCACGGAGGCCACAAGTCTTTAGAAAGCGAAAATGATAAAATCACTTTCAAATAAATACTTTGATAAAAAAACTGTAGATGGTAATAAATATTAAATAAAAAATAATTTTATAGACATTACATATTGTGTTTATATAATCGTGTAATTTGATTTTTTCGGTTTCCTCGATAAAAAAATGTGGCAACAGATTTTTGAAATTAAAAAAAAATCGCACACATTGACTAGTTGATTGGATTTATAATATTGTAAGAAAAAGAAAATCTGCAAAATTGTATTTTTGGGAGTTTCCTGATTTCCTTAAATGTTGTAAGGTAATTTTTTTCCATTTTTATTTTATAAAGTAGGTACCTACGTTTCAGATACGATTTCGGATTTCTAATTTGTAGACATGATACAAGAATAAATCGGTCCAGTGGTTAAGAAGTATTATCGAGAGTCTAGACACAAAACTATAATACAAGTAGACAAAACACGTTAATCACTTTTCAGATGGAAGCTCTGAGTAACACAAGTTAATAGTTGTTTTGTTATGATAACTAGAAAATAAATTTTAAAACGCAACAGACAAAATATATTAAACATTGACCGAGGACGAATACATTAGTAAAGAAAATTAAGAATTATTTGTTTTTCTTTGTAATTGTATAGATTGCACAATAATAAACCGATTTAGTAAACTTAGGCACGGACTTACTAGGTCGTTTCTAAATAAATATGTAATGTGTCACAAACACATTTCTTTTGGATAATTTTGACGGAAAATAATAAAATATGTCTATGTCAAATGAACTAATGAAAAATATTCATTGATTACCGAAAATGACAAGTTGTTTCATGAACGATTTTATAACTAATAACAAACAAAATGCAATTTTCAACAGCCGTCACTTCTTGTCTAAATATAATATTTTATACCTAGAAGTAATTTGTTGATTTTTTTAAGTTTATAAACTGAATAAATTAAGCGGTTATAACTGACGACGTCAGCCAACCGACTATAAAGTACTGTAATTATAATGACATAAAATACAATTAATTCTCGCAATACTATTTGTTAATAGCAATAAAAATATTAATTGAAAGAATAAAAACTTTATCGTCAACATTGTATACAGTTTTGTTTATATTAGATTAAAAAGAAAATAATATAAAAAAATTGATGTTCCTTATCGATATAAATAATATAATATTATTCTTTGCTTGCAGGTAGTATAGTTTTTTGTAACTTTTTTTATAATAAAAACACGGAAATAAAGTAAATAAATGTATTATTGTGTTTATTTATTATATATTACTTTATATGATATAATGTGCTGTATGCAAGACGATAAACTGCAAATAAAATATGTATACTAATAATCAGAGCCTAAATATTGGGGAAAATTAATGTTGCACAGCTATACTATTTTTTTGTTTTATTTCAAACGGTATTACACAGCTTTAAACCATTTTTTTATTTATAATTTCTTCAGCCCAGTGATGCCTTGGAGAAAAAAAATTGTACATGAAATTTTTGTGCCTTTTACCATAGATAATATGCAGAATTGTATTTCTCTGCTAGTAATTTGTTTTAAAAAATATTTTTTTGTTTTCGTTCGACGTTCATTGATTACTGATATAGCATTTTATTATGTTTGTTACTACGTTTAGTTTGTTGGTAAAATTTATGTAATGTTTTTTTCCGCCTCCACTGAATTTTTAATGAACTTCCGCCAATGATAGCTACAAATATTAGCTTTTTAAAATGTCGGGTACACAAAATTGTTGTTGGCAAAACATAGCTACTTTAGCTACACAATGTCAAGCTTTATTGTTATTTTCTTATTTTTTTTTTTACGAAAAATCAATAAACCAATTTATTTAAATTACTGTACATAAAATATATTAATATATACTGTAGTATTAAAAACAATTTAACGTTTTTATAGTCTGGAAATAATATATTATGAACATTTGATCGTATACTCGAACTGTATCAAAATCGTTCAACAACTGAGTTTGAACGGGAATAAAAAACTTAATTGGAAAAAATAAATTTAATTATTTCGTTTTTGATTAGTGTTTGTTCAATGAAAATAAATTTGAAGTCTGTTTATACTGATCGGTTGTAGGATTTGTAAGCTTTGATCGCATAAAACAAATCATTTCCAACAAACATACTTTTGTTGGTTAAATACACACCAAAGATTGGGTTCGTTGCTGGCGTATGATTGGTGTTATATCCAACCTAATACATAAATGTACTCCTTGTTACGGTTTTCAGAAACCTTCCATTGCTTTGTAGACATTCCATTATGGTGCCAAACTTTTGTCGTACACGGTAAACCAAGAATAGAGTTACTCCATTTCGATAATACTCGTTACACGGCTTCAAAGATCGTTATCATAAGTTAAAAAGAGTCTTCAAGTCTCCACATCTATACTACATAACGTATTGTGACAAAATCGTTTACATTTCTTTGTCACGATTTCCAATGCGGACTCAAAGCAACTACATTATTTTTTCGGATTATCTGCTTTGCTTTTGACACTCTTTGGATTTACTTTAGGAATAATAATAAATCGTGTTGTTGCGGTTTTTAGTAAAATTTTTCGTCTTAAGTGAATTAGGCCAAGCGAATTGTAATTATTTAGATAATAGTTTGTTTTATAATAACTACTCGTTACACATACAATTTTATTAAAAACAAATAATAACATACTAGAGTATGTAACATAAGTGTACAATAGAAAATCATGAATTTGTAATTGATAAACTTAATTTTTAAAGCAAAATTAATTTCAAAGTTAGATTTATAAATCCCTATCGCTTATATAGCTAGTATTTTTAAACCGATGCATGTTTTCTCTATTTTTTTATGAGTTAGGAGAGAAATAATAAATATTTAGTAGGTACTCATGTAAACATTTTTACATAGCGGTTACTTTTATCTAGGGCCCTAAGAGCTTAGACAATTTGGTTTAACATAATATTACATGTAATTTATTTACGTTTGTTTTAAGATTACCTAAAATAATTAACTTGCTTGAGATGACTCTGATTTGTTTTATTTTTTAATTAATAATGTTATAACTATTAGTGGATTTAATTTTTACTATCATACTTAATTAAATTAAATTAAAATCTAGAGATAGTTCATGTTAAATTTTTATTAGTTTTATTAATATCAATAATTTTAGTTTAAGACTATTTAAAAAATTATCTTAACAGTAGCGCCATCTGTCCAATCAAGTGCTGAGTCATGTTTTTAAGTTAAAGCAAGATCATTTGGTTTATATTAATAATATCATACTAATTTTTTTATAACGTTGTATTCATTATGTGGTTAAAAGTAGGAAAATATTAATTTTATTGCCGTTTTTATTTTCATGGGTCGAGTGGAGGCTTTTGTTGTTGTTATACTATGTATAAAATGTATCTTAATAGAAACAAAGTAAACAAACAAGACTTTGTAAGAATTTTATAATTAAACTAAATTTTAAAAGTTACAAACTATTTATAACAAGCTACATAATTTACGAGTTACGCATAGTTCCTAAAGAAATTGTTTTAAATTAAAAATTATGAACAGAAACTTTATTATAGTAAGCGGCCCGCTGTTCGAAACGCCAACAGATACAGCATAATATTCAATATACAAATACGTTATTGGTTATTATAAAGTAATAGCTATTTAAATTAATAATAAACACAAAATAATTAGCAAAAAAAAATAAATGTCACAAGAATATAACAATGTATAATATATTATATAATATTATAATCTAATAATTAAAATAGTAAGCGGCCATCTTAGTACACTATATTTGAAACTGGAAGAGAAAATAATACACTATCTCATTCGTGGAAAGAATCTAAAGCTGCATCGGCAGCAGGCAGCCCCAGCACGCGTTATCATGTCAAAACTTTATATGTCAAAACCATAGAGTAATTACTCTATGGTCAAAACATGAATAATAACGGCGTGAAAACTACTTTTTGTTTATGTAGTTTGTTATTATTATATTATTACTTATACTTACTTATTATATAAGTTATATATACATATGTATATATATATATATATATATATATATATATATATATATATATATATATATATATATATATATATTAAACGTATAGTTATTAATATTAATTAAATATTTGTTGTTAATTTTCATACATGGTTTTCATTCAATATATATTAATGTTTAGTCGGAAGTCGCTGTCGCTGCGTCTTAAAAATGTTTAAGAATAAAGTATTTAATATTATTATATTTTATATTCTTAAGTTACAGCTCCTGTTGGAAACTTAAAGAACAAAGTCGTTAGCATTTTTGATCCAAAGGTGTTTCCTAATGTGACAACGGTTATGCGACGTTGGATTGTTGTTTGATTTGTTTGTTTATGAATTATGATGAATGAATTTAATATAAATGATTAATATCGGTACGTTTTTAAGAAAATGTATTTATTATACAGGGTGTTCCAGCATGAAAGGTAAGTAATAAGTGAATTGACATCTGGGGGACCCCCAAATAAGCCCCCCGTTTTAATTTTTTTGATAAGTCAAAAATTGAAGGTTTCGACAGTTAAGTAAAAAAATAATGACTTAAAAAAATGGAAATTATTCTCTGTTATTCAGTGCAAAAAGCTCACCTTAAAAGAGGGGTCACATAATTTTAAGTCCCTTACGGCTCCTAACTCTTCTCTTATCATACCTTATTTTGTTACCTCTAGTCTCTAATAATTTATCACTCATATCTTATCATTTATTTATTATCTTTTGTTTCTAATTATTTACCTCTAATCTCTTATCATTTATCTCTAATCTCTCATAATTTATCTCTTATCAATTACCTCTTAGCATTTATCTTTATTACTTATCATTTACTTCTTATTTCTTGTATCTAATCATTTTTCTTTTATCATTTTTTGAGTTAGGGACATTATAATGGTACGTCTACAAATCAGTAAGTGTTGAGGACTGAGGTAGTCTAAAAACAGGGATTTATTTGTTGATAATACCTACTTATAATTATTCCAACGATTAAAATTATCAGAATTAAAAGGGTTTCACTAATGAATTTTTTTTTATACAGTAGAATATACCTACATCTGTCAATTTTGTTCAACTGTAAAGTTGCATAAAAATCTATAATATGAGTTTTGAAAGGACTAAAGCATTTAAGAGATTAGTACAAACGAGTTATGACGGTATTTCATTTTGATTTCGTAATAATTGTATCGATGTTGGTGTATTTTATATTTTACTTTATAGTAAGTAAGATTTTTATATAGTCTCTATTTTATGCACATTGACAAAGTAAACTGTTAGAATTTTACTCATGATTTTACAACTTATTATATTGCTGTCATATTTTTTTTATAAACAAGTGTTTTTTTTAATATAGGACGTATAACATACTTGTATTCTCATGCAAATATCTCAGCATTTTATTCGGCACGATTCGTTTTCTTGTTTTACATGCTATAGTATTTTGTACGGTATTCAAGTGGGAAACCTAGATTGCCGTTCGCTATATAAAATTGTATTTTATAATATATACATTTTAAATGTCAGTATATGGTGTTTGCTTAAATAGAACGTCCGGCGAAATGTTAATCCGGTTTCTGTATTTTATTATATTATACTGTAACAGTGAACGAACGTTTGCATCTTACACGGTCGAGCAAAATTTGTCTGAAGTTCTAAACGCACTTTTGGGCCATCAGCAATGGGCTCAAATAATCGACGTGGAGGCCAAACATCCAGATTTTCCAAACGAGTTCGTTTCGTTTTCAGGAAAAGATTTATTCATTTACAAAGGTTTGTTCTCTCCCATAAAAAATATTGCAAATTCTCATATTAGTGTCGAAAACGTATATAAAAAACACTATATGGTCACTATTTTGTTATCATGTGAATACGCCAACGTCACGGATACATTTACAACGTTGATTAAAAATATTTTATCTGTATATATTAATGAAAAACGTCTATTAAAAGATAATGCATACCAGAAAGTTAAACGATGCAGATTAAAGACAATTTATCAGGAAAAAATGGATCGTAAACAAATGCTAGGTAAGCGATTGAGAACTGAAGTACAATATGATCATCAGTCTCACGGCAAAATTAGTGATAATTCGGAAAACAGAACACATAAATCGGATGACAAAAAAGAATACTACAACTTAGACTATGACTACGACCTTTCGTGGAAAATTTTCAATTTTGCATATCAAGAATTATTGAATAGTCAACAGATGTTTGAATACATGTATGACGCATTAAGTTATATGTTGAAATTAATTCCGCCAGAGGCATATGTTATACATCCTATCATAAGTAACGTACAACAAACTATACTACGGTTAGTGGAATGGTATAAAGACATATCAAAATATTTAGTACAAATTACTTTAGTTTATAACGGTGAGCGGGATGTTGATAACAAGTCAAAAGGTGCTACATTAATGGAAACATTGTCAAGGTCTATTAATAGAAAGAATCAGTATTGGTTAAGACCGTTCGTAGACAATTATTGCAAACTACCAGTTAAGCAAAACCAGAACATCAAAGGAATAATAGGTAAATTTCGAAACGAGTTTCCGCTTCTAAATAAAACGGATATCATAGTTCAAATTGGAAATCAAATTAATGAACTTGTTAAAAAAGTTATCAATAAACATTATATAGATTTAGGTTTCGTGTATATCGAAAAACTCGAGTTTAACCTTCTTTCCTTCTTATCTCAACAAATTTGAATGAAATATAATCATTCAAATACAGGGTGGGCCAGAGAAACGGGAAAATTTGAAATAACTCTCACAAAGGTTTAAAATAATTATTTTCAATATTTATTGTGGAAAACGTAGAGTAACACTTAAAAACTTTTCTGGTCTTGACAATCAGTGGTCTCACCATCAATAGCAGCCGTTCAACAGCTCTTTGGTAATCAAATCATCTCACGGTTCGGCTACTTTCATTGGCCGCCACGGTTACCTGATTTGTCGGCTTGTGATTTTTTTTTGTGGGGCTATCTTAAAAGCAAAGTGTACAGCACTCACCCAACAACACTTCCCCAGTTGAAGACAAGAATCCAAGAAGAAATTGCTTTGATTCCCATGGAGATGGAGATGTTACTGACAGTCGTGCGAAAACCTCCAAGCACGATTCGAGGAATGCATACAGAGGAACAGGCACCATTTTACTGACATTATTTTCTAAACTTGAGATTTTAGTGTTTTGAATCTTGAATGGCATATTATGTATTGTACGTTTTCCACAACAAACATTGAAAATAATTTTTTTTAACGTTTGTGAGAGTTATTTCAAATTTTCCCGTTTCCCTGGTTCATCCTGTATATTAAAATATTGAAATACATTTTGTATTGTTTTAATATAATAATAAATATATAATAACTATAACCTTGAAATGTATTGTTGTAATTTTTTATAAGCAAGTGTTTTTTAACTATTTGTATAAAATAGCCGACTACTAAAATATCTACTACTAAAATAATATCTCTAAATATTATTCGTTTATGTTAGTTTTTTTTTACACACTACAGTATTTATGTACAGCATACAAGTGGAAACCCTAAATTGCTGCTCGCCGTATAAACCATTATTAAAAAAAATATATATTTTTAATTTATGTACACAGTTTTGGCTGTACTTAAATAGAATGCTAGGCGATGTGGTAATCCGGTTTCTATATATTTTTATAATATTCTATAACAGTGAACGAACTTTTGCGTCATACGATATCAAATCCGTGTGACGTACTAAACGCACATTTGCGCCATTCGCAATGGGCTCAGATCACAGATGTAAAAGCCCAACAATCAGATTTGGCAAACGAATATTCCTTTTCTGGGACCAGTTTATTAATTTACAGAGGTTCGTACTCCCGCACTAAGAAGATTAAAAATGTTCATGTTAATGTCGATAACGTGTCTGTAAAAATGTACATGGTCACAAATCTGTCTGAGGTTTGCTATATTCAAATATAATATAAAAGTATAAAATTACATTACGATATAATTATCACTATATCATTTAAGGTAGGTGTATAGTATATACCTAAATAAACTTAAATCAACAATACTGTAATAATATAATTGTTTTTACCATTTCAGTGAAATATTATAGTTGTGAGTTATAATGGCATTGTATAACGTATTATAACGAATATTGGTGAGCAGGCATCCATATCAATAGGAAAATGTCAAAAGGTAATCTTTTACAAAATGTATATTCGAGCAACCAAGTGAAAATGTCTTGGAAAATACGAATAAGCAAAAAGCATTGTCATTCAAAGTTTTTTCACGGCTATAGTGATTCGCATTGTGATAAAAAGAAATTCTTATTATAATGCAAGCGTCAATGTCATATCGTGTACTAAATAAAAATATAATTCACTTTTGGTTAATGCCAATTTCAATAATTGTTGAAGTTAATATTTTTCAATGGCTACTGAAAAAGTTTAATTTATAATTTGGGTATCCACCCGACCCGTTAGGGTACAAAAACTGGGTAAGCAATTATTGTTATGTTTATACAAAGTTTTTTTTATTGTTTAAGAGCTTTGCGAGTGATGTTCGGGAGGTTCGCAGAAATGTGATCCCTCTTACACACGCGATATTAATTTTTTATGCTTATGTTTTGCAGACCGGAGCACTATGGCTTTTCCGGCACATAAATTAAAAACCAAGAAATACCAAATATATTACTTAAAAATTCATGAACTTAATAAAAAATCGTACTCTTTAATTAAGTCAATCTGTTTTATTTTTTTATATAAATTAAAATCGTTGGAAGCTCCGCCAACAACCAAGGCTCGGCTCTAAGGTTGGAGACCTTTTTTTTTGTAATTTGCCAGTAAGGTCGGTGTAAAAACACTGAAATTGAATACCATACCATACAGAATGGCGACCTTGCCAGGATTTATATTAATAAATATAAGATTTGAAACGGCTCTAAAGCATATAACACAAAATTAAGGTGGGAAAATGTTATGTTGAAATTACATCTTGGGGAGGAGGTTGTTCTTAAATGTAAATCTCTGTTTATCCCACGGGTCTGGCGATTACCTATTTACTCGATAACTTTAAATTGACTCTGCTCAGTTTAAACTTTACAGGAAAAGGAGCAATATTATTACATATACTATTGGGCTGGTAATTAATTAGCTTGATTATAATCAAGCAAAGGGCTCTAACATAACTAATAGAATTCCTTACCATTACACTACCTCGAAGTAACTTTTGAGTGGTAGTATTAATTGTTTATACAAGTAAATTTTTATCTAGTTAAATTATTTAATAGATTGGAAAAATATTCAATATTAAATTGATAAATACTAAATGAAAATAAAGCCGAGAGATATGGTAAACAGAATAATTATAAAATCAAAATCTATATAAACACATTTAAGGATCTAAAATCTTGATATTTTTTAATGATGGCTTTTGAAAAATGCCTGAAAAATTGAATTTCAAACATAATTTTCTAAACAGAATAGATAGATTAGTAGGTACATTAAACTTTAAATTAAGACTAAATATAATATTACATTTTATTCGGTTATTGCATGCATAGTAAAGGTACCTTTTTTAAATTATTTATTTGTCTAGTCTCGGCTTTTAGGAACTCCGCGGTTGATACTACTACAGTACTATCAATGCATTAATAACTCTAGGTTTTTATAAAGTAATCTCAAAACTGATAAAATTCATCAATGTAATAATGATATATATATATATATATATATATATCAAAAGAGTTAGTAAAAAATGATTTATATAAAATATTAGTTAATTTTCATGTTAATTATTATAGAGATTTTAACATAATGACTCTATAAAATACCTTGAAAGATAGTAACACAGTATTTCATAATTTTGCCATATTTAACACCAAACGTTAATATTTTACAACACTAAATGTACTAAAGTAACATTTATACAAAATAATAAACGAAAGTGTATGGAATTAATCGATAAGGAATGTTATTAATTTAAGAAGAAATGCAATGTTAAGCTAACGAAAAGAGGTACACATGGTAAACTTAATAATATGTTTACACTAAAAGTTGACATTTTATGTTTTATTATTCAATTCTGAAACATTACAGTGCATATTATAAATATATTTTATTAAGGCGCTTTGATTATGCAAAATAGGTACACGCCTGCATATGATGAATTGATATTGGTTTGTTATTTATAATAATAATAATTATTATAAATCGTCAACGCGGCTCATATTTACCTACAGTGAACACCATCAAGAGGAATCTAAACTAAATATTTTGGATACAAAAAAAACCAAAAGTATGGATGTAGTTTCCTGTAGCAAAACAAAATGTCAAGCGTATTTGATGTATGATGTACTGGTGGTTTATATTCTCTTATATATTTATTTATCTCATTAAAAAAATACCCTTTTCTTATGTTTTGTATACATTTCCTCCCTAATTTGATCGCTCAACTTCATAACTACGAAACACAAGTATGCTAATATATTATAGCGTCAAAGTGGTGTCCAGAATGTATTTGTTTTATAATGATGTGCTGCCCGAGTGTTTTCATAAGCAAAACTGTTCTATAAACCGATTTACTTAAGTTGCATACGACATCGTATGTGATTGGTATTGTAGTGGGTCAAAAGTAGCAAATCATAACTCTTTTATCTACTCTTCATAGTAGTTTTTGTAATGTGTAATGTTAAAATTTGAAAAATTATGATACCTACAGTTGTTTGTCATTAATTTATATTGCAACAGTTTTTGTGAAAAACAACTTGTTTTTGATAGGAAAAAAAGAAACTATACAAATTATTGAAAAATATTATATTTTATAATGTAAGAAAATAAATCGTTGACTTCTTGTGTAAGCATAGGGTAGAAATCAAGTATACAAGCAAAGTTAAATGCAAATTATTTTAATGATTAAACTTATAAGAGCTCTGCTTGTAATTTTATGACTGAAAAGGTGAAATAACATTAGTAATATTGTATACATAGGGTGATCTTTATATCATGGGTCACTCAATATCTCACCGGGTTTAATTAATAATTGATTTTTTTTTTATAAAGTTTTTATATAATATGATCTCAATATTATTTTTGCTAGCTTTAGAGTTTAATTTTTAACATATTGAATTATTCACCAAACACTTTTTATAGATTGATTTTTATAAATGGGTTTTAATTTGTAATTTAAATGTGTTAACCGATCAATTATAAAATTATTTGTTAGCTATTAGTTCGGAAAATTAAAATTTTTTATTCTTTCTACATAAATGTATTTAGTTTTGCACGGAACCATAGATATTTAGAAGAGAAACAAGATAATCATGTTACCATAAAAATGGCTATAATATAATTTTAAATAAGTAAACAAATTTGAGTTTTAATTATCGAAGGAGATTTAAGTTGTTTGTCCTTAAGTATAAAATGTTTCATTGGGAACTGTAGCTAATTACACCATTAACGATAAGTACAACCCAACCTAACCACGGGCAAATCGTCTTGATTTGTGTTACAGTACAGTTTACAGCCAAAACCAATGTCGACCGTGTTTCGGTGCAGTGTTGCTCGTTGTGCAACAGGTACCTACGCCTTGATATTGGTGGCCGCCACGAATTCCGTGGTTGGCCGCGGTTGGGACGCCCGGAGCCCCATTAAGTACACACGAAGTAAGTACGGGCAGAGGGAACTGACCGCCACCGCCGCAGCTGCTCTACCACGATGTATAGGGGTCGTCCGCGTAACTCTCCGTCTTACACGGTACACACGTTTTACTATAGCGTGTGTTCTACAGATATACACAACTGTGTAGTAAGTTTGTGCGTGTGTGCGCGCCTGTTTGAAGCCGTAAGCGCGTGTGAGTGCGCGAGTATGAACTGTCAAGTATGTATCGATCCGCCAGGGACCGCCGTACCGCTAGCTTGTCTGGAATCTCAAGGCCGGCTGGAAACGCCGTATGTAGTCCTTCTTTTTCCGTGTACACGGTCAACCCTTCTTTTTCTTCTTCCCGCGAGCCGACAATAATGGTTGTTTGCATAATATACACACACAAAAAAAAAAAAAAGGCTAAAAAACTATCCCAGGCTGTGCAGCTGCGGCGCGGCGTCGGTTAGGTTATTTCGGATGTTTCCTTTTTTTTTTCTTCGGTCCGTATCCAGGGATACGCACACCATACTACATAAGGCAGTATTGCACGAAATCACTGCGTTAGCTAACGAGTTATTCGTTATATATAAAAATAGGTATTGCGCGGTATTAGGCGGTTTATGCACGATAACTTATTAACCGCCGGCCCGATTCCGACACGTATCGAGTATGCATAGCTAATTAGGCTTTTATAAGGGCAAAGTTAAAAAAGGAAACAATTTTCTTTTAAAAATCGAGAAAAATATTACGAAGTTTTGAACTTCAACATTTCGGCACGGTAACTTTTTGGAAAAAATAGTCGAATTAGTTGCAAATTTAGGTGGAATATTCTTAAACAGCGAAACCCCAATTAAACACGATGACAAATAAAATAACTTTTTTTTAATTTAATATTATTACCTGTATACAGGTTGTCCCACAAAGATAAGACAAAATAAATAACTTTTGTTCTAGTGAATATTTTTAAGATTTTTTTTTTTATGTATACTCATTTGCGCTATAAGCAACACGTTTTTTATTGCACTCAATTTATTTACGTTTTTAAATTATTTTTGAAAAAATTCAAGATAGTCCATAACCAGTTTTGGAGTATTACTTTTTAAGTTACTAAGGGTTAAATGGTAGGATGGGTGGCGGAGTGCGGTAGTTAGTTATTTATATCTGCACGCATTACTCTACCGCACTCCATCTCCCATCCTACACTTAAACTTAAATAACTTAAAAATTAATTATTTAAAACTAGTTGTCGACCAGTCAAAATGTCCAGCAAATAATTATTATTTAATAAATTCTTAATAAAATGGATATCTTGAATTTTTAAAAAAAATTAAAGCAAATAAATTAAAATAGTTAAGTGCAATAAAAAACGTGGTGCTTATAGCACAAATGAGTATAAATTAAATTAAAAAAAAACTTAAAAATATTCACTAGAACAATAGTTATTTTATTTGTCTTATCCTTGTGGGACACCCTGTATATTAACTTTTGTAATTATTGTTGACATATTTTGATGTTTTTGTCATGTGTACAGAGTGATAATTTTAATGTAAGATACGTTATTTTGGAAAATGATAGTAATATTATAGTTTTATTTTGATAATATTATTGTTACTTATTTTATGATATTATACAAATTTTTAAAAACGACCAGTCAACATTTTCCGTAGACCGAAAACACCTATTTTCCTTTAAATATTCATATTTTGTCAAGTGAGAATTTTTGGTAATGGTGTACCGTGTACATGTTCAGCAGACTCAAAGATATAAATATATCAAAGTTTCAGCTCAAACTATCGAGTAGGAAAAAACGTATGCATTTATTTGTACACGAGTGTCGAAACCCTATTTTTAGGCGGCGAGGTTAATATTCGAAAAACGAATTTTTAAGGACTACCCTTAATATATATATAATCACTGTAGAACTATTTTTTTATGCACTTTGATCAGGTATCGTACACGAAATATACTATCATCAGGGCAGACGTTGGAAAGTTCACCATTTTCCCAATAAAACCGAGAAGTGCCACCCCAATACGCCCCAATTATAAGAGATCTTCCCTACCCAAATTTACTTCAATGTCCCGACACCACTCTATTGGCTCTTTTTTTTTTAAATTGTGTTTTCATAACCGAAAGTCTTTATCGTTGCACCGCTGAACGGTGTAATCATCGATCAAACGCGAAACAACCGAGTATAATAACGGTCGCGAATAAAACTTCTCTGCCGGTTGCCAACAATGTTTCCGAACAAAACTTTACAGCTGAAGCCGTAAATTGACCTATAACGACAATATTATAACAAATTACGTTTGGAAAGAGCGTCAAACGCAAAACGTGCAAACGTCTCGCCTTCACGTTGTATTGTATTCGCGGCGTCTGTTTATACTAAAGCGTTTACTATGCACACGTTTGAGCATATAGTTTCATAAGACTCGTTAATTATTATTACATAAGTATAATATGACAAAAAGTAATTAAATATTAATTGGCCAATAAACACACATTACATATGTATTATGTAATACATAATTATTAAACAATTTCTTTAGTCACAATAATAATAAATTATAATAATATTACTCTAACTCGCATAGAAATGCATAAGAGCTCTATTAATTAATAATTAATAAGAATAAACACATTATTCTATTTGATATTGGATTTCCGAGGTAATTTATATAACCGAAGGAAGTAATACGGAAAACATTTACACGGGTATGTGCCTACTGTTGTCTGTCAACACAAGACGTGAGAATTCCAAAGGGCAATACCGTCCATGTCAGCCTGTAGTTTTTCATTAACTTGTCAGAATCTTAAACAATTTACACTTTATAACATCAACTTAAAGTTGTGTCTTCCGTCTAACATTACTCCAGTACATACACTACGCATGTTGATTACTTATCGTCACTGTAATTTTGTAAAATATATTATTCGTGACCAAAGCGAGGCTTTTCCTTAAAAAAATTACTTAGTACTATCATCAAATCGTTGTCCATTTTTATTTTACTCGCTGTTGATCATTACTATGTTAGCTTTAGGTACTCGAACAACCTGAAATGAATTCCAAATATTCCTGTTGAAGGCTTTGTGCAAGCTTAAAATATCAATGCAGTGAACTAATTTTGGATAACAATTACACGCTACCACTGTTTAACACTTGTTAGTAGTTAAAACATGACTCATATCGTTATTTAATATTTTTTATATTAGCCAATTAAGATTTGTATATTTTATACATTAATGGTAACACGTGCATGTAACTTATGACTTGTAGTGATTATAACTGGCAAATAGCAATGTATGTGCTTATCTAAAACTTGTAAAGTTAAACCAGCGAGAAAACGATTTTAACTTGTAGTCACTAGGTTTCCTATTGTATAATGGCCCTATTAAAGTTTAAATCGGTATAGTTGTTGATTGCCAAGTATCGTATTGCGGAATGGAACAAGCATAATTTTTAAGTTTCCGTGTGTAAAGCTAGTTTAGGGGAATACACGTGGCCCACCGTTCTCCCTCTTTGGTTCTATATAGAAAACAAACACAAATTTAGCGGTGTCTGTTAAAAAAAATCAAGGACCAACAAACTTTGAAAGTGTTCCAACAATGATCAACAAAGTGTTTGGAAGGTTTTTGTTGAGGTCTGTTATACGATTGCCGCCGAGTTCACAAAAGTGTATTACTTTTGAAAAAATCTATTAGCCATTTTTTTAAATAACGTAAAGCTTCATTATAACTCGGTATACATAAATCAGTTACCTAAAAAAAACAATGCATTTTTTTTGTAAATAACTTACCATTTATTATATATTTTATTTTTCTGGACATTAGCCCAGAAGTTTGTATTCATAAACGTGAAGTGTGCCAACTGTCAACACCACTCGATATTAATTTTTACAATGGCTGGTTATAACCGATTTTTGTTTGTTATCTAATTTGAAATTTCATTCAACACCGAACAGTGTGAATAATTTTTATTATTCATAAGAAAAAATAATTATAAAATGTTTTTAGGAACTGTAACACTTACGTTTAAAATTCATAGCTTAAAAACTTTAATTTACCTATAAAGGTTATACATGGATTTCGTGTAATACATATAACCAATATTTTAACTGATCTTTAATACCAATCAAATCTTACATTTTTAAACTGAGTTTTCTTTAATGTCAATTCAATCTTGTGAGTTATTATTTGTTTTAATTGAATTTTTTTTTACTATGGCTTCTTGATATTTTTTTCATGAAAATAATTTTTTTTAATATTTTAATACAATCTTTTTGGGTGGTGATTTTATTAAAAGAACGATGAATCTACATAAATAACTTTGACAAATATTCATCGTAGAACATAGACCATAGTTCATTTCGAGTTGAATTGATATATATTATTTTTTAAATTGTAATAAAAAAAAATTATTAAAGGCACTATAATTGGAAAAGTAATATGTTTTTTTTGGTGATTGTGATGAGCGTTTGAATTTAAAAATTAAGTTTTGATACAGTTATATATATATAGAACTTCCATGATAATAATATAAGATTGTCATAAGAAAAAAAACAGTCAAAGTTTAACTAAAATTAATTAAAACGTCTTAATTATAATTTATACAATCAGATTTTAATTAATATTTCTTTACACTTTGTTAATCCGGTTGTAACTAAATGATATTTCAATTAAAAATTTAGGATTTTAAATTTGAAAAGAACAAGAGAGAGTGAATAACAAATTATATGGATTTAGATATTCGCACTTTAATTGCTAAGATTTGATTTAATGGTCTGCCATCCAAATAATCTTGTCACCCAGCTCGGCTCTGGTGCTCTGGACCAAGTAATCCATTTCGACGTCTGAAGAAACGATCATGGTAATCCAGATTTGTAAATATTAAACTTTTCTTTATCTTATAATGTATAGAGGACTCTAATATGAGTTTTCATCTCAAGTTGATCGTGTCTATTCACTATTATCACATTTACTTATGCATTATTTCTATATAAGTTGTAAATTTTCTCAAATAAACGCTATACACCGTGCTCCACAATGATTCGACAAATGAAATAACTTTTATTCTAGTGAATATTTTTATGATTTTTTTTTTTAAATGATTTATACTCATTTGCGCTATAAGCACCACTTTTTTTTATTGCACTTAACTATTTTACTTTTTTAAATAATGATTCTATTTTTTAATTCAAGATAGCGATATTATTAAGAATAATTTTCTGAACATTTTGACTGGTCGATAACCAGATTTGGATAATTACTTTATAAGTTACTAAAGGTTAAAGGGTTGGATGGGAGGTGGAGTGTGGTAGAGTAAGCGCGTAGAGCTATTTTTATTTGCACGTATTACAATACAAATTTGGTGATCGACCAGTCAAAATGTTCAGAAAATTATTCTTAATAAAATGGCTATCTTGAATTTTTTTTTAAAAATAGAATCATTATTTAAAAAAGTAAAATAGCTAAGTGCAATAAAAACGTGGTGCTATAGCGCTAATGAGTATAAATTAATTTAAAAAAAAAATCTTAAAAATATTCATTAGAACAAAAGTTATTTCATTTGTCGAATCACTATGGAACACACTGTATTTTATTATTATTTATGTTAATGAAAGCCAGGAGGTTAGGCATGGTTTATTTGAGTATTTTATTAAATACTGTTTTACAAATATCAATATTTTTATATTAGTTATTTGTTAATTAGGTTTTTTTTTTGCGAATAATCAGTAAGATCATTTTTGGCGATAAAAAAAAATGTTCCGAAACGAACTCACATAATCCCAAAATAAATTATTAAGATATTAAAAGTAGTTTTCAGAATGTTAGTGATAGGTGTTAGTATAGTAATTATGTTTGGTATAGATTACCGACCGTTAAATAACAATAACATGTTTTTTTTTATACCCTTTATTAATACTTTTTATTCGATAATAAGATGGCTCAACAATTACATATTATTATTTAAACAATAATTACAAGCACGTTACAATTTTTAATTGGTAATCACTAAGTACATAAAGATATCGTAAAACAGTGTAATATAAGAAAAGACAAAATGTATAGTTAAGTGTAGACAAAAAACAAATAGATAGGAAAGAGAAAGAAAATAAATTTATAGTGTAAAATGAAAGATATTGTGACATTAATTACAAAAGTAACGCATTTGTAAAACATGTTTGTATACCAACATTTGATATATTTATAGGTTTTATACAATAACAAAACTTCTTGTTGGCAGCTTCTTAACTTTGATTTCGAACTGACAAGGTAATGGATTTTAAAAAATTTCACATATTTGTTCCTTAAAACCAAAAAACACCTACCAATCTGCATTTAAAGTCCAGGAAGTAAAGGCATTCTTGTTCCTAATTGTGAAAAAAATGTACAAAACAGCGTAAGACATTTTGTATATTATACATTATGTTGTTTAAGCTTAAGTGCCGAAAATTCGAAATCAGATGTTTTGATGCAAAGTGACCTAACCAAGCAGACCTATAGCTAAAGCAGCGTACTTTTATCCGAGTTTGTTAGACTTTTCTTAGTACTTCAAAAGAGAGCCGGCCGATCACGCGGGCTCCAACAAACAGCTCAGCTAAACGGTTTTTAAATTTTACCGCAAATTTTTTTTTAATCATGGTCCCGGAACGCTTCAATTGTGTATATCATACACGAGTGGATACTAATATTAATTTCATCATTATGTATAGAAACAAACAATCGTTTCCGTTGTATTTGCGTTGTTGAAAATACTTAATCTGTGTACAATCTCTTTTTTGTTAAATTAACATTCGTAACCACGCGCAAAGAATAAGCGAGGACTCAGATTAATTGAAATTTATTAAGAATTGTACACGTTTTAGCAATCAAAAGGGCCTTTCTACTTCTTGCGATCCGATAGGCGAAATCTGAAGGAATAATAATTATATCAGTTGACCCGCTGTAATATACATATATACATATATATATATATATAACGTTAGAAACAGCGGCAATACCGACAAATTATTTTGCTCGGCCACGCAAATCCTCGGCTTAGGCGGCAGAGGGTACACTCTCATACAATATGCCAATCAACTGACACGGCGACGCGACGGTGACATTAGTGCGGGGCAGGGTCGGTGAAGGCGGAGATGGCGAAAGCAGGACCTTTAGTCCATTAAACCGCGTGGAGTAAGAAATTGCACGAAACATCGGCAAGAGGGGTAGTGGCTAGGGGAAGGGGGCTGCTCGCCGCCGGTAAGCACGGGTACGGAATAATGAAATACTGAGATTTGGATGAAATCAATTTCGGTGCGCGTTGATAGCCATCGGGTTTTCGGACCCGGACGCCGTTTTGGATTAGACGGCGGCGGAGACGGGCGGGAAAACGCGGAAAATGGATATTGGCCGGCGAGGGGAGGCGCTGGCCGAGGTTAGAGTGTCACCGCGTGGCGCTGGACCGTCGACGGGGAGAAAGCACGGTGAAGTTCAAGTTATAGTCTTGGTGGAGGACGGGGAGGGGGGGGGGGGTGAAAACGTAAAACGTAGGGGAAAAAATAGCAGTTTCCCGGCTCCTCCCCTGCCCTTCCCCCCCCCCCCCAGACCTCGGCGACGGGGTAAACGCGAGCGAGGGTATACTATCGAGGGCGGGGAAGGGCGGCGGCAGCGTTTCCGTGCGACCAAGGGTGGTTAGCATGAGACACCCGGTGCGCGCGCATTGCCCATAAACTTCCATATTGCACCCTGCCGAGCGGGAAAACGGTCTGTTCTTTAAAAACCAGTGCAGTCGCAGTGTGAAGCAACTGTCGCGCGCGCGAGAGTGTGTCTAGGCACCCTCCCCCGAAGTATATTCCTGTCCTGTAAAAGTCGCACACACATCCTATAAGGTAATTGAACACAATTTTTAAAAAAAAAACTATTACTATTATTATTTTTACTTATTGTTGCCTAAGCGCAACGTCGCGAAATAATATGTTATTGGCATAATATTATAATCACACTCGACCAAAAACGACAATATAATATATATATATATGTATATGATAAAAAAATCGCGTCTGACTTGATAGAATCATTATTGGTATTGGCCCTGTATATTTTTTTGTGTAATTATTATAAAGACAAATGTTTGTTTACAATTATTTAAACTAACGAAGAATTTTTTAATTTCTTAAAACGTTGAACACTTTCAAAAATAATTTATAATAATATTGTATAGACGATGAAATTATAGGGAAAATGAATGAATTTGTATTTATCATTTTAATAAAAACGATCAATATGATAAATATTTTACTTGACATAAAAGGTAATTGGTGTAAGAACAAATTATTTTCATTTTGAATTATGTTGTAGATAAATTATATTATATTAATATTACCGATAAATGTTATAACTGATTTTTATTGTGGTTTTCGTTCAGTGCAATGTTATACATTATTTAGATTGTTTTATCTAAATAATTTACCTAGATGAAATATTTTATTATTTTATGTAGGTGGAAATATATATCTTTTATAATTTATCATATATATATATATAACACAATGCAAATATAACACAACTTTTAAAACTTTCGCCATAAATTAATGTTTGTGGTTAGGTTGGGTTTACGTCCGTTTAGCTCTGAGGTACAGATTTTATAAGGACTTTACCAAGCAGTTGAATCAAATGCATTGAACAATTTTTAAAGCGAATTGTCGTGCTTTTTTTTTGTGAATTTTGTTGCTTTAACTATTCCATCATTAATATGTGTTTAGTTCATTAATCAATTATCAAAATTTTAGTTTTAAGAAAATAATAGTATATTACTCTTAATGAATCACCCTGTATACGAACATAAATATAAAAATTTAGATTTTAATGTAATTAGTATTTGACACATTAAAAATTAAAAATTTCCTTACAAAGTTGTTAAGACTGTTCAAATTAGGTATTTTGTTCCAAAATCCAAAATACTTTTAGAAACGTTGTTTAAAATTGATTATAAATTACAAATGTTTTTAATGTTTACTGCTCGTTAAAATAACTGATACTAAAAAAGATTATTTTTAAATATAGAAATAGGATTTTAAGTAACTGGCAATGTAAAAGATAAATATATAATAATATAATAATTAAGTATTATGTGCTTATAATTATTATAAGAAACTTTTCTGATTTATGACCTAAACATAATACGAATGCGACATTTTTTAAATGTTAACCTACATTATACATACCTTTTACCTTATATTAGTTATTACATTTATGAGTACAAGTATACTTGTAGATTTTTATCTCTATAAATATAAATGCAATTAAATCCGGTAATATATTGTTATATTTCATCATTTATTTCTTCACTGTAATATTTCATATATTTTATACAATGTTGAACTTGCAAATAACATCATATTATAATACTACTTTATTAAGTTGAAACTTTTTGGAATATAGTTAAAATGTTTGCATAACTTGAATGATTTGTATTTTATGCTCTTTAGTTATGTATAGGCATTAGTGAAATGCCTATAGATATAAATATATTTACGACATTTTCCAAATTATGAATTATTATTATTACTTAATTATTTGTGCCACTAAATAAATTTATTAACAATAAATAACTTTCATTTCGAAATTTCGAGTTTAATCTACGATTCATAAATTTATATCACATTATTGTATTAAGAACCCTGCAGCGTAGCGTGTCTTGACAAATAACCATTAGTGCAAATACTTATACAAATGTCAACAAGTATTTATAAATGTGTATGATTTTACGATGGGGCAAATAACCAAGCAAATTTCGAAGCAAAAAAATATAATTCTATAATCACTCAAACGCTTCTGATATCTTTATGCACGTGCCGTCATAATAAACAGTATTATATTGTGACTCTATACATACAACTAATATTTAATATAGTTTCAAGGTTATTAAATTGCTTTATCCTCCATGAATGACCTTTGACAATACTTAAACTGTAACTCTGTTTATATATATAGGCAGTTAATAATTTTAAGTTTAATAGACATAATCGTCTTACATCGACAAATTTAAATGAAAGATAATTATTATAATTTGTCTTCTGTTAATGTCATTTTTAAAAATATTAAACTCATAAAATAGCACCAAAAAAAGAAAAATTAATTAAAAACAACGTTCTTGCGGAGAGAAGGACTTTTAAAACGTTTTGTATTTTGGTTTAACCCTAATATTTACAATGAAACTTTAATTATGTGAACAATTTCTTAACTAAATTAACTGTTGTAAGGTTACAAATTCTGTTACAAATTAAATTATAACAAACGAATTTTAGAAATAGTTGAGATGTTGTTTTCCTTTAGGCTTAACATGAGTTTCTTCAAAATTACTATTTTAGTTCATCTAAAATCATACTACCCTATCTTAACTCACAAATTATTTTAAATAGGTATATACTAAATACCTAAAAGTACGCTATTTTTATAAAACTATTTATTTTGTATCGGTATTGTCATTGTGGTTGTAAGGACTACGCTATTATATATACCTAATTCAATTTGTATTTTTTTATAAGCACACGATTTACATGAAGCGTGTTCAGTATGCAGCATGTGTAGTTATTTTGTTTGTCTTTTGTGTTAAGTTATCCTAATTTATTGTTTACAACGAGCTTTCATAAGAGACAACAATATTCTAAACATGTTAAACATAATATGATAATTCTCAAAGGCGCACTGTTCCATTATGTTAAATCAATCAACGCGCATGTTTCCAATTTAATGATTGAAACTTCAATAAAATATAATACATTTAACATAAGTTTATTATTAGCATTGATGTATTTATAATTTTAATAATAATGTTTTTCGGAAAAATAGTTATAATAATATTAAAAAATGTACAATTGCTATAAGTTAGCAAAATTATATATTATTATATATTATGCGAAAAATATTACTAGTAGAATGTAAACTGTTTCATTTGTGCCCAATTTACTAAATAAAAATGATGTAATTTTTGTTTCAGTTACATTAAAAATATCATGGCATCTTCAAAAATACCTCCAGCTATACCACCGCGTAGACACAGTTCGACCATTTCACTAAATAAGTAAATATTAATAACTATAATTACTAACAAGTCTACAACACAGATTATAATCGGAAAAAAATGACACTTCATAATGTTGTTACTAATTGAATAGAAACAATAATATTAGTATAATTATTTAGTATTATTTCTTTAGTTAATACTTCATATTTTCTCGGGTGACAGACCAACGATCCTTTCAAGAATATCGACTTTGCAGGAAACCTTGTCCTTAGAGGGTGGCAGCGATGGTGCTAAAATAGGCCGAGTTGGGAAAAGTTAAAATAATCATTAATGAATTGTAGTAGAAGTGAAAAAGTATAATTATTAAACTAGGCAATAATAACCAACAAACTAAGACAAATCGAAGAATGAAATAAAAGATAATATTTATATTACTCTATTATTTTCCAATAACAATGATCTTTTTCCATTACACATTTATTCAAACAACTTGGCTGTTAGTTTACTCAAATAGTATAATTTTCATATTGTCTGTAGATTTGACACGGTACCGTTGACCATGTCAATTAAGTTTTCATAGGTTAGGTTAGGTTACACTAGAAGTTTTAGATTAATGAGCCTATTTAATTTTGTTGATAAAATGAAAAACACTGTCTTATATAGTAGTAATATTTTTTGTTGGTATATTTGTTATGAACATCATAAATATACGTATAATATGCGAGTTTTTATAGAAACATCTATAATTACACTAATTAAACTAAAAACATCCCAGTATTTTTTACTTTTTTCATAGTTGTCATTAAGAAAGAAATCTATGTTATAAAATTGATAAATAATATTAATGCAATAATAATTACTTTACAGAAACTACACATCAGATTCTCATCCCTGTTCATCTCCAATCACAACACGAAGGCATTCGACCTGTACTGATGAAAACGCATACTGTTTAAATGACGACACTGTAAGTAACATTTTTTTTTAGCATTAAATATTATACACTTTTTGTCAGGTTGACTAGTCACCGAACATAACCAATTTGTTTACAATTGCAATTCCTTATGCAACTACAAATTTTAATTTTAATTTCGATAATTTTAGTTTAGGTATTTTATATAATTTTTTTAATTTTCTGAATTCGAATTATATTCTATTTGTTTTAAATAAAATTTTAGGTTACTTACAGCTTGACTCAAAATGTCCCATATATATATTTATATTTTTATATATTTTTTTTTTAATGATGTTTTTTGTTGTTTAAGAATAATTATTACCAAACGATTTTCTCGTTGATTCTCCGAAGTACTATTTAAAGTATATTTCATTATAATATTAGTTTTGCCTGGGGCGCTATCCTTTCGAATTTTAATTTATTTCTAGCGATATAGACACTATATTCGTTCACGACACACATATTCATTAAAATATTATTTAATGAACGTTGAAAACTGTACACGAGACGTTAGCATCAAAATGTTAAATGTACACCGGGCAACGACACGATAAACTTTTTACGCAAACGAATAGTAAACCTTAAAAAAATCCTTTATATTACACATTATATGTTCATCGTTTGCAGTTAAAAACAAATGTTTGCATAGTTTCTGAAAAATATTATTATATATCATTCGAGCGTATATCTCAAACTTTAATGTACTTATATTTCTGGAGAACGTATTCGAATGGGTATAATTTTCCGTTTAATTTGATTTAACTTAACGAGAGCTCGACTTCAACCTGTACAAACATTTTTACCGAATTGCCCTTTTTTCATCCGTACATTACATTTAAAAGTCAATAGGTTTTCCCGTTTGCCTCTTTGCTGAGCACAAAACGCTATGATCGTCAAAAAAAAAATCATCTGTCTTTTTACTTGGTAAGTATACCAATGCCATTACCTACGAATGAGTAGGTACCTCGTTATAAAACTTCTTCGCAGAACTTATTTCACTTTAGGCTTTCACATTAGAAAATAATTGCCATATTTAAACTTTATTGGCTAATCGACTATCCATTTTTCCAACTTCAGGCAAACTCATGATATTATGTTATAATATTATTATATGATATTATTTCAGTTGGTTGTTAATTTTAATTACAAGTCTCATTCTTAACTACGTATATTTATTTAAGGACAAAAATAGGCGACGTTCGACCAGAAATTATTTTAATACATTTCGGTCAAGTAAACTTATTTTCAGATCAATTTTATAACTTTAGTAAATCATTCTTGTCGAAACGCCTCGTACACTACAATCTGGGTAGATATTATCATTGGAGTTTAATTACAATAACACAAAGTAATTGTGGTTAAAAAACAAAATGATTAGCAAATGATTGTTTAGGTTTTTTTATATACATTTATATTTACATTTATTCTAGAGTGTGTAACTGATTTTGTTATTAAAATTCGACTTATTGGGTAAATATTCTACTATTCTTTAATCATAACAAGAAACATGTTAATTGATTCATACGTGTGTACCATAATATGCTTCATGGTGAGACATTTTCTGGAGATACGATTATACATAATTATCAACTGTCAATTAAGAGTTATCTGCATAGCACACTCCAATGAATATGTCAGAACTTATGGTTAGATGATGCGTAATAATTTGACGTTTTCGTTTTAATTAATGTTTCCGTCAAATAAGCTTATAAAAGAATTCGGGCTTGTATGTGCTTGCTTAAACTCTGTACTCGATAGACGCATATTATAGTGTGTAATCAATTTTTCCTCCCTACACACACAACATGCATGTTTGTAGCTAACGTATACATTCATATTTACAGCTAACGATGCTATTTTTAAATTTATTTAGCGACTGGGTTATAATTATTTATATATATATATATATATATATATATCTTTATATAAACATTTCTTCCGTTCGTGTGTAAGTATGCTAACTCCTCCTAAACGGCTCTGGACAGATATTTATGAAATTTTGTGTGCGCAATTAAGTTGATTCGAGAAAGGTTTAGATTCACAATTTGATCCGATAGAACATGTTTTTAATTAATTATAATGAATAATTATGATCAATAGTATTAATAGTTATCAATACATCTCTATGGTTTTTCATACCACAGGGATACAGTGATTCGATCACCTGATTGTGTGTCTATTTTAATACACGGCCAACGCCGGATCGGGACAGCTTGTATACGTAATTTATAATTTTAATACAGACTCAAGTATTTACACAAGTATAAAAAGCTACCAAGATTTCATTTATTATTAAAGTGTAATAAATATCAACACAAAAACAAGTATCATGCAGTTTGAAAAAAAATTATTTCTATTGTTGTGATAAATGACAACGCAAAAATGTTATTTTTAATAATTCAATTACGGTTATGGTACGAGTTAGAATTATTTGTCATCATATAATGATCTAATCAGAACAATTTGACTAATTTCAAAGTAAAAACTGATTATGGGAAATTATTACAAAAAAAAAAAAATAATAATAATAAACAAACCGCACCATGGAGATTCTTGAAAAATTCTTTGGTATGTTTTATTTTTCATAGGTATTTTATAAATAAACCTGGAAACATTCGGAAAACCCAGAGTTTTTGACATTAAAAAATAAATCCCCTTTGTAGTACCATCCGTGGTGTGCGACATTTCTTCCTGGAACACTCTGTGGCTCGTATGTAAACTTGACGAACGGAATGTTACCGAACAAATGTTTACCAGCTTTAGGTCGACATGGACTTTGATTTATTCGAAAACAATAATTTCAGAAATAGTCTAGCATTTTTATCATGGTTAGAGTTAATTGATGTACTTAGTAACATATTTTCGAGTAAAACAAATTTGAAAGTCATGAATTACTAATCATTTTTAAATGTCGTTAAAATTAAATTACATATTAACCTGTATAATAAGTGTTTGATATTTATTTGAGAAGTGAAGAAGTAAGAAAATAAGGATAGTTATATTTTCAGGAATCACATATTATTTATGCATAAATTATAGAAAGTTCAAAAACTCACCATAGAACCCAGAGGGGTTGCTGTGACTTCCAATGACTTTACAATAATATTTTCCCGGAATTTTGAGACTAAATATGCTTAAGACAAAGTAGTTTTATTCTATAATATTTCATGGAAAACTGAACTTAATTATATGACGCCAAGATTTACTCTAAACGTTTATGAATAATTATTTCTAAATCTCCAAATAAAAATAAATTACTAAAACTTAAAACCATTTTACCCTAAGGAAAAATGTCAAAAATAGTTTACTACACGCTTTTTGTAAAATATATTTTAATACCTAGAGTCAATTTGACGACTATGGACAAACTTCCATCAGTGGCTTAGCTTTAATAATTAATTATTAAAACGAGCTTTTTATACACAAAACCATAAAAAAAATGTCCAGTCAGTATACCTACTTATAATAATTGTGAGTGACACATCATTCATACTGGAATTAATCCGGTAAGTGCTTTATAAAGGTAATTATTTTACAAATAATTAATCAAACCTTAACTCGTGTATGTGATATTAAACGAAATACGCCAGAAAAATAAATAGGTATTTTCTTACTATTGTAAATCTGGATGCATTGCTTTTTTTTAATTAACACTTTCTTATGGTATAAATTATTCATTTTATTATGGTTACTATGTTTAGTCATGTAATATATATACATATATTTTTTTTTTTTACCAAATGAGTAGTATTAACTCGAAGTACCATTATCGTATATGTAATATAATGGTATAATTTGCATACAAGAGAACAACTATTAAAAGCTCCTACCCCAAAAAAAGTTACCTAAGTAGAATCCAATGTTAAAAACAGATCTGTCAAATAAACATTTAAAACGGCTAAGGCTGTTTACTAAATTATTACATAAGTGGTGTTCGAATAGATTGACAATAACAATGTTAATACTGGTCCTTGGAGTAATAGTATGACTCACCAATATCCTATTCGATTTCTCGTAATTAACTATCAAACTAATAGGTATGCCAGGGTAACATTTTTGATTATGTCTATGAATTTTCGAAATATGAAGTAGACTATACGAACAATTAAACTAAAAAGTCTACATTATTTGAGATTTTCAAATATAATTTACAGTTTTTTTTAAATGATGTGTTCAATTTATATTTTCACTGAGATTTAGTTGTATTACTTTATTTTTATCAGATTTTATGATCACAAACCTAATTAGAAATAACTGTAACAAGTCAAACACCTGACCTTCGGCACATATGAAAAGAGAATCTGAAAAGTTAACTTGTTAAGTATTATATTAAAGTGTACTGTAATATACACAGATTTTTTTATTTTCTAAACCCAAAGAAATTGTAAAACCAAAATTACTACCATTACAACAAACGTCAAATGTTAAATGTACTAGATAAAATGTACCTACT
The DNA here is from genome assembly GCF_023614345.1 of Adelges cooleyi. Classification (NCBI taxonomy): domain Eukaryota; kingdom Metazoa; phylum Arthropoda; class Insecta; order Hemiptera; family Adelgidae; genus Adelges; species Adelges cooleyi. The sequence continues at coordinate 5,463,146 of NW_026095751.1, forward strand.
TTATGTTTAGCTTTGTTTTCTTATTAATTTTATTAGAAGTGCCAACCCACGCAGCAAAGACATACAATTATACTAATTTATTTTTAAATTATATTTTGACAGGAAATCAAATATCAATTTATACACAATTTTTTTTAAAAATATTTCATTTTCATTTTTTTTAACAATATAAAACTATTTAAGTACTTAAGAGTTATAATTAAAACATTTGTGTTACTAATATTTGATTTTCTATGCAACATATAATGTTAAAATATTAAAATAAATATTATAATTAAAGTATGTATTTTTGATGTCTGGTACATATGTGTGGTGTAAATGTATGACATACTGATGTGTATGTCTTGCAAAAATGGTCACTATTTTGGAGGAAATAGTTATGTATATTCATTTATTTCCTTTGATATTAATCGTATAATGTACAACGTAAAGTCATATTTTAAATCGCGACCCCGAAATTGGAAGCAAAAAATAAGGCATAAAGTTTCAAAATGTGTTTCTTCCTATGTAATTATTTATATTGTTGGTTTAAGCTGACAATTAAGTTAAGATATAAATAATACATTATTGGCTATGATGTAATTGATTTTTATAGATGTTTTTGGAGCACTCAATAATGTTTTTGTTGCAAGGTTATGTTCTCATTAATTTTTCGATCTATGCACTATTTAAGCGACTGGCATCGACATAAGACAGTCATTTGTTAGGTTGTCTATGCTTCATATGCTAGTTTCAGTTTTCGATTACAATGTCGTCTATTCAAGTAAGTAAATTAATAGAATTCTATACTTATTAAATTACAAAAAAAATATTGGTTTTATATTTTGAAATATTGTATAAATAAAATATAACTCTAATAAAAGATACACATTATTTTGGAAAAAATTGCATTAACCATTTTCTTTTTTTGAAACATGTATTTACGTTATTTTACAATTGTCTAAAATTTATCGAATGTTTTTTTTTTATCCAGAGCTTTATCCATACATTAAATTTTAACTTACTTAATTAAGGTACACTTAATAAAAAAATGTTTTGACAATACACAAACAAATAATGTGTATTCATTTTTAAAATTTTACGTCTTGTTCAAGATGACCGAAAAGAGCTAAATTAAAAAAAAACCTAATTTTATACAAGTAAAAACTACAAATATGTCTAAGAAATATATCACAAAGTGACTTCTACATAAGTCTTTTTTATTAATATATCGCCAAAACTTAGATAAATATAACTTTAAGCGTTATTTAACTAAAAAAACGTATTAATCGTTTACCTTTAAGTTAGTAGGCATATTTACAATTGCTTTTAGATCTTTTTTTTTTCAATTTTTTTCTAACTGCGACTTAATAAATATAACTTTTCGGTAATTACGCTTTAATTGTCAACAATTTGAGTAAAATTAAATTAAATTTTATACCTTACGATGTTCTCATACAAAATAACATTTTACTTTAATAAAATACTTAGTTTTCTTAAACTAACAAAATAATAATAAAAAGCTGTACGATAAAACGAGTAAATTTGAGTAAGTTACAACTAATAAGTTAATAGTGTGTTAAAAAAAATATTTCTATAAACATATCATCTGGTACCATTTAACACTTTTTTCATGCCGTTACTTAAACATTTTTTAAAATTTCCTACGGTTTTTTTAAAATAAATACACAGTTTTATGATTAAACATGACCGTCTATTATTCATTTATAATTGCTTATTAACCAACTTTTATTTTAGGTCTACATATTTTTGACTACAGCGTGTTGTCTAGTATACGCTAATCAAAACATTATTGCTGATAATGATGACAGACCCTCCAGTTATAAGTTCAGATATGCACTAAATGAACCGATGCTTGCAGAGTTAAAAGAGCAAGTAGCCGCTAAAGAATGTTATACACTTAGCGAACCTTATCGTACATTATTAGATGTACATGAGGTGCCAATATCATATGAGCCCATTGCCAAAATAGAAACTGCTCGTTTACCAGCTACATCATACTCACACTCAACTTTTGTACCTGGACAAGAGAAACTAATTGAAGAACCTATTATGAGAATGAAATCAATCAATTTTCCTGCAACTTCATACGCTCAATCTTCGATGTCGGCAGGACAAGATGTGCCAATATCAGTCGAGCCCATTGCCAAAATAGAAAATATTCGTTTACCAGCTACATCATACTCACACTCAACTTTTGTACCTGGACAAGAGAAACTAATTGAAGAACCTATTATGAGAATGAAATCAATCAATTTTCCTGCAACTTCATACGCTCAATCTTCGATGTCGACAGTACAAGATGTGCCAATGTCAGTTGAGCCCATTGCCAAAATAGAAACTGCTCGTTTACCAGCTACATCATACTCACACTCAACTTTTGTACCTGGACAAGAGAAACTAATTGAAGAACCTATTATGAGAATGAAATCAATCAATTTTCCTGCAACTTCATACGCTCAATCTTCGATGTCGGCAGGACAAGATGTGCCAATATCAGTCGAGCCCATTGCCAAAATAGAAACTGCTCGTTTACCAGCTACATCATACTCACACTCAACTTTTGTACCTGGACAAGAGAAACTAATTGAAGAACCTATTATGAGAATGAAATCAATCAATTTTCCTGCAACTTCATACGCTCAATCTTCGATGTCGACAGTACAAGATGTGCCAATGTCAGTTGAGCCCATTGCCAAAATAGAAACTGCTCGTTTACCAGCTACATCATACTCACACTCAACTTTTGTACCTGGACAAGAGAAACTAATTGAAGAACCTATTATGAGAATGAAATCAATCAATTTGCCTGCAACTTCATACGCTCAATCTTCGATGTCGACAGTACAAGATGTGCCAATGTCAGTTGAGCCCATTGCCAAAATAGAAAATATTCGTTTACCAGCTACATCATACTCACACTCAACTTTTGTACCTGGACAAGAGAAACTAATTGAAGAACCTATTATGAGAATGAAATCAATCAATTTTCCTGCAACTTCATACGCTCAATCTTCGATGTCGACAGTACAAGATGTGCCAAGGTCAGTTGAGCCCATTGCCAAAATAGAAACTGCTCGTTTACCAGCTACATCATACTCACACTCAACTTTTGTACCTGGACAAGAGAAACTAATTGAAGAACCTATTATGAGAATGAAATCTATCAATTTTCCTGCAACTTCATACGCTCAATCTTCGATGTCGGCAGGACAAGATGTGCCAATATCAGTCGAGCCCATTGCCAAAATAGAAACTGCTCGTTTACCAGCTACATCATACTCACACTCAACTTTTGTACCTGGACAAGAGAAACTAATTGAAGAACCTATTATGAGAATGAAATCAATCAATTTTCCTGCAACTTCATACGCTCAATCTTCGATGTCGGCAGGACAAGATGTGCCAATATCAGTCGAGCCCATTGCCAAAATAGAAAATATTCGTTTACCAGCTACATCATACTCACACTCAACTTTTGTACCTGGACAAGAGAAACTAATTGAAGAACCTATTATGAGAATGAAATCAATCAATTTGCCTGCAACTTCATACGCTCAATCTTCGATGTCGACAGTACAAGATGTGCCAATGTCAGTTGAGCCCATTGCCAAAATAGAAACTGCTCGTTTACCAGCTACATCATACTCACACTCAACTTTTGTACCTGGACAAGAGAAACTAATTGAAGAACCTATTATGAGAATGAAATCTATCAATTTTCCTGCAACTTCATACGCTCAATCTTCGATGTCGGCAGGACAAGATGTGCCAATATCAGTCGAGCCCATTGCCAAAATAAAAAATATTCGTTTACCAGCTACATCATACTCACACTCAACTTTTGTACCTGGACAAGAGAAACTAATTGAAGAACCTATTATGAGAATGAAATCAATCAATTTGCCTGCAACTTCATACGCTCAATCTTCGAAGTCGACAGTACAAGATGTGCCAATGTCAGTCGAGCCCATTGCGAAAATAAAAACTGCTCGTTTACCAGCTACATCATATTCTCATTTGAGTCATATTCCTTCTTCAAATACATTTTTAGACGCACCAGTTGCTAAATTAGTGCTTCTTAATACACCAGAAATATTGAATGGTCAATCTTCCCATGTATCTTCCGAAGGTGATCTAAAGTTAACTGGTGGTAAATCAATCACAAACCAATGGGAAAGACTTTCAAATGGAGAATCATTATTTGATCCTAGGTTAGGAGTCAAATTTGAAAATGAAAAAAATGCGGCTTCTAAATGGGGGAAATTATGTGAATAAATGTTTAAAATATGAACATAAAAAAACGTAAAATATGAAAAATTTGTATTCTTCTTTAATACTTTTATATTGGTCATTAGAAATATATATATATCACGAAATAAATTGCTTATTAACTTATTTTAATTTTACTTTAGTAATTCATAATCATATCATTAATACATTATACTGTATTTTTGAAGAAATAATAATTATTATATTGCATTTTATTAAAATGTGTAATACGAGTATAACTGATAAATACCCAAACGATACCATACGTTGGTAATAATTGGTTACACATGTATAGGATTATGATAGGTATCATTAATTTAATAAAATCCTCTGGGTATTTATTTTATAAAATCAATAACTGTTATTGGATGTATAGACTATTTGCATACTTGTGTCGGTGTATTTAGCCATTAGTACAGAATACAGCAATTTTAGCGGTTGATAGTTATATTTAGGTTGTGTCGTTATAGATATAAGAAAATAGAAAATTTGAATTTTTTTCTATTATTTATACACCTTATTAGTTAAATTTGTAATTTGTGTAAAAGTACACACACCACATTTACTAATATATCTTTTTTAATTTTCTACAACTTATAAATAATATCAATATTTTTAATATTTCTGCCAAATTATAAAATTATAATTTTATTCTTAATGTAATGCTTTCTTAAATATGATTACATCTGTTAATTAAGTGACATCTTTAATAATGTGATAAATTCTTAACTTATTTTATTAATTAAATATTTTACGCATTATTTCATATTCATTTAAAAAAGACAATTGTTTTTACTAAAACATAGGGAAAATTAGGGGATATTTTCTATAGACTTTCAATAAACGTAAAATATAATTTAATCTGATGAAAAAATAGTATTTTGTCATAAACTTTTAAGTCATTATATTTTAAAACCAGTTCTATAGGAATGTGAAGCTCTTACAGCTCACATTAAGCTAATACTAAAAATAATTATTAGCCCCAGAGACCCAGGCTTTACTGACTACTTTTCAACTTTTTCGTTTAGACCTACTTATAAGAGTAGGTAGTGTATTTGACGCAGTAAATATATTATATAGAAATTATGATGTTTTTATTTAATTTTATGGAAAATTATACAATCAAATATTGATATCTATTGATGGAAGCAAACGTGTGTTGTTGTCCTTAATAAATTCATAGAAAATGTATTTTTCATAGATTTTTGAAGTCAAGCCATTTGCTAAGTACGTAGGTAGACGATATTATTAAGCCAGTATTTATCAAAAGAAATCGGCCTAATATTCAGCATGATGTATTTACTGGTATTTTATTAACCTTTGAAATTAGTTTTCGGGACATATTTTAAAACGTTTTTATTGCCTTTAGTTTCCTATTTAATATGTCCAACATACTTTCTAGCATTAAAATTACATGAAAATCACTTCTGACAATGGCAAACACGTTTTGGCCAAAATGTATACTAAACAATTTTTATTTATACAATTAAAGTATGGATTAATTTTAGATGTTAAACACATAATAATTTAGAGAAAAAAAATTAAACAACCTTTGTTTGCCTAATTTGACTGGTCGGAACTCTTGACCGGAAAGTCCTAGATAGATAACACATTAAAAATCATTATTTTTTAATAGGTCAAAATATGTCAAACTATTTCGCTTAATATTATTATTTAAATGGTAGAAATGATAATTTTGTATTAAGCAACTAATGTAAGTATTAATAAAAACGCTAAAATGTATTATTACGTACAATATTTTTTATATTTTACACACTAAATTAAAAAAGTGGTATATTAGTTTAAAACAATTCATAGATAATTTAACTTTAAATCCCATAATTTAAAGTTAACATATAATTGTTATTATTATTAATTGTTACAATCTGTACTATACATTTTTTTGTATATACATCAAACAAAAAGTATTATTATTTCATGTATCAAATATTTGCTACTAGTAGCCCAGCAAGAAAGCATTTAACTACGTTTATTAAATATAATTTGTTTAATTCAATAGAGTTTGATTAATATGAAAGTCAATCATCATTACTATTACAGTATCATAATATAATATTAAATTATATTATTCAAAAACAGGATGTTATAGCCGTTCACTCTTTAAAATAAATTTACTAAATATAGTTTCAAATATATTTTAAGAATGAATAAATTCAAAAGAATTTATAGTTTTAAGTAGGAACTAAGAGGTAACCTTTTCAAAACAACTACTATTTAGGTCATTTATACATACTGAGAAAAAAGTTTGTTTGACAGACATTATACAATGACCTGAAAAATTCCTACGCTACAATTAAAAATGCCAGTCATTGTGCAACGGCATTTCACAAATAGTTAGGAAAAAACAAATACTCCGAAACATATAAGTGTGATGAATGACTAAAATTTGTTTATTTACTACTTAATTTTAGCCTTTCGCTGCAACAGTTGTTTTAATAAAATAATTAAAATATTTTAGTTTATTCTTAAATAACATAATATAAATTTTACGGTAAATGATTTGCTAGTAAAAAATGGTGTATTCGTGTTAGGTAGGTACACAATTTAATTAAAAAATGTTTTTATTAAAATTAACTCTTAAATCCTTTTTTAATTTTAGTTTTTATTGATGTGATTCAATTATTTATACAAGGGTTAAAAAAAGTATCAGAATCTGAATAAAAAATTTAAAATAAGAGACTTGACAAAAGTGTTATAATTTGTATCGTTATTTTTTCGCCATTTTTCTCTTGCTTAATCATCGCGAAACGTAGGTACTCTAAGTAAAGTAAAATGTTAATTTTCTCAGACGTAACTTTAATTAGTACAATCTCTTTAAGTACACCACAGCATACTATGTTAAAAGAGTATATAAATAAACTAGAGTGACGTGGACTAAATGAAACTAAATGAGGCAAATATAAAATTGTTCATAAAAGTAGCCAAGTTGTTTTAAATTTTTTATTTTACTTAGCAATGCAAAAACATCACTAGATTAAAAAAATGAATTACAATTAAACGCTGTTAATTGTGTTTTAATGAAAAATTTGCAGTTCTACTTGTCTTATTTGGTTGCAGTTACCCCATTTTAAGTTCTTACTGCAAATATAAAATATGTGTCTTAATAACAGTATTTTTTTAAGCATTACTTTTTACTATAGGTATTATAGATAGTCAAATTTAAGGCATTCAGAGATTATTATGATTTGTTAGGGTTTTTCTTACTTCGCCTGAAGTTATTTTTCGATAGTAGTTATTTTTTTTATTACGATTTGTAGAAACTATAAATTACTGTATACCTTACTACTATGACTATTACAATACTTCAACTAGATTTATTTAATAATTATACATTATTTAATAATATATTATACGTTGAGCAATAGATTTCATAACTGTCAGACATTTGTCGTCAATGAATATGAGACAAATCCGTAACATAAAATATAAGCTTTTTATTATTATTAGCTCTATATTCGTTTAACAATTTTTATGATTCGTCAGCGATACATAATTTCATATGAACATGATTTAGTTTAATTAAAATTAACTTGCAATCCATTTCTAATTTAATATTTCCTAATTAAAATGTACCAGTAAAATATAGTCACGTTTGATAATAAATTTGAATTTGCTTGTACTTACTTGTTTGTCTTTGATTCGGAATCGAGAAGCTATTTGTTTTATAGTAATATGTTTGTTTTTACTGTATTATGTTTGCATTTGGTCCCACGGTCGTTCTCTGACCATTGAACCGATTTCTTCAAGTAGAAAATCAATAAATCGTACGCCAAAGGTGATATGGGTAAAATTTGAAAACGTTCATCTCTCTAAGACTATGGTACTTTTCTATTTTAAAACGGTCAATGGCTTTTCGGATTACTGACGAGTTGATATAATTTGTTAATTTCGCTTTTTACGGGTAGTTTTAGCACTTCACGGGGATAAAAACACATGAGCTAGTATTGTTTATGTATTTTTTTTGTATTATAACCTTTGACATTTGTATGTTATTTTCAGATATCTTCGGTCAGTCCTACGAATACCTCTCCAGCGATACCCGCCAGACGCATTCCTGGTCCTCCTCCGGTAGTCACGCCCCGTCCACGACCCCAGTACAAGTTGCCCCCTCCGCCGCGCGCCAGTGATCCATCCACGGACCGTCAAACGACCCGGGGGTCCGTCGAAGACCAGCAAAAGGAATCGCAGCCACCTTCTAAACAACCGCAACAGTCCACTTGTCCGCCCTTGCCGTCGGCGGTAGCACAATCTCACGCTTCGCCGTCTCAGACTCCTCAACAGCAATCACAACAGCCTCCTCAGCAACCGCACTTGCGAACCAGACGGTTCAAGGTACCGCCGCCTATAAAGTGCATCGCCGACCAGTTAGATGGCGGCAGTCGAGAAAGCTACGAGATGATGGCGCCAATGACGGCTACAATGTCGCCCAACAGACAGGTACCTATGTGGTTTATTGTGGAATTACTGGCATCTCACCAACGCTTTAGACGTAATATGATTATTAAGCGAGGAAAGTTCCCAATACATTCGAGTTGTAACAAAAATGTGTTTAAAGTAAACCTTGACTAAATTCAACATGAAATACCAATTAGTGTGAGGATTTTGTAAGAATTACCGTAGAACAATTTTTTTTTTTTTGTATCGTATACATATATTTTTTACGAGCAATAAGAAAAAACCCAAGTTTTTGAGCTAAGAAAAAAATATTTTAAAAACTGTTTATTTATTACACTCTACGCGGTTTAAAAAAACACCATACCTACCTTTACAATACATTTTCTATATGTTTTTTTTTTTTAGGAAACTTTGATTAGATAATTGTATGAAATTACAACAAATAAATAACATAAATACATTAATGTATGTGTACATACTACATATATATTTTACAATCCAATTGTGGATACCGACAAAAAGGAGAAGTTTTATTATCTTAATTGTCACGCCTAGTATCGGTTGTTCCAATTTAAATCGATGGCGCGTTCATACTTTATTTCAAGACAAAATGTGTTAAATAAAAAAAGATAGGGCATATGCGATAAAACAAATAAAGACTGTATTAATTGGTTTTGTAAATATTTGAGAGTTAAAAGCTGCAGTGAACTCAAAATATAGATTTGGAAGTCACTAATAGAACAAAGCTTGTACTGATGTTCTTGACTTCATTGTATTTGATTGTAACACATTATAATAATTACACCGATGATTGCAAAATCGACACGAATCGCTTTTTTATGAAAATTAGTTTTTAATATAAATACGTTCTAGATATGTGTTGCTGTCAGTTTTTATCAATTATCTAAAAGTTTTAAGAAATTGACTCGTGTCGTTTCTGTAGTCATCGATTAAATTATACAAATACTATGTTTTTATATTATTATAAATACTTATGTGTAAAGAACTTTGAGTTTTTGTCGTTTCTGAATAAAAATATTATTTAAGGCGATTATGTAGGCTTATTATATTTTGAAAAACAAATATATTTTCTTATAACCATTACAAAGTGTAATGATAAAAGCTTTTATTCGCCTTTCGTGAAAAAATCATCAACCGCATTAGGAATCAGAATTCAATTTAACGCTTTTCTGTGTATAACATTAATTTCCGGTATAGCCGTCGAGCTCAGATCCTTGAGGTATCAGTTTTCATTCGTATTTCCTGTAAGGAAAATTGTGTCCACCCTAACTCACACAAGCCGCATCCCTTTCAGAGTTCAAGTAAAATCAAAAACGTGAACGTGAAAACGATTTATTTATTTTTTTAAATCCGATTGCTCTAATGGCGGTCTTAGGAACCAAACGAGTTTTGTGTAGTTCACCGTGAAAATAATTCTAAAAAGAATATAATATGAAACGATGGGACAAGAATTTTATGCACAATGATACGTTGAAAAATATTATAATTTTTTTCTGTACCGTTTAGGCAAGTAAACATTATTTGTATTTTTTGTTTTTAAAAGTCATAATTTTGTGCAAATATTTTGAATTAAATTAATTCAAATTCAAGTAACAAATCATTTTATGTTATAATATTAACAGGACAGTGGCCATTGGAGTGATTCGTACAGTGTTAACTCTTCACCGGGTTATTCAACCAAAAGCATGGAGACGCCTTTGCTTCACACCAAAATGATTCCATCCCGTTCCAATAAAAAACGTTTTATACTAGACCGGTATGTAGTTTGTGACCAATGGAATGGACGAGCGCGGTTCTCTCCAGCGAACAGTGGTCCAATTAGTTCGAGCAGTACAGAGCTGACTAAGAGCCATTCAACGCCAGCCAGTTTGCAAGCCGTTGTAGAGTTTGAAGAAAATTCTCCCAACTCTTTAAGACACCGAGTAAGTAATCGGTTTTTCTTTAATTCCATAACGGATGACATTATAAATTATAAAACCGATATGGCGTATACAACATCATGTCCCAATCGAGATATAAGCATAAGCCATTCAGGTTTTTAGTAAGCTATTTGAACTTTTCTTATGCTGCCGGATTTCCCAATAAAGTGGTTTTCACTCTTATAACCAGGGTACGTGTTTTTTTGTCCTATTTATTTTCTACCCTTCCATGTATGCGCACCTTCACAAGTGCCTTTACAAAACACGCCTGTGATTTATTATAATTATTGTCACCATCAGAGGTTTACCCTCAATCTTTCACTGCCAACCAAAAGCCGTCTTAAAGTCACTGACGTTAAGTTGAAAATAAATAATGTTATTACGTTATAAAAATGTTCTACATTTTTGCATCTTCTCATATTTACCAGGAAAATATAAACTCATTTTATGTACACACTTTGCCAGCATAGTTTAAAATTGAATTTTACTATATTATTATAATTATTATACAATAACAGCAACCATAATCATATTATTGAACTCTGCCTTCAGTCTTAAATCAACAAATAGCAGATCAACTGAAAATGTTTTATTTTTTTTTCAATATAACTACATTAAATCGTTAATCTTGTTGTCCATGTCGACTTTGTTTGTTATTCATAATTCAAGTAAATTAACTCAGCTCGATCATAATTAAGGTTTCATTTTAAAATTTAAAAATTATGAATTTAGTAAACTCATTTAAAATATCAGAATAAGACGACTTTTAGGAATGTACAACGAATATACTTAAGCATATAACACGGCCGAGTTTGAAATATTAAGTAGTCACTTATTCATATATATTCGTTTCAACTATTTATTGAAACCAAAAAAATAACGATAGTCGATACTGTTAATTTGTGTATAATATTCAGCTGGTAAGAAGCTCGTCGACTGATACTCGGCTAATTTACAAAAAAAAAATAAGTAATTAAGTAAGCAATTAAAATAAATTGGAACAGACGGTAAATAGTAAAATCACAACTAACTTTCAGTTATGTTTATCCACCTCAGACACACAATGTCCTTGGGCGCTACTTATCGAAATGGAGAACGACCGTTTTACTAAATTATTATAAATATAATATAATACGATTATACTTAACAGTACTGAGTCAATAAGTTAAAATACAATTTTGTTTACAATGTCTTCATTAATTACATTTAATAATGTTGAACAATTCCAATTTCGACGCACAAAAGAAAACGAAGAACGGCCAATGTATGATGAAAGCTTTCTTAACATTATAATATTATAACTATATTATTATTGTATGTATTTGTGTAATGTATAGTATATATTATATACTTTTTAGACACTTGACAGACATTTTTTTTAAATATCTCATGACATACCCAACAATAGATTTACAACAAACATGACACATTCGATAGAACGTGGATTTCAAACGTGATTGAAAGACTTACCCGAGTATGACTGTTATAGTGATACTTTGAGCTTTTGAAATACACCTAAAATACAATAAAAATGTCTAGAAACCATCATCTCATATGATGACAGCGTTGGGCCTTAAGGGCCCGTTAAGCTTGATGACGATACTGACAATGTAAAATGATTAAATAAACAAATAGCAATACCATTTGTGTTAAGGAATGTTATTTATTAAGTAGAAATATTGTTTCAATGTAACTAGGTACTATCTCAATCAAGTAGCTATAAGAAGGACCCAAGTCGGATTGGTCGCCTTGGATTTTATTTTGGCCTCAGTCCAACCCACTCAATTTCCATCAGCTAAAGCTAACATATAATTACTTTTATTTCAATCAGTAAAAAAATAAACATATCACATAGCATGTTTGCATTATTTGCCTGGAGGTCAATTTAAAATTTGGGTAGACATTTGAAATGTAACTTAACAATCTATAAGGTATTACTCGCTTTAGTTCAGTGGTGTGTTGTGTTGAATTTTTGTTTTTCGCAATGGAAATAAACGTTTTTTTTTTTCAGAAATATTCCAATTTATTATAGTAAAAGGAGAAATTGTCTTTTTTGACATTTACCCTCTTCATATACGGCTTTAGTTACTTAAGTTTCTGATCGATAAAGATGCGAACTCGAAAAACAAAAAAAAAAGTGTTTACTAATGCAAACAAGAAAAGCGTTAAATTTTGAAACTTATATCTTTGCCGTCGTGGGTTAAAAAAAAAAATTGATGGTTGGTAATTTTTAAATAAAAATTTTATCGATCCAAGCACTTTAGTCAGTACACTAAGATTAAACGGACAACCCAAGCGGTCTGAGTTTTCGCGTTGTGAGTGTCGCCTGTTGGCCTTTGAAGCAGATATTTCTGATTGAGATTGGTTTTTTGTGAAATTCGACGATAACAATTTAACGTGTACAAATTATTTTTTTTTAATTTGGTCGTTATAAATGATTGTTTCAAAGGTGATGGGTACCGAAGCGATCGACGTGACCGAGGTGTTCATCCGTTTGCAACGCCGACAAGTGCTTTACAACGCCGCAATTTTGATATTCATCACGGCCCTGTTGATTTGTTTTGTACGGGGTAAAACGATAAATTGGAATTGACCATTTTTTTGTTTTGTTTTTCCGTTAACATTGTACAAACAAAACGTTTTGTATTGATTAGTCGGCATGCCGGACAGCGGTCTGACGGCTTGGGGTGACGGTAAAACCGCTTCGACCATAGTGAGAACCAGCGACGGCAACGGCATCGAGAAAGACGTTCAAACGCCGCCGGTCAAACAGGGCCACGACCCTTTGCGGCTGGTGCCCACGCTGGCCGACCTGCCTCCCAAGATAATGGGTAATGCTCTTTTATACATGTGAACTACTGAAAGTAGAAAATAAAAAATCCCGTCGTACAATGATAATAATATTCCGTATACGATTTATGTTGTGTGTTTTGCAGCCGTCACGACTACGCTCTACGACTTTCCAATGCCATATCCCAACATTATCGACTACCCTAAAAGTAATTTAAAAATAATACGCGGTGTATGTAAAAAAAAAATTCACGCATAAAGCTGTGTAATATATTATTATAGTATTCGCGTCACGAATGTACGCGACATAAATTATATTATTCTGTTTACACGAATGCGCATGATATTTTTTATTATTATTATTTTTTGTTTGTATAATTGAAAAACTACACAAGTTCCATTTGAATAAAATTCGATAAGCGCAAAACAATGCGAACGAATTGTCGCTTAGCTGCGTTCAATAAATTATATTACCATCGCCGTACCGCCAGTTTAGTACAGGGTATTTTTTTTTTTTTTTAATTTATTTTTTACTAACCAGCATACTAATATTTTATTCGATTATAGCGTTACGCTTAGTATAATTAGCAAATTCAGTGTAAAAAATATGCTTTCAAACGAAAACGACGATAAATTAGCGGTTTTCTTCTTTTTTTTTTTTTTAAATAAATTGCAAGGAGAGTGCGGTTTTGTCGATTTTCTAAACAGTCTTCGGGTCGGGTCGTTTCTATTATTTTACTGCACGGCGTTCGAATCCCGCTTAACGGGGCCATTCGCCTTTGGAAACCTAAACGAATATCCTATAATCCGGATTCAGACCACCATAGCAATAATAGCAATACGAATTATAGTCGTCGATCGAAAAGAGACAAAAAGTCCGACCCGCATACAACCGGAACAATAAAATCGGTTAGTTCCAAACCCATAAAGTATAATACAGTATAATAATTCTTCACCTTTGTTTTAAAAGGGCCAATCTAGCTTATCCGAAACTTCCGCGCAAATCAGATATAAATTGCTCTATAATGCTCCGCGTTATACAAAACGCTCCATATTACATTTTTTTTTTATCGTACTATAATATATATTCTTTATTTATTTTGTTCTGGGAGATTTTGTAAAGGGTGTTTTAATTTACATGTTTAGTGGTCTAACTCTTTGCCATAAATTGACATTGACCCTTTTACACCCAAGTTATAGAATTTAATTATCAGCGCGTTTGCCCTTTTTGAACCCGAGTTGGGCAACATTTTTTATTGGAAGATAATAAATAACGGATAATTTGATAAATAATAAAACATTTTTATTCGTTGATGACATTATTCTTAACTCAATAACTAATAAATTCTTGTGTAAACTTAACTTTGGGGGCGGGGGGAGGTTTTTCAAATTACATATCGTCATCAAATGATTTAGCCGGTAGGTACTAACCGGGCCCCATATTATGAACCGAGGCATATTATGATTGTACCATAAAAAAAATTTAACATTACTTGGACGATACGCTAATAAACTAAGTGGAAATACTTTATGTTACGATACGATCTAGGATTTGTCAGGAAGCAATTAGCATAATATATCGTTTTAGAGGCAATTGATTCAACTTGGAACTTTTGAATTTTATTAAACGGTTTTCAATGGTAATGTATCTTTTTTGTTTTTTGGAAATTCAAATGGAACTTATTTATTGGCCACGCATAGAGGAATATGTGCTGAATTTATTCATTCGTATAATTATTATTAGTTAGCGTTATTGTTTTTTTTTTCACATTTGTTTTATTTGTTATTATTGTCGATTATCACTAATGCACAATTTTATTGCACAGGCACTTGCCTACCGTCTTTTTGTCAAAACGTCACGTCCACTTTATCACAGTACCTGCACACTGTCCCCTACAAGAAAGAATACGTAATTATTAATTATATATATATATATTTGTTATCAACTTTAATATTGCAAATTAAAATAGACCGGCCACGTACGCTTGGTTTTTGTGATTTTTACAGTAAAACGGAACCCGTACAAAATCGGACATAATCGTTAACACGTTATTGAAACCTTACCAGTTTATCCGTAGCCTTCGTTTTATTTCGTCCGAAGCCAGCCAGAGTACACCTACTCGAAGGTTTATTATACCAAAAAAAAAAAAAAAAAAATGAAATGAAATTACCATAATAGTAACATGTTTTAAATTGTACGGTCTTAATCGATTCAGTGTAATACGACTGACTGACGTTTACGAGCGACCCTGAAATGATTGAGCTGTTACAGAAACCAAGCGAAACTCCGGTCCCTTTTAACGAGCTATTATAATAACTTCGATCGGCCAATGCATAAATACATAATAAAAACGTTATGAATACATAATTTTCCCAATGTATTAAGGACCCCAAAGCAATGATAGCCTTGGAGTCCGTAGTCAACGTCCGTTGCTACGAGCTGACGGCCCTGTACTTTTGCGCGTCGTTCGTGTCGAAGGGATGTGGCAACCGAAGAGTGAAACCTTGTCAATCGCTTTGTAAAGGTAAAAAAAAAAAAAATCTATTGGCTTCCAAATTATTAATTTGGACACATTTTTTTTTTTGTTTGTGTACACGTGTGACTCAACTCGGCTTAATTAAAATTGTTTATATTTTTTTTTTTTTATTAGAAACAATTCGTAGTTGCGGATTTTTTTTCAATATATTCGAAGCGTATTACGACCCTAAACAGTGTTTGCAGCTTCCGAATGACATAGATAATCCGAACGTCTTCTGTGTCGGCCACCGAGAAGTACAAAACGTAAAAAAAATGAAACAAAATGGACGTAAGTAAAATAATAGATTTTAATTAATGTATTTGCAATCAACGGTAAAATGCATGCATTACAAATGGTTTTGGTTTTCATTATTTATAAGTTTGTCTTACAATGATTCGCAACATATTTTTTTTTTGATCAGACACTTTTGTCGGATTGCAAGAACGTTCAGAAGACATGCCGCCTATTTATTAAGGAATATTGAGTGAACTGTAATAGAGAGATATAGCATAACCTATAGGTATACAAATAAATTAGGTCGGTAAGAAGGATTTTTTATGGGTAGTTGTTTTTATTTAGATTATCAAAGTGACTTCTAATAGATATAGTATTTTGTTTAAATCAAGATTACTGTTATGTAGAAATCCGATTATGAAAAATTGTAAAACGACTAATGGTGGTCGATTGCCAAACTTTTTTTTCGAATTCTGCTTAGAAAAAATATAGTCAAACTCGTTATCTTCCAACTGTTTTATTTTATATCTCTACGTTTATTATAGACTTCAAAAATTGTTCACTGTGGTTTTAGTTAGTGTATAGTTTCATCCTCTTAAACATTATAAAACAAATTTTTTAAGTACATTTTTTTTTTACCAGTTCATTAATATTTTTAAAACCTACGTAAACTTTTTATTAATAACTGCTTGAATAGTTATGAAATTTGTAAGAAGTTGGCAAAATTAAAAATTATCATATTAAAAAAAAAGTTACTTAAAACCTAACAGCTAAAAATATAAAAAAAACATGCTTTAGCCTACTGGCTCCTGAATAGTGATTATTTCTGATAATCTCCTTAATTATATGTTCTGGCCAAAACGTTTACATGACGACGATGGCGTTATATTAAACGTTATAAGTAGACACGCTACTTTCGTGACGCTATTGCGTGTCGCTATTTTGTGTCGTTTTCGAGCTGGGAGGCCAAGGCTAAAGCATGTTCCATGCTAAAACAGCACAATAAATTCAATTTTAACTCCACTTCTTTAGTGTACAATTTTTAATTTGTTATTTAGTGATTTATGATTTACAATTGAATATTGTAAAAGCACGAAATTTTCATATAAACCGAAAATACTACTTACAAACTACAGTAAGAATTAATAAAGACTTCGAGTCAAATGCTTTGATGCTGCTAAATATTATCGAAGCTTTTGAAGTAACTACTTTTAATTGGGCATATAATTTTGTATAAACAATTTCACTCCGATTTTAAATTTAACATTTAAAATAACAAAAAATTCCAAACTAATTACATTTTCCTTCTTATAATGGAATTTTATTATTATTTTTTTAATTGAACAAAAGCAATACAAAACATTAATGTAACAATACGTTTATCTTTAAAGAGTAAGTTTCTAAAAGGTTTAAATGTTTTATTAATTTATCGAACGAAAAAGTTATTCTGTTACTATAACTTCTATAAACTTACCAGAAATCTGTTAATCTAAAAATGATTGCAATGGAACAGGCATAAAATATTATAATATAAAATAATCATTTTAAATAAGATTTTTTTTAAGCCGGTTTAGAAGTATATAAAATAAACATTTCTATTATTTTTTAGTATTTACAATTATTTTATAATGATTTGTTTTATTTTCAAAAAAAAACACAATAGTAATATGGAAAATATTATTTTAAAAATGACTGAAAATACAACATGTCACATAATATTTTAACAATAATTTTTAATCGAGCATTTAAATTGAACTACAAAAGTAAACATTATATTTAATGTTTACTAATTACTTTAAATATATTACTGTAGGTTATCGTTGTTATTCAATCATCAGTTTATTAACATTTATTAATGTTTAAGATTCAATAAAATCACGACCATAATATTCAAAATAACATATTATCACTAATAGCTTGTTTAAGAAATTATTATTATATTTCAGTAGGTGTGAACTTGTTGTTTAATACAAATAACTGTAAACACATTAGTGTCTTTGAAGTTGTGTAAAAACACATTATAGGCTCTGATCGTTAATTAACATTTTTTTATAAATCATACTATAAATAATTATTCAGGACGTTTCTTTATTTATAGACATATTATATGTATTTGTAAATTTGGAATAAAAATTGAAATGCATTACGTGATAAATTATAATGTATAAAAACGAAATTTATACTTCATACATAAAATTATTTCTCTTTTTCAATATTATTCCGTACCACTTGCCCACTACTACTTAGACACCTCTACCACTCTATACTTATTCTTTTAATACTTTAAACTAAACAAATTTCTTAAGTCTTGTAATCTTTTTTTCTATCATCAATAAAACAGTGTCAGATAATGTTAATGTATGTATATCACGGTAGATTGGGAAATATCATAAATATTGCTTTTATTTAAAGACTGTTACTGCATTTTTGTCTCTGAAGTGATGTTTACTATGTTTTTTTTACTATAAATTTGAAAGCTAGTTTATGTATTGTATGAACTTCCCGTCTTCAATATAATATCACTTTATTACATTGCTTTTATACTCTATAATACCTTTTATCAGACTAGAATAATCAATTAATAGGTGTTGAAATTGCAAATAGGCGCCCACTTAATTTACCGTACACCCTATATCAGGAACTCCCAACTACAAAAATGTTAAAATATAATCGCAGACTCAGTATACTTACAGCGTATTTTATCACTCAACGTAGTGTAAACTGTAAAGACACATAATCCGGCTAAAACTCATACCTCATGTTTATATTTTATAGTAAAACTATAATTTAACTATTTAATGATAATAGCAAAGTACTGTTAAAACAGTTACACAGCTCTAATAAGGTATCGTTTTGTCTTATCTGAAAAAAAATGGCAGAATAAAATAATACGGTTCGTTCATGTGGCATTATGTCATGCAATACATAAAGAATTTTCTCAAATATGATTATAGAAAGGAAAATTGATTTATTATCAAGTGGTCTATCTAAAAACTGCAGTTTCAATCTTTTTATATTGTTCTTTACAGGGATAAAGTCCTAAAAGGCAATTCGATGGTATACATACCTTTTTTAACTTGTCCATTCGGGATTTTCTCATTTTCATCGAAATACATTTTATAATTTAAGTATGTTTACAGATTGTCTTGAAGGTTTCAAATGCGATAAAAGAAGATGTATTCCACTGGATTGGCGGTGTGATGGCCATTTTGATTGCGAAGACCACACCGACGAAATGAAATGTTCACAATGTCCCGGTAAGTATTTTTAATAAGTTCCGCATCTATCCAAAACCTAATCATTGAATTACCTAACTAAAAATAGGTTATCTTATGATATTTTTTAAGCCCCGTGAATGAATTATCCATTTAGATTTTGCATTTGTGTCTATTGTACTAGTTTTATAATATTATGTTATTTATTATAATAACTTGGTGGTGTATTATATTGAAAATCGATACGGTAAAAATATATTATACTAGATGCATTTGTTCGATTGTACTTCAAACGCGTTTTATGTTTAAGTGCGAAAGTCAACTTAAAGCAAACAAAAAATTCAATTTTCGTAGTACACATTGTCGTACTTAGCTACAGCGCGGGAAACTTTCAGGTAATTTTTTAATATTTCATTTCGTCGAGAGGAATATAACGTTAAATAAATGGCCTTCTTATCAAACTGGCAAAATGTTTATCGAAAACCCAAATCTCAAGAAAAGAACTTCTTTTACTGTTAGGGACAAACAATTCATAAGTGCTTTTCGTTTTCGTTGCCGGATAACTTACTTTCTCGCTTTGCGGTTTTCTTGGATAGATACCTTCACCGGTAATGCACACTGGTTTTTGACAGCTATGAAATATGTGAATAGGCTCCATTTGTCTACGTCCAACGCTAAATGGTACTGGAATGCTATATTTTATAAGAAATATTCCATTTCTCTGACGTGTGGCATTATCTTCAAACATTTTTGAGATTTTTATACTCAAAGTAAATATTATAGTCGGCTATATTAGTAATAAATATGCATCTTCGCATCGGATTCAATTTGAACCAATCTAAATGTATCTATACTATCTCTGGGAAAATGAATCGCACACCTACAACAGGACCGCCACAACCCAAAATGTATTGTTGTGAGAAAAATCTATATGAAGTTTAAAACTAAGATATTATAATATTTAAACGCATTTGAACTAAAAACTTGAATACTTTTTTAAATATTATAAAATACTCTTTAAAACCTAAAAAGTAAAAATTTAGTCTTATGGCATTTTACAATTTTTTAAGTAAATTTAAGATTGCCTTTTTAAGATGTGGCTTTACTGCATGTATAAATGAAGAGTAAATTGTCAAACGTTCTAAGTACCAAAGTATAAAAATTGAACTTTATAATTTGATTTGTATTTTATTCATTACCGGAAACAATTTTAACATATTTTTGAGTTTTAAATATGATTGTTTTTTTTTTATAAATAACTATTCTTTACTTGAAAAATTTACAAAATTGTTTCCGGTAATGAATAAAATACAAATCAAATTATAAAGTACAACTTTTATACTTTGGCACTTGGAACGTTTGACACTTTCACTCTTTAAATAGTTGTTAAGAACGCCATTAACTCAAATATGGCATTATTAAATTCAATATTGGCTGCAATGTCCACAAATTATGAAATCAAAACATTACACGAAAATTAGTTTTTATTTAACGTAAAAACGCTACAAATCGAAAGAGACAGTCTTGTATTTTGACTGCAGTGGTTTATTTAAATAAATTAAAAACGTGATACTACCATAAAGTAAATATGGCTCTGTTGCTTTAATAACTAGCTAAAAATTGAAGAAAAAAACCATACTGCCATATTATTTTTGGTGGCCAAATAAAAAATCAGATTTAACGTGGCATTCTTAATATATATAAACTATAATATAAACAAATTGGGCCTTGAAGGGTAAAGTGATTATATTGTCCTGACTTCTTTTAATCATTTGTGTTTCTTGATTAATTTGAAAACAATGTTTTTATTATATCCTTTAAATGTAGCTGTATACTTAATAATATTAGTTTTCATTTTAAAGTTTTAATCATAAAAATATGTACTAGTCGGAAAATTATACTGTTAAATGTTTCAATTTTGTACTGCCAAGTTTGGTTCGAGTTGTTTGGATTATACCTGAACGTGTGCGTTACTAATCTGTAGGTTTTTTATTGGATTTGGTTATTGAATCGTTTAAATAAGTCTAAAAAAGGTAATTTCCTTACTTTTTCTTTTCATACGTGAATTTAATTTAAGGGTATTGAAAATTGAATTTATCAATAAAGTTTGGCATGTTAAAATCTTCGGGTTGATATTACATACTACAAGAACATCATCTAAATATTTATTTTGTTGGGAATTTGGTAAACTTGTTTTTTACATACACAGGGTGACCACGAAAACACTCAACATTTTCAAAAAGGCAAAATAATATTAATTTTTCAAAAACCATTTTTTTTAACTTATGTAACATGTTTGTGTGTGTATGCCATTTATTGCCACCTCTGTACGAATTGCCGCCTTCAAATCATTCAAAGTGCAGGGTTTATGTTAAAAAACTTTCTCCTTGTGGCTTACACCCACAAACATAATATCAAATAAAATAATTTTTTTTTCTTTTCGAAAATTGCCGTAAAATAAATGGCATACACCCACAAACATGTTACATAAGTAAAAACAATTTTTTTTTGAAAAATTAATATTATTTTGCCTTTTTGAAAATGTAAAGTGTTTTCGTGGTCACCCAGTATTTCAAAATTGATCATAAATAACTCAGCTATGAAAGGCGACAAGGAATTGCCCATCTCTGTTCCTTCAGTTAGTTCAAATCACTTTTCTTGACTTTTAAAAACATTTTGTTTTTATTTTTGTGGATAGGGTCTTATTTAATAATAATGTAATCATGATTACTGATTACATTAAAAAATGAATTAATTAATCATAAAATTATCATTTCATCTTGCCATTTGTCAACGATTTATAATACTAATATATTTTAGTATGTAAGTAAGTATATTAAATATTATTCTAGTATTAAATGTCAACAACTAGACTAGCGTCTAGAGAGAAAAATGTAAGAGCGCGATATTAATTATCATTATCAAGATATATATCTTGATAATATATCATAAAACTGCGATCAACAGTGTTTTGTTAATAATGATTGAGCGGTTACAAACAGGATCGGTCAATTTAATCCTTCTACTCCAATAATAATTTATGAAGTTTACATTATTATAATCAGGTAAAGTGATTTTCGAACCAGTGGTGTCTAGAGAAGTGTTATACGTCATAGTTTAAGAAGTTTTCGTACAAAATTATAAATATTTAATAATATAGTAAATTAATAAACCTACAGTTCCAATTAATAGAGGCAACGCGTGCGGCAACGGCATCACGGCCAACCCTATTGTAGGATAAAGACAACAGATGTTGTTTTCTTCCCACGGTATAGCCGGTGGGATTTTTGGTTAGTGGCAGGTTCTTTTTTCGGACATGTCTAGAGAGACTATCCACTATTGGGTTTACTTTGCTTAGCTTAGGTTAACTGTCGACAGGAGCAATGCGAAAGCTGTCCTTCCCCGGAGTTATCCAAAGTAAAAAAAAAAGGTTATCTGTCAGATGCAACAACACTATTAACTAATTTATTTATTTTTATTTATTTATTTATTTATTGAGTTTACGCCAAAGGCTCAAGTACAGTAATTAAATTAATTATAGTGATAAATTAAATTACAAGATAGAAAAGAGAACATACATTATTACAGCATAAAAATAAACAATCAAACTTATACAAACAAGAAAAAATTAGAATATAAAGTGTTTTATAACAAAATTAATAATTTTTAAATAACAGTTATTATTTTAAGAAGCTTTTCAGTAATGCCGGACTATCGGGTTTAAAAAAATCAAAAGAAGTTAACTTATTACTCTCAATAGACATTCTATTTAGAGGAGTATTAAAGCCGAAAGTAGTTCTATGAGACGATATTGAAAAAGTTGGACATGAACGGGAGAAATATTGGGGAACATGAATTGAGACGAGACTTAAAAGTTCTGGACAAGAGATGAGACCATTTAATAGCTTGTACATAAAGTATACATCAATATTACTATTATTATTTATAATAATACTATTTATGATCATGATAAGATTCAAATAATACAAAATTAAATTATTTATAATTGAAATTAATTTTTCCATAATATGTTCAGGTGGTAAGCAATCCTACATTTAGCACTCTTTATAAAATAGAATTATAATTTTATTACGTTAAACATATGCTCAAGTAATGCTATTCAATATCAAGTTTAAGTTTTAAAATATTTCTTTTGTTATAAGTAGGTAATATTAATTACGTTTTTAAAGATGGTGTATTTATTTCTCAATATTTTCTTAATATCCATTTAACTATACGGTAAATAACCAATTAACATAACTTTATATACAAGCGGAGAACGCACAAAATGAATCGGAACCGAAAGTACAGTAATGTTAGATTTACAAAAAATTTAATTTAAAATATGAAAAAGTTATTTTAAAACTAGGGTTTGTTGAAAACGTTGACGGGTTGTTCACAAGTTTTGGAGTTTTTAACGTTCTTAATTGTAGATGAGTTAGGCCGGGAATAATTATAGTGGTGCAATGAAATATATATATTTTACATTTTTGCGCAACACTCCACCGCATTTATTTACTCCGTCATAATATTATCTCAAGTACAGTTTATAACTTTTTAACGATCAGTCAAAATTATCAAAAAAATGCTACTCTTTAAAATGGTAATTTTGTTGTTTTTTTTCAATTGTTTAACTAATTATTTTGATTAAACAAAGATCACAAAAAGTAAATATTTTTAGCCAATTGTTAAGGTAATGACATAGCATAATGAAAACTAATATATTATAATTTTTTTAAATATCGTAACGGAAATATTTAATCCAAATATAAATAAATTGTAAAAATGCAAAAAAGTTATGTGCCGTGACCAGGATTCGAACCTGGGTTATTGCGGCCACAACGCAATGTCCTAACCACTAGACGATCACGGCCTGCGGCGAAAGATCTAGAAAACGATCTCTTTATACGGTCAAAAAGTACATACATCATACATCGCATACCTAACCTGGGACATGCTGCATGCATATTTTGGCGTATAATCAAAATGAGCAATAAAGATGTGGTACTTACATACCTACATATTAATAATATGATTTATGAACGACTTAAACTCTGCGCGCGAAATCAAAATGGGATACATAATGATTTATGTCACCATCGTAAAATATTCTTGTAGATTTTTTTTACTAAACTACTTTTTACTAAGCCAATATATTTTTTATAGAATTCAAGTGATTATTAGTATCTAGGTATTTCAAAACAATCCGGTAGCTTATTACAAACTCGGTAGTTAATAATGAGTGTTAATTTTTTATGGCTGTTGTACATTAAGATATTTTGAAGCCAGAGTTCCCGTAGACATTATTGTTTTAAACCTAATTGATGCGAAAAAAAATAAAAAAAATAAATGGAAATTACCTAAAATTGACTGGAGAGCTGATAAGACTGATAACATTTTAATCGTCTAATAAGGCATAAAAAGTAACAAAGAAATGAGATAATGTGGAAATTATTGTATTCATTCAATAGAAAGAAAAGACGACATTATACATTAACTTTTTATATTTTCTGAAATAATCTGTATTAACTATTGAGACATTAAGTAGATCACTACAAAATTGAATTATTATGATACCAAAACGTGGATAGCTACGACGTATTAAGACAGATTTAAAGCTAAGAACGAAGACTTACAAAAAAATTAATTAAATATAAAAATCACTTAGAGAACTCTATTAGCAATAACATTTTAGAGTTTCAAATGTAATCAAATGTTAAGTAATGTGTTATTTTTTAAGAAATCAAGAATGAAGGCAATGTTTAACTATAAAAAATGTATACCTAACGTATCGTACTTAAAGGTTTAAAAGGGTGTTTAGTGTTTTGCTAGATTTTGAAAGGAAAGGTTGAATATTATGTGTAATTTAATATTATACTATACTCATGTTTTATAGGCGATAACATTTTCGCATTGTGCAATGATTATCTACCAGAGTAGACAGTTGGTACTTGAAGTAAATACACTTCATAAAATAATTTACAACAACGTCAGATTTAAAACTGGACGATTTAAAATCGTGCTATCCTTGTTAGGAATAAAAAAAAACATTTATTTTTATCAATTTATCGACTACATTAAACAATTGATGTTATGAAATAAAAACATTTAATTGATATTATCTGACAACTTAAAATTAATTTACATCTATCACGTTACGTGGACACAACCTCATCAATACTTATTATCTGTGTTTTGTTGATTATAGATCAGTTGTTTTGCGGTGCCGGTAAGTGCATTGCAACCGAACATATCTGCAACGGTGTGTCAGATTGCGAGTGGGGTCAAGACGAACGGAATTGTGGTAAAATTATAACTTATTTTAAATACTGATTTTATGGTCAGTTGGGCGTTATTGGTTTGAAAAAAATAATGTATTTTTCGAATATTTTTTTCGGTTATTTGTTCGAATAAACTACTGCTAATATATTATTCTAATAAATAGGTTATCTGTTTTTTATTTCAATTAATAAGTTACTCGATGTTTTGTTTAATTTTCGTTTTGGTTTTTTAATTAAATTTGGCCCAAATCTGTCTGTGGCTCGACATGACATACAATGTGTTTTGATTGCAGTGAGACTAAATGGCCAAATGGGAGAGAAAGGTGAAGGAGTATTGGAACTTTACACGCCAAACATAACTTCATGGCGACCCGCGTGCATTCAGAGTTGGGATTCAACGTTGTCGGCTACCATAATCTGCAACATTCTCGGATACAAGTGAGAATAACATAATCCAGTTTATTTATTTCAAGGGAAGTCATGTGGCCAACAGTTTCCTCTCACTGATTCTCTCTCTATATATATAAAAAAGTATTTATGGTGTCATAGGTCAATTATTAACAAATAATATGTTAACTTTATTGAATTTACTACTTATCACGTCAAATAGCCTTCCCGATTTCTGCTAATAGCGACTTTATTGGCTTGAACCTAACAAACTATAGTACTAGTAGTTCTACTCCTAATTTTTCTCATATATCAACAACTAATTATTAAAGAAATTAGCTTTTGGGAATTCCGAAAAATGTAGTGTATGGGCCGTAATTACAAATATTCCAAATGACAAATTAATTGCATATTTCCATTACAATGTAGACAACGAGCACGGTAAATGTTTTATCATTTTTTAACTTAAAATTTTTCCTGTTCGGTCATCGTATTCAAATAATTTAAATACAATTTAACCGGTAAAAACCGTAAAATATAAAACGTATAGTCTATTATAACACTGTCGTGGTATTAGTTGAAAAATGTAAGACATATTTAAAAAATCACTTTAAACATCAATTAATTCACACAGTTGGTCTAAATATATATTTATTATTGCACAGGGTATCGACTAGAAGCAATCTGGGATCAAACAACAAGCTTTTGGCTTCTGTCACATACAACCAATCTGCTGAGTATTACGACGAAAACAAGATGACCGTGTACAGGGAAGTAAGGGACTGTCCCGATTCGTTTTTGTATCCGTCGATAACGTTGACTTGTTCAAACTTTGGTAAGTTTTTACCGACCATACATAGTGATACAATATTTACACCACACTGTTGACTGTTTAGAGTGCGGAGTCAGGAGACGACCACAGACCATGTTTCGACAGAAAAGAATAGTGGGGGGGAAACCATCACTTCCCGGCGACTGGCCGTTCCTTGCAGCCATTCTCGGTGGACCTGATGAGATATTCTACTGTGCGGGTGTGTTGATATCAGAACAATGGGTTTTAACTGCGGCTCATTGTACCGGAAGGTAAGGGTTTTTTTTTTTAAACAAAAAATTAAAATGTAACAAAAGTGTAATTTAAAAAAAAGTACCCTTTATTTGGTTTTATTTAAAAGGCTTGTCCGGTAATTCGTGTTCGCTTTATCATTTTTTTTTTTTCAGTCGAAATACTTTGGACGACTTCTCCGAGTGGACTATCCAATTGGGCATGACTAGGAGACACTCGCACTCGTTTTTCGGGCGCAAGGTAAAAGTGGAAAAAATAATCAGGCATGAAAAATACAACAATGGACCCGTTCAACACGATCATGATATTGCAATTTTTAAGGTATATAGATACAACGTTTTTTTTTGTAACTGCTACTTGTGTAAAACTATGTTGTTCCAATTCAGCTATATTATCTACATTTAAAATTAAAATCTTCTATTGCATCAATAAACGATCGATCAAGATTCAAACTTCAAAATAAAACAATAATAATGTATAATTAAAGATGTTGTTAAACTTGTTGCACGATGGTAAAAATAATGGGATATTAAATTTTTATTTTGTTGCTTTTTATAATTTTCATAATGCTTTTGAATTAGTTTTCCTTAAATATCATTTTTACATAACGATATATTGTATTGTTTTTTAAAGCTAAAACCGTAAAGTTGAAATTTAGCTAATTAATAATTTGTTGTTTGCCGGTGAAAAATATAAAAATAAAAGATAATTTACTAATTTTTAGGTGGTTTATCTTTTATGTTTATTTTATATGTTATCTCTTGTTCTTACGGAGGACTCATTTTTTTTAAATTACCAAAAATAATAATAATGTAATGTAAAAAAACTGAAAAAAATGTTACTCAAACTGTGATTCAAATGCATACAAACAGAAGTTTTGAAACCCATGAAGGTCCGTGTAGGCTGTATAAAAATCTATATTAAAAACAAAGTTTTTAAAACCGTATTACTCATTCGTGTTAAGTCATGTTTTTAACACGCTTATTATTAGCTTCACTTGTATGTATGTATGTTTGTTGTTTGTATGTTTGTATGTAACTATGTAATTTGTTTGTATGTTTGTATGTAACTATGTAACTAAAAGAGATAGGCAACCGAACGTACATGCGTGTATTCATTGTTGTTTACCTGAAGTTTTCAAGTAATAGAGACACGTATGTACTAGAATTAAAAAAACACGATTTTAAAGCACATCGAACTAAAAAGTGTAAAATAAAAAAAATATAGTTAAAAAACACGCTTAAATAGTAAAGTAAACTAAAAAGTAGAAAATAATTTTCAATATAGAAATCAATCAATAAAAAATAAATAGTATTATTGTGAAAAAAGCGTGGGGTGCTACATATATCAGTTCTTGAAAAGCGCCCCACACTTTTTTCACAATAATACTATTTATTTTTTTTAATTGATTTCTATATTGAAAATTATTTTCTACTTTTTAGTTTATTTTACTATTTAAGCGTGTTTTTTAGTTTTTTAAACTATATTTTTTTTTAGCGGGCCTCTTAATGTTTCAACTTTTAAAATCATAAGTTATTATTTTTCAGAAATATTAGTTAAAGAATTTGCTTGTCTCAGTTATGTATACATGTGTAATATTTGCGTAACATATGAATTTATTTAAAATAAAATGTTTTATTAATTTTATCTTATTGTAGCTCAGCGAAAGATTAACATTTCACGAATTTTTGCTTCCCGTGTGCTTGCCTAAGCCGAATATGGTCTTGAAACCCAATATCAGCTGTACAGTTATTGGTTGGGGAAGAAGAAATGGTCTAGAAGGTATGATAAACTATTATGGTTAATGCAAATTATGTTAATATATATGTGTAGTAATTCAATGTACTAGCCTTTAATGTGGAAACTCTATTACTTGATAAATAAATATGACTAATAGATACCGAATAGATTAGATAAAATTAATTTTTACTATCCATTATACAATAAAACTAGATACAAACCACCCACATATTAAATCAAATATTCCAAATTGTGGTCAATGCTTAAAAAAAAATTGTTTTGTTATCTAATTTTGTTTTATTTACCCTAACCTCTAACCTAACGGGTAATTACATAAACGTTGATAAACACCAAAGACACTTGATATTTGCCAATAGTTACTTGAAATGTAATTTCAACGGGTAGAACAAATATTACGTACCTATTTTAATTATGTCCGTAGCACTCGTTCGCAACCACCTGCTGTTTACGGGTCCCTGATTCTATTTAAAAACTTACAAACTATACCCAAAGGGCCTAAAAAAAAAAAAGACAACTTCGACTCAATATAAACTTTGGACAGTTTAAACTTTCAAGTCTTGACGATTTAATACAATACAATATGGGTAGCAAAATTTCCAGAACGCTTGGATGATATCAAATTACACTTTTATAAAACAATTCAATACAGCTGTAGTTGGATTTTATTCAGACTTTAAAAAATCCTTAACCCAACTGCTTTAAAATAGTACGTTTAAATTGAAAAACTACACATATAGTTTCAACTTTCAACGTACAATTTTAATAAAATTCTATTTTTCCCAACTTTGTGTAGGACATTCTAGTTCCATAGTAGTTATTATAAATATATATGCGTTTTCATGAAAAATAATTGTTCATTTATAAATTATAAAATAGAACACTGAAGCTATTTTCGACGATATAATAAAAATAAATATTATTAATGTTATTCGTAGTTTATTGTTAATATATTTTTTATTCGTATTGATTGTTATGCTAGCTTAATATATTTTTAACATGTAGTGATACATTTTAAAGTAAAAAATCTGTTTTAAATTTCAAGAAAATGCTCTATGCAAATTAAAAAAAAGGGTTATTTTTATACTGGGTTTATTAGTGTAACCTACCTATTATATTATGAATTATATATATTACACTTTGACACAAACAAAAAATCAAAACATTTTCCACTCTGAATCGGGGTTAACTATTATTTTGCTCACATTTTTTTTTTTTATAACCCGAAATTAGTAACGTTCTAATTAAGTTAATGATGTTGGACGCTGAAAACAATAAAATACTAGAGTAAGCCTACGATTTACCGGGTTTTTTTGTCGATGTATATAATAAATCAATTTGGTAATTAAAAACAAAAAACAATTTATAAAAGGTTGACTGGCCAGTTGTTTTTTTTTCATCAATAATAAAGGATCTACATTCAAACGTCATTGTATTTAGTATGCCTTTGTAGTAAATAGATTTATATTGATTGTTAAAAAGTATTTGAGTTACAACAGCTGCTCTAAAACTCCTATTCAAATCCGGATTAATGTATTGAAATGTTTTTTCGAGCAATAATTTTTACTTGAGAAGAATTAATATAAAATGAATGATCACATGTTAGTCGAATTTGCATTTAATTTCCATTGTCTTCAAAATCTGAGTTTTTTTTAATTTTGATTATTCGCTTTGATTGGTTGTATATGGAGTACATTATGTACTCAATAAAAATGGACTGGTAACTATTATCATTTTAGTATTTAATCCAAGAGCTTAAGCTTAATTCTTATCTATTTACAGTTGAAGTGATGTCAGAGGTGGGCATTAATCAAATAAACAATTTATGAAATTATTTGAATAACTGTATGTGGTGTTATTTCAATTAAAACGTTATTCGATTTGTTTTATTTTCATTTCGTTACGAAACTACATTTGTGCAACTCCGGTCCACGTGAAATTAAAAACGAATATTATTTATTAGAAGAGTATATGTTTAGTAATTTTAGTCTATTTTATAGCGAAAATAATAACAAACGGTGCAATTAAAACAACGAAATCGTTTTCTAATACTTTGAATCGAACGTATCGAGTACGTTAACGGGACTTTGATGGTTTTTTTATTTTTATTTAGGCGCCGATTACGAACCAACGGTAAACGAAGTTCAAGTACCCGTTTTAGACAGAGATTTGTGCAACACTTGGCTAAAGCAAAAGGACGTGAACATAACCGAGGGAATGATATGCGCCGGTTACGAGCAAGGCGGAAAAGACGCTTGTCAGGTAACCATTTTCGTTTTAATATACAGTTTTAACTGAATAGTGTACGTTATCTGTATTTGGACTTGCAGGGCGACTCGGGAGGTCCTTTGCTTTGCCCGATGGACGGACACAAAGACCGGTGGTTCGTAGGCGGCATCGTCAGCTGGGGCGTAGAGTGTGCGACTCCAAGTCTTCCCGGGGTCTACGTCAACGTGCCCATGTACACACAATGGATTACCGACCACATTCAAGAAGATGTCACTATCAACGGTGCAGATATTGAACACAATCGAAGCACAGAATATTGAGTACCTCTACCTAATGCCGGTGGAACCGTAGATAAAAATCTCCATCAACCCCGTTAATTTCCAAACATATATCCATCGAGATACCCGGGCGCATATCATTGTTTAGCAATTGTGATATTCCGAAAACGACTCCTGAATTGCTTTGGCCTTTCATTAATTTTAACCTTTGCAACGAACGAACACGTGTTGATCGTTCTAGTCACAAAAACCCTGTTTCGGCTTACAAATTGGATGCTGTTTGATGAGTTCTATAGTGTCACCACGAGTGGTAGCTTTTTCTTTTATGTTCAATAACCGGAGGTGTTGTTTTTTTATTCGGTTAAAATATCAAAAGGTATAAAATATAAAAATCGTACAAAACACAAGCAAATGCGTTGCGCTTGAATGTTAGTTGTATGAAACAATAATAATATTTAAGTAACGATATTTTAAAATGACGCAGTTGCGCCAAAAGAGATGTACAATCATATAGTCCATCCGTCCATTTATATATATATATATATATATATATATACATATACATTTAAACTGATTACCCAATAGGTACTATTTGTTTAACAAAGTATAAAAAAAAATTAAAAACACCGACACATCAATAATTTATTCATAAATTCAGGTAATACAAGTTTTTAATGTGAATTATTAAAATTAAAGAAACACTTTATAAAAATACATTTATTTTTGAGAAAATAACATTATTTTCTAATAATTTTCGAATAAAACACTAGTTAAAAAGTTTACTTTTAAGTGGAAACTTTAAAAAAAAGTTATACGCCAATATTTCATATTTACTAATTGAAAAGCTTCAATTTTACCAGTACACAAGCCTAAACTTGTATTATTGAACGAAAAATGTCATTTTTTGTTTAACACCTATAAGATAATTAATTTATCTTTTGTACCGTACAAGTTGTACGTTAGTTGAAAATATTGCTTCCATATAGTTTGATCATTTTTGCTCATTAGTAGTAATATTTTAGGATCTTAATGATGGATCAGCACTACTAATGAAAGGCAACAGAGTGTAATATACAAGCGATATACAATCTAATTGTAAGCAGTCAGATTTATTGAAAACGTTTTTTGATCAGCGATCGGATCGCGACACTCCCAATAACGCCATGTTGGTATTTTATAGACAATAAATCAAATGCTTATAAGACAATAAAGTGAGATTTTTTACAAAGATTTTTAATGAAATAAAACAAATATATAAAACGTAGCGACTTCTGTTAACAAATAAAGTTAACAAAATTAAAATATGCTTAGGTTATTTTTGTAAAATACACCTTACGTGTTTAAAATTTTAAATATTCTATGCCAAGTGTACTTTATAGTTAAACAAAAATATAAGTTTTGTTTGGTGAGATACTTTTGCGAGGTGAAAGTATATAATATTTTTTAAGTTCGGCTTTATAGTTTTGTTGATTTCATAATATTTGACAGATATGTGGTTCAATGTGGTCAATTAGCCCATAAACCTCATTTCTTTCCCTCTTGCCAAATTTCTATCCGTCACTATTTTATTTATTTACTTCATACATTTCTAAGTCTCAATTTATAACGTCCCGCCATTATTTTTTGGTGACCACAATTTTGAAAACTCCCAAATCATCCTAATTCCTCTTATTTTTTATATTTCTGGGAGCAACTCTTAAACTTCTTATATTCATTTCTAATTCTTACTAACCTAGTTAGATACTCTCGCACTTCATCATAAGTTTTATCTACAGTAAACAAGTCTAATGAACCACAATCTAAATGTTGTATAACATCCTAATGTACGTTCGATCAAATATATATTATATAGACTCAGTTAATAGGTACATGTAATTTGAGTAAAATAAATTAGATTAGTGCCGTTACATGATGTAAATATTCTCCAAAAATATATTATATTATTGTTTAGCTCAAGCTTTTTACGTGATTAGCTTTAAAAATAATAAGTAATATGTGTTATTACAATATACTAGCTAATTGATTGTGTTTCGTATAGTCAATGTTGTGTATACAATTGTAGCGTTGACATTATGTTTGTAAAAAATATAAAACTAGAATATAGTTCTCAGTGTGATCAGGTATGAAACTATAAGTATTGTTTAAAAGATCATAGTTGTAAAAAATATATATAATGGAGATATGATTCTCGCGCGTTACCTATAAGAATATTGGATTAATATCTATTTTTCTAAAAGATTATACATAGTACCATATAGTGACTAAAAACTTACCAGTCACTATAAACACTATATCGTATGACAATGTTTGGAACAATGTGATATGAACTTATGATATGAAAATAGTAAAATAGGCTAGTGTTATAAAAGTAAACGTATAATGTTTATAAATAGGTAATCTCAAATTTTTTGACTTGTTGCAAATAAGGTCCTTTTTTCGAAAGAAAGTATCTGTACCGATAAAAATTTTAAGTATTGTCAAAGCTTTTTAAAATTGTTCGGTAATATATTGGATAATATACATTATAATATATAACTACCAAAAAGTAGAAAGCACTTGTATATTTAATGAAAATGTTGTAAAACTAGAAATAGAATAACAAATAAAATTGTCTTTTTTTTTTAAATACATTGGACATATAACTACAATGTACCTTACATGAAATTATACAAATAAATCTAATTGCAGAAAATGTCATAGTTACCATAAACAATAGTGTTCGCCAAATATGTAAATGTTTGTATACATACATTATTGTCAGCTATGCGATTAAGTTAAGTTATATTTTCTATATAAAATGAAAACTATGTTACCAAAATCATAGCGCTTAGCCAGTATATTTTTATTTTGAATATTCTGAATTGTCTGTATTGTATAAAGTGTTTTATATATACCGTTTATGTATCGACGGCTAGTATATAAGTAGAAGAAAACCAATATAAATAGGTACAAGTTATATTTATTTTAGCTATAGTTAACGAAAACATAGTATATTTTCGTCTTCCTTGAAACTATGCAAAGAGTGACAAAGAAAATAGTTTTTTAAACATATTTTAATCCTTGTTGATTTTGAAAAAACAAATTTTATGTTCCACAATTAAACACTAATAATATTTTCCACAATGTATACTATTGGCGGCTTGCTCACTCTACGTTGTCTTCTGCTACTAAAAATTGTCAAAATACATAAATAAACATTAGTATTTTAACCATGGCCATTTGTAAAAGGCCAACGATGTATAACATGTATGTATATGAGTATATATATTTATTTACGTTAGAATGTGCTATACAATATATTATTATAGAAAACAAGAAATACATACATATATATATAATTTGCTTACTGTTGTTCAATGTCCAGTGATGTATTGTGCCTCCTTTAAATGTTATAGATCATACTTTTAATAATTCAATAAGTGATAAAAAAAGTATCAAGATTTTGAGTTTTTTTCTTTCTCAATGTTTGACAAACTAATTTGCTCTATCGCAATACCTACTTAAATTGTTTTTAATTACTTTGTGCTTCGAAAACGAGGGTTAACGGTTCAACTAATGCAACAGTAACATATTAATAGTAGAAGCATATTATAGTAAGTAATACAATCACTTAATACTTCACTGTATGGGGTAAAAAAATAATTTTTATAATAAATGTGGCTAGTTGTTTAATATTTGTAGTTTTTTACAAATGTACTAAATCTTTTGTAGAAAAATTTGCCTGGTAATTCTAAGTCATTATCAATGCTGTAATATTGGACAGTCATATGAAGCTTTCAAAAATAATTAACGCCCTTTATTAAACCTCAAAATCTACCGTCGCGACGAAAACCATTTGTATTAATGACTAATAGCACGTTGTTTAGATCTATGAATCATGGATAAAACCATTGAGTATATATTCTCATTACATTATGTACTCAATGATAATACCCCCGGAGTATAAAGTGTAAACTAGAGGGCGATCGTCTTCTAACCTCCGAGTCTCCAAGAATTTGGGTCTCTTGAGTTCGTAAGATCTATTATTCTGCATAATTTAACCAATGACGATTGCTTTCATGTAAATGGTGAGCTTATTTATATAATAGCCCAGGCGGATATTTTATCCCAGTCCACCTCGACCATTCCTATTTTAAAATACCTGATGACATGTAATTTATTCACACACAGTAACCTAAAAATTTTAAATATACATAATGTGGAACGCCATCCACATTTTACTATATAAACAAATTAAAAAATATTACTTATTATGTTCAGATATTTTGCCAGTACAGTCCAAACCAAGCACAAGTAAACCAGCAAAGTTAGAAAGTATTAAATTGAGGTGCTGTATTTACAAATAAGCATCAAAGCTTTAATTTGAAAGTGATTTTATCCGAGAGGACTAGTACAGTAGAGTATAGGCATAATGGAATCAAAGCAACAAGGGGACAATGAAGTCACAGGTCTACAGGAATTATTATACATAAAAATGAATAAAATCACTTTCAAATTTATATTATAAATATATTATGTAATATATTTGTTTAGTCCAAACAAAATGTGTTTTCTGCAAATTAATTTTTAACAAAATTGTGACATACCTATCACGTTACATAAATAATAAACGATTCAGATATGGAGTATGTTTGTTTGAATCTTCAAACTACTCGACGACTGAAAAGGGTAAAAATAATATCTTTTTCTTTTATCTAACATTTTTTTTATTATAACTGAATTACAAGAGCAACCATAATATTGATTAAGTGATATATTTTACTGTATTGCCGGTTATTGTATTGGTTAACAGTTGTACACTCATAACGATTTGAATAATATAATCAATTTTAACAATTAGTTTTAATACATTGCAGTAGACAATACTGCTCACGTTCTAAATTGCCAAGATTACACAGTTCACTTACTCATTAGGTTCTTAAATACATATACATATCTGCTCGGTTGTATGAAAATTGGTAAAACTAAACAAAACGATGGATAAAATAAAATCAATAAAACATACTTAGTTATCATTTGATGATATTGACTGACACCAATATCTGAATTTATTCAATTATTAATAGGCTACATTACGGTTAGACGTTGCACTTGTATGATTGGTGTGTTTGTGTGCAATAATAATATTATACTCTTTTCCAAACCACCTTTGAGGTAGAGTATCAGGCTCGTTTTTTTTTTGCGTGGCTTCCCCTCTTAGAACAGTTTTGCCGACAAACCAAACGTTTCACTTCCACGTCCGGTGTGTCGTTCAAAACGTCTAAGAAGGCCTAGTCCACGACTGAAACTAAATATTTAAATTAAATGTTAACGTTTATGATTTATGTTAATATTTGAATTCAATTAATAATGTTTACCTACCTATTTTTGGTAGTGTCGACCGTGATCGGTCCGAAGCAGAAATAAAATTATGGCATATGAAAAATTGCAAAGCGGTTGTATGGCGACAAAAAAAATTTCGCAAAAAAAATTAACAGCCGATTGAACTTGATAAGTACAGCTATTACTACACCATGTCTATGTTCTGTTCGCTCGTCCCTACCCGTTTTCGTTGCTTGCCTTAGCTGTTATTTCTCTTATGGTAAGGTTTTACATTTTT
This sequence comes from Adelges cooleyi, assembly GCF_023614345.1. Taxonomy (NCBI): domain Eukaryota; kingdom Metazoa; phylum Arthropoda; class Insecta; order Hemiptera; family Adelgidae; genus Adelges; species Adelges cooleyi. The sequence goes on from NW_026095751.1 coordinate 5,500,127, forward strand.
TTATTTTATTTGCACTCTATTCTAATTCTACCACTATGTCTAATTGATAGACAGCTAGCTTTTCCTTATCTTCCTGACCAGTTGTAGGCCACATTTCACATTATCACTGGTCTTGCTACCAGTCTGTATAACCGTTTTTTCGGTTACTTCCATAACAATTTGGATCCCATTAATCTCGAGAGTGATATATGTTGCTTATGTTGGCACCTAGATATATACTTAAAATCGTTTACTTCTGCTGTTTAATTTGTTCGACATTTATAAGAATAAAATTGACTTACCGTATTCAACAGAAACAATTACATTTCTCAACTCCAGATATATTGTCATGACATCAAATTGTTTCATTGTTTTCGAATGTTGACCATTTAATTTAATTTTCTTCAACCGAAAAACTTTGCTCGCCAAGCTAATTTCAAGTTACTTAAAAAAGTGTTATTCGTAATGTATAAATTATATATATATATTTTTAAATTACATATATTTCCCTAACCTTATAATATATATTTCAATTTTTTACCATCACACACTTTAGAAGTCTTTAGTAAAGGTAAGTTGTCCAAACGTTTAACACTAAATTGCCTTTTATTAGATGTAGAAGAATCCTGAAGTCTTGGTTATCTCTGTTGCTACTATAACATTTTCTTTATTGAGATTGCAAATCGGTTGCTTCATCGGTTGCTACCTCTGAAAACTAACAATTTATATATTAGTCAATACGCTTTTTGCTTAAACAACAACAAAAATTTAATTTTGTCAAATCTGTTATCTGTCGCTAAACCACTTCTTTTATTTTTCCCCAATCCAGCTAAAATATTTTTAAGAGTTATATTTGGTTAATATCATTTGATTTAGTGGTAGACACACTATATCTACTTACTACTCAAATACTTAATACATTTAGGCCGCTGTTGTATTTTACCGACTAATTAAATTGTTTTAAAAAGTATCTAGGTATACTTACATAATTAGAATTTTTACAACACGATGCCACAAATGGGTTCAACCGTGCTGTTACATTTGACTTTTATTACGCCTTGCTTGTAACGTTTGTTTGTAGTCTGTAGTCGTTATTGAAAACGTTACCACATTCCAATTTTGCATTTGAATTAATGCCAAAATATTTGGTTTATAATACACTTACCGGCGCATGGAGTCCGGTGGTTGCTCAAATGTATACTTACCATACTTGAATATTATTGCAATCGGCGAACAAGTTGAACTTTATAGGTACAGTTTTCCACATTAAGACGTTGCCCGTGTTTTACCGACGACCCACCATTGCGCCCCATCCCTTGAATGAATGCACACTGTTCTTTCCCTGGAGAAGCAAAGTAAACAAGTCAAAGGCCAATAAGTAACATTACAGTCACGCGTTTTGTCTTCGGCACGGGCTTGACAAAGCTCGGTGTATGCACTCTGTCTATTTTGTTCTTGCCTAGAGAAAAATCATGAACCAGTATATAGGAACATATGGATATGTCTTAAGATACAAAACAATGCACAAATAACACTTGGTCGATACGACGTGTCCATGTCAAAAATGAACTAAGTATAAATTGAAACAGCAGTTTTACTTATTTTCTACGCTCCGTGCAAGAACCGCGTTGAATCGCGACAATATTGTATTAGACAAACAGAACAATTATTCGAAAAACCTATAACACTATTTCATTACTAACCGCAGATATGTTTATTATGAATATAAAAGTAAACTGAACACAAGTATTTATCTGTATTGAGCGTCACGTAGCAACATTGCCCCGTCGTGGAAACCAGCAAATATCTTTGGTGTAACCGGCTCAAAAACATAATATAGTCGTGGTAAAAAGTTAGTAAAAAAAAAAAAAAATTGAAAATCGTAGATATTAAACGGTTTTGGCTTGAGGAAAAAAATATCATCCTTTTGACCGATTGTAATTAATATGTACAGATAATATTATGATATTATGTAATTATACAGTTTCTTAACTCCGCCCTATACAAATAAGTAACTCAGTTAAATCACACTGTTTATGACAATTGTGGAAGGTTCGGAGCAAAAACGAACAAAGTCCATCACAGTCGATTTCTAGTAATTGACTCCCAAATTGTTTTTCGCATAATCCACTCTGTGTAACAATGAACTAAGGACTTGGTTCACTATTAAACTTCAATCATTTCAAAAGTACCGAGCGAACGGTGGTTTTACAGTATGTTCATTCGACAATAATTGCCTCTTGTAATTTAATATCCGTTTTCAATTTTACTCAGCCAAAATAAATTTCAGTAAAAAAAAAAAATTAATTAAAACCTAAAAGTGGTACTTGAGGATCAAATCTTAATACTATCATTCTGCATAAATCTACATACAATTAAATGTTTTTTTTTTTTTGGTTTTTTCAAATTTTAACTGTGAAGAAGTAAACTTTTTCAACTTTTACTCCCCCAAAGTACCAACTAGATGAAATTTGTGACTTATAGAGTTACTACTCGAAGGAATTGGTCCAGTACTAAAAAAGTTACAGTGTATACAGACACAAAAAAGCCCACACCATGGTAAAACCAATGATTACCGTCCAAAATTCCAATAGCATCTCTGCTTTGCATCGAAGCTAAAAAGGGAATATTATAATTAATTAATATATATGTGTACATAATATAATATAATATGTGTTAGTCAGTTTTCTAATAATATTTTCCGCTTTTAAACATCTATTATGATATTAAAATCTATGATTAATTTTGGAGGCTACGCAAGTCAAAATCGAATACATATAAATATTGTTTATAAAAAGAGATAGTTAGAAGACAGTAAATTACTAATATCAAGATTTTAACTTGCCAACAATCTATTTAAACCTTAGAAATCTTCTGAAACAATTCTTTCGAAACAAAGTTTTCTTATATATACCTACGCATTTGACTGTCATGAAAAGCTAACATTTTAGTGCCTTTAGGAAAACCGACAAGTTTGATAACTTATTTTCGGAACTAAAACCTGTATGCATTGTACGTAAGAGTTCTCTTAAAGCTCCAAAAACTACTTTTAGATTTTTACGGGAAAACACTAGAAAATGTTTAAAACTGTCCTTAAACGAACAACTGACCAAATAAATATTAAGAAAACAATTCTAAGAACAACTGATAAATGTAAGTTCAGTTTTTATTTGATAACGAAATGTGTAGTGAAATACATAAAATGTAACTTGCTTTGTTTTGTACATTTATTTCTGGAAATCGGCAAATCAATTTGACTTGACAAATGCGTAAGTTGCTATCGTTAATTGTTTTCTACTAGTTAAATAGGATATTATTAATGTTTACTAATAAATTAATACCAGTATATCGGATGATCTATTTAACGTAAGAAGCTCATTTTGTTAAGAATTATTACAATTTTGTTGTTTTTCTTTTTGAGAACATTTTTATTTATGTTATTGTAAAATATTTTTTGAAATTGTTTGTTTTGAATAATTACTTAAAATGATAAACAGTTGAAAGGGTTTTAAGTTGAAGCAGATGTTATATCGCATAATTTTCTAATCTTAATTATGTAAAACAGAAACCCTTTTTTTTATTATACTATTTACTTAATACTTATTATATATACTTTTATTAATACTTATTTTTAGAGATATGTCTATTTAGGTTTTTAAAAATATTATTTTAGATAAAATTGCTCTTTTACCAGTTAAGTACAAGTCAAGCACTGAATATAATTATAAAAAAATAAAACTTGATTAGTTACATAGAATAATAGAAAAGTGTCTGCTAGATAATATATTTTCAATTTTAAGGAGGGCCAACTTGACAGGTTCCAGACCGTATAGACCAAATTTGGAATACTTACCACGTTTCTAGTAAGTTTCGAACTACTAATCATCGGGCTGACAGTTTGCAGTAAAACATTCAAAACTTAAAACGGACGGAACTTGTAGTGGAATGACGTGCGGTTGGTTTTAGTTTAGCTTCTTCGAGACAAGTGAGATATGAATGCAATAATAAGTAGGTAGTAAATAGGTGTGAAACTAAGAGATACGCGGTAGCTATCAGTTATGGCAACGAACAGTACTCTGAAATGTCAAGAATTCCATTGAAAATAATCTAAGAGGAAGGCAAATAGCTTACAGTGGTATACTAAAAGTTAGACTCCTTTAAAATGTATAATTTCAATCACTAGTGAAATGCTAACCATTGTCATTGGTACACAATTCCTACCGTATGCAAATTGATGTTCGAATTTCTAAACATCGCATTCAATCACAAATAATCAAACTGTAAGTAATTAGGTCTGATTTGTTAAAAAGAAAAAATATATCGGACATTTTAAAAAAATCACTAATAAAACGCTTTGATCAGTAGATAGCGAAAAGCGTGACAAAAATATCGTCGTAATTATTATATTATAGCCAATAAGTTTTTCATATTTTTGAGGTCCTTTAACTAAAAAAAAAAATTTACCAAGTACATAGCTTTTAATGCCACGACATGTTGAGCCATGACAATATAGAGCTATATTACTAACTCAACTTTGACACAATAACAAAACGTCGAGTTTATTAATCCCAAACAAGTGATTTAGTGTGTTAGTTGTTGACCACACTCCTGAGATGTTCACCGTGATACTGTAAACAGTAAGACACTGCGGTTTACAATAAATAAATAATAAAATATCGTATATTGCGTTTTTTTAACTTAAAAAATAAAATTAACTGTTTAGAATTTAAACATGCGGTCATTAGTACGAGTCAATAAAAAATATTATCGATTGGCAACTAGTTATCTATTGATTTAGGGTTCGGTATAGGATAATGGTGTCAAAATCTCAATTTCAAAATATAACTAGTTTAATTTTATTAATGCTAGCTGGCTTTGTAGGTAATCATTTTTTTTTCTCGGAATAATACAGTTTCTGTTTGCAACGTTTTCCACTATTTTATCTATCATTATTAGTCAACAATTAACTGTCCTATATGCATGTAGTAGTCACAGAGTCTTAAAATTTTTATGAAACTTTAACAAAAATACTTTGTCGGTTTCTTTGATACTGTAATTAATTACACTTTTTTACGGACGTTCTGTTTCACCAATTTATTAGGTATCTATGTTAACATTAGAGTGATTAGAGGAAGTATGTGACCAAAAGTCTCCCCTCATTGGTTCTGTATAAAAAAAAACCTGATAACATGATATGTAAGGTAATGTTTTTTTTCAAAGCATTAAAAAATAACACGCAATAAATATTAAGTGTAATACGTTTACGTTTAAATGCGTCATTACTAAGTTCGGAATTGGTTGTTTTAAATGCAGTTACAATAATTGTGCATCTTATAATTGATCATTACAACAATCAAATTAACATAATAAACAGTAGGTATATACTACAAACCGAAAAAAAACTATACACAATTTAAATTATAAGTGAACAGTGTGAAGTATTACCATATAAAATTTACTGAATGCTTGTTATTGCAAAGAAAAAATAACAAATCTAGTGTAAAGTTGAGTAAATGTAACTTAAAAGACAAGATATTCGTATGCAATTTCGATTTTTTTTTTTAAGTAGAGTGTAAAGGTATGTAGAAAAAAGATTACAAGGGAACGGTATAGGCACAAATAGAAATTAGGAATAGAGAGCTAAACCCAGTCTTATTATAAAAATCTTTTTAAAAAGGTTCATAATAAATGGGTTAAATGCCCCCCCTTATTGCGCGTACCGCTTATGAGTTGTTAACAAAAATACTTAGAATGGTCAATAAATAAAACTTTCAATGTCACAGAAGGATTTTTATTGGAAAACGACTTGAAACTATTACCAACTATGATAATAACAACAGATTAAAATAATGCAGTTATACAATGGACGGTAAAAAAACACATGGATCCACTGAGTGCCAACGCACTCATTACCTACCACATACTAGTATATATCTAATTACGAAATCACTGCCATTGAATTATTATTATACTTAATTCGATAATTATTGACGGAAAATCATCGTTTAAAAACCAAAGCGCAGACAGTTACCTTGCCAGTGTTGTTTTGTTGTAAGCCGTTCGATGGATCGCGTAGAAAATGAAATCGGTTACAATTTACTCGTTGTCGTTTTGCCTTTTGGCGTACCCGAACATGTCTCTAGGACATTTGCGTAAGTTCTCGCAGGTATTTCGGCGAAATAGTAGTTATTGTCCAATAAACATTATGTGATATTTAATCCCCGTGTACATATTATAATGTAATAGCTAGTTACGTGTCGCCCTGCAAGAAGAGTTCAGCCGATTTGAACCAATGCATCATCAACGCGTGGGAAGCTCTCAGACCCCACGTGGGAGAAGGTACAATATAATACTATCCATGCATTTATTTTCCATTAGAGTAGAGTTAATAACGATCCGAGTTTAGTATTATTATTATTCGCCGTTTTGTAGCTGGTGGGCGCCTAAAAGTTTTCAATAAATCTACCCATCTCGTGTAATTTATTTCTATTATTTTGCAATCTACTACTTTTGCGTCCGTTTCTCTTATAGGCATTCCCAGACTCAAAATACCTCCTTTAGAGCCCTTCTCGCTGCCGAGGCTAGCCGTGAACCGGTCGTCGGATACGCTGTACTTAAAAGCAATACTGATGCCTCTGATCATTTCCGGAGCAACGAATGTAATAGTGTCCAAACTAAAGTAAGCCGAAAAGACAATATTACTACTAATCTACTAAAACATCACGATACGATTGTTTTTGCAATTCCTCAAATAAATACATGATATAGGATCACGTAGTAAACAATTGTAGTGGTACAAACCAAAAGGATTCAAGTGAAAAAGAATTTCAAAACCACATTTTTGATCATCAAATATTTGGTCAATGAAAACTTTTACTATCTGTGTTTGTCTTACGACTTTTAATTTTTTTTTTTTTTTTAATGAGGTATTGAAAATACTAATTATAACATCGTTCATATAAACACAATATTATAGTTCTAATTTTTATTTCTGTAAAATTGTATAAAAATGACATCTTTATTTTTTCATTATAATTAACGTCCATTCGATATTATCAAATATTTTTGCTAAAGTATTTAACCAACTGATTATTGTGTTTAACAGCTGAAAAAAAACAAAAGTCCACCATATTATGATAGTCTCATATTAAAACATACTTTAACGTGAGTATTAATTGGCAACAAAACAGTATAAACAAACATAATGACATGTCAACTTTGGCCGTATTACATAAACGTGTTAAGGCTTATAGCAATACTTGTAATATAATTATTATTGGTTGTTATTCAGTGTGGACCTTTCGGATTTGTCAGGGTCGGTGAGTATGGAGTTTGCAAATTTGAACGTGACCACTTTATACGATTTGGATGCAGTTCTGATGCAGTCGATGCCAATGAAAGGGGAAGGAACATGTAATGCGACTATAAGTAAGAATATTCTAAAGTTACAATTTTGTTTTTAGTTCTGACTAATCGGATCCGTCCGCGATAATATATGAATGTCACATAAATCTTTGTATACTGTTCAGTAATACCATTTTAATACACTTTGGAAATTTTATTAAATGAGAAATTTAGTGAAATGGACTAGGTTAGTTGTAACAGACAACTAACAATGACTTCCGGTGTTTAACGTTAATGCAAGCCAATGTAATTTTTCAGGCGATCTAAAAGTGAATATAACTGGCAAAGCAGGATTGACGCCAAAAGACGAAAACGGCAACAGTTACTTGAAGTTGGCTCAAGTGAAATTGAAAGTTTCTATTGGCGATGCGAAAGGGCGATTGGAAGATAACGGCAAAGACGAAAATATGTTAAGTAAGTAGTTTAAAAACTTAAGTGAAACTTTATTATAATATATATATTTTTTTTAATTGTATGTCCACAAAGCCGAAGCCGCTAATCAGTTTTACGGCGACAACCGGCGTGACATGTTGGAAATGTTTACACCAATCGTCGAAGAGATAGGTGAAACGCTCGTAATCGATCTGGGCGATCAAGTGCTTTCCGCAGTACCGTTCGAGCAAATGTTTATTAATTAATTAAAAAGCATTACGATAAAAAAAAATAATTTATATATCATTCATAATAGTAAATACCATAGTTAAATATTATGTTGTCCGCTTGGATAAAAGAATTACAATAATCAAAACTATTAAACGTTTTGCTTAGTATAATATTTTTGAAAATAAATAATATTTGTTAAAGGCTATGTTGAAAAAAAAACTACATAATATGTACTAACGGTAATAACGCAAAAATCAACATTGGATAACATTGTCAAAATTCAAACATCCGTCATCAGGAATGAGAAATGTTTTGAAAAAAAATTACTATTTTACTGTGTTAGGTGTTTGTAGACAAATAGGTACTTACATAAAGTTATATTTATTATAGTTATTCATGTTCTGGTCAATATGTACAACAGAAACATATTTCCAGCAGGTCTAATATAAAAGTGGTATAAGCCCAATTAGAGTGCCTAATTTAAAGTGCTGTAAAATCTATATTTTAATTTACAATTGTTTTTGTATTCTTGCTCTCAAATAAACGAGACAACCCTTTTACATTTGTTTACAGAACATTAATTTTATTAATTGTTATTTAGGTTTTTACCATCAATAATATTGATAAGATTAGAAAATTAAGATTTACGTATATCGAAAAAAAAAATATTACAATTTAATTTCTGATTATACCTTTGTTGTTTTTAATATCGATTTTGGTTACATTTGATTGTTATTTATTTATATATATATGAAGTTATACATGTCATTTTGTATTTACAAGTATTTAGTTTTAAAATTTTAACTTTTATAATAGGTACATGGGTCGTTGTTTTTCAATGGAGTACTTACTCCAATTCTAAAACACAACCAGCTAGTGGCAACGAAAATAAAATAATATAATTAAAGTTACAAGTGTTGTGCGTAGTGAAAGGCAAATAATGACTTAGTCTCAGTTTACAAGTAAACTTGTATTTACAAGTCCAATAGCTTACAGTGGAACATGTTTTTAATAGTCTACTTTTCCGTACTAAGCTTATAAAACTGCATTCGACGTAAATCTAAATTTTTCAAATTTTGAGGGCGAAAACGTTACCAATTGGGGCACATACCGCACGTTGCTTCAAAATCGAATCTCAAAAATTCACCATTTCTCGTGTAAATTTTGCTTTGCACTTCGACTCTTAATTTGATACGATTCAAATAAGACGTGCCAATAGTGAAGTTTGTCTTTCGTTCGACGGAATTCGTTTAGCATATTATATTATATTATCATAGAGAACGGGTTCCGGTGAAGGTAAAAAAACGAAATAAAAAAACACCGCGACTGACGCATATATTTTATCGTTCATGTTAATGCCGGGTGTTTATTTATTTATTTTTATGAAACCGACCGTGTCGCCTTTTCTTTCCGTCGTCCCTTGGTCGGCTCGTGTTGTGTTTTACCTTTTTGCGGTATTCGCTGTAAAACGACACGACCGGCGGGGAGGGCACACCGCTAGGGCGGGGGGGATAGGATGAAAATAATATTTTTTACGGTCCTTGCTCCTCCATATTATCTACAGTGCCTGCCGTCTGTGCCGGAATAATAAAATGTGAAAATATAGCAGTCGGACGAGTGAAAAAACACGAGTAAAACAACAACAACAAATAATAATAATAATATACTTATACATAATAATATGTAGAGGTGTGGGTTTTTATCGACAAACGTTTTACGAGTCCTCTTGGGCCCCCGGGTTAATGACGTTTTGAATTATTGAACCGTAAGAAGCACATTGGCGAATGTGCAACAGCCGTTTGACGTTTAAGGAGACCAAAAGACATCTGAAACATCATCATTTACCTGTTCAAAACACCCACGCCCGTTTTGCGATATGCTACTACTAATTCGATGTATCACGTTTTTATCAAAGTTGAGCGAAGTTACTTAAAATCATTAACTATAGTTTGAGTAAGGTTCGTTTTAAAAGAAACAACTCCGTTGAAACCAAAGATGAATAAAGTTACTTATTTGCTAATATGACCTAAATATTTTTTTGTACCTCATAACATATATTGCTAAAGATGTATATTAAAATCTTTTGAATAAGTAATAAACTTAACTAACAAAAGATTATAAAAGAAAATTTTTTTCAAAGATATCTATTTAATATTAAATGATCACGAGAATGCACTTAAGTCCGTTAGCTTATACTTCTTCGAATACAAACTTGTACTCTGATTTCAAAGAGAATTATTAATAAGTTACATAAATAAATAAACGCTACACTCGCCGATGAATTCGGTCCGACAGACTTCAATTAGACATAACTTATTTTATGTTTATCAATCATTCGTTACAAAGTTTGCATTACCGTTTGTTATTTTTACTCAATGTTTCTCATCTAGGTATTAGGTAACTGCTTTAATATTAAGTATTTATAAGCTTTAATAAATTGCAAGATATAAAATATACTGTGTTTGGGATCCTTTTCAACAAACAAGAAACTTAGTTTATTTTACGTTGGTTAATTTTTGTTATGCTTTCCTTCTTCTACGTGCACGGTTTGCATTTTTAGTTAAAACTCATTTTACACTTTTTTCAAGTATACTTGATACAAAAAAAAATTGACCCAATTCTTTTACAAATATTATTTATACATTATGATACCTTATCAAATTACAAAACTAATAAAATAAATGTTACAATAATATTTTGTGATTATTAAAATTTAAGAGTTGAAAATCAATTATTTCTTACATAAAAAAATATGTACAATACTTTTACTTTGTATTAAAAATTGTACACAAATTATTTAATTTTCTAAAGTGAAATTTTGAAGTGTTATCAAAGTGAATTTAGCTTATTTCAATAATCGGCCTACACTATATACTAACCAAAGTAGCTGGCTACTATGGGTCAGAAATCATACCCGAAAGGTACTCAATTGGGCTAACAATTTTACAAGTTCACCTCATCCCCTTCAAAATAGAAAAAAAAAATACAAATTTTATTGCAAAAATGAAATACTGTATAAATGTATAAAGATATTAACTTCCAATATATATTTAATACAAAATCAAGTTAAAAAAATAAAAATTAGTCCATCTGTTTAACTTTTATATCTATTCTTCATACAGAAAAATATATAACAAAAGTTATAGCACATATGAATGTATTTTGTAAATGAATTTTCAATATATTGTGGTTTTGTAATAAGCTATTAAGTATTTACGGCTGTTATTTATATGTTTATTTTGTGTGTATATAATGTATTTATATTTTATTATATTAGTTCTGAATGTCAAAATAATGTCTGAAATGTCGTTAATATAAAATAACGTCAGTTAATATTAAAAGTTGAAAGGATGGTATTGGAGTGGTTTATTTATAAGACACTCGTTTTTTCTTTAAATAATTGTAGTTTTGTAGATTGTTTGTTGGAAACATTTGGTTTATGCTATTTTACAATCTTATGAAATTACTAAATATTTACCTCTTTTGGTGTTGCCCAGAGTATTATCAGTACGATTAATATTAATTTAACAAGTTAATTCAATATAGTACATGTTACCGTTAAAGTTTTGCAGGTCGATAGAGCTGTGTGTAAGTATTTTAAACAACATACGACAAGGTATTTGATGTGATTCTTTCTTTCTTTCTTTTTTCGCACCCATATAACACCATTCGGCTTAAATAAATCGTCTGAAGTGTAAATGAATTTTCGCTTGTACAAACCCAAGTATAATGTGTACGGTGTACACAATACAAATACGTATACACGCGAGCAGACATTGGATGTCGTGAGAGGAAAAAGCACTCACAGTCGAGTTATGTTCGATCACACACTTCGTGCATCTTTTAACTCGGCCCTTTGCATAATATGGTTGTGCGCTCGTGCGAAGCATCCGGACGTGGAATGCTTGAAAATGTCAATAATCCTGATGCCAATGACCGAATCACACGGGCAAGGTGTGCACCTTCAAGTATAACTTAATAATAAAATTCTATTAAAGAGCAAAGCTTGTGCACTCTTGTCGCCACGCTCTCTCGGGGGTAGCAAACGATAGTCGACGTGAGACCGGGAATTGGCAACTGCTCGTTGTAAGCACACCTTCTCTAGAACGACCGTTTACTACAAAGAAATTGTTACCTTTCTCGTTCGTATGAGATCTAGTTGGAGCTAGTCCGGTCGGCAAGTGGGAAAACGTTCACTTAGAGGTGTTCACCATATGCATAAAAGAGGGACGGTAGTCTCCCCTAGACGGATACAATGATTTTATCGAATCAAATGCGATTTTCATAATTCATTAACGACGTTTTGGGTTTAGTGTAACCAACACTGCTGATTCACGCTATGCTGCGGTTATATATTAACGGTTTGGTAAATTTTAATGCCGGACACAGGTTCTCAATATCACACACAAAGGGTGCGAAAGAGGTCGCGAAGGTCTTGTGCATTGCATCGGGGTCCAGAGATAATTATATCGAACCACCTATTTAGGGTTTTGGGATTCTCGGGTATCAAAATTCGGTACTACTCATCAGTATTTGATGTCCGAGCAACCGTTAAATATCCCTTATATAACAAGGTAAACTCCGTAGTAAACGACCATCATAATAATAATGCATCACAACATTAACGTTTCAAGTAATATTCTTCTTGCGATTAGTCGGACCGGGACCGTATCGCGTAGTCTTCTTGTAATAACTGCTTAATTATATTATTATTATTATTATTACTATTAATACTATTACAATATATCCGCACACGATGATAACAAACCTGTACCACTCTTGTTGATATCCTCGCGACAACTTTTCGTGGAAAATATTCCGTGCCCGCAAATACCACACATGTGGCTAAAACTTATGTACCTTCTCGGAAGTTTCCCGACAGCCGCAAGTGTAACAAACCGGAGCACGCTCTTTTGGATTCCACTCATATTTTCATGAAACGTTAGCAATAATATACTTGACACGTGCGCGAAGGTGTTTACTGGTAAAAGTTTGTTAAAACAAAAACTTGGCCATTCATTTGTAATTTTATTAACACGCATATTGAATATGATTAAGCACAACAGTTTGGCTTCGACGCAGGGGTGGAAAAGGTAATATGTCGGTACTTTATTTATAGGGTCAAGTGAGGTGGCTGTAAACAAATGGCACAAAATATGTTATTGCCACTTTTTTAATAACAACGCAATCAATAAGTGTTCGAATTTAATAGAAACCGTTTAGCCGTAGGATATTATTGCTTTGTACAAATTTGGTGAATCTTGAATTGTTTTATTTATTGTGCCTATCAAAAAAAATTTCACTCTCTTTTACATTACTTGTTTACAATAATGGTTAATGTACCAGAGGCTATCTGGACCCTCAGCCACAAAAAACTTTTTGAAAATAAATACGTTTATTGGCTTACGATAAAATTTTCATATTTTTTAAATGTTAAATTTGAACTAATTATTACGTACTAGTGTTTAATTGCTCAATTAAACATTTTGTTTTTCTAAAATAATGATTTTGTTTTTAATTTACATATACCTATTACAACTTTCCGCTCATTTTACTGAAACGCCCTATTCAAATTTGGTATATGCAACTTATTCTACACGACGGCATATCAATTAGTATTGCACTCAACAAGTACAGTTCATTTTTACCAACATTTACAAATACAACTTTTTTATGATAAATGCACAGAACCATAACCATAAAAATACATCAGTTGGCATATTAAATTTTTATTTTTACGAACGACTGCAGTTGCCGTTTTATTTTCTAAGATAATATTTATTTTACACTATTGCTTTCCCAAGTTATCTGTAAAGTTATGAAAAAGCAATTGCATTTAAATTTGTAACCACTCAGTTTTCTGATACACTATATTTAAATTATATTGCATGTAATTTATAAATAAAATATTTGTGCATTAGTGTCTCATTAATTCGATCAATTGTATTGTAAAATCATACTAGATTTCATTAAAAATTTAATTTAATTTGAATAATTTGGGTATGAAAAAAAATCGAGTCATTATGAAATAACTTACAAGTGTGTACGGTATATACTATACATATTTTCATTCAAACATGTGATTTTGTCAAGTCATATAACTGTGTTTTTTGTTTATATTGTATTATTATTACAAGTGCAATAATTATTAATATTAATAAAATAATTGTAAAGTTGTACGATAATATTCATCGTTATAAACCGTAATGAAATATCTCAAACCGATTTTATTTGAAATAAAATATAGTTATAACAATTATTAAACACAACAAAGAATAATGTAATATTTATGAACATGTAAGTAAGTATAGTACGAACAAAGGCCGCTCGTTCCTAACAGCAAAGGGTAAATTATGTAAACGAGACAATGTGACCCGAATACTTTTCTACATTTCCAATCGTTTGATTAAAATAATATTTTATCAGAGCTCGTGTCACCTGAGAGCTCAGAAGTTTTTGCTTAAGTGACTTGAATTATTCAGTGTAGGCTTCGTTATTAGGATTGTTTACCGTTTTTGCACGAGTAACGTTATACTATCTATACTTAATGTTTGACTATTATTCTTTTGCAAGGTTGAAAAAACAACAGACCAAATTGCTCCTAAGTATAATATTTACTCACTCTTCTCTTATACACGAGTAGCGGTGTCGCTGTTAATGTAAAAACGGCACAAGGAAGTTTCCTTACTGCGAAAGAACTGTATAATAGTTAATTTTAAAAACACCAAAAAACCATTTTTGCCGGCCATATTTTTGTATTATAAATAACGCGATAATATATCGAAAATATTAAAGCCTAAAACTTGAAAGGCTAACGTTCAGTTTAACGAACGATTAATTATTTCCACACTTTGACGGGAATTTGTGGTTAGCCTTAAAAAAGACATTTCGAGGTTATTAAAATGGACGTGTATTATAAACCCATACCTACTTTGTACATAACAAGCCACTTAATTATGATTCAAAAACAATTAATATTAGCTGAATGTCACTCAAATTGAAAAGTTGTTACAGGAAAAGTCACCGCCAGGGTTTAACTTAGTCGGCTTTCACATTTCCGGCTATTTTATTTATTTATTAAGTTGTCAGTTGGCAACAAGTTTTTAATTAAATTCTCTAATCGATTTTTTTTCTTACAACCCTTAAAACAGTATTTCGATAAATGGAAAAAAATCTTATAAAAAAAACACCCAATTTTTCATATATTTTTCATCAACCCCTCTTTTTTTTCTTTTTAAATTATAATAAAAAACAATGTGTATTTCAACAGCACCTCGAGTAAATATGATTAAAGAACTTGTAAAGAAGTTTATTACTTTTAAGAGAAATGATTAACTCCTATTGCTATTATTTTAAACAAAAGTTATATTTATCAGCATAAAATGTCGTGAAAATCTACAGAATAAGCATATTCTTGTATTTTTGATTATTTACTACTTTATAAAGTAAGATAAAAAATAATACGTATATTATTTTGTAATCTTACATCGTTATCATAATGCTTTCTATAGTATAACTTCATGACTTGTACAATTATGAACAATTCAATTTGTATTTAATAAATATAAAATATACTTGTTGTCTATTATGATTTAATATCAAGTTTATTATTTAATTATAAAACAAATGAATGTCATCTCTTTTTAGTATAAAATAATTTATGTACTAAGATTTGTCTAAATTAAATAATAATAATAAGTAGTACGTTTTTAATCTTAGTGAGTCATCTACATTGTTGTCAAAGATCTGATCAAATTTAGAAAATGTCATCACACCGTAATGTTCGCCTATTTATAGGTTCAAACGAAAAACATTCTTTTAACTTTTTATGTTACAGTTATGATTGCATTCAAGATTGGTAAATGTCAAATTGGTTAAACCTTTCTCTCGGAATACTCTTAATAGTTTATTAGCTACAATAAAAGTAGTAACTGTATGTCTATGTTATACTTTATAGAATTCCTCGGAAGCCAAGTGGTTGGTGACGAAAAACGGGAATCTTATTCCGTCCCAGCTACGTTTCCTTTAAAGACAAGTTTAATTTCTAAGAAGTTTGGTGCCATAAAAGCCCACGTCGTTAAAACTTTTCATTTCACGAGAATTACATTTTTTTTTTATAGTTTATGAATAAAACAACAGCTACTTAACGACCTTTAAAACGTATGAGATATTTTAATATGGACAATTTTCAATGTTCATTTATTTATTGAAGGTGTAATTAATATTGATTTCCCCGCTACGTTTACTGTATTGTATTCAGAAATGGCCAGATTATTCAATTAAATAACGAATAACAATAAAAATAAATCGAACAACGCGTATCATTAATTGATAAATAAAAATATAATATTTCATTAGCATTATTTTGGTATTTTATCAAATCCAATAGCCATTAGATTGCGTTTTCATTTTCGTGCAAGTGTAGTAACGGTAACTTTAGGCGTCTATAGTTCCAAAACCAGCTAAAAGCAACGAATAATTTTCGTCAGATTGGTCATTTTGAATCCAACCAAGAATTTCCCAACACTGTTCGAGTTAGTTATATAATCTTTAATCGATACTCAATAATATTTTTACATACCATGTACTACAGTGTGGCCATTAGCAGAAGAAAAAGACACGTTTGGTTTATGAAACTAGACGCCTCATTTGTAGTTGTAATAAAACGAAATTGCACTCTCCGAGACGTAACACACGAGATGTTAGGAAATGAAACTTTCACTGTATTTTCAAAATCGGCGACAATTCACACGATATTGACCCGTATAATACAAATATATATATATATATATATACATACACAATACGTGTAAATAAATCACTAAAAACTCAAATTGGGCCCCGCGCTCGCCTCGGTTCCATATTATTGGCACGCCCCGTATCCGCTCTAATATTATCCTGACCTCCGGCATCATCCCCGCCGGGGTTAATTGATTAATGGTTTATTTGACAACAGCGTTTACGTCATTCTAATACTGTACATACATACTCTCCTTGCCGGTGTGCGACGTGTGTCCCCTCGAGGAAAAAAAAAACCCCAAAGGCGGTGTGGCGACGGTCGTCATCGTCGTCATTGTTCAAACAATAATCGGCCTTATTGCTCTTGTTGCTTCGCACAGAATAGGGTCTCGACCGAAAACCCCATACAACGCGTGTACACACATTATGATCTCCGGGAATCGCCTAAGCTAGCTACCGGCAAGCACCGATGCTGCTGTGTGTGTATGGCCGGGGTGAATCATTCGGTCGTTGCGTTGCTGCATAAAAAAAGAGGGTCGTCAAATGTGTTTTTCCGTCGGTCGAATAATAATAATATTAAAAACTTAATAACGTACGAAAAATAACAATGTCGACAGTGCGCGTAATCTGTATATTGTGATTATATTTACCGTGTAACATGCACAATACCGTTTTCACGGTTATTGGAGTTTTGTCATTTTTGCCCCAAGCGTTTTGCCCACGGACCCTAGCAATTATTATCACTGTTATTACAGTCGATAACAATTATTGCCAACGCGGGAGAACAAAAAAAAAAAAACACATCAACATTTAAACGATTTTCAATGCTCAAAGTTTATACACGATGACTGCGTACATTTACTGTATAGGCGGTAAACGACAAACGAGTGTCGAGGGAATTTTTCGGGATACAACAAAGATGGGGAAATGGAAATTTCATCACTGAATAATGGTTACGATTAATAATAAAGGTAATCATAATGCCAGTTAACCAGCAAACCGATCACAATACAGTGTTGGGTTGATCGTTACAAAATACTTTATTTTCAACAAGCCATACGCTGTAAACAATTTACCATTTTATTTAGTCCCACTACCGATTGATTAACTGGTTTTTTTCTTCTAATTTATACTGTAAAATCGTGTTATTTATGAATGCGTAAAAACTCTCACGATTTGAACTATTAGTGTCGCAAAAATAATAGTACACATATACTATAGTGGCGACAGTGAATATCGCTCTGAAGATTCGAAAATGATCAAACTAATCAAATAATTTATATTCCATATGTAACTGATTTAATAACTGGGCATCCCGTACTACGGGCACTTGGTTTTTGTAATTTTTAATAAAAACTGTTTTTTCTTATCTTAAAATGTCTAACTAATGTAATATCTCATACAAGAAGGGGCATATTATACACATGTAGACATATTTTGAAAAAAATTATTTTAAAAAAACCATGCAGCTTTATTCGATTTTTATATATTTGAATGACTGTTGCAGTGTTAATTTATGCTAGAAATAGATAACTACTAAAACACGCTAACAGTTTTTGTTCCTGTAAACTTGGTAGTTATACTCTGTTTTAATAAAACCCAAAAACTAATAGAATTTAGGAATATTTTCGTAAAGGGGTATGGTATGGTAATAAAATACTGGAATACAACTCAAAAAACATTATCCACTTTTTAATTAATTTTAGTTTTTACCTACTTGTCACTTGTGATACGTGTTTACGGATTTATGCAACGTGGGACATAACACTATAACAGTCCAGGATAAGTCCATAATGAGTCCAGGACTTCTGATCCAACACTACCTGTACAAGGTTCCTTTTGTGCGTTAAACGTTAAAATTACTTTCTAAACCTAGAAATCATCATCAAATGAACATAAACATGGACCAATTGTCCTTCGTGCATGAGATGATTCAAAGTTTTCATTTTTCATACTGTTATGTGTGACACTTTTCATAAAACTCGTAATAACTTTTTCAATTTTTCGTGTTTTTGTTTCACGTGATAAAAATGTGTTCTAATTTAGTTTATTGGTCTAACTAATTTTTGCCAAAAAATTAACATTATCTCATATTTTGATCCAAGGTACAGAAGATAGATAAGTTTTTCTTGAAAGTTTGTTCACCACTACTTCTGTTCACTCTATTTCAAACAGTAGCCAGACGCCATTGGGGAATTGCTACTTTTTAATACCTACTTAGTTATAGCGTCACGCTGTATAATTGAGAACTACAATGTATACAATTCGGGCGTCACACCTTTTCAAACACGCCTCCTCAAAGCTGGTATTGCACGTATCTCTTTAGTATATTATGCAGGGACACACCCAAGGTCTAATTTGTCGAGACATCCAAGCGGGTACAACGTTAACAGAAGCTAATATTGTGCATACACTAACATCTTATCTGATCGAAATTTGAATTAACGAAACAGCATAATATTATAATCATAATATTTCTCTTTTTACCAAACACATAAACAATTTTTATATTTTTCGTTCTGATAACGTTATTAAAATATATAATAATAATAAATAGTTAAAGAATAGAAAATATATGCATCATAATTAAATTGTAATTATTAGTTACGCTTGGCCTCGTGGGCGTTCATCAATCCTGAATAAATATGAAGACCTCTATACAATGCAAATATAAAGTCCCTTTTAACGAATTCAATTATTTATCATTATTTATTTTTAAGTGTCATATTTAGAAGTACATTTCAAGGTACTATTATGCGTTTTGTTTAAATAAAAAGCTTACTTTAGAACATTAAAGCCCGTTAAATGTAAAGACAAAAACTACTATACAAAACCACAAGTGATGCATATTTAGTAAAAAAAGGCTGTTAACTACGTTGTCGTGGGAAGAATGTTAAGATAGTTCAAGATAAAAGTAGTCATGCCGAATGGTGGGTAGTACATTAGTTCTAGGAATGACACGTCATGCCAGTGGAAATGATCAATAGACATGAGACTTAAAGTCTTGAGAACATAAAGCTATATAAAATAGAGATAACTTTGAATGGACGACATGCACAGTCTACTTCTAAACAAATTTTAGATTAAGAATGAAAAAAATTAAAACAAAGTGACTAAGTCGACGGTTTAACATAATTACAGTTGATTGAAAGTGGAATTACAAGTGTTTCCAAACAGAAAATATAAAATAACTACTCGTATTCTGTATATTATACTTCACGTTTGTTATTTTGAATAAATTATGAATTTGATTTTAAGAATTCAACAGCTTGGGTAACTAATACCGAAACAATAATCACAGAACATTCTTCGGGAGTTATTATTCGCAAAGATGTTTAAACAGTACGGTTTTTATAATTAATGTATCTTTATGGTGTGTTATAAATAATTTAACGTTTAAAGGTTATGCTTACAATAAGTTAAAAAGCGTTTTAGCGGTATCACATTATTATAATGCACGACCCAAACGTTTAATTTATTTGTGTTATTTATTACACTCCGAACGCTACTTATGAATATATTCCATTAATAGTAACTAATATTATTCATAACCATGTATAGAAATATTTCTAACATACATATTAGTAGTATCAATTATTTATCTGTTGTAAAAAAAAATATATACTCATCATGGGTACATACTGTAATAATATGTGTAGACAAAAATAGAATTTTCTGCTGACCCATGTCGTCTTTACCAATAAACTATATAATATATACGAATTAAACCAGTTATACCTGAATATATTTACCTAATTGCTTAAAGCCAAATATTTTTGTACAGTTAATGAGTGTTTTTTTTCAATAAATCAAATTGAGTATTGATGGTAATGCATAACATGAATGTTTCATCATTTTTGTGTTACTTGTATTATTTTGAAGGAATTCATTTTTAAGTTGTGTATAAATTAAATTTTAAACTCTTTAAAACAATTATTACTTATAGTAATCAAAATACTCTATTGCACACCGCCAATCGAAAGGGTAAATAACCAATATCGTCTTGATGGAAAAAAGGTTCAGTAACAAAGTGGATACCGAAGACATTTTTATTAATTAAACTTGGTCACTATTCAGTTTTCGAATTGTTTTTGGAATGTATTGGAGATGTATATATTGAATGTTAATAACTCCCCCCCTCAAAAAAAAAAGAGTAACTTGTGCATTCGAAATTATTGGAAGTTTATCTATTAAGATAATCATTGTTACACAAAATAAAACACTATCATTTTAGCATTGACGCATCACCAAAACTACAATTGACAACATATAATTGTCATAACTCATATTCCAATATAAAGGTATTAGTGTCAAAAGAAAGTAAATCGCTTATGATCATCTAAAAGAGTGCTCAGTTTTGCTGAATTAGCTTTTTTCATTTAATATTTGAAAAAACTTGAGATATATTTTGAACTATTTGAAGTACCAACAAATGGTTTATAAAACAATAATAGGTACTAGTTATTGGTTATTGATTTTGTGTTATTTATTATTTTACCTGTCGTTTATGACAAAAGCTCTCTCTTTAAAATCCAAACTACATAACATATTATTTCCTGAATTAAACATAAAATGTGATTTCCAATTGAGAAATGCTTAACATTATTTTTTTTATATTATATGACAATGATATTGTTATCTATATATATATATATATATATAAAATGAATATCTGTCTGTCTGTTTGTTTGTCCTTTATGCATTAGTACACCATTCATCCGATCGCCATAAAACTTTGGGATATTGTTGAGTACACTCCCGCGAACCTAACTGGCATAGTACTTTTCGAAAATTCCACTCTTAAGGATGGAACACGAACTTTGTATTTTAAATACGAAATGTAAATAAATTAAATGTTTGTAACCATGATAACTCAAAATACACACTTGGTTTGTAACCATGGTAATCACGGTACTCAAACAAATGGTAGGTGATGATTAAAGGAACAGGCCGATTCTATGTACCACGATTCTGGGCAAGCTTTTAACTATTGGAACTTATTTGTACTTCTGTAATAATGTAACTTTTATTTTCGAATAAAATTATTTTTTAAATATAAATTTTATTTTTATTATAATAGTTATGGATAACGCAGTAATATTTTGTTCAAGCTTTTTTTCATATACTATTTAGTTATTTTTTCAACTGGTAGATAACCAATTAAGTATACAATGAATTGATATAACATACACAAATGCAGAATAATAAACAAAAAAGATATGGTAAAATACAAAGAGTTAATTAACGTGCTTTACAAATTAAAATAAATTAAAGTGATTAATGTTATAGGTAGCAAGAAATAAAATATTTTAAAAACCCTTATCGACAAAAATTAATACACTTTAGCATCTACACGTATCCTTATAGCAATGTTGTCATCATGAATGCTCACAGCAGACTGAGACCCATGAGTGGCCAACAACCTCTTTTTATACATATACAGTGTAGCGTCATACCGAAAGTGATGACTTATCGTCAACACGCATATTTACCAATTTTAGTAAAATATAATGGTCTAAGTAAGTCCTAGTTTAACCATAGTTTATTGCAGTGAGACGAAATAAAAAAAATTGCTCGTAATTTTAACATTCATCAAAATGATATCCACTTTTCATTAAAAGAATTATTTCGGTAATAAAATATTTTCTTCTATTCATTTAAAACCGATTTGCAGGGCTACAAAATAAAAAAAAAAAGCTCGAAGCTCTAAAAGAGGACCATCCTATCTACGCGTGTTGAATACTAAAGAAAATTGTATCATGGATAGCAGTTAAATTAGTTGTGACTAAAAAAGTCAACTTCATTTGGCGATTACTTGTAAACTAGTAGTGAGAAATAATTAAGTTTTGGTTTTACAACGATTAAAATTGTATTTTATTATATATTAAGCTATTATTTTATTTCTGTTCCTTGAAGCCGCTTAACCGATTTCTGACTGTAGCAAGTGTTTAGATGACAAATCTTAATTGTAAAGTACTTAGGGTCAATAGTCGAAAAGTTCACCTATATCAATACCGAGATAAACGCCAAGCAATTTTTCGCTCACTTTTCTACTTTACATTACGGTACGCTATAAGTTTTTTTTTGAATAAAGTCGAATTAGTGTCAAATTTGTTGCTCGCGAAGTGATTTAAATACAAATTTATTCGAATAATAATTGCCAGCGAGTTAAGACCTTAATCAAAATATCTCAGGAGCTATACACAATGTTTAATTACTGCTATAGCGTAGTCACGTGCATAGCTTAATACTCCAAGTCATGTGCACACGTGTCGGTGTAATTATCGTTCATTTGTTTATTGTTATTAACAAATTCTACACACACGACATAATAATATACGACGTGGTCGCGCCCGTATAGAATATTAATGTCGCGTTCGACAAACGGCAAACCTGGATTTGTTTGCGCTCACAAAACACTCAACTGGTGAAGTCGGTTAAAAGTAAAAAAAAAAAAAAAAACAACAACCTTAAAGCCAAACGGACCTTCCACACCACCGCACCGGGTGTGGTGTATGTACAAATATTACCTATTATTTACCGACTCGACGAGGCAACACACCGCGCTGTTAAGGCGAACAAGCGTATCGGTAAGAAAAAAAGGCTCAGGGAGAGAGAGAGAGAGGATGATAAAATAACCAACACACACACACACATAGGTCCCGGTTAGCAAATTGGCACATGCCAATTTACTTATATGCATTTCACAATTTCCCACGTTCATCCGGTGTACGTTTTACGGCGGCAAACATCAAAAGCTCTCGTGAAAATTGAATACGTGCGACATTTTTTATTTATTTTGGTTGACTTTTTCTTATTTATTTATTTTTTTGCTTAGCCCTTCTCGCACGTATCACGCGAGCGTACCTGCACATGTATATTCCATTTGTTGTTCGCACTTTGAATAATACACGAAGAAATACCGCGCTTTTCCTCCTACTGTCTTTGAACGTCCTTCCTTGTATATTGGCACCATCGTCGCCGTACTCCATAATATTGTTATCGAGTCAACAACCTTGGGCGTCCTATATGTGAATTCGTCACTAACGCAGACGTTGAAAAGTAAGTCTATATTGTTATGTAAACGATACTCCAGATCAAAACAACGGTACTGGAAAATGTATTACTCTGTTCGCGTTTGTTGAAATAAAAATATTTTTACTTGACAAAAAAAATTGTAAAATTGTTTTTTACGTCGCGGTATAAAAATCTTGCTAATAGACAAAATTAACGCCTGTGAATTAGAGTTAATTATTGTAGTAATCTAAACGCTGATATCAATGCAGTTGTCTAACTATATATATATATATATATTATACTAAACTAAAGTATTCATAACTAACTTGGCCTAACAATGGGAAAAAAGACCATTATTTTGAAGAAATACTCGTTTGTTAAAAGAATAATTATTTTTTAAAAAAATCAGAATGTTTTAAAATATCGTTAACTTTAAACTTGGATACCTATTTTTTAAGATTTAACTTAATGGGAAAAAATAAGCCCGATAAAGTAGCTAGTTTTTTCTTTTTAATTTTTTTTTTTTTTAATTAGCTGGTCTCAAGGAGCCCTAGTGAAGTAGGTACTAAGTTCAATATTAAATAAATTCTAGTATTTTTGTTAATTTGTTTTAAAAGACGTTAATTTTTATTTTGTGTAAACATCTTGAAATATAACAAGTCAGAGTTATTATAAAATGACGTTATGGTTCAAATTAGATATATTATTATATGATGATGCGTTCTACCTTGGTATCGTTATAATATATTCTAATACCGATCAATGCTTATCAATGAGATTATTTTTTTATCTATATAATATCGCATGGCATTAGACTGTTACTACTGAGCAGTCTATGTCTACCTATAATACAGTAGATAGTATCTAACTGTTGTACACGGAATCATGGCGTAATATTAAGGTGGTTTCAATGATAAATGTGCGTTATAATTCAAATAAAACATTAATTATTATTCAAAAATCGAGTAAAAATACATTAAAAATGAAAATTGTTTTTCAAGATAAAACCCCTGTTAAAAAAAATAACTAATAACGTTTTAATGATTTATAAATAAATATACAAAAAATGACATACAATTTAAAAAGTTAAAAATCAGTTGGAGTTTGTATAGGTTTTTTTTAAAAATATTTAGGTACACAATCGTATAGTATGTGCATTATTATATTATAACGTTTATAACTGTCTATACAATCTACACTTACCTAAATGTTTAACATTAATTTGTCAAGTTTTTACATTGATGTAATTTATAAAATAGAAAACGTGCAGTTCGAATTTAACAGAAAAATATTGTTCGACGATCGGCTGCCGACAGTTGTAACGTCCACTCAAATCGCAATTCACACAACACAGTATTAAGTCAAGACACGCAAAAGAAGTGAGAGGAAAACTAAACACGTGCACGTCGAATCGACATAAAAAAAAACGAACCTTCTTCGAAAAACTTAAACACCAATTTGAAATATATTGACTTTGACGGTAGCAAAAAGTAAGAATTTCGTTTTCAACCGCAAAATCGACATGAATGACCAACGGCGCGCAATTTTCAATTGACCTTGACAGGATTTTCCACAATGAGCATTATAATACATTGTACATTGTACTATATAATATACAGGTACACAACTCCGAGATATAGACCATAAATTCCTTTGTCTGTCAAATTAACGACGGATCGATCGGCTGTATTGCTTTGTTAAGCTTTGTCATCTACCAACAATCAGACATTCAGGTTCTACGCATTTTCGTTCATAATATTATAATAGTTATATTTATTATTATTGAAGTTAAAGCTTCGATGAAAATTAGTCCGACTCCGGTACATAATATGGTATTTGGCTCGCAGTGTGGCAAATTGTATCTGATTAATGTTTTAATATGTATCATTAATCAGTAAAGTAATTGTATAACATAAATCCAAATAAGTATATATCTCAAATAATAAGATGTTCGTGATTCAATTATTATTGATTAATTTTTATACTCGATTATGGAGTTCAATCATTAAGTCATTAAGTAATAAACTGTGAGCATAAAAAAATGTATATATCAAACATTTCATTAAAAAAAAATATTAGTTATTTTAACTAAGTTTGGAGAACAGAATCGTAGTTTCAATAAACCTGATTATAAAAAAACATAAACAGGTTGAGTACGGTATTTTTAGAGACGCTATGTTCTGCAATGCATATCGCATTTTAATCAAAATTTAATATTTAGTTAAGAATTTATGAAGAACTAAAACTGAAGCGGGGTGGGGGGGGGTGAAGCTTCCCGTGTCTTAGGGTTTTGTGTAAAGTATTTTTAATCCATTTTCAATGGATTTTTGCTTATGGGTAGAAGAAACTCAATAGGTGATAAATATTTTTAAAAAAATTATACGTTAACTTCAGAGAAAATATACGAATGATGGCTGAGTGGGTCGTCGATCAATAGGATTTTAAATACCTACCAATTTTAATTTCTAAGTAATGTTAAACAACCTTACATTTCGAATATAGTTGGTGCAAACGACTATTTCATAATATTAGATATCAACATTGAACTAGTAAACCAAAGCTAGGTTGCGCATCGGTCAAACATACATTTTTAATTATTGGTAAAACGTTTTATAATAACTGTTTGATAATTATTGTCAAAGAGACACATTCCAATTTTTTTTAGTACCTAGCCCGGTTTTTATTTTTTTGTGTAGGTAACCTTTAATTGCATTATCCACTATAAACATTGAACAAATAGTTAGCGACCAGTAGCAGCTTAGCAAATAAAAAACATATTTTTAGGATCGTTTCAAGTACATACTGTACAAGATAATCGTTTATTTTTAATTTAGGCACCATTTACTCAAACAAACACTTGTGCATATTATGTAATAACACATTGGGATATCGTACCATTTTATTATTGTCCATACAAAGAACAAAACAAAAGTGTGTGCACATGGACCACGTGAAAAATTGCCTGTTCCTTTTCACATAAAAGTGTAATACAAATTGAACGTTGGACGTTGCTGTGGAAAATATCCACCCTTCGGTTAACCCGCGGTCTAATGACACCGTGTTTGTCTTTAAAAACGGTCGGGGGGTTCCGTGTGCAAGGAAACTAAAATTAATAGCCGTTAGGTAGGTCCGAAGTTGAACGATACGGCAGTTAACGGAAAAGGCCGTCTTTTCGGTATCTTTTAAAAACCCTTTCAACGTAATACCGTTAAGATAGACCGGATCGAATAAAAAAACAATTTATTTAAACGCCATATTAAAACAACGCGTTCACAGTAAATTAGTAATTAATGAATGACTATTGTATTTTATTTACTCGTTATGAGATAATACAATTTAATAATTGCGTTTTTTGACTGATATCTGATAACAATAGTTCTTATTCATAAAAAAAATATGTATATAAAAAAAAACAAAAATGACGCAGTGTCGTTATTTAATTTAACTATTCACAAGGAGATATGAGACATTGAGAAGGTGTGTATTAATAAAAACATGTGTCAGCGCAATACACACAAATAAAACACTTGTAATACGAATTATTCTTACAAATGACTATAAAGTTTATATCAACATTGGAAGTAGGAACAAAATAGATAAGATTGTTATGACTTGTTAAAACAATGAATTAACACCATTGAAAAATCGCCCATACACAAACAATTAAAATGTTTACCATTTCGTAATTGGAAATCCCATTCCACGTCTGGACTTAGTTAATTGATCAACTGCTAGGCTTCAAGTTTTCTAGCTTCTTTATTGAACTCTATAATAATTTTAAGAAAACACAATCTATCAAACAACACAAATCTATCAAAGTGAAAATCATTTCAGATTTTATAAGAAATAATTTTTGTACATAATATGTTTTGTGGTACATTCAAAGAATTCATTATCCCAAAATAGAATTATAAGTTTGCACACGGTCTTTTTTAATTACGTAAGTATACATATTTAATATTTAATTAATATTAATTCGTGTAAACACTAGGGAATTTTTATTTTTTTATGAATGTTTTTAACTTTATGAAGGGAAAAAAACTTGTTGTTAAAATTACGTTTGACCCTGGTGAATTGTCTAATTACCGTCGCTATTATAAAATGTAATCAAATTATAAATACAGAAAAACATTGCGTTGAGAGTATTTTTATAATGCCGGCTACAAAATTAAAATACATCGCATTGTAAAACACGTAGAATAATTATGGTCGTTTTATTTAGTCTTTGGAAGAATAAAATTAATTAAAACCCATTTTTACTATTAAACTGAACGAGTTTAGATGTGACGGTAGGGGGGGGGGGAAGCGGCAAGTTAATGATCATTTCAATTGTATATGTATAGGTGCTTATAAGCGATTAAGACTTCGGTAGTACTAGTACAGCTGCAATTCGCTTGATTATTATTCCTTCGGATTTTATTATTGTCTTATTTTATTTGTTGAAACTTGAAGCTATTTTCATTTAAGTGTCGTATCGCGTAGCACAGCTAAAAAAAATATACACCGGTCTGTGCTTCCCCAAGGCACAAGCCAGCTTTTATAACGATATTATTAGTGTTGAAAATTAAAAAATAATTTATCCGGTATTGGTCACGATTATTTTATATTGAAAAACCATCTTAAATCCTAGTATATTTAATAAAGTATAATCACTGGTCGTAAACCGTTTTTAAATAATCAGTTTTTGAGTTATAAGAATTAAAAATTGTTGGTAAGTAAAGATGTGTAGTACAACACCTAATCTATGACATTGCTTAACTTGTGCAGACCCACAAAAATGTCTGCTTTCACAGATGCGCTATGTTCGATTCAGGCTAGATTTAGGTGCGTTAATTTATCTAGTCGATGGCACGAATGGGTCGTTGTCGATGAGTGGTGCCCATCCAAAGAGACGGTGATAATTGTGCATCGTTTCGTGAAATGCTCGAAGAGTTTAAATACACATCCGCATTTGTACAATACTCAGACGCGATTAAGTGTTTGTGCTTCGGTCGTCGGGTTAAACACTCGAGTTCGAAATTATTGAACAAATAAATCTAGAGCAATACTAGTGACACATAAATATGGATGTGCAAATTACTCAAAAAATGTATTTAGCTATAAATGCCTATGTGACAAATACATTTTGGTTACATTATGGCAAACTATTGAAAACACAAAAGAAAATTACGATTTTTTTTTCCGCATGTTTCTTACAAATTTGGTGTCAGTTTAAAAAAAGACGCACACGAAAAAGTCTGAGACCCAATTCGAATTCTGCAAAAGAAAAAATGGTCTATACGATTTTGAATTCTAGTTTTATTTTATTCCAAACACAATGCCAATTTTTAAATTATTAAATTTATACTGTACACCACATTTGGACTTAGTTCAATAATTTGTTTTTACCTAAAAAAACAAAAATTTTACATGAGTTCCTGAAACTTTTTCTGAATACATCAAAGAAAGTAAATTTAAGAATTAGAAGCTTAATAAAACGTGTACTTTTTAGTGCGTTTGTTACTCTAGTGTTAATTGTCTTTATATTTCCCTAATCGTTTTTAAAACAATTTTTATCATCAAATCGAAAGCTTATGAATAAAAACCCATTTGTTAAAAACTGTTATATACACAATATTGTAGATAAGCTGTTAGCGGTCTACTTATACCTAATTATATTATGTTTTGAATTTTTCTGAACAATTCATATATTATTTAGTTTTAATAGTCGACTCGGAAGTACACACTTTAAAACGACGTTCAAATTCTGCAAACGCTTAATAAAAAGTCGACTCAGCTAGTTTTATATACTGCTTACGCACCTAAAACTACTTATGCTCATTAGATTTATAAAATATAGCTGTAACAAACATTAATTTTAAAAGTAAAACAATTAAGTACAGTCGTTCTAGCTGTATTTCACTAACGATAGTGCTTTATACGTATATGGTACATTTAGCCTATAAATTAAGTGGATTTTGCCACGGTTTATTATTTATACAAAAAAACTACTAATATTTTTTACTAATTTTATAATTGGTTCTAACACCTTAAATAAACAAAAATGAATTATGAATTATATAGTTAGTCGAACGCCTCTTCCAATTCACAGGTGTTGATGGTATCTACATAAAATATACAATACTCTCTCAATTGGCAAAAGCTATAGCTCAAAGAACATTTAACCGATTGAAACTAATACGGGAATAATTTTTTTTTCTAATGATTTAATTGTGAACATATTTATTATTTTCTCAAATAATATTTATAATATTTTTGTCTATCTTTTGGGTCTAAAAAAATGGCTTTGACTCATAGCAAAAATTATTTAAATTAAAAATAATACCTTGAAGGTTATTTCGGAGAATTTGTTTTAATGAATAATAAGCCTCGACAACAAAGACGATTGGCTAATGAGTTTACACAATTATTAATTTTTAAATATTATTTGAAGATAATACGCGTGTAAGAAAAAAAAATACAACAGAAAAGAAGAAATAACAACAATAAAATAATAGTTGTAATTTTATAATTGTTGTGTAGGTCTGTAGGAAAGCAAACAGGCTATTAAAAGCGTCTTGGTTAGGTGCAAGATTCAAGAAAAATATTTAGAGAAATTATTTGCGATGTTGTACTCGTTATCATCTTAATTGTATGACCGATAGTTAGCCAGAATGTGTTCGACTGGTAACTACATAATAATATGTAGGCTATTTAGAAGCTTATTCTTTGGACACTAGGTAGCTGCATGGGAAATAGTAACAAATTAACAATAAACCAACTTGTTAGTCTTCAATTTCCATCTGCGTTTCCGTGTAATCCAAATTTATCAGTTTTGGGTGGGTAGAATATTTGTGTGGGTATGAAGCGTGGATTTTTTCATTTTTTACACTTATCGTTTTCGTTTTAAAAATAACTCGCTTCAATCATTTTGGTTTTTCTTGAGCCACGCGCACCCTGTTGTCAATTGTCATACCTGAGCTGTACGGTAAACATATCGTACCCTGATAGTAGATTGACGCAACAGTCGGAGCGGGCAGCAACAGCAACAGCTAAACCGACCACTGACAAGGAACCGACGCGACGCCACGACATTTATTCGCATCATTCGCTACTAGGGTCTCATGTCCTGACGGTGCCCTAGCTGCCGGCTAGGAACACCTTCCACGCCGGCCGTGTTTGACCGTAATGTCCGTTTGGTTCCAGGCAAAGCCGTTGAAACACACCGTGTACCAGGAGACTAGCAGAACGCGCGCCTCTGACGATAGTTAAGTATTACTACAGCTACTGTTATAGTGTGTGTGTGTGTGCACTGTGTAGTGTGTCCAACGCACATTAGATCTAAAACACGAGATTTAGTCAGCGTCAGAAAAAAAATAATAATTAGTTAAAAAGAATTTGTTTTTATTTCATATTTTATGATTAAAAATCAAACCCACGGTATCTTTTTCAATTGGTAGCGAGTCTACGGATCAGAAATCGTACCTGAAAGATACTTTAAAGGGCCAAAAATGTAAAAAGTTCACCTCTTCTCCTTCAAAATCAAGAAAGATATCCGAAATATATACTTTTTTTATAAAAAAAAATAGTCGAATTACGTCCAAATTTCATTCATTAGACATTGTGCTGCCGATAGACGTTTACAAACCAAAAAATATTAAAAACCTTTGCCCCTCTAATGGGTGAAAATTTAGTTTGGGGCTTAAGGTCTGAAAATTAGACTAGGGGTAGATTTAAAATGTAACTCTATCCTATAGTCAATTTTTGTTGTTATTAAGAAAACCCAAAAAGGAGTAAATATTACACTTTGACCGAATCAACAACAATCAACAGGTATTTGAAAATATTTTCATCATATTATTGTTAATTACGATGTATTGGTAACACCGGCAACCAATTATTATAGACTGACGATCCAAACTTAATAAAAAAAAATATTTTTAAGCATTCTACTATCGTTACAGTGCTTTTATCGGTATTTGTATTTTTACCGTCTACAGATTCGCATCGAAGCATTTATAGAATGCCTTAATTTTAAGTTGAAAAGTATTGTACATTTTTTTGGGGTTTTTTTCTCGATTTTGAAAAGGTAAGGATGAACTTTCTAAATTTTTGGCTCAACAAATTACCATTCAGATACGATTTCTGATATATACGCTTGCTACACGAAGAAAACGGTTTAGCGGATTTTGAGATATTATCGTGGATCCAAATACAAAAAAATAAAAATACAATATCGAAAAACAAACTTTTTCAGTTTCGCATCGAAGCTAAAATAAAATTAAAAAAATAAAACAGTCCAAATATAAAAACAGCTTAAATGTATTAAACCATGTTTATAGTGTAAAAATGTTAAGCTGTTATTTTTTCCTTGTTATGCAATTTTTTAACCTATGCGAAATATTAATTAGCACAAGTCACAACCTTAGCATTCAAACACGTATTATAAATACTATTATTTAGCATTATTTTTAAGAATGAATACTCGGCGTTGGCCGTTGTCACATTGTCTTTTGTGCAATTCGTTGGAATAGAAAACTATTTTTGCTTAACACCGCTACATTCGGCATATTATCTCAATTTACCTATAACGTCTTCATAAAATCGTTTGTGTGTCGTGTGCTGTATGTATATTATTTCATGCATTAGCAAAACGTGTTCATACTATAATGATACATAGTAATATAGTAATCGACTATGTCGTTTATAATGTAACGCGTTGGCCGGTACATAATATAATAACAATCGGTCGTTAATTTGCCGCAATTTAATTTTAAAACTTTTAAACCCTCATATATAGTATAATAGTATGTACTTTGCCATGGGAAAGTTTGGGAGTATCCCTTTTGCTGCGGTGCGACGTCAGTATCGCAAAAGCCCCAAAGGAGGATCTTGCCCGTATAATGAGTGTTTACTTACCGCATCACCGGTGTTGAATTAGGGGAAGGTAGTTGGTTAGGTGTGTAATATGATATAGCAAGTGCGTTCTTTGCTCTAAGCTACTGATTTCCGTCTGCAGCACGACGTTTTGCTTTAAAATAACAGACAAGTGTATTATATTATATTATAATACCGTTGCATCGTCCAAACAAACGTCAAGATAATAGAACGTTGAAACTCTAGGTAGAAACCTCAAAAGCTTGAAAACGTCATAATAAGCTTATTAAACGTGCCTTTGATCCGTTGCGCTACACTGTACACAATATAAAGACATTTTCTGTTCAAACAGCTATAATGTTATTACTTAGTATTTATTATAACAACGGAGCTGTCTTTCACGAACGATTTCTCAATTTCATTATTTTTAATACTATACTCAAAGGTATTTTACAGTTTTTATGAATAAATCATTGTTTTCTTTAAACTCATAATACAGCTTAGTTACAATATTTAATATTTTATCATCTGCCAAATTTCTTACAAGGTGAATTAAAGTCTTTCTAACAAAGTACAGAGCTCAGAAATGATAAATTTTAAGCATATTTTTTTCATAAGAAATATTTAATCTATATGTTTGAAATATTAACTCAAGTTTAAGATATACATATACAGATTGTAAACAATTTCTTTTTTTTGAAAAATAAACATTTTTGTCGAAATTAGTTAGCTGTATGGTTTTTATGGTTAAACCGCTTTACCAAATTAAATGTGAAATTAACTTTGTGGGTCGCAACGCGTGTAATTTACTATTTGTTTTTACTTTTTATATACTTTGATTAAAACCGAAACTGATATGTGTTGATTTAGTGTGGACTAGGCTTAACACCTGTATTTCTATTGACGTAGTGCGATAGGATTACAGTTCACTGCCAATATATATATATATATATAGACTAATCAAGTTTGAAACCCCGGGAAGGGTTGCAATTACTTTCTCTAGACAGGCGCCTGTCCAGAGATAGAAACTGTCAATGACCGAGAGCTGAGTATGGACGACAGGTTAAGTGAGGTTCGACTATGAGGCTACTAATCTAATTGACTTTTACAGTATACGTTTCTGTAGTAAAATAATGTAAATAATAGTTTATAAATTATTATACTTACATATCTATTGCTAAGTATTTATAGATGCCCAAATATTAATTTTAAAAACAAGATAGAGTGTTGCGATTTTCAATGTCTAATGGAGTAATATATTATGTATTAAAAAAAAAAAATACCAGAAAGTTTCACTGACTAATAATTAAAACCTTTTCTAACCGTGACCACTAACCGGTATTTATAATTAATGCAATGTTTTATGTGTAAAAACTTCTTGTGTGCACACATAATTATGTAATATGTTATAGATAATATTTATTTCCCACCCAACTTCTTACAAGAAATTAGGAATGTTAATGAAGTCTCGTTTCTTGATGATATCGTTATAGTCATTTTTCTTCTCCGTTAGGTTACCAAATTATTAATGTCGTTGACATTAAAAAGTTACTATCTCAATACGAATCATTATTACTGTTATTAGAATATTCTTTAGTTGTGTAGTGGTAAATTCACTAAACTACTCTGTTAATAAATAAGTTTAAATTTTCTTATTTATTTTATAACATAGACAATTTTATAGTTAAACTTGGAGTTGGGTAAACTTTAGTTAAATATCGAACGACGTATTGAAATAAATAAATTATAGTTTCTTCAAATAATTTCCAGTCCACATTATTTGAATACAACTGTATTCGAGTGTGTAAGTGATTTAACAATGTAACATAACTTAAAACGGTGAAATTTAAAAATTACAAATAGCAAAACATTATTCGAATAATACTTTTAAAAAAAAAGGAATATCATTAACTTATTTTTATTCTTTCAATCGAATAATGTCCATCTCTGGTTGAGCTTTCAATAACAGAAAAATTTAAAAGCATCGCGCACCGTTCTTCTAATATAATGTTCTTACAATACAGTATTCTTTGTAAGAACCCAAAAAGTAGTATGTATGTATCTGTATCCTATTTGAAGTTTAAATTTACATTTTTACTATAGAGGTCCCATTCGGATAACTCTCAAGGGTCACGTCACGTGTGTTTTAAACTTCAAGACATTGGATAGTTACATTAGGGAATACCTTTTGTTTTTTTTTTACTTCGACATCTTACAAGTTCATCTATAATCTAGTTCGTAAATAAACTATTTTATAGCATTTAGGAAGTTCTTGTGCACATTTATTTTGCAAGCGCACGACTAGAAAACGTATTTTATAATCAACATTTTATTGAAAGTGTTTCAATTGAATTTTAAAGATTAAATATAAAATCGAAAATTATAATAATGTTAACTTATTTGTTCTGATAAAGTTGAATGATATCAAACAATTAATAGACTACTTAAATATTATATAATCGCAATGTCATAACCATTAAGCATTATTCAAAAATCAAATAAACCTAATACAAAATTAAATAATACAAGTTAAATTAAAGCATAATGTGTTACACAAACATATGTCATAATATAGTTATTAGTTAATGATAAACAGAGTTCAGAGTTGAGCATTATTCGATTGAAAATATAAATATACTAAATACCATTAAATAATTAAAATTGTGTCCAATAACTTTATTCGAATAATGTTATTTGTAATTTATTTGAATACAGATTTATAATTAATTATAATAACCATTTATTCGTATAATGTATAATGTCATTTGAAAATTATCTAATAAAATATTATCTTATCTACTAGTTACTTTTTATTTCAGTTAAAATGATTTTCTAGCTTCGGTGCAGAGCATTTTAGTTTTTATTCGTTATTTAATTAAATTTTGCACAACACTCATGACAAATATACAAATATAGGGGAAAACAATTTAATTATATTATAATGAAATGAGGCGAAAATATGGAAAAGCAATTGTGTTTTTATTAATAATAATAATTATACCTAGTAGTGTTTTGTTTAACTGTAAAACAACATCGCTAAGTTTAAATTTAAATTTAAATTTAAAATTATTGATTATTGTATTTCAAAAATGATAGCACCCTCTACTATAATCTTAATAGTTGTTTGTACACAACTTAGTAGGTATAAGAAGAATATATAAATTATAACCTAATTTATTATAATACCAGATATGAGCATTGCTCAGTTTTTATTTGTATCATCTCGATTGTATTTTTTATTACATTAAATAATATGGTAATGCCATTGTAATTATGCTGGAATAACTAAATAAACGTACACAAATAAAAATGTAGTCAAATATTGCCTGTATTTTGCCCATAAATAAGTAGTCATTTCCAATCGAATTTTTGGAAGGTGCGGCGTCATCTTAATAATCTTATTTATAAGAGAGTATTTGAGTAATAATGCAAAACCAATGTAGCCCAAATGTTTGATACATTTATTTTTCACTATTTTCGACGGATTCGTTTTCTCCTAGCGGTAAACAAATTATGTTAATAAAAAATCAAATAGGTAGGCATTGTGAAAAGTGAGAAAATTGTGCACATGAAACATTTCATACCCAGTAAAATTGCTGCCGACATTGGTACCAGACCGCACAAAGGGATCGCAGCGTGCCGATATTGGTGAGGGATGAAATCGCGCGGCACCTACCTACAGAGTGTACAGCTGCTGAGGGTGGCGGCGGCGGCGGCGGCGGGTGCGACGGGGTTTGGAAATCATTTTTCTCTTCCATGACACACATAGCCCCGTACGCATGGGCCAGCCGCCAGCAGGTGCCGGCCACGGCTACCAACGGCGGCCGTTCATGCGCGCGCCACCTTCGTGTCGACGACGGCGGACGGCCAGTTTGTTTACTCCGGCCGTATCGTTCGATCGTACAATGCTGACTCTTTGTGTTGTTTTTCGGTTCGTTCCAGCTCCAATTCCAGCCTGATACGCGATATTATGTTTTGACCGAAAATAATCAACGACCACCGTAAACACTTCCAAGTTCTACTCATACGTTGTCGTCAGCTGTTCCTATCGGTGGTTTTACTGCAATATTAATAATAATTTAGTATTATTATCTTTTTAACAATATAACAATATATACTATCTTTTATTAGACAGTATAATTTATATATATTCCCGAGATAGTGTGATACATTGTGATTTTTCTAAGAGTGTACGATTTTGTTTTAAAAATCGCATTAAATATAGCTACCGCAAGATCCAAGTTATCGCGCGTTGCTGTTCGGATAGTCGGTGATCGCCTCGCGTCGTTTCTCGTTTGAAAAACCAAAGTAAGAATGCACGGAAAATACATTTTAGTAGATTAGCTCAGGCATTATAATAGGTAATAGGTATTACAATATTAACAAATAATATCATTTCGTTTATTGTCACTCGGACATATTTTGCTTATCGCGTTCACATCCCTTGCATAGAACACTCACTAAAACCAACCATAGATAATAATGTTTGTCACCGTTCTGATAGTAGATATATTTATTATTTTGTAATATAAGGATAAAATATCTGGTTATAAACGAAAAGAGTTAAGCATAAAAATGTTGTCTAAAATCATTTAAAATTTCAGTACAAAAAATATATTATTGCGCAATATATATTTATAAATTGAAGAATACACACAATATTGTATTAAAAAATTGCTACAACAGTAGAAGAAATTCTGTGTTTCTCCTTGGTTTTCTTTTACTATTGTACTCAAAGGCTAAAATGTATAATATATTTCTTGTCTAACCTTATCATAAGGTGCTTACAGGTTGATGAATTGAGTGAAGTGTGTCTAAAACAGGTTAATTAATTGTTATACAAGTATTCCTAAAAAAGGTAACTAGGTAAAGACATCACCTTTGACCTATTCAGAACCCCCAAAATATTTTGAAATCTACTAATGCTCAACACATAACTAATATAGAAAACATATTGTAACAACTTAAGATAGGACTTGACAAAGTTCAAATAATGGTCTGTTTGATAGTTGCACAGCTTTATAATATCTTCTACCTGAGTAAACGTGAAAAATCCATAATTAAACGAAACTAAAGTGATCTGTGATAAATAACAAAAAAAATAATGATAAACACAATAGTCATAGTAAAAACAAAATATTTATTATTTATAGCATGTGTGTTCAATCAAATAGTTTATAATTAGTGTATAGAAGATAATATAGTCTGATTTATTTATGAGTGTTATATCATTTCAATTGATTTATACTCATATAGTGTATCTACTTATCTGTCTACGATAAGTAATAAATTTAAAATCAATACATTTTAATTACCGATATTGAGATTTACCTAATTTTACATGTTAAACAATTTATATTGTTGTATTACTGTAATAATAATGTTTTTAACTAACTTAATGAGTGTATACAATGTAATCATTTATTAAGTATACTATCTTGTGGATAATCAGTTATTAAATTATCGATAGACTTTAAAATATTTAATTAACTGTTTATAAAACAAAAAACTACTATACTTTATTATAAGAATAATAATTTCTATCATTTTTTATTCATTTTGTTCAATACTTTTTAAAATATTTTACCTAAAATGCTCATGTCGCTAGTGATAATATAATATTGGATTTTGTTTAGATCACTGAAAAAAAAATACCTATAGATTAGTTTTAAACATGACTGATTTTACTATTAAAAAATACCAATAATTTAGTAAAAATTAGTTTTTGGGTTTTGTTCACTGCTTATACCTACGATTTCTGTGGTTGTTAATATGTACTTTGTAAATATCGTCGCAGTAACTAGTTTAACATATTTGACGTAGGTATTTGACTTTTTTAATTAAAGATTATCACATACCAAGTTGTAAACTTAGTATGTTGTATGAATTTGAAATTGTAAAAACAACTCAATATATTTACTATATTTGAACAGTACTTTACATTTCCAGCCTATTTAAACTATGCCAAGGTACTTCTTGGGTAGCGGCGGGACATTTGCATTAAATCAGTTGCTGTTTTCATATGCAGCATTACTTATGTGTACATCGTAAAATCAATAGTTGTATTACATGGAATCAAGTAGATGTAATAATAGTAGCCGTATAAATTAAAGTTACAAATTATTTATTTCTATGAATTGCATGCCTGTTGAGTATTAATTATTTATAGCTTCGATGTGAGTTGAGAATTGTTTCTTACAATAATTATGTGATTATTTTTTAATAATAAATTACTATACCGTTTTCTTCATGTAGGAAGTCTGTAAATCAGGAATCGTACCTGAAAGGTACTTTATTGGTCCAAAAATGTAAAATGTTCATATCTTCATATATATAAATGTTTCAACTTAAAATTATGGCCCATATAACTTTCTTAAAAATAGTCTAAATAGTTCCAAATTTGCATGGAATATTATGTAAATACAAAACTATTGATATAAGTTGTCAAACTGAAAAATAATAAAACCTTTTTTCTTAGAAAAGGGTAGGCATTTTTTTTTAATATCATATAGCTTTATGACTCGAATTCTGAAAATTATACTAATGAAAGATCTAAAGTGGGGCTTTAACAAATGAAAATGTTTTAAAAATCTGTATTCAAACTGTTTATTTAATCCAAAAATAAAAGGGAAATTACGCTGATGGTTGATCGTTGTAAATGTCTAGGTTTCTATGTGTGAGTACATTAACAGTCAACAGGTATTCAAATAATTCTTTCATTTTGTTGTTTAATTTGCCAACTGGTAACACCGGCAAAGAATTAGGAAAGACAGACGACCAACCCTAATCGCATCCACCATAATACAAAAATACAATTTTAAACATATTTTTTCGTTATTACAACGCTTTTATCTATTTTTTAATATTTCCATCAGCATTGAAGCACTTGAAAGTGATTTTATTACTTTAGGCTACAATAATTCCTGTGACCATGTGACCTCTTCAAGTCCAATATGCTCTGTTCTGAATATTCCTAAATTCCACTGTGTTAGCTTTTTTTTGTAATTAGCCACTTTGACATAAAAAATAATTTGTTAGTAATTAAGAATCAAACTCTGAACGATACCACACAAAATTAAATTAACTTGAGTAAAAAATGACTTTTTTATTAATTGATAAAGAGTTATATTAAATTTCAATACATTAAATGTTATGCCATACAAAGCAAATATTATGAAGTACATTTTGAAATTTCGGTGTAAGTATGAGTTACGACTTATTAACTAACAATACTATTTGATTGTATATAAAAATTAATTTATACATATTACTTAGGTAGTTAACTAATTATGGAATATTAATACTTCGCATAAATAAACTTTTAGGAAAGTCACTTTTGTGAACTACCTAACATTTTAAGTGAATTCTAAAACAATTTATCAATTTATAAAATAAAAAAAAATGACATTTTCTATAAACTTTGATGAGACGATTATTAAAACAATTATTCAATGCAAAGAAACAACCATTATGATTATTTCAAAGTCAGCCTATACGTTATTAGTAAATATTATCAGCTTTAATTTTTGTAATTACAAAATGTGACACGAACAGATAGCTCACGAAAGTAACTCTTTAAAAGTATGTTTGCACTACGCTTTGGGTGATAGGCAAACCATTTACTATAGCGGCCTTTTCAGTTTAAATTTGTTGGTAGATGTAGAGATGAGTTTCAAATTCGGTTACTATATTTTAATATTTTACTACTACAGTTTTCAGCCATAGATTAAATGCTTTGAGAATTTAAAGGATTAGAGATTAGCTATAATTGTAGGGTTCATTTTTTATTATAGCGGTATCACGATAAAAGGTTTTCTTGGAAATTAATAACACGAAATAATGAAGGGTCATTAGGTCAGTTTTAGGGTCATATAGGAAACAAAACTATATAGTTGACGGCATAAAATTTAAATAATTAAAATGTATTATCAAAAACAACCACACTTCAATGGTTGTCGATATTATTCCGAGTATGTTGAATAAGTAAATTTCATTAAAAATATATTTGAATTTTGACAGCCTTTTACGACTCGAAGTGTATTTTATCAACGAGTTATTTTGACTATGAGCCGTAAAAATACTCGGTTCGTCCTTAATTTTGGGAACCCATTAAAATATTTATAAACATTTTATTCGTGTTGAGTAAGTGTATAGTTTATTTTCCGCTATAAAACGTCATCATTAACCAACTAAGACGTCATAAGCAATAATCTTGTCGTAAAAGTCGTACAATTTAACATGTGAGAAATGAAAATTAAATTATGTATAGGTCTGTACAGCGATATCATGGGCAGTAATTTAAGAATAAGACGTCTTAAATTAACGTGTTTATTATGGCAGAAAAATGAAAAAAACCTATCTCAGTGGTGTCGGGGCTTATCGGGGACAGCACACGAAGAAATCGGTTCGCGTGGGTCTTAGCTCCGTATCGAATCTAAAAAATAATATAGCTTTTATTTACATCCATATGTTTACGATTGGTTTTCATCGACTATAACTACTGCCGTCATCAGATAACAGCTTAATATTCGTCGTCCTCCTTTTAATGGGCGAAAAAAAATCAAACCTGTTGACGATTTACCAGAAGCGGCGGCTAGGAATATGATCGTAGAGGAATAACTACTCTTCTTATATTCGCTATATATATATATATATATATATATATACAAACCGGAGAATTATCGTGGATGTTTGAGATCATTAGTGAAGGAAGCCTGTTGTAAACTACGATCAAACGGTCTGATGACAATTTATCTGATTGGACCACCCATAATGACGTTATAATATGGAAACCCCTTTATATAGTCCTTCTACCAAACGGGGTGTATATGTCTTGCGTGTACGTTTCCAGTTTTACTGCTATATCCAAAAATTATGTCCTCATTAACGTATACATCACATATATACCGCATTGGTCGTGTGTATCGTGCGTTACATATTATTATTATGTGAAACCGCCGCTGAGGTATATTCTACCCATACGGATTGGATGAAAAATAACTTCATTCTCATATAATAAATATATATATATATATATATATATATATATATATATATATATATATATATATAGGATATCTTTCATGTACAAGAAAGGCCAAGGACAATTAAACTGGTTTCGCCTGGTCACCGGGTAGCCTGCTGTTCCTCCGTCGCCGCCGCCGCCACCGTCGTGAGAATAGGTATTACCAAGTCAATAGCGATATGCAGTATGGATATTAAAAACCAATCTGGATTTAATACATTACATAAATGGGAATATATATTATATATATATATATATGTATTATATATAAGATGGCGGCTATAAT
The DNA here is from genome assembly GCF_023614345.1 of Adelges cooleyi. Lineage (NCBI taxonomy): Eukaryota > Metazoa > Arthropoda > Insecta > Hemiptera > Adelgidae > Adelges > Adelges cooleyi. Next base: position 5,542,036 of record NW_026095751.1, read on the forward strand.
AAGTCAACTAACAAGATACAATTATTTTTACTTATTTTTTAACAATGGGATCCTCTGTGCGCGTACACGTCGGACTCTCCGTCGCCGAGTATAGCGAGGTACCTATTATAAGTATGTACACATACTTACAATATATATATATATATATATTTATAACTATTATAGTATGAAAAATGCCATGCTTGTCGCAACGGACTTCACTGTAGTGTAATCCATGGAGTAAAATAATAATATATAATGGGTATCTCTCAAAGTTGCCGGTTATCTACCGTGACTTGTATCTGTACAGCTGAAAACCGAGGGGAAATAATATGATTATTATTATTACGACAAAAGATTAATTGATGTTATTGTTACTCACTTAAAATTTGTTAAACAAGTCTAGGATGCCTCACACTAGAAATGAAATCGCATGACTTAACAACTGCGCGTCAAATGCGGTAATTATTACTAGAAAATAATGTTGTACTTACAAAAAAAAAAAATGATAAATGTTTACATTCTATTTTTTTTATATATATTTCAAATTTGTATATGTCTTGCATAATGCATTAGATTAAACCTACACGAATTTTTTAGTATACTTTAAAAATAACCAATAACTCAAAATGTCTAGCCACTATAATGTTAACGTACCTAACGATTAATTTTTAATGGTTGCGAAAAGAGGAAATAAATATTTTTAGTTGTCAAGCTTTTTTATAAAAAAAATATACGAATATCGGTTTTAGTTTTGCTTGGGTCATTAATCGGGTTTTAGCCCTACTCAATTTATTTTAGTCAAAAACATCAAACTACTTCTTAGGTATTATTATGTAATGAAAATAATCTGTTATTGGGACTTTTTTTTTAAACTAACAATTATTTATAAATGTTTTTATTATGAAATATTCATAAAAAAATGCATTTTTAAAATCACAGAGCGTTGCTCATAATAATTTATTAAGGCTTTTTTAATTTTTATCGACAATATCGTATATACCTCATAGAAAGTAGGAAATAAGCGAAGTCAGTGTAAACATCAATATTTCCTGAATAACAATATAATTTATTAGACATTTTTAAATTCTTTTATCTTATTATTTTGTGATATTTTAATATAATTTTTGCTAGATGATCAATGATTACAATATTATATTGAACACGACAGGCAGGGTAATACAATTTAATAATGCAATTTTCATCTATTATTACTTTACAAAGAATGTGGCAATAACATTAATGTAACGAATTATGAAAAAAAATTGTAATAAGTAAATAAATAAAAATATTTGTGCAAGACTATAGAAATTATTGCAAAATTAAAAGAAATCGTTTTAAATTATCGCTTGATGTAGAAATTCTCAATGATTATTTTATTTAATTTTCAATTTTGATCTCTGGTTAAAATCTAAATAAAAAACAATTGTTAGTGTCTATAAAATAAAATATAATATAATATAAGAAACTTAACTACGGAAAATTAAAAAACAAATGTTTAAATGTTTAAAAAATAATGAAATGAGTTTCAAATACTCATTTCTAGTTTTAAACATTTAACGTATTATTAGCAAATAGACTAATTGGTGGTTGCCTTTTAATATATATTCCTTGTTATTAGTTTTTTTTTTTAAATAAACCGTTTTAATTAATGCAAATATTAAATGAATACTAAGTGCAAATATAATACTGATGAATAAGAATAGATAGCCGACTTCAAAAGCGGTATGTTCTATATTATCAGTTGTATTATCTAAGCTGAAGAAATGTGCTTGAAACATATTTTTTTACTTTTGAAATAATGCAGTCGGTCGTTTTTATTATTTTCCTCGCCAAGCATTTGTGTCGATTGTCATACATTTTCTTTACTGAGGAATTCATTTTTAATAAAACAATAGCCAAGAAACTGAATAAATGCACTACCTGTATCACGTCTATAAACGATTATAATTATCTGTTGGATACAATGGTTTGAGTTGTATTTACGTCGTATTATAACCGAACTAAATAAAAACGATTGAATCGACTAGTCCATTTTTAGTATTTATTAATTATTCTGGTTTAGAGTTATTTGTTTTTTTTTTTTTTTATAAAAACAAAATAGTTATACCCAATTATCGCATAGTATATATAATATTATTGGCATGATCTTTTGTAAGTATATTTTATGACTAGTATAATTTATTACATTACATACGTCATGACTTGATAAATTGCAAACGTGTAATGTAATATTCATATTAACTCTGTCTTGGTATTTCACTTGAGTTTTATTTATTCTTTAATATAGTATCCGAGTACAAATAGGGAGCGTTTTTATTATGACGGAGTCTTGATGTATCGTGGAAGGGTTCTGACCGTACATGATGAGCAGTAGGTACAACTCAATGATAAAACCATTTCAAGTCTTATTACCCTTACTATATATATATATTATGTTATTTTTTTTTTTTTGTAATGACTTGAATTTTTTTCTTTACCTATAGTGGTATTTGTAATTTTTGTTGAATGAATTATTCGTATAAACCACACGACAAAGTTTGTAAGTGCTCTTCAATATAACACTCATCACTCCGGTATGCTGTTGGCGATGACATAAAACGAGAGGGTTCGCCCTCGTCTGTAAGGCCTATACACACTAACTCGGTGCGTTTTCAATTAGACTCATTTCGCTCTCCCTTTCTTTTTATCCACCACCGTGATCTATTAGGCGAAGAGCCGCACTAACTAGCTGAAACGCGTGCCGACAACAAAGGCCAATTAGACTTGGTGGTTCTGTCTGTGTTGTCTTTTCCACTGCCGCGTGTTTCCTATATAGCCTTTTTGTTTAAACGCAAAACACAGACTGTGTATTGTTTTCGTAGATGGCCGCAAACAGAAGAATTTGGCCTTACAGAACCCTAAGTTCTGTCCGCCTTTATGTATATTTGGTCACTGCTTAGTTCGAATGAAATTTTAATTAAACTATGTATACAATCACTGATACATCTCGGTGAGTTCCCACGTTGACTAACTTTATGGTTAAATTACATAATCGATTACAAAAAATAAATAAATTATTGTTAAAAGTAATCAGTAATAATGATGCGAATTTTAATCATGATATGATTAATGATGACATTTGTTTTAAACGTCCTAAGGTTTTATTAAGTATTTAAGTAAATGTAATGTATGTATATAATTAGAAACCCTAAAAAAAAATAAGGCGTTATCCAAATAATTTATAAAATAGAAACATTTGGATGTATAAAACAATAGTAATAAGGGTTGTTGCTAGTTTAAAACTAAAGTAAATCTTAATCATCAAATATTATCATGATTACATTAATCGTTAACCCGATTGCAACACTGATTTCGACTAGTTTATATTTTGTTTGATATCTAAATTTGTTGTTTACAATTACTACAAAATATGGTTGATCTTTATTATGCGATTGAATTGATTAAATTTGTTCTTTAACTATAAGTATATATAACAGTAATTTAATATGCCTCATTACGCCTTGTCTCTGCATAATTGTATTCATCTTGCATTTGTGTTTAAACTTTACTCTTTAGTATACTTTAATTATTCATCATTAATTTGATTATTTTACTTTACAAAGAAGTATTAGGTATATATATATATATATTATTTATATAAATCCTATAATTGCATGTTTATAAGAGTTATAAAAAATTAGTTTTAATGTAATCTCAAAAAACAAAAGTTTTCGATTCTACTTTTATAAAAGTTTTAAACTGTACAAGACGTCAGTAATTTAAAAAAAGTGACAATATAAGATTAAGTAAATATTTTATAAATTCATTTTTATAAGTCGTATACGCCGTGCCGCCCGAGTTGAAACATTATTCTGTAACTTTACTTTTCATCGCTGCACCGCACCGCACCTCTCTTGGTAACGTCAATTATTATTATTGAGATAAAATAATAACTGTGTTCACTGTAGTATGTGCACCAGCTAAGAGTAGGATGACGTTTTTCGTTGTCAACGTTGATATAGTCTAATTGATTATTATGGCTGTTTCGGTTAACTATAAGGGAAGAATGGGCTCGTTAGATTAAGACGAGGAAATGGTAATGGCTGTTGGAATAAGTGGCTGCCGCTGCAACCAGTGACGGGGGGAGTAGAGGGGTGTATTATCCACAGTTATTATAACCGACAGATTTCCACTGCGCGACGACAACAGGATGTAACGTTTTGTAGATAACGATTCTCCTCAGCGTTCACGTCTCAAAATCCCTTTGGCGCTGTGCGAAACGATAACCGACGATGTGAAAAGAGCAAAAAAAAAAAAACAACAAATACATTCCTTACAGAAGATCGAAAAATAAAATATTTTTATCGTTTTTTGTATGGTAAAAATAATAAACTGGGATTTATTTTTCTTTTAAAAAAAAAATCTCTGTTCAGATTTTAGCATGTGGAATTTTTTATTTTATGGTTGGATTGCATTATGGTTGTACTTAACGCGCACCATATATATTTTATATATATACCCTAATGAAATATGTGCGGATTTCCGTACTAATATTATATAAACAAATAAAACCGGCTGGAAACCAGTACATACATCAAAATAGGTTTAGCATAAAGAATAGGTAGGTGGTAGTCGTTTATATTACTAGAACAATGCAACGAAAGGGATTTCATGCGTTTATGTGTTAAATGAAACGCCGGTGAGTAAATATGATGAAAACATAATGCTGATGGGATGATGAGGGGGTTTGGTTGCACTGCTATAGCAGATGAGATGGAAAATATACTGAACATTTTAATTGACTGCCGTGTACGTTTTACAACTAACGTCATACGCAATTGAATAATAATTATTATTTTATCGTTTACTTAGATTTATTTAACATTTATTCCATTAGGTATTGTTTTTTTTTCTGAGAATTATTTCACGTTCTAAGCACTTGTTTAATTTTTATGTATATAATCTTGTCGAAAATTACACGTTTCAAACGTCTATTATAGATTATAAATTCATATTTTAGTGCTACGAAATGAATCATAAGTTAAAACCCATAATCTTTATCTAATACTTTAATATATTTTTGTATTTATAAGATTAGGTTTAACAAAAATCTATTAGTAATTTATGTAACGCTGATTTAACTTACAATCAGTAATTCATTTTTAAACTTCAACAATATTTAATAATATGTTTAATAAAAAAATACTAATTCATGTATTTTACTGTTCCACAGTGTGCAGCAGTTAATCGAAACACTATGATTGTACTACCGGTACTCGGACTACTCTTTGCCACCACGGTGCATAAGATACACGGTGAGTCATGATTTTTATATTATTATTTATTATACCCGCTTTGTTTCGCGTTAACAATTTAAGCTTCGATGCGAAAATCAGATGGTATTTTTTGTTTCATAAATGAGTTGGCATAGAAGGTACGGTTTCAATGTAATTTTTATTATATTTTTTTTATTAATTTATTTATTTTAATCACTAGGGTAACAGCCATTTCTCGGCATTTTTTTTTATTAACACCGACGCATTGACGACCATGAAAATATAACCAACATAGCAAATACACGATGGACCAGATTTTTATTCAGCTTAATGTGTTGCTCTCCGATGTAGTATGCTATAAACCGACAATTTATGAGGCTCTAAAGAAATACGACTATAAATGAAGCCATTAAAAATAAAAAGTTGTTATACATTATATATCTATATATATTGTTTTAATCCGCCTATCGTGTTTCTTCTGGTTTATTGGTCAGTGCCTCCCTCATTAGAGTGAACGTTGAAAGACATTATTGTACTTGGACGTTCAGCGAGTTAAAAAAAACTACCCAATAATATACGTCAGTACTTAACAATGTCGTGGGCGCATCCAACAATTATCAAATTCGTATTCACATTCATATTTGAAGGGTGGTTTAGTTTTAAATTAATGTTGGCCAATAATAATTGGATAAAAAATTATTTAAACATATATTAATTATTATCATAAATTATGACTATAAGAAAAAGTTGGGTTATTTATGTTTTAAATTCATTACAATGGACTTAAGCTTTATCGTTATTTCATTGAAAGGGGATGGGTTTATATTATATTATGTATATATTACCCTTTTTTGTCTAAAGAATCGTTTCTAACTTTTCGTTGGCACGAATTAAAAGCTTGCCATTTTTCTGTTTTCTTTTTTTTTCTTTGACTAGGGTGAAATGTGTCGAGGATTATGCAAATTGCTTCCTCCGATCTCCTTTTTTTCCAAGTGATCGTGAGGACGAGGGGCTGCAATTTCATTACTGTTTGGGGGGACGTGGGTAACGTAGGGGTGAAAAAGTGCCTCCGGCGGCGGAGACGATATCCAGAATTATGACGATGGCTGACGAGAAGTAAAACAAACCTCATTTATCAAAACGTCCGGATGAGTTTGTTTTTTGTTATTTTTTTTTTTAGCAAAAAAATTGCCCGACCTCCATTACACGCCCCCGACGGCGCGGTCTTTATTAGCTGTGTTTATATTCACAGACAGACCTCGATATTATAATATTTTCTTACATTTTGTTTTGTTTTTTTAATAAAAAAAAAAACATCGATCAAAAGATAATGTTGAGCCTTTAACCCCCTCCCCCTCCCTAAAGCTCACGGAAATACACGATCTTCGGCCACGCGATTTTCTCACACGCCGCCACCGAATATCGTGCGAGCGACAGCAACGGTTGCTTTCGGTTGTATGTGTCGGCCAAAGTGCCAAAAGTCACGAACATTAATTTGTTTTTTATTATTATTATTGCTGTAAAGTGTCGTTACTAATTGCCCGAATAACCTCTATAAGGCTTGGGGTTTTTATTTTTTTTATTTTAACGCATTCTTCTACCTCGCACGCTCGCGCATGCAAGTCTTTGTACATACATACCTCTACGTGCTCTATCGAGGTTTTTATGGATCACATTATCCACTACAATCGTTTACTGTCCGGTACCCCTTTCCACACCCGCTTTGCCACTATTTGCGAAGTCTGCAAAATGAACGATAAGCGTTAATGTACGCGTATACCCTTTCTTTGTGCAATTTAAAAAAAAAATAAAAACAATTTATTTGGTCACACAGTAACCGTGTGTGGTTGCAACAGACCACATATAGACACGCTGAATGTCACCCAGTAGTAATTTATGGAGAACAGGTACGAGACCAATCATCCACACCACGCTCCCTTTTCACACACACATACATAAGTCTGAGTATGTTGCAAGTATTGCTAGAGCAAGCTTGCCCCAAAACACCTGCGTATTTGTTTAAAATACATACGAATATGCGTTAAACACATAAATAACTCAACAGTTATCTAGATTAGATAATACATATTTACCTAAATAAAATATTATCTGGGCAAGATAATATTGATGATGATATAGATGAATATTAGTAATAGATATTATAACTTATAGATAATCGTTATTTTTAACCTCTTAAATAATAATTATAGTATACTTTTTAGTATAAACAAAGTAATTTTAAATATTCCATAACTTAATTTTTCGGAACTCAGTATTCAATAATTAATATAGTATTTAGTTTTAAACATCGAGGCCAATATTTATTTCATATTTGTTTCGAAACTGTATGCATTGGACTTTTTTTAAGCTGAAGGACCCCTTCCTTCTACCTCGTTTTTTTTCATTGTAATAAGAAAGTAATTTTGGCTAAGTTTGGTCTTGATTACTCACCCTATTTCCGTGTCGCAAGTGGGTTATATTATAGGGATTATTCCTACAAAACTAGTCTATTTATGACTATTTCGCAATTGTTTACAAATGTCAAAAAAGGTTCGATAAAAATGTATTTAAAATAATTTTACTAAAAATAAGCTAATTAGAAAAATGTCATTATAGATCATATGCATGCAATTGAATGAATTCATGTAATTTTTTCGAAAAATATAATTTATTGATTTATAGTTAAAAATTATTGTACTCTTGTAAACTTGTGGCCCGTTTTTCGTTATGCTTGTTACAATAACAAAGAAAGATGAAATTCAATCATTAAAAGTCGCATGTTTATATGTTTTACGATTTTTTTCTAGCATTGCAAACATTTGTTGGTTACACGCTTAGTTGGTTGTTTGATCATTTTCCCGGTTTTTTTTATGGTGAATATTATTAAGAAATAATTCATTTTTACAGGACAATTGTTATAATGTACATTATAGGCGGTTGTAGTGGGGAAAATTAAATATAAATACGACCGCCGTCCGTGGAGACTGGTTGAAGTGGTTTGTCTCTCTCCTTTTTTTATCTCCTCATCCTCTACCATCTCTGTCCCCATGTCGTCATGGAACCTAATTAAACCGTGTGCTCACTTGCCTTCGGGGATTCCACTGACGAAGAGGACCCAGCGAAACGATTGTACCTTTACTATAGCCTCCGGATACATCTGTAGCACACCCTGCCCTAGCCTAGAGTTTACTCTGTGCTCCTCAAAATTGTGAGACGCACCGAATCATATTTTAATAACTTTTATATACAAACATACACCCAGCAACCGTAGCTATACTAATATTATGTTTGCATTTAATAACCGTAACCTATTTTAAAATACAAAACCCGCGTTTTTGTTGTGTTACACGTGCACAGGTTCTTAAGTTTTTATTTAAAAACTACTTCCGTAGCCCCTCAGTTTCCCCGGCCATATTCGCAATCTATAGACATTTTATTATGCTACTATGCTATTCAATAAAAGTTAGTTAACGTATCGACTTGTGTAAATATCAGCGAATACAATTAATGTACTATCCGCGTGGCAGCTTTTATAGTTATGAAATATCAGTTGTGTTTGGACTTTGAAAGTTAAAAATTCTGTCCTAAAATATGAACATGTACAAATTACAATAATGAGACAACAGTGAGCCAAATAAAGTCGGTAACTTGTATAGTGTATAGTAATAAATGACCTTATATTGTGAAGGTGAGGGCAACAATCTTAACAATTACATTTTTATTTCAAACTTATAAATATTCTAGCAAAGCATAATAATAAATTGCATTGATTTTATAGCGAATAACCCGTGTTGTACCTTTGAAATAACTGGAAAATATTTAAAACTACTATTAAATGTTAAGTCTATACATTTGTAAACCATTTACATTTTACGACGAGAGCTTTTATTTAAATTGTTCCATTCGGGGGACTTTCAAGTAAACATTTTCGAAATTCCGGCTAATAAAGTTTAAACGCAAATTCACCCCGTGAACGGGAGGTAGACGAGAGAGAGAGAGAGACTTACTTTAAAAATGCATTACAATTATGTTAATGCGGAATTAGAGAGAAAGAAAGCTGGGGGAGGGAAGCAGTAGAAGTCTCGGTTGTAACAAATTACAGTTTCTGTAAAATGAGCATGGCCGTTCCTAGCCACAGAGTGGAAGTGTACAATGAATTATTAAAATTATTTTTAAAAAAATGTACATTTTAAAGTACTTTGGTGTTGTTTTTGTTGGCATAGTTTTCGGTTAATTTTATAAGTAATTTCAAGAAATCGCAACTTAAGTAAATGAAGTAAATAAAATAATTTTATTTGTATTTTGCTAACATCATTTTTGAGATTTGAATTAACAAATTGTACTTGTATACATGATTAGTGTCGACTTAATACAATAACTGTAAAAATTAATTTAAATGTTCTATTGTATCTGGGTTTTTGTTATTTTTGTTTGCGTTTAATGGGGATTAAATTTAATAGGGTAAACACAAGCCCCAACTAATACATACCTACACGCTATTGACTGAAAATGCGTTAACTATTAATTGGTCATTAGTTTTCGCATTATGTATTCAAATGTATAATACAAACTTGTTAATTATACTAACAACAATAAAAAAATGTTATTGCCAAAATTAAATTTATTACAATTATTTATTTAGGTATATGACTTTTTACGTAGTTCAAAATAACAGAATATTTAAAAAATTTCTCCACTTGGAATTTAAAAAAAAAAGGTGCAAAATTTTAATTTCTTGCTGGACTAAATAGATAGTAATGGCGTTTGCTCGTTTTGTTTTAAGCAATAAACATTCCACTTTGTCTTTGTTATCCATTTGTGGTTTGAATGCTTTTGCGGTAAATTATATATGTGTTCGCGTTGACTTCTATACACACAGTTTTCATTTTTCAATGCCAAATGAAACAGCTATCTATTTATTAGACTTTATATTTAAGGTACGGACCCGCAAGCTCGCTTAACAACTAATGCGTATGCATTTTCTGCGATAGCGAACTAAATCTAGCATAAAGCCTAACCAAATAGAGCATACTAATGTGTGCCATATCTTAGTGTTGTCATACCAACACCGCGATTCGAAATGACTGTTTTGTTTATATTATTTGAATAGTGTTCCTACAGTACAACCATAAAATATACATCATATTATGTGTTGTACATTGCTTTGCATGGTGTCTCACGCTCAGTTAATTTCTAAAATCATCTCCCAAGTATTGTAAAATAAAAACATTATTTTGTGTCATTGAATTGATCACAGCTGTATAACATAATTTGACATGTGTTTAAAACAAAATAATACCGCTTTCGGTGTAAAAACTTTTCTTTTGTGTTTATGATTAAAAATAAGTTAAATTGTTATTACACGTAGTCCAATTACACAATTTGTGTTTCGTAATTAAATACATTTTTTTGAGTAATTTACTGGCGTAACGAATACATCATTCGATACTTGGGTACATAAAATTGGATACCATAATATATATTATTGGTATATTTTTCAAATAATACGGGCCTGCATCGTGTTACACGAGATACGCTAGTCACAACAACGAAAAAAAAAAACGTAGAAATGGTTAACTTATGAGGGTATCGGGAAACTCGTTAGGTAAACTATATGATGTGGTAGCCGGCACATACATAGGGTGAAAACCGCAATAACACGATTGTGCTTAAAGTTATGTAAGAATCAGTATATAGTATTATAATATATATATATAGAATAAGGTACGGCGATATTGTATTATATACACACCGGGGAATATATATATATATTATATAAATACATATCTATGTGTATACTGGATAGGCGATAAATATGTATGAACCACTGGGCCATTGTTTGGTGGTCGTTTATTACAAAAAACAAATAGCGCTGTATTGGAATATCGCATCGGCGTAAACCTCTTCTTATTTTTTTTTAAATATAGGCAATAATAAAAATATTTACAAAATATATACATACACACTATATAATTATCGTCCGCTTTTAAATAGAGTTGTACGACGTCTTGAGTGGTAATTAAGTACTGTTTTTTTATTTATACACTTTGGTTCCTAGTGTAAATGTTATTGGTTAGGTTATACGACATAAATATACTCTATATTATACTGTTTTTGGTTTTTTTTTTAATTCCCCATGGTAGAAACCTCTTTGCAATCGTATGGTTTATTTTTTTTTTCCTAAAGTGAAATTTATTCCTCGTAACGATTTGGAAAGAATGAGATGAGTTTTTCCCTTCTTCCGTCGTCGGCCACCCTAAAATAGAACTTACCCGGTACCGTTCGCGAGACGTTGATTTATTCGCTTTCTTTTCAAATATAATATAATACAATCGAACTTAGTGATGGAATAAGGTGTTCCCTTTTTATCTCCACCCTTTTTTTCTGGAAATTTTATTTTTATTTTTACCATTCCAACCCTTTTTGAGTAATTTGTCCAATTTTTTTCCTCAGCAACGTCCTTAGCGCCGCTGCAGCCGCATATCATTAATCTATCTTTTGAATCAGCGGCCACAAAAAAAAATAAATAAATAACGAATCATTAGCGGCAAGGCGAAGTGTGAAAAAACCTCAACCACTTAATTATACAGCTATTTTCTTTAATCACTCCGTTTCTTCATATTTAGCTCGTCTGTCTATTTATAATTAAATAACATGATCAAGAGCTTGGAGATGATAGTCTGTTTTTATTTCTCCGTTAGTTTTTATATATAGACTGCATCGTTGGAATCCATTACTTGCATTTTGTTTTTTCATTTATTACTCGCTGATATACATTAAATGCTTGTTTGTTACATTGTTCCATTTTTATTTTACTTACCGTACACTTTTTATTTTACCGGTGCTAGTATATTTTAATAGTGAGATTTATACTTTACCATTTTGTGGTAAACTTATGTTGGTGCGTTATACTTGAAAATCCCATAAGGTGTTGATATAAAAAAAAAATAATATCTAAAGGCTTTTGTATTTTAAAATTTTTATTTAAACTCACGGAACATCATATTATATATAGTTTCAGGTAGCTAAATAAATGTTTAAGTAGGTTTACAAAAGTTGCTGAATCCGGCAATGTAAACTTCAGTGTAATTAAAACTATGGACTTCTTTGGAGCTCGTGTTCTGCACACGAGGGAGAACACTGTTTAATCCCGACAAAGGGATGTTTCGCATTTGTATTTTATTTTCCAGTCGTAAAGTTCGTCGCCATCTTATTAGGAGAAATGTTGTCACTATGTTGTGTTCTCGAGCAACACCGTCCATCTTTAGTACCTGATGTCAATCTTACTTTAATTAGGTTGTTTACTGTAGGATTAATTATACGAAGGCAAATAATTGAAAAATTTAATGTTTGAGCCGGAGAGCTTTTTTTTTTTAATTTGTCAACATAATCAGCGATGCATAATTATTTCCAGCTTTATTTTTTTTAGATAGAATATTTAAATAATCACCGTTAATTTTGTTTAAACTTTTATAGATTAACGTTTTATTTGATTATTTGCTTTAATGTGAAATTTTCAGGGTTGGCAAATAAACCCGATTGATGTCGCTTATAGAAATTGTACCTACTTTGAGTACCAAAAATGTATCATCTCTTTCTCCGAATTAAAAATAAAAAGTTAAACGCGTGACAGTAGTAGAGTAATAATAAATCACTAACCTATAAAAAATCGCTATAGTTGGATAATAATATTATTCAATCGTACCGTTTGTTTTCTTATATTTTCTAAAGGTCAGGGATTTTCAAATTTCTTATTCGACTTTTAATCGATAAATGGCGTAATACAAACGCGATTTGTTAAGTTTACAGTGTGGTATTTTATTATTTTATATTATTAATGCCGATTATGGTTTGAATAATAATTGATAAAATTATGATGACGGTCGACGATGCAAACGGTAATCCATCAAAATTGTCTAAACAAATAATGACACACACCGTTCGTTTGTTCGAGTGGTTTGTTTGTCTGTTCTATATCTGTTGAGCCGTGATAAGAGTAAAATTTAGCTAATTTGATACGTCGGGCTAATATTTATTATATTAAAACAATATGGTTTGCATAATCGCTCTACTAATATTTTGTATTGGCTGTAAAATATGCTCGTTATAAACTGTATATAATAGTGTAGAACGATAAACACAGTGATTGGGGGCGTTTATAATAATTTTCTTATTATCTGCATCAGCTCTCTCGACCGGATCGTACAATCTCGCTAAATGAATTCATATCATATTACATAAGTACAACGTCGGTTAGCATTAGTTGCGCTATAAACATAATTTACATTGTCTCTCCACTCTGCGCTGTCATTTCGGAATTAAATTAAAAGTTATAAACGATCGCCTTAGAAGTTTCCACGGCGCGTCGCTGTTAACTACTTACCCTTAGCCAAGTGCCTATGGTGTGTTTTTGACTAACGCCTAGCTGGGTCCAACCGTCTATCGGGTATATACTCTATGCACAAGGCTAACGGTTATTAGAATATTAATGCTTACGATGAACAGTGTGTAGCTTTATAAATTGTCAGCTTTTTATATAGGCATGTATAATTTATTTCTTTATATATATTGTTTTTGCTATTTGCTAGCCGGGTGTATGGAAATAGGTTTATTCTGAAAAAATCACTCTAAATCCGGGTTGGGTTTTTATTTAAATACAAATGTATTCGCTTAAAACAATTGTTGAAAAAGTTTATTCAAAGAAAATTTGAATTAAGCAAATCGCAAATAAAATTATTCGAATAATGTCATTTATAGTTTTAAAATTCCACTTTTGAAGTTAAATTATGTTATAATAAAAGCACTCCAAAAAATAAAGTTAGGTAATTACTTTATTGTATTTTAATTATTTAAATATTTTTTTAAAACAAATATCTAGTTATTTAAATATCGAGGAATAAAATATTATGTTTTTATTTCAATTAATACGTTTTTCGATTTGTTTTAGTTGTTACTTGTTATTCGTTATTGAATTACTTTTGGCCCAACTGTGCCCACAACAAAATTATTTAAAATTTGATTTATTCTTGTTTTTATCCACTAATTTGTGGTATTATTTAATGATTTGTGATTTGTTAAAAAAAAAATCGGGCGATGCCCAATGATGAAACGATATCACACAATACAATATTGCAGCAAAAAATTCACTAAAATGTCATAATTTAATAGTATTTTATAGATAACATGTATTTTTTTTTTTTTTGTATCATGCGCCCTGTAGAAATACATCAATCTTCTATACAAACCCTTGGTGTTACATACATCCGGTTGTAATCAACATCAATATGTTTGACCGGAAATCGATCAATTAATTGATTGTTGTCTGTTATTTCATGACTCGAGGCTTGTCGAAACATAAACAGGCGCGACTAGTGTAGATCCGTGTCTCGCCGCGCCTTTCCCTCCTACCACTAATTTATGCATTATTCCAGTTGCCGCAGAATTGGCGGCCACGGCGCGCGGGAAGGAAAAGCACGATTTTCCGCGGCAGCGAAACGCCGTCGTATACGCGCGGCGGCGGCGGCACCAGGAAAGAATATTGATGTGTATAACACAGTATATCGGTCACCATGGTTACTCTGGTGGTGCGGCGGCGGAGATGTGGCGCGTGGTGGACGGGTCAACTTTGCCGCCGTTGCCCGCGCCCGATGGTGATGTGCCGTCGGTGTGGTGTCGGCGCGGCGGAGGGTGTTTGCCGGTGCCGTGCGGCAAACTTGTCCGATAGTGTTATACTTGTTAATTCGTTTACCAGTCGCATCGTCACGAACTGGGCGCACGGCTGCCAGCGCGCGAGGCACGCATGGCCTTACGACGCCCAACCGTGGACGGGGGACAGCCTCCGTTACAGTTACGACAAAAACATAAATATTCG
Source organism: Adelges cooleyi (assembly GCF_023614345.1). NCBI lineage: Eukaryota > Metazoa > Arthropoda > Insecta > Hemiptera > Adelgidae > Adelges > Adelges cooleyi. The sequence goes on from NW_026095751.1 coordinate 5,557,144, forward strand.
ATATATTTTACATTGTACGCGCGATTCATTTAGCATTATTACATGTAACGACATATACGTATGCAACGTTCAAATCGGCACATTCCTTTTGTACAACATAATATATTATGATATACTTGTCTGTGTGGATGTATATTGTTATATTATGTTACATAACGTGTACGAGTATAAATAATAAACATACACTATGTATTATATGTGTTGAACCAGCGTGTACACGTGTGAGGAAAATACGAGAATAGAAAAATAAATCTTTTTTTTTTTTGCGCCTCCCCATTTTTTTTTACAATCCTCGTTTGTCTTGTCGTTGGATGCCAGAAATCGCTAACAAATTTTATGGTCGACGATTAAAAACCGTATCCATGTTTGTTACCAAAATGTATGCCAATAACCATGTAATAAACGGAATTAATTAAAACGTTAAATTTGATTATAATTTTATTACGTACCTTATTTGTCATAGTACACAATATCGTATGTCAATTAAACGTTTGTAAATAACATTTTTTTTATCAAAACAATGTATACGGTATGTAATGTGTATCGGTCATGTTATGAAGAGAGATGAGGCAGAGGCGGTGAGAGTTGTAGAGGGAAAGAAAGGAAGAGGATGGCCGAAGAAAAGATGGATAGACGGTATAGAGAGTGATATGAGCTGGGGTGATTGAAAGAGATGTATAAGATTGAGCTCTATGGAGGTGAAGGACTAGGATTGCCGAAGATGAAGACGAAGATCAAAACAAATGAATACTTATTCTAAAAATAAATAATAATTACATAATAATTTCAACTTAAAAGTTTGTATTTTGAAATATATAAAAATACATAGATAAGTTGTACCTGTAAAAATAAAGTGTGGTACTATGCAATTATGCCATGTAACTAAAATAACTGTACTTATTTTGTTGTGATCTAATTCTGTATTTACAGGATAAGACCCTAACAGTCTTAGTAATTATTATATTTTATTAACCTTACCTAGCCAGTGTTTCTACGGGCGGTCATTCTCGTTTTATCAACCCAATGTAATGGCGCAATACACACACAAACGCAAAATAAATGTAGGCTATGTCGGCGGAACGTCGAAGGAAATGTGCGTTTTAAAATCCCTTTCTGGCGGGTAGTATTATCTACTGTTTCATGTCGATCTTATATGGTGCATCCCGCCAACAGCCTACACAGTCTACCCGCATATAACATTATATGGAGCTTGCACTCGGCTGTCAAATATACGCGGTATAATAATAATGAGAATTTACTATACCGTGTCTTACACCTGCCGGGATAACCCGTTCTTATAACCAAAAGTCGTCGGCTGTCGGTTTCCTTTGCCGTGTGCTGGTTGTCGTCGGAAAATAGGTAAACACTGAGGAATTTTTCATTGCAGCGAGCTCGAGATATTGCTGGTACACAACCCTTGTGTACTATACATATAACCCACGTGTATGTGCGTTGACATTTTGCCGGCATTCTTTTGCAACAATATCATGCGGCGGCGGCGGCGACAGGGCACGTTGGAATTTCTCTTGAGATGGCAGCCGCCGTAGCGCGTTTATTATTCTCGGCGCTTTCGATTTATTTCGCCAATTTAATATTTTTTTTAATTAAAAACAGGGCACCATCATCCGCGGTCAGGTGCTGCACTTGTATAATGAAGCATGGCCCCGGTCGACCCATACACCTATGTGTATATAATATTATTATACACCTACTCCTGCAATAATAATGAAGCGGAAATTATGTGCGCGCACGATCGGTCCATTCCGCAGGAAGTGGTGGCGGATTACTGTTATTATTATTATTATTATTATTATTAACCAGAGGACCGCTATATTATATCCTCCGATCCGGTGTAATATAATATCCAATACCGGTCAATATATATAACTGTATGGTGTAATTGGCTAAGTCCGAAACAAAAAAAAACCCGTTTCGGCCGCGGCCCAACCGTTCGTTGTTGTTGCTCGATCACCGCAAAACCCGTTTGATATTAATATTACAAGATTTTCATAAAGGCAAACGAACCGCGCTGAAAGTCACACGGGTAAGTGGAGACGCTACCCGAACACACGGCCGGTGCATATTATTATTATTATTATTACAAAATTGTATTTTGATTAACCGTCCGTGACCCGACCGTGAACGCCAGAATCGTACAAAACGAGCCATCTCTCTAATGTTATCCAGAGTTGGTCTCGGGGTTAGAGTAAACCCCCCACAAAACTCGTAGTTTTGGGCCAATAACCAACATTTTCAAAAAAAAACCCACATGATTTTTTATGAGCTTAAATCATTGAAAACAATTTTGTTGCTAAGACCTTCCTGACCCGTCAATCAAGGCTGTTGAAGAATATGTTTGGATTTATCCATAAAAATGGGGACTGAAGAGCTTTTACAAAACATTAAAAAAACATGTTTCACTCGGCACACCATTTTGAAATTTGTTTTAATTTCTTTGCTCTACCTATATGTTTTTTTTAATTAAAATACGAATTTAATTTGTACTGGACTGCCAATTTCACAATAATTGTGAATGTTAAGGTTTTTTTTTAATTATAGCATTAAACACATTAAACATTAATTAAAAAAAAAAAACTGTGTTTTAAAAATGTTAAAATGTTGAAAGTTATACCAACAGTCGTTTATCGTGACTCCCGCATTAATAAAATACCCCAATTAAACAGCAGAGCTATGGATATTAATACAATAGTCAGAGTGTAAAAAAAATATACGATTCCTTAAAGGACATTTTCAACTTGTACAGCTTATTATTTTTGTCTTTGTTCTTAACAACAATTAAAAAAAATATTTTTTTTTTATTTGGTATATATGTATGTTAAGAGGACCTCACACGCCCGTTATTTTCTTTAAAAAACCCGCCTTGCGCGGATTAATTTTACAAAGGCTATAATCAAAACTAAGAAACCAAATTTTTACATAATATAGACAACAACATTGTCTGTGTTCTACTATCGTCCTTTTTTTAATATTTCAACCAGTTAATGAATAATTAATTAATTAAGAAAGGACTTTTTTGACTTTTTTAAAAATTATATAGCGTTGGTTCTATTAGGTATATCGAAAAAATACGGTTGATGGAACACAGATAATTTTTTCATAAATAATATGTATGAATTTCTTTTCTATGTATGAAGCCTGAGAAAAATTAATCCGCGCAAAGCAGTTTTGATGGCAAAAAAATTGTATTTTATCCTATTGAAATGATTATGATAGTCTGACAAAAAAACGTCAATTAACAAAGTATTCTCATTACTGTATTACTAAGTATACATTATAGTTCAAACTCTAAATTAAGATTTTTCGAAAAATTGCCTATACTTTACTCCTTAGAAATGATCGGTGTGGCGTCCTCTTAAATAACATTATAAAATAATAAGTTCTATCAGATTTTTTTTTTGTGGAAAATGTTGATCTTTTTTTATAAACATGTCAAATTGTTTTTTTCTACAAAGATTCTGATCGCTGTCATTTATGTTTGAATACTTCCAAGAAGGGTTTTTATTGATAAATTAATATATTCATAAACTTTCTGTGAATAAACTCATATATACGCTTCGAAGTTATTTGGAAAAGTTAATTTTTATATTTGAAAAACCAATGTTCTACAATTGAAGATAACAAAATAATATTATATTTTCCGAGTATTTATTTTTATTGTTAACTTTTGATGCGAGTATTTAAATTATTTGTATTTAACTCGTCAACTGTTCGAAGAATAAAAATAGTGGTTATGAATTTTTTTCAATACTAATAATTTAAACGCGTCCGTGTTGCGTAAACGGTGTTTTCCGTGAAAACGAGGGGGCAATAAGTTGCGGGGGAGGAGGGGAGAGGGTTATAAAGAATACATATAGTAGTACACAACAGTCGTGTAGACGTCGTCTTGTTCGCTGTTCGAGGGTTATTTTTCATCGTGGTGACTGACGTTTTTAAATTAAGCAATTATTACCCAAAAGTCCCAAAAAAAAAGGTCCACCTGTCAGAGGAACGCCACTCGCTCCAGTCTTTTACTTGTTCAAACTGCAGCTCTTGTGTTGAAAATCATTTTTCATTGCCGGGTCATCATCAACGTTGTCGTCGTCGTTCAATGACGCCCCGAGCTTTTTTTCACCTCCTTCCCGCCGGGGACAAAACTCTAATCCCAACACAATTACAAATTCACCCCTCGATGCTCTTTTCCACTTCAACAATACTATATATATATATATATATATATATGTATACTCGCGCTATCTCATTTTCTGTCTGCAGAACACCAAAAAAAAACCCACTGCGATGACTGCAGGAAATAACTTGATTTGCATTTTCGATTTACACTGTCGATTCGGTGTTTAACTCTCAGCATGAGGTCATTCAGTTTTTTTTTTACCATCTTTTGCTATATTGAATGATTTTTTCTCCGGTAGGGAACTCAAAGAGTATTGGTTTTGGTGTAACACAGACATTACTCGTTTGTTTTGAGAGTTTGATAATTGTTGTCGGTGTCAAGCGTGGGTCCACATGGGGGGCCAGGGAAGTTAAAATCCTTTAAAACTTTTTCGGGCTCCCAAAAAAATATCAGCAACTCAACTGGTATAGCCCCAACAAAGGATTTTTTTACCTGCGAATTTTTGAAGAGTGAACTTTCCTGACCTCCCTCAGGATCCGCGCCTGGCTGGTACGGTATACATATATAACATCATGACATCTTGAACTAAACTGAGATTATAATAATTGTAAAACTACATTTTGTTTGTGGTAAATGAGATATAAACATCAAAAGTGCAAAAGATTTTTCACCATGAAACTTTTGCTACTTTCGTCGCGCTTTACTGTAAATTACCAACATGTGTTACTGAACGCGAAGGTAATTAAATAGGATAATGGGACACAGTCGGACAACACCATCTGTTATGTGCCGAATGTTTAGTTAAATATAATTCGGCAACTATAATTGGCATTTATGGCTACTAAACCCTTTTTCGACCACTAGAGTACCAAAATATTTTTTATATACTAATAAAGTATTAAAATCATGACTTCGCTCGGCGGTATAGGTATTAACATTGAGTTATAAACTAAAATTTAAACCTACCATTCCTAGTCAGCAAAATGTGATAATGCATACATTCCTGTGATAAATATTATTATTATGCGTAAATAAAATTGGCTAAAGAATTCCAAATTTGGTGTCCCACTGAGTGAGTTTTTTGTTTATATGAATTTGCTAAGTTAGTTATTCTTCTTAAGTCTAAACGATCGCCGACAGACTCATCTTTGCTGTTCTAAATTCTAATTGATATTTCATCATTGGCAATTTGAATTCTAATAAAATTGCTGTACATTTTTATAGTAAAGATCTTTGTTACTATTTAGATTTAGGCTGAGTTACTATTTGCGAAACCATTAAGTGATTTCGTATAATGATAATTAGAGTTTTTGTACAAATAGGTCCAGGGTGCTATCTTGGGTGAAAATTGTAGTGTCGTCAGCGTTCATTACTAATTGAGTATGACTTGGAAGTGTTATAAATTAAAGAGAACGGGTCCTAAAACTAATCCGTGGGGTACGTCAGCTCCTTTTGGATGAAATTATGATAGATGTGTTGTTTGGAAATGAAAAGGTCAAGCTAAATAATTCCAGTGTTTTAGGTATGTAATGATGCCTGGTATTTTTTTTGTTTTTTGTCAGGATAAGCCGTTTTTTTCCTGTAAGAAACTTCATTTCCTCTTATAAGACAGACCGATTGGTCTATTTCGATTTAAAAAAAAAACAATCAAATTGTTATTTTTTAACAAAAATGTATTAAAATGTGTTTTTTAGCAAAACAAATATGCCGGGGAATTTTATTATTCAAATGAAAAACACATTATTATTATAATTTATCATCCGACGGCACAGTAGAAATGTTAAATATTATTCTCAATCGTTTTAATTTATAAGTTATAACTTATGCAAAGCAATTGTATGTTTCATTTTTAATTTAAAGCATACATGTAGTATGTATATTCATACCTTTGGGTATGTGTCTGTTTATCTGTCTATTACATTTTGTAACAAAAAAAAAGCCATACTCCATATTTTTAGAAAAGCCAAAATGAAAACACATCTCTCATTTGAAACCCTTTTCTCCCTGTCGCGTCGCTGCCCGCCGTGCCTTTATAATTTATTTATATTGACACCACTGTTACCACCATCAAGCGGAAAGTTTAATTTATTTATTTCCCGTTAAGTTATTTCCCGCGTTTACGTTCGGCGAATTAGCATTTCTATTATGCTAAAATAATGAGCACTCTTTTGTTTTGACAGCGTGTCCTGCGACAATGACGTCCGATCCCTTTGTAAAAGTATATTGTATAATTATATGTATATATATGCTAAATAACGATTGTCATATTACAGAGTTTTGTGGGGGGGAGGGTGGGGGATGAAAGTAAGAAGTATTTAACCATGGTATTTGACAAAACTTCGGTTTAATAAACTATGTCAAACCTTGTGGTGTATAATAATTTTAAAATATTTCATTTTATTATTTTTAAGTTCTTGTCGTTGCGCCGTTTTTTTCCTCGCTTTGCCAAAAATCAATATTGTTTTCAATAAATAACACTTAGACGATTTCTTATTCACTCGGTATAATTATTTTTTTAAGAAAGACGGGCTTTGTAATTTAATTCTGAGAATCGTGTAGTGTAAGAGTGCCAAAGAGGCAGATTTCTGGGTCACACACAAGTTAAAAACTGTAGCCAAATTATTGGCACATACCTGCTCAATACTAAATGATATGAATGTGTTTGCAAATACATTTTTTGCAACAAAAATTGTTTTGAAAATGTATCAAGATAAAAAAGTTCGCCTGATAGTAGCAAAAATCGCGTGTTCTAACACTAACATATAGTAATAATTTCTATAATTTCTCAGCTGGAAAGCCCAAATTTTATTCTCACATCGAATTCAGCCTGCAGCATAAACTGAACAAATTTTAGACGTCTAGGTTCAATACATAGCGAGAAAAAGTTTATCAAAACAACTTAACAAACATGCTGTATAAGTTTTAGAAAAAAATTCAAATTCGCAAAGGCACACATACACGGACAGAATGTCAAGTTGTTCTATTTTCGATAAGGATATGTATACAAAAAATAAATATTATATCTATATACACAGGGTGATTTTTTTATTATGGGCCACTCAATATCTCAAGGGTTTAATAAGAAATTTTGTTTTATTTTTTCATATTGTTTTTATACAACACATTTTTCACAATTTTTTTTAGTTTTTGCCCCTCTCCCAACTTAGTTTTTTTGATAGAAAGTGGCCCATGATAAAATAATCACCTTGTATATGGTCTTACTCCATCTCGAGGTAAAATAAAATCCAGGGAACCGTAGTTCCTCTTTGAGGGAGCAAAAAATGAATCTAAATCCATCGCTTTCAATTTTAATGAATAATAATATTAAGAAATGTTCCTACAATAATTGGTTTCAAAGGTAACCGAACGCAGGCTATTTACTAAACGATTTTTTATGAAAAAACGGGCCCGTTCAGTTAGAAAAAAATAATAAATTACCCTTAAAATGATTATTAAAAAAAAAAGAGAATAAAATCAGAAAATTATAGCATTTGAAAATGCAGTAACCGCCGTTTTTCAGCAGGGTCTGATCGCTAACGTTTTAAGCGTCGCTTGGCCCTTTTCTATGTGCGGTAATGCGTAGCAATCGGATAAGTGTCCGTTGAATGAAAATATGATTCAATTGCGTATCATATGAAAGAGACGGGGTTTTTTCTGTTATGTTAAATCCCTCTTAGCCATAATCTTTTATGTACACGAACGCACTCGTACAAAATAATATAATATGTCCACAATAATATAAACACACGGACACAGATTTTTATCCGGCTCAATGCAACTGTATCGGATTTTAAATCGCGTTTTGTCCTCTGCCGTCGGTCGGTCTGTTTATTAGTGTCGTGGCCGCCCTTAATCTGCTTACCAGCTCTGAACACGCTCAAACGACACCTGACAGTTTGTTCACACTATATGGCTAGTGTTCTTTACAGTGTATCGGGCTAGTGTTAAAAAAAAAAAAACTAAAAAACATATTTATTATATCAATAAATACATAGGTAGAATTTTTTTTAAATAACCTCAAAAACACATGTTTTGTCTGCATGTCATAATTGGGTTTTTGTATATATTAGTCTGAATAATGGAAATTGTGTTTTTACAAACAATAATATATATATAAATAATACTTACATATATATTATTTACATGACGGGATAACTATCCTGTGGAAATATCTATACACGAGTAACATTATCAACGCAAATCCTCTATTCTTCATTTCCACCTTTGCATCCCTTCCCCCGAACCAAAGCTATAAATTAATATGTTAGTCTTGAGAATGATTTACCGGTCGTATGATTTCGGTAGCTCTCAACCGAAACTCGGAAATTAAATAACAACTAATAAATAAAATCGGTTAGTGATTTATATCAAACCCATTGTTGGCCGAGACAATCGGTGACGCCCGATAAAGTGGACCAAAGTTTTGCCGTGCGGTTGAAAGTTAAATTGTGCGACTTGGGTACAAACTTGACTGTTTGACTGCTTTGTGCCTTTCTATTAAATTGAATAACAGATAACTCGTGTACAAAAGAATAGATTTATTAAATTTGAGTAAAACCGTTTGATTTGCTATACTATATGAAAGTTGAAACTGATTACATTTTTTATTAATTATTTGCTTACGTTTAATTGAACTAAACATTAATGTTATCAATATCTTAAACTAATTTCTTAATGTTTTGATTTCAGGTGAGTAAACATTGAAGTATGGTAATTCGGAAAGTACGACAATTAAGTAAGAATAAAAAGCTGTTGTTTTAATAACTTCATAAAGTTCTGTTTCAATAACGTAATAACGTACTGTAATTAATATTCGCTTATCCAATGGATGTACGATAAACAAATTTGTCAGCGTTCATAACAAACAAAGGCGATTAATATTGTTTCATAGTTGTGTTAGATAAATATATTTTAGTGTTATCGATGTTGCTTACCTATTAAATACTAGCAGATTTTTAATATTTTAATCAAATCTGTTTAATTTTTATGCCGTAGTAGAGCAAAACATATTTTCGAATACTTATTATTTTTTAAAACCCAATATCGTTTGTTTTTCATTTGTATTTCGATTGCGTTAGTTATAACAATGTTATTAAAAATAACAGCAGTAGTATAATAATTGTGGTATGCGAAACGAGGTTGCCTGGTTATGGACTCGCATACAGATAAATCGTCGCAGAAGGAACGTATTGAAAAATAGTGCACCGGAGTTGGTATAAGAGCCATAATATATAAATATATATTATTACACAAAAACGCCATTAACCGCATCGTTGTAATTAGGCGACGGTTTTATGCACCACTAAAAACACTACCCCTACATGTGTGTTATAAAATATGCAGTAAGTTCTTATCACACAAGCTCGTTATACTTAAATTATTGTAGTACTCTATAATAATAATATAGTCCACGAAGTACCTACTGTTTACTGCAAACAATGTTAAACGTAAAAAAATTATACAATTTATGTAGTAATAGTAAATGTATTACTTTTTGACTATAAATTATGTAATCGCCACAAAAATTTAATCGGTAATCATTCAATGATTTATTATTATTTTTTAATATTAAATAAATAAAGGTTTTGTAAATAACTTTAAAAGTAAGTTTTACAGACTAAATCTGACTTTACCCTACCTGACGCGTTTTACCCCTAATTTTCTAGCGTAAAACCTCCTGACTACGCGTTAAGCGTTTTACTCGAACTACGATGGTTTTAGAGCAAAAACGCCTATAAAAAAATTGAAAGTAAACAACATTTTGGAGAAAATGATGTATCATTTTTGTAAAATAATGTCCAATTAAAAAGTTGCAACTGTTTAAAAAAAAAGATTTCTCGTTTGGTTGTGATATCCAATTTCGAATTTTAGGCGTTGTACTTGGGATTTTATAATTAAGTTGATTTTATATTTAGTACAGTGACTGTGGTGTAGACGCGAACACGTGCAAACGATGTTCTTAGACCACACCTCCAGATCACTGTCACATTTTACATTATTATTTTATGTAACATAACATGTGCAAGCGGCTGTACGTCAACTCGGTGGGTTGTGCTTTAAACTGCGAAGCAATACTGTTATAAAATCCGGCTGGAAATAATTTTTCTCTTTTACAAAGGGGACACTTATATAATAGCAATAATAATAACTATATCTTGTTATATAACGATTTTTAATTTTTCTATTTTTAACTCTAATCAAACGGCGGCTTGTTCTTTATTCACTGTAAATGCGTCGTTAGTGAACATATAATCGGTAAAAAAATGTTAAATTTAGTAGTTTATCTATTAAGAAACTATTTATCTTTTTTTTTTTTAATGTTCTACACATATTTAATATGTCGTCTGAGCGGTATTACTCAATGTTGTATGATAATGCTTAATGGAAATTACTCGTGTCCCATAGATAAATCTAAACATATATAATATAAAAACTAAATGATTATTCCCAATTGATTTTTTTTTTTTAATAAATTATAGTACGATATTATACGACGTAGTTCGGTGTCTTAATAAACACAAAACATGCACAAGCTTGTATTCGTTTTTTACGTATTAGGTTGATATTATGATACAGAAAATATTTATATGTGTACACATACATGGGCGTAACAAGGGTACGAGAAAGCCCTTCGAGAATAGACTTAAACACCCCTCGTATATTCATAATTAATGATTAAATTGCCGAGGCTTTGCCCCTCTCTTTATTGAAATACCTAGTTTTATCCAAGTTTACCTACGATTTTCCAATGTTTGTAATAAGGCGGTTTTTCACAGTTCATTTTTCATTTAATGTGCATATACCCAATAAAACCCTATATTTTGGGTAAATATTTGTGGGACTTAAACAAAAAAAAAACGCTGGTTTTCGATGGTTTGTATTTTGGCTTACTGCTAATTATGTGAATTCTTACAATTTTTAATAATTATTTTGCACAGTTAATTATTTATAGAGCTGTTAGTTTAGCATTAAAAAATGACAAGGTTTTTTAAAATTTCTATTTCTTAGTAACTGAGGTGAGGAAGTGCTTGCAATCGGTAAACTGTATTTAAACAAAACTTTCCAGTAACTTTTTTCTCTTGTCATTGACGTTACAAAGTTTATTACTTGAAAAAATATCGTTCGCGCGTTTCAATAAATACTTTTTGTCTATCGCTTTATAATCGATTTTACTTTTTTAACCGTGTTTTTCAAACCCTTCCCACCCGATGGCCGGCTAAACTTTTGAGACGTTGTAGGTATTGTTGTATGCGTATGCGGCAAACGACGTCGAAACTCTTATGTGCTGCTGTTTGTTTACCTCGCCTCCTTAATTATACAAAATAAGTATATATTATTATTATTATACCTTTGGCGTGTAAACATAGTTTTCGTAGGACTTACAACTTGTAAAACTTGCAAATGTGTTGTGTGCACGTGTGTGTGTGTGTGTGTGTGCTCAAAAGTTATTTCGGTATTCAAAGAAACAACGAAATTATAAAACAACAACCCGTAACGACGTCCTTTTAAAACTACTCGCAAACTCCGAAGGTTTTAAATTTTTAATACATTTCGGTTCGTGTTTCATAGTGGTTTTCGAAACGTGCCCGTTTAATATTGTTATTATTTTTCGTAATTTTTTCTCGGGCAAAACAAAAAAAAATAATAAAATATATAAACCCCGGGTTTATATAAAACACACACACACACACCAGCATACGCCCGTAGATGGGTCGTACACGCCTCTATAGACCTAACCCAAGCAAAGGCTTACAAGCACATCACACACACACACACACACCGGCTTTTGGGATTGTTGTGTATTAAATTCCGGCGGCACCGTATTTGCTGCAGCCGCTATTCTTTATGTGTATTATCTGTGTCTGTGTGCTCTTCCTAATCTCAATTAAATTGCGCCCGGATCGACAGTGGCGCGTGATGCTCCCTGTCATTCCCCGAGGACACCACAAACAGCAGCAGAGGTTGGGGTTGGGGGGGGGGAGGAAACAAATTCCGAAATCTTTTTCTTTTCGGAATTCTCCGTCAAACGTGTACGTGACCCTTCTTCGGTGATCATCATAAGAATAATATAGCTAGTGTCCTGCGTACACAGTCTCCGGCTTGTCGCAGTTATTGTTTTTCATACACATCCGATCACCGTATAATAACCCAATAAAAATAATATATTTTACGTATCCCGGCGGGGTTTGGATTTTTTGTCTACTGGCGAGGGGTATGGGCGGCGCCTATTGTGTATATTAGAATATACAAAGTGTTTGCCGACATTGAATTTCAAAAATAGTAGCTTGTTAATTAGTCGTTTTTAATTTAACAAACAAAAACTAGGCAGCGGTGTTTTTAAAATTTGGAATCTTGTAAACAACGTTTGATCGATTTTTCGTTATTATTAAATGAAAATTACTTTGACAAGACGTCTAAAAGTTACTACACAATCAAATGAAAATCAACGTCCTTCGCTCTAGAACAGTTACTACTTATGCAATCATTAATCAGGAAAGTTTATAATTTAGTTTGGTTACAATTCGTAACTCTAATTACTAATATTGTTTTCAAATATATATGTATATCATAGCATAGTACAGTATAGACAGATCTAAATATGTTTTAAGAATCATAACGCCTTCCAAAATCGCAGAATCCTGCCAAAAATGTTTTTGTTCGGTATACTGTACATTTTATATTTTATTTATAAAATTAGATATTATCAGTACGGACAAATTAATAATAATTAATATGGATTGCCAAATTGTAAACCAAAAACGTTTGGAGTGCAGTAGTGTTGGAAATGAAAAATATCACTGTCTGCTATGTATTTATATGTTTATTTAAATTAGCGTTGTGTACATGAGGTCGGAATACGAAAATAAAATCTCCGGGTTGTCGTTAATTAACTGAAAAATATATCAAGTCAAAACAAACGTGTACCATTGTGTAACGACGACGACGACGATAACATAACGGGTGCTCTGCTCGACGTCTCCATATTTCACTATTTAATTAACTAGACGGGGGCGAAAGGACGATTGTCGACGACAGCGAAACTCGTCGACTGTACTCGTTGTTTGTTGTTTTTTTTTTCTTCTTATGTTTTTTCTTGTTTGAAATTACACGAAAGCCAATAATGGAGACGTTTCCCGACCGCCGAACGGCAACACCACCGCGCGCCTCCTTGTTCGTCGCCGCCGCCGCTGTTCCGTCTTATTCGTTTCCACGCGCCGTTTACGATTGTCACAAACAATTTTTTCTCGCCTCGCCGGTTATTCCTGTCCCTGGGCCCCCGGACCATTATTAATTGGCCCTAGAGTGTTAATTTGCTCCTCCTCCCCCCCCCCTCGAACATCCGTCTCGCGTAATTCCGACTTCTTAGTATAATAAAATAGAACCGTATATACTACTTAATCATAGTACCGCCGCTACAACCGTCAAAAACATTCGAAAATTGATTTTAATTTGAAACCCTTAAAAATACCGCGGCCGCTTCTCGATCCCTGGATCGCCGCCAAAAGCGATAATTTTGCGAAAAATTCTCTGAAAAATTTAATTATTTTAGATTAAAAATATATCTACATAAAGTTAAAGATTCACTAATAACATTCATTAGAGTTTTCACCCATTGTTGATAAAAATGTTATCAAATAACTTTTTCTCAGTTTTATAAAACAAAAACTGCGATGTAAGATTTGGAAACGGATATCGATGTGGATTTTTTTCCCTAGGCTTATCTATGATTTTACTAACTTTGGTTGATTATAAGGTTTTTTTTTAAAAAAAATTGCTTACACTTCAGACGTCCTCTTAAACGGGCCATCGCGATAACCGTAAAATGACGGTACAAAGTGTCGTGTATTAAAGAAAACCGGCAACAATATTGTGAAAAATGATCAAAGGAGTTGTTGAAGAAATACCCGTTTTGTCGAAGCACGACAAACCAATAAACGTCAACATTGTAGTAAACACCGAGCAAGTATACAACAGTGGAATGAGTATGGCGGTAGGCTGGGACGGGGTTTTAATACCTATTTCGAACTTTCTAGAAATTAATATTTAATCCTCCGCGAGAGGACCCCGAGCCAAAGTTACACAGCTTAAGGTTGACTGCTATTCAACCGAATATAATATATGGAACGGGTCATGGTAAAATGGGAAACGCGGTGGTGTACTCGATGAATAGAAAATTCGGATTAAAAAAATATATATGTATCCAAAACTCACATATTAACATCCACGTGCGTACATATATTATAACTTACTCGTATGTGTAGTATAATATACTACATAACATGCGAATCGAAAATAATGTGTACACAAATCCTTAACGACTGCGCCACGGCAGTACACTATACTTACATTTTTTTTCTATGTAAAACGTGCGACTGCAGATAAACGCTTCTAAAAAGTATTAATTTTTACACGTATAATAATATATGCGGCCGTTTGCGATAAATAATTTTAAAAATCGGCCAGCAAAATAAGATAAATTTAAAACGCCGGTTGGTTCACTGCGGCTATGGAATCTACTACCCACTTGGCATGATGATTATTATGAATTGCGGCAGTTTAAACCTTGCCCAGGGTGTGTGAGGATTGCATTAAAATAATAAAATGTACACATCGCGAACAACACGGACGTTTTTTTGCGTACACGTCACTGCGATAACTGCTGGAGAAGTGTTATGGGGTGGACAGCAAGAGGAGGAAGGGGTTGGCCAGCAGAAACACGTGTTACCCGCTTGGTCGGTGAGTGATTAATGAATTAGTTATTGCGAGTTGCTGCTTGTGCACGCGGCCTAGGAAAGGATACGCGTGACAGCATTCGGATGTCTAACGTAATTAGAATCGCCGGAACCGCCAACGAGGAATGAAATAGTGATTCCCTCTTGGGAAATATATACCCGGGCTCTCCTTGTTGAAGAGGTGGGAGCAAGAGTGCGAAGAAATGAGAGGAGAGGTATCGTCCACCGTCGTCAAAGTCGCACTCCGATACAACTTCCTTTCGATCGCAAGTAATTCCCATACAGAAGTTTGACGGCGAAAAAATTGTATACACACCTAGATAGATATTTATTAGAACGTGCCTTTTGGGAATTATACGTGGCAAAGTGACATGTCCTGTATAGCTGAACTAAATGAACAACACCCTTGTTGATATAAATGAGTAATTAAAATACCAAGGTAAAAATATAATCGTAAAATGAAAAACAACAGGTACGTTTTATAATTTGGCGTTATTTTTGATTTTGTATATTAAACTGTTATGACTAATATTCCGTTATAAAAGCATTTGGATCTTGAATTTTCTCTAGCCCAATCAACGATTGAATCAAAACTAAAAAGATGTTACGGCATTTGTATAAAAATCACGTAATTAAAATAATTATATTATGAAATATTATATGATATTATGAAATAATTATAAAATAACTTTTCTCGCTGAACAAAAAATAGACAGCTAAAACTTTGTAGTTGACTTTACTGAATATATAAATATATTTATACTTTCAAGTAATTTAACCAAAATTGATAATATTAAGTATTTTTAAGCCATAGACATGATAATTATGAACTAAAAATGTCAATAGAAACCGGCATACAGTACAAAACAAGTCGTATAGAAAAATGTATACGTATAATAAAAATATTTATTATATAAATAATTTTATTACAAGATCGTTTCAACAAGACAGTCCAGATTGTCGTCAGCGATCTCTAATAAAATAATGGTAAAATCAACTTACAGAATAACATTGAGAATATACAATATCGTCTTATTTGCATTGAGGAGACGTCGTCCCTGTATTGTTTTAAAAACGTCAAACTGGCGACGTTTTGTAAAATCAATTTATAAGTACTCGTCGGCCGTCCCGTAGACGATAGGGCAGTACATGGCGGCGATTTGGGCGTAAGGTTGCATCGATCCGACTAATATCGGCTGGTCTTTGGTCATTTTGTTCCAAAAGTGCACCCCTACGCTATTGTTCAATGCCTTCATTACCGCGTAGTCGTCCGTCTCGTGAAACAACTTTGGCCACTCGTACCAAGGTATCGGGCTAAACACATCTGCTTGGTATATGGTCAAATCGCCACAATTGGCGTTGCCGGCGTTGACGTCGGGCAATTGGTCGGTTTCACACACAGCTCTCGTCAAACTCGTGATTAGAAACGGACCGTTTTGCGTCCATTCGTCGCCTACAAAGCCACGTCTGCGAAATAAGAAACATTAGAGACACACGGAGAGTGGACTCGTGCAAATGTGTGTGTGTGTGCGCTTACATAAACATTTCGATTGCCCTTGCCGCGATACTCTTGTTTTGCAAGCCTATCACACCGCTTCCCAACATGGGTCCGGGTTTTTCGGCGATCACGAAATTCTCCATGGGCACCGGTCGCAAGGACACCACGTCTATATCCATGTAGACTCCGCCGAATTTCCATAATGTCAACAGTCGCAACAAGTCACTGTGCTGCTCCACCGGCCACCGACCTTTGTCCATTGTTCCGGACTTGACAAATGCCTCTGCCGGTGTGTCGGAAACGTATCCGTAAAAGTCAACGTGTCTTATCTTAACGTTTTTGTAATGTGCGATTAACCGAAAAACGGCTGTCATGTTGTGCGTGCACTCCAACCTCGGACTGAGCACTAAGACGTACACCTGACGGTCGGGATTGGCTCTAAAACGTTAAAAATGTTGGTTTATAAAGTACACTCTTAATTTGTATTATTAAAAGTACGTCTTAAGGCGAGTGTGTATTGAACACAACACGTATACCTTTTTGACTGCACGAAATAATTGTTACCAGTCATTGTTACCAACATTATCAGTTATCACTGATTATTAACATTATCACTGATTTTTTATTGATTTTTCACTGATAATAAATAAAAACTAATTATAACAATATATTATAATAACTTAATTTGTTATCAATCTAATTGTATTTTATTGTGGATTTGTAATCGCAATGACTGATATGATGTAACCAGCTGTGACCAGCGCGGCCAAAAGTTGAATCTATTCAACTTTGCGGTAACGTCTTGGTAGACACGATCAAAATGTATCTACCATGATAATATAAGCCAATCAGTAAAGAGTATTTTACACGAAACAAAACGACACGACGAGTTGAGGACTAGTCTTTACTCTTCAAAAATACTCGTAAACCCGTGTAGATCAAAGCCCGAATGTAGATTTTATATACTGAATGAGTACAATAGTTATAATAGTTATTTTAATTTTACATACATACATAATGATAAATGTCATTTTTTTAAATAGCATTACATATATCATCTGTCATTTGCATAACAGAAGCGTGTATTCAATTAATACTACTATTTTTGTTTCCAATTAATAATTATTAATTGATTATTGATTAAATTAAATAATTGTTATTTGTAAATAATTTTGAAGATTGTAAAACCAAAATACATTGTATTTGAGTTAGTAATTGAAACTAATCTACAATATAAATAAACGAAATTCATCGCAATAGTATAACAATAATATTTCAGCGCTCATAACACGATAATAACATTGCTGCCAAAAATGCCTAATAAATCTGACCGGCCTTTTAACCTTACCAAAAAAACGTTAACACAAAATAAAGCTCAATGTTTAGTATTTAATGTTAATACTGTAAAAGTAATAAAAATGAATAGAAAAAAAATCATTCCTTCATTGAAATGCTGTGCGATTGGAAAAAGTCTACCAAAAAACGCGAGGTTGTCCCTCCTACAGGTTAACTATAACAGCTATAAGTACTTAATTAATTCGTACATATAGTTAAATATAATTAAAACGTTGATAATTTAACGCTTTTATTTAATAAAAAAAACGAAAATAGTGCCCCTCTAAATAAATATTTTTTGGACTATGTTTGCGGACTGAATCCGCCACTAAGTAAAGAGTTCTTTTATTGTTTCATAATTTTATTTCTTTGCATATTATGTACAAGACATGTATATTATCTGTATGCTCTGGAACACCACAAGTGTTTCTTAAGTTTTCTAGATTAAGTAAACGGCCGCTTATACATATTATATAACATAATAACATAAAAAACGGAATATAACGATATAAACAATTATTATCCGGTTATTTTACTATACACTGGTTTTTCATGGTCAACCGAACTAATAATTATCAATTATTCAACTATTTAGATAAAGCAAACTATTAGAGTGATTAGACAAAGAATCAAATACACATTTATAAAAGTTAAGTCGGTTGATATTTAGTGTGTGCACACAACACGCGTATATTATTACCTTATTTAATATAAAAGTAAATTTACAAAAAAAAATTCTATGTGCAAGTATAAAAAAAAATACGAACTTGGCTATATAGATGGACCTATATTGAGCGAAAAATTGGCTTTACAGCTAGGGAAATATTGCTATAGATAAAATGAAATTTAATTATAAATTAATCAACTGAATACAAAATTTACATAAACCCGGATTTTTTTTAACGTTTTTTTTTTTTAGTAGCAATAGTATATAGTTATATTTATAATTTGATTATATTTATTATGTTAATTTAGCTTTTACCCATATCTATATTATTGAATTAGAAAACTGTGAAATCAGTATCAAAGTGTAGAGTTAGAAAATCCTCAACTACAAGAACCCCAGTGTTTTATAGTCCAGCCAAGTGTAGATATTCGGTACTTACCGAAATATATAAGGGTTTTTTATTGGGATTTTTCAGGTTTAACGATAGCCATAAAAACTTGACCGGACCCACTATATATATATATATATATATAACATAGATATTGGTATTTATTATGTTCCTGATACACTTTTCACCGGTAATTATACTAACCTTGCAGCCGATTCAATCGAGCACGCTTGTCTGGGTATGATTTCTACGGCCGGCATGCGGTTGGTCTCCAAGAAGAATATCGACTTGTTCATGTCTACTTCGTTGGGGTCCAGGGTTTCCAACCTAACGCATCCTTGGCCGGATCGATGAAACGGGTTGACGTTGTAGATCATGTTGAACGTGATATACACTATGGCCAAGATGTTCAAACATAAACCTATACAGCCGACCATGCGGTACAGGCGTGGGCCGCCGTTTAAAGCGCGGCGCATGTTTGGTCACACCACACACTGACCGTATTCAAAACCACTACTGAATTGACACTGATTTGTCGTTACTCATGCGTATCATCATAAATATTATTATTATTGTTTCTACTGTATCGCCGAACGCTCGTAGTACGCGTACGCTTCGTGAGCAATTGAATCAACCGTCTTTTTCTCAGACACCTTATTATATTTTTGTGAACACCAGTGTTGTTCCATGTTATCTTATCAGACGAAATTCTACGTAAACAATGCGTAATAATATATAATGTAGCACTTATTATTATTATTTATCACTCGTTTATTACTACTAATTGTTACCGGTAAATTTACATAATAAATATATAATAATACATAATAATGTAAATATATTTATGTGTGTGTATATATATATTATAAGTATTGAAAATTAACAGTGCAATGTATACCTAAAATTATAGGAAAATTTGAAAGTGTATGGCTAACATTTTTATCAAATTTAATTTGAAAATCGATAGAATATAAGGTCGTTATACCTAACGCTTATGGCGTAAGATTTTATAAATTAAAGTTCAGGGATTCTTGACAAATTTAAAGTACCAAATTTATTTATGCGGAAATAGGAGTATAACTTTTGGCGGAAAACAGAAATAGTGATAACGGTCTTGTAATATCTAGCTCGTCACTTAGAAGCCAGTGAGGTAGACAGTACTGGACAAACTGATAGGTTTTGGAAGCCAGTGAGTACAACGAAACAACACAAACGTTTATAACATAAGATGATATAATGTAATAGTTGCACGGTAGATATTGTACTGACTAAAAGCTTAATCTAAGATACTACTTTATGGAGTATTTATACGAGTTTTAACCATAGTGAATTTAGATGGTAACCGAAAATAAGGATGCACACGTCGACGTTGTCATCCGTCCTTGTCTCGTGTAGATGCATCGAAAGTCCCCATGTACATATATGGGTATGTGCATTGTGCATGTTGTACGTGATTGGTATACATTACAGTCTAATCTTTTTAGCGGAAAACGGAATCCCCGGTCGATTTTGTAGGCAAATAAGTACAACCGGAAATACAAATGTAAGATAACAATGTGCGCAAGCTAGTCATCCTGTAATCGTCAAAAATTGTATGATGTGCGGAAACGAGTTTTTACCATCGTCACTAGACTGTATGCTCTATAATCAATAATGACACATTGTCTATTAGAATAGCTCCAGTTGTAAAAATGTCTTCAGTTTTTGGATATCACAGAGTATATATTATAATTAAAACATTTTTTTTTTATACTTTGTGTACACTAAAATCTGTAACTAAAGAAATCTACATCTGAAGGTCTATTAATAGATAAAGTGTTATCAGACACAGATTTCATGTGAATTTTTCCGTTGTCAATAAAGTAATATCTCATTATCGTTTAAAGGGGTTATAGTGTGTAGGTCTGAGGTTTGAGCGTAAACAAAAAAAAACCTGTCAGGGTTTTGGGTTCTTTAGCCAATTCTGAATTTTTAAGTTGGCTGTGCTGCTTTAAGAGTATCAGCAATTCTACGGAGTTATTGAGCATTTTTAAATTAGTGACTTTGAAATATTTATTATAACGTCCCCAATAGTCGTATCGCTTACCTTTTATTATTATACAAATAATAATGAGAAAGAGAAAATTGTAAAAGAAAAGATGTTTTTCCGATTACTTCTGGAGATTAAATTGTTTTGATGTCGATGTGCGCGGCCGATATAGTAGTATGGGGACGTTAGGGGGAGAGGGGTAAGGCCCGGGAACGTTGAGAAAATATAGCCAGTTTTCAATTAGCATTGTTTTTAGAGAGCTTTGTGCACTTCTCCGTGGCATTTATATATATATATATGTACATCCCACGGTCTTTATAAATATATATATATATATATGTATTGCTTTCGTGGCATTATAACAGCGTCTCCGTGCGCAAGTAAGTATATGAACGCCGCTCCATGGTATTGCCTATTGTTTGTATTAAATCGTCGACCTACGTGCTACTGCCGTTGCTATACGGGCAACCACCTCTAGCGCAAGCAGACGAGGGTCGTGATCCCTTTTGGAAATCGGCGAACAAATATTTGCACTCGTGGGAAACGGGACAGATGACGGCAGCAATCATGTGTTTGGCCCGAGTTCGGTTTGTTCGTCGTGGCTGTCGGTGCTAGAACTGACGTTTCACCTGAGGATTGTCTCCACAGGTTACACATTATCCGAGACAACAATAAAAAAATAAGTTTAAAAAAGAAAAACCACTCGAGTGGAATCCGCGTTTTTAAATATTGGGCTTGACGATTTCTTCCACACGAATTTCTTTAAAGATCAACAATTTTTTTTTAACACAATTAACTCCCACGACTCAGTGACAATCTTAACGTGTAACATTGATTACGATTATGATTATACATTTATAACGTTCATAATAATCAAATTTTAATTTAATATAAAACGTTTTTATTATGAATGACGCCATTTTTATTTGAATTGCACTTAACAGATGTTTGTGTCCAACCATCACTGTATATTTTCCAATAAATTTACATAAAAATGTTAATAATACATTTCTTTTCGACTTACATTAGTTACAACTTAGATACGTTGACAGAAAAAATACAATATACACACAACTAATATATCGTAAAGCGGTTTTTCATATTAATTTTGAAATTTGATCGTTTGCTATACCTTACACACTCCCCAGATATATTTGCCATATATTCGGGTGTGTTCACCTTTGATAGCTCTAAATCCCGTTGACGTCGGTGTAATCCCGTGTATCATACTGCCAAAAGCTCTATTTGTGTTTTTATATACATATATGATTCAGTCTCCACGTCAAATTACATCAAGCACACGCTCCACTTACTATACCTGCTACTATCACGTTTATCGACCCGTTCACTTGGAAATTATATATCATACATATATATATATATATATATAATTATTAAATACCTTACAGCGTGACATTCATCGCCTGTTCGGTCGAAACGCGATATTACGTATTCGTTGTATTTGTTGTATATGACGACAGTGTGGGTGTAAGGGTGTCTTGGCGGTGTTTTTACAGGGCAAGTATATAAGACAGACACGGAGGAACAGAAGAGTAGGAGGGAGTTGAGTTTCGTCTGGTATTATTTATAACTCGGTAATATTGATCTCCATCACTCCTCTTGACAGCTTGCCGCCGGCTGCTGGCCTCCGGTTGAAATTAATATCGAGTGTGCCCTCCCCACCTCACCCCTGGTTGACCCCTCCGACCACTCTCCCCCTTGCTACAAGACTTTGGTCTCTCTTACCGCCGGTCTTTGGACTTGTATGTTTGTACATGCCGCCACAGCTTATGCGTTTATAAACGTACGGCGGCGTGTTTTGTGTATTATACACACGAATGCATACGCACAAAGTTATGGACCTGAAAAGCTTAAAGTTTAATAGGAATGCGCTTTCGTCGGCGGAGTATTAAACGGCTCGTCTTATGACACACACCCCGTTTACACAACAGTCTTGTACATATTCTCTTAGCCAAGTGCGAGTACATATTACTATACAGCAAACCTACATATGTTTTTTCATTTTCCGTGTGTGTGTGTGTGTGTGTGTGTGTGTGTGTGTCTATATAAGCCGTGAGATTTTCGCGTATGAATTTTTAATCCGTGGGATTACGTTGTGTTTGTGCGCCATACAACGATTATAGGGTGAAAAATAAATTATTGAAAACATAAGCCGTCGCCGCGAAGGTTATGTAGTATACATAAAATATTGAATTAAAAAAAAACTGCGATTTCATTTTTAAAACTTCCCATCACAAAAAAAGGATATAAATTGTCTACGATTCATACATTGGCTAATCGAATACATCATAACGAGATTTTTAAGTTGACAAACACTTAATTGTGGTGTTTTGCCAAAAAAAAAAATAATAATAGGTAAAATCGCAGTTATTTATTTGCCATCTGACGTATACTTGGAACATTTCTACTGCGGTACTAAAGTATTGTTTATGAATATTATGTAATCGAGGAATACATAATTTTAAGATACTAATAACACTAGACAATTAATAAAACTCAAAAAAAAAAAAATACAATTTGGTAATTTTGTGTATATTATTTAAATAACGTAGGTATAAATAGTATAATATCGAATAAAAACACTGATGAAATATTGGTTTGATTGGCCATAACATGTATACATTACATATGTATGTATTTATATATTATTAGGTTGTATTTATTGATTAGTATAATTAGTATAATTTATGATCAAAGCAGATCGTTCAATTTTTTTATGCTTACATAGTTCTTAGTATGCCATTATAATATTGTTATTTTACAAATTCATTTTTTAATGTAATACACCCAGTATTACAATAATTGACAAAGCGTTAAATTGGCATAATTTGGCTTCGATGAGAAAAGCTGGGAAGGTATTGTTTAGTTAAATTAAAAAATGTAATATAATTGTCAGGGTTTTATTCGTTTAACTAAAATGCGATTCTGTTTTTTTTTTTTTTTTTTAATGGTTCGGCTTAAATCGTTTTGTATTGTTAATGTTATATATTTTTTTCCAGGCGAGTGCGAGTTTCCCCCTCAATGGTCCGGCCGGTGGTTTCAGTCCGGCGTCAACCATCATATCCAAATCAATTCTACCAGCATACTAACCAAAGGGGAATGCGTGCAAAACATCAGCGACAAGTTCCTAATCGAAGACAGGTAACAGCTTGCGTTCTATATTCACTTGTTAAGATTTTAATTATACCGCGGTCGTGGTGCTTATTTATGTACGACCTGGCATTTAGGTCGGATGGCTTGTATACAGTATGTAGAGTTTATTTTGAGTGACGGATTTAGCGAGAGACGCGTGACAAGTCGTGGTTGGCACCGAACCGCTCTGCGTTAGATATCGCCCCTCGACTCATCGATCTCCGGCGTCGCCAGTTGTTGCTCATTCCACTATTGAACTAATGTTCAAGTCGGCTGTCGGTCTTAACCCGTTCATTTTTGTCCATATCGCGTTTATGTATTTAACTTCAAAAAAATACAATTTACACGCTGAATAAACCTTCTATGAAACGCTGATGTATTACAGATAAAACGATACCCCGCGGGCAAGGCGAAATCTACTTTTTATATTCACTAACAACCGTTGAATTCTATTATCAGGCTAACCGATTTTGCACCGATTGTCTCTTGTTAAAATATAATATGGACTAATAATTCCAATTAAGTATATTATATATAATCGTTACAGTTTTAAATAAAATAACAGTACATATAAAACGCGGAACAATCACTTTTTACCCAATATTTTTAGTAATAATCAAAACTTTCAAATTATACATATCATATTCCTCGCAATTTTTAAATGTATAACATGTTTAAGAGCTAGGGGGGCGCAGTGTAAAATAAAAAAATCGTTTGAAAGAAACACTTTGTATGTTTATATCTTTGATAATTTATTTAATATATTAGCTTTAGAGTGTCTAAAATTACCACTATTGTACTTAAAACGCACATTATTCGAAATCCCTTTTTTCCAAATTGGCGTTCAAGATATTGTAGGACGATCCATTAACAAAAAAAAACTTAATAAATTACCCGTTGATGTTTAATAATATTTGTATCGTTTATATTATTCACGTGTTATCCCAGGACTTGGTTTTGACGTAATCAAATTGTATAGTATTTAAAAACAATGTGCATATAAACACGTGTATACCGCCATAAATGAAATACTAAACAAATTGCTAGAGACCAAACGGGACAAATTTTAATTCGTTTATGACTATAATTGATATAACGAAACCCATTTATTGTAGACAAAGCATAAAACGATCAAACGTCAATTCGAAAATACGTCGAATACAAGTAAGTTAGTTTATTTCGTGACGTTCAATAGAAAGGAATCGGAATGCCGTCGTTCGGGGTAGGTAGGTACGTGTGGGTTTTTTGTATAGTCGATCCAATTGGTATTCAACCGTCTCCGTCACGCCGACTTCTTGTCGGAGGCACGATGACGTATATTCCAATAGGAATAAGATATAGGAACCCATAATCGAAGTCCTGTATAGAAAAAAAAAAAATATGAACGATGTCCGATGTCCCTTCGGTCTTGTTTTTCTTCCCTCGTTAAAGGATCCGATTTCTCTGATGTATGTATATACTGTACACAGCATCTTCATGTAGGTACATTATTCCCGTCTTGTCCGTTTCCTGAACGCGACGGCAACACGGTGTGACCAACTCAATCACGGTATGTAGATGGGTGGGTGAATGTGTGTGTGTGTGTGTGTGCTGGACCTATATGTAATAACATGTAGGCGAAGGAAAAAATGACGGCTCGCTCACAATTGGAATAAATTATACCGGCGGTAGTATTATAGTAACGAGAACAAAAGTGAATCGTATACATATATATAGCAAGTATAGTGTCGGGGAAGCGAGTAGGAAATAACGTGCAATGCACGTGACAGGTCAAATAAAAGTGGTCGACAAAACCATTGTTTCGGGCTCGTAATTTCGAGTTTTTAATATTTATAAAAAAATTATATATATATTTTTTTTTTTTCAAATCCCTACGCTCGTATAATCCCTACTCAATCCGCGCCTTTTTTTTACATATATATGTATATTATTCATATATATATATATATATATATATATATATATATATTGTTTTTGTTTTTCGGACGCATGATGTTATTGCGCACATTATATTACACCGGGCTCGTCATATTTATCGTACATTACCCGGCAGTAGGAGCGTGTACGGCATGGGAAAAGGGGTAACCGGTGGCAATTGTCGTTTCGGGTTAATTATTATTACCTCTCTCGCCCTTTCAAAAAACTATATGTTTTTTAGGAGTCGTGCCGTCGTCGTCGCCGTCGCCGTCATAATTATTATAATGAAAACCACCGTTGTTGCTTTTGTTGGTTGTCGACCGGCAGCGGCGCGGTTCTACCCCAACGTGGTGTGTTTGGCCTATGAGAAATAAGGCACAACAAAAGCGTGAAAACGAAGGTTTTTTTTTTTTTTTGCACATTTGTATTACCAGTGAATAGGACGGGGGCACGCTTTTCTCTGTACACGAAACTGCGGACGTCTACTACGTACATGGTGTGGTTAAAAAGAGAAAAAGAAAAAAATTAAAAGTGACAGCACTGCCATTTGTATTTTGAATTTTTTTTTTCGTGTAAGGACATCACAAAACGACCACGATTTACCGAGGGATAAAAACAGAGGACACAAGCAAACTACAATAATAGTTTTTTAGGGAAATTATTTATTTTTTTTTTTAACTGAAATGTTTACCATGTACGATAGTATAGTCTGAGCGCTTGTTTAATTGCCTTTTCGCTAAATTACAATTGAAGTTCGGTTTCATTCCACGAATCTCATGAGCCATGATAATGTTCACGTTCTGTTTGATGTCAATCCCCTTTTGAGGGCTAAAACGCCAAGATGAATATTATTCATGTTTTAAAATTTACAAGGGCATCTTTTTCCAGGTTAGTTTCTTTGTAAATTTAAACAAATTCCAACAAAAATCATACGTCATTTCAATCTATGTAGCAAGTTACTCAAGTTATTGATATCTTAATGATATGAACCTATTTAAAAAAAATTTTAATAATTTATAATGTTGTTTGGTAAAACGACACTTCTAGTTTAAGTAGCCATTTTTATTATTCTATTCAAGCTACTTTGTATTGCTGTTCTTTTCTATACTTGCTACTACCATAAACTCAAGGGCGCACTCTCCATGGAAACAAACGTTATTGTCCATGTATAATAACCACACGAGGGCATCGCTTCAAGCGGTGACCATTTTTTTTCTAGTATCACTCAAGAGAAGTGTCCCAAAGTGTTTCATCTCTATTGTTCCTATTCAAAGAATTCGACAATTAATAATTGAAACGATATTTTTTTTATTTTGTTTTGTCAAAAAATATAATAAAATTCGCGTAGGATGTTTTTTCATTTAATAAATGTACTACGACGTAGTACTACGACATATGTCAAATTATATGTCACATCCGTACTTTGGTCTGCGACAAGAGTGTTATTAAATCAGTTAACAATACCTTAGACTTGACACTCTTATTAGTCTTGTATTAGTTGGCATGTTTTGTTTGCTTTCTTTACACTATTTATTTTCGTCTGTATTCGGGTTATTAAGGTTTGCTTAAAATAAACCTGTAACCTGTATTAATAAACCTGAATCAATATTATTTTTTTAAATGTTGTTTTTAAATAAACGCAACTGCATACTTTAAAAAAAAAAAAAAAGAATTAATTTTTCTTTCCTAAAAAGTATTGGAATGTAAACTTGACAAGCAATATTTTTGAAGGGTTCTGTTCATGAAATGGGCTGAATGTGGTAGCTGAACTTGTTATAAAGGTTATTAACCTAACCCCAGTCCACTTCTCAAAACACTCTTCGAATAAAAAAGAAAACAGGGTGAAGCTTATGCGAGCGGTGCCCATATATACACAGAAATGCTATTAGCGGAAGGTCACTCTTGAGGTGAAAAAAACTTCAAAGGTTTCAGTACTAAGTTCATTTGCACCCGCAGAATTACAAAATAAGAAGGTGAAAGAAATAGAGGGGTGAATCAGGTTAGTGGAATTTCAAAAAAGGACGAGATCCTTTTGCCGTTTTTTCGTTTATGTGAGTGGTGTATAATATTATGTTTTATACTTATGGGTTTTTCTAGTTTGATGTTACACTATGTGTCCATTTTGTTCTCTTTTGAACCTTCTTATTCGATTAATAAATGTGTAGATATCTTTGTTCATTAAGAGACTAACTATATATCTCTACATATAGGTATATCGTTGGCTTTATCTGTATGTAAATAAAAAACATCTCAATTGTTTTTTAAGGACATGAACTAATGTATGAGCCGACAGATTATGATCCGTTTTGGACAGCAAAGCAAAAAAATTAATATTTAAAATACCCTTAAAATGGTTTTTACATATTTTTGTTGATCTATAAAAAGTTAAAAATATGGACAACGTAACGTGGTTGTTTGAACAAGGTAAATCCTTGAGTTTGTAATAAGACTAGGAAATAATAGAACCCTTTGTTGAATATGGAAGGAAGAAATATGCGCTGACATTTAAACAAGCTTCTATAAACCCAGTTTGCAAAACTTTACCTTTTTTCTTGTACCATTATGATCCTTCTTTCTCCAGGTATCATGGCGCATTCTTTAACCCCCATCCTACCGGTACAAGAATTTAATATTTCCTCGGTCTTACTTGTACACCACTAAAACATTCTATACTCTTAATGATAATCTTTCCCTTTCAGTTTCTTTCCTTGCTTTTGGAATGTGTTCCTTTTTTTAGAGCACGTGGGATGTTGACAGCGTATTGGTTGGATAAGAGAAGGAATGTTTAAAGAATCCATAATCATATATATATATATATATATATTTATCATCGGGAGTCTTGACATTTATAATTATTAATTTTTAACGACGTTTTATCATATACTATTCCCTCACTTTATTGTTGGCGTATGATTATAATGAGC
Organism: Adelges cooleyi; assembly: GCF_023614345.1. NCBI lineage: Eukaryota > Metazoa > Arthropoda > Insecta > Hemiptera > Adelgidae > Adelges > Adelges cooleyi. Next base: position 5,585,917 of record NW_026095751.1, read on the forward strand.
CTTTAACTATATAATAGTTAATACAAGGCTAACATAACCATAACCATAACAAATTAAGAATAATAAACTTAGAAAAACCCGTATATTATTTAAATTGTGTATGATAGATGACTAATTGTGATATGATTAATAATGGTAAAAGTGTCCATATGTTAAGTTTTTTGGTTATATATTTTTCAGCCAACGAAACGTTTTCTTATTTGTGCTTGCTTTACAATTTATTGTCTTCAATTTCCAAAGTAGGTATTTTAATATCTACTTTGGAAGAGACGCATTTTCTAGTGTTTCGATAAAAATGTAAATGATTATAATATTGATACAAATATTCCTTCTAGTAATTCCTATTTTATATTGTTGTTAAGTTATTCAGTGATGAAAAACATTGTTGGGCTTTTTAGTGCAAGACATATTTTCATAATAATATTGCAGTAATATTATGCATTTATATATTATATTTTGTACAATTGAAATTTCTTAAACAGGTCTGTTCAAAAATAATTTTCAGTCACATTCGGTTGTATTTTGATAATAATAAATCTTAATATTATTATATACAGATATATGACGTGTAGAACTGTCGGATTCTGAAAATACCTGATATCAACGGTGATTGATCGATTCAATTGAGGTAAAATCGTTGGTAAGTTATTGCAACGTGACGGAAGCCCATAAAATATTATCTACTTATTTCTTGAAACTTCTTCGTAGGGTTTTTGACGATTTTTAGACGTATTGTCAATTGATTACACCCAAGTGATTTATACGTTCGTAGAAATAAGGAAGCTCATTGTTTTGCACGTGGCCTATAGTTCGTGTAATATTGTATAATATGCCGGGTTCGACAAAGTTTGATAATGTTTGCATGGTGTAAGTTCTAGACGGCAAGTGGGGTTCCCCGGCGGTGATGCTTGGACACGCCTACACAAATATTAATACTATGTAGATGATAATAACCTCCGTTGCGGAATATGCTGTTGCAATTTTACACCCAATCCGGCAACAAACCACTGCCGTCTGAATTACCTATACCACCGACTGCATTGCTAATGTCGGGATAGCTTTAATATTCATCGGGTGGCTCACCGCAGCCGCCACGGTTGCTTTTGTATATCCTAAGAATAAGATCACGCGTCAACGGACATAAAAATCTCTCTTCGACCTTTGCCGTTGTGAAATCCTACGGTTATTACTCTGCTTTTATAATCCTCTCCCTACTCTCTTTATATATATATATATATTATAACAATAATTCTCTCCACTCTGCAACGTCGAAATGGTATTCGTAACACGTGGCATGCGGCTAATTAATCCACCAATGTCCAAAAGGTGCCGATATTCGGCGCACCGTTTGGAATATCAAATGAGTGGCTGTTGCAGTGAATGGGGAATGGTCGCAGCCAAGTTTGCGCCTCTAGTATTAATTCGACAACAAACTGTATAGCCCGTATAAGTATTCTACGGTCTGTGCAAAACGATGATACTGTTGTATCTCAGTTGACCCAGGGCCTAGAATTTAACTCAATTTGTACGCCTATATCTAAAAAACGTGACTGTTATCTTCTTAAATATTAATCAGTGCATTATTTTTTCTATACGTTAGTTGTGTGTATAGATATAATTTTAGGATAAAAGGCGGCCTCCGCGCTAAATTGTTTTTTTACCACCTTAAGTGTCCTCTCTGATTTAATCTACTCTGTGGTTGACCAAAATGATCCGTCGGTAAAAAAACAATGATGAGTTTATGGTTTAGAAAAGGTGTGTTGATTGAAATATTTGCTGATTTCACACAAAATCGTTAAGTATAATTTATTATGCTAATCCCGGTCCCGTTCGAAATCGTAAAATGCTGATTACTCGTGGAATAATATTCAAAACCGGTTTCCGGTCAATAAATATGTCTGGAAGATCATTAACTTGTTTCAATAAACTGTACATGGTACCTACCGTTGAGATGCCGAAGTTGTGCAATCCAAACGTGTTGGAAATTATTATAAAAATAACGTCATTTATTATAGTTAGGCAACATATTATTTTAAACTTAAATAAAACGTTTGTGCTCGATTGATTAAATCGTACAACTAAATTTCGTTTATACTTTAAAACAAAACGTTGAAAATGTAGACATATACATATGTATTTTCTTGTTAGATAGTTTTTTCACTCCGAATTTGACTTCAAAATTTCTCTATTAGGTAATTATGCTATAAGTGTCTTTAAAATAGCATCTACACCCAGTGCAATCATAAAAATGTGAAAAATAATCATAAATCAGCATCAAATTTCTAAATGTCAAGTGGGTCACTAAGAAAATAAGCCTACTCTCATAGAAGGGCAACTCTGCGTAGTTTAGCTCGTTATCAGATAACATTTTAAGCGAACATTCTGATTTGATTTTCTCTCTGTGTACCTACTATTCGTTTGACATAAATTTATGTTAACCAAAATAACACTAACACCGCCTATAACTTACATTCGAGGCCTATATGTAATGTAAAACAAAGTTTTAACCAATGTTTACCACAGAAAAGTTTTTTTTTTTTTTTAACTCGAATGATAGATAGGAGATTTTTTTCTTCGGTACTTTGTAAAAGTTACGTAAGATATTTTAAAACGTTCAAAGATAACATAATCTTTCAGAAAAATCCATCGTATACGTTTTTCACATTTACTCTGATATATCAATACATGTTTTTTTTGTTTAAATAAAAATCGGTATACCAACACATTACAAAATATCAGCGATAGTTTTTGTTTGATATTAGTATGTACTAAATTTGTTTTACAATTATAGTTCTTGATGTTTTTTATTAAAAGTACACACACTTATTGTAAACAGTATCATAGTTAGCAGAAACGGGGGTTTTTTTTTTTTGGTGGGGTGTGTTCCAACTCAGATGCGTACAACAAGTTCTGTCGACTAATTAAACGCACGCGACTGTAATATTGTCAGCATAATCATATCTTATAATCGCATTACAGATACATACACATCATCAAACACAAAAGCTACATACGCTATGGCATGACTGCGCTTTGTGAGCATATAATATACACAGAATCGATAATGGCCGCGGGGAGGGTTTTAACGATTTCCCTTGTAGAAGTAAATTTGTTGTATACCTGTTCCCCGAGGGATACTATAGTAAGCCGGGGCTCTGCGAGGCACGCTTTCCTTCGTTGTCCGGTACACTTATGAAATGGTCTTTTAATGTAATCGTGCGTTTTGTACCTTTTTGCCTTGAGCATTTCTATTGTACAGTTACTGTATTATCCATGCTCCTACCCGTATTGCTCATATTGTTCGTCGCCACTCCAATGTGACGCATGTCTAACCTATTGTCAAAAGAACTCCGTTGAATACCTACTGAACGGACTTTTTGTAAACATTTTTTTTAATATATTAATATTGGTCAGGTAAACGTCTCGAAAAAATGTGGTAGCTATTTGGTTTCCTTTATGAAAATACAACTTTGTTTCGTCGAGTAAAGAAAGAACCTCACAAAGCTACTTTTAATGGAAAAGCAGGGTTAGGTTAGGTTAAAAGCTTAAAGAATTTCCGAGTTTTCTTTTGTGCCGTGTATATGTTTATGATTATAAATTATTCGGCTTTTACAAAAGAATTATAAACATTCCATAAACGGATAGGGTTGGGTTTTTCTTCGGGTGTATCGAAATTCTAAAATCGTTTTCTTTTATGACCGAGGTTGTGTTCTAATGCACGGGACAGAATGAAAAAGTTTTGCTGCCGCTCTTATTCGGTACAACGATAATTCCAACTTGAGGAAATGTGTTAGACCGCAATAAAATTCTATTGCAGTATCCTAAAATTTTTACCGTTTATCTCTTTCTTTTTTTTTTTTTAGTCGCTGAATATTCTAGCAGAACTTTAAAATACCTCCTTGTATTATTTTTATTTTATTTTTTTATCGCCTCTAAAGCAAATCCGGGTTACTGCAAATGTCTCTAAAAAAATAAAATACATATGAAATGTCTACATAACCATATTTCCTTTATATAAATACCAGCTCTATAGTAATGTAGAATATATAATAATAGTAAACTTATTATTTCATGTCAAATGAACAGATGAACTATCTTTGATCTTTATAGATGTATAGGAAGATAACGAATCAATTTCGTATTTCCTTTTGTCTATTGTTCACATATACTGCTGGTCTTCAATGTATTTTTGTTTGTCTCGTTATTTTGGAGTAGCTATGTTTTACTCTAATTGTTATCCACGACTTCTGAAACAGTTACAAATAAACCAACGATTGACCGTATTTTTTTTTTACAAATATTTTGGTTATATTGATGAAGAAGTCTTATTGAACATTTATTTTGATAACGCAATGACCACCATTAGTTAAACCGTCAAATAAATATCAGCTTATCCTTGAAAGTTTCAATAATTGTATAGTCAAATTAATGTTCAACAATTTAAAAAAAAACAAATCTACTCACTAAATGAAAATAACTAAAATAGCTCATATATTTTAGAGGTTAGGTTTGATGGAAAATGTATTCTAATGCTAAAATATCAGTTATCGATTGATATTTTCCCAGTTATATAATAAAGTTCTCTGTTCTAAACAAAATATTTTTAACATTGGATTACTTCTCTTTACACTTGTTCGACCCTTGTGATTTCCTTGATCTACATAGTACACAATCGTTTTAGTAGTAAATAAACTGGTGTTCTCCAGATAGGGAAATTGGCATAAAGTTTCAAATTTGGAGCGTCTGCTTTTGAATACAAGATTGGAAGACGGAAGTTGCTAGAAATCGTTAACATTCGATAAGCCTTTAAAGGAGCTTATCGAGTTTCTCGTGTGTGCGTGGCCTTAGTTCACAAACGGAATTACTCGGTAAAGTCAAAAGATAACCCACCACATAACCCATCACCGCCGGGGTTAAACGCTTAGGGTTCAGCCAATATTTTCATGTTTTCTCCTAGTTATATCTCCATTTAGCAAATTCCCTAGACACTATACTGCTTCTATAACCGTATTAGAAGTCAATTAAATTTAATGACAGATTTTATCATAATATTATACTGATTTACTCGAGTGTAAATCTCATCCTGCGAAATAGAAAAAATAATACTATTAATAAATAACAATAATTGGAAAAAATAAATATTATATGTCTCATTGTTTTACCTTTTTTTTTATTGGTATAATAATTATTTATTTACAAAGGTGTAGGTTTATTCAATTCATGATTCACAAAAAATTATAATTGGGAGTTGTAGCAATTTAAAAAAAAACAGTACCATTTATAACTTTTTAAATTTTATTTTTGTTAGCTCATCTTTAATTCAGTAATAGATTTTCATACTTGCGAGTCTTTCATATCGAATTTGAACTGGAGCAAAATTGCTGATATCTTTAAAATTATAATTTATTCTCTTAAAGACCGACCGCGTGTAATTTCGAATTAACTAAGGGTCACCCTTTAGCAGTCACAGTCAGATGTTACCGTTTTGTATGAATATGCTGATGGATTGGACAATATAATCGGTTAGGTAATTAATCTTTAGAGCCCTTTCCTAATCACAATTCACACGTGCACCGAAACTCGTGTATTATTGTTATATACACACATAAGCGTGCACGGTTGTTTAAGTATTTTGAATTGATGTGAGCCTATTACTGGTTTGAAAGTTTGTGGCACCAAATGTTAAAGACAAGTCCGATTTGTCACCGCGGCGCAGCGTTTAATCTTGTAAAAGTTACGTTAAGGTTTAAGGATATGCATTTGACTTTACACACAAGAAAGAGGGGACGAGATTTCGCGATGGGGTAAAGAATATAAGGGACTGGCAAAACGAACGTTTGAAATATTTATCTCGTGGATATTATGAATAAGTAAAGATGTTAAGAGTTGAACATTTCGAGGCATTTCTCGACTGCCGGGTCAATAAACACGCGACACTGGCAAATATATTTGACCCTCCTATAGCAATCGATTCTATAGGTTGCCGAAACTACCGAGCACAGTATAACCCCGCAATGACCTTTCCAAGACGGCCTTACTATTAAAATATAAATCGCAGATATTCCAGCAAATATACAACACAATATATTATACCTAACGATTTTCATTTCAAAAAAAGATATGATATTCGGAATTTGTGAGCCAACGTTGTTGTTCCATATAGTTTGCACGCTGAGACAGCATATACCTACTTGTATTCGTGTTTCTTACAATAAAAAAAGTGTACACTGAGTATCGCCAGCGGCCTACCGTCTAACTTCAGCGTTGTAAAGTATTTACGTATCGTTCAGAGTTGGCAAAACCAACCAAAAACACCCCGTGGGTTATTTTTTTAATCGCAGAAATTATTAATATTTTCATCTAACGCGGGTTTTTACTTTTTAGAGTATTCTTGGATTTTTACACATGCAGGAAAACTCTAGCTCTGTCTAGCAGGGCTTTTTTTAAAAGAAACTTAGTTATTACTAATTACTGATATTGGTAAAAATACCTTTTTATGTATCGAATATAAAAGTATTTAAAAACTATTTTATGTATAAATGAGCGCAAACAAAATATTCGTTAGTTTCCTGTTAATGGGACTACCTTTGTAAGCCGTAAGCTAAAGTACCTCTTTCCTGTTATCAGGACTGCGTCATACCTAATTATATGGCAACACTGATTTCTAATATTTTTTAATGATATTAATATTTACAAAAAATATGTAATGGATAATAGTTAAAATGAATATCACAATGGTTATACACTAGTGTAAAAGATGCGACTCTATTTTTCAAAATCACGTACACGAGGTTGTCATTGGTCCCAATGATTGTAATGCCAAACTATTTGAGCTTGCTAAACTACTTGATTTTTTGGTTCTGACACCCTTTGCTTTGTATGTTCTTGATCAGAAGGCCTTCATTGTGTTGTTTTTATAGGTAGGCCCTTATAATAGAGGAATGTGTCGACAGGTAATCCCGTTAACAGGAAAGTACTACTTATATAATTTTAAGTTTCTAGGCATGTAGACAAAACGTGTCTGACGTGTTTGTGTTTTGCGGATGAAAAACGGTTTTTGTGTTTTTCGGGGTTGACAAGTTTTCGGGTTTTTCCGGTACCTACCCGTTTTGACTCCTGCGGTGAAAACCCTGTGCCGTATGTTTATATGAAATCAACGTTTACCCTGCTACTAGTAATGGTCGTATTATCGCGCGTACATATCTAACCTGTACTATATGCGTATATACGTATCTAGTCGGACGTCATGTGCACAAGGTAAACGTGGGTTTTTTTTTTTTTTTTTAAATCCCTCCGGAACGCGTGCGGGCCGGATGTTATTCGTTGCGATTTGGGTGTAAGCTCATAAATCTCACCGGCTAGGAAACGTGATAATCCGAATTAGGAGGGAGAAATACCATAACGCTGCTCGACGGCGGTGTCCGAATGCAAATTAAAGGTATAAGGGTTTATTCGCATCCCGAGAAAAGTAAGTCTAATAATTTGTCCGAAGGGCCGGAGGTGTCGCTAAGATTTACGACCGACCAAAGCCCGGTGTGTCGTTAATTTTACTTAACTGTAGTGCACGGTGGTCTTGACCAAAACTCTGCCGGCATAAAATATCATATTTACACCGGGCTCGCGTATAGTATAGTCGAGCTCCGTACGCGGTTTAGTCGGATGATGGTAATAATAATAATAAAGTTATGTTAAAGTACAAAATTGTTCAATATATACTGCATTGTGTTTTTTGAATTGGTATCGCAGTGATCTGGTCTTCGGCAAAATGTTGAATAATATTTTGCATCGGTCCTTTCTTATATTTATATTTTATTACTTAACTAAACAAAAAAAACGGAAATCATATAAAACGAAACGTTGCCGCTTTGCTCTCTCCTGAGTTTCCGTTAAACCGCAATACTACCAGTGGTTTTTATTGTCACGATGCTTTGAATGCATAATATACAAACAAAAATAAAAGAAAAAAAGTCTCGAAATTATAGCCCGTAATTTCCCAATGGGACGTGTTGTGCGAGACAAGGGGTGGAAAATAGTAGTGATATTTTGACATTCTCTGTACGAAATAGTGCGTTTTAAATATGTATATGCTACAAAACGCTCAAATAATTCTAAAGGGGCGGAGGGGGGTCGTCGTATATAATTTATTACTAAGTTATGAGCGATTTTAAACGTAGGTAAGTCGCTTTCGTGGAAATTTGATCAAACAACGACCACTTAGTGAAATTAAAAAAGCACTTACTGTATTTGATACCAAAAACTAAACCTGTTTTTGTACTGTTATTGAGGTACGCAGAACGTATAATGTATGAATGTTAAGTGTATACAAAACGGAACAAAATAAGCCCGGCGGCGAAGCCGAGAGTAGTAGGGGTTTGGGGAATATGAACTACCTGTTTTTTGAATGGTCCAACCGAATATCATTATGAATATTTGAACATTGCTAATGGAAAATTAATATAGCTTTGTCTCTTAAACCGTCGGCGTGGATCAAAAGCTGGACAATTTTTTTTTTATGAACGTTTTGCCATTTATTTGCGGTATGGAAAATTCTCAAGATTACTTATATTCATGTTAGTGGTACTTGTACCCGCCAATTTGGTCATTGTCATAAATCTTGGATATGTTGGTTCGTGCGGCTAACCGGTATTCGTGTTCGGTTAATTATTATTTCTAGTGATTAAACGTGAGAATGGTCCCAAGAGTGCCACTCCGTTTGTCTTCTCATTCGCGTGATACGACGCTCTACCGAATTAAGTAATGATAACCCATATTGTATAGAGTTTACTCGAAAAACGCACCTTGACACGAAACCCTAAGTGCGCTATCGTGGATGAAAATAAAACTACTCTGAAAAATAAAGGAGAAACACAAGCATCACGTACACCGCCGGGCACCCGCCGCAGCATCCAATGGTCAGTAATATTAATATATCACAAAAAGCTCGTTTGCTTTCGACCCTAATATTGTATTTTGTTAATAATACAGCCACGCAATATCTTTTTTGTCTTTGTCCCCGGGTTCCATAGTATAACACATTGTGTATTATTTTCAAAAATATAATACACAACACAACGACCCGGCAACTAGGAAGGAGTCCTAAAGTGTATAAATAATAAAAATACTCGTTAATTTGATTACATTTATGAAGAAATACCTACGCGTTAGTTTCAAATAAAAGGAACGTTCCGTTTATATTCACTTAATACTATTATTTACAAGTAAATAAACATTGCTTGTACAACATAATATATACGTGTATATAATATTTTACGAAATAATGTGTTAACCAACAATTGGATTCGCTATTTTGCTTTCAAACGTAAATACTATAAAAAAAATAACTTTACAATCAAATTATGTACATAAAAAATAAATATAAAGTAGCGATAGTACATTAAGCGTTTTTTTTTTAGTCGGCGTACTTTTCTCATTGTCGGATTGTAACTTTTTAAGAACTGTTCGGCTTTTGTTTAGTAAAAAAATTGAACAAGTTAAACGCAATATTTGACAACAGGTAGACAGGTTTTTTTATATTCGACGGTCGTTTTCAAACCCATCTTTGAAATCGAACTTTGAGATAAAACAAAGAAATCAAAAAAAAAAAAGAGCTGACCTTCTATAGTAAAAGCGAATAACGAGTAAAGAACCGTAAATAATGGATACCGGAGTAGTTATTTTTCTCTCGGTTCTCCACTACACTCCCTGTGGGTCTCCACTAGTACCGGAATAAAGAATGACCCAACAGACATTTTTACTCTATCGCCTTTTTTTTTTCCCCCCCAATGTTTGTCGTCCATTGTCTAGCAACGTCGGGGCGCGACTTTAAGAAAACGGTGTTGTCGTCCCTTAACTGTCTGTCATTTGTCTTAACATTTACGATTGAGATATCGGGTAAAAACTATCGCGTGCCTTTACCGTCACTACCGCCGCCCCTCGCCTAGTCCGTTTTATTCGTATACGGTCGAGCAAAAGAGAAATTGTCGGAATCGTTGTTGGCCCACCGTCGTGTTGCGTTTGCGGCGGTGTTGTGGGTGTGTAATCGCCGTAGATATTTCACCAGACCGACCTACAGAGAGAGAGAGAGAGAAAGCTTTCGTCAGCTCTAAAGCTTTTTCCGATCGATCGCTGTTGGTGGTGTGTGTGTATAAATGGTGATAAATTAACCCTCTCCTTTCCATACCGTCGACCTTCAGTCGCTGTTGGAAACTGTCCAACGCATTACGGGTAAAGGGTAGCCGCCGGCAAGAAGTGAAGAGGAGAGAAGGTGGTGGATATACGTCCGATTAAATGCGACTCGGATAAAAACGACACCCGGTTTGTTGTTGTAACGGCAACCGTGGAGATATGTGACCGTCTCCGCGTGTGCGTAGTGTTTTTATTTTATAACGGCCGACCACCTTACTGATTTACGATATTGCCGATTGAAAAAAAAAAATGTAGAATTAAATGGACTTTTATTTTTCACAATCGCCATCGAACAGATAAAATAAAATTAAAAAAAAAAAAAAGTAGCATTTTTTGTTTTATTGTTAATTTATTTGTGATTGATTTACGTTTTGTTTGTACACACGTCTACCTGTACAACGAGAGCTGGTCGGATGTAATAATTATCGGTCGATGGCTGCACCAGTAAAATATTCGTACTTACCACCGGGGACACATTAAAATCGCTGTGAAAATTATAGTAGTTTATTCGTGTTCACAAATTTGTCATTGTGTCAGTCGGTTATACCCTCTAAATGACCAATCGCACAATTATTCCAACCAACAGTGTTATAAAAAGTATTCAAAAGCGGTTCTGAAAATGAAAAATGTATTTATTTTCCATTACTACGCGGTATAATTTTACATTAAATCAAATATGTATTGCGATAAAACATTTACACAATCAATAATGTTTTCCCCCTAAAATGCTGATTGACACACAATAAGTTTAAATAATATGAATAAAGTATAACTTGAGCAGATTTGGGCAATATCGAATAACTTTTTATTTAAATAATCATCCAAACAAAACAATTATTTGACTAAAAATGTGCTCGAACGATATCCTATTGGTTTATTCGAATAAACCTCTAGTATATACCAAATGCATTTTTATTCGAATAAAAATACTATTCAAATATTTATTTGTAATTTAATTTTATAAAAACAAAAGAAAATATATTTTTTTATTCATATTTTAATTGAATTCTGTCCAACTTTAAACTCCTAGTTTGTACAAATGGGTCGAAAATGATCGAAATTCGTTCATAAAGTCGTCAGTCAAGAAAGAAAACTGTGGTTATGACTTGGAAAGGTTGTACAGGTGCACTAGAGAAGCGTTGAACATTCGAGAAGCGATTTAAGAATTGTTAAAAGCGTAAAAAATATATGGCAGCACTTAATTTCCGTAGTTTGTAGTATACGGCACAATGAGATACCAGATCCAAACGAACCGAGAGTCCCTCGATTGTTTTTTCTTAAATCATGATTTATGTGCATTCGGCGAGTACTGCGATGTCTCGGATGGATTATTGGCCGAGCTAGAGTCGCTGATTTATCTAGGGGGGGAAGTCTCGCTTTATTAAAATCTTTGTTTTTTTTAAACGCACAAAGCCTTAATTTACATACAAAAACGGTCTTCCTCGTGGGGTTTTCGTCCCTATTCTACGACGCCCCGGCGTTACCATCTGCAGCGGACTCGGATATCGGAAACCGATTTGGAAAAGTTTTATATTATTATGCTGCCCACCGGAAACCGAGTCCAATCCCTGGCTCGGTTTTACACTGTGTGTATGTGTGTGTGCGCGCGCCCCATGTGTGTTAAAAGCGTTAAGGGTTTTCATTAAAAAGACCTTCTCTCTCCGTGGCTCGTATACACAACATATTACATCCGTGTACGACGGGTAGTCCATGCGTTTAGGCCTCGCCGAGAGTATCTTTCGGATGACATCGACAGGTGTACTGCCGGGAGAATGTTTTATGAGCCCCAGGCGAGTCGTTTTGCGAGACGGCGACACCCCTTAGAAAAACGAACCCCCCCCCCTATCCCCGAAACCGGAGCCGCGCGGGTACATACCTATCTTATATATCTACGACACCGAGAAGGGAAACTCACCACGCGACCGTCGTTCATTAATTCTTAATTAAGTGCCGCAAATGGCCGAAAAATATAGCGGTAGAGTGCAATAAAAAAAAAAGAATCCCCCCGGAAAAGGGAACGAATTTCATACCTAACCGGTGTCGGCGAGGGAGAATTCAATTTCGCCCAATATTGTTTTGCTTATCAAGAGTTATTGCTCCTTTGTCGACAGAATTTTTAATCACTGTACAACCCCCTCTCTCGTAGCCCCAGCCCATCGTGTCTCTTCCCCTACCGTCAGCTAACATTAGTCCGTCCGGAAAAAGTTATAAGCACGTGTATTAATTTTGATGGTCTTTTTTTGTTCTAATTGCAGGATTGAAGACTGTAGAAGGTGTTTGGTGATCACGGAAAAGCACCAGAACGTGATACAGTACAAAGAAAGTAAGTGTTTTGTTTGTTTCGTTTTAAATTAATTTATTATGAAATCTATTTAGCCGGAGTCCGATTTTATGTTATTCCGCTGCGAAAAGTTTCATTTTGTCGTTAAACTTTTTAATTAAAATGTTTTCCCCATAATCATCCGTCTGTCCCATTTTTCCCGCGCTCTTTCGTTTCATTTATTCGAATTAGTATATTATTTTTAAGTTCAATCTCGAGATTGATTTCACCGTGCAAAATTGTGTTTTATTGTTTCCCTTCGTGTTTCCGAGAAAAGTTACTTTAACTAAAATTCACGTTTCCCAAGGCGTGCATTTTATTTATATCCGCTACGATTTCGTTTCTTCATTATTTTAAAACTTGAAAAATCAATTGACCTACAGGGTTTTTTAAATTCAATCAACTAATACAAAAATTAGCTGTTAGTTAAATTAATTTGTTTTAACTGACTATTAAAATGAACCAAATGAATTGGTCACCATAATACGTCAGATATAATTTAAATTATCCAATCTGCGTTAATAAAGTAAACAATACTAATATTTTATAAACTACGACGGTGTTTGAAAATGCATTATGCCGATCATAACATCAATATAATATCCTTCTATGTTCTCCAACAGTAATAAACAGTAGAGAGTCTCTAATGTCCAATATGTATGCATATTATAAGGTATAAAAAGCTATTAGGTATTTTATTAGTGTATGCTTCACTTAATTTCTCAGAAAAATGTTAACTTTTAGCTTGAAAACATTCTATTATTATTGGACATGCTTTTTACATTACATTACATTTTTTTTTTTTTTTGAGTATTCACTTACATTGACTTCTTCCTACTTTATTTGTACCTATACACACACATAATATATTTATATTACAAATATTAAATATTTATGAACACCACGAACACGTTACTCGTATAAACAATAAGTTCTTAAGAGAAATTTGTGTGTTGTAAAACGTGTGTTCCTAAAAAAAACTTTTTAAGCATATTATATTAATACTATACAATTTTATAATTTATCGTTTTATTGATTACCTCATATTCATTTTTATACGTACATTGTATTTTTAGGTAGACAATTCATTTTTAAACTTTCATTGAAATACCACTTCATAAAATAATGTTTAATATCATTTTAAGTAGGCAAACGTGACGTTTAAATATAATCAAGCCACCACACTATGTGACGAATGTGCGACTATGTTTTGGATTTCAAATAAATTTTATGACTGTAGCATTTTCAGTTTCGTATTAACTAGGAAACATATTTTAAACTATTGTATAATATGTGTGCTTGCGCATTGAAATTCCGTCGACCATTTTTTTACATAATATGATGCCAGCAAAAATCATTGATGACTAGTAAATACTCGACTTGTGATTTGTCGCTGGCAGGCCGTTTAAAAAAAATATTATAAAATTATAATTTTTTTTAAAAACCGTTTACATATTATATCTTATAATATAGTATCGTTGTCACATTAATGATCTGCCAACTGGAAATGCGGGGAATATGGCGGCTTTGAAGTATTTTACCGATAACTCCATTATTATTATTAATATCATAATATTACATATTAACCGATTATTGAAGAAGTCTGATCAAAGCGTAGACGATTTTATTTATTACTTATTTTCACATAGCTATGAGATTATTTCTCGTTTTCTGCATTGTAAGCCTCTATACGGGGTGTTCCGCGTAGCGTTGTCGATTTTACTTAGCATTTCTATGTACATACTAGTATATGGTCTTTGAAACACCGCGAGACATCACCCTGTACATATATAATAATATATATAAGCGTGATGACGTATTATCATAACGCTACGTGAACCGTATATATATATACATCGGTAAAACGTGATCGGTTTTCCTTAACAACCCCACGGACATCTGGAGAAAAAAACTAGAAAATCTTTTAAAACCTCCTAAATTCCCCTAAGTGCGTCGTAAAAAAATCGACGTATTTTGTTAACCCCTGGACAGCGTATATAAAATGATATTATACTGCCTCGACGGCCGTATACTCGGGACCGAAAATATTGACTAAAATTCGTATATATAAACACATTATTTTCGTGTTCCGTTCATGAATATTGCATATCTCGTATACAGACTCCTTTTTTCCAATCATATGCTCTTTGCACTACCTCACCTATATGTATAAACCATTTCTCTAAATTATTGTTTTATGGCCCCCTATCGTAGCTAAAACCTAATAATAGCCCGATCATAAGTAATGCGCAAGTTTATAAAAGATAAAAACCTTTTTTTTAAAAGGAAAAAAGCCAGCACGGTAGGGTCGAAGCGTAGTGTGGTCAGTGACTACCAGTCAAGAGATTTTTGAGAAAATAATTGATGTAATAGCCCGAACTTAGATCTTTTCCTTTATCTACCTTCAATTTAATTGTCAGACTTCAAGTCTCAAAACTATGCTAAAAATATACCTACTATTAAAAAAAAGTTCACCCTTTCTAGGATAAAGGATTTTGATATGTTGTGGTTTAACAACACAGATCACCAATAGTATTTAAAGAATATTTCATATGAATTTGGAACTATTTCTACCATTTTTGAAAAATGTATAATTTTAGTTGAATTACATTGAAAAATATCTACATTTTTCGGGTACTTTTCACAATTTTGAAGGGAAAGGGTTTATTTTTAAAATTTTTAAACCAATAATGTGCCTTTCAGGTACGACTTATGTTTAGGAGATGTCGTGGTTTAGACACAATGTGAGAAAAATAAAAACGTTTTGTAAAAACAATATCTTCTTAGCACTCAATCAAAGCTAAAATACTACCTACACTCGAAAACATCTTGAATTTTTGTGTTTCATATTTTATAAGACATTATTAATTAAACATTACTTTTTTGAGACACCTGCGAGGGTTACCGCCAGGACTCAAGCTTCATATCTATAGTATATCTACTTACAAACAGACTTGTTGTTGTGCGCCATACAGTGACTAGAAATCATCGAGTTAGGTGGTTAAATCGGCTTAAGGCCCCCCTAGGGCTTTATTTACACAACCCTCGCACCGTGTCTATGTTTTTTTCGAGTCTCTTCCGCTACCTTTTAATAGCCCGGAGATTCGTAGTATTCTCCATTAACTAATAAACTCAACCCAGCTGGACATACATTTGCTGGGTCTGTGTCTGTCGTCCACAGCAACCCCACTACCGACAATAATAACGACAAGTTTATGCGTTGTTAGTAATTAAATAACACATTACTCAAAGAGTATAAATATATGATTAACACTGGATGCAGAAAAGAGGAAATCATTTTTATTATGTGACGATGTTGATGTGACTACATGTTCATTTAGTATACTGTAATTTTACCGTGCTTTACCTTTAATTGGGCTAACGTTTTGTTATGTTTTTGAAAAATTGTATTCACGTTTTTCAAAAACATAATAATGTATAAAATTAAAATATAATATACTACTAATAGATAATACTTACTACTACTATAAAATACTACTGCGCCTACTTGGATGAGACAAAATCGGTTGTTGATGAATTTCCCTTTTGTAAACTTAATTTATACAATAATATGAAACTTAGTAGTTCACACAAAAAGTGGAACGGTAATGAGTACTATACTTAGCGGTTTCAACTGTTTATATATAATGTGAGTGTTCAAGTAAAACTGACAATAAACTCTTGTACACTGACAATGACGTCGGTACATATACTGTTTTGCCTATGAAAAGAAATAGCCTTTTTACAAATTTTCCTTACTTTAGAAACTTAAGTTTGAATGCCGCTATAGATAGATTCCAAGTACGTAGTAACATCACTTAAATTATGCATAACGGTAGACGGTAGTCCTTAATGGACGGTAAATTATATAACAATGTTTCCTTTATGTACCCGTCCTCTTAACTTTTCCAACTCAGAATCTTTAACTAGACACTCTTTATCTTCATTTCGTAAGACCTTATTATGATTTTAATGATTTTGAATTGATGAGAAAATTCTCGTTTTATTAAAATATGCTACTCTTGCGCCCGTTTGTCGTCTTGAGAGCAGTCAACGCGCCCTCTAGTATAGTGAAATTGATGCGGGCGGTTATAACATGATGAACAAAATACTTATCTTTTGTTGGACGATTAATTTCGAACCAGTGTCGCCAGCCAATGAGCCAGCAGCTTAAATTATTACAGTTGCAATCGTCTCCTCTGGGAATGCAAACAAAAAACATCTGGTAATCGTTTCTGTTTCTTTTTTGTTGATTTAACTATTTACCAGTAACCTGATTCGTTATGCCGCAATAATCATATTAATGATGAATTCATTAACTATGTATTTTTACATATGCGTATAATTGAAAAGTGCAGAAAAAATGATATTGCCTTGTAAGAGATGAAAATTGTTAGATATTATATTATATTTGGCAAATAAAAATACATTACACAGTTTTTGCGAGGTTTTCGGAATAAAAATAAAAAGAGCTGTCGAGTCAACTCAAAAAAAAAAAAAAAAATTATTCAACACTCATGAGAACGCGACAATAATAAATTGTACCAACTCGGATCTATACTCTGACTTGTAACTAGATTAAAATTCGGGACTTGGTTGTTCTCCAGACCACTACTTCCTGCGCTGCGTGAATAGTTAATTTTTTTTTTTTACCATTCTCTTCTTTCCGTCGTCTCTATGAACTTTTATGTCTCGGGAGACGTCTCGTCTAAAAACTTCCTCCTTCAACTTACGAGTTCCGGTCGTTAATGGAAAATCCGCCCGAGCATAAGGAATAGTAATTACCGTATAATAGCTGTAAATAGCAGAGGGATGGGGGAAGCGACGGCGTCCACTTGTGAATTATTTATTGTATCGTAATCCGTGTTTTGGCTAGCTTTTTACATTTTCACGTTTTCGCTTCTAATACGCGATAATGCTTGTACCTAACTTGGTCACGCTATCGCTATTTTTTATTTATTGTCTTCTCAGTTATTTTAGTTGCTTTTAGGACGCCATATCCTTGGTTATTAGAATTTTCATATAGGCATAGGATTAATAAGATTTTCATCAAAATCTAAATTTAACAATACATCTTTGTTTATTATGATTAGTACGATAATAAGAAGCCCTTCTGGTATATCCATTAATAATTAATTAAAAATTAAATAGTTATTATTATTTATTTTCATCAGACTGTGATAGCGTCTATTTTCCACGTTTTCGGTATATTTTATCCCCAATTATTGTTGGCTAGCTATACCTATATTCATGTAATATGTCTATGAGTCCTAATATTTTAGTAGTACTTAAAAAACAATATTATAAGACGGTTTTTCTACAATTATCAAAAAAGAAGCAAAATATTAATTTTATACTAATCATACAAATTTAGCTATTAGATATATAAACAAAAACCAACAACGTACGGTGTATATAGTATTTGTTTGTACAAATTTCGAAAATTGACTTCTAAAAAAAAGGTATGAATACTTGAGAAATAGCAACTTTGTAGTTTTACACCTAAAATTACGGTTGAGTGGCGGTGTAACTTCCTGCAAATATTAAAAATAAAACTAAAATGTTGATGAAATGAACAATTTTTATAAAAATATTTATTTAATATTAGTTCGGGGTTTCTTCTCCACTCCACCGTTTAACTTCGCCGTCTTCGCGAATAACCTTTTAAAATAAGAAAATTTAAAACTATCGTTAGCTAATCGCTGTCCCGTAGTAACCGGTATTTGACTTAAGCGACTTCAGATTGCACCGGACTTGAACGTCGCTCTTTTGAGTGATGTTTAATGTAACACACATAGTTTTCTTCTCGTCGTCGTGACCCGGAAAGTTGACCAAAGTGCGTTTACTTTCATCGTGCAATTTTTACGTCTGTTTGGTTATGCGACGCGACCGGAAACTTTTTTCCTCCCATTTTCTCTATTAAGATCACGCTCCCAAAGCTCCGAGGGTGTGTTGTCAATTCATGTCGCGTGGTCCAAATTTCATTTTCGACATCTTCGCCCCTTCTTATCTCGCTTGTCGTGTGCCGGCGTCGTCGTCGGTGTACAAACATTAGAATTGCGAATGCGCCTCAGAGTTTGCGTGTCTGGCGCTCGCTATCGCATTGGTGGCCAGGGTAGGGGGAGGGTTACAATATTATATTATATACAATAACAATAATCAACATGGGCTTATCGTCACGGCCGACGGGGTGGAGAAACCTTTTGATCGTTTCTGACCACTACTGAAGCAATGGCTTCGGTGTGTGTTATTTATAATGCTGTAGCGATTCACACACACGAACCCTATTTTCCTGTGTCTATCGTCGGCAATAGTAGTCGACCGCGATGGTACCCTCTTGGTAAATTAATACTTGCCTGCCACCGTAGTAACCGGTCGGGGAAATTGGTTAATAATTCAGTTAGCATAGACCTGGTCGCAGTGTAAGAAAATGAATATGAAACAGCGCCGTAATAATATGTATATGTGATATTAGGTACACCGTCGGCGGAATAGAATTATTTCCCCGAACACACCGTGTAATGGTATTGGTTTCGTGTCTCGAGACGTTTAACGGAAGTGCCTCGAGACCTATATCGCCGTCCTCTCTTTGCCGTGCCACCGCCACCACCGCCACCGTATTGCGTTATAACCATCGATGTGTATCGAGGGGTTTTCTTATATAAAAATGTCCTTGTATGTTACCACTTCCTCCCCTTCCACCCTCGAACCATTACCGCTAAACGATTTTATTCGGTAATGCAATATATAGGTATATAATATAACTCAAGTGTACCTCTGAGTTTTCGGCGCAAACACGGCGATCGCAATTGAATTAGATAAAATGTATTTATACAGCCCAACGTAATCGGGCGCAATACAAACAACGGCCTTTACACACATACACACACGCACTCAACAACAACAGTAAAAGCTGTGTTTGTTAACAATTATATAGGCGAGGAGAAGATTGTATTCCTGCAATGTGGGCATCGATACAAGATAAAAAAAAATATTTGTGCATCCGTAAGGCGACTTACTTCTTGATGGTGTCACTACGTATTAATTATTTAGATAACCGATGAAATTAATAGAACTATATTCGATTTCGGTTGTTTAATGAGACCAATTTGTTCGTTTGTTTCAGATGCACTGTGCGAAAAACGTAGTTTCGACGAATTGTGCGGAGAGATTACCAGTGATGCCCCTCTTTACTCCATGTTCAGGGTTGATGCCATTCCAATATCGTGTCCGTTCGATGGCCTCCAAGCGCCATTTCAGTTTTCCTATAGTCGAGGCGGTTACACCGAGTGCAGGTAAGACAGTCGAAATAGTTACTCTTTAAAGTTCATTCTTACCACAAAATGACGATCGTCGTATAACAAGATAACTATTTAAAAGTAAAATGTAGCAATATGTAGAAATTAGGTGAGAATTATTATAATTTGATATTGATATATTTTTTTAATATAAAATTAATTAAATTTATATTAATATAATAAGAAATTATATTTTTATAAAATGTCTACATATGATAATAGTAAGGAGGTATTTTTATACGTTAAACAATGTCGAATTTATTTGCCTAAATTATTATTTATGTAATTTGACAATAATAACAGTTTTGTGCTCAGACGAAATTGCTTGAGGTAGATTGATTTTTAACAATGTTGCCTGTTTAAAAAAACATTTTCATTATGAACAATTATGGTAAAACATAAATCCGAGATATATATTAGCTTAAGAGACAAATAAAAAAAAGTTAAAGCAAAATGAATTATCAAAACGAGTTGATTAATCGTCTAAATCTATTAAAAATAAAACGGTAAACAAGCTGATGTGAATTCAAGTATACGTTATTCGAATAGACACAGATTGGACATATTACACGCCTTGTAGAACTTGGAACGTTCGTATCAAAGATAATAAATCATAATATTCCGTAAAAGATATTAATATCGTTGAAAATAATATAACTCGATGTAGACTGCTAAATCTTCCACAGTGTCGACGCATAAACATTTTCTTTGAAATAGGTTAGGTCGATATAACTATAGTTCATGTTTTTTATTACATTAATAATTTGTTGGCATTTTTTGTTTGTTTTTGATTGTATGACCCATTCGTATTTTTTAGATCGCCGGTGTCGAAAGCCGAGTCCTGTACATCCGATTCGAGGCTTATGCTCAAGTTCCAAGCTTGTCCCGACGTCCACAACACAGAGAGCACAGGTACGCATACTTATAACCAAAAATATAAAATGTATTACAGATTACTTACTAGATTCTCTATGGCAGTGGCGTTGTAACCAATATAATAACCACTATATTATTGTGTTTTTTTTACAATGTAATATCAATCCTCACGCGTTCCTTCTCCTCCGTATAGTAGTTTTAATTCAATGCCGACAGGACACATGACGGATTTATTGAAACAAACCGTCAACCAGCCGCTTTACTCCACCGCCACCTTTGGGTTTATAACATGTGTCAAACATAAAGGGCCGGCCCGGTTTTTGATTGACACCCGTGACAGTTAACAATGCCGAGTAAAAAGAGCCATTATAGTTTCAGAATAATGATTCGATAAGGTCAGTTTTTTGTCTACTCAAAGCGTTTATTGTTCGGCGGCAAAATAATAAAACAAAAAATTCATGAGAGTTAAAAAAATAATCAGAATAATATCGACGAAAATGAGAGACCTCCGACTAGGGTGACGGCAAGAATTTTCAGTTAAAAGCTATACCTACTAAAAATTTCAAATTCAATTATTGATTATTTATTAAATTTAGTAGTGGAAAAAATATCTGAAGATTTCCCCACGTCCCTATTTGGCGTTAATTTATTTGTCTAGCATTATATTAACTTATGACATGATTACATCTGTAATTTTGCGCTTTCTGTTAAACCAATACTGATAATAAATATTATTTTAAGATTACGTTATAATGTATCTTCTTATGGGTCTTTTACGGTTCCTCTGCTTCTAAACAACAATCTCAATACAACCGCGCATTACAAAGGATCTAATAATATTGTGTTTAATAATTTATCATATTATTATTTATTTCATTTGGGAGTAACGCATAATCACCAGCGGTATATTGTCTTTTTCCATTACAGACAAGTGGTCTCCAGTTTTAAAATATACACCAGGGGTCTCGTGTGAGGTTTGGTTTATACTGTTTGTCAAAAATACGTTTATGATGGAAGTAGATCAACGGATACGTTTTTCATCTCGCCTGAACTTCAAAACTAATCTCTGTTTTTTTCATGACACATTCGACGAAGAAACCCTTTCAAAATTAAATTCCATGCTGGTTCGTCGCGTTCGATCCGTCTTGATTCGGTATTAAGTGTATATAATATTTCAAAACTCGCACCACTGTAGCGGATTCTGAATTAAGTAAAAAAAAAAAAAAAAAACCTTGGCCAATATAGAGCGTATTTCAATATGAAGCTCCTCTCACGTTTGTAAGCTAATATAGTTGGGATTTCCTTATCGCGCGTTCCGATCGATAGTCGGCATAATTGAAAACATTCAATGAAAATATATTCCAGACGTGTTTCAATCCGGCCGAACAGATTTGTGGCCGGCGAGGGTGGAACGTGTAAAATTTACCAAGTTCTATTTGTTTTTTTGAATCCGGTCATATATACATACACACACACACACACACACACACACACACGCACACACCGCCATCCAATCCCGCGCGTGTAATCCATCATCGTCGGTAATCCGTTTAAGAGAAAAACTTTTATTACTTAACTCCTCCCCTACCCTTGCCTTCTTCCCCACCCCCTCCCCCGCTCTTTCCGGCGTACCTATACGAATTTTTAAGCTCGTCGCTTATATTTATCCCGCCGACCACCGACCCGTCGTGTCGTGGTATTGTACGTGTGTTATTTGTTATTGTTTTTACCGTCTTGTGTGTAATGATTTCCTCCGGCGCGCAAGTTCACACAAAACGTAGGATTTGTTGTTTTTATGTTGGCCCCATGATTATATATCGTTTCATCTTGGCGGAACGCTAAATCCCTCGTGAGCAGGCAATCGTCGCCCGAGCTTTGATCGATCGCATGTGCTCTGAATTTTTTTTTTTTTCCACTCCAATGTTTACACGATCGAGGAGGAGAACCATTATTGCCGTTCTCTCCTGCAACCGTTCGCCTATTAAGCCGATTATAAACGGACAGGTTTAACAAACCGTTCAACACGTGTTACCTCACAATTAGCCGAGATAAACGAACGGCCGCTGTTTGTCTTTGCTACACGCACGCGCGCAAATAGTCTCGTATAAGGCATATTTTCATATCGTTTCTATTTTATACTTTGTACATAATATGTAGTATTTGGCTCAAACCGCGTTAAGAGGTCTCTGAGAAAAACATGAGCAGTTTAAGAGTAAAAATGTATCCGTTCAAAATTGAAGTACTGATACTTCATATAGATTTCGACTTCACAACGATTTTCGATAAAACAACAATTTTGTCCTAAGTAATTGGAAAATGTTGTGTCCCATAACTAAATTTCTAAAAACGTCCATAATATCTAATTTTGTACGTAGCTCCATTTCAAACTACCGTTACTTGTTATATAGATATGTTAACACTTGTTTTTGTTCGGTAATGGCGTTGTATAATTTGGAAACAAATATTAAATATCAATACGGATCCCGGATTCATTATTAATAAGAGATGTAGCGTCTTTAAGTTAAAATATTACTGTTTTTATTTTTTAACTACAACAAACATTTGTTCAAACCAATAACTGTCTACGAGTCGTTCTTAGAAAAATGATTAGCCATCAAGACGGTTACACGAAATCATAATTCACTTATGTTTTTATTACTTTTTTTTTTACTTGTTATCTAACTGTTATAGTACTTTCGCTCCCTTAATTTATTATTATTGATGTTCTTTTGGTCATTTTTTTTTCATTATTCATTTTTCTTTACTACGCATTTCTTCCAAACCGTTATCTACCCCTGCGAAGTTGTACGTCAACCTGTCGCATTCAATATAGTGTCGTTGCTCGCTTAGGGGCCCTTAAGGATGATGTATAGGCTACATAGTAAAGTGTGTGTGTCGAAAACAAGAGTCTCCTTGCTCATTATTATTGTTACAACCCCGTGTCATATAGGCAAAAGGTAATGAGGCACCTAGACATCAGTCATTGTCGGCAATAATACACGTCAAACCCTTCTTGCCGCCGTGTCGGCAAACTTCATATATTATTCAAGCGAAAACCACCCCCCCCCTACTCACCCCCCAATGTCTAAAAGTTTTAGGGCCCCACCTCTATTGTCTTATGTGTTTCGACTTTCTATTTATTTATTTCATTTTTTTTTTTGTCACCTCTGACAGTGTGAAACCACACAACGCTTGCGGTCCCGTCAAACCGTCGTTTCTGTACCTAAGAAAGCACAGGCCACAAAGAAAACATTCAACTGTTGACATAACCTACTTGCAAATCTTGCACCACTCGACAGACTCTTCTCCGCTTATATCCGCACACCTCCACGTCAATGTCTTGTTGAAACTGTGTAATGTTTGTTCTCGTTTAGTCTGTTTAGCATTTACTATTCAGTATTCAAAATTCCATGATTTTATCTAAAAAAAAAAAAAAAAACTATATTCAGCCCTGTGTTTTCCACACAAAATAATACATTTCTCCGGGGAAACACTTTTCTACAATTGAATATAAAACGAAAAAAAGAATACACACTGAGCAAATTCAAATTGTGATTAAAATTGCATCATTATTTATTGAAATACGTTCTTGGGGGATTCAAACACGTACCTTCAACATAACAACACCACATCGCGTTTAACTTTATAAGGAAACATAATTCAAACGTGTACAATATATTTTTGCACATACACTGCATTCAAAATAAGTATTCATGCAAATTGAAGTGTAAAATATCGACAAGATTATGACATTACTTAATTCGAAAATAATTAATAGGTTTTTTTTAGTAGTCCCTAAATGTTATCTCTTTTGAAATAAATACTTTAATCTACTCAATTACACACTGGATTATACAGGCGTTTTACATACAACAAAATAAATCATTTACGTTTTAAGTACACTTATCGTGTTGAACCCATAACTTCAACAACAAGATCTTGGCCTATTGAATATGTTTCAATAAAAAACTACAATTTTTCGATAGAATTTATTATCGTGATTCGGACGGTATGCGTCTAAATTTAATATGCATAATGTCTACATCTCGCCATGCTAGGCATTTTTCTCCCCGTGACTTGTGAGAGTGCATACTGTATAATATTTATATGCGTAATGTGATAGGGAAATAGGGTGATCTGTCTATGCCACAGATGGAGAATTATGACGAAGGGCGTATACATATTATATAGTAGCCGAAGACCGCCAGCGAATAACTGACATTATTCGTAAACGAACAAAGGAATCCTTTTTAACAGACGACCGCCCCACTTGTTTCTCGTGCACACAGCAACCTTTTCCCTCGTCCTCAATGAAGTTCATTGATTGTGCACGCTTGCATGTATATCCGACTCAAGTAAATGCCCGCAAGCGTTTCTTTTGTTATTCCGAGTCACAAACATGCAACTAGTTCTTCAATAATGTAACCGTTTTGTCGGCAATATAACGTAAAGTAATTTTATATTTAATTTATAATAATACTACTTGATCAACGTTTATAAACAATATCTTTTTCTCGGAACATCGACATACTGTAATTTTTAATATTATATACCAGGTATTTTAATAATATTATCTTCTTGTACATCCATTAACTAAATTATTTCAGTAACTTTGGCAGCTACATTTTCTTACAAAATAATTATTTGTTTTATTGCCAGTAAGTGTAGCCCGAGTTTGATAAAAATGTATTTGACTAGTCAGTTTCTATCAGTTTAGTATCCCAAAAATCTTTTGTTGCGACGAAATATATATGGTAATTACTAATAAATTAAAAACAGGCGCACGTGTCCGTTTGTAATGCATATAAAATTATTATGTGACTTTAACAGGAAATGTATAGTTAGTTTGCTATAAATAATAATAATATTATAAATGTTTATTACTTT
This sequence comes from Adelges cooleyi, assembly GCF_023614345.1. Classification (NCBI taxonomy): domain Eukaryota; kingdom Metazoa; phylum Arthropoda; class Insecta; order Hemiptera; family Adelgidae; genus Adelges; species Adelges cooleyi. The sequence continues at coordinate 5,611,483 of NW_026095751.1, forward strand.
AGAAATTATATTTTAATGTGATTGTTCACAGTTTTATTGTCAAAAGAACGACATCCTGGGTTTTATGACGAATCGTGGGTCAAATTAAATAAATCTGAATAACAAGTATTAAAATGTTAATTGAATGACAAAAGTTTTCAGTCTGGGGTTGTCTGAAGTTTATTTTTATGTGAGAAAACGGTGGAATAATATCACCGTTAAGTGATAGGATAAATGTAAGTTTTTATACAAAACAAAAATTGTAGGATTCATTCTGAGATCAGATTCGATTTTAACATACTCTACAAAAGTCGAAATGATAATAGTTCACGTTTTTAAGTATTTCAAGGTCGTATGCCTATACAAACGATTATGTGTGCAATTTTAGTGAGTTTGGCAGTCTATAATGTTTAAACAACGACGGAGAAAAGTGAAGAATTAGATTAAATTTTATTTCGGAAAAAATGTAATATTGCACTTTTTAAATAAAAGTTATCTTTACGGCGGCTGCGTGGCGTCTGTGCAAATGCCTCGTTCGAAACTTTCATTATTATGTCTGATCGGATGAAAAAACGTCGGTGAACATTTTTCCAAAAAAGTTGGACAGGAACCGAGGGCGGACATCTACAAAAATGGAATGAGGTTGAAAAGGACATTTTTTGGGGGGAGTGGGAGCTAATATGTTAAACATTTTATCGCAGATGTTCGCCCCGCAGCAATGCTGCTCTGCTATGCCGTCAAACTGCCACTTAACGAGACTTACTAACTTCACGGACCGTTGTAATACCTGCGAGTAACTCAAACGACAAGTGAACGGTTCGCACTTTATTTCCACTCATCGTCGCCGTTCCCGGATGTTAAATTAATGAAGGCAATTCCCCACCCCCCTTGCGTCCATTCCCCACCCCTTTGTGAACTACCTGCAACATTTAGAGACTTGTCTTACTGCACTGTTTTATAAAAGTAGGTGTCAAGCACTCGAGAAAAGCGAACTGTGATATTTATCATTCAATTAAGTCAAATATAATAATATATTGATCAGTCAACACACACACACACACCATACACAAAATAAGTATCGCATGAGAAAGACGTCATTGGTATGTATAGATGGAAACTAATATGGCATTATTGATTGGCCTTTTTTATATTTAAACGAACCACTTTTGAAATTTGTAGTTTTTAATTGTTTCTGGTAACACATAATAGTTTAATAGGTACTATACTTCATAATCATTCTATCTAACACATATCAATAGCATACGATAATAAATTATAGTGTAATAATGATAGGGATTGACTTTGTGTTCTTGTCTACTCGTTTTAGCACCATACGATTTACACCATCAATTTGTTTGTTTTTACAATGGCTCATATAACCAAAAATTGGACAAAATTAAATAAATAAATTAACGAATAACGACTAAAACAAATCTAAAGGTTGGCTTACACGTTCTGTTAAACTGAAGCAAAAGGAACTGTTCGTACTTTGGTTTCCGATGCCTAAAAAAACGGTTCAATTGCACAGTTTTTAGAGTGTGTAAAAAGTTCATTCAAGCAACGGATTGCACAAAATATCATCCATTAGTATGCACAGTCTAACCAAACCTGTAAACCCCCCTTAATAGCCTATTAATTGAAAAAAAAAAACTTTATTGGTTTTGTTATGACAACATAGTTATTCAACTCAAAACGGTGAAATTTTAAAATTACAAATAACATTATTGATCAAATCTATTATTTTTTTAATCGAATAATGCTCATCTTTGTTCATAACATGTAATTTTACTCGAACCTAGTATTACAAGCACATAACGAATGCTAAGTAAAACGTACAAAAAACCCTTACTCCGATTTTAGGTTGAATTATTTTGACCAAAACCGTTACGATAATAATTGTATTATAACATACAATTTTCTTTAATCATACGAGTTCGACATTTTAATAAAATGCATGTCGGTAATTATTACTTGCTCAATCGTTATTATTACAGCCGATACACACTATACCTACTCTATAATTAAAATCGTTCATCGTGGAAGTGTATCAAAAGGTTGTATTATCCTGTCTATTGTTTAAAAATGTTTTTAAAAAAAAAATAAAGCCATACACGTTCTATTAAAGCACGTATTTTAATTCTTAAGAAATCTATTAAATATAGTATAATTCTGTAAAAATAATTTCAAACTACTAAGTATGCCTTTTTTAAATTATGATTCATCGAACACGTCTGTTGTGTAGCGATGATGAAATTAATAATAAATTCATCGTACTCGGTAACTGTTATTTTCGTTGTTAGACAATATTATTATGTTAGAAAATACAATTATTATGGTTCACCCATCATATTGTATGTTCAAGTTTTTTTTTTGTTTGCTTAAAATTCGTTGACCTGATCGAAACAACCGAACAAACGTAATTTTTAATGTCTTAATATTTTTTGACGGCATGTTCGCAAAATGCAATTGTTCGTTTCCTCAATCTAAATAATAGAAGCCAGCCATAGTATAATTTACAAATCAAAGTATCCTGGATTTCGGATCTGTCGTTGCGAATAGTATATTACAGTAAACGTGATTTATGGCGCGGTCTCGGTATTATTATTTTATTATGTGGTTCGATGCGATTTGAATTTTTTTATTTCATTTCTCTGTGACAAAACTCGAAAAAGCGATTCCTCACGCGACTACCAAGCTCTGTTGATGGTTTTTTGGCTGAAGCGGGTTGTGGATGTTTCTGGAGGGGAAAAAAGTAAAATATTATTTTCCTCTTCTATTGTTTGAGCTTTCGGAGCTTAATAGAATTTCATTTCGTTTCGGCTTTTTTGTTTTACTTCTTTTTTTTTTTCAAACTGAGGAATTACGCTACAATGCCGTGTGACTGCCTGCTTTTGTGAAATAAACAATAAAAACTGAACTCTGTATACATATATATACCGCCGCGTTGTATACTTATATATCGCAATTCATAAACATAAAAAAAAGTATACATACATATATATATATATATATATATATATGTTTTAAAGGGTTCCTTGCATGTTTTTAATAGCGTTTCTCCGACGTTTTTGTCAAGACAACACTGTACACAATTTGCATTCGGTATATACTTATACATAATATGAATATTGAGCGATGAGCACTCAAGCGGCGTTTTCGTTAGGCAATTCTAGTACATTCGCGTGGCATATACTGCGTGTTTTGCGTATTGAAAAATAATTCAATAAACAATTTATAGTCTTATAACAAATGCATTTCTAGATAAATTATTAAAGATACGTCTGTGTGAACGTCCAGCAAAAACTCGAGTTGTGTTATAAACATTTTACATTTTTTTGTTATCGTAAACAAATAATTTCATGCCGAAAAAAAAATAAAACTTTATCTGTCCAATTACACGATAATGTATTTTGTATCTAACAACCTTAAATTTCTGGTTATGTACTGGCCAGTTTTTAACGTTCTCGGTACTTGTACAGTCAAGCGAATCTCGCATTAGGGTTTCTGAAGGATCGCTTGTCACAATTTAGTCGATTTTTTTTTTTAAGGTTGAGACATTTTTTGTGTTTTCTTTTTTGTTTATTTGAACTTCGCATTATTTTTCCGGATCAGTATCGGTGAAACGTGGTGACAGCGGCGGATCTTTTCCGCCAAAATGGTACTCGAAATACATTGCGGTAAATAACGTTTTTCAATTTCATCCGCAATTCGCATAGGTAGAATTTTTTGTCTACAACTCCACCTTTAACAAGACAAACATGTAGGCAGACGTTGTCATTGTTAAAATAAAATAAAAATTATCGATCCATCCACGTATCGCCTACTCAATTTAATTTTGATGTGTCAAAAATAGAGTTTGGCAAAATTTAATTTGCCAACACGAAACAACTAAATTAAATCGAATAACGAGTATTTAATAAAATACAAAAATAATGTATAAAAATAACTACAAAATTATTTAAATAATCTATTATTTTTGCAATCAAATCATTTTTTATTTAAATAAAATATTGTTTTAATAATGTTTTGTTAATAAATTACATTCACTATATAATAGTGTCCATTAGTAATTAAAGTAATCGACAAATTTAATATAACTGATACTCATTAATACATGTATTAGTTGATACTTAAGCGCACCTCGGTTGCATTTCCATACCCTCCAATTAGTATTCGTATTAAACGCCTTTCCCTCGTACGATTTTTGAATCCAATCATTTACATGGGAGTTAAAAAAAAAATAATACTCTTGTTCTTTTTTTAAACCGATTTCATACAACTATAGAATCGTTTGTATATGGTTATTGTTATCTTCCTTTTCCTACCCCGGCGTAGATCATTATATATACTATGTTTAGACATCCTTCCACCGAACATTGTTCGCCCTTCCTAAAAAACTATTTTTTTATTTCCTCTCGTATTTTGATCTACCCCTCGTGAACACTTATCATTCGTACATCCCTCATAATTCTCAAGCGCTACTCTCTTAAAAAAATATATAATGCGCATTTTGAACATCGGGTAGGTACTCTGTACGGCGTACAAGGTTTTTTTTGCCCCTCTCGTCTCGAGTGGGTGTCATTAGCGGTAACTGTTAAAGCTACCTAAAGAATACCGTACTTAAAATTATAAATTGTTCGTGTAACATTTGACTTGGCACAACCGGTAAATAGCTCTTTTCAAGTTTTACGCGACCGTAATTAAATAAGTACGTATAATATTTGTTCAAGAGGCCCGCAGAAATTTAATAGTTTTTCATGGCGTTTTATGTTAAATGTGCGTTGTCTGTATAATTATTCAGCAGGTGGTGGATTATTACAATAGAAATATTAATATAACTATAATAATAATAATAATAATAGTGATTAAAAGTTTTAGAACCGGTGCGGTGGTGTAACGGAATCAAGCGTTTTGTGTAATACAATATAATATCCAAAAGGATATTATGGAATAATTATTGTTTAAAGAGATCTGGTAAAACAGCTTAGGCTTGTGTCCTATTTGTTTTTAATTTTGATGTTTGCCTCTTGGAACTATCGTTAAAACGAACGGATGGATGTGATTGAGTCACGAATCACACGAATGTTCTTTCAATTTATATATGTAAATTTGTGTAGCGAAATTGTTTATATTATCGCGTTAAAAATACTCATTTTCCCTATTAATAATTAAATACTTTCGTTTAATAATTTCGAAACATAACACCGTTGTTTCATTAAAATAATTAAAAATGTCTTTTAATTTAAACGCACAACACTTTCCTAAAGTCAATGGTAATCATTATAATCAGGTTGTTTGTAACGAATAACTGTGTAAAACAATTTTGCGCTAGTTAAAGCCTTTGTTAGGTGTACTCTTTTAGAAAACTTGTATTGATTATCCACCTGTAATGCTTACGTTGGTATATAATATAGCAACCATAATTTGCTTTGATACCCTTAAAAATGTACAATAAAAAAAACCTCATTATTAAATGATTAATGTTCACATTTTTAAATTTTATTATTCATTCTGATAAAAACCGTTTATTACCGTCACAGGAGTAGAAATTGGTGGTGGAATCAAATGGATGTAAGTAATTTATGTACAATTTTTGATTTTCAGTGGAAGAACTGCTGTGCTTGGCCACGTGGAAGGACGGTTCGACAAAGTATATGATTGGCAAGCTAGAACACACGCCTTCGTCGTCCGACGAAGACAAGTACCGCTGCTTTGTGGTGGGCAAATCAACTGGCGGCTCTTTCGAGATGGCTCAGTCCGGAGACGCGACTTGTAACGGCATGTCATCGCCCACTGACGGGTCGAGGACAATGAAATTCAATAGAGGTAAGCAAATCAAAATCATAAGATAAATACATCCAACCCCCTTGGCATATGTCTGTCTTATTATGCCTCTGCTTATGGTATTATAAATCGACGGTGACAACAACCGCTGCATTGAAACCCTTAAATAAAACTGTCAAACGCCATAAACTGTTTGCTGAACATATTTTTTCGGCTGAGTCGCGTTTCAAAAGAAATATACATATATATATATATATATATATATATATTATATTCTTTTTTTTCCGACTGATGTCTCTCTTTCTTTCTGTTTGGCTTCTTAAAAGCGGTAATTCCAGAAAAAAAAATTTATACTTCCATTTCCACAAAGTATTTTACACCTTTTCGGCATGCAATCGAGACATGAAAATCTCATCGAATGGTATAATATTTTTATAATAGTCTTAAAAAAAGTTCCCTGAGCCTAAGTGTAATGTTATTTTTCCGTGAGTGGCTGTACCTCCTCGGGGGTGTGTCGTTCTTATACTAATGTCTGGGAAAAAAAAGTTTTTGATTTACGACGCCCTCAAAACCGAGTGTCGCACGACTGTTAAAAAGTTTTAGCCGTGGTAACTTTTAAACCATGACTAATGCCTGGCAAATTAATTCTTTCGAAGAACAATAATAATATTAAGTCTTAGATTTAGGACGGTATGGGGTGACATCGAAAAATTGCCGGGAGAAAAAAAAACCGTCGTAACTTCGGTGTTTAAACAAAATATCGTTTATTTAAACCCTTTATCTTGTGTACGCAGTTTTTTGACGAGAAAAAAGTTTTCGTTTGAATTGACTTCGGGCTAATTAAAACTCATTGAGAAGAATTAATCCTCTCCGCAACACCACCATAGTCACCACTTGTTGCTAACCAATTTCCATTTGATCGGAATAACCCCAAATTAACAGAGTTCGTGTTTGTTTTTTGTTTTAATTACAATGATTAACTGGAATTTGTTTTATCAAGATTAGACTGGGTTTGTTTTTTTCGTAAACGCTTAATAAAAATAACCGTTACTGACTATTTGTATTATATATTATAATTATAAAACCCCAATTCGCAATTTTTAAATGATAAATATAATCATTTTATTAATTGTTAACTTTCAAATGAAATAACCCAAATAAAAAACTAACATCTGAATTCAAAAATTTTAATCATTTCCCACTCGTTACATTTTTTTATTAATAATCTACCATCATAATATCTTTTTTAATAATATTTTCGGTCAAAACATTAAAATGTAAAAAGTTGGTTTTTATTCTAAGAATATATTTTTAACGATGATGTGTTTTACGTGCTAATACAAATGCGAGGTTCTTATGGTCCTGTTTTTTTTTTTAATGAACCATTATCGTAACTCGCACTCGGCACTCGGCGTATTCTGAAAATTATTAAAATATTTCTAGTTTGTCCATGTTATCATAATAAATTATATATTATTATTTGTTATCTTTAAAATATTTTTCCTTTAATCGACCAATCAGTTTCAGATCTTTTCTTACTATTTAAATAATCTACTTAATAATTCCCATTTTGAAGGATGCCGTTGGTCAATAAATCGAATAAATCTGTTTTAAAATTGATAAAAGTGTTATCATAGTAATTAACAAACATGTAGGCATTATTATATCAGAACTATGATTGTTTTCCCGCCCTTGTGTCCCGAGGCTTTTATACTGAAACAAATATTATATTATTATTGTACCTATACTAATGAAACGCGTTCATCTATCGAAAAAATCAAATTACAATGGTTAAAACCCGAAATTAAACAAATTTTCCAATTTCGCTTTCTCTCTATCCGCCTCTCTGATCTCTCCCTTTATATTGATATTTTAAATCGCCGTTTTATAAGGGGACCTCCCCCCCCCCCACCGACGCCTATCATGCTGTACGTGTACACTGTACGTGCACGTTGGCTATAAGGGTTTGACCGAAAATAGCGCGAACTCCTCTCTCAATATAACCGTCGTCGGGGAATGTCAACACACCGGGCGGCCCGGGAGTTATTAAAAGCGTCGCCACAACACCGCTGGCCATCCCTTGAGCATTGAAAGCTCCATTCGATGCTTTGCCCTTCACGATTTCGTCGGTCTGTTCGCACCCCAGGCTGTATTTATACACGACAGATATCATAACAGTTATTGCACCGTCGTAAACGGCCAGTTGAATATAATTTTCATTTGCTTACACGCGCACGTTTACTCGAGATATTCTCAATTCATCCCAAGTGCGCAGTAGACATTTTTTTGACTCGATAATCGGTCTTTCCATAGTAATATAATATACTAGAGTATAGAAATATCATCCTCGTTGTTGTGCCAATTCGTTATTTTTACTGAATTAGTTTGGATTAGGAACCCTGTATTAAATATGCTGCCTGATGGTTATTAAAACAAGAAAAACACTAAAGATTACATAATTTTGTTGCTTATGTCTCAAAATTAAATTCATCCACTCTAATTATTATTCCTTTGCGTCCGTCGTTTGTAGTATCATTGTGTACCTACCTTAAAATTGGACAGCTAATCTAAAGCTATAATATAACAACTTACTAAAATCGTATTTCATAATGTACATTTAATACAATTATTATAATAATAAGTTTTGTTGATCGTTTAAAGTTGGAACGAAATTACTCAGAGAGAGAGAGAGAGAGAGAGCAATTGTTTTTATTATTATTTTCCGATTTTTCCTCCCATAATCTCTGACGGAAATGTCGCCATTTTTATTTCTTTTTCTTTAGAGCTACAAAAATAACCTAAAGAAATTAAAAGGTCCCTAAGAAAACATAAAAATATAACTGAATGCAATTTATTTCAATAACAGTTTTTCAGCTATACGACGGTTTTTATCCTGCCCACGTTACATTTATGCATACTAATTATATACATAAAATAACATACAATTTTGTTGAACGACGACAATCAATACTATATTGACGCATTTTGTGTTTTTTGTGGTTTTATTATTTACAGTTTTTACAAAAAAAAACACCTATAATTTGAATTTTGTAATAATAATTGACAATGAAGTAGATATGAGAAATTGAAATAACCAAATCGATATCTTATAATTTTTTCAATTTTTACAATAAACAACATTTCTCATTGTGTACTTACACCTTTGCGTACTTGACGCACGGTACCCACGGTGATACATTTCCAAACCCGTCAAACCATATTGTTGTTATGGTCGACTTTTACGACCCTGAGATTGCAACGTTTTACGAGTTTTGCTGTCGGTGAAATTTCAATTAGTTTGACGTCTATTGGTGTCTTTTAATTTTGTTATACGTCGTTTTTGTATATGTATAAAACGCGTGGATGGAAATAAACGAAAAATGACGCTGTTTAAATTTCAATAAACACCATTCTCGATCCGTTTTGTTCTTCTCCCCCCGCCGCCCAAAAAGCCAAGGGTTCTTGGGATGTATAAAAGCAGTTTCAGCATCTTTTTTTTTTTTTTTTCTCATCCGGAGTGATTCGTAATAGGAATGCGTATAGTCCTCGTTTTCCACTTGAACGTCTGGAAGGCGACAACGCGGCAGCAGAGATGAGAGAGAGAACGACAAAAAAAAAACGACGGCATTTTGTTTTTCGATTTCCATCTCCAAAACTTTGTTCTCGAGCATCTCTTCTTGTATTATGTATGATATCTCGAAATTCGCCTCATCGTACAGAATTATTTATTGGCCCGTCCGCGAATTGGCCGCGTCGAGTGTCGTTTTCGAGACAAAAGGCATTTATGTAAGTCAAGAAAACGCATAACACGTTGTTTTTTTTCAATTTTGTATATTTGTTTTACGTTTTCAAAAACGAATAGACCCGAATAATTGTATGTTTAAAACAATTTCTCGCGAAGGCACGCGGTCGCTGTACCGTGTGTTTTATATACATTATATTACATTTGTATTCCAATGATTATTTTCACTCATATTTTTATTTAAATAATATGTTATCGACATGATTATTTATTTAGACAAATTTTCATTTGAAAATAGCCATAATCTGATTGGAAAGTGCCGGAAAAAATTCGGTGTACTTAGTTTAAACTTTAACATTGTTTTGAGTATAATATCAAGCCCCTCCCCCCTCATAAATTGCTGCCAACTCTGATTGAAGTTTACGCTTGTCGCGTCAAATATTCGATTTTAAAATATCGTCAATCCGTTTTCTTGGCTTTAGTGAATGATATAAAATCGTATAAATCAGATTTTTAATAAAAACACATCGGCGGTAACATATAGCTAAATAATAAATAAAGATAAATAATAACAATGTATTAGCTACGGTGGCGATTGCGATATGAAATTATTCATTCATCGTTGTTACGGTATAATATTGTTATTATTTATTATCCGCCGTTGGTAATAAATGCATTTGTTTTGGAAAAATAAAATTCCACCTACTGATTTTATCGTTGCGTTCAATTATTATTCCATGTGCTCGCGAAACCGGGAATAATATATAATCCATTTGATCTATTATCATTTATCAACCGCTCGTATATATGCCCTATAATATATGTGCTGTATACATATAGCATTGCATTCGAGCTATCAGCTCTCGCGGTTAGGCGGGCTGTCGAATTTTAAGACTAATTACAGGTGTAATTAATAGCTAATTGAACCCTCTCGACCGCGGTTTCCGTTATGCTGTAGTCCCTCGACACACGTAACAGCGATACCGCGACCACTCCGTATTATTACGGTGTACTATCCTAAACGATTTACCACATCATTGTCATCGTGGGTATGTTAATAAGTTTGTGATTGTCAACATACGGTTCTGCTGTCGTTGGGTATTGATTTTCCGGCATCGTCTAATCATTGTTGGCTTCCGGCTTGGGAGGACGCGTGTAACCTCCCCCTGTCCGTTTTCCGGTATTCCTTGTGGAGTGAAAATATATCGTTTTTGGCCTAGGTCCAAACTTCCTATATAACGTCGTCGGTTAACGGTGGTGGTGGTGGTGGTGGTGATGGTAGCGCGTGTCCCTGGGGCGGAAACGGGTTGAAAAAGGATAGACACGGCCAGATAAAGACGGACGAGAAAAGGCGAAGGGACGCCTACGAGAAGGTGGTATATAGTGGGGATACCATTATACAAAATTAAACATTCTCGACGGCCAAAGGGTCTTTATCGCACGGCCATCTTCGCCGCTCGAAGACGGGGGTTGTGGCAGTGGCAATAGGCTAACAGGGTGCGAGAGGAATACGTCAACCTAAGCAGTCGGAATGGACGAGATAAGTACATGCCAGTGGATTGTGTCGTAATAAATGAAGCGCGAAATAATATAAATGCCTTGATGTGGTAGCTCTGTGTCCTATATACACTGTGGCGTTGGATGTGATAGCAGTAGTGGGTGGTGGTGGTGATTATTCTCGACACGACGAGGGTTAGCTGCCGGAGGTAGCGGTGGTGACCTGTCGACTCGCGATAACACATTTCCTCAACAGCTGGCCTTACGATGAAAGAAAAAAATAAAAGAGCACACATAGCTGACGTCAACGCATTAGTTGGTCACACTGAACGCGCGATTATCGTTATCTCATGTTTGTGCGGTAGAAGACAAAAATCTAGTATCAACGCCTCACAAACAAATCACGTCATAGTAGTCATGTATAATTTGAGCGTTCCTTGTCGTGTGTTCTTCCAATAATTCCATTATTTTGATAACATCGAAATTGGAATTTCTATAAATTGTATACTTAATTTATTACAATTAGACGATACCATTTTATGTGCAGAGTCGCTACACAATTATGTTGTACCTACTGTCCTTACTATTTGGTTCGAATTTACAATTTTTTTTTGTAATAACTTACCATTAGTCAATTTTAATTTTTGACTATTCAAACAACAATCTATACATCAAACCTGCCATAAGCGTTTGGACAATTTTAAATTGCACTAGTTCTCCCGTCGAGTCTTCGGTCGTGCTTATTGGGCGTGTTTGTTTACCGGTTACGCTGCTTGGACGCGAGCATAAAGTGGGTGGGAAGCAAACCAGGGGAAGAGGGTGACAATTAAACGTACCGCAAGTAGCAATTTGGTTGCTCGGTCAGCTGGAAAGTTAATTGTTTCCAAGCGACATGCCCCGTCCTTATCGCTAAAACTTAACAGGTCCCGTAAATCTTTTATTAGGTTCGTTGGTCTTAGTGGGGCCAAAACTTTATGACCGCATAACCTCCGCCGCCGGTATAGTGACCACGCCAGTGACCCCAAAAGTGGAACTGTGTTAGTAGATGTTCGTTTCCACCGCCAAAGTTGTGTTTACTGTACGCACACACTGATTTACTTTTGTTTTCGCCAGAAAACCTTAGGGTAAAATAACTAACCCCGCCACTCAAACACAACGCAGCAAAGTCAATGTGTAATCAGTGTATTATAGTTGGTTATGCTGTTGTATAGTAGTTTTATGAAGTTTTAGGAGTTAAAAAGAAAAACATTTATTTTCGTTGGGACTTACATCGGTTAGTTATTAATTACATAAAAGAAAGCATAAAAGTAAAAAAAAAATAGAAACTCATCGATTTTTTTCCAGATTATTAGTAAGTAAAAAAGTTTAATAGCAAATCAAAAACATTGTATACGACGTCGGTGGTTTAGGTATACAAGCAGAAACAGTTATAGTTTCAGTCATTACGTTATCGCTTGTGAAACGCGCGTTTTCGTTTTGTTTCTCGTATCGTTTCCGTTGTATTGTGGTAATGATGGTGACTGGGCCCTTCGAAAATTCTCAACTCGGTAGTAAGGTTAAATTAAATACATTAGGTATAGTAAACACGCACTGGCAGTAACGGCGCAATCATTATTTCAGATGCAAACCATTAACAGAAACTATCCGGTAATCGAACTTAATGCTTCTAGTTCTGACCATAATAATTACCGCTGCTGCCGGGTAATGATAATTGTCGGTTTGTGTGCGAAATGTGTTTTAGTTCCTACGAGGGAGGAGAAGCACACGTCCAGTAGGAGATGGAGAGAAAAATAATATATATATATATATATATATATATATTAAACGGCTCAAGCTGCTGTCTACGTTGATGCAGTAAAAAAGTCAAGTTATACTCAAAAACACCAAATCGGTCACGGGAAGGGGGGGATGAATGTTTTCGACCGCTTGTACAAAATATAAAACGGAGTAGGTAAATTCTGAAACTAACTAGGAAACTTAAATGGGTTTCCCTCGAAACGAGGTTCCGTTTAATGTACATACATTTGCTTTGAGATGAGAGAACAAGGTATGATCGGGTTTCTCCGAAAAACGTTTTTCAGCTAGTGAAAATTCCAATAATCAAAGTGCGTTCACCCAAAAAATGTTTTCCTCGTGAATATACAATGTACACTAATGTTGGGGCGTAATTGAATAGGTACTCTATGATAAAATCACATAATATATTACGGAAAAAAAAATATGTTGATTAAATTAATCAATAATAATTTACGTACGATTAATCCTTTTTTAAAGTTCGTGATTCTATAAGTAATTATTATTTATCAAATTGTAGTTATATGATAAATAATGATTGGATTAATGACTATATTTTTTTTAAGTGTTTAAATTGTATTTTATCAGTTATCTCATTCATGAGGCAACACGAATTATATTAAATTTGATATGTATAGAATGAGATTACTATAGATGGGGTTGAACCACTTCTATATTTAAATATAAAACTTATAGCTAGGTAGTTAAAACAAGTCAATTTATATAATACCATATGATTAATAATTACATTAATTAACTAGGTAATTAACTAAGTACTATAACTAATATCCGTTATCATTAATCATGAATAAGATTACAAATTACAATCAAAACTGAACTATTTACACACTTGACCTAAAAAAATTACATCAAACATATAGAGGTTGCGTTGGAATTTATAATAAAAATAGTTTGACAATATGTCCATTTGCCCCGGTCAGTGACCAGTTACAATATACAATTTACCATCACGCAAATCAGAAAATTTGTTTTTTTTTATTTCCACTTCCATAGTGGTCTGAATATGTTGTTGGTTTTATAGATTTTCCTGTAAAATTTTAAAATCATGAAATAGTACCTATTGTATTGTTTTTAACTTAAAATAATATTGTCCTATGCATGACTCTGGACGATTCGACAAAACCTCGATGGCCGTTGTTATACTACCTACTCTACAAATAATTTTTTAATTATTATACTGTACAATGTACATTATTATTATCATGTTATAACATTATGTATATGATACTACAGACCGACATAGTTTTGTTGATGTCTTTCGTTGCGTTGGATTTGCTCATGTACAGCGTCCATTAGTCGCTGTATATACCGAATTTACTTGCCCGTTATTCGTGTTCACCGATGTTATCAGTTTACAACGCGTTTGTGTCCGACTATATTATATAATGCAGACTGTAGTCTGTATTAATCGATTTCCGTCGAAGGGTTAACGGACCGGTGCACAGTGTACGTTTTTTGTATAATATTTAAATGAATACACGGCGGTATCGAATTTGTTTCAGCCGATCGGTAATAATGTGTACAGACTAAAGTCTCACTCGTGTAACGCTAACATACATGCCCATATTTTTTTCATAAACCTCAAACGACGATGTTCTACACCGATTATGACTTACTGCGATGTAAACCGTGTAAAGATTGCATACTTGCAGCCGACAATGGCTAATGATCATCATTCTTTACTGTACACAATTCTGTAACGGATTCATATACATACATCAACAAACATAACGATAATTGTATAATGATCTTGAACTTTCTGGTACCATCACACGTGTACAATGGTAATAATCAAAACACGAGATCGCGATCATAAATGTACGATTTTGTTGTCGAAACTAGTTATTTAGGTCAAATTTGTGCCCTGGATTATACGTTTTGTCGTTGTTCGACTAGCATGTTATAAATCAGTGTCAATAAAATACTCTTGAAATCTAAATAAGTTCAGGGAAACTTTCTCGGATTTAAAACTCGCAATAGGTTTTCTTTAAAATAAACAACAATATAAAATGTATTCCTGTGTATGCAACGAGCAGGTCAATCCAAATTATATAAGTATACAATTCACAAGAGAGCAGCAACGGGTTCTTATGGACGACGTTGATTATTTTTTTCCAATACGAATAGAAAAAGTTACCGTTATCTTTATGGTAGAACATTTTAAATGGCCCGGCCGGTCGGACGGAAAAATGAATTGTTTCTCTGAAACCAAAAAGTATTCTTGCGGTGCTCTCGAGAAAGTCAGGAGTGAAAACTAAGGTACAACGAAAAAAACCGACAATCGTTTGTTTCAGTTATTGATGGTTCTCCAGATTGCTTATACGCATGTATAGCATTTACGAGAGGGGAGGGAGAGAAGGGGTTAATCACACCGAAATGTTTCACTTGGATGAAGCGGCGACGGCGGTCGGTATAGTGCGTCGTAGCGATTAAACTTTTAAGTGTTGTCGATACCGCTTATGGGTGTAAAATAAAGTATAAGAATAACGGCCGCACATCACAGGTGATGACCGTCCATTCGTTATAACGTCTATGGCAAACTACCATTTAAAACTTTTTAATAACCCCTTTTCGGTATTTGTTTTCCCCCGAAAGCTACTTTTGTTCTTTGCATACAAACAACAACGCCCCGTCCCTCCGCTCACTCACCCTCGTGGACAAACTAATGATTAACAAGGGTGTAATTTCGATGGAAAAACCGAGGGTAACAAGGCCCAGCCCTAATAAAAATATGCCTGGTTATGCTTTGAAAAAACGAGGAACGTATATCAATGATAAAAAAACGACGTTAGGTAAAAATAAATATAAAAATATATATGATAGTTATGGTGTTAATCTCAAAACTACAATTGTTTATTAGGGCCCTCCTAGATGGTTTACCGAAATAATTGTTATTACATCGAAGGAAACTAATTATTGATCTTTTCATTTCTGTTGTTGACCTTTTGGGTCATTTGTTTGGTAATACCAATAATATAGCATATGGTAGGCCAAACAGCCCGTTGCCGCAAACGATATTTTATTATTTGTTATCGAAGAATATTGTAGCGGCAATATAGGGGTTGGTTACTTATAAGGTTTGCCTTTCGTTCTCCGTCTTCCGATATTATTAATGTGTACGTTCAATAACGAGGAATCAAAAAAAAAAATATTATTTTCCCTTCAAAGGTTCTTCTCAGCTTAGTCGGTGAACTGTAAACGGCGTGGTCGATTCGGGTCCTTCATTTTTTTCTTTTCGATATCATAATATTAAAAGGAAAACATTTCCGTTGTATTTTCTCATTTTTTTTTTTTAGTTTTCCACGCCACCAACAACGCTGGATTGTGATTAGAAATTCCCCTTTCAGTTTATTGCATGTATTTTTTGTGAGACCTATCACTCAACAAGAAGCACATCAGTAACAAACAAAAAATCTCTACAAAATCAATAAACCTTACACCTAAACCGTAGTTTAGAGTGTAAAGCACTTTCTAACACAAGGGCGTATTCATGGGGGTGGCTGAGGACGCTCCAGCACCCCCCCCCCCCCCCGAAATTTGTTTAGCCTGCCTTAAGTTTTAGTTTAAATTTAAGTTTTAGTTTAAAATTAACATGTTAACACAAACGAGTATTTTGCTTCGCATAAAAGTCCGAGAAAAAACCAAAGCTGACACTTTTATTATTAAATGCAAACAAATTATGGTACCTATTTGTAAATGGAATTATAACTTGATTGAAGATATTATTATTATTATTATTTTATAGTTGCACGTAGACTGCATTGAAATGGTATCAAGGCATATTCTGTTTGAAAAGTTTTCGCCTTTTACAACTAATGGTCTAGAATAAAGTCAAAGTTCTCGAAAGATCAACGATCTGGAATAATTTGAAATTAATATATTTCTACTCGAAAAACGGCTATGGACAGCTTTTGTAGATAAACGGCGCTACAAGTCGTAAACAGTTTCTCTGAATATAATATTATACTGTGTTACACTTTGAAACGTCAGTTTATTAATAACTAAATGTAAACTGTACCCCGAGTTGTAAGTAATATATATATATATATTGAGTGTCTTCAACTTGCAATAATATGTCCTCTTTATAGTAAATTGTATACAAGTTTATGCCATTGTTTGTTTTGGAATCCAAGTACAAAATCATTATGGTTGTTATTACAGCTTTGAAAGCTTACCTCAAACCCTTTTAAAAATATTATACATGTTTTCTTGAAACCCTTTTAAAGGTCATGTTTCTTGTGAGTCGTCGGTACGTTATCTTCCTAAATCGCAATTAATATTTTACCTGTCGACTATAATACTTACCCGTGTGTGTGTGTGTAACATAGCTTTTAAAAAGTATTCGTGTATCCGTTTAGTGAATATTTCTGTGGTGAACAGTTTGTGTTGTAATGGTTACAGACGTCATAACACTGAACGCATTTGCTGATTAAGTCGTTTATAAACGACCACTTTCGTTTCTTATCTTATGCATATAGTCGGTCTTGCCTTTAATGGAGGGTTTTTTTTTATTTCAAAAGCACTTATACTGCGCACTACCCTTGCCTCATATATTGATATCTTAAGCACGACCACGCAAACCCACCTTTGAAATGACAGACCTGAGCGCGTTAATACTTAATAATAGTGTTTACTTCCTCTTACGTTTTAATGAGGATGGTCACATTTTTTACTACGTTAATTTTATCGAGACTTATCAAAAAAAAAAATGTATAGTTTTGATGCACACATTTTTATTCTTATAGTAACTATAGTAATTCTTATAGTAACTACTTATAGTAACTAGTAGTAGCTCAAAAACGGCCGGAAGGCTTCACTTCGTTTTCTAGCCAACATATTATGCCATTTAAGATTTTGATTTGGTTTTTTAACTAACCTAAAGAAACAAACTTAAAAAAAAGTCTTATACTCAAAGGAATAAATCGTCTTATAGATTTTCAGATATGGACGCCCTTACTAGAGTTATTTACAATATTTATTAACAAAACACATATTAGTAAATTACTCTGCGTCAAACGTGTTATTGTTATTTTTTTCTTATTTATTTCTCTCGATAATTTAAGAGACGTTTGATGTGAACTAAAAGGGTAAAGTTGTAAAGTATTGTTGTAAAATTGTTTAAATACATTATTTTTATATCAAATACTAATTTGATTAAATACTTTAAAAGAAGAATCAAGGTCAAGTTAATTACGTCAAATATTTGTGCCCAATTTAAAAGGATTGAGTATACCGACTGTTTTTTTTTAGAAGTCAAACTTGTCTGTTGTCGGTACTCGTTTTTTTTCGACTTACACGACGCATATAACCGTTAGCTAGTTGGATCTTACCTATCAGTTATTCATTAATTTAATATATACGTTTTTTTAAATTATTCTAAATACTTTTTGCAAAAAAAAAACCCTTATACGCTTTTGATATTTTCCGAAATACCTTTGCAATCAGTGTTCCGTATAAATACATGGGCCGCCTACTATTTTGTTTTACTTTATGGATAATATTATTTATTTATGTGGTTTTTCCTTTGTTTTTTTTAGTCGAGAACAACCACCATCATCACGGCAGCAGTTCCGGTTGCCGGTATCCGTCGTGGCTGACCGAACACCACACTTGGCATTCGCTAAACCACGGTCACGTATATCATTTCTCGCCGAGGAACGGCACGCTACGGAAAAGCATACCCGGCGCCGGACCGGACCACGATATCCGCGCCGCTTGTCACAGGGTACTCAACGTCACCGACAACAAGGCGCTTATCGTCACACACTACACTATCGGATGGTGAGCTCTACACAATTATTATAATATATACATCTGTCCTCTTTTTTCCAGTCTTATTTAAAGTCACGATCGGCCGTGAACCCCCTTCGGATTTTCCCCCTCATTCTTTCTCAAGTTAAATGTCTTGTTATGAGCGACAAACGTGTCTGCCGCCTTGGGTTTAAAAAAAAAAAACATTTTATGTATTTCCTCTTACTTTTTTTTTTCTCCTTTTTCTTCTCGTAACCCCTTTGCACGGTCGTGTATGCATACATATACATTATGTTATATGTACGGTACACGCATTCCGCCGGAAAACATTCAGCCATGTCAGCGTGGCGGCGGCCGCGCTCTACTCCACCGTACGAGTAATCAACCCCCGGTATTTTGTTGTTTGTTTTTTTTTTATTATTATTATTATTCCCGTACTTAGACGCGCCGAAGAGGAAAAAAATTATATAAAGAGAGAATAACGGTTTTTTTTTTTATTATATTTATTTCTGTTAAAACATTTGGAAAGTTCGTCGTTCCGCCCGTCGACTACGAAAACATATTAAACAATGTATGTTGTTAATATATGTATATAATAATAATGGCTGCCTAGCGATATAAGGTTAACATTTTTACGATTTTGCACAGAGTTTTCGCTCGTATGTTGTCATTAATTTTCTCATTCGACATGCAAATCGCTTGTCGTTAATAATAAGACACAAACCCCATCGAAAACGATGTCAATATCACTTAAATTTCCCATTTGATGTAGCTTTTCATAAAACAAAATTAAAGCTAATTTTCGCCACTTGACATAGATATTTTTTTTATTTTCTCCTTCGATTACCAATCGGCTCTGGTCCCACTGACTTATCTGAAATAAGTTTCTACTCGGTATTACCAAACTGGCATGCATGTATTTTATTTTTGATCTGTTCAGCTCCTGCAAACTCGTTGTCCAGACAGCGCAATGACATATAAACATTTAAAAATGATTTAATATGTTTTGTCCATAATCAACTAAAGACATTTTTACTATATATTTTTTTTTTTATATATGGAGAGGTTATTCCTGTTTATAGCTCAGGTAATTTATGTTATTCTCAGTTTAATTAATGGCTAAAAAGTTTTGGTGTCAAGCCTAAACAGCGTCGTACTTAATTGATGGGTTAAATAGATAGAAGCGACCGCTTCAAAAATGTTGATGAGATTACGTTTTCCAAAGAATATTTTCAAAGTTGTAGGATTTGTGTAGTCAGTTTTAGACATACATTTTGATACGCTATATTGCCAACTAAGAATTCTCGCATCAAATGTATAAAATACAACACATTTATCCACTCAACCCGACCATTCAACTATTGTAGTAACCGATATATTTTCATTTACCGTACTGATAAAATGTTTATAAATTATTTTGCAGCCAAAGCGGATACGCGTGCATGGGGTTTTACCGTCGTGACAGTCAAGTTGTGGAAATCCAAGAGAGCGGTACGTATCCCGAGTGATTTAATTAAATTTCCAACGCATACACGTTGACGCGATGGTGTCGAGTATAAAATTGTTCGGCTGGCGCCTGTTTGTGCTGGCAACTCTTGCAGAATTTTCTCGGATCAACCGTCAAAGTAGTGTTGTTGTTTAATGTGGACCGACAGGTGTCAGACTGATATTGCATGACAAATATAAATGGCCGGAAAATTCGCCGACGTGCATAATTAAAATGTTTTACGCCGAACGTTTTGTCGACGGACTTGTGTCGCAGTAATACCGACCTAACGGTTTTCGGTACTGACAAAAGTTTTTCAGTTTGCCGTTCTGCTGCGCGCGCGATGACGTTTTACTAACTTTTCACTTAAGCGTAGGTCGATCGATATCGCCTAGAGACAAGGGCGAGATACGTACAATAACTTATTTTTCCTCCTTAAGAAAAAGAAGAGACGGCGGCGATGGGGCAACGTCGGCGAAAAAGCGCACAAGACCACCCAGCGCATAGAAGTGAAGTTATAAGTTTGGCGCTATAAAATCCATAACGGCCTCGACCGTATTGGCAACACGTATGGGGCCGGTTGTAAATATAAGAAAATTACTGTCGTTTCCTTCCGTCGGGCCTTAGACCTTTTTTATTGAGCCGACGATGTGAAATCCGAGGCGTAATTTAATTTACACCAAGTGTCGGTCGGCTTAAACATACATAAAAAAAGAAATCTACACCAAAAGGCTTCACGTGAAGCCTCATACGCGCCAAACTTTGATAAATTTAATGTTTGTCCTACAAATTAAAAAGTGTTTACTGCTCTTTATATATTTTTCCATACTACATTATTAATCCTCCGCTTTAGGTTAAAAATAGTGTACGAGTATTTTTTTTTTTGTTCGCGTTTATCTTTGTTAAACGTATAGTTTGAAAAAAAATGTCAACAACTCACTTTAAGTACTCGCAGCAAATATAGTCGATGTCAATCCGCGGTTTTTGGTATTCGAAATAAAACAGTCGACAAAAAAAAAAGAGGCGTAACTTTCATCCGCCGTCGTCATCAGTAACATAAAGGTTTCTTGTGTGTGTGTGTGTGTGTGTGTGAGAAAGAGACGCTATTGTTGCGTTTCCGAAGACAATATATAATACGACCAAAGTGGTGGTTTAATATCGAAATGCAATTTGTTGTTGTCGCCGGATTTTTGGAGAACGGCAAAGAAAAAATAACGCATTGCTCTGCAGCCAAGTATCCGCCCACTGAAATGGAATATCGAGTCGGTCCCCCAGCAAAGACGCCCCCGCACAGCCATCGCCCCCCCCCCCCCCCGCTGACATAATAATAGTTATATTTTCCTAAACGATTTCCTATGGACAACGTACGGAGGAGAGTATAATGTATATATGCGTGTGCGTTTAGAGCTTGTGTTTTAAGTGTTGTATATATGTGTTATGTATGTGAAACGTTTGAGTTTTTTTTCCAACGACTCTATATAATAGTGTCCGTTTCTTACGTTTTTGGGCGTTAACGCGGTCCGAGCCGTTAGTTTTGAACGGCGACTTTAAGGACCCTTTTTTCTCGATTTTATTATTTATCGTTATCCTTTTCGCTGAACACACTGCTCTTCTTGTTCTCATACCGAAACCTTTGCACGTTTTCCCGTCCGAAAGCTGTATAAAAGTTTATCATCAGCGTTTAGTTTCTGAAATATTATTGGTTCAATAATTTCCAAGGCCGATGCCGATTAAATCGGCGAAGGAATGATGCACAATGCTCGTGGTCCGGCGCTGGTGTCTGATGCGCGCTTGGATTATTATTATTTTGTTGTTTTACTGTATAACTACTATAGAATTAGTAAAATGTATTGTGCGTACACTTATTTTTTAACTTTAAAACAGGGCTTTCGCGATTTCAATGATGTATATACTTAATAAATCAATTTTAAATTAACAATATTCTGTATTATTGTGATTGAGGGCAGCACGCCAAATTTATTTATAGGACAAAAGACAAGTTAGGAGTCGTGAAAGTCGGCTGATAAAAGATATGATAGCTATGACAATTAAAGTCTTAAAAACATAAGCGTGCTTCGACTTTTTAGCTTCAGCTCTAAATTATTTGGACGTTTTTAATTTTTTAAACTGTTTTTTTTAATTTTATAGTCAATAGCGTGACGACCAGTGAACCGGATATTGTTTTCCAAAATATTACAACAGTCCAATTATTGTATGATTATGATTATTATATTCTACTTGCCTCGTATGTGTGACATTACAGGCCTATTACCGTTGCCGTCCTATCGCACACGGCGAACTTTATATTATGCGCGATTATATATGTATTTCCGCAGAGTTCCACCCTATAATGGTGTCCATTATCTTTCACGGTCGTTTATCTTGTCGCCGACCGTCCCTCCGTCATAATATAATATCGTACATCCGTCGCTTCAAGTACATCCGCATTATTATTGTTGTTACATATTATTATTATATGCTGTAAAATATGTTCGGTACTCGCACGCAATGTTATTACTTGTTGGAATTAATGTACGGTTGTGTCGTGACGGTCCGAATTTTTGTCAAGCACACATTATAATACCATCACCCTAAACCTCAGTTTGTACTTCGACACAATTTGTATTAATAAAAACAAAAATAGAAATCTGTCAGATCGGACCACTTGGGTGGCGGCGGTAACCGAAGAATATCATCAACGCTGTATTTTACTAGAGAATTATTATGATAACCCCGAGGTGGGTGGTTAGGTTCCGTGTGTTTGGCTACCGAATTACAACCACAAACCAGTGTAGAATTACCGTGCTCGGGTAATTATTATACTGCGATATTGAAAGTCCTGACCCGACGCCTCCGACAGAACCGCCACGGGCAAAGTGCACACGAAATAACTTCATTTTCCCAAACAACAATAATCTGTTAAAGCGCTATAATTTACTATATATCGAATCACTGTAATCAATTGTACACGGTACTTACTACATATAGTTTTGGTCCATTTTTTTTTTTTTATACGTCTTAAACTCTTCCACGGGTACGCGAGATGTAATTCATAACATGTCCGTGTGTGTATTCTATCGAAACGAATCGTGTTTTACACAAAACAAACAAATTCTACAGCGTTAAAATATTGGTTTTTTATTGCTTATTTTTGACATTAATTTGTCTTATGTCTGGGGGTCGAAAAAAAATTTGTGTAACGAAAAAAATGCAACGTTTTTTGGTGCACTTCCCATGGTGCTAGAAAGTTGAAATTTGTTGAATCATAGCTTCTTTATAATAGTCTCATGCAAAGTGTGAATTTAGTGGTTGAAGTTCATCCCACTTCATCCCTTTCAATAATTGTAATCTGTTGTTTCTCTAGATTCGAACGTTTCCATGTTGAACATTTACAAACAAAATTATATTTCGTACTTTTCCTATCATAAACCATTACTTACAATTACTTGTTGATAAACCTAAAGATCAGGACGTAAGATCATTATTATGTTTTCTGGTTTTCCATAAGACATATTAAGATTTTTAGAGAGTATAGCGTCCTCTCAATGATCTTATGTTTTTCTCAATAAGGAAAGATTCTATTTGTATTTTGTATATTTATGTACAATAATTTAGTATAAAATAGTTATAATAGGTTCAATCACGATTGACACTTCCTACATGCAACATTTATTACTGATTAACTTATGCTACTAGAATTTATCCAGTCTTGAGAGGGCTTAATGAACTTTACTCTGGCTCGAGGCGAGTTTTCAAAAAACACTTATCACTTGTTATTGTTGTTACATATACTATTTTCATGCGTTACTAATAAAAAAAAACATAATAACTGATTAAAAAAGAATTCGTTCATTTTCTTTTATTATTTTATTGTTCGTTGTAAAATTTTCAAAAATATTTTTACAAGATTAAATCAAGACTATCTAAGTTTTACTTTGACTATTTTCAATAAATTTATTTAAAAACTACTAGTCAAAGGATATTGAATTATACATATTTTCAGTAGTCTTATATAACTTTGGGCCTTAGGTTTTTTAAGACCACTTAAAGTCTTAATCTTCAGTTTGTTTATTAAACAAAGGTCTGTGTAGTGAAATTGTTTAGGAGTAAAATCAAAATTATTTTTTTTATTTGTACGCTCATGGTCAAAGTTCATTGGTTTTCTTTAGTATATCTTATTAAAAGTTAATGACAAATTTAAAAACAAACTGATAGGATAACAGGTTTCGTTGTATAAATAAAAAATTGTTTTTGAACAAAACTATAATTTCTATGTTTTTTGTTCTCTTTGCGCTTATCAAATATTATGTAAACGTTTCGTAATCTTCATATTTTGCTTTTGTTTTGTTGCAGAAAATCCTGTGGAGAACGCCGACGACGCCTGTCGGCCAGAAAACTTCCACTCGCAGCTGCTGACGTACAACACGTTAGTCCGTAAGTACCCGGTGTTTTTTCTACCCGTTTTGTCTTCTCTCATCCCCTCTCCCCTCCCAAAAAAAAAATAATAAAATAAAAAACACAACTTTCTCCACCACCGAACTTGTAGTCCTTTGCCAACGTTGTCGTGCCAGCGTCACGTCTCGTTACATGCTGTCGCTGTCGGACGGTTATTAATGGCAGAGCGATGATGAAAATGGGATAAACAAATTTATAAAAATCTATCATATTTAAAGTCTTATTTTAGCGTTTGGAAATTGAACTTCAAAAATCAAAATTCATTTAGGAAGTGTTCCAATTTCAACAACAAAAAAAAACGGTAACTTCGGAAACTAGTCGGCATGATCGATGTTTAGTAAAACAAGTTGTTTGCCAAATATTATCTAGATTTTGTTTAAAACAATTTTCCCCTCTGAGAACAATGATCAAGGGCATCAAAATATTCCTTAAAAAATTACCATACCAAACACAATAACTTAGAAAAAATTGTTTTAATCAAAGTAATGTAAACATGATATTATGTAGTATGCAACATAACCAGTCCATTTATAAATTAAATTCATATATTATCTTTTTTTTTTTGAAACTAAATAAAAACCTTTTTACTCTCTGAAAATTTAAAAATTAAATTTAAAAAAAATTAGCTTATTGATAAAGTAGTATAAGTAGTAAATAAGCAATGTATTTTTCTGAAACCAATTATTTTGATGTAGGTACTCGAATTGAAAATATAATGTCCTCCCCTGTATTTGGGTAAATAACTGTGACTATCTGACGTTAATTTTTATAAATCTTATTGGCATTTCTTTATTTAAAAGTGCATTTTGCTTTTGAAGTATAAAAAGACGGGAGAGGGCAAATTGTGTTATTAATCGCCTGAAGGTTTTGAATCGACTTTACTGACCACAGCTAGGCCTTTCTTGCAGGATCGTATATATTATTATTATTCCATATACAAACGCCAAAATTTATACCAGCGGCGTTCCCCATCCTTTCGTTCCCGGGTGGCAAGCACACTGAGAAATCCCCTAACCATTAATCTTCATATTTGCGCAAAAGTTTACTGCACCGCCGCGCGAGATTCCGTCGCGTTCAATCATATTATGATTGAAAAAGTTTTGTACTTTTTTTTTCCTTCTTTTTCAACGTCTAATTTTTCATATTTATTTTTTTTTATCATGCCAGCAGTAGTGTTAGACGAATTTTTTACCACACCGCCATCGACGGAAGAGGCTCGCTCGTACCACCGTCAACGTGTTAGCCCATGTTTTCAATAAATTTTAAAGTTTCTCCTTAAAACGTTGGTTGAATCCTCGTAATTGTACCGCAGACGTCCTAAATGTTTTCAAAGATTTTGTTTATTTTGAATTTTCTGGTTGTGTACACTAAATCACCGGATTTTTTTTTTTTCAACGCAACAGCTAACGTTATAAAATAATAATGCCTTTGTTTTCGGTAAACGCTTAAATAATGATATGACTTTACCATTTTACCGGCGAAACAATTTTTAACTTAACCCACCACCTTTCTTTCGCCGACGAAGGTCCTCGACAGATTTGCAAGTTTTTCAATATAGTAAAACTATATATAGAAGCGAAAACTTAACTTTTTAATATATATATATATATACATTTTTTGTGTTTCGACTAAAATTGTTTTAAACAATTACGTGTGGTTGTCTACATCAAAACTTTTGTTGCGAAAGTGATTTTAAGCGCACCAAGGCGTCATCTCGTGTCAAACTGTTTTTGTTGCATTATCGAAAACCTTTATTTTATAAGTCTTTAATGGGCATTACGGCCAAAAAAAAAAATAATAATTTTAATACCAACGAGGAGACGTCAGACGACGGACGGCAAGTCGATAAAAAGTATATCTTAAAGGTTTCTTTTTTTTTTTTTGTGGTTCGAACTAAATTACAAAAACGGTTATTGGAAGTCGATAACTTACCAAACTATAGTTTAACAAAAGTAATTAAATTAAAAACAAATTTATGGCGGCATCGTGTAAAACGGTATCGCGGTTACCTCGTACTTACGTAATACCGTGTATAAACCAAAATGTATAATATAGGTGCTATTAATTTATTAAAACAATGTATCTAACGTGTTAGTATAAGGGCTGTATCATTAACACTGCGGTCCCGACAGGTAGATTAGGACTTAAGTTAACCGCGCGTTGAAGAAACCTTTTAACAAGTCGTCCGTCTTGTTCCAAGTCTGCGCTATTATTTTTCGTTGTACCTAGTCGGCAACGGCCGTTAAAAAAATATATCCAAAGTAAATCATTTCCACGATACCTATTGGCCGAATTAAAGTAGTTGACCATGTGAAAATGATGTAAGTTTGATTATTTCGCCAGAACATGATTCGTCCCGCGCGTCCCATAAACACAATTTGCGAAAAGTTTCACAGAAAAAACGAGTCTGCCGGTTTTTTTTTCTTCCTGTAATCGAAAAATATAATTTTTTATTGTTATTCAACGTCATTCGCCTTGGCCCTTTCGTCTGTTTGGAAAATCGTAGTCTAATTTGTTTTTTTTTTGCGCCTATTAAGAACCAAGTAAAATGTCGGATGGTCTGCACATCTTAATCAAATGCATGTTTAGCGCTCATTATGTCGGTTTGGCCTTAACGACCTACGTTTTTTTAATTTTATTACAAAACCGTTATTAGGTATTATTATTATTGTTATCATTATTATAATAGTCGCCATTATTCTTATTATATTATAACGTTTGTTAACCGCGCAAAATACTGGCAGCGAGAAATTCATTAAAACCGACCCCGGCAAGATTTCCAAACGTTTTCTACAATGGCAGACGATAAATGTTAGTCGTCGCCCCGCACGTTTAAAATATTATAAATTGACGGCAGTTTTTTTCTAAAACCGACAGAACATATTAAATTATACGATTAATAATTTTTCACCAATAGCTGTACGTTTGATATTAAAAAGTTTTATTAAAAAAAATGTATGTATATTTATCCAACAAACAAACCGACTGCGATTTATTTTTTAATAAAATTAGTTTTTCGTTCATTTTGCACCTGACAAGTGCAGTTTTGATTTAGTCATTTACAAACCTAGCGATTAAATCATTCGGCGCATACTCAACCCCTGATTTAATTTTTTTTTTAATGTTAATTGTAATGTATATTATTAAGAACAATTTACTCAAATCGGTTAGGTCATGTTTGGAATGTCGGCGAATTGTTGAAATTATACCAGCAGCTGCAAACAACAAAGTCGAATGCGCGACTAAAACTATAGAGATTTAAGGGTTAAAGATTTTTAGAGTGTTTCAAGTACTCTGGCTGTAGTTCTTAAGTATGGTGCAATATTATATTGTGGATATACAAAAAATAAATGGCGTTCGAAATTCAATACAGTTTCTTTAAGTAGCTACAAACAGGAATTACATTTTGTCCTAACAAATAAAAGCTAAAAAGGAACTATCTTAAGCATTTTCCGGCTTCCGCGAACCAGCCTTAAATAATATTTGTTTTCTTCTGTCAAAAGGAAAGGGGACTGCACAAACATAATATTATTAATAAAATATTAAGTCCCTCCTGAGATATTCTTGTTTTTATTTCTTACAATAACGTTACATCGCTTTAATCTAAATCTCGATAAGCATATTATTTTATGTTACAAAAAAAATAGCAATTTAATATTATACTCCTTGTTGACATAGCAATTCAATTTGTATACCTATTGAAAATAATATAATGTATTTTTATTATTTTGGATTATCTACTAACACACCGGTAACAATGAAAATAAATATTGTTGGTGAATTTTTATTATCGTGGCCAAGAAAAAACATTACATTAAGCATCAATTACGTGTTTTATTTGTGATATTTTCATCGTGCATTATTTTTGTGTGTATAGATTTTTTAATTGTAAAAACTTTCCAACCGTAGTATTGCATGTTCGATATAGAAAAACATCTATAGACGGCTCAAACTGTCTGATCTGGTAACCCTAGAAATGTAGGTATACTTACGTTCTCACGTCAAATCCACACTAACAATTTCCCAGTTTTTTATTAGTTTATTTTTAAACCAACGCAGCGCTGTGAGACATGTGCTACTCGAGTTTTATATTATGGTATGAGTAACGACATAGGGATAAATGTTCGCTCAAATCTCCGACTGGTGTGTATTAGATATAAACTTTAATTCGGTTAGTCCATATTGGATACTTGAAACCGAATCGATAAACACAAAAGTATTTCTCCCGTTCGTTAGACGGCCACTTGAAATTCCGTTTTTGTTTTTTTAGAGAGTGAGGGAAGGGCGGACCCGGCTCGTTCCAGTCCGTTAGTCGAGGACGGTGATTCGTTTTTTCGCCAAGTGAAAAAACAAAAGCGAACCGATTATATTACTATGAGCAATAAAAGAGATATGCGGCGACACGCGATTCTCGATTTTGCCCGCGTTGTATAATAATAAAATAATACATCGTTACACTCTTTGCTGGTATTTTCTCTATGCTCGCACGTTCACCACTCGTACAGTGTACACGTCCACATAATACTATTATTATTATAGTTTAAATAAATAATTTATAAGCTCAAAAACGGGAGAGCGCGCGCCCGGGCTCACAAAACGACAAACGATAAAAACCGTCGCATAGACTCATTAAAACTTTTCAATAATAATACTATGATATGATATGATTATTAGTGCCGGCCGCAAACAACCCTGTGGATTATTGTTGGCCAGAGGCAATAACGCACGCAGTCTGTTCCCAAAGTTTCTGCCATTCCGGCACATTACGTTGGACCGCAAAAGTTTCATCGCTCTCCTCCGGCGGCGGCACTACACAATATGATACGTGTGCGGTCGCCCAGTCCGCTGGAGGAGGGCGAGAAAGGAGAAGGAAGCTGGTTTTATTGTCTATACACGCTAACCGTGTCTTGGCCGTGGTCGCCTCGCGTTGAAAAAAAAAAAAAAAAAGCTTGCTCCTTGTGGTCATAATGTATACTTGACGTTTGTCTCCTCGATTACATTGATAACGTGCTATATGTTACTATTGTTGTTGCCGCCCGACCACCGATCTCTTAAAAGATATTAGACTTCTTTAAATAATTTATTTCTCATCATTTTATAGTTGATCGTCAGCTCAAATTTTATATGTTTTTTTCACAAATATTACTTACTCCATTCCTTATGTGTTAAAAACCCTACGAACTTAAATGTTTTCAAATCTTAACGTATCTTAGCTCCTTAAATTGAGAAAAATTTTCTGTAAATTTTGACTGGTCGATAACCAATTTTGAGTAATTACTTTTGTTGTTATTAAAGTTTAAAATCTAGGACGGGAGGTGAAGTGCGGTCGAGTAACGCGCGCAGATAGAAATAACACTACACCCTTCCGCCGTCTTAAATTTTATACTTAAGTTACCGTCTGGTTTGGCCACTAAGAAAATTCTCATTTCCAGACAGAGCCCCTGCGCTGTGGTCAGGCCATCGAGTCCGTTGACTACATTTTTATGACATCAACAGCTGTGTCGATTTGCGATATTTACTAAACTTTTGCTAATCCGTCCGAGTACGGTCGGCTAACAAAAACTAAATCCAAAAAACACTTATGGTTTCTAGCCCGAGAAAAAGTTTGATATTTACCCAAAAACGCGTTGTTTGGTGTTATGCGTACCCAACAAAAAAACTTGATTTGGTCGCGCCTTTTTAAAAATAAAACTGTGCAAACAGTTAGCAAAAGTTTATTATTGCTTACTGTGGTTTTAATCTATTTCCGTTTCTGTCTTTTATTACCCCCGATGTGAAGTAGCTGTACCGGCGTACGGACTACGGTCACCTAAGTACCCCTGTCCACCTTCCTGCAACTCTCGGCAGATAACATATTCTTAAAAATTATGCAAACCGCGCTCGTTGACCTATTTTTCTGTCGTTTTGCAGCCCCTTCGCCAAAAGGTCGGGAATGCCCTTTCCTCGGCCGGTACGAGATAAGCGGAGGCCTTAACGCCGACGACGTGGGCAAAGCGCTGGCGGCAAGTCGACCTGGAAGCGAGAACGGCCAAGACAAACCTACGCCGTGCAATCCGCCCGGCAAACAGTACCTGACCATCGGATGCAACTCGCCCGATACCATGGAGTTCCTGTCGGAATGCGGTGCCAAAACGGTAGCCGGTAAGTAGTGGAAAACCACATGCAGTACATCTAGAAACCCCCCCCCCCCCCCCCCCGAGGCGAGAAGGCTTCGTGGTCCGTGTCCGGTTCGAAGGCATCGTCGTGTCCTCCGATAGAATCTCTGGCGACAAAAACAACTGGCGACTTTTAGATTGCTTCCGCCGTCGTTTCCTTTATTTTTACTGTTCGTAAACCCCGGACACGTTATTATAACAATATTAACTTGTATTGAACAGAGTACACGTGTTACGGACACTGGAAGAACGACGTCAGCGGCGTCAACTACGTGATATCCACACCGCAGGGACGGACCGCCCCGAATTCTCGAAGGTACTGTTTTATCATGTCTCAGGTGAATGGACCGCCAAAAAAGACACTGAACATCTTTTCGGTCATGGAGTCTTGCCATCCGCACACCATCAGCCGGTTACACTGGGCGTTCAACATAACCCACCAAGGTATGGAAACATTTTACACGGAACGCCTCCCCCTCTTTACTGTGGAAATGCTACATAAATTTATAATTCACCGTTTGCTTATTTTTCATAGGTCTATGCAGTTCCGACTCGAGCGGCGGTCTCGCTTTGAAATCAACAAGCTCACCGGTGTTGGTCACGGTAATCGTGGCTACTTTAGCCGCCATCATCAAAAGGTGATCGGCCATTTTTGCGGTCGGTCCAACTTAAGAAAACGCTGGCCGTACACGGTTGCGCGCATTATCTTGCCAAAAAGAACAAAACTTTTTTTTGAAAAAAAAATATACGGTAATTTTTGATAGGTATATAGCAACTGACGACCGGAATGTTTGTTTGTTTTTGTTTTTTTTTTATTATTATTATTATTATTATTATTAAATACCGACTATATTGTGATCGTATTTTTAAATTATTATTATTATTCTTTTCGTTGATCTAAATTTATTATTATTTTTTTTTTTTTTTTTCGAAATGCCTACTTTGTTTCCTTTTTTGACTTTATATATTATGTTTACGTTGAGTACCATATTATTATAAAATAATGTACATTGTATTATATTGTTTGTTTGATCGCGATGGTGCAGAAAATCGTTTGTTACGAAATTATAATATTGTAGATATTATACACACGAGTAGAAAATTTACTATTCGGTTATATGTATACATATTTATATTATAAATTCTATTATTATTTTTAATTTTTTTTTTTTCGTGTAAATATATCGTATTGTAAATTTTTCTATTACTTTGAAAGTATATTTTGCGATAACTAATATCATATATTATTTATTGTGTGGTGGACAACAACGTACACACTTGACTACATACAACTTCACGCCTGCTTACCAAATTATTGTATTGTGTACCTATTAATGATATTTTATTTCAATAAATTATAATAATGTCGAGGCGTTTAGCGTTAAAAACTTCTTGATAATATTATATTTAGTAAAAAAAAAACACAAATTGTTTACAGTAAGGGTCACTGTTGATTTTTTTTTTCTTTTCTAGAATTACTATTCATATTTTAAATAATATTATACTTATGCTTTGAATGTACATATATGCTCGTTATGATACCGACAAATGTGACTAAATGCGTGTCTTTACTGTACTTTTGTATGAACGAGCCGGATAACAGTCGGAAAGTGGGTGTTCTTGCGACAACCCACTGGATTGTTGTCGACTGTAATGAAAAATGTTTTAGATCGGCGTCGTGATTTTACTTAGTTTTATTTTTGAATATTTGGTACATTCGTCTAGACGCGTATGGTTATTTTTAAATAAAAAATATGTTTGTTATTGCCTATATTACAAAAAAAACAAAATTGAAAATGTTATATAAAATATATATAAATAATAATAAAAAAAAAAGTAATACACGACTTTATCTTAATAATATATTTGTGTATAGCTTTATTTTTATTAAAACAAATTATTGTTCGTTTTTAACAATTTTAAATTATTGTAATGTTAGCGAATTTTACTTTTTTTTTTATATATATATAAATGTATCATTATTATCATATGATATTGTAATACATAAAACCTATACTGAACCAAATAAAATGGTGACAAATTGTGCAAAACCAATAATATTTGTGTGTTTAGTTTTTTTTTATTTTGCACATTTCAAGTGTGCGGTCTGGGCCAGACGAAAGAGTGCAAACTGCAATATAAATCTAATCGAGGTTATACTCCATCAAAATTTAGGTTTGTTTTTCTTTAAAAATTAATTTTCAGCCGCTTATAAGCGCTTATTCAACTCAATGCGTGAATATTCCCATTCCACCTCTCACCAATTCAAATTTACAATAATACAGTGTAACAAATAGTACTGTATATCCTATGAACAGCGATAACTGGAGTGTATTTTCATAATATATAATTATATTATGAACAACTCTTATTCGTTTTTTCGTTAATTAACGAGTGACGACGATTGTGATAATTACCACAATGCTTACAATCACAGTGGCATTGACATACTCATTCTAGTATTTAATTTAAATCAACACAATATATGATTCAAAATGTATGAGTTAAATGTGGATACATTGTAAGAAACTATTGAAACAGATTTGAATATTTTTTTTATAAAACAGTTGATATAATAATTGAAGAGGAACATATTAAATACTAGAATTTATTGAATAGATGCACCAGAAAATTAATTTTTATAATGATTTAGCTAGAACACATTAGATAAATAAATGTAATAATGCTGTACCTAACACTAACACATAAAAACGAATGGCTATTTAATTACTCTTTAACTAGTGAGTAGTCATCTTATTTAAAATGCCTCCTAGATAATTCTATGTCATATAATATTGCCTATCTTAATTTTTGCTTAATGTCTTAAATTGTCACTTAGTTTTTTATTTTCTATGAACCGGTTTCCTAAGGTAGCATCTTTATAGATAAGAAATCGTACCTCTAAGGTACTTAATAAGGCCAACAATTTTAAGATCGTATCCACCCTCAACACTCAATAAACAATTTTATGAACATTGTAGCTTCTACAAGGCTTTTATCAATTTTTAACACGCATTTTACTTGAAACAAAACCATTATAACAACATTTTACAGGATTTTTCGATTAATACAAATTATGACTCTGAACTAAAAAAATCTAAATTCTGGGACAGCTCTGAATTCAGAAAAAAAAACGTAGTTGACATCAATTTAAGAACGTAGGTACAAACAACGCTGAAAATACTTAACAATAATTTTTACCACTGAAGAAGATTATTAATAAACTAGACGTGCTAGGTAAATTCTGAGGCTAAATTCGGATTCAGTGAAATAAAAATGTATTTTGGTTCTGATTTAAAATATTGTACACAATATTATGTCAATTTTTTTTGTGTCTGTATACACTGCAACTTTTTTAACACTGGACCAATTCCTTCGAGTAGCAACTCTGTAAATCACAAATTGTATCTAGTTGGTACTTTGGGGGGGAGTGTAAAAGTTGAAAAAGTTTACTTCTTCACAGTTAATATTTGAAAAAACAAAAAAAAAAACATACGAGTTTTTAAGTTAGAAGTTTTACTGGCTATAATTTCGAGAAAAAGAGTCGGATCGAGTTGAAATTTACAAGGAATATTTATTTGGTATGCCCGCACACGTCAGTTGTGTCAAATTATACCTATTTTCCACCCCCCTAGAGGGGGTACAATTTTTTTTATTTTTTGGGTTTTTTAGCCGTTATTTTTAGACCTTATAGTTGAAAATTTGTCAATAGTTAGAACTCGTATATTTTTTAGTCATGTTTTCCATTATCATTTACCCAATAATTTGATGCGCAATTGTATACTATGAATATCCATTTCAACTTTTTCGGGTCTCAGCAGTTTTTTTTATGTCGGCCTCGCGTTTTTTTATCGATTTTCCTGTCGGTTAACCAACACCTGTATAAAAATCAAAATACCTAAACTCAAAACGTATACCTATTCTAGCATTGTATCCGAGATGACTAGTACCGTAGAATATAGGCATAATGGAATCAAAGCAACGAGGGGACGGAGACGTCACAAGTCCGGAATTATTATAAATAAAAGTGATAAAATTTAATAAAATGCTTTCAAATAAACGCTTTGGTGTTTATTTGTAAATACAGCACCTCAAATTAATACTTTCCAACTTTATTGGCTTACACTGTGACTTACTACTGATTTGCATCGAAGCGTTTTTTTCGAAAGTGATTTCATAACTTTCAGATTTAAAAATTCCTGTAAACCTGTGACCTCCCCGTCCTCACTATGCCCCGACACCACTGTACTGGTTTTTTTATTATTTATTAATGTTTAATTGCTACTAGTCTAGCTAAGTATCTACTTACTGTGCCTACATAAAATATCACAATTTGGATTTATTTATTTAATTAATTAAATTAAAAAAAAATGTAAGCTGCCATACATATTTGACGACATAAAACCGACAACACTTAAAATGATATAAACACACTCGCGCTCTTTTTCTCTCTCTTACTTTTCACCATTTTAATATATTCTATTTAATATCGTATCATTTTTCATCGTGCTTCTGTCAAGTTTTATGATATTGTATACATTTATGTTTTTCATTGCCGCAAAGTCATTGTCGAGAGAAATTAATAATGTTGGTTTGGAAATAAAATTATAAAACTTTTCAAGAAGGCAAACATCAAATAATATGTAAAAATACTTGATGAATCGTCCGATTAGTCGTCGTAATATAGTTACATTTTAAATATAAATCACACAAAACCGTTTTTGTAATATTTTTAAGTATAAAAGTTTAAAAATATTGAATACAAACATTTTTAAAAAAAATTATCATACACTGGACAATAAAACATATAACATATAAAAAAGTAATATGATGGAATGGAATTAGCAAATACCTACCCAAGTATAAATTAAAAGAAAACAAATTTGTATTAAAAAATTATACTAAATACAAATGGTATAGTTAAAAAAAAGTATATATACAAATTTAAAAAATATATTATATCTTAAAATTATCAGCCAATACTTGTCCACTAAGTAGAACATTTTTTAAATGAGTTTTCATCTTTTTGTAAATTA
This sequence comes from Adelges cooleyi, assembly GCF_023614345.1. NCBI lineage: Eukaryota > Metazoa > Arthropoda > Insecta > Hemiptera > Adelgidae > Adelges > Adelges cooleyi. Next base: position 5,647,183 of record NW_026095751.1, read on the forward strand.
AAAAAGACGTTTAAGTTATGACGGTATTAATGGAAAATGTATTTTTTACATGTAAATTTGGCTCTATCGCAAACACCTAGAAGGCTGACAGTATAATATATCTTCTTTTCGACAAATTGACATTTCATGATTTTTTTTTTAGTCAGTTAACGATTTAAGTTTTATAAATTACAATATTACTATAAAAATAGTCACCTATATAATTACTTCTAGATTAACGAAAACTTGATAGTTTTTATTAAATATTAATAGAATCATAATAAGTACATAGGATTCTTAGCTCGTATTCAGGTCAAACCTTTAACAATTCAATACATAATTTTCTCACATAATTAACGTGTTTGTTTATGGTTTTAAATTTAAATAAGTAATGAGTAAAATACTTATTCAATAATTGTTTTACCTCTTCTTGATTCCTTCTCAAATTACTGTAATTATTACATTTCTTATACCAACTAGTACTTCAATTAAACAACTAAATATGGACAGATATATTTTACGAGTTGCAACCTACAAATAACTAACTATAAAAGTATATTTTATAAGTTTATACAATTTATACCATTTATTCATGTATAAATTCTGTAAACAGCCTAGATTTATTTTTAAATAAAAAAAACACTGTGTACAATTTAGTAGAATTGAATTTGAAAATCGTCAAAAAAATAATCTTTTTTTATTTCAACTTAACTTTTATTTTAACTAAAAATTAAAACATAATTGTCTATAGAATAATTGAATTACTGTTTTTATAGTTCTTCATAACCTTCAAGTACAAAAATGAATGTCTTATACATGTTTTTTTTTTAACATAAAAATAAAAATATTTATAATAATTAATAATAACTAATCTTAACACCAGTAACTTGTTTAACAATTTGTAAAAAGAAAAAAAATTATAATATTATCTTTGGTGCTCACCTTTATTTAACGTTTTACCCCTTAAAACACACTTTCATTTAATCGAAAAAATGCACCTTAAACAATAACAAAATGAAAAAAAAAACATTTGGGTAAAAATCTATTCTTCGTCTTATTAATTCCCCAATAAAATATTAATACACCCATTAAGCATAAAATATCAATGTTAAGATCAAAATAATACGTAAGAATTTATGGACAACGTTTTAATCATGTTAAATACTACAAAAATGTTCAGTGTGATTAAAAATTAGTGAATATAATTTTTTTTTTTTTTTTAACTTGTTAAAATTTAGGTAGCAACTGTATGAAAAAAAAACAAAAAAATAAAGAAAACAATAAAAAATATAATGATTAATAATTACGAACATGTGTATTTTTCTTCAATGCACTTCTGTAATTATTGTAATTCTTAAAAAGATTCACCAGATATGATAATTTTTTTTAATATATATAATCATTTGTTAATGTTCGTCGTAGACCGTACGTTTTATATTTGTCAGTGAACATCAATTTAATCAATTGTTGCTGGTAGTGTTATTGTCCGCACACAACGCTCAATTATACAAAAAGTTCTTTTAATCAGCACCGACAAGACGCTCCCACGACCTAATCGGCTGTACTCGTCCATTGTAAAATGTCTTCAGTATGGCTATTATGGACATAATATTATTTTAATATTAAACTTAGTAATAACCAATATATATAATATTTTAATAGAGATGGGTGATACTATTTATTTTAGAGTATAGATAAGTGGATGTATTTGTTTTATGTGCGTGATTAGTGAAAAACATTGTACATTCATTTCCAACATGAATATAGTTACTTTGGACCCAAACAAACAAAATGTCTATGTACATTATATAGGAAAAACATTTTTAATTTGTTTTCTGAAAGAAACATTACGCATATTTAAGATAAAAATGTATATATTTGAATTACATCAGTTATAATTTGTTATTAATTTATCCTTAAATATGTATTATTTTCTTTAGAAAAATATTTAAGATGTGTTCTATTGTATTTTATAAAAGGAATCATGAATCCAATTTTTTAGCTATAAAGTGGTGTCACTGTATAGAGGGAATTTTAAACCACAGCGATATATAGAAGTAGACAAAGAATAATGTCACTTGCAGAGTTGAGCAAATTCTTACTTGAAATATATTTTTTTAATTAATTCAAATAAAACATTGTTTGAGTAATTTTCCCACGGTTAATTTGAATAACTATATTTGAAATTATTCAAATAAAAAATTGTTCAAATATTTGTTTACAATTCATTCAAATATATACATATATTAGTATCAAGGTCGAAATTCAAATTTTTGGTACAGCCCATCTCTAAGCTTGTTGAGTATTTACCACATCTAACAGACTTACCTGCGAGTACATTGTATTTGGTGGGTTGTAGAAGGATGTGACAGTACGGTCGCCTTGATAAGTTGAATCTTGAGACAGTAGGCCATCCATCTGTGAATGAAACTCGCCCATCATGTAACTGTCTTGCGATAACTCAGGTTGAGACAAACCTGGCTGAGAGAGACTGAATCCCGGTTGGGACATACTCTGCAATAACAATTACACGTAAATAAATTTAAAAAACTAGCAGCTAAGCACACTAAGACTCGTATACCTGAGACATATTTTGACTATACGGTTGTGAAACATCTTGAGTAATTGCTTGACTAAGTGGAGACGCACCGACTCCATTTGATTTTAGATTCTTTTGATTGGGTTTTGTCTTTAAACGACCACTAGTCATTGGCAAACGGTTGTTTCGCACATTTTGGCGGTCTGAAAAAATTGTAATTACTACTATTAGGTCAACTTAAAAAAGTTTCTTTTTTATTTTTAGACCCATCATATTTTTACCCACAACACACTAAAAATGTACTCATTTTTCAACTACAGTAATTTGGCTTACACTCCTTTTTTTTTAAATAGCAAGGGTATTTCCACACTTGTGTGGCAAAATCTTTAACATAGTACTATCAACCAAAAGAATAGTATAAGTCCTTTGTTAGGGATGAAAACTTTCTGCATTTCAAATTTTTTAGCATAGTTTTGTAAATTGAAGTTTAAAAATTCACTGAAGGTAGATTTGAAGGGGTCTATAGCATATAAACTAAGTTTTTTTTTTAATAATACTTACTTTGAACTGATTGTTGGTTGAAAAATCGAGGTCCCATAGAATTCATATTCATAACCATACCAACGGGTATACCTCCAATTTGTGGCTGAGACCTTGTGTCCGGAGTTATAAATGTCAATGGGTCGTGGTTTCGAGCATACAAATCCAAACCTAATCCAACAGGTCCTAAAGGAAATATCTATGTAGTTATAAGTTGTTTATAAATTTGATTCTATGTTTTAATACCAGGTCCAGGTCTTGGGAAATATTGTGGTGGTCCATGGCCATTGGGCACATTTCCCTGACTATTACGATCATAAACACTTCCTGGAATTAAAGCTTCACGGGCATCGTACATGTGAGTGTTCATAAAATGTGATCCTGGATTAGCAGCATTCACTAATTGTTTAGGTTTGGACAATTGCATTAGAGATTCCTTCAAATTATTCAGGGGACCTTCCACCAAAACATTGTTTGCCTTATAGTAGTTCAACAAATGGTTCCACAGTTGTTGCTATACGAAAGAATTAAAATTATAATTAAAAAATCAATCAATTAGTATGCATAGGACATTTGTTATTACTTTTGATAAAACTTTGGGATTTCCCACAATCAGTATGCCATATTTTGCTCTGGTCAAAGCAACATTTAAACGTCTCGGATCATTGAGGAAACCAATTCCTTGGTGTTCGTTAGACCGAACACATGACATGATAATCAAATCCTTTTCACGTCCTTGAAACGCATCAACGCTAGCTATTTCAATTTCTTGATACACCTTGGCTGGAAGAGGTGCTTGATACTGCATGTATTGCACCTAAAGACATTTAACTTTCCTTGTAAATTTACCATAGCTCAATTAGTTTAATCAAATGAATTTACCAAATACGCCCTTTGTCCTTCGTATGGTGTAATAATTCCAATTTGGTCAGGTTTCACGCCACACCTCAAAAATCTAGTAGCTATCTTTTCAACATTAGCAGCTTCTGTTCTATTCAAATATGAAGTACCTGATCCAGCGATCTCTTCTTGGCCTTGTGTCACATAGAACAACATTGGTTTGTCAGCCACTGGCCATGGAAATTCAATCTTGCTCAATTTTCTATCATCTATGAAACGTTTAAAAATAAAAATTAACCCAGTTAATTATTTAATATAATTTTCCTAATGTAGCAATATATATATATATATATATATATATGTGTGTGTCAAATGTATAATTGGACAGCTTTTTGATTGGGCAAAACATTTTATGAATTTAAATGAAAATATAAATGGGCAATTTCAGTGCACTGATTGGGTGTTTTTTTTTTATAATAGAAAAGATTAAATCAAAAAGGGTAGTTCCAGTGTAAATACAAACGTGGTGGCCATCTTCTTGTTTGTTATATTCATAATAAATTCTATCTATACACAACTAAAAATAATAATGTATAGATATATCATATAATACTTAACTGATATACAAACAAGAAGATAGTCACTTCAAACAGTAATTGAATACTGGCTATGTGTTGACATTAAATAATTGACAACCTCTAACACTTTCTGACACTTTCTCTCATGCAATGATTCAAGGGTTTTGGGCAATTACATAACAAATAAGCTAGTATATATAAATTTAAATTAAATTTACCAGCACAAACTCCATTTTGTAATGATCCTTCATAAAAGAAGTTAGATGGAAAACGTGAAAGTTCCGGATGCATTCTGTACTGAACTTCCAGTCTAAATGGTCGAATGCCCAATACAACTAAACGTTCAAATAAAGATTGACTTAAGCCGGCTCTAGCGGCTTTTTTACACATAACTACAGGTCCAAGTTGGCAATGATCTCCAACTAATATCAACTGCAAAATAAACAATTGTTTATTTAATAAAATATAATTTTTTACACTACAAATAGTGTTATTTACCTGTTTCACACCAAGTACAACTGGTACCATACACTCAGGTTCTGTGGCCTGCATGCTTTCATCAATGAGAATAGAGTGAAACTTAAATCGTACCAAACGTGGGTCTCCGGCTCCAACACATGTTGTACAAATGACATCGGCTGCTTTAAGTAATTCTCTTTCGGCTGCTTTTTTCAAAGCACGATACCGTTTTTCGTCAGCCATTGATAATTCACCAGTTTCGTCCTTGAGCTGTTGAAACTTTTGAAGCTCTACATTGCTAAAATCAAAATACAATTTATACTTAGTACAAAAATAAATACACTAACTACTACTAATGATATAACTAACCAAGACATCTTTCGGACTTGGTTATGAAGAGCTAAAAATGAAACCGGAGAATCGATTGCTTCTCTGGATTTAGCACAAACTCGTACCACCTTATAAAAATAAAAATGATATATAGATAGTGAATTAAAATATATTTGAAAATGATTCATTTTTAAATGCAACAATTTATAATAGACAACTATATGTATGAGTGGGCAACGTACCTTTAAACCAGTTCTGTGAATTTTCTCAGTCAATTGATCCACGGCGATATTAGATGGAGCACATACTAAAACAGGCCCTCCATTGATTTTTACAAGTTGGTAAACTATAGTGGCGGATGTTACGGTTTTGCCGGTTCCAGGTGGTCCTTGAATCAAAGACAACGGTCTTTGTACAGCATGCTTTACAGCGTATACCTAAATAAGAATTGACATAATATAATATAATATAATATTATTAAATTAACAGGCCCCGTAACTACTAAATGTAATGAATTTAAAAGTAACCAAATAGTGACCTAGACTTATGTTGATTTCATAATTGAAAAATAGGTTACACAAATTATTCTTGAAACCACAAAATATTTATACTAATATGAGGCTTTTCAAAATTAAAAAAAAATTTAACCAAAAAATAGGAACTCGAATTTTGACATATCAATCTAGCTATACATGTATGTACTATATAAACTATAAATAATTTAATCTCATTAACATCTCAGATTTTTCAAAAGTATTTGCACTCAGTACCAAAAAAAGGCCACTCAGGGCTGCTATGGACATTGACCCAACATTACAGCGTAAGTTATTTGCCTCGTAACAAAGCAGAGTAAAATTAAAAATTTTGGTTAAAAATGTATTTTTATGTATTTAACATTTTATTTTTACTGATCAAAATATTGGATACACAAAAATTAAATAAAACCACTCCTTTTTCATGTTAAACAAATTTTATAAAAAAAAAAGCCTTGTTACACATTCACCACCACGTCACGCTATTAACATGATTTACATAATTAAAATTTGACAATAAAAATAAAAAAGAGCAATATATACCTGTGATCTATTCAAGTCTGGTAAGTTTGGGGCAGAGAAATGTTTGGGCATGTGAGATCTAAACATGAGATCGTCAAACTCGTGTCCAAGCAATCTGTGATAAATGTAAGACGATACGGAAGATTCATCCGTAGCAAATCTTTTTAATGAACATTGCATTCTATAAATAATAATAAATAAAATAAATAATAAAACTCTAAATCTGCTTCTTAAATTAAATACATTTAAGCGTACCTATCAAAAGAAGTAGATTTCCATATAAAGTCAACAACATAATTTGATGTAAGATCTGTAGGTACACCATTATTGATTTTTAATTCTAATCCAACATCTTCACCGTAATTATCAGGTATTTTAATAACATGACCTATACCGGCCCAAGGATTTTCTCCCGTCAATCGTAATCTCAACTCATCGCCATGCATCAAACGCATATCACCGTCGGTCTTTGCGAGATGAAAATAAGCGATTGTTTTTTTATTCAATCCAACATCCCAACGGACGGTTATGTTCTCTTGTGTTTGCGATTCTTTTAATCGCTTATCATAATCTGCTTCCAGTTTTACTAACGGTCCAAACACATTTTGATACTGAAACCCGTCCTCGTATCTCAAAAGTACTATTTGAGGTTCTTCGTCTACTCCTGGTTTATCAAGATCGTTGATTGTAGCTTCGTTATTATCTTTCCACAGCTCTTCGAGTTTAGCTATTTGAGTAGCACTAACGTGTCTGGAACGCAACTGATCAGTTTCATTTGGTACTTTCACTAACCAAGTCAGAAAACAACGATCGGCAATCAATGGTTTCCATTGCTCTTGATCCCTAAAGTAAAAATATTTCAAATAAGTTACTAACAATATTATTGAAAAGTAAATTTATAATTACCAGTTCATATCTTTCAATGAATTTTGTGTCGAACACGGCTGTCTACATAAAAGTATAACCACTGAATCGGCTTTGGCCGGAATAAAACCCAGTACAAATACATTTTTTACTCCACATGAATAGCATTCCAACACCGTCTCACCAAGTGGACCGTCTTTGTGCAATGTTACTTCCTTGTGTTTGGCTCGTACCAAATGATTTATGATGTGTGAACCAGATGTGTTTCCACGTCCATTGCAAAACCACTTTTTACATATGTTACACATGACCACACAGCCAGGATCGTGAATTCCACAATACTTGCATGCGTAGTAAGGAAGTTCCTGAAAATATAAATTTTAAATCATATAAAACATAAATGGTGGCCTAATTTTTAGCAGTACAAAATAAGCACTAAAACATTTAATTGGCCATTGATAAAACATCTGTTTGAAACATTTTAATAATTTTTTATTGTTTTAGTAGTTATTGAAATCAATTGTATAGTGTCAATAATATATATTTTTAACTTTTATGATTTGAAAAAAAAAATCAATTAAAAATTATTCTTTTGATCTTCTTTGTTAACATTTCAAACAAACTTTTAGTTATTTTTATATCCTTAATAATGCAATCGTTCGGAATTAAAAAATTGTTACTAATTTTATACAACATGTCTATTTATCAAAATATCTTTTTTTTTTTAAACATGCAAATTCTATAAATTATTTTTACTTGGCTATATTACTATTAAGTACGTTTGATATTAAATTGTTCATAACACTATTCATTGTTAATGACTTCAAAAGAACCGCTATCAATCAAATTTAATTTAAAATGAAGTTTAATACTACTACTTTTTTTTAAATAAATTAAATTTAGTTTTTATTTTAAGTTTTTATGTCAATTGCAGCGATCTTTAAATTTTTAAAACTCCTAAATTAAATACGTCCGGCAAATTTTTTTTGCAAATTCGTAATCAGCATTAAAATTACTATCAATTTGAAAAAAGAAAATCGCAAAAAAAGGGTGCCCGGTAAACTAGATTTATACCTAATTTAGCGCAGTACTAGGTTTCCATCAAATATTAAAATATAGTGGATTAAGTAATTGAAAATTTAAAAACTCTTAAGCACATACATATGTTTTTTTGTAATAACTGTGTAAATTTGATGGTTTTACAACAATTCTAAGACACTTTCGTTTTGAATTGTGCAAATTTACTTTGGTGGAAAATAATTGTAATCTTGACTATAGAAATGAATGTAATAATCTAACAAAAATAAAAACGAATAAAGAATTCTCAATACTGCATTATTAAGTATACACTATTGTTTAAGCTATAAATTAAGATTTTGCAAAAATTGCCAACAGGTACTTAACTCTTTAATGAATATATATTAATAAATAAATATTAAATAATTCAATGGGTAAGTAGCCTCTAAATTCATAATCATAAAGTATGAAAGGTTTAATACTTTTCGTTATAAAAAAATTTGTTTTGTAATAACACTAAATATATGCATAGCACTTTATGCTAAAAAAAATTATATGAGATATTACAAAAGTAGACAAGTTCAACCATAATGAGTTTTATACCTTAGTGAAAAAAGAATCTTCCTCTTCATCTTCAAACTGCAACTCACCAATTTTCTTAGTAACAGTTATAATATTTGTATCTTCTTTTTCACCTTTATTGCTCAATAATTGCATCTACAAATAGTAATAGAGATAAATTAGAAATAGAATAAAAGTTGCAGCTCTATACGAGGTCATAACTAAAATTATGCATAACACTATAACTATATTAATAAGGCACTGTTGTAAAAGAGTGACAACAATAAATAAATGGTTATATCAATCATTGCAACTACTGTTGTTAAAATTAATTAATCAATTTTTGTTTAAGGAAAAGATATTTTACAAAAAAAAAATGTATCAATTTACTAAGTATTCTGGAAAAGACAAAAACTGGATAACTTTGATGATAACCGTAAAATATTTTTATATTAAGAAATTTATATATTGTTATATTATGACAGCCGGTAAATCTAAATTCTATTTCTTGGGTTAAGATTGTAAGTTTTTTACAAGAAAGGAACAATTTTACTAAATTAAGTCAAGTAGATACTTGAGTGAATGTGTTTTTGAAATTAACGTGAAATCTGTCACTATACAATTTAGCAGAAGCTAAGTAGTCGCACTAATTTAATAGAAAAGATTGTCTATGTTAATTGCTATAATAGAACAATACCATAGAATTATTGCTTGAAAACTATTACTAAGGCGTACTTGATGCGACGATGATTCCAACTGTGACATTGGCGCTTGGCTCTGCGACGGTAATGTGAAATCGGTAAAGTCAAAATCAGTACCTTGAGTGTCCGCACCTATCATGTCCGTCTCTTCTGTCTCCAAAAACGTCAGAGTTTGCGAACTCGGACCATACGTGTCGACACTCATGATGTGATGTGCGATTTATGATCTCTGATTAAAGGAAATTGTCTCTTCAGAAGGTATCTAAAGCACAAAACAAATCTTAAGTATGTTCTACTCGTGCAATATCTGACATCAACGGCGACAAAATTTTCGAATCGGTTTTCAGCCAGCAACAACAATCGACAACAGCAAGCTACATATAATTGGAATAAACGTCATGCAAAACGAAAATAATACAATAACGTAGGTACACCAATACGAAAAAATGAAAACACGGCACACGCGCGACCAAGGACAAAACCACTATAACGAGTAAAGACCAAATACTGATAAAAATGCCTCGTCAACACTGCGATCTACCGGACTGATGCATGGAACAAAAAAAAAAATCTTATCTTGCAAAATTGCGCGAAAATGTTTGAATTTAAAAACATTATCATCTTTGCAGGATATCTATGGCGTGGTGCGTACGCAAAATTGTGTAACAAGGGGGAAGCCCGAGCCTAACTAAAGGAAGGTCGAGCCTGCCTTGCCGGTACCTTCAATAATTAGGAGGGCACATGTTTTGTATTAGGTATTTATGACTAACATTATTAAAAAGTGTTATCTAAAAATGTTGACTGGTTGGGAATCAGTTTGTTTTGGAATAAATTACCTAAATATCTTCCTGTATTTGTTCCAGAAATTTTAAAAATGTTGTTCCTCTACATATACTGGAGTAAATTATACTTTAAAAAAAGTGTAATGAGTTTTAATAATAATAAATATTAAAGACATTGATAATAATTAATATCTAGGTAAAAAATGTGACAAAGAAGATTAATTGTTAAATACCCTATAAAGAGTTAACTGTTAAAGGTCCATAATAAATATAGAATCAGAACTTTTGAAATCTAATTTTTCCAAAACAGAGGTCATTATTTTAAATCTTGGCATTAGATCTGGAATAAATTGCAAATTTCTGGTGTTAAATAAATAGTTTTTATGTTATTTCTGTTTAAAAGTATATGGAAGGGGCTAAGCGCCCTTAATCAGTAATCAGTTGATACTTGATTGTAATTATTTTTAAATAAGTATGTCTACAGCAGTTATTTCAACTTTAAAAATTTAAGCTTTGTAAAAAGTATAATATTTGACAGGTTGTACAGAAAAAAATAGGTCCTTAGAGAAAATGGAAAAAATGATTAAGACATTTTGGAAGAAATGTCATCCGTTTTAAAATTATTTCAATGTTTAATAATTAATAATGGAAAAATCCTTTAAATTCTTAATAATAATAATTTTTATAACTGAATAGTAAATGTTGATTCTAGATTTTGATCCCCCTCTGTGGGCGTCCTTGTATATATATATATATATGCATAAGAATTTATAGCACTACAACTCAAAATACATGCATTTTATTTACTTAAAATAGACTGGAATTATACAAGAAAAAGAATAGCAGAGCCGTAGCAAGAGTGAGGCAATTGAGGCATTTGCTTTAGGTGCCATCGCAATTGGGGCGCTTAACCTTGACAAATTATTAACTGAAAATATTGGTCTACCTTATTTTCAGTTGGCTCTTAAAAGTCTCACTAAAAAAAAATGTTTATTAAATATTCAATTATATTATTATAAATTTAACGCTTGTTACTCTGTGCGTTTGATAATTCAACTATTGTTATTAATATTGTTGTAATATTTTTGTACGGGAAAATTAGTTATTAAATATGAAAAAGACATCAACGGGACAGAAATTTCTGATTTTCAGCACACAGTGGTGTCAATTATTCCTGACAATATTAAATCTGCAACAGTTCTTGAATTACTTAAGCTGATTCAAGATTACAATTTAAAAGAATCGTATCCCAACGTGATATTGTATATAGTCTTTTTAAGCTGCCTGTAACTGTAGACACGCGTGAACGTAGCTTTAGCAAACAAAAACTCATGTAGAATTATTTGAGAACTATGGGCCAGGAGGGACTATAAAATTTGGCTATTTTTTCTATACAAAATTAAATTGCTGGATATATTGATTTTGAGAATTTTTGGCAATCAAATCGAGAAAAGTACAATTGTGATTATGAAAACCTTACTATGTTTTTGCACGATGCTCTTCTATTTAATACTTTTCATTTTTTTTAGTGGGGGGGGGGGGCGCATAAAAACAGAAACAGACTTGATTTTTTATGCTAATCAAAAATTGTGTTGTGTATTCTTGTGTTAAGGCAATATATAAATTAGTTTTAATGTTAAAAAAAGCATAAAAATATGAGTTGAAATATATAAAATGAAATAAATTGAAAATGCAACAAAGATGTATATTAAAACTAAATTATTTTGTATTTTTAATTCACCAACATTATTAAATTTTATAAATTATATTCTAAAAACGTATGGCATGATCTTTCTTTTTTATATACACATAAATAAAAAAAAAATCTTTATTTTGAAATACTGGAGTTTGAATCATCATTGGATTGTTCTAAAACTGGTGAGCCATTATTATCTAGTGGTTTCTTTGTTGGAGTCCTAGAAACAGGAGATTCTTGCTTTTTTTGTAACAATGCATTAAAGAAACTAGCCAATGCTCTTTCACTGCTGGGTGGGGGATTTTCAGTAATACGTTTTGCCGATAATGGTTTTTGTAGTTCTGTAGATTTTCTTGCTACAGGTGTTTGAGGTTGAACAACTGTTTGGCTCAACAACACTAATTGTTTAGCTAAAAATTCTTGTTCATCTTCATCGTGAAGCTCGTGTTCTTTATGATGTTTTTCATAAGGATGAGTTATAGCATCACTATAGTGAGATTCAGGACTAATTGTTTGCATGTTTTCATGGAGTACTGAAATTTTTTTCAATGAATCCCAGCCTGAAGGTACAAACACTGAATCTTTTTCCACTATTAAAGCTGGCGTCTTAAATGGAAAACGATAAATCCTAGAAAAAAAGTTTAAAAATGCTATAAAATCATTGTCACATAAATTGCTCAAGAAAGAATACTACTAGAAATAGAACCTTCAATACACCAAAAGAATCTAAGCTGCCATGGTAACATGACAAAAAAAAAGGGAAAAAAGGGTTTAAGTCAATTTTTGATAAAAAAATATTTTGTCATGGAAAAATAGCTAATTTTGATTTTTCAAATTTTAAGTACTTTACCCTGAACACAAGAAAAAAATGACTTATGCCCTTTTTTGCAAACGCAAATATTTAAGTTACAATGGAAATAGATGTCACTTGTCAAGTAACTTCATGAAGCTTGTCTATATATCAAAAATTGTACTTCAAAAGAACTTTTTTGGGCCAAATATATAAAAAGTTCAACCCTTCCCCTTTAATACTAAAGATATATTTTAAGGTTTTATTTAAATTTTATACAATTTTAAATGTACATATATTAGTTACCTGTGCATTAAATATTTATATAGTAAATCACAGTTTTTGTCTTCCATTGCAGATACATAAAATAAAGCTGCTCCGAACTGTATGCAAAATTTTCGTAAGGAACACTGGATATAATCAAAATGCTCATCGGTATAATTATTATCTATTTCCAAGCTTTTTATACAATCAGTCATAGTTATAACGACAATAATATCTAGACCAAGATTTTTTGTCAAAACACCTTCATTAAGAAGTCTCACTTTTGGACAAGACTCATACGATGGATCTATGGAAATAAAACATAATTATGAGTATATAACAAAAACATTGTAGTACAATTCTAAACTTTTAGAAAATGTTTTATTGAAATAATTATAAACATATTTTAATTTGTTTTTTTTAAATTCAATTTTTTTATTTACTTACCATCAGGTGGGGAATAATCAATTATTCTGTCCACACATTTGTCTCTAACATTTTGTGTGAGTTCCATGCCCAAATTTAAGTTATCGATATGGTCCTGTAATCTAGCCGACCAATATTCTAATGATTCTAATATCTTCCAAGGTTGTTTCATTGATGCAACCAAAATAATTGTAGTATTTTCAAAGTTCTGTTCATTTAACGCAAATTTGATTAAGTACTTCAATGATCGGTCGCCGTCTAATGTCCAAACATTTAACTGAGCATTCTCATCAGAACTATCATCACGTACCTAAAAAACAATAATATTTACATAACTCTTATCTAATTATTTTTTTGGATATATTTATGTAAGGAATAGATGCAGAAATTTAGATTATAAAAATCAACTCACTTGAATGTAACCATACTCCATACCCCATCCTTGTTTTGAATCTTTCAACCCTTGAAGTTTAGTAACTAAGGTTGTTTTACCCGATTTACTATCGCCTAGCAACAGCACATTTTTATTTTCTGGCAATTTTTTCCTACTTTTATTTTGTACATCTAATAATAAGTTGTTCCATTGATTTGAGTCGTCTTTAGAGCTGCATGTACTTACATCTAAAAATAAAACATTTGAAATTGTAATTATTTACTCAAAATAATATCACTTACCCATAATTGGATCTAACTGTAAAATAGCACAAGTTTGATATGATCTTAATGAGCGGGAAAATAATTTAATGGAAAACTAAAATGTAAAGACGTCTGGACGTGTCATAGGTATTGTATTAAAAAAAACAACTAACTATGACAAATTAACTACCGCAGTTTGGTGTTATTGAACCAACCCAATCTAAATCTTCAGACATGAATTTCAAAGTTCTAGCACCGATGATCGAAGCACGCTTTACGAAGTACGATTAAAGAATAAAGATATATATTTGGTATCAATAGTCATTACTCATTACATATATGATATAACTTTAATTGTGACGAAACTTGTGTGTTATCAAATTTTACAACATGGCCGCTAGCGTTGTCATTAGAAAACATATACCTATTATCACAAAATAGATAAAAGCAGGAGGGATACTTTCAATGTAAATATAAAAAGGTGACGACCATTTTGTAAAGACCTATTTAGTATCCACTTGAGCAAACCGGCAACCATTTTGTGGTTAATACGAGTTGCTGACAAACCTATCTTATTTGCTTTACTTTTATCGAGCATCAAGAAACTATAGAATATATTAAATCAAATAAACAAATATAAATTGAATAGGTTTAATTATTGTGATCAAGGCATGAAGACTAGAAAAAGGATATTCGTATTAAAATTTCGGTATGCTGGATGAAGTCGTGTAAGGATAAAACAACATGGGGCTGAATGAAAAGACCAAAATTTGCGCATCATTTAGCTAGAAGATTAAAGGCAAATGATTAGTCGTTTATCAGTTTTGAGTAATAATTATTTTTTAAATCTATTATTAACATTTAAATTTTCGACAATAAACGAATAACAATGTAATATTAAGTTTATTTGCAATCGCTACTCAGACATCCGCATATTAAATCATCTACCTTAAGAGTAACAATATAAATAAACAATAATAAAAATAGACAATAAACACTGTAAGTAAGATAAAATACACTTTCACTTGAATTCATATTCAACATTATATTTATAATAATTATTGTTACTTATGTTTTAACGATCCACAAACAAAACAGAAAATATTGGTAAAACATCTTAATCTGAAACCATAATAAATAAAATCTAAAATCATGCAGGCGGAATGTTTCATTCAAATCAAAACTAAAATAGAAATGTTATTTTGTACATAAATATATTTCTCAGTATGGAAAATATGAAAGAGAAATAGTACTATGACACAATTCATTCCTTGCTGGCTGCTGCTTTAAAATTCTTGTGCAACTCGGGCTTGATATCATATACAAGCTCAAGTATTTGTTGGATAACTGCCTCTTTATTAACAACCACTGCTTTGTTCATCTCATCAATTTTGATTTTAGTATCGGCATCTATTCTGGCTGCAACATCTTCGCGTGATCCCATATGCTAAATATAAAAAAATTGTATTTAATAATTAAGAAATAATGTAAAAAAAATCTAAAATACCTTGATTTCAAATTCTTTGAATTGTTTTTCCCTCTCTTGTCTATACTTTTCAATTTCATCCTGTGCTTCTTCTTTAGCTTGCTTTAAGCGCCTTGCCTTGCCTAACATAAAATTACAAACAAACAATTTTAGTACTAAAACCATAACCATTATTTAGTAAAATCATGATTTTTTCCTCATGTTTTATTAATAAATTTATAAATATTTATTAAGTACTTTATTTTACAATTTGTATACTATAAAAACTTTTTGTTGTAATTTGAAAAAATGCACAAAATTTAATCATGTCTTATGAATAAAACCTATTATATTTATCTGTGAACTATCCTATGGAGTATAGGATATACTCCTAACTTGATATGGAGAAAACATATTGTAAGAAATAACAATTGACTTAATATGTAACAGTTATCATAGGCAATGAAAAGGCTATCATAGGGTAAAGGGACACACAGCTACCATAAGACACTTTTGTATGGTATACATACACTATATTACATGTTTACGTTTACTATAAGGTGCAAGAAAATGGTATGCTCCGAGCGCTTTAGACTGTAGAGTGTAGTTATACTATTCATTAAACGTCTAGAGTAAACTCAATAATAATAATAAAATTAATATTACATTATTGATTTTTATGATGTTCTATAATCTTGCCCTCGAGGCGTATAAATATATATTAATTAATTAAACAACTGAAAAAAACAACAGCATAACACCGTTAATATGCTAATAAAAAATTAAATTACATTTTTTGGTTTTTCGATATATTATTTTTAGATAAAATAATTGTGATAACGTTGATATAAAAAGTCTAAAATTTTGAAACAAACAAAATAGTAAATACATGTACATAAATATTACATTTTCCAGTTTAAAAATAAATGTAATTTTTGCCTACAGTAAAACTCTGAACCATATCTAATTTTTTATAAAATAGTAGTGTGTAAATAGGCGATGAAAGATTAAGGTGTGGCACGCAATAAATTAATCGGTTGTAGTGTTTTGACGTAGGAGATGCACTATTAATGACCAATTTCTACAAGAAAAAACATTACTTATAATTTGTTCGTTTTTTTTTTAAGTATACCTTTTGTTGAGCTAAAGTTTCAATAAAAGCCACTCCTTAATCCTTACAACATACTTACGTTTTTTGGCTTCAGATACTTTTTCAGCTGCCCTCTTCTCGGCAGCCAACAGCTGTTGGATTCCCTGAGTTTGACTTGCCATCGAGAAATTGTTTTGGTTTTAAATATAATTAGACTTATTTACGAAATTCTAGACAGAAATCCAACGTACAGCCAAAAGGCGTATAACTTATCGTGTGAATGCTAAATGGTAATTGCCAATAAGTAAATATATCAACTTGGGTGTCGCCAATCATCAAGGCCTCATAAAACACAATCAGCTGATTTCCCAAGATAATTTTTGTTTTTCATCCATGAATCATATCATTAACGTATTACGTAACGAGTTGTAATCTCAATATTGATATCCCTATATGAATAAAATTCAAATGCACAATAATTTGAAATGGAATTGAAATTAAGACTATTCGTATTACGTGAATATAAAAAAGTATTGAAATGAAAAGAGCTTAAAAGTAAAGGCCGACACATATATCAATATAAAAATTGTCTTTTTATAACACACAAATGCATTTTGCTTAAAACTATAAATAGGAGTCATTAAGTTCATACCAGTAAACCAGTTTTATGTTCTTAAGAAAATATAATTCGCCAATAAATCATAACCAGCAATAATAATAAATCATGCCTTTAGAAGATTTGATCAATGATTCCAAGTAAGATTTAAAGAGTTAAGACAATTTTTCTGTACCTTTTTCAATGTCAATTTTTGCTACGAGTGACTGCTAAATATGAAAATTAAAACATTCTTGATGTACCAAAAAAATGGCACTCTCGATGCAAAAATTGAACAAAAGCCTCGCGTAAAATAAAAACTTGAAAGCCAAATTGCCAAAAGTGAGATTGGCCCTTTAAGACCCAAGATACAGATTTGTTTTCTCGTATACGCAATATAATATTATACAATATACAATATTTACTATACCTGTAATATTTTTAGTTTTGCATCTGGTTTGTTGTTAATAAACCAAATTGATAATAAAAAATTTGTTCGTCTCGTGGATTGGATGATGAAAGACTTCAATCCCCATAGACTTCCATCGTTTACAGACCATGAACTGGAATCACTTGAAAAATCTCTGAAACTAACTTCTGATCAAGTTCAAGGCTTATTGGGTTGTTTAAACCAGTTGTTGAAACAAGTATACATTTTGTGTTCCCTTGTAAAGTTAAAAATGTTTAAACTGTTTAAATACTTCTAGGTAATAAGCGATGTAATCAAACCTGCAATATTAAAAGACATGTTATCCGATTTATTTTCTTTGGAAATTAATAAAGTTGAAACGTTTTGTACTTGTTGGGCAGCAAATGCTCAAGCGATTGTAACTAGACTTCAACAAAACTATAATGATACATTAAGGGTAAACATACAAATGTATTTAAGAATTAAGTACTATACCTTTTGTATTGAATTTTATCAATTTTACTGTGTTTGAATTAGCCAAGAAAGTATGAGTTTAAAATTTTTTTTTTCAGTTAGTCGATTTTAACTGGGCTTTAAATATTTCATCAAATGTTAAAAATGGACTCTCTGAACCAGAGCCTAGAGCTTTATTAGAACTTAAAGTTGAAGATCATCAAACTGCAGGTGGCCAAAAAGTCAAAGAGATCTATTTAGACCTTACCGAAGAAGAGCTGCAGAATTTTTATAGTATGTTAGAGAATATAAAACTAAAATTGGAACAATGCCCACATAAAGTTTAGTTATTTTACAAGAATACAGTTATAACTTATAACTAAGTCTTAGTTAAGTTTTATTTACTATTAAATATAATTATTTAAATTTTGTTTTATTATGTAAATCAAATACCTTTCTAACATAAAATACGTTTATATACCTATTATTTTATCTTAAATAATATTTTCAAGTACTCAGTTTAGTTCTAAAATTTTGAATTAGATACACATGCCAGATTACATAAATGTTGAATAAGTTGTAATAAAGTTGAAAACTAATCGGTCAACGGTAGTACAATCAAATTGTCAATTACCTACTTTTTACATCTAATACCAACTGGTTTGTTAATAAACTATTAATTTTTAGAATAATATTAGGTATTTAAAAATTATTTACGCAGGTTATACAATGTAGACACCATGTTTACTAGTAGTTTGCAGTAAATTATGATGATGCAATCTGTTACGTCAAAAATGTTGTATTTTTCTAATAACAGTTAAAAATGCACGTCATAATATATAGTTTCAAAAGAAAAAAAAAGTTCAAAAGAAAGCATAATTTTGCAACATTATATATTTTTGTTTATCTCATATTGAAATCCATAAGATGTACATAACCTCTTTTAATCATTGACCTATAACAGAGTTTGACCTGATTGACGTAAACGTTTGATTAATAATAAAGTTGTATAAAACAATAGAAGTATTTATCAAATAAAATTTAAACGAATACAAAACAATTCAGTTAATTACAAAAATAATAAAAAAAATTACCATAATAATTATACAAACTTCAAGTCTAAGTCTTTTGGTAACGGCTCAAAGTATTTAGATACAATTTCATCTTTGATTTCTTTCAATGAAGCTGGTGACCATTTTGGACTCTTATCTTTATCAATTAACAGTGCTCGGACTCCTATTTATAAAATTATATTTTGTACTTAATTTAGTAAATATTAGAATTATACATTATCATAAATTATACCTTCGTAAAAGTCCGTAGAATATTTTGCTTCCATACACCGATATGCCAAACGATGTTCCATAATCAGGCATTCATTTAAATTAAAATTTTTTCCATTTGATATTTCTTTTCTAGTTATTTTCAGTGACATTGGACTAACTTCCTTGAGGATTTGAAGAATTTTTTGTGCCCAATCGGAATTGTCTTTTTCCAAAGTTTCAAACATTTTTTCTACATTTTCAATAGAAAATATAAAATCTATTTTTTCCAAATAAGGATCCAAACTAAATTTTATATCACTTAAATCTTCAGTATTTTCGTTGAGAATTATTTCGGGATTTCTCATATCTTCGATTAGTTTCATTTTTAAACTTTCAATTTTTGAACTATTCACATAATGAGTTGCTATACCAGATTTTACAACATCAGTTCCTTTCAATCTGTAACCTGTGAGACCTAACATGACTCCTAAGTGTTTTTCCATTCTAGATAGTACATGACTAGCTCCTACGTCACAAAATAGACCTATTGCTGTTTCTGGCATAGCAAATAACGTCTTTTCTGTGGCGATTCTATACTTTCCGTGTACAGATATGCCAACACCTCCACCCATTGTAATACCGTCAATTAAAGAAATATAAGGTATTTTATAATTTCCAATCATGCTGTTCATACTATATTCTTGTTTGAAAAATTTACTTCCTCGATCTAATGATACAGCGGTAGGGCCATTTTCAGTTATAAATTTGACATCTCCTCCAGCACAAAATGATTTTTCACCAGCCCCTTGAACGATAACCATTCGAACTTTAGATTCATATTCCTTTAATTTGGGAATAATTTTTTTAACCATTGATTCGTTTAAAGCATTTAATGCTTTTTGTCTATTTAATGTGATAATTCCGACATTATTTTTTTCTTCAAATAGAACATCATCCATTCCAGTAGAAAAACAACGTTTACAATTTGTTAACTTGGACCATAATTTTATTCGAGTTGGTAATAATATCATCTGAAATACATTTGTTATTTAAAAATAAAAATAAAAAAAGCCAATTCCTTATAACATCAGATTTCACACAATTTATTTCTAAATAAACATTTAATAAAAAGACTAAATTCGTTTTTACCCTGAAAGAAAATAAATTACATTTTATATAGACATTAATATGTCTTACGAAAAAAGAAAACAACTAATAAAGAATATTCTTAACTGTATTACTAAAGATACAATACAGTTTAATCTCTAAATTAGAATTTTTCAAAAAATTGCCTACACTTTACTTCTACTTACTTGCCTATACTTTTAATGGACTGGTAGTTACCTCTTAACGTTAAGTTAAACAAAAACAATTGTTAATATAAGATAATATTGATTAATTATTTATTAAAAATAAATAATAAAATAATACAAATCCAATAACCTGTCTGTAAGGAAATACAGATGTTAAAGGTGGAAAAATATGTTTATTTACAACATATTATTTAGCTTTGTTACCATTTTAATTTAATTGTTATTATTAATTCATATGGAAATAGATATTCATTGTACAAATATTCCTATTTTTAATTAAAATAATAATAATTAAACAAAGTATAAAATAGAGTACTTACTATATATATTTGAAGATTAACTTAAATTTTGTCAAATATATATTAGTTAAATACTTTAAGAACTATATATAGTATTTTTACTTTGTAGTACTACTAAATTTTTAAACATTAAGTTACAAAATTATTAACATTGAATTTAATTTGTTTTATCTTGATCAAAATATGATAATGTATAAAGGTCTACAGGTGATTCATATACCTGTAATTAAAACACTTAATAATTGTATTCAAATACATGCACCGAGTAGTAGATATACATAGACCAATGCTTTTGAAGAGAAATGAAATATGAATATTAATTAACTAGTATTTAGTAATAATGGTACTACCTGGCTAAACTCTACCGGTCAATTATATAGGCCAATGTTATCTGATAAGGTAAACGGGAAGTATGAACCGGAATAATGATAACTGATAAGTGATAACATAATTAAATCATTGTTTTAGTTTAATTTAAGTTTAACATGTCTTTTAAACTCTTTCGAAATATATTTGTCCATAAAAGTAATAACTCTTTCCGAGTTTTACCTATTCGAAGATGTTTTTACGACAAGTATACAAGACAAATGTATCATACGAAATGTTTGTTATATTCTAAAACAAAATTGAATTCGTGTAATATTAGTGTAAAAAATGTGGAATGTTTGTCAAGATATTCATCTACTAATAACAATAAGTATTTAAATTTTATAACAGGTATTATTATTCTCACATAGTTAGATTTTACTAATTTGTTTGAACTTTAAGGATCGAAATTGACTTCGAATTGGCTTGTAATGAAACAATGGAATCTCTATGTGAATATTTCGAATATATTATCGAGGAAAGTCCACATTTTAATAATGCTGACATAACATTCAGTGTATGCATTTATTTTAAAAATATAATTGAAAAATATTACATACATTTTTTTTCTAGGATGGTGTGCTTACAGTTCAATTAGGTGAACCATATGGTACCTATGTTATAAATCGACATCTACCAAACAAGCAAATTTGGTTGAGTTCACCAAAAAGTGGTCCTAAACGATATGATTTTAATGGTTCTAAATGGATTTATAAACATGATGGAATAAGTTTACATGAATTATTAGATACTGAAATATCAAAAACTGTTTCCATCGATGTAAATTTTTTTAATTGTGTTTTTAGTGGTAAAAAAAATGGTTAATTATTATATTACATTATAGTTGTTTTTATTTTAAAAACATGGTAATCTGTATACTAAAAAGACTTGAAATGTTAAATTTATACTTAAGGATAGTCAAATAATTATATTTTTATTTTTAAGTTGTTGTTTTGTAATTTTACTGATTATTAAACTTTTGACACAACTATAAACGCTGCAACACATAGGCTATATTTTTCTACAAAGGAAATATGTTTTTATCTTTGTTAAGACTTAAAGAATAAAGAAATTAATATTTGAAACTCTTAACCATAAAATAATACACTTTCTGCGTATACATTTATTGCCAACAATGTTGTCATCTGACTGAGAGTTAGTCTGTTGTTTGCGCTGAAGATGACAACATTGTTGGCGAAATATGTATACACAGAGAGTGTATTATTTTAAGGTTAAGATTTTTAAATATTCATTTTTTTATTATATACAACCATAAGTTGCTTAAGTTTTTTTCTATAGTATTAAAGAACATGCCTTAAAAATATTAACTAACGTTAAATCTTAACGGTTAACCAATTCGAAGGAGGATACGCATAGTTTTTGGGAAGGACGGTGGTGGTATTTCATAAAAATCTGGTGTATTGCATTTATATAAAAACAATTTTTAAGTAGAGTCGGCCCCAAACTGGCACCCCTCAAGTACGGGCTTGAATTATTTTTTTTGATTTGAGCACTAATTTTTTTTAGTAGGAATTAATTTTTGTGTATTACTAAAAACGTGTTATATAATTTTGACAATTGCAATAATTTAAAAATACAACCTGATAAATGTGCCAGCTAGCTTTCAAATGTTGATAAATTAAAATTAGCATTTTGTTCAAAACGAATATTACTTATTTTTTTATGTACCTGAAACCCCCTCATTTTTTTTATTATCTTTAAAAACTTAAGAGGACGTTATACCCTTTAAAAATAATCGTAAAAAAGGTGTTTACGGTAAAGCGTGTTGGTCAAAGCGAATTGGTCATAGAATAAAAATGTTGGTACCGTTAAAAAGAAGAAAATGTCAACTAGGCTCTCTCGTCGGTTTTTATGGAAAACCTTAAGTTTACCTTAAATACAAGCAATTAAAAAAGTTAAAAAAATGTCAGAATTAAAATATAAATTGTGAATGTTGTGACTTGGGTTAATAATATCAAAAAGAGCCGACGAGAGAACCTAGATAAAGTTCTTATTATTTGATATATGTAAAAAAAAATTGTCTGCGATTGTTACTTAGTTGATAAGAGAGAATTTGCGTAGCCAGTTTAAATGAAATTTTTTTTTTAAATCGTCAAGAATGCTGTAACATTTTGAAAAATAAATAAACTACCAAAATCGAGTCAAGATTACTTATGAGTGCGTCGCCCCGGTGATTTTCAGTGGTAAAAACATGTTTACGCCAACTGAAAATAACTCGCTTAATTTTGGTTTTAAAGTAAAAGCACCCATTATAAAATCTAAAAGAGAACAATATTCCGGAGGGCAAGCTGGTGCGTTTTAAAAAAAAAAATCGTTTTTTGAAAAGTTACAGTCATTTAAAAATGTCAAAATAGTCGTTATTTCCAAAATATGTATTGTGCGTTATACTTAAAGTAATGAAAAAAACGCACCGTCTTTCCCTCCGGCATATTGTTTTCTTTTAATTTTATGATGGGTGCTTTTACTCTAAAACCAAAATTAAGCGAGTTATTTTCTGTCTGCTTAAACATGTAGAGATGAAAAACCATTTTTAAATCGCTTTCAAGAATGTTGTGATAGTTCGAAAAATAAATTAACTACCAAAATAGAGTCCTAGTTATTGAACGAATAATTAAACATCACAGTTAAGCATTTAAATTACTATTTCACAAAAAATTGCCTATACCTAACTCCTTAATAAATAGAGGATATAAGTTATAACGTCATCTTAAGTGTGCTAAATTTCAACTGAATTGAACGATGAGAATACGTGCCCTAAAGACTTCGAAACACCAATATACTGTTTAACTAAAGGAATAATTTTTCTAATATTTATCAGCTACCATTACAATAATAATAATTATTACTTTATCAAAATTTGTTAATTAACTATTTTTTTTCGAGGGAGAGGGATTTTTTTCAATTAGGCCCTCGGCTAATCTTAGTTCGGTCGTAAGGAAAGGGTGGAATACCCACTTCTACTTCTGGTTTTTGGACATTAAGAATACCTTATTTGTTGTAGGAATTTCGATTTCTGAGGTACGGACTTAAAGTATAAATAAATCGGTCCATCGATTGAAAAGTTAAGTTTAGACATAACAATAAAAAAGGCAACAATGCTAGACCAATATCTTCTCAGAATTTAAGCTAGTGTATATTGGGGGACTGGTATTTTGTACACTCCATATATTATAAACTATAAGCCTGATGTTTGCTATCCTACGCCGGTCGGCGGTATTTATTGCACACTATAATTTAGTTACCTTGCCGCCTTCGGTCTACCTACCTATTGTTATATAAAAAAAATATCTCCTAATTTCCAACTTGAAGTGTCGCCAAGAGGTCTGCGACCGTTTTGTTACCCCAAAACGGAAATATCCTACGCCTTAACCTTTAGACCAGGTAGTGTATTAGCATATCTTTATTTAATATATTGTATAACTATTGTTAATCATTTCAAAAATTGTATACTAATTTTCATTGACAACTGTCTCAATGTAGATATTACATTTTGAATATTTTTACAAATCGACTGAAAATCCAACAAACAGGGTATATCTAATATATGTTATTATTTTTAGAATTAGCTATACTATTCCATCAAATTAACTTTTTGACAATTAGGTAATTATTAATTTTAATATTGTAGGCAATTGGAGATTTGCGTGGGTTTAAAAAACTCAGCGCAGGCCATGATATAAATTTGTTTTGTTATTTATTTTTGAGTAGTTGTAGTAGTTAAAAAGTATGACCAGAGAATGCTAATACCTAAACTCAGCTCGCATTCCGGTTCCTGAAATTTTTTTCTTGAAATCTTAATAGAGGCTAGTCAATTATAATATATAAAACAAGTGAATTTTTTTTTTAAATAGCAATATTGGCCCACAAAGTCTGTCCACGTTTATGATCGTAATTCATATTAACATAATATGTACTATATGTCAATATATTATCAATTATGAAACGTGAAGTAAGATGAAAAAATAAAACTTCCAACATTATAAGTTATAACCAGTGCTTATTCAAAATATATTATATTTATAGTTAATAGAAAAAATATGTTTTATATACGTAACTTGAAGTTATTGAACCGGTTGGACGTCTTTATTATAAATCAATACTACATGTGGTTTTTCCAAGAATAATAGAAATTGTCAATACTATTTTACCTGCGTCCAGTAGCCACTTTCAGGAGTTGTTCGAAAAAAAAAATGTTACCTACAATAACTGAATGTACAATCGACACTGGCTTATATTCCGATTACACCAAACCTGTCGCCTTTATGTCTACGATTTCGGTTGTCGTTCCATTATGCTATTGCAAAGAGACCTTAACAACGTTTTCTCTTGTTCGTAACCTTTTATAGCGCACCGCCTTTTAAGCCATCATCTGGAAAACGGATCAGTTGTATATGACTGTGTAACACGAATTCCAACACCGCAGAACTGTGTATAGTATACGTACAGGTAGGTATCATATGGGTTTAACACAAGGAATCCGTTTTTTGAAGAGTCTAAAATGACCATTATTTTGATACTAGTCCTATAACATAACATTTATCAACTATTATTATGAAATACATAATGTTATTTTGTATCACAAACAGGCGTTCTCATCAGTTAAGCTTAAAAATTAAGTATTGGTACTTAGTTTAACAATAATTAAAATTATGAACTAACATGTATACTTGAATATTAGGCCGAACTACGGTAAGAATAGCTATATAACAACTTATTATATAGGGTGATATACGTGAAATTGAAACTAAATATCTGTGAATTTATATGCATTACAAAAACAAGTTAAAATATTGTTTTTTTTTAATATGTAGGAATATCTGTTGAAACCTTTCAACAAAATTGTATACGAAAATGTATTGTCTGAAGCTGATATATAAAATCATTTGAATAAAGCGTTGGTCAAAATCTATTTAAGCCTATTTAAAAAAAATGTATTACTGCCTATATATTTCTCCTTTAAAGTAAATTACTGACCCATCGACCGACAATATAAATAAATTATAATCCAGCATTTCAACGTAGACAGTTTTCAGACTTCTTAAAAGTGGTTTTTATCTTCATATTTAAATTATGTTTTATATAATATTAATTTACTTGCATGTTATATCATAATATGTAAAGTTACATAGAAAAGCCTAATTTTATATGATTTATTTGTAGCTTATAGTGATAATGGCATCAAAGACTCCTTGTGTACTTAATTTGAATTACATACACCTATTTTTAAAACTACAATTTGTTAAGATCATTAAGATACAGATAAAAATTAGAATATACATTATTATTGTTTTCAGGGACTAGTTATGTTGTAACATTTACAAATGATACTGCCGTCTGTGTGTAATGAAGCTTTACAGCTAAATCCTCTCTAAAGTTCAATCATCTTTGAAGAATACCTAAACAAACAGAATCTTTATACTAATATCTTAAAACGATTTTAAATCATGAAAAAGAGTTGCATTAACGCCTGCGATTTATAATTTGTTTATTTACTAAGTAAAATTAAGAACTCTAAATTAATCTAAAATTTCAAACATCTTAAATTACTAAAGTTATAAAAATAAGAATCATTTAAATAAACGTGTTTTTTGTTACTATACATTTTTTGTCTGATGGAAAGTTGCCTATATAATGCGCCTTGAAGTCCGTGCAATTAAATTATTATTTAGTAGCCTCTACTTTAAAACCTATGAATATTTCATATAAAGTTCTATACATGTAGCATGATGTTAGTGTGAAATTTCCGGTTACATAAATCACGTTTTATAACTACACAAATCAGAATAACGTATATAAATGTCAAATGATCTTAATATACAACTTGTGTTTAGTTAATGTTAACGTTTTGGAAAACTCTAGTTGTATAATAGTATCTAATGAACAATATATAAGTACATTACAACTGAAACTCAATGTTTGTTCAATTAAAAGTGTATTTAAAATTTAAGAATGAATTATTTTTATAACCACTATGCACTATGCAAAGTTATTTTATTTGTTCTACGTTTTTGTATATATTCCACTTAACTATTAAGTATGTATATAAGACAGGAGGTACAGTGCGGATAAGAGTCAATAAAGATATTGTAGTCTAGTGTCTCCTTCACTTTTCCCGTGTCTCAACTCTAAAGTGCTTTTCTAAAATGCTTAAGTTTTAAGTTTAAGAGCTTCTACATTTTTGGTCGAAAACAACTCTTTCTAATTTTAACCATACTTTGAAACGAGTAATACAATAGTTTTGCAAAAAGATATAGATTTTTCAACACTTTATTGATCTATTCATCGAAGTACATTTTTAATTTTTGTTTTTAATAATATTGTAAAAATATTTAAAATCCTTTAAAAATTGTATTTTTTCAAATAGTAATAATTAACTAAAAATAATTTTAAAATTTTGTCACGAACAATGCTTTGCAAATGTTGTGAAGAATTCAAAATTTGTTTAAACTGAAGTCGAGAGTATTTTTAGGAAAGTATTGTTAGTAGTAGGAACATATGTTTTTGTATAAAAATAGAGTTTGCATGTTGAAAAAAAATCTAGCATAATTTAACCAGCACAGATAGAGGCATGCCTAATCAATGTTCTATAAAAATATCGATGTTTTCTTTGAAACCGTTAAATTCTTAAAATAATACTAAATTACATATGATCGTATTTTGTATTTATTTTTTATGAAATTAATTTCAAAAAATGAAATTGTTAACTTTTTTTATCGTATTTGTGCTATTTTATTAGGTATATTAATTTTGATATGTATACTATAATTATAGAGATGTAATACCGTTTTTAGTGAAAACTGACAAATATTTGAAAGATAATATTTTATCTATAAATAATAAATAAATGAACTATCTTTTATCTGTAGTTACAAGTTAAGTTATCCAACGTATAAAAAGTTATCTCTGAAATACATTTATTATCAAATTATACATTGTTTAATATTTTATTTAAAATTTTGCCCAATTCTTCTCATTAGGCTATCGAACTCAACAGCAGCTGGGGTCGATTGGCCTGGATGGAAGGCAGGTGTGCAAATACCTAGTGGGCTACTCTCAGTTTAGGTTGTAGACCGTTTGTTATTCATGTCCGGTGTCTCGTGGGCTGGTTTTATGATACTGGTATAAAATAACGATATTTATTTAATTTCGTGGGCCGCCTATGCTTACAGTCCGTCGTGGAAGGATTGTAGAAACGCACAGCGGTAGTAATACCGCTGTCGATTAAGTTATGGTCAAGTTTTCTAGTTTTTACTCGAATGTTTTTAATTTTTTCGCGTATCTCACAACGTTTAACGATACATCGGCTGTACATTAAATGAAACTCCAGGAAAGTGATAAAATGAGTATCAACAAAAAAATAGTAAGTAGTGATGAGGTGGAAAACTTCTGCCCGTAAAGGGTTGTGGAATCGATAAGCCGACATCGACGGTCGCGGCCAAGAGCTGCTGCTGCACGGTAATTTGGTTACGGCGGACGCGCACGCACTGCTACCCCGGTCCGGCCGCAGGTAGTACGCTCCGCCGCCGCCGTGTGCATTGTGATTTCCTCGACCTCGCGCGTTCGCCGTTCCTGCAGTCGATCGCCCCGCGTCGTATCGTATGCGTTTTCGAAAGCTCGGCACACACTATTATCAAAATAAACATTATAATATCCTACACATGTAAACGTTACGAACTATTATTGTTTTCTATCCGTTCGGACGTTTCATTTTTGTTTTTTATAATTTTTTTTTTTGTAATTTTTTTCCTCAAGTCAATTAAACTCGATTTGAATATAAACGCCCTAAAAGGGTTGAAGCTGCACACAGTTAGTGATCGTGGTCGGTGTTGTTATTATTATTGTTTTTTTTTTTTAATACAATTTAAATTTTCCTAATTTGCACAAACGACGAAAAAGGACGCTCAAGATAATGAACAAGTGGTGGCTGGCCGTGCTGCTGCTGGTCGCCTGCGTTTCGGCTTTAGCGGACGCCAAAAAAAAATGGAAAACCGACGAAGACTTTGAGTTCGAAGAGGTGAGTTTATTTAATCTTCTTAAAAAAATACAACTACCAGCTACTATAGACGTCGCTCGCTCGTACTGCGTACGGGTAATTTTTAACGGAGACAAGTCTATTGTGGCGACGAGTCCGGAACGACTGCACGTTTTCGTATAAAAGCGGCTCATCTCTTCCCATATTATCACGGCGGTCACGGTTGTATTAACCTAACCGGGTGTAGCCAGGTGGCCTGTCGCATTTTCTTTGTTGGTCCGTGATCGCTGCCGCAGTATCCACGGCCGTCTCCGCTGGGTTATGCGACACGCAACGCATCACTATTAGTGTTTTCTTTTCAATCTTTTACAAGCGTTATTATTTTTTTCGGACCAAAATTAATTTATGCAGTCAATTTTTCACCCCGACCTCGTTTCTAGATTCTTAGTACCCTCGATACGCTGTGATTACTAAATTCACAGTACAGTTTCCGCTTTACTGTAATTTGTGTAGGTAAATACCGACATACCGTCACATACGCCTGAGAAATACGGTAAATCGTTGGTGTACAATGTTTCTCATTACAACTTCAACGACACCAATTGTTTATTATTATTACTATTTTTTACTATTTTTTTTTATTGTTATTATTATTTATTATTGTGCAATACATAACACAATACATTCTGGTCGATGTTGGAAATAAATCATATTTAACGATTATAAAAAAAATAGGTTTTTAGTATGTTCGCATACAAATGTTTTAAGATAAAACTCCGCGATTTAATGGCTAATAAAATCAACATCGCTAATAGAATTGTCGATATTTTTTTTAAGACTACTTACTACTTTTGATAATAAATGATACGAGGGTCTCTAATGTAAATTATACGTACTTAAATTTGATGTAAATTTACTATGTAAATGTTTAACGATTTACCTTAATTCCATGTAATATGTATGTATTATGTAAAGGAAACGTTTAAAATAATAATTATATGGCTGTTGTAGCCTATAGGTCACGGTAAATAGTAACAATTGGTTTAATATCGTTATCTGTGTCAGTGTTATTCGGTGATATCTGCTGATATCAACAGCCAATAGTGTGTATTGTTTTGATAATAATAAAAAGATGATTCATATCGTATCACATTTAATTTTGACCTTGTAATGGGGTAATATTTAAAATGGGCCGTCTATGTGATGCGAGAGCGTGAGTCGGTACACTATAGCAGCGTAGACGGAGAAATACTACTTTTATGGATGACAAGCGAAGGGGAGGGGGAGTAAAGACACATTGAGACTGGTTTTTCGTTTGTAACAGGTTTTCTAGAGAGACCGCACACAAACACGTGTGTATGTTAATGCATGTGTAGAGCAGAACGGGTCATCGCCGTTCCGGGCCACTCTTTATTAGTTCAAATAAAGCTATAAAAGAACAACTAAGACACCGGTCGTTGCCGTGGTCCTTTGACAGCTGTTGGTGGGGTTTTCGTGTCGGCGCATAATAATGAGTCCTTTTTTTTCCGTGTCCGAAACCCGGAGAGAGCTAGAAAAGGGTTGATCATATTCGTTAACTCGAGAGAAGGAAACCATCTGTGGCCACTCAGGTAAACGTTGACAGGTAGATCATCATCGTGATGGACAATTAAAAGGAAATAGATTTCTAAAAGAACCGAACCACTCGAACCCCTTTTTTTAATCTGAAAATTTACACGGGTTGAAGTATTTCTGAAGATCGGCAACACTTGATTACAATAGATTGTGAATACATATTATACATTTTTATATATATTTTGCAATGCCAAAAAAATGTATTCTGCCATTCTAATTTGAATATTACTACTGCAGATATTATAATATTTGAGAAGACATATTTGGTCTATTAGTCAAATGTCTAAATTGAGAAAAAATTATAACTGAAAAGGCGTTGTTTTTACAATGATGTTTTTATTTTATTTCTATTTTTGTCTGGTCTCTATATGAAGCTAGTCTACCAGATTTTATGATCTATTCTGATCAGAATTCATACCCGAAAGGTACATAAATACATTGGTCGAAATATTTAATAAGTTCACTCTATTTCCTTTAAAATTGAGAAAAGCGCACAAAATATTATATATTTATCAACTTAACATTACGAAACTTTATAACTTACTTAATATCCGAATTAGTTCCAAATTTGTATGAAATATTTTTCAGGAATAGTACTTACCTACCAAAAAAATTTGAAGAACTCTCCCGTCAACCATTTAACATTTGATTACATATAATGTCTATTGGTTTGAGTACGCAATAAACTACATTATTTGAAAATTGTTCATTATTGTGTATTTGGTTTCCTTTAAGTTTTAATTATAGCAGTAGCTTATGTATTTCAAATACAACCGTACTCGTATTCTAAATTTAAATTACAATACATCAAACCGGGTTTTAAATGTATGTTTATCATTTTTTATGCTATGCAATTTTGTAAAACTCGCATTAATCGTGGTTTTTAAAATGTTTCTTTCTTTTAATTCCATACTATCGGATAATTATATTCCTTATGAATGCTGCTTAGGTTTTAAATTATTGTAACGTGTATTATGTTGTATTTTTTTTAAGATAATATGAACACTTGAGATAATATATAATATGCAAATTATTAATTATATCACTAATGGAATTCCAACTATCCTGAAAAAAAAGAGCAAAATAAAAGCAATTGTTTTTTATTTCATTTATTTAGTGCATTCTACCGCCCGTCCGTCACTATAATGTCCTTTTAATATCAAACAGCTGCTATTAATTAGTTATATATGAAAAAAAAACTCTAGGGTGTCATAGCTATTGAAGACTTTTTATTGTTCAGTGGACCAATTATTTAATGGAAGTTTTTTTACAGCTATTGTTATAAAGGCCCGTTTTCCGAGCGTAATCAATTACTATAGACAAGAGGGTGTTTATAAACTTGGTTTTATTATTTTATGGGCATTGTAATAAAAATATGTATAATATAATATAATATTGTATAAAAGGAAGAACGTATATTTTGTTGAACATGTTATAAAATATACTTATATAGTCACAAATGATTACATGCATATTGTATTCAGGAAACGACAATAATTGTCTATTATATATATTTGTGAATGAATAGAATGGATTGTACAGATTTACATAATAGTATGCAATATATATAATATTAGATTCTTATATGGAATATATAAAAATTATTTTATTTATTATAATTATGTTTGTGTATTTACTTTAAAGGAAAGTCCATAAGTGGAATATTTTGACTGCATAACAGAAAGGTTTTTATTTAAACCATTTAAAGAATTTTTTTTTTGGCCATGGCAATAACTTATTAACAATAGAAAGAATACAGTTTTTCAATGCGTACATACAAGACTGGTATCTATAATAAATAAGTAATAATATGTTGATCAGCAGATTCAAATTTTAAACAATTTTCCAGTTAAGATAATAATTTAGTCTTTTATAGTTGGCCAATAGATAAACAAAATTATTTTATCTTAGAAAATATGGTATCATTATTTATTTTAACTTTTAACCAATGAATAATACTTTTGAATTAACTTTTAACCAAAAGTTTTAATAATATTTTATTGAATAATAAATTATGCATATTTATTATCAATAGGTATATTTAGTGTTTGTCTTAATAATTTAATAATTATTGCGGATTCGATATGGGGGGTTACATCTCTCCAGTCTCCTATTTCATATTTAGATAGTCGATATCTGTTGACCGTGGATAAACTGTCGGGTGCAGTTATTTATCGTTAAACAGGTTTCATGGTCTTTGGCACATTTTGTTGTTGTTATTATTATTATTATTACCTATAGGTTATTATATTTTTTGAGAAGGTGCCAAGTGCAAAATTGTTTAATGTATTCAACAGTGATGGTTTTTTTTTCTGAGAAAAAAATTATAAACGTGACTCATTCAGACGTATCTTGATTGTCGTACATATTATATGTGTCATTACTGTGCACAGAATATTACATTAGACATAAATAGTATAATATTTCAATGTTATTTTTTATTTTATATTACAATTAAATACAATTAAATAAGGAAATCAATCAAATTGTATCTGTGCATAATCATAATTTCATATTGGGTAATAATTTTAAAGAATAGAAATAAATTAATACGATTAATAAGTATGACCATATAATAGACAAACAAAACGTCGAAGTATACTTAAGTGTTTATAATCCGTGGCGCGAGAGAATGCATCTGCCAGAGACTAAAACGTGTTACTCCTGGCTGCACAGCCGCATACGAGTATATTAATTATAGTGTCATTATTGATAGTGGAAACATTAAAATAAAAACTTTTTTTTCTACATACTCCTAAATATTCATTTTGGACGTTAGATATTATGATAATGTATAGGACCGCTATTTTTTTTTCTCTAACACCTTTTGAATATAGTGTACAACTATGTGAGTAATATCTATTGTATTCTAGGTTCAAACATTATTGTTGCAAAAAATATAATAATAAAAAGGGTTCGTTGATACCGCAGATTTTGATCTTTTCATACGAAAATTGCTTTTGAGTGCTGCATGCATACATAGTTTACAGAGTATATTATATAGTTTGAAATTACTTTTGTTGAATAAAATCAAATCTGCACACCGTCATCTTATATAGAGTTGAAAAACTTATACGTTAGTAACTTAACTTGCATAAGAAGGGCGTATAACAGAAGCAAAACCACTTATTTAAATTATAATTTATTATGAGTGACGGTGTATAAACAAAAATATGTTATATTATAAAAAAAAATATAACATAGAAGTATATTATAGGTATGTTATATGGGTCCTGTTTGTGCCAGGTATCCCTTACAGACGACGACAATACACCGCGGGATGTTTAATAGAATAATATACATGCAATGAATTTAGCAGGTGGTTGTTGTGGAGTATTATAAAGGTATATGAATTCTTGTTTTGTTGTATTTTATAGTGTAATCAGTAAAAGGGAGTCAAATTCACGTTTGTTGCCTATTCTTTTCATATATGTATTCAAGTAAATTCTTTTTTGTAAATTTATCCCGAGTAAGATGAATCTCATACTTGCACCCGGCATGACGTTCTACATTACCCCTTAAGATATTTTAGTACACAAAAATGGGAAAATATAAAAGTAGTTGATAATAAATAATAATATTTAATATGGAAAAAATCTGCTGTCACATACGATATTCGCATACCTACGTCACAAATGGACTTTTAAAAATTAATCAAAATTATGATTAAAAGTTATAATAAAGTTATATTAAGTTATATTGTGTATTAATAATACACAATCAAATTAGGTAGGTACTAGCATAAAAATACAACAAAAGCTTATCGATTAAGATACTATCTGATATGACGTCACACCTTTGACTGTATTCGCTGTCAATTATGAAACCCTGAGGGACTTCGACAAGAGTACTAGACATTGTGCATCTACTGTTGTGTAAGTTTTAATAGGCTTCTTTGCATTATGGTGTTTAGTGTTTTTTTTTTTTTTTAGAAATTTATTTATTTAGTTTAAAACATTATTCTCGGTTACGTTACTCCACAGACCGTACTCGCAAGGCCCATTATCTGTAAATTTCCATTTTTTATTTTAATGTAACTATTCAAATTGACAGTGGTAGTTTCAGTAGAATAATTTATGTTTTTAGGTTAATCTGATTTGTTGTTGTTTTATCGAATAATTCTTCCAATTCTACAACAGTTACGGACCGCTCACGTACTATTGTGTTAGATGTTAGAATATATGACGTGTAGTGTATATAAATACACGGTAAATCAAATCTCCTACAGCGAGCAATTGTCGTTTAACCGTTTACGGCTAATGAGATCCGCTTCTCATTCTGTCCTCGTATTTCGCAAAACTTGTGTTCCATACAGTTGAAATTAATTTTGTGTAACAATATACCTTTCGGCATCTTCACTTCAACCGTCTTGAATAATTAATAAGTAAAACATACGTCATTACTCCGACTGTTGAACTTCTATATTATACAGAAAAGCCTGGAGAGAAGCAATTTTCGGAAATCCGTGACGAATTATGTACATTAAATATATGATGTGAATTGGCTTGTTTTCGTACTACTCATCCTTATATGCTGACAGCTGATTTACAATAAAAGTTGTATTTTTTTTCATGCATCATTATGCATTTTTACTTAATAATGTATTATTTACATAATCATATTGGGCACAATGCGAACTCGGTCAAGCAAATACATTACAATTCCACGATGATTAGTATGAACCGCTACTAGTATGTGATTGTGTTCGAAATGTGTACAACATAAAACATTGTTGAACCATATTTGGAAACGTTTCTACTTATATAGATGCGGCTTGCTTTGGTTTTGTTGGCGTCGACATAATGCATTATTTGTGACTGTCTGTTTGAATATTAATGCATAGAGGACTATTTAAAACTATTTTTTTGGAGTAATGAACGACCCCCTCTAGTTGAAACCGTATAGAACTCTACATATATAAACAGGAATTTCATATAGCCCTTAGCTATTGAGTAGATAATGCTAAAAATAATTAACAGTAGGTATAGTTGTAATGCGGGAAGCTAAAAGTGATCTCTTATCGGCATTTCCAAAAATTGAGTTAGTGCTATTTCCGGAATTTTGATTGATTTTTGAAGAATTTGAACCGTGGTACATATTTGTAGCTAAGACAATGACTAAGTTGTTGCTCATAAAAATTAGCGACTTTTTAGTCCAAGATTTTTCCTGTTTTCCCAAGATCGATTTATTCTAACTCAAGCTATTATTCGGTTCATTTTGATGTTTTGACCTATATATCCTAATCCTAGAGACTCTAAGGTATAATGATTGGTACTTGGTATCAGATAGATTTTTTAAAAAATAGGCGTTTTGTCTAATAACCTTTTTAATTTGTAAAATTAATGATGTTCTTCTGTTGAACTGTTAATGTACTTCAAGCAAATTAAAAAAAAAATCAAATAAACTATGTAGATTGTAGTTACCGTATTTTACTAATTTTTTTTAAATTTAAGAGTTTATTAAAAAACACTTATATTCCGTTGACGTTATATTCAATAGTTTTGCTTACAAAAAGTTCAACGAGCGTATAGAACTCAATATAGGGTTTTTGAATATGATTGTGGTGGTTTAGGGTTCAAATGAAATGCGAACGACACCAGCGAATAAATAAAAGTAGTATGAATTTTTGTAGTTATTTCACGTCGCATTTTCTCTTCGTATGCAAAAATGTATACACGTAACCACTGCGTTGAGAGTTCGGGAAAGAAAAAAAATCGAGGTTATTGCCACTAACGTAAAACTGGAGAAAAAGTCCCCAATATCAGTAAATTTGTTTTGTTAAGTTATAATAATACTAAAAGTAAAAAAAAAGGGATCGAAACCCAACTTATATTATATCTTGAAGGGTAGTCGAAATTGTATATTTATATTATGTGACGGGAAGGGCGGTGGTAGGTTATTTTTTTTAGACGAAGCTCAATAAAAATACTAAAAAAACCGTCTTAGTGCTTCTCGATGTGCGGAGTCAGACGTGGAGGTGTGGAGTCAACGGCAACGGCGGCTAGAGACGATCATGATATTATTGTAACCCCGCAGCAGTGGCGCCACTTACCGCCCGACGTCGTCTGCTGTGTACGGCGACGGGGTCTCGTCGATGGTAATTTCTGAACTGCTGCAGTGGGCAGTGGCGGCAGCAGAAACGTCGCAGTCGTCGGTTGCTGCACAGCGAACCGCGTGTCATAATAATCATATTGTAACAACAACAATAACAAAACAATATGAATTCTAAACAATCAGATATAATACAGTACACTATTAGAGTCAGAATCATGATAAATATGTATAGTATACTATGGATACTAGTTTCGTTTAATATTATGTATGCGTTTTTCGCGATTTATTACGTTATATGGATAGATAGAAGATATATATCATGTTGTAAGTAATGTCATCTACAACGAGTATTGGCCGACTGTAAGTAAACCGTGCATCGTCGGTCTGCGACATGCGTTTGTTGCTCCAGCTATTTACTTTCTTTTACCCGCTTTATCGACTTTTGGTCCCCGATCGGGGTCGATGGTAGGAACATGATTTAGTGCGTTATACACGTCAAGTCATACATAAGTGTACACACTATATGTCTATTATATTATATATATATATATTAATGTATAATATGCACGTCTAGCATCGCCGTATAGTGTTTACTGTTTGTAAGACGGGTGACGCCTGTCCGAGCCGTTGTCTCATCTCGGCTGCCGCCTGTCGGTCGTCCTCTGCGGCGGCGTCCGTCCGGATCATTTGCCCCTTGACGGCGACCATCTGAACATTTATAGATACAGATAACAATAACGATGCTCTCCGGAAACAGCGACGCTAAGCATCTATATCCGTTGCAATGGCTTGTATTAGTTGGCATTATAGATTTTGTCGTTGGTCGATATCTACAACAAATGACTTTCCACAAGCGCATTTAGGTGAACATTTATTTGTACACGCTTTGATCTCTTAGCTTGGGCACTACAATAATTAAATAGCATTATTGTTTTTTAATTTCATTTTTTGATTTTTTTAAATTATTTTATTTTTTACGTATTGTATAATGTGTGTATATTTTCCTTATTTCATTGTCCTGTTGCGATTCCAAGAGAAAGGAATGCCGATTATTTTTTTTTTCAAATAGGTTGTATTTTTAATTTAATTATGATTACGTACGTTAACACTTGTTTAAAATAAACAATATTATATATACATTAAAAAGTTATTAATGTTTCTGTAGACTACCTTGAAAACCGGGGATAAGTGACTTGTCCTTATGTTAAAATCCGAACGGAAAACACTAAATTATATTTAGTCAATTTTATCATAGCGTAGTACTTATATTTTTTAGGACATGTGTTTTTTAGACAAGTTATTTTTACGAATCAAAAATAATAATCTTATTGTAATTTCTACTTGTTTATTTACTAATGGTATTAATGTAGCAAATAATATATTATCTACTCTTATAAATATTTAAAAACAATATTTTTAAAAAGTTTAATTTTTTACTTGAATAACATTAAACTTACCGGTTTTCTTTATTATTATCTAATAAATTATAAAACTTATTTTTGTAATCTAGGTTTAAAAATTGCAATTTGCGCTAACGTTAAACTTTATAATAATAGGTTAGTACACAACAATAGTGATTTTTAATAAAATACTTGATGGGGAAAAATATAAAAAACTTCGTATTAATAGATGGATGATGGATGATAATTCTGAAAGGTGAACGATTTTCGTCATTCTTTTCCCGGTCACACGTTTAATCTATATGCATGAAAACAGGAAAAAAATTGAACGTCTGATACACAGACGTCGGCTGTCGTCTGCCCTCGACGTGGACGTGACTGGAGTCCTAATGTCCGTCGTTGTTACTCATTCTTCGGGATGTTTGACACGTTGTGCCGTGGGCACGGTGCATTGCACATTTATGTTCTGTATTATGTGAGATATTTTTACAATAGAAGTGTAATAAAATTACCAAAATATAACCTAACCTAATGCTCCACACATATAAATGTTACACGTCTGTGTCTTTTAAACATTGCTGCTGCAATCCATTTGCCGATTAGATCGACAACACTTCAGATACAACCTTTCATCTTTTTAGCTTGCGTATATTTGTGAATATACTAAATGTCTTTACAACGTTACCGTGCTCCTAATTTTACTTCACTTATACATCATGACCTTAGTGTGTAAGAACTAAGACGTGTAGGTACCTATATAAAATAGAATATCATTATTCGTAATTATTTATTTAGATATTGTTATTCTATATCGTATAGAAATCATTAATCTTTATATCTGACTAAATGCCAGTACCATAGATTTTCATTGCGCCACTTATACTGTTAATAAATGCGTACTGCGTAGTACGTATTTGTGTGCTTTTTCAACTCAATTAATCATGTAACACATCACTTGTGATTGGTCGTTATCGATAACAGAAATGTCATTGAAGGAAAGCAGTCACCCCTCCGTGAGATTCTTCAATACAAACGTGGAAAAATGAATACTAGCTGATCGCAAACAGTGAAGAAATTAATTCATAAATATTTTATATTAGCAGTTGGTATAATAATGATGTAGTCTCTTAGCACTATGGGACTATTGAATTAAAGTATAGTTTTTGAAATGTTCGTCTTTTAGCCATAACTATATACAACGTTATAGTGTTTTATTAGGATATGGAAAAGTATGTCTTTGAAAGCGGTGAAGCTTAAGTAAAACGTACGAAACGACCTCACGGTAATGTCTTTGAGTTGCCTGAAGAATAATACGTTTATATTTTTCCCTGTTCTATTTTATATCCAAACAATGTACATGTATTTTAATAATGTAACGTCGAACTTT
This sequence comes from Adelges cooleyi, assembly GCF_023614345.1. Lineage (NCBI taxonomy): Eukaryota > Metazoa > Arthropoda > Insecta > Hemiptera > Adelgidae > Adelges > Adelges cooleyi. The sequence continues at coordinate 5,686,943 of NW_026095751.1, forward strand.
TTTATAAATAATTTCACGTGTACAATGCTATGACGTGAGCGAGAGTGACTTCCTTAACATGTACAACGTTATTGGCCTAATCACGATTTTTTGCACAAAGTAATTTATATTGTTTCTTAGTATTTGCAAAATATTGTCTGTCGATCGTACGCCATTATATTTTACTATTGTAAAGGTCCTACCTTAAATCGTGTTCAGAAACTTTGTTATATACTACGATCAAACTGTTGTAAGTGTTCCGTTTCTGAAAAATGATCAGAAAATGTATTACATGGTTGTTTTTTAATATACTTAGCTATTTAGAGATGGGAGTTATTTCTCTACAAGAGAGATTTTGTTAACTACCAGCACTTACCGAAAGGATCAAATATTCAGAAAACTGACGCTATAAAAAGTATAAAACATTAATGGTTTGAAGAAAATTGAATAATACTGTATAATTTTATGTTACCCGTCATTTGTTCTCAATTGCCCAATTATGCGGTCATTATTCCTAATGGGCGTATGATTAAATGACACTACTAAAATGATAAAGAAAGGATTTTTTTTTACAAAATACTTGTATCTTGTTTTATTTAATTCGTGTAATTTAATCAAAACTGCTTTAGTTATTTATATTCAACAATACAGAGCCATGATACTATGTCATTAAATTCCATGGCAAATAAAATATGTTAAATCATAACTAATGTCAATTATCCGTTTTAACAAATTATATTATACTGTCAACACTGCATTTAAAAAAAAATTACTCATTTTGATTTAATATGAATAAAATAACCATTTTTTTATCAGTTCAGAGTTCTATTTCGACTTACCAAACTAACTGAAGAATTAATGTTTGAAATGTTAAACATTTAATGTCAATATTATTTTAATTGTTTACATTTAATTTCAAAACTAGGTTAAACCAACCGTTATATTGGCAAAGACATTCCTTAACTTGACGTCCTTTTGTTTTGCGCTAACTTCAACAAACGCGTTTGTCCTTCATTTAAGAGGATGTGCTCGTATACCTACTTGACATCAAACGGATTGTAAATAGTTAACACTTATGAACGTATTATATGACACGATTAACTTCTGATGTTTGAAAACTCTTACAAAGTGTTCGCTTTACTATGATACTTTAATAATTGATATTTTATTTTAACGCTGGTGTCAAGACAAACACGTTTTTAAATTCGTATTTTTTTAAAAAAAAATTTTAATTTTGAAAGCTGAAAAGTACATTATATTTTATTTATAATGTAATATGTTTATTATTCCTTGCGCCGGTTTGACCGAGATATTCGCATACGGCCAGGAATTTGCGATACGCGTTCTATCGATTACATGGGTCGCACGGCATATATACACTTGTGCGGGTAGTTCGTGCTGAATTACATCTCTTGAGATTACAGACGGCGAATTTGCTTTCCTGGCTAAACACGGCCTTCGGAGAGGTAAGCAAATACAGTTAGCGCAGTTTCGAATGAGAAAATGGCCAGCCAAATTTGTAATCAATTTGAACTAAATAAAAAATAGATAGCATTTTTTTTTTACTCGAGCGCGACGCTTGACGGATTTGACGAAATCTAGCTATAGTGATCAAAGAAAATCTAGGAGACGTTCCAGAATCCTATAAATATCTGTTTTATACCTTATACCTTATGGTTTATGTATGTTTAATAAACATTAAACACAGGGATTTACAATAATTGTATAACATTTTTACAATGGATAGAGAAGAACTATCTATGACGTTGCGTTTTTAATTTTTTTATAGCTTATACACAATCAAAATTATTCATTTGTAAAGATTTATTATTTTTCATTTGTTTAAAATGAAAAATGTTAAGTATAGAATTTGTCAACAACATAATAACTTATTTATAAGGTAAAGATATATGATGTTTTCCATTAAGTATTACAGCTATGCTCGTCTCGACTCCCGGAAAGGCTAATTTTTTCGATTAGAATACTATTATGTAAATGTACACAACAACGACGAATTACACGAATGATTTATATTGATTATTGTTATTTTTATTATTTTAGGTCGTCAAACAAAATATTAACTTTGATAACACATTGACCGATATGGGGAAACAATTTTTGCGACTAGTCTTCGGAAATATCATGGTAAATGATGTTATTTTCCTACTTGCACTTCGGTTTTTATTTTTATTTTTGGTTTTACTCGTTTTGCATTAAATCATGTGTGTATCGCGTTGGTATACGAGCAGAAAAGGAAAAAGAGCATACAATCAATTACGGCGCAGTTTTTAACGCGTTGAGTGCTATTAAAAATGTAATTATTCCGCAATAAACCCTTTGATGAATACAATTACATCCGCGTGTAAAGTGTATCACTGGAATTATAAAATAACGTCTCTTTTCCTTTTTGTTTGATCGCACGCACATAGCATGAAAATTCATGTACTTATTTAATTCCATAGGTAATGAATTAATAATGTAACACTTTAATTGCCCGGTTTCGAATGACACAATCCGAATGAATGAAATTCTATACCAGTCTTATGCTCAGTATTTTAATAGTTCCATTTATTTTTGAAAACCGTCATGAGAATAATATGACCCTATACATTTCAGCTGCGAATTAATTATAAAATTTAATTGTATTTTATAAAAATACATTCTTAAAAGTTCTTAAGTAAAACGATACTCGTAACTTTCAACCTTACATTTGATGACATATAGTTATAGTTTAATATATAGTATAGTAAATTACCTACTGTTTGTTTCAGCTGTATTATAGTCAAGTTTTTTTGTCAAAAAAAAATTAACTATTAAGAACTTCTGTTTTCTATAAAATTTACGCGGACGCATTTAGTCCGTAGACAACGTTGAGTAGACAGTTACACTAGTTGTAGAGTTATTTGAACTTAGATTTGTTTGACTATTTTTTTATTATTTATTAATTGCAATTGTGTATAAAACTATGACACCGGATTTGTATTTAAATTACAACGACTCATTTCTCAGGTGCTCAATGATTATATTTGCTCAGTCTGTACCTGTAAGTCGCAACTAATAGATAATTCATCACTGTACTAGGTCTGCTAATATATGTAAAACGAGATGCAGTTATGATAATTTTATTAACTTAAAAAACTTAACTGTTAAAATTAGAGAGGAATTTTATTGATTTTTTTTTACATTAATACTTTTAATTATCTCGATAGATAAGGAGTTTATGTAAATAAAAATAAATCTACATTTTATGGAGTATTTGTATTGTTGCTCTTTTTAAATTCAGTTTTTTTTTTCGTTTCATAATTTCTAATCTTTGTGAAACGGAATAGCAATTATAATTTTCTCGCATTTAATATAGTTTGACAAGTATACGATGTATACAAGGGTCTACAGTTGACACATTAATACACTATAGCGCGGAGTACTGACGCTGTATTCGTTTGTATTTCTGAATTACAAAATGAAAAACAACCCTACTAAATATAATTACCACTTCAGCATCTGACAAAAAAAAAATACGATTTATCGTTATGCGTTCTTTTCATAAATAACATTATTTGAATTCTTATAATTTGTATCATAACAAGCGTCGTTTTTATTATGTTTTACCTTGCTGAGAGTTAAAATTAATGGCATCTTAAAATATGTATTTATGTTGCCCCTCTCGTCCCTTGTATACCTACCCTCGGTGTCCTAATAAGAACTCGACTTTTAGCAGAACTGCCGGTCGATAAGTATTTTTGTATAAAACAGTGGTGTACGCAGGGGTAGCTAAAGGGGCTAAAATTCGCCCCATTGCCTGTGTTCGTTATGCTGTGTGTTAATTAATTAGAAAGTGGGTAGTTTTAATTTAAGGTATATTGTAAATATTTTAGTGCTGTTTGTTTTTAAAATCATATCTCTTTACTGACGTGGTTTATATTTTTAGATTACTTATTAAAATGGAACCGGCTGTAACTATACTTTAAAATGGAAATAACTCTACAATTATTTACTTAAAACTGATTTTCGACTATGCAACAATAAAAAATGTTTTGTTACTGTTCAAATGTGTCCTGTTAATGAAAATAAGATAGAGGCTTATTCGGACTTAAGATGGCCCCTCTTTTCTCATTACAAAATTCTACTTTGGTGTCGTATATTTTTTATTAAAAAATGATTGGACATCTATACAGGCTTACTTGGCCAGGACTTCCAAGGTGTATGCGTGTGTACGCTTGGCTCGTTCAATAGACCCAACCGTCCGCCCACTTAGTGGCGGCTGTATATGACATCCGCACGTAGGCGGTGCGCGTGTTATTGGACTGTATCGCCACTCGTACAGTCGCGTCTCCTTGACTTAATTATCTATTAAGGTACGGCAAACGTCATGACGTATTACGTTATTAGATTTCTATTGACGGTTGAAACTACGCGCACGCATACCTATGTCATTTCTGTTATTGTTATTATTATTATAATATATACTCTTATACTATTGATTCTTGTTGAGCGCCCGTTTCCGGTGCGTCCACTCAAAAACACCATGCTTTGGGTAGTATAAACGGCGTAATTATTTTACACGCCGCACCGGCCGACCGGGGGTCACGCGGGCGGTGAAAAGTGTCGCGATATACGTGTGAAATACGTTTGGTGGCCAAATGGGAGAGGTAAAAGGGAAGTAGGGTAGTTTAAAGAGGAGAAGAGAAGGACGAGGACGAGGTCGCGGCGGCCGTCGATGGCTGGCAGGCACGCAGGCATGCAGTAGCAATGGCATACGCCTAGACCAACAGCCGTGTCGACGGTGGCGTAGGAAGCGTGCGGCTACGTCGCCGTATAAAAATCAATACCTCGGACGACGTCTGCGGCGAAGGGGTAGTGCGTGTATTTTCCACACGGGCGGGCGTCCACAGCGTAACGCCGCCGCCCGTCGAGCTAGCGAACTAAAGTCCCGAGGCGGGAGAACCTTCCTCCCGTTTTTACAGCTACCGATTTCACACATATATATTTTCATAATCAACAACAACATCCTTCGCTTTTACTTTTGTCCACCCCTTTCTCTCTCTCTCGCTAGCTATACAGCTTGCACAGCCCCTTCGGCCGTTTAACGTGCGATGTGCCCCTTCTCCCCCCCCCCTCATGTCGCCGCTTTTATCCACTTACATATATGTACTCAAAGTTACCCGGTTGCGTTTTTATGTAATTATAATACGTATAAGTGGGTCGTTAAAAAAAAAAATTACTTATTAAATTTTATTATGATACGGCTTAAAAAATCTAGATTTACAATTACTAGAAGATAAATATTACTACTTTCAAGTTAAAAAAAAGTTCAATGTTAACGAATCATTATCTCAAAAAATATGTTTAAAAATAATACCGAACGAAAATTCGAAAAATTCTAATCATCTCTAATAGCGTTGGAAAGTTGGGAAGGTATTGGAGATTTTCTTTAGATTCCCGTCATCTAATAAGAAGCCATTAGTAATACCCGTCAAATGTATCATGGTTGGATACGTATGTACACACATATGTACCAAGTATGAACATTTGGCATACATCTTACTGACTCCTTATTGATTTTTTCATTCGGGTTTGCCTTTTTAATAACTTTTCAATGTATTTTTTAGTCTAGATAAATGATATCTAAAAATTATGAATAAAATGAGTACCGAATTATAAAGATGTGGCTAGAATAACCTTTACTTTTTGTGTTTTACCTTTCGCGTTGTTGTGTAATTACCACTTTGTTTAAATCCACGTTTTTTAATTAGAGTACGGACAGTCTAATAATGTCTAATCCCGAATCGTTAGCCAGAAACTCATACAACAACTATTAAGGCTTATTTTAATATGGTCTGATTTTTGTTTCAGGAGAACTCAAAGCCGAATGACGTTGGAAAATTTGGAGAAAAGAAAAGATGGATTCATGATCCAAACAGTAAGTACAAGTTAATTTTACTTCTGATTTTATAATTTACAAACCAATAAGCCCATTAAATACTAAACTAAATATAATTAGTGGGATTATTACAGACGTCATTATGATTTTGGGGGAAAATTATAATTCATTATAATAGTTGTAAAATTATATTACATAGTGGATAATTATGTTATGGTTATGAACGCATAACTAAAGACAATTGTTTTTTGTTAATTTGTTATTTATTATCTTATTGTCCAGTGCCACTATATTTAAAAATTTATTATGCATTTGTTAATTGTTAATTTCAAATTTGCAACTAAATTTTAATTAATTTGTAAAATATTTTTAACTAGTTTTATAACGGACATTTATATTAATAATGAATAGTATCATATAGATTGGGTGTAGTATAGATGGACTACCCCTGTGTATGGATATTTTTTAAAATCTCATAATAGTTATAATTTAGTCAAATCCAGAAATGCAGGTAAAATAATGTTGATGGTTATTACATTAACGTTTTTAATACTTGTTTATTTATTCTATGATTGTACTAATAATCGTTTAGACTTATATGATAGGTACTTATTATTGTTTTTAAGATGACATCGTGCGATGCTTTGATTTTCCTACATTTCTTTCGAATTTGAATATCTATAATATTAGTGTCACCATAAAAAAAATAGGCATAAGCTTTAAAATATATCAAAAATAAAATGAGCAACCTACTGTACCTATGACCATAAACTGACAAGTTTATTACATAAAAATGGCTTTATGGTTTTGTTTAAATACTCTCGAAAATACATTTCACAGGATGTAACGCATGTTAAGCAGCAAGTATGAAAGCTAGATAAACGATAAACGGTTTGTTTAAACATTTTTATGAACAGCGGCATAAAAAAAACATTTTTGATTTTATAATTTATCAACATATGTAAGTGGGTTTAAAGAAATAAAAACTTAAAATGTTTAAAATGAAATATTATACATTTCGAAACTAATGCCTGTTTTGTAGTTTTTAACTATATACATTCATACGTTTTAAAATTTACATTTAAATAGAATTCTTTGTTCATATATATACGTATACAAAAATGATCTCTAGAGTGTCATAAATTTTATTTTTTATATCACGGCCAGCAGGTACATAAATACATAATAGGGTGAATGTAACTTTCCTTTTCCGTGCCAATGAATTTGAAACGGCGTTTCTTGGGATTTAAATATTAATTGTAAGTCTTTTTAAAAGTCTTCAAGTTATTGAATTTGTATGTATACGGCTTAGGGCGTGGCATATTATCGGGACGAAGTCGTTTTTATTTTATTTATATAAAAAAATGGGTGCGGTTCTAATATGTCTTCCAATTTTGACAGGTTAAATATTAAACAAAGAGTATATTATTATATGTTCCCAAAACACGGCTTGTACTTTGGCTGTCTAGTATCGACCAAATAAAATGTGTTTGATTACTTTGTCCGAGATACAATATATACATATGCCATATTATGGTTGAATGATTGTGTATCAACATCCGCTCCTTAGTTTCCAATTAGGAAATGTAAATATTCGACCCCCGTTGTTTAACAACTTAAACGACACCAGGGATTAAATGTACATTAGGTAAACAGTCGACCGTATTAATTTATTGGTATAATTGGTCTTACCGATAGAGCCTGTAGTTGTGTATATTATGATAAAATAATAAAACCATACATATAATGATTAACAGGTGTAAGAAAATCAAAAACATTACTACTTGTTAAAAGCTTAAAAAAAAACTTTTTTTCATGATTATAGCATTTTGGTTTTAAAATGCAAATTTAATTTGCACTAATTAATTTGCTTACACTAATATTTTACACAAGTAAATTAGCATGTATCTTAAATTAGTTCATAATTAAAATAATGCAACTTAAATATATTAATCATTAGTTATATTAAATAACTTGCATACTCATTAAATTAATAGATTTTTTTTCTTGGAAAACTATCCGCCCCTTTTGTCTGTACTCTGTAGGTACTTTATTGAAAACTGTTTTTATAATGATGTGGTTTTTTTTTGCGACGCTAAACACAGTAAGCTTTTTTACCTCTGGACCAATTTACTGGGAATTGGGATAGCACGTCTGTACATGCAAAATCGTATGCGATTGGTAGTTTGGTAGGTCAAAAGTTGAAAAGTAAATTCCTTCGCCCGGGAAAACCGTAAAAAATTGCCTGTTTTTTAACTTTCACAAATTTAACATACTTTAGCCTATAGCATAAGGTATAGAACTTGGCGAAAAATGGTCGGATTCAGTCAATTATTATTCGCCTCAAATGAAAGAAAAACTTTCAAATAAAAGGAAAATACTAGAAATAGTGCCATCAACAGAGGCATGTGAACTGTAAAGTTTAATAGTGTGGACTAATACAGAGAGATAACCACATTTGCAGCTTTTTTCTGAGGGTTGCTTCCGCGATGGAACCAACGAATATTATCCGTTTCGAATTGTTTTTACTCCTGTTTATCAAGTATACTATTTAGGTGTAAAGTTTATTGGGGTTCTAAGTTCTATATATATAGGAATAGAAATTAGTTTTTGTTTAAGTACCTACTGGGTACAGTGAATATTGCGGTAAAGAGATAATATCCTGGAGCCCGTTCGATTTAGTGTGACGCACTAATTTACAGTTAACCAAGAGTTTATTTACTGCTTCAAACGCATTGAAACATATAAGCGTTTGTATTGATTTGGCAAAGACCCAGCAAATTTTAATTGGGCAAATATCTAGGGACAAAAGTAGGCAATATAACGTTACCATCGCATAAATAGGGTTTTTTAATATTTATTAACCGCATACTATTAAATACAATACAGGTAGGTACATCCCAAAACTACTGTTGAAGTGCTTAACTAAGACATACGCATTGTTTTTGTTCAGTTGAAATTTAACTTATTATCTTACAATTGTTTTGGTTAAAGTTCGAAATTGAGTTACCGACCGCGCCTATATAAAATAACATTTCTTTCCAAAAAATAGATTTTAACCTCGAGATCATTGCATTCCGTGTAATCGAGCTACCATACACAATTGAGATATATATTACATAAATGCTAATTATTTAAAAAAAAAAACCCTTTTCTTGTCGGAAGTTTTTAGAATAACACATTCTTAGTCTCTTCTACTCAAATGGTATGTGAAAGAAGTTGTCCATTATCATTTATCACTAATTCAGATTATCGTTTATGTTGACTCGTTTTCATTGATTTTTATCCTCCATAGCCTAAATCAGTATTATAGTTTTACTCAATGATCTTGGATGTTTGTTTTAGCTATGGCCTTTGTTTAAGTTAAAGGCGGCTACATCTTTGTCGTCTGCAAAAGTAGTTGAGCTTGTGTTATTGGTTTGAGAAAATGTCAGCAGTATAAATATTATATATTGTTAGTGCAAGAATGCTACCTTGTGCAAACCATAAATGTATGGTGAGTGAGAAACGATATAATAATGAGATATGGAGGAGAAGATAATAAACGAATTTTGTACATAAGGCCTCCGTGCCAGATCCGATCCCGATCAAAGGATGCTGTGAAGAAATGTACTTGTTCAAGAGATGAGTTAATTTTATAGAATATGTATTTGGTGGTAAGAAGAATATTTGGTTCTAAATCTAAATGTGACATTTGGGACAATATTTTTGTCACGAATAATTTTTAATTGAATAGATTGGTTTAAGTAAAATGTTTTCAAGAATTTTTTAAAAAGTTAGTAAAAAATTATTATTGGTCTGAAGAAGACTAGACGGAAAGTGGGCTGGTTTTCGTGGCTTCTGAAGAAGTATTGTTTTATATAATAACATAATAAAAAAAGAATGTCTCCATGAAACTGAAATCTCAGTGTTTTAAATTACAAAATGGTTGTATATTTTTCGTATAAATGTGTAATAATAGCTATCTAAAATATTCCAGTAGCTAATTCTAGTTGGTTAAGTGTATGTTGGATGTATGGTATACACTGGTTATATGTATATTTTTCCAATACTCTATTTTCCACGTGGTAAACGATTTTTCTTTTTTGAAATCATAATGTTAAAAATTAACTTTTTTTTAGGTGACCTTTGCACGCCTTTGCGTTGCAAGAAAAAAGAACTATGTTTGCTAGAGGATACTTACACGGCGGTGTGCGTTAGTAAAAAAGAAATCCACAAGAATGGCGATGTAGTTATCAGCCGAGAGAAATACATGGCCGAGAAAGCAGCCAGGAAAAAGGCTTTGGAAGAAGCTTTAGCCGAAGACGAAGAAGAGGACGACGACGATGATAATTACGAAGACGAAGACGTCGACGATGACATTTTCTACGATAGTGGAATCAGCAGTTTATCATCCATTAACAAGTAAAACTAATTTAAAATTTATCTTATATTGTGTCATTTTTAATATATTGGTAATTTTATAATTGAAAAGGATTCGATAACATTTTAATTTGATTTTCTGATTTCCCGCTTAAATCGTTATAATAACATAATATAAATATATTATGCTATTAAGATAATTGTTATTTATTATAATCAATAATAATTTTTATCAGTGGTAACGTATTATTATATGTTTTAATTGAATATTTCGAAGAGGAAACAAACAAAAAACACTTCATTATAATTGTCTGACGTTTGTAGAATTTAAAGAGGATCTGACACGTCAGTTTTTATAAGGAGTTCCGTGTAGACTATTAATTGTCAAATATAAGTAAAAATTCACTATTTCTATCTTGACGAAACGCAACGTATATCTTTATGTAAGCATATATTATGAAAAATCTGTAAATTATTATAATACACAAACCGATAACGTACCTAGTGACCTTAAATGGATACCCGTTAAATAGATGGGTAAATAAAAACGTTGAATTCATGAATGTTGATATAGTGGGATGCATGAGGTAAAAAGTAAAACATATTATATGCGTGTATAACACATCCCACCGGTGATTGTAAATTTAAATAATATTAACTTTCTCGTACCTATGGGAATTATGACGACAAGTAATGGTCGAATTGTTTGAAGAATTTTAATTCAATGTTATCCGCTTTTCTATGGATGGGAATTTAAGTATTAGTCTTTATCAATCATTTTAGAGTAGGTACCCAACTATTAAGGAGTGTTTTTTTCCGTCCAATTATTACCATAGAATGTTTTTAAATTAGTTATTGTTGTTTTTTGTACAAATCAAATGTTTCATCAAACATGCGAGAGAGAGCGAGAGAGAGACTTTTGTTTTAAACAGTTTTTACCAAATAATGTAACATTTCAATAAAGATGTTTTTAAATATTAAGAAATTGCGCAAGAATAATTTTAATATTTGTGAAAAATATGGTAATTTGTTATGCAATGTTAAAATCAAGTTGATGTACCTTATGGTCTATTTCGTTTTCTACTTTACACGTGAGATTTATTAGCCATCGTAGTTTGCAAACTCTTTAAACAAAACATGTCCTATAATTGTATCCTTTTACCCAAGTAGTCACTTTTCCGTCTTCATCTAAATTATATCACATATTATTTTCTATTATTTAACTCTATATGTATATTATCTTCAAATTGATCGTTTACACTTAACGGTGTCGCATCTTTATCTTTTCTCCGCATAATATGACATTATAAAACCGTCTTAACGGGTTTTTTTCCTTATCAGCCATAAAGGTCATTAGGCATGCCCCTGTATAACTATCGTTTAAGTATACAAAATCTGTTAAAACAATCTTAATTCTCATATTATATTTTAGCTGCGTAACGCTAATACATATTTTTTTTAGTAACGGAACATAGTAATTTATTTTATACTTCTAATACTAGTATAATATTTTGTATGGTTTTTACGAAGAAACTATAATAATTATTAAATACAATTATTTCTAAACTGAATTGTACGGCTTTCTTCAGGAACACTACCACAGTAATCAACAAAGAAATTTAAGAAATGGCTCGTGTTGATTTTTAAGTAGTATCGTACAATTAAAAATTGTACATATTGAATACGCGTATAAACTTTAAAGCTATTGTATCATTGTCTCTCTAAATAAAAAACGGCTGCCATACAATACCATGCTGAACAATGAAGCGCAATGAGAGTTTTATTGAGTGTAACCAAATTAAATAATTTACAGCAGGTGCAACCCGTGTCCTGTAATGAAACCGACATTCCTGTGCGGCTCCGATAATCGTACATACAGCTCATTGTGTCGCTTGGACTATCACAATTGCCTTCACACCACCAACATCAAAGTGAACTGCAAAGGATTCTGCCCGTGTAAAGGTACTAACATTTATAGTGGTGGTTTAATCTCGACCGACGACTGGACAACACGATATTATGTTAGCTGCTGCTGCTATGTACATATTTTATAATACATCTAGTTTTGACACTTGTTGTAGATCAAGAAGACGTCGAGCGAAAGAAGCAAAAACAAGCGGAGAGAATGACAAGCTTTATGAACAAGTACAAAGCGACTTTGGAAAGTGAAAAAATGAAAACCAGTACTGCGTCTCCGGTGTCGAAATACGCAGAAAAGTACATTTTCGCTCCCGAAGACTTCAAATACGAAAACAAACATTATAAATACATAAAGTACATCAAAAACGACAACCAAATAGCCAACAAGAAGGTATGACCGTATTTAAGGGGTACACATTTTTGCCTATAATACGTGCAAACATTCAAAAGTCTATAGTTTAACTTTATTTTTATTACGGAAACACTAAAAACACGATTACAAACACATATTTCTTATTCAAATGTAATACGTGTTAACATTTGATTGTCGCAATTTTTATTGATGTTTAATTTTTTGCCAGGTGGTAAACGCCTAGCGTTAGGCGATTTAATAGTTTTTACTATCCGCAGATTCGCGTCAAAGAGTTTTATTGAAAGCGACGATTTTATGAGACCTGTAAAGTGCCCGACGCCACATTGCTTTGCCCTCCTGCCATCACTATGCTGATTATAATTATTTAACGTGGCTTTTAAATTTGTTTTTTAGAATTCTGAGTTACGGGCCAAGAAAGACAAACGCCACGAGACAATGGACAACGAAGTGATCTCGACTAATGAAATATCTCATCCGTCTTGGAACAAAGATTGTCCGCCATCTGCTTTACAATCGATGGGCGACCGTTTGTTGGATTGGTTTTCCGTGATTATGGCCGACGCCAAGCGTAGGCGTACAAAGAATAAGGGAAAAGGTGAGTAGTAGAATTTATTAGGTATCTTACTCGAAGGAAAATGTATTTAATTCTGGTATTTATATAAATGTTCTAGCCGTTAAGTTCATTAACGGATGCAAGTGGGAAGTTCGCTGGATGTACCAGCACCTGGATTTGGACTCGGACGGTAAGCTTTCATTGCAAGAGCTCTACGATTTGGAACACGACAAGAACGAAATGTGCATTAAACCGTTCCTAGACACATGCGACACCGATGGGTACGTTATATGTAAATTCAATCTCCAATGAAATAGCAATATTATAACTTATTTTAGAAAAATCATTACAAATTAAGTTGTATTATTATTGTTATGATTTTGTATTGATTAATAATAACATGCTTAAATTTAAAATATTATTTTTACAGAGACATTTTTGTGAGCCCGTATGAATGGTGTCGCTGTTTCGATAAAACTGATCGGCCATGCACAGCTATCAAACGAAGGATTTCTCCAAATGCTTTAGGTAACTTATTAAAAGAAAAACACCAAACTCTAAAAAGAAGAATGTTTTCACGATATTTTTAAAACATTCATTTAATACTTGCTGTTTAGGATTATTCTCAATATTTTTCAAACTGTTTCTATACCATTTTATTTTAAAACATTTAAATTTTAACAAATTATTTTCTTGATTAACAAGTAACAAAAACGTTTAAAAAATATACCTTTTGCAAGCAAAAAGCTTTCATCAAAACGTTAATGAATTTACAATAACATAACAAAACGTTTTTCTGATGTTTAAAAAGATGTCTTTGCTACTTGGAAAACTTTAAATATTAATTGGAATCTTGCTTATTACTGCTTCTGTTACCTTTTAATTAGTTTTCTCTCGACAGTCCTCATTACACTTCTCACTAAAATATAGTCAAGTATAGTGTTTTTTTTTTGTGTTAACTACAGAAAAACAGTGTTAATGATAATTGTAGTATGTATGTAACGATATAAAAGTTGAAAAAAAGTACTAAGATATGAATATATTATAGATACTTATTTGCTTCTTTTATTATTATATTAATGTACAAATGTAATTTTTATGTAAAGTTATATCGAAAAGTTGCCGATACTCCTTAAAAAAAAGGTGGATTGACACCCTCTTAAACATTGAAAAATAAATCAAATAGGGAAAAACGGAAGATTATTTAGAAAATATAGCAATAAAAATCTGAATTCTAAATTAACAATTTCTTTGGTTTTTAGGTGTATACGTGCCCGTGTGCGATGCTGAAGGTTATTACGAGCACACTCAGTGTCACTCCTCTGTGGGCATGTGCTGGTGTGTGGACAAACACGGCGTAGAAGTACCTAACTCTCGTGTCCGAGGAAAACCCAATTGCTGTAAGTTGCATTAATTCAGACTTATTAATTATGTAAAAGTCAACCGATAAAATATTATATAGATAACTATTATTTTCAATTTACAGCAGCCTTGTGGTACGGAAAAGAAGACAACCAAAAAGACAAATCTATAGACAACGGTGTATTAGACAGTGATACGGATGTGGACGATGAGGAAGGCGATTCGGAGGTCGAAGGCAGTGCAGATCAGTCGTTAGAGTTTTGAAGACTGTCATCCCAATGGTAAAATATGGATATTATTTCTTACACTTATCAGTAAAATAAAAATTATTAAAATTATATCTACATATTATTATTAATGCATAGTTCAAATGTTTGATCGTGTATAACGTAATCAAAGGTTCTGAAATGTGTTAACAATAACACTCCTTAATCCGTTAATGTACAGTTGCAATAGGGTAGATCAGTATAGGCGTTTTTTTCGTTAAAACCTATTTTAGAAATAAATTATTATTAGTCTTCAATAATCACTCTACAAATTTATCACTAAACGAAGCATAACTATTTTTCCAGTGAGACCTTTTTTTTTTTTAAACGAAAAATTTAATTTGTTCTCTTATTATTTATGTATTATAAAAATTTGTATTAATACTAGGTGTATACGTTTTTTTGTTACAGAACAACT
This sequence comes from Adelges cooleyi, assembly GCF_023614345.1. Taxonomy (NCBI): domain Eukaryota; kingdom Metazoa; phylum Arthropoda; class Insecta; order Hemiptera; family Adelgidae; genus Adelges; species Adelges cooleyi. The sequence goes on from NW_026095751.1 coordinate 5,702,057, forward strand.
ACTGAATAGTTATATTATTTTTCCAAAGAGTGAAAAGCGAACGGAATTTTCAAAATTCGTCCAAAATTCACAACTATTGGAACCCTTATTAATTATAGTGCAATTTTTAGATACAAAGCTTTTTTGTTTAAATAACATTTATTAGAATGATAGTTTAGATTGTATGTTGTGTATGTGTTCTAAAATTAACAAAAAAAACAAAAACATCTTTTTCTCAATAGGTTTAACTATATTTGTACTAAAAGGATTTTGCATATATATATATATATACATATATCAACATTATTATTATTATTATTACTACTACTACTACTACTACTACTACTTATTACTATTATTACCCTAAAACTAAACTGAACTTGCGGTTGTGTGTATGTATTCCAATTTGTTTTATTAAAGTAATCGAAAAGAAATTAGTTGGATGACAAATTATTGAACTCTACTCCCTTTCGTGCCATTTTGTGTTTTCCGCCAAACTTCATCCTCCTATAATTGTGTTATGTACTTACTTTAAGTAGGTTATATTATTATATTTATTTTATATTCGTTTTTATACATTATATTTTATGTTTAAATTGTACAACTAAACTACTGTAGTGTATCGCACTTCTATATGTTTAATGTTTACGTATGTTCTGTAAGCAACATAATAATAGTATAAACATTAGGGATTTAATTGTTTTTTGTAGATAATATATTATTTATTAACGCACGAACGGCCAACCAAAGCACTGGATTGACTTGTAATTACATAATGGTTTCCAAATGTCAAACATGTTGGCCGTTGGTACGATCTAAACAAATATTATAAGTATAAGCTTGCACTCGTCCAGCCATGCGTTTAAGTTTTTCATAAATTATTAACGTAGTTCATTATTTATTTATTTTTTTTTATATTATTCATTATTTATTTTCCATTAGTAATTATTATAAGATCTATAATCTATAAGACATTCAATTATTTTGCCGTCCACGATTATTTTGTTACCAATACTCAATCGGATCCAGTACATTCATTTCAATCCCTCAAACTCACGTTCGCAATTAAAATAATATTAGTAGATAAGTTGTCCATTAGAAACTTTTCACTATTTATACCAAAACTATTTATACCTTATCAGTATATTGTAATATTAAATATCATTTTTTTTTTTTTGTTATACAGAAGTAGATTAATTTCTGGCATATTTAAATGACTTGTTGTTGTATAGATGTTTAGAGTTGTGTTTATTGACTTATTCTTATTTTTCCCCGCACCAGCGGGTTATAATTTTATTATTATTATGTATTATGTTTATTAGGTAATATTTTATTTATTAATGTAACTTGATAATATTATTATTATTAATTATATGAATATAAGTTAAAATTGCATATATTTTATTTGTTTTTGCCCATCTATATACAAATCTGGACATTAAATAAAAATATAATTTAATAAAACAAATATGACATATTTTATTTTTATTTTAACCAAAAAAAATTATTTAAGTACGATTTGCATTAGGTATAATACATAATATTTAACTTCAACTAAATAATTTTTTATTTAAATAAGAATGTACTTAACTTAAATATAATTTGAAGTTAAAAAGACATTGTTTTGTTTGCTACAAATTGTTTTTATAATTCAACTATGTTAGAATGCAGATCATTATTATTATAGATGCACTCTCGTTAAAAGTGCTTAATTTTGCATTAAAAGCTTACCTCTAGGCTTGTTTTACACAAAAAAAGTTAATGTTCACAAAAATGTTGAAGTCATTAAATCATTTCTGAATTCTTTTTAATTTCAAAGCATTTATGAAATTAGCTGTTTACAATTATTTTACGTTGAAACGTTTAGAAAAAACCTATAATTTGTTGTGCATTTACTGTAATTTAACGTGAGTTCAAACGACTAGATGTGTGAAAATTGTTATTAATTTGTTTTTAAGAAATTTAACGATGCAAAACTTCACCTCGTTTTAACATAAAACATAATTGTGGCAAAGAATTTTACAGTAATTAACCGTAGACTTCATGGCATTTTGTGTTGATCAAATAAACATTGTTATTTAATAGGTATATATGTATCGTGTACTAATAATAAAGAAATAGATACTTTTCCTGAAGCCTAATATTGGTTACACCGTAGATAAGTAACGATTGATAAATTAAAAAAATGCTAAATTAAATCAATTCAGTTTCAATAGCCAAGTGCGAAATATGTTTGTATTTACATAGTAAAATATATCATATAGATAGTATAAAAACGACATAAAACATACCAATATCATTTAAAATATAAAATAATCAAAACAATAAATCACTCAATCGGGCATAATTACAGTACAACATTCATCAGTGTTCTCACATGTGACTGGAAATTTCTGGTAGTCGAGTGGCCGTTTCAGTCATTTGAAGATTCTGCCGACGGACTACGACTTCAGGCTCATTAAGAGTTTTTTCGAGGGTTGTTCCAGCCCCCGGACCTTTAAAATCTACAGAAAACCAACAACAATTTATTACCGTAAAGCACGACTCAGTTTTTGGTCGACTTACTTTTTTTTAAAGACCGTGCACTTGACGGTCGTCTGTGCACCGAAGTCGACGACTTCCCACCTGCCGAATTCGACCTGCTAAAGACGGACCTTTTCATTTTAGCAGTGAACGATTCCTCCTTTGGCAACCTGTCGCTTCCGACCACAGCTGGTGCCACGTGTAAAGACGACGTGCTGGCTTCTCCTTGTCCGCGTTCGCTTTCTTTGGAAAGAGCCCTAAATAGCGGCGACCTCGAACGGCCCGGCCGCGGTCCCGGTTCTGGACTACGGGCAGAAGCTGATTGAACGACAGCTGGTTTGACTTTGTTTCGGAAAGCAACAGGTGCCGGTTCGGGTGTTTCTTCTCTTAGAGGGATGATGAAAGAAGTACTCCCCATGTCTTCAGCGGGGTTTTGTGTTTTCGATTCAAAACTATCCTAGACACACGCATTATGCGTTGTTATATACTAATGAGAATTTTTTTTTGTTTCAAACAAAGTTGAGCATTTTTCTAATGATTAAATAATACATGATTCGAATCGATGGTTATTTGTAGTTTAAGTACCTAATGTTTTAAAATGTCTGCGGTCAGTTTCTGCACTGCAAAATGTGTATATTTACATTAACCCTAAACTAAGCTATTTATCTGAATGTGATTTGACCAAAAAACATTTATAGGCACAATTTGAAACTATTAGTTGGACGTGCTAAAAATATTAACATAAATCTATTCGAATGAAATATGTAATAATATAATTATATAATATCTTTATAATTCAATTGACTAAATACTTTATTCCTTTTATTTGTTTTTATTAAATTTAGCTAAATTTTGGTTTCAAACTCTTTTTTTTTTTTTAATTATCATCTTATTCAAGCACGCGTGTAGTTAAAAAACTGGGTTATTTACCTAAGCGTTTAAGTAATTTTTTAGGTATTCGCCTACCAACTTTATTGCAATCACGAAATCAAAAAAATAAAAGACTGCTCATATAGACTACAAGTAGTTTTTATGTGAAAACTAATAGTCAGCAAATTCTCTTTACATGCTCTTGTTGAATCTGCGATCTGCCATTTATTTAATTTTTTAAAAAAAAAGTACTACAGCGCCGGAATGCTGACTGCTGGTAAAATTTGAAATCATATCAACAAAGCCAGCCACCAATTGCATAATATCATAATGTTGTTAAAAGGGTTTTGTGTAAAATGTAATAACACACAACTTACTATGACTCTGGTTATATGTCTGAAAGGATTTCGTTTAGTCGACCTCCGATGAGGAGCGTTAAACGATAGCAAATAAGAGTCGTTCGAAGTCTCTTGTTTTTTTTTCCATTCCTGTATTTTCCTATCCACGTCCGCCTTGTAATGGGCCACGTCTTGCGTCACGCGAGCGTTTAAAGCGCTGTATTGTTTAACTATTTGCGATACCAGCCAGCTTTATCGACAGAGACACACGCGTTTAACTGGGTATTAAATACACATAATATACTTTTGACGAATATCGTGGACTATTTACTTAAAACCACTATCGATGCAGGGATCGACGAAAGCGGCACTGCAATAGTGGATCGGTGCCATGTGTAGAGCAGTGCACGTTTCCACTAGAGTTGGACATTTGTTTATGTTCACCACGGCTTCCACGTTCAACCGGTCGACAATATCCAATTCGTCCAAAGCCCCGTGCTTGTCTTGTTTGTTGCCTAATCTAATCGCGGACAATATGGTGGTTTTTTTTAATGCTCCAAATTCGAGGTCGGTAAAATGCGCACTTACAGCAGCACGGGTTTTCCGGCTATTTTGTCGTGCTTCAACACATTTGTGAACACATCCCTGCACTCGTCTAGCCGCCGGTGATCCGTCGAATCCACCACGAAGACGACGCCGTGCACCTGTAAAATCACACAGATTTTGTCGTTAGATAACATAATATTATATCGTTTTATGTAAGCCCGCCATTATGTACGTCGGCAAAATATTGGTTCCATATATCACGTATCTGTTTGTGACCGCCTAGGTCGTAAATGGTAATGTCGTTGTCCCGGTGACGGAACGAGGAAGACGAAAATCCGATTGTAGGAAGAACATTTTTTTGTTTTTCTAAAACATGCAATGAGACTACATTATGAACGACATTATAAACGAACACGTATATAGTACAGTGAAGTCGGGTAACTGCAACTTTTAATTGAACTATTTGCCTATCCAATGTTGAAACGTTTTAACGTTAAATTAAAAAAAAATCTAGGCATTTTTGAGTGAAATTTTTGTAGTTGCGTTTGCCCCATACCCCAATTAATTGCAGTTACCCCATTTCACCATATTTTCTTTGAGTGTTTGAACTTTGAATAGAGAGGAATGTATTCTATTTTGGGTATCTAATAAATGTGAATGCAAATTTGAAAAATTAACCCAATTCCAAAATTGTATTCTTAAACATTAATAAATGATATACTTTCTAATAGGCACGACAATCTAGACAGTGTTCAATCTCCAATTTAGGTAAAATTATTGGATCTACTTGGCTAAATAAGTACGTTGACCACATTTAACATTTTTTTTTCTTAGGCTTTAGAACGTTTTAATTTGACATCAATCGAATAAAAGCACCATAAAATGAAAAAGCTTTATCACCAATATTATTTAAATAGAATGCAATTGAAAAAAAAATGCAAATGTATTATTTATCTCCAAATAAATATTCCAAACACTGATTTTTTGTATAGTTTATTTTAAATTTAGGCTTTACCTCGTAATATACTTTTGAGAATGCAAGTCTTTCCGGCGTTATCTAGACCGATCAGCAAAACAGTCATTTTTCTAATATAAAAAAAATATAGATACACATTTAATTATTTAAAAAAAATAGCATTATTACTTTCAAAAGAATATATTGAATATTGTCAGTAATAATTTTGCACAAATTACTTTAAGCTGGGAAGTGTTCTGTAATGTTAGTATATCTATATATGTCTAATTATACGACTAATTATGAAAAGGATCTTAAAATTAGTGTTATGATCTCTTAGAGAGTTATTTGACCTGTGATGTTGTGGGAACAAAATACTTGGGAGCATATAATGTCGATTTTAAAAAACATAACTGAAGACTTAATTATAGTATTGTGCATTGTAAAAATTGAGGTAGTATGTCGTTAAAAATAAGCGAAGTTGATAATAGGCATGTTGTGCTATCGTTAGAAGGTCATGGTGAATTGTTAATATTTGACACTTGCCAGAAATAATAATATGAAAGCCTAGGGTATTTTTGCTATTCAGTTTTTTAAATATTAGACAATAAAAATACCTATTATTTAGCATGGTTAATTTATTGAAAAAGTAAATTTTATAATTATACTGAGAGAGGTTAATAAAAAGAAAATAAGTTTTTCACAATAATAGTTATTGTGAAAGTTTACCCCTTTAAAATACTGAACATTGATTTTGTATTTTTTTAACTTATTGTTATTGATCTAGGAAAACATTTTTTTTCTTCAAAATATGTACACGTGAAAAGTCAATATCAAATCAATATAATAAAAATAAGCATTATTAGTATAGTTCTACAACCTATTTCTAATTAGTTGGATATTTTTCGAATTACCCGTACTTTTTAATAATTACGTGGCATTTAATATTGTCAAAATGAAATGTCGATGAAAACAAATGTATATAAATTACATAATTTTGTTATAAAACTATAACAAGCATCATAATAACGTATTTATCATAAGTAGCGCCTTATCAATATGCAATATGCAATATCTGTTACCTGCGTTGCCGTTGGTCTGCGTTTGCACAGTTGACACATTTAAATCGCAAGACGTTGCCCATAACCACGAGCCGTCAAAACATTTTTTTCTATTATCTTTTTAGCATGCCAGCGATGCGACGGGTTATCAATGTAAACGCCGACCTTTTATTATTATGAAAAAAAAAAACACAAATTATGATCCGAACGCGGTATTTTAAAATTGAATATAAATGCTCTATGAAAACGGCACGGCACGGCGCGGCGTGGCCAGCGGTAACGATAACAAACCGTAACCGCGGCAACCGAAACACGGCCAACGGTAATAACAGCGGCGGCCGCGGCTCGACAGCGGCAGCTGTAGCCTCTGCCAGTTGCCCGCACTGGTGGTCCTACGGCCGGCACGGCTCGAGGGCGGGGAAGTGCGACGGCGGCCGCGACTCATCCGCGCGTGTCGTCTGCCCTTTGTCGCAGCCATATTCACCTCCAATGAGATCACCGAGTACCAGGGCCTCAGCCGCTCGAGGCGGCACAATGAGCGCTGCCAGCCGCCGCCACAATCGCCGCAATGTGCGGGCCGTATGTCAAGGCCGACGCGGCGGACGGCAACGGCGTATGTGAGACAACGGCATTGCCGCGTTTACACCAAACGCGTCCCAGTCGTGTGATGACATTGTGTTATCGATTCAATATGACCCCATCGTTACGACGTCAGTTTTTATCGCTGATTCTGATTCATGTTGTTTTTTTAATTAATCGATACTACAACGTTGTACAAATCATATAAATTATTAGTTTCACAATACCTTAATCACTTATTGGAAGGCGGTAATCACATGAGAATATAAAGATTATCATTCACAGAAAAAGTTTTAGGGATATTCTGTGAAAAAACTAACAAAATATTGGAAAACACCCTTGTTTATAACACTACATACTATCCTTCACTATAATTATATGAAAAATAATTCAGTAAACCACTTTAGTAGTAGACTGAGGCTCAGTCTGTTGTGAGCGCCTATCATACTATTGATACCGAATTACAATTCCACTGAAAAGTGTATTATTTTTCGTAGTTAAGGGTATTTTTAAATTATTTCATTGTATAAATATTATAATCCCATGATTTGCTCAGTTTCTTCTCAAATAATTTATGCAGCGCGCAAATTTTTGTTGGTCAATATAATTATTCTTATTTAAAATTCAATATACATAAATCAATTTTTTGCGTAGTGTTTGTAAATTAATATTTAAAAATAACACATCATGATAATGTTCCTCGTGACAACTCGTATCAAAGTTCAAACGATCAATAAATTTGTAATATTTAATATAATGTTGACGCGATTAAATAACATGGCATCGTGCACGCGACGGGTGTGAACGGTTCCTGGCCGCGAGAGCTGGCCATCCGTCCCGGGTCACACTTGGCTGAAGAAATGCGAGCGATTGTACCAGGGTACCAGCCGGCGTCGGGCGTCGACTCGCGGGTCGCGGGCGAGAGAGAAAAAGTGAACCGTTATAATAATAATAATAATAATAATCGCGTCGATACCAGAACAATGTATCGGGTGACGGGCGGCCGCCGCGTCTCAACGTACCACCGTCGGTACGATTTTTTTTCACACCGCAACCGCGTTATTACCACGATTTTCGGGAAATTGGAATCGCCGTTTTCGTGCGTTTTCCGCAATTTTTTTAAACTCACTATCAGGAACCCATGCGTATGTAGCGTGCTGCGACTGTGACGCCACCAGAGTCGGCGCGCTCGGGAAAGCCACCCGACGACCTCTCCTACCGGCATTGCCGCCGGCGGTACACGATTTTCCGCAGTTTTCCACGCCGCCGCATGAAAACGCATTACACCGCATAGGCCGACGCCAACAACCTACGGGCAAGCCGCTAACCGATGCGCGTCACGTGCCGCATGTAATTCGGTGCCAATCACCTCCCCACCGCTTTGTCCGTATCCGATTGTTAATTAATTATTATTATTTGACATATAATACCACACGCTTTTCCTTTGCATCATCCCTCCATTGCCGTTAAGTACATGTACTGCTTTGCGAATTAAAGTAATTACATGCTTTTTCCCATACTCTAAAACATCCATCTGAGTTCCATCACTGGACGTCTCAACTCGCCAAACTATAACCTACGGTTTGGTCTTATAATTCACGTTTACTTAATGTGTCTATGGTTTGAAATCGTTATTCAAACATGTCGCACACAATGGGTTAAGACTTAAAAAGTCGCTTTTTTAAAACTACGTAGAAGAGATTGTATAAAGTTATATAACTAAAAATACAATAAATGGCACACTTAACATTTAGCTAAATAGGTAATCGGTACCTACTTTCCTATTACACTTTGACTATGTTAAACAGATATACTTCATATCCGTAAGTTAAAAATATACCCTTAATGTAAGTTAAATTACTTACATATTATAAAATAATTATTGTTCTATGTACAGTAGGTATAGTTAATTTTTTTGTCGACTAACGACAAACGACAATGCGGCACGGTATAAAATGTGTAAGTTCTTTACTGCGTCATATTTCCATACAACCACATGACATTTTATCTAAAAATAAAATGTATTTCATAATAATTAAAAAGTGTAAAAAAAAAAAAATGTTTTAAATTTATATTATGTAACATGGATCCTTCAATCTCTTTTTATAACAATCCAGATGATTTGTATGTTCTTGAACACATTTTAAGAGAAATTGTCATTGTTACTCTAGATATTACGTCTTTATAAATTGTTTCATACAATTTCAAATCTTTAATAAATTGTACATTTATATAAAGTGCTTTGTTTGGCAGAGGACAGCTGACAGTTGGTTAAATCCATGCTTTAACGTAAAAATTAGTAATAAATACACACATCTTTATTTACGAGTATAATATGCTCCGCTTAAACGGTGTGTATGACTGTATTTGCTGTAGTAGTATCACAACACAATCCTTAAACATCACATAATCCCCATTAAGTTAAGGGGATCAAAAGCTGACGAGCTTTATCAGGCGTCATACAGACTATATTCAAGAAAAAAATTGTTTTAATTTATTTCGACTATGTCAATTTATTAAGAGATTAATTTGTATAAGCTTCAAAGTATAAATACTACATTTTTTTAAATGAGTAAACGCCATTTTGATGGTATTCTGGATCTAAAAGTCTGACAAAATTACGTCTTCTTTAAATGATCCAATCTCAATTCTGAAAAAAAATTCGAGCTTTTTTACTAGTTTACTAAATAATATAGGAAACTGATTTTCATTTAAAAAATTCGGTTTCTTGTAATTAAATTAGAAAAATTTTCAATTTTAATAAACAATTTTTTTACATAAAGAAAGAAAAATATTAAAAAAACAGTTTCCTACATAATATAGTCTAGTAAAGTAGCCAAAGAACAAAGTAAATCTTTACACAATTAAAATCGGACCACCCTAAGTATTTGAAATGTTGTCAGGATTTTTGGTCTAAAACGTCAATAAAACGTCACCCTCAATGATATCATTCAATATTTAAATGGTACATTGTGACCATTATCAATTATAGAGATTCATTTGGTGAAAAAAGGTAATAGCCGGGCCAACTTAGCGCTTTAAAATGGTTGAGGCATAGAATTGTTTGAGGCACACATAAACTAACTTAGTTTTTGCTCCCTGAAAAATTGTCAATTGTGCCTTTATAAGACTGGAAATTAATTTTTTTTAAAACTAATCAATAAGACTAGCATCTGAATAATTATAGCGTCTTTTTTTAGTAAATCTACTGTATATAATATTGTTTTCTATGTTTCAAAATTTCAAAACTAAACCCAACCAATTCTAAAATATAATTAGATAATTTAAAAACTCGCTGGGTTTTCATCTAAAAATGGGTAATCCTCTTAGGAGAAATTTTTTTAGAAAAAACCGAATTAACCAAAAATATAATATAATATAAAATATAAAATCTGTAAATATCCGCCTAAACTGTTCAATATTCTAGAAACGTGCATCTTTCAAAACATATTTTTGTAAAATTAATATAAAAATTGGGCTTGAATATAAATCATATTTACCAATATGATTTAACAATATTGTAATAATTGCACTTGCTGATAACAGCCACACTCGCGTACATGACCTACGGAATGTGAACACGGCCAATGTAACGGAATGTTCGTATGTGAAGGACCAGGGTCCCATGCGGTGCAGTGCTTCGCTTGTACCGTCGCCGGTCGTGCGGCTCTTGCAGCTCGTGGCGGCCGCCGCGCCGGCACCAAAGCAGCACCGGCAGCCTGGGCTCCTGGTTGCCGGCGAAGCCTCCGAGGCGGTCCTGGGCCCGTACGCCGGCCACGCCACGCCCGGTCCATCCGCCCTGGTCTTCCGACACGCCTGTGTAGGCGTTACGAGAGGACGCGTCCCTCGGCACCGTCGAAAGGTCGCGACAGAAGCAAGACACGGGGGCGCGATCTCGGGCGGGGCGAGGGGATAGCCGGGTGGGCGCCCGGGCGATCACTTCAGGGGGAACCGGATTTGCAATCGCACACGACCCCAAAAGTATGTGACTTAAGATGACTGTGATTGAACAGTTTGGACGCGAGTCCAATCAGGATCGTATACGCACGGGCAGACTAAAGGGACTTTTGCTCAAAAGTCCCTTAAGTCTGCCCGTGCATATTATCATATTATCGTATTATTATTGTATTATCAGTTTTGAGAGTCATTATATTGATTTTTAATTTTTGTCATAACTAAAAAAAAAAACATTGAGATACCTGCAAGACAACACAAAACATATTCAGGTATCGTATACTAGAAGACAACGTCACCAGGGAGACAACAAATTTCTTGTTAATTGTTATCAACGATCGCATATTATCCACAATTTCACTTTTTCGCTCACAAATAATATTTGCCCACAATACAAGTATTACTTTAAATTTGGGCATCAGCCAAATTCCAAAATTATACTTACATGGAAAAAGCCACCAACGTCAATATTGAAATACACAACCAACATACTCTTCACCCAAACATTTTTACATACTTACGTAAAAATACAAATTAACAATAATAAGGATAGGTATTGAATAAAATATAACCCAGCTGACCGAAACAGTAATTAACGTGAACAGTGAATAGTGATTAAACAAAGAAGAAGTATTAATTATGATTTATGATGTGTTTCAACTTACCGAATGTTGGTTGTAAAATAAACTAATTTTGTTAGGGTTTTCTCTGTAATCGCGACGTTACATGCTACAAACTTCAAACTTTCTAAGTAGTAAAGGAGTAATAAAGAACTAAAAGCAATAGTCATTTTAAAAATCTTATTTTTATTTTTAAGATAATTAATTTTTTTTTAAATTAAAATTTGTACTAATATTTATTATTTAAATTACACATACTACGCATATAATGCAATATTATAATTTTTAATTTACAATATTGAACCATTAATTGTATTATAAATGATGTCAGTAGTATTGAGCTATAAATATAGAATTTTAATTTGATGAGATTACTTTTTGTAAACTATTTCAAACAGAAATTTTTGAAAAACGATTTTGTATGGCTAAGGTAGTAGATTTATATGTTAGTAGTAAAGAGTTAAAAAATAAGGTTAATGATAGCAATAGTCAATCACATCAATCTAAAAGATAACCACACATTTTTTATAAAATTCAAAGCTCAAAATATTTGTTTAATAAATCTACGTCGTACAGTAAGACTCGTACTACCCACGAGGTAGCGCATTCGGATTTTTTCGTTAACGTTTTTTTTATCTAAAATTATCCTACAAATTAAATCCATGCTTGATGCTACACTAAAATTATGATTAATATAGGTAGGAACACAATAAATTTATAATTGAAATAAATTATTAAATGTTTAGTTCATTAACTAAAAATTAAATTGGCCGAAATATGTATTTAGTTATTTCAATTATAAATCTATTGTGTTATACTATATTAACCATAATTTTAGTTAGTTGAACTATGTATTTTTTCCGTGCAGAATGGAAAGTCGTTAAAATGCTGTACTTATTATAAGAAAATATATATTAAGTAGTCATTTTAAACACATAGTCCTCGTATTTTAGTTTTTAAATAGTTATTAGTGCATCTAGAAAGCGATTTTATAATGTTAATATACGTATTGTGTAAATATTTTATCTGACTGTTCTTAAGTATACTTTACAAAGTATAAATTGCATGTAATACTAGTACATTTTACAATGACATCTTATGTTGTGTTTAAACGATATAGGAGAATTTAAAATTCATTAAATATTTTAAGTTACTGAAATATTCATAAGTATAATTTAGCCGTATGGTCACAGTTTGTCTGCTGTAACAAAACTGAGTGCTTTGTATTTTAACACAAAATATTATAGTCTCTAAAGACTAAAGGCCACCTCAAAATCTGCATAAATTGTGAAAAATAGTTTTAAAAAGTTTTAAAGGGCAACGAATAATATAGTACATTACTTAAACAACAATATTGTGTTTTTTAATTATTGTATTTAACGGTAAAATTGTTATCAAATATCAATATCAATTATTTGTTAAGTAATTTTATTTTGCTTAAATTACATTTGTCAATCAAACAATATAATAAACTGTTTTGATTAGACACAAAATACAATATTACACGACAATTTTTTAATAATGTATAACAAATATATTGTTATAAACAACATTTATTTTCAATCATTACATTACGTTCTTCTCGGGTTAACATTGATTATTGGTCATGTTAAAGCAAAACTTGTATCAGGAGCTTATGAGAAGAATGGTTAATAAAATGATTAATATAAGGCTAACCAACGTCAAGAGCACCGGCATAGGATTGCCTACAGTATAAACTGTCACAATGACTTATTACGCTATTACACCATATTTTGTTTCTTTAGGTTGCTTCTTATGAACTCCTAGTACTTTTAATAGTGTTTGGTAATAGCTTCAAAAATTAGTAGCAGCTGGCATAAAAAATATTGAAACTTAAGTAAAACATGTCAAAGTCAAGACACTTTTCTGGGGAACTGAGCGGGTTTAGCGTAAAAGTACATCTATACAAAATTAAAGGTCAACACATTATCTAACTTTTGACATGTGCAATTTTCGATAAAGTTTTTAGAAACTGAGTTGAGTTGAGCTTTTAGTTTTTTGAAAGCTTATAACTTTGCTAAAAATGTTGTTATCAAAAATCGCCCTTGTCAAAAGTTAGATAAGGTCTAGATCTTTAATTTGGTATAGATGTACTTTTATGCTAAACCTGCTCAGTTCCTCAAAAAAGTGTCTTGACTTGGAAATGTTTACGTGTCGAAAAAAAGTGGGTTGACGCCCTCTTAAATGGTACCGCATATATTTTATAACTTTTCAAATGTTATTAAAGTTTAATGTCTAGGACATGGGAAGGGTGGAGTGAAGTATAATTGTTATATGCGTGCATTAATCAACTGAATTTCTCCTTCTGTCCTAACTTTTATACTATAATAACCTAATAGTTATTTAATAACTGGTATTTACCCCTCAAAATAATTAGTATATATATTTTTAATTTAAAAGCTTAATCAAAATGCACGTTACCATTTAAGTTTCAAACGATTTTATAAAACTAAAACTATTTGGGAGATCAAAAAACAAAACAAAATTAATTATTGATTAATCCTATTAGATTTTGAGTGGATCACTTTAAAAAAACCACCCTGCATATAATATTTGATATCATTTTACAGCTTTCCAATAACGTGACTGAGCCAGTCCGACTCTGTTAGGTTAGGCTATAATATATATTTATATAAAATATCATATTGTTCCACTGGAAGCATATTAAGATTTCTTTTCTTTAAAACGTTGGATTATTAAAATATATTTTGTATATTTTTGATTTTGATGCCAAGCTGAAAGGGTATTTTTTTTTATTAAACATCATATGTTGGACCTATATTGCGCTCAACGAATTTTCTTAAAATACATAAGAAAGCCCATCGTCGACTTCCCTGCCCTCTTCAGCCGGGATGCATAACCGTTTGAATGGCCCAGGAAAATAATATATGTATATATCCTGTAGACGACCGGCGGCTACGGAGACCGGCACCCCACTCATCGTAACAGTGTAGGTTGAATCATGCCCAAACACCACTTCAACCCTTAGCCGGTAGGAAATATCACACCGTTCATTTGGCTACACTGCGGTGCCGACCAATGGTCCCGTACATTATCCGGCCGTAGCTTTCCTATACGCTGTGCTCGAATCCGCAGTCCCTGCCACACTGCAGACACGGATCTTACACAACGGTCGCTCTTACAAATTTTAGAGTCTTTCCTGAGCGTAGGTGCATCGAAAAGGTAAGTTTCTACAATAAATATAGGTACACACGATTTTTCGGAAAAATATTAAAATGTATTTTAACAGCCGACTTAGCTAGAAACAAAAACTATAGTTGTGAAGTCTAAGTACTCATTTTTATATTTGTAAATTTTATCAATTTTTTTGTCTCATTTATTAAACAAAATCGATTACATAATGCGAAAACCCCTAAGAGACATTTCGCCTGTCGTTCCAAATGATTGATTTTATCTTGAAATCGATTTTCTAGTTTATTGGGATTTGGATTTATTCAGCCATATGGTTTCTCCGTTTCAGTAACATCCTTGTCATTAAGGAGTTCAATTTTCCAAGGATACTTTACAAATTTCAAACTGAAAAATAAAATTAATTTTATTGACTGAACATTTTTTAACAGTTTCCGAGCATAATTAATAGTCCTCCATTTTATTTTTCGGTTGGACAATTTACTATATGACAATTATATTAAAACATTAGTATTTTAGAAACAATGTTATTTTATTTTATAGCGGTCTTTATGATTTGTTTTCTATAGTATTAATAAATTGTTGTTATTTAAATATAATTATTTTTATACTACTTTTGTAATTAATTTTAGAGTTCATAAGAATTTAACATATTATTTTCATTTGCGTGTTATATTCGTTTTTTCACTATAAGTGGTGTTGTATATGAACTGTCTAAACAAGTACCTATATAATTTCGTAAAGTAACTTTATTTTTATCATTCTTGTAGAATGTCATGCGAATTGTTTCCAAATATGAAATAACTGAGGTCTGAGTAGGTATAATTAAATTATAGAAAGTTTAAAATGTTAAAAGAATAATTGTTTATTTTATTGTTTATCTCGAATGTCAGGGTTTAAAAATGTATCCAATTATTTATTTGGTTCTGAATTCCATACATCAATTCAAATATTAGTATTTTAAAAGTTTTGTTTATATTTGGTGGAAAACATTACAAGTCTATAGTTTATAATAATGTATTGTGACATTATTATCATTTTTTATTAATATATTATTGTTATACAAATATATTGTATTCATATACATATATACAGTATAGCAAAACAATGTATGAATACAAAATATATAAATATATGTATATTTTTTGTATTTCCATAATATGTTTCTTCAAAAGAAGTTAGCATGCAATGTACTAAACACAATAACTATAAGGTTGGGACAGGCGACAGCCACTATAATTTGTAGATCATGATTTGAGTAATTTTTAAAGATTTAAATTAACTTAAAAAATTAACTAAATTATATTAAATGCATTTAAAATGGGAAGAAAACACGAACATTTCACGTGAAAATATAAATTGTTTTTTTATTATTTTTAAGAGGTTCCCTAATGGCTATTAGGAAAAAAGTGGATTTATTTTGACCATTTATTATTTTTCTGATCTTATTGTATGTTAAACTTGAGGACTTATCAATGTATTTTCTTAATTCTTACAACATTTACCTATCCTTGTAAAGAATTAATCGCATAGGGTTAATCAGTATACTACATCAACAAAAAATCTTTATAATATTAGTTATAATGCAAAAACAGAAAATAGTATTTTTAA
Source organism: Adelges cooleyi (assembly GCF_023614345.1). Classification (NCBI taxonomy): domain Eukaryota; kingdom Metazoa; phylum Arthropoda; class Insecta; order Hemiptera; family Adelgidae; genus Adelges; species Adelges cooleyi. The sequence goes on from NW_026095751.1 coordinate 5,718,264, forward strand.
ATTAACTACATTAATCTACATTTACTTTTTTTTTAATAAACGATCTTAATGTTGCCCATAGCTAATTGTAGATGTTGATTAAAATTAAAATTAGAATCAATGTGTTTTTTGCTATACGTCTAATGTGGGTACAAAACTACCAAAAAAAATAAACCCATGATACTACTTTTATTTTATCCCATAGAAGAAAGGTAGTGCGCAGCACCAATAGGCGACATACTCTCTATGTGACTGCGCAGCCAGGGGTGACGAGTTGTTGTTTTTGCGGACTACCTTTTTTATATGGGATAGAGTATAGTGTTGTTTATTAATCTTTGGTCGTATATTATCATCAGTTTCAGGTGTAACCAGCGCTTTATCAAATGAAGAACTAAGCATCACTTTAAAAAAATGGCTACACCATCGGGTCATGTCGAATCCCTGCTAGCAGGCGGATATCTTTTGATCGTGTTGGCTGAGCCGAGAAGTGCTGAACACAAGTTGGCCATATTAAAAAGGCTCACTAAAGGTAATTTATGAATGAGTTATAATAAAAGAAATCCCTACCAGTTTTATTACAGGCAGTTTAGTAACCTCTAGATGTATTTTGAGAGATTGTAGCATGTGTATGTCAACGTAGGGGTGTCACTGTTTGTCTACGTATGGTGTCTATTTAAAAACAAACTGTTGCCAAATCACTCAGATGTACCAGTTACAAACTTCGAATGAATGCAGATAATATTCATATCATCTGTACTAGCTATTAACGCACTCGTGTATATTAATATTTTAATGAATAATCCATTAAAACAGAAATGGCCCGGCGTAGGTACACCAACAAAAGTAATTATTATTTTGTGAATTATGAACAACCAAATTAATGAGTTTCCGCAGTAAAGTGACTAAGCAAGCTAATTATTAGTTCTGTGAAAATTAAAATTTCATTGTGGGATATGTGAGGATAAATGTTTAAAAGGATTCTGAGTTATACACACCCAATGTGAAAACTAATTAAAACAGACCTAATTATAAGTAACTAATTTTAATTATAAAATAGTACCTACATATCATTACAAATCTTAATTTCTTAAAAGAAAAATGTTTTTTATGCATTAATTTTTCATTTGTTGTCCAACGCAATAGTATTTTAATTATGATGTTATGTAATATATATATATGTATGATTACAATGTTATATATTATACATAATTATCCTAATATTTTTTTTATAATATCTAGTAATTTTTTCGACTAAATTGAATTTACCAAAATATTTACTATAGTTGTTTTTTGAATTATATGTTTTACTAAGTATCCAATTAATTTGAATAGGTGCTCAATTTTTGAACACGTTTGAATGTCACAAGTTTAACATAAAATTAGTGCTCGTTTCCTTTTTGCTAGATAACAACATATCCTGTACAGTAAATGACTACCCCCGTCTGGCTAGCGATCATTATATAAAACAGGAACACGTGTCTCACGGAGTTGCTGCAGTAACTACGGCAATTCGTCCAAATATAAACCCAAGTTACATAAGACCCTTTTGGTTGTAATTTTAAAGATGTATATGAGCCGGAGACAACAAAATGTGTCTGTCAAAAATAGTTGTAAAAATGTAAAACCATTGTACGTTTGTGAGTAAAAAAAAGAACATGGATAGGTAACCTAAAGGACAACAGCTATATTGTATAATACACAAATATGTAATTATGTATTACAGAAATACCGTATGAATTGGAATTAGATAGTTAAATAGGTTTTTTAAACTATCGTATCAATTCAAACTGGGTAATAAGAAGTTTTGTGAAGAATATATCAAATAACTTAGTTATAATCATTGTGCATAAGAACGACCTACTAGCTTTTATTTATGAATATATAGGTACTAACATACACATTCATAGAGTTTAAAGCGTTGCGTTGATTAGATTTTCAAACAGTAATTTAATTTTGGAAAACTGAGATAAAGTATTAAGTACATGGGGTTACCCCCATACCCTTAACACGCAACGCTTGTCCTAAAAATGCGACAACCGCAATACTTAAACACAATTTTAGTAAATTACGAGTAACAGTAATTACAATAATATATAATAAAGTTCGACATTTTTTGGAAGCAAAAACCATTACACTTTGATTTTTTGGGAATTTTCTCGCTGAATTAAATTTTGGTTTAAGATTTTATGTAGCACTATGAACTTTTTTTTAAAAGATTTTGAAAATCGTTTCAATATTTGTAAAAAAATGGTTTATGTTATTGTTCACAAGTGTTGTAACAAAAAATTTAAGTGGATGGTAAAAAAAAAAATGTGAAGTGTTTTTAATTTTAACTATGAGAGCCCGTAATTTTATTATAGTGCTAAAAATTATGTATACTACCAAAAATGTATTTGTATGTATGAGCGTTCTAGTTTTTTGATATAAGTATAGTGAACAAATATATTATGTATAGTTTCTTTAATTTTTTACATTATAACGTCATGTAATATACGGGTTAGCTGCTTTTATAAATGAAATCAGGATGACATACATTTAAAATTAACAATACTCATTGAAAAACAGGAATGTGTTTTAAAGGGTTTTCCCAAAAATGCACTGCGCAAAACCTAAGGTTATATACTAATTTAGAAGAAAAATCCATTAAAATCATTATATTATATTAGCGGACTAATACCTAATGCATACCTATGATGGGGGGAGGGGATAGTTAAATTAATACTAAATGGGTGAACAAAAAAAAAAAAGAATTAAAAACGCGCAATCATTACACAAGTACCTAAAGCAAAAAAAATGTAAAAATAGTATTTGAATTGATTGGAATCACGCCCTTTTGGGCGTAGGTAAATAAAATAATAATAAACCTCATCAGCATAGTAACAATTTAAATATTTTCTTCTTGTAATAATTTAAAACTAGAACGTATGTTTTTACTATATACGAATCTAGTTAAATCTTTATAGTTTCCTAAAATGTATTGTTTAGACCGTCATTTACTTTTTTAGAACTTTTCGGTTGACAAGTTATTTGAAATTCTAAAATAATAAGACACAGTTAATGAAATATTCGTTCAGTAATATTACTCCATTTCTCCTTAAGGTTATAAATATTTTGAAATAATTTAATTTACATTGTTTACATAAATCTTTATTAGGATCAAATACATTTAAATGGGTAATTATTACATTAGATTATAATTATAAATATTCTATTTATTAAAAGAGTAGGTATTACTTATAAGTAGGTTATTGATTTTATTAATTAATAATTTCAGTTAAACTTTCAAAAATAAAATAAAACCTAACTTAAACATTGGAGTGATAATACGTAATAGCTACTATCAATTGTTTACTTACTTTACATTTGTGGAATCCAACCCACTTTAATAGTTTCTTGTACTATGCTCTCACTTTGTAGTATCTATTTTTCCTAATTGTGTACAGAAATTTTGATTACGCCATTACTATTAAAATGTAAGAACATTTAAGTAATACTATATTATTTTTAGGTTTAAGTTGAATATTTAAAAATTTTTGGAAAACTATTAATTAAAAACTAAATTTTGTTGATAAATTTAAAAAAACATTTAATAGTTACTAGATTTTTAAAATAATTTTTTTAAACGAAAATGATTTTGTATGTTAGGTAATTTTAGATCATCCTCAAAGTCATACAATTTTGTTAATATATAACTATTTTTTTTATATTTATTGTTCACAGTTAAAACTAAATGTTTTAACGACGAATAACAAACTTAAGAAAAACATTACCTATAAGGGTGGTCTGGTGTTTTTGCTCCAGTATTCTCTAAAAAAAATCCTCCACCAGGGTAAATGTCAAATTAGTCTTTAAACTTGATAATTCAGCATATACCATTTAACGCACACGCATATACTAAATTGTATATTTTTTACTTACACCCCCTCCCCTCGATACTAGCCTATTTAAATAAGAAATCTTAAAAAATTCAGATTCCTATCTTAACTTTAACTACTCTCTCGTGTTTTTTTTTGGTTTTTTATTTGAATTATATGGAAAAATTTAATTTTTAATTTAGTAAAAATAAAATTTTAAAAGTTGAACTATGAAACTTCAAAATTACTCTCGATTTTTCATGATGAAAATTGTTTTTTTTTTCAAGTTAAAGTCCATTAGAAGTTAAAATTGATATAACTTCATAATTTGCTAAGAAAATGATATCGCGAAACATCAAAAAAATTTCCAAGTGCCATATTTTAGCTTCAAAATTTTTTTTTTAGATTGAAAAAATTATGATAGTTTTCAAATTCCATGTTAATCAAATGCAAAAAAAAATGTATGAGGAAGTATATAGAAGTTAGAGTTGAACCAGGGAACTGCAATTTTGTAGAAATTTTTATTCGAAGACTATCGGTTGAAAGGTTAAAATAAGGTATCATACTATTATATATAGCTATCAAAAAATAATAGTTATCTCTAATATAAAATTATGAAGTATACAATTTTTTTTATAAAAAATAAAATCAAACCTTACTTTTGTTTATATTTAATAAAAATAAGTCTCGACTTTTACATCGGTTATGGCATTTTATAATTTTACTTATATACATTTTTAATTCTTATATTAATAAATAACAATAATAACATCAAAATTAACTAAAATTGCGAGCTTTTATGAAAATTGAATGATTTATCAAAATATAACTGTATGATGAGTATATTTTAAATTACCCGTAATAACTTAAGTATACAAATTAGCATAATTTTTACGAGATATTTTAAAAGTTTGTGGGAAGAAAAAACTATGGTAGTTTTTGTATTCGATAATCAACTTATATTTTTTGTTCATCTATATTCTATCATTAGGGTAAGTCATTAGTGGTAATTTATTAATCGTTTATCTGTGAAACGTATTTTACACCCATCATTTTTGTTAGTTTTTAATGCCTATTTAACTATTATTTATGGCGAGGGTATTAATAATAAAAAATATATATATTATTTCAGACAGTTAAGAACTCATAAAAGTGAAAAGATATATTATGTTGTGTTTTTCATAAATTATGTCGTGACAAAATACATTAATTCTATTAACAATCTCCATTTACTAAACTTTACGCTTATGGATGTAGTAACGTTCTTTTTTGCTGTAGTTCAATTGTATTATTTTATTATTCTTTTAAAGACCTATAAATATGTATTTTTTTTCTCTTAAGGCAATTTTTTTAGTAGAATTTTCGAGAAGAGATGGAGTAGGTCAGGTATCGATTAGGTTGCGGACTCGGTAGTGACGTTACTGAATCGCCGGGCGTGGTCTACCTAACCACCACCCCACATATAGGTTCAACGGAATCAGCTGATGTCCATGAGTTTAACATTACACAATAATTGTGCAAAGGTCAGGTCTAATGGTCTAAACTTAAAAATACGATGGCCTCACTAAATGCTATGAAAATATAAAGTCTAATTGTCCTACATGTAATTTTATTTGCATTATTTTAACAAAATGTATTGAATTTTATCTTAATTAAACATTCATAAATAAAAATGATCAATTTGTATTATTATATTTTTAATCAAAATTTATGTAAACATATTGCCTGCCCATTATATTTGTATAGAGTTTTAGACATTTTTGGCTTGTACCTTGTACCTTATTGGGTCCAAACATTGAGGTACGCAATTATTATTTTTCATAGACATTATTCCTACGCATCGATTTATTACAAACATTTTACAAAAATAGTTAGTAGCCCACAATTCACTTGTACAACACTATTGACTGACAGGTAAAAACGCACTATTGAAAATATTTGGGATGGTGGTGATTGATTGGAAGTTAACAATAGTAGTTTGACTAACAGAGTTTAAAAATAATATTTGATGACTATTAATAAAAGTCAAAACATCATAGATTTGACATGTCCAAAAATTAAAAATCACATGAAAAACGTAAACGATTTTGATTAAGAATACTAAAGATACTCAAGAGGGCACCACGTCGCATCACATTTTTGTCGGGTAAATCATGTCATAAGAGATGCACTTTTTCGATGAGCTGAATTTCGTAGCGTATTGTTTCAGTGTACAAAAGTAATTATAAAAATGTCAAATCTGTTTTAACAGTTATTGAAAAACGCTACGACATAGATAAATTGCTTCTCTGTCCATTGTAAAAATTGTATACATCATGTTACTCATACATTTATATGTTACTCTAAATACCGCTCTCAAATACTTGTCACCAGTAAAAACATTTTTTGTGGATAAATTACGTGTGCTTAGCGTCCACCAAAGTATCAATCATTTTACCTTGTAGCGTTTTGTCGATAATTTGTATGTACTTTATACTTTAATAAACAATAGGATGGCTTAATAGCCTCTTGTGAAAAAAATGTAATCTTACAGGTTTTTCCTATTCTAGACATATTAAAATGTGTTGTTGTTTTTGCCTTCTTAACGAATAAATCGCAAATGACGAAATAAGCAATAAGCACATATATATATATATATATATATATATATATGTGTCTTAACATCAATTAACCTTATTAGATTACCTATCGCTCAAAGCTCATGTTCTGAACTATCTTTATCCTATTTGGCATTCACTGTGTTACTACTATACTGATTCATTTTCAAATGTGCTTTACATTTTTTTGCAGGGCTTTACACCCGAATTATAGATACTCTGGGTATGGATTTTGGTTGAGCGCTTTAAAAATACACACACACACACATAGTATATACAGCTAAGAAATTAGTAGAGCATTTGAATATAACTCATATTTCTCGGATAAATGTCTTTCTAATTATTGATAAATTCTAATTATAAATAATAAATATAGAAATAACATCAGCTTTTATAAGACATAATGTAAATAAGTATTTTAATATTTATGCATTTGTATACTTACTTGGTTTGTGGAATAACTTTATATATCTTCCTAATTATGGTCAATTATTACAGTACTCATATCAAAGTTTTAACTTTGCAGTTGGCGTCTTAATGTGGAAACTTTTAACTTTCCTTAGATTTAATTAATGTAGCTATTTTCATATTTTGTAATATTATTATTTATGATTTATACTTGTAAAAATTGTACATCAAAAATGTCTGTACTCTTGCCTTTTATGGGGTTATATTTCTTTAAATAAAAAATAATATAATTTAATAATAAAATAATATTAAAAATAGTTTTAAAATCAATAATTTTATCGTCTGACATTGATGCTAAAATATAATAATTATTGACTATAACTTTTAAGTATTTAATGCCTTCTAATTTATTATACACTCACTTCTTATCGATTAGGAACAATTAATGCATTTTGTATTTATTTAGGACTTTCATCTTGGAGTTTTGAAGAATCTGGTGTGAATTTATCTACTGAACTCAACGATATTGTCAATCAGAATATAGAAGGCGAAGAAGGTAAAGATGGTAAGTATAAATATTTTTTTAAACATTTTAACTTACATATTTTATTAAATAAACATAGTAAAAAATAATATATTGTTTTAGGCGAACAACTGTTTCAATATGCTAGTGATAATTTAGTTGCAGAAATTTTAATTAATCCTCACCATATTACATTGGTACAATGTGTTCGAAATTTACTTGCAAGCGTTACTAAGTATAGATGCATCATCTATGCTGGATATTCATTTACTGAAAATGGCTCATGGGTTATACAGGTTGAGTAAATTTGATTAAGTTAAAAAAATATTGTGTGTGTATTAAAATATAGAAATAACTTATTGATGAACAAATATTTGTTTTAAACTTTACAAACTCATTTTTTTAAAGTTAATACTTTTTTTTTTAATTTAATAATATAAAATGAAAAAACAATATGTTTTTCTAATTATTGTAAAAAGTTTCTAAGTTTTTTTTTGTGATTAACTACGATTTTTGATAAACGCAAAAAAAAAGATCAGAAAATATTAATATTTAAAATATCTTTGAATTAATATTCTGTTAACAATACTAAAATGAAAATTTGATTATTTACCTAAAAGTAACTAAGTAGTAAGTATTTAAAAATATTCACACAAAAATCTATAGTATGTACCTACCATATAAATATTAGTTTTTGTTTTTTAAATGAAAATTGTTTTTTAAGGATGGTGTATTCTCCGTAGCTGATTTTCTGGATGCTTATAAAACAGCCGAAGCTCAACGTATTGTTAGACTTAATGAAAACAAAATTCGTGTAGATCTCCACTGTTCGGTAGAAGGGGACTGGAGTCAAGCATGTCGAATTAAAGGAACCCATTTAATATTAAATCCCACTGAAAACGCCATTGAAAGTGAATCAATAAATGCTACTATCAGATGGCTTTGTGATAAAATCAACGTTATTGAACTCGACAAACTTCTTGAAGCCTCACAAGTAGTTGGAAATATAAGATTTAGTAGACCAACACTTTATGTATTTCCTGCTGGGCAAGGCGATTCGGCTTTGTTTGGTATCAATGGATTTAACATGCTATTAGACGGAGGTGCTGGAAGAAATGCCTGTTTTTGGGGTTTCGCCAGACATTTGGATAGATTGGATGCAATATTACTTACACGGCTTAATTACACTAATTTAGAAGGTGTTGCTTCATTTTTAAAACGAAAGACCATGTCTTCCTTGTATCCACAAATAGGCCACTTCTTTTGTAACTTTAAGGTAAGCTTAGCAATTATTCATTTTGTTAATTTTAATCATATAGAATATTATTTTAATTTTTGTATAAAAATTGAAATATGTATTTGGTTGGACAAAATCTACAATTATTCAGAAAAATGTTCAAAGGTGATTTATAATGAACTAGCCGACTTACCCGGGTATTAATTTATCCTAAATTTTATGGATTTGACACTTATATTGGCTATCCCACCCTCACCACTACGGGGGTTTAAACGCCATTGGAACTGTCACCAATCCACGTAGTGATACTGAAAACTATAGATTCTACACTATACCTGTCGTTTTAAATCATATTTACATTTCACTCTTTTTCACTCCCGCGAGTGTCAGGGATGCCTTACCCCTACCGTTTTTATAGATTGTGAGTAATACGTGCACTAAGATTGGTTATTATTTCTCCAGACATCCCATAGTTATACTGGAACAATCATGCAAACTTTTTTTATACACTAACAAAAAATAATTTATAAGAAGAAGAATTATTTAAATATATATATATGGTTATTAAATAATTTCTAACACTCCTAATTATTTTTACAACTTAATATTTATATTGGATTTTATTTATATATATATAAATAAATTATCTAAGAAAATATTTTTAACTATGATAATTTTTGGTAGTAAACATATTTTAATTAACACATGTATGGTTAAACAAAATTAATTTATTAGAATATGTTGTGCATACCGTCCATTTATATAATTTAAACTATCGAAAGTACAATAAAAAATCATTGATCTATGATTTGCTTATTCCTACCATCAAAATCTAGACAATTTTTAGTTTTGGTTGTACACAAAATCGGTACATAATAAATGTATATTTTGTAAAATAAATATAATATATTAATTTAAATCATTTTTAGGCCTTGTTCCGTTCTCTCATGTAAGTCAATAAAAAAATGTAAGCTAATGTTTTAACATTTTCAGGCGAGAAAACAAAGCATAACTTCACATGAGGAAAGTAAACATGATCCACTTTCAATTGGTTTGATTGAGACGGCCCAAAACGTAATATCTGATCTTAAGCAACTGCAACTTCGCCCCCATCTATGTTATCGAAACCTTCATTTAGAACCAATTAATTTATACCATAAAGTCGGTCATGGAAAATTAGACATGTACGTTTTAAATCCATCCAAAGAATGTAAAGAAGTTAAAGAATTTTTAACTAAATGGAATGAAGGCGATAAAAAAATGTTCAATTCTTCAAAGGAATCACAATTTCCAATACCTAATATTATATCAATATGTACTTTGCTAGTTTGGCAGCCAGCCAATCCAAGCATAACAATAACTAGAATATTATTTCCTGGAAGCTGTCCACAAAATAAACTATTTGAAGCCCTGGAGAGAGTCAGACACTTGGAGTTTTTAAAAAATCCTTCTTGTTCAATTAAATCGTTGAGTTCATCAAACTCTATGGCAACAAAACCATTTGCCACTAAAAAAACAGTTCTAGAAAAAATGATACCCGGTGAAACTAAAACGGTAAAAACTATGGAAAATTTTGAAATATCAGCACCTACAGCAAGTAATGTAATTCAAACAGCGATAATACCCACAGCGCCTAATAAAACACAGCTTAAACCGAAAATAGAAAATGAAAATGAAAAATTGAAACATAACAAAATAAAAGGAAAAGAAATAAACTTAAAATCGAAAATTGATAATAAGTATAGTTCAGTAACAGCTAAAGTAAACTCTAATAAAATAATACAAAAAAATATCAATACAAAGAACCCATCAAAACTAACATCAAATTCATCTGACAAATCAAAGGAAAATACATCCAAGGCAATAAGGTCAGTTAGCAAACCTAAATTAAATGCTGTATCTACAAAACCATCATTAGAAACCCCTTCGAAATGCAAAAAAGAAGAAACAAACCGTAAAATGCTTGTAGCATCAAAAACAAATTCTGGATTGAACAAAAATTCTGTATTAAACATAAAGCTAACATCTACTAATAAGGAAATCATATCAAAGCATACGAGTCCAAAAAAAAAATCTGGCATTGTTTACAAATCAAGTATGGTTAGTGGTGAAAAAAGTGGAGAAGATATACTAATTGTTGAAAAATTATCTATAACACCTGAAAAAAAAATGTCACCTGACGAAAAGAAAATTGTTGTTGATGAACTAGATAAGATCATAAATAAAGCTAAAAACATAATATGTAAGGAAAAATGTGTCGATAAATTATCAGATTCTGGTGCAACTACTGTTTCAACAATACCAGAAGATGAAAAAATATCAAAAGAAAACAATACAGATCATTACGCCCCAACCGATAAGCAAAAAAATATTAACAAATTTTTAAATTCATTAATAACACCAGACGAAGTGGCAGATTTGCCATTCCACGAAGAAGTTGAAACTGTAGATACTAAAGACAAAGTGGGAGAATTAGTAGTTGAAACCAAAAAAATAGTCCAAGTAGAAAAGGCTGAGTACGTGTTAGTATCTAACGATTCATCCCCTGAAACCTTAAAACGAATTGTGACGGACATAGATTTCAATAATTTAGAAAAAGATGAAATTGACTATACCCAAAATCAAATAACCAATGAACCACAAGACGATGCTAGTAATAACAAATTGATGGAACATTTAATGGAGTCCTCTAAAGATTTGAATGAAATAACAAACAAAATCAATGATTTAAAACAACAAATAAATACAAACAAACATTTACATATGGAACAATTTCAAGAAACTGGAAAAAAAAATCTTACAAACATAATCTCTAAAGAGTATATAACATCAAGTAAACACAGTTCTATTAAAGAAGGACAGAATATCAATATCGAACCAAGAATACCAAGCAAAAAAGATTCATTAAACGATGACACACAGAAGTCTCCACAACTTGATGGTGATAATACGACTATTACAACATCAAGGAAACACAGTTCCATTAGCGAAGGACATAATATCGATATTGAAGCTAAAATACCAAACAGAAAAGATTCATTAATCGATGACACACAAAAATCTCCACAACTTGATGATATTAATAAATCTGTTTCAACATCTAGCAGACAGAGTTCTATTAGCGAAGGACATAATAGCGGTGTCGAGTCTAAAACACCAAACCGAAACGATTCAATAAAAGAGAAACCACAAAAATCTGGATATGATGAAGATGATAACAAATCGACTAAAACATCAAGCAGACAAAGTTCTATTAGCGAAGGACATAATATCGATATTGAAGCTAAAATACCAAGCAGAAAAGATTCATTAAGCGATGACACACAAAAGCCTCCTCAACTTGATGGTGATAATACGACTATTACAACATTAAGCAAACACAGTTCAGTTAGCGAAGGGCATAATATCTGTGTGGAGTCTAAAACACCAGGCAGAAAAGATTCATTAAACGATGACACACAAAAATCTGGACATGATAACAAATCAAATAAAACATCAAGCGAACAAAGTTCTATTAGCGGAGGACATAATATCGATATTGAAGCTAATATACCAAGCAGAAAAGATTCATTAAACGATGACACACAAAAATCTCCACAACTTGATGGTGATAATAAATCATTTACAACAAAAAGCAGACTAAACTCTATTAGCGAAGGACATAATATCGGTGTCGAGTTTATAACACCAAGCAAAATAGACTCGTTAAATGGTGACAAACACAATATTCAACAACTTGATGGTGATAAAACGACTATTACAACATTAAGCACACACAGTTCCATTAGCGAAGGGCATCAATATCGATATTAAAGCTAAAATACCAAGCAGAAAAGATTCATTAAACGATGACACACAAAAGTCTCCACAACTAGATGATGAAAATAAATCTGTTACAACATCTAGCAGACATAGTTCCATTAGCGAAGGACATAATATCGATATTGAAGCTAAAATACCAAACAGAAAAGATTCAATAAAAGAGTGATCCACAAAAATCTGGGCATATTGAAGGTGACATCAAATCTGTTACAACATCTAGCAGACAGAGTTCCATTAGCGAAGGACATAATATCGATTTTCAAGCTAAAACACCAAGCAGAAAACATTCATTAATCGATGACACACAAAAGTCTCCACAACTAGATGATGAAATAAATCTGTTACAACATCTAGCAGACAGAGTTCCATTAGCGAAGGACATAATATCGATATTGAAGCTAAAATACCAAAGCAGAAAAGATTCATTAAACGATGACACACAAAAATCTCGACAACTGAAGATGATAACAAATCGACTAAAACATCAAGCAGACAAAGTTCTATTAGCGAAGGACATAATATCGATATTGAAGCTAAAATACCAAGCAGAAAAGATTCATTAAACGATGACACACAAAAGTCTCCACAACTTGATGTCGATAATACGACTATTACAACATCAAGCAGACAAAGTTCCATTAGCGAAGGACATAATATCGATATTGAAGCTAAAATACCAAGCAGAAAACAATCATTAATCGATGACACACAAAAATCTCCACAACTTGATGATATTAATAAATCTGTTACAACATCTAGCAGACAGAGTTCTATTACCGAAGGACATAATATCGGCGTCGAGTCTAAAACACCAAACCGAAACGATTCAATAAAAGAGAAACCACAAAAATCTGGATATGATGAAGATGATAACAAATCGACTAAAACATCAAGCAGACAAAGTTCTATTAGCGAAGGACATAATATCGATATTGAAGCTAAAATACCAAGCAGAAAAGATTCATTAAGCGATGACACACAAAAATCTCGCACAACTTGATGAACGATAATACAACTATTAACAACATCAAGCGAACAAAGTTCTATTAGCGGAGGACATGATATCGATATTGAAGCTAATATACCAAGCAGAAAAGATTCATTAAACGATGACACACAAAAATCTCCACAACTTGATGGTGATAATAAATCATTTACAACAAAAAGCAGACTAAACTCTATTAGCGAAGGACATAATATCGGTGTCGAGTTTATAACACCAAGCAAAATAGACTCGTTAAATGGTGACAAACACAATATTCAACAACTTGATGGTGATAATACGACTATTACAACATTAAGCACACACAGTTCCATTAGCGAAGGGCTCAATATCGATATTAAAGCTAAAATACCAAGCAGAAAAGATTCATTAAACGATGACACACAAAGTTCCACAACAGATGATGAAAAAATCTGTTACAACATCTAGCAGACATGTTCCATTAGCGAAGGACATAATATCGATATTGAAGCTAAAAACCAACAGAAAAGATTCATAAAGATATCACAACATCTGCAGAAGATATCAAATCGTTACAACATCTAGCAGACAGTGTCTCCATTAGCGAAGGACATAATATCGATATTGAAGCTAAAACACCAAGCAGAAAACATTCATTAATCGATGACACCACAAAAGTCTCCACAACTGAGATGATGAAAATCAAATCTGATTACAACATCTAGCAGACAGAGTTCTATTAGCGAAGGACATAATATCGATATTGAAGCTAAAATACCAAGCAGAAAAGATTCATTAAACGATGACACACAAAAGTCTCCACAACTTGATGTCGATAATACGACTATTACAACATCAAGCAGACAAAGTTCCATTAGCGAAGGACATAATATCGATATTGAAGCTAAAATACCAAGCAGAAAACATTCATTAATCGATGACACACAAAAATCTCCAAAACTTGATGATATTAATAAATCTGTTACAACATCTAGCAGACAGAGTTCTATTACTGAAGGACATAATATCGGCGTCGAGTCTAAAACACTAAACCGAAAAGATTCAATCGAAGGGAATCCACAAAAATCTGGGCATGATGAAGATGATAACAGGTCGACTAAAACATCAAGCAGACAAAGTTCTATTAGCGAAGGACATAATATCGATATTGAAGTTAAAATACCAAGCAAAAAAGATTCATTAAACGATGACACACAAAAGTCTCCCCAACTAGATGATGAAAATAAATCTGTTACAACATCTAGCAGACAGAGTTCCATTAGCGAAGGACATAATATCGATATTGAAGCTAAAATACCAAACCGAAAAGATTCAATAAAAGAGGAACCACAAAAATCTGGACATGATGAAGATGATAACAAGTCGACTAAAACATCAAGCAGACAAAGTTCTATTAGCGAAGGACATAATATCGATATTGAAGCTAAAATACCAAGCAGAAAAGATTCATTAAACGATGACACACAAAATTCTCCACAACTTGATGTCGATAATACGACTATTACAACATCAAGCAGACAAAGTTCCATTAGCGAAGGACATAATATCGATATTGAAGCTAAAATACCAAGCAGAAAACATTCATTAATCGATGACACACAAAAATCTCCACAACTTGATGATATTAATAAATCTGTTACAACATCTACCAGACAGAGTTCTATTACCGAAGGACATAATATCGGCGTCGAGTCTAAAACACTAAACCGAAAAGATTCAATCGAAGGGAATCAACAAAAATCTGGGCATGAAGAAGATGATAACAAATCGACTAAAACATCAAGCAGACAAAGTTTGATTAGCGAAGGACATAATATCGATATTGAAGTTAAAATACCAAGCAGAAAAGATTCAATAAAAGGGATCCACAAAAATCTGGACATATTGAATGTGATAACAAATCTGTTACAACATATAGCAGACAGAGTTCCATTAGCGAAGGACATAATATCGATTTTGATGCTAAATTACCAAGCAGAAAAGATTCATTAAAAGGGGATCTACAAAAATCTGGGCATGATGAAGTTGATAACAAATCGACTAAAACATCAAGCAGACAAAGTTCTATTAGCGAAGGACATAATATCGGTGTCGAGTCTATAACACCAAGCAGAAAAGATTCATTTAACGATGTCACACAAAAGTCTCCACAACTTGATGTCGATAATACGACTATCAAGCAGACAACATCAAGCAGACAAAGTTCTATTAACGAAGGACATAATATCGACATTGAATCTAAAATACCAAACAGAAAAGATTCAATAAAAGGGATCCACAAAAATCTGGACATATTGAATGTGATAACAAATCTGTTACAACATCAAGCAGACAAAGTTCCATTAGCAAAGGACATAATATCGATATTGAAGCTAAAATACCAAGCAGAAAACATTCATTAATCGATGACACACAAAAATCTCCACAACTTGATGATATTAATAAATCTGTTACAACATCTAGCAAAAGAGTTCCATTAGCGAAGGACATAATATCGGCGTCGAGTCTAAAACACTAAACCGAAAAGATTCAATCGAAGGGAATCCACAAAAATCTGAGCATGATGAAGATGATAACAGGTCGACTAAAACATCAAGCAGACAAAGTTCTATTAGCGAAGGACATAATATCGATATTGAAGTTAAAATACCAAGCAAAAAAGATTCATTAAACGATGACACACAAAAGTCTCCCCAACTAGATGATGAAAATAAATCTGTTACAACATCTAGCAAAAAGAGTTCCATTAGCGAAGGACATAATATCGATATTGAAGCTAAAATACCAAACAGAAAAGATTCAATAAAAGAGGAACCACAAAAATCTGGACATGATGAAGATGATAACAAGTCGACTAAAACATCAAGCAGACAAAGTTCTATTAGCGAAGGACATAATATCGATATTGAAGCTAAAATACCAAGCAGAAAAGATTCATTATACGATGACACACAAAATTCTCCACAACTTGATGATATTAATAAATCTGTTACAACATCTACCAGACAGAGTTCTATTACCGAAGGACATAATATCGGCGTCGAGTCTAAAACACTAAACCGAAAAGATTCAATCGAAGGGAATCCACAAAAATCTGAGCATGATGAAGATGATAACAAGTCGACTAAAACATCAAGCAGACAAAGTTCTATTTGCGAAGGACATAATATCGATATTGAAGCTAAAATACCAAGCAGAAAAGATTCATTAAACGATGACACACAAAAGTCTCCACAACTTGATGTCGATAATACGACTATTACAACATCAAGCAGACAAAGTTCCATTACCGAAGGACATAATATCGATATTGAAGCTAAAATACCAAGCAGAAAACATTCATTAATCGATGACACACAAAAATCTCCAAAACTTGATGATATTAATAAATCTGTTACAACATCTAGCAGACAGAGTTCTATTACTGAAGGACATAATATCGGCGTCGAGTCTAAAACACTAAACCGAAAAGATTCAATCGAAGGGAATCCACAAAAATCTGGGCATGATGAAGATGATAACAGGTCGACTAAAACATCAAGCAGACAAAGTTCTATTAGCGAAGGACATAATATCGATATTGAAGTTAAAATACCAAGCAAAAAAGATTCATTAAACGATGACACACAAAAGTCTCCCCAACTAGATGATGAAAATAAATCTGTTACAACATCTAGCAAAAAGAGTTCCATTAGCGAAGGACATAATATCGATATTGAAGCTAAAATACCAAACCGAAAAGATTCAATAAAAGAGGAACCACAAAAATCTGGACATGATGAAGATGATAACAAGTCGACTAAAACATCAAGCAGACAAAGTTCTATTAGCGAAGGACATAATATCGATATTGAAGCTAAAATACCAAGCAGAAAAGATTCATTAAACGATGACACACAAAATTCTCCACAACTTGATGTCGATAATACGACTATTACAACATCAAGCAGACAAAGTTCCATTAGCGAAGGACATAATATCGATATTGAAGCTAAAATACCAAGCAGAAAACATTCATTAATCGATGACACACAAAAATCTCCACAACTTGATGATATTAATAAATCTGTTACAACATCTACCAGACAGAGTTCTATTACCGAAGGACATAATATCGGCGTCGAGTCTAAAACACTAAACCGAAAAGATTCAATCGAAGGGAATCAACAAAAATCTGGGCATGATGAAGATGATAACAAATCGACTAAAACATCAAGCAGACAAAGTTCTGATTAGCGAAGGACATAATATCGATATTGAAGTTAAAATACCAAGCAGAAAAGATTCAATAAAAGGTGATCCACAAAAATCTCGACATATTGAATGTGATAACAAATCTGTTACAACATATAGCAGACAGAGTTCCATTAGCGAAGGACATAATATCGATTTTGATGCTAAATTACCAAGCAGAAAAGATTCATTAAAAGGGGATCTACAAAAATCTGGGCATGATGAAGTTGATAACAAATCGACTAAAACATCAAGCAGACAAAGTTCTATTAGCGAAGGACATAATATCGGTGTCGAGTCTATAACACCAAGCAGAAAAGATTCATTTAACGATGTCACACAAAAGTCTCCACAACTTGATGTCGATAATACGACTATCAAGCAGACAACATCAAGCAGACAAAGTTCTATTAACGAAGGACATAATATCGACATTGAATCTAAAATACCAAACAGAAAAGATTCAATAAAAGGGGATCCACAAAAATCTGGACATATTGAATGTGATAACAAATCTGTTACAACATCAAGCAGACAAAGTTCCATTAGCAAAGGACATAATATCGATATTGAAGCTAAAATACCAAGCAGAAAACATTCATTAATCGATGACACACAAAAATCTCCACAACTTGATGATATTAATAAATCTGTTACAACATCTAGCAGACAGAGTTCTATTACTGAAGGACATAATATCGGCGTCGAGTCTAAAACACTAAACCGAAAAGATTCAATAGAAGGGAACCACAAAAATCTGGGCATGATGAAGATGATAACAAATCGACTAAAACATCAAGCAGACAAAGTTCTATTAGCGAAGGACATAATATCGATATTGAAGCTAAAATACCAAGCAGAAAAGATTCATTAAACGATGACACACAAAAGTCTCCACAACTTGATGTCGATAATACGACTATTACAACATCAAGCAGACAAAGTTCCATTACCGAAGGACATAATATCGATATTGAAGCTAAAATACCAAGCAGAAAACATTCATTAATCGATGACACACAAAAATCTCCAAAACTTGATGATATTAATAAATCTGTTACAACATCTAGCAGACAGAGTTCTATTACTGAAGGACATAATATCGGCGTCGAGTCTAAAACACTAAACCGAAAAGATTCAATCGAAGGGAATCCACAAAAATCTGGGCATGATGAAGATGATAACAGGTCGACTAAAACATCAAGCAGACAAAGTTCTATTAGCGAAGGACATAATATCGATATTGAAGTTAAAATACCAAGCAAAAAAGATTCATTAAACGATGACACACAAAAGTCTCCCCAACTAGATGATGAAAATAAATCTGTTACAACATCTAGCAAAAAGAGTTCCATTAGCGAAGGACATAATATCGGCGTCGAGTCTAAAACACTAAACCGAAAAGATTCAATCGAAGGGAATCCACAAAAATCTGAGCATGATGAAGATGATAACAGGTCGACTAAAACATCAAGCAGACAAAGTTCTATTAGCGAAGGACATAATATCGATATTGAAGTTAAAATACCAAGCAAAAAAGATTCATTAAACGATGACACACAAAAGTCTCCCCAACTAGATGATGAAAATAAATCTGTTACAACATCTAGCAGAAAGAGTTCCATTAGCGAAAGACATAATATCGATATTGAAGCTAAAATACCAAACCGAAAAGATTCAATAAAAGAGGAACCACAAAAATCTGGACATGATGAAGATGATAACAAGTCGACTAAAACATCAAGCAGACAAAGTTCTATTAGCGAAGGACATAATATCGATATTGAAGCTAAAATACCAAGCAGAAAAGATTCATTATACGATGACACACAAAATTCTCCACAACTTGATGATATTAATAAATCTGTTACAACATCTACCAGACAGAGTTCTATTACCGAAGGACATAATATCGGCGTCGAGTCTAAAACACTAAACCGAAAAGATTCAATCGAAGGGAATCCACAAAAATCTGAGCATGATGAAGATGATAACAAGTCGACTAAAACATCAAGCAGACAAAGTTCTATTAGCGAAGGACATAATATCGATATTGAAGCTAAAATACCAAGCAGAAAAGATTCATTAAACGATGACACACAAAAGTCTCCACAACTTGATGTCGATAATACGACTATTACAACATCAAGCAGACAAAGTTCCATTACCGAAGGACATAATATCGATATTGAAGCTAAAATACCAAGCAGAAAACATTCATTAATCGATGACACACAAAAATCTCCAAAACTTGATGATATTAATAAATCTGTTACAACATCTAGCAGACAGAGTTCTATTACTGAAGGACATAATATCGGCGTCGAGTCTAAAACACTAAACCGAAAAGATTCAATCGAAGGGAATCCACAAAAATCTGGGCATGATGAAGATGATAACAGGTCGACTAAAACATCAAGCAGACAAAGTTCTATTAGCGAAGGACATAATATCGATATTAAAGTTAAAATACCAAGCAAAAAAGATTCATTAAACGATGACACACAAAAGTCTCCCCAACTAGATGATGAAAATAAATCTGTTACAACATCTAGCAAAAAGAGTTCCATTAGCGAAGGACATAATATCGATATTGAAGCTAAAATACCAAACCGAAAAGATTCAATAAAAGAGGAACCACAAAAATCTGGACATGATGAAGATGATAACAAGTCGACTAAAACATCAAGCAGACAAAGTTCTATTAGCGAAGGACATAATATCGATATTGAAGCTAAAATACCAAGCAGAAAAGATTCATTAAACGATGACACACAAAATTCTCCACAACTTGATGTCGATAATACGACTATTACAACATCAAGCAGACAAAGTTCCATTAGCGAAGGACATAATATCGATATTGAAGCTAAAATACCAAGCAGAAAACATTCATTAATCGATGACACACAAAAATCTCCACAACTTGATGATATTAATAAATCTGTTACAACATCTACCAGACAGAGTTCTATTACCGAAGGACATAATATCGGCGTCGAGTCTAAAACACTAAACCGAAAAGATTCAATCGAAGGGAATCAACAAAAATCTGGGCATGATGAAGATGATAACAAATCGACTAAAACATCAAGCAGACAAAGTTTGATTAGCGAAGGACATAATATCGATATTGAAGTTAAAATACCAAGCAGAAAAGATTCAATAAAAGGGGATCCACAAAAATCTGGACATATTGAATGTGATAACAAATCTGTTACAACATATAGCAGACAGAGTTCCATTAGCGAAGGACATAATATCGATTTTGATGCTAAATTACCAAGCAGAAAAGATTCATTAAAAGGGGATCTACAAAAATCTGGGCATGATGAAGTTGATAACAAATCGACTAAAACATCAAGCAGACAAAGTTCTATTAGCGAAGGACATAATATCGGTGTCGAGTCTATAACACCAAGCAGAAAAGATTCATTTAACGATGTCACACAAAAGTCTCCACAACTTGATGTCGATAATACGACTATCAAGCAGACAACAT
This sequence comes from Adelges cooleyi, assembly GCF_023614345.1. NCBI lineage: Eukaryota > Metazoa > Arthropoda > Insecta > Hemiptera > Adelgidae > Adelges > Adelges cooleyi. Next base: position 5,739,404 of record NW_026095751.1, read on the forward strand.
CAAGCAGACAAAGTTCTATTAACGAAGGACATAATATCGACATTGAATCTAAAATACCAAACAGAAAAGATTCAATAAAAGGGGATCCACAAAAATCTGGACATATTGAATGTGATAACAAATCTGTTACAACATCTAGCAGACAGAGTTCCATTAGCGAAGGACATAATATCGATTTTGAAGCTAAAACACCAAGCAGCAAAGACTCGTTAAATGTTGACAAACACAATATTCAACCACTTGATGGTGATAATACGACTATTACAACATCAAGCAGACACAGTTCCATTAGCGGAGGGCTTAATATCGATATTAAAGCTAAAATACCAAGCAGAAAAGATTCATTAATCGATGACACACAAAAATCTCCACAACTTGATGATATTAATAAATCTGTTACAACATCTAGCAGACACAGTTCTATTACTGAAGGACATAATATCGATATTGAAGCTAAAATACCAAGCAGAAAATATTCATTAAATGATGACACATACAGTTCTCCACAACTTGATGGTTATAATATGACTGTTACAAATTCCAGCAGCTTAAGTTCCATTAGCGAAGGACATAATATCGGTGTCGAGTCTAAAACAGCAAGCAGAAAAGATTCATTTATCGATGACACACAAAAATCTCCACAACATGAAGGAGAATGTAAATCTACTATAACAAAAAGCAGACAAAGTCCCATTAGCGAAGGACATAATATAGATATTGAAGCTAAAATACCAAACAGAAAAGATTCAATAAACGATGACACACAAAAATCTCCACAACTGGATGATGATAATAAATCTACTTTAACAATAAGCAGACAAAGTTCCATTAGCGAAACGCAGAAAATCGGTGTCAAGTCTAACACACAATGTAGAAAAACTTCATTTAACGATAATAAAGAAAAATTTCTACAACATGAAGCTGAATGTAAATTTACTACAACAAAAAGCAGACAAAGTTCCATTAGCGAAGGGCAGAATATCGATATTGAACCTATAATATCGAGCAGAAATGATTCAGCATTGATGGAATCACAAAAATCTGTCTTGCAAGAAAGCAACAACGATCCTAATGTACTTAACAGAGGAGGATTGTTAACTGAGAATATTCAACATGAAGGCGATACTATGTTGTCTACAATATTAAGAAGACACAGTTCTATTAGCCAAGATCATATTATACTGAGCAAAAAATATTTAACGAATGAGGAACAGCCAAAATCTACATTGCATGACAATTATGTTAATTCCAAAGTAGAAATTAATAAAAATTGTAATTTAACCGGAACTAATGCTCATGGAATTGTTTGTCATAATTTAGATGGGTTTTCTATTAAAAGTAGTGTTATAAAAACTGATGGTGTTGTTATAAATGATAATATATTAAGTCTTCGAATTGAGGATAAAGATAAAAAGTTCACTGATGATACTTTCGGTGACTTCGATGTTACAAATTTAACAGATACGGAAATTGCCTCGAAACAGTCTTTAGGTCTTAATTTAAATGATCTTGATTTAGGTGTAACAAAAGACGTCATTTTGCAGTTAAATATTGATGTTCAGAAAGCTTTAAATCAATGTAGCAGCGATGATGAAAAACCTACTACTCCACTATCCGACGTATTTCATTCAGCAATGAACACAGACGACGATGAAACGCAGAATAAAGCTGATGATGTTTCAGAGTTTTGTGGATCTTCTTTTCCAATAGCTTCACCTACGCAGCTCGATAATCAACAGTTGGAGTATGATTTTAATAAAGCAATGCACGAACACAGAATTGCAAGAGGTGAAGACCTTACAGCTACAACAACGGAAACAAATGGAAATCAAGTAGAGAATGAAAAAAATTTAACTGAAAACGACAATATCAATCAAAATCAGTCTACAATTTCCGATGCAGTAATAAACTGGGGCAAGCCTTTAGGTTTACCACCAATTCAGAGTATTAACAATAACGGATTTGATCCTATCCAAGAGTGGGGCAACCCTTTAGGTCTTCCGTCTCCCACTACTCCTGGCCACGACTTAAGTGAACCAACAAATAATAGTAGTAATGCTTCACCGAAAAAAAGTGCTAAAAAGATGTTCGACAACAAACCAATAATTAATGTCATCGGTGAGTGAAAGTATTTAAATATTTCAATACCTTTTTATAAATATTTCAGCGTCGGTGGTTGATAAAATTGTTTGAAAATAGGACAAAATATGAAGAATAAAGTATTTTATTTTTATTTTACCATATTTACCTTTGTTTAAACTTTTTAATGTTGTTCAAACTTTTTTCTGATATTTCAACATATACAATTTTTAGAAAACAAACACATATAAATATATAACTGGCTATATGCATCTAAAATAATTTAAATTATTATCTACAGAATGATCCATTTGACGAAAGCCACTTCTATTTTCGGAAAATAATTACAATTATATAGTTATTAGTGATAGGAATCCAAAAATCCGGATATTTCAAAAACCCGCTATATAAGCCACTTGAAAATCTTATAAGTAATGAATACTATTACAATATAAAGATGTGTACCTAAGTAAAATTTGTTGATAAAAATTGAAAAAAAAAAAACTCTTAACTTAGTCTAAAAAATGCTTTTGGATTCCGGATTTTCGGATTTTAAAAAATCCAAAATCAAAAAGCAGCTAACCTTTTTGTTTTATTTTTACATATTTATCAAAATAATGTTACTTATTACTTAGGTACACAGCTTTGTATTGTACAATTATTTAACACTTATATGATTTTTAAGTAGCTTAAATAGCATTTTTTGTGAAAATCCGGATTTTCGGATTCCCATCACTAATAGTTATTTCTTTTTGAAAACATATGTATTTATTTTTATTGTTGTACAATCAATTTCAAATGATCTTTTTTAGCATTTTCCAGAGCGCTAACAACTTTTGAAACTTAAATGGGAACGTATATATTTAAGTAAATGATTAAATTAAAAATAATTTGTTAAAAATGTTGACTTGTCGATAACCAGTTTTATATAATTACTTTTAAAGTTGTTTAAGTTAAAAATTTAGGACGGGAGTGGGAGTGCGGTTGAGTAATGCGCGCAGATAAAAATAAGTCTATCCTTCATACATTATCCAGTCCTAAACTTTAAACCTTAGTAACTTTATCCAAAACTGATTATCGACCTAGTAAACATTTTTAGTACATTATTCTCAATTTAGAAAAAAAATGTTTACAAAAAGAAAAACTACAAAACAATAATTATTTTAGACAGAATAGAGTGTCTTACATTAAATTGATAACCCTGTATATCTTAGGACTAAATAAGCTAAATGTTGGCTATTTTTTAGATAAAGATTCACCATATCGTCTACGACGTTCGGACTCTCCGAATAAGCTTAGAAGTCGTTCTTCAAGTCGAATGTCAAAAATAAATCCAACTTACCTAGATTTGATATACGTGCCTCATCATGGAAACTCAAAATATGTAACAGCTGACTTTTTTAAGCGTATTAGAGCAAGAAATTATGTTTTCAGCGGTATTGATCCCAATAAAGAAGTTTTAAACGCATTAATTGAGGGTAAACAAACATGGGATGACCAGGAACTTGGTAAGTAGTTTATTACATTATTATTGCATCAATAAAATGTTATACTTAATAATTGTTCTGTAATTGAATAACGCTATTTTTAGAGGTTACAATCATTCCAACATACGATACGGATACAATGAACCAGTGGGCAGCTGAAAACGAGGAACTTCTGACTAAACTAAAGATAGATATAAGTCCAAGCGCCAGTCGATGCACTATTAAGCTGCAGGATCATAATACTAGCTGCTCTGCTTATCGATTAGAATTTTAATAATATTATAATCCACAAGTGTGCATCAATATAGTTTTAAGTATAATAATCTAAAATGAAAAATTGTTTTAAAAAATAATATTTCGAAGCATGTGATATCAAGTAGTGTTAATCTGTCCATTTTCACTGCTGAATAGATCATTAAATTTCTTACTTCTTAAACAGCATTTAAAACTATTACTTTTTATAGTTTAAGCAAAAATGACAAATATATGATCATATTTCCGTTCCAAAAATAATAATAAAAATATAAATACAAACTTTTTTATGTGTAAGAAAATTGCACATATAAACGCTAAACACGAGACTGCATATTCCATCCCAATAGTATACTTTTTCTATTTACACATAATATTTAAAATTATAATTATTAAAAAAAGAAATGTTTTATTCCAACGTCATCAACATAACATTGTACGGTTATTAAATAGCACAGACTTTAATATTTAACCGCTTATTCCTTAAATATAACCAATAAACAATATATTTAAAAAAGCAACTATATTAACTCGATATTTTATATTATAAATTTGACTCATTCTAATTTTTAATATTTACTATACTAATAAAAACATTCTTAGTAAAATATCAATCTATGTTTGCGAATTAAATATTGAATGTGTCAAAAATGATAAAAATGTTTTTGGAATAAATTAAATAGAATTGGCTATGTAAGGCAGGGTAATAATATAGAAAAGGATATCAACATTTTTTTGGATAATCTTCTGCTTTTCTTTAGGTGATATATTTATACGTCCAAGTACATGTACTGTAGATTTTTTACGAGTATACAGTTGGTTAATTATTGTTCAACATAATTTATATTTTAATTTTTAACAATTGTATACATTTTTTTCTTAGTTTTATTTACATCTCAACAGTCAACCTATGTATCAATTTTATAATTTAGAACAACTAATATTATTCTTTCTAGAATAAACTTAAGCATTTGTTTGAATAATATAATAATAACCGCAATAAGATACAATTTTTAGTTATTATCAAAATGTGTGTCGTAATTTGTAGTTAGGGTATTAACAAGTCATTTATTATTATTTTTACATTAATTTTAAAAACATTATTGTAATTTACTATTAATCTAATATTCATGCACCAAATAATAACTTTATTCCACAATTTTTATCACTGTGGTGTAACCTTTAAGTCCAGCTTTTTTATTATAAAATATAATCTAAAACGTTTTGTTTTTAGTTTATACACCTAGAAACTGTATACAATGTATTAACAAATTAGACACACATATTATATCATACAATTAGAATTCAGAAATGTACTCTAACTGTTCATATTTACATAAATAAAACATTGATTTTTTATTTTTTTATTTTCAATTATCATAAAGCAAACCGTTGCTCAAAATAGTGTAATTAAATAAAACCACTACGCTTAATAATACATCAAATTAGAATAGCATCACCACAAATAATATTTATTTAAGTTTTTTTTAAAATTGTTTTTAGTTATTTGACGGTTCTGATAACATTATTAGACTTTTATACTGTGTTTAGTTTATCTAGTTACATAACCTTTTAATTTTAATATTCAACCCACATAGACGATTTTGATGACAATAATAACTAGTTGAGATAACTACTAGTTTTTTTGGTGTTACATAATTTTATATAATATTATAACTCATTTGATTAAATTTATTACGACTTTAAATTTTACACTTACAACATAATATGTATTCAAATTACATTTTAGAAACTATTTCAAATTTAAATACAATTTTTTTTTATCAGATAATTATTATATTGCAAATGCCATTGAAATTGTTTTTGATATTTTAATTGTTTCATGTAGCTACCAGCTTGCCGTTTTTTACTGAGATCTTGATATAATTATGTAGGATTTGTATGAGCATAATATGAAATAATTTTTTAAAAATGGTGCTATGTTCCGTCATGGATAAAGTCTTACTTTAAAGACTTAAGAAAACGTGATTTAGGTAATATACATTTTATGTTTTAAAATTGTTACTTTAATATTTATTACAGTAAGATAGACTTTTATAAAAAAAAATTATTATTATAGTTTTTATTATGTTAAATAAAATATTATTAATTAGGGTATATTTGTATAACTCACTCATAATACCTATACACAACAATTTAATACTTCTATTGCTATTTAAATGATATTATGTGTAGTGTACGCTTTATAGTATGTATTAATAAAGTACATTTTATATTTCAGATTTACATTGTACGCTTCTTAAACATGATTAGCTTACTATTTACACATATTTACTAAACCTAATGTCAGTATTTTATTCACAGAAATTTAACAATCAATTCGCGCGTCCGTATTTTTTTTATTATTTCACAGACTAATAATTACCAATTATAATTATGTTAAATTTAACTTTGTTGACATAACCATTGAGTATTTTTTAAAATACATTAATAATCATTATTATATAAATAGATCAAAATAAAAAAAGATTACATTTTTTAATCCGTCTTAAAAAGCTTACTGTCTATTTATCGTTTAATTAATTTTTGTAACATCGGCTAAGATTACACTTAATTATTCACTCGAAAATAATTCAATACAAGGAACGCATAAAACTACTAATATTTGTATTATCGTTAAATACGGTTCATTAACTCAATAAATAAAAAATTATTTACAGAAAATGTTAATGTTAGGTACTTGAAATATACATTTAGAAATATATTTCAATCTTATATAACATTATTTGTATTTGTATTAGTTATTATACAATATTCTATTATACTATTTTCATTAATGTACTCATCATTAATTATTTTATCTTATATCTCTCGACAACATTATTACGTATTGTCTATTCCATTTAGTGGTACATTAAATAAATAAACGTTTAAATTTAGAATTGAAAAATTGCATTTTAATTTGGTTGCATAATTACTCATCAACTTCACTTCGAGACAATTATGTTTGACAATTTTTATAAATCTATTCAAAATGAATGAAACCCGTTTATTTCATTAAGAAGTGTAAAAAATGACACATCAAAACCAAGCTGTTTTACTATACCTACCTACTATTTCAATGTTATACATATTATATGTTTTTTTAATGCGATAAATTAAAATAAAATAAAGTGTACAAAGTGCAAATGAGACATAATCATTTTATACATCGCACATATAATTTGTAAAACTGGTGTTTTTCTTAAAGAGTTGATCCAAAGGTTTGTGCACAGGTTGTTTCATTTTTTGAAATTTATATCGGTTGACAGGTACAGATATTCCGACGGTACCATACAAAGGATACTTGGCGCACAACTAAAACATAAATTTAATAATAAGAGAAATTAAAAAAAGTTTGTTGAAATATTGTTAGTTTTAGAACAAACGCATTTTATTCTCGAGCAAAATTTTTTTTATGCAATATCAAAGTTAGTTGTTTGAACTAAATTATAACAAAAACTACATTTTTTTGTGTGACAACTTTATTAAACATTTTAGGTACATTGACACTTTATAAAATAACTATCACATTTTATACCTATTTTAAGAGGAATTTTGTTATTTTCAATTTTACATTACATTCAAGCTATAACTATACAAAGTTGAACTTGCTGGTTTCATCTGTTGTATATAAAATTATATTTTTAAAAAGATTTAACATATAATGTATTTATATATTATGGGTTATAAAATATTAAGAAACTTTTTTTTTATTTTCATTTAAAAATAAAATAAAATGTATTATAATACATTGATTTTTTTAAAGGGAAACGGGAAAGTGTATTTCTAAGGGGCAAAAGATAGGCAATATTTTAAATTCCGTAAATATAACTGTTTAGTTTTGTTAGATTATTTTTAAATTTATTTTTCTTCGAGCTGTGGCAAATAAGTTTGATAAAAAGTTGGTTTTGTTGTAGATATCTATTGAACGGTTTTTAAATTATTATTTATCTAAATATTATAACTATCTCTGTGGAGGCTAAAAAGCTGTTTTTTTATTCAGTTCCAAATTACTTACCAAAATTTAGGAGACCATAAATAATTAAACAACTTGTAACACATTTTGAAAAAAAAAAACCGGCCGTTTAATCCACATAAAAGAGATGATAAATTATAAAAAAAAGTTCCCATTTTAAATAAGTAGTGCTCTTTAAATTTAAATCGATAAATGTACTTCTTCATCCAATGCGCTTCCAATTTCTTTTAATTTAAAACCATCTTTTTGGTATGCACTGCTATATGTAGTTTCAAACTGGCTTTGCTGAGTGCAGAATTGATTAGTTTTTTCGGCCAATTCTCCCAACACTTTTTCCGTGGCTGTTTTCCACAAATACTCTTCGAACTCTTTTCTTTTTTTCTCTTGATTTGTGCGTCCATCAATGAAATAAGTAAAAATAATTTTTCTATTAATATTATTATTATCTATGATATGCCTTTATTATATGTTCTAATTGTATAAAAAAAAAATCATAGAACCACAATCTAAGTATTAATACATGTATTAAAATTGTACATCATGTTATTTAATCTAACTTTTAGTAAGAAACTACCGCAATTGGGTCAAGACTTAATGGAGGAGAATTAGTCTGTTCGATGTAGTCTGTATAAAAAGTATGTTGGTAAATATTTAGATAAAAAAAACTTTCATACGTAGACAAAATGCTATAAATTCCTATACGTATTACATACAATGCCCGCTAATTTTTTATCTTTGACAAAACAATCAAAAAAAAAAAAAACACAATTTTGATGACAAATAATTATTAAAAAAAATAATACAATCTACGTGTAAACTTTGAATTGGGGTATGTTGTATGCGCGCGATGGTGGTAAGAGTGTTTTTCTGAAATACGTATACGCTATAGATAATTATTTTTGTGGTTAAGGGTTTATTTAAATATTTAGTTATTTTATAATATAAAACCACAAGTGATGCTCAAGTTTTTTCCTAGATTTGAATTGGAGTTAAAATATTTAAAATATACTTATATTGCTTAGTTCCACATTATTTAATTAAAATAATAATTAATTATTTTAATAAATTTATTCAATTAATCCACTAATATTATTCTATTAGGTACTTTTGTTGTAAATTTATTAAAGTAATGTTTTTTGTGTTTTATTAAAATAATTATATACATATTTCAAATACTTTGAGTGTGATTTATTCAAATAATGTTGTTTGAAAATTATCGAATACAAATTAAAGTAGTATCCATTATATTTTGAATAATACGTCTACCGGAGAGGTGAAGCTTTAAATCTTCACCTAAGTCAATGTATAGCATCTACAGATCTTAAGATAGCAAGTCAGATTTATAAAACTTGTCTCTTTCCAATTCAATTTATTACCTCTGTCATCGAGGGCTTTGGGCTCGTCAAATCGCTGATAAGTCTCGTGGGTCGATGATTGTCTAATGTAAGCGGTTTCGCTTTCTGATGTTTGGAACGTTGGCCACTGGCTAATATTTTTGTGATGGTTGGCTATCGACCTCCGAGTCTCCATTGATATATAAAATATCAAAAATATAGTACCTATACACAAAATAAATTGCAGGAAAATTATAGAGGCCGACTAATTGTTAAGTCTGGTTGTTTACCGCCGTTTGTCGCCAAGGCGATATTGTGCTGTTATAATATTGATCACACCGGCGTTTTAGGAACCACTGGCAGGTATTGCCTTTTCCGCACGGAAATAAGGTTATGTAGAATAAATACTTTAAAAAAAAAACATCACAACGTATTGATCACTAATCAGCGACTACGATAGTTGATAATAAATTGAAAGTGAAAATTATGTGATATTCCGGCTGTGCCTACGCCTTTGAGTTGAACAATCTAAACCAAACGTTAACTTGAAAGAGTTGTAAACACAGCAAAGGATTATCTGCTCGTTGCCTAGATGCAGAGTAAGTTAGATTTCATTTAGTCAACCTTCTTAGTCCAAACAAAGATCATAGCTATCAAATCTATTAGGTTCGCGTTGTCGCAATTGCATGTTTTTACGCTGGTTTTTTACTTGTATTATCAAGCCCTAACTAAATTAAAATAGGTTATGATTTACATTTAGTCAGATTTTAATTCTAGAGTTTGAAGTATTACTGGTGCACCAAGTTTATTGGTGCAGAGGTATTTGTAAATCGTACAATTAAAGTTATATATTCTTATCACATTGGAAAATTAACAAAATGCTATCCTGCACTGAATGTCTTGGCATAATTTATTAAAATCCAAGTCTAGTTTGATATCATCCAAATGATTCAAATATAAGAATAAACAATAATTTGTCATAAAAACTGTTAAAATATGTTTCTATCATGACACCAAAAAAAAAAAAACCCAGTAAATTGAGTAATAAAAATGTTCTGCGACTTGGGCACTAATGTTTTGAAAAATCAATCTTACACGATTCTCACTATTTCTCTTTTGAAACAAGATGACACAATCCAAAGCGCGTTACTTGGGAAATTTTAATTATACCATATTACTATTTTATAATAATAGAAATTGTATTTAGGACTATTTTAGATAAAATTTAGAATAGTTAGTAACAAATTTTTTAAATTTTAGATTAAGATAAAGTAAAGTACTTAATTCTATCAAAATGGACATCGAACAGTTAGTATATGAAACACTATTGCAAGCCAGTAGTCAGCATCCTGATATGTTAAAACCAGCTGAACAGAAACTCAAAGAATGGGAAGTAGAACCTGGATTTTACTCAGTATTATTTGTAAGCTTAACAAAACTAAACATTAAAATAAGAAAACTGCTTGTAAATTATATTTATTTTATATTTATAGAGGATATTTTCAAATCAATCATTAGATATAAATGTTCGTTGGATGTCCATTCTGTGTTTTAAGCAAGGTGTTGAAAAATATTGGAGGAAAAACGTCTCTAGGTAAATATACTTAATATGAATTTTTTTTTTAATTTAACTTTAAAGCAATTTTCTTTGCTTTTTTATAGTGGTATTTCAGAAGATGAAAAAGTGACTTTGAGAAAAATGTTACTTTCAAATTTATCTGAACCTGTTCCACGATTGGCAACTCAAGTTAGCGTAATCATCGGCAGAGTTGCTAGGTAACTTATAATAGAGTTATTTTAGAACTGAGACACTTATTCATATCAATGTCTATTAATTTGTATATTTTTCAAAGGTTTGCTTATAATTTATCACATATAAAGTTATCAGTTATTGTTTTGAATGTTTAGATTAGATTGGCCATATGATTGGAACAATTTAATGCCAGAATTAATGGAGCGTATTAAATACGATCCTCAAAATCGTGCATTATTATCCATGCACCATGTTGTAAAGTCTCTGTCAGGGAAAAGGCTTTACGATAGTATACGATTATTTCAAGATGCTTCCAGTCAACTCTTTCCAAATTTTTACAACCATTGGGAACAACGAACTGATGCTTTTATAAAAGAAGTAAAAATTTCTAATTATATTTATTTATATATACATAAAAATAATAATACCATGGCTGTTTTTGGTGACAATAATTTTAGTTTTGTTAAGAACTTAATGCAATGCACGTTTCAAATCGTCAAAGTTATTTTGTGTATCTTCTATTAATAATCTATAAGATAATATTATCATGAATACCACTAAAAACATTAAAAGTAACTTAACTGAAAGCATGAATGATTAAATACAGTATTATTTTTAAGATGGAACAAGGAAATGCAACACCGGAAGTTGCAAAACTTTTAGAAGATGCATTTTATACCCAAAAAATACTGTCAAATTTTGTTTTGTATGGATTTAAATCACCTTATCCGGACGAAGTCAAACAATTTATTATAAGCGTATTTAATAAAGTGCGACCAATTGTTGCTTGTCGTAAGTTATTTTTAAAATAATCACATATCAGTAATTTTCATTTTATTTTCAATTTGTTTTTTTTTCAGGTCCTTATTATCCTGATTTAGTTGAAAAATTTGTATGTCGAATGTTTAAAATGCTGATGACAATTATCGAAGACCACCCAGCTGATTATTTAGATTTTATTCAACCCACTGTAGAACTTGCTTACTTCTATGGATTCACTGTGGATGGGAATGCTGTAGTGTTTGAAAGATTCTTAATACAATTATTTAATCTGACAAAACTGATACTCATTTGTCCTCAGTATAAACTACCTCGTACTAATGGTCCAGTTTGTCAAATTGATGGTAAGTTATGATTTTGAAATAACATCAAAAAAATTTTGTAGTGATACTTTTCAGTTACAACCAATATGAACAACCCGCTCCATGCATAGCCTTGTTCAGAACAGTTATAATAATTAGAATTTACTAATAGGATCAAGAAACACGAAATTATATTTAAATTATTACAACATAGTTATTTGAAAATAATTAATTAACTTAATTAATTAATTATTTAATTAATTAATTTGAATAACACTTTTTTTACTCTGTCCCAAATAAGAAAGGCAGAGATTTGCGATCTCAACTGAGGCTTTTCTAGCTCTGCCGAACTCGTCAAACCCCCTCTATACGACTGGTTATAAATGAATACTGATGACGATGGTCTGCTGTGTTGCACGTGGAAGAAGAACTAGGCGAATTGTGGCATAGGAATGCGCGAGACGGACCAAATTTCTTATTTATGCCTTACTTATTTGGAACAGAGTATAAATACATTTTTGACTTATTGTAATAACCCGTTATTTCAAATAATTTTTTAAATGACAATTTATCTGATTAAATTATTTAAACTTTTATTTAAATAATTTGTTTTATGAGTAAAAAAGTATGTAGTACTAGAAATAGAAAATGTATTTTAATAATTTTTTTATTTGTTATTTAAATTGGTTCAAATAAAAATACAATTTTTTTATTATATTTTTATTTAAATAACAGCTAGGGTTGGCAAATACTTAAGTTGATATAATTATTTTGAGAATCAAATAATGTTTATTTGTAAGGCTAACAAACCGCAATTCATGATTTTACTATAGAAACTTCAAGAAGAGTATCAACAGCAGCTGTACAGCAAAAATCATTAGTATTCAAATCAGATAGATTAATGATTATGTGCCAACAACTGATTTACAAATATTTTTTACTTACTCCGTCAGAATTAGAAATCTGGGATAGTGATCCAGAAATGTTTGGTAAATATTTTATTTTATGTACATGAAATAAGAAAAACATAATTTTTTTAAATTGTTATGTTATTTAGCGACAGATGAAGTCGGAGAGTATTGGAAATACAATCTTAAAGTATGTTAAATTTTGATAAATTTATTTTTATTATTTTAGAAATTGTTTATTTTATACATTTTTTATGTACTGTGTAGGCGTGTACTGAATCACTTTTTATGTCACTATTCCATGAGTTTAGAGAACTATTGACACCTCGACTGGCAGCAACCATAGAATCAAATAGAGAGTTGGTTGATCCAACTAATTTAGAAGCTGTGTTAAAAAAGGATGCTATTTATAATGCATTTGGATTAACAGCATTTGAAATGTTTGATATTGTAAAAATATGCTCCTATTTTCGTTTTTTAATTATTGGGTATATTCTAACTATGTCGTGTTTCGTTAAATTATTTTAGATAAATTTTGATGATTGGTTTAATACGACATTACGTCAAGAATTAATGGAAACTCGAGGTCATTCACGTGTCCTCAAAAGACGTGTTGCTTGGCTGATTGGACAATGGCTTACTGTTAGATTAAACCCTGAGTACAGGCCAGAACTTTACAATATACTCATTGGATTGTTGAATCCTGAGCAAGATATGGCTGTTCGCTTAGCAGCTACGTCTACACTACGTTGCGCCATTGATGACTTTGATTTTAGTTCTGAACATTTTATAGAATATTTAGAACCAATGGCCTTTTCTCTTTACAAGCTGTTAGTCAGTGTACGAGAATGTGATACAAAAGTAAATATTTTATTTAATCAACATAAATATGAAATTTGAGTATTTTTCATTTAAATAAATAATTATTTTAAATACATTTTTATTTAACACCAATGGCCTTTAAGGTCGTGAGTTTAATTTAATTTAATTAAAAAGTATTTTAACTTGTTTATTTTGCCGTTGCGCTGTTTGGGGCATCAAATAATGTTTTTATTTATTAAGTATAATTTTTTTTAATTTTAGAATTATTTTTAATAAATCAAAAAATTACAGAATTATTTTTAATAATGAAAAAAAAACACCATCTTGCTAGTCTTTGCCAAATACTTACACACAGGTTTTATACAAAGATATTCAAAAATGTATAGCAGAAAAAAAAAACAGCGACACAACTTTTTAAAACAAACAATATTTTTAAAAATTCATATTTCAGCTTAAAATGAATATTTTGTAATTTGTTTTGCGAAAATATATTTTTGCTTATTACTGTGTATCCATAAAAAATTAATATTATATTGTATTATGCATTTAACTAGTACTTTTATTGTTTATTACTTTAATTTTTTTTTTTTTTTGTACAGTTGAACGTGTTGCACGTTATGTCGTTTATGGTGGAACGTTTAGGTCCAATGGTAGAGCCATACTTTGATTCTTTACTTCAGTATTTGCCTAAACTATGGACTGATTCTGATGACCATCACATGCTTCGCTGTGCAATTATATCTACTTTGACGCAAATTGTTCGAGTATGTTTAATATATATATAATATTGTTCAATCATCATAGATATTATATGTTTTTTTATAGGCAATTCGAACTAAAAGTGCTGAGCTTACTCCTTTTTTAGTTCCTATCATTCGATACAGTGTAGATATCAAAGAAAAGGCGTACATCTATTTACAAGAGGATGGTCTTGAACTTCTTCTTTCTTATATAGAATCGTGTACTACGTATAACGATGAAATGCTTAGTTTAATTAATTATCTTCTTCCGCTATTAGGTGAGTTTAGTATTTAGTCAGCGAAAAATACTTGACGGATTTGCAAACCTAAATAAATTTAACAGGGTCGAGCTTTTTTAAAAAATGAGCGTGGATTTATTGCCATTTCTGTATATTGCTGATACGTCTATACATTTTTACAAAATCTTTAATACATTTGTGTACTTAACCATCTATTTAATATTAAATTTAGATTACTCTACCGAACATTTAAAGACCGGTTTGATGATTCTCGAAGCATACGTATTAATTGCACCAGAAAGAGTCATGACGGTATGTATTATATATATATATTTTTTTTTTTATTACTCTACTCCGAAATCTAGTTTCTTTGCAATAATCCTTTGATCTATTCACTGTGTGCTGTTGGTGAATCCACCACCCACTGGGCGCGGGTTGGCTAGTGTCGGTAAATGCGTTAGCATGGCAAAGCCTATACTGCTGGACCGGGGAGCCCTGGAAGTATTGGTCCGCGCCCCGGGACTGAGGTCTCTGGGTTAGACTATTGGTGGTTGTGGGACTCGTTAGGTTAAATGCTACTAGCCTCAGGTTAAGTCATCAAGTCCATATCTAATCTGAGTTAGGTTAGGCGCCTCGAGTGTGGACTCATTCTCAGTGGAGTGGGGGGGGGGAGGGTGTAGTGTGATTGGATGACGGCACATAATGTATGAAACTAAAAAATTTAAACTAATATTTTTTAGGAGTACGGAGCTCAAATATTCAGCTTAACTACTACTTTAATGAACGATTTAAAAGATGAAGGCACCGTATGTATTTTATCGCTATATGAAACAATTGTAAAAGTCAATCTGCCACAAACAACTGAGCTGATGATGGTTGTACTTGGACAAAATTTAAAGTAACAGTTGAACTTGTTTTTTTTTAATAATTCATAGCATATAAAAGCCTTCTTTATTGTGTTAGTTAATGTATTGTGTATTAATGTGTAATTTATTATTATTAATATATTATTCATGTATTGTGTATTTAAATATTTTAATATATTTCAGATCTTTGTGTTCCGGTGAAATTGGTCTCACGGTCAATAGTTGTCGATTATCATTAATTTCTAGAGTAATATTAAATGATCCAGCCATTTTTATACAAGTAGACCAATTCATTTTAATGTTTTTCCCCCTATAATGTATTATCATGTTTAATAAATGTGCATTTTTAGGTTGTAGAGCATCTGTGTGTACATGAAAATGGTAATTTATTACAATTTGACAAGGTACTTAAACGTATAATTGAGGTATGGTTAGAACGAATGAATCAAATAGTGCAAAACGATAGAAGAAAACTGTTAGGTCTTGCACTTGCATCTCTTTTAACAAGTCAAAAAAAGTTAGTAACATTTAAAAACTATAAAAATTATAAAAATTGTATTTTCTTTTTTTTTTTGCTCTAGACCTATTTTAGAATTGTTCAAAGAAATAATCACCATTTGTGTCGAGACTTTAAACGATATTATGAGAAAGACTGATGATGGGATATACACAGAGTATGTATGATTTACAACAATTTAACGAATTATATATAATATATAATTAAAAATAACCCCAAATAACTTGTAAAATATATTGTTAAACAAAACATTCAGAAAAAAAAACTTCAAATTCATATACTAAAGTATATGAGTTTACTTAAGCACATACATGTATTTTCGTAACAGTCTTACGTTTATCAGCGGTGATGATTTGTGTAAAAAATACAAATAAAATTAGTTTCAATTTGTATGGTATAACAAATTATATTATTGATGATTGCCCTTAAATTTTTACATTTTGTTAAGATTATAAAAAATTGCTTGGATTAGAAATTAAGCAAGTGAAAAATACCTATTAAGAAGGCGGCACTCGACTATTAAGTAATAATTTATTCTGATATCCTTTTTGTAAAAAACAAATGTTAATTTCATTTTTTCTGGTTAATTTTTATATTACATTTTCTCGATAATGGCGTGCTACCAGAACCAAAATTATATTGATTGTACACAATTTTTTTAATGAAAAAAAATTGTTGAAAATGGCATCAATGATGTTTTTTACAAACGCTTCACAAAAAAAAAAAAAAAATTGATATTCCCCTTTATATCTTTTTGTGTTCCCCCTTGTCAAATCTAGTCTGGACCTTATTTATTTCTGTTGAATTAATAATATAGTCAAATAAAAACTTAATTAACAAATAAAATTTTATTTTTCTTAGAACAAATTCAAATAAAAAATAATGTATTTAATAAGAAATAAAAATACATTTTAATCAAGTATTATTTGAAGTTTTAAATAATTAATATGTACTATTTAAAATAGTAATGTAAATTAAAAAAATATTTGATACAAAATAATATTAATAAAAGCCCAGGGCTGTGTAAAGTTAATGTATATTTTAATTGTTTTTATTAATCAGTAATCTGTATATAATTAAACATTTGTTTTTAATAGTTCCATGTTGATGACTGACGATTGTTCCAATGTTAGTTCTCGAGCCAACTCAGAATGTGAATATCAGTACGAGACTGAACATAATGAAAGGCAAAGATGTCTCTCACTCAAAGATCCCGTACACTGTATTCCATTCCATAAATACTTGCAGTCTCAAGTATGTAAACATTCTTGTTGTTACATTAGTGTCTACTATAAGGAGAATTATAAGTATATTTTATTTTTACAGTTGCTTGCTTTACAAAATCAAATTGGAGAACAGCAGTTTCAACACGTACTCATTTCTAGGGTCGACAGTGACATATTAGAGCAATTGTATGTCTACATGTAATAGTGCCTCCTGTGACAACCAAAATCACCATTACCCTTTTATTATATTTAATTTTAAATTTATATTATGTTTTTGCTGTAACATAACTATAATAAAGTGTAGACTAATTAATTTTAGTATATTATTAATGTTATTATTCACTAATACTACTCTATCTTATCTCAATGTTGTATGTGTTAGTCTCGTTTATTATCTTAAAATGTTCCAACTCAAGTGTTTTTTTTTTAAATCTTATTTTGCATGCTTGAAAAGTAACTAATTGATTTGCCATTAATAGTTCAAATAACATACTAGTCAAGAATGAATAGTATTAATACTGATTTATATATTATTAATATTATTATTAATGGCAAAACTGTTTTCAATATTTATAATTTTGCATCTGTAAATTTAATAATAACAGCACTTGTACACTAATATGATACTTAAGAGAATTTAACATTATACATTATTCTTAAATACGGCGAAGTTACAAAACATAGTTTTGGTTTATTTTATTTGTAATTGATTGTGTTGTTAACATAAGTGATAGTAGTAGAGACAATTTGCACTACAGATATTGGTCGATAGTATGATAAATACAATTTCTTCCTAATTTTAATTAACGTTTATCGTTCAATTCTTTTTTGTTTTATGTTATAAATACAATGTGGTTTATTAATATTGTACATTTTTATTGTTAAACTTTTTGAGTCTTTGTAATTTTTTTTTATCTGAAATTAGAATCTGTATGTATTCTTATAGATTATTTTAAACATGTTACTGCTATTTTTGACTTAAAAAAAATTCATTAAGATGACAATGAATTGATGTTTTTTATAATACATTTTGTACATCATCATGACAGTATTGATGGTGATCTCAAACGAGATAATATTATTTAAAATAAAACATTTAAAAACAGTTTATAATTTCATACTAAACATCACCGTATATTGTTGATTTTTCAATATAACATATATATATTTATGTACTATTGATAATTATTATTAATATGATGAAATTACAACATTTTTTTAATCACAATTATTCAGTAATATTTTGATTTGAATTTTTCAATATAAAATATTACCAAGTTGACGGCATCTTTTAATGATACACCAACTTATAATTTTATAAAATGCCATTTATTCACTGGAACAAAAAAAAAAGAACAATACAAATTAAAGCCAATTACATCAAATAATAATTATTTTCAATTAATTACTTATCAAATTTAATGTTAACTACAATTTAGAATTAATAGCCTTCATTTTTACGTAAAACCAGTTGTCAACTGAAAATATTAAAGAAATAGTATTACTAATATGTTATTTTATACACATATTAATTTGTAAAAGCACAACGCGTGTAATTAGAGAAAATTAGAATATAATTTGAATGTTTATATTTTTAATTGATTATTATTTTCTATTTTTAATTTTCTTAACAGTTTTTAAAAAGTGCAATTTGCCAAATTTGAAATAAATCGAAATGGCTGGTCAATAGCCAAAGAAAGTGATTAATTCAGTAATAAGAAATATGTTTATGTTAACTTTGGCATAAGAATAAAATAAATTAAAGAAATATAGAAATGAGTTATTTTAATTTTTCAATATTTTTTTTGTTATTTTACTTAAAATAAAAATTGATAATCCATATCAACATTAGAAAAATTAAAGAAATTACCTTCTGGATCAATTGGGCTTGCTTCAGATAATGGCAGGCTTTCTGATAGTATAGTTTTAACTTTCTCGCTATCAACACTGGACTTGTTATTCAATGTTGTATTGACACTACAAAAAAAAAAAAAATTATATAATGCATGTCTAACAGTAAAAATCAAATAAATAATTACCAAGATAGGCCATCAGTATTCTCCTTTTGAAAAAGACTCTTCCAATATTCATGGGCATCATGGATAATTTTTAGTGCAAATTCGGAATCTTTAGGCTCGCCGTTGAATGCAAATTTATTTTCTGGTTTATTATCAGGAATTTTATAAAGCTTTAACCATTCGACTGTAGCTTTTAAATAACCAGGAAAGTGTGTTTCCACATCTTTTATGCCTAGAATTTTTCACAACCAATTATATTTAAAAAAATTATTTTAAATTTTGTACACTTTTTGCAAAAATATTTACCATTTACTTTATCAGCCATCGGATCTTCAACATTAATAACAAGTACTTTCCAGTCAGTTTCACCTAAAATCAATACATTTTCTAATAAGCGTTAATGCCCAAATGGAAAATTTAAACTTAAATCTTATTTTTCCAATAACTACAAAAGTGAAATTAACTTTATTAGAATTAAATTTATAAAATTGTTAATACAATTACATAACATAACGTGAGCACATTTAAAAATTTACAATAAAATATTTACTTATTAATATAGTTTAAAATAACTTTGACAGAAAAATGTATGGGTTAAAAATTATGTACAAAAATTATATTTCTAAAATGTATTGTTAAAAAGTCTATGGTATTTCAAATTACTAAAAAAAAACGTGATAAAATTGTCATATAATGTAATAATATTATAAATTAAGTTCAAATCTACAACCAAAATTGTTCGGAATATTAATTAAATTATACTCGCCTTCATCAATTAATGCCACTGTACCCAATACTTTTACTCGAAGTACCTCTCCTTGTTTGGCTACCTGTGAAAATGAACATATTTATATATATATACATATATTAAGACTAACAAAAATGTATATCGTTTATATTTACTTTATAACCAATTTCAAGTACATCGAGGGGATCATTATCACCCTTACAGCCTGTGTGTTCGTCAAGAACTTCAGGATTTTCCCAAGTCTGGGGAAATGCACCGTAATTCCATATATAACCCTTGTGTGGAAACACATTGGCTACAAAACGTAATTTACCTTTCTTTGTATCTTGTTTGATTGGATTTAAAGGTGCCTTTGTGTCAATCTATAAAATATTTTTAATTATTATTATTTATTAATTGGGAAATAAATTATGTATATTGTTTAATATAAAATTAGAAAGCTTTGGCATAGTTTTATTGGACAGGATACTTGAAATCTAGTAATTTTCTTTAATAAGCAAAAGATAATTTTTTAAATATAAACCAAACCTCCATTTTGGCATTAGTCCATCTTGGAATTTCAACAACCATATTAAAAACTTTTCCAGTGCTATCAGCTAACAACGGAATGTCATGAAACGGAGAAATAACTTCTGAAGATTCATTTTCTAAAAGAAACAAATTTATTTATACATAATAATTATGTAATATGAAAAAAATAATGAAAAGGTAGAGCATGTTAAGTCTAGTTCACGTCAGGGAACCGAACTCCAAATTGCAAAATGTTGCACATCAATGCATCTTATGTGTGGTATTTTGACAAAGCTCTACAACATTTATCTTTACCATATTTGAATTGTAGATCTGGATTCGGCTTTCTAATATGGATGATACATTACTAAATGTTTTTAATTTTGGAGTATCCACTATATGATCCATGGATGCAGATACGCATTGAAATGAACATAATATAAATGTCCTAAATGTATGTTGTTAATCATAGCATTATGTTTCTCTTGATTTGGGTTTTCATTAGAAAAAATGAGTAACTACAAAATTTTGTAATATTTAATAAACATTTAAACCAATTTTAAGTTAAAAGGACTATAATAATAATGCAACATAAGCCTCAAAGAAAATGTATTATATTAAATTAGTGGATTTTACAGTGATTATAATTGTTATTTTTATTTATAGCACTTAATAAAACTTTCCATATTTTGAAAAACATTCTATTAAACTATATTTTTTTTAATCAACTGATTTTCTAGTAATTACAACATAATAGGCAATAACAATTAAAAATACCGGATGTAAAAACACTTGCGTAGGTTAGGTTAGATATATACATATGTAATAAAATATTAGATAGGTACTTGCGTAACTCACAATGTTATTTACTTACTTAAGTACACTTTGTAGTCTAATGTATTCGGTGACCCCTTTTCTTCGATTTGGTACGTCATGTTACTGAAACAATATTTAGGCACAACGGTTAACTGAGTGTGGCGAACTAACCAAAGACTTGAGCGTGCAGAAAATTTCTTGGAATTGGCCACGGAGTGCCGTAAAACGTTTTCAACGACTCTTGAAATCATATTTCCTCGATTTCTTATCATTCGGCAAATTTTCAGGGTCACACCTTTTGCACCACTTATCTTTGCCCTCAGAAAATATGTTTTATTCCAAGGACCTTACATATTGTACGAATTGACAAACTAGTATTACTATTGTCTTTGTTAGTTGTGGCTATGTACATGTTTTCTAATAGATATTTCTTCCCCATAGCCAAACTTGTTTGGTCATAGTAAATGTAAATCTACATTTAATACGTACAGTAAGTATTAACACGTTACACGGCAAATGCATAATTGGTGGTAAGTTATTTACTGACTACTATTATAGCTGTACACATTTTAAATTTTATTTAAGTACACAAGATAATCAATTTTAAATACAATTAGCGATTAGGTACAATTACTTTTGGCACCAAAAGGCTAAAATGTCTAATTTACCGAACTGCTGAACTGTATATTGGGTTGCCTATATCCAGGGACATATTGACTGAACTACTGAAATGCGCTAATCTGCTGGACATATAGTATAATATGTTACGTTATATTATACCGTTAAGTATAATTTTTTAGGGAGGGAGATTACTGAATAGAAAACATTAGCAATTTTTTATAGTCTTTATATAGTTTTTTATAGTTTTTATAGTTTTTATATTCATTATAGAAGCAGAGTATGAAATTTGGCAGGCTAAATGGAAAAATATTGAAGAAAACTTAAGACCTGCAACTGCTATAGAAGCTCTAAGAGTCGTGTGATCTACTAGCTATAATTTTAGTATCCACCGCTACGGCTGAACGCAGCTTTTCGACTATTAAAAGACTTAAAACATATTTAAGAAATACAACTTCTGAGTCCAGACTAGGACTAGCACTTTTATCCATTCGCCGAGACATTGATGTAAATGATGATATGGTATTAGACAAATTTGCCAACAGTGGTAAAGAGAGAAATTTGAATTTAATATAATTTGTTTTACTATTATTATAATTAGTATTAA
Source organism: Adelges cooleyi (assembly GCF_023614345.1). Taxonomy (NCBI): domain Eukaryota; kingdom Metazoa; phylum Arthropoda; class Insecta; order Hemiptera; family Adelgidae; genus Adelges; species Adelges cooleyi. The sequence continues at coordinate 5,762,005 of NW_026095751.1, forward strand.
TAAGTATTAATAAGAATTATAATTTCTATTTTATTATATAATATTTTATAAGACTTGAGGTTTTGTAACTAATAATAATTATATCAGAATTATAATATTAAAATTTTACACTTAATTTCGAAGTCTTGTTTTTAATAGGTTGAGAAATGGGTAAGTTTGGCCAAATTTTTAAGGTTTATTTCTGGATCAGAATTTAGAAATAACTCTTTACACAGCTCTTTTACTCAATGCCTCAGCCCCCCCCCCCAAAAAAAATATCTAAATACGCCCCTGTCATACATCTATTATATATATATATATATATATATATATATAGTATTTATATAATTGAAAATTACAAATAAAGACTAAAACGCGAAGTCACTTTTTGAAGTGTCTACCGAACTGATTTCAACAATTTTTGTTTGTTATATATGTAGTTTAACATCTCCTCTAGGGGGCTAAAAGACTGTTTTTTTATTTTTGTTAAAAAAAAAATTATAAGCATTTTATATTTTTACTATTTTATAGTTTTTTAAAATAAATCTAACTAATTTTCTAATTGCTAAAACAAAAATTGGCCTTTTAGCCCACAAAGAAAAATTAGTACCTAAGCTTCACATAAAAAAAAATTGAATCCGTACAATAGGTACGTCGGAAAAATACTTCAACAGAAGTTATTTTTTATCAAACTTTTGCCATAACTCTGAGAAAAGTATTATAACTAGAAAAACCTAATATTTTTTCACCTTAAAATTTATTAGTCGGCTTATTAAAAATGGCTACAAGACCAATTTTTGTCAAATATTGCCTATCATATGTCCCTTAATAAATAGCGCTTTCCGTAACTATCGAGCCAGAATATTTTTCTGTATATTACACTGTATATAACTTTGTTGTCTTAACTTACTCTTTTAACATTTCTTTTAATCGTTATCGTGAATAAATTATTGTTTTATACTTCAAAATAATTATAATTATACTTGTGTATTACTTATTGCATATTCTCACTTTGTTTGACGAAAGTTTTTTTTGTGTTAGTGAGTAAAAATATTTGCACTTCTTCGACCAGGTAGAATAAAATAGTTGATTTATGATCAAGTTAAAAAAGCAACTAGGTTATTTTAGAATCGTTCTAGAACATAAACAAGTTTGAACTAAATATGTCAATCGACTCTCTGCAGAATGTCACTTAATCTCAGCGATTCACTTAGCAAACATTGTTAATAGATTTTATCATTATTGAGTAAACATGGGTATAGCTTGATTTTGTTAAATATGGCCTATCGGTAATCTTTACAGAATTGAGATCGGACCATCCTAAGTTGTCGAAATTTTGTCTAGCTTTTTGGTCTAAAACGTCAACAAAACATACCGCATCCAAATCACCTTAATTGAAAATTATCCTAAAACTATTACAATTTAAATGAGTAATAATATACTTTAATATTTATAGTTAATACTTACTTTGGTAAATCCATCACAATAATATCATCGTTAGCTAGCAAGGTTCCTATTGATATCATAAAAAAACAATAAAATAATAAAAATAATTGTATCTAAACTTTTGAAATTATTCATGATTTTTAGTAGTTGTAACACACAATGACAAATAAAGCGCTTTCCTTTTGGTATTAAGGGTGTTAAATATTACTATTTAGTTTAAAACTCCAAACCATTTTTTATTGCCAAAAAGGCATAAGAGTAAAGAAGTTATTTTTTATTCATGTTATTGTTTACACAGTTGTAATGTGTTTTTATTTATTTTTTTATACTCCGGATATTTGTATATTTGTTAAAGGTATAATATATAAAACAATTGTCTGTAACTTTAGTATTTTAAATGGGTCTTGTAGACCAGACTCCGCCATCTAAAATACATGGCTTAGGTTAGGATTCTGCCTAATTTGCACAAGTATATAATAAGTAGAAAAACAACATAATTTATATATGTATTAAAATTTAAAAGGTTATCACATATATTATAATTTACATAAACCACATACGCAAACTAATAAAAATAATGTTAAACGTTATTTTTAGTAACAAAAAAAACAAAATAAAAATATTTTGTATCTAAAACTAAACTGAGTTTAATTTTTAAAATAGGCTGAAAAGCAAAAATTCAGAGGAGCGTTCGGAGGCAGAAGGGAAAATGTTGAATTTGTTTTATTTATTATAATCTTTCTAAAGTTATTGAAAAGTATAAATCATGAATCTAGGTTATTACAGGTAGATATTATAATATGCAATATGATGGAAACAGAATAGTTTCTCGAAAACACTACAAAAGAAGATTAGGTACTTCGTGCAATTATTATAATGATGTTCGGAGTGAAGTTATGACTAAACGAAAAATTGGGTGTTAAAGTATAATTCACCACCAAAAGACAGAAAGTAGTAAATGGTGACGAATAATCTTTAGATCCATGATTTCAAAACACAGAAGAAAAATTTCGTCTGTTCTAGTTTTAGTTACTACCTACTATAGTTTAGCAAGAGATGAAATAGCTTTAGGAAATTTCGTATTCTTGATCTTAAATTTGTAATTACGTACCTTAGCAGATAATTTTGTACGTGAAGAATCAAAAACATTAATAGATCAGTATTCTAAGGGCTTAAATAATGATTTTGTTACTCAAATACTAGTTTTCGTTCAATATTACGAAATGAAGTAAATTATGTTCCAGTATAAAAGACTTGCGAAATTATTAAAATACGACTATAGTACACTTGTCACATCTTTTCCAGATGTGTATACGGCATTTATCATTTTTCTTATACTACCAGATACAACGGCCACTTTCGAAGGATTTTTTTCAGAATTAAAAATTGTTAATTAAAAAAAATTATTCAGTAGATTACTGAAGGACGCCTCACATGCTTAGCCATATTAAGTATCAAAGTTGTACGTGCTCACTCAATGAATTTTGAATCTCTTCTTTATCTAATATCTTCAATCAGATATTCGACGAACAAATTTCAAGAAAAAATAATTTGTCATAATTACTTTTTTGTTATACAATAATTAATAAAAATAATAATATGTGTTTTCAAGTATGGTTATAGGTCCTACCCATGTTAAATTATTTAGTAATTAATATGTTTGAAATAACATTCATGTTATTATAAAAATAAAATAATATAAATGTATAAGGTGAGTTATGATTTTTTTAGCTATACATAATTTATTACTTATATGAGCCGCTGTGGTCTCAGGGCCTAGCCCAATACTGACATAACTTCATATAAAAACATTTATGTTGTGGTATACCGTATAGGCTAATATTGCCTAAACTAACCACCACCTGGTATACACGGCAAGACCTAAAAATCGAGAAAACAGTAACAAATATTTGTAAACACTAAACTGGGGCGAGTTCCGGTTCTGGGACATCTCCAAGGTCTAGGGTAGCCAAATATGTCTGGTGAACCTGTAGTACTGCAGTAGGAATCTGGGTGGTTTAAGCTGTAGTTACGGCACTGGATATTTCCTGTAATATCCATGTTGATGTATAACCATTTATTTTATTGGCACAAGAATAAAATAACTATATGTATGTATAAATAACGTGTAAAAATAATAACAAATTACCGATATTAGTGTAAAACACATATTTTTCGAAATTCAACGCCGGGAACAGCTAGTATAGTATATAAGTCAGATTTCGGCTATTCGTTTAGACAAGACGTGTGTGTACCCGACGAGATGCTTTGTAGTTTGTATGAATAGTTTTATGTAGTTAAAAACTAGATTAATAAATGTTAAATATTATAACGAGTATATTAGGTATAAATTTTAATAAATAGTATAATTAAAAATATAAAAGTATAAATGTTTAATATTATAACAAGAAACAAATATAATATATGAAGTAAACATCATTCATTTAGGTTTGTAATTGTTGAATTACTTGGAATAGGAACTGTTTCAAGTGCAAAAAATTGGAGCATAAATGCCGTATAAGCTATAACGGTTCCGAATTCCTGTACATAACAAAGTACCATTATGTATACCGTGCCTATTAAATAATTGTTGTACACAATAAATACATACGGCATATAATAACGCTATATTCACATTCACTAAGCTATATATGTTGAATTGCGATTTTATTGCTTTTAGTTGTTTTTGAAAAATAATTATCTGAAAAAGAAAAAAGTTTCATTTTTTTAAAATATTGATACATACTAAAAAGTGCATATTTTTTATGCATTTGCCTAAATGAAATCTAATGTAAAATTTCATAGTCAAATTTTGTTTAATAGGTGTTTTATTAAATCGATTAGCCATTCCTTATTATCTGGCTACATAAAAAACTAACTTAATACATAATTTGTGTAACAAATATTTTAACATTTATGCTGTAATAAAACTGCAGTATAGTAGGTCTCCCGACTCAAATGGTTTTACCGGTAAACTGTTAACACGAATGAAACTAGACATTTCGATGAGATCAGGCCAATTAATTAGTATAATTAAGGTACTTTAAAGTTTACGCCTTTCCCCGCCTAAAAACAGAAACCACTTTCACAAATAAAGTTGTATTGATGTCACTATATAGGTGTATAACAATTTTATCATACAAACCCACCCCCCTTAAAAAAATGCTTTATGTACCACATTATTTGCACTATGTATCTTATACTGTTACCTCAGGCATTATTCTTCGTCGAGTAATAGGATTCAAAACCAAAGCCAGATTACTTAGAGATAAACTAATAGGTAGTATCTGCAATGTACAAACATATTGATATTAACGTATTTATAGTACTAATTATATAAACATTACAACGCTTTCATGTAGTATTCGGTTTTAACCACACAATTTACAATACAAAGATACCATTAAGGGATTCTCATTTACTTTGAACCCCATAGATTATGAAGTGATAAAGTACCTGGGGTTTTCAATCTATATATGCTTAATTAATGAGTTCAGTCAGAGCTAGATTTAGGGAGGGAGCACGGATCCAAGGCCTCGGACTCGACCAATGTCGTTAATAATAAGCCATTACGAGTGTCTTAATTTTTTTCTCTAAAATCCGAGGATGCCATAACAAAAAAAAGAAACATAAAAATAGTAATAAAAATAGTAATAAAAACAAAATAATTGTCGAAAATACCAAATAATTTAATGCTTTATGTATAAAAAAATTATCCTTTATAACCTTTGTTAGGTATACTATCCTTTAAAAAAACGTATGTGATAGGTTGCACAAAACTTTATTGATTTCCTAAACCGAGTTTGATGACATTATTTTAACAATATATAATATATGTATATTAGATATTGTATATACAATATATATAATAGATTATGGGACCTAATTTAAGAATTAAGTCACGTATACTAGTTACTTGAGTTGCTTTTAGAAAATTGTTTGCAGAACTCATTATAGAGCTCAAATTATTATGTATATTTTTTAGTATTGGGGGTATGTGCTTTATTGATAGTTAACTATTTGATCACAATATCACAGCCTTCGTTAATAATCATTTTCTAAGAAAATAATCTTTCGTTTTCTCGGTACTTTTCCAAAAATTTAAATAAAAAATATTTTCTTAGCTTTTTGAAATTACGGGAATTGTGTCCCCTAGAAGTGGTTTTTTTCGAAAACTTTAAAATTATAGTCATTACTTTAATTTAAAAAAATTAACTATTTTTGTATTTTTTTTAATTTAGTGAAAACCAAAAAATAATTGCGAAAAATGGCACGGCGATGTTCTTTTAATCTTCTAGATCCTGAAATCGATTTACTGTTTATAATAAAATAATGACGTCACATAAAATCTTACATTTTTCGTTACGTAGTATTCGCAGACGTGCAAGTAGATTACTCTGATTACCCGAGTGGAAATATATCCTCCGTATATCACCATGTTTTCGTAATCAATTTGACCTTTTTTCCCCCAAACCACAATAGTCACGTCGAAAGCTATACCGTAGAGGAAGACGACTATCCGGAAAGTACTGTCGACCAAGCATAGCAAAACCGGAAACTGAAATATGTGATTAATGCGTTTGAACATTTCCATGCAGGATCGATGAATCGTCCGTAGATCTCGAATGTCGGATGCGCTAAACGTGGGTATGCCAAGCCGTGTGGGTCCACCTGCGGTCGAGGTCATCCAGCATTTCCATCGCGGGTACTTGGCTTTGTGTACCAGATTTTTGATCTCCTTGTGCAGTTTCCCAAGGCGGAGGTACAGCGAAATGCACATCAAATAGAACAACTGTTCCAGCACAATGCAAGTGAAATTCGACAACGGCACGTGTAACCAAAAGTATTTATAAGGGCGATAGCTTCTGCTGTAATTTAAAAATCGAAAAGAATAACAGTTATTATAGCGAGAACCGCACACGAGTACATGTAAATATGTATTAAAGATACTAACTTGTTGATCAATACAAAGTACATGGCTAATTCGTAGAGGCACAATATGACCACGGAAAATGCCGCAAAATACTGTTCGAAAACCAAAATGTCGTCTAAACGGCAAAGTTGGAAGAAACAATCATTGACAACGCGATACACCGATGGCCTAAAAAATTGCAACTGACACACTAATGCAGCCAATATTTCGCTAAAAAGCATGTACGCGTAAAGTGTGTCGATATTTAATACTCGCGGTGTAAACTTTTGGCTCTTAATTGTCGGTCTGATTGATATTACTTTAAGCGACCTCTCAAATATATTAAATGTTATGTTCCAATATAGGAATTTAAACACTACTTTCAAAATGACTCCTATCCAATGGACCCGAAACCGATTGTTTTCAATGCACGGGAATACACCCAAGAAATAGCCAGATATTTGCAGAGGCTTATATAGCTTCATGGCGCAAAGAACTCTCGAAAAGAAATTATTTATTTTATTTATTGTAGGTGCACATAAAGAAGAGCTTCGACATTCACGTGTATCTATTACAGCAGTAACACACTACAATGTAATAACGTACACCATTGTGTGACAGAATAGTAATCATGCGTGGTGAATGGTCATAAAATATTACTCGATTGACCCTCCCACGACGAAAAAGCATTTAAAGTTGATTGTAATAATAACTGCTTAAACCATTAAATCTAAATATTGATACTAAAATATGTATGTATTAATGTGACTATACTTACAGAGTACGGCATACAGCTGTAGGTCGTTTAAACAAACATTATGACGAAAACGATAGGAAACACAAATAAAAATAATGTACTACAAAACAAACAGGGTATATATAACAAAACTGTATAAAAAATGAATAGTAAACAATCCAAATCATCACAAAACAATAAATACATAATATTTGTATAAAAAAATATATTATATATATTTTTATTTATTTTAGGCATTTAGACCCATTGTCGCTTTTACAATCTATCTCCACGTTTCTCTATGTGCTGCCAGTCTGCCTGTCTCTTCTCCATTCAGCACTCTCAATATTCTAAGATCTTTGACTCGATCTTCCCACCATTGTCATTGGTCTTCCCCTTTGTCGACTTTAATTAGGTTTCCATCTAGTGACAGTCCGTATAAGTTGGCCCTCTGCTCTCCATACGCCTCCGACCCACCTTAATCTCTGGCTCTTGAGTATGGCCACTATATTGGAATCGTTAAATAGAATAATAAGTTCTATGTTTGACCTTATTTCGTAGCCGCCTTCATAATTTCTCCATAATATATTTTTATCATATTATAATTCATTTTTACATTTAAACATACTACCCAATTTCTATACCTGCAACCAATGTATTAGGTAAAGAATTTTTGTATTTTTTGTTTTATACTAAGTTATATTATATTTTAAATTAATAATTATATTGCAAATTAGAAGTAATATAGAAAATTATTTCGTTAAAGTATTCTTCCTAGGCTGTACAAAACTTTATTAGTCCATAAACCTTATTAAAGTACTGTGGTATTGGCATAATTCGCACCGGTGTTGGTAAGATTAGTTCGTTAATCTGATCTAGAGGTTAGGTCAGACAACTATGCAGGGGCGCCACGAGCAGGCTCTTACCATGCCCCCTACTTATTTGTTTATTGATTTATATATATGTTACCTATTTTATAACTAACTGTGATTTTTGGCAATTTTAACTGGACACGAGAAGAAGAAGATTAAAGTACTGTGATTGGTCCAAACATCGTTTACCAAAAAACAATTTATACTATATAGTTTATACTGCTAATAAAGTTGACATCATAGCTTTACAGATTAAAAATGAACATAGCTGGAGGAAGGTTAATAACTAAAAGCTTGGCTGGTGCTGGATCCTATAGGCTTGATTGTAATGACTTATTATTTATCGGTTGTAAGATTTCATACCGTAACCACTCTTTAATGTGATCATGATCTTGCAACTTGTTGCAATGTGCTCTACACTTATTCCATTCATTAATGGTTATGGAATTAAAATCGTCATTCTATTTCTATTGCGACTTGTAATTAGACACAATATTTGAAATACGCCACTGATCAATTCGTGGATAAGTAAATAAAAATATAAATTATTTTAAAATCAATACCTCATAGTTTTCACATCTAAGTTAAAATTCATGCTTACTAAAAGTGCTTAACACTAAGGATGCTTTAATATTATTAAAAATTAATATGATAATGGTGTCTTTTTAAAAAGTAATTGCATATGGATACTATATTTTAAATTGTATCTTGTAAAATAATTAACAAAGATAAATTGTGCTTCAAAAAACACTGCATTACAACTTAATTTGCGAAGTCCGCTTTACATTACATGCTTTATACAATTCTATTAAAGATAATTTGTTTTTTTTAATAGCCTGTTGTTTCTCTCTTGGGGATGGGGGATATTTTTTTATTTATATAATAATCTTTAGAGCAATATGCTATTGCTGTATATAGAATACCGTTAACGCTTTGTTTTTATTAAACCGTTTTCCATTCGCCCCTATAGCCACCTTCCCCCGCCAAAGCTTTTTTAAACCGGTCAATAATCTTTGGCTACAACTTACTTTGGCATACTACTTCGGGATAACAATGACAGGGGACACTCGTTTAAAATTTATTCGTGCGTTCAAGTAGCATATAATACGCAATTAATTAATGCGATTAGCTTGTCGTTTTCTAAGGGCTGTGTAAGTGTACTTCTATACTTTACTGTTAAAAAAATCCCGTGTACTATACCTACTTTAGCTTTTCCTGAACGATGTTGGGATCTTGTACGGCGACGCCAAAGGAGGCTGAGCATGGCGCATGTGTCGATAACGGAGAAATTTGCCGCCCGAACAGAACGCGCGCGTGTGACCTTCTGCCACCGTCGATCCGTCTGTGGTTGCCAGTGTGTCATGTCTGGTCGCACGGGTAACGCCGAATCGGCCACTGTCGCTTTTGCAACCAACTTGAAATGCTACGAAATCCATCATCACATGGTCAGTATAACTATAATATCTAAGAAATTAATATAATTTAATAAGTAGTCAGAGGTGAGCACTGATATTTTTGATACAACGATACAAGTTAAATTACTTAATAAATATATCAATATCAAAATTTCACATTGATGGTCATTACTGCTATAGCAGTAATATTATATTTTGGTGGCATTAGTGCTATAGTAGTAATATGAAAAATTCATGTTATGGTATTACAGCTATAGCAGTAATCTTTTCAATGGTATCAGATGATAAAGGAAACTCGACTATTGGGCGAACTATTCAGTATTGGAAATTTCAAAAATTATGAGTGTCCATCAACGTGTTAATATGTATAATGATAAGTGCATCCAATATCAATTGTATAATACTTTAATGAATTTATCAAGTATCAATATTGCGGTCGCACTTAAAATAAATGATACATATACTGTTAAAGAATTATAATAAACACTAACTGTAATTTTGTCAACAACATCAAATTTTCCTGATATTTTACATTTATACACTTTATTATAAGTAATCTGTAATATAATATTAATAAACATAACATACATTATCATTATGTAGTACCTAACTAATTACATTAGTATAATTAATATGCATCAACTTGTTTTATTGTAACCTGATACATTTTTTTGTATCAAAGTATCATTGATACATGCTTACCTCTGGCAAAATAGCTGCAGTTCACCTCGAGCGGATATATAATTTTTAGTCTTTTTTTTTAACTACTAACGATTAATCTAAAAAAAATGTCTTAATCCGTTAAACGCCTAATGTGCGCGGGTATAGCGGCGTAATTAGGGCTTGATCTAGAGGGAGGGTGTGTAGTAAATTGACGCATCAGAACAAAAATAGTTAAATCTCATTTTTTTCAAAAATTCGGAAAATCAATTGAAAGTTTGACCTAGTCAGCAGTTTTTTATTAGTGCTTTCTACATACACAGAAACTATAACATGTATATAATTCCAAATTCGTAAAATATATAAATCAACATAAAAACTCAGTTTACATAATTAAAACATTTTCATTCCAAAAGTATTAAACATCATTTTTATAAGAACGTTTTCATTCTGAGAAGTAGTTTTGCACCAAATAGAATCGCCTATCGTTGTTTTGCAATTTGTGGTCGAATGATAATACAAAATATTATAATTACGTGCATAGGAAATGTACTGTACTGTGAGCATTGGGCAATACACAATTGTAATATTAAAATTTCATGTCAACCAATTTTTTAGCCTATTGGATATTATGATTTATAAATTTTACAATATCTTTTGAAATTAAAATAGTTCTATTTTGTGAATAGTTTATTGCGTAATAAGTTTAACAAACGTATTATTTTTAAATTAACAGTTCATACATTACTACTAAAAATGTTTGAATGTGTTTGAAACCGTTTCTTTTGTTCCTCAATAGAACAAATCTAGAATAATAACTATTGATTACAGAAGTATTTGATTGACAGACAATAAATTCAGGCGTTTGTTAATAATATGAATATGTAGCTATTGATAGACCAACCTTACCTTACCAATCAATAATACAGTATAATTTGTATACTATTTTCTCAATGTAAAAATTCCATTTTATTTTTTTGTATTAAGTTTAAAATTAAAAAAACAAACTAATAAACGGTTGGACATTAAAAGACAAACGTTTGTATATTTGTATGTTAGACCTAAAAAGAAATAATTACATAGACTATATATACTAAACGTACAGGATTATCCTTAGATGTAATGTAATAAATGTTATTTATAAAGTTTTTTACTGTGGCATTTAATATATAAGACGATAATATAAAGGTCAGTGCTTCTTTAACAATATGTTCATACACAGGCACACTCAACAAAAAAAAACAATCAATTTGAATAAACATTATTCATCGACCCTTAATAAAACTACTTTATACATACGAAAAAAAATACTGTCAATACGATAAAAAAAAAATTACTTCGTTATACATTTTATTTATTATTTTATTTTTTGTTGAATAAATTAAAGTATTAATCATATTCGATCTCGACTGTACTCGCATTTTTAGTTCATTATTTTTACATAAACATGACAATTGTATAATACGTTATTACCTTAAACAAATAGCGATATCCGTACACAGGGGCTGCAATTTATAACCATAGTAAAATATACTTATTCTTAGTTTTTATGTACAAGTATATTGTACTCGCTGTGTTATAGTTTTTTTTATATATTTTTGATTAATTGTCGAAAAAGCGGAAGTTAACAGGGGTTTAACTTAGACGTAAAATCAATTGCGTTAATAGCTCAATGTTAGGTTTTATTATAAACCTGTCATAATTTTAACTCATAATAAATTGAAATATTTCATTATTAATTAAGTTAAGTGTATGAAATATATATATAATAGATGGGTCATTCTGAGTCAAACCACGCTGTCATCAGCCTGACCTCAAATTTGTTTGAATTTTTTTTTTTAACTTCTTTTGGGCTAATATAAGATTTATTTTTTTGAAATTTTTATCACCAATTTTTGCTCCAAAAATAGAGGTTTTAAAGTTATTTTTCAACAAAAAAAATCGATATTGACCAGTTTTAAATTTCTGAAATTTTTATCATAAAATCAGAGACTTAATCAAATCTTTTCGTCTAATAACGGGAGTGGGTCGAGATTTATTTCTATTTTTTTTAGTAATAACATTTTTTTTTCAAAGTCGGAAAAAAATGTATAATTTAATTTTTAATTATATTCGTAAGACACATTTTTCATTTTTAACTCCCAAATTATGTAAAAAAAATCAAATTTTACCAACATGTTATATTTTTTAAAATAAAAAACTAAAATTATACATTTTTGCTATCAGATTTGGAGAAAAAAAATTAATAAATCTAGGCCTATTCCCGTTATTAGACGAATAGATTTGATTTGAGTCTCTGATTTTATGATACAAATTTCAGAATTTTAAAACTAGTCGAAATCGTTTTTTTCGTGAAAAATAACTTAAAAAACCTCTATTTTATGTGATAAATATGAGTAATAAAAATTTCAAAACATGTATAGTCTTAAACTAGACCAAAAGAAGTTCAAAAAAAAATCTTCGACAAATATTGAGGAGGTCGGGCTGATGACCGCGTTGTTTGACTCAGAATGTCCCATTTATATATATATTTACCTCCAATAAAATATTAACCATAACCTTTGTAAAGGACACAACAACGAATCGACTGTCGAAGACGATGGCGATGGATGCGAAATTGTTAGCAATGGCAAAAACATGTTGGCGAGGAAGTTCTCAACTAAGGGTGACACTCTTTACCTCGAGAGACGGGTGGGACTCCTCAGTGGGGTTGCTCTAATAGTTGGCACTATGATTGGTAAATTAAAAATTAATTATTAAATAATCTAGACCAAAAACGTTTTAAAATATTATTAACGATTGTAAATCGATTTTTGATCATTCTATCTTTTGATATTCTATAGTTTGATATTTTTTAAATATTTTAAAACTATATTTATTTGGGTTAATTGAATGTATTAAGCATACAATTAGGTAATTAATTAGATAATATTTATTAGTATTTAAAATGTTTTGTTCCTTATTCTATGTAGTTAATGACAACTTAAATTTGTATGTAACTATAGCTTTAGTTGTCGACTAAAAATATAAAATATATTTAACAACTATTTTAATATGGCTTTTTATAAAAATAATGAAATAAGATATTTAAATATATTGTACTTTATAGGTTCTGGTATATTCGTTTCTCCGACTGGATTGTTAATAAGGACCGGGTCAATAGGCTTAAGTTTCGTTATATGGGCAGCGTGCGGCGCAATGTCACTTTTGGGTAGGTACAAATCTAAATTAAGTTATTTAGTTGTTAAAAACTAACGGCCGAAGCAATTTCTATTTTTATAATATATCTTTCTCGTTATATTTTTACCTGAGTGCGAGTTCGTCATTTGTCAAACAAATGTACGAATTTTAGGTATGAACTATAATAGAATTGGACCAACAAATACCGACGGAAGTGGTCGATGCCAGAAAATATACGACTTAAAAAAAAAAATTACTAAAAAAATATGAAAGACAAATAATTGTATTTCTTTAGGAGCATTGGCATATGCTGAATTGGGAACAATGAACCCGAGTTCCGGAGCTGAATATGCTTATCTAATGGACGCATTTGGGCCGATGCCTGCATTTTTGTTTTCTTGGATATCCACATTGATACTCAAACCATCGCAAGTAGCTATCATTTGTTTAAGCTTCGCCAAATATGCAGTTGAAGCATTCGCTGATGAATGCGGTTCTTCTGATTTGGTAGTAAAAATTGTTGCTATTCTATCAATATGTGAGTAAACGGATAAATTGTGATATTTTTTTTTATCGAATAACAAAGAAAATATTTTTTGCTACTTTTACCGTACGTAACTAAAATTTGTGTTAGAAAAACATGTTGCCGAAAGAAAAACTATTTTTTAACACGTTGACTGCCAACTACGAGACAACTCGTGGTTTGCGTTATTGCCAAAGACGCCATCCACGAGTTATCTCGTACTTTGTTAAGTATTTACATACACATTCTATATGATTTTTGATGATTACTATGTACTATAATGAGAGTTTGTATGTACTTGGGTAGTTAAGTTGACTAAATTTTTCCGGAGATTGAGAGGGAGGGAGTGTATATTTGTATAATATAGCATATATATATATATTAGTCGCATATTTACTCTAAAGGTTCATATTTTTCCGTGAGAAAATATTTAGCTTCTTTTATTTGGGTAGGACAAGGTTATAAAACTACTATTATGATAACAATACAATTGTTAAATTAAATCTATTATTAGTAAAAGAAAATAGTAGGATTTTTTTAACCACTTTATTTAACAATTTTTCACATTTAAAATTTTCTCAGTTAGTATTATATATGGTTTGAGGATTTATGATTATTATTTTATCTTTTAAGTACAATACTCTTAACAGTACATTAAATTTAGAAATATCCAATTTATTTAATTATTGTTGTGAACAGAAACATTAAGAAATGAGAAGAACCTATACAAAAAATGGTCGATTAAATACTTAAGTTATTTTTGAAAGTAATTAATTCTATTTATGGCGATGAATGATTTAATTATAATTTACCATATTAATTTAATTATTAAAATAATTAAAAACTTGTTGTTATAGTGGTGATTACTTACATCAACTGCTATAGTGTTAATCTCGCGACTGGTGTTCAAAACGCTTTTACCGCTGCCAAATTGGTTGCCGTTTTAGTAGTTGTCGCTGGAGGAGTACAAAAAATATTCCAAGGGCATACAGAACACTTCAAAAACTATTTTGAAAACACTACCTCAAGCTTAGGCGATGTGGCAACGGCTTTCTACTCAGGTTTATGGGCATACGACGGTTGGAATAACCTTAACTATGTTACCGAGGAAATAAAAAACCCTTCGAAGTAATAATGCACATTAAGAATATTAATAACAAACTTAAATAAAATTCCTTGAAAAAATATTATTTTTCAGAAACATTCCAAGAGCAATATACATTAGTATACCACTGGTAACTATATGTTACTTATTGGTTAATGTGGCATATCTTACTATTATGTCACCAGACGAAATAGTGCGTAATGAAGCTGTTGCAGTGGTCTGTACCTATACCTACACAATTATGTTAGCCTAACATGCTTGAAAGGTATTTAATTAAACGTTGTTTTTATAGACATTTGGTATCAGAGCACTTGGGTCTATAGCTTGGGTGATCCCTTTGTCTATTATGATATCAACGTTCGGTTCAGCTAATGGTACATTGTTCGCCGCCGGAAGACTGTGCTTTGCAGCTAGCAGAGAAGGTCACTTAATGAATGTGTTGTCGTATATTCACATAAAGAAGCTTACGCCAATGCCGAGCATTATATTTCACGTAAGTGTCTAATTTTTCAGTTATTAATTATTACAAGCTCTTAGTGTAAGTACTTATTACTTAACACCTAATCAGTTACTAACTTATTCAGTTCTCTAAATGTAGAATTAATATTTAAATCTATTGTTACCTAATTTAAAATTGAAGTTTTCATTTTCAGGCTATTATAACAATTATGATGGTGGTTTCCGGTACGATAAATTCGCTAATTGACTTTTTTAGCTTCACGGCTTGGATTTTTTACGGTAGTGCAATGCTAGCGTTACTCGTGATGCGTCGCACGAGACCTGATGTTCCTAGGCCGTACAAGGTACATTGGCGCAACTGAAGAGGAGGCTAGAGAAGTTAAAATCCTTCCAAACTCCTTTGGGCTTTTAAAATTTGTCAGAAATCAATCAGGAATAGCACCCAAGTTACGTTTTAAATATTTATTGAAATTATGCGGGAACTTAAAAGGTTATTAAATGGCTTCGACTTCCCTAACCTCCTTCTAGTTGCGCCAATATAAGGCATATAATATCTTCTGCTACTGCCACTATTTTTAATTAACCATTTCTTTTTTAGGTTCCCATAATCATTCCGATAATAATATTCATCATTTCAATTTACTTGGTAGTGGCTCCGATAATCGATAAACCTCAGATCGAATACTTATATTCAGTATTATTTATGTTAGCTGGAATGATATTTTACGTACCTTTTGTACACATGGGATATAAGTTCAACGTTGTTGGTAAGTGTATAATATTATTTTAACCAATTAATGTCGGTTTTTTTAAATATTTTTTAAAAATATTGTTAAAACGTTTTAACTTAAAAAACAAATTGTGTAAACAAACTTATAGGTATTACCCCACGATATTGGCTGAAAAATCCTCTTACAAATGGATATGTCAATCGAAAAATATATTCATTGCCACTAAGAACCTAACGGAGAATAATGGGTTTATCGTCAAACATTCATTTTCTTAAACAAAAAAAAATGCTATTGGAAAAGAAAAAATGTTTGTCAAATAATACTTTTTTCTTATTAATTAACATAAAAAATAATTTTTCACGCAATTATAATTAAATATAAGTACATATCCTTACACATATTATAAAGAATTAAAAAATAATAGATGTCTTGCAATTGACAGTCAGTTGACAAAAAAAAGCAAAAGTTACTGCCCCGGGTGAGGATCGAACTCACGACCTTAAGATTATGAGACTTACGCGCTGCCTACTGCGCTACCGAGGCCGTGGTTTTAAGTTGGGTTTTCAAATAACATAAAAAATAATTTTGACATGCGAAAAAAAAATTCTGTACTTGAAATAAGAACGCAACATTATTGAAACATTTCAAAATTATTTTATAAAACCAAAAATGTTAAGTGACATTATGGTTATTTTATAAGAAAACCCAATTTTTTTTTAAATAGAATAAAATTACAGAAAAACAGATTCTTCAAATATTTTTTTGTTTTTAGATAGATGGACTGTGTTTGTTCAGTTGCTGTTGCAAGTAGCGCCAACTAAATTAGTGTTACCAGATTAGATTAAAAATCATTTTAAAATCTCCCATAAATAACAAGTATCAAATAGCATATCTCATTACCAGTGTAGACAATATTAAGTAGGTACAAATGTATATATTATAATGAATATATCTGTTAATTTGTATAGATTTTGTTTAAAAAAATGTAATTTTGTTTAAATTTTTAAACCTAGAAGTTCACAATAAAATAATAATTTAAATTAATAAGGCAAAGCGACGCGATGCAGCACAAAAATACAATGCACGGTCGCAGAAACTTTAAATAAAATCTCTGCTTTTTCGATATTAACGTTATGCTATCTGCTATGTATTACCAAGTTCTTTCCCCGTTATATTTATATGTCCATAGAAATCAGATGGATTAAACATAGTTAATGCCTATTGCCAAGCTTAACACAGCATAATATAATCGTTGTACTTGTACATACGTTTATTTAAAATAAACCTTAAATGTAGGTAATACAAATGTTTAAGGATTTAGTATTTTGGTAACTAAAATTTTACGGATCGTATTCAGGGTTCAAAATTTGATGTAGTTAGAAATGTTTTATTAAAATGTGTACATTATAATATTTAAAATATAAAAGTAGCTCCTATACTTGTAAAAAAATGTTATTTTATTATTTCTTTTGTTAAAACATCAAATGTAGAATTTTTATAATTTGACAAAAATAAAATAATAAAACCGCAGTTTGCTATATTTGAAACTTATAGAGTTTATATATTAGATATAATAAGATATATTATACGTTATAAAAAATTATAGAAAATATTTATTATGTAAAAATTATGTTCATAATGTATTTTTTTAAATGTATAAAAGTAAATCGTATTTCTATGTTAAAAATAAAGACACCATATTGTATTGCATTTTTTTAAAATAAATTACCCTACAATAGACGCAACATTTAACCTAAAATTTGTTTTTAATAAAATATACCAAGACATTGTTTTTTGGATTTTGTATAATTTTGTAAGTAGTGTCGTTTTTTTTATACTATGCGAATAAGAGTTTAAATATGATTACAAAAAAGTAAAACGTTTTTCCACAGAGAAATCATTGTTACAATAATCTTATTTTAGTTTCAAAACCGGGAAGGGCCATCGTAATACTATTTAAGAATGTTTCGCTGGGCCCCGAGGCTATGTTAGTTCGCTCCTGCCATCCACTTTTCTTTTAACAAAAATTGAAGTCTATAATCTATTTATATAAAACATAATTTAAAAAAGAAAACAAATAAGGTGTTTTTTAAGTAGTAAACCCCATGAAACACTTTGTAGATGTACCATAGTTATTTTTTAAAATATTTATTGGGTAATAGGAAAAATCCATATTAATCGATCCCAATAACTTTCGAGACTTGAAGCTTGTCAAAGTTGAAGTTCGAAAAGTGTAATGATTGTTGTTATTTTGAGGAGGCAGTGGACTTCTCATTAGGATTCAATAAAGTCCCGTCGATCACCAATACGTAGAGGTTGCTGTTTGAATTTTAGAGTCAAAGGTACCCTCAAAAACTACTCTTTAAAAAAAATAAGTATGACTTGAACAATACTTAGCATGCTGCATGTCAACCGTAACATGCTCTAAAACTAGAATTTTAGTATCCTAAAATACAGTGTAATACTGAACGTGTGCATTATGGATACTTCTGTAAATTACAACATGTATGTAGAGTGATGCTATAGTCAAATTAGGCTTCGACGGATTATCCGGAAAAACTAAAAAAAAATTAAAAAAACATCTTATTATTAAATGTCGGATTATATTAATATTTAATACATTTTTGTTTGCTTTTAACTTGTAATATCTATGTATTCAATATTATTATAATTTAAAGAAGTCATTGACGTTGTATATCGTTTTTGAGAATTAGCGAAAATAACGGTCAGCGTATTAAAATATGTAGAATGTAATTAATGGAGTTTCGGGGGTTGAAACCTTTGTATAGTAATATTGTACTTCTAAAGCGGAGAAAAAAATTAGAATTGAGTGCTATGACTTAATATTATACAATTTTTTCAACAATTTGTAATACAACTTTTAAGAAAGTTAAAGAAATAAGAAAAAGCCAAAAAAAGAGGGCAAATTACATTTTGATTCTATTACATTTCTAGGCTGCAATGTGCGAATAAATAAAATATTAAGAGGTATCAGTAAAAAGATATTTTTATTGATATTTAGTACTTATACAAACTACAGTATTCGCACCGAGTCCGTTTTTTAAGAATGTTTTCGTTACTGTTGTATTTTTTTGCACAGTCCAGTGACTATACCAATCTCCCTATACCCGTCCCCAATATGGTGGCATTATTTATATTGTTACTATTTACTTCATAAAAGTATCAAATACGTTTAAAATGTATGAGCGTTTGTGTCTTTGCTTATTACGTGTTAAATAAATTATTTTATAACAAAATATACATTTTTGAATGGTGATTTGAACTACATAGGTCAAATACTTGTATAATCGTATGAGGTCTCACGCTTTTTTTTTTATGTTTGTGTATTACCATGACCCGTTAGGCTTAAACACAATTGTATTACATATTACAATAGTATATATCCTTATACATATTATAAGGAATTAAAAAATAATAGATGTCTTGCAATTGACAGACAGTTGACAAAAAAAAAGCAAAAGTTACTGCCCCGGGTGAGGATCGAACTCACGACCTTAAGATTATGAGACTTACGCGCTGCCTACTGCGCTACCGAGGCCATGGTTGTTCATGGAGTTTTTAATGCTTTAAAGGTAGTTTACTACATTAATACAATTCAAATAGATTCCTTTTTCATTCATTTTCTTTTGTATACAATTAAATTATGTTATCTACAGCTAACCAATAAATGATTACTTCTTGACTTATTTGTTCGGTCATTAATATATTTAGTTAATAGAGACGAAAAATTATAATTTAGGTTTGACAATATTATTATTGTACCTAGGGGTATATATATATATATGTATCTTTATAAATATATATGTATAAAAGTATTAGTAGGCAATAGCCTCTTTAAAAGAGGCTGAACTCCTCTTGGACGACGTTAATATTTTTTTAGAATTTTGTGTTAATAACGACTTGAAGCTTAAATATTTACTTTACATTTCATTTTGTTACTGAAGTTAATGGTGCAATCTATCACAAGTCACAACTCTGGAATGTTTTAAAATATCTTGCTAATGGACATAACAAATAACAATATGTCCAGTAACACTGCAATCTGCATGTACCTATAATTATAATATTATATCACTCTTGTTAGGTCAATAGTAGTAGACACTGACTGCGTTGTATATTTGTATGGAATCCTATGCAAATTGTAACTTGTAAGTTGGTCTAATTTAAAAGTTTGAGCAAAATCTCTTTGCTAAAAAAGTAGCATACTCGTAAAAAAGTCTAATAATTAGTATTTTCCGTTCAAATTTTAATATCGACAAAATCAATTATTTTTACAATATATGTATACCTTACTATAGACAATTATTTTATTTTTTACTACTTTTTTACTAATTCAGCATAATTTTAAGTTTTCCTCGACGTTCAGAATAGCACTACTTTAAATACTTGTATATTGTATTTAGTCAATAAAATACTGTATTTTGCTCATTCCTGTCGACAAACGTTGTGTGAATTAAGAAGCCAATACCTATCGGCCATCATGACGATCGATAATGTTAATACAAAATAAGTTTGGTATTTGAAAAAAAAAATATATATTTTTTGATTCCGGGTAAATTCCTGGCCTTTCACCGAAGTAATCTGGCCATTGATAGTAGATTGACAGTGGCCTTCAACCATTCTCTGGTCAATCTTTCGAAGCAGTTCTAAGATATTGCGGTTTAGAACAGCGCTGTAATATTTAGACTTACCGTTTATTACTAAGCTACCGAGAGGCAATATGTATTGTGCTCCAATATGTACAAAATAGATTCGTTTGCAATTTACTGTTTAGAATCAATGTTATTAAATGAGTGAGTAGGCTAGAAACAAAACTCACAAATTCAAAAATCAAATTTTTCAGAAAACGGAAAAAACTAGGAGTGCGTTTTTCCTTAACAATAAAAAACCTATACTGCATTATTTTAAAGTAGTTTGGACCGAAAAACTTAAATATGTCATCAAAATGTACAAGTTTAGTCGATAAAGTTTTTTTTTTTTTTAGAATGAAATTTGGAACAAGTGAGTTTTGACACCAAAAGGTAAAAACTAAAAATCAGAAAAAACAAAAAAATTGTTAGTACGTTCACAAAATTAAACAATATTTTATTATTTAAAACAACTTAACAATATTCAAAATTAAAATCATAATAGTTTTTTTCAAATCTAATAATTATAAATATTTTTAATTATTCGGGTTAATAATAATTCAGTATTATAACTCACATGTTTCAGTGGAACTTTTAGTTTTGAATTTTTGATTCTAACCACTACATTCAATCATATATTTACCTATTTTCTAATATATTTTCAAAATATCTGATAACACATTCTGATTCGGCGTCAAAAATCCTATATAAGTCAGTATTGCTAACTCGTACCTCATTTTTAGGACATGTGACTCTAGCCTACTCAAATAAAGAACTTATTATCAATAGACGAGCTAGGTAAAGTGTACTTCATAATTCCAGTACTTTAATTTTGCGCCAAAAAAATTGTAGTACCTGTTTACTAAAATAATATAATCCATAAATTCTTAACGAAACGTTTTTGATTTGATCAATTTCAAACTGATTTACCTGATTGTGTGTTTTGGGTTTATAGAGTACGCTAGTTTATAACAATTTACAGCTGATTTTATTTAAAGAATAATTTCCCACACAAACATCAAACTTTGATTAAGTTATCAAATCATTAATTAAAGTTTTTAGCCAATAGTCTAGAAATAATTATGGGCAAAATGTAATGTATATTTTACTCTTAAAATCAGCCTTTAATTTATCAACTTCCTAAAATCGTTCAACCTAAGTATTTACAACCCACCGGATGACATATTACTATCCTACCGACATATTCACTACTGGCTGTGAAAAGTAATCTGAGGATTGAGTTATCTAAAAGTACAATAGTATTTTTACTTATGTAACGTATACACTCTCAAATTTCTAATTTATACATATGTCCCCCTGATGGGCATCTGTGTGTTACTAGTTACCAGTTATGAGATTGTCAATAAAAAAGTGTTCTAATGTTTTCATAACCCTCATGTTTTATCAAGGATAATGTAGCTCGAACACTGCCACCCTCCCCCACCCCCCTAGACCAAACACAAAATATATAAAAACATTATTTCTTGTTTTTATAATTTAGCAATACGGTAGATTTTCGAAATTCACATGTGATCTGAATATATAAAAAAAAAATACGTTCGTTTATTTTATGTATTAAAAAATATATGTACAAAATATTATCACTATATCTATAAGTATGAGAATACTCAAACAATTATATTATGTTTGATTTAGGAATTAAGATGGTACTTGTGTAGGATTAGTGATTTTACCAGCCAAAAGAATCAATCCTGTTTCCTTATTAAAAATGAAAAATACAAATGGCCTGTCGAACATCACTCTAGAAGTTACATCACGTGTTTGTCTATTGACATTGGACCGAACACCTGAAAGAAAGTTTTATTGTACACCAGAAACAAAACGAATTAAAAGAGTAGAATCATAATGTTGTACATAATATAGAGACGGGAGGTACACCCGTAGATTATAAATAAATAAATAATCTAAAGGTACACCAACTTAGATAATATTATTGAGTACTGACCCATTTTAGTGCCCACAGAACCAACTGAGTTTATTGTGATGAATGACATTGAAAAATACGCATTTTGTTTCATCGAAACCAACGTGGTTGTAGGTAACTTAGGATTGTTGACTTTGGGTGCACTTGCTGCAGATTGGTTGTTGATACTGCTATTTGTTGTAAGTGTATCAAATGCTGTCTGATTAAATGCCATTTTGACACCTAATTTTTTAAAGAACGGTTCCAAGTCCATAGCATTAGTAAACACTGCAAGTTGTGGTACTAATACCTGTGTTTCTTGATAGTCCAACGAGCTCAAGATATCTAGGAAATTGTCTTTTGCTAACCGTTCCATTAGTAACTCAGAACCGTTAAGATCATCAGGCATCATAATCAGCATACTCACCTTGGTCGTCTGAAATACAATAATTCATCTATTACTAATAACAATCACATTTTAATATATGACTTGATCTTGAGAATTACAATCAAGTGAACACAATTATACTCTTTAAAGGCCGTACGTTTCAATAACAATATTTCAGTTATATTCCGATTCAACCTGAAGGTCACGCGTGATCATAAAATGTGGCCAAGACGTGATCTGTTAGGACGAGTACCACATAATAATATATCGTCAAGTAGGTACATCAAAAATCATAAAAGCAAAAATCAGTTCTATTTTCTGATTTTTATTTTGTTTGCCTAGATTATATTACCTTAATTTTATTTTTTCGAGTCTTTAATTGGTCAATTTGCTGAGTTTAGCTTAAATAAGTTATACTAACTCTTATAACAGGTATTAATTTCAATTCAAATAATATGATTTACATATAATTCTGCGGATTATTATTAAAAACAACTAAGTATGGTGGACGATTATAAAAAGTTATAATCAAATAAGTATTTTTATTTTACTATTAATATAAATTAGCTATAAAAGATAAACTAGTTAAAAAAAATGGATGCATGGGCGGAGATTTAGAGGAGCTTGGGATTCTGAAAACCTTAAAAAAACCATTAAAACTTAAAATTAGTGCTAAATTATTTTTATTTCAACAAATCTCTTACTAAAAACAAATGTAGGTATTTTTAAAAGCTCTAATTTTGAAGTTTTAAGGTTTTTAATATCCCAAGCTCCCCCTCAAATCTCCGCTCATTAGTGAATGTATCTCCATTTAATATAACTACAATTTAAAGGAACTGCCTACTGAGTATCTACTTTTATACATATTTTATAAACATATTATTACTGATTTTAATAATTACATGTAGTAGTGATAGTTCTGTAGAGAACAATAAATATTGAATAAATATTAAATATAGCAATTATTAATGTAGGTTAGCTAAATACCTGTCTTATTTTTTACCAGTTTTTATTCTAATAATTATGATTGCTGTTTATTACTTATAATATAAACAAATATTACGAAAGTACTCTTACAAAAATTAAGGCTTTCTGGTTCAACTAGTATTTTTAACCGTTACATAATAAAATCGTTTATATTTATAGTTGTAATTATACGCATGATTCAAAGCCTTCTACTGATAGCCAGTTTTATGAACATAGTTTCAAAAGATTTATTATTATACATGCTATTTGTAAATTATTTATTTATTCTACGATAAAAATTACTAACAAATGTTTCATTTATATTATTAATTATTAGTGTATTTTGGTAGAAAGGATTATTGATAAGGTCATTTTTAGATGGGGGGCGAGTGGGTCATATAAATTAAAGCAGTAAAGAAGGCATAAATAGGCGGGGAGCGATAATTCTATAGTAATTGTGGAGAAGGTGAGGAGGTATCTAGAGTACCAATATTGGTTAGCAGGGCACTGGTTATGGATTTCTTACAAATATACCAAAAAAAATGTTTATCGCTTCTATTAATTAATAAATGTATACAGTTATCATTAGTATATTTATTTCAAAGTATAGTACCTCGAACATGAGTTCAGCAGCTAAACATTTTAGTTGGGGGACGTAGCCAATTTTGTAACGTCCAACTTGCGGAATCATAGGTACGTGAATAGTCGAACCATTGGCTGTGGTAAAAGGAGCTGATGATAAGTAAGATACGTACGTATATGTAGCTAGTTTTTGATAATCTTTCCAGTGGCTAATGAGTCCCGTATCGCTACGCAATTCCAATATATCAGCTGAAAATTATAATCTCAAATATAATTCTTGTTTTTAAGAACAATAAAACGCTTGAAAATGTTAATCATAGTAAATTGTTAAATAATAAGGGTAGGACACTCAAATTCCCAGATATACAAAAAAAAACTAAGGTTGCTACTATATTTTAAAGTTTTGAAAAAATTGATCATTAATAAACAAATATAGAAATATATTACAAAAAAATAATTCGTTTAAAAACAATACTGAATGACTAAATCGGTGAAGTTCGAAATATTCGAAGTCAAGTCATAAATAATATCTTTAGCTTATCTGGACTATTCATAAACTTTTATACAACTTACTAATTTTGTACTAAATTCTTTTATATATTTTTTAATATTTCTATTCTTTACAGAATAATTTATAATTAGATAATACCTACTGGGAATATCCCGTATATTACCCTCGCACATGAATCACAATGTCATCATAAGGGAAACCTACTCATCAACCATTCCGTGGTGTATTTTTTTTTTTTTACGAACATTATCGTAACACAGTGTATTTTACTGTTGTGTACTTACCAGAGGTTTGATTAGAATTCCGGCCCTGCGTGGTAGTCACATTTGCTTGGTAATATTTGGAAAGTTTGTTTATATAGGAAGATGGCATAATCCGGGAGCTCGTCACAGAAGCCTTATTGTAGAAACCAGCAAAATCACCTTCCGACTCATTCTGCGATTACGTTTTATATTTTGTAATTTAACACGCGTATAATAAAAGTTAACATAACGACATAACGATTGTAATTGGCCGGAAAAATGACTCATCAATTTTAAAACTATCTTAGCATTACGCATACGACTTACCCCAAAAGCGTTTAAGATGATTCTAAATCCTCTGCGGAGTTGCGGTCTTGTACCCTTGGCTTGTAGCCGGAACAATGCGGTGACTTCGTCCGCGGCTCGACCTTGTAGGCCCTCCAGCATCATGGCAATGTTGGTAGCTACCCCGAAAGGAGCCAGAATGAGATTTTCACGGCTACTCGAATAGTGCTGCACAATAAAATAGTTACACTTCTCAGGCACACGCACCCAAGTAAAATAGAACAGTTATTTCGAAAGGACTTACGGCGAACAAAGGTGGCACTAAGCTATTACTAAATTGCACTACTCGATTGACATCCGTCGAGTTGTTCTCGCGTTCGGCCGAATAAGCCGCAGACATCAGCTGTAAGACCACGATGACAAAATATGCTGTTCAAAGAAAATCATTTGTAATTTGTTTCCCTTTTGTGTTTCGCATGCGTTTTATGAAGAATTAACGAAAACGATTACCTGACCGCGGGGCTGTCGCTTGTCGGTCCATGTTGAGAAGCTGATCCCGCGTGCAAATGTTATGCCGGTGACTGGTTATGCGTAGAATGGTGTAGATGATAATAATATAATATACTATTATGATTTCATTAACTGGGTCAACAGTCTTGCTGGACTACTGGCGCAATACCGTATAGTAATAGCGTATAGCTGTACCTAGTAATAGCAGTAGTAGCAATAGTAGAAGTAGAGGTAGAAGTAGTAGCCAACGAAATGAAATGAAGAGTGTGTGTGTATATTTACGATGTAGATACTCAAAGAGAGGTATTACGATATTTTTCACCGCAGAATAATTATTTATTATTCACTTTTACTTTCAATGCCATGCTCATTGAACTCGTGCACCTAGTACCGTGTACGCCAAGTTTACTAATAGTAGGTACGTAGTAATATACTATAATATCGAGTTCGAGTCTCTTAAACAAAATCATTTTTTTATATAAAAAAAAAAGCCAGCACAGGAGCGATCGAAGAGTTCGTCGGTTTACTGGAGTTATTTAAACCGAAAGAGATAAAATAACCCAATTAAACGCTTCGATGCGAATCTGTAGATGGTAGAAAAGTTAATTATGGTTAAAAACATTTTAAAGGCAAAAATATGTTTTAGAATAGTGATGAGCAAAATTGGTCTTGGTCTTGCAACAAGACCAAGACGTGGTAATGGCTGACATAGCGATACCAACACCAACGCCGCTAACACTCTTGCTAATTTTTTCCCCAAGAAAAACAATTTAAACACATTTATTACAAATAATATAATAACTAATAAGAAAATATTATTAAATTTGAGGAAATGACAAATTATTGAAAACAAGATTAGATAAGACTACAAATTTAATTATGGACATTACATTAAAAAAATAACTATTAATTATTATTATTGTTATTATTAGCAAAATATAATTATTGAAAAACTTAATATTTAGAATGACTATAAAATTAAAAATAACAATAATTTTTTTTTTTTTTTGAGGACAAATGTATACGGCATACCTAACATTACAAAAAAAAACTAGATTTATCAAAATTATAATGTTATATTGATTTGAAGTATACTAATTTTCAGTGATTAATCTTAAAATCACCTAGCAATGATATTCTCGTTATCTTATAGTAAATATCAATTAAATTTTTGTAAACATGACGTGTTTTTCTATACTATTACAATTCATTTACATATACCTTTGAACTTTTAGGTAAAATTTATTTTAATAGCACTGGGAAGTGAAGCCAACTTCCTGTTCTCGTTATTTCCCTGGCATAATCTTAAAAGCTAACGAGGACTACCCTACCCTTTTATGCCGTATGTTCGTTAGTTAGGAAGTACCAGAGTAGTACCCATGTATCCAAGTATGGACATTTGGCATACGTGGTGAAGTCTTATTGGCTTCTTACACGATGCCGGAAAGAAAACGAAAACATAGCATTACCTTCTTCACTTCCCGGTGCATAGGTACATAGGTAATATATTAATATATGTATATTGTATACCTATGTGCATTTTTTAAAAAAACTTGAAACGCTCCAGTTGAAAAATAACGTAATGTGACCAAAATTTTCACTTCTAGAGAAATTTCTTTGCTCCTAAAATTACCGTGACGAACACTCCGATATATTTACTAAATAGTAAATATGCAAATGTGTCTTAAAAATCTTTAAATATTTAACAAACTAATTTACATATTATAACAAACTACTATAAAATTATATAATACATTTATCTAAAGAGGCAATTCAAATTAAAATCGTCATTTTGCTCTAATGAATTTTATCTATCAATCTCGAAATATTCTTCGAAACAGCCTATTCGCTAGAGTCAAATAAAAAATATCCTTCAAAGTAATCTGACATTCTTACTCAATGCAAAGTATTTACCTATGTAAAATACTTCATATATATATATATATATATGTATTATAGCTTACAAAGACTAGGCGTAATTTTAAATTATATTAAATTAATGAGCGGGATCCATTTCCGCCAAAACCTATTACCTTTCCCTTTACTGCCAAACGAGACATAATGCTCCATTCCTTTTCCGTTAAATAAAAAAATTTAATATAATAGTCGATGGCTTAATAAGAAGATGTCACATCAGTGAATCGCAGATTTGAATGAATTATATAGGAATTAATTTTCAGGCAAACAAATAAACACGTGTACGAGATTTTAGTTTAATAGTTTAAAACAAATCTTAAAAATATGTCAACTAATATTAGTTGATCAGAAAAACTTCCAATGACTTCTTAAAACAATAAACATCGTGCTAAAATAATATTTATTAAAATAAACCAATACCCAGAGCTCAGCACAAAAGTTCAAATGTCTTTAAAATATTTTTTAAATGTATTTGAATATTTTATAATTATTTTGTTAAGTTCTTGCCTACAGAATATTTATTGAATATTATAAATCTCTTTAAAAATATTTTAATAATTTTTAAAAGATTTATAATTTGCTTGTTGTCTGGGTAATTATTAGTTAATTCCTCAGATAAAGCGCACTGCTTATTAGGCAATTAATCGACTTAATGAGCATAATTCGAATCTATAATTTAATAAACTAGTACCTAACCAGTAGGCACCAATAAATTTAATAAACGTTAATTTAAATAGACATTCAATTTTTAACCATTCAGTGCGCTAATAAGAGGTAAGCGAATGAATAGTAAGTAACGTTTGCGGATAAAAAATAACTACTCAACTGCATTGCACCCCTCACCATTATCTTTAAAAAGTAGGTATTTATCAATAATTACTTATTGCTAGGTAACCATTATTTTCATTACAAATCTGCTTTTCATAGGTAAATTTAGTACATAATATGTTGCTATACCTATTTGACTATTAAATTAGTCTCTAAAACCACCCTTAACCCTTCGTTATTCACCTGATTTTCGGTCTTATTTAAATGAAGTGTGACTGGCGTACATTTCATACTTGAGTCACAATGTAACTAAGTGTGACTGGTTTACAACTATAGACCACCCTTTAACGAAGCGTTTAAGTACACGTTTTTAATTGAACGTAATAAATTATTTTCGATAATTTAATACAAGATTTGTATGCTGCTCATGATGGCAGCGTTGGACCTTCAAGGTCTGTTAAGCTAAATGTTAACTTTTTTTATAAAATAACATGACCGTCGATCGACGTTTAATTATCATTCTGTATAACAGTCAAAAAAATTAGTAGGTATCAACAAAAATCACAATTTATAATGTATCAACAGGTAGCAAATCAGTATTATATTTAAAAAAAACTACTGTATTGTAGTTAATCGTTTTTTTAAGATGCTATTCTTAATAAATAAAGGTTTTTACAGTTATTTAAAAAAAAATTACTTAGGCCTAGATTTATCTACACCTTACAGTCTATTTTTCAAACCTTCCAAAAACTACGCCTAAAAATCAATTGGTTAGATAATTAAAGTGTATTGGAATTGGTATCTAAAGAAGATTCCATACAATGACGGTCATGTATTCTTATCATTCGGTTATCATATGGAAACTAATTAATTATGATAACAAAACAAAACTTTAGACAAGTCACAAGAAATAAGAATATAAAACAATAATATATAAATTATATTTTCATTTTGTACATATTTTAATTAAAATGTATCAACTTTTATTTATTAAAAGTTCACGAAAAGAATCTTAATTAATGATTCTTATTCATAGAAACTGTGTTATATCTTAAAACTTATTCTTTTTGATTGTCTCGTGTTTTAATTTGTGCTCAGTAAATTGCATTCTATAATTATTTTTTGAGCCCAAAATTCATCATTGGAAATCTTAATTATACATTATTATTATTATTATTATTTAAATTACTTTTTTTCAAAGTAGCCACAAGTGTATATATTATCTTATAAAGAAATTTCAATTTTATAATTTATTTATCGTTCAATGTATTAATAAAATATGACTATACTAAACATACTACCATGTAAGTATTTTAGTAACTAGGACATAAAGACTATAGTGGTTAATTTGTATTGTTAAGAACTCTAGTATTATAGTATTTAATATCAATGTCAAACATTTGTTTGATTTTATATTAATTTGAAAATGTTTTGTTGTTTTGTTTAATGTTTTTATAACACATTTATGGTTTACATTTAGGTCATATTCTAAAAACAATTTAAAGGACGATACAACTGATGGAAATTGGCTTGGTAAAGGAAATAATATAAAAACTAATAAAGAAATTACTGATGGTTCATTCAAATATGTGTGAGTCAAATATTATGATAGAATTTAATGCAAATTATGTAACTAATAATCATTTTGTTTTTTTCGTATTATATTACAATGTGTTACTTTTAGCCATTAGTATAAGTGATATAATATTCAAGAAATTATTTCTCCTATTTGCAGGAATTTTGATGAATCGCATAGTAAATCTAGTTTTGTACGTGCAAATGATGAAGAAGAAATTTGGTATAATATGAAGCACAAAAACCGAAATGTAGCCCTAATTTTTAATCATGCAAATTTCACTTGTGGAAAAGATAGTAGATATGGTACAGATGTTGACTGTTTAAATTTGGAGAGCACATTTAAAGATCTCGGGTTCAACCCTATACCATATCATGATAAGAAATTAAAAAAGATATGTAAAATTGTAGATCAGTGTAAGTAACATAGATATTTGAAGTGATGTAAACTGGAAGAGTATACGTGATTTTTATAAAATTTTACAATTTGAATTCATAATTTTAATGTTTCTATGGGTGATATTGATTATTTTCTGCGAAGTAACCCCATGCTATGGTTATCTCTTTCAAAACTTTAGTAAAATAAGTACGAGTAGGAAAAAAAAACGTAACGTAAAAATCATAACCATATTTAAAAAAAGATCTCATATACCGTCTGTCTTGGTTCCCATCACTTTTTTGAATTTATAAAATTAGATTATAACAACTACATGCATAGCAATTTTATAGACTTATTCACATATTAATGACTTGTAGATATCATTTTTACAATCATTAGACATAATTACATTAAAAATGTGTTTATTTAGTATGACATGAGTAAAATAAATGTATGTATTTTTTTGTTTGTATATTTATTTAAATGTGTGTATTTTTTAGGGAGTCAATATGACTTTACAGATTGTGATTGTTTAATTGTTGCAATTCTTAGTCATGGTTTTGAAGAACATATTTATGCTAAAGATCAAGCATATAATCTAAAAACTGTGTTTTTGGATAAATTTGCAGAAAATAAGTGTATAAGTCTATCAGGAAAACCAAAAATATTTTTTATACAAGCTTGCCAAGGGAAATTGTTGGACGATGGAGTATCTGTAACAACACAAGTAGATGGTGCAAACTGTATGACTCCAGAATATTTAAGTCCAGATTTTTTAATTGCGTATTCTTCTATTTATGGTCAGTTTTTTTTTTAATATTTAAATAATTAAAACTTAAATATTAATCACACTTATATTTAAAGTAAATCTTTGATTTATTTTATTGATGACTGCTCTCACCAGTTTTGTTTAATATTTAACTAGAGCTCAGCTTATAATTTTAAAACTTAACTGATAAAAACAGCCATGAACAATTATTAGCTACATTAAGAAATTTAAACTATGTATATTGAACATACTAACATTTTTTAGGATATTTATCTTGGCGAAATGAAAAAACTGGAAGCTGGTTTATAAATGAGCTGTGTAATGCATTAAAAAAGTTTCGTTTCGAAAAAGACATTTATGGCATACTCACATATGTTATGTGTCAAGTAGCTACAAAATACGAAACAAATAAAATGGACGAAGAATTATACAAAAAAAAACAATCCTCTTGCATTATAAGTACATTAACTAGACTGATCAAATTTGAAAACAAGGGTTTTTGAAACCTATAGTTTTAGTTGACACAATTATTATTAGTGAAATAAATATTTAAGGGAAAAGAGGGTTTTAGTCCTGATGATTTATAAATATTGTGTGCACACCTTCCAAACAGGATTAACTAAAAAATATTAATTTATATTTATATCATGACGATCATTAAAATTAATGTAATGTTTAATATTTAACAACAACACATTTCAGTTACTGAAATGTGTATTCAGGGTAAACCTCCATCTTTCCATTTACATATCTACCTATACTCTTAATTTCCCCAAAATAACAAAAAAGTGATATCAAGAATTAAAAAAATATACACATAATAAGGTGTTAAAATAGCCACCAATATTGAAAACGGATTTCTTATAATTTGTAAAGATGGTAATATATTAAAAATCAACACATTGTTTCATTGAAATATATTTTTTATTTAAGTTATTATTGTCAATACTAAACAACTAAGAATTTATTCATTAACGTATTTTCTAAGACCACATTAATACTAATTTTTTTAACTTCTATTATCATATTTAATTAGTATAGACATACTAGTATATTGTCATTGAAAAATGATTACGCTATATTCATAAACACAACTAAATTTGTCCAATAAGTAACTCATATGGACTGAGGTAACTAATGTCTTGGCTAACATTGTAATTCCCATTAAGTTATATTTTGAGTAAATAGCTGATGTAGAAATTATATCAAAAGATGAAACAAAATGTATTATTATTTAATATACCTAGACTAAAAGACCATGTTCAAAAAACCTAAATGTTATACATTATACTTAAAATGTTAAACCCAAAAGTATATTATACTGTCATATTGTTTTTATTATGTATTTTTTTTAGATATTCAGTATTTCTTAGTATTATGTGTAATTTTGTTTCATGAATAATTGTATTGTTAACAAATTAATATTTTTGTAATATACTAGACTAGACTTCTTAATATGTTGATATATGTGCTTTAAAAGTTCCTTAAAAAATAATTAGTTTATCTTCAAGTTCATCATGAATGTGATTTTATATGTTTATAAAGTTTTTTTTTAATATTGTATTTCTTAACTGTAAGAAGGTAAGTACTAATTTAGTACCTAAATTATACAACGTGTAATTTATACACGTTGTATACATGTTGTTTTTTTTTTACATATTAAAATATTTTTACACAAACGACAATATCTCGAATCTACAAAGTTTTAATTTTCCAGGAACATTAGAAAACATACGTGATTACTCCACAAAATAGATTAAAATATTAAATAATGTAGTTTTAGTCTATTTTGTTGTAAGACAACAAAATAGGGGTTTATACATTTATGTCTGTTAATGCATAGCAATAATTCCGTAATACAATTATATGAAGTTATTACTTTTATCATGTTATAGTCCATAGAGTAAAAATATCTATGATGTATGATACAAAAATTATTTGCCAGAGCGCAGCTTATAGAAATTCTATGATAGAATATGATATATGACATTATACCTATTTCTATGTAGTACGAAGTCCATTTTATGTCATATAGAATCTGTTTTAGACAAAGCTAATAAATATTGGAAAAGTGGTCACACTGGTTTAGAGAAACTCTTATCGGGGCAGATGGTGATTTTTTATGGAAGAACTGCCCCAATCTCGTTTTGACTTTTGTTGTCCATTATCATCTGCGTAACTGCTTTAGTATTGTTATTACTCCGAGGTTAGTGGTTAGTACTTAGTCATTGATTATAATGATAAATACACAATAGTAATATTATAAATTTAGTACAATAGAATTCTGGTACCGATAACGCTTAAGGATATATTGTATTCTCAGACTCCCTTAAAAATGGATAAAAATGGAGCTATGGAATATTTGTAAGGACTAATGAACTACTTAATAACATATTATAACTCAATAATGTTGTAATTGTTTCACAAACAAAAAAAAAACATATTATAATACCTAATATTCTTTTGTGTGATTTTACTATTTTAGACATGAAAATGGTTCTTGTGATGTATCTACATCTCATTGTAGTACGCAGACTACGCAAATAGATGGATTAAACCTGGCTTATGACGCTGGAGACGCTTTTGGTTCAATGTAAGTATTTATAAATGTTTTATTATTGTAGAAAAACAAATTTTAACTTAAAAAAAAAAAGAGTAATATAACATAATAATGATATCTTAACATACAGCAGTAAAAAAATATATTTGTTGAGATTATTAGGATATTTTATTAACATTATAGTTCAGATAATAAATAACTTAAAATAATAAATATAATTATTGGCATGATAAACTTTATTTTGTCTATTAAGTGTGTGTTGTCATCTTGTAATTAGTATAGTATTTAATTTTTAGTTTTATTTAGTGTTATGGACTTATATGCGTTCTCATATTATACTGTAATAGTCATTACCTATTTATGTTTATTTTATTATTTTATTGATGCATTTGTATGGTTTTTAGATTTAAAAGCACACCTCGTCAAGGAGTTGGCATTAGTTCAACAGATAAAGAAGCATGGTATTATAATATGAACCATAAGTACCGTGGAAAAGCTATTATCTTTAACCATGAAAATTTCCAAGTCGGAGGCCTCAAATCTAGATCTGGTACTGGACTTGATTGTTACAACTTAGAAGCATCATTGAAGAAGCTAGGATTTGACGTTACACCTTATGTAGATTTGACGTTGGACGAACTCGACAAAACAGTTGATCATTGTAAGTTTATTTTAAATTTTATCATATATCTTGTCCCACTAAAAGTGTTGTGCACAATTATATTCCGATTATGTTGGGCACACTATATTTGTTTATTTCCAATAAGATATTATTTTAAAATAGTGGATTTTTATTTTTGAACCTTGTCAAATTACATTGATTATTTGATTACTTAGGTTTTTTATGATTTGTATCGATAAATCCAAAGAACCAGTTAACTATGAACATTGTTATCAAACACATTATCTTGTCTTAAAATGTCTGCATTACTGTGTTGTATGTGGTTGCAGTACATACCATTTGTAATGTAGACTGGTATAAGAACTTGCATTTAATATTAATGAGCTACAAAACCCATTGTCGAAAAATGATATTAAAAGAAAAGTCCACTAACAACTATCTTAATATTGTAAAAATGTCTTATAGTTTCTATTAAAGTTTTATTAAAACATTCAACAATATACTGGTAAATAATGATTAGAAATATTTTTGATAAATAAACTTATGATATTTTATTATTTGTGTTAATATTAACACTAATATTTAATTAAAGAAATTTGTGGAGTAACATTATATATGTGCGATAATTGGTCATGTCATAGTATATTTGTGTGTTTTTAGTATTGATTTATTGTATATACATTTTTAATATATAATTGAACGCATTTTCTTTTTCAGGGGCTAATGTAAATTACTCCGATTATGATTGTTTTTTAATGGCTGTACTTTCTCATGGTGAACAAGGCATTATATATGCCAAAGATGCTCCATATAAGCCAGAAGATAAACTTTGGGGAAGATTTACGGGTGATAAATGTCTTACATTAGCGAGTAAGCCAAAGCTTTTTTTCATTCAGGCTTGCCAAGGTGATCGATTAGATGGAGGTGTCATGTTAAGAACTCAAGTCGATGGTTGTACAACGTACAAGATACCAGTGTATGCTGATTTTTTAATCGCTTACTCGACAATACCCGGTAAGATAGGGTTTTATTTATATTTTGGGTAATAAAATTTATATTAAGCTATTTAAATTTCTTTTTTTTATGGTAGTTCTTACCACTTTAACTTAAAAATTAAGTACAGTATTAAAATTATAGACTAAACTAGTGAGAACAGCTACTAGCCGTTTGGTGGTTATCTAAGGTAATTAAAATTAAAATTAAATGGAATAAGATTTAAGTAGTCTGTTCATAAAAATAAATCCAACAGAATTACATTCAAACAAACCTGTAGTATTATACATGAACATCTCTAAAAGTGTGTTATCAAATTTTTCCAAAATTAACAACGATTTTAATTTAGAAACAAATCTATACCATTTTTTATCTTAGAAGTTCTAAGTTATGGTCACAACCATAGAAATGGTTTGTTTCTCATCGATTTGATTTCATAGCCGGGTTAGTAGTCTGTCGTTGTAGAGTGAAAGGCGGCTCTTTTTTTCCAATTATCGTCAGGTAAACAAATCTTCCCATGACCGAGCGTCAGACTAGCAATAGGAAAGTCCTGCCACCTAATCCTCTAAACGAGCTGTCCTTGTCTCCCATTTAGTATGATTTCAATTGCATAATTTAGCTTAATGAATTACCACTCAGCAAAACACCTTATACAACTCTTATGTCACTTGGTATTTTATTATTATTTTTTTTTTATTATACATTAATACACATACACTAATATTATGTTTGTTAATAGGTTATTATTCATGGCGTAATACTCAAAAAGGCTCTTGGTTTATGCAAGCTCTTTGTGAAGCTTTGGACAGATATGGTTTTTCACTAGACCTTCTGACTCTATTAACATTTGTAAATCGGCAAGTTTCTACTGATTATGAATCCAATGTCCCCGGCAATTCGACAATGCACCAACAAAAACAAATTCCTTGTATTACATCTATGTTGACTAGATTAGTCAAATTTGAAAGAAACGACTGAATCTTTGTCTTAAATAATGTTTCTTATAAATTAACTTTACTTAACATTCCCTAGCGTAATAAGTTTATTTTACAAGAACAAAACTTCATATTTGTACTCGTAAGTTTTTTTTTTTAAATTAATTAAAGCACAAGTTCAATGGCGCAAGTCTGCATTCTACTTATATTACAGCAGCAAAGTTTTCAATCAAGTGCTATTATTTTTTTTTAAATTATTATATTAAGTTTTGATCTTTTGCTAATTAAATGCTATTGCCTTGGAAATCTCCATATAACAACTAACTGATGAATCTCATTGACAAAATTGTCTACTTAAAGAGAGATTTCTATAGCTATTGTACTTATTTTGATTTTTTTAATTATAACTTTTTTTAATTATAATAGGTGTATTTGTACACATTGTAAAAGATCTACTTTTTTTTGTATTGGTCAAATTATTTGCTCAAGTCATAGTTACTTATTGTGTTATCAAATAAATCATTAACATTTATGATTGCAAACGAATTAAATTTGTTTTGATATTTATATTTCATATTTATAAATATGTATATTTCAATTGAATGCACAAAATGTTCTGATTTTGCACTTGTAGTGATTGAAAATCGGTATTCTAACTATAATATTACATTACTGCCATCAGTTACAATAAACAACAAAACACAATTTTAATATAATATATTACTTGTACGATATAACAATTATTGAAATCGTACCATTGCTAAATTTTCTATTTAGTATTGATTGTAACTTGTTAACATCGACAACATTTTTGATTAATGCTGTTAAATTATTTTTGCATATACATTTATTCGGTGCAAAATGAGGGTCATTTGTGTTTTACTTTAAGATGGATTTGTATGTTAAAATTTTGATCAACATTAAATATATTTTATTAATGCAAATTACAATTAGCTTACCATTTCTATAATTGTTTGGAAGGACAATTTAATAATTCTTAAATTTATCAAATTATTTTGTTCATTCCAGCATTGTTTAGTATTATCCAGTAGTTTATTTAAAAGAAAGGAATTTAAAATTCTTGTTTAACATAGTATATATAAAATCATTTATTTTGAGTGAAAAATGTTTGAATTGCTTAATATCTTATTTTAATACAATTGAAGCTATTATAAAACCAAAAATGTAATTATTATTTAACAAGTACATCTTTATGATAATACCTAAGGAAAAATGTTGAGCTACCGAATTGTATTTTCTTAAAACCTGATTCGTTTGTTTAGTTATTAGCTAAAAAATGTATTTACCAAAGAAGTATTATTTATTAGATTTTTTTCCTAATTGACTAATAATTAATATTTTTTAAGAAAAATATGTTAAGTTAAATATTTAGAATAAATAATTTATTATATTTTTGAATTGTCACACTTTGTAAAAAAATGTACTTTAGTATGTAATTTGTAAAATTTTTATTATACATTAATTTTTAGATATTGTTTTTTTTCCTAGCTATGTGGTCTTAAGAATAGGCTACAAATTTTTAAACAAATCTTAAAACTTCTACAGTCTTCAAGCTTCTACTTGTCTTAAAACTTTTAATGCATTAAAAAAAATGAATGGTATAAATTGATATGCTAAGGAAAGTGGCATGATACCAGATTAGGATTCAGTGATGTCTCAAAAAGTCGATATATATTGGTTTTTGTTCTAAAAATAAAAAAATATCAAATAATATTGTTTGTACTCAATTGCTTGTACTATAACAGTATTTTGATTTTTTTTTGGAACAAAAACCATAAATATAGGAAATAATATGAAATAAATATTTATATATATATATGTTTCACCAGATTTACGGATATACCCAAGCAACCTCAATTATTTTTTTTTTTTATAACATTCAAAGTTGTAAAACTTAAAAAACAAGAATAAGAAATTTATCATTTTCTGTTGTGTTTGAAAAAAAACTAAAAACTGCATTAATTTTTAGGCCATTTGGCACTTCTGAATTCAGCAAAATTAAAACAAAAACTATTTCCAATATATGTTTGAAAACTATTAAAACGTACATAACACATGGAAAACACCAGCTATGTTTTATTTACTACTTTAGAGCCAATTTAAAAAATAGACAAACCTAAGAAGATTTGAGGTCTGAAAGACTTAAAAATCGTCTTGTCAAAAAAAAAGTAAAATTCTGTGTACTGTGTTAAGTCCCATTCTATTCTATTTTGTGCCAATATAGAAGGTCAGTTATTAGTTTAACATAAAAACTTAATTATCACGAACATCCGTGTCTCCTCCTTGTTCGTTGAACTTATTATGCTCTCGCATCCATTATAGTAAACGTTAGTCCTGTCATTACAACGACGTATGGCTACAAGATCTAATTACCATTGTTCAAAGCTGAAGATGTCGATAGAAGATAAAACCGCTCGTGGGAACCACCATTCCCACAAATATATAAAGGTAATTCCTAGGACAGCATGTATTTCGGAAGGGGGAATTAAATCCCCCCCTTTTGTAAATAATTACCTACACATGAGCCATAACAATATTGCTGTGTTTACTTTAGTTTGATTTATCTTATATAGTTATGTAAATTGTAAAATTAAAAAATATTATTAATTATGAAACCATTGGTACTTGTGCATACCTAGTCTGTAAATTAATGAAAAAATTGAATACCAGCAAAAAGCAGCTCGATGGCAAATTTTTCTTGATCACACCATTTTTTATTAATACTATTTATAAAAAAAATTAGCTTTTAAGAAACAACATTTTTAGAGTTAACATTTGATGTATATAATTGTAAGTCAAACTAGGACCGTTTTGGTGTTTGACTGACCGATAGCTAGAGAAATTATAAAAAACTAGAATGCTCACATAATGTATTACGAGTAAAAAAAAAGTTCCCATTGATGACTGCGTTATTATAATGAATGAATTCAAAAACTGCATACCTACTAATATTTATATTTACAAGCATGCAGTCTATTTGGGCAATTATTTCGTAGTTGTCTTAATGCCACCACAATATAAAGATCGATGGATAATATATTTTTAATTTTATAGCAGTAATAAGAATATTTATGAAAAAAAAATATTAATGTATAAGCGTCATTGGTAAAACAATCAAATACGAAGGTTACTATAATCATTATGAATTATTTAAAAAAAATAAGAAATGGATGTAAAAAAGTAAGGTTGCACAAAAACACATAAAACACCTATTACGTATTTTAACAGTAATGCATTTCAGAAATAAATTATTACTCTTTATTTAACTAATTTGAAAAAAAAAACAAATTGATCGAACATTATATTTTGTTTGATAAAAATTATTATGATGACTTATTGACTTTATTAATGTGAGCCCAAGGACCTATAAGATTACAATAATTATAACTGGAACAAAGTTATCGTATTATTTCTTAAAATGTGCTTAATGAAACATAATGTTTTTTTTTTACAAGGTAGGATGCGCATATTTGCATGATAATTTGTTTTGTTATTGCAACGTGCCCTCGAAACCAGTTGATTAATAACTATAGATATTTGAATTATATAAAAATGTATATCTTTATTTTTTTATTTTTTTAGAAAAACACTGTCTTCTTTTTTTTCAACTGTGTACTCAGTGCCCTTGTAATTTATATATTATATGCTC
This sequence comes from Adelges cooleyi, assembly GCF_023614345.1. Taxonomy (NCBI): domain Eukaryota; kingdom Metazoa; phylum Arthropoda; class Insecta; order Hemiptera; family Adelgidae; genus Adelges; species Adelges cooleyi. Next base: position 5,802,268 of record NW_026095751.1, read on the forward strand.
ATTGTCTATAACCCATGTACAATCCACATTTTAGTATATTATGTGTATTAAACTTATAAGCTATAACTTAAAGGTAAGATAGTGTATGAATATTTTTCGACTTGCTAAAATTAAACGTTTAATTTTTCAACTATTCGATTATTCAAGTTTGTATAAACCGGGTAGGTTAGGTCCGTTAAATCTAGATTTGTATTTATTTATAATCCGGACTTGTACATTTAAATCCGGATTTCAATCCTATCCTAATGCATTTAGTATTATCGAAAGAAAAGATAGGTACTTACTTACATTCAATTTAACAAAGCTGTGCTCTTGTTAAAATACCTAAGTTGATATTACAAACAATTGTTTTACTTCCTTATACTACTTAATTATGTACCTATTTATAATAATATTATTATAAATATTTTTATACCGGTATAAAAAAAAATCATAAAGCTATATTTGTTTTAACAGCAATAGATTATTAAGGGATTTTTAGCGGATAGTATTGTTGTTAATTTTACATTTTTTTTTATTGGGGGCAACAGAAAAAATTAAGTTATTAATTATTCCAGTTCTTTTTTGTGTTGCGTAAAATTATTTTGTAAAACAGTTACAATTTAAATACATATATATATATATATATTTTGTGTGTGTGTGTGTGTGTGTGTGTGTCTGTGTTCTTTGACATTTTTCACATGGGAGACAAACGAGTTTAGTTGCAATTCCAAATTGATACCTTCTAAGCGTGTCCATATAATATTATATGCGTATTTTTTTAATTTGATGACCAATGTTGCAATAAATTGCGTAAAGTTAAAAGTATGTATGGAACTACCTATCGTTGCGAGAAGGCTATTCCTGTTTAGGTATTTAATTTTCAATAATTTCCAATGGTTATAATTATTAAAATATGTCAATGAAAGCATTTCCTTGGGTCACTTATATTTAATTACCCCAACAACAATATTATAGACAAACAAAAATTACTATTTATGTTGTATCGATTGCTGTGGCTTGTGATCATTGAAACAAATTTTCAATTTAAGACTAGGGAATTTGTATGACCCGAATTTATATGTTCTATACTGAATAGTGAATAATAATTGTATAATGATTATTAGAATAGTTTCACAATTTACATCTTTGTAATACTAATATATGACTATTTGAATACATTGTCAAGTATTAATAATATTTTTTGCAATACTTATTATAAAAAAATATTAACATTTTTTCAACCAACTCTAATGGGCCTTGTATATTTTATACAGAGTTCAGTATTATTATTTTTAGTAGACAAAAATTGAATAAAAATAGTTTGTCAATAATCAATAATTAGTAATGGCTGTAGTAATTATTGTTAACTATTAACTGTTGTCTGATACCTAGTTCTCTAAAGTAAAGTAAATTTAAATTTAAACCCTTTAGAAAAAAGAGTGTAATGAAACGTTACGTCCCAGAGTATAAATGTCCTTTTTAAGACCATATAATTGTAATTTATAGGCACTGTTATTACCTTATAACAGAGGAAAAAAATAGAGGATGCGAATGATAGGGACCGATGGAATGAAATAGTGGTGGCAGCGATGGATCTACATGGTCCGCTAAGCTGTTAAGAAGAAGAAGTTATTACCTTATGGGTTCAAAATGTATCTAATAAGGTGTTATATTGTGGTCATTCAGGACAGTTTATTCAACTCTAAATTGAAGAACCAACGAAGACAACAAAGACTTAAGTATTGGCGGGCTTGACGGTATCGAATAATCTCAAAGTAATTTTGTTAGGAAAATGGGGTTTATTGTATAATTTAATCAATTATTTCTGTTTTTGCAATAACGAGGTACGAGTAAATAAAATAGTCTATATTTTAAGCGTAAAAGTATTGGTTACTGCAAACAAATTAAAAGGGAAAACTTTAAAACGCTCTCTTGTAAAACCGTCATTATGTACATTGCACAATTTAAGATAGTCGTCATTTTTGACTTCATACTGGCAGTGAAATAAGTTCTAAATAAGTAAACATTTTTTTAAAAATTGTATTTAAATCCTTTTGTTGATCTGTTTGAATAGGTGTTCTTAGTATATTACAAATTATACGTATTCATTTTCATTTCTAATTGACTTTTTCTAAAAACTTGTAGGTATGAAAATATACTTAAACATTTTATAGTTAAAAAAACGTCACATAACCGTTCCCAGTACTTAAGTACAACTAATTCCTGAAAAATATATAAATATTTTTTGTCTGGCTCATAAATTGAAAAACACAAATTTTAAGTTACATTTTACTTCGCCAAAAACTTTGGAGTGAATATTTAATCTGGATAAAAGCAAAAAAAAAAATCATAATTTAAAAGTATTTTAAAATAAACTTCTTCTTTTTAAGCTTGTCGATCCATTGAGAACCAGCGCTGCCATCACAAATAATCCTCTCTGTCTAACTTTGCCGAATGCCTCGTCAAAAGTCGCGTTTTCCTCTACGTCTTTTTCATTTTGGGCAACTACATTTATCCATCGAGTCCTTGGTCTTTTTAATGGTCATTTTTTTAACATTAGAACACAATAAAAAAATATATAATTTATATGGTCTAGTGTAGCTTAGTATGATTAGTCAGTTTGATGTTCAACAGGACGAACCATTAGAGACAATTATTTTATTCTGACGTCTCGTCCGAGGAACGGATATTTCACAATAATAATAATATGTACTCTTTTGTTCTTGCGCGCGTACATTGGCGATTGGAGCAAATAAAACTTAGTGTTTTTCGGTCGCCTCCACGGCTGTACGTCGTACCGTAAATAAGAATAGACTAGACCGGTAATTATCATCCGGCAGTGTACGCAGAATATGATTGTAGGAGGAAACGGCGAAGAAACGATCGTGCCACCGAGGCCACCGTACCCCCTGAACCGTTACAACGTGTATGAATGTTTGCTCTGTCCATTTAATGTACACACACATACAAATTACCGTGGTGGTCGTTGGTTTTAAAGTTTTTCTCATGGCAAGTGTTTGCACAGACATTGCTTGGTACTCTTGCCAATCTTAGTACGTCGTCGGTCCTCAATTATTCACCATGTGCGTCGAGTGGCTGAGAAGCGTAAGTCTACATTTTTATTTATCGTCATTAGTCATTACGAATAACTAAGTTTTATACCTAAGTACGGATGCGTTTATCCGGTAGGCATCACATGATTCATCACGTGTACGAACACGTTTAAATTCATTTACCGATATTGAATTTTAATTATACACGCTAACCATAAAATATGTTTATATTGTACACGCTACAATACACAATGTTTAGCGAAAACTATTTATACAGAACATTTTTTTAAATATTATTTCTGGTACAAATTTATCGAACATGATATTAACATGTTTTAACAATCCGAAAAACTACTTATTACTAGTTCGATTGTATGGTGTGATTGGAGAGTACCCATCTAACTAAATGTATTAATTTTTAAGTAATGTATATTTTATCATTTTATGAGATATATGGTTATGGTTTTAACCAATCATAATAAACACTAATTATTATATTGATTATAAAACTTGGTGACTATAGATGGAGAAAAATAAGTTTTTATTGTGGTCATAGAAGTGTTATCCACCTAAATTGTTGACAGAGGTGGATATGGGTATTGATACAGTTACAAGATACAGGTACATGTACCTACCAATATAAAAATGTGTAGTCACGTTGATATGTTAAACAAGCAGTGTCAACATTTTCAATAAATTCGTTATTGAAATGGAAAATTAATTATTCAGTGTTTACTACTTAGTAGCTAATGAGGTAGTAAAAATTGACAATACTTTATCACTCATCACATTTTTATTAAATGTAATCGACTAAATATTTAATCATAAATCGTCTATCTAAAAATATATTCATTAATAAATTTATCGTTATTTAATTAGTTGAAATAATTTAATCATCAACCATTTAAACCATTTTAATTTGAGGGGTTGTAATAAGTTGAAAGCATATTGAGACATCTTTGGAGTTTCACGTATTTCGCCACGCTTCCTTTAGAGTTTAGACCGTCGAATTAGATTACACACAAATCCACACAATTGGCCATAATAAATCCATAGGTCAGTCTAGTATGGTAGCTTTATACCATTGTAATAGAAATCAACTATACCTGTAGATCTATTTTTGATAATAAAGGTTGTCTCAGAATGATTATATTACGAGTATTCAGTAACTTAGTAACATTTTTACCGAAAATAATAGCCTTTTTATTTTTAAAAATCAGCTAAAAAAATCATCTTATTCTTTCCAATGAAGTTCTTCTGTAATATGTATTGTCCTTGTTAAAAATGACGCCAATTCAACTACGTATAAATAATTTTAGAGATTATAATAATACTTTTTATTTTTATGAATGAGTTGAAGCTTTCAAGGGTTGAAATATCACGTGGGTATCCACGTGACTTTTTATTTTGTCAAGACTGAAGGTGTTGTATTTCTTTGTTTTAATACACATATATTATGACATATGTGTATAATATTATGCCTTCCACAGCAACGATGTGGGTGATAGTAAGCAAGAAAAACGAATTCAATTCCTTCTGCTCATATTATAGCTGTCAGGGCTGTCACTGTTCAGTAACATCTTAATCGAGTAGAAGCGTAGGAAAGATGTGAATAATATATGTATAAGTTACGGCTGAAATTGGAAATGTGCCTAATATGCTCCTTAGGTTTTTTTAAAAATAAAAAGTACATATAACACAACGTTTGGGCAATATACACACGTTAAAAAACACATAGTTGGTCCAACTAAAATTATGGTTGTATACATAGGGACATAATAAATTTCTAGTTGGAATAACTAAATAAAAACCAACCCCTTCTCTGCTATTGCATCGAAGCTAATAGTAGGCCCAACTAAATATTAAATGTATAGTTGCTTTAACTAAAAATTTAGTTGGCCCAACTGAGCGCAGTGTCTAGAAGTTTGTGATCGCCGGACGCCGGTGTGACAGACAATTACTACCGACAAATTGCACAGACATGTACCTAGCAGCAAATTTACACGTGGTCAGTGTGTTAAATATTTAGTAATCGAGTACAGGGTTTCAAGTACTTTTATTTTTATGTATTCAATAAAGTATTTTAAATACAATTTTTGGTGTTGAACACAGTATACTAAATAATTTAAACTTACTATAATATAAGCTATCAACTTCTTTCGGCTTAAAAAAATATTTATTTGCAACTACTATTTTATTACTATAATATAATATATAAAGGCGATGACCAAAAAATAACCAAGACCATTAACATACTTACAACACTCGTGTTGTACTAATGTTTGGAAAATACAAAAAAAAAAATGTTCTTATTAATTATAAAAACACACACCTTTTGTCTTTTGACCTAATACTACAAGACTTGCACTTGGCTATAACGTGGTGAAAGCTTTCGTCGCGTTCAGGTGTCTGACGAAAAATGTTCCCTAATTATTATTTTTGTTATTTCACTAGGTACATTACAACAGGTATTACATACAAATTGAATGGTATTCAATGGCCGGTTGCTATAAAACTATGGTGACCATCGAATTGTTAATTTAATTTAATTTTAAATTATTTTTTGCGGCACCCACCCATTTTTTCCCTATAATATCAAAAAAAAAAAAGAATTCATGAAAATGTTTAGGTCAATCCATCAATGTTAACCTGTGCTCCCAGGCGTCTGGAATCGAATGAAACTGTAATTTTCAAAAAATAATTAAACAATACGCCATTATTTTTTGGCTATTGAATTGAAAATTATGGGACTTGATAATATTGTTAAAATAGTAGTTATAATGAATTTTTTAGACTTTAACAATATATTGGACTTATAAACAGACATTTCGTAGTCATTAATTTACGTAATTGACAAAGGACATTTTTGCAATGCTTACAATATTTCCTAAGTATAATGTAAGTCCCATAACTTTCAATTTAATAGTCAAAAAGTAATGGCGTAATGTTTAATAATTTTTTGAAAATTACAGTTATATTCGATTCCAGACGCCTGGGGACACAGGTTAACATTGATGAATTGGCCTAAAATTGTGCATAAATTATTTTTTAGTTATAGGAAAAATCAGGGGGGGGGGTGTCGCAAACACTTTTTTTTTAAATTAGTGCCACTCTAGTGGCATGTATGTGTTTATGCAAAGCTACACTACTAGACCTTCGGTTTGGGATCGGACTGCTAAAGTAATTATATTTATCTGGTCGGGATAAGAGTTTGCTTTGTTATCTTTGTTTGGCGTAACCTCCCCAAGTACTGGATCGATTTTGATAAATGTTGCTTCAATACATTGATCTTGATTTTTGAAGTGACACATGTATAATATACTATATTGATATATCGCTCTAGTACCGGGGAAATCAAGGGATATAGAGAAACGGCTACAACTGTTAGTACATTGTTTTTCATAGATTATGGTGTGTCACTATATATATATAGGTATAGAGGTGTTTTATAAAAAAAAGTCTGTAAAACGCCCAATGGTGTTCCATGCCAAGCGAAGTACTTCTTGATTACATTTCTATCAATAAGAATAAACTTTTTGTAATTTTGTAGTAATTTTTTTGTTTTGGTTATTTTCAAAATCTTTAATATTTCAGACCGTCGTGTCTGTAGAGTAATAATTTAATTTGTGCTAATTAAAGATGTGTAACAACTAACATTTGAACAATGGCCCGGTATGTCAAAAAAGTACAATTGGAATTTCGATTTCGAACGGTGGATTAACTAGTACAGTCGTGTGTATAATTTAGTACTATTTTTTTCATAACTAATCCTGTTAACAAAAAAGTATAAAAAAGACAGTTCAAGGACAATAACATCGTAATTTTACAAATTGACTTAATAAAAAGCGGAAATTGCTCAATAATTTAAGTCGAACAATAAGGCATATTCGTTGTAATCTTCGAACCGCATCAGGTCGTTGTCACACAAGATGTATGTGAACAATATGACACGAGCCTTGTGATTACGACGTGGACAATAATAACATAGCTATTTACTCCACAGGTTGTTGTAATTCATTGAGCAATAATAACAATAATTATGTTTCCATTGTTTTATATTTAATCAATTTGGATTTTAGTCTAGATTTGTGTATCTGTCGTGAGAACTTATTTGTGGCATGTACTACTGTTGCTCAATTGGCGTGAATCGCAGGATTTTGTTTTTTGGGTTTAGATCTCGAAGACTGTAGAATTTTGTCATCTTAATACTTTGACATGAACATTATATAATAGTTATAACTATGTCTTACTAAAATTATCTGTTAACAAATAAATTAAATATAATATATTTGACATTTTTGTAATTTTTCAGAGCCCATGCTACGTGGCCAAGTGTATATTTTTGTTACATCTAATCTCTAGAAGAACTGGCGCAGAATGTTCAGTGGATGGCCATGGCAGTGGAATGAACTATCCAACGACCACGGCCAGTGGAACTTGGACAACACGTGGTGGAATATCATCGTACGGCTGGGACAGTCAACAGCCAATTGATCCTTGTAGTCGTTGCTCTAGCCGACCTCATCCATTACCAGGATCTCAATACACAACAGGATTGCATGGCAGTGGTTATAATTCAAATGACCGCGTTAGTAATGTCGTTCCAGACAACCGGGATAATGTGTATAACACTGATACTCGGGGCAGTAGTTATAACACTGGTAACAGTGGTTATCCATCCCACATGGATAATAGATATAACGGTTATAACACAAATAATAATTATGTCGACAGCTACAGTCCAAGCGGCCATGGCACCGGTTATAATATGGGATCGTCTGGGAACAGTTACAGTGCTCATACAAGTAACTACAACATGAATAGTCATGGTAGTAATTATATGACGAACACTTTTAATAAGAACCCCGATTACCGAGGTAACGGTTACGATAACATGAGTCCAGAATGGGAAAAAAAGTACGGGAACAGAAAACCTGGTTATAACCAGGGAATGGCTTATCCGGTAACTGTACAACAAGGGGGGCCTATTCAAGGCGGCTATGGATCTAACGACCGATGGGATATGAAGGGCGTTTATCCAGCTCAAACCAATTCAGGTTATTGGCATAGTCAACCGCCCAAAGATATTGGATGGGATGAAGATAGCAAAAAAGTAGGCGTTATAGCTGGATGGATGGGGGGTCCTAACAAATATGAATCCGGAAAACCAGCGCAACTCTATAATAACTATCCAACGAACGATAAAGACGACGATTATTTCAACAAAGGGACAGGTTATGAAAATTCTGATAAAAAAAGACCTTTTATGGGGTGGGGAGGTTCTGGGTCTTACGAAGTCATTAAAATGAACAACGGTTACAAATACGTAGACAGAAATGGAAATGGCGATTATGGAGTACAGTCATATGGAAATAACTACGGCTATGGCGGCGTAAATTATAATAATAAGCCAGTTACGGGATTCAACTCAAAACCTGATAGACCTTACGATTATGGCTACAGACCATCAACTACAGATAGACCTACGCAAAATTACGACGTGAGTATAAATAATAAACCAACATACAGTTTAAAACCCACAGATTGGAGCACTTCGCGACCAATATCATTCGATGTCACATCAAGACCCAGTTGGAATTCTCAAAGACCTAATTATTCAGGAACGTCTTCGAGACCTAGTCAAAATTGGGGCGATAACTCTTTTAATAATATGCCATCTACTGGACTAGGATATGATCAGTATGGAAATTCAAGACCACTTAACAACAGACCAGATCATGGATCTTCGGGACCTCGGCCAGATTATGGATCTCAGGGCTTTAGACCAGATTACGGATCATCGGGACCTCGACCAGATTATGGATCATCGGGACCTCGACCAGATTATGGATCTTTGGGGTCTAGACCAGAGTATGTATCCTATAGACCAGAGACCAATAAGTATGGTTCTTATGACTATGGTAGACCTCAAAATATGATGAACAATAGACCCGGCAATGATAATGATCGGCCTTACACAAATGATAATTACGGATCCTCTCAAATGGGATCAGGATATGGAAAAGGATATGCATCAAATTGGGATTATTATTCTAATTCAATGAGGTAAGATAATAATGATCTTGTGGGTAATTACAGATTCCATATTAACAAAAACAACAATTAGGTAACTATTAGTACGCCTCCCACTTTGGTGTAATATTTTTTAAGAAAATTATAGTTCGACTAGATGTCTGATTCGATAACAGTATATTATCGTACATTTGATTATTACCCTTGACTTAATTCTCGTTTTGCGAGGTTACTGTTTTTCATCAAGCAATCTTTTCTTCTCTCATTGTTTTGATTATACAGCATAATAATAAAGGTTGAATAACCAACACGTTAGGTCACCAACCCGAAAGGTCAACTGAAGACATTCGAGCATCTTCGACTCACCGGACCATTAAATTTATGCTACACAGTGCAAATATTATTCAAGTAATAATGAAAATAATTTAAATCATCAAACCTTGAAAGAAAAACCCTATGTTTCTGATGACTAATTCTTCTAAAATAAATAGTAAGTTAAAATAATAATGATAACAACCAAATATTCTATAATACATACAGAACAGTAAGCATACGAAACTTATTTGCGACAACTAAGTCTATTAGTTGTTATCTGCATTCTTAAAAGATCTAGAATAATTACTACTGATCTACGATAAATATTTGTAACATTTTCTACTTAGGTATTCTAGTTTCGGTAAACATAAACTATACGATTTTTCTTTTGCTATTATTAATAGCTGTTATACAGTTTTTATTCAGTTAAATTATTGTATTTTCTCTTTTTATTTGATTAAGAATATCAATTGTAATAGTATTAATAATCGCGAGCTGTAATACCTTTTTGGTGAAAGCTAATAATAAAAAAAAAAATTATAAGCTATTAGCTATAATATAATTTTTGCTGTAATTTTATTTCATATTTTTGTTCAACCAAACTCAACAAATTTTCTGTATAACTTTACGTTTTAGAAGATTAAAAACCTAATAAAATCATTGTAACCTATAAATTGTAGAGAGATTATTTTTATGCCGGAATTCCATCATTTTCATATGCTAAAAATGTAATTTGTTCATTTCAATCTCAATACATACTTTTTATACAATTGAAGGGCTGCGGGGAAAAAATAACAATGTCAATTTTTTTTGATAATGATATTTAGGTATCAAATTATTTGTATTGATGTATTGTATCTTTTATGCGCTCGAACCAGGGAAAAAACAAATTAGTCGAGAGTAACGACCGCCGTAAGTTTAGGCATACAGGCAAAATGTATTACGTTTTAAAATTAAAAACATGATTTTCTCAGAATGTTAAAAAATTGACATTGATCTTTTTTCCCTGCAGCCCTTCAATTAATATTCACAACCGTATTATTTGCTCCTACAAGAATTTTTAATTTAAATACATTATTATTTTAAAATGATAGTAGTTCGAGGTAGTACTCAACTGTTTAGTATAATAAAGATATTTGTTTCGACTTTTTAAGGTTTACTGTTATGTAAGACTACGGTTATAAGAACAAACTTTTTATCGTCAAGGACTATAGTTTATAAATTATAAATGCATATTCGTTATACTTCTAGTTGAAGGGTTCCTATGTAAGTATGGACCAATTGTAGTCTAGATTTGCTAGACAATATATTATGTCCCATACTTACAGCTAAAACTCAATAGTTTCAAAATCTTGTCAAAAAGTTTCAACAAACAATATTTTTCAAATATATTAGAATCGTGTTTAAGCAGAAGATTAAATGATTCAAAAATATTATTTACAAAATTTTATTTAAGTAATAAAGAAATTTGTCCAATGTTTTACTAATATTTTAAATATTATCATAATCATTCTTATAAAATATGGAGGGGTTTTCATTTGACTAAACGGTCATACAAAATTTGATTTAAATAAAATTTATATTAAATAATCTACAGAAGCTTACATAGTTTTTGGTTTTAGATTTTTGTAAAATACAAATATTTAATAAAGTAATTATGAAGTGTTGGTAGATGTTTTCAATACCCATACTTAGAACTTTGATAACTCAAATTTTATAATCATTTAATCGGCTAGACTTGATAACCGTATAAGGTTTTGCATAATTACGATAATTTTATTATCTTAATAAATTAATAAATATGGCATCTCTCGCATTAACTTTTGCTATGACACTTAAGTTAATAATGCGTTATATTTTCGTTTTAGGGGACCACAAAATGGATGGAACGATCCTCCAAGAGAATATTTGCAAAGAAGGCCAGACGGAGATATATTACAATCGGGTTCTAATCAAAAACCTTCCGAATCCACTCCTATTCATTATAACGGACATAGTGGGATCGGTGCGTCAACTGATAATGGTTTTTCCTACAGAACTCCATCCACTATTATCTCTTCTACAACACCACTGCCAACAACTATTTCGTAATTCAATTTTTTAGAAAATATATATACAAATTTTGATGTTCTGTAAATTGCTATTAAAATTTGTACTTATTTATTATATTATAGTAGACCACAATAAAAAAAAATTGCAAATTAAAATGATGACGAATTTAAAAATAAATAACAATGTGGATCAAACTGTAACCTTACAATTGTAAATAAACTATATTATGTATAATATTTAAACGCTTAATATAATTTTATTTAATACTGCTAGCAAGATTTATAGATCTAAAACAATTCGGCCTTGATAATTGGCTTTAAATGAATTATTATAAGTAGTTATAAATTATAACAAAATATACAAAAATAATTTTAAAGCCAAAGCACAGGAGGGTAAAAATAAACAGTATAATACTATACTAAATAACACTTTACTATTTTAGGAGGCTTTTTTTCTAAAATCAATTTTTTGATGATATATTCTTTACATTATTACGCATTATACCTTAACTAAACTTCAATAATGTCTGTAATATTTAGCATACCATATCATGTAACTTAAGGGACTTTAAAAGTCCAAAGCTGTTATCATGACATGGTTTCTAGACGAATTCGCTATCCGGGACGTCTCCAGAGAAGGGATGGCGGCTCTTTTGGAACAATTTTGATCAGTAAAAAAATAATTACTTAAGCAAACAAATGCACACAGCATCATACACATTTTTTTTACTTCAACATCCATCATCAAAATATGTTAGAACTAAAAGGTAGGTATACTATACTATTTATTCGATCAAAATTAAAATAGGATTGCTGGTTTTATTCCTTTAGGGTTTTCTTTTTTTGGCGCTTTAATTTATTTAATTCGATTTCGTTATTTTCACCAAACAATAGTTCTTTGTACAAAGCGACGTACACAATTCGTTTTTGCAATTATTTCCTAAATTTCCTCGTAGAGCAACTAACTTTATTACTGTCAATATTTACTTTTTAAAAATACAGGTTTGCTCTTAAAATAGTTTTGTATCGGTCGTTTTAAGTTCAGTTTTTTTTTTATAAAATATGGGCTTATGGGCTATTTATGCCAGAGACAACTTGTTTCTACAATTTGGATTTTAAAGATTCAACCTCAATTTTCGGCCCAACGAGTAGACTACTTATTGTATATATTATACTGTTGTTAATTTTACCTTACATAAAAAAATCATAATGTCTCCGCTGTTATACTATCACAATCAAACTTCAGTACACGCGCTTAAATGAAAAATAAATACCTAACGTTCGTTTGCCAAAAGTTACTAAATATCAGATAAGAAGGTATATTTTAACAAATTTTCCGTTAAAAGAACAAAATTATTATCATCGTATAATATAACCGTAATTAAGGTATAATTATTAAGTATTAAGTTGATAAAATATAAGACATGATGTTTTAATTAATTTACATATACTTAGAAAAATAGTGTATACATCGTAGACAATGATAGTATGAAGAAGGAGATAAAATTGTTCTATTTAATAATTAATTAATATTGCAAGTACAATATATATTATTTTAAAATGGTTTGCATGTTTAGTAAATAACAAAAAAAATATAATAACATTAACAAGTACCTAATGCATGGTATTATGTAATATGCCCTCAACCCTCGTCGAAATATATTTGATAATTATTGATCAATCTCTTGCTCGTGGCCTCGAATAACGTAAAAAAGTACTTTTTCTAATGCCATAAACGAATTTTAGATAAAAGCTGTCCTAATTTTATTATATAACATAATATTAAAAATTGTGTCTAGGGACAAAAAAATTAGAGCGAGTTAATTTATAAGTTATCCAATAAAATATAACTGGTGCATTAGAAAATAAGGTATATCGATTACTCAATAATTGTTGTGTAATATAGGGTAGTCACATTGATTAACTAATTATAAGGTAAAATATTTGGTTAAATTTGCATCATAATATACTTGTACATAACTAAGCCTTTTAATATTATGAAAAGAGTACCTGCGTATAATTTAAAAAATGGTGTTACAGTTTTCGAAAATCGATAACTACATTTGAGAGTGAGGTATATTAATGGACTTGTCGATGGCGTTGTAGTTTTTCCAGCATAAATTCCCTATTTTTATGTAATCAACTTACATATGTACCTAATTTGCGTCAGTCTCCCCTATTGATTTTACAAATTAACAGAGAGATACAAGTTTAACTCAAGGACACTAATTTAAAATAAAAATACGACTAATTTTTAGAAGAAAATATACAATTTCCATCCATAGTTTAACTTTGTGTTCAAAGTGATTAGTATTGTGTTCTTAAGCATATTTATTTAAAATTAAAATTGTAATATTAAAACCAAAAATCCTATGTTATTACCAAGTTATTTTTTTTTAAATTAACTTGGTAATAAATATTGCCGACAATACGATTATTGAGATTTAAACAAAACGATTTAATTTTTGATACTAATTTAATTTGATAACGACAAATATTGTAATTGAATGTTTTTTACAAGGTCGTATAGTAGCAGACTATCATAATATATGCTAGTAGGTAATATACTCATGGGAACTATTTAGGAATATAATAATTCCAATGCTGTAACGTAATATATAATTTTGTATAGCGGTTATTTTAATGGTAAACCCGAAACCCTTAGGGAATTGATTGTATAATTTGATAGTGAAATATATATATATATATAAACTGAATATTCAACATATATGTATATGATATGCAACCCCTATAGTAAAAATATTACATATTTATATTATATTATATAAATATTAGTCCTATACATATTAAATAAATAATTTATACCACAAAAAATATAATTTGCAGCAACGATTAGTAGGTCAATTTTTCTTTGACTAAACGTTTCAAAATCGAGAATCATTAATTTACTACTATTTATTAAAGTCAGTCAGGTGACCGAATAGGATGTAGCAGCAATGTTATTACGGGCTGATTCGACTGGAAATAATTTGAGCGGCTTTTCTATGGCCTAATCACTGTCTATACAAATCTACAGTCCCTATGCGTGTCATAAGTACATAAAATGTGAAAAATGACAGGTGTGCTTGAACTTAAGCCGGGCTTACGACTTAGCAGCTTGCTGTTATTCTGTCTTGATTAAACAAATTCTGAAGTCTGAAAATAAGATATTATTTTTTTCTCGATGGTTGTCCATCAATATATTGAAACCGCCAGTAGCTAAAAATTGTTCGTGCGTACACGGTGGCCCTTATCGAGTACACCCCGTCCAAAATTCATAATATAAGATGTAACCACCGAAACGTGGCATACATAAAAGCATTTATGTAACACATTATGTAAGAGTATTTTTATCGTCAAATAGTTATTTTGAATTAAAACTTAATATAATCATTTTTTGTTATAAAATATAGCCAATTTTTGTATCAATTTTTAATTATTTTTTTGCTAGATTGTTTGCTTTAGTTAGTTAATTATTATTTAAGTTAATTAACTATAATATAATACACTTACTTTTATAAATAGTTTTTACTTTATTTGTAAGTTAAAAAAAAACGTTATTAAGTGATGTATAATAATATGGAATTACACACAGGCAAAAAGCAAAATGGTATAAATTAGTATAAATAACAAAACTGTAGTATTTTTTATGTTAATAATTTGTATTGAAATATACAATGTGCGTTATGCTACAAACATATTTCCTATATTTTTTTAAATGTTAGCATCATTATTAAATAAATATAAGTGCTTGACAAGTATAATAATTGTTAACAAATGTATGTATATTATTAAGAAATACGTGTTGCAATCAAATTATGTCTATCAATTGGTTATTCAAGTAACATTACCTACCTAATATGTGAAGTATGACTTGATGGATTGAAACAATATTTGAATGAAGACAAATACAAGTTCAAAAACGTTTATCAAACTAAATCCTAAAAATAAACTTAGAATTCCTCCAATATTACCTGTAAGAAAATAGTAAAACTATTTAATTGATGAAGCTTGCCTAGATTTTTAATTTCTTTTTATATTTTCAAAAAATGTTTTTTATAGTTTAAAATAATATCGTTAGCTGTTAAAATGAGTTATTTGTCAGATGTTTTGTATCAAATATATTTGGTTTTTATTATTATTTTATACTCATTATCTGTGTGATATCATTATCATGTATATGGTATACGTGTATTTGTGTAGGCGTGTGTGTAGTGTAGGACATCGTCCCTAACAATATAAAAAAAAAGTGTGTTGGATGTAATATTGCATTGACACTTACTAACAAGAGATAACCAACTAAAAATCGATGTTGTTGTAATAGCAGTAAAATGAAGGTCTTTGAATGCAATGTCTACTGTTGCTATGCTAGAACTACATTTAAAAATGTTTTTATAACAAAATATGTGGATACAGATAACAGGGAGTTTACTTTGAAACTAACTTGTTATTTTCCAAATTTGTTATTTTGAAATACTCTGTATTTTCGTCATAGGTTGACAATTCCACGTCGTAATCGATTTTGGTACAAGCAGGCAAACAGTTGCATGATTTAGAAAGACCTAAGCTTCGTATTCGTTCTATAAAAGAACCAACATAACGTCAAATATTAATTATTTTTTATAAAGTTCCAAATATTAGGTGAAGATTGAAGTTTTAAGCCATTAATACTTTATACTCTATTTTAGAGTTATAGTTAACCATTATTTGATAAAGGTATTTATTAGGATACCTAATTATCTAACCTGATGGTAGAACTCACCTCTAGCTCTATCCATACATTTCACCTTAGACGGCCCACACACCGGAATATCTTTAGGTAAAGCTGAAACGATCAAATTCACATAGTTATTATTATCTTTAGTTTTTCCTCAAACAAAAGTTTACTGACGAACTAAATACAAATTTCCACATCCGCATAAAGATATAGTCTCATTCATAAGACATTCAACCAAACAATTGCTTTCTGTGTAATGCTTGAATACAGATAGTTTTCTTTCGTTGTTTAAGTAACAATTTCTAACTTCGGGTGAGCGCCATCGCAAATTTGGGTGTATTTTTTTTACAGATGGAATAATCTGAACTTTGGTGTACGTCCCAAATCTAAAGAATGCTCTCGTATTTATTATTGGATACTCCGCTGGGTTGCTAAATAAAACCTACATTTATTTTAAAAGGTTTAACATTATCTCAAAAGATAAAAAATACAATGTAAATAATTTGAATAGGTCCAAACTACATACAATGTATTATATATGTATGTGAATCTATTACGTTCAGATTAAAATTTTTAGCTTACAACATTTATTTATAGATTCTATTATAACGACTTACTAGAAAAAAATTATAGTTCATAAGCGGACAATTCAAAAAGTCATGGGGATACGAGTGTACCATCATTCTTAGTCTATGGTAATATCCAACGCCTATCGTTCTAACTGGTAAATCATCATTGATATCATCATTGTAATCAGGAGGGTATCCATCGTCTGTATTCCATTCTATTGAAGTATTTTTAGATTTATACGTTACATTTTTGAAGAAAAAATCCTTATACCTAAAAGAAAATAAAAATGCTTGAGTTCGTGTAAATGAATGTGATACTAAGAAAAAAAAATTAAATGAACGAAATGTTTAGTTTTTTCTTAAGTGTGTATTATGTATACACCAGTACTGGGGTGGGTGGCTGACCTTCGTCCAATGTGCATAATTTTTTAGAATGGCGAAGCGCGTTCCGTTTTATGTGTTCGCGCACTGTGGAAGTTATAACCCCCAAGTTATAAAGTTTAAATATACGTGTACACGTGTAATTAAATAACACGTTTAAAATCGCAGGCACTAGTAAAAATGAATATATTTGAAATTATTTTATATAAATTGACTATCCACTACTGTCACTACTAAATAACATACTACTGTACTCACAAATTATAATGATCATCATTAAACATTTGATATGCTGGCAACATGTTTAACGAATAGCATACACCTAACAAAGACGGTACTTGCTGAGCAAAATCACAAATGTTAGGCAATGTTGCATTTAACCATACAGTAGAAGTTTTCAACATTTCTGAACAACGAACTGGGCATACCTATTAAACATTTTCTTAATTATTTTTTAATATTAATTCTGTAATTTAAAAACATGAGTAATTTTGAGGATATTAGGTTGTAAAAGTACCAGTTAATATTATGGGTTGCAAGTCAACGTAGTAAGAAATTCAGCATAGTTGAAGAATGGAGTGGCATTTTAATCATTGTTAAACTAATCGTGGTGAATCTGAGCTTTCTGGTATTATATGTTAATTGTGGTGAAGTTAGCCTTTAATACATAAAGAACCTGAGAAGCTATTCTAGTTATAACTGTCCATTTTCCACTTTGTACTAGTAATCACTAATCACAGCACAATTTTTAAGTGGTAGAATAATTTGTATTATACAAATTATAATTAAAAAGCCAGTAAAGTGGAGTCGGGGCATAATGGTGACAGAGCGTAGTGGGAACGGGGAGGTTACTAGTCTACAGGAATTATTATGACTGAAAGTTTCAAAAACACTTTAACACCAAAAAAACGTTTCGATACGTATTTGTAGCCACTGGACGTCAATTAAATATTTACGTTCATACTATGTTGGTTTAAACTGTGCTTAGTACTGAACTTACTATCCATAGATTCACATAAAATTGTTTGTTTAATAGTGATTTTATCACTTTCAGTTATAAAAATGTCAGTAAACCTGAATTCAAAACTTTAAAATTGCTGAGAATAAAGCCCCATTGTCTCAAAGACAGCTATATTTTTTTTTCGTTTGGTACCCATAAAAATAGTTTCTCGGATTTTTTTTTTTTGGTTTATTATATCTTATCTAGATATTTTTTCATAATTTTTAGCTTAAAAAACCAACTTAATTTACTTAACAAAATACTCACACTCATCATATCCCTTACAATATCTTGTTCTAAGTTGTCATACGGCTTCGGTATTGGGTCACTTAAGTAAAAACATAACAATTGTTCATATTGTTTTATATTTTTCCTAGATTAAACAGCAAGTTTTAAAATAGTTATTTACAATATGAATTATAGTTTTATAATCGATTTCTTAAATTTGACACAATGTACGAGTAAAACTTACATAAAGGAAGAATCATTTCTTTGCGAAGCTGTCCACAACTGTTTTCTTATTTGATTTGAGGAGCAAATTGTGATTGTCGGAAATGGTATTTCTTTTATCGACGATTCTGTATTATCGACATATATAACCGAAGGGCTTTGAAGCCAAAGACCAATCAATAAAAACACTATCCAATTTGCAATAAAATAAGTAGATATTATTGTAAATATCCAAAATAATCTAAACATATAGACAAATACATTTTCATATCATAATGCTATATTATAAATATTGTAATCTAGTGTTTTGTAACACAATATTTTTGTAAATTATAATAAACGCATTTAAAAAATATTAAATACAGTAAGACGGTTTTAACTTAAAACATGCACTGTGAATTACTCAATAAAGTATATATTTTTATGTTTTATTTAATTTGTATGAGCATATAATATGCTGAAACATTTTAATTGAAATAAAAAAAAAATGTTTTATTCATCACCTCACGTAAAATAACTTACAGTCGATATATTTTACCAAATAATTAAATTTAGCGTAAAAACTTTAACTTACTTTTCTATCAGTGATCTGTTCTTTTGAACCAGATACTGTAAACAATGCACAGTTGATTCTTCAAAATACTTTCTGCGCCAACTAGTTTTAGACATTTTGTTTTTTTGCAATGCTAGAAGTGTGTATAAACGTATTTGCCGTACTCAACGTGCTCTACGTGTCCAACACTAACTGCATTCGTTTTTTTCGTTCAAGTGTGTTTCTATAAATTATTTTTTTAAATTATATATTGCGTGTTGATTCCTCAAAGGATATATATATATATATATAGATATTTGTATTATAATAATTACTATACAGAACCAATAAGTGGGAATTGTTGATCACATGACTTCTCCCTCGTTAGCCATCGTTTGTTTACATATAAACCGAGGGATAATTAAAATGAATGATATAATGACGCCCCATAATATGCTTTAGCCTTTATCGAAAAAAAAATGTACACATTTTTTTTATTATTGTATTATTAGCTGAGCTAAACTGTTATTACGTTTAACTTTGACGTAAAGCTGGGAATAGCGTATTGGTTTTACATTAAATGTTAAACAATGTTATGTTTGAACACGATGATCAATGAACTACCAGTCGATTTCATTCATTATATACAGTTTACACGGAACAAAGTATACAGTGTATGAAATGACCTTGACAAAACTGAATTCCAATTTATATTACGCGATTCTATAAATTTAGTATGATAGGCGATGCTGCTTATTATTATTACTTATTAAGCAATTTATGTACAACGAATTAATAGTTACTGCTGTGACAGTCCTTTTACGTTATGCCATTTATAAGGATTGTAACTTGTAAATGAATACCATTTATTGTACCCATTAAGCATCCTGAATGTCTTATTTGAAGCTCAGTAGAACTTTATATTACACTCTGTATAATACATATGTTCTTTAATGCGTTTTAATAATGTTATATTTGTGTAAATTTTAAACTTCAGATATTATTACAAAACGTTTTAGTAATTTTTTCATATTACTTTTTGTGTTCATTTTTTTTAATATTATTAATTTGACTGTAACTGTGTTAAAATCAAGAATAACTGTATAAGGATTCTGCAATATTAATATTGCAAAATATACTGTGTATAAAATATAAATAGGCTTTGACCGGGTGACAACATAAATATTTTTGTATAATATTTTAAAATAAAAAATAAACTTAAGTGCTTCTTACTAAAAAAATATGATTTTTTTTAACGTTTATAAGTATCTTAATACTTTTAATGAGATTAAGTTGATTTAATATTTTTAATTGACCTTGATAATGTGTAATTTCTTGGCCTAATGAAGGTCTTTACTTTTATACTGTATGGAGATATATAGAAAGTTAAATATACAACTATAACATATATAAAAGGCAACACATTATAATATTATGTATATTTAAAACTAAAAGTGTTATAAATTAGCACAGGGACATTGGAATGCATAATTAGTAATAAGCCTACAAATTAAAAGTCAGTTTTAAAGTCTCATAATCCACTATGGAATTAAAATAACACTTCAATACTTTATTTAACGAAATTACTTACACAGATTGGACAACATTTTGGTAATTTTGTTTAAAGTAGCTCCTCTCCTTGATACTTATTGTTTTCTATAGATTGGTAGACATTTTTTGACGTTCTAAACACATCATTCAACACGAAACATTCAATTATTTTTGTTTACAACCTTTCGCACAAGTTTAAATAATTATGTTTTTGAAATATCCATGAGATTACTATTGAGATAACTGGATAAGAAATTATCTTATAGTAATCATATTTTAAAATTTTGTTTAATTTCTGACTTTTGTCACTTTTGATTATAAGCTTATTGAGTTGGTGCTTTCAAGAGAATATTATGTCAATATATCAATTAATACATAAGATTTCATTCTTTGACGTGTGGTCATTGCCGGTTTGTTAAAATACCAAAGTTGTTAAAGAAATGTACGAAGTAATGACGTAGGTACTGAATTCGACATGTTTCTTAAAACTTTACATTTCGAAAAAATCAGCGATCTAAGCACGGAATATTGTTTTAGCTGAGTACTTTTTTTTTTTGACAAATCCAGTCAATTAGGACAGTAACTTTTCAAAAGCGACAATCAACCTCTGAAATTGCCGTAAACAAATTTATAATAGACTGACTTTCAAGGCTTCCAAGAGCGGATGTTAAATTTATTCACCATGGAAATTCAGGAGTGATTAATTTCACATTCCTTATAATTTCAACGGTAGGTAAGGTAAAATAACATGCCTTGCACATCAACTCTAAAACATGATTGGTGGGGTAAAAGTTAATACTTTTAAAGAATCGATAAAATTAAGTGCTCAAATTAAAGCGGATTTTGCCCTCGAAGGTATGAGCTGGTTTAGTGCTTCAATTAGAAGGATTATTAGGAACGGAATGTATAAAGGGGTAGAAAATTAAAACGCTATAGTCCAGTAGTGACACTCTACAGTTTCTTTTATTTGTCCTTGACTATATGACAAGGTAAAGTATACAATTTTATTTCTCTGAGTGTCTCAACACGTGTCCGAAATATTTCAGCTTACGTATCTTTATCGTGTAATAATTAAGTTCAATTACGTTTTGTGTTTTCTCTGATGAAATTATATTCTGAGTATACATATGTCCGGAGGATCACTTATTAACTTCATATAATATAAAGTAAACCAGGTAACATCTTGACATTCTTACTCCCAGTTTTAAACTTAAGTCTTGTCCACCGAGATTATTTTTAATCAAATAAAACATGACCTGTTTATTCAATATTTTGTTGGTACTCCTATTCTCAATACCAGCTATGTATTTTAATATTCGTATGGTAACACTATGTTTAACTTAAAGTACATAAATACACTACAATTCATATGTCTCTACGCATTTGAACCAATAGGTTTATGTTAAACGAGACTCTACGCGGGTCTTAACTTATTTAGTAAATCGATTTGCGTGCTTAAATTTATACTTTGCACAAATTATATTACACACACCTCTTTACGGCTTGTAGATTAATGATTTAATTATCATTAATAAAAATCATGCACTTTCAGTAAGCAGCTGCCACTTTGCTCGGGTTTTTGATCTATTTACTATAGCATTTTGGATATCAAAAGAGTGAGTTTATATGCACTTAAACATTAATCTAATAATGGCCTTGCTTGAAATTCAACTAAATATGTTTCATGTAGTGCAAGGCGAGGTGGGGTAGCTGTAAATGAATTGAGTGAGTGCAACGGCCAGGACCTCGCGCTTAGAAGTCAGGAAGAACGTTAAAATCCTAAGTGGTAGCAAATAGCTGGAAAATAATATTCTCAGAAATGTAATAATATTTTCGGAAAAATAATAACCGTGTGCACGCGCTGCCGTTGCTTTATATTTTTTCGCTTTCAAAATCGCGTCACTTACTGAATGCGTGGCCATAAAATATTGGTCGCTCTACCCAACTAACGGTAGCGCAGTAATTCTGGTGTGGAGCGCATGAAAACGCAAGTGACCTTTTATCGGTGCAACCCAAACGGCTACCATCCATTGTTTGTTTTTTCCCAAACGGCTCTCGTTGAAAAAGGTTTCACGAGTAGGTAAATTCCCAAACGGCTCCGGTATTCGGTACTATGCGTATATTATCAAGCCTCTTTAACTTTTCAAAAAAACTTAAACTTAAATTTAAACCTGTAAGCTCCTCCTAGAATGTAGCCTACAAACCTAGGATATTTTTAGTTAGCGGAGCGAATGACGGCGCCGAGCATGCGTAGCGAGCGAGTGCCAAAACACTCGGAGACCTGCCGTTTTTAGCAGTTATCAATACGACTTCCGAAGTTGGTAAAAGTGGTAGAAACCCCTATTAAATCTATTAAAATTTTTTAAAAATGATAGAAAATTTTTCGTTTTTATACCATAAAAAACTCGCTGACGAGAAGGAATTTGTGTTGTAAAAAACCGGAGCCGTTTGGGAATTTACCTGTTTGTAAAACGGGAGCCGTTTAGAAAACGGGTTACGTCCCTTTTTATATGTCAATTCCACTGTTGAATTTAAATTACAGAAAAAAATGTTAACTACACTAGTTAAATGTTTCAATAATATTATGTGAACCATTTACTATTATGTTCAGAAGACACCTCGAAGAGGCGGTTCAATTTGTTTTCCAAAACATTGTTTTTTTGTTACTGCTTAACGGTTAACACTTTTTTTTATACCGTTAAGAATTATTTTATTTTTATTTTAGTAGTATTGTAATTGGATTCGAATCTTCGAAGATTCAAATACCGAATATTCGAATATTCCAATAATTATTCGAATACTCGAATAATTGAAAAAAATTAAACATAATTATATTATATAAGGTTTTTAGTTTTACCATGTAAAGTTTCGCATTAAAGCATTTATTTGAAAATCGGTACTCTTTTCGTTCGTCTGTCTTGATCCATTTTACATCATAAATGTACATAAATTATTATAATAACCTATTTTATTTTAAATTGGCTTAAAGTTATTTTTCTAATAATGGTATTTCATATTATATTTTAACAGCTTGCGTACAAGTCCGCAAAACCACGGGATACATTTTTATGTATCTAAAGTGGCTAGTAGTATCTGGCTAATATTTTAGTGTTTTCATAATATCTGGCCCAAACCAATTCATAGGGAATTTGGCCCCTTAAATTATTAAATTTATAATTCATTTCTATTTTGAACGTTGTGAATACAACATATATGCTATGATTAAAATTCCAGCAAGCCTTTCGAAAATAATGAGGATGTTCGAATGTGTATTACAAATTGATTGAGATATCAGATAGGTTAGAATGGCTAGACTCGCATGCGTTTGTAACTTTATTTAGGGCGAGACTACATTGGGCTCATATTATGTATTATGTATGGTGAAAATGATGCTTCTTCTGATATATACGACGTGTCAAGTAAATAGTGGTCAAATTTCGTGACATTTTACTCTTTGGTTTGGTTGACAATAATTCGAATGCAAAAAAAATCGGAAAAATTATCCAGGTCTAAAAATACTACTCCATAACAAATTTTAAGACAGTTATCGATTTCAGTTTCTATTTTATAGCCTTGCATTAAACCATATTTTTGAAATGTTCTCCACCATTTTAAACAAAACATAATTTATAATAACAGCACTCGAGTGATCCTCCCTAGCATTTCAGTTATTAAACATTGGAGAAAAAATAACCAAGTCATTTAAATTGCTTATGGTAATAACAATGGAAATATATAGTTTGATATGGAGTTAACAATGTTAATTTTAAATGGGTAATTATTTAATTCTTAAAGATCATAGAATCGACGTTATAGAATACTTATATGATGGGTATTCTGTAAGTTTAAAATCAAGTCTTTGCATACTTTTAATATATATTATACATAAAAACATTTAGTTAAATTATTGATTTTCTTTTTTGTTTCGAAAGTGTTATAAGTAGACTTATAATATATTCAGAGACTGAATGTGATTTGAATAATCCCATTCGATTTGTTTTCAAATTCTGCCACTGTGAATATTTTGGATTTATTTTACAATTTCGATATGTATAATACTCTGACTCTGCGGGCAACACGTTTTGTGTTAACTTAACTTGTATTGAACAATTTTTTTAAACTTTAACTTTAAACTTAATTGAATTGACAGAATTAACTTTAGTTACACTATAATCTTCTAACTTCACAAAATATCATTAGCTCGCCAACCTTATGAAAAGCAAGTTGTAAAAGTTTGCTATCATTCAAAAAATCAAGAATTTTTTTTATTCCAACCCTCGTTAAATTTAAACATTGAAATAACTCAATATTACATTAAACGCGATAGATGATAAAAAAAAACAACTCAATTGTAAATTTATAACTACTCGATTATAATAAAGTATTATTCTGACTTCTGTCTAAATAGCAGTATGTTTGTGAATATTTAAAGATATTAATAATTGATAAAAAAGTGAAAAAACACTAACACAAGGATACATAAATGTATGTTACCATGTTGAAATTTGCGTAAAGTAATCGAAATGAGACCAAAAATTAAAATTAAACAGCAAAAAAAAAAACGGCGATTGCATTGAATTTTACGGAAAAAGGGTCTGACATTCATAATTTGTTCAAAGCCACGCAAATCGTAGCACTGCATCTATCATCACTATTGCACTCAGGTTGCTTGGGGGAAAAGACAGATGTTTACAATAAATACAATTAACAAGAGTGCGAGGAAAACGGAGCACAATGTCTTAATTTTTTTTTTTTAACGTTGTATATGAGCTTTAACAACCGTGTACAAGATATCCGACACCTAGACAGCCTATGCCTATTATAAAAAATTGTCGACTTGTGAGTAGAACGGCAAAACGCTGTATCTCGTTACTTGTTGCCGTTGCACAATTACAAAAACAAAACGATCTGATGAGGACAATACGCGGTCGTGATTGAAAGCGATTATCGACGGTTTCATTGGCCTTGTGTGCGGGCTTTGCGAATAATTTGTAATAATACATAATATCATTATACATATCACGGGGTTGTTACGAGTGTACATTATATACATATATGTACACATAAGTATTATCAGTTATGATACACGTTATTATATTGCACCGCTCCGAAGGCGGAGGATATGGGCACGAAGAGCGTGCGCGGGTTTTACTCTAAAGAGGACCGCGTGTGCCACCGTCGTCGACCCGTTTCCGTTTGCTGTCAACCACATCATCCGCAGAGGTCTGTAGTTCCGTTCTTTCGTTTTTTGAGGCACCGATGCCTATTGTGCATATTGTACACGTGAAACATACAACATCTGACCGTCGACCGTTTTCGCACCTATTGACTATTGTTGTTGATCACGTAGAAAGTGCATGTGTTTTTGTTGCGCACAAATCATAAAGCGACAACAAGAGGGATACGAAATCATACGAAACGGGTGTAGAAGTAAGTATAATATAAGGAAATTATTATTACGTTTGTCAGCTATGGCAGGACAATTAAGTGTACTACATAATAATATTATGATGTTATCATAATATGAGTGCGTTAGGAAATAATCACAATCTATTTGAAAAGTCTTATGGAAAATTACAAAGAAGTAAAGTAAATAATAATTTTTGTATAACTAATTAAAACATTATTGAAGCTAGATCAAGGAGATAAAAAAATATGGGTTCTACCAACGCTATTTTTACGATTGAAAAATATTTATTAAACTCGAGCATTATCACAAGTATTAATTAAAAATTAAAATTGATTTTTTACCATAGGAATCATTAACTGTCACCGGTAATGAAGTGAAATGAGACTGAGTGCATAAAAGGCCTAATTTATCAAGGTTTTATATGTACATATATTGTTTTTTTTTTAGTTAAATGTGAGCGGACTAAGACAACAAAAATTGTATGTAAAAGATTCGCGCACTTCAAAAAACTAAATATATGATTCATAAAATTAATTTTTAAAGTCAAATGAATAATACTACTAACAAATTACTTCTTTTATTAAATTATATTTCGTTTTAAAATTCGATTATTAAAAAATATATATATAACCTATAAAGGGAAGTAAATCAAAAGTTGTGTTTGATTTAACTTAATTAAGCGCACAATTTGCTTGGTACTTATTTTTTTATGCACTACAAAAATGTAATAAAAATAATATTATATTATTCAAAGGTATTTCTACTTCGTTTAAAATGCCACTGAGTTAAAAGTATAATAGTGACCTAACTGAAATATAAAAACAGTAACATTTTCAACATTTGTAATTTATGTGTAAATACAATAGTGATGAAATTCCATCTTTTTCCGGCGGAGAAAATTGGAATTCAGAGTAAATTTTCAAGTAAAGATAGAACAACATAATATTTAGTTTAGTTGCATTTTATTATGAGTATGAAAGTAAAGTAAACAATATTAAAAATGCATATTATTATGTTACAAAAAGTATCAAAATTCGATTTAAACGTTTTCTAAATGTTAATGATTAAATTAAAAACTAATCCAATACAATTATATTCTGAAGAATTATAATAATTGTAATTACATTTATACATAATAAAATATAAGTGTATAAGATATAGAGGGTATTTATTTAACAGTTCTTATTACTATTACTATTCTGTATTCAGCTTTTCATAATAATAATAAATTGAAATATCTACTTGCCTTTATTATCAATTATTCCATTGATACCTAGTACCCAGTCTAGTCTAACTCTTGTTAAAGGACAAATCTTATTATCCTACGTTTTGAAACAAATGTATTTTAATAACTTACATTATTATGAATTATTCATACCGTAGGTTTTTATGTTTGAGTGCTAGACACGTTTTTATGAAAATAAATATTTGTATTTTACTGGGTAGTGGTACGGTTTTATTCAAGATAAATTTGAACATCATACTTAGTTTTTCTAAAGTCAGATTATTTTATAAAATTACAAAAATTACATAATTTAACTATTTTGAAATACAATTAAAACACCTTGCGAATAATTTTGTTAGTTTTCGATTTACCAGTAAATTTATTGTTTTTATTATTTGTTTTTCTCTAGGAATAGATCCACCCTATAAACCCTCTTTTATATAAACGACACTGATGTTACAGTTTACCAAAAGAATTAAAACAAGGACAAACTAATTAACGTTATTACTGTAGCACATCAGTGTAATTATTCTATTGTAAAACTATTTTTTGATTCTCTGAAAGGCCGGATCAAAGAGACGTTGCGTGACTTTAATACAATGTGCTTGTGGAGGAAGAGCTCATGTAAGTGTGATTTATTTATTTGAGAGTTAATAAAAGTAAGAAGGAGAGATAGAGAAAGAAGGGATTTTAATTGAAGCTATAAAAATGCTAACAAAAACAAATTACCCGTAATGATGGGTATAAAAGATACTTGTGTCGATTTAGAAATTAGTTTAAGGAATAGTTTGTGTGAAAAAAACTAGTATAAAATAAATATTATGTTAACGCAAAAATTATGTTTGCAAAATCAAAATACGATAGATATTATTTTAGCTTTATTGCGGAGCTAAAAAGGTATTGTTTTTATAATGATATATTTTTTACTATTTTGAATACATTTTATTTGAATACTATGATAAAATGTAATTCAGTTATTTTTTATGTTCAATAATAGAGATTAGTTATCAATTATCATAGATATTTAATACTAACAGTTTCCTAACGTAGTACAATTATATAATTTAATTGTATCTTTTACATTATCAGTAGTATAAATCCAAATCGAAATGGAGGGGTTATAGATAATTTTTTAATTTTCAGTACAACATTGTAATTTCTAACTATTATATCTCAAAACAAAATCCTAACTAGAGCTCGAATTTGAAAAAAAACAATTTAAGGGGAACGCAAATAATAGTTAAAAATTGAAGTTCCCAACTTAAAGCTATTTATCACAAGCTTGTGAGAAGCGAAGCTCCGTCACACACCCCTCTCATATTCTTGTTTTGTAATACTGCTGCTTCTATTTTTTCACAGAATGATGAAATATATATTATGTAATGTTTGTAGTTATTTACTTTTTCTCCTCTGACAAAAACTTGTCATCAATTTTACTGCGTACTTTACATAAATACCTACTCGCTAATTTGCCAGACGTAGGAGTTGCGGTAATCGTAATTTATAAAATTGTCAACTAAAAAAAAATAAAATTAAAAAGCTAATTTGCATACTAAATTGTAAAAATCTGACATAAATGTTTATATTAAACCCTCAAACTTGCATCCTCCAACAACTGTTAGTAGATTGCTGATGCACATAAAGAGCTTGTGGAGATCGGAAAATTCATTATGGAAAATTAATTTATACAAGTTAGAAATCTGTTGGAAAAAACTTAGCTGACGGAACTACTCGTGACCTATTGTCGAATCGACGACAGTGCTTGACACTGCCGCATTACACACTTGGCCACTTGTGCTATACACGCATCCGTTAGTCAAGAGTAATTTTAATGAAAGTTCCTAGCATGCGTACTCTGATCTCCTCGGACCTTTTCTTTGATAACATTAAGTCTCATATTCTCCGAAAAGTGTATTTTCTTATTTACCTAAACTAACTAACCATTTGGTTGGTGTTGTTTACATTACTATCAAATTCCCCTCTTTATTGCACAGTAACAAATACTTTAAATAAATATTTTACCAAGTTCAATCGATTCAGTGTGTTTAGGTATGTTTATCTTTCTAGTTTCTCCTTATTATACACGCGTAAGAAATCTTGTGTTCCATAATATTATGTGGCCTGCTTATAGGTTAGCATTAAATTAAAGAAGATGTTCTACTCAAAACAGTTGAAATAACTATAGTTTTAAGTTTAAATGGTTTTTGCTCACGAACATTAATCGAAACGATTATTCATGTTATTACTGTATTAAAAATATTTAATGATCAATCATTTTCCGTTATTTCAATTACTTAACGTGGCTTTACTATAGGTTTATAGCAGTTAAGCAATTACGCGATGATAATTTTCCGAAATTTCATAAATTGTCAAAATGTAATTGTTAATAATCTGCGATGAATGTAATATAATAGGTATATTATATATATATATATATATGTATATTTAAAAGAGATTACCGCTGACAACGGTTCCCTGACATTTGATGATAACCCGCTGACAGAAAATATTTTTTTAATAAGAATTTAATGCCTGATCTTGATGGCATACAATTTGTATTATCTATAATTAAAGAAACTGAAAGTTTTTTTTAATTTTAACTTAAATAAGTTTTGAACGGTAAGCTCATTGTGGAATTAACAGTTTATTGCGATTGGCGTATTCGAATGAATAATTTTATTTTCAAGTCGTCAACTAATCTTTTTTGATGTAGAATTAGTACAGTTTTGTATACTTCTGTTGTGTTCGAGCACACAACATTAAGAGACAACAAAAGAGGACTGAGCTCTTTTATTTTACTTTTATAAAAACAAAGCTCCTTTACTGTAATGTTTCGTCGAAACGCCAAATACAAAATGTACTGCATCTGACGGTACGACTAAATATTTTGATAAAACATTTTAAAGTAAAAACTAATCAGTGGAAATGATGACAAGTTTATATCAGAGGAAAGAAGATTTTCAATAGTACTTATGAATATGGCGGATGGCCTATGCAAATTAATTTAGGAATAAACAAGTTATTGTTAGTATGTTTTAGTGAGGACGAAAATATATTTTACATTATTTTTACAGAAGAGTAAAGAGACAATTCAAAATATTAAAATAAATTCTATGAAATATATTGCGATTATAAAATTAAAATAAATCTTTCTCTCAGTTGTAACTAAACAATTAAAATTTCAAAAAATTGAGGCGTTCTAAAAAAATATCGAGTGAGTGAAAAAAAAAATCGATTAAAAGGATTAAATCTTTTCAAAGTGTTGAACCAAAGTTGAAAAGTAAAAATTGTTTCGATATCGAAAGAAAGAGTGTAATTTTTTAACTTTTAACCCATCACGGGACAATAAATTACCAATAAAAGATTTTCGCAGCCTTTCATCGAAGCACAAAATAGTAATATTTTGAAAATATTAAAAACGTCATTATATGTGAAATGAAAACATTATTAGTATTCACTTTTCAGCAATGTGTTATTTTTGGGTTAGGGTTTAAAATTATATTTTTATAATGTTTATTTATTGATACGATCGTGGCCTCTTGATATTATTTTTTACTGATATATTATGATGTACTTCAAATAAAATAATCAATCTGTAACAATGTTACCCTTATCCAGACGACATGTTTGTAGCTCTCTTGGGAATTTTGTTTCAAGAGGTTCGTTCATAAGTAGGCCATAAAGCAAAAGCAATCAATGTTATAACGGAATCAATTTTTCAAAGAAAATATTATTTCGACGAGAGCAAAACATCTTATATCTTGCTACATCTTATGTGTTGCAAACTATTGAGACCCTGCGTAACGTCGATTCATTCTCTGCTCATATTAGTTTAGTTTTAATCCACTTATTACTTTTGAAATTACATTTTTGATTATCGGTTCTGTAGCATATAATAATTCCACATCTCAGATAGAATCATTTTTACACAATTTAATTGATATTAACTATAATATTTTTCAAATAGTTTTTAAAATTTTAATGAATTAATTTTATGGACCTTATACTCACGATAACTTCATATTCGTATAAAAAAAGTTTTTTTTTGTTAGGGACTAGGCGAATGTGAACATAACGTAGTTTTGCTTTTGAAGTATGGAAACTGTGTACAATGTTTTTTAGGATGTTATTTAAATACACGTTTATTTGAATTTAACAACTTTTTTAATAACATATTTCAATTTTATGGACTTAGAGAGAGAGAAAAAGTCAGACTTTTTAATTCCGAAACATAGCTAGCATAGGCGCAATTTAAGGGGAGCCTGGATGTGCTTACATAATATCATTCCTAGTTTTTAAATTAATACTATCAAAATTGTTTGTGTTTTATACCATAATTATTAAAGAAATGGGGTTTTCTAATATTTCCAGAGTTTAAGCACCCCCTCCCCACTAATTTGAGAAAAATTGTACCCCTTCTAAATATTTTTGATATAAAATTAATTTAAAATACTCATATTAAATAATAATTGAGATCAACACAAGACCTGATGTTTCTTGGCTTTAGTGGTTCACCCCGAAGGGATCCCCTTCGACTGCGGACCGACTAGTAGCACTGGGTGCTAATTGCGGGCCGGAAAAGGTGTGCAGTCAGAAGGCCACTTGTCGGAGGGCTCTACGTCACTTTAGTCGCCTTTTACGACAGGTGTGAAGCCCTTGGTAGAATTCTTTCTCAACACAAGACCTATGTAGTTTATGAAAATTGTAGCCAAAGTGACACATTTGGCCTGCGTAAAAATAGTCAACACTATAACATTGCATTTAAGAGTGTTCACGAAAAATCCGCTATTTTATAACCGACACGAGCGAAAGTAAGTAGTGAGTAAGATCTTACTTCCGGTAAAGGATCAAAGGACTACAGTTTAAGTATTTGGCTGAAGGTCATAGAATAAGTTCCTTGAATTACATTAGCATTATACTCTTTACGGGACAGTTTTTAATCAATGACATTTTTTTTACAATTTTTATAATTATTTTCCGTATTTATGGTACAGTAAACAGTCTCTGCTCGTTATTTATAATACCTCACCTTATCGTTTTAAATGCTAAATTTTTCATCATCAATCTATAAATAGAACGCTTAACATTTATATTGGTAGTATTGAAATACTAATAAACTAATGGCAACCGCCGGCCAATATTTTATATCAAAGGGGAGTTATAGGTTATCAATAATTGTAATGTTTTTGTGTTTTAATGTACGAGTAGGTATATTAACGAACCCGAATTCATCAAGAATTCTTACAAGTTACCTTTTGACAGATTAAGGCCAAAAAGCGAATAACGAAAAGTTTCCAACCTTACTAGGAAAAATTGTTAATGATATTTTATTAGCTTTTAACTGAAGTTCAGTACTTAAAAAGTACCTCAAACAATTCTAAATTCTAAAAAGTTTTGGAAAGTTGTAGCATGATGTAATTTGAAGTATAAAATATGTAATTTTTGGTGTTTTATCGATTTTAAAGGAAAATGGTAAATTACTTTAACTTTTAGTTTATTGAAGTTCTTTTGTAAATTATTTCTGATTTATAGCCTGTTTATGTAAGGAATTTGGTCCTTTAATTACTCTCAAAACGAGTACAATATATATATATATTTTTTTTAATTTAATTTATGTAATATTAATTAGCATTAAAATGCTGATTTTATTTCGGTAAATAGATGACAATATAATAAAATATAAATGAAAAATAAAGAAAATCAATTTGTATAGACAATAGTTTCAATTAAAATGTATTACAAATAGCACACTACTATTGAAATACAAACACAAAAAGAAACGTGTTGACAAGTGATAAGTTGTAATTCGACACTGGCCATTTTTACCTTAAAATTATATTGTCAATAATTCGTAAAACATTTGGTTTAATAAAATTCAAACTGATTTTGTTCCCAATCGGATTTAGATGCACCCAGCCGTTAATATCATTTTGACAAAGCTTCCAATAGAAATTCTATGTTTCTTTATTGATTTCCCACTACCCCTTATGAAATACTGTTTCTAATAATTAGGACATGACATAGTTTGTTGTGTTGAAACTCAGAAACAAGATATCTAAAAAAATATTTTTACTTTTGCAAAGAAATAAAATCACACTTTTATACTCATAAAGTACATATTTAATATTGGTAAAGAAAAGATACAAACTATTTGTTTTTGTCTACTCAAGCTTCTAAAAGCGGCTTTAATTATAGCGGCTATTTTAACCCAAAAACAAATTTACTTGTAATGAATGATTTACTAATAGCGTTCAAAACCATCCCATTAATTTTGTCTAAGCGAAATGCACGATATAGTTTTGTACAGTAATTGTAATGTAATTGGTTACCAATTATTAGTGAAATAATAATTCCATTCCACTAGTTTAACATCTATTTTCCGTTTTTCAATTGAATTTAAGTGTAAAAATTTGGCGTTGTTTTATAAACTATAATCCTATAAGTCAAAATATTAATACACCTACACCCAAACATATTAAAATATATGAATGTGTTGAAACTTTCGCAGATTGAAGTATCACATGAATGATTTTCGGATATATCCGCGTCAACGGTTGTTAACCGACGTTTCGGACTCTTTGCAGAGTCCATCTTCAAGGTAGTGTCACGATTGTTCATCTATTTAATAACTCCATCGAGTAATATCAAGTCGATGTAAGGTACGACAATTTCTAGAACAGACGACAAAGTGTTTTACGTTTTTCTCCAGCTTTAAAAGACTTCGAGCCTTTAGGCATTACCAATTATTCATACACTAATGTATTCGGCTTTTACGACAATAATAATTATTTATATATATTCTATATGATAAGAGTGTATGGTGCGATTCGCCTTTATTGTATAAATTATAAAAATATACCCCTAACCAAAACAGACAATGTTGTTAACAAGTTCGAAGCCCTTTGGGATTTAAGAACGATTATTTTAACTTGATTTTATCCAAGTGAAAATGTATTCACTTTTCCTGAACCTTTTTATCGATTTAACCATATGTCTCCGTTAAAAACTTTTTGAAGACAACCCGGATATTTAAACAGAATGTACTTACGATTTGTAATTTGTGTTTTATTGCGTAACGTGTTCTTTTTAAATGACAAACTTTTCTACTGAGATATTTTAAAATTTTGTTGCTAATTATGAAAAACTAATCAAAACTTTGAAAAACCAAACTTTGGTAGTTATTTACCTTGTTTTAAATTATCAGTAAATAAGCTAATAAATATGTTAATTCTTTGTACTTCGTCATAATATTCCTATTGATTCTGTAATACATTGAGGTTAAACATCATATGCAAATAACCTCAATATTTTACAGAATCAATAGAAGTATTATGAAAAAAAGAAATTTAAAATATGAAAATTAAGGTCTTATCAACTACTAAGATAATATGTAAGAAAAATAATATCTTTCTATTATTGAATATAATACAAATTATACCTTTATAATGTATTTATTTATTTTTTACTTTCCAATGGCGATACAATTATATTAACTCTCAAGAAGATACATTTAGAAGGGCTCTTACTACCGAGGTGGGCTAATACTTGAAACCCCTTTAAAAATATTTTATACCTACACAGTGTATTATTCTGAAGGTCAACATTATTTTGTCAATAGTATATATAGTTTAGTGTATTATAGTGTATATATTATATACTTCAAATAAAATGTCCGGTGGTACTAATTTAACACTGATTTATAACTTTCCTTTCTATAACATTTTTTACCTTTATTACATGACAAAAATAAAAAATGTAATATAATATTCACAATAATAGTGGAAAATAAGGAGCGGGAGGTACATTCAAAATACTGTAAGCTAAATAAGGATTTAGGACTGCTAAATTTGTCATATACAAAATAATTACTATATAATAGTAGTATAATATAGTAATTACTATATAATTAATCATATTTCTCTCATTAAAAAAATTAAATATAAAAATGTAGGTGCTTTAATCTGAACGACCTACGAGTTTTATGGTTTTTAGTATACCAAGCTCCCCTAAATTACCACCAATGAGTAGGGTACATACTTAAACTCAAAACAAAAATAATACTTTACATTTCAATTTTGATTAAAATAATAAATAAGGTTTTTGTAGTGAAACAAATATTATGTCTAGTTATAGTGCTATACCATTTTCAGAAAACTGCTTATTTGGACTTCTGCGATTGGTCGACGCAAATGAAGTT
The DNA here is from genome assembly GCF_023614345.1 of Adelges cooleyi. Taxonomy (NCBI): domain Eukaryota; kingdom Metazoa; phylum Arthropoda; class Insecta; order Hemiptera; family Adelgidae; genus Adelges; species Adelges cooleyi. The sequence goes on from NW_026095751.1 coordinate 5,837,734, forward strand.
TTAGCGAACAATTCTAATAGGTCCTACACAAGGATATAATATGGATTTTTGTGATTATTTTTTATTGATATCACGTCATTATTTATTAATACGCTAAAATAGAAACAAGTCTATGTAGTCAAAAAATGTTTTCTTGTAATCCTTAACCCTTACCCATAGCCCATATTTAAGCCTGATAAAATGTACCGTTATAGTTTAATAATGTAGTATATCGTTACTAATATATTATTTTTGTTTGCAGTTTATTTTCGTTCATGTGGGTATGAGGTATGAACCATAGCCATGGTCTTGCTGTTTCCACAAATAGTTCTATACTTAAGTCTTATCGTTCTCAATAAATCGGTTTGTTGCAAGAAAGCCACACCAAATGGTACGAACGTTCTAATATACGAGGGGCCTACGTTTTACAAAAAAAACGCAGATTTGCCAGTTGATAAGAATGTAATTGCAAAGTCAGTAGAAAACGATATTAACCATAATAAAGTGCATCACAACAGTACATACAACAATTCGAGTATTGATGCAAAACCAAAAAGAAAAATACGAAATGTTGTTACAACGGGTAAACCAAAAGGGCAAAAAAACACAACTAAATCTACCCCGCGTAGTAGCAGCAAGGCGATAAAGACATTTTCGAAAACTACAAAAACTTACCAGAGTAGTACAACAGCTGGGCCTAAAACTGACAAAAGATTAGGCGAAAACACCACTAGTAAACCTAATGTATCCGATGAGTCTATAACAATAGAACAATTCCATAGGAAATATCCTGTACATCTATGGAAGGACCATGGTTTTTACACAGATGATTTTTTTGAGTTAATAAACAAAAACTGGTTGAAACATGAGCCTACGAGTGCTTTTAAACATTACATTATGGGTATCATGTACACGATCATCATGGTCGTCGGATGCTTTGGAAACGCTCTAGTGATTATAATGTACATCAGGTAAAACAATTTAAAGGTGTTCACAATCATACCGTTACGTTATTTGCAAATTTCTAGTTAAAATTGTCTTTTTCGGTTGGATAGATGCAAGTCTCTACAAACTCCAGCAAACATATTGATCATGAACTTGGCTGTTTGTGATTTCTTCATGCTCGCCAAATCGCCAGTAGTCATATACAACAGTTTTTATCAAGGACCCGCTCTGGGAAAATATGGTAAATCGTGTTAACCACTATTTGCATTATTATTAATTACTTATTCATTGATTTAATCGTTTTGGTTTTAGGTTGTAAAATTTACGGCTTTCTCGCTGGTGTAACCGGAATCGGGTCCATCATGACGCTGGCAGCCATATCGTTAGACCGTTACTATGTCATAGTGCACCCGCTGAATACTGCCGTGAAAACCACCAAACCCAGAGCTAGGATTCTGATCGGATTAATATGGACATACGGAATCGTATTTTCTATCATACCTACACTGGATTTGGGTTTAAATCACTTTGTGCCAGAAGGGTATTTAAGTAGTTGCGGGTTTGACTACTTAAGCGAAGACATAAACGAAAAAAGATTTCTGTTAATTTTTTTTACGGCAGCCTGGGTTGTGCCGTTTGGTCTGATATCGGTTTGCTACATTCAAATACTGGCGGCCGTCTGGAGGACGAATGAACTAGCAGCTAGCAGATACGGCCAGGAGGTCGAAAAGAGAAAGACGGAGATAAGATTGGGATATGTTGTGGTTGGAGTGATAATGTTGTGGTTTTTATCATGGACCCCGTACGCTTTTATGGCGCTTTTGGGAGTGTTCGATCAAAAGGACTACATTACACCCGACACGTCGATGATCCCGGCATTGTTTTGCAAGACAGCTGCTTGCGTGGACCCTTGGGTTTACGCCATTACACATCCGAAATTCAAAAAGGAATTGATAAAGTTATTTTCCAAGAAGAAAAACAGAAAGTTAGAAAGAGACTACGGTATGAAGAAAGGAGCAGAAAATTCATGTTCCGCCAGAGGTTTCAGAAACCAGTCGAGCACCGAAGAAGACGAAGTGGAAGAGGTCATCGTCATGGTAAACCCTGATCATAAAATGCATCGTCAGGGTTCGACATCTAGCCATAAAACCGAGGAGACAAAAGCGTTAGAAATGAAATTTCCGCCGACTAGACAAGAGAGTGTGAAATACATGCCTCCCAGCTGGTACAAACTGCCTAGAAGCAAGTCAAAAAGTAGTCTTAAGGTAGATTTAAATTCCGTAGATAAGTAATGGTACAAATTAAGTAAAATCTACTACTTCTAAAATATGATAATTGATAGTTTCGCCGATCATTTGAGTTGTTCAAGTCGTTGCTTATCAGCTTTAGTTATTCTTTAACAGATTACATCTCTCGGTGATGTAGGATAGGTGAACAAATTAATCATACTTGGGTGTTTTTAATGAACAAATATTAACAAAACACATATTAGTTGCGGGGAATATGAGCGTGAAACATGTAAACATCCATTATGGAAACAAAATTTGTCTATGCTGGTTAAAAACAAATTATTTTGAAAATTAGATACAAAACTAGATAGGTAAACTAGATCTACTAATAAGCTCTAAAAAAAATACTTAAAGATATAAATATTCGTAAAGAACTCGTACAATTAGTATGTAAAATAACATATGAAGGGCACAGAGGAAAAACAGTAGTTGTCACATTATGAACATTTTAGAGTATAGCAAAAACCAAGTTCGTGAATTCCTCTACCTCTTACATAAGAACAAAAAAAAATCACATTAAATGCTACTCTAATAATAAATGTATTTATTTAAACAATTTATTGACATAAATAAAAAAAATTATTGGCATAAATTGAAAAAACCAATTTGAAAAAAAAATTGTTCATAATGTGACTACTACCGTTTTTCCCCTGTGCCCTTCATATTGTTCTTAAACTGTTAAAACCAATACTACAGAATCTTAGGTTTTTCTAAGATAAATAATTAATTTCTGTTAATATCTTTGTTGGTATATTTAAAAATTATTAGTTAGGTAGTACTTAGATTGTAATAATTGATCACGCGATGGACCGATTTAATCATCAACATGAATTAAAAATCTTTGCTGGGTATTAGTCGAACGGCCGTTGTTCTGCTGAGTTAACTGATGACGAATATAACAATTGTGATTAAAATGCTAGTTTACTAGCTTGATCTCGCCTGTGTTGTCATTTCAATAATACAATATAAAAGGAAACACTTAAAGCAGGCCAATTTTTCAGGCCACCATTACATTTTTCAATAGTTCCGATCTACTACGTATTGTACATTGCATAATATTTGATTGTAAAGTATGTGCTCTTGAAACCCTTGAAAAAGTTTTGAAAAGTAATTCTATTAAAAATGTAGGCACGATTCTAACATTTGATGTAAGCTAATGATTTTCAAAGTAGGTCTGATTACATAAAAAGACGAATAAAAGGATCTCACATTTGAATTAAACAAAATAAATATTATATCATATACGATTTATATTCGAATAGGAATTGTATTATGATTTTAAGTGCTCCGTGTTTTGTAGTAAAATGCAGCACATTATTTACTATATTATAGTTATAGTTTAACTGAATGCACTTTAATGTAAAAGCTATGATATATATATATATATATATATCCTTTATTTTAAGTTTGTAATAGGTGAATTTTCTTTGCGCATTATACGCAGTCTATTTGCGTACGTCTAAGCAAAATTTAAATTCACAAACTTTTCACACAAAAATGATTTGTCATTCGTAAAGAACTATTATTTTGTTAGTTATGTATGAATTATTAGTATTTTGTTTTAAAATATAAATGCACTTTGTAAATATTCTATAAAAATTACAATTTTATTTATATAGTACACGTTTTCAAAAAAAAAACTTCCTGCGAATCACCAACTATATTGTTCATACACTTGCTTGTGGTAAGTGCAAAAAATGAATCATTTTTATTACTTTACCATCAGATAGTTTTTTTTTCATTTGTACACCTTTATTCTATACCGGGTAATGTCGTGTTAATGGACACGACTTTTCAAATTTTGTTATAAAGTTATTACTGAACGAGCAAAATTCAAAAGTTGATATATTTTTTTTTATAAAAAAAACAACGCCCCAGAGGGAAAGAGTACAGACAAAAAAAAAAAAATAATAATAATATTGAATAATAATAACAAATTATAAATTGAACAACTGAGTGGAAAAAAGATAAAATTTCAAAAATAAACAGGGATAGCCATTTTGTAGCTGAAAGGCAGACTCATATTATGAGCGCATAAAGGATAATATTTCATTAAAACTTAATTTATAAATATCAGAAGTTATATAATTCCTATATAAATTTTATAAGAAATAAAAATATTTCTTCAATCTTCTAAAAATTGGGTACTAAGAAATATTTCCACTCAGCTGTTCAACTAAGATCAAGATTTAAAAATACATAAAAAATTAAAGTTACACTGACAACTCAGGATTTACACTATAATTTAATGCACATAAAAACGTTATTTTACTAACGAACAATTAAACCAGACTAAATTAGACTATTTTCCTCGCTATTTTGATGATATATATTGTATATATATATATTATAAATTGAATTTTTATTGAAAGTTCATATTTATCATTATTTACAAAAAATAATTGTGTATATAGGACTAAAATTTAAAAAAAAATCTTGTTAGATATAAATAGGTAGATCAAATATTTTTTATTCTAAGGATGTCTTTGTTATGTTAGTTCTTTTCGTTTATTGGTACTTAAATATGAATTATTTATTCTCGAAAGACAAATCAAAAACAGGGTAATTACAACATAATATTAGTATTTATTGAATAATAAATCCAATTATGTTGTAAAAAAAGTAGTTGATTATTATTATGATTATTAAATTGTTATTTATTTAGTTACGTCTATAGAATATAATATTTATCAATCACTGAGGGTGTAGATAGACTTAACCGCCTCTTCCCACCAGATTTAAAGTTTAAAAAAGTGACAACAAGAAAGGAAGATTTCAATATATGGGCTCATTATTTATTATTTAACTTCAGAGCTCAGAAGATATAAAAGAGATTTATAAAATATACTTACCAACTTAGTATACTAAATAAATGAAAGTTTAAAATACAAAACTAAAAACAATATACAAATAAGTACTTCTATACATAAAACGGCGACTGTAAACGAGGGGAAACTTCCATGAAATTGGTCGCCGGTGTTTTGTATGAACTTCCTTGTATGTTTATTCCAAAACAATTTCTGACATCATTAAAATTACTTTCGATATAAATCTGAAATTGACGAAAACACATCACATATCGTTAAAAATAATAACGGCATTATAACAATGCTTTTAATAATGTTTAGTCATTTTTAGTTTCCCCTAAATAGAACGTCGCTACCTGTAATTTTAGTTTATGTATTACATGTTGCTTAGTTCTAAAATTTTAAAGGCATTTAAAAAATAGTACCATATGTACTGCCGTGCTAAAAAGAAATGTCCTTACATATACAGATACATATGCAGATAGAACATTTCTAATAAGCACGGTAATGTTGTGAGCTTGTGTTGATGTTTATATATTTTATGTAACTGACGGCTTAATTAGATAAATTAGTTTAATCTGCTTTTTGATTTGTTTTTAATCACGTAAGCTAAAAATATATTGAATCACTGGAGCAAAAAATAAAATGATAAACTCACTATGTACGTTGAATATCATTGATTTTTAGGCGTTTCCAAAATAATTGTAAGATTCTGTAAACATTAGAATGGTTCATATAATAGATGAATATGATGATAGATGTTAGGATAAGCTGTTCAAATGTTTACTACCAATATAAACACACATAGTTTAAGTTTTAAATTAACACTCTGCCAAAATTGCTCACTTAATAAAATATTAGTGTTGTAAATACGAATTTGTGTGACGTTTTTGTAATAAAAAAAAATTGAATACAGTTTCTTAATGTTTTAATTTTTAATACAAATGATATAAATCTACCTGTACAATTTTTAGACTTTATTTGTAGAGCTGCATCCAAAAAGGTAAAAATTAAACCATTATCCTTTTTTTTAGGAGGACTTAAGGGCATAAGACATTTTCCTCTCTTATGAATTTCTTAGAAATTAGTGACTATTAAAAACAAATTGAAATTAATTAACCTTTTTAAAATATCTAGTAACTCTAGCTGTCTCGTTAACATCTATCTATTTAATAATAATACACGTTTTGTTTAAATATCGAACACTTATGTAAGTACATTTTTAGTCTTAAATTGTTGTATCGCCACACTAACTCTAATGAATGTAAACTGCGTATGTGAATAAGAACACAAAAATCGCCTTTGCTTACATATTTAGTAATTTAAAAATTATATTTATAAAAATTTGCAGTTTTACATGCTTTAAATACCATCATGAAGGTTTATCAATGTATCTAATCTTAATAATTTAACTAATCAAATTGTTGAATATTTTTATTTCATAAAAGTGTTATTGTAGATTATTACCTATCGAAGATTTTTTTGTTTAGTATATTGTATTGTTGTTTTGTCTTTGGACATATTTTGAATTTTGTTGCTGGTAATTAGTAAATATAAATTAAAACAGTTATCTCAACTATACAATTATTATTAATTGTAACGCTTAAAATATTATAATATGTAATGCTTTCAATTGATTTTTATTTTATGTAGGACTTAGCAAAAAAAAACTAAAAGTCGTTTTAGATGGTAATAATAAAAAACTAGACTTCTCTTGTCGTTTATTTAAACGTTTATTGAGTAATTGTCCTCATTTCCTAAATAAAAAAACGTTTGCCTTATTATGATCTCGTTGCAATACATTTGGTTAATAAAATATAAATATATTTATACTACACTAGAGAGTAGAGACACGTGTTCATTCACAAGTACACGTAAATTATGGACTTCTAATATAAGAACTGCCATACAAATTATTGCTTAAATTTGTTTATGCAATAATTATATAATCTACTGGCGAGCTAGCCTATTAATGTACTCAGCACTAAAGGTAGGCCCAGGACTTTTTTAGGGGAGGTGGCTTAAAACAATTTTATATAGACAAAAATAGTCAACCCACCATAATCAAACAAAACATTTAAAGTTTAGACACATAATGAGCTATCAAGGATGTGTGCCACAGACACAGACTATACCGGCACGAATCACCAAGACCAACTAAAGAAATCGTATAAAAAATAGAAGCATTATGAAAATTACTTTTTTTATCTGTAAAATACAATAATACAAAATAGTTACAGTTTTAAATCTTACACTTTTTTAAATAAGTGTACAATACAAATGGTTTCATAATGACAGAATTATAATCATAATTCATAAAAAATCAAAGAATTTTTTTATAATTTTTTTAACATATGTTTTATACATAATACTAATTTGTATCGTTGTCTTTTTTTTCTTTGTCGTTTGTCAGTACTGGTTCTTTAAGGCACACCGGTTGATATTTCCTAAAAAAAAGCAATAATAATATTATTTTTCAAAATGAAAGTGTTAGTTACACTGTACACCACGATATTGAAACATTTACTACTTTTCTTAATCGGAATCTGGTGTCTTGTTTATTGATTTTAAAAAGACCTACGACTGCATTCATCGTGAATCTTTAATGTCTATACTAGAGCAATATGGTCTCCCGCTAAAATTAGTCAATCTCATAAAGGCAAGTGCCATGAATACGGAAATAAAAGTACAGGTAGGAAGCTCCTTATCAACTGCAGCCCAAGTAAGAACAGGATTAAGACAAGGGGATGCATTATCGCCCATTTTATTTAACTTAGCACTGGAAAAAGTGGTTCAAAGCACTAGCTTTGAACAAAGCGGAGTACAAATAGGTGAGACAAAATTAGGTCTTCTGGCGTACGCGGATGATTTAGTGCTGTTAGCAGAAAATAAAGAAGAGCTCATTGAACAAACTCAAGAATTACTTGAGGCAGCAAAAAGAGTTGGGTTAGAAATAAACGTAGAAAAAACAAAGTACATGATAGCTCAGAGGGCGATTTTGCCGGAGGATGTACACACGCATCTGGAAGTGGGGGCATATAAATTTAACAGAGTACAGAAGTTCAAGTACCTAGGTACACTTATAACACAGAATAATAAAATACAGGAGGAGATAAAAGCAAGAATACATGTAGGCAATAGATGCTATTTTGGATTGAACAAGCTGTTTAAATCAAGAATGCTGTCTAAGAGCCTAAAGGTACAATTGTATAGAACACTTATTCGACCAGTGGTGATGTATGGATGCGAAACTTGGACACTTCATAAGATATAACAGAATAACCTCTTAGTATTTGAACGAAAAGTTTTGAGGTCGATTTTTGGCCCTTGTATAAATAGGAATACAGGAGAGTGGAGAATCAGACATAATGTGGAGATCAGGGAGCTCTATCAGAAACCAAACATAATCGACGATATAAGAAAGAGGCGGCTCTTTTGGGCTGGCCACGCATGGCGAAAAGAAAGAGCCCTTATACACAAGGTACTATGTGGCTCTCCAGAAGGCGTAAGACCACTTGGTAGACCAAGGTTGAGGTGGGAAGACCAGGTGTCAAAAGATGTGGAGCGGGTTGAACCGGATGCTGATTGGCGAGTCCTAGCGGAAGATAGAGAGAGATGGCATGGCATATGTTTGTCAGTTTGGTCTTAAAGGCCGTCAACTACGAAGAAGAAGAAGAATAGTAATTTTCTAATTATTATTCAAGTAAAAAGAAAAATTCAAGTTTTATATTACTTCGAAGATTTTGTTTCTTAATTCAGAAAAAAAATTTTTTTAAAGATATATATATATTTAATCATTCTGAAAATATCACCAAACAGTGTTTTTTTTACAATTTGAAAGGGGGTTTAAAAAACAACTAGACGTACTAGAAAAAAATTGATGCTAGGTTCAGAAAAAACATTAGTATTATAGTTCTTGGTCAAAAAAATATCAAAATTTCAAGTTGGTTAATTATTATGTTTATATAGTTTACTATAGTTTACCACACTGAAATATTACACACAAACCAGTCTCCAAATAAAATTATCATTTGATGTACAGGTAGTAAAAGAATAATCGATTAAAGAATCAAGAGGACTAGAGATCCACCAAAATCGTACTTATACTAGTTTAACGATTTAACGGGTGTTGACTTACTTGTCTGACATAAAAATGAGATCTTCGATTGTATCCGGAAGTTTCTTGTTCAACGTTTCGGGCAGTACAAGCGACCAAGCTCCTACTAACAGAGCCAAACTACCATACACAACTAATGGCGTGTTTACCCAAATTTCAGACTGGAAATTTGAAAACAAACTCTTAAACGTATTACATTGTCAAGTCGACACGTCATATCAAACAACATAATAATATTATCTTACCGTGTGGTTAATGTAAGGGGCGACGATTCCACCAATTCTAGCGAAAAATGAGCCGACCCCCAAGCCCATATTCCGTACTACTGTGGGAAACTGTTCTGCGGTATAAACGTAAACAGCACCATACGACGCAGTTATGGCTAATTTAGCCAGCATGGCACAGAATATCAGCAGCCACGAGTTAGCTGTAAAATGCATAGGGTTCTAACGATTTTAAACAACTGGTTGTTCACGATTAACGTGAAGTTTACAAAGTTAATTATTATAAGTTAGGTATTAGTTAAGTGTAGGTTTATAAGGTTGATTTCAATACGTTCGCCTGAACGTTTTACTCACACTTTGGGACGGCAAGAGTTGCTAGAAGGGATATTCCTGCTAAAATTAAAAATCCAGATATGTTTATCTTCCTGCCCCAACGATTGAGCGTCAACAGCAGGAACGTGTAGGCAGGGAACTCGACTAATCCCATCAGAGAAAATACCAACAACTGATTTCCTCCAAGATTAGAAGTACTCCACGACAAACCATAGTACGCAGAACTATTAACGAACCTACAAAATATTTACAATAAAAAAAAATGTACCTATATAATTGAACCATATTTCATCATTTTCACCTGATTTTATGGAAAATTAATATAATATTGTTATTTGTAACTGTGGTTAGATTATATGGTTTAACTTTTTTTTTCTTATCACCGTTAAGATTTTTTATAGCTACCTACCTAATAATCTTAATAAATAATGTTCACAAAGATTTGAAATTTAAACACATAAGTATCATGTTCGGTATGTAAATGTATAATAATAAATAGAGCACGTGATCGGAGTCATCATTCTAGTGAAGTGGCTACATAATATAGTCTATACATTCAAAATTAAGTAAAACAATTAGAAATTCCTCAAACGTCTTCTTTTTTTTGACACTAACTTTTGTCATATAATCTTGAGTGTATACACATCACATCTATCACTGAACCTAGTATTACGTCATGGTAAAATACACCTTTGTTATCTATTACAGTAATGGTTTACAAATATATGCTATTCTAGTGTTATATGACTTAATGTTAAAATAGATAACATTCTCGTACATCCTACATTTGATTTAAATACCATAAAACAAAAGACATTTGTAGGGTTAGTTAGAATATTCCTTTTAAGGGTACTTTTGGTGGACTTGAATCTAAAATTGACCTGACCGCCTGATTTGTTGACCCACATTAGGTCCACAAAGATGTCCGAAAATACCAAATATAGCTAGGAGTTTTTTTGGTTAAAGAGCCGAAATGGAATAAAAAGTTATATGACCCAATAAATGGGTTATTAAAAACGATCAACAGCATTATAAATATTGATGTAGGATTAAATTTTAAAACTATCTTAGGTTTAAGTACAAAATTCTTTCAGTAGCATTCGTGTATTTCTTAGTCAGAATTTATTATTTAGAAAAACAACTATAATGTTTCATTTGTTTGGAAAGTGCAAATGAGAAACAATAGCATTACATCGCCAGAGACTTAGTAAAAAGATAAGTGATAACATGAAATCTACAACAATGTGTATAGTAATTATAAATTTTTTATCTCATTTTTCTTAATCTCGATTAGCAATTTTAGACTTGGTACGGAATTCTTCGAAAATACATCATATTTCCTTATATTTAAACAATAACATTATTAGTATGAGTAATAGGTATGTAAGATGTAACTTATAATCGTAATAAAACTACAAATGAGGTACAACTTAAACGACTAGATAATAAGAATAGTAGTTATATTATTAATTACCACAAAAGCATAATAATGCATGAACGGTTTCTAATTACTGGATATTTGAATAAATCAAAAAACGAAGCCTTTGATTTTTCTTCGGATTGTCCCGTTGTTTTATTCCCCTCGACATCGGTATTCATAACATTGGCCAAGTCTGTGCTCGATATGTCAACGCCGTTTACGCGTGCTAATTTTGTCATTATTTTAACGGCTCTTTCCTGTTTTCCGTTGGCGATCAACCATCGAACCGATTCAGGTATGAAGCTTAGGAAATATAAAAAACCTAGTGAGGTTAAGTGTATGCAAATGAAAGGTACAGGGGAAGAAGAGTATTTATCCATTTTTTTTTCAATATTGAGTTAACGAATTGAGATCCATTTAGTAAAAATAAAGGTAACAGTGGAGCCAACTTAGCGCCTTGAAAAATGATTGACACATCAATTTGTACGCCTTAACTCACTTTGTTCTTGCTCTCTTGAAAAATTGACACTAATGGACAATTACCCTTCTTGAAATGTAAAAATCATATAATATACATGTATATTTACTACTAACAATATGTATGACGTGTAAAATAAAGTTGGCACAGTAATGGCTATTTGAAAGTATCTCCAGTCGGTGAAAAAATATGCAAATGCGGATTCTAACATAAATCCAGTGGAAAAAAACATTTGCATAACGACTCCGACAAACATTCGTTTGCTGGGACCGACAAATTCTAGACCTGCAAGTATAATACGCATTTTATTAGCTGTACTTAAAAAAAATATATTGTTTTAACTATTATAAAAGATATCAACACAAATGTTTCATAATATAAATGGAAATATTTGGGAGACGATAAAAAAAGCTTATAAGATTATATTAATAACTTAGGCTTAGGCTTACAATATATAGTTGTGACTATAGACGATTGTTTAATTATTTAAACGAAGGTTGTCATTGACGAAAAAACTACAATGTCTCGAATCAAATGATATGGTTAATTTCGGAATCATTACTGTTGTTATTAGGATTCAACTATGAACTCCGTGATAATAATTGTACTTATTATTAAACGAACGTTATTTGTAGCGTTATTGAACTACATTATAAATTACAGTTATTTTACAAATCTGTAATGTGCCATGTGCGATATTGTGCGTAGTACATTGTTAAAAATAATTTATGCCAAGTTAATAAATGAATACCGCATATGTGTAATAATAATTTATCAAACTCAAAATGTACCCATTAACTAAACCTAACCCAATCAAATTTATTTAGTATTTTTAAAGAACGCAAAAAGTTTTATATCTATTAATTTTGTATGTAAAACCTTTCACCCGAGCACCACATAATTCTACAAGGGCCAAATACTGTGTCTGGAATAAGTTAAATTGATAAACGTTTGCTTTATATTAATTATAAATTAAAACTCAACACAAATAAATAAACACAATTATTTAATGTAAAAGTTAAGGATATCATGAACTAACAAATAGTAGAATTTAAAAAACTTTTTCAAATTTAACTTTATACTACAAATCATGGCAAAAAATTCTCGACGACAACTTATTTGAAAATGGGATTTGTATAATGTCACAAAAACTCTTAAATATTATACTTAAGAGTCAATCATGAACTAATACTATTTATTTGATACTCCTAATATTTTTTATTACGGCAAGATGTTTTTTTTTTAGAAATTGTACGATCTGTTAATGTTTTTTTTTTTTTTGCAAGAAGTACAAGTGACTAATGTTTATTAAGCAATATAAAACAATAATTAAAGAAATAAAATTAAGTTAGTTAATAATAATTTATAGAGGCTGAAGTCTTAAGTGAAGAAGCCATCAATTGGTAGAACTTCATGGCTTAACGGTAATGGAGGAACAAATACCGAGATATAATACCCAAAACATGAATTATCTTCACTGAAAACATTTTTAAAAAATCTGAAGTGAAATAAATTATTTTTACAGCCGAAATCACTTATGAACGACTCTCTATTTGAGCAAGTAGTCTCAGTTATGAATAAATAGCAGATGGTTTTTTTAATATTAATGTTTTTAGGTAAAGCAAAAATTAAAGCATTAAATATTATTGTATTACACGTTTATGAACACGTCGTTATAACTGATATATTTGTATGTGTTGCTTTTTAGTAAAACTTCATAAACACATACCTCAGATTTTCAATACTCTGTCATTAAGCATTTAGGATATTTTCAGTCATGTTATTGTTTAGATACTAAAAAGTAAATTAGTAAACTATAAGCCATAATTGGTTGTTTACAAAAATCATAATAGTACAGCCGAGTACCAATGTATTATGAAACCATAAAAAACGAGCTACAGTAACGTATTAAGTTTGTAACCATATTACAAATATTATGTTACATTTTTATTTAAAACTTAAAAAAGAAAAATTTCAAGGTTAATAAAAGATCAAGCATAAAACCAACTAAACAAAATTACCTTAACATATTTTTAAAACTTTTCTTTGAATATATTATCAAGTCATTACTATTCAAACCGAAAAACTGTAAGAAGTAAAAGCTAAATTGGTTGAAAATGTATCGCGAGGATATCGATTTACTTAAAAGAAATAAAAAAAATATTTAACAATATAAAAACAATTAGCAGGCAAGCAATCAAATCAAATAATACCTTATGATAATTTATTACTAACTGTAGTTAATCTTTTTAAACAGATATGCCTAATTATTGATGCAATAAATAAAAATAATAATTATTTTTTTTTTTTATTAAATATAGTCCGCGACAGCTGTGGTCATTGGACTGTCATTATTTTACATAATTAAATAACAATCTTATGCATTATATATGAGTAATTTTATGAAAGAAACAGTTATATTTTTAAATTTTGTTGATAAGCTTGGAAAATAATAATAATTATCTCAATTAATTCATCAATTCATAGTTTATAATAATAAAAAATAAACGTCCATCTATGATTTACCTATAACATAAGCGGCCAAGTACATTCCTGACGTTGATGCTCCTAGGAACACTCTAAGAAGAGCGAATGTCCAATAGTTTGGAGCAAATGCCAAACCAAAGCCAGTGATTCCCTGCAGCCAAATAGATATGGTAAAAATATGTTTTCTTCCAATCCTAATAACAACAAAATGTTTGTAAAAAAAGATATCTCTGGCGAAAACTTTTTTGCGCATATCCATATAATAATATTTTTGCCGATTATAGGATAACTCGTTTGCGCACATTGCTATCTTATATAACTATTTCGGGTTAGCTTTTTTCCCTAATAGGTTTCAGTTTTCTGTCAAAGTGACCCACGATCGTTATTATCAAGTCTGATTTCCGCCAAAAGTTTTACTTTGATTTCCGCCATAATAAATTACAGTTTAGTAATTAACACTTTTTAAGAACCCCTGAACCTAAATCTATAAAATCTTACGCTACAAGCAAGCTATATTCTTAAAAGCTTCTAATTTTATTTTATTTTGTAAGAATGTTAGTCAAACAATTTTTTTATGGCACGCTAAAGTAAAATAAAGTTGCAAAGTTAATGTAGTGATGAACTATGATGTTTAAATGTATTTTAAAGAACCCTTATTTGAATGTATTAATTGATAGTTCACTGTATAGTTACTGTAAAAAGGTACACCAATTTTAAACCTGTCAGTCCATGATATTATAATAATAATTATGCCAGCAGAAAGTCTTAAGCGTTTTAAAGGGCGAATGAAATTTGTTTATGATTTTTATATGTGTAATGTTTGAAAGTTTTAAAACAGCCGATTATTTAATTTAATATGTTATTATTATGTCTAACTAAAAATGTGCGAAAAAAACAGCTGCGTTTACGTGAAAATAGGGCTTCCATTGTTCATAGTTATGTGCGTAATCTTCCTTTTAGAACAAGACTAAAAATATATACATTTTATTTAATTTTGGTCGCTAATTAATTCTAAGACCGCAGTTCAAAACTCAGGAAAGTAAATAGAATATAGCACTTAATTTTAAATAAAATTTAGAAAATTACTCAATTTTACAAAAAAAACGATGAGCATACCACCAAATGATGTTTTTTTAATACTTTAGAAGCGATTTAAAAAATCGATATATTTCGGTTGTTGTTCCGAATTTGGGTTGTATAGTATTGTCATATTAGGTCAATGTAAATTGCATTAAATCAAAATATGGTTATATTGTTTGATTTTAATTAGGCGTCAATGTACGCTCATTCTTGCTTACAATATTCATTATATTCGTATTAGGTATGCGTTTGCAATTATAATAATTAGATCAATTTATTATAATTTATTACCTAATAATAGTTTTATAATTTTCTACGTTCATGATATTTTACTTATAATCATTAGTTTGCATAATGCAAAATATATTATTATTGCAAACGCTTTTTTAATTGCCGGTAGTAATCCCTACATAATATTTTATAATATCCTCTTGTTAAATATTAAGTGTAGCTAATTTATTATTGCACGTGGCGTGATTGTTTTATGCCTCTTACATTTATTGTTCAAGATATATTCCACTGAATACGTAGTTTAGTACTCATGCAATGTTATATGCCACTAAAATAACACATTTTTTGTTTGAAAAATTGTATGATCACCGAAATACTTACTTATCTGATAAGTAGCCGAATATAATTGATCCCAGCATGACACCGACCATTAACAAAGAGTCTGAGGTACTTTTATAAAAAGCTTTATCGCACACCAAATCAAACTATACAAACATAATCATAGTAATATAATTTTAATCATTGTTAGGAATGTTAAAGGTCAAACGATGCTTTCAATTTAACCGTTTTTACATTACCTCCATCACTGCCGAATTTTTAAACGTATCTCTATCGTATATCCATCTGTTACAATATTGACTGGCATTTGATCGGTCATGACCATTATTATAAACGTCCGTGACATTGGGGACGAACAATTTACACGAAGACCATGTGTCGGTTTTAACATCATGCGGGTAGGAACGATCCATGATTTCCGATGGCAGTGTGTAGGTCGCATTGGGTAATTCGTCGGGCAATTGACATCTGTGTAAATAAACTCGTAATTGAAATAAAAACTACCATAATGCAATGTTATATTTGAATGTGTTGCAAACCTGTGGTTGGGTCTGGCCAGTAAGAACACGCCAGACAGTTTGTGCAGAGCACATGAAATGGCTGGTAGGCACAAAAAAAAATAGATTCGTTTCTGATATGTCCCAAAATTTCCAACCTTAAGCAGGAGGTCGTCGATAGTCATGTTGTCAGCTTGTTAAAAGAGATCAATGGTCTATAGGTAGATTAGGGTCCAAACAACACTACAAAAATAGACCAGTCATACATTGTGCGTGGGTAGATAAAATCATCAAAGCCAGTGATTTTACAAGCGTGTAAGTACATTTTTAATTCTATATTTCTGTAGCGCAAACATGAGATGATGTTATTATAAATCATAATATTATTTGTCGTCTTACTATTGGACGATTAGTTGTTTTCATTCATAAAAAATCACATACATATCAATCAATTAGATATATACGTATTATAAACAAAAGTTCTTATCGGACGTCAGTACTTATTTTTCGTCTATTCTACTGTATTTTATATTGTCTATTTCAGTTAAATAATCCTTTTATCATATTCAAAGAAACAACAATTTATTTACAATAACAATAAGTAAAAACATTAATAATAAAAAAATCAATAATATAAAGTATATAATATGAAGAAAACGAAAACATACTATGTAGGCTTGAAAAATAGAAAATACCGAGAACTTAACAATGCCATTGCTATGCCTATACCTATTATCTACAAGTACCTAATTCTGTAGTCCATCTGCACATGCCCTATGTGATAATAGTCTATGTAATAAAGATTAACTTAATTTATGTTAAATTGTATTTGAAAAGAATTATGGCAATCAAAATTAAAAATAAGAATAAATACAAAAGAAATAATACTACATGGTATATATTATACAAACTATACTGCAATAGATTAAAAGTAAAAATGTGATGAGCATGACCGAGTTAATTTTTTTTTATGTTCCGCGTTAATCCGTTTTTTTACTTTAGATAAAATGTTTATAACATCATAAAAGGCCAAATATTTTTACAACACAATACCAACATAGTTTCTATGTGCCTACTAAAAATCCTGTGATCAACTTTACACATATAAAAAATCATGATTCTTCAACTATGTGTGTTTTAACGAAATATTTTAATTAAATAGACTTTGATTTGTAATAAAACAGATAATTGTTGTATAAATATAGTGTACCTGGTACCTAAAATTACTATCATGGTGTCACTTTATCGAGTGCGTTGTTGTTTATGATGCGAATTTTACTCTGACACCTTAAAAAATTGCAATAATATGTATTTTTCATATCAACACCATTTCGTCAGTTAACATTTTAAATTTGAATACTAATTTTTTTTTTTTTAATTTTCTGACACTCGAACTAAGGACACATAAAAATATGATATTAAATAAACCTACGTCAAATTTTGCCTATATTTTTCGACAAATTTTGTTAGTAAAAATCAATATGGGTTCAAGTGAATACGAAGTTTGTTAACGGCAATTTTACAGACCATAGTGATTGTTTTCAACAACAAAAACCATTCGGTCAAAATTATAACATGCCGAAGGGTTGGTTTTTGAAAATCGCACGCCTGTCGTGTGTTGCCAGGCACCGGCGATCGATTCGCCGGCAGTATCACACTAACGCATGCGCTCCCCATTTCGTACAACAGTGATGCATATTGTAAGACATAAAATAAAGTAAATAATAATAGTACAAATAAAGCTAGTAATTATTGTTACCTCGACACGCGTTTGCGTTTATCGCCGTAAGTCGTTGTTCCCATCAACAGTGTGCCGGTCGAAACAGAAAAATATTTTATACTCGGAAATCTTCACTTTAAAATTTAAGACAGAATTAAAAATAGGGCGTGAAACAATAAAATAAATCATATAAGCGTCGGTGAAGCCGGACGCCAGTTGAATGCGACGAACGGCCACAGCGAACACAGACGGCAGACCCAACAAGACCAGTGGCACTCTACGCGCGCACTCGCACAGTACACACTACACACATCACGCCACCCCCGCCCACAGCGCCTGCCAAATCGTCAGACTTTACATAGTCAGTTGATAAACACATGTGGGAATAGCGCCGCCGTCCTTCCACAATGTTTTTTTTTTAATATGCCGACCAGACTGATATAATATAAACCGTATCCCGAGCACCACGTGTCTTGCCAACAGCCATTGGCCAACTCGAATACGGCTAGTGACTTAAATCATAGAGAAAAAGTAAAAATAATTAACTACATTTTATTATAAGTGATTTATGTCGTACCTACGCGTTTATCAAGTTTCTGTTTGAAGTATTTTTTTTTTTTTTTAAATACTCGTTACTTTTTTTTCCAATACATTTTAAGACCCAATAATTACATTTTCCCTGTTACATTTAGAACGGAACAAGGTAAATGCAATTATCTTCTACATAAATGGAGAATAAAAGACTCACCACGCTGCAATTGTCGGTATATTCAGACTATCAGACACATTGTAGTGGAATGCCCCCGAACAATATATTATGAGGGAGGCATAAATGGCTACCCAAGTGCGACGAACAGGCAATATATTGGCTGTGTAATCTTGCTGTCCGCCTTTAGATATAGATTCTATAAATATATTATTATTTTATATTTTAGTTGAGTTTTATTTAATTTACCTACAATTTTAAACTATAATCTCATATTAAATATGTGTCCCCTCTAACTAGTTCACCAATATTATGTCATGTGCAATTTAAATAACAAGACCCAATTGACAAAAATTGAAAATATATGTATAAATAAGTAATTTTACCCAACATTTAACACTGCATATAGGAAATGCCTACCACTGCCCTCCGATAGGAACGGGCAATGCAGATATGATTTTTCATCGTAAAGGTTATACCGTTCTAACTTTTAAATTCTAATAACATTATAAAAGTAATAACTCAAAACTGGTTATCGACCAGACTACATTTTCAGTATATTTAAGAAGTTAATAAAATATATATGTTTCTATGTAACTTTCAAAATTGTATACAAAAATAATTAACTTGAAAGGGGGTAAAAAATTATGTTATTAAAAATTGAGATTAAATTGTATAAAAACACTACAGAACAAAAAAAAAATCACCTTGTATAATCAATGATCATTATTCATTATTAATAACATGTGTATGTATGTGAGTGCATATAAATTATTTAAATCTATATTATATTGTTTATAATTTTATTCAAATTAAAAATATTAAATATATTTATATATTATGTATGTATATCTAATTTATAATAATAATTTGGTAAATATTAATTTTAAAATGTTTAAAACTGTTCGGTTTAGCTCGAACACCAAAAATAAGCAATCACCTTCCGTTTACACTGATCACCAAACACGGAACGAAAAATCAAATAACTCAGTTTTCATTCCGTTTCCGTGTACGGTATTTTTTTTTCCATTTTAAAACCCACACACTATACGTGTATGGTGTACAAACAATACCGAACACGCTTCGCCGAGAAATAAAACTTAAGTGTGTGGCCACCTTTACTAATCAAATAGATTAATCCAAGCAATAGTTATACACTTAATAAACGGACGTCCTCTTAAAGAAATAACCTAAGCTAATTTAACTTAATTGAACGTTGCGTACAGCGCAGAAATAACAAAGCTATCGTTTATAAGGTCATTTAGTTTCACAGTAAAATACTTAGCATACATACGCTACTATATAGCAGAAGCGACCTGAAAAACAATTATGTACAAAAAAAAACAAACGACATGACACTTATAATAAATAACAATACACCGCAAAATCGACCGTTCCTTCAAAATTATACAACTTTTTAGTTAAGTTATAGTGTGCTACGGCCTACTTATGTATACTGTCTCAATGTTGGTGTGTATGTGTCGGTACATCAAATATAATACATTATATGTAGTACTAAAAATGAGTTATGCTTTCGTGGAAAAATGCATGAATGGAGAATGGGTTTAAATGTTTTTTTCAGTGAATCGTTTAATACTTTAAAAGTATTTCCAAAACATTTTTGTCTAGGGATTCAATGTTTCAAAAATGTAACTAAAAAATTTTGTTAAAACATGGCCGCGTAGTAAAAATATTTTTACAACATTTGATATATAACATTTTTAAAACATTAAATCCCTACACAAAACTGTTTTGAGTATATTTCTAAAGTGTAAGACAATTTATTGAACATTTTTTTGTTATCTATGGTGTTTGCAAACAATTAATCATTGAATACACGAGAGCGGAAGCAGATGAACTTAAAATTATATATAAGTATTCCTACCATCCTAGAACTGTAATCTAATTAGAGATGTTAGATATTTTATTTTCTATGGACTATGCTTATAGCTTACTTTACGTCTTAGTTACAATTAATTACACAGAAAATATTGATAAAAACAAACAACTACGTTCGTGAATTTAAATTTAGCATTAGTTGATTAACGAAATCATTCCATGCGTCTTTATTACTATAGTAAAAACTGATAATCATTCATACGAGTTCTACCGTGGTCTAGCGTGTACAGACCATTTGTTTTTATTGCTCATTCTCCTTAGTTTTAGAAAAAATATTTCGGCGGGAGTTAATTTTAAGTTCATTGCCTTCCGCTTTCGTGCATTCAATGATTAATTGTTTGCAATTCTGTTTTTTATCAATGTTTATGCTTTAGTATAAGTTCAGTTTAAAATATTATGTTTTACTAACTTTTATAATTATTATTTTTATAGGAAACAAAATATAAAAATAGTTGTTGTAGAATTGCATTACTTATTAAAAAAATTAAAACATATTTAAATACACATAAGTTTCTCATGTTTAAAATACTAAAAGTGGGTAATATAATTAGTATTTAGTACATACTTTTGACTTATAGGCAAACCATTTTAAATTATTATAATATATTAATTTTAATAGCATTTACAATTTTGAATACATTAATATTATATTAAAATCAAATAGTAATTTAATTTGGAATAGAAGGGAAACGTACATTCTGGGACAATAGGATGATGGATGATTGGGATAATTACGGGAGATTCGCCGCCGTTTTGTTGCCCTAACCTACCCGCCGCGCCACATAAGATGATTACAGAGGATTGGCCGCCCGAGGTGATACGCCGCCGCGCCGTCTTGTTGCCCTAACATAAATATAAACCAGCGCGTCCGGTAAATTTATATCCAATATGGTCAAAGAAAAAAAACCTTTACAAACACTTCTTTCATTTTTATCATTTTGTTATTATTATTTTTAACGGCTATTTATTTCATAATAATTTAATATAGATAATACCAACAAAATACTATATTATTTTTAAAATCGTTAGAATAGGTAAATTTATATTCATTATGGCCAAAGAAAAAAATCCTCACCCCTAATAAAACTCAAATAATCGCTTTGTCCATTTTATGTTATTATTGTTAACGGCTATTTAT
The DNA here is from genome assembly GCF_023614345.1 of Adelges cooleyi. NCBI lineage: Eukaryota > Metazoa > Arthropoda > Insecta > Hemiptera > Adelgidae > Adelges > Adelges cooleyi. The sequence goes on from NW_026095751.1 coordinate 5,859,423, forward strand.
TTCATAATATTTTAATATGGATAATACATACAAAATTCATAGTTATAATTTTACCTATTCTAACGATTTAAAAAATATTATAGTATTTTGTATGTATTATCCACATTAAATTTTTATGAAATAAATAGCCGTTAACAATAATAAAGTAAAATGGACAAAGCGATAGCCCTGTACTGGGGCTCGGTACGGTCGATCAAAACGAAAGATTTGCTTGTAATTGTTATTTTTCTTTGGCCATAATGGATATAAATTTACCGGACACGCTGGTCTATGTTAGGTAAAGACGGCGGCGAATTATCCTTGGGTTAGGTTAGGGCAACAAGACGGCGGCGAATTTTTTCCACAGAAATCACCTACGGCGGCGAATCACCTTGGGCGGCCAATCTTCCGTAATCGCCCCAATCACCCATCATCGTATTGTCCCAGAATGTAAGTTTCCCTTCTACTATTTGGTATTCTGAAATTTGACGGATGAACCTAAAGCAAATCTAAACAAACTGTCATCATTTTTTTAAAACAGTGCATCAAAAATTTATTACAATAGCTTTAATTTCGATGGCAACAAATTTAAAGTAAATCATTGTTGACCAGTGTAATAGTTGTAATTTGTGATATATTTTCTAATGACTAATACCGCTGATACATAAATGTTAAGACGAATATGAAGTACGCAACAATAGAACCGGCAACCTGCAAGAAGTAAACACTAAGTCTTAATTACTTAATAACCGGATAATTAATTGGTAATTAACATAATATGTGTTTTTAGGGGGGGGGGGAATGCTAAGCTAAAAATCTGATTTTGAGCCCCGTTTAAAATCTTTGTCCCAGTAACTAACAAAAAACTGATGTTCATGAAATTTTAACTACAAATTAAGAAGAAACATTTCTAACAAAATGAAAAATTTTCAAAAAAAAATACTGAGAAATTGAATCTTTTTGTTTTATTTTTAAAACCGTAAAAATTAGAAAAGAAAAAAACACTGGAAACAAAATTATATGAGAGTATGCTCAAGACTAAATATAGGCTTTACTTCAGAAAATTCAAAGTCCGATAAATTGATAATTGTTTGACATCTTTACTAGTCTATTACCGATTACTTGCAATAGTCTATGAGATTAAATTTTAAAAAAAATATTATTCTTAAGGAGTATAAAAATACAATTTTAAGTTGTAAAGCAAGTTACAAATATATTTAATAGACATTCGGCATACGTGGGCGGTGGGATAGTCTTATTTGCTTCCTATTTAATACCGGGAACTCTATCCATTATCTATCCAACCTTCCGGTGCTATTGGGATGGGAATAATATTTTTCCTGGAATAACGGTAAGTATCATTTTAAACTTACCGAGTACAAAAATTTCCTGTTGAGATCATAGCAATTATTCGCCGTTATTATTGCTTCAGTGGCATTCAACTCGTTCAATAATAAATAGAGCTAAAAATCAACATTAACATTACACAAATACTGTTTTGATATTAATTCTGTTAATAGTTCTTAGTTTCTTAGCTAGGGTTTTAGGGTTTTAGGGTTTTAGTTAAGTTAATTTCACAATGTTACGTTGTCACTTATTCAATGAAATATTCGAGGATGCCAATACATGTTCCCTCCGTGTTATTCATTTCACAAAAAATAAAGTTCTTAAAAACAGTCTGCTATAGTATTGTTATTAGAAATAATAATAAAAGACTACGATTTAAGTAAAAACAAAACAAATCATAAACCATTTAGTTGGGTCTAAAAAAATATCCGAAATAAATTAATAATTGATAGGTTTTTTTTTTTTATTTATTATATTTTAATTGTTTCAACATAATCTTGTTTTTACAATATAATTGATAGGTAAAAGTGATAAAAAATACACGTGTAATCAAATAAATTTAATAAAACTTATTGTAATTGTTGGATACCATACCTGATGTCTAGCTTCGTCTGTCAAAAAGGTAATTCTACTCCGCAAAATGTGGTAGAATATTAAAGTACTCTGAAAATTAAACAACAATTAATGTACACATCATGAAGTATAATATTTATAACGAAAACATTTTTTATTTTTTACTTAGTATTTAGATAAATTACCGATTGGTGTAAATAGGTACTGGATTCAATCATATAGATCAAAATTGTTATGATTCTTATGATCCGTACTATCCCGGGGAATACTGTTAAATAGTTCTTTGTAAAACTGCTAACAAAATTAATAAAACCGGCACTATAAACGTCAGAATAAACACTAGTATTATAATCAACATAAAAAATAATTATATTACGTTTATATTATAAGAATAGGGGGGGGGGGTGAATTTATCGTTTTTACACATGTTGAATTGTTAAGTGTAGGTCAGTAGGTATTTAGGTAGTAATCAATTTTTAGTAGATTTTGTGAATTATACATTTTCTACTGTTATCGAGATGAATAATATACTTACTGTTGTATGCATTTGTATACTACAAGGAGCATACGTAACTGACAGGAAGATAGGTGTAATATGATATCTATATTGTAGTGTGCGTTAAAGTTCCGGAAAATCTTGTACAACTCGAGATTCTGTTTTCTGATATCTTGAAACACCATCAGATTGTTAACCAGAGCAATGTGTACATTTTGATTTAAATGGCTGTACATCTGACCCATCATTTGGAACACAAATATTAATTGCATCTCGATAGCCAAAAACGGAAATTCCATCATTCTGGTCGATCGGATGACCATACCATTTAATTTTCTGTTACATTTAACATTTTATAATTAATTAAAATGTAAAACACTTAAAAATGTAAGGCCAAAGCAAAATCTTTCAAGTTCCCTTCAAATATGATATTTTGGTAGGTACATGGTATTAATTAGTTAAAAGTTATTACCATTGAAATTTAAACATAATACTGTGTAAACATTTTTAATCTATTTTTAACTATTAATCGCAGTTTATCTTAATATAACATCTCGAAAATTTTGATCTGAAATTCTTTTCTTGGGTTATACAAATCAGAAATCGTATAAATCAAAGATAGCAGCAATAGACAGGTAAAAAAAACCTTTAAAATATACTGCACTTAATACTCCACATACTGCACGAATCACGATACTTTGGCATTAACACAGAATTGTTACTAAATATCTAAATAAATATTGTATACTTTTTCAGTTCTACAGTGGTCGAATAACATTAAAATATCTTTCTCTTGACTATACAGGATTTAAAACAGTAGGTACACTATTTTTTTCTGAAACATCTGAAACGTCAAACTGCTTACTTATAAATAAAATAGGCTTCTATACCTTTTATATTTTATGTTAAAAAGTTCAGGTAAAATTGGAAATATCAAATATATACCAAAGTTCCCTCGTGAACTTCATAAGTTGATCAAGTTATAAAAATTCAATTTTAAAATAGAGTAATGTAATATCTTAAAATAATTTCTACAAAATATATGCTATAAAATCAAATATATGAATATTATATTTTTCGAAGATAAATAACACGTATCTGGTCTTTAATATATCTCTCTGAATATAATAGGTTACTACTATGATATTATCAACATTAGATGTAATTTCGTGTATAAATGTTGCCTGTTGCTACTTTATATCAATTTCCTACACTAGAATAATTAACCACATTTTTAAGGGATTCAAAATTATATTCAGACACATTTTACAATAAAATGTTTACCTACCTAGATTAAAACATACACAGTATACAATAATATTAGTATACTATAGTGTTTAAGCGCACTTAATAATTGCTCTAAGAAATTACATCAATAAGATTCATCGAACAAAGTGATATCTACGTCAATCGTTATTGTAAATTCTACACTACTTCAAAATCGCTATTAGATGAAAAAAGAAATGATTTGACTATTGCATAGATTAAACAACAGACAGGCAAACCACGGCATTGCATTTTTTGAAATGGTTACTAAAAAAGTATACGGCATGGTTTGTCTGTATAAGTAGGTATTATGTTTAATTGTAAATATTGCTATACATTGCCTATTACAAATTAATAGGTGTACCGTATATACCTATGTAGACAAGTATACTAATACACTTGGTATACATGAATGAAATATACCAGGTTATAACACATTTTCCCTTCTTCATCAAATATTCGATGATAAAAACAAATATGTCAGCGTAATGGGCAGCTAATCAAAATCAAGTATATAAGTCACGATCAAATATTTAGTAATTGTGAAGTATATACCTAGTATATAATTGATATCCCGTTACGGTGCCATTTTATTTCTTAAGATAACAATACGATACGATATGTGTAATAACCTGCATATTTCAACTATGGGTATATACTAAAATGGATTTTCTAAAATCTGTAAGATAAATAGTTAGATAGATAAATTATAGAACTTGAAAAGGTTCTCGTATTGCCTACCGTTCAACAACGTATCCGATGAATTCTATAAATATTTCTGCTATACTAAAAATGACCACAATTACAAATTCTTTTGGAACTACAACGTTGGCCAGCAACTGTCCGGATAAATAATTATAGCTCTTGATCATGTCTCTTATGCAAAATAATCTTCTTAACAATAAGATCAACAAACCGAAGGTGTAACAACAGTGGATAATCGCAGACACAGCCGATAATTTCATAGTATCGCCCCTAAGGACCCGACCAAGGACGCCATTGATGTACACGATAATAACACAGATATACACTGAACTAATCAATATTCCATGTTTGGACAGTCGGAACAGTTCTTTGTCTTGATCATAAGTGATAGGAAAAGCCCCAAGCCAATTGAACAGCTTTAACGCGTGACTAGAACAAAAATCCATGCACATATATACAGATGTATTATTTTATTGTATAAGTATTGGTTATACGTAAAAATGGTCACAAAACACTGATTATTCGGTGAATAGTTATTCATTTTTTATTAACGACTAAAAATAATTACTTAAACATTACCGAATAATAAGTTGTAAATAAGTCTAAATCGTGCGAGTTTTTTTTAATCATTTGAGAGAATAATTATTCACGAATAAAACTTTCATGGTTTATTATTCTAAACAATTATTATTCGGATACAATTTTATTCAGCTCGCCTTTGTTGCTAAGTAGGTATAAAAATGTAGCTATACTTACACGAATTTCATTTTTCATAAAAACAAAAAAAAACACAATATTTTATTGTATTCATGTAAGATCATATAATGTCTCAATACACAAATCAAGTAAACAACTACAAACAGTATATGAACGATATTAAATCGTGAATTATGTATAGTACAGGTACATTTTGAATAATTTAACAATATAATTGTAATACGTTTGTAAAAAAATAACAACTGAATATAACACAATGGGGACACTTTCACTGACCATTAATTTAATAGCTACACATTTAAATTACAATGGAGTATAATATTATAAAAAAAACAAGACTTAAGTATCAGAGCTGTAATAATTTTACTAAGTGATAATGGATTTCAACAATTAAATAAATTACTAAATGGACAATGTATATTATTTTTTTGACTACAAACAAAAATGTATAAATACATAACACTGGAAACGATAGGGAATAAATACGTTTTAACATTTCTTACCTATTACTAACAAATAAATTATGACGACACAATAAAAATAACCACACCACTATACAGCATAAGAAATTACACTTAACTTAAATTGGACAGTCTTTTGATTTAACCCTTATCTTAGTTTCATTTCGCACACAATAGTTACCATAATTTACAGGCCTGTGAGGTATTGTATCCATTAAGTACAAGAGGAAATTAGTAATAATACAGTATATAAAAAAACATAACCAAATGTATCCGTTTTATAAAAATTTCCCGATACATTTAGCATTAATAAAAAAAACATTAAGTTACTTCGTTTTTAACATTCGAGTTGAATTTAACTTAGATTTTCAATAATTATAGCATGTACAAGCTAAGTATTTCCATGTTCAATTTCAAAGAACAGTCGGCATAAAAAAAATATTTTAAGTAATAAAACAGCTGAAGTAACAAAAAAAAAATGGCTAAAGAATTACTTCCAACATTTTAAGTTCAAAGTTGTACATGTATAATTAATGACATTCAAATATTCAATATCAAAAAAAATTATGTCTAAATTTTTAATATTCATTTACATCAATTTATATTATAATTAACTAGTAAAAAGTGTAAAAAATAATACAAAAAATATTAGTTTTATATCCTATCTGTCAATTAATTTAATAATACAATAAAACTCCAAAAAATGTTTTTAGGTAATCTTAATTAACTAATTTCATTATCATTTTTTGGTATAACTAGGTTAAACATAACAGTATTTATGTATTCAAAAGTACAGTACAAAAAGAAATTGTTATATAACATTGTGATATCTAATCATGAAACTAATAGTTTGACTAGGTAGTAAACTCATTAAAACTAAAAAAGTATAAAAAAAAAACTTAATACTTTTTAATAATAAGTTATTAATATATATTGACTTAAATACAAAATGTATAATTAATACAGTTAATTTACAAATAATTAATACAATTACACAAATTTATTACAAAATTTTTTTTTATTCTGTCAAATCAAAAAAAAAACAAGTTATGCCAAAAAAAGTACGTTGATTAGTATTATTGCTACATAATATAGCTAATAGAAATGTTTTTCATTCAAACTTTTTTTTACAGATTAATTAAATTAAAAAATAAATATGAATTTCAATAAGTAAACCGAAGGAAGTTATAATTATGCAATGCAAAACAACGAGGCACAACATATGGCGAAAAATATTCAAGTAACAGATTGAACAGAAAAAATGATGAGTGTAAAGGAAAGTATATGGATTTAAGGCCAATTAAAAAATAAGTAAATTATATTTTCTTAGCATCCATTTTAAAAAATGGATGTTTTAAAGCAGTATCCGCTGTTATTCGGGCTACGGGATTTAAGCACAACAATTTTTTCAAGAGATCGTATGCTGGATAAGGAAAATCATCAGCAGCGTTTAAGTAACAGCTGCAACTATCTGAAAACACTTCACAGCCGGACAACTGTATTGGTTTTAAACAAAAAGTGCAAGCTTCCAAACCATCACTAGAGGAAACTGCCGCCGGGTTAATAGACTGTACACGAGATCTATGAGAAAGAAGGCGACAAATCGCTCTCAAGTCGAGAGGTGGTTTTTGGACTTCACAAATAACACTTCGACCTAATAAAAAAAAAAAAAAATTACTTAAAGTTTAAACTTTTTAAACGTGCTTTGTAGAGACATGCATTATTGAATATATTTAATGTTTTATTCAGAAAAAAAAAAATTAATATTTTTTTTTACAAATAAAATTATTTATACTCTATGTTATTTTCATTATTTATTTTATAGCTTTAAATAAAAATAAAAATAAATTTATTCATGAATAGAACACAGATTTGTTTCAGTTAAAACATATTTTGTTAATGTAAGCACAATGTGTATTTAAAGTTTTTAAAACTCATATAAATATTTAAGAGACCCGCGCTCTATTCATGAATAATGTTATTCATTATTGGAATACATTTTTTACAACTCTGGTTTTGATATTTACCTAGCATTTTAGCCACGTTTTTAATGGCCCTATCTCCAAAAACAGTTATCATTTCTGCCAAACAAGTAGAGTCATTTTCTGCACTAAAAAATGGATAACAACGGCTCATTGCTTCTAACATAATGACTCCAACAGACCAAATATCAAGTGCTAAAAAAAAAAATATTTACAACAAGTTAACAGAATTCTTACATAAAACAGCAATACTATAAAATAGTATGATGGACTAATTACCTGTATTTTGGTATTTATATTTTAACAATACTTCAGGAGCTCTAAAACCAGGCGTTCCCGCCCGAGGTGCTCGCATTTCAGGTCTATTAATGCACACATTGCAAACCTTAAGTTGTCCTACACAATTACAAGTAATGCGTGGCACTTTAGGAACAGCAAAATTATTGTTGTCCTGGTAATAAAACAAAAAATATATATTTTGTAGTACTCAAAAAACTACAAATATAGCAGTCAGTATGGTGTTATAGCCATGTACTTACAGTGAATAAACTATTTATGGCGCTCGAGTTACTAGGAACGATTGTCCTAGGAACATTAAATTGTTTTTTAACAGGGGAATTTTCTTTTAGCAACGGTTTTTTGGGCATCATTAACTTTGTTCTTTTTCTCAGATTACATCCATTTGACATTGAGTTACTACCGTCAGCAATATTTTGTAGAATACGTTTTTGACATGGATTCAATCGAATAGATTCTACTGAACTAGAACGTTTACGATCGTCCTAAAATAAAAAATATAAATAATCAAACTAAAGAATTAAGAATATTTTACATTGAGGAATATTGAAACACTACCTTAAATTCACAACTTAAACTCCTTTGTTTATGTGTGGGTACAGTAGTTTTATCATCAGATAAACTTTTAATTGGTTTCCGTTTACTAGGATTTATTATTGGGTGTGCAAGCCCAAAATCGGTGAGCATAAAACTATAACAAATAGTTTTCAAATTAAACACTCAAGTTAATTTTTAAATACCATTATAACTATACTTACGTTGAACTAACACGATTATATAAAAAATTACTGGGTTTAACATCTCGGTGAATAATATTAAATGAATGAATTCTTCGAAGAGCAATCAACAAGTTTTTTATATACAACCTCAGCTCGTCAACATCCATTGAACAAAGATAAGACTGAAAGTGACAAAGTTGTCAATGAAAATTGAGCAAACAAAATATATTTTAATGTAATTCAAATGTTAAATAACTCAAACATTAAGTTTACTCACCAAAGGATGATCGTGCTTGAAGTAAGGCATGACTAAACAAACCGAACTACCAATTCGTAACGATGTTATCAATCCCATAACATTTTCTTGACCACTGTAAATATAAATAGACATGTTGATAAATGTATGATTATAATAATTAGCCTAAACTCTCTTATAAATTATTATTATAATAATTAGAAGTTAAAAAAAATATTTAAATATATCAATGGATACATATTATGTAAAAATATATTCATTTGCCAAGGACAATTTATGACTACAAGCTAAAGGCTTACTAACCCGATTCTCAGTAAGCAAAATAATTCCCGACGTAATTTCTCAGGATGTGTTGTTTGTTTTACATGCTTGATGGCGTATTGCTTTTTTTCAGGATCACCTCTTGCGTAGGCCAAGTACACCTTGCTAAATGTTCCTGCACCAATTTTACCCTGGATAGTAAACGTTTCACGCAACTTCCTGAAAGATTCGTCTTGCATTGCACTTCCTGCAAATAGCAATTCAATAGTAATGTAATTGTTTACATAACAAAACAAAAAACGTTGTAGAGTTAAAGAACGGTTAAACATACTTTGTTTGACGTCGTCGACTAAACAGGAGCTGCTGCTGGATACTCGAATTTCATGGTTCGCCATTACTAATATGTGACCACAGTTGTTTTCTTGAAGTATACTCGAACGACTAAGCTAACTGCCAAATACAAAACTAAATATCGGACGGGAGTTTTTACTAAAAAATTATAGTAAAAATCTGTAACAAAAATTTTAGAAAAACTTTATTTGATAATAACTGTGTTTTGGCTCCAGAAAATTGGCGAAAAGGCGGCCCAGAAAATGTATGGTTAACTTGCTGTGTTGTTGTTTACACCGGGAAACAGTGTTGCCACGTACACCGCACTAAATGGGGGCCCCGACTAACGCGTCCTCCTATAATTATTGCTCTGTCAATTAACCCTTGTAATGGATTTAGAAATCTAATAATTACTATTCGTTAATCATTATTAGTTAATGTTATAATAATAATATTTATTAGCTCTTCTAATAAATTCGTAATCTTTATATTTTAACGCTATCGTGAATCAAGCTTGTAGATAATCCTGAATATTTTACACTTCTACCCAGTGTAGCAGTGTAGGTTACACAAGACCATGGATGAAATATACAGTTTATTGCACATCGTCTCGAATTGTTATCTTCAGAAACAAAATGGCAGCGTAAGGGTTTATCAATTTTACCACAGAATAGATGAAAGCAGAAAGGTCGTTTCAATGTAGGCAAAATAGTAACAGCCATTTTGTAAAGTCCATAATCCATTTAATATTATGTTATACCTATATTCTAAATGATTTATAGGTCTATGATCCATACACACCAAATAATAATTACGTAACAATGATCTAACATTTAGTGGTGTAGCTTAAGAAGATGGCCGCCGTGATTTTGTGTGATAAGTGTCTTACCTATGTTAATTTTTTACAGTGTTCGGGGCCTGATTATACTATACTTACTATATACTATATATATATTATATACTTTACTATAGCTATATTTATTTTTAGAACTTTTTTACTGTAAAGTTAATATACTTGATATTAATTGGCGTCCTTTACACTGACTTATTTGTTTTTATTATCGAATGTTTGATAGAGAATGGTATATGTGCAATAACCTTGTATATTTCAAATTTTAATAATTTATCTTGCACAGTACGCAATTACAAATTTATACGCGCAGGTGTAAAAAATTAAATTTTCCTTTATAAAAGTCTACTACTTCAGTTCAGAAAAAAAAATTATTTACAAAGTACAAACACTGGAAACTGATTATTCAATTTTTTACTCGAGGATAAGTCAAGTTTAATAATATGGTATAATACGCAATGACATATCAAACATTGAAACCTCGTTAAGTGTTAACAATAGATTTATTTAAAAAAAAACAGACTTAATTCAAAAATGCGAATTTTTAACAAAAAATGTTTGGTTGATCAAAAATAACAGACATAATATTCAAAATAACTTGTAAAGATCTAGTTTTTACAATTTTTTTTCTTATGATAGCACTTTTTAGAAAAAAAAAATTAAAAACATAAATAACCAATTTAAACTTTAAACTTATGTAGAAAAAACCAATCATCATCAAAAATAAGTAACTTGAAAATGGATTTATGTATCATGAATATCATGGGGGGAATGTATAAAAACTATATTTATAGGATTCTGTTGGGTGTAATAACTAAATTTAATAACCTACTCTTGAAAACTTGAAATAACAATTAGTTATTACACCAGTGCTTTGCTGCGAATATATTTGTTCAAAATTTGTTATTGATGTCTAAAATTTTGAATAATTAATTTCTTTTTTTTAAAAATGTATGTATTTTTTATTTTAATTTAAAAAAAAAAATGAAATATTTTCAGTCTTTAGTTTAAGGATAAATTATATAAAATTATCTTAATTAAAGATCATATTAATTTTGAATTCTGGACCTATTCAATTTTTAAGAAATGGATTTAACATACGTAGATAGACCACACTGTATGCTTTTTTGGAAACTCAATTTTGAATATAAATTGATTATATTACATGGACGATTGCCATCTTTCATATGGGTGTCATAAATTAATGGGATATAATGACAGTGTTTACATGTGTTTTTAATTCAAATTCCTACTCAGAAAACTATACGATTTAGAATCAATATATATATTAATATGGATTTCTTTTTGATATCACTTGGAAACTTTTAGTTTAATATAAATTGTATTAAAAAATTGTCAATAAATTACTACATAATCAATAGATAAGCGTATAAAATATATAAAACATTTTCTTTAACCCAGTGTGACTATCGGCAAAAGCCACGAAAATAGTACAATCCAACTTTAACCATTGGTAGAGGATAGTCGTGACCTACTCCTAGGTTCAGTACACTAAGCACTTTCTGTTGAAGCGAGCGACTATCAAGAACACACTAAGTCTAATTCCAAGACGACACAGTTGACAGGCCTACATTGACGACACTTGGCCATGACATTTGACTCATGATATGCACTTCCTAATAGTAGTAGAGACCGCTTCACTGGATTAGAGGGGCTACTTCAACTTGTGCTACAACTTTAATAAAAGAAAATAAAACTGTACAGTTTTCGTTTCTTATTAAATTAGTATTGAACTCTTTACAAGATGCAACATAATATCAAATGACTATGAAATTGTAAAATCAATATGTCATTGTTGTTTTGGCTCAATAATAATTAAAATTATAACTAGGAAAAATATGTTTAATTTAAATGGTCCAATAATTCTTTAATAATTAATTAATTAAAATAATTCTTTTTAACAAATGCAACATAATTTATTATTATACTAAATACCACATAATATAAACTATAAGTTCTACACTAATTAAAATAAACCTTAGTTTTATAATGCATGTGTTTGAAAATACATATTTTTGTAGGTAAATCTCTTATTTCGTAATTTTTTTCAAAAAAAAAATTATATTAAATGAAAAATATATTATAATGGAATGCAGTGTGTACAATTTTACCACCACTCATAAAAAACAAATATATTAAAGATAAATTTTGTATATGTATATAGAATCGAGTTGTACCAGAACTTTGGCTTACAATAATTTGCTTTATTAACTGTATAAAAAAAATGTAGGACTTTTAAGACGCAATAAAGTATCGATAAACAAAGATGGCCAGTATTCCAAGTGTCAATGGCAACAACCATGTTTTCCAAATGCTGAAAAAAAAAATTCTTATTATAAATATTATAAAAATAAATTGTTTAGTCAACCCTGGTCCTTGGGTATTTTTTAATTAAATAAACAATAATTTGAAAATTATGAGTTACTTCAATTACATTTTAATTTAACTGTTTTAAATAACCAGATATTTTAAATAATTTTTTGAATTTGAATTATTATTTAAAGCAAGTCGTTTGGTCGGGTTAATAAAAAAGAAAATATACTTTAATTTCCATACAGTATAAAACAACTTTTTTTTACATCTATTTTAGTATTAATACTAATGTTTTATCTGTTACAAATGTCTCACTCTTTAAAAGAATCTATAAAAATAGATACATTTGGGTTATAAATATAATATGTATTAGATGAAATTAGTTTTTGAAATTGGACTTAAATTGAAATAAGAATACATCATACTAAAATCCCAAACTAAAAATTGTGTTTTTTTATTTTAATTAAATACTTTGTTTTTCAAACTTAATTTAATTAAACCTCCTAGTGATCAATCATACTAAATGAATCTGATGAAATAACTATAATTTTTATCTATCACCAATAGTAGAATATATGTAGTTCTCCCCTACTGAAAATTATGTTAACTGATTTACTAACTAGTTTAAAATTTTTAGTTCAAGATAACATGTAAATGATACTAATAAACCAGTTTTGTAGGTGAAACAAAAAAACCTAACCTGTAACTGTTTTTAAGCTTTACGCTATAGTTAATAGTTGATTGTTAAGTATACACAGTTAACTACAAAATCAGAATTTACATTCATTATAGAAGTTTAACCTTCATAGAACTGGTCGGATAACTTTGTATAATCAAGTTATATGACGTACAGTGCATAATATTTAATATTTGATATTGTTTAGTATGATTAAAAAATAGCAACTAAATAATTTAAGATAACTTGATCAAGTCTCTTTATGGAAGTTATTAAACTAAACAAATAATAAATTATCGATGAACAATGATTTTTTTAAATCATTTTTATACTTAAATAACAAACCTAAAGTCATCTGGAGATTCGCCGGAAGATGTTGATCTAGGTTGGATCTCGGGTTTCTTATTTTTTACTTTATCCTCCTAAGGAAAAAACAAAGTATTAATTATGATGATGCCAGCAGTCTGCAGTTTCTAAGTAAAAATAACAATGTAGAATATATAATTAAGATCAACTAATTATTATACTACCTGCTAAGCAAAATTGCCGAAAACTCAAAAAAAAAAAATTTTTTTTAAAAAACCAATTGTTCACATTTTCTGTAACTTATTTTTTTTTTTTTTAGTTTCGGTGATTTTGCTTAGTAGGGCAGTATTACTACAATATGAATAAACTTTTCGATTAAAATAAATTACAATTTAAACATTATTATGTAACACAATTTTTAAACATAAAATATTTATTCCTCTAGGGGTCACCCTTAACCAGTTAATAATTTGAAATTTAACTATTGATTTTATAACACGTGCCCAGCAGTATTTAACTGTTCAATATTAAAGGTTCCAATTTTCAGTCATTAACTTTTTAATGAAACTACAGATAGAAGTTTGACTTAATTCAAGAAAACAATTTCTACATGGTAAAATAACTATTAGTAAAATTGCTATTGTTATGACACTTAAAACATTATTAAAAAAATGTCAATAACATACACCTTGTTATTAAATATAATAACAAGGTATTATACTAAATAAAATGTATACATAAATTAGTACTTACTTCCTTAAATAGATGTATTTTTTTACAATTAGGTTCAACTATTTATATTTTAATGGCTATTAGTAAAAAATTAGAAGGGCTTATTTTTTTTTTTTTAAATCGTTAAGTCTGGGGAAGGAAATGTTTGTAAGTTAAAACCTTTAGTCATATATTTGACCAAATTTTTTTTATTTTAGATAATTTTTATAGGTCAATATGTATACTAATTTGGCCTGTTAGAATAACCAAAAATAATAGTTTTATATTTTTTCTGTAGTAAGGTGTATGTTCTATAAACAAAACTTACATCAGTGAGTTCACCAATCTTGTATTTTTGCATTACTTCTCGGGCATCACTCGAGTGACCGACATCTTCGAATTCTTCAGTCGAATCTTTACCGGCTTGTTCCAACAAGACTTCCTCACCACCAGGGTGCTATAAACAAAAATATTGAGTATTTTATAAATTAGTAAATGCAGGTACACCATAAAAACTAGATTGTTGACATTGAGATCATAGAATCATACATCGGCTAAAAATTCGGCTACATCGTACACGCTATCATTAATCACGAGCCATGGACTTTTGGCATCGGTGTGTTGCCGGACCTCGGCCATAGAGTACTTTTTCACTTCTTGTTCGGTCATGATTAGAAATTTTTTTTGTAATTATTTTAGTACTAAAAAAATGAACAACCCACTAGAACGCGAGCTAAACACTACAACGATAATATTATATACGACGCACGTATAACTAATAATAAATGAAACTCAAATTGTTAGTAATATTAACAATAGGATTTTTTGTCATTAAATTATACTTAAAAGCGATACCAGTCACAACTTTTACGAGGGTGAAACAAGCAACGATCAACGATTGCCGAATGCCGACTACAGCGCAGCAGCTATTATCAGCGGAGCGGTTTATACGGCGACAAGGCCAAACTCAGTCGAGGTCTGCGGCAAGCAAACAGATGGAGGGGTGAGTATGAGACTCGTGAGCTGTTGTGGATGACGTGGTGATCGGTGGAAAAATGTTGAACGGTAAACCTACTATCAGGCGGCGGTGACTAGAGTCTAGACTTGGTGTGAGTGCGCGTTGTACCGCAAAACGTCGCGTGCGTCGGTCACCGGCGCGTTGACCTTGCGGCTTGCCGTGCTGTTTGGTGCAGCGGCGACGGCGGCTATCTATAGTTTTTACTTTTTTAACCAATTGTTGAGGGGTGGGGATTCGTGTAGTTAGCTCTTTATCCTACTCGGACTGTAATTTGTGTTAAAGCACAATTTATTTGGTACTACATACCTACAAGCACAACGACAACCGCTGGTAAACCGGTAAACGCCTAACGGTCTCTAAACGGTTTTCAATTAAATACCAAAATGTCAGAAGGAACTACCTTTATTCAAAAATTATTGTCATACTAGTATTAAATATTGACTTCAGATTTTAAAATGTTCAGGTTACATCACCGTCTCTGGCCTTAATGAATAAGCTTTTAAAAAAACGATTTTTTTTCTAATGACCAACTTAGAAAATTATAATTGTTTTTTTGTCAGTTAAAATGTATTGTTAATATTCTTAAAGAAATATTTTATTTGATGAGATCAAAAAAAATGGCGAAGGTTAAAACTAAGTCACTTTTTAAAGGCATTAGTTATATGTTTTTTTATATAGAAACGTATATTGAATTAAAGAATATAATATATTGTATTAGTGTTTATTATTTAAATTGAACAGGTAATGTTATGTACATTTAATTTTAGATGTTATAAAATGCTTATAATTAAAAACAAATTCAAACATTAAAAACTAGATCTAGGAATCTTAAAAAAAGCTGTTCTAGGTTATTAATTTATATCATTAAATGAACAACAAGGTCTTATTGGAATTATTTTACATTTTGTACTTTTTCTATAAATATGTATTACTTGGTTTTATTTAATTACCTATACTATGTATACTAAACTGTGGTTTAAAGATTACAATTTACAGTAAATTTAAGTTAAATTTTGCTTTATTTAAATATTTAAAAATATTTTAAATGTGATTTTTGACTTTTGGTTTATTAACGTTTATTTACAATACTAAGTCTGAAGAATATTCCATACAATAATAATAAAAATTCTATTATTTTCAAAACATTAATAGCACACCGTAATTTTTAGTTAAAAAATATGAAATTTGATGGGTGTTTTACTCGATTTTCAAGGGCCACCTCTTCTACTTCAAAATCTATACCTAAGTCATATAAAGTATTTTCCAGGGACAATTTCTGTTGTTTTTATAAACTTGCTACGTGAAGAAATAACGGTTTAGAAGACATCGAGGGGCCAGATAAAAAACTAGTTCAGTATAAACCAGTTCATTCTAAACCAGAATAGTCTAAAATCTAAAGTCTAAGCTAACCAAGTACATTATTAACTAATGACAGTATAATCCAACATTATGGCAGCATAATATAATAATAATTTATTATCTATACAAAAAAAAAAATAGAAGAATTATTTAAAACAAAGAGGTCTATTTAGATATAATAATTAGTATTTATTTAATAGACTGTATACAAAATTTCAAATCAGTAGACCTAAAATAGTCTTAAAAATAGTATTTTCATAATAAAAAACATTTTTGTTCGTGTTATATATTAGACTATCTTCGTCTAATTTTCAGCACTTAAATCTTAAAATTGCACAAAAAAAAAAATATTAACCGTCTCTACCGTGGGAGAGTGGAGGGTTATCAAATTTGGGTAAGAGGCAATTTATAGGGCATACCTATCTAATAAATATTTTATAAAAGTGTCGACTTGATCCGATCGTTTTTATAAAAATGATTTTTATTAAAAAAAAATGTTTCACGTAAGCAGTAATACATAAATTGTAGTTTTTAGTTAATCTTATGCAGGCAGCAGAATTCTGTTACACGGTTATTTATTACGGCAACACTTCTAATAGAAATGATGATATAAACAAGTATAAATACAAACAGTTGTAATAACAGAGAAAATAACTAGGTACATCACAATATTGGTACACAAAATAAAAATTAGAAGCATGATGTCATTTTGAAACAAACGTGTAATCTGATTAGTAACACACATAATATGCGTGTAAATATTTTGTTGTGAAAACCTTGAATGAAAATTGGAATAGTTTAATTAAAAACAAACGGTAAAGTGTAAAATATTATATATTATATTTGTGTGTAAGCACAAAAAAAATATCTTGGCAAACATGATTTGTATAGCTTTCAATTGAATAATGTCATAGCCTATAACCATTAATTTTAAATACCTTATATTTACTATTGTATTTATAATCAATATATGAATATATGAATTTATGAAGTAAAATTAGACTAAAAAATAAACCTAATCCTAAGAAGCAGTACAGTAGGCAGAATTTCTTTGGGGGGGGGGGGGCACTAGTTATTAAGGCTTAAAATGATAGGTGATAACAAATTAGCCAGGGACTATTTACCTTAAAGAACAAACTATTGGGATACGGTCACAAAAAAAAAACGATAAAACATTTTTTTTCTCACTATAGTACACATTTAAAACGACCAATTCGGTCATTATTAGTTAATTCGGCCGAGTATTCTGCATTTGTGTTAAACGCAAAAGACGCAAAACGTTATCCTTTACTGTTTCTTATATAAATCACTTGGTAATCTGTATTTTGTTTGTTTTGGTTGTTAACCTCTGACGAGCGCACAGTTATATAAGCTCTACCTACATAGTTTGTTTTTATGTGCTCAATATCATATACGGCGCACGGATGAGATTAGATAATGTATTTTATTAATGACAGTGTAATTTCGCAAACATCCAAGCATAAGTCATCATCATAATATGAATCTAAGAACTTTAAAATACAGCCAACGGAGCCGATTTGTAAATACTTTGTTTTTATTATAGAAAAAAACGTCAAAATACCTATTAGGTCTAGCTCATGCCCCATTAGCTATGTATTTAACTATTAATTATATTATGACTAAGACAATATTTTTGTGCTTTAACAATAATTCAGATGTTGGTCGCCACCGACTAGCTGTTTACTATGTCTTTATTTCTTCTGTAAAAAATACGAATGACAGAGACGTATTTTTACATATTTGACGTCCCTTCATAAAAGCGCAGGCTAGGCTCGCTCACCATTAATTTAAGTATAATATTTAAATAAATATATTATTTCCATAATTATTAATTTTTGCAAAATATGTATGAATTTTATATATATATATATATATGTCTGTATGCGTTCACTGGCACGACTCATCATACAGCACAGTTGATATACCATTATTTTTTTTATGTCATTTGGAGACAACTGGGAGGTGGAAACCGTGAAAATTCGTAAAAGATCAAAATAAGGAGCACTCTAATATTTATTATAATTTATATCATACAAACATACGAGGTCAAACAGAGAAAGTCAGTTAAAATTAATTTCAAAGTTTAATAATTATGCTGCTGACTATGACGTAGGTTGTAGGTATGCCGTATATGAATAATTGTTAATTCGATTTTGAATTAAAACAATGTGATTTTGCTAAATTTTTTATTTCTAAGTATTTCCTGTTTAAGCTTGGCGTATTTAGCCACGCTATTCCCCTACTACATTTTATTTTGAAACATATTCAAAATAATTAAGAAAAAAAACTTAGTCTACGTATAAAAAAAATAGATATCTAGTCTACAGACAAAAAAAGAAAACTCCAATATCTAAAAGCTGAGAAGTTATTAATAAAACAATTTCGTCTTCGAAAGTTAAAAAATAGTTATTTTATTTGCACTACGTTGTATACATTTATTTTTTAAAGCATGGTAAAAAAATGTTCATGACAATAATCATTTTGTAGACCAAGTATAGGCAATATACAGATGACATTAGATGGTTAAAATTTAATAGCATCAGTCGGAGGTCATCGAGACAATTATTAACTAATGAAACAGAAATGTAAACGTTTAATGTAAACCTAGGCTGTATAGCTGGTTATGCTTGTAAGTAGATTACTATAGTATACTTGGATAATTAATTGTTATAATACTTTTAACATGTACTTCATTACTACTAATTTAATAATATTTCGTTTTATTAACTTCATACTTTAAAAAACATATCTAATACGAAAAAAAATTGATAAATCAAGTGAAGTGAGTTCTTTAAAAAGAGTCTATCCTATTATAATAATGATTTTTGTTAATTTAGATTGTATTCATAGGACTCCTAGTTTTGTAACCCGTCATAGTTTGAATTCACCAGCAGTTTTGTCTATGACACGTCTATCGACAGACGACAGCACTAGGATCGGCTGTATAATTACTTTTTATTCTAACAAATTAATCATTATTTTTCGTAGCAATTAAACCTTACCTTACCATTTTTTTCTGCCAATTAGAGATATATATTGTGTTCACATGGTTAAATTAAAATGTTTTGTGAATAAGCCTAATATAACCGCGGCAATCGTAATTACATCTATTTCCCGATATAATAGATCACGTGCTTAACACAGTTAAAAATGAAATAATAATTATAATAAATAATAATGTAATTTTTCGTTGATGTGTTGATTTATAATCATAGACCGTAGTTGTTAATCACTGTAGTATTAAATAGTATTTTTAACCTATTGTATTAATATATGGTATCTATACCGAATATATGGCATATGCGGCATAATTAAAGTTAACAAAATTAATACTTTTTTGTATATTTTCAAAAAACACATTAAATAAATTTAAAGCGTTTAAAAAATATTAGGAAACACATTTTTAAAAAACCCATAGCAAAATGTTCATATTTTGTAGTTTGTTTCTTACATTTTCAAATAAAAATGCATACCTATATGTAAAAAGTATTTCAACTTTTAGGTTGGAGTTATTAAATGTTTATAAGAATTGTTTACTGTAATTAAAAGTAATTTCTAGCGTTCGCGTTCTACTTCTTTATTAACAATTGAACAGCTACGTTCTGAAAATGGGCAATGTAAATGTAAAAATTACATACATCATAAAACTTCAATTATACCTATACTGTTATTAGCTAATATAAGTTTATTGTTATTTGTAGGGAGTAGAGACAGTTTAGTTACGACTTACGTTATTTTACCTTGGATGAGTTTATTGAGATGACCAATTAAAAAAATGATAATGGTTAGGTATAGGTATGTAATCTGCACTCGTGTATGTATGATTATCAAAGTATAATTGAATATTTTTTCAATGGCTACGCATGACATTATATAATAATAATTTCCGTCCAAATAATTTATTTTATTTTTATTACCCACGACCATACCATACTATACGGTAGAACATCAATATAAATTAAAACAGTCATTTCTACACCGTCTGTATGTTGTTCATTCACTGCGGAGTTGAGTTATTCAAAAAATTTAAATTACAAATACATTTATTATATTAACGATTTGCGACGCGTAATACTTTGTTGTTAGTATCTAATATTATTAAGGTAGGTAGGTATAGTACTATAACCTCAGCCTTGTTAGGAACATTTAAAACATATAGAACACAATAATACGAATTGACAACGAAAGTTATAAGGAAATCGATATCCGAAACATTGTATGACAGTTTGATAATATACTTACTAGTTTATATGATACGATTAAATATAATATTATTGGGAACAAAAAGTAAGTTATAGTTAGGATAACAATATATTATACTGAATTACTTATATTTGTAAGTATTTAAAGCTGTCGAATATTTGTACTGATTATAGGAATTTATGTGTAAATAAAATACATGTATTTTGGTCCTTGCTGTAAAATTGGGTTGTACAGGGCATTAGTATATACTATATAGTTTTGCAATCCATAAATTGTTTCGATGTTCATGTTTTAATTTGTACATATAATTGATCAAATTATTATGAAAAATGATTATATTCATTGATGATAATATAAATATAAATATAATTTGTATATTGTAGAACTTTTAGTACAATAAAATGATATATCTGTTGGTAATTTCTATACTGAGGTTTATGAAAATCTCATAGGCACTTAATAGTGAATACTTATTACCGAAAATATCGGGTTGTAATATTTAACAGTAAGTGATTAAATTTAATATTACCTCGTCTTGATCCGATAGCTTTCCTAATTTCAAATCATTCATCAGTTTGTAAGCTTCGTTTGAGTGTCCTATGCTGTCAAAACAGGCAGTTGCATCTGTCCCAGCCGCTTCCACAAGAACTTCCTCTCCTCCCGGGTGCTACAAAACATACATAAAATATGTCTAATGCAATATTAATACTTTGTTAAGTGTTGACCGCCAATTTAGATTATATACGTGGAGGAAAGGCGATGGCTTATGCCCATTCACCTAACTTACTTCAATCTCCCAAATTGTGCTTATGCAGGGACGTTAAAAATGTTGATACGCCTCTGGGTGTAATTGTACATGCTTTTAGGGAGACTATTAAAACATATGATGGGGCTAAGGTTTCCAATTTCGATATTAAGTATGGACAATGACATAAATTGAGATACTCTCGGTGTTACTTACCACTGTTATGAAATTTGTGACATCATATACATTTCCATGAATGCTTAACCATGCATCACACGGTTTTTTGTGTTTTGATACAGTTGCTGGAGAATAACAATGAATGGACATGGTTTTATTTATTTCTATCATCCGAGGTTATAAACAAAATATACTATAAAATTATGGAAGCTAAAATAAAATGTATTTTTTAGTCTAAAAAATGTATAATTTGACCATAAGTTAAAATTAAAAATAAAAACTCACATTAATTGCGAATTAATTAAATTATAAATTTTCCCAGAATTCAATGCAACTAATATGATTGTAGACACTATTTAATATGATGCCTTTGAATTGTTAAAGAAAAATACGTTCAGAATTCGCATGAAGCTATAGCTAATTTGAATACAATACATAAATTAGGATGTGACGATTATTTCTAGTAGGTACCTAAGCATACAACAATGTATTATACAGTTACCCACTGTTATACCTACTTCCTGGTATGTACATACACGTATATATATATAGTCTAAATACTCATAAAATATACATAATTAGTGTGCTATGCTTTAAAGGGAAACCAAATATTTACATTATAATAATTATAAAGTTAGTAGCAAAAAATTAAATGTATACAAAGGATATCTTGAGAACTATTTTTTTAATTGCAAATTTTTACGCCAACATAGTAAATAGGTATGCTGGTTAGATCTTACCATGTTAATGGTCATACTTTTAAGGTTTAACTAATTACTAAAACCAATTGAAATAAAAAATCAATGAATGTATTATCAAGTACATATTGTATTTATTTTATTTTATATACTAATGAAGGGAGAGTCATTTCCGCCCCCTCCGCCTGTAGCCGTTTGCGTCTGTTAAGTAATCGTTTATTTTCGCTGAATCCGACATGGTATCAGACTTTCTTTATCAAGTCAATTTGTTTTTTAATTCACCACTAAAGTTGTAAGCAGCATACAAAACAAAAATACATTTTTAACATTTTTGTTTTGTTAAAAAAACTAAACATTTAGTATTAATTCTGAGACTAGTTATAAATTCAACAAAGAAATAAGGCTAAACAATTTTATTTGAAATATATTTTAAAGGATTTTTCTGACGTACAATAAACACGCTGAAAAAGTTTACAATATTGGAGGCGGTTAAAATATTAACTAGTCATGTTAGAACAATTCGATGGTGCTCGGGAAAAACGTGCTAAGTCTAAAATTTAAAATGTTCAGTATTCATAATAGAAAATTCAAAAATGTGTACAAATAATGTCAAAATAAAAATTCACAAAGGTATGACAAGTGACAACTGATAAAACCGTTCACCGTTGTATAACTTAAAACATCTTACACAAAATCTTATAATTTTTCTGAACCTAGGTATGACGTAAACTTTTAGATTTGGCAAGTTTTTCTGAACACTATCGAATATTCTGAGACCAAAATCCGATTTAGTGAAAAAAAGCTCAACATAAATATATTTTGGTTTTTGTTTTAAATTCGTGTCTTCAATGTGAAGTAATAAAAAGTTATTTAATAGATTAAATAGTTTATTGAAAAGACATTGAAAAACATTTGAAAGTATTCCTAACTTATATATTTTATAGTATGATTGTTGACCAGTTGTTTAAATAAATGAAAAATAGGTACCTTATTATTACTAATGGCTACCTAATTCAATTTTGTATTTTGTAACCGATTACAAGACTTTAGTTAAAATGCATCGATTAAACAATTTCATTGTTAATTAAAAAATATTGATCAGCACACCCCTTCTCAAATCTTGTCATTGTGCACTGTACATCCCATTTTGAAAAATCAAAGTATCCTTTTCTACTTTATAACTGTGGACGCTTGTCTGAGATTGAAAGAGTGTAAAGGAAATGCCTTTGTCTTCAAAGAATTACTATTATTAATGATTATATTATGCTCTTGCCCTGAGCTTCTCAGTGCACTGTATGAACGTGTCTAATCTTTCAATTCTAACTCCTTATTGTTCTATCATTAATTGACAGCACAAATTAAATTAATGAATAATGTTACTAAGAGAAGGCTGGTCGTTGTACCCACCATTAAAAGGTTTAGTATGGGCAATTTTCATGAAAATATAATTTTTTAAAAACTTAAAGGTACTTTTAACACAGGACTGAGGAGTCATTATGGGTAGCTAAATTTTTATCGAATTATCATAACGTCTTTTTAAATGGTTTTCTCAATTTGTCTTTATAATTATTGATAATTTATCACACACACCTATTTATCTTTAGAGACTAGAAGTATACAATATGTAGTCATACAATGTTCATGACATACAAAAAATAATACCTATAGACTATACAACGTATTCCGTCGGATTATTTTAGGTATTATAATTAAATACGGTTTTTAGAAAGTAATTAAAAACATAAAAAAGTATATTTCAAACAATTAATAAAAATAGAGCTAAATTAATTTACAAAATGTACAACTTACACGTGTGCTTAAATACTATTTTATTGAAACTTTTACACCTGTCAATTAATTTTAATATAATCATGTGTTCAAAAATGAAAACATGACGACAGGTAAAATAAAAGTCAAAAACACCATCCTTCAATAAGGTATGTACTGTCACGCACTATTATGTGTAAAGTATGATAGTTTTTGTAAAACCAATATAAACTATGCGAGTATGCATGTCAAAAAAATTGTGTTCATTAAAAAAAAAAGATATTATGTCCACTATATAAAAAAAGTGAGATTTAATATGTCTCCTATAATAATATTTGTTAATAAATAATATTTCTATATAAATATTATTTTATTTACTAAATTATTACAACAAATTTAAAAACCATCGATTTGTCCCTATACATTCTATAATATATTATTATTGATGTCAATTTTATCATAAAGAACATTTTTTTTTTTTAATTGTGTTAAAGAAAACAATTTTCTGGTTTGATTTTGCCTTTGAATAACTACATTTAATATTTCTATTAAAAATGAAAACATATGAATTTTATTACCTTTTTAAATTGAAAATAATTAATTTAACATTCTTGAAAAATGTATAGTATTAAAAATAAAGACGAAAGTTTTCTAACTTGTTCACGATTTTAAACAATTTGTACTTTGTTATGTGTTGAAAATATACTATTTGTTTAAAATTTATATTGATAATAATCCCACGAAGATCCGTTGACAGCGTTTTATATTAGAGCTGAAACACAATAGAAGGTATATTAAGTAACAAGCTGTCCGGACCTGACGTTGCGCGGGATTTAGTTTGCCAGGGCTGAGTAAAATAATTACTTATAAGATACTCAGTACTCCAGGTTGTATAATGTAGAGCTTTAGCATACCTCGTCTCGGTTTTTTTTATCTACACACGTACATTACATTGTATTGATTATGTCCCCCCTTACTCAAGGGTCCCGGTTCCAGCTCCAGATTCAGTTCCAATGTTTAATAGCGTCCCCAGAATCGACCTGTTCCTTTAATCATCACCTACCATTCGCTTGAGTACCGTGGTTACCATGGTTACAAACAAAGTGTTTATTTTGGGTTAGCAACGAAAAATATTTCTTATTTAAAGTACAAAGTTCGTGTTTGAGGTCATCCTTAGGGGTGGAATTTTCGAAAACTACTATGCCAGTTCACAGGAGTTCACAGGAGTGTACTCAACAACTTCCCAAAGTTTCATGGCGATCGGATGAATGTTGTACTAATGTATAAAGGACAAACAAACAAACATTCATTTTTATATAAATAGATACAGATAAATTGTATAAATTGAAATAATACTTTTAAATACATTTTACCAAATTGAATGCAACATAAAAATAGTAAACAATTGAAATGTGTCAATAGACATTGATCGTTTAATGGATTTAATTAGATATAATTATCTCAATACTGAATATGACTATTTACAATTGACAAAACAGATAAGTTTATTATTTTTACTTAGATGACATGCTGAGCATTGGAATATAATACAGTAATACTTTAATTTTTATAATTATCAATTTTAATAATAATAAAAAAAAATAATACAAGTTAACAAAAAGGAAATGTATAAAACATTATTTCACTTACAATTAGACTAACTATAAACACCTATAAAATGAATGATAATAATACAAATGCACAGTTTTTAACAAGTGAAACACTATAATATTAAGTGTTACATATTTGATAGAATAAACATTGTAAAAAATTAACTTAATAATGGGTTTGCCGATAATTATTGCAATAATACACACATTCCATTGATTTATAAATTTAAAATAAGCAGTTTATCGATTTGAGGAAATACTGAAATGTTTAATACAAGTAATAAATATGACTAACATTAAGTTACATTGGTTTTGTTTCATTATTCGTACAAAACAATGTATTACTAATGATTTAAGTTACTTTTTGGCTCTAACAATACTTATTACTTTGATATATAAAATTATTATAATAATACCAATTTTTATTATTACAAGTTAAGTGAGCATATAGTGCACGAGGAATGCTGACTGCATGTAGAATTATGATGGACGGGCGCTACCGGACTATCGTTTGGATAACGCTGCGGTCCAAAAAATTCAGAAGTTGTCATCATGGATGAGAACCAACCATGGTTTACTGTTGGTTGTCTGTTAAATACTGTAGGCATGTGTGAAGTCTGTGACGGAAAATAGGAGCTGCCGGTGTTTCTGGTAATGTCTGCGGCTAGAGGCGAGCAGCGTTGGCGTGCATTCACAGCACGTGATTTCGATCTCGCCCCGCCAACGGCAGCTCCCGACTCTACTCACATGACCTAAAAAAAAAAAAATGTATTAATATTTTACAATTATTTGTGAGTAAGAATAAATAATTTCACAAAAAAGTACTTTTTTTAATTAATTAAATTTTTTATTAGCGAAAATATATATTGTGTTTTAGTAATATTTTGTTTGATAAACGTTTATTGAAAAAGTTTAAATAGAAACTTATAATTTTCAAAGGTAAAAAATATTGAAAAAAATGGTTGTAGCATACTTTTTTTTATATATTATATAATACTAATTATTTTTTTAAAATATTATAATCAAAGTTAAGTTGTCATTTACATTTCACATCATTGTATATGATAGAATAAAATACAAAACATACCAAACAAAAACGATTAGGTTAGAAAAAATGTCAAATAAGAGTTTTTAATCCAGATATCATAATAAACCAAAGTTTAGGTGACAAACATATCAGTTTGTAAGAGGGTTTTGCATGAAATATTGTAGAATAATTATTTTGTTTTCATCATTATTTTATAAAAAAAAAATTAGTTTTAGTCATTGACAATAAAAAAAATGGAAATTAGTTAACTATTGACATATTTTTTTATAGACTCGACAGTTAAAGCTTAAATATGAAATTGCCTAGGACCTATTTGAATTCACTTAGACCGTAGTAACGATGTTATTTTTAAAATGAAACATATATAAATATGATTTTTGGCAAAACTTGATCTGACATAACTTACTTGCAACACCATTGTGCCTTCGTACGTGTTATTAGGATTTAGAGTTATTGGAGTTATAACAATTCCGGCTTCAACACACACCATGTTTGGGTATTCATCTTCACCAAAATCACTCATTGTGTTTGAGGTGACATCCCATGGATTCCAAACAACTAAAGTTATATATATATCTTAAATGATTGTGGTTACAAATAAAAAAAACAAAACCCTGTAAGACCAACCTGTATCAGGCATATTGTATTTGACCATTTTCATTTTTCTACCGGAAACCACGTTGGAAATAATGTGCTCTTGTTGTGTGGTTTGGTAGATTCTGTCGGTCCAATGGTTAACAGTAACCATTTCTCTAGGTTCTTGATAAATAGCGTTTTCTTTGGTCTTGAATTAAATTAATTTTTAATTTTTGTTAATACATAAGTAACGTAAAAAAATTAATTTATTCTAGTTATATAGTAGTTCATACTTTATCCACGAACATGCACCCTTGAAGACCGGATATAGAGCATTTTCTAACGTCCGGTACTTTAAGATACGTGTGAAATAGCATGTTGAATTGAAATGGTTCTGAAGAAGAATTATACAAATTAAAACTGACTTGTAATTCTTTCTCCCTTAATATGATCCGCAGCACCAATTTGAAACTAAAAAATACAAATATATTTTTTTTTTTTAAGATTATTAGTGTTAAACCAATAAATGTTATGAACAAATTACCAATAATTCCATATCTGCTTAGTAACTGGAGAATCCACTAACGAAAACATAGCTTCGATGTCACCATTTTCTAATGGTTCCGGGTGTTTTTCGACTTCCCACCTACAAGTCCTAGCAAAACCGTGTTGTGGTCCATATGCCCAAGGTCCAAAATGAGCTATATATATATTGGCATACAAGAAGAAATTATAAATTATAGTTATGTAATTTTGATTAATAGACTTATTTTAATTGTATTATATTAAAAATACTTACGAAAAACTATTGGAATGCCGCCTCTAATAGATTTTTGCCCATCAAATACTGCCAATTTGCTGTAAACATCAACAAATGATTATAGTTAATGCACATTTAATTCAATTATAAATAATTTTGGTGTTTAAACAAATATTATAATGCGCATCAAATTATTAAAAGCACACCAATTCTGAGCAGTTTTACTTTGTAAAGTTTACCAAAATCAAAAAAATGTCAACATTATCGTCGTAAATATATTTATTTACTCTAAAACTATTGCTTATAATATTAAACATTTGTTCCGACTAGGCATAACAATGAAATACATAGAACATAAGATGTACTTAGATAGTAGGGAACAAATGCTATACTACTTGCTAGTTCACGTAGTAAAAGTAACCCTTCTCAGTTCAGTGTCTAGTTATTTTAATTGATCGTTTAAATTGTTATTACGTTTATTTTACATCTCGATACCTAATTACAGAAGCCAAGAAAAAATATAAAATAGTAATCACATCATAAATCTAAAAGTATCTTTTAGTAATTGATTTTGGACGAAATTACGAAGTATATTTTAATACATTTTTAACAGAAAGTCCGGCATTTTAAAAACAACAATTTTCCAATGACTATTTTTAAAAAGGCTCACTCTTACGTTTGTTAAAAAATATTACTTATTTCATATATTAACTGTGTCGTACGGTTTTTTCTATAGTGAATTCTTAAGAGAAATGAATTGAAGAAACAAATTGTACTTGGTTATTTTGAATGCTAATTTTAAGATAATTATGTAAATACAATAAATGCTTTATTATTATAAAAAGCAAGGGAAATATTTGAATTTTTATTATACAACCTATTACTGCACGTAATTGCGCTATAAATATAATAATTCGTTACAGAAATTCCGGAAATCAATATCAAATCGCTGGTAATTACGTAATACGTGATACAATAAACCACAACAAATTATTATGTTTCTACTTAGTACTTATATAATAAGGTTGAAGAATATTCATGTACATTGTCAAATTTTAAAAAGTAAACCATCATAATTGTTAGGATTCGTAGAAACTAAAATGTTTATAGCTTTGATGCGGAGCCGGGAATGGTGTAGTTTTTACAATAATGAAAAAGTACTACAAAATTGTACATAATTTCATCTTAAAACTACAGCATTATTGCTTGAAAAAATAGTAGAATGACTTCGAAACTTGAATAGGGAATTACTTAGATGCTTCAGATATACAATAGAAAAATATAACACTAACCCTTTCAGCCACAAGGCGTTGAAACTTTTCCTTGATTTTACTTTTTTAGGGATAGTCTTAGGACTTATAGCACCAACAACTAATAAGTATTTTTTTGTAACGAAGAAACCTCAATAAATCAAATAACACGATTATAAACATACATTTCACTGCCCAAAAAAATATTTTTGCTTAAAATAATAGCTTTTATTTTTTTAACTTATTCAGTTTTGCATCGAACCGATTTTTAAAAGTGATTGTATCGGTTTCTTCAGTTATAATAATTCCCATTCTTATTGCGTGCTGGCGATTTTTTATTATAGTCAACATAATAGTTTTAATTAATTACACGGTGTTTTACGAAAAGCTAACCAAATACAAATCGCTCTGTATTGAGTGATATATATTTAGAATATTATACGCAATGGGCTTATTGATATTTTAGAAATAAGCGTAAGTATAAATAGCATAAGCATAATCGTAATTCAACGTTTAAGGGCTTTAAATTGTATGTATTATTATATATTATTACGAGGGAAAGCAATTTCGTGCGGATCTAGTTTCATCGTGTCGGGGAAAGAAGGGACGGCAGAGGTTGGTCGAAAACTCCCGGTTGTGCATGCGAGGTTTTTTTTGCATCTGTCCTCGAACCTTAAGGGTGTCGGTCAAAAGAAGAGTTAACCCTGCATACACCCTTGCCCGCTATCCCCGAGCATCCTTTTCATTTCCTCGGCGTGTGCCTTGACAAATGAGCGTTCGAGACAAAAACCGTCGAACGACGGTGCCGGTATTCTCCACCCTTACTACCGCCGCGCATCCATCATACTCTTGCGCTAGTGCCTGCCTTTTCTTCATACTGCACAACACACATCCACCACCCTCTCTTGGCCGGGTATCGTGCCCGTTTTAATCCATAGAGGACTTTTATCACTAATTACAATCGTGGCCGCCAACGACGGTGCATTGTTGCTATTTGGACACACCGAGCAAAAAACACATACCGTACCCAAGGGGCGGTTGCGGCAACCCAAAACTACTACTAAGCACCAGTTCCGCACACACGACAATAATAATAATATATAATATAATATCCCGCGCGATTTCGAAAACCATAATAACAATTTCGTACAAACACATATTACTATAGTATACAACTTATGATATATGGTTATGCGTCGCGAGCTAATGGGTTTACTTAGAGATAACGCTGTACTGGTCGACCGAACATCGAACTAACTTACTTTGACATATCTTTTTGAAGAAACACCCGCATTTACACTGCTCACTAATTACTATAACTAAACACCAAATTATAATATTATACAATAGTATTATTTTTTGGATGACTCTACTGGATCAATACCGATAATGCGACTAATGTTACATCATAATGTTGATGGTTGTATCAGAGGCTCTAAATTCAATATACATTTTTTTTAAAGTCAAACAATTTTTGAAGTTGGCGAACAGCGGGCAAATCACTATAAGAAAGTTGTTCACTAGATTACCAATGATTTCTAAAAATTACTTAAGACTATCAGAGTTCTTGGAAGATAACTTTCAGAGATGTTCAAACAAGTGTACACTAATTACCAGGACTGGTTTACCATTTTTATGCGAGTATTTAAATTTTGATAACAATGGAGTGAACAAAAATATTACTAATTATACTATAATTACCAACCAATTATTGGTATTGCACACGAAAAGTTATCTGTATAGTCAAAGGCATATGAATTGGACCACCCTACTGTAGTAGTTGAACTTGTTTAAAGACTTAACTTATACAACATTTAAAAAAAATTACATTTGTAAATTACAAATTACTTAAGGTGAACAAAAGCCAAAGACTTAACCTTAAAACCTTAACCTTAACCTTAAATGGTTAAGTACAGTGTACTTTTACTACTTGGCTCTAGGCTCCGTAATTGTTACTTACGACGAGTTTCTTCAAAACTATATAGACAGAAATAAAAAAACTATTAGTTCATTTTACTGCAACTAGTGAAAAGTAGAGTAGTGATGTAGTTCGCTTTATAAAAAAAAAATGAATTAATAATTAATATAAAAACGACCTAGAGCTGTTGCGTTGTGATTGATTAGTTTTCGAGAAGTGCACCGTAGTAAAACTCGTCATAAATCATAATATTAGTAATATGGTTATTGTAGACTAGTATTACATAACAGTAGAAAAGCTTAATTTCCGAAAATTAATATTTGCCGTAACAGTATGTGCAGAGTACAAATCGTAATATAATTTCTGGCCTAACACGTCAAGACAAACACAATTACTTAAGTTATTCTACATAAGAGACGATTACATCATACGGCATTTCATATGTCTTTGTATAAAAAATAGAAATAGATAAAGTTGTGACCAGGTACTCGTGTAATGCATATTACAATCAAAATATATAGCCAGCTTTATAAAAAAAAAGTATATGTGTTTACTTCCTAACTACATCACTATTAAGTTATAATTAGTGAATATTGTCATTTGTTTTTTACAATTCAGTTAAAATATTTGCAATTGAAATATGTTACATTTACATGTCAATAGTCTATTAAGGTCAAAACGCAATTGAATCCATAGTAATAATAACAACAAAACACTGATTTTTGTAATTGGATAATTTGGTATTAAGCGGTTTTAACTACGTGCAGCTACTGTATTAGTCAGTTGGTGAATATTTTAATGAAAAATATACATTTTTTTTTTAAATGGAAAAGCTACATTGAAATTAACAACTAAATATCGATCATTTCAGTTGCTCCTATCGTGTAAGTTATTTATTGAGTTTATGAACTGTTGGTTTCTTGGGCTTTAACACGAAATACTGAGAACAATACTGTATAATTATAATAGTTATAAGCCAAAAATATAATTATACAAATATTTAGTTGCAAAAGCGCATAGTACATAGTCTTACAAACGCATATTTTTACTAGTCATCTTTGTCATAGTTG
This sequence comes from Adelges cooleyi, assembly GCF_023614345.1. NCBI lineage: Eukaryota > Metazoa > Arthropoda > Insecta > Hemiptera > Adelgidae > Adelges > Adelges cooleyi. The sequence goes on from NW_026095751.1 coordinate 5,891,909, forward strand.
TGAGGTACAAAAACCTCATACCACATTCCCAATATGACCTTGCTAGTGAGGTTTAATGTAATAACCTATTACACAACTTAAAAATTATAATTTGACCTGCGTTCCTATGAAAAGGACAAAGATATTTATTTTTAAAATGAAGATATTGGATTCTGAATGTTGACTAAAAAATAATAATAGTTAACATTTTTTTTTGTATTATACTTTAAAATAAGAATAAATAAGGTACGTGACTCAGATCAAAAATATACTTCAATATTTTAGTTAAAGACTATAAACTAAAACAGTAAATTACAATACTATGCAATTTTTATCATCTATAAACATTTTTATGAATAAAATCTTTGTCACGCAGCTATTATTTGTAAACATTTTCTGTTAGATTTTCACCTCTTTTTTTGGTTTTTAAGCGTTTTTATGGAGAACCCAGTTTGAAATTCACATATTTTATACAAATTATCTCAGCTTTCTAAAAAAATATTAGAAAAATTCTCAAATTTTGGGCAACACGAAAACAATTTTTTAGATTGTAAACTCAATTTTAATGACTTTCTGTTACTAATGGTGAGATTATTTAACAAAAGAAACTGAATTAAAATTTTTTTTTTTTTGAAAGCTGAAGATAGTATAAAAACAAAAAAACAAAATTCAAAACAATTTGAGAACATTCTTTTCTTCGTAACCGATATGCAGGTTAAGTTTCAAAAAGTTCCATGGAGGAAGGGGGGTGGCTTCAAACGTTCGTTCATATTTGCCGTTTTGACCTATGTACATTCGCATACATACAATTATGCGATGATGACCTATCATAAACTCTTTATTATATAGGTGGACCGTTCTTTTTAATTGGAATTTAAATACTATTCGTAACTCGTATTCTATTTCAAGGGCCTTTATATTCTACTATAAGGCTAAGCAGACGACTAAACACTTGAAAGTGTTTTCAACGTTTTACAAATGATCAGGACGACTTATGAACTTTCGGTAAAAGCGAAGGGGGTAAAACATAGTTAACGACGTTGGAATTTATTCAGTCGATAGAGTTCTGGGTTCCGGTTTAGTTATGCGGGAGTATTACTGTAAATTGACGATGCGGAGGAGAGAGCGAACACCCTAACTAAGTTTAACCCCCACCCCTTCCCCCAAAATATTTTTTTTATACCGGACTTGCACTGGTGGCACAACAGAACACCACACAGAGACATAGTGCGAGGAACTCGGTGGTGTGAGACCGTGTAATTAACGAGTGGTGATCTTGGCGAAGGCGGTGGTGGTGGTGGTGGTGTTGCCGGCCATTAATATACGACCGGCGCACCGAACGACATTAACAGCCGCCTTAGTGATTACAAAACGGATACAAGCAAAAACCTCTAGGCCGCGCCATTATCCCTGCCAACGCTATTAACCGATGCTGACATTGAGAGGACGTGGTGGACGAAGGGGTTGGTGGGGTGGAGGATCCATTGTGGGAAAAGAGAGGCGACACCGCCGTACTATATACGCAACACTCTCAGCTATAGGCTCCCTCAGCCATATCACTCTCAGCGATGAATTGTGGGTGTAACAAGCGTAAAGTTATGCAGTGGCTTTGGCATACCGGTCGAAGGGAATTAAGGCAAGGGTTAACGTTGAGTATTCGACCAGACGTGTAAAATATATTTCCGTATAGAGGTAGATAACATAATGTAATTATTTTACATTTTAATGTTCGTACCGCTTTAGCAAAATGTAAAACTAACCGCATTGCTTATCCATCAGCAGTCTCTAAACAATACATTTGATTATTTTGCGTTATCGTTTCAATAAAACATTAAGAGGACAATACGAGTACATCCCTATTTATTAAAGGGTTCGGTATAGGCTAAATTTCGCAAAATTTGATTTGTTTGGTTCATGCTAGTTTTAAAACATAAAAATGTATTATCAAATTCATAGTAAAATAAATATCTCCGAGGACGTCGGTAGATTTATGGTAAATCGAGAGGTAATTTTTTTTAACAAAAAAATACTTGAAAAATTTTTTTTTATAGCTGTAACAAAAAAATTAAATGTAATAAAAAAAAAATTAAAATTTTAAATTTAAGTTGTGTTTCAATAAAAAAAAATATATAAACTAAATTAATAATGAGGTTAATACTGATTTATAGAAATAACTAGACGTGATAGAGAAATTTCCAGTTAAAAAATACAATAATTTTGGTTCTTGTTTCGAAATGAATGGTCAAATTTTGGTTTACGGTGTAGGACGCATTTATTCGACACAAATGCAGCCATAAAATGAACTCTCGAAGATTACATTATCATTGTCGAATATCACGACTGAATTATTAAATAGTCTTTCATTGAATTTGGCTTTGCGGACAAATTCTTATAAGCATAACGAATAATAATTATACTACTCTAATGGTTAATTTGCATTCAATAGTATAATAATCTATAATATGGCGTTTTATGGCACACAACCGGATGAACGTAGTAAATAAGACATGTTATGATAGAGATAAACAAAGTGCCTCACATAATACCTTAGGTAAATATGATAAATAATTGAATTACATACACGTGTAGAAGTTATACATATTAGAGTTTTAACGCACATAGTAAATGTTGATGATCGAACGTAACTTCAGTTTTACCGGAGCGCAAAATAGCGCATTACGTAGGGTGCATTTTACACGGGTCCATAGCTCATAAAAAAAACCTTAATGAAGGTATTGCGAGTAAAATGGGAAGGGCACAATTACATTACTTTACACGTCTATCTCGCCTATGTCGTATAATTAAATTATCGCAATTAAACGACGAACCAGGTCAATTAAACAAAGTCAAAGCCTGAATTTAATTTCGTCCTGATAATGCTAACCGACCTTATTCCGTTCAGTTTCAGTGCCGCCGCGTTATAATTTAAACGCGAGTCGAGACTGGTAATTTCAGGCTTCTAGACATCAAAGGGCTACAGACCAGACGAAATTATCGACTCGGCAAAACATTTACAAGTGCCACTTGACCTCACCGGGCGTACCTCGCGTTTTTACAGAGAATTTTTTTCCCTATTTTATAATACTTTTGCAGCAGACAAAATTGTCTGGGTTTTTATAATTCGTCATTTAGGCATTGAATGATTGTATAGTTTAATTCGATTGTTTAAGTACTTATCGATGCATAAATAATTTCGCAACTAAACTACAAGTGGTACTAAAATGCCATAAAAATAAAACATTTTATTAATACTAACAAAATGTAGGAAATAAACGATGACATTTTTTGATTGACACTAAATAACAAATATAAATAACCTTATATCAAACAAAATAATGAACAGAAAAATATTAAAACAACTTAACGTTTTGTTTTGGTTTTTAACTATAAAAAAAATAGCTTTGTAAATGTTGAAAACACATAATTAAGTAAAGTTGAGAAGTTTATAGTTTAGTTTTTTGTTTATAGTAATTTATTAATAAATTAAGTACTAAATATTAGTTTTGTGGCATGTAATCTATTTTCACCAGTTTTGTTTATTTTTGTAAATAATAATGGCATTTTTCAATACACATTTTGCGAATATTTATGCTACCAAAATTATACTTGTAGTACGTACAATTTTTAAACACAAAAAAAATTGAGATTGATTTTCTGTGACTGTGTTAGTATTTTCTTATAACATATCTTAAATATACTTTATTAGCCGTAACTATAAATTTAAAATCTGATAAAACCACTACCGTTATTCTGTAAGTAAAATGTTATTTTTTAGCTATCAAACAAAAATATGCATAGCAAATACATGAACATTGTTTTTACAAAAACAGTAAAATCTAATAAAAGTTTTTATTCTTTAATAATACTATTTTAGAAGTAATGTCTGACTCTTTACCACGATTTGATATAACTTACAACCCAAGTGCGGAATTAGCCAACTGTTAAGTCCATTTACAGATATGTACAACAAATTTACAAATAATTATTAAGGATACAAATAATAAAATATGTTTTTAAAGTAAAGTTTCGATGTGCATTTAAAGAGGCTAAATTATTTTAAACACATAAACCTAATGTTATAACATTAAAAATTTTTCATTGGAAACTGAAACTAAAATTGTATTATGAGTCATAATATAAGAAGGAACTACTAATACGTACTTCAACAAAATAATTTAGTCATAATAATATAAATCATACAAATATTACTTATAATAAAACTTAAAATAGTTTACAAACTAAAAGTTTTGGAAAAATATTGTCTATCAGTTTTAAGGAAGTATAAGTTAATGTAAGTAGTTATTAATTAAATTAAAAAATAGCTAGCGCCTCACGAAAACGGGGTGATTTGCATCAGTTCAGATTTTGCTTTATTACACAGCAGCATCAAAGCTTGTCTCCTAGTATCTCTGAAGGATAAAGGGTGGAGTTATAATCTGATTAACGAGGCTTATGGGTTGATCCGGGCTTGGGCTATCAGTCAAAAGATGTTGGACGACAATGACTTGGCCAGAGCGAGAGGGTTCTTACGCAGGATAAATGCTTCATCAGTCATTACCAGGCAGCCACACCCTAAGGGGGTTAAAAAAACAACAGAACCCTTTATCTGACAGCTGCACAAATTTAATTTAAAATTGTCTTAAAAAACTCTCAACATATTATTGTTTTAGTTATTGGTAACCAAAGTTTATGATTTAAATCCTATACGATTTTTGATTTAATGACCTATTTAGATCGATTTTGTCAATATTGACATGGGAAATTTACTTAAGAGGGCGTCGCACTGCCCATTTTTAAGGAGTAAAGTATAGGCAATTTTCTACAAAATCTCAATTTAAAGGTTAAACTGTGATGTGTAATTATTAGTTCGATAACTAAGACTCTATTTTGGTAGTTAATTTTTTTTTGGACTATCAAAGCATCCTTGAAATCGATTTAAAAATGTTTTTTTTATCTCTATATGTTTAAGCAGACTGAAAATAACTCGCTTAATTTTGGTTTTAGAGTGACACCCATTATAAAATTAAAAGAAAACAATATTCCGGAGGGCAAGACGGTGCGTTTTTTCATTATTCCAAGTTTAACGCTCAATACACAGTTTAGAAATATCGACTATTTTAACATTTTTAAATGACTGTAACTTTTCAAAAAATGATTTTTTTTTTAAAAACGCACCGTCTTGCCCTCCGGAATATTGTTCTCTATTAATTTTATAATGGGCGCTTTTACTTTAAAACCAAAATTAAGCGAGTTATTTTCAGTCTGCTTAAACATGTTTTTATCATCTGAAAATCACCGATACGACGCCCTCTTTATACAATTGTTCTATAAATATAGATGTTTTTCTCTTTGATTTAAATTTTAAATGAAACCTGTAGCTACAGTGTATGCTTTCCAGAGAACTATATTAATCAAGATACCCCTTATTAACCCTTACACATTATTTACTCTAATATTTAAGAAACATAGGACAAGAAATACTTAACTTACAACGTTTGTAGTTACATTCGATTGAAACAACTATAACTATATAGTTTTAACTTTTATAAAATAAAACGAATTAACATTTTAAAATGTATTTGTTAGTTGATAGAGATTCATAATTATTTTTTTAGAATAATATTAGGCCTAATGTCCCTATTCCTCCTATTTACTCTGGAACCACCATCACGCTTATCAAAACTTGTCCTACTGTGATGACTAGGTTTAAATTCGTTAAAACTATGGCGTCAGAGTTTAGGGGCTAGGTTCGCGGGAATGCACATAATTACAATGACATCTTTTGCGCAAAGAGATACACGTTATTTAGTTAACCATACTTAATAGAATCACATAACTATGCTCATTTGGGCTGTACCACTAACAAACGATAACTCTTATATTAGCTGACTTTTCGGTGGTATTTTGGTATTACCAATTTTTGCTCTTTTGGACTTTGATTCGGGTAAAATATGTCTTTTTTTAATACGCTATGTGTTTTAAATAATGTTAAGTGTTTCCAGAATAAGTAGTCACTTTGAATGGTTGACTAAATGTCTGCACTAGTTTAAAATGAAAACTCTTTGTACATGTTTTATTACTGTTATTTACAAGAAAAAAAAGGTTAGTTTTATTTATGGTAGGCGACGTTACAAATGTAATGGACAAATTTCACGGTCTATATAGTTAGGCTTTTGACTCATTTTATTGCTTTACCGAGGGTCAGAAAGGAACACGCTCGGCCTTGAATATAAAATATCTTGTTCAATTTAGTCAGTAAATACTGAATAGAGTAGTTTTAAAAGATATATACTAATATGTTATAATGATTGTAGTTTTAAAATATAATCATTTCGAATTTACATAGCATTTTAGTTTTATAAAACTAGAATTCATTTTTAGAGTCTAAACATTTAATTTATAATACATATATTTTGATTTTGTGAATATATCATTTCGTTGGCTTACAAGTGAAATACATGAAGTCAAGATTTTGTAGTTTTAATTTTTCTAGTAGTCTAAAATGTTGTAATCTTTAGATTGATGAAACCCGTTAAGTCATATCTTAGTTATTGTCTTAATGTATATCCTTGTAAGCTAAATGTGGTAATCTTTAGACTGAAGAAACTCGTAAAGTCATATCTTGATTATTGACTTAATGTATTTCACTTGTAAGCCAACGATTTGTATACAACTATATGTATTAAAAAACACAAATTGGTATTTATGATTCACATATAAACCATACAATAATAACAAAAGTACCTTAATACAAATCGTTTACAAAAATTTGTTTTATGGCGGATACCTCATAAAAATGACTAAAGGGCCGGTTGTTAAAAAAAGGATAAATTTTATAATTCGTGTTACGTCAAAATGGTGTACGGTCAATTTGGGATACACGAAATAAGGGTACTACAAAATAATGTTACATAATATATTATATGACATTTTTGTCAGTTTTTTTTTTGATACAAACAAGTGTTTACACGTTTTAGTTTTAGAAAACGAAATATTTTTTACAGTAGGAAAATGAAGTAGAGAAACGTCTACAATAATTGTTTTGGCTAGACTTAAAATTTCAAATTTTATCTTAGAAAAACTTAGAGGTGTAGACAGAATGGAAAATGGGTAATATTATAAAATACATGGCCTTATTTGATGTTAATAGAAAAATAGTGACAGAGAGTAAAGAGATATAAAGAGAAAAAATTAGACTGTTCGACCCTTATTTAAATTGGACAAGGCGAACGAGAAAAAGGAGAAGGTGAAAAACAAGAGTTTTTGATTCGCGTTGAAAAGCTATTAAATATATTTCACATGTTTCATTATTTAGACAAAAGGACAAAGGTTAGACATAATTACGTGACATTTCTACAATAGTTAGCCATCGATCGAAGTGAAAACACAATGTTCTATGTAATATTTTTCTATATAAGTGACAATGAATTAAGTAGGCGTCAAACTTAAATTCCCGTGGAATATCAGGTTCGATTAACGCGGTTTGCGAAATAATCGATAAATTCACCCCCACCTGGTCATAAACTTTAATGTATTAAGGAGGGATGACCGTTATGCATTAAAATATTCTAGAAGAAAATATCCAAATTTTATATTTTTACAATAGGTGCATTACTAAGTGTAAAAAAAAATGTCCATACATTATTTATAAGGAAAACCTGCGCGTTTGTAAAACTAAAACCAGTTCGACGGAATACATAATGATATAAGTTACCTTGATATATATTTTAAAATTAATAGGCAATTAAATAGTATTTTAACAAGTTCACATAATATACTAACGATTATTATATTCAAAATTTACGTTTTTAAATCAAATTAGGGTTAAAGTATGTATCAGGAAGTATTGTAAATACATTTTACATGGTATATACAAGTGTAAAATACCTGTATATAATATATATGGATAACATAAATGCCATTCATAAAAATGTAAATTTTTTTTTTTACTAAAATCAATTTTAAAATTTTTGACTCGTCCAAAAAACAAAAATTTTAGTACTGTCTTACAAGTTGCACGGAACTCTAAAATATAGTTTAACTAATTCTTATTATCAAGTACACAAAACTTTTTTTATAGGGATATAGATAATTGCTAAGACCCACTATATATTTCTGAAGGTTAAAAATGTATAACTATTTTTTTATGATAGTTATGTAAATAAATATTAGTTACGTTGATTTTTTTTTCTTTTGGGAATATATAATATGAACAAGTTTGAGAGGTGGCCGGGCCATATACTCTTATTATTACAAATGATATTGCTTTTCCTTCACAATTCTATTAATTTTCATAATATTACTCTTCAATTGTACTTAAAATATGTAAATATATATTTTAGGTACACGTTTTATTTCACTAATAATTTAAAAAACGTCTTGAATTTAAGAAGAAAAATAGGCTATAATGCTGTAGTAAATGCATGTACCTCAAATTGCGCTATTTTCTGCAAAAAAACTTTTGAACGTTGAAAAATAAGTAAGAACACCTTTTTTAAACCATTTCAATACAATTTGTAAATAACAAAAAATTAGAATCGCGGTAACATTTTAAAATCTATAAACTTATAACTATTTTTAGGTTGATGACTAGATGATGAGTTTAGTTAAATTTGTAAATTTGACAAAAAAGTAGGTATAATAATTATTACACTACAATTTTAATTTTTTAATTCACCCTATACTAGGTAAATGTAAAATGCATTTACTTTTCTATGATCTTTACTACAATATCTATTAAACATTTTTTTTAAATTAATATTTTACGCGTGCAATAATTTGTAAAATAAATTCTCTCGCAATAAGCAGTACGACCAAAAATCTCGTTTAAATACACATAATGTTATATTAATTAAATCAATTATGTAACGAAATAATACGTTTATTGCTTAGATGTGGTATCGTCTGTCATTAAAATCAAAGATGACGAAAATTATTCAGATATGTAACATCTGTGTTTATTTTATTTTAAATTTAAAACTAATTTGGAAAAAATAGTTTTTTTAATAAGCGGCTACATTAAAAAATCCATAAACTACAATAAAGGTAAGTAGGGTTGTACCTAAGGGATGCTCAACCATGTATTATTTAAAAAGTAAAAACTTAATTAAAAATAACATTTGATGACAATAAAAATCCGACCATTATTTCGTTTTATAATAATTTACTTAAATTGTAAATTAATATAGGTATCGTGTTGTCTGTAAATAGTAGGTATAGTAGTATAGTACCTATGTCATAGATTATCCTTAAGGCCTGAAAGCGAAAATTAAAATAGATATCATAATCTCTCAACGGGATTATAAGGAATTTAATATATTTTTTATTTTCACGAAAATTAAATAGACTTTGTTAGTTTAAAAATTCTACTAGATACAGGTTCAGAGATAATGTATTGACGAAGGACACAGAGTGATTTAGCAAGCTTGAATGAAAGCAGTTTTACGTAAATCTGTTATTATTTTTTAATAATAATTTACCTGACGAATAACTGCTCTTGATTGTTGACTCTCCATGAGACCACAGTAGCACCTGCGAAAAAAAAAGAAAGTGAATGACCTTAATAATATAAACTATTACATTATTAATGTAATAAGTAATGTAACGACTACTCAAGGACGCGTCGATCACAATCACAAGTAGTCACAGCAATATTAAATTTACGATATGTAATGAGTAATAAAATTACCATGTAAATTAATGGTGCAAGTTGTGTTATTTCCTCTGTCTAAGACGACGACACTGGACGCAGGAGCAGCCATCTCACAACTGGCAGCCGGTCAACACACAAATGACACTACTTTGGGCTGCGTGTGATAATAAAATCCAGGCCGCCGCCAAATACCCGGAGACTTGTTATCAATTATCACCGCCGCTTTATGCTCCACCTTCTTCCCCAAACGACCTTACTGGCGAACAGTGTGACCACAACAGCACGTTGTATCGGTCAGATTTTCGACTTTTCACGAACAAAAGACATGGTAAACAATTAAAATGGACGCCGAAATTAGTTTTTTTATTGTGTAGCGTCGCAATTTACATTATTTTGTCGCAAAACGCATTTGTTAATTTCAATGGAATATTCTCGTATCGTGAAACGAAATCATCAACTGTATTCGACTCGAACAATTCCATGGATCACATTGTAAACAGTAGAAGAGTGGTGGAAAAAAGTCAAAACAAAATATAAACAAGAAGTAGGAGTATTGGAGATAAGACGGGTTTCGTGTAATCTCGTTAAGCAAATTGGATTCTGTGTGCCTCGTTATTAGGTATCATACTTCATAGTTTCATACGGTTTGTTTCGTTGTTCGTGTGTACTTGTTGTTCATTAGGGTACATTCGAAGGATTTTTGGAACGTTGTTTCAATGTTCGGCCAATTGTCTCGGTAGTGGTAGTTTCAGTAGGCGAAATCTCGTGCGTGTTTCGAGGTCAATAACATTACTTTCAAGAAAAACGCAAATTTTTGTGCGTTAACATTGACTTTTGAGTATTTGAAAACTGAAAATCATAACATGATGAAGTTCAGCAGTAAAAATTCTGTAACCACATCTATCAAATGCACTGTTCGTTTGTTGGAAGACACCCAATTGTTAGATTTGGAATTTCAGGTATGACCATTAACTAAATTGTTAAAACTTATTTTATGGCATATTGTTTAGTTTTATCTGGTTAAGTCCTTCAGTACTATTTTAACAATAACACTGATAAAATGCAGAAGGAATTTTAGTCCAATTGTTTTATTTTAGTTTGGGTGTTTCAGATGTTTTATCTTTTTTGACAAATTTTCCTGTTGACATAATCTGTTTTACCTGAAATAACTTTTATACTGATCACAGTTAGGATATTTATCTAAAACAATTTAGAGAAGCTACACACTTCTTAATTAAATATAATTAAAAACTAGACCTATACACGTTGACACTGTATTTGTGTTTAATGGCTAACCAACAGAGGGAATGTGTTGTCATTTTCTTAAATATCTTTAAAATAACACATGCATGATGTACATGTTTAGTCAATTAGTTCAAGTTTATGTAATATATATATTTCTTTCATATTTTAAATTATTATAGTTGTCTTCTGTCATATTTAATTTGAGTAGGAAAAACTAATGTACAAACATTTTAATTATAGGACCAGCTAATTGTTCTACTATAATCAGTAAACATCATAACAAATTAAAGTACATTAATTATTGTCTTAAAGTAAATAATATTTTTATTTAATAAAATTAGTTAGGTAGCTAGTTCTTACACTTAAAATTACAGTTGTGTGGTATCCTCTTTTAATGTGATCTTCTAGAAATGAATTAAATTGTTGCTCATGGAATAATTTCCGTCCCAATACTAGTATAATAAAATATTATTTAAGATAAAAATTAATAGTTTTTTACCAAACAACTAATTTAACTTGCGATTTGAGCTTGGAAATTAATAAAAATGGAGAAAAATATGCAGATTAAGTAAATGGCTATAAAAGAAAAATAATAGGAATTGCTACATATTTATTTTTATACTTGAAATCATTTAATCAAGCTTATAATAGTTATTAATTAGTTCATTCATTCTTTTTTTAAATTTTAAGATAATGTTTGACATTTGGACTCGAAGTAAACATAACATAAATGCTGACCACATAAATGCTGATGTTAATTATTGTATACTAACACACATATTATTATAATATTTATATATTTATGTTGAGGTACAAATGTGTTATTTCCTTAAACAATAAATGATTTTAGAATGAAATTTCTGGTCATAATAAATTACATTATCTTAATTTGTTTTGCAGTGTCATGAAAAAGGCAGCACATTGATTACACGAGTTTGTGAAGAATTAGATCTGATAGAGAAAGATTATTTTGGTTTACGCTATGTCGACAACAAACGCCAAAGGGTATATAATAAAAAATTACTTATAATATTTATTGGCTAAGATAACTAAAATGTATTTTTTTTGTTTATAGCATTGGCTTGAACCATCTAAATCAATCATAAAACAAATGCGAGGTATGCAGTTATTTTTACTGACATAACATTGATTTATATAAGAATTTATTTAATTTTATCAATACATTCTTTTTGATATTGTTTTAGATGTAGAAGCAGATAATATTTTGTTTAGTTTTCGTGTGAAGTTTTATCCTCCCAATCCGTTCCGACTAAAAGAAGATATAACCCGCTACCAAATTTATCTTCAATTAAAAAGAGATTTATTGCATGGTCGTCTTTATTGCAATACTGCTGAAGCTGCATTATTAGGAGCATATATATTACAAGGTATTACTAAATTTATTGTTGGGAACAATTTTAATTTAATAATAAATAGTAAATAATTTTTCGAGCAATTTTTTTTATAAAATTTATATTTATTATGTTGAATAAGTTACAAATAATTTTATTCAAAACCTAATAAATAACAGGTAATCTGGTTATGCATATATGTTATTTATAGAAAACATGTTACAGCTGTATCAAGGTTGAGTGATTATAAGGTTTGATTTTGACCTAGCAATCAAATAAAGCACAACTCTTGTTATTAATTTAAACATTAATGTATTTTTAATGTAATTTACTTGAATTTTTGTAGCTGAGCTGGGGGACTTTAATCCAGATGAGCACATAGATAACTATGTGACTGAGTTAAAGATATTATTAAAACAAACTCAGCAGTTGGAAGAAAAAATGATGGAAATTCACAAAAATGAACTGAATGGGAAAACTGTGGCTGAAGTAGAGACCATGTTTTTGAAAAAAGCATGCGTTTTAGATACTTATGGAGTAGATCCACACGCTGTCAAAGTAATTTTTATTTTTGCCGACCAAAACTTTAATATTTTAATAACAAAAACTATGTGTAGGACCAAAGAGGAAATCAACTGTACTTGGGCATTAATCATACTGGCATTCTTACGTTTCAAGGTAGTAAGAAAATAAATCATTTTAGTTGGTCACAAGTGCAAAAGATCAACTACGAGGGTAAAATGTTTATCATACATGTAATCCTTAATGAGGTAATTATTAATTATAGTTGATTAGTTATAACAAACAGTACTTTAATATTTGTAAATAGTAGCACAAATTTGTTATTTTTTTTTTTTATTGTAATAATTTATTTTGTTTACATGCTTCTTAGGATCAGAGAATAAAGGTAGTTAATAATATATATTTTTATGTATATATTCTAATGTAGACTATATTTTTTATGATACTTAAGCAAATATTTTGTATAGATAATTTAATAATTTTAGTACTTAATATTTGATAGTTTTATTTGCTTTGTGTATGACAAAATGTATTTAATTTTGTTATGTATATTGATTAAAAAAAAAAAAATTGTATATATTACTAAATAATAAATTAACTACCTACTTGTGAATTATTAAACTGAAAATATACATTTATGCACATTTACTTCAATGCTACAATCAATGTTATCACTCAAGGTAGAATTTGTTTAATGATTTTACATACTTCACTCTTGTACATAAATATTAATGTAAAATAGTTTTGTAAATTTCACATCATAAAATTTGGTAAATATGTTCACTTTTTTTTTTAAATATAACTAAAAAATAAATATAGGTGATGGTAACCTTATTATTGTCAATCGGCAGTAGAATAATACTTCCAATAACTTTTGTTTTATGTTAAGTTATAGTTTTAATTGAAGTCTTATTATTATTCATTATAATATAATAATAAAAGTAGCCTTTATCTAAAACGTATTTAATACGTAAAATATTTAGATTATATAATTTATTTAAATTACATTTTAATCGTGTAAAATTAAAAATATTGTTATTAACAATGTATTTATTTGTTTTAGAAAAAGCAAACTGTCGGGTTTAAATGTCCTAAAGGCTCTTCGTGTCGTCATGTATGGAAATGTGCTATTGAACAGATGCTTTTCTTTACGTAAGTAATTATAATCAATTTCGAAGTATTAATTATGTTAATTAAAAAAATAGAACAAATTAAATTTTTCAAAATTAGAATAAGTATGTTGCTTTTTTACTGTACATGTGAAAACGACTTATCAAAATGACCACCAAAGTTCATTATCTTTTTTGTTAACCGAGTTAAATTAGTTACACAATTTAAGTCATTTTTGGTAACATTATTGCTGACAAGGTGTTTGTGTGAACTTCTAAATTTACTGCCATTTTAATAGTAAAAAGGTAACAATTATGTTACTCAAGTCGGGACAGGGATTAAGATTTGTACTTATTTAGTAACAGGTTTTTGGGCTATAACAATGCATTAAAAGTTGTATTACATGTTTTAGATTTTCTTCAAGTTCAGATGTACCTCATGTAGTATCTGGCGGAGGATTCTTTTCGTGGGGCACTAAATTCAGATATAGCGGTCGTGTTGAACGTGAAATATTAGAAGACATGTCAATTACACGTGAATCTCCGTCTGTAACACGAGTTGCTAGTCTACGGCGGAAATCATCAAGCGAACCCGCAACACCATCTACTATTATAGGTAATCAAATGCAATATTTAATGCTACTAATAATTATTTAAACTTAGGAATCCTTCCCTTGTACTTGTTTATATTATTAACAGTAATTTTGAAAAGAGCCAATATAGGTAGTGAGTATGGTGGAGTTAGAGAGGGCACTGGTCTTTAGGTATTATTATAACTGAAAGTGATAAAATCATTGGTGGAATAGGTTTGGTGGAAAACTATATTCCATATAAATATAAATAATTTATTGAACAATAAAATTATACAATACATAATAAAATATAATACACAATTCATAATAAAATTGTGTTACTTGATTTCCTCAAAAAAAAAGTGTCATTACAGATTTTTTATTTTTTATTTTTTAATAATAATACTTGTATTTTATTTAACTTTTAGGTTGGAAATAATTTAAAAAGTATTTTGTACAAATACATTTTTTTTAAAAATCAACAAAAATCACAATAAGTAAATATCCAACAGGTGACAATACTAAATCTAATAATAACAATTATTGTACATGTATTGTGTTAATAGTTTTCATTATCAAGTTTCCTTCACAAAAAAAAGTTCAATAACAAATTTAAAAATAATTTGTGTCTAATATTAGCCACATTAGATCTACCTTCAAACTAATTGTCAGACCTTAGTCCAGAAACTAGCCTAAAAAATGAAACAAAAAAAAAAGATTCCAACTCTTTTAGGAGAAAGGGTTCTATAATTAATTTGTTATTATTTGTCAGTAGTATTGTTTCTAAAGAGTATCCCACTCAATTTAGTCATTCAACTCATTGTATATTACATTTTATTGGCCTAAATTTTGAGTTGAAAAAATATACATTTTTTTATATAAAAAAAAATTTCTCAGCTCCACATCCCAGTTTCAAAGATATACAATTTGAATCTGTTATATATTTATTTATAATTTATCTATTAGTTATAATATAAATAAAAACCTTTTTCTCAGCCGGATTTAATAGTCTTCCTCGCTCTTTGTCAAATTCTAATGAAGAATACAATACATCAAAAGATACATTTTCTCTAGATAATTCCCATTCTGTTTTGGAAACATTGATAGAAGACCAGGAAACCAATACACCTAAAAGTAAGTTTTTGACTTCAATTTTTATGCTAGGGTTTGTTTGCTGTTCTAATAAAATGGTTTCAGCTTTTTAATGTTGTAATACAGTATAACAGTTATTAAATGAAAATGTTATTTTATAAGAATTTAGAATTAAAAAGTGAAAATTATTATAATTTCTTAGTTGAACAAGACGCCATTAATGAAGATACAATGAACAATCATTTACAGAGTGGTAAGTGCTTGGCGTTGAGTATATTGAACGTATTTGGTTGCTATCCACCATCATATTTTTATTCATTATAACCTGGATGACTCATACAACACAATGATTGCTTAGTACATAATGTTTTGGTATTGAGCATTGTTCTCCTGTTTTATGTAATATGCGATTTTATTTAACTTCATAGCTTATATAATGTGCTGGTGAATATTGACAAAATAAATACATTACCCAAAAATTATTTTAACTAAAAATCTACCTATACATTTCATTAACACATTTGCTCGATCATAATATTTTATTTAATCAAACACGTATTGTGCAGTATAATATAGTTTAATAATTTGTATTGACCAATAAATAGGCAATGTAACATTTAGCTTAGATGCGTACATTTTGTTAATTAACGTACTATATTAGTTTCTAGAAAAACCCTTAATCAACACTTGTGGTTTATATAGTAAAGAAATTATATAACGAAATATTAAAAAAAAAAAACCTTAACCACAACAAATAATACACTTAGTATCATAGTGTATATGAGTATTTCAGCAGAAATGTTACGATCATCAGCGCTAACAACAGACTAGCGACAATAGTCTGTCGTTAGCGTTGATGATGGTCACATTGTTGCCGAAATATGCGTATAAATTATTCCGTATTAAATTTTTTTATTAAATTTAGTACAAAAAGTAAAATAATTTTAAGTTAATTTCTTAGGCAAAAATTTGTGAATTATTGTAATAAAAACATTAGTTTAACTTCTTTCAGTTAATATAAAATTATAAGTCCAAAAATGAAAAGTTTTAGGTTGTTACAGTTTTGCATGTAGAATCTGATATTAAATCAAGCCAATACGATCGGAAGTTGGTAAAAATTCTCCTTTTATAATTTACAAGGGTGTTAAGAGTGTAATATATTAGATAATTTGTTTTTAGGCACTCTGAAAAGTTTAAACAATGTGACTTACATTCATCTGGTTTTGAGGTACAGAAATTGTATAACCTTTACTATCTGGTTTTTGAAAAATAAGAAAATGTCAATCATAATATCAATTACCTACAACATATAAAGCTTCAAAATTTAAATATTATAATACCTAAAATAGTATTATATATTTTTTCATATTTTTAAATTGTTAGTCTGCTCTATTAGGATAATATTACTTTAAAAAATATATATTATTAAAGATTACTAAAATAAAATATTTGTTATTGGTTTGAAATAAAACAAAAGGTTATGGGGTTTACAGGTTTTAAGTTAGGTACATCTTTTATTTTGAGTTTGGTTCTAATAGTTATTTATGGACAAAAATCAAGCAATCATTATTAACCGGTTTCCCAGAAGGGTTGGAATATTTCCCTGAACATTTGTCAAATTGCTTAATTAAGAAAAAAACAAATAATGCAGTTGTAAATGAATCAGCTATTTGAGATATCCCACAAGTCACCATTTTAGCCTAAATCATTGTTTTTGATTCTACAAGTGTAAACACACATGGAGTGTCTTATCACAGAATTTTTCCCATATTAAATATGGATTTGGATTTGCCGTTCACAAGAAAAACAACTTTATGTCTTATTGTAAATCTGAAAATAATGAAATTCCTTAACGAAACATCCTAGCCAGTTGTAATTTAAATTTTTACTAATGAAATAAAATAAACATTATCGATCATGTAGACTACTTTGATTTAGGGTACTAAAAAGAATATGCATTTTCACAACGCTTTCTGTTAGCGGAAGAAGTTTTTCCTTATTCTGTAAAATTTAGATTTTGTGACTTAAGGCGTTTTTCAAATGACCGATTCAAATATACTGTTGTCTTTATGAGATTTTATTTGAGTTTAACATGAGTGATTTTGTTATTTATAAATATTAATTTTATTTAAGCTTAAAACGCTTGGTATTTTAATTAAATATGCTAATTAAAGGGGCGGATGGAGCAATGTTGCTTGTGACTTTTTTGAGAAAGGTTTTCTTTGGTTTAATAAAGTTCTTTGAGACAAACTGGATTTGAATACGTGAGAGTTATTTTTCAAAGATACCGATAGATGTTGCAGTATGTAATTTAACAGCCTTAAATCCTTTATCAGTTTATGGAGCAAAACAAACTAAATTAAAGTTCTCTTGCAAAATTAAAAAAAATATACATGCAACGTTGCTCCAGCCAACCCTTCTATTAGCTATTGTGCTTTTTATGTGTGTGATTTGGTGTTCAGTGTTGCATGTCTGCATTTTTTTTCTTGATTTTGACCATGTATGAATAAATACATACCAATTTTCTCACACAAAAAAGTCATTCTCTAATTTTTCTACATAATACATACAAAATACAATAGCTTGTTTGTATCTTACATAAATTATACATAATAAAACGCATAGCGCTGTTTTAAAATACAATATAAAATATATATTCCTACAGGTAATTCTTTATGTGCACGTCATAGGATAAAATTTAAACAATAACCTATAGAGTACTAAATGCTAATTATTAAAAAAAAAAAAAAAAGGTTGATGTAATAAAGAAAAGAATATAAAAATAAAGTAGAAACTTCATTTTTATAATTTCTTTCTTTTTATTATTGTAAACTACTTATGACATTTTTAACTATGCGGTCAGAGTTATTATACATTTTTATGGTTATTATCATGCAATATTGGTTATAATTTGTATGTTATCACTTATTAAAATATGTGTATTAGTGACTTGCCAATTTTAAATTAAAAATGTTTATGCAAATATGATGAATCAATGATGTTGAGACAAAATAAAGTTAGAAATGAGCTCCTTTTTGTATAGAAATATATGAAACGTCGAGCTCTTTTTAATTAGTCACTTATGATTTTTAACACTTTGATCGCTGATTTGATGTATCTATAGCTTAAGGGGAGGGAAAGGGTGTTCATGAAGAACAACATGACTACCTTGAACGAAAAGTATATAAGACACCATTTGGTATCCTAACAGAGTTGTTAGTTTGGCTTTGTTTGATTTTAATGAATTTAATGAAACGATAAATTACTGAATATAATCACAATTATTAAAAAATAAACTTACTTTTTATCATTATTTTCAACACTGTTTCTCGTATAGTCGTAGTTCGAACTTATCAGCCCATATCAGAAGAGTTGCTTTACTGGTTTACTCCGCCACTTATTATAGTTTTAATAATATGTAATATTATCTAGTATCAAAGCTAAAGCTCACTCGAAGGCATGATATGCATTTCAAAGAAGTTATTAAAGCACTCAATATTGGGACTAAACATTTTAAACTTGCCTATGTGGCAGTTGCACCTCTTAAATATTTTCTTGGAGTGCTGAACTGCCATACTTGCACAAATATAAATAAAATTTCTACTATTTTGGTTTTAATAAACCTTATGGCGAGGGTAGTTGATCATCTTAAAAGCAAATTTATAAACTTAAAAAAACATTATACTTCTATGTATAGTTAAAATATGTTTATATAGTATAAAATGTTTAAATGAAATCATAGATGTGTGCAGACCACTAACTTGATTAAACATTTTGGGTTACAAAAGAAATCACATTAATTAATCAACTAACCATAATCATTAATCGTTAACTGTTAGATTTCACAATTTAATCCGTTTTGTTATAAATTGTACAACATATCTCACAGCTTTGGGTTTAATCATATTTCTTTAATAACATAAGAAAAAAAACATTTGGTTGTTTGTTTCACAGGAATATTGTGTCATTAATCATATTATATTTATGCTGGTAACTCATATTTTGATTTTGTGTATTTTTTTTTTATTTCAGAAGACCCGGCCACGGTAACCGACTACTGCTCCCCATCATTATCTCAAACAGTGCCTAACCATCAGATATCTGGTCAAAAACGTGTGGATAACAAATCAGTCAGAAGGAGCCGATCGCCGACAATGTCATTCATATGTTCAACCATACTGCCAATCGTGCTGACGTTGTTTTTAGTGTTCATGATTGTAGTCGTGGTGTTGGAGAGCGACATTGACTTCTTAGTTACCATCAGGAAAAGACCGGAAATAGCGGCTTTCAAGATTAACTACTATGATTTGGGTAAAGAATTTATAGTGAGGCGTTTTATAAGATCAAAGATGTTTTAATAATACCTACGTTATCCGTCAGGATTGTTAATATTTACATAGTATATATTATTTGAAGTCTAGAAACGTACACTACACTTGTGGATGCGGGAGAGTTAAATTTTGGTACAAATATTTTTAAGTATATGTTTATTATTATACTATACTATACATACTATACATATTACTATACTACATATACTATACTATACAGTATATATTATGTAATGTAAAAAGGCAAAAAAAAAAAAAGGTGATGGTCTCCACTTTAGGTGTTTTGATGTGACACGTGTGCTCAACGTTTTGTAGTAGTATGATGATGATATTATAGTTCCACGCAAAATCGATCAAACTTTACCTATATAATTTTATTAAAATCTTTAAAAAAAATAATTTCACTTGATAATGTTTTAGTATTCACAATCACTTTCTACTATTTGGTGTTGCGTTTTTTTTTTTTTTTTGTGAGGTTTTTTTTAATTTCATGAGTAATATAATGATTTTCATGTAGAAATCATGATCAGCAGAGATTATATGTTTAAAAGAGCTTTTGATGTTGTTCAAAAATCATGGTACTATTTATTTTATTTTTTCTATATTATTTTATTAGTTATGTGACAGTAGGTACTATTATTGTAACTTCGGTGCTTGGAGTTGTGCTGTTCACGTTTGACACATTATTTTATTTAATAATATTATATATCACAATTTAACTACTTGTTTTATCAGTAATTCGCATTATAATGTGTGTTTTTATACACATATACAATATATGTATTGTTTATTCTTTTAAAAAAAAATAGTTTTATTTAACTGTATACTTTTAATGATTTAAGTTATTTATAGTACGAATTACTAGTCACTGAACTGCTGCAATGACAACCATTCATTATTATTTTCAATTTACATGAAAACTTGCACCATTCTCCAAAGGGTCTTGATTTGGACATTCCTTTAAAGCTAACCAACATTTTAATTATGCTGTTATTTTTATTTTTTTTTAATTTAATGTTTCATTATTTGGCACAAACTCTTAAGTTCTGGGAAGATGGTAAAGTTAAAAAAAAAAATAATAAAGGTGTTGGGTATAAAAAATGCAATTATATTAATTTTTTTTGTGTTATGTGCATTTATAATTATGGACAGTAATAGAATCATTTATCTTTTAAATAATATGTTATAATATTATTTATATTATGATTTAAAAAAAAAATAAAATGTTCAACTAAAAAGTCCATTTAAACAGCACATATCACCTTTGTTCAGTCCGGCCGTTTTTATATACCTATTTATTATTATTCTAGTTACCATACATTCCAAATTTTACTAATTATATGATCTCTAATACCAATTTTTTTTAAACTGTGCCGTTTGTATAATATAAAGAAGACGCTTCTAATCATCCAAAAATAATTATAATTGAAATTTTTACTAAAATTGATATACTTTACAAATGCATTTAATATATTACTATTATTGTTTTATTAATAGCCTATTTAATTTATATTCATTATTAGCAATATGTACTTATCACTATTTTTCTACGTTTTTGTACTTAAATGTTTTTTGGTAGCTTTGTTTTTTTTTAGTGATTTTGAAATAATGTGCAATTTATGTGTTAAATTAATAATTTTTCTTTCTTATAGATCGTAATCTTGTACTTAAAAGTATAATAATATTTTTGCTGTAAAATTTAAGTTATGTGTTCTTATAATGTATACTTAATATTTTCTATTATTGACATAATATTTCACTATGTTACACTGTGTAAATATACAATCAATAATACCTATTTATTTACAATTTTTTAATCTTTAAAATAATAGTTTTAATCGCTACATAATATTTCTTT
Organism: Adelges cooleyi; assembly: GCF_023614345.1. NCBI lineage: Eukaryota > Metazoa > Arthropoda > Insecta > Hemiptera > Adelgidae > Adelges > Adelges cooleyi. The sequence goes on from NW_026095751.1 coordinate 5,913,621, forward strand.
TTGGATGGTTGTACTTAAAAGTAAAACAATGTTTGCTGTGTGAAATTGGGTTTAAAAATATACTTTACTAATTATTAATCATGATTTATATTACATTATCGTATGATATATCGACCTGAACATTCCATTAATTTTATGACAATTCCATGCATTAATTTCTTTATTTTACTGTGTTTGTAATGAAAATCTTAAAATAACTTTTCTCAATCATTTCTATATATTGTTTCTTTCACACTATTCCAGTCTTGCTTAATTTAGATAAATATTATACGAATATTTTTTACATAATTATTGTAAACTTTCTACCAAAAGAATGAAAATTGTAAATCTTTATTTTTTTTTTTAACAAAATGAAATCAATAATTATATTTTTTATTTAATGTGTTTGCATATGCAGCTTTATAATGATATTTAAATACAGATTAAAAACAAAAGTTGACTCGTGGTGTTAATTTATAGTTATAACTAATAAGTAGCAAATAGCGATCGACAACTTTGATTAATAATTAATAAAATTATTATTTAAAGAAATAACTTTAAATTATAAAAAACTGTTGTCAATTTTAAATAATTTATTCGTTTTACATTATAATGGCAGTTGTCTATAAACGATATTTGGGCGCCACCGGCTATTTAATAAAAATGGGTACTTAAATATATTCAAAAATATAGTTAAATAAAGAATTCAACTTAAAATTTCAGTTTAAATTAAAATTATATTAGAATTACCCTAGGACAAAGAATAAAAAAAAGTTGCGTGTTAATTTTTAATTTACAAATTCTATTGAATTTTTTATGTACCCCAAATAAATTGGTAATTTTTAAAACGACATAAGTTTTGTACGACATACACATTATGAGCACTAAGCACACTCCGAGAAGTTGAACCTGATGCTAAACTTAACAGATTAGATTACCGTCCTAATTGGTGCTTTATATACACAAATTAACTCAAACTTTTTGATATTAGGAATGTTATGATTCTATTTTTCAACTTTTTTTAGTGTGCTTGGTTCTTTTTATGCTGGTTATTCCTGTTTTTGGTACTTGATCTACTAAAAGCTATGGTTTTGATAAGCCTTACTTGTGGGTTTACAGTGATCCGTGAAAGGTAATAAGAAAATTATTATTATTCATGTGTTTTTAACTACATGAATTCAAAAATCAGAATTATTTTTATGGTAGTTAATTTACTTTTTTAACTATCACAGCATCCTTCAAAGCGATTTAAAAACCATTTGTTCGTCTAAACAAAGCTACGCAGGATGCGTTTTACTTGATTCGTATTGGTTTTAGAGCAAAATCACCTACTATAAAATCGAAAAATAAAAGCATTTTTACTTTAAATGTTAAATATTAGGTTTATCAAAAAAAGGATATGACTGTCTCCAAAATCTTGTCATCTTTCGTTTTCATTATATGTTTTTTCGTTCGAAAATCATCACGGAGTGAGTAAAACGCATTCTGTGTAGATATGTTTAACGCTAAAAGATTGGATGTATTATGTCCTCTTAACGATACCACTCTGGTAATAAATTCTAGGCAGGTACTAATTTTTTTGAGTTTTAACTATGTTTATTTTGCCCGCACAGAGTTATTCATTATAAAGCATGTCAAAATAAAAGCAATTTATTTTGATAAGACATATTTAAATAGATTTCCATCATGAAATCTTATTTCTAGGTTAATTTAAGAGTATATCAGTTGTGGGAAAATACTAACTTAAAGAAGTGGAGGGATGGTGTTTACTGCTGTGCTAGCTTTGGGTTCATGTTTATAACCCCAAACATCTGCGTGTAACATACAGCCGTAAGCAGCTCCGTGGAAAATTATTTTTTCGCCTGGCTTAATGTTTTTTAATTAGTGCGTTAATTCGCAGTGTCATTAGTATGCAATATACATATAACCGGTTACGTGCTGGGCGGGTATATGTATTATTGTTATTTGTTCGCATTATAGTAATAACCGACATGAATAAACAGGACGGTTAAGTCTTTGGAGAATAAATATTTGTTCGTATATTTACCGGTAATAGAGAACGTCATAAGTCATGCTTAGGACCGCCAACGGGTTATCCGCGTATCTATATAGGGTGAGCTTTCTGCTGTTGAGTACATACCGAGAGAAGAATGTACCTACTGTGTAGTTTTTGTCTATCGCCGAACCCTCACTGAAATAAATCTTGTTAAATTGCCGGTGCTTTTGTTCCCTGCTGCACAATCGCGGGGTGTTATTACAATATTTTGGACGATGTATACTATTTAGCTGCCGACCACCACGTGTGTTATTATGGGCAAAAGTCATTCCTGGTAAATAATAAAATATACTATATCGGAAATAATTATTGTTTCTCTCTCTCTGGCCACACGTCACCGTGACATCGCACAGACTGTTTACAAAACGATCGCATGCAATAGCCGTTGTGGTGTTGGCAAGTTCACATGCTAACAAATCGTTGTATAGGGATGTGATTTTTAATCGACTAGCCGTTCAAATGGTTTGACATAGTGTTGGGAATCGATGCACGCATCATCCCAGAGCAAAATATCATCATATTAATAATAATTATTATTAATGTGTCCGTTATGTTGTCGTGACTCGTGTTGTGCAATAAATCCATTCGAGTACAATAATATCTCTACACAAATACAATTAAGAATAATAGCACTATTTGTGTTGACGAGTCCCTCGATCAATAATTATAATAATAAATAATAACTAATTGAAAATTTGTTTCATAAGCTACCTAGGCGTTGTGAATGGATAACTTGCTCTTACCACGTCACGTTTATACACGCTATTATTACCTATGTTTACGGGGGAGGGGGTACAGCCAATAGTATGGAATTGTATGTGGCCAAATCCGTGGTAATTGGTAAGTACTATAAGAATAGGAAATTAGTACATTTTTTTTTCTATTTAGAAAAATAGATTTTCTGCTTTGAAGTTCAATGTAACCGTTGTCAGTAACTCAGCCTATTCCTTTTATAAAGACATATCAAGATAATAAATTTAATGTGTTTGCAATGTATCATAATCGGGTAAGATTAAAAACAAATACCTTTTCTGATTGAGGCTAAAAAAGTAATAATAGTATTAACAAAGCAATTATTTTTTATTAAAAAACAATGTTTCTAATATTGTTTGAAAAAAAGATTAACTGCTGTTATTCTTTTCTTGAAGTTTATTAATGTCAATTAAGGTCATACAATTATTTGTGTTATTTTCTTACAACCAAATATTATTTGTTACATTTCCTATTTTTTAGTGTAAGAGTTATTGTAAGTTTGAAGACGCTAGCGTTATTGGAAAAAGTAGGTATATATATATTTAGTAATGGTTTATCGTTACAAGAACTGACGTGTTACCAACAAACAAAACTATGTATACGATTAAAATTTACTTTATACAATACAAATTTACCTATTAACAATTTTCTAAGCCCAGCGGATTGCAATTTACAACTTTTTAATTGAGATCATTCTCAAAAACCGTATTATTGATATGAAAAACCCTTTTATTTGTACTAAATGTTTAATTGTATTTCAATATTCACATTGTAGTTATTTTAATAAAAGTGATAAAAATCAAAATGGTACAAGTGACATTTTTTTAAAAGTGGATTTTTATTTTAATTCTACTATAAAATGAATTACACTACAACCTTTCATTAGGTCAATATAACACAATCAATTATTTGATTAGAAATTAATTATAAAAAATACGAACACATAACTCATAATATAATCTTAAACAAAAAAGGTAAAAATACAAATACACTTCGGATGTTTATTCGATTTATATTTTATCTTTTTGGTTTAACACAAAGATTTGTCAATTTTAATTTTATTAATACTTTGCCCCTAAAAAATGTTCCAATTATATTTTTGTCTTATTTTATGTTTTTTTTAAGAAAAAAAATAATATTATTTAAGAAACTAATCAAGTTACATTATTTTACTGTGCGTTTTTCGATTTTATGTGTTGATTTAAAGTCAATTTTTGTTTTTTTACAAAAATGATAACAGTTTACTTTACCTTATTGGTTATCGCGGTTTTCAATTAACTGCTAAAATAAATAAACGTGTTAAGCTCATTTCAGATTAATTATTTGACTTTTAATAATATACAGACTATTCTATCATAACCGTTATAGTTTAGATTAAATATTTTTTTTTCATTTTATGTAGCATAATAATTATTAACAATAAATAATATAACATACAAGGGATTTGTAATAATATGACTTTTATTTTTGACGCTGAAATGGTTATCATTTCCAAAATAGTAACTGTTTTGAATCAGCACAACCTATATAATAACAATTATTTTCACGGTAGTCTGTGAAGTGAGTTTTCGTATAACATCTTAGAGACGAGCGCGAGGTGCATACTTATACCAGAGTTGACAAAGTGTATGTTGTGCAAAATTACGTGTGATGTTTCCGTACTGGTCTTGGTACGTACATGTATTTCGAATATACATTATTATGAAATTACTTACGAACCCGGGTATACTGTAAGGAGATTAACGTCGTGTGATGATGACAAAGTATAAACAAGGAACGTGATAAGACAACAACATTCGGAGGAACGGGCAACGAACAAAAAAATATACACGTATAAAATCTCAATTTTAATAATTAATATATTATAAATAATGTTAAATTTAGTGATAATATAAACGTCTACTAGCCACAGAATAGTAATTTTATTATGTCGAAGTTTTTTAGTTTTGTACCGATTTACACATTTCAATCACTAAGTTACAAGAGCGCCCATAGGGAGGGGCAGGGCGGGTCCCCTAAGTTAAATAAATGTATATATACATTATCCGAAATTTGTAAAATATATTCCATCCTGAATTTTCACTTTTTTTTTTCCCAAGTAATCGCCAACCTGGGAGGGGACTGTTTGTACACTACTTCCTCTTAGGCAGCACTATTTATTATACACTACAAACCCAGGTTAAAAAGAAAAGACACATGTCTTTTAATATACAAGAAAACTAATAGTTGTAATTTTCTTATAATTCCTTTTTTTTTTGGAGGGGGGCGGAAGGGAGTGCGTTAAAAATTAATACCTATCAGCTTCCTCGGACTTCTTATGATTAGTATCAACTTTTCCTGACCTAAGAATAGATTTTGTTTCACATAGATGAGATATTGTGATACCTCAATATCTCATCTATGTGAATCCAAGAGTACCAAAACATCAAAAACATAAATTTTGCACATTTTATCGTGGAACGGCGGTGTAAGGTTAGCGAAACATAGTCGAGTTAAAATACATGCTTATTTCTTATTTCCCAACAATTGAATAATTCTGCCTATCTAATCTTAAACCTACTAGCTGTTATTAAAATATTTTTTTATAATATGTATTAATATCTTGTTTGTCTAAACATTTTGTCCCATTATTGGGAAACGAATCAATAGCTTCTGAAGGCTTCTCGTTCTAAAACTAAAATAGTGTAGTTGTAACTTAAAAATCATTGGACGATATCATTAGTTATTGTGGAAAACACTTGTTTCACTATTGAATTTAAGTATTAAATAAAGTTCAATAATTAACGCTTTATATTATAATAATTGTTTTCAAGTCTTATTAGTTCAATTCTTTATTTGTGTATTGTCATAAAACAGTACACAAATTATATATATAGTTGGTATTTTTTAAACGTAATTTTCAAATATAGCGTGAAAATTTGTTATTGTTTGAATTATTCAATAACTGTCAGTGTTACTGTTAAAATAGAATAACGTGGTAAAGACTTTTTATTAGTTACGTCGAAAAGAAAAAGACGCTTGAAAACTTATGATATATTGGGCCACAAATTCAGTTATATGAGGGCAAACTAAATCAATCTGGCGGGAGCACTCAGAGTTTGGTATAAAAAGTTTGATAAGTTTAATTTAAACTTTAGTCTTCACAAACACGTGTTATACTGACAATTTTTATCTTGGGACAAGACAACTATGTGATTAAGCTTTTTAAAATAGTTTATACAACACAATAAGGTTTCAAAAATAAACATGTCACAGACATATTTTTTTTAGAAATTTCCATATTACTTTAAATGCACACGATATCAGAAATACAAATGTTTTATATTAACTAATCTGTCTTGTGTGACAGTAAGTAGTTGGTAACTAGAAGTAACTTTGGTTAAAAGTACGGTTAAATATTATAATTCAAATAATATTTAATTTTTTACTAGCATAAGTTAGATTTATGACACTAAAGCCTTTTTTTGAATACTAAAATAATAAATGATTTTGCAAAAAAAGTTTGGATTAAGTAGATATTTTTTAGAACATTTATTAGTACGCCTTTAACAAACAGTAGCTGTAAATCTAATTTTTTATAAACATCCTCTCCCCTCACCCCAAAAGAAGTTTTTAGAGTTGTAATTTTAGAGTTCATGAACTGAAAAATAAAATGACCGTGAGTATACTTATTTATATTTAGGCGTAGCTTTATTGTTGAAGGTCATTTTAATGAGGTCATTAAGATGTAAAATATTTTTTTTACTTTATACCATTTTAGTGCTAGTAAAATAGTTAAATTATATTAGTCTACACAAAAATACCCGAAAGACAATTTTATAACCTGCATTAAAATTGTTTTCAAAAAAAAAACTACCAGAAAATATACTGACTGTAGTAGCTGATTCGTAGATAACGTGTTGTTTAAACGCTTATTATTTAAAAATTGTAATAATTTCAACAAAATTGTGTTAATATAGTGCATTTATTCTGCATCTTTATGTTATAACGTATTACCTTAACAAATACTGGTTAGTAAGCTAGCGGTCATTGGTTCGGAAAGGTTAGGTTAGTCAGGTCTATACTCACAACGTACTACATCAGCGGTCACTAGTTTGTAGGAAGCTCACGTAGTTCTTCTAAGTATACCTAATTTTTATTAGAGAGGACAGCAATAGTCTTTATCAGGGATGTGCTCTCCACTGTAAAAAAATAACCAACTTGAATTAAATTAATTAGATTATCAAATTTTGCTCTGTAAATAAATTGCTACCTTACAATGCTACAAAAATAAAATTAAGTAGATTACAAAACATTTAATGTTCAGAAGTATTTATTTTATCTAATTATAAAAGGTAGAATTAGTTGTTTTGACATGATAAATATAAAAAAATAACAGAAATAATAGTTAGTCAACCAACTGTTTGTTACTCGTTAGGTAATAGAGAGCTTAAAAATTAAAACTAACTAATTATAAAAGGAGAAATTTTGATCATATGGCTTGATGCAAAATCAGATTCTTTTTTTTTTTAACTATTTTTAAAAACAAACAATCTATAACTTAGTTATTACAATAAGCATGTAAGTGGAAGTATGTTTTTTTTGACATAAAACACGTGAGAAAAGTAGCCACCCAATGGCTACTTTACATAGGGCTTTGGTTAATTATGATTAGCATTTAATTTTGATTTAAGTCACGACACCAACTTCTCTTTAACCTACGAGGAGGATTACCGAGGAGGAATAGCGTCGGAATTTAACTCTAAAATTAAGGGATTTGGATGGTTTGTTAGTCGTGAGCGGAATCGTTTGTATAGTTTTTTGCGGTTTCATCTACTGTGTCTATTCTTAAGTCGGTATGAAGGGTGTGATTTGAGACATAGAGAGGGGCATTTGTGATTATACGAAGGGTTATAGATTGAAAAGTTTGAATTTTATAAATATTTGATGAGGTCTAAATGATTTTGTAGGTTATTACTAGCAAATATTGGGTTTTTTTTGTGAGGAATAGATTATTTTGTTGTCAGCGAAATCCGCAATGGAAATGTGATGGGTCGTCGGTTGATCTGCCGAGTATAGATTGAACAGAATTGGAGAAGAAGTGGCTTTTTGGGGATCCTGCTGCTATTGGGGCTAAAGTCGAGATTTCGGCCTCTACTTTGATTGTAAAGTAACGGTCTTCGAGGTACGATTTAAAGAATAAGTAGTAAGGAGGGGGTAGGATTTTTTTCAGTTTGTATAGGAGGGCAAGATGCCAGACTTTATCGAATGCTTGGGCTACGTCAAAAAGAACGGCTGAGCAATATTCTTTTTTTTCCAGTGAGTTAGCTATTGAGTCTGTTAGCCGGTGTATTTGGTGAATAGTCGAGTGGCCCTTACAAAAACCAAACAGGGTTTGTGGGATGATTGGTACATCGTTTATGAAGAGGGAGATACGTTTTAAGACCTATTTTTCACAAAGTTTCGTGAAGAGAGGTAGAAGACTTATTGGACGATACCAAGAGGGGATGTCGGGTGGTTTCCCTGGTTTTAAGATTAAGATTATAACTGAGGTTTTCCATTGTAGGGGAAAATAAGAAAGCCTTAAAATAGAATTTAATATATGTGTAAGGTGTATGATTGCCTTTTTTGGTAGCTGTCGAGCTACTTCTGCCGTGATTAGGTCCAGCCCAAGAGATTCCTTGAGAGGAATTAGTTTTAAATAATAATGAAGTTCACCAGGCGTAAATGGTTTAGGGGCTAGATAGAGTAGGATAAGGGATATTAGAGAGTTTTCAACATACTCTTCAAAATCGTTGTTGATAATGTCATGGTGGTTGGAAAACTAAATCAAATTCTACATACTATAATATAATAACCTAAAAATCGTCATTCTTGACCTACATTTGTTTAGTTCCAAGCAACAGAACTTAAAATGTACGAAAATTGTAGTTACAGTTTTTGTAGACAAAGCATAAATAATATGAAATTATTTGTTGAAAATTTGAATAATTTTGAGGTTTAATATTAAAACATTCAACCTAACCTTTTATTAAAATCGATAAAATTCTCATTTCAAATTAAGCATAAACAAAGAAAATGTTTTTGCCTACGCAGTCATTGAAATCCAACATGGAATATAATAAGCATATTGAAAGGGGGGAAGTGTTCTAAGCCCAAGTGCTCTAAGCCCCAGAACATAACCCATAAAATATGCTGCTAAATGTAACAATGCAGGAGGGTGGCTATTGAATACAACGTGATTAATAAAATGACCAAGGGCCAATTTTAAAGTATTAAAATCAATTAATACCTGTCACTTTTTAGATTAGCCAAGGAAAGACACGTATAAAATGTACATATCTTCATAAATATAGCGTCATGTTAAGGTTTAATCTGTTATAATAGCTCCCCAAACACACACTTTTTTACAAACAACTTGCTAAAATGTACAAAGGAGATGCAATTTCAAAATTATATCCTTTAAAACCTGCATTTTTATTAACTATTATCTCAATAGTTAGATATTATTTTTTTTTTGAATAATAATAGAGGATTTTCAGGTGTTCATATTATGTAAACATAGTACGATTCGTAAACGGTTGGGCGGTCGTGTCGTAAACTACGTGCTTAGCGAGAAGGCATAATATTAATTACTTAATCCTCTTAAGTGTAGGGTTATAATGTATTGAATACATTATATACACAATACGTAGAGGAAATGTCGTTTACAGTAGAAATAGTTTTCAAATAATATAGTCAGTAAAATGAAATCCAGTGACATGGTAGTGGTGAATAACTGGCCCAATTAACAGGTTCTCTAATCATTTTTTTAACAATCTTAAATAAAATATCAGAAGATTTGAAGGCAGCCACAAAGTTGAACACTTAATGGAAAACGGAACAATAATCCTGGTAAAATTAACCTAATCAATAATTCAAGAACAGATTGTATATTATGTACTCAATGAAAGATACTTTATCCAAAAAGAAGTGTTACAATTAAATTTGTATTATTAGAAATTACAGTACACAATTTATACTATTTTATATTATGTTGATGCAATTGTTGAGTGCAAAACACTGTGTATTAATCACAATTGACGCTATTTCTTTACTTATTTTTCAATTAAAAAATAAATGAGGATATAATTACAATGATTCTCAACCTAATGACATCTAATTTTAAATAGAATTATTATACTTTTAAGTTTTGCTTCTTATACAAATTTCCATTGTTTTAATTAAAATTTAAAGTTTACCTTGAATACGTGTTTGGATACAATAAAATACAATTTTTAAAACATTAGTATATTTATTATTAAGTTTTTATGTTTATAAATTTCATGCTATTTTATGAATGTATTATATATTGCTGTTCCTAGTATTTAAAGAATGCCAACAAAAGCACAACATCCCTTTGACGAGATTACACGGTGCTGTTAAGAACGCAGGCCGCATAAATAGCTATAGGAAACAAGCGAGCCAGTCAGTATAGTCACAACAGCGAAACGGTGACTATCGCTCTCAAGATGGTCTCTGCAATAAGAAATGGATACTTGCGTCCAAAAACTATCCACCTTCACGATATTTGTTAGACATATTGAGCAGTGCAATTTATGATTTATGATATTAATTATATTATCAACATAAATATAGGTAACATTTACTTAGCTATAATAAATTACACTATTAACCAATTACATTTGAAAATGTATTAAGACTTTAACATAATCTTTTTTTTTTTAATAATAACTTTTAGTCACTTTTAAATAATATTTACAATCAATACAATGTTACACAATAAGTTCATTTGATAATAATGTAACAGTGACAGTGACGGTGATTGGCGTATGAAGCAGGTTCACATTAAAAACCCCTTAACAATGAAAGAGAAAAAAATAACGAGAACAAATGCTGTTGGTAATTACAGATAAGTAATCGAGCAGTATTAATTATTATGATGTGAATGGTAACAAGTCCTGAACCATTGGCGAGCTTAGCGACGAGCTGGTTGTTAGGAACGGCTGTTAATACCCAGTTGGCATACAATGGTATTTGAATGATTCTTTAGTTTTTTAGGAAATCTCAAGTAGTAGAGAATAGCTGTTTCTTTTGCCGTATTGACTTTAAGGTCCTAGTAGAGTTGATTATTAGTTATGTATTAAGGAGATTTGTAATGTAGCGAAGAACAATTGGAATGTCTGGATAGTCTTAATATTTGAGAATTTGGCAGACCCTCCGACGGGTAATTAAATCTTTTATAGTTTATTTAACAACCAATGAATTTACTTAATATATAACAATCTAGAAAAAAGTTTTAATACATTTCGACTAAGTCAATTTATTTTTAGGTTAATTCGTATAAGCTCAGAGTATTATATTTTACTTATACATTTTTCCAATGAGTAATAGTCATTTAAAAAATTAATCTACAAAAAAAACTCACCTTTCGGAGAGTAGTCGGATCATAGTTTCTACTTTAATTTTTAATTGTACTACTGAAGAAAAAATAAGTCAAAATTGGTTACACTTAAACTTGTATAATAGAGTTTGGAAATATACTTTTGAAAATCGAAATCCAGTACACCTTGCTGGAAGGCTTCCTCTATTAAAACAGAAACAGACAAATTACTATAAGCGATCAACTCTACGAGGTGTGAGTGTTTTTCTCATAGGTGTAGCATGTTTTTACCCATAAAAAAGGACGAGTGCAATTCCTTTAATTTAATGAATGAAATAATTCACCAGATTTGTACTTAAACAGAGAACACTTCATCAGCTAATTGTATTATTAATGATTTAATTGGCGACCTCTTGTTGTAATAATCATCGTGCCATAATCGAGTTACAACATCTTGATACAAATACACTAATTAAGTCAATATTATGTTCGAATTGCACATACTAAAATGAAAAATACAATTTTATTAACCACATAAGGCTAGGTTACCTATTACAAGGTGATTTACCCATGGTCTAATAATAAGTACAATGTGTAATAACTAATAGTAATCTGCTTATAAATCATTATAATATGCTTTCTCCTCTACTTCGACCAGGTTTGAACATCGGTGCTATAAATATAATACTATAAACAACAATGTTGAGTAAAAAATAATATAATTGTATGATGTTACTGAAGTAAAAATAAATTATTTAGCGCTGTTTCTTGATATCATTGTGAAGATTGTGAATTAATAACGCACCAACAATATGTTTTAATGGCTAATATATCTATAAAATATAATGTTATTGTCAATGTTTTTTTAGTTTATTCTTCGAACAATGCCATTTATTTTTCAGTTTAAATTAGTAGTATTATAATAATAATATCAGGTAATTTAATTTAATAGAAAAATTGATTTACGTGACTGTTAAATAGTATACCTACAATATTACTATTATACAATTAAGAGTATAAACTAAGTATAATAAAAAAACTATATCGACGGCCCCAACAAAAAGGGCAGTAACTCATTTTTTGCCATTTTTCAGGAGACTAAAACCAAACTTTAAATCTGATTTCTTATTCTGTTTTTAATTTTTTTTTGCATCGTGGTTTTTTATTAAAATTGATGTTAGGTGCTAAAAAAAATTAATAATGCTAATTTTGATTCTGATATAAAGCGGACGTAACTAATGATACTACTTTTTTCGTCGGAAATCGCTATTTTGGGAGTTTTTAAAAATTGGTTTTATGATGTCTTTGGGCTCTTTGAGATACTGCCGTTTTCCAGGGAAATAAATAAAAATATGCACTATCAGATTTTATCAAAACCTGAAAAATGATAAAAAGTGAGTTACTGCCCTTTTCGTTGGGGCCGTCGATATTATAGTAACGTATTATTATTATTATTACTTATCGTTTAAGTATTAACTTTGACGAAAATGTGAGAAAGCATTGATTTTACATTTTTTAACGATAAAACTAATTAATTATATAAATATGTACATAAGTAATATAGTCTTATAGATATTGTGTAAATTATATATTTAGTTCATGATTATATTATTCATCAATATCTACTTTATTTTACAGTTTATTTTTAGGTAATAATATAATGTCTAGATAGAAAATGTGTTATGTCAATAACACATTATCTTGGTAGAACATTATTTGATGATTTTTAATAAAGCAGGATAGAGGCGAAATATGAAGTATTGATGAATTAGCTTAACTTAATTATTTATCTGGACCTTAGGCGTTAATCTTGCCCCTAAGGTAAAACAAAATAAAAAATTAAAAAATAATATTATTTAAAAAATACTAATATTATGAGCACTTTTCATAACTAATGCACTACCTCAAAACTGTAGTGGCCTGTTTAAGCAATACCATTTTTCAATTGTCAAACCTTCGATTTTGTTTTTGTTTTGTATCATTATAATAATAATGAGAATAAGAGAGTTAATTTGTTTTTTACATTTTAAATTAAATGATGTATAATACATATATTGTTTGTTAAAATGAATAAGTTCGTTAACTAATTTCCTTGTGCAATATAGACTATGTTAATATCAGTTTTAGACAAGTACAAGGTAACAATGCTACCGATATAAATACAATTGATAAAATGCGATTACGAACAAGGTTTATTGTTTCTAGCCTTGGTTTGCGTAGTTTGTTCAAATTTATAAGTGTTTTTATTTCAGAAAATAATAATTTAATATTTTTATCTGTTTTAATTACTACTCTAATTAATAATTATAAGAAAATAATAAATTATTAATTTATTAATGTAATCAGGGCCGTCTATAGGTTCGGCGAGGCCGAGGACAAACATTTTATCATACAACAAAAATACAAAATAGAATATTTTATGTTGTATAATTCTTTGAACTTTATCCATTCTAAATACAATTATAACAAAAATATTGATTAAGGAGAACATTTAAATTAAACGTAATAATGTTTTAGTTAATATGCGAAGCAAAGAATAGGTATTGGTTTTTTAGTATATTTTTCACGTTTTTGTTAAAATTGTTTTATTGTGTGTACCAACGATAGACTATAAATAGCAACTTGTTAGCTGCTGGACCGATATATTTATACGTCATATAATCTATGAACTAGTAAATTATTGTTCCTCAGCGGTTAGATACTTATTACGTCCATCGAATAAATATTTCAATTTTTCCTTTTTAAAGTCGAGAAAAAATCTTAGATAACGCAGAGTTTTTAAGTTTATTTTGTACCATACTGCTTACATGACTGTAAATATTTATGGCTAAATTTTTTTTTTCATTATCTCTAAATCGGTATTAAAGAGTTATCTTTAATATATTTTTTTAATATCAGACATTCTAAAAGTCTTGTGTTTTATCAAAAAAAGTTTTCTTAGAAAACATAGGAATCATAGTTACGATATAAAACAGACAGGATTATTACAATTTTTTTTTTAATACAAAGTACCTTAGCTGATAGTTTTAGTTGTCCAACTAAAATTTAGAAAGATATATTTATATTATAGAATATAATAATAAGTAAATATTTAGTTAAGTAAAATTCGAATTATTAGTTTGGCTAAATTTTAGTCCTAGGCTCTTCAATATTTTGGCTGTTTTGCTCTATTATGTCACCCATTAAATTTTATCTTTAGATATAGTATTATTACTCAATGACAATGTTGCATTATTATAATACAATTAGAAGACAACTTATAACCCCATCATTTTTTTTTATACATAGTTTAATAATTATACAGTACAATTAAAAAAAAAATATATATATATATAATTAAAAATAAAACAATATGCATTTGCATATTTTTTAACAGTGAGAACAATTGCCATAACATTTTAATGTTATTGTTATTTAATAAAGTATACAAATTAATTCAACACTAACTTAAAAAAATGTTCAAATACAGTATATATTATAATAAAACAATAGACATTTTACATTTTAAAGCAATAATGCTAAATTAAGCTTCGTATAATCAAGGTTATATACACTTTTTTTAAAACTATCTAACAATTTGAAGGTGTTTAGTCTGTATTAACATCAAGGTAACTCAAGTTATCTTAAGGGGTCACCTTACATTTATTTTTAATTTTAAAATTATATTATAATTTTTTTTAATAAACCTTACTACAATCGTGTACCTGATGAAACAACTGCCTGCGTCCTACGCAGTCACATGCTGTATTTTAATCTTTATGACAAACTGCATTAATTATTAAGTATTAAGTACCAATCAATATGTAATTAATATTCTAAAATAAACGCATTACATTAGTACAGTATATATTATCTTTGTTTCGAATTGTACCCTTTATCTTGTAGTAGGCGTATTTTTGTTAAACAAATATTTCCTTCTCACGTACACTTGTAATTTAACCAAATGAATTGTTCTCTCGGCGAACAACCACATGTATCCCTCCTAACAATAATCAGCTCTGAATAGAAAGGCGGAAAGCACAAATATTAATTGAAAATCATTCTGTCGGCATAAGCTTAAAATGTCCGGGCCATGGAAAACTGCAATTACCACAAAGCATAATTTTTTTAATAACGCGACCTAACACGAGACAGGGTGATACTATGTTAAAATATTTTGTTGGAGAAAAATTATAGTAAACTGTTTATATTTGTGACGGTTTTCAAAATTAATTAATTTGGCTCGTGACGTTTCTTACACAAACACATGTCTCAGATATATATCTTAGATGGGATGTGTTCGATTTTATGACTATCGTCAAATCAGTAAAAGTAAAAGCTTGTAGGAAGCCACCATTCAGTTGGTCAAGTTAAAAGTATTAAAAAAATTTAAGTCTAACAAAATTATACACAGTCAGATAAAATGAACGAATATTAATTTTAAACAATTCTTATCATTGATTTCTGCAGAGAAATATTCCCAAAAAGCTGCCAGTCATATTAAATTATGTTAGTTATTGTTTTAATTTTGTTCTATCCTATTATTATAAAAATATTTCAAATGTTTTGGAACACAAAAAAATTGTTACGTGAATGTATTAAATAATAATAAAGTTAATATATCAGAAATTAAAAATGATTCTACCAATATACATATGTAAAATGTTCCTAGTAGGTATGAAAGTGCGGCGATAATAAAATGTATTCTTCATCTTTAAATTTAGGTACTTGAGTTTTAATAACATATCCTGATAGTATATATTATACATAATATATTCTATCGTTAGGTGTACAAGAATAGTGCACAACTAAAAAAAGTAGATTTTCTAGTACAGACGTTTAAAGTTTTCTTGTGCCATAAGGATTATACAATAAGGAAATGACACAGCAGCTGCCGTTTTCTTTTGTTCGTGCACATACAATTATGGGTATTTTGCTATAAATGTTCATATCAATCTCGATAATAGTAATTTATGAGTTGTATAATATATTGTGTCATTTGACGAAATCTTAATAATATTAAATAAATAATAATAACAAATTCAACCAATATTTTATTTTTGATATGAGTTAAATTATATTATGAAGTTACTTAATTTACATTACATATTAATGAATGAAATACTTCATTTTTTAAACAATAAATTATCTACTGCAGTTCCTACAGAAATCAATATTTATAATTAATTTAACAAAACGCATATTAACAATATTACAGATATTATTATGTAGATTTTGACTTTGTATACTTCTGTTTGAAAATAATGTAAATACACTTTTTTAAATCGTACGTTCATATTGAATTCAAAACGTAGGTTTGTTGACTATTTGTTATTACACATTGATATAAGCTTTCCATCTCTTTTATAAAGATGGCTAAACAATGTTATTTTTGTAGCAACGAGGTAGTCTTGTAGTAAACTTTTGTTTTAATGTTATTTTTAATGCAATGAATATGTTTCGAACAAAATCTAAAATTATGAAAAACTTGTCACTGTGTACATATTTTTTATCAATGAAAATTTTAAAAATGTATTATTTATAAATTGATGATAATTGTTGATAAAAGATCTGTCAATTATCAATTCAAATTTCAAAATCAACGAACGCCTGACCTGGTGACTATTTCTATATACTGGCCATCAATATTTTAAGATTTTCTTCAATATACATATTATAGATCGTAAACAATTTTGTTGCACATAAAATGATTTTAGGAGCTATGATTTCAGAACTGTATTAAATATCATAACGAATTAACAGAATGTGTTCGCTTTATTTTACTTAATACGTGCATATTATTATTATTGCTGACAGGTATTCGAATCGAACCGAATCTGTTCAAACGTTACGCACGACTCACAATAGTATTTATTATAATAATATATTAATAAAACTGTTATTTGTATGGTTAAAGGAGGCGTGGCTTCGTCAATTTTCGCGTAAACGAAATTATGACTTTGTGGCTTTCAAACGCCACTTGTTCTCTTCCATTGTTCACGCCTGAAACATTTTGTTTGACTTGTACCTATATTATTATTCCATACACGCTTAGTAATTTAATATTATTACCTACCCTCTAATTTATATTCCTCAGCGGGTTGGTGATCTAAAATTCAAATATTGAATAATTGCAAAATTTAATTTAATCTTGCGTGTTGAAAATAGAATTCGGTGTACATTTGAGTAGTGTCGTGGAATAATTTAGGATTTAAATCCACAGAAATAAAAATACAATTTTTATACTACGGTCAGTCGAATCGATTTTTTTCAGGAAATTGAGTTTTCAAAAACCATAGAAATGATATTATTCCATGTTGTATGGATTGTATACTATCACACTAATAATGGTCGTATTATGCAAGAAACAAAACTCATATTTTTGGAAGTCTGTCATAGATATTTACATTGTGGTGACATAAATGTTCGCCGATCGCACGTTTCATTGAAAAACATTATAATAATGATTTCTAATAGTCAATAAACACGTGTTATCGATTTCAATAAATTATGCATTTTATCGGGTAATATTTCATAAATTTTGATCGCTTCCGTTAAACGTGCAATTTAGTTTTCATTGATCTTTGGAGCATTAGCAATTAACTACCAGTATTGGTACATGGGTTAATATTAAATTAGTTATACATTACTGAATGCTTAATATGTAATATTTATAGTTTTATAATTACAAATGCATATAAATATATTTTTGTTGTCTAATCCGAAATGTTGATAAAAGTGAAGAGCATTTCTATTGTGCTTGAACTAGTGTCTCATAATAAGTGGTGGGTAGACGCAATTTGAAATTCTCTTCGTCGTATATCCGGCAATGTTAAACCAGAAAGTGTTGAAAGTGTGAAACACGGCGGTGTTCTCGATTAACCATCAAGTGCCCCCGGCATGAGCGGTTTAAACATATATATTGGCATCTTGCTGATAACTACTGAATTTCCTATGTATTATGAATTATTATTTGTCTTCATTTGGTATGTTATTTTCCTCAGCGATATTGTCAATTATCTTTTGGCGGAGTAGAGTTTTGAGATTATGCCGGTCATTTTTTGCTTGAAAATATATTTCATAGAAATAGGAATGCATAATAAATATTATTATTTGATTTTTGTTTAAAGACCAATGTGTTTAAACTTAAATTTTTTTTAAAATAGTAATTTGAGCATTGAATCTAATGAACAAAAAACAAAATGTAAATAACAAATAATGAGGATTTAATTTTTAAACCTCACTTTTGAGTAGCAAAACTTAATATAATAATATTATAATGATATTTGTAAAAAAATTATAATAATACTAAATTATCACACGGATGTACAATTTTAACAGTATAATATATAAATAACTTTTTAAATTAAACTATAGGCAGCTCCTCACTCAAAAGAGTTGTCTAACAAAATACTTAGCTAGTTAAATCGTGGAACATAATACTTAAATTTGAATACAGTAAATATACAATACGAATTAGAGATATAATATAAATATAATCAAGACATAGAACATAATATTAAATCTTTTTTGGTAGTTAGTACTTATTGTATACCACACAGACGTCACGATTGTATGGTAGAAGTGTACCAAAAACCTATAAAATAAGTTTTAGAATAAACATTTTTAGTATTTTAAGTGAATAACTATAACTACTCTTTACTGTGAACCATGAAAGCAGTACCAAAATAATTACATACATTAGGTAAATAAATAAAAACATAAATCGTCATAATATATGTTTTATTAGTTGTTTCATTAGTGTAACAATAATTACCTGTACATATATTTATATTATTCGCGATAACACGATTATACGCAATGATGCTATTTTAATTTGACCTTCATAAGGTTTTGTTTTGATTTGCTCTTTCCTTTGAGACTTTTTTCGTTGAAATATGTTATCGGCTATACTATTGCAAACTTAAGTTTTAAAAAAAAAAGAAATATATATATATATAACTTAATTTACAACACATTAAAAAAAACAATGTAGCGTTTTTCTTTGATATAAAAACTGATAAAATAATTAGGTTTACAACATTTTTTCATTACACAAGATTCTTATCCGTCTCATTGATTGAAAAATGACGTACAGGCATGTTGATTTCAGATTTACTTCTAAAAACAAATCGTAGATATTATTGAAAAATAATAAATATTGGAAACAAAAATGTGTTATCTAATAAAAAAACCATCGATAAACAATCATAACAACTTCGGATGAATTTCTTAAATTTGTAAATCGTTAATTAATTTTATTTGTATGATATTTTTTCGTGCGTTAATCATAAAACTATATAAATACATTTACTAACCGTTACACAACTCTATTCCTAGATCTGAAAAAAACAAAGAAATGTCAATTTGTTTTAAATTAGTATACAGAAAATAGCCAAAGTTATACAAAATGGTACTGTAAAGTGATACTTTTTTAGATACTTTAAAATGTGCTCATGATAAGTGATAATTATAAATTACAAACAATATAATATATTTTTTTAAATGCATACATTTTTTTCTCTAGAACTTTTGTTTCGTCGAAAGTAAAGTCATAACTTTTTTAATTTGTTATCAAGTACTATAAATCTGTAATTTTGGTTTCCTTGTGCTAAATTCTTACCGTACTTACTCTATACACTTTTAGCATATTTCTGTGAATTTCAACTAGTATAAGATCGAATTAAAAAAAGTTTAACTTTTCTCTGGGAAAAATCGAAACCATACACTTCAATTATTGACATTTTTTAAACTTAAAAATACAACATGAAATACATTTTATTATAAGTTCTAATTTTTTGAGGCTATACTTAAAAAAATCATAATTCATCACATTTATACTTAAATAAAAATGTGCAGTCAGTCTAACTTATATATTGCTAACAAAGTGAATTCAAAAAAACAGTATCAGCACTATTGATTAAGTTGTTATAACGATTATTACGTATAAATAAATAAACTAGTTAATTATACACCGTAATTTTAATTTATCTCTATCTACAAAATTACCAAAAATATTAAGTATTAAAGAACTTAAATTTTTTTGTAATATACTTATGTAATTTTAAAATTAACTAGATCAAAACATATTTAAAATAATTTCACTTAATTTCACTTAATTCATATATTGTTTATAAGATGTGGTATATAAATTGCTTTGCTGTTCAAATTTAATGAGTAACTTTTCACTTTTCCATGGTTCTCTTTTTTTTATAACAAAGGGGAATAATTTTTTTAACATTATTTTTAACATATGGTTTGTTATCAAATACTAATGAACTATGAAATACTAATTATTATTAAATCAATATTTTCCTACTTAGAAGTTATTATGTTATTAGATAGGATATTATGTCATTTGATTGTTTTAATAATCAAAATCTAAAAATACTTTCGAACTTTAAACAAAGGTGTAAAGTAAAAATAAATTATGAAAAAAGATCAAAGATTAATGGAATTTAACTAAAAATACAATTAATTTGTGCATGGTAATAAAATATAACATAAATAATAGCTTTTAGGTTAGTTTAAATAAAATATAATATATTATATGGTCTAATTTTTATTATTTTCGGTGATATATGTTGAATATATCTATTAAGTCGATGCTGCCAAATAAAATAAACCGGTTAGTTACTCAAACACCACTGTTTGTTTCTAATTAATAGTTAATATTAAGGATATGTATTTTCAACAAAGGTATCATTGTTATATACAATAAAACTAGTGAATATAGTGAATAAGTGATTGAAAGCTTTGTCTATCGCTCCTGTACCTTATTACTTGAATGTTTTTTTTAATAATTTATAAATTGTTGCTAGTAAAAGTAAATATTAATTTTTTTCTAAATTAATGTAAACAAGACATTTAATATAATTGAAATATACTGTAATTCATTTTTTTTAATACATTGTTTTAAAAATTTCATATTTATACATAAATGTTAAAATATTTTAAGTGACCTTCATTTTTCAAATGTTAACAAGATCTCAAATTAGTTTAACCTGTATTCTGTAATACCTGCAATAATGTTGTTGCAATCGTTTTGATAATTGCTATACATTTTGCCACATGTTTATTTCGTAAATTTACACTTAAGTGTAAATATCTTCGAATTTAGTATGAAGAAATTTTCACAGAGAAATCAGTAATACCTATAAATATAATTTACTGTCGATTACCTAAACATGGATTAAATTGAACTTAAGAGAAAATAAATTTAAATCCTCTATTAAGTAAAAAGGTAACTTGAGGTACTTATAGATTAATAATTAAAAAATATATACAGTTCTGAATAATTTCTTGTAGTTTTGGTACAATATATTTTATGCCAAAAAATGACAATATAATATGAATGTTATATTAATATTGTTTCATCGTCGTAACGAAATCCTGAAGTCCAAAGACTAATTCTGCTGATACAGTTTCACTATAATCGCTACTTAAATATTAATTTTAATAGTAATATTATGTGTCAATAATTAACACAGCAGTCCATTAGAATTACATAAAATAAATTATAATGTTTTTATGTATGGATTATTTTAAGACGGGAAACAATATTAATAACTATATTATAGTTAAAAAAAATATCAAAATACAAACTTATGCTAACATATTTATACTGTCTGTCAAGCTTAAAACCATACCAAAATAATAAAATAACAATAGATTTTTCAAAATAATTTTTCTTTTTTTAGTCATTGTTTATTAAATTAAAACCACCTTGAATTGATTTATGTGCATTATTTTTGGAAATTATTATAAAATAATTGAATTTATCAATAATATCGTCAATTATGTTTTTTTTAAATTATCAGATATGTCTTGCCACTTTAAGGCATCCTTAAAGTATTACCACTAGAAGATATCGTATGAAGTAGAAATTTGTGTGTTTTTTATACACACAACTTAATTGTATTAATATATTTTAATGAAATATTTGTGGTAATATTATAGATTATTAAATTACATATTTATATATAATAATGTGCGTTAGCTTCGGCCCATATTTTTAGATCCACGCTTTTCTGGCTTAGAGGGATTCAAACAAAAAGTATTTTAAGTAAATATCAAGTTTCGAGAAATTACTAAAAGTTACTCCATATTTATAACAACGTTTAATTTGAATTTGTCTAAAACAATTTTAACAGTATTTTATGTACCTGACAAATTATTTTTAATTCCAAAATCGTAATCATAATTAAAAATTGGTTACTTGTAGCTTGAAACTGTGTAATGTTGGACCAGTATAGTTGTCAGTTTTTAATGGGTTCGGTAAAATGTAAAATACAATATGTATACATAATTCCTAAAATATTAATTGCTTATAATTTTTTAGGTATTTCTCAGTAAATTTGGGAAAGTTAGAAAATGTAATTTTTTTTGTTTTGCACAAAATATGTAGGCAGTTATATAGCAAAATCTAAAAATGTAAATTTTAAATATGGTTTTTTGAAGCAGAAGAACAATGACAATTTATTTATTTCACCAGAGAAAACTTAATTTTTGAAACCGACAAAGGAAATATACTCGTATTTCGAACAATTTTTGTATTCTTAGAATGGTTGTACTCCAGGCACACCAATAAGATAATTCGGAGAATTCGATCAAAAGTAAAGCTTACATAATTACTTTAAGAATACTGCAATTCGTTTTATATTTACTTCTTTATACAAATATTAATTAATAAAACTTAATATTTGCCAATTTTTGATTATGTTTTGTAAGTAATATTAGAGGGAAACATTTTATGAACACCAACTTACTACCGCTTGTGGTTATTAAATAATAATATTAAAAAAGAGCAAAATAATTTTCAAAAAAAATATTTTAATACTTTCAAGTTGTTATGAAGTTTTGTAAAAAAATGAAATTATGTTCTTTTTAGATGTTTTTTTTTGTATTGTGAAATTATATGAATTATATGATTTATAAATATATAATAGGATATAATAAGAAATATGTAATTGTTACTTGGGGGGTAAGTGATAACCATTTAATTAAACAAATAATTTTTGTTTTAACTACTAATATTGTCGTAGTTAATTAATCATCATACGTTGAGTACACTATAATAACCAAAATTTACATAAAAATTAATAAGTTTAATACGTATCTATAGAGTTTAAACTTAGGGTACAGAGACAATATTATTCATATTAATCATAATAATAATAATAATAATAATAATATTCACAACTATTATAATAATAATGAACTATTATATATGAAATGCTTTATTATAGAATATGATTAAATTTATATGAACGTTTTAATTAATTAATAGCGGTAAAAAGGTCAGCTCCTGGCATACACTGACTGCAATAAAAGGGTTAAATTTTAATCTATAAGATAATTGAACTGGTTTATATCCTAGTATGTTCTAAATTTAACATCAACACAAACAACTAATATCGTTATTTTAACAAAGAAATACACAGCTTTCATCTATTATTGACTATTTTTAAACACAAAATATTTTATATACGCTATAACAGATATTGATTTAAATATAGACAATTTACTTATAAGTAGAAAAGAAAAAATTAACTATTTTAGCCCCTATTTATGAAAAATATAATAATTTTCCCACTAGAATAGCGCAATTAATTCTTAAAACATCTTTAGGTTTGGGTTCCTTAATAATAATAAATAAGAGTTTTTAATTCTGTTATATTTTATAAATAATAAAACTATTTATTAATAATTGGTTCGTTAATTGTAAGTGGTGTAACACCAAATTTTTAAAGTATACATATTTTTGCTTAATGAAGCCACATTTTAGTCATATCTTTCATTATAAATGAAAAGCAACTCCAATTAATGTAAAAATAGATAAAAAATAGAAAACACTGAACGAATACTTGTATTTGATTTCTTACACATTAATTCACAAAAAGTTCGTTATTCTAAAATTCAGTTACAAGTATATATCACTTTTACAATGAACGTCATAATTATTGTTCTTATAATATGAATAGTACTTTTTTTTACATCATAGTTTATAAATTATTATGATTATACAACAATAATAATAAAATCAAAAACCATGTATAACTAATTACAAACTTTCACTTAACTTTTAAAAATAAACAATTACTTCCACACATTATAAATTGTTAATGTGTTGTTTTTCCTTGATGTAGTATTGTAAATCAATCTTCATTTATAGACTATTACACCAAATGATGATTGTACTCAAGTGTATTAAGAACAAAGTACACTGGCGGAGCATTACGTTTTGTGTTATCGGCAATAGACTAGTAATAAACCTAATTTGAAGTCTGATAACTATTGTAATAACTTAGTGGGTGTCTAGTGCTAAGTGTGTGGTTTAAAAGACTGTACATTTATATGAAGAGCCGTACATAAAATACACTGTAAGTTTAACTGAGAAAAGAAAACTTTTAAGTAAAAATAGATAAATAGCTGGTAGAATATTACAGTAGTGCTAAAATGAAAAATTATCGTTTTCCACTCGCATCAAATGCGTTTATAATTTTAGTAATTAAAAATCAAATATCGCACATAATATAGTATTAGGTTATAGGTAAGCGCTTTAAAATTAGTAATCGAGATAAAATATGTAATATTAATACCTAGATTTTGGATGTACAACTTCACACTTAAGAGGAAATCACACCACCTGTATTTTAACCGAAAAATGTGAAAAATACTTTAAGTAGAATTATAAAATGTTTACAGTACACAAAGAAGAACATCACCTTTGTCGTAGGGTTTTTATTTATTTGTTAATAACTTAATCACAACTCAAGTTTCGTAAATATTGTATTTTTTTTATTTGTTTATTGAAAGTTCGTGAGTATTTATCTTATAGACATGACTGTAATAGTCAGATAAAAAAAAATGGCAATGAATAATGAATCCTCGTTACTGTATTAATAAGTATAGACTACAGTTCAAGCTCTAAACTAAGATTTTGCGAATAATTGCCTTAATCCTCTCGACTGGACTTATAGTTAAATATTTTATTAAAATCAACTTATTTAGCGAAGTAACATTTTCAAACAATATTTTAAGAGCTAAAAATTCTTAGTACCCTTAATAAGACTGGAATTTGGTCGATATACTTGAAGTATTGGGTTTACGTTGGGAAACGCCCTGTATAAGTGGATTTTATAAGTATAGGATTTGATTTAAGTTTCAAAAGTTTCCCTATAAAAGTTAAAACTAGTAAGACTATGTCGGCATTAACAATGATTATAAACTATACTATATATATGATAATAATTATTAATAATACACTTTTATAGGCATAGCCATAACAAAAATCTTAAGACCTCCTAATATCGTATACCCTTAATTAACCATTAAAGGTTATTTTAGAATATTTTAGCTTGTTTTTTATTACGAATAAACCTAAAAAGAATGGTAAGTTACGTCAAAATACATTTTAATAGCTTTAGATTTGTAGTTTGCTCTTAACAATTATACAACGTTTCAAAAAATGGTCAATGCTAGTTATTTTATTTTAACAGTACGTATGTACACGCAACAACATAGAGGCATGTAAAGTCTCTATTTAAGTCCCTCAATAGAGGTTCCATTATATGACAATCTTCGTTAGGTAGTTGATACATTTTTGTTTGTATTGTATTAGAAAATAGGGGTTTTATATTTCGCAGGGAACCTATCAAAGGTTTGATTTCCAAAGTTGCAAAATGATTATTGAAATCTTCGCTTACGGTCAATATATAGTGCTCCTGGATAACTCTCGAAATCTTTTTAGAAAAACGTTCAAAAACAATAGACATTTTATATTTTTGACGACAATGAGTTTATTCAATGAGACATATAATCAACTATCAATAGTGTTTTGTTTTTATGAGATGCTCAAGTTAGGTTGTATCGACTAGATGGGTTTTTTTTGTTATTCGTTTATTTTGTCGAATTAGGTATCATATTTTGCGAAGTGCATACTTAAATGTAATTTCTATTTTATTTATTTCTTTCCCGTTTGATCACTGATCACTTATATTGAACTGAACTCGATAATAACGAAAATTCCATTTGAAACATGAGCCCTCTACTTAGGCGTTCGTTCAATGGTTTAACATTGGACTACTTGGATCGGATTATAGAAAAATAAGAACTATATATCTGATGCCACTCGTCGGCTTTGTATGTTTATAACACAACTCGGTGCTATCTTCTTTCGAAAATATTAAATTCTTTAACTCTGAAACATCTAAAGATAAACTTGAAGGCTTCGAATTTTTTTTTAAGAATCAAACTATTGGGCTGTTGAGGAGTGCGTCATTCTATGATAAAGGCTGCGTCTTTAACATAATTAAAAACGAATATCCTAACCTAGTCGATAATGATTACAAAATAAGGACAGCCTCTATTTTTCATTAAAAGCAACAAAGATAAAACGTGTATTTGCTAAAAATAAATACAATAATAATAATATTATGATTTATTCATTGTGAAACAGATTTAGGCAATGTCGAATCAGATAAAGGTTATATTATTATAATTTGTTTTGCTTACAAAACAAAAACATTAAAGTTTTTATTTTATAAATATTTCAGTTTCACTTACCTGTATTAATTATGTACTATACATATTTTTAAGAGCTCTACACAATTCGATTTAATAACGTAACAAACGTTCCTCTTAAAACTTAAAATAATTTTCTCAGATATGAAAAATGTGATATTGTTACAGAAATATTTGTTTGATTAGAAGTCTTAAGTTCACCTATAAATACCTTTAAATATTCAATTTGTAATTTGGATAGTAATTATAACAAAATAAACAGCTCGTTACAGATTCGAAACTCAAAACAATTAAATAGTTACTGTGCACAAGAACAACATTTTGGAATTTATAACACACATTTTAATATTTCATTTTGACAATTTTTGTTGTTGTTTGTAATATTTTTACTAAAACTCTTACTATTATTATTTGATAATTAGCAGATTATTCTAACATCGGATTATACACATACAATGTATATTATAATAAAATTGAAAGAGTTCTAAGCTCCATCCCTAAATCGTAAAACATATATTATCCATTTACAAACAACAGCTAAAAAACAATAATAGTTAATTTTTTTTTTTATTAAATAATACACATTTAAAAAAAATTTTAACACAAAAATTGGCTTACATCTTTGATGCACTGACTATAATATCGAACAAAATTTGCATACATTTTGATGTTGAACGGAAGGTTATCAGCCCCCACTATATTCAAATTTATCTAATCTGGAAGAACATTAGAAATAAAAGTAGAGCTATAAAAATAATTATGTTTGAACTATGTAAACCCGTATGGTCATTTACGTTAGTATTCATATTGTATAAATATAGTGTTCATATAAATATCTGGACATGTGTAAATATATAATATGATATGGTATATCAATATACATATACAATATGCATATATTACATATATTACATATCGATACATATACATTTATTTGTAGAAATTAATGTTTATTAGTTACAGATCGACTATGATTCATTGGTGGGAGTTATGATTATTGTTGCTTTTTAATTAAGCAAGTGCCAATTTATTAATATAATAACAGTGTTTTAGGATAATATTTGTTGTTTGTGTTTTTAGTTTTATCATTTTTGTCTATCTGCATTTGCATCTTGTCGTCAGTGTATTTAGTATAATATTAGCTATGTATGTTTTTTAAAATAAATTGTATGGGAAAACCGGTTAATTTATTCGCAATTATAAATATTCATAAATAGTAACAACTAGTTAGTTAAATGGCTGGTTTTGAGCTTGGATTGGACATTTTATCCTGGCTTCTCTGACATTTTCTAGATGATGATAATTAATTAACTATAAAAATTGTGTATGTTGAGTATATTAAGTCTTTTCAATTACTTTTTTTAACTATTTATTCAGTATAACTTATAATTATATCAAATTGATGTATTCAATTTAATTGTTTTCAACGGTTATAAATATTATCATTAAAAATTGCCTTACTAAAAAGGTGACAGTTTTGTCTTACTATTTATTACTAAAAAACATTATGGCTACGCAGAACTTATTTGTTATAGTGGGTCACTACTTGCGGTGGCCAATTACTAATTTCTCGTGTGTGATATGTATTACTTCTTATTACAACAGTATGAAAATTGATATTTCCTATAATAATTACATTAGATAATGAACTGTATTAAAGTATTTAGACGCCACAACTATACGAGTTGAAACGTAGATTCCACGAGGCATGTTGTTTTTAATTTTTGACTATAAAAAATACAATAGGTAGCTAAAGGTCACTTACAATGATAAACTCTTCAAATGCTTAAAAAACAGTACGAACGATGCAAATGTGTATAGTATAATACTAAATTATTAATTGTAAAACGGTGTTTTTTAATATTTAATGTGTTGTAAGCAATGTTATATATAAATATATAACTACTTAAGTTATAACTTAAAGCCATGAAAGCCTAATAATTGATGAACGATCCGATAAATACGAATATCATTATGACTATTTTAACACACTATGCTGTACTTAACTTACGTAAAGTTCGCAAAGTTTTTATCTAAATTGTCTATACTTATAAAAAAATATCCATTATTTACAATATTTCTAATAATTATACAAGATATTGGTATAATTAATGATAAGTTCAGAATAATTGCTATCACAGTTTGCTCTATTTCAGAAATAATAGAATCAAAACTGTGTATATTTTGACAATTCCGCTTTAAGATTTTATCAGATCTACAAATTCTGAAAATGTGTAGCTCTAGGAAAATGAATTATTTAAATTTAAATCAATATTTTTTATAAATTCTACAAATATTCGAAGAAAACAGAAAAAAGAGGTACGTACCTATTGATAATGTTGTTAACATTTTTCTTTATATTATATTAATATCTTGTTATTATTATTTTTTGTAGTAGTCTAAATGTTTTAACAAAAAAAAGCTTTCGATAATATTCCTAATAATTAAAAAGCTTCCCTTATATAACTTCCCTATTACAAAGTATGCAATTATTAAATATTTGTATCAAATCATTGTAGTTCAAAAGCTTTGTCTTTTTCAAAATGTATAACTAATTTAAACCAAAGGAAACCTCACAAAACTACCTTCCCAAACTTTTGTTAATTTAAATAGTCTATGATCTTTGCCATCTCAAGTATTAGGGTTGTCGTTATTTGTCTTTATTAAATGCATGAGAATGCGTCGTACTTGAAACCCTCTCGCTGCACAGTTTATTATTAATGAACTAGTTTTGCAAACAAAAAAATTGCAAACTTATTATCTTTACTGGAGTTAATATTACTAAATCGTGGGCTAATTTGTAAAATGATCTCACCGAACAGGTTTCACTGTTGTAATTGAGCGGGTTAATCAAAGAAAATAACCTGATATACAGCGTTAATCGGACGTTGAGTCAAAACTATTATGCAACCGTTGCTTAAGATTTTATTGTATATTCTGATCTAGCTGTTTATCCTTATGGTTTAGCACGTGTAATAAAAATATAAAGATAAACTGTATTCGAGTTATGTGTATGCTGTACAACAATATTAAACATATTTCGTTTGGTAACCAGAAATAAAATACATTGATCATTTGGAATTTTATCCCTAATTAACAATATAGTAGAATGACTAGTTTTTAATATATTCACGACTAGTTTTGTGATTCTTATTTTGTAAATCACGTCTCAAGTTTTGAAAGTCACAATTTTATAGTAACTTTAATGTTTTATGAATCTATACTTAATAAATATTATAAAATTCTATTTAGTCATAAATATGGCTAAGACTTTTACATATTATAAAATGTATAGAATATAATTATTTCAAAGAACATTTTTTTTGTTGATGTAAACAAAAGAAAAATACTATGAATATCAATTTATTGAATTTTTATCGTAATATATTAAATCAATATGTGGTTGCTTTTATAGTTGAAATCATTAGTTTTATTTTTATTTTGATGCTCTTAAAAAAACATTAGTAGAAAATTATTGTATTTTATATATTAACATTATTTATCATAAACTGTTTCAAAAAATTTTCTAATTTTTTTTTTAAATTTTTGACTTTAACCAAAGTACATAAGAGGTATATTTTGTTTTATTGGTTTGTAACAAATCACAAACTAATAATTTTGTATCCGCTATGAAACAAAACGTAATAACGAAATAACTACTATCAAAATAAAAAAAATTAAAAAATTTTCCATTTCTTTATGTATTTAAACAACTTATATTACATGTGCAAAAATAATTAAACTGCTCTTTAGATTTTTTTGTTTGTTGCGAAACGGAACAAAGTATGCA
Source organism: Adelges cooleyi (assembly GCF_023614345.1). NCBI lineage: Eukaryota > Metazoa > Arthropoda > Insecta > Hemiptera > Adelgidae > Adelges > Adelges cooleyi. Next base: position 5,944,065 of record NW_026095751.1, read on the forward strand.
ACGTCACCATACCCGGTTTGCTACAAACTCTTTGGTGTAATTACAAAGAGTACCTTTACATCCTCTAAATGGTTTAGTTCTTCAAATTACAGCATACTTTAAGCTTACTTTTTATACAGTTTACATCAATGGAAACTTTCATTAGCATAAATTGTTCATATACGTGCTCATTCTGGCCGTTAAACTAACTGAATATAGTGTATTGTCATCCGGAAAAAACTTGTTAATATCTAGATACCATTCAGTTTGTCAAAGATACTTTAATGATTTGGAGATGTAATTATTTGTTATATATTAATTCAACCACCGTAATATTTTTTCCCTGCTTATATTTAGAAAGATTTATGTAGTTGGGTCATTCCATGTGAAAAATGTTCGTTCAGTCACTATGTGTTGTGGGTTATTAAAATAGACAGTTTTCAGCAAATCGCAAATGTTTGAAACCATAAATTAATAGCAAAAAATTACCTTAATTGGTTCAATGGTGATATGGGTCACAAGAATATAACTTGGATTTTATATAGACAAAATACTTATTGACATTTTTTATCTTTGACCCCATAAAATGATTTTTTTTTTAATTTAAACATTTTAAAAAACGTTAAAAATAAATTTTTTTTTTTGAAAATATGATTAAAATACACTTAATTAGAAACTTAACTGTGCAGGTTTCCCGTTAACACCGCTATCGGCGGTTAAATTACAGAGCCTGGAACATGAGGTGTTATTGGATAGTTTTCTTAAGAAATCAAACCACTTAAATTGAAAAAAGTTTTAAAATTTATAGGATCTATAAAGAATGTATGATAAAAATGTTCAAAAAATGTTGACCTATAGTCGCACACACATTAGGTGATTATTAAATTATTAAAATATAATTAAATTTACTTTGGCCAATTACAATGTGTTTGTATTGATCTATTGTAAAATTATTTTATCTACTAAATCGTATGGTTAATACGATTTATTAGTTAATAAAATAATATTAATAATTATTACGTCATCGGCTCAAATGTTTAGGTTTTTTTTTTAACTCTTATAAACATTTGGTACGTACCACACACATATGGTATTTTTTATTTATCAGTTTTGACCTACCTATTTATTATTTTTCCCTCTTCACATGCATGTTGTCACGTGTACATGAACAAAAAGACGGAATAACATTGAAGACAGTGATACGTACCTGTTTTTAATAATATTTGGATTTTCGAATCGATTACGACGCAGTACATTTTTACATAACTTATATGTTAGTCTATGACGTGAATGCCTATTTTGTTGACATTTTTTTTACGTCAATTCCTTTGAACGTCAACAGCTAGTCGAAAGCGTGATAGAAATATGCATAATTAGCCCATGTTCAAAGTAAATAAACAAAGTATATTGTGACACATGGTTTCGGGCTCATTTTATGCGTACAATAAAAACTATCAACGTACTGTATTCAAATGAGTTAACTGATCTTAGGCAAAAAAGATACAATGTAATAGAATACATGTTGTATTTCATAATTCATTTGTAATACTTCGGGTCTAAAAGAGCCAAGTACCGTTTTTTTACATTTTTTGATAAATGTTTTAACATTTTTATAATTTCCCATTACAATCTGTGTTTATTTTGTGTATAAATATTTTTTTATAACTTTTTTAATTTGTGTCCAACGAGACGGTTTTATTTCCTGTTATTTGAAAAATATATATAAAATAATAATATTTTGTGATAATTAAAAACGATGAGTAATAATTATTACAAATCTTATTTAAGCAGAAATTAAAATGTTCGTAACAGAAATGCAAAAAAAAATTGTTTTGTTTTATTACAGTAAATTTACTTTTAAGTCGTTAGTATTTCTATCACGCTTTCGATTACTAATTGTTGACATTAAAATGAAATGACAATAAAAAAAATTGTCAACAACACAGGCATTAGATTATTATTGGGCAATAATTAAAATAAAATAAAATTTTGCCGTGTCGGAGCATTCATAATATATGTCGGTTGTTATATAACAATAACTAAACAAAATATAGATATTTTTTTTACATCCGCGTTCGGTTCGACATTAACTATTAATGTTAAATTATTTTAGGGCAAGCGCACGTCATGCGTTTTTCCGGCAATACTGTATAATAATGTCTTATTGTTCAAAACCGTTTGCACAGCACTATCGTTTGAAAAAAAAAGTGTTCTAGCTTTGTATAAATTTGAATTATATGGAATTTAATTCCACAAACGTCAATGATGTCGTCGGTAATAAAAATCGAATAGGATATTATTTTTTCGAAAATATATTATTCTATAGCTGTTGATAGCTGTTAGTCACTACAGCGCTATGCTATGATGCCCACATAACTTCGGGCTCGCACGAGACGTTAACATGTTAATCTGATTGTAAGAGGCCAACAACTGGTAACACGTAAGAACATTGTGTGTGTTAATCAGTACGTAACGCGTCCGATCAATATCAATCCGAATTATTAACGTTGGCACGTTGTAGGTATCTAAATGTAAACATATCGGTATTATCTATACCATATTATTATTGTTTATTGTGTGCTTGTGTATAATTTGCAAATGTGAAGTGCGTTTTGACACGGATATGTCTTATGGCTGGAGGCGACACGGTAAGTGTCACAGTGGGAGGATGGAGAGATTATGGAGCAGTATGGAAGAGTATTAAGGAAAAACATTTAGCCACAACATAAAATTCAGACAATACTATACTATCATATACTAAGGCCAAATAATAAAAAAAAAAATTAAAAAAGATTTGGCCACAACATAAAATTAAGACAATACTATACTATATTATCACATTTTGAAGTTGTTATCGTTTAAAGAACGGTAAAACTCAGTTCTTCTTCAGATTTATTTTTTGTATTTTTTTTTAATCCGTGCTCGTCTGCGGCTAAGTTTGTCGGTAACATAATCGGCCTGTATATTATGAAATCGTATAGATGCTAATATGATATGTAAAAAATATTAAAATATTAAAACAAAATATAAACAGGGAAGAATATTATAGTATGATTAAACTAAAACATCAGAGCTAATAATTACATTAAATTTTATGTTGTTTTTATAACTGCATATATTATTTCCAGAAACGAAAAAAGCCCAATTTGACTTAGTGAGAAAGCGAAAGTTTATCCTCATTGATGTACATATGTTGTTCGGTACAAGGAAATAATATCTATATGGATTATCTAAACATTATCAGCAATTTTTCAGACTAAAGAGCTGAAGCGTGAAAAAATTATTATTAAAAATAAACTTTTAATTTGCAATTTGTGGTCGTTTACACTACCTTTGATATACCGTCTCCACAGTGCTCTACCCCTTTCGGTCCCAAATTAAATTTAGAGAATATTATTTTTTTCTAATACAACATGCAACACTACATTTATAATTTCCTTGATATCTTTATCGTATAATACACATGTTTTTCTATTAAGTTAAATCGTCATCACGTGTGTAAGTATTATCATAACAATAATACTAAAAAAAAAAGAAAAGAAAAACAAAGTTGTGCACCATGTAATGTGCCTGAAACGACTAAAAGGGCTATATAAAACCGATAATAAGAAAGGACATTTTGTACAAAGCGCAGCGAGTCCTATAAAAAAAAACGATTTTAAAGCAAATAATATTCAGTTTTGGTATTCAAATTTGTAGGTATAAAAAAAAGTGAAATTTATCAGGGGCCTGATATATTATTTTGTGACGCCCGGCGGGTATAAAGGTACGAGGTTCCGGCTTTCCGTTGCGTTATCAGCGGTCAATGATATTCGTCGGTAGGTATAGATAGGTAAATATTATACATCCATTATATTATGTACATGCATAATTGCGTTAGGTATATCGTCCATTATAAAAAAAAAAAAAACAATATTATTATTATACCGGTCTGTTGATAAGGCGGCGGCGGCGGCGGTGGCAGAATAAATATTGGAGCGCGCCCACCGTACTGGTTCAGTGTAACGCTTGTGCTCGTCACTGACAATTTCACTGACTGTCTGGAAACACTTGTTTTGCGCATAACTTATCGACGAACTTCTCGAAACGTACATTGGATATAATATTATAATACTATATTATTATTATTATTATTATTATTAGTATTATCATTCGCGTCTGACAGTTTTCGGTGTTGTATTAAATTTATACGTAAGACGCACGTCTTACGAACCACCCGGTGTTGCTTTTAAGCAAATCTCGCTTGCCGTTTATCCAAGTGTTGTACGTGCGCGTCTCATGTTAACTCAAAGCCAAAGCCAAACGCAAAACATGGACGAGACCAACGAGTGAGCATAATATTATATTATAACATTGTAATAGTAATAAAATGTATAGTAATTTAATATCAACTGTTGTAAATCGTAGTGTGCATTTTTTTGTTGAAAATTATGATTATTATTTCATCGAATCGCGTTGTACGGTTACGGATTAAAAATTAATTAGGCTCTATCTGATATGATTCTATGTAGGTATTAACGGACATCAGGGCGGGGCAGGGGTTAAACTCTAATGATAGCCGCGCCCGGAGTAATCATCGTAACAATATTATGTTGTATTAGAGCAAAATTGGGCCAACGCGTTTTGCGTTGAAATTTGTTCGCTCAGCGTTTTATTAGTGAATCTGATTATTTCCGTTTTAGTTTTCGTTAGTATAAAAAATTACAATAATACATAGATTATGGACTATTATAAAATTATACTATGTTCCGTTGTAGTGAAAACGTGCACAACCGTTCAATAGTATTTAATGTATGTATATAATATAATAGTAATTTACTGTGGTACTAATAACGTGGAACGTCATCGCGGGGAACTGTGACCTAATGTTATCGACTAGGTTGAAATAATGATTGAACGAACCGCCGGTAAATCACTATAACGATAAGTGTGTAATAAATAATTACACGTTTATAGTCCCGACGACGTTTTCGAATACGGCTTTTCTTTTGTACGCCTGTAATATAATCGATATACAATAAACATGTGTGTGTTGGGCTCGGAAAATTCGGACTTGCCGTGTACCGTGTAACAATGAAAGTAGAAATAGGTTTTCATTATTATTTTCCGTAAGACGTCCGTGCCGGCGAAATTGATATTATCAAAGAAATTGGGCGAGGGCGACGAAAAAAAAATATATATAATATTTAGAGAAGCTAAAAGCGACGGGACGGGAATAAACATAAAAACGGCTCAGGATCGAAGGTAAAAAAAAAACCAAACGAAAATCTGCAGGTCCCAGTAGTAAAAAAAATCTCCACGCTAGAAAATATGTAGTCTTTTATATGCTCACTGGTCGCGTAGCAATGGCAAGACGTTAAGAGTGACTGAAGAAAACAACAACAACGCACTTTTATCCGCGAATAAAGATACCGTCACAAATTGAACACCACCTATCTCATTCCTGTCGCCGGTCCGTATTTGTCTCTATTTAATGTGAATAATAATAATTGCGACTTGCGGTTATTTCCGGTCGTTTAGCCAAAATCCATTTACCGTGCACTGTCCATTCGGCGGAGGCGGCAAAATGCGAGTAGGTATCCACTCGTTAACCGGCCCATTGTCTACGTTGAGTAATATAATTTGCTTTTATCTGAACAGTTGTGCATTACAAGAGTTGTGCAACATAATATTAATGAGGTTTCTCGGATTACGCTAGCTGTGATAATTGCGATGGTATAATTTTTATTCATGCATTGTGCATTGAATTGCACAACATTATATATTCGAGCATCTACCTCGTGTCTGAATAATAAATACGCGCGTGTGTGTGTGTGAAATGAACATTTTTATCAATCGAGAACAAGTAGGTACCTGTATGGATGTTGTGCAACGGTTTTTGTTCTCGGTATCGCATTTTTAATTGCACGACTTTAAATAATATTCCATGTGAAACGTGCATTTGTCTAACGACCCGTCCCAAAAAGGGAATTCGTCAAAAAAAAAAAAAAAACCACCTCATCCTGTTAAACGACATTATAACGATAATGTGTTAACGCTCAATAAAGATTATGTGCATAATAACGTTTGTGTTAGCTCGGTTATAGTAGCGAATTAGTATTTTCAAGGTCTAACTGATGTTTGTAGAACTGTCATACCAGTTTTCTACAACCAATTATACTCGTTATGCGTGTATTTTGTTTTACCAAATATTATAAATAATAAAAATCAATTAGCTGTGTAGCTAAAATATTCGTATGGCCGGACCGGTGTTTCTGGATTGGCTTCGAGACGGCGCCGGGCTGTATAAAGTAATATTAACATTTAGGTAATAAAAACATATTTTTTCAACATGATCGTTAGACCCGTTGTCTTGTTATTCGTATTTGACAAACACGCGTCAACATTGATAGCCAGTTTAAAAAACAGCGTTCGCGTGACTAACTATAGAGTCAACGATATAATATATCTGTAATAAAATCCAACTGCGCTTTATATTGTACCGGCGGAAGGAAATGTTTTTTTTAAATTTTTTTTAAACGTATTGCACATTGAATTTGTGTCATACCTATCTACTATTGGCACGATTAGATGATAGCTAAGAAAATGGAGTCCCTTTAAAACGGTTAAATCTTGTTTAGAATTTCAATGTAATATATTAAAAACGTTACACGGGGCTATGCTATAAAAATGGTTAATATTTGAACGGCAGATTTGAAAATGTTAACATTTACAGGTTTTGTTTGTAAATCACATTTTAATAAAAACGGTATGATTTTTTTTGTTGTAGGTCGTATTGTTCAAGATGCGTGTTCGACCGTCTTCCGCCAGAGATGATCAGGTTAATTTTCCGGGAACTGTCCACGGAAGACTTGCTCCAGGCTTCTACCACGACAGACCGGCTCTATCAGATCGCCCAGCACCATTTGTACCTCTCCAAAGGCGAGTTATTGGTTCGCGGCGGCCAGGACATCAGCGGCCGTTTCGATACGAACCGCGTCACTTCGCTGTACCTGGACGACGTGTACGACTTCGAAGCCGACGTGCCCGAGGAGCTGTTTGCGACCAACGACCGCAGTACGTTGGATGTGCTGCACGTGGGCTACGGGAAACCGGTACGGTATGCAGACTTGCCGTCGGCCGGCCTGCATCAGCTGTTGTCCGGGGTGAAGACCAGGCGCGTCAGCTTCAACAACGTGTTGATGACCGCCGACGACGTGATCGACGCCGTGTCCAGCCTGGACGGTGAAGACGAAGAGCCGCCCGTGTTGCGTTGCGCTTACGACCGCGCCAACGACGCGGAAGTTATGCGACTGATGGACGAGGTGGAGTCCACCTGCGCCGGTCTGCTTACCGAGTTTAAGGTAACCGTTCGGAGACCGGCGCCCCGTGCGTTCGCGGTTTACCCTCAGGCCAACGGCGGCCTGGTCGATCCCGAACTGCCCGAAGATTTGCACCGTTTCTCCGTCACCGATTGCGCCGGGCTGCAGGCTACCGCATACAAACGGTTGGCATCGTGCCGTCGGCTTCGCAGGCTGTCACTGAAAAACGCCAGGAACATAGAAGACGACGGGTTCGAAGCCATTGCGGCCATGCCTTCGCTGGAATATCTCGACGTAAACGGACTGAGCAACGTGACGTCCGACGGACTGCTCAACGGTAAGCAAAAACTATAACACCACCCAATTTCGTAAGCACTATAGTCTTCTTTTTCGGTCAAAATATTATAAGTGGTTTTTTTAGGAACAATTAATAGTAATGTTCGAACTCAAACTGCTTCTGTCATTTGTCCAAACCAAAAATATTTGCTTAGTCACTATCTACTGTAGACTATTGTGACTTGCGAAAAGTTAATTCAAGGCATATTCTAAATGATACGCGGATTTTATTAATTATAAAGTAAAGGTTTTTTAGTCGTTAAAAATAATTTCTCAAATGGTATATTGATATTATATTATCGTTCACTCGGTTTACGGGTGCACTCGTATAATAATCCGTTGTTTTACTTTCGGAATTCAATTTCCGATCGCGTACCATAAGCCAACCTCTGGAAATCCGATTATGGTTTAACACGTTACTCGACCCCTCACATATCTGCGTGTACGTCGAATCTAATAAATCCGCATAGCGTAGTTGTATATTTTGATTTGCGCAACCCGGCACGGTCTTTTGCGAAGAGAAAATATTAATTATGATTTCGTTTTAATTTACGCGACCTAAACAAACACTATCCCCGAGTCTTTTGATAGAAACGTCAAACACGAGAGGTCTTATTTGTAATACTACACCGCAGGGGTATCTCAAAGCAACACGATGAAAGGAATGTCATCAAACGGATACGACAAGTCACTTTGATAGGTTTTAAATGAAAAAAATGTATACATATTTATTATACGACTGAAGTTTCTGTATACATATTTTCCATATCATAACCCAAGTCCTAAACAACAATATCAATATAATGAATAATATAATAATTGTAGTGCTATAATAATAATTATTATTGTTTGTTTTGGCAGGTTTCGAGAGCCTCAGCCAACTGAAATCATTGGCCCTGCGGGAGTGTCCGTACATGACCGACGACGTACTTTGCCGGATCGGCGACTTGCGACAACTGCGTCGGCTCCACCTGGACCTCTCGGATTGCGTCAAAGTGACGGCCGCGGGCGTCCGGGACATGTTGCTCGGGTGCGGCCACGGTCTGCGGGAGCTTCGACTCACCTTACCCCTGAACCGCGACTACGCGGACGCGGCAACCGCCGCCGTCGCATCGGGACGACGTTCCAGTCTCCGAAAGTTCCAGCTCACCTTCGAGCGGTTGTCGTTCCAAGATCACCAACACAATCAGCCGGACGACGGCTGGGAACGTGCGCTGGCCGACCGCTTCCGCCGGGCCGGCGTCGACTTCACCGTCGAGCACGCGTTCACCAACATAACCGTATCGGTTGACTGAAGATCATGTAAAAAACCGGTTGTTTGGTGTGTCACAAACGAAACTAGTCAAAAATAAGTTCTATTAATTTTATAATATTAAAATGTTATTATTATTGTGTACATAAACGCGCGTATTTATATTCGACGAAAGATATACAATGTTAAGTTATGTATATAGTAAATCTTATTGCGCCTTGTGCAAAAGTTAAAGGTACCTTAATTTTTTTAAATATTTTTGTTTGTTTATTTATTTTTTATACGTTTAGTCTTAATAAGTCATGGTTAAATTATGTGTGTATTTCTCCGACTTCAGGCCGGGGTTCGTCATATTATTATTATTATTATTACTATTATTTATTAATATGCTTACCACATATATTTTTCTGTCGTCTGGTAATATTAATAATAATATTGTTATATTATATAAATTATGTCTATGTCTTATTTGTGTATGTATGTATGTATATATATTATGCATTTATATGTATAGAAAGACTGTTGTGTGCCTACAAGCATGTACATGTGAAACTTAAAATAAAACGTGCGTTTTACATTACCCGTGCGTGTAATACCAACTATAATAGCAGACCGCTGTATATATATATATATATATATATATGTATACGGCGCCTACACCTACGTGTGACTTAAAAGTTACTGCCCTCGTGTTAAAATAATAATATTAATAATAATAATCATATTATACAAAAGCAGCGGCGAGGCGGTGGCGTAGTCGTTAATGAAGTTACCTGTCTGTCGAACGATGCGACTCTTCACTCAACCGCGGCTGTTGTCATGGCTACAAATCGTGCGACGGCCGAATGCGTTTTCTAGTTAAACCGCCGTTTTCGAGCCGCCAACCGTCTTATGCTTCACTTCCATCACGTGCACTTTACACCTTCGCCCTCAACAACTTATGTTACTTTTGCAACGTTTACGGATATTTTTACTAATAAGGCACGGCCTAGAGTAACGAATATTATGGTACCCAAAGCGTTAAATATACTTTTAATAGACTCTAAATAGATGCTAAGCCATTTTGACTAGCAGTCAAAACACGGTGTTGACATGGCAATGTTACTGTTGTAGAAATATAATAATTATGATGTCTGAAATTAATGAAAAATAAAAGTATCCATGCGAATCTAATGATGGTGAAATAAACTTGAATACAAGAAGGAATTCTAAAAAAACAATATCGACTTCATACACATGTTTTCAGTCGTTGTGGATACTGTTCAATACGTCCTAGTATTATAATATTCAGGTTTTAACGCTCATGGACATCTAGTAAAATCAAGAACTAAAAAAACTGGTTTACGGCATCCGCATTCAATAATTAAAGCTTAATTACGTTAGTTTCATTATGCATTACAACAACACATTACGAAGCGTGGTTTTCAAGCGTTTTGTTCCATACAAACAAAGTGATAGCTTTATCACATATATGAAAATGGTATAAGGTTATGTGGCCGGTATAGTACAAACATTTATGATTCTAGGTAGAAATGATTTTCAAATTTTTATAATATTGAATTTTGTCTGAAACAGTGATAATAAAACATAGCATTTTTGGGATAATAGTACAGGTTAATACAGGTTTCTTAATATTATGACGGGGATGCACATTTGATCGATTGTCTAACAAGAATAGATTTAGCAGTAAAAAAAGTTATTCAGACATAAAAAACATTTTTTTTTTTTGTAAATCAATATAACTTCTCATTTCTGAATCTAAACTTAAGTAGGTATGTGTAAAATAAAAATGCCTCAATGGAGATCAAAGTACGTCAAAGTACTTGAGGGAATTTGTAAAAGTTATTTCTTTATCCTTTATTGTTTTTTGTAAATAATAACAATTGTAACAGTGATAACAGTAACCAAAAGAGCATAAGTGAATTTCTACAATAGAACAAAATGAAATCAAGTTTTTAGAGTATCAAAATATCCAATTATCTTTGAATGGCAGATTTCACTAATACATGAAATTTGGATGAACCTGTAAATCCAACACTTTAAACCGACTATTCAAAACAATATTCGCTCATTCATTTACATATTAAATGTCAACATTATTGTCTGAAACCGTCCAAGAAGACCTGTCCAACTATTCACATTACTTATATTGACTTTCTGTATTAATTACAACGTTTTAATGTCATTGTACCTCGACGAGACAGGACTTCAAATTTCATTAAAGCTTTTTTTTTTAAACTGATAACATTATGCTATAGTCATTTTTCTTTAGTTAACTGATTATTTATATTATATACAAAATAAATAATATATTATAGTCAGTAAAGACCTTGAAAAAAATAATTGTGAAAGTATTGGCATTGAAACGCCTATAGAATATGGTATAATATTGTACAGTATATACACTTGATACATTTTAATTGATTATCATGTGTGCGATTTATAAAAAGTTCAACTCAAGCAGCTAAGGCCGGAAAGGAGCTTTATGTGAATATAAATAATTGTGAAGAAATTAATTTGATTATTTTTTTATAATTTAAGCTTATTCATTTTACATAAATCATAAATGTAAAAATATATTATAAATCAAAGGGAATATTTTACGATCATTTATTTATAAATATTTCCTATTAATATTATTTGCTGAAAATGTTGAGTATTTAATAACCAGTTTTTAATGACTACTTGCAAAGTTATTTGAGTTTAAAATATAGTACGAGCGGTTGAGTAATGTACGCAGTAGAAATAATACTTCACTTCATCCTTTCTCCCATCCTAAACTTAAAATTCTAATGACGTCAAAAGTATTTATTTAAAATTAGATGTCGTCGACCGTTTAAAATTTTCAGCAAATTATTTTTCTTTTAAAAAGTTAATTAATTATACACGTAACCCATCTAAGTTTCAAAAGTTGATAGCGCTCTGGAAAATAATAAAAAGGGTAAATAATTGGAAATTAAAAAATATTATAGGTACAATGATGTAAATAAAAGTATTTTCAAAAGAAAAACTTCAAAATTGTAACTATTGCCCTGGAAAATGAGTGACTTACGTTAAGTACATCACTCCGCACTCGATACTTCTAACGAAAGCGCTTAAAAACCTCGGAGGTTATTTCCTTTGAAAAGTTCGTTTTCAACGATACTGCCATTTTTAAGAGATATTATATTTTCATTCGTAGAGAGATAATAAAGAGAATATAGATATTTAATATATTAATTTAAAAAATAATATAAGGTTCAAAAAAAAAATTTTTAAAGCCATGGTTTTCAAAAAAAAAAATAGTAAAAAGTAAATAAAAACGTTATAAAAATAATTTTATTACAAGAACAATTTACCAATCAATTGTAGCGTATTTTATTTAAAATGTCAATAACTTTGAAAACAACCGAAAATTAACTACAATATTAAATAATGTTAAGCATCTTTAATTTTTGACTAAAAAGAAAAGCGTGGGCCCTATTCAACAAAGTCCAAACTCATTGAGTTAAGTATTATAAAATGTATATGTCACACACAAATATTAAACTAAATTTAAATTACAAAAGAACTTACAATATAAAACATTATCTGATAAATTTATTAGGGACTTTGTTAAATAGGGCCCACGCTTTTCTTTTTATTTAAAAATTAAAGATGTTTAACATTATTTAAAATTGTAGATAATTTTCGGTTGTTTTCAAAGTAATTGACATTGTAAATAAAATATGCTACAATTGATTGGTAAATTGTTCTTGTAATAAAATTATTTTTTACTTTTTAGTTCACTTTTTAATATTTTTTTTTTTTAGAAAAGCATGTTTTTAAAAAAGTTTTTTTTAAATTTATTTATTTTATTTTTTTACTTTTTAGTCCTATTAAAGGTATTTAATAATTGCTGAATAGATTACTAAATTAATTTTGAAAGATTTGAAAAAAACATGAAATTTTAGTATAATGACCCCCACATTTGACTCTGTGTAGGGCGACCTAAATGTTCGAGTCCCAATATGATTACAGGATATTGTATTGTCATCTAAGATGAGTTTCAGCCCTATATGACATCGGGAAGTGGGTTAAATTAATTTTGCAAGATTTGAAAAATACCCGTACAAACGTACGTACGTGTTAGCAAGCTAAAGAAAAGCATGTAAAAATAATAAATTTATAAAATATGTTTATTACTTGCTATTGTGGTTAATATTTTTTCTTTCAAGTAATTATTCAACAATAATTTATGATTTTATCTAATTTTTTTTAATTTACCATGTTTGTTTTAATTGATCATAAAATGAGCACTTTATGATAAATGCGTTTTAATGGTTTTCCGATACCTAACCTTTCATGAACCTTCGGAATGAGAAACCCGCACTTGGCAACTATAAATAAGCAATACTTAATCAAAATTACAGATTAACCAGTGAAAAGTAAAAACAAAAGTACTCATTAATAATCATGGGCTCACTGAGCCTTCAAATTGTCAAAACTGTAAGACCACAAAACCATTATGATTAAAAGAAAAATTAAATAATTATGACCCTCGCTGATGGGCAAGTTTAATAATTTATTTAAGTTTGCATTTGGATTAATACTTATTACCAGGTTATATTTATAGTACCGAAGCGTATATTCTCTTGTATAAACACAATAATTTGAAGTACAAGAGTAGGTAAATTGCTCTTATGGAATTACATCAATATGCGGAGCAGAACAAGTTTCTTAAGTATGCTCTCCGAAGTCTGTTTGTGAAAATTATTCAAATAGTCAATTCAAGTTTATACATATACAATATTGATAATAATCTTTTAGACTTGTACATACAATCGAATAATTTGTATACACTCATAAAAATATATGAGACTTAAAGACTTCATAGAGGTTTCTTCAGAGTAGTTGGCAGTTTTCTAGGTTAAATAGCAAGTTCATTATTATAGTAAACAATTTATTAAATGTGAAAAATAATAATAATTTTTCACAATGAATTAAAGATTTATCACTTGTCTTTTAAGAGTATGCATTCAATGGACATTACATTAATTAGGTAATTTAAGGTATACCATCACAGTTTGTAGAATATGAATTGTTAATGCAATTTAATTTTTAAAGTAATTACGATTATTGCAATTCTGATGGCTTGCATTAACTAAATTGGATATTTGTTAATGAATTGAAGTTATATGTAAAAAAAAAAATGAGATTCTCTATTATATTCTAGACAACAAATGTCTATTGTGTTTATTATATGGAACTATAAGAGCTATAAAACATTGACCATTTTTATTTATTTCAAAGAGTTATGTTAATTGTTTGCTGTACAAGCGATGAGAAATTTAAATCATTTTAAGTGGGTAAGGTACCTAACATAGTCTGTCTAGTTTCTGGAGAAGGTTTAATGTATTCAATTCACGAGCGAAAAAGTATGAGTTTTTTACGTGGTTTCATTACAACCGCAACATCCCAAAGGTAACCATTAGAAAATGCAAATTGTAACTTCTCGTAGCTAAATAAAACACCCGTCGTTTAACAAATTAAACGTTTTAAATAAAGGTAATCGAAAAAAAGAAACTTTTTATTGATAAAATGGTGGAATTTAAAATAAAAATACGACGTTAAATAAATAAATAAAGCAAGCCCGGAATGGTGGGACCAGAGCAAAGTACGGTCGAAAGGGTCAATGGTTTATTGGTAGTAAATATTTGAGTGATAAAATCATTTTTAAATAAAACCCTTCCATATAAATCGATCATTCAGCATGTCAACTTTCACAGAAAAATTGAAAATTCTTAAATCTCATTATCGTATCATATCATATCACAGCATATTATTTCATTATCGCTTATACAGCGTCGTTTTAATAATTACATGTATACCTAATAAACAAACTGATAGTATTACAATATAAATAAATGGTCGAAAATTTCAGTGGGATTATCCTTCTTACTAAGTGCTAATCCACTATGGGATTGTAGTCGGTTATGAGAACGTTTGTAAAAGTGTTTGGCCTCTCCGTGTACAATCTTTAGTCTGAAGTCTGTATGAAGTGCATAATTTGAGATGTAAAGAGGTCCAATAACAGTGTTTTAAAAACGTTGAATTTTTCCAGGTTCACTTCACAACGCACATTTGTGATTCGTCTCACTTAAAAAGGCATATTTCTAGTTAATTGTGAATTGTTACTGTCGATGAAGATGGGTGTATTATAGATACTATACGTATTGGATTATCTTATTTTACTTGGTAGGTATGCCGTATGACATTCAGCCTTTTCTTCTAAGAATGGACCAAGTTCTATGGGATTTAGGATCTTTAGTTTGAATGTTTAAACCATCAAATGTTTATTTACATAATATGACATTTTCCACGCCTATTAGTTCAATCGTTGCAGTACAAAGCTCAGTTGGTGGCTCCTTTTACAAATATAGAAGATGAAGGATTATTAGTTTGCTCAGTGTTATTATTTATTATTCTCTTGGATATTTTCATAAATTTGTTCATTTTGACTAAGTATTTTATAGCGATTTGAAGAGTGAATAGGGTTTTTTTTTGTAGCTGAGAAGTAAGAGAATGTGTAGTATTTGAGTTTTATGAGTAACAGTGATGTCTTTTGTTTATTGGAATTTTGGTCCATTCGTCTGGTTTATTTGGTTTTGAGTGTTCGCAGTCTATTTGGACGGCTGGACATATTATTTGTAATATTATTAGCAGCACTGTTTGTAAATAAATACAACATAACAATGATTTAGTTTTACAATATTATACTGCTATAATATATTTTATTAGGTATAAATAATGCACCAAATGCATTGATCGAAATTTGTGAATCGTTTTATTTTTTATAAAGGATAACGATTTTAAGTAAAATTTTATAAATTAATGTTTGGATAATATAATGTGATTATTTTATAACTATATCGATAATATTAGTGTTACATTAGAGAGCGATAAAAATACAAATACAAAATACAAAATAGTACAAAAATAGCCGGTGTCCGCTTGGTTCGATTATATTACATTCTACTGGGTTACGTCGTTAAAGAGTCATAAACTATTCACGACACAGGCACGATGCGGTTGATGGAGTGAAAGCTCACTCTGGTCTCCGTGTCCGCATTCTGAGGTCGCATTTAAGTTCTCTATGTATATATATAATGTCGACATATGGATTACTATATCCCGATAATGATGGTAATAATTAAATGTACACATTATTAATTAAAGTTACCGTGTAACTTTGATATTCAAACGGGGTTAGGTTAGGTTATCCTAATCATATTATAACGATTAGAGATGATAAATTGTATAATATTGTAATTTGTTAGAGGATTTAAAAAACAGTCAATCATTAGTTAAATAATATTTAACCCGTTTAGTTTAAATGACTGGAATTAGATCATCAAGATGATATTGTATCGCCTATTTTTTATTTTTAAGCATTCAACGCGGATTTCTTTTTAACAAATTCCGCTTTTGACAAATTTAAACGCAAAACTATTTTGTAAAATATATCTTATTTTTATTTTAATTTTATATTTTATTAGTGCGGTTCTTTATTAAATTTTTGTAAGTTAATTTTTTTTATCGGACTATCTGACGAAGTTTTTCATTATTTTTTCTTTTTAAGTAAGATATTTACGCAGAGAGCGTTTTACTTGGTCTATTGAAAATAAATGTGTCGTAACATTATTTTAAATAGAATAATGATGGTTTTATTGTTTTTAAGCATCGCGCGTGTAATTACGTAGATTGTAATTAAATGATGACTTTGCAAATGTCGAAAGAGCTTTTTCTCTCGTTTACTTTTATAATTGAACTAAAACATTAGCTAATTATTATACTGATTATAATTGAAGTGGTCTATTAATTTCATTAGTGCATTTTCCCCAATGGCAAAACTATAGTTTTTATTCGTTAAAATTTGTGCACTTTGATCTTCAAATACTACTGCCCCTTTTCGAAACAAAGATTTAAAAACATTGATATTAATGTAAAATATAATAAAATAAGTTTCAACTTATTTTTCATTTAAACTCAGAATTAAGAAACATTTAGGGATGTCCGATTTAAAGTATTTCCGGAGTTTTTTAGGATTAAAAATACGTTATACAAATATAGTCTTATTGGACAAGATAAATGGTCATAATGTAATTCCGTCACTCTGTGTGTATGTCTATATATTTTATAAATCAGTTGAAATTATTTAACTACCATTTAATTAGCTGTTGTGATTATCTGATGGTTGTTAATTTGTACTTGGATTATGACAAAATAATTTTTATTTCGAGTATAAAATAAAATATAGGTAGTATACAGTTAAAAGAAAAATTCAATATTTTGGTTGGATGCTGTTTCCAAACAAACCGATTCAAGACAATATTTTACTAAATAGACCTACTAACTGTTATTAAAAACTATGATATAACAAATATCTACAAAACCTAGAAGATAAGTATATCAAGTTATTTCGTTCATTTAGTATTTTATCATATTTATGAATTTCAATTAACATATTGTATTATATTACACGGCATTATTTGTTTTATGTATAATTTTATTATTCAGTCATGACTTATGATTAAGATATGTGGATAAAGGCAATTTAACTTTAAGGATTGATAAGAAATAATTTTACTAAGTAAAATAAATAGTTTTAAGTTATGTAATTACCTGGAAATTATTTATTGTTCTTATCTTATTGAAAGTTTTTGACAGTCGTTATATTATTTTACTTTTTCATATTTTATTTTACACCTGGGTATAAATCGAGCAGCGACTACAATTTTCCAATGTTTTTGTTTTTATACAATTCCTGTGTTACGTCTACACTTTAACAATGGTCACTAGGCACAAAGAAAAAAAAAACACAATTGTCATTAAAACTTATTTTTCCATTCGAGAATCGCAATTCTCGGTGTGGTTAAAATTGCATGATATCGAGCAAGGAAAGTTTCAGGTATCAAAGTTTGAACTCTAAACATAGACAAATATGCCAAGTACAATGTTCTGTGACCAACTAACGAGTAAAACCGAGGTGCAGAGAAAGAATGAAGTAGAAAAACTTAAAAACGGTTTTAAAACATCGAATTGAATCGGAATGTTCAGAGTTTATTGGAGTTTTGCCAGAGGCCGAAATCGTACAAAAAAAAAGAAACCTGCCAGCCTTTAAGGCACTTTTTTGTTTCTACGAGAAGTATAATCGCCAAGAAATCTCTTTGGTTTGCCTCCTCTTTATAACTCGCTACTTCTCCATTTTTATATATTTTGATCTCGTGTTTATTCGACTAGAAAATGTCTTTAAATGTATCGAAAGGACGACCAATATTGTTTCCATAGTTTTTATATTAAATTACTGGTAAAATTTACCAAAGCATTATTGTATTTTGCCGTACGTCTATTATATTTAATAGAGAGGGGGTTTGAAAATAATATATACAATTCATATACATCATACTGACAATAATAGGTTATGCAAAAATAAATACAATTATATTACGGTTTTCTACTCTTTAATAATGCATTTTATTTGTAATAATTTTATTACGTCCATTAATTAAGTTATGCATTAGTTATAAAAGCTGTTACTAATAATATAACCAAAAAACAATTTATATTATAACACACAAAAAACTCTTAAATAACAGTTAGTCCATCTGACAATCATTAAAAAATATAAGTAAAAATATGTATTTATAGTTGTGGAACATTTATTTAATTGTAATTAAACACAATACATTAAAAAATCAGCAAAATGATAAGGCCATAAACCTAATACAATTTAAATAGCATCTGAAATAATATAAGCTAAAGAAAATAGTCTTCAACTAACAAAATGCAATTGTACTTTTTATTTTTACCTAATTTTATATCATTATGGTTTTATGATAAGAATATAAATCAAACCTATACTATAATTAAAAATGTAGGCAACAAGAAACAATTCTTCGTTTTATTAAATGGTAAATGTAGGTGTAACTGTAAACCATGCAAACATTTTGAATATGTTTTGTCTAAATATTTATCTGATGCTTTTAAGAGTCATTCATTTACAAATTTTTTTAAAAGTTCCGATCGGGTGATCGGTGTAATTAATGTTTAAGTGAGCATCCCGATCTGCGAGAAACTTTATTGACTTGATTCAATTCATATTTGTTTGGCCGCAAGCCGTAAGTTATTATTAATGAGCTTTCAAGTATTCCACAGTGAGTTTGGTTTACTACGGTTTTTGCTCTGTTTACAAATCATTTCAAAAGCGTTATTTGTTTGCTTTTACTGTTGTTTCTTCGTTTTGGAGATAATTTTAAATTGATTTTGAAAATAAGTATGCATAGAGACTGTACAGTAAGATGATTTCAGTGCTGTAGTTTGTTAGGCAGATCACCTGGATTAACATCTGTTACAGATGTAGTATATTAAATCTTTCATAGAGGTATAACAATAATACTTCCGAAGTAAATATCATACACTATTACTTGATACTTGAATCATCTATTGAAAACATGTATTATAAATAATTTGCTTAAAACACGTACTTACTTATTTTGATCTTGCTGTTAGCCTTACTCGATTTTTGACTTGTTTTAAAAATTGTAAAGATATTCGATGTTAACATTAATCTTTTCTTTAAATTTAATTAACTAGTATATTTTATTTTACACTTTTTCTTATTGTTGTATTGCTGTAGATCAATTGTTAGGCAACTATATATTGATTATAGTAAAGTCGTTTGTAAATTACAGTTTCTTTCTAATGATACTGAAAAATATATGTGAACAAGAAATTGAGGTTTGAAAGTATAGAAAAAGTACACTGGACCGATTGCTTAATATATTTAAAGTAATTATTAAAAACAAATTTGGATTTTTACGTTTGTTGAAACATGCTGGTATTTATTTCATTGAAGTGGTTATTTAGTAAATACACACACACATATATATATATTGTTAATTAAAATATGACGATCGACACAAATACAATTATTATAAATAATAATTTAAAAACATTCAAGAAATAATAATGAAACGACGACAAACTTAAAATTTCAAAACGATATCAAAATACTTTAATTGTAAATTGTTTCAACAACTAATTAACTTGCTCAAGTTTCTCGTTTTCTCAGTAATTGTATGCAAATGAAGCAAACGAAATACATGAATTAAGACAATAACAAAGTTATTATACTTAAGTAATGTTTTCTTGATGCTATTGGAGAGAACTCCCAAACCTGTTAGAAGTTTGTGGCGTGTGTTGCATTTCCCAACGTCCAAACAACTTATGGATTTGAAGAATACTCTAAAACCTCCTTGAGTTGTACGATTAACTACAATGCATTTAAGATAGTAAAGAAAGTTTTTAAAAGTTTACCAATCCCGTTAAGTACACATATTAGTATTTTACAGAACTTACATTTTCACGAATCTCGACTGGAAAAAAATATATTATTTATATTATCACCATATGAATAAATGTTATAAACGCTTTCATTTAGTTTAATGAATAGACACCCTAAGACATTTAATCTTTATTGCTAAGTGACAACGTACTTTTTTTTGTGGTAACATGAGTTGTGCTAATTATATCTCATCATATATAATAAAATGTTAAAAACTTAGCGCGGTACACTATATTTGACCTTAGAAAAGAAAATATAATACATCTCGCTCATGGAAAAGAATCTGAGGCGGCTTAGGCAGCGCATAGCGTTGGCGCGCGTTTTTATCATGTCAGAACGCTATTGTATCAAATAATAACGGTGACGGCGTGTGTTGTTTTTTTTGGCGAGTTTGTACTTTACTTAAATTAAATTAAACGTATAATTATTATTACTAATTACATATCTGTTGTTCATTGTCATACGTGGTTTTCATTCAATAGTGTTTCCGGTGTGTCAAACTTTACCTATGCGTCGTTGATTGTTGTTTGATTGGTTAATAAATGATAAATAAATAAACAATTGTGGTACGTTTCTTAAAAATATATATATATATATATATATACACATATAGTACAGTTCATATTAATTCATTATTTTTGTTTGAGTAAACCAAAATATCCAATTAATTAAATATACAAAATTCTTATATTTTTCACTTGATTTTTAACAGTCTGATTTTTTACTCGAATTTTGATAGGTTTATAAATCGTTTCTGATCTAACAGATAGCTAGACACACTACAGTTAATCAGTTAGCTTCAAAAATATTTTCTTGATAGCTAAATATAGGTACTATGAATTATAACGACATTACTTTAAGACACTATGCGTTGGCCGCGTTTAAGATAAGGAGATTAATTCGACCAATATCTAGACATGTAATATAGGTACTACGTTTGAAAAAATTTTGTTCCACATAGCAACACCATACCAGACATATAGCCGACTGATCTCTAAACATTTTTTTCTATTTTAAACCATTGCTTACCAAGCCTGCGAAGTAAGCAACACCAGATACTCGATTTTCAACATATTCAAATTAAAAAAAAAAAAAATTGTACTGTAAGCAAGTAGCACACTTGCTTTATTAGTAGGACGTTTTGAAACTAGGTATGAACTATGATTACTAGATAAAGGTACGATGAATTATAACGGCACTACTTTATAACGTAGTGAGCTGACTCGACACCATGGCTGGCGTAGCCGGGCACCCCCCTCGGAACCGCTGTGTACAGACATATAACATACTACGTTTGAACAAATTTTGTTTCACAAAGGTAAACTATAACAGACATTTAGCTGACTGACCTCTAGACAGTTTTATCAGTTTTCAACTCATAAAGCGAAGCTCTAGTAATATATATATATTTATGTAATAAAAACGATCCGATAACATGCGATATTGCTAAAAAATATATTTGCATAAAAAAAACAAACCAGTAAACTTATGAAATACAAAATCATTTTATTTTATAAAGTTCTGGTCGGTGGGGTAGGTATATAACTGTTAAAAACAAAATAATATGTAAATTTCTATGAGAAGTTTATTACTTGTGTGTCGACCAGCGGGTACGACCAATACGGTTTTTCACATTCAATAAGTGAAGTTCTGTCAAGGATTTTGACTTCGGGCAACACCATGCAAAAACCCGGGTAGGAAATCATATCTACACTGCAGTGCAAATGGCGGCTGTCCATCGTCAAATTCCAACTGACTTCTTCTTCCTTATATAACTTTTTTAGAGAGGTATTTTATATTTTAATAGATTTCGGAGAAACTTTTAAGCGCAAAACATTTAAATTTCTATGAGAAGTTTATTACTTGTGTGTCGACCAGCAGGTACGACCAATACGGTTTTTCACATTCAATAAGTGAAGTTCTGTCAAGGATTTTGACTTCGGGCAACACCATGCAAAAACCCGGGTAGGAAATCATATCTACACTGCAGTGCAAATGGCTGTCCATCGTCAAATTCCAGCCGTTTTCATGTAGTGCTGACTGGCGCATTGTTCCAATCAACACAAAAACCTTAGAATACAGTTTATACATATTGTATTAGCTGTAAGAAATCCTTCGAAACAGGAAAAATTAGCAAAAACGGTTTGGAGAAAAAATTTGTTTTTTACACTGAAATGGTGCGGTGATACAAATGTAATAACAGTTACGTTATAAACAAGCCGTTTTTAATACACATGTACCTATATTAGTAGTATTCGCCAGCATATTTAAATATGTAGAATGTTTTTTTAAATAACATATGTGCTACTTTTTACCGTGAAAAGTTCCGAAGTGTATTTTACACTTGTTGTAGGTATAATATGTTAGACCTATCTTCAGACTTATAAGAAAGCCAACACTCGGTTGAGCGCAAAACAAAACTTAAACGTGAATTTACAATTAATAATTAATATAAATATTTTACCGATTGCGCGGTTGTTGAAGCGGTCTTTATGACATTTTGACTTATTTATACATTTTTCAACTGATGACTATACTAATTATATCCGCGTTAATAGTAGGCATATAGGTTGCAATAATGCTGTAGTTGTGCATCATAGTATTAGTATTATCTTACTTGATGATGTTTAAATAATAGCAACAACTTTTCCAGTTGAATAACTTAGGTGCACCGCCCTCAAGTCATCCAACACGGATCGTATTGCTTCCATATTTTAATCATTATTGCACACTTGCGCGGCTTGTGGTAATTCCCATACAAGCGTTATGCAACCAAATATAACACATCAGTAGCAGAAATAACGTAAAGAACAATTCCTAAACGAAAATGCACTATTTAAAAACATGTACTGGTACACCTAATAAATGAATAGCCAAGTTATGATATTACAATTTTCATTTATCTACAAAGTAATTGTTTGCCGTAAACGTTAATAAGTTAATTTGAATGTATTTTATAATTTAGTTATAATAAACATATTTATTATAGTGTTGTTTGAAGCGACTGGAGCAGTTGAGACGATAATAACTAAAAAAATTAAATAATTTATTATAATTTATGTTATTTATGTACACAAAATATAAAATTTACTTTTGGCGTGTATTCTTGAACTCGAGTATAGGTTTATAGGTGCATACAAAAAAGTAAGTTGTTTTAAATGTTTAATTAGTAATAATTAAACTATTTTTTTTAAATTTTATAGAGAATAACGGCTTTGTTTTAAACAAAATTGAGCGGACTGTCCAATGAATGGGGCAAGATGCCTTATGATACAGTATACTTATATACAGTACTAATATATATATATATATATATATATAGGATGATTGTAAATAATAACACTTCTATTTATTAAATAATACATAAGTGATAATGTGTTCTAAAAAAAAATTTAGTTGTTTTATTTCACCGTTTTTTTTCTATAATATTATAGTTAGTCTTATAAATTTGTGTTTTATCACAATGTATATGGTGTTTTATCATATGTTGTATGGTAAGCCTTTATGTGACAATATTTTGTGTGCACAAAATCGCAATGGAACATTTTACTTGATGGTACTCTTCGAACTTCGTTGTGCCATTACTATAGTACGCAGTTTGAAAAAGGCCTGAAGGAGATGACCTATTTTCTTTGGAGGGGTTAAATAGGACAATACTAGTTATATATAAAAAAAATTTAATCGTTCATTAAAATGTAATGCCTTAATAAGGCCACGAAATAATGGTTAAGGATCCATTAAATGTCTATTGATTTATTAAACCTATAATAAAGGTTCAGCCAACTCGACAGAATATATTATAAAATAATGTTCTGAATAACACAGTAATGTGTTTAATTGGTTAGTTATTTGTAACATACGTATAACAATATATTAGTATTAAAGCTTAAAAATAATATAATAACTTGGCATCATGAATGAATAGTTCAAATTTGCCATACGATGATATAACATTTTTATTTTATTTTCTATAGTGCTGTTTTAAAATAGACATTAGTCATTAGTTGTTTTATTAGTGTTAGTTTGTTAGTATTAGCTACTAAACATAAGTAGTGAGTCTATTTAAGTAATACAAAACAAGTTAATGGTATCTAGCTAAGTGAGCGCCAATTCTCCTAGTACTATGGACTAGATTTAACAGTTTGTTCACACAAAGCGAAAAAAGGCTCATTCGACTTTTCCCCAGACTTTTATTGTTGTCTTCCTTATCACAATGGTAACATTATAGGCTATACATCATTCCCTTATCCAATCATCGTCAGACAAAAAACTACTCTGGTAATAAAGAAGACAATAGTGACTACATTTAATAATGTTTTTAAGATTAATTAATCATTCTTTATCCGTTATAAGTGGATGTAGAAAAATTAAAAAGATAGATGGAAAGTTGAGGCAAGGAATATAAAAGTAGAGCAATTGATGAAACGGGCAAATAGATAAAAGAGAAAGATGAAACAAAATTATTAAATATAAAAGTTTAAAGAAAACACGTAAAAAGGTAAATATTGGGTGAAGGGAGGGCTTAAAAAATAGGAGATGGAAAAAATATTTTTTAAAAAGATACTGAGTTACACAACATTAATTTTTTTAATATAAAATATGTATAACAGTAGTAAGTATACTTGCCTTCAATTTTTAACTATATACTTATAATTTCTTATTACTGTACTAGCTATTTTTAAATTCATCACTGTTATCGAATTTTTATATTTGGGCAAATTGTGAAGACTGACAAAAAACGAATGGACCATTAGTAATGGTATATCTATTACTTTTATGGCAGCGGTTAAAAAACTTAAGACGATTAACCCAGTGTTGGAGATTAACACAAGTGTATTTTCTCTTACAGTTTGAGTTTATTTTATATGTATATTCCATAACTATGTTGTGTTTAAATATATTTTATCCAATGGGGGCAATCAAACAATTATTCGTTATTCAAAGCAGTTTTTTTTATAACACTCGATTAAGCGTTACAATAAATTTCATTTTTTTTTTACTGCAGCTGTAAGCGCGTAAAATTAGTTTTCCATTGCGTGCATTTTATAGCATCTGTTACCAAAGAAGCGATGTCAACTTACAACGACACGCTGTGACAGTAACGGAGTTTTTAATTTTGAAAAAACCAATGTCAGTGTAAATGGGTGATCAAGTTTTGCCAGCAATCAGAGTGGGAGACTAAGTATTAAACATTTGCTATGTCAGCGGCATTGTCAACTGTAACTTAGTTAGAAGTGAGAAGGGAGGTGATGGAAATGAATAATCGACCAGCCCGAACAACCGGCAGGCATATTCCTCTCATTATTCAACTCCCAAATGCGGTAGTTCAAAAATCCACAGCACTGCCGGATCCTATAACGTTGGCCCGTAAATCCGAATGCAAAAATGATGACATAGAAATGGAAAATAGAAATGAACGCCATACTTTTTATTTCATAACTCTACCATTTTACGAGCCAACGTTAATCTTTAAAAATTAAAAAATAATTTTTTAAACAATTAATATAAACGAAGCTATTAGATATATCAAGAAAACCTTGATATATCTAATATCAAGAAAACCGTCTTTCAACCATAACCAGTTTTTTTGGTCAATTTTTAAAAGTTTACTTATTTAACTAATCATTTTTGTTTTATTTTATTTAAATAATCGGAATGTTCATTTTCTTTTTTTGCAACGTTATTTCTAACGGCCACCGTTGTATTTTAGTAATAAGTATGTACAGAATTAGACGAGTAGTCTAAATAGTAAGTATACCATTTAAATTATTATTAATTTATAAAATCAACCACTTGAGATCCTGTGCCAATATAATCTTATATTCATCATTTTTGCTTACGTTATAGGGCAATGGTCTAAACCAAACACAAATCGAAGAGTTCATTAGATTGTATAGAACTCATAAAACTGAATCCCGTTGCATTGATTCTTAAATAATTCAAAACATCTTCAAAGAGTTTGATATGGCTACTGAGTCTCTTGTAACCACATGCTATTTAAATTTAACCATAAAAATAAAATATAACTATATTCACGTTAGATACATTGTAGTTTCTTAAATTATATATAATTTAAATTGGCACAGGACCCGCTGCTAAAGAGTTGATGTAGTTGATGATCGTTACGGCAGAACTTTCTAAGAAAGTAAACGAAAATATAATATTATAATGTTATTTTTTTTAGCGATTTAAAATTCCTTTGCCGTTATGCATTGCTTCCCTATTATTTAATTATTACTATAATAGAATACGTACATAATCTTACTTTGATGATTCGGAGATTGTGTTAAGGTGTCAGATCATTGATAGATATCTGAATTCGCAAAACATGACACGGACAACGACGGTATACTCTCCGATAACGAAGATGATTAGATCCTGGAAGGATTTCACGCTAAGATCCCAACTGTTTTAAACATTTAATTTTAAAAGTAATTTCACCATTTATACATTAACGAGCTAACGATGGTTGTTGGCCATCGCCTAAACGTTTGTTACTGTGCTATTTAAATAAAAAAAAATTAAATGTTGTGGAATACTTATTGTACAACATGCGTAAAAAACTGAGGGAAAAATATTATATATATATTTTTTTAAAATTAAATTGTCAAGTTATCAATATTTAATTTAGTATCTTATTTGCATTATAACTTAAATATAATTTGTTTTACATATTATATTTTGTATACCTAATTTGAAGAAAAAAAACTTTTATCTCCACAATAAGCATAGCTTATGGAGACAATCATCATATTATATTTTTTACATTATAGTTTGCACAGTATAATATTGTAATACTATTATATTTATCTTTTATAACGGAAGTAAATAAATCTATAGAAATATAGTTGTATACAATTGTAATACGATGAAGACTGGTTGAATAGATTAGGCGCGTTCCGTCGATGGTTTGAATCCGGTTACGGGCGGTCTCATTTACTGGTTAGGTTGGGTTGGGAGAGTACTTTTTAATTCTAAACAATACTTCAACTTACTTATAGAATGATGAGTCATCGATTTCCGGTGGTATAGGAGTAGTAGGAGTAGTTGCTACTAAGGAGTAGTAGAACTATATATATATATATTTACCATGAGATCGTACAGTATAGTTTTTAATTCAGTTGTCGAAACGGAGGTTATAAAACAACTTTTAAAGATATTAAAAATAACGATCTTTCCGTTAAACTTTCTGTATTTTCTTTAACAAAAAAAATAATTCCGTTGTTATGAAGGCTCGTGCACACTCTTTGATTGATCGTGACACAAACGAGTTATAATTATATTTAAAAAAAATACCCAGATTGTTACTATCGCAAAAATGTAATTTGCTATTAAAATACCATCAAAGCTGTAACTTGCAGGTAGTTAAAAAGTCCAAAGTGTGTCTAAGTTTAAATCTATAAAAAGAACACTGAAATTGGAAAATTTTTCTTAATTTTATTTATTTGATATATTATATTCAACATTTTGAAAAGGCAGCTTAGTAGATGCCACAAAAAACAATACTTATAAAACAATGTTGTATTTACATCGAACCACATTTAATGTAAGTAAACATAATGTGAATTTTACAGTATGCAATCATGTATATATAATAACAGTTTAAACATCATAGGTACATTTTTAATAATTTATTATCGAATATATACGAGTATATATATATATATAATTAAAAAGTGATAAATACTATACAATGTATACTTACAAAATTTTACAGAAAACTCTTTTTGGGTTTTTTGTTGTAGAAAAGTAACTTATTTTGTACACAAAAATGAATTTAATTTTTTTTTTCCAAAATGACAATATTGTTTAATTTTTATGGTAGGTTTACGATCATAACTTGTATCTTATTTTCTTAGATAAAAGCAACAGTTTTTATTAATACCCGTGTCACTTGAGCCCTATCTTTAAAGTTTCGAGTAATTAATCTCAATCGCTTAACTCGTTTGCTCCCTTCGTCATTAACCTTTTTTCCATAATGTCTTTTTTAATAAAATAATTACTGTCCAAATTGGTAAATATAAAGTATTATGATATCATCTAATATTTTCGTTGGAGCTAATTAATTATGTATATTATATCGTATATATTTTATAATTTAATAATTACAATTCATCAGTTAATAAACAAGAAAACGTATAAAATGTGTATTATATATTATATTGTGTATTTTAATAATAAAACTGAATTAATATAATATAATGCGTTCAAAACAAAAATACGATATAGGGTGAAGGAAGGTATTTTCATGGCATACGCAATTTCGTGATATAGTTTGTTTGATCGTATCGCGTAATTCCCTATTAGAAAATTGTCTTGAAAATTACACTGATTGTTAAAATAACAGTTATTTTAACAATCAGTGTAATTTTCAAGACAATTTTCTTATAGGGAATTACGCGATACGATCAAACAAACTATATCACGACATTGCTTATGCCACGAAAATACCTTCCTTCACCCTACATATTTTAATTTGTTTAGTAAGGGAAATGCCTATTTAGATAGTTTACTAGATATTAGGTTATAACAACACATTTTGCCTACGTGAAATATTTTACTAAGGTAACATAATATTAATTTAAATATCTATAACATTTTATTTAAATTTCCCTCTACGAAGACATAACGTTTGAATATTATAATATATATATTTGATATAGATGAAAATGTATTTGGTACGTTATCATCTGAATAGCACTCTAGAATATTTTTGTTATTTTTTAAGAAAGTTAGGTATATGCATTTTATATAAATTAAAATTTGAAATGCTGTAGCATTTTGGAACCCTGTACATTACCTTAATTGCATCACTAAATAATTATACATTCGTTAAATGAATTTACAAATAATAATATATTATTCATACACCAAACAATTACATTGGTAACCATACAGACAAGTATGAGTTTTAAGTGAATAATTAAATAATTTATAATAGGATAAAGTTTATGCTCCAATTATGTGGGTATAGGTATTCACAGTTTAACGTAGGTATCTTGCAACAAAATCCTTCAATTGCAATGTACTTAAATAGGCATATTATACAGATTACTGAACAATAATTAAGTATAGTATTTTCACAATTATTACAAATCGTAATAATATTTACACATCATCAAGTACATCGTAAGTAAATATTATTATAGTAATAATCAATGGTTAATCGTTAAATCACTTAATAAAATAATAGCTGTTGTTACTTATCTAACCGATATAACCAACAGTGGCAATGCGACAAACCATAACATGACTTCGACGCCCGAAGCTGTTGATTTTCTGCGTGATATTGCAGCCATCGTGTCACCTAAAAAATATTTTTTTTTTATTATGTTACATTTTATATAAAAAAAAAAGTTGAATACTATAAAATAAAAATTATTTAATGAATGTTCGTTTGTCAATATAGTCTGAAACGTAGTTTATTTTTTATTACTCAGCTAAATGGAATCATAAATAAATGAAATATTATTAGGAGCTCGTAAAAATATAATTTTATAACTTCAGATAATCAAAATACTCCGAAGATATACATTTTAGAGTTAGATCTTAATTTAACATACCTAAATTCTTGTACCTATATGGTATTGTTAATAAGAATAAATAAAAATGTGAAATATGTATAGTAAAAATAGGACTTTTTATTTTATTTAACTATTATTACTATGTAACTTATTAATATAAGATGGTTAAAACACATTCCATTCCATTTCAGTTAAACATTGTTTGCTATATTTTAATACAAACAATTGAATAAACCTAATCTTTATTAGGCTATAGTCAACATATTTAACCATATGTTTGATAGAATATTTCAAGTGCAGAATAAATTATTTCAATAATATTTTATAAAGTTCACCTTACCACGTCTAATATGACCTAGTATATAAATAATTGATAATTAGTTTGTGTCATAAAAATAGGCTATCCATGCAGGTAGAGATAAAGTATAGAAGTTTGTTTTTAAAATATAGCAAAGATGTTATTAAACTGTTATATGAAAATAAAAATATAAGTTAGATTATTTTCTTCGGTAGGATAACGTAAAACTGCAAAATTTAACTTTATCTGCATACTTTATTAAATTTACTGTAATATTTTTTGTGCATAATACAAATTAACGCTGTCTATCAATTTGACAAATCTAGTTTAAATAATGTAATAATATGATGAATTATTTTTATAGTCATTAGTTTTAGTCCCAATGTATAGCCGTTTCGTTTTTATGAAATTGGAATTTTAAACACAACCTTTAAAAACATTATTTTACAGATTATTCTCTTAAGTGTATATTTTATTAACACAAGTGAAATATACCTTCCCATTTTGCGTGCTAAGTCAAGGAAAATATTTTATATTCTATGGTCACATAATAATTATTTAAAAAATTCCAAATGGTAAGTTTTGTTATTATCTTAGAAATGTTATGTTACCTTCAGAAACAAAAACATATACAGAGGCAGGTTCAGCATTGGCCGCTTGACATGTATAATTGCCACTATCTGTATCAATGACGTCGTGAATGGTGAGTCTGCTTGTACTACGACCACCGTTTTCAGCATTTACCACTATGCCTCCTCTGCTGTTGTCGTAGTTAATCATTTTTCGGTCGTGATACCAAAATACATACTGTGGAGGCTGAGGACTCTTTAAGCAAAATAGAAATGGTACGTGGTTAATGCGAGCTAATCTGAAGGATTTTATTTTGATTCAATAAAATAAAAACTAACAGTTTTGTATTAAAACTAATGCCTTTTTGTAGTCAAGGTACCTGTGTAAATTTGTATAGTAGACCGAAAAACATCCTATTCTAAATTTAGCCATTAACCGTCAATACTTAATTAGTATTTTTGTAAAATGTAACTTATTGTAAAAATGGTTAAAAACTTTTTAAATAACATTATTTAAATAACTAAAAGTAATTTCAAAAGTGTATCATACCTTGTAAATGTTATGGAGAGATTAAATATTTTTTCAAAACTAAAATCTGAATATTTAAGAACTTATACTGTTATAAGTATAAATACATGTTTTTTTACTGTCCTGATTACATTAAAAAGTTGAAATAAAATAGACGCCTCTTTTCTATACTATATATGCGTTTAAACATTTTAGTTGAATGTTAAGTTTTAATGAAAATTGTCTATGTAATACGCTTTAATGAGTTCTAGTGTAGAGGCTCCTTCCCATAAATGAATTATTGTTTTCTTTGTCACTCTTATGGTATATTGAATAGAAAAACTAAAATAATGACCAAATTAATCACAAGATATGTCGATTGACAACTATTAAAAGAAAACTAAAAACGCTCCACGATGTTTATACTGTTAAAAAATTAGTTGGTGGAAAAAAGTACAAGGTATTGACAAAAAAAAAAAAATACTTGTTTAACTTAATCTGTGTGATTTTTAAAGATGATGTTTCAAAAAAGTGACTGTGAAAATGTTATAAATATCGTTTGCAATAAAAAATATATTCAACTTTAATTTTTCGTACTTTTTATTATAAAAAAAGCGAAACTATTTTTCAGGTTTATACCTTTACAGACTACAGCAATGATTTGTCATTTCAATATGACAGGCTATTAAAATATTATTATACTATGGGATTTGTATGATAGTACAAAACACCATTGTTTAAAATAAAGTTTTTTTTTTTATAAATATATTCCGATTTTATAACATGTAGTATACAAACTATTTCCTGTATATCATGTATAATTTTTAGGTTTGTTATGGCCACAACATTTTGTTTTTTTTTCCATATGTAATGTAAAACGGCGCATTGGGTATGCAATTTAGGTACAGAATTGTGTAGAACTTTTGTTTATTTGCGTTAGAACAGAATAATACTTAATACCATTTTTTTAAACTGTTGTAATGTTAATATAGATAATATTATTATTTATATTGTAACTGTCAATAATAATAATACTAATAACAGTGTAACGTCCTTCTATAATATTAAAACTCTAACCAATAATTGAATATTAGGTTTACTTGGAAAACTCAGAAATTTAGCTTAAGGAATAATCCTAAAGTTAGTTAAAGCTTAAACACATATGATCGGTATTATTGTTGGTTTCTTTAGAACTTACTTTTTCGATAATGCAAAGAAGATTTATTATGCTTCCCGTGTCAACATGAAGTTCACTTGGTCCATCAATGTGAACTTCTGGTACAACTATGTGTAAGTTTATAAACGAAGACATTATTCCAGTTCCAGTGGATATCTAAAAAAAATTGAAATTAACAATAAAGAATAATAGTGGTATTTTTATTAAAATTGTTTACAGAAAACTTATATCAAAAAATAAAAATTAATATGTTAATTGAATAATTTTTATACTGTAGAGTAATTTGTTAATGATATTTTAACACTTTAAAACTGGATTGGTAATTATATTATTCGTTTTTATTAGCTGTAAAAATAAATAAAAATACATTTTTATAAGCAACAATAAGAGAAATTATGAAAATCACGTTAAACAAATTTTTGGGCAATTTCTCCAAAGTTTGGATTGAAATTCATTTAAATATTTTAGTTTCAAATGCTGTAAACCTAAAATCGAGAGCATTTTATAATTTCGTCTTTAGAATTCTAAAATAAAATTTTTATTAATATGTTGAGGTTTATTAGTTGTTGCTCATAAAACATAATTTAAATGAAACCTTTCTAAAACAAATTAATTTAAAAACGTAGACTTTAAATTTTGACGTGTTAAAAATGTACCCTGACCTACTGTTTTTTCACATTGGGTATTAATATATTTGGTTACATACTATAATATGCAATTTTTAATGGTCAAAAATGAAAACGATTATATATACAACAATAATTCATAATATGAAAGCACACAATGTGAACACTTGTTTTTATTGGGTCTGCATTATTAAGTCTGACAACACCTCAATTCAATAATAATAATATGTGCGAAACCAATGGAACACCTAATTTGCCTTTTAAACCTTGCTGGCATTGTGCTAATGAATAAGTCTGCTCTTCTCGGCATAAATTTATTCGTCCCACAGCACGCTATATGCGTATTAAGCATATCCCACAACTACCTATTACCCGCCACTATCTCCGCAAGCACCGTTACAATGCATACACTTTGGGCGTGAACCATAACGTTATGAGTTCCCAGCAGATGTTATGTGCACACGCACAAAGAATACCTTTAATTCGGTTCGTTTTTTTTTTGGGTTGGAAAAAAGATTAATTTTCTAGACTATGCTCATCCAAGTTTTATCTATTAAAAATAAAAAAATGTCGCTATTCAATTTAATGTTCAATAATCACTCTTAAACTTTTATCTGTCATAATGTTGTATTGAATTCGTTTGATTGAAACATAGTTTTTTAAAGCATTGTAAGCATAGAAAAAAAATATTTATATTGAATAAGATAAAAACCCTCAACATATTTTTTCTAGCTTCGATGCGATATTTTTTACGTGATTAACACCTAAGGGCTTTTATATATTCTTTTAGAAATTGAACATTGTCTTTTAAACTATAAAAATTAAAATATTTGTTCAGATATTCTTTAGATTTCACGTTAGAAGTAAATTGAAGCTTATGTTTCTTAAAAATATTTATACAACACTATTTTAAAATTCAAAAAATGAATTTTATACTTGAAATCCATGTAGTTAATTTTATCAACTTTTTAGCGCATACAAATTTCAATTTAAATGATGTCACAAAACACATTAAAATGTTTTTCGTTTTGCAAAGTGCTATATATATATATGTATTTTAAACTTTTTAAGCATTAATTTCATACTGTTATTAATATTTTAAGAGATAGATATCAATCAACTTGTTTAATTCAAAATATTATATTGATTTGTTCAAATTAATAAATTATCAATTATCAATTTTCAATAAAGTGCAGTTTATATGTAATATATAAAAGTAACTGCAATGACTCTAAACCAAATTTTGTCTTAATCGAGTGTAACTATAGATTTTGTTATGTATCAAAATAATTTTCTTTGATTTTTTTAGGACGTAATAGACCAGCCAAATAGCAAATATTTGGAACGGGTAATTAAGATACCTTACGATGACGTTTTTTTTAAATTAAATGTTAAATAATAAAAAACATTTTGTTATAAAATCTTTGTTTGGTTAGTCGGATTGAGTAGTAATTTATTTATTTTTTAAGATGTTGATTACGTTGTTATAATAACCAGAAAGCAAAGACGGTTTTTTATTTGTTATTTAGAGAAAAAAGCAAAAAAAAAAATATTGAATGTCAGAAGAGGAAATTAATTTTTATTTATCAACGTCATTATTGGATGGAAAATATTAAAAATATGGTTTTAAAATCTACTGTTTTTTTTTTAAACAAACAATACCTTATATCTGGTAAGTTACAGCTCAAGTAAATGGTAAAGTGGGTAGTGACAGTATTCGTTTTGTAGGCAGTGATTCCTTATTATTGTAAAAGGTACACGAGCTCTCTTTGGTGGTCGATTCAAGACTTATTACAATAAGTTTTTTCAAAAAGCTTTCAAATTTTAACGTTATCAATTTTTTCTATACAAATTAAAAAATGTTGATATTTGATTTATGTGAAGTTTTTGAGAAATCTAAGTTTATATTTGACAATGTTTTGTTCTATACCTGCCATAATGCTATTGAAACAAACGTATATAATAGTACGTTTAAAATTTTTATACAAATTAACTTAAGAATATACTTAACTAAACTTACTTGGATCTAATGATTAATAAGATAATTTATATAGTATTTAATATTATTGTTATTATTTGCCGATAAATCGATTTACGTTTATTAAGATTTAAATGTTATATTTGACTGATCTTAGTCGTTACGTCATCACTGTTAACCTATGTAAAACACAAGAAAAGTGAGAACGGTTTTTACGTGTTCTTGTGAATTAGCTCGTTTGAACCACTTCATACATTAAAGACACTTTCCAAGTGGTCGACTATTAAATGCAATTTTCTCTAGGTACTTCTCGAGCACCGTGGGTTTCAACGGCAACGGCACGACAACGGGTTGTTTTAATTTCTTAGGGGAGAGAAAAACAAAATCAAATTTCAAAGTATATTCATATATTTTATAGCACGCCATTTAACAGTGCGAGATAGTTACGGCCGTTTTTGGATTTCTCAAATAACTTTAAAAGGTCAACATACTAACAGACGTCGCTCAAGTCAAAGGGTTTTTAGAAGTCGAGCGACGGCGAAAATACTACACGGACATTATGAAAAATCCCACGGGCAATAACACTGAACGCAGTGGCTGTAAGGCGATTAATTATACTAACGGCCGGGCAACCGTCGGTTTTCGCACGCCAACACTCTACACTAACCAAGAGTGGAGATAAAAAAAAGTAAGAGAGAGACATAGATAGAGCGAGTGGTGTACCCTGCGCATTTATATTCAAAGGATCAAAAATGGCTTGAAGATGGAGTGAACGGGGAGACCGAGGAGCGAGTGGCACAAGGACGGCGGAAGGTTACTGGACGTTTTACCGAAATTACTAGTCGCTTTCCAGATTTCTTAGGAGGTGGCAGGTAAGACTCGACCGAAGTGTAACGGCGTAGCGGTGGACGGACAACGGATTGGTTAATGTGACCCTTTGGGATTACAACTTTTTGTGAATTTTTACCCCGAACGTTGGTCCAAAATATTATGGCCCAGATTATACGTTATGGTAATTCGGTGGCTATTTCCATAGCTAAGGAGTCGAAAGTGTTGTTCGCTGAATTCGTTATTCAAATGTTTTTTTTTAGAAACTAAAGTAGTTTCCATCTTCACGAACAATGGTATATATTTTTGAAATTAGGGTTATATTACACTATTTGCTTTGATGTATAAGTATATATATATATATACATTTTGGAGGTTGATTAAGCATAAATATTTTGTGTGAATAAGTAAAAAGTATGTCTTTCTAAATTGAACTTTGGCTTAAATACTTCCGATAAAAGAACATAGTTTTTTTAAAATATTGATACGATATATGTATTTTTTTTTATTTACATGTGAAAAAAACGATTATTGATAAAAATAACATACATTTAATCTTACTAATATACACTTTGTCAATGGGTTTCGGAATTCCAATTACAATATATAGCTCCTCTATACCAATAAAATTTCTAATCTAGTTTTAACTAAGGCAAAAAGGTTAAGTTCGATTAAAGAAAAAACTAAACTCCCCATTGGTACAAAAATGGTCATAATTTTGAAAGTGTTTAATTGTTAAAACAAATGGCTCTGAAAGAAAATTCTATACCTAGTTAATTTATTAAATTAAAACCAACACACAACTAGAAAACTTACTGGTGCATACCACATTACAAACTAAATGGCAAAATTATTTATTCATCCTTGAGAAAAATCTGGTAATTCGTATTACCTATAATACAATAAAAATAAGTTATTGGCTTAATTCAATTTCTGGAAAAAATACTTATACATTATGTGATACTTAAAACGTTTGTACTGAAATGCAAATAATTGTCTAACGATATTGGATTAAACTGTAGAGCTTTGGAACAATGTTAAACACTTAAAAAGCTTTATAATGGTAGTTATAGTTAAGTATTAATTTTATTTTTATTAGTATGAAATAGCATCAGGATCATCGATTGCAAATAATTTCAATAATATATATTAATACTCTTTTTTTAAACAATCATTTTATCTTACATCTTTTTAAAAGCTTTTTCAGATTTAAAATGATATAAATTATATTTATTGTGGTAAATTGTCATATAATTATAATATTAGGAAATAAAATCCTTAAGATACCATGCCGCATAATATTATATAATTAATAAATAGTATACTTTCTATCTAAATTAATTTAATATTATAACTTAGGCAACACTAACTGCATTAAACCCAATTGCCTTAATATATCTTAATAGGTGAACTAAGTAGCTGTTGACGTAATTAAAAACTAATGTATTTTGAAAGTTAAAAGGTATTAAATAAGTAATTTTTTTAATTTGACAGGAAAGCTAATAAAAATCAAAAAATAAGAGTTCTTTTAAAAATAATGCTGACTTCAAATTTAACTTCGAAGCGATTAATTTTGTTTTCATTTAAAAAAGTAATAACATTTATATTATAAATTAAGTGATGACATTTTCAAGAAAACTACTATATTTTATAATACACATCAAGAATACATTTTAATGATTTTCGCTTACAATGCATAATATGTCTAATCGCGTTTAAAAGTTTATATTAATTATTATTAATAATATATGGAATAATATTGTTAATGTTATAAACTACACAAGATGGTAGTAAATATTCAAAGTGTTGACGAAAAAGTAGCCGTGTATTTATTGGAACGTCTTCCGTTTAGGTTTTCGGCTATCCGAACTAACGTGATACTAACTAACTTGGATTGAATTTCAAGATTTTTTTTTCTCTCTGCCATATTAAGGTGTTCGACAAAATATTCTCTTCCGACACGACCCGTTCCGACATCGAAACTCTAATTTTTTTCTCTTTTTTATCCCTCGTACAATATCTTTTCACTCTGGCGCACAAAACTACAGAAAACTTTTAAATGTGCTCGATACTTTTCACGCATGATTTGAACTAGTTTGGGAAAGAACGTAAAAAATAGCACGGAAACCCCGAGCAAGGAACCGTGAACGAAATACAAAACGTGGCCCATTATATTATACCTACAGTAACACAAGCTTTTTCTCAAATATTTCACAAAAATTTGAAGTTCGCTTTTGTTCGAGTACAGCGCACACGAGTAAACATATTATTATTCGCCCAACTATATATTATGCGGATTAAAAAAAAAAAACCTAAATCTATTTAGTATCGTGTTTCCATATTATTTACTCTGGCGCCGTGTGTATAATTTGGTCGCAACATAATATTATTACATCAAAACTTTATTTTTATTTTGAAATTGAAGTTGTCGAATACATGTATTACTCGTATCGATATATTGTAGCTTGTATGGACAATATAGAATATACTTACATGATATTCAATTTTTAAGCCTTTCGATATTACCTTAATATAACACAAAAATTGGATATCAATAATATATCTTTGAAAATATCGTCCTCGACAGAATATCCTAATAATACGTAGACCTTTGAAATGGTATACTTTTAAATACGATACATGTTTATTATATTACAAGATATAATGTTGATATTATATTTAAACGAAAGACGAGTACATCGTGTAATAAAAACGTCAGCTGTGGTTACAAAGGAAAAATTAATGAGAAAAGTCTTTCAATTTGACACTGAAATAAATTTTGCATATATTAGTCAAATTTTTGGAAATATTAGCTGCTTGATGAACTTCAGCATACATTTATATACGGTATGAATACCTTTGATGTTTCTTTTTAAATTTTTAATTTCAATAGTGGCTATGGTTACTTCGGAAAACTCTGTCGTTTGTTTTATATAACATACAAATTCACAATTCGTAAATAATATAAGTGAAGTAGTGGCATATTATTTATTGACAACGTAAAACTGATAGCGATTGTGTATAATTGCTTTTAATAGTAATTAAAAATAATAGTTAAAAACTGAAAGTCAATTGTGTCTTTAAATTGTTATCCATTATGTAATACGGAATATCGGTTAGGTTATACATTATAATTGATAGCCTTTTATAATTTGATGTTGTTTGTGAAAAGTAAAAATTTGGCCAAAAAGTATTTTGTTATATTTACATGGTTCACGGTTCACCTATATATTTTACAAACTAGTTTTGCCTTGTAGGTGTAACCGTAAACCATGTAAAATTTCTAAAAAAAACCCTACACAAACTTCAACCAATTTAAAAGTATTTCGTTTTTAAAACACTTTTATTATCACTTTGTGTAGATCAAATCAGGTTATCCTTTTTTTACAATAGGAGACGATCCTGGGATATCGTGTGATAAAAAAAATACCAATTTAAACATATTGTTGGTTCAGGAGTTTCGAAGATTTAAGTCAAGAGTAAATATAAAAAGTCTTAAATTCGTTATTTTAAAGTATTATCGTGAAATTTGCTATAATACAGACAGTGTAATAAGATAAGAAATATTTAAATATAAAATAATTATTAGTGTAATAATATAAACATCATGCAAGTTTAGTAGTAACAGTAAATTGTATAAAGTCGTACAATATTGCCATCCGAACGAATATTAATAAGTTATAATTTATAATTATTTTAACGATGAAGACATTTATGAATAAATTATGATAAATGAATTTATTCTATTTACTGAAGGTTTTTGTATATTTTAAAATAAATAAAATACTAAATTATATAGAATCACAAACATTCGAGCTTCGAACCTTAATTTACAAAATCCAAATCAGAATCTCTTTTCTCGTCTGCGCTCTCGTTGTTTATATGTATATCTAACAGAAAGCGAGAGAACCAAGTTGGATTTTTCGAAATCCACTCAAACTGGCATACATATATGTATACATTTTGTACTTTTCTTACTTATTATTTTTTAATAAGAGATAACCGTGATCTAGAAGATTTTCCATTGGAAAATATGGTGTTTGCCATTACTATAATATATTATACGGAGTACCCAACGGAATGTATTAATTTTGTTTTTAAACATTTTGTATGCGAAACCATATCCTGCTCGAGTTTTGGAATTCTCCTCACACCTGGTAGACACGTCACTGGCCGTTTGGGAATCGAAGTCTTACTATCGCGTTCGATAAAGAATATCTCCACACAGTATAAAACACACGCCGTTGGGTTGAACACTTTGTATTTTCACACTTTCGTCGCGCCAAACGCATCAATTCAATCATCTTGCTCTACATTTTATGACAATATTGTCATCCCGACGCTGGTATCCTTAAACGCCCTATCACCCTTTTGGCATTGCCAACGTTGTTGGTCGTCTCCATCCGTTTAGTTTCCAATAAATATTCGCCACAAGAAGACGTATCCGCTTATTACTCACCTGACACTCGTACGTGCCGTTGTCCCTTTTCTGTACGTATTTGATTTGCAGGGTCCAGTCATCGGATCCCTCGGCGTGCAATACTGTAAACCTCTCGTCGTTAGTGTAGGTAAACATACCTGACGTCAGTATGTGCCAGTCCCTGCGGCGGACCCAAGATATCTGAAAAAATAAAACCAATTTAGAGTATAAGTTTTGAAGAAAAAACAAAATTAAGGCGATCGGTGAAAATCGGATCATCCGAATCTTAATGTTGATAATGTAAACTGGTATCCAGTTACAAGTATATTATATATTTAAATATATCATTATCCATTTCATTATTCGAATAAGATATACATATAGTGTGATAACAGTACATTATAGCTATTGGCCTAGGCAGGATCTTTATACTCGACGCCATGGCAACTAGACCTTTGCTACTCCAATTTATCTGGCATGAAAATATTAAAACGTGTTCAAAATTCGCATCGAGCAACGCTGCAGTTGAAACATCAAAATTATAACAAATAATGTGCATCCAATAAGTATGCGTTTATCGTATTAATCGCATTAATTCCACAGTTTATCCGAAAATGTAATTATTTTACTGGATGTGTTTAATTACAATTTCTAGAGCCACGACAGTCGAAACTATTTAACCAGAATTCTGGATCGATTTAATTTAATGCAAATCTAACCACAAAGATAATATTGATAATTGACAAAAACATTCGCCGTACCGTGACTCGATGGAGGAATAACGTTTCATTGTTGTTTTATTCGTCAAGTTAAAGCATTGCCGCGCCGCCAAATACATTGTGTTCTCAGAGGTATTCAAGTAGTCAATCATAAATCATTATATTCAAACATTTAAGATATCTTCTGTTAATTAAACGTATATTTTAACATACTGATGATTTTTGGTATCGTTCGTGCGCAACATTTCTGTATAATAACAATTTCGATCGATAAGACAAAATGTTTTTAACATCGCGTGAACATTTTTTTTTATCTATCTTGTGCGATTTTTTTTTCTTGCTCTTTATTATAACGTGACACGATCCGTTACCGTTTGGCGGGTGCCTTTCGTTAAATAATAACATCATAACTGCCGTCTTGGTATCATTAGGGAATCGTGGCGATTCATAGCGATAATACCATGAATGAACTTTATAGGTACAACAAAATATGTTACATTAGTCTTTTTTTCCCCCTTATTTTATCCATCGACAGATTACGGGTATCGTTGTGGCTTATGATTATTTTAATGCTTGCCCGTCACGAATATTATATGAATACTACGAGTGCAGGATGAATATTTTAAGGCTACCGTGCGCGTGACTGCACGTTTTCGCTTATCTGTCAAGGCTTCTAAGCTCTAAGAAAGCAAATAAGCTATTATGCGGTGCCTCTAGTATATAAATATATTTTGATAAGAATGTAAATTGTTAACGGTTAAGACCGTTTCGGGCTTACTTCCTAGTATCGATTGATATTGATTAGCCCGTTGGTGAATATGGATATTCGTTGATTTTTTCGTTTCTAAACAGAGCTGTAGCTGATCAGGGAATGAGTTGTTTTCTGTATAATAAAAACGAAACGTTACCTACTGCAAATAGTAGTTAATACTAGGATTTACCAAAGGGTGTATGGCGCCATACGCAGTGTCGGTAAGCATTTGTTTTTCTTTGTTCATCTATTCTTATTATGGATTTAATGAATACTTCTGAATCGAAAAAAAATGTTTTTTATATAATATTAGTTCATTGACGGGTTTACTGTTATTTTATATATTTTATAACTAAACAAAGCCTCTTCGGTAGTATGGTAAATAGGTGTGGAACAAGTCGAATTTGAATATTTAAAAAATGATCACACTTTAATATCTAAACTATCTCTATCACATAAATAAAGTGTAATAGCTGTTGTAAGTAAGCTACTGACACTGATTTTTTTTTCAGGTTACTCTGAGATATTAATTCATCAAAATACATAGCTAAATCTGATCAATTTGATTTTGAGGAAGTTATGTGCTAATAAATTGGCAACGAGCTTTCATTTAGAATTTGCAAAAAAAATATTAAAATTAATACTATGCTACATTTTTGGATCTACTAAAACAATCTTTAGTTCTTATTATTCTTTATTAAAGGAAATGAGTCTAGAATAGTTGCTATATTCTTCTTTCGCTCGTAATTACAGAAAAAAAAAGTTTTTACTTTAAAAGTTTTTCTTTCCGCCAAAACTAATCGAACTGTTTCAATAATTTGTTTTGGACAAACAAAAATTATCATTAAAGATAGTTTTCCGTTTTTTCCATACGAGGTATGACGTTATATTTTATAAAAAGGTATACTCGTAATTGTTTAATTAATTTTGTACCAAATTTTAGTTTTATTTGTAAGATCCAAAGGAGGTTTCATAATTTAAACTAACTACATGTTTTAATAATATAAACACTATTTTTTTTAGTAAAGGCTGAAAAAGTAAATTTGGGACAGAATGCATTTCGAACCTTTGGTGACAAATACGTCGATCCCAGTGGTGTAAACGGATGCAGTTTGATGATTTTACATTATACACCTACTTGTTATGCAACAATTGAATTATTATTAATAATTAATTAATATAAAAATAAGTAAATCAACATTTCTTAATTATTGTCAAAATGTAAAAAAATATTCTGCAAGAGAAGTGAGCGTGGTAGGATCGAAATAAAATAGTGTCGATTGTATAAATGGCCATGAATAAAACAGCAGCGATAAACAAATATCTTGAATTTTGTTTTTCGCCTACTATTTTTTTTTTTGCAACCATGTGTTGCTAAAAAAACAAAGCCAGACAA
The DNA here is from genome assembly GCF_023614345.1 of Adelges cooleyi. NCBI lineage: Eukaryota > Metazoa > Arthropoda > Insecta > Hemiptera > Adelgidae > Adelges > Adelges cooleyi. The sequence continues at coordinate 5,987,092 of NW_026095751.1, forward strand.
ACGATTTATTCCGAGGCGCCGCCATTACAATATTCGATTTGCTTCGGTATTTCTTTTTCTCGTTGACTCACATAAACACATATACCTTTTCTCTTTATAACCTCTTTCGTCACTCTTCCTCGCTTCAATTCTTCTATCACCGTGTTGTTATCATTTTGATTCTCTGTTTGATACAACAGTGTTAACTTGAAAATCTTTGGGCTATAGCACATTGGCAAACGCATGTTTATCGCATTGATGTAATCCGGTGCAACCGTTTGAGAAATTTCTTTACAGTTGACGATCGGGACAGACGTTGTCTTTATGAGGGCTATCAAGACACATATAAGGAATCGGCATTGGGTTGGTATAAATAAATCGGTTTACATTGAAAACAATAAGGACTTAGGACAGGCGAGCACCGAAGCAAATCATATTTATGATGAACTCTTTGGTGACAACGCCGTCTCAAACGCGCACGGTTAAGAAAAATGTACAAATAAAACATACATTTATTTTTATGTACACATAATGTATAAGTCTACTGTAATGCAAAATAATATATACGCCTTACAAGCAAAACCTGTGTATTCTACTACGTAGTTTCTATTCGTTTCGTTGTAATGTTGTCTTTTGAGTGCATAATATATCTCCATACTGTAAGTGTACATATTTGGATTTGAATACGTGTGAACGTCCTTCGAAACCGAGGAACCAAAATGATTTGAAATAAAACCCCCCTTTTTTGTTTGTTATAATATAATATAAAAATCATCGCATCGAGACAGTATTTGACACGTTTGCTCAATGCCGTTTGTGCTGTTTATAATACTGTTTTTACACAGAAAAATATGTTTGACAAAATCAAGCTATACCTATACCTACCTTTACACAATAATGACAATACCAATTAATAATTTTTGCCAAATGTATCGTTGAGGTTAAGTGACGTTCTACAATGAGTCAATCGACTTATTTAGTTTGAATTTTAAACGTGATGCTCTAGAGTGATTTAATCTCAAATATGTATATGTCTATGATGACTTACGTTAAATTATTAAAATAATTATATACAATATAACTGTAAACATATTTTTGAGTAACATATTTATTATAAAACTGTAAATATATATAATTGTATAGCTTAATCGAATGTTTCATACAATTCAAATGTTTTTATTCTAAAATAGTTGTTTTTTAACTTGACCCACTGTTGCATAGAATTCGGTTGTTTCTTTAAAAAAGTAGTTCATTATAAATCAACTATTTCACTTTACCTAATCGAAGAAGTGCAAATATTTTTACTTACTAACACAAAAAAAACAATACGTACTACACAAATATAATTTTAATTATTTTGAGCTATAAAACAAGCACTTATTATCAATACCTATCAATAGAAAATGACTTCGTTGTTAAAAGAGTAGGTTAAGACAACAAAGTTTTATAATGTAATATACAGAAAAATGTTCTGAGCTCTATAGTTATTTTATACTTGTTATGTTAGCTTCGAAAACTTAAGTTAAATATAGAATATTATTAATTTAGTTTAATATTCATTTATTTCAATTAAATGCTACACCGTACACTTACATTTTTACTTTTAAAGTTCAATATTTTAAATTGTATATTGTATATAATAATGTAGTTTTATTGGTGTTTGATATTAGTATAAATTGCTTGAAACGTTATTTTATATTTTCTTGAAATTAGGATAATAATATTATTTGTATAAGTCAAAAACTAGCTTTTTAACTTCTACTTTGACAAAGTGTACAAGACTTGTGTTAAAAAAAACAGTACAGTTGAAATGTGAGACGTTATCAGGATTTCACAGAAACGTTATTTTAGTCACGCAAATAATATTTTAATGGTCGAGTTTGATTTATTTCACACCTCAGTTATAATATAAAAATACCTCAGCCGTGAATGTAAAAATTCAAAAGGAACACCTACACATAAATCAAAATATTAAATAATTTCTTTAACGACTTCTTTAGAAATAGAATTTAAAAAGCCTTTATTATTACTTATAACCATTTATGTATATCTAGCTATTTTAACTTTCCTAACTATAAAGTATATTTTTTATAGCTAATTCTTATAATTTTTTTTACATTAAATCATACCTTTTTATCAATTTCTTATATGTTTAAGGATGCACAATGTTTACCAATTCAATAATTAAAAGCAAAAGTTATTATAGTTTCCATTATAGTTAAATAAAAGAAACCTAAAATTCAATGTAACATCTAAACTTTATAAAAGATATATTTAGAAAATATTAATTTTTTTATAGAAAAAACTACTAAATATAATATTTTAAGGTCATAATTAAGAATAGATACATATACTATTTCTCCATTGATATTATTATTTCATTTCGTATTATTTAGTTGTTGGGGTGGTTAATTTCGACATAATAATTTGGACGTTTTACATTACCCTATTTGTTTTGATTTTTAATTAAGTATTAGAGTTTTTTACTTAAAAAGATTGTATTTTTAAAACTTAGGTTGAGTAAACGATGGCTTAACATCTTAAAAACTCATGCAAATGACTATGTACTTTTTTTAATTTTTATAATGAGAGTTTACGAATTAGATAGCGGGCACTTAATTTACAGAAACAGTGAACATTTTATATGGCGTCAATATATTATGTTTAATTAAATAAATAGATAAAAAACTTTCTACACGACTTAAACCTGTAATTTTCTATGGAAGGGTCAAATGGGGGTGATTGTACACAAACATGCCAAATTTACATTTCTTAATCGTAATTATTGAGAGCTTTTAATAATTTTTAGATGTTGCTATAAAATACAATAAATTACTCAAAAATTGTGTATTTTTACAATCAAAGAAATGCGTTCACATTGGTCCTATTTGTTTACAGTTAACCTACCTATTAAACCCTATTTCACGAGTTCATGGCATATGAACGTTATAGCATTGTTATATTATACTTATTGAGTTCTTAAGTTCATCGGATAACTGAACATACAATTTGTTTACCCAACTACAATCATTGTATTATCTTTTATCATTATTATGATTATTTTTCGTGTTCTTAGACGTTCCGCTTTGATGAATATTAAAACAATAGCACAATAAAAAGCAATCGCAAATGGGTTTTCATTAGTAAAATACAAATTATTGTAATGACAGAGGTGTACATTTTTGATAATGAACGAAGGGGACATTTATTAAAGATAATGACGTACAGAAATTCACATTGCGTGCAAAGTGCCTAACATTTTCGCCGACATCATAAGTCATGTTCTGTCACAAACAATGGAGTAATTTTAATAGTGGACAAATAATTCATTGCAGTTTCTTTTTACTGAATCTGATGGAGTGTTTCAAAAGATAAGAAAAAAAAGGATAAATAATATTGTCCATTTTGAACAAAATGGCAAAAAATATTAAGCTAATAATATTATGATGTCATAATGTCCATTATTATTATCGTTTAAATGATAATAGATGACAAATATTTGAACAATTTTATTCACTGTAGATAGATACTAATAGAGACGATCATTAATGTTACCTATTCTGGTGTTCCTGTTAGAATTTAATTAGATTGATACTGGAAATGCATCACTATCATAATTGATTTAACGCCTGATGAAAATTAACGCTAATGTAACTGATTGCTTTGATACTACTACTACGATGATGTAATACAATATAATCAGCTCGGTAAAATTATAGGAATCGTTACAAAATATATCAAAATGTTCACGTAATCGTATTAAAACATTTATTTGTACGGCTAATATTATCTTAAATTGCTGTTAATGGATATTATAAAGTTAAATGTAAAAGAGACAATTACGATTTTTAGATTATAAATTTTAAGAAACTGAAAGCTGATCAAAATCTGAAAAGAAAATCGTGTATTTTATAAATTTATCATACAATGATAACGAGGATTTCATGTATCATGACGATTTTAACAATGTGTTAAATACCTAAAAAATATTTTTACTATTTATTTTCTTGGACTATAGATACGTTGATGTGTTTTGAAAAAAAAAATACATTTATATAAATATATATTAGGGCGGTTCAAAATTGTTTTATATATTTTTCCGTTCTTTTATTGACATAATGTTTCTTGGGATAAAACAAATATTTCCCTATTTTTCAGATTTTTAAAATTATGTTTACAGGCTGCGAGCATCAGTTTTAAAAAAAAAAAAATGGTTGTTTCTTAGTTTTTATTTTTTTAGGGTATAAATATCAATGGTTGTATACAAAATCATCGGTAGAAAAAAACCCAATTATTAAACTAATTTAGGCCTTAGGATGTAAAATGTATGGCATCGTTGATAAATTAACTCTTAATAATACCCTAAAAAATTATATAAAACCCTAAAATTATTTTTTTAAGGGATGAAAATATTTTTAACTTCCTATTCCTCAATTAATTGCGAAGAAATCTGATATACTTACATAAGACATTATTTCTACAATAGATCAGAAAAAAATGATTAAAATCATATATAAACATTTTAATGGATCAAAACGGCAAAGACAAACGAACTTTTGAATCATCCCACTTATTATTATACATTTTTTTTTTAGTCAGCAACTTTAGATTAAATCGCAGAGGTAGAAGGAAAACGGCTAAAAGTTCTGTAAATTTTCAACAGGGATACACGATTTCGTTTATTATCCTGATAAAACAGTTACCGAGTCCATTTTAGGATACTCGACATGGGAAATGAGGCGGAGAGGCGGAGAACGGGTGGCCGGAAACGCGGCATGGCAGCAACAGCGTCAGGCGGAATTTAATTTCGGCCAATGGCATCTCTCTTTTCCGGACATCATTATGTCGAAAACGAACGACAACGACCCGAGAGATGTATAAACGCATATCGTCCGTCCGCGGCACTAGAATAGCACGTGACTAGAATGTTCGAACAAACCCATTCTATCTCTGGCCCCTATCTTCGTCCTTGTCTCCGGCAATTTAGCTTGGGTGAGTATGTTTTGATTAAGAGAACGACGGTCCATTGCCATAATCCACCCGTGTCCCCGTGGCTCCCGGCGATAGGTAGGAGCCACTTAGCCTAATTAAATGGTCAGATGTGTCATGTCATTTATGGACCTCACATACGTATGTTTGTCATTGTTGTATAATGTTATGCGACACGGTTAGAAACTGTTACAAGGTTTCTAACGACACTGCGCATACAACAATTCGGAGCCACACTGGTATATATTTGAATATATCCACATTCCCTTCTTCGCAAAAATAAACTAGAACGGGATTTTCTCAACGAGAATTTTGCAACCAAAAATGTCCGAAAACGAATTTTGTCTTGATTATTAAATTATTCGATTCGTTGAAGTATTTTTTTTTTTTTACACATTGTATCGTACCTATCATTTTTTAACGAGATATTATGTATCTATTACTTTTGCTTAAAAATTAATAATATGTTTAATGCTCCATTTGTCTCGTAAAATGTGTACTCGATGAAAAACTGACCATTTTTGCTAGTTCAACAAATACATTTTTAAGATTAATTGGCTAGAACAGCCATAAACGATTTAAACAAGTAAATAAGTAAATTAAAGTAAGCACTGTATAACTTTACCGTTCGCTCGCCCAAATTCCTGACGCGACAGTGCAAGTATGCGGTGCTGCCAAGAGGTACGGTCAGGTTAGTATCCGTTGTGTTGTCCAAAAGTGGTTCGGTAAGTTTTTGAAATTCGTCGAAGCTCGAATACCAAAGTTGTTGCCAATCTGTATTGCTAGATCCGGGTTGTTCGCCTTTATTCTTTGGCGTGTATATCTCTCGTTTATCTGCAAAGAGAGTTTCGTAATTAAACATAATATTTAAAAAAAAAAAAAATCTTGTACAACAAAATTACATGTCCATAAACCTAATACGATTCAAGTAGCGTCTGAGACAATATAAATGAAACAAAATAGTCTTCAACGAACAATGTATATTTATAACTTTTTTTTTTTACCTTATTTGTGTATCACATTATGGTTTTATGATAAGAATATGAATTAAACCAATATTATACTTAAAAGTTTAAGATATAGTTGACAAGGTAAAATTCTTCTCTTCTTTAAAGGCAATACCCTGTTTTAATACCCCTGACTCCCCCCTCCGTGTTTCCCATCCGGCGGGAAGAGGAGACGATCCCTTCAGTCTACAGGCAGCAGTAGAGCGAATAACACGTAACCAGCACGCAGCACAGCCCTGGTTTCCGAAACGTTGACATAGCCAATTTATATATTGGTGTAAGAGGGTAAATATTAAAAAAAAAAAAAATTCTCTATACAATCCACGACTTCTTGGATGCATTTGTCAGTTTTTCTTAACCTTATTTTGCTAATTTGTTTGTTTTAACTAGGTTCTTTGTTAAATTTTTCTAAGACATCCTGATATTTTAGTTTTCCTATGCATTAGCTTTTCTTTCAATCTTCTTGGATTTCGCTAAAACAGGAACGTGGTCGCTACAAAAATAACATTTAGGTACTATTTATTCTAATCTAATGGGTAATTTAGGAGTCAGGATTTATGATTTATAAGCTCGCTACATGAATAAATCAGTACAGCAGTTTAGGAGACATCGTGGTTTTAGACACAAAAGTACAAAAATAAAACGAGCAAGTACTTATGAAATATGAATCTATTCACTCCAAAGAACCATTTTTAATTAACCTTATAACTGTATATGGAAATTTATTTAATATTGATTGGCAATTAATTTATAATTAAAGGAATCATAATCGTAGTAATTATATTTTCAGCATCACTCACACAGTAATTATAATTTCATCGTTCATTTTATCACTATACTTAATTCAACTTAATGAAATTCAATTAGAACACGTCACAACCATTCTTGTTCTTTCAGAAATATTATGCGGAATTGTAAATGAAAAGAAGACCACCCTCACTTCATTACAATATGATAAAGGCTCAATCGATCCCGTTTTCCCGGGTTTTAATATGTGTTGGCGTTAGAAACATACCCAGATCTTTGTTATTTATGAGATTCATACTATATATTATGACGTCAATGGACATTATTTGCTAGAACCACGTTTGTTGTTTTTGTGAGTAGAAAGTTGGAAAAAAAACCTTTTTATGTTATTAAATACTTGAAAACCCATAAAGGAATTGTGAATTTGTGCTTTAACGCCATATTATTATGAAAATAATATTTGATACACAAATTGTATAGTTTTGTTTCTTATAGTTTGTGCTTTATGTTACTGTAATCATTTCTATTAAATTTAAGCCATAGAATTGCGTAAACTTGTTGGTAAACCATTTAAGTTCAGTCATTTTTCTTAAAAATATTAATAATACTGATTTTTATGTAATATGCTGGATAGTTTAGTTTGGTTTAATAGATGCTTGTTATTTAGTGAATTTATTTTTGGTTTCATTAAAAAACCAATACTTTATATTTTAGAATATCTCATATTAAACTCTACGAGTCATTCGGGTCAGTAGATTGTATAATAATGGTTTTTAACGTATATTAATAATTACTCGTTACCTGTAAAATGTGCGTGTCTAAGTAATGTTCAGAAAATCCGGAAATTTATAAATCGGATACATTTCATGGTTCTACTACAACTATAGCTATAGCACTATCGTTGAGTAAGCGTACCTTTGGTACAATGGCAATTGTGCGAAACACTCAAAGCGTACTTACCAGCCAAAGGGCCAATGCTAATTTAAATGTGGAGGGCATATTGTGCATGGTTTCAGTACATTTATAGCTTTATTTAGGCCATTCTAGTGGTAGTGATGATGGCGACGTTCGACTACAATGTTAGTATCCCTCTCCTCCACGGCCGTTAAGCAATCGGAAGTGGCCGCCGTTTGTTGTTGGGGAAAATATAAAACCCTCTCCTAATGTAACCGTCTCCTTGAGAGTATTGAACTAGTTTTAGCTTAGGCTAAGTGTTCGTATTGAATAGAGAAAAGAAGTACTGAAGAAAAGAAACCTTTTATAGACACCAAACATTTATGCTAACAAAAAGTAAATAACTCCCAGGCTCCTCAAATTTCTTGAAAATTTACAATTTTTAAACATATACTAATCAAACTATAATTATTAAAACTAAAATTTTCAAATGTCCTATTTTTTGAAAAATGCAAAGGATTTTGATACTTTTAAAACAGTTATTGTGAGCAATTTAAGAATTAATAATTGAAATTAAGTCTAAAAAAGTTGTAATTAACTAATATCTATAAGTAGTGTACATGTATGTAAATATATATTGATGTTTTTTTATACTTTGCTGTATAAAATTGAATTTCCAAGAAGTTTGATATTTACTACAAAATGTTGCTAAAATATTTAAATAATGTTTAATTGATAATTATATTTTCTAATTTATAGCTATACATAAAATATATCAATACCATATCCTAAATTAAGAAAAAAATTCGGTAAAAGAAAAATTGTCGGATGAATTATATTAAATTTCATACAATTATAGTTTTATAATAACCTAATTATAATTTTTAATAATTTGTTAATCAAAACTCATATGTCAACTTACATTAAAAAAATATTCACATATTTCTGTAACCATCTTTATGCAGGTAACTTTTATTGTACGTACACTTATTGTAGTTAAATATATTTTGAGAAATAAATTTTCAGATTTGAAACATTTATGTCAAAAATAATGATACCAGTATAAGACTGTAGCTGCTGTAGGGAAAATAATGATCAAGTTAGTAGTTATTGGGTTCATGTTAGAGAACATAATCAGACAATAAATAAAAAAGTTTGCATTTTTGAATTTTGTTTTTGGAGCATAGTACAATATGTATGTTATAAAAATGAATGCTTTTTCCAACTCAATGATTTTCTTTTAGTTGTCATTGGAACGCTTTTCGATAAGATCTGCGATAAAAATCACTTTTGCCAATACATTATTACTTCCAAACCAAAAGCCGTTTTTCTGTATATAGTTATATTAATACTATTTTGTTATATTTTTTTGCCTTTGTTAAACATTTTAATTGGTGAATTAATCGACATTTTTTTTTCTTTTTTAACAAGAGATTGTTTGCGTTTTGGCCCGTTTTGTTGTTTTTTTATATATAGATTATACAGCTTCTGCGCGTCCACATAATTACCAAGCTTAACTCACCATGTGCCTACGCTAAAAAACGACTAATTGGCAGTAATTAAAAATAAAAACCCATTGGCCGAGAAGGGGATTACGAAGGAAAATTTGCATTTTCAAGGATACGACAACGACGACGGCCACGTTATTTTTGTTCTGGATTTTTATTACAGTTACTTAGGACCGGCGGCAGCGGTATTATTATTTTTAATATTTTTTAGAATACCCTTTATTGTTATTATTATTACTTTCTTTTATTTTTTTTTTTATATAAATAAAATCTTTGTTCTTTTGCGAGGATAAATGTTTACTCTCTGTATTTAAATGTTCGACTGAGATTTTTCACGATATCGTTTATCTCCCGGTCATAATAGCTTACTCGGCTCCTTCGTATTAATATTAAGCATTATAATTTATAACCCGACGCTGCGTCCGCCATTGCTTTATCTTATTTAGGTAAAGCGCCACTTGCGCATCCGACACATTCGATTCGCCCGATCGAACAATTTAACTGAAATGCCACGTTCACTCTAATTGCGGACAATCGTTAAAACAATGTTATTATGGTCGTTTAAAAGGAGAAAAAACATAAATAAATGAATCGTGATACGATTGTTAAAATAATGTGACTTCTAAAGCAGCATCGGACTACGCGATTATTGTTATTAGGATTTTTAGGAACGTCAATTAAGAACATAAAAACAAAAATTGTTGTGTTTATAAGCCCAGATAGTATTTTTACACTGGGATAATTTTCGACTGGGTTCTTCGATAGAAATGAAGGACCCATACATGCTATAAAATAAATAGAACAATGTTACCTTGTAATATTTAACTAAAATAGCTCTAAACGTTATTCGTTAAAAAGGAATATCATTTATGTCACCCCTGTGAACTGATTCTATTATAATACACCTTCAAAAACATGAACACAGTGCAGTGAACGGAATGATCAAAGTATCATACATTTTTAAACGTGGATTTATTATAGAAATGTTTCCAATACTGCACGTGTACAAATACCCAATTATAATGTATGATCATAGAGAGTAAATTCTCAATAAGTAAAGAAACTAAATGAAACCAAACGTTGTTCAAAGTGATGAATTGGCTACTTAAAAGTACTTTGAGATGTATTTTGAATGCGAGTATAATAAGTAATTTTAAAACGCCAGACATACTTATGTGTCGAGTTAAATAACATAATAAAAATAATAAAAACGTGAATAAAATACCGTGTTAAAAAAACACTTACGTTTAAGATTATTACTAAAAATAAAAGTATAAGACCTTGAAATGTTCACAATGATTCGGCCGTTGTACTATAGCAGGTATCAATGCTTTCAAAAAAGAAAAAAAACAAAGCTGTTTCGTGTACTCGTATTGTATAATAATTGTTCTTTTCTCTGGAATGGTCTGTTAACACCTTATTGTACTATTGTACAGTACTAATAAAGCAGCACCTAGGATTTTAATTTTAAAAAGCCACAAGCACAAAACACTTTTCCAGGAAATTCAATTTACCAAACAAAGTTGCGCACGAATTCTATTAGCCGGCGGTGTTACAATTATTTCTAAGAACTCAGCTCTTGTATACATCATCTGGAGTATAATTTAAGTAATTGTATTCAAGTATAATGCTGACAAGCAATTATTTCAGAACAAAACACTGTCAACGACATAAACAGTACAAATCTTTCCACGGACTTTTCAGTGGTTGGACATTTTAAAAATGTCGCTTTATTAGTAGGACGTTTCGAAACTAGGTATGAACTATGATTACTAGATAAAGGTACGATGATAACAGCATTACTTTAAAACGTAGTGAGCTGACTCGACACCGTGGCCGGCGTAGCCGGGCACCCCCCTCGGAACCGCTGTGTACAGACATATAACATACTACGTTTGAACACAACGTATACCCTACGTATACGACCTATCTGGTTTTTCACATTCAATAAGTGAAGTTCTGTCAAGGCTTTTGACTTCGGGCAACACCATGCAAAAACCCGGGTAGGAAATCATATCTACACTGCAGTGCAAATGGCGGCTGTCCATCGTCAAATTCCAACTGACTTCTTCTTCCTTATACTCGTATAACTTTTTTAGAAAGGTATTTTATATTTTAATAGATTTCGGAGAAACTTTTAAGCGCAAAACATTTAAATTTCTATGAGAAGTTTATTACTTGTGTGTCGACCAGCAGGTACGACCAATACGGTTTTTCACATTCAATAAGTGAAGTTCTGTCAAGGCTTTTCACTTCGGGCAACACCATGCAAAAACCCGAGTAGGAAATCATATCTACACTGCAGTGCATATGGCTGTCCATCGTCAAATTCCAGCCGTCTTCATATAGTGCTGACTGGCGCATTGTTCCAATCAACACAACGACCATCAACACAAAAACCTTAGAATACAGTTTATACATATTGTATTAGCTGTAAGAAATCCTTCGAAACAGGAAAAATTAGCAAAAACGGTTTGGAGAAATATATTGTTTTACACGGAAATGGTGCGGTGATACAAATGTAATAACAGTTACGTTATAAACAAGCCGTTTTTAATACACATATACCTATATACTATATTAGTAGTATTTGCCAGCATATATAAATATATATAATGTTTTTTTAAATAACATATGTGCTACTTTTTACCGTGAACAGTTCCGAAGTGTATTTTACACTTGTATATAAATAAATCACTTGAATCTATAAACGCGTTTGATTGCCAAAATAATTTAAATTTGAGATAGTTGTTAATTTATTTTATTAAGTTGATTGTGAATAAAAACTTTTAATCATACATATAATTTATAAGTATGAACCAACATCACAACTATTTTAAAACAACTAACAATCCAAAAAACTTTAACGAATTCATACATATTTCATAACTTTCAATTTCTTGTAATACAAAATAATAGTGGTTTGTAAATTTAATATGACACGTTGGTGTATTTTATCTATACAATAGTTACTGCGTTAAGTATGTAATGTGAAGTAATTTAAGTTTCAACTAATGTGTGTGAAATAATTTTAGTAGTAAGTGTAGGTCAAAAAAAATATTTAGAGTAAAGCCATATAGATAGGTAGGTAGATTATCAGCATTTTATCTTAACCCTTAACTAGTATCGTCATTTTCATTGCCATTTGATTATAATGAAAATCGGGTCATTCTTGACCCGACGATCCAGTTAAGGGATAATGTTAAAAGCAAAAATGTTGAAAATACGAATGTTATGTATGTTAAAATAAATAAATATATGCATACATACACATTTCTCTTGAAAAATTTTTTAAACATTTTGGCTTTTAACATAACATATAATACAGCAGTAAATTATGTATGAACTCGTAAGTGTAGCATTCTCACACTATTATATCATAAATACAATTTAATTTAATTTCTTGTTAAATGTTGTTTTTTTATTTAAATAAAACAAGCATTGAGATCTGTGGTTATAATTTGACAGGTATTCAATAATTATTTAGTTCTCGAAAAGTATTACTACAATGTAATAACTGAACGAAGAACAAGCAGTATAAATTTATATTTTTTGTTAATTATTAAAAAAATTATAGTTTTTGTCATAATGGGAGGTACAGATTGACAAAGGACTATACAAATATCCCGAACAATTCAAATTCAATAGCAACGTAAACAAATAGAAGTAAAATACATTTTTATTATTCGAATATATGTTTAGTAGGTACCTTTCATAAATCATAATATTTACAGAAACAGAATATATAATATTAATCATGTTACGTACAATCACAGGACCTTAAAAAATGTTTTAGTCGAAAAATCAGCGTGAATTTAATTGGTCGGGAAAGATTGATCTTTAAGGACATATCAACAATCTAAGGATATTTGAATTATATATATATATAGTTTTTGTTATCTTATAAATATAAAAGAGTTAAAAAACAAAATTTCTGAACGTGTTTGACAAAGTCTGTTTCACCACATATAATCCACGTGGCTTACAGAAGTCAGTAGAAAAGTGATAGGGGTAACAAACTTGTTTTAATATATGAGAGTAACTCAAGTAAACTATTGATATACTTTTCACTCATAATATGGTGAAATATATACATATTTGTTTGTACGTGTATATTGTATATAGAATATAGTTCATAATTTAGTGGAAAAGGTCAAAAGCTGACGGGTCCAGGAAACAAAAACGCGATGTTAAACCTAAAATTGCGCCAATATACATACATCACCGTGTGCGCCCTAAAAACGACCGCTTTATCGACATATTTACATATTATTATGCATGATCGGGATGCCTTTAATGATGTTATTACAATATACATTATACATCGAAATATTTTACTGAATTCAGTATATAAAATAATAATACCCACATACTATACCGCACGCTACTGAAACCACATTGCAGAATTTAGTTATTACTGCGCAAACGTTTAGAAAAGTATCAGCGATAAGCACACATCAGTAGGTACATGTGTACATTGTGTGTGTGTTGTAAGTGTTAATATAATAATAATTGTAATATAACACGAAGAACACTTAACGGTATTTGTGAACCGAGGGGTTAAGTCACTTGGCGCTATCAAAACAATTCCCGGACCTTGTTGTATCGTGTTTTCATAATTCTCTCTAACTCTTGAACTATGTCGTGATGGTTTTGTCGTTGTTGTAAATTAGTCGTCGCTAACAGCAGTTTAACACGGCGGTACGCACACGGAGGAAGAAGCCCGTTTAAGTCTAAACGCATCGGGTTCAAGTAAATAGCGCGAGTTAATTATACGTGTAAATAATAAGATTCGCGAGACATATTCAACATATTCTCGAGGAACATAGAACACAGCACGAGGAGCAACAACGGCCAATACTGAGAGTTTGTGAAGTTTATGTTGCTGTTTATTCCAAACAGTTTTTGCTCGGGACGACTTGGAACAGCTTCGCTTAACTGAATAACGCGATGTCTGTACAATTGTGTAGTAGTAAAGATAATTACTTTGGCTTTAATATCAAACAGTTTTACATATTAGTTGCAAATCAAATATTTTAAGGGACTTGCGGAAAGCCGAAATATTTTATTTATTTGAAAAAAAGTAGGTAAAATGGTTCATGTACTAAAATCAATGAAAACACGGAAATTAGTGTACCTGATCATTTAACTTAAGCTACAAATAAGATGAGGATATATTGACTTACACTATACCTTAATCGTGCAATAATTTAACACAAAATTACAATTTTACGGTTTACAAGGTTTATTAGCTTATTAGAATGTCGTTAGGAAAAAAAAACATTAATAATAATTACCATGGAAATAAATTTCATATTTTTAATATTATGTATTATATTAGACAATAAGAAAAAACAATACACTAAATATTATATAAAATCAATAATTATACAGCAATAAATTCAAAACTATATAAACTTGGGAAAAGTCGACAAATACAATTTATATTATTGGTTAATTATAGATTTTTATGATACATTTAAGAAACAAAACTTATAATAAATGAAAATGTTGTTTTATGAATCTACATTATTTTGAAGTTCTCGGGTCGATTAAAAAGTAATGTTAGCTAAGGCTGCTTTTTCTTCAAATTTTCATACATGTTCTCATGGGAACTAGTGTTTATAAATAAATAAATATAATAGTAATCGATTAGATAGATTTCGGATATATTTTTTAAAAGGTTTTTCAGCAAAACCCATTTTGTTAGAATGTCTATTTTCAATAGCGTTTAGGTCACCATTTATTTCAGATTTTAACTGCTCGCTGAACAGTTTTATATCGTCGTCGTTCGTTAAACTTTTAATAATTGTTTGAATTCCTTATATTCATTGTAAATCAACAAGTTGCACTGGAACTACGATCAATGTGCTATCCATTTAACATGACGTAATAAGTGATTTAAATCTAACCATCTAAAATAATTATATTCAACAAAATGTAATAGAATATTGTATAATGCATTGATATTATGTTTTTGTAATCATGTCTGTGTATCGAACATTTTTTTGGTAATTGGAAACACTATATGTTTTTAACTTAAGGCCCTTAGAAATCAATCGAAATTGTACTGCCAAGGTGGCCATGATGCCGTTATTTGTATCATTAATTTAAATAAAGTTTGTTTAAAAATGTTTTCATCAGTATTACTCCATTAGACCAGAGATACAGTACTCGTTGATGTTCTTTTTCTTTATTTATTTTATAAAAACCTAATTTAGTTGAATAAAAACTCCATTATAGGCGTTTAATAAAAAACGTTTTGTTCACTTTTTTTTATTCAAAAAACAATAATAATTGAATCACGATTGTCCACTAAGGTCTTCGGCTTAGGTTCAGACTTATAATATATACTATTCGATACGTTAAACTGAACTTATTAAAACCCAGCTTAAAGCATAAGAATAAAAACATAAAATATTGTCTTTTATGAGAAATGAATAATGATGAATTCATTTTCTTCGTCAATAGCGGGAGGGCGTCCAATAGAAACCGGTAGTACCAATCGTTTTCAGCTTTTTATCAGATCTTCCTTTAGACTAACTATGGTCCACAGGAAAAAAAATCATCGTGTCATCAGACACAAAAAAAAACACATCGTTATAAAACCAATTCCAATACCTGTTCAGCAATCGCGTCGGAGCTAAACTGCAGTATGACACATAGGCGGTCAACACCAATGTTAATCAGGAAACTCCTGAATTGATTTATTTGCACGGTGTTTATAATGTTTTATACCGATGAGATCTCGCAGCTCTACTTGTATACTTTGTTAATAGAAATCAACGACGATAGTGCAATCGTAACCGTTAGCTGATATCAAATGAAAACATAATAATATTTTGTACGAGCCAACGCGTGTCCCCGATTCGTTAATATTCTGAATATCTAGATGTGTTCAAATAGGTATTACCGGAAAGAGGAAATAACGGTGTATTAACCGGTACCCGTTCACAGCTGTAATCAAAGGAGTGAGCAAATTCCGTCGAGAGAAAATGAAAATGTGAAGAGGTAATGTCCGTTAACGGGGAAGTGCAGACTGAAAAACGATTTGTAGACGGGCAAATTAATCAGTACTCGGCGCAATTGAATTGGAAAACATATCCCTGCTTGCTTTGCTTTTCCGCACTTTTGCATTTACAACTTGATTTAAAGTTCATAAGTTGTTCAGTTTTGTACCGACATCATTTTAATTGAGCAAAATATTGATTATCGTAAATATTATAACGAATATTTCAACTATTAATAATAATTACTCGCTGTAACTCTAATTAATTCATAGATGTGATTTGGCGATAATATGAAACTTGAGTGAAATATTTGTTTAGAAGTTATTGATCATAACTTCTAAAATGCGAGTGACAATTCATGATGTCAATAATTCTAATTTTTATATTGCGTTTTTGTTTAGTGTATTTTTTAGATTACATTTAAAATATATTTATTCGACGAATAAAACAATATAGATTGAATTTGCTCGTGTGTAAAAAGAGAATAAAATCAACTTCATAAATTAGCAAAGAAAAGTACATAATATAATTTATGTTTTATTGTACAACTCAAAAGTATATACCATTTTTTAAAGTGCGAAAATTTACAACTATTTTTTTTTGGTCTGCTTAGATTTTAAAGTATTTTATTCCTTATTAATCTTCAGACGTTCAATTAGTCTTAAAACTTTATTTTCATCTCGAATTTTAAGGGACATAATATTAAATACACAAAAAGTATTCGGAAAACTCTTGAAGTAATACCACTTCAGAAATCCAAATCCTGAGTACAAAATACAAGTTCACAGAAATGTTGAATTACTTACAAGTTACATTAACATTATTATGTTTTAGTTTAATACTATAATTTTAAGCAACTGAGTAGTTTTTCATTTAACTTGTGCGCCTTTTATTTTGGTTGTATTATGATTTTTAGCGTTACATTTTGTAACGTTTGATACTTAGTAAGTTTGATACTTAAATAAGCAGTTACCAACACTCGGATTTTAGTTTATGAGCATCTGGTACCCAGTTTTCTACATAGTTTACATCGGCAGTTTTCAAATTGTATTACTGGCTATTGTCATAAATAATCATGTAATACCATTGTTGTAATAATGGAAAGAGATAAAATATGAAGCACGTACCGCGTTGGTAATATGGATGTTTTTCAAATTAACTTATTTAACATTACAGTTGGAAATCGTTTTGAACTTACATTTGTGGAGAATATGCAACACATTCTGGAGAATGATGAGTTGAATTTCATTTTCAAATAAATACTATGAAACATGTAGAAGTTTTTTCTTGCGTGGTTATGGCTATTTGACAAAATTTTCGAGGCACCTAGAAGAAAAGGGTAGGCTTTCTTATCTCTTTAGCCGTACGTCTTAGTCCTTACTGTTGGCTTATCCACTCGTCCTCCTATACATAACTGTTTACTAATAAACTTAATACTCTTATAGATGTTTGACTATTTGGTGAATTCTCCACTTAAGTTGATTCCCGTTATTATTCTTGTTAGCTCTAATACTCATTGTAAAATATATTGCTTACACATTTTATTATAATTAGTGTTTGATAAAAATATTTTAAAAAAAATAGATGTTTCAAGAAATACTTTTATTTAATTAACAACGATTAATGTGTAATTTTCTAAAACAAACGACTCGAAGTGAAATTAATAACGTTTTATACAAACGAAATGGGTGAATTTTTGTACGATGACAGTAAGGTGTTCAATATAAATATAGGAAATAACTCAAGAACAATAAAAGATGTTTTGTAAGAGTTCTGTGTATGACTGGTGTCTAATGGATGTTTGCGAGAATACTGTTGTATTGTTTTTCTTCAATAGACTTCCTCGGATGTTTTCTTCGTTGTGTACTTAGACTGTGTGGTATTCGTAGCAACATTTTCGAACGGAGCAAGGGTTTAAAAGCCTCGGGCAAATCAAATTTACGACGCCTTGAATTTTATTTGAAATACAGTAAGCACAATCCTGCGGGGAGCTACGCTACCCTCATACCACTCAAAGTTTAGATTTGTTTTCCGTCAAATATTTTACAATAATTCATAGAGATGGATACCCGTTTTATATTTTATACCTCCGAGATCTTTCGGCAAAGTAAAAAAAAAAAAGTCAAATATAATGGTTCTTTTTATAGGAATTTCCAAGTCACGTCGTCCTGATTTTTATCATTTGAGTAATTGAATTATTCAAATGAGTTCTACATAAATTACGCGATTCAATGCCTTAAATTATACTTTTTATTTTATTTATTAAAAACAATCATTGTATAGTTACATTGTTAAAAATATATAAAACTTACGTTGATCGTTTTTGAAATTATGGAGCATAATAATATTTTCTTGTTTTGTATTTAACAATTCAATAGAAACAATATTTGTGTATAATAAATACATATAATATAATATTATATTGTTTTTTGATTATAAATAATAAAAACTTGGCGTGTGTACGCATACTTGTGTTGAGTATTATTGCACCTTCGTCTTCTGGACATTTAACAATGCTATTGTGGTAATTAAAGGTGACTAATTTTATATTACAGTAAACGCTCCAACCTTTAATTATCAACGTGTATCTGATGCGCCTATTGGGCCAAAGCAACGCGAGTAAGGGTAATATTTGGCATTATTGATACCGTTGTTCGCCAGAACTAATATATTACTGTATAATCGAATACGAGAATAGCACACAATAATTATTGTTGGTATTACATTTTATGCAAAACTGTCGACGGATAAAACCAGGTCGAATTGGAATTGGGATATACCGTCATCCCCCGGCGTCATCGTACTGTTTAAAGCACGGTCGGTTCGACTGACAAGGGTCGCAGGAATAATCGTATTTTACTAGTGTCGTTCAGGTTCATCCCGAGATCAATAATCCTTTACTTACACAAGCAACTAACAAACGTCGTATAGTGTTTGTAAAAATATAATCATTTCTGACTTATCCGTTCTCAATATCCAAGGCGATCCAAGAAGACGCTTAAAACGAAAACGGTGTTGAGACCTTTGAAATGAATAAAACTAATCTCGCAACGCTATGAAGTTCTATCGATGAATGGTTTCTACTATCAAGATCCCTGCCTACTTAAATCTATCATTTAACACTTACAGTTCTTGTAAAAATAATTAATCATAGATTGACGATTGTGAAAATTATATAAAATAAAAAAAATATATCATAATTCAACATCGATTTATTTACAAAAATATATCCAAAAATAAAAGTGTCGTTAATGTAACACGATAGTCTGTAAAAAGAATATATGTATAAAATGTACATATGTATAATAATAATATATATATTATATTATACATATGATTCTATAATAATAACAAATGTAATACTGTTTTACTTGTGAAGTAAGTTAATATTGTACCTGCTATGTGTATTACGGGTGGTGTAAATTTTAAATTTTGAATTTAATGTATACATTTTGTATTACTATTGAAGGGATGAGTTCTCCTTTTTTGGGACCTTAAACGTATTTGATCAGCAGATGTTAGCTTTAATCTCACCTCGCTAAATTACATGTCCCGTCTGAGCCCTACTGGTGTGCGTTGATTGTGTACTGCAAGTACTCTTTATGTTCTTGTAAGTCGTTCATTATATTCAAAATAGATTATTTTAGTGTTTTAATCCAAAAAGTTTTATACCCAATACGCATATGTACCTTAATTTATGAAACCGTTGTGATGTGTAAGAGTTCGACTTGTGTGTGCTTACAATAAATAACACGGCGGTTTGGGACTCGATTATACAATACTACATCCGTTTAAACGGATCCATGGGATAATTACCGCCAATGGGCTTCGTTTAATGATCCGTTTAAAGTTCAATAGCAATGAAAACACAATGATGATACGCAACAGTGACTATTCGTTGGAAAAAAAGAAACGGTGAAAACTCCATTTTCCCTTGGATAAAAACGAGTTGCTATAATAGAGTTCTATATGATTTAGGTTATAATCAAAATAAACCATGTGGAAAACAGAACATCTATACATAGTTAAAATAGTATGTTTAAGCAATATTATCTTTTTTTTTAAATTTATTTTTTTAACGTAATACTATTTAATAATAATTACTAATAAATTCAATAGTTTACACTACCGGATGTATTTACCGGAGAGAGTTCCTAAACTTTTAAACAACAAAATACGTTGAAACTTAAATTATCGAATGACGAACTACCCAACATTCACAATTTTTCTTTTTAATGTATAAAAATGTGTTTTTTTATGAAAATAATTGAATTTCGTATTAAATATTGCATTAAAAAGTAAACAACGATGTCGAAAGTCTAGACGATAAAAATATAACTAATTATAAGCATACAAGAGAGAGAAAATAGGGGTTTAGACAGGATTGACAGGTGAGATTTATTTAAATTTGATAATCGATATTTGGATTAAGAATGAGACATTAGTACGAGTGGGATACACAGGAACTTAACAGTTAACAAGAAACAGCAAACCGAACTTCATTGGAAAGACCATTAGAACGAATGGATAGATTTGGTACGAGCCTACAATCACTAGGCTACTGATGACAAATACTAGTTAAAATGGATTCTAGGAGACTAGGATATGTGGGTGTATGCCCCTAAGATAGGGTTGGGTAAATTTTTATATTAATTATTATTTCATTTTGTTTGTTAAAAACACTTTTTAACAAAAAATGTTTAAGTATATTTAGGGTGTAAAAAATTGTTTTTATTGTGGCTAGGAGTGCTATTAACAGATTAGTTATCACAACAAAATGGTATTTTTAAATTGTAAGTGTATTTTAAAAATTGTATACATCAATGATGTATAAAATATAATTGTATAATATGTAATATATTATACATTTACGTATAATACGCGCCAATCCTGCCTTAAGGTAAGCAAGGAATGCGCAGTGTGTAAAGCAGTCGAGCAAAGGAATTTTCTTTGTACTCTTTCGATCGTTGCACAAGTAGACCCTGTGAAAGGATCTCACAGGATACTGTCATACTATAGAATTCGAGCACAAGTGAAACCTTAAGGGGATACGATGCATAAAAACCAATAATTTAAAAGCCTTACATCACAGCACTCGGGCTAAGTTCGGTAAGACCTAATTCATAAAAGAAAAAGGAATTTTCGAGCAAAATTCTTGTAAAAATTAAAAATTTTAATGACAGTATCCACATTTTGTAAAATAAGCCAATAACCATGAATAAAATGTCGAAGCCCTAATGAATCATTGGAAGAAATGAAAAGCGAAATCCAATGATATAGCTTATTTAGTACTGTAAATGATTTGGAATGTATTATTTATAATTATAGATTTGTTTTTTATATAGTTAAGAGTGATATTATTTAAATTATTTAATTGTTATTAATGAAAATATTGACGAACAATGAAATGAACTCGTGAGCCATCATTAATTTATT
Organism: Adelges cooleyi; assembly: GCF_023614345.1. Classification (NCBI taxonomy): domain Eukaryota; kingdom Metazoa; phylum Arthropoda; class Insecta; order Hemiptera; family Adelgidae; genus Adelges; species Adelges cooleyi. The sequence goes on from NW_026095751.1 coordinate 6,008,662, forward strand.
GGCAGCTAAATGAATATTACTTACTATTGCTTACTAGTTATATTAATTATTATTACATTAGTGTCATGATAAATAATAAAGCTTATCCATAAGCTTGTATGGTCAGACTGTGCTAATCCGTTACTGCACTCTACTGTGAAATGTGTAATACTTGGTCTCGAAACCGCAACCGAGTACGACCCATTTATAAAACGACCAATAGGCGTTGTTTCACAGAACATAGCATAAACTCTGCGACCGGCGGACTATTGTCGGAGGCTTGTCCCAACCATACATGTACCTACACATTAATAATATATTACCGAGTCGCTAGCAGTTAACCCGTGTACTTGAAGCGTATTAACATAAACGGAGTAACTCTCCGGGTCCGATGAAAATAGTAAAAATATTGTGTGAAAACAAACTTGGCTAGTAGCAATAGTTCAAGTACAGACTACGGTGAAATTGTTAAGTAGTCGAAATAGCTGACTAATAACCAAGTAGTCGAACAGCTACTAGTGCTCGTATATATTATATTGTTTTATTATTGACGGATTCGTTGAAATAACGATACCCAATAATAGGTGTTCGTTGTTACATAAATAACGTGTAGAGCCCACGCTTGAATAATGTACACCGTGAACACTGAACATCACTTTACCTACCTACTTACAAGATCCGTATAATACCTTCGCGAACACACAGATAAGATTTAGATAGGCACGCACGCGTGGCCAACAAGTGTGTGTGGTGTGTGTGTGTGTGTTGCCCGCCCATACGATATACATATATGTATGATTCAATAATGAAAATTCCAGCCCGTACACTTGATATATTATGTATTCGCGAGTAAAGTGTAAACCAAGTTCTTAACGTGTTGCTGAGAAAGGTTTGATACGAGAGGAGAGTGTATTAAATTGAATAATTTCGTTGCATATTTTTCCGACCTGCTGACATATGTTATTAAACATTTACAGACGCACCGTTTCCATCAGTGTCAAAACGCGCACATCGTCGCAGTATGATTTATACGAAATATACCTACCCCCTCCTTCCCCCCTACCCTACCCTACCAGTTTTTAACGTAGACACGCTCGTCTCCCGTGATAATATAATTACGATTGATGTTGGAATTTTTTTTTTTTACCGTCTTAGCCGCGATATTTGAATATTACTATGTGTAAAAGAAAAAAAAAAATAATAATAATACATGCGAATTGTTGGTTGTTTGTTCTCGTTTTTTTGCTCGGTACAGACGAAATATAAATTTGGAAACCGAGGAAATTCACTTTTAAGTTGTTCCCTAACGATTCTCGACTCTCGCTATTACACTTTTACGATTTCCACTCGCTAATCGCTCTCCTCAGTACCATTATATGTATTATTATAATGGCTGTTGGCAAAAATAGTTTTCTCCCTTTATACCTGCCCGGCCGGCCCGTCCCTCTTTATTCTCCGTTGCTCTCGCGCGCACAAAACTGTACCTGAGGGAAATCAAAACTCCTTCCTGACAAAAACACGGTGTGCAAGTTTTAACGAATAGGCATTCCGTTCGTTACTGTCAAACCACAAACGCGAGTGTATTTTGTTAATAGCTGTTATTGATCTTATTCATACCAGCGGAACGGTTTGTTCTTTTTTGTTCGTCAATGAGAAGTTCTGATAAAAGCCCGAATTCGCATTAACAATATCTCTGGCTTTTGCGCTTTTTTTTTTCCCGTCCAATTATTGTCTGACCAAGATATTGCGCTAGACAAAAGTTTACCGAACCGTCTTTACTATATTATGAAATATACAATATATATATATATATATTATATTTCAATCATAAAGAATATTCAAAAACCCTTAACCGTAAAATAATACACTTTCCGCGTTTACGTAATTCGGCAACAGTGTTGTCATCTTCAGCGCTAACGACAGATTTCAACAATCACAATCATACAATTGTATATTATATGCAGAACCAATGAAATTAACTACTAAAGTATACAAAAAGGAATATTTGATTAAAATTAGAAAATTATTTAATTAAGTTTTGTCAACAATATAATGTTTTTTAGGCTTCGTTGTGAATCTGAAAAGGTATATAGGTGAATACAGAATAGGTATATTTGTATTTTGTTGATACGCTACGCACCCATATCTGTGGAAAGCTTGGCTTTCTCATCGGTACAGCCTATCCCTTAGAAAATAATGTATTATGCTATTGCGACGCTGTGAAAGTTTCAAAAGTTAAAAAGCCTATAAGGTTGCCTCCCTTAAAGTTGAAAGAACAAAAAAAGAAAAAAAGAGATAAATCTTTCAAGTGTCAATATTCTCACAATACACAGTTGGGGAATATAGCGGTATCTAGTAACTAGAAACTAGTCAACATGTTTTTCGACATTAGCTCTTAAGCATATCCTTAAAATTAAAAATCTTTTATCATCCGCATCGGCAGATTTATTTGCTTAATGTTCGCTACGACTTATGAGTTAGAACTGAACGTAGGTAAGTATTCATTACCTACTACAGTATGACTACAAATTGATATAGAGAGAAGATGACATTGTAAATAAGTATTTAAATAGGTACAATTTTAATGTAAATCAATAGTTAGATAGCTATATAGATAGGTGAATAGTTAGGTAGATAAATAAAAAGTCTGGTATGAGAAAAAACAAAATAACAAGAATGAGTTGTACGAATTTATTAAGGCTTAATTATTATGGCTAAAAATCAACATTTAAAAAATACTTGAGATCAATAAAATTAGACATATTGATTTATAATTGATTCATTTTTGTTGAGTTTTTATATGTATACAAGTCTGAAAATATCTTATAAGTTTCATAACAATATTTATCTCATAATAAAGTTTTTGGATGCAGTGCACGTATTTATAAGCTCATTGTTAAATGTAAAAAAGCTTGCTTGAAATTTTAATAATAATTCATTATAAAACTGTTGTGTACATTAACTATGGTTGATTTTCGATATAAATGAATTATATTATAATTTATTTATATTTCTCAACACAACCTAAATATTTTTTTTAATGCTCGAAAATTTTAATACATGTTTATAGTTCTTATAGTTCAAACGTAGGTGAATATTGTTAGGTTTAACATTTTGGGTTTTTTTTTCCCATTTATGACGGAACACTTAGGTGTTCTGAAGAGCCATTTAGGTATGCTAATTTGATTACCATAATAGTATTATTGGTATAATTACAATTAAAATAATCGTACGCACCTTGCCGCGCTTAAGCCACAGAGCATTGTAAAGTTTTGGCCATCTGGGTAGGCTACTGTACCATTAGGAGGAACCTATTATAATTAAAAGGATGAGGGTAAGACGTTTAGGATTTCCTTGATTGTAAAACTTTAGCAATTTGGTACATGACGTATTTCCAGTCCAGAATAATATGGCAACATTAAATCAGATTGCGGCGAATCAACCATACACGATAGAAACCAAATGCATTTTTATTAAAAAACAACAATGTGGGCGTGTATAACATGTATTTTGACTTGTGAATGACAAGCTGAGTGTACTTACCTTTGGCGTCGCCATGGCCGTAGTCTAGAAAACACAATATCAGCAGTGCGATAAACTTTTGGTGTTGCCCTTGCGTTTGATGGTGGTCGGACATCACCGTTCTTTAACGTTTCTCCTCGGCCGTTCGCTTTCTCAACCCTGAAACACGACAGTATTTAAGACCCACGATTAGATTAGTAAATTCTAAACTTCAACTAGCGCTACTACGACCATTAACTTAGGTAGTTGGCATAATATGTTTGGTCGTTATTTTAGAAAACAAATTATTCGAGCCCATTCGTGGAGATCATAAATCTTATGCCCGTATACATTCACATTAAACAAATTTTAATTAACCATTAGAATCTAATTAAACTAGTTTTTGAGATGTAAATTAATCCGTAGCTATATTATAATATAGTTTGTGATAATATTAAGTTACAATGATTTGTTTTAAACATCTTCTACCCGCATCAATTAAATTTGCTAGACATATTTTTAAGAAAATACATTAGATTCGTTTATGATATTTATACTGGAAAAATATAGGGAAAACAATATATTTTATGAATTAATGAGTTTGTAACTACAGATTAAGTATTAAAAAATGAAATACTTAAAAAATGTATTAAATAACCGAAATTAGTATCAAATAATAATTGTTGAATGTTCTCTATAAAGGGAAATATGAATTATACAATTTTATTAATATAGGTAATTAATACTGTACACGTTTTTACTAATACTCTTTCTATATTCGCAGGCATATGTTATAAAAAGGGCTATTTAATACGTGCCTCATACATCAGTATTAACATATTACATAATACTATGTTTGTTTTATCGTTTTATAAATTGTGAACTATATTCTTAAGTTACTTGCATGTACACTTAGAATACATCATACAGCGTGTTAGTGTAGTAGCGGAGTATTTAAATGTTTTTAAATAATAAATAGTACAAATCATATATGGAAATATGATATAAAATTACAATATTATTTTAAAACAAATAACTGAGTTTTATCATAAATGAAGTAAAAATACAATTATTCATAGCTATTGGCATACCTAATCATTTGCTACTTTGATATGTTTAGATTATCAAACATAATCAAGGATGTCCATTTAAAATAGTTACAGAAATTAGAATAGTTCCTGAGTAAGCAATGTAACGGTTACTTTCAGCCGCCAATTACCACTCGCCCTAAACATGCTTATTAAGCACTTGTCAATAAGACAATAGATAGGGGAGACAGCGAAGACACAACAATGCCCCAAGTTGCCGACGCATCTAATCAGCTGAGACCTTACCATCGCCAGACCACGACCGACTACTAGTTATCCTAATATAATCTGCTCTCTTTGCCACGTCTTATCGCTTTGTAACTTTCCTTTTTCCGCGTGTGTTGGCTCAACTCCGCTTCTCCAGCACCAGCTGACAATCTCAGGGACCCAGGTAGAAGTGTATTATAAATATCTATGTATGAGTGTAAAATCAAATAGTTCTTAAGTATTAAAATACTTTTTTTTGTATTTTGATTTTGTAAGTAGACAGCAGAATACTATATATTTCCAGTAATTGCTATAGTGTTGTTGAAGATGAGACAGGAATAGCAGTCTTCTATTCTTCCATTAGTGTTCCATTTTATTCCATTAGTGCGTGTTTATATATGATTCACCATCTAGCTTTACATGTACATTAACATGTGTGTTGACATTGCTACCATGTCAATGTAGTACTTAGCTGGAGTTAAGCTGTAATTAGTGTTGTTCGTTTAAGTCGAATCAATAAAGTACCATTAGCTTGATGAAATTTAATTCTGCTCTTGGCGAATAAGGCGAAAAACGAGTATCGTGTCTTGTAGTGGTAAATTTTATTTTCGACGAATAATCGCTTAAGTTTTGTACATGATCATATACACGTCAAACGTGTATACCTAACAGCAGCTCGAGTGAGTAAAGTAAACTCAACGTTAAGGAAAAGACACGTGGCGCAAAAATGGGATTTGCCGAAATCAAATCAAGCCAATGGTCATCGGGAAACCCATTCGGGCGAGAGGCGGTCATCAATCATCGACTTGGCTTTGGGCAACAAAAGGATATAGATTTATAACACAATATACGTGATGGAGAAAAGTGTCAATGTTGTGTTTAAGAAAAACGTAACTAAGTATATTATTGCAATCATACGGCGAAAAGTCCAGAAAACAATAACTGAACATCGCCAACGCGACCGAACCGTACTGAAGTTATGTCAGGGCACTCGAAATGTAATTCCAATATTGACACGTTGAGCTGAAATGTATTAAAAGTAATAACGGTGTAATGAATAGTGACATTTTCTAGCAAGCCTTCTGTCATATATACCTATACATCAATCAATACTATTTACAGAATCGCCAACACACAATTTTTAAGTTACAGCCAATATAGATCACGAATAATATATATTACCATATGTATTGATAGTTGACAAAAAAAAAAACACCCAAAATCACATAAAAAAAAAAAATCAAATCAATAGTTGTTGAAAAAATAATATAGTAGTTATTTTTAATAAGCGAAACTTTAGAACGACCTTTTAACTGTTAACTTAATATTTTTATGATATTAAAAAAGTTTTTATTAAATTAATTTAAAACTAATAAAAAAAACTTTGCCTAGCTTTAATCTTATATATTTATATATCATAAACTCTGTTATTATGTAATATTTTAGTTTGGTCACATATTATTATATTATGACAAATAAATTCAACATAACGTTTAATAATTATAGCGGAAGCTATACGAAATGAAAAATGTCACTGGCTGAGGTTATTTATTAGTAATATGTATTTCAAATGCAATGTATTCTTTCATGCCTCTCTGTGTTTTATCTTAGGTTCCAAGACAACGCACTATACAACAAATACAAAATGTATAATGATGTTTTACGAGTATTAAGTGCTACGGTATTGCCATTTAAATTCCATTTGCGAATATGCCCAGGAACTTGGATTCAACCAGCCGGATTGTGTTTGTTTAAAACAACGTCCCAGTAAATCTGTCGGGGGGTGGATCTTTGTGCATTAGTTACTGAACTGGACAGACCATTTGAAATATACGACAAGAGCGACGACGTCGGACCCAACAATGAGTGTTTACAGCCACAACGACTTCTCTGCTGCTGCTGCTGTTGGCCCTTATGCTGGTTTAGTTGCTATCTCTCTTACCTAAACTTCTTAAATTGCCGCTTTTTGCCTACCGGTACTTAAGAAAATCCACTAAAGCCACTCTGAAAATCAATGGTCACTGTTTTGAAAACAACCTCGCGTGGACTCGCGAAATCTTTTCAAACTAGTCAAATGTACAACGTGACATAGCACAGTTGTATTTTCTAAGTAGTTTTCGAACAATTTTTGATATGTACGACTATGAAAGTAGAGGTATTATTATTATTTTTTGAATATTATCTAAATAGCTTAACATATTATCCGACAAAAGCCAAGTATGTATTATTATTATTATTTATTAAAGTTTAAACTTCAGAAATGTCATATTGTAGGGTAGGGCGTAGATTATTATATAAACCACGTTGTGTCATAAAACTTTTCATTTCTATTATAATAGTATCTCGTCGGTACAGCTAGTTTTAGTAACTTTTTTTATGACTAATACAGCAAAATAGAAGTTTCAACGTTATTAGTGTCATTAACTGTTAATTAATTAGCTTTTATTACTGAACGTAAACCCACAATAGATAGTTTTTAACTATAGAATATATGGAAATATATCAGAAGAGCGGAGAAAATATAAAAACAGGGAAATCTGACAACCATTATAGAAAATGAAAAAAAAGAAGATAACAAGAAAAGAATACTATTGTTACAAGGTTCACAGATCGCATCTCCAGAATAACAAATAAATTCAAAACCAAAACGGTATTCAAACCAAATATAATAATTGGACCGTCATTCCGAGACCCAAATGATAGGAAATGCAAACAAGGTGCTTATAAATACCATTCACATATGGGAAATTATACATTGGACAAACTCGAAGATCAACAGAGATGAGGATAAAAGAACACTAAGAGATTAGGACTACAAAATAATAGACAAATCTATGGTAGCCGAACATGCAAAAAACAGCGTACATCGCAATGGGCCGTAATGGGTCATGTGTGACCCATTACGACGCCAATTGATCGAGAAACTCGGTTGCAACTATGGACATATAAATACCGGTAGCAATTAAGCGATGCTATAATTACTCAGTATAGTTGCGAAAATAGAGCGGTGACTATCTCTCTGAAGACGGACCATGCATTCGGTTCGAAACGTCAAACTAATGACAACATGGCTGGATCTAAAAATTATCAAATTAAAATGTATATAAATTTTATCCACTATCTGTCAGATAAATTATTTTAATTTAAAGTTGTTTGATTTTTATTTTTTAAAAATAAACCAACAGATGCAACTAACCTAGTCACTGGAATTGTATTATATTATAGTATTCACGTTCCCTAGGCAACGGCCAAAGATGTATGAATTGTTCGTCTAAAACACTAGATGTAGAAATAACTTTCCATCCCTTCGCTCTACGACCCTAATTGTTTTGGAAGTTTAGGATGCTGTTTTGCCCTTTCATAAAAGTATTCAATTCTAAAAGTCGCGCAACCCGTTTTCGAGATTTTGGCGTTGTTGCACATTTTGATAAAACGAGATCATAGAAACATTTCAAATGCCAGAAGTATTCTAAGAAAAATATTGTTCAAGAGCACAAATTATTACTTGACAACGAAAGTATTTTGTAAACACAAAACATATTCCTACAGTTAAGACCATATCAGTCGTTTGATTAAACTTTATAAATGCTATGACAATATAGGTACATAACCGATCATGTGGATACCTCACACTATACCAAGAACCACTTTTAATTTGTTCACGCCGTCAAATGATGTTTTATTTTTGCCCAACGAGATCCGACGTGGTATCAAGTCCGAAGATTTCAATTGGACAAGGCGCGTGCCAACGGAATTGAAGTACATGTGTTTGAATACCATTGCGAATAACTTCAGAAAATTTCCCAAAGATCTGTTCCAAAGAATCACTCCCATGAACACGGTTTACTTGACCGAAACGCTAGACACGGGTTTGCCATTATCGGCGGTCACACGTGTACCGGATGGCGAATACTGGAAACGAAGGTGCGATGACAATTGGCCGGATTTCAGTAAAACTCAACCGAACGTTAGCTCTTACAAAATTACATTCATAAGTGAGTTTGTATCGAAAACCATCGAAAACCTGACACCGGGCTACGTGGACCGAGCGGAATTGGCCGAATTGTTGACGGCTGCCAGCCCCTACATGACGGTTTTGAGCTGCTCGCAGTTGTGCATCCCAGGGTCTCTGTTGCACGAGTTGGACATGGCGGAAAGGGATGAACTGCCCGGAGAACCGGTCCACGTAGATATAGGTTTTGTATTGCGCCATTTGACCGGACTGCGAGAGGTGAAGTTGGTTTACGGTGCTAAGAGCCTCAACGGTGTGGATTACACGCCCGACCAATACAAGTTCAACATAGAAGACATGGACGTGTTGGGTCGTGGTCTTATCACAATGAACTATTTGACTAGCCTGGCTATCGTCAAGAGCGATTTAGACGTGGTCAAGTTTAACCGGCTATCGTTGTATTTGGTAAATTGTCCCGGTCTGGAACGAGCAGATTTTTCCTACTGTAAGATGGACTCCTCGGCGACAAAGTCCGTAGCCAACTATGCTAAGGTAGCGAACAATTTACGGTCGATTAATCTTTTCTGTAACGATATCAGTCCCGACGGAGTCGAAGCGTTAGCGTACGTTGCTTTGTGGAGAAGACGGAACAACATGATAGCTTTGGGACTAAATCTAGGTACAATAACCCCATCCCATTCCATCCTCTCATTAAATGAATACAATTACATTATTGAAACTAGTTTGGGTAAAAGATAAAAAATCATCAGTTACTATTGGAGTCGGTAATCAATCATTCAATGGTCAAAATGTCTATCTAAACTCTACAGTCATATTCCTATCGAATACAGCCAAAATCTCAAACATAAATGTTACACATTTTACTATGTTGTTTTAAATCATGTTCTAATACTAGTGTACATTATTTTGTTATTGTCTTAAAAGATTTTTTTTCTGATTAGCGTCCTGGATGTAATTAATGTTTGCTTCTTCAGGTATGAATAATATCAATGACATTGGCGCTCATTACTTGGCCTCTGCTATAGCATCGGGTATGCAACCGTTTAGTGAGCTTCGGATACGTAACTGTCGAATAACCTGCGTCGGAGGATTAAGCATTGTGCATTCACTCGAATATGATCAAGGGTTGCAAACTTTCCAAATAGATAATAATTTGGTAGGACCAGAAGTAGCCGTTGAATTGCATAAGCTGTTCCGAAATAATACTAACATAAAATATTTATCGGCTCATAATTGTGAATTTCCTTTGAAATTGGAAAAGTTTTTAGAACGTGTGGCTTTTTGCAATCTACGTGAAAAGCGTTCAACGTTAACTTATTTAGACCTCGAAGACTTAATAACACCCGATTATGAACCAATAATAAATTCTGAAGAATTAGATAAAAACAATGAAGAATATGAAATAAAAAGTGAATGATTCACAACATTTATTTGATTTTAATTCAGTTTAATCGTAATAAATGTTTTTTTTAAAACTAAATGGTATCTACTTGCAAGAAAATCTGGACTTACTCATAGTTTTTGTTAAAAAAAATTGTCGTTATATGATATAATTTATACAATATTATATATGGTATTGATTTGATAAACACATATCAAACAAATTATCGGCAATGTTACTGTACAAAATATTTTATCAAAATTAATTAATTATAGTATGGTTTGAATATGGTGTCCGAAAAGTGTAGGAAATAAACCTTTTAAATATTGTAGATATCCGATTCTAAATTAATTTAAATCTAATATCTATATTACAATTGTATATTTAAAAGTATGTGAAGGTATATTAATAAACAATTAACACATTGAATAAACGATGTGTATTTCTAATTAGAAATTTACATTCAAACTGATACTTATTATTGCCATAATGTCCGAGAGAAAAGAATACTATTTAAAGTCACAAAAATTAAAAACTTATTTGATAAAAAAAAAATACTTTTATTTTATTTTATAAAAAAAATACTTTTAAGGATGTAGTTTATTGTTTACAACAAAACGAATATAAAAACATGCATATTATTACGCTGTATGGACACAATCAAACGCACACATATATATGTATGAGTATAATAATTTATGTTATACATTAATTATGTACAATTGTACATAATTATGTATATATCATTCAATTATGTATTTATTATGCTAAATTATCAATTTATTTTATTTATAATATAAATTTACTTTGAATTAATAGCTTATTCTCTGCTAAATTCAAAAGAAAAACATGAGTCATCAAGTTCAATCACAGCTAATGACTGAACGGATAAAATAAAACAGAAAATGCATAGTTAATTGTATAAATTTACAAGTACTATATAAACTAAAACATAACTTCTACTTTGATACATTGTACTTATGTTAAAGACACTTTCTATTAATATTTCTTTTAAGTTTTTTAATAAGTATCTCCACTCATAATCGTGTGTATTGTTCATTGTAATTTCATTTAGTATGGTTCACAAACAAATATGCTTTTTGTAAAAAAGATCACACATCAACACAAATTTTGACTCAAGATTAAGTTGTAGATTCTCATTCTTTAGTAGCTTAGAAGCAGGAAATAAGTATTTTTAGTGTGAAACTTTATTTGTGTAACAATGAAAACTAAAATAATGAAGTTATTCGTCAAAAACATGCCTTTCGGGAAAAGTCTCACGTCTTGTCGAGTAGTCTGATTTCGATAACTTTTTATTTTTAAGTAGATAAAATCCTACAGAACTACATGGAGTATCTATTGTTAACGTATAATTTCTAAACTTAATAATAAGAGTTTGAAAATGTCCAACTCTTACACAAAGTTGATTTATGTTAATTTCGTTAAATTGAATAACATTTCTTTACTAAAGTTACAAGTTATAATTCAATTTATTTTTTAACTAATTTAGTGAAGTTAAAATTAATTTATTGAATCAACTCGTGTTAATTTATAGAAAAAAAAAATACCTTGTTATTATGTTAAAAACAGTCTATTAACCGTAAAAAGATTTGTATAGGAGATATTTCACGAGTCATAATATAACCATAAAAACGAAGTCTAGATAAGCAAGTATTGGCAATTTTTCGACGTTTCTTGATATACACAATCAGAATACAGGGTGATAAATTCAACACAACTGATAACCTTGTATAGAAACTATAGAATCCAGATTAAAACCAAAAATAATAATTTATTGGTCGGTATTATATGCTAATAATAGATATATAGCGGTAAAAATTACTTTTGATAATCACCGATAGTTTTTAAAGGTGCGAACAAAGTACAACGCATTAAGTTATTTTAAATTTGGATGTCCAGTCACTTTCTAATTAAATTTGAACACTTCATCACAACAGTTGTTTTTTTTAAATGAATGAATTCATCAATTGATCCTTTGTTAAGGGATATACGTTTTGGGAATTATAATCATGCAACATAATGTGCCAACAGTTCGGGACAACGATTCAATTACAAATAATATCCTGTACATTTTCCGGGTTTTGGGTTTGGAATGGCACTAATTTTCCAAAACCACATGACCGCAGTCGAATATCATTCCGGTCGTGTATACTACCGGTCTGTATATAATATCTCTAACTACAGCCTAGGTTGTTATATGTATGTACACGTAAGATAATCATATACACAAACTGTCGTGTATAATTACTTACCCACCCAACTTAACGCTACTAGGATTCTTTAAAAACAGAAAATACATATTTTGGATATATATGAAAATATTCTGCTTGAAAATAGACAAATTCTTCAGATAGTTACAAGATTTTGTAAAACTGGCTATGAGTAATATCCGCTATTTTATAGAAATTGTATAGAAAAATAATATACTACCAGTCTTTAGGAAATATGATTAATTTTTATTAAAGGTATATGTTTAGTAGTAGTCCTTTAGCGTACGCAATTTAACAGTCTTAAGTACGCTATAACTTTGGTAAATTATTTCAATAGCTTCTGGATTCTTTAAATTCATAAAAAGTCATTGCATATAAAATAGGAATAGAAACTGTAAAATAAGTATTATTTTTGACGGATGTCAAAAAATAAATTTCATCGCTGTTAAAATAACAAATTGAGGAGTATGTTCACAAGCCGTGAGATGATCTCATTACCGAACTCGCTCCGATTTTTAATTAAATAGCGAACGCGAAAGCTTAATTGAAAGCTTGATTAATTGTAACATTTATTATACGCCAAAATTAAATTCTCTAAAAGTACTACGTTATTGTATTTCTAGTATTTATAATTTATTAAATGCAATTTTAACATGATGAAATATAGCATTGAATAAATATTATTATGTATATGCTATAGAATAAATATGATAACAATTTTGTCATAGTTATAAGATTACATATTTTTATAATTCTACTATTAGCACTGAAGGTGACAACATAGTCGCTGTGAAGTACGTATTTACATTAAAGTGAACAGTTTTGTGGATAGGATTTTTATTTAATACACATTTTTCAGCTTCTAAGATTAATAAAAAAATATTTAATTTATCTACTACACTTATACAGTATAAAAATGTATTGGCTTGAAAAGTTAAAAAAAAAAAATCAGTTTTTACTTAGATATATAATACTTACCAAATATATTTCTTCACCAAGTTAAGTTTGTTAAATAGAACTCATTTTTTCTCCAAGTACATTACTCCGTTAGGTATCATTTCTTTATATACAATCTGCAAAATAAAAATATAAACTTCAATTAAAAAAAAACTAATTTCTATTCTTTTGCTTATGAATATGTTTTACACAATATTTATTCCATCGACATATTGTTAAACATCTAATGCAGTATACATAACCGCGTATGTATTTTATTATATTAATTACAATACTGTTGATGTGTCCTTTAAAAAAGCTTAATTTATGAAACATTAGGGGAACAGTTTTTTTAAAACCCCTGTAGGGAATAAGACTATAAATGTAAGAAGTAAATCTCCCAAGAAATATATAAAAATATGTTAATATTTTTGAGCACCTTTCAAAAATGATCTACTACATTTTTTAATAAAAAATAAACAACTTTTCCGTATCGTCAAAGCCAGGAAGGAAGTTGGAATAATTATAATAATAATGTCGTGTTTCCTTTGCAGGAAAAAACTGGTTTCCGGTTGAATTCTTCGTGGTTACGGCTGTCGTTGTCAGAAGTAAATTGGATACTACAGTGGACAATAATTTAGCGAAAAGGACAATGGCACAACAACACGCCTTTGAACCTAAGCTCAACATTAAGTTGTACGAGCTTATTGTACTACGGTGGAATGTCGAAATTATTTTACCTACTTATACATGTAGTATACATTACACAAAGAAAGGAAGGTAGACACTGTAGGGCAAATAGTAGGTGTATTACGGTACGCGTAAAAGTGTTTCTATTAATGCGCCGTTGTTCCAGAATCTCAAAAGTAGTGGCTCTTCGGGTGTTATGAGTCCCTTTGAACCGTACAAAAGCGGTATTGCAGCAGCGGGCGTGTCAAAAGGTCCGCGACGATTGTGTTCGTGGCATTTCGTTTACCGGCGTAGACTTGAAAAACATTTTCTTACTCTTTCATATTATATTTGTGTTTTAATGTAAATCTCGAGTAGCCATTATGCACCTACTGTACTGTCGTAGTGTCCTTTGTTAGCTCCTGTACGGTTACGCCACGGATCGTTTTTAGCGAGAGCGATGAAAACACCTTGGAAAACTACAATATTATGCTTAATGTCAATCACATTTAGACAATTGTCGGGAAAAACAAAAAGAAAAACCGAATAGCCTTTCAATAACTAGGTGTTTTTTTTTCACGGTTACTCATTGTTCGATATTTTTTTTTCTCGAAATAAAAGCGAATAAAAAAATAAAACAAAAGGAAATATTAAGTGTGTTTGTTTCTTTTGCTATACATTCCGTCATCGTCGTCGTCATCGACCTGACAAAACAAAAAACTTAAAGACGACCGTGTTCCGCCCATCATTAATTTCGTCCGGTCCTGCGTTGGTTGATTTAAAGTGTAGACGTCATGCAGCCGCCAAACGTCCATTAACACATCTGTCAAGCGAACACCTTTTTGGGCACGGCCGTTAATGCGTATGTATAAAACACAGCGTAAGACGTTGTTCCGCTGTCGGAATAAAAACAATATGAGTATAGATATACATATACATTGTGCGGGTTATATATTAATTGCTCGGCTTTATTTTTATATTTTGTCACGCCGTGAAAAATGTTGCGAAACGTTTGTTGTCGTCGAAACAATTAATTTTTCAAACGCCTAAACCGACAACGGATTAGCAACGGCGGCGTACAAGCGACGTCTTAATACGTTTCTCTTTTTATACCTTTTCCGTTTTATCCTTTTCCCTCCTCTCCGTGTATAATCCATACTTTGGGTAGTCGCACGTGCTTTGTCTTATCCGCCCGGCCTAACACCTAGCGCCGATAAATTAGGCCCAAAGCGTATATATATATATATTATTTTATGGGACTGATCGCCGCAAAAACGCAAATCTGACAAAGTATTTTTACTTACTCTACTTATATAGATTTATAATTACATGTAAATGTTACACCACAGTTGTAAAACTAGCCAACTAATGAAGTGGACAACAAGTTTGCTCACTTCACAAAATGTACCAAGAGTTCGGTCCACAACACTACTCATACGGTAAACGGTGTACTGATTTCACCTGATTAAAACTTTATATCATATTTAGCTAAAAATAATTATTTAATTAAAGCAATTTTGATAAAACGATAATGTAAATTTAAACGAACAGCGAGGTATAATACACTAATGACAACGAATACAGCTGGTAAATGAACACAGGTCGGAGGTCACAAGTGCACAATTTAATTGTAACATAAATTAAATCTAAAATAAAACATAATATTAAATAGTTGTTTTGCCTAGTCATAAACTGGACTCTTGGTCCATTTTATGAACTGAGTAATAATTTGCCATTTTCCCGAATTGAATAACTGCTCATCTGTAGTATATTGAATATAAACACCCAATTTCCAACTTAAAAAACCCGCCAAAAATTATATTTTTAAGAAAAACATTAACCTAAAATTTATATTATACTTTGTTAATTCTCTCGCCAGTTTAGCTTAAAAAATGTAATTTAGTTAAACAATACTAAAATTAAAGGCTGACTTTACTAAGCCAAACTGGCTAGAATGGTCATTAGTCATAAGTAAATTACAATGTTCATTTAATCAGCAGAATTAAGCGATAAATATATATTTACTATGATATAAGTCTTATAAAAAAACAAACAAATTTAGACGAGCTATTTTATTTTATCTAACCATGACATTCTTATAATATATCATTATGTTTAACAGAACAATCTAATAAATAGATACAACAATCAATTTAAAACCAATATAAAACATATTCAAACACTACATGATTCTTATATATATATAATATAGACTAATGTATTATTTTTTTCTTAAATACAACTATTCTACAATAATATTGTTTACATTGTTGTGAAGAAAATTTTATAGAGATAAACGCTACAATGTTTCAATAATAAATGCAATTTTAAAACTGTTTAATTAGTTTACAAAACAGTCAGTATTTGACTATATTGCCTATCTACATTTTAACTTTGACCTGTTTTTATCATTTCAAAGTGTCTACTTGTTATATTTATATAATCTGTTGAATTGCAATATGCGTTGAGTAGTTTGCCCGATAGTCTTAAATTAGTTGTATAGTTACTTGGTTCGTGGATCTTATATAACATTTTATAGTCTATAATATGTGTCGAACTATATTAATACTTGTGTTATATGTATTAAGTCCCCTAACTAGCATAGCAACAGAAAACAATGATCTGCGGTAAATACAATATTATTTATATAACATAAAATGTAATTATTTTAATTTTATAATAAATATATATCTATTGAAATTTATTTAAACAATGTTGAATTTAGCACAAGTTACAAAGTTTTGCTGCGATCAGACAATGGTCATATAATAGTATAATGTATTTTCCAAAAGTGCATATAATACAAGATTTAAGCATTTGTAATATTATTAATCAGAAAATGATTTATGTTAAATTTAATTGTCAATATATATAATTTTTTTTTCGACACCTCATTTTTGGTTAATTATTATAAATTGATTCTTTTTGGATATCCGTTTGTATTCATTTAATTATTTAAATACTGTACAATTGGGCATCATATACCACCAATTAATGAAATGTAGTTGTAGGTATAAATATGTTATTTTGATTTCACTTTCATACACTACTTAATATAAGATTACACGTTTACTTATTAAAATTAGAATTCAGAATGCTTTTACTGGTATTTATTATACAGATATAATAATCAGAAAAAAAACTTTGGACCTCTATAAATAATAATTTTTTAATAGTGATTTAAATTTTAAGTAATTTCTAATGTGGTCAAAATTTGATAGCAGCCTAGTCTTAAATACATAGACTTACTGAATGATACTTTATTATAACTAAGAATATATCCGTATCTCAGAGCAAAAGTATATTAAGTTAAAAACTTCAATTGCCGGGGTTTTTTGGTTCACCTAGATTTAAATTTCGCGCTCTATTCTCTGATCTAACGTGTACGACGTTTGAACTCTTAGATGGACTCATATCTAAGTTCATCTATTTAAATTAATTGGGTAAATTTAATTAATTAAAATAATTGAACAATTAAATAGTTAATTAATTGTTGATAACTTATAAATAATTTTATTGATCTTCCTGTAAAATTGACATTTTATGACTTAATACACTTTGCTCTTGGGTACGGATATTATTAGTCATAATAATACTATTAATCTAATTTAATTTCTATAATTTAAAAAATTATAATTTTACCATCAATTATCGTACAATAAAATTTTACTTACTTAATAATTGTTATATTGTTTATTTCAAGCACGGATTTAACAAAACTTTAAATTGTTTCAGCTTGCAATTATTAAAAGAACAAAGGTTACCACAAAATGACATACGTTTACAATACCATACAGAAGTTAAGCAAAATCTTAAAAAAAACCCACCAACAAATGAAAATATTACTTTGTTTAAATATTTAGACGTAAGTTTAAAATAATATTCTATTTTGTTCAATTTTATAGTCTCATATCTTCAATGGAGTTAGGTGTACTTAAAAGGTAATAAATAACAATGCATTTGTTTCCAGAGTGAATATTATGCTCAAGTGAGAGTTGGTAAACCCGGTCAAATTTTTAATGTTATTTTTGATACTACCTGGGGGGACATGTGGATTCCTTCGAAACTATGTTCCTCGAAGGTTGACCCCATATGTGGTAAGTCCGAATAGTTGCAGAATGTACTGTAGTTTTAGAACTAATGGTATTTTATATTTTATTGATGTTTTGCTTAAAGCACACAAAACTAAGTACGACCCTGACGAATCTTCGACTAATATACCTATTAACTCTGAACCATTCAATGTATCGGGATTGATTGGTAATTTAACATGCGACACCGTAAGAGTAAGAATACATATTATAATATCAATACTATTTCGACATTAGGGTTAAGCATAAGATATAGTACCTACACTTTTCATACATTTTTAAAAACTCATATTTATGTACATTTAGTTGGCCCACTTGAACGTATCGGATTTAGTTTTCGCCGAAATAAGGCAGTTTCCAAATATTTCGGACTATCGAACGATGTACGCCGATGGAATTATCGGCTTGGGGTACAATAATTTAGCACAAATAGATAGCGTCCCATTTTTTTATAAGCTACTCCAAGATCGAAAAATAGAAAAACCCATTTTCTCGCTGTACTTAAATCGGTAAGATGATGAGTTTAAGTAGTCGATTCGGTTTTTTTTTACATTAGGTGTAATATTATTATTTGCTATTACAACGAAAATCATAATAAAATACCTATTATAAAGTTTTACATTGTTCAACAGAGATATAACCACAAAGAAAGGCGGAATCATATTTTTAGGAGGAATTGAACCTAAGCATATTGACGGTGCCATGACGTACGTGCCAGTAACAAAAAAAGGATACTGGCAATTTCAAATGACCCAGTAAGTTATAATTAATCCGTATTGTATAATAAATAGTCTAAGTTAGGCGTTATGATATATTTATACGTGATATTATAAAATATGTAAAAGAAAATTAAAAAAAAAAATTAGTTTATTTGGATAAAACTATATGACAAAACCATAAAAACAAACCGGTTGCTTAGTCATAGCCTAATGGTCTACATGTTTGCTGAGTGTCGCAGTCTTGAGTTCTTCGAGATCCATTGCATTCCAGTTATTGTTTTGATCGAAAGAGATGTTTTGAATGGCTTCAAATTATTCTCAAAACTGAGATGATGAATGAAATGTCTTTTGTCGCGGTATTGATGATGTTCTGAACGAAAGATGTGGGCTTCTGATTGGCCTGGTCGATCGGAAGCCTTTAATTGGCTTTTTCGTTTACTATTCGGTACGGCGCTTGTGGTGGTCGTAAAAAGAACTGTTTTACTGTATTCTGGGCTGTCACAAGGTGCCTATATTTATTTCAAGATTAAGGACACAGACCATAGTAATAAAACATCTGGATAAACTTTTTATTACTTTTAAATAAGAAGGTTACAGTAATAAAAAAAATTGTATTATTGTTTATAGTACTAGTTTTTTTTTTTTTACTTAGATTTACAATCATAAAATACAATGTTAAGGAGAAAAACAAACTGTATTACTCGTTTTGTGATACTCCTTGTCAAGCAGTAGTGGATAGCAGCACCAACAAAATAGGTGTGCCCGAAGAGCAATGGGTCGCGATAAACGATAGAATAGGTGCTACACTTTACGACCAAGAACGTTATTCAGTGAGTACCTACTATTGCTGGCATTGGTTTAATATAGATGATAGATTTAAACTATGTATTTTTTTATTTAGGTGGATTGTAGTAAAGTTAATAAATTACCTATACTTACTCTGAATATTGGCGGTAGAAATTTTACTGTAAAACCGAGGCATTACATACAAAAAGTAAAACAATTTTTCTACCTGATTTATAGTAATAAGTACAAAAAATAAAAACAGCTTAATGATTTCAGGTTGAAAATACTAAAGCTAATATGGCATGCTTAACGACTTTTGTAAAAACAGAATTGCCTCAAAATACATGGACATTGGGTGGAGGATTTTTGTCTAGTGTTTATACGACGTTCGATTTAGAACAAAATCGAATAGGTTTTGCGAATTTGGCATCCGGATAGAACACTGTTAATACAAATTTGGTGTTTATTTGAAGTAGACAAATGAAAATAAATATACAACACTATTGAAACAAATTATGAAATATTTCGATTTTGTGTAAAGTTAATACAATGGTATACTACTAAAACATACTTCCGTTTTTTTTACCACAAAGTAAGCAAAAAAGGGACTAGGAAATTAGAAACGAGAAAAAAATTATCATACACGTGAACATTATGCAAAGCATAACCTAGAAAGCCAGTATTTATATTTAGTTATTAAGAATCCCTATCTAAAATAAATTGTATTGTAGATAGAGTTTCTTAACAATTAAATACGGTATGTTTATTACGTCGTGATTGGACATTTTTCAAATGTTGTAAAAAATATCGCTGATAAATACGTAGAATATGTGTAGAATATCCAAACCACCTAAATAATGGTGCAATAGTGGAAATAACTCCTTTCTGAAGTCGTAAATGCCTAAACTTTTAACATACATTATATATTTTATCCTCTTTGGAACCAGGAGTAGACGTTGCTAGGACAATTTAAGACGGGCAACATCTGGGTCCACCATCTGCCTCAACGACTTAGGACTTTTTAATATTTTCTTTACCCTATTACCGTTCTGAGATTGTTTTACCAAAAGCGTATAAAAAAGTATAATATATGCTGAGATGCGTTATTAACTTCGTAAACAGTTTTCTTTTAAATATATATATTTAATTTTCAGTCATCGGCTGTTATTAATTATATAGTTATTTTTTCTTAGTATTAAAACAATCTCAATTTCTGCACTCAACATTTTTTAATCAATAAAAATAAATAAATAAAGCGTCACCGTGAAGGTATTTTGCAATATGTAGATCATATCCTCAATATAATATTTAGAGCTTATGTGTAGGTATGTGTCACGTACTTAAACCCATGTGATATTCGTAATGCATTTTACTGTCCAGTGATTTTTGATATTGGTTACTGATGCGCGCTGTAATATCTTGAGGGACCATATTCTAGTAGTAATTAATTGTCGGGGCGCAACAACACATGTGTAAATTAGTATACTCTATGATTCTGGTTCCGCAGATAATCTGGTATCCTCATGAATAATTTATATTTATTACAAACACTTTACCAAAAATTAAATATAAATAAAAATAATCATCGTACCTAGTTGAAATTATTATAAAGCTCCTTTGGTTTTTTTTTGCAAAACAATAATTAAAAATCGTAAAGTGTATAATACACTTTAGGAGAATATAGAATTTCCTTCCAAATTTATAATTTGAACAAAATAAATAACATAATATTCTCATCAACTATGATATGTTCAATTAAAATACAATTTCAGTGTAAAATAATACGTTGTATTAAGTCTTTTTCATCTTCTAAAATTTCATAAAAAAATTAATTAATGCAACCAAAATAGTTATCTCAATTTGTTCTTCTCGGGATACAATATAGATTTCACGTGTAGAACTTAACAAATACCGAATGTACGTAGTTATAGTTTAACATTGAACCCAGTTTATGACTATATCGTACGTGGCGTTTTTTTTAAACTATTTTATAGAAAAAAGGTAAAGGGATAATAGGTACGAACCTTAAAAATGTACATCGTTTTATTATTATTGGGTGAAGCTATTTGTTTCTTACAAACTCTACACTTTTACTATTTTTCATTGAACCCAAAGCCAGAAGGCATTATCTTTGGAAAATAAATTAGATATTATAGTATGGTACATTTTTATGACCACAGTCTTCAAAATTCAATGACAAATAATGCAAGCTTGTATATCAATACGATACATAGGTGAATTCATAACGGATGTGTATTAGGTACTATTATAACCAGGGACTAATCGTACATTTTGCCCGTTAACTGCGATTCATTATCTTTGGTTTATTTTTTTTTTAAATGTAATTTATTTTTGCTTAGCTTTACCATATTTTTTCTTACACAACGCGACCAGTGTAGAGCGATCGTAAAATCGAAGGCTTTCACCATTAAACCAGTGCAAGTCCCCGCTGCCGTAGATAAGAGTGTCCGGACAAAGACTCCGGGAAATCGAATGGAGATCACGTGCATGCATATATATATCATATTATACGCACACTATATATAATACTCTATAAGCCTCTTAACATACATCTACAGATTGGAAATTCCAATAACCTGTAAATTACCCGAACGCCGTTATATATAATTTTTTTTTATGCAAATTTAAAATTGTAAATATACCCGGGAATATTGAAATACCATACAACATTATAATTGATACACGACTATCTTCAATCCTTATTTTCTCTCTTCTTCAGAAATTCGGATTTTCTACCTACGTATATATTATCTATTCGGAATAGACTATTGATTATTCCAAATTAGATCTATATAAAAATGTCCACACACGGAATGGCCATGAAAAATATTGACCGAGCAAGTATAATCTAAGAAATCAAATGGCCAAGGACATCAGAAATATTGTATTGGTACATAAATCAAACAGCAAATTACTTAAAACTTTTCAAAAATTTGTTTAATGTGTTACAAAATGTTATTAACAAAATATTGTTTTAAATATTATGATTTAGATATTGGACATATATTTTCAAAACATCTATTCTACATTAAATTTCGCGGCAAAACACCTTTAAAAAAATGTTTGACACTAGTTTAGAAAAATGTAATTGTTTATTTTGTTAAATATTTTTGACCCTTTTAGTTGTAATATTTTTTTCTATGACCATTTTTGTCGATAATCAATGAAGAGGAAGTTACCTAATTAAACATAAAATTATACTGAATTGTTACACCATGACTAATTAATAAAATAAAATTATATTCAATATAAATAAAGAAGAAATTGAATAACAACAATATAAGTACATTACATTAGTCAATTTATATTAACAAGCTGTGGTACATAGTTTAAACTCATTATTTATTTTTAGGCTATGTAATAAATTGAAAGACTCTCCACACCTTAACTCGAGCATTGTTTTGTGTAAATTTTGAATTTTTTATATAATAGTATTATTGTATAGCTAAAACACGTCATATACATTATGTAATATATTCCGAATGTGAGATAATATTATTATGAATGTATTTGCTGTTGCTAGGTGTTATTTGATATTTTAACATTAATATTATTAAAAACGAACATGTCTGAATTGTTAGGAACTTACAATAAGCGCGGTAGCGTCATCAACATAATCACTCTTCGAGCACACGTTTAGTGCACTATGTGTGGATCGCTCTCACGTAATGTCTAATGACCCTAATGTTCTATTAAACACTTGTCAGTTGCCAGCCAACCCAAGTTTTGTAACCTTAACAGCAATAACACATAAGACCACCAGCTGTTTTTGAAAGTCTAATAGTTTATTTTTTTATCTGTAAAATGCTCAATTATTATAACTTTTACGTACCGCAAGTAAAGCGAATTCGCCGGCCAAGTTCAAATTATTGCATTAATAATAATTCTATAAAAAATCCATATTTTACAATAACATACCCTTTCGTATACAAATTACAGCCTCCGTTTTGTATACCTATTTTCAAGTGACAAATAATTCTAAACAGTTAAATAAATACCAAATCTTCTCGCGAACCAACATAATATAGCGGTGAAGTTCGGGAAACTAATGAAATATTATATTCCAGTACCTTAGTCTAACGTTCATAAATAAACATCTTATGTACACATATGATTTACTAAAATTCGAGTAGAGATTTCTGGAAACTTTAGCATTAAATGTACAGATAATTTGGTAAATTCAACGACTGATAATTATTACTATTCAGCTAATATGTTTTATTTAGAAGAGTAAAACAAAATGATTAATATTAAAATTAAATTTTAAACGAGTGCTTGAGTACTAGATACTATAATATTGCGTTATATTTTTCCTCTCTTTTGGTTAATCCACAATCAACAACAAGGAAAAAATTAAGGGTAGTACTTTCCATATTTTTTGTTGTATCTTCTATTTTCGTTTTCCAGTTATCACATTCATTTGTATTCACCAAAAGAGTTTCAAAATTATTATTCGTACCGCTAAACTCGAATTTATATTGTTCCTACTCGTAACCAGGCTGCTTAGTTTAGCGTCGGTCATCAAAACCGAGTTCAATTATGCAAATATCGTACAATTTGTTCTTTCTTTCATATAATTTAGACATAAAAAAAAAATAAAAGATGTACAAATAAAAATATACGTTCTCTGTAGAGTAATACAATGTTAACAGTAGGGAAAAAACGCCACAAAATATATTTTTCGTAAGTAGGTAGTTTTATCGAGTAAAATAAAAATAGCCTACATAAATATATATATATATGTATATAACAATAAAATCATACTACGGTATACGTTTTCAGCCGGGCAAACTTAAAAAAAAAAATACAGTTTTTTCAATTTCAATGTTGACCGTAAATTGCTAATTTCAGTAGTTGTACTATTAAAATATGTACAAATAAAATCGCATGATACACATTGTTGCTTACATTTATCGATTTTTCATTATGTTTTACTACCCTGGTATTTTTTGGTAAGTGGAATTTTTGTGGAAATTTAGGTAATTATTTTGTTGTTTATCGCTACACCGCCGCCTGACTATCGATTCAATCCCTCATATACTGAAGTTGGTATAATATATAAAGGTATATATAAATATATATATAAACGTATACATTTTTTGTTTTACTGAAATAGTTTCTCTTTAAAAGTATTTTGTGTACCGTTTGGATTCCAAGAAGGTCTATAATGATTTTTTTTACTTTGAGTTACTCGATAATATAATATGAACTCGAAAAATCAATTTTACATCCCAAATTTGTTTGCTTATATAGCGAAATAAAGTAAGCTAGATAAGCTAGCTTGGATAAAACTAAATAGCGAAATCAAATTATTTTATCTCCAAAACTGTACCAAGGGGTTTGTTTATGATAGCCAATTAGCTATTCTGGTTATGCTTATTATTTTCTGAGAAAGAGAAGAATAGGTAATAATTCACTTATATATTATTTACAAAAAATATCATGACTTCTAACGTAGAAATATGTATAAAAGATTATTCAATAGTCAGGTGTCTCAATGTTTGTATTGTGTAAGTTTATAAGTATAAACGTTCCATGTTTTCATAATATAATAAATATAATCTCTGTATAGGAACATTTTTATTATAGTATATTATGCTATCTAGAATGAGAACTGCATAATTTCTTGGTATATCTCTACTACTTTTTACTCTAAAATACTGTTCCCTTTGGTCCTATTCATTTTACACTGTAACGAGTGCTGTTGTTTGTACTTTTTAGACATTATTTACTTCTTGGAAAGTTTTCTTCGCTTGAATTTTCGACAGTATACTCTTTAGAATCGGAAAAATAGCTCAATGGCTGTACAACGCTACAAGTTTTATACTGTAAATTGTAATACATGAAAATTGTTTACCCGACTTTCCATATTAAACTTGGCCTCAGTACAATATATTTTGATAACGATTTGTAAATTCTTATTTTGATAATATGATTCACACTGCTCGATATGATTTATGTTATAATTATAAGCATTTATTGATTCTAAAATGTCATTTCTATAGTAAACATAGTATTATGGATCTAAATTTTAAGCTTAAAATTTTTCTCATTAATTAAAATACCTATGTTATAACACTTTTTTCGGAACTACACTGTCGCATACTTATTATAGACAACACTTGAGAGGGTATCGTTAAATTGTCAATAAAACATTTACAACGTCTTGATATTTTAAAGTGTTTATTTATTATCTAAAATAAAAATCGTTTAAAATTATGTTATCTGCGGTGTATTAGTAGATGAACTCTTTAATTTTTAAAAAGAACACGTACGCTGTCCGGTGAGCTATAATAAATCTTAAGAAAAGCATTAGAGCGCTTCATTTTCTACTTCCTCCATTAGCCCCACAGTCTTCTGTCTCTATATTTTATAAACTCCTTGTCTTTTAGTAGCTCAACGAAAGTCCATATTTAACTTATCTCTGATTGCGAATACCGGAAGAAAGGAAGGAATAACAAGGGTTTCATGGGAACTTTGATAAATTAAACATGCGGGTTCGTCCGAGATCGTCTAAAGACCCACTCCATAAATAATTCATCGTTCCTTTTAGACGATTTAATTTTTTCTCCCGTTTCAATCGTATTCTTACATTATTGCTGCTACACTTAATGATTACGTTTTATGTAGCTGCGAATTATTAATGAAATTAAAAAAAAAAATTATCGTACAATAACATTTAAAAATAGTGTGAATTTTTAAAAAAAAATATATAGAAATATTGGCCCATATTATATTCACAAAACATTTGGTGTTATATGGCTTATTGCACATAGCGGACATGTCCCATTTAAAAACAAATTTAAAAAAATGTCCAATTTTTGATGAAATTCAGTTATAAAGAAGTAACTTTCAGTAATATTTTGATAAAGGTCAACGATTATTTTTACCATCGCTGACAGTGGGATTAGCAAACACAAATGTGTAACTACAATTAAGGTTAATTTATTTGTCTATAGAATCTACATATTAATGTGAAATAGCGAGGGTTATCGTTTAATTAAAATCAAACATACCTGTTAAAATTAATCAATTTTTTAAAACAATTATATCATAAAATTAGACAGTTACATAAAATGTATTGACTATATCCATAGAGACACATAAAATACTAGCATAAATAAAAGTAGCAATTTATAAAAAAAAAAAAAACATTGAAAAAAATGTAGCTTTCGGTGGGAACAAATAACAATCGATATGAGTATCAATGACGAATGGACCGATGCGATGCACACTAATATTTCCCTTGATCGCATTAAAAATGTAAAACAATTATTAGAAAATGGTGTCAATTTGAATACACAACTCCGTGACAGAATGACGCCGTTGCACTTGGCAGTTGAAAATGGAAGTCTAGAAATGGTGAAACTTTTGCTAGAGCACGGGGCAAATGTGAATAGTTTATCATATTTTGGAGAAAGCACTTTGATGACAGCCACTAAACGCGGAAATAAAGAGGTATGAAAATCTGTTTATTTTTTTTTAATATTGTAAAACAACTTAATTTATAAAATACTATGAATACAATTTCACGACTAGTTGCTAAAAGTAGTTGAGTAAAAAAAACGTGTTTAAAATTATTATTATGTATGATTTGATTTTTCATGTACAATTCAGATTGTAAAATTACTTTTACAATACAATGCAGACATGGAAATTAAAAACACAATGGACAGAACAGTTCTTCACCAAGCCATTAGTAAAGAAGATCATGAAATATGTAGTATTTTATTAGAACATGGAGTGTCGGTAAGCGTGATATCGTTGTTGTCATAAAACATTTATTAGTAGTCCTAATAGTATTTCATTTAATTATGAATTTTCTTTAAGTGTTTAGCGGTCTTATTGTAAATTTCAAAATGAAAGTATATTGATTATCAATATCTATAGATTTAAAAAAATATATAAAATAGATTTTGTTTTTTTTTTGGTAGTTGGTGCTTTTTATACATATTTAAGAACCGTTTAAAAAAACTTCGTTCATCTATTAGTCTGCAATAATTTTTAAGGTTATAGTTATTATTGTTTGTAACTTGGTTTGTTTTTTCCATAAACGCCTGTTAGATTGTAAGAAAACTAAAACTAAATGTTTGTTCAAATATAATATTTTTTTTAATGTTTGTAAGTTGAATACTATTTACATTTATATTATACACTTACTAAATAATTTTTGAATAAATATCTATTAAACTTTTTAAGTTGAATGAACTGTGCGACGATAATGTATACTCATCATATTACTAAGAGATATGACATCAGACGTTTTAACGTTAAATATTCAAAACTTTTGTCTGAAAGAGGCTCATATTATAATACATTTTAAAACCATTTTTTTGTTACATACATAATAACAAAATAATTGAATTATTAAATAGTAATTTCAAAAAAAAATAATAAGCAAAAAATGTACAAAGGAGAAGACGTAGATAGAAAACAATAAAATAAAGGTTTAAAATGCCATTAGAGAGCTTCTATTTATTGCCACATAATAGCCAACTAAAAAACACATTATTATCAATATCAGGCACCTATTGTCAATTTCTAAAAATAGCTTTTCTTTTAATAGAAAATTATTAACATTATTACAAATTTACATCATAATACAACTTGGTATATTTTTTTACTACATTTATAATGACAAAATGTATCACTTTGTTATGCATTAAAATAACAATTCGATACATATATAATGAAAATACAATTTTATTTTGTATGTTACCTAAGATTTATGAAGTTTATAAATGTCAGGTATAATACATTCTATACATATTCTTGAATAATGTATTAGTTCTTGGCCAATACTAATTCTTGATACATGCATGGTTGAAATTTATGGGTTATTGCACATCGTCTCGAATTGTTATCTTCGGAAATAAAATGGCAACGTAAGGGGATATCAATTTTACTGTGTACATGTATAATTGATTTTTGCACCCCTCCCTTTATGCTGATATATTTGTTTTTATCATCGAATATTTAATGAGGAAGGAGTGTATTTGCAATAACCTTGTATATTTCAATCATGGATACGCATGTGTCAAAACAAAAGTATCGATGCCCACCTCTGGTTATAGCTGTTGATATTAATGGGTTTTTTTTTTGTAAGGTTGGTCAACGTGATGTGTTCGGTGAAGCAGCCACGTACGCGGCGATCGTCAGACGTGCCCATCCGAAGATCGTGGACAGCCTGTTGTACGCCGGCGGTACGTTGTCGGATTTGGACGTTTGCGGACGCACGGTTGTCCACCGGTTGGCGTTGTCCACGGTCAGTGGCGACAGTAAAGCCACCGAATACGTCGGCGATCTGTTGTCTGACCACCAATGGTTGGCCGACTTCCCCGACGACGAAGCCGGCGCCCGGACGCCGTTGCACGCGGTGGCCGTCACCGGCAATTTGCAACTGTTGTCCGTAGTGTTGGCCAACAGCGGCCGGAAGGACGCGCCCGCTTTGTTCGGCGTAACGCCCAGCGAGTTGGCCGTCGTCTTCGACAACTATTACGTGGCCAACACGATAGACAGACACGTGGACGCCGACCGACTGATACAAAGACAGTCGATGATATTCGGCGCGGTAAAGCCAATCAGCAAGTTGTGATGGCCAACACACATTTTTCATTCTACCCACTGTCGTTTGCATAACAGATATAGATGTTGTCCATATTTCATTTTACAATAGTCACCAACACAGTATTATAATATTATTTAATATATGTATTTTGCTGAATGCGTAGACGTATGATTTATTAAACGGCGGGCTTAACCAGTTTTCGAAATAGCAATAAAAATATATTTATTGGAAAATCGGATTCGCGTCGAACCTAACAGTCTATTGTAGCAGTTTTATTTATTGAGTTACACGCGTAGTTCAACATAGTACAGGGTGGTAAATTTTTAATTAGAATTATTAGAACATCAGGGTTGTGTGTTGAAAATATAAGTCTACAAAAAGAAGAAATTATAAATTGAAAGAACTGCCCAGGCCAATCATGTCAACGATGATCCAGCCAGTAGATTAACGTTTGACATATTATTATATTATAGTTTGAATTTCTAAATAGCACTGCGCAGTTCATTTTGTGATTAAAACGAATAACAACTTTATTTCAACTATTCAGATTAAGTCTTGTATGCTCTTACATGACAGTTGTAGAGGGTTGAGATTCTCTTGGTTGGAAAACTATTAAATTATTATTCAAGAGGTAGTTAACCATTTTTTGTTTATTAAAATGTAAAATGTAAACAACTTCTCTTCTCATAGGTACATTAACATACAAATCCTTGTTGGCAATTCAAAATTGTTTCCAATTTTACAACGCAATCTAATTTATCTATTTTCATACTAAAAGTTCGTCACAAGACACAACCGTAATTCAAGAGATATGTGTTTTTGGAAAACTGTTTAAGTGTAACCGTATTAATCCATGAAAAAAATAAAAGATTAATTATTAGTTTGCTACAACGACCTATTTAATCAGCACATCTTTCATTCAAAAAATGAAGTCGAAATGTTGAAAAAGTCCACTTAGTCTTCTCCCGTCTCTAAAACTTTTTAATGTTTCGATCTGAAAATGCGCTAAAACTTCATAACAACGTCATCGCACTAAGTAACGTGACATTTTAAACCACCCAAAGACATTCAACCAATGGTTTATATTTACAATAGTCGGAACACGTTTTAATGTGATAACATGAAGTAAAAAACTAAAAATGTATAATATACATCCATTTGCAAAAGAAAAAAAACTTTATTTGACTATTTTATAAACTGTGTAACTTTTGAGATCATATCAGAAAACGTAGAAAATATGTGGAGATAATTTTTATTTGCAGCACGTCCTTCAATTGTAATGGCAAGTATGGAAAATTATATTGTAACACAAATAATTGAAAGTACTAATGTATGGATGCGAAATTGTTCATGTGGCCTAGAAGGGCTGTTTTTTTACTTTTTATTAAAAAAAAAATTCTACAGACTTGTAACAATGTAACATCATGTTTTACATCAAAGCCAAATAGCGGCGGTAGAATAGATGTATTTATGTGTAACCATATTAGTATACATACGAGTACATAATCATTTGAGCAACCGTAACGTTTAAATCTCCTTTAAATACAAATACATCAGAAAACTAAACTTTGGCATATATGCTCCGAGTTATTAATTAAACTTAACGATTAAAACTGACGAACGCAGTTACACACGCTTTGAAGAACGAGGTCCCGATTCGAATAATTATCTGTCTTGACAGTTTAGAATATTATTTATGCAAATGAATTTGTAGTATATTTATGTCAACTATATAAAATAATATTGTACAAATTCAATCGTATATATGCACATGTAATATGACTCGTTGTACGCACCTGCATCCGAATAATACCATGTACTATGCTAATCATAGAATCGCAAAATGACGTAAATAGCTCCTTCCACAAACACTGGGAAAAAACCTCCACTTTTTGCCCTTATTACCTATTGTAAAACGACAATAGCAGTCAGTTCTCAGTTGTCAGTTGCCATCAGCAGTTCTCAATTGTCATTCGTTTAATTCAGCCGTCGGTCGAATGCCATCCTTTATGACCTCTTGGTCACGGAGAGTGCGTTCGGTTCGACGACCATTACCTAAGTAATTCTCATGTAATTGTTTATAGCTCATCTCAGTGTATTAGTGTAAAATCCTCATTAATAGAAACGAAGTGTTTATCTATTATTATTCTATTTAATCATTTATTTGTTTTATTATAATTTAATTATTTTAAGATAGTCCGATTATAATTATCCTGGTTCACTATATTTCTTGGATAACGTACGTACGTAATGCTATCTGAGTAGTTGTCTTTGAGTGGGGTTAAATATCGACTCATAAGGTTGGTTGCTCTTTAATAGGATTACCAGATAGACTGAATTTCTAAACGAACGTTGAGTCTTCCCTCGACTAGTTATCAAGTAGCATGAGAGGGGATGGCCATAGTTGAAAAGTATAAAAATACAAACAAAACAACAGCTTGATCTGAGTAAATTATCATACGCTGAGTTTTTATATTATATATAAATACGCGTGTAAGGAAAACATATCAGTACCTAAAATAGATGACTGATTTAAATTAGACGCAAGTGTATTTATTTATTAAATCTAAGTAATAAATTAACTTAATCTACAAGCTGCTGCTTCAACATTGTTGCTTTACTACAATCGAGGTACGTACACAACAACATTTCACACATATCACAATACATAGTAGCGTAATGTAATAATTTTAAAGAGGTTAGGGTAGTGTAGGATAGCTCCATCAGCTTCCATAATCCCCTACCATTCTCCCCTTTAAATTTAAACCATTACAAATTCTACTAACGGAAAATATAAATTATTTTTGATTAACGTGAAGTAGTGTTTAATTAGAATATATATATATATATATCTGTGGCTTGGTGCAAGGAAAGCCAATGTCAAAATGTTGACAAAATTTGTTGATATGACTATGGTTTTTTTGTTCAAACATTTTTATTAACAAATTTTGTCAAAATGTGTGACGTACTGAAGGCGACATTTGTTCGACGTGCCGTTTTGTCTTAGTGCCGATAAAATGAAGCAAACACTTTCTGGTGACGTTAGTTGAGTTGTCGAGCTAGGTGAACTGTACCGTACACATATGACCCTGGACGCCGTAAGACACCCGGATTACTTCAATCGAGTTCGGGTAACTTTGATTACATATTATATTATTTTGAGGAGAAAAAAAATGTCTACACACCAGAGTCGGTGTCGACGAGTAAAGCGGATCAACGGAACGCGCATAAAAGACTGCGAGTAGTCTTCGCGCTATCGACACAAGCAGATGTCGATTTCCCAGCACACGCAAACACTATACACCGGTGCACAATCCTTATAATATTATGCCTCTTCTCCATCCTTTTGTCGTCGTCGCTTCAGTATTCTTATCACGTATTCAGTCTGTCACACGCGTTAAAAGTATCATAATATCGCCAACGTCCCAGGACTACACGCAACCCCCCGATCACCGCCCACCCACTTAGCGCAATCCCTTTTGACTATTCTTTGTGTATACGTTGTGTATGTATAATACATTACAAGACTGATTGCATTCAAAGCTCGTGTGCCGTGCTCCCGCTGACATTATAACCGTACACATAATGCTTTGTACGAGAAATAATAAATATTATTCGTTTCATCGCCGTTTCCAAACGGCCGCAACGACAACGTCATAAATAAGCGCACACTATAGGCGAAAATTCGGTGAAAGAGAATCGTATAGTAGTGGCTGTATAGTATATTATGTATAATTAGTGTAGCGAAAATATATATATATGTACATGAATTATATTATGACCACTATAAAATATTACACCGTATTCCGAACAATATTCTGTCCTCTCAACTTGCTCACAGGTATCACGTCTACGAATATTGCTAAAAGTTTAATTTTTATTCATCGTTTAAAATTCACATTATTTCTGTTTTTAATAACTTTTATAAAAAATTATTTCATTAAAATATTTAAAAATCTACGCCCTGTGTCGTATATAATATGTTTTAATTAAAGTTTCTTTAAAATTTTAAGACTGTATGACTGCATGACTGTATTATTATTATTATTATTATTATATAGATGAGTTATAATAATAATGTAAAAGAGTGAGTAATGTTTAAAATAGACTATTTAAAAAAAAACTACAAATAATAACTCTTCATTAAAATGTCATTAATGTTGTATGATTAAATTAGGATACAATATTATATTTTCACTCTCAGTCATAATCTAACGCGATATTAATCAGTTTTCACACGCAAAATAAATAAATAAGATAACTATATGGATTTAATTTTTGGCTAAGTGATGTTAATAAATTGTAAAACTTTAAACCAAAAGTTCTGGTTTTGATATATCATAATATAATTCTATAAAGAAAAAGTACCTACAAACATTTTTATAATTTACCTTTCAATAGATTGCATGAAACACGGCTTGAATTTTTGATCTGTAACAAATAATTAATAAAATAAAATATTTATATCAGTTATAACATTTTGTTAATATTCTATTGACAATATACCATTTTCTTAATTACTAAGTATTTAACCTACGTCGACTTTTTTTTTAAATTTTATTCTTTCCATTAAATAATTGGAATGTATTTGGTTGACGAAAAATTTAATTATTTTGCTATTAAGATACTGTGCAACGCAGCTTTGATTATTAATTAATGGGTTATTTAACAGTTCAATCTATGACTCGTCCATTAACACAACTGTTGGCAGTTAAGTTTTAAAACTATAAGATTTTAGTAACATTATTACAACAAAGAGGTTATAGCTATTTTAAACTAAATTTACAGGCCGTGCGTTATCTAGGATCTTCATGTATTACATCCATTGTCGTTAAAACTCTTAATATTGTAAGGGTGCAATTAAAAAGCACTCAAGACTGGCTCAGGTGAACTTTTCGACTTGATAGTTTGTCAACGTAACGTCAACCAAACAAGTGAACGACTCAAAAATGGTGGGTGTTTTTATTTTTATTTTCAAGACAGATATTTGTCCAGAAGGATAATATACCAGTGATCTCGTGAGTCAAGCGTGCGAGTCACGTCACGTCTCGTCTTATCCCAATCCTTCTGGTTTTGAATCTGATTAATTATCACCAGTACACTCAAAGTAAAGTATATTTGTAAACGAAAAACTCGTTATTTTAAAACAATAGTATTAGAATAGAACATAATATGATTTATCATAAAGTCCAACCAGCTACTGTATCGTACAGTAAATCAAATAATAGGTGTTGGGTTGGTATTTGCTGACTGTTTTTTTTTTAACAAAAAGACATTTGGGTAGTGATTTGCACGAATACACCTTCTCCCGTTGAGTGTTAAAACGTATATTCATTTTTGGTGAATACAAACCGCTTATCGCACTAGAAAACCCTTAAGAAAATATACTTGTATGTATAGTTAAGTAACAAAATAATAAAATACCCTTCACCACGAAAAAAAAATTAAACTTTTTGTATCATTATCAGCGCTACTAACAGACTGAGTCTTTTCATTACGCTCATAACAATTTAATAATTAAAAGGCACCTGTAAATTATATCTCGTGATTAGTGTTAAACTCACAATATATGTTTTTATAACATAATTTTATTTTACAAGATTACAAATATTTATCAAATTAATAGAAATTTAACAAAATATTTGACGTTAGAGTAATTTGTCTCTTAAGCCCAACTATGTTTAGCATCGCCCACTCATTTCCGTTCAGCTTATTGATTTTCGCTATTCAAATATTTCTTAAGTGCGAGTCCGCAAATGCAAACATTGTGATTATAATTTTGAAAACAAATATTATTCAGGGCTATAAAAGGAATTTTTTTTGTCCATGAACAAACTAAAATGTATTTAAATTCTTATCGAAAGTTTACTTTTAGGGCTTTTTACAACATATATTATAATATTAAAAAAAATAACGGTATTTTTGAATACTTGCTTAAAATTATTATATTGAATGTATTAAATTTATACAATATAATTTACTAGATATAATTTATTTATTTATTTAGTAATTATATCACTAAAGTTTGCTTACTAGGATTTAATTTTTTTTTTAGTACAATTCCCAAGGATTAAGTATACGTATTAATAACTATCAACAAGAGAAGAAAGTTTTGATTACACTTTTTTTGCATTGCATTGCTATTTCATCGTAGGCGTAATACATAAATATACTGTTTAAACTGCCTTAAATGCCCGCGGGGCAATAAACATTAAACGAAATATCTACATAAATTCAAGTAAGAAATGTTAGTCAGAGAGCTTTCTTTTATTTAAATCCAAGCCCGAATGTTATTAATCTTAAAAAAAAGAAAAGAAAACGCCCCGAAGTTGTAAAGTCCTATTATCCAAACATCTTTCGGTAGTCAGCTGTTTACATTTATGTATCATGCAATTTTCAAACTTCTAAAAATTAAATAAATTGTCTTAGTGACAAATAGTTGAGTAGTACTGGTGAGCATATTATGCAATTAATCTGTCTCAGCTGAATACCGCTCTATAAAGAAGGCAGCGATTTTTTCATAATATGAACCATTAAACAAAAACAACAAACATTTTTTAAATTATCTAATAATTAGTAACCCTTTATTGCCTACATAGATATTTAATTTGGGAAGTTTGCCTTTAATTATTGTTGTTTTATTCTTCAATATACATATTATTAATACGATTAAAAAACTGTTGTTGGGTTGTCAAGCTAAGAGGATATATTTAAATTCGACATTATTAAATCACTACTAAATTTAGCTTTAGAGCACGCTGAATTTAAAATATAATTTCAGCATCCCTTCTCATATTTCCCCAATTCAAGCAAATACAGCCAATTTCATACTGTGGAAAGGAATCGAGTTATCGGTCAGATTCATAGCCTGTAATTTATATTAAGATAAGGCCATGTTGTAAATACACAAATAGAGTTACTTAAAGATATGTAATAAAATAATTTTGAACTAAAATCTCCTTTGTGTACCTACTTGAAAAATTGTCAGTATAGCGTCCTTTTAACGAAAAAGAAAAATATTTAAAAATGTTGTTCATAAAAGAAATCTTACGTTGTTCTTAGTTTGTGGGATTATTTATAACGGGATAAAATAAATGTTTATGCGCATTCCAAAAAGCCGGTTGTGAAGGTATTTTTGTAAATGATTATAGGTAGAGATGAATAGAACTATTGTCAACGAGATTTGCCGGAAGTAGGTGACGGAAGCCGTTATGGTGTACCATTCAAATTTACCCCATCCAACTGTGGGCAGCAACAACTTGGTCACCCTACTATAACGAGCCCTGCCACGGCCAGCTTTAACCGTGGTTATTAAACCAAATTACCTGGATACAGGGGTAAGGCCGTGAATGCGGAAACATAACCACCCTCCTAAAAGCAACAACAGTTTCTATGAATACTAATTGCTTTTAAAACAACGGGTGGATGAGATGCTTATACGGCGACTTCAATGAGACCGTAAAGCACATAGTAGTAATTTATTTATAAGGAGAGAAACCGTTTTTAAATTAAATAATA
The DNA here is from genome assembly GCF_023614345.1 of Adelges cooleyi. Lineage (NCBI taxonomy): Eukaryota > Metazoa > Arthropoda > Insecta > Hemiptera > Adelgidae > Adelges > Adelges cooleyi. Next base: position 6,045,330 of record NW_026095751.1, read on the forward strand.
AGCGAAATTAGTTTAGAAACATTTGCTTTTCAACAATATTTCTGGTCCGTTTGTTTTCTAAATCAGACTATATCGAAATAATAATTTGAATAACATGTGAGACTAAACTCCACCTTTTTTTTATTTATATAAAATTATTAAAACATAAGAAAACCATATGGATCAGATGTCTAGCTTATCTGAGTGAAGAAAAACAAATTCTTTATAAGGTATCTTAAAATATTTTTTTGTAAGTTGACTGAAAGTATTCAAATATTAGTATAACATTCTATAAGCATGTTAATTCTGAGTTATTATTTTAATTTATGGTTACATATAATATGCTATGTGTAATAGGTTTTCATATTATAAAATATAATATCATCAGACCTTAATAGTAGTGGTTTTCTTACTACTTTGTTTTTGCCAGGATTATTCGTGTTATTTTTTTTAACATTCCATATCTTCTCGTTTCATTTTACTTCGTTTGAACAAATAATATTATTTAGACGGCCGGTCAAACGAGCAACCACAAAAACCATGAATAATACATAGCAAAGGAGAATAATATTATAGCAACGCTGTTAAAAAATGAACTAGGAAAAGATGTTATACCATCTTCATAATATATCATAAATATTTCGGGCTATCACAAGAAACTTTTTAATAATATACGTACAAAATATACATGCTATCTGTAGAAAATCAAATTAGTTATTTACCATTGGAGTACGTAGAATATTTCCACTGGATTTCTGTTACGATCAATTGTATTTAGCTCAAAACAAATTGAAAATGTATGAGCAGTTGTTTACCTAATAGAAATTAGTTTTGAAAATTGTTTTCATAAAATAATATAAGATGAAGTATAAAATAAATCATGCGTCAATTTTTTCTGCAAAATCCTCTAACTAATTGACACAACAATTGACATATGTCATAACCAATGGACTTCTGCAATGAGTTCAAAACGTCAGTGACCAATTAAAAATATAGATACATCCAATGATTAAGTTAGTCATATTTCAATCCACAAAAGCTTTATGGATATTAAAAAAATTGTATCTATATCTAACAAGAACAAAATAAATATGTTTATTTGGAACTATTTTACGAACTTGACTATATAAACTTTGGTATTACATCTCAAAGTTTCTTTTATAACTTCCTCAAAACTAAAGTAGAAACAGTGTTAATTAACTATTTACCTCAAAGATTTTACATTTTCTTATTTTTATTTTTTATTATCTAAAAACAACAATAATTTTTTCGAAAAATATTGGATTTTTAAAAATTGAAAAAATACTAGCCAGTTAATACGTTTGATTATTTTAAATTAATTTTTTTAAACATTGTAGTTATAATAATGAATTGAAAAAAATAATGTTTTTATTTTATCGATTTTATATAATATGTTATAAACATTTAATTTTAATAGAGATTTATTTACTTGTAACTATTTCATAAAACATATAGTCAGTGTTTCTTTTTTGCATACAGTTTTTTTTTGTGGTTTAAGGGAATTTTAATCATATTATGAAATTTCATGGACGTTAAATTGATGGCCTGTAGGACGAGCAGGGGCGGTCATATGCCCGATGTTATGTTCCACACACTTTCTGAACACAATGGTATATGTTATTTTTATTCTGGACGAATATGAAAAAAGTTATAGAATTTTCAAAATGTGGCTGCTTTCTGGAACACCCTATATTATCATCCAGCTATAATATATCTCTATGTCCCTCTTGGGTACAATAATGTACTAAGTACTATTAGGTAAATACTTATCAAATAAAGAAAATACAAGCAGATTTTCAAGTGTATCGTGATTCACTCTAAACGTATAGCATGTATTTGACATGTATTGTTAATAATATTAGCATAAACTTTCAACAATCCCTCGATAACTTGTAAAAACGCCCTCCTGAACTGAAAAAACCTTGGCCTTAATTTTGAAACCTTTTTATTTAATGTACTCTATTAACTATAATTTCAAACAACTTCATTTATTAAAATCAATATTTTATAAAGTGTTTAAAAAGTATAGTGACAGTCATAAAAGCTTTTTGGTTCAATATTTTTAGTGCGCTACTATAAGTGTGCTACATAAATTAGACAAATTGAACATTTTATATTATTTTTTCACAGAATAATTACTGTCCTATGTAAAACTAAAGCTAAACGCTAATCTATTGAAAAAACAAGTTTGACACAAGTCTTATCCACTGATCGAAAACGACATTATTTATACACGTAACAAAAGATGTACTTAAAAATTTAGTGTTTATTTAATATTACTAAAGATTTATCAATAAACATAGCAACGTTCAATTATTGTATGATTTATTAGATAATAATCAAGTAAACAGACAATTTCGAAAACTATGTTAATAGAGTTTTCTGCATTTGTCATTATTTATTAACAACCGCTGTTTCCCAGAATGACATAAGAATTACGTTTTTAAATTGAAGACAAAATATGATAATATATTACATCGATGCACGCACTGGTGTGGGAGTTTTTTTTTTTGTATTATAATCCACAGGGATTGTTCGACATGCAACCGAAAATACTTGTCCCATCGGGTTAAACGAATCTAATTTATTTTTTGTGGTTACACTAAAAAAAAAAAACAAAGGAAAAGTTGCAACAGCCAGCGACAAAAATAAATATTGACGCTTTACACATAATAGAATAATGTTCCTATTTGTTGGTAATCTATTAATTGCGAGTGTGCGTTTTCTTATTTTAATTGTTACAGTCTAATTATTTACAGTAACATATTGTACATCAATATATTATTATCAACGTTTACAACTATTTTTCAAAACGGCCGTAAATCTGGTGTTTGGTAAAATGCCACTAACTCGACACGTCCCATAGGAAATCAAGCAACCGTTATAGGAATAAACAACATTGTTTCGGCGGAGGTGTAAGTTTTCAATCGTAAATTACACAGCGAACGGCTGTAATTCACCGGATACTTGAAACGCCGACAGAAGATTTCAAAATGTAAAACCGCCAATGAGAAATAGCCGAAACAAGAACTGTCCACAAAAGTAGTTCGTCACAAGTTTGGGTATTGAAAATGACAATAAAAATGAAGGGTCCGATGGATTTTGCCGGATTGGGTCCCCAAGAGAACGTTAGTTTATTGCATTTTTAAACTTCACGTTCTTCTTCGACTTACTGAATACGGAATATTTCGTTTTACATTTATTTGCTTATCACCAAAATTGCGGCTTAACGGCTGTGCACATTCAAAATATAATAATATACGTTGTACTCACGACAAATTGCAGTGTAACAACAATACTAGAGTATTACAATTAATTTTTCGGACATTTAAGTAATAATAAATATTATTTTATTTCTAAAAAAAAAAATTGGAATTAAAACGTCTTAAAAATATATTCCTTGTGTCATCAGCTATGTTGTGCTGAAATAATTGAAACGAAATTAGATTGACGAGGGATTAAGTTAAAAAATAGGACGAGAGTTGAATGAATAGATTTACAATCCAACAAGGTTCAAAAACTCGAGACAGTCAACTTTATTATTAATGCCCACGTGTGCAAAGTAAACAACATTTAACATTTACCTAGTTTACAAAGGAAAATTAACAACGAAATCTGCAACATTACTTAGCAGTCGTTCCATCGAATCAACGAGCATACACATGAATAGAAAAATACTTTTAACCTTATCCTACATTTACCTAGCGAGTCGGTCTAGCTCGGATTCGATAAAAGTATGACCTACTCAGTTCTTTTGAGCTCTTGACTATTTCGACTTTCCAGACATTGAGAATCTTTTAATTCGTTGAAATTTTTCTGGAGAATCCGATTAGTCGCTAACTTTTGTTTGTGTGTCCTTTATTATAAAATTGAAATGGCTGTCGGTCCAAATCCAGAAAATATAGTAAATGTTTTCAATTATTATACCACATTGTATAATATTATAGTTTGTATTATGTTCGTTAGAAAAAGTATAAGGACATACTATTTATTTACAATTTATATATGCACTTAAATTGCCTATATAAAATGTCGCGTTAAAAATGAAAGGCAATTTCTTAGCAAAATATAACGACTTGAAGATAGTATCCGTATTAGTTGTACAAGTTATATGTTTCACATTAACACGGTAATTATTAAACTAATGTATAATATTATTTTACTAACCTGATCAACGATAACGATATTATTGCTAACTTATGCAGAAAAACACTATATGCTCATTTGCATAGATGAAGCGTGGCATGGCAGTTTAATATTAAAAAAATATTTTAAGAGACCAGAATATAATCCAAACACAGCTCTTTGAAATTAAAGCCGATGGGAAATGAAATGATGTTACACGAAGTGTGCGTTGAGTCCTGCCTCAGGGGAACACATGGTAATTTTCATGAAAAGGGCATTATTTATAATTGTATATTACATATTTTTCGAAGAAAACATGCTTAAAATATTTTTTTCTCGTCATAACATAGTGTAGAAAATTATGTGAGTTTGTTTTAAAAATATAATAATAAAACTGAGTATAATACTTTGGTAGAACCGCGACAGCTATTGTTCAGCTAATTAAAATGAGTTATATCATACATACTTCATAAGTACGTTTTAAGTAGGTATTTTAATTTCTAAAGTAGAATATATATATTTTTTTTTTCTAAACCAAAATATATACATTTGTTACATTGCATTTTTCTTTATTTGCCACTGCTTATGAATATTATTATCTATAATATTTTTTTATTATTACAATCAAGTATATTATACTGCACTGTTCCCTTCGCAACAGTACATTATAAATTGTTAACAGAATTTCGATCGCTCGGTTGAAGATTTCTTCGGAATTATAGCTTAGAATATTGTTGTTTCTCAGAAGTTTCAATATTATGGTTTAACGTTTCCGGAGAATTAATAAAATAAAAATCGAAGAAGGGTCAACAAGCAATATTGAAAAAGCAGTCGAAGGCTATTAGTTTCTAAACATTTCACGAATTGTTATCATACTATCGCTTAATAATTCTACTGTAAGACTGTTGGCTGATTATATATTCAGAAAAGTAGCTAAGAAGTTTATGTGTATGCAACAGTTGGTCAACAAAGTTTTGACGTTTTGTCGACCATTTTCCACGAACTCTATTTACTCTAGAACGGCAACGAGACGTTACTGTAATTAAAAGTATAGCGACTAAGTGATTATAAGTTTAACCTTCATATTTGGTTTTTGTAGATTTAACCCGCGACGGTGATAATTTTGCATATTGGCCCAATTATTACTATCTTATTAGTAGAAAATGTATACTTGCAACAAGACAAAATTCTTGCAAACCCAAAGTTATTTTTAGATACATAAATACTATCACCAACATTATATAAAATCAATTTTTTTTAAAGCTTTGACTACAAAGTTGTTGTTTTAAACTTATCTCCTATGTAAGTAGTACAACATGTAATTTGATGATAAAGATTAAAATTACAAACAATTAATTAGGGTTAAACTTTTACTGCACTTTTTTTGTTTTATGTTTAGTTGAAAGTGTTCACAAATAAGTAGTTTACACAACATGTTGTTCCTAATTAATAAATAATATAAATTAAATTAAACATTGAAATAAGAATGTTAATTATTGTACATCAACTTTTAAAAAGCCCAATCACTTATTTTATACTGTATCATTCGTTATAGGTAAGGACTATGCCGACAGGAGATTAATTTTTCATTAAAAAAACCAAGGAAAATAATAATAATTACTTGACCTATTTATACATAAATTATAATGATTTAGTGGTAATTAAAATGAAAAATTGCAACGCATTACAGACATTCAAAAAGGTAACTAATATATTATACCATGTACGTGATAAGAAATTAATGATTTTTATACTACATTCTATGTTTTGTTCTTATTGTTTAACATTTTTAATCAAACCAAACGTGGTAGGTAATAATTACATATAGAAAAATATGAAATAAACAACTAAATCTAAAAGTCCTGAAGTACTTGATTTCAATTATTAAACTTGTTAATTCAACCCTTAAAACTTTTATGGTATTAGGGATTATTAATATTCATACTGGTATCTAAAAAATTACTTGTAGCTATAATATTGGTTTATTATTATACATTAGTATTATAAAGGAAACAGAAATGAAAATAAAAATAGTTAAATTTAATATACCACAATCATTGTATTGTTAAATAATTCCCCCGTTATTTATTTTCATTGTAAGACCAGAGATTGAAATTTCCTTATTAATATACACCATTTTTAAATAGTGTATTTTCGTCACTAATAAAAATGTCGTTAGTTTTACCATTTAAACTCATGACTAAAATTATTTAAACTATTATGTCATGTCTGCAACTTCAAATACATTGGAAACATAATATCAATTATGCAAATCTCAGAGATTAGACAATCTCATAGCCACATTACAAAGGTTTACAAAAAAAACGACTTTTGAAAAAAATCTATTGAACCAAAATGCGTTACAGTCATAAGACATTAATATAGCCAAGCTAAATTAAAACTCAAGTTATATTCATAAAAAGTTTCTACTTTAATTACATTTTCAGAATCTCTTGCGAATTTTTTTTTTATTAGCTTTTTCTTAACTCGTCTTTTTTTACTTCTAATTTTTGTTTTAAAACTTAGCATTTTCTATATCTAAAATCGTGTATAATACTTCCCTTTTCTTTTTTTTTTTAATTTGCACATAATTATCAAATGTTTAGGTAACGAAAATGAAATAATTGAAATGAATTAGATGTGACTTGAGTCTTCACATTGTTTTCAAAATGTAGTGTTTAATGTTTACACTGTACACATTACATGTATTATGTAATAAATTTAAATATTGCAGTGTTAAACTTTTTAAGCCAACGTTTGTTTTTTATATATAATCGATACACTATTTTCACTTATCGAAACAAATGGCAACTCCGTTAAATATTCACGATACGGTTGACAGCAAAATGGTGTTTGTAAAAAAACATCCAAGTCTTTTTTTTTTTTTTTTAGTAATTGGCTACCGAATAAAATGATACAAATAGGTGCACGTGTAATTGCCTCCGGTGTTTGTTCAACCCTCGTTTGAATAAGTATTTGTATTTCACTGTAGAAATGGAAAAGATCAGAGAGATTTATGGGCTGCTCGCGTACCTATATATATGTGTGCCTAGGTTATTTCGGTCAAAATATTCTACCGAAAAACAAATAAGGTAACCGTGCATGTATAGATTGAAGAGGGAGCTAGAGAGGAAATAGGGAGAGAATATATATATAATATTACGTATAGCAAAGTTGAGAATGTATAGAATGGTTTAGTAGTGTGTTTCTGAGTACGTTTGCTGTAGAAAATGTACGAAATAAATAACTCGAAAATAATAAATTTGGCGAGTCTTTAAATTGAATTTCAATATAATATATTTCAGGTACGCCGTAAACCGAGCGAACGTGACCGATTATGGTTTATTACATTTTGATACTTTATACTCATTGATTGATAATAATATAATCATATAGACAATAGTGTACAGTATGTTTTAGTTTGTACTATGATAATAATAAGCTATGTAATATAATTTATACACCAAGGAAGTTATGGTTGGAATAATTCCGTTTGTTTTTTTTTCGGTCTGTCTATTCGCGTTTACCGTTAACTTTAGAGTAATTATAACGTACAAATCTTGTTATTTCACTGTGCAGAAATAGTTGTACTACAAAGCTGATGGGAAATTGTTATTGATCCCGCCCCGGTCGGTGCTAGAAAACGACACATTAATGCGAACGAGATTGATGTTTTTTTTTCTGCAACTTATGCGCACACTTCTTAGGGAGGACCGTTATATAGTAAAACAAATGACTGAAAAAGCCAAATACTAAAATAATTACCATGTGGGTCCGCTCTCATGCTCCACCCCCCCCCCCCCGCCCGTGTATCGTATCTGAAAAACGCTCCGGGCTTAGTATGTGGGATTACAATGCTTAAAGGCACGGAAACCCACGGTTGTTTACGTGGAAACTAGTTGAGCTGTAATAATTTTTTATAAAACCAGCAGCAAGTAATACGCCGTATGTGAAACAGAAACGATGGGAGTAGTTTTCAAGAGGAGCATTTTTTTTTTTGCGCCCATAATAAAACTCAATTGAAAACCCATCACCGCCTTTAATAGCTATTGAACGCACGCGGCGCTCTCTCGCATGACCTCTTCCCGAAAAACGCTATAAAAATAACAATCAAATAATAACAATAACAACAACAATATCACATTCCATAATGTGTACTTCAGTACATCGTGTTGGTGTTATTTTTTTAACCGTTAACACATTTTAATACACCATTAAAATACAAAAAAAACATACCCTGTATACTTCATGTAATCATGTAATGCATACTATTATTATACACAAGAATATTCATAAACCATGTTACAGTAATATTGGCTTTGGCTAAAAAAGTTCCAAATACAATCTTTTTATACATCGAATGAACAAACTAGCTATTAATGTCTAATTTTATGTACCTATGTATATTAGGTATCCCTATGAAAAGCTCAATTGTGTAATCAAAAATTAATGTTTGGCCAATAACCAGTTTTGGATAAATACGTCATAGCTTGTTATTATTTAAAGATGTAGTGTTGAGGAATAAAGTGTAGAATCTACCATTGACTTTTAAATGTTAATAGCTGATAAGGTATTAACCTGATAGGTAATATCTAAAACTGGTCATCGACAACTCAATACATCATTCTGTTTCGCGTCTAACGCATATGTTGCGGGTTGGCTTCTAAAAGTTGCCCTTAAAAACAATATTTTGAACTCGAAAACTAAGTTTTGTCCATTCAATAATAATAAACATTGTATTTGGGACGTTTTTTTTTAAACTAAAACAAATTAATTCGTCGAAAATATTATCGCATTATGGGACATTTAAAAATGTTTTAACGGCATTCCGGTGGCTTCCATTTTCACACGATTCCATTTGACCGTTATAATAATTTCTATACTTGCATATTATGACATTATACATGGGTTTAATTTTATGCATTATTGAACACGCTACGGGATTATTTTTTTACGAATTCAGAGTTAACCCGGGTCCGGCGTGGGCGTGAAGGTGCGATGGAAACGGTTGTACCGTTGTAGTTTATTGTGGACGCAAACGTTCACAATAAATTTATGGCGGCAAAGCATTATCAGGACTAGGTGGTAAAAATATTGAAAACTAGACTCGCAGAAGGTGTACCTATACAAGCGATAAGGGTTATCTACGGGGATGGTCTTGTTGGGCTTGAAATGGCAAACACCACACGGTTAGGTTAGGCGATAGATCCGGCGGACGGCCACGCGAAAAACGGCATACACTTTTAATGGCCGATTGTTGGCGCGACTCTTTTGTCCATTGATTTTTATTGTTGCGTAACCACGGTAACCCGGTTGAATGGTGATTGTACCGCGGTAAGTGGTATTCGCGTAAGATGACTTGTTCGGCTTGACCACCACCGTTGACCGCATTAGGATAATATATATATATATATATATATATTATTTCAGTAGCCGTTAACCGAAATCACGCAGAAAACACAACGTCTAAGTATACTACGACGCCCCCTTAGCGTCCGCCTGATGTGTCACATCCGCCTGTGTAAGTCCATATCCGTCCGTTTGTGTAAGGCCATCACGTTCCGGTGGCTTTGGTCTATAAATCAATTTCCAATATTTTCAATTCCGTGTACATCAATATTAGATACACAAACTTTGTAAGCACGCTATAATATATTATATCCGCGGGCCCGCCAAAAACTTCATGTCCGTCCAGATTAATGTTTCTATTTTGACGAGCCTGCTATATCCCGTGGATGGCAAGTTTGCCCACACTCCTGGAATTATATTACCAAGACCACAGAATTAACGCGGAATAATATTAATTTGTACAAATATTCCATTTATATAACGAAATTAAAAAAAAAAAACATATAATATATAACATGTCTAATGCCTTGTTAAATTTTCAAATTGTTGTGTATTGTAATAAATGACAAGTTCGATAAAAAAATTAAAAAATGCATTTTCCCCAATCTATGGCCACATGATTTTTTATTCAAACTTTTAAGAATTAATAGTGTTTTATAAAACAAAGTAGGTAGCTGAATAAAACTATAACTATATGTTTTACAACATATAGTGAATTGTACTATTTACAAACACAATAAAACCATTTGACCATAGCAGGTGTACTAGACCATATTAAGTTGTATCACTACCCAATAACATATAATATCATTTTGCCAAAAAATAAAATTAATTAACCGATATATATATATATATTTATATATCGATTTTCTTTCAATTATTTGATTTTCATTATTATAAATGGTTCTGTTTTTTGGAATATCAATGGTGCGTTCAGATAAACTCAATTCTACTATACGAGTACTACATAAAATAGAATAGCCATTCACAGTAGTTGGCTGAAAAAGCCTGCTGCCTGCTTTGTAAAGATTTCAAATAGAACGTAAAATATTAAAATTGACGCTCCATGTAGTAATCAACCTAAATGGCGTATTGGCTTTAGTTCTACGGACAATTCTCGGTTAAATTATAGTGTATGTAACATAACACAAATATTAATGTTCTAAGTTGTTTGTTAGTAAATGGAAAGTCAGGTCGAATAAATTTAAAAAAAACTGCCTATTAGTTCAGTTATATTAAGCTAAGCTAATACAATTATAATAATTTCTTCGTTATAATAACCACTAAAAAGAATTTACAATTATTTTGACATCATAAACTAATTTTCCAAAAAAAAATCGAGATATGGTGCATTAATAACTATCTTTTGGCCAACGATGTTTCAGATTACTTCATAACTTAAATGAGAAAAAGTTTTGTTATTATAATTATTAATTTTTTAAATGTGAGCTAATCATTTTTTGTATTAACGTTAATTTGAGTAATCTGATTACGGAGGAACTCGATATATATAGTTAGAAATAAACTTTTTTACACTCATCCGATTAACATGCACACACACACACACACACGTACACTTTACTATATAGCAGTGTTCCACGAAACAATCTCATTTATTATTTAATTATGTTCCGAAAACTTACAAAACTAAAGCCGAACAATTTTTTGAAAAAATATTTTTATCACAAATTCAGCGAAATGTGTTGTGGTAAAACAAAAAAAATTAGTTCATTCTTTTCTCTAACGGCTAACCGATGTCTTTCCCATAAACAGATAAAAAGACATAACTTTGATTAAATAATTTATTCAAGTGTTCAAAATCTCCATTGAAAAAGTTGTAGTCATCATTTGATGAATATAATGTCGTTGGTGTCATCGATTTTAAATCATGAAGGACAGCTGCCTATCTTATAATAAAAACATATTATCCTATATCTGATATGACACGACAGTTGGCGTCATAAAAAATTGAATTCAGAATTGTATGAAACGCATAAATAAATTAGAGTGATAGTGTATTGCGTTGATAAAAATATGATTATGTGTATTTCGTCAAAATACAATGTATAATGATTTTGTTAGAAATGATTAAAATATGTTAGCTGTACCTAGAAATAAACCATTTATAGTTATTTGCCATACTTACCCCGTTAACAAGTTTGCTATAAATAGGTAGTAGAAAACAAACATTATTAGAAATATATTGGGGTTATGTAAAAAATAGAATTATCACAACTCCTTTGACAATAGACACCGTGGTAATTTCTTTTTTTAGAAAACCCTTGTTATTAAAATAAAACACACTTCAAAACATAATATTTTTAATACATTTTAAACTTGGGAAAGTATCGAATCCGTTTACTACCGTTGAACGCAGGTATGAATGACATGGAAAATAAATTTAGATATAAGGTTAGCTATATAACATATAATTTATCTTATATAATTTATCATGAATTTCACATCTTCAGAAATGAAAGTTATATTGGGACAGTCGGTTTTGAGAGTTAAAGGAAAACTGATTACACATTAATTGAACTAAGAAGAAAGTTATATTCAATCGACCATACCTTAAACTTTGAAAATGAAAATAAAAGCAATGTAATTACAAAACATTTTAAAATCAAAACAAACTTTTAGTTTCCCATGCAACTCATAATTATGTTTTGATGTTGTGATTCGGTTAAGGAACTTGAGACTTGAAACGATAATATCTGTTTTAGCTGTTTACCCAAACTTGTTTATCCGCGTTTGATATGCGTGGTTCACAGCATATTAAATCTTTTTTCCATGTAAATTATGCAAAACAACAGAATATTCTAATATTTTAATAGACATAATGTATGTTCAACTAAAATAAGCTATATTAGATAAGTATTATCATAACTTTTTATTGTTGTTATTTACATTCAAATTTTTCAAGGGTCTTTAATATTATGGTGATTTTTAAATAAGTATCTTTTAGGTAATGCTAATCGAATCATTTTACCATTGAAATACCATTTTCTAAAGTAAATAAAGTAAATTTGAGGAAAAAAATTCTTATTCAATTTATTAGTTTCGAAGTTTTTAAAACAACATTTCATGAAAATCTCTGTTGTTATTCTACATTATACTGAAATCTATGGAATTAATAATGTTGATAGAATTGTAATTTCAAGTTATCAGTCGAGTTTTTTTTTCAACTCTTATGCTGGTAATAATAGTAATTTTGTGATTTTTTCATTGGAAACATTTATCCTACAGTTATACTTTGTAGCTTACATTAGTATTCAGTTATAAAATATTCGCGGTTCGGTTTATTACCCTATCTTTTATAGGATGACGGTGGGGATATGCAATGATGCAATAAAATCATCTTTACAAATCGAACCACAGTCGTTTGCACATTGTTTTTAGCAGGTTTTGAAACTAACACCAACAACTAGGTTTTGACGGACATCAAATGTCCGATCATTTTGTGTTCGTGAATATGAAAATTACATTTTACAAAAGCATTTTAATATTTAATCATAACGCTCATTTAATTTGACCGAATGTCTCCACAATAATTTCTATTGCGTGTAAAACCAAAAACACGGACTCCATAAATAACCCGTCTATTGTGCTAACCATCATGTATAATATTATAATCGAACAGTAATGCTCACTCGTGTAATACCAACCCTTATCGGTAAATTATTTAATTTACCGTGCTATTAATTAATGTAATCAGTATATGTAATTATATGTTTTACAACACTGCATTATGATCAGAAAACAATTACGCGTAATTTATTAATAATACCAAAATTCTATGCTGCTTGAGTGAGTAAATGGAACACAATATGATTGTCGAATTGATTGATCACTGGCGATTTCTATCTATACAACAACAAAAAAAGAACTTTTCACACACTTGGAACGGTCGTTTATTATATTACAAACGGCGTTCCGAGAAAATAAAGTCGAAATAATCGGAGTTCAACGTATTTCTCGTACAGGTTAAGACTCATATTTGATGAGACGTACTTGAGTCGAACATGTCCGTTCGAATTCACGTCAATAAGAGATGTCTTATCGGTATGTCACCGTTATTAGTGAAGTGCCATTTCTTAGCAGTTGTGCTTGTAAAATATTTCAATTTGTTTGAGTTCGTTAAATTTCCGCACTAATCCTTGTTGATTAATTTTACATATTTTAGTGACCACTTTTTATGTTGTTATAATATTATGTGTTCCTCGTTCGAATCATCGCAGCACGATAAAAGCTATTAACATAGTACAGTTCTAGAGGAATATATATATTTTTTTTTTATAATATGATTACCAATTGAAATCGGATTATATTTAATTCGCATACAGATAAGTAATCAAAAAGTCGGGATCCGAATACTTTACTTTATTTTTTTTTTGGATAATTGATAAATCAATTATTTTCCAAATACAAAATTTTAGAATTAGACTTTTCGAATAATTCCCATTGCTCAATTTGAATGCATAGTATTATGATTGCTGCGTTATTGAGAAGTGATACAAATAGGTTGCTTGCATATTTGGCTGCTTTAAATGAAATGATGAGGGCTTCAGATTTTTTTTTATTACATTTTGTGGTAATTGATTTTGTATTATTGTAGGTATAGTAGATTAGTTACGCACAACCATCAAACTCTGTTGTCCACTATTGTTGATTGTGCTAATAAACTATAAAATGTATGCTTCGTGCTTGAATGGAGATTTAAATGAGAGTAAATTTTTTTTTTCAATTCATTGAGTTCTCAGAGTTTTAGCCCTATGGGAAATTTTTGATAAGAAAACTGTCTGTATTTGTATTTGCCGTATGGATTACCCAAGAAAGTGAGAGTGTGTTTTAGATGTTTTTTCTTTCCAGTATGTTTGCGCTGTTGTTTGTTGCGTTAGATTCGATATTTTTATATTCGTCATTATACGATTTGCTTTATTTGTTCTTTTATCAGAGAGTTTAAAAGTGAGAATTTCCTATTTTTTGTAAAGAGTGCAGATTCATAGAGTACAGCTGTAAGCTGTCAGGTTAACTTATTTTGAAAAAAAAAAACGTTTGTAAAGTCAAAGTACTACGCTGTTTTTAGATTTGTGTGGAGAATTGTGGTTTAGCGGAAAAGTTTATTTTCCATAATCAATAACTGAAAATATAGCTAATTGGCATATTGTGAGAAGGGTATTCTCGTGCATTCCATACTCGATGTGCAAGATTGTTGATAAGATGTATGCACAGTACACAATAAATGGTTTCATAGAATAATAAGTTTTTAGTATGCGACTATTTGGCTGCTATGAACTACAAAAATAACTTTTGTTTTATTTTTAGTAATTAAAAAAAAAATTATATTTAAATTAAAATAAACTGAATGTTATCAAAATCATTTACACGGAACCATTGCAATGACTATCCTCACGGGACACACTATGTACTCGTATAACATACATAAGGTCATAACAACATTTGTGCATATTATATAAACTAGATTATAAATTAATAAATTAGTTAAAAATGTATGAATTATACGAAACGGTTTTCTTGGTATTTTAAGTATTAATCGCTATATTATTATTATACATTTAACGAATTTTAACTTTTTAACTGCAATGCGGTCGAACGTACCTACTATTATTTCATTATTTAGAGAGGAATAAAAATGTTTAAAAAAAATTATATTTAAATTAAAGTGTACATAAATGCACACGCATAGCTAATTTATGCCTCCCCATTCCTAAAAGCTAGGATATCATAAATACCAAAAAAAAAAGCATTAAATAAATATGTATCATAACTCTACAGCAAAAATTAATGTAAATTTATCAAATTACAAATTAATATAATTTTACATGTTCAAAGCCAAATTTCATAATGAAAAAAAAAAGTTGTTATAGATACGGTATTATACCAATAAAAGGACGTTAACCCACCTATGTCTTAAAAAGTTTGGTACATGTAATCCCGTAAAAAATCTTAGTTAAAAGCTTGAACTGTAATGTTTAATTATTAGTTCAATAATTAGAACTCTTTTTGGTGTGTGGTGACCAATTTTTTTGTCCATCGCAGCATCCTCGACAGCGTTTTAAAATTTGTTTTTTTCATTTACACATAGCTACGCAGAATGCTTTTGACTTGTCCATGGTAGTCTTAGAACAAAAATAACCTGTTATTAAATCGAAATATGTATGTGTTAAAATGTTTTAATTCGAATTAGTTTGATTATTTTCAGGTCTATCCATGTCGACAATATGGACTGCTTGTTCTCCTTTATTTTAGGCACATATGACTTAGAATAATCGAGGAACTCAACATGTTTAACTCCTCTTACAAGGATTTTGGTGGTTTACAA
Organism: Adelges cooleyi; assembly: GCF_023614345.1. Lineage (NCBI taxonomy): Eukaryota > Metazoa > Arthropoda > Insecta > Hemiptera > Adelgidae > Adelges > Adelges cooleyi. The sequence goes on from NW_026095751.1 coordinate 6,061,147, forward strand.
CACGTTCATTTTTCTAAGCATATTATAGAATATATATGTCGGTAGGTGCGTTTATGGTTTAACAAACAAAAGTGTAATTTAGCGAAAACTTTAAAACCGTTGTATAAGTTACAATAATTTACATAGGATTTTTCTTCTATTCTTGAATTGTATAGAAAGAGCAAGAATTATTCCTTTGTTTTGCATTTAGCTAGTTTATTTTGTCTACCTGTTGTGTATTCTTGAATGCACTTGAAATGTATAAATAATGCAACAATTTTTTTTTTTAAACTACAAGAATCAATACCCCAGACGCTGTGGTGAAATTGATTTTTAAAAGATATCTACAAACAACAAGACGTTTTCAATTTTGCCTTTTTTAATATTTGGATTTTATCAACTACTTGCGGATTTATTCGATAAAAAACGACATGGTCCTTGCGGTTTTACAAATATATGTCCAGAATAAATATTGTACATTAAAGAAAAAGAAAATGTATATAGTGCCTGTGGTAACAATATATTTTGCAAGATAACGTATTTAAGTTAGAAATCTGAAAGTTTTTGTAATCCAATGATCTATTATTATGTGTTTACACAAATGTATAGTTAAATAAATGTAGGTTAAACTGAATAATTAATTTGAAAGTCAAAAGACAACAGAATAGTTGAAAAACACTAAAAATACATATTTTTATGTACATGTTTTAGTTTAAGAAAAATAATGCTATATAGTAGGCGGAAAGACGTTTTTTTAACGTTTGTTAATAACTGTGGTTAAAAAACAAGACCATAAAGAAAAACGGTAGCTCTTGATTAATTATAAACAAAACTTGTTACACTGTTATTACTAGATAAATAAATATTCTTGTTATTTTTTTCGTTTTTGTAGTTTTAGTACTCTTCCGCAGTCGTGATTTTTTATAATAATTACATACACATAATTACTCGCTTACCGTTACTCTACCCCGCCTAAGTTGTTTTCATTCGCAGCACTATTCTTTTAACCAAACAGCTGTGCTTTGGCTATTTATTTGAGAACTAAAATTTAACGCGCAGCTTCAATAATAGGCTAACGACTACAGCTTGTCGTTTAAAATGAAAATCAAAGCCCTGTTTTTTTTTTGGACAACGCACATGACGTACGACACCGGATTGCATTGTATTGTATGAATGTTTTTGATTTTACACAAAAACCCATAAAATATAGCGTTTTTGAAATCTGCCACACGAAGGATAATAACAATAATGTAACACTGCAAACGTATACCTATTTATGTGTATTTATAAAATATGTACCCGCACACAATGACGGGGTTTGACTGTAGTCCTCGAATCGGTATAGCGGCGCCGCGGTCGTGCCCGCAATAAATATGTGCCTAGACCTCTGCACATTCATACATACTGCCGGCACGTCATCCGTCGGTTCTCCCGCCCGGGTCTGCTGCACGACCCGCCGATAAATCATGTTTGTTTTATAATACTTGTATTCGGTATATAATTTGTCGCCGTAATAACGTGACTTCTGTTCCAGCCGCGGTGGTCGGAGAAAACGACGTCGCCGGAGTAGGTCGCTTTGTACTCAGCGAGTGGTGGTGGCCTTACCCGGCCAATACCACCGGGGCAGGGGTTGCCAGTATAATATATAGTCTAAAAATAATATCAAGTAAGCAGTGTAATAAGAGATGCGCAGTGTGACCGAAGAAACGACGTAGATAAATAATTGCACCGGCGTTGAATGTTCGGAGGTAAACGTGCACGGACGAATCTTAGGCGGTGCGGTGCAAGAATAAAAAAAAAAAGAGTATAAGTGACTCTTATGCGATTTTACATTAAATAAATATACAAATTATACGCATAAAAGGTCCTTCCGGGTCATGCCCAACGGGTTCTCTTAAAAACATTGATTAAAAACGTCGAAACAAACAAAGTTAGGAATAGGGTGGCTTTTGTAAATACTTTTTGATCGAAAACTTACTTATGAAAATTCTGCCGCTCACTGTGTATAAGTTTTCTACAGGTTCTCGCCACTTTAAGTATCAATCATACTCGAATACAAAACAATTTATCAAGTAGGTATCATGGCGTTCATAAATATCACGGATCAATTCGTATAGTTTTATTGTATAGTTATTATTGAATAGTTCAACATGTATCAACCTGTCTATTGATACATATTTATATCATCTATAAGAAATGGGAATTGTATACTTGATACACAATTTTAAAATAAAAATACTATAGTTGTCGCTTTTCTAACAAAATTTATTTTCCAGGACATGTTTAGATTTTGTGATTAATTAGTAGTATAATATTATTAAATATAGTATACGTATTAACTAATACAATATTTTGTAATTAATAAAAAATATCGATACTTTTAAATGTAGTTATACATTTTCAATACCTATTTGATAGCCATCTTTGTCTTTTAAATGTATCAAAAAAAAGTTTTTAGGGTATAATGTTAAAAAATTAAGTCAACGTTTTTTTTATAAAAATAATATCCATATACGGTTCAATATAGATACAAAGTTTTGTTATATTTCCGGTAATATTACCAAAATACACATCATTACTATTTGCGGAGCACACAAAAGTGGTGTAGTTGCGTTAATTTGTTGAGTGTACTGTTGTATCTATCTACTCAATCATAGTATAGGGGCGTTTTTAAGTAGGACTACAGTGTCGCTAATAAGTATTTACAGAGTTAATTTCAATATTTATTCGTGCAATATATATATATATATATATATATATATATATATATATATATATAATTTGTTTTAATATCATATAAAACAAAAATTTTAAAAACGCAAGAAACTACGCCTGGAATAATATATAATAGTTATTGATAATATTATCTGTTATCATTTAATATAGTACTATGTAATGGCAAAAAATATATTTCAATCTAATAATATTTTAAAAGGGCATAATTATATTTATGAAATTTTTTTTAAAGAGGGGTGATTTTTGAGCTTTCAAAAGTACCACTAACTAGTTCCTATTATATTATATACTTTAATTAGCTAATTATAATGTGAATAAATCGGTAAAATGATTGTACATATTTCCAGTCTGGATTTCACAAAGGTCAAACTGAAAAAAGTAGTACTAGATCGATATACGGCACAGTCCGTCTATATTGTATATTTTTACTTGTATGATTGAGTTGAAAATATTGGCTATTTCCGGTAAACTAGAACACTAGAAACATTGAAAAATGTTACTGAATAAAATATGAGCTTTCGTAAAAACATTTTGATAAAAACATGCCCTAGTTTTATTTTTATTGTTATGCCTGTCGAGATTATGCATAGATAAGGAAATATTAACAACTGTTATGTGGCATAATGAATAATAATAACGGGTCATTTCATGTGAAATCACCTAATGGGTGTGCGACTATACTTCAAAAACGTTTGAAATTTTTTTTTTTTTAAATAACATTTATAATCTGTACATACAAAATATACAATAAGAAAATATGCTAACAATGTAATGAATGACTTGTAAACTATGAGTAGAGAAGCTATCCAGTGATAGGACCCTATGACAGGTTTCGGCTAGAAATTAAACGGTAGCATTACAATTTAGAAGGTCTCGACACCAACGTCTTTTAAGATGACGAGGGGGGTTGTCCGGGATAGTAGCTGTGTGCTGGCTTGCTATTATTGGATTCGAGTGGAGTAGTAATCTAGAGTGGAATTTTTTATAATGAGTCTTAACTAAATTTTCAACTGATTCGATGTGTAAGTCATCGTGAAGGGTGAGGTTGGAAACATACCATGGAGCGGACGTGATTGTATGGAGAGAAATCGATTGGAAAGCTTCTATTCATTTTTAGCTGGGATGGTTTAGCACAACCCGATATTTGTGCTCCGTATGACCAAATTGGTCTTAACATTGACTTATAAATAAGAATTTTATTATGAAGCGGGAGTTTGGATTACAGTATAAGACGTAGTAAGTGCGAACGAGTATTTAGTGACTTCCTTTTTGGTTTTTGATGGGGGCCCCAGGTTAGTCTTTTATCTAAAATAATACCTGGATGTTTGACTTGAGATAAGGAGGGGATAGGAACTTCTTGGAGGGTGAGAACAGGCGTATTTTTTTTGTTGAGTGTAAAAGAAACATGTACAGATTTTTCTTGACATTTTTATCATACATTCTTTATAGATCCTTAATAACAAAAAAATTTTAAAAAAATTAAAACATTTTTCTTTTGGACCTAGATAGGTAAATTTTTTTAAAAAATTATCCAAAAACACCTCATGTTCCCGACTCTTTAATTTAACCGCTGATAGTGGTATAGACATGAAACCTGTACAGTTAAACAGTTACCAAATGTTCTACTCCCTTATAAGTAAGTATTGCATGAATTTGGAAAATTTTCGTTCAGTCACATTTGTGTTGTGGATCATTAAAGTTGGCAGTTTTCAGCAAAATACCCATGTGTGAAGCCGTAAATTAATAGCAAAAAAAACTTAATTGGTTCAAAGATGATATGGATCATGAAAACATAACTTAAATTGTATATAACCAAAATATTTGTTTTTAATTTTTTAATTTTTTACCCCAAAAAAAGTTTTTGAAAAATTCAAATAAAATTTAAAAAAATGTCTAGGGTTAAAAAATAAAGATATATATTTTCTTAAAATATGGTTAAAGTACACTTAATTATAATTTTAACTGGGCGGGTTTCATGTCTATACCACTATCGGCGGTTAAATTATAGAGTCAGGAACATAAGGTGTTTATGGATAATTTTTTTTAAAAATTGACCTACTAGGTCCAAAAAAAAATTTATTTTTAAGGATCTATAAAGAATGTATGATAAAAATTTCAAACATTTTTTAAGTATAGTCGCACACCCATTACGTGATTTCACGTGGAATGGCCTTAATATATTAGAGTTTAATTATTTAAGTAGATACCACAAACATATAAATAGGTAGCTGGTGTTTTTTTTTAAATAACATATTTTGAAGAAAAAAACGTTTTATTTCGTGATGTTCATTTGTTTTTATTAATATAGTAAAAATATATATATATTGACACCTGAGACTTGACGGGACAATGACCATTTAGAGTACGGTCATGCCGGACAAGAAAATAAGAAGACAATGAAATACACGAGCGATATGAAATGGGGGCAATTAAACTTTGTCTATAAATAAAATATAATTAAATATAGTATTTATATTTACTCGTGGCAAGAATATAAATATGATATTGCCAATTAAAATATATATACCCAACTTGAATTTAAAAATATACTTCATTTTTTGGTCTGTAGTTAATATTTTTTTTTTACAAAAGTAAGGTTAAAATATAATCATTTACAAAGGCCTACTAGTGTCGTTTTATAATTAACTCTTTAATATCCTGTTTTATATATTTCCTAGAAGAAGTTATGGAAAAAAGTTGCTTTCATGGTTTCCTTAAGTTCGTGTACACGTCATACACGTGAACAGTGCGTGTTGAAATATGAATGCTAATAACGGTATTAAAATTCGAAAAGTCTTAACATTAAAAGCATAAATCGTACTTATATTTAATTTTGAATTTCTCTATATCTGCCTTTTGAAACTCTGCTTTTTCTTACATGAGTAAAACTATATGAATATTCAACCTGAAAAGGCGTAACATAAATTATAATTAATAAAGGTTTTCAGAACTATATGAAAAAACGATTCTTGTGGGTAATCAGAATGTGCACAATTTTGACTAAAAAGTAGCTTAAAATATGTTTATGTTGCAGAACCTACATTATTTGATTCAATTTAATTTACTCAGCCTGCTGCGTTTGAACATTAAATAATTTACTATTAAACAGTTACTTTAAATTGTTAAAAGTAATCTTTTCTAAATTATCCAATCAAATCCTAAACATGTTGATTTCCATTAATGTCATATAGCAACCTATTATACCAAATATGTTGTTGTACAAGAGACAAATATTTATTCAAATTTTTACTCTCATGTTTCTTAAATTACATCAAAAAATAGTAGAAAAGTTTTTTGTCTTTTGTCAAGAAACACTTTTAACACAATTTTGCCTGACATTGCATTCTCTTTTTATTATACAATTGTTATTTTTTAATAATATATTTTCTTTTTCCTATTTTTACGTTCCACGAATTTTTCCTTTGCTCTGTCATATCCGTGTCACAAAATTAATACATTTTTTTAAACTTTTTTTTCTTTGTTTCTCAAACAGTTCTCTGTCAATTATATTCAAACTGCGATGTATATATTATTCGTGTTTCAAACAAGTTCAACGTTCACCGAAAAACATCTTAATTGCACAGTCTATTCAGAATATATTTTATTCAGTATAAATGGAAAATAATTGCTGTATGTCGACTCTATATTTAATTACATACAAAATAAGTTGTCGAGAAAAATTGTGTAACTATCTGTTACATAACTTTGTATAATATTCAGTTTATAATAATAAATATAAATAATTTGTGTATAATTTTAAGTACACGGATAATGTGTAAACTATAATTTAAATGTTTGTTTCAGTACTTACATTTGTGCCATCGTCGAAATGAAGTTAATTTTGGATCTGAAAAAATTGTTAAAAGTGTAAATTAACACCAGTCGACTTAAGTTATTACAGTTTGGACGGGAGAAAGGGTGGAGTGAAGTATTAATTTTATCTCCGCGTAAAACTTAACCTCTCATAAGGCTTTTAAGCACTGCTTAATTTAGAAGTAATTATTCAAAACTGTTATCGATTGGGATATTTTAATTTGTCATTAAAAAATTTAAAACTCAAAATACCGAGACTGAGTTAACAATTATTACTATAAGAATGAAGTATATATTACATACTCGGAACGATCAATTTTACTTACTATATTTTAAGTAAGTGGTAAACGGTACTAAACGCAATTGAAGATATTTTTTCTTTAGTGCAAGAAAATAAAATGAATCGTAAGAAACAAAATCACTCACCATCGATGTATCCTCTTCAACCTAGCAAAGAAAGCAAAAATACTGAGTTATTGCTTGTAATTCAAAACTCGCCGGACGGTCATTTTTTCAAGTCGACTAATCATTCTTATTTTTCATCTCCACTTAATAATATTACTGCTTCTCTTTTAAAAAATCCAACACAGAATAATAAGACCATTTTAATTTAAATAAGCGTATTATTATATTATATCAACGAAGAAACGCCTGTGGTTTAGAAACGAAGCCGAATCCCAGAGGCTACCAGTTTAAGAGAAGCAATATATTAAAAAGTGATAAAATAGCATTATAGAAAATACCAAAGTGTCAGAATGTGGTAAGTACCTGCCTTTAAAATTTATAGTGACCGTCTCGACCCCATTTTACAATTTTTATTTGTACTAAACTTTTATGTATATTCTGCTCAATCGTCAGGATTTATTCATAAATACTTGTATCAATATTAAACTGCGTTTCATATGACCTGTTTTTAGTAGTACATTTTAAATGTATATATTTCAGTAGTATAAAACTAAAACTTTATATACTAGGGATTATTCTGAATAAATATGATAAACATGTACACGTATATCGCACACCAGATCCGTACATTTTCTAAATAAAAAAATGTTATTTGCAATACAACAAAAAGTGATAAGTGACAAGTAAGTTTATACTTTAAAAAAAAGGTTGTACGAGAATTTAACCATTAAAAAGCATCGATTTTAATTAAGTTTATTGTGTGTATTTATTATAAATTATTCATTTATTCTGGTCAGGTTGCACTGCTGAGAGCCTTCCTATTCATACATTATTGTCACTGTATCTTTGTCATCAGACTTGCTAATTATACATATTTTGTATAGATTGTAAATAAAGAAAATATTTTAATAAAAAAAAATAAAAAAAATATTAATTATAAGCAAGATCATTTTATTTCTTGCTAAAAAATACAGTTTGATTAACTATTATTTTAACACAAAGTTCAGGAGAAAACAAATTGTTTATTGGAACGAATATTAATATTTTTGTTTGTTCTAAACCGTTTGCCCGATTCCTTCCGCCTTCGAAACTAAATTAACCTATACTTGTATCAAACAAAAAATATACAGTATTTAAACATCTTCCATAGTAGGGAAAGGTAGTCCACTTCTATAATCTATACTTAAATTGTAAAGTTATTCTACTAACTATAGTTTGTCCACCATCGCCTGGACCCTTAACGTTTGATTAACAAAAGTTTGCAGGTACACGGGTATACAGCAAAGTGCAAAAACTTTCCTGAAACAAATTCAATCAAAAGCCATTCAAATTGAAAAATTAAAAGGGTCCAATTATACTAACCACTACCCGAGCTTAGGTCTAATAGACCTTAGGCATCTATAGCCATCACAGGGCATCCAAGGGAGTAAAACTTAATAAGCTTAGGGGTCTACCGCAAATTTTTCGTAATACAATATTTTCTTTGTAAAACAAGACAAAATTAAAAATTCTAGGTTAAGCATAGAATTGGCAAATGAAAATAGTATTTGTTATATGTTTTTTTAAGTATAGAATCAATTTGATTACAAAACTAATGAAATATATTTGTAGAAGGCTTACCAATCTGAGAAAGTATTATTTATTGGCAAAGATTGTCATAAAAAGAGATGACTGAATTGATAATATTCCCTTTAGCATTATTCCTGTGTATGTGTTTTGGATGACAGATTTAAAATTAATGCAAACTAACTCGTTGCTTTCTATGAGACCTATAGCGACAGGTATGAACGCAAAAAATAGAAGATTATCAGTACCATACTCGGCGGGAATATCTTAATTAAAACCTAATTATCCCCTCCGTTACATTTTTACGAGAGTAAGTTTGATTATAAAACACTTAGTATACACCTCTAACATATGTAAGTTATACCCTTTTCATATTTTAAGATACTAATCATTATGCAAAATATTTTTTATTTTACCGTAGTATTTAAATAGTTAAATTTGATCACGTTTCTAACGATAAAAAAGTTTGTCTTACTTTTAATTTACTTTAAAACATTATTTAAAAAAGTATTTTTTACATAAGTGATTTTATAAATTTTTACCTCCAATTCTTTTCACATTTAACCGTCTGCTTATTAAGTTATACGAATATAATTATTAAAAAAATTCTCGCGACCTAAGAACAAAACTTTTTAAAATGTTTGATTTTTTTTTTCCTTTGGGTTGCACATGTCTAAATATTTAGTGGTGTTATAATATTTCTGCAAACACGAATTTTGTGGTTTTGCATAAAAGATGGCCTTATACCTATTCAAATAATTCAAATGGTTATTGCATTATCCTGAAGTGGCGGCAGCGGAGGGTCATTGTTGGTCAAATAATACATCCACCCCGCTGACCTTTGTTCTGATTCAGTTCACAATTTCCCTTTTATTTTTCTCACGATTTCATCCCATAATCCGTACATGGCCAAGAAAGAATACCTTCATTGATATGCACACAAAAACCGGCAACACTTATGCATCGTTACCTCGCACCAACCGAATCAATATTATTGTTCGCTTTGGAAACCACTTAATGTATAATGGATTGGTAAATGACACTTGGATAGGTCAATATTTAATCAATTATAATAAGTATAATATTATAGGGTTTGAAAGTACACAACGAAAACTATGAAAGTTTTTAATTTAAACTATACATAACAGTTTGGTTTAAGAGGGGTTTTTAAATGCAAAAAGTAATTTTATCCCAAAAACTCAAACTTTCATAAGGTGTATTTACTATCATATTTATATTTTTAACACCGGAGATTAGTTCTTCCGATTACAGACAAGGATTATATACTAAAATGCGTGGGCTTTACTTGACGATTAATATATATCTTAGTAGTGCAGATTAAGTAGTATTATACTAAATGTAAAATCAGTCAAAACATTATTATTATGTTGAAATGAAAAACGAAAGTATAATATTTATTATTAATATGAATAGAAAATCCTAACTTATCTAAAGTGCCGTAAAACACGGGCATTGTTTTTTTAATTTTGTTTTATTAAAAACAATTATTTTTGAAACAGTGTTATAATAATTACATTTTAATATCTTATATTTTAACGGTTAATAGAATGCATTAACATGTCATGTGATCTGAAGCGAAAATAATGCGCGCCTTTGATCCATATTTTGCCTTTTTAATCTTGAAAGCATTAATAATTTATTATTGTGTTATGTTAATAGAATTTTTAATAACTACGGGTTAAACATACAATATTCTATATGTATTGGCTTAAATAAGCGTACATGTTAAATTTATGTTATTTAAATTATAAATAATGACGTTGAGTTAAAATAATTGTTATACTTTATACACGGATAAAGGGAATACACCATAGTTTTTCAAAAAGCTTTTTTATCAGTCATCAGGAAATACATTCATACATTCAAAAAACGTGGTTAAGTGAAATTTAGCATTGTCCAAGATTCGTTCCCGATACGATTGTATACAATTCTGGTACCAACTATAGGAACGTGTGCATTTTATGTCAAAGCACATCAAAAAGCGAAAATACGACAAAGGATAGCCTATATTATAATATCTTAAACCCTAATATCTTCATAATAGTATTTATGGAGCTTACTTTTATTTTTGTTAATATTATAAAACTATTACATTTAATTTAATGATAGGTGCAAAACAAACTAGTTGTGTTAATTACTTCCAATAAATAAAACATGTAAACGCCCAGATGACATACTAAAACACATTATCTATTAAATGACCTTTATTTATAATATATATATATATATATATAAAAATAAAAATATATGTATGTATATTTTTATACATACATATATAGTATGCGTGTTTGTGTAAATGTACTTTTACTGTTTACATATGCAATAATGCTTTTAAAGAAAAAATGCCGTGCAAAACTTTGGATGTGTTCCAAATTCTTTTATATAAAAAGGTTTCTTCTGTTATATGCGTATAATAGTTTTCTCTGTCCAAGACTATTTCGAAAAAAAAACCTTTACCGGCTATCGCTAAAAATCAATACAAAAGTGTTACATTGATATCCACTTCTTTCTATCTGCATCCATTAAATAAATACTAACAAAACAAATTAAATGCAGGTGTTATATTTGCTCTACATAAAATATTTTTTTTTGAAATGAGTTTGTGATAAATTCAAGAAATATATTCTTTAACCCTTATCAAGTAACTGTTATAGGCGGGTAGTTTATTTTGTATAACAACAAGGGAATACAGTAGGTACAACAACTGCTTAAGACAAATTTTAATAAATCATTTTTTTGAAGATTCTTATCAAAGCAATTTTGATAAAAATGTATTTACTTTTTATGAACCTATACAAATTTCTGGCACACGAGCTAGATTTATGTATTTATATTTGGTTTTCAAGCTGTATTGTGATAAATTCTCAGCTGTCACCTCAAAATCTAACAGTATTTGCGCATACTTTATATGGTTATACATTTATTTTAATAAATCTGACAAGAGTACTTCACTAGAAGGCTAAATATTAAGTACCTACAAAAAATATGATTTCTTTGTTTCGCAGGAGAAGAAGTATTGGAACTCTCAATTGCTAAATAAATGTATAGAACTTTGAAAAATTGTACGATCCAAATATTAATGCCCCCTGAATTGGAAGAAATTATATAGGTCAGTCAAGTATGAAATGTGGGATAAGCTTAAAATAATACAGTATCGTAAATTATTTCCATCAGATATATTCCATGGTGTATTTTCAATTACATAGTGGCCATTCGATCGTGGTAATTTATTTAGAATTATTTCAACAACGTTATGCAAAACCTTTTACGATTTTACCAGTTATTGGAAAGTCTTTTTTTAGAGATTATTTTATTTTTGTTATTTCTATAACTACCTCTCGACGCATGGTACTTAACATCGTAAAATAGGCTTGATTGACACATTATTTATCAGACGATACTAAAGGAATTTGTATTTACGGACTCCGGTCCAAAAAAAAATAAATAAATAAAAAACGAAAACTAGCATGGAATGTAAATTGCACATAATTTTCTAGAATCAATACTTCCTTATAGCGCCAGACCGAAGCTAAAAAAAAGCAAGTAATCCCATGAATAGCCGTCTCATAAATAGTGTGCAAAGTATACAGTAAGTAATTTTATCCAAGCGCATAAAAAAGATACCTGTTGTGCGCTTAAATTTTCGTGAACATAAATATAAACCATACAACCTGTTTAAATAAACTATAATATCTACGACGTTGTCCGTTACTTGAAAATAGCTTCCCAAAAAGCGCAGACTTTTAAAAAATTTACAGTTGAAGGCGCTTGTGATACCTTTGTATTTTAAATTATACGAAAAAAACTTAGCGCCATTAATTCAAACGAAAATCCTAATTTAATTCTAATTTTCAATAAAAACAACGTAAAGCAATGTTGATCCAAAGCAGATCCAGGGAGTAGTAATAATTCTGGAAGTAGTAATAGACACCATTATATAATAGGTAAGTGTATTAAACGGTTTCTAATTTAAACGTCATAATAATGTGATTTATCATACTTTTGCACCTTTGATGGTATTAATTAGCCGTTGTCCGTTTCAAGATAAAATCAAGAGTCTGATATCATATCACATATACTATATGTTATAATTTTATATATTATATAGCGATGTACAGTAGAATTTGCTCCATTGTAAGTTGTATTTCGTCTCATAATTAACCACCAAATACCCAACATTAAATAACATTTAAATTAGTACTCTTTTATATATTTATTTATACATGCAATAGTATAACTATTATAGTCACTATAATGGATTTTTTGTTTAATAATACCACCGTAATGATGTTATTGTACCTAATGGAAAACAAGTCGAATTTATGTGGTTCGAATATGATGATTTCTCCAAGGTATGTATTTTATAATTTGGTGAGTTTAGTTCTAGAGTATTATTTTTATAAAACACTGTATGGAAAAACAGCTGGTCAAATACCCAACATGCAGTTAACCACCGAGATGGTATCAAAATAATTTTGAGTTTATAGGGTAGTAGAATTTCAACTAGGTCACGAGAGTGATACTGACATTTATGTCGCGGTATTTGAAAAATGCGATTTATTTTGCTCTCGACCGAAAACCAAACCTGGTTTCGGTATTAATTCGGATAAAACGGTATCGGTAAATCCCAAAAAAAAAAATGTCCGTAAAAAACCCGCCAAATATTGTTGTAAATTTACACCGAATCGATTTAGAACACACATTGAGAATTAAACTATTCAAGCTACAAAATTAAAATGTTATCAAAACACATACGCCACGCCATAAGTAACTAAAAAGTCAATAACAATAATAATATTGGTGTAAAATAATTTTAAAATTAGCACTGTACGAAGTCGGTCCGAGTTTCAATAAGTTATATCGATTTTTTTTTTTAGAGAAGAAGCTGACTTTTGACCTTTCAACCAACCGCATAATATGATTTCGAATCGGTTTATATAAACTAATCGGACTAGTTTAGTTAAGTAAAATATCCAACGAACAAATACTTTAAACAAAAAAGAAAGCCCAAAAACACATTGTTCAGCCAATTCTTGCTCTGAATCACGTTGAGCATGAAAAAACATGTTTTTATTTAGATATCCGAAAGTTTGTAAAACGGATGATATATGATTTTGTATCCGGTAGATAAGTTCTCGATTTCGAACTCTATCAGTTTTATTATATAAAAAAATATATATATTTATATATATATATATATGGATGCTCATCATTTTGTAATATCGACCGAATATGTCATACTTAGCCAACGCATGGTATTCTTTAATATTATATTAATATACAATACAACACCGCAGCAGTTATTAACCATGTAGAGAACGCTACATCACATCTCCATTTCCCTTTATAATAGGTAATAATGGTTTTCTCCGGGAGAAAACAAAATAGTTTGGACTTAATTTGTTTTGCATGTATGGGATCAATATAATTATCTAACGTTTAAAAGATGATAATTATAACTATATTTTAACAGTTGCGGGGAATAATTAGTGAAACGATTAACAAGGATGAAAAAAAAAGAGTATATTTTGCTAATATTCTTTTATGTACTAATTTTTTTAAACAAAAATCTTCGCATAACTAGCAAAACTTAGTTTTACTTATCATTTTTTAACCGCTATTTAATATTATGTTTGTGTCTTTATTGATTATCGACTTGAGACTTCGTAGTAATTAAAGTACACAAAATTTGACATTGATCTTATTTTTGATACAAAATTTACGTATTAATGTATCATGTATCAATTAATAAAGTTCAGTTTTAGAATTATTAAGTGTTGTATAATTATCAACCACTATTATGATACCTAATTCATTTTGTAAACAATTATCAAGTATTATTTATAAACTGTATGCCTAAGCGATCAATACTATATAATATATCAGTAAAAAAGACAAAAGCTTAATAAATATACACGGAAAAAATACATATATGGTCCAACTAAAATTATGGTTGATGTAGGGACACAATAAATTCCTAGTTTAAATAACTAAATAAATAGTGGCCTAACTAAACAGTGGCCTAACTAAACATTTAGTTGGCCGAACTAATTGTACAGTTGCTTTAACTGAAAATTTAGTAAGGCCAACAATTTATTTAGAAATTTATTGTGTTATATTAACCATAATTTTAGTTGGATCAAATATGTATTTTTTTCTGTGTAAGGTAACGAATTTAATTTTTTTTAACTGAATGTATCATTTGATAGCCGATGCTGACAAAATATGTATCAATACATATTTGATACGTGATACACGGTACAACTTTTTTTTAATAAATAACATTTTAACCGCTGATACAAGTCCACCTCTACACCAGCTGTACCAGCAGTATATCCCGGAAATTGTTTAGTTCGGCGTCGTCCGAAGATTTTATGTAACAATTTATTATTAGCTTTTGATTAATATCGCGATGCGTGCATAGGTAAAAAGGGTTAGGTCGATGTTGATATTAACCGCATTCGGACGAGCACCTGAACCCGGCGTTCGTGTGTGCATTCGGAAGGATTTCCGTTGGTCGTATCCTCTTAAGCTTCGGGCAAGGTCCGACAAGAGTCGCGCAAAGGGGACGCAAGGGGTGCGGTTGTCGTATGTTTCACACTGACACGTGTTATGCGCGGTCTACAAGATAATATTTCATACCGTGGCCGCGTGTAATAATAACAAAACAAAAGCGGTTTCCAGCGGCCTTGGCGGGCACACAGGGACCATAATAATACAGAGGGACTTATCGATTCGGAAGTACTGCCAAAACGGACATGCATTTCGCGTATCGCGGTTTTCGCGTGGTGTTCGAATGGCCATCCGGATGTAAGTCGGGAAAAAAAACACCTCTCCGCACACGGCTAGCCGACAAACGCGCCATTGGCTGAAGTTTCCATTTCCAATACGCCAACTTTTAAAATTATAGACGGCGGTAAAATAACGTTATTTCGTAAATTGCTTTGCCGACGATAAAGCGGCGCGCGAGTGTGTTTGAAAAACTTTTGGCCGGTCTACTCTTTGAAAATGGCGAAAAACGTGTGTTGCCCTTAATGTTTACTCCGCGTTTGTGTGTGTGTGTACTTACATATATATATATATATATACTACACAGGTATAATACATGAAAGTACACGGTTTCCATTTGGAACCATCCGACTGCTTCGGAGTCAATCGGCGGCAGTGCGCGGAATTCGATTGGCTGATGGGATTTGCGACGGCAAATATAATACTATTGTGTAAACCAACTGCACTATATTATTATTTGTTGTACTCGGCTTTTTTCTTTTTTTTTTTTTCTTTTACCAGACACGTGTTGGCCTCCCTATACCGTGCTTATTTACTTCAGTCGCAGAGTGTGCTGCGGTTGACAAACATATTCCGCAGCAGCTATACAGCGCCTCTTCATGGTTTATGGATGCACATTAAACAACTGCAGCTGCAAATTCGCGGAGACCGCAGCGGTTTGACCGAAGACAGTGGTAAATAGCTGTTGTCCGACAGTCTTAGCTGTACATTATGTAGGTACATAAACGCAAATAACCACCGTTGATTCGACAATTTTCGCTTGGAACTTACGAAAGCCCAAGCTTATATCGATTGGCAGACACTAATATCGGTAGTAGGCGGCTAATAATTGCATCAAAAAGCTTAATGATCGAATAGCTTACTCGGCACCGCCCCACCTCTTCCCGCAACCACTCGGGGGTCCTCGAGTACCTACCGGCAGCTAAGGTATTGTCATGCAATTACCCGATGTCGGTATAATTATTTGTCAGGCATATTAATTGAAGCATCCCGGCGACTCGTAGAAGTACATCAACGCAATCAAACTAATTAAGCGGCTTTGGATTAAATATTGTGTAATGTAATAAATTAAGTTCTTTATAAAATTATCTGAGACCTAACCTATAGTGGCACTCGGACAAAAATGTGATTGTCAACTTAAAAACCTGACTAGACAACTTGAAATGTAACTTAAATTAGTAATTTTACAACGAAAGTTAATAAATTAATAATAAGCTAGTCAATAAAATATATAATTATTAATTTGTATTTATGCAGATCTTAATAAATAAGTAAAAAAAAATATATAATTCTCCAAAATGCATTTCTAAGAAAATCTTTAATAACTCTATGTGACCCATAATAAATTCCATACAAGTATACAACTAACAAATATTTACTCTTTGTTCTCAAAAAGGTTTTTATTTTGTTTTTTTTAAACTAGTTTTTGGGCATAAATTATATTATTATTAAAATATAAAACATATTTAAATTATAAGTAAAACATTAGTTATATTTTCATAATACTTCAAAAACGATATTGATTTGAAAATATTAATAAATTTTTTTACAACACTTTGGAAAATAATTGTTTGCTGTATGGGATAAAATAACATAACTATGCGGCACTATACAATATAATGACACTGGAATATTAGATTAAATAGAAAAAAAGAATTATTTAAATTTCACAACTAGTTAAATAATACAAACGGAGTTCACCGCTATTTTTACATATGTTCATACTTACATTTTTATAAATACTGACAGTCTGCATGGAACCGCACAATTTGCCGTGCTGACTAAAAAATATCATAGTAATTTATGTATCCTTATTGTCATTTCCATATCCTATAGTTTTGGCTAATCGAACGTTAATTATAATTAACTGTTAATTTATTGTTGTAACAACTGTTTTTTCGTTTGTTAGTGCGCAATTTCTGGTGACTTTCTGGTGATTTATGCCTAAGGCTGTTTTCGACACATTAATCCATTTAGGTAGTTACCATAATCAGCTGAGATAAATCATCGAGTATAAACTAACAAAAAAACTCAGTTTTTCTATCAAATATTGGTTTCGATAATAATATAATATGTTGTAGATCATCTCAAATTGATTTCCCTATAAATGCTACTTTTCCATTTCAGTATTGTTTACCTCTGAATATTTTATTCTAACGAATAACCGTTCAAACTCGCTGATAAGAATAGGTTTACAAGTCGTATCTGCCGTCAAGAACGAGCCGTCAGTTTAGTTAATGGCAACACGGCACGTCAAAATATCGCCATGTAACCTTTTTTTATTATTATTTAACACATTACAATATTTGAGTGAACTCGTTTTATTAACATAAACTATATAGCGCAGCGTAGAAAAGTAACCGTTTTACAAAGTCTACTTTCAACTGACACGAAGTACAATTTTGTTTACTTTTCAGCTGCTCCATTGCATATATGAGTGTGTTATAAGCGTGTATTTGTAAGAAATAAAACTGACCGGAAGTAAGTATCTCGTCGATGTAGTAGACAAATATAAAATCAGCTAATTACAATAAATAGGCGTTCATGTTTTAAATTATTTGATGCATATGTATATATTTTTTTTTTTTGCCCATGACACTCAAAAGCTGCCAGTAGGTACAAAAAAAGCGTAGGTACGTCCGTTTCAAGTGAAATTGTTTGAGAAGTCCAAACACGTTTTTATGCGAAATCAACCGTGTATATTTTTATGCGTGAGTGAACTTACGCTTGTGTGCATGTTGTATGTGCACACGGTCAACAATGTTGACTGTAGCAGCTTTGATGCAACACATAAAAAAGCGTTTGTCGCATATTTTTCTAGTAATATTTATTTTTGTCTTGACAACAACATTTCAAAAAATAAAAACCAATATATAAAAACAGTGCAATCGAGTCGCAAATATTGACTTGCAAAAAACATTTCACAAAGAAATGAAATATTGTATAAAACTGAAAAAATAGCATTTTAATTATCGTTGTAGAGCGAAAAAATAAATACGAATAATTGTAATATATTAGTTAGTAACCTACTGACTTACTTTTAGTATTATAATATAACGGAATGAACTTTACTTTATTTGACTTACTAATCAATGCAAATGAAAAAATACCCGTAGCCCATATTATAAATTCAAAGTAAACATTTTACTAAGAAACAGTGAAGAAATAAAATTAAACTCTTCGAGGAATATAATGTAGCCTGGTGTAAACAAGTGATGAGTGAATAAAAATGGGTTTTATAAATCCAGATTAGTCCATCCGGTGTATTTGCCAGATTATCCGGTTTTTCGGATTATTCCTAACTGCACCTAACTACGTTGGCCCTGGGGGGGGGGGGGCAGCCTGGTGGGGCATTACTTCCCTAAATATAACTATAATTTGTATTTTTGTGCAATTCTTACTGACTGAATTAGTGTTAGTTTTTTACTTATAAAGTTGCACATTAAATTAATGACTTACAAATTGTACATAAATATTAAAATGAAAAACTATGAAGAGAAGTAGCTAGTATTATAGATAACGTTTTGTAAAATAATTTAAATCAAAATATTTTTTTTTCGCTACCATAACTAACAAAATATATTATACTAGATACTGTTTACGGGATTATAGTGTTTTCTTCATTATTTTAGTTTTTCGTGACAGATTATATTGTTGAATTTTTGTTCGTATTCCAATAAATAAACTACACTGAACTATTATATAGCTCTAAATAATAATAGGTAGTTATGCGATAGTATACTAATAAACGATTGACTTTGTTCCAATTGTTTTTCAAGACTTTTTTAGTAATAATAATATGAATCGACAAGTCAGAATTAAATAATGTTGCACAATATATAAGTGTGTTAAAAACATAACAATAATATCATAGTATACTAAAATATACAACAGACAACATTTAAAATGAATGGGGAAGAACGAAAATTCTGAGAATTGATAAAGAACTCAAACTTTTCAAATTTATTTAAACTATTAGAGTCCTACTATTATTTCGTTGTAAGAGTCATAAGTAATTTATTCACTTTCTTTAAAATTACATTTTTTAAATAGTCTATTGTTTCATAAATGTATATTAGCATTTTACTATGTTGACTAGTAACTTTTCTACGAAAAATAATGGATAACTGTAATTAGTGTTTATCTCATTTCTCGAGGAATCCTCCGTCCGACAGTAATGTAGATACCGTTGTTATCAAAACATGTTAGTGCAGAATCTTTATCTGATTCACATTACTCGCTTTATAACAACCAATTAACATATTTAGTAATTAGCTTAAAATAATTAAAGTGACTAGAAAACGAACACTACTAATTGCGTTTAGTTGACACACTGCGTTTCAGTGGACTATATTGTCGAGAATGGTAATACCTACACATGACAATTTCAGACGATCACTTGAGTGCATCTCTCAAGAACACGTTTATTTATAATGTGTTGAGTTTATCCTATTATCATTGGTCATACTTTCATTATGCGCCATATCGTAAACGATAATTATATTAGGTAGTTGACGACATAGATACAGATTTTTGAGAAAATTGTATATGTTGGAGCCCTAATTTACATCTACCTTAAGTCTAATTTTCAGTCCTTAAATCCTAAAAATACATCTGAAAAAGCGAATAAGTTTCCACTAATAGGTAAAAAGGTAAAAGGTTTTTGATATATGTTTTGGTTTGTCAACGTATATTATTGTTAATAATATTAGATCTAAAGAATATTCCATACAAATTTGGAACTAATTAGGTTATTTAACCGTTAATTTTTTTCCCAGTTTTGGTGATTTTTGGAAGGAATTGGTTTTTGTAATATTTGACTTACCCAAGTACAAATCAGATTTAGGATTGATAGACATACGCTACTCAAAAATAAATAAATGAGAAGAGAGGAAAAAAGTTATGTACCCATAGATACTATTCTAATGAAATACATTTGAAATGATAATAAATCTTGGAATCAAAGTGCATCTTGTACATAGCTTGTACTGTAATATATTACTATATAATATATTATAATGATAATTTATATACATAACGAAAGAATATTTTTGAAAAATAAAAGCATAAAATATATTATAAGATTTAATAGTATAAAAAAAGTTTTTGTTACTAGTTTGGAATTCTTTTATCTGCATTTTTTAAACTCCAATATATTATATTATTTTTTTAAGTACTGCAAAAGTTTTCTGGGGATTATTTTTTTAACTGAGACTTTTATTCAGAAATGTAAGTGAAAGAAGGTCAGGTTTTAAATGTGGCGTGTTCGGTGTCAATAATAAAAAAAAATAACCTAAGTACGGTTTGCTTTATCAGATCAAAATAATTATGAAAATAAACGAATAATGGACATAATAATGTATTATATTAATATTATTATTTCATAACTTATACTTTTATTTTATAGTGATAACAAATAAAATAAAAATAATGTATACTGTAATTTTGGTATTTTTACTATTTAAATAAATAATTTTATATGAAAAATGTGAAAATATGACGGGTAAGATTAAAAATTTAGAACTACTCGATAAATCTGCATCGATATTATTTAATAAACTATTGTAGTGCAATGCTCTGTGACGGGATTAAATTGTTGTTTGAATATATTTGAAACTATATTTGCACTTAATTCCTATATTATATAATGATAATTCACAGCTTCATACAGATCCATTAGTAATTAATTTGCAATACGCACATAAATCATGTAACGAAAGTGATTTATTGCATAAATTATAATGTTGTATATTATTATAAAAATATATTAATGATTTACAAAATAAAACTTCTTATAGAGAACATAATTATAAGTTGTGCATACAATTTCAACCTTTTTCGGATCCTGTCTAAGCAATTTAAGTGACCCCTAATTCGTGGTGAGAATTTTGCACAGGTTACGAAAAGACACTTTAATTTTATTGAAATGCATTATTTTTGGACTTAGGAGGTTAAGCATTTAATATTTTAAATAGTTGAAAACGGACAGCGAGGGTTTTTTTGTGTACTCTATTGATGTGCACCCTTATATTAGTATGGGTTAATGCCGGAACACCCTGCATTATTATTTTACAGAAACTGGTGACAAAATACATTTATAAGATCTTAGGTGGTAAGTATATAAACTATATAATTAAATCTTTATTTTTATTTCTCCCAGTAAAGTTTATACGGTTAGAGCAATTCCAATTGGGTCCCAAGGATTTCTATTTATTGAACAAAAGACCAGCATCCTTTGTGACCGAAAGCTTGCTATCCGACAAAATAATAATAGGATTCCCTAAATAATATTCTTAATCAAAAGGATACAGTAAGATATATATCCTATTAATCCCCAAGAAAACGCTAAATCCACCGCCACAATACAACACCACACTGTATTAATAATACAAAACTGGTCTGCAATATATATAATACACATAGTATTAAGTATATAGAATACAGTTTTACTTTCGACTCGTATATTATGATATAACAAAACAATTATATTATATTTTAAAGTATATAAATACATTCAAAAATACAATTTTGTTCTTCCGTCGTGATTTAAAAAAAAAAAATTGCATACCTACTTGTTGAATATCGTATTTAAAACAATTTATAGTATAATTTTATACTGGAATGCGTTCCATGATCAAACGATGCAGCTGTTAAAAGGAAATAACTTTTTCTAAAAACCGTATTGTGTGTTATGAATTTGACTTTTTCCAAGGTAGTCCTCCAATGGTATATTTTGTGTACGCGAGCAACAGTCGGTAGCACATTTTAATACCTTAAATAGCGGTCTATACCGCTAAATAATAATAATAATTATCGCATGAATTCTTTGTACTCGAGTATAATACATGGCCGTTTGCGTGTTCGCGTTATGGCTAATCGGGTCACGAACTACGCCGGCAACGACATGGAACACAATAATAATATACTACAATTATTGTTACTGTTATTTCCATAGGATATCATTTGGTTCAAGTAGTGTCGGTGACATGTTATTATAAAGGTATAATATTTTCTCGATACAACTTATTTTCACTGTGAAATATAATTATTATTGACAGAAATACCAGCTTTAGCCTTTAATTGTGTTATACGAATACATGTTGTACCTATATACACATGTTAAACACGAGTACATGTTGTATTAAAATGAACAATATTTTTTCCACGGGGCGAAAATATATTTTGAAATTGTAACACCTTATTATAATAATTGTTATAGTACGTGAAAATCCTATTTTTGCAGGAAATAAAATATTATAAAATTATCATCTCTACGTTGTTAAACAATTGTTATTATTTAAAATCTAAATTATATTTTCAACCAAAACGTTGTAACAATTACTATAAATTATTGTATTTTTTAATTACATTTTTTTTACTGTATGGGATGTAACTTACACAAACCATGATTTTGTCATGCTAAAAACACACCATTATCGTTATTAAGAGTTGTAAATTAAATTGCGAATAGCTAAATGTTACTAATAGTTGTTATTAAATAATAATGAAATCAGAGATGTGTATTGATAATTTTTTTACACCGATACAAGATATTTGACATGGTTTTAGTGTATTTTAAAATACAAGTGCACTAAAATTGCAATAATTGTAATTTGGCTAATAAAGTGTTTTTTTCTTCTTCTATTTTACAAGTAATCAGTAAGTGAATGTACTAATATCAATAAATATAACACATGTCAGTATTATGAGGTAACTAATTTAGTATAATAATTGTTTTATCAATAAATTGTTTATACATTATACTTTATTTGTTTGTATTAAACTATCATCGCTACTTTAAATCGTTGATGCGTGCCTCCTCTGACTATGATCAAAATCAAATGATGGCTAATATAATTATAAAATTGCAAGAGTAAAATTGTTTAGTTTAGGACATATCATTATAGTAATGGCATTTTACACTCTTGACATAATATATTGATTATTGCATGGGCTGTCCAAGTAGGATAAGGCGGCAGTGTTGTTATTGGAGCTGATGCCGGTTCAATTCTCGAATGCTGGTATTTGTTTTCTACATGAAAGCTACTGCCTACAGTGAAAGGAATATCTACCCTCCTTAACGCCGAATTCTAAAATTGTCCGGTCAGCAGCCAGCTGTATCTAATCCCAAATCAAAACCCTGTCTTAGTCCGTTTGGTAGGGAAACTACAAACGCGAAGGAACAGCCTTCGTGGCACGTTAGAAAATGCTTATTGCCGTAACAGTTCATATTTTGTACGTTTCATAACATTTCTATTGGCAAACAAATATCGAACAAGTTTCAAACGATTTTTGTTTTGTATTTTTTCAATAACCATATAATATATATTTATACCAAATAATTATCTCAGTGTACAATGAAATACCATGATGATTTTTAATAATAATTATACCTATAAAAAACTACTGAAGTTGTTACTAAAATTACTAAAACATAGGTAACGGTTTAGGTAGAATCAAAGTTTTTCGACTCGTTTTGGACAAATTACTAATAAACGTTTGTTACTTTTTATTTTCCAGATGGAGGATACCGCTTACCTCTATCTTTACTATAGGAAACCATTCGTGTACAGTTCTTTTTTGAACACTTGCCAGCTTTGTGTTCATTCCTTAACGGGGGATGTCAGACATTATTACGATGGCTGCGTGTAATTGCAATTCGGGGAAAATGGCGAAAATAGAGCACTGTACTTTAAAAACAATTGGAACTGTATAAAATAATTGAGAAGGTGTATTTTACTTTATTTTATCGAATTTAATTGCATTGTGCCATTTTTCAATACTAGTTTCAAGAAAATAACTATCGGTTTAGATAAAACTTATAGAGCTAAAACAAGTTTTATTTGTTTTCTGACTGGGCGGATGGACTTGTAAACGGTAATGGTTAGTTGTGTAGTTTATATAGGAGTTTTACATATAATACCTACATAAATATATTTAACATATAATATATAAATACATTTAATTCTGTTGTGTATTTTAAGTTATTAATAATATTTAAGTTGAATCGGTTCAATTAAAAGGAATAAAAGGCTCACTTGACGGTAGTATTACAATTCCATGTGTAGGCGTATTTTAATTGTTTGTCATATATCTTATCTGTAAAACGTAACACGTTGACACAAATGCGAGTTGTTAAACTATAATTTGTGTTTAAACTTCACTACTAGACAAACAAACGGGTATTTTGACGTGGAGCGTAATTGTCATCATCTGGTTGTACTAATAACAAGCAGTTGTAAAACTTATTCATAAGTATGCCAACTCCAAAAAGAATGTCACAAACAATTCTGTTGTTTCCGTAATTAGTTACAATTTATCTATTTAGAGTCGTAAAAGAAACAGAATATCATAATACCAATGTAGTATCCAAAACAATACCAAAACAGCAAATGTTTGTATAAATATGTTTCGGTATATTGACTCTGTAAAATTTAGTGAAAAAGAATAAATAAATAAGTTTATTTGTAAACTAATAAAATATACATAAATATTATAATATAATACTCCATAACTCGACTTTAAAGAATAAAAGTTGTTCGAATCGTTTTAGACAAATTGGTAAACGCTTGCTTTCAGACTGAGGGTACTTTACCTCTTTCTTGAGTAAAGTAAACTATTCGTATACAATTCTTTTTTTGAACACTTGCCAAATTTCTACTGTCTGGGAATAGAGAATTGAAATAGATACGTGATCGTTTAGACTACTATATTTAATTTAGTGAAATAGAATAAATAAACGTTTTTAACTGATAAAATATACACAACTACTACTTCATTGAGATATATTGAAATAATAAATTGGGATATCATGGTATGAAAGTACGTGATTTTAAATAAGTTAATAAAATTAATTGAATCAATTATTAAATATTAAAAATGTAATAAGATACAAAAGGTGGAATCAGTTATGTAACTACATCAAGAAAAACTATGCTTAGTAAATAGTTGATGAGTACTGCTATCAACATGTTGGAAGTGTCATCATTTTGGAAGTTATCTT
Source organism: Adelges cooleyi (assembly GCF_023614345.1). Taxonomy (NCBI): domain Eukaryota; kingdom Metazoa; phylum Arthropoda; class Insecta; order Hemiptera; family Adelgidae; genus Adelges; species Adelges cooleyi. The sequence goes on from NW_026095751.1 coordinate 6,086,459, forward strand.
TGAAACCGTATACCGTGTAGCCTTTACCGCAGTCAATAATCTACGACCATTTGTTAATCGTCTGCTGAGCTATTTGGAGCGTCGGATTAGCAAATTGTACGGCCAAGTCATAGTCGAACAGTATTCGTGGTGGCAGAGCGGCCTCTCTTTAATCCCATTTGAGTTATACGTATCCCACTTGCACTCGCACATAAATTAGCTATTTCTTCATCCGTTAGTCGCTCCCCCCGCCCCTCTTCTGCGCAATTAAATGAAACGCGGCGGGCAATTAATAACGTCTAAAACCAAATATCCTCGAATGTCACAGATTGAATTCGGTCGATTATTAATGAGACAGAGAATAAAAATAAAAATCACTCGATTTATACAGCTGGGTCTTAAAAATGTTGGGTATTTTCCCTTTCTCTCTATTTTTTCTTTCCTCTGTAGAAAAGAGGAAAGCTTTCACGCCATCATAATCCTCGGTTAAGCACTCAGTGAAACTACAGGGAGCAACTTAAAAGAATGACAAGATTTATGAGTGGGGGGGGGGAAGAAATCAGTATTTCATTATTAAACCATCTGGCATTTGTGGTTTTAATTTTTTAACAAAAATAAAACACTCTATTTTAAGGGCCGTTAACCGAATAAATGGGTAAAACACACAATCGTATTGTTAATTGAACAAAAAAAAAAAACTTTACTTAGCCATAATACAGTTGGTGAATAATATGACAACACCGAAATAAGCAATCGATGATCACTCTGATCTTAGCCGATAGGCCGAGAAGCGACCTTATCGATGATACTATTAAATAGTGACCTACCGAGAATCGATCAATGCATCAATAAACTTCATCGATCAATACTAACCCAACATTGTCCTACATTGAATTTCAAAAAGACAACTCGAAGTCTACTCTAGCTGTTATATCATAATAGGTACGATAAGAAAAGCGCAAAAAAATAAAAATAATATTACTTGAGCTACAGTAGAATGCGTTAAAACGAAATACACAGCCAACGTTTCAATGACCAACCGGCATTTATTCCCCGTGGCGTTGATCGTTAAAATAATCATCATTGCCGAGGATTATGAAGCGAAAAGAACCATTCTGAAACGTTGTATAGAATGAGCTTACACAAACGCGTGAAAGCGAATACAACTTCAGGGCGAGAGCCTATTTGCACAACAAAACATCAGGTGATAGCATAATATTTACAACAATATGATAAATTCCCCTATTTTCGTTACAGCCCAAATAGTTTTTGTAATCAGTTAGCACACAATTCATTTCACCCATTGTGAAATATTCAGCAGGGTTTTCTACGGTAATCAGTCCAATACCGAGAAAAATAATATTTAACGGATTGGTAAAATTTGAAAAATAAGAAAAGGTAACACGAAGTAGGTAAGATTTGTCATAGTATATTAAGAAATATTAAATATTTGTATTTGTTAAAATTGTGATTACAACCAGTTAACAATTTAACATAGTGGACTAACCATTAAAAAATACTTTAGTATTATACAGAAAAAATAAACAACGAGTAAACACTTAATGTATTTTAAATAAAACATTCTTTCAATATGTTATATTTTGTCTGCCTCTCTTATGTAATATCAAAGGGTCGAGGAGGTTTTCAGCGGTTAGGAAATTCAAGTTTTGCCTCTAAAACTCGTGACTAGACATTTGTTTTTCGGTGCTTAAGTTAAGTTTATTTTAGGAACATGACGCCATCCAGCATAGAAAGTTCTCGGTGGATATCAAGAGTATGAAATGTGATCCAATGCATAAAAAAAGTTTTAATTCGTTCTACCGCAGATGCTATATAAATATACTTAAAAAACCTCTTTATAATTTAATGTCTTATTAATTGTTAATTAAAAATTAACGCAATTATGCACTTTGCGCATAGTATTTATTTTGTATTTTATTATGTTTCCTTAAAGCAACAGAAAGTTTATATAGTTCTGTTTTTTAAGACGTGTTATTTCATTTCAACGACAACATTATTAAATATTGCAAAATAAATAACATATTGTGATAAATCTGAGATGTTTCCAATTTCATATTCACTTGACTCTTCTTTAACATCTTTCAAAGGGAAAGTTCAAGTGTCATCATATCCTCAGATAAGTTAGATTTTATAATATTTATCTTATTCTGTTACTATTATTTATTGACAACTAAAAAAGACATAAATTCGACAGCTACAATAGTTAAATATCGTAAAATATTATATTAGATGATACGCATAGCTTTAGTTGTTTATTTCGTTACTTAAAATAATGTCGATTAAGTGTAAAAATAACTTTTTAAATTTAATAATTTATTTATAAAGTTTTCTTAATCAAATAAAAATAAAAGCCGTCGGTTTTATCGTTAAAAAAATAATGATAATTTCAAAGTTTTATTCAGATGTTGAGACGCATAAAATGAAATTAATCTCAATAGAAGGTTGCCTAAGGCAAGAAGAAGTTGGGCGTGGGAGCAAACGCACTTGTGATAGAAGAAAAAGGTATATGTCCGGAAACTGTTAAGGTACCATTTATTTAACCATAGGAAAACAAAGTTATGACCGAATAAATTATACACGACCTTGAATTTATTAATTCAAACAAATTTTGTCGAATCATTTTTTTTTAAATTTAACCCCAAAATAATAATATTATTATTTGTTGACAGTTTAAAAAAATACATTCACTATTAAATGTATATTTGGGTCCAACCCACTCGTTATAGCGTAACAGGACAATATTCAGTTTTAAAAGCATTGACATAGACAAAATAAACATTTCCTATCATTTGACATTTTTAGAAATTTACCTCACACAGCGATTAATAAATGTAAGTAAAAAACTTATACTGGATTGCACAAAAAACATTATTGGTTTTATAACCGGGTTTGAGCTAATCAATAATGTCCATTGATGGTTTAAGATCTATGGAATCAATTAAGTTTTGTGCAACCCAACACACACATTTTTTCGTTAAGGTTTGTTTCCGAATATATCATGAATACTTATTTGTTTTTTTTTTGTGCTTTCAATAATAATTCAAGTATACTTCTCAAAATTTATAATATTTAGAAAATATTTGATTTCCTGCCAAAGTACGGATTTTCAATTGATTTCCAAAAAGTAAATAGTTAACACTTACACATAACTTTACCCAAATGTAATATGAACTCGTGCGGTATGTTACTTCACAAAAAGCCGGGAAATTATATTATGTGCCTAATTAAATAGTCACAGGACTCGCGTCATGTTTACTCCGAGACACAAGAGCACTCGTTCAAATGTGTTTCTATTATTTTTGCCTCTCGTTGTATAGAATCGTTATAAAAAACGGTTAGGCCACACACGCACGTCTTGCGCGTGTGGGAAATAACATTATTTTACCATCTTCGGTTGTTTTTATAGCTAAAGACGAGGCACATAAACTCATTGGCGGGGTATGCGTGGCCAAATATCACGCAGCGGGATTTGCATAAAACGACACCTTCTGATCTAACATGTACGCAGTATGATCTTATATCTATTTCTCAGTATGTCTTCGTCCTTTAAATGACTTCCAAAACAATATGGCTATTCTGTATTACAATACAGGTGAGTCGGTGAACGATAGTCGTGTCCGCCATAAGGAAAGAGCCGAAACCGTAGCTGACCACACGATAACGTGTAGTAATTTACAAAGACTGACATAATTCCTGGGGTCCATTGCCCTGTCATAAGGATAATATACCATGATCCTACCTGCCACTGAGGCTACTACCGAGAGGCCGGTTCTATAGCCGTGACCCTCGCCGTTGACCCGAACAACCGTCCATTTTATTATGATAATACATTTGTCAAAGTATGAAAAATTCAAAATACTATTTTCGCATGAGTACGGCAATAAATTATGTTTTTTTTTTTTTGCTGGTATAGGTATATTTTTTATGCTGCATTGCGTTATGCGAATTGAGTGCACGAATATATATGCTTTCAAACACACTAATAACGCACTCTTGATAGTATATGTAGTACAATATTGTTAGCATAATTTTTTGGTTTTAGGAACAAAAACCGCTCTAAACGTGTTTTATAATAAAAAAAATGTATATATATTATTGGTGCTATTGCCATTTGTCAGCAGACAACATGTTTAACAGGCCAGTAAAGGTGTCACTGTAATATTGAGGTTAAAGAGAGGAACCATGCAAAAATAAAAAAAGTGGATAACTTAACTAAAGTGCATAATTACTATGCTACAAAACGCCGGTAAATGTACAAAATAAATGTCTATAATTTGACTAAATTCAACTTTTTTTTGTCCCTTAACGCTTTTCTGCCCGTTAAAATTCCCTTTCCTCTTTTCATAAAATATCTGCAATCATCTATTCGATCTCGCCTATTGTTTGCTGTTGGCGCAACTTACAGGTAACAACTTAGTCCATCTCAAGCCTCATTTTAGCTCTTTTCGCTAGTTTAGATTTCAAATACCATACTGCATCGACGGCCTTACTAAAAACAGTGTTGTTTTTCAATCAAATAAGAAATACTACAAGAACACAATATTGTTATTCAACGACAAAAACTTAATATATATATATTCGGTATTTATTCGGTCGTAGAACATTTTAATATAGTGAAGTCAACACACGGAAGTCGACGAGATTATATATAAATAATAATGTTGTTTGTAATGCGCATACATATAAAAACCAGATAGTGTTATTATATTATGTCGAGTAGTTCGCTTTACATTTTGTGTGAATTTGATGTAATATTTTTTTTGCCGCGTGGAAAAATTACCATGATGCATTCGAATAATATCATACAACTTTTTACCAAGTATGCATAGCAATCGTCTTGAGATTAGAATGCCGCGTTTAATAAAACGGCCAACGAAGTAACGACATCACGTACCATAATGCGTTCGTCGTTATATGCACCAGAGAATACGGGACCAACAATGTTTTCCCCGTTGGTTTTTAAACAGCGCGTGATAGTTATACGAAATGAATATATACTTTGGACGAAGAACAGTTTTATTAAAAACAAAGTAAAATAAATCAATTCCTTTACCGACGTTTCGGTGATCACAGTAAGGATTTGGCGACTATAAATTTAAAACCATCATAAATAGTTCAACTTTTGATAATTGCATGGGCTGGGCGATTTATATTTTAAAATCGAAACGGTTATATAAAACATTCAACTCAAATAGGGGCCTACGAGTAATTAAACACGAATTTCTAAATAAACCAAATAGCAGTTATTTTTTAAAATTTTTAAAAATGTTGTATTTTTTTATATTTTAGTATTACTTACCATACGTCTAATCTTTAACATATAGTTTTACAAATAGTATATGTATGCAATGTTACTTGATTATTTTTTTTTCATTATGACTTAAATTACATAAAAAAGATAAAAAACTAAACTTGCCGCCATTTAACATTTCATGGACGATATCATATTATATTCACAAAGAATCAATAGAGGTTACCAATCAAATATAACAAATCGCCTTCCTGGTAGTCTTACAAAATACGTCCACTCAGACAAGTAAACAAATATTTATCAGCATTCAGCTAAAATTAAAAGAAGTAAAAGTATGTTCTCGATATACTAATTATATTACATTACATTTTAATTTATAAATAGTTTTATAGCGTAATCAGTATAAGAATATATTATATTAGATTATAAAAAGTAGGATATTTATCATCTGACCAATATTTATACTGTAATGATAATCAAACTTGATTGATAACTAAGCGTTACAAAAAATATTTTCAAATTTCGATAAAAATTGAATATGTCCGTCTGTCTTCCATTTTCCTTTTCAATAAGCACGATCACTGGGAAAGCTGTAGCAGAAATATAAAATATATTTTGCTCGACGCTTATTTTCGAATAATTAAAAACTGCATTCGACTATTTAATATATGAAGAGCTAGCCGGGTCGTATATTAAAATAGATGGATTATGAGAAACATTGATGGATAGATTTGTATACAATATGCAAACCTCATCTCCTCAAACATTTCACAGTTATAAAACGCCGTATATCAAGATAATACTAATAGTACTGTCATAAAAAAATATCCCTCTCGTATCTACGCAATGAAGCCAAAATGCGATTAATCTGAACGAATACTTATGTCGCCGTCGATAAAAATGATAAAACAATTTTTTTTTCACTGTCGTCAATAATAATTTAAATTATTCGCATTAAGATGTATCACGGGGCACTGAGCAAGTAAAATGAAGTGTCGGAGAGTCGATTTTTATACATAAAAATAAACATTATCGGTTTCAACTTTTGAAAAAAAATATCAACGTCAAAAGTTGCACATTTAATAAAAATACAGCCATTTTTCAGAGCTAAACACAATATATGCAATTTATCATTGTCCGCAGGCATTTATTCAAATGACACTAGATATAGTAAAGAATAGAAACTGGAAACTGAACTTCTTTTATTTCAGTTTTATCAACAACAAAAAAACCGGCAGCAATCAACAATACCATGTTTTTCTCTCATAATAAATGTTTAAAATTTGTTTTAAATAATAATAACGTGTATGTCATGAGTTGAGTAACTACCCATCAACCATATCATGTACATGATAATAAATTACTGTTCAGTTTTTTAATAATAAAATAATCATTTTAAAAACAAAAAAATTGTTTTAATTAAATTATATATTTTGCTATTTTGTTATAACTATAATCAATGAGTTGCACAAACCATTTCACGTTTTAAAAAAATTATAGATTTAGAATTAATTGTATACTCTAAACTATCACTGTGAATAAAATTGTCTTTAATAGTATTGAAGTAACTAATTTGTTTTTGCTAATAACTAGATTTAGTTTTTATAATAACATTCAACATTAATAAACTAATAAATTGACTTAATACCATGAACATATTATTTCTTAAAAATTGTTTTCATATGAAATGTTTTATAATTGTCGTTATTAAAACAATCTAACTAAATGCAGTTACTTTTATGTTGAAGTAGTTACATTTGTAATATTGTTGATGCTCGTAGTATTTAAACAGATTGATTATAGAATAATACATTATATATTATAGCGGTTATAATATATAATATTAAAGGCATAAGTGTTGTTTGTACTCACGTGTATGATGTAGTTGTAAAAAAAATCTGAAACAATCTGAAAAAAAAAATATCCACGTTAATTATAAAATAACTTTAATGGTCTATAAAATGTAAAACATATTTGGTATAATAAAAATATCGCCGTAGTGTGATTCATGTTTAAAACAAAAAATGTGTTCCCACAATTACATGACGTATAAAAAAATTGTATGTCGCGGTATAACACCAAAGGTAGCTCATACTATAACTTATTTTCATTTTTAGTCGAGGTTTTATTAAATAATAAATATGTTGGCGGCACAAACGACTGCGAATTCTAAGTATTAAAGCATTAAAACGAATTTAAAGTTTATTTTACTTACTGCTGGCACACCAGCCTTGCCCATGAAAGACTATATCGAAGGGATAAGGATTAAAAAAAGTTAGAAAATAAATGTGCACAGCGTTAACGTTAAATTAAAGAACTTGGTCAGACGTGAATTGAATAGTCGGTTGACTACTTTGAACACCGCAGTTTTCGACGTTACAATTTACATGGAGTACAGTTTCTGCAAAATTTTGGTGATACTCAGAACGATGTTGGTATAGTGTGTGTAATAATTACTACATTTTTAAGCAAAGCTTTACTTTGCGTTGCATTTAATTGTATACGATCATTAAACATTTCTGCCGTTCAGTTTATTAAGAGTGACATATGTGCTTGTAACTTTGATATTTTTTAATATAGGTAGAAATTGATGTCGTATGAATGTAATCATAAATTATATCAAATATTCATTATACACCGGAGGTACGTATACACACTAAGTTAAGAAATGGTATCTACATTATAATAATGTTTAACTTTAAATGGTTAGCCAGAGTCGTTCTGAAATGCTGATGCTATCATATTTAAAAGTAAATAGTTAATATGATATTTTTGGAGGTAGGGTTAAAAGTAATTTGAAATTGTTTTAAAGAAAGAAATGTGGATTGATAGAATATTACAATTTAGTATTGTAAATTTTTTATAAAAACAATTGAATTTCAAAGTGTTGCAGAGTTAAAACTTAAATTGTAAAGTTAGTTAAGTTTTTTGGGACTTATTATTAATTCTTAAAATATTAGTTAAATTTAAAAAATGCGCAAAATGAGAAAAAATTAATGTAAAAATCACTTATATAACTTTGTACTTATACGATCAACGATGAATATTTATTAACGAAAACATATTAGCATGGAACATGCTTTAGTCTTGACTGACCCCCCAGCCTTTCGGGAAACAACACTAAATTGCGATATTAATAAGTAGCGCGCCTACTTGAAACGTATAATAACATATAAGATGCCATCGAAATAATAACGAGCCGGCGTGGTCATGCAAACGTTTATCCCGAGCATATAATTAAGACTATACTATCATCATAATTCCCAAGGAGATTATAGATCAGAAATAATCACTATCCTGGAGTCAGCAGGCTAAAGCATGTTTCATATTGTTTGATAATTTTAGCCGTTAGACTTTAAGTAGACTGTAACTTTCTTAAGTTTTTTATTCTATTCATTATAAAACTAAATTTATTTATCGTTATTTTTTATTATCCAATAAAATTTGCTCGACGCCGTTTGAATTCAAAGTAAGTATGTACGTATGTTGTCATAATATATGATTTTGCATATCATAGTTGAATCGCCTATATCCGCCGATGCGGAATTGGCGTTTTGGAGCCGCGGATAAGGTAACACGCAGCCGTAAAATAAGCGTCAAAGAGAATAAAATATTATATTATATCATGATATTATAGATCGCGGAATATACTTTAAGACACCGAGGTACTTATCCGTTGAATTAGGGCATAAAAAAAAATATTTTATATATATATATATATATATATATATCACATGATTAATTATTTCTTTGGCTGGCACGTGTATAGTTGCGGTAAGGAGATTCTGCAGGCGGCAGCGGCAGAAGCGGCGCATTATAATTTATAAACGAGAGCGCATCAGTGAGCGTGCAAACGAAAAACACCCAGCTTTCTGATTTACATCCCCGGACAACCACTCATAAATCCACAAGGCCGCCTAGCATAACGGTGCTTTACCCAATTTACCGAAATTCCACCTCTCCCGTCAGAAGACTTACCATGTATATGTGTATGCGTTTGTTTGTCTATCTCCCCGGTCCTTTCGGCTCTACGACCGCGTTATTTATAGCGTCAGCATTATTTTTATACCAGTTATATTTTGTTGCTCGAAAAACCAGTGGAATAAATGCACACCGCTTGGAGACCGCGTGCAAGCTTTATATTTCTGGCCGAATTACAAAAACCACGCGAAATGTCCCCCCAATACTTATATATATATATACTAATGTTTGGCCGAATATTATTATTATTATTATAAATTCGAACGCCGAACCCAACGGAATCCTAGTTTCGAGCTTTGCCAAGTGAGTATAATTTAATCAACGCTCTCTTTATGGTTTTATTATTGCTTGATATACACACAACGCGCGTTCGCAGAAATATGTAACACAATATTATAAATTAAACCAAAACCCACATTCGAATAAACTTGATAGTTAAAACTACATTTAATATAATAATAGTGTCCACACGAGGTCCTCGAATAAACGCTATATATATATATATTGTTTTTTTTTGTAAATTCTTATTTTGTTTATTTAACTATAACCAACATTATTGTTGCGAAGTTTAACACCTTAACGTTTATGTCAATTCAATTAATGTATTGTACTAGCATATTATTATTATGATATGTACCGCGATGACTAAAAATTATATTTCAGTCCTATCAGATTCCTAATATGATTTTCTGGTTTGAACTATATTTCCAGCGCTAGAAAATGTAATTTAGAATCGTTTATAGACGTTTAATATCCCTGGCGACACAGATTTATTTTTTGTAATTTTCGTTCAGTTTGTCGGGTTAAACATTTTGATGAACGGGAACACATTTAGCGCCAACACCAAATATCCTGGGATTACATATTATATTTTAAAAACGGAAAACCAACTTTGGCTGATATTAAATAAGATTTTCGGAGAAAAATCTCGTTTATACGTTTCCGCAATCGCAACGAATAAATAATACTGTACACTTGAAGTTACAAATGCGCAGGGAAATCAAAATACATAGCACCCTGTGAGCTGTATATTTATTGCAGGTGGCGTAGTTGTGGATTATTTTGGTAAGTAATTATGAATAGCAATTAATAAGTACCAGATATTATTTTTGTTATTCTATATTTGAAAAAAAAAATATTGAAATCATTTAGACTGAAGTAAAAATAGTATATACGCAGAGATTTCCATAGATTACTTACGTTGTTGTAAGTTTAAATTGTATGTAATTCAAAGAAATACTGAATACCACTAAAAAAGAAAAGGAAAACGTCCAATTGTCAGGTACTTTAGATACCTTACTCCTGCCACTTCAGTACCACCTGGTAAGAGGGATGGAAAAGGAGGTTTTATATTTTCTTGTTAACAGGATCGAGTTTTGCTAATTATCGCCTTTCAAGGCGTTGGGCCACATTAAAACAATAATTGTGTTCAACGACAGGACGATTTGGCGATGGTATTTGCACGAAGAAAAGGCAAACTTTATAATTATGTTTTAGACCATTGTAAGACAATAGTTTTTTTTTCAAACAAAAAGTTTTCCGGGCATTTTGTTGCTTTGTGTTATCTAGAATTTCGAATTACACTTTCGAAAATTAATTAAAAATAATTAAAAAATGATTCAACAAAATATGTCTTAAGATTTAGCAACAGTTATTTTATGCATTTTTGATACTATAATAAACGTATACTTTTCGCGATTAATCTAAATAATAAATACATAGGAATATTATTTACATTTTATTTAAATAGTAAAACGAAAAAAAACCTATAACACATTTATATTGTCAAGGTCTTAACAAAAAAAAAAAATAGATATTTAATGTAAGTATGTTTTATAGTGATGCGAAAAATGTCAAATATGAAATAAAATATTGCATTTTACTTCGTTATTTATATTATTACATAAAGTTCTTCAAAGAATATAAATTAATTCCCTTTTTTTATTATGTTAGGCATTCAGGTAATTACAATTATGTAGTTTTTCTTTTTGAACACATTTGTATTGGTTATTAACTAGTCAACATTTTCAGCAAATTATTCTTATTTTAATAAGTTTTTTTAAAAACATAAACTGCTACTTTTATGTTTTTTAGTTAAAATTAAAATAAAAACAAATATTATTTAGTGTATAATCTGGTCATCTGCACTATTATTGCAGCAATCATGTAATGATATCATCAGTGTCAAATGTACTACTAATAGTATTTACAAAGCATTGAACGACCTAAATTCGCTAAACTACCTTTCTAATATGGTGAGTTCTGCAATTTTTATATAATATATATTCATTAAAAATAACACCTAATTTAATTTTAAATTATTATTTATTAAAAAATTGTCATAACTCGAAGGCAGTGAAGTATTAAATTTGAATTTATTATATAGTCAGAATAAAATCGTAAAATGTTTTAATACTTAAATCTTTTTTTTTTTGCATTCTGAAATTATATTTTATTGTGTGTTTGGTATAAGTACCATAATATTATTGCGAGTACGAAGATATTAAATAAAGTTTACAGACATGGTGTGTTGTCCGGTGTTTATGGCACATAGCTTGGTTAATAAAGACGGTAGAAATAAAATTACTGGTTTGATTAAGGAGATTAAGGAGAACTAATTAAATTCCTCCAAAATTACTAGCAGAAAAAAGTTCGTTTATCTGATATATATAAAAAATTATAAATGTTGAGTAGTTCAACACTATACCGATCATTTTAATGTGTTTCATGTATTTTGTTTAACTCTTCAAATTATTATGTTTTTTTTTTTTTAATTTCTATTTTGTGACTTTTATTGTAGTCTATAAACAACAATAAACAGAATTGAACAGCATTATGATTAGGATATTAAAGCTAGTGAATTTAGTCACGTAAGTAATAGCTTAACGTTTTCGATGTACTAGATTTCTCTAGATAGTATAATACTGTATTTTAAAATAAAAAGTTGTCAATTAATTACATTTATAGGGACTACTCAATAAACGAAATTTTATGTTCAAAATATAATTACTTGAAGTTTGAATTTTAAAATTTGTTTCCGTAATTAACTTTTACGAGCAGCTATGCATTAGGCATTTCAGTTCGAAAATTCTGTTAACTTGGCAATTTATTTCAGGCCTTTGATGCAATAACGGACTTATACCAAAATATATTTGTAACATTATTGATTAACATTAATACTAATTATTCACTAAAATCAACATTTGTGGCTTAGACTGTTAAAGCACTGTAGGCCTCATTTTTTAAGATCAATTTATAAGTCATGAGACATTAGTGTACTTTAATGTGCATAAAGTACATTGCACAAACAGAAACATCAAACGAAGCTTTTACTGAACTCGAACTCGAAAAATATGCATTTTTATACAATATTAACTTTATCTCTTAACAAATATTAAAGTATGTATGCTCTATTATAATATGTAGAGTACTTATTAAATCACCATAAAAATAAAATAGATACTTGTTATTCATAATGGCTATACTCAAAGGCGTAAAAGGTTTTTTTTTTAAATACGATTGCATGACGTATCTAAAGATCTTAAAGAGTCCATACTTATATGGTTAAAATATATATGAGCTTATTTGAAATCTTAAATATCGATCTTCGGCCTATTCTTGAGATTTGTTTTTTGTTTATACGCGTTAAGAAAACTTTAGTGGTCAACATTGTTCTATAACGAAGCGTTGAAAAGTTTGATTTAACGACAACGACATAAAACTTTAGGTTTTTACTGATTTCCCAACAGAATTACATTAGTACAATGTATATTGTAGCAGTTTTTGTTGGTGTGCTAAACACTGATAAATAAGAGCTTTCAAAATTTACAATTTGCTATATTTTCACATAGCACTGCTCGACCGTTTTATGGAGTGGGACGTTAATGTATTTGCATACCTGTTACGGCTTGGAAACTTTTGGATCCGTGATGGGTTCGGTATGTTTAAAATTATACCCTTAAGTTTTATCTTCATCAAACGCCTTCACTGTTTTTTGTGCTGCTTGTACATACACCTTTGTCACAGGTTCATTAAAACAAAACGTTATGTCGTGTAGGTATAAGAACAACCCCGAAATAATCAAAAACATATTAATCAATTAACACATTTTTAAAAGGTTAATGTAATAAAATTCAAACAGTTAAAATATTCCAACTTAAATAATTGTTTCTTTTTCAAAAAAGTGATGATAAAATATATTTTAATTAAATATTTTCTACAACCGACTGTGGTATGCTTAATGTATGCTTGTTGGTATAATGTCTCAAAGTAATGACATTCTTAATCAAACAATGTTTACAGACAGCATCTAACTCAATGAACAATTAACAAACAATATCAGTAGTATAAATTACTTGGCTGCTTGTTTTAATTGAGGAGACTACAACAATGACGATTAATTAATATATTTAAATAAAGGAGTAAAATGTCTAAAATAGAGACATTTGCAGGTTACTCGTTGATCACAATGCAATGCCTTAACATATTTAAACAATCACAGCGGATTTTTTTAAAAAAAAAACATCTATTTTTTTTGTTGTAAATATATACATAAAATAAAATATTCATTTAAAATGTTAAACGTAAGACAGTTAGTCGGTTTCACCAACATTTGTTAAGAATTTAACTTATTGTTAATTATATTTAACAACTAGTTAGTGAAAATTGGGTTTCATCGAGATTTGTTAGCCTTAACACATTGTTAAAACAATTGTTAAATTAATCACCCGAAATCGGCTTGTTAAAAAGTTAATCGGCATGTTAATATGTATTTTAGTACTTTTATATAGTATTTATATTATTATAGTTCAGAAATTGTTTTATAATTTTTGTTGACTGATTATACTAGTAATATGAAATAATACATTACACATTTAATGAGGAACTTCTTTATTTTGAGTATTTAAAGAACAATTGAAAAGTAACTTCGATAACCCTTCATAAGGTAAGCAGAAGATATTTTTTGTAGGTAAATTAGGTAAAAAGGAATGGAACAGACTTATATTATAAGGTCATATATCATATTTTTTTTTATTTTGGTAATTTATATAATATTATTATGTCTTGCCTGTCCTTAGTATAACGATGAAAATAATTCTTATCACTGCCTACTTTTGTTATAGGCCTTTAAAAAAGAAAAAAATTATTTTAATGACCTTGATGACAAACTATTTTTAGAAAAGAATAGACTATCTAAACAATGTGTTAAAATATTTATAAAGTATAAACCGAAACGTAAAAAGAAAGTAAACAAAAATGCCAAATAATAACAAACTGACAAATTAAATAATTCAATCACTTATCAGTTATCACATACCTAATAACCAATGAGAACGTTGGAGTCAAGGTAACCGCTTTGGTAACCCAACTAACTTTTTGTTAACTTAACAAATAGAATTTAACAATAATAAAGTCATGGTGAAACTTATTTCATTTAACCAGATGTTAAATTTAAATGAATTGTTAAGTAAAATTGTGTTAAGAGTGTATTTAACAATAGTTGGTGAAACTAGTCAAGTACCTTTTTATGAAAATTATGCTGCCAAAATAATTTGTTTAGTTATAAATATTTAAAATCAAAGTACTTATAATAATATATTGACTTGTCGTAAGTATTGTTTTTATAAGTATTTTGCTCATTATTAATTTAGTATTATTTATTATTATTTATAAAGAGAAATTTATTACTATGGATATTAGTAAAATATATGAGTGTAATGTAATGTAATATTATTAAATTATCGAAAACGATTATACCGACAAACATATTGGTCGTCGCATTGTCTACGGACAAAAAGCGTAAAAACTCGCTGCATTACTTATTTCACTTTTGAAATATTTCATATTAACGTAAAAAAATGTATCGTTGGTCATACAATATATTACATATAATTTTAGTATTTGATGTTTTGCTTTTTTTTTTTTAAAAAAAAAAGGGGGTTTTACGAATTGTGTGTATAAAATATAGTTATGCGATTGTGTAACGACGCGACGGTTTTTTCGTTCTGAAAAGATATTTCTGAAGCCTTTGTAACCACAACAACAATGGCCTACAATAATTCAGAATTTTTCTCTTTTTTATTTTTTATATTTCCATTGGAACAAAAGCTCGAAAATCCGGAAATAGTTTAATTTTTATGAGTGAATCGTGGTTATATTTTTACAAAAATAAAAAAAACACTGTTGTAGTATAAATATTTTAAAATTCTAGGTAAAATTGATTTATAAGTAATAGTTTAAGCTATTATATTCTTATAATATTGCGTGTAATACAAAATATATTATAACATAACAGAATGTCTATAATAAATTTATATTTAAGATAATCTCGGTACAAAAGTTGCGAGACCAAAATGAAATGCGTTCAACATTAGTTAGCCTTAAAGTAGAGTAATAAGTCACCGTGGTTAATGCAAAACTGAGTGCATAAAATCATATTTTATACTTTCCCAAATATTAACGATGGAAAAACTTTCTAAACGCGCCACATTGAATAAAAAATGATTTTTTTCTGTTTACAATGATATTGTAATTAAAAGAGCGAATCGTTTGTTATATTTCCGAATAGCAATAATTTTTAATTTTGCGAAAAACACTTAATTCGGAATACTACATAATCGGAAGACGGTTTTTTTTATTATCAGAACACAACGGCAAACTTTTCAAACTGATAATACTGGGGAAAAAATTACATTTGCCAAATCCTATTACACTTTTGAGTCATAATTAGTTTTGGTTTCGAATAATAATAATAATAATAATAATAATGAGATGATACTTTTAGGAAAACGCTGAAAGCGATTAATAATATCATTTGTTATCCGAAACTTTAAGGAAAGCAGAAAAAATCACCAATGTATAATATTATTTTAACTGTTGTAGTTGGATTGTTGAACGCCAAGGATAGTGTGCCTGCTCACTTTATCTATTTTTCAGGGAGCTTAAAACCGCGTTTGTGTGTCATTTTGCCACTTTCCATTAAGTCAAAGTAATTTGTATTATATATATATATATATATATATATATATACATGTGTGTGTGCGTGTTGGTCACGAAATATCGTGGGCTGTTGGTGTGTTAACGCGAATCGTTTTGTCGGACGGCCCCGTATCTAATCCAAACAAAGGAGACAGAGCCGACACAGGGATGCACGCAGCCAGAAGCCCTTGGGTCTGGCGATACTGGCCGTGTCCGTTTCGAAGGGAAATGATTTATGACCGTGGCGCGTCATCGCTATTACAGCACCGTGTGAGAGGAGATGAACCACCAAATGTATATTTTGAACCGACTCGCTGTATGATATCATATACACGGTGCAATAATATTATTATATAGTTCACTGTGGCCGCACTGTGCGCGTGATCCGACCAAAGAGTTATGTGGCAGAAAGTCTGGGCATCTCGTAAAACACATTATAAGGAATCGCACACTGGCTAAATACCCGTTTGAAAAATCAGACGCTCCGGAATGGGATTGATAAAGCGGTGTAAGACGCGGTGAAAAAAATGCCAGCAGCCTGAGCGACGGTGGAGTAGTACACGAGTGTAATATAATATATTTCCAGAACTCGTTTAGTCGGATGCTTTTGCCGCAGACCGACGGGCTTTCTTAAGAGATTTCCTTTAGACGCGGCGGCCGTTTCTTTTAACAACGCACCGAGCCAAACGGCAAAGTATAATAATTATCAAACCCGACGACTGTACGGGTTTTTTCATTGAATAAAGACTCCGGCTATGTATTTTTATAATTACATAACAGTCCACGACGAGAAATAGGTATATATAGGGCAACGCGAGAAAAACCGTACTTAAAAAAAAACAAAAAAGAAACCATCCACTAAGACAATATCAAAGCGTGTATATAGGCTGACCGTCGCCATTATCGTTGGGTTCGTTTGCGGTAACTCGAAAAACCGTTATTTTAACCGTGTGTATCGCCATAGAACGGTTGTGCACCGTTTGGAGAAAAACAATAGGCTTTAGGGTCCATCGGCGATTTTCCCGACAACATGGATTCTTGTGTTTAGTATGTGCATTGTTTGCCTGTGGGCTTAGTCCGGGTATATATCGTCCCCGCATATGTACACACATATATTTATATTACACATACACCTTAGGTACAATAATATGCACAAACTCACTAATACTTATTACAACATATACACGGTGATATTAATTTTACTTACACGCACAATATCCGAGGAATATAAACAACCTTGATATTATAATGATATTATGTGTGTGTGTGTGTGTGCAAATAAATATAAACTTACAATAACAAAGTCTAGTGGTAGTTTGCGAATTGCTTATACTCTCTCTCGCTCTATATATTATATACATATATATACACGAGTACTTGTAAATACTATAATATAACAATAGCGTACGACGTCAGAATATGCAAACGGTAAAGGTTCTAAAAGTATTTTTCTACCTATAACAATCGTTTAGCCGTCGTTGCATGCTAACATTAGGTACTAGTGCGGAATAAGGAAAAACATTTTTAAATTTTCGATAG
Organism: Adelges cooleyi; assembly: GCF_023614345.1. Lineage (NCBI taxonomy): Eukaryota > Metazoa > Arthropoda > Insecta > Hemiptera > Adelgidae > Adelges > Adelges cooleyi. Next base: position 6,104,208 of record NW_026095751.1, read on the forward strand.
TACTGGATATAGTAAAATTAAATTTAAAAGTTGGCCGAGATTAAGTTAATTTTAATTGAAACTGAAGAAAAAAAAAATTATTATGTTTTTTACCATACCAATAAAAAGCATTCATTTATACATTTAGCTTTTTAAAGATTGACGTGAAATTATTAATATGAGCATCTACATTTCTTATTGTAAATACAGGAGGACGAGTCTCTTTTATTCTCTCTCTCTCTCTCTCTCTTCATATTTTCATATTTACTCGACCCCTATATGATTTATCTATAGCATCATCTCAATATTATCCTTCATCTTCAGTTTCACTTCAGTTAATAAGTTTTGTCTAATCTACGAGTATTTAAAACCTATGCGACCACTACCACTTATAACTTTTGGGCATTTTCCGTGCATTAAATTAAAAAAATAAAGTGTAACTGATTAAAACAATAATAATAGCTATTACAACCCTAATATTTTCTAGCCGCCGAAAAGCCTAATTAGGTAATTGTTGTATTAAACTTAATGACTTGACCGTCTGTATTTATTAGCTTAGTTAATAATTGCTAAAGCTAAAAATATTTTAAATTATATTCGTCAACTAAATCGTAATCTCATGTCTAAAGCTATAAAACGCAAGTTGCAAGTTTAATGAACTATGTAGCAATTTTTTTTCTCTTGTAATCGTTTTAAAAACTTTTTTTTCGCTATATAAAATTACAAAATATATAAATAGCCAACTTTTAAGTGAAGTATATATTTTCGGGACGTGATTCGGAATAATATCAACGCACTAGCGACGATAGCCGTGGGTTCACCAATGTCATGGAGATCCCTTATAATCGGTATGAAAGAAAAATACTATTTTGTCAACGTCAAATATGACATTATCAATTTTTATCATACACGGTTGCGTTCTAACATAAAGTAATAAACGGTTTTCAGGGATAGGATTTAGAAACCAACGCTAAATCATTTTATGAAATTCGGTGAGTATATCAAGAGTACTTACCAATATATTATGTAGCTCCGGTGGTGTTATTAAATCTGTCGACTGTAAACATTATTTACATCTTAAAAAAATACCCCAAATCGTCTTGAATTTAGTTTCAAAAGCTAGTAAAATGAATTAAAGAAGTTACACTGGCTGGAATATTTTTATTATTTATTTATAAGGCTGGAAAGGTCTAGCTTCTGAGTTTGGGGTTCTAATTTATTAATGATTGTGTTGTACATGATTATTTTAGTTAAGTTGTTTTACGGTAGAGACGGGATGTTTCTACCCTTAGGGATTGTATACAAGTAAGCGTTCAGTGTTGCCTAACCCTATCTCTATGTTGAATATTTTGTCCTCCATATTATAATATTAAATGGGTCTATGTTTGGCTGTCGTAGAGTTTGTACGATAATGGTAAAAATAATTACAATTATAATAATTATTTTCGAAAATTGGGTTATGTTTTAGTGTTGTGAATGGGAAGTCTTCTCCTTCAGAAGATATACCAAAGCTAGAGAGTTCAGAGGGTTTTGATCCATCTGTATAGATTTTATAGTCGATGTATACTGTTTGTATGCTTTCTGAGAATTTATAATTAGTTTATCGTTGGGTTCTATTTCTTTGATGAACCGGATCATAGATGTGTCAACTTTAGGTACGTAATTCAAGGGAGGATGTGTATAATATGTTTCGAATGGTAATAGTTTTTGTATGGTATTGTTAGTGTTCATAAATCATGTTTTTATGCATTGTAGGAGTGGAGTGTTTTTTCCTATTATTTTTTAGGGAGGCAATATTGTTATAATATATTTGTATACAAATTCCAGATTTGCTGACAATACTTGTAAAGACTTGTAGGACTTGTTTTATTTTCACTGGGACGTTCACAGCTGGGGTTTTTTCCTTGGGGCTCTTAATAAATGGATTACGTTGACGGTTAGAACTAGTTTAGAATTAGATTAAGAATAGATTAGGATTAGATTAGTTATGGCTTAAGGTTGGAATAAGAGTATTAGTAGATTAGCACGTTATTCATCGACGCAATCTGTGTTTGAAAAGCTCATAAAGAGTCTTATTTTCTTTTTGTATGGTATATCCGTATTTAAACAGTTCTCTTAAATAAAATACGTATTCCAAAAATACTTTAAAATGGATGTCACGGGGTTTTTTACCTCGTACCGTTTAATGTTGTTTTATTAACAGTGTGGTTAATAAACTAACAACTTGTATGTTTGACAAAAAGCACACAGTCCCGGTACAGCCAACGGCGGTGTACATCAAACTTGCGGGTGTGCAAAATAAATTTAAATAATAATGAAGGGAACAATTATAACTACTTGATAAATATTTGAAACGTGTAGCACGTCGAATTGCCTAATTGCATACCGTTACGGTAGCTTTGAATAAAGTCGTAATAAGGCAATTATTATTTAAGAAGTGTTCCCAGTGTAATTACTCCATTTTATTTGGATAAACTGGCGAATGGAATTCTTAAGGATTTGTCTCTATATGCTAATATATGAAATGTAACTCTTGGAATGTAGAAATTATGAACGACGCTTTGTCGATTCACAACCAATTATAAGTAAACGTATCGCATTGCGTGAAATATATGAAATAACAATATAATTTAATTGAACAATACACATTTTATGAGACTTTGATAATTGTTATGATGGATGAAGCACAAATGGTAATACTTAAGAATCTTAAGTTAGGTTAACCTCGCATTGTTCACAATCTGTGAAAAATCATAATTTAAAAACATTAATTTATCTATGCACGTTTTATATAGTGTGTATCTTTGTTTAAAGTTGAACTTTTAAAATAATATTCGGATATTTTAAATCTTCGAAGTATCTTCATAGTGTCACTGTAAATGATGTAGATACAGTTAACCATTTAACTGTTCAGTTTTCAACAGTAATTTTATTGAATTTTACTATACAATACTTAAGTACAGTTTAATATTTGGTTAAACCACTTTAACTGTAAAATAGGATAATATATCATCACAGAGTAATAAGAAGTATCTTGAACTTATTGGATACTGTACTTTTTTTGAAGAATTATTTTCAAATAAAAATTAGTTATTATTTAATCGTTTTATTGATATACTTTAAATTTTCCAACCAGTAAAATAACAATATACTATGGACAATGAAATATCATTAGAAAAAGAAATTTTAATTTAAATTAAACATACGATTTAACTATTTTGAGTCACCGTTCTTCAAAAATTCGGACAAATGTATTTGTTTTCATTTTTTATAAAATAAAAAAGACCGTTATTAAAAAGTATAAAAAATATAAAATAAAATGTTTGAAGCTTTTTTCTCAGTTTTAGCTTTGAGGCAAAACCGAGGGACGAAGGTTTTGATTTTAAATTATGTTTTTTTTATATTCTATCGTGCAGTTTTTAATTTTAACTTGAAATAACGTTTTTTTTACACATGGCGTACCTACATAAAACTCAATATATAAAAAACATTTGGATATTTAATAATAATTTGTTTTTTCTTGGAAAATCTTTTATAAAACTTTGCAGCATTTACAAAACACTATAATATAATTGGTACATAGAGTATTTGTGTAAGTTCGCATGACGTGTTATGGACTAATAATAAAAACAATTACAATTTATTTAGGCATCTGAATTTTGAAAAATATTGTTTCGTTAATATGGAAAACGCCTGTTTGCAAAAAATACAAATAAGTAATATCACACGTAAACAATGACCTAGTTTACTGACTGAACATTATCTATCATCGAATATTATACAATAACTTTAAACAAATCTCTAACCCGGCTTTTTTTCTCGTGTCGCCGTATCTTACCAAGTTTACGAGCATAGATTATTACGGACAGCGTCTGGGCAATAAAGAACCAAGTGAAAAACTAAAAATGTTTTATTTTTGATAGATGACTATAACGCAAGAATATATATTTATACATAAAACGCATGATAAAAAAAAAACAATAATTCCCACATTTTATTATCACTGTTCTTGTATTATTTTTGATATGGCTATTGCTGATATACATATCATACACATTACTTCAATTACGTTAAAAATGTATTATTTCGCTTTTATACTGTTTTTGTAATAGTATCACTGGGAGACTTAAAACATTACATTGTTGTATTGAACTAATAAAATATTTAACATGTTAACAAGTTAAAAAAATAACTAAAAGACTTATACCAATTTTATATATTTTCGCCTTTAGGATTTATACCAATTTTATGCGTAAAAAAAAAAGTGTACTGTACACACTTGAGCGGAATATTAATTAACATGAAACAGTGTGTATTGTGATACATATGTCTACTTGTTGGAGAAACAAAATTAGATACCGGATAGATTACGGATATATGGTCACTTGAGCCCAATTCGTCAGAACGACCAACGACAATATAGCAATTTAGAATTTCGAAAATCGTTTCCCAGAAATATTCTCAGCCTTCGCACCTAACCCCGGCTTCTCGTGTCCGGTAGTCTGCCGGCTGCTTCCATACCGTCATCGGTTTTATTATTATAACGGTTAGTGTGGTAACCTAACCCCTCGACATTACACAGCTAGCAAAACGGTTACCGGACGACGGCGGCGATGACGGTGTAGCTGTGGGTCAAAGGGGACAGACCGCAATTTGGTCCAAGACAATAGACCCGGGTCGAGCTGCCGGCTAAACTTTTATCTCGATTCAATTATTTTAACAGACCGACGACGTTACCCTTTCCCCCCTCATAATGTAATTTAAAATGATTAGTCGTCTTTTTTTTCTTTTTTTTTCATACCCGCCACCAGCACTATGGCCAACGTTTGGTTAGTTAATTTTTTTTTACATTTATTTTATACGTTACGGTTTCTCCAATACTGTTCTGCGGTCTGGAAACAGAAAATGTAATCGGCTGTAGCATCTCACTGGGTGCGCTCGTTCAATTGACGGGTTAACCACAATTATGTAGACAAAAAAAAGGCAATAATAAGCTATGATGATTATAGTTGCGGAACGGCGTGATGCGAATTCCGATTTAAATAAATTTACCGAATAATAATTTCACTCGATTGAAAACTCGCCGGGGTGACGTTTTCTGTAAAAGAAATGACCGCTTTTCCGGTAAAAAAAATATTTTATTTAATTACGAAATCTTTTTTTTTTTTTTTTCATAACATCATCGAGGTGCGATTTTCGAAAGACATTGCGTAACGTTGCGTTCATTATATTATTGAATTCATAATAATATTGTGATTCACAGCAATTTTTTTTTTGTGGGGAGGGGGGGGGACTCGCGATTAACAAATTAAGAAAAACGTTTATTCTATTTTTTGTCGAGTAATAAAGAGACAAGCACGACTCGCGGTACACAAAAGTATTATTCATCAAGCCAAAACTGTGAAATTATTGAATGAAAATACATTTTTTTTAAAAAAAACCAACGAGATGGAATAGGTGAAATAGAGTATAATTGGATGACCCGACGATAAAGCGAAGGACATAGCTAACACGTTTTACAACAAATAAACGTACACAAGCTTTTGTTTGGAAAAAGTTTTAGTCTCCGCCATTGTGTGATTGTTGGACCCGAGGCACGTGTATTTTACGACTGCGGTCGGAACAACAGGGAACGCATGGAATAAGCATACCAATACCTTTAGGAACTCGTAATCATATTATGATAAAGCGCAAAGGTTTAACTTCATGAATATTTAAACAGTCACGAGAACGATATATTGAATAAGCGGTTTAAACGTTGGATGTGACTAAATTAGTTTTTACAGTGCAAAAGATTTGTACCTAGATATTTAAAACAAACACAAGTTATTTATAATAAAATGTTTTGTGGAACTTGTTTTTTAGAAATAATTATACAACTAATTTATGGAAAATCGATTCGTTAAAAAACCGTTTAACCTTCTGAGATTTGCATCGTGTTTAGAAAATATATTCATAAATGTAATAGTTATTTATTCACGTGTGGAAATATATTTGGTTATGAAATAAACTAAATTTGAAAATATGTAATAAATATTTAGTAAAAACTTGGCAAACATTTAAAATTAAGATAGACGGTTTAATTTGACCCCGTAGTGCGTTGGCTAATCCCATCTAAAAGTATCATACACACACACACACACTATATATATATATATATATATATTATACACATAACACTACTCTTAACTTTAATATCTGTAGTAGTAAGTTAATGATATGCAAATATATTCAGCGCTACCAAGCGCAGAGTATATTATAAGCTTAATAATCAAATTAAACCCAAAAATAATTTAAGTTCGTAAGTTGTATTAAAGTCATTTTAAAAGAATTAAATATTAATCCTACATCATATTATGCACTGCTATTATTATAATATTATATGATAATATTAAAACGGGCATGTTTCCATTATTAATTTAATTAAGATACTTTGTGAAATTGCATAACGCGCCCGTTTGTTTATTTTAATTTAGGTTGTACCATAACGATTCGACGGTACAAGTTCAAAGTAATTATTTTATGATAATATCCTAAAACAAGATAAAAATACAAATTCGTTTGTTAGATGTTACAATTACACGTGCAACCACTGTTCAGTCAGTACTGTTAAAGCGATAAGTTTTTCTGCGGTAAATTTATAAGCGAATGCGAATGTTTGCATCGCTGTCGTTGGTTTATTAAATTGTAGCAAAACTATTAACAGGGTAGGCGTTAGAGTATACGTTTTGAATTACACAGCTAGGTTAATTTAATTTTTCGTGGCATATCGTATTCACGTGTTAGCGCGGGAATAATAATAAATCAAACGTTTTTAATAGAAATACATTATTTATAAGTGGCGTGCGGTAACTCGACCAGAATTATTACAACATGAGGTGGTCGTATGAAATAAAATCGATTGAGAGAAAACCCGTACTTACTTAACGAGTTCAATAACTCCTATCGGCAAATTAGTCATTAAAATTGAATCGGTTCAGTACGTTCACACCGACATCCAAAATAAGAACTAACCGTGGTAGTATATTTTCCTCCAAGGTTGTTTTGGTTATTATTACTATGTGCGTCAACAAGTAATCAAGATAATGAAACTCGCTTTATTAGACTGTAATAAATTTGCGTATATTTCCATTGTGTTTCGTTAGCCAGTAGGTATAAATATAATCATTGGAGAAGTGTGAAAATAAATTGTACCTAATATAAATATGAATTTCACAGCATGACTGGAAATGGAATTATTAAAGGAAACGGTGGATATAAAATGGAAAGTAGTTTTTTTTTGCTATTCTCGTCGAGGTTAGTGGTTTTTTTTTTCATCAGAAGCTATATAAAAACGCACGTGACCGTTATTTGTATCGTGTACATTGCACTACGACGCGAGTTCATCGATTCCAATTTATTAGATAGGTATTAACATTTTCTCGATGAATATTACTTACCGCGTTCATATTATGAAGACCTTGATATACTCGGGCCCACGACCGCAGTACAGTATAATCCATTTCATGCTATAAAACAATAAAATAACTTATTGTGCTTGGATAAGGTCTAATTGTTAACGAACGAGGCAAATGTAATATATCTGCAATTTCATACGCATGGCTAATACCAATAATTTCTATGTTTTATTTAATGTTGTAGGTACTAGATTATATAGTTGAAATGTGAAAACATTGAACGGAAACTTAAAATTGTTGATCGTTGTAATAATAAAAAAAAATTATTTTCATTTACCCCGTATATTTAGAATAATTACGTAGCTTAAGTTCACGCTACTTTTACGTTTGATAGCCTCAAATTATGGAAATATATTAATATATGCTCACTAATAGCAACTTAAAATATTCTCCATATTCCTTTATTTTAGTTTTTAGTTTTCTTATAATTATTCATTTTTTATACAGCATTTTAAACGTTAATTTATGGACGCAGAAATATAGAAAAATTTCCATGAGCACATATTATACAACAGTTATTAGAATTAGTATTAGATTTGTATTACAATTGGTTTTAGAAAATATAGCATTATCCGTACACAAGTAAAAGTCTCTGTATAATGATTTCTTTGATTGGTAATAGAAAAGTTTATACTGATAAATATTCGAAAGTTTCTTGAAATTAAAAATTTGTTAACTATTATATCAAACGGGGTGAAATAGTTCTTTAAGGATTTTATTATGCCAAGCCAAGTATTCGATTGTTTGCAATTAAATAAAATGTAATTGTGTTCTGGTAAGTATTCCATCAGGAGTTTTACTGAAATAGATTATTATGGCTAGTAATAAAAATAGCCTTTTCACTATCCAGCTTAAATAGTCAGTGGAAATAAATTCGAATTAAAATAACATTTACATAAACACATTTTTCTCGTTTATTTAAATTTTCAATTATTTGAGCTTCAAAAACCTTATTTTATTTGATTTAGATAAAGTAATTTAACCAATATATGTACGTTTCAATCATTGTCTGATATTTAATGAACTGCTAGCGTCGTCAACACATGTGCAAGTCGATTATAGAATATAATATATTGTACTATGTCGGCTAATAATTATTGCCACAAAAAACATATTTTAATTATGTTATTCTGTTTTTATGAATTTCAGTGATTTACAATTTTACAATAATTTTTAGTCTTTTAATACATTGGATCAGTATTTTTTTGTTACAGATAATTATTTTGAGTAAAATTTTCTTTCTAATAATTATTTTCATTATTTTATTATTATTATTATTATTATTATTATTATTATTATAATTACTTAATTGAATAACATCAAACAAATTTGTTGATTGGATATTTACGTCGGGTAACTGTTGATGTTTAAATTGACTGTTTAATTAAATTAGGAGAACAAATAACTAAAAGGAACTGATGGCCATTGATTGGTCATTCAATGTTGTTTCTCGTGACGTATGTACATTTAAATAGTGTAATCACTCTAAAATGTATAGTATAAAATATAACATGTATCTGAACGCACTACACAACCTACGCTTACTACTTCCTGTCTAGACTTTTAATACCAACGCCACTTTAATAGGTATTTTTAAAAACAAATTATTATCGACCAGTAGTTATATTTTCTATAAGTCAATAGCTTTTCTTAACCAATTTTCTTAAAAAAACTACAACCTTAATCATTTTTTACTATTATGTATTTGACAGTAAACTGTGAAGAATGTTTTAATTTTAACTTTTACAAATATTTATGCCAGATTGTAAAAAACTTTATCGATAAACTGTGGTATTGCACTAAAATGATTTATCAAAAATGTGCTATCGAGCCAATAAAGTTGTATACCATCTAGGAGGGGTATAAGCCGTTTTTGTTCTGAATAATAATTATATTTATGGAACAATATACCTACTGGTGGGTAAATTTTTTTAAAATTCCGTAGAATAATTCCATTGAGGCGAATACATGAATGTTTTTATTCGGCAATAACGAAAAACAAATATCTTGCACAAATAAAAGCGTGTACGCATATGGCGTTTAACGATTTCAATCGGACCGTATTTATTGATCAGAAGGCATCCTGTTGTATGTACATATATACATACAGTGTACTAGAATAACAACGAAATTCTTAACATTATTATTATTATCATCACAGGGGTTTATATTTGTTATAATAATTTTGGGTTAGAGTGTATGAACGACGCGACGGCACAGCCTCGCCAACGCGTTTCATTTTAAAAGAAATGTTTATGGAATAATATTTTCAATTATGATAGCGGACAGACAATAATATCACGATCAAATCGCGATGGCAGTATATATTACGGATTGATAAATAATTTTCGTTATTTTCTAGCCCCGTTTTGTACGTTGGAACTTGGAAATATTATTACATATCCGAAAACGGGGAGGGGTTTTTTTTTTTGTACACACCGCGGTGAATAATAATAATAATAATAAATAACACCGTGTGTACATTATTATTTGATTGCATCGGTACCATCAATAATAATGGAAACCTTGTTCGCTGTACGTGACACTGCATTGATACGGCCTAGGGCGTAAAGTAGCGAAATTTACCTTTGCATTTCATTTGCACTGCGCAAAATATATGTACGGCTCGGCTGTACACTATAGTAGCCGGTCTCTGCCGGAAGCGATAACGTGGAGGGCGCACAACCACACTATATCAACGTTTATATTGTCATTAAAAAAATAATAATAAAAAAACACACACATATATATATATGTATTGTAATATTTACATTTTTTGCGCTTTTTTTTTTTCTTTACTAAAAAAACATATTTCTCCGGTTGGGCGCTCGACGGTGTCTGCACGTAGAGAGAAGGGGGCCCATAAAAGCGTGTATCAAAAATATAGCTATAAAAATGAAAAAAAAAGCAATAACAATTGTTTTGTGTAACGTACGCACGGCGTTTGGTGTATGCAATTTCGCACCACGCATGTCGTACGGGCAATGTTTGCCATCGTTGAGCTCCAAGCAGTTCTAAAAAAAAATTATGATATTATTATTGTGTACGTGTATAGAGTAGTGTACTGTTGTACACACACACACACGCATGATTTTGAAAGTATAATAACTGTATACACACCGCGCGTTCAGTACGTTCTACACGAGTTGGGCGTCCGCCGAATATTCATTTTCAGAAATGGTTTTCTCAAAACGCATTAATAAAAATATAACGATATAGTATAATATCGGTGAGTTTTTTTTTTTTTTTTGCAAACATTATATTTTTACCTATATTTTTTCCGGTGTTTTTGTGTCGACAGTTCCCGTTATCGTTTGCCAAGCTAAGAGCGTTCACTATGCATGTGTTTGAAGGACTACTAGAAAAATGAAATAATTATTGGAGCAGGCATACTTTTTGTAAGTATATGTATTATACTTAGTATAATTACTGTAGTATATGTATATGTTTTTGGTATATTTTCATTGCTTGAATTCTGTACTTAGCGTAAAACCGTAATTACTTTTAAACGAATCATATTAGCGGTTCGTTAAACGTTTTGGGTTTTCAGTTGAACGTGTGCAAGTTTACGTTGTGTTTCTACAATTATAGGATCGATTTACCTACTCGACTAGGGCATATTAATACAGAATGACACGAGTTCACTATTTATTCAAAGGGCGTTTTAGTCTACATAAGGAAGCGTAGCACGGATATCAATTGTTTGGCTATAATAATATAACAAGCCACCATGGAAGTAAACGGCCTTGATTATATTCATATAATAATTGTATTTATCATCGATTATTATAAAATGGTCGATTTGATAAACAAATGTAGAAAATCTTGCTAGTTTTGTATAGTCCGCGAGGGAAAACAAAAATACTTTTCACTTGTATTTGTTAACGTAAACTTATTAATTTGTTATTTTAAATTACATTAATTGTTGTAATTCGGAAAATACAATACGTTTTTGTTGTTTTAATTGAGGCCGTAAGTGACAAACAACATGAACTAAATTCAATAATAAGAATTAAACTTCCTGTTTTATTGAACATGTATACCTTCTTGTTCAGACGATGTATAGTTATTCAATTTACTTTAAAACTTAATTAATTATTCACAACGGCACGGGAAACTAGCGTTTAAGAAACAAAAATGCTTATAACTCCTTGTTTGTTACAAAAACGTTATTTATATTAAAGTTTCTTCGACGTTTCTGGATTGTATAACAGGCATAATCTTTGTGATAGATGAATTATTGTTAAAATAATTGAGGCTAGTTGCACGAATTTGTACGTCATTATTATTTTAGACCAACATTTAGATAATCGTAAATTTAAATCATAACTGTTGCACGTTTTCTCAAACACATACCTTTTTATAATTCAAATAGCTATTTATCTATAAACTCTTTTAGGCGAAATATGCTAAAACGGTTTTTTTAGCTGTTGATTAAAACTAAACATTTTTTATCGTTCAAATTTTTTATTACCCGTGTGACAATCTGATTCTGTGGTTATATGTCAAAAAATCGATTTTACCTCGATTATAACGTTCAAGAATTTTTTTTTAAATAAAGAGTATCTTCAAGATTATTGACTTTAATAAATGTAAAATGTGGTGTATCATAATATTTTCTCTTAAAAATCACATTTTGCGTTTGTTTTAAAATATCGTCGTAGTTGCAATAACATTTAATAAAAAAAAAACGTATTTACTCTCGTACGTATTTTCAATGGTATAGAACATAATATTATACTTAATATAACATAAACGACATCCATAGACGAAGCACAAGCAAGCTAGAATATGTCTACTCCGTGAAACCAGATGCATCATTATTATAAGAAAATCTCTAAGAATAGAATTTCTCAGAAAATGAAATATTTTGAACACATTTTTATTTTTAAATTTATATTGTTAAAAGAAAAATGATAGAATTTAGTAAAATTACAAAGTATATTACATCACTGTAAATTTGATCTTTTTATTTTTCCTTTAAAGCAACTATTTAACCGGTTATAAAACTACAGCAATATGTGTCTTTTATTCAACTTTAATTATAAATAGGTACAGTGAAATTGAAATAAAATGTTGAAGTAGCTCTTCAATTATTTTATTTTTTATATTATGTCGTTATAAAAATGTATATTTTGCCCTGTACCTAAGTTTAATTGCATATTTAATGTGCTTTATTTACCACTTATCCCGTTTATGTTTTGAAACTTCCCAGTAGAATGATACAAATAATAGTCTTTTACAATTCAATAAACGTAAATTGTGTTTATGATGTATAAACTTTTTCAGTTATACCGAAATTAGGTTATCCAAAGTAGTTTTATGTAAATTACAGTGTTACTGAGAATATTCCAGCCCGAGAAGTCAACTTTGGGTTTCTTCCTATTAAGTTCAGTATATTATTGAATTTAAACTATAAAATATTTTAAGCGTAATGAGTTCTGTAATGACATTCACAATAATTGTTTTAGTTGATAAAGTAATTAGCAGAAAAACTTTTCAAGGGTTATTTTTATTTATCGTCTACAGAATACAATATATGAATGAATAAATATGTAGAAATTATAAATAACATAACACAAAGGCTTCAAAATGTTTATGGTGATCAGATCAGCTATTTATTTATGAATTAACATAACATAAGTAGTATTTGGATATGTCTATATAAATAGTTGCCGGTATATAGAAATGTGTTTACAGTAGACTACTTACCATGCTTTTTAACGTTTCTTGATCTTTCGGAATGATGAATTCAGGAATACTATTTATGTGCAAATTTCCTCTAAGACTCTTCGGTAATGTGCATACAATAAAACGGTCTGAATAGGTATTTTCTATTATATTTGAACATTCTATGAAAATAGAACGAATTTTATATTCTAGTGCTTATTACCTTGACGTCATTTACAGTTGAGCGAAAGAAGCCTCTAACGTTTTTTGAGTAAAATCTAATGCGTTTTCCTTTTCTTACGAAAGGACTTCTATCGTTTTTTTTAGAAGTGAGAACACGTTTCACGCAGTTGGTTTTTACTATTATTATGGATCACAATTTACAAAAGAAAATTAAAGGTTTTCCCAGATGAAGCCCGCAAATAGTAGATTTTTTTCTTTTAACTGAACTACAATAAATAAAATTATCAAAAGCATCATCTACAAAAAAAAAAAAAAAGAAAGAAAGAAAGAAAAGAAAATATAAGAGTAAATATGGTTTAAGTCTGTATGGATTACCTTCAGTGAGTTAGTTCTCGTTTTTTCTTTCTTTCTGACATTTCACGCAAACTTTTTCAGCTTCATAATAAATACAACTCGGTTTTTATACAGTAGGTTGTGTTATATATTTATATTTTACTTAATAGAAGTTATTTAGAACGCTTATTTATATTATATACTTAAGATTACGGTTAACATAACAAAATTAGATATTTAGTTTAAAAAAATAAAAGTTCTGTCTTAGGATTGAACCTTTTATAACAATTTAATTTTTAACTTAAGTACTTTTTTATTCAATTCAAATTTAGGAAGTGGTGTAAAATTGTTGCAGAAAATGTCTTAAAAAGATTTTGGAATATACTCTAATATTGTACAGACTACAAAAGATTTTCCAAAAATTGACAGGTCAGCGCGATTCAAAAGTAATTGTCTAATTTAAATCTGAAACTATACTTAAAGACACTATTAATTATATATTTTATAACTAGTTCGATTCATAAACACTATGTCAAACCCCATTTTAGTTTTTATAAACCGTATAAATTAATACAATTGTGTAAAAATCACTATGCATGATTGTTAAATTACAACGCAATATGAAATATTCTTTGGTATAACTAAATACTGTTTCAGGTTAAATAAAACAGATGGAATAAGAATTTATACTTGGGAAAGTGTGCAGCACGAGTCCCACGTGTTCTAAGTAATTTATTTTTTTTACTAGATTGGTGTCAGGTCTCTGGAGTAAGACGACCCGTAATCACAAAAAATGTCTCTTAATTTAGTGGCAGACGAAAATGTATTAGACAATTTCTCAGCCACTGAAAGAACTATTCTGGACGACCTATCATGTGTTTGTGACTAATGGTCAGAATTTCAAAATAAAGATGAACTATACCAAAATGATTAGGTTTTTTTTTTTTAATTGTATTTATTATTATTTAGATCAAACTCAAAAATATAAGAGCATTTTACGCTAACAACATTAACCGTCAACTTTGCGCTGGATTTTTTTTTATAAAAATAATAATTACTTTTGAAAATTGAACTTTTCGTGTGTAGATAAATCCTCAAGTTGAAAAATCGTCGTTGCTATATAATATTATAAATGTCTCGGCGGTTATATACGAACCTCTTGTTTTAAGTGTCATCCGTCATTTTCGATTAACGGTTAAAAAGTGTGTGATGTAATAATATTTTTCTCCGTTCTCCCGTCTTGACCGTTCAACGGTTATAAAATATGAAGATAAAGTCCGTATCTTTTCGACATTCCCGTCGGCAATCCATCAAATGTATCGTCAGTTAGGGACAGCTTGTTAAATTCAGAGGTTGTCATACGCATCGTCCCTTTTCAATCGTTCATAGACACGAAGAAGCGTATTAAAAATAAACAAAATACAATTTATAGAAATAAATAAAATACGGCGGGTCCGAAAGTAATGAATATCGTTTATGTGCCTGTGCTTGTTGTCTCTAGATAGGCCACTTTAAGTTAGAACTGTTTGCTGTTGGACTTGACAAACGTAATGCGCAGGTACTGTTAACGCTTATCTGATAAAAGTATTGTTATCTACGCCGTTTCAGGTGGAAATGACCAAACGTTCGACAATGAGTAATGACCAATCAGCTACCAAAAACATTGCAGAAATATCAGACATTCATTTTTTTGCCTTTATCTAAGCTATATAAAAATTAAAATAGTATACTATGTACAAGTAGATCCATTTTATAATTTATTGAAACAAAAAAAAAAATAGAATCAGCTAAAAATTTGAGTTTTTTATCTTGTTTTATCCGTAGCGTTTTAAACATAATAATAGCGACTACACTGACTATAAAATATTTATACTTGGACTCAAATGTAAAAATGTGTCTAATTCTATGTAAAATATTTTGTTTTAATTTGCATTTCTATGCTATGTCATTACAAAAAACCGTGTTACATTAGTTGGGCAAAACTGATAAAATATCAATGGGCGTTTACTTTTTCTAGCTTTTGTTTTAAACGATTTAAACATGCGAATTTCCCCCTAATAGTATTCTCATTCTAGTTTACTACTTACATTTGGAATTCTAATTTTACAACAGAAAAAAGTAACAATACCGTAAAATTGTAATTAGCATTTTTTACAAACACACTATAAATTGAATACTTGACTACTCTTCAGTATTAACCGAAAGTTTAACTGTGGCATCACTTGGACAATCAAAAGATTAAAACCACCGAAAAATAATAAATTTTTGTATTTTTATTTAAACTTAATAGTCAAAGGTCTCATATTGTTAGGCAACGGCTTACCGCATAATTTTAAAATTGAACGTCAAAACGAAAATAAAAATATAATGATAAAATAGTGACGGTTTGTTCAAAACGTCCTTAGAAGGTAAAGACTACAGCCAAAGAGGTAATGTGTTCGTGTGTGTGTGTTTTTGCATATTTGTACATTTGTGTATGTATACGAACGCTGGCACGTGAGTACTACACAAACAGGCCATTTAAATGGTTTTACATGACAAAACGCTTTCAGCAAGCCCTTGTCTGCTGCGAATTACAGAGATTCAAAATCCATCCCGCAATCCTTTATCCGTTGCTCCTTGTCATTTCCACCGCCTTCATTACCATCTTGTCGGGATGACATAATTATGACAGCAGCTAGTGTGCTCTTGCTATACCATAGAAAATAAATAAAAAATGACAAAATCCCATCTGTTTATTTTATTTTGTCATTAAACACATGAACAATGCTTTAAGAAAGGAACTTCGTGTTTTCATAAAGTCTTTTCGTCTGGCAATTTCGACACTTAATGTAAACCTTGATTTTTGTTTACTTACTGTTACCCGTGAAAAGGTTCTTTTATGTTTGTTCGTAATCTTCCGGTTGTCAAATAATTTTAACAAATTCATTATAGCATTGTTGTACGTTCGCCCGTATCACTAACACGTTGATATAACCATATTTACCAAAAATTGTCGAAAAAAAACAGTGTTTATGTTTTAAGACTAATCGAGTATCATCTTATTTGTTTTATAGCAACAAGCAGCTATGTGTAAATAAATAGCTATGTCGTTGGAATTTCATATAGAAAATTTGTCACACAAAATGTATTAACTTATAACTAATGATAAAAAAATCACTTGTACTGTCATTGAAAATGTATTATATTAACTATTTACACGCTATATTAATTCTGACATAGATAAGCATGCTAGGAAAGTACCTTTAATTGGTCTTAAGTTGTGTGGTTTTACAAAAACAAATTATTTAACATTAGGTGTGAGATTTTTCAATTCTAATAATTGTTTTTTTTCCAAATAATATTTAAACAACAATATCTAATATATCTGAACGTTTTTTTTATTAGTTACTAAATTACTAATTGATTACACTATAATATAACCCTACTTTGTACCAATGTTAGTTAACATCAAAGATGAAGTTGTTTGGACCATCCTACTCAAAATGACTAAACGATGATGATATACAAGGACGGGAGAACATGCCAACGGCAGGCACGCGGATTGCATGTAAACAGAATGGAGTCAGTGCCAGATTAACAAATCTAGTTCACAGACACTCACACAAATTAATTAGTACATTATTGTTTCTTGTTTGGTTAATCCTCGCTCATTAAGATAAACTAGATTTATTTGAACAATACAGTTTATGAAAACATTAAAATAAACTTAAATCGTGAGACGTTAAGCATAACTTAAAACACGAATAATGATTTCCAAATAAATTGTACATGCATTTTTCAATAATATTTGGACGAAACTCAGTAAAATATTCTAGTTGAGGCTAAACAAAACCAATGAAAAACTACTTCGGTGTTTTAAAGCTCATACAGCATTAACAGCAATTTATCACTTATGGCTTGTTAAAATATTATTCAACGTCACGGTTTTTGACCCGAAAACATAAGTTCACGTTGCAAATATTAATCAACACCAAAATTGTTGGAATGAGAGAAAAGCGAGTCAGCTCATTCAGACTTGTACAAACACACATACACACACACACACACACACACACACTACACTTGTGACCGAATAACGATGTAGAATTTGCTATGTGGATGATGATACTTACCTACATACGCTAGACAGACAAACATGACGCTGACAAATGAAGGAAACCCCCCAGGCAATGCTAAAACCATGAGGGTGAATTGAAATGTCGTCATCAATTTTATTTATGTTTACATATACATCGTAGGTACGCCAAATAAAGCAACAAAGAAAATGGATAACAAGAAACTTGTAAATTTATTGTAATACATTATCATAAAACCATAATGGCCACAATAATGGTAATGTAATTTCGGTGTTATTATTTGTTAATAACATTTTTATTATTGTCAACCAGTATCAGAGTTTTTATAATCCACAAAATGATCACAGATTAAAATTAATCCGTAATCAATTTTGCCTTTTTTAATCATGAACAATTGCCTTAGTAAAAATGTAAACGAAAATGTTTGATTTTTTATAATAATATGTAAATTTATTAATGCTATATTTGATATAATAATAAAGTCATCGTTTTTTTCGCAATGGGTTATACGGCAAACGAACAAAATGCAATTCCATTCTCTTCCAAAGAGAATAACGGTAATTCAAATTATACATAATATCCAGATGTACCTATTAATAAAAAAAATCAAAATATACATTCGTCGAAACAACAGCTGGCAATTAGCATCGAATACGGACAACGCAAACAAGATTCTGTCATATTGAGTAATGCGAGATATGAAAAACTAAAGCCGACGATCACCTGTCCACACGTCAACAATAATCCAAATACACGGACAAACCTTTGTTGAAACAACGTTAATAATTATTTACATTACAGTCGGACTATGATGAACTTAGCCAAGTTTTGCCAAAATAATAATTAAGTTAATACACCAGTATTTTAAACGGATGTTAGCTGTACACAAGCAACCAGTCGTTTACAAATATGTCCCTGCAAAAGTCTCGTTTGTTATTTATATATATTTATAATATATTTGCACGCGGAACTAAACCGGCAGTTGAATTTGACCACACTGGTAAATGTTTTGGTTAAAAAATAAATTTTTAATTAAAAAATATTTACTACAACAAACTACCGGTTCCAATCATTGTCAACCGGAAGACAGAAGGAAAAAGAAAAGAGCGCAAAAAAAAAATGGTTGGTAAAGCATTACTTGTGCCTTTTAAGTTTAAAGCTAGTACGCCTCAATTGAAAACCGTTTGCAAAATTGCACCGCCTAGTATTATGATATTAGCAAAAGATAACAAAAGAACATCGTTGAAAACTTCTTATCGATCAACGTTTTCTCAATCTGATAAAAGTTCAAAAGTGTGGAATTTCGGAATGATGTTAAAGAGCTTTCTTGCTAAGCCGGATCACGTTACCGAATTTTTTAGATACTAATATTATTAAATTTCGACACGCGTCAAAGGAAAACAATTTTCAAAGAACTCATAATTAACGAATTTAAGTATAGCAAAATATTTCTTCAGAGAAAACTCCCACCCCCCAATTGAGAGTTATTTTAACCAGTTCAGACTTTTTTTTTCCTGTTGTCTTATTACTTTTTTGCTTACACGTTATTGTTTATTTGCTATACCTACATAATTATTTTTGTAATAAAAATTATATTTTGATCTCAAGTAAGCTTTGAAATGATACTATTGAAAAGTAAACTATTTAAAAGTACGTTTGAATTTACTAAAATAAATTTTACTTAATGTATCATTCTTTTAGAAATAACTAAAGGCTTTTTTCTGGTTTTCTATACTATCTTAAAACGCAATAATATTTTATTCGTTATCAAATTATGTTTAAATAATTATGTCCAATATCGACGACAAAATATTTTTTTAGCATGCACACGCGGGCGTGTACCCCAATCATATAAGCTACAATAACTCACTGGTGGCAAGCGGATTAACCAATATTTTGTTACTTTAGAAAGTCCTACGCCGTTATAAGTAGGTCACTGATTTCTGGATATCATTTCCGCATGCCTTGAACTCACAAATCATCAATTTCTACTTTGACGCTGAACTAGCATCTTCATTATATATGTTTCAAACTTATTGAGTCTTACTTTATCAACACAGAAAAAAAGTTTCAATTCCTGGGTTCTCGTTTAATGTTTACAGGTTCTTGAATGTCACAAGAGCGACAATTACAGTTAAGTAGTTTCCAAGTTTACCGTAATATGTAAATAATGACATTCTCAAGCAAATGAAAACAAGCATAACAATATTAGAAAATGTACTATGTACACATATTTAGGTAGATATAGGTCGGAAAGTTATTTATACAATAACAGCTGTATCATAGCATTCTATAATAATTGAAGTGCTGATTAAATCAACTCTCGAGTGTGCTAAACACACATTCATAAATTGCAAATACAATTACCATCATGTAATAAAAACTGCTCGAATAAATTGTTTATATTATAAAAATTAAACTGTGTAAAAATATTCTACAAAAATAAATCTTATATCATTTTTATAACAATAATTATATGCAGAGATAACGCATAATATCGATGAAAAAAAGGTATTTGTTGATGACTAATGACCTATTATTATGATTGAAACACAAACAAGTATAGTTAAGTCAAAGGGTTCAACGATTAAATATTCTTTTTTGTTCAGTTACTTAATGAATAAAATTAAATAATAAATAACCTCAAAATTACGTGTCATGTACAACAACGATATCCTTTGAACAAATGACTTGATTATAAGTCACTTAACCTAAAAAGAAAATTCTCTCAATAATATTTTTTAACAAATAGAATATTTTATACCGTATATATTAATCATAAGTAATTATTACGATAAAAAATATAATGGTTTTGGATTTGCATATTTATTGATACATTATTCAAAAAATACATTAATACCGATGCGAACATAATGATAAATAGATTATAAAAAGTTTATTTTATATTTGTTAACGATGAAAAAGTTGGACGAAGAACTGTTTTTTTTTTTAAATGAGTTACTAGATAAATTACTTCCCAAGTAGTGCCAATATGAAATTATGTAAAAACGTTGGCATTTCTAATTGGTTTCTCTTTAACCAAAACCGAGATCTCGTTAATAACTTTGCCTTTGTTTTTTCCTCTTCTTTTGTGCTTTTTTCAAACTAAGCTTCCCTCATTCTACATTTCTTTTCATCACCGAATCTTTTTTTTAGCACGTTATTTACACTCTTTTCATTTTATTCTCGCGGAAAAAAGGAAACTAAACATTTTTTTTTTTAATAAAAAACCCTTTTCCTTAGTTTATTTAATTAGGATATGTTTCAGATTAGCAAATACATCTGTATTTTTACTCATACGATTTTTATATGTACAAGATCATCATTATTATTATTACCGGTGAAATATTTTTATAAAACTGTATTATACAATTTAAAATACGCTGTATCCTATCACACATGTTTCATATAATTTAAACATCATCGTGAAATATATAATAATGTTATGTTTTTATAATTAGGAAATACAGCTATTATACATTTTTTTTTATTAAGCTACGGAAGCTGAAGCCATTAGCATGGCGATATTTTTTATTTTGTTCGATTGTTTGGGGTTTTGATTTGTTTGTGTATAGGTGGGAACAAGTGCGGTAAGGGATATAATATGGTGTGGACCACCGCTAAATATTCAGGATGATTACCCATCCGAAATAAAGCGGTGGCTTAAATATAATAATTTATTTCCACAAGTTTATTTGTATACTGCGTTGTTATCGATGACTATATATTTTAACCAACGACCACATAATCGTAAATGCAGTTATACAGCTATTGCCGCATGTTGATATCCCACACAGCAGTTATACATTTCTAAAATATTTCAAAAAAACTTGCCAATATTTTTGAAACACTTTTATTGAGAAAGGAAATCAAACATTGTAACAGCGATAACATTTTAATAATACTTCAAGTGTTATAAACTAATTAATAGTTATACATGGATTGTTTTTAAAACCTTAAATAAATGTTATCCTTAAAATATTTTCTACCAAAAGCCGTATATTAAAATAGAATATTTTGCAATTGATGTGTGGGCAGCTGTAGTAGTGATTAATTAATACTGAAACACTTTGACCGTCATTAATTGTGTAGGTATCTACACGTTTCTTGGCGAATATAGACATGTATAAAAATGTAGAGCTATTGATTTATTATTAATAGTAATACGTGGGTTGCTAAATTGAACAATAATTGTAATTGTCAATTTGATTCAATCGCTGTACCGTGTAATTGCTTATCCAGTTGATTCGTGTTATTTATAACATGACCGTGCAATATTAACTAAGAAATGCTGGTCTACGCGTTTATCACGGATGAAAGATAGCGCAATTGTCGATAGTGAACTAACGGCCGGTGCAAGCTTTTCCTTTGTGTAAGCTTATCTTTAATTTAAAAAATACAAAAGCACTGACCTAACATTAAACATAGCTTTTCGGAAGCTTTTATGGGTAATTAGAAAATGTTCTACAGTAACAAAAAATATCTTCTGTGTGATATATTATTTTAGACGACCCCGAGATATCTATTTGGTTATACAACGGCCAACGCTGTAACTCAAAATGTATTAATATGTAACCAAAATCAAATGCTTTCGAGCAGTTTTTCCAATAATGTTGTGATTTGTCGGTCAAACCCACAGATGAGATAATATCATGATAAGGAAAAAAAAGACTCGAAATAGAGAATGGAGTCATCACTCATAAGCATTTTTCAAGTTTGGCAATTTGAACTTATTTTACCGAAAAAAATGTTTTTAATACCAACATCGCCTATTCAACGAGGTGTTTTTACAATTATTATTTTAGTAGAAAACAGAATTATTACGTCCGGTCCCCGGAGCTTTGGCTTCCTTGAAGCAAAACTTCACGCTTTTTGTTACATATTTACTAAATATAAAACTGAAATAATATTGTAATATATTTTCTATTTAATAAAGACGTGTGACACATTTTGTATTTTCAAAATAATTCTGGATACTCAAAAAATACAAAATACAATAAATATATCGTACAACGTATCTAGCTGTATCTATAGCTGAAGTTAATATAATTATAGGAGGTTCAGTAATAAACAAAATATCAAGGGTTAAAACCCTATTTTTTTAGAAGTCAGGTGCTTACATCTCATAGAACTCATATATCATTTATGCATATTTAAATCAGTAAAGTTTTTAAAAAGTAATTTGGATGTTAACGTTAGTATTTATAAAAAAACATTAGTTGCGTGACATGGTTGTTTTTAATTTGGTTTTTAAAATAGATTATTGAGTATTATTCAGTATTATAATCGACTATCGATTTAGACACAATTATCTTCTGTCTTAAGAAATTTAGTAAATAAGTTATAGATGGATAGTTTCAGTTTCATTATAATGTCTATGTATATTTCGCAAAATATGGGTTGTTATATTAACATGACATAGATGAGTATGGTGTGCCTATAGTTAATGATTTATCACATTTTCTTTTAATTATCTAATAATTATACCATTATTGTATGGTATTTTGAACTTAACTCACGCAGTTTAGTTGTGATTTGATTTTACTTATAAGTTCACCATTCTTATGGTATGATAATTACCTTACAACCCATTTTTAGCTTTGACGTTTTAATACTTATAAGATAAAAATTTTAATTTGTGAACAAATCTCTGTGATTTATATTGGCATTTGAGTCAGTTGTCATTATTTTGAGACATAATCATAACATCGAACATCGTGTATACCAAATACTGTATTATAACTAAATGAACACCTTAATAAACTTAAAACAAAATATGATACACGTGTTTTTAATAAAAACATTTTTGG
Source organism: Adelges cooleyi (assembly GCF_023614345.1). NCBI lineage: Eukaryota > Metazoa > Arthropoda > Insecta > Hemiptera > Adelgidae > Adelges > Adelges cooleyi. The sequence continues at coordinate 6,127,719 of NW_026095751.1, forward strand.
ACTAAATTTTGAGCAGGAATGTCAGTTTTTTTCTTAATTTATGTATCTAAAAAAAATTATTAGAAAAAAAAATACAATTGTAGGGACCGGTCGGGTGGTTATTAGCGGATAAAATCATCACAACTATGAAAAATTGTTTGATGCAAATCCGACGTTAGTTGGCAGAAAAATATTACTTTCATAAAACTTTAATTTCAAATTCGTTTTACTAAAATTGCGTTGTATTCTTACTTTATAATCAAAACAGTTTTTATCGTTTACCTAAACAATAAATCTTCATATACATGTTGATTTTTTATTTTTTTCCTAAATTTTAATCTAAAACTACCATGGCGTTTGCGTTATAGAATAGATTACTGTTATAATTTTTTGAATTCATTAATACTTTCAAATCAGTGACTACCTTCCCACCCGCCAGGTGGAACTGGTTTTCAAGGGTAGTAGTTATTTTGATTCCGTTCCTTAATATTGTTATCTATTATTGTTAATATCGAGGTGCACAGAAAATGATCACCACCATTTCGTGATTCGTTAAAAATAGATTATTTAGATTGAAAGATCCAACGGTGCCTGCTAGCTAATAAGATATAATTATTTTTATGCCTAGTCATATAAATTACAAGTACATGTACGCACTCTAGTTATACTGAATTTAGTGCATAATATATAATGCACTGAAATAATAATTATATATAATTTATAAGTGGTTTTATTTATAGAAATAGAGACTATATATTTATAAAGTAATAATAAAAACGTCATTACTATTTTTTTTTTTTTTTTTTTTTTATACAAGACTGCTTACCTACGATTCGAATCCAAGTTATGGCCAACTTACAGGGGAAGACCCTGGTATCTATACCGAACGAAATTAGAAACAAAGCACAAAATCACACGCACTCACGCACTAAGGTTAGTAATTCAATTTGTCTGCAAAGCGACCGCCGAATAGCGTTGTTCAACTGAATGTAGTATTTCGCCGACAAGACAACACTTAATCGGTGTGGTCAGCAGCCGACGAAACGGTTTGGAGTCGGCACGAGTATATGCGGCCGAAGCGATGGCAACGGTGCGGTTCGCGGCAAAACTAACTAGCTGTACGGGGGAAAAAAAATCGTACTTACTTGCTTATACTTACACGGTTGGGGTTAACGCGCGACCGAACCTACTCTCCGGATAAACAGTATTGCCGCCGGTACTTGGACGGCGATTCGTGCGCGACCGTCGGCGGTAAGTCACAGCTGAGCTAGACTGCGCCACCGTACGAAGTATGCACTCACACACGACCAACATCAACTTAGGCACTTTAGCAGGGGTTTTTTTTTTTTTTATCTACATTTTTATTCTTTTGTCACTCCGTATAGTTACTTCCCCGTACGCTCGCCAACCGTGTAACCGACACCGCCGTGCACTGCGCTAGCCTTACGCACTATCGTATAACAGAGCGCTTGATAGTAAAATTTTAAATCAGTTTTTTAGTTTTTTATAGCTTTTTTTTTTTTTTTTGTAACCTACTCTCCCCATCACTCCCTACCTCCCTTGTCCCAACAGCACGGCCCACAGCTCTTTCACAAATTCCGCAGTGCTCGAGCCCAACCGTCATATTATTACATAACAATATAATGGTATTCGATATGAAAAAACCAGGTTGAAATTTAATATTACAACAAAAATAAAACGTTGACGAAATCACGGGGGGGTTCCAATAGGAAAATAATTATGGCTTATATTGATGAAATCATTGACAAATAACGCTTCTATGAGAAACTGTAGACAATAAATGTGTTTATAATAGTGTTATTTGATCATTTGAGTTTTCCTCGATCAAATTGACTACAGATTTAAAAAAAAAAATATGTAACGCATTTTAAATTAGAGAAACATAATAATATTATTATGTATTTAAGCAGCTTTCATCTATACTTCTAAATATTATGTATTAATTAGTAGTGATGCAAGATGTAAGAAGGCAAACGATACCACGCGCTTACCCTTTTGGTAACCTAAATTTCAGAACTTTCACAGGGATTCTGGAAATAGCACTGTCGTTCTACTAAGGAACAATGTATAACGCCGTAATCGTATGCGGGTTACACAAGATGCCATAAATTCTGCACATAGTTGTTAAGCTCCTTTGTTTCTTAATATTTAAGGTCGATTTGTGTCCGCGACGTTAAATCGGTTTAGTTAAAACGTACAATAACGAACAATATATAATATTATTTTTGTTTTTTTGATAGTGATTAAAAAAACTAAATGTAAATCATTTATTTAGTAATACTATTTTTAGACTCTTCCCTCTCCACTGAGTTGTTTTTGTTTGATATTATTCGATAATATTTTTTGAAATAGTCCCCACTATTGGGTTTGGAAAATAACCATTGCAAAACAAAGTAGTACTAGATGTAATGATACTTAAAAAAGGGGTCACGTAGCAACGATGTATTTGCATTAGCGTTTGTATAATTTGGTACAAAATACACTAGGCTATCGCTGGTTTCACACATTGACAACTGTGCTATTATAATTAAAATATATTATTTGGTTTACTTTTACATACTTCATTGTACACTGTACGGAAATTATTATCCGCTACCGAAACTAATGGATCCTAAATCAAAATTTACATTGTGAACGACATTAATTTACTACACAATGACGTTTTATCATAAATGTTTTCTGTTAATATTGATATGCAAGTACATTCGTCCCTTGTTCGTACAGTTGTTGTAATTATAATAGTATATGTGTATAGCGAACATTACAGATTATATTATACGTTATTTATACTTAAACCTCAACAAAGAAAATTCAAGTAATATACTACCTATAATTATTAATGTCTACATGTTTACAGCAGAACTGAATTGGTAAAATAAATATAAGTTGCTTTGGGTAATTATGTTTAAATAATGAATATTTCATGCATTTTTTAAAATTGAAAAGTGATCTTATCTATAAAACCATTTTGAATTTGTGATGATATTTTGTATAATTTGCAAAGCCATTTAAATAGCTTTAATTTTTCTATGCTGTCAGAAAAGCAACAAAATCGAATTGAGAACAAATTTTTTAAAAAAAATGAATGAACGGTTATTCGAAAAAAAATATTGACCAGACTTTAACTATGTAGGATCATAGTTAGTAATAATAGAAAATATAAATCTTATTCTGTAAATTGCTACTGCAATTAGGCAACAATTTTGTATATTGTCTAAGAACAATTTATGGTTAGCGAAAAGTTATATCGCATTCATTTAATTATGGAATTATGCAGATTTTTTTGCTGCGAATAAACGTTACGACGAACTATACTGAGTTTAGTATACTAGTAAACTAAAAGAGGCTGCGTTCCCAGTAAAACTTATTTAAAATCATTCACAATTACAAGAATGGGAAACACTTAACCGTACAATAGTTGATGAGTTTAAAAAAATGATAAAGTAAAAAAACAACATTGAGTTTTATTTCTAAGAAGACATTAGCAGATGTGCCTGAAATTAAAATACGAAGTAAAATTAACCATGTATGAACATGACAAGACATGACATACCAAACAGGAACATCAAAAACATTTTAAAATTAAGTTGAATCTTATATAAAAAAAAAAGATACACTCGGGTATATAACTTGATGGGTGAGACAATTTCTAGTATTCTAGAAGCGTTTTTATTGCAAACTATGTTAGGGTGCAAATATTTTGGAGCAACGCAATTCTCGAAAGCTGTTGTGTGAATACTAAAGTATGTAAAGAGTTTCGTAGAAATTAAGCGATTCACAGCCCAAAAATTAATAGAATTTTATCGTGAACAATAGCGTGTACAAAAATTTAGTGAATGTGAGATTTTCAGCTAAATTTACAAAATAAAATAGGCATAACAATATTATTGTAATGTACAAACACGACAACATTCTATTTTTTTTTATTGAAATAAATGAGTGTACACTGCCTGCACCTGGCTTAGCACTGTAAACACCATACAGTATACTCAACAAATGCATTGCTTAGGCTTTAATGATAAGTAAATATAAATAGCTCAGTATTAAAATAATGAAATATTTCAAAAATGCCCTCCGCCACATAATTTAAATTTATATTGTATTTATACAGCCAAAAGTATTTCCTAAATAACTATATTATTTGATTTACCTGATTGGCATGACTATTTTGTACCTAGCCCTGATTTTTTATTACAGCGGCCGTATTTTTTACTTAGAACACATTTTATGTAGCATATAAGTTTTAAAAGTGTAAAAAACTAACAATTTTTTATAATTACTTTTTCTAACTATCAGTACATAGTAAATAAATGAGTATGAACGATATAATACGAAATAATACAATATCACAGTTTTTATTTATTGTTCAAAACTCAAATAATAATGAACAAAAACCAATATTTTGTTGCAAAAAAAAAAAGAAGAAAAGAGCAAACAAAAATTGTATTTTTTATTTGATGAGGCCACCGGATAAAGTTGTTATAATTATTGTTCTTCCGCTTATTGTGTACATTTACTTCTTTACCATAATATTTATCTTGGCACATTATATTATATACAGGAAAATGTTGAGCTTATGTACTTACAAAATATACTGTTATGCTTATGATGATAATCGTAACTGTCACACTAAAATGTAAATAGGAAGCGGCAAAGTTATTAGTATGATTTTTATTTGAATTTTGTCTCATTGTTCACTATGCCATTGTTCTAGAAAATATATAATACCCGGGTGTACATGATAATAACATAGAGCAAAATAAGTTCTCTCGCATTAAGAACTTTTAACAGGTTAAATTAAAGTTAGAGGTATATTGTATGCGAGCATGATAAGGGTACACTAGTTAAACAATATAGCATACACTGACGTTTTAATAATATTCACTCATGAAGATTTGCTTAGTAATCAAAAACTTGTATCGCCAGAAAATTTAAGGATATCTACTGAAAACTGCTTTATAATCTAAGTGTTATGTAACACTAGTACACTGTCTTATATTTACTTGGTAGCAAATATAAGAAAATGTTTACACTTACCAGTTATCATTATTTTTAATGTTTTTTTGCACAAAACCAAAGTGATATATTGTTATAATATTGATACTGAAACGAATGTATCAAAATAACCTGTTGGCATTTTTTCTAATTAAGAAGGGTATTGTGAATTTTTTTTCAACTTTTTGATTCCTAAACTTGCCATATTAGCATATGGTTTCTAATATTTCTATTGATACAATAGCTGTTTGGTAATAACTAATAAGATAATCTTAAGTACGATCCGTCTTGTTTTTCAATCACCAGCTTTTATTTGTCGTCGATTTGATTTTCAGTAGATGTAATAATGCGAATTTTGTGTTTTGGCCACTATTGGTCAGTGTAATTTGGTAATTAGTTTTTTTTTTATAAAAATGTACCAACTGTTAAAATACTATTATTGCCGTTGCCTATAATAAAGAATGGCGAGGTACGCCATATCATTTAAAGTAAAATTAATTCCATACGCTAACAGTAGACTAATTTAAACAAATTTATACAGCATAAGGTTAACTTGCTCGTGAAGGATAATGTAGCATCCCAGTTGGTACACGCCTTGACTTAAAAATGTTGTAGATCGGGTTTATGGAGTACATTTTAGGTTTTAAATATGTCGGATAAATAGTTTGTATTTTTTAGGTATTATTATGAGTTTGCAGTGATCAAATTAATAGTCTTTAACATATTAATTTTTATTTATATAAATGTAGTGATTCGGTGAAATTTAGTGCACCAACCACGGTTCGCCTATCTATAAATTCGTATTTTAGCTTCGATGCGGAGTTGAGAATTAGTTGTATTTTCAATATTGTGTTTTTAATTTTAATTCTTCGTGTAGCAACTCTATAAATCAAAAATTATACCTGAGAGGCTAAAAATTAAAAAAAGTCACCTCTTCCCCTTCAAAACTGAGAAAAGCGCCAAACATCTATACGTATTTTTAAACATGAAATTACGGCGCTTTATAACTTTTTTAAAAATAGTTCAATTAAATCCAAATGTGTATGGAATATTTGTTAAACACAGTACTACGGATCAACATTGTCAAACCAAAAAAATATAATAAACCTTTTCCCATAAAAAAGATAGAATTGTTTTCTTTAAAAAAATATTGAAGCTTGAGTGGGGTATTATATTCACACTATTTACATGACTTGAGGTTACTCCTAATTGGATGTCTTGACTAGTTCACCAACGTTTCGGAACACTTGCACGTTCCATCTTCAGGGCTGTGGTTCGATGTTGCTCGTACCGTGCTCTCCTGCAGACTGACCGATTCGCTTCCGTGGGAGTAGGTTATATACCATACCCCCCACCGCATTCTCCGCTTCTTCTTGCTGCTGCCAGCTGTTTTCTACGGCCACGCCCCTTCGCCTTAGCCGGCTGCCGCATGACTGATTTTCGTTTCCAAGATATCCAAGTTAGAGTAACCTCAAGTCATGTAAATAGTGTAAATGTTTTCTTTGTTCAACTCTTCAACAAAATTTTATGGATTTAGGTCTGAAATTTAGACCAAAGGTAGATCTAGAATGGAACTATAATCTATATAATTTTCTCAAAAACATGTGGTCAAACCTTTTTTTTATTAAAGAAAACCCGAAAAAAGGGAAATTTACACTTTGACCGTAGTCAATTGTCAGGTTGCTGTGTATGAGTGAATCAACAGCCAATAAGGAATGAAAATGTTGTCATACTGTTAAGTACAATGTATGTATCTATGACAATATATTTTTCAAGACGATTGACCTTAATCGTGTCCACCATAATACTAAAACTGAATTTTTAAGCACATAACTACAAGTACAACGATTTTATCGATATTTTAATTTTTATCTGAGAACACAGAACCTCCCTTACTCACTCACTACTACTACTACTTTTTTACTATGCTTGCCTTGAACTGTACTGGTTGAAACCTACTATCCACAGATTGGCATCGAAGTGGTTATTAAAAAGTGATTTTATCACTTTCATATTTTATAAGAACTCCCGTAGCTTTGTTTTTGTCATTTATTCATTTGACAAAATATGTTTATCTAATCGTATACTAGTGACCTTTGTTTTTTAATATAGAACTAGTGACAGAGTAGTATAGATCGGTGTGTGTGATATTGTATATTCCGATATTTATATGATGCACGACAAAAAACCGTTTAATATTACCTACAAAATAAATCACAGAAAAAGTAATTTGAAAATACGAGTAAGTCGACAAAACGATTCAGCTGTTTCTCGATTCGGCGATTATTTACCTTTTAAAAAAAAATTTTTTTTGTCACATTTGCATGCGACCATACACGGCAGCAATAAACATTTAAAAGGATCATCCCTGTTTATCACGTTTCCATAATATTTCACGACCAAATACCACACGGAGTCACGCACGCGCGCACTGTGTGTGGGGAGCTCCAAATAACGACTTGGTGCAATTTTATTTATAGGGCATTAGATATTAAATATCACTGGTCGTTTATTCCACGGCCAAAGGTCCGTTTCATGTAATATAGTATGGCCGCCATTTCATATTATTATATATAATATTGACAGATAATTTACCGAGGGTCCAACGTGTTTGTGTAACGCGTCAACACTATTCGGTGCGATCAGTTTTTTATCATAATATTTAGGTCCGTTTACCGTCGAGATATTATGATAATAATATAGTATAAATAAAAAGCTGCGGGGTCGAGGCATAAGCACTGTGAAGGACCATACTTGGAACGAGGATGGCGTCACAGGTTTTCAGAAATTATTGGAACTGTAAGTGATAAAATCACTTACAAATAAACCCTTCCTTCGATGTGCATCAGCTGTGGATGGTAGAAATATTAAATATCGATAAATACATTTTTACAAGCGAAAATGTGCTAAAAATTGATTTAATATAATATTATATCGCCATTAGCACGTTATAATGTACATATTTTTCAGATACCTATTGACTGTTGATTCACTCGCATAATGTATTTTCCCCTTTATTGGGTAGGTTTTTCTTAATAAAAAAAAGTTTGACCACAAATTTTTAAAGAAAATTCATTGAAAAGTCGAAAAAAATCATCTTATTTTTATACATGATTATTACAACTATTTCGATTACTGTGGTCCTTATTTCTGGTGTTTTTTTATAGAGAACTAAGTTTGAAATTTGAACATTTTATGGGAATTTGTCTCAGCTTTTTGAAAAAAATATTAAACAAATTCTCAAATGTTGGGCAACTCAAAACGCCAATTTTCTAGATTATAAAATAATTTATATTTTTTTTTTAGGAAGCTTAGACTATTTTACATAAGAAGCTGATTTTTAATAAACGTTTTTGTTGGTGGAAATTACTACAAAAAAAAAATAAGAAAAAAACTAAAAATACTTTATATGACTTTGCCAAATAAATCGAACAAAAAATCCATAACAAATTTAAAAAATATTCTTTTTATTGTAACTGGCATACAGGGTAAGTTTCAAAAAGTTCCGCGGGGGTGCTCCAAAAATTAATTTGTATTTGTTGTTTTTGCCCATTTATAGTATTATAATATATATAATCTGATTTCTGAGTTTCTTTATTTCATGCATATATTAAAATAATAGTCATCATCAAATTGTACAAACAAAAACAAGAAATACTAAGGTGGGTTTTTTTGTACTTTTCTTACCGGGATGTATTGTACCGAACACAACGTTTATAGTAAAAGTGTGTATTTTAATTAAAATAAAACGATTTCCGAGACACAAACAGAGGAAACTAACGAAACAGATGGCGTCTCAATTTAAATAATTGGACTTCGCCGAATTCTGAAAAATATATTTATTTTTTTCTATGTTTTCATTAGTTCTCTTAGAAAATATGATCAATAATCAAAATAATGGCTATGTAACTAAAAAGTTAAAAACTTATCAAACAACTGAGAAAAATTACGAGCGCTTTATAGTAAACTGATAAAACTGTTAAATTTAGAATGTCTTAAAATTTTTTTTTAGTAAAATATTTATAATACGATATTCTAGATTTGTTAATTAACTTGACAACAGTTAATATTAATTATGAAACAATGCACAGCGCGCATTTAACATCATTATTACTTTTTTATACATATTAATTATTAATAAAAAGGTAGTTTGTTCTATTTTTATTATGTAACAGCTTTTTTTTAGATTATTTTAATTTAAGTACTTGCTTGCCTACAAAGACCAAATTTTAATATTATTTCATATATAATAATTTATTAAAAAAAAGTTTTTTTGAGAAGTTATTTATGTTATAATTTGATTCTTGAACTTTCGTTCTAATTTTCAGACCTAAATCTCTAAAACTAAATAAAAATATCTATTCCTTGTAGGTGAAAGGAAATATGACATTTGTTTGGGTTTATCGGTAGTATTATGTCTTAAGAATATTCTTTACAAATTTGGAATTAACTGGACTATTTTTTAAATAGATTTTGAGCACCGTAATTTTAACTTAAAAAAGGTGTACATTTTTTGGTTTTTCTCCATTCAGAAGGATAACAGATGTACTTATCAAATTAAAATTAAAATATAAATTGGAATACAAAAACAAAAATTAACTAAATACTAATTAAATATTTACTATTGGCCTACCGATATATATGTAATGTAAAGCCTAGTACTACTTTACCTTTATATTTTCTGTTTTTATTCTGTTTATTATTCAAAGTGATTTTTAGAAAAATAAACCAACTGTCATTGTAGATTCAGTTTTTTGTCTTTTTTTTTAAATTGGATTTCTCATAAATGCTGATATCTTATTTATAGGTATCGCGGCTTTGTAATTATGTATTTCCTTTGAATAATGGAAAGGATATATCCGAATAGTGTGCAACAAACCAATATATTGGTCTTATAACTTATATAAATAAAAAACAAATTATAAAAATATTAGGAATACTGTATACATAAACAATCAACTCGTGCGTACTGCGTTGTATAATTATTAGAAAAAAATGCGTTACAAACCGTTCGATTTTATTAAATTTGTTTTTTCATAAAAATAAAATATAAATTTTAAAATGTATTACATGAAACTAAATAATACATGAATAACATTTGATTAGGCTATTGTCGATATGGTAGGTATACTGAAACAATAAAAATTAAGAATTAAATGTATTATTTTTTTTTGTCTAATTATAACAGTTTATTAACGACGTGATAAATTTTTACATTAAAATTGTTAAAAATACAATTTTAAATTACAAAAACTTTACTTTAGTAGTATTCATTAGGATATTAGGGTATTTTAATTACTACACAGAGTTGCACAGTAACTACCTAGGTATTTTAATTGTTGTTTTTGTTTTTAGATATTTTCTGCAAGCTTGCAACCATTTTTTACAAAGCATCATTTACATAGAAACCATGAAATATGTATTGGTAAAATTCATTTTCGTTTCTATTTGATTCATATTTAAATTGTTATTTGAAGTTTAGTCATTACACAATAATATAAATTAATATAAAAATGAATATTATATTGTATGACAATGTTATACAATAAAACTATAAAGTTTTTGAATACAATAAATACTATAAAATTTCGCTGAATGATTTGGTTTTTCTGGTTAAAATATAATTAAAATTAAGTTATTATACGTGCATTATAGTAATTTTTATTATGAATCATTTCTATAACAATTTTTACTTAAGCAGGTAACTGATGTAATAACTACTATATTTAAAACAAAATAATATACATTTTTTTTTTTATTTAAATGAAATATTTTATGAAAGTACCATTAGTTATTTTAAAAAATATTTTTTTTTGGAATTTTAGCAATTTTTTTAAAACTATTGTAGATGTCACAACACTTTAATTTCAATTAACTCATTATGTACGCATCATAAATATACGGTTAGGCGTTTTGGAATTTTGAATTTATTGATTTTGACTTTTTACCACTATATTTGTTATTATTATTAATTGTATTCATCAAATAAATTTAACCACAAATTAATTTTTATTTATCAACAATTACTAATAACTAACATTTTTCCAATAAATGTGTTCACAAAAAAGTGTTTAAGTTTAAACAAATTATTGACATAAATAACAAGATACAATACCATTAGTGCATTAAACTATTTATTTAATCAGTAAGCGGTACTGTTAAAAACACAATTTTCGTTTATGACCCTGTGAAAAATTTGATACAACAATTTTTTTTTATGTGAAGTCAAGTATAGATTTTGTAACAATTATGTTTATACACAATAAAACTAATGAAATATATTGAATATTTTTCACTTCCGAAAATCGATTAAAACGGCAAAATCATTGTCTGCAACAAACAAAACAAAACCATTTATATATTTTTTTTTATTAAAAATTGTTTTAAATATTTGTCTAGTTTAGGATTAAACATTAAGAATAGGATAGAATATTCAATTAGTTTTGTTAATACTAATTGAAATACAGTAATAAGTGTAATAATATAGGTAAATACTGATATACACTGTAAAGGTTTTTAATTTAATTGATTTACTGAATAATTTAGTGGCTCAGAATCCGCACAGTAATCCTAATAATTGGTTTTAATTATTTATTTATTTTTAAAAATGTTGAAATGTTTGTGATTTATACGTTCATATTTTTACAGAACAAATAGCATTTGAATACATGTACAGTATGTTGTTTAGAGAGTCCATACAAATGTGGCGAGCACATGCATTTAGAATAAAATTTGATTTAGGTTAACTTTATTAAGTAGGGTGAAGGAAGGTATTTTCGTGGCATAAGTAATTTCGTGATATAGTTTGTTGATCGTATCGCGTAATTCCCTATTAGAAAATTGTCTTGAAAATCACACTAAATCTTAAAACACAGTATTTTAACAATCAGTGTGATTTTCAAGCCAATTTTCTAATAGGGAATTACGCGATACGATCAACAAACTATATCACGAAATTGCTTATGCCACGAAAATACCTTCCTTCACCCTATATTACATTAAATATACAGTACTAGTGTATGCCAACCGCTATTTAAAAAATAAATTAATCCTTAAACATGTTTTATTGGGGTTGGTTCTAACTCATAATCATATAAATCAAGAGAGTTTTAACATACACATACATGACTTAACCGGAGTCAAATTGAAACTCTAAGTTTTACTACAACGTAGTTAGGAATTTAAAAAACTTACCGCACTTGGGTTGATTGTTAAACCACATTTAACAAAGTTATATGCCACTTCACAAGCATCAGGTTTTCCAGCTAAAATAAAAAGTATCATATTATATAAGTAATGTTTATAAATTATTTAGTTTAATAAATTGTTATAAACTGGAAAATACATAAGGTTTATAACAATTTTTATTATTTCTATATTTTTAAATGTATTTTGTTTAAATCGTGTCAATCATTATTTAAATTAAATAGGCTTTTCATTAAAATTATTTGATAAAAAAGGTAAAAAATATTAAATTTGATACAATGGTTATGTATACAATAATGTTTGTACCTATATTTGGTAAACATTGATCGATGATTGGTTTTATATGTTTTTGTACTTCTTCATTTGGCATCATAGATATCATTGTTTCTCCATCAATTTCAGCTGTTTCTGGATTAATCTAATGCATAAAATATACGTTAAATTCGTTGTTTACATACAAAGTTTCGAATGAATACTTAAGTATGCAATTTGTAAAATCAACTTACTAATGATAGTTCATCCAAGCTACACATCATGAAACACTAAAAAATTAAAATACAATTATGAGTTACTTTATTTTACTACGTGCACCAATTATTTGAAATAAATAAAAACTATTAAAAATTTAAGTTTTTCTAGGAAATATTCAAATTAGGTATTACTCGTGGAACACAATAAATATTTAAAAAATATGTCTATATATACATATATATATTTATTCCTTCAGAAACAAATGTTATTACTCGGAAAATAATAATTTGGTTTTAGTAAATGGTCAGAAATATTCTAGTTGGATCTACTATAAAATGGTTGCACCAACTACATTACTATAGTTAGAAATTCCAAACTAGTTTATTGGTTTTTGGGTAGTAAATCCCGTACAACAGTAGCAACTAGACAGGGTAGGTAGGTTTAGGCGTTGGGCTTAAGAATAATAGGCGTTTAGGTAGTCGCGGGTTTGATGCCCAAGAGGACATATACTAACACACTAATACTTTTTGCATTTTTTTCATAAGTTGTGTATATTTTTAAAATCCAATATTGTAAATCCAAACTTATTATATAGTTGATCCAGCTATATATAATTAACTATTTCAGTTTAATACTCCCAACTTAACATTTATTGTGTCCCTATATTAACCATAAATTATGGTTGTCCCAACTATTTAGTTTTTTCAGTGTAATTTGAAATAGTTTAAGGTTGTGTGTTTACACTAAGATATTTAAAAGTTCTTTATTTATCTGTCTTCGAAAAAACAAACAATTCAGTATCGTTTTATTGGTAGTAAAATATTTTCAACGGGTATTCAAAAGTAAAGCGTAATGTGTGATGCGGAAAACCAAAAAGGGCCCTTTGTTTGCAAAGTTGATTTCGAGAAAAACTTTAAAACGTCGGTTAAGCTCTAAGTGCAATAACTTCGCAATAAATGCGTTAAAATGTCTCGTTCGCTTTCCGCATCACATATCCAAAATTAATAACGATGAATATAAACTAACTGTATAAAGAAATAATATTTATTTCAGATATCCAATTTTAGCGTTTACATTTTTTACCTCGAGAATTATAGTTTTCCAAAATAATTCAAACAATCTTAACTTAAAAATCAGATAATTTTGTTACACGCCACCTAAATTTTGAGCTTAAGAGGGCGTCGCACCACCTATTTTTAAGGAGTAAAGTATAGGCAATTTTTTACAAAAATCTTAATTTAAAGGTTAAACTGTGATGTTTAATTATTAGTTCAATAACTAGAACTCTATTTTGGTAGTTAATTTATTTTTGGTCTATCACAGCATCCTTGAAAGCGATTAAAAAAATGTTTTTTCATCTCTACTTGTTTAAGCAGACTGAAAATAACTCGCTTGATTTTGGTTTTAGAATAAAAGCACTCATTATAAAATTAAAAGAAAACAATATTCCGAAGGGAAAGACGGTGCGTTTTTTTCATTATTCCAAGTTTAACGCTCAATACATAGTTTAGAAATAATGACTATTTTAACATTTTTAAATGACAGTAACTTTTCAAAAAATGGGGGTTTTTTTTAAAAACGCACCATTTTGTCCTCTGAAATATTGTTTTCTATTAATTTTATAATGGATGCTTTTACTCTAAAACCAAAGTTAAGCAAGTTATTTTCAGTCTGCTTAAACATGTTTTTACCACTGAAATTCACCGGTACGACGCCCTCTTAATATTAATATTTATGCCATTGGACTTCAGATAATAATTAAAATTTATTAACTAAATACATTAAGATAATAGTTAACAAATCAAATAATAGTATATAGTTTATTACAATAAATGCAAATATGTTTTAACACTATCAATGATTCGTATTAATGTAGGTATTTCATTATTATATTATTTAAAAATCGGTTCAGTGATCAAAAAGAATATTCAACCCCATCACAATCAAGCAGATCTTCTCAAATATTCCCGAATTAAAAAATAATTTGTTATAATATTTTATTTGATAAACTAGAGGCGCAGTTAAGTAAATCAGTTATTCATTTTAATCTATGCATAAATTAATTTTGGTTTGACTATATGTATTAGTAAAGCATTCATTCGAATTGCATTCATCTATTAACTAATGAAAAAACTATGTATAACTTTATTATATCTAAATCGCTTAATATATTATAATATAACTTTTCGTACACGGGATTCCATAAACCCGGATTAAATAGGATTATTTTTATTATAATAATTTGACTGAAAATGTTTGGTGATAGTTCGCTATTTATGAAAATATTATAGCTATAAAAATATTAAAAATTTTAACTTACTTTGAAATTTCGATCTTCAGACAATATTCCTTTTTTTGCGTCATTTTTAATAGCTGTAAAATTGAATTGAAATAATTGTAAACTTTATAGATTATTTTATCGCGATTGAGTACTAGATATTTTAGTTGAAAACTTACCGTCGCTTATCGGATACTTATTGGAGCACACATCGAACAAAGCCTTTTTCATCGCTTCAACATTGTCATCAGCCTAAATTTGAATTATTAAAAAAAAAACCATAACTATATTTTTCAACTATTCGTGTAATAATCGCACATTATAGTATATTTTGAATAAACACTATAATTCCCCACGTTCTTCGATAATAATTATATCATTTAACTCACCAATGATTCAGTAACGAGATACAGCGTCGATAGGACAATTAAGAACTTGTAAAAATGCTCCATTTTACGTTCAGTTTGGTGTTGCGATGCTTTGTATTGACACTGTTGGCATACAACGAAAGACAGAGTAATATTAACAGCATTCGCATTGTGTGTTGTGGTATTTAAAATAAAGTGATAGACTATAATTATTATGAATAACCTTCCGATCGGGCCGTAGCCATAAATTATTTACTACTCGGACAAAACGCATACAAGTACACAAAACAAATATTACACTCCAGGAAAAATTGTTTGCCTTTAATCACAGGATACTACTACTATGCAATTAATACGGTTTATGTACATAATTAACATTATAATCAACTTAATTCGGCTTCGTATATATGGATATGATTATACGACTTCAAATTAGCTACATTCATCCGCAAATGACAACACGAACAATGTTAAGCGATGAATACATAACGTACAAACAGTGCTGCAGCTAGTGATTATATTCACAAATTAAAACCTTTTTTTTTTCATTAATAATAATAATAGTCGGTTATATGGCAAACGCTATGTTATTATAACAGACGTATAATTAGGTTTTTGTATTAATTTAGAAGAAGGCAACTTTTACGTTCATATTTTTACAGCTTACAAAAGTTATAACACCCATTTGCTTCTTGTACGTAGGACTTATAAGTTAAGCTACTCAAAAGCGTTTACGTTGATTTTGTGATATTAATATTAAAATATTTACAAAGTATGATTTAAACAATAATTTTTACACTGATCAAATAATGACTTAACAGATTTGTTATTTGTTAACCCATGGGCGTTTAATAGACTGTAGTGTACATCAAAATATATATGTTCATTTTTCAATTTAAACAATTTTGTAATTATACTATTATTTTCTATTGACCCGTTAAGCAACGCTATTACTGATTATTTGATTATATTTTAATATTTTCAAAGTATTTTTAAACTTCACACCATACAATTTAAATTCTACAGTGGCGGTGTAAAACCCGATTGCGGTAATAAGACAGTAGTGTTATAAGAAAGCATTTCTGTAGTTGTTTAGAGTACATTAAATAGCATTTCAAGTTGCCATGCTGTTTACCATCCACTCGAAATAAACGTTACGTTTTTATTAGGGCTTGAAAGCATTGGCGATGTTAGAGTAATTTAATAATTTTACGAGCATTTGTATTTAAAGAAAACCTTATTCTTGATACAAAAACGACTAACTAAGGATATTTTTATATGTTTTCTACTCTAATAATAAATATAAAATTATTATACAGCTAATGAATATAATTCAATAATAGTAACACATTTTTATAGTATACCAAAATCATTTTTAACTAATTCGCAAGTGGTAACTTGACTATAACTAAGTTATATATTATATCTTTTTCAAAGAATTTGTTTTCCATATTACATAATATTTATAAGTGTTACAAAATTACATAATTTTAAATACATCCTTAAAACAAAATGTACGTAATTATGTAATTATTGTAATACACTATGTATAATGAAGTTAGCTTTATTACATTGTAGCCGGAGGTAAACATTTGTATTGCAGTTTTATCATAATTTATGTGTAAAACTTATTTTCATGTATTCTATTAATATTTTTAAATAGTTAGAAATATTTTTTTTAATATTTAGGCAAAAACATGTTTCCCGGAAGATTTTGACAATTGTTTGTAAATACATAATATGTCTGATACATTGCTTAACTACAAACCTAAAACTATTTTTAAACGTTTTATATGTATTAAAACGTCCATACGTACAAATTCGCTAATCCTATTTATTTAAGTAACAGGGTTTTAAAAAAAAAAGTGTAAATTTCGTTATTTTTGTTGCCTGGATACGTACCATTTAATTTTTCATATGAGTAATATTATGTTATCACTTATCACCAATGCATTGAGACTTAAGTGATAATTTCATAGCATTATGTGTTTTAATTTTATCTTTAGTTTTTATAGCTAATGACAAAAACAACAGCCTTTGCGGTAAATAGTCCAACAGCTACAGTTTTTGAGAAGCCATAATTTTACAAGCCATATTTTCATCTTAGCTTTTATGTTGTTAATATGAACAATAAAATATTTTTGGGTGTTGTAATTTAAACTCGTGTCCTCTCTTGCTAAACAATTCATAATAATTATGGTTTTATGGTTAGCGTATATTATCATCGTAAAAGCTAGAATGAGAAAACATTACAGTAAATAAATACAAAAACGGATATTATTACAAATTTATAGTGTTGGCTTTATACATTTAATATTTACCGGCTGTTATGGTCACTAGCGTTGCCTATATATTGTGGCCATTTAGTAAAATAAACGTTGTATGTACCAGTTTAACCAATCCTCAAATTTAATGCAAAAACACCATTAACACTAGTAAGGTGATATTAGTCTATATCAAACATTTTCTTTTTAAATAAATAATGTGTTCATCGGTTGTTACATTTTTTACCCATAGCTTAATATTAAATAAATGGATATTAATGGTAAAAATTAATAATATTTAATTATTAATACCAATTTAAAACCTAGTTCTTATCTCAACATACTTAACATACCTAACTTAACTCAACATTATACCTTCGACGATATAAGTTAAACTATTTTTAGTGTTGAAAATTTAGTTCTTGCTAGGTAAAGGATTAGGAAAATCGAATAAAAAATAAAAGAGGTTTTAATTCATTAATTTGTTTCTTTCGTAAGCGACAGCTGATAATGGCTCCTGATAATAAACATGATAAGATATCAGTGAATAAAGTCTAGTGATAAGAAACAGCTGATAATGGAAACAAAAATTAACATGAACACCGGCCGACGGTGGAATGGCCGGAGCATGATCCAAATCATGATGATATTTTTCATACCTATTTGTGTAATGTTAACAGAGAGAAATAGAAAAAAAAATCATCTGAGATAATTTTGTCTAGCATTTGCCGTATCGCTAATATCGTGCAATTAATTTTTAAAAACCGGTTGGTCGGATAATTAGGTCTGCGTGAGCGGCTTATATGTTGCTGTCGCCTGTCGACACAAATTCCGGTTTAGCATTCGAGCAGTGACTTTGTCAGGGTGGAAAGTGATTTGGGATCGTTATCCTCATACTTTTTGTTTAGTCACACATAAAAATCCGAGTCAACCAAATGTGTAAAAAATCATCGCTTATAGCACTATAAAAGTATCTTTAAAATTCATAAAGGAAATGATACTCCAAGAAACGGCGCTTTGCTTTCTAGCGCTCACTAATAATTATTATAAACTAATTAATATGTGTAAATTAATTGTTCAAATAATTAATTAGTTTACCTACTAAATAGTAAGTATAAATTATTTGTTCAACATCTATTTATTGATCAAAGTGCAACTCTTAACATAACAGTGGCTGTAAGACAAATCAAAAACTAGGTGTATATTATTTTACTTTTTGCTTTGCTTTCTTCTTCGTCTTCCAATTTATCACTTGAATTCTTATACAGCCACGCAAGAACCACTATTAGAACTTCCTTATTATTATGGGTTTTACAAAAGAAATGTTTAAGTAAACGCGGAAGTTTAAATCAATATATTATACTTACGCACTCCACCCAAAAACATGACCACTATTGTACTTAAACATCAACTCCTTTAACTGTCTTAAAAACACTCGCGAAATATCTAAGAATGACAACGCACATGGACAGAAAAATAGAAGCACTGAACAACAGAAACAGATGTACCAGCTATCTCTTAGCATTAAAACACATTAGTAAAAATAAACAAATACTCAATAAACGAATTTATTTTATTATGTTAGACATATATGGAAGAAATCATTGCACCGACATCAAACACGTTTTACAGTACAAAAAAAAAACAAGTGTCAAAACAAAACCTTAATTTTTATGGAAAAATTTAGAGACGTTTTTAACGAAGTATCATAATGAAATTGTAATCAATAACGCATTTAACGGTTTGAATTCAGATAATTTCAAAAACTTGTGTAGAAGGACCAACATTAGATAACTAATTATTTATTTATTTATTTAGTAATAATAATATTATTATAATTGTCTAATTTATTTATTTTTTAATCGAAGGTTAAAGGAAGTTTACGAAAACCGCAAACTATACTATACTGTCTGCTGAGTAAATATTGACAATTAATATGCTATTACATTTTGTATATATTTTTTATGTGATCCCTTCTCAAAGCTGTCAAAATGCCATTGTCAACACAAACAATGTTAAGCAAATGTCTTGTTAAGCAATCTCTTGTAAAATGTATGCGTAAGGTCAAATAGAATTAATGGGTACGTTAATGGCTGAATACAAACTCAATTTAAAAAAACCAATTATACATTGTTTTAACACGATTATTATTTACCTATCTAATATTAACTATTAGTGGACAATTTTCTCTAAGAAAATACTAAGTTGACTTTTAAACATTTTTTTATTTATTTAAGTTTTTCATTTTGGAAGAAAAAAATTATTATTAGAACTACATTCAAATATTAACTGTTATTATAATATCTACATAAAACTGCTATTAAAATATCAATTTTACTATCGATTGTTAAAATATATCTCAGGTCTGAGTTTTCCGTACTCGAAAAGTTCATTACAGTTTTCAACCAAAAAGTTGAGATAGACTTTGTTTTCCCTGCAGTCATGTAACTCGTGTTTACAAACACAAAATAGACTGTACTAATGTAATCGAAACACGTTTGCAATTTTATCCTGTCTTGTTAACCCTTTCAGAAGTCTTTAATTTATTATTTTTCTTACCGTTCGCTGTTTCGCCAGAAATTCATTCCTTCCGTGTTTTAAGACCGGCAGTGGCAAAACTCGATTAGTGCGTTCTTAAAATGCTTGTGCTTCTTTAATTTGTTATTCTTTGAATAATAAATTATTCGTAAAATTACACAGCATTTTCACAAGTGTCCAATACACCAAGAGTACAATTTATAATGTAATGAATAAACGGCTAATAGTATGATATTGCAAAAAAAACAAAATGGAAAATAATTTTTAAAAAATTCAATTTTAATAAAAAATTACTATAGAAATATTTTGGTTTTGTGTCAAATATACTTTATACCAATTGGTATAAAGTATCAGTCAGTTAGTATTTTATTGCGTTATAAGATTTTAACTATTAATATTTAAGATTATATAACTTTTCAATATTATGAATAACTGGACATGACAGGAATAGTTTTTTTATTTACATTTTGTTAGTTTAAACTTTATACGTTGCAGGTACAAATCCGATTCTATCCGACTGTTTGTTTAGTTTTTCGGACCTTTTGTTTATTTATTTTTTTACTCTGTGTATTTTACCCTCCGTTTGACATAAAAAAAAACGCCTTTCTTCACGCTTGGTAAAAGTTAGGTTATTCCAAAGGATCGGATGTGACATAAGAGGGCGAAATTTCAAAAGCTTATGGCACCTAATTGTCGGTGGAAACAACGAGGTGTCAAGTTGTTGGATATGGATGACGTTTGTTATGAGCCTTTATTCATTGTGGTCACGCCCAAGAAAAAAGAAAACAATGCTGTGGATGAAATTGACTTGTTTCGCTTTCCTTATGACTATTAACTTACTAATTATCTTATGATTCTGTTATTAACAACATATTAAATTGTTAGTATGATAACATATTTGAATGTCGGTTAATTAATACCATGTGTATCAACTAGCCCGTAGGTACAAATTGTATAGTAACTGTAACAAAAAACAATTATTTAATTGATGAAACAAAAATGTACACATGTATAATATTCTTCTTTATAAAATGTCGCAAGGTTAAAACAAAATATATAATACGAGCTCAAATTAATAATGACATTGCAAACAACTTTGGTTTTGCCTGTTTTAATATACAATTATCAATAATTACCCATACATAAAAATTAACAATAGCCGTATTCGTTATACATTAAAGGACATGTTTTGCATAAAAAATATTTAACATCAAAGTAAAAAATGGTAGATAATTTAGCTGTAACGTATATATATATATATATAGAGAGAGAGAGTTATTGTTTTCAAATTGATAATGAAAATAAGTATTCAGCTGGCAGTATTCTCTTTATTATACAAATTAAAAGATTTTTGTTATTTTATTGTAATATTTTATGCCTTCGATGATTTTGTGAAAAATAAAATTATTGAGTTAATTTTTTTGAAACATTAATTATAATTAATTGGGGATAATATTACTATATTGTATTTTGAAGTATAAAATGTCTTAAAAACCGACCCCTAACGAATAATTTATATGATTAAATCCCCTGTGGATGTACTTAAAATTAGGTTTTCATTTGAACAATTTCGGATAATTATGTTTTCTGAGTGGCCTTTATACAACCCTTATACAAATTATTTAATTAAATGCATTTAGGCGCCTTTTTCGGAGTATATATTTACAAAATTAAATAAAAGGACAAGCTTTAATGCAATAAACTAATGTGTTAAATGAAGCAAAAGAAAATTCGGTATTTAGGCTTAGTTAGTAATAATTTATTATAATTATATTAAAAGTTAATATTTGTATACAATTTAATTAGCTTTTTATAGCTGTTTTGCACAGTAGCTTTGTTTCGATTTTTATTTTACCATTTATAAAGTCTCTGACTAGTGTGCAAGATTTTGTTTAACTGTATATTTAAATGGATACGTGGTTTGCTGGAATACAAGGTAATAACGAAATGCTATTGTATATGTCAAATATGCTATATAATTTTAGCTTCGATGTGATAGCTGAGAAGATATTGTATTTACAATGATGTGTTTTTATATGTTTGTGTCTGTACCCACGATATCTTTTAAGCCACTGAACCGATTTCTCCGTGTAGCTGCTTTCCAGATCGGAAATCGTACCTGTAAGGTACTTTTTTAGACTAAACATTTAAAAAGTTCATCTCTTCCCCTTCAAACCACCCGAAAAATTTATATTTTTTTCAACTTAAACTTACGGCGCTCATATTTTTTTTTCAAAATAGACCTCTCCACCCCCACTATGCCCCGACCCCGTTTGTACCTTTTTTTCTCATAGGCATGTTTTAGTAACAATTTTTTAAAACTTATAATTTGTATTTATATTATTTTTTTATTTAGTTTTGTTTTATTATTAAATATATACCATAGTCATATTATAATAACCAGGTGATAATATTATGTACAGTGATAATTTTGTTGGAATAATATTGATTTTTAGCTAAGATTATCATTCTAATTTTACCCGAGAGATTATTCGGAAGGTTAGGTTCGCGTTCGGCGTTTCTTCATTATAATATATAATATTTCGACCCCATGTGCGAAATTTAAACCCTAGGCCAAGTTATTAACAATATCGCAAAATGCATATTCCATTATAGAAAACGAGTTTTAATGTATTTCTTGTTTATATAACGTTGGTGAACATCTAATCTTCCAAAATTAGTCGTTCGAGCTCCTAACTAAATAATTATGATTCGAAACTCTGGAACTTTTTTTTTGCGAATTTGGCTTTCCGCAGACTACTTTTAAACGTTATGGCATTATACAACGAACAGAAAAAAATTATTATTATTGAAATCATGCAGTAAAAATGACAACTCACACTGTCTTACAATTTAGACAATACTAATATATTATAGTATTTACTTGGGCAAATAGCGTTACTTCTATACTACGCAGTGTTATCACTGTTTGAGTCAAATTATATAGTTAGCTATAGTTTAACATTAAGCGTGGCCCCTCGGCTACAAAACTTATAGCCGATTAATCTAAATAAAATAAACATGTACAATGCATTGCCTTGGAGAAATCTTTAGCAAAGTTTATACGCATAGCGCACGACCTTCATGTTTAAACTGAACACTTGTATTTATATAATTCATAAGTACAAACAGACTTGTTTTTATACTATTTCTTCTTAACTTTTTCTTGTAGACAAAAACCTGATAACTTTTCAACGGTTTGTTGAAATTTAATTAACTTTTGTACATTTGTCCTTAATCAACATAAAACATTTTTTTTTTTGCATTTAGGTATTACTGTAGGCCATGTGGTAAATAAACTTGAAGTATTATTATACTTAAACGTTGATAGATGCAGTCAATCTGTGACTATAATGTTACATTTGTTTCTGCCATATTTTTCTGAATGAAAAATTGCATTTTCAGTTTTCCCAAATTTCCACTACTCTTTGTAGTATCAAAGTATATACTTTTGTAAGAAGCTATGAATGCCAACAAATATATCTAGAATAATACACATGTATTATGGACTGCCATAACATCTTTAGTATTTTTAATATTTTTTTCTGTAGGTAGGAAGACAAATAGGTAGAAATAAAGGATGTAAATCGACATTTAGTTTTACCATGTTCAAATCCGCTATGTGTTTAAGCCATAAATTGACATTGTACCTCTACAGATAAAAACATTTTATGCATCTATATAACTTTCCATGACAAACCTTAAAATTACTATTATTTTAATTATTTTTAACGAAAGTGTTAACTAAGTTATTTAGACGATATTTTATTTTTCATTATTTTGCTTCTTTCGTGTTAACTTATTTGGGTTAAGTTCATGTAGCATGCCTACGTGAGTTAAGACAACTTTTACATTCGCTAACAAAGAATAATTAAATAAATACACTGCACCACATTTTTGAATTGAGTAGGGTTTTTTTTTCAATACGATTTATTGGTTTTGTAATTTTTAAATTTGTAATTTTTTTTTCAACAATTTAAGTATTTGCAGAATAATAAATTTAGCGTCACGCAAAGCTGCGAGGTATTCATTTTACAATTATGTGTTTTAATTATTAATTTTATACTTGCAACTGTGTGGGTTGTGTACAGCTTTGTTAATTTTGCTAATGTACGTTAAACAGTTATTAACAAAGGCATATTAAATTCGGGGTTAATTAATACTACGCAGAATTTAATAAGGTCAAACAAATTATACCCACATTTTTGTTTTCATTTAATATCATACAATTTAATATTCGTGAAATCCGAGCAGTCAAATTAAAATAATTTCCTAATAACTGAAATGTATTATTTCAGAAGTCGATATTTTTGAGAAGGGTTCGAGTACTTTTTGGGATACAATATTTTACGTATGAATACCATATATTTTGCTAAATGTTTTTTTTTGTGTGATTTTATCTACCTTTGACACTTTTACTTTTTTGTGTTTCAGTAAAAAAAAAAAAAGTTTTCCATTACGGAAAACGTCAAATGGTCGCAGAGGGAATAAATAATATAAATACCTACGCGTGGGTTTGATGCATACTCGTATTTAGCTGATATCTATGATACTGAATGATAATTCTGTATTCCGAATTAAATTCAAATAAATCATATACATGTATTATGTATATATATATACTTAAAAATTTTCAACATTAATTAAAACAATTGTTATTTTTTAATGAGTTAATCCATTTAATCATAACTTACTACCGCCTAACGGGAAAATAGATAAAATAACTACCTACATAAATTAATTTGATACAATTTGAGTACATAAAAGGTAATCAATCTAATCTGATGCAAGACACTAATTTTCACAGAAAATATGAATATTTTCAAAATTATTATTTTCCTACATTTGTAGATTTATATTTTTACTATATTTTTCAGTACTTTGAAAACTGTGTTTGATTTTGGGACTTTGAGAGGAATGTAGTCAAATTTTCAATTCTCTCGATACCTACTTTTCTTATACAAGTTATTCTGAACAAGTCTAATGCTACTTATTGTATGAATGGTTCAGCCCAGCGGTTTCATTGGTACGTCACGGCCACAGACGATTACAACAAAAGATCATTGTACAGATCATTTAAATAATATATATATTTTAACGCTTATATTTTTTGATACAACTAAAAGATGGACCATGTTTATGTGCTGACTTGTATATTGATGTATACTTATATTATTTTCTTTCATGCCTAATCAACTTTATCGTTTCAGTTATTCAATACATTTTAACAATCAATTTATTGTTAAGTCTACAAGCAATCTTCATTTTTGTTTTTTTTTTCAAAGAATAAACTTTTACTTATTTAGAAGAAATGTTGGCTATAGGGCGCGCGGTTGTTCGTTACTGCACTTAATAAAGTTCATTGTTTTTCACAAGTTTTGCTCACGAACGTATTTCTAGTGTCACCCTTGACGGTTGTTATGGTGTTTCACCACTGCCGTGGCGCTGTTAAGAGCTGTCGAACTCTGCTAAGCCTTGGAAAACTATTATTCAACCAGATCGCAAATTAGCGACAGACGACAAAAGCTATTAATTATTCGTTAAGGCGGTGTTGGTTTTCAATATAACGACAGGTTTTGATGAACGCGCCCGGTGTATACGGCCACATCACAAGACTTTGCCAAAAGCTCTCCATCGCCACTGCCGCACAATCAATTTATCTTTCACCGTGAACAAGTGTAAGTACGGGTTAAATCAAAACGTTGAAATATATAGCACCCGCCCATATGGGCACAATAGAACGACGGAAACTTTAAAATAAGACGTTATCGTCGTTACGCAATTTCTACTAGTAAAACTTTTCTGATATTTTACCTTTCACAGTAGAAGGTATCCAACACGCGTTATGATGAAGTATGTAATAAGTCTACTGTGTATCCTTCCTGCAGTGTTTACTTGCAAACGGTTCGGCGTTTATCCGTCAATTTTTTCTCTATTCGATATTAATTAATATTATAGTATACGACCTTAAATATTATTTCTAGGTTTTAGTAGAAATTCGGTTGGATTTAAATCATTTTTAATGAGTATGTTATGTACTGCTTTCATACGCCGAGTTGTACATACTTGGCCCTACAAAATTAAATCCGATTGTAATAATAATATTATAAAATATTCGAATAATCATTAAAGTTGTACACATAAAGTCAATAAATGTATAACAAAATTAGTCAATAATAACACGTGAAAATTGTCTGATAAACATCTTTATAAGGTCTTAATTTAGTGTGAGAATTTTAGTAAAGTTGATTCAGTGTGTACGTGTAAACATTAATATTTACAATGCGTTTTTTTTTAGTAAAAATGCATTCATTATAAAATGTATACACAAGTTGTATTCTCGGAATAGAACAGTTTTTATATTTTAATAAAAAAACTTTAATTGCAACGCATTTTAAAGGGGTCAACGGTACTTTAACCGTATTGAGTATCATAAATAATAAAAGTACTTTATTTATTCGTTTACAAAAAAAAATATGTTTTTATGTTATAGACACTAACGCATGCTTACACACACACACGCACAAATAATTTGTATTACAGTAATAACGTGAATGATGAAATTAATTTATGCACGTGTAGCTGCCAAATAGCGGTCTTTTCATTACACAAAAAAAAAAATACAAATTAATACCGATCACCAAATATTTACATTCCGGAAATATTTTTATTCTGTTGTATACACACCTTATTAAATTTAATACACATTAACCCCCCAAAAAAAATACTAAAACGGAATGTTCAGAATATATGGTATATACAAGCCTTTATAGTTTTATCAATCATGAAAATCTGACTATACAATTTTTTCTTATTTCTACTAAAATATAATTATTAAATAGTTATTTTTAGATGTATTTTATGTCAAAATTAACATGCTCCAATGTACAAACTATTGGAAGTACGTGGGTTTTATCTTGTTGTGGTTAATTTGCAAAAAATTAAACATTTAAGTTGTTCACGAAAAATAGATTCTTAATTTATATTTCATTACAACAACGACATAGTTCCAAAGTAAATATTATGTTAAAGTCATAATGAAATTTCAAACATATTAAATAATCAAGGTTAGGAATTATTTAGTTTAGTTCAAAAGCATTCTATAAAAT
The DNA here is from genome assembly GCF_023614345.1 of Adelges cooleyi. Classification (NCBI taxonomy): domain Eukaryota; kingdom Metazoa; phylum Arthropoda; class Insecta; order Hemiptera; family Adelgidae; genus Adelges; species Adelges cooleyi. The sequence continues at coordinate 6,154,948 of NW_026095751.1, forward strand.
TATAGAATTTTCACAGCTTATTCCAAGTAGAAAGGAAACATTTTTAACACGTTATAGAAAAGGTTCTATTATGCTGTTAACAAAATATTATAACAACGTTTTGTTGACCGCATTTTTCCGGCGAAAGAAGTATTTATACAACATTTTATGTAATTGTTTTTAAACACATTATGTGAAATATTAAAATAAAACAGTTTAAATTGTAACAACAAAAAAAGTTTTTAATAACCGATAAAAAAACATATTTCTCGTATTCTGAAAATGTTATTTTTAAATATTATACATTTTATATTCTAACGTTATTATTTTTTTTTTTTTGCAATACGTTACAAATAGTAATACATTGTAAAGTTTTATTATTCATTATACATTTTGAAAACATTTCTTTGGCAAAAAACGTGTCTATATCTTACTTTCTAAAAGTAGGTAAAACAGCGACATCTCAAATCAAACAAACAAATAAAATACTTTTACAGCGCGTATCAAATAAACAACATGTCTTTATAATATAATGTTTTATTTAAATGTAAATATCTTATGCAAATTTCTTTATATAATACTCCTTTAATACTTTTATCTTTCAGCACAACGATGGCGTAATGTTGTGTAGGTACATCTTTAAATTGTGTCTCGAATAAGAAAAATATACATAATATGTATTATGTATACATACGTATACATTTTTTGCTAACTAAATTACTATTCAATGCGCTAAAAAACACGGGAGTGAAGACTAAGTATTGTATAATCGAGTGGAGGAGATGATCGAGTTAAATCTTTTCAAGTTGTGCCTACCTGCCTAAGTGAAACTTCTCGTCGCTGTCAAAGTATTGTTTCAATTTCCCAGTGCCGCCTCCGTTAAGTCGAAGTAAAAGTTTTTTCCGGTCCTCGGCTGGTTATATGCATATTATCAGAAAAACTAAAGTTTTCAAAAGCCGCCCGTATTATTCAAACGGACTTTCGCGCAGAGACGCCTTTCGTATTCTATTCCTTCTTCTTTTTCGCGTTCCCGCGTGGCTTCTACTAAAAATAAAATATATATACATATTTCAAAAAACTATTCAGGGAAAAAAAAAAATATATATATATATACGTGCGTGTGTTCCAGTAACGAACGACGTAATTTCGGAGAATATGTTTCTTTGTATAAGCGTTTTGTGGAAAGCCGTAGCTCGTTACTTTCGTCTTAAACGTATCTAAAAAAGTTCTATTGAGATATTGTCCGGGGAAACGCACACCGATATGTATGTGACGTTTAGTGTATACAAAAAAAATAAAAAAGAAAACTCTTATTCCTAGATGAAAAATACAAGATTGCGTTTTCCAATATTTACGATGTAAACGACCGTTTCTTCAACCACTACCTACCTATATTTATATTTCTTCTTACCTGCACGGTTCACACACACACATGACGTATAAAGTTAGGCCTAAATTAGGTATATACTTTAAATAGGCCGAACGAACGGTTTGTTGCCTTTGTGTTGTATACAATATGATACCTACATATGATCAGATGCGGCTCTGGTATAGGCGAGGTGTCCAAAAAGTCTAAATATTTAAATACAATTATTCAAACAGTTGCCTTAGTCATAACTGAAAGGATTTGGATTCAGATTTCTTGTGCATAGGCATGCTTAGGCAATTTAGTGCGAATCGATATTGTAGAGCTCTATTACAGTTTCAATTAAAAACCCTATTTACGATTTCATATATGTATATATATTATTAAAATTACTGGCATACGCTGTACAGCGAAAAACAAATAAAATATAATTAACCTTTTCTTCTAAAGGTGGTGAAATTTTTTCTATATTTTCCTTACTACGAATATTAATTAATAATGATACATCCGACTTAACAAACCAAAATAAGTCAATTAATTATTTTTCCTTAATGGTAGTATGTGAATTCAGTGTCTATAAAATATGAGTGATATCTTTATAATGGGTGTTTTTTTTTTTGTTTCAATATTTAAGATAATAATATATTCATAAAGAAGTCCTGTTATTCAAAATAGGATAATGGAAATTTATGTTTTGTAATCGTTATTGCAAAGAAAATATATTCAGGTTCTTTGACAACGAATTTAGGAGAGGATATCCAAGAGAAAATACTCATAGTAAAATTGACCGGTATAAAATAATCCGACGTAATATTGCCGTGGAAAAATGGTGCTTTAAATATTTGTCTTAAATGTTATATAAGAATAATTGGTATTCAATTTGCTTTTATTTCACATTGCATGTTAAAACTACTGTCAATCAAGCTAATGGCTTAGATTATGTAACTTATTTCTAATCAAATATTCCAGTGGAAATATGTCAGCAAATTATAAACTACAGTTTCACATAATATTATGAAATTCTCATTTTATTTTATGCACGTCAGAATCGTTCGATCATAATTTTTGATTGAGAAAACATCAAAACTTTCCAATACTTACATTAATGATTTTATTAATTAAAAATTACATTGAACATAAAAACTTTAGCAGACCGTTGTATTAAAATTTCCAGTAAGACAGACAAAATTCCAGGAATTTCAAGGCCTTCAAGGATTGAGTAATAAAGAATATTTCCGGAGTTATAAACTACGAATCAGAATCCCAGAATTAATGATACACCATTATCACAAAATGTGAACCATTCGCATAAATATTATAACAATAAATTGAATCTTCTTTGATGCATGCTGTTTAGCTTTTTGATATATTTATTTTCCTAGAACTTTATCCATTTCATTTTAATTGAATCATGGAATAATGCGAGTTGTCGGTAAATTGACCCGTCCACGGCCCCAGTATAATTTTAAAATGTAAATTGCTTTTATCTGGATAAATTATTTAATATGAGAGTTCCGTGCAGGTGAATCTATTTTAATTTAACTAAAAGTAATTAATAATTTAATACAAAAAAAAAAAATAATAATCCACAGTTATAAAAAAGCAATGAGATAGAATATTAAATAAAACATTTGTATTAAATATCTGACCAGCGATAAGTGACACTTTGATATCTGATTTTTTAATGTTTTATTATTTTTTTTTTTTACAACTTATTTCCATTAAAACACTATTTTGAAATCATTGACGTTAGCATAATGTACGTAAAAATCCGTTTCTGTCTAATTCTTATTTTTTTTTTCATTCACTCATTATTTAAATGAAACAAAATCGAGATTTTTTAACGAATATACTAAACTACAATATTGTAAATTATATTTCTATTTTCACTGATGGTATTTCAATTTTGTTCATATTGTTCATCAGTTATTCAAATTAATATTACTTGACTTAATACGGAATCAAAGTTATTCCTAAGAAATATATTCTGACAATGAATATACAAGTAATTTCACAACAATGTATACAAATTTACATAAAAGAAAATTTAATGGAGTTGAAAATTTGAACTGTAAAAATATTTCTTAAATTTCTGCATAATTATGTTTTAACACAAATGATTGAATAAAACTTTATCGTTTCGCTACATTATCTTCTATGATCTTATGTAAATATTAGATTTTTCCAAATGAACATTTAAATTTGATTGTTGTCCATAATATTATAACTATTGCGAGTATTCAAATATCTTGAGGTATTAAAATTTTACGACTCTATTGTTCCATTATTATCTTTCTTAACCCAATGGACAAACTTTGAGATAACTTTTTCTTTGGTAAAAGGATACGCTGCCTATTTATTCAGGCAGATTATAATATGTTCTAATTATACAAAAAAGCGCACGTACCGTGCTTTAACTTTTCTTACTTAATGTCTTTCGTTACGATAATTTTTCCCAAGTTGGACGTGAGTATATTTGTAAGAATTTTGCTTAATAATAATATTATGTTACAGCTAGTATTTCTCGAGTAATTTTAACAACACAACTTTAAAAAGGGCACGTAGACACAATTCTACAAAGAAATTGTGTTTACAAGTGAATTAAAAACGAATGTACGATGGCTAACATATATTTGAAGATAGTAGATAGTACTTAATTAAAAAAACACAATTTACCTAATAATTTGGTATCAGTACACAGAACAACTATCGCAAGTAAAAATTAATCTTAAACTACATACCAAAAGATTTTATGCTTATACATAACGTTTGTCTGCGGTAACTTCAAACAACTTTGCGTTATCTTATCTAATATAGTAACCCTCAAGCCAACTGGCTAAGACTTTCGGAGCACATTGTGATCAGATAATGCCACTTGGTTTCATCATATTAAACTGGAATTGAACAAACGTCTAAATATTGTTATACTTTTTTTTTTTATTGAAAATCTAAAACTTACTTTATGCAAATATAATATTGAAATCATCATTATGAACGAGAACAATATATTGTAAATTGAGATTCTGCAAAAACACGGAACTAAATAACATAACACTAATTACTCAAACTGAAATCTCCAATTAATAATTAATAAACTATTCATAGTTTTATACATAGTATATTAAAATCTCTTAAAGTAAACTATATACCGATATTAGGTTGTATGAAATATTGAAATATTCATAATGATATCATGATGGCTTCCTATTAATTTGAACTACATCAGAAAATATGAACATAAATTATTTAAAAACTATACACGCAATTTCAATATTTTATGTTGTCAAACATGTTTTTAATATTAGATACGTATTCAAAACGTTTATACATTTTGTAAATAACATTTGTGGAACATTCATTTTGAAAAAAAATTGTTTTGCTGTTTTGGGAAAGATACATTTATTTATTTCATAAACATCAATTACAGTTCCATGATTGGTCTATTTTAATTTAAATTAACTGTACAATTTACAAATTTATTGTACAGCCTCTATCAGTAGGATATTTCATAAAAAAAAAATTGTCCATTTGTTATAGAATCTATAGAACTTTAGTTAAACTGTTTAAAAAACTAAACAAAAATATATTTTTCCACACGGTACCTATACTTTGGTGTGCATAACAAAGTTGTGTGCAAAAAAAAATCACTATACTATATTTCACGGTTAATATAAAATATTAAATCACGTTATTTATTCGCTCGATCTTATTTTTTTCATTAAAAGTCTCAAATAGTTGGACGATGCCAGAAACGGAATATGTGCGGTAATGGCTTTTCCAGTTGAAGAATCACGGTTGATTCACAGAAACCGGTCAATTCCAGCGTCTCTTGGGGCCATCAATCTAGATTATATTCTTTACCATGTCAATACTTACATCCTTGCAAAGTTCAAGATTATTTTGAAATGAGCAAACGTGTATATTGTATACAGTGCATACTATATTATAAATATATATATATTTGTATATTATAGCATTATATTGAAATGAAAGAAAAAAAAACGTTAGATAGCGAAATCACACTCGCATGAGTTGTACAATATCGCTGAAACGTGTCAGAAAGTAAAAAGTTTCAAATCAAATTTGGCATAGCATGATTGCTTCTGGAAGTCTGCAGGGAAGTACCTACTAACTAAAAAATATCTTTTTAGTTTGTCCTCGAAACGACAACGGTAACCATATAAATTCATCACATTTCGTTTTTCTTTTATTTCGTTCAACATTTCGCTTTCGTTTGTATATATAATACATACATTTATACAATTTCTTTTATTTAAGCTCACTATTGGGACTGGCCTCCTATGCATTTCGATTTCTATTTCAGACTGACGTCAAGTAAATCTGTAAAATTGCTGATTAGACTTTTGTTATGGGAAACTGTAGCGGAAGGAAATATTTTATCGGTTTTACAATGATGTATTTATTTCAGAAGTACCTTGACCAAACTCTTCAAGCACACAATGTGACCTATGATTCACATGTTAAACTAATTGGTAAACAGGCTTCATAACAATTTATTACGGTAGCTATAGGTAAAAATAATGAACTTACAAACAGCTGTTACACAACAGCCATCAGTATCCAGCAAACTTGAGCTTCGTGGCAGCCGTGATCGATTATTGTCATTAAACCAGCGCTTATGGAAAATGTACTGTATTTCATGCACAATTTATTCTACTGCATACGGTAAGATGTAAAGCGGCAGTCAAATGGATCATTACCAACAATGTATGTAGCATGATAGTTGTTAATATTTCTACCTCGATTGATAGTTAAACGCTTCCAGAAACATTACAACATAATTGACTAGTTGTTTCTGTCCGGCTTAGCCTGAGATAAATGTAGCTATACAAAATTTCATTGATTTAATCCAAGTCAAGTAGCACAACTTACTCATAGCTATATAAATACAGTTAATAATTTACTTGTTTTATTTATTTATACGACTAAAACTCATCTTGTTACTAAATTATTAATAAATCAATCTAATAACAAAATAACTTTCATGTTTTTTCTCTCTTAGCTTACTATTAAACTACAAAACTTAATGCGTACAAAAGTGATTTTACATTCATAACCAAAAAGACTATATTTATAATAAACTTTGTAGGCTTTTGATGTTTAAAGCCGTTGAGACATTAAGTATGTCTAAAACTATTATTTTTAGAAAAACGAGAGAAAAACTTCAAAGCGAAGGGAATAAGCTTGCAAATTTGTTTGTAAGTTTTGTTGAATTTGTCTAGGTCAATGTAATTTAAAAGGAACTTTATAACACGAGATGTAGGCTGTATCTGTAAATATATATATTTTTTTTTTCATTTTTTTTTTCAGTCGTTATAAGATACAGTAGCAGATTTTAATTATAATGAGGCACAGGTATAGAAATGCCATCAGAAACACGGATAATCAAAATAATTCCGTTTTGACGAGAGACATTTTCTATTCTGTTTTATTGGTATACTGTTTGTGCAGCGTGTGTTGTTTAATTTGTAATTTGTGTGCGGTTTTGTGATGTCTATCTTCCGCTGTTGATCAAACAGCTGTCGTTGTCTGTGAACAACAATCGACGTGCAAGCAAATAATACATTTTAAATTAAACACAGTACACACAGTCAGATAGCAAATTAAGAGCTAATGATTTTCGTTAATTGAAATGTTCAGCTTATCCTACGATGCATTACGAACATAGTTTCTTTATTTACAATAATGCTTGTAATAATCACTCAGTGACTCTATTACCAAAATATGTGATGATAACACGGAACGTAATTTGTAATAAGTTATATGTATAAATAGATTATCCACAATAGTGGTGCAAATAATGTTTTGTTTATAATCGTTCAAATGTACCTATAGTGATTTTAAAATATTGTAAAAACCACACAATAGAATTAAGTGGTCAAATATAAAACTTAATATCCTTCATCAAATATACATAATTTGTATATGCAACATACTTATGAGTATGATATAATATTGTTTAATGTATTATTTAATTTCCAAGTAAGAGTATTAGTAAAGATATATTAGTATTCATGTTAACTCAATTTTATCATACATCAATGAAAATATCTATACATTTTCTATAATTATTCTATTTTTTCTACTTCGCAACTATGGTGAAAAAGTTTTAGTGCATAAATTAGCATGGTTGTCGTATTATTATCCAGAGTACCAACACATTAAACATAATATAGTTAATATGCATAATAAAGTGGTATTGTGGCGGTAAACGATTGTATCAAAATATGTTCATACTCGTTGTCCCTAAATTACATATTGATTTACCAATTAGATAGGTACATAGATGTTCATATGTAGTTAATTTCCTATTTTTGCTATCAAAGCATTAATATAACATATTAATTCGGATATTAAAGTAAAAGTTTACAAAAAACTCGAAATGAAATTTGTTTAATTAAGTTCTTAATGTATTATTATATTTTCAAAATTGTAACTTGTAACTCACCAGATTTAAGATACCGACCTCGCCGCTCTCACAGGCGTGCATATATTTTTGGATTTATGTGAAATAACATGACTAGTATTGTTCTCCAGAGTACTTTAAACGTAATACATTATGTTTACTCTTTGCCACAATACCTACAATAGTGTACAGTTACGATTTTGTGGCACTATTGCGCTGTTGGTGTTCTTACGGACAATGATAGACGGAGTGTCGTAACATACAACAGGGCCATTCGCATAAAGCATATAATAATATAAACGTAAGTAGTTGAATGAGCAAAATGAAAAAGACTAAAAAAGATAAAATCAGTACACGCGTACTTTACGTGTCTTTTCATCTTTTTCCGGTGAACTTGTTATCTAATGTTATTGTAATATAAGTAATCTAAAACCAAGTCACTTTTCACTAATTGACATATTATACCATATTTGCAAGCATTTATACAAGTTATTTGAGTTATAAAAATTAGTGGAAAAAGAAACAGTGTTATTCCATACATTTCTTTCAGTGGACTATTTAAACACATAATACATAATATTCATTTTTGAAAAAAAAATAAGATCAAGATAGTCATTGTAACCAAAGATAAATTACCCTTAAAAATTATAAGGCAAAGATAAAAAAACGATAGGTACGTTGTTATTAAATTAAATACTTTGATTCAAGTGGTGTATAAAAATTTACTTAGCTAAGCTACCTTTTTGTTTACACATTAAGACATTTTTTTTTATTGCATCGTGTTTAAAAATAAAGTATGAATGTTAAATAAATAAAATAGTTTAGCTTGTGCATTTAAATCGCAACAACGTACGTAGATAAAATACATAATGGACAACTTGGTGATCTCCGATTCCGCATGGCACTTTGAGTTGATTTAAGAAAATTTAGAGAATGTTGGGTTACGTGAAAAGATTTTTAATACGGATTACCGGATCGAATGCAAAACAGAAATCAGCTCGACGCCGAAACTAAAAAAAAAAAAATAAACAAATTACCTAAACCTGTCTACATTACGCCAAAGTATTACTAAGTAGTAATTTGGGATCATTTGTCAGTTGTCTCTTTTTGCTGAATCGTGTAGTTTCTTTTTTTAGTACCATATCCCGACAAAAAGAAGGTAATATGTAGTAGTATTGTCATTTATCTAACATACATTTTTGTCCTTCCATTAAAATACATATAGGTTCCATCTATTTCCTAAGATACCAACTGTCATGGCGACTGACACAAAGTTCATTCAACGTTATAAATCCTTTTATTTTAAGTGGTCATTTGTAAGAATCAACGTTAATTGTATTTTTTAGCGTCTGTATAACGTATATAAATCCTGTACAGTAAAAAATAAATAGCTACAAAAAAAGTATGGAATAAGATCAGTTGAAAACTAGCACAGATTAAATCAAAACAGTATTTATCAACATAATCTAAGCGTTGTAGAGCATAAACAGGCACAATAGATATCAGGTACAATATGAAGTAAGGTAAGAAGAGAATGCAAATTATTAAATCTCAAAGTATTTTAATCACATGTATTACAAAAAATTGTACATGTTTAAATATTAATAAATGGTTTTATCACAATCAAACGCTCCGATGCAATTCTAGAAATAATAAGAATTCAGCACAGTCCAAACCAAGCACAATAAGAAATTACCAGTAATCCACAATGGGAACCAGTATCCACAGATTCGCATCGAAGGGGTTTCTTGAATGTGATTTTACTACTACCTCTAAATCACAATTCTAAAAGAACGGAAAAATATACCTCAAATAGTACTACATAATTTAGCATAATACAGAAGTTTCTATAAATATGCACTAGTCTTTAATCTTGTAGCTCGTATGCAAACTAACATAATAATAGGTTAGTATAATGGAGTTGGAACACCATTCGACACCATTTGGTTAGTCGTTACTTACAATGAGAATAGATTCTTTCACAACTGATGTGATAAAAACACATTCAGATTTAAAAATTGATATGAACCAACGTTGCTCAATTTGTTTTATTTGATTATAAGTGAGGCAATTTGTTTTTTTTTTAAACTAACAAATAAAAATCAGAACACAGTTTAAAATATTTTTGTTAATAAGTTTTTTAAGTAAATTTTGTTTGCTCATAACGAATTTGTAAATTTAAAAAGGATATTGATAATTTTAATGTGATAAGAATATTATTTGTTTTGTTTAAAATTTGTGATATAGTTTCAGCATATAAACGTGAACAATTCTCGAGTTTCCCTGTAAAATAATATATAGTCTTATCATGAACATAGAAGCGAAAAAGTTTTTAACTAAATGGGTATAGCATTGAATAAATGTTCTTAAAAAAATTGGAATATATCAAACAGATGGTTAAATATTATTATTCACAGCACATGTTTGTGCTGTGTTTTCGACAATGAGCTATTTCATTTTCAATCTGTTTTATTTCATAATAACTATTATAAAATATAAATAAAACAAAATTCTTCAGTTTTGATAAACCCTAGGGATGCAGATCGTTTCACTAATAATAGTTTACTGTTGGTACCTGCTGAGAATTGCTCACGTAATTCGGTCGTATTACGACTTAGATCATATTTACCAAAGCATATAAAAAATTCAATATAATACATACTTTAATGTGGGCTATGTGACATTCTAGGCATACTGATATATTATATTATTACATTTTGGACCAAAAATGCCCGCTGAACGTGATATATAGATTTTTCCTCTCTACTAGAGAATTATATTCGTGGATTACCGAAAGTCACAAAACCAATAGTTAAGTGAGTTTTTCTTGAAAAATATTTTGAGTACATATCTACAATAGATATTTTCAAAATACGAAAGAAATATATTATTTTTAAATGAACAAAACAAATCATATATTTTTCCAAAAGACAGGGTGATTCATTTTGGGTACTCATTGTACTCTTTTTTTCGGGATATATTAATATTTTGAACAATATTTTAGAAAAAAAAAACATTATAAAACCAATACCCTTCTCTGCTATTGCATCGAATCCAAAATATACAATTAACGTCGATTGACTGTCGATTCTTACCTATATTTTATTTCAATTTTGTGCTATTCAATAGTCCTAATTTCACAAAGTTGCCCCAGATTTGGGGTAATTTTTATTTCAATTTTGTGCTATTCAATAGGCCTAATTTCACAAAATTACCCTAGATATGGGGTAATTGAGCACAAATTACTAATTCGGTTTCCTTGACCCTTCCGTCCCCAAGAAAATATTATGTCTTGTACCTTAGTAAGTTTTAATTTAAAATTATGATATTGTATAACGCATAGACAAGCTTTTTCATGAAAAAAACTTCGGTGAGAATCGGAACATTTTCCGATGGAAAATATCACGGACGGTCCTTGTTATTTTGTTTTCAGAAAACTAAAATTATCGCGGTTCAGTATAGTTTGTTTTTTAATTTAACTGCATTGACCATTAAAACCGCCATAAACCAAATATTACCTTGTTACCCCTCGTTTCGTCAACAAATTTATGTGAATAAAACCATACGTTGCCATTAAAAAAAACAAAAATCTCTTTTTGGCTTTCCCCCGTTTATAAGGATTGGTGATAAAAATTTTCATAATATTAAAAAAATATAGTACAATGTGTACCTAAAAATATCTTTAAAAAAAATTGTTCAAAATATTAATATATTCTGAGAAAATGAGTGTCTTACCCAAAATGAATCACCCTGTATACTGACTTCAACTATAACTGATCTATTTTGTCGTAGTTGACTTACAAAATCGTTTTGTTTTTTAATTAAAAAAAAATGATTTTACTTCCATGACACAAAATTATACATTCAATATTTTGTAAACAGAAAAAACTGTCTTTAATACTTTTTTCTGTATATGTGGCGCCATCTGCTTTGTAATGTCAAAAAGGATTATTACACTTTGTAGTATACAGATGGCGATGTGTGGAATGATCAAAATTCGTGTTTCTTTTTGTAGATGGCGATGTAAACACCATTGTTGGTCGTATTAAAATACATGATTTGAAGACATTTCACGAAATATGCAATTATTAGTATAGAAATAGTCATGATCTATTTATAATAGATCATTATAATAACAATGGTATAAAATATATATTATGAATATTTTTTTGAACCGTAAATGGCCAAAACAAATGTTTAAAACATTTTCTCGATATTTTTTAAGTACTTACTAAATTCACTACTAATGCTAATTTTAACTCAATGTTTTATATACCTAGTGCATTGTTAATGCATTAAAAAGTTACATAAAAACACAATTTTTAGTTACTTTTAGAAGAAAATGTAAATAATTAAATATTTTAGAAAACTAAGTTTTATCATTTTTAATCTAATACATGTACTATTAATGTACATTATGGTGGTCGTTTTATTATTTTAGCAAAAATCTCTTTGTCGCCATACCACCGCTTTCGCGTTTTATTTGGACTAAACAAATATACATTACATAATATTGCAAAAAAAAATGCTTGATAGTGCCATTTAACTTAGTAGATAGGCAATATGATTTACCGATTAGACACAAATAAACCATTACTGTTAGAGTATACAGGGGATGGTTCACTAACTATGGACTTAGCGATGGAGTCGAACAGTTGAAACATACTTCAAATTCGAGTTCAAACCAATAACTGCGAAAGTAGGAAGAAAGTAAAAGAATAATTTTTAAAAGTCTTAATATATCTTTTAAGATATAAAAGGTACAAAAAAGAATCGACCAACGGGTCATATTTTAAGTTAGATAGTATTAAATTGAGATGCTGTGTTTACAAATAAGCATCAAAGCGTTTATTTGAAAGTGATTTTATTCACTTTTATTTATAATAATTCCTGTAGACCTGTGGCCTCTCCGTCCCCTCGTTGCTTTGATTCCATTATGCCTATACTCTACTGCACTAGTCCTCTCGGATAAAATCACTTTCAAATTCAAACTCACCAGAGTTATACCATGGAGTATAGCATTTGTATAGGTTTTATTAAGTGTATAATATTATAACTTAATGTTAACAACACTATCATAATTATAATATTGTCGTTTAGGGACAACTAATCGCGTGGTTGATCGTGACGTATAAATAGCGGTATTGTGACATAACTTTGAGAAAATCAACATGGTTTCGTTCTGAAAAAGAATTCCGGGTTAAGTGTTGTATTATTCTTTGGACAATAACTTACACCGAGGACAGTACAATATATACATAGCGATTTGGAGGGTACATACAAGAATAATTTTGTCTTACCATTTTTTTAGCGCATGTTTGCAGATACTTGCAGCTGCTGCTGATCGCGGTCGAGAACAAAACGCTGTCGAAAAATCTGCAGGATCTCTGCGATGCAACGGCGACGTGTAAGCTGTCATAGTAATAACAATGAAAATATATGTATAGCAAAAAAAAAAAAAATGTTCGGGACGAGTTAAAAAAGCCAATTAAACGAATACCGAACGGCAAAAGGCGATGGTAAAAAAAAAAAAAAACATAAGAAATTTGAACGGAACACTCCAAGCGGAACCACTTGTGGTACCTACTACCTAAAGTGACAATCAAACGAGAACCTCCGAAGTACCTTGCCCAGGTGTATGTTTAGTTAAACAATGTTCAATCAGAAGAGTAGCCACTTAGACGGTTCATATAAGTTTCTGCCGCCTGTTGATGTAGAGAAATATTATGTCCAAACCAACGATTAAGACTAACCAGACCATCAATAGGAACAACGTCCTTTTTTTTTCCCACTAGTAATGGATTTGCCTGCGGATGTATATAAATAAATATGTATGATATATTATTTTGTACCGACGCCGGTTTTTGCCAAACGAATAATTAAAATCCCAAACTTGCGGAATGCTACGCGTTTTCTTTTTGAATTCATATTTTTGCACTTCGGTTTTTTTTTTTGTTTTAGCGATTTTTGCCCTCTTGGTTCTCTCTTTTATTTTTACCGAGGGTGTCGGTTTTCAATTGAATAATTCAGTTCATTTATTATTCATTAAAACTCCTTAAACGTCTCTCCGTCGTTCCCGGGCTACCGACACCCACGGAGGACTTATATAAAGGCACGGTTCCAATATATCCAATTTGAGCATCGCCACGATTTCACAACCGCCCCCTACCATCGCACGTTAGTCCCCGTTTGAATTAATATACCAAATATACATTATTAGGGTTCCAGGCAATACTGCAGCAGAAGAGTGATAATATAATATTGCCCCGGCTAGAATTCAATATAATTAGTAGCATAAGACCGTGGTGGGTAATAAACCATATACCATAAAAGCTATTGAAAATTAATACAGTATGCATAAGTACTGAAAAAAATACAAATTGGGCAAGCGCAACATTAAAAAAAAAAAACACTTATCACATTAATAATTATCTGCTATGCAGTATTAAAACTAGTAGCAAAGTAATAACAGAAATTTAGTTGATACCTCATACCACTAGTTTTATCTTCTTATCTATATATATATATATATATATATATATATATATATATATATAGAGCTATCATCCTTATGATCATTTTAGGAAATAAAATCCTATTAACAAACCTTCAAATGTTATCATTATAATTGTATGTTGTTGCTATACTAGACATTTTAACATATCAAAATACCATGAAAAGGCAACTATAAAATATAATCCAAAATAATGAAACTTAGTTTATAATATTGTGTGTCGTTTTAACTTTTAAATAAAAATTGTGTCACAATATGTTTCTATTCACAAGTGAGTTATCAAAATTGGACCTAATTTGTACAGTATCGTTACTGTTTTTGAATTTTATAACTATAACCTAAATGTTTATTACTAAACGTATAAAAAAACCTCATTTATCCACTGTCGATGTTACATAACCCACACAAACTTTCAGGTAGGTTGTAATTTGCCAATTATTTGATTTTGCAACGACGATGGGAAGATTGGTTAGCTAATAATATAAGTTAGAAAAGTGGAAGAAGGATGTTTCTAATTTTATAAAGAACACTGGCTAGTAAGACGTTTTCAATATAAAATCGTATTTCAATTCCTTAGCTAGGTATATTAAATTATCTTCAAAAATACATTTCTAGACATTTAGACAGTTAAAACTGTTAAATAGTATTGTAATCACTAAATGTGTACTTATTTCTCTGAATAACTTTCTACAAAGCATTTAGACATGGGTTTGTAGAAAATTTAAAAAAATATTGAAATATCAAATTGCTGTACCACAAGAGTTGGATACCATTGTTAAATATTAGTAAAGATTCGACTAGCTAAACTTAACAAAACTACATTTTTCTCCAAAAATAATTTGCAGTTTTTTAGTTTTTGACAATATACTTAGTAATACAATTTCGTATATTTATGTTGGCATGATCATCTTTACAAGAAATACCTAACAACAGCATCAAACGATTCAACCCCATATATCGTTATAAATTATTATCGTATTGACTTTTGCTTTGTATATTTTTGTAATTGGGTTTATAAAGTTACCCACTAAAAAACGTCATCCATTTAATCTTTAAGTCGGGGAAAATATTTAAAAATATCGAATTTATAAAATTAAATTAGTTAAAAGTCGAAAACCGCTTTACGTTACCTCTAAATATAGGCTAATATCTGGCCGAAAATTGGCATCGCGTTTTTATCCTATTAAAAAATAGCGATTGATTAGTATGCTATGTCGACCGGCAACACAAAATATGTGCAGCTCACTTAATATTTATTATTTTTTTAAATAAAGTTGTTTATAGTACCACAATATCTGTACCTAATATATAAACGATTTAAGAGTATTTTCTAAAAACCATTTCCATGGCAACACTCAGTAACTGCGGATTCGATGACTTCTTTGTAGTTTGTTTGTCGTTGACTCTGCGGTGGCGTCAGCAGTACTTATGAACATAGTATTATATGATTTAAAGTTCAGGGTGATTCATTTAGGATAACTGATAAGACACTCAATTTCCCTTGAAATAATAGTAATTTTGTAATTCACCTACCACACATTACCGTCCGTCCTGTATTCTAAACTGATTTTAAAAGTAATTATACACAATTGGTTACCGACCAGTAAACATGTTCAGTAAATTACTCTTTATTTTCAAAAGTTCACTAAACATATACGTTATCGTTTAAGTTTTAAAAATTATCAAGAGCCCAAGAAAATGTGAATATTGTCTAATACTATAGAGTAACATAGACTAAAGTGTCTCAAAAAAAAAAAAAAAAACCAGAAAATTGCAAATATTTTAAGAAAAAATGAACGTCTAATCCCTAATGAATCACAATAATGTATACTCACCACGAGTTTACAGAGGTTTTCTAGGGTAACATCAATATTTGTACGCGTTGTCTTTGTAAAAATATAGCATAATACTCTGATCGGTGGCTACGGGGAGTATAGGGCGGAGTGGGGACATAATAATAATCTTACACTGCGTGCAATGTTGTAGTATTTATACATATAAATACACTACGTCGGTTGGCTGCGGGGGGCTAATCCTGTTTTTCGCAGGCCAAGGGAGAAAACATATTATGGCAGTGGCAAAATATATTATAAACGACCGGTTTCTCAGCAGCAGTAGTATAATAGTCGCAGCGAAAGGGTGCGGGCCACACCACATAATAACCTATGGTTGTGACAATATTTATGTGCGTCGGCGGCCACGAAGAGCCTCCGTCGTATATTTTCCGGTCCGAGTGATTCGCCTTACAATATAAATAATAATAATAATAATAATATAATGTGTAGCCCAACAATAATAACACGGGCGCATAAAAGCGTGTGACGAAAAATATAAAGCCGAATAGACCGGCGATGATGGAAAACCGAATCGACGTGAAAATAATGTTTTACACGCGGCTATAATAACGCTACGGCCATAATATTATGTGTGTACATAAAATAAAACCCAAGTAGAACAAATTGTTTCCGGGACACGAGTTTTCACCGCGGGGGTGGTGCCGCGTTCAGTGTTGTGTGTGTGTTTATGTGCGATACGCTCAACTTCATTTTTACCTGAACCTTTGTGGTATCGCCGCCCACGTTATTTGGCCATGGTTTTTACTCTGCTGAAGAAAAATACACAAAGCGCTACTGTGCAAGAAAAAAAAAAAACAAATACTGTCTTGTCGATGGAGTTTCAAATTTTCTTTTTCTAAATTGGCATTTCAAAAACGTCATCGTTAACACATAGCAATACACGGACGTCACTCTTCAAGTAAAACGATGCCCGTTATGATAAAACCCGTCGACAATCCTGTCAAATTGTAAATTTAAACGTTATTGTTTTGGTCGGGGGAGGGATGATGCAATACAGTCCGTGTCTGTTGGATGCTTTATTATTGTCGTTATCAGCTGAATGTCCATCCCATCCTACACGCTTCTCCTTCACTCACTTTCCATTTCCCTTCACTTTCTTCTATATTTATTTATATATTATTAAAATAGTATTATGCATGTACGGAACACTTTACAACGACTGATATTAAATTAACGTGCTATTATCCATTATGTAATGAATCGACGATGTATATTATGGATCAAATTTTATAAACATACTGTTTTAATAATTTCCAACGAAAAATAATACTAAGAAAACTATAGAGGTCACATTTTATATTATTCGGTGAATTCTAAATAAAAATAGTACATATATTTTATTACAAAAAATTGTTCTTTATCTAAAATATTATTAAAAATATCTAGAAAACAATATTCTTTAACCGATTAAACTTTATTTAAAATTCTTACACGAATATTATTGTAAAAAAGTTCGCCGTATGCAAAATAGTAGTCGAATAAATAAAATAAATTAAATATTTACATTCGAATAATTTTATCGCTTGCGAATTTTGATAAAATAATTAATAAAATTATCACAATTGAGACGTTAAATTGACATACATTGCAGTTTTAAAAACGCACTTTAATTATCAATATTATACTACCGAAAGTATGTAAGAGATACAATCTGTATAATTTGTATCATATTTTATGCGATACCAATGAAAGTAGGTATGTTACAGAATAACATTAAGTTATTTAATTTAATTTAAGTTTTTTGATTATGTTCAAAGGCATTAAACTGTATAATAGCTCTTAAAAACGTAATCTTATAGATAATAATATAATATGCAGCATCTAAAGTGAACATGTGACAAACATAAGTACATAAAAGTTATAAAAAAATAAGAGTTTGATTTATGTGTTTGGTTGTATTTATAAAGCGTACGTGATATCTAAACCTCAAACACATATATTTTGTTTGCTATAAAAACTAACATTATAATATGGGGAAAATATTATTCGTTACCCATTTATTGTGTACGCGTGTCTAAAAGAGCGAGCGCGTAATAACATTTTCATAGATATGATTTACATTTTACACAACTTTTATCACGTTAAAATGTGTTTATCAAAATATTAATACACCGTCGTAACGATTTCTAGAGGAAGTAAATACCAGATTATACAAATCTCTGAAGACTACGTTGTCGTACATGCAGTTTATGATCTGGGATTAAAATTAAACATTTGTATAGTTTAAAGTTATCTTACTGAACCTCTACTAAAAAAAAAACACAAATTAATAATACTAAAATTATTTTTTATTAATATTATGCAATTTAAAACTTAAAAATACATAACTATTGACCGATACAATCGTTTAAAAATGATTGAACATTTGCATATAGTATATTTATTTTGTTTTAGCATTTTGCGTACCGTGATAACATACCTATATCCTAAATGAAATAACGCGTTGAAATAATATTGTACTGTAATATTTTTTTTATTAAACAAAGTGGTGAGTCCAGGGCAAAATTTAAGCAAATAACTAATAAAATAATGTATTCTCATAAATTAGCAGGTGGTTGTGAAAAAGACGTCGAGACAACTTTATATAAGTTTTCGGTGGAGGGGAGGGGTCGCAAAATTAACTTTGATTAAATCACGTCAGATTAGGGTTTAACGTTTTGTAATTATTCAAACATTTTAACTTACAACAAGTCATTCTTATTGCCTATAGCATAGTATAAAATTAAAATATAAGGGGTGTTAGTTAAATTTAAAAAATAAAAATTCATTCAATTAATGTCGCACTCAGGTTAGAATCATACGATAGTCCATTTATAACGCATTACGACTTAAAACGCACGAAAAATTATCAACTTATCTAAAACATACCTACATTGTATCAGACAATTCAATATTACCAAATGACACGTCTTACCTATCACAAAATAGGTATTTTAATTTGTTATGTTTGTATTTTTTTATTTAAATAACTCATTTTACACAATTTAGTGACTTAGCAACCCTTTTACGCGCACTAACGGGTTATTCGAATAATCAATTATATTTTTAACCGAATAACGTTTAACTCTGTAAATGACATAGTGAACTTTTTGGTAATTTGTAGGCAAATCGAGGAAGAATTGATATCTTGCTCGACTTGCCTTAGTAATGGTATCGGCAAGTTAAATCCAATTTTTCCACGTTTAATGACGTTTTGTTGAAGTTTACAAGTCCACAAAAAGAAAACGCTTATATTTTAGTTTTTAAAGAAACCGTGTGGCGAGTTACGGATGGATCTAATTTGGGTCTGTATAAAAAAAACAAAGTTGAGATTTCTATCAAAACTTGTCTATTTACATAGTATACTTGTTGACACGGTGCATTCTATACATGTTATATGCGATAAACATTGAACTGGTACGGTGTTATCAAAAGTTTACACGGCCGTTTTTGCACAAGAGATAAACGTGCCCGCATATTATCTAATGTGTGTCTACTCAAATCAACGTCGGCTTTGTGTACCTACTCGCGGCACACTCTTTCCCCAGCGGTGTGCGGCTTTTCCCATCGCGTTGGGGACGGATGATGTTTTGTCGAGTACAAAAGCAAATATTCCAAAACTAAAAAAAAAAAAAAAGCAGCAGAAGTTTGGGGTGAGGTCGGGCGCAATTGAAACAAAAAAAAAACTTCCCGGTAAAGAGAACGAGCCGAGTATAATATAGTTTGTTTTTAAGTAGAAACGCCAATAAAACATCATTCGCGTATTGGCACCGTGCGTTTGTATGCATTATAAACAGAGAAGAGAAGAGGAATAAAAAAAGCTGTTTGTTACTAATCCTCATCAGGCAGCCAACGGGATCACGACAAAACGGCCTTTATCACGCGTTTACCCCATATCTCTCTCTCTCTCTCCACCTCTATGCACTTTTTGCCAAACGTAATATAATGTGTATATATATATATACGGTGGTAAGTATACAAGTAAGTACAATCGCAGAGTGGTGCTCGACACTTGCACAAGCAGCGCCGCTCGGGACCTTTGTATTTTTTTAATACGTCCGGCAAACAATCGTTTGTATTTTAATCGTTATGTTCGCAGCTGTTTCGAGGGGACAAACGTATACATATTATATATATATATATATATATAATGTTATTATGGACGACGACATATATTATTATTATACATATATTTATTTACATATTCGGCCCGGCGCGGTCCACTTGTCGCTACTATATGTATCCAGCCTATGATCATCGTTGTCGTCGATGTCACCTTAGTAGTGTGTCAATTTTATTGCGGTGTTTGTGTCCAGTACTTGGATGTACGGTAAGTGGAGTTTTCGAACTTGTACCGCATCTGTCACGTTATACTGTATAACTCGGATGCAATACACTATAAAATGTTCGAATTCATTGACCACAGAGTATGAAAAAAAACCCATACAGCGGTGAAGTTGTACCATAGTGGGGACAAACCATATATTGGAGTCGGGGAAGTCAAATATGCTTGGGAATTATTATTATTGTAACTGAAAGTGGTAAAATAAACGCTTTCGATGCGAAATTCTATGTAAATAGTTACTATTATATCTAAAAAAAAATAAGTGTCTTACGTTTCACTGATCAACTATATTACTTTTTATAGAAACTATGATGTATAGCATCAAACATTACAACATCAATACCTAGTTACATCAACACTACCTAGATGTATCTTCTGTCTAATTTACAGACCTTATATTCAAAATTTACACAAAACAAAGAGAAATGAAAGAAAATGGTTGATGACATTTTCTTGATTTTAAAAATTCATCAAAAGTACTAAATTTAAAGAATTTCCAGCCACGTTCGAGTTACTAATTATACTTTTAGCTGAAACCTAAATTTACAATATAAATGAACGTGTGTGTTTAAAATAAAATATACTGGTTTGATGGTTTATCACAATAAAATTTCATCTCAATGCATTAAAATAAAATAAAATACAAAAAATAAGAATATTATTATAGTGTACGTATTTATTTGTAAAAAGACTGATTTGTTGTATTGTTCAAGTATTTACCGAGTTTTATGAAGCACATTCCAAGTTTTTTTAAACATTAAACCTATACTTTGAAGAAAAATAACCATTGTTGTTCTTTTACATTTTTTTACTTAACTTTTAATAAATAATAAATTACTTTCATTATGCATCCTTATTATCTTGCTAACAAAAACAGCTCTGTTCAAAGTACTCATAAAATAATATTTTGGTAACATTTCATTTAATAATATTTTATTAACATTTCTTAAAAGAGAAATAAATTATGAATCAAATTAAATCATCGTTAAAGACAACATGAAAATGTAGGTCTTGTGCATTCAAACGATTTTATTGTTATTTGTTATTATTATTACACTACCTCGGTTTTTTAAATCATTCAACACCATAGTTGAAAAGAGCTCGTTTTCTACTTTAAGCATATAATACCTAAGGAATAACATAACAACAAATTATTAATCATTATTAATCAGTTTAACCAAAACTTGTGGGCAATATTTTTTATTGTATTATACATAACATGCCATATAACACATTTGCACATCGTTAATCGAAATTAAATCTACAATAATTGATGAAGGTGACATAAGAGTATTTTCAATTTCACATACCGAACAACATTACAACTTGTCTTTTAGCATTGAATTATTATGATAAATATAGCACCAATGTAAAGTTTATCTAACTACAAGCACTCATCAAATAGTTCTAATATAGTATTACAAAGATCGAATTATCTAATTTAAAAACAAAAAAATTTCAAAAATGTTGATGTTGCATATAAACAAATAGTTTCAAGCTTACTAACACTCCTCGCCTAGCTGTCGTTGAAAATTTCAATAGTTTGTCAATTATGTGTGTCTTTCATTGTAAACGTGAATTATCTCCTTGTAATTTTATTTTTAAATAACAAGCTTTTTGTAAATTATTGTTTAGGAAAAAAAATACAATTATTCATTCAGTGTTTTCTATTTTTAATTTATTTTTGCATTTATTGGAGTTGTTTCTCTTTTATAATGAAAGATATGACTAAATGTGACTCCATTAAGCAAAAAAAAAAAAATATATATATATATATATGTATTAAAAATTTGCAGTTACACCACTTTTACAACGAACGGGTTGTATCATGATTAGAATAACTGGAACGGTATTCGTCAATGTCACTTTGAAGACTCAAAAGTATTTTGAACTATTTGTATTAACATCAGCCAAGTACGGTCGTTGACGTCTGCTTAAAACGACCGTCAATAAATAATTGTCGTTTGTAGTTTTTATTCAAATCAATAACTGTCGTTAGTTTTTACTTTTTAATGTCTTGATATCGCGTGTCTACTATAGTTCCGGTCGTCTGCCATTTGTCCGAGTGATTTCAAACGGTTATTGTTGGTTTGTGTATGTGTATATATATATATTCGTCAAAGTTTATAAATATGATTATACAGTACGGAGAAGCGGTCAAACAGTAGGCGTTTTCCGAAGCGTCCATGTGGCGTATGGAAACACTTTGCCGAGGATTTCTTCAAGAATATCTATCAAAGGATCTCGCCGCCGCGGAATGATATTTCCTTGACAAACTATGATTTACAGTTAACAGGCTTTAACGGTTGTAAAAACGGTTTTTTCTGTGCTCCGATTATCCACACAAATAATATTGTTCGCCACTATGTATCGTAAACGGCGGCATTTTAGTGCTTTCTTTTTTTAACACAAAGTCGCGTTATTTAATGTTCCGTTCAGCTATTAAAAAAATTTACATTGTAGCTTGAAGGGGCTGTTAAAATAATAAAATACGCATGTTTCCGTTGCGAGAAAAATATGTTATTAAAAACTCGGCTGTGTGTTATTAAAAAATATATATATATATGTTTATGAAGTGCGAATACCTATACTGTTTAACACGAGAACAACAATAACTATCCTGTGCAATGATTATTAGCTGCGGTATTTTATTTCACAACATACATACTACATCAACATCAAAACAATTTGTAATCTTGAATAAAAAGAGTTGTTATAATTTTGGACTGCTTTATTTTTAGCTGTTATTTACTTGAAGACGATTCAAAAACAAACATACACTCACAAAAAGTATTTTTAAAAGTGAAAAGAAAAAGATTTAATCAAAAATTTTCGTGAAGTAATTGTATATTTATTTATACCGCACTAGACTTATTCAGTTTGTATATGTATAATATTTAAAATAAAATGTATTCAGTTTTATGAGCGCTGACAAATGTAATAACCGTATTTTTCTACTAAAACTATCAGGAAGTGTATCCAGTATGATAATACTGGTTTAGTTTTTTAAACTAAAATTCACCAATCGTTATGTTTCGTTCATAAAAAGTGCTATGTTTTATTAGCCGACGGTTAATAAATACACAAGGATACTGTATTATAAAATGCATGACAAACAGCACAACAACTAAATAGCCTATTTATATTTTTCCGTATCTGCATCAAATAATAATTCTAAGTAATACAAAAATTGTATCTGAAATAAAAAATAAGAACAATAATTTATTATTGTACGTTTAGTTATTAGTAATTGATGATTTTTAATAAATAATTTTAATAGTGTTTTAAATTATTTTGTTAGGGTAAACTACCTAATTAAAAAATACAATTTTTGTTATTTCGTTATACAATATAAATAAAATCAAACTTTTTAATCACTAAGTCTTACACAAATAAATCACTGCGATATTTTTTTTTATGTTGGAAATGTGTACGTAAAATAAAATTAATGAAATAAGTAATAATTTCTAACTGCGCGGTTTTGTAATACTTATTGTTAAAATATGAATAACTTTAACAGATTGTACATTTTTATGTCAAATGTAGTTGTCGAGCATGTATGTTAATTTGGTAATAAAATAAATATTGTCTTTGGCAACATTAAATTTATCCTACATTATATATTATTATAGTTGCTTCTCACTCTGTGGAAAAACTGTTTGGCACTGGTCTCCCTTACATTATCATAAGCATTGTTTTATAGTCTAGCGATTTCTAAAAGGTCACGGTTTCGTTAAGATTTTCACGCCTATTTATACCAACAGAAAATTATGTTTAACACCCATTGTTTGTACCCATATTTTCTCCTCGTTCTTCCAATAATTAATTAAACATAAACCAAGTCAATTAGATAGAATAGATTACAGAAAAATAAAGATAAGCAAATAATTATTAAAAAACGAACGAGGAAAATAAAATAAAAAGTCAGTACGCTGGATTCCTCTGTCTGGCACATGAGAAAAAATAACTATAAAAGTAATAAATAATGTTGGCACTGTTTTAGTTATTAGACTCGTTTGGCAGTGTTGCGATTGCATTCAGACGGTGTACGGGTTGTGTAAATGTGATGTTGACAAATCACTGGCACATTACTCTTATGCGAACCGACAGCCGACCGAAACGACGTCTGATCCCGAAGAGGATTGCTGTATGCATTATCCTACACTATGCTTTTGTCGTCACTTTTCTGAAGACAATACACGTCGGCTGTATATTAACACTACAAAAATAAACGACCAACCCGTTCTATACATCTTACCCACTTCGTAATGCGGACAGTTCAAATGAATAAATCTACCGTTTAAACGGCGAATTCCCCACTATACCGCTATAGTATGGCCGCCAACGAGACATTGATTTGTAGAAGTTTGACATTCACCAAAAAGTGTTATTATACTTAATCGTAGTAAAACGCGTAGGAAAAGATTAATATCAAAAATGTTGTTCTTGAATGTTTGTTTAATAACGAAAAAACAAAACAAATAATACTTTTAAAATAAATTATTTATTTCGGTATCAAAATAAATAGGAATGGCTTAAGGCAAAGTCTACGAGTCTTAAACTAGACGATAACATTAATGAAATGTGTTTTAAAACGTTTTCTTGAGTATAGTTAAACATTTTATTTTAGAAATAAAGATATAATAATACTTTAACACGTTACTTGACACTAGTAGATTATTGTATTAAAATATACTAGAAGTTAGAACACTTAATACTCAAACGTGAGGATCCAACACCTTATAAGGGGATTAACTATATATACTATAGTCTTTAAAGCTCCTGTTTGTTATAAATAAGTATAGTATACCTAGAGATTCTTTATTACAGTAAGCATAACCTAACTAAGTATTATAAATGATACTTTCAAGTCTAAAGAAACTTATAATTAGTGCGTTAGTCTTTTAGAGTAATTGATAATCGAATTATTAAATTTCAGCTGCGTTCAAAATGTATTAGTCTACCCCCAAATGTGGTGTAAGTTGTAGTAAATTCGATTTTTAGTTTTTGAGTATTACTAAAATGCGGTTAGTGTACAAAATACTAAACATACATATATAATAAAAATATTGTACCTATTGATTTACACTCGTAAAAAATGTAATTGCATTTGGAACCATTTAAAAAATCACTAATTATAATTTAGATTGCAGGCCATAAAGGTTTAAACTATATAGTCAAGTAAAAATGTATTTGAAGAAGTGTTTAAAAAATATGAAGTTTACATTAAAAAGGTTATTTCAAAATGTATTATATATAAATTATATTTATAAGTTTGCCATTTTTTATTAATAATGTTAATATATTTAACTTTATCCTCAAGTAATTATCACTGTAGAAATCGTTTTTACCACAATTGAATAAAAAGTATTTTATTTTTCCAAAACCCCTTTTTATATTGTTTAGAATGGATGGTTATCAATAAGAAAGATTGAATTTACAAATATTTATAATTTTTTATTAGCTACACAGAGAATATATAAATTTGTAATTTTAAAAATTATCTCATTAAGATAATATTATTTTATATTAAAAAGTAATTAATAGTTTATTTTAAAACATGTGTTATTATATTAATCATAAACTTAAGTGGAATGAACACATATGTATGTTTGTCGTTAAATCCTAAAATTATTTTTAATTCCTAATTATTTTTTACATTTATTATTTTAAAAAGAAATAAGAATAATTAATTCACATTATCAATTGCACTATTATACTAATTTAGTTAGTCTTAGCCCAGTATATTCTTTCATATACATTTCTAATTTGCATTTGCGGACTCATTTAAATGAACTATAATAGGTTACTCTTAATAACTTAATTAAAACTATTTTATGTAATCCAAAGCTTTATAAAATTGCTCTATTCTAAAATGCACGTTAATAAGATTCAATCAATCTTCATAAAATAATATCTCATTCTACATCTACACTATATTGATAATTTCAAATTCAGTCGTAAGTATTAAACTAGGATAAAATGCGTTGTATCGATCTTCAAAAAATACTAATTTTGGTATAGTTCAAAACATAAAAATTTGGTATTAAACTGCAAAAAAAAACAATATAATTTCTTTACTAATATAATTGTTTAATATTTATAATATATTATTTAATAGTGACATATTTACTACGTGATATTGTGTTGTTTTTATTATAAAACGTGACATACATAATAATTTTTATAAAATCATTTTCTATTAGTTTTGTTATAGATAACTAAAACTTACCATTTAATGATTAATGTTATTAACTCTTTCTTAGGCTAGCTTCTTAAGACAGAGCCAATCGATAATTGTATATATTTTCTATTTATTGTAAGTGTTAAATTTCCGCCTAAATTCTATGTCGTTATAGACCAACTTTGAAAATACTTAATGCATTAAAAACATTATAATATAACACTGTAGACGTTTTAAACTCAAAAAGCAAGTATGTCTATGCATTTTTGAATAAAATTAACTAATACAAATTGAATCTTGTCAAATTAACAATAACACTATATGGGCTGCCGGATGGTTGTCGAGAGAAAAATAAATAAATTAAACCCGTCACATAAATAACGAGAAAACGGCGAAACAGACATAATATTTCACGCCGGCACGACTGTGGGCTTAATCGAAAATCTTTGCTTCTTAGCAACCCAGAAAAAATTAATTACACTCTCCGTTTGTTGCGTTCTCGCCTGTATGTTTAAGTAGCTTCGCGTCCGGTCTGCCGGCGCAGGCTTATTCGTCACCATCGCGACTGCGAGCATAATATAATATACATTATTTTTTACAATATTATCATTATTATATGTTCGCTATATGTGTACAGGCCGAAGCGGCGGTTAATTAGCATCAAACGCCACAACGACAGCGACATATAGTGACGGGAATCCTATTAACGGTGCCGGGTTTTCTTAGCGGGACGACGAAGACAAGGAGGCAGTACTTTAATTTCGGTTCGTCAACATTTTCCCTGGCCACGAGAAGTGACAAATTGAGCGGAGACGGTGTCTTATGTCTAACCGTAACCAATCTTCTACCCCCCGTCACTGTACGCTGCATCGGCCGTTTGGCAGTTCCGGGCTGACTGTGTTCAGAAATGTTAATTATGTAAACCGCCTCACCCCTGCAAAAGGCTACTTATGTGATTTTAAAAACAAAAAAAAAAGCAACCTATGTACAAATTAGCCCGTCGACAAGTCGAACCGATATGTCACCCCGTATCGTTACCGCCTAAGCGCACAAAAGACAACAAAATCTACTACAAGACCAATGTCGGAATAGGCGCCAGCAAAACTTTTCCCTTTAATTTGACTTTTTTTTTATATAATTTTTTGTAAATAATAATTTTAATGAGAAATGTATTCGCACGGTGCACGCACAGGGCGTATAATAATTGGTGAGCTCTCCCCAAAAGCTGGCCCGCTTAATTCCGCTTGTTGCCAGACAGCTATAAGGGTACATTGGTGGGTGGGTTTAAAACAGTGGTTTGGAGGGCTGGTTATATTCGCGCGTGTTTACTTAGTACTTAAACAAAAGCGTAAAAGGTGTACGGTATTGCATCCGAGGGGTGTTTCTGTTGCCGATAACCGTTTTCCGCCAATGAGAAAATTCCGTACTCTGATGCGTGAAAAGTAATATATTATACTGAAATAGTGTTGATTTGACCAAGTATCGGTGGAAAACGATAATGGTGTCATAAAATAGACAAATATAATCCTGGAAAAAAAGTATGCCTCGTTTGAAATCAGGGACAATACTATTATATTTGCTTTTGAATTTGTCACATGTATGATTTGATATTAGGTACGTGTTTAATTTCACTGTTTAGCGTTAAGATTGTTTTTTGAGAGTACTGTGATAAAATTGATATTCTGACGGTGTGATCCATTCGCCGTATATAGTTACCATTATTTAAACACAACTTTAAGAGTAAAATGTGTAAAAATGTTGTGTAGTTAAAAAAAAAATGATTTTGCTGTAATTTATCATCACACTATTATAATGATATAACAGAACTTGTGGTCTACAAATAAACACGACTAGGTATGAGTTTCTTTAATTATTTTTTTTTTTAACATACATATTGTTAGTGATGTATTTTACAGTGGTAACATGATCACCTGTTAGTGTGGTTTCTTCACAGAGTAGACAGAAGACTTGATAAAATACACGCACTAGCTTATGACAGCTATATAGGGAACATCAAACATCTAGAGGTGTACTTGCATGATTAAATACAACAATATGTTCTAGAGGCTTCTCGCTGTTTATTTTAATAGTTTGTACATCCTATATTTATACATTGTACAATTAATTACACAGCCGCGCCATAAAAATATTATTGTTATTGGACAAAAAGCAAACGGTTATTTATTTTTTTTTTTTTAATTAAGAAAATTAAACAAAATGACTATCATCAAATAATAATATGTTAATCTCAATGTTTTTGTCTGTGGCGCAACACACTGCCACATATTATACTTTTATACGTGCATCTGTTTCCAAAGCAAAAAGCTAACATGTATAAACATCGACTTTCTGACTTCTTGATAACTAAGGATTTGACATACGCGTCGTACGTTATTTACACAGATTCTCCACTACACCCATCCATCAATCCAGCCTACTCTATGCCTGCACACTGTATATTCCAAACATAAATAACCCGAGATTAGTTTTGACTACGCGTCACCGTCTGCTTGTAGCCGGGCAGGGCCAAAAACTGTATCACTGAGATAATTTCCACCAGACAGTAGCGTTTCCAAACATATTATTATTATCATCATCATCATCGCCGTCGTCTCAACATTCAGTTTACCCTCCAACCACCCCCCCCCCTTCGCCAAGAGTCAACAAAATAATTTAAAAGTCTTACATCATACGAAATCTGTCTAATGTTGTTTTTTAACTTATTTTTCTTTTCTTTTCTAGGAAAATGATTACCACTCAGCGACAATAGTAATTGTACTCGTATTATACATAATAATTTAATATGAGAAGCATTACATTGTACTTCGGTAGAGAAAATATTTGTTTACTAGTTCGAACAAAGATTCCGTTTTACTAACTACATTTTATATTTCAATGGAATTCCTTTGCAATTTGTTCATAAAATCTACTCGTACAAAGATCCAAGACTATTTGAGTTTTACCACGAACAAAGGTATATAATAATATTTCCCTAAACAGTTGTACACATAAACATAATATATCCAATTATAATATTTTACCGATAAATAACGTTTAGCGCCTACTGAAATTTAATTAAATAAAAACTTTAAAAAGTCGAATGACAAATTAATTGAATTTAAAAAAAAACGTAACCGAAGACTTTATTTAAAATAATAATAATTTTGTTCGAAAAATGTTTTATTTCGAAGAATATAACCAATCAATTTCTTAATATATTGTTTTTTTAAATACAAAATTATTTATAGGTTAATTTTAAGTTTCAAATTTATTTATTGTTTATATAATAATATAATTGAACATTTTAATACCAATAAATCACAAATCAGTTTATTCAAATAAATACAGAAAGAAAAACTATTTTCAAAAATTATGTTAGTATAAAAAAAAAAAAATGATTTAGCAGGATATATGTACAGGAAGAGCAAGAGGTACTAAAATGTAAATATATATATATATATATATATATATATATTTATTTATATATATTATTTAACATTCACAAGGAATGTATGAAATATACATTCTAGTTTTAAAATGTAAAATTAAAAATTAAGTTTATATTAAAAATTTCATATATATTTTAGATGTGATTTGTGTGGCGATCTCTTTAGTAAGTAGGTACTATGAAAATACTTCCATTATGTCTTACTTATTTTTTAAATGCAATGATACTTTTTTCTAATATATAAATAATTGTAGTATTAATAATATTTAAACGATATTTTATTTATTTTTATTTTTTAAACAGTTAATTTCTTGTCAACTTGTGAATTAAAAATATTAACAACATTTTTTACTAAATTTTAAAAGAAACATTTTTTTTTTTGATATATAGGATAATTCTATTTTAATTTATAGCCCAAAATATATGAAACTTAAACATGATAGTCACCATAGAAATTATCGCTTTAGGCTTACCTAAGTCTCGAGACTCATTACAATTGAAAATGTACGTTTCCCCGTTTTATAATAACACACTTTACAATAGCAAACAGTACATAGACTTTTAGTCTTGCAATAAAAGACAATTGTCTACTTCAATTCCTCTCATTCCCGTTAATGCCTACCGCACATTTGGAAGACAAATAACGTTAATGATGCAACACTGTACTTGGCGAAATATACAATGCACGCTAATAAAAAAAAATAATAATAATACCCACGCTAAGTATTGGATCTCTAATGGTTGTATAATGCTGAACAATAGGGTGGAAAATTAAACTTCGTTGTGTTGAAAAATTACAATAAAGAAAAAAACAATGCGTTAAAATATTGGCGACAGTTTTACCAGACTGTTCTACTCTTCGGGTATGGAATTACCATACAGCTGGAGAACAAAACCCAATAAGTTGCCTATTTATAAAATACAAGTTATTTGGACGTTAATGGAAACTTGGCATTATCCTAATTGCAACGCATTTAGTATAATATATTATTGTTTATTATAGAGATGGGTTTTGTTTTATGGTAGGTTTTTAGCACATTTATATTACAATATGTACGTTTATTTAAATGTATAAACGTATAATAAGTATGACAGTAAGTTATTGTATAATTAAATTATCGTACACAAAGACCCACTCATTGACCTGGGTACGATATTGGTATAACAATATATTTTATAGTTTTTATAATTGTATACAATACGATAACCACAAACAATCAAAATTAGCTTTGTACAATAATATTCATCAAATCCAAAGTTTAACGTAACAAGATTTAGTATTATAAGCGAGGATAATAAATCAGTAAATGCGGGACATTCTGCTTTGTGTAGATTAATAACGATGGACTTTTTTGTTTTGTAATTTATGTATTTGCTAGTTTATTAATGTATTATAGCGTAAACGAAAAAAAAAAACACTATAATACTGTTATTTGTTTGTGTTGTTCGATGAGTTTTTCGAGAGGAATCTCAATCACATTCATTATGCATATTCGTAAAAAATTAACTTTTTTTTATACATAAAGTAGATTTTTGACATGTATGTTATACCAATAAATTAATAAATCTGGTACTAAACGTCTTAAATAATTTGTTTCAACATTATGATGTTGAAACAAACAACGTAAGAAACGTACAACAATACATAATAATATGATCAGTCTATAACCTTATAGACAATTTTAACTTAAATATAATTTATTGATGGGAGTATTTCGATCATTGGTTTTTACTTGCATACATACATAGGAGGGCACTGGGCATGAATCAACGCAACGGTTCCAATATTAGCAATGGCATTCTTTTTGACACAAAACAGTATCAAAAATGTATAGGTACACGTGTTAGTGTATCATGTATCAATCAAATATAAATACATATATCTATAACTAATTACTTGTAAAGTTTATAATTGTCAAAAAAAAAAAATACATTTTGTTAAACTATAATTAAAATTAAAATCTGTCTTATAGAATGCCTTTATTAATGTATACTAAATATAATCGGTCAATATTATTGATAGGTAGGTACAACAGTTTTCGACACTGATGCATATTATGTAATGTTATTATTATATTATGTAATTAATAATTAGCAAGTATTTTCAAGTTATATCTCTGCTTATAAATACACTTAATTGTTAACGAGTGGTAGGCAATTTTAGACGGTCGTCCATTGGCCGTTACCTAATTGTGTGGCGTGTGTGCGACTTCTAAATCACAACTCGGCTAAAGCGCAGGTGTGACAGGGTTTCAATGTTTACCAGCCGTGATTATTGGTTCTCTCGGTTTTCCCTGCTCAACTCGTATTGTTCGGCCTTTTTCGAGGGGCGAAAGAAAAGGCGAAACGGGCGACAACTAGGTGTATACTCTCCCCGACGATTAAACTGATCGCCATTGTTGAGCCAACGTTGTCACTGTGTTGTAACCGTATTGGACCGTCTTATAACGATAGTAATCGCAATCGTTTTTTTTTTTATACCGCAAATAATATACCTATCCTCGTATTATATAGTTGCACGGCATTTTTATTGGCCAGGTGTCACCGCTCATTGACGATTATACTATGAAAATGTATAGCGATAATAATAATACCTACATTATTGTAGTACCTATCGTGCGAGACTAAAAACACTGATGTGTAAAATACCTCCACTCGAGTACGGGCCAGTGGTAATACCATTGAACCGTATTGGATTAGAGTAGTATAATACAATATAATAATATGGTAACCAGTTTAAAACACACAGGACGACGCGTCGAGTGTCGAGCACACGTTAAATAGCACTCGAGTCCGTTATTGTGGTGAAAGTTACACACGATTATATTAATATGTACCTTAAGGGTAGGTATATATATAATATTATTACTATCCGAACCCGGGTGCCCGTACGGGTTACGCTGTACTTAAATATCCGAATTAAAACTGTCTCTATACTAATCACCGCGGTATTACTGGTATTGTACGGTTTATACAGTCCTTTTCATGGGATAATCGTCGAGTTTAAGTCTGCGATATAAAAAAAAAAACAATTTTCGAATTTAAAATGTTTAAATTATATTTGATTCAGTACATTAAAATCGTACTAGGCAACTACCGCATAAATTTTGTTTCAACGGAATGCTGAATGATTAGTAAACGGACGTTTGTAGTGGTGACAATCGTTTTACTTGTAAGTGACAACGCGTTTTGGAATATTGCCACCGCGTTTTAACAGAGAAACTAATTTATTTCAACCGCTTCGCTCTTTAAAATTAAATACTCGCGGTCGCTTTACACCGGACCGTTTTAATTTCGTTTTAAACATTTTAAGAAAACAAAAACAATTACAATCAAGCTCTTGTTTAACAAAATATTTTCTTTTAATATGATCGTTTTTAAAATATAAATAAACGTGTAGACGAAAAATCACCATACAAGTTGAATAAACAAAACGTTCTTTGAATAGTACTATATTTTATCTCAGTTATATTGAAAAGCGTAATTATTAGGAACTTATTAAGAAGTAAAAATCTTTAACTATCGAAAACATGATAATACTAGCAACGGACTTGCTATATCTAACGAGTATGTCATTTAAAACGGTCATTATTATAAATTGCAATGTTAATAAATTTTGTTCAAATTTCGAAGTGTTATAAATTACCCAACTGTTACAATTTATAATAATTATCGTTAGAATTATAAAAAAAACTCGAACAATATATTTAGCTCCAAAACAAATATGATTATTAATTGAGGCATTGTTTAAAATTCCAGTTTAAATTAAATTTAAGCTGTTATTTTTGCTAATATTGTTATCATGTTATAGGTTTTAGAATCAAGCTAATAGCGATAACTGTTGTGTACCTATGACTGACTTATGATATTGCTAATATGTCATAAGTATTGTTCTTATTGTATTTTATCAGGGTGACATTCCCTACAAGGTACACTTGACAAATGAAAAAAAGGTAATGACCACAGTTGATTGACCCAATCGGAAACTGATTATTACTAATATTGAAAACAATTTTTTTAATCTTTGATTGCCAATTTCCGCACTCTGCCATATATCCATTTCTAAATAAAGTGGTAAGAATCAAAAAGGGGTATGTAAGAGTGAAGTGACTTATATAATGCATACAATTTTACAGGAGAGCGAAACAAAATAGAAAGACGGTTAATCGAAAATTATTATTCCAAGATGAAAAACTTGTTTTTCAAAGAAAAGTCACTTGTACTACTTTGACTACTTCGAATACGGTTGCTGTGGTTTATTTCGGAATTATTTATTTGTTTT
The DNA here is from genome assembly GCF_023614345.1 of Adelges cooleyi. Lineage (NCBI taxonomy): Eukaryota > Metazoa > Arthropoda > Insecta > Hemiptera > Adelgidae > Adelges > Adelges cooleyi. The sequence continues at coordinate 6,189,328 of NW_026095751.1, forward strand.
TTTAGTAAAAATGTTTTATATTTGACTTGATTGCGACCGGCGAAATTTACCCGCGACAGCTTGTTACTAACAAATTTAGACACGGGGAGTCTAATATATATTTTTTAATCGGCAAACGCACACTATCAGACACAAAAACGCTGATTTGGCGCTTATCGTCCCAATAGAGATTATTAGCGGGTAGAATAAATATCAAACGTCCCAAGTGCTCGGGGTGGTGTTTGAGTACGCAGTCACTTTGGGCGCACGTGCCTAATAAAATAAAATGCCCTCTGCGGGGGTAATAATAAAAAAAAGTACTCAAAACGGTTATGTGTGCGGGGTGAACAATATAAAACGATATCCCGAACGCCAAAAAACATAACAACTCGATAAATGCTCTATAAAAATTGATAACGACAAATTAACTCGATGACGATAACACAATAATACCTACATAAAAATATAAGCACCGCCGCCGTTGGTTTTTAGTCACATGTGTGTCAAATTACAAACGTGAAAACATTTAAATAATAACATTTTTTTATTTCCTATTCCAGTATATAATCTTAAAAACGATATGATATTTTAATAAAGCGACAAGTGCTCCAGTTTACGACTAATCGATACAGATAAAGGTTTATTGGACACACGAACGGATGTTGTTTATACAGCAACAATAATTATTATTCTTATCATAATATTAAATTATTAGGAATAAAACCACCGAGATCGCCCGTTCGTAATAGCCATCGCCCAACCAGGGAATAGGTGGTGATAAAGTATATAACAAATTTCAAAACTCAAGGGGGTAGCTAACCTGATTTTTGTATGAAAGCAGAAAGGGATATTCAATTTAGAAATGAACCATTTAATGAAATCATGACTTAATTATCTATAATAAGCTGTACCTCGAATAATTTTATTTCTTCTGCATGGTACAAGAATTTATTGATCTAAGTGACTATATGACTTATGATCTTTGATAGTCGACAATCGATGGAAATAGGTTTTCTTTACACTCGACATCGACTGCCAAATCCTACACTCCTCTACTTCGAGCAGAAGCTAAAGTAACCCAAGGAAATAATTTCAAATGGCAAAACATTTAATTGTTTTTGTATTAGTGATTATTCATTTAAACATTAAGGCCAAAACGTCATTATAACAAATTAAAAAAATACTGAAAACTTTTTTGACTACATTTTAAAAATATTAAGGGTTTAAAATCTAAATATAATATTATGTTTCATAAAAAAAATACATAGTTGAAATTTGGAATAACTAAAGTTATGGTTAATACAACATAATTTTATGGTTTGAAAAATTAAATAAATGATTTTTGCTAACTACATTTTTAGTTAAAACAACAGCTATACATTTAGTTCGGTCAACTCAAATATCAACCATAACTTTAGTTGGTCCAATTATGTATTTTTTCCGTTTTTTAATTTATAATTTTTTAATCCGAAATGTATATTGTTTTGAAAATTTTATTAAGTAGGTACCTATTATAGAAATATTTTAAATAGTATCCTAATAATTTCTATATTTGACTCATATCTAGATAATTACTTTTTTATTAGTATTTAGGTATTTTTGAAACTTTCAATCTCCTGTCAAAACATGATTTAAAAATATGTGTTTTTATAATATTAACAATCTCTGATAACATTTTGAAAACATTAATATTCTTTTGTTGTATATAGCAATATGCAAACGTTTTACATGACAATAACGGAATTATAGTCTTTGCTTAAAAACCTATTTTAAATAGGTGGTAGTACTTTTAAAAGTTCGCAATTTTGCATTGTCCGGCCTGAACATATTATACTTTGTCCAAGTGATAAATAGTAGTTTCTATAATTTTTGTGGCCGCGGTATAAATAAGATATTGTATTCACAATCCACATAATAGGTGTAAAATAGACTTTAATTTTTGTTTTTCTAAAATTTGTCTTCTCTTAACACGGCGTGTACATATTTGCCACCGAAGATCTTCGTCCCGTATTTAAGCAATGGTAGCACATATAATATTATAAAATATAATATATCTAATGTACAGATATATGAATATATTGTATTATAGGTATATTATAAGATACTAATACAGATCACCCACGATTATTCGCATTTATAACATGTACCTACGCCGACAATCGATAAACGTACCGCATTAATGTATTATTATACTGATGCCGACCACCCCCGTTGGCCACGGCTACATTATGTACGATAGATCCTAATCTTAACCGTTTTTAAGGAATTAGGCCCGTCGTCTTGGATGGACACGTTGATTGTTGTTCTTCTCGTGTGATCGGGTTGATTGTGTGTTTTGTTGTATATTTTATAATAATATGTGAGCGCGCGTACGCCTTCATTCGGGGCTACCGGTCTTTTGGCGGCGGTGGCTATTATCTTTTATAGGTAAGACAGCCATACAAAAGTACCTATTTATATATATAGGTACGGGTATAATAACAATATTATATAAAAGGCCGGCAAAAAAGACCCGCGTAAATATTATGTCTCATTTATTATTGTTACACTATTATTGTAAATGTCGGTGCCTCTGTAATTCGAGTAAATCGGTGCTACCGGAATTTGACCAGGAGGTCGTGGACTGCGCTATACCTACGTTCCTTATAAGTTATTTCCTACTTCCTTTGTACGACCAAAACATATGTAAATACAGCCTGAACGTTTACGAGTCTAGCAATGAAAAACTAAAAAGGTACTATATCATAATGTCGATGACCAAGAATAGCGCAGCCAAGCTATAAATAAACTATAATATATTATATATATCTGTAATAAAACTATGAGACTGTTTAAAAAGACGAACCGCAAGAAGTGGATGTAAAACTAAAATCTTTATAGTAAAAATATATAATTAAGTTTTAACAATAATTATTACAAATTATACAATACTACCTATAACTAATCATTTATGTTTACTTCTAAAATGTGTTGTCCACTCGGCTTTTGTTTTTTGTCCATACTTTTAAAATTATTAACTAAAAATCGAATTAAAAAAAAATAGAGCCCATGAGAGCCATGTTATTAAATTGAATAACAAAAGAAACAACGGTATAATTTTAGCTATCATATAATATGTACCTTTTGGTAGGCTTAGATATTTTTTAATGTTTGGTTTTTAATTCGGCACAATGTACCTACATATACTTATGCGTAGGACTGAAGTGGATAAAACGGATGTACATAAAGTATAAAGTAAAATGACAATACAAATAACGAAAAGGAAAAACCTCTTTTGCACTTTAGGAATTAGGTACACGTAAAAAGACGAGGATGGGTATTGGTAACGCGGTGATTGTACTGTAGAAAAGAAAACCACGGTATAGATAATAATGGAGTTGTTTTGATGAAATAATTCGCCTTTTATACCCGTTTCTAACAATAAACCTTCTACCTTCAGGCAATGACTTTGAAAGAGCATTAACAAACTTTCGCTATTGAAAAAAAAAATCATGTTTATTTGTTTGTAATATTATGTTGGATTTTGAGATGAAAATAAATACAGTTATTATTTATTGGAAATAATTTATCGTGGAAGTTGTAGTACATGGGTATATTATAAATAATTTAACGCTATTGAATCAAAAAACATTTTGAATATATTTTTTATTTTTGCTGTCCCCTTCCCGCCCCTCCCTGCGGGCGCCTTTGAGTAGATACAAAAAAGTAGTATCAATGTCTATCTCTGTCCTATATAAATTAATACTTTTGGAATATAAAACCATTAGCGTTAACTGTTTGTGTTGTAAACAAATTATGGTGGCTAACTTTACTTAAATTCAACGGTGATTTCAATTGGTTCTAATACCGGAAACAGAAAACGTCGCGTGTGACGGTTTGGTCGATTAAAACGGTGACATAGGCTTTGAAACAAACGTGCAGAATGAGCACATACATTTTATCAGTTACATACATGAACAAAGTATATATATATATATATATATATATATATATATATATATATATATGAAGCACGTCGCACAGCTGCGGTCAGATTCCAGAGCGACACGTCAAACTTACACGGAAATACACTCTTGGCGGGCGCCAAGTCACGGTCGGGGGTGTGTGGGTAGGTTAAACGTGCATCGGTAGAAACTTTAACGCGCCCATTACTATATAATGGAGGTGGCGAAGACAAGAGGGAGAATTCCAGGGGTAACAACAGCGGAGCACTGTATAAATGATACGTAGACTGCACCCCCATAGCTAAGTGCACTCCCCCCCCCTCTCTCTTGTTGTATTTATATATGTGCGACGCGATCCATGAAAACAAGGAAATATACGTGACTGTGTGTGTATGTATGCGATGGGAAACAGGAAAGAAAAACCCTCCAGTAAATCGGTCCCAAGGGAACGCATGCAATACGCTTTGTACACTGATTATATACCGTTTTGGTTTAAGCAAACACATAATATCAATAATGAAGTAGGCGTGAAATTTCCATTATGTTTTCTGAAAGCATATATATATATATATTATTGTATCATATTCGAAGAGCACTTATTAGTAAAGACGAGTGCGTGCGTTTATATGTATGATATCGCTGTTAACACTAAATACCGATGCGTTTGCTAAATACAATTTTAATTCTTCCCCCTATGATAGATAAAATGAAAATATATTGTAACGTCGATAATGAACTTCTACAATTCAATAAATTTTTTTTTTTTATCGTCGAATCGCCAGGATCGGGAGGGGAACGCTTTCGCTTTGCTTCCCTCCAATTCAATTTAATTTAAAATATATTGAAAAAAATGAAAACACCTTGTTTGCACAAACATACTGTGTTAGACTGAGGAACACAAACAAGCCCGGGCTATTTTTTTACCTGCTTTACGGCCTAATAGATTAATTTTTATATCAGCATTCTTTAGAGAAAAACTATTATAGTAACCATTCTCAATGGACCCGTTGGCGGTTAGATCAAGGGGTGGCTGTAGTACTTTTAATGTGTTGCAAAAAGTAGGACTAAAATCAGTCTGCCAAGATTTATAAATAACTATCGTTCATTATATCGTGGTGATAAGACATCAATGATAACAGTATTTTGAAAAAATATTGTTTTTAAATTCGATAAAATATATTAAATGTATTATTATTAATTTGTATAAAAGGTATATAAGTTTTAGCTATTTATTTGTATTAATTAACAACAATGCCTAGTTGTTTTATTTGTTCAACAATAGAGATTTTTTTTTTCTTTTATGTGGTCATACTAGTTTTATTCCTACTTTTTACTTCGCTCTTGCATACAAGCTAGTATAATATGTTAGTTCATCTCTTTATATTATTACTCTATGGGTTAGATCAACTGAATGAACACAAATAACAATATATGCTGTATTTGTAACTAAACTATAAATTATAATATCTTACTCTAATATCAAAAATATCAAAATGTTAACACACTGAAAATCACACTGAATCTTAAAACACAGTTATTTTAACAATCAGTGTGATTTTCAAGACAATTTTCTAATAGGGAATTACGCGGTACGATCAACAAACCATATCACGAAATTGCTTATGCCACGAAAATACCTTCCTTCACCCTACAAGCTTGTACAATTTTATGCTCGTTTGTAAGGGTTTTCATACTATATATGTGACTATAATATTGCACCTAATATAACATATATATAGGCTGTATAAATACCATCGCTAACGGTTTTTAATTTAACATCAATTTAGCCATAAGGGAACGAAATGTAATGTACTACACACATTGTACGCACACCTCGACCGGATGGTATAAGGAAACCAATATATATACTTGCACTTGGTGCTTCGGTAAGCACACATTTCCGTATTCAGGCTCCGCCCCGCCCACAGTTGCTATATTGTATGTGTAGAACACTGTACATGCTTACCACTAAACTTGCTGTATTTGTTTTCTGTGTATACACGCCGGCGACCGTCCTAGGCGACAAAGCATGAAATTAAAATCGAATTGAATCTCTTTTCTGGGCTCGGGGTGTAAACACAGTCTCTGTGAAATGGTGTCCCGTTACCGTACCAGCTCCTCTTCACACAGCTTTTGCGAGCACAACCGTCATATTTACCGCTGTATATTACATCCCCGGGCTATTTGCCGCCGACCCCTTTTGTCATTTTGCCTTTGAGACGCGAACGCTGTACATACATACGTCGTATTAATATTAATATTATTATTATTATTATTATTGCTATTGCTATTATCATCGTCGTCTAAAAAAAAAAAGTCTACAGCTGCAGGTGATGTGTACAGTGGTGGTAGAAACACTGGAGATAAGGCGGTGGCCACGGGTAAAGTAGCCTCGAGGTTATCTGTCGATAAAAAAATAATCACCTCGTGGGAGTTATTATGATAAATAGACCGACTTTGGAGCTGATAGTGGGCTCCGGTGTATATATGTAAGGATATACATATATATTATATGTTAAATAAATAAATCCCAACAGCCGTTTTGTGTGCCGCCGACACGATTCAATAAGTAAAAACCATCGGGCATAATATATATTTGTATTATATTCCATAGCCGTGTTTATCGTGTCATCGTTGTCGATCGTCCGCCGAACAATGGACAGAATAATCATTTTTGGAGGGTTGTCTTATAAAAAAAATAAATAAAGAGTGCATCCAAATGTTATTCTTTGTTTGTTTTGATTTTGTGATCTTAATGCTGCCTTGCGTCGCTCGCTTAAGGCGATAACCAATGCACGTTTTGTACTGCTATTGTGTTTTCGCCGATGTTTCAAGTGCGATAGGCCAAATCATCATCAACGAAAAAAAATGCATTTAATGTCTTCTCCGGTCGGCACCGTACAAGGATTACTTACAATGAGCAAGCCAAAACCGTTGTGAAGCTAAACAATTGACAATAATATAGTTTTGTGAAAACACGACGCGTATAATAATAATAATTTACTTGTTTTCGTCACTTTGATTGCGTTCCTGAGCATTGTAAATCACATAATACACCAGAATCAATAAATGGCTAATGATAAAAATCAGACGTTCTATACAGCCAACTCGACAATTAGAATTATTTGAAAAATCGGTCTAAAAACAATATTATGAAGATTAGGTTAGAAAGGAAACGTGTCAATAAATGTGAATCTTGCAACGTACCACCAGAAAAACCCATATAATTATAATGACCCAATTCATTTTATAAACTATTGTGAGTAATTTAAATGTGTTAGGTAAAATTACTGTCCGAACTTATAAACTAATACTTCAATTTTAGAGCTTTTACGGTCATTAAAATAAAACATGTACGACTAAAAATGTTGATACCTACTCGTTTTAATTATACCACTATAATATTATTAACCGTTGTGGACAGATATCAACTTGTTCACAATAAATTATGTGTTTTTTTATTGGATCATATGTTTTACTAGAAGAATAAGACATTTTGTTGGAATGTAGCCGATGGAAAATATAACATTTAGAGTTTAATGACTGTTCCTTTAAAGTTTAAACATTAATATAATTTAGTATTGTTAAACACCGTTAAACGTTACTTATGTATACAGTATAATCGATGAAAACTGAAGTTATTAATATTAATATTACTGTTTCACGACCTTATTCGAATAACTATGTAGATATTGTAATGTTATTTGGTCGGTTTTGCATCAGTCACAGTACATTCAGTATAATATTTTGTGCATCAGTGAGGCTTCCAATAAGTCTTAGTTTACTTATGCAACGTAAGGTTTCGGTAAACAAAGACGCCGCAGGCTATTCGGAATAGTGCTAATTTGTCATCCATAAAACAACATAGGTATATTATTTTGTTTAATACCGTCTACCGGTCACGGCAGCTATACAAACCGATCGATTTTTATTAATTCTTATTTTAAGATTCTTTAAACTAAAATTATCACAATTGTTTTGTCTAAATAGTTTTCAGTCTCATAAACCAGCAAGATACAATGATTAATTCTAACCGCAACAGAACGTTCGTGTCAGAAACTCGAAAGACAAAATATTGTACAAATAATGAGGTTAAGTCGAGAGTATGATAAGATTCATTGCGCATAAATATCATTTTCAAACATGTTCATGCTGTATTACCAGAAAAATAGAGACATTTTTTAATGACACGTTATAGTCTAATGGTAATTTCTTAGTTTTTGCATTATTTATAATGAACAGATACATTTAATCGGTATAATGCCATTATACGCATTTACGGTTGAATCCAAAAAAACATTTTTCGAGTCGTTTCCAAATGCAATATGGCAAACAGTGAGAGCGTTGAGCGTGTGAAATATTATGTAAAACGACTATTAAGTTTAGTGTGTGAACGTTAATGTCTTTATTAATCCTCACACGCGCCTCTTGACCTAGTACCAAGCGGTTGAACGGTATGATATAAAGTCAATAATGTGAGTTTTTTTTCTACTTATATTATTATTGTAAAATATTGCGGTAGTTTAAATGTGCAGCGGTGTCAACACTTATTATGTTTTATACGATTAAATATTATTGTACACAGTGGGTTAACAGACAATCATTATTGTGTAACCTATTAAAAGTAATCTACGTAATAAAAATAACTGTCATTGTTGTTTTCAATAAAGACAATTGGCTTTGGCTATTATAGAGTCATAGGCAAAAATACAGAATATTACAACTACTAATAAAGAGACAAACTAATAATTATAATAGTGTTAAGCCCAAGTCGATTACCAGTGCTGCGTTTAAAAAAAAACGCGGTTTCGTCGTCAAACGTAAGACTGTAAACAAAACACGTCATAATGTTATTTGAAAAGGGATTAAAAATATTTATGTAAGCCGACGTTGAACTGTAGTTGTTCTAACAGCTACAGAATATATGTGTACAAGCACTGCGACAGTGTGTTTGTTGTATACCTAACCTGTATTGCTAAGTACCCAAGTCGTATTGTCCCGAAAATTATGCAACGCCAAGATGACACCATTGTGTTCAATTTATAATACATATACCAATTAAACATATATATATATATGTATACCAAAAAGATGAAGCAATTGTTACTAATTTTAACAAAATGGTCATTTATTGATTAAAACGTTTTTTTTCTTATTATTCTAAAATAACACAGCACTTAAATAGATAAATAAATATCATGATAATATAACTATAAACTGACTTGTTGTTTTAAATATATATATATTATGTATGGATATACCTATAGAGGTATATTATATACATTTACAGAATATTAGATATTATGTACACGCAGCATAGAACAGCTATATGGTTTTATGCCGGAAATTCTATAATATAAATTACATGTTTAAATATTATATTAATTTCAAATTAAGTTTACACTACGCGTAATTTATAGTGTATACTGTATACCTAATCATCAAATTAAATATAATAATAATAATAAATATATTAACAGCTAAATCTAAAACGCTATAATTGCATGTATCGATAAAAACAATAAAATATAATAATAATAATAAATAGTGTAGTTGGTAACAATATTTTAAGTTATTTACAATAATAATAATAGTTTTAAGTATATTATTTAAATGAAAAAAAAACTTTATCAGAACGACAGTCGTTGTGTGTGTGTTAATATCCGATAAAAACAAAATTTGGACTAGATTCGACATATGTCCATGGTCGATGTCATAAATGTATTTCGCTTCTGAAAATTAAATTAAGAAATATTATTAATTATAATGTTAAGACAACACGAATTATATTCGTTATTATTAGGTGTTCAATAAAAGTTTTAATTAACTGTTTTATTATTTTATATAGTTCATGTTAATATTTAGATGAAATGTCAAACTAATAAGGTATATTATCTGATAATATTAATAACTTTGGAAGTATAATAGTAAGTATAGCTGGAAGTCTTGTATTGTATAAATATAATATAATATAATAATATAATAAGTATTGAATACATTTTCTATAATTGAATAATTTATTAAAAGTAGAGCTTTCGATCAGTAACACGGATTCGTGTTTTTGTGTAACGAATAGGTACACGTTTCACAAAACAACGGTTTAAGCTTTCACGATTAGGCATTTATGAAAAAATAAATAAACGGATGCCAAAGGAAATTATGAACTACACTAATCGGATACACGTAACTTCGTGTACTCCTAAAATAAGAGACTCTACTTAAAAGCAGAGGTGAGCATTGATACAACTTACAAGACAAAATATCTTGATACGAACTTCCTACAATGCACCTATAAAATTACATTTTTAATACACCTTGATCTTTTTATCATTTATGCATATTTTACAATGGTAATATCTGTTAATTATTTTGACATTCGATTGATTTAATATAGTTGAGACCAATTAAAACATTGATATTTGTCTCTGATTAAAAGTTACAATGATTTGCATAATCCTTATATTTAGTTGGGTATACATAGTGCAAAAATGTCGATGCTAATGATTTTGTTTGATCTTTTATAAAAGTTTATTATAAGAAACTATTTAAAAATAAATAATAACTACCTTTATCGACTTCGGCGATCATTACAATTGGACACCAGTCCAGTGGCACGTATATTAGTTATTGGATAAGTGGCGGCAGGAATGTCGGGTACCGTCGGCGATGGCCGTATCATCATCTAGCCCAAGTGGTTTGTTGAAGGGGCGTAAACGCGGAATCAAAACCGGATCTCGTAACGGCCGGAGGTGCCGGTAACGGTGACGGAGTGCCGGAAATCGTAATTCCGGTAGCCGTCGGGTCGTTTTCCGCGGCCACTTGCCCGGGGATGGCGACCGGACTGCTGGGTTCCGATCTTTTACCCATTATTGAATCGATGCTAAACCCGGTCGACGGCTGTTTTCCGACCAGCCGCCCGACCACGTTAGTCATCGGGTAAGACGACGGCGGTGCAGAGGTGACCGTCGGCTTGAACGGCGGCGGAGGAAGACCGACGGCCGCGGCCGCGGCTGCCACTTGTCCGTTATGCAGCAAGTTGAGGCCGAAAGTGATCCGCGCCAATTCGGAGGGCGGTAGCGGTAACGGCACGGCGGGCGGCAACGGCGGTGGCGGCGGCCCGAGATGGTGATAAGGGTAATGGTGGTGATGGTGCAGCACGGAATACGGGTCGGCCGCAAAGTGGTGGTGTTGCGGCCCGTTGGGGGCGCCGCCGTGATGGTGATGGTGGTGGTCTCGCATGCCGAAGAAGTCAGACGGCGTCTGCATCCGTTTGTAGCGTTTTCGGCGTCGTAAGAAACTGCCGTTGTCGAACATGTCCTCGGCCATGGGATCCAGCGTCCAGTAGTTGCCTTTGCCCGGGTTGCCGGGTTCTCGTGGTATTTTTATGAAGCAGTCGTTCAACGACAGGTTATGCCTGATGGAGTTCTGCCAGGCCGGAAACTTGTCCCTGTAGTATGGGAACCGGGACATTATGAACTCGCAGATACCGCTCAACGTGAGCTTCTTGTGCGGCGATTGCAAGATAGCCATAGTGATGAGCGCTATGTAACTGTAGGGCGGTTTCACCGGCGACCCGTTGGCGCCCGTCCCTTGTTCCTCTTTGCCGTCACAGTCGTCGTCTTCGTCGCCCGCTTTGCAATTATTGTTGGTGGCTGCCCTGCCGTTGAACATTTCGTCGTCGTCGTCCTCGTCGTCGTCGGCCGAGTCTACGTTCACGTCCGTCGTCTCGGCCGAACCCAGACTGCACGGCGGCGACGAAGAGGACGTCGGCGGCTGGTGTTGAGCCAAAGCGGCTGCGGCGGCGGCGGCCGCGGCGCCCATCAGCGTACTTCCACCCCTCAGGTCCAGCGGACTGCTGACCGCTTGGACAGCGTCCTGTAGGGCCGACTGGTACCGGCGGCTGAAGTCGTACACAGGCAGGAACACGTTGTGTCGATGATGCATGTCGTCCTGCTGCATCATAACGGTCGCGGCGCCGGTCACCACGCACATTTGACAACCGTTTCACACATAAAACGTTATCGGACAAGGGCTATGGCGTTAGTACTAATAATAAGTCTGGTGAACGTGTCCTATAACACCTGAACGCATTCAATACCGTTTATGCACAGAAATAATAACCCCGGAAAAAAAAATCACAGTACTATTTTGCGGTCACTATAGCGCACGACAAAAATAATTTTACCGGACGTTCCGTCGTGACGTGCGACTATGATACTGAACGCGACCGAAACGCAGACGGTGGCGGTACGGTACGGTCGACGTTGGGCGTGGCCGAAGATGGGTGGCTACCAACTTTATACGATGGGCGTGTGCGGTAAAACGCAAACGGTGGCGGTGGCGGCGGCGCCGACGGAGGACTGAACCTTTTGTGTGCGCCACTCATCCCTCGTGTCCGAGCCGCCGAGTTGTTTAATATATTATATACATACATATTATTATACCTATATAATATTATACACACTGCGATTGTGCTAACTAACCGGTGCAACCTCAATGTGGATTGTTGTTTGGGCTCACCGTTGCCGCGCCCTCATCCTCGTTCTCCCTTCTATCTCCGTTTCTCTAACTCTCTCTCTCCCACCCCCCTCTCCTTACTACAATGTTCATTCTGTCGTTATTTACTGCATCCGCCATAGATTATAATACAAACGCAAATAATTATACAACGCATCGTCTCACTCTTTCCTTCTCGGTTTTCGTGCGCTTCCCCTTTCTTGGTCTACCCCGCCGAGTAGGTACCTAAGCGTATTATAGGAATGGAACCCCCGGATCGAGCTTTGAAGTTGAAGTGTTTTGGCGTACTTGTACCCACCATGTCGACCATCAAAGGAAACCCTTGGCGACGTTAAAGCTTTTCTTCAAATCGTAACTAACAACTATTGTAGCCCGTAGGTACACAACGAAGTTATTATTTAGAACAGGAAATCTCATATATATATATATATATATATATATATATCACTCACTATGTTCACCCTCGAATTATTAACTATACCTACATACACCACGTTCTTACCAAAATTTTGTTATCTTCGTCATTATACATCGGACAGCGTTGAAAGTTATATCGGTATAAACTATATTGATTAAATTATTTAAATATGTTTAGTAGTTACGCAGTGAACATGTATCTACCTGCAACAAGCGTCTTTACCGTCTGGACAGCAAGCAGCGATAACGACGTCTTGCCAGAAGCACAACTCTCCCTAGTGGCACCACTACCAAGGCCTCTGTTAGCCCCCTGGCTTAGCCCCTTTTTTGAAAATACAGTTATTTAATTCAACATTTAAATAATTAAAGACGCACGTATGATATTAGAACGTACAGCATTTAAAGCGTTAATATTAAGGTTAACAAAGTAGTTCTATTCTCAAAAATTACACGAATAAAAAAATATATATATTTAAGAGGTAGACATTTTTTTAATTAAAATATTATACCTACCTTATCTAGTCAGCAGAAAAACTAAATGCTATGAGATAGTTTTATAACATTTAAAAATATTGTATAAACACAGACACGTTTTGTTAAAATTGGAATGATATAGTTTTATCTACTAACATTAGTAATTTATTTGGTATGAAAGAGAGTTATAATTAAATATTGTATTGCTCACAGCACAATACATTTTTGAATATAGGTAGGTACACGATAATTATGTGATTGTGAACTATCATTTGATCTTTTATCAGCATATACTGAAAGGGGTACCCTGTACTAGAATTATTTTATTTCTAAAATAAATATCTTCTAATTATTAGTAAATAGAATTTTTAATAGTTCCGGGAAAATAGGTTAACTAAATTAAAATGAGGTTCTTGTTGTCTTTATGACTTTTGCCTTAGGTATTCGATTACGTTCTTTGTCGGATAGATAAATTATATTTCTATTCATGGTAAAATGTCCATGTACCAAAAAATAAAAATCTTACTTTTAGACCTTAAAATTGCTTTCCTGAAGAATTTGAAAAGAATTAGATGGAACTTTTTTATTCCAAGGCGTCGATAAATTAACACTTAGGTAAACGAAGCAAATAATAATGAATTAAAACTAGACATAGGTAATAATATTATACGGTGCAACCCAAACGACTTCCATCCATTGTTTGTTTTTTTCTAAACGGCTCCCGTCGAAAAAGGTTTAATGAGTAGGTAAAGTCCCAAACGGCTCCAGTATTCGGTACTATGCGTATATTTCCCATAACATAATAAGTACAGATGCGACGCAGAAAACATTCGTGTCATAACTTACTTTTAAGTTCTATTGAATGGGATTAAACCACTTTTACCAATCTTATCACTTTTACCAAAGACCATTTTCCATTGTACACTTTTTCCCAATGACCCGCTTCTTATCAAGTCTCTTTAACTTTTCAAAAAAACTTCAACTAAATTTTAAACCTGTAACCTCCTCCTAAACTGTGTAGCCTACAAACCTAGGATATTTTTAGTTAGCGGAGCGCAGCAAGCGAGTGCCAAAACACTCGGAGTCCTGCCGTCTATGTCAGTTATCAATACGAATTCTGAATTTGGTAAAAGCGGTAGCAACCCCTATTAAATCTATTAAAGTTATTGAAAAAATGATAGACAATTTTTCGTTTTCTTTCTATAAAAAACTCGCTGACGAGAAGGAATTTGTGTTGTAAAAAACCGGAGCCGTTTGGGAATTTACCTGTTTGTAAAACGGGAGCCGAATGGGCTACATCCATATCATAGACAGGTAGATAAGGTGAGACAATTGTTTTTTTAAATGACATTCCTATATTATAACACATAACTTATACAGACAGGCAAAACATACCTACTGCTTATTAACATTCGTAAGTTACTTACAGGATACGTTTAGTTTGTTATAAATAAATACTTGAGCTACAATCCATTGTAGAATTTGTGAATTAAAACGCAATTAAAACATTTAACAATTTTTGGTAAAGTTGATTAGGTATGTATTTTTTTTTTTACTTATTATATTTAACCGTATGGATTAGGTAGTAATTATTCTATTTAACGTTTTAAATAAACTCTGACTTTGCTTTTTGCAACATTGTGTACGTGAAAACATGGATTGAAGTGGAGATGGAATAGTTGTAATATTTGTGTATTATATAGGATACGAGTAAATCCTTAGAAGAATTTCTGTAACGTCAGTGTTTTAATACGGAACGCCGAACGCGTATAAATATACTCAAACCAAAACGTTTACAAAGCACTTAGGCCTGTTTCTAATTATTATTAGAGCACTGATTTATAGCACTTGACAGAATAGCTTTAAAATATACACAGGCGTAACGTATTTTTTCTCCGTTTTCATGTCCGTCCCTCCCCGCGGTTCGACGGACGCGGTTGCCGCAGACGGACGGCGGTAAGATGTACACATGAAGCAATAAGATAATTTTAGAATATTATTAATTTTGATAGTTTACAAGCAGCTGTGTTTGCAAAATATATATACATACATTAAACCGTCGCGCGACAGTTGGTGTAACGCATAAACCGCCGCGTTAAAACATTATTGCATAAACATATCAATACTGGAATATATGTTTTGGCTGTATAGATGCTGATAATTAATCAATTTTATACGTGGGTAAGCATATGGACTAAAAAAAATGACCGACTGTAGTTTATTTGTTTAAACTATATTTACAATGTTTCATGTTATACTTTTATAGAGACTAAAACGTAGACATTCGAAGGGCTGCGCCGATAAACCGATCATATCATACTATGATCATACCATGGTAACCACGGTACTCGAGCGAATGGTAGGTGATGACTAAAGAAACAGGCCGATTCTATGTACAACGATTCTGGGGACGCTTTTTACTGTTGGAACGAGATCTGGGACCCTTGAGTTAGAGGGGGACATAATCAATATAATGTAATGTACATATGTAGATCTCAAAAGAAACTGAGACAGGGTATGTTAAAGCTTTACAGAGTAGGTACTATCTTTTTTATCTTATTTGTAATTATTTTACTCAGCCCTGGTAAACTAAATCCCGGGCAACGCCGGGTCGGGACAGCTAGTATAATATAAAATATAAATATTATTTTTTTGCTATCCGAGATTATTGTTGTGCGAGGAGCGACCATTGTTCGATAATTATATTAGACACATAATGCGGAACTTTTCATGTGAACAATAGGTTTTGCCTCTTGGCGTCATGCTTTCATAGAGAAATTGATTTATAGAGAATAAAAAAAACCAGCCTAACGATATGGACCGACTGGCCACGTCGGCTGTGCGGTATACGACTGCGCTGACAAAAAGCATTGACATTCCGTTTCCGGCTGTAGAGATGTACGGATAATACACATTGCCGTTATATACAATTTAAATAACACAAGAAGACGGATATACACTGTATAACGTAGGCAAGTGTGGCAGTAAGGAAATCACAGTTGATCCGGGCGAGCACATAATATAATAAATGTGTACAGAGACGGAGAGAGAGAGACAGATACAAAGAGAAAAAGAAAGAGAGAGAGATTTGACATGGTGGTTTTGGCCGGTGGTTGTGCGAGACCTTTTGGCTACCCGATCATTTTTCTTAAGCTTCAATTTGTACACATTTGCTGCAATAGTCTGATTAACCGTTTCGAAAGGCAACGACGACGTTGGCGGCGGCAGTGGAACAACACAAGAATGAGAGTAAACCGCGCCCCCCGACGGGTCACAGTCAGCCAATGGTCGGTGGTTA
Organism: Adelges cooleyi; assembly: GCF_023614345.1. NCBI lineage: Eukaryota > Metazoa > Arthropoda > Insecta > Hemiptera > Adelgidae > Adelges > Adelges cooleyi. The sequence continues at coordinate 6,205,957 of NW_026095751.1, forward strand.
CATTGTATCGGCCGGCCCTGTTGGCATATTATTATTATCATGTGCTGCTAAACGTACATAGCTGTTTGTTGAAATCACCATACGCACCCGCGCTCTCCAAAAGTCGCTCGACCGTTTAACCGGCAACCGCAAACGTCCGTATGGGTACGTTAATAACAGTCGGAGAACAAGTGCCCGATTTAGTGTACCTATCTTAATCTTTGAATATCTACACTAAACACGTCCGTGTATTGTTTCAATAATATATACGTCTTGACTTATTTTAACATTAAAAATATTATAATCGTAGGCGCAACTGGCCTACATTTTTGGGGGTGCTAAAACTATATACCTGTATATACTGTATACCCGACTAATCATAATTCTTACCTTCAATTTTCAAACTATTAAATACAATATTAAACATTTGAAAACATTATTAAAATTTTATGCGTACAAATCAAGGATTGGGCTTGAATTTTTGGAAGTGCTAATTTTGAGTCTGGGGGTGCTAAAGTCCCCATAGGTGATATATCGTCGTGTTTGGTGTAAAGCTCAGATAACTTAAAAGTTATCAGACGAAGATAAAAGACAATGAACTGTCATTATTATCTAGATTATATCTATCGATATATGAATAATATTGTGAAATACTTAGATAAACGATAAAGTGCAGATCAATTTTTACGAATATCCGTGTAGTATTAATAATATTAAATCTTAACTAAAAAAACAAACCATTTAGCTAAAAATGTACCTCTAGGAACAACAAACACGAAACAACCCAGCAATATATGAAGAAATATAATAAATAAAACTTACTGAAAACTAAGATAAGAAGTACAAAAATAATTTTTCTATAGTAGGTATTTAAAAATAAATAAATAAAGTAACTGTTTGCTAGTACAAATAACAATTATTTTATTTAGACAAATAGTTTTGGATAACGCGTAATTTTCTTCAAAGCTAAAATATCGAAATAAGATCAAATATATTTAATATATTATAAAGATAAGTTTCAACACATACATTCATAAATGTATATAATAGTATATGTATTTATATACCTACTATAGATCAATGTTTTTTTTTTTAAATTAAATTTAAGGGTTATTATCTACTTCTACGCGTAATATAATATTAACATTTTTAATTATGGAACCAACGAGGGAGGCTCATGTTCATATTAATCGCCTCCACAATATATTAAATAATAATATTAATAATAAATACGTAGTAGTAGATAGGCAACACTTTTAAATCGAAGCGTATTTCTAAAATGATTTTGTAGTTTTTATTCTTAAGGATTCCATATTAAAGGCTTCGTCCTTTGTATCCCATTATTCCTTTTAAAGATACTTTTTAACAATTGTTTTTATGATATCGATTTTAAATATATAAACCCTATAAAACATATAGATATGTTGTAGGGTATATTGTTGGTATATTATAGGGTATCTGGTACTGTGCAAATTGCAATGTTATTTGTCGGAGCGGTCTCTATTGAGATTGGCACGCTTGGATGCGATTTATTAGTATTGGAACGTTTGGCTAAATCCCAAAATTGAAATCTAAACGATCAAATGGGTCTTAATAAAGCGCTACTTATACATAATATCCACAAAGAGTTTTTTTTTAAGAGGCATATTTTGGATAAATATGTAAGAGAACATTGGAAAGCTTGAAATTAACGTTACTATTTTGTGATCTGTCATCCTAAAAATCTAAGTACCTACCGTAACATAGGTTTGACTTTGTTTTTGTAAGTCAATAATTTAAAATAAAAATAGCTGTATTTGAAAAAAAAAATGTTTATGTTATGATAATATGCTACAAAGGAAGAACTGTGATATAAACAGCCACTAAAACCATAAAGTAGAAGTATAATATGTTTTTAACTTTATATTTTACCTATAATGCATTTATTTAAACAACACTAAATTAAGTATATTGGTAGTTCAACGACATGTTATTTTTATTAAATTAAAGTAATAAATGCTGTAGCAGTCAAGCGATATTTTTAAATAGTGCTGTAAATTTATTGTTTGCGTTTCAAAATAAAAATACTAAATAGCTTAACATTTATGCTATATATTTTTTGATAATAATTTGTATACGAAACAAATAATTATGAATATTGAATACCTACATTCATTACCCACAAATCATTATGCATGGGTTAACCTAATAATTGCAATATCTAATACAATTTGTTATGTTTGTTTTTTTAAAATTATATTTGACATGTCAATTTGTATTAGTAATTTGAATAATAGATCAATTAATATAAAATCAAGACTCATTATGTGATCAATTGATACTTTTTGCTCGTTACTATCTATACACAAACAAATAGATAGGTAATAAAAATACATTTATTGTCTAGAACATTACGTTGCATCTTAAAAGCTTTTGTAGTATTTGATCACTGTAAATCACAATATTTAGTTCTTTGTGCCGATGGCTTACCTAATTGAATACGGTTGTATTAACATTTTAGCGCAGTGAAAAATAACACGGACCGCACGGTCACTAATACAATCGCCGAAATGCGCTACATATAGTAATGCAGACCATAAGAAATTTAAAATTCTATTCGGATAGAAGAAGTCACGTGCGTCCTGAATCATCCGAAGAACATGCCACATATATTATTACAATAATATATATATTAATGTAGGTATATTAAAACGACACCGTCACCATAAAACAATGTTTATGGACAGTGTTTGGGTCCCTTTTCTTTATGACTTTGTGCTGCGCTCTAATACTAATATAATATATACATATATGCACGTATAACTATAATGTGCACACACATATATAAATATAATTATAAATGAAAGGGAGCCGATAGTCTGTTAGCGCGATTGGGGTGGGCTCGGACGGTCCCTTTGTACCGGGTATATTTTGCTGATTTTGTATATAGGCAACTTAACACTTCTTGACAGGGTGCCCCCCCCCCCCGTCCCAGTACGACCGTGTGTTCATTTGTTTAACACAGGCATGTATTAATAGAATGCAGAGGTCGCGAAATAGGGACCGATTATGATGTTGAACCGGCGACGAAGGCGGCCAAATTGAATATAATAACGTAATAGCCACAAAGCCACAACATGGCCACGTTTTCATTATATTAATAATATCTATAAGTATGTATTATATTTTGAAGGTAATAAATCATACCGATAATGAAATATTATTATCATAAACATCACAATATCAAAATAATATGGTGATGATGAGTATACGCTGTACAGCAAAACTTAACTTAAAACTTAAGTAAAAACTTAACTTAACTCCTCAGGCATCTGTGTAATTAAAAAAAATTGTTAGTATTATAATTTTACTATATTTATATTATTAAGACTTTAGCCTGGCACAGCTAGAATCGAGTAGTTGAGTAATTGTCTATAGAGTTAATACACACGGCACTTAGTGTTAAATAAATAAAATAATTTTAAAAAAAACCTATATCGTTGTTTTAAAATAATAATTAACATAGTAATATTGAACATAGTAATTCTCGATGGATACACTGTGATATCAATAAATGTTTTTTTTATCGATTTGTTAAATTAACGAATTGCTGTTTCATAATATCGAATAAATATTTTTAAATGTATAATCATAACAATTTTGGTAAATCATCCGTGAATTTTATTGGAATCAATATGAAAGACTTAATTTATATTCGGTGTACAGTGTTCTACATTAGGAGATACCACTCATTATAATATATACTTGTCGATAAAGCATAGTGTCTTCCAAGTGATTTTTGTACACGCTCGGGTGCGCCTAAGCAATCTAAACGATAAAGATACTTAGATAAGCACCGCATGGGTAAAGTGTATAGTTATGCGGTTAGCTGACCGAGCAGTAATTTTTGTCTTTGCGCCGTCGACGATAGTTTTTAAGTACCGCATAGCTGGGTAATATTTCCAGGATAATATTTGTTCACGACACAGATGTCAATCCAAACAAGAGCAAAAACGCCGCTCCCGCACAGCTTCGTAATTTGTCGGCTCACCATTATAATTATTGGCACACGGGATACAGTCGGTTGTCCTGTACACGAACGCCCCTTAAGAACACGGTACCTATATATATATATATACACATATATTACCCTAATAAATACACGTCAAGTTTGGCAAAAAAGAAATATGGGAAGAAAAAAAAATGAATAACACCCTGAAATTAGCTGGTGTCGGTCGTTTAATAAGGAGTTGTCGCCGACACCACCACCACCACCACCACCATATGTGCTCAGTCACAGTCTCCTCCGCTGTCGGTGTCGTCGGGTCTAGTGCTAAAGGAAACGTTTGTGCGTGCCGTCGTTGTGTCTGACATGAGTTTACAATATTGTTATTATGCTTGTAATACCAGCCAGCTAACGCATATCTGGTTACCGGTGTGGCGGGTGGGCTGAGCACCGGCGTGGCAATAGGGTGGCCGGTTATTATTATAATCATTTTTTTACATCCTTAGCTCGTTTACAAAAAGACACGTGTGCGACGACTCCTCCGCGCCCGTTTGCCGTCTCGACTTAGACTGCGTGTCGCCCTGGCCTAAAGATTTGTTTTTTTTTTCGTATCTGCCATTTGAAAAAAATAAATAAATCCCTCAAACTGTTTACGTTCGTCGTGGGCATTTATTTGTCGACGTATTTTTGTTTTTTGTACAAACTAATTATAAGCCATCCGAATAGTTGTTACGAAACATGTCTAATTTGTTTTTTTTTTAACCGCGAATGTCAAGAACAAACACCTTTTTTGGCTTCACGTTCGTACGGGGAACAATATTCGTATGTCCCATTACCGCAGTGCCGTAGCTATAGGGGATTTCGACATTTTTAACCTTGGCCTTTAAATAGAAAGTTTCTAGAAGATTTTTCTGGATCAATTTTAAACCCAATTGGTCTACACAATTACACAATGTGTACTGTTACAATGACTATGTGTACCATTAAGCATGTTTACCACTATTTAAGTTCTATTACGAGTATGACGAATTTCGCTTTGAGGTTTACTTAAGTATTCCTTAAATTAAATTAAACTAATTAAAGTCAAGCTAATGAAATTTATTCGATATAAAATACTTGAAATATAATTGATATTTATTTTGATATATAAAAATAACATCTTATTTTTATTCATTAAAATCATTATAAATTGCTTCACTATATATTTTAGGTCTATGACCTATTCATCGTAAATACAGATGTCTTTCACATCTTTTCTTATAGGTTTCAACCATTTTCTCTACTTGTAATAAGTTGATTTGATTAGATTTTAATATGACTTTTTAACTGGGTGACGTACTGTTCTGTATCCTGTTAATAGCCGAATTGTAACCAAGTAAACTTGATTGGCAAAAATACAATTTTATTAAGATACTATTATAGACATTTTGTTAGATATACTTGTTATATAGTAGACTTAATTATATGTAAGTAGACATTCTAGATGTGTACATTGATAACTTTATAGACATTTAGCCGTAGGTACGCAGTTTGACCTTTAAAAAACTAACGCATAACGACTAATTGTTTCCAACACATATTTTTTAAAATAATATTATTTTATTGTTGGTTTGGCATTTTTATAATATGACATACCTAACGGATTGTGGTAAAATACTCTGAGTACATATTACTGAGTGAGCTCTTTTTGGTGTTTGCCAATGTTCTTCTGTCGGACACAGATGGTAAGTACGTAATATTTGAACATCTGAAAATCCGCAAAAAGGCAAATTTGTGTAAACATTAGCATTGTTCGCAGGAAGAGAGACCGGAACGATAAACCAAACTGTTTTATTACCTCATTCGCAGGGTCGTTTGAACGGAATTGCACACAAAAGCACTTCTCTCATGCTCGAAGAACCGCACAAAATCCACCTCCTGTGCTATGGTAAGTGAAGTTGTCGTCAAACAACGGCGATCACATGATGTTTAATTCGGAGGGAGCGAAAACGTTTTAGTGTCTCCGTTTGGAAAATTGATCTGAAGGTCTTTTCAAGTTGGGGACACGTACAACAATGATGCGGCGTGTTTAAGGGTCCGGAACTAATAAAGCGCGATATTGTAATTTTATGTTTACCGCCCTACCCTATATTATACTACGGGTGTAAACGAGTCGAATGGAAAACTCAAAAAATCGAAAAAGGTGTTCACGAAAAACAACCGCGGCCGTTAGTGATTGGCACACATAACATGAGATTGTTAAAATTATACATATTATTATTATCCATGTTATTGATTAGTTCATTTGCCGGCTTATAGATAACATGTGTTTGATTTATTATACTCGGCACTGGTTATAACGCAATTACAAAGAAAAACATTCCCCTCTTACAGGAATAGATTTCAATGATATTTGGTTAGATTTTACTGTATCGGATGTTACATTAAAGGAAGTAGGAACGTAATTTCATTACAATAAATGTCCTATTAAAATGTCGGCTTGGCTAAGCTTGTAGTTTTTACAAATTACTGTCGAATTCGATACGTATTATTTGTGCCAATTATTTTTGTTTTAACATTTTTTTTATTATTATTATTATTAGAAAATATATTTACAATATATTATACAGTAAGTACATTAAGCAAATGTGGTGAATGTTATAAACATGACATTCAAATTATCGTTTATGGGCAGCCACTCAGCAATATCACCCGACTAGGAATAAATTATTTGTATTTTGTTATTTTTGTTTTAATTTTAAACAAATTTCTGCATTAAAAATACTACGCATACATTTTTTACAAGAAATCGAGTTGTAAAATAATAATCATTATTTTCCAAGTTCCGGTAATGTTGGTGTAAATATTTTTCCACTAATGCATTTTTGTTTATCTATAGATTTTATACCGTTTAAAGTCTTTGATAAAACATTGTCATCTAGTTATAGGATTTCTGGATATTTTATAAGAAGTACGAGGAACACAAGGAAAAAAAACGGAATACATTAATATTGTTATGTACTCGTTAGTTTTAATTAAAAATCACAAATGCTATTAACAAGTATAATATACTTAGCTAGAATTCTATATCGGGGATAGAAAATTTGATGGCAATATCTTACGCGGGAGACCTTAGCTGTGGGCAAGGGACTAACTGCCCCAGAAAATGAACAGGGGGGGGGGAGCGGTGCGGCGGCAAAAAAAACGAAAGAAGAGGAAGTATTAGTTTCCAGGTGATTGCGGCCAATCTGTAACGACCGACCGGTAATAAAGGGTCGCTCTCTCTCTAGCAATTTTTTTTTTCGTCGGACCCCAAACCGTTTTTATATATACACGCACATCAATCAAACGCTTATTCTATGTATGTATATATATTTATATATAATATATTGTTATTCACAACAACATTTACCTGGGACGTGTATGTGTATGTGTGTGCTAAACATCATATTATTTAGCCCATATTATGTCGTTTCTCTTTATTATGTGTGTCTACCCTGCGTGACTGTATATTATTATTATTATTACTATTATTATGTGTATTAACTCCTCTCTACCGCCGCCGGCCTGTTATTGTATCTCGTGTGCCCTGGATCGGATAAAACGGGCGGCCATTCACTGCACTGTTCTCATTGTCGGTCACACTACCTTTTGCCCTTTTTCTTTCACAACTCTCGTCTCTATCTCTATTTAGCCGACTCATAACATCATTTGTGCGTGTGTGTACCCTGGCCTGTCTAAATATTTGTTCACCCGGGAAAAATCTTTATATGAAAATATAAACATCTGGGTTCGTATCGTGCACCATCGTCGCGATATCGTTTTAAACAAAATCACCGATACGTCTAAGACAATTGCACCGCTTGTGCGGATACGATCAGTATAATAACATATAAAAAATTATAGAACCTGCATAATATTTCCCGTGTAACCTTATAACAATATAATAACAGCCAACTTACTCATGAATTTCGAGGAGGTAAACTCTAACTTAAAGGTTTCTTCAAGTCTGGCTCACAGGATAAAATTATGTAAGCTGCGCTATCGAAGGGTAAAATAGTAAGGGCACAAAAATTATCTATGCAGCTGTTGAGTTCAAAGCTACTGACGAGAAATTCCTGCCAATATAAGCAAGAGTCTATAAGATGAATCTTGTAAAGACAATAGCTTGTGGTGATCAGATGTGACGACCATACTGAAGACGTGTATGCCAGAATCTGTGATAAAGATGCCAGCCCAGAGGACATCACATCTTCACAAAGATACATTTAGATGGCTCTTGACGCAGTATCCTTAACAAACACAGCTAAACTGTTGAAAAAGAGAGCAAAGTCAGCCTGGTGCTGTACGAAATCAGACTCCAAGAATAACGGTTTATCCCATTCTACTATTGCCACAACACACGGTCTGTAAGCTTGATAAGAGTGGACTCTGTATAACTTGTGGTTGAGAAAGTCATCATGCAAGATATTGTAAGGTCCAATTAATATGTAGGTTATATTGATATTTTTTTTAATGTAAATGTGCTACGTTGTAATAGATATAAGTGTTGTTATAAGTGTTGATATAAATGTGTGATATAAGTGTAACCTATTAATATCAGAGAAAACATTTCGATTAAATATCATAACAGTGTAGGTTGTTTACTTTGTAGACAGAAATTTTAATCATAGTAGTATGTATGCACAAAATAAGAAAGTAATATATTGAGCTTCATTTAATGTATATTGACAGTTTTTTTTTATTATTATGATGTTACAGTGCGTGCGTATTATTGAAATAATAAGTGAGGTAAAAAACGAGGGCGCTGAACGTATTGTAATGATACTGTATTATTATTACTTTTTTTTAAATATATATATATTTACTTACTCGCGGTACTTATTCCACGGCGTCAATAACCCAACAGGCACGACGTTTATGTTATAATATAAGGATAAATATTATTCAAGGCCGCCAAACATGTAACAACGGGCTTTTTCATCGATTTTTATTATTTTGGATGGTGTACAAAATTTGTTTCCCCGGCCGGAATGAATCCGCAAGCCCGGGGTTTTTTTTTCTTTAAAATCTTATCGACAGGTCCAGCTGTCTTTGGGCTGATTCTCTTGGCGGTATTTCACGTGCACGCACATGTATTCAGTGTACACACACACACACACACGAATTTACACACAATCATAATTGTACAGAATACAACCAAAAAATCCGTTCCAAACAATTACGTATTGTACGATACGCCGACAAACTTGCCGTATGATCGCTTTGTATGGCGACGTGGTACGCGATAATCCGTTTAGAAACGCACACATAATCTTCTTATAACAGTAATAATAATATAGTTCATATTATTAAAGTATACCGCCCCAGAAAAATACTATCGTCGCCATCGGAAGAAATTTCATACATTACACGAACGCACGTTACGAATGATGTGTATAGCTGATAATAATTCGATTTTTGAATACACAGTGATTCTGACAATAGTCGCAGAGATATAGAACTTTTGAGCTATTCAGATGGATAACTATGTATGTGTTATTAAAGAAAATTTAATCATCAGACTTAGTATTGAGTACCTTGCTCGGGTCCGAAAATACTTTATAATTATGTGAATTTAATTGAATTTAAATAATCTAAAACTTCATAAAAAACATCTATAACACTTAAAACTATTGTAAGTTTTGATATTTAACAAATAAATTTGTAATACTTTTAAAGTAGGTAAATGTAAAATATGACAATTTTCGTCCTAGCTGGGTTAGAAATGTTAAAAAGTAAGTTCAAAGTTTTACTATTATCAGTATGGTAACTTGTTCCTCGCAAATGCTTTGTAACACGCCTATAATTCTTACATTATAGCAATATTATATTTGATGCTATGAACTACTACTGCAACATCGAAATCCCACTTGAAGTTCACTTCTCAGACCAGGACTAGAACAAGTAATTGATATATTTTCATTTACAGCTATAACTGAACAATTTATGTACACAATTTTAAGTAATATAAAACATTTTGCACAGATCATTAACTAATTGCATTAATTAGCCCTTACAAATTACAAACACTATTAATGTTTTGCTGTATATAATAAAATATATTATCGGGTAAAGTACGGGCTAGCTGCAATTAAATAGAATAAGGGCAACTGAAAAAATCTACATAGAAGTACAATTTTTTTTTTAAATTTATTTATATTAACCTTAATAGTGGTTTAATCATTCAATTATAATTTAATATTTTCAATTATTACTTTGTGAAAGTTAAGTCGTTGCACTTGCTCGACATTATATTGCGTTTTCGCCAACGTTCAATCTGCGGTTATCGTTAATCACCCAGTTAACCATTCAATATTGGCAGGTTATTTGGGTGATTCGTTTATGTTGGTCAAACCAGGCTTAAGATATAGTTAGATAGACTTTACCTTATTTATTTTTTCATTTTTTTTATCTATTTAAACAGTGTTATAATATTATGTTTCGTAAACACCAAATGCATACTCTGTAGGATTGCCCATTTGCTAAACTTTTATACATTTATTGTAACGTGTATCGGACCGGCCAAGAAAAGGGTAAAATATAATAAACGTATTTCTGCTGTTGGTCAAAATATCGTTTGTGCGGCAGTTCATTTATTATATTTTTATTTGCTACCGGTCTTTTGTTGGCAACACAATAATAATAATAATAATGTCCATTACCGCCGCAAAGACCACACGGATTCGGCGGCGGCGGCTGGGCTCCACACAGTCTGTCGGTTTGGTCATTGAAGAAGACGTCAAAGGGCCGACAGGAAGCCCGGGGAACCGACCGGCAGGGCGAGGCTATATACGTACGTTATTATTACTATTATGTACACTTCACTCTGCTCGTGATTTTTCACCGAACCGTGAAACTGGTAACCTTAATAACGCATAAACGGCAGGTCCATTTTGCCTCGGCCTACTCAAAAAACACGTGCACCACACCGACACACCGGCCGCCGGATATGTGCTTGTCCTACGAAAACATAGTTGCAAGATTACTTTGTTGTTGTTGTCGCTGTGATGCTCACTGGAGAAACGTGACTTCCAGCGGCGGTGCATGCGAAACGAACGGGCAAAAACTTATGTATTTTGTCAGCTCGCACGCACACGCGCCTTCGACCAAACATAATATATAATAGTATATTATTTTAGGTCTCATGGTGTTTTGACATATTATTGCGAGACGTGTTTTATTATGTTTTCGCCCGGCAGTAGTACCTATGTGTGAGAACAACTGTATTTGGGGTTGATAAAACAGGAAATGCTCGTGAGGATTACTCGCAGCGACATGTTTTAATATACGTGCTTAAAACCGTCTTGTCATACTCTACTCACGAGTGTTTGGTCTTGTAGAAATGAAATATCAATTATCTGGCAACGTTATGGCCAACACCCAACACACAACAATAATATCAGGGCATGGTATACATTTGAATTGTTTCTGTTTGAAACGCAGCTAAACTGTGCAAGAGAGCGGCAGTCTATCTGGCTATATGTACGACGTCAGACTCTAAGAACAACGGCTTAACTTATACTACCATTACCACGCCTAAGAACACAAGATCTGTAAACTTGATAGGAGCACACTTTGCATGACTTGTGGTTGCCAAAGTCATTATGCGAGAGATTGTATGGTTCAATTATATAGGTATTATACTGATCATTTTTACATGAAAATGTGTTACGTTATAATAAGTGTTAGTATTATTAGAGACAACATTTTGGCCAAATATTAAGTCAGTGTAAAACAAAAAAAGATTTTCATTTTGTGGAACGTAACAAAATATGCAATGTTATCGAACTTCAAATAATATTATGTTAAATTTTGAAATTATAATATTTTACAAAAAATTGTTAAAATAATTTTTATAATTTCAAAAATATTTATAACACAATTTTTTGTTTAATATAATATGATTCATTGATATACTTAATAATATAGCTTCTAATAAAGAAGGAACACTTGTATATCAACTATTATAATATTATGCTAAATTGTATTGTTTATTATTGTTGTATGAAAATAAAGTTACCTGTTAAATTTTAAAATTTAGCTTCCGGTGTTTTTTCTCATAGAAAACAATGGGATAAACCGACAAATTATTACCACGTCACTTCAACGCAAGTTGATTATGGAAATACTTTATTAATAAAACTGATCGCATTGCATTTTTTTCTTTTATTATGCGCAAAATATTAATAATTTACATATTGCTTATAAATGATTTGGCCTAGTTATTTATTATCAAGACGCCATTCTCGATACCTACTCAACAAGATTGCGCTGAATAATATATGACTTAGTATGTATATATTTTTAATATTTATGAGGGAATTGTTTGCAAAGTGCACACACATTGGCCAATCACAGAGCGAAGTTTGTCACTGACACACACCATTTTTTATTTTTTTATTATAAATCACATATTGGTTGTTGACGTCGATGTTGGGGAGATGCGCTCTTAAAGCAGAAAACCTTATACTTTTTATTGGATCTCTTTTTCTCTTTTCATGCTTTAGAACCGTTTACCACCAGAACTTCAATATTGACACAATGTGTATTTATCATGCTCTTATATTCTACCAGGCAAATACAATATAAAAAAAAAAAAGACAACATGATGGATTACCTAATAAAATACTGCAGTGCAAAAGTTTCTAAGATATTGTCAAATATTACTTTATATTATATACTAGTATTACAAAGTAAAGATAAAATAAAAAGTATGTCTCTGTATAGTCCATATATTTTAGTTTGTATGATTAGTATTATTATGAAATGTTTTCAAACTTAATCATAATGTACCTTATAAATCTTATCACCCCTAACAGCAAGAGTATATTAATATTTCACCTATGGATGTTGTTACAATAATAATTTAATTGCTGGAATTATAAAACAAACGCCATATTAAATTATGTATACTTTTATATTTAGATGTATATTAAGTTATTAGACAATTATCGAATAAAAAAAATACCTTTTTATTTCAATTAATTAATTTGCTTTTGACATTTAATATTCAGTGGTCATTTAAATATTGTCCAAGCATGAAAAATCACATCGTTATAATATATCAAAACTAGGTACCTATTAGGTCACTGGGTAATTACTAATTAGTCTCATACCGAGCTCCTTAACTTAGCTAAAAAAATTAAGTTAACGTTTTTTCAGCGTATTTCTGCCGTCATTAAACCGTCGCTTTATGTTTAAAAAATCACTTTTACGGTTACTAAAATATTTGCCAAGTGTTTAATGTATACTATATACAGAACCTGCATTCTGGAGATTTTTTTTTCTCATTTTACTCGCATCGATCAACATTATTCTTTTACTCGTTCAATAGACTATAATAGCGGCAACACGGCAAAAGAACAATGGATGAAAAAAAAGTTTTGCCGGAAACGCTAAGATTGAAATAATTGTTTTTACCGCTCAAGTGTTTTTAGCATGCAAGCATTTCGAAAAGTTTATATACATAATATTGTAGTGCCCGCGGCGATTCTTCCATCGAGAGTTACACAGCGCAATAAAAATAATACAAAAAGAGCGTACACAAGAGCATTATAATATAATAATACACTATACATACAGCACTTGAGCATTAAGGTAGAACGGCGTGGGCTACATTGGAGCCCGGCGGTTCTTTTAAAAGTTGTCCGTACAAAAACTCGACGGCGTTCCGCAAGTTAAGTGATTGTTCGCGTAAAAACTTGTTCAGGAAACAATACAGTGGCGAAGGAGAGGAAAAATAAAATAGCACAGGCACAGCGGCGGTAACGGCACGGTGAAACTTGGCAAAACGAAAACGTAGAATTAACCGACGACAAATTATCCCTGTGCCGACGTGTAAAAAGCCCGGCGGCGCAACGACAAACTTCCACAAGACAATTGCTTACCCACCGTCATTGCCACCGCTAACTTTATATGAGCACCTCCAGAAAAGTTTCCCTATAAAATATTCGAACGCGCCGACCGAAATAAAGAGAACTATTACTGTGCGTTCGTTAATTATTCAAATCAATTGAATATTCTACATAATATATTTTGCATTTGTGCTTATTGCAAATACCTTTTGATTTTGGTGTTTTGTACCTCGTTTTTTAACTTGATTATACTAAATAACAAATACGATATTGATATAATTTTTAATTTAAATTAATTGAAGTGTACGCATAATTATTTAAATGTTAATTAGTTAAAATAGTTAGGGAATAGTAAGGACTATGTCAAACCCACTCAACATTTTCCGGTTCTGGTTATGTTTTTTTTAACTAATTTATTTAATATTTTGTTAATCAAATTAAAAATTTCTTTAAAAAAAAAAGGAACTTATGATTAATGAGGTCGGTTTATTCGTAAAAAAGTATTCGGTTATAAGCTTAAACCCGGTTATCGGTAGGTATTAGACTATGTATAATCGTTTTTATTTATAAAACAAATGTGAAATGTTCAAAACAGTGACTTTAAAATAGAACAAAAGTATTGTATAAACTATAAAGGATTGGAGGAATTATCTTGACTAAAAAGACCTTTTTTTACAAATATCTAATGTAATATTTGCGTTTTTAGTAATTTATACATTTCTCTAAATAGTAGTTCTCACTTCTCATAAAGAAACCAGACAACAATTTTGAATTTTTATACAATTATCTATCGCTATTGCTTGCCAAAAAGTCATATATATATATATATATATATTATTATAATTAAATAATTTTGTTTATTATTTTTTATTAATTATTATTATTATTATTTATTTATATATAAATAAATATTTATTACATATATATGATATCAGATATATGAATGTATATTATTATTACACATTTGTTGGTATTTTTGGTGTAGCATACCAAGTGTCCCTAAACTAAGTTCTCATTAAGTAGGTACAATATTGTGGCTATTAACAAATATAAAATTATGAATGTGTTAATGCTTTAATTGTTTGAAATAATGTTATGTAGATATCTTTGGGATGTGTCTTCAGTTTCATGCTGACGTTTGGAATGAGGTCGACACGTTAGCATAAAACTGAAGACACATTTGAAAATTATCCAAATATAATATAAAATTATGTAAGATTAACAAAAATATGACAAGAAGCTCACGAGAGGTTTATTTAGTTGCATAAACCAGTCAAAATTTTTTTCTTCTCCTTTAAAAAACTAAATTGACGCAACTGTCCTTTTCTAGGCAAACTCTAAATAAATAGAATTTAAAGTTTTATTCAGTTCTAAAAATACTTTTAGAACTATATATGTCGGGAAAATGATTGTTATAGTTGAAACTTGGAAAATTGTACATGTAATAATCTTGAAGTAAATGAATTTGATGTTTAAGATATCTCAGAATCTCCGACGCAAGATTTTTATTTTTATTTTTAAGCAAATCTAAATTTTAGTATTACATCAAAGTTACATTAAATGTTACTTTGATGTAATTTGAACCATTTTCTTTAAATACACTAAAAATTTAAGATTTCAAAATATGTGAAAATCCGATTTCAACAATTCGGTGAAATTCAACTATAAAGTATAAAATGTACAACACATATCCAAATCACGGTTATAAAAAACTAAAAAGAAGTTCTTTATGATCGTGGTCTAAGAAGGCCAATTTCAATTTTTGTAACTTTTGGCAAATGGGCAAAATTGACATTGGCCGCCTTTTTAGAGTTTAGGCCCAACGGACGCATTTATAACCAACCCAGCGGCAGTAGTCGAGTAGGTACGGCATATCGGTGCACACGTCGGAATCGAAAATCATTGGCAACCGTACCTATATTATAATATTAATGTGTGCGCAGACAAGAAGTTAACGCGGTATACAACACAGAAGCGATGGCTTTAAAATAGCTCATCGCAGTCGCCGCCGGCCAGCACATCAAACGAGTGCGCGCCACGGCCGGTCGGTAGATCTTTTGATATCGATAAACACTGTGTTGTACACGATGTTATTATTGTATAAACAATACACACACATATCCACACACACACACGGATCGGACGCGGGAAGCGATAAAAATGCGATGTTATCCTACGGACGGAAAACATAAACACCGGCGATAATGAGATTTTCGTTCGATCGGGCCCTCTCCTCTCAAAGGGCACCGGCGACGTCTTAATGCATGTAAACACCGGCGGTCCAAAAACAACATTGTTAAATAACGCCGGGGCCGCCTTGGTCGCCTATGACGCTCACGAGGCATGTGCGCAATCCTCCTCTGCGGGATGTTGATGTTTTCGACTTGTCCGAAAAACAGCAGATTGATACACATGGCGCAAACGATTTTAAACACGACACTGCTGCTGCTGCAGTGTGTGTGTGTGTGTGCAGTACCGCGTTTATCGGATTGTTTGTCTTCGCGCGGCAGACGAGTCTCAAAGAAATTCCTATACAATTCTCGTTTTGCCTCTTGGAAAAACTGAGTGGGTGTCTATAAATAGAACAACATACGTCGTTTAACTAAATACTAATTAATAATCGTCAGGCCGCGCCGCTCGTGTGCGGCCGAAACTGTACGTAAACCCATTTTTGAAATAATATAACCAACAGAATCAATTTTATAACAGACGATGGAATAAAAAAAAAAAAAGGCATTCTAATATTGTTATTTAATTGTTGGCGAAAAAAAAAATGTAATAGGAACAACCGAATCAGGTACTTAATTTGATATTTTAATTATTTTTACCGATCATGTTACATTTATTACGTTTATTTAATAGGTACCAATTATACTAATAGACTGACATATTAAATTGTTAAAGAACAAACATTTTTAAAAAAAAACAATTACATTTTATTAGGAAAATGTCTATGTAACAATATGAATAACGAATACAAAATAAATTATTCGTATTTAATTACTAAATTTGACATTGTATTCGAATAATTTTAAGTATGAATAAATAACTTTTTTTTTATTAAATTATTAAAGCTGGGTTAACATTTTTACTAACTCTAAATACAGCTGTCGATATACACTGTAATTATATATTGTGATAGTCGATATTACCTATAATAGTTATTTATTTGGTTTACACACAAAAGAACAAAGATATTCTTTTATAAACAATATAGTACATCATGACAAGTAAAGTTAATATAAAATAATTATCAGTAAATCGATGTTCAGTATTTTCTTTTTAGCTTCAATCACGAGTTTAAATTAAAATAAAAATAATTTTGATGGAATACATTGACTTCCGCCGTTGTATTTAATTACTTGAAATTTGGAAGAACCTTTAATTGGGTAACCTGTTTAATGAATTTACCTATTAACAGAGCAATTTTAAATTGAAATATAACAAATGACAACTAAAACCAATCGAATAACGTGCCAATTGAAATAAAATGATAATATTCCATTTGAATAGCTTTTCAATAAGAAATATTATTTTAATAACTCACAAATCACATTGGAAAAAATACATAGTTAGCCGAATTAAATGTAACCATAATTTTAGTTAGACCAACTATGTATTTTTTTTTTTATGTATATAGTACCAATAAATGGTTATACCGATATTCTATTATATTTTCAATCGAATAATATTTTATTTAAATAATGCTCTGATCTCTAATGCGGTGAGAGGGTGTGCACAATGGACCTGTAGGTCTGAGTGCATGGGCCCATTCTGGGCCCACCCGTTAACTAACTAAAACTAAAACTAAATAATGCTCATG
Source organism: Adelges cooleyi (assembly GCF_023614345.1). Taxonomy (NCBI): domain Eukaryota; kingdom Metazoa; phylum Arthropoda; class Insecta; order Hemiptera; family Adelgidae; genus Adelges; species Adelges cooleyi. The sequence continues at coordinate 6,223,619 of NW_026095751.1, forward strand.
TTCTATTGCTCTGAAAAGATAATATGTATTTTACTGAAATGTTTTAGGTAAACGTTATACTAAGCACATACAATTTTCTAATCATACATATATATATATATATATATATCATTAACCTATTTTGGTATTGAACACTTTTGACAATACTAATAACAATACAAACTTATATTATTATTCTATATATTAATATTATTCCCTGCCAGATTGAGGTCTAGTTTTTATTGAAGATAATGATACCATAAATATTCCCTAGAGTCCTCGACGCCGCTAACAATGACGGATCAGTTGCCAACAAACAGACGATTATTATTTGATTAAGGCCGTGTATAAAAAGTTTTACTGGAACAGTTGGTCGAGTGGTTTTCACTTTTCAGGCCTGTGTAACTGAGAAGAGTAGGCGCGCACCACTATAGTATTGAAAACCCTAAAAGATTTTAGCCAAAAGCCACTCCACATCGCCGTAAACAACTGTCACTATAACAAATCTGTCTACATACATCCTTGTTCATAATATGTTATTAAATAATAATAAAAGAGGTCTATACTTAGAATAATGTTAAATATATTCCATCGATGTTAAAAAAAAGAAGTAAAAAAAGGTATTTGGTAAGGTTGTGATTTAAGTATAAATATAATATAATAAATTCGTAGATGACAAAAACATTGTTTTTTTTTAGTTTATTGAATATCTCCTTAAGGGTGGAATGAAATTAAAAACTACAGCTTGATAATAAAACATACTTAATAATAAAAACCACTATTGAGATGCTTATTTTCACTATTAATTTATTAGTTATAACTGTATTATCGCAATTATGTAGACCACGACGACTAATTTTAATACATATGCCATCCAATATAATATTATATACCTATATTTGTTTTATTTGAGGTCTTAGAATGAAATATGATATCTTCAATAGTAACTAATTCAACAATTTAAGGGGTCCCGTAGGAAAGTACTCAAGTTTAAAAATCACTTTTTTTTGGTTTTTTCAAAGACCTGCAACTAAAACACAACGCCAATACCCGTACCTGGTTTAGATTCATTTTTCTAAATCATCAGTGAGGCTAAATAATATATGATCAAGAATTTTTTTTTAAATAGCTTTTTGCTCTTCCTGTTAACTTTTATTTTGGACTTCAGTGCTATCCCACGGGAGCTACTCAGTTTATCATTTAAAGTTCTGTTTGCTGTTCAATATAAATTTACTTGTTACTCATAATTCATGATTAATTATTATACTTTTTTAAGATCTTCAGTTGATTGGAAATTTGCACAACTCTGTTCTACAATATATACTTAAAACCAAATAAAGCGACAAATATAAGTAAAAACTTAATAATGTAATTTAATGCGTAGAGATATTTCTGTGGCAATTTAGGTGATTTACTGATTTCAACAGCCGTTACAGAAAAACAGTACTTATTTGGAAGAGGTGAAATTGAAAATGCATTGTTTTTCACGTTTCTTACGCTCGGTTGGCTCGTTAATTAAATGGGCATTTTACTTACAAAATGAACGACGGGAAAAGAGAAATCAAGAAAATGCCAGAGAAGAGAAAAACAAAAAGGTAGAAACCACGAACAGGGACAATGTGATTGGTTTTAGCAGCAGCACAAGCCCCGTCGGCCAAGACTAATAGTGCGGCTGTTGACGCCGACGGGCCACAGTCATTTATTTACTTACCCCTCGAAACGTTTTTGTGTGAACGAAACAATCGTTTTGTTGAAAGCAATATTGTCCTTACTGCTTATACTGTCGTTGAGGATGATACATATAACATGTAGACGGCCAATAAACGCCTACCACCATCATCATCATCATCATCACACCGGCGATTATTAGCAAACCCAGAAGTATGGACTACAATGTAATATATTATGTTGTTTACTACAACAAGCGTTGCTTTCTTTCGATTCGCTTGAAAACTGACGGCTCAAGAATTTGGGAAAAAAAATGTCGATCACCATTGTCGGTTTTATTTATTATCGCAATAATTAAAAATAGGGTAAAATTTCGCACTAAATGTTGACAGGAAAGAACGAAGAACTTTGAAAAAAAGATTTAAAAAATATATACTCAATAAAAAATATCAGTATTGTGTTAGACAAATACTAAAAACTTCACCACATGAAATTTATATAAAAAGTAATCTTTTATTATAGAATTTTCGACCCATAATTGATATTTTACGCCTTTCGAATCGTAATTAAAGTATATTGAACACATTTTTGAAAATAGATATAAAAGTTAAGTGAAAAGAACAGTTATATTCACATTCATAATATATATATTATTATTATTATACATCAGTTCGTAATTTCTTTCCATTAGGCATTTGCTTTTAGACATTTTTCAAGTAAACTCAACAACGAATTTTTATCCAAATATTTTCCTGAAAAAAAAATACCATATAATAGAATGTTAATCTTCGTTGCCTAATCTAAAATGTATATTTTGTTAATAGTTATTAGCTTAGGTCAAACTGTTAAAAATATTATCAAATTTTAGCAGTACGGTAGGTAATAATTACTATACATAAATGTGCATTCGGACAACTAAAGTTTGAATATTAAATTAAACAAATATTTCAATTATATTTATTTGGTCATACTAATATTTTCATACGTTACCTATTAAAATAATTCTACTTCCCGGGGGGACTTTGTGATGGCCGCTTATTGTTTGAATCTCGTACATGTCGTACACGCTTTGTACTGAAGCCACTGACTGGTCTGCGAATCTTATCACGCCCTAAACAAGCACAAAGTGTATACATTTTGAACAATAAACGTAGGCGTGTATAATAATAAACGAGTGTTATTGGAACAGAACAACACTGCACAGAACATATTATATTATTATCATCGCGATATCAAGGCATACGACGGGAAATCAGATGGGGGACGTATAACGATTTAAATTAAATTTGAGGGAGAGGATTATTTTGCTTTTTTTTTTTTTTTTGTCACCAAGCTTAAAAGGTTTATGTCCGCAGTGCGTACACTGTAACGGATCGGATCACGTGTTCGCAGTTTGTTTTCTTCGGTATTTGTATAAGCACCGCACCAGTGTTTTTTAATTCGACCGGGGTAGACGCGTTCAATATTGAAATTCTTTAGCCGATCATCCCACCGTGCACTGCCCATTGAATCGTACGTCGCGGGTTGTTTGTATAAGAAAGACCCTCCCCCGCACGCAAAGGCGTTAATCACGGTTTAATTAAAACATCAAAGGCGCCCGGAAACCCGTCCGCTGATTGGTAACGCCTCTCGGTGTTGTAGTTACAAGTCGGCGGGGCTTTGATCAATTATTAACAGTGAATCGCACACACAATTCGTTTTGCACGTAATGCGTTCAGAATTAGTTTCACCTAATACGAGTGTAGACGGTACTACAAAAGACCTAATTCTGTTGCCAGCAAATGTCTATCGGATAGAAACAGTCGTGAAGTCATCATCACAAGCCCTCGTCACAATACCGCATATTGTAGTACAGTGTAAACGACATTGTTGTTGTTATAAACTTACCGTAGTGCTGATTTTTTAGAAATTACGAGAACTAAAGCAGCTGTTTCCTAAAATATGTCGACTACCGACCACGCGATGCACACATTTAAATGTTTGCCCGACCTCATAAACCTGCACTTTTCAATTAAACGTCCTCAGGCCGCGACTTTATCACACTGTTGCATTAAAAAATGGATCTAATTAGATTGTGAATACATGTGTGATAATATATGTGCCGTACCTAAAATAGTATTCTTAACTTTGAACGGGAAGAGGTGAACTTTATAAAATGTTGACACAATAGAGAACCATTTAGGCACGATTTTTGATCTATAGACTACGGTTTAGTACTTTAGAGAAATCGGTTCAGTGGTTTTTAAACAGACAGTTTCGAATAGACATTTAACCAAATATAAACAATAAAATAAATATATAATATTAAGAATTGTGAAGTTACGATTTTCATTTGTTTGAAAGCTCTAACATGAAAATTAGTGGTGGTCTCTAAGGGTCTTTTTGTTTTAAATAAGTAACAACATTTTTAGAAATTGTTTAAACAAATTTGCTGAAATAATTTATTTTGGTAAAATTGTAATTCTGAACATCACGCGTGTAGGCTGCTTAATCTTGTTTTTAATAGCTACTGACTACACTTGAAACTGATTTTATTTTTGTTTGTAATAATTAGGTTGGTTAGGTTAAGCAAGAAAACCGTGTCCGATGTAAAAGATCTTTAATTTTCTATATCGGTTAAGTCGGTCATTAGAGTACGGCGAAAGAAATTGCATGAATAACCGACGAACCGAGATTATAGAATAGAGATAATATAATTGAGAATATAGAAGGCACGCTAATAGAAATTATGCATATCAGATTTTCAAAGATTTCTAAATATTAAGACTAACGTAGATTTACTTACTATAGTGATTGCACAGAGATTACCTAAAGATCAACAGAGATTCTCAAACATTTTTATCTTGATTATTACCAGTGGTTACCCTTTGCCGACGATTTAAGGTTAAGAAGACGTTACTCACCCGTAATTTTTAGCGTAATACAGGGTTTGCGTGAATCAATACTGTTGAGGCTGTGATAGAACTAGAATCATCAGAATTTCGTAGAAAAATATAGGGAAATGTTATCTCTGTTAAAGCGCGACAATTTTATGATGGATAGATTTTTTTTCTGTGAATTGTTATGGCGAAAAATTGCCTATACTTTACACTGTAAAAAATTACATATTTTTCACCCTTGGGTGAAATTGGCTCGAATTTCCCGAGGTTTAATGAATTCTCAGTTATACTGAGAAACTGTAACTGTGTCGGATATAAGTAGTGTATAATATATTACAGTATAGGCTTCGGCGAGACGAAGTGCGTGTTCAAATTTTCACACGTACGATGAATTAACAGAGTTTGATATACATGAAAGTTTTGAAAATTTAATAATAAAAAAACATTTTGACGCGACGATGATCGTCGAGAAGCTCTAACGTTCCCCACAAAAGCATTCCTCATACGCGTGCCGGTCGTCGTTTTCATTTCCCGGACTAGCCACGCGTGAAGTGCAAATTTTACACTGACACTCGTACACGGGCAAAGACAATATCCCTTGTTTCGCACCATGCTCTGTTTTTTTTTTATTTATTTGTTTTATATAATACACGAGCCGCATTCGAACGCATAAACGAGTTGTTCCGTTATTAAGGCGCGTTTTCTATCGCTTTCCCCTTATACATGTACATATTATTATAATATATACATATATATATACACAACTTACAAGAATAAGAAAATGTATACGCTGTGCTCCATCGTAAACAAAAAGTAAAATCAGAAAACGTGCACGCACGGCCTTTTGAACAACGCGTTAACGTTTTTGACTTTTGTTGTTGCATACTCGAGCCAAAGACCCTTACATCATATATAGCTGTTGTTTTGAGAACATACGCCTTTTTCTTCTTTCTGTTCTAGATATATTCGGTTCAGAGCTAAAACAACGGTATTTGTTTTTACAAAGACATGTTTTTATTTTATTTTTCTTGTCTGGAGAGACGATAACTTTTTACCGCTCCATCGGTTTTCTGTACGCGTGAATAATCATATCAGATGAGTTCACAGGGTTCAGACAGTTGCTACAATATCACCCCTACCCTCCTCAATTTAAACTATCAGCTTGTAATATTAAATACTTTTTGTATACTGAACATTGTATTTTCGTGTAAATATATCACCACTAACATTGATAATTTTATTACTATTACAATATCAGGAACTCAGAAAGAAATTTTAAATTTAATTTCACGGAAATTAGAATAGAATCGAGGTAGTTGTTCGAGTAAATAACATACAAAATAAATTTAAATACTAGTGCATTAAACAATGTTGTGAAATACTTACTTACTTAGGTTTGTACTAAAAAAAATCGCAGAAAAATGTAATTTCCATATGGGAAAATAAGAAAATATTATGGTAGTCCCATAATTATTATTGTGATCAACAATTTTATCAAAGCTCTAGGTTCGTTACACATATGGAACTCATAAATGTAAATTGGCACACATAACGAGTTTTAGGAATTTTGAGTAGACAATTTAGCCGAATAAAAAAGCATACTTTATAACTTTTGTGTAAATAACATGTAAATACCTGTCTTGAAAAAAAATCTTTATTGCATGCTTTTATTTATGCTTTATTGCATTAAATAGAATCAATATAGATTATAGACCATGCAGGGTTAAAACTTTAAATAAGGTATTTCAGTGTGAAAAAATTAGGTGTGGTAATTTTTCACTTTCAACTACTATAAATTACTACTGTCTGATCAAAGTGGTAATAAATCAATAAATTCTGGCCGATAGTCTTTATAGATTATATTATGTGTTAACTAGAAAACAAATACTAAATTTCGATCAACAAAAGTATGTTTACCATATTTCACCGAAAAATTGGCGAACCGAATTAAGTATGTAGTATGGATGTTATGTGTGAATAAGATAAAAAAATAAAAGAGGAAAAAAACAACTATCCAAATAGGGTTTCATATAAATATTATGAGAGGACTATGCACATTCTTGGCCGGCTTAAGCGGCACCAATGTGGAGCCTTTGAATTGTCTGTTTATTAGATTTGGTCGGCGTGAAATTACTGTCAGTCCTTTCGCTGACTTGCCTATAAAACATTCGAGGAATGCAAATCGAAAGCGGTTTATCCATTTCTCTTTAACTATCTCGTTCTCTCTGCTCCGGTTGGCGGGTGATCATATTATATTACTTACAGCTTATTCGTGCTACTATGTATTAAACTGGAGGATCCAATGGACAGTTGTTGTGCAGGACACATTTGCTAACTGTGCATATATATAAACAAACTTGGATATTATTATCTTTTATATAGTACTCCATACGGTTATATATACTCGATCAGTCATCAGTGACCATTTATTCCACTTATTTTATTATAACTCTTCAGTTCCGATTTAACGGTAAAAACACATCCAAATGCTAACAGACATAATACTATTTTTTGGTATAATAGAAAACGTAAAAACATTAATTTAACCATATAAAATGTCACTCTCGCTCATTGTCAAATGTTCATGTTGATTTATGGCGGCCATGTTGAAGTTATTCACGGTATCATCGTTTAATGTCGATCATGTCAGAATTCGGAATGATTATTTCTATAAAGCCGCAAGACGAACAGCTGAGGAAAAGCCGCCAGCGACAGGTATGCAGGCACGTTTACGGCAACGGAATTCCTTCACGAGTTTTTGTAGGTAACACCCGAAAATTAAGATCAGAGGCTACGTGATAGCAAAGGCTTATATGATGCTTGCCGCCAACCCCTTTTATTATTATTATTATCATTATTACACGGTTGTCGACGGTACTCTCTTGTCCTAACACCATTTTCTTATCACGTGCTTATGTGCAATATTTTGTATATTTAAAGCACACGATGGGAGTTTATGGCATTCTTGGGAGGTTTTCGACACGGAGGAGTACACGAAAAACAATCTACATCAAAGTTTTAAACGTACACCACTAAATAAATATCTTCACACGTTTCTTCTAGTATGATTAACAATTATTGAAAAACTTCACAACATTAAATTATGATTTACCACTATACAAGTACAGATAGATACAAATTCTCAAGATATACTAATAACTATATCGGTATGATATATGTTACTTCTTAAAAGTAACGGTTTACAAAATATTGCGATTTAATTTTAGTACAATATCTGCGTACAGTTGAAGAAAAACAAGCCCAGGTAAGATGGTTTTTTGTCTGGGTAAAAGAACAATTTTGTGAAACTTTTAAATCTATTTACCGATAACTGTTTAGGAATATGCTGCTGAAGCGATTTCAAAAGAAAAGAGGGTTTATCCCAATTGATCAAAGAAAAAGAGGGAGCGGAATAATCTCTGACCATAAACTATATAAAGCATTAAATAATAACAGCAATGCAAAAACCTACAATAGCGCAGAAATAATACTATTATATATTATATATAATCAATTATTTTTACAACCAACCATGATTTTAAATAACCTTTTTTGACATAAAACTAAGGATATTCAGAGTTTACATTACTTAGTAAATCCTTTCTTGAAAAGTCGTGAATCATTTATTGCGCCAACATTTTGATAAAAGAGATTTTTAACTTAATGCAAACATTTTAATCAGGTCCACCCCTTTTTATAAACAGTAAATAATTATATGCACAAACTCTATTAAAATGTTGGGTATATCTTTAACAGACAAACAAGTAACACTTATTGTCATACCCTATACTGACTACTGCAGTAATTATTTACAGACTACGTATACTTGTAGCTATTGTTCAAGATGTTAATTTTACTCTATTAAATTAGCTCCGAAACAAATATGAGTAGGTATTGATATAATATGTACTATTAAATTATTTTAATTTATAAAGACAGCTTATGTATGTATGTACAAGACATAGTTTTATATTATTGGGTAGCTTTACAAATGAGTTATAATATTATAAATTAAACAGATACTGGTCTAGTTGCTACCGGCAGAATCGTTTTATCGAGTAAAAAACATCCTTCAAAATATATATTTTTCAGAGTAGTGATAATATTAAGATCACATACTGTGATTGCCACAACAGTGGAAGCCATTAATCCGATCAACATTGTACTCGAATGCTGCTGATATGATTATCATATCTAGACCCCATTGAGCCATGATAATAAAATACACAGTTAGATAAGAACTGAGAACATAGTCGTACGTTTAAATCGAAAAAAGTATTTGTCCGACGATAAAGTATATTATATTATTTCCAGTACACATGCGATCCCTTAACACGGGGATAAGTCATACAAGGGAGACGAGTATGTGTATACACACACGAGCCTACCTGATCCACGGTCAATTGATTACATCTGGAACGGGGATTAGCCCTATACAGAATTAAATAGGGATTTATCAACGAGAAAAATAGACGAGCACAATGGCGGAGCTGTCTACAACAATTAAATACGACAAAATCGCGGGCACGTATAACAGGCGTGTGTAAATGTTTAGTCGGGAAAAATGGGGACGAGAAGAAGAGAAGGGGCGCAAAAAAAGGCAACAAACAATATTATTCTCTAGTAAATATAACCGTGTGTACAAAAGGGTGAGCCTCTGGTTATGCATTTTCAACGTGAATACGAACAGCCGGTCATTTCAATGCGTGTAGTTGACGAATTGCACAATAGGATATAAACTGAAATTATTGCGATAAACCAAAACATTGTTCATTTGGGTCCGTACGCCCCGTTTTAAAAAAAAAAACGTAGGTAATGCGTTTCAATAATAATTATTGTTTCTTTAATATCTATATACTCGTGTGTAATAATATATAAAATATACAATTACAGATGTTTGCTTCGAACGTTTTCATATGGTATTATTTTTAAAAAAAAAATAGGGTGTTAGAGTTGGGAAAATTTAATTAAATAATGAATAACATATTAACAAAAAGATAAAATTGTAACCGATTATTTTTAAACAAAATCATTCGTATAGTAATCGAATAATGGCCTAACTCTGAATAGGAGTTAATATTCCGTTATTAATCAACGCGCTAAAATGTAGCGTTTAGAATAATCTCAAACTCAATCTCATTCAAAGTACATATATATATATATATAATTTATATATTACGTTTAATGCGGTAAGATGGAATGTAATAATAAAGTTAAGTAATATAACAAGTGTAGGTTCTATGTAAAAAACATACATTATAATATTAAAGGTCGAAAAGTAATAAGTATTTAACTTTGTTGAGGATTAATATTTACGGCTAACGTGCAAATCAACTACATACACTTTTGTAAGAATATATATTATGCGATTCTTTAAAGAAAAATATCGAAAGTATGAAAAATATTTTGCGTTTCAGACGGGTCAGACACAACATAATATTATTATATATACGACATATTATATTATTCGTATATATTATTACATACGACATCAAAGACTCACCTTCATCCGAATAATTTCAGAAAAGTTTCCTTGGCCGTCTGTTAAAGTTTTTTCCCATAAAATCTGACACACAAAAGTGTCCAGAGACGTTTTCGAAATTCCGTTGGGTATATCCAACGTTACTGTACTAATGTTCTGTAAAAAAATATACATTTACAAAAAATCTACACATAGTAAGAGGCACGTGCAAATACAAGGATTATTTGATCTTTATTTACTCGGTATATATGCGCTTTTCCTTCCAACCCGTCAACGTTCTTTACAATTTCTTCTATTCTGCAAACAGTGCAAAACCAAAAATTACTCGTGAATTAACCGTGTAATCTGGACCGTGCGAAAGGACAAGTTTTTATATAACTATAACAGTATTAATAATAAATGATGAAATTTGAAAAATTATCATCAAGTTTCGCCGCAGTTTACCATAAAAATCAAATAAATCAATAAGCGCATTAGACGAATAACAACAAAGTACTGTATAATAATAATAATAATAATAATAATATGGACAAAGGGTTTATCGAAATTCGCGTACGGTTATGGTCAAAGGGCTGATGAAAAGTCAAGACCCCCCAGGCCATACGGCTACCGACCATTTAGAGGGATCAGAGATAAGCCGCAGACTAATAGGGTGTTTTTATTATCGCAGACGATTATTGTCACCACATTTCGTATATTATATACCGTGTTTTTACTGTTTGGACACCCAAAATATTCAATAATAATAATAATAATAATAATAACGATAATAATTTATTTTCCTTTAATAACACACGTGAACATTTGGAAGTCATAACGTTGGCTTTCCGATCTAACGCCTCGTAAATTCACTAATGAAAAGCATAAGCGGCTTTACGACACTTATGGCACGTTTTTAGAACTCGTCCTTGTATAATATATTGATTCTGTTTTATGGTCAATAAACAGTGTACATGATATAACCTTATGGAGTCGTCAATTTGTTTTACTCGCCACCACATTGGAACATCATACAGATTCTTAAAAATTGTATACGATAATGTTGTGCAGTTATTATAATATATTAGACGATAAAGTTAAATATAAAAACTGGATCATTTCGATGTTAATTAGTTTTCCTACAATCGATTAATACCAGATGTAGTTTAAATGCAGCGATACCGATCGGTTTGAGTCGAGAGTTGGGCATTACCCGAATAATTTTGCAAAATAAATTATCATAATATATTAGCTATTATACAGTAGTATTATATTATACTTAATGGAGTACCATTAAACAAATTTTAGATTACTCGAATAATGTTGTTTCTAATTTCGAAATGTCACTGTGTTAGGCTCGATTATTATGGCATCATAATAAAAACACTAAAATAAATATGAACATATTTTAATTAATCTAATAATGTTTGATTTGAATAAAGTTATTCGAAAATTAACGAATACAAATTATCTTTTTGTTCAATTAATATGTTCTTATTTTTTTTTTGTGTTTGCTAATAATTGTTATTGAAATACACTTTGTCAAATTTCGAACAATACTGTTAATTATACACAGTCTACAGCTGAGCTGTATTATTTTATACTAAAAATAAAGATTATAATGTATTATTAAAACTAAATATTTAACAGAAAAATAACAGAAAGTTTATTCAAAATTAAATGTTAAGGTAAATAAAATACATAGTTATATAAATAAACCGATTATTTAAATTAGGTATCGTGATTATTAGATTAAAACAAATTTTTTTTTATTTATGTTTTTAATTTTATTTCTATATAAATTTTGAGAAATTAGATAATTCGATACTTTCTACTTATGTACTATTAATATTACGGTTTGACATTGAATCATTCATTACATTTTTGACACTGCAAGATATGAGATATTGCTGTTGATATTTGGAAGTCATTTAGTATAAAAAAAGAAACCCCAACAAATTAAAAATAATTTACAAGTTAATATCAGTAATAAGCAATATCGGTTTATGCTTATTATTGTTTTAATTTTAAATGAACGAAGCGGAAGCGTTTTATACCTACTTAATATTTGAAATCTAATAACAGGCAGAACAGAAACATTAAAAAAAAAAATGAATTACCTACTTCAAAAATCTCCCATTGTATTGTAGTAGTACACATTTACAGCTATATTTTTTGTTCTATTATTAATTGTGCCGGTTAAAAATAATTAACTATTTCGTAGCTTAAGCTTAGTGTGTCGTTGTTTGTAGGGAATGAGTTTTTATAAAAATGTTCCTAATGATTTTCTTTTTACATTTGTAATACGACAATAATCATTACTATTATTAAACTTGCATTCCGGCATTGTCGCGTCGTTAAAATAATCGTTGTGCTCGCGCAATGCACAATAATCATTATTATTCGTATGTGCACAATTTTATTTGTCAGTGGAAATAACAATATGTAAAATTATAATAATATTATGCGTCGAACTTGAATTATACAAGACTGCAGCCAACGTGTGCGGGCGAGCGCGTTTCGGACGAACGAGCAAGACGTATTTTGGCGCGTACCAAATGATCTTAAGGCTCAAGATAACGAGCTGTCCTCGAGCCCAACACGGTTACCACGGATGGCGCGCGCACATCCATAATAATATTACATCTATACACACACACACATAACGGGTTGAAGGCGTACAGCAGGCAGCAGATGTGTGCGTTTCAGGGGCTCTCTGGTGGCATAGTGACGACAGTAGGGTTAATTATTTATAGGTGGTTTAATAACGCGGCTTGGTTGGTGCCGTTCTCTCCAGTCGGCAGTCACCCCCCCGCGGCTGCCGTATTGGATCCGCCGGGGTTTAATAACCGAGTGGCGCAGCGGCGACTGTGTTCACTTTTCCGCTCTCTTGAGTCCATTTACACGCTATCGCGTTTACATCTAACCGTCCCCTAAGTCTCTTACACACACACACACACACACCGATCGCCTTACTTAATAACCACCACCATCACCACGCATGTATTCGTCGGGTAAACACTCGGCAAAAGCGGTACACGCACGTCCCAACACCATCGTGTTATCACACTATTCATGGTAATACTATTACCTACCTATTAAAGAATAAAAAAGAAGCGCGACTGTATTCCATAAAAAAAAAATTTATTAAAAATTAAATTTAATGTTGACAATAATCTCTACTGAAAATTTTTCATTCGATTGTGACATTTATAATGTTGTAAAAATAAACAAAAATGTCAAAAAAATACCCCAAATTTACCGTAGTTTCAAAAAACTGACTAACATTTATTGTGTTAAAGTAATGTACGAGCACCCTGTATGCATAAAAAACTATTAGTTATCAGCCAAAATCACTATAAATAATTACAGGAAACGACATTTTAAAGGTGTTAAGAATCGCATTTTCAATTTCCTTTTTTGGTTTCATTAAGATAAATAAATATTGACTAGAGATTTTTGATGAAATTGTTAAAGTTACATCTAAAAAGAAAAAGAAAAATTTCCTAATCCTTCCGAGAAAAAGGTTTATAATGTTTATTTGTCTTTTTACTATTTATTAGAAGTTCTATACCTATAGAAAATCCCACACACGTTTGAAATTAATAAGACTTTTTTCAAGAAGTTAGAATATGCTGTAATTTTATTTGAAAAATATGAACATTTTTGGGATGTTTATCTAGATATTTAATAGTAAATATACACCCTTTACTATCAGTACAAAAGTTTACCCAACTTTTTTCAATTTTGACTTTGTAAAGTACCTTTTGGGTACGATTTTTGGTCTATCGGCTTTCTACACGAAGAAATTAGCACGACAGTTTAAAATATATTGTAAATTTAGAAACAAAAATAAAGTAAAAACACATAATTATTAAAGCGATATTTTCACACGTTTGCGTGGAAGTTAAGTGTTTTTCAGAATAGATACTTGAATTTATTTTAAAAGAATATTCAAAATACTTTTAAAACTATTGGAATACGAAAAAAGTATTTAACAAACGCAAGTGGTTTTTTTAAAAAGTGTTTCCTTTAAATTAGGTTTAAGTTCTATTTTTACATGCCTTGGCCTTTACTCTTTATAACATTATTATTTTTAAGACCAATATGTTTTTCCACATTTACATAGTAAAAACTATTGTAGGTTTTATAATTACTAACTAATAAATATAAAGACTGGTAAATGTAGGGGATCGATAGTGTACATTGCAAATAACTGCAAAGATAATTATGAAAGAAAAATAATAAGTTAACTAGAGAGGTAATTGGGTACATTTCATATTATTTAACAAATCCTACTTGGAAAATATATTTTTTAACTGAATAAAATTACTAAATAATTTTACTAAAAATACAAATTTGAGTATTTTACAAGTTTGGTGATTAAACGAGTAGGGTGGTTTGAAAACGGGATTTCTTTAAACCTTTTTTTTCTACTCTCTCTAGAGTAATCTATAGAATATAAACAAAAACAAATTTTAATGCTAGAGAATTTATTTTGAGCCATCCCAAGAAGTTGTAATTTGCAATATTGGCCCAAGTACTTATACTATGATAATTTTTTTCGCCGATTTAAATTTGTATTGGGTAAAAAAGCTAAATATTATAGTCGGGCTGTAAAAATAGCAATGCCATTTTAACTTTTCAAAAAACCAAAATGTTAACCGTTTTAAATCTAGTCAGTAGTCATATTATAAACATAGTAAAAATAATAATATAATTGCTTGGTTAAAAAAGTATACGTGTATATTATAATTGTATGTATTTAATGTTTTAATGTTTTAATAGCAACATGAATACTTGTAGAACTAATATCGATTAAAAAAATAATATTTCAAAGTTTAACAGATGGCAGTGAAGTATCTTTAAGGGGAAAACGTCGAGGGTTGAAAATTATATTTGCTTTATTACACGGTTATTATTCTGACAAGTGGTCTTATGGTGGCCTAATGCCTATAATAGTGCTTTCGTCAGCATTAAACCCCAACGAATCTTTAAAAAACCATACACGGGACACAGCCTGTAGTAGGGGTGCGCTGTGTATAAACATGCATCCGCTGATTTATAAAAATTAAATGACGTATTTTAATAAAAAAAGAAATGGTAACTATATGATTAAAGACGCTTGTTTTAGTTCAAATACATTTTTCGAGCAACGAAACCAACAAAATAACAAATTTTATAATTGGACTGGCTGAGGTAGACCCGATTCGCTTGGTCATTTTACTAATATATCAGTACCGAATTACTTTCGTCCTATTCGCCAAATCAGATTTTTTTCTCGTGTAGGCACAGAAACTGCTTATATACATACGGCTAGCCGAGAGAAATTTCTAGAATATTCTATTAAATATATGTTTTTATCCGTACCTTGCAGGGCTGAAATTTGATGAGTATGATTTTAACTCCAAAATTTTGTTTAAATCCACTCTAAAAAAAAGTACATAGTTAATAAATCAGACATTATATAAATAATTTTTAATATTGAGTTGTAAGTTTATAAAATTAATAGGTACCTGCTGTTGGTGGTACTAATAATCTCAGCTGTCCCGTTTATGGATCTAGATAATAAATAAAAGATATTAGTATTTGTAAATAAATTACTTAAAACATCTTTTATGTTTCGTTTAAAATTAAATTTTCATATTTAGAGCCATGCAAATGTAAAGACATATCCAAATAACTACGATTTTTCTAATTAAATAATTAAAAGTAGTCGAAATTTGAAATATTTTGGGAAAAAACATATATATGACTGGAGCTTTTATAAAAATATTCTACTTTCTTTTCAGCATTTGCATAACAATTCATGAGACAACTATTTCGTTTAATAATTAAAAAAATTAATGATAGTGGATTATCTGTTACGTACCTGACAGTTTTCGTTAACGATTCCACAATATTGGAGTCGACCAAATCAATTTTGTTGACCAGAATAACATCCGCTAAAGTTATTTGTCTATAAAATAAAAACAAAATAAAACACTAATCATTAATAATATTATCGATTTTTCAGTAAGATACACATGTGTGATATAGTGTTTGTCACTCGCATGTAAATTTGATAATTGTATCATTATTGGACTTTGTATGTTAATATGTATATGTGTATAAATTGCACCGGCATAAGTTATTTAGACGTTTTGGCGTTTACGGGAAATCGGAGGGGGCCGATGGTTTGAAAATTTGATTACAGAGGCGGATCTCCGTTTCCATGACGCTGATTTGATTTGGATATATTATTCTGCGTCCCGTCGTTTTTGCATAATAAATTCAACAGAGCGTGTATGTAATCTATTTATCTGTTTATACTCGTCAACAAAATGAGTTTACCCGTTTTGTGCAATTACAAAACCGATCACGATAACTTTGCAGAAAAACAAGTAAATAAATAACCACAATCGAACGGATTTACGTCCAAGTAATACATTTTAAGTATTATATTCAAACCAAGAAAAACCAAATTGGTGAACATATTTCAGAATTATTCATTAATTAGAATTGAAGTGTTATGGAGAAGTGGGGATAGAATGGTGATATGGGGAAATCGGTAAACTCTAGATAACTGAAAGAGATTTATTATTTTTTTAAATTTAATATTATAATATGATGTGTTGTAATAATTGTGTTTTAAATAAATGATACAGTTATTCAAAAATCACCTCTCACAATAACCTGGAAAAATGGCCGATGAGCTCAATTATTCTTACAGGATTAAAACCTGAATGTTCTAAGTAAGTGTATATTTTGTGAGGTTTTTAAGTCTAAATTGGTTTCTTGCACCACCAAAAAGGGCTTTAACCTCATAGAAATTGGATATAAATTGATGTCGAAAATGTATTATAAACACTTTTTTCTTAAATATTGCCTGTATAGAACTCTTAAAAGTAGAAACTTTGTAGAATCTATACAAGTACAAAATACGACAACGACAATATTTTACTTTCAAATAAAATATATACATTTTGTTACATAGTGTAACAAAATAAAATTAATTCCTATGGCTTAGAGATACATTTTATACATCTCGTATATGTATATATTAATCTGATGTATAGATTTTAAATACTATTTAAAATTTATATAGGTATATGTAAAACTTACTTATATATAAAAACTAAAAAAGGTTATTTTTATATTAAATATACATTACATAGGTATGTGGTTTTGCTATCAGAATAGTTTTTCTTTTATTTACTTACGAGTTATGAAATAATTTTTATTTTTATTACATTTTCAATAAATATAGAAATCAGCGTACGCTATACATGTGCAAGTAAATTTAAAAGGAACTGTATACAACGTGTTATGAGTGAAGGACAGCTATTATTTATAAATATGAGATAACTTTGGAATTCGCTTTTGTCACGTGTCTCAGACACCGGATATTAAGAAATACTAAGTACTTAATAATAATATATAATATTATACATATACATATGTTATTTATAACACATAACTATCCAATCCATTTTGCATTATATTGCATATGTACAAAAACCAATTATATAGACGCCTTTGATACCCCATGTGGAAACTATATACGCATTGCGCGACCGGTAAAAAGAGACCAGAGGGTCTGCTCCTCCATCGAGGATCGAATAGGAATGTGTGCTTACCAGAAAGCCCAAAGGTGAATCAGGAGCATACTACAATGGTAGTATGATGAAAGTATTCATTTTATTGCACATCCTGTCTATTGAACAAAAAAACCTTCAAGAGTTTCATATTAGCTGCCTATTAATTACAGCTGTAAACTATGCGTGTAACTTTTTAGCCATACGAAATTGAGAAGACGTTAACAAAGTAACAACTATTTAAGAATAAAACTAAGTAATATTATAGTCCAACTTTCAAAGTATTTTTAATTAGAGCGAAGTCGATATATTTATTTGACAACACGCAACATGATATAATATATATTACACTAGACCTATATATTTTTTGGTATTACCTAGATATTTAAATCCTCTGAAGAAATTATTAAACAATTAAAAGCATGAAGAAAAGTTGCATTCTATAATAAATCATAATATTCCGAATTACCAAAATACATGGTAATTTAAAAAAAGTATACAGTGTCATAATTAAAACAATAGAAAATATGTTTTGTTAACTTCAATAGGTAAATAATTGGGGAGAATAATATTTGATTCATAACTCTTTAGGAATTATTATAAATGAATACTATAGCCAAAGAATATGCCACACATGTTTGGAAGTATTTATATCTATTTTTCAAAAATGTATGGAGTGCCGTAATTTTAAGTTGAAAACTATGTACATTTTTGTCAATTTTGACTACGAAAGGGTGCTTCCACATTGAAGCTAAACATTTTATTTATTTTATTTTTTATTATTAACCTCGGCAGCAAAGGCCATTGGGTTACATTAGACTATATCAACATAAAATTAAAAACTAAAAATTATCTGTTAAATTGTAAAATGTTGTAAATAAATAAAATACTGACCTTAAAGAAGGGTTAATGGTATCATCCAAATTGAGATTATTCGAAATAGACGAGTCATCATTTAAATGCTGAAAAAAATAATAAAATCTATCAATACTTTTAAAGCCACTGCATTGGCTATATACAAGGAAAGCAGTATAGAAAAGTTAAACGTGAGAATTTAATTGGAATTCTTCTGTTTTTTCATTATATAAACTATGCGGACGAAGCTGAAAAACAATGGGGGGTCTTACTTGATTTGCATTTAAAAGACTAAAAATATTTGCAGAATTAATAAAAGAACAGTATTATTCAAAAACAAAAATATAATACATATAAAAATAAAAATATTATTGTATAGTAGATTTGAATGAGCCTTTCTACTTTTTTCACTTAAAAATACCCAGTTGGATCATTTAAAAATTAAATATTTTTTTAGTTGTTTTTTTAGCCAAAAATGTAATACCTTTCAAGTATTGTTTACATATTTTATTAATATTGTACATATTTTTAGTATTTAACAATATTTTGTAAATTATATTTGTAAGACATCATATTTCTGACAAAAACAATAATAATTGTTATAAGTGATAATTATCAAACCAAACATTTTTTGAGTAGTTAAAAATTTAGGATGATTTTATCAATTTATAAATTTAAGTTATAAATTAATTTGTGTATAATGTAATTACTGTTACTTAAATTTGTAAAATATTATTTAATTTAAATCACTGTAAACTGTTTAACTTTTCTCTTCTCCATATTTTTTTCTTAATCTAATAACAATACTAGTTATTATAACAATATAATATTACGGCATATCTACATCTAAAAGGGTAGTTTTTAAGTAAAATGAGTCTTAGCAGCAAAATGTTTTCGATAAACTGTATTAACTGATATACTATATTATTAAAGACCTAGATTATTTAATGTTTATAAAAATTAAAACATTCAGTATGCCTTTTTTTTACTATTAAAAATAGGTTTTGGCTAAAATGGTCATTGGTCAAAATTGGACCGTTTCAAAATAAATTGAATAAGTCTTATTTATTAATATTTATTCTAAATTTTGAATAACATAAAAATATAGCTAATGGCTCTAAAACTTAAACAAAATGATTTAATTCTTTAAATGGTTTGTAGAGAGATGGTGTCCATATTATTAGAGCCGTTGAAGTGTTAACATTGGAATAATAATATTAAAACGTAGGCTATTTTTTAACATATATTTAACTTTAAAAATTATAAATATAAACTGTAAGGTTAAAATTAATATTCTTACAGTGTAACTTGTTAAAGATGATTAATTGCATAAGATGGAATATATTTATTGTCACGTTAAATTGTTTGCATGCATAAGGGGAACGGAAAGAGCTATTTGTTAAGAGGTAAAAGATAGATAATATTTGACATAAATTGGTCTAGTAGCAATTTCGAGTATGATATAGGTATTAGTTTAAAGATTTGTTTGTTAAAAATAAATGTTAGTGTTTATGCGTTACGTTATTTTTTAATTTATTTTTGTGATCTATGGTGAAAGTTTGATCGAACTTTCACAGTTTGATCGAACTTTCACAGTTTGATCTTATAATACTTTTACAGAAGTTATTGTCTGGTGAATTTATTGAACGTATTTCAACATTTTTTTATATAATAAGCTTACAATTGTACAAAAAATATTATTCTATATAGAGTATACAAAGTATCGATTGTTTGTTATAAGTTATTAAAAAAAAAGAAATACATTTTTTTGAAAAACTATAACAAAAATTAATGCTAAGAAGTTATAAATGGTAATTATTCAAAAAACGTACTTAGTTACAAACTACAATAACGTAATTGAATTACAATCAAATTGTGATTTTTATTTTGTGAGTTTTTTTACAATATTGAAGGCAATTTTAAAAATTAGACCTGGTAATAAAAGGAGTTTATAGTTTGTTCTCTGTGAGATCATGTCTGAACAAAAACCAAAACGCATTACTCTCGTGAACTCTGGGCTAGTGCATACAAGTTATTTGTTTTGGTTCTTGGTAGGTGTAGACTCTTGTAAAACAGAGCATAGATTCAAATTCAGTAAAAAAAAAAAAGTAAAATGTATCTATTTTGGTTTTTGTTTAAACATGTAAAATATTGTTGTACCGAGTTATTTAATTTATATTATTAAGAAAACATTGTTAACAACAATTTGACGGGCTTTTCAAGCATCAAGAATTTTTCTAACATATTTAGTTATTTTTTCTCTAATGTAATAAAAAACTTACAAAAAAAAAAAATAATAAACAAGAATTTCCTTTTGCTTAAAAAACAATCAACAGTGGTTGATATCTGAGACTATATCTAAATTTAGCAAAGAAAGTAAGTTCAAAATTATAAAACTAATAAAACATCACACTGCAAATGTCATAAGATTATGGTTTATTTTACAACTTTAGAGATCATTTTTAACTAAATATGTCAAACAAATTCTGTGACAAAATGTATGCACGTGTTTAAGTTTTTGTTCAAAATATATAATAGTGCCATATTATTTTATAATACAATTAAATAATAATTTAGATATCAGCGCTCTATTCAAATCAAAAGATCAAAATGTCAATCCTATTTTCCATAGATGTTTAATTTTATGACAAAACACTTTTTATTATATCAGTTTGGTAGACACCTTGGAATTTCACTGTGTTTTAGTCTTTTTTTGGACAAAATATTACTCTTTCCGTTCCCTTTTTATATGGGATTTTCTTTTGGTCACGAGCGATTCCTTCTTAGACCATTTTCACAGTAATTGCAACAAAGTAATAACAATAACAATAATAATTTTACTTTAGTAGCAAACTTGCTGTCAACAACACAAACAATCCCTGAAATAAAATGATAAATAAATACATTTTATTTTTTTCTAATTCAGTTGATAGAGAATAACTAATTATTATTACCATCTAAATGAACGTCGCTTCCCAATTCACTGTCTACCCAGAACAATTTTGCAATTGGACCTACATAAAAACAAATTGTATTACATAACTGAGTTTTAAGTTGCTTCGTTATTATAATATATACATATTACCAGGATCGGCGAGTCCAGTTGTTTCCAATAGTATGTAATCAAATTTTCCCCGTTTTAACATCAAATTTTCTATAGCTTTGATACCATTATCTTTGACTGAGCAACATAAACATCCATTTTGCAGCTCTAGCCATTCTTCACAAAGATTTCCTTTCTCGCCAATTGCAATTACTTTTTCCATCGTGTCACCTATAAATCACATAAAAATGATAATAATTGGTATTTTTAAGTAGAAGTATTGTAATCGGAAGTCTGATTTGACAGGTCAGACGATATAGGTTTAAGTGCTTCAACCACAGAGTTACTATATACGTCTTTATTGTATCATTATATCAGGATCTTGGATAATGTGGTATCTATAGATATGTCTTATACTAGAAAATATTTGTACTACATAACCATATCAATTATCGTATGGCGCTAGTATTATTTCAATATGTACACTAATATTGGAATAAATAACGATAGCGTTATACTCTAAGCGACATTGTACATGATTTAACGTTGAGACGAAAATTCCTTAATGCAATTTAATAATAAACTGTTCAACTAATACAGACTAAAGATGCAGCAAAATAAAATACTACCTTCTCCAAACTCGTTGAGAATCACAGCGATTTTTTTATTGTGTTGTTCAGTGAGTATATAATTTAAAAGTGTCGTTTTACCGGATCCTAAATAACCCGTAATCAATGTCACCGGTACAGGTTCTAAAATGACAGCATCCACCAAAGACGGTATTTCTTCGTCAGAATCCATAATGTAAAATGACTTAATGTTATCATCAAGTTATAACAAAAACAATCGAAACCATGAATAATTGAATAACGTTCGTTTTCAATTTTCGAAATAATTATCATAACAGCTCACAAGGTTTATTATCAACGCCTGATAAGCAGAGTAGTCAAATATTTATTGATATGAAGTTGACAACAAAATAACATAGACATCAATATAACACTGAAGCTACCATCTGCCCGCAGCTATATAATACTACATTAACAGTGTATTAGACCACCAGATAGCAGTAACATTTTGCACAAAAAAAATTGTTTAGCAAACTAACATTTTTTGTAATGTGTAACAAATTGTTGTTATAGTAAGGCCCTAATACGACTGCCACGTTTATAACATAACCGTATTTAAACGATATGAAATTCGTAAAAAGTTGATCAGTGAAATCGAGTAGAGCCAACTCAAAACGACAAAATATGAAAAACAGCGTGTCGATCGAGTGTACCTAGAGACAACGGCCGCATATATCACCTTGACAACTATAGCAAAATACCAACGTACCTGTCTTTTGTTTAGTACTTTTTGAATCTTCTTAGTTTAAGTCGTGAACAATCAATTTTTTTTTCAAGCCATACCTACGTACCCCGACTGCAAAAAAAAATCAAAAATCGGATTATTTTTAAGAATTTTTTGTTAGATGTAAAACCATATTGTATGTTTTTATATGACAGATTGTTAAATATCGCATTTAAATAAAAAAAATAAAAAGACTTTTCGGGGGTAGTTTTGTCGCGTAACTGTCGCCCTGCCTTAAGAAAAAGTAGGTTGTACGGTTTTTTTTCATTAAAACGCATAAGTATATCGAAGAATATTAAAAATATTTGAAATTTTTCTAACAAAATTTGCCCACCGATGGCCTCTGAAATTTAAGGGGATTGCATGCGGTTGGTTTTTAAGTAGTTTTGTATAGGCAATATTTAGGAAAAAAGTGGTTTTAATAAATTTTGATCATGTCAATTAATTTACCGGTTAATTTGTATAAGCTTCATGGTATTATTTTTATTTTAAATTATTTTCTCTATGAGTGAAAACCATTTTAGTTAATATAACATACATTTTTTGTTCCATCGCACAGGCTGAAGCAGTGATCCGATAAGTAATCTAAAAACAGATTTGAATTTGTCATGAAGTTTACTTGAGATCGATCAGCGTACTTTTTTGATATCTTATTCCTACTATGTATAAAACACGTTTGAACATTTTATAAAATTTCAAATTTTAAAATCAAATTTGGAAAAGGTTAAAATTAAAAATTAAAAAAAGTACCCTGACCGATCATAAGTAAACTTCATGGCAAATTCAAATCTGTTTTTAGATTGCTTATCGGATCACTGGTTCGGTCTGTGCAATGGAATAAAAATGATGTGTTTTTACTGAAAAAACCGACCGCATGCAATCCCCTCAACGATATTATTATATTAGGTACATCTATGTTGCTGTGTTCAGTGAATAAAACAAAAGTGTGTACACAAAATGTGATTTCTTAGGCCCTCGCCGAAAGAAATCTGTCGTTTACATTAAAATGTCATTCCACAAATCCACGTGCTTTTATACATTTTTTTTTTTTTTTTTTTTTATTGATCAAAAGCCTCGGTTACAATGACCATTGGCTATACAATACAATTATCTTATTTTATAATTTTTGATATATACAATAAATACTATTTATACGAGTACATACAAGTCAGATTGAGAGATAAAATTAACAGTTTTGGAGACGTCGGAATATGGACCCAGAGCTTCCCATATATCGTCAGGCAGTTGGTTGATTTTTTTGAGGTCTTCGTATTTTTTACATTCAACTAATACATGTTTGACCGTGAGAGAGGTGCCGCAGGTTTGACATACTGGCTTGTTTTCTTTTTTTAGTAAGTACATATGAGTAAGTTTTGTGTGTCCAATTCTTAGTCTGTTTAATATGACTTCAATTTTCCTACTACGTATGCTGTTTTTTTTTTATAAAATTATACTAAATTTAAATGATTAGTAATTACTAATATAGTAATTTTCGAAAAATTCAACTTCTTCATCCGCACGAGTACTGTCTAAATCAGAACAGTCAAAACCAAGCACAGTTTAAGCCAGCACAATAAGAAATTACTAAATTGGTGTTCAGTATCCAGAGATTCGTATCGAAGCGTTTTCTTGGATGTGGATTAATATTTTCTCCATATAACTTGATTTCTAGTATTAGAATCTAGCGCTGTAAATTCTAATGAGTTAATTGCCAACTAATTATAGTTTTAACTTATTTATAACTTATATTATTTTTTATAGATGTTTTCCTTTATGTTGCGTTTCTGCATCACCTTTACTAACGCTATTAGGTATTAATAAATGGGATTAGAGAAGCCAGAAGGTCTCCAGTATGAAAATAATAAAAAGTTTAAAAGCAAATCCCTACTAACATTCTTTACCGTACAACTCGTTGCCCTAGTAAATCTTAATACGTTAGTAAAGCAGCATAGTAGGTATATAACTAACTTAGTAAAAAGCTAACATACAAAAATAATCAATAATATAGTCAATAGTTGAAAAGTTCCTATAAAATCACATTTAAGAAAATGATTCGATGGTATTAACTGTGCTTGGTTCCGAATGTACTAGTTTAGACTGTGCTAGGTTATACAGACTCGCATCGAAGCTTTCGAAAGTGATTAAATCACTTTCAAATTAAATACCCTCATTAACAACTATGCTAATTTATTATAATTAAGCTTGTTTTATACTGTTCTAGTTTGGTATGCGCTTGTTTTTTTTATTACAATTACTATATAACACTCAGGGTCGTATTTATAGTCAGTTCTTAAAAATAAGCATTGCTTAAGCTACCGTATTCAAGTATGGTAATACGGTAGCTTAAGCAATGCTTATTCTTAAAAACTGACAATAAATACGGCCCTAACTGTTACGGACATCCATTGACTTAATTTTTTTTCCTTAGGCGGCTAAATAACTAAAAGGTAAAAAAAAGCCAGCAAAGTGAGGTAGGGGCATAGTAGGGATGGAGCATATTAGGGCGGAGAAGGTCAGAGGTTTGATTTTATTAAGTTGTGTATCGGAGTTTCAAAATCAAATACAATAAAACAATATTTTTAATGAGTTTTTAATTTTTAATTATACCATATTATGTGCAAAAATATGAAATATTTTTATTTTTCATTTATATTTTTTTCTTTAACAAAATATAAGAAAATCTTTATAAAGTTTTGTTAATGAAGAAATCAGTAATCAAAGAGAAGTGATCGGAAGGATAATTTATGGAGGGAATCCTATTTTTTCCAATTAATTCTTCACTTGGCATGTCAACTGTGCTACTAACAGTTAGGTAATTTGTGGTGTAAAATATGTAATCAATAGTTCTTTTTATTTCGCATCTTCCTCTAATTTTCCATGTTGTAAACTCTACTTCTTTATTAGATATATTGTATGCGCTTTTTAAGCTTAATTGAGGGTCACTGATCATAGTTGTATATACGGGTTCAGTAGGTTCAGCATTGAAATCGCCGCTTATAACAGTCGGACAGCCACTAGCATGTTGGGTTACAAATTTCAAAAGCTCTTCACCTTGTTGGTTTCTTAAGAATTCATTATCTTTACCTGTCATGGATTTGAGATGAGTGGTGGCTACACATAACTTGTTCAACGAACTTTTATTTTGTAGTACAATTAACAATGCCACCTGACGACTAAACGAACCTTCTGCTGAATGAGAATAGACCAACTCATGTTTTGCTAAAAGCTCATACTTAAGACTATTGTAAAATATTGCACACCCATCTGGTCCATTATTTCCATCAAATTTAACACAAGGTGAATATGCCTTTTGTACAAATACACCACTATATGACTGAGTGGCCAAGGCTCTATTAAAGAAATCAAAATGATCAACTTCTTGAAAGCACATAACATCGGATTTATATTCCAGGATCTCATAGAGTATTTGACATCGTCGATATTCCCATAGCAATGCTTCAGTAGGACAACTACTAAAATTATCACCGAATTGAAGACCTAAAACTTGCGACAAAATGTTCCATTGTAACACCCTTACCGTATCTTCTGAATTTCGGGAAGAATTGTTTAGTAAAGACTTCCTTAGAATAAGTTGTCTTATATTTAATGGGCTGTAACTAAAACAATAACTCAACAAATCTTCACTCGTCATATCAGCTTTGAAATCCAATTCCAATTCTTGATGATCTCCCTGGCCGCCTATAATGAAAAAATAATATTAAGTTCATTGTTTAAGGTATCAGAGAAATCGTTTCAGAGCATTTCTATATATATTTAATCAAAATTAAATGATTACATGATAATACAGATATAACTTTTTTAGAAATTAGTTTTTCAGTTTTCTCAAAACAATACTAACATAATGACATAATACGATAGTAATAGTTGTAATAATACATAATAAATATAACTTTGGAATAATATATATTATAAAAAAGATACCACCATTTGTATTATTTGTTATCATAGGATATTATGCTGTTATCAACCTCACTGTAGCGAATGCTCATGATTACAGCAGGTTGATTATACATAACATTAGTTGAGTAAAGAGTGAAATATTGTTATATTAAATTGTTAAAACTTAAAAGTTTATTTAAAATTAACGTCATCTACTGAGGATAGAATTTTAATTGTCGTTTATTTGTTTTCAGGTAAGAGTTATGTAACTAGTAAAAATAAGGCATGTAAATAATATATTAAATAATTGTTTTTCAGCTCAACACATTTAGTATACTTCTTATAAATTGAATATTATATAAGGGACCCTTACAAATATATATATAGGTATATAAATATTATATATATGTACAAATATATATATATATATATATACAGGGTGTCATGGTAAGTTCTACCGAGCTTCAAATGAGACATTCAGGATGCTCTATAGGTACAATAAATGGTATTCATTTTTTTAAAATTTTAAAATTATTTAAAATAGAACTCGTATCTCATTAAAAAATTATCTTACAAAAAAAATAATGTCAGATTTGAAATCGGGAGAAAAATTCTTGTTCAGTTGATATGTAACACGATTTTTTGGTATCTGGCCACATTTGCCATTTTGAAATAAAAAAAAAAAAAATGAATACCATTTATTGTACCCATAAAGCATCCTAAATGTTTCATTTGAAGCTCGGTAGAACTTTCCATGACACCCTGTATATATATTTGTAAGGGTTCCTTATATAGTATTCAATTTATAAGAAATATACTAAATGTGTTGAGCTGAAAAACAACTATTTAATATATTATTTACATGCCTTTTTTTTACTATTTACATATATATATATATATATATATATACAGGGTGATCCACTTATCGTGAATCACTCAATTACTCATAGGGTTTAATAGGAAATTACAATTGTTTTTCCCACATTGTTTTTATACAATGTGATCTTAACTTTTCACAATTTATTTTGTTTTTACCCCCCCCCCCCAACTTAGTTTTTTTGATAGCAACTTTTGAAACTTAAATGGTAACGTATATATTTTATAAAATGTTTAAATTGAGAATAATGTACCAAACATTTAGACTGGTCGATAACCAGTTTCAGATAACTATTTTTGAAGTTATTGAAGGAGGAAAGGTAGAGTGTAGTATTATTTTTATCTGCGCGCATTTCCCAACCGCACTTCCCCTCCCATCATAACTTTAAAACTCTTATAACTTTAAAAATAGTTATCCGAAACTAGTTATCGACCAGTCAACATTTTTAGTGCATTATTCTCAATTTAAAATGTCAATAATATATATATATACGTTAACATTTAAGTTTCAAAAGTTGCTATCAAAAAAACTAAGTTGGGAGGGGGGTAAAACAAAAAAAATTGTGAAAAATTGAGATCAAATTGTATAAAAATAATATGAAGAAAAAATGTAATTTCTTATTAAACCCTATGAGATATTGAGTGGTTCACGATAAGTGGTTCACCCTGTATATATCATTTTTATACTGTAATTATCGTTTGTAAAATGTCAATAATTCTTTTCTTCTTTATCTTCGCCTTACACTCCTAATTACACGGGGTCGGTCACCCTAGTCCTACACCTCTAAAGTTTGCAATCTTTTACATCTCGTTCAACTAGCCCAGCTATCCTCATATCACTTTTTAGTCTGTATCCCGTCTATCCATCACTTATTCGGTCTTCTTTTTGCTCTCTTTCCTTCTACATTCATCTTCGTGACAACTCTCACTACTTCTGTTTCATTTCTTCTCATAACATGATAACATGACCGAACCATCTCAACATATTCTCTCTCATTTTCCCCATAGTTGATGCAACTCCTAAACTCCACCTTATGTATTAATTTCTTATTCTATCCTCCCTAGTCATTCCACCCATTCATTTAGCATTCACATCTCTACTATACTCTCTGTTCAGTTTTCTTGTCTACTGCCCAGCATTCCGACCCATGTAACATTGCTGGCCTCACTACCGTCCTATAAAATTTACCTTTTAATCTTATAGGCATTTTCCTGTTAACACTTGACGCTCCCCTCCACTTCATCCATCCACAATATATCCTATTTTTGACATTTTCATGTCTTAGCTCTGGCACATAACCAAAAACACTCTTTTTTTCCTTAACGTCTACCTGAAAACCTCTCTGGGAACTCTATCATATGCCTTTTCTAAACCTATAAATATCATACACAGTTTTATTTTTTCTCCTGTATGTCTCTTACAAAATAATGGTTCCATTGTT
Organism: Adelges cooleyi; assembly: GCF_023614345.1. NCBI lineage: Eukaryota > Metazoa > Arthropoda > Insecta > Hemiptera > Adelgidae > Adelges > Adelges cooleyi. Next base: position 6,252,652 of record NW_026095751.1, read on the forward strand.
GATTTTCCTGGCATAAACCCAAACTGATTTTTCGATGTTATAGTCTCACTCCACATTCTCTTTTCTATAACTTTCTCTCAAACTATCATATTATGCCTCATCACTTTTATTCCCTCATAATAATACATATTAGTATTTTTCCCCCATAGTTTTATTACACACTCCTGCACATTTTCCTTGCCTAAAATATTTGTACCAGAATACTTTTCCTCCAAAATTCCGGCATCTTCCATCTACCTTTTTATACCTTGTTAAGGAAACCTGTCAACAACTCTATGCCAAAGTTGCCTAACACCTGCCATACCTTTACTAGTACCCCATCCGGTCCTGCTGCTTTCTTCTTTTTATCTTTCTAACTGCACTCTACACTTCCTGTTTTCTAATTAAGTCCACCATATCTAAATTCCACACTACCTGCTATCTTTCCCCCCTTAGAAGTTCCTCATTCAATAGCCTTTCAAAGTACTCTTTCCATCTCGTTTTTACATCTTCATGATACGTCAACACATCTGTATCTTCTCTTTTCATATACCACACATTCTGAAAAGCACTGGACCTCGAATATGTGGATAATTCTTTATAACCTTTAAATGGTAATTATGGTTTATAATATAATAACTTTTATAAAATATGCAAGCACTAATTGATTTTTGTAAAATATATTTCAATTACATTGTTATATATAACTATTTCTACGATTTATATTTCTAAATATTCTCAGTATTACAAAGCTTGACAACCTATTCTGAGCAATTATTAAACGGAGTTATGTTTTATTAAGTTTTAGACGGCTAAATGATTTTTTTGTAGTTGTACTACTTACTGGATCTTGGGAGAATATTGTGTTTATTTTTCATAATACAGGATGATTTTTTATCATGAGTCACTCAATATCTCAATAATTAATAAGAAATTAAGAAATTTTTTTTTTCATTTTTATTGTTTTTATACAATGTGATCTCAATTTTTCACAATTTATTTTGTTTTTACCCCCCTTCTAACTTAATTTTTTGATAGCAACTTTTGAAACTTAAATGGTAACGTATATATATTATTGACATTTTAAATTGAGAATAATGTACTAAAAATGTTGATTGGTCGATAACTAGTTTTGGATAACTATTTTTTAGTTTATACGAGTTTTAAAGTTAAGATGGGAGGGGAAGTGCGGTTGGGAAATGCGCGCAGATAAAAATAACACTACACTCCACCTTTCCTCCTGCCCTAAACTTGAAATTTCAATAACATAACTTCAAAAATAGTTATCCGAAACTGGTATTATATTCCAGAAGAATCATTGCTCCGGTACCCTGATTAAGTTAGCGTATAATTTATACCGGGTGATTCATTTAACGCCCTACATTAGTTTACTCTTAAAATAATTGAAAATTTGTAGCGGTTATTTTTGAAAAACATTTTGATTATACTATATTACTATATAAAACAATATTAAAATTTTTTTTTTTTTAGTATTTCTAGAGCTTTTGAAACTTAAATGGTAACATATGTATATTTTTAACTTTTTAAATTAACAATAATTTTCTGAAAAAATTGACTGGTCGATAACTAGTTTTGAAAAATTATTCTCAAAGTTATTTAAGTGTAAAATTTAGGACAGGAAGTGGAGTGCGGTTGAGAAATAGCGCGCAGATAAAAATAACTCTACTCTCCACTCTTCCTCCCGTCCTAATCTATAAAATTTAATAACTTTACAACTATTTATTCAAAACTAGTTATCGACCAGTCAATTTTTTTTAGCAAATTATTGTTAATTTAAAAAGTTAAAAATATATATACGTTACCATTTAAGTTTCAAAAGTTGATAAAGCTCTAGAAAATATTAAAAAAGTTAAAAATTTAAATATTGTTTCATATAGTAATATAGTATAATCAAAATGTTTTTCAAAAATAACCACTACAAATTTGCAATTATTTTAAGAGTAAACTAGTGTAGGGTGTTAAAAGAATCACCCGGTATATGTATACAATATAAATAGATAAATATAATACTTGATAATGTTGCATGAACGAAGACTAATTTTGCAGTAAGAAGAAACACAAGTTTTCGTAAAAACATGATTAGCAACAAAATAATGAATTACTGTTGAAAAACATAAAAATTAGTTTAATAGTAAGTATCAGTTTCACGTCGTGTGCGAACGATTGCAGAAAATATGTGGGAAAACTTAAAATATTTAAAAGCTTTTCTAATAGTCAAATAACATACTATAGGTGCTAAACCCCAACAATTTTTCTAATATGACTAACACTTAACGAAACTGAAAAAAAAATACTGTGTGGTTTTATGTAAACATCTCATATATTGACTTAGAATATACGTAGTATTTATTCGCAAGACTGCCACAACTCAAAATTTGATTTTTTTTTAGTCAAGGCTAAAGGTCTATCGCTATAATATTTAACTACAAAGTGGTCTCCCGCCACAAGTCGTAATTCAACCAACGCTTCAATAATGCATTCGATCGGCGTTTTTTTCATTTTGGCAGTTGAAAAAAAATATTACTGCCGCATTTTTAGACACTGAGTAGTTGGATGTGTTTTTTTAAACGTTCACTACATAAGATGTTAAAATAAAACAAAACTGTATTTTGTTTTTGTTAAGTATTAGACAAAAAAATGAAATCAAGACTGCCTTATTTCGATTTTAGGAATTTTAACGTAATAATTCTTAACCAGATGACACCCGTGAAAAAACAATGAGCTGCCACATTTTGTATATTGTAGCTTTAAATTAGTTTAAAAAGTCAAACAAAACTGTTACATTTTTCACTATAATGTATAAAACATGTGATTTGAATTGGTAACTGCCACAAAAACCAAAAGTGGCAGTTTAATTTTTTAAAAACATTTTTTTTTAATAGCCATAACCGCAATTTCTCGCATCTGATTGAAATTCAACTAAGTAGCTTAATATAAAAATAACAAGCGTTGGGTAATATAAATAATTGCAAAGTTTTACAATTAAAGGTTTAAAACTAATTTAGGAGCAGTAAGAATCTAAAAATGTAATTTCCTCAAAATACATTTTTTTAAGTTGTGGCAATATTGCACCTATGGTTGAAGCCTGTTCTTCACCGACTAAGTTATTTTAAATATTTATGTAATACATTTTCATTTTTTGTATTTTATACCGATCGCGGTACTTTGTCTTTTTAGCAATACTTAGCTATAAATATAATACGTATACAGTTTGTATTATATTACATTGTATCGAATACTAATTTTGTTTTGGGTTTTGTTCATAATGAAATATTTTTTAGAATTTGCGATTATTTTTTGTAAGAAAAATAGTCATTTTGGTGAACAAAGAAAAATTTTTTTGGGAAGTATATTATTATAATGTTACCTAGTGCTATTTTAGCTATGATTCCTGCAAGTTGCAGTGTTCGCCAAGTATAATGTTAAGTATTATGTTGATCTAGAAAAAAAATAATACTATATTTTGGATGAAACAATAGAAAACCCTGTTCTAAGTTTTTTTCTACAGTCTTATCGTCGAGAAAATCTTGGTGCTCAATAAAGGTTTACCCAGTAGAAAAATTATTGATACAAGTGTACTCTAGAAAAAGACTACGAGTAAAAACATTAATTCGAAAACAGCATAACATAAGAAATTTAAAGAAGTAATAACATAAAAATAATTTTTTTTATAATATGAAAATTGTAGGTAAATTATGTTCTACTAGAAATAATTAGAAATGTATTCACATGAAAATTGACCAGCGTTGTACATGCATTTAAACGAATTTAAATCATTAATCATCTGTTGCAATTATGATTTAGTTTTTATGTACAATATTTGGCTTAAGTTTACTATTAAAAGCCAACTCGTAAACATAATAATATTTGTTCACTAATTTCGTTTTTGATCGATTATTATTTACTAATAAAAAATCATGTTCAAGCAAATTTCAAGCGGATAGTCTATTACACTTTAAGAACTACACCTTTTTAAATACCACTTTTAACTTAACATAACATAATATTTTAGGCTATACTTATAATTACCTGTTTAGGAAAATTAAGAAGAATTGCGCTTGCTATTTTGAAATAAAGAAAAAAGTATAAAAATATATTTAAAAAAATATAAATAACACTTTTAAGTTGCATGATAATGTTTGCAGAAAATTAAAACTTTAAATGATTCTCACCCTTTCCAGATAGTTTCTTTATAACGCATTTTGTAGCAAATTTTAGTAAAACTAAACAACCTCAAAAATTGTTTTATAACAATTACTTACAGCTTTCAATAAAAAAATTAACCCTGTTCACACAGTCGTCTAATAATAAAATGTGTTTTTTATAACAAACGTTTTATAGAAAATTTTTTTTTCAAATTGTCTATTATTATATTTTGTTGTTTTTAATTTTTTGGACTGTAGGTTTCGTTTTATTACTTGTGTCATATGTTTAGGTATTTTCCATAATTACATCGGACAATTTAAGTATTTTTATTCTGCATTTCACATCTTTTTTCATTAACCTATAAATGAAACGTTTAATTCAATTACAATTATACATTAACACTAATTAGTAATTTTTAACAAGTGAAAAATATCTGTTTAACTGATAATTTGCAATATATAAATGTTACCTTTTTTAGGAATAAATTTCATGTTATATAATATTGTGTTAATATAATAAATCTAAATTTATAATTTTACAAGTAATTTTATTGTTTATAAAATATTAGTAGAAAGGATCAAAATTTAAATTTTCAAGACGAATAAAAATATCCTCAACTGAAAACACAATGGTGGATAGATTTAAGATATTAGTAGTATCCAGTAAAGATGTTCTATTATCTAATCGGGTGACAGAATAACATGAGCTAATAAAATTCTTAAATAGAATTTTGTATATGTATTATTTATTATTATGTCTGTAATCACTGTGATCTACACAGAATACTATCAATTTATTTTCTTTATCTTTATGTATACTAAACTTTTATTTACCTAGATTCAACAACACTACTCTTTTTTTAGTTCTAAATTGTACTGCCTAAAAATGTCAAAATAGTACACCAGCTAAATTGGCTATAATTAGTAATATCGATACACAACAATAATATTGATGTCCTTTGACTTATAAGTTTAATACAACTATGTTTTTATGCAATTCATCCGGCCAATAATATATTATAATAAGTCATAATAAATGATTATAAAATAATTATTTCATCTCAATATCACACTTACGAGTATAAAGACTAAACGTAAAGCTATCTACGCCCTGTTCGTAAAGTGAACTGAAAAAGTACCCATAAATCAGTCAGTCTGTTTACAAAGGTATAATCTAATACACAACAGAGTTTTTTAACTAGTTACTCTGCCAAAATAAGTTTAACGGTGGGAGTAAAGGAAAAAAATACATTCATGTTTTTTTAAAAACCTATTTGGTACGCAAATCTGAGTATTGAGCCTAAAACTTTTTTTTGTTTATTTACTGATACAAAACAACATGGTTGACTTATACCTACAAAAATAATAGCTTTAGAAATAATTCCGTGGTCACGACTGTCTAAATTCAAAGTAATTTAAGCGTTTTAATTTAACTATTGCTTATAGGTGATGTTTGTAGTTACACTATAACTCATATAATAAGTTAAGTAATAAATTTCACTTAATTACTATGGTTTTTGTTGTTGTAATTTAAGATTTTTGGATAAGGACATTATTTTAAATAATAAATTATTTATTACTTACAGGTTAGGTTTATAGTGTCCTCTGGGTAATTAAGTTTATTGATAAATAATTTTCATTTGAGATACAACAATAATTATTAAACCAATCAAACGAAGATAGAGCTCTGTACATTTATAAAAATATATACATACAGTATAATATATACATTATTAATAATAGAACATGATGTTTTTTTTTACAATGTTCAAATAAATATACAAAACGAGCGCTAAATAGAATAGTATTTAGCAATAATTAGAAATTTGAATAATTTATTTCGGATACCTCTAAAATTCCATAAGGAACATTATAGCAGTTATTTTAATAAATTATTAAAAAATGGTTTAACAAACAATAACATTACATAAGTCAGGTAACTTATTACTATCATAACAAAGATTTTTATTATTTTTAAATTTAACTATGGTTGCCACTTGAAGTAAATATTATATTACAGGTAATACTAATTTAAATATATAATCGTTATAATATACTTCAAGAAATTATTGACTAATAATAGTTTTAAAATAAAAAGACATTTATTATGATCATCGCATAAATTAATTCAATGATCAAGTTGCTATGTGCCACGATCACAAAAACAAATTGATAATTATAATAATTATCTTAGTTAAAATTATACCTTACATTTTACAGTACATTACCTTAGCTGATATTTCACAACTTTTAAAATATTCATTTTTTTTAAATAAAACAAATAATTATAACACATACATTATTTTATTTTATTGACTTAACATTAATGCACAGTGACACCCTGTGTATACAATGAAATGATAAATCATAGGTCATTCTGAACATATATTTTGTATACAGCATAAGACGACAAGTAAAGGGCATGTCAGGGTAAATAATATTGTAGATATTTTTCTAATGTTTATTAAATCCATCAAGTGGTAAATGTATTCATTTTTAATCATAAGTAATTACAATGACATAGTTATAGTACAGACTAAAATATTTATAGTGTTCTTAAACATTTATAATTATAATGAACTAACAGTATAACAACATCTACGCATAACACAGAAACTATAATAATATGATATATAATTAGTATGTAGGTTGCATAACAGTAATTTAACTGTAGGCCGTCGTATCTTAAAAAATCTAACTTTAAACGTTTTTAAAATTAGATACTATTTATTTTTATTTTTTAAATTTTAAATCGAAAGGTATGTAAAGATTGAGGCACAATTATTAAAGTTGTTCAACTACGGTACAATTTTAATGTGAGTCAATTTATACAATTTTCTTTTTATTATTAAAGGTAAAATATTTTTATTTTTATCCGTGATATGTAATATATGTACTGTTGTATTATTTATTATTATTATTGTTTTAACAAGTAAAAAATAGAGAAATTGAGTACTTGCTTAAGCTTTAATGTAATAAAAGTGAGCAATGGAAACTAGGAAGTTGTTATTATCATATATTAAAAACTTTATAATTATGAAAAAAAAAATTATGTGATATTATTTTCATCGATATACTCAATTTTTTAAAAAATGTTGTGCATTGAATAGCAAACATAAAAACACTCTGATGTAAATACATTTGTAATAATGGATAATTGTATTTTCATTATTTACATTCATAAAATATTTATAGCATCATAAAAAGAAGTCGGATAAATAATTGGTGTTCTTTAAAAAGTATTAAATTTGTGCGATGAAAGGTAAAATTTCTCGTTATGTTGTGTTTAAAAAAAAGTTTAATAATTTTTTATGTAGTTGTAAAAAAAATGATATTATTCATAATACTGCCATTTAATAATATTTTTAAAAACATTGTTTTTGTTGTAAAGGTTGCAAAACTACAAGGAAAAAAAGAGAAAATGTATTTTTATTTTTCATCAGTTGTTATATTTTGGTGTTAGAAAACATACGTTTTATGATAATTAAATTAGTTATTGCTTCAACAAAATTTGCAGTTGTAAGGTATAAAATATTTATTTAGTGTACAAATTTTTTTTTTATTGTTTGAGTACAATTTTGTTTATTTGTGTTCGTAGAATTAATTTTAATGTGACTGTATTTGATAATGAGCTAGGATACGATTTAAAACTATTTTATTTAAAAATTGGAACAACTAATTTCATCTAAATACGGGTAGTCGTTTCATAGCAAATCATGTAAATGAATTGCACATCAAATTGTAACAGCTGAGCTTAGACCTTATCAATGGAATACGGAACGTACCTAATATAACCTTTAAATACAATATAAATAAAGTTGGTATTATAATATATATATTTATATTTAATTATTCACATTATTTATGTCAAAACTGTTACTATAGATCTCTGGCAGTGAATATGAGCAAAAACGGCACGATCATGGCGCTCACGATTGGCGGACATAGTGGAATGCTGCCCTGGCCGTGGTGCATTGCGGCTGGATGTTCACCTGTAAATAATTTATACAAATCATTACCAAATGCATTTTTATTGTAGTGTTGCAAATTTAATAAATGTGGAAAGAAAACAACAATAATGAGCCATTATAATCTTTAATATAGGTTGTATAACAAACAAAAAAACAACAACAGTAATGGTAAACAGTCAGACAGATTCAAACGAATAAATTAAAAAATATATAAATATTTTGTAATCCTAAAAAACTGAAAAGTCAATAAGATAAACGATAACACATAATAAGATAACACATTATCTAATGACATAAATGGTCTCAAAACTTTAATTTATTGTACTTGGGAGTATTTTATGAGGTAGGTGTTTTGCTAGGAACAAATATTGTTTATCATATGAATTGATAGCCCCCTCCCGCACCTCAACAAAAATTAAAATAATGCAATTCATCAGCTTCAGTAGGTACGATTATTGAAAGTAACCCGATGTATTATCATAACTTAGAGATTTTTAACTGTAGTTCTTATGGCTTAATGATAAATAGTGATAATGATAATCATTATGACATATAGTTTATTAACACTTATAATAGTAACATAAATGCAACAATATTTGTTTTTTTTTATTAATATCACGATTAAATTTGTTTTTTTTATAATAATTTAGAAATTAGCTGATTCCAATAAAAAACTAAAGGACGAGTAAAAAAAGTTGTTTGCATCAGACCGATTAATCGTTGATGACAGTGGATTAGTTTAATATTTATTTTATACTAAACTTTATGCTTTTGGGATTATAGCTTTATGCAAAAATCTCATCTCGAATGTTTATTTAACGGATATTTATCTAAAAGCCAATTTCGCCGCTCTGGGCGTACTGTAATCCTATAGGTACCTATATATATATATATTTATCCTAATAGCCGGCGTTTCATCATTTTTTATATTATATCATAGGCGGAGACGATAATTTATTCCCGTATTATGGGATAACATCAAAACAAACGTGTGGGTATGACATTGCTGACGCGACGACGGCGGTGTTAATAAAATGACCGGTCTACATATTTTCCGAGTGTAATTTTAAGGCCACTAACCGTTTAAAATATGAACCCTGATGGTAGCCGAATTTGCATTTGACGGATCGCAAGAGTAGTAGCCGGTATCTGAAGACGACGCCTTTTGAATTAATAATCTGCTGCTAGTGGTCGACCCTTTTTCCGTTACCAGGCTTATCCCGCCACGCGGAGAATCGAAATTTATGGGCTGCGAACAAAGAAAACACACGCACACACACATATATAAATATATATAAAAGTACAAACAGCAAAATGAATCATTTCCAAATCCAAAAAGGCCATTATTCTTTGTTGATGCGTATGCCGCGTCGCTCACTTGTTTCTCGTGCATCCAACCGACGGTGGGCGGTGGTTCTGGAGCGAATTGCACCAAGCAGGTAAGGTTTATCGTGCTACCCTGGTCAATGAACAATTCCGGTCCGCCTAGGATTTCGGTAGTCGGTTCTGAAAATGTATTAAAAAAAAAACGTTAAAAACTACTAATAATATCGACATTGAAAAATAGCATTTAAAATTGTTTCAACTTAAATAGTTTGATACAAAATATTTTTAAATGATCGAAAACATAATTTTTAGCGTTCAAGTTAAAGGGTGTTTCTAGAGTTGTCATGTCCGTGCTTAGAACGTTTGTGGACGGTCCCGAACTAGGATATAAGTTAGTCTACAGTGATAAATCATCTTGGAAGAGCCGACGCCGTCCGAGACTTACTTTCGTTATGTTAGGAATACTATTTTTTCACTTGACGACTACAAAAAAATGTTTACCATTTTTAATTAGTATGGTAACGATAATTTTACTCGAAACTATTTTATCTAAGATAATTATTCCCTCATAGAATTATTACCGCAATATAAAACTCTGATCACCTTATGCAGTAAAAAAATTAGGGTATGGAAACACTATTTAAACATTAAAAATGTTAATCTTGTTTATGATGTATTGGTTTTAACGAAGGTTTTAAAATATAACATAATAGTCAAACCACGTTTTATGTAAATGCTTACTTTTTACAAATAGCTTAAAAAATAAAACTATTAGGTCCCTACCAATGAAATTGTTATTTTTTAAATATTCACCGATTTATAGGTCACGTGTATTTTTACATATTCAATGGTTTTTTTTTTAAAGAATAGAAGATTATGTAAAGTTACAAAATGATAATAATACAGATTGTGTTTTTTGTAAAATTCGTGTCGTTTTATAAAAAAAATTGTGTTACTCTCTCAAAAATAAAGAGAAACGATGAAGTCCTTAGTATAAAGTGTTAACGTTTATTGTAAAAACTTGGGTTTGGAATAATTACAAAGCTGATTATTTTTGTAGCCGAAAGTGATAAAACTTAAAACAACACTCTACTCAACTACTTATCGGCTCGGATTACACAGTTTACTTTACCTACAAAACCGTAAATGTCAAGTACAAACTAATAAAGGGAATTTATTAACGTTGTACGTTATTAATAACTATTAATAGTTCGATCATAACAGCACAACTTTATAATAATAGACTTGACATTAATATTCGTATTTATTTCAACGGAAAACAATTATAAGCCCCGTTAGCGATCGTTGTTAACAGAGTATTCATTAATTAAACAAACATCACTGGGTAGACATGTGGTAAACACTGTGGTGTTTCTTGGTCATCACTTTTTGAGTAGAATAAATAATACGATAGATATTACTTGTCTTCTTAAGTTATAGAGGTGTAGTATTTTACTGTCAATTTCACATTTTTTTTTAATTAAAAAAAAATATGACAGCGCTTAAGTAAGTTTTTGGTGGTTAGGTACACTTTTTTCCTGTCACGTTCAATCGGTAACATTTTTCTTTATTGCCTTCGATTAAAAACATTATATATATCATAAAAAATGTTACTCTTTATATTTTTAAGATGCTGGCATATTTCTTAACCCGGCATCGTCAAATTTATGGTTAGTATATTATGCGAAGCTTCTATAAAAAGTATAAACATTAAGGGTCCAGGGCTGCCGTCGTACAATATCTCCATAAACATAAATGTTGGAAAAATGTTAGTTTTGTTTGCACGTTGTTCGAGTTTTTATGTGAACGCAGATTTACGAACAAAGTAAACTATTGTCGATATTTATTAATTCATAAAAAAATCATTTAATTTTCGATTAAATTAAAAAAAAAAATACGTTTTTTATATATTTCTAAACTCTTATTCGTAATTCTATTTCGTTTGAATTTGTATGATGTAACACGCACGTATCAGTGGCTTATATACGGGCAATAAGCCAGTGCAACGTATGGGTTGGACTTTCATATCGTTGTGATGTATTTATGTATGTTGAACACAATGAAAAAGCCCTGGCTTGTCAATGTCACGCAACTTTTATTACAGCATGAATAGAATGAAGTTTTAATAAAAAAAAAAAACGTACATGATCGAATAATCTATATATGTATATATGCGACATTTATTTATATGTTTGAAAATATATACGGAAGAGAATATAAATTGTACCATTTTCAAACATTTCCTGGTAAACATATGTTTTATAGTCGTTGTGAACACGCTGTTTCATAAAGTACATTCCCGCGTGTGCCTAAAAGCTTTACTGTCACAAAATCATCTTGAGTAGCATTTTCGATTTCGCTAAAGAAGATAACGTCCGGCACCAACATACATTTATGATTGACATAAATATAATATTGCGTATAACACGCACTTATAAAGGATATCTCGAACTGCTCTGACAAATTAACATAAGATTACTATGTGAAATCTTTAACTTTACGCTATGTAAGAACCCTATGTAGAAAGTACAAGCTGGCCGTTAAAGTGCCGTAGCACTACTGGTGCAATAGTAGTATTACAATAATAATAATATTAATGACAGTGATTGACCGTTAACGGCATTGAGTTACGATATTTTACCGTTAACTTGTTTTTAAAAAATAATTAACAAAAAATCATATTATACCTAAGACGTAACAATGGTTAAAAACGAAAACCGTAAAAAAATATAAAAACTTTACAAAAGATGGATTACACTTTGAGAGATGTGCGTAGTGGTTGTTCAAGACGTATTTTTAGACATTAATAATTTATCGTAAAATAATTTGTTTTTTTTTTAAATTTATATTTAATGGTCTGTGAAATTGATCGTTAAAACTGTATGTGTAAACGGTTTGTAGTAGTAATAAAGCGTAACACCGAAAAAGCTTGTGAGAAAACGGCGGAAGTTATTAAAAAGGTAAAGTAAGGAGGTAAAAAAATACTGTTTAGCGGCTTGCCAGAGTACAAGGTAAACTAATCTAAAAAATGATTAGCGTTCTGTGAGCTACTACGTTAGAATCAGGGCTTGATAACGGTGTATATTTTAGTCCACTCCACAACATATTGGAAAATAAAACGAACAAAAATGTTTCTAAAGTAATGAATTAGGAACGAAATCAAAACGAAATAAAATATTTCTAAGAAACACCTAATTATTATGATCGTTATAATATTTTAAACATTTTGACAAGAAAATTTTGTGACTTAAAGAATACACACACACACACATATGTATATATATATATATATACTTTCATAGCTTGTTGATTTTCGAAGAATTGCTCGATGTATAAAAAATGTTAATATGTAATTTGGTTTGCAAATGTAGAAGTAATTTTTTTATTGTACATCCTACAACAACTATAATTTTCAAAGTTCCGGGAAACATACTCATATCACACTCTAATTGTAAAATACTTTTCTTTTTTTGAAATTGAATTATACACATGTTTGTTCCGATAAGTTCCAAAGAAAAAAAATGATAATAACGCATTCAAAAATTGTTTTTTACCTTTTCTTTATATGTAAATTATTGTACAATTTAAAACAAAATAGATAATATAACTGTATTTATTAATAAAAGAAGTATCGACAATACGCATATTTCAAGTAGGATAATAATATATGACTAGTATTAAAAGCTATATCGATAATCAAACCTCTTCTAGTAGTTAGGATAGTTTCTTGACAAAATAATTATTCCAGAAGAGTGGGTAGGGAGTAGGGGTCATTTGGAAATTCTAAAAGTGTACTTGCTAGTTATAACAATTGATTTGACAAACAATTTGAAATCTCAAAGGCGACTTGGATGCCGGATGGGCTTCGTAAAGTCGACTAGTAAAATATACATTTGCAAATAGCTTGCAAAATATTGACATAGTCGCGAGTTTTATTTCATTACCTCGAGTAATCTGTTCTAATGTAAAGTTATATAATAACTAACATCTATAGTGACTAATCCCAAATAAAATATAATTCTATATACTTCTACGTTAATAAATACTAATATTAAAATGATTTATTTGTTATTGTTATTTAATTACTAAGTTGAAATTATTAAAAACCATATAGAGCTACTATGTATGGATACTACAAAATAAAACAAGAAGTGTGCTCATTAATTGTTACGTGGTTTTCGTTTTAGCGGCTTAACGTCTTAAGCTCCTTAAAATCAACAATAGTTTAGTAAATAAACAAATTGTGTTTGGTGGGATCCCATATTATTGTATCTACTACCTACGCCCTGTGCGTTTCCTATACACATAGTACTTAACTGTTGTAAATAAATGACACCAAAATAGAGATTTCTCGCACGGTTGTCAAACATTATAAAGAATAAATAAAAATCACAAATAACGTTTTTGTCGATAGTTATCTGTTTAGCGTCACAAGTGTTTGTCTTGAACCGAAGCATAGGGCATTACCACGGCAACCAATTAAATTTGGATTTTATGTGGTATATTTGTTTGTTTGACGGTCTTAAACGCATAAGAGTGGTCATTCGGGACGACCGATGTCTTTCTTAAACGAGCCGAAGAATTTATTGTTGCCTTATATAATCACATAATTTTAAACAACCAACTGACCAATAAAAATAAACGAGGACTCTGAAGTTTAAGCAAACCCAGTTTATTTATTTACATACTACCCAAGGCCAAAAACAAATGCAAGTAAATTACAATTTACCTCAAAAAATAAATATTTTATACTTTTTTTTCTACTAAAGTGGTTATTAGCCATTAAAGGCTATTAACGCTCATCGCTGCTTAAGCGGCCTTCTCCAATTGATGATAAAATATTACAAGTTAAGCTAAACTAATGAAATAATAATTCTACATCCATTAGAGATAAAAGCCAATAGTTAAGTTTATCATTCAAAATTTGTATGTTAATGATGTTTAAATTATGTTGAGGTTTCCTGTTTCAGAATCAAAATTCTGCTTTGATCATACATTAAAACTAAATAGTATCATCGTGATTTGTGGCTGTGTATTGTTATAAGTGATGCTTGCCATAGAGAACATCATAGACGTTACAAATACATAATAATATATGCTGAAGTGTACTTAATATTAGATACTTATCATTTGTATGCTCTGTATCGTGATTATATTTCGAAATTAGTATAAATTCATTACTTTTAATGACTATGTATATACGTTAATGGAAATAATCGCTTTAGATATTTGATTTTAATGTACTCGATTATGTTTTACCAAATATAAATAATTATGTTCATATAATACAGAAATTCACAAAAATATGTTTTAATGATAATAATGTCATTCCAGTTATATATTGATTATTGTACATTTGTACTTTATTTGTAGCTAACCTTCATTATATTTTATAACCGTTATATTATTTCTACAGCTGTAATAATATTTTTAACATTTTTAGGTATAATAAGAATGTGATATTGTAACTGGAATTCGAAACGACTATTTATTTTGTATTAACAATCAATTGATAAATTAATCGTATAAAATATAATTGTTGTGAACATTTCCTTGTTAAAAAACTAAAATCGTTTAAGTCATTTTATTAATTATTTTACACGATACAAAAAAAAACAAAATTTAATCATTGTCGTTCAAAATATAAAGTAATTTATTACGAGTACAAAATTGTGTTGTTTAATAAAGGTTATTTTGAGCAAAACCTTCGATGAATGGTTGAATTTTCCAATGGACGTTATAAAAAGAAGCGCTGCCAATTCTTCATTTTTATATATTGCCGGGCTGTAATCCTTATAGCTATCTTTGTAAAAGAAAATCAAATAATCGCTTTTATCTCTTTTTCGAGCGAATTTAGCTTTGGCCGAACATCAAGAAAATAAACTCG
This sequence comes from Adelges cooleyi, assembly GCF_023614345.1. Taxonomy (NCBI): domain Eukaryota; kingdom Metazoa; phylum Arthropoda; class Insecta; order Hemiptera; family Adelgidae; genus Adelges; species Adelges cooleyi. Next base: position 6,267,981 of record NW_026095751.1, read on the forward strand.
ATCAGATATTCTACAACATTAGGCTAACCTATTCTTATATTTCTTTTAAAAAAGATAGAAAAGGAATATAATACCAATATTCACTTACTGACCGCGTGGACGATATTCGCTGTTTATTTATTATTTGTGTTTAAATAAAATCGAAAAACTTATAAAATAGTATGCGCTCAGTACTTACGTTTAAAATTTAAATCTGCGTTGATAAACACATAGTATAATGAAGTTACAAACTTAAGTAGGTTGTACTATTATATGTTAGTTGAAAACTTGCATATACTATAATCAAGCTGTAGATATAAGTAATAAATTCATTATGTTATTTTAAGTAAAATCTGTGAGTATACATAATCCTTGTAGAAGTTATAATAGGAAATACGATTTTTATGACAAATTAAAATAGTATATCATATAAGTGGCTACATAAATCGTTTCGTTTATTTTTCTCTTGTGTTTTAAATGCATGTACATCCGCACCCAACTTTATTAAACGCTGGACGGTGGACCGATTTCTTCATACTAAGCGAATGTATCGATGAGAAACTATGTTCGGTTGGTACTAAAGTAAGCCACAATCTTTTCAGTTGTTTTATCCATTAGATTATCTTAGGAAATTAAAATTATTTGTAAAAAACAATTTAAATAGTTATTCATTGTGTGTACATCAAATATAGGAAAAACCCATCTTGTGCGAGTAATTAAAAAAAAAACATTTTCATTATCTTTAATATATATTTTTTCGTAACAAAATAAACGTAGTTTAAGGTAAAAAAAATGAGAGTTAAATGCGGTCGTATACATTAAAATTTGTACAGGTTACTCTGGATTGAATGAGTGTTTAACTAACTTCCGGTTAGTTAAACAACGTTCACAATCTTTTTCTCTTAAATAGTTAAACCTTTCTAATTCAGGTCGTGTTTATTCTGGAGAGCATTTATCGCAACAAACGTAAAAAAAATAAAACGTTCAAATGCCTCTTGTTTGCCGCTGTAAGTTATATGTTTGCACAATCCGTAAGATAAATTATGCATACATTTTTTTGTCAATGTAAAAATACGGTCGCAATTTTTTTCTTTTTTTATAAAAACCAAAGTATAGATAAAAAAAATGTACTGTTTAAAATATTGTGAATGATCAATTTATTAAAACGCCCACAGCCTGTCGTTTTGTCGACGGATTTATCGGGTCACATATTAAACCAAAGAAAACTTTTTTCTCGCTGGTTTTTTTTATTTTACCTAACCCCCTGAGACTAGGTTATATCGTCGCATGCAAATTTATCCGGTAAAAATAAAAATAAAAAAAAACTTTCACGAGGACCCCGTCACGCTTGTGTCCCCATACGATAATGCCAACTCGCATGTAGTTTGTTTAAACGGTTAACAGTCGGGGATCTTGCAATTTACATTCAGCCTACCTCTGTTTGTGTTAAAATACCGTCGCTTTTTTTTTTTCATACGTCAATGATATGTGCGTGGTTTTTTTTAATTGTTTCTTCGCTAGACGGTTTCTTGGCTTAACTTAATCAAACTACCTAAACGTTAAATATATTATCCTTAAACTAGTTAAAACGAAATACATGTACGAGCAGAAATATAACGGGTTCGAGTTTTATTTTATACCATTTAAATTAGCTACAAGTTACGGTTAATATTATCATAGTTTTTATTGTTATTTTTTAATAAAAAATTACATGTACTGGTATTTTTAGACGGACAATAGAAAATAACAAAGTATTGCTATATTAAAATAATATACTTAAAAACTTATTTTATCGGATCAGCTTCGTATCTGTACAGTTTAATAGCACAATAAGTATGTATGATAATAATATAATACAATAGTACAGTGGTATATTTGCTAAAGAAGACACTCATTAGTGACATTTAAATTTGACTATTTTATTCGTTTGTGCTTAACTCTTTTTTTTTTATTCTATTAGTAAATAACGACACCTGGTACAATGATACAATGTATTTTACTAATAGGGCTGTATTGGTGATTTTGTAAACGGCTATAAAAACGTTTGTATAATTGGTATTTGTACAAATTATAGTTTCTTAGTGCAATGTTCTGGAATTAGTAATTATTGTTAATATTAGAATTTTTAGCAGTACCCGATAATTGAAGACTATACTTCCAAATGGGTTTTACGAGTGATTTATATATAACGATTTTGGTTTTCCTAAAACCAACCAAAAACTTTCCCCACTATTAATATTTGAAACACTAAAGGTATTTCTGGTCATAGACAAAAATGTTATACATCATACACACAAAAAAAAATTTAATCAGCTTGATATACACTTTTAAGATAAGAAATACAGCTATTAAAAATTGTTAGTAAATACAAAAAAAATGTAGAAATTATTTTGTTCAAAGTAGCCTTTATTCGTCAAGGATATTCCGGTAAGATGTTTCTTTCAACATTAATAAAAAAAATATATTAAATTTTGATTACTTAATAAATTAAATTCCAACTAGATGTTTTTATTGTTTTTTAATCCGCATGTTTCATTAAAAAATTATTTATACATTCAATTGACATTTTATTACATTTTTATAGGATTACATTAGGATAGTTAAACGTACCAATTGTATACGACTATTATTTTGTTTTCTTTCTCTTATTATTGTACATTTAAATTTTATCGGCGGTGAGTAGGACTTAACTTAATGTATAACGTAAACAAATTTATACTGTGCAGTTTTTATTTTTAAACCAAATAAAGAAATAGTATTACTATTATTATTGTTATTATTATTTGTTAGTCGGTTTTGCGTTGAACATTTTTGTTGTTTTTCCTCTCTGTCCAATCCTACTAAAAGTCTACCATCAGCTAACGTTGCATTGATAGGGTTTATTAATATCAAAATAAACTGGAATAACTTAATATACATTACCTAGTACAGTTAAGAAGACCGGATGTCCTACGGGTGGAGTAGTACTGATCTGGCATTCGTACACACCGGAGTCCTTTTTTTGTGGGTACTTGATTCGCAAAGACCAATTTTCTGAATGTGGTTCGTGTATGGCCTCGAACCGTTGGTCACTAGTGTAAGTGTATCTGCCTGCTGTAAGAAGATGGATATCTCGATGGCGAATCCAAGAGACCTGAAACAAGTTTGATTTATTAAAATAATATTGAGTAAAGCATTTAAAGCTATCGATAACAAGTAAACTTAATAGGCTCTGGTAATAGTGTACGTATGCAGTCAACAAGCATTTGGCTGTAAACTGACCTTTGCATTTAAATTGTTTTCTAACAATAAAGAAATCAACCGTTAACAAACATTTATTATTTGAACTTTGTTTCGCATTATTATTTATTGTCTGGAACTCTGGAAGATCCTAAATTTCTTATGAATTCTGAGTTACAAAAAAAAAAACACGGATAAGAACAATTAAAGTTGTATATTTGTTTTGTATAAATAAACAGTTTGTGAGTTTGAATTATAATTTTTCATTCAAAAAAGGCTAATAAACGATGTTTTATTATTACACAATGCCAGGTCACGCGGTGGTAAGAATACGTTTGAATACGTTAGAGAACGCCATGAAAGTGTATAAACATGTAACAATAAAAACAATCAATTGGGGGTTAAGTCTGAACTTTGTTCAGTAATGTAAATTGTCTCGTTTTGTTCCATTAACTATTCAGTGCTAAAAATTGTTATCCGAAATTACGTTATTCCGAGTGGATTGCGTAGCATAATATCTAAGTGGTTTGAAACTTAAAGCGAACAGAAATGCTGAAAGTTTTTGTTTCCAAAACAAATGCCGTAAACGATCTACGGTATTACATTCAGGGTTCTAATAATATCAAAAATTTATCAGTGTTATTTTAAAGAACACCTCGTTGGATATTCGTAATTTCTCGTTGTTTGAAAATGTAAATTTCAAATAATTATTTATAAATATTTAAAATCGTTTACAGGCCGCACTCGTATAGATTTGTATTTTCGATTGGATATGTATTATTCAAGTCGGGTTGTCGAAGGTTGTTTCATCAAGAACAAACTCGTGCAGATGATCCTTCGAGCTCGTGTATACCTAACGCGTACCTTTTTTTTTAAAAGGATAAACACTTAGACAAAATCAATTATGTAACTGAACTGAAATGAAAAATGAGCCCATTGTGACAAAATACTAGAACAACAAAACACAAAATGTTCCTATTCTATTTTAATCTAAATCACTGATAACATTTAATTCAGAAACGATTACGTTCGCTAGATTAAGTCTGTAATAGTTGATGTTAGTGCATTAAACTCATAATTAGATAACTTCAGAGTACACATACTTAAAAACAAAGTAAAAATAAAATAGTCTTTTCAACTACACTAAATTAAATTTAAATACCACTAGTGAAAGTTGTACACACCATCTAACTTTTAACTTAAGTAACACATTAAAGTATGAAAAAACTAACATTTTAGAGCAGCTAAGAAGGTCTTGAATTTGTGTAATGATAAAGCAAAACGGCACTTGAAATAAGCTAAACAAAATACATACAGACTTTGCAGTCACAGAAAATGTCTCAAAAGAAAAAAATATTTATAGGGTGTTTCGGTAAAAATGAGTAGCGAGTAAGTAGTATTTTTTTATTTAGTGGTTAACTTTCTAAAGAAAAATTAGAATATTGAAGTAATGAATAATGAAGATCAGTATAGTATTTATTAAAATTGTAAGTTACATATAATTATGAACGTTTTAGTAGTCGTACATTAAATTTGCAAAACTATAGCGCTAATATTTTTACTATCTTATCATATTTATACGTAGAAAATTAAAACTATAGCTAGATTAAAAATGTCATTTTATAGTAAATATTTAAGTTATTTTAACGAAAATTAGTTTCAAGATTTGTGGTTTATTTGAAGTGGTGTTAACGGACACCTCCACCTCTCACGCCATGTTTAGTAGTAATTATATAATTTTTACTCATCGTACTATGTTTTGCTGTAAGACAAAAAAAGATTTAGGTTTATTAACACTTGACTAGTATTCATTATTAGTAACTCATCAAACGGATTTTAATGATTTATATTAACTAAGGTTTAAACTAAGGGTATACTAAGGGATTGGTATAAAACTGAAGGCATTAAACTCGGTTGAACTATTCGGGATCGCATACTGAGTGGCCTCACCAGGGGTTTTACCCGGATACTTCATAATTTTCTATGGCCTTTGTTTTGTAATTATTATAATGAACCTTTTAACTATGTCGGTTAGAATATTAATTAAAACGTTTTATGTAGAAAAATGTGTATTAAACAAGTGTACCACTTTATAATGATAAGTAGCCAATAATTGTATTATCATTGATTTATAAATTATATTAAACTCAGTTATAATAAATACTAACAATAACACTGGAAACGGGGGCTCGTAGAGGAGTGCTGACTTGCTATCTTTGTAATTAATTATATTCGAGAATTTTATCATTTGGTAATTAAACTTTAGACATGTTCCCGGTACCCTAAAACCATACTGATTGAGGTGAACGGCGCCACTCTTAATAGTGTTAAAACGTTTTGTTAGGATTGAATGGTCACTGTAGTTTTGAGGCCTTAATAACATTCTCATGACTCATCAATATTCCAAATCCAACCATGTAATGCATCTCACAGCTTTAATTTATACTCCAACGTGATTGCTATAACATTATTGTTTTTGGATGCACTAACACACATTCAACATGTCTTATATTATCAATTACATGCGATAAGTGTTAAGTTTCCACAATATATGTCGATGTCCAACAATAAAATAATATTATATATCATGTGAAGTGGTCGTTTCATTTTAGGTAAGCAAGATGTATTATACTTCTGAACTGTCTAGCTATAACTCGTGCAGAGATAAATGTACCAATGATATTTTCTACTTAAGCTTAAATAAAATAATAAATGATTAACCGCATTCGTTCAAAGCCATTTAAAATACATTATTTTTCAACATTATTAGGTATAACTTATAATTTAGACTTGTACTATAGTAGCATGAAACGGAACAAGTACAATAAAAACAATCAAAATAATGTTACTTTTAGAAAATTATTAACTTTTATTTAGTAATTTTAAAAGATTATATTTTAACATCAAAATAATTATATGATTGTACCGTTAATTTTTTTTATGGTTAATTTATTTAAACAAATTAAAATACACATAAACATTTGTTTATTTCCAAGCTGACCTTTTAAGTTAGAATACTTAATTTTTAAATATACGAGTATTCGAAAGGCTGTAAAATGTATACCTAAAAGCTAATACACAACATTTAAAAATATATAACTTTTTAGTTTAACGTCAAAGGTAAAAATTAGGAATAAAGTAGTTTTTTAAATAAATGATTTAAACTGTTTGAATATTTCGAATACCTATTGGTGTTTGAATATTTCTCATCACTCCTTTCAAGTACTTCCCCAGAAGTACATCGCATTGAAATATTTAAGAAGATTTCTACTCATAGCGAGGGGTAAAATAATTCTTAGAATAAAAAATACTTTGTATATTTATCAATGTTAATGAGCGATTGGGTTTCCGCCTTCCGGTTTAAAAGCTTAATTAAAAAGTTCGGGATAAAATAAAAAAATCTTGAAATGCCGTAAGCGGTTAGTAAAATGTGAGCATATATACTAAAGAAACTAATGAACTAATGCGCTCAAAGAGATTTTGTCGAAGTAAACTTACGCAGGTACCTGCAAAGTATGACAAAAAAAAAACGTTTACGGTTATGCCATAAAACATAGATATATTTATATTTAATACGCTTTTGCTTTAACAATGGTTTTTATAACAAAAACAATACAATACAAATTCTTTTTTTGTTTTATCCACTCATTAAAAAATAATTAAAAAAAAAACAGTTTTGTTTTAAAAATAATTAAATTTATAACAATAGCACTACGGCTTCAGTTGTTAATTTTTGTCGTTAAACTTTAGACAAAATAGGTATTTACATCGTTAAATTCGTGTTGATAATTGGACAAAGATATTATGTTTTTCGCAGTTAACCTAGCTAAGGTAAACCAGAATTATAGCAATATAAATATTATTCAATATAAACCTACAAGTGTACAAATACATGCTGTATAAACGAATCTCGTACTCGTCCATTACGGACTAGGGATTTTTTAGATTCATGGAAAAGCAATCGGATATAATTCGCGGTTGCGTTCGCGTATAAAGTTTTCGACTTACCGGTTTGAACTTCGATTCGAGGAAATACAAATGTATACATACATATTATATATTACATCGGTACGTTGGTTCGCGGTGTCTGCGTCAACTTTGTGTTATTCGTGGCTCTTCGAAGTCGCCCCACAAAAATTCGATACTTTAAAATTTATTGTCCACGGGCTTGTGTGACGACACTATAAATTATTATGTGTGTATAAATATAGCAAACAAGCGGAGTTGGCGGCAGTTTAAGAAACTTGAGTTTGGCGTCGTCAAAACAATAGTAATTTCATCAGCAGCAGCAACTGTGCGTTTTTCGATGAACGACTACCATAGGTCTGACTTCCGTAAGTCGTTTGGCGCCCATAAATCGTTTGTATTTGTTTTTACAGCCGGCGGTACAACGCTACGCTATTAATACAGGCGCATTAAGTAGCTCATATAATCATAACGGTTTTAATTAGAGCTTTGCACACCTTTCCCGCCCCCTAACATGCCTTTAGAGAACCTCGAATGAATATTCAACGGTCGGCAACCTCCAAGTCGGCGGCCGAGAGCGTCGTTAAGCGGCGAACAACGGTTTAGCTTCCGCAAGTAGGCGTGGTCACCGTCAACAGTATAATATTATAATGTCCCTATTGTCGTTATTGGATTAATTACCTAATTAATAGGCGTATATTCGGTCATGCCCGCTTGAGTATGACCGAGACAAATACATGTGATTTTTACGAGAGCAAAATACAGAGCGAGTTTCCAATTGAAGAAAGTTTTTAAATTACTAGTTTCATTGAAAAAATAACGTATAAGCGAAGACTCGTTTTTGAAAGAAAAAAATGGTCACTTCTACCCTTTTAGTTCTAATGGCTTCAATTATTATTATTACTGTGGTGTTCACCTAGCCTTTAGTATCATAGACGCGGCCAAATTAATGTCATTGAGAATGTATAATATATATTTTGCAAACGTGACCGGGTCGTTATTGTATCGAAGCTTAACCCGTGCACGTGAGACGAATGCAGTAACTACAGATCGTAAGATTTGTCTTGGTCATAATACTTAAGTCGATGTAGGGTTTTGCAATAAACATAATATTACACAGTAGAAGTTTTCTCCACGTGTTAATCTCGAGACAATCGCTTGCACAAACTTGGCAAATAGTATTTTAAAACAATAACTGCTCATTGACACTTGCACTTTGTGTTTTAAATTTATAGTTCTGGTTATAAATTTACTTTGCTACGTTCTACATTGTTTTTTATAGACACGCGATTTTAAACAAACCTTTTATGCATTGCGTTGTGTGCATAAAACATCAGCCGTGAAATTGAAAGCCCTTAAATATTTAAAACATTATTGAATACACATTGGGCTCGAAGTGGATTTAAGACCCAAAGTACATATATATTTTTTAAAAAAACCCGTATAGATTTACACGCCCAAAATTATGTATATAGTTCATAGCTTTTTGTATCGGGATGTACCATAAAAGTCGGCCACTGGGTGGAAACGCTACGCGTTAAGTTTAGCTCTCAAAAGGGTTCTGGCCGGCTTGATAGGCTGTTTGTGAAATTTGCCTATTATCCGGATCAAAAGTAGCGGATAGAAAAATAACCAAAAAGGCTTCTCCAAAGACACTGATTTATTTTTACCTTCTCTGAGTTAAGACTTAGGAGCGAAACCTATGCTACTTCCGGAGGTACTTTTCACCAAAAAAAAAAGTTTTAACCTTATAAAAAAAAAACTACCGACCAAACAAACCAACTTCGTTTTAAGAAAATCCTCTCGATAACGTAATTCCTTAAGAGTAGAAAGGTTTATCTCGTACACTTGAACAAAACAAACTAAAAAGTATGTATGATATACAGTGTGTTTCACAATGATTCGACAGATGAAATAACTTTTGTTCTAATAAATACTTTCAATATTTTTTTTAAAATTAATTTATACTCATTTGCGCTATAAGTACCATGTTTTTTATTGCATTTAACTTATTTACTTTTTTAAATAATGTTTCTATTTTTTTCAAAAAATTTCAAGATGACTATTTTACTAAGAATAATTTGCTAAAAAATTTGACTGGTCGATAACCAGATTTGGATAATTACTTTTTAAGTTACTAAAGGTTAAAGGGTAGGATGGGAGGTGGAGTGCGGTAGAGTAAGCGCGTAGAGCTATTTTTATCTGCACACGTTACTCTACCGCACTCCACCTCCCATTCTACCCTTTTAATCCTTAGTAACTTAAATAATAATTATCAAAATATGGTTATCGATCAGTCATTGTTTTGAGCAAATTATTCTAAATAAAATGGCTAAATTGAATTAAAAAAAAAAAATGTAACAAAAAAAATAGAAACATTTTTTAAGAAAGTAAAATAGTTAAGTGTGATAAAAAGTGTGGTGCTTATAGCGCAAATAAGTATAAATTAATTTAAAACAAAAATCTTAAAAATATTCACTAGAACAAAAGTTATTTTATTTCTTTGTGGAATCTTTCTAATCTTTGTGGAACACCCTGTACTGTTGTCTTGTGTTATAAAGATTTTTGCGAAATGAACGGTAAAAAGCAATTGCTATATTTAAAAAAAATGTTTAACCAAATGATTTGTATTTGTATCTTATAAATTGCTACTTTATTTTATTGTATTCAAGTAGTAACTAAGAGCGGATAAATACTGACATTTCGTAGGAGGAGGAGCTCCTGTCGTATGATAACCGCGTATAATATTTTATTCTAATTTAATTCATTCGAATTTCTTAACCACTGTTGAACAGACGTGAATTAATTCGCAGTATTTCACTCATTAAGCGAAAGTCGGTCCTATAAAATAGTATACCAAATTGGATTATCGGGTATACAATAGTTATTAATGTATCAAGTAGTATACTAAGAGCCACAAGTATTTTATACTTGATGGTATTAGAAGAAAAAATGTTTTACTCGGAGGTCTGACATCATCTTTGAATTGGTACTATAAAATATATTAATTCCGAATTTAAAACAATACCGGAAAGTTCTTAAGCATGCCAATTACTAATTGACGGCATTCTATCACCATAAGATTTTGCTTACATTTTACCAAAAAAAATCTAGAAGCTATTATCATGATCAAAATATGTCTGGGATGTTTGTCACCTTTATAAAACGATTTAGGTTATTTAAAAAAAAAAACTTAACGTCTTATAATGATTAATCTAATTATTATATTTGAAAGGTCCAGAGGTAAAATTACTTTACAGAAATTAGTCTATATTTTTTTGTATTTTCATTTTGTAAAACTTGTTATTTACTTGTACTGTACTGAACTTGTATTGTATAAATACAATTTGTTTTAAGTTTTTGGATGAACCTTCATACATTTACATGGAAATTTTTTTTAAATTTATGTTTCAAGTTTTGCTGTAAAGTGGTTTTACCCCTGGATCCTTCAACTATATTATACCCAGCTGAATACTCAGTAATATTTATAAAAAATATGCTATTTACTATAAAGAATGCTATATTGTGCGATGTACCCAAAAAAATGCATTATCAATTAAAAAGCTTCTCACTTATAATGTGGTATTTTTTTATATATATGTATAAAATGGCGGTAGAACTAAAATTTATTATTAGGGAGGTAGTTACGTTGGACCGTATTTAAGTACAACAAAAGAAAACAAAACAGAAAATAATTTAGAGGGAAGCTAAACTATTAGTATTGTTTAAATTTTTCAAGCTTATGTTATGGTCGCTAATTATAATTTAACAAACAACAATAATATTTACGCAGTAAAAGAAAATAATTACAAAAGAAAATATAAAAAAAGTACAAGAATTATTCAAGCAACAGAACGTTTGATCGAATTTGTATTACTAAGTGGACGTTGAAATATTTACCTTTTTATGGGTAAGTTATGTACCACAAATCACAAGATTTTGGTTCATCAAACCACGATGTCCAATGCACAATGACCACAGGAATATTGGATCTCATAAACCCCTGTAACCTGCTTATGATTTCGGTGCAGCATAAGGTGTGACTATTGTACTTTTGGGACCATCTTCTTCGCGTTGATTATCAGTGACAATCTGTTGATCGTGTTTTCTTTGTGCTCTTTTTATTGCGTTGTCTCTACTGCTGATGTGCTATATTCGTTTGCGCATAGGGTTTGTTTCAGGTGTTGTTTTTCTTCTACCAGATGTCTTTCGTACCGGCTGCATAGCCAGGGTGTGCAGAATTCCAATTTGTTTGTCTTGGACAATCGTGTGATTGAAAGTTTATATGTCTATCTATAAACTGCCGTCGTATTTTCTGTTAACCAATACATCTAAAAAGGGCAACTTGCAACTGTTCTGTTTTTCTATCGTAATCACGATGTTCGGGTGGGTGCTGTTTAGAATATGTTATAAGAACCGGTTGAGTTTATTATCTTCATACTGTCATAACACAAATTTGTCATCCATATACCTCAGCCACTTCCTCGGTTTATTTTCAGATATCGCTATCGCTTCTTATTCGAACCACTAATCTTGATACACCCATAATTTATTGTTCTTATGATATTCACAAAACTGTTTGAAACATTTACGGACGATTCGGTTTTCCCGATATTACATTGTAGCTTTTTTGCTAAACATTATTCCCTGTTACAAAATGGACAGTTGATTGCACTGACTGATTGTGGATCTTCAGAACTCCGTATATTCTCGGAAAACGTGGTACATTCATTATAAGTTTTATGTGTAATTTTAGTTAGGTCAATTGAAGTTTAGCGTTGTATTATTAAAAAGCAAATCGTGTTTCAGATTATTTTTCTGTACAATAGAATGTTATCGGTCTATACACGGGCTACGACAATGTGCATGGTTAATCAATTTTAGTTCATCTACCAAACAAAACTTTTTGATATCTTTGCAAAAAGAAAGAATAGAATGCTACAAAGGAAGATATCGATGCAAACAATGAAAAACTCAAGAAGAAAGCCAAGGTGTGAACGATAGCTAAATGCAAAAACACAAGAGAATATTGAATTCAGATTTTCACAGATGATTGGAACGGTAACATTCTTGGCAAAAAAACGGTGGCAGACGGCTTGGAAATGGTCCAGGCCAGGCAAATTGAATGATGATTTTTATTTTTCATCTGAGTTTGTCTTAATATGAAACAACAATTATGCATAACATTTCAATCAAGATTGTCGTACACCACATCACTTTAAATTTTACTCACGTTAAATATGTTAATTTTTTAATGATTTCAGACTAAATAAAATAAAACCATTATTAATGATTTTATTTATGACAATATTCGTTCATTTGGATTTAAACAATCATTAAAATTTGATTTGCACGTGTAGGTATATCTAATAGTACTGCCATGTCGTGCATTTAGTGTAAATAGCAATAATTTCTGGTATGTCGGATAGACGTTTTGGAACCTTTACCACAGCTGAAATATGGCTGAACCTCGTTAATGTGATAGAACAATGCGATAAATAATCCCTCGAACTCGAATCATTGCCAAGCTTAGAGTAATTATTTATACCGTGACAGAATATTGCGAACATACAACTTTAATTAGCATTTATAGGGTGGCCTTCGTAAATAGGTGGGTGACTTTTGAATAGGGCCAATTGTATTCAACGATAGTCCGTATTAATATCTCATAGTATAATATTTTTAATATTATAAATATATTATAAATTATCACATTGTCATAATAACATTAAATTTGATTTTAACACAGTTTACGTTAGTTAATTTAAGTTTTAATTTGGAATCAACAATGTTCATTTCTCAAAATATACTTTATGCCTATAAGTATTTTTAGATCATACACTTTTTTTACCAACAACGGCAATTTTTTTTATATGTTATGTACCTCTATTATATTATTTTAATTATAATTTTTAGGAAGTATAAAATCATCTATATTTAATATATATATATATACAAGTTGTTCCGACCCGGCGTTGTCCGTGTATTAGAATATACACACAATCAGCTGATCGGATCACTGTATCCTTATGGTATGAAAAACCTTAGAGATGTATTGATAACTATTGATACTATTGATAATGACATGTTCTATCCAATCAAATTGTGAATCTAAACCTTTCTCGAATTAACTTAATCGCGCACACAAAATTTCATAAAAATCTGTCCAGCCGTTTAAAAGGAGTTTGCATACTTACACACGCACAGAAGAAAATTATATATAAAGAAGATATATATATATATATATATATATATATTCGAGTATAATATGCCTATATAATATGTACAATATTATAATGTTATACATATTATATTATATGATAAAATCTAGTTATTGATGGCAAAAGTTAAATAAGAAAAGAAGTTTGTCAAAACTATATTTGTTTGTCGAACGAACTTTTAAGTACGTTATAATAGTTTGGAATATTTGACACTAATATTTTCACATGTTATGGTTTTTTTATTTTTAAACCCCGAAAAAATGAAAGCGGTACGTGTTGTTTAAAAAACCATTATGTATTTCTTGCATCATTGCTTTTCAGATCCACTCGGTCGACAAGAAAATAATTGGAAGTATTAAAACAATAAATCATTCCGAGTTTTGTGTCGTGGGGTGGTAATCCAAGAACTTTAGCCTACCAAAAACTTCAGGAAAGTGGAGCGGAGGTCAGGAAAATTACACTTTTCCGTAGACCTTTCTTCGTCAGGTTTAGAGTGTTGATAACTAATATCAAACTTTTTCTAAAGAAACCTTTAATTTTCAATTGAGTTCTCACCTATTCTTGAGTTACTTCTTTTATTAGAAACTATATTTTTCAAAATTGACAATATAAAATAGAAACTAACAACAGTGTTTTAAAACTCTTTCCACGTTTTTCGTTTGTTCTTAAATATTATTTTTGTTACCAGACTACAATATTGTAGTATGAACTAATAATTATTTTTTGCTTATTAAAAACATTTTTCGTGTTAAAGGAGGAAAAATAGTACCATAAGTTGTTGAAAAGGCAAGTTGTTAGCCTACCCTACCGACATGAATGAGCCAAATGACTAATTAGTCATAACGTTTCCAATTAAAACAGTCTTTTCGAGTTTTTATTATTATATATAGTATATTATGTATACCTTTATTTAACATTTTTTTAAAAATTATAATGATTTTAAAAAAGATGCCTAAATAAAATATGCTTCCGTGTCAAGATCACCGCCGAATAAAAGAATGCTTTAAATATGAAACAGTACCTACACCAATATTTAGTTATAACGCACATACTATTGAAGGAAATGCTAACCAATTTTGTATAAAAAATAATTCTAAATGACCTTTTTTGTATGCAAAATAACTGTATGAACTATAAATTGCATCTATCATTGCATATATTTTACCATTGTATTTTTCTGTTTAAAATTATGTAAAACTTAAAGTTGTGTAAACATTTTCAAATAATTACTATGCTAATAACGATTAAATTAGAATTTTTGCCTATTCAATTAAATATAAGGTACAGATTGATTAGGTAACTCAAAGTGATATACTCATATCTTAAGTTATAATAATTGAACTTTTATAGATTTTTTTATAAATTATATAAATTTTTTTAATTTAACTAATAATATTATAAAATGCCCAAATATTTACATTTTTGTTATTTTATAGAACCCTATCATTTTTAAAACTTAATTGTAAGGTTTGTTATACTTAAAATTTAAAATAAATTGCTTAAATTATTGACTAGAAGCAGTATTGAATAATTACATTTAATAAATATTCATAATTTTATATTTGATTAATTACATTTAAAGTTAAACACAATTTTAAAGATTTGATAATTTTACACCAAACGTAACGATCAGCTGCGGTGCTGAAGTCTACAATTAACTAAAAAATTGAGCTTTAAATCTTTTTTTAAAATTGTTGTAACAGATTGTAACTCGAGTTTGTCAATTTAGATCCGAGAACCTTTGTAACGTAATAGATACACACTGTGTGTTCTGTTTTGTATAGGTATCGCAGTTGGACCTTAATGTCACTGGTTTGGGGGTTCAAGGGAGTCAGAAGGAATAATTATTGTGTACCACCAAAATATCATTATGCAAAAATATCAACATTAGGGCCGTTTCGGTAGACAAGCGTTAGCGGATGGAATTCTCGGTAGTCATTAGACCATGTCAGCGCAGTTGCAGTATCGATCATGGAAAACGGGAATTGTTGGTGACATGGGTGACCCAGGCTGTGTGTTCTTGGCTCAGAGCATATCATAATGTTGTTTACAATTTATTTGGTCTAGCGCGATAAATAACGAGATATTATTATTAAACGCAGAGATCCCGTAAAATGATACCAAGCGAGGTTAATGGATTATTGTTGAGATTTTTTTGCCATTACATTTTCTTAAAACATTTTTTTTTAGTCAACGAGATTTGAACGCTTACGTTAAGTTCTAAAGTATACACGTCTCGCTAGGCCACCGACCGTTTAGAAAAGTGGAGGGAAATGTTTTTTTAATTACGTGCGAATGCTGTATATCGCAATCAAATGATAATTAAAAAAACACTATACAGGCGCTGTAATTATATTTTAAATGCCGCTTTTTTTGTCGTGGCTTGAAACCCATAATTGGGTTTTGTGTTTATATTAATTGTGAATTTCTCACTAATTTTATATTATATATTTATATAACCAAGGAAACAGAACTAAAAACCATTCACCACTTAAATATGGTAGCCGTTTGAACGTTTTGAAAAAAAAAACGCACACAGCGGCTAAAGCAATATAAAAGAAAAATAATAAAGTTCATCACATGAATGGTTTTCGAATATATTTAAATCCAAGCACTACAGATTTAAAATTTTCGTTTTAAACACACAAAACCCACTACAACACAACATAATGATTTTCAGATCAATCGAATCGGTTTTGGAAATTGATTAGCAGAAAAAGTATTGATAGTTAAAAAAAATAAAAGATTTTTATTCGATGAGACATTATCTCTGTAGATTTCACTAAAAGGGAATATTTTACTAAAATAATTAATTTTTAAAATAATACAAATTTAACATTAAAATTCTCCTCGGTCCTATACAATTTCAAACAGTAGATATAATTGGTGTTGTGAATACGAGATACAACTATTTTTGTCGTATTATTACACTTAAAATGAGTACCAAGTGAGAATAATAATTGAACGAGAAGGTTTTGTAATTTAAATAGTTTTGTAAATGCACGGTTAAGTGTTAGTCATGGAATTAGGCATTCTATACGCCGATGCCTCTTAATAATAATAGTTACATTTTTAGGCCATTACAAACAAGGGCGAAACCAAGTGCGGATGGATAATAAACCGGATTAAAATGCAAATTTATCCGCCAGTATTAGAATATTATAGTTGGTAATGGTAGGAGCGAGACTGTAATTCATGCGAATTTGCTGTGTTACTGCTAGTATAATAATTTTACTCGACAAATCATAAAGCCTACGATAAGGTTTTACTGTCAGTTGAAGGATTAGGTAAGTACTTGTCTTGTTGTTCAGAGCTTAATCCCGCTGTCCAAATGGCGTAGACTTAATTTAATGTTTTCCTAATAAACTGTTTAATAACGTCGGCAGTATTCTTAATACAGAACTGCCGAACAAATTATTCAAAGCCTTCCAACAGTGTTAAGCAAATTAAATGTATAAAAAAAAAAAATATTATATAAGTATTTGAGGGTTGATGTAGTATTATTAATATGTATTATTCGTGTTAGTCATCATTAGTTTTGAGCTAGTTTTAAGTTAATAAACGATTTTTATATTTAAAGTATTCATTATTTGCAAAATGACTAAGGCAGCTAAATATAATTTGACTATTTTTTTGTTTTGTTTTAGACATTTAATATAAGCCCCTGCAACGAATGTTTTATCGTATTTAAATAAGTTGATATTTCAAATTATGTAAAACGAGTTAATGCACTATATAAGCGAGGAATTTAATATGTTATGGAAACGAAACTGCACGAGAGCAAGAAAATACCATTTATAAAGTAACACTGTAAGTTTAAACAGATGTTTCGTTCCCGAACCATAACGACATTATGCATTATTCATTCAACTGCCCAATGTATTTTCTCGTCATATCTGTATTATGTAATTTTTATTAAAAAAAAAATCTTTCTGGATGATACAGCTAAAAAACAATACCAAAAAGTAATAGAAACAATCAATAAACGAAAACAATACCTATATAATATGTTTAGAATGAAAATTCAAACATTACAATAAGCCAGTGTCAAGTTATCGCAGACCCAAATTTATTTAGCTGCAAGAATATTCTGTACATATATTATAGTCTAATCTATGTATAATATATTATATATATGTATGCGTATCAATATTAGGCAACACATGAATTTTATTTTTTAGATTTCTTTAAAATTTAAGTATACACTATTCATGCCTTTGTTAGTTTAAGCCTTTTTTTTGGATTAAAACAATTGAGTTACCTATCTATTTGTATTTAAAAAAGAGAGTACATTTCAAAACTATTTCTTTTTTTATCTAATTCTCTGTAGTCGGTAATATTATGATAGTTATCTATTGTAGGCAGTTAATAGTCGAGATACGATTAGAAAAACTTTATTAAAGTATTAATATTATTTCATGAACTAATAAAGACTGTACATTTTTAAGACTACCGAAGATACTATTATTTCGGGTAAACAATAATTGTACGCTGTGGAATTGGTTTACATAAGACAAGTAATGTATAAAGCTAGATTAAAACAATTGTGGTTAACATAAATGGGAACATAAAGATTGAAAATTAATTCTGTTCTCTGTTGTGAGACGTGCTATTCGCAGAGCCATTAAAGAGCTTCAAACCACGTATATGCCACGCCGGTTCTTTACAATAGAACGAAAGCTGTTTTAATTGAGGCACAAACACCAACATGATCTCGTTTCACATTCACAATGTACTCGTAAACTGCATACTGGATAATATAACTAAAGCTTCTGCATAAATCTTGGGTGCCTACTTTAGACAACAAAAGCACGGTGCAAAACGCGGATATTTTTTGTTCCAATTCCAAAATGTATCGATTATTAGCCATGTATATATAAATTCAATAGGTACTAACTACTACTAACAGCTGTAATCTGAAGATTTAGAAAAAAAATATCAACCGTCGCGTCGTGCTTACTGAAAGAATATTATAAGACGGCAAAACGAATACTCGCGGGTATGTCAACTTGCGCTTATTTTGCATCAGCTGAATAATAATAATAGTGTTATAATACTCTCCGTCTGTTCTTCCCCACAGGCTCGGTGTTGCTAATCCCATTAGCTCGCGTATATGCTCATCCGTCGCACAATAGAAACTGCTCAGAGTGAGGGTGTCCCGCAGGGAAGAGGAGAGGGTCTGCTTATTAAAATAAATAGTCTTAATATGTCATTTATAATACATGGGGTGTAAATTTTCGCACACCCAAGCGTCTAATCGTCTCTTTGGCGCACATAAATTACACGCATGACCAAAAAATAGCATCATTTATAATAAATAATATTAAATTCGTCAGACTGATGGTGTGCCGTACGCTTGTAGTAATTGTACGTGGTGCCGGATAAATTGTTTGTTGTGCTTTGGCCAACATTTCATGATTAGCTCAGTGGTTGAAATTTAGGACTACGAATTTATTAAACGCGCAGACGGCTAATGAATGTGAGTTTTTTTTTTAACGAACTAAAAAGAATAATTATTATTATCTGTCAAAACCACTAAAATTAAGAACGCATGCTTTAGTAAGCTGAAACGTTATTAGTATGGCGTTAGTCAGTGTAATATATTGTCGCGTATCAACTTATTTAGTAAGTTCAGTGTTTGGGTCCATAAAAAGTTAAGTAAAGTCTACCAAGATAAATAAACATGTTTAGCCGAGGGCAACGTATTGTATTGATCATCATTCGTATCAGCATAACAACATTTGTTTTGACGTGTTCCATGTGTCCAGGTAGCAAGGGAAAAAACCGAAAAAGATAAATTAAATTTCATTGAATTGAATTGCTAAAAATTAAATCTGTCGTTGGTAGAATACCATGTTGCCATACAACGAAAAATGTATAACCAATAGTATTATTGATATACATCACTATTTTCGCTCTGCTATTGTGTTTAAGCTTTTATCCCTAAACACATTTATCAAAAAAAAAAAAAAAAACGCATTCTACTGATCAAACAACCCATTTCTTCCTTTACCATAATATTGTGGTCGCTTTGATATTATATTGTAGACTAAATATAAACAAGATACAATAAACGGTTGAAAAATCGTCTTCCAGACGTAAAGTGTAAATAAATATGAAACATCAAAACTGTATTTGAGAACAAATATTTTATTCGCCTCGGCGCAAATATTATATAATATTCAATTCGACGACTTTAACAACGGTATAAGACCCACCAGAGTTAATATAATTACAGCGTAAATACTTTCTTTGTGATTTGTGAAGTGACCTTATTAATTATGATAAATAGCACATAATGTTAAAATCTTACCACCTAATCAATATTATCAAAAAATGTACATTTAAATCTCAAAATGTATTGGTTTGCTATCATTTTTAATCAATTTACACGTAGAGTATAATATCATTCAACCGTATTGTTTGATTACAAGTAGCCAACAGGTACATTTAGTGTTTTGCTTAGAATTTTATAGAGACTAAGTAAATAAAGAAAAAAATACAATAAAGAAGTAATCGGCCGACTTTTATTAGACATTTAACACGGCAGCCTATGTACCAGATGTTATAAGGTATAAAACTGCATCAAGTCCGGAAAAAAATCGGTACAGCTGTTCTATAAATGAACTTTAATACTTACCTCTATAACAATAATAATAATGGCTTCAATATAAGATGAATCGACCTAGTTAGTGTTTTTTATTACATCAATACCGAACCTTACCGATCAGTTCATCCACATATATTTAAACTCTCAATAAAATCTCGAGTCATTGCAATAATAAAGTGTATTTTCCATTATAACAAAATGTTTCTGCTAACAGACAGTTTAATAAAACAACATAACGTTGCCATATGCGATTATAATTTGTACTCAACGGGTAATATAACACCTTTAGTAATTAGAAACCCCGAAGAAATGGTTTTGTAAAAATTAAAAAATAAAGTTCTTAACGTTTGAGAAGGTAGTAAAATTCAATAATCGACAGTTAATATTACTTTTAATGGGTTTAGGCAAATAAAATAAAAAGTCGATCATTATTCGTGAGTGATTTCAGTAAATAAAAATTGAAAACAAAACTTTAATTGTTTAAATACTTAATTAGTTAATTTTAGATACTTTTTAATCAAAACTAACCTAATTAACAGCTCTCAAGTTAAAATAAAATATTTATTGACAAACAAAAATTATAATATAATATTATATCAAGATAATGTGTGTATTTTTAATTTATTAAATATTAAATATACCTATAAAAAAAGGGGTCATTTTTTTGTTATGGTACAACAGCACGTGAAACTTGAAATACTTCCCAATTTATTTAAACTGATTGAATAACAACTAAATAATCCATGGTTAGTTTTTTGATTAAATAATTTTAGTTTAATATTCATTTGATTACATTTAATTAAAACGTGATGAGTAATATTATAGTTTTAGCTAACTGATTTATCACTAAATACTAAATTGATTGAGCAATTGAAATAGCGGTTGAAACTATTTACACTTATTTAATGAATAACGCACTATACTGTTTAATCGGAACACTAGTAAGATATAATTATAATTTATAAGAAAAATGATGCTTACGGTTCTGTTGCCTAAGTTCTTCACTCTACAGTGAAGATAAGCGGTGCGGCCCACCAATCCGGTAACGTTGTTTGGTACAGCCTTGTCAAACACAGGTCCCTCGATCGGAGGCAGTATGTCTTGCAAAAACTCCTGTAAAAACTTCCTGGACGCCGTGGAATCTGCAAACAAATAGATAATAGTTTTAAAACAAGATATATTTTACGGATATTTACAATGAAAGAGACAATACAGCGTCAACAATAGTGTTCAGTTGTACATAAGTCGCTGAAACAAACGTCCATGAATTATTAATATAATGACAACCGTTCGTCGTATAAATAGCAATAGTTTGGTATATTATTAAACAAGGTGAGAAGAATACATTTTCCCAGAAAACCGTTCGCGGGTTAAAGCATATTATCAATTTATTAAGGAAATCACACATGTATTGTTCTCTCGGTGTCAACAACCGAAAACCAAGCTGCTGCTGTCGTAGCTTTGAACGGTATAACGCAATATTATGTTATAATATAATAATTATAATTATTGTTATAAGAGAAATATTATGATTTTTCCAAACGTACCAGATGCTGCCTAAGTTGGTCGCCTCGAACCTTTCGAATGTAGTCCTAATAGGTTTTAGGATGACAATAATTTTTTGTGACACTATTTTGCCGTTTTGGAATAAATGTTTTTTAAATATTATATACTTCACACAAAAATTGTACATAACCTATGTTGTCATTGGTATATCATATTTTTTACCTTATGATTGAATTTTATTGAATATAGAATAGCGTATCGTACAGAGACGCATTACTATCCATTCCAGACGACAGCGTTGGCTGTCATTGCCATATTGAACGGTTAAAAGGCACTTAACGCGACAGCGTTTTCCTCTAGATCGAATTTCAATCGACAATCAGAGTATAATATTTCGACATGGAGAGTTTTATATTTTCTAAATGTAATCTCCGACGTTTGTGCTCGGTTTCTATCAGTCTCGGCGTGTTCGTATTTAGGCGTATCACAGGCGTGTTCCTTTGCAGGTTTTAGCAACGCGGACTCGTGAAAGTTTTGTCGGAGAAAAGCTGTGCGCGACGACCGTTTAGCTGGTCGGTGTTTTTTTTTTTCTCCGTAAGGTCCCGAGGATAATTTTTAGTTGGCGACGAAAATGTAAGTTAACTTGTCAGCGAAAAGAAAGCGCGCGCGGCACCTTTACACGGCGTTTTTCCGTGTCACGAGATTTACTCGAATGGGAGGAGGAGAAGGGGCGGGGCGGGAGGGGTGGGGGGTGCGAGTAATACCTGTACGGAATTTATAATCGCCAAAGTTCGACCCGACGCGACAAACGCTCGCATAGCAAACTTGATAATTCCATTAATTCCTATCGCAGAAGTTATCTCGTTGTTGTGGCGGGCGAACTTATTTTCGCGGTTTACAGTGTACGTTGAATATTAAAAACGCCGCACATCACCGTCTGTACACGACCACCGGCCCTGCCGGCTCCGTCAGACCCGGCCAAGAAGACGGTCGGGAATCATACCCATACACAGTATCGTCGTTGGTTTAAAACGTATTGTAATTACATTATTGTGTTATTGGTATCGCGCGTAAGTGCGTACCACACGTCAGTCCCGCCCCGGAATCGGCGTTTCGACTTAAGCTCGACGCGTATTATCATTACACATTCTCGGTGCGTTACCATTAGGACATTAACATGTAAATTGCTTGGCCGATAAAACACATCTTCTATAGGCCAGACACGCGGTTACATAAGCGTAACGGCTCGCAGTTATAATTACAAAAACAGCGCCCAGCTCCGTTTTGCGGATAAAACGTCGGCATGACATTGCAGACATCAACCCCCCCCCCCCACCCCTTCGAGTCTTTGAGTGCTGCTACGAGGCCGTTAAACTATGCACGTATAATAGTAACAACACTCTACAACAACGTTTCCTAAATGTGTTTTTACCATAAACCACAATTAAACGTATAATTACTAATACCTACCGTTATTATGGAAACGTCTACGCGTAGAATTATCCGTAACGAAGACTTGCGCTTATACGGTATAATATAATTTTAAAAAAACCACAGGCTTTTAAAAAAATGCATTCGGCGAAGGATACACAATGCTTATGGTGATTTTTAAAATTAAATTATTGTTACTATAAATGTATAGTATTATGCATACTAACCCAGTTTGGTTATTATACAGATAAATGATAATAGCGCTAACGATTATGTAAATTCCTAACGTATCCTATAAGTTATGCAATTTTTGTTGACTAATCTATTGAGACATGTGAAAAAGTGACGTACGCGTGTTAAAAAGCGTTTCATTTTGATATTTTTCGATTAAAAACAAAAAAAAGATATGAGAAAATAACAAAAAAAATCAAACGAAGTGTTGCTAATGGGTGGCTTCTTAATAAAGTCCTTCATGTCTATCCTATACTCTTACCATCCAAATTTATTGTGCATCGAATAAAAAAACAAATTGGTATTTTGGAGACTTATTGTTTTCCATTAAGTCTAAACTGTTGATCGAATAACCTTCTTGATATTTCTAGAGCATAGTATTTTATGAGGGATAATACTTTGTAGATATTATGTTGGTTATAAAATACGGTTTTTTCTCTTATTACGATTTAAAAATAACTAACGCAAGAAAACATAGTGCCTAAACAAATTTAGTAAAAAGTATATTAATTAAAAAAACAGTAAATATTACAGTTGACTCGGAGAACTTTCTGTCTAGCTGTTCAGTGGTTAGGTGACACTAATAAGTAATAAATTTAAAATTTGTAACTAAAAACTTTCTTAAGCAACGGTAATTAACTTAAAACTTAGAAGTTTTTTTTTTTAGAAAATAATAAAAGTCAAATTAATAATGACACACGATTGTTAACAAAGGAAATTTCTTATAGAATTTTTTTGTATTATATTTATAACCATTAATCTAGCCTGTTCCCATTCCAGTACTTATTGTGTCGTCGATAAAAACGATACGAAAATTCTACGGGCAAAATCCGTTTTAAAATTTGAATAGTGTCGCCAGCCTTCCACCGGTATCAGTTCTTGGCAAATTCTACAAAGAGAATTTCAATAATACGCACTCCTGCAACCTTGTCGTGGAAAATAAAATTAGGATTAAGCAATACTCTCGTGTTGTTGCCTCGTCTCTGTTCTGACTCGAACCTGTCATTTCAAATCTAATGTAAAGTGCCCTGGTCTCGACCTACCTCTACACATGCACACACACAAGTCGTTCTTGCCAGACACGGTACCATACCTAATCTTATTTCACCGGATCGTTTCCCCGGGGAGCCAACCCCATTTCTTCCTATTGAATACAAACGTTTTTTTCTTCGTCCAAATCGACTATAGGTCCCGCAGGAGAGTATGATTTTTTTCTTCTTCTCTTCTGTCGTTCAACTATGAAAATCGTACCCACGGATATCCCACGGGGACAGTTTGAAGGTAAACACGATATGGTGTAATCAGCAGATATAGCATAGTATATTTGTCTTCAGGCGATATCGTCTCCACCTTCTTGGCAAACGAACGGTCGACTCTGACCCGGTGACTGATGTTTATCAAACGTCGACCTTATTAGTTTCACACCACCACCACTACGACACTGACCAGTGGTTGGTACCCGAAACTTTCCTAATGCCTATCCATTATATGTTTGCCTATTATTAATCCGAGCGCGTTGGGAATATCGTAGGGGCCGATCAGTAGTGTTTATCTGAAAGGTCACACTCAAACGTGAACAAAATAGACGACTACGATTAAATAATTATCATACCGTATTGATAGTTTCGACAGGCTCCAGACACTGATCAAATTTAACACGGGGATGATACTTATCACACAAAAACGCGGCGGCCATCTTCTTAAGGCTACACCGCCATAATGTTATATCTATACATCATTGTGGTTAGTTGTGTATAGATATAAGTCACATAATACTAAATAGGTCTTTACAAAGTGGTCGTCAACTTTTTGTTTACATTGAAAGTCACTCTTCTGAATTTTCCTATTTTGTGGTTTCGATTCAAACTCAGTGATAACTGTAGAATATTATACTGTTTTTCTTTTTACCGAAATTTGTATGCTCCGATTTCATTAAAGCTCTGTCGTTATAAAACAATTATATTAGGAAAATGAATAAGTTCATTTAAATTTCCAAGCTCTTATAAACGACATGGAAGGTTCATCCATTTTATATTGATAACATTCAAAACTATACTTTACAAAACAATAATTTCATATTCGCATCATTTCTACATTATTCTTCGTGTTCGGGTTAGGCAATTGGCATAATAATATCAAACAAAGTTTTAATATGATTATTTTAGTATAATATTGAATGTGTATTTTACTGGAACAGCTATTTATGGCGCACAGCGGCTAAGTAATAAAATTATTATTCAATCGTTCGAGGAGATGTCTTCATGTTGGCGGGAATTTAAAATGATTTTCCGTTGATGTACATTCTAGTTTGTTTAATGTTTTCCAATATACTTTATTGTCATGGACTTACAAAGTGCGCAATAAATAAAAACATAACATTCCAACAGTCGAACTGGGTTTCGTGAAATAAACGGTTCACTTGTCGAGCTTATATTATTCGCAATTAAAATAATTATTATAGTTAAATTGCTCATTCTACTTTAGCAACACTACTTGATGTGTGTACGTCAACGAGCGTGCCAGGAAGGAAAACGACAATTTCTTGAAGCTCCTAAATTATACGGTATTATTATGTTAAACGAAAAAAATTTATTTTTTTAGCCATGAACAATGTTAAAACAAAGAGTCACAGTGGTTTCTAATTTAAAAAATATGTTTATTATCATGTACTTTTTTTTTAATGTTGGTTACATCAGTCTGTGGTATACTACAACCCACAGTACAGTTACTTTGGGTAAAAAAGTATATGATGAATATTTTGAATTTGGTTTGAAATTTAATGATTTTCGTACGTGGTAGATAGACATTATATTGTACATCGCGTAGAAAGTCAAAATATTTG
The DNA here is from genome assembly GCF_023614345.1 of Adelges cooleyi. NCBI lineage: Eukaryota > Metazoa > Arthropoda > Insecta > Hemiptera > Adelgidae > Adelges > Adelges cooleyi. Next base: position 6,293,986 of record NW_026095751.1, read on the forward strand.
GCTCTCAAAAGCACTCGTGGATAATGTGATATATAATTACCCGCCAACGACGAACTTATGCGTTTTTCAGTATTCAAATTATTTTTACGGTCGATTTATTTTCTTTGAGGGTCAAAAAATAAGGACCAAAAACGTTTTTAAGCATTACTATTATCATCATCATAAAATAACGTTTAAAACGCGTATGTATTTAAAATATATTACAATGGTTTGAGTACCACGGTTCTTCTTCTTATGGTTGCTTTGACGAGATACAAATATATATATTTTTTTTTTGCTTTTTTTATAATGCGACCCTCTTGGGAAGTATTAATTTGGAAGTTTTTGCTGAATTAAATTTCACCATACAACGGACATTTTTCGATGCAGCTAATGTGGTTGTTAAAATCGTATACAACAACATTTGAGCATATTTACATGCAGCTGGCCAGTCAAAGAAATACGTTTTGGGACCTTAAACACTTGAACGACAACACAATATACCTACATGATAATAATATTATATTATTGTACAAGTTTAAACCAACATCGGTCGGAGCAAATCGCAGATTACGCACACTGCTCACACATTACACGTACCCTGAATGCATAACAAATTAACTCGATTATCGGTTCCGGTTATATATATAGCCTTTAGGTACAATAGAACTTTTCCTTAAGTCTTGAGTGATTTCCGACTGTGGTAGATACGAATTAAATTAAGTGAACGAAATTTGATAGCAAGTTTGCTTTAGGCTAATACAGCAGTACAAGCGAATTTAGTATATTGAATTTTTAAAAATTATGTAATTAACAAACGGTTAGTAGTTCTTAACGTTTAGCAAATAATAATTACAGTGTTATAACGTTTACGGTTGAAACGGGATTTTTTTATGTTACGACCTGTGATTTAATTTAATTTAATAGGTATTATAATATTATTATTTTAAACGGAAATGATGTTTTGAAAAATAATTAAATATGTGGTTGAACCATAGCGAACAATAACAAGATTACGTCAAAAAGTTTGTTAATATTATAAAATCAAGTTTCAGTAAGAAATTTAATGTTTTAAAAATATTATTTACAAAATTTTGTTTAAAGTACTATGCAAATATTTCCTATAATTATGTTGGGTTTTAAGTATTATCATAATATTTTCTACGGTTTGATAATATTTGAATAACATTTTCTAAATATTTTTGAAACATTAATACCTCTATCAAAACATGATTCGATATACTAACACATATTTTGAAATATTTATATTTGTTTTCTGTATGGGTAGTTGTTATAATTATTTGTGCTACTAAAAGAATTATATATAAATTATACCAATGAGAATTTTTCATTTCATAATATTTCTTTAAAAGGATTTACGCTGAATTCCAAATGGCATCCGGATTTGCCAACAGATATGAATCAAATTGAAATCAGAATCGTCCGGACTTAAGGAATGTATTCATTTTTCTTAAAAATTTGTTGAGCTGTAAATCCAATAATAGTCTGTTGTTAACTCTATTCAAATTATTTTTTTGTTAAATCAGCAAGTTTCCTGGAAAATCCCAGCTATCGATTTTTCTTATTTACTTTTGCTTTTATGAATTTTCTATCGTGGTCCATTAAAATCATTTTCATAGCTGTTTCGTGTTGATTGAGAGTTTATTTTTAACACAGGGTTCACACCATGTGGGGGTTTCTTTTGTCATCAGATGGACGTGTGTGATATTTTATGGGTTACATTTACTTTTTGAGTGTAAATATTTTCATTTCGGTTTCACTGAGCTTAGATATAAATTTTCGCTTGTCGAAACATGATGTCATATTTACATCTATTAATTATTGAATTCATATGACATTTGTATGTCTTATATTCTTAAGTGTATATCCTATTAATCACGGGGTTTCTTACGGGGGGGGGGGAGGCGAGTATAATATATAATTTGAGACGTATAGCTCAACTATGTAACATAATAATAGTATGGTTGTTCACTCAGTTTATTATTTTTATACGAAATTACGTCATACGATATTAACTTTTTCTAAACTTTTCATGTTTGAAGAGGTAAAAAATGATTATTTGTTTTTCAGCTATAATAATTATCAAAAACGACTTTAAAAAACGTCCAAACAGGTCTTATGTTTTTATTGTGCTCGTGACTCATTGTTAATAGAGTGTTCAATTTGAAAATAGAAATGTAATAATGCTTTTTGTCAACAAAAGAAAAAAGAAAGATGGAAGATGCAATAACAACAACAACAAAAGTTTTTTAGCCCTTTAGGAAACCTGAAATACTATTATATTTTACAACGCAGTAAACAGGTCATAGTAAACAATAAAAAATCAAAAGTGGTCGTTTATGATATAAATTGTATATTATATTATACCACCGAAAGTCCTAGTTATGACGTTTCAAACACTTTAACGATTATTTTAATTATCTTTACTTAACAGAAATACTTGATCCAAAAACACTTCAAATGGATTTTTCATGGCTATTGATCAAGCTATTATCAAATTGTCTGTAGAAGAAACCAGACTGTTTACTAAATAACTAGTTATGGCCATGCAACAATTCATTGCTATCAATAGCTCTTTACGTTTAGGTGTCTTTCTAATTTAATGAAAAGATAATTCTGTTTCTCCTTAATTTAATTAGTTTTCAATAGTACTTTAATAAACTCAGTAGAGTCTGGTTATCAAACAGATGTCAAATATACTACTTGTAGCGAAGCCTTTGACACTGTGAACCATTCCCTACTTCTTGCTAAATTACGAACCTATGCTATATACATAATACGGTAATTTGATATCCTATTTCAAGTCTTATTTGAATGACATAATATATATTAGCAAGTGAAAGAAAATGTTTTATTTATCTGATCCTTTTTATTCTCCGTCAGGTGTTTTATAAAGATAAGATGATATCTTCATAGATGAATCTCCTCTCGTTTGCCACAATAATTATGGACTTAAGTAATATTTATTTTAAGTTTTGTAATAAAAAACCATGCTAGTAGGGACAGTATCGACTGTTTATTTTGATTTTAATCATTATGTTTTCCTAAATTACTTTTTATTATTGTTTTCATTATTAATAATTTTGTTTTATTGTTCAACTAATATTATATTTACTTTTGTTAAAAACTGTAAATTTGTTAATAAAAAAACTATCTTAGCAATATAAGTGAAGTATTTAAAAAATAAAAGAATCATCGCATGTACAATTGTATTGTGGAAAACTTAGTTTTTCTTTGAAAAATAGCAAAACCCATGTTGAAATGATACAAAATTCTTGGAACTCATTTTTCATTCACGACTTTTAGCTTACACTTTAAAGTTGATGATAACACGACATGACTAATGCTGTTGTTGGTTGGTTAGTTAAACGAAAGCTTTTTTTGAGGTGGTTTCAAAATAAACCGCATTTTAAAGTACTTTTTCATTTCAATTATTAATGATTATAAACTTATTTTTTCCAGTTTTAAATATTTGACGATTACATCTTCTTTGACAAAGTTTTGTGAAATATCAGAAATAAATTATTTTGCTACAAGGAATTGGTGCTGTTTTTTTTGGGAGGTATCTAAAAGTTTTATCCTAAATGTTTTTTTTATTGATGTTTATGTTCTTAAATAATACTATTTTTATTCAGTAAATATCTAAAATTACAAAACTTTTTCGCTAATCCATTTTTTCATTCACATCACTTTTATTAAACAAAATAATATTTTGTTTAATAAAAGTGACGCCATATATTATATGGCGTCAGAACTGAAGGGATCAACATATTAATTTTGAGGGAAAAGTATTTAAAGGGTCTTCATTTGAATTATATTTCAACCAGTATTTTTTTTTTTCAATAAAACGTTATTAATTTCTTTTGCGATTACTTAGAAATAATATTTGATTAATTTAATTTCTAATTTAAATTTTAAGACATATTCCAGAGTTGAGGAACTCAAAAATGTCAATCTGAATGAATGTCAGCAACATCTTTTGTTATATTTATTAGTTTTCATACCGAGGAATTGGCATTAAAACGGAATAGGTACAGTCCTAATCCTAAACGATACATTACCATTGAATAAATAACATTTTGAATCTTTTTTTTTATAACATTCTAGAAGTCCCGTTTTCGCTCGACTCTCAGAACGTTTTTGCGACAAGTTCTATTTTATTATTATTGTAAAAATGGTTTCTGATGTAAGCTATAAATGTAAATCAGTGAACGGAAACGACCGGGCGAGTTAAAATAACCGGATAAATCACCAGCACGTACGGAGAAAGTATGAAAATAGGAAAACTTTTAACGATTATGGTTTTACCGGCACTTTTGTATTAATTCGATTTGCCGACAGTGGGTCGTATAGGCGGTGAGAAAATCGGCTATCGTGGAACACGGGCAGCTAGTGTAAAGTTTTCCCTGAGAACACAAAAACTTTTTAAATGCGGAAAACGAACGGTCATTCAGAGGACAATTGTCGTATAATTACGCGCTAGAGAAAAACCCCGACATTGCATTCCCAATTGACACTTTCCCATAAGTATTTACGCTGAATTGGACTTGGGGTGCGAGGAATCAGCCACCGTAGCTATGACGTACGGGCAAAACGGAATTATCGCGAAAAGTTATTGCATTTATAACGAGCAAGCTTGTTTGTAAGTCTTCCAATTGAATACAATTTCTCTGTATAAATATATACACATTTTATTTTTCTTCCACATCCCTTAACGTCCGTTTAACGACTGCCAAGAAGACGTTTACGATTGTCGCTCACGTATACCGTTGACAACGTGATCAAACATATTATTTATACGGTACGCATAATAATTATTATCTCAAAAACGAGCGTTGCTCTTCGGCTGCTGAAAAATAAAAAAAATTTCCTACTCACATCCAAGTCGAAAGTGTTGCAATAATAATAATTCTTTTTCCGCTTATACTGAGTTTTTATGCCTTAATGCTGTCGTTTTACCGAAACGCAAAACGATTTGCGGAACGACGCATTTAAACACATCAAATTGTTGAAAAAAAAACATCTCTAAGCGCTTCCATTACCTTGGAGAATTCAAATTTGTTCATTGCAATAAAAACATTGACAATTTGTTTTTTGATATTAATAAAAAAATCCCCGTTTTCTATAGACTAGTACGAAACCTAAAGTTATTCAAAGCACCAGACCACTGTATTGATTTTATAATAATGATAGGTATACTGATATGTTAATCCGTTATTAAAACAAAGAATAGCCGGGACAATTCATTCGAGGCAGGTCCTTGAAAGACAACTAATAATACCTTATTTATATGTTAAAACTTTGTCCGCTACTACATAGTTAAACAATAAATGGGCAATTCATTACGCGCATGACAAAATCAAAACATTTTTTTAAATTAATTTTTTTTTATTAAAATATTTTCTTTATTTACAATCTATACAAAATATGTATAATCAGCAAGTCTGATGACAAAGATATAGTGTCAATAATGTATGAATAGGAAGGCTCTCACCAGTGCCACCTGACCAGAATAAAATCAAAAGTTATAAAAAAAAAAATTAAAAATGCATTATACTTATGTAATGATAATATATTATATTTTGTTCATTGTAAAATGTTTATTTAGAACAACCTATTCTAAAATTGTAGTTTTGATATTTCAACGCAAAAATGTAATTTCCTTTTCTTATTAAATAACCGAGTAAAAAATAAGTTGTTAGTTTTTTTATTGATCAGTAAACATGAACAAAAGTTCACAAAACACCTGTTACTATTTACATTCTGGTTAATCATTAAGCGTGCAGTCTTAATCTCTCCTAATTTTTTTTAGTCTCCAATTGTGTTAAAGTACCCATTAACGACGTGGTATGCCACAATACAAGAACCCTAAACAAACCTCAGAGTGCGGGTTCCCGTATTGTATCCAAATCTAATTATATATATATATATATATACAAATTGAGAGAACTTGGAAACTCTTTCATTGTCAAATATTATACCACTATTTAGTGGAGCGAACACAAATAATACTACATGTGCACACGTACTATATACATTACATTTGGATAAAGTTATGTTTTAAAATAGCTGTCTAAAAAAACTCATATGTATTTTATTTCAGTGTAATCATGCTATTCAATGATCTGATATTTTTATAAAAAATAAAATCTCGAAATGAATCATTTTTGGATACCATAGTAGTTATGCCGAATTCGTTGTCATGATATTGTCTGGTTGAACGTGAGTTAAATTTAATATTGCAGTGGAGTTGTAAGATGAGCGGTGTTTGTGTAATTTCATCATTTATTTCACAGTTTTGTACAAATATAATATGACTTTCAAGGAAAACATTCAGCTTCAAAAATAAAAATTCTCTCTTTGACAACGAACTTTCTTTTCACTACCAATAAATGGGTATTTGGCTACTACTGTAAATACTATAAAATATGTTCTTGGTAATTTTGAGAACGATATTATTTTTCTTGATTTGATTTGAATGAACACCTCTTATAAAAACACAAAAACACAGTCCCCTAATGTGTCACCAATTAAATATTACAACCATAGCGAGTTGGATATCGATTTATTTGTTTAGTTCCACTAATTTCCGTTTAGTAACAATATAGTTTAATATGTCAATACTGTTATTATTATAATATAAATATATACATATATATTTTTTTTTTTTAAGTTTGATATTAAGACATATTGAGTACACTGCAAACACATTCGGGACGGATGTAATAACGGTTTCGAAGAGTTTGAGACAGCAGAATGTAGTGGTATAAACATATAATATAGGCGCGCTGTTACGATTAACGTAGGTTTTCTACAGCAAAACAAACAGGGTTACGTTTAAGTCTTAAGGTCTCTCGCCGTTAGTGCGTTATGTGTATAAATACAAGTGGTACGTCCGCAGGGAATACGGCCGCCGAGTGTGTGTGTGTGCGCTACAGTAAAGACTATGTACAGCTGAGATACAACATATATTAAAGTACCTAATGTGGAACACGGGCTCCGGCACAATAATATTAGCGACGGCGAAGCGCTATCTGTGTTGTTGCCATCTCGGATATAAATCCGTTTTAACAATATCATCATCAACTCGCCCGTCTTTCCGGCGTACAATGTGTGTACTCTACTGATCGTCCGCTGTTGTTTCAACGGGTTTTCTAACGCGGTAAATGCGGTCGTATGGAAATAGATGACCGGGTATTTGCGAGGGTCGCCCGATCGTAATGGCCCCGGAGCCTATCCTTCCTCCCCTACAGCTTCCCCGTTGTCCGAAAGACCGGGGGGCTACATTACACGTGGCTACTCTACTACAGACGTTGAACGGCCTGCCTGTGCCGGACTACCGGCGAGGTGTACGGTGACAAATCTGCCGGACCATTTGTCTTTAATTCAGCGGTCGCTCGGCAATGACCTCGTTCACACAAAAATAATCCATAAACAGTAAACACGTACCGTGTGCAAATAACACCCATGTACCCCTATTTTGTCTCAAGACACCGTCAAATGACCTACAATGTAGGTCCTACATAATACAACTTTTTTTTTTTTTAGTCTATTCTGTTTTACAACAATGAATATATACTTTTCAAACAAGTAAAACCATTCGCGAACCCTAGAAGCCAAAGCCCCCAAGGGAAATAGGTGAATTTTTAAAGGAAATTCAGTTAACTCAATTGTATGGTTTAGATACTCGATAATTCTCCTACACATTATATACGAATATTAGACTCGCGCAGCTTTACTGTTAGAGGACTTATAGACCTATCAAATACGTGTAATGATGTAGCGTAATACATTTTCGAATACTTTCTTGAATATTTTTAATAATGCACTTATATCTCTTGGCTTCTGAGCTCCTCAAATGTTAAAAAAAAAACCATGCGATGATTGTGTGATTATGAACCCGTAATGGCCTATTTTATGACATTGTCGTCGAGCGGAATTCTAAAATTGTATTTTATATAGATTGCTGATCGTGTTATAAGACATTCTCATAAAAACCAAAATATCCAGCATACGTTTTTCTTATTTAACTGATACCGGTTCAATGTATCGCTTAAATAGAAAATAGTAGGTAACAAACATTTACCATACATACATTATATGTTACACTTATTCTTCTGCTGAAAATATCTTTAAAGCATATTACACAATTTAAGTTTTCATAACTCATGTATTACATTAATTTTTTTGCTCGAAATGATCTTTACAACAATTGTTATCAATACAATAGGCGTACATAAATTGTGTACACGGTGCCGTTTTATTGTCATGGAGGCGGTATTCACATAAATTCCATTTAGCTTTTATTGTGATTGAAAAGAAAAAGAAAACATCACGGCTTCTCAACAATTTAATATTTTCACAAAGAATTATATTTATTATTTGCTCATTGTATTCTTGAAAACGTTTACAGAATATGAATTGTTGTGTATATTATGGCCTTGTATTGACTGGACATTATGTGTTATGTTTTAATGAACCCTAATAATATACAAACAGACAAAACATTGAAATTTACAAGTAAGTCATTCTATTGTAATAATTATTAAAATTAACAGCATATTGCATAAAATTTAATCTATTTAAAACAACGAGGTAACAGCACAAAATTATTGTACAGCGTGAACTTTAAATATTGAATATTCTCGGGGAACTTAAAACAATAAATTATTCACTATTGGAAAAGAAAATGGACAAACCAGTCACTTAAATTATTATTTAATCATATTTTATGTAAGAAATAATTATGGAATTTAGTAATAAAATATAATACAACTATTTTTACTTTATTATTATTTATTCTTATAAATGTTTATAATAATTTGCGTTTGAGAAATTACACATATTCATTATCTATTAAAGTTACACACTTTCTATAGCTTCTGCCCTTAAGTGGGAGAATTGAGAAAGGATTCGAATGTGTCCATAACAAGAAATTGCACGATATTATTTCTATTTACGACACATTTTTAACATATCAAATCAATATTCGAACAATCATTTATTATAAGTGAATAAAGTTATATTATTATGGAAAAACTTACAAAATGTATATTAGATGTAATTAGAAAAAATACTAAAACTACTTAAAATTGCAAAGGTAAGGACTTGGGGGAAAAAACTATTTAGAACCTTTACAAACTAGAACCACGAGGTGTCTGTATAGCGCCACAGTACCAACAGAATCTAAATTGGCTTTCGAAGAAACGCCTCATCAATCTAAAACCCCTCGCACGCTTATCTTCTCCTCTTTTTCTCTCCTTCTATCTCACTATTTCGTGCGTGCCGTATAAAGAACCGGACAACTTTTTTCCTAAATACAGTTTCTTTATATCTACTTCTATATTGTATGTATAGTAAATGGCTTTGATATTTTCAATCGGCTGTAGCTTTTATATACGACCTATGTACGGAGATGAAACGTTTTCACAATAAACCTTAATGCGTTAGTGTCTACAAAAACACTTTGGAATTTTATATATCCAGCGACACGGTAGTGGTGCGAAGCTAAGTAAAAAAAAAAAAAGAACCGCATAGAACCGCGTATATACATAACACGAAGCAGAGCAATTTCATATTATAAGAACCGAATTGTCACTTGAACATTTTAATTTTCAATAAGGCGTCTTAATCTGGGTGATAATTCAAATTACCCAGCATTGTTGTTTTATAATGATCAACGTTTGCCGTTAGTTGTGTGTGAACTACTTATTTTTATTAACCATTAAGGTTAGAGCACTCCTGGAACAATTTTTTGCCTTTTTTTATTCGACGTCAAGCTGAAGCCCCAGTGGTGTAATTCATATGCTCCGTTTACTCCCTCCTTTCCCTTTTTTAGAATCAACGAACCAAAAAAAAAAAGAATCAAAAATAAAAGGGTTTAACAGTGGTGCAGAAAAAAACATATATATATATTTGTTTAGTGAACCGAGGTATAAGTAAAATTTATTATACTTACTCCGACGCGGAAAAACGTTAATAAGAAAATTAATTGGACCACTCTTCGGAGTAAGTTTTCACGCTAACAAGTTCTCTATTTTTTCGCTCTACGCTCGTACTGGATCTCAACACCTTGGATATTATAATATGTAAACGGTAAGAAAAATAATCTATAGACAAATTATTATAAAATAATTATATAACAGCAAAAACCATGAAATTGGTTCTACACTTAAATTTTAAACACCTTATTGTCATGCGATTGCCAAGTCTCAAAACCAAACAAAACAATTTTTTTTAAATGCAATTTTACTAGACTCACTGTAATAAAAACTATACTCTGGAAATTCAGACTGATCTCAGGTCCAAGGCATTTGAACGATATTATCACCGGCCACCCATAAATATAATTTTATGGAGATATACAGCCGAGGTATACCTATACTATGGTAGTTATTGCCGCCCATCTTTGTACAGCCTAAACGGTCCGCTGACACCGTAGCTGTAACGAACATTCACTCTTAGGAAATAGGAAATGCGTTTGCCGGTGCTATTGGCAACGTTGAATAATTTAATATGGGCTTAGAAGTTAAGCTCCAACCTACTGGCCTTAATCGTACAAACACATACATATTATGTGAACGAAAGCGGACGATTGACAAACAGAAACTGTTTACCAAACGTTCGGGTTTATACGTTCAAAATAAATAAACAAATTAAATATTTACTCGTGTCCTTTTTGATTTCCGGGTGCAGCAAAACGAGAAACAGTACATCCCTTTACCTGATGTCGGTCAACACAAATACAAATAAAGTTACACAATATTAACTGTTTAAAGCTGTTATATTACGGCGGTTGAATAAACAAATAAATAAATATTCAAAGGTAAGTATATATATTTTGTAATGCAAGAAGCCTTCAAGATTTATACCGTTGAGTATAGTAAAATAAATAAATTTATACAATATCAGTGATATAACTGTCAGTCTATATATAAAATACAATTCTTCAAATAGTAAACTCATGGGAGATAATTGAGCAAAGTGAGAAAAATCTTTGTGTTTATATTTTAAAAAATGTCTTTTCTTACTAAATTATATCCAGTTTACTTCTTTGTAGTGTTATCCGCTTTCGGGTTGTTGACAGCAATATTTATACCTCCGACGTTTGTGTGTAGGTAAAACTTATAAACAACTTTTCATAAAATAACTTTGTCAACACGGTTTATTTATATAAAGTCTATGAAGGGTTTAGACTTGAGTCCTATAGAGAGAACAAACAGTATTTTTGCTAGCGTTTCTTTACTGCAAAATTTAAAACTTTTTTATCGAATAAACAAAAAGTCGTCTTTTCTTAAAAATTTCACTAAAAAGCATTGTGCATCATGACTAAAAGCCACAAAGTGGTAGTCTGGTTTATAATAATGAGACTAACTTTTCCGAACTTTTTTTTTCTTTAAAAATTATTATCCAATTATGTCTAAAAGCTAAAGTAAAAAAAAACTCTTTATTTATTAAAGAAACTTGTAGAGATCTATATAAAATAAACAAGATTACATTGAATGTTGCTAGTATTAATATTTTTTTGTGACAAAACTATTACAAGTATTTGTGCTTTAATCAGAAATGTTTAAACAAAATGTTTTAAACATTAAAACATTTGCTAACCCAAGTTTATAATTAAAATACTCGATAGTGAGTAAAATATCCAATTGGTTTGGAATATTTATGGTGACAAGTTGTTCCTGCCGTGCTGGTAAAGGTATGCTTTCTAGTTTGGAGGGTCTTTTGTTTTGTCGTCCAGTATGAGTCCCACGTGGCGATCAGCCTAAATATGGGCTTTTCGTTTGAAGTGGCTTTTACGAACGAGGATTGTCGTCGATGGCCGACGAGAGCCGTAATGACCACTTTATGATGTTTCCTTCCTTAGTTTAGGAATTACACACAAGTTAACAGTTCCAAAGAAACTGCGATTACTGTTTATTACCCGTGACGTATACTTTATTGTATTGAGTTTGTATTTTCAAAATCAATATAGGTCTATCTAATGGCTCGCATTAACACCACATGTCTCATAAATGTTATTTAGGTATATTGGAAAGTAACTGTCGGGATGAATTTAAAAATGGCGATTTCTAGAATTTATGAAAAGGATTCTCACAATACAAATAAAATGAACTAATGGATTTGGGGAATACTCGATGAAAATCCATATTTGCCGCCATCATCACTTATAGACAACTTACCATACCTCAGTGTCGGTACTGTGGCACCATCGTGACGTATATGCCTACCACTTACACAAACACATCAGACGGTACTGTAGCTCTCCAGTGCCGCTTAAAATCCCACATTATTTGCACCGATAGACGTTTAAGTATTTTTCTAATATGATTAGCGAGTCAGAAGTTCGAAACTACGGTTTGAAGCTTTTTATAAAACAAATAAATTTACTTGAAGTAATTATGTTCGACATACAAAACCGATATAAGATATTATTATGTTTACCATCAATTGTCATTTAACCTGTTGTCACTTTGTAGTAAACTAGTTGAATCTCGGTTGAGGAAAAATCAAAACGACAATCGTTAAACAATAACGTACCGATCTTTTCAATGTGATATTAAAAGGAAAAATAAATAAATCCTGACAAGAAAATACCAGTTGGATTTTCATTAACGGTATTAATGTATTTTATCACTTATTATTGTTTAATGATAATCATTATACGTACAATTAAGAACCAACTATTCTATTATACAAAATTATATGGACTACTTAAAACCACCAATTGATCAGTAAACTATAATTTTAGTTAAGAGCTACCATAGTAGAGCTAATATAGTGGTGTTGTTAAGTATAATATATTATTGTTGTCCAAAGTTTGTATTCAGAGAAGTCGCTGAATAATAATAAGAAATTCAAACCAATCCGCTAAATAATTATTACTATGGTGATGTCACGCTAAATAATTTTGAAATACTATCCATTATTTATAGCTGTTATACCCTATGTATATAATTATGCATAATATTACCATACAATACGGCTCGCTAATTTTCATAAGGGTGTCTATAGCATCTACGCGTTCATCCAAGATAACCCGATTATAGTTTAGCAACTATTGCAATTAATTTTTCATTCAACTAATTTGTAACCTTATCAATATAACTTAATTGACATTTTTGTCAAAATTTAATTTACTTTTAGATACTACCATCATTTATTGTGTTAAACTGAAAATGAAGACGCTTGTCGGATTCAATAAGAGTTATTAAATATAACTTATAAGTAATGTTTATTTAGTAAATACATTATGTTGAAAAAAAGCAGCCCGTGCAATTTGTTTTTAGTTCAACTTAAAGCAACTAAGTTATCAATAATATATAACTACCGAATCTTCAAATCTAGGGATCGTGGTTTAAGTTATATAATATAGTCTACTATATTATAAAATAAGTATCGCATTTTTAATTTCAAAATATAAAACAAAATTAAGTTAAATAAATAAATAATTGACGGTTAAATAAAGTCGTATTAGGTATTTATACTATTTGTGGCTAAAGGTCAAATAGTGATTACCCCAAGTTTATCACTATAAATATTTAATTCATGTGTATAGAGCGATAGAGTACATTGCTGTAAATATTATTATCGTATACGAAATTAATAATATCATGTGTATGAGAACAACCATTATCAGCGACATATCAGCGAGATAATAGTAAATTTCATCTTCCTTAAAAAACTTAGACGAAACGTGCTCAACGTATAATTTATACTAACATGCGTCGTTTGGAGTAGATCTGAATAAGAAAAGACCAATAAACGTCGGGACGTGTCTGTCTTTTATGGAATTATTTTTAAGAAAATATTTTTTACCATAGGACATAAAAAAAATGCAACGTCTAAAATATAGTTTGTTTTGCCTTGGACATTTTTAACCAAACTATATAGAATTCTCTTGAAGTTTGACGTGCCCTTTCCATAGAATTCTTCGACCTAAACATGACGCCTCGACCACAAGCAAACGAGGCTATTCGTCGAATACGCGCACAGTGGCCATTTATTATAGGACAGCGTTCAACAGATGGATTTATGTTCTCGTCAATTTGTATTTTGTTAGTATTTCGATTTTGAAATCCGCAAAAGCGTATGATTGAAAACGATGTTGTAAAGAGGAAAATGGAACGGGAATTTCGCCCGGAATAGGCCAAAACTGACAAGGATAAATCATTGTTTTTTTCCTTTTTGTATATTTTATAAATGTATAATATATATTGTAAGTTTTATCGATTTTTTGTTCTAATCAGTTACGGTTGTTACTTTCAGTCATAAACAATTAATATTATAAGTGTTATTGCATTAGGAATTATATTACTATTTATAAAGATTAAAGTGATGAGAACAAAATGTGTATTATCGTGTACACCATATATAAGTGTATTATATGGTACATTTGAATAGAATCTTTTTGAACTAGGTATATTGTTTTTTTATATTTTTTATTAATTTCAAAAAGAGATACTCAAAGAACATCCCTTTAAAAAGAAAAAAAATGTAATTTTCGCTTTGCTTTAGTGTAAACAATTTTATTAATTTGTAACAAGACAACATGAACAACCTCTATGAACATTACTTTACCTTAATTTTTATTATTATCTGATTATTCAGCATTTCAATGACTATACACTTTAGCTTGTCTGTGTTTTTTTTTTAATATGTATATCTGTATACAGTATATATTTGAAGTAATTTTTTTACTATGTGTAGGCGTTGGTTTATGTCAACAAAATAATCTGCATCAGACGGATGACGACTTCAAAAAGATAATAACGATAATGCTTACAATAAAGATAGAAAAAGAAGAACGATTTTTGCGTTGTAACGTGCCTGCTTGGCTAGTTGGCTAGGCTAGGCCGAAACGACAGTCGATAGGGTTAAATTAGTGGACCCGAAGACGGGACGGATGGCTAGGCCGTATCTACACTTAAATATCCCTAAAGTCTCCTTTGTATATTTGCTATATCGCCTGAGGAGCTTAACAGGCGATCGTACCTCTAAATAACTTAACTCTCAAGTGTGCAACGAAACGAAAACAGGTTTATTAAATAAGTAAAGCTATGTACATATATATTACACCTCTACCTGGATCCTAAAGCGTTCTCTGTAGTTAGTCCAGGTAATGGCGGAGTTGAACGGACACACGAGTACGGGTAAAGTTAAAAGAAATATAAAATAGTAATGTAACGTGAAATAATAATGATAGGCTTTAGAATAATTAGGTCGCGGTCCGAAGATGGTAGTATGTCAACTAACTGGGCATCGGTGCCCCTGGCATTGTCCCGTGTGTCTGTTGTCTCCCCTACCTATAATGGCTTACATGCTAATCGGGGTAAACTGCTAATAATGCATATTTGGAGGCGAGTGGTAACGGGCGGCTAAATGTGACCGTTACAGCGTTGTTCTGAGATTTAGTTGTATTTTATGTTATTTTACATAGTGGAATGCTGCGTAACATTTGTCTACGTACAAAAATTGTGTACACAATGATATGACAGCAATTCGTATAACAATCTGACGAGTAAACTATAGTTATACTATATTACAAGAACAGTTTCAATCTTAATCAATTACAATATCAAATAAAAAAACATCGTCGGGTTTAAAGGAAAAAATCTGCATTTCACAAGAAATATTTAACTAGAAAATAACACTGAGATAACGGTTTTAATCAGTTGTATTTTTTGCGAACGCGGTAACTAAGAAATATTTTCAAAGTCAATTGCATTTTTATCAAGAATAATATCTTAAGCTAAACTTTTTTCATTTTTTTTTTTAATAAACAAAAATGATTGCCACGTATAGTATAAGAAAATGCTGTTTTCCCCTTTATTAATTTAATATTTTCTCGCAACATGTTTTAAGGGATTATAGTCCAAAAAGCGATTTGAGCCGTAAGGCTTTGTATACATTAGTGTATGCGATTTTTATAATGGGTGATTTATAATAAATGGCAACTAAGGTTTAATCTCTATAGTATGGCATTTTATGCGATAAACGATGTTTGTAGTAGTAACTTATTATTATAATAAATCTATGGTTAACAACAACAAAATAATAAGACTTTAATTATTTTCGATGCTTCTCGAATGAGACTCAATATCAATAGCTAACTATTATTTTTACAAACTAAGTAACTCATGGACGTTCGATAAAAAGGTACTAAGTGGACTTTGTGAAATGTCATATTATATTTCACCTTCAAATCTTTAGTCCGTATAGTATAATATACTAATGTGTTGTAATTATTATTGAATTAATCTAGTTTAGAATAAATAAGAACATTTTGATTTTGTGCTAAATATGTATCATATTTTTAATTTAATAAACCTAACAACTTTAACTAAATATCAAATTATTTAAAAACAGATCTTGCAGATATTTTATGAATATCTTCAACCTTTAACATATACCATTATCATTTACTATTAATTGAATATTAATCATTTTGTGTGACAAATATTTAATATTGTACTTATGCCATGTTTAAAATTTGCAATAACAAACCTACGAAATAATAATAAAATTTGATTTCAATACCATTTGAAATTGAGTGTCTATAAGTAGCTATAGTTACGGATTTAATATTAGTTGTGACAATAGCATTGTGGTATAGTTTGGTATCGTATGACTTGAACTATATAATATTTTCATAATATATTAAAAACATAAATATTACACACAAATGGTGTTTTACGCCAGTTTCTGTAGTGATGTATAACACAGGATTATCCAGCGTATCCAGAGTAACACAGATTCTGTGGAATCGCCTGTGATTAATTGACCCAAACACTGCAGTCGAACACTACATAACTTTATTAATTGCGCACGTCGGATAAGAAGGCAAGCCAAAAACCATTTACTTAAACTCGGAAAACCAGTTAACATTTATCACGGAATCCATTTACTAATTTATAAAGCCTAAGTCAAAAAAAAAAAACACATCATTGTAAAACTAATATACATATATTTACAAGCTAACCCGACCCGGCGTTGCCCGTGTATTAGAATAGACACATAATCAGCTGATCGGATCACTGTAACCCTGTAGTATTAAAAATTAAAAACATGTTCTATGGGATAAAATGGTGAATCTAAACCTCTCTCGAATCAACTTAATCGCGCACACAAAATTTCATAAACATCTGTCCAGCCGTTTAGGAGGAGTTTGCATACTTACACACGGACAGAAGAAATTTATATAAAGAATATATATATATTAGTTTGAATTGTATAAATCATACTCGTTTTACATTAAAGTAATAAATATTATGCTATTTTGTACGACATGTTGTTTTTTTATACATGTTTGTACAAGAAACTAGATTTATATAACTTTGTATAAATCGCCTAATAGAAAGCGGCTTTTTAACACATAAGTGCTTGTTCGACTCTAAGGTCCACTATTTAGTAATCATATGTTTACTTAGAAGACCTTGAGAGCACTGAGAGCATACAACATTTGTGAAGGAATTATTAACGTCTGACGTGGTGTGGATTTCAAACAATTATTATCGCTGATCGGTCATTATGTAAAAAGTATACCTGCAATAATAATAATAATAAATAAAATTGTTTTAGTTACTCATTATCCTATTGGTAATTTAAAACCTAAAACTAACACAATGATTAATATTACTTACTTCTTCTTCTTCTCTACTAAAGTCCTTGCCTTGTCGTTGGCTTCATTACTTATAATATATTATTTTGATATGAGAAAAAAACCAATGGATGTTTAATATACCAGTATTTTATAATTCGATTACATTGAATGTCAAACTTTTTTTGCTGTGATAATATAGGCACGTTTTAAAACGTTTTAGAAATAGACGTTCTATCAATTTGTCTTAAACGACATTCGGAAATACACTCAGCTCTCGATGCCATTTAACAGACGATCAACGACTTCATTGTAAAATACACTATGCTTTTTGCATTCCAATCAAATGAATTGTGTTAAATCTACTGACTGCGATACCGTAGAACTCCACAAAGAACTTCAATAAACCGTTACGTTTATTCTGAAAAGACTAGACTGTATGTAAGTCAGAGTTTCCTCTTACAGAAAAACGATTATGTATATATCCGTAGAAAATCAAATCAAATAGCACAGGAAAATAGATTACTAGAAACGAATGCTGGTTGATCCTCGAGAGAACAGAAAGTTTTTCCACTAACTTGTTTAACGCTACTGGGATTCGTTTTGACCAAAGTTTTTCAAACAAAAATACTCATTTCAACTGAGCTAAAGAAATTCGGTATCAATATATATTTTTTTATTGTGTGTTTTTAACAATATATTTACTTTATTTTTACAATATTTCAGAACACATCAACATTTATTATCTAGGCACAATTGATTTAACTACGGGTTAGGCATTAAGGTAACATAAAACTATTTTTAACATACAACTATAATAATAACTATTACAAAATTTATTAGAATTTACATTAACTCAAAATGTGTAGACTATGAATGGATAAAGTACATTATATTATTTACCACATATAAATTAAAATACATAGTACTTTCTATGTAAGTTGACAAACCAAAAAATAGAGAAATTTTATTCCAATAGATGGCGGTGCGTGCGCAAATATCACAGATGATAGCTGATCAGCTGTCAAATTGTTCATATGTCAGCTGATTAACTGTCAGCTGTGTTGTTTCCCTAAAAACGATTTGGTTATTGAGTGTGACATCCAGCGTTACGTTTCGGACAAATGTTTAGAATGACCCCCAGCGATAAAATACATGTATGTCAAAAGAAAAAAATCACATTTGTGTCGTGGTAAATTTTTCTATGTGTGAATCAACCGACAACAGGTATCCAAAATAAATTATCTTTATATTATCGATTACGACGGCAACATATTATTATACACAGACAATTAACTTTTGGATCATAATTTTATTTTATTAAAAACTATTTGTACAATTTGAATACAATAAATAATTAATAAAAAAACAGCTGAGAGAAAATGTTTTTTTATTAGTAAGTAAAAGTAATTAAATTTTACGAAATCACAATATTTTACAATTACAATATTAGCGAACGAATAATAATTTTAATTAATTAATTTGATATGACTGCTTGAAAATTAAATTATAATTTTTATTGACAACCTCTTTACAACTTGAAACAAGCTGAAATGACTTTAATTAAAAAGTTAATAACAACTTAAAGCGATTAAGTGCTGAAACAGCAGACAACGTTTTGCTAGAGTAAGACATTCTGCACAAAAATCTTATTAAATGATCATGATAAATAATATTGGCAATTCTAAGCACCAACACGACTGGAGATGACCCTTGTGATTATTCGTAGGTCAAATGTTATGTTTATCATAATACAAACTCAAAATTATGCAAACCGAGTTGGCTTTATTAACTAATTTAAATTAACTGTGTAACTTTTTTAAAGTTTTACAAAGCAGAATAGCTGAAGTGTATTTTGTATGAAAAAAAAATTTAATAATTTATATGCAAAACAAAATGATACTTTTAGGTGACTTTTTTTCATCGGAATACATTGAGTGTTATAAAACAAAATTTGCTTATGAAAAAACATATTTCTTAAATATTTAAAGCAGTTGTAAAATAAAATAAACCTTATTAAACTTCCAAATTAGATACTAACATAGTTTATTAAGACCATAAAGAAATATTTGAATTTTGTGTTCCAAAACAAATACCTATTTTGTACAACTTTCCTAAATATTTCAAAAGACGTTTTTCTGTTTGTGCGCTTATAACTTGGAAACTATCGATCTGATTTATCTGCTGGTTTTTTAGTTCATAAACATGTTCTCTGACCAGGATGTAATATATATTTTATAGGCAGAAGAGGCCATACATAGTATTGAAAGGCGGAGGGAGGAGATGTCTTGGGGTTGGAGAGGGAAATCGACAATCCATAAATAACTGATAAGGGATTTACAATTATTATTATTATTCAACACCGATGTGTCGCGTATTTATTAACCAGAGCGACGCTACAGGTACACGAGTAGCTAGTAGTAATTACTAAAGTTGTGCAATATATTTTCATAATAACAATATAAAGTAGTTCTCAAGATTCGTGTAGACAAATATTTCAGTTTCAGTAAATTAATTGTAAGTGTACTAATAGGTACGTTTATTTGTGAGTTTACATTAAACGTAGTGCTACATAGTGATGTATATATTTTATTAGTGTTTGAACGATTGTCGTATACTTGTATTTGCACAACAGGGTTAACTATTTACTTTCTACTGACAAAGTGAAAACTTGTGTTTTCTTTTCTCCGGATAAAGTTATTATTCTATTCGAGTACGATGCCTTGTTATTATTGGGCCTTTGTTATCCCATTCGATTATTATGTCCAAAGACTAATTAAACCGTATTAGTTCACGTTATTGTAGCGTTATTTATTGTCTTTTGTTTGACGAACAAATGTGCTTGTTTTGTTCCGGGTACTTAATCTCGATGTTTAATGAAACTTTTTTTTTTTAATTTGCTTTTATACTCGATCGGCATAATTATCTAGAGAGTTGTTGTTGTGTTTTATATTCGAATCCCGCTCGAAGGGCATATAATATATTTTGCTATGGCATTATACCGTAGTAGAGAAGTGGAAATCATGACGGCAGCGTTGGGCCTTCGAGGCTTGTTAAGCTACTCGATGATGACGATTATATATATATAAGTGTGTGTGTGTATGTTGTAATACAATGCTATGTCAAACAGACGTGTCAGAAACCTTCAGTGACATTCTTGGTGACACCGAAACGCTATTAGATAATAATATTATATATTATGCGCCGTGCACGTGCGTGAGATGGTTTTTGGCGTTGTCTTGCCCAAATATCATAACCGAACACATTCTCTCATGATCGTTCCGGGCAAAGGAGCGAGTTTTAAAGAATCCCGGTCACTTCCAACCGCGACACGTACCGTTTACCAGGTTAGGTGTTATTAAACGACCGGGCCGCTGATCGGACGCCCCTAAAGGTATATTGCAACCGTTTGCGCCCACTGTGGCGGCATAATAGTATACCGAATTCCTAACTGTTCTGGCGCATTATTTCCAAACCAACCATATTGTCGTTATTATCATTATCATTATTATTATTACTATTGTCACCGGAGAGGGGTCTGGTCACATTCCTCGGCGAACAGCGGCAAGCACGCGCAGGTGGGTCGGTGTCCGTGTAAAAATTGCTGTCGGCATGAGATACCGCCGTCGATAAGTTTTTTCGTTCTTTCGACCGGGAATTCCGAAGCGACTGCGTTATGGATGTGGTGACGTCTAATGAAACCGAAAATTATTATTAATGTTCGGATCATAATTGAAATTCAGCAAATACGTCTGCCGGAAAGCGAAATCGCTCGAGTTATAATGAACGCGACCGTTTTGCCGGCGTTCGGTCCTTCCTTTTCCTTCGGCGCCACCCATCGGCCAATATCTTCCTTTATCTCTCTCTCTCTCTCTCTCTCTGTAATAAATTTATATAATAATATAGCAATAATAAAAAGGTATTATTTTTACCGCGTAGCCCGTTTTATTTCCAGCGGCACCACATCCCGCCGCTAAAATCCGCCCCACGACCACGGTCGTATAATAATACACTACCGAGGCCTACCTAAGTGACAGATTGATGTATGCGGCATCGTACAAGTTTCTGACGGCACCTATACTTCTTCGTCTCATATATGTGAACTCCACGTCGAAACGCCCGGGTTCGTGTACGATTTTGACGTACAATCTTTTTTACCCGCCGTCTTACATAAATAATTACCATGTATTATAGACAATGTCCGGTAAAAGCAGATCCTTTTACCCCGCTAATAACAATAATGATTTACTCCACCGTGACTAGTAAAAAATGTTTAGTTATTAATTTAATGCTGTGCTCGTACTAATCGAAAGTGAAAAGTATAACACACGGGTGTCAGCATAGCTCGACAAATATTTATTTTTTGCTTTTAAAAATAATTATAACTATAATAGTTTTATACATATAATATAATATACTCCGACCCTGGGCATTACTTTAGAATTCATTTTTTTTTTTAAATGTTTTAGCAATAAATTCAAGTCAAAAAGAGGAATTGAAAATGGAAAAATTAAATTAAAAACAATCTGTTGATACTAAACAGTAAACACCAACAATTAAAATTTGATAGTCTTTACATTAAGTTAAGTGCACTACATTTTTTACTACTAATTATTAAAACGACCGTCAAAACACTCAGTTTTTTTACAAGATTGCAACTGTTCAGCTATATTTTATGAAAATTGTGAAAATATACAATTTATTTCGCCCAATTACTTCCGCCATTAGTTTCATCGGCTATATATTTAGTGGAGATTTCTGACATGATTAATATAAACTATAACGTTTCAAAACACGACAGTTTTAAGTTTTACCTTAAAAGTTCGCAACCGTGTACGTAAGACGTGACATATTCCCGTTTAACTCTAGAAGATTTACATTTATAACTAAAACATCATAACTTTTAAGCTACCAAAATTACTTAAGCTCAGAGGATACAGGTTAAACGAGCAAATCGCCGAAATAAACATCAATGAACATTGAATTGTTCTGATTGTATATTATGATAAATTACTTTTAAATGTTTTTTTTTTTAATTTTTCTATTCACTAACATTAAATAATAATATATTTAATGATACGTTTGTATAAAAGTGATCAATTTTTTATTTGTTTAAAAATGCCTAAAATGTGTTTTACAAATGCTTTATTTTACCAGATTTGTTATTTCCCAACAAGCTTTTTCTATGCAAAACCCTACACTACAAACATCACACTTTTTATACTCAAATTGTATTATACTGTATTATATATACCAGTTTTATTGTTTTGATAGTTCGGTGTTTGTTCGCTAGTGGTATTAAGTAAAAAACATCGGTGCGATGAATAAAATGTATAAAAGCCACGTTTTAAGACCGCCGCTTTTTATGGCATTTTATTTTATGTACATTTATTTTGTGTACAGACGATGAGCCGTCTCTGAGGGAAAATTTAAAAGGAAACTTATAGTTTTCACACCCATTTTATGACTTTAAGATTAACTGAGTAACCAATTAAAATTCTGCGTTCATCAGTTTGTTAGTGTAAAAGTATTCCTTCCACAGCAGAACGCTATTATAATTTATCTCTGAGAATAACAACAAACGCCGTATTTTTCAAACTGTATTTAACTTAACTATAATAGGATTTTTGTTATTCTTCACTAGATACATAACATTAGCGTTAGCTTTTATGTTGAATTATATATTTCTTCATTATTATAGACGACAACTTTACATCCCTTAAACATGATAGATACGATCACACCGCGAGTACATGTGATGAGTATTAATACCGTATCAGTTTACTAGTATACCGTACCTTATTGCGTTTTAATTTGTTGTTTTAATCAAACTAAACAATGAACGTGTGAAAATATAATGAAGTTGTCTGAACAATTATAATGTAATATTTATAACTCTTATTAGGTATCATTGATTATTTGAAAACAACACAACATAATATTTTATGAACTTTGTGAAGTCTCAATTCCAATTCCAGAAAACACGTTTAAAGGAAGTGACTTGATTTCTTGTTAAATTGTTTTGACGATCACACGAAAACGATACAAAAACAATACATTTAATTGGTTCAAAAGGAGACGTCATTAACAGGAAACAGAACTAAAAATAAATTTATTTTAAATACACTTCCATGGTTTGTCGAATCGACAGGGTCCTGGAAAGCAAATAAATCAATTGATTTGAAATTTAATAAAATAATTAATTAAAAATGATTTTTACTGTAGTTTTTTTCTTCCGTCCAAATAAGTAAAAGATGTTATTATTTTATAATCTTCCAATCATAAAAATGATAATCGTTTTTCTCTTATTTATTTATAGAATCAGTCAAAATAAATAAATTATATATCATCTAAAATTGTTTTTAATAGAATATAGTTATTGAATATACTATTTAGAGTATATATTATACTAAAATCTTAATGATGTAATGTTATAAGTTAATTTATCTACAGTCTATGGTAAGAAAACTTACCAGCTCCAAATAACAGACTGATTTTCAGTATGTTTCTGATTTCTGGTCATGAATTATTTTGATTGTTATTCGAAATTATAAAAGGAGTCGAATTAAAAAAATGTGTAAGATAGAATAGTTGAAAGTAGTGAGTATTAAGAGACGGCGTAGTCAGTAGGCAATTTAGGTGATGGCGTGTAGTAATGGCTTAACGTTTTTCGTTCGTTTTAATACTATAATAAAATTATGTTTGTGTTAATCTACTTTGATAAAACATCATGTAAAATAATTAACACTTTGCATAAGTAATTTAAATTTGTATTCTTGGTTATTGGTTGAAACATTTAAGGCCCCTGGATGCCGACCATTTTTAAGGAGTTTCGTATAGGCAATATTTAAGAAAAAAGTGGTTTTAATACATTTCGACCATGCCAATTAATTAACCGGTTAATTTTTAAAAGCATCATGGTATTATTTTTAATTTAAATCATTTTGTCTATGAGTAAAAGCCATTTTAGTTAATATAATAATACATTTTTTGTCAATCGCACAGGCTGAACCAGTGATCCGATAAGTAATCTGAAAACCGATTTGAATTTGTCATGAAGTTTACTTGAGATCGGTCAGCGTACTTTTTTGATATTTTATTCCTACTACGCATAAAACACGTTTGAAAATTTTATAAAATTTCAAAATTCAAATTCAAATTTGGAAAGGGTTAAAATTAAAAATTGAAAAAAACGCTCTGACCGATCTCAAGTAAACTTCATAAAAAATGCATATCTGTTTTTAGATTGCTAATCGGATCACTGGTTAGACCTGTGCGATGGACAAAAAAAGATGCGTTTTGGCTGAAAAAAACGGTCGGTATCCAGGGGCCTTAAGAACTGTATAGTTAATTTTATTTTTAAATAAATCCCTTAGAATTAAGTTGTTGAAATAATTATATTTACAGTTATTATCAATTAGGTAAATACTATTCAGTGAATAGATAAAAGATTAGTCCACAGCACAAAACAATTTTTTTGCACTCCAATCAAAGCTAAAACGGTTAGGTGATAAGTTTGGTTCATTTTTGCAGAATTATGATTTACTGAGACATCCTACATGACATTTTAAAAGTACATATTTCCTAAATAATTTGTTTGCGGTTTAGCTGAATATATTATTGTAAGCATAAAGTATTTTTTGTTATGGGTTTCAGAGTAGTTACATATATACTCAACCAAAAATCAAAATCTATTCAATAAAAGTCGCGCTATACTTTATGAAATTCTTAGTAGAAAAAATAAATTGTGTTTGTTACGATAAAAGCGTTTATACAAAATGTAAAACCTAGATAAAAAATGCAAGTTAAAAATATTAATTTGATACAATATATTTTCATAAGCAAAATATTTTTAATATTAATAAAAGCAGATTTTTTTTTTATGTTATATAATTTAAAAATTGTTGTATTTTGTATTATTGTGAACTCTTCACCACAAGCTATACGCTTATAGGAGGGTTGCAAATATTACAAATTCTTACTTTCAACTGAAACATTTTTATTTTATTTTGTTTATTTTGTTTACTGTAAATCATGTTTCTATGTACAACGTGGAATTATTTGCAAATAAATATATATATATTATATTATTACAGATGAATTACTTCTGTGGGTTTTCGTTCAGTGTAGTTGTTAAATTTGTAATATTCGGGAATTATTTTTATGTTATTATTGATACACTTTGTATTAACTATCCCGGCGATATCAAAACGATACACATTATTGGCATCTGTTTGGCATTATTTACCGTTTGGGGCTTTCGGTTTTGTATTTTTCACCTTTGCACCTTGTTTATGTCCGACAATACGGTCCGTATTTCTTTTAGGAGTGAGTAAGGTGGTTTTCACTTTGGAGTGGCGTCGCGTTCGTATCGACTGTCGGGGAAACCCAATCGCTTGTATATTATATATTGTATGCATTACACGGTCACCGAAAGGGTCGAAACCGATATGGGGAACGGCGCGAGGAATTCCGAATAGGTCTCGCCGCTGTCGGTCAGTGTGCTTCGGGCATCCCGTATCGTTTTACTCGCGGGCTTTTCCGGGCTAATATTATACAACGATAAGACAGGCGGAATTCCCGTATTGTATGACCGCATCCGGGGTCGGTCTCGCGAGAGCAGAGTGATATTAATAAGACTGCTGGGCACTGGTTCCATCTATCGGAGAGCTGTATGTTATTATCGTCGTTTCGACAACAATATTCGGCGGCAGTTTCCGCACTTACAGCCCTTAGGGGCACGGCGAAGTGCAGCACTCCGGCGGCATACGAGCCGGGAGAACACAAAATCCCGGTACAAGATAAACACAGTAAACGGCGCGGGGCCGACCGTTTAACAATGGCCAACAATGGACTTGCCGCCATCCAACACGCTCGGCAAGATGTTATTTTCTCGGCCGTATTATCTTAAAAGCTTTTATGTTGTATTCTCCTCGGCACACACTCATGCTCACATCACACACACACACACTTAGCAAACTCCGTCATCTCGTGCCCAGCCGTCGCGCAACAACTACCACGGACCGTCGTGTTGTCGGTAGCCATTATCGTTACCACTACCACGTTATTTATTTATTTTTTTTTTTGGTTAAGTGTACCAGACTCTTTGGATGCCGATAACGACGTCGCCGGCAAAAGACAATATAACGGAGAGACGGATCGCCGTGGCGGTTCGAGAAACGGCTTGCTCTTATTAGACCACCTGGCGCAACGGCTACACGATGTGGACTAAGTGGCACGCCAAGTATTGCACGAGTGAAACTGGGGCTACACTAAGAGAGAGACCGCACTGCTCATAATCTTGTTTAAAGGGCCCAATTAATTTTTCATTAAGGACAATAGTAAGACAATAATGTAATGTTCAGTCGTTCAGCGTAAAAGAAACTATGCTCAGCAGATAAAAAAATACTGTAAATGATTAGGTCTCTTTTAAAATAGCTTTTATCTAGGCGCATAGTCGACAACAAAGCTTGTTGTACAAAATGAGATTTATAATAAAGCCGTACAACATGTTTATGTTGCAAGAATATTGCAAAAAATATAAAGCAAAATGTAATGCTTTAAAATGTTATTTACAAAATATTAATTGAAAACGATTTAAATATTAGAAATATTTCCCATTCTTTATAAATAACACTTTTTAAATTTTACATTTCGGCCCAAAACGTGATTAATATATTATATTTAGACACTTAACCGAAAACATATTTGACTATGTTTTGAAAATATTTAAATTGTTTGCTCTATAGGATAATAAATAGCATTAAAACGTTTCAAAACTGATTAATTTTAATAATTTATCGATTCAAGTATTCAAACGAATAGAGACTTAATTAAATGTTGAATTTACATATGTATATTCACATAGTTAGATTTCTGGGAAGGAATGCAATAATACCAGGAAGTCCAAATTAAAAATCGGTTAATAGAGTGTAATTCGATTGTGACGAATCATTGTTTATAATATTCTTGGAAAACGATGCTGATGTTTTTCCAATTGCATTATTATTAAACATACACGAGAGTTTTATATTACTAACACCATTATAATAAGTTTTAAAATAATCATTCCTGCAGCCAATAATTGTTTCAAAGTTCAAATTTGCATATACAGTACGGAGAAATATGTTTACCCGTATGAAAAGTTTTAATTAAAAAAAACATACGAGCTAATACCATTATGTAAATTAACTTTTCAAATTAAATTATTTAAAATATAATCATTATTATAAAGAAGAAGAGTATTTGGTACCAAAAAAAAGAATAATAATTAACCCCTTACAGATAATGTATACAAAATGAATGCTTACTCAAAATATGGTAATCAATGCAATTCATAAATTTCGGTTTGAATTTTAATCATATCTTGGAGACACATTCAAGTGGATGGTCGAATAACCATTAATAAATTTACATAGACTATATAATTTTTATATATTTTTTAAGCTATAATAATACTATCTAAATAGAATAGTTGTATGATATATTAGAGGACCCGCAAGTGGCTAAGGGACCATAATCTTGCTGTTTCTAATCTCGAACAATTTATGGTTGATCGTTTGTCTATGATAATTTTTTTTCCATTGCCAACCATAAATCCAAAATATACGTCAGATACGGTTAATTCATTCACTTGCAGTGACATGAAAATGTAATTAGGCCAAAGTATGATTTTGCCCGCTTTTTTGGTTTCTTCTTAAAAAAAACCGTTTGATTACAAATGTTTGAGAAAATTTTCTTTGACATAAGCTCCTTTAGATCTACTTCCGATCTTATTTTCAGACCTTGAATCCGAAAAGTACAATAAAATAAGTGAAATAAAGAAAAAGTTTTGAACCCTTCTAGAGGAAAGGGTTTGTGGTATATGTTAGCTACGCACCAAAGCTAATATTTGGTACTAAAACTTAGCTTATCATATTATAAATAACTATAAAGTTAAATCTCTTTAATAACAAAGTTATTTATTAATCGAATGAACATTATTTTAAAGATAAATTATTTTTAGTAACATTTTTTATTGCACTGTAAATTAAAATTTATCCATCGTTTTTAACATGTGAATTACAATATAATTCTGGATCAATTACCTAGTTATATTAAATCATAGTAGTAAATCATTAGTATCATTAAATTAATAAAAGTTTAATTTTGTATGCACATCGTGTATTTCTAATTGTCTGTATAATTGAAACGAAATTGGTATTGAACATGTTATTAGTAGAATGCAACTAATTGTTTTTTTTTTTTCAATTCGTTAATACAATTCGCTATTTACGTTAAAATAAATTACAACCGATAAATTAAAAGGTCGGAGGTAGAAACAAAAAAAAAAATAAGCTGTGCAAACTGCGACTTCCAGTTCTTTCTAATTAGCCGTTGGATATAATTAAATATTTTAAATCCAGAACTTGTCAGTCAATGGTACTGCCTTTATTTTTGCCTCTTGCAAGATGGTTAACAGCTGCATTATCGTTTATATCTGATATACGCTGCTATGTATCATTTGGTTGCATTACAAATTCCCTATGATATAACATAGAAATTTAAAGATATTTAATACTACGAAAATATTTTAATGTAGTTAGTTTAGTTTTAAAATGTAATTTGTAACCTGCAAAAGCAGTTAGTTACTTCTCTAAAACCAAAATGTTCTGTCTGTCATTAATCATCTCTCAATGCACTCTCACATCAATTTTAATAACTAATAACATTCGTCAATATCATGCTTGTTCTGATTTCTTATATCCTAACCAAGATCGATCACCAAGAGATTCAACACAAATTGATTTATTTATAATTCAATAATTTTTTTTGAATAATTAAATTTAATATTATAATAATAAAAGAAAAGTATTTTCTTAAGAACATGTTCCACTAATTACTCAATATTACATTAATTATACGATGACATTATAATATTATAAATAAAGCATTATTTAACCTTATGCCTGACGTTAATGTCGTGATACAATAAAGTTTAATACAGTTATGTACAATACATGTATGACCTAGGTCCTAGTTAGCTTAATTACTGTTGACACCTCGCCAAGCGGTAGGTCGTGTCCTAGTAATTATGATGGACAGTTGGGACAATTACACATGTGTTTACTGGACCATTTTAATTTATTTTAACTTTAATATGGATTCATCTGTTTTGTCCTTTTGTTAGCAGATTTAACTAACGCCGATCCCAAAAGACTAGCGGAGCAATTAAAAGGATATACCCCACCCTCTTTTCTTTTAACTTAACAGTAGATACAAATTATATTGAGTTTAAATCTCGCTAAAGCGAGACCAATAAAATAAAAATTCTAAACAATAATAAACGTAGGTATTTAAATATTCCTTACGTACTGAGACAAATTAGGTAATAGGAGTTGATTGATTTTGTGTACCTACTAAATAAGATGTATTTCGAAAAAATTTAAAGTTTTCAACAATATTGTTCTTGAAATGTCATTTTGTGCTAATTTTAGAATGCACAGCTTACTCCCTTCGCCCCCCCTCCCCCCAAGTCTGTTCCCTACTACTATAATAATAATTATTATTATATTTCAGTGTATGTTTGTGGTATCGCCAAAAGACTATTAAATAAAGTCTTAGACAGTGCAGTTATGTCACAGTGTCAATGAGTTATTGCCCGGATACCGTATTATGTGACACCGTAAATCATTTGGTAAATTTATAGTCTTATTTTTTATTAAGCTTCCTTACAACCATATTATCCAACAAGCGTTACTCTGCAATATCATACTTAAGTCAGTAAACAACAACCCGGTTAATTTTCCCACAGTATAAGTACAAGGAACATAATATTATCTTTGTTAGAATCGTTATACTATTACGGTTATAATAATTACTAAATAATTAGTTTTATTTATTAACAACCATATAAAAATATTTGTGATTGGTTTCGTTTAATATTGTGTTACCACTATGTTTTTTTTTTAAACACAAAATATACATTTGAAGGAATGTATTCCTCTTTTCTAGGAATATGTACATAAATTTTACACTAACATTTCCTGTTATTGTATTCTGTAATATTATTCTTAGATTATTTTGTACGATAAAGTAAAAAAACTATAGAATATGTATCTTGACAATACTAAGATTCCTGGCCGCAGTTTGGGTACAGTTGAAACTTTGGAATCAAATATTTATTTATGGATGGTTTCTTTTTTTTTTTTTTACAGTTTTGTTTCAGTCATCTTAATAAATTCATACGTTATCGATTTGATACCGACTATAAAATGTTATACATTAAACTTTTGTTCAAATATGTACTCTTTTATAAAAGAAAGCTATCGAATAAAGTGAACTAGTGTGAAAATAGATAAAACATATTATTTATAACTGACCTACAAGTTCTAAGAATAAAACTTTCCTATAACATAGCATTGGGTGAAATACGATACCGGGTACATATTTTATCAGTTGAATATTCCAACGCAAATAGGAGATGAGAAGGTATTGTTTTTACAATAATGTTATTTTATGTGTCTGGACTCGTGATATTTTCTAAACCGCTGAACCGATTATAAGTGTATATGAAGTGGGGGGGCTGTGACATATAAGATTTTCTTAAAAATATGTAGTCAAACTTTTTTTTTATGATGGAAAACCAAAAAAAAGGGTATATTACACTAAGGCCATAGTTAATTTCTAGGTTGCTTTGCGAAAGTAAATCAACAGTCAACAGGTATCTAAAAAATTGTTTCATTAATTCGTTAACTACGCTATATGGGCAACAACAGCCACAAATTATTATAAGTAGACGATCACCTTAATTGTATCCACTGTAATACTAAAAATATAATTTTAATCACACTACTGATATTATAATGCTTTTATCGATACTTATTTTTCTACAATCTACAGATTCACATTTAAGCGTTTATTTAAAATTGATTTTACCACTTTTAGTTATAATAATTTCGGTAAATCTGTAACCACCCCGTTCCATATTTTTTTTTCTTTAATTTTATAACAACCTGATTAGTGACTTGATATTATGCTATAATATGCTTTCTCACATATTATCTTGTTAGATCAAAGTTTATTCATGATGCGATTGGTACTCACCTGAAAAATAAAAACATACACACATTAATTAGATTAACTTCAAACATTTGTACACAATTTAAGCAAACTAATAATTAGTTGGTGTACACACCTATAAATTGTTTAAAAAAAGTTTAAGAGCAAAAACTACAATATCTAACTAGTGCATATATTTTTTTTTTTATTATTTGAGTTTATCAGACTTAAGATAATTATCCACGTCTTAATATTATTTTCGTGACCACAACATCTAATGCTCATTGTTCATCGAATTCATAGTTTTAATAAATTACATATTCATCATGCAATTAAAATATAAAGGAGACAAAAAAATTGTAGTAGCACATCTTAAACGCAATGTATAATAATATAATTTCACGAGTAGCATTGAGTTTTCCTAACTACAATTTTAAATAGAGTTTTCGCATTTATACCACTAGTGCCACATTTAATGCGTTTCACATTATTTGGTTTTGCTGAGTTTTCGGAAGACAATTAAATTTCTTCTTAGAAATAGTATATAGAAGGGAAACTTTCTCGTGCAGTCGACAGCCGCGACAAATCAAATAAAATCCGCTATAAGTAATATAGTTACTTGATTAAACGAACACACATTTACATAGTATATGTACTGCATTAATAAAGGTTTTTCAAATTACATTTATGATAATTACAACAAACAAAAAAAGAGGCGAAAGTTAACAAAGTAATTGTTATTTATTTAAAAACTAGTTGAACTAATATTACGTTGGTAAAATTCATTTCTTGAAATATGTGTTTGTATAAATTCGGGTAAAGCTAAAAACCGGTGGCGTTTAAATTAATAAACAAGCGGGACGTTGCGTGTAAAATATCAAGAGCATATTATTGACAAATAGTCTTGGCGTGTGTTTAAACAAAAAAGCAATTATTATAAAAATTGTAATTAAATTGTTTAACACTATCAGTCAGTTAAAAAACGGTTCCATCGAACCGTGCTATTGTGTTTTGTTTCTTAGTCGCTACGATAATGCTTTGGCATTGATTTCCACACTAGTTTGGGTTTCTGTACTGTGTTTTTACACGCGTTGTGTCGGGTATGACCGAATCACAAAAATCGGAACTAGCTAAGAAACTAAACATTTTGGTGCGCCATTCGGGATGGCGGGATGGCATGTACAACGTTAAAATAGTAAGACATAAAAATCAACGCAAAGAAATTATTGCGGATCCCATGTCGGCAATACTCGAAGCAATATCGGGAAGCCGGTCGACCAATCCAACGTCCTGGAAAGATATAAGGACATCTGGACTTTACTCATTTGTAAGTACGGCGAAATTATTTATAAATACAAGATTCTTATACAGCACTTTATACGGGTTTGCCGATACGAAAAAAAATTCGTCCGACTCTCCGTATCGAAGGTATTGTTTTCGTTCGTTGCCGACCAAAACTCCACAGCATGTCACCGAGGTTTAAATGCATGAGAGACACGTTGGACTTTATTCACTCGCTAGTCGCACAACCAAAACCTAAGTCTGGTGTAATGGTCGCCACGCAAAAATTGACCGAGTTTACTTTGACTTTAGGGCCAGAATCGTTGACAAAATTGTCCGCACACGGTCCCAACGAGGACCTCCTCGAGGTGATCGGTCTCGAAATAAAAACCATACTCCAATATATCGTGGAATTATATGAGGAGAATGTATATAACTTTGACTACCGCTATTGCAACATTCCGAAACAAACAGAATGGACAGCACAGAAATTTAAACATGTATTTGAGTACCAAAAGAGCAACCAGCTAATACCGGAGCAAACGACCATAATGGAATATTTGGAAAACGTAATCGATTTGTACGTCGATGAAATTTTGAGCAGTTGGTTCTATAATTTGGGCTTCGTGTACGACGTGGGAGACAATATTACAATTGGGATTAGTTAAAATACTATTAGCGCTGAAATACCGATTTATAGTATGGATTAATCAACTTAATATTGTGTACATATCGACTGCCCCAACGAAAAGGGTCGTACCTCGTTTTTTGCAACTTTTCAGGATGAACCAAACAAACATTCAAATTTAAATTCTTATTCTGTTTTTAACATATCAGTTTGGAAAATTGGATACATGTTAAAGCATGTTATCCAAAGCTAAGTTTTTTACAGTGCTTGATTAAAAAAAAATACTGTTACATTACTTTTCATATTTCTATTAGGTTTTAAAATGTTATTTTAGATTAAAACTGTATCAATGTATTTTAGAATAGGCTATGTTATCAGTGACATATTTGGGGTGAAGGCTAGAGGTGGTGATGGCTTCAGGCAGCATTATTTTGTTTAAACAAATAAACTTAGTAGTAAATAAGTTAAACCAGTGTTTAATATTTATATTAACGAGAACTATTTTTGTAAAAAAGTGTAAAATATCTTGTTTTTTTAAAAAGGTTATATTATTACATTTTAAAATGGATTACTATAAATATTACAACTTTGGATTAAAATTAAATGTTTTACATCAAAATTTGATAAAAGTCAATGAACTCATTATACATTGAAAGTCTAAGAGCATTAAAAAGGTCAAATTAATGTAACACAAGTAAATGAAAATTTTGGAATTATCACACAATATAAACTCTGAACGCCCTAGAAAGAATTTTAAAGTAATCTTATAAGTTAGTTTTAAATTAATTAAAAACGTAGTGTCTAAAAATACATGTTTTATGTGTTGAATAGCTTAGTGAAGTATTATGCGATGTTCTATAGAAGTTTAAGTATATTATGTAACTATTTATTTGAGTATATTGTATGTAACATAAATTATCCCAAACGTTTATAAAGACATCTTTGAGTTGAATATTGTATACACACATCTCTTCTTACTCAGATATCTTTACAAGAAGCTTGAAATTGTGAATGTGACTTAATTTATTGACATACATAAAACGATTATTGTTGGAAACAGTTTTAGTGATAGTTTTTTTTTGTGGCAATAGATTTATGTGCGTCGAGGACAAAAGACCTTTATATAACAATATATCACTTACGGCAGTTTTCTTACATCTCCAAATTGGAACTAGAAATTGCAATAAAACCAATGGCGTTTTACCCGCACATGATGTATAGAGCACAATTAAGTAAATCCTATGTTATGCTGACACAATAAACTTTAACTAGTATCATCCGCACTGTTTAATCAAACAACGGAACTTTGGCTCTTTAATAATAATTGTTTTTGTTATAATTAGTTACGAAAAAACTATTGATGAGAAAATAATTAATTCTTTAAGTTAGTTTCAATTTCAAATGACTTTGTCCCAATATATACTGTACTATAATCTTACTAAATGAATCATAATAAATATAATATATATTACATACAACAATACATTACATTACAGTGTTTCGTTGAATTTAGGAAAATATTCTTCAATATTCCGTTTAATGTTTCTGTGTTGTCTTGGAGAAACAATAAACAACGCATAACGCCATCCATTGTCATACTACTTGGAATTTAGATGTCATAAGACAAACAGTTTTGAAGCTTAAAACTAATTAAGACTAATTGGTTAGTTTACAGCAAGCATAACTAGTTAAAGCGTCGAAAAACTTTTTACTGATTTTAGTTATTTTTTAAATTAAAATTATATAAACAAAGAAAATAAATTACAGATAATTACTGTAAAAAAGCCTAATAAATTAAATCTAAAAATCGGAGTTAATAAACAATTCCGATTAAAATATTTTTAAATATTCGTTTTATTATATATTAAATAAGCGTTAGTAGAAAACAAATAACAATTGAATTGTTTTATAAAAAATTGAATTAACGTGAAAATAAATTTAAGGGTATTTTGTAGGGAAATAAATAATTTTTGTATGAATATTACATTTTATTGAAAACTGAAGATATTATAATAGGGTTCTCAGTATTCTAAAAGTATATAAATTCTTGATATTATTAAAATAATATCGTAATAATCGTATTTCTTTGTTTTACAAATAAAAAACTTATCATAAGTAAATATCTTTCCAAAAATGTAAAATATTTCTAATAATATGAATTGTGAAGCGAATAACTCTGTGGTTTTATAATTTAAAATTATTTTTTTTTTTACATTAGAGTTTTGTTTTTAGTTGTTAACAACTCATGTATTCATGAGCGACGTGTGTAGTATTAACTACTTTCAATAACTTGGACGGAACAATAGAAAATAACATATTATGAATTACAATACTAATGAATGAAGATACATTGAAAACTAACTTCTATTCTAATTCAAAACAATCGGTTCAAGTAATCTTTCATGATTAATCAAGTTAAATTACGGAAATTGATATTATATTTTTAAGTTAAATAAATTTGACTATTAAAAGAAATAGCACTATGTATGAAATATAAAGAAATTTAAAAATACTTTTGATGGTAAAAGACGCTTTGTAATTGTTTCGCACTGTTTTTTTTTTTAATAATTACTGCTGCAATAGTTCTTGAAACCCTTCACGAACGAAACTAAGTATCTACGGTTTGTTTGTTGGTAT
The DNA here is from genome assembly GCF_023614345.1 of Adelges cooleyi. Classification (NCBI taxonomy): domain Eukaryota; kingdom Metazoa; phylum Arthropoda; class Insecta; order Hemiptera; family Adelgidae; genus Adelges; species Adelges cooleyi. The sequence goes on from NW_026095751.1 coordinate 6,330,174, forward strand.
AGAGTAATTACTTTTACGGTGCAACCATTTCCTTTAAATGTAATCAAGACTTTAAGTTTGTAGTTTTTGAAGTGAACAGTTGAAGAATTGAAGAGAAAAAACTATATCGCCGATTTTGCAAAGGCACTCGAAGGTGTTGAAAAACTAATTTAGCACACCTTTTACAAAAAGTAAGTCGACCCCTATCATAGCTGTTTCGAGTACACGGATTTTACAACGCGAAACACGTACGATGAAAACTCTCCACGGCCGCCATCAGTGACCGGTTGAACGGTATTATTGATTAAGACCCAAAGATTAAGAAATCGCAATTACACATCTCGGTGCTATGTAATGTTATACAGTATTGCTGTGCTTCTTATGAGTAATTTTAACGTTGCACGTTTTATCGATACACGCAGTTATATAGTCAATAACAATGCTACAACTTTACCACCACAGTTAAATTGAATACACGAACGACGTGTGGATCTAAATAATTTATACAATTTTCTAAAAAACATGTAGTCAACATAATAAACAAAACAAAAGAACATAGGTTTCCAAGGTAACATAAGCTTAAGAAAAATCTTAGGGCCAAAAGTTTTAAGGCAAGTTAGACTTATTACAGTAATAATAGTCATAAATCATTTCTGAGCTACACAACCGACATTTTTAACACAAGCCAATCACACAAACCACAACATTTCAAACGTTAGTTCGTGAAAATTTCCCAGCAAAATGAAATCCAATGACCCCTAAACTTTAATCAGTTCATCTAGGAAATTGAAAAAACATACTGATAAGACGTTTAGAGAAAAATTTGAAACCGCCTAGTCGCAACCGTAGCTTCTTCGTCGAGAAACCAAAACAAAGAGAACATGTACACTGACCGTACTAAATTTCAGTTATTAATATTACACTTACATAATACTCTGTATAGCTTAAGCTCTGAATTAGGATTTTGTGAAAATTTACCCATATACTTACTTCTTTAGTAAACAGGTGATGTGACGTTATCTGGAGAGGTTCATAATTTATACAGACTAACGTTGAGTGATTGAAGTAATATTGTCGTGGTAGAAGCGTCGTACGTCGAGTGGCTCACGTTAAACTCGGATATACTTTGTTGTTGTTCTATCCAGTCGGTATTGTTATTATTATTATTTCGCGACACAAAGGGTATTATTGCGTTGAATAACTAAGAGGGGAGAGGGGAGGGAGTTGTGGGTTTCATTGTAAACGTAAGTACGCCGAAAAGAATAGAATCCATGACATTTCGTACTATAATATACCTACTGCGGGTTTATCGGACGTATCGCCAGAATTTCTCATAATGGCGGCTCAGCAGACTTATTATTTTATTTATTTTTTGTGCGACTCAAAGACACTGATGAAAAAACATAATTGTGTCGAAAAAACTATGTTCAAACGGAAGTGTTCGCACGCCGGAGGGAACGGGACGGGCTCCTCTTGAGGATAACATATGAGTCGATTTTCTAAGACACGTTCTCATATACTATTATGTTCTTACTCACACGGGCACATCGCAATGGTAATAGCGAAACTGACGCACCGGGGGCACACAATACCGTCATGCCCAATAAACTCTTGTAAAATAGTTTCCTGTAAAAAGAGCTGCCGGCGAATTAAATTATATCAATTCTTCGTCAGCTATTCCACGGGACTCACATTTTTTTTATTTTAAAATGTGAACCGCGTCCCTCGGTGAAATCCTGTGGGATCGTCCGGAAGCAACGGTTATGATTATAACATCTATATAGTAGGTCTCTTAGTAGATTCAAAATATGAACGACGACGAATTTAAACTCGAAGTAAAGAACTAAAGTGGACGAAGAACACCTCAGACGTTTTCTATTGTTACGACTAAAACTGCAGATATTTTCCAGTGATTTGAGCCCAACAGTAATGTTTCAAATAAATAAAAATAATATTGATTTTCTGTTTGTGGTTGCAAGCGAAAACTAAAATTATATATATATATATATTATAATACGCCACTTCTGATGAAAATTAATAAAACTGACATTGTGTCAATTATCGGCAGCTGATATAATATTATCAAGCTTGAATGCGTAATGCTCGAATGGCTAAGCCAAGAGAAAGTTCAAAAATCTTCCTTCTGAAAGTTTTTTGATTAGCAAGCGGAAAAGTTTAAATAACCACATCAAGACCGAAAGTCAAAGCAATGTATTTTTGTGGTAACAACTTTATCTTTCAAAATTAACCGTTCATAATTTAAAGATCACCGAAAAAGTTTTTCTCTCTTGCAATCTAAATAATAATATGTTACCTAATATCTGACGGCAACGTTTAAAGCAGTTTTGAGAATTAAGACATTTCGTCTGCCGGCGTATCTTATTCTATTAAATCTTCAAAGTATCCGATATAATATTATCTGCTGTACGACTCGCGGTCTTACATCGTCAATACGAAATGCAAATTCAAAAAGCATTCAGAGAGTTAATTTAACTTTCTGTATAGGATTATGCGAATACATAGTGTAAACGTATACATATATGAACTACTGGAACCATATTATTATATTCTTAAGTATGCACGCACAATCTAATTAGCTTTAATTAAGTATCTCGGCTCGCGACCGCCGCACAAACTTATACGTATATAGTATATCTCAATAATAATTACCAAATGCGGGTGTTTCACAACGATCGTGGGTGTGTGTGTGAACAAACTTGCACTGTATAAGCCTGGAAAGTGTGCCATACAGGTCACTCGGTTAAGATATTATTTTAATGCATAAAACATGCGTTGTACCGCAGTACCGATACGGTCTTGGCAGTATATATTGTATGTACATAATATAAAACACCGCGGCCAACATGACGGTGTGCAGCTTGAACATGCCTGACCGAAATCGGCGACGACAGCGAGGCGGAGATCGATTTTTCGAATTAACCGTGTTGTAGTTATATTTTGTTTTCTTTAAAGTTTTTCGACAACCACAGCATACACACACCGTCCGCTATGCTAACGCAAATACACCCAACAGACATCTCTGAAGCGTGAAACGTCACCGACCGACGGTTCGACATGATTTAAAGTGACACGTCTCGAATTAAATCTTGATCGTGTCGTCGAAGAGAATTTCTGCTCGAGGAAAAAAAAAACGTCACGGTATTATATTTTTATCCGACCGAGTATAGTCCACGACCGTGTTTATTCACATATACAGTACTATGGTAGGTATGTACCAGACTGTTATTTGAGTTGATCGTTTACCACGGTCGGTGGAATTCTCAACGTCTGTCGCTCGTGGGTCACCGCAACTAGACTTGTATAAAGCCTATACATATATGTTCTACCACAATAAAGTATATTATATGTAAACGGAAAACGCTATTGTGTATATAGTGCACTCCATTGTACACTGCCGGAAGTGGTGACCGGTCTAAGCGGCGTTTTAATGCAGTCTAGCTTAATAATAATATAATATGTATATAGTATCACGATTTAACGCCTACGCGCGGATTAACGCCGCAACCGAAATGGACTGATGTCTTGGTAGTCGGTACCCGTTCTCGTTTTGGAATTAGCGTGAAGGGCACCGGTCGCTGTGTGCTTAGAGTGGTTTACTAATAACCTTTGGCCATCCACTTTGCACCCCGGCATACGAACGGATAATTCCCATCCGAAAACCCACTCGCGCCAAAATTGTTAAGTATTGTACTTGTGCATTTGGGACGGTTAAAATAAATATAACTGTGTGCGACGTGCCGATTCATTCACTTCGCGCCACCATTATTGTATTTTAATTGCTAATTAAGAATAGGGATTTTGTATAAATATTAATATAAACGACACTGTTTAAATTCAATTACGATAACTTGGTAATGTCAAAGGTTCACTAATTAATAGAAAAACTTTACAGACGATAAATGTGTTTACAATAAGGGTTTGAAAACGTTACCAAATCGAAATTTACTTAATTTGTTATAACTACAACGCATGTTGATGAAAATGATCAACAATACAATTTTCTGATTCTGAACTAGCAAAAAAAATATTCAGAAGATAATTTATGCTTTTTGGATAGAATAATATAAAATACTCTATTGATCCTAAAATAAAACGAAATCATACATAAAACTAATTATAAAGAGTCGTTATAAATCATACAGTTTCTAATTGCATTTATTCTTTCAAGGTGCATACTACTTTTATCATAAGTGTAATTTTCGGAATCATCTTCAGACGTTCAAATATACTTGTACCGTGTTTTAAAATTGAAAAATATGCTAAAGTTTAGGATTAATACATAATATAAGATATCGTGGCCTAGATAAAAAAAGCAAATCGGTCTAAAACCAATGGTCCTCACCGGAGCTAAGATTAAATAATCAGTGTATGAAAATGCCATAATGTGTTAATATTTAGCGTGGAAACTACACAAGCATTGTATAAATCCCGAGCAAAATAATTTTAATTTCTTTACTATGCTTTTATTGTGCTGTTATTAATATTATATTTATAAATAAACACATTATTTATAATTATAACAAACACAATAACATCATAAACCACTTACTCCGCATGATGAAAACATGTCCTTCGAGAGATTGTTTGTTTTATATGTATTTAAACTTACCTGCTATGCGGTTTTTACTATATAGCTCGTCTGAGTAATAGTTTTCTAAAATCGAAGCAGTAATACATTATGTGATTGTCGAATGATAAAATTCCTTATCGATTGGCCATTTATTAGCAAACCCTTCATAATATTATATGGTTTTGTAAATACTAATAATAGTTACAGTAGATTTGGTAACGCCACACTACGTTGGCCGTTCCACACGCACAAGTCGTCAGAACTCAGAAGAAATTCCATAAAGGTCCAACTAAATAATGCGTAATAACTTAAACTAGAGAAACAATAATTTTACCAGCCCAGTTTGACGTCGGCATTGTTTTTTTGCACTTGTAGAATGTCTAGATACCATTCGACCCCTTTTTTCCTTCGAACCGTTATGTTATGCGAAAATCAATTCTGTATTCTACTCGAACAATGTACGCACTAGCAAAAAAACTGTATTCCATTTTTTTTTATTAATAACTTTGTAAATAATTTACAGGAATTTTATAATTTGGTTACCTCGTCGGAAAAACAGTTGCACTCTAAACAGCAAAACGTTACGGTACAAACCTCTCGGAAACTTTATTTATAGTTTAATCTGATTTCCTAAAAAAAAGATTCCTACATTTAATTAAAAACCGAATTATTTATTTTATTTTGTTATAACATACTTTACCTGAGTGCACTATTTAAAATAAACCAATACAAGAAAACCGTTTTAATGCAATTTTTTTTTTTAATTTTTACAACTGTTTATTTAAGCCGTATAGCCAGTCAGCACCGTCAATGTTAAACTAATTGTAAAACATTTTGATTTATGATTACGTGCGTATGACTTTTTTCCATTATGGCCACAATGATTAATCACATTTCATACTGGTACACGTTAGCTATAGAACATATTTTGATATTATAATATTTAAAACAATGTCGAATACATAGGTAAAAAAATATAGTTGAATATTGACAGTGCGTGCGGTAAATGTCCGAACCTATAATATGAAGAGTCGAAAAATAATACAACGTGCAATATGATAATAATACACTATAGTGAATTTTTTTATAGGTTATTTTTATTCATTTCCCCTCCTATAAATCCAATCTTTTCTTAACGCCTCCCTTTTACTATATTTGTATAAATCGGTTTGGCTTGCTTCGTTTACATACAACCGTTGATTAAGGGCGAAAGGACAGTGTTAATGCCAGAACTTCTATTGTTTATACTCCCAGCGAGCAAGATAATAAACAAATACATCCACGTAAAACCAACAATCGGAAGCAAAACTCTCTCGCGTGGTTTATTATTTTCACCCAAGTGCAAACACTGTTAATACCCACCATCGACAAGTGTGAAATTGCATATAACCGGGTATAGGCGCAAAGGGCAATAAAAATTATTAATCATGACCCGTGATTAAAAAGGGCCAACGCAACGGTTGGCAAAAAACAATTATTTTGCGAACTGTTGAAGTCGTTCGTTTTACCAGGTGAAAAAAAAAGATATCTAGCAATTCAATTTTTACGGTATAAAGTATACGCAGCAAAAAGCAAAACCCCCAATTAATTGCATAAACCGAATCGAGCTTTGTAGACATAAAATCGATAGGAGTTTGTAACTTTCACGCGAATCTGAGGGAAAACAATGAGTTTTCCTCTTTGCTCTCTGTTCATATTGTGAAGCAGCGGAAAAGTTAATTTAATATATATATCGAATAAAAACTATTACATGGAAACTAATTCGCAGAAGTCCCAAGACTGCTTTAATATTATATTTAAAAAAAATATCTATTATTACACTTGCTGTTGAATAATGTGTATATAATGCTAGTCTAATAATTGACTGTATTGACCATACTAATAAATTACTATATTAAAAATAAAATAAATAATAATTTTGTATGATTAATGAAATACTGCCAAAAGCCAGCTGTGCACAAATGCCCCTAAATTGCCTACTCACTACGCCGTCTTACAGATGTCTGCTATCTGCAACTCGCACAACAGCAAAAAACTAATAATGGGATTATAATATTATAGTCGTATAGTAATGTTCTTTTTCTTAAGCACATTTTCGATTTTACATAATTTGTTACTTATAGTTTCCACTTATATTATATGAGTTAGATTAATGACTTACAAAACATTAAACACACATTGAACACTTATAACTATGACTAATAATTAAATAAAAATAATATGATAATTCTAGAAATCTGTGATTTAGTAGAACAGCATTTAGTAAACGACTTTATTTTTATATTTAGCCGAAATTTGTCCAAGCAAAGTGCAACCGACATTAATGTACTTTATTATGTTTATACAAATATGTTTTTATTTAAATCTCGAAATAATTCACTTCCTCGTGGCTTGTGAACTGTCCCGTCAAACTCTGTGGCCGGTTTTTTTAAAAAACTATCAGTCACGTGAATATAATAAAGAAAATACGTTGTAGTTAATCTGTCCCGCATCCGTTCGACGGTATGCGTGTGTTTTTTTTTTGTTTGCAAGTAGGATTTATGTTTCGATTATTTTTCGACACACGTACACGTGCGACTTAGTGCGTCGCGTTTACCTAGTAAACTTTATAAATGTGTGTATGTGTGCACACGCATGTTTGGACGTATACGCGTCCGTGTAGTATTAAATAGACGTAGGGCGAAGGGCGAATGTAACATACGGTACACGTAAAGGGGCGGTGCCGTAAAAATTCACACGTCGTCAAAATACAAGGAGGAGAGAAAAAACCGTCGGCAAAATCGTGCAGGTTGGTCCGTGAAACATACTCAAACTAAAAAACATCTCTACACGATGACGGGGGTCAAGTTGTTCAATAACGTGACGGCGGCGGCGGCAGGAAATCCGAGCAACAACCGGGTACGGTATAAAGAATAATATGCGGACATATTTTATGAGATTGTACACCGAGACTTGGGGGAGAGAGTGCTGCTGCTGGACGGCAAAGGAAAAAACGGTCGCTCAACCAGAGTCGCGGTTCACCGCCTTGCCCCTAGTTGACAAATGCGCGATGTCGGCGGCCCGGCCACGGGTGGAGTAAAGCACCGCCGTCGAAAGCGATGGCAGCCCCGCGGTAGCAGGTGTTCTCTGGACCCTTGGTCGGGGGAGTGGGGGGGGGGGTTGAATATGACAAGAAAAACGAGAACGGTTTTTAAGCCGGCCCGACGATGGCGGCGAGTGTAATAAATAATAATAACCGGAATTATTTCAGTGCGGATGATATTCAACTTGTGTTCGGTTACCTTCCGGCCGGCCCGCTACGAAAAAAAAAAAAAAACGAAACAAATCTAAAACAAGGCAAAATAAGTATTTGACAGGTAAACGCGGGAATCGCGCAAATAAAATATGAATACATTGTGATTTCTACAAAAGAGTAAGTATTTTTTGTTACCCTTTGTACAATCTACATTTCCGAGACAGTTTTCTTGCGAGAGCCAACGCCATTTACAACGACTTGACTATTTTGTAATATGCAAACCGAACCGCTGCGTTGTCGGTAACGCGTTGCCTTGAAATAGTTTTTGATAAACACTGATGAAATCGCGGAAACGATTACATTTGTTTAAATTGCCAAAGTTCACGGCGACTACTATTCGCGAAATCGCTAAACGTCATAATACGTTTGGGTATCGACGCTATCTTAATATAATTTATTGTAGGTTTAGATCTTATTAAAAAATATATACATAAAGTTGTACCGCGTTATAACAATACATTAGGTATAAATGAACATTGAACATTTCACACAAGCCCGTGTACCCAGAACTCTGAACTCTGGTATACCATTGTAAACGTCGTATTGTCGTCGTTTGGTTTATTTTTTGACATTTTTCCTTTTTGCATTTTTTTCCAATCATCCAAAACCGAGATTCTATAATATCATGTGTACGTCACTGTGCGTTTTTCTTATTAACTCCAAATATACCTGAACGCGTTTTCTATTCCGATTTCAATTCTGGCCGACTTTAACCGTACCTACATAATATAATATACTGTTTGCTCTATTCAATTTTTCCGTTGCCGTACTCTTTTCATCCTATCTCCGACCCGGTCGCGTCGTTTTCTATTCTTTGCCTTTCTACAGCACTCCTCTTCTCTGTGACAGTCGTTTGTTGCTCAGAACTTGCAGACTTTCGTTATAACCGACGAAAATCGTACATCAACATCATGTACACACAAACAGAAATCTATTATATTTTTAAGTCTTAAAACAAATAAATCATAACACGTCACAGTATTTACTTGCTGGAATTGCTATTTGAACATTCGTTTTCTACATTGTGTATTTAAAAAAAAAATTATTCGTTCATAACTTCGTGGAACGATGTAGGTACTGTTTATTTTTAGTAAATAATATCAAAAAGTTACTCCTACTTTCGGTTATCTATCCAATTTGATATAATGTAAATGTAATACCAAAATAAAACCCCGTAAAATATACAGGAAAAAGAGATGATCTAACCGGAAATATAAGATGACTTTTTGGTAGAACGGTCTTCAATCCACGACGGAGCGGTATTGTTTTCTGTCAACACAGTGAAAATATGTAATTGTATTTACTTTGTTTTACTTCTTAGCACAAGTCTACGTGTGGAATTTCATCTTGTATCCAACAACTATAACTAGGCGTCCCTCTTAAACTAAAATATAACACCTTGCATCGAACCTATCCAAAGTAGTCAGGAAGTCTGTATGTTGGGTACACGTCTCAATAGTGTTAACAAGTTTAGTAAAATACACTGAAGACACAAAACCATTTCTAAATGTTCATAAAGTGTAATATTAACATTTTCGCATAAATTAGATCATGAATGTCATTTGAACATGTGACGAGTCGACGAGATCCGGCCAAACACGAGCAACATCTCTAGCAGACTGTGCAAAGCGAATTAGTAAACTCACACTCGGCACAAAATTAGATTGGAAAATTTCTGTTTCAAGGATAAAGTAAACACAGAATACTAAAATAAATTCTCTCGGTTAACTCGCAAACGACGCAAGTTTAAAGCGCTTAAATGCTACAGTTAAGAGTGTTATTGCAGCTGTATAATAATCCGTCCACCGCATCATAAATTGGTTATGATTTTTTACATTTTTTATCGGCTTAGTTTGTTTAAAGACCAACCGCCGGCCGCACGCGATATTTAATAGTGTCTGAGCGCGCATAAATTGATTAACTAATGGAAATTTATCGATTCCGGCGTGTGAAACAATTTGGTCTCGTTATGAAAAGAACTTTTATCCGGTAAACCGTGTACACCACGCTGTGTTCGATGATCGTAAAACTGTACATTTTCCCATTACAGAGGTTTTATGCGAGCCCCGCCGCTATTGTGTCACGAGTCCGCGCATACACTAGGTATACAGTTTTGCCACTCCAAATACACCACATCGGCTCCTACTGTGCCCCAGCTCGCTAAGCAACCCGATAACGGCCGCCGGTTGTCGAGTATAATAATATTATATCAAAAATGTAAAAACCGATTAATTTCCCGGTACAAGGTTCAAGGTGGCGACTGTTTTAAAACGCATATTATGGCTATTCTCTTTTGCGCGCCTAAAACAACTCGGTAATCCGGCATAGGCGCGGTGGCGCCCCTCCATTAGTTAATAACCGTCGACACGTTTCTTTAGTGGCTTTTTTAATTACATTTGTTTTGCTCGTATCTTAAAAAACAAAGAGACAGTGCATAGCGTTGCCGTCTGTTCGAGGTTCGCACGGTTCCCGCTGTGCTGCTCGCTCGTTTTTGCCGTTCTGCAACACTAAGAAAAATAAATACAAACTCGATGATCATTTTTGCCCATTCCAAGACGTATAATATTTACTTGCCTCGAACCGGATGTGTAGGTACACTGTCTAAGTCGTTTCGGTTGAATTAAATAAAACCCCTTAAGCCGTATGAAATGTAATAATATAATAATTGTATAAGCTTCGACCGTATTACTATAATACCATAACATTTCTCGGCAGGGTTAGTTCACCATCTGCCCAACGTGTGTGTTTCGCGTCACATTAATAATTAATAACGGCACCGTACATACATGCATATTTATATAATAAGCGTGCACTCTGGCGCAAAGAGTTTGTTCATTAATATAATACTCCTTGGCAGTATTTCGGTTCCACGACTCTTTCGTTTCTGCATGTTCAGCGTGTTCACGGTTGGTTCAACTGATTGAATTTCAACTGGGTTCACCTTGAACGGATAAATTCGCCTTCGTGCTTGTGGAATATTATTCATGTAACTCGATTTTCAAAACGACAAACGACAGAAACGCTGCGGGCAAATAATATTATGTCATCCAACTTTTATACAACTCAAGACGGGCTTATTATTGGACACGTGTATTTTCGAAACCAGCAATAAGCAATTGTGGACAATTTTCACAAACACCAAAAAATTTCCGTCAGACGGGCGATTCATGTGTACTACAGTGTGGCCACTTAAAAGTAAAAAAAACGGTTTGACATTATCTATTAGCTGGTTTTAAAACTAGACGAAGCGTCAATGTGGCATTCATCAATTTCTGTTTTTTTTAAACGACGTTTCGAATTTTTTATGATATTTAAAATATAATCTACACCTATAAAATATGCAACTCATATTTAACGGATTTTTAGAGCGATTTTGTGAAAGACATAGCTTGGATACCAGTCACTTAATTAAATTATTTCTGGAATGTTAAGATGAGTCGGCTGTTTTTTTTTTCATAGCAACTTCCTTTTCCTCTGTCTATTTCTTATATTATATTCAAGAGCTTTGTTTTAGTTTTCTTCTCACATGACATACTAAGTGATTCGAGAAGCACTGCGCGAGGTCAAGTTAAATATTTAATTTGGCATCAAATAACAGTTAATTCAACATCTTTCAACAAGTTTATTATTTGAACTAATTTATTTACGTGAGTTCGCTTCACGACGAACCATCTTAACAAAGAACATTAGGTACATCTAATGCAATTCGTTGTATTCCCGTTTAAACGTTTATTTTTCACGTAATAGCTACTCTAAGTTTAGTGAACTAAATAAATGGGACTTTACTCCGTACGGCTCTTGAGTAATACAGCTTACTTATGCATTAATTCTATGGATCCAATTATTTTTATCAGCATTGAGCGTATTCTCTGTAGACTCATCGGAGATTACTTACTTCCAAGTATCTAATTATTGATCGATTTTGACTTCAATGATTAGTAAAACACGCTTTGGAGTTTAACTGCACTAAAACACGTCTTCTTATATTAAACTTCCGAAAATTTTAAAGGGTTTTCCTCTAAACATTACATGAACATTAATAAAATCCTCACTGTCTGTCGCCAATCGTGTGACTATGGTTGTTGTTTTTTTTTTAATTCCCATACAAAGGTGTTAAATAAGTGCTAAATACTGAATGAGGAGCCATACATTATTAAAACGGATCAATTTTTCACATAAATATTTATTAATATTAAAAAATAATTCAAATTTCGATCAACTACAACAATTAATATAGTACTTTAATCAATTATTGTCCACATTTTTCAATGTTTACTATTTTGGTCTATCACTTCCTAGTTTATTTCAATAGTTTGATTTAGAGGTGTCTATTTCACGTGCAGTTAAAAACACAGATAGCCGTGTTCTTATCTAAACGGGGTTTAAGCTTACACTGAATAGAACATAATACATAATTTAAAACAAGGCCATTCGAACATTAAATTTACGATTATCTGAACTTTAAATACACGTGTATTCTAAAACACGTTACAAATGATAAGCTCTAGTTTGATTTAATACTACAAACCGACAACACTATATTATGGCTTTGCCGAATTCCAAAGAGTCATATATAATGGCTATACATCTATATGTTTTTGTAGTATATCTTGTTTGTAAATCCATTAACTAATACAGGCGTCGAATGACTATTACTCAAGCAAACGGTGTAAATCTTACATAATGTGCTCATTTCAACAAAATTGTTCTTATATTTTGTTACTGAAGTTTGTCCTAACGGTAATTAACTTATCGTTATATATAATTTTTTAATTCGAACTTTAAAACAAATACGATATTTTCCCTAGAATATCATTATTCGATTTCGTAATAGGTAGTAGGGTTTTGTGTGTTAAACTCATGGTCTGAGTGAATATTGTAAGTGATAGTATAAATGAGCAAATATACACTGCATGACAAAATGCTAAATGCAGAGTAATTAAAATGTATATTTTAAGGTTATTAGTACAAATAACACCATATCAAAATATAATTTTTTATTTTTGATAAGATTTTAATTTAATAATAATAAATTTTTTTGATTTTTTTTTCGTGACAAAAAGCTAATAATTAACATAATTGAGCAACAATTTTTAATATATATTAGTACTTAGTTGAACCTCCATTTTTCTTTATGACTGCAAAAATTCTGTTGGGTATAGTTTCATACAATTTTTTTAATGACTTTATAGTAATACTAGCCCAAGGTTTTTGAATTGCTTTTTTTAATTCGTTTACTTGTCACGTTGCTGACGTAGTTTGATGATTATATTATCAATTTGTATTAACCAATGAAAACTAACTGTCAAAATTACAGGTCACAGGTCTACAGGAATTATTATTAATAAAAGTGATAAAATCACTCTCAAATAAACGCTTCGATACTAATTTTTAAACTTTGCACCTCACTATAATTCTTTCTTACTTTGCTGGTTTATACTGTGCTTGGTTTGAAATTTACTGGTTTAAAAATAATAAATACTGATTCGCATCGAAGCGTTTATTCGAAATTGATTTGATCACTGTCAGTTGTAATAATTCCTCTAACCCTGTGACCTCACCGTCCCCACTGTGCCCCGGCCACACTGTACTGGCTTTTTATTATCTTATTATATATTAATATTATTTATTATTCTTATTAAAAAAAAAGCAATCAACGTCAAACTATTTCCACTTTTTAGACGGTTTACGGTCGACCAGTTTAAATATATTCCGCACGATTTTACATTTAGTTTTATATATATTTTTTCATTCCAGGTGTCCGTTCCGTTAGATAAATCTGTCGATTAGCATTGTTGTTCGGGCGATCGTCTCGTCCATTATTTTCGTTACCGAGGCAAAGTGGGCCGCGACGGTGGTGGCGGAGAGAACAATTTGATATAATAGGAATTCAACTTTTAACCGGTCATATTCAATGGGATCGTAGAGCGATACGGAAAAACGAAAAATATTACAGGCGGCGCACGATAAGCGCACAGAGGGGTCCGCCGTTTTTCTAAAGAGTTCTCCGGATGCTGAAGTTGGGCAAGCCGTCATCCATCATTTCCATTCGCCCGTAATGCATACACACACGCGCGTAAATAAATGAAGATAAATTAAAGACCTCTTTGCCACGCCAATTCAAAGACGAATAATAATTGTCCGCTTTTGAAAATACAAACCCGGCCGACGACGATACGCGCACCGCCTCGGCGACCAAATGAATATTAAACGACCTATGCAAAGATACCTGATCCTTGTGTCGGCCCCGCTGTTGGCGACCGTGACCCGATTTCTATGAATATTATGAATACTGTTACTATTTTCACCAATGGTAGTGATTGCAAGGGGTTGAACTAGTTTTGGCGAAAAACACACGCGGATTTTGTAATAGGAAAATAATACACTGGAAGTACCGCTAGGTACAATAGTGCAGTTTTTTTTTTTAAATTTTAAACTTAGTTTTTCCTACCAATACATTTCCAATTAACTACACAGTAGAAACGTCTCTTGCCATATTATTGCAAAACTACCTTCTATTATGTTATGACACAAATAATATTATACCGGTTACCCGTGGGACTTGTGATTCATATTGCGTTCAACGCGGATAACACATTTCATCACGGCTAATCATCAAACGTTTTGTGTAAATAATTCCTTAACGCTTCCAGTAATAAAATACAATTTTTCTCTCTAATTTTCGGTTAGTAAAATTATTAGTAAAACTGCTCAGCTGTTATTATTATTTAATGATATGATTTTACAGCTAACAAAAACAATTGTATTTCACAATTATGAATTGGGTAAACATATTATAAATTTATCAAACAGCTAGATTTGTTATTAAAAATGTAATAATACCATAATTATGTGTAATCAAGAAATACGTCATAATAATATTACAGGCTGACATTGACAGACATTGTGTTTGGCTATTCGACCCAATCGATATTTATATACAAAAACTATTGTTTCAATAATAGAATTAAAGTTCTATTTTTAGCACGACTTTAGGAAAGTTATTTGGATGCATATTATATTTTTTACATGGAATTTGATTCTTATAAAAGTTTGAAGGTTACAATTAATTAATAATTAACAATCGTTCATACAATTGTGTTTTGCAGATGTTTTTAAGTTTATACTTAAAGTTAAGTAGTACAAATGAACGAGTTTTATAAAAGCAATCACAATTTACATTACAAATTTTCATTAAATCCTATTAAATAAAATGTATTTTATATATTGATTGTACTAAATGATGACAACTTTTAATCTAACACTTTATTTTTAAATAATATTATATAAATCATAATTTAAAGAACATTTCGATGTTTCTAGTTTATTATACGAATATTCAACAAAATAACGTTTTATTTTTAGTAAACTATTTACACAATTGTAGTTTTTCTAAGTAGAAATAATTTCCGTAATATCTGCAACTGCCGTAACATACAGCTACTGCGCTAGATATATAGACATCTTTGGAATATTATGCAAACTTTCTAAATAACAGTTTAGCGGTCACTTGGCGAATTAATTATTAACTGGGAGACAAGTAACCTGATTTACAAATAACCGAAAGCAATCTATAATATCTAACTTAACTACAGGCGGGTACTCGATTATAACTTTCTGCTCAACAACTAATTACACGGTTATTGGTATAATTAAGTAAATCTGTTATGGTACTACAATATATAGAGCTTTTAATATTTCATGGACCAGCAAAATTGTTGATGACAAGCTAAAATTATAAAACAATTGACATAAGTAATATCTTTTTGTTTTTATATCGTACAGTATTTTGTACATAATTCATGGTCATAGTAATTGTATCCCTTTGGTAACAAGATTAATGCGAGTGAAGTTTTAAAAATTAAATCACGCGAATTAAAAATATTTTAATATTCTACAACTATAATGTAGCATTAATATATGGGTCGGGTGTCTCTACAGTAACTCACATGTAGTCCAAAGCGACACCTCAAAACATATTTTATATTATATGCATTTCATTATTATACAAGAGTCATGGTCCTGAGGATTATTTAGTACCATGTTGCGCACATATACCGATCAGTATTTGCCAAGCGTCACGTCTTGTTCGACGAATGTTTCACATATTTCTCGTTTCTTTTAGAAAAGTTTATTAATTTACTTTCACGTGTCGCACTCCCCTGGCGTTGTTTCTTCCTCCGATATAACGAATCATTAATCTACAAGCCGTGCCGTGGGCAAAACACAACTGATGTTGTAGTATTTCTATCTAAATGCTGCGTCGAGCACTTTCGTTTGCTAAACTTGTCAACTTCAACGCCCCAACACTAATTGTACCAATCAATTACCGGTTGTTTAACTACTCCCCGTCAGAATTAAGTTGTGGTCCAACTCGAAAAACAGATTAATTGTCAAATATTTGCTATACTACAGTGTCACGATTCGGACAACACTTGTTTAACTAGTAGCTTGTAATTCAACTAAGTTGAAATGTGATTGAGCCCAACAACATAATTAATAATTAATTTTAGTTCAAACGAGGAATTGAAATCAGTAACCCGCTAAGAGCCAACAAGTTGATTTTGAGTTATTTACGTTTTAAAAAAAAAAAACTAAAAACCCTTGATGTTCATCATACCGCGCACAAGCTATTTGTCCAAATTTGTTTCAACTATCGATCATTTTGAATGGCCGAAATATTAAGTACTTAGGTTTCTGTTTTTCATGTTAAATAACGGGTATGAACGTTGAAATACTTCACCCGTGGGTGTTTTATAATTCTTCAATTTATAGTATATTTAAGGTGCATTGTAGATATTGGCAAAAGGTTGTTGAAATGATAGACCCAAGTCTTGATATATGGTAATTGCGACGGTCACCGCCGAATGGTTTATTTACATATTATTATAATTTCAAATGCACTTCACATGGGCTCAATCGATATCTATAGCCCTCACTACTATTCCATTACCAAACATTTTATTACACGAGCTTTAGGAAAACCTTGAGAAGGTAGATCTTCCTAACATGGACATAAAAAAACTACACATCCATTCTTGTCAACAATCGACCTGAAGTTTATAAGTTTTATTGAAGGACATCAGTCACATCAGGTTCTGGACTGGGTAATTGAACAAGTATTAAAGTTCAATCTTAAACACCAGTATACGCTTCTCTGGGGTAAATATAATTATTAATAGCTGCAGTTGTTACTTGTATTTTATGGCTGAGAGAGTAAAATTGTCGAGCACCTTGTTCGTTAACCATGAATACAAACTGTAGTTTATCATTTTCTGACTAAATATATTATCACAATCTTCATGGGATATTATAATTATTGCCGAAAGAAACCCGCAAACATTTTATTATATATATGTATATATATACAGGGTGATCCAAATGGTGTAAGACACTCGTATTCTCAGAAAATATAAATATTTTGAACATAACTTTTTTTCCTATTCCTTATGGTTCATATTTTAATTTATTTTTCAATACGTGATCATTTTTAACTTCATCCCTTATACGTTAAATGATTAATGACATAATTTTTCTAAATGAGACCAACTATGTTTGACTCTATTTATGTGTAGTATAAAATTAAATTTTACTACTGAATTTTTATTTTCATCACTGGGTTCGTTACTTATTACGTTGTACAATGTACATATTTATAATGTTTTATCAATATTCATTCGGGTTTTCAACTCAAGTAGCATGTTACTTCCTATTAAATAATATTACTATCGATCCCGCCATAAAACCGATAAACAGACATTAATAACACTCCTTATTTTTTTTAATATTATATGGAAAAGCAGTTTTTTACCTATCTATACCTTGACAGCTTATACACGTCTCGTCAATAATTGTTCAAACATAACATTTAATTTTATACTACACGATATATATCAAGTTAAAAATAGTTGGTTCCATTTAGAAAAATAAAGTCACTAATCATTTAACGTATAAGGGATGAAGTTAAAAATGTTCACAGCATTGAAAAATAAAGTAAAATATGAACCATAAAAATAGGAAAAAAATGTATTTTCAAAATATTTATATTTTCTGAGAAAATGAGTGTCTTACACCAATTGGATCACCCTGTACATCATTCGACGAGAGACCACTATTTTAATTAACAATTATTTTTTCGGTATTGTTATTTTAATTTCGCAACAGCTACTTCAATATATCACTTAAAAGCTCGAATGAGATTTTATTTACTCTTAAAACGATATAAAAAAAAATGTTTATTAGTCGAGTCAGATATTGTTGAAATTACTTAGTAAGCGTAAAACTGTTTGAAAATAAAAAAAATATGCTAAACGAATATTAATTATTAATTCAGTGTTATTTTATAACCCATTTAGTAGTATGTTTACAAAAGCACATTATTATTATTGGAGTTGATTGTACAACCATGTATATTTTATGTAATTTCCACTAATGATATTGACATAATCAAGGTTTTTTTAATAAAACTAATTCGTAAAAAACTCTTGATAATGTTTTATTGTTATATTTGATCTATGTTTAACACTTAACACTACACTTTGTTTCGATATAAATTATAAATCCATGATTGCACATGAACTACTAAACTACATTGATACCAGTTTATTAACATAATAGTTTAAATGAGAATACCTTGTTCAGTAGTAGCAATAAAAGTAAATATGCACTGGATACTTAAGACAATTTAAAAACGCTTTCACCATATATTTTTCTACATATTATATTGTTAATGCAATGATAAAATTCAACAAAAAAAAAAATCTTTTTTTTCGGCTTATAAATACAATTTAGTCGAAATAGGCTCAAGGCTGTTAGGGGAGATTCAGCATCTTAATCATAATAGGGAACTTATTTTATGAAACGTCAGCTAGAATTGTTCCAATAGTTAACGTTGAAAGTTACACTATATTTTATCTTAAAAAGCTTGTCCATTTTTACCTTTCGACCTATTTAAAGATGTTATAATTAAAATAAGTTATTAAATTATATTGTAGGAGAATACATTTTTATAAAAATAATATTATATAAAATGTTGTTTAAATGCCATCAAATTATTTTTAGTAAAAGAAACACATTTGGAAATTCATAGTACTTAAATAACTTTTGTAAACAATACTTATAAAACGTTCAGTTTCTTGTCATTTTTAATATTTTTAAAATAGCAACAAACTTTAAACATTTTTTTTTTTTTGGGTGTTTACTGAAATAATAAAATATCATTTACAAGTAATGGTTTTCTAAAACTTAATCACTATTTAGGATAAACAAAAGTAAAGTTTATCGTTTATAATAATATATTATATACACTTTTCATAGTATAAAATGTGTTATAAAAAGTCTTGAATAATAAGAAATAATAATTCAAATTTTACTTGATGTAGTTTATCCGTCAGATTTTTTGAACTGTAAATACACAATGACAACTTACACGAGCGAAAAGTTTTAAATGGTGATTTTTTAAAGACACAATTACACATAGAAAATGAAAACAACATATTATGGCATAAGCTATTTGTACGCAAAAAGATGGCATTTGTATTTCAAGTAAAAATGATGCAATATAATAATGTAATGCGTTACATTATTAATACAAAATAATAGAGAAATTTATATTTGTATAGTTAATTATTATACAATTAATTATTCATTATCTGGTTGAAATATTTAAAAAAAGGCAATGGTAGAACATAGACAATGTTATAGTCTTTATTATGTGAACATTTGGTTTCTTAGTTTTGATTACAACCTTTATGAAATTAATTCGCGCAAGGCAGGTCTTTTGGAGAAAATAACAGTTGTGTAAGATTTTAAATAAATACTTAAAAAAATCCAATATTTAAACGCGAGGGTTTAAAAGAAAAACGAGTCTATACTAGCGTACTAAGTATATTAATTTATCGAAAATGAGAAAAATATTTCAATTTTGACTTATTTATTTTACTGTTTCGCTTAAGGAACTTACAACAGTGGCGTAAAACACAAACATCCTTGTAAGCAAATTTAAAAGCTGTAGTAATAATTTACAAGATAACGTTATAATGACATGAATTTTAATGTGGAAAAATCCACCCCCTCTTAAAAAAAATTCCACTTAAGCTTGAGAAACCAAAAAGACAGGGGAATCTTTTGACAATTAGTAACGATAAATTTATAAGCGACGTCAAATAAAATAAATGCACGCTAAGCTCTCTTATAAAAAATGAGTTTTCTGTTTTTTTTAAAAATATAATCAACTTTTATTTTGTTTTTACTTTTTTGTATCTAACGTAATAATATTACTTACAGATTTGAAATAACTTTTTCTATAAAATTAGGAAAAATTATTAGTTAAATATTTGAACTATAATAGTGACTCATTAAAAATTTAATTCCTGATTATTACTAAAAAAAACGCGTTTTTTATTTTACCAAACAACATTAATATTAGATATTTAAAATATTACATAACTGTGGAAAAGATTTAATGTTAGTGGTTTTATATAAAAATTTACATTTTAAACGACACGAAAAACACACTTTACAGAAAACGTATACTAGTAACAAATTTTAATTATACTGTTAACAATTATTTGGTGAGAGCTAAGTAAAATGCGATAAAAAATATATAACATTTTGTTTATTTTTTTACCAGTACGTGCTTGAACTAAATATTTTGTTAAATTAATTGTTCCTTATCGTTTTAACCAAAGGCATTTTTGTGTTAATTCTGTATTAACACTTTTCCAACAGCCAATTTACTTGATTTTATATTATTTTACAGGAGCCATTTGTCTTGTTTGTTTATCGGGAAAAGTATTTATTTTATTGTCGTCACTTTCAAATAATCCTATTTAGATCTGGTTAACCAAAGAACGGCTATTTGTCATTGATGTCTTACCTTGGCAACGACAAATCGAATAAGTTGTAAAAAAGGAATTTTCAACCATAACTTTAAATATAATTTATTTCGTGTGAAAAAAGAAACGGTATCGCGGTTGTATTAACTTTCAATGTATACACATTTTATGTTTTTAACTTATTAAAATTAAAACTATTTTTTCCATCCAAATGTATTATATAAAAACAATATTATAGATTTCTTTTGCGGGTTAACAAAATGTTTTATTACTTTTAAATATCTTATGATATAGTAGATTTAATAAACTCATTAATTTCATAGCTAATATATTTAAATTCATGTGCAGTGTTATCAATAAACATATTATAAAAATAACCAAGTTTTTTAATAACTCATAGCATACAGCAGAAAAATAATAAAATGTACCCACATTAACACTTATATTTTTACTCGAAAAACTCTATTGTTTTGTTATTACTCTATTCACATGCTATATTGTTAAAGAGCAAAGCTCAAAAACACGTCATTAATTATTATCTGTAATGTACAAAAAAGAAAAAACTAGTTTTGATAACATAAAGCTTGAATTTTTGAAACAACATTTTGCACTTAATTAACGTCCTACACGCCGTCCTACTACCAAAGAGTATATAGACGATCTAAGAGTATATAGACGATCTAAGAGTTTAACATGCTTAGTAGTTTATAAATTATAATATAAAAATAAATACTTAATCATTTTAATTAGTTAGGTACTTCTAAAAGCACTTGTGTTTTTTTTTATATTTATAAAATTAACTGCTATACGGCTTTTGCATTTTTTTTTTTTTACTTCCGTTATAATATTTTCTATAAAACAATACGTGGCCAACACATATTCTTTATAATATTATGGTCCAACCTTTTATTCTCATATCCATTTATCACAGATGCGACGGGTCTGAAATGAAAGTGGCCCAAAAATAACGATAGTTCTCGGTTCCGGCAACTACATAAATGTGTATATGATGTATGTAAATGTAAAAAAGAAAAGAAAGAGACAGAAGAAGTATCTATAGAGATTCGGGTGCCGTTACAGCAATCCGAGCTTCCGAATGGACGTTTTCAGCCGTAAAAAAATAAATGTTTTTGATCCATTTTATATAATATTATATATATATATATATATACATACATATATATACTGTACATTGTACTTGTATATACATGTACATAATATTATACTCACTCTACAGTTCGGGATTAGGCAAGGGCCATTGCTCTTTATTGCCCTTATCGATTGAAGCTGTTACTTTTATGTACAAAATTCTCAAGGTCCACAGGTTTAACTTTAGCAGGCGTTATAATAATAATAATATTTCATTGCGAACCGCTCCGGCGAGTGGTCTGTCGCCATGATCGACGACGCGCGGTAACGCACAATAATATTATTATGAATTATTTTTGCCGGGTTACCGATTAAACCATTAATCTGTGTTTGTCGGTTTGCCCGGCGAATTGGACGCCCAGGTTACGTTTGATGACTAGGGGAAAAAAGCCAACGGCGGTTATAATTATTATTACTATACACAATACAATAGACAAACCGTCGATGGACGGTAAAATAAAAATAAAAAATATTATGGCAAAATCGATCGGTGAACTAATAAAACAAATTAAAAACAATATTCCCAATAGCCGAATTAATTTAAGTCGGTCGCTATACTTTATATACATATATAGGTAGATATTTTATTGTATTTCGTCGGGGGTATAAACGTATAAAAAAAAAGTAACCCTGCCCGGTCGGTTTCATTAACGTCGACTTTAATGATTGCCGCCATAACTATCTCTCTCGTGTCGCAATAATATAATACAATAGATTGACGAGGCACACGATCGACCGGCGGGGAGTACCTATGGCACGCGAATCATACTTGTTTGCGTGACCGGGCCGCCTCCAATACTCCGGAAAGTAAGTACAGTAATAATAATAATAACTATAATTATTACATGCTGGTGTTACGCCTCCAAAACACCCGGGTCGTCCTTTATCCGTTATAAATTTACTCGTTTAACGACAAAATTATGTGTGTATTATTATTATTATTATTATTATAATTATGTGCACCATATTATTAATGCCGTACAAACTATCGCAAAACCGTTCATAGGCCGGCACTTAGCGGAATTAAATCGACTGCGGCACCGCGGTGCGAAGAGTAGGTAAGCCTATAATAGCCGGTGCTTAAAAAACTATGCGTGTATAGGTATATTATAAAAATTTAAAAAAAACGCATGATAAACTCACTCGAATCCAGACGGTTGATAGACCCTCCGCCGACTGAAGCGTAGCGACTGTGACGTCTGTCCGAGGCCCGTAGACAGGATACTAAAAAAACAAAAATGATCAGATTGTAATAATTTTAAACAATAAACTTCTTGAAAATGACAGATTTCCGACAATGGCTTTTTTCAAGGAAAATATTACACAGAAATGATAAAAAAACTTCTTTCTATGCAATTAATCCTTTTGACCTTAATTTTATACTTAATTGTTTAGCCATTTCCGTAATCAAATCTGTTCTCTTATATATTTATGAGCCCGGATTTGTATTCTGAATAATTAATCTTAAATCATATGTTTTTTTATTGTAATTACCGTTATCCTTTGTATCTAATAATTTAAAGATTAATATCATTTTTAGTTTTAAGATTTTAATAGTTGAAGAAATATATAGTTATAAGCTAAAATGTCAATAAAAAATCAAAATTATATAAAAATAAGAACTTTATTTATTTACCATAGAAAATAAATATTGAATTTTATTGTTACATTATATGTATCAATACAGATTTTTTTTGTATCTACAGATTGTATTGTAATATTTGTTTGCTTATAAACAAAAATAAGCTGAGTAATGAACCAGGAATGTGTTTCTTGGCTTGGTAAAAAAACTTGATTCCTAATCACTATTTTTTGACACTTTATGTTTTTACTTTGGCACACAACCGGAAAACCGACAGTTTTTAGCGTTACTAAAAAACCTAACGCAAATATCAGATGATTTATCTGATTAGATAAGAAAAATAAAAGATAAGAGATTAGAAATAAAATGTCTCCCGTAGTTGTGGACTCGTGCGCAAGCTGTTGTAAAGGGATGGGGATAGTTTTGGACATTGTGGTATCGTGTGGCGGGCTTTTTTGTTTTTCTACGTCAAAAAATATTTTACACTTAAATCAACTAGTCTTGTATGCTTAAGTTTGTGAAAACCTTATTTGCTATGAAATTAAATAATACAAAATAAAAATCTTTTATCTATTAATACTTTTACTAAAGAGTTTTACAAGCAATATTATGAGTGTAAAATTTCAATAGCACTAAGAACGTGCTAGACCCCTACTCGTGTGAGCTTACAACGACTCCTGTTTTTTTTCCATTTTACACTGCGCACTATTACACTCACCAACAATAATTTATATTTTACACATAAAATATACTGCTACTAGAACACGTATTATAATATAAATTTGCTCTTGCGGCTTACACTATTTTAAAAAGTAACATCTTTTTACCTTTGTCCTTAAGTGTTATTTGGTATAAAATGTATATAATATATTATACATACTCCTTACAGTATTTTTAGTTGTAATTTTATGTGTATATTTATAACGCCATGTATTACAGTACTTAACCCGCATTCCTTTATAACAATAATAAAACACTATGTAGTTATAAAAAGTTACCTCTTATAAACTAGGATTACTTCTTTACCTGCGTAAACTTAGCAAAAATTATTTCTCAAAAGTTAAATTAAATTATGAAACAAACAAGAAAATCGTAAGTAAGAAAAACGATATAAACAAATTGGATATCCTATATTAATAAGACCAATTATTTAATTTATTAAAAACGAATTGCCTGTGTACTCGCCTAATCCAGTTAAATTTCCATTATTCAGTTCTGTATTAAAATATTGTACAGATAACTATTTTTCTACATTTCTTATTCAGGGCTATACCTTGTTTGGAACAAAAAGCATTTATGGAAGGTAATAGTTCTACATTTTAATAAAGGTTCAAAAATAAATAATCAATTCAACCGCTTGATGTTTTTGAATCATTTTTTTTTTTTGTAATGGTAGAAAGAAACAATCAATTTTTCTCACAGTTTTTCTATTTGAAGATAAAATGCATAACAGTATTTCCAACGTACAATTGAACATGGGAAAATCACAGTTATAAAAATCGTATTACGGGGAAGATTTATGTAAGGGTACAAGCGTCATAAATTACAGGTTAAAAAAAATAGGAGTAAGTGCCAAAAAAATGGTAAGTTTTTGTTGAATTCATATTCATTAAAAATATATGTAAGATTTCAATGCTACAAGTGTCATCGATGTAACATAATGTGGAATGGAAATATATAACAACCTCAATTCTAAAACTTTAATAACGACCGAAGCGCCTTCGTTAAAGTTAAGAACGTTTCCAAATTTTATTTTTGTTCTCCTGAAAAGTAGTAAAACTGTCGTTCAGCCCCATTTGCCTCTTACCAGTCAATATATCATTTGACAAAAAAATACTACATCAAAACCCAGGTTTGAATCCAACAAGTATAACATCGCTGCAGAGATTCAGACTAAGTATGATTAAATTAAATTATGTATACTGTAATGGATGTGCAATTCACATTTGTCAACTGAATAATTGATCCAAGCGCGCACTGATGGGAATCTAACTAAAGCCATTAAAGTATACAGTCAAAATATATACACCGTTTGGCTTTATGTGAAGTATACAAACGGTGGACGGGTTTTTTGAACTAAATATAAAAATCGGTCCGGTTGTTAATGAGCTTTTGCAGGTCCATTAGAATAAGATTAGTGTGATTGTTATTTTTATACTTACATATTACTGCTAATATATAACATTAATAATGTATTATTTTACCAGTATTGAAAACAGATATTTTTAAGAAGTGAAACAATTTCTATTTTATGCTTTTCGATACGAACGTACGTCGGCAGGAGGGTTTTAGTATTCCAGACGATGAACAGAAGAAATATGCATAGTCAATATTTTTTTTAGTTTGACGCAATGCGATCGATAACCTATGCTATGGTTCTCATTGTACTTTATGTAAGCAGCTAATATATTGTACTCTATAAATATGTATACTAATCATTGACCATCCTCTGTTTGTTCTCGCTTGCTAAATAATAACCCTCCAGAGTAAAATTTTTAAAAAAATGTTCCACTTTTTCTAAATTAAATTATATTGTTTTCATTTTTAACTGTGATGAAACCATTAGAAATTTAATTTGCTCGAGAAATATGATTTTAAAATATGACAAGAACGTTCAACTTTGTTGACAACACTTTTAAAATTAATTACTTTATCTATCCTTATAGACAATATTTTGACCGTCAGCCTTTCATTGTTCTGCTATCATCAACACTAATTATAGAGATATTATAGAAATTAAAGTTAAAAATTAGAATGATCTAATCGCATAAATTGGAAAACTTAAAATATAAAAACTAATATATTTTATGACAAAATGTTATCGATTCACAAATATTATATTTTAAACATTATGAATCATTAAATATTTTTATTTTTACAAATCAAATTATGTTGTCAAATTTAAGATTTGAGAATTCAATTGACTAAAATGTTTGAATTTATAAGTAACCATTTTCTTAATTTTTATGTTATAAAGAAAATTAATTGTAGATATCTTCTTAATACGAGTATATCTATAAAAAAAAGAAATTGCATGTTTCTACCAAACTTTAGTACACGACGACGAATTTGTCTGTGATATTACCTGAGAATGACAGTAAATTTAGCTGTATTTATAGTGTAAACTATGTTTTCTAGAGTTCGTATTGTTTTACTGGATCTAAAAGTTTACAGTACATTTTTGAAGAACTCTATTATCTCCATTATCGGGCAGTTCGATTTGAGTTGGCTTCAAGTTGGTCTCACCGAAAACCAATTTTGGTTACCACACTGCACATTTACCAACATATTAATATAATGTATTTGTGTACTTGCGTTTAATAATAGTAGTACAACGGAAATTAGCCAGCGGCCATAAGATTAAATGGCCCATGTTATTCTTAAGATTAGTTTAACCACAAATGATGTGTGGCTGAGCAAGTTCCGGCAATTTTGAAAGTTAAACCCCCCCAAGATGGAACACGACTACCATTTACCACGCACGCATGCACCTATTCAAATGAGTTTCCACACTAAACTTTAGATCCGCAATTTTCCTTATAAAAATGTTACAGTCGTATAAAGTTACCTCGTTTATTTATTATTATTATTTTAGTTTTGCTATTTCAATTTTTTCTTTTCTTTTTTTTTTATAATGAAAAAGGTACCGCGTATACGTGTCTCCTGCTGGCAAATTTAAATCTTCCCATTGTACCGGTTATTACCGTTACCGCCGTTTGTCGGGATCACCGCACTGGGTGGGTTGCAATGGATTTTTCCCGCTAATGAAATATTCATGAACGCGTCGAGATAAAAAGCCGGACCACCGTGACACCTGAATAAAACGTGATCGAATTCAGGTGAGTTTTTTCTTGTTTTTTTTTAATTAACCAGAACGTAAAAGATGAAAAATACGTCATGTCGGCCATTGATTTTTGGTAAGAGAAGCAAAAAAAAACATACCCACATTTGATATAAACTGATAATCTTAACGTACATTTCACGGTATTCTATATATTGTACTACAGGCTCAATAGTGGTTGTACAAATAAAAATAAAGAAAATTATCTATACATTTATAAGGTAACTATTTATGCCATGTTATAAATATTTAATAATATGAAATAGTATATAATTTGTATCTCTACTAAAACGTTTAACTAAAAAGTATCAATATATATTTTAAATGTGTGCCCTAATAACTCTAAAAGTGTACCTACCAAAACTTAAAAAAATAAATGTCTTTTAAACATAGCCACAATAGTTTTTCAAATGGTGTAATTATAACTGATTCAGAGCCTACTTCAGAGGTAAACTTTTCTACATATTGGAATATTATTTTAAATAATTTTACTTAATAAAATATACTAAAAGTATAATAACTAAAGTGGTGAGAACCAAAAGGATACAATTGGTTTTTAAAAAACTTTACAGGAGAGCTAAAAAAAAATTGTACCAACACTTTAACGGAGATACGTTGTGATTTGTGAATTAATAGATGTACATGTTAAAGTTTATGCGTATATTCGCATCATATGCAATCATATGACTTGTTAATGATGCATGTGGGCTGTAAGAGGAGGGTTCGACGGATGTATATTGAGATGGATATACTTTCAGTAAATTATGTATTGAGAAATATAATAAAGGTTCGTTCACTTGGAAGCCTTAAATTTCTAGCCATAAAGTCACTAACCCTTAAAGAAAATCAATAACTTCAATTATTAAATGATATTAAACAATGTATAACAAAATAAACTAATATTAGAAACCATTAGATTATTTTATTTTTATTTTTACTTTTGACTATGTTATTTTAGCATTTAACAGAATTTAGTTTTAAAAATTTTAACTAAGAATGTTTAGTTAGAGAGTTTTCATCTAATTTGAGTTACATGCCATAATGCAAAATGTTTATACTTAGGAAGAACTCAAAGCATGATCAATCGGCTTGCGCGGGGAGGTCCTATTGACTTTCTACTTGATTCTGTGAGCTTCTTATTAGCTGGTCAACTTTCTGATGCTATTAAAGAATAGTATACACATATAGTTAAAAAAGTAATGAACTAATTAAACGTTCGTGGGTTTATTTCATGGAATAAAGTCAATCACTATATTATACTATTCTATACTATAGTTAAACATTATAATTTTTAACATATTGTATAATATATTATATTAATCTTCATTATTTTGATAAATATATTTTATGAATTTTATTTTTATATTATGATACAAAATGCTAATAATTTCTATATGCTTTTCAAGTTCCAAGCATTAAAGAGGTTTCTAAATGTTTTTATTGGCATGAAACGTTACGGTTAAAGTTTTATGAACAGAATTGGTAGGCGAGAGTAGAAAATAGATTGGATTATTTTATACTGGGGCAATATATACATATTTTATAATATCATCGTGTATCGTCCGCCTCGTGGATTACGCGTTCACAATTTATTGTACCTTGTTCTCCACAAAAAACCATAGCTATTATTTTAGCATTAATAACAACCACGTTAGAATATTTAAAAAAATACAAACGGATTTTAAAGAAAAAACAAATATTTGGAAATATGATATTCTGGTTAATGATGTCCTTGCAGCCTCTAGTATCAAATTCCAAACATTCAAAACGCCATCCATACCAGCAGCAAACATTTTCTAATATTTACAAATTTTGTCAAACATGTTTAGTGTTTACATTACAAATTATAACTTTTAAATTATGACATATTTAAAATATGTTAAAAACATGTTTGATGGCATTTTGAAATATAGCAAATACACTACTCTCCTTTTTCCGCAGTCGGGTGAAAATAATTGTTTTGTTGTTTGGCCGTTGATACCAGCCACAAAGTACTAGCCACGCCTATGATTATTTTACTCATTGATGTGTTTTCATGTACGGCGATCAGTTTGCCTATCTCTGCGCAGATGTGCAATTAAATGGTTTGCACGGCAAGCGGCTGCTTTCGGTCGGTGCTTTTTTGCGCGTTAACGGCCGTAAATTCCGACCGTATGGACCGCGACCATCATCAAAACGAGGTCGTAAAACTGGTATCATTGCCGTCTTCACTTCTGGTCCACCCTCAGCCCTAACCGTTACGTTGTTCTTGGCTTCTTTTTAATTTTATCGCACCGTGACTCATTAAAGCGAGCACGTCCTCCGCACAGGCGGCCGCTACACTGCAACGGCGATAACGCAAAGTGCCATAATCCGAGATCAACACCTAAACGGGCGGCCGGATTAAGACGCTAATGGTCGGGCAAGCGAAAACACGTCTTCCCGGGAAACCGGAAGGGTAAAAACGGGCGTACAAAAAAGAAAAAAAAAACAGTTCAACGATTGCGCCTATAGCCGCTACTGCTGCGAATCTCGCATCTTGCCAAAGGCACCCTCCGACAATTTGTCCGTACGCGCCAGCTTTATTATCATCCGACCTACCCATAGTATCCTGTTCACCACTATGGCGTATACCATTTTACACAGACGCGCTGCTTCGGTACCACGGAACGCTACCGTCTGTTTCGAAGATATAAATTTTGAACTCCGGCAACATCACCTCCCCTCGGCCGGGACGATTTCCTTTTTTTTCTCAGTATCTTTTTAACGTCTCGCGAACAGCAATTGTACAGCAACAGCACAGTACTGCAATGACCCAACCGTCTGTTGTTACGGGTTTCCGGGACCATTGTATATGTAATGTATTTCAGCGCGTTTACATACATAGAACAGAATAAAATATAACAAAATTACTCGCAGCTGTATTGGAAACCGGAACACTGCGCGTTTGGACGTTGCTATTGAAAGTCATAAGTCACCCGATAAAGAGTGGTATACTGAAAAAATAATATTGCGACGCGATATTTGTTTTCATATAATTATTCATTATTATTATTTCAAAAAAAGAAACAAGTCTAGATTTGCTTAAGACACATTTCCCATTCGTGTGTACAATAAACCATAAAAAAACACTATTGAGATTCACACAAGAGAGTTTAAAACACATACGAGCGCCCATATTTGTGCCTCTATTTTTGAAAATCCAATTTGCTTACAATATTATTCAAATTGGCCCAATAAAAAGTATGAGCCTGTTTTTTTTTTGGTGTCAATGGTTGATAATATAAAAGTGAAAATTCTCTGAACTTCTAAACTCATTATATGTTGGTTATATAAAATATATTTTTAATTCGCAAACTAATGGGAAAAACAGACACGGTTAAGTATTTAAAAACACATGATGCTCTACAAATGTTACAATATATTTTAAAACTGTTGGCGCCCGTCCTTGATAAAATTGATTTGGAAAACTCAAAACGTATAATATAAAAAAGGTGCACTCAGAAATATGAAATCATAAAAATAAAGTGTCATATTGTATTTGAACATAATAGTTTCTACAATGATAGCATTTGATTTGTTTAACCGTCGTACGTAAAACGCGTTTGAATAAGAAAACTAAACCTCTTTTAAACGTTATTACTACCATGTATAGATATATAAACAGACATGCGATATTACAGCAAAAATAATATGCTAACAGTCCTTACTCCTTGCGGTTGTCTACTCAAATACTAATGTATTTTTGATTTATGTTAGTTTCATTTTAGCGGTACCTACCTACCCTGGTAACGACCATATTATTTTACCCGGCCTGCGTCCGTCTTAATATCAATAAAACGTTGTGATTTTGTTAAGTCTTAACAGTCGTTGCAATAACAGTTAAAATACCACGGATTAATATTTTACGCACGAATGGAGTTAAAAGATAACAACAAGCGTTTTGGCTCCGGTCCTAAAACGGTCGTCTCATGTAATTATTAATAGAAAACCTAAATAATGTTACCAAATTAACGAGTATGATGTTTATATCTGCTAAATTATAATGATATTTTGTTTATAAAATTATAACTTTTATTTATTATTTTTATTAGTTAAGAAATAACTGACAAAATAACTCCAACGACAACAGTATTGATATTGTTTATGTACTTTAACATGCAGGAACGCTGTATTTATTCTTCTTATTGAACGTAGTCCATTGTGAATTTCTAAAGTTGCTTATGAACTTTATTATAAAGTTATTTCGTGCTGTTTTATGCAATGTATTTTTCGGAAACCTCTCAATTATGGTATTAATTAAAAGTTGAGACTTTCAAATGCTTTTAAACTCAAGTTCTTGAAGCTTAACATAAAATATATAATTTAAATGTACGTGTAACTGACAAATGCATTTGGTTATACTTCAAGGGATACAAATTTACAACATAATTTTGTTATATATAAAGTATATTTTATTAAGTTGAAGGGTAAAAACATTACAGCAAAATTATAATACTAACGACGAATGTTAATTATTGTCTTTATACTTATAAAAATATGAAATGACAATGTATCAGTAAAACTATGCTGGTTTTACATACAAAAACATATTTATTTATAAACAAATTTTGTATCGCAATATTGTAGAAAAATGTACTCATTTTTTTGGTTGACTTTTAATAAACGAATTGTCTGTTAGCATTGACATCTGTATCGCTTTAATCGTTATACTGACCAACTGACAAAAAATTATAGATAAGTTATAATAACGTTTTTGTGGCCAACCCATATTCGGTAATGCTTGACATCTTTGATTATAAGCCATGTGGTTTAGAGCGATTGCTACAAAAAAAAAAAGAGCTATCATTTGGACTGACTTGACCATATTATATTTACGGTATCATATTGATTCCACAGTCTTACTTTTTTTCTTAATATAATCTTCATTCTTTATAATGCTATCTATTAATTTTTAAACAATACTTATTTGAAAATAAATACTTTAGTGTTTATTCAACGGAATATTGTAGTTTTTCTTGAAATATATTAGATAATTCATACACCCATCGGTCAGTGGCCAGTCCTGTATTATAATTATCCTAATTAATTTAATTTACAGTAACTTTATTTATATAATTTAAAAACTATGGAAGCCATTGAAATCATTTAAATATTTTAGTATATTTACAAATGCTCCATAATATGGAAACTACCTCATGCTGTATAAAACTTATTAGTATGGATAGTAAATAAATTATTATAAATATTAAAAATAAAATCTCTCTCAGCTTTTTCAAAAAAAAAAAAATCTCATCTTATGATAATGTTTTTAAAAAAAATTGTAAGGCAAAAAAGTTGTACGTGCGAGTTGCATTTATATTGTTGTTGTTGACAGATTGAAAACATAAAAAATATCATTTGTAGTTTCTGAAGAGTTTTGAGTAATGAATAACAATAATATCGTGTTACCATCATTAGTACTAATGAGGATTAATATTAACACAGTATAACACTTTCGATTGTAATGCATTTCAATAGCAGAAAGAAACTTTGAATGAGGTGTCGCTATAGTGAACACGTTGTATACAACACTCTAAAAAATTATAATACTCTCACTTACTCGTTAACTTCCCCATTTCTAAATTAATAGTTAAAATAAAACTGTCCACGAAGGCTGTATAATTGCAGCTTTTAAAATGTACAGTGTTTTATTTTATTTTTTCCATATTTCTGATTTAATGTTTGGTAGGATAAGTTATTGAGCTCTTTATTATCATTAATTAGGTACTAATTAATTTAAAATTATTCATTTGTAGCTGTGTAGTTTTATATCACAAAATACTTGACAATCCAAATAATCATTTCACCAACTCACAATGCCTTTTTATGGCACAAAAGAAATTGTCCGGACCTTGACCTCCCTAGATTACGTATAATAGTCAGTAATCCATTTCCTTTTTGTCTTGGCTTTATAATCTTTTACAAAATAATTTATTTCTTATTTCGTCGTTCTTTAGGTTTTAACTAACTAGCCATCTAGTTCTTGTGGTAAAAAATAGTATTATTATCTCTATTTTTATCTTGTGTGGCTATTTGTCTGCTGATAACCATCTACTACTCATAACTCTTACTCTTTTATATGCTACAACTCTAACAATTGTGCTACTTGAAGGTTGTTCTACGAATTGACGATTTATAACATGGACCATTGCTGTATTATAATTAATATATAGTAATATTATTTAAATCTTTTATATAAGTTACCAATAGCTGCTGTTTAATAATTTTTTTTTCAGTTTCTTTCTCATTTTATAATTTTATTGTTTTTTTTATCAAAATCTTTATTATTTGGTATAGAAAAATTGTATTATTTTGATTCTCGTGTTGCCGGTAACTTTTCTATGATGATTTACTTAAAATATTCTTTTGATTATTTTAATTTCAATAATTACAAATTAAGACGTCAGGAAACGTCGAATGACCTGTACAATATTTTAAAATTATTTTTGTACATTAAACAAATAATATCAACGTTATCAAAATGTTTGTTAATGGTTTTAAAATCACATTTTGGCAAGACATTAAACGCTTCAAAAATTATTATTTACAAACTGTTGTTTAATTAGATATTATGAAAATATTTCCAATATTTTACTCATACGGTAAAAACCATCATGTAAATATTTACTTTTTTTAAATAATATTTAAAGTTTAAACACAATTTTGTTTTATATTATTTCATAAATATTTTATCTCCTGCCAAAATATACTTTTAAAACATGTTGAAAAAATCAAAACTTTCATATAGCTGTATGGGTTTGAGTTTATCTCCTTTGATCTTATACAATATTGCTAATGCCTCAAAACAAAATGTAATAGTATATAAAAAGAAATAAAGAAACTTACGTTTACATTTTATAGTTATCTATTAGCACAATGAATTACACACAATGGGTAGTTCGACCAACATGTACTTGTGTGTACGTTTTATATCGCATACTCTACAACACGTTCGGCGCGTTTTTCTTTACTAATAACTAGGTGTCAAGTACTAGGCTCGCATATAAAATCGGCTTTTACAATTTCAAGGGTCGTGTCGAATTTGATACCGTCCACGTTTACCGTATGATACATGCAATGACCGTATTATTATCATGGATCGTAACGCGTCCCCGTGCTTCGCTCAAAGAGTTATTGCTTTAAGTAGTATACTTTTGGAAATTGGGCTCAATTCCATTGAGTTCCACGCGCGATAAGCTCGGACGGTACCGTTTGCCGTTTTACTACACACGAGTCCGTGATCGGGTAGGTTACCGCCGGGGGCTGCAGTTCATCGATTGCCGGAGTATGCCTAGCATTAAACGCTTTAACCGTTTGGGCCTTTGGACTCAGCCGATAGGTACATTCACGTGCAAAGGCAATAGACCGCCACCGTTGCCATTGTGTTCGACAACACGGATAATAACCGATCCGCAACATTTGGTCTCGCGCGGATAATGAAGTAACTTTCGTTACAGCCAAAAGGATTCGAGAGACGTTGGAAAACCGTTTTGTGTACAGAGCAGTTTTTTTCATTTTTTTTGTTTTTACATCTGCGCGAAGTTTATTTTTTATTTAACGTTTATATTCGGTTTTTTTTTCGCGTCGGATATCAAACGTTTCAAACAAAGAAAATCTGTTTTTTTCTCCGGACGAGGAGGGGAAAAAACGCTTTTTACAAATTGTCTATAATATTCAACGACGGCCGAGGAAAGGCGACGCGAGGCTATTCGTTTTAAATTGAATTTTCTCGACGGTTTCAGCAGGACGCCGTGGGCTATATTTATAACATTAGAAAGTAATATTTTTTTACTTGACCTGTCCGTAGGTCCGGACACGGGCAACTGCATAAGAAATGTAATTTTTGTTTTACTCGCGAACCTCTTCGGTGTATTTTTTACATGTGCTTGCTAATATTAACGGTGCCTTGGGTAATATAACAGAAACCAAATGTGGAAGCTGAAACACCTTGGACTTTTTAGTTTTGTTAGCCGTCCAGTCAATGATAAAAGTAGGTAATAAACGTTACAGTACTATTGAGTCGACCTATAAACGGACTATAAAACGACGACGGTTTCAAAATATGTTGGTACATTTTTGTTTTTTTCCGTATTAGAATAAAATATTTCACGTTTTGCGTACTAAAGCGGATATTCCAGTTGACCGACAGACTTAACCCATAAAGGCATAAATGTTCACTAAGCCATGGTTCATGATAAATCGCATCGAATAAAAGACTGATCCCTCTCCGTTTAGCTTACCAAATAAAGGCAAGATATAAATATTATGTATGCCATAAGAGTTATAATAAGCATTATAATCCATATAGCGTTACGCGCATCGAGTACAGCTTGCATGTAAAAACATAATTATAATCTATTATACATTATTATGATAATTTTTCAAACTCATTTTTTACATTGTTAAACATTATAATATAATACAGTATTTACAATATGAAATATGAATAAATATAAATTTATGTTCATGAACACAATCATTTCTCAACAGTTGTTTATTTTCTTTTCCTTTTTATTTAATATAATAAGAATAAAATCTCATTACGTTAAACTTGATTTCGTTGTTATTTCCCGGTAGGAATTCATTAAATATCATTACTTAAACATTGTTATGATAAAATGAATTGCAAACAAAACGTTTCGATGATAATCTGCAGAGGGTGCAAATATAACTATGGAATTAAACAAATTGTATGACAAATTAATACGATTAGTTTTGATCGTCTTTATATAATAATTTGTTGTTGTTGTTAGCCATTTATCGTAATTAACCAAAATCATATAATGTTGTGTAACTTGTTGTCTTTTGATTCAGTCACACATAATAACCTGGAAATTTAACGTATGATAAGGTGTAGTTTTTCTATTTGTTGAGCTTTCTGTAACAAAAAACAATCTTGACTACAGATTTTCGAGAAAACCGTTTAATTTCTGCTCTACCTATTCCAAATCCACTTTCGGTTAAATTTTTAAACTTCCCAAAACTTCACCTCAAGAAGCGAAATAAAAAGATAGTTTCAAACCCCCTCTTAGGAAAGGGGTTATGATATATTTTTTAAGTTGGTTAGTCCATGCATACTTATATATACTATGGAAAATAAATATTTCATTCAAAGTTGGGACTAATTTGACTATTAAATAAAAAATTATAGAGTGCCGTAATTTTAAGTTAAAAAATGTAAATTTCTAGTTTTTTCTCAGTTTTAAAGGAGAAAGTGTGAACTTTCTAAATATTTGGCTTAAATAAAATCATTTCTGGTACGATTTCTGATTTATAGACTTGCTACATGAAAAAATCGGTTCAGCGTTTTAGAAGATACCGTTGGTTCAAACATGAAAAAAATAAAAACTGATTGTTGTAATAACAATACGGAAGCTAATATTTGTTTTACTCATGTTAATATCATAATGACTTACTTCCGGTTCCGCTAAAAATAATAAGGCTAAACTAAATTCTATTAAATAAACAAACCCTTTTATCATAAACCATTAAATTGTTGAGTTTTTATGTTATTTCAAAAATCCTGTATCTTTTGTTTTTAAATTAAATAAATATTGTCAAACATTAAAAATATATTAGTTTTGAGACTTATTTACAGAAAAAAAATATATTTAAACATAATGCGAAACGTGCTTATGGTTTGTACACTTAAGATTTTATTTTGTAATGAAAAACTAATCCTTAAACATTGATAATGATGTTATCCCTATATTAATTTGAATTATATATTTTAAAATACTATTTAAATACTCTTTGACAATTTGTTTATAATTTTTCTTTTTTAATTATTGCACTTAAAAAATATTTGTATATTGTACCTGTGTTTACATAACATACTTTTTTTCTAATACTTTACAACACAGTGAAAACTTTTTAGTATACTAATAAAAACTTAAATGCAAAAGGTAAATGTTTTTGAAACTCCGGATGTTTCATTTTCAAATAACTTATTCTTCGATAGTGTATTTATAAAGAACTTTTAAAATCAATAATAATACATTCAATTGCGATTATAGTATTTCGATATTTAATCAAAAACATTTAAGTTGTACAACTTGCCAATAGTATAAAAAAAGCGTGTATGTTACGAGGTATCTATTTTCAGAAAAACTTTTATCACATTTTTATAAAGTCTTTAGTTACCAATATTATTAAAAATAATAGACCTAATTTGATATACAAGTATTATCTAACTTATTTTAACAGTATTTTACTAAATAAAACACTTCAATTAAAGTCAACTAATGAAAACGATATTACTTTTTGTGAAAAAAAAAGGATTTGTTATAACTATAAATTTAGTACGCCTTCTCATATGTTTTATTCCACTATGTGGCCCAACTAGAAATACAACAACTTGTTACTTGTAGCTGCAAGGATTTGAGCTTGTCACATATAGATGATCCATCATTCCTCGTGCTTTTATTGATTATACATTACACGATTACAGTCAGATATGACATAGCGGCGTATTCCAAGAACGTTTGTTAGACTACGAAATAGTGTAATGATGAAATGCATTGATGTATTCAATTCCATAAATTGGCTTGGGTGATTAAGCTTAGTTGTGATTTGAAACAACATTCTCCTCCTTGTAGCTTTCGCATCTATAACTAATATAGCTTAGAACGCACACTTAAAACGGAATAATGCTATTCAAATGAATCATTAATTTCTATCAAATATTTTTAACGCTGAGAACAGGGTCGATGCCATATTGTTTTTGTGTGTAATATTTATTATCGTTTTGTGTACGTTTATTATCATAATGTATTTTTTTAAAACAATAAAAATATAAAAAATTAGCGCTTTTAACAAACATTGTTAAAAAGCCAACACTACATATATGACCCTAAATTGCCTATTTACTGCGCCGCAAACGGTGGTTTGCACATAGACTTTTTTATGTAATACATTACATAATAATATAATTGTACTAACACAATAAATTATTCCTAACATCAACACCTTTTGCATTTTAAGTAGCTTAGCAATATTTTTTATGTGTTATTCATTTTTTGTTGTTATAAAAAATATTATACATTTTTTTAAAATTACTCCTTGATGAAAAACCCTAGTTACTCAGACCATTGGCTATAAAATACATATTATCTTACATACTATTGATTTAAACAGTTAAAGTTGACAACAGTTTGGTATATACAATTTTTTTTAAATAAGTTTATACACGTCGGATTGAGAAATTAAATTAATGATTTTTGAAGTTTCCGCATTGTGCCCAAGGATTTCCCTTAAGTTTCTCGGTAGTTGATTTAGACTTCTAAGTTCTTTATATTTTCTACATTTAGTTAATACATGTTTAATGGCGGCTGTGGAGTCACAGTTTTGTCATACTGTCTGTGAGTAAGTTTTGTAAGTCCATTATAAATTTATAAATGTCGAATATTAAGTTTATCTTACTTTATTTATTTATATCGATTTTACTAAATATATAATTGTGTAGTATGTATCCTGTTGTATAATTATAACATTTAAAAAAAAAGTAGTTTTTAGATAGATATAAATTATTGACGAATTTCATTATCCAAATTAAAAAATTATTATTAATCATTTTAAATTTAAGAGGATAAATTTTAGAACATGTTATAATTTATTGGAACGTGAGGATTTTATTTCACATAAAATATTTTAATATAATAAAAAAACTATAAATTTAACTAATATTTAGGTCAAAATATAGTTAATAGAGTTTTTGGTAATTTAAAACAATGTTTTTAATCAACACATTGTTGTTCCAGAAATGTAATCAGTGTTTGTTTTATTTATTAACATTTGTATGTTTGTGCCAGATTAGAAAAATAAAGTTTATATTCATGTCAGTTACAAAATAATAAACGGTTTTATGGAAATCATAACATTAATATTTACATTTATAATATTCTTCTTTGATTTGTGAACAATAACTCTGTTAATACTTTTTATATCATTGACGAATTATTTAGATATTATTCAATACATTTTAAATTCCAATTTGCAAAATTATTATTATACAAATAATAACATGTGGCATTTAATATAAATTTAATGAAACTCCTGTATTACTTTTATGGGTATATTGATTTAGTTTTTTTTTTATTTCGGACAACTTTTTGTTGCAAAGAAGCTTAGTTATAAAAAAAATGGTTATATATTAACGTCTTATGCGTTATACTTTTCCAAAAAATCATAATATGTTTTTAATAATAGTTATCTTATGTTTGTATAATAAATTAATACATTTATTTCAAGAAATTAATATATTTTCCCACAATTAAGACCATTACGTTCTTTTTAATATTGTTATTTAACTTAGTTTTTGTAGGGCATTATTGTGTAATACATGTTTAGGCAATTTAGTAGAAAACAATAAATTAAATCAGAGTGAACGTCGGTATCGAACGACATGCCATGGTTATTTATACAAGGGTATGATGGGTGTTTAGAAACGTTTTTCGGTTATCTGGCATAGAAGGAAAAATTGAACTACCGTGTCTAATGGATCACCATTCAACATTGAACATGATGAATGTTTATATCGTTTCGGTATAGTCATTATACGACCACCTTAGCGAGATGCGGTAGTAAATGACAAGAGGGGAAGGGAGTCTTAGATTGAAGTACGTTGGGAGCAGCCGGTTCTTAATTGAGTCACGTGACATGGCATTGGTCAATGATGGATTGTGGCGTGTGTCTCGGCTAAGACGCAGACACACACACATTTTTACTAAGTATCATGTGGCTACACCGGCTCTATTCAAATTATTCATCTTCAAAAAAATCCATTATATCTATTATAATTATTGAACAGTGTAACATAAAAATTGAATAAACCATTATAAAAACTATAAATTTATAATATTACATATTGCAATAATAAAGAATATTAGCCGCACACAAAAAGGGGAAAGTTTGCATTGATAAAGGAACGAAACAGCTAAAATGTGTAATTTAATTAACAGCTCATTGTTATCTTTAATTGCATTATATAAGAGCACATTATACATTTTGATGGGATTATATCTCTGTTGAATGCTATGATAAAATCCTATGGATTTTTGTGGGATCCCCAAGATATAAACCTAAAAATCTAAAGTAACACAGTTCACTTTGAAGTGCCCTTTTAAAAGCAATTTATTTAGTACTTCCAATACGTTGTCAGTGCAATATACAATTACATTTCGTAACACTATTGCGTTTTAGCCCTTGATATAATGTAATTAATTTTCAAAAAAATATAATGAAAGAAATGTCAATAATAATACGAATTTCCAGGGTCATTTTTTAAAGCTATATCAATAGTTATATAGAAATATCTACATTAAATAAAGTTCACTGTACACATTTTATGGAAACAGATTTAAAATAAAACAAATGTGTTCAATATTTTTTGAGCTATTTGGTAGCTAAAAAAATAAAAGTAAACTTGAAAATAAGTTAGGTTGTTATTACATACAGACCTTTAAATTTAAACAAGGTCAATTAATTTTTACTTTAAGGCCGTAATAATAATAATAATACTTCATTATTCCTATATTCTTTTTTAAAGTTAATATTGACATAAAAATTTTATTTTTAGCAGTAGTTATATTTTTTTTAGTTACACAATTGTTGATAACAGATATCCTAAGTGGGTAAAGTTTTCATTGTTATGTTGTTTCAACAACTGCACTTTTAATATCATATGTTTCGTTATGGTTTATACCGTGTCGAAAATAAAACAAAATTGTAAAAACATTTTAGAGAGATTTATAACAACTTTTGATAGAAAGTGTGTATATCATTAATTTGTAGGTGTGTTGAAAGCGTTCTTTGCCAAATAAAATGTTCTATGTAACGAAGCGTATAGAAGTACTGGGAAATGTAAATACATGCTTTATTGCTTAGTTGGAAAATCAGATCGAAAAAAAAATAATGCACAATTAAAAAAACACACGTTTACAATACAAGAAATGTAAATATAAAATGTGAAATCATCAATGAAATTTCTATTAAAGTTTAGTAACAAAGTAAATAATTTTATATTTTTTTTTTTTTTATTGATCTAGTAATAACATACAACCCGGCATCTATGGCCATTAGTTTCAGATGTGGTGGAACAAAAGTCATTTTCAATAGGTATACATTATGTTTGCGTATTCTAATAATTAAGAACAAAGGAAGAGAATGTGTAATTTTAATTTTGTATTTTATACAACGGTTTTATTTGATCCTTATCCGTGTAACAAATGCATTTTTTTTAAATTCCGCACTTAAAACGCTAATATCTGCGGTTTGCATATTTGTATGCATTTAATCTTTGAACTACCTTGTGTCAAATGCCATGCGCACGCCGTGATCTCATACACCTGATGGTCATTTATTGTCACGTCAAGTCAAACATAGTAAAGGAGCGCACGTCACCTGTGTGTACAGTAATCAGATAAAAGTTGAACCATTATGAAAAAGTTAAGCTTTAGTTTGGGTTTTGTAGTCTCCGGGTGTGGCGAAACGTCGACAGCAAAATACATCATCATAATCTACACGGTTGAAGTTTAGTTTATGAGAATTATATCAACAATAACAACCGGTGTACCAAACTAGTTTGGCGGTTCGTGTTCATCAATGCAGAATTGTTGAGGCTTTAGAGAATACCTATTGTATAAAATATGCTAACATCCCAAGGGTTTTGAACGCAGGATTGGTTCGAAATTCGTAACTTCTAGAAACTATTACATCCGCATGAACATATACAATAACAACGAGATCCATGGGAACAACGCGGAGGGCGCGTTGTCAATCATGATCGTTTGTTTTCCCAATTAGTTTTCCGTTAACTTTATGTTGAAGTGTATATTTTCACTGAGAAATTTCCAACAAAACGCTATCCATTCTAAATAAATAAATAATAACTTCTCACAATACTCAGTATAGGTATTATTTATTTAGTGTGGCGAGTCTAATTTATTTCAAGTGAAATACTCAATTTTAAAAACTCTTCTATCTGCACTGCTTGAAAACTAAATATTATACACTTTACAGCGTATACTATGAAACTATAAAATAGTGTTTTTTTTTTTTAAAGTATTATTGCATTTATAAAAAAAATGTACACATAGTGCTCTAGAAGTGTTACAAGAGTTTTGGCAATTTAAGAAAACAAAAAATAAATTATAATTGCAATATTTAATCGATGCTTTATTGCGCTATACTATAACACATCTTATCAAGGCAGGGAATCGTAGTATGATTCTAAAAAATATTTGAGCGCAATTAGACGGCTAAAAAACAACTTTTAAAACAATTTTGTCTCGACAACACGTATTGGTCTAGACGAAAAGAAAAATATCGAACACATAAAATTATGACGAAAAAGTAAAAAGGCGTACAACTTGTTTTTTTTTGCTATTTAAATGTGTGTGAAAATAACTGTTTTGTATAACCTACTTATGAACTAACACAAAGAAATACTGTACCAGCATGTTTTTTTTTAATGTTGATATAATTAAGTAAAAAATAGTATGTATTCCGAAAAACGGATATAATATTGTATTGATATTTTTTACATTATCCTCTCCACCTCGGGTGGACATTGTCGCGGGAACGAGACAAAAGTTTTTCGAATCCGTCAAACCAAATGATTATAATGAAAGGGCGCACACTTAAATGTAATAAACGCCTATTGGAAAACGGCCGAATACACAAAAACGAAATATTAATCATTTTTGACAGGGTCAAAACTTTTATCCGAAATCCAACGAGATAACTTTATTTGCCGCCGTTGTTCGGCATCGACCGTCCATTATAAACACAGAAAACGCGCCGGAGAATTCCCAATGACAGCGTTGTTCCCTAATGACGAATTAAAATAGATGGGTCTCGCGTTATATAGGGTGTTCGGAAACAAACGGTTTTTATTTCTATACTATTAAATACTATGTGCAATGCATGTCCCGGCGTTCGGTGTATAATCTGCCTACTGTTATATATCTACAGTCTACTGTACACTCTCATCAACGCCACTACCATTGCTGCACTGCCGTCGGTGTGGCTATATAATAATAACATGTACCTACTGTTGTTAATACTACAACAACGGCAGCAGCTCCTCGTCGGCTCTGCGCGTCTGTCAAGGGTTAAAACCGTGACCAGAAGGAGTTCTTATTGTTTTCGCCGTGACGGAGTTTGATAAATGTGCCTGGCGACCGTAGCAATAGGCCTACATAGATCATTTTACATTATTTTCGAGTCGACAACGGTCGTTTTGTCTTAAGCCCCGAAGTAGATTGGATTAATAAAAAAAAAAAATAATAATAATGTAGTACTATACATCTATATAAATACACATATTATAGCACACACACACCACACACACAAGTTATATTATCATCAACAACAACGGCCGCAGTAATATAACAGCTTCGACGCGGCCACCGTTGAAAATTAATGTTTGTCCGGCCTAATTGAAACCGCTGAATTTACGACCCGATAGCCGGATAAAGTGTGGTGGCAATAAATGTTTCTAAAAACGCTTCCCTCCCCTCCCCTGCCCCTCCTTTACCGCACTATATAATGTGCGATTACCTCTAAATTACCGCGTTCCCAATAACAGGTGTATTATAACGACGCGGCGATTAAATATGTAACACTTATGCCGGCCGTATACACCATAAGTAAGTACTAGTAAGTAATGTTTTTGAACGACGGACGGCAATTGATGTAGGAAATCGTTAACATAACCGTTACCGATCGTATACCAATGCCTATACGTCTTCTTAATGCGTT
Source organism: Adelges cooleyi (assembly GCF_023614345.1). NCBI lineage: Eukaryota > Metazoa > Arthropoda > Insecta > Hemiptera > Adelgidae > Adelges > Adelges cooleyi. Next base: position 6,374,229 of record NW_026095751.1, read on the forward strand.
TTCTATTATCTCGGATCTTCCGAAAATCGCCGTCTATACCCGCCGGCCATTAATCAACGCGGCCCTAACGAAAATAATGTAAGACAGCATAAAAACGCTAATGAGAAGCAAAACAAAATGCACAATGTTTGCTGGCGACACTTCGTTACACAAACGGAACACTGCATTTTATTATTTAAAAGGAGTTGACATATTTTTTTCCCCTTCAAATCTCAGCGTTTTCAAACATAAAGCAGATTGGACTCGTGGAAGAGCCAAAGTTTGGCTTAGAGAACATTAAGTCTACAACAAGCTGGAGGGGAACAAGGACATGGGTCCTGAATTTCAAAGTAATTTATTTTAATTGCCAGTGGTTTTGTTGGCGGGAGGTTACTCGTTATTGATGGCAGCCAGAGTAAAATTAACTTCTTATCGTGAGACACGAGTAATGAAGAGGTTTTTGTAATGTGCCATATAGTACTCGGCTCCCCATGTGCAGCCTTTTGACAGACATTTCATTACCATGTTATTAAGTAGCAATTTATCACAAATAATATCGTTTTAATACGTAAACAACTCGACTGCATTGTGTCTTGACAAATTATCTGAGAATATTTTACATAAACCATACAGTCGTAGCTATCACTATGATGCAACACAATCAATGTAAGCGAAATACCTAGTTTTGTATCATTACTTTAGACTATTAAGATAAGATATGAAGTTTATATTATTATGCAAATAAATCATACAATAATAAAGTAAAAAAAAAAACTGTAAATTGATTTTTAAAATATTTAAGTATTATAAAATCTGAGCTAATAATTAAAAGGTATGATAATGATTAATATGAAATCTAATTATAAAGAAAAATATTTAAAATGAATACACAATATTGTAGTTTGATTAAAAAAATGTCAATCAAAAAGAAAAAAAATTGTGTAAGTATAATTTATGGATTACGGTCAGTTTTTTTCAATTCTTTGTGTAAAGTGTAATAATGAAGTTTGATTATAAAAAAAATCAATGAATTTTTAATGAAAAATTGCATATGTATAATTTATTTTATAAAATTGTATTTTCAATGAAGAAACAATCTATTAAATCCAGAAGCCGTAAAAAATTAAAAGCTTGTGTAACAACTGTTTTTATTTTAATTTTTCTATGTTTACCATAAATTATACTAAAATATCAAAACTTTGCACTCACCGTTTACAAGTAGCGCGACTAAGATGAAATGAACAACCATTTCCCAGAAACGCATGAGATAAGTTTGTAAAATTATAAACCGCTCCGTAAAATGGTATGATACACGTTTAACATCGCGTGTCTTGAATTCACTGAAACATAGCATAAAATACATTACAATAAAAGCTGTATTTACTATTGCCTACAAAAATTAACATACATAATAATTAAAAACTATGTTTATTTATTAAATATAAACTAAATAGGTTTGTATTGTGCAAGCAGCCATTGTTAAATAGCAATGTTTAATATTTTTTTAATTTTACAGGCGTTTAAATCGCTTGAATTATTTAAAACTAAAGTAAAATAAAATAAATTTAGGAGTACCAAGAATAACTTTAATTATTGTAATATTGTTTTATCGGTTTCACTTCGGTATCTCTTATGTCAACATATCATGGACTTTAAAAAGTGTTTAAGACACTATTTGGACAATAAATACATTGACTTTTTTCAAAGTTATCATGTGAGTTCGGAAATATTGGTAGCATTTGTATCGTTTTTATTTCAGGAGATACAATATAGTATTGCTTAAAGTGGGACAAAAAAAAAGAGATCAAATAGCTTGATGTGGAAAAAAACTGTCGCCGGCGGACGGAAAAAGACCATGGACGAAAAATATATAATACCACGAAAACCCGATAACGTCCATTTATTCACATACATTTATGATCTTGTTCATATCTATAAATATATATAAATATTTAATAGAATATGTTTTGTTATACACTGTTATAATATAATATTATGCTCTACAATAAATTATATCAAAACAACATAAAACAAATATTACATTTTTAAAGGAATATTAAATTACTATTCCTGTTCTATAAAGTAATTTCTTCTAAAAATAGTTTTCTATAAAAACACAGAGAACAAAAAAAACATATATTGTAAGAACAATAACTTTTAAGTTTAGCATCGTAGCTAAAATAAAATAAACTTAAACAACACTCTTGGTTACGGTGTATTAAGCAAACAAATAAATAATTTAAATAAATTAAATAAAAATATTTAAAAAATAAAAATTGAATAATGCAATATTATCATCTTCAGCGCTCACAATAGACTGTGCTGAGCAACTGTCTACTTAAATTATTATTAATATGATGATCTGTATACAATATGTTAACGGATTTAATGTAGAAGTTACCTGCTTAAAATGGAAATTATTTCTTTATAACTATTATTATAAGACCACAATAATTATTTTAATGGATTTTTTTTATTCATAACAATATAATGTAAACAGGTACTTCTGTAGTTTAGAATTAAGTTTAAAGCTAAAATTATTATTAATGCGGCTACTTTGTATTCGGCAGAATCAGTTATTTGAATATAATTTAACGGGCAGGCGTTTTGATTAGGTAATTTAGGATTATCAAAATATTATAACTATAGTGCTCAATAGGATTTTCGACGAATTGTACACTCCGTCTCGACACAAGATTAATACGGTACGTGATATTCCCGGTACACAAACTTTAATCATTACCTAACAGAATTTGCATCCAATAGACTATCTGTTGCTATCTGGTATGAGATATAATAGTGTACAGGTAACAAAGTGTACAAATTTGTATACGTATAATTATTGTTTAAGTCATCTGTACTGTGTTTAATATTGAATTCAGTATTGTATTATCACTACTAGTGGCATTATAAACCTGAAAAAAATATTTAAAACCAATAAAAACAAAACATAATTGCCTTGAATAATGCTTTGTTTTTTACAAAATAACGTTTAAGGAGTTAAATAATTATTTTGATTCACTTATAAAATAACAAACACAGTGCATAGAATTATTCGAAAATAACAGATAGCTTCAAAAAAAAAAAAAAAAATGGTAGAGACATTGTTTGATAATGTCAAATTGTAGTAAACCACGAAACAATGGATTTTGTTTTTGTCAAAAAATTATGATATAGGTAAACAAAAAATTAACTTGTGTTAATAACGATCACGTTTTAGCTATTGATAAGTATTACATAGTAAACACACAATTAACTGTAATAAAAAAGTATTTAATAAATTAGTATTACTTTTATAGTTGAACAGTATAAATATGTATTGAGCTTAAAAGACCAAAAGAAAGCTGTGCTCATCAATAGTTATGGTAGCCATCGACCTAAAATTCCAGTAGAAAATGATTTTCTAATTTGTAATTGAAATAATTGTTTTATAAGACTTATAATATATTTCATGTTGGAAGGTAGAACAGTGTATTCTTTTGTATGTGAAGATAACGAATCGATCTCTGCCAGTTATATATTATGGTAAACTATAATAATTAAATTTAAGTTTAGTCCTAAAACATAAACAATTACATATATTATATATATCTCAAGATATCGCTTATTATTTTGTTCAGAACTTTTTTAACTTACTTTGAAAACGTTTAAACATTTTAAGAAAACTTCAAAGACGGTTCCTTCTTATATTTTTTCAAACACGCTAATGCTCTATTAATTAAAAAATATATTTTTCCAAGCACAATAATTATTATAAAAAAATAATTATACTTTTTTTATTAATATATTGAAGAATAAATTATTCATCCATGAAGTCTTTAAGCATTTCATAAATGATTATATATTTTTATTCGTTAAGTATACCCATTTTTTTATGTAGATCTTTTGCGGTAAATTTTGGTATTTTATCATTCTCCAGTCAAAAAAATATCAGTAAGAAATAGTAGTTTTAATTACTTTAAAAAAATAATAATACTCCATCCCTCCCTCTTTGTAAATACTTAAATGCATAATAATAGTACAACATTAAGTAGGCCTTAGCCTTTTTGATTAACATTATTAATCCTTTACACAATAGTTAACAATGTATATTTGCTAAATAGGACAAGTAATAATTGTAATATTTAATTTTATTATATTTCACAACTAATTTAAGCAATGATTAACCAATTACTTACAATAATTTGTTTGGTAAATAGTAAAGTTGTTTTAAGTATTGCATTATTTGTATTAATTCAAGTCCTAACAAAAAAATACAATTTAACAATAACGTTATTATATTGAAAAACTGAAAAACTAGAGAATTGTTATCAAATATATTTTAAAAGGAATCCGGTTGTGTTAAAAATGTAAGACAACTATTTTTTTTGTTAAAATTAAAGAACTTACTATACTAAAATTACATATTATAATATAACTTTGAGTGTATTTTATGATAATATGTTCCTTAGCTTAACATAATAAAAGAGTTGTCTTGTATATCTAGAAAGTACCTAGTTTTTTTTTCAGAAACTCAAATATAATAGAAAAAGTAACTCCATACAAAAAATTGACGCTCAAACCTAATAAACATTTTGTGAATATATAATATTTTATCATCCAAACATATATGATTACCGTAACATTAGGCTACACCTAGTGAAATAACCTATATCTTAGAAATCTATCGTATGAGAGAAAAGAACATCATTCCAAAACAACTATTCGATATTAATCTGTTCTACGATACAAAATATGCTCCGAAGAAAATGTAATATTTTAGAAATGTTCTTAACCTTCTATCAGTTTCGCGGTTTCCCGTTGCACTTACATCGAGTTTGACTTGGGTGTTATTTTTAACGTCGGTCACACAAACTACATAGTGTGACTTGGACGAATTTTTACCCCTCGCGACACAAAGTGGGTTAAATTGGTTAGTTCATAGGTTTTCGTTAAAAAAAACGCGCGTTTTTTTTAGCATCAGACAATTATTGTTCGTACACGGTAAATAACAAATACAATTAATTTCATGTACAGATTTTTATTTATGTCCCAACGTCATCAATTCGAATTCTCTACCCCCTCCGCACATAATTTGTTGTCGGTTTTTTTTTGCCCCGGTAATACACACATTGGTGTCATATTTTGACAAGATCACGGCGGCACTCGAGGTGTGGCCGGCCGCACAACCCACCCCGACCGTCAGATGTTTCCCCGGCAGGTCTATCCCCGTCGACGATACACACACTGCCCACAATTATTCATATCCAGCCCTGGCCGATATTGCGTGGATATTATTTATGGGCCTCGTTCGCCGGAACCGCAGCAATTCAGCCGGTCCGTTTCATTTGATTCCCGGCCAAATCGGCTCCGGCCGGGCACACCCTTAAATAATAACAGTATTCGTTTCTGTTACGGCCGTGGTTGTGTGCGTATGCGTGCCCGCGTACAAGTGTACGGAATAATAAAGAAGAAGAAGAAAGAAAGAAAAAAACGGCATCCATTTTCCCTGGGCCCGCCGTAGTGTAGTGCGTTGTGTTTTTCTTGCGGCAAGCATCCGTCCGCCGAGGCGGCTTGTCGTTAGTAAAAAATTTTATAGCGGCGCCGGAGCGTCTGTTCTTATTGTTATTTCTTTTTTGATGATTTTACAGGGGCATCGCCAGCACGCAGCTTCGTAGCGTGCAGGCAAAAACAGAGGCGTTTCCTCTGCACATCAATAATAATAGTAATAATAATAATAATAATATCAACCGTACAGAAAATGGCCGTTATTTTAATGAGAGTTTTTTTTTAGACAAGAATACGCGAATGGCTCACACCACTTTATTTTTTACACATCTCTTGTCGGCCGGTAATAAAAATGAATACTAATCTGGAAAATTAATACTCATGAACTCAGCTTCCACCATACACGAGTGGTCTCGTGTGAACTATATATGAAATATTGTAGGTACATAGTATAACGTGTTTGATGTTGTGCAATACTTTTCTACATCCATTATTCAACATTCCACAGGAATATAATGTACTGTAGAAAATCAGTACCCGGTATATGCTTATCCGCTAAAATTTATCGAGCTCTGATAAACACTTTACAGTCGATTAGCCACTAATATTTGTTTAAATAATGTTTATCTAGTTAATCATGAGATGTTTAAAGAATATGGAAAAATGGTTCGACCATTTAAGACTATTGTCATATAAGACCTTTGACTAAATCGACCATTCTCCGGTTAGTGCCAAAACTCTATATGTGGTTCAATTTTTGTTATGGGTTATGTGTTCTAATAAAATGACATCGGACGGTAAATAAGTATTAAAACGTATAATTCCTCTTTTTATAAAAAAAAAAAAATTCCGCAACAGATTAAAACAAATGAGAATTCCCAAAACGGTTAAACGTCTGAGTTTGGGGCTTTCTACAGGACGGCCTTCAGGGTTACTAGAGTCCTTATTTTTCATAAGAGAATATAAAGATCTGATATATTTAGGAGAGTTTAATTAAAGACAGTTCAAATTATGTTGAGTAGTCATTACTCATTTTTACCGAAAATCGGGATTGTTCCTACATATCTGAGGTACAGATATATTGTTCAATATGTACGCTTGTATGTGTGTACCGTGTACACAGTAACAATATTTTCTTTAATATTCCAAGGAAAGACGAAACAGTTTATACAACATGCCTAATGATAACATTGCTTCGGTTGCGAGTAAATTTTCGTTTGGTAGCTCTGAAGCTGTCTAAAAATAATCATTATACTGAATAAACAGGAAAGTATTAATATTTTGTGATTATAGCCCAGACAAAAATACAATATTGTTATTCTCATGGCATGCGTGCAATACGTCATTATTTGTTTTGCACAGCATTATACGCGTATAACGCTATCGTCAAACCCAAGTATGTCGTTGTTGTCATAGTCGACACAGTACCTATGAAAAAGCCAACGAGGATTCGAAAACACTTATTCGTACGCATTGAATCCAGTGACGGATGCTCCGATTATCTCTCGAACTTAGTATGCAAATATCTCATGTAGTGTAGTATATCCAGAGCAAACGTTTCTATTATAATAATATTATGAAACATGCAAATAATATTATATTATGCAAATCGATTCGCTTACTACACGTTTGTATTATTATCCTACATGTTGGAACGTACTTGGTTATTATTTTTTTTTTTGAAACCACCCATGTGCAAAAGGCAAAATTATCAGTTGTGAAAAAAAAATATTGCGCAAAATGTTATATTTATCCTACTTTAACGTTAACGTTATAGAGCCACCGAAAGGTGACTACAGGCAACCCATAACAAGGAAACATTAAAAAAAAATTATTGGTTGCGATTACTTTCGAATCCTATTTTAACGCACAGTATTTTAATGTACATACATAATTACAAAGTATTAATAATAAGTAAATAAAAATGTCTATCCTTAATGTTTCTGTATTACAATAATAATGTAATACAGGTTATAGATGCTAAATCCGAATCTCATAAGCTTAATCGTGTATTATTTGATTACCGGCGCGTATCGTGGATATTATACTGATTGTGAGCACCGTTGCATACATTCTAACACACCGGGAAATTATTTTCCCCACTTGATAGTATTATAAATAGTTGGCACGAGTAGTTAATAGTAATGTGACGTGCAGACCTGGACGTACACTATATTATAATATGAAGTCAAACTGCGATCATTTTTTCATTTTATTATGACGTGATAACATAAACTTTGCCGACGTTGGTCCGTTTACTAATTACTATAAAACAGTTTAAAAAAAAAAAAAACGTTTTTCCCTTATCTGGTTGATCTTTTAGGTCTCGACGTTTTTTAATTATTGTTATTATTTCGCTTACGAACAGCCACTGGTCTATAATACAAGATAAATGTGATTTTTACAAATTACATAAACATCACAAAGCCGACTAAATATTTTCGCTAGGAAATAACTTTGATTTTGTATTTTATTAAAAAATATAAGTAAATAAATTAAGAAACCTAACTTATTACGCGATTGCCGAATAACAGTACACAATGCATTTTAATTTGATTAAAACAAATTACATAAACGGTAACGGTCGAAATAAAGCACTCAATGTCGAACGTTCTCATAAGGGTTAAAAAAAAATCCTTTACTAATGTCTCAGATGGGTGCTAGTTTAAGTGAGATACTAAAATGTATATAACTGTAACATTTCGTAAAGAATAAGCTAAAACATGGAAGATCAGTACAGTTAAACGAACATTGTCGGCAAGATACAAAACCGTTAAAAGGACATACCAGACAACAGTAGACCGACAGGTTGAAATTGTTAGCTACTAAAAATTTCTTAAAATGTTGTCAACCATATTTCCATTTTTTTTTTAATATGTTATAATGTTCTTCTTCTACTAAAGGCCTGATGGCCTTGTCGTTGCAGGAGAGTTGCCGTCCTGGGGAAGTGGGCATAGTGCGGTGGTTTCCCGTTGCCTTCCGCACCAGCAGTTTTTAAAATTAATTTCATCATTATTGGAGTGTTAGCCGCAATGGCCTGTTTAATAATATAATACATTATAACGTTTTCGGAAATGTTTCAATCGGATGTAAATAAAGTACATCAAACATACGCAAATTTCGCTGCAGTGTCATGTCAATAGTAATACGGTAGTCCTTGAAGTGTAACGTTTTATCTAGTCGTTTGAGTTTCGTTGCTTAATGAACACACACATATCCGCACGTTTGTCAGAAATGAAGGAGAGGTAAAAAAAATAAAAGAGCTTGACACGTGTTATCTGTATGCGTGGCGTTTAATTAAATATTTTTGTTTTTTCGCAGTGCAGAAATGACAGTATGAGATATAAACGTTCTATCCGGTGAAAACGTTCGTTATTTGGATATTTTCACAAAGATGAAAAAATAAAAACAATTCGAATTCGTCGAAAATGTTTAAAGGCGGTTTAAGGAAGAACTTTAGTATAACATGATCGGTTTTATTTTACGACGGCGCTGAAATACAGTAATTTAATATTTTTGTTAGTTTACGATGTCTGTAAAAAAAAAAAAACTAGTCAAACACACGCGCCCAAAAGGATAAAAAGTTTTTACGAGTTTTTTAGGTCAAATACTTGTGTTATGTATTGTTCGTACAAATAATAATAATTATAATAATAAAAAATATATAACATTAATCGTGAAACGCTGTTAAATCGATAAGTGAAAAACACTATGTTTAATTAGCGACGTCGAATATAATATAATATATTATAACACCCACTCCAGTTATTGGGTCGACAGTAAAATCCTCTTAAAACGATAATACGCGAAAATATGTTTTAAAAAATACATGTATTAATGATACACAAGACTTAAATAAAAAAAAATGAGTATGCAGATTGCTTCTAATGCATAGTGCATGAAATGCTTTATGAATGTTACCCTAATTAAATAATATATGTACCAGTCCAATCCTTGTGTTATTTGTTAAAGTCTATAACAAAAACAGTTATGTTTTTTTAAGGTATAAAAGAGCATACAGTATTAATCAAATCCTTTGTTTAAATTATTGACTACAAGATAAATTAATTCTAGTTTAAAATATAATAAAGCGAAAAAGTTCTATATTTTTTTTTTAAATATATTACTTATTCATTTATGGTAAAAAAAAAAAATTATAAATATTCCATTTTTATTTGAAAAGAAAAATGTTATTGCAGTTTTTTTTAGCAGTAAACACATTTATTTTTTCATTGGAATATTTTATTCATTTTAAATATTTAAAACTTAGATACTTAATGAAATTTTCAAACTCCATTTTGAAGTGCTACAACTACTTTATCGTTTATATACTCCTAGCATTTGTCGTACGGCCTACTTGTATAAAAATACTATAAAGTAGGTTTTTATACGTTCTTTGCGTTGAGTAATGGTACGATTGGAAGTATTATAGAAGCTTACACTTGTGTGAGTTATCTTCCTATAGAACGGCATGTCGAAATCCCCATTAGTACACCTTGGTCCTAGTTTTAGCGTGCGTTCCATTTAAATGATGAACGATCCTTTGAATCTATATGAACATATTACTATCACGACACGACTGAAATCATGTGAACAGAAGTAAAGATGAAAAATTTGAGGATTTTGTCATCCATCAAATAATATGATGTCTAGTATCTGAAAAGTATGTAAATAAAGTGAAAACTTTTTTCAATCACATTTTACTAACTATCCCATTTTATTTGCACATGATCATATTTTGAATAAAATATTATAACAATTTTTTTAATAAAAACTATAAAATTGCAATATTTTTAAGAGAAAACAGCTGGTGTAGGGCGTTAAAAGAATCAACCGGCATACATAGGTCATTTTTTATTATCTTCACCTTGGAAATAGACTTTGACCTGCGTCCTGTATAACTTTTTTTTATGAAATTTTGATTTATTTTGTGATTGTTTCCAATATATCTACACTCAAAGAATAACAACAAAATCCCTTAAGTAAACGGTAAAACAAATAACGTTCAAAGCCATTTTCGCACAAGCATCAGTTTTGTGTACTATATCTTTTTTAAAAATAATACACCCAAAAAGTGGAAAGGTATATTATTTTAATCCTTTTAGACCATTTCCAGGTAGTTTTACTTTGGGGATTAAATGTTGTTTTTGTGAATGTAAATAACGTTTTTAATATGCATTTTTTTCCGTAGGTAAGAGAAAAGGAAGAAAGAGGTTGAAAATGACCTCTTTAACACATCAAACGTAAGTATTCGTCTTTGAGTAGATAAATAGAAGTTTTTTATACACGATAAAACTTCTAAAACTATACAAAATATTATGATAAACCGTACTAAGTATACAGTTAGATATTTTAACTTCTATTCATCTATTTCATAAGAAGAGTCTTTTCTGTATGTAACGCAATACGATTTATTTAAACAAACAAACTATTTGTTATCGAACATTGTAAAAACAACATTCATAAGACTGTTAAAATACTCTTACTTATCCATTCAAATTAGATTTAATAGTATTTATAGTATATTATCAATCGATAGTGTATAAAGCAACTATTTTGTTGCTTCCTTTTAAAAAAAGCTGTTCTAAATTTTTTAATATTATAAATAAAATATTAAACTAAAAATTATTACACAGATATGATCTTGTTTATCTTCATTGAATTTAGGCTAAAAAGATCATTAGGTATTTTGTTTGTTACGAATGGGTCTCCTCTCGAATTACATCTGAAATCTAATTATTTTAAACTAGCCCTATTTTCCCTTCGTCTTTCTTGTTGTATCTCTTCTGACATCATGGTATATGTTATCTTAAAACACGTGAACGAAAAACGTGACACAGATTTTCAAAATAAGTTCCGCTTATAAGTCGACCATATCTACTTCAAAGGTTTATTATAATCTCATTACACTCGTTAAACATTTTAGGTATACTTTACAAGTGTTGTAGTTTAGCTTTTTTAATTCGAGATAAGTACTTTTAAAACTCGGGATGTACCAAGTTTATCTCATAAATTATTCTTTTGATTTATCAATTTTATTTCTTTTTTTTTTGGAGTAGTAGTTCATAGAGTTTTAATTTATTTTAAAAGTTTTACCGCCATCTATTTCATATGCGTGCGTTTATTGCGGTCAAAACGCTTATCTACATTTATATATTATATATTATAATACCAAGCGTAAGTCATTACAATTGGGTTGTACAACTACTGATACTGGTAAACTTTCCCGTAATATCGTACTCCATAGTAATTACATTGTTATGCCTCATCCAATTTACAAAATACTTTCAGTAATATATTTCAAATGAATCTTTGACGGTTGTGGTTTAGGGTTGTTCCAGACACAAAGCAATGACAAACCTTTGTTATATTACGCTAAAGTACACACGTTCTAAACGTTATACTATTATTATTATTATTTCCAGGGTATTATACAATTCGACATAAATACAAGGGAGCCGTTCGACTTTGCATGTCGATTAAATGAGAAGTTTGTGTTATTTATACTTTTCGTGTAAGTACAAATAAATATTATGTCAATATGTTTCGATTTAATAGCGATAAGATGCCAGACAAGAAATAAGTTTTAAACCATAAATAGCTACACTCTGAACGGCTACTTGGATAACTAGTACACGTTGATGTTATTAAAACTTCCCTTATACATTCGCATATATAATATAGCCAACTTGTAATTGTAAGCTATAACATGTCTCGTTCATCAAATACTACTTGTTTTTCATTTATAAGTTAGTTTTACCTGTTCTATACAACTGTACAAGGAACAACAACTAAAAACCGGTGATAATATTATTAATATTAGCAAATATGTCACAAAATTAATCAAGAAGATATTTTACTGTATTGTGTTTATATTGTTATTAACCATGTACGAGGTTCATTAACTGAACGTAGTACCGTACAAGCATTATAATACAATTTTAAAAACTATGATTTTCGTTTATAAAAAAATGGACCAAAATCAGGGGTGTTCTCAGAAATTGTATAATGGTAGTGAATGAGTAAAAATAAATTTGTACAGTAAGTGAAAACAAATACTTGTAACAAAAAAAAAAAAATTGGTGAACCATTCTCCCTTCCCTACTCTCTCCTCATAGTGAGCGTAAGCACGCCCATACAATTATTTTGACAACATAGAATAGTCGAGTGGGTACCAGATTTGTTAATACTAAATACTTTGGAAATTGTCTATAAATGCATATTGACAATATTACTTTGTCGAATACTACTCAAAACCTTATGCCTTAATAAGTACAAAAGAATATCGCATTTAAAATAATGCCCTGAAGTGTTATTACCTTTGTACTTTTATAAATGAAGCGGTATAGACTTTTTAATATTCCATATTTACAAAATACTGGAGAGTTTAAAAAATGTTTTTGTATAATCAGGGAAAAGTATTATTAGTCTTGTCAGCCGACAGTGCGGTGTACGTGTAAAAAATATAAAAATATAAATTATCTGCGCCAATAAGATTTCGCATCGTGAACAAATTAGAACTAAAACATTAATTAATATTTCCGTCGCGTTTCTCTGCAGACTTTGTACTGGATTAACGTAAATAATTAATTAATTAAAGTTTGCAATAAGTTTATAAGAGTATAAAAAGACGGAGCATACTCGTGAGTGCAAATACTTTTTTAGGTTCAAAATATAATATTATTATAAGCACATCCCACAATCCAAGCACGGTCGGCATTTAACTTCTACTATGGTTCTTGATTTACACACTTTCAACGGTGGTAAGTCAAGTCGTTTTGAGATAAATAATATGATTTGCCGTTTTCAAACATGACCGAAGTTTCCTTAATCGAAAGACGTTTCAAACCATGTTACCCGAAGCGAGTCATGTGGATTTAAATTGAACCGTCCCATCAGGTAGGGTCAGTGCAATAATAATCTGGAAGGTAGCGCGGCCCTGGATTTCGCTGGTGACCATCACGTCTCGGTACGTTAAGCGCCTATCGAGGGGCGTTCGGGTGGGATCAAGTTAATTTTGACACTTTACCGTGACATATGTTTATCAAGTACGACCGGAAGGTCTGGCTACGGTGTCTGAACAATCGGACGGTTGCAAAATGTGACATTTTTCTCAAGTTTGCATACAAATATAAACAATTATTAATTCAGTCACATTAGTCAGCACTCAGCAACTTAAATTACAATATAGTTAATATACGACAAATTCAATATGAAATTTACCAATTAATATTATAGTTTACTCCAAAAACATTTAACCTATCCATACAGAATAACTAAACTGTATAACGAAATTTCACCAAGTATCCAAAAAATAATTAACATTTATTCTAGGAATTTATTTATGCGATATTTTGTGTAGTTAAAATGTATACCATTATGGCATTTATTATTTTACAACATGTGACGCTGATGCGTATTGATTTTTATTTCTAAAGGCAATTATCCAAGAAATATTTATTATTATAAATGTGTACTAAATAATATGTTATTCATCATTTGTTATTAGAAAAACTTTGGTCAACGGAACAAAATTAAAAACTAACAAAACGTTGGCGTTATCGTGTACATTAAGTTGGGTTTGGATGTATATATTACCCAGAACACAAAAAGTTTTCGAATGCAAAATGTAAAATATCCATCGGTTTTAAACACACTAAATGTTAAATTTGGTTTATTATTTAATCGTTATTCAGATATTGTATGTATACTAACATATTTATATAATATCATTAAATTATAATATTGAAAGGTATGAAAATAAATTATTGGTAAGCATATTTTAAAAATAAATGAATAAGAAAGAAGTATGAGTTATTATAAAGAAGGAATTTTATAGAAATTAATTCTTGAATAATATTTTGTGCACAATGAAGTGGCCAAATAAATTATGGAATTATGACTACATGTTTTCTATAATTATTTTAGAGAAGAAGTTTATATAAAAAAATATTTTTACTAATATATAATTAATTAGATGCCTACAATAAAAAAATAAAGTTATAAATCGGAATGATTAGTTCGATTTTTTAGAAGTGCAATGTGTTATCGATTTAATGGAAGAAAGATACAAAATTATGCTACTGATATAATTGTCGTTAACAGACTTCAATGGCATGTTACTTTATGAAGTTAAATGAGCATTATTTGTGATGGCTGACAAGAAATTATTAACCTAATATACTGTCCGTACAGCTGTTGTGCGCTAAAATTTATAATAATATGAGTATTACCTCAGAACATAGGTAACATACATAATATGGGTTATGTTATTAAATACATAGGCCTACCGCGGATCTTAATAAATTAATTGAGGGTAGCGATGGGATGTTAAATAAATCTACATTGTGGAAAACAAAAGACACAACATGGCCGGTGAGAGGACCGGCGCGACAGTAAACAAATGTATCTGTGTACAGAAGCAGTTCACAAAAGTTTTTGGCCTGAAATATTCCAGAAAAGTGATAACGTATGAGCGGGCAGGACCGAAAACGTGATATCATGCTCTTAAAAAAACAATCGAGAGCTCTTTTAGGTTTTTGACTGACCGTTAAAACGGTAGTAATATGAATTTTACCAAAAGACATACGAGCGATCTCATAAACAAACAAATTGCCTAAAACGATTATAATATATTAGATGAAAATCTAAAAGCTAACCAACCGCATTTGTTATTTTAACTTGTTTGATTAATAATAATACAGTTGTGGGTCATAATAGTTATTGGAAACTTCGCACGGTTACTTCGTATGCATGAAGTTTTGGTTGAGTTGTACTAATATACGTGTTCGGTATTTTATTTATCACGTAAGTTATTATTCAACGACAAGACGTATAACAGTAACAACTGACATATAGTTAAGTTTAATATTATCACTTCGTCGGAATCTACTGTACCTCTTCATAACAATTTTCAAATTAAACGGTTTACTGGTACTATAATAATGTGCTATTTGTGATAAATCTAAAAACAAAGAATACTTTAAATATATTTCAAACCAAAATTTCGCTTGTTTGTATACTTTAATAACAATTAGTACGCCATAATAAAATTAACCTGTAGAAAGCATAAATATTCTGAGAACTTCTGATTTTAAACTTCCTACTGTTGAGTACGTTCAACGCCACAACAGATGTAAATCTGTCGGTTACATTTCATAATTATATTACTCTGACGCATATTAGAACACATATTGTGTACTTGTATAATAATTTATATAAATTAACAATATCATTATCGACAATTCGTTTTGCTATACAATTGTTGTATAATTTATGTTCTAGTTAATAAAGGTCGGATAATCTAAGTGCTACTTTTTGTTGATAACGCCTTATAATGCCTAAACTCTCATTTACCTAGTAATTATTTTTAATTTTAAAAACAGTAAATAATAATTGTAGGTATGATTAAGGCTCAACGAAACAAGCCGAGAGCTATAGTTAAGTTGATTCAGATTAATTGCAGCTTAATAGTTTTTGGAATAATATTTAAAAGTTATTACTTTTTATAGCATTTTTCTAGTTATTTAAAAAACAATTATATTTTCTGAGAAGTAGAAAAAAAAATAGTTGATAAAATATGGTGGCAAGGTTAGATAAAAATTAGGTTAGATTAAGTTCAAGTTATAGTATATTACAGATCAGCTCGAATTTACATGTTAATCTAAGTAGGCATATTTGTTTTTTACACCATGTCGAATTTTCACAACAAATTGTCTAGTTATACAAATGCCTTAATAATACTCATTTAAGACACAAATTGTAGACATGCGTTGAAATTATAAAATATTTGCTGAAAAAGTTATTAAAAAGTAAAAAATAAATGAAAAATTCTATAAAATTTGAATTTTTTGAATTTATTTTATTTCTTATTCAATATATTGTATTTAATTTATTTTTGTATACTCTAGACCTGCATATTATTTTGACTTAAGGAGCTTATACACTATGCATTGCTCTTTTCATTAAAACTTAACATTGAGCTGAAATTAGTAAACATATATTATATTAACACAGGAGAAAATGATCAATTTTGATATTTATTTATTTTTAACTTTTAGATCTCACAAATGCCCTATTTTTATACAAATACTTACTATTTACTCGGATTTAAGTTTTAAAAAAACATTTGACTTCTCCACAACATTTACAAGGTATCGATGGGAATTAATAATTTATAAGTGAACAATCTCATTTTATAAAGTTTTTATTTTATGATTTCCACAATAATAGTAAAAACGAAAATTACAAAATAATATGTACGCCGGTCGATGCACCAAGCAATTATTAAAAAATGTATATACGTTTTGAAAACTATGTAAAAATTAAAATGTGTCGTTTTTTACCAAAAATACGCAGATAATGAAGACGCTTCTGAAAATCATTATCTATTGTCTTTTTTTGTAAATCCGATTTCAAAAGTCCCGACCCTATATATTAGTCACGGCAATAGAAAATTCCATTAACTATATATCATGTTATCAAATTGGACTTACCGGGAACAGACCCGCGTTACCCTTCGTAGGACTTGTACACCACATCCGTTATGCTATAGTATAGTCTATAATAATATTATTACCGATGTCAACACACGTATAATATCATACACACTAATCGCCGACAACTACAAAGCGAACGTTTACTACGGACGGTTCGTTTCTGAGTGTATCGGAAATATCAGCAATATGCGTTGGTCGTGTCTCGGCCGCTAAGATAAGTAGTCCGACGGCGGTACGGCAAAGGTATACACGCCGGAGGCGGATGCGGTGGCGACAGCAACGGTTTTTAAACGACTGAAACCGCAACGCGCTCCGCTCTTGGAAGGACTACCCCTGGCGCCTAAAACACAGGCCGGGCGGCGCATGTCGAACGCACCGCGAGACGTTACCCCCACAGCATAGTATAATAATAATAACAATAATGTAATAATATGTATATATATATATATATATATATATATATATATTTGTATATTTACTGGCCGTATTTATATTGAGCGTTTAAAAAATATGTTCAGCGAACAAACAAAATGTGTTTTCAACGTCGGTAAACCGGGCGACGAGATTGCCGTCACCACTTCCGTTGTCAGCAGTACCTGTTTCTCAGTTCTGTGTGCGTTTCTTTTTTTATTACCATCGACATGCAAAGTCAACGATGGGTGTTCACGTCGCCCGGCGGCGAAGACGAGTACAAAAAGCCTTCGGTCACCAGGGAACATTACACCGCAGCCGTGGTCCGACAAAAGGAATCCGCCAACGAAATCGGTGTGTATCGGTTGTGTATTTGGCGACTTCTAACGGTGTTTACATATTACATACATGTTTTTTTTCGCGTTGCTAAAGACCGCAAAAGACGGGATCTGGAACAGTTCATGTGGCGAACCATGACCGATAGGGTTTTAAACGAAATGAATGAAAAGCGTCAAACGGCCGCGGAATACGGCCGACCCGCTTGTCAAACGTCTTACTGCGAGTCTTATGGCACAACGGGATTCCGCGTTAAAGAACTGGGTACCGAAATCGATCAAGAGGTAAATGCAACCGACTTATAGGTACATCTAGCTATATATTGTAAGAGAAATACAAACACGTATAATATTATGTCGTTAAAGGCATGAAATCGCAGAAAACCTTTAGTGCCCGAACCCCCGACCTCTCTTTTGCAGGTCAAGTGGTTTCCCGAATGAGTGACCAGGTACCTCCTTTGAACCGTGAATTTTCGTCGTCCACGTCTTTAGCGAATAACTCAAATTTTATTACTATAGGTTAGCTTATTACAGAAAGTCCATTTCTACTAAAGCCTTTATATTATAATTTCACCATAATCTTCACTCTAGTGGTTTACTAAAAGCAAAAAAATTGAATTTAACTGATACTGATACAGTTGAAATAAGATGTTATCGCGTTATTAAAGTCAATAAAAAAATTGAGGAAAAACCATAGTTACTATATATAATTAAAGTTAAAATAGGGACCTCCTTTATAGACATTTACAATTTTTAAAATTGAATCTTTATCATAAATATATGTTATATATATATTAGGAAAGGAGTTTTCAAAATTAAGATATAAAAAAAACGATGGAGGCTACTATTTTTTAAGTCTTGAAATATGAAATATAAAAAAACAAATGCCCAAGTAGGTAAAAAAATATACAAAAAAAAATAGTATTAAATCAATACTGAACGAGAAAATCTTTTCTTTGAAGTTTTTAATTTGAAGTTTTCTTAAATATATTAATTTTTTTTAGTTCAGTTACCTATTACTTTTTTATAACTATTTTAGCAAATATTTTTACTTTAGTTAAATACATACAAGTTGTATTTGATGTATGTAAATTTTAATGTATTAATGAGTATAAATAAGACATATATATGGATAAATATTTAAGGGTTTCGTGAATTTCTACTTTTTGAGGTCCAGTCTTTTATATTAGGGGTTCTGCAATTCAGTTATTGATCTACACATCGTTGATAACTTAAAATGGTTTTTATTTATTTCACTTAATATGCATGGTAAATATCTAATTATGTTATGAATTATTTAGTCAAAAAAATTAGGTAATAAAACGAGCATTGCAATTACTGTATTTTATAATAAAGAGGTAGGAAAATTCATTGTAGACACAACATTTTAAAGCTTATTTGTGTGTTAGTACTGTCTTGTTGTATTACCGTAATCCGCATAATACAATCATTTAACCATCGTCCCTTTTTGCATAATAATAATAATTATATTAATTAAACGAATGTAGATTAAATAATAATCACCTGGTTGTGAAGTGTTTAAAATAAAACTTTAAGCTGTAAGTAATTTTCATCAAGTCAAAGTTTTAATTAAGTAGCTAAATTGGAAATATGATTATAATATGAATTAATAATGGGATGATTAATACAAAATTATTCATTAAAATACTGCCCCAGCGAAATCTCATTTAATTGCATTATAGTCGTTAACAATTATTACGAAATTTTATATTGTACTCGGTACTGAACAACTATTGAAGTATCTACTATATGTTGTATAATTACTACTTTTCCAACTTAAAATACACAGTTGTTCATAGGAAAATAATTATCTATACCGTTCAATATACAAAGGTGATAAGATATTAAATGATAACAGAACCTTGATAAAAACAGTAATATTTTAAGATGAGGGATAAAATATTATTTCATCACATAGAGTATTAAGTGCTCAACAGTGAAGACTTCTTTTTCTTTTTTGTGTGATCATACTGGTTTTAGTTCTCATTGTGTTTTTTTGTTTTTCGTGTGTAAAACATCACGATTGTGGCCGCCATATTAGAAATAAACGGCTACGCTTTTCCGTGTTACCAGACCTGGTTATAAGGTCATATCATATATATATATATATATATATATATATATATATGATATTAGTTCATTTCTTTATATTATTACACTATGGACTATGGTTGAGACTATTCAGTCTCTCAATTCTTTGTCATGTTTCAGAAGTAAAAACTTATAAACATATAAAAGATAATGTGTTTATTTTGTTATATTTAATATAGTATAAGTATATGTAGTATGGACCGTATATATATATATATATATATAGTTCATAAAGATACTTGTAAAGGCTCTAAGTTGAAGTCAGTTGATCTCATCTTCTTCGACAGATTAGCATATTTTCAAACTTTAAAACACATAACGCTTTAACTTTTATAATAATAGTAAAAATAAAAATTTTGAATTTGTGTTATGCGTATTAGAGATATACTACTATCTAATTAAAAACTACAAATTTTTTTTCCATTATTGAGCCGGTTTATTTGCACTCATTCACTTCTGTTGTTTTTATATTTTATGTCTGAATCTACGATATTTTTTAAACCCCTGAACCGATATCTTCATGCAGAAAGTCTGTAGATTATATATTATAACGATATTTTATATTGAGCCAAAAATGTAAATCCTTTCACCATCAAAATCTGGAAAACACCAAAAAAAATTACATATTTTTCAACTTAAAACAACGGTAATCTTTTTTTATTTCACTTTTTTAGGTGAAGTTAAATAAAAATTAGACAGTAGGTAAATTTAGATTGAGACTGTAACTTAAACAATGTTTTTTAGAAATCATTAGTTCAACTCTTTTTTCATAAAAGAAATACAAAAAAAAAGGGAAAATTACTAAGATAAATAAAAAAGAATTACACAATAACTGTCATAGGACGATCAACCCTAATCGTCCTCTCTATGTATCGTCCTAATGTATCCTCTCTAATTCTAAAAGTACAGTTAAATAAATAAAATCAAATTTAATTCGTCTTTATTCTAATAAAATATTCCTGCTATAACTAATTATACTTATTTCTAACCGTTAGGGTGCTACTAAAAAACATTAGTTATTCGATAAAACATTTTTGCTTGTACGAAATTACTTTAATTATTTATTTTTTAATTACTGCATAATTTAAAAAAATTAACATACTAATTGCAAAAAATAGTTCTTAACCAGTTTTACACATTTTTGGAAAAGGCCACCTTAATTGTTAGTGTTAGGTGTTACTCGGTACTTGAGGTTAAGCTGTGTCCGTTGCTACTTGATCCCTGATGAGTGACCACCTGGGTATTTGTGCGGTAGACCTTGCCATATATCTCTACCCCGCATGTTCCAACCAAACCAACTAACAAGCTAATGGCATTAGATGCCGATGATTATACTTATACATTTTTATAAATACAAAATGACCAGTATCATTTGACATAGTAAAGTGTCTTTATATATTTGCTTAAGAGTTATCGTAAATCTAATTTTTGTACATGTTACGCATGACAGAATTTAATTAAATTTATGCTTTAACACGGTCAAAAAAAGGTATGAAAACCAAAAGAAACGTAGAGTATAAAACAAAAATAAAAAAACTTTTATCGTTTATTTTTAAATGGAAAAAACGTATCTTTTGATCGACGAACTACGAAGAATGCGTAAACAAATCAAAATATTCAAAATAAAGTTTCTTAAATTTAGTTGTTTAACTTCTGTACGTACACTATTTTGTAAAGTTTTCACGTCCGATTCTATGCGCTGCATCGTTCCATTCTCTATCAGCAACTCTGTTTTTTTTTTCACCGAAATCGAATTAAACATACATAATAAACAGTACTCAATAACTTTATCTATGAAATCAATAATTTTCTAATTTAGATCTATGCAACATTATAAATAAAAATACAATAATCTACATGATGTTTATGTGCTGAGATAAATTCTGGCATTATTGTGTTATCGTCGATCGTCATTTTCATTAATATTATTCATTATATAATTGTTATTTTAACACATAGAAATTAAAAAAAAATCTGTTTTACAGCTTGAAAGTAAGTATCCACTTTACACTGACACCGCAAAATCCGTCCATTTAAGAGAAATCGAGAAGACAAAAAAAAAAGAAGCAATTCACAAACCACTTTCAGACGTATTCAAACGGGATAGCCGTTTTACTAGTCGCTTAAGCAATCCACAAGATACCCATGCACTAGCACCTCCAGGACATTATGCGTATGTTTAAATACAATACATTTTAATGTTTTTTTTTTACTATATTTAACCATTGCGTATTTGTATTTTTATTTATAAACATAATGTTTTTTACTAAAATATTATAAAATAATAGAGGTAATAGTTTTAAAATGTTTAATATTTTAACTTAGGCTAGAATATAACACAATAATGTATGTATAGCGCTTATAACAAGATTTTGAAAAATATTTAAGTACAAATCAATTAATAAATTGATTCAGTGGTGAGTTACTTAGTATTTGTACTGTACACTACTAACTAGTAAAAGTACCCCCTGACAAAGTTTGAAGTTCAAATATATAGTGATATTGTGTGGAAACAATAGGCACTTTTTAAGTAAAATGTAAATTGTATAAAACTATGGTGAAGCCAGGAATGATGTGTATAATTGAGTGTTAAAAATGTAATAAAAGAAAAGACTAGATATTTTTTAGGTTAAGCAAAATAAGCAATGCGTACAAGAGAAGTGTTAAGATGAATTGTTTAATAACAGTAAAAATTATTAAAATAAAATATAGAATGAATTCATAATGATCATTTTGAATAAAAAATTAATGATTTTATGATTGAAAAATGCCAAAGAAGAAGTGATTAAATAGTATAAATAAAAATGAAAGTGTGTAGCAAAAAAATGGAAAAAGTTGAAATATTACTATGAAGTTCAAATTAAGGTTTACTAAAGTATTATAATATGCGGTTATAGACATTTCAATTTAACTTGTTTTTGTATTTTTATAAGTAAGAATATTATTTACTGATTGTTGATTTTCTTGTGGTTAAAAATATTAGTTTCTATTAAAAACTGGTAATAAAAATTGCTGTTTGCTTAAAATTTCTCTGAACAATTTTAAAAAAATATACAACTATTCATGTGCGTAAAACAATTGAAATTACCGGACCAGATTAATTCTGGCTATATTAATCCAAAAGTAAAATATTTTAACTCTTAGAAATTGTGCGAGAGCACTCTAAAATGAAATGTGATATCTATATTATTTATAACAAAGGTCGGAGCTTTATATAAAACAATATTTTCTTTCAGCTTGCTTGTTATATTTCTCTCGAAGAGACCATAAAAATCGATTTTAATTAAGCTGTTTTTAAAACGAGCTAATTTATGTATATATATATAGTTCTTGAACTAAAAAAAATATTAATGACTCTTAACCTAACTTTCCGTTCAATGTTTGTTTACGCATGAGTTTCCCAGTTCATCCATCCGATTTTATTTTGAATACAAGTGATTGACTTGGCTTGTTCTTTGACATTAATAATACTCACAGTGGAATTGTATGGAATAAATAAACAAGTAAGTATTCCTTTTTATAACATACTAAAAAAAACAATTACTCAAGTGAAAGTTTTTAACATTTATGGAAAGAAAATTAGTTTGTAAACTCAAAGAAAAAAAAAATTAAAAATACTTATTTCAACGAAAACCGATAACCATTTTGAATATTAATTGTTTTAAAAATTAAAACTGGTCGGATTTTATGAACAATGTGAAAATGCTTAGAGTATATATAATATACACTTTATAGGGCCACCGTTTTCATTTTGAAACAACAAAAGGGATAACAATAAAAAGAATTTTCAGAAGAATCGAAGCATAAAACGGGCTACAGCAAGTAGGGAGTGTTTGTATAGACTATACTATAAATTTATATTTAAACGATCCCACGAGACAAGTAGACATCCTTAAAAATAATAAAATTCTTATTTACATTACACTATTTAGGGTATTTATTTTCGATGAGATTCGATCGAAGAATTAAAAAAATACTTTGATTTATCTCTTACTTAATCTCTTATTTATCTCAAATGAAATGTATAAATTTATATTTATACTATCCTAACACTACTGTGTAATTTAAGCTGTAAGCCAATATAATAGTATAGACTTGCATATTTAAAGGCTATAGTTTTTATTTAAATATCCAGTTCCAAAGAAATACATATATTTTGAGACACGTGTCAAGGTACACGATTATCATAAACAGATTAGACACCTTAATTTATCTAAATGTTTACAAAATTGAATAAAAAATGACTGTCAAATTAATATTCTAAACGATAAATATTATTGTCGATAAAAATAATGATGAGTTCAATTTACAAAATAATCAGGAAAACATTTTATTGAAATTAAAATAATTTCCAACGGTAAACACATAACTATAAGTAGTTTTATACCGCTTAAATACATTTTATTATGATTTGTATCACAAGAGAACACTGGCCTATTTCTTTTAAAACCTCTAATTTGGTGGTTTACATTAAAAACGTTTTTCTAGTTACTATGATTTATCTATGTTTACAAGACTTGGACTATACAAACTATTAATAAAATAAAGGAAGAGTGTTATACGTTTAAATGTAGTAATAACGAATCAATTTTAAGTGGTTAAGCTAAACTTTTATGATTTGGCGCCCAACTGTCCTGTTTTTTTGTTCAATTAATGAATTCGCCATAAACTCAATTTATTATTATTTTTCTTTTAGAGTTCGTTTAAAAGTGGTAGCAAAAGTTTTAGAAAAATAATTACAAGCTATTACAAATTAAATTAAATGATTATTACTTGTTATTAAAATTATAATTATTTTTTATATTCAAATTATACAAAAATAACAATATTACAAACGACACTTAAAAATATTTTTTCACAATATTACTATACTAATGAGTAATACAGGTTTTTTAAATTTGGTTTAATATGTAATAATTATTATTTAAATTACCAAGTACTTATTCTTATTTGAAGAAAAAAATATCATTTTACTCTTCCAGCTATTATTTCATGATTCTATTTTATTTAGAGAACAAAAATGTTGTTAAGTAAATGTATAGAAAATAGAAATTAAAAATAAACAAATGTTTAAATAATAAGAATAAAATGTCCTAGATTCGAGTATGTCTATCCAACCAACCTGTGAAATGTGTATGGTATTATTTATTTTCTTATAATAAATACAGTATTATCAGTTTTGTAATACTCATATTACTATGTCCCTTATATATTTCTACAGTATTCAATTAAGAATATACTTAATCCATATATTCTTTATGTGTGTCCAAAACCATGTAATATTGGAAATCGTTCTAGAGTTCTTTGTACTTTGCATATTTCGTAAACCAAATCTAAAACCATACAATACATTCAATATGTAGTTAAATAAATAAACAGAATATGTTTAAGCAAAATAGTTGTTGTAAACTTGTTGCGTGTCCTAGTATACTAAATCCGTATACAAATATTTAACTAAGTATTTATATATATCGTATGTTACCAACCGGATTTCTGCTTTTTTTACAGACATATCCGGTACGCAAGTTCGCTTGTCCTCCGACCACATAAATCCCCACCGACAAATGCACCTGTAACTCCCTGGTAGATTAATACAAGTTTCTGATTTATAATCACACTTTTGTGATCCGACAGCGCATTCGTTTACATCAACACAAGTGCCATATCTATGTAAACAAAGTTGAAAATATAATCGTATCAGTATTTATTTAAAACAAAATTAAATTCAGTGTCTGTGTTGAAAACATAACTAAAACGGTTTATGTAAAAAAATTGAGTTCAATGACACCATAAAATATATTAAGGAATTTTCTATGAAAAAAAGATATCTAAAATACTGTGGACATCATGTTTGAAGTGAATACTTCGACTGAAAGTTAGGTTACGCTTGTTGCTTTATTTGAACTCTACAGTTCTTTACACAAAAGCTACGGTGTGTATCAGTTACCTGGAGTTCCACGTGTATCCAGTGTCACAAATGCACGACACATTCCACTCATTGTACACGACAGATGGCAAATACCCGTTTTGATGTCGATGGAACGTGCACTGGTTGTTTAATAAAGCATTAGTATTATGGTTTTGGCGGTTGCAAAGGCCGTACATGAGTGTATAATATTAGTTGACCACAAAGTACATATATTTATATAAAAAAAAGGCAATATTGTGTTGCACTTGTTTCGCATATGAAACTAGAACTTGATTGGTGAATTAAAGAAAAAAAATCCAAGAAACCTTAGAACAAAGTTTGTTCATTCCAGATTTGCGTTATACTACGAACCTAACCGGAATAATTTAGTGAAAACTTTCAATAAGTTGATAAATATTTGCTTATAAACTTGCAAGTTCCCAAAATCAGTACCAAGACCAAAAGTCTCTGTACTATATTTAATGAAGGATTTTGAAACAACTTATTTTTACATATTTTTCTCTATGGGTACATAATATTTTTAATGTTTTTAAATATATTATGTATCATTTATGTTGTATAAATATTTACTGACCGTGTTGTTGTACACGGTTTCTGAAACGTTCCGGCATGGATCCAGGTCTTCACACTCGGTCGGATGTGATGCGTGACGAACGGGGCAACAGGGATCCGGACAAAAACTGTAAAGTGCACATTGATAAGGAACTGTGTTATCAGACCGAAAATCAGGATGCGCATCAGTTTGATAGCATTCGCCAATATCGTCGCACGGTTCATTGAATCTCGACAATAACGTGATATTCTGATTCGATCAGCGCAAAAATATTCATCATTATAAATAGCTTATACACGTGCTGCTAATTTATTAAGTATGTTAATTTAACCTATATTCTTAAGTGCCAACATTTTCCAAAGATCTTGTATTTAATTTGGGAAATTTTTATTCTGAGCAACTTAAATACTACAAATATATATTCTACAACAAATTTAGGTATTTAAATATTTATACATATGTATGTGTGTGTGTAATATGTATATAATATGGTTCAATGTTATATAACTATTTAAATTTTATATTTCAGTTGTGTTATAGAATAGATAGCTTTGATATTCGATAAAATAAAAAAAACAGACATAATATTATTATCAATGCTATAATCAATAAAAACGAGGTAGAGAAATACATCGGTGTTAGCAATGTTGTAATCAGCGAATTACATTTTTCACGCTAAGGAATGGGACAAAAAAAAAACGTCGTTTTCGTTCGGCAAACGGCCAATTTTGGATTTGTCTGTACGCTTTTGGCAACGCATTAAAAGAACAAATAAATACAAGAAAACACGAGCGTCTGTGCTCACCTGCATTGTGTACCAGCACATGAAATAGCTGGCCGTCACTCGCCATCGAAATCTATCCAATGGCCCACGAAACGGTTCCGGTCGGATAAAATCCAAGTGTTTGAGTCTCAAACACTCTTTGTCCACTATCTGAATATATTCCTTGTGATCCTCCATCGTCCAGTTCATTTGGCGCACCACGTGAATGGTTGAAGAATCCCTCTAGGGTATACGATATGGCAATAGTTTAAAAGTTGCCCAACAAAAACGCAAATTGTGCATTTGATTGTGAAGGTCTTGCACGCTATTTCTCATTTGTTATCAAATGTGTTGTATAGTATTAAAATATTTTTATTTCCAGGTATTTAATAAAGTACTTTAAAAAAGTATTGAATACAAATTGTACTAAATACCTTAAACATATAGCTATCGCTTTTTTTTTGGTTCGTTATTAATAATTGTTTGTATTTAACTAATATTCTATCATACTGCTACAGCTGTGTATGAACTATACTATGCAATTTTGTAAAGACAGTTACCAAAAGAAAAACCTTAAGGATATAATATTTAATCCTCAGGTATAATTAATATTTAATTAATTATAACTTAATATTGTTAACCTATGCAGAACAACGGGGTTGTCACATAGTGAGGATAGATTAGAGTTGTTTTACATTTAGGATTTGTTAAAGCTGAAAGTGTGAAATGGTTTATAGCGGATAATTTTGTAATATATCAAGTGTATATTAGTTTTTAACAATGTTGACATCCGTAATTTTCTTTTACTGTAGTAATTACTAGAGTTCACTTAAACTGCAGATGATGTTAAAATGTAATGTAAATAATAACGTATTACATATACATTTCTCGGGATAAATTTCATTTGAATATAACTGATTATATAGGTACTCAATGGTAATATTGTTATCTATTCCACCGAACAGTTCTCATTTGAAATATAAGCAACTATCGCATATGCTTTGATGTTGATGCAAGATTATCCGAATTCCTTTACCGAGCAAACGTCAAAGATCAATACGGTTGTACCGTATTAACGATAAGTTCATTACCTGGAAGTTGCTGTCGCTAATAACGTCTTGAAGATATTTAAGACAGGTGAATACGCTCGTCGAACACATCTCAAATGCTTCCCAGTGGAATGTAACTAACGGCGGCGTCGGAAATTGAGCGTAAAAGTACGAATTGTTTTCGTTCATCTCCAAATAGTACCTTTTTATAAATTAAAATATACACATGTATTATAAATGGAGTGCTAATGAACAAATTAAATTACGATCAAAAGCCGCAACCAGATGTTATATTTCCAAAACTCATTTATTCAGATCTAGAAACGACGACAATATCTAGGAATTCATTTCAAGATTTGTTTTGGGTTTTTTTTATTGAATATATTTGGTTTATAAATATGATGCAAAATCAAACGTCCTACTGTATAAACGAAATAAAAAAACAACAACTTTTTTGTATCTAATTTTTACTTCAGAAATGTTTTTGTAAATTTCTTATTTTCAAAAACGCAACATCGTCATGCATTTGTTATTATGCAAAATTTAACGAACACTAGTCCAAGTTCTGTGTCCTACAACCAGCGTTGTGCATTATTTGAATAAAACGTTATTTAAATTATCATCTAGAAAGCATGTTATTCGAGTAAAAATGTTTGGAATAATTTCAAAAATAATTGTTCAAATAATTTTAGAAATAATTATTGCAATGAAAATTGATCGGAATAATTTAAAGTTTAATTATTCGAATAATCTTTAAACAGTTTGTAAGTGCTTTTTTAAGTAATTTAATTTCAAAACATATTTTGTATACATAAAGTTACCAGATGATTCTTTGTACGCCCTACACCAGTATTCTCCTAAATAACAGATACTTTATAGTTTTTCTTTTTTGTTTATACTATGGGTGTTACAGTATTGTATTATATAGTATTCAAATTCAAATTTTTTTTTTTTAGTTTATTCTAGAGATTTTTCAAGTTTGAAACACAAACGGTAACGTGCATATTTTATAAACGTTTTAAACGTTTAAAAATAATTTTCTGAAAATGTTGACTGGTTAACTGAGCCAGTTTAAAAGTTATTTAAAGTTTAAAATTTAGAAAGGGATGTGGAGTGTGGTTGAGTAATGCGCGCAGATAAAAAATAACTCTACACTCCACCCTTCCTCTCGTACTAGATTTTAAACCCAACTCTAAGACTATTCATTCGAAACTTGTTGTCGACCAGTCAACATTTTTAACGTTTTATTTAAATAAGAATTTGCGTAACTCTACCTACAAGTGTTAAGTGCGAAAACTTGATCGTTACCGTTACCTCGTGCGTATAAATTGCGGCGATAAAATTCACATTTTTTTTTTTTTACGGCTTTTTAAAAATTGCGTTCACCGTAATACAGTACGCTTTGTGGCGAACACTTTCCAACGGTGTGTGCTATCGTGTTAACATGCTGGCGCTTTGCGTTTTCTTGGAATGTGACACATCACGCAAGATAAACCGGCCAAAAAGCCGTACACCGCCCCATACCGTCGCCGGATTTAAGCCAAGCACATAAAAGTGAAAAATTACCGCGAGGTGACAACATAATACGAGTACAGTGGAAATATTTAACTGAGCCCGCGATTCATATTTCTACGATTTCCGAATAATTATACCGTTTTTGAACCCACAACAACGTCGGTTGAATAAAATATCATTGCGGCGCCAACTGGCGTCGTTTACCGCAAGATTAACGTTTCTCGTCGCCGGTGCAAAACGAAATGTAGTATTGTTGCTGTAGCAATACTGTCAAAAGGTTGCTGCCGCAATATTTGTTTGTAAAGATTTTTTTTTAATTTTAATTATAAATAAAAAAAAAAAAGTAATTTTACATAATCTCTCATCGTTTTTATACCGTGTATTTTTATTATAAATAAAACGAAAAAACACTATTTACGATATGAAAATAATGAAAAATAAGCTCTACACTTTACGAGCGAAAATGTGCTACGAGGCTGCGTTTATGAATTAAGAAAAATACGACTCTGGAAAATATTTTTATACTAACTTTAAAATGCTTAAGTTTTTACGACTGGGGGTTATGACCGAGAAGTTCAAAATCTATAATAAGTATAATATCACGACGTTAATTATAAACAATGAACAAAACGAACACGCCGTTTTCGTAAAATGTATTAGCGGTTCACTATAGGCAAAACGGCTAATAGCTTTTTAATAAATTACACGAATTCTGGTGAATGTATTATAGTTTTTTTATATTATATAATTACACACAACAGCTAATAAAACCCTTAAGAAACCACACTTGGTAATTAATAAACGATATATTAAACTTGAGAAATTATTTTTATCAACAAATTAAACTTGATTTGAACAGCTGTAACTTGACTGCAAACATTTAAAATAACTTTATTTATATTTTATTCTTTATATTTACTTTATTTTATTTTACTTCATGAACTCTAATAACTAATAAATAAAGTAATTTATAAACGGAAACTATTGTTAAATTTAATTGTGTGTCCGAATAAAAATTATCTTTGCTTAAGTGTAAATATAAATAATAGTAATACAAGATATTCTTATCCTTAAACTACAAGAATTTTCGAAATTGTCATATTTTGTAACATTATACTGTCGATATTATAATATACTGCTATTATAGTATGTTACTACAATATTATACACTAACCATCCACAAGTTTTGCTGTATTTTTTTATAACAGTCATGAAAGTGGTGTATTTTTATGTTATTAAATGTATTTGTAAGGTTATGTATATTCCAAAACCCAAATTTATGTTTTTAGGGATTTCTAATAAAATACTTATTTCAGTTTGTCCTATTAGTGATAAATTGACTCTGGGTTATATTGTTCATTAAATATATTTTTTACAGTATAATGTTATGGTAGAGATAAAGCTGTTCAATATTACATTATAGTATAAATTGATATACTTAATAATAATTGTAAATCGTTTTTTATTCATAGTTCAGTAACAAGACTTATGAATTATGATTAATGTCATTAAAAAATATATATAATTAGTATTATAAGTTCAAGTATGTATACCAAACATCAGAGTTGTACTTTCATGTTTTATTTAAATTCTAAACCTATTATTTTTTGCTTGCAAGCAATTCATAGTATAATGTATTCTACAAACGAGTTCTTTGACAAAAAAACAAAAAACCAAAGAAAAGAAAAGTTGGAAATCCTTTTTTGGCCTATCAAAAAAATCTTACACCCTATACGATTTTGTTAGGTTTTTTTTTTTTTGTGTAAACTATAATCTTATTTCGTGAAACGTTTTACGCAATATCTTAACTCACGTTTGAAATATGTATAACATGAGACTTACATATAGGAATCGACCGCGCCCCTACCTTCGGTCGAACTCGTTGAACTTGTGCGCCCTCAAATAAAATGCCACATCTAACACAGCTTCGCTGGCCCAAAGACTGAACTCATCTGCCGTTCTTTCTTCTTTATCTTTCTTCGGTTGGATATCCTTGTATTCGTCATCGAATGGTTGCTCTGATAAAATGAACTTATCTATAGAGTCTTCTCCTAATATAAAAAACGGCAAAAACATACACATATACACATACACGGATAAATTAATCATTGATATTGTTAGATACTCATTAGTTAAGAAAAAATTATGCAAATTTAAATTTTCAACTGAACTTTTATAATAATAAATAACATTAACATAGATAGCGAATTCGATTCTCATAAATTAATTAAATTTAATATTATTATAACAATTTATGGAAATATTTATATCAAGTAACTGTTTCCCAGGTGACAGTAATAGCAAACATATACATATGCATTTATCTAAATCCTTCAATTTTATTTAATAAAATATATTGGAATACAAATTACCGTAAATTATAAGTTTTATTTTCTGCTATGATACGATAGTTGTTCAACTGCTACAAACGTCTTCTTTGATTACAACTTATATTGATAAAAATTTTATCTATTCGCTACGTGGGGAAATTATACCAATATTTTGATCATCTCCTAGATATTTAATTAAGCGTCACAAAGTTATAATATCTAAACGGTAAACGGAAATGCTGTGATAATTAATAGCACAAGGTTATTTTATAGTTATTACCTTATCCAAGATTATTTTGTGGGAATTAATATTATAACTTATGTAAGTTTTTTTTAAAGTAAAATTTGGAATTGGTAATTAAAACATTATCCTCTTTAATTTTGTAATAAAACACTTGATTCTCTTAGAACAATTAGTTTCCATATTCAATATCAGAGAAAAAAAAATCAAGTTTCAAATGAAGTAACCAGTTATTCATAATCCTATTGTTTATAATGAACTCGAATAAACAGTGAAGATGAAATGAAACTTCCTAAGAACCGCTGTGCTGGACGTTACGCATTATGCCATATAATATATGACTAAAAAGATATAGTTGCTGAGAGATAATTGATAATATATAAGATAATTTGATTATTGATTATTTCAATATAATTATTGTACTTTTACACTAAATCAGCCAGCAGTTGAAGTAGCAATGACTAATTTCCTACATAATATTATTATATCCCTGTTAAATACACGTTAACTGATGTCACTTTAACAATAGGATTATAGTAGATTAATATCTGCATGTTATAAAATCGTATAGAAATAATTTTCCAACGAAAACTGCCCGTTCAAAAATAAAACAATAGAAAATATATCTTAATGCTCAGGGGAAGTATGCAGCGAGGAATCTATAAAATACAGTATATACATTTACTGTATATGTATAAAAATAAAGCTGAGTACGCAATAAAAGTTATGGTGTTAGAGGTTATTCGTTAGCGTGGCAGGAGACGCCCAAGAGATTATCCATTAAACCGAAGGCCGGGATAACACCAAAAGCAGCTACAGTCTATTTGTGTGTGTGTACGTTTTTGTGCACATCCTTATGGCGCTTTCCCTATATATAACAGCTACCTAACCAGCAACGGATCCCTGGTTATTTGATACCGCGCCAACTAACCTGTATAAATAACGCATGGGATACGAATCCTGCGTTGGTAGTGTTCATTGTGTGTATGTGTGTTGCTCACAAGGAATTCTGAGGGGGTGATTTTGGTCCGTCTTCCCAACGATGAGTGGGAATCCGACCTTCTCTTGTCTTCCGTCTCACTGCTTTTCTTTTTGCGCCAACCTGAGAAAAACGCAAAATAGCTCCAACCAAGTAACTATACCTCCCTCACCTGACCCCTACTCACTTTTACCTTCAAATGTATAAATATATATATATATTTCTCTCACATGATCCTTGTCAGTGGGGTAACGCAGCGATGACGTTGACCTAAATCCGGATCAGACCATTTACTTAACGGTATTTACACGATCACCGGGCGAAGACACTGACAATGATTATTATTGATTACATAATTTGTTTTGCCCACGAGACTAAATAAAAGTGAAAAATGACAAAAAAGAGAAAAAAAAACTTCAAGGGCAACAATACTATAGTACGTTATTTTATGACATTGATCACGAGAGTGACAATAAAGTTAATAACAGGGGACGCCGGGATAATAAAGGTTGTATTCTTTGAATTCGCTTAATTTTCTCAAACAAGAGCAGTGTCTGGCTGATGAAATTTTATACGTTTACGGTTCATTGCATAATCTTATAATATTATCATAGAAATTCGATACAACAAAATGACCGTTTCATTACACAGGTGCTTTGACTTAAGCTAATGCTTAATTTACTTTAATTGATTTAAAGCAAGTAAAAATGCTTAAGTATAGCTTGCAAATAATTACACTTTTTTTTATCAAAGTTTATCATATAAAACTAACCTCTATTTGTGCACTGTTGCATCTTAGTATAAATATAATATGCTTCGTGGTAATAAAAATGAAATACTAAGACTTTATAACAGCCTACTACATGATAAAATATTTCATGATGATATTATTGCACAACAAACTTTGCTTGGTCCATTAAATATAAAAGTATTATGAGCCCCTAGTCAAATCGAAGTAAATTTAAAAATTCATTTTCATTCCATAATACTGACTAGGACTTTGACGGAGTGTTATACACTTCTTAACAGGAAATAATAGTATTCCATCATTGGTCCGTAGAGATTGTTTGTTTTTCATTTTCAGACATTTTTTCCAAATTTTATCACAGTAAATATAATTTGAAAGAGATTTTAAGGCAGCTCAAAATACAATTTTAAAATGAAAAATCACATTCTTGAAAAAAGATTCAATGTAATAAATCTGTAGGTACTTAATGACTGTAAATCAAATATGCAACAATTTATTAAAATTGAAATTATTAAACTATTTTAATATTAAATTAGTACTATATTTAAAATGTAATTTGTGTTCCATACAAATGTCTAATTAATAAGATTATTTTAATAAAAGTTACGGTACACAATTTTAAGACGAAAGATTTGTAAATTTCTAGTGTGTTTACGATTTTTAAAATGAAGCGGTAATCTTTTTTAATGTTTGGCCCAATAAGTACCTTTCAGGTTTTCTGTTCTATAGACTTGTTACAGGGAGAAATCGATTCAGCGGTTGAGGCATAGTGGATCCCAACACAAAAAAGTTAAAGGATTTTAAATCGAAGTCCGCCTAGGTCTAATCGGCTTATGATAAAACTGTATTTTAATGAACTAAGAAACTTTAGAAAGTCTTATAAAATTAAGTTGCTTTAAAAACATTTTGATAACGTTTTAGACAAATTGTCTACTGTATAACTGAATGCAAAAATTATAATTTATTAAATATATATTTCTTAGCAAATTCTCGTTGTTAGATAAATTTATATTATGTTTGAATTTAAAATATTAAAACTTATGGATAAATTATAAAAATAAATTTTTAAATGCCATGTAAAAAGATAGTTCTTAAAAAAGTTAATGTACAGTACGCTTTTAGCAATAAAAACTCACATCGTCAATGTTCAATAGTTTAATTCAAAATCAATTAAATTCTCAATATATAGTTTGATAACTGAATTGTATTATTATTAAGACCCGGAAGTTGATACATTTGCATGTTTTTATTGAATGGCTCGAAAAAGACTGAGCTACAAATTTTAATTACATTTTAAAGAATCAGAATTCAAAAACTTGAGTTTCATATTTTGGTATTTTTTTATATTCACCCAATTTTTTTAGAATGTTGATATTAGCTTTATACTGCAAATTTTACAGTATATGTTTCATTTTTTAAATTACGTGTATCTAAAAATGCAAAGAAAATATTTATCATATCGAGAGTAAAAAGAAAATTTAAAGAATAAAAGTAGACATTTTTTTCAGTTTATACATTTTGACAATTTTTTTAAAATGATATTTTAAGGCGGGCTTCACCGATTTTTGAATGCTGTGATAAATAAATCTTGAATTCATATTATAAATTGTAAACGCGCTTAACCTTTTACCTTTAAATTAATTTTGTCAAGGACGTGACTATATATGTACCCGGAAAAAATAACTATTTTTAATGACATTTGTTAGTAAAACTCTGTGTCAACCGGTCGGTCAATTATTTAAATTACTTTATTTGTTCCGACCAAGTTTTACAATTTAACCTCGGTTTGGCTAATTGACAACAATTTAATAACTAGAGATAGAACCTGGAAACCCCGGATTTGCAGTAAAAATAATCTCATTCTAACTATTTAAAAAGTTTATTATAAATACAATTTATTGAAATGATAAGTAGGTATTATTAACAGTCACTTTTAAAAATGGTATTACAAAAATGTATCAAATTTGTATTTGTCTTTCTATTTTGCTCTAAGCAGTTTCTTTCGTGGAACATTTCTTTTTGATTATTTATTTGTTCATATTGCACATTGTCTAGAACATAAAAACATAATATTAGTAAGCATCTAGGTACAGTGATTTTTTAACGTATTATCATCTCTAATATTGTCAACCGTTGCGCTTTGACATGTTCTCATGACACACGTACGAAATCAAAATTTGTTTTAAAGACGTTGTTTTAATATTCCTTTTGGTTCCTAGCTTTTCGTAGATATAGCAAAACTTTTACTGCAAAATCTGATACCGGTAGTGCTGTAATATTCTCTTCTAATATACCGCGTAACAGTAGTAATAACGGATTCGGATTCGGGTACCTTATTTGATGATCATTCAATGTGTTTGTTTTACTTTTATTTATTTTTCATCTTCCGCCATATCCCGACCGTCATGATGCTTTTCTTTTATCTTGATATTAGATTTACATAATATTCGAATTTGAATTACTGCGCTATTCACTGCGGTTGTGATAAAATGCTGTCCCTGATAAAGCAACGTTTTCTTTTTATTAACTACGTTTTTATTTGCCATTGTAAAAAACAACTTTCCGATTCCAGGTAAATACATACAATTACAATGGTCTGGTTGGTTTGGCCTTTATAACGGTCATGGAGCTTCTTTTTATTAAAATACTCCTATTCGACGGTTTTCAATTTCAACTCCCATAAATAAAAACGACAACGACTCTAACAATGGATGGTGTTTCATTTTTTACCACCACCGTTCGTCCTAGTCTAACTATTTCATTCAAAATTAAAAATATTTTTTTCTAAAAATGCACTGCTTCTATTTGTTAAAGCTACGATTTACACGCTAAATATATTGTATCGACTAAATTACTCATTTTTTTATTACTATAATAAATATGTTTGAGGGGGGGAGGGCACAAGAACAAAATGACCGAGTAAATTAAGGTGCCAGTGCTGGCAAGCACCATCATTGGTTCGAATCCAGCCACGGACAGAGCAACCTGATTAGGAGAGACTGTCACCTCCCTCTAATGTGGGAAATCTAAATAGCCAAAACAAAACATTCTGTCACTAGAATACAAAAGTACTAGCTAGGCCTAAACAAGTCCTACCGTCTGTGATCAATGGAATATGAAAAAAATATTAGGCGATTTCAAAGTTTTCAAAATAAACTTCACGGTGACTTCTTTTTTCCGTTTTTTTAAATAAATGACCGATAAATAGCATTGGGGTTTGTCTGCGAGTACCGTTGATAAACGACAGTACATTGAGACGGGCTAATCAATATGCTAGCCCTATTATCTCAGACGTGTGTGCAGTTTAAGCACAATATTGACTTATAAATCGTGTAAGACAGAATACGCCTACTCTGCATAGGCCGTAAAACTACCGCCAGACCGAGTGCGGGTCGCCTTCGGAATTTAAAAAAAAAAAGTGGTAGTAAAAATAAAAAAGGGTTGGTAAATGGTAAAAGCACATCTTGAAACTTTGTCACTGCGGGGTTAACTCTGTTTTGAATAAAATATAACGGAATCGTGACCAACAATGGCGGTAGACCGTTATCGTGTGTACACTAAGACTTTATTCACATCACACACGTAATAAGCGTTACGACAGTGCTCGTCATATTTCTTTTGTTTATATTATAGAGACTACTACTTATTTTTGTTTTTTTTACAAGGCGCGTATTCTCGACCCCATGCGGATATTAAACATTTTGAAAATCTTGTTTGCGCCACGTCTAAATCCCTGCGGTTCCGAGAATACCATTCTTTCGTGAGAACGTAATAACACAATAATAAATCATTTTACCATCGAGTGGAATATATATATATGTATACAAAACAAAGTTAAAATACGAAGAGACGGTGGTACGTACATAGTTTGTCACTTTACAATTGCTCAACTTATATAATATTATATTAATGTTTTCATTAACCCGATTTATAATCAGGAGCAGACACGCATTAGTAGAACCGTATTTAAAACAAACATTATTTTTCACGGTCGCAAGTAAAAGGCTTACACCGCGAAAAACGTAGCGAACTCTGACCCAATTATGGTTACCTCAAGGTAGATGTGCTTAGTCTCTGCTCGAAGAAGCATAATCAACTATCTCAAATGGGACTACTACATAGGAGGATCTAGGAATGACAAAAAGAAGGGGCTATACAAAAAATATTTACTTAAACATGTAAGCATTAGTCATGAAATTTACAAAGTATAAAATTCTATAATAATCTAATACATTATTATATTATAAAAAAACATACACTTTTGAAGCATATAATTTAAGTACATAGGAGAGAGGCTTCAGCTCCCATGCCCCCCCCCCTTGAATCTGTCTCTGGACTACTGCAGTGCTGAAGAACATACAGTGACGACCACATTACATTAAATACCCGGTTCGGTTACCAACGACTGAAGACAGATAATTTATCTTATTACCTTAGGGCATTTCATCATTCACTGGTTACTGGTTAAGTATCCATTATGGCCACTACATTCTTAATCAAAGATTAAGTTTTTTCAATCAGATATCACTTCTTTTGAGAATAATAAGTATTAAAATTTAAAAATTATGTTTGGCTCAATTATTGCAATAAGTAGTTGGGCGATTACTTTCAGGTAGCATGAGGAATACAAACTGAAATAACATATCGTTACAATGTCATTTTTTAAATATGATACAATTATAACAAATGAGATTTCATCGTCACGGGGTTTTTGCGGCAAACGACAAATTATTCTTGGCAAACAAAATTCAGCCACCTATAATGTTAGTGTTGAGATGCTAGCCATAAAAAATAGCGGATGCCACCTTTCCGGTTAGTAATAGAGTGTGGAGAGTGACACAAAAACGCGTCGGAAGAAAAGGCATAAACGACTTCCAGAAATTTCCTGGCATGTCCAAAGCCGGCGACAATCGATAACCTTATATACTTGGCAGTGAATCAAATGTCTACGTGTAACGTAAGACTCCACAACGTTTCCAACTAATAACACGTCCGACCTAATGACTATTGCAAAGATAAAACGCTGCCTGTAACCCGTGACATTAAATATTATTATGTCATGCAATTGGGTTTCTGTTGTCTTAGTACGTTTATCCAATCGTAATGTAAAATAATAATAACATTTATCGTTAGTTTTACATAATGTGGTCATCTTCTTCTTTCTTAAAACGGAGGGCGATAAAAATTAGAACTGTTAGCAATAATAATAGTAATGTTTTGGTTTATTGATAAACGGACAGACATAACTATTTGCTCTTGCCCATTCTACTATAAAAAGTGAAAGTTCAAATCATGACCAATAAAAAAATATATACATTGAAATAATAACAAAGCGTTTGTTTTTTACTAAGAAATTAGCGTCCTTGAAATCAAACTGGGAGCTCTTTTTTAAGTTAATTGCAAACTAGTATTTAAAGTTTAAACTTCATATAAAATGTTATTACATCTAAAAGGGTACTTAAAAGCAAACAAACTTGTTTGTAAGAAAGTTTTAGTTTCACTCGAAAGAGTAGAAAAACTAGTAGTCTATCTTTCTAGTAATCCATTGTCGAAGATATCATTTTGATATTAGCAATGCTCAACACAATATTATTTATTATTAGTTACTGTATTGTTAGTCGACTCAAACTTCTATCAATACTATAAACGAATGAACCTATGTTACCTATCTTAAATTATTTCTAGTAACTATGCATATGTTTATTAAAAAAAATTGTATTTGAAATTTGAACCGCAACTTTTCATTGTTTGCAGGTTGTAGTTTACCAAATGTGTTTACCGTGTTCTTTTTGTACAAGTGACATGACACCATTTTTCTGAAACCGTCTTTTGTTCACAGTGGAAACAATTTATAATATATGTCGGTCCGTGGTAAAAGTAGAACAATAGTTAGTAGTGCCTAATATATAGCTATAAAAAATACAATATCAAAAATTCTGAAAGTAACCAAAACAATTGTTCATTAAATATGAATAGTTTTCTTTTTAAATTAATAATATGATTTTAATTTTATATATTAAAAAAAAAATATATGATTTTCATAACAAGTACATATATTTTGTTTTGCATAAAGTTGTTTCGCACAGGTATACTTGTAATACCAAATTAAAACTGCTTAAATAAATACTAGAATTTGTGTTGCTTTCTTAATTTGAACGACTTTGGACGATATTTGGCTTGCGGAAAATTGTTTTGGACTCACGCGTAACGCTATTGTACTTGGGCACATTAAAATTGGATTTTGAGGTCTTTGAATTTTAAACAAATGTTACTGTCTTTTTATTTTGTTTAATTTTGAAGCAATGGTGTTAAATGCTTCAAATCAAATGTGAAACTGTATTTGACCAACAGATTTTTGTTTACAACATTAAAACAGAACCGAATTTCGCCACGCACAGAATATTTTTGTTGGAGACAGTTTTATTGAAACTCCATAAAATTAACTTGGATCATAATTGTTTAACAGAGCATAGCCGTTAATGGATAGATTATCAGAAAACCGAATCCATTGTGCTTTATCGGGCTAGCAGATTATCTGAAGGGTCTGATCATCTTTGGCTAAACTCATTGTCTAACGCAAATAAAACAGGCTATTAGATCAATTAAATTAACATTTAATTTAGATCAGTGACACAGTGTAATGGGTTTATAATTTCAGGGATATGTTATAGGGAATATTATAGGATCGATTCCATAACTCTTATGGCCACTGTCTTAGTTGCCTTAGTCTGCGATGGTGTTTTAATTCATAATAGGAATATTATTGGAACACTGTTCGCCAAAATTGTCTTAGAAGAATGGCTGGCTAAATAGAACGTTGTTGGACGGTAATACGCAATTTTAACAAATTGTTGTATTATTGTTACCATGTATTTATTTTTATATAAATTATTAATAGACATAAAAGTTTTACATACACCAAAATCTAGTGATTTATTTCCCAATGGCAAAATATACGAGCGAGTGATAAAACAAGCATTCAACTTAATATCCAACAATTCTTGCTTGTCTTATTTTTTGTACGTATATTTTTACATAAGGAATTGAACTATATAGTTTTAATGGAAACAATTATAGAATATGGTTGATATACGAAGAGTATTTTAATTAGTTTGTAAAATACTATACTGGAACGTTATCAGAAATAGATTGGCAAATAATATTAGTTTGAATATATAAATAATTATAATATGTATAATTTTGAATACACATCTTCTAATCCTGAGTAATTATTAACTATGTTTTTTTCTAAACTACTGAATCTTCCTGCAGTTGAACTGTATACTACATTTGCGTTAAATCAAATGCAATTTTAAATAATTTTATATCATTTTGACTGTAAATTCTTGCAGTGAAAAGTATGACGTAGGTACTGAGAATGTAAAAATAATGCCCGTCAAATCGAGATATTTAATATTGAACCTAATAAACGCATTACATTATCTCTCGTCCTAACGCAGTCAGATAAAATACAAAGTGCCGACTACAAAAATAAATGCAAATACCTATATACTGTAAATTAAATAGTGGAACAAAGGCGTGACAAGACGTCAGAATCAATAAACCTAAGGGCTTAAGAGTACAAAAA
Organism: Adelges cooleyi; assembly: GCF_023614345.1. Lineage (NCBI taxonomy): Eukaryota > Metazoa > Arthropoda > Insecta > Hemiptera > Adelgidae > Adelges > Adelges cooleyi. Next base: position 6,415,746 of record NW_026095751.1, read on the forward strand.
TAAATGTGCAAGGAAGCGAAACCATACGTGGTCTTAAAAACATCTCAACGAGTGAAAGTGTACTTCTCCGGAATACATATTGACCACTCAAACGTCAGAACGAAAAGCATCAAGAACCAATACATATTTCCAAAACCGACGTGCTTTATTAAGAATTTGGAATTTCAAGTGCTAAAACGCTGCGTCGATCCGTGAATCGTTTATGCACTGGACCAAATGCCAATAGAAATAAAACGGTACATTTCTACACACACTTGAATCATCGGTACGTTTTTATTATATGTAACTGATCTTAACAAAAAGAATAAACAACAAGAATTTTTATATAATGTTTACAATATAAAGCATAATGACAAGTTTACCTACTGTTTGAAATGTATTAATTATTATTTAACGGGACCCAAAAAGGTCCTAAATTATCTAATAAAGGATCAATATATATATATATATATATATACAGATCAAATGGTAGACTATTACTGACAAGGGTCCAATATTATTGTTTAAGGATGCATTTTAATTAAACAATTTGTTTAATTGAGACTGTGGTCTGCGCACGCTTATGATATGCCATCAGAAAAATTAGTAATACACAAGGATTTCAAATGGTATCAGATTTTTACAATTGTAATAATTGCAAAACGGTTCTGTAAACTTTTCCAATAAAACTTTCCCACAACATTTTATACAGCTTAATCCCGTCGTCGCTGACCAACGAAAATACACAAACAAAAGTGCAACAAACGTCCCTTGGGTTTACCCAAAAGTCTGAGGAAAATAAATTAATATCATTATACTATTAATCGTTTTTGAATCAAAATATTCCCCTCTTATTTTTTCCACTGTTTTCCGACCGTTGAGCGAGCAACGCTACTTTGGAACTTGTCCAAATAGTATAGAAATAATTGTACCTATTTTTCTTAGTTTTTTTGCCTGCCTTTCTGCTCCACGCTCAATAAAATTAATGGTTATTGATTTTTTCTCTCTTTTTGTTTTTTAATTTTCTAATAACGTATCTGAAATCATGTATCGTCAAGGTACTTATTTAATGTACAATATAATATTTTTCCGAAACATCCGAAACTCATTTACGTTTAAGAGTTGGCTTCTACATACTAGAAAAACAGAGCGGCAATAGCGATTCACAGAACATGTGAACAGAATTTTATATTGAATAGGCAACTAAACAAATGTCGTTATGCCAAATGTGTCTGTATTATATTTATCAGAGTTGAAAAAAAACGCCTATGGAATTTACAGCTGTATTAAGTTAACAATCGATATTAGGATAGGCTCGAATCATTATTAGTAACTGTAGGTAACAACTAACACATTAGAGCTGGATAGGCTATAAACAATGCCTTTGGATATAATATAACAATGGTTTCTATACAATTATTTATTAATGTTATTTGAATTATTAAACAAAAATTTGTCCGCCGTTTTCACTGCTGGTACTACTTAAGGATTGATGATCGCCTAAAACTATTTCGATGGGACCAACATTTTTATTAGTCTCAGCTCGATAAATTCTTTTTGGTTATTTTACACAGAACACTATTTTTAACGATACGGACCTCTTTTTTATCTTTGCAGATATTTCTAAATTTATAACGTGTTATCTAAAGATGAAAATAATTTTTTTAAACCGTGCCTGTGGTGTTGACACGTATGCATTGCAAACCACTAATAGTTCTATTATACGGATTAAAGCAATTTTTTTGGGGTATAATAGATTTCCAGAAAAATAATATTGTTGGACCTTATTCAACCTTATTTAACCTTGTTCATACAGACCAATGATTAATCGTTCTTTTACTTAGTGACCCTATTCTGCCATTCAGTCATTTTACTAAAAAGAGTTTAAATCATAGTTTTTAAAGTTTAGTCTAATAAAAATATCAAATAGACTCTTAAAAATCTTTCTTAAAGTTTTTTTAAAGGAAAGTTAAAAATACCTGTTGTTAAACATAATTAAATGCACAACCCTGGCATCATAAAAAAAAAATTATAATTTTCATCACCAAGTACTCTATATACCTCGAATCCCAGACACGTTCCAGACAAGAAAACAAAGGGTAAAATAATATTGAATTTTGGGTAGATAAACTAAGTGATAATTCCATGTCTTAAACCCTTAATACCCTTTTAGAAACCCAAACAATTTGTACATCCAGAGTTTGTGTCGTGGAATAATGTTAAGGAAATTTCGAAATTTGTGGTTTATTAATAAATGCAATAAGCCCAATAGTATTACTTGTATTAGTTATACATCACGTCTACACTTAATGCATATAAATTGTTACTGAAAAATATTACTGCAAATATATTCTATATTTCAGGAAACATATGAAGGGCATAGGGGAAAAACGGTAGTAGACACATTATGAAAATTTTAGAGTATAGCAAAAACAAAGTTCGTGAATTCCTCTCCTTCTTACATAAGAACAAAAAAAAATCACATAAAATGGTATTCTAATAAAAAAATTATTTATTTAAACAATCTATCGACATAAATAAAATAAATTAATGGCATAAATTGAAAAAAACTATTTGAAAAAAAAAATATCATAATGTGACTACTATCGTTTTTCCCCTGTGCCCTTCATATCTTATATTGTGTCTTTAAGCCATCACAAAATTGTATTACGTATCTATAAGTAAACAACGTGCTAATTACTGCTCAGTTGACCATTTATAACAGTTACTTGCCAATTTACGATTTAACATGCTATGTTGAATTTACATTAATCATGAATGTATTTATAATATTATGACAAATAAGCTATTATACGCAATCAGTGTAAAATACATAGCAAACTTGACCATTGAAATTACTTATCTGATATTAAATATTATTGAATCTTTCATAATCTTTAAGTTTTTTGGACTATTTTTGCTCAAAAATAAAAAAAATTAATAAATAATGGTGACTTGCCGAGTTCATATATTATATGATATATTATTCATATATTATATTATTTCATATTATTGGATAATATGTAAAATTTTTGTCCTCTTACATATTTTAGCTCTACTTTAGTTTTCCAGTAGTGTTTTTCCAAGCATTTGGAAAAAGGTTTATGTAAATTCTGTTTTTAATGGGAGAAAGTATACAAATTTAAATTACTAGAGAACTATTGCGTTGGTTTAAATAATTATATGTATATAAATGTGTTATTTCCGATCTACGTTGTTTTCGTTCCTCAAAATCTAAACTAACAAATATTTTACACTTTCATATATTTGTCAATTAAGCAAACTAGCTACCAAGTGGGTGTTATTTCTACAAATTTTACCAAAGCCTTCAAATAAGTTGACCACTGTATATTTTATAAAAAGTGGTTTGGTTTTAGTATTCGATATCCATTTTTATTATGGCTTGGACTTGAACTCTTCAGTTTCCAAATTTCAGTTTTCGCTATGATTGATCCACTGCTGGCGTACACTTTGATCACAATTATCGTTGATTTGTAGTTAGAGTTTAGTCAGAATACATGATCGCTTTCCAGGGCCCTTTGACGAATTTCCCAGTTTTTACACCCATAAGGAAAACGATTCCTCGATAGAAATGTGGTTTCGGTGTCATAGTCATAGTCTGAATAGTATCGTATGTTAGTTTTGAAAATTAGCTAAACACCATCACGTAAAATGTGGACATAACTGCTGTATAATTATCTCTTCTTAAAGTAACTCTCACATCGGCCGATCCAAGCTGAAGTATCAACTTGAGCTTGCAACCGCCTCTGTGGAGAGATAAAGAAAATATCTTGAAGTACTTGAAGGGAGTGCAGATCTATGGGGACAAGCAACATTCAGGTCGTTAGTCGGATAGAGGCCATTATATGCCCGACGTTTACTCCCGAACATAACATTCAATTGGATTAATTTTGTAGACATTTTTTCGACTGAAGTCTGTTGCTAATTTGGCATAAGTTTCCGTGTCTTTAAACAGTCAATGAAGCTTGTGTGTGTTCAGTACACACTCAGACCTTAGACCGTAGATAAACTCTTTCTCACAGCGTTCATTTACTATTCTACTTAAAAGTAAACGTTTTGCCAAACGTCGTCTGGAATGAGCTTCAAATTTATTTTTCTAGGTAGGTGATGATAATGATGATGATTTTATTTATTATTTCAAACAAACAGAACTTACATAATTTATAATATATGAGTAATAAAGGAAAAAGTTTGTCTTCAAAAGCTTGATGCTTGTGGAGGAGACAAGAGTTCATATCTTATGTCTTAAATTTTATACATTTTTCTGTTTTCAATATTTAGATAATTTACAAATGAGAAATAATAGTATAATATACCAATAATATAAGAACAAATAAAAAAAAAAATAAGTAGATTGTAATAATTATAAGTAAGTTAGCGTGTTAAGCATACATTTTTCAAAATGTTGACACTCGTAATTTATAGATGACATATTTGTTATACAACTTAAAACTATGGAAACTATTTATACCAATACACAAAGAATTACAGAGTTTTTAATTCATATAATACGGATTTCTTTAACCAAATTCACTATTATACTTAAAAATTCTAAAAACATTTTTAACAATTTGACGTGTACTATATGCATGATTAAAATTAAAATCTTTATGGTTGGAGTAATTTTTAAATGCGCATCATAAGCTCCTCCCCAAGCAGCAATTCCATAAGAGAAAACTGACTGAGCAATTGCACAATAAATCATATAGGTAATAGAAGTGACTCTATAATGAGCTGAACGTTTTTTGCCAATCAGTTCGGCAACCACCACTTAAATATTACACGGGTAAAAGTGATAAAATTTTCAACAAATACAACAACTCTGTTGGTATCCAACTCGATGGCCGCTTCCACCATTTGTACATACTGCATTACACTGGTTGGGCATACTTTTATCGTTTGGAAGATATATTCACTTGGGCATGTACTTGTCTTCAAAATGGAAAAAAATATAATATATTGACTAGAATATAATATAAACTCACACTATAAATAAAATAGATTTGTGACCAAGCTAATTTGCAAGAGAACGCAACGATTTTTAGCTTATTTTTGATCGATATAACTATAGCCCATGGCGAGTGTGGTTCAATTTTAAAACAAGACTGAGGAAACTTTAAAATAATATACAAGTGCGGATTCGTCCAAAAACCACTTCTATTGATTTTCCAGATGGGTACAAATCGTACCAATTTGTAAACTACCGCAGATACAGTTTGTCATGATATTATAGTGAACTTCGTGGGTAGTATCTGCGATATTATGTTTGCATATCTATAAGTTCGGAATTTTGTTTAAAAGAGCGCTGAATATTATATTTCATTACCGGCACATATTTTACCGTATAGACGCGTCAAGTACCTATGTAAATATCAATATATCATGCCTACGGCGGATACGAATACACCATAAGTGTATGCGTAAATATGAATAACACACGTGGTGTGTGTCAGCTCAGTTTACCTACCCAACGTTTGTGCAAATGAAATAGTATATTCCGTGCGGTTCTATTCGATTTTTATCCGTACGTGACCGAAAACGAATCGAACGTACTAGGAATCAAACGTCAGTGAGATGAGAGATAATACTCATATATTATATATATATATAATTTGTACTTACAGTACCAGAAGAACGCGTATTATAAAAGACAAATAACCTACTCGTGCGGAAAACCCTTGCTTGTATAGTTTTACTTTTACTTTCACGCACGATAAAACAAGAACGGTTGTGAATACAATGAAAAAAAATAATGATCTGTATAATCCTTTTTTCCCCTACTGCGACATGCGTTTATTTTTTACAACAATCTAATCGTTTCATTTGAATATTGATTAACTCATTGGGTGTACATAAACAGCTATTTATACAATCAACATATTTTATAAATGACCAATGTAAAACTAATTTAAATTTAAGATTTAAACAACGGCAAATGTTTGTGCAAAGACCCTTTTTTATTAGTTATTGTTTTATTTAACTAAACTTTACTGTTAGTTAGTAAATAAAATTGTTTGTATAGCTGCATTTGAATGTTTAAGCTATTGCGTTTGAAAAATTAAAACATAAGAAATGTGTTAGAGTTACTGGCTTAATTTGCACGAATGTACTATTTAGGTTAATTAACTTAATTAAAATGTGTAACAAGATTGAGTTACGATCGTGTCCATTGATATAGGCATGTTTCTAGTGCGATAAAAGTATGTTATTTATTATGTACTGTAATAATTTATCAGTAAGCTAACATCTTTTTGATACTGAAATCTATTCAAAAATCACAAACAATCTTAAAAGCAAACAATTACCATTCGTTATGTATAATAAATAATAAGACATTAGTAACAAAGTGACAAGGTAAAACTAATCAAGTAACAAAGTTATAGTAATTTGAATAAATTTTACATTAAATAATTTTTGTTTTTCTTGTAATTATAATATGTATAACAGTATTGTTGTCTACAGGAATTTAAGTAATTTATCGAAAATAATAATTTAAAAATCCCGTATTCTCTGCTCCTATCCCTGCAAATCCCTCTTGTCGTATTATAAGGAATGTCCGCGAGATCTGTTAACGTTTTCCTAACAAAAAAAAAACAATTAAATTTAACAACCATCATTTAATCAATTATAATCTGAAGTTACGTTAATAAACACCTCATCTCACGCCACCATGCTTAGTAATCGTTATATAATTACTATTATTTATTCATTGTGTTATACAACAGACTGCACATTTTCTATTTTGAACAAAACAATTTAAAAAATCCTGTAAAAAGTTATGTAATTATTAAATAGGACGTTCGATATGGTTTTCATTTGACGGGATCGATTTTTAATACAACCAATAATAAAATAATGTTAAGAATTTCGCAAAACCCCGCCTGCTTAATCAGATTGATTATTTTGATTTGTTGCTTTTTCTGACTAAAGAGATTTCCGTTAAAGTTCGTTAAGATTGAAAATGTATTTTCACCGGCTTAAAGTTTTTGCGAATTCTTTTGGATGAACAAAAAAAACTATAGGTGAAATTCGCAGAAAACTATGTATTCAAATTTATTCATTTTCAACTTGTGCACAATCAAACATTTTGTATAATACACAAACGAGAAGCTTCTTTAAGTCTTATTATTATTGAACCGAATAGCAAACAACAACAATAAAGAAAATAATAAAGTTTTCTCGTTTTGTGGATATTATTAGTTATTGAATAAAAAAAAGTACCTAATTCAGGCATCCAATTAAATTTTTTTATATATTAACAAATTATTAATTCTTAGCTATATGTTTTATAATATAGAACTAGTTTGAAGTAGTTATTAGAAATATCTAGATCATACAAATCATAAAACCATTTAGAAAATGCAAGTGGGCATGTATATAGTGAGGGTCAAAATTTAAGATAAAATAAATTACTTATTAAAATGAGTTTTAAAGCTTTATTTTATTATAGGTCTGTATGAAATTCTTTAAAATTGTTAGTTTTTTTGTCATAGAAATGTCATTTTTAGTGCACATTATAAATTATTTATTTGTTAAGTTGCTTCTCGATTTGACAATAACTAACTTACTAACTTCCCGCACACCATTCATTCGTTATGGGGAAAGTTACTTTTAAATTGTAATGAAATGACCATTACTCATTATTAAATATTATAAATTAATAATAGTATATTAATTAATCAACGGTTTATATATATATTTATAAATGTTATTTGTTGTCTTTAATAGATTTGAAAGCATTTTTAATATTTTGATGAGGGAGGGGGCACTAGTTATTAAGGCTTAACAGGTCGTATATAATATTTTACAACAGTTTGCGTGCCAACTGAGAAAAATTAATTAAACTACTTATTGCGGAGTTTCATTATTGTAAAATAATTGTATTACTACGCCTAACGATATTGTGCAGTTTGATTCACTTTACAGGACCAATAAATTTATATGTGCAACCATAGCGAGAAAGTTAAAAAAAAAAACTTGCTCGAGACGTTGTTTTTAAGGCAAACTGTAAGAACGTGTTAAACATGACATGTGTTGAGTTTGCTGTGTAGTCAAGCAAAGTCGCGAATGCCTGAAGGCATTTGCGTGGATTCGAGCAATTGTGTGCGCCGACGGACTCTTTTGTGCGGGCCCAAACGAGCGAAAAATAAAAATTTAAATTGCGTTTTGTTTCGGTAATCGCAAAAGTACAAGGTCTGTGTCGTCTTTGGTTTCGTCGGGTGTTGTTATATTATTGTATTATATGTTTGTATTTTTGTCACCACACCGGTCTACATAATATGTTGTGCCACCGTTGGGTTTAACGACCCGGGGTTGTTATTTTTCTTTGTTCGATTTTTGCCGGTGTTAACAAAAATGGGTGAAAATAATTATGCCTCCGGCACACAGTCTGCTGTGTTGTTTTCGCGGCCTCCGACGAAAACAAACCAAACAGACCCGCCAGTTGTGTTACCAGCGGACGAAGGAAATCTTTCATAACTGACGGAATCCACAGCGGCTAACAATAGTAATAATAACAATAATAATATTATAATACAACACTTACAGAGTATACCACAAACAACATGCACGATTACTGTGCACTGACTGCGTCAGTATCCGACGAATGTTAAATGTTGTAATTTTACTTCACCGCTCGTAAACGCAACTTTTACTATGTCGTCGAACGCCGCCGTATAGTTTATATTATTACAGGTGTTCCTTGGCTTTAGTGCTACTTGCGGGCCGGGGAAGTGTGTCTCAAGAAGAAGTGACCTGTTAGAAGGCCACTTATCGGAGTGCTCTACGTCACTTTAGTCGCCTTTTACGACAGGTGTGAGGCCTTTGGTAGAATTCTTTTTTCCCTGACCACAGGGATAAGTTTATATTATTAGGTGATCGAAACTTTTGGCCCCCTCCCTCCCCGCCGCCGACCCTTCTTTCTCCGCCTGTAAAGATTTATGCACTCGGCAAATTCGTACGCGCGTCCAATATAAACTCGTTATAAAATAAATATAAAAAAAAACCCCTCTAAACGATAGGGGGAAAAAAAATTCGATTTTGCCAAGCCGATTAAACGCGATTTATTGCGACGGCCGTTTATAATAATAATTTCTCGATTGGCGTCTATAAAATAACGGTCGCTAATAAAACCAACCTTTCCTCCAGAGGACCACCACCAGCCGCACATTTCACCGGCAACGCGCCGCACCAAGAGAACTCCCCAAAGCAACGCGATATTGCTATAATATAATATATAAAAGTATAATATATTTTATGATATTATATTCGGTAAGTATTGAGTTTGGTATATTTATTAACGTGAATATGTTATTATGGGGTGAATACAAGAAATTCCATGTCGCCATTTTCTCGTTACACTTTCACTTTTAGTTAAAGATGAGTGATAAGAGATGTGAGATACGATATATGAGATAACATATCCTGATATCCATGATTCAATTTCTTCCCGTGGATCTGAAAAAATAACTAGGATTTTTCGGTTTTACTTTAGGTCTACGGTTATTTTTGCTTGCATAGGTCCATCGTTCTATGACAGCGGTAGTAGGTATATCAACAACATACTACAAAATATAATAATTAAAATCTCAAAAAAACAATGATACGTATAAAAATGTTATTTCACATCCCTATGATGGTACATGGGGGGGGGAGATTTTTTGTGTGTTTGAGCCGTAATTTTAGGACCTTTCAGTTTAAAATTTATCAGGAGGTAGGACTGACTCATACGTAACCATAACTTAGTAAACAGGGGAAAAGTCAGGAGTACAGTTTTTCTCTTTATATTGGCTAAAAGTATTTTATTTTATTTCTAATGGCTTGATGATAAGAATTCTGTATTGTCAGGTATACATAATTTTAGCACCCCATAAAATGTAGGTCTAGTTGCACCTATGCTCCCACCCCTTCAGGCGTTGCTAATATGTCTATACGTCTAAGTTTTTGTACGTTCAAGCATGATTTTAAACGGAATTAAATCAAACCAGACAATATTGTATATAACGTCACCATGATACTGAGTAAGAATATAGAAAAGTAGATTAAAAAATTAATCTAAAGATAACGTTTTTATGCGTCTTAAAAAGTATAGAATAACCCTCCGGGGGTCTTGATAGCCAAATAGGACAGGTGAACTAGAAAAACGTGGGGCGCATCTTTCTACTTAGATATTAAAACCTAAGCTTTCATGCTAATGCATTAAGTTGTCTCTCATAATGCTGTCTCTTTAACCGAACGGATCAGAAAGTGATAGTATGACTTTTTATCGGAAATGAAATTTAATGGATTTCCGTGCCACTTGCCTTAAATTTCATTGCAAATTGAAAAGGTAGGTTGCTTCAATTTTTTTATTAACTACCTACTTGCTTAACATTTAAAGTAATGTGGTGCTCAATTTTACAAGACATGTCATTAAGTATTCTTTTATTTAGAAGAGAAAAGATGATTGTACATGAATTATGAGTTAAGGTAGTGAGAAGAGAATGTTATTATAATATATTCAGACGTGTGAATTAGTAAAGATGCGCCCCACGTTTTTTAGTTCACCTGTCCTATTTGGTTATCAAGATCCCCGGAGGGTTATTCTATACTTTTTAAGACGCATAAAAACGTTATTTTTAGATTAATTTTTTAATCTACTTTAGTTATTTTGTTCTTTTTTGTTTTCGTATGTACGTATCTGTAAATTTAAATGTACAATGTTATAAAAAGTTTATAGCATGTTATAGAAAAGGCTGCATGGTCAGAAGGATTATCATAAGAATTAGTAATCAATTTAAAAGCTTATAATTTTAGATTTATAACTGTATAAATTATCATAAAAGTTAAAATTAAGTTGTAATTACTATATAAATTATCATAAAAATTGTAAGAAAATGCAAAAAAATGTAATGATGGGAACGGGTTTGAACCTGGTACCGCTCATATCTGAGCACCGTTCACGCCCAAATGCACCACGCATAATTTTTAGTTAGCGGGTGAGAAATAAGTTTTTTTGAATTGCAAGATTCCACCCGGAACAACGGACAAGAAATCGACCCCATTTTAACCCCCTTAGGGGTGGAATTTTCAACCTCTCGTGGATTGAAAAACCAAAGGGAATGGAAACCGGTCTGTTTTTTGGACCTTTCAGACCAAAAAGCCTGACAAAATTAGCCCTACTTAGGATGGATCAAACAAATATTTGAGTATATTGGCTATTTTTCATGGTTATGTGTGGGAATCGATTTTTGATATTTCAATTAAAATATTAATTTCTAATAATAATTATAATTTCTCAAATATTTAGTATTTAGTTTTAAGTAAATAAGACAGTTATTCAAAAATAACCTAGAAATAGGCCACCGAGCTTATATATTATGTTTACAGAATAAAAATCCAATCATTAGGCGTAATTTGATCAGGCAAAATATTTTCCACCAAAATAGCTTTAACTCATGGAAAATTTTTTATACAATATAAAAAATATAATACCCCGCAAAGCCTGTACAAATTAACGTAAACAAAAATGATATGACCGAAATTTAATGCAACTACCTGTTTCTTAAATATTGCCTATATAAAACTCCTTAAAAACTGCCCACTTTCCCAATTCCCTTAGCAGCCATTTTTTTTACAATTTGAAATATAATATTGAATCTTTTAATATCCAGTCGTATGATACCAATTCGTTTGGTTTTTAATTTATAAAATGATATATTTTATTTAATAATGTATTTTTCGATTAACAATATTATATTGTATTATAGTTAGGTTAGGTAACCTACTTATAGATTTTGTGGATAATAACGATAAATAACTTGCTTGGTAACAAACAAATCAGAATCGCCTGGACAAAACATAAACTCATAAGTCATTACTTTTACGTCGACTCATAAAATTATTTTTTCTTAATAAAGTTCCGTGATTTTTTAAAAAAATTATTTGTATTTTGTGTTTACTGTGACTTTTTAAATGAATAAAAGAGATCGAAAGGATTATGTTTACCAAGATACCATTTATCGACCAATTTGAATGTATGTTTATATATTATTTTAAATATTTATATAGTGATTATAAAACTTCTACTAAACAAGACAATTCTACCATAACTTCTTTATACGACTATCTAATATTCTTTTTTTAGTACTAAACTAGAGCTTCACTCTAGCTGGGGGCTCCGCCCTTAGGCCCGCGAGTCGAGTGGGTAGGTCACAGACCCCTGGTACTATACACGACTACGCCGGACACGCTCACGACCACTCGCTGCAAAGTATTTTCGGGGAGGTCACAGATTCCGAGTGGGGTGCCCGGTTGCGCCGGCCACGGTGTCGAGCCATCGCAATACGTCTTAAGATAATATCGTTATAATTCATGGTACCTATAGGCTATATCTAGTGATCAGAATTCATACCTAGTTTTGGGCAAATATTTTTCAAGCTAAATACTGATTAAGTGTGGTGTAAGTCTAGCTATGTATCTGTAATTTTTTTAATTTTAATTTAAAAAGAATATTCTAGAAGTTGGATGGTTAATCAAATATCAAGTGTCCGGTGTTGCTTACTTGGGTTGCTACCACTTTTACCAAATAGCATGAATCACCAATGTCCAGTTTCTTATCAGTGGGCGGAATTCGTATTGATAACTGATGAGGACTACAGGTCTCCGAGTATTTTGGCACTTGCTCGCTAGGCTCGCTCGGCGCCGTCGCTTCGCTCCGCTAACTAAAAACATCCTAGGTTTGTAGGCTATAGTCTAGGAAAAGGTTACAGGTTTAAAATTAAGTTTAAGTAAGGTTTTTCTAAAAAGTTAAAGAGACTTGATAAGAAGCTGGCCATTGGGAAAAAAGGTCTTTGGTAAAAGTGGTGTCATCCCGCTTAACTTTATGAGTTGAAAACAGATAAAAATGTCTTGAGGTCAGTCGGCTAAATGTCTGTAATGGTTTACAGCGGTTCCGAGGGGGTGTCGGGCCAACGCATTGTGTCTTAAAGCAATGTCGTTATAATTCATAGTAGTCTAGCTATCATACCTAGGTTCAAGAAAATATTTTCCAAGCTAACTGATTAACTGTAGTTTAGCTATCTGTCAGATCAGAAACGATCTATGTAACTATAAAAATTCGAGTAGCTGGTGCTCCTTTCACTATTAGATTAATTAGACTACAATAAATATATAAAATCAGACGGTTAAAAATCAAGTGTCCGGTTTTGCTTACTTAAGGGCTTAGTAAGCAATGGTCTAAAAGAGAACGTAATATTTAGAGGTCGGTAGGCTAAAATATCGAATGTCTGGTGTACTGTAGATACCTATAACAAAACTTTATCAAACGTAGTATGTTATATGTCTTGATATTGGTTGAATTAAAATCCTTATTTGTTCAGAAATCACTGTCTATGCCATTATCTGATAATGACGCACTGTACGTTTATAATGTAACCATCAGCATAATGCATTAAATATGTACATTAAAGTATGGTGGTTTAACAGAAGTTCAAAAGTGCTTAAGAACTCAAGAGTAAAACATGAATGAAATGTCTAGAGTTTAATCTGTATGTATTAAAACTTAAAAGGGAAAGAAGTGAAAAGTGATAAAAATATTATTTTGATTTTTAATTGACTATTTGGCCGTGCTTATAAAAACGTACAAAAAGAGGTTAAATGAAATGTCTCGAAATCTTTAAAATTTTAGATCTGGACCTTAAATGCTAAAGGTACTTTGATACTTAAGGTCTGACGGTTACTTAGGAATTCAAGAGTACAAAACATGAATAAAACGTCTAGATGTCAATCAGTATATATTAAAAAAGAAAAGAATTGAAGAATAATAAGTAAGTAAAAATAATTTGTAGCAAATATTTTTAATTTTTGATTATTCGAGTGTCCGGCGGTGATTATAAAAACGGTCAAAGAGTACAAAATGATAAACAGTTAAATAAAACAACTTTTAAGTGTTTAGATCTGGACAGTTACATAATAATAATAATATTCAGTGCATTAAATACCTACAATATTTGATACTTATCCAGAAACATATTTTATATAAAATAGATAAATTGATATATACATTCATATCTTTTTAATTAAACCATGAAAGGTATAAATCCATATATTGATATTTTTTTTAGATGGCTAACCAACAATTCATCCCACTGAATGATAACTAAAAATTTTTAAATAATTTTATTTTTCATTAGGTATGTAGTATCAATTAAAAAAAATATTGCAAAATCTATAGTTATAACTTTTTTAGGAATGGAACGAATACTTTGCTTTTTGCTTAAGTATTTAATTGTTTGTGACTCGAAAAATATTTGTTTAAATCTGATTACCAACCACTTTAGACGTATAATACTGGTATATACGCAGGTGTTTTTTCGGCAGTATAATTTATGTTCTTTTCCTTATCCCTAATTAAAAGAAAATCGAATTTTTTTTTTTGAATGTCAAATAATATCGATTTATTTTTCTTACAGCGAAAAAATTACAATACGAATTATTCAGTAATTCATTAATTAACAAACGCCGTTAATATCTTTGTTAACATTAATTAAAAGCAACCAAAAGTCAAAACAAAGTGATAATAACATATTAAAATTATACTGAAAATAAAATATTAAATATATTACCTACATTAAAGTACAAAATGTTCTTTGATAAAATTTCGTTAAATAAGTAAACGCTTATAACTACTATTGTTATAAATTATTATTAGGTATCTTTCTATTAAATATATATATAAAAAAAATACATGGAGAAAAATTATCTGGCATTATATTTGTAATGATTACAAAAAGCATAGCAGCTATTAGAAACGAGTTTAGTTATTATAACTTGAAACTCAATGGTTTTATCAAATATGTTTTCAGTGAAATTAATAGTTATTTTAGAAGTTTAACCAAAGAATATTTTGACAATATTTATCCTAAAAAATACCTAACACAAAATTGAATTAATAATTATTTTAAATGTATACTTAGTATACTTGGGCATATCATGGTTTAAATTAAATATAGTAACTTTAAAAATCATTATTTTTCTAAGAGCTGTTTAATAAATAAATCCCACTTTTTTGGCAAAGGCGCACTTTACTAAAAATGATAAGATACCATTTTACCACTCAACTGTTTTCATTGCAACATTTTTCATTACACTCGTCGTCGATAACAGTATATTTTGATGTTTGCTTTTAAATAGTATTCGTTGAAAATATTGTGCAGGCTTTTTATGGTGTACATTATTTCGTAAGCTTTATTTGTAATCCGAGTACGTTCAAGACATATTTTCCTCAGTACAGCTATATGACCACATTGTAGGTATAATAAAGATAATAATAATATTGTGTAATATGCGGTTACGCCCTTCATTATGGGGGCAATGATTTTTAGTGTGACGATTACAAACCAAAACGACAGTAGCTTTCCCAACCGTTTGTTGTGTTATGTGTACGAGTTGAGCATATTTTTATCGGAAAAACTTTAGGAAGAAAAAAAAATGACACTTTTACATGTTCGTAAGATCCCGAGGGGCAGATTTACGATACCGTAAAGTAAGCCACCCGAATAGCCGTAAAGTCCTATATTGTCCCTGAAAATCGCATTTTTACACGCCCCTTGCTGGCTATCAACTTCTTCAACATGAAACGAAAATCAGATATAGTTTAGCTTTATATTGTTGTCGCTGTAGGGCATAGCATACGCCTGACGTCACCGACTTCATCAGTAACAATAGTTACATAATATTATTATTACGGCGAATGAAAAAAAAACTATTAACACTTTATTATTATTTTAACTTATTTTTTTAAATACACAAAATTAATATTATGTATATCAAACAGCTAGAAATATGGTTATCCTGTTATACGTATTCGTTGGAAAATGTTTTGTTACATATGACGTACTATATAATTAAGTCAATTAATTTAAATCAATTTAATGCGAGTACATGTAAAAACCACCTAATTTATGTACAGAGGGAAAAATCATAAAGTGTTTTATGTGTCTATTAGGGGTGGGAGATAAGGTTAAGAAATAAGGGTAAGAGATTATTCAAATTAGAACTAAATGATGAATTCAAAATAGTTTAAGGGCCCAGATTCTCTATGAATTGTTTTAAGCCAGATATTAAATACTACAATATTAGCCAGAAACTTGATGTTTTAATATACTAGCTTGTTACTGCTTCTTAATATACTATATCATTATCTATAATTCCACCACTACTCTAAATTTATTCGGTACTTCAACGAGACATGAAAATGCTTTTTCGTAGTTGCAGACTCAGCTGAAAAACTTTTTTAAATTTTCATATAAATTATTTATTTAGTTAGGTAACACTAAATTTGAAACAAAAACGAAATCTTTATGTTATTCAACTAATATACCTCAGCTTTAACACCACATCTAAACTGACATCCAAACAGAGACCTTTGCCAAACGAAAGTATTTTAACTGATTTAACACTTAAATACCTAAAGTTAAATAAGAATTACATTGTTGTTGTTCTTAGAGCCTTAATTATTTGTTTCTGTATTAAAAGTCTCTCTCAAAAAAAAAAAAAACAATAGCAATTTTATAACAATATTTTATAATGTAAAAAAACTACAGTTAACAAACTATACTCTCATATGCTACTTACACCAATTGTAATACCTATTTAAAAATGTAACATTGTTTTTCATATTTATACAACAACACAACTAAATAAATTAACCCTATACATACATTTTTATACTACATAATATTACAATAAGTTTTTAGAAAAACAAAATACTTTTCAACCAGAAAATTTTAATGTAAATACACATAAATAAATATATTGCTGAGATAATATCAACAGATATATGATGCACTATTATGCGCAGTTAAAATGGTTTCTTGAAGAATTAAACTAATTTTTATTAACTGACAATGAATCATTACTAATCGACTTCTAATTTCCTAAATGAACCTTCAATTGAGTTTTCAAAATAATCCAATTGATTGTTAGAATTTTTTGGGCGTTTACTGTTATCTGCAACAATTGACGATTGTGTCATAAACCATTCTCGATGCTTTATCAATTCATCACCCCAGTCATCTAAAATTAAAATTATTATACAGTTCATATATTCAAGCTAAAACGACATTCATATTTATTGAAATAAATAATTCGTAATCCATAGTTCAAAAATAAATTAGTTTTAATCATACATATCATACCCATCAACATAGTCTGTTAGTTATTCATAAATTTTATAACAAGCAAAAACTGAAATTCGTACATCAAAAGATACTGCGATAATATCCGTTTTTAAGCAAGAACTAACACTAAAATTGTTATGGCGATACCAGGTTAGAGATAATAGAATAGTGAAAAGAAATTGGAGATAAAAATAGAGTAATGATTTAAAGATAAGAGATTAGATATTAGAGATACTAGAATAGAGAAAAAATTATAGATAAGAGATAAGATATCAGAGATAAAAATAAAGATAATGGAAAAGAGATTAGAGTTAAAAGGTGGTCCAGCTATATGCTGGAGGTGAGGTAAGAAATTAGAGATAAAACATTCGTTATTAGATAGTACCAATTACTACCAGGGTCCTATAATTGTATATTAAGACATATTCATGTTCCTATGTTCTTCCTTGCAGTAGAGATCATGCCCACTTTTTTTTGGAATAATTTTTACAGATTACTAACCTATTATTTCTTCAATCGTCTTTGGATAAGTTCCACCGTAGTTAAGTGGAAGAATACTAGGATCGATGAAATTTTTCAATTCTTCAATGGATTTGTGAACAAACACCTATAATATTAATATTTCATTGAAATTTGTATAAATAACTCTTAAAATATGAATGATTTACCTTGTCGGCAATTTTCTTTTTCATAAAACTTAATGGTAAACTAATAAATGGAGTTAAGAAACTTTTTATATTAATTACGTGAATTTCATGTAGCCGTACTGGAAATGCCGCCTGAACAAAATAAAAATCATATAATACAAATAAGTTATTATTAACCTATTTGTTATGAATTATGATTAACATTTAAATTAAACATTATATTATATTATTTATACATAATGTTATTTAATTATTAAAACATATACATACATTAACTAGTGATGGGAAAATCCGGATTTTGCGAAGTTCAAAAAACCGGAGTTGTAGTATTCGAACTTCGAAATCCGGATTTCGAAGTTTTCGTTATAAATCCGGGTTTCGAAGTTTTCATTATAAATCCAGATTTCGGAGTTTTCATTATAAATTCGTAGATTGGATTTCAATTTTTTTACAATAATAAATAAATTATAATTGTTAATTATTTAGTATTATGTACAACGCGTTTATGTAGCGTACAAAAAAAATATTTAATTATTGAATTGGTAAATTAGGTATCTGTTTTTATAGTTATATGAACATTATGTATAAACACGATTTACAAGTCTCAATGACACTTTTATAATAGATTAGAGCAATAAGTTGTAATATTATGAAAAATACACAACACAATATATATATATATATATATATATATATATATATAAATTAGGAAAAATAATAAGTCAATCTGGAATTGTATATGTCTTAAATCTAAACAAATAATAATAATACTAATAATACTTTTTGATATAAATAGTTAAGCAGTAGAACCAATTACATTATATAAAATTGTAGTTAATTTTCGGTTGTTTTTAAAGTAATTGACATTTTAAATAAAATGTGCTACAGTTGATTGGTAAATTGTTCTTGTAATAAAATTATTTTTTACTTTTTAGTTCACTTTTTACTATTTTTTAGAAAAGCATGTTTTTAAAAACAAAGTTCTATTTATTAATTTATTTTATTTTTTACTTTTTAGTCCTATTAAAGGTACTTAATAATTGGTGAATAGATTACTAAATTCATTTTAGAAGATTTGAAAAAAAAAAATTAAATTTTAGTGAAATGGCCGCCGTATTTGACCCCCCGGCGTTTGCGACCTGGATGTCTAGGTCCCCATATTTTGACGTAAAATTGTATTGTCATCCAAAATGAGTGTCTAGGTTGAATTTCAGCCTATATGATATCAGGAAGTGGGTTAAATTAATTTTAGAAGACTTGAAAAAAACATGAAATTTTAGTGAAATGACCCCCACATATGACCCTGTGTAGGGCGACCTGGATGCCCGAGTCCCAATATGATAACATTATATTATAGTGTCATCCGAGATGAGTGTCTGTGCCATGTTTCAGCCTTCTACGTCATCGGGAAGTGGGTTAAATTAATTTTGCAAGATTTGAAAAATATCCGTACAAACATACAGACGTACGGACGTACGTACGTGTTAGCGAGTTAAAGAAAAGCATATAAAAACTACTCAAATATAGCTTACAGTTTTTAAATAGGTAATTGTTTTCAATATATCACAAATAGTGAACTGTAATACAGCATACTTACTTTGTATTTAAGCTAAATTACATATATGAAACTTAAAGTTCATTAGAAACATATAACTTAGGGTAGTTTAGTTGAAAGGGTCCGATAATAGCATTTCATAGAGGATTAAAAGTCAACTAATTTAAACAATTTGGTCATCTTGTACTGCTGAATTAGTAATTACAAAATGGCTTTATAAATTTTAAAATCGGTAATTTGGCTTTTTATTTAAACCCAGGTTACGGTTTCTCAAGTTCAAAGTTTGGAATCCGGATTTGTCATTAAACCCGGATTCTTCGTGAAATCGGGAGTTTTTTCATTGAACTTCGAAAACCGGATTTTACGGATTTTAAGAAAATCCGGATTTATTTCCCATCACTAACATTAACTATTAAAAGTTTCAAGCCTTTCTGAGGGAAAGAGCTTATGACATTTACATATTATGTGAATGCTGACGTAAGTACATCGTTAACTTTTAAAACTGCGAATTATTTACTAACAATAATAAGTCACGATAACAGTTATATCAGATTTTAGTAAATCTCAGAAATTTAAGTCTTGCAAGGTGGGTAATCCTTGCAAACCGCCAAGGATAATAGAATAAGTTAATTAAGTAAGTTAGTTTTTGTCTAGATACAATTTTACAGTTTACATAACTTTACACAATATAGCCTTACAATAATACACTTAGGAAAAATGTATATTTTTGATACTTTTTACAGACATGTTATCTTTTAGAACATATATGTTGACATACTTGTATTGCCAACTTGCCAATTTTTCAAAAAGAAACATATGTTTTTAATTTTTTAAATATGTAGGCCAAAATTTAAAAAAAAATGTTAAGTTTTGATATGTTTAATTTTCATTAATCTCTTCGTTTGCTATGACATTGTAAATATTTAAATTTAAGAACAATATTTCTTCGGGTCTTACAACAGTAGCACAACAGGTTCTCATTAATTTTTAATTGACCCTTGTAGATAGCACAGTAATTGCCAATATATTTGAAAAGGCAGTAAGGTCCGCTTGTCTATCGTTATCTTAAAACATGTATAGTCTGGATATTGGTGTTTTCACCTATCGGACAATGCGAACATAAATATGAATTTTATGAGCTACTGGAATTTGGGAAAACGAAGAAGTGTAATAGTTATAAAGGGAAATGAAATCGCTTTGCAAAGTCATAGCAAACGAACATATAAATGAAAGTTTAAATTTGAACACCAACATTTTAAAACTGTTTGTTTACATATTAATGGAATTTAAAAAATATGTTTCTATTTAACAAAACGAGATTCATGTAAATTTTACTTAAATGTGATATAAATAAAAATCTTCAACGGATTGAAATATATATGTAGGTACCTATAAGTATTGGGAAAAAATATTTACAAAATATTCATATTTTCTGTGAGTGTATTCTATCAGGTAGACCACCCTGTATTATTATCATCAGCTTAACGGCACCTAACGCTGCCAACATGAGATGATGCGGTTTCTAGACGGATTCGCTAACCGGGACGGGATGTCCTGGGGGTCGGCGGCTACTTTTTACTGGACGATTACTTGCCAGGCAAACGGAGCGCCTGCCATTCATATAGTGTCGAACCGGTCACAGTGTATCACCCTGTATACAACAGCTATACGTTGTTTTTTTTTTTGCTTAACTCCCTATAATGTCATTACCTGATAAATGTTTTTTTTTTTTTACGTAAAATACGTATAAATGCGTACCTAGGCGTCACGTTCACTGTTATTGGTGGGATCATATTTTGTAAATTACCTTATAGATTTATAAGTGTAGTTTTATAACAATATCTACGGTTATATTTATATAAGTATAGGTATATTTATAACAAATAATTTATCAGATCGTACATCACAGTTAAGTTAAATGTAAATCAAAAAAAATTACTTACAAATGAACTTTCCATGTATTTCTTCACAATGGGTAACGCTGGTGTTACGTGATTCATTGTAGTATTGTTGCAATCAATTATGTATATATCCTTTACCCAGGTGTCTAACTTGGCGGTTCTGAGATCATATGTCATATAACTCAATTTAGTATAATCATCAGTTACAAAATTATTGGTATCTTGAGTACTCCTATAAAAAACGCTAACTCTGTGGCCCTCGTGTGTAGGCTTTGGTAATGGGACGAAACAACTAAAAAATGATTATCAATTAAAATTGTTAGTTAAATATTAATCAAATGTTCATAATGCTTAAGAACATTTCATCTGAAATATAATATTAATAATAATAATAATAAATAATATAAGGTTAGTAATTTCTTATACGCACGATTGTGAAAAAATTCTGCTTGATTTATTAAAACGATTATCGGTTATTTAATTTGAAGCAACTAAAAAAAATAAGTATGTACACATAGATACTAACTTTAGTTTTATTGATTGAACTAACTCTGGTGAAGTCGGATCCCAGTTGGAAAACCATTCTGGTACTGAGAGTTTTATAGTGTAATGCTGGTCCAACTTGACTTTGGTTTTTTCCAAACTATTCTTACACATCAACAGAACCATTTTGATTCGCTTTTCATCTATTATCTTTTCATCATCTATTAAATATTACTATTTTTTTAGTGTTTAATAACATAAACATAATATCGTACTGACAGTAAATGTTTTGGACAAAAATTATAATGCCCAAAAATAGAAATAATTTATTTTACCGTCTGGGTTAGGAAGGTGAGGCTGTTTTCGCATCCACTCCTTAAGAATTTTCACGTCGAGATCCATTTTTTCATCCGTCGTATCGAATTTGCTATATATTTGTTTGATTGTGCTCGGCGATGGTAGTATTAACGTTTTAGTTTCCATTTCTATTGAAGTGGTATCTTACACACAAGCTTTAAGTGTTATAAATGGTTAATTTATAATACAAATGAAAACAGACTTTTATTGTAGAATAACACTCTAGACTGAGAAAGGTATAAGACTATACTAATACTATATCTTTAACGACATTCAGTTTTTTAGGAGTTTTTTTGAAAAATAATTAATATACAAGATTGTTTGTTTTTTTCCTAAAAGATTTAATTAAGTTGCGTAATTAATTATTATTATCATAAATAGCATTGTAATTTTTTTCACACGTGTCTATATTTTATACTCAGTAGTGTTATTTATTTACTATAATTAAATTGACGGTAACCAATTAAGTATAAGTGACATTTTTTCCTTTAAGCATTTTATTCGTAATTATACTTAAAAAAACGTATAACCCTACACTCTACGCGGAAAGGCGTTAGAGTGGCATCCGACAATGATTATAATAATTCCTGAATATTATTATTATATTGGTTGTATGTTTTGCAGTCGTCTCACGCATCGTTTCCTGATCGCTCCGTTCAATCTTTGCATGGTACATTTGGCATCGAGTCAACGAATCCAATAATAATCATAATATTAAATATAGAGACTATGATCAGTCAAAGGCGAAACACCGGATTTTGACGTACATGCATATTGCTTGTCGATGGGTGAACACTACAGTATGGTGCAGCATCAATAGCTAATATTAGTGTTGTGGTTGCGCACATACTATATTGAAGTATGATATATGCGAGATATATCTGAATTAACAACATAGCATGCGGGACTATTATCTCAATCTCATACCAAAGGCGGTAAGGTCAAAAAAATAATATGCATACGAAATTTAATTAAAAACTGGAAACATAAATCTACTTTACCGCACTTTTTTTTGTTTTGGTTTAGTCGATTGTACAAATTAAATGTATTACTGAGATCTGGATTTTTTCAAGTATACGAGTATTTTTGTTATTTTATAGATTTATATTTTAATTCGACTACCGTTTACTCAGTATGCTTATAATATTACGTTTATATATCGTTCATCGAAAACATATATTTTTAGTATTCGACTTTTTCTTCTTTGGCTTTGTAATTTTTTAAATCATTTATACACAAAACCGACACTGTCCTTGATTCTATTATCTCGAGTTAGCGTTTCTAAATGTGACAGTGAAAACACAGCACAAGTGTGGCCGGTGTCTGAAGGGTACACGCGAAATTTCCATTCGACATGACCGACGCTTTTGTCCGAAGTACAACTCAAGTGTTTGATCCCACCGCCGGTTAATCGAATTCGCATTTACGCGAGGACACGAACGACTGGACCGGAAAATTCATAACGTCTCCACGTGCAACTTCAACGATGCAAGAAAAAAATACAGTCTTTTTAGATTAAAAAGACAAAATATTATACCATTACTACTAGTATGACTTCATGTCCCGCCCACATGCAGCTCACATTGTAACCGGCATCAACTACGACCGACCATCGTTTCAATAAGATACACGCTGCGGTGTAATACTATTATGGTTAATGGTAGCGCTGTTTTTTTTGAAAAGGATGCTACACTCCTTTTTTTTTCAAAGCGTTCGGTATAGAACATTATCCGAAAAATCGTAGTCTTAAGCAAAAACTAATGTCACAATAAACATTTGTTTTATAAATAAATTGTATTTTCTCAACCTGGGCATAGCTACTAACACACGTCCCAAAATCCCGAGCAAAACAAGTCAATTACCAAATTCATAAAATACAATAATTCTGAAAGTTATACTTCTAGAATTTTTGATGAATTTAAATAGAGTTTCCTAATAATTATTTAATTTAAATAGCTTTGATAAATGATTTCGTTACTAAATAAAATATTAAAAATCTGCCAACATTCGTGTCTTAAAGTTTTATTATAAATAAGTATATTTTTAAGGTTTGATTGGTGGTTTTACTCTAAAGCTACTAAAAATAAAAATTAAAAAATATTTTTAAAATACTGTCAAACGTGTTTTCAATATATTTTGCAGATGTTTTGACGCAAAATGTACTGTTTCAAAAATGTAATTAATAACAAAATATTCGATGTATAAACTTCAACATAAAGTTATGCCTATACCTAACAAGGTTTTTTGAACATTTGAATAAGAACCAGCTGTCAAACAACAAATTCCAAACTATGTAACTGGCTACAATAAAGCTGTAGAAAAAGTAGATAACCACTCGGGTTGACAATTGGATATTACAGGATAACTGTCCCGAATGAGTTAAAGTTTAATGTGATATTTACGAATTCAATTTAAAATTTAAATTGCAATTATTCTATTGTAATATGTTAATTCATATTATGTAAAATATACTTAATTAATTATTTTACATTGTGGGAAATAAAATGATATAATAGTGATCTACATTCTATATGAGTTGTTCAAGGTAACTATGTTACTTATAAATTCAATTGTAATTCTGCTATTGTATTTTTATTCATATCAGTGAAATATACTTTATTAATTAATGATTATGATCTGGGAGAGGTAATATTTGTGTTAAACTCGGGTGAATTGTTATTTTTAATGTTCCAGTGACTTTTTAAAACATACACTCCATCTCATCTAGTTTTGACAAAATATGCAATTACTTTTGTAAAAAAAACAAATAAATTTTTTAAAAAAAACTAAATATGTTTTTAATACATAATATGTATGTAATAACAAAAAGTAATATGAGAAAACTGCCATTTTCTCATACAAGGTTATCAAATTTTCGTGGACCACTCAATATCTCACTGGGTTTAATAAGAAATTTAATGTTTTCTTTACATAATGTTTTTATACAATGTGATCTCAATTTCTTACATTTTTTTTGTATTTGCCCCCGCCCCTCCCAAATTAGGTTTTTTAGATAGCAACTTTTGAAACTTTAATGGAAATGCATATATTTCTTTAACTTTTTAAATTGAGAATAATGTACTAAAAATGTTGTTTGGTAGATAACCAGTTTTGGATAACAATTTTTAATGTTCTTGAAGTTCAGGACAGGAGGAAAAGTGGAGTGTAGTATTATTTTTAACTGCGCGCATTTTCCAACCGCACTCCCCTCCCATCCTAACTTTTAAATTCTTATAACTGGAAAAAAAATGAACAATTATTTTACACAATCTTTACCGGAAAATTAAAATGTTACTCAAATAAATTTTGTGAACTTCAAAAGATATGCTTAGAGTATGCTCCCCATATGCGCCAGTTGTAATCACATTTATATCAAGTATATAATATTGTATTTAAACTTTTAATGGACCCTAGTCCGTATTTATAATATTAGAGTTTTCATTGAAAATATTGGTAAGACTATTCAAGTGTCACGTACATACATAGACAAAAAGTGTTCAATAGTGATGTCTTAAAATACATTCATATAATATTTTAGCGTCTAGTTGTGGGGTTCTTTAAGTATCAAACATCCATTAAATCGTTTTATTTTAAAGTAGGTTCACGCATGTAAACCTTGAGGGTTCAGTCAGATCTTTCAGCCTTCTTATACAATGTTACATGAAAGGGTTCACAGATACCCTCAATTTATACAGGATGAATATACAGTGGTGGTTGTCAATTTTCGTTAAGTCGTCGATTGTCCCAGGGGTTTTCAATAGCTTGTAAACTCCTTTCGAATAACGAATAATCTACCAAAAAGAAAGTAAGAAAGCACGTACGGTGAAAGTAATGTTTAAAAGTTACTTACGTACCACGTAGGTCAGTCAAACATCGAGAAAACTTGACTTTGAATTTAATATAACTAAAACAAAACAGTTGTGCATGCAGAATACAAAAAACGATCTTAAGCTGGTTTACTTGGGCTTCGGAAAGAAACTGTTTGCAAAATAATACTTATCTAATATTGCATGTTGTGGCTATAAAATGTACACTATATTATTACACTAATATAATATTATTATGAAGTATAAACTAAAATAATTATACAAGCTTAATATTTATTTTATTGATCTCGTTAATCGCTTATACTTCAATTATCGATATAAGTTATTTATTTACTATAACGAAATAATATCCCAATTTCTAAACAGATTATTCAGCTTTAAGTACATTTTAGGGATAAATTAATGATTGAGTTGGGTGCTCTTGGGTGATGTTTTTATACAGCTTAATCTCAAATTTGCATACATTTTTATGTTTTTAACCCCCTCTCAAATTGTTTTTTTAATATCAATACCTAGTTATTTTTGTTAACACTATTAGAAGCTATAATTTCCTATAAAAAAAAAATGTCGTTTAATTTTTGTATTTTAGATGTGTTACCTCAACATACATAAGTATGATTATTATTGTTAGGTGGGATTTGGGGAACACAGACTTTGGTGGTGAATATACTCTTATGTAGATCCTATAGGAAAAAATCGAATCATTTTTGACAATACTCAGTCAGTGGACAGTGGATCGGTGACCATGGATAGATCCGAAAATGATCAACTAATAAACCATCACTGTTTTTAGGCGTAGCTTAAAGACATGACATTGGAAAATTAAAATCTGAAGTTACACTTGTGGTTATCATAGTAAAGAAATAAAATAATTAAACATTTAAATAAACCCTTAACCACAAAAATGATTCTCTATAGCGTACCTATATGTATTTCGCCAGCAATGTTACTATCATCAGCGCATACAACTGACTGTTGTTTTTATTTATTTAAATATTTAGTATTATAATTTATAACCACAAGTGTTGCTTAAATTGTTTTATTAGATTTGGTTGTGAAGTAAACATTTTTTTTAAAATGACGCCTTATAAATTCTCTGTCTAAATTATTTTATTTACATTATTTCCGAAAAAATGTTGTCTTTTAATCACGATTTCATCGAATCGGTTTGATTAGGAAGTGACCTCTTTTTTTTCTTTTTTTCCTGTCTCTTCTTTCTTCTTTTTCTGATACCGGATACGCCCATCCTTCTACGAGGTATAAAATAAATTACCCACAGTATATTTGGCACATATGCCGGCGATGCGTTGAATAATTTTTACATCAGTATGGCTAAAAAACCATGTCTTTTCATAAGGAGATGGCATAGAACAAACGAGCCATTACCCGGATTAAAAGGGCACCACTCAGCCACTCCTCTGTCGCACGCACCAACGACCCCTTTCACTATCATTAAGACAGCCATCCTTGATTCTATATATAAATACATACATATACATATAGTCTGCCCATTGCGTCCTTTGCGTAAATGTTAAAAGGTAAAAAAAAGTTGCTTTAGGTAGAAAATATGAAATAAAAAAGATAAAAATATATATATATATATATATATTATGAATGAGGTAGCTGTGTTATCATATTATTTCAGTTCTCTCTTACCTTAGGAAATTTGAATATTATGTACACCGCTCTCCGCAGTCACCCGAGAAAATTAACTTTTTCACATAAACAATGCCTACCTCTAGGGTACTATTTCATTTTTTCACCGTATTCCTTAGATATCTTTTTGTTTAAGCATTGGTGTCGACTGTGTTTATAGAGCAATGTATTGTTTCATGAACACAACGTAAACAACTCCAAAATATTATTTATTAATTTTGATAAAAACACCAATACAGAAATAATACCTTACAATAATATTATTATAAGACTATACAACTCGGTGACAGCAAAAAAATTTTAAAAATATATAACATTTCCATAACTAAAAAAAAAATGTACGTGTTTTGTTGTACAATATATAATATATGTAATTCGTATGGTTACCTTTATTTAATTAATTTATTTGTAATGTGTAAAATAATGCTCTTTTATTTTGTTGAAATAAAGTCCTTTGTATTGATTTAATTGTATTGTTAAAAAGTATGACTAAAAACCCTGTTTTGTACACAAAACTTTTTTACTATAATTCATTACTTGTTTTGCTTCCTTTCTTTTAGGATTTTTAATATATTTTATTCGACATTTTCAAGTTTCAACTGAGCAATCAATGATGCAGTTTTTTATTCGATGACCCCAGTCTCGTTATTTAAGTATAAATATTTCATTTAAGCGTTTGGATATAGATAGATATTTTGTTTTGTCAATGTGCGATGTTTTGAAACTAATGTGATTGCACCATTTGACACGAAAGAATGTGTAAAAAATAAAAAAAAATACAACAAAGGATTCTTTTGATTACAAAACTTAATATGATGAATCGTAAATTCAATCGTGTGAGCTATACGTTTACATAGTAAACAATTCTGTATACCACCAATAAAATCCGTTTAAATTACAAAAAAAAAGCAAATTTTTTTAACAGATCTACGTATTATAGTTACAGTGCAAGAAATACTAACCGAGATCAATAATGTATAAAAATATAAGGGTTTAGAAAAAAAAAAATAATAATAATCTGACTGAATAGTATTTGAGATATTTTATTATATCATTTTTAATATAAGAGCTTGACCGAATTTTTGTCTATAATTCTGCCACTATTCTTTTACATGCCTTTGCGTTTTATAATAGATAACTGCAATTCTTCTAATCGCGATTGAAAATCAATATTGAACATTCGTGTAAGACTATTAAATTTTCAAGTAGGCAATTATTATAGCATTATTTAGATATAGTACTATCCATTATTTTATTCGTCTCTAAAAATTAGCTGAAGAAAAAAATAATGTGTAAAATCCATTGGGGGGGGAAAGGGTTGTCAAAATTATGTATCGTCAGCCACGTTAGCAATAGACGTAACTTCAAAATACCAAATTTCCCACTAAAAAAACGTTAAATTTATTCTAAATAACAATAGCTTACTTTTTATCATACATTTCATGGGAAAACAACGCTAAAATATAATCATTGTTATACCAGCTACTGACCTATAGTTTTTTTTTGCCAAATAGTGTAATACGGGTGGCCTCGAAGTAATGCCTTACCAGGCTGGTTCCGGGGCCACCTGCAATTTATCAGTAAAAAAAAAAAAGAGTGTTATAATATAGTTATATAATAAATACCTAAAATTAATTTTTGTTGGATATACGTCCTTTGCTAAATAGGCTGACAATATTACGTATAAATAAATTAAAAAACAATAAATCGTGTACCTTATTTATTTTTTCTCAAAAAAAGTGTTACTACCGAATTTATAATGTCAATAAATTGTAGCGTGTGTGTTTTTTTTAATTATCAAGTTTAGAATAATTTAAAAAAAGTTAAAAAACAAAAAGTGGAATTTTTTTTTCCTTTCTGTAAAAGAAATACAATTTTGGTATGTCAACATATATCAATAGTACGATGGGTTTTCCTTATAAAAAAAAGTTTGATTGGGGATTTTCAAGAAAATAGTGTAATATGTTAAAGCATCATCTAGATATACCTTCAGTATAAGTTTCAAACCTTAAATCCCAAAATAAGCTAAACAAAATTGAAACAAAGAAAAAGTTTTTACCTCTTCCGGGGGAAAATGCTTGCGATTTTTTTGTTATTTATTCTATCTTGTTGTAGATGGATAGTACTATATCTAAATAATGCTATAATAATTGCCTACTTGAAAATTTAATAGTCTTACACGAATGTTCAATATTGATTTTCAATCGCGATTAGAAGAATTGCAGTTATCTATTATAAAACGCAAAGGCATGTGAAAGAATAGTGGCAGAATTATAGACAAAAATTCGGTCAAGCTCTTATATTAAAAATGATATAATAAAATATCTCAAATACTATTCAGTCAGATTATTATTATTATTTTTTTTTTTCTAAACCCTTATATTTTTATACATTATTGATCTCGGTTAGTATTTCTTGCACTGTAACTATAATACACTTTCAGATTTAAAAATTCCTGTAAACCTGTGACCTCCCCGTCCCCAATATGCCCCGACCCAATTATGTTCCGTCCCCACTATGCACCGACCCCACTGTACTGGTTTTTTTTTTTTTTTTGCAAAAACTTAGTGGACCAAATAACACATATTGTTCACGAGATTTGATCTAGTCATAAAATAAAGTATTATCATTTATGACTTAATTATTATTAAAATTTATCTTAATAGTAATAGTACATAGTAATAAAATAATGAAATATTTTATACAAAATTAGAGCTACAAGTTGATAAAATAAAAAATTAAAATTAGCACGAAGCAGATTATCTAATATTAGACAATTTAAACAATCAAGCGTGAATCTCTTTATATGAATAACAGTATAACAATATACAAAACATTAGTTTTCCTTTAAAAAAATTGTGTAATAAAAAAAACATTTTGAGGCGGTATACTGCATAAAAACCAACACTTAATCTGAATCCAAAAAACAACAGTCCTCTTCATTATTTGCAGGTAGTTGGACCTTATATACTCATAGTTGACCTTCGGTAAGGTTATATAACGCAGGCTATAAAATAACGAGATAACGACAGTGGTTTTGTCGTATCGTTTTTTCCCAATAAATCGAGTGTCTACTATAATCAGTTACACGATTTAGTCGCCTGTGATATCATGTCATAAACACAATATTATGATACCGATCATTGGGCCCTAACCTAATCTAACACGGATAGACGTTACCAACTGATAGTTTTTAGTGTCTGTTCGTTTCTCACATCTGGTACACCGGGTTTTTAGTTGAAAAAAAAAAAATTGAATTTGTGTAAACTTTCTTATACATTTCAACTCGATCCGACTCTTTTTTTCGAAATTACAGCCAGTAAAAGTTCTAACTTAAAAACTCGTACGGTTTTTTTTTTTGTTTTTTCAACTTTCGTCTGTGAAGAATTAAACTTTTTCAACTTTTACCCCCCCCCAAAGTACCAACTAGATGAAATTTGCGATTTATAGAGTTGCTACTCGAAGGAATTGGCCCAGTATTAAAAAAGTTACAGTGTATACAGATAAAAAAAAAACACACATCAGAGTAAAACCAATACCTTCTCGCTTTGCATCGAAGCTAATAAATGACGTGTGTGTTGAAATTAATTTTCGTAGTATTACAAGTTAATTGAAAGTATTGTTGTCATAGCTTTTTTTTGTATGGAAATTTTGTTGTCCAGCGCCATGGATTACATACTGTGTTTTTTTTTTTAACACAACAGCTTTAACGTCTATCGATTAGGTCTGGCGATATTCTATCGTTTTTGCGCACGCCACCGTAGGTATATTCCATATGTTATTGTGCGTAATGTGTATACTTTTTTCATTTGTTGTCACGCAAATGTCATTTGTGTACACTTTTTTTTATTCGCTTATAGTTTTATTATTTCCAAACAACCGCGCACGACAGTAGCCGTCGGTTCGCTCGTCACACTTCCAATACAATAATATTCCCCTCGACACATTCGTTCACCACAAACAGACAGACAGACAGAATGTATCCGAATCGCTTCACGGCGCATAACACTTTCTGGGTGTTGGTCCACCGACATTGGATCCGATGCCTTGTGACGGCTATTGCATTGCGGTACACTATAGTTTCTTTCGAAAGCAACGGTCCTTACTTGGATGCCGACACCGCGTACTTGCATTGGTCCACCGACTTGCCAGCGGTCTCGGTCTGTTACGCCGACAACACGGTTCCAGTAATCAACAGGTTCGTCTCTTGTAATCGTTGTGCACAGTATGTTTTGTAGGTACACACACACACACACACACACACGCCTAAACTGTATGTTGAAACACTGTATAACACATTATCGTCCACACGAATTAGTCAACTGTGTGCAGAACATTAAATATCATACCTCACCGAAACTGTTGCGGTATAATACAAACGGCTAAAGCGATAACAACCACGGTATCGAAACGCAGCCATACGGTTTACCACATACAGCTAGCTGTAGAGGGAAAATACATTCATTCGTGTAGCTTAACAAGCCTTTAAAGCCCAACACTTCCATCATGAGATGATCATTTCTAGACGGAATCGCTATCCCGGACGGGTCGTCAGCCCGTCGCCGGAGTGACGAATGACGGTTCCTTTTCACCGGACGATTGCTTGCCTGAGTGTCGAACCGGGAAAAACTACTAAAAAAATGTATATAGTTAAAATTTACTAACCACAAGCTACTAATTATAAATTAAATAACCATTCGTGGTCTATTTTTATCTTTAACACTAAATATAGGAAACATACACTTGCGGACATTTCTATTTAAAATGTTTAAAAATATTTGTTTTTTTACACTTAAAAATACTGTACAATGTGTATTTGGAGTCAGAGTTACATTCGAAGTGATAGCCGAAAATGTCAAACACTTTTTTTTTCTACATTTTTCACAATACGAGTTTTTGTCAAATCAAAAATTTTAAATGCAAATCTAATTATTTTAGAAAGTTTTAATCTATTTTTTTGTGATTCGGAGGTTTTTGGCATCAAAAAAGTTGTTTTAACTTGCTTAGCATACAAACTTTAGAGTACAACATAAAACTCGCTGATAATATTCATAAATCATAGTATTATACAATAAACACTTATAAATGAAAAATCGTAGCTTTTTTTTAGCATTTATGTACTAAAATCTATTTCTTGGCCAAAAGTGCCTCATGAGAACTTGTAGGAGAAATAAACACCGCCATACAATAGCTAGAATGAAATTTATGCGGTAGTGTATGATAAATTATTTCTTAAATTCATCATTGCAGCGCTATCTAGTTTGTTCGGAAGAAACTTCTATCTTCATCATTTTTTTTTTTTGACAAAGTTCAGATTTAAATTATTCTTCCTTACGTTTTTCTCTAAAAAAAAGATTTAATGAAATTTATAACGACCTTTTACTTTCTTTTGAGATTTTAAAATATACCTAAAGTTACCTACTGGTCCGTACTACCTACTGGCCCAGCTTTCCCGATGTCAGTTGGCCAAAAAAAAATTAATGCAATTTTATTTTTTAATAAATATGTTTTGTCTTTATTTGTAATGTTTTCCCAACTAAAGTATCGACTAAAAAATCACTGTAAACAATAATTTAAATAAATTTCTGAAGAAATCACTGAACTTATTGAGAATTTTTATTGAGAATAAAACTGTTTTAATTGACGTAAAATAATGATTATTATTGTTTATTTACGTTGGTGAGCAAATTATTAGTCGTACGACGACCAAATATTGTTATTATTATCATTAATAAATCACAGTTCTTATTTAAGCAATACAAGTTACAAATAAAAAAAAACGTAGTCCTGATTTTTTTTCCTGATCGCTGTGTTATGGTTACATAATATGAGTCCTACTCTCTGACAAGTGTTCACCTAAAAAGGTCCTAAAATTACGGCTTAAACCCCAAAATAAATTTTTCTCTCTCCTAGCCGTATCGAACCCGGGGCACCCCAAATAAATATTCCTTATAAATGTGAACTCGATCCGGCCATTTTCCTCAAAATTATAGCTAGTATAAATTGAAAATTGAAAACTCGTTTCTTTTTAATTTTAAGGTGGAAGGAGTGCCCTCCTCTCCCCAAAGTACCAAATAAATAAAATTTGTGATTTATACAGTTGCTACTCTAAAAAAAGCTCACATTAAAGTAAAAACTTATCAGCTCTGGATCGAAGCTAAAATCATACATAAGCAACCAAATTATGTTCGAAGATTCTAACTTTAACAACTTGATAGTACATTTTCAAATCAATATTTTGATTTTCAAATTAGTATTTTTTTACGCTGATAGATAATGCACTAGCAATTCTTAAAATTAATTATAGTGAAATCCCTAGTTAAAATTTCGCTAATAATCAAACGAGAAAAAAATTACATTAAAAAAAAAATGTATTATTTAATATTGTATTTTATAATGTTAATTTGTTAAATTAAAAAGGCTTTTAATTATTAAATGGCTTTCATTTATTAGTTGTTAGATATTAATATTGAAATACATATTACGAACATATTACGTATAGAAAATATTAAAGAATCTCGATCATGAATGAAATAAGTATAATATTGATAATTAGGAAAAATGGCATAAATTATATGTCCAGGGGCCCCAAAATTTTAAACACGGACATGGTAATATAATAAAATAAACAAGTACCAAAACATAAAAAAATAAATTCAATCACATTACAGCATTAAAGAATATTTATCCAATTGTTGTTTTATACTGTGATTACTTTTCTTAATAAAAGATAATGTACTCCTCTTGAACTAAAATTTGTAAGAAAGAAACACAATTTATTAATTATTATAATTTATTTTTTATACAAATAACTTTTGATTATAGGTACCTCAAAGGTATATGTTCTCCAACTGTTATAGATGGATTGTAAAATTGATCTTTTGCGCCACATAACAATATTAATTCATTGAAATGATCTTGTGAAAACTCATAGTACATCTGTTGACAAGTCTGACAATCTTTATTTGAATTAGCCTCTTTTTTAAAGTCCGGACAAAATGTGGCCCTATATTTTTCACTGTTGATCGACGCGGCAAACAAATATACTGAAACCATATGACAACACCAATCTACAAATCAAAGTATAATAAAATATATTCTTATTAGAAGCTATTTATTAGAAAAATATAAAATTACTCAACCTCAACATATTTGAATAAAACTATACATACACACACACACATAAGTGTTGATTATTTTATATTTATAATATTATTTAAAAGTCAGTTGAACTAAATTTGTACTATATGTATTCAGTATTCAACAATATTAATTATATTCATAAAATTACCTGTGTGACACCCCGGTTGATTTTTTCCATCGTTAACATATACATCAACAGTTCCAATTGGCTTACTAATACCAATCACATCATTGCTATGTATAACGTCTACGAATTTGGCGGACGAAGGGCTTATTTCAACATTAACATTACTAAGTAGCAGTTTCAGCGGGTCTAAGGCTAATAAATTGTACGAATATTATAATTTATCATTGTACAAAAATAACAATGGTGTTTTTCTATTATTTTACACAAACATGTAATTAACGAATTACTATGATTAAATTCTTTTATAATAATATTATACAATCTTCAGTTTTTTTTTTATTATTTGTTTTTAAAAAATTGGTATCAATTTAACTTTACCCAAAAACAAAAAGGCAAACAAATCTGTAGTATATACAAAATAATACAAATTCAATGTGTTAGATGCGATGCGAAACCGTAAAGGCATTCTACATATGTTTCTATTATATATTATTATAGAATAATAAAACTATTTAAATAATTTACCGGTTATTCTGTTTAACATTAAACTATTTTGTGTGAATATGTTGCCAACTCGACCAGCAATATGAGCTCCTATACTGAATCCGACCACGTGAAAATAAGTAATCTCTTTACGTATCTCCATCAATGATATAAGCAGTTTTGCAATATGTTCGCTAAGTGATGGAAGTATATAGATTGATCGTACAAAACCATTTTCTGAACTGACGATTTTCGAATAATCTACCATTATGACGTTGCAGTCTTCTGGTCCTCTTAAGTATTCTAAAATTTACAATTTACTAAAAACATACAATAATAATACATGGCATGGAATAAGTCAATGTCTAGAATAGATTCCATCCCTGACAGTAATCGGAGTTTTTTTTTGCTTTACAAAATGTAGTATCCATTAGATAGCTACTTAACAAACAGATCGGAACACTTTTGCTTTCAGAATTATCCATGTTTGAAATAAAAAGTATTTTTTTAATATTGGTATCGATCGAAAAAAGTATACATTCTACATAGCAAAGTCATAAAAATATTTCCAATCCCATAACATGATCAACATTCAACACCATTAGATATCATATTGTTTATCTATTTTGTGTTAAATTATAGTTCAGTTTTTAGCAAAACCTTGTTCTAACACAAACTTTGCTGTATAAAACGTGATTAAGCTTTTATAAATTCAAATATTAATAGTATTAGTAGATTTTTAAATAAATGTTAAACCAGTTGTTACAGTATTTTTTTTTGATAATACGTTAGTTCAAAGTAAAAATGTATAGTTTCCAATAGTATTGCTGTAACTTAACAACATACCCGTAGAAAATAGTTGTGTT
Source organism: Adelges cooleyi (assembly GCF_023614345.1). Taxonomy (NCBI): domain Eukaryota; kingdom Metazoa; phylum Arthropoda; class Insecta; order Hemiptera; family Adelgidae; genus Adelges; species Adelges cooleyi. Next base: position 6,451,950 of record NW_026095751.1, read on the forward strand.
ATATACAAACATTATTATACTGCTAAAACCTATGTGCAGAATTTTAATGATAACCTTTTAAAGTCAGCCATTTTAAACTCAAATATTTTTTGAGCTTTTTATGTATATAAAATTTACATATTTCCCTTCTTTCAAAAAAAAGGATCGTGTTATATTTTTTTTACAAGGCTCCGCATATTGTTCTTTAAAAGTTCCTATCCGGTATTTGTTCTGGAACAAATCAGTTTATTCGTTCCGGAGCAAATAAACTTTTTTTCTGGGTCAAACAAACTTAATTGTTGTTTTTCAATTTTTGTTCCAAAACCAATAAAACTTAGAAATATTTAGAAGTAGGTTTTTTTTTCGTTTAAAAGATAAAGACTTTTTATAGTTACATTAATCGTAAAGTAATATTAATATGATAAAAACATAACAATAACATTAAACATATTATAATTAATATTAGGAATAATTTAAACACTATACACTAAAACATGTATATTTTAGTACCTAATAAATCTAAAATCATAATTAACAGGAAAAAGTAGGAAATGTATTTATTTTGCATAATATTCGTTACAGTTAATGTATTTTAACTATATTAAATTAAATATATAATTTAATTATAGTCTTTTTTATTTTAAACGAAATTTAAAAAAAGACCTATCTCTTCATATATCTGAGTTTTATTAGTTTTGGAACAAAAGTTTAAAAAAATATATGTTTGTTTGTCTCAGAAAAAAACTTTATTTGCTCCGGAACAAACAAACTGATTCGTCCTGGAACAAATAAACTGATTTTTTTCCGGAACAAATATCGGATAGGAACAAATAGAATCATTTGTTACGGAACAAATAAAAGAGTAAAATATATTTACCGCGGAACAAATGATTAAGTTCCGGAATAATACCTGGAACTTGATCCGGACCCTTGTAATTTTTTAGTTACTATTGAATTGCTTTATTATTTAGACAATATTTTAACGGAAAAAAAAAATATAATCCGTTATTATCTTATCCATGATCTATTCTGTCTTATTTTAAATAAGTAAGAAACATGGAATAAATATTTAAAGTAAATTTAAGGGAATAACCCAAAGGAGACCAATAACATTATAGAGATATAAAACGCAAAGCTCGATTCGTATGATGATTAATAAATATATTTTAACTCACCATCTCTTAACACTACCATTTCATCACTATTGGGACTGCCTGAATATCCATGTAAAATAACAATAAGGCGTTCGCTCCCGTTTACCAATGGAGCATTCCCAATACATTGCTCGTTATTTTCAACTTTGAACATAGTTGTTTTTCTAATAACAGAAATTAGGAATTTACAGTATATTAATATGAGTGATCCAGTAATTTAAAAAAAACGTATAATGCTGATAAATGTCACAATAACATTACAGTTTATTATTTACTTAGTATACAAATAGAAATCAACTTCTTCTGCAACGTTCTTAGATGAACAACTTTCTCCAAAGTCACAACTGCCATCGATAAGGTTTATTAATAAAAATACATACACCGATACTAATAAATACATCTTTTAAGTGTTGTGAATTGTATTCAATTTTAGTCAAGATAACATAAACTAAATTTATTACATTAGTCGTTAATAATATAACACAAATAATAAATACGATTATACAGAAAAAATGTCTAAGTAAGTTTTAAAAGAGGTAAGAAAAAAACGGGTTTCGATAAAAAGAATGTACAGTTTAGTAATTTGGATTGTAATTCTATAAAGAACCTCAATCTTGAGAATAACAAACAAACAAAATTAAATACACAAATGTATCATTGAAAATGTTGTATTTCAGTATTTGTAACAAACCGTTAAAACAACTGTTTAAACAACAAGTTTAGTTAAAGTTTAGTTTTTTGCCACCATCGCGATCGCAGGTGTGTATCGTTGTACGAAGTTACGGTTAAATTAATATAAAATACCTTCTCGGTTTGCATCGAAGCTAAAATAATAAGTAATTTTTGCTCAAAACACAATGGAAAAAAAACTTGACGATCTCTTAAAAACTGTCACAAAACTTAAAACATCAAATGGAAAAGTCATTTCATTAATAAATTCTCATATTGAAAAATTCAACCGACTAGATAAAAGATTTTGATGATTTTTTTAAACGATTCTCTACTATAATAGAGGAAAATCGAAATCTTAAAATAAAAATTGTAACTATTGAAGAACGAATATTGTCTAAAAAAAATAACAAAAATAAAAAAAAAATAGCTCATAATTTTATAAACACTCAAACAAGATAAATAATTATCTGAAATATTCTTAAAACTCACGAAATGCGGCTAAAACAAATCCTAAATTATTTTGGAATTTTGTAAACGAAAATAATAAAAATAGTCACAAACTACCTCACGCTGTTATACCTAAAGAAGTTAACAATGGTAACGACATTGTACATTTTTTTAAAGAATAATTTTCTAACACATGTGTTTCGGATGATATAATTTGCCCACGGGTCAATTTAAGAGAAAACAATACCGGAGCCATTAAAAAAAATTGAATTAAAACAAATAGTTAATTCAGTAAACTTTGGAATATTAGTTATAAAACAGCAATTGTCCCTGATAAAATTTCCCCAATATTTTTGAAAAAGGGTGCATTCATACTCACTTCAGTTATTTCTTCTATTATTAGCCGATGATGCAAACATTTTCAAAAATATTAGTTGCTTTAATGATGCTGCTGATCAAACTAAAGTTAGATTTAAAAAATATGTATAAATGGTGCCAACAAAACGCTTTGCGCTTAAATTTAAAAAAATATTCTTATACTACTTTTTCCCTAATAAAATCGCAATTTAATTATTTTTTTGGGTAATATAAATTTACTAAGAGTTTCTACAGTACACGATCTTAGGGGAATATTTGACTCCAAACTATCTTTCAATGGCCATATACGTTTTATTAGGAATAAAGCGTCCGTAAAACTATGTTTTTTAAAACGTACCTGCCGAAACTTTAGAGATGCAACTGCATTAAAAGTATTATACTGCTCTTTAATCCGTTCACACTTAGATTATGCCGTACTAATCTGGCATCCATATTCAGTAAAACAATTCCAAGATTTCAACAAAATTAAAAATAATTTTATCAGATTTTTATGCTATCAGCGTTTTGTGTGTAGAGCCCCTCTTAATGTTACAATTAAATTTTTTATTATACAATCTCTAGAACAGCGATCACGCAAATTAAATTGAAATTTTTATATAAATTACTAAATACGAAATCGTAATATGAATGATTGTCCTGAATTGCTGCAAAATATAAATTTAAAAATAAATTCAATGAACTACCGATCTTTTAATTTATTTTACACAAAACTTTCAACAACAAGTTTTATGAAAAATTCTATTCCAACCAATATTGTGATGTCTGCAGGTAACTCTGTATTTATCATCATTTTTATTTTCTAAGCAATTTTGTCAATAAAAAATGTGTACTAATATCAAGCACAAAGAAAACTAACATAATTATGTCAATATACATAATTAATATAATATTGTAAGTATAAAGTAATCTACTGAAATATTGTCGTAACATCTGAATTGATTTAGTAGATTTTAGTAAATATTGTAGTACTATGTAAGAACGTCAAGTATCAAATAGTTAATTATTTTTTATTTGCATGAAGTTAAGATAATATTTAATAATAATTTTAAATCGCCCCAAATTCTGTCGAGCAAAACCCCAACTTTCAAGTAACCATTTTTCTTTATAGATTATCTCAGTATCAACATTTTACCATGTAGATTAATATTTATTAGTAAAATCGCATGCTATAATAGTCTCTATAGCAATATACAAAGCTAATATAGAAAAGGAAACAGGTTTCTTTTTTAAATTAAAATACTTGCATATGGATTTATTGACAAAGTAATAAAACTGTTAATATTTTAAATCGCATCAATACCATAATTTACAATTATACGATCATTAGCGTTATACTCACAATCAGCGTTTTTTTCAAACTTTTCAATATTTAAAAAAGTTTATACATTCTTTTGTTAGCCAAAAACTAATGGGAAATTACAAATTATCTGATTTTGGCTCGGTGCCTGTATAATAAGTAAGTTGATTTTTAAATATATTTGCCAATTAAATGTCTCTGTATAGTACATACACATTCAAGGACGATTGTAGTCTTATAACAATTAGGTATTGGTTTAATACAAAATAATAAGTTATATTTAACCACACTTGCTTAAAATGTCTTTGACTATCTTAGCTTTTTAAAGTTATAAAATATCTTTGTTTCATTGATGTTTATTATATTTAATATGATATTCAAATTGTATTAAAATTATCAATTATAAACACAAATAAATTAAAAATAATATAAGTTTACAAAAATATATTTTTCTTAAATAATAAACCATTAATTAAGTTTACATTTGTGTATGACTGCGGAGTTATAATATACTTAAACAATATTCTAAGGTGATATAAACAAAATGTGGTCACAGTATTTTTTTATATAATAACTATACACTTTAAAATCTATTATATACCACTAAAAACATAATTATTATGTCAAAAGTCTTTAAAAAATATTTATCAGTATTTAATTTAAATTATAATTTGCAGATTTTCATAAAAGTGTTTTGCTTCCAGTCACAATATAAACCATAGAAATCTAAACATTTTTACTGGATTTTTATTTTATTTTACTTACATTTTTCCGTTCAAGTAGGTATCAACAAAGTCAATGTTTAAAAGAAAATTGATTAATTTTGATTTATGCTTTTTTCTAATGCATCATAACACGTTTCTAACTTGATATTGGCTTACCATCATTCAAATATGTATAATAATCTGCTTTGTATCATTACTATTTGTTGTGAACAATCGATGAATATTATCTGATATAATTGTTAAAATAAAGTAGTAATCTTATTGCGAATGTAAGGCAGATTGAGTGTCCTAATCTTAAATAGTATAGTATCTTATGTAGTTGACGGTTTATTCTTACGATGGTGAACCGTAAACATGACGTTAAAATAAAAACGCTAATAATGTTCATTATTTTTTGTTTTTCAAATCGTTTGTTGAGCTCAAATAGTAGTTGTGTTTTCTTATATTTTAATAAATTATCGAATCTATAAGAATATATTAATTTTTAATTACCATAATATCTTTAAAATTTAAACTCTTATATTAGTATTTTCACAACCCTAAATATCCACAATCCTAAAAATGGTTTAATTTCTAAACTAAAAGAGAGACCTAAAATTGAATCCATTCTAGTATTAGGTAATATAGTATTGAAAATTAAAATCCAAAACATGAAAAATAAAATAAATATCGAATTAAAATATAGCACCAAAGAATATTTGTTTGGTTTATCCAATTATTGTTTTATACTGTGATTTCTTTTTTTAATAAAAAATGATGTACTCCTCTTGAACTAAAATTTGTAAGAAAGAAATACAATTTTTCAATGATTATAATTTAATTTATAAATTATGACCATTGGTACCTCAAAGGCATATGTTCTCCAACTATTACAGATCTATTGTAAAATTCATCTCTTGCACCACATAAAACTAATAATGCTTTGAAATTGTCCCGTGCAAGCTCATTGTACAACTGTTGACGAGTCTGACAGTCTTTATTTGAAATATCCTCTTTTTTAAAGTCCAAACAAAATGCGGCCTTATATATATCACTGTTGATCGACGCAGCAAATAAATATACTGAAACCATATGACTACACCAATCTAAAAATTAAAGTTTAATAGAATATATTTTTATGAAACGTTATTCAAAGAAAAGTGTAAAATTACTAACCTCAACACATTTTAATAAAACTATATACACTCACACACAAGTATTAATTATTCAATACAAAATATAAAAATAATAAGTAATAATATAAATTTGAAATAAAAATATCTTCAAGAAGATAATTATTATAAATTAATTGTAATTGCAAAATAATTGTAGAAAAAAAACAATGATTACTTTTCCAGTATACATTTGCTTGTCTTAAGTTTTCGATTAATTTTTAAGTTAAACTCTATTAATATTCCCGAAAAGGAACTAAATATTATGACACAATATTTTTGAGTCTATTTATTTTGATAAAATTTAAGAAAAATATGTTTCAGTTAAATATATGCCATAACATTATTTAAAAGTAATTTAAATAACTAAGTTGACTTATAAATAATAATATGTGTTTTCAGTATTCTACGATACTAAATATATTCATACAAATTACCTGTGTCACACCCCGGTTGATTTTTTCCATCGTTAACATATACATCAACAGTTCCAATTGGCTTACTAATACCAATCACATCATTGCTATGTATAACGTCTACGAATTTGGCGGACGAAGGGCTTATTTCAACATTAACATTACTAAGTAGCAGTTTCAGCGGGTCTAAGGCTAATAAATTGTACGAATATTATAATTTGTGTGAGTATTATAATTTATCATTGAAATTTTGCGAGTACAAAATTAACGATGGTGTTTTTCTAATTTTTTTACACAACATGTAATTAACGAATTACCATGATTTAATTTTTTTATCATAGTTTTTTTTTATAATTAGATGTTATTAAAAAATTCGTATAAATTTAAGATTTCCCAAAACAAAAAGGCAAACAAATCTGCAGTATATAAAATAGTACAAAATAATACAAATTCAATATGTTAGATGCGATGCGAAACCGTAAAGGCATTCTACATATGTTTCTATTATATATTATTATATTTAAATAATTTACCGGTGATTCTGTTTAACATTAAGCCTTTTTGTGTGAATATATTTCCAACTAGACCAGCAATATGAGCTCCTATACTGAATCCGACCACGTGACAATAAGTAATCTCTTTACGTATCTCCATCAATGATATGAGCAATTTTGCAATATGTTCACTAAGTGATGGAAGTATATAGATTGATCGTACAAAACCATTTCCTGAACTGACGATTTTCGAATAATCTACCGTTATGACGTTACGATCTGCTGGCCCTTTTAAGTATTCTAAAAACCACAAATCCAAAAAGGTATATTATTTATTAGATAACTACTAAACAAACAAATCCGCTCATTTTGCTTTCAGAAATATTAACGTGTGGAATATTAAGTATTTTTTTAATACTGGCAATGACAAATAAAAATACACGTTCTACATAGCAAAGTCATAAAAATATTTTCTATCCCATAACATGATCAATACCATTAGTTATCATATTTTTTTGTCTATTTTATGTTAAATTTAGTTTAGTTTTTACAATACCTTGTGTTCTAACACAATTTTCGCTGTATAAAGCGTAGTACAGCTTCTATGAGTCTAAATATTTACATTATTAGTAGAGCTATATAAACGTGTTAAGTCAGGTGTTACTGTATTTTTTTGTGATGTTATTTCAAGGTAAAAATTATGTTTCCAATAATATTGTTGCAACTTATAAATTTACGCATAAGGAAATAGTTATTTATTATACTGCAAAAGTCTATGTGCAGAATTTCAGTGATAAATTTTTAAAGATAGCAATTTTAATTTAAATTCTACAAAAATGGTTTTAGCTTTTCATTTATATACAATGGGTATAAAATTTGCAAAAATTACAAAATCCTTCCTAAAAAAAAATGAACTAACTGTCTTAAAAAATCTTTGATTTGCTTCCCGAAAACGATCGGATCTAGTCGAAATTTGTGCAGAACACTGATAAGATATGCCTATCTATACTGTACTTTGAACCGTGCTTAATTTAGTTTTTGCGTACCTATAGTTGCTAACAGCATTACGAAAAATATTGTTGTTTAATACAAAAAGATGCCTTTGAAACTCATATATGAATATCCATAGGTCATATCCATGTACTGATGTATCTGCATGAAGTGTGGATACTCTTAACTTTTTTTATAATAAAAAACACCCAAAAAAAGGAGGGGAGGAAATTACTTTTTGACCTTAGTAAATATCTCGGTTGCTATGTGAGAGGAAATCATCAGTCAAAAGGTATCCAAAAAAGATTTGTATTTTGTTATATGTACGATTCAATAACGGCAATATATTATTATAGACAGACGATAACTTTAATCGTATCTATTAATATTAGCTCATAATATTTTGGTAGGAAATATTGTAACCACATTTATATTTTAATAACAATGCCTTCATTAATATAAATGTAAAACCTGTACATGATTTAATTCCAGACCCTTAAATGTTATGCTTATAATAATGTTTTAGGCCATTTAACTTTTGCAATTCGAATTTTGATGAATTGTATTTTTATAAACTTGCAAATTAGTACATAACCATTAAGCTACAAATAATAATATAATTAATAAATAATACTAGTCGATAATTACTCTTGGATAAATATTGTGTGTACCAAATATTTAAAAAAAACTGGTAGTCAATACTTATTTTTATGAAAAAATATGTAAACTAAATAAATAATAATATAATGTGTTTTATTTTTATTTATATTTGCTGATTGGACACTAAAAAATGTCTACATCTGGTCATGAATAATTTTATTTTTTTATTTTATATTATTTTAAACCCTATTGAACGTATTACCATTGAGTATATATTGTATACTATATATACTATATTGTATTACAATATATACTCAATGGTATTACATTTTTTTGTTAATATTAAATTACTTTTCTAAAAAAATGCATTTGTAATGTTTGTACTTTCGCATACGGAAACATATTGAAAACACGTTTTAAGTTGTGTTATTTATTAAAATGAGAGGAAAACATATTTTGATGTGATGTTTGTACGCTTGTCCAAACAGTTAACTGTAAGTCATACTCCAATGCACTAAATAAGAAATATATCCATAACAAAAACAACATCTAGAAAATCGACCTAGTTATATTATTTTAAAATGAAAACGATTTCGATAACTATTATATTTTGGGCCCATTTATTTTTTACTAACCAATTATTAATGTAGCCAACTATCAGTATTCAAATTAAGTTTTATAATTATTTAGAATAAAACAATTATACTTTAATTTGTCTCTAAAAAACGATATTAAGCTAAAATTTGTAAACATAATATTATGTATTAAAAAATAAAGAAGGATCTATTTTGATATTTAATTAATTTCTTCAACTATTATAACGCTTACAGGCTATACTTTTGTAGTGAAACATAAAAAATTCATATCAGGCATATTTTTTTGAAATATAACAATAATTGAAATTTATTGATTTTAAAATTTTACACTTTTCTTCAGTTTCTATTTGGTTTTTAACATTTAAAGTAAATTTAAGTGAGTAATCCAAAGGAGACCAATAACATTATAGAGATATAAAGCGCAAAGCTCGATTCGTATGATGATTAATAAATATATTTTAACTCACCATCTCTTAAAACTACCATTTCATTACTATTTTGGCTGCCTGAATATCCATGTAAAATAACAACAAGGCGTTCGCTCCCGTTTACCAATGGAGCATTCCCAATACATTGCTCGTTATTTTCAACTTTGAACATAGTTGTTTTTCTAATAACAGAAATTAGGAATTTACAGTATATTTTTATTAATAAAAAATAATGCCGATAAATGCCACAATAACATTACAGTATATTTACTTAGTATACAAATAGAAATCAACTTCTTCTGCAACGTTCTTAGATGAACAATTTTCTTCTGAGTCACTCTTGGCATCGATTAGATTTAATAATAAAAATAAACACACCGATAATAATAAATACATCTTAAGTGTTTTCAATTGTAACCAATTTTAGTCAAGCTAACATAAATAAATTGTATTATATTAGTTCTTATTGACACAATTTTTAATATTTTTTGTTATAGCTTTTTTTAAATTTTATACTGCTGATTAACACAAAATATTGATTTGGATGTATTATATAAATCGTTTTTAAAGAAAGCACTTAAAAGCGAAGCTGTGGATAGCTATAACATATTAGTATGCACTGTACTATCGTTTTACTAGTCAGTAGTGAAACCTACATTTTACTCGGCTTGTATTATAATGTTTATCTTAAAGAAACTGTTGTTGAAAAAAAATGTGTACTTAATATCTAGCAGTCAGAAAAAAATAACATAATTATGTTAACATACATACTAGGTATTGTAAGTATATAAAATAATCTACTGAAATATTGTCATAACACCTGAGTTTATTTGGTTGATTTCGGTAAATAATGTTGCACTTTGTAAGAACGTCAAGCATCAAATAATTTATTATTTATTATTTGAATGAAGTTAAGATAATATATATATTATTTATTTGCATGGCAGATAATATATTATAATAATTTATAAGCCCACAATTTAGGCAAACCCCAAATTTTTAAGGAATTAATGTTTGCTTAAGATTTGTCAGTATTAACAGTATTCACAGTACGCATTAACGTTCCATATTGATTATCCTGTATTGAATAATATGACGTTTATAGTTTTTAAATATAATTATTTCCGTGTGAATAGTTCACTTACAAATTAGTCATTTTATACAACTTCTGATATTGAACTTGAAATAATGACCTTAATAATATGCGGATGAATACAAAATAATAAAGATCAAGAAAAAATTTAACGACGTTAACCAGTTTAATTTTTATGTTATTAAATAAATTATCAACTTTTTTGACAAGCAAGAAAACAGTATATTTGAGTTATTATTTTTTTGATATACAAAATAATAAAGTACACTAATCATTTAAATACGTCATCTTACAATTATTGGAATTAAATTCTCGGAAATAAATGATAACTATAATTTTCAAAACAAGGTAACGTATCATTACGTTAATATAAATATTAATAAGTACCTCTTAAAAATGTTTGTATTTAGAAATGTTTTTGAAAGTTAGTTTAATTACATGTGGTTATATTTTTCAGTGAAATGAGCAATTCTGAAATCACATTTCCGTTAAGAGAATACATTCTAGAAAGGACCAAAGAGTTTAAAGCCGAAGTAATAATACGATAAATTTATAATATATTGTGTGAACTATTTTTATACTTGAATGTTTGTTGAATGGTTTGTTTTTCCTTGGCGTGGAGCTGAAATTTGTATTTTTTTTTTTTTTTTAACTGTATCCACTAAAATCCATAGTTAAAATGTTTTTCTTATTTTAAAAAAACGCCCAAAAAAAGTGTGAATCATAATTTGACCATTATTAAATTTTTGTTTTAAGACCACATGATCGGTTGACAACTCATGTTTAATAACACGAGTGTTTCCTGGTAATGGGAATTTTTTGTCTACAAGGTGAATTTTATTTAATAAATACGTTTCACCATCTACAGTTCAGCATCGAAGCGTTTATTTGAAAATTATTTAATCACTTTCAGTTATTATAAATGCTAAAACGTGTGACCTCCTCGTCCTCATTATACTTCATCCCCCCTATGCCTCCACCCTACTGTGTTGGATATTTAATATATTTTTATAGTACTATAATATAATAGCACTTAATTTAAACAATACTAGGAATAAAGCCCAAATCCTTATTATCATTGTGGTTTTACAATAAAATGTAGAGATCTGCGATCATACTACGTTACATTATTATGGAACTTGCATTACCCTTAAGGGACCATCCATTGATAATATCATATAAAATGGATCGTTTTATACCGCATATTATAATAAACTGCAGTCATAAATATTGTAGTACTAATAAAAAAATATGTGCAAGGTATTTCTTAAAGTATAAAATAATATATACTTGTCTATATTATCGTGCAATAATATAATACAATGTCATACAAATTTTTTTTGAAAAATGTTAGTTTATTTTCACGAAGATCAATTTATGTGATTTAAGTTTTGTAATGGCTTATAAAAACAACATTACTATTAACTACAAAAGTATACTATTAAGTTATGTTTTTACGTTATGAACTTTTTTATGAACAATACAATCTTATACAACTTAACCCCAATTAGTATATTTTCTGATTTTATACTTATTTTAGTTGGCAAAAATAAAAATTACCAAATTATTAAAATAGTACTAATGTTTTTCAATAGGGGAGTGTTGTGTAAAACCGGGTAGCCGGGTCAAATCAAGTTTTCTATAGTTCTAATAGAAAACCCGGTTTGACCCGCCTACCCGGTTATACCCTAATATATCCCTTAGTTGACTATGCCAAAGCTATTTATTGTTATATCCTTAGAGCCCAATTGCGGTTTGCAATAAAATGTTCAAAAGTTGTTCATGGAATGACAAGTTTTTCAAATGTTGCCGACATTTTCAACCACATCGATTTATAGTTAATCAGCCTTGTTTTTCTATCAATTCGCTACAAACTATAAACAAGTAAAATATATTGGTACTACATTTGGTACTTGTTTGTTATGTGCACAAAATTAACAGTTTGACTTTAACAGAATGAAAAAACTATCCATCAGTCATTTCTCTAAAGGAGGACCATTGATTATGGAGTTTAACTTACCAGTTGAAGTAAGCATGTAATAATGATCACGACTTATCAATTGTAGACATCTTTTTAACTTCAATGTAAACCTAACCTTTCATCGGTTAAACATTTCTCAGTAGTATTAATTTAAATAAACATTATATCATTCTGATCAATTACACGTGTCTAAACCAAATTTATTTCATGTTATTAGATTATATTACACGATCCAGTGGAAATACAGTTCGATAATTATTATCAAACGCAAAATAAAATAAATATTATGCTCGGAGAAGAGACAGAATGGATATATTCCACTAGACAAATTATTGAAGATGCCTCACTAGCGGTTTTGGATTTTTCTAATCGAGGATGTCTATTACGCCATGAAAGAAAACTGTCACAACACAGTACTTATAGTAGAACTGCTTGCTTGTTGGAGTGTGTCATTTATAAACCTGATTTATATGGTAATAACATATTTAAAAAACTAAATAAAATCACAAATTTCACCGTTTTTATAAAAAAAAAAACACATTGTTAAATTAACAATTGAACTACTTCTTCCGATGTATGTACATTAAATAATAATAATTCATTGCGTCACGCTCATAAAAAAAAATTTTTTTTTTTTAGTTGTTTTAATAATACAATAGTTACACAAAATTACAAAATTCGGTCAAATTTTAGACCCGAGAAGATAAGAGTATTTTTTCGCGCCAAATTCAAATCAATCACCATTTTCCATCGGATTAGATTTTTGAGATTTCTATGTTGGTAGGATTACACTGTCACAACTAATAAATATGTACAAATTTCGTAAAAGCACTCGACCAAGACATCCATTATCTGATCATCAGTTGCTCCCAAAATGTCCAACTCTAAAATCGTTGAGAGAATTTTAGTCGAACTAGCTATACTAATATTGATGAACGACTATAACTAAATATTTATATTTTATCGGCCATGGGCATCATCATTTAAAACCGCCGTTTAAACTTCTTCGGTAAAAGAAAATGTGACGCATATAGTCTAATTATGGCAAATCTTTTGAAAAATTGCAGTATAAAATGGTTTTCTAGTGCAATCGAAAATCCATTTTCTACATTAACATCAGCCATCAGGAATACCTTCCCAACAACTTACGAAAAGTAGTTGTTACAGTAATCATCAATGATATTCTTTGATATTCGTTACGGTATTGAAAAAATTATAATATTTTAAAACAAAGCCATCTTTTGAAAACCAGTTTAGATAAATCATCATAACAACGTCACACATTTCATCCAGAAATAATTTTAACTACGGTCAGTGCAGCTACTTTGAGATTGAAGATTACCTACTAAACTATGGATAGATCTCAAATAAGTCACTCGACCTTGTATTTATTATCTTCTCTGAAAGGTTTTTATCATATCTATTGATACAACGGCTTAAAATATAAATATTGCCTGTGGACATAAATAAAAGTATTCTTAAGCCTAGTTTATGTTAAGTACAACCATTGAAGACAGAAATAAGAACTTTTGCATCGCAACATATTAATGGTCCTTATCTATTTCTTGTTTCCATGTTTGGTTAAAAGTAAACCATGTAGCAATATACAAAATCATACTCTTGGTATTAGATGTACAATAATATTACAAATTAAAACTTAATTTAGTATAGTAACATTTATTTACTAGGACAAAGTTTCGTTGTTTATAAGTTAAAAGTTGTAATTATTAATATTAACATTTTTCAGCATTGAATTCAACCTTGTGCGACTGCCCTTTACATTGTGCGGAAACTGAAATAAAATCTATTTGGAATGGAACTCGGAGGTATTATTTAAAAAATAAATGTAAAACATTTTAAATAATATACAACAATATTATTATACTAAATTATAATTATAAAATATTCATAATAGTCAATATTAACTATTTGACTAGAAAATAGATAAATAGCCTGCAAAATTGTGTATTTAATTGAGTTATCAATTATATTTGAATTTTACTGTTCTTAGAGGGAAAGACAATATAACAAGATCTATTTTAACTATGTCTAAGCCAGCCACTGAACGGCTAATTATGAAATCAAAAAAGGATTTTGTCGACTTAATAGGTGAACATTTGAATAGTTGTTAATTTAAGAACTTAAAATTTGTCATCAAGTCAAATTTGTTTAATAATGTACAAAAATAATGACCATTAATGTATTATTAATATATTGTTTGTTTATTTCCAGTGGTTATAGCGTGTCTAATGCAATTCTTCACGGGACTCACACTTTTAGATATTTTTAAATATTTATTTAAAATTAAAAGGCTTTTTTACAGTCCTCCCAAAAGTTTAAATTAAATAAAGTTTGTGAAATCAAAATGTGTTAGCCATAGGTAAGGAAAGGATTTTAGAAAATTTGTCCTCCTCTTAGCTACATTTCTGACTGATATATTATACTACGTTCCTGAAAAACATATTTTTATAATGTGATAAAAATATAATCAATTTCATGAATTTTGTTTTTATATAATATGTAAATCAGTTATTTTATTCTTGGAGAACATAATTATACTTAAGTCTCAGAAAATCAGTATGTTTAAATATTTACCCATAAAAGCGAAACAATTGAATCAGTTTTCATTTATTTAATTATCAGCTATTGCCAACTTCGTTCTTTTTTTTATTCCTTAATGTAAATGAATAAATTTGTTGTTTTACCTTAGAATAGAATACTAAAAGTTGTTTCAACAATAACATGTTATTTAATTAATATTCTTTAATAATTTTGTTATACACAAAAACATAACAGTTTTTTTTCCTATTTTATGAAAATTGTAAACTCTAAATAGCGTTTTGGAACATTGTAAGATAAATGTTGCCAAGCTCTTAATTTAAATACAATGATTACAAAATATAAGTTAAGTTAAGTATTTAAGTTCGTGTTGTTTATGCTTACACTTAAAAACAAAATATATTATTTATTATTGCATTTAGTATCATAATATCTTCACTATGACAATATTTTTTTGCCATAATGTGTAGTTCTTTTTTCTACAGCATACGAGGTAATTATACTACAAACTTCTACTATAATAGCTATTTATTGAAGGTTACTATGAGGTAATATATTCCTAATAAATCGACACCAAGTACAATAATGACACTAAAAATTTCCTTTAATTATTTTTCATTCAAAAAGTTTAAGGACAGGACACAATTAGTTTTGACTTATCAAAAATAACACATTAGCGAGTAATTTATTGTTTTCTAATTACAACTTGTGTTTTTCTTACTTCCTCGTTTCGTTTGGCGCTATTGTTTATGTTTGTAATAATGATCATTTACCTAATAGAATGTAATAACAATCAAGATAGTAATTATTAGAAATTTAAAGAACCTTAATCATCTCTGACAAACATGATATTCAACAATAATTATAAAAACAAAAAACTTTTCTCATTTTAGCTTTGATTATAAAATTCAACAGTAAAATATGGTAAACTACGTACTATAATATCTAATATAATTAAATATTTTGTATTTTATAATAATATAATACCTTTTAATATGTAATCATTAAACTTCTTTTTCTTGATTTGCCTCTCCTATCGGAGGTTGGAAATCATCCTGGCTATATGGATCCAGCCATATTGATTTTACTTGGAATAATTTATGATGTGGTGGGTCTTCCGTCTCCTTTCACATCGCAGTAATGCAACCATACCACTTTACTCAGCTCTACTTGCATTTCTCCAAGTCTAAGCCGTTCCAATATCATTCATTTTCCGCCTTAGCCTGATACTGAAGCAGCTGCTACCCTGTATCAGGTTCCTTTAGTCGCCTCTTACGACAGGAGGAACATTCAGTGGTCCTATTCTTACCCGGAAACCACACGGAAAATGTATTAAACTACTAAGACATTAACTAATAAAATTGCTATCCCTTTATGAAATAGAAAAAAATATAAAGAGAAAATTTAATAAAAAATAACAGCAGATATAATAAATTATTATGAAAATGATTCATTATGTGTACTGAGCTAATGATTATCTATTTTCATCCTTGAATATAATAACTTCCATGACATTAAAACCTAAACTAATATAAAGCATATGACTGATTGTTACTGATCTAAAATAATGGCTAAAATAACTAAATAACCATGACAGTATAGACACAATACATCAAATTCCATGGAACAATTTAATACACAAACAATAAAGCTAATAGTTTTATGCAAATACCGATATTTTACAGCTTAATAATCCAAAATTTAGGTACCTGCTTAACGTAAATGGATACAATTTGTTTTATTTTATAAATAATGCATACTTACAGTCACATTACAAAGCCCGAATATATTCCATTAAGTATGTTATTGTATATTTTAAAAATCAGATATTGATTATAAGAAGCTATATATTAATTAAAATAAATTTAAGAAATCATTTTGGACATATTCTGAAACGTAGAAAATGAAAATCGCTTTTAAGATTATTTTTCTTTCGAAACTATTGTCCATCTCCAAAACTTGGACTGTCAGTTTTTCCTTAAAAACAATTTTACTAAAAACCCCGTCCGTCTTTTATGATGGTTATGTAAACATAAAAAAGTTTATTTCAATATTTCCAGAACAAGTTTATTTCAAACAACCTTTTTCATTCTTCGCTTTTTAGTTTAATAATAAAAGGTAGACTTTTCTCGATTTAAAAATTAAATCTACAACTTGAAATTCCAAATGATTTTCCAATTCAATCAAAACTTTCTTACTATTTTGTAACTTTTGTTAATGTTTTTTACACACATTTTAAAATCTAGTTGTTGTCTGAAATGTTCACATAATTGTGTCGTAAACGTGCACATGAGAATATTATGTTCTAATTTTTATTTAGTTTTATTAGTTAAATCATTATTATAGATTTATATTTATATAAAAATTATATTTATATATATATTTTGTATAATGACTTCTTTAAGACACATAAACTTAGGTATAAATTAAGAATAAAACTTAACAAATGCATGAGAATAAAGTATAGCCGCCATCGATAACACAAACGCTATTGGCCTTACCACATCGAAATGATTGACTTGGTATTAAAAATAAGTGATAAATATTGTAATGTAAATTTTTAAATCTTACAATGAAAATAAATACAAGCAAATTATATTCCATTTAAATAAACGAACAAATATTTTATTAATGTGGCTTTTATTGAAATTCATATTAATGATGTCCAATCATAAATGATTATTGATTGTAGTAATATTGTGCTTATGAGGACGCCACACCGCCCATTTTTAAGGAGTAAAGTGTAGGCAATTTTTTACAAAGGCGGGTTCTTTGAAGAAAATAACGGGTGTGTGGCGCCTTCTTAAAGTAAAGTATTACATTACCATCTCATCTAGTTTTCAACTAATACAAAGGTATCATCAAGGCCAAACATTTTTGAAACCCTATTTAAAGGTCTTAATGAATTGTATAGCCTTAAAATCACTAAAGATAGTAAAACCATTGTTATCATTTATTATTTTTATTTGTTTAAGAATCAACAATAAATTAAACTTCAATATAAATACATTTATTTAACTAACAACTTTTGTTGCGCAATGGATAGACCGAGTTTTATGTGTTGGTTCAGCTCTAAAAATTCATACGATTACAACAACAGAATGCATCATCATGTACTGTTAGGTTTAAGCAAAATGTTGTTTTTATCTGCAACGAAGTTATGGATTATTTCTATTTTTAAAACCACGGTCATTTTATGGATAATAACTACTTACTGTACTTGAATATTTTGAAGGTAAAATGTTCATATAATAATATGTTTCACTCAGGTGAATACAATTGTGTATAAAACCTCTTATACGTAATCTGATTGTATCTTATCTATTTAGAGATGTTGAAAAAGTTGTATATAATGTGCGTGTATTGTATGAGTATGCTAAAATCAAAACTTACATATCCAAAAAAAAAATGGTGAAATGAGTTAACAACAGTATGTTTTAGGATTTTTGACAGCGAATTCCCAAATTGTTTTCGCAGATCTTTTCATAACACATCAAAACAGGTTAAATTTAGCCATAAAAGTACTGGCTAGTATGAAAACTGATTTCAATTCAAATTAATTTTTTGCGTTTTCTGAAAAAAATGATTTTTGGATCATGTGAGTCTGATATTATCAACCTAATCATACGTATAAAAAAGTGGGTTTATCATACTATAACTGAATATTTAATAATTAGATTGACCTTCGTCGTGACTCATGATAACTAGTTGAGTTTAATCTTAATTCTATAAAAACGTCATCTACAATGATTTATTAGTGAAATAGGTGTACACGGTGTGTGTTTACCGGGATTCCATTAAACGGTTGTAGGAATTCGAGGTTACCTATAAAACGTAAACCACTTAATGGATAGCCCGCGGTCATTTCACGAGGATTTGACTGTGCCGTTGACCTGCGGCGACCTACACTATTTCGATACGATAATATATTCATTAAACTGTACGCCCTATATGGATTTTGAAGAATTAATTACTATACCAAACAAAATTGATCAAATTTTCAATTTCGTCGTCTAAAATATGTTTAGAGTTCTGTACGTGATTCATGTACTTAAACAAAAAGTGTTCCGGCACCTATGGTTTGTAAATAATAATAATAATCGATCGTCAGACACACATAAGCAATCGAATAGGTATATTTTAATCGTGTACGAATTATCCAACAACTATCCCAATCGAAAATGGAATCCATTCCTTGGTTACGTGGACTGGGCGTGAGCCGTGAACGTGCCAAAAAAATTGTCATTATCATTAGATAGTAAAACTCGAAATGAACGCCCGACCTACCCCCGTTTTGTGAGCACGGTTGCTCCACGCCAAACGATTTTTAAACTCTAAACTAAACCAAAAAGATGAAGGGGTCGTGGCTAAAAGGTTGGTTTGCAAAATAATTATTGTATTATATAGTATAAAATACAAATAAAAATATTATATACAATAAAATATGTATATGATAAATACATATTTTATTTATTTCAATAACTATGGCTTCAATAATTGTAGAAGGTCGCGACGATTAAACGAGTCGATTTTACAATTTTTTTTTTTTTATTATAGCTTCAACATCTACACTATTAGCCAGACGTAAGCAATATATGAATTATTTGGAATACATTTTAAGCTAGTTTTACATTTAAAAATTACTGTACATGTTAATCTTTTTTAAATAATAAAACAATTTAGGAGTATTTTCGGTTGAAAATATGGTTTTGAGGCGTGTGTTGTCACCAAACATGTGCCTTTCTTATGACCAACGATGACATTCAAGAATGATGTGTGATGTGTCTGATTGTGAGAGCTGAGTCACATTTACCACATATGGGTTGGTTGAGGTTCTTTGGTGATGAGGCGGAGATGGGTAATTCGAGATTGTCTTATGCGTATTCTTGTTAGAGTTGACTGATATTTTCTTGACATGTTATTGTATATTTATATGTTATGATATTTGTTATTGTTGGATTAATCTGGTACAGCTTGTTGGAGGTTTCTTTTCCCCAGAGAGATTTAAATAAGTCTTTTGCCTTTATGTCTATTGATCTTCGCATGTTTCTGACAATCGTTGTAATACATGATATTACAATATTCTACCTAATATTTAAAGTTTCCATAGTTTTAAGCCGCATCGATTTTCATCGTAATATATTGATCATTTTGGGTTTTCGTTTTCATAGACCATCGTCACATAAAACACTTTTTGAATGATTTCTCAACAATACTCAAAAAAAATATCGTAAGCATTAAAGAAGTTTCAGGAGGACGAGAGCTAGATTTATTAAAATCCGTAAAATCAAGTAAAAACTATTTAAGATTTCATAATTTTTAGATTCAAATTTTCTAGTGAGAAATTTATTCAATTAGTATTTAACCAATTTAGTATTACAAATTAAAACTTATCGAGTTTTGAGTACAATTAGCCTACCCTGAAATTGTCGTAAGATTGTTTGAAACATTTTTACCAAAATATGTAGTAAGTATTCTACAGTATACGGTTAATATTATTTTACTTTTACTCAAACCGTAATTATGAACAAATTTATCCATTATTAATGAATACTTAAAGTTGTTAAATAATGAAACGCAGATATCGCATGATTTGTTCAGTTCATCATATATTTGTGGATTTATGCATTGTAGGGTTAATAGCATTTTAATATTATAAATAGGTACAATATTATTTAAAACACATTTGAATTGTTTTCATTGTTTTATTTAATTTGATTATAACTTGATGATGGTAATTGATTTAAGTATTATGAAAGAGAATCTTAAATACTATACATTACATATTGTAGCACTAATGTTGGCACTTGGCGAATGTAATTAAAATACCACAGCGATAGTAGGTAGGTACATGTGTTCGATTATTATTATACGAAAATAGATTTAATTGAATTAGGGTTTTAATTTAATTTGATGTATTATTGATATAAGGCTTCAACTGTTATAATGATTATTATTTTATTAATGTTTTTATTTTTGTCAAATCAGAGAAATTATAAACTCATATAAGATAATATTTAATAAGTTTATAATTGAAAAATATTATGATCCTGGAAGATTTATTTTTAAAATATTTGAATACAATCTAAAACTTCAATATATTTTTAGTATTCAAATAGGAAATATGTTAAATAACACAATAATAGGAATTCGTTTTTTAATTTTCATAAAAATACTAGGACTGGACGATTGGTATAAACTGAATCTCGTAGTGGCTTTTTAGACCATGTTATTATTTTTTTAAGTTATAGCACATTTAAGTTTTTTCGCTTACTACACTAACGAGTTTTTTGGTATAGACACATTTTCGAAATTTAATTTTTTTTTTGTTATTACTTCAAATTAAAAATACTAGGACGAAACAATGCAAGCAATTAGAAAATTCAGCCCACAGTACTTACTTAGTGAAAACTTGTTGTCCGGTTAACACGGTTTTACTAAATATTGAGGATACCGTTGTTAAAAAGCATATATAATAAAATAGTCGGATAGTATAATATAGTCTGCAACTGGAAAAGTTCTTCGAGCACAAATCACAATGCAGAAATATGTTATAAAGCCTACGTGGATTAATCGGTATGCGAACAAATAATTAAAAGGAATTCCCATGAACGTACTAGTTTTTTAGCACAAATATTACTATCAGATTAAAAGAACCTTGGTCAATGTATTAGGCACCCATTTAAACAGTCATGCAAACAGACTACCATGGCTGCATTTATAATAATTAACATTTTTATAATAAAAAACATTAGGTTGCCTACCAGTTACCACACGAACATCGGACATTTTGTATCCACCTGGAAAATTATTATCTATAGGTGTATATTTATAATTTAACTGTTGTAGAGTAAAACATCCAGTCCATTCTATAATTACCTTCTATGTATAGACTTAGTATCGTTCGATCAATTCGAAAACAACAGAAAAGATCGGTATGATGAAAAAATAAAACGTTATCATTATTGAGATGAAGGTCTTCAAGACTCAACCAATGACCTTTCTAAAAAAATACAACAGCAGCGATTATTCAATGTAAAGTAACGCGCACGCAAAAAAAACACCGCAAAAACTGGTTTGTACACCTACTATTTATTTTTCTACTGCAGCCTACTATTACAACTTTTATAATATTTCCGGTGTTATAACGTTGGAAAGGGAAATGTAACGCTTCTTCGTTTTTAAGTATTGGCAATAATTGACATTATACGTAGTATTAAAATATAACATGTAATTTTCGGTTAAGTTAGGTCGGCAAGACTCATCGTCAAAGCGATGAGGAGGTGATTTTGTTTAAGACCCTGTCCCATATTTTTTAACCAGTCAGTACCTACTATAAATTATAAGTAGTGATTTATTTTCTTTTTTACGTTTCATATTTTTTTAAAGCTATAACTTTAAAACTGCATCTCATATACTACAATTTCACACTGTTTACATGTCGTGTATCATAGCGACATTGAAAGTCTAGTAAGCCAGACTAATCGCCACATAATAGTTACTTAGAATCATTAAACTAATAATATTTAATTTTGTATAGTAAAACAATTATGTAAAAAAAATATATATTTTTTAACTTTTCACATGTTGTCTGTGAGCTCTTGTAAAGTTCAATGAATAGCTACAAAAATAGCTGTAACCCCTTTTCTTGGAAAGTACGGTGTACAAGTTGGGTTAAAACAAATATTGTTTTTTATTCAAGACGAGTTGACTTAGCCTTTGTATTTAAGTAAAAATAGCATTTATTGTTTTATTTCATAATACAAATTTATTTAAGTTTTTAATTAAATTTAATAAGGCGGAATTATTATATTTTCAAATTATCTATAAAATATCCAGTCGTTAAATTATAATCATACAAGAAACGGTCTTAATATGGTTATCTTAACTACCAGATGAGCCAGGTTAATTATGTAATAATAAAATATTAGTATTCAATTACCTCTTCGAAAATATCTTAAATGTATGTATGTATCTAAACCATGGGAAATTGTTCTCGAGCAGTAATTTCTAAATAGTAAATCGCAACTTATATATTTATATTTAAACATTTTGTTTCACTTTTCTTAAATCTACAACAAAAATACAAAATCTTTAACTATTAATAGCAACCAAACCTACATGTTATATCAGTAATAGGGTTTGGCCGACAATTACTAGTTTAAAATCGTTCTTACTTATTTTTCAAATTGATGTTATTTATATTATGCTTATAAAATTATTACCTTTATAATTATAATATTATTAATGTTTAAGCAAGTAAAGAGATTAAGTGAAACTGGTTATTTCGACCGAAATTGTTTATAATATCACATTCTTGTATTCACTACTAATAAACTAGTTAAATGTGTTAGTTTCACTTAAAAACTAAGAAGTTAATATACCTACAATGAATTTTAATTGAAGCGGAAATGTCATAAAATTACAATTTATTACCAAATCAACTAATCGTAGCGATATTGACATGTTTTTGACTCGAATATTTCAAAAACATGTCAATATCGCATGTTGTTACCTCAAATGAAAAAAAAAACAAAGAAATATCCAAATTTGTATTATTATAAATACATTTTGCATTAATAAAATACGTTAATTTAAAGCTTAGTAATTTTAATTTTTAATTTTATTATTATATCTGTAATGGATATAATAATTAAATTTGAAAAAATATTATGTCATTTGTCACAAAAAATCAATACAAAAATCAAACGCGCTGTATCGACAGCACAATATAATGTTAAGATATAATTATAGTTAATCGTTTAAGTCGAACAGAATGCAATATTTGAAACCCTTAATTTAACGACACGTGGTAAACACAGACCAGTCTGTATAGTGGGGTATACACTAGACTGACTGGTCGTTTCCATTTGCGAGGAAACCACCGAAACCGAACCGAGACTCACTGAAGAATTACGGAAACTCTTGTCCCTACTTAATTAATTGGTTTATGTGAAACGTGTGTGGCGCAAAAAAAAAATAAGACAACAACTTACTCCCTGTAACAAAATTAATGTGACCGTGTTGCCAGCGAACGTGTACGGTTACAATCCGAGTAAATTGTCTGCGCTTCTGACCGTGATCGGAAATGCAAGACGTTTACAGAGGTCGTCGCATGGATATAATATCGTAAACCGTGAACTTGTTAAAACTCATTGTCGTTGCCTATAATCGTCGGCACAACTCCACGGTACACGGTCCCATGCGGAATACCTGCTCGAAATCGCTGTTTCTTTACCGACCAAAATAATGGAACTGTCGTCGCTAAAAGGTTAGTGTGTACAATCGTGTTTTTATGTTATTCTGTTACAACGCACTACCATTCGGTCGGTGGACATTTTATTTTATTTTTAATAAAAAGGCGAGGACGTTGTTTTCTGTGGTCGAATTTCTCTCTATTCGTGGGTTATATTGCCAATAGGTGTGTCTAGGGTGTATGCCCCGGACAGCATATCAATCTGAAATGTTTCCAAGCGTTTTTTTTTCTAGTTAAAAAAAATCGTAAAACAGTTTTGCGATAAATTCTGTTTTAAAAATATTATTCACAAAATACCGTTAGAATATTTTCAATATTTTAATAATATTTGAGTAACTGATTGTGTGACCAACAACGGTTTAAAATGAATTTATATTCACAGATTTTGGCTACAAATTCTATGTTTTTTAAATATTACTACGTGAAAAATAGTTTTAAAATATTTGTTTTCATCAAAACAATACAATTTGTCTAAATGTAATAAAACCTCTAGAAAACAATATGGAAACATTTGTATTTTTATGCTGTCTGGGAATAATAGCAGAGAGCCTATTAAGCAGGAAAACAATTTAAATATTTTCAAAATATTGTTAACTAGTTTTCAATATTTTTAACATAATATGCTATGGTGATGTTTTGGCACGAAATTCACAAATTATATTAACAACATTTGCATGAAAAATGTTTGAAAATATTTCTCATGTTTTCAATTCTTATTTACTTATGCAATATTTTGTATCAACTGAGGTTCTCAGTTGATATATCAATCCACGAAAGTTTTAACGCATTCAAATATTTTGTATGTTACACTTTTAAAACATTGATTTTGTTAAAACAATATTATAAACATATTATAACATTGAAAAAATGGTAGCCATTTTAAAAATGATTTTAAATTGTTCGCTGGTTCTCACACAGCAGTTTCATACTTATAAAATATTTTTAAATGATTTCAGATCATATTTTGGAAAGATATCAAGTATCTAAATTAAGATATAAATGATATTTAAATAATTAAATATATAGTACTTTATAATATTTTGCACAAATCCTAAAAAAAAATTTAAACAATATTTATATTTCTTAAATCCTAGCTGGTGTGTGGAATGCTCCATAATTAGGTGTTGATTTTATACACATTTTAACTTGACAGGAAAGTACAAAATTACTATTATAAAAATATTAAAAATATATTTTTTGGACATAATCATTTTTAAAATGTAAATATTTATAGTGCGCTGTACAAGGACAATTATTCTAATAAATCTGAAGTAACCATTATGATAGGGAAATAAGTAATATAATAAAAATTAAAAACCATGAAACCAAACTACAACACAGAGCGTTTCCCGTTTGACGGCAGAAAAATCTACCGGCTGTCGCTAGATTTTTAAAAGCCGCACTAAGTAAGAACAATTATTAAACAAATCATTCTTAATAATTACTTCTGAAATAACTATTACCTCTGAAGGGCACTATATAGGTATCTGGTACCCGTCAAAATCCCAAAAGATCAAATCTAAATTGGGTTACAACTAAAATCCATAATTATATCGACTATCACCTACTATAAGTGCGTAGACCACCAGCTAACAGACATAATTTAAACCCTTGATCGAGGCCTTAGGAGAGAACTTGAGGTCTCATGGGTAAAAATACAAAATTTGACTTGTCTGTTGGATTATGGACACCCCGTATGTAGTTACTAGCAGACGGACTGCTACGTGCAACAATCCGTGGTAATTTTCGTCGTAGACCCCAAGCTTGTTCGATTATATTAACATTCACAAAACGTAATACCTATGTATAGCTATTCTAAAAAATGTTTGTGAAAAATAAATATCTTTCCATTTGTTTTATAAATTAAAATAAATAATAGTACAGGTAAGACGACATCAAATTAAATTATAATATTATTAAAACTAGATAATAGTTGTGTTTAAATTATTAACGTACTAACAAAAGTAAAAAACAAAATAATAACATATAACAATATTTGTATGCTTTTGTTATGCGTTTTTAACCATTGTATAAATTATTTCGCTGTACTATTGAGGTCCTAATATTATTTATTTTTAATTACTTATTCAGGCAACTCTTTCAAATAACTAATCGGATAAATAATATATATTTCTTGCGATTTTATCATCATCTTTAATAAAAACCACAACCTTTAAATAATAGAAAATAAATTTGAACGGCCCAACAATTATAGTTGTATCATAAAATATGTATAATGTAATAAATTGTTACCAGTTCTTATAGAATGGATATCAACATCTATAAAAATATTATACACATATATATATATGTTTATATACCGATAAATATTCAACTCCGTAAGACTCCAAACAACTGTTTTTGCAATAGGAAGTCAATCTGATTTTTTACACACACGTCCTGATAATTATAAACGAAATTGAGAATATGTAATGTTGGTGCTAATAGAGTACAAAGATTACAAGAAAAAAATTCTGACCGAAATAAATGGGTTCCTAATATTTAATAACAATCCAGCTGTAAATAAAGAAAAAAAAACAGCGCAAGTAAAAAATGAATACATCATAATTATGATTATTATATCAAACAAATGTATGATGGTCAACAATTCATATTATTATTGATAAAGTTGAAGCGATTTTTCACTTAATTAACCTCAGTGTTTATTAACATTGTATATGATTCAAAGTGATTTAAATTTCAATAATACCTATATTTTTCGCCACCCCTTTAAATGAAAATATTATTTTACTTACCTATTTCTGAACACGTTTGACATTGCTATCAGTGATGATCTTCGGGATGTACGTGCTATTCTGGAGCCCAGCGATTACCACAGCGACTTTGCAGCGCAACATCTTAGCCCCAGAATGGATCGGCAAGTTTACAGATGAAGAACAGACGGGTGTTCCTAAGCATGTGCTAGCTATGCAGGATAGATATTTTTACCCGGTCAGACAAATGATTCAAAAAATGTTGATATCGCCGAGTAGGCAGAACCGGGCTCGAAAGAATCGGGTAAGCGTGTGGATAAAAATTACTTTACAGGAACTAAAAATTATTATTTATTTTTCGTTTTTCAGAAAACTCAAAAAGCCATTTTAAAGTCTACCGAATTCCCGTGTGACAGAAACGGCACTAGATCTTTAACGAGACCAACTAGCGTGCACCAGCTGAGACCTGGAGATATAGATATCATAGGCAGCGTTGGTGACTCCCTAACGGTGGGACTTGGAAGTTTCTCGAATAACATATTTGAAATACTGGTCGAGCATCGAGGAGTCTCGTGGACAGCTGGTAATTTTTTGATAATAGTTTAATTTTTAATTACAAAGAGTACACTTTTTGTTTTAAAAAAATGTATAAATTATTGATAATATATTTCTTCAATTCGAACTGTTTTCAGGAGGAGATGGTACATGGAGAGAATATTTAACTTTGCCAAATATTTTGAAAGTATTCAATCCCAAGCTATTTGGTTATGCATACGGAGATTCGTTAGCTGAAGAACGCGGTTCCCAGTTTAACGTGGGCGAAAATGGGGCTCTTAGTCAAGATTTATTTTTCATGACGCGAGAAGTAGTTAAGAGGGTCAAAAACGATAAACGAGTAAATTTAACTGAACACTGGAAGGTATAATATAATTATCCAAAATTTAATAATTTATTAAATCAAATTAGACCGAAATACATCAGTTATGTATAATATATATGTATATATGTTTATCTATGGTTTTTCGCTTCTTAATAGTTAATCACAATAATGATGGGCTCTAATACGTTTTGTTTACAACTGTGTTATGAAGATAATACAAAATTGATAAAAATACACAAAGATAAGCTTTACAACTCAATTGCTCATATAAAAAGTAATCTTCCAAGGACTATGGTCAATATCGTTATGAGTCCACGTGAGTAATACTATAACAGATACGCTATGTGAAATTGTTAAGTGTAATGTTAATGGGGATAAGAAGTAGACAAACCTATGGACACATAAGTACATTATTTTTCGATTTAACTTTAATTTTTAACACCCCCATCTTTCCCTCTCATAAATAAGCACATCTGCTCCGAGTTAGGAACCTTACGTCTGTTCTAATAACTTTGATTTTTTTTTTAATGTGTCCTAAATATTGTCAAGCTTTTGCGGACCGTTCTTAATTTTGGAGTTAGGTCTTACCCAACTTTTTACTCAAAACTCAAAAAGTATGCATTCAAGTTAAATTTATTTTAATAATTATTTTAAAATGTAATAAACATATCAAGGAAAAATAATAATAATAATAATCCACTGTGTTTTTGTTTATTGCATTAAGCACATGAAAAATTAACGACAATACTTTATCCAATAACTTTAAAAGTAAGTTCGGTCTATAAAAGCAAAGACACGATAAGAAAGAATCGTCGTTATAAGCATAGCAAATACATATTCTTAAAGAGTAAATTAAAAATAAATCTATACCGTAAAAATATATTTTACAATACGTCTTATCATATTTTGTTGTATTATTTTTGGGAGCTATTTTGGAAAATTAGTTTTAAAATTATGACAGATACCGATGTATATTTTTTTTATAACAGCTTGTACTAAGTTTAATGAATACATTTTTTTTAAATATTTTATTTTTATTTATAATTTTTTTACAAGATTTGGAACTTATAACCAATTTTACGAGAAAGCCAATGTTTTGCGAATTCTTCAACATAATGGAATGTCCCTGTTTATTTGCTAGACAGTACAAGAATCGACTGCCAGAATTTGTGAAAACTATGTATTTATTTCAACAAGTCGAAAAGGAAATAGTAAGATAATTTTGTTATTACTTTACCAACTATTTTACTGATTATATTTTAATTCGAACAAACCAATTTCTGGATACGTATAAAGGAAAAATATATTTCAAATAATTAAACACTTTATAGATTTATTTTTTACACAGAAACTGTACAAGATAGATTTTGTCCAATGATAAACAAATAAAATTGATAAAAGTTAGACTCAGGCGGTAACTTTAATGGATAACATCGAATTGAGTCCATCCTACTTTTAGTTATTTGAATTGAGTCCAGTTTATTATCTAAATATGTTTGAATTGATTACGTAGATAAGATCGTAAGCATAGTCTCTTTTGCTATAACTAGTAGGGAATTTGGACGGACTATATTGAATTGAGTCCCAAATAATGGTGTTGGTAAAGTAAAGCTGGTGGCGAAAAATTCAGAAGTTTGGTCTGTCTAAGAAATATAAGTCTAATTCTGAAAAAAGTAGATATCTCAAGTACTTTTTCGGATTGCCATTTTTAAACGAAAATAACGTAGTTGAATATTTCACGAAGATCGATGATGAACCATGTGATGATGATAAAATTGACTGCTTCACAGATTACATTTTAGATAATTGACAATTTTACATTGACAATGAAGTTAGACAGTTTCCCCCCAAAATTTGGTGTGATTTTTCAGCAAGCACTAATCGGACAACTAACAGTTGTGAAAGTTTTCATGCAAAATTAAATGCATTGTTTCACTCAGGACATCCGAATATTTTTATTCTTGTTGACACTCTTCTGGGCATACAGTCAGATACCTACATAAAAATACGAAGCAATGCAACAAAACCATGTAAAAAAACATTGGAAAAAGAACAATTTTTACGGGAGCAGATTATCAAATATCAAAATAAAAAATTAGCAGATTTGACTATTTGAAATCAGTTTCATTGAAATTTTTACCAGCAACTATTTAAATTTCGACATTATTTTAATTATCTTTAAAAATTATTAAAATTGAAAGTTTTTATTTGACCATTTATAAACAGTGTAAGCAAGCACACACATTTTTGGGAGACTAATCAGCCAACCTCCCGTGGTGTCTCCTGAATAACGCTAATAGGCTGAAGGGACTCAACTCAAACAACCAAAAAATATTTGTTGGACTCAATTCCGACAACCAAAAAATATTCGTGGGACTCAATTCAATATCACCGACTTTAATAAGCTTGAACAAATTGAACAAGTGAACAATTAATTACATACTGTTGCTATAGGTTTTTATATTAGTTAAGTGAAAAAAAAAATTAAGTATGTCCCTCGTTTTTGTTATAAACAAGTATTAACGTCAATAAAACAAAGAAACTAAGTGCTAAATATTTTTAGGAAAAATAGTTGCCTAAATAATTAGTAATCACAAAATATTCTCCACGTGACACAATCATTAAAATACAGATTAATAGTTTGTAATAATTAATAAAATTAGAACTGTATACCAGCATTAGTTATAACAAATGTATAATATAATATAAAATATTATTGAACACTTCATATTTTATAATTCTTACTTCATATTTATAATCGTTTTTGTCACTCGAATAATGAGCAAAAAAATCGTTTTATTCAATTAGGTACAAATGGAAGAGTTTAAAAACACAGAAGATTTCACAGTTACTCTTCAGACGTTCACCGAACATCTTGTATTTCCATTAACTCGTTTCAATCATACAGATTATTCGTATTTATCAGCAGACTGTTTCCATTTTAGCCAAAAAGGCTATGCGAGAGGTACGTCAAATATTGATACAGAATTAACAGGTTTAAGTATTGAACTATTAAATTGATAAAATCAATTTAATTTCCATTAAATTATTGAATGCAAAACCTAACGGTAATTATTGGTTTGCTAATAATGATTAATTTTTGTTTTATTTTATCTAATTTTAAATAAGGCAACAAATATTGGATTTTTTTTTTAATTGATTCGGTAAAACTAATGCCTATTGTGTATTTTTTTAATTTGGTTTTATTTTTTAGCTGCTAATGCATTGTGGAATAATATTATGGAACCGGTAGGCCGAAAATCGACAAACTGGATTCAAGAATTTGACCGGTTTAATTGTCCAACAGCCGAATCACCTTTCATTCCCACGTGGAAAAATAGTGAAACAATATGATCTCTTTGATACCAATTTATTTGTAGTTCTAAATAACTAGTTATTACTTATTTTATGTTATTAAAACTTATGGACAAAAAAAAATGGTACTTACCTACTAACATATTTAAAAGGTCTATTACTCTGTGATCAGTGATGACCAGGCCTAACGTAATCTACGAGCAAATTGAAAGCTCACTAGATAAGTATGGTAGGTACCTATGTTATGGACAACGGTTGCAGAAATATTAATTAATTATGCAAGGTGCTCCTGTCCAAACGGTTTCATTGCGTTAAAATTTTTAAGGGTGTTAAATTAAGAGAACTGAAGGAAGTAAATAACTTGAACAAGAAATGGTAATCTTCTCCATTGAAACATGAACGACTGATAAAATGAATAATTATTTGTTTAAACTGTAAATCTTCACGCCAGTACAACTGATCGTGAATTATTATGTTTTATTTTACCATATATTTGTTTTTAACGAGTTAATAAAAGTCTATTTTTGTTTTTTTAAATACTATTCATTAAATTGCCGTTGTAGTTTTGATCTCTATACATTTGTTTTGTCTTCAAACCTTAAAAATGTCTGCATCCAAAATAACATCTTATGGTCTAAATACAGTTTTTACTAAATACATTTATTTAAAATCTTCATGCAAAAAACAACTACTGCTATCGTCTGGATAAAAATATAACGATAATAGTTGAAACATATTTGAAATAATCAACAGTAGATGGCGTATGAAACGTAAACAACACGTTCTTCATTAATCAAAATTTTAATTAAAACTAAGTATTAAATATCAAATGTATGAATATGAATGTTTTTATTTTTAATGTTATCAAGATAATATAAAAATCTGTCTCCAAATTTTAAATCCTTAAATAATATTATAATGACACGATTTGTATTGTATTATTTTTATACATTGTTTTATTGATTAGTATATTTTATAAAAAGTTGTCTGTATAGTATGTTGAAATCTGGGCATTAACAATTTATTTTTCATTGAAATAAAAATATAGTTATTAAAAAAAAAATGAGTTTAAATAAAATAATACAATTTGATTTTAAATTGAACACATACCAAATAATAATTTAAAATACATTTTTAATTGAATTATTTTTTTTTTTTTTGCTTAATAAACAGAAACATTGAAGCTACACAAATCAATTAAAATATCAGGTTATACGTAGCAATCGAATAAAAATATATTTAAATAAAATTGTATTAATAAATTATTTCTGATATTTTATTTTTTTAATTATTATTTGTTAAAGTAAAAATTACTTAGTTTGATATGCACATAAGTAAAGATGTATAAATTAGAATAAATGTTGTCAATTTTTCATGTGTCCAAAAAGGAATAGGTATTATAATATTGTTATTATAAATTGAGTGGTAATAATTTTATTAGCTAGATAATTTTTTAAAGTAGGACTAACAAGTCAAGCTAAAACTAAAGATAAAAAATTATTGTACAAAATTAGAACTCCCTTTTAAGTTATTGTTTGAAAAGAACAGTATAAATGTGCCTTCATTCCAACATATATCTACAGGGACTAGAAACGAACCGAAAACAATTATTTCACACAACTGACAGAGAATAGTTTTTTTAACTGTAATTTAATACTTAGAACAACTAAATTGGTCTATTTGCATACATCTTAAAAATATAAAACTTACAAAGTATGTAGAAAATATATTATCACAATTTTAGTCATAGCCTTTAATGACTAGTATTATGTGTCGTATCTAGTATTATTGTTTTATTTATAATGTATTATCTGCTCTAATGAGGGTTTTGATAAAAAAAACTCCTTATATCATATATTATATTATTACATTAACCCCCCCCCCCCCACTCAACTCAACCCAATGAACTTAAAAATTAATATATGTACACAGTGCATTTATCGACCAATAAAAGATGGCTAGTTATTCGTGAATAAAATTATTTGTAACTCAATAAATACCTAACCGGTATAACATAGGAAGTCAGCAAAACTACCCCCCATATGCTTAATGTTCATAGTTGAGAAGTAATCAAATTTGGACTTTCGGCATGCTAGCCGGAACTTCCCTTAACTTTCCA
This sequence comes from Adelges cooleyi, assembly GCF_023614345.1. Lineage (NCBI taxonomy): Eukaryota > Metazoa > Arthropoda > Insecta > Hemiptera > Adelgidae > Adelges > Adelges cooleyi. Next base: position 6,485,194 of record NW_026095751.1, read on the forward strand.
ACTTCCCGTTACTATTAGGGAGTTTATTCGTTGTTTATAGATAAAAACTTTTTTCAGATAATTTAAAATTTATTTTAAATACATGATAAATAAAAAAAATATATATTAATTTGTAAATAAAAAATAAAATGTGTTTACAAATAAAAATAACAAATAACTTTATGATAAATAAATAAAAGACAATTTTTTATTTAACGTTTCAACTCGATAACGTATTATTCAAAAATTGCCTAGCTATGATTGTTCATCACATAACCTAGTCCTTCCATATGAGGAGATGCGACGGCCAGTAATTTAAAACAAGCTTGTAATGGTAAATTATTGAAGCCTCGAGCCATAGACTTGGAACTAGTATCATGAAAAAAATCATCAGATCTCTGTAATTAATTAACAATGTGTTTATCATTGAGTTTTTAAAGTGAGTAAGTTAACTCTTGTTACCACTACCTACCGTGATTGGAAGTGGATGACGGAAATGTCATTAATCTTACATGATCCGTGAATATGTTGAAGGACTATATATTGTCTTATTCATATTTTTATATCTATAATCGTCGTCAGTAGCCAAAAAATTACTGAACACAGTTGCAAGAAATTACAGGAAATTGCTTATTGTTTTCAGTTGTTCAAAATAAGGAAGTTGTCTTCGTTAAAAGGTTAGTTTAGTTAATAAAAATTATCTCGGTTTAAAAATGTTCCTGTAGCCAAACAATCTTTGTCGCCCATAATTTATCTTTAATGACTTTAGATGATGGTCGCCACGACGTACTTAATACTTTGGTGCACCACGGTGACCATAGCGACATTGCAGCGCAACATATTGGCACCAGGATGGATGATGAAGTTTACAGATGAAAACCAAACGGGTGTTCCTAAGCATGTACTAGCTATGCAGGATAGATATTTTTACCCGGTCAGACAGATCATTCAAAAAGTATTGCTATCGCCGAGTCGGCATGAACGGGCTCGAATGAATCAAGTAAGCGTGTGGATATAAGAAATTTCGCAAAAACTCGAAACTATCATTGTTTTTGTCGTTGTTTTAGAAAACTCAAAAATACATTTTAAAGTCTACGGAATTCCCGTGTAACAAGAACGGCACTAGATCTTTAACGAGACCATCTAGCGTGCACCAGCTGAGACCAGGAGATATAGATATCATAGGCAGCGTTGGTGACTCCCTGACGGTGGGACTTGGGAGCTTCTCGAGTTATGCATTCGAATTACCGGTCGAACATCGTGGAGTATCGTGGACGGCCGGTAACTGTTTTTTTAATAGCTTCATTTCTAAATGCAAAAATAACTATGAACAATGAACGTACTTCTTAAATTGCGAATTGTTCTCAGGCGGAGACGGCACGTGGAGAGAATATTTAACACTGCCAAATATTTTGAAAGAATTCAATCCCAAATTATTTGGTTACGCTTACGGTGATGCGTTAGCCGAACAACGTGGATCACAATTCAATGTTGCCGAGAACGCTGCTCTCAGTCAGGACTTATTTTTCATGACGCGAGAACTAGTGAAAAGAATCAAAAACGACAAACGAGTTAATTTAACCGAACACTGGAAGGTAATTTAATTTGACATAGCAATAATAAATTATTAAATCGGACCAAGTGCATACACGAATTGTTTTTATTACTTTTTTCAACAGTTAATAACAATATTGATGGGCTCAAATACATTCTGTTTGCAATTGTGTTACGAAGATAATGTAAAATTAATTAATTTGCACAAAAACAAACTTTACAGCTCGATATTTTATATTAAACAAAATCTTCCAAGAACAATAATAAATCTCGTTTTAAGCCCAAGTAAGTTAAACATAAAATTACAGTACGTATAACATTATCTTAGTACTAGAACACATTGAACAATAATGGTAATTATTACCTGTATTCAACCAAAAAATATGAACTGTTATTTAAACTGGGTTTTTCCACGAAAAATATTTTATTTTTAAGTTTAGGAGTGTCTTATGTAACTAACTTGTTTAACAGAATTCTCTATAGATGTACGGTGTGACTAGATTAAATAGAATACGAATCCCCCCCCCCACCCCGCCAAATAAACAAAGCTCGTGTTTAAGATGAGTCTGGCACATTATTTGATCTCATGTATTTAAATTTTTGTATTCGTATATCCCTATGTAAGTATTTGTGTTGTTTAGTATTTGTATAGTCTTAATGTTTTACATTGAAGGCATTTTTCTAATTTGGAGTGTATTAAAAACCAAAAATTATTTTTTCATTTTTTTACCCAGAAATGTGACATTCTTATTGTCTTTACAATTAAAATAATATGTAAAATTAAATAAAATGCATGTTTCTAGTATAAAAATTAATATTCATTTTTGGATATCTTATAATTTATTAAAAATGTTATGAAAATTATCTAATTTCATTGTGATGTATTACTTTTCTAATGTTTCTTTTGGATTTAAAAAGTACATAATACTCCAACTTTAATTAATTAAAGTTATTGTGATTATAGGTTTGGAAATTTTAACGAAATTATCGGAAAAGCCAAATGTTTGCAATTTTCTTAACAAAATGGAATGTCCTTGTTTTTTCGCTAGACAATATAAGCATCGACAAACAGATTTTATCAAAACGATGGCTGAATTCCAAAAAGTAGAAAAAGAAATTGTAAGTTAGTTCAATTTTTTTTTAACCCATAACTTTTGTTTTCACATCAACACAACAATTATATATTTTTGAAATATTTTCAAACATTTAAATAAATATTATGTTTATAACCAATATTTGCCGCTAAAGCTCAATAAACTTTTAAAAATTATAATTTGTATAAATTGTTATGTTAGCTGGTAAATATTATTTTTTAAATAAAGTATTTATAAAAAATAATTTGGAAATTTATTACATTTTATCAGTAAATATTTTTAAAAAGTGGTTTTAATTTAATTTAATTAAACAGGTAAAATTGGAAGAATTTAAAAATAGTGATAATTTCACAGTTACCTTGCAGACTTTTACTGAAAAAAGTGTCGTTCCGTTAAATCGATTTAACAAATCTGATTTAACATATCTATCAGCAGACTGCTTTCATTTGAGTCAAAAAGGATATGCACTAGGTATGGTTATACACAGACATACCTAACTCCATTCATCTGTTTCTACTTGGACATTTTGTATAATGTATGTAATCAATAATGTATACTTGGATTTAATTTTTAGCTGCTAATGCACTGTGGAATAACATGATGGAACCCGTAGAAAATAAATCATCAAATTGGATTAAAGAATTTGACAGGTTTAATTGTCCTACAGCCGAATCACCTTACATCTCCACTTGGAAAAATAGTCAAATAACTGTATCATCTTGATATTAATTAGCTGTATAAACATATGTATTTTGTGTAGTATACATTTTTCTAAATAATTGATTTATAATTACTATTTATTATACTATCATTGTGATCATTACTACTATAGTTTGTACTTCTGTAAAATAAATGTAAGTACCTATTTAAGTTTAAATATTGTTACGGAAGAAAATATGTTGGTTTTTTTAAAACAATAAAAATGAAATTACACTCGAAGTTTATAAGTCACAGCATATAATTCAGTACAAATATCAAAAATGGCATAACGGTTTTAAGTGCATTTTTTACTAATACTATCAAAGGAAGTAATAATATAAGTGTCTATCTGAACAAAATATAATGGTACTAGAAAACCTAATAAATCAAAGATTTATTGTTTACTACTGACGTATGTACTTATAAATATGTAGGTAATGATTAATATAATATATTAAGTAAAATTTACGATTTTATTTTTGGTAACGTGTGATGAGTAGTTGTATTTCTCTAGTTGTATCTACTAATCTCTTAAAACTATGTCGTTGTGTCTTAATAAATTAAGGTGAAGGTCTTCAACCGACGTCCTTTCCGTGTACACGACACTTTAATTGCGGCGCTACTAAATACATAAAGTACAATAACTGGTTTATGTAATACATTTAAATTTTTACTTACTATTATGTGAAAGTAGGTACTATCATATTTACTGTAATGTTTTAGTACCTGTAATGATAAGTCTGAAATATAATATTATACTTTAAAATGTGTGTACGCAAGACTACAATCGTTTTCACTTCTCTGTTAAACGCACACAAAACATATTTACTGTCTACAATAAATCAACAGTTTCTTGTATTTCTGTGTTTCAATGTAAGTAAATTAAACATGCATAATTCATGTGTCCTTTTTTGGCAACGTGATCGAGATTTGTTTGAAATTTTGACTAGTCGACAACCAGTTTTGGATAATTATTCTTAAAATTATTTTAGTTTAAAGTTTAGGATCCTAACCTAACCTAAATGTTTGTGAAACATAAGATTACATTGTATAAAACCATGACGGAACAAATCAATGACTGATTAATCATTAACCTCCTAGTTATGGAACACAAAAGTTGTAAGAAAAAAATAAAAACATTTTATAGAAAAAAAAAAACTTAGGAAATAACCTTCTATATACAACACAATTTTACATGTACAGATTTTCTTATTAACCCTGAGTTAAAAGACATATCCATGTCAAAATTTGTTGAAATCAGTTCGATAGACACTTCAGACAGTGAACTCGGCATTCGCGTTATAGTCTTCATTTGTAAAACAATTGACGCTTTCCGTTCCCCTAACAAAAAAAAAATACTAGTCATCCTTAAATTAACACAAGTTTTTCGGTAATATTAAATATACCCATAAAAAAGACGGTAAAATTTGTATCTCATTTTTTTTTTGGTGGGCCTGTAAAAATTGGAATTTTTGATTTCTTAATCAAGATGAAATCTAGCGATGACCTTGACATGGCCAATGCAACTTTTTGGGTGCTCTTCAATTAAAGTCAAACTAAATTTTGACTGTCCCTGTCGTCGCGTAAACGTTCCGTTCTCATAAAAAGTGATAAGTAGGTAAACCAACAAACGTACACTATAATATTATACCGTATAGGTAGGTAACAAAAAAATAATTTTATTCCTATTATTGTGTAATGGCACCGTTTATAGGTTCTGTATGTTTTAACAGCAAAGCCGTTCGAGGCAAGGGCAGTGAACCGAACTTGAATTGTGCGAGATTCCAATTACATATTCAAATCTTAATGGTCGGGCCCGCTTGTTATCATCACCACAATAATATCACAATTCAGTGTCTCGCGAAACATGGCAGCCGGAGAAGTACAAGGAAGACCAAAAATTATATTTCTATTCAGCGGTAAACGGAAATCTGGAAAAGATTACATAACGGACACGATTTACAATAGGTAATTTTTGATTTACACATTTATTCTTTCCGTACGATTAAATAATTATTAAGTGCCAAAACGTATTGCATGAATTTGATAAATTATTGTGGTGGAAAGAATCACGATAACAAAATATTATCAATCCGTATTTTAGCCAGCCGCATCTGTGTTTAACATCAGTGTATCCATTTGACTATATTGTTATTTCGTTGTATCGGTTTTAAATTCGGTTCTCGCATACGATTGTCGTAAAAAAAATTAATTTTAAGCATTTGAATAAAAGTTGTATTCAACATTAAAATAAAGTCAAACACAATTAATTATCTGCTTAAGACTTAAATTTCAGTGAAAAAAAAGTTATAACTTTTATCTCATTTATTGTTAGGTTATGTTATAACTTCCATATTTTTGTTAAAATGATAATGGGAGTACAATACAGAATTGTGCGATACTGTTCAAACATGAAGAGTTAATACATTATTTTATATTGTACAATTTATTCAAGTAATTTAAGAAGTGTGTTATTATTTAAAAACGTATTTTATTTCTTTTTGAACCTTACCGAATGTATTAACGGTAAAAAATAAATATGTTTTATAACAAAGCATTGAGATTGGTAAGCAAAACCATTCAAACCGTGTCACTTGGGCAATTGTCCATTCCAAAACCAACGGTTCGTACTTATGCTGCTCTAGTAAGCCAAGAATATGTCGTTGAAGATAAAGCAGGAGAAACAAAATTTACTACCGAAATAATAAAAAATGTAAATGAAGCCGTTAAAAAGGCTAATCGTTTATTCGCTGTAGTACATATTTGTGGTAAACAGTTTAAAGTTACCGATAATGATCTAGTGTTGATAGATGGTTATTGGCCACCAAATGTCGGCGATCGTATCAAACTCCAAAAAGTATTACTTGCTGGAGGTGTGGATTTTACGCTGATCGGTACACCCACCTTAGACCCAGACTCGGTCAATGTTACTGCTACAGTTGTCGACAAGGATCTATCACATACCCGAACAAATTTCAAACGTTTGAAGCGCAAGCAATATATGAGAATTAACTTTATCCGAAAAGAAATCACTATTCTTCGAATAAATAGTGTAAATATAACACAAGCAATTGGCGATAGAAAGGACGTACAATCGATGGGCAGACGCTCAATGTAATGAGTTAATAAGCATTAGAGTCTGTTAACGATTTATAACTTGTATTTAAATGTAGTTTTCATATTATTTAACTTGTTAAGTCTTAATTAATAAGTATAATAAAATATTAATGTTTGTTAAAGTTGTGTATTTAATATTATGGTATAATTTGTATTATCCAAGTAAAACGTTTCCTAATAATGGTTAACTGTAGGTATACTTAAATGGATTATTAAAAACAAAGTTTTTTAAAATGCAAAAATTACAAGCTTTGTGCCGACCTCAAAGGCTGTTACCTATATTGTTATTACTTTACACTTATAACATTATGTAATAAGTAAAGCTCGGATGTTTATAACTTAGCAGTTTGGATACTTTTTTAGTGAAATCAGAATTATACCTTAATACGATATTATTTTAGTTCACAAAGACTAGATTTCAAATCAACAAACTTATACTACATGTATTTATATATTTTACTTTTTTGAGCATATATTTGTTTATAATGATTATTTTTAGATAGCATAATATCTATTAGTATAATTATTACAAATGTTTTATTTTTTTAATAATTGTGCTTATTGACATTCTGGTTATAAAATATTTTACAAAATGTCTAAAATAATCTTCCTTGTTCTTTTAAATTTGAAAACATCATCAAAATAATTGTCATTCAATTTTCTTCTGATACGTAAAATACTTTGTTAAATAATCAACCCGTTATGACTTTTATAAAATGTTATGTTTATTATGTTAAGTTGGCTTTATAAAAATTGGGTTAAATTTATTTAGCGAATTTAATAAAAGCATATTTTGACATTTCAAAATGCGTATTTTACTACATTTGTTGTCATTAATATGCGAGCTCTAGTAACTATAAATTATAATATAATTATAAGTTTTAACTGTATTGTTAAAAGAACAAATATCAGAAAAAAAGTATAGTTTTAAAATAAAAAAAATAGCCACCAGTGTATTGTTTCAGGTATTAAACCGTGGTTAATGGTATTGTCAACATATTTTGTTGTGTCCAAAATGATAACACCGGTAGTTTATCAATAATTCATTTTTGTCTTGTCAAATGTCAATTTCTTTTTAAACTATGTGGACAGATTTCTGGCGTCTTAAAAATTGAGTTGTAGTATATACTTAATATAATTTAAATATCAATGTCTTCAGCAACTTTTGGTCAAAAATCATTCCAACCTACGCCACCAGAAAAAGGCAGTTTTCCATTGGATCACGAAGGTCAATGCAAAAAAACGGCTTATAAGTACATGTTTTGTCTGAGTGTCAATAACGGAGATAACTCCAAGTGTCGCATTCAAGCTAAAGACTACTTGGACTGCCGCATGCATCATGATTTGATGGCCAAAGAAGAGTGGTCTAAACTTGGATTATCAGATGTCGATAATAAACCTGAATAACTATGCCTCATGTACTTATTGCTTGTAGCGCTAGCGTTGCTGCAATCAAAATTCCAGCTATTATTTCTGAACTAACAAAAAAAAATATACGTACAACTTTAGTCGTCTCAGAACAAAGTAAACATTTTATAGATATAGAGAAAATAAAAAAAGATTACCAAATTGATGTATTTACCGACCAAGATGAGTGGAACACTTGGAATGGAAGAGGAGACCCAGTATTGCATATTGAACTCTCCAAAAATGCTGATTTACTTGTACTTGCTCCGTTAAGTGCTAATACCATGGCTAAAATTAACTCAGGTATATGTGACAACTTACTTACATGCATAGTTAGAGCTTGGAATGTTTCAAAACCAGTTTTATTTTGTCCGGCTATGAATACTCAAATGTGGAATCATCCTATAACCAAAGTTCAAGTCGATAAACTAGTCTCATGGGGATATTGTCAAATTCCTCCAATTGTCAAAACGTTGATGTGTGGCGATCATGGTGTTGGTGCAATGGCTGAAGTAGAAACTATTGTTACACAAATTTTAAAAGAATTAAACTTAAGCAATTTTTAAAATTATTTATAGTATAAGTTTTCATGATACATAGTTAATTTTTTTGTAATAAAGATATTCAGAATGTTTGAATCTTGTATGATTATTTTATTTCAATTAATTGATACTTTTATAAATCAATTTAATAAACAATAATTGCAGAATAGGTTTGGAGAAATGTGTTATAATACGTCTCTCGGGTCCTATAAAAAAACATTGGGCCCAAGCTAAATCCCTACAGTTTGATGAACTACTCAGTGATGGTCAAATGAAGGAACAATATAGAAAAGCCATGATTGATTGGAGTGATGAAATCCGTTCCAAAGATCCAAGTTACTTCTGCCGCTTGGCAGTTGAAATGTATGATCCAAGTTAGTATTATGGATATTTCCTATACTTTCTACCACAACTACTAGTAGTAGTTTTTTATAATAATGACAATTTTACAGACCACACCAAAGATATTTGGGTTATAAGTGATGCCAGAAGAAAGACAGACATTGCTTGGTTTAAATCAAACTTTAGTAATGTAAAAACGATCAGAATCGAGGCAAAAGAATGTACAAGAAAGAAAAGAGGGTGGAATTATTCACTAGGTATAATATTTTGAATACTTATATTTTTATTAAAATAACCACATCTTCATTTTATTGCAGGCGTAGATGACATTTCGTCAGAATGTGATTTAGATCAAGTAACTGACTGGAATTGGATAATACAAAATGATAAAGATGATGACTGTCGCTGTTGTGTTGATGAAATTGTAAATTATGCCCAAAGAATTTAAAATTCATCTAGATAATCCTTTACAAAAATGTTAATTCCATTTGCTAAACTCGTCTATTTTTGATAATCACAAGTTAAATTTATATATATTTATTCATTTTTTTTTTTTAAGTATGTTATTTTTGTTTATTAATAATATACATTCTTGATTTAAAATAAGAATTTATTTATATTTTCAAGTGTTATATGTGTATCAGTATTGAAAAAGGGCTTATTTTGTATTATTCAAAATGTATTTTCCAATTCTGGTACACAACTAATACAAAATATAGTAGAAAGTAAAATATAATTGAAGTGCACAAACCAAAACGGTTTAACCCCTAAAAGTTAAAACTCACTTTTAGTTGAAATAATCAGTTTTAAAATTAAAATCCTAAAACATTGATGACTTAAAAATTATTGAAGTAAAATTAGCCAACTCTCAAAAAGTATGAATAGGTACACTCGGTTACTTGTGTAGAATAAAACTAAATTAGTTTCTTTTGAGTTATAGTAGTCTAACCTATTTATGCGTTAACCTGTTTTAGATCTATGATTACATTTTTTTATATCTATTAATCAATATTTTTCTGAAAACTTCAAAATGAAAATAGACAAAATTGATAATTTTCTGAATGAAAGAAACGAAACAGTTAAAAATATATTTAGATTTAATGATTATATTAATCTTTTAGTCCAAAACACTTTATATAATAGTTCAACACAACATAACCAGCAAATATCTCGCACTTTTATATTATTGTTTGAATATTATGATACAGCTGTTGAGTTATATTAACAATGCTATAGTTATTCGTACAACTTTTCTTAATTATAAAAGTACTAGATTTCATATTTTTAGTGTATTGCCACCTATATAATATAATGTAAATATTATAAAATATATTTAACGAGGCAAATGGTTATCAATATATGACATTTTGTAAAAATATATACAAATAAAATAAAATGTTCCTATTTGGTGAAATTTCCCAAGTTATAAAGTATTATTATTTAGGGCTTTTGTACTCTTTATTAAAATGATATCATCTTGTTCATTTTAATTTATATAATATAGCCGTATTATTGTCATATACGCTCTTTCGTACACGAAATGTTAAAAAAACACACACACACACACACTGTAAATAAAATTGCTTAATACCTTTTACTTGACAACTAAGGTGCCTTTAATAAGTGGTGTGGAAAGGTGGCAGAGCTCTAGTCGCATCTTCCGGATTGGTCCTGCCTCAGGTGCTTTATCCCAACATCAGGCCTCTGATTATAAATAGTAATGCCTCGGTACAATTATATTGTTAAGCTATATTACTATAATAAACGGGTTAATAGCCTAAACGCAAGTACTAACACTAGCAAAGAACCGTACTTTGGCTTCCTACGATATTTATTATCGTACCTACACTTATTTGTTGAAGGATACTTGGTTTTTATTAACTTTTAAAGTAAGAGAAAAAGGTAACACTTTTAAAATTAAGTAAAAGAAAAGCAACTGAAATGAGTAAACACACAAAAAGATATAATGTTTATAAAAACAATGTAAAATCAAAAGACAACTAATATCACGCGAAAATACTCCCCTCGTAACAGACGGACGTTTACAGGAGAGTGCCACCGACATGTATTTTGGGCGGCTATAAATAATAAGCATGATTGTAATTTTTGTTGTGTTGAAAATTTTGTTTAGTTTTGTTTTGGCTGTTTGGCCTACATTTTATTGCTCATTTGCTAACATACATTAGTTTTTAAGAACTACCTATACTACATTATTATTCAATGTATTTAACATTTAAAAAGAATACAAAACAACAGCTTTTAATTTATCCAAAGAAAATTGTGTTCCTAATGAAAAATATATTGTACGAGTTATGATATAATAAGCAACAGAAAAAAATTCAAAATGTAAAATAATGATGTTTATCTTAAAAAATGCGGGAATAGCAGAAGTAAACTTTTATATCAGTATCAAGAATAATACAAAATTGTGACATTTTCTCTCTTTATTATTGGAAATTAAATAAACCATAATAATATGTATTTAATATAGTACACATTATCATTGTATAATCAAAAACAGAAATATGTTATTATTATTAAATTACCAAAATTTAAAAAGTCGCGCGCTAATGTATGTAATATTTTACTCCTTCAATTTCCATGTCTACGTTTTAAGTGATGGATCAATAGGGATAACACAGTTACCACGAATGTTGCGTGCTACGATGTTATGTTACTCCGACATTTTTGTTACGAATGACAATTGCTACGACGACAATTGACACGAATACATTTACAACGAAAATATGTTTTCGCTTTTATTTTTTATGCCACGATTTACAGTTACATCAAAGTTCCATTTTTAATTATTGCTTCGAATTACATTTACCTCGAATTCCTGTTACATCGACATGACTTATCAAAAAATCTTAATGTTATGATTTCGCTATTTTATAGGACATTTACATTGATAAACATTATATGGACCTTAAATTCCATTTACACTGACATGACCCAACAAATAATTTATATAAAACTATAAATAATATAATCTGAGTAAAAACAAGTTTAAAATTGTTCAGCAAGATGTAATTCAAAGTTAAAATAACATTAAGGGGACCGCAGCATGTTTTTTATAAAAAAATATTAAGTATAAATATCAAAGAAATTAAAAAAGGCCAACCCATTGATAAAGTGTTTCCCTATACATTGTGAGAATTTAGTAAATCTACCCCTTAAGGGGGTCGGAGCACAACTAGTTTCATGCGTTTTAGCGGTGCTTAATTAGACATACTTCTCAATGTTGGATTTTTAAAGTATGTGTGGATTTGTTGACAAATTGTCTGGGTTTCTTAGGAAGCCCATTTTTGATTTAAAATGTTATGCCTAAAATAAACTCAAATAAACTATCATTGAATTTTCAAAAAAAATAATTTTGGAGATCTTCAAAAGAGAAAATTAAAAATCGCCTTCCTAAAAAACCTTGAAAATTTGTCGAAAAATGCATACATGTATTAAAAATTAAAATCCAACATTGGGAAGTATGTCTAATTAAGCACCGCTAGCAGATGATATTTACCAATATAAAGTTAACAACATTTTTATTTTAACGTTGTAACTTACTTTATTAATAACTAGAATTCAATTGAATTGAATAAATTACCACTACTGTGCTTACCAGTCGTGAGTACATTGGTTGCTGGCTGAAATGTGTGTTACTATGCTGAAACGGCTGCGATAACAACCGTCTCAGACTTCAGTTGTTTTTCAGCTTTTCACGAGCAAACGACATTTTTGTTGGAAATACAGTTTTTGCGTTTCAAGTATTATATCTAATATTCTGAAATATGTGCTCTATGGAGAAGATTTTGTGGGCCGGCGGCGCCGTTCTAACGGTAACTGGCGGCGGTTACCTGCTCTATAAGGTATGCGTATGAACATACATATTGTTTGATGACATGTTCAATGACACACCTTCGACCAGGGCTCGCTGTTTTGTCAGTGTCAGCACAATAGTTATTAGTTTAAATAAAAATTGTTCTCGTGTTCAAGGCCAAAAAGAAATGGTGGGACGCGGCACCGGTAGAACTTGCACCGGTTGAACTTACACCGGCTGAATCCGCACCGGTAGAACCCGCATCGGTAGAACTTGCAACGGCTGAACCCGCACGTAGAACTGCACGGTAGAACCGCATCGGTAGAACTTGAACCTGTAGAACCCGCTCCGGTAGAACTTACATCGGCTGAACCCGCACCGGTACAACTTGCACCTGTAAACCCTGCACCGGTAGAACCCGCATCGGTAGAACTTGAACCTGTAGAACCCGCACCGGTAGAACTTACATCGGCTGAACCCGCACCGGTACAACTTGCACCTGTAAACCCTGCACCGGTAGAACCCGCATCGGTAGAACTTGAACCTGTAGAACCCGCTCCGGTAGAACTTGCACCGGTAGAACCCGCTCCGGTAGAACTTGCACCGGTAGTACCTGCGTGTTACTACCACGACAGATACGGGTCGGCGGCGCACAGATGTCGTCCTCCGTGCGGCTACAGGCCAACTGAGGCAGGACAGCCGGAGCCACCGTGTGTGTACCACAGGCGACACGGCGCGGATGCAGTAAACTGCATACTGCCGTGTGGATTTGCAGGAGTGCAGGAGTACGGCATAGGGGAGCCCGTACCATATTGCATATACCATCGACGGTTCGGTCCGGAGGCGGTGAACTGCCGAGCCCCGTGTGGCTTTAGGGCCATACACTGAGGTAACACATTCATTAGTTTCCACAAAAAGCAACATACTGCAACGCGTTGATAATATTTCTTTGTCAGTCTCCTTTTTTTTTCTCTCTGTTAATATTGAACCCAGGTATATTTAACTTGTTTGACTCTACTGAACTCATATCTACAGACTTTCAGGTGTGGAAAAACGGCCGTACTATCATGTTGGAGACCACTACAATTATTAGTTGTCTACGGCCGCCGTGTTTGAACCCATCACGTTGTTTTTTCTCTCTATCTATTCAAGCTGTCATCCCTGTGGTCGCATTCATTTTGTTGACCGCCGTCTCAGCCATCCTCGCCGTGGCCGTCATTCATGTGGTTGGCCGTCGACTAAGTTTTGTAAATTAATAGTTATTTAAGTTTATGTAGAAAAATTGTCCTGTTTATTACCTTTCTCGTGAAAACCTTAGTGATACTAATACACTTAATTAATGATCACCTAATAAATATGTACTGTGTTAATACGGATGTTATTGTTTAATATGTTAGGGAACTCGGGGCAATTGCCCTGATGTCGAAACACTTAAGCTAAAATATTATGTACTTACTCGAAATAAGTTTACCGACACAAGGGCTTTAAAAACCAAGTCGCTATTTTACTACTTTATCTATTTTACTAGAGCTTCGCTCTAGCTGGGAGCTCCGCCCCCAGGCCCCCGAGTCGGGCGGTTAGGTCACAGATTCCTGGTACTGTACCCGGCTACGCCGGGCACGCTCACGTCCTCTCGCTGCAAAGTATTTTCGGGGAGGTCACAGATTCCGAGGGGGGTGCCCGGCTGCGCCGGCCACGGTATGTGGAAGTCAGTGCACAGCGGTTCCTATGGGGGTGCCCGGTTGCGCCGGCCACGGTGTCGAGCCATCGCAATACGTCTTAAAGGAATGACGTTATAATTCATGGTACCTATAGGCTGTATCTAGTAATCAGAATTCATACCTAGTTATGGACAAATATTTGCAAGCTAAGTACTGATTAAGTGTAGAGTAAGTCTAGCTATGTATCTGTAATTTTTTTAAATTTTGAATTGAAAAGAATAGTCTAGAAGTTAGACGGTTAATAAATATCAAGTGTCCGGTGTTGCTTACTTGGGTTGCTACCACTTTTACCAATTTTTATGAACTAACAATGTCCAGTTCCTTATCAGCGGGCGGAATTCGTATTGAAAACTGATAAGGACGGCAGGTCTCCGAGTGTTTTGGCATTCACTCGCTTCGCCAACTAAAAATATCCTAGGTTTGTAGGCTACAGTCTATGAGGAGGTAACAGGTTTAAAATTAAGTTTAAATTAAAATTTTAAAAAGTTAAAGAGGCTTGATAAGAAGCTGGCCATTGGGAAAAAGTGTACAATGGAAATTGTCTTTGGTAAAAGTTGTTATATTATAGACCACGTCATCAATATAGGCCGGCGTCATCCCGCTTAATTTTATGAGTTGAAAACAGATAAAAATGTCTAGAGGACAGTCAGCTAAATGTCTGTTAAGGTTTACCTTTGTGAAACAAAATTTGTTTAAACGTAGTATGTTATATGTCTGTACACAGCAGTTCCGAGGGGGGTGCCCGGCCACGGCGTCGAGTCAGCTCACTACGTTTTAAAGTATACCGTTATAATTCATCGTACCTTTATCTAGTAATCATAGTTCATACTTAGTTTCGAAAAAGTGTTTTGCAAGCTAAGTACCGGTTAACTGTAGTGCAAGTCTAGCTATCTGTCAGATCAGAAACGTCCTACTACTAAAGCGAGTGTGCTACTTGCTTAAAGGACAATTTTTTTTTTTTTTTTAATTTGAATTGTTTGAGGTGTTGTTTACTTCACGGGCTTGGTAATAGCTATGGTTAAAAATAGAAAGAAATGTTTAGAGGTCAGTCTGTATATGTCTGATATGGTGTTCCTATGTGCAACAAAACTTTTTCAAACGTATACGTTATATGTCTAGATATTGGTTGAATTAAAATTCTTATTTGTTCAGAAATCACCGTCTATGCCATTTTTCGGTAATGACGTACTGTACGTTTAGAATGTAACCAACAGCATAATGCATTAAATATGTATATTAAAGGTCTGGTGGTTTAACAGAAGTTCATAAGTGTTTAAGAATTCAAGAGTAAATCACATGAATGAAATGTCTAGAGTTTATATTAAAACTTAAAAGGGAAAGAATTGAAGAGTGATAAATACATTATTTTAATTTTTGATCGACTATTTGGCAGAGCTTATAAAAATGTCCAAAGAGAGGTTAAATGAAATGTCTCGATGCAAATCTTTTAGTTTTTGGATCTGGATCTTTAATGCTAAAGGTACTTTGTTACTTAAGGTCTGACGTTTGTTGGTTATTAGAAGTTTAAAAGTGTGGAAGAATGATATGTTTGTGTGACGGTTACTTAGGAACTCAAGAGTACAAAACATGAATGAAATGTCTGAAATAATTTGTAGCAAATATTTTTGATTATTCGAGTGTCCGGCGGTGATTATAAAAACGGCCAGAGTACAAAATGATAATAATAATAATAATATTCAGTGCATAAAATACCTAAATTATTTGATACTTATCCAGACATATTTTATACATAATAGATAAATTGATATATACATTAATACTTTTTTAAGTAAACCATGAAAGGTATAAATCCATATGTTGATATATTTTTAGATGGCTAACCAACAATTCATCCTACTAAATGATAATAATCAAAAATTTTAAAATAATTTTATTTTTCATTATGTAGTATCAATTTAAAAAAATATAGCAAAATCTATAGATTTACTATACTTTTTTAGGGTGGAGCGAATACTTATATTATACTTCTATAAATAATAAAATAGTAAATTAAATGTTGATTTTCAATATAAATTTTAACCCTTTGAAGCACAGCATTTTTTTCTCCGATTTTCTCTGAACATGATTATGAAGGTGGTAATAAATATATACCACTGTGCGAGAGTAGGCTATTTTTTGAAAAAGTGGTATATTACTTATACCACCATGCTTCAAAATGTTAAAATGCAATAAAATGATTTGAAATTAATATTTTATTTTTATGTTTTAATTATGCCCTATGTCTGAAATCACACCACAAAAAAAACCAAAATAGTCAATATTAATAAGTATCTAATTTAGTTCAAGCTATATCAACAGCAGCTCAAAAAAAAAAATATATATACATACATATAATATAAAAAATTAACATTAAATAGTTAGTAAAAATAAATGTTCAGACAATTTTTTTGATTTTTGATTACTACTCATAAAAACGGTCTAAGAACACAAAATGTTGAACGCTAAAATAATCTAAAGACAACTGTTTTAAGAATTTAAAAAGATGATATAGGGACTTTTGCTGATGCTTTTAAAAAACATACCTATAATTTTTTATAATAAGACTGTGTAAAAATGCATTTACTCGTTGGTTAAATAAGTATTATAAAGCCAGGGAGTAAAAACTGGAATGATTACAATAGCATAAGATGTTGCTATATATAATGTGATTAAAATAAATTAGATCATGTAATATAGTTATTTCTTATAAGAGCGGAATGAACACATAGATATTTTATGTCAATAATGTATATAAATTTTAAGCACACAAAAGTGTATAAAACTAAAAATCGATTGTTTTTAGATCTGAACAATTTTTATTCAGTGCATCAAATATACTATTATTATTATTTAAAAAAATATTTTTCATTATATTTATATATATATATATATTATTATTATTTTAACAACAATAAACTTTTTTTAAATTAATCCATGTATTATGTTATTTTTAGATAGGTAAATAAATGTTTTTCTACTAAATAATTTACAATAATACTTCCTAAAAAAAAATTATCTGGAAAGTGAAATCAGATACATGATTTAAAAAAATAAAGTTATATGTTTGTCAATTTCAAAGAATACAAACTATATTTTCAACTTTAATGACAATTATTAGATTTTTCTTAGCTTGAATTGTTGATTTCCACATAGCTTACCTACAATGTCTGAATTTTCCAAAGTTAAAATATTAAAACCACAAATTAAGTCAAAAAACAATTTTAAAAACCCCAAACGGTTAGTGATAGTACTCGATAGTGATCATACATATTTATATAGGTAAATCATCCTATTAAATGAAATAATTAAAATATATTCAAATAATGCCAATTTAACGTGAAATAATATATCATTAAAAAAAAAATATATAAAAAAACTAAAATAATTTTTATTCTATGTAGTGATCATAATTGTACAGCTTAAACAAAAAAATTTGAAATAATTAATGTCTTAATTATTTGTACATCAGTATCGTATGTGTGTGCACGTTAAGAAACTAAAGCGTTAAGAGAAGTCGGTTAAGACACTGTATAATGAAAAAAAAAACTGTCAATTTAAATTAGGGTTGAGTATAGAGATTAGATAGGCACTAATTATTAAAAAATACTTCATAAATAACAAAAAATGAACTTTTATGGTGTAAGTTTTCTGTTGGCCACAGGCAAATTAATCGGTGACGGCATAGGATAACAGTCTGTAACCAATGGTAACAATAATAACTACTTATTGTATTAATTAAAGACAGAGTAGATAGAAGTAGCAATCAATCTTCTAAACGGACACGCGTCGGTTATGATTTCACTATAGTATTGGCCTAAAACAAATAATTTACATATATATAAAATAAGTCAGTAAGTTATTTAATTGAAAATAAACAGTAGATATATACGTCAACAAATTTTTCAACAAAAAATATGAAATGTATCGTTATCACCACACACAGCGGTTTGAAAAAGATCTATACTCTACACATACAGTTGATTTAAAATTGAAACACTGGTTCAATATTATTACTTTTTTATAATACCAATTTGTTTTCACATATTAATCGTAATTAAAAACTAACTTTTATATTGTTACAATTATTTTATAATATTGTAAGTTATTGTCCATTTTAAGTGACTCTAAAACCTAAAAATAATTGTTTATAAGACCAGTCACAACGAATTAACAATAATATATTCGAAAATCTATCTGAAACCCTTGGGCCTCAATTTGAAGCAATCACCTACCTTCTAAATTATATTATATTACAATCAGATTTACATAATTATTTATTAAAAAAATAGTTTATAAAATTCTTATCTTATTTGTCTAACTTTTCTATTTTAAATGTATAGTCTACTGCATTCAATTATGTATATCAACTATTTTAATAAAACCCTTACAATGGCCTTTGTTGCCAAAGGGTTTTACCCAATAATTAAAAAAAATATTGTATATTAAAATGTGCAATTGATTATAAAGAATATACTATAAAACGTAATTAATGAATTTAATATAATGTAATATAACATATTAAATTCATTATGCCCGGTGGTCAAGTATTCTTATCATGTATAGTCGAAGTAAAATACTTTCGTGGTATCACAATATCGGGTTAACTGTTGTATGATTCTTTAATTACTTTACGATGTCGGGTATGTTAAATTCGGGCTAACCGTCTAATCGTAGTAATTGTATATTCGAAGTAGATTATATTCGTGGCAAATGACTGATAAAGCAATGTCGGAGTAACTACGAGTCGTGGCATGCAACATTCGTGGTAACTGTAGCAACCCGATCAATATACTGTTTGAACCGCCTTGGTTAACCAAGCGGTATCGTTGTTATCAGTATAATATAATATTATTATCAACTCACCTTGATTTGTTTTCTTATCATAAGTTGATGTGTAAGTCTGAATACTTAATGGCTAGAAGAATTCCGTAGTTGCATAGAAATATTTACTTACCATACAAAATATAAACAATTATTAAAGATGATTGCAAAGCTTTTTATTGACAGTTGATGAATCTTCTGAAATCGAACGATTGCTATCAATTTTATAATTAGGACTGTTCATGTTGTATGTCTCAAGGTTAGTAGAATTTTATTTTAAAATATTACCTAAATAACTCTTCAGTAATGTCGTAGTTACAAATGTAAAACGTAGTTTATTTAATTCGGTCAAATAGCGATTGTTTTATTACATTTAGTGTTAATAAAAAACAATAAGTGTATATTAGAATTTTTCATTTTTAATAGAAATACATTTACAAATTATAATTAAAATAATAATTTTTGTTTAACAAAAATACTTAAAATATCTTTAATATACCTAGTAGTTTATAATGGTATGCCACCTCCCTACCCTAAGGTACATGGTTATGCTGCAGTCTTATCTAAAAATGACGTCCGGCAGCAGTGCAAGACGGCTAGTTTATGTGTTAGCCAATAGGGCCTATTCCAGGAAATTTCGCAGTACTAAAGAGATTAGAGGAGAAGAATTGATGGAACAAGAAGATGAATTGGTGAGGGTATGTATGTTTAATTGTCCATGTTTTATTGTAAATGTTCATTCCAATTATTGTTATAGACATATTTTTTGTATAAAATCAAAACAATAAACTTAAAGTAGAATCAATTAGAATGCACTCATAAAAAAAAAATTATATTTTGAAAGAATATACGAGGTAGAACTAAAATAATAAGATTAAGATACTCAATTCAAGGCCTTTTCATACATTTTACAAGAAAATTGTTTAAACTAAATTTGATATTTTCATATACATTGACAATTATACTATTTTTTTATTACTTACCATTGTATAGATTTTGAACTATTTATTTTATGTAAGTAAATCCTGAAAATTGATTAAAAGGTGTACGTAAATTATTCACACTATACTACTATATGCAGCTTTACTAAGAAAATAATTTACCTAATTATCAAAATTTCAATCTAAAGTTTACTCATAATTTAAGAACATAATAATAATATTATATTTTATTATCCGGGTACTTTTATTCATTGAACTTTTGTTGTATTTCAATTGTTTTCTTAGTTTTGCAATTTGCATATTCATTTATTTTATTAAACTATAATATATAGCAATTTTGCATTTACTTATCAAGGTAATGATTAGATGCTGTTTGAATTGTATCTGAACTCTTATTTGAAACACTATTAATTAATACCTAAATATGTTTGTATTATAATAGAAAATAGAGGACTCTGAATTCCGAACAAACCCTAATTGGCAGTTGATACCAAAAAATAAAGACAGTCAATTTAAGTTGCCTAATAATGTCGGTATTGCTCCTGAAGTAAGTCTGGCTAATAATATATCTAAATTATTGTCATTAGATAAAATACTCTTGAACCGCAAGCAGAGTTGGAAATAACTTGGGTTTTTTTTTGTTTAATTAAAAATACAGTTTTTAAAATTATGGATAATTCTTATTAAAACCTTATATTTTTGGATAACTACTAAATATTTGCTGGATTTTTGTGTTTTGAGATTTTTATCTAACTGACTGCAAATGAAATTTGTATGTTGTCACACAATAGAAATTTAATATGGTATTATTGTTCTAACATCATTTATGGTATTGCATTAAAACTGGTTTTAGTTGTTGTGCTAAATACATTGTTTTTAATAGGTAAAGAATATACCTGAGTTAGATTTCATTATTACTTTTACATTTTATTATTAATATTTATTTTTTCAGTATTTTCTTACTGTTTTTAATGTATTCTAATGTCTAAAATCTAGTTCATTCTCAAAAATTTGTAATTGATTTTAAAAAAGATACATTTTTAATTTTCTTCCGTTCTCAAGAAAATCTCCTTACTTTTTTATATTGTAACCTATTTTTTTCTGTTTTCTCCTAATATTTTTCACAAGTTACCATTTTCTGCAATTATGCCCAAATCCAAGCAAGTTCGTATAAGTTAAAGTACAATATTTTTTTATTGTCTCTAGATTTTCAAACTCATCCTCACTGCTGAAATTTATTAATACACAGTAGAAATTGCTCAAATGGAAATTAGTTTATACTTATATATATTAATATATTATATCAAAATCTTATTAATAAACTAATATATAAATAAACAGACTGTTGTATGCACTAATGATGGTAACATTGCTCCTAAAATACGTATACACTATAGAGAATTATTTTTGTGGTTAAGAGTTAATTTAAATATTTAACTATTTTATTAATATTAATATTTGTTTTTTTCTTTTAGGATTGTATTATAACTACTCGTTTAAACTATCAATTAGAAGACTGTCCAGTTTTATTAAAATCAGGTATATATATATATATAATAAAACTCTTTTAATATTATTAAAAATACTTTGTAAACTGTCAAATATTGTTTCAGAAATTGCAGAAAGATTCAATGTTCCACATCTTAAGAATTTTCATATAAGTATAATTACAATAAGTTTGAAGGAAGTATATAACTCGAATCTTTCTAACTTAACGAGACAAGTAAATATTTTAATATATCCTTACATGATAACTGACATATCAGCTTAATGATATCAAAATATTTTATTTTAGTATCTCCATGCAGCTTTTGGTATTAGCGATCGATTACAAAGTGCAGGGTATTGGGCTGACTTCATACACCCTTACACCGGTTTGCCAGCTATTAGTCCAGGCCATAATATTGATTTTTCTAAACTTGAACTTCCCTATAAACACACAGTTTATCATGTCAGCAAGCGTAAGAAGTGCAAAGTAATTTTAGAGAAAATATCTCCAAGCACTATTGGTAAGATTAGTGTAAAATTATTATTAAAATTAAAATGCAGTGTACCAATTATCATCTCTTTTCTGTAAGAATTACTTATAAAAAAAAAATCAAATTTACATGATGTAAATTCCATTCTAAAAATACCTAGTCATATCGGTAATATTGTTATTTGTTGTCTTTGACAACAGAAAAGTTTGATTTCAGTTTAATAAAAAAAAAGATTAAAAAACTTTGTTAACCTTAACTTGAAAAAATAAGTAAAATAAAGAAGTACAGTTGTGTAAAGCAAAAAATATATTGATGTTTGTGATTTTACAATTTAGATCCTATTGTTTGTTTCAGGTAATATTTTTACAAACGCTTCTCCGACAGAAACGGATATTATGGAAGACATTTTGGATGAAGTCATTGATTTACATCATACTGATAATGACTAAATGGATGTTACACTTTTGTTTGAAACTAAATATATATGAATATTGAGAAATGTATAATATTATTTACAATTTATTTGACGTGATAACTGTTTTTGAAAAATTATTAATTTTAAATTTGTAAATACATATAACATTTTGTTGGAATCTATTTAACCAATTCTATCCTAAAAATGTTGTTGGCAATGAAAAATTAGTAGTAATTATTAATATTAGTTTTATTCAATGCTGCCTTCTGATTATTTATCTAATACCATAGTTGTACCATATGTTGTTCGTTAAACTATTAAAACTTAGGTAATATGAAAACTATGTAAACATATGAAAAAAAATATATATAATTGTTTTTTTTTTTAGTAATTTTTAAGTATTTGTGTATTTTCTTGATCATCGAAAAATAGGGAGGAGGCACCAACCTATAAAATTATTAAACAATACTAATGGATTGCTTTTATTTAATTGCTCATGCTTAGACTCAACGTATTCTTATTTTCTTTTACAATATAGGAATTAATTTAAAGAACATGAACCGCCACCAGAAACGCAAGAGTACTGATTCTAATAGTCAACATAATCTTCAAAAACAACACAAATCTTCATCTAAACCGTTTTCTTTTCTGGACTACAAACGAATTTTAGACAGAGTGTTTTTCAGCGATGAACTGGTTGAAAATGTTGACGATGTTTGGTTGTTCGTTAAGAAGTTTGAAATGTTTGCTACAAAGAAGGGTTCTAATGAAAATACCGAGTCTGAACCTTTAAACACTAATCCTCTTGGTCTGCCAATTGCTTTCGATAAAATGCATATGATCAATTTAAAACTGGGCGTTTCCGATGATGAGTTAGTTTCTAGATTGCCGACATACGACCAAGAAGCAACGTATGAAAAAAGACCATTGACCAAAGACGACATAGTCAAGTTTCGGCAACTAGTCGTTATGTATATGGACTTCAAACAAAAAGAAAAATTCAATAAATTGAGGAAGCTTAGAGATGCCCAAAATAGTTTGCCAGTTTATCAATTCAAGTAAGCTATTTTCATTTTTATAGTCAACTTAGCCTCATCACTATTTTTACTAGGGTTTTACTACTAGTAGAGACTATCCAGTAACCCATTGAACATGATTTATGGCGTAAATTTAAATTATGGACAGAGATATTTTTTTTTTTTGGTTAAACAGAATTAACATACTTTTGAAGAATTAAAAGGAAGAAAACAGAATTGAGAATTGAAAGTGAAGTTTAACCAAATCTCACATTTTCATCATTACTTTTTAAATGTTCTAATACATTTTTAACATATGAAAAATGTTTTGTCTAAAATCTCTAAAAAATGTATTATTACTACTATAATACATTACTTATGACCTCAAGCATAAGAGTAGTCATATACTATACCATTGTCCCACTTATAGAGTTATTGTAATATCTCCTAGGGAAATTAAGTTTTTTTTATACACCTATTATATTATCATTGAATTATAAACAGTAAATATTTCATTAAAAAAAAAAAAAAAATACAAAATTATTTTTTTATTAAATTGTTTAAAAATTAAAATAGATATTTTAACAGCGAATTTTTTTGTAAAAGTTAAACGTGGTTAATATCGAGGTTTGAATATTTATACTGCACTTCTTACCTCACTTATATTTTTAAGCATTATAATAACTCCAAAAATGTATGTACAAATTGTCAAATAATCAACCAGTCAACATTATTTTTTTTATAAAACTATACATTGAAATTTTGATTTTTATTAATTTAAAAAAATAAAGTTCTACCCTCTAACAGGTTTTTGGGAGGGAGTAAAGTGGTAAAAACAAAATGGGCTCACGGTGTTTTAAGTTGGAAAAAGCGTTAGGTTATGTTAGGTCAACGTGTTATTAAAAGTTGCATAGAGAACAAACCTGTTCCAAGTAGGTACTTACGCCGCTAGCAGTATATTTGTTAGCACCTACAGAAAAAATTATTAGTTGTTTTAATCTTAGTTTAAAAACAAAATTAAAAATCTTTAATTAGACTTGGAAATATTACAGCGAGGTGTATGATAGATATTTGTAGGACAATACCATTGTCCCTATTACATAGATGCAAATGCTTACTGCTTAGATGTATGTTGTTTTTATTAATTTCATGTTTTACTGTGCACTTTATAGAAATGAAATTGTTGAAGCAGTTAAAGAACACCGTGTCGTTATTATTGCTGGAGATACAGGATGTGGGAAATCCACACAAATACCACAATATTTGTCAAACGCTGGCTTTAAGCGTATTGGTAATTTAACAATTACGGAAATATAATTTAACATCAATACATCATTGTATACATGTTTATTGTCCCGTTCTCATCAGTTAAGCTAAACATATAAGTATAGTTAAGCATTTAAGTTATAACCCATAAGTACAAGTAAAGGCCAAACTGGTGAGAACAAATATTTTTTAAAGACTTAACTAAATCAGTATTTCATAGCTTGTACACAGCCACGTCGTATAGCTTGTATATCTCTATCGAAAAGAGTAGCCTATGAATCCATGTCTACTTACACAACAGAAGTCGGCTACCAGATACGATTCGAGAAGACTGTGAATAAAGACACTAAAATATTATTTTTAACCGAAGGACTACTTCTTAGACAAGTAATATTGCCATTTTAAATAATCAGTCTATAATTTGTATGTTATAAATGGTTTAAATAATTAAATGTCTATTCGGTTTATGAACATGTTATTAATAGTTAGCGGGGAAATGATTTGTATCTAAAATAATGTATTCAGTTAACTAACAAATTATACACTTAGAGAACTTTTTTCAATTTTTTTGGCTAATACATTTATTAATTTATTATTTTCAGGTATGTGGAGAAGATTTATTGTCACAGTACGACGTTATAGTATTGGACGAAATACACGAACGACATTTACACGGTGATTTCTTGTTGGGAGTGATGAAGTGTTTGTTGCATCAACGGTCTGATGTTAAGCTCGTGCTTATGTCGGCTACCATTAATGTGGATTTGTTCAATAAATATTTTTCCCCTCTGGCTAAACTTATACAGGTTGTTACACTTGCACGTCAAGATAAATCATAACTAATCGATAAAGTGTTTGTGTTTCGGTGTTGAACTTAATATAACTTTGAAAGTATTTCTGACTTCTGTAGTATTTGAACATAAGGGAAAAAGATTTAATTTACAATATTTTTTTGCCATTTTAAAAATTTAACTCGTCTAGATTGGTGAAACTAAAAAAATGATATCTTAAATCTCGAGCCACATACCTACTCAAAAGCCGAAACACTATTTTCAAACGTGGTTTTATTCAGCTTAAGGCTGACTTTATTTGATTCTAACAATAAGTACCTATAGGATTGTGTTAATCTTATTCATTATTGTCTGCAGGTGCCCGGACGATTATATCCAATAAAATTGGAGTATCATCCAGTCATAAGCGAAATGAAGGTACTCGGCAAAAAATCCGAACGCTTCGACCCGTCACCTTTCGTAAAAATAATGCAAATGATTGACAAGAAATACCCAAAACACGAGCGAGGTGACGTGCTAATGTTTTTAAGTGGTATGGCTGAAATTACTGCTGTTGCAGATGCTGCACGGGTGTATTGCGAAAAGGCAGATTCGTGGATTATTTTACCTTTACACAGTTCAATGTCCTTAGCCGAACAAGATAAGGTATATATGATGTTATACAGAACATAAAAGTGATTTTAGAAATCTATATTGTGTGTGTGTGTGACAAAATTAAATAATAGGTAATTTTACAAATAATACAGATTTTCAGCCTCAGTGCGAACGTAGGGTCTACACACTCAAGCTGCCTTTAAAACTGTCATTGATGCGTAATTAAACATCATTTATTTCGTTAAATCCTAATAAAATATTTATACATTAAAATCGAACCTAACACGTATTACAAATTAAAAAATATAGATTAAATATATTGTATGATATAAATATTCTCAATATCCTTTTAATAAGCCTTTTTCAAAGCTATTTGTAAAACAAATACTCTTCTTAAGGGTCCCGGCGCCGTGCCGGTGCATTTTCCTGCTCAAACACTTGCTGCAAAAGTGATGACGTCTTATAGTTATCGGATTTTGCTTTATTTTTTTTAGGTTTTTGATTATGCACCGGAAGGCGCGCGTAAGTGCATCATATCGACAAACATAGCTGAGACTTCCATCACCATTGACGGTATTAGGTTTGTCGTCGACTCCGGAAAGGTCAAAGAAATGAGTTATGATTCCACTAGTAAGGTGCAAAGGCTAAAAGAGTTTTGGGTGAGCAAAGCCAGCGCTGATCAACGCAAAGGAAGAGCGGGTAATTATAAAACAAAACTAAATAGTAATATGTAGTTCATTATCCAGCACTCGTGTTTATTGGATTTAGGCCGTACCGGTCCTGGCGTTTGTTACCGTTTGTACTCTGAAGACGAATTCGAAGCTATGGCCGAATACAGTACACCCGAGCTACAAAAAGTACCGCTAGATGCTCTGTTACTTCAGATGGTCGCCATGGGGTTGCCTAATGCTCGGTTGTTCCCATTCATTGAACCACCACAACCGGAAAGAGTCGAAAACGCCATCGAGTCCTTGAAACAATATGTAAAATTAATATGCTATGTCATAATAAGTGATTGATCTCTGTTCTTTATACGTTCATGATGTTTTTTTAAGGGAGCGTTAACAAAAGAAGAGAGGCTTACTCCTATCGGCAACATGTTGTCACGATTGCCTGTGGACATTCCGCTTGGAAAAATGCTCATAATGGGATCTCTTTTCGACCAGTTGGAGCCGGTTTTGTCTTTGGCGTGTGTACTGTCCGTCCAAACGCCGTTTACCAATAAAGCGTACAAAGATCCCGAATGCGAGGTAAGAAGTACAGCCATAATGGTAGACTAAAATAACGAACAAAATCCAGCACAGTGGGGGCGGAACATATTAGGGTCGGAGATATTGATTGGTCGTTTGTACATTTTGTAAAGTAACAGAAAAAAAATATTATAACATTATTTCCGAACAATATTATTGCTACCGTAAAATAAATCACTTTTTTCGGAATTCCCTTAACCTTAAAAAAGTTAAACTAAAGATTTTTGAACAATTGAAAAACCTATTTTCGGCCTAAATAGTAACTTTCGGTTACAATTTCTGATCTATAGACTTGCATCTTGAAAATCGGTCCTGTGGTTAAAGGAATATAGTAGGTCCAGACACATAAAAAAAAAAAAATTTTAAAAAACCCATCATTGTAATAACAATTTTTTCGCAGTCCCACATCGCAGGTAATATATAAGTAATTGTATTACATCATTGATTGATTGTTGTTTAGAGGGCCAGAATGGACTTGGAATCCGACCACGGTGACCCAATTATTTTGCTCAACGCGTTTAAACAGTGGTTGGAGCTAAAGAGCGACGGACAGAACACTAATACGCGTCAATGGTGCAAGAGGCGAGGATTCGAAGAACAGCGGTTCTACGAGATGACCAAGTTGCGGCGACAGTTTAAAGACCTTTTGGATGTAACTACCGTTTGATTCTTTTCGACCTCCTAAAAATGGCTATTTTAAATCAAACAAATTTTTTTTTTAGGAATGCGGCTTGGTAAAAAACGAGGAAAAAAATATGGACGACATGACCAGTGCGGAGAGAGCGCTTAGACATGGCGAGCTTAAGTTGTTGAGAAACATGAAGAAAACACACAAAGAAGAGGAGTCGAGGAAGCGAAAAGTACTAAAGAAAGACGTATGGACAGTAGAAGAAAATCTCGATGCGGAAGACGACACTGTTGATATTAGAGACATAGATTTCAGGCTCAGGCATAATCAACGGCAAGTTAAGGTATTTGTGTGTATAATTATTCAATAAATTACCGTTCTGAACAATATTTGTCCTATGTTTAGCAACTGTTGAAAGGAACTACGGCAATTAGCTACAAAGATTTGATGATGTTGAAAATAATTCTAAGCAGTGGACTATATCCTCACATAGCCATCGCCGACGAATTTAATTCTTGCAAGGTAAAGAACGCGGCTCTTGTTTAATTTTTATTACAAATGTTTTGCTAAAATAGTAAATTTAAAAATAATTTTGCTTGGTTAACACAGACCACCAAGGAGCATCTTTTTCACACCGAAGGCAAACCTTTCGTGTCACTTCATCCTATGAGCTATTTTGGAAATCATTCAGACGTATTACAACTTACGGAAAACGAAATACTTCACGTGCCGGACTTCAAAAGCAAAAATACTGTCAGTTCCAAACACCAAATTTTGATTTACATGTAAGTTACGGCCTCACAATAAACAAACCAAACTTAAATTAGTAGAATATTGAAAACTGCTGAACAGTTAATTATTTAATTTTTAAAAAAAATATGGGTAGCAAAAATAAAAAAGATAATTATTCCGAAGCTTAAGCAACGTTTTTCATTAACGCATAATTCTGTTTCTGAAAATTGTTATATATTTTCCAATAAAAACATTGTATTATGATAAAACGAAAAAAACTACACTAAATAATGATTGTAAAACAATTTTTAAATAACTTTTAATTTTAATACATTCTTTTTACAACAATAGTCAATACGCCTACATATAAGTACCCAACTATCAAATACATTTCTTTAATTTGCTTACATTGACAACATAATAGTGTTATTTCAACTTGGCCTAGTGATTTTGTCTATACAATGTTTTGCTTGCATTGATTCTTTTTATTATCTTACAATATTTTTTTGACATTACATTTTGTGTATGTAATGTATATATTTGTAATTAATTAGATAATTATTTTCCATATCTTAATTTAGAGCTATTTATAACTAATAAACTAACTTTTGTTAAACTTTATCTTTTGTTAAATTAACATGTGTTAAATTTACGAGTGTTGCTCAAACGTTGTTTTATATTCAGGTTAAACACAGGTTAAACGCAAAACATTGATAACAAAATTTAATTGTACATACATTTTTACTCAACTATAAATGACCCTCTAGTTTAACTCGTGATAAAGTACATCTTTAACAACAGATAACATTTAAAATATGGTTTATGTAACAGAATTTCTTTTAACTCCAGTTAAACGAGTTTATATTTGTGTAAATATTTGGTGCAACCCGGCATAAGTATGTTTTTTTTTGTCAGACCATCGCAGTAATTACTATCGAAAAAAACACAATTTTGTTCCATCAAAATAGTTTTGCGCGAATCAAAACTAAAGTCAATCAGAACTTCATCTCTGCTTAAGCGTTTTTAAATTGTCGATAACTCAACCAACTAACTAATTATTAATAACTTATTTAAAAAAACCTAAATTTTATAAATTCATTAAAAAAAAAAATATTCTATCTTTAAAAAATTGTTCTTGTTTAAGAGTAGATAATATTCTCCTCCATTTTTCTATCACAATAAACTTTCTTATTTTATTTTTTACATCAAAATTCAATTTAATACACTTGTACAATCAAATTGTTTTCCTTTAAATTTGTTTAATTAAAATTTTAGGATTAGATACTATGGTTTTCTACCTTTGTATTCGTACAATGTGTTTAAACTTTAAACTTTAAATTATTAAAATAAAAAAAAACAATCGCAGTATTAAACCAGTCTAAATAGAAGGTTAGGAAAGTGCTGTGAATGCAGTCATTAAATCTGAAAGTGTCCAACGGTCAAAATATTGTATGCCCATTTTGGGAGTACTGTACAGGCAGCACAATAAACGGTTTGTCGGTTAATGTCCACATTTTTTTTAAAATTTGTTATTCTTAATTAAATAATCATTCTAAGATAGTATTTTCTAAAATACCACAGAATCATATACAGGTTTTTTTAATAAATACAATTCTCTTTAGTATATTGTTAATTAACATAGTATCTTTTTCTGATATTCAACTCTTAAGAGTACGCTTAAAAAAGAAAAAAATTGGGAAGGGGTCATTAGGATGCTTTCAGACATACCTTCATCAAAATTTAAATTTGGTTTTCTTTTTGACCATTTTCCAGTTACACCAAACCGAGTAAAAAATTTAAATAGAGGACATTTTTTAGAGATATTGTTGGTTTTCTTTAAACTTTTTTGTAATATAAAAAAAAATGTTTATATTATATTTATTAAAAATGTATAATTATTTTTTGCTTCGTTGCATAGCATGGAAAGTGTTTTATTGCTAAATATTTTTCACATCTGTTCTCTGGATCATTGATTATATTTTAACCTTTAAAATACGGAATAACCTTAACATGAAAATAATTCGTGGAATTCGCAAATGTATAAAAAATAACTTGTAATTTATATTTTTTTTAAATAATGTGAACAAATTGGATATAAACGTTTTTTATTTTACAAGGACGTGTATGTATTATGGGTTTGCCTTTAATTTATTCTTAATGTCGGCGACTTTAAGCTACGATTTTCCCTACAATCACGTCACTTGCAATCGGTTGTATAATAAATACTAACTAATTGTATATTTTACGCCAGATTACTAACTCATTGTAACGTAAGATCAAAACATATGTAGAATGCATCATTATTGCTAGGCTAACAAAAGTAATTATTTTGTTTATCAATTACCTATATGTAGTAAATAAGGCCAATTGTTTTATGATTTTCTAGCAGAAGCTTTAAATAATTTATTTTATTCTTTAAACGTAATAATTAAGCCCCTACAGGTTTTAAATGCTCTGTGTAAGTTGTTTGTTTTAAACGGTTGATAAAACAATGCGAAACTTACCAAAGGCTTAGCAAGCACCCATCCAGATACAAGCAACGTTTAACGGCACTAAACTTTATAAATATCGTCGGTTTTGTATTTGTTACGGCCAAAAGTTTTTGCGGTCAGGACGCGTTTGACTTTATTCTTTAAATATTTTGTGATCGTGGACTTCGTTTTTCGTTTTTAGACAAACATTTATTGCTTATATAGTATATATATATATATATATATATATCAACTCTGTGGTCTAAAGTTATCATTTAGTTAATTTTAGTCGTGTGTTTTTATTTGTCTAAGATATCCAATGGTTAGGTTGATCGAATGAATGTATTTGATTACTTACAGTTTTGAGTTAAAAAAAAAAACAATTTTGATGTTCTCCGGTCTGGTATATATAATGTCTAGTACTTAAGTGACAATCGAGGAAAGACGAAGGGTTACACGGACCTCTCAGCTAAGTAGATTTTGGAAATTAAGGTTGTAGAATGATAGACGATCGGTGGCTATACGGTATAGCCTATACCTTATATCTAGGGAGGAAGTGTCTAAAGGTAGAAATAATGACCCTATATTTTTTTGCGATGGATTCGACAAATTACTCAATTGGAATTGAGCCAGGAAGACGTCGATTACTCTTAGATTTTTTCATATTAATTCTTAACCATGAGCCTACATATTACAATACCCAAAAGTTTGTCTAACTATTCATGATTTCATTGAAAATATTAAAAAAATACTAATAATTATTTAATTAAATATCCTACTGTCATTGAGTAATTTTGATTTCCTAACAATTCGTAAAAATTGAGGCAAAGTGTTAATAAGCAGTATACAATAAAGTTATACATAATATGATTTCAATCAAATTCTCCTCCCGTCTAAACTTTAAAAGTGCTTAATTAACTTGAGAAATAATAATTCAAAGGCGACAAAGCAGGTTATCGGTCTGTTAAACATTAACAATAAGTAATAAAACAATCGCATACGTTTGAAATTCAAAAGTTGATAATAGTAGTATTTAATGAAGGAAATATTTCAACATAATATTTTTTTAGAAATTTATTATCACTTTAATTATTACTGTATAGTATACTATATACTCAATTATAGTTGGCTGTGTCTTAGTGGCAACCCATGAGCCGGGCAGCCCGCCAGTATGTTCAATAAAGGTTGTATCTCTCAGTAATACCACAACAAAAAAATATAGTAATATTATTGATTTTATTGCTTTTTGTTCGCTTTTGTTAATTCATCAAAAACTCAAAACTAAGTTATGTTAAAATATATACCAAAAATTAAGTAAACGGCCTCCGGCGTTGTATCTTTTCAACGGCTTAAACAATGTGTTTCTCTTAGAGTTTACATAGTTTTAATTATTAATTGTGTACAAGTTTAGTTGTATGTAAAAATCTGTCAAGTAGCCATACTACGGAGACCGTTAAAATAGTCAATCTGGACAACCGGCGTTTACTTGAATGTTTGTTATAATTCTCTCGATAAAAAACTCCATCAGTTCCCAACAAAGACACATAGGTATAATAAGCTTATTGACAATACTTTATTATTACCCGTACGTAGTACACACGTATACAACACACGGTCGTGGTCGTCCTTTGTTTATGTCAAATGCTAGATAGACGTGTCGCTGTTTGTGAGGTGAGCAATGCTATTAGCTAATGAAATGTTTATTATTCATCCTGTGAACCTTGTATTCGTATTTATTACACATTTTATTATGCTATCAAATAAAAGTTTACTGCGTTATGGCAATGCAATTTGTTATTTTGTGTTAAAATTTTATTAGGTAAATAGAACGTTTTGTGTATAAAATAATAATTGCTTGAACATTGTCGTTGTAGCTCACACTATAATCGGGATGCGTAAAAACTTTCCATTCTAATAAGTAATAACATTTTTTAATTATATTATTTTTCATTGTGTGTTGCTGTAATTTAAAAACATCTCGTGTTAGCCACATTGCTTATTTCCACGTAAAAATGAGTAGCAACTAACAAGCAATTTGTGCAGTTATTATTGGAGTAAAATAAACGGATTAAAATGACTAACAGTTTTTTTTTACTTTCGCAGTAATAAAAATATCTTATTTACCAATTTGTGTGACTCAAAATCTTTCTAGGTCATTGCTGGAAACCACTAAAGCGTACATTATGAACTCGTTGAGAATGCCAGCTGCACAGACCTTGTTGTTGTTTAGCAGAAATATTTGCACCAATCGGAATTTTTCTCAGTAAGTATACTAAGTGGGTTCGCTTCAATGCGGAGCTTTGAAGGTATTGTTTTAACGTTGATGTGTGTTTTACGTTTTTATTTGTACTCACAATATCTCCTAAACCGCTACACTGATTTTTTCACGCAGTCAGTCTATAAAGCTGGCATCGTAAACTTAAATACAAAACTGAAAATATGATAACAATTTGATTTATTATTATATTTAGAAAATTAAATACTGTTACTGGTTGATATTCTTGTTATATACAGGGTGATTAATTTAATATTTTAAATATATACGAAAAATACAAATAATTCTATGTTTTTCACTAAACGAAAAACATCAAGTTTTTAGAAAGAAGAATAAGAAAAATGTCACATCGACCAACAAACTGTTCTGTTGGTGTATCATTTTCAATATTCAGCTTAAAAAATAAATGAAATGCATTCGTAGTCATTTGTTCAAATTAAAAATAAAACCGTGATTTCCTCTTTTTTAGTTATAATATTATCTTAAAAACTTTCTTATAACTTAACAGTCTCTTCAACTCCAATATCCTTGATCCCACTGTGCTGGCTTTTTTTTCATCTATAGCATTCAAACTATTTTTAATTTTATTTTTAAGAATCATTTGCGATTCATGGCTACAATTAGAGTTCCCGTTGCCAGAGGCCGCCGAAACATTAATTCTCAAAGCGTCTATGCTTCGAAATACTTGGGACAGACTGTTAAAACTCAAACTAGAAGGTACATTAACAATAACAATATGTAACAATAATATTATAACTAATTTTACGATTAAATCCAATTTACTATGTTGTTGTTGTTGGGGCTCTTAGAAAAAAGCAACAGGAAGGGTGAGAAACAGTTGGCCGAAGACATGGTGCGGTTCATGTACACCGACATCGGTTACACCGTCAAGAGACTGTTGGCGGCCGACCAGAAAGTCATGTACTTCGGACCTACTGGTGAAGACGTGCAGTTTTCCGGTACGAACCCTTTTAGCGACACCGACTGGCAGGTTTGCGAAGACGACAAGTACGGCGGTCTCAGGCTGTCCCCTTACTTGACTTACGACTGGTAAGCTTCATGCGTGTTATAAAAAATTCATATTAATCGAATTTGGTTTTGTTTTTCAGTTTAACAGGTCAAGGTCTGGTGGTCTATGAGCCGTGGATCTGTCCATCGTGTGATGAGACTATAGAAATCACGAGTGCTCTTGAAAGACTGCAGCATCAACAAGTTTGCCACGCTCAAACTGCTTCGGATTCTTCTAAAGGAACGTTTCCAATAAGTGAGTGAAAACAATTTTACAAATAACGCGAATTCTTGACGTATATACAGCCAGAACGTTTTTGCAACCCCTATTATTTTTATAATTTCGTACTGTACACTTCTTATATAGGTCACGTGAACTTCATATGGGTCTTACTCCATTTCACTCCTCCAACAATTTAAGACCGAATTGTTTTTAATAAAATAATATTATTTACACGATTTTATATATTAAATATTATATAATGTATATATGTACATAAAACTACACTTTGTAGTGAAGCTATATATAGATGTATAGATGTATAGATGTATAGACATCTATACAAGTAGCCACAATGAGTATAGTTTAGTATTATAAATAAAACCTAAACGTTTAGGTGTACAATTACACTTTATAATAGACAGCGTGACAAACGCAACAAGAACAAAGAATACTGCTACACTACCATACACGTGAACACGAATTAACAAAGACACAAACTACGACCAAATGATGGCTGACTAGAGACGCGTTAATTTTGAGAAAATTGCAATTTTTCAGATTTTTCCCTTTACTTATAAAACCCACCTTTGAAACAAAATACATACATTTTTTTGTTTTTATTGTTTTGACTTTCGCCAAATTAGAAACTGCCCTCAGATTTTCTTTGACACGTCCAGTTATTTTTTAAATAACCTCCAGAGTTGTTGACAACTTACAAAACAAAAATCCAGAATCGTTTAATTCGTTTTTTCTCTAAAAAAAACTACAAAATCTACTATTATTTTGATACCAGAAACTTTATTATAAATATATTTTTGATAATTATACTTGAACATGCAGAACATGCCTAAAACATACCGAAACGGTGTTGCTTATATCTTTGAAGGCGATTGAAGAAATAACTAGGCGTACTAAAGAAGTTTTGAAGCTAAATTTAGATTCAACAAAACAAATGTAAAAAAGTGTATGCTGGTTTTTTTTTAAAAAAATTTTGTTGTACAGTGCAATAACTAGCTTAATAATTTAAATAGTTATTTAAGCCCAAACCTATTTATACAACAAAATAATATATTTACCTAACCCTGTCTGGGTAATAAGAATAAACAACATTAAAATTACATTGTATTGTATTGGTCACAGACATTTTTTAGTTATATCTTTTAAATATAGTAGCTAGACACTTTTTATATTCGTCCTGTACGTTGTGTCTTACCTTATATAAAAAGAGTACCTGTATTTCTACACATTTAAGACAAATTTTGATGTTGAATTTCGTGTTTACATCATTAATTAACGTGTACAAATAACGATATATTTTTTACGGTAAAATTAAGTACACCATAAAGGCTAAAGCCAGAAAGACGCGGAATACGATTTACAATGGGGTTGTTTTCTTTGCGGCTAATTGTCATCTCGGTTTCGCAGAATTCTTAACGGGCTTGGAAAACTTTCTACTATTTTCATTGTTCAAAAACATACTATTATGCATACAGCGGTGAAACTGCTTTTGTTCCGGAAAGTGGGCAAAGCAAAACATTTTCCAACTGTGCCATAACCATTCTAGCGTAGTGAATATAATATCTAAGTATATTTTATGTGTTTATTGAAACTTTTACCTATTACGACATTAGCGTACCTTCGCCTAAGCGAGAAGTTCTTTGGCCGATAACTTCAAAAGTTTAAAAACATAAACGCACAAATCACACTTATAACCACATACAATTATTATACAATATAATGCAATACTATATTTGAAAATGCCCGTTAGATTAATAAATTTAGTATCAATTTTTTTCATCAAATATTAATGTCTGTATTTAAAAATGTTTACATAAATATGAGAAAACTACAGGTATTTTGTATGAAGAACTTCATCTCGTTACAGGCGGAAATTTGAATTTGGGTTAAGGAGTTCCTATTGGGGTGGACATTTGTCTTTTTTTTATTTAGAATCAAGTGGGGGAGGATAGCGTCATAGAAATTAAGACTGCTTAAATAAAAATCGCCCTAATTTGCATGTGTATGCATACATTTGTATGTGTTGTAGTATTGGTGTATCTGCGGTTAGTCCCTGTAATGTCTAAGGATTAAGAGAACTTTTGGGATCACCTGCATGGGAGGTCGGGAAGTACGTTCGGTACAGGTGCATCGTTTATTAAAAAATGATATATAATAATATGTGTGTAAGAATAGGCCTTAAACATGTTTTATTGTATGTACCAATTGAATACTAAAAACCAATAACGGAGAGAAAACGCAAAACGCTGTGTGCCTTTCAATTCGGTTTTTTTCTTTTCATTTTCTGCTTTTTACATTATTGTACTTCGTTGAATATTGCCTTTGCGTATCGGCGTTCCATCTTATTGAAAAAAATATACTTACTTATATGTATTTAAAAGAAATGTACATTTATTTTCTCAGAAAATCTTTTTGGAACTCAAGTGTTCGCCAACAATATAATGCTATCGATTTTTCGAAGTTAACTAGAAACTTGTATGTCATGAAAATTTCCCAAATTGACACTATGTTAAAAATTAAAAAACGTTTTGAATTTTTGTTATTTTAATTGTGAAAATGTAAACAAAAACACAACGTTATGATAAATTATGGTAATTTGTGTTACCAAAATATACTTAAAACAAATTTGTGATATCGTAATCGTTTTGATTATTGACTGACTTTGACTATATATAATAATATATATAACAGTAATAGTAATATGTTAATATATTAAGATAATATTAATATGTTTACTTGATTGATACACAAAAATGTATGTTAAAAATAGTTTAAATCACACTTAAATATCTAACTTTTTTGAAAAATCTGTGAAAATCTCTTATACTTTATATTTCTAACTAATGTTGTTTGTTTATTGTGTTTAATTTAGGCGAAGCGAACGAAGATGCATTGAAATTGAAACCTAATGCTAAAAAGTACGAATGTCCGCATTGTTCACAAATATTGTACTTCACACCGACTGAAATTTTAAAGCATAAGAAATCACATTTGTAAAATTTAATAACTATTTAAAATTATTTGGTTATTTTTTCTTTTGGTTGAATAAATTTAAGTTTTATATTTAGTTTTGGCTTTTTACAAAACCATTTTTATTTTAATATCTGAAACCTATCCACGGGAATCTTATTTTCATAAATTCTGAAAAGTTAAAATGTATAAAATTAAAAATGATAAAAAATTTTCGTTGAATAGGGGCTAGGTTATGTTGAAATTAAATTTAAACCAAACGTTTAAACGCCAAAAGCAATAGTAAATTAATTTAAATATTTTACAGGTATATTAGTCTATTTTATATCTTCTAAAATGATTTATATAATTTCGTTGTTAAATCGTGTTTTATTATTTTTAAAACTTTCTTGTTTTTATATTCTAATTTTCCACTGTGTGGAGGGCGACACTTGTGGGGGAAATTAACCAACCATCCGGGGCTGTGTTTAGCTCTATCCTAACCAACCTACCTTTAATGTTATTTTTGGTTGTTGTCGTCTTGGTGCTTAATAAGCACATCTACTAATCCCTTTCCCCTTATTTTGAAGAAATCTTGCACACGTGACACAAGCCTGCCCCAGTCGCTCCATAAACACCAAGTAATAAATATGTTTTGTTATCTCCAAATTATTAAAGTTATTCCCATAACACATTATATACTTTGGAACAAACCCCTTTTTCAGTCTCTCACTGTTTGCATATTTTTTTATGAAAATTTTATTGTTTTAACGGTAGCACTGTTACTTGAACTTATCAATGTTTACGGAAAAAGATAATTTGATGGATAGTTATGATGTAAGCATAGACCATAGTTATATTATTTTATTAGATATATTATTATGGCGTATTATCATTATTTATGTGAAAAATAAAACCTTTTCAACTTTCTATTATGAACGTACAAAACTGATATATTTTCACGAGAGGTCTAAAGAAAATTATGGGAGTCTGTTTACGGCCCCCTAATTCTACGTCTATGTGTCCTAATACTAATTGTGATTTGGATTGAACTATCGGTAATGTTTGAGGATATGTGGAACAAATTGTCGAAGAAAAGACAAGCAAAAATACTGATTGATCGGTACGACAGCCGGATTTGTGAAAGATTTTCGAAAAATTTACATTGTCTAAAGCGATGGTCCATCTGGATTTCATTACATCGCCGCACAGAGCTATTTAGTTTGTTAAAGTCTTTGATCAAAACCTTCAGCAGTCTAAACTTTAATGATTATATAAAATTTGTCACTATGAGAACTTCCCATAAAGGACCCGTACATAGCAATAATAATTCTTTCAGGACCGTTGGCATATAGTCAGAAATCTTCCAGTGACGATGAAACCCAGTTGAAATTACGTTAAGTTCTTTGAATTAGAATTTTAGCAACCATTATAACTCGGAGAGATTATAATCCAAGTACACCATTATGCGACAACCGGCAAGAATAAGGTCTGGCTTCAAGTTTAATATATTCCTTGGCGCGCTCGTTTGTCTCAACTCTCTAATCTTGACAAAGCTGAACGATACATAGAATATTAATTACATTACATTTACCATTTTTCCATAATATAGGTACACAACAACGTTTATATCTAGTTTAGTATGATTTTTAGTACACATTTTATCTAAGAGTGTTGTTCACTAATGTTTTATGCGTTGCAGTTACTGCAAGTTTTAATAAAAACCATTTTTAACATTTATTAATTTGATTTCGACTGACTTATTGATTTATTAAGGACAAGTTCGACGTAGAAACAGCATCAATAATAATTTTACATTCCAACGGTCAAAAATGACAGGGCTATTACTCGCGATGCATTACACGCAATTCTGTCATTTTTTCATCGTTGCACATCAGTCTTATTTATACTTTAACTTACCCATTTTTCCTTCTAATACGGTTCGCCGAGTTTTCAAAAAATACGCTTGTTTACTTAAAGCGTGCTATACTAGATATTTCTCTTTATCTTAATATTTTTAAATTCAAGAACATTGAAAGTCGACTACCGTATCCTACTGGTATATGCTATTATTATGCTCACCCATAATGATTGATTTGTCATACATTTTGTCAAAACCTTCGCATTTGCTGTTTGCGAATCATGTGCCAACACATTATTTGTAAGTCAAACCTGCAACGAAACGTTTCTGTAATAGCTATGGTCCTTGACAATTGTGAGCTTGAAATTTATAGCTGCAATTACCGTGCGCAAATTATAATCCTTGTTTTATTTTATTTGCTCTGCATTTGTTTGTCCCGTTAAATTCTAGCAAGGGTCGATTTGTCGCGGATTCGTTGATAAAATAATATATATTACTATTATGTACACATCACTTTGTTGTCGACC
This sequence comes from Adelges cooleyi, assembly GCF_023614345.1. Lineage (NCBI taxonomy): Eukaryota > Metazoa > Arthropoda > Insecta > Hemiptera > Adelgidae > Adelges > Adelges cooleyi. The sequence goes on from NW_026095751.1 coordinate 6,525,231, forward strand.
TAACGAAACGCGAAAACTTGTCTAAAACCAAGCATCCGGTGTAAAACAAAGTTATCCCAAAGGCCCATAAATCGGTCGAAATAAATTTAACTTTAGACTTAATGCGTTTGTCGCGCTGTGGCTCTCGTTTAATGTTATAATAGTATAATAATATTATGTTTATACATTCTAGTTTAAAACGAGGAATTTTGTCATAATTTTGGATTGATACGGAGTCAAGCGTTTAGTACCTAGGTACTTATTTCGAATATGATCGCTTTAGCAGGAAGTACAATTTATTAAATATGAACGAGAAAACGCTCAAGTCAAAATAAAATTAGCAAAAGTGAAAACGCAATACAATGAAGACGGACGTCGCATCACAGCACAGTGGGCCAGAATACAAAAATAGTTGGCAAAAAAAAAAAAACATTTTATGGGTGATTTAAAAGTTAGCATCAAATTTGGATTTAGTGACCTCGAATACATACACTTCAATGTTTTTTTGGGATTTTTTAGAGTACCTACATTTTCAGCAATAATAGTTTCGGTTGACTATTATTGAATTCTGGTCACTGTGCCCGGTCGAAAATAACTCGGCGATTTGGTTTGTAAATTAAAAAAAACAATTACATAAACGTATACATAAATATTTATCCATAGCACACGTGTATTTAGAACGCACCATGGACGTCGTCACGATATTGTTTATACATATTTTCTAACCGCGATTGACTCTCCCGAAAATATCAAACTTAAAATAATAAAGTGCAATTTGACGGGATACAAAATGGCTGACAGGTCTACCGCACAAAAAGGGTGAACTATTTAATTTTGAATGTTACAACATGTGAATTGACAGCACGCCAACGACCGCGTGACAAATCTCAGGGACCGGCAAGTCTTACGGTATAAAAAAAAAGTGCATAAAACTAAGTGCTAAATCGCGATTTCTATTATCGATGATTAACACATTTTGACGTGTGTGACGCGAAATTAAAAAATACATTGATCATTACAGTAACTAGGTCAAAAACTAGGTTGCTTTTAGATTTAAAGTCAGATTTACCATCATATTATACAACTATAATATTAGTGAAAAATTATTTATGATATACTTATTTTTAACTTTTAAAATGCAATTTATTTGTTCACGTATTGCCAAATTCCGGAAATTGAATTGTTTTCATAGAAAATGTATCTAACTTTGGTTCAACTACCAAATAAGTCCACAAATAAATCTATCTACATAAAAACTATTCTCTGCGAAGATATCACAAAATGTGTTTCTTCTCCGCCATTAGGATCAAGAATTGTATTTTTGCCGTGGTTGAAATGTACAGGTTATTGCACATCGTCTCGAATTGTTATCTTCAGAAATAAAATGGCAGCGTAGTAGGGCATCGATTTTACTATTACTATATTATATTTTACTGTGTATACTGTAGATACATACTTGATTTTGCCTCCCTTTACGCTGACATATTTGTTTTTATCATCGAATTTTGATAAAGAAGGGGTATAAATTATAATGTGTGCAATAACCTTATACATTTTAATCACGATTTTTACCACCGTGATAAATGTCAAAGTGAGTTAATGTCTATGGGTTATCTGGTTGTTGCACTCGGTCGCTAATTTTTTAAATAAATCAATTTATGAGCCAAATCAAAAGTAGGTACTATTCTGTATTAGCCAAGGTACTTTGATATTAGCTTTTTATATGAAAAACAAAAAAGTTTTCACATTACATGTTTTATACCTTAGTCTATACATAGTTAATAAGACTTACCGTTACTATCAGAAGGGCATTATATTGGTTTTAGTATTTTGTCTAGATAATAATATATTATTATTATGCGCTTTTATGGGAAAATTTCAATTTTGCGTGTGTTATTATTCCGGTTACTATTAGTTACACATACGAGTATAGTATGTAAAAACGTCGTTCGTGTTACGATAACGATAGAAGAATAATGTTAGTTTTTTTATTTTACTAAAATAACGCCGCTGCCCAGTGCCCTGCATTTATTAATTAATTTATAATAAGTGTTTCAGTATAGGATTTTTTAATAAAACACTCGACGGTAAACACTTTAATTGAAAAAAAGAATATGCCAGAGAATTAATATAAATTTAAACAAAAAATAAATGAGTATAGATCAAGTTTTTTTTAGTGACTGCTGCAAGTTTAAAACAAAAAAATAAGGTACGTGTCATAAATGTGACGTTACAGTCAGGAGTTTTAGTAATTTAGTTTTACACTTTTACCTCGCCGAGAATGTCTAGTTTTTATGCATATCAAATTTATTATCGCTTTTTTATTTTTGTAGCGTTTTAATAGTATAATTTTTTTTTACTGAGAACACCGGCCTGTTACAAAAAGTTGATTAAAAAACCTAATCAATTATTATTCATGTATTCTACCCTAATTGTGTAAAATATTTATTTTATACTTGGACAAAATATAGCTGCTGTAAAATGACTGCGGTCCGTTTAATTAGAGTTAATTTACTGCGTTATCAGTACTAATAAAAAAACCAAACAAATTATACTTATCAAAAAGTACAGTTTTAACCTTGACACAAGCATTTAATTGGGACAGTCAAGGCATTTGTAGAGTATTATTGTCCGAAACATAATATTTATTTAATAAAGCTTTTTATGTTTGATGTAATAATTAATATATTTACTATCGATGAGGTTTTTTTTTATAAATGGCCAGTATAATGATGAAATCCATACAGTGTTCTAAAAGTTTTGAGAATTTTTAATATTGATTTTTAAACGCTATTTATTAAACGTGCGGCTTGTGAAAAAATTAAGTAACTACCTATCGCGACAGAGTGTAGACTGTAGACACTCGGTACATAAACTCGGTCAAGATGCCGGTGCTGCTTCAAAAGTAAAACCCAGCAAAAGTCACGTAGCCGAAACAAAAGGTCTCTGGGACAACGACAAGTGCAAACGCCACTGTTTTAAATAATTAAACCTTTATCCTCTAGGCTTTTACACTCCTTGTTAACACATCGTGCACGCCTTAATAATTAAGAATATGTAGAGAAATACGACGGAATAAAATGATCACTCAGTGTGAGTTGTATGCATAATTTGTATGTCTACTTACTAATTACACATATAATTATAAATTTGCTCTTTTAGCAACGCTTAGTGTGGTTTACCCTTACTTTTCAGCTTATCCTTTATGAAAACAAGTTTGACAACAGACTTTTGAGAAAATTGTACATGTTAAAGCCCCAATATCTTGCTTCAGCTTGTTTTTCACACCTCAGTAAAAAATTATGTCCGACAAAATTCTCACCCCTCCTAGGGGGAAAGTGTTATTAGTATTTTTTTTTAATTTGTCAACATATATCATCGGCTATAGATATTGAAACTAATTCAACTATTTTAAAAAATATATAGCATGCCGTAGTCTTAAGTTAAAAAATATGTAAATTTGTAAGTGTTTTTCTTAATTTTGAAGAGAACGGGATGAATTTTAAATGTCTATCCCAAACACAACATTGTAACAATAAAATGCCTTTTAAGCTCCACATCATACCCTAAAGCCGATTGTCATTATCGATTGCCTATACGAAAATATCTTAAAAATCAAAAGTCATGCATGAATGTTTAATATTGATTTTCAATCGCGTTTAGAAGAAATACAGTTATCTATTATAAAACTTGCGGTATTATGAAAAATTAAGGTACCTATATATATAATAATTAAGGTACTCGGTACATAAATTCGGTCAAGATGTTATTGATATGATATGAAATTCCTGAAAACGTATTGTTCATTTGCTATACTATTAACCCATTAAATTTCAAATCGATAATTTTTTTTATATAACCTAGATAGTGTTTGTATATAATGTACAAGTACTTCATGAAAAACTAGAGCATTGGATCAAAGGTTATAAGGTAAGGTTATGTTAGATTTATTGGTGTAGACTGGTCTGCCAAGTAAAAATTAGATATTTTCCTGAAGTTCTGTAAAATAAACAAAGACGCGAAATTTATAATTCTAATGCCAATATTAATTATGTATAAAAATGAATGTCTGTCTGTCTGTTTGTCTATTTGTTTGTCCTTTATGCATTAGTACACCATTCGTTCGATCGCCATGAAACTTTAGATGTTGTTGAGTACACACCAGCAAACTTAACTGGCATAGTACTTTTTGAAAATTCTACCCCTAAGGGTGGCCTCAAACACGAACTTTGTACTTTAAATACGAAATGTAAATAAATTAAATGTTTGTAACCATGGTAACCCAAAATAGACACTAGGTTTGTAACAATGGTAACCACGGTACTCGAGCAAATGGTAGGTGATGATTAAAGGAACAGGCCGATGGGGCTGAGGCCCTTGAGTAAGAGGAGGACATAATGACCAAAAAATGCTGTCACGCTGTTATCTGATAAGAGATGAGGGATGGGGGTGGGAGTGGGAATGTGAATTATTTTACTCAGCCGTGGCAAACTAAATCTCGGGCAACGCCATGTCCGGACATTAATTATAACAATTAAAGTATTGTTTATCAAAATATAATAATTTAAAATAATGTATGTATGTCTTTTATGTATAAAACCATTTAAGATGTTAGATAAAAATAAATATTTTAAGTACAAATGCATAATCGCTATTTTATTTATTTAGTATTGAAATCTGTACTAAAATACAGGTTTAAGAAATAATTATAATAATCAAAATTCATATATTGATTAATTAATTTGTTTTTTTTTAATTTTTTTTATTATTTGTATAATTTTATAAGTAAACAAAAAAAATAGTAGTATATCAAAAAAAAATTCTGTCACCCGAAAACAATATTCTAATATTGTACTATATAACTGGACAATTAATTGCTAGTAGTTAATAATTAGTCAACTACTATAAATTAAAATTGCTTTTATATTGTTTTCAATTGTATTCCCCTTATGTGCACAGTTTATCGTTAGGAATTAATGATTACTTTATATTATTATATTCTGCGAAGTCTGAAAAAATGTCACATCGCTTGACCCAAAAATAAATTTAGCGGAAACTCAAAAAGGATGTACATATGCTTTTGAATCTAAAAGCGTAAGGAATAAAACCGTGATATTCGCATTCTCACGCTTGAGCAATTTTTGCCATGACAACTGAAAAGCGTTTAATTAAAACATCTCAAACGTCGAAATAACGGCTGTTTTTGTTTACATAAGTGTATATGAATAACTGATAAAATGTCTCTAGATTTTTTGTTAGTTTTTCTATTTCTTTTATACATACGTATTTAGCTTCGATGTGACGTTAAGAAAAAATATTGATTTTCAAATAATGCTTTTTTTTTGTATCACAACGATAAATTTCTTCTTACAGATCGATTTACTCAAGAAAATAGAAACATTAGTACCTATCAATTTGGAAATTGTATACAGCTAAAACTGTTTAGGGTGAAAAATTGAACAGTTTGATTTTTTTTTTTTACCGTGATTCGCAAAATGTTCGTACTTGTATTATAGATCTATACAGTACAGTTATTATTAGGCATTCTTCTATCCAACAATTCTCAAATTTAAACCAATTTTTTCAATGTGTATTAGAAAATATATTATGTTCTAGAAGCATTTGCACCGTATAGTTTGTCTTATAATAACGTTATAACCGAGCAAGTTTTTTTCAGTATAATTCCTTTTTCGAATATACTATTGTCTTTATTTAACGTAGATCTAGTTGACGGTCACCGTTGTTGGGATGGCTGCTGCTCAGTGTTGTTTCACTCTCAAAGAGAATAATATCCGGACGTGCTTACTTGTTTTACGAGCATTTTTTTCGTCCTTGAATCTTTTACAAGAGTCGTAATTTCAGAGCGACATGGGAAATCAACGTTGACGAATCGGTCACGGTTGTTCGACCCTATCCACTCTCTTTCTACCCTACTCTATCTACCCTCTTTCCCTCTTATCCAGCCAATGGTTACTCACGGACTAAGGCTGCCCGATGTTGACTTTACAGTCTCCGCGGCCACACGCTTGATTTATATGTATCGCCGTGGACGTTTCTTGTGCCCTCTCTACCTTTGATTTTTTCATTGAGGCCCCCCAAAGGTCTTAATTGAATTTAGTTTTAATTCCAACCGAACACATTAGCCAGCAGAATTACCTTATTATTGTACCTTACGTGTTATTTGAATCCGGCTATATTGTATTGTCGGACAACTAAGACATAATATAACGAAATTTGCAAGGTACAATGCTCTTGTGATAAATCTATTGAACGTAACAGTAAAAAGTTTTACTACCCATGAGAATATTTAGCTTATGATTCATTCACAATTATTGTTTAAGCCGCTCACATCGGTTTTAGTGTGGGTTACTGCAATTATTCATATCGGATATTTATTTCCAGCGCCTTCTACTTGTAGCCGCTAATGTTACTGCAACCCCCGCTATTGTATATACACTCATCAAATGCACTGCAGTTTTTGTTTTTGCCTGTATTTGTTTGCTACACTGTTTTTTTTTCTTTTTAATACAATAATTACAATAATGATAGTAAGGTATCTTACATTTTTAATTGCGAAACATTATTGCCAAAAAAACATAATTTGGTAGCTGTGGTGTTTGAAGGAACCTTAGTGATCTAGTCAATTTTTAATTATTTTAATATCTTTTTTATGTATTTTTTTTGTATCTCGCCTAAGGCGAACCAAATTGTTTAAAATTATTATTAAGAAGTGTTTAAATATTAGAGTTATTAGATTTATTGTGTAAATGTATAGTATTTTTTGGGTTTAGACAACAAATCGCTGGACTCGTCGTAGCTGTGTAATTGTGAGTAGGTACCGATTTATATTATTATTGATTATTAATTTTTAATCTTATTGTAGACTATTTTAGGGTAATTTGGAAAAAATTATCTGGGACATTATTGTAAAAACAATAATATTCCAAATTTCAAATACCTAGTGAATGAATGACAGATTTTAAAACAGTAAGGAAAAACATGCGAATTGATTGAATTAACCGAAACATTTAATAGTATCACATATTATGTATTGTTGTTATTGTATAGTTTTTTAATAGACCTATTTTTATAATCCTTTGTTAGAAGGCAAAAAAAAAATACACTGTAAATATTAATAACATTTACCTATTTTAGTTTCGTTCAATTAACCGTCGCACACTGGGGCAAAGGGCCTCCAAAACTGGCAAAAAATAAATTTGAATTTAAACCACGAAAAAATTAGAAATATGTACCTATTATTATATTATTTTTGTTTGTACGATAACACGGTCAAATAGGTCACGCTATTTTAGTAACATGGTTAATTTATTGCTCGCCACCAAAATATGATATTATGGCACTTTTTCCCGCTCCTTTCACTAGGGCAAATATCGACGAGTCACCTCGATAAAAAAAAATGTTTTATATGTTATTAATATTATTCCATTTTGTTTCTATTTTGAGATATTATCTAAATAATACATTTTTAAACTATGAAACCTTCGACGTAACGTATGTAATGATTCATTAGCCAATTTTTTATTTTGAAATGATTTACAATTTATATTTTATAGAAAGATTCTACAAACATTTAAAAGTTTTTAGTTATGTTCCGAAGTTGATCGTGTGCCGAATGTTTGTTTTTCTATTAAGTATGAGTTACAAGAGTAAAAAAAACTTTACACATTTTGCTACTTTCTGCTACTTTGTTAGTTATGTCCACATTTTGTCCAAATTAGCATAATACAATCTTGATTAAGGGGTTTCTTAGCTTACGCATACATCTCGCCATATGTTCCTATTTATATTTACTAAATAATAACCCTAATAAATGGTTTAAATAAAGAATAAAATAATAATTGAAAAATGAAATAAACAAAAATTTTATTAGTTTATAAATAGTTCCGCATTTTATTATATTATATTTTTTGCCAATTTTGGAGGCCTCTTGCCCCACTGTGCGTCGCTTCTATTGTGTCATTGTTATTGAACGGATTTTGTCTTGTCATTGTGAGAAAATAGCGGAAGTGCGATTCGATTAGTTAAGTCAATTTACTCGTTTACACTTGGAAAAGAAAATCGCCTTTGGCTTATCGTGTATTAAACTACATTTTACAAGACTTTACGATTCGTCAGCGATCGATGTTCTCTCTTTCCTGTCGTCGAAGATATAATTCATTAGAAGTAAAATAAAACGCTCGAACGGATTTTTAGGACGATTCCTTTTTTTAATATTACAGTTTGGTCGCGTTCAAAAAGTTTATGTATTGGTTTCTAGGAATTCCGAAGGCAATTAAATATATTTTTATAATTAATTTTTCCCAGTCGGTTCATGGAAGCTATTGATTGTATGCGAAACAGATAAAGAAGTTACAATTATTACATTTTTCCCCTCTAAGCTATCCGCATAACTTCGCTGAATCATATTAAAAATGTAATCAGACAAAAGAATTATGTCACAAAAGGAAAAACTATTTTTCCTTTAAAATTTGTTTAGTAAAAAATCAAGTAGCGTTTTTTTATGCATAGTTAGTTAATAACGGGTTTCTTTGCCTTTAAAATACCTGTCGATTTTTATATAAATATATATTAAAACTTGAATGCATTTTCAATATAAATTAAGTATCTTTATTTAGAAATGTCATGTTGACGATATCATTCGGGTTTTCTGAATGCTGTACTTAATTAAAATTCAAAGACAACGGATGAAAGTTTTGTTAAAACTCGTTCAATAACTACACGGATGTCATGCCAATGGAAACATTGGAAACCGTATCAACTCGATATAAACATTTAATTTGTACCTACAGCGTTTTAACATTCTGGGAATTCTCGCAATTAATACTTGACGGTAAGTATTTGGTAGTTAAACATAACCTTACGCAACCAAGCAATAAACTTTTGATTTTAATTAAATTATTTCCAACTTATCATTTATTATGAATTATAATTGTTCGCAGTTTTATATTCCCTTCATTATACACCAGCGCTGTAACAAAACACCGCTGTCAGTTGGAAAATTAAAAAATGACGAATCTTACAAATTAAATTAAAACTTGTCGTCATGCTTTAAAATAATCGCAACTCCTAAATAAATTACTTAAATATTACAGACGACTACCTGTTTCCATATTATTGTTATTATAAGTATGACTGTTATTGTTACTAATTATATAATTCCTGAGGTACAATTTGTTGTAGGCTTAATGATTGAAACGTGTGCTTGACCGATAATAATTTATTGAAGACGCTCTTGTATTATTATTAATAATAATAATGACCCTTTGGTCAATATCGGCTGCGGGCGATAAAAGACATGTTATTATGAGTACATAAAAATAGTGTCACTATTGTACATACAATAAAAGTGTCACAAATTGGGCGAAAAGCAAAATAACCTTAACACGATGTCGCCCTGGTCATCGCTTTCTTGATTGAACGTCCAAAATGCACCGTAACGGATAATTTGCTATATTATGCAAAGGGTTTTCAATGGGGAATCTAATGAATTCCTAATCCTATTCTAAGAACCGTGTAGGGGTGGACCTGGCCAGCGCACGACGACATCGTTATAATTTATTTGTTTCCGCGCACAATGGAAGCACAATGTTTGGCAAAGGTGTATAATCTTAATTAAATACACTCTCGTCTATAGCGGAATTAATGGTATACTCAAATATCGACCAATGCCGTTTGGGTAACCTGTTATTTGAACGATACATCATCAGCCGTTGGCGCAAAGCAAATTGCGAAAATAATTCTGACATAACGAATCAATAAAGCGTTTCGTCCACATGATTATCAAAAAAAAAAAAAAGCGAGAAACGCAAACATAACTGAGGGTCGAATATAACATGTAACGATGGTGCGAGGGAAAGAGCAGGGAAGCGTTTCAAAATACACAAGCATAAGTTAAGATACATACACGTATATATACACAACACGTTTATAATGGGAATCATTTCCGAACGTTAACAATATTATTATTATCGTCGGTAATATTTCCTGCATTGCTACTTCAAAACCTCTTCACAAATCACAATCGACTATAACATGCTGGGCTTTAAATATGATCCATAACAATGGGAGTTTGTTTATGGTGTGAGATCTCTCTCGATAAAATTTACAAATGCCTACTCGTTAAGCAAATGAAACCTATAAGTAGTTTCCGCAAAAACAGCGTAAGTTATTTAAATTCAATGAAAAAGTTTAGTATTGAAATTGTTTCTTATGTACTGTAAAAAGAGAAAAAGGATAACAAATATTATATAATGAATTTATAATGTGTTATCGGTGACTCACGCTCCAGTTTTCTAACTTGAAACTTTTCAAATCACTTTTTTTAAAAAAGTTTTCCCGATGACAAAATGTAATACCTTCATAATTTTCTTTGGTAAGTATATGCTGATGCATTTCGTGGAATTATGACCATCTAAAGCTATTGCTCATCAGGAAAAAATCTTTTGGTAAACTTCTTCTGGAAATTACTGATAAAATTATTAACTAAACCAATTTAAGTATACGCTTTGGCGCAAATTAAAAATATAATATAGCGAACCTCTAGGAAATTTAAATAAGAAACAAATCTTAAGAATAACGTCAGTTTCAGAAGCAGAGAAAATAAAATGTTCTAAAAATATTTGATAACAATAACAAATATGACATAAAATACTACATTTTATGTTGAGTGTCCAATGTGAAACTAAAGAAGAGCTTTTAGCTGAACAATTTTTTAACATTTACCATTTTGATCGTCAAACCGATACTCACAATAAACCACTAATTTGGTTCAAGCGAGTAATATTCAAGTAAGTGTAAAATTCTTAATACAAAATGTTATTATTCGTTACATATTTTTACCAGTAATTATACTATGATTTATTTTCACTGTAAATTAAAATTCAGTAATCAGTTCTACTTGTTTATCGTGAGAAGAAAATGCTATTAATGTTTACAGAAAAGTGCTTTTACTTTACAACTTAAAAATATAAATATATATTTCTATTATCTTATTGTAGGTACAATATTATAAAATTACCAGATATTTACCTTTTTTTGAATTTTCCAAAACGCTATCAACTTTTAAAACTTTAATGGGAACGTATATATATTTTTAATTACTTTTAAATTTATATAATTTAAATATTTAGGATGGAAGGTGTAGTGTGGTTACATTAGGGCAGATAGAAATAATACTTTTCTCCACTTTTCCACGGCAGAACCAGCGGCGATGAATGACAAACAAAAAGGCGGAAGCAATAAAATAATAGTGGGGGTATAACGGCTCCGGCATATATAAACTACTACTATAGAGGCAATTGCTTCAGTCTACAGACAGCAGCGTAGCGAAAAACATGTAACAAGTACGTAACACAGGTCAAAAGATGGAAGATGAAAGCCTTCCTAAAATGTAAGCAAAGCCAATATGTTAATATAGGTATAACTAAAACCATGTGAATATTTCAAAAAATAAAGTCAAATTGTTAGTGTACTAAAATTATTTCATGATTTCGTGTCTCTTAAAATGTTGTGGTATACAAATATGTAAGACTGCATATTTAATATTGCCTTAAAAAAAAAAATGTATAAATAGTTTATAAGAATGTGTATGTATTTTTCTCCAATAAAAAAATGCATTTAAAAATGTGTCCAACTTTTAAAGGCGATAATCTTATAAATATTATATATATATCAAACAAAATTAAAATTATTTCAATTATAATTTTGGGGAATTAATATCGTATTAGAATTAAAACTAAAAAAAAGATTGATCTAACTTTTTAGGGTCATTAGTAATAACCCTTATTACCAGTCTGTATGTGTATTGTTTAAAATGTTAATTAAAGCAATCAGTCCAACTAGTGGATAAAACTATGTAGTCTTACCTCCGAAAACAAAAACAAAAATTATAATAATAACAGTAAACTAACATTAAAAAACGATTATTAAATTATGCAGATGGTTTCGTGGGAAACTTTTAACTAGCGTTTTACACCAAAATTTACAACCCTGTTGATTTATATATTTTACGACACCGTGTCTGAAATCAATACACAAGTGCTACCCATGTATTCATGGAACGAGAAAAGAAAGATAGTCCCTAATAAATTTATCAGATTATGTTTTATATAAGACAAGTTTTTTGTAATTTAAATTTGGTTCAATTTTAGTATGTGACATATATTTCATAATACTTAACTCAATAAATTTGGACTTTGTTGAATAGGGCCCACGCTTTTCTTGTTAAATTAATATCATAAAAATAATTAATTTTCCGTTTAAGGACTTCGCCGGCACGCTCAATAAGATTTATTAAGGGAACAATATTTTTAGTGTTAGTCCAGTGTAGCGTTGAACCATTTATTTATTATATATATTATGTTTTATTATAAATTGTGGAATATGACAAGCTAGTGCAAAGCGAAAAGCTATACTCTCAAGTACCAACTCTCCATATTGTATCGTTAGAAGTGGAGAAAGTTCAATATTTTGACAATTGTGCACTGTTAAATCGTTAAAATATAATACAACATTATGTTATGATAATAATAATCGAACTCAGACTTAAATCGCAGAGTATGCAACCGATTAAGTTGGGTCCACTGACGACAAATATTTGAACTATACCGAAAAAAAGAAAAAGTGGTAGACTATGATACAGATTTTATATTTTAACATAGTATTAAAAAAAAAACAAGCCCTCCTGGAAAACTTGGGCTCTTTTTGAAACTACAAAGTATGCATCTACCTACCCCGGCTGCTCGCTTACGGTTGTTACACTATAACCGCACTAATCGTAAACGTACGATTAAATAATTACTTTGGTCCCTTCGTTACTTCCCGGTGGCCGCCCCCGGTTTTGGCATGATAAAGGCTTTTTTGTATGTTATATCATAAAAACCCCAACGCGAAACAACAAATTACTCTAGTCATGCGAAAATCCAGGGTTTCCTTGTAGTACACTGTATAGCCGCACATTCAAGTTACGCGAACCGAATGTGCAACAGAGCGGGACAGTTATTATCATTATTATCATCATCGTCATAATTATTTATTTTTTTATTAGCACCATCAAAATTATTTTCCCTCTGTTCAGCCTCGTCTCGTTACGTGCCGCAAGTTTCACGGCGGAAACTTTAATCAATTTTTCGCACACGCACAGACGAGCAAGCGAACCTTGACCATTCATCAAGTACGATATTGTCTAAAATCAGCGTGGCCGGTCTGAGATTTATTGGCCCTCGCACACACCGACCATCGACGATTTCAGCGTTATTATTCAAAATCGTTCACCTCGGATTTCGTTTTCTTCCACACAGCACTTTCCGCTAGCCAGTCTCTGCCAAAACCACTCTTCTCCGATCGCACAGCGGCCCCGTGTAAGTATTATTAGAAAACAATTGCGCGAGGGTTTGGTCGAATGACGATTTATCATGTCCGTTGCGGATCAATTCAAAGTGTTGTTAGTGTACAGTAAACACTGTATAGTATAAGTACTGGTGCAGCAGTTATAACTTCTGGGGCTGTGTGTAGTACTTGATCGCGTATTAATTGCGGTTGTTTCGGGCAAGGCAGCCAGCGTATATATTATAACGACCAAGCTTTCCACGGGGATTGCCCGGCACTTCCCCGACATCATTTTACGAGCTAATGCTTTTCTCGGCATTTTCTTTTTCCTTTCCCGGCCACCCTCAACCCTGCATCTATAAGGATTCGCTCGGGCCGTTCGGTTATGAACTCATTATTCCATCTAAAAAGTACAAAGCCGGTCGCGTATCGTTTGTAGGTCGAAAACAAAAATAACAACAATAAAAGAAATTTTCAGTTAAATATAGTAAACAGTAAACACAAGTCAAAAAAATATAATACAATAGAGTACAAGAACGTTTTAAATACAAATTTTAATAACGAAAAAGTATTTATTTCGAATTTGGTAGTACAAACAAATATTGTTATTTTTTATAACTTATCCGTTCGGATCTTGATTGACTTTTGAAAGCTGTATACATCTCTTTATCTGATGTATAAAATCAATAACAAGAAAAAACCTATTATTCAAGAAACGTCAGGGTACATAACGTTTTCTTTATTTAATTTTGACACAATGTTTAAAGAGATAAACATGTTACTACCCATGTCGGCTGGGGGCTAAAATAAAATTGAAAAAATACGCTAAAAATATTATATATTATTAATAAAAATAATAGAAATTTGCAGTATTTTTAATTTAATATTTTGTTGTTTACCATATTTTCTAATCGACCCCCGGTTAAAATGTCCAGTAGATTATTCTCAACTTAAAAAGTTTATAATATACGTACAATACCATTTTATTTACATAGTTTTACATTAAAATATTTTTTTAAAAGTGATTTTATAATTTTCAGTCATAATTATTTCTGAAGACATGTGATCTTCTTAACCCCAATATGATTCCATTGTGCTAGCTTTTTTGCGTGTAACACTCGTATCCTGGTAAAATGTAACTGTAGAGCGTGCAAAGCTTTTTTTTTACGAACACATACAGCATACTAATGTGGTATACAAAAAATATGTGGTATATTTTTGAAACTACACAATTGTAGGGGTTCTAAGTATTATAAATAGTTAAACTTAAGGGTTCGCTTCCTTCTTGTTTCTGTATCACGCCTATCGCTTGAGTAGTCCTTAAATTATTTATACGAAATAACACACCATGCGTTTTCCACATAGCTAAAATGAATATTCCACAGTAGGAATACTAGTTTATGCGTTAACTATTTTAGAGATTTTTGTATTTCTATTATTCATAATGTAATAATAAACAATTTAATTTGGTCGACCGCTGTTTGATGAGTTATCAAAATCGAAAACCGCTTAAGCAGTCAATGTAAAGCACTCTGTCTTCGCTGCATCCTCATAGGAATTGATGAACTCTATATGTATCATTAATTATAGTAAATAATACTTGTTATCGTTAGGAGCTTTTAAGTAGTATCGTACAATGTAGTAAGTTATGCGATGCAATATGAACATTCATGTATTCTTCGTAGGTATTAAAAGTTTATGGTCGCAATTAAAGCTCTTACCCTAACAGCATGCCTGGCAGTTTGTCTCGTCGCTGAAGCTTTGGTTAATTACTAATTTTTTACCAGTAAATATAGTTACAGCTCAAAATAGTATTATCTAAGATTGAGACTAATTTTTTCTGGCTCAAAAGAGAATAAATGAGTTATAATTAGTAATAGAATAAATACGTGAATAATAATAATAAACTTAAGTTATTTAGTTTAACACTATCTAAATGTGTTTACTTATGCTAATTAGCTATGTACTTATTATGCTGTACATTGTACAATATTTACCTTAAGTTTTAACTTGATGTAATCACTTTTGAATATGAAATTTATATTAATTTTCCACTGTATTGCATAAAACATAAGATTATTATAATATGACATGTAGACGACTAAAAATGTATGATACAATTTGAAATAAAATGAAAATGAATCACGCAATACATACCAAAACTTTTTCTGATCAGACTATATATTATTGTGTGGAAAATATTAGCACTTACCTAGTATCTATTTAATAAATTGTTGCTCGTTCGATAAAAGGTAATCAATGTCTTAGTAAGGGTTCATACTTAACGTTTATATCGTGTTAATTAATTATATGTTGCCATTGTTATCCATAATTAATGTATAATGATGAAAATGTTTTTCAGTCAGTGGTTGACTGTTTATTCATTCACACATAGAAACCTAAAAACTAATTATAGTCAATTTGTAATTTTTCTTTTTTTCTTGATTAAAAATAGGCACAAGGATCGTACAAGTAGTAAAATACACGAATATTTGTAGACAAAATTAAAATTATTATTTTTTGTTTATTTATAAATTTAACTCGCTATAACTATAATGAGACGGGACTTCGTCACATTTTTTTGTCAAGCATTTTAATTGTTAGGTTATTGTTTTTATTGCCGAACAGTTTCATTTGAATTTGAAATAACAAGAAAACAATTACCACAGTGAACATCTAAAATATTAGAAAAATAACTTTCAACTTATGATTGCATTGTGATATTATTAAAAAATATAATTACTTACAGGTAGTAAGTTTCGAGTTGACAACTCAAAAATAGCATACGGCATGAGCTTAAAGTCTGTATGTAACATGTATAGTGAAGCATATTGTACCTAAAAAAAACATTGATAATCGTATTAATTAAGTTGTACTTACAATATAGAGTCATTGATTAAGTATACATAGATAGCTCATGTCAATAGAAAATAGGGAAACACGTTATTTAGTGTTTCATTTCTATCTATTCTATTCATAGATGTCGCACAATATTACAATTTAATATTTTCTATTATGCCACGACCACCCGTCGCGCGCAAAGTAAAACCGGTTTTTGGCTATAGGTATGAGATTATTTTATTATATGAATTTCATACAATTATTATTCTTTTACAAAATATAAAAGATTTATAGATAATTCTTATCCATAAGATTATTTCAGATATTTTTCTTTTTAGAATTAAATTGTATTGTATGTCAAAAGCTTCATTAGTTTTAGCTCATTCATTTTCTTATTACAAACAAAATTTAGAATAATAGTTAGTTCAATAAAACTATTATAAATATTAACAGTATTTAACAGTATTATAGGTATTTACTGCGAATATCACTATTTTAAAAAGTTACCAGTTTAATGGATCTATTTAGACGATGAGAAGGAAATCTTAAAAAATAAATAGGCACGGAAACAAAATACGAATAGGTACAATAAAATAAAACAAAAGCTAAGACATTTAGTTTCATTTTCCCCTTTTAATTATACCGTAGTTAAGTTAAACAAAAATTACTTATTATAAATAATTGACAAAATATATAAAGACCATTATCGCCCAGTTATGAACCGGTATTTCGTGTGTCAGAGCACCATTTTCGATCGAATGAACTACAGATTTAGCGCTCTCTATGGTTCGGCTCCTATTTATGAGCGGCTAGCTTTTAACACGGCTTGGGCTATCTTTGTGTATTTAATCAATGATAGAGTGTAGTAGAGTTTTTTGGCCTTAGCACCACTTGTTATCTCCACTCTTATCACACAAAACTACTCTTATTAGTAACATGACGTCAGAGTCATAATGTCACTGATAAGAGTGATGCTGTTTGATAAGAGTGGAAGTGGCAGGTGGTAGAACACTCTACTGAATAAAAATATAAATTAAACAAGGATATTATTACTACTTTAACGTCTGATTTTCCTTTTGTCTTGACACCATTTAGGATATTTTGAATATTCATAATCTATAGACATTTATGAATGTATTATAATACATTAGTAATAATAATAGCATCGATGATAAACACAATAATTATTAATAAACAATGATGAAATAGAAGTTACAAAATTAAAATACACCTAGTTAAATGTAAAAATATTATTTTCCTATAAATCCATGACCCATAACGTACAAATACTGCAACGGTTATTCCCACAACAATTCAATAATTATACTTGAATTCATAACACAAAAAAAAAGCTGCTTTATTTATATTTATATCGTTACTCAACATTAATTATACAAGCCTCTATTAAAACATTGTTTTATATCATCGAAAACTAATATCATATATGATACAATTGTATTTTGTAGCTTTATTAAATAATTATTTTTTATTAATTTGGTTTATCGAGAATACATTTTTTTTTTTTATTAGAAAAAATTTTTAGTATTTAAAAATGATCAAATGCTGAACTAAAGACCATTTGGTACATGATATTTTGTATATTATACATATTTTATAGTTCAGTAACGTTACGAACATGGACAGTTAAAATTAATACGTTCAGTTCACTAGTTAATAATGAACAGAACGTAACCTAAGACATTAGAGACTCCTTAAAAACCGCCCGATTTCAATCGTCTTAAGCATAAAAGTTTGTTTAACTGGTAACAGTTTGTTCTTTTTAAGATTCAACTGGACAAAATGTATTTTATATCAATTTTTAATAGTTTGATTATCAAGTTTTTCAAAAAATGTGTTCGTTAGATGAAAAAAACATTTAATACAATGTCATTGCTATATTTTATTATTAAAATATAATAGGTACTTTACAAAATATTATAATGAAATGTTATTTTTTTATGACATTATGTCCAATACTTCTACGTTAATAAATAGAGTTTTGTATTTAACAAATAGATTATTAATAATATATTTATACAAATTAGGCCTCTGGGGGTTAATATATCACCCTTTGTAATTATGCCACTGGATCACCCCATAGAACGTTGTACGTGCAAGCTTTCAATGAACAAATATTTTATATTCCTAATGACTTTTAATCTTCGTGAACGAATTTCTGAATGTAACACACGGTTAACGGACCCCTGGTATATTAGCTATAATAGCACGAATATTGACAAAAAGTCTATTGCATAATAAATTACTGGTGTACTGGTGTACTAAAATCAATTATTATGTTTGTGTTATTGTTCCTATGTCACAAAGACCGGAAACGTTACCTCTTTTTTGCAGTTTTGACAAATCTGGAATAGGTGTACGACGAACCTTGCTCGCATCAAGGCCGTTATCAGCCAAGCACTTGTACGGTATTTCTCGCTTTCTCTAAAAGCTAAAAACGAGACAAATGCGAAAAAAAATGTTTCACACATGCTGAACAATACATAGACGATGATGAACGCGGCGAATACGTAATTGGTAAGGTATTCGGCCAAGTCTTTCAGCATCTTCCATCTTGTACGGTACGATTTCCACTTTGATATCGATGTGATGTCGTCGTTCATTCCACGGATACCGTTTTGAATCATCATAATCAGAACCACGTATTGAGCGACGGGTACGGATATCCAAATATTATAGAACGTTAGGTGAAACAAAGTGCGCACTGAGTATATTCCGAAATTTGCCGATATCCAAAATGTAAAGAACTGCAAATAGTCGGTTGCGAGGCTCAACGTCAACCAGCCATAGAAGTACCACGAATAAAACGACAACGGAGTACGTTTAACGGACGGTATGAGGTCGTCCAGTGTTTGCACTGTTTTAATTATAATATTTCTAGTGAATAATATCGAGCATATCGCTACTACCGGAACAAAGGTCCTCGTGAAGTAACGGATAACAGTCATGAACGACATGACATCCATCAGATTTTTCATAATGTGTAGGTCTTGAAAGATGTCAGTGAATACAGTGTAACTGATTAACGTCAAGTTAAAAGCAAGTAAAATCCAGTACTCCAAAAATGCCATTTCCGAGTCTTCGCGTTGAAATCCCATTCCAAACAATCGACAGAACAAAACTGTCGGCCTTATGCGTTCGACCAGTGTAGCCATGATTTAATGTTTGTAATTTAAAAGTTAAAAAATAAAGTTTTCTCCGAAATTTCAAAACTTACGCGGTTTCGGGGTATCGACTAATCGCCGGTAGGTATAATGTTCTACGAATAAGACCTTTCAATAAGTTCGGTTGAACAGTCTGCCAAGTATAAAAAAAAAAACGTGTCACACCTGTCGAAGAGTCAAGTACTTTTCATTGTGTTCAATTGTACTTTGAAAACAGTGTATTTATTTAATTTGTGTTTAGTCATTGACTCAAAACTGAGAAATTACGCGTCGATAAGTTTCTGTAGTATTAAGTTATTAATCAAACCAAGTTTGTTATTTTGTTACCGTTTTGTTCTATAATTCATCGCACATTTCTGGTCTATTTAATCGAATCAAAAAGTCGATAGTCTACCAACGTAAACCGGAGATCTACCGAGAATAAGCGTGGATTTGTTCCATTTCCACTATGCTGGCTTTTGTTAAATATTTTTTTTCAAAAACCAGTATAGTTTAAATGATAGCAAAAATGTAATTTAATTTTTAAAATGGCATATTGTTTTGGAGAATTTTTAGGAAATACTATTAATATTAATACTTTTGAAAATGTAAAATATAAACAATTAAACATTTCTATCGCAAAAGATAGGAAAAATAATAATTTTGTAAATCTTAATACTCCTTAATTAATCTAAATATTGTATTATATGTATTACTAATATAGTTATTAAGGGGCCTCTACACTAGCACTTATTTAGGCACATTGTATAGGCAATTTTTCGCCAAAACTTTTAAAGTTATTTTTACAATTTTTTTTCAACTTTTATAACGCGTATAGGATCTATTTTTGTAAAAAAACACATGTTTCTACTTCGATCGTACTGTCCTTAAGAATACATCGATTTAAGTTTTTAAAAAACATTTCAATTCTTCACAATATTTTCAAGGTATCAGTTGTGACACAATTTGAAAATTATTTTCAGTTAATTAATTATTTCAATATAAAAAAATGCAATTTTTAACATTTTTCAACTGAAATAATTCATGAACTGAAAAATAATTAAAAAATTGTGCCACAACCGATGCTTTGAATAACTCAGATATTTTTTCAAAACTTAAATCAGAGTATTCTTAGAAACAGTACGTTTAAATTAGAATGAGTTGTTTTCGACCATATACGCAGGTGTAAAGGCCCCTTAAGTAGAACTATTTCTAGAATGCAAATAGATAGAGTAAAGACTCGCTTGAGTGGACATTGTGTTGTGATATGATATATGATACTTATGAATGACAATATTATAATATCTTTGCTTATCCTACTCAATGAGAGTGGCCTTGTATTCAAATGGGTTTAGACATTTAAACACAAGTATCAATAACGAAATATTTATAGAGACAAATATTTATAAAGACAATTTTATTTTATTTACTTTACTTTTAAAATCACGTATATCAATATTTATACGTAATATAACAGCCTCCGAGGTGGGGTTTGGAGATCAGTATTAGTCTAGCTATCTATCAAAACAGAAACGAGTGTCGAGTGTTGCTTACTTAAAGAATAATGCCATTTTTTTTTAGTGTTTTATTAATTTTGGAGGGAAAGGGGTAAACTTTTTACATTTTTGTCTCAAAAAGTACCTTTTATTAACACTAAATTAATTTGAAAAAATGATTAACAAAATGAATGTAGCATTATGTGAGCATTATGTAATAAAAGTAAGTTAAATATTTATTGTTTAATACAATACAAATAATATACAAACGTTACAACATATGTACTTCTTCACTTAATCCAATTCCAACGGTGTAGGTCAACTAAATCTTACCTCTCCACACTTCACTAATATAGAGAATGCATTTTAAATAGTCATATAAGTTGCTGAATATTTTTTTTGACTGTAGTGAAAATTACCGTAAGAACCAACCTAGTCACACACAATGTGTTGATGAGGACCTAAATTATAACCACTCACTCTAAGTTATAATTTTATTAATAATATTAAACATGTTTAATATTACAATACATTACCATTTTAATTTTGTTTTAGTAAATTGTCAACGAATTGTATTCTATTCATTTTGAGTATAACTTAAATCCACTTTGTTTTTGGTAGGTATATAGGACAAAATTTCGGATACCTAACCTCAAATTTTAGTAACAATAAATTTACCTTTATAGCTAACGACCAACCAAATTATATAATAACGCAAGGTAGTATCCATACATTAATAGCCTTGTCACGCCAGTTGTCCCTGACGGCAATAATGATTCATTCGAAGATCTAATAGAACTTTATGAATGTACAAGTGAATGACCGGAAATATTTTTAGAAATCTATACTGTTGCCAACAAATGTTGAACTACCTATTGTATATTAACAATTATAAAAGTGTATACAGATTGCAGAATCAAAACTATACATATAATTATAAAATATAGGTATTTTATTGGTTTTAAGCAATGCTGGTACATAATAT
Organism: Adelges cooleyi; assembly: GCF_023614345.1. Lineage (NCBI taxonomy): Eukaryota > Metazoa > Arthropoda > Insecta > Hemiptera > Adelgidae > Adelges > Adelges cooleyi. The sequence goes on from NW_026095751.1 coordinate 6,547,040, forward strand.
TGTTATAATATTATTATTAAACTTTTGAAATACATTAACGGCAATAATCGCCGTTCAGTGCACCAAGATGAATTAGACAATTTTACATGATTATTATTAATTATACTATACCACAACTTGTATTACTTATAAGCTGGTCATGTCGGAAACCGTTTTGCGAAATTTTGAGCTTTGTAATTTGAAAGACTGATTGATGGAGCAGGTTGATTCAATGACCTCGAAAACCGATTGGACTGTCGTTCAATTAATTATTTCCCATAAAATCGAATCGATTCTTCGCGAAAACGAAATGACAGGCGACGCAACGACTCCGGCGTATCGAACTATCCCTAAACATACATTTTGGTGACTTCAGAAACACACGCAAACCGACCTAAATTGAAACTGAATTAACAAAAAATCCATATCGAGAACGAATAAAAAAGAACACAGCAAATAAAGACGCGGTTAGGTTAGAGTCTTGTGAGCGATTCCTGGTTAATACCAAACTTATAATTTTAAATTAAAATGTAAAAAAAACATAAAACCTCTTAAAAAAAACCCTTCTCGACTTGATGCGAAGCTATAGTTAGTGTTTAGAAACATAATTGGAATCCATGTCCGTTGATTAATTTTAAATATAAAATTAATATTAGACGAAATGTAAGAAAATAGTAATCCTGAAATCGTTAGGAAAATAGTTTCTTTAATTAACCATTAAGCTCTAGACTTTTACAAAACAAAGCAATATAAAATATAATTCCTTTTTCGCTTGGGACGATAGAAATGTTTTAAGGATCTTGGATGTGTGATTAAGATTGAACAGTTACGTACTTGATTGATGTTAACAGAATATAATTAATGTATAAATTTTAAATTATACAGATTTTATTAAAACCGTGTACATTTTTGAGGTAGCTTCTTGATTTATATATTCCTCGAGTAAATTTGTTTTCATGTTATTACACTGAATATAAAATAATCGAATGAAAATACTATGTTTCTTTAAACTATAAAATAATAAAAATTAATCAAACTTTTTAATAATAAAAAAACATAACTGTTTAAATTAATAATAATAACAATGAAACTTTTTGTATTAGAATTGAAAACTTATTTGAAACTCTAAATCTATTTTTTTAATATCTAACAAAAGATAAAGACATAATATTTGAATCCATAAAAGTTTTAGCTCATGCATAAATAGACATCTATTACATTGTTAATTTAAATCGATATTAGCAGAGGGTATAGAGTCAAATGGGCAAATGTATAATGATAAAAAAAGCCAATAATATTTGTGTTATGTTAACATATTATAATTTAAAACTTCCAAGTGAAACTAAAAACTATCGACTTGTTTACTTTTAAAAATTAGTTTTTATATAATTTGTCTTATTTGTTTACTACTATCCCACCAGACTCTAGTACAACACATTCAACCGAAGTCACTTGAACGGTACTTAGTCCCAGCAAATAAATTTATTATTTTATGAATTTTTAAAACAACGTTATTTTGGTAAACTGGTAGGGCTTCTCACCCTTAGTCAAATCCCCGAGGGTGTGCGGCTGCAAACCTTGAACCCCTGTTTTTGCACGCCTATTATTATAAATTATCATGAATTATTATTATTACACGGATACCATACTGCACTTAATAGGTTAAGATGTTATATAGGGTGTCTCATGCTGTGTTTTGAACCTTTTTTCATAGAAACTGCTTGTACATTTGTAGCAGCGTGAGACACCCTGTATACTTTATAGTCGAACAGTCGGTCAGCGACTATTGCTCGTCACGATTTTTGACCTTGTTTTCGGCGACCTCTATGACCTCACATGACATCGTGTGACGAGCTATCGATTACGACAAGTTAGCTGATAAATTATTTAAGGGGGGGGGGGAAATACATATGTATATGTATATAAGTATAGACGGCTTCCCGCCCAATCACCGGATATGACAAGGGAGGCATAACGGCGGAGGCGGGGGTGGCGTTCGATAGACCGAATAGTATATTATGATTTTCTATTAGCGTTTCCCACCCGCAAAAAAAAAAAATGAATCGGCTAAGTAACCGCTTCGTTCGAATGACAGGCCGTCAATTTTTTTTTTTTTTATCATGAAGGTTAAATCGATAAATTGGAAACGACGCGTACTTTTCAAAAACAAAACGGACGTGAAATCATTTGGTATACAAAAATATCAATAGACCCGTTGTCATGTTCAATCTAGAATGTGCTTTTCGGTTTCGACTAAGTTCGAGTATGGAATATGGAATATGGAAAATGGAATATGGAATATGGAATATGGAATATGGAATCATACTACATTTGTTGATACTATCATTTTGACACCATCTAAAAAATCAATTAGAATTGTTTTATAACAAAACCATCTACTTTGTAGCCTTCTACACACCGTGTACAAATATTGAAAAGGTTAAAATATTTGGCGCGAAAATATCACATTTAGTTTTTAAATCATGAAATGAGAAGTCATTAAAAACTTTTACACATCGTTCTCTATATCATCGACCCACTAATGAAGGATACATATAAATAAATCGACATACTTATTGCATTTATAATAATTACATTACCTAATAATTAATATATACATTTTTTGTATTTTAACTAGTGTTAAGAAGGTAACAACATTTATCAACTAGTACTTTTTAAAAAATTTAATATTTTATTCCTATCACAGTTTTAATGATAATATCTATGATATAGCTACACGCTAAATAGGTTTTCATTTAGAAAATTAAACAGATTAAAGATTAAAAAAATAATACTTTTACGAATCATTTGAGGACAGGTACTTAATTTTGTTTAGGTACATAAAATTACTATCGAAAGACGTTTCGTGTTACGGTTTGGTTTCTAGACTGAAATTACCATCCGACACTTAAAACAAAGACAACTGAACACATTGTCTCTTTGTATTTTGAGCTATTAAGCTATATAAGACAAACATACTTGTTTTATAGCTGAAAGAAGAAGGGTAGATCATGTTCTTACCTTTTGGGTATGAACTGGTGCAATCTCGATAACTAATAATATTATATTAAACTGAAACTTTCTTACTGAGCTACTAAAAAAAAGTGTACACTATTGTTTTAGCCCCATGATTCTGTGAAAAATTGCTTTTACCGAATCTTATAATGTATGGCTTCTCTTGAAGCCATAGTACATTATCAAAGTATTTTTTTACACATACTTGGGAAAATGGATTTTGACTTATATAATAGTATTACTTTCGGGAAAATGTAATATTATAAGGTACTTTATTTCTTTTAAGAAATTGTAAGTCCGTAGTCTTAGATAACCGACCTGACCTTCAATATTGTAACCTTAGATAATTTACAGTGGGTTAATCCCATATCACTCCCGTTGGGCATACGTAAACTGCGCCCAAATGACCTTTTTTTATATAAACTGCGTCCGGATTATTACCTGGGTCAAAAAGGATATTATGTATTTATGTAAACTGCGCCCCGTTTTTTTATCGTCTGTAGAAAATGTGATAGTAAACTGCGCCTGAAACAAATCTTTGAAATTACAGTCAATTTCCTAATCAATAGCCACAACAATTTTAATTTTTGCCAAAACCATGGTTTTTGTAAAATTATCTACACGCTGTCATAGAAAGGTAAGATAATCTTTTTGATCAGTATACACGGCTTCGGTCTGCTAGTACCTATTGTGAATTCGACTGACAGCCACTGACTTAAAAAAAAGGGAAGTCACGATCACCGAACAGTTCTAATCGCAGCGTAGAAATAATTATAACATTATCGAAAATTTTAAATTCAATTAAATTAATCGTCCTCTAAGTTCGGTTGTGTAGGATAAATGGCGATGTGCAGTAAAAACGCGCAAAGCATTATTAAGAATGTTAGGTGACGACAATACAACAGATAGAGATTTAAATTACAATCGTGAATCTTTAAATGATCAAAACTTTCAAAGAAAATGTGTAACTGGTATAGTTAAACGCAAGGAAATTGAAGAACTGTGCGCTAAAACAAGCAAATAGTTGGTAATGCTATTTGTTAAAGAAGTCCAATTAGTTATTGACAAACACGGCGTTCAAACAAATTGAGGTGAATTATTGTTATTAATAAATGATAAAGAAAATAATTATATAATTTTCAGTTGTTTATCTAATTAAAAAGCTCTTGCATTATCAAAATGGGTATACAATATACATGGACGGTACATTTTCATACTGCCCTAAGTACTTTACACTAATGTTTACTATAATGTATACACGGTTTTATCAACGGCTATTATATTCCATTCATTATGTGTTTACTCTCCGATAAAAGTACAATATCTTACACTAAATGCCTAAGTCTATTTGCAAATATGGTTTTCAAAACGATATTACAATTGTACCGTATGATATTGTAATACATTTCGATAAAGCTATTCATTTTGCATATAATAGGGTTTGGCCACAAATTAAAATTCATGGATTTCGCTTTCATCTTACACAATTGTGGAATAGAAATATCCAACAAAATGGCATGAGTGTTAAATATTAGGACAAAAACAGTGATATTAGAAGATGGTTAGTTCAATGCTATAGATTACCATCTCTAAACTCAGAAAGTGTATCTCAGTATTTTTAAATTGGTCGGTGGGATCAAAGCCGACGACAAAAGAGTGACATAATTTCCTGATTATTTAGTTGATGTATATATAAGTGAGTAAGCTCAGTGTCCACCTAAAATATGGCTCGAGCATCAGCATAACCAAGTTTAACAACAAATGCATGCATTTTTATGTTCTTGGAAAAGTTAAAAGAAATTCAAATAGAGACTTACTTTAAATTAAGTAGTTTATAAAACCTTTCACATTTCAAAATTCTGAATCCAAAATAAAAAAAAACGTGAAAAATGAATCAACCAATATTTATTAACAATATCTTATTACTTGACATGTAAACTTTAATTTTATTATTATTTATTTAACTAGTGTCCAACGGCAGTCAATAAATATTTATTTTATTCATTATGTTTTATATATTGTTATTTATTTATTTGTTTTATAATTCAGTTTATAGTTGCAGATATAAGAAATAGATATTCGGCGGTAGTTTTGATTAAAATCAGTTAAAAACTTCTCAATTTATTTAATTTACCTATTATTAATTTGTATTTAATTAAAATTAAAAAAATTGACAGTACAAATATTTTAGTGCAATGCTGATCAATTATATATAATATACCAAGTATCATAAAACAAAATATATAATTTGATCAATGGACAATGCGAATGTCAATGGAAGTTAATATAACGACAAAACGTGACCAACACGTCCATTCGTATATTTAAATAAATGACTGTTAATTAAGGGAAATCGTGTGGCAAACAGTTAACCCAGGTCTATTCTCTATATTTAAACACGATAACTAATTAATTTCATGGACTGTGCATAATGTTTCTGGCCATTTTTAAGTAAATTTGATATTAAACAACTGTAAAAAACACAAAGTTTGTTATTTCTTTGTAAGAATTTCAAATATTCCAATAATACGGCCGAGTTTAAAAATAAAACCGAGTTAAGATTCTATTTATTACTTCCAAACATTCATACCTTTCAATATGAAGCCCATTTTCTTGACGTTTACCAATAGTTTCAAAGTTACTCAAAGGAAAAGTTATAATTGAAAAAGTAAATCGTATTCTTTGCACTATTTCAAAAAGCTAAAAGTTTATTGGAAAAATAATGTTGCATCGTTGAACGCTTATAAAGTAATTATTTACAGACCTGTTTAAAAGTTCAATATAATAGAGATATTATATTGAAAATAAAACGGAACCACCTATCATTGATAATACTAACAATACAGTTAACTAGTAGTTATATAGACACATTGCATATTATTAAAGACTGTGTAACCCAATTTAACACAATATGTAACATATTAAATTATGAAGAGTAAAATATAAAAAGTGATCTTTATTTTGCTTCAACGACGTCTTAAATTTTACAAAAACGCATTCGTCAATTTAAGTTCAAGTACAATATTACACAGTCAGGCATAATAAACACATTTTAAACGTTATTATTATTATTTAACTACAAAACTAAGAGGAAATGTTTTTATTCCTTTGGCTTCGTTGTAAAGTTGATTATGGGTTTACGTCAATTAATTATTCTTATTATTATTAAAATTAAACACATTATGAAGGCTTTAATTATGTTCATATATTTCGATAAAAATAGTAATAAAATTATTATACACAGTTAGAACTATGAAGCTTGTACAATAGAGGTACATAGAGTAACTTTAAGTAAAAATAAACCACATGAACGTCAGTTAAGTCCATCACATTTTTATTCATAATTTATAGTCGTCGAAAAAACGAGTAAAATTACTTCATAGCTCTTTACGCTTTTGTTTAAGATTTTACTTTTACAAACAATAATAATATAATGTTTTTGGTTTAAAATATGCTTTTACTTTGTTCTAGAAATAATAATGACAGTGTAAATGAGGTAAATTTTACTAATCTTGACGCGCTGAAGTATAGTAATAAATAAATTAATCTATGTACAAAGTGTAGAAATTGTGGACAATAAAATATAAATAAATTAGTTGTGTTCGCCATTAGACCGTGAGACAATGTTACGATTTAATATTATGTGTATACTAAATACTTCCAATACATTTTGAAAGGATACTGTTTAGTATGACGACTTCGTGTAATTACATCTGACCAGTCGTGATCTATAGATCTATAGTAGCAAAATCGATGAATGATATGGTATCTGATATGATGTGGTATCTGGTAGTATATTTGAGTGAATATTTTGTTATAGTCTATTTTGTCGTACAACAAAACCTATTATTTGTGTTGGCAAACCACCGCAGTAGTAGTATATGACGATCATTACGACGTTTGACATAAAAATCCATCATCGGTTTTGGCAGAAGTCGTTAGTTGTTACACGTTTTACTCTGTCTTTTAGATCTAACCAATAATGTTAAAGTAAATAATTAAATTATTAAGTAATTATTGTTACTTAATTAAACTCTAATGTAAAAATCAACACAAGTAGGTCATGTGGAGAAAAATGGCGATCCAAATGATATTATACAGATCTAATGGGAAAACATTTTAATATGTTTAAATATATTTTATGCTTGGCATTAGGACCTAGGTCCTAGGCAAATATTGGCATAACAAAAAATCCATCACCACGCCGCTGCTAAAATGTTTAGTTATAATTGTTGTTATTGTACACATTATATTTAAAAAAATATACTTATTGCCATGTATTGAACACGTCATATAAATATACATAATCAGTGCAAGTTTATCTCATCATAGAGTTTAGATAAATATTTTATTTCGTGGACAATAAGTAGAGAGTAAAATACTCTCTACTACACTATATTCATTTACATGTAATACAAAGCGGTTTCTATGCTCAGTTAAAAAAAAATAACAGAAATTGTACGGATTTTGATAATACATAATGTAAACCTATACTCTACACAGTAGCAATATTGTGGTATAAATCATCGAGCCAATAAAGAATCTAGTATGATAAGTATTTTTTTGATATTGTATTTTATATCAGCATCACTTATATTTGCTAGCCGTTACATTACAGTATTTCTTGTTACATTTTTTCATTGCCTTCTTACGATGCCCTCAAAATACTGACAGTTATCTTTTGTACTCACCGATCTTTCTCGCAATATGGTAATTTCTCCTTTAATTCACTTGCATATTTATGATCTCTTTTGAGACTTTGATCTTTCATCCACTCATCCATATTATTCCTCGCCTCCTTTGTAATCGGAAATCACGATTCCAATAACTCAATAGGTCTACGCTGTTTATCTTTACTGCTGATGTATTTTTTTTTATTTTGCCTACCACTGTCATTTTTAACCGACCCTTTACTTCCTTCAGTAACTCTGGTAACTTCACAGGGTTCTTTTGGCTTCAATATTAAGTACTCAGAACTACCACTTCAATATTTTTTCCTACTACTAAATGTATTTGAATAATTTTGAACATAAGACCTTTTAGCCGAGCATCACATAAATTGTTAACAATTATTAAACACTTAAATGTATTACATTGGATAGTTTTACGGTTACTGTCTGTTTTCCATCTTTTTACTTTATACTAACCCTTTGTTAATTTAGAAAATACTACAAAATATAACTCCATTGACGTTTGGAGTAAAGTTTAAAGGTTTCAACGTTAATTTACTGAATATATGTATCTGTTGCTCACTTTTTTTTTTAATTCTTCCCATACACATTTCATTTCATACTTTTTATCAAAGCAAAATAAGCAGTCATATTTCTTACTCTACCTAACTTCCTGGTATAGACATATGTTTGGCCAATCCAAAGTATCAAAAGTAATCCAAGCGAGAGAACTTGATAAACATTAACTTTCTTTATAAATTAAAATTATAAAATACCAGTTTTCGTCAAACAGCTGCTACTTTTTGACTATTCTCAAGACTTTTAAAGCTGTATGCCTGTATGATTTTCTGTGGTACATTATTTTTATTATGCTTATTTGGACAATATTGATGTACTAGTATAAAAGTTCATCTCTATAAACGTATGCCCATATATCTAAACTATGCTTATTACGTACATTTTACGATAAAAGCTAATGTAGATCATTTTTATAAATTCGGAATTCCTTATGGCCGTTTAAAATAAACAATATGCCAGTAGAATTTAAATAAAATATGTATTATTGATGTAGAAAAATATTTAAATGTATTCGCTTTTTTAATGTAATATTGACATCACAGCGATATTTTATAAGCCTATAAGCGGTGTTTTTTTTTATTCCTTAAAAATTTTTATTTTGTACTGCCATACACACGTATCAGTAAGCTATAAATATATTTTTCAAAGTACACTGTATGATAGTTTTTTATTCCATGTCAATTTTTGTAACACAATATATTTCCTCCATTGATTGAACCCGGTTTAGATATTTTAGGTAGTTTACACGGGGGATACCCGTTAACCGTTACTCGCCACTGAATTTTCAGGCATCATGACATTGATCAACTTGGTTTGTTAAACTGGAAATAACCATTACCAGGACTGAAAAAAACAGATACTCTTGGGACCAAACATTAGGCCAGCAGACCACTTGGCCATTAGTGTGCTTATGTAAAACAAAAGCATTGTTATTACGGTTTAATCCATGAGCTACTATAGTTTATAGCCTAATGCTGGTCATTAGCATATGCGGTAATGTTACCAGCATTTTTATAATAGTAATGTTATATAGTATTAAGTGAAAACTTGAATATCAAGCATTAAAGGGTTCGATTCCAAATAATATTAGAAAATAGATACGGGCATAAAATTCCTAATTGAACCATTAATATAAAGTGTTTTTATAAAATACACATAGATAAATCACAAAAGGGAGATTGATAGTTGCAAACATTAATTGATTAAAACAAACATTGGACTACCATTTTATATAATGGTCGATTTGAGCTAAAATACGTAATGATGCTGATGAAACAAAGGTGAAGTTTAATTACTTAAACTTTCTTGGATAATTATTACTATGCCCTCGGTAGCAGAGGTAATTAAATCCCAGCTTAGAATGAACTCCCAGAGTTTGAATGATATGGATTATTCTAAAAATATAAAACTTAAAACTTCAATTAAATCAATTTTATACATATATATACTTGAAATGTGTTTACGTGCTACCAGTAGATGTCTGCTTTAATTATATACTTAGCTGCGTGGTGATTTTTATAATACTATTATGTAGAAATGTCCACTATTCACAATAATTTAGGTTATTATTGTTACTATTATTTTTTTTTCCAGTTTACTATTTAAAAATAAATATTGCTATAGACAATATTAAATTAACCATAATTTGAATTGTATGTCTTAAAGGATAACTATTTTGAAATAAAAATATTTTATTCTACTAATGGTAGTAAAATTATTTTTACCATCATTGAACAACGCTGTTCAAACAATTATTAATTTTAATAATAAACATTTATGCTTTTCTAAAAAAAAGTTTTCATTAACCCTAAAATATAACGATCTAAGCGTTTTAAAAAAATGTTTATTAAAAATCTTACAAATAATTAATGAAATACAGCAATTAGTTAAGAAATGCTCTTAATCAACCAATTATTTTCTTTGGTAAATGGTAATGAATTGAATTCTTTGCCATTTGTTTCCTTTTTTGCAAATTCGTGCGAAAAAGAAACCTTTTAAGCAACTAAGAACATTCAAAGAAAATATTTGCCAATTATACTTCTGAATTGGTTTTATATTATAATATTATTATTAAATCTAAATTATTTGTGTACCCAGTAAAACTTTTCAATGAGAAAATTTGTATTTTAACTGAAAAGCTACAAACGTCTCGTAACCTATATTCAATCTTTAAATACAACTCAGAATTAAATTATGGTACAATATTATGATAATCAAGTCAAGACTATATCAACCTAATGCCCTTTTTGTTGGTTCTGTCTTAATTCCCAATATATAATTATAAAAATAATTCCAAAAATGTATCAGAAATTATGTTTACTAAGCAATTTCAACTTCGTAACTTACAAAAACAAAATTATTAATTTACTCGTTCCTCAATTGTAAAGTACACAATATACCTACTACGGTTAATTATTATCTAATTATCTATTACATTTTAATTTAAAACGTTAAACATAGATAGAACAAATAAATCGAATATATTGGTTGTCAGGACGAGGTATAATATACGCGCTTAATGTTCTGAACGCAAAACTAGTTAAAAAAATACTTGGGATCAACAGATTTATCAATTTATGCTATAATTTTCACAAGAGTAAATGTTTTGATTTTCTGTGATTTTTCTTCAACTTAATGAAAACGCTTTTGTATTATTTTTAATAACCTAAGCCCTATTCTATAAATTAATTTTAATTTTGTTTTTGTGCTTTTATAACTTAACAAATAAAATATATGCTATGAACTTCTTATGATTCCTTTTCAAAAATCATGGGAATCATGGCTTTTTTTTTTATTTGTGTGTAAAAACTTCAAGCACTAACGGTAAAATATAATATTATACTTTTCCAATTGTTTTACCGTTTTAATAATAAATCATTTAAATGTATAGATAGAACTTTTGGCTTGTAAAATTAATTTTTTTTTTCATAAAATCAATTTAAATTATGTTCGGTTGATTGCATTTGATGTACAGGTTTGAAGTTTTAACGAATAAAATAAATAAACGATAATTTTTCACAAAAAGAGAAAAAGTTCTTAGTTATTCTAGTTAAAGCTTCGTCATTTGTATACGCATTAAATTTAAATGATTCTGGGGGTATAAATAAAAGGTTGTTTGATGTATTATGGCCGACGAGAATCGTAAAGCAACTTTTTGTCTGATTTCCTTAAAAAAATATACACAAAAAGATAGAAATCCATAAAATATATCCTAACACATTTCCATGAAAATGATATATGTATACATATATATTTGCCACTTAGGTGTGTGATTTATGCTTTTTATTCTCACGACTATACAAATTCACAAATCAACAATAATTCCATGCTAACCGTTGCGTTATAATTTATTCGTATCATAAATAACACCTGACGCGCACACCAAATAATATGAAATTGATGAGTTTCCTGGGGGGTTTGCTTTAGGCCTACACGATGTGAGTGTTCAAGACGTCCTATTTTTTTTTACCTTTTGTTTTTAATTATTACTATAAACGAAGCTATGAGAGTATTGATTTCTCGTTAATAAATATCAAATATAATTATAATTCAAAGCTGGGATTAGAAGAAAAATACCAGACTAATATTTACAATATTTCTTATAACTAGTAACAGCTATTGTTGATTAAAATGATTTTCTAATAGCTTAATAAATTTTGAATTTGCAAAAAAGTCAATAAAAAACATTTAAAAGTTAATGTTCGCCTTCTGGAACACGATATAAACGTTTTGTTCCAAAAAGTCATTCGAACAATATTTTATATTGTTTTAAAGGTTGTATCTTAGCTGAATAGTGAATTTGTTTTAGTACAAGTTAAAACTATCTTATTATTAATGGTTTTAATCAACAGTTGTTGTAGTTATATAAAATAATGTAAATTGAATTTGATAAATATTGATAATAATATTAACAGAAAATATCACGAATCGGGTTAAGGCATTGCTAAGTTTATGCTTATGTTAAGCTTATGGATTTATCATAATTAAAGAAAATATTGTTTTGCTAAGATCAAATTCATGCATGAGTATCTAACAGCTTATAATAGCTAAGCATTTTATTAGACCTTCGAGTTTTCGTACAGACCAAAAATGCAGAATTAAACGATATCATAATTTTGCGGATTTTTAGAATAATGAAAAATATATTAAAAATCTGTACCTATTTTAAAAGTTCTGCTTTAAAGTATTTGGATTTGGGATGGTAATAATTTTGGAAATCCGAAATTTGGCTAACTCTACCAAATTATAATATTATATAGTCAGAAATAAATTATGTACTCGCGAGCCCACTGTCTACGTCAATATCAGTCAAATCAAAAACCCTCTCCAATGTAATCGAATTTCTACTAAGAAGATTACCCCAAGGAAAGGAGCAAAAGTTCCACGGACATACCCTCTATTCTACAACGAACTTTCAGAGAAATCCAATTTCTGGAAAATGGTATACCGAATATAGTTGTAGTACTCGATAATTATATTTTAGTATGTGCTTAGAAATAATAACATATTTACATAATAACGAACATTAATGACCATCTATATTATTTATTCCGTGTTTATAAACTACGATAGTTCCACATCTAACAGCATAATTATTTAAGTTACTACTGTTCTTAAAATAATCTTCAAAAAAATAATAGAATTTACAGGCTACGACAAGGTTTTCAGAAAAAAATTATCCTTTTACACAACAAATAATTATTGATTTTATTGCGCGTTTGGAAATATATCAAATCTACTGGAAATAAAATTACCCAGAAAAAAACAAAAAGTATTGTCCAATAAACGTTTGATTTGTTTTGTTTATCCATTTCTCATATAGTATTATAGCTAAAGTAATAAAATATTTGTTGTATATAATATCTACATGGTACAAAATGATCGTACTTTTTTTAATATTAAGTGTCATAAAGTTTTTAATGTTGTCAGAGTATGTTTAAATTGCGTATATTTGACAAAAGATCAAATATTAGTAACATTAAATGAAAGGATAATCCGACATATCTAATAAAATTAATGAATAAGATATATTTTTTATCAAAAGGTTAAAGTGACATATTTTATGTTACAGTATTTGGCATTTAGATCTATTGACCTTCGATGCAGAGCTAAGAAGATATTGTGTTTTACAAATTACAATGATGTATTTTTAATTTATTTCTTTATTAAGTGTGGTAATTTAGTCTGGTCCTATATTAGTCAGATGTGTTTTACCAAGAAAATCTCAAAAAATCAATATATCAACGTTTAATGTCTGAAAAATAATTTATAATTAATATTATTATTTTTAATTCGTTCTCTTGTTAAATTTTATAAAAACCACTTATGGTTTTTGGTTCACTCCAATTCAAATGCGTATATTTTGAAACATGTTTTTGTATTTAAAAAAAATTAAATTATTGTCGTTGACTCTGGAATTTTTTCTTCCGAATTTTCTTCTATCCTTTTATATACGGTACGCTGGCGCTAACGGCTGTAACGTGGCACGTCTCACGCGTGTTACGAATGTGTTGTTTTCTCTCAATTAATCTGCGTTTCCTTTGTTACTATAGTATCGTTCAGGGGTGGATAGGGCCATATAGAAAGAGGGAGTCTTCTCGTAGATCCTTGTCTTTGTTTATCTAGGTGGCCCCACGCTACGGTACCAATAATTGTTTTAAAATAAAATGTATTTAATATTTATCATGAAGGTATAATTAAAACTATGAATTTGTATCATTGTTCATTTTCATTATGTCCTTGTATTACAACTAGTGACAAGTTTTGTGTTGATTGTGTCTTCAATTTCTTAGTGAAGTATAGTTTATACACCAACGCCTAAACAGTACTCTACATTTGCTATAAATTATTTATCCTTTTGTTAACACGAGTAAGCTGTAAGTGGGGTTCATATAATAAAGTAAAATATGTGATACCTTGCCCAAAAACGACATTAAATTGCGATGCTAAAGTAGCGCTTCTACTTTAAACATATAAAATGCCATCAAAATAATAACGAGTCGTCGTCGTCATGCATAAAGTTACATTACATTGACCGAAATGTTAAATATTGATAAATGTCGCCAGTAAAATCGATTAAGGCCAAATATTCTAAAACTACTAAAAAACGTTTGGCCAGAACATATAATTAAGACTATACTATCATCATAAATCGCAAGGAGATTATAGATCAGAAATAATCACTATTCAGGATCCAGCAGGCTAAAGCATGTTGCATGTTTTATAATTTTAGCAGTTAGGCTTTAAGCAGGCTGTAACTTTTTCTTTTCCATTTTGGTGGCACTTCAAAAATATTTTCCCGTGACAATTGATACACAATTTACCCATTAATGGATATTGTCGGAATGTACTTGTGGCCGGTGTAATTGTCAATCTATACCAGTTGGTTGCAATTTACCGTGCTCGGGGCGGCGTATACCCCGAACGGCCGCGTGACGGTTGGCGGCGGCACTACCGTGTACGTTCTCCACGATCAGTTCGGGTGTCAGCGTCGTCACGCCACGGCGGTAGTCGTTGCCCTAAGATCCGCGCGTTGATCAGAGACCGCGACTCGTACGCGCGAGACGTCCAATTGTCGTTGAAAAATGTAATCAAATCCCAAACGTTTTTTTACAAAAATATTTTCATAGAATACAACGCAAAAAAATCGTATCTAAACTGAAAAGTCGTCGAGATCGTAACGTCCCGCGGCCGTCCGATAACAGATCCGAAACGTTACGTTATCCACAAATATTATTGTCTTGGTCAGTCGGCGACAACATGTGAAACGATCCGACAGGGTGAGTCTAAACCGAAATACAATACATCGTTTCTTTAGATTTTAACTATTCGCACATTGGGCAGTGTACAGACTTTTCATTATTCTATATTTGCACGTTGCAAAGGATTCCGATGACCGTTTGTGTGGTTATTCCAAAGGATACTTTCAATTTAAGCAGAAACTTATTATTTAAATAATAATGTATGGATGTAATTAATTATAACTATAGCCGGTTTAGAACATGGCCGCTTAGTTTTTATGTGATAATAGTATCTTCCCCGTGTTAATTTTTATCAGTGTCTCGGGCCTGGTTATTCTATGACATTGCTTCCTTAAACTTTATAAACTCTTATGATTATTTAAGTCTTTTAATTTCGTTAAAACGAAATGGTTAAATTATAGGACGATCTGACCAGCAGCAGTCGACTTCCCGGACAAGGAAGACTTTCCAAATGTGTTTTTTAGTAGTACATCTAATTATGCAGTAAAGCTTTTGCGGCTTCTGTGTACCGCATTATAATATACGCGTACCATTTCAAAACGCTTCTACAAACTAAACAACATCAGCCTATTGGCCGTAATGTAATTTATTCACGGCAACACGAACATTGTATTTTGCACCGTACGATAAAGTGGCCGTTTGAAGCATAAAACTACTGTTGTTATGATCGAGCAATAGTCGTCTTGACTGCATACTATCCAAATCCTTAAAGTTACTGTTATGTTTCGGTTTTTATACGGTTTCATAAAAAAATGTATCTAACGTTTGAATTCAAACGATAATAGAATTTAGATCATAATATAGTATGCGACCTTCCATGCGAAAGGTACCTTATCTTCCCGAAGCAAATTGTTCCGGAGACCCAAAGTTACTAACTAACTTATTAGGAGTTCCAACTTGAAAACTTCATAACTTTTAACCGGATCGAGATATCGCTGTGATCAAGACACCATTGTAAACAGCAGTTAATCGACTATAAAAAAAATATTCAAAAATCCTTTTCCCATTGACGGACACATATTATGCTTCTAGCTACTATTGTAAAATACATAGAACTAAACTAAGAACTGTAAGGTAATAGGCCCTAAAACACTTCAAAAACAATTTAATTAACAGTTAACTTAATTTAGTTGTATTAGCGTTAATTTAATCCAGAAGATAAGAAGCGATTAAATGGAACACTTTTCTTCATAAAAGATATTATAATAATTTTCCAAAGTTACATTATACATTTTTTTGGAAGGAGAGCTTGAACTTTTCATAAGAATATTAGTACCGAATAAAGGCCTATGGTATGGTCCTATAAATAAATATGAATGAATATAATGAATATTATAAAAAATACATAATAACTCTGAATTTTTCGTTTACCGATATTAATATATTCCATTATACTCAATATCAACTTTTTGGAAGAATTGGAAGAATCAAATATACTTATTTACCTTTGTCATTTTTTTTTACTTAAACTATTTTGTTATTAGTGTTTGCGTTGTGATTCATATATAGTATACAAACAAACTACACATAGCATGTATTACATACAAAAATACAAATGTATATTTTGTATCATTTTCCGTATAAATATGAGATAAAATATGTTGTTGTAAAATATATAATTGGACAAATGTATCACTGATTTAATGATGTTTTGACGCTAACCCAAATTGTGTAGCAAAGTTGAATATATATATATATATTTTTTTTTTTTGTGGTATATTGTATAAAATAAATATAATATATTGTATTGAACTATTACCAAGAATATATTATTGTTAGCTAAGGTAGGTCCTTCTGCTAGGTAATTTGTAATAAGGTTTCCTGCACTTCAATAAAGTTTCAACTTCCAAGTAAAAATGCTAAATTATGCTTAAATGTATTCATCTTTCATAAAAATATACCAATAAACTACGTAGTGGTATTTAAGTGGGGCCCGTATTGTATTCAATTGCTGGAGTGCACGGATATCTATACTTTTCCATAAAACTTATACTAGATGTAATATTATCGTATAGGCCTAGGTAATTATATGGTCTTTTGGCAACAAAAAGAAAATAAACAACTCGCAACTGAAAACCACAAAATCAGTACCGTAAATTCACCATAAAAACATAATAACGAATAATGTGTGTAAAGAAACTAGCTCAATTTTTTTAGGATTTTTAAATAGCAATAAACAATAAGAAACAAACTTAGAACTATGAGTCAATAACATCCACTTGCCAACGCCCATTATACTACACGTTCACAATAAAACAAACTATATACACGGCCGCTCAGCTTATTTAAGCAACGAGTAACGATTGGATATTATGTATTTTTAGTATCAATCAATCATTGTGTCGTAAATGCCAAGTGGTATGTATAAATTAACCATACAAATATTTAAAGCTTCTTTTGTAAAAGTTAAAAAAATTTTGAAACACAGCTTGTGGTGGTTTTTCATGCAATACGATCGTTCAATCTTTAAGTATTTATTAGTTTTATTACATATAAATTTGGCTATAATTTTAGAATATAGCTAAATCAAGTGCGTATTTATTCTATTTTATGATAACTATGTGGATTTATCGCATATTACATTCCTATTATGCAAAGTCAAGACAATTTTTAGATTAAAACAAAAAATAATGTATTGTAGAGTACGTTTTTGAAACGTCTTGGTCAGTGCCCGATTATCAAATTTATTTCGCTTAAAACAATTGTATCCAATAACTGAATTGAACTAGACACTAGATTTATAAGAAAAAAAATACTTAAATCAATTCTTGGCGATCGCGGATCACTGAGCTGAAAACAACAGTACATGTGTTGTACAATATTCTATTATTCTTTCCACAGACGGTGTTACTCTACCAGATCAGAGGAAAGTCTATTGTTTTTTTTTTGTAGAGGGTGAAAATATTTGTTCAATAAGGATGATGACCATTAGACCATATATTAAAATATGCTATAGCGTCCTGGTTGCACGAAGCATGCATTAATGTTTTTAATTTTGAAATTTAATAGCACATTATCGATAATCAATTTTCATGTTATGTTATTACTAAAATAAAATTGTAAAAGCCATGACTAGTAAGTACAGGAAAAGGATAATCTATAAAACAAGTAGGTGAGATTTATGATTACACAACACAACAGATTATTGATTTTAATCATTGTTGGCATACGTCAAACGGCGGTTGAGAGTACCTAGTTCGATTCACCGGTCTATTTTTAATGGTTCTAAAAATAGTTAACTAACAATACAATATTTAACAAGGACAAACTCATCGTAGGTGTACATTTAGCATCCACTTTTTATTAATTTTTTAAGTTTTTCTATTTAAAATGT
Organism: Adelges cooleyi; assembly: GCF_023614345.1. NCBI lineage: Eukaryota > Metazoa > Arthropoda > Insecta > Hemiptera > Adelgidae > Adelges > Adelges cooleyi. The sequence goes on from NW_026095751.1 coordinate 6,565,378, forward strand.
TTAATACAAAACATAAAACTATAACACATTCATAAAATGTATTATAATAATCGTCGTGTGATCGATTTGAAGTTTACTATATATTTTTACATTAGTGTTGCTTACTGCAAAGATTTGGCAGTAGAAAATGTTTCGGCTATAACGACGACGCATCTGTTGTGTGTTGGCGGTGATCGTAAACGTCAAAACATTGACATAGTGTGCAGGAAATGTCAAATAATTTGAATGCATGTTCAACGAGAGCCGTAAGATTGGCGCGATGAAGTATATGCTGTCGAAAAGCCAAAAAGCCAACGCCCAAAGTTTAATTTATGTTGAAACATTGTTTTTAGTTGGTAAGTTCCAAATTATGCAAACTAACTGTGAATTTCCAACAAAACGTTTCTATTCAAACATTGAAACTCATATTATAAACAATAATTCGTTCGAAACCTTCGTTATTTGGACAGACTAAATAGGTAACATTTGTGTTGTAATTTAAAAAAAAAATAATAATTGCCCTAAATCTATGTAGATTTAGATTTGTATGGAATAAGTACATTGAAAATACTACCAGGAATTCGATACTTGATTTTTTAATTTTAATTCAACTATTTTAAGTTTACTATGCCAAGTTTTGTTTGTTTTATAAAAATATGTTGGGGCTGTATAAATATACAACAAGGATTTGGTCTTACTCCATAACCATTACTATGTAAAATATATAATAATAAATTACACTTAGTGTTGCGACTTTTCCATTTAATGTAATCATATTTTTCCATTATCCTATTTTATAATATTTTAATAATTAATAGACTTTGGATGTTTTTTAATTTATTAAAATATAAACATATATTATAATTACATAAAATTGAAAAAAAGCTTTTAGCAAAATTATAAAAAAAAGCTTTATTTGTACTACGTAGAAAGAAAAAACTACTTCTACAACAGATTTCGTTTTTGATTTCTTATCACCGCTTACGAGTTTAAAAACACATTTTGGTTTTGAATGAGTAGCAGCTGTTAAAATGTTTTTTTGTTTTACAATGTCAAGTTTAATATCATTTTTAGCTCAATCGACAGTCAGTAGGTTTCCCAAAAAGTATTTTCAATAGGTATTAGATGTAGTCGGTTTGCCTATTAATAACAACGGCAAGGAATTATTAGAAAGGATAGACGACCAACCTTAAATCGTATCCACCATTTTACTAAAATATACAATTTTAAACAAGTTTCAAGGGACGTCGTACTGCTATTTATTAAGGAGTTGGGTATAGGTGATTTTTTGCAAAATCTCAATTTAAAGCTTAAATTGTAATTTGTAATTATTAGATTAGTAATAGTAATTCTTTTTAGGCAGTTAATGTATTTTACGGACTATCGCAGCATCTTTGTCATCGATTTTAAATATTTTTTTCATCTAAACATAGTTTTATAATTCCAAAAACATGGCCTACTCCTATGGATAATATAGTAAAGAGAGGGAGGGTTATATCGGATAAAGCCTACAACAGACGATAATTACATCCATTATAAAATAATAACAAAATATATTTTGTTATTATCGTGTTATATTATTATTATGATTGTACTGTATTGTATATCAATGGCATATTAGAGAATCTATCTCACAAAAAAGTTCGGCGATTTAAAACAAACGGCAAATTTCATTATCACAATTATTACATTAAAAGTCTACAAAATCTTATAAAGCATCAATGTCAGTCAAATCAAGTTTATATGTATATATATATGTATAATACTTCATTTGAGCTGACACAGGATCAGGCACCTATGTTAAAAATGTGGGTGGCCACGTGTCCGCCCTCCGGACACGCCACTGTTACCGTCGCTTCGCACACAGCGATTTTCTGTTTCATTATCGGTATCAACCTATAGAATACTTGTAAAATGCGTGGGCCCTTTCTATATACCTAGTGTGTGGTAAGTTGTGCGCCAGGAATGCCGAGCAAATACTTCACTTTTCAGCTCTATCGACAAAAGGGCTGCGACCCAACGGCCGTGGTACCGGGAACGAATAAACGCCTGAAGTAGCGCCGTGATTTCGCTGTGGCACAAAAATACGGTCGTTCCTGGAATCATATATATATATATATATATATATTTAGTTATATAAGACCTACGGGTTTAAACATATATGGGCGAAATCTGCTTCCGTTTGGTTGGTCGCACCTTTGGGATTTCAACTTAAACGATTCGAAACCACGCAAAGTGGTAATATTATAATAATAAAGTTTAGAGATAAGATCATAGAAGCTCAATTATGAGTGGTTAGTTTTGGACATTTTTTTTTATCTGTTAAATTGTCTGTAACTAAACTAGATCAACTAAGAAAACTAGATCAAGGTTTTTTAGTAGTTGTTTTTGAAGAAAATAGATAGCGAATGATTAGTGAATACCAAACCTTCTTATGCTCTAATAAGCATTGCATACGGTTTTAAATATACTAATTATATACAACGTTTAGATTTACTTATGATATAATCAAATATCGCCTAGGAATAGTATGGCACGGTTGTGCTAATGAGAACTACGAAATTACTTATTTTAATGTTAATGTTTTGTTTCTTTGAAATTCGAATACCTAAACGCAAAACTCAGTATAATCAAATCCTCATAAGCTAGGGCTGCTTAGGATTTAGTACTAAGCCATTACTACAAACTTCGATGGTTATATTTGGACTTTGTTTCTAAGCTGTCTACTAAGTCTGTGTTGACTATCTAAAAACATTAAACAACAATACAAATAAAATACCTATTTTTAATTTTACTACATTACTATTACTTATTATTTACACTTTTCTATAATTAATTAATCACTAGTAGCAACTAATTTTTATCTATCCTCAGATTGATAAATAATGAGATTCGTAGTGCACATCTTCTTCTTCTTCTGGTACTTTATACTCTCTAAGAGTTTTCGCTACCATTACAATCCCCCTCCATTTCTCTCGATCCTGAACTATTTCCTACATCCCTGTACTCCCATTTTATCAAGCTCTTCTATCACAACACCCAACCATATTTTCCTGGGTCGTCTCCGAGGTCTCTTTCCAAATTGGTTTCCAATTTAAGACTGCTCTACTTGTACCATTGTTACTTCTCCGCATAATTTGTCCCAACCACTGTAGTGCTACATAACACAAATATATTTTAACAACGAAAAATAAATGAAATAAATTGTCGGTAAGTTATGTGTACATATTCTACGTATACTCCATTAAGATACTGATTATAGTAAATTATATAGCATAATATAGTAGTATAGTATAATTATAGGGCAAATTCTGTAAAAAGAGATGGCGTAATATTGAATTGAAGTTGGGCATGTACTACCGTGTTAGATTATGGTACCCTACGACGACAGATGACACCGAATTAGATGTTTGAAAAGTTTTTCTTGAGAGCAATAAACTTTAAACCATACTAACAAAAGAGACAGATTATTAAAAAACATGCTCTTAGGATGACCGACCTGCATAATATGGATATTTTACCAACTGAAAAGAATAAGATCATAAATCTCGACAGATTATAACGTACTTAAAAAAATGTACTATAAAGTACTCTCAAATTAGTGACGTTGAAAAAAACTGTTCTTCAATTATTTTAACAATTATTTGTTTTTTTAACAAAGTTATTAAATAATTAATTTGTTTTATAAGCCAATAGTAAAATGTGATTATATAATAAACACATCAATGCATTACTATAAAAATTATAGCCCTATTAATAAAACGTTGACTGCCACCGTTTTTAACTACCAATTATCTCGTAGGTTGACAGTGAACGTGTTAAAAATTTACCAATTTGTATTATTTCACATGCAAACCTTCGGAAGAATAATAGCATTATACCTACAATATTTATACTAATATATTTACAATATATGCCTACTTAATGATAATAGCTAGCATACGCAACAAACAAACTTGATAGAATTTGTTTTAATTGGTGCACACAAATTCTGTTAACAACTATTACACATGTATTATACTAATATATAAATTTCATACTTTGCTTGAGTAAATATGTATAAATTATAACAACTCCACTCTTGGTACAATAAGAAAACAACCAGTAGTTGTGTTCCAATGCGTAGTTTTTAATATCACTTTTTTTATAGTGCTTAGTACATAACTTAATATTATATTTTGTAATATTTTGTATTTGATTCGATCTAGATAAAGTTACTGCTACAAGTAAGGTCAGTACTCCTACTGCAAAATGTTGTCTTCAATCCCCTAGAGACCAGGCCCGGTACCGAAAAGCAATAACATAATAAATTTAATTAGATATTGACATTGTGTGTATTTTAGCAAGTCAGGTGTAAATCATTGGTACACACGCGACCTTAGATACACGGATATAATTTATTATTACCACAGCAGCAAAGAAACAATACCAAGATTTTCTTATAAAATAATAAATCATACATGCAATTTTATTGGTCTCATTAAAATGTATCATGAGATTGATAGTGACAATGTGATAGTAGATTATTCGGAAGTTATTATAATTATTAGTTTTTAGTCCAAACATACTTATTTTCTATATTTTAACATTATTTACGTTTCAAAACTTTGAGGAGTTCGGGCTTCTAATCTGCATAATTAATTATTATTTCAGTAAGAACTTTGTATGGTATTAAGTCAAAACAAAAGTGAGCCCATTCTAAGTATCTATGTAACAGTTAGTGTAACAAGTCAATAATTGAAAACTCCAAAAACGAGCATTTTTTTGTCATATGTGAAAAATAACAATTTTTGACTAATCACGAAAAAATATATAATTTTGGAAAACATATCTTCTATTTTGCATATAATTTGAAACCAAGTTCATCAAATCTTAAAGTATTAATAAACATTAACAATATGTATACGGTTAAAGCACTTAGTTTGATGCCTAATAATAACCAATATTTATACAACATTATTCTATTATATTTTCATTTCTAGGTATCAAAATACTAGCAATAATTCATTATTGGTAATATGAACAGAGTTGATTTTTTTAACCCTAAATAGAGTTTATGATTATTTGTTTATTCATAGCATTACAACTTGGCTCAGCACATAAATAACTCTAGGCGAAATGTTTTACAACTTACTACCTATGAATTTAAATAACGCCTTGTAGGATAGATGATATGTTAATGCATGATTCCGACACTTTTGAATTTGAACGGTAGAAAAAACGTCGGATTTATTTTATTTTTACAAGGCGCCGTAAAATTAGAATATTGAACGCAGTGTTTCCCAAATAACCCTTTTAGAATTCATGCCGATCTCTTCCCGTGGGAGTACGTCATGGCTGACCGTCATAGTCTAGAAATTCTCTCTGAAAATTCCAGGTGAACTATTTCTTGGATTTGTTTTCAAACATGTAAATCTAAGGAAGTTTGCATGTTAATGCTAAAATGCGATTAAATGTGCCTGTCAAATGTCCGATGCTGCAAACAGACCATTGTTGAAAATATGTACATATTTTCTGTAAAAATGTATTGCTGACAATAAATTGTTAGCACTTCGCACAAAAAATTGTTGAACTATTGTAGTGAAAATAGAATAAGAGCAAAAAAATGTTTTTTGTCAAATCACAGCCCATCTAATGTGTAGTGTTGCGCTAACCACTGTTTGTAATCTATCATAATTTGAAGATGGGTGACCAACATGTCTACTAATATCTGTTTGAGGAATTATAATTATCGCCGATGTATAAAATATAGTGTAACGCTGAACAATTTTCAAAGATTTAATTGTTGTAGAGTTCAATTTTATTGCACGCTTAAATATGCGCCATTAGATGTGAATGAAAATAAATGTCAAATGTAAAGGGAAAAAATGATGGAGATGCTTTTTATTTTTTTCTTGAATCCTGCTAACATTTTATAAAAGTAGTCTTTAAAAACGCTAAAAATAAAATTATAGAACATCCTTTAATAACAAAATATTCATTGAAATATTCGATGTTTACTACCACGGCCATCCCCGACACTAATGACAACTAAAACTACTATTATATGATACAGTAAATATTGCTTATTGATTAGTAAATTGTTAATACATTAAATTCAGTTTAACATAGTTCCAAAGGTATTACGTACGATATCTAGAAAAAAAAAATTATTATTTCGTTTGTGCTGTTTACAAAACGACAGACGAAATAATCCAAAAATATTTTTAAAAAAATTGAATTTTAAAAGAGTAAAATATTTTTCTGGAACATATTATGGCCAGTAATACTATGAATTGTTGTAGTCAGCACATGCTCGGCGCTCTGTTGGATTGCCGAATACAGTTTAGAGAGTTAGTGTGTCAATTAAAAGGGATCTGGGATGTTATGCGACTTCATTGAGTCTTATAATTTGAATACGATATATATTATAATATACTAACACATAATATACAATGAGTATTGTTATTACGAAAATCCAAATTTTGCGTTGGTTCGACTTATTGAAACCCGAATGATGTAGATATATGTTTCAAAACAAATCCATAGGTATTACTATAACGAGGGGTAACTGAATAAACATTACAAAACCCGGAAACGGCGTTTTTGGCCTGTAAAAATGACAGATATTTATTGTTTTTGACGACGCGGGCAAAAAATAAGCCAAAGAATAGGTTTTACGGTATCTCGTCCAAGAATTGTTAGGGGTTACTACTCTCATGGTTTTAACCCAATACAATCACGTTATCGTATAAAATACGACGCTCGCTTTAAGGTTTCCGATTTTTATTTTTTATTTTACTCGAATGTCCAACAGTAAACCCATGCGGGTCCTTGTAAGTTTTATACTCTTGGCCACTACTTTATCGCAGAACACGTAAAGGTGTTTTATTGGATTGGCTAAACTAGACCACTTGACTTAAATACGTTACGCGACTCTGGTTTATTTAATCCTCGATCGACCGTGATTTTTTTTCTTTACCATATTATGTACCTTATGATCTAGTGAAACTAATATTTGTATTATGATTATACAACTAAAATAACATTTTATTTATATTTATACTCGATATTTTGCTGCTGTCTAACTATAACAATTTAATACATATAATACGGGGTGTTAAATCATTAGATATGTATGATAAAAATTTAGAGCTGCTAAGCGTACAACTCTTCATAATTGACAGACCTTATTTGATCAAAAAAATTAAACATAAACATAATTATGAGTAACGGGTAAAAAGGGTGTACATTTTTTGTGATAAAATTGAGCACAGTGACAGTTTTACTGCGGATAGCTACAGAAAATTTACTGTCGTCCACTGGGGTATCTGATATTGGGAGACTATAATCAGCCGAAAGAACAATTTAACACACATTAATTATAATAATATATATACAAGGGAAAATTTAACATCTATGCACGTTATTTAGCTACGAAACGACCTTTTGAATAGTTTAAAAGTATAATTTGCCCAATTTTATAAAAATAACAATATAGGTATACAAATCAAACACTTGTTGTCGAGGGAAAATTATGTATACCATTTATATAAAACGCTGAAAACATTAATGATAATACTACGTTAAATAATAAATGATTTTTGTCGTCGTTTAGATTCAATTCAAAGAACGAATCATTTATTTTGAACAGCAATAATTATTAACAAACGAATGTATTCTTATTTCTAAGAAAAAAAGAATTAATTATAAATTCAATACTGTTTGACTATATTGTAAGCTCTTCTGTAATGAAAAATTAATAATGAGCAAACGTTTGAATATAGGTCATAAAAACATCTTTTGAATTTTAGTAGATTTAGTGAAAAATTGAAATATATTTATTGTTACTTTTCAATTTATACTTTAAAAGACAAATCAAGGAATTAATAATTAAATTTTACGCAAAAATCAAATACAAATTGTGTCTTTATTTTTTTAATGTATTTTCGCTAAAAATTAATATCTTTATTGGACGTATGGGTTAACTTGAGAACGACCCGTTTGTGGAATTGAAATTTGAGCCGTAACACAAAATTTAAAAATTTTGTAGAAACCCTTAAGCGACATATATTTTTTTTAAATAAGAAAAATAACATTTACTTTAGTCTTTTCCTTTCTGATTAATGTTTTTTTATGTCTCTGTTGACTGTTTACCGTATTTGATAATTGAGCAATGGATTTATTTTGTTTCTTATACCTGACACTTATAACAATACATACGAATATTTAGCTTGCTTTCTTTTGAAAAATTGCCGAGGTGTCCCCAATTAGTTTTACTTTTTACGAATGTCTTCAAAACGCTTAAAGCTATTCGTGCTATTCCAGCCTATACGAGTGGAATGTCTTTTAGATCTTTACTGTTGACTAGCGCCATTGATTACTTACTTATAGTTACTCAATGTTGGTGTACTGCAAAGTATTTTCCGACCGTAAGTAAATGGCAAAATGTTGAAAATCTTAATCAATCTGATGGGTGTGCAAATTATCGAAAGGGTTCACACTTCACAGCCAGTTTTAGTAAAGTGTATGCCGTGCTGCACGGCTGAGAAATTCACCCGACATTCCTTTTACCTCGTCCGCCTTTAATATGTTTTAACCGTTCGTTGTTGGAAAACTTTAATAGCCCGCGGGTTGAATAGTTTCTGCCGACAACGGTGTAGAAATTACTTACACGGCTAAAAACGATTTTTCATTTCAAAAATAAGAAAAGACAAAAAAATATATATACCACCTGTGTATCGCAACACAACTCATCGGCCAACTTTTAATTGAAATGAAACAACCCCAACGCAGTTATAATTATAAAAGTTAGCAACTTAGTTGCTCGAGTGCTTACTAGAGTTTGAACTGGCCAATGCCTTGATGGAGGTCACCGGGTTAGAATTTATTATTATTGAATTCTGTAAGTAATTCATGTTTGCCGTCTTGTCGCAATATTTCACAAGCTGAGAACTCACAAATTTTAAAATTTGTATACAACATATTTTATGGTCCATACAAGCGAAGCGCCAAGGAGGTATTACTCATAATCAAAATATATTTATAACAGACAATGTATATTTTGTAAATGGCAACAACTTTTACAATGCTGATACGAGCGTATGCTGAGTGGATAGGACAAAAAAATCGTGACTTATAGAATACATTTCCGGAGTGCGCTCTTTACTCTCGATGTACACAAATACTTAGGAAAATTAAAACAAAACGAATTCATTCAGTATGTTGAAGAGCAACGACAAAGAAGCTTACATTACTTAGGATAATGACGGGGAAAACAGACAAACGAATAACATAATACGTGAGGCCAAATACAATAATATGTACTTATTCTGTAGTAGGTATAAATACATACGTTAAGGATGGGCGTCGTTTGCGCATGCATTATTATAGTTTACTAAATACTTGATGGTTTCCTATAGCTGTTTCCAAAAGTGTATTGCATATTGACAACTCAAACACGTATTCATTCCACCCGGCAGAGAGAGAAAATTAAGTCAATAGAAAAATATAAAAGCGTTTAAAAAGCAATTTGCACTTCAATTTTGACCAAAACCACTCTATATTAAACACGTTAACACTTGACGTTGATTATGTTTTTGAGATTAATGTTTATATTATTTTTCTTTAAAATATTCATGACTATAAAGTGTATTATATCAATGTTTTTAATACGGTATAAAAGAAAATCGATTATAACTTTGTTGACACACTGTTATTATTTTTTTTGAGCATAACCTTTTTTTTTGAAGAAAGTCTTTGAAAGTTTACTAACGCACGTTGTAACAATTTAAAAATATACGTTTGTATGTGTTTAATAATATGTACACTGTACGTGTACCTAATTAAATGTAAGTATATATCTATTTATTGATCGTTATTTCTTCAAAATTGTTTATGCACTAATATTAATAGTATTAAAAATGTAAGTACATTTTATTATTATTTATTTTTATTAACAAATGATTTTGTTATATTGGATAGTATATTAATAGTTACATCTTCACTATAAAAAAAAATGACTAATAGTTAACGAGGAACTATAATTAAAAAAATATTGACCGTTTTATTATAATGTTTAATATTAAGTTGTTAAAATATGTAATAAACCTTTTAGTTATAACCGCAAAAGGTAAAACAAATTGTATTGATATCATTTGGAGTTTCATAATTTTAATGGTTTAATATAACATTAATAATTTCATCATTTAAGTGTTAATTAGAATAGTGTGTATCAGAGTTGTGTTACATTACGTACTAATTATTGCAGCACAAAAGGTATTATAACAACGTATGCAGTTTTGATGAGCTGTAATATTATATTCTTAGCGAAGTTTAATTGCTCTCGAGAATAATTAAGACATATGAGTTCAACGGGCGCATTATAACTTTGGGTACAATTGGAAAATCGAGTATTTAATAATATATAATATATGTATAGAAACTGTATACTATATGTTTTCGAATAATGGGGTTTGATGAAATTTAGTTTTGACAGTATTGTCGAACTGGGTCATACCGAATATTCCTTTTAAATTTCAAATTGATCCGATTAACTTTATAGAAGTTATTACAAGTCAAGTTATAAGATAAACGTCGTCTCAATTTTTTTTTCCCTAAACTTTCGACCTCAAAATATCAATCGCATATATTTTTTAATCGATAAAGATGCTACACAAAGAAGTTATCGTGCGAACATATACAAAAAAACACATTGTAAAAGCAACACCTCCGCAGCGAAGATTTAAGTAGAATTTCAATTGTGTCAAGAAAATCAAACAGACAAAAATTCAATTTAGATCTAAGGGATAGTTTATGGAATTTTTTAAAATGGCAATGGGAAGTTTTCGAATGAAAGGTATTTCCGACAATCGTTCAAATAGACAACTTATGTTGGGAGGTAAATGTTAACAAAAGTTAATCGATTTCACGTCAATCCTATTTTGTCGTTTTTTTCGCGCAAAGTACGTTGGGTTCAAATTGTATGCATACGATTCAACGTTTAAAAGTTTAATGAGATTGACGATACAATTGTGCATATATATAGGCACACCCGATATACTTAAAATTAGTTTAATTTTCAATTGAAACATTGAAATAAAACAATGGAAGGTTAGCCCGACGGGATAAGAGTGTCCAACGATTTCATAAAATGGTGGTAACAAATTTAAGCCCGTGGAAAGCCAAAGATTTTGTAACAACGATGTATGATTTTATATACAAAGACTCTACTCGTCCGCCTTGTTACACTCACCATATATCGTGACACTTTCGGTAAGCTCTGTACAGAGGGGAACAAAAGCGATGACAGCCAAGTCTTTGACAGATGTGTTTTCTTAACCACAGCATCTCCTAGACGCTTTCCACATGTTACCACTAAGGCGTACGGTCGAAGCAATTTTTTACAATCCCAAACAAAAACCTATACTGTATATACTCAATACAGGGTTGAATAGAAATTTACTATACTGTACGAACCTATTGAAGAGGGTATTGTATACTGTCTCCGACGAATGAATTTCCACTTTCGATAAGCTTGAGCGTTTCATGATATTTGGCTACAGTATAGCTAACATAACAAATGACATAATATTGTCTTATCGCAACACGCTCACAACTATTATCAATTAAAACATACTTAGTGTTTCCGTGCTTTACATTATGGACTAATAAAGACCATAAATTGGACCAAAATACAATAAATATCATAAACTTTTTTTATTTTGAAACAACACTTTACTATCTTATGTGTAAAAAGGAGTAATGAATTTTTTTGGTTATTGTGTACTCTTATTCTTTCGGCGAACAGAGTATATCTAGCTATAATGAGAATTTCTTACATGTTTACATTATACGCATTCACTTAAGATTTATAAATAACAACTGTTTTTTTAATAACTAAACTGCTTTTGTGTTGAAAAAAAGTCGTCATTATTTTTCATACTTGGAAAACACCTTTTCGATTCTTGGCATTTATTTCTTTTTTACTCTTCGTTTTATCTCATAGGATCGGTCAACTAAAACTGCGCAAATTTCTATCTACTGCCTTCTATTTAAACACCGTCATAACTTTATTCCAGCAACATCCCCAACTATTTTAGCTAAATCTAATGTAATGATTAAATTTCTCTACTCGATTTACGACTTGCTCTTCAAGTACAACTTTTTTTCCCTCTAAAACCTCATTACTAAACTCTATGTATTCTGTTCTAGACCTACTTGTTCTTAAGCCATTATATTGTGAATTTTTGTCACTTCATATTATGACAACAACGTAAAAACGCGTATGTATGAAAAAAAATCTATTTAAATTTTCACGCACCCAAAAATCATCACGTTATTGAAGTTAACCTCGTTTGATGGTCCCGCGTGTGTTTTTGACGGCTGAGCCACACACAATTGGTTTATATTTTATAAATGTATGCTATGTAGGTACGCCATGTCAGAAGAATTTCCCAATTTTCTGAAATCCTTGCTTTAACAGCAATCAAAATAGCTAAAAAAAAATGTAATGACATTCATCCACCAACGCATATTTCACTGTTAACCAGAAAAATATATTTTGTTGAGTGATTTGACTTTTTTTCATTTATGCTTTTGACACTATTGCACGTAATACATCCGTTTTATTAAAGTTCACTCTTTCTGTACATAGATAATGGAATAAGTCCCGTGTATAAATAATATCAGTTTTTTAAGATTATATAATCCTCATAGCCAACATTTTTCAAAAGCGACTATAATATTATGAGTTGCGGGTATTAAAAAAAAACCATTGGTGGTTATATCTAGTTAATCATACTTTTGAACATGAATTATTATAAATAAACATTTGGTTAATGTTTATGTATCATGCATATTTATAGCAATAACTCTACAAAATGTAGAACAAATTAGATTTTTCTCCTAATCTAGAAAAAACTTAAGCAAAAATATTTTTATGGTATTATGCTTACGGGTTTATTTAAATATTAAATAATTGTCCTCTTAAGTTTTTTTTTTTATGCCACTTATATTTTTTATATAAATACAGTTGGGTCTAGTAGCTCTGTAGGTCAGTGTTGGACAAAAGTGTGTTTTTTAAGTTATAATATTATTATAGTTAATTTGTCTTCGGTGGAGAAGATAGTCACTGCGTATTACTTGTTTAGTTGACATTGGGGTCGCTTCTGTTGAGTTTCCACCGTCGAAATTAATAGGAAAATCAATGACAGTTTCTAGCTTAAACGTGTCAAGCCTATACAACAAAATATAAACATTGTCATTGAGTAGTTTGAAAACGAACTAGTTATTTCGAGTACTTTACTACGTTGTGCGTCACGCGTACAGAATATATAATTTATGTTTTAGTTCACTGTTGGTACTTATATTTTCTTAAATAAGAACAGAGGTAAAATATGGGCGCATAAAGAAAAAATTCAAAAACCCACCAATCACGGGCATTCCGATAATGTCACACACGTTGTGCACGAGGCTAATCTTGTCTCGGGAGAGCTGTTGCGTACGGAAAGGTGTGCTTATGCTAATGCATTTTAGGGGTTAAAATAAAAGAAGAGAAAAAAATATGAAAAATACTGAGGTCGTAAAAATCATAAAGTGGATCAAAGCGATAAACCCAACGCGATATGGCGTCGAGCCAGTATCGAATACCGATCTCAGTTTTTTAAGCTAGACGTCTCTTCGAGCGTGACATTACTTGATTAATTCTTGAGTGCACCGAAAAACCACTGTGAATTAGATAAGCACTATTTTTAATCGTATATACAATAATTGTTGTCAGCAAATAAGAATTACTAATGTTATTTTGTAAAATAAAACGCATTTAAAATACATATTTTGTCCGGTCCGCGATACGGTGTGCAATACCGAAGGAGTCAATAAATATTTCTGTGGGTTTTGCTAAACTTTAGTCTTAAACGCGTATTAAGTTTGATATAAACTTAATATGTGAGGCGGAAATGGAAAAGGGAAAAAAATTATATTATCTGCTAATAAACAAATATGCGAAATTAATTATACCACTGAACTCGATATATGGAACGCCGCGTATTCAGATTAAAAAATGTCCCGACTTATAAAAAAAAAAATTAATTTTTGTCTACATATTTATGGAATTTAAAACATATGTTGCCATTTGAAAAATTGACGTCCTACCCTTTTTTTTGTATAAGGGTAGGAGATACACATTTTCACAGTATTGAAAAATGTAGTACAAAAAATAGTAAAAGTATATAAATAGTAAATGTAAAAGTATAGGAAATTTTTTGTTTTTTTAAACGTTTATATTTTCCAAGATAATTAGCGTCTTACCTAAAATGAATCACCCTGTACATATTGTGTGATTTCCATTGATAATAAAAATATGGATAAGACATAACGTCTTATCAGAGGTCATCAAGTTTTACAAAATTGATACGAATTCACTTTTTTTTAAATTTATAATCTTAATAAGATAATATGCAGTACTGTAAACAAACGGCCTCAATTTCGTATCAGTTTAGGACCGCAAAAATATAGTGGCCTCAATTGGGAATGTCCTATCCATATTTTTACTATCAATGGTGATTTTACAATAAATGACGTTGGCGGCCCTGAAGTGATGCTGAAATGTTAGGTTAGGTGATGATAACATGATTATGATAACTTTATCATAATATATTTAATAAATCATAGAAAAAATAATAAATATTACGGACAAAACAATAATTGTTCACAAAATGGCAGCCTCCTACTAGTGGACATTTTCATAAGCAGCCGACTACAGGCAATACGCGTTTCATAATATATCGAGTTCAGACTTCAGTGATTATGTCACTCTGCAAAATTCATCCAGCGCAGTGGTAATAATGAAACCGACAAAGATAGATGAACGTATTGTTATTAATGTAGCCCGTAACGTTCGATGCGTTATTTTACAATTTAAACTTCATTACAATTAGCCGAGACCTTTTTTATATTTATCGTGAGAACTTTCCTCGTCAAGTTCTTATGGCCGTTTGCTACATGGATAAAGTTGGGCGAAAGTTTTTCCCCGTGCATTTGTTTTCTGTTGTTTGCCTTAGCTAACGACCAGCTATTATATACGACGAAGACAGGGTTGTACCTACTACAGTTCAGCTTTTCTTTCAGACAACCCACGTGGGGAAAAATAAATAAATACCTACAGATATTAGGTCTTAACACGGGCGTTGAAACTCAAGTGGTGCTCTCTCTTTATCGTCCAGGTAGGAAGACAGCTAAAATACTGAAGTGATTTATAGTCAAACGGGTAAAAACAGTGAAAACCATTCCTCGTTACTAGTTTTTTAATAGTATCCACACATGTTAGTATAATATTTCTACGAATAGCTGTATCACTAACACAAACACGAAGAATTTGTAATTAAAAAAGTAAAATGCAAATCTTAATTTTCATCAATCATGGTCTGAGAATCAAGAGGTTCGCAATGGCACATTTTTGTAATAAGTTTTTTAGACAGCATTTTTTAAACTCTAATATCAAACAATTTTTTTTTCACCGCGTCTTATTAATACAATCAGTACATTGAAGAATAAACAGACATAAAACAAAGTCTCGATTGTATGAGTATTTACGACATAAACGTGTTTGATACAACAAAAACAAAACATGGAAGAAGAAAAATGTACTTTGGCTTTTGCATGTTTTAAGAACATAAAACTTTATCTTTTTGTATAACTCGCTAATTAACGTAGATAGAGATGAATCAAAAGGTGCACAGATAAAAATAAGTGACTTTTAGTCAAAAACACATTTTATTTTACATTTTATGTAAAATCTAGACATAGAATATTTTCATTTTCAGCCCGCATATATTTTGATAAATTTCTAAGATTTTGCCTAAATATTTTTAAGAAAATTGTCTATAATATAATAGTTTCACTGTTGATCTTTAACCAGTTCAATTTTTAGTTATTTTAAAGGCTGCGTTTAAAAAAATAAAAATAAAAGTTCTACTAAAAAAGGTTTTTTTGTAAAAAAAACTATCTCTTAGATCTAAATTGAATTTTTTTCTCTTTGATTTTCTTGACACAATTGGAATTCTACTTAAAAAATATTTCATAAAAATTGGAACTATTGACTGTTTTTATAAAAAGGTATTATGCGCCATAATTTTAAGTTGAAAGAATTGTTTACATTCATTGTTTAGGTATTTTTTCAACTTTGAAGTGGAAAGGGTGAACACAACTTTCTCAAAAGAGAAATATATGATTCCAGCCGTTGCAAACACATTTTTGCAACAAACATAGTTTTTAAAATATGATATCCGGGTCAAGTAGTAAAATACAAGTTGAATGATCATAGTAAAAAACCACAAACTCAACACACAAATCGTTTTAAAAACTTTTATGCTAGAGAGCCTACATTTTTATCAAGCAACAAGTTCAGCTAGTTGCATGATCAATGTAAGTTTTAAACGTCTAGGTTGAATAAAACATAAAAAAAATATAAAAATAAAAAAAATCATCCAAAAACACCAAATCAACTGATCGTCCCCAAGATTTAATGAGTTCACTCAGACAGCTGAACAATAATGTTGGTAAAATTTAAGAAAAAAATTAAAAATTGAAATCCATATAGGCGCTATCGACGGGTATAGGGATTTAACATACAAATACATAAACACATACACGAATAGAATGTTATTATTTATTAATGATAGTGAAGTCTGATTTAGTTAGTTAAACTTACTTTTACTGTTATTTTCAAAAAAATGTTAAAAAAATACTTTTTTACTAAAAAAAAAGTTATAATGGAGAGTGCTTTAGATTAAATGTTTATTTAAGTTTAAAGAAACAACACAAAATATAAAATACCTTTGGGTTTTTACCCAAACAGAGAGGCGAAGAGATTAAACAAATGGAGTATTTTTATTTTGTTTATTTATTTGGGACATTTTTGCAGCAATGAAGTAAAAAATAGAGACCAATCTATATTTATATTATTATATTATATATTTTCTTGATTTTCAATACCACTCTAAGGATTTTGACATATTGTGATATGCTATGAAAAGAGTAAGAATGAGATAATATCACAGTTTATCAATCGACTATTATGTGATCTTTTTATACTCGTCCTCAGAACATCATAAAATAATTTTTTTTTATATTTATAACTAAAAATTAAAAACCATTTAATTATATTTTTAGTATCCGCTTAAGGGAACGATACTTGAAAACGTTTTCTTTTTCCTTCGGGCTACCCGGGTTTTCGACATAGTTTCCAGGCCATTTTGACTCCGTGTGAAAAATAAAGTTTATTTTTATTATCATGACATAACGTTCGCATAATGCATACATTCTGTTCGTTTTAGTATTCAAAATTCAAATTATAGAAGGCTTGTACAGTCCCAGGTAGACTGAATATATTAAACGAGATATCTATATTCTATATAAATATATATTTACTTTTTTTTGCGACGTGCCTGGAATATAAAATATAATGTATTACTTCAATAAACTTTTCAGGAAAACTAAAACTAAAATAGTTGTTTTCAATATACTATCGTGTAATTGTCAAGTACTTAATAATAAAAACCATTTCAGTGTAGATTTTTAAGTATTAGCTTGAGTAAATTAAAACTGATACATATTTTTTTTAGATTCTTTGGTAGAATTAATAGTTATATTAAAAAAAAAACAAGTTTAATTGCTGAGTTGTTTTGCTTTAAAACGGCTTACAAAATTTTAACCAAGATATAATTTTGGCGTTGTATATAATACCATTGAACCAAATAAGTATTGGACATAATAAAATCTAACGCAATACGTTATATGAACTTCTAAGTTATTGATATTTATAAAATAAATTTGACTTTTGTATAGCATGAAATAATATATTATGATTATATGTATATATAATATTGGTTAACAGGGTTGTTTTTTTTAAATTTTCCATCAGCATTATTAATTCCGTAATAAATATAATGAAATAACCGTAGTATGTAAAGGTAATAGAGAAAAAACAAATATAAAAATATTATAATAAAAACCTCTTTGTAAGTGTTATAACGTTTACAGGAGTTTTTTTAAGTTAGGTTTCCTGGTGTGGTGGTATTTAAATAAGCGAATAACTTTTTTAAAGCTCTGGTTTTATCATGCTGATAAAACTCAATTTAAAAATACTACAAATACCTCTGAAGTTAAATACTTTTTCTCACTTTGAAGGTTTAAATAATATTTATTGTAATAATAATATATAGAAAAAAATGATTGATGAATGATAAAAGTATAATAACCAGGCTTTAAGAAAAAGTTTTTTATTATTATTTTGGAAAAAAACAAAATTTAATTATTTACCTAAGAGGGACGCTTCAAAATTAACTCTATAATGCATGATTTTCTATAGTTAAAAAAACAATTTTATGGGATATTTGGAGCTGAGTTAAAAAAAAATAATGAAATAACTTATTCATAACTTTTTAAACTTGGTTTGTTCTAAATTGGTGTAAATAATTGTACATTAATGACAAAATATAAATTAATCTAAAAATTATCAGATACCAATGTTACCAATCTATATAAGTACAAAAAATATTAACTATAAAAAAAATTTAGTCTAATAATACTATTAAATAATTTATTATAACTTTCTGTATGAAATGTTATGTATCTTACGTACGTTATAAGTAAAAAGTTACAAACCAAATTATATTAATTATACACAACAGAAAATCAGTACTTTGGTATGATTATAGTATTAGTAACTATTACTTACAATAATTGATTGGAAAAAATTTGTTTGAAATTAAAATTAATTTGATTCAAAAACCGATATCGAAATAGTAGGGAAAGGACAATAATTATGATAGCTGACTAATGATAAACAATCGATGATAAAATATATCACAGCTACGTTATTAAACTATGTGCGTTAATAGTAAAATATCTGCAATATTTTACATTGTGAGGTTAAACATAAAGCACTAAAAAAAAACCATTTACCTACAAAAAAGAGGTAAAAAATAGTTGAAGATAAATATAATTGAACCGATTTAATCATGCCATTTTGAAATGAATTTTCTCGGTTCGTATTGAATGGATTGTATTCCGTATTATCTGTTTGTTATTATTTCAGGTTTTATTGAATTTATTGGGTTGTGATTGTATTGGACGTGAATCGTAATCAGAAATGAATGTGCTTACTGTTCAAACTAAAGACATACAAACCTGTATTTCAATTGCTAAGAACGTTGAGTAATGAAAAGTTTTATAATTTTTATACGAGTGGTGTGTTTGTATAACGTATGTTTGGCAGTTACTTAATAATTGTTGTAGTGTTTCTCTATATTCATGATAACCTATGTGAAAAAGACAGAGTCATAATATGGTGAACATAAACCATTAGATAATAGGTACTTTGTTTAGATTAATGTTTCATTACAATTTGATGTCTTATTTTAATGAGGAATAGAGTTCATATGTTGCAGTCAAGTGTTATACTATATGCAATTAGAGTTCATTTGAAATGTTGAAAAAATATAAATTGCTATGACGTCGGTTCTTTTTGTAATTTATTAATTTACCCGCAGACTTATTAATAACGTATTCGAACAGGATCATTCATAAATTTATTATTAAAAAAATGCGCAAAATACAGACTTTTATAAAGTACTAATTGAATAATGTCGAATAACAAACAACTGCAATTGATTTTGTAGTGGAATTTATGAAACCCCAGGCTTTTTAGAAACAAAAATGCATTACTGAATCACTTATTGCATTTTTTAATTTATTGACTATAAACACGATGGAATCAAACACAATGTAGTTATGTTGTTCAAATATTTGTAAAATAACGTTGCCAGAATATTGTTATAACATAAGCACTACATGGGTTGATTGGTACTATCATTTGGAAAATATGTATACTAACCAAGATGGATTAATTTCAAGTAATTTCGAATATTTTGTTATGAATTTCTCATCGAACACTGTAACAAAAGGTCATGTACAAATCGGGTTAGAAATTATTTTATTTACCATTGTTGCTCTTATGGATCATGCATTTTTAAGTACGGTAGGTAAGTGTTTTACTAAAATTATCGATAAAACATCCACGTGTAACAGTTCTACAAGCAGTTTATGAAGAAACCGGACATGCTATCATCGCACGTCCGTTTTTGTTCTTAGGTGTAGTGAGTAGTGACGACTCTAGATGGCTCTAGACGGATAAAGGGCGATGGCTCGTATTGTTTTACACAATAAACCTTCCAAGAATATGGCGGCCGCGTCTTCGTACTTAAATGCTTTATTGCGTGACGAAAACGAGGTTTTGCGGGGATTGCCATGTACGTTTTATTGCGAGAGATGAGACTTTTTGTCTATAATCCGTCGAGTTTTTTTATTTTTATATCTAAAGTTATTTTTATTTAGAACTAGTGAGAAAAATTATTATAATAATACTCGTAAGTCATAACGTTATCGTGGTGTACACTATCAATAAAGATAGAGTCAACCTGTAACGTCTCGACAACTTTTTTATCATATAAAAAACCCTTTAACCCTTGGGTATATTAAAATGTGAATCATTGTTTGGAACAAAATAATATTATAGTTTACCATAGAGTAAATGTTTATTTTATTATTCCATCGAATAATACTCTTTTTTATGTACTGTAATACATATTATTTTTTTAAATTTCTAGTCCAAAGTGCAGAGTTACATTTTCAACGTTCAACTTTTATCAATTATGACTCGTCGACTATGGGGAGTAAAAAACCATTTAATTCACTTTTTGTTTTAAGTATAATTGGCTTATAATCTATGTCAAACTGTGAGTAGGGACAGTCCGAAAAGTAAAGTTCATTGTGGCGATTCTCATGACGGTCAATTGTGGTAATTGTATTACATTATATCAGCATCTGAATTAGTCTAGCCCTAAAAACCAACGGGTTCAGAAGTCCGACCCATTCGTTACTAAATTATTTGAAGTATGGAAATACCGTAACTTCGGAGGTCTCCTACTATAATTATTCTTTGCCCTCTTTATTTCAGTATGAACGTGGTTCTGGCAGACTCATTTGTTTTTAGCCCAGCTGTTTGTTATTGGAAATGTTTTATAAATCAAACGTACATAGTAAATTAAAATCCATGCAATAAGCGTAAAACAGTTATTATTATATATTACATTAACTATTATTTGTGAAAATATCTTATCACAAACGTGCGCAACTCTTATACTAAATGGCCTATAGCAAATTTCCTATTTCCGTGTTAATGATCAAAATCGTTTTTATTTCAATGGCAATAGTTCTCGGTTAATTAAAAAAAAACACCTAGGTATAAAATTCCTGAACTTGCCCAAATATAAGGCAGTAATAGTTGTATCATAAAGATTTTTTTCTTCGCAACCATAAACATATAATAATCTATTCGTATATTAAGTAAAAGAAAAAAGTTAATAGCTAAAGTCTAATGGTGTTTTCTATAAGTCAAAAACAAATATATGTAGTCATAGTATATCTGTTTTCTCTGTAACAAAAATCGAAATGTACAGATTGTTTTTATTTTTAAGTGTTAAAATGTTATTTTTGAGAAAATATAATTTTTTTTTTCATAGGTATTAGTTGAACAAACAATTGTTACACGTAGTTTCGAATATTATTTACTAATGTCTATTAAAGTGTTCTTATAGCTTTTAATTTTATTATTAAACAACCAGACTGTTTATCTTTACTCGATTCTATTTTTCATAATTTAAACGCTTAATAAAAAATGATTTATTAAATTAAATGTTGTATATTGCTGTTGGTTTAAAGTCAACTGTAATTACACAAGTAATTGCTTTATATAAAGCGTGTATTTACGGAAAGTGTTCAGTTATCGCAGATATAAACAGTAGTAATAAAATTAAATATATTCATGAAAATTAAAAGTAAGAATTTAATGCATTATTTTTAAACAACAACAAACAAATATGTATGTACAATGTACATAATATATTTAAAAGGGATTAATAATAAATGAATCTAGTATTATGTTTGCTTTAAGAAAATATTTGAAGTAGAATAAATAAAAAAACAATTTGCTAAAACTTTGCTTGTTCATAAAAAATTATGCTCGCCACCGTTTCACCTTGAGGTGGTCAACTTCCGACGATTATTCCGATTTAACCCCAATTGTATTCTCCAAATAGCTTAACTAGCTCAATAATTCCGGATTCCCTCCACTTATTATAAACTGAATATATTATTTATAGTATTATAATTGAAATTGCGTGTGTGGCTCAATAAATCTTTTTATTCAGGCGCAACCATTGAGCTGAATTGTATTTACTTAATCCCCAACTCGAGTGCTGCACCAACGGTACGACCTCGTCAACGCCATAGAAAACATTTTGTACCTATGTTTTTTTGTATCCAATGGATTATTTAAACATTTGTAGAGTGGTTTCTCGTGTTTAAGAGTACGTCACACCACCTGTATTTTTTACCGAAAATCTCGTTGTGCGGGAGACAAGGTTTTTTGAGTTGTAATAAAGTTCAAGCTCTAAATTAAGATTTACCGAAAAATTGTCTATACTTTACTTCTTAGAAATGGGCAGTGTGGCGTCCTCTTAAATAAACTATATACTTAATTATCAAAGTAATATCTTGTAAGACCTAAATACAAAAGCATTTATTCTAATTTGAATTTGAAATACCATTGAACAAATATTTGCATTGGGCATGACATAAAATTGATTATTAGTATTACAATATGAATAGACTTTTTTTTACCTATCAACAAGTTTGTACTTTGCCATAATTAGGCACTTTTTTTGTAATCGTGTTTATATTTAAACTATTAATGCTATAGGCTAACATGTGCTGGGCTTATAACAGATTATTATGACGTATTATATTATACTCGTACCAGTACTAAAGTTGTATGCGATACAATGCGTCTATGTATCGAAATTGCCTATCTTATCCGCCGTCTTACATGTTTTTAATAAAATGTCATGGACATGTAATATAATAAAAACTCAATATTTTGCCATCAATTTTATAAATCGATAATGATTCAAACTACTATTAGACCATTGTGATGACCATTAGTAAATTATTTTAGTGTTATAACTCTATGTAACTTCGTCCGTATTGTGAAATCTTGTTCGGTCATTTTTGAATAATTTAATTTATTCGATACACCTTATCTATAATTACCACTATTCGCATTCAAAGCGTTAATT
Organism: Adelges cooleyi; assembly: GCF_023614345.1. Classification (NCBI taxonomy): domain Eukaryota; kingdom Metazoa; phylum Arthropoda; class Insecta; order Hemiptera; family Adelgidae; genus Adelges; species Adelges cooleyi. Next base: position 6,588,534 of record NW_026095751.1, read on the forward strand.
TGGCTGGATTTTGAGTGTAGGTCGATTGTATGGATATTTTATCTTATAAGTTATGTTAAAGTCATTGACCTGGTCCAAAACTGTTTGCTGGTATTGTCGGAGTTTTTCTTGAAAACAGCATAATATCCCATCTCACGTTTTTAGACTAGTTGCTCGTGTGTAACGGTTAAGCACTTTGCCCAACAAGTGGAGAGATTTTCATGTATAATTCATTACAGGTCTAGCCAATGACAAACACGATGCTTTTATAGACTTCATGAGCATTTTACTTTTCGAGTCAACCAATGGTCGAGTTTGTGTAACTTGCTTGTTCAGTAATATATTTACCATTAAATGAGTAGCTACTTAATTGGTAAAGAAATGTAAGCGGTTAATGAAGATCTTGACATTTTTTCAATATAATTCATTGGACGTCTTTTCGTTTAATTAATTTATTATGTATTACAGCAGTTTATATTTTACATAACTATTGCAATTCGCTGCAATAATTGTTTAAAAATGCAACGAATGAATAAATAAAAGACAATAATTTACACTACCTTAAATATTTGGTGAAAAAAATTAAAAGCAGTTTTTAATAACATCTAATAGGCACGTGTAACTATACCTACACTTACTAACTTATATAATTGTTATACAAACGAAACACGTTTGTGACTCAAAAATTATTTTCAGTTCTAAACGCGACATGCGTATTATTATACTATAAAGTCGGTCAGTGAGTAATGCTATTGTAATGGGCAAGTTCAATACAATGTTCAAACTTTAATTAAAAAAGAATGGAATACGGTGATAATGTCATGACCCCAGTTAACGAACTAATTTAATATCGAGATCAGTTTTGGCATTGACGCCGCTTTCGGGTAAAATACATCAAAATGTAGTTTTAATATTGTGACGTAAAAAGTTAATTAATAAATGTATGAATACTCGGAATGAACGTATATTTTGTTAATATGTTCGTCCCTAGATTATTTTATCAGAATGTCAAGAAAATACAATAACATGCGTTTATGACTGTCATATTTAATAACGTAAATTTAAATAATTACTCAGTATTCATTTAAATCTACTTGTCTACTTTTTTTTCCCCTTTGTCTCTAGTCATATTCGAAATTTTATATAATATGTACATTGCGTTTCGACTCCCAACTTACACATTAAAAAGGCAACCTCACACACTTGATACAATACAGTAATGAAAAACCATTGTGTTGAGTGAACACCTGTATTCCTTTCATAAAGGACAATACAATGGTGTTTCAGGCCATCGCATCATTTTATCTCTCGAAAATACCCTTTCTGACAATATACCTATTTTGTAAAAATGATTGCGGTTCTGGGCTGCATTGTAAGATGCTTTTTAGTCCTTTGACAAAAGTTCAAGATAATGGTATTCTCGGAAAACAGAATTTTGTATAAATTTTAATTTCCATTAAAGTAGTAACATAATATTATAGTATATTTTAATAATTATTAAATATTTTTTTTATTTTACAGGTAAACATGGACATTCTTCAGAGCAATTGTGTGCAGCTAGACAAGTAATTTTCTATGATATGTAAATTTATTAAATATTTTTGTATCAGAAAAATTATAGGTATATTTATAGACAATATTAAAGGAGGCAGAAAATAAATAATTCCGTATGTTTTCGAAGGCTTATATTAATAGATATTTTGAAAGTGTATTATGGTATGAAAATCATGGTGCATAACTAATTATTGTTTGTGCAGAGCTCATAAATTGTACCGATTTTCTTTAAAATTAACCATAATAAATTTGATTACATGACTTGAAATATAATACCCTTTCTTTTGTTTATAATGAGCTATTGCATACACACAGTAACTTTTTGACTCACTGAATAAAACAATTTCAATACTTCAAAGATAAATAGTTATTTTTTTTCTTTTATCTATGAATATCAAAAGTAGATACATAAAATCATGAATTATTTGTTTTTACCTCAATTATAACACCTAAAAACTGAGAATTATGCATAATGTATCTCATAGAAGAATGTAATTTCTTTGTAGACATAATAAGAATTCACCTTTCTTGTACACACGCATAAATAGTTTGTTAACAAAGATCATTCATTGAAACCAAAGAGACATAAACTCCAATTATAAAGAAAACTGTACATGACGTTAATTATTGTCTTAAACTTTATTCTTGTATACATTTTTTATGTAGATTGATTTTTGCAACTGTTATGTCATTTGTGACTTTTATACTTCGAAAACAAGTAATATTACTATAAAGTGTAATTATTCATCATATTTTTTAGACTCTAAATGAGCTTATAGTAAAACTGTGTGATATATTATTATTATAATCAGATTATGTAAATATAATAACAAGTTATTAGAACCTTGTAAGTTTATTCTATTGTCAATGAAAATTTTTTTTTTTAGAAATGGGTTCTCGATTTATTTATTTACACAAAAAATGTAATTCGAATTTATGATTTCCTATTTAGTTTAAACGAAATGATAAACCTTTTAGTGATATATAAATGTCGTTTTCTTGACCCGTGTATATGACTTAGAAAATGATTTTCACTCCTTCGCCTTCTTATCTTGTCGGCCGGCATGACACTTTCCGTGACCGCGTCTCCTGAGATATTTACTTTCCTTCATATGTGTATAATTTTCTCATTAAATGTTGACACCTTCAAAAACGCCGTTCGTCTACCAAAAGAACTATGGTCGTCCCACGTTGTACACGTTAAATACGCCTACGGGTAACGCTTTGTTTAGCTTATCAAGATCTCGTTGCCGCCATGGTCGCATGCCTCTAGCCGGACAGCACACGTGATGCCCGTTATTTACTTTGGGGTTGGCCCAAAAGTAATGTTTGTATAATTTTATTACATAACATTGCCAATGTTTGCCCAACGCAGTTTGTGACCAACACCTGAATATCGACCGGCCATAAAGTCGACGGCGCAAATATTACAATTCTGGCTTATAAATTCACTCTAAACAATAATTTTTATACTAGCCGTGAGATTTTGATGTGAAGTTTTTTGATAGTTCATTGTGTAACTTCAGTTATGTGTCGATTCGCCTTTGAAAAATTCCCTTTTATTTATAAATTATCACAATACTATTTGGACGTATTTATTAACTACAAGTAGCCGTTAAGAAGTCTCAAAAAAAATAATTATCCTTCGGTTCTGTACCGCGCAACGTAGGCACTCTGATGGTTTCACTCGTCCGACCGAATGACCGAAGGTTATTTGAAATTTGTTGATTTTATGTTATTTAAACACATTATTTTATATTAATAATACGTATTTATTTAATTATTATTATTTTACTACTTTAAATAGGAAATATTTTGTTTTTAACCATAGTAACCACGGCCATCCTTAGGGTTGGAATTTTTGAAAAGTGTTATACCAGTTATATTTGCGGGAGTGTACTCAACAACTTCCCAAAGTTTCATGGCGATCGGATGAATGGTGTACAAATGCATAAAGGACAGACAAACATACAAACATTCATTTATATATATATATATAGAGAGATAATTACAGGCCGTACAGTCTCGATACGTATGTCATAGTTCTTACTAGTATTTTTTATTACTTACTTCATATTCAAACATTCTAGAAATTTCCTATAATATTCTTAATGGTAGTACTTAGTAGAATAAAATAAAATATATTTGGGCTATCTTTCAAAATCTAAATTATATTTCCAATAAACAGTTATATTTTATCGTGAAAAAATATCGGATCGTTCTTTTCGAAAGCGTAGTACCTAAAACAACAGACAAATACTAATGCGCATTAAAGAGTTCTAGGGATTTAATTTAAATAAAAAAACTTCACAGTGCCGATTTCATCGTATGTATGCTTAGTGGATAGCAAAAAAAAAAAAAATCGTGACTTGTAAAATAAATTGCCGGAGCGCACTCTTTGCATTGGAGGTAATTATTAGGATTGTGTACTGTGTAGTGTTGTTTGAAATTGTACAGGTTATTTATCTTGGTGAAAACGGCTGTGTTAGCTAATAACATACACAATTTGATTTTATTTGTTCCGTACAAAAGTCCCAAGTACAATATTAATTAATATAGCAATGGAAAAATTACCTCAGTACGAGGTAACACTCGTGTTATTTTACACTATGTTTGTGATACTGAATATAATACCACCAATCGCACATTTAAACTATATAAATAACCAAATAATCGTGTGGAGAGCAGATATTATGAAATGATAACACACACTGAATCATGTCACTGTTCACGGGTCGTGGATTATCATTTAGTGCAGTGCGGTTTATTCATCAAAGTACTACTCGCATTATTTTCCAGAATCAGTAGGCACAGTCGTCGAGTGTGAAAATTATTATTTCACGCCCTGGTACCGCGTACCGTGTCTTGAGCCTTACACAGAAACATAACACATTTTTATTTCCAGTAGTAAACTATCTATAATCTTATTTACAGGTTGTTAAAAAAATAAAAATGACAAAAATTGTTATCGGGTTTTTTCGCCTTTTACTTTTAAAGGAACTAAAACAGTAAAATGCGACGGCACGAGGTAGGCTGTAAAAAATAACGGTTTGACAATAAAGTTAAAAACTGCTCGTGAGACTAGCGGTGGAACCGAATGATATAATTTGTACCATGCGTATGGCAGCGTGGCAATGGTTCTACTTTTATGTCGATGGCACGAAACCGAGTACGCATTAAAACTAGCGAGACAATTTTATTGATTCAATAAAAATGTATAAAACACACAAAAAGTCGTATAAACCGAAAAATCCATTATAGAAATTAGAAATATCAAACTTACGTGTGGAACACGTGTCCGAAAGTAACATACACATTTACATATGTTCTGATGGCATTGAGTATTTGTTGAGGTCTGTGAAATTCTATACATACTTAACACCATATAGCACACACAAGACTCTATTTTCTTTTTTTATAAAAAACAAATATTATTATTACAAATATTATGACCTGTTTGAAATTAATTTTTCAAGTTCAAGTGAAAGTTCAGTTTAGATATTTCGAGAAAGGATAGTCAATTGTTCCCGTTCACTACACTTTATAACCTTGAAATAAGACTATATAACTGACAGAAAATGTCTAGTATTATTGATTGTTTTTTTATATCGGTAGTCATAAAAATATGTAGGGTTAAAAGTAGTGAAGGCATTTTATATTCATTTTTGGTGGTAAAACATGTGTGTACACTTGAAGATTTCTTAAAAGTATGGTCAAGTTTTATTACTTCTCGGTAATGTAAAAAGCATTTTCTTTGTAGTTTATACCGGGTGATTCAATTAATGTAAAACAATAATTTTTTCGAAAAATTCAATCAACTTTTGAAACTTGATTAGGAAAATATACATTTAAATAACTTTTAAAAGAAGAATAATTAGATGAACATTTATATTGGCCAATAATCAGTTTTGAATAATTACTTTTAAAGATGTTAAAGTTTATAAGTCAAGACAGGGGGGTTGTTGGAGTGAAATATTATTTTTTTCTGCGCTCATTAATCAACTGCACTCCACGTCTCCACCTCTCTCATCTTATATATTATAATAAAACTGATTATCGACCTGTCGACATTTTCGGAATATTATTCTTAATTTAAAAAGTCAATCAAAATATATATTACCGATGTACGTTACCATTTAAGTTTCAAAAGTTGATAGCACTCTGGAAAATACTAAAAAGTTAAATACTAGAAAATTGTATAATATTGTACAATAACATGAATAAAAATGTTTTCAAAAATAAAAACTATAAAACTGTAATTATTTCCCAAGAAAATGAGTGTTTTACTTTAAGAGACCTCTACACTAGCATTTATTAAAGCGCATTGTATAGACAATTTTTCGCTAAACTTATCATTAAGCTAATATTAGGTCGTGGCACAATATAAAAAAAATTCAATTTTTAGTTTTTTTCAACTGAAATAATTAATTAACTGAAATAATTTTTTAATTGTGCCACAACTGATGCCTTGAAAATATTTTAAAGAATTAAAATATTTTTTCAAAACTTAAATCGGAGTATTTTTAGGAACAGTACGTTTGAATTAGAATGAGTTGTTTTCGACCAAAAATACGCCGGTTTAGAGAGAGGCCTCTTAAGTAGATCACCCTTTATGCCATAATTCAATCAGCTTAAAGGTTAAAATTAAATTTTCCCCTTACATTTTCCAAGTAATTTTATTATGTCGTTTACATTATATCCATCGTAGCCGTAAAAAAATATTAAATATGATAGATAGCTGTATGAAAAAAAGTAAATCACTTAGAATTAATGAATTAAAATTTAAAATATACATTAATTATTTAAAATAATTAATTTTACAAATAATAATTGATATTAATTAACTAACACAAAACAAATACTTTATATTAATAATATATTTGTTTATATTTTTTCTGTACTGTAATTCGTTTTAATTTAATACTTTTTTAATAACGCGGTGAGTTTGGACCAACATGATATCACGCGTTACTGCAATATTGAATTTCTAAGTTAATTGGATTGACTAGATGTGATATCGATAGTACTGTGAATATATTAAAGCAACGTTGGTTCAAAAATTGGTTAGTTTTTGAAATATGTTTTAAATATTTTGCCGTATCAAATTTTTCACAGCTCATACTGTTATAATATTATTTATGTGTATTGAAGCGAAACAACTAAATGTGTTTACTTGTAATCGAAATGGAAGTGTCATTAAAAATTGAATTACCTCCAAAGGTCAAGCTGGTGTTCTGGCAAGCGTATAGAACTAACCTCTGGAAATATCTGAACGATTTTCATCTATCATCCGAATGATTTAGGTCTAAAAGTATAGATTACTATTAAAGCCTTTCATTTAAATACATCAGAGCTGTTCTAACTAATGGATTAAAATAAATCCAATTAAACTTTCATATGGAACCATAATATATGCATACACATTTACTTAAAACCATAACATATAATACTCGCTTTTTCACCTTTGTTGGTTATACCCAAAAAACCAACTACCCTAAACAATCACATCGGTTACCCAAATGAAAAACTTTTTCCATCTACCATCAGTCACAATATGTTACAAAAATATAACAACGTACCATGGAATCTTGGTTTTGAATTCTATAAATACATAATATTTGTTTTATTTTTACAGAAAGTTTCTTTTACTTCCCTGTAATGTATTTCAACAACAAATTTAAATTCGGATTTCGCAACGAAGCAAAATAATTTATTAAAAAAAACCTAGTGATTTTCACAGCTCCCTGGAAAAACATTGAATCATAGATATGTTACAGCATTACCCCAGCCTAATAACATAATCATGTTAAAATACATTTTCTATAAAACACAAACGTTTTAGAAATTGTATAGGTATTTTATAAATAGTAAAATGTTTTTACAAATTAATAAAACCTAAGCTATTGCCCGAATTATTGAAAAAAGTTTGAGTATATTCATAGTGAGCTGTGAGTTCTGTGGACTGCCTAATAGTTATTAGTGTTTTAATCAACTTTCATATTAATTACCTAATTCTGTGTTATATGGAACATTATTTTCCGCATCTATCAATCAATTAAATTGCGCATAAACTAGATTGGACAGTAGTCGACACTTGGAGCGCACCATAAATGAAATACGTCCATTTCAATAGGTACCTGTTCCACTTCCTAAACATAAACATATAAATTCAATTCAATTCCACGCGTTACAAAGCATAATTTATGAACGGCAATAAAATATAAACTGTTGGCAATAATAATTATCATAAAAACGAACTAGTGAGGTAATAAAAATGTTATTTATACATATTAGTATTTTTATTTTTCGGAACCATAATCGACCTTCCGTATTAAAACTTTGAATATGATTTTTTATCGTGGTTGGTGTGGACTGTAGTCGTTTATATTAGTTTAATAAATTCATCTATTAGCAAACTATAATACAAAAAAGGCAAAACATAATGGGTAATGAACTATGGCCAACACATTATTTGATATTCTTTCATATTGAAAAACAGTTATTGTGATAAAATATTTTTACATTTCATGGTCTGTTTTGAGAAAATTATATTTTGCCTTTGTTATATATTTCGGTGGTAGATTTTTTTTAAATTGGTATACTTTTGTATTATAACGGCACTGTCGATTCTTAGCACTAAATGGACATATCTCGTTAAGCTTTATAGTATACGCCTTAAACGGCACTTTCTCAGTGGGTGTTCGCTATAATTCAGTCGCTACCATTGTAGTCGTTTCAGAATTTTATTTAATCGTGACCACAAGCATAAATTGCATTTATATTTTATTTTTAGACTTAGTTCGCAAGGACAACCAACAGCGGGAAAATAGTAAATACACTAGAAAATATATACCGTAATTTATAATTGATATAAAAAAAAATAATAATAAGAAGAAAAAATGTAAAGTGTATCGAAATGTATCATTAAGTTATTGATAGAAGAAATACTTAGAAAGTATGCTAATTTGTGTTAACACGTACCGTTTTACTTTACAGCACATATAGTTTCCATTCTAGAAGTAAAAAAAATATTAGGTTGCCATGTGTAGCGACGTGTTGGCGCCGTCCAAGCTTAGTAAGAAAGTACAAAGCTCTCTTCATCAGATACACACGGATGGTGTCATACTAATCATTTCTTTAAAAATAATTTGCTGATACGAACACAAAACGGTTGACTGTTCAAAAGACGAACTTATGAACTTGAGTTTACATAATATTTGTTTAATGTCATAAAATAAATATAAATGTTATATAAAATTATTGTTTTACGCGATATGAAATTTAATTTGGGTATTCAAAAAACGTGTTGTAATTGGATCACGTACGAGGTAAACTGGGAATAATTAAAAGTTTCAACAGGGTTCTTAAAATACCGTACTTATTTACAGAATTTTAATTGATGACAGTATATTATAAATTTGAATAATAATGTTGACAAACCTGAAGTTTATCGTATTAAACAACATATTAATGAATGCATGCTAAATGTATTTAAAGTAATATAGTTTATTGTTTCGTTAAATGAGGTTAAATATAAGTAAAATAATTTAAACATTTTAAAGGAACAAAAAATAAATCAAAATTAAAAAGGAATGAGGATTATATTTTAAATGACAATTTATTTTCAAGGAAAGTATTCTGGTGACATTTTTCGAATGCTTTCAGTGCAGGTAACACTAAAAGTTAAATAAACAAAAAAATATCTACTAAATTCAACGTGTACACCTTATCCAAGTAATTAATTCTAAAAGAAAATTAACATCTGCAATGCCTTACTTCAAAAGTTTTATTCGTTCGGCATGGCACTGAAACACCCTCAAATATTATGCGGAATTAATTTTGGCTTAAAACATTTAAATTTAAATGCGTCAGGAACAAATTAAATTTGACGCAATAGTTCATTTTTAATAAAACGCAAACGTGTAGACCGACAAAAGTCTTTTAAACGAACGAAAATAACTTTAAACTAATTTCAACGACATTAACTAGTTCAACGTTAAGCGTACTTCTATACAATACACAATGACAGCATGTAAAATAGCAATTTGACTGATGCTAGGTGACGTGACGTTACAATATGCATTACGCACTAATGGCTGCAAATTCAAAATCACGACTCATCAGTAATAATTAACATATATAGATAGCATGGGACAGAATCGATCACAATCCGGTCGTGTGTGTGTGTGTGTGTGTGTGTATGTGGGTACAACCTTGGATTTAGTACGCGTGTGTATGTTCAATTAACAATATGTATACACACACAATGTTTTAGACTAAGGGTTTTAGACAGTTGGACTCTTTTGGCACTCAATTCTTCAACCTTCTACTATTCAGAAACTATTCAGTATTGACTAATTTTAAAAATTGCCGCTAGAAAAAACTCACATTTACTGGCAGCAAGTCTAATTGGACTACAATTATTCTCTAAGGCGAAAAGAGAAATCAATGCAACTTGACAATCGATGACACACTGATAATACGAATGATAGCATTCCTGGGTTTTGTCGAAATCTACAATTAATTGGCTGCAAAAAAAAAGTGTCATTTTTCATTCATTACGCGGCATAAGAGTGAAGAGAAACCCGTTGCTAATTGTGTAACCTGGTGTAACTTATGGTGTCATTTCTCTTTGATAAATTTATATTTTTTGTAAGTATATCGACAAGATTCTTTAATATTTTTTTGCTATTTTCACAATTATTTCTATAAAAAAAATTAATTTTTTTCCATTAAAAAAAGTTTTGTGCTACTAAAAACTAAATTTCTTGGAATTGTTGTAAAATCATCAAATTTTTACAAAGAATAGAGGAGAATTTCTGTGCTTGAGCGTTTTTTAATTTTCGATAACTCAATCAACATATTTATCATAAATATTAAAAAGTACCAAAAAACTTAAACTGTACAAATTCATAAACGCCATAAAATATTATTCGATCAACAAAAAATTGACACACTTAATTATAGATTATATTATTTTCTCTTATTTTTCTTTAAACATTTTGTGATTCATACACTATCACCGGCTCTACAATATTAATTTGCTCAAACCCTGTTTTTTTCATTACATACGGAAGTATACTCTATTCTCTCATATTATTACCTCAAGTTATTATAATCCAATAAAGGCTAATAAAAAATAAAAAAATATTTTAACAGTAAAAGGTTACGTTGAATACAAATTATTTGTAAACTATAGTTTATAATTTATTTATTAATTTAATATGTTATACTCTTGAGGTTTTTTTATGGACCTTACTTATAAAAAATATATCATGGCTGTACTCTTAGTGTTAGGTAAATATACTATTTTTTAAAGAATATAAAATCGAATGCTTTAAAACAGTTGTAGTATCAAACTACTTTTAATTTGATTTTCGATACTAATAAATTTAATAAACACAAAAGGGATCTATTCCATTTGTTATTTGCTTACACGAGTCTCCATATCCTATAAAGCCGATCTTCTCGTGTCAATCGGAAGAGGTTCTGTTTTATTAGTCAAATGGGTTCTATTTGAAAATTGAAAATGCCATTTGGGCTCACATACAATGCGGTAAAACCCCCATTAAAACAAATGGATTTTACTACAATACCGGTTTTAGCATAGGTACCGCAGGGTGTATACAAAATATGTAAATCTCAATTTCCTACACGGAATCCTCACGGTAAGCAAACTTATCCTACTGCCTGAAGAACACGTATTAAATGTAACTAAACCCATAATTTATTCCATTGTTCTGTTACAACTGTAAAGTACATAAGTCAAAACGTCAAACGCGATTTAATATAATATGATTATGGAAATCTAATAAAAATAAAATAACAAACAACCGTTTAAAGAAAAAAAAAATGGTTTAAATAACTGAAAGTAATGTCTTTTTAATAATTCGTTGAAAACATATTAAATAAAAATGAACTTTTATATTTTCATAAAACATTTTCAACTGGACAGTGGAAAACGTGTCGTACATAAAATGCATTTTACTCACACTTCATATTATGATGCAGCAAACCTCGTACAATGGACAGCGTCAAAAAAGTAATCATTGTTTTTCATTACAACGCAATGGTCCTTTTTTGTCCCCAAGCCGTATAAAGTATAAATCCAGTTCATTGTTCCGCACAATAGTAACAAAACCCTCAGTAATTAAAATGAATTTTCGTACAAAAATAAATCGTCCGCGTTGCTTTAGCATTCTAAACGCACAGTAATAATTATATTATCATTTATTGAATAAACCTGCAATAATGAAGTACTAAACAATTACTAGTCTAGTTGAGCATCTATACATTTATTTTTGGATCTAGCATAAAACAAAATAAAACAAACCTTATATCTAAAGTGGAAAATAAACAACTTTGCTGATTTCTCCTATTAATATTTACAAAATTCAATGTTTGGAAGAATGGGTTTATGAGTAAACAGTGTAGTGCCAGTAGCAATCCGTGTTTAGTGTTAACGGTGGATAAATTAACCTTACACAAACTTCCGAGCTACATAGGACTTGAAAGTAGTTTAATTTACAACACTGCTAGTGTCAACAGACTAATCGATTTAACGCCGATAAATTAATACCTAACGAGATGTTTGTTGTTAGAAAACGATAATGTTTGTAATTAAGCAACGCGCAGAAGAAGACCAAGACAGAAGATCGAATTAGACCGAGACAGAACCTAAGAAAATCAATTTACATCTAGCCGGATTGTTCAAACAAAAAAGAAAAACTGTTATAAACAAAACTGAGCAAAATACAATGTTTTACAATGTTTGTAATATTTTTTACTTTTTCCAGTCAACGTGTTTTCTTGTCCAATAGGTATAGGTAAACGTAATTGTAATGGAGAAAACACACAAAATAGGCAATGACCATAACGTAAAATTTAAGGTTTATTTTTATTACTCCAATATCTAAAACTATATAGTAGGAAACTTCATTGATTTTACATTTTAAACATTAAATTATCAAAATCAATTAGGAAATATAAGGTTTTTTGGTATTATTCAAAGTGTATTCATATTTGTATTAAATGTTTAATTATCTTTAAATTTTACATGGTTGGGTGTGGATTAGCATTTATATAGAGTTGAAGTATTTAATTTTTACTGTCGAAACTTTCTTATCGCCTTTCTATTTCAATGCATGGGATTTTATTTTTATTTCAATTACAGTTTTTGTGAGAATGTCGCGTCTCTCGTAACTAGTGATTATGACTTGTAATAAAACAACATTTTCATCGTTGATATATTTTGGTATTCGAATCATTTTATCGTTCAAACACAAAACTGAGCCAACTTTGTAACTAAAGCACGTTTTTCACATTACCTGTGCAGCAATAGTGTTTATTCATCTGAGCGACGGGTAAAGTTCATGGCAACCGGCGACGTCGGCTACAGCTCTGTGTAATAAAAATAAAAATATGCGACGATTTCCATGGAGAAATCGCGATTTTTATATTGTCTACATTTATACCTGATAATATTATACGTTCTGGTAGTAATAATTCCCGATAGCGGGAAAGCGTTAATTTGTATTTATCCACGTAACGCTCCTTATTTTTTATTTTTTGGCGTCGATACTTATAATATTTAATTGTACATTTATTATAATGTACAATGTGGTTAGGTCACATTTATTTGTTTTGATCGCACGGAGGACAGAGGCGACGTTTCCCCGATGTGAATAATCTGTTGCCCATCAGCTGGGTAGACGATTGGTACACACACAAAGTGTGATTATAAACCAATAAAGCGCCCACGATTTTGTCCGTAGACAATTGATGGGAAATTACACCGTACGTGAAGTCGCATGATTATCATGCCTTTCGAACAGACGATGCTCGCCGTATATTATTATTTTATTATAGTTATAAAATTAGAACTAGAACTTTGGGTCGAATGCGACCGATACGTGGCCACTAATGATCCCACTCGGCCAAATTAGATGTCGCCACCAGCGCTAAATTCACAAAACGGAGGAGTGTGCGTTGGACCGACTCGAATTTCTATAGAAATTGTAACAGTACAGCAGTTGTTTGTCAGCGTGGAGCTCTACCTATTAAGCTTGGGTTTATTAGAAATGTCGAGTAACGCGTTTCGCTGCAGGTTGTCTAAGGTTTCGTAAGAACACACACACAAACGTGAGCGAGAGAAAATGTTTTGTGCATGCGTACGAATTAAAGGCAACAAAAAAAAAACCCCAACATAATCATTTGGCAATACATAAGATTTAAATATGTGATCGAGTTAATTAACCCGAACATTTATTATAAAACTCGCGTTATTAAAAAAATATTATGCACCTTCGTTAAAAGACAGGGGGAATGTAAATGAGATTACGATGATATTTGCTTAATGTTTTATATACATTTTTGATTATATGATATACCCCTTTTTGATTTTTATGATACAAAATTGAGCTGCACCATACTTAATGAAGAAAGAAATGCACGATTTGCAATTTAAATTCTGCTCTCGGTAAACAATTCAACGGTTGGAATATATTTTTCCTTCGCCAAACGATTTCATAATAACTCCGTTAGTTCCCATGCACTCGGAATAAAAAAAAATAAAAATGTATTTCAATATACTTATGTAATTTACCTACAATGCAACCGAGTATTACAGATTAACGATAATATTCGATTGATTGATCTCTTTCTCACCAACTTGTGACAACTAACAAGTTGTTATACTGTAAATTGAGACAAGACAATCTTGTCTTGTCTACAAAGTACTCGTATAATATTTTCAAAGTAAATGTAATGTAAATAATATATTTTATTTTGCTATAAACCCATAATATATGCGTTATTTTGCTAATGACAAATGTATTTGTGTGTAATGTCTTTAATAGCGTTAACTTAATTATGAAAATAGCGAAAACAACTATATTTAACTACATCTTTAGATATCAAATCATAAGCACAATACATACTTAACGCGATTGAAAACACAGAAGTTTATCATTTTATCATTTGTGTTTTTCTACTTAGAAAAACAATACATACAAGTTTATTTTACACTAAGGTAATCGTGTCGTATTTCATAGTGTCTTTTACTATTTGTGGGTCATTTTGGAAATATAATTACCTGTCATGTAAAAATGAAAAATGAAGCGAAGATTGCCATAGAGGAAAAAACCCTGTCTCTTTAAGTAAACCCAACAGAAAACTATTTACTTAACAACCGTAATATTGTTTTAAATCGTTAAAATTACCTAACAAGTTGTTATGTTAAATTAAAAATCAATAATATTTTGTTAAATAAACTCCATGACGAGTATTAACTTTTTCAGCGTTCGGCGCTAACCCTCAAAAAAGTATTTTTAGCAGCGCCAAAGTAAATAATATTGATTGTGTGTATATTATATATATATATATATATATATATATATATATATATGTGAATGATATGACATTAACTTCACTATATATTATTCAAACAGAGACTTTACTTATTCGATATCGATCCTTTTTCGACCAGAGAACCATATAAGTATCGTGTTGTACAAATTACTCATCGTTGCATGTCACTGCTATGTCGCTATTCGTACTATTCACTGGATTTTATTCTTTTAAAAATAGACCTACTTAGGCACTCAAATATAATATTTGATTGTTATATACATATTTTTTAGAAGTGTCTATTATACATTCATATTTTCGACAAAAAACAAAAACGTTACTTCGCGCTTGCTTTCAATATTTCTTTAATATTGCTGGGTGGTTTAAAAATATGTCAGGTGACACATGTGTAACATAAAATCTATATTTCATAAGAACTCATATTACAGTTTGAGTTAAACATATCTGGCATTAACTCAAACATAGAATAATAGTTTTATTTGACTCGAATAGATTAAAACAATTAGTGCTTACACTGTATATTACATTTTACATCGTTTCGGTTAATTTACCAATAATTAATATAAGTCACAAAATATGTAAATCGTAATCGCTGTATATCCATAAAAGTGAATAAAACAATACACGGCTAGAGAAGAAATATATTATCCTGTTTATTCTCAGGCTTCTAGCTAACGTCACAAAACAACCTTGTACTACACTCACTCTACTTAACAAATATTATTTATATTACTAATATGACTTGAACTGGGTAGCATTCAAATAAAATGACTAGATTCAACATTTATTTTTATGACAAAAATATGTATGGAATTCATTTAAGTCTTTAAGTCTTATGATAAACGCGGGCGTTCGCGCAAGTGTGAAAATAATAGAACTGCCGTTGTAAAATTATTCTGCGTAACTAATTCTTGAAATATTCCATATTGGCCAAACATCCGCAACAAATTTACAGAAGGCATTATGCAAATCCCATTGCTATGCGTAAGCAGTATAATTCCTACCATTTGTCCCTTACATACACAAACAGCTTTTTTGCTCGGGAAGCGACAATATACCATGTTATGTTGTTTTTTTTTAACAGCGTTGAGTTGAGTTATTTCCGCACCCAAACATTAATGTATATTTAGCTTAACGTTATATTATATTTATATTGCATAATATCTCAATAAACAACAATTTTTTACGGACAAACAATATACAATGACCCAATATAGCATTACAAATAGTAAACGAAATAAATTATATAAAATATTATGAATGCAATTATGGAAATACTATTTATTTTTCTCCGCTCTAATACAATATTTGAATATATTATATTAAAAAGCTGCAATATTCTTGAAGAGTATATTACGAGTTTGTTAAAAAGTAATTCGGGTCAATACGGTTTTCTCGGTATTATATTTTTATTAAAGTTGGATAACATGGAATCATAATATGATATTGTTATGATATTGTTTTACATAATGACGTCCACAGTTCATCTCTGGTCTTTGCTCTGTAAATATTCTGAGAGGAATAAATCATATTCCAAACATACTACTTATGATAAGCGATACAATATAAATAATTAAATAATATAGCAAATTTAATAATTACTGATAAATACTTAATTATTCTAAGTGCATATATAGAACATTTTTAGTACTTAAGCGTAGCATTTCGGTTGCTTTATGTGTATACACTTTCGAGCCCTAATAAACAGTTTACTGTGGTATTTTTTACGGTTACCTAAATATTCTTTGAATACTCGAGATGAAATTTCCAATCAACATAGCAGAATGTGATCCCGCTATTTTGTTAAGCTGATGGAATGCAATGCTCTTACAAAGCCATTATTTGTTTCATTATGGGATTTTTGCAAAAACGTCACGACGACAGTCACTCTTTTATATACTGCCACCTTCGTACTATCTCTTATTCGGAAAATTCGTCCTAACCCAACACAGTATCGAAGTCCCAAAGGACATATACATACTCGAACAAGCATCAACACAACGTGTGATTTATAAGAGGCATCTAAACTCCAAAGCTCTATATCCTTCAATAACGCCTTACGCTCACTAAAACCTTAAAGTTTAAACATTTTAAAATAATAATAGTGTTAAAACCATTGTTATTTCTTTATTGACAACAATGTACATCGAGTCTCCTTTTATAAAAATCTGACACCGAATTGTTGTAATATGTTTTTAGTGAGTTTTTTTTTTTTAGTTGTTATTTTTTCTTGGTAGTATCATATTTTTGATTTAATGTTATTTTCTCTTTACGTCTATGGAATATAATTTAAATGAAATATTTAAATTCTGTTTATATCTGACATCATTTCTGTTCTATCTTATAGATTTTGTTCTTATTTATATGGCCCTATTTTTTTTTCATACAAATCGAACAGTGGTATAATAAAAAAGACCACTTGTGTGTAAACTAAAACTGAACTAATGTAATATTTGTAAAAAAAAAACACATAATACAGATTTTGCGCTGTATTTTAACAACTTTTACAAGATACCTAAATAGATATTGCCCATTACTATAATGATTATTATTATTAATAATATAAATTATGTCTGCTGTATTACTAAAAATTTTAATTTTTCACATAATAAACGAGTCTAAATTATAAGTCTCGGCCGAGTTAGTCAGTCTGTAATAACTAATAATACACACTTAGAAAAATTCTTGTTTGACAAAAATTACAGACATCAAACATTGGCCGGTTCTCTTTCTGTGATCCGGGACGCAGCTTGATGTATGTAATCAGCGAAAACTATATAATAGACGGCCAAATTTCACAAGAATATTATGAACCATGCGGGTTCCATCTGATTTTTTCCCATTCGTCCTTCTTCACATCTCCCGCAGCGTTGTTTTGTGACCCAATAAAAATACAAGTGCTAATGACTAGAGCTCTAGAGTAGATTGGATGCAATAAAGATCGGCGAGAGCTTAGGTGCTCCACCAAGGTGTAATAAACCTATTGTTTATGTTATTGTTCCGACAGCTTCGGCAAACAACCGTGAAACGCATTCCCGTCTGACCAATAATGGACGTCTCCAGAGTACGAAAACGAATTCGATGCCAAGAGTAAAACCATTTCACACAAGTTCTAACAGAAATATATGATAACATTGTATGTGTATTGCGAATAAGATCTTATACGCGCTGAACACATCTTAAACGCTGTAAATTATGAAAGACGCCATAAATTATATTATTATGATCCAGATAAAAACGGCCGTCTTGTATATAAACACAGTAGTATAACACATTTTTATTATTTTTAGTTGTGTTACCTTTAACGACAACGGTTAACAAACCGTATAGACGTTAAATATACTGCAATACCTTTATAATGCAATATAATATTGGTACAGCGACGGGATTGCCAGGGGTGAGGGCCAAGTGCCCATTTATATTATATTATAAAATCAGAGGTGAACACGTGGACTTTATTATATTCTAGACACTGCGATCATATTCGCAGAAGTTTGGATGAACGGTACGCCAACGGTCGTTAAAATCTCAAGTATGCATACTGAATAAAAATTTTAATTAACTTAACAAAAACCCTACTGTAAAAAAAGTCTAAAATGAACAAAATTTGTATAAAACTTAATTTGTTTTTTTTTTAAATATGATATAATACAGAAATTAATAATATAATAGTCGGGTGCCTACGTTATTCCTTTTTGTTTCTAAACATTTATTTTCGCCCACTTTTAAACAATTGTTATAGAAGTACAGTTAGAGGCTAGAGCACCCGACGAATCTATTCAGAAGTTAAAGTAGAAAACGGGAACAAAGTAACATACATTCTTTACATCTTAACACATCACTCTCTTTCTTTAGTGGTCGGGTAAAAATTCGAACACACTTACATATATAGTATTACTAATCCGCATTCCGCACAGCACTTGAGTATTATCATTTATCCGTGCATCAGGTATCTGCTTATGAATGTGTTAGTATGCCTGTGTCATGTACAATAACATCTAAAGGTACCTAACCACGGCGTGGCATTCTCAAGGGTAGATAATACTCTTAGAATTTTCGACGAATTCGCAATTCATATGAAGTGATAAGTCTATGACTATCTTTGTAGAATTGCGTTTAATGAAATATTCCATGAACTTTGGTATAAACGCCTGCAATCTCATGTAGCATTAGTTCATGCCTCATCTTATCTCGATCTTGTGTTGTATTAAGTTGTTCCCCAAATCTTTTTCTACATCATCCACCTCTTGCAACACTAAACATTTTTCTCTCTACTCTAACTTGGTATTTTGTTCCTTATATATACATTATAATGAGGTTCACATAAGTTGTAAATACTAAATCTATGGACGCTATTTCACAAGTCGACAAACATCTGCTAGATTTTCTGGCGATATTAATATTGTTTCTTTGCTAAGCGTCTTATTATTAATAATAGTTCTATAGTCGTTTTTCCACACTAGTTAAAATCATACTAGCATCCTCCTAAACATTTTTACGCGCAGGGTATCAAGCGGTTTAGTAACACTATGAAAAATATCTTATAAGCTAAACTAATAAGCGATATCTCTTTTTCGCTGCTACATTTAGTTGTATCCCCCCATCTTGTTCAGTAATACAATTATAGCTTTGGTCTAGCTTTCTGACGTTTCTAGTGTCATATTTTATAGCATAACTGTTAATACTTTTTTTTACAAGACTAAAGGAAAATGGAATAAATCATTCCTGGTAGACGCGTTTACACGCGTTCAATTTTATCGTAAAAAAGTCAATTGACATGGTAAATAACTATCAAATCCATTGGATTGCTTTAAGCTACTATTTTAATACAATTTCGTAAAATAAATATAATTTTTTTACGAAATTGGTTTCATTTGACTCCAGTCTGATCTCCAGTCAAAAATGCAATCCATCTATTATTACGTTTCCCAAGCAACTATACTAAAACAAAGTGTCATGAAATTCGACGTTTCTAAAATGTATTCTATAACCTCACCGTTAAAAGTATTAAAACTTATGTTATGTGTATTTTATTTTTGCCTATTCTGTTATTCTGGTATCATACTGAAGATCAAATATTCGATGATAAAAACAAATATTTCAGCGTAACGGGCAGCCAATCAAACTCAAGTATATAAATACACGGTAAAATATACAGGGTGATTCTTTTATAATGAACCACTCAATATCTCATAGGGTTTAATAATAAATTAAAACATTTTTTTTTCATATTGTTGTTATACAATGTGATTCAATTTTTCACAATTTTTTTTTATTCTTACCCCCCTCCCAACTTAGTTTTTTTGATAGCAACTTTTCAAACTTAAATGGTAACGCATATATTTTATACATTTTTTAAATTGAGAATAATGTATTAAAAATGTTGACTGGTAAATAACTAGTTTTAAAGTTATAAGAGTTTTAAAGTTAGGATGGGAGGGGAAGTGCGGTTGGGAGATGCGCTCAGATAAAAATAATACTACACTCCACTTTTCCTCCTGTTTTAAACTTGAAACTGCAATAACTTCAAAAATAGTTACCCGTAACTGGTTATCGACAACATAATTCAATAATAATAATAATCAGTTACAGCAAAATAACTATGTGATATTCTACACATAAAGGAAAAAGAAATATGCATAATTGACGAGTATTAATAAATAAGTTTACATGATCATATTTTTTGATCGTGTCAGAAATAACAGAGGATGGCTACATTTTTAATTACATGGTATAATATTCTCAAAAGTGCACTTTAACGTAGCGTCACTTCCACTTTGTCACCTTTCACTTTCGGTAGGTTCCTATGTTATCAGTATACGTCACAACGAGAAGCTGTTGCCCACTAATAATTCATCATTCTCCTTACTCTCTCCTACCCTACAGTCTTGAACGTTATTAAGACCCTCAGAGAAACCTTTGTTTAGGTTTTGTAGTTTTGATTTATTCCGTTATTTACCGACGTGCTGCAATCCCACAACTCGCAGAATAATGTAGGCGAGGATGGCGGATATTTGAACGTGGGATGGATTTGAACTGGATTTAATTAAACTGTTTATATTAGTTTAAAAAGGTTTAACAAAAATACTGAAGGTTGGTCATACCTACTTTACTTAACCTTCTTAATTTTTGTAAACTTTTTTAACCACTATAAATATTTTAATTAAACCGAGCACAAATTTGTCCCATCCTCTCCCAATTATATTTTATCTTTGGGACACAACTTGTTCATAATTAGCAACAGGTCTTAAACTTTTATTAACAATATAAATATTTAAGTTAATTATAAGATGTGCAAAGCTATTAACATCACTACCGTATTCGTTCTGGGATACGTTAAAATAATAACAATAATTACTTAGATGAAATAAATTAATAATCACATTTTTTAAGCATTAAAAATTCCATATACGAAAATAATAGAGAGTTAAACATGAAATTCTTATCACTTGAAAGAGACTAAAAACTTTTTTTTTTATAGTTAGTTAATATAAATGATTAAATACAATCCTAAAGATCTACATTTTACTAATACTAAGAGTTCTTAAATTGAAAAGAATGTACATTTTTAATGGATAATAGAGGACCGTGAGCTTACAATTTGCTAGTCTGAACTCCTTTAAAAAAAAAATGTTGTTATTTTGTATGTTTAATATTAACGTAGCTGATATTATAAGTAACAAAAATAATACTTTATTTTACCTTAAGGGCATGTTGTATATTAAAACTTGCAAAATTGTATGATATATTAGTGTGCCAACACAACGTGAATTTTATAATTATATTTACATAGCAAATAAAAATACAATTCGTATTCGTAAAACAAAAAAATCAAAACATTGAACACACTTCATCATAATCATTTCAAGGTTAGGTTAAAATTAGTAGGACAATATTATAAATAATCGGTTAAACAAACCACTTTGTTTTAGTCGTACGCATTTATTTGATAGTACCTTTTTAATTAAATTCCAAATAGTGCCTTTGCAGCATGTTCAAACCCGTAGTTTTGGCATTTGACAGGAAACAGCGCATTAATCAATAATCACTATTTCTTATTTTTTATTTATTTACTTTTTTGGCTATTTTTCCGATAATTCTAAATCTATTATTGCTTTTTTTTGTCGAACCTGAAAAATGTTTTTATTTTTTTTACTATGTCGACTGACTGAGGTTATGATAAATAAAAACCTTCCCAAAAACAAAACAGGACAGTTTGTCACATTCAAAGGTTGAACATGCGACTTCTGCAACCTTGTGTCCAAATCAAACATTAAATCAGACAGCACACATATGTTGCAGCAAAATCCAATATCATGTATGTATGTATCCACTCAGCGCATTTGCTAAAATGTGAATAAACAAAAACTTGAACATTGAGATTTGTGCCAATATAGTCCATATTAAAATTTAAAATGTTTCAAACTGAAAAATTACATACGTCTACTTAATTGCAACAGCAATTATAATCAAATAGGTAATAACTCTTATATATCATAAAACATAATCAATAAGTGTGTTGTTTAGCAGGTTAAGTAATTAATTAAAATACATATTTTTTGGTTATGGCGTGTTGGTGGCATGCCATTAGTCATTTAATTATTCATATTAAGCTGAAACAATAAATTGCATTCAAACAAACAACGCGAGTTCAATCTACTCGCAAATATACTTTTTACAATTATTATTATTATAAAATCTAAAATAAATTATTTTAATAATGATGTTTACACAATATAAATTATGAAATGAGAGCAGCAACAATTAAAAAGGTATTATTAAAGGCTTTATATAAAAAAAGAAGAAAAAAAGAATTAAAAGAAACTGCCATATTATTGACTTAAACTTCCTTAAAATCAAAATATTTTAGTTTTTTTTTAATTAAATAAATTTATAGTGTTTAAGACCTATTGATTGTCATGCTAAAATAAACAAAAAAAACATACAAATATACACACGGGTAGAATGTTAAGGCCGGTGACACACAGGGAACATTTATTTCATAAAAAAAATTCCCCTTTAGAGCTGGTGACACCCTAAGTCGTTCTATTTTAAATAAGAATATGTACATATGATCTTACTTCCATTCCAAGACTAGACAAAACATTTTCCAAGTAATTTTCGCGGCTCTCTCATTGAGAAATCAAAAATATCTCGATAGGTCTGAGATTTAAAAATATATATGAGTTTAAAAATGGTGTAAAATGTGCATTAAAGGTACATTAAAGAATGATTTTTTAGAAACAGTGTAAAATAAGAAGAACAAGTCCGTTATTAAAATAAGAA
Source organism: Adelges cooleyi (assembly GCF_023614345.1). Classification (NCBI taxonomy): domain Eukaryota; kingdom Metazoa; phylum Arthropoda; class Insecta; order Hemiptera; family Adelgidae; genus Adelges; species Adelges cooleyi. The sequence continues at coordinate 6,611,721 of NW_026095751.1, forward strand.
TAATTGTATGGTCGACGTAGATTTAATGTCATTTAATCACTACGTTTATTCAACTCTAAGCTAGAAAATGGTCAATTTTTATGTCCTACTATATTATTATATATTTTAGTTTCCTATCCGTGGAATTGTACACGAAAAAAATAATAAAAAATATTTAAGCGTAATGCGATTGTTCGGTATACAGTAACAAATGTATAATTTACTTTTTTTTGTAAAAACATACGTTTAATTTTTTTAATATACTTAAATCTCTTTTCATTAACAGGTAAACAATCGCAGTTATGTAAAACCAAAACGCTGAATTTAACAGACCAATGATAGGGTAAGTCAAGTTTTTATTATAACTCTAAATGTTAAACTATATCAAAATTATCATCAAAATAAATATCTAAGTATAATATGATAGGTATGATATATGTTATATACATAGAGTATATATGAAGCTCTAAACTTAAATTGTATATAAGCTATATATACTATGCTGCTATTAAGCAACATAGTAGCCAAAAAATACTTATGAATAAATGTATAATATGACTTAAATTAAAGATAAATTTACCTAATCAACAAATAAAAATTGTGTAGCTATGACATGCATTTAAATAAAGTACGTTATCATTATGATAGTGTAGAAATGAGGGGTTTATTAGAGATTATTCAAATTTTAATTAATTTATCAACGAATTGAATTATCAAAAATTACTCAATCTAAAAGTACGCTTATTTATTTGAAAAAAAAATTATTCAAAAAACCGAAAATTTGTGTTACTTTTTCAATTTAGTTTACGAAATTTAATTTAAAAAAAATTGATTAAAATTAATAATAAAAACAATTCTTTTTTTTAGTTTTTCCTGATACATAAGTTGAACGTCTATCCGTGTATGAATGTTTTAGGACTTTGAATATCCCACGTTTTGTCAAACCTACATGTTGTAATCTGATTGCATTGGAATTATAAATATATCATATTACAGTAAATGTGTTGAGGTTTAAAAAAAAAAATTAAACTTTTAAGAGACTCTAACAATATCTGATGCTTTATTTAGGGTAAAATATATACGTTTTAGTTAATAAATTAAGACTTAAACCATATATTTTAACACAAGCAATACATTTAAATTAAAGTTTTATCTTTGAAGTTCAGCATAGGCTCGTCCATTTTAATCATTGACTAGATGAATAATAAACAATAAATAAATAATAATATTTACCAAATAATATAATTACTGTTTTATTAATTATTTACAAAAAATGCAATAATGGTTATTCATGAACTGTCATTACTGAACTTCATTATTCATCCAACCAAATCAACGAAATACTCATGAATAATTATATTAAATTGTATTATAAATAATGATGATTATATAAATATTATTGTTAAATACTCAATATTGAACTCTTTATTTAATTCAATTCATCGTTATTCGCACGTCCCTAGTAGAAATGCTTTATTTACTTTAACCCATCACTGACAACTACAATGGCTTATGGCTAACATATTATAACTTTAAATAGACCGTAGGACGTAGGAATAATTGAATAATACATTGTTTATTTTGTTTTTTGTTTCAAAAATAAGTTTTAGTTCAAAAAATTATTTTATAAATATCGTCTGAATTTAAACACTCATAAATCAACTAAACTATTTAACGATAAATAAACGACGATTTAATTTTAAATATTAAAAATCTTGATTTTTTTTTTTATTTCCTAACTTAAATATCTAACTGATGATTCATTAAAAACATAATTTAATATGTTAAATATTATAATAATACTGTCTCCTAAATAACGATAATTTATTTTTAAAATTTGTATTTCTATAGTATACAAGTTGCCTAAATTCTAAGAACCTACTATAGTAAAAATGATTAAATAACGAATACAAATATTAAATAAAAATATATATTTAAATTTTACTAAACACTGTATTTTGCTGTTGCATTTTTTCCAACTCTTGCTTTTCTATTTATGTTGTGTATTTACTAATGGACTTTATTTCCTCTCGATTCGTACATTTTTAATAAAAAAAACATTTCAATTAAAATACAGTGTTACTGAGAAATCAAACATGGAAAATGTTTCCTTATACAATAATATAATGATCTAACATACAGATTAGCTGTTAAGGTATGAATATTATAATAATGCACAGTAAATAATGAGAAACGGTTTCCGATATTAATAAAAATACTCGGAAAACGGAGAATTACTTATGTATTACATAGTGCCGTTTGGGAAGAAATTGACAAAAAAACATGTATGGTTTTTTATCATTAAATAATTCATCTACATATTTTGTATAACCCGTCTAGATCATATTAAACCCTAGCAACCGTTACGGTTTTAAATTTATATGAGTTAGTATAAGACCATAAGCACAAAAGTGTTGCCAACGTTATTAATATTTTTTTTAATCGTTTCCATTTATTTCAAGTAAATAAGGACTAGAAATGTGAACACAAATACTAGAACGATAAACTAATACGTTTGCTTGTTTTTCATGCAAGACTTATGTATCATAAAATCAAAATGTATGCACCCCGTATTTGCAACGAAGTATTGAGTGGATATTTTTAAATAGTCTGTATAGAAATTATATAAATCAAACTATTTACAATTAGTATCCCTCAGTGTACCGCTGAGTTGAATATTTAACAAATAGTTCTTGAAATGAACTGAATTGGTTTTTATTGTCCCCATACATTTCGTTTTCTACTCGGTAGCGCCGAATTGAACAACAATCGTGACAACGCAAGCTTGTAAGTATATAATTATTCTGTAATCCGATAGTGTGCAGGAGTAAACTGTAAACGTCAGCCTGTGCCAATGACCGCGCCTAACGTCATCGTTAAACGTAAAGGTCAAATTTCGGAAACAGACATATTTTGTCCTTACATTGGGCCCATTGTTGGGCGGATAAGAAATGAAAAAGTCGTTAAAAACCTGGGCGGAAAGACGAGGAGGGTGATAGTTAATTAGATACTTAATACCGTGCTCGACCATAATCATTTTTAACGTAACCTTTGCATCAATCACGGCGCATTTATTGTGTTGCCGCCAAAATGGAAGACGATCTATATTTTTCTGTCGGTAAACTTGAGAAAAACACATTGCTAGACGGTGGTCGGACCAACGAGTGGAAGAGAAACTTCAACACATTAAACAAATAGGTTCCAGCGAGCGTCTCTCAAAAGGCACGGCAACGATTAACCAAGTTTAGATGTATCATTATTTTTATTTTTATTATTATTAATTTATTTCGGCCATCATCGTAGCCGCCCTGAATACATATATAACTGAACCTCACCAAAGATAATTTCGACAACTTTAAGTACACTTTACATAAAAGTATACAAAACAGGTAAAATAGCAATAAGAAGTATAACGACAAAAGTATAGTCTCAATTAGATAAATTATTGTACCGATCCGGACTAACACACTTGCAAAATGACTGTTTCCGATCTAGATATAATTTTCTTTGTATATTTAGCATAATTGTGTTATGGTTGATTACATTGCGGTTGATGAGATTTCCGTGTAACTGTTCATATGAACGTACTCCAAGGATGACAGCATACTGCATACATCGTCGACTACGGATAACCATAAGCTTTGATGAAATACTGCAACCCAAAGTTCTGGTTATTGATGTCAGGGTTTGACGATACTAATTAAAATCTATAATATGATCAATTAAATAAGAAACGTCTTTCAAGTATTTTTGAATTATTTTAATTTATTATAATCTATGGAGTAATATCATTCAACATTTGTTTGTTTTTATCTCTTAATAGTGTAGTAACATAGATATAGACACATATACTTTGTTTACTTACGAATTATATTGAGGTAATAGACAATTGTTGTTACTTTATACGTTTTGAAAAATAAAATACTGTTATATATCGTAAAAAAAACATAGTATAATATTCCTAAGAATCATATGTCGTTTGGCTGGGGGTCAATAAGAAAATCAGCGAATCACGCTGAACGTTCCTATAGAAAATATGTGCATGTGGCTCGAAAATAATCATATAATTATCAGGACATATTCATGTATTGATGTATCTGCATCAAGTGTGTATACTCTTAACTTTTTTTCTAATAGATAGTCACGAAAAAAAATAGTTATCGATTGCAATTAACACAAATAACATATATCTATCTTTCTATGCCTACATGGTAAATATATTTATTTTTGTAATGTAGAGAATTATACATTTTGAAAATTCATTATTAAAAAACATCCATTTTATCGTGTTGTATAAATGTTTTACAAAAACTATTTCACATGTTGACTACCACGAATACCGTAATTGGTACTTAAACGCATGTAAAAATAAAAGCTTGGCAGTCTACTTGTTGTGAACATAAAAAAAATTAGATACAATTATTAAGTGGTAGCTTTGTTCGTTTTGTGCGTTTCAGTTATAGTATTTGTATTTTAGTTTTCTATACAAAAGCTTGTGTTCCAAATAAGTGATTAAAGTGACATTTCGAAATCATTCAAAATGTGTATGATTTTCAATGATATTAATCAGCTACGTTTAAAATATCGCTGTTAATCGCTCATTATATTATTTGTACCTACATCTAAATTCCTCAGTCGTTAGTGCACTATACCATTTTACAGACTGATCAATACGTACAATGCACAGACGAATTCAGGGACGAAACTAAATTACTAATGATCCGCAAACCCCATTGAAAGAGATTACTCGCATTGTGACGGGCCCGCGCAAATACAAATTATTTAATGTGCTTCGAACGACTAAACGTAATGTGTTTCAAATCGAATTTTGCATTTGTGAAATCGCTTCCAAAAGGCATAACGATTGTTTGGTTGTGCCTACGTTAGTCGTACCTACAAACTACCAATAAACGCGATTACAGTCTAATTTTTAATATGCTTGTAAAATAATATACGATTGTGTGACAAAAAAATGCTTTTACCGGCGACTTATTTATACAAATAAAAATCTATTATATATATTTACAAACTGTATTATAGGTATCAAGCATGCTATTTTCAAATAAACTTTTGCGTTTATTAAAACAATAAACACACATAGGTATAACAAATAATGAATGCATTACTATTGTTGAAATTCATTTTAAAATTTAAACAGCTACGAAATATTAACATAACAAAATTTGGATCAATCATAATCGCAGTGTACGTTAAATAATACATTAATGCATACCTATAATATTATCGCATGATTATCTCAACGATTGGCCACAGCGCAAATTAATAGATACTTTCGAGCAGAAAGTTAGGGGTTATTAATTATTTCAATGCAAAAAAACTGGTTATCCCGACATATGTCTAATGTAGGTAATACGCCCGGAGGGTTGAGGTACCATGGGCGGACTTTTACATACTAAATATATATTCTGATCTGTAGCTATTGACACGCATGCCATTAAAATCACGACAAAGAATGTAATATTGTTGAGTAGAACGACGTCCTTACCGATATTCAGCGATAACAAAAAGAAAACCGGACCATTTCGAGTGGCTTGCACAGCAACTCCATTGGACCATTTTTTTTTTTTTGAAATGAGTGGTGGCACAAAAGATGACGACCGTACAAAGTCGACGAAACTAATAGAAAAAAAAAAATGTAAAAAGGCCGACTATATATAAATATATATTTTTTTCTTTATGATTATTATTCACTTAATCGAACGGGTGAACCGCGTTCGGAAATGTCACGGAAAAAAATATCTCGATATAACCGGCGCGTTCTTTATTTTACAAGAGTATTATATTGTTCCTGTTATATGTGTACTATATACCTATGAGCGAAATTCATATTCGGTAGAACCGCCTGAAGAATTTACGACTCTACTTAATATTGTCTATTATCGGCCGTAGATATAGTGTAGTGTACCATGTTGGCACGCACTCCAACGCGCGTGTACTGCAGATATTAATGGGCCCGGATATTCGTACGAATCGCTCGGGAGACCATTGAAATTCTTTCAAGCTTAACGCCATTTACACGGGCCGAGATAGGCGATAGTATGGTGGGTTATACAGCGCGGTTTTCACCATTCAAACGTCATGTTATTATCAGTTATTCATTCGAATTTGACACGTCAGTGCGTTCGAATAGGTGTGGACATCCGTATAGGCGACTCCGTGGCTCTTTGACAGCATGAGCGGAGGAAAAAAATCGCTTTCAATAGGTGCAACCGAATACAGTATATTATCAAAACTCTCGTGCACGACCAGGGAGAATGTTTACTTTGTGCTTGTATGTGAGTGTGTGTAAGTATCATACTCGATGTCGTATGCGCGACGACCGAGCTTATCGCCGGGTCTTACGGTAAATGGACTCAAAAGTAAACTTACTCTGCACCACGTGTGATTTTTCCACTTTAAAAACAGCTCATGACAACGCAAACAATGTACAACGTCCGACCTGACGTGCCTCCACACTATAAGTGTCGATGGTGTACACTATAATAACAACATACACCGTCATAACATTTTTACTATGAATATTATTTCCCAACGTTACATTCGACCGAGCTATGTAATATATTATATATATACATATCTATATTATTTGGTACATATTTTATACGAGTACCCTATACCTACGTTAGGTTTGACTTTTTTTTTATCTTTGCCGACTCTTGTAGTGTTAAACTGAGCGTTTCCATTAGCCAGCTTTTGCCCGAATACGTATTTTTCCGTGTACCCGTATGTGACACCTCGCGTTTATTACTATTATTATTGTTACATTTACAAAACGAAACCACTAGCAAATGTGCTATATAATAATAATAATAATTATAGCTGTTGCCAATGTAGACCGATGAAACCTATTGTATAATACGCCGAAAGTTTTGAAAATAATTTTCGTCAAACCGCCGCGCCATCGTGTTTTAGGTTATCCGATATATAAAGTCCACTTGTGTTTGACATTTTATCGGCCGGCCGACGTATAATAGTTTTACATTATATATGTATTTACGCAGAGTCTCGTTATCTATAGAATATATTTTTTTCTGTTTTTTTTTTTTGTGAAATACCATAATTTACCCATAAAACAGAAGTCACGTTGGCGTGCCGTATCATCGTTTGTGTATGACCCACTAGGACGTAATGAGCCCAAGCACGCGATGCGTTTTTTATTGTATAACGAAAGCCACGAGGGAATGATAGAGAGAGAGACAGAGAGAGACTGCTTAGAGAGCGCGATAAAAAATTAAAAGCGTAATTCGCCGAATTTAATGAAGAATCCAAACAATAATTATTGTAACCTGTCGATACCCACACAATCGACAAAAATATTAGACGGCAAAATAGAAAAATAATATAATCATTTGTTTTAAATGCAAACCTCCAATCTTTATTTATATATTATATACTATATAGTATATTGTATTACATAAATAATATAAAGTAACATTACAACTTTGCGCTACGATATTTAAAAAAAATATTTGTATTAATTTAAAATTGTTTTAAAACATTTGTTTTACTTTTTTTTGGAAATAATAATATATAGAGTAGAACACACCACAGAAAGGCAATGCGACGAAATTATAATTACATTTAAAATACCAATGTACACCGACAAACATGGTTATCTGATTATTGTAAAATGTCGTATATATAACTAATATGTGTTTTTTATGATCACAAACGTAGAAATTATAATAAAAACACATAATTGTCATTTACCACAAAGTAAAAGCCAAAAAGTAAATTAAAGCAATAAAGAATATTTTTTAATAAACAAAGGATACAGATAAAATACATATCATTAGCTCTCATTCGTAATGAACACATTAAATTGTTATTTACCTGTAGGAGATCCGTAGGCTTTGAACTAACCCCATTTAAAATATGTGTATAAATATTCAATATCTCCTAGACATAGTAGAATACACAACCAATCACAATAATATGAAATGTGTAAATATTGCTATTGTAAAAGTTTTAATCATATGAAACATATTTTTTTAGGTATAAGCTTAATTTCTAAGACTTAGTTGATTTTTTTTTATTCTTTTTCTCCTCGTAGTCTTTATATTTTACAACCTTTTGCGGTTATATTTATGTTAATGTTCTTTATAGCTGAAAAAGCACTAACGTCATAATATTATGTGATACGAATACACAATGTTAAAATCGTTAAGGATTTTTTATCACAGTGATTATTTCATTCGTACTGTTCTCGATAATGCATTCTTTTGTTTGTCATAAAAAATATATTCATGCTACTACGTCAGCATATGTTTTTATCATTATTATTTACTATTATTATTATTTAGTATTGTTTACTCTGTATTTGAGAGACCAGCATTTTTTTGTTTATTTCCATGGCTTTTAATATTATAAACTATTTAAATGCTTAGGGAACTTCGTAAACATTTCACAGTTGTATTTATATCGAGTCACAATTTTAGTAGACAAACTCACATACTCGTACATGACTTTTAATAGACAATATAATATACATTTTTTTATTTAATTTGTTGTTTTATATAAAATAACCAATTTTTATACTTAAATAGGATTTTATAGATATTCGCTAATAATTGTACAGTACTCAAAAACTACTATTTACAATACACACTGCTAAAATTGAATGGTTGACCATTGCATATTTAAAGAATTTTTTCCTGGACAAAAATTGTCTTCGGTACGACGCGTCGTGACGGTGATTCGTGTCCTTTATAATAGTATCGTCAAATCGCTTAAACGAAGAAAAATACATGAAAGTATTTTTTGTTTACCGATGGACTTGTTTAGTATTTATTTGAGAAATGGGCCAAACTCTGCAAAACTTCATCGTTCGTTTACTTTGTGGTTGAGAAGTCATAAGGTTTTTAGAAAATTTGTTTTGAACTTTCAGTGACGTTGATCGACGATATAAATGTGTCATACAAAATGGTAATAAAAGTATTCCATCACAAACTCATAAATATTAGTTCAATTGCGAGGTATGGGCGTAATAGTAGGTCCGTCGGATCGGTTAAAAAAGTACACATCCTAGATGGTTGGGTAAATATGGCATGGTGCACGCATTTTATTGTTACGTCTGAAGTAAAAAAAAAAAAACTATATATGTACTATCAAGGGTGCTCACACGGAGAGGCAGGGAGGGAGAGGAGAACCTAGCTTCTTTGGAAGTTAAAAAAAATGTATACCCAATATCTTAAATTTTTAAAATCTATTACAAAATCATAGGTTGTAGCTTGTAACCTACTATTGACGTTTTTCAAAATATCAATCAGAAAAAAATTACAAAGATTTAAAAAATTGTTTTTTGTATTCATCATATTGACTTAAGATTTCCTTTTTTTTGTCCTCTATCTTATTTGCTATAAGTGTTTTATATCTAAAATCACTTTGAAGGTTACCTTTTTTTGTTTTTCGTGAACATGTTTAGATGAAAATGTTTCTTATAAATCGCTGTCAAGGATGTGATAAAAATAAACAAAATAAATTACCTACCAAAAAAAAGTTCTAATTAAATAAAATAAGTAGAAAGTGATAAGAAATTAATAAATAATTACACATCACGGTTAACCATAAAATAAAGACTGTGAACAAATTGCCTTTACCTAGCTCCTTAATAAATAGGGGATCTGCCGTTCTCTTAAAGTTATAATATAATACCTATTTGTTATAATATATGTATAAATGTAATTGTTAACTTTTAATAATATCCAATATTGTATAATCAAAATGATATGTATTATCTTTAAAAACAATACAACAATACATATGTATTGAAACGATTGATTTTAAAATATACAGATAAGCGGTACTATACACAAGAACGGCTACCGATTTTATGCGGGATTCCTGTCGTCAAGAAACTTACCCTCGTTTTAGTTTACCATCCGCCTGCCCATAAACTATACATGATGACGGTTACCTCTGTTGACGGCGAGAAACCCGCATAAAATTGGTCGCCGTTGTTGTGTATAGTTCTCTATCGATCCGTAATCGTATGCGATTGGTACTAAGGTGGGTCAGAATTAGTAACTGTAGTACTGAAAATTAATTAGAAGTAGATCTAAAATGGGATCTAAAATATATCCAATTTTCTTAAAAAAAACTATAGTCAATCTTATTACGGTGTATGGGTAACAACACATGTGCTTGTACATCGCTCGAAAACAGAGTACAGGATCATGTAGAAAGCAAGAAATGAACTACATTCATTTTCCTGAAGATAAGGATAAACTAAAGTATGTTGGACTCAAATAAAGCACTTTTGAAAAGGAATTAAAGGAAGTCTCTGTAGATAGAAACAAACGGAGATGCATTGATAGATATTACCTAGATAACAATTATTGTAATATTGTTTTTAATTTATATGAATTAATTAAGAACAACATTCATTACAATAAATATCAAAATATATAATGAACAGTATATATTATTTAAATACTAAACAATATTAGGGATTATATTGTTGAGAAAATACTTAATATTTAACACAAACTCTTGGTCAAATATAAATATGTTAAAATTGTTAAAAAAAAAAATTGTATTTTAAATTATTTTTACTGTATACCTACGGTACTTACATATTACATAGTTTCATTGCAATATTTATTTATACTTGTATCTTATTATTTTTACTATTTTTATTTTACCAATATTATAATGATCATTTAAATACAAAATAAATGAAGCATACTAAAATCTGAACATTGTATAGGGTCTTGATAATTAATTATTCTCTATATTTCAATTCTACTAGTCGTATAAATAATTTACAAACTGAAGTTTTGGCGCGCATATAATTGCCTGATAATGTATAATTTACAGCCAATCACAGGCGGAGAAAAGCTATCTAAATTTCTGCGAGTTTATATATTTTGCACATATCTATTAATTATTCAATTATTTAATTGTATCTTGATATTAACAATTTCAAATAATATAACATTATTATAAATATGTAATATACTTTCATATCGACAATACACCTCAATAGTACTTAAATATTTAAATTATAAAAAACGATCAAGTTAACAATATCACTTAACAAAAGTAATCAGTAGATTTATTCGTTTTCTGGGTAGTTATTATATTTCAAGATATTGATAATTATTCAAAGAACGAGAAACATTAGAAAAAAATTAAGCAACACTTGTGGTTATATATTGTATTTATATTTATATTATATTATTGTTATTTATACAAATATATTGTGAATTGGACATTTGTCCGAATAAATAAATAAATTACTTATGGTTATTTAATAAAGAAATGAAGCAATAAAATATTCAAATAAACCCTTAACCACAAAAATAATACTCCATATACTAAACAAGAAAGATTCCATATTTTAATAAAATCTTGTTGGCTGCATAGCAATAGGAGTATTGTTAACCCAACTTGGTTTTTTATGAATACGGTAGTGATTTTTCTTTCAGTGAAGTAACAAACATATTTTTATTTGTTATAAGAAATAATTTTTGTTTTCAGTTAAATCAAAGATTATTTTTCAATTCTAAAATGGTTTTTAAGGCTTAAAATATATCCTAGGTTTTTGAGCTTTTCCACCTAATTTTTGTTGTCCAATGCGGATTCGAGTTCATTAAACGTTTAGCGGCTTAACTGATAGTGCCGTTGCTCGAGCGTGGTATTCGATGTTTACAGAATTGTATACTTCAAGTGAACGTTTAGCGATTTTCAAAATTAATTGATTTGCTTGCCGAGCATGTGGCGAACAATCCCCTGAATCTCACGATTTTAGTTGTTTCTAGGCCATATGCACCCCATTATGGTCCTGCAATGATTGTTTCGCCAAATTTCGATACGATAATATTGACATCCGAAATGAAATAAAATCCGAACAGAGGTCAGTATATTGGTTTTGAGTTTATAAAAATTGCACTTCGATTTCGCTTAACAGATTAACAAACCTAATAACACCATAAAAACATCACATATTTTCTCGTATCGGCCGAGTTACAACTAGAACTAAAATGCTAATAGTACATAATTTGTAACAATATTAGTATTACTTCACAGTATTAATGTATCGTTGATATAAATTTATCGAATATGTCAGATTAAACCATTACTAAAATTATTTATTCCTAATGTTGTAATTGTAAAAGTAGTATAAAATATAATTAAAGCCGTATGATAGTAATTGTTTTAAGTACTAAGCTATTTTATGCCCAAGTCACTGATAGCCTTTATTTGGTTCACGTTAAATTTTTCAACAAAAAAATGCACTCATGACACCAGCCGTGCACTGTGTTGATAAACATAACTATAATTATACGAATTTCGTGTTACAACAGTTGCAGGGGAAGAAATCATATACTAATAAAAGTTGTACAATTGTATTTTTAACTTGATAGTTGATTAAACATTCAAATTGCAATTAGGCTTATAATATTATGTAATAATTTTACAAAATTATAACTACATATCTGTTGAGGAATAGTTTATTGAATTGCATTATTTATGACATCATTACAATTACCTTACTGATATGTATAATGACATGGATAATATATATATATTATTATGTTTAAACATGAAATAATGTATTGGCCAGAGAGTCGGGATTATTCAATAATTGCAAAACTTAATTCTTTTTTACTACCAACGTAAGAGAACAGCTTATATCGTGTATTATACTAAAGTCCTATTAGTTCATGTTGTCTGTGTTGGTTAACATTTAATTTGATCTGAGAATAAAAAAAAACAATTGCCGAAGTTGAGTTTATCGGAAAATCGGACTTAACAGTTGTGAGAATTAACGTTAAAAGTACAAAGTATAAAAGGTGGTTCACGCTGCAAGATTAATGTAAATAGTAATTCAATATTAAAATTTGATCAAATAGAAAAAAGTAGTACATTAATTTTTGAAATTTAAATACCTACCGCAAAATTAAAAAATGTAAATTGCATTTGATATTATAAGAAATAATTTGTAAATCATTCTTCCATATTTTAAGTAGAAAGAATAACGTTCTTTTTATCTTGATCTCGCGTACCTCATTCGTTGGTAATATTTATCTTTTTAATTCGATTATTCGACAGGTCACGATTAATTCACAAAATACTTCTCCTAAGACAAAAGAAATCAAAATTTAAGTCATTAAAAGTTATATATACTATTTAAAGACTCTTGATTAATTGGATGGTTGCTAAAGGAAAGACAGTCAACCACTCGATTTTAATACAAAGTGAATAGTTAGCCTGAATCAATCAGATGTCATGCGTGATACATTGTCAACTTTTTAAATTACTTATTATTCCTATTACTCCGATTATAACACCTACCCAAATTACTTATTGGTATAATTTTCTCTTAAATTATTACTCCTTAAAGTTATAAAAAAACACAAATATTTATCATAATAACTATAACTGATGCGAAATTCAGTATCAATTGTCATTTTTATAACATTTCTGAATTCAATATGAATATTAAAATACATATATATTTGAGGACGACACTCTTATAAAGAAAACAGCATTTTATTATTTACAAGATTTCAGAACAGAAAATATTGTATTAACGCAAAAAGTGATTACTTTCACTCGACATAACTCGACAGTAACTCAAATTTAATTAAAATGATTATCTCCTTTATTTTTTTGTATTCTTTTTATTGTGCCTGCAATATCTACTCTTAACTTTTAAATCAAAAGCAAAGTACTAGAGTCGTATTAACCTGTGTGCTTAAAGTACGTATGTCATTATGACCGCTGGAAACTTGTAAAATTATACTTTAGTAAAATGAAAATTACAGAACGTATAATGGAAAATTTGTAGTTGTAACGTGCTGTAATTAGTATACTTTTTGCACTTTTAAAATGCATTTACATTTTATCTTGTTGATTGTTCAAACGTTTATAAATACCGTCTTATATCTGATGTTAAAAATTTCTTCTTGACACTCTTGCTGGACGTAATACTTTTGACAAATATATCGAAAATCCTTTTGGTGTACAAATGGTTTTTTTAACGTTTTCGTAAATTATTTTACTAACGTGTTCAGTTTTAAAATATTCTAACGCATGTATTATAATATGTCAAATTAACAACATTAAACGAGACACAGACAATGTCACCAATACTTAGTGTTATTGAATAATATATCGATTACATTTAAAAAAATGTTTTAACAAATTGTTTGACTTAAAATCGGCGCAGACAATGCATTATTGAGTTAAAAAAGTGCCGTTTGATTTCAGGTGATCATCATGATGAGTTAACCAAAGGTGCAGGCATTATGTCCGAGACGGTGGCCAATTGCGGTTACGGCAGCAGCGAAGAGACGGCGTCGCTGCTGGTGAAAAGTCCGCCGTCGGTGGTCAGGGGCACTTCCCTCGGGGGCGCAGGCAATGGCGGCGGTGGCGGCGGCGGTCACGGTGGACCGTCCGGCAAACCGGTGTTGACCAGACAAGACTGCACCACGTCGCTGTCGGCGTCCATGCACCATAACCGGGACTTGCGGAACGCCACGCCGATGTTGGGTAGCAGCGACGAGAGCGGGCCGCCCATGTGTCTGGCGGCGGGTCTGCAGGACGACGCGAACGCGGCCAGGTCGGTGCCCGATATCGAGCTGCACTGCCGATACCTGGCCGTCAGCCGTTGCCAGTGTCACCGGCGGAAGAGCCACTGCATAATATCCAGGTCGGTGTCCAGGGAGAGCGTGCGGGGCAGCATCGGAGGCGCCGGCAGCATCGGCGGAGGCGGCTGCGGCGGAAGCGGCGGCACCGGATCCGGGTACGGCCTGACGCCGCCGCCGCCCGTGTTGCTCACCACGTCGCCCAGCTCGCGGATCATCCGACAGAGCTCACAGCCCGAGGCTACCGGAAGCGTTTCCATGTGCTCGGGCCACTGTTGTCACATGCATCATCAGCCTAGCTCGTCCCTCCGGCAGCTCAGAGATCCGGCCGACAACATTGCCATGATAGCGGCCGACTCGCTCCGGATAAACGGCGCCATACGGCAGTTCCGACAGGTTGGATATTATAATTATTATACTCCCATTATGTTTTACCCGAATATTCCCCGAAAAAGTTACCATCGGAAAAGCAGTTAATTACTGTCGGCGGATTATTTACCCGTCTAAAAAATATCCGGCGTCAACTGCGTAGAAATTTAATCCACGTTGTATTATAGTCGAACGACCCCAACACTTTTTCCCATAATACAACAACCGTAAACGTTCAGAGTTATTAAAAATCGCACGCGTTTTATTGTTGTATAATATTAAAAGTTATAATACGGTACGGTACATTTTATGGGCAACGGTTTCATTTAGTCTTCGTTTAAGTTTTCTTCATATTCTACTCCAAACGAAAAAAATATTGTATATTGAAATGATCAATAAATAATATCTTCTGCGAATCGTTTAGGTACATTATATTGAGAGGTAATCTGTAATCCACGGGGCTTTTGTACTCGAGTTTGCTTGTTTTAAAAATACATTTTATAGAAATAAAAACAAAACGTTAATCGTTTCGGGAGAGTAGAAAATTTCTTAGAAAAAATAAATGTAAGTATACATTTCCCAGGAAGCATGTCGAAAACCGTATTAAAATACCCTTAAGCAATGTATGACAAGTATGACACGTAAAGGTGAACCGGTAAAAACATTTAAAGTGTGCAATCGCATGACACGACTTAAGATCGTTAACTAAATTAAATTTAAATTAATAGTATATCAGGGAACTTAAACGATCTATGCTGCGGCCAACCTCTAAGACTGTGATTTAATTTCGAATAACTTGCATCACTACTAACCTTAATACTGCCAAGACAATTTTCTAAGAAAATCAGTGATATAGTTCTTTTTAAACGTAATGTAGCGGAAAAAGCAATTTTATACTCTTTCTAAAATCGCACGCAAACCTATTCGTACATACTATTGAATCGTATTATTATTAAATAATCTACTTAAATAAAGCAAATATTAGGAAAATATAACTCATTATAAAATCGTTTAGTTTTCACAGCATTTAGACAGATTAAAAAAATAATACTAAATTAAAATTGAGTGAGGAAACATCAACATTTCGCAAAAAAGTGGTTCTATCAAAAATACTATAACCGAAGTTTTTTGAACGGATTTTGGGGTCTGATTATTGTCGATACAATGGTTACCTATATATTTTATCTGTCTATCTTGTATCTTGTATCAAGATGGGTTTTTTAAACCCTGACATAGTTTTTCCTACACTCTTTAAATTGTCCACAAAATGGCTACAATATTCAAAACGACCTATATCCGTTACACAAAATTCAACACAGCAACGGTGACAAACGATTCCCTTATGTGGGATTCAAGAGAGAATTGGAATTGGGTTTGACAAATCACCATTGATCTTCACTCATTGTGACAGCCTATCAAGCATGTCTTCAACCGCAACAAAGGAGCGCCAAAAACTCCAAACGATATTACCAGACGAAATTTAGTCAAATGTTTAGATGAAATCTGACTGGACAACGTGCATTTGTCCACCCAGCTCAACCAAATGTAATAATATGGTCACAAACAAAAATATATTGGTCTCTGGATCTGTCTTTTCCGAAACCACAATAATTAAAGGTCGAGTAATTTTCAAACAAAATATAGGTACATATTTTCTGATTCTAACCCTTGAAGTTCATGAGAATATTTTTTAACTCGCACCGTCGTTGATGTGTTTTATTGGCATAAACGAAATTATGTTTTATTGAATTTTGGTTGATCGTGTGAGCTCACAATATGATTAATCTTTTTATAATATCGCTCGGCTAAGTTATTATTAAAAACAAACATTTAAGCACCAAAGCGTAATTAAAACGCTAAAACGAATTAAACAAAATCTGCTAAGAAAATAATTTATTTAGTAATTCTCTATTACATTGTAATATATTATTTTGGCTTTATAGTTTATAGTGACTACTGATTTAAAAACCGTCACCGTTTTTTTTACTGAATTTAATTCCTTGTTTTAAATTAGTTTTTATACCTTCAAATAAATATCCATTCCACCCTGACTTTGCGGACTTATTTAGATTGTTTCAATTAAAAATACATGATTCATTTTGATGAACACGCCCTATTGAACTATTGAATGTTAACATTAGGGTGGCGCGAAAAAAATCGATCTTCGAAATGTTAATGGGCTAACATTTAAATTTGTTCTATACATCAAAAAAGAGACTTGGTGAAAATTTGAGAAAAAAAAAAAAATTTACTGGTCGCTCAACGCGTTTTAAGTAAATTGACCAAACATTTTCAAAAAACCCAAAAATGACTTAAATTATAACATTTTTGGTCAAAAATCCTCGTTAGCACATCTAAATTGTAGTATTTTTTGCGTTGAGTACAACTGTTTGAGTTTTAAAATCCTAAGTTAAAAATTAATTACGTAATTAACAAAAATTCGTAATTAAAAGGTTAATTTTCAATTAAGCTTAAATTAACTAAAAAAAATTTTTTTTTATATTTTTAATACTTTATTTTGTTGAACGTTATGTATGTTTCTAGTGAAAAAAATTTTTTTTACTAATGTTAAAAACTTATACCTTTTCTTGTCATTTTTTCGTGCACCAAAATGAACGTTTTACTGAAAAATGTGTATTATGTGTCAAATAATAAAATACTTATCGTTATGAATTTTGGCTGTTATATTTGATTACAATTTATTTAATTTATATATTTTTAATTATATATAACACAGTATGAAAAATTATTTATTGCTTAAGAATGTATATGTTTCAAAAACAATTTTAATTGACAGCTCCTGAATTGAAAGGTATTCATCAGTTCAATTTGTTTATTTAAAGAGTTTATATTAAATATTGGTTTACTAGTTCATGTGCTAATAAAGCACCTAAAAATGATCTAAATCTTTTAATACAATTAAGACAATACAGCGATATTAAAAGTGTATAAGCGCCGAGGCGGTTAAAGCGTTTTCTGGATATTTATGGTATCAAAGTGAAACGCTTATCAGACTAGCATTTTTGATGACAGGCTATCAAATGAAGACAAAATTAAAACAGTCAAAGCTTTAAATAAAAAAGGTGAAATAAATCCGAAAAAACGATTTTCAGTTGAAACAATAAACAAAAATTATGGTTTACAGCAATTTGTAACTAAAAATACAAAACAATTGTTTCGGCGCTCAATATTAGTGACGATTTTTTTAATGACGATCCCAGTACTTGGTCTAAAAATAAAAATTATATGTCTGCATATAATAAAGTGCAATCATTATTTGTTGTAAATGATCCAGTCGAAAGAGAAATTGCTTTAATGACACAATTTAACAATTCTTTAAAGACGGATGAGGAACAAAAACAATATATTTTACAATTAGTAGAAAAACATAGAAATGAGTTTCCTGATTGCAACAAATCAGTTTTAATAAACATTTAGAAAAAGTTTTTTCTGAACTTTTATATTATAATAATAAAGTTTTTTATTAATATTGTGTTATATATAATAAAAAATATATAAATTAAATAAATTGAAATCAAATATAACAGCCAAAATTCATAACGATAAGTATTTTATTATTTGACACATAATACACATTTTTCAGTAAAACGTTCATTTTGGTGCACGAAAAAATGACAAGAAAAGGTATAAGTTTTAAACATTAGTAAAAAAAATTGTTTTCACTAGAAACATACATAACGTTCAACAAAATAAAGTATTAAAAATTAAAAAAAAAAATTTTTTTAGTTAATTTAAGCTTAATTGAAAATTAACCTTTTAATTACGAATTTTTGTTGATTACGTAATTAATTTTTAACTTAGGATTTTAAAACTCAAACAGTTGTACTCAACGCAAAAAATACTACAATTTAGATGTGCTAATGAGGATTTTTGACCAAAAATGTTATAATTTAAGTCATTTTTGGGTTTTTTGAAAATTTTTGGTCAATTTTACTTAAAACGCGTTGAGCGACCAGTAAAATTTTTTTTTTTTATCTCAAATTTTCACTAAGTCTCTTTTTTGATGTATAGAACAAATTTAAATGTTAGCCCATTAACATTTCGAAGATCGATTTTTTTTGCGCCACCCTAGTTAACATAACTATGACTACAAATTTGCACACGAATATAGTATTTATGATTTATTATTATTATTCAAAAAAAAAAAAAACTTTAAATTTTATCGTAAATTAGTTAATTAAAAAGAGTTATATTTAGTTAGTTATATTTTATATAGTATTATTTATAACATATGAGATGTTTTGTTTTTGTTTTTATATACACAACTAAACAATTTAGATATGAACAAAATACTACATCATTGTTCAGTTTATTATATAACCCAACAAAAACATTTCGTTAGCTAAATGGTCGCTAAATAAAAAATAACAAAAGCGTTTTAACGTAAGCCTTAACCCTTCAGTGCCGATTGTTGCAGAAACGCAACATGCATATTATATTATTTTATTTTATTTAGGTGGCGCCCTATAGTTATTAAAGAAATTGCTGTCTACCAGATGTTATAAATGTACTTTTTTATATATACATACTTTTTTACTTATTTTTCCCAAATTCTAAATAAATTTATGTAAACAAATTGTAGATTATAAAACTAAAAAAAAATTGGCATTGAAAGGTTAAAAAAAGTGGTATAATATGGTAACTAATTAAATACCTCAATGTAACCTACATAATAAAGGTACACTGTTGCCAACAAATACATTTTGCACTAGTATTTAATATGACAATACAAAATATTAAAAATTATAGAAATGTTAAAACAATACCTTACCCTTAAAAATTATAATGCCGATAATGATAATTTGGAATTTTTAATTATTTAAAAAATATTCAATCTGGTGGAAATTTAATCACCAAAGAGAAAATATGTATGGTTAATAAGTTTAAAACTTAACATTATGAATATGAATAATTGATTCCTTTCCCATCAGTATCCGTCAAACAACTTTTCTAAAACAATAATGGCTTCAACCAAACTTAATCCCTTAACTTGATAATAAGTTTGTTGGTGAACTATCGGATTTACTATGCAGTCGAAGGTAATACAATTTTTGTAGACACTGAAAATGATCATCTTAATTGTCAGCGACGTGGTAACATCAATTTCACATAACATAATAATCCCCGCCGTTATCTTATTGAGTCATTAACGTTAATGTAATTCTCCCAGTCTCACTTTAGAACTCATATTGTTTTGTTTTTTCTATTCGGCTTTTTTTATTGAATATGGGTTTCCTATTTATTGCATTAGGGTTTTATAACTTTTTAAACAAAATACCTTTTTTATGTCCTTTATCTCAGTAGTGGAATATTTTATGTACAAAATGTCACTCATAACAGACATAAAATGTTGAGAAGTAAAATTAAAAATTCATAGAAGGAACGTGTATTTTCTGAAAATTCATTTATTATATCGTTAAGACATCTCAAAACCATATGGTAAAAATACAAATTGTAAATGTTCAACATAATTTCTGTTTTTTTTTTTTTAAATTATAGCCAGATGTTAGACATAACGCAGAATGTGTATGTTTCTTTTACTACATAATAGTATTACATTTTTAATTTAGTTTATGATCAGTTTTAAAGCTGTTTCAAAATGATATCGTGTTTAAGAAAATATAATTTTATTTTAATTGCCATACGGTTTTTTTTATTAAAACAACATATCAATGTAAATCACAATAGGTGGTATTCAATGTAATTCAGTCCCAGTGAGTTAGCTTTAAACTTAAACTAGATTGTATGGCTTTTTCTATTTGAGGTGTCTGACATCTTCGGAATTGTCCAACAGTTATATTTCAAAAGTAGAATTTTGTTTAATAATATATTACGTTAAAAAAAAGATAATATTAATTTTTCACGATAATTTTCAATCTCTAAAAAATTATTATTCATAATAATTTTACATCTATATTTATTTTGACATCCGATTTCGCTATCATCATTATAATATTTGTGTTAGATGCGCTATGCCACTGTTGCCCGTTTTAATTTCAAATTAATGTCATGGCAACGGTACTACAAAAAACATTCAAGAACCGCCCTCTATACAAGACTAAACTTAACTTTTCAATATTTAAACCATCCGCAAACCACCAGATGCCACTGAGCATTAGTCACCCTTGACGATCGATAATAATATACGTTCTCTTTACCACTTGAATATTACTTAGTTTCTTTATGAAAGAGACAACGGTAAGGTATTTTTTTCTTATAGGTATAATCAATAATTTTTAATTACAACTAAAGAGCTTTAATAATGCGATGTTATAGTGTAGCTATGTTTAGTAAAAATACATTGAAATAAATAACTCTACAAGTTATTCACATACGCTGTAATGCATCCGAAGTTAGCAGTTGTGGCGATGAAATAATATAACGTTGTACTATCTGCCTGTTATACAGTTAAATTCTGTACGACTATTATGAATATATTATACAATTTTCAAAATTAAATGTTAAGGTTCTTTTAAGTATAAATCATTCTACATTAATATCCTTTAAATTTATTCAAATATTATGCCAAACTATTTTTTTGGAATTGCCTGATGTTTAAGTTAAGCTATATAGTTGATTTATAAAGTAATGCCAATACATTGGACAAGGGGTTTTATTTGTTAAGTTGAGTATTAATAGTAATATTATTACATACTACATTAACTACACTAAAACTAATATTTTTAATATTTGTAAGTTCAGCTATTTTTAGATTATTACAGTTGTTTCAGTAGTCCATTAAGTTTATTTTTAAGCTTTTAAGAAAACTGTAATGTTATAAAAATATTAGACGGACCAGCATAATATTAGTATATTTACTTAAATAACTGCTTCAAGTAGAGATATTAATTACAGAAACTTAAAAAAATTGCGACTTTCTTAAAAATGGATACTATTTATTTTTAGCAGATTACTTAAAAATAATACGTATTATTATTTATACTAATTAAGTCATACAAATTGGAAACTATTAGAAAACTAACATATTTTACAGTTTTAAAATTTAAATAGTTGTAGCATCAATAATAATATAAACGTACCAATTATAACTATTTGAATATTGATTCGGTATGAATAATTCGCTCATTACAATAAATAGGTCATCTGATATTGTCCGTTTCTAGATATTTTTTTTTGATTTCAATATGAATATTAAATTAAACTTACAGTGTGCACTTTGAGTACATCATCATCATCATTATCATCGTCATTGTGTATTATTTTATGACTGCAAAGATTGTAGTAATAAAATACTGAAATTTGTCCGAACGGAATGTTACGAGTTAATCAACATTAAACGCAATGTTACTTTATGGGTATTGTGACGGCAGACCATTTATTCAAGCGGTTTCAAATGACTCGACTTTTTTCTGGAGCTGCTATCCATTCTTAGAAGACATTTTAAATCGTTAATGTGCTTGAAAAAAATTACTGCAATGCCATCGTTATTATAATTAAAAACCAATCTACCACGTCGGCACACATACACGCACACAAAGTTTCGTCGGTCCTAAAATAAGGATATCGAGAGGAGGGGGGGGGCTTAATTGCTTTAACCAATTTTGTGTTAAGTAATCATTCATAACGTCAAGTCACAATATTATTTATCAATGTGTATTCTTTCACATTGTGTAGTGTAAAATATTATATATTATTAGAATTCCACGTTATCCGCACAGCAAGTAATTGACCTTATCTATTTTAATAATTATTGAAGTACTGTATAAAAATACACCGAATTACAAAAAAAAAAAAAATTGAAAACTATGTAATAAAAAATTTCTCGATATTGCGTTCTGTTTTTCTTTTTTTTATTCTTTCAAATTAACCCGCAAATATTTGGATTGTACTTAACATACAATTTCTATAAATCGAAATAACATTACGCTGAATTTACATTTTTGTTCGTAAATTAAACAAAAGTAATGACAGAAATTGTTTGGTCTTGATGGGTTTTTTTATCCATATTTTACTAAAATTAAATACAGTTTAATATGCGCGTAATGTGTACGCTAAATGTTAAATTAAAACGAGACACTTAATGGTTACTAAACAGCTACTGTACAATATTTTTAATTTTAAAAATGTGCAACTGATTTTGGTGAAAAAAAAACCTGGAATCATTTTAATTTAATTGGTCCCTCCGCAAACCTCCCAACATCTTTGAAAACAGTTGCAGACTGTTTTTTTAACATGATATCAATATCTAACAAATCAAATGGCTCATTCTAATATGAAATTCCTAGCTCTTCATTCTCCTAAATATGTGGCAACAGTTAGAATTTAGAAGGCATACAGGATTATAACATTAAAAGTATACAAAAGATTTCTATTTAAGTTTACAAAATATAACATGAATATCATTGTTTTATAACATGTTATTTTTAATTTAAGCGCTAAATTATTTAAGTTTTTAACTGGTTTAGTCTACACATTTTATTGTTAAATGTAATATTAAATGTAATATTATATTTATAATATTTTATTACAAAGTTTATACAACAAGCCGGATATTCTCTCTTTTATCAAAAATAAACTATGATAATGGTTTGGCCAAGCCTGGAAAGCGGATGGGTAATTTTTAATAGAGAAAATAAATAGAACAAGGTCTTTAGGTCTTGAGTCTGGAGACCCAGGACTCGGTGGCTTGATGTTGTTGCCAAAGATATGAGAAGGGAGTTGGTAGCAGCAGCAATAGTCCTTGATGTACCGACGGGCTGAAGAAAAATAAAAATGTTTCATAAAAAGGCGCATCTAATACTATACGAATAAATAAATAAATAATTATATAAATCTCAATTTAAGGTAGGTATATGCAGCTAATTAATAATAATTATGACCTATCCTTAACTTGGAATACATTGCAATTATTGTATGTCTGCTTAAGAATGTAATATTTGGTTGTAATACTAATTTTAAAAACTATTTATAAAAACTTAAGAATTAAAATTTTTTTTTTTCCTATTGGCAACTACGACCGTATTGTTTATCTGAACGTTATTTTTAGTAAATTTACCGATAGGTACGATAGAAAAAAATAGCTATGGGCCTTCGGTTCGCCTGAAATTCAATAGTATTATTAAAAAAACCATCGCCGAACACCAAAAATACATTAGTACTACTGAAATATTATACTATTAAGCTTTTTTAAAATAATATTTTAACCGTCTTGAGTTTTCTATTGGCTGTCGTAAAAAACGAATTTTATTATTATACAGACACTTGCATAATATACAATATAGTATTCCACTGGGTATTAGGTGTGTAGAGTAATATTATATTTTTATATTTGTTATTACAATACAAATTTGACCACTATAAATATTTGTTATTTATTTTGGTATTTCGTAATGAAAATGATTTAATTTATTCAAACGGCAGATAAAAAAAACAATATCATACAAATTACACCGAGTAAACCCAAAAGAACACTGGAAGTTGCTCGAATTTAATCTCGCAGATTTGATTGACTTTATAGCAGATGATTCGTATGATAATCAACAAAAGGTCTTTTTTTACGATCGCTGAAACTTTTTGATTATTTTTTACCTCTCTCTTCTATAAGATAACCGGTGAGCCTGACACATATACGTTTCTTCTAAGTTTATTCAGAGCCACAATATATTTTCCACCGTGACAATTACTTTGTCGTTTGTATGTTTATTTAAATAGCAAAACGGAATAAGAATTCGGGATCGACGCACTTATAAAAATAAAACTTAAGAAAATCCGCTGAAACGTTAAGAAGATAATATTAATATATACCGTAGTACTGAGTATCTTTCGGTGGTATATATTACAGGATTTTGCTTTGCATACGTTGATTCACCGACTTCGAATTTGGCAACACGTTAACCCTAGTATGTAATCTTGTGAAATAATATAACAGAAGGTACATAAGACGATCAATGCCTTATGCCATGATCAATTTACTTTAAAATGTAAGAGTAGAAACGAGCATGACATGATAAACAGTTATATAATACATACATGGCCGGGTTCAATTACTCAGAAATAAAACCTTTGTGGAAAACCTTAAAGCTTTTCGGCATAAAACCATCAAATTCTTATAATATACCTATCTACATAATATCTAGAAAGTTAAATAATAAGAAACGGTATATTATAGGATCTTATGCCAAGAATATACTTGTAAGGGAAATGTGTAAGATGATAGGTAGGTATAGTTTTGTATAATCATTTTGCTGTAAAAATTATATGAAACTAATTTTTGTACTTATTTAACAAAAATATCCGTTTTGTCTCTTCCAATATTAAATATTTATAACATTTATGCTATTCGTTTTCGCAATAACAATATACTATATTTTTTTCATACCGTTTAATCAAAAACCAAAAACCAATATTAATATTTCGAATCTGCAGTAAGTACTATTAAATTAAATATTATATCGTTGAGTTATATTTTTGAAGAGCACGACGGAAATGTACATACAGTACTGTCTGTTAATTTTTGTAATAACAACAATACACTTTTCAGCTGTTTAGTAAACACTTCAAAATGAAGTTATTTTCAAACGATAACGATAAAAGCTGTAAGAAATAAAACATTGTAGGCTGCAGTCAGCTTATATACAAACATTAATTTATTTTTTGCAAAAACCAATTGAGAAAAAAACATTTAGTGATGGTAATGCATTTCAAGTTACGACAGAACTTAGTATAGAAAAGAAGAGTCACTTTTGGTTATTTTTTTTTTGCCCTTTGATATGTCAATTCTGTTTTTCGGTCTCCGTGTCTCTTTCTCATCCGGGCTCTTTCTTTGGTGCCGTTAGTTGTTCATTGCAAAATTATACTGGTTAACTATTCATGTCAGTACGGGTTGATTAATCGAATTTGGACAAAACGTTTGTTTATTGATACTGTACGTTGCTCGGTTCCTCTATGGACGTCGAGTATGCTGTAGAGATGAGAAAAAAATAATCATTTGTCTGAAAACTTTGCCAAACAGACACAAATGATGCACAAACCCTCACAATAGGTTCTGTGATTGACGATCTAGTTTTCTGAGGTAGTCCGTCTCAAGTTTCTACTGTTTCATTTATCAAACCGTCGGAAAAAGTAGTCTGGTCATACAGGTTCAATACCAATGGACACGTATTCGCATTACAGTTAAAACAAAAAATCAAACAAATTATCGAAATAACATATTTGTATTAGTATAAAATAATATATTGTTAAAAACAAATATTGGCGTAAACAAATAGTTTTATGGATAATTGTATTTTCAATCCATCCCTCTCGTTTACACAGGCTGGATCCGAGCCTGAGAAATGTAGTATCTTTAGGCGTTTTTTTCAAATTAAATTACTAATAGAATTAAACATAAAGGGCGGAATTATACATTTTAACTTTTTCGGATTACTTTTTCTTCATATTGATTCTATCAGTCACTTGTTACAAAAATTCCTTAATTTATGGATGTATGGACTAATAAACATGCGATGTGGATTGGTTCATTATATCACTGAATACCTCGACCTTCACTCCTTCTAATTACCCTATGACGTTTGGAAACTCAGTAAATGGTAATAATCTGAACATTTCGCATGACTTTATTATAAACATCGGTGACTTTAAGTTTCAATAAGCAAATATAATAAGCTTTCTGTAGGGTTTTTAAATCTGCTTAGGTCTAACCAATAGAAATCAGCCGAATTCAAACTACCTAGCTCTTTAAAAACTTTTTTACTCATTCTTTTATTTCCTTTTGGAGTACAGAATGGTTATTTGGAATCTACATACATTACGAAAGAGCTGTCATCTTGAAAAAGTATAACATAAGATGTTAAAGTATGCTGTACTTGTTATACCTCACGACAATACACCGATATTACAGTATCTAAAGTTATGCATCTTGAGTGACTGGCGACATCAGGCTCCATTTTTCAATAGCCTCTACGATGGTCCAAGTGTGTGTACATACATAGTATGCACTAATTATTATAGACTCTCATAAATAAGAAACATTGACATAGTTAATAACTTACTTAGAGACAATATTTCAAAACCAAATATTATATTTTTTACCTAAAAATATTCATTGCTTTGTGGCAAAAATAGAATAGAGAAATAGAAACCGATATAAAGGTCCAAACAGAAATAAATGAAATCTGCCTTAAAAAAATGATAAAGAACAACTAAATATAGTTAAATTCCATTTAAGGATAATGTTCATGATAATTTCTAACGAAATACTCATCGCAAAAATATAGGTCATGTTAACATTACATTACTAAACAACATACAAAAATATATGTTAAAAGTTATATGCTTAAGTTTGGATAAAAACAATATATTATGATAAATAGTCATTAAAACCACAATAATGCTATTTTTAACTAACACATATTGCGATTTTAAATTATTATTAAAATCAGTTGTTTTATTTGTTTAAGGAATGCCTTGTATACTTAAGGTAATTATAAATAAATTAACGTAGTTTACTCGTATAAACATTTTGAGGAGCAGTTCGTAATTTGTTAAAGCAAACCATCTAGAAGTAACTTTTTAGATTATAATTAGAACAGATTGTAATATTTTCCTTTGAATTAAACCTAAGATAACATACAAGTGATTAATATTTAAACATCAAATTGTGTACCAACATTTATAAAACAACATTCCATTTATGATTAATATGGTATCCTAACCATATATACTCAGAATTCAGACATTCGGAATTGTATAGACTCTCTTTGACTGCTAATATATAGGAAAATATTGTGGAGGGGGAGGGGGAAGCCCCTCACCCAAGGCTCGAAGGCTACACTACAAAAATTTATTTTATCATGGAATATGCTTTATCCTTGTCCCCCAGCCCAAAAACTTCACTAAGTAGCGACACTAAATTGAAATACTAAAGTAGCGCAATAACAAAGCAACAAGATTATTGTTTATTTAGCCAGAAAATATTTTTAATACTATACTATTACCATAAATCGCAAGGAGATTAAAGATCAGAAATAATCACTTTTCAGAAATCAGCAAGCTAAAGCATGTTTTTTTCATGTCTTTGCTCTGGCACATAACCGAAAAAAGCGTTCGTTACAAAAGCGTTATCAAAATAGTGTTCTATTTTGATTTAACTACTCTAAATTTATTCGGTACTTCAACGAGACATGAAAATGCTCTTTCGTGGTTGCAGACTGGGCTGAAAAACTTTTTTTTATCATTTTAGCCGTTAGGCTTTAAGTAGACTATAACTTTTTTTATAATAAATTACTATGTTTTTTTTTTTAATAACTTTAAGTGATCAGCGGTTCCTAGTTGTAAGATTGTCTACTGCCTATCGTTATAACACGATTGAACAGGTTACTATTCAATAAAAAACAGATAGGACTGTAGCAACCCCTGACTCAGTGACTTAATTACACCTATAGTTCCAGATTATCGCCGGAATTCAGCGGGATCTTTCATTGTCCCTGTGTTTTTAGAGAATAAAGACATTAATAGTATATTTCGTATTGTCAGCTTAACAGAAAGTAATAAGCTAAAATCTAGATATAAAAGAAATTTCCAGAAAATTCTTAAAAAAAATATAAAAAGTAAAAGTGTGCAAATAAGAATAATAAGTGAATTGGTTTTAGAAAATACATTTGATAGTAAAACGTTACAAACAAAAGGAAATGTTAAGGGAAAATTAGAGGTATCTAGTTCCGTTTGACCTTATTATAACTGCAAACTATAATTTTATGCGAAATAGTATAGAAAATTTAATATTTCCAAATGATTATATCAAATTTATTTTCTTAAATTTTATTCTTTTAAACGTGTTCATGACATCTTACATGATATATTATAATAAAACCAAGATCGTTTAGTATTAATTAATGAATATAAGCAATTAATCTGTTTTAAATACTTGGGAGATTTTATAATATAAACAAAATAATATTATGTTTATGAAATAATGAAACAACATAACATCTAATAAGTATAGTTATGATTTTATAAAAATTATGTTATACAACTTTAACGATACTTAGAATTGTATTAAATGAGTTTTTCTAAATGTTTCTCAATCGAAATTCTTTATAAAACTATAACTGTTTTATATTTTTTAAAAGCCATTACAGGGAATTGAGCATATATGAAGTATTACAACTGACAATGATAAAAATCACTTTAAAATTATTCGTCGATGCTAATTTGTAATGGTAGAATTTAAAATATAGATAAAAACAATGTAATAACATACCGTGCTAAATTGGTTATTTTAAAGCCCCGTTCTACCTTTGAACTAATTTTCAGACCTTAATCCCTAAATCTTCACCAGAAAAGGCTAAATAAAGAAAAACATTTCACCCCTTCTAGGAAAAAAGGTTTACTATATTTGTTTGGTTTGTTAAGGATTTTCGGTGGTACTACATATGTCTCACGAATATTTCATACAAACTTGGAACTAATTCGACTATTTAAAACAAAAAATGAATAGATATGCGTAACTTTTAATAGAAAAATATGTACATTTTTTAGGTGTTTTTCTCCATTTTGAAAGGGAAGAGTGAACTTTTCTATTCTAATCTACCAAAATACCAATCGCATTTTTGATTGCCGATCTATAAAGTTGCTACTCAAGTAAATCTGTCCACAGGAAAAAAAGTTATCGCGAATTTAGACACACAAAAAAAAATACACATCACTGTAAAACTTATACCTTCTCATCAAATGTATTAAAGCTAAAAACAGTTTTACTTAAAAACAAATAGTAATTGGAAATTATAAAAAAAACTAGTTTTGCTTATTTTATAAAATTGTGGTAGTAGGTATTTGGTCAACATCTAATTGGTAGTATTGGACGCTAAGAATTCTAAGCGTCATAATACGCAATAGCTCATATTAAGGAATCTTCTCCTGTTGTTTCCCTGACATGTTACTCTCAAAGGATTATGAATAATTATTATATCCTTCGTTCAGAACTTCATAACGGTATGATTTAATTAAGCCTTAACCCAATTACTATATAAGATAAAAGCGGCGGTGAATAATAATGAGTTTCAATGTGTCGTTATGAAAATATTTTCAAGTACTCCAGTAGTAATTAAAGTAATAAAGGGTAATTAGATCAACTTTCTAATTAACATAACTTACTAAAAATCTATTACCAACTTAATTATGAACACAAATTAATTTTAGAAAGAACTAATTTACACCTCAATTTGTCTTTGGTAACAGAGAACAAATTTAATAGTTATTAAGTTTATCCAGAAACTACGAGTAACAAACAAAAAGCCCATGAAATTAATCATATAAAAACAATTATATTTATAAATTACCTTAACGTGACGATTATCGGTATATCGTTAAGTGTATAAAAATATATTTTATAAAGATAGTATACAAATTTCAAGAAACCGCACAAGCGTGTGTCTCAATATTTCGTCGCTTAAGCGGCACTACCGGTTTTTATGCGTTTTTGGTATATTATATTTTATTTATATAAAAAACCAAATGTTTGATGAGTTTAATTGATACGATAAATTATTCTATATTATGGGATCCAGGCGGGAATCCTGCTATCGGCTCAGACATTGGCGGCTCAGGGAACACAGGCACGTCGGGCCCGACTCAGGCGAGCATTGACAGAAGCAGCAAACTCAGATACAGTTCCAATCATCAGAACGGTACAGAACGAACAGTTAAAAAAAAATGTACTCTCACACACACATATACACATACACACCATACACATTATATACACACCAAACACGTCGGAAGTTCATTCACCAATATCTAGTATTATTGTCAACACATTTTAATACGAACTTGAACAATATACCATAACATTTCAACCTAAATATAAATGTTTATTTTTGTACTGTAAGCACTATTGATACTGCTCACTTTCGGCTTTTCGGATATTTAGACCGTTATTGAAATGCACGAGCTTTGAATGCAGCACAGCGTATCCCTACCCCCGTATTAATATATAGTAGAAGTTATCTGGTATATAACGTTGCATTTGGTATACATAAATCAGCGGGGAAAATGCTTCGACAGACACGTATCATTGCCTGCCATTTAAAATAGTCTATGTCGTTGAGCATCCCTATCATCTTTTCTGTTATATATATACACATTATAGTATACAACGTTAAAATCCGGCTAAAAAGCATTATGTAGCGGTGAAATATCATAAAAAGAACAAGATAAATTACCAACCATTACCGGAATGTTTTCTGAGACAACGCAACGTTTACAGAACATAGATGTGTATGTAATGTGTTTATATTATATATATTAATATTTTTTTTATAAATCTGGATGTTTGTCAATTTTTACTGTCAGTAATAACGTGTACTGTCAAAATATCAGCTAATATAAGCGTCGGGCCACTGACAAGCATTGCTTGACAATGTAATACTGACATGTTGTATAATGCGTAACGTTAAAATTTAAAGCAAGTTTTCTAAAGAATCAGAATATTAAAAGCATTGTGGAATTTTTTTATTTGGTAAGTATCTATATATAATAGTATGTCATTTTCAAAATTATTATTACTGATACATTCATCTAAATGTTTTATTATATGTATAAGTGTAACAAAGTTTATTTTAATCTAAACCGTAAGATTAATATCACACAAGTGTAATATTTCACGCAATGAACTTTTTGTGTATATTTTAGTTAATATTTTTCTAGTAATTTTCGAATACTTTTATAAATACCACGCAGAAAATAAGTGTTTTTATTTGTACCTATTTGGAGTCATTAGAATTTTTTAAAGGTACGCAAAAGATAAGGTTGTATAAAAAAGAAAAAGGTTTATATAAAAGCAATTTCATATTAAACCCTTAAATGCATAAATGGAACAAAAAAAAAAACAACATAATATCGACGCAAACCCATTTTTATGTTACTTTGTTATTTTTATTGTTCTGTATTAGATCGTGTTCACGTTCACATTGCAACAACAAACAAATTTCTAATAAATAACGGAATATCCGTATATAATAATATTATAAACACAAAAATTATTATAGAAAGCAAAGCATAGCATATTATTCACGTCGGCAGAATATAATCCATGCCCATCATTCATCACTGGACCGCGGACCCTTGTCATTACTGTTCCATGAATATTTTATGTAGTTAAAAAAAAAAAATAATAATAATACAGCCCGGCACGACGCGACGGCGCATTTTCTGAGTTATTATTATTATTATTATTATTGTTTTATATATTATTATAATCGTAACGCACATAAAGAATGGAGCTGGAAGGATATAAAATCCAATTATTGAGCTTGTGCCGTAAACATGACGGCAGACACTTGAATTTGCATTTCCACTTTAACACTCCTCCGGCATAGTTGCTAAGATATTTTCATTTAAAGATGATCACATGTCTTGTGGCAAGTCATACATTTAGCCACAGAAAATAGATAAGAATAGCAAACAAGACGGTTGCTATCACTTCCCAACAGACAAACTTAAGGAAAATAATAATCTGAATTTTATCTAAAAATCCAAATCTTTAACATTCACAATAGCTATACCTTATCAGCACCGCGCTGAAGCCAAGCAAATAAACGCTTGTTCTCAATCTAATTATAATGTTATGACAACATATTCACATTAATTATTTCATCATTCTTGTCCCACCCCTAATTTAATAGGGTTATTGGATTATTATGCATAAAATGTGAAACTTATACAAGACTATAAAAATTGTTTTCCTAATTCTCATGAAATGTCGACTTTAATATATTTTATACAATATATTATTATGTAATATATGTCGTACTACTTCTCAGTTACTGCACGGTTGGCGTAGTTTGTTATAAAGTATAATATAAATAATATGAAACGTCAGTAGGAATAATATAATGGTTACTCATACTCAAGCTCACCGGCGTTAATAAAAAAAAACAAATACAATGTAGCTCTACCGTAAAAATATTATTTTGCGTTCCAAACACTATAAAATGATACAACTATGAATATTTTAATTATAATTTTTAACCCCATAAAATCTGACGGTGACTTTTTTTTAAGGTTTGCTCGTTTTATTATTTTAAGCATATGTGTATATTTTATACGGTTTTAACTTCCGGTCTTTTAAATTAGATTCGTGCGTCCTTTTACGCCAAGAACCTAAACTTAATAACCTAACTACGGGTGACTGTATGGCTCTTTTTTATACATTAAAAACATTACTATATTATGAATATGAATGCGTTTTAAATAACTACTAGGCATCATTATATTAAGCTGTGTACCCACCGCACAATTTCAACAAGGTCTCGTTTTGATATGAGTATTTTATCATTGCCCTCAATATTGATAAATGTCGGATGATATCTTTTTGGTTTCATTAATTTTCTGCTTACACTTAAATGGTGAAGAAATATTTTACTAGGAACTGATCTTGTAAAATCAAATGAAAATATAATGATTTCTATAAACAAAATTTTTCTCCATTAAAATAGTGCTGCACGAATCAAAACCAAATTGTCTTGAAACTGTTGTAAAATCACTAAATTTTCACAGTTAATAGATAAAAACTTTATTTGTGCGAGAACATTTCCACATTTCCGATGATTAAATATACTAGTTTTCAATAATTTATTGAAAAATTTAAAACTCTAAAAACTTAAATTTAAACAATTGATAAAAAAAAAAATGTTATTCATCAAAAAATTGCCTTGCTTGAGCATTGATAATATTCTCTTGTATATTTCTATGGGCATTTGGTGAATTTAGTCTCTACATTATTAATTTGCGCAAACCGATTTAGCAGACTACTCATTATAGGTAAATAGAATCCTCTTAGAGAGTAAGGTCTCTTAAAGTTTAGATTTTGTCAATAGATTTTTGTGATAAACTTTGCTCTATTTTGAAATTAGTCCTACCAAAAGGAATAAAAAAGTCCAACAAAGTTTCTGCGTTCCATTCATCATTGAAATGTAACATTTTGTATAAATCCGTATTCGTCGTATTTGCCATTACTTTCATCCCTTAATATTAAAACTTTAAAACCATAAAGGATAAGGCTTATTCGTGTTTTTATTTAAACTTATCAGCTTATACAAATTATCCAGATTATCTTTGGCGGCTTTCTTATAGCATTCCTTCATATTGTACTAGAGTGAATACTGTCATTCATACATGCGCTTAAGTTGAAAATTATGCCTATAGTATTTCTGATTAATATTTTGTTATTGATAATCATATAATATGATCCGTTTATTTTTATTACAATATTAAAATGTTATGTGGATATTGTTTTACAATTATTGTTAGAGACGAACAATTTAACAAAGAGCTTTATTTGTTTAATATCACCTGACGCGACAACGTTATTCAGCCTCAGAATGGCAGAATAACCAGAGGGTATGATCAATACTGTGTCCCTCGTCTTCTCGTTGTATTACTTTCTCCCGAACATCGGTACACGTGGACCAAACAAAACGAAAAAGGTTTTTTTTTCGCCGTTGCCGACACAATCGTGTTTGTATATTTAAATTGCGAACAAATAACGAAAGTCTACAGCCGTGTGCTCATCTGATAAACAACAATCACAGAAATACGATGGAATGATGACACAACATTTGGAAAGCTGTCGAATTTGTTTCAAATAAGCAAATACAGAAATGTCGATAAAACAAATAATAAATATAATATCCAAATAGCGCCTATCGACGGGAAAAAACTGAATTTTACTTTATAATTTTGCACAAATTTAAGTTTATTTTTTTATTGCAGTGTACTGTCTGTTTCTTAGCTCCGTTTTTACTTACTCAGCTCTATTTAAGTGCACTGGAAAAAACTAACTCTGGTTTGCCTAGGTTCAACCAATCGTCGTTCCAAGTATTGAAAAACTTATTCCCCCAATTATATAAATAATAGCATATAGGGTATCAATTTAACGTAAGACACTTATTTTCTCAGAAAATAATTTCAATTTTTTTAGTTTTTTTAAATATTTTTATTTCTGTTTGTGCACAATATTATAAGTTGATCAGATATTGACCTTTTTTATTATTTTTTAGAGCGCTATCTACTTTTGAAACTTAAATGAGAAAGATTAATAAACTTTTTAAACTAAGAATAATTTTCTAAAAATTTTACCTTGTTAAAATTTTAAACCTAACCAGTTTTAGATAATTAATTTATTAGAGCTTAAGCTTAGGATGAGAAGAATGGTGTAGTGAAGTATTATTTTTATCTACAGACATCACCAAATTTCACCTCCCATCCTAAATTAATTTTTTTAAACTCTAATAACTTTTAATTATCAAAAACTAAAAACTGATTAATAACTTTCAGCTTACTTAATTTTCAGCAAATTGTTGTTATTTAATAAAATAAGCTAATTAAATACGATACCATTTAAGTTTCAAAAGTTGATAGAGCTCTGGAAAATACTAAAATAGGTAAATATTTGGTAATTTTATAATATCGTAAAATTATATACATATAAGGGTTTTCAAAAAGAAAAATTATAAAATAATTACTTTTTGAGAAAATTGGTGTATATATAGTTTAAAAATCGTATAATATGTATTTTAATTATTTGAATATAATAGTTGTATACATAATATGTATTTTCATTAAAAAGTTTTGGATTAAGTGACAAATCCAGCTAGTTGACATAATTAAATGATATGTAATAATATCGAGGTAATTTTGGAAGAGGGTATCGATTGAATCTTAAAGGGAATTTTTAGAAAACGTAGGGAACTCGTAAAGAGTATTTCGTGAAGTGGGTACTCGTAATAAAGAAGAAACAGTTTTTTGCATATTTTTTCGTCCAAAAGCAGAATTTTTAAACATTTTTTGTTTAAATTTTAGCACTGAACTCATTCATTTCTCTCTGGACTTTGATAACGTAATGACGATAAACCCTCACTATACTACTATGAATACTTTCAAGAGTTACTGGATTATAACAATGTAAATGAATAATTTCGCCATGAGTATTTAAGTTTCAAAAGAAGATAATTTGTTTTAGCGTAGGAGAGACAGTTAAAAATGACGTGCTTAAGATAACAAAACGAACCGCTACTTTTTAAAAGTCCATAAAAGTGACAATTGAAAAATACGTGCAAAAAATTGGTCGAAAGCGAAACGAGAAAAATCGCCATCATAACATTTTTGAAGTTCATGGAAATGAACATAGCGGTGTATAAATAAAATAAAACGATTAGACAGCTTTAAACTAATTGATGGCCTAACTTAAGTAAAAAACGAAAATACTCTGAATGGATATCGCAAAATACAAATAACACAGAATGGTTATAAACCATTGGTTTATATCGCCAAATGCGTAAATGTGATTTGACAATTTCATAAATGTATAAAAGATTTCGCAAATTCGCTCTTTCCTAAAATAATATAAAGTATATAATATTATTTTTATTTTCAAGGGTAATCCTTAGATGATATTTAATTATTTTATATGTTCTACTTTTAATCGTCATTACAAACTAATAATGAAAATAGAATATTTACCGATGATAAATTTAAAACAACAGATCGTTTTTAGTTTTTCGTTGAACCGACATTGATGTAAGTTTAATGAAAGAAAGATAAGCGTATAGAGAAAATATAATAGTACGCGCAAACGGACAAATTATTGTAAAATGAAATTGCAACAAACGAATGTTATAAGAAAAAACAAACGCTAAGAGCCAAGAGGGTTCTGCACTCGCCGTATTGTTTCCTTCCAAAGTATCCGTATTGCATTAAATCGGAAACGACTTTGTTCAGAACGTTAACTGTGTATAGGTGCCCGATATGTATATTTTTTCCAGGCTATAACCGCAAATTATGTTCTCCGGTAGGATCAAATTACTTCATGGTATAAAAATGAGAAGAAAAAAGAAAGAGAGAGGAAAGGAGAAAAGAGCGCGTGTAAATGTAAGTACATCGAGTACAGGAATGGGAAAAATGGAATCGAAACGGACGAGTGGGAGGGGAAACACTACAGGTGAATACAAAGTGTCTATGTATTCGGACCATGAATTGTACACACTGGGTCACTAAATAAATTCCAAAGGGGACGTCGGCTCGACCCTGTGGCACAGAGGTTGTGGTTTGCATAAAACAAAAATAAATAAATAAAAAATGTATAGGAAACTCTATGAAAAAATCCGCTATAGTTATTTAGACGGATGAAATTATTGACTTCGGCTGGAAAATAGGATGTACGCTTTATTTCCTTTTCTTTTTCGATACTTATAGCTGATCATATTCGTATATGTATACTATACAAGTATGTTTTATGCATTTATTTTTGCAACGGCAATATTATGGTAATGAACCGTCGACGGTTTCGTGGTAACACCGCGGCTGCCATGCCGCCTTCGTTCGGTAATGAGCACTTATGTCATTTCTGGATCCCGAGAGACGGACAACCGGGGGAGTCAGAATGCCATTGTAACGATTAGTTGTCTCTCCCCTCCCTGTATCCATGGACCAGATCTCGACCAGCGATATTAAATCACGATAAAATCTTAAGTCTTTTACGACAGTCTATTAAACTCTCTCTTGCTTCCTCTTCGAAGACCCGTTCACTTTTTACATCTACCCAAATCGTTATTCCGCCCCGTCCGCTCGCCGTCCGGCACGTCGCTTTTCCCTATACATCTCTCGTCCAACGTACCATACAGATTCCGCCCATAGTTTAGAATAACAGCCCGCCTTCCTACTCTATCCGGTTCAGTTGGACAGCGACAATAAAGAGAAACGGAAATAATCAATACTCTGCCGGTCCTTCTCCGCCGTAGTCGCGCCATCAACTCTACGCTTACCCCTCCAAGTTCTCGCCACGATAATAGTGTTATGTGTTTCATTAATTTCGGCATCTGGTTCGACTCAACGGCCTACATCGTCGGCATAAAACTTTTCGGAATTCGATCAACCCCGTCTGGAGAGGGTGTAAATTGCAATTAACTCTGGAAGCCATTTTATACTGTCGGTAATCCACGTCTGCCAGCATTTGTATTGTTATAGAATATGGACCAAAAACAATTGCATAACTATTGCGACAATCGTTCTTTTGTTAGACCTTTTTGCCCTGGAATACGCCGCAATTGCTTAAATAGGATGTGACGCACATACCATACTTTATTAGGGGGTTCGGTATAACAAACTTTTCCGCGTTCCCTAATTTTAAAGCCAAAATGTATTGTACATTAATTAAAAATGGAATACGATTTGTGTATTAAGTGTATTAAATGATAATTCGTTTTTATCAGATTATCAAAGCATTATTACTATTTTTTATGCGGTGTGTCCAAAAGATAGTACAATGTTTGTAACACTTACAAAACAATATTGTATGCATTGTGTATTGTAAGCTTTTTTATGGAACAGTGATTCGATCATTTTTAAAAACAAATGTTTATAAAAACAAAAATTAAACTATTTAAAATTACAAGAAAATAACACGTAATACATTTGGAAACATTACATTATGTTTCCAATGTTTCAAGGCTTGACGATTATAAAAAAACAAATAAATACGATTTAAAAGTTATGTAGTAGTAAACTTAACATTTGGGTATATGTGGTGTCCTTTTATGGAACAACTATAAAACGACTACCTGCAATGAGCTTATTGATAGTATATGTTAGCCTTTGAGTACTAGGGTTAATTCATTAACGTTGCGCTTTATGCATGAAATTTTGAATATGACAGTATATAGCCGTTTTTGGGTACGGATTAACTATAAAATACAAAAATAATAAACTTTGAAAACATTGATACTAAAATTATTCGTGGGGCAGCATCTCCTTAAATATTAGAATAATAATTGGTAATTTTCTCAATTTCCGAGTACTAGCGCCACGAAAGTTGCCTTCAGTGTTATTTTTTTAGTATAAACAAAATTAAAACGCATAACCATAACATAATAATTTCAAAGAAAAATTCCGTCCTGTTATAAACTGTCTTGAAAATTGTATAAAAAAAAGATTTAAAAGAAAAATGTCGAGTGCTTAACAAAATAAATAAAATAAATATCTTTCAAAAAAATTAAATCACAAAACCGAAAATATGATACGGTAATATTTTACAACACAAACAGGACCGGGTAAATAAATCGACCAATACAATAGTGTAGTGAAATTGCATAACCATTGCGCCGTGTAATTTGTTAGGCAATACTTACCACGTTGGCTTGATGAATCAATGTATAAAAGCAACGATTGGTTTTAAATAAATGATTATCAAAAAATACAGAAACCAGACTTTTTTGGCATCTCAATAATTCTATAATGTATTGGCGTGACAGTTCAACTGATTCTCCTGTTATTAAATATTTTATTATAGAAACTATTCGAGACTTTTCTTTATTGAACATGACGTTTTTTGATTAACTGACGTTTCGAAAACCTGCTCCGAGGATTTATTTTTCTCGTTTTCAGAAATCTTAGTAACGCCGTGATACAACGATAAATATATAATGTAACGTATTTTTTTTAAATACAAAACATAAAAGTTTTATTATTCTGAATGTTCTAAATCAAATTACTTTTTAACTGTAATTTCATAATACATAGCATTAACATACGATTAAATTATATTTTATTATTTTTCAGACCGTAACTATTTGGATTTTAGTATTTTTATACTTTAGTTTTTGACGTTAATGTTCGTTCTCGTAAAAAGTATTTAAATTAATACCATCCATAACAGAACGAATAATATAATAATAATTAGACCTTTAAATCAAATCGTCATAATAAAAAAAAACTGAAAATCAACCAAGAAATAAACATTTTTGTATCGAATTCTATTTTAACACGTTTGTTCCCAAGTATGAATATTTTTGTTTCATCAAGCCAATACAGTTTACTCCTTGGCCTATAATTTTTTTACGTTTAACACTTATTAATACATTATGTATAT
The DNA here is from genome assembly GCF_023614345.1 of Adelges cooleyi. NCBI lineage: Eukaryota > Metazoa > Arthropoda > Insecta > Hemiptera > Adelgidae > Adelges > Adelges cooleyi. Next base: position 6,651,588 of record NW_026095751.1, read on the forward strand.
TGTTTTTTCACAATAAATATTAGAGAAAACAATATGATTAGCTTGTGTGGAGAAACTACCCGTTAGTGATACTCCATACAAGACATTTAAAATAAATTATTAAGTTAATTGATTTTTAAAGGATTTTGGTTCGGCTATAAAACAGTTAATGGTGTAAATAATATGTCCAATTGTTTATTTGAACAATGTGTTTAGTCAATTAATTGCACCGACCATGCGAGAAACACTTGAGAGGGTTTCACATATTGTTCGTGGCGACACAAATTGTTCGTCGGGTTGGGTGGAACAAATAAGAATGGAGTACGGTAAATAGAACCGAGGACCGAATCCGAAACCGATGAACAGGGTTAAACGATTTGTTTGCCGGATGTCTAGAAGTATTTTGTAAAAAGGCTTTGTGGACGTCCATTAGCAAAGCGAACAATCGACCACCGAGTTCTTTGTGTAGTTACAGCATCCGAGCATTATATTATGATCCAATCTTCAAAAGCGCAGACCGCACTATATTCTTTTTTTTCTTTCTGTGCACGTAGTCTTGCCTGTGTAAAACAACATCTTATCCAGTTTGTGGTCACGCTAAAGGCGAACTTTACGGTGCAATACGGTTTCGAATAGAATATATTCGCGACCTTCCGTCGACCAACGGTATTACATTATTAATTATTATTATTCAATAGGTACCCGACTGGTACGGTTTGTAACAGCGTTGGGGCCCGATGTGTGTATGTGTGTGTGCGTATGCACATACAATGTATTATTTCACCACCGACCGGTCACGAGCGGAGGGTTAGAGTTTGATTGGAGTGCCGGTTGAGTGATTTGAATCGATACAAACCCCTAAAACCCCTCAAGTGCAACGGAGACTCTGCAAAGCAGTACAGGTAGATTATAGGTGCACATTATTGTGACAAAATAAATTTCCATCTATGCGTGTACATTATACGGGCTGCTGATGATATATATTCGTTGAACATATTTCAGTCTAAACGGCAAAGCTTTTTTATTTTTAACAGTCTTACCCTTCGTCCGCTATATCCTTGGGTCGGCTAGCTACCCTACGGCGGCATTGTTTACCGACTCGAGTGCCCCTCTGTTTACAAAACGATCAAAAAAGGGTTATTTGCGATGCCTGAAACTTCCAACGGTTTTCGAGGTCGGGTTCATCATATGCAAAACGATAGAGCGTCCGCTACATACCAGCACCTGTTTGAATATTATTTTGTTTGGTTTGCTTAATATAATAAATAGTTAACGCCGTAATCGCAGAGTTATAATTATTGGAAACCTTGATTATGAATAATTTAGTTCGAGTAAAATTTATCAACCCCTCTTTGTCATTACGGTTTGGCGCTACTAGCTTTGATGGTTGGATGAGTGGGCACAGTAATTACAGAAGTTTGCGGCAATGACACACATTTAAAAACTGTTGTAACCCAGATACAAAATGCACGCAGGTACAACTAACGTTACCATCGTTATTTTATCATTTATTATTCTCTTGTTCACTGTACAGACGTTTAAAATATTATTAGTAATATTTTAGATCACGCTCGAGTATATTCATAAAATCTTAACTGATCGTAATTTTTCAAAAGAGTGGTTATACATTTAGCAACAACAGTATTATTTATATAAAAAAAAACTCAGATCATTACACAAAACCCTATACCAGGGTAAATGCAATTCAAATGGAAAACTAACACATTCTGTAGTATTTATTAAAGCTTGTAAGTGTGTCCCGTCAAATTAAAATACATTTTATACATTTCTTTTAACATGTTGATGGACATAAAAATATTTAATTATTTATTTAGCTTGACAATGATTATAATCTGAATTAAATAGTATAATTAATGATAATTGTATATTACCGTTAAATTATTTTATGTAAATTTGTTTGGAATTTAGAGGAAGCGTTTATTATACTTGAAGACTAAAATTAATGTGATGAACTAATTATATAAATGATAAAAATAAGACTCTGTTTACAGCTAATGGATAGTATATTCATAGTATAGATAGTATAGTATATCTCCAATATAATACAGTCGATAATATCATTAAAGAGTATAAATTATATGTAATATTAAATTTTTTTCGTTTTTTCTTGGACTGGAAAATGCCATAGCATAAACTTTGAATCCTGTCTTTAAAAGCTTAATAAGTCATTACGCTACAACAACTCGTTTTTTTTTTCATTGTACATCTTTAATTATAACTAATAAATACTGCTTACGGATGACCCCAAGGCAAGCAAGCAAACAATCATTATTATACTGTAGCATTTTAAACTTTTTAATTATTTCAATTTCGAGAGTAGAAAAACATCTTTTTCTCAATGTTGGGCCCGTTAATGATTTTTCTCTTGCACGCGAACTCTAATTAGGATTTGCCCGAAAATTCCTCTTGATTAATAATTTTTAAAAATAATGAGCACTGTACGCAATCTAAATAGATTGTCGTTCCTGTTGTGGGTGGAAAGGGGAGGGGGGGGTATTAAAAGTAAAGAGGCAAAAATAATTGTCCAACGAAATACCCGATAAACGACCGGTATGGTAATGTCAACTGTCAATTGGGCGTGAAATGGATTTATCGGCCAAGCCTACACGACCGATATCGAATAATTGTATTATTATGATAACTGGCCGTTTTCCCCAGTGTTAATATATTATAATATTATGGTCCAGACTGTGAATACAACGGTTATACGTTTTAATTGAACTAAAACGAAATATAACTTACACTAAAACATTATTATAGTATTGCGTTTCAGTCGGTTCGACAGTTTCAGATACTTATAATAAAGCGACATAAATTATTTTTTATTATTATTATTAACGCATTTACTTATTATACTTAACATATATTGTATAGATTGTAAATATTATCTTAAATAAATAAAAAAATAATTTTGACGAAACGCAACTTATTGGTACATTCAGAAACACATTATATAATATATATACATACATTTTACGATGGGTTTAGTTATTGAGATAGGTCGAGGCCCGAACGATGCCTGGACATATTTTAAAACGATCACTATTTGAACGAATTTGTTTTGAATTTCAAACGCATTCCGTTAAATATTCAAATCGAATTTGGAATAAAATAAATGTGTTCAAATCGTTTTCGGCGGACTCGGCACTGTGCCAAAAACTGCAACCATTTCCTGAAGCGTCCTCGCCTCTATCGCAATAACCAACTAAGTGCCCAATATATTTTTATTTTCCTCTAATGGATTTTTGGCCGTTCCTGAGTATTTCGAAAATTCGAATTTCGAAGGACAAATAATTTTTATTACTATTGCTGCAGTACGTAGTATATAAACCTAATACCTAACCTAACTAATAATAAACATTTAGGCGGGTATGCAAATTACAAGTCTGTATTATAATTATTGTATGAAAGCTATTATTTAAATTCAGTTCTAGAGAGAAAATTGTAATCTAGTTTTGTTAATCAACAATACAAACTATGCGAAAGTTTATCAACATAATATGACCTTTTATATTCAAAAGAACATCTGTTGAAAACTCGCGGGCACCTTCGAGCGACCTTTATCGTTATGTAAAAACGCGCATTCACGTGTATGTTAATTACTTAAGGGGGACAAAGCAAAAGGGAAGTAATTATAATTCATTTGAACGAAACCTTAACTAAACTACGCCTTAAACATGACACTAAAATTATCATAGGGCTTGATAATTTATGAAGCATATTATACAATGCAGTGTTAAGTCGTCGTACGTTAATGTTTATTCTCCTGTAACAATGTTGTTAGATCCTGCCTACAACACAATCAAACCGGTGTTTTAGTTCCTTACAGTGCAGAGAAAGAGAGTAAGGGAAAGAGCAGATTTATACATCAAAACAATTTTTAATGCTAACGAATTAATAGGTCTAAACACGCAATTTGAATAACAAACGTAAATTGCATGTTAATAATTATAAAATTTAAATTTAAAAGCTAACCGTAACGGTTTATATTAATAAAGTTTCGCTAACCACGCAAATAACACGTGCGTAAGAGTTATCAATTTACAATCTAACATTAGAATATAAAAAAAAAATTAAATTGTACTATTTTATTGTCATTAAAAAAGGTTGCTTTGTTTTTTAACAATACAACCGTGTACATTTGAGTGTTCCATTAGAGTGGTATAATGTATAAAGCATGTATAAATTCCCAAAATATTATTTTGAACTGATAAAACAGTAACGCTGCAATTTATTTTGCTTTAAAACATTCAACGCACAGTATATTATCGTTCGGTACATATTAATTGCCTCTGGTGACCTTTATGTCTCATCATAACATTTTAGATCAAAAAGTACTAGGGCCTCCCACGTTAGGTAATAAATATTTTTTATTCAAATTTCCTCCCGAGAACACCTCATTTTTTTTTTTTTAATAATAATAGTACTTGTAATATGGTAGGCTATAATAGTTTTCATCTCAACAAAAGATTCAATGATATCAATGTTATTATAGACTTAAGTAGGCCATGTCGTTTATTGAGCGTAGATTGCGTGGTAAATAATATTAGTTGAACCAAAATAATAAATGTTGTACATAGAAATTGGTACATTTTACAAAATTATCATGCGAAATGAATAAAATGTCTATAATTTTGGCAACAATTGAAAAATATTATTAAATAATTAAATTTAATAATCAATATTGTACTTAATCAAATAAATGTTCAACGTTGTTAGCGATAGTCGATTACAATAATAATTTTTATATTAATAAAACGATTATTTTTGGTTCAAATAAAAGCATCTATATATTATTGCACTTCTAAATAAAAAACAGATTCTAATAGGGTCGCTCTAGTAATTATGAGCGAAAAAAGTTCTAATTATTATTGCTATTCGTGAACAAGCGCGGTGATGAGGTAAACGGTTTATTAATAAAAATATAAAAACACTTTGGACGACCGACTAGAGTGAATTTGTAAACGTCTAAATCTAAACGACTCGGCCTCGGTACTCGGCAAATCGGGTTAGATTAGAAGAAAGACGGTTGTGCCAAAAACACAAACAAAATACACACGAACGAGCATCGTTCATATATATATATATATAAAGTATATAATCTATATGTGTGCGCGTGTAAACAGAATATATTATTATTATGTTCATTCTCTCCGGTGCTTCCGATTAAATCGACCGTCCGATTACACGGGAACGCTATTGCCGGCGGCGATGGCGGTTTAACGCGCCCAAGTTTAATTAAACCTACGCTCACAGCCTATATTAAACGTGTCCTGGTCGTGGCAGAGCAATACTGGACCATTTCCAACTGCCGGCCGACAAACATCTGGACCGACCGTTGTTATCCTCGTGCAGGTGACTGATTGGCGGTCCCTCCTACGCTCCAATTTCTCGATGAAGTGAACCGTCCAATTTTGTTTATACCGTTTTTTTTTTTTTTTGTTTAATTTCCACGTTGGTTTTACACAGTGTTGATTTGTCATTTCTACGCCTAAAATTTTTGTAGTCGACCACACCCAAAATCGAAGACTAAGCTAAGATTTTCCATTTATACGGTGTGGTAAAGTTATTATTTTATTGTCCATGACTAATCAAGGTATGAATGTATGGATGATGGTAACTTTTTGATAATCTGTCTCACGAGTGAACCATAACGCATCAATCCTGTCTGGGTAGGCGCATACGAGCGAGATGCGTTTGGTTTTCTGCGCAGTACCGTTCACTCGCGAGACGAAGTATAGTATGTAGTTCGTCACTTCTTATTGGCAGTCAGTTATGTTGTAGGTATAATAATGGTACAACAATGTTATTCAAAACCAATGAAATGAGACGATTTTGGAATGACATGTGTATGGCGCACGTTATAGGATGAGAACGCGTTTATTGCCTCCACGCCTATCTGTCCATTTAACTCCACCGAGTCGTGCACCTACCATCTCGCTGTCACCCTGTCACGAAACTATGTTATTACAAATACAACATAATATTAATGTTACATAAATATACTACACCCAACACATCTTTCAATGTAATGACCGACTGATATTTGAGTTTGAACATTTATCTTTCACGGGTGGAATACGCTAAAACATTCAGATGGGGAAGAGATACCATCAGGTCAGGTAGAGAATTGCAAAACGTCAACCTTTAGTAAAATATAAAAATAACTAAAATAACTCAGTTTATGTTAATATTCATCTCACGAGTCAATCTAGTACAAACAATTTAATGTGTTTATATGTAAATATAAGTAGGTCGACTAACTGTACGTCAATTACCACTAGACTCACAAAATGGTGATTATTTTTGTTTATAGATAATAATTTGTTTTAAAATTAATTTCAATCACTAAAAATTGTATTACTTTATTTAAATGAAATATTAACTAGCTTATAGGGGAGGAAGTGGTACAGTGAGACAGTGCAAATATATAATACGAGTAGACAGAGATTTCTAGCGGTTCATATCAGTGCGCACCGATAAGACATATTTAAATCTTTTTAATTCCGATTTACATTTGCATTGTCTCGAATATTGGTAAACTTACCTAGTAAATTTAAAATATCGTGTTACGATGTAACCATAATATGTTTTTTTTTTGCGATAGTCTAGTATGTTCTTTAACAGCTGTATTACCGATATTATAGTGCTATTAAAAACGAGAGAACAACAAAATATACACTCAACGCGACACAGAAAACTTGTGTCGGTTAGGGCGTGGTATTGTGTAAACAAAACTTTTTACTTCCATTCTTTGTCAATTAGTACTTGTCTGGCGATACCATTGTTGAAACTTTTCTTGAGCGCAAGTATCGCATAATCATTAAAATAAAAATTTCCGCTAAGGAAGTTCCGACGACAACGCGCAATGTTCTTCCAATGACATTGTGGTAATGTGTATTCAATTAGTCGGTCGTTGTAATAAAAATATTTGTTTGCACTTTCTTTTTATACCACTCCGACCGATTGCTTGCCCGCGTGCTTATGACTGCTTTTTTTTTTAACCGTAAATGATAAGAAGCAAAACGGCTTTCGCACAAACAATACCGATTACACTCATTTGCGACTGAATGAGTTTTTCGGGGAAACCCCTTTGAACGGACGGCGCCCTCTCGAAACCAGAACAAAAGAGAAATTTATCAACTAGGCCCTAGGGTTTGCGTTTAGACTGCTATAATGGTCCTGACCCGCCGAGATAGCTAATGATTGTACGGTACCGCCGCCGCCAACTAAAACGCAACAAAATATAACCAAGGCTGCGGTAAATAACAAACCAATTCCACATACCTGCTTGAATGAATTCAAAGTCTATATCGGATCTATTTTTTTTTTTTTGGGAGCTCAATAGCCTTTGAGACCAGCCCCTCTAAGTGTGTATTCCTCCGTCTATCTCCGTCTCCCATCTTAAGCGAAGTCTTCCCCAAGGTGATTACATATTATCCCTAAGAATTATTATTATGTAAGCCAGTAGCCTGTAGCAAACGTTTAGTTAAATTTCGATAAACAAAATAACACAAAATAATACAGTGTATTGCTGTTCTGAAGAAGCGCGTCAGCCGCCTGTGGTTTGGTGTATACAGTATTTCATTTAACGGTACTATCATAACCTTTTTTTTTTCAAACACTAATTAGGCTGTAGGCACTCTGCCAAAATAAAAATTAAAACGTTTTTGTAGTACTTTATAATTATTATTTTTTTAACGTTCTATTGAATATTATAGTAATTAAGCGTATATGGATCGGACGCCGCCGTTGTAGGGTTGGCCCGAACGCACATTAAGTTGAGCGCAGACAGCAGTAGGGCACTGGCGGTCAAGCTAAAAGAGAGTTGTAAAAAAATCCACTTGAAATCACCATTCGGGCCTAACTTTTAATATCTGAACGACAAAGTATGGTTTTGAAAAATATTTTATTGACACTCTTAAATTAATGTATTTTTCTTAACGTTCCATTAGAACACCGGCATTTCTTCGGGGTATACTGTTTGCTGTCAAATGCATCTGAACCGATTTTGAAGCATGAACGCCGTAAAATAATATAGTATACGGTATGTTAGATTATGACATATTATCGTTTACTAAATTTAAATGTTTTTTTGCGTTTCGATGGTTTTATTAGCTTCTCTTGGTTGTAAACATTATTCCTCGTTATAAAGACAGTACCAATATCCTCACAGTTATACATGTTTTGAAAATTCTGATAAAATAAGTATAAAATATAACAACGCTCAAGAATGATTATTATCAGTCAACATTATTCATCCGGACATTGTTACACCGGTAACTAGTAAAATACATTTAGATATTAACAATTATGCTTTTAAGATAGTATAAATTAACTTAAGTTGACAGAATAGAAGTCTATTTAATTTTTTTAATTTTTTATCTGACAAATAGGTATGAACTTAAAAATAACCGCGTAAGGAGTCTACGGTTGCTGAAGATGTAAAAAATAAGTTTTCGATATAATTCGACCTTACCAGTACACATCCTACCATTACACAGTATTTACAATGAAAACATCCTATAGTCTTAGAACTAACTATCGTTTTTGGTTTTAGTATTTCATATCTTCAAAGTACTAGGTGTACATAATCTTTGTTTTTTACAAAACATTTGGAGACTGTCTTCAATAGTATAGCATTCGGACTCTCTATACAACTTAAAAAAATTCCGAGGACTATTTAAAAAGAGTACTATCAAGCTGAATTAACATTAAAAATAAAATACATGGAAATTGTATGTAAATCTGTCAAAATAATATGAGACACCCTGTGTAGGTCATTCTCAGTCTTGTCATCGTTACGGTACTCGTCGGAACAGTTTCCACGTGCCTGACGTCATGGAAATATAGAACAGCAGCCGGAAAGAACTGTAATGAACGCGAACACGATTAGTGGACCCGCCTTGTCCACAGAGATCAAACCGGAGTGGAGGAGATCGTGAAGGAAACGGCGGCATGTACCGACACTGTTCTCGCGCGCGCCACAAAAAGCCGCATCGGCGGCGACAGCACACGGCGCGCTGTACGCGAATTTCAGCAAGCGCGCGCGCTATGCGGTCGACCAACGTCGACGACGACAACGCCGTATTCGCTCGGACGCATGTGTTGTAGAAACGGCCCACGGCGACGGCGGCAGAGGGGGCTAGTAGTGTGGGGGTCGAAGCGAAGGACAACGCGTCAGCGGCCAGTCGGGGTACGTTGCCGTTGAGCCGCGCACTGCGTCCGCAAATCATCGCGGTAACGATAGTAATAATAATTATTTTTCTAACTAATTATATAGACACGTAACTATACATCGCGTACGGCACGGACGGTTCTCTGGCGTTTTAAAGGTTTCGAAAAAAAATGTATGTGTAAAATAAAAATGTAAAATAAAAATTTCGCGATCGAAACGTTTTTCGCGTACAGCATATGTGACGCACACGGACTCAAAGTACGTTCCCGACGGTTGGTTGAAAAATAACAAAATATAATAACTAATCGAACGGCCGTGTTCTGAACTTTCGAACCGACCTGGGCGCGACACTTTCGGGACGATGCGGCCGTCCGGCCGGTGCCGCGGATCCGCCATCGCGTGGCTTCCGGTGCGCCCGTACGCCGTCACTGGCCGTTGTCACTACCAAAAGCCTATGCCAGAGCATCTGATGCCGTGGCCGTCTTCTCGTCTGTTGTGGTCACCTCAGCCTTTACTACCGCCGCCGTCGTACCGCTTTTGCCGGTGCGTAGCGTAAGTGCGTCGCCGCGACATGACGCTGCTGCTGCTGCCGCGAACGCATCAGCGCCGTCACGCCGCCGCCGACGACGACGACGTTGCCACCGCCGACGCAACCACCGACTCGACATCCGCTGTCTGCCCAAATTGCTGTTCCACGTCAACATGTCGTGACACCGGTCCATGCTTCTGTGTTACATCAAGAGTACAGAGGTAAATTCCTCACAAATACCATGTCACCGTATATACACCCTCCCACTTCACTCTCATTGACAAACGGTATGCTAACCACCAATATTCTGTGTCCGTGTATTGTGAGCGCTTTGAGACAGCTATTGCTTTAAGTCCGGTTCAACGGAGATGTCGTCCGACAGTTAAATTGATTAAAAATGGAATTAAAATTAATTCCCTTCAACGGTCAATTAAATACAAAGCAACGACCGTGAAACGTCCTCGTTACGATACTATTATTGTATTCTATTTAAATGGAAGTCATACAGAAATAGGTACCATTGTCCGTTATTATATTATAACATTAAATAGCAAAAGATGGTGGAAAATTGATTTGATCACGTTTTTTAAAATTTTAAATCTTAAAGGTTTTGACATATGAAAACTAATAGAGTGGCGATAAAGTGGCAAATAGTTTTGCCTAAAGACGGTCAACCTTAAATCCACCCCCGACTATATAATGTCAGCTTTAGAGTTGTGTCCGCTTAATCCTTTTGAAACTATCATGTAAAATTCCCTAGTGATTTGACTGGATGTCCAAAGCCTGTCTCGTTATTGTCCATGAGTGTCACGAAATTGATTGTAATATATTACACGGTAAAACGGTAGTGACCGGTCAGAATATACTCTCCCTACTATAATAATTATGAATCGATTAATAAATAATAAACATGGGTTGTGCGTTACGGAAAAGACAGTTATCCCGACCCCTAATGTAGTCACGTCATTAAACGCAAATAGGGAAGTCGGAAATTTATTTTTAATTAATATCTATACACGAACGCAGAACAAGTTTTCTTCAAATAAAAATAACTCTTATTTTAAATGTATAAAATTGAATTACTAAAATCGGGTATTCCGTTGTTTCCTGTAATGTTACTCCATGACTAGAAACCATGTAATAATCTACTGTAAAATTATAGTCAATAGGTAAATCAAAAACACGCATAGCTAAATCAATATTTACCTAAAGTGATATTTAGACAAAAATAAAATAATTATGAAACCTACCGTTTTGTTCAAAATTTAAGTCTTATTATAATAAAATATATCCGTTAACGTTTAAACACATTAAATTATTACGAAATATCATCTCAAAATAATATTTTGCTTTTACACAGTAATTAACTTCTCTCTGGACACGAGCAAAAAGAAACTTTGGGTGTCATGGGACAAGCGATAGAAGTGAAAGGTCTCTTTTTTTTTAAACTGTACAAAGTTGTTATCAATTATTTTAAATGGCTTTAAGATAGGTACTGAATTATGGACGTCCAATCGCTCAATGGTAAAAACAAGTGACCAGTTAGTCCAAGGTTCGAATACCGTTCACACACAATAAAGTTACCAACAATTGTTTAATTATTTCTCAAGATCCGTAACTCTTATTTCCGGTTACTTCTACTTCCGAACGCTTACATCCGTAATAGTTTTTGCTCAGTGCGGTATAACCGTAGTTTCTCTTAAAAATGTAATGTCGAAACTAAAAATAGAAACTTTTATACTTAAGCTATCTCGAAAATGCTCGTTATTTGACATTTTGAGGGAGAAGGTATGTTTTTTTTTATTAGTAAATACAAGTCCTCCTATTTATATTAGCTTCGAGATTAGCCTGTTCTTTTTGTCATCTATATATTGTTCATATTTTTAAACTAGACTACGTTAATGGGCAATGGCAAAATGTTTGATTTCGTCTTTACATAGCTAAAAATAATGTTTAAGTGGCCGTCGTATCGAAATTTAGACGAAATAGATCGTTAAACTACTGCCGACCCATGAAATGGATTATTTGTTTGAAGTGCATTTGCAGTTAATTTGTAAACACTAGCTTTCTTTTTTATTTTCTTGGCTTCATTGCGCGAAAATCTAATAAACATTCGATAAACTTTTTTTGTACTCGATAATAATAAACTACTACAATAATGCGGGCGGAGATTACGATGTAGTTCTTCTATTTGAGTTGTTTATGAAAATGTGCCGTCTATAATATTATTATGTACTTCCGTAATAGTTTCCAATAAATAACAAAATCAATATCCGACGAAGGAAACAAGTAAACCTTTCGGTGAACTGATCATTTTTAAAATAGCTTCGTCTGAGATGCTGAGATGTTGTACCTCGTTCCCCTAGTCGACGACGCGTTATAAATAATTATAATAACACCTACACTATCCGCCTAAAGTTATTGCAATGTGAAATCAGAATAATAACCGACCAGAGACAATAATAGAGCAACAGAAAAAAAGTCTTTTTGACAAACAAAATTAAATTAAGAAGTTTTAATGTCACATGTTATAATATTATAGTGTACAGAATCGTTAATAATAATAAAGGTGCTTTTGAGTAGGCGTAATTCAAAAATCTAAATTATTTCCAATGAAATGTTGAAAATGTGATTTATTTAATTATTAAAATACATAATATTATTTACAATAACTATTAATTATTAACTATCGATGTTGTACCGGCTACAGACTTCGTTAAGGTTATTACAGCCATAATTTATTGCGGCAATATTAATACCGAACTGCGATCGCAGCTTTAATTGTTTTTTGCCCATACCGCCTTTATGGTATGCATAATATATAAATAATCTGCACAATACTACGGTTTGTCAATTAACGCGAGGCACGTGGAGAGTTGTTTTTCGTTTGCACCACGTTATTACATTGGCTAAATTATAGTAGCATCAATTTACAAGCTACATTTGGGCTTTTTGTACGTGAAACTTTAAAAATCATAGAAATACTCTTATTATTTATATCCTATGCCAAAATTAAATCTATAATTTCCGAAATAAGTACATACTTGCATTGTAAATCTAAAAAAATTTATATTTATATTCCCTTTAAATCTTAATATAAAATAGATGCCACCCAAAGTGTATCAGCTTAAAACATTTTTTACCGGGCTTTTTCTTATTTCAATCCTATTATAATAAGAAAATCTAGGAAAACGAAAAATATGTTTAATACTAAGCTTGGTAAGTTATTTTCCGTTCAATCTATTGCTACTTGTCCGATAATGTGTACACAAATTTGTATTAATGAATATGTGTAACGTTAACAACGGTGGGAGGTTGCTTTAAGACAATTTGTACAATAAAAGCAAAAGTTAAATTATACCTATGATCAATGTACTAGTTGACAGTTGTTTACAGTACTTTACAATATTGTAATAAAACATAACACCACTTTTAAACTACGCTATTACTATTAGTAAATTTAAAAGTCATACCAATTTTATTTTTAGATTTTCTAAAAAAATTATTTAACAATATTATAGTAATATTAATAAAATAGTTTGATAATTATATTTACAATGTAATACATTTTTGTTACTTTAAATTTCTTGCATGAAAAATGTATGATGTATCACCTATGAAATGAACATAATACTGCTACAACATTAAGAAACATAATATTGGGTTTTTAAAAATAATATCTTTGCATCAGTATATTTTCCCCGAAAGTCATCAAATCATAAGTACATCGTAAAATGTTTGAAACTTTATACTTAGCTATTACTTTTTAAGTTATAACTAACTTTAAGTCATTACCCGCCTAACAATATTTACAAATTTTCTTTTGAGTTTGTTTTTTCTTTGATGAACACCGTAGGTGGTAATTTTTTAATCTTGGCCAAATTAGATATTTTTCAGTGGGGTATTATACAATTATGTTCAGTTAAATTATAATTTAAAACTTTCGACATCGTCCCGAGCATATCTCGTTTATACATGTTGACTTATTATTACAAACAAGCGAATTAATTAAACTCTCAAAAATGTGCTTAAAAACAAATATGATAAGGGAATGTTCAAGTAATTTTACTTTTTTTAATTTTATTTCACTACCTTTTATTTGTAAATCTATGCTAGGTATATTCTTTCAAATGTTGTACAGATTGAACTTTACAAAACTTTAGTGGTGACTAATTCTGCCTCGTCGGGTCTGATGATAATGATAATAATAACAATAATGATAATAGTTGTACCTCGGTGGCGTTTCAAGTTTTCGAGATAACGTTTAATGCTAATAGTACTTCAGTTTAATACAACAAGTATTTTCCCTGAAACCCGACCGCGATTGATTGAACGATATCGCGGCGTTACGTTTCGTTTTCCTTAATGCACGCAATTTCGAACCAAAAAAAAAAAAAATCACAAAAAATATCAACCGTTTACAATGGACAAACATATATTATTATATAATAGCAACAGTAAAACCGAGATGTTCCTATGCGACACACACACCCTTGGCAAATATCATTCCGTTTATTGTTGATATTTACCAAACACCAGTACGATTATTATTATTATTGCACTGCGGACTTTTAATCAAAACAATTTAGACGGGGTGAAATACGATTATCGCATTTGGCAACAGTGGTAAACAATAATATAAGGGCGAGTGTTATACTCTAAACGACCGTGGAGTTCCGAGTAAACCGCCACCATTTGCAGTGTACATTAGTGGCGGTGACACTAAAACCTTTTTTTTTTTATATTATCGTCGAAATTACACATTTCGCGACAATTATTTTCAACTAGTTTTTCGTGCAGCCAAACGTGTGACCCGTGTTAGGCGATTTCCAATAAACCGGCGCCGGCGGTAGCTGCTATCGGATCCACCATCTTACTGCACACCGAGACCGCACTGTTTACACCAATAATTATTGTCGTTTAGCAACTACACCATAGGCAAGCGCGTGCCGCCGTCGAGGGTTCGGTTATCTTCATCTGCCGGTCCTTTTTTTCTTTTTAAGGGTGGGTCGGTCATAAATCAAGCAATTCCAAGTTACCACCTCTCCGTCACTTACCACCCCCCCCCCTTTTTGGAAACGCTCTTTCATTATGTACTCGCGTATAATGTATAATGTGTTTCGCAACGTGTTTTGGGTCTGCCGGCATCGCCATTGAGTTTTTCCGTCCAATTGTCCGACTTAGGTGGCATCGTTGTGTGTATCTGGTCTTTAGCCACGGCCCGACCGCGCTTCCTTTAACCCGTTATGAAAATACAGTGCGCGTATCGTTATCGTTTGATAATTAATGTTCATGCACATTGTACATGGCGATGGAAAGCACAATATATACTCCAAGGTCTCCGTCCCCGAAACGTCGAGCAGACCTTGTCTGTTGTAATAACGAAACAAAAAAAATGTACCCCTCCTAAAACTGCGTCCATTTATATTATACTCTCTTGATTAATTATTCGCTCAAAATACAATTACGAAACTGAAAAATTGAAATTGTCATTGAAGATATAATCCAGAATATAGTGATAAAATAACATAACAAGTTTAGTAACACATTTAAAAATAACAAAAAAATTTCATAACAAAAAAAAACAACATACAAAATATATAGTGAGATTAATATTAGAAAACTTATTATGAATGTAAACTGAGAGCAAATTGTAATATTTTGGCCAATTTTGTTTGGGAATAATATTAATATTTTCACCGCTAGAAACGATTAATTCTATCGACCAAATGTTTGATATTAATAATACAACTTTGTAATGCTAATTAGATTCAAAGCGTTTTTTTTTTGTATTTATAAAAGTCTACACCAGTGACGTTCTCATAACCGGGACACTACTATGTTATTGGTTTTATTAAAAAAAAAAATAAAACGCTTTATGCACGTCCGACGTACGTGCTCGGCGATTTTATACCATTAAAATTTTTCTGGGTAAAAAAAAAACAACAAAATCACAATATTTTCATTGATTACAATATAATAGTCATAGTACACGTCGTGTATTTGTTTCTAAGCGCTTTGTTATTGGTAGAGGACAAAATAATTTATGATATATTTAAGCGAAGCGAATTTACCAGCGCAGAATTGCTCGATAGAACGAGTTCGTACATCATATAATTGTCATATACACATTGCGCAGTAAAAATAACTGCTGTAGTAAAACTTTTATTTAATGTATTCTTTCTTTTGTTGTATTATTATTTTTATTTTTAAATGGAGTCAATAAAACCATTTCGATTCGCTAGCTGTTCCAAAAAAAAAATTAAGTTCGACCTACATTTTCATTCTGTTTTGCTTCTGCCTTTTAAAATACATTATAGGAATATATCGTGCTGATCGTTTTTTTTACATACCACACACGCTTTCAGGCATTATGGACCTATATTACTCGATACACAGTTACGGTATTTAATAAAATAAAAACTTAAAATGACGATTAACCGAACTTAAAAGAAATAGTAACGATAAAGTTCATCCGTAAATACATAGTTGATCTGTAACAGACGTTCCCGAACAGTACTGTACTTTACAAAATAAATAATACCTAATAATGTTTCAACTTTTCGGTGTGAATTATTTCGTTTGATATCTAAACTTTGTTGCTATATTTATTAGCTAGTACCTATATTTATAAATATACCTATATATTTTATAACATATATTGAGAAAAAACAACAGTTTCGTGAAAACATTTCGAGTTTCTTTTAGTTAGTCCATAAAAAAAAATGTCTGTGAACACATATGGAAGTTATACTATTCCAAAAAATAATTTACACAGGAGCGGCTAAAGCGAAACATCTGCGTGTTATTACATAGAAACAACACTAAAGTCAATTCTTACATCCGTCTTAACAATGTATAGTTTAAACTTTAACATTTAAACAATATTGTAATCAAAAGATGTAACTAAAAAAGCAGATAGTGACCAAATAAAATAAATTTTTTTTTAGACCTCTGATCAAATCCACTTTTTAACTCGATCTAGTTTATGATTTTTGTAAAAAAAAAAAAGGTAAAAATATGATGTATAACATATACCTATATATATTGTATATTACATTACACAATTAAATATTACTAACTCCATGCGTCATTTTAACAGTAAAACGGTCTTCAACTGCCGACACGACTGCGTTCAGATCATACACAAATAAAAAAAAACACTTCAATCATGTTATTGTCCAATTGTTATCTCAGAAAAACTGGCACGACATAATATATAATCTTGTATCTTTAATGTATACATAAGGATTTGCTAGAATACCTGCGCAAGGTTGTAAAACATGGTATTCGGATGCATGCCACATTAAACAGGGGAATATGAATATCTGAAAAAGAGGTACTATTATATTGTATTGTTATGTGATTCTCAGACAAAAATAAACGCGAAAACCACACCAGGATAGAATTGTAAACGCACAGACAATACTTGCAAGTGGGATTATTCGTGCTAACATATTATTGAATATAAACAAAGTTTTTGTATATTTTTCTACCTCATAAGAATATATCCGTCAAGCGTTCATGATGACGTAATGCCGACGACAATATAGCAAAATATGAAAGAAAAAAAATAGTGTCACTTGGTCCGTAATCTTCCCTTCTAGTTTTATTTTTTCGACAAACCAATATTATATAAAATACGTGAATGTGTTTGCATAAAATTAATTATGGTGGAAAAATCGTTTGATTAGTTTTTTGAGGTAAATGGTGTTTTTATTTTAGGCTATTTTTTTCGCTAATAAGTTTTGTGTGTACAACTGTTGCTCGTGTTGTTTCACCGTACCATTAAAAATTGAGTCACTTCACACATATGTTATGCATAATATTATAATATACATGTATATTCGTCTCTCCTTAGTCGTCCTTCCGGCCTAGTTCTAACGTATAACAGAGTGCCGCTTTTTAACGAAGCAATTTAAATTAACTAAAGAGAGCGTAAAAAAAAAAATAACCAAACAAATAATAAGGGTCCAGACTCGAGAGGGATCTAATTACCTCGGGAAAGCCGGTAACGACTAACAATTATAACAATATTTAATGAAAAATGTATATTTAAGGTGAACAATTAATGAAACTCTAAAGAAACGGACTTGGCATGTATAACGACTTCAAAGACAATTCTCTACTTTGGCCATGTTATCCCGCTGCCTTACTCTGTCCTATCTCTTTATCTATCTTGAGTGGCACAAAGAACGACAATATTGTTATGTATATATCCATGAACTTGTGACCTTTATGCGGCGTACTGTTACCATAGTTACCGGGCGATCTGCGATCACTGGGCATGTATATATACAGAGTGATTTTTTTATCATCACAAATTGAGTGGCCTATGATAAAACAATAGCCTTGTATATATATAAAAAAAAGCCAAAACAGCAGTAGTCATGCTATGTTGACGTACAAAAAATAAAAATAAAAATACACAAGTGTATAAGTAGCGCGAGATTTATTATAAATAATACATCTAAACCACATATAACCACGCATTGTATTATGGTTAGAGGTACTTGTGTTTAACGATAAATATAAATACAGATAGCAAACTTTATCGCTCGTTCTTCGCAACAAGAAAAAAAATCCCTTTTCTATCAGACTCCCCTCTGTGCTCAAAAGTGTAAATGTCATATTAGTTTCATAATTTTCGATTCTATCCATGTTGTCATTAGTTAGCTGACGTTTCAAACCCATTTCGGGGTTCATATCAGAAAAATAGTCACCGTCGGGAATATACTCGTTCGGACCGACAGCTAACTGATTTGACAGCAATCCAAGAAAGTTTTAATATATTCATATGGATTATACCTTCATTCGGTTTATAGTATCTAGTATCCAATAGTTTGAACAGTAATATGAAATTTCTATTGTCAATATATAGTGTCACCCTCTTAGCCCTTATAAAAAAATAATTAAACTTCACTTAAAAACAACTGAAATGCGTCCAATAAATACCCCAGAATACGACTTTTACAAAAGTAATTTTTAACAAACTTTTGCCTCGGAGAAAAATAACTTTAAAAGTTTTATAACTAGAAAAACTTAAATAAAGAAGAAATATTTCTTCTCCTTTAAATTAGTCAACATATTTAAAATGGCTACTAGAGCAATTTTTGTCTAAAATTGCCTATCTTTTGCCCCTTAACAAATAGCCCTTTCCATTCGCCTTAATTTTTTAAGAAAAGCATTAAAAAATAATAATACTTTTAAGATAAAACGGTAGAGACATTTTGTAAGTATATATTTTTATTATTGACTCTATATATATAAACGACATTATTTTAAATTGTTCCACTCAATATTTTATTTGGTTTAATTAATAATTGAGTTTTTTTAACTACTTCACTAGTTTCATCCCCTCCCAGATAGATAATCTAGATATCAACTTTCGATTTTCAAATAGGATAAGATTTTTTTTTTTAATAATGATTCAAAACTAAAAAAATTTAAAGGTAATTAGCATTTTGTATTGGTTAGTTATTAATATTAAAAGGTTTAGAATACAAGCGCATTAACAAGTTCATATCAGTTACAAATGATGACGGGTCACACTTACTTATCAGTTATCGCATAATTTGTGCAAACAGTCGAGACACAAAGTCCTAGTGCCTAAGGACCAAGATGTCTGAGATGTCATAGGTCTTTAGGAATTATTGTAAATAAACGTGATAAAATTACATTTCAATAAAAGCTTCTATGCAAATCTGTAGATAAAAAAAAATATTTAAAGAACAATAAAAGCACAGTAAATACAGAAATGTTAAACAAAGAAAAAGTTATACCCAACACATATCTATAGTAATAAAGCTAAAAAATATTCTATACAAATTTGGTTTTTTTAGGTACTTTTATGTTAAAAGATAAGCAATACTTGTCAATTTAAAGGGGAGAAGGTACATTTTTTAAAATTTTTGGCCTTTTAAAGTACCTGTTAGCCGTTAGGTATCATTTTTTATCTATCGACTTTTTACAATGTGAAGAAATTATTGCGCTGAGAGTGTCCATATGCGAAAAAAATAAAAACACATAATTGTAAGAAAAATTTCTTCTCAGCTCCGCACCAAAGCTAAAAAATTCTAAGATTTCTAGTATTTTTTATTTCGTAAGCCACGCAGTTTTTTTACAAGAAACACGTTTAATTAAATCTCCAATATTTTTTTAGGAAATAAGCTTTGGTCTTTTTTATGATATCGAACGATTTTTTCCCATTTGCTACCCCTTTAATCACCTGCCGCTTCCCGAACCCCAGAGACCTTCATAATATTTCACTTTCACCTCATGAATACACGTATGGTTTTTCCTTTGCCGCTGTCGGAATCGGCGGAAAAGCGTGCCAAAGACCTTCAGCTGATATGAATTCGAATTAGTGTTGAATTGCTCGATCGCCTAATACGTATCTGATCCTTCGTACAAAGTTTAGGTAGACACTAAAAATGATTTTTTTTTTTAATTCAAAACTTATTGTATAACACATAATTTTTATCCAAAATGAAAAACCGAATACTCAACCATTGTAATTACATTTTTTTTTTAGCTTCTCACAAACTTATATTTATTGTACTGTCATCTAAGTAAAATATAAATTTTTTTTACACAATTATGTGTTCTTGGAATATTTAATATATTATTATAGTAATTAGTAGAACTACTAATTATACTAACTATTATAATTAATATTAAAGGTTTGAATAATAATTATAACAAACAAAATTAAATAATATGATGTGTAACGCATAACAATTATAAGTATAGGTAAATGGTGTACACAAAGCATAAAATACGCTCCCTAAATATGACTTACTGATTACTTATGGTGTTTTGTATACAATTATTCCAACGGTAATAATTCCTATTGTATTCATTACTTGTTAGATATTCCATAAAAGTCGGATCCAGTTCCATAAATGGTATAAAGTATATTCTACTGATCAAGAAAACGGATAATTTTTAAAATGTTATTCTTGGAAAACCATAACCACATAAAATATGCCCTTATATAACAAATATAAGTCCCTTAAGTTTAAACTACTCGTCTTTCATACGTCTAGTACTATTAGGCGCAATCCCAATAAAACGACTTTAGGAAGTTATGAAAAAATATAAAGTCTGAATGAAAAATTTGGTAATCAATGAGGAGTCTCTATCTACTGGAGTTCTAACGGGTACGCCTTTATGATATCCAATGGGCAATAGAGTTGATAAAGTATAATATTTAAGGAATTTTGGAATAGAGCAATTGTACTTATACGTCAACTTCAGAATGTTGGAGATAATTACAATGACGGCCGTACATATCCTATAACTAGAAAATATTATATGACAAAATAAAGAATTACTCGAATAAAAATAGCACGCATGTACTTGTGCATGCTGATCTGTTCGTGTTTCGTGCTACAGAAATATAATAAAAACCCGACAAGGCATGTTTTGTCTAAAAGTAGCGTTCTCTCGCCATTAATTTTTGTAATGTTCGTCGTGTCATATTTTGTAGACACGCCCAACATTTAGATTATTATATATGACAAATTAATAATATATTATTTACCATTTACAATAGCACGATTCCTATTTTCTATTTAAGTTTCCAATAGTCAGTTATGTTCCGAAATTGGTTTTACTGTTACTATTTGGATTTTTATTACAATTTTTATCATAAATCTACAAGGGCACACCTTTTACACGTTTTATTTCAACTACAATGAAAAAAAGATTATTAATTTGTGCTACTAATTGATGGGCAATTTTTGACTCATTTTTATTTATTAAAATTAGATATATTGTTTTTAAGAATTATTTTTGTATTACAAACTAGCTGAAGCCAAAAACAAATATTATAAATGCATTATTTAGACAAAATACCAATACTTTTGCTATTAAGGGCACACCCCTTGGTAGTTCAGTGATTAACTCCTACTACATAATTGATGATGTTTAATTATGATGGTTACTATTGAATATAAAATGTAAGTCATTAAAATACTAGAATATATTATTTTTCAAAGACACAACAGTATCTTAATTTCGTCATAGACCTTTTTCATGTAAATTACAACTTTTAATAATTCCTGTTATTATAATATATTTTGAACGCTGATTTTTCGATTTTTATAACTACACTACAACTCTAATTCTGTCATTAGATTATTCTGAAGCTGTAGTGATTGGTCCACCCCCTCCCCAGTTTTGATGCAAAATTAAAGAGCGATGGGAACACCTACGCACGTACAATCTTGTTTCTGTTTTTTTTTTTTTGTAACGTTACAAATAACTGTGTACATTAACGCCTGTTATCTTGCCGGTGAATTCGATACACAACGTGCAAATAAACAATAATACATATATTTAAATTTAAAATATGCGAACGCCGTGTGCGGTGTACATGTGGGCAAAACGGCTGTGTGCATTACCGGTGTGTACATTATGATACACGCATGATCCCCGTCGGATGATAATCAGTACAAATAGAGCGGTCCTCACGTTCTTCTGCCACTGCAGCCTAAGTATTTTACTCGATAATTCTTCGATTTATTCCCTGCTGGGGGTGTCGAGGCACGTATACGAAATACCCCGAAGCTGCACCGTCATTTCGGTATTGGAATACCAAGTAGGTTTCCTCTTATTTTCATTTTTACCGACGCCGCATCAATCCCGTGTTATTACACATACACGCAGAGCGACGCTACTTGTATTATAATATTATTATACTGTATAACGGTATGCCGTATAAGGCGTCCCGAGCTCCGGTCGTTGTCGTAGTATGACAATTACCAATAACAATAATAACGCACTTCGAAAACGACCAGAACGCGTCAGTTCTTATCAATAGGGTCGTATAGGTACTCAAATCTTAATTAAACGCGATGTCTCAACGAATTGGATTCATGCCAACAGTTCTTGGTGTGCCGTCGCCGATAAACCCTTTAATGCTCTGTTGAGTGACACTCGGTCCAGTCTTGAGTAAAGACGGTCAAATATCTAAGCTCGTCTAGAATCAATTTGTAGCGCTTTTGTGAACGACGCGGTGCTATCGTTATATGTATTAACGTTTTTGGCAAAAGTAGTTAGTTGCTGTTAATATGGCTCCAGCAAAATCTAGTACTTTCTGCACGCTAACAAATTCTACTCGTATAAAAAAAAAAACTCAAAACAAAGGACTGTGTCAAGAGTTGGCTTACTTGACATGCGACATTCTAACACACGCTTTCGTTATTGCGATTCCGCTGTCATGAAATTCTCAAGGCGGTGGAAGTGAATAAATTTGTTTTAATTAAACACAACTCCACACCCTATCTGAATGCCATCTCTGATGTAGTATACCATCTACAGTACGAACAAAATCGTTTTGCTATAATTGTAAAATGCCAGTTACATAATACTAAAAAGCAGTCGTTTTTACCTAATATACAAAAGATCAGTTGTTTTACTAAACCCCTAATTTGAGAAAAATGACACGTTCCAAAACCACAAAACAATGCACTGTGTACGTATTTTTTTATTTTACCTTATATTATGCTGTATGCAGTGGCGCAACTAGGTGTTTTTATTTGTTTATCATTATCATAAATATTTGTATGAATAATTATGTAAGTGTAAATATATTCAGATGCAGTCGAGAGCATGGACATATGATGTACCTTTAAGGTGAAATTTTAATACTATATTTTAGCACCTCTATTTCCATAAAGTACAAAACTTAATGTAATCATTCATCCGTTTACACTAATTAGGGCTAATTGACATAGGGCAAGGGATGTTGTAGTATTCCAGCCAGTCCGTATCTGAATAGGTACATTATTTACTGAGCAATGGGCATTAAAATTGACTTAATTTTCGCTTTATTAAAACTAATAAACTTAAGACAATTATCAATAAATGTACTTAGTTAAACGTTATCATAATATTATTTAAAATACTCAAAGAAACAGCTAACAAAAATTCACTTTTCTGACGAAATAGTGAAATCATCAATAATTTTTTCCACTTTGTTTCTTTCTATATTTTAAATGGCTATGCTTTACAAACAATCTTGATGTAATGAATTTAGCAAGAATTGTTTTATTAATTTTTTTATAAATTGGTTGAAGTATGTTTGAAATATTTACATGGCGATGCCAAAGTTTTGGAAACCTTTCATCTTCTATCTTCATGGTTAAATTGTATGCTGGTTCTGTGTTGTTCAATTCGCTGCTGCGTGTAGACTGGAGCGATCGTCTCCGCGTTCGTGTATTACATCCACGAGTCATATTTACCTACTGATTTTTTTATCTCAGTAATAACTTATGTCGAGGAAATAAATAAATAAAGGATAACAATAACATATTATGTTATTGTAATAATTATACTAATTATACTACTATAAAATAAAAAATCTACTAGCTGTTTATTATGAAAATTATTTCTTTCCCCATTGGTGTTTTTTAAAGTTTAATTTGTTTAAAGTCTTTTTTCTTTCCACTTTAAGATTATACAAATTGTGAGAACCATTTGAGTAAAATACCTACAGCTGTCATACACTTAAATGCCTTGAAATTCTCCCAGAGAGGTTTATAGTTATGAATGACATTACAATGGTTGAATATAACTTAGTTTTCTCTTAATGGAAATTCTCTTTAAAACAATATGCATATTTAGGTTTACTCTAAAACAAAAATAATAATAAGAAGAAAATACAATTATAACAACATGACGGGTTTGAAAAATTAGAATATAAATAAATATCTGCAATATTACCTCAAAACACTAAAGTGGCTAACAATATGACGTGTTTCTACGTATATCAGGATTTAACTTCCATAACAAAATTTAAAATGTTTTTTTTTTTTAATCTTGTGGTTGTAAAAATAGTATTTTATAATTTATTAAAATAAATTATGTTTTTATTAACTTAACTCTTTTTATTTATTATTGACCTTTCTGTCTGAACATTTATTTAGGATGGGATACTATCAGCGGTTTTCATGAATACAATTTTATGTTTTAAGTTCAGTAGACAATATCAACACTATTTTATTTAAATAACATTACTTTAATACAACGTTAAATTATATTTTTTTTTTAAGATTTCGTTACAAAAATAATGTACTCTAAAACTCGTGATAACATACCTAACGTAATTGTCAACAGTATGATATAGTAAACAATATGCAATCCAGTTAATGTTTTCTGATCAGTTATGTAATTTATAATATATAAAAAGTATTAGTATGACTAGTAACGATATACGGTATTGCCAATTAGTAAACGTGTATGGCTTGGTAGTATAATGCTGTAGGATGTCGAGCGAGGATTGGAGTAATAATAAGGAGAGAAAAAGAGACAGAGGAGTAGTACAGAATGTATACATAATATGACGCTATGGAGTAGTAGCTATTAATTTTAACAATAAGATTTTGTGAACTTAAGTTTACAAAGCTTAGGTAATCAAGGTAAATATTAAGGTAATCAAGTTGCAAACTCTATCGCTTCACAAAAACACACATGTTAGATTTAGTATGATTTCGGTTCATTAACTAAAACATACTATCACGTTTTTAACATAAAGGAATACACTGTTTACAGTAAAA
Source organism: Adelges cooleyi (assembly GCF_023614345.1). NCBI lineage: Eukaryota > Metazoa > Arthropoda > Insecta > Hemiptera > Adelgidae > Adelges > Adelges cooleyi. The sequence goes on from NW_026095751.1 coordinate 6,676,858, forward strand.
AATAGTTTACTTAATATATGTATATTTTGAAGGGTGGAAGGGTAATAATTGTAAACACTATATTATTTATTAAAAGCACACATTTCAAACGAATATTATGATATTGTTATGAGGTTTTGTTACCCTGACCTACTCAGTAAGATTTGGTTGGTTTAGGATAACCTATATAATTATCGACATGAGATATTTATTGTAGATTTTTAATTATGCGTTTTAATAAAAAGCATTGCCATTTTCAGCAAAGATATGTTATGTTATTCTATATGGTATACATTTGTTAGTAGTAGTTTAACGCCTCTGTACAATATCATATTGTATTAGTATATATTATTGATTTGAATAAGACAAAATAAGCTATGGTAGTATAATAGTTTCCATAACTTCGATTTGCTTTAACTTGACTCAAATGCCTTTTCTGTTTTTGAACTTTAAAAAAATGAATTATTTATTATATTGGATTCGAGTTTAGAAGCCATTAATTTTACATCAAAGTACCATTCTAATTTGTTTTGTGTTTTTTATTTTTGCCATACTATTTGGCATAGTTCCCGCACTACGCTTTTCTTTTCACGTGAAATATTCTATACAGTAAAAAACTATACAAAAGATAGATACGAGTTGTTTAAAACCTTGGGAAAAAGTAGCTAACAACAAATAAATGACCATTTTTGTATAAAATCTGAACTGTAGGAAATACTAATAAAATAAAATTTAGATTTTTGTTTTTCAAGACACTTAAGACGACACTGTATATTATTATCAATACATTTTTAAAACACTGATACTGAAATCTGATATCTGAAGTGTAGTAAGTTATACTATTATTTTAATTCCCTTTTTTTCTAACTTGTTTTAGAAAATAATCCATTTATTATAATTTATAATACACTAAGTGATATGTCTGATAATGTAGGTTTGAATCGGTTATAAGTACAAATGACGATTTTTGGCCGATTTCTTATTTTTTAATTTTTAACTAAATATACAATTTATGTAATTAAATTTATCTTACAATTAGTAATTTTTTATTTTTTTCTAAATTTATACAATAATTAAAATTAAATGTATGTTAAGGTTAGTTTTTGATACTTCGTCTGTTGAACTCAGCAATTATGTGAATTGCTAATTTGGAGAAAATTTGTATCTTTCCTGCTGTTGGGCCAATGTGGAAGATTGGTTTAATCAGATGAATTTCTATTTTACTTTATCTATTAAAATGAAGCATTGAATTTTTGTTTGTCGGCAAAATGTAATCTTTTTTAACACGACTTCAGATTTACGTTACCTTATTGTTCTGTTGTTTCTATTTCTTTAAGTGTATAATGTAATTTATCATTATAAAAGAAGGGGGAGGAAGTATATGAGGTACGAGGAGACATGGATTAGAATGTTTGAATCACAAATATATATATATATATATATTGTTAGAGAACGTACTCCCTAAATATCCTATCCCTTATTATTATATATAAATTATTCCCACATACCTTAGGTCTTAAGGATGAATGGTCCAGCAGCGATATGTAGGTTGAGCAAGGTCTTGAATTATAAATAAATTTAATGTACTTATTAGAAAAAATGTATATGATTAATGTTTCTTTGTTAACACAAACACTCGTTGTCTCTTTATGGTAGTGACGTATTTTTCTTGTTTATTATCAACAAGATACCTTCAGTGTACATAGAGGTTTTACTATTATTGTAAAATGAGTATCTATATTAAATACGTCTTATTTAATAGCCGCTTTTCCTGCTAAGCATCATTTTCACTACGTATGATGTATAATCACACCGCTCACGTCAGACCTCAAAGTGATAACTTCTTGCCAAACACTTTTAAATTACTTTAGCAAAAGCTTGCACGTTCCAAAACACCATATAATCGTATCTTATGATGGACAAACAAGGCCGTATAAAACTTCCAAGCAGTCCTAAGTGGCGTTAATCGGATCGTATTTGCTAATGCTAAGAGATAATTAAATTAAAATAAGATATATTTATCAGATAGGTTACCTTGCATGAAATGATAAGTCAAGGTGTTTATTGGCAGAAAAGAACATGCAAACTGAAGTGAGAACCTTTGAAAAACACAATATAAAAGATGCGGTTAATGTAAAAAAGAGATCAGTAGATCAATAAAACAAACCCCGCTGACTATGAGTCAATTAGAAGCTGGCTGTATTGATCGACTGACTGGACCTACAGAATACTAGTATATATGTATATGTGTCAGACTGTCGTCGTCAATTGTTATAATAATAATTAATAAAAATTAATAAAAACAAATTCATTTGTGTTGACGAAATAAGTACACGTACACTAAGTTGAGTTTAAACAAGAAATGGTCGTCGGGTCCAACGGCGTTCCTACTGACCAACAGGCCATAGAGGGAGACGACGCTCGACCGACGACTGACTAAGACAAGTGGTTAGAGAGAACTGAATTAGTAAAACAGGGGTTGCGGTCATATGGTCGTCTTTTGTATGCCTTCGCCAGATATCGTTATGAGTTCACTGGTTATTTTAGAAATAACTAGTCATAGGAATGGAATGTGAAGGGGAGCTAGGGCGGTATATGTATACGTCATTTTCTAACTCTGTGATTGGACAAACTCTATCTACATGTGTTTTGTTATATTTTATAATTAGCATAATATTACAAGTTATTATTCGGGTGCAAGTATTGTTGTGTGCATACAATTATATAAAATGTTTGATACCTATTATATTATATTTAATAATTATGTGCAGACATGTTATTAAGTGCATACAATCTTATGGTGTAAATATATAAATATTAATAATAATATATAAAGTTGATATAAATATATTACAATAATCATATACAGCACTTATGATTACATTTAAAACTTTTATGTAAATATATGTAATGAAAATGTAAGTAAATCTGGTAAATGTTTCTCATTAATATAAATGATCAAAATAAACGCACTAATTTTCTCCATTTAATTAATTTTTGTTCAAAAAGTTCAAAAGTGATGTTATAATAGAGTCGTTTTAATCTGTAAGCGGTACTTAAACTATATTTGAATATGACATTAAATAATACCTACATTAAGTTTCTTTTTATTCAAACACAGGTATAATATATAACCAGAGCAGTTATAAATTCCTTAAATTAAGAAAGTCACAAGATGTCTTGGAAGTTACCGCATAGTTTTCAGTTTTCGAAATAACTTTTTTAATTTTCCTTTAAAACTATTCCAGTGGGTTGTAAACGTTCTAACGGCTGTGATTCAAAGTCCGTTTTAGTATTAGACTTTTGGTGAAAACGTTTTTTGGAAATTTACAATGAATGGAAATGTTATTCGATGATGTAATATATAATATACCTTTTTGTTGGGAGCGTTAAAAGAAATAATAATGTTATAATAAACGATTTCAGCTCATTGGTATTCAAATTGGACAGTATAGTATAAAAACCGACGATAAATTTCGGGACGGCTCGGATTGTTTATTCTCACTTAAAATATACTTGGGAACCGGCCGCGGGTGAATAGATTACCACGAGATTTCCATCTAGCTTTTGAATGGCTTGGAAACAAAAATTATGCAAGGCCCCGGCGTGCCATTTGCCGTGGCGGCACAGTTAATTTCTGTGTGTAAAATTACTCTTATCTCGAACACGCTTATATAAATTATATTCTTTAAAAAAACAAAACACTAGTTGTATAATTATTTTTAAGACAAGCGGTTTGAGTTACCTTTTCGGGTTTTATACCGTTGTTTTAATATCTCTGTCCTAATAATAATTTCTTTTGCCAGTTTAAAACTAATCAAAACGATGCATATTATAGATAGGTGCTTTTAACTAATAATTTAAACTGTCGAATTGCTTAATTATATTATGTATAAGTACATTGTACATTGTGTACGCACAAGGTTGTTAGCGAAATGATTGTATTGCCGTCCTCAAACTGCAATAACAAACTTTCGTTACTGGGGCGACATCGTTTTTGCATAATACGTTTATATGTATATTAAATACTTTGGAACGGGTCCAACAAAAACATAATCAAATCTCTAAGGAACATAAGCCAAAATGTAACTATGAACTTTAGACTCGACCCTCGGTTTTCGTTGTAACTTATCGCCGGCGATTATTTTTTCAAATGAAAACACTCGCCACGCCTCTACCCAATTTCTCAGTTCCAACACGGTTTTAGGGGTAATATTTTTTAGCCCTCGTTTTCTCTCCTATACTACTACTGTTTCCTTTCGCTCATATCCGCCGCTGTCCCGGCGTGTTCTTATATTCTCTCAGATTTTTTCTTTTTCGACCCGTTCCATTTACCTCGTTCTATATCGCCGAGCATCATATTTTCTTGTCCATATAATTCGCCATAGTACATGTCTCCGTTGCATCCGACAGAAGATTTTTTTTTTTTAAATAATGGTTTTTATATCTCCGTATCGCACCCTCGAACAGTATATAATATATTTATTATTTGAGTGAAACATATTTTAGATATCCATCTATGTATTATAGTTTGTTCGTATAAAAACATACGTGACATTTCAATGGATCGTTTGATATACATTGTCAGAACACGAGACCTAACATAATATAGTAATATTTATATTGTATAGTATTTTATAGTATGTCTTACACGAATTGATGTCGAACAAATCTTTTGCGATGCGGACATTTTTAACTGAACTATCGACTCCCCCCCTTATTTTTACGACAACTCCCATAATATGGAAAAACATTAGCATTCGTGTTAAATGTAATGCCGCCACTGGACTGTCATTTCTCCTCCTATTTAATTTGTTTTTATACTTTATTTAGTACAATATAACACTTTGGGTGTAGGAATAAATAGCAGTGTCAGAACTATAACCAAAGTGGAGAAATCTAGGTTAGATCTCTCCTTTTGGTGAAACAAATCTAAAAAAAACTATTCTTAAATAATGCGGTTGTTACGATTGAGTTATAGCCCTATACTTAAATATCTAAAATATCCACGAAAATTACCGTTTATACCTATTACCAAGTAGTACTCTGACCGGTGGCATACAAAATATCATTGAAATAATTCGATGTGTAAATTTACTATATACCTATTACAGTTTTTTTTTTCATTGAAACCGTTAAATAATTGTCGCGTAATATAACACCATAAAAATCCTGAAATTAAGTATTGCGTTTGTAATCAACCATCATTAATTGTAATGTATTCACGGTAATTGTTTGCACGTGTTAGGTTGGCGGAACCAACTTTAATCTTGAGTAATTATTAAAGCCGACATAGCTGTAATAATTTTTGTCGAGGCCGCATGTTGCAGTAATTGTGTGCGATTTATTATGTTGAATCCTCCCTGCGGCAATAACTGAAAATCGTTTAGTGCAGAGCCCAGTAACTACAATATATTATTATTATGTTACAGCCGGGTAATATCGGCTGACGAAATGTAGCCCGGACTCACGTCCCTTTGTACGCCGACAGTATTATCTCTCGTTTCCACAATTCCATAAGCGGATATTCACATCTCTGCCAAGCCTTTTTTATTGCACGCCCGTACTATTATATAAATGATTGTGGTATGTCTCATTCGAAAAACAAAAACCCACCACTGTTTTACCGACGACATTGTTTTACCGCATGTTCGGTTCAACATATCTATACTAATTTTTCTAGTGAATAAAATTATCCAACAAATTAATATAATATGGGATCCATTAGGGTATTAGGCGATAACATAGACAAAGTCATTTTTTTTTTCATCTATTTTGTCAAATACTTTTAAAGTATAATGTAGAAGACCTAGCGCGGGACCTTAACGAGACTCGATATTTTATATTTAAATCCGCGAGACACTTTATAAAAACAACACATTTAATACCGGCCAAATGTAGCTGGGTAGAAAATGCAAATAAGTAATTGCGAACAGTGGAGTATATGGACCGAAAATTATTTATTTATAGCCATTATACATGGATTAGAAGATTAAGCGTCCCGTTTACTCTGTTGGTTTACATATTTGATCCCAAATTTTCCGTTTTGCATATAAATTAACCTTTATAATATAGTAACGAAAAAAACCGAGTATAACCACAATGTGACCAATTAGTTAACAACCCAATATTATATTCTGGATTTTAATTACTCGTGTAACCGTTGTTGTTTTTGTGGATTCTAACATAATTTATCCCGTTCAAAATAAACCACGGTTAAGTACTTGTAATTATTAATTTACTATCGATTGGGCTCGCGAACACGTGCTATATTTTCATGGTGATAAACAGTGCAATAATTATTTTTCAGATTGTGATTACAATATTAAAAGGTATCGTGAAGCTGATATATGGATTTATAACATGTTAACTTTTGGTAAAAATTGGTTTAAAGAAGGCAAAAAGACACCATAATAAACTGTCTGAATCTCTCTTGTTTTTATCTAAACTAATTTTATCCTAGGATATAATACGTAAACATATAATTAAAATAAGCATTTCATTTTACACAAGCCGTTCTTAAATCACGGAGTTCTGCGCCATCTTCAATCTTATCATCGGCGTCCCTCCCTCTCCTCCTATTACTGGACCGCATCTAAAGACGTTTAGCAATGTCATCGGCGAATCTTTAAATTCAACGAGCCGTATAATGAGTTTTAATTTACCGCAATTTGGAAATACCATTTCGCGGTTTTCGTCCGTTCAATGGGAACGCTCGCAAATAGCCATTAATGCCGGTATAATATAAATCACACTCGTGTCACACAAAGGCTATTGAAGTACCCGGAAAAATCTTCATTTTGGCCAATTGAGGAGAAACTCGAAAGGCCACAAAAGAGGACCCTCCGCCTGCTACGCCATAAATAATAAAAGTTTTCGACTGACGTGAGATGAGACTAACCGCAGTGCTACTTTATAGTTGCAAGTGTAGTATTTTTCTAAGTCATTGCCTCTTGGGATTTTCGAGTGGATACTATAAGACGAACGCTTGCTGAAAAAATAATAATGTTATATTATTTTCTCGGGTGCGCACGTAAAAAGTAGAAATGTTCATTTAGAATGTGACCACGTGTGTCCAAGACGAAATAACACTAAACAAAGAATAAGATTGAAAAAAAAATTGAGACTAAAACAGTTTTCGAATAAATTATGTTTAATAAGCAAATTAATTTTGAAAAAAGTTCAATAACGATAATAAAAGACACTGAACATTAATTTGTATACCAATTCATATACAAATTCTTTTTATTTTCGGTATATGTTATACAAATTTATTTAGAAACATTATTTAAAATGTGCACTTGGACATTCTGTTTAGTATCAGTTATTGAGTATTCTGATATGTCACTCAGTTAAATCACAAAATATACATAATTTTAAAGTCTCGCCGTAATCGCATTGGCATTGCAACTGATAAAAACATTTAAATTAATATATTATACGTATTAAACAATATAGTAATATTTGTGTACTTCTCCAGAAAACGATAAATTATTTTTTGTCATTTTTTTTTTTTATAAACCGTAAATTATGGAAATTAGTTGCATACGAATCTTGATTTTAAAAGTTGACTGCTAAATAAAATGCAAAAACCGTTGGATGAATTCAATAAAATACACCGGAAATTATAAAATAAATATTTATTAGTTTTTCTTTTGTCTGTTTGGACATATTATACAATTTTTACTTTGTTCTGTTGTTTGTTATTCTGTAAGATATGAAAACAAATAACTGATTAGAGTCCAAACACTTAAACAGTCCATTTAAAATACATGAGAAAGTGTTGCTCGACTAGGTCATGCCGTTATTTTAATTATATTTAATTTATAATTAACACCCAATGATAGAGTTTGTATATTATGTCGTTTGCCAGTTTTCATACTCGTTGCCCAACTTGTGACATAGACTTCTATAATCTAGTCCAAAAATCTGAAAGCACACTGTTTTCATCGTGTTAAAACCAGAATGATCATAATGATAATAATTATTATTTCTAAGGTTTCTTCTATAGTGTGTATTGATCTTATTGGGCTTTGTAGATTTGGTTAAATAAACGTTTTTTCTTGGTCTTTAACACAATTATTATTATTATATAACCGCTAACGCAGAATCGATGTTATAATATTTTATATTATTATGTGAAGTGTACATAATACACAAGTATACACAATGTAGCGGTAAAAGATAAATGTATTTTGACGCTCTCGCAGCAGCTTGTTCCGAGGTAGCAGTTGTAACAGATAAGACCGTATTGGGGTGATATATACTTAACGTTGCTTTTTTTTCTTTGATGGATCGGATGTGGTATACATCGACACGAATCCCTTATGCCTAATACCGGGATGTCGATAATATTGTATACATGCCGTTGTCGAGCACGCGTTTCGCCGTTAATCGAACGATTAGGCCGATTTCAACGGGCTCAGCCGAAATGACGTATCTCCACCTTGTAAACCACGACCACTTTATCTTACAATACAGCCATTAAATATCCGCAGAGTATGCAGCCATTTGAATTAGGTCCCAAAACAATAATTGAGCTTTAATCTTCACATAAAAAAACATCCATTGTTAAACAAATTAAACAAATATAAGCTATGTATAACTAATATATATATATATAACTTGAGCCTTCATTAAACCACCATGGTTTCATTTCTGAAAACTTCACGAGTTCTTCCTGAAGTCACTGAGTCTAAAGCTACACATCTAGCATACTTCACATTCACGCCAATGATAACAAGATAGTCTGCTAGTAAAAACTAGTAAGTTGTATGTTGTCCATTCAAAAATAATTTTAATTGAAGATCCTACCATAGCTATTTATTAATGACCAAAGTATTGGCAATATTTAAACAAAAATGAAGTTTCATACATATTTTAACCGTGTCAATTTATTTCAGGCTCGTTTTATTTTAGCTTTGGAATATAATTTTTAGCATTCACAATTTTTTTTAAATGTTATTTTGCGTAAAATTTATGTTAAACAACTTTTTTTTTTAACCAAGTAATCGCTAACCTGGGAGGGAACTGTTTACACATGACTTTCTCCCAGTTAAACTCCTTAGATGTGACCTAACCTAACTGTATGTTTTTCGTTACTTCGCTGTTTTCATGATCTCGTAGATGATCGGATTTTGTTAATTTGTTTTTTTTTTTTGTTATTTTCGAAAGAGGAAGAATATGAAATTTCACCCTTTTTGTTTTTTATAATCCCATTTGGACTATAAAAAGTGCAAAAAGATCTCTGATTTCTAAAATTTTAATGTTTAAAGCCGTTTTCAAAAGTTAATCTAGATAAGACATGAACGAAAATAAAATTAAAATTAAAAGTTAATTAATTAATTAGTTAGGTGACGTAGATGTAATGAGTTTAATTGGGTCACAGTCCGAAGGCGAAAGGATGTCAGCTGTCAACTCAAAGCTTGTCACCCAGGTTTGTTGTTATCGTGTGTGTCCGTCGTTCTCCCTACACTTATATCACACGTTATTTTTACTAATAATTAAGTATACGTTAATTATAAGCGAGCAGTAACTACGTACTCATAATAATTATTGTATTAAAAAAAAATGCTTGCTAATTTCTCGGCAATCAAGTCAGATTTTGTCTTATATTGTCAATACTTTTAAAGTAATGCGTTTATTTCTTTTTTTAAAAATACATTTAATATTATATTGTTTGAAAAACAACGTGTTTTTATATTTGAAAGTTATTTAATGAAATCGAAAGCTGCCTAGAGGATTTCACCATAGTTTCTGGCATAACAAATAACATATTTTGAACAAAAAATTAAAATAACTTACTGGAGTAGCACAATGCACTTGTTAACCGTAAGAAAAGTATACTTACAGGTTACAATAAGCTAACGCGTTCCCACCTGATTAAGTCAGCCTCTCCCGATTTACTTCGTCATTACAAAATTCTAAGTACGCCACTGTTAGGAACTGTTTTTTATGTCCGGCACTGAAGCTCTCCAAGAGGTCGAAGAATAATCTAAAAAAAACGTGTTATGTGTCCCATTCTCAGCGTATCTCTTTCCATGGCCGTTACTGTAAACACAACTGCCGAAGATGTTCCGATTTAACAGAGAGAGTGCGCTTTAGCCTTACCAACATATTTTATTGTAAATATAACAATATTCAAATGGTAATTGGCACGAACACTGGATATTACACTGTCACAAATCAAAGCTAACCCGTGTCTGTTTTGTGTTTTGTTTCAGCTGCGAAAGCACACGTCATCGACACTGTCGATCACTAGTGGGATGAAGGTTAGCGGTTCTGGTGGCCGAGGCGATAGCGGCGTAGCGGGCGAAGAAGCCGGCATAGCATTGGTTAGCATACATTCCGACTATCCCCGCTACACCGAAGAACGTACCGGATTGGTGTGCAAGGTACGCGTGTGTTTCTAATAATTATCATAATAATATCACAACGCTAAAAGCCACTGATGATATTTTATTATATTATTATTATTATACATAGCGCGTTTGTGTCTCCTTATGCAGCGAATAATTTTTTTTGGCGGCCTCATAAATCTTTGCCGCGAGCGAGTGTCTGCGTAGTAATATGTAAATCACCGCACCAACACCAGTCGTATATAATAATATTATTATAGTGGGGTAATACGGTTGAAGGGCTTGCAAAGGGTTTCCAACATTTAAAACATACTTTATTATATTGTACCTGGCCGCCGCGAATTTCTTTTCTTTGGTTTTTCTCACAATTCAGAATGTATTTTTGTACCAAAAGAAGAACGCCCATGTACATTTTATGCATAATACTGAGCCCATCAAGATTTAGTTCTATTGAAAAAAATGTAGTTATTGTTTACTACATAATATATTATAACAGATATAAAATATGAGGCGTAAAATTCTGTATACATAAAATTATTAGAGTAAAGTTAAATAAAGAAAAATAATTGCACTGTTACGTAACTAGTTTATTTTAAAATGGTCTTTTTATTTCATTTTAACTAGAACTACTTACGAAGACTAGAGGGAGGGATGAAGCGCGTTGTGTAATGTTATTTTTATCTGATCGCTTCACTCGACCCCACTTCCTCTTTAATCTAATCGTTTTAGTGATAAATTATTTATAAATGAACAGGTAAGTGAAAAGGGAGAATATTCCTCAACACCCAACTTTCGAAAAATTAAAGAAAACTATTTATTTCCTATGTAATTTATGAAGTTTCAATGGAAATTATCCTTTGTATACGCTCAAAATATGAGTCTGCCTTTTTATAAAATGGCTATTAGCTGTTCAAATTTACAACTGTCGTTATTGTTACTAAATAATGTTATTATAATAACCAAGTATAATTTACAAAATATAGATTATAATATAATATATAGGATTCGAATTTTAAACACTGCTTTTTACTTTAAAAAATATCTTAAACTTTTACACAATTTAAAATATTATTTTTGTATTATTTATACAGTATAATTACTATTGAAAAAAAAATTCAAAGAGTTATTTAACTTTTTTTGTTTAGTATTTTTTATATACACAAAATGGCTTTAAAAAATAATATTTTGTATGTTTAAAATATTGTATAATAATAACTACAAAATTATATGATTTATTCATTTTTATAAATTAAATACAATAATTTACTTGCATTCTGTACTTTAGCCTTTGTTTCACATCTGTGTCCTAAAACATAAAACTTTGTTTATGGTATAAAAATACTTAATTTGATTTCAGCATTATGATTGAACTAAAAACTTTCCCATTGAATTTTTAGAAATGCATCAGTATTTTTAAACTTTATGTTCGATATAACAAACACAATTAAAATCTACTATAATACTATCCAAGTCTATATTCTTGTCCTTTATTATTTTACAACAGTATGATTACTTATGCATTATCATTTAGTTAAACAAAAACTGTGCACTAATAATTAACATTAACAAAAGAAATTAATTATTTTTTGATTTGTGAAAATTATAATTTATACTTCAAAGCACTTAAATCTTAAATGTTTTCTTCTTTATTGCTTAAGATGCTACCAGATGCGGCTAATTTAACATTTTTGATTCAATAACTTCATTAAGCTTTTAATACCAAATGTTTGGCGTTGCTCCAAAACTCGACAATAAACTAATCTCCCAGTGGATTGCCTTCTATAAACGACTTTCATTAGCGTGTTTTATAAAATACTGGAAAAGAATAGCTCAATGAGCTGAGCACATTCATAAAGTATACTTGGGGGAAGTATCGAATAAAAATTGTATTCTTAACCCAAAACCGACACGATTTCTTTTAGTAACAACCCTAACCGATTATTTTTATTATTCGATTATATTTTATATTTTAAGTTATCAAAAATCTAATATGGTTCTGTTTACATTATTCAACTATTCTTGTAATGTTTATTCGGGTTTTTTAGTGTAAAAAGTTGACCCCCTCCTCCTTATTTCTATTTTTAATAGATAAAATAAGTAAATTCAATGCATTTTTCTTGGTGGAAAATCGACTGGGACATAAAATTCTTAAGGACCTGTAAATAAAAAGTCTTGCTTCCACTTAGCCTCCTTGAACACTACTTGCAGTTTACAGAGTACTTTATCAAAGCTTTCCAATTCGTTTAGCAGACCATAAGAGTCCTTAGGTGGAATCGATAAACTTCCTATGAACTGTAAGAAAATGAAGACCAGTCATAAATTGTGTCAAGACTTAAAATCTCTTTTTGACATTTTTCAACAGTATTTTATACTTTATTGGCTCATACGAACTTCCATTAGCGTATTCTAATACAGTGCTAAAAAAAAAAAAAATGATGAACGACAACAACTAATATTATATTACAATCTTATTCTTCTTCGACTTGGCAAATGAGGTCGAACTACTTCGATCTTAAAACACCATTTGTGATATGATATTTTTTTCTTTACAATATCATTATTTCTAAAACGGATGTCATGTCGTTTGTTCTAGTGCAGTTATGTATCTTATTATAATAAAGGTAGATATTTTTTTCGTTGTCCGTGATTCCGAAACATATTATGTTGCGAAGATCATATTATTAGGGTCTTCAACAGAACTTTTTACTTTGGTATGGTCTTTGTTTAGTGGGGGTGATTTCTTGCTAATTTATAACACTCATGGCTAATCTGACGTGACTCATATCGTCTTGTAAAATTAAAAATCAATAAATACAGTTTAATTTTTTATTCCATGCGATTGTTTGATTTAATAAAATAAAAGTAGGTAATTATATTATTTTAGATAAATTATTAATATTGAATACAATTAATTTTTCAGGGCGCCAGTTTAGTAGGTTCCAGTGGCAATGTAACCGGGAGCAAGCACAAACCAAACGTTGGATACAGACTGGGTAGACGTAAAGCACTTTTTGAAAAGAGAAAAAGAATAAGCGATTACGCACTTGTGATGGGCATGTTTGGTATTATAATCATGGTCATCGAGAACGAGTTAGCTAGCGCAGGAGTATACTCAAAGGTAAGAAAACAAAATTATTTACTATCGTATATTGCTAGAAACACCATATTTAAGCTAGTATGGCTCATACTGGCCTAATAATAATCAATTAGCTTGAAACGCAAACGGTTGACTACATAAAAACTTACTAGAATTATATGCTTTGACAATCAAATCCCGGTTACCAATTGAAGATAAATTGTAAACGATTCGTAAGGATTTGTAAGACTGCCTTTATGCTGAACAAACAATATCGATTTCACATTAACTGAATAATAAACGTCCTCATATTGAAATATTTCATATTGAGTTGGCGTGAATAAAATAATATATATTTTGATTTGATATTTAAGATTAAATTCATTTGTTACATTTGTTTGGTGATATTCCAAAAATATAAACTTAATTATGAACGATAATTTACAATTTTCTCGAAATAACTCCAATATGTATCAGGAAAATAACACAACGACACCATCTACGCCCACAAAATAAAACGAATTTAGTAAACTTATACTTAGAATGCATAAATGAATCAATTAACAGCCTTAACATATAATTACTCGTGAGTTTATTTTACATAATTATACACGCGATACACGCGATCTGAATAGTGTTAATTTTATTGCTAACGAGGTACTGTAAATATTATGAAAATGAGTAACGTAAACAACATAAATCTCTAAAGCTTGTTAGATAAATCACTTTTGGCGGAAAAACCCAAAGACCCGGAACACCCAATTAATACAGTAGCAAATCAAGCTGGCCACTATTAACTATACTGCTAAATGAGGTACCGCGTAACTTGATACGGTTCTATGCAAATTAAAAGCAACAAGAAACTTATTAAATTTGTATACAATAAAATTGCAAAGATAATTTTAACAAATCTAGAACACTGAAGAGCAGTAAGCCTAGGTTCTGTTTAGAGTAAGTAAAATAAAAACAACGAAAACGTTGAAGAACCTAATAATTGTAAAAGTATATTACCAACCAATTTAGATATAATGAAGTCCCACATAAAGTTTATATTTTACTCACATCGCATTGTCGTACAAAAGAAAAAATGTAATTAAAGGTTTAAAAACAATATGAATATAAGTATGATATTTGAAATTTAACTTTATTAACTTTTATTCATGGCTAAGAAAGGGGAAAAGTAAAGATGACAAGGAAAACTACAAACATTATAATATTAATTAACATTAATCTTTGTAGGTCTCCGCAAAAACCTAAACTTTACTTAAAGTATTTTCTTGGAACATATACTATAATTTAAATGTATCTAAACAAGAAGTATAATTGGAAAACATGTTTAACCTAATTATAATTTTAGTGCATTAAAACAAACAAAAACTTAGTATATAACGTACTGAAAACTAGTGCCATGTTTAAAATTCTTATTGACTTAAATAATATTCAATAATTTAACATTTTCAAAGCTTTAACGCATTATTAATGTATATTAACTATACCAATATGTCTGAATCCAATTAATGTGTCCTCAAGACTCTTATCGTTTATTGCCTATTATCTTGCCATACTCATTGAGTTTTTTTTTTGCCGGGTTGTGTTTTGTGTTGGCATCAGCCCTAAGTAATTGGACCCGTCGAATAACAGAACAAAAACTCTTAAACTTTTTTATTTTCCTCCGTGAAATCGTCTCAAATAAATTACATAAGTATGCAATTGCATATAATTATCTTAGCTAAATATTACCAATCTAATTATAAAAACTTAAAAAAATAAAATGACTAGAATAATTGCATTTAAAAGGACCGAATTAATACAGATACGTACACTAATTTTAAATATTGGTTGATACTTGTTACAATAACAAATAATTCTAAAATAGAAGTTGAAACTCTGTTAACATAATTTTTTTGTCTGGCATTTATACACTTTAAAATTAAAATAATATTAATAAATAATAACACACTTTTATAATTTTGAGGTAACTAATTTAATTTGTAAGATACTCCTCATTGTTTTGGAATCGATTGACTGAACTATTACGGAATTACTTTCTAGATTTTCCAAAATTCATCAATCATTTTAAAAATAAATGTTTAAATAATTCATATACAAGTAGGACATGTACTCCGTGACCCACATTTATTATTAACTAGGAACAAAACAATATCGATGCTTTTTTGATAAATAATAGAGTAATGTTTTAAATTCAGTTTTATCTTTATATTTATTTAGTCATTATTCATTAGGCAATAAAATTAGGTATGTTTAGGAAAGAAAAAAAATCGTACTCTTGAATTATTTATCATTCTATTGACCAACTACTGGTATTACAGTGGCTATATACAAATCGATTATTGAAGACGCCGCACATTTAGTACAACATTCAATTATAATACATCAGGGTTATTACCAATAAACTACAATATTTTTAAAAAGGAAAAAATAACTGTCCGTTACAAAAAAAAGACAATTTGACATTTAATTAAATGCGTGCTTCTTTTTTTTATGTCTACTTACTATCTGATTAGTTTATATTTTCTTAGATAAAGTATTGTTCTATCAAGTAAAATTTATAAAATGGCCATTCCTAACTAATTCTAAAATAAACATTAAAAAGACAACACAGTGGAGCCCGGACATAGTTCAAACATATATTCCATCAAACTTGAAACTAATTTCGACTATTTTAAAAAAGTTATAGGACGCCAGTAGTAACTACTGACGTCGTAATTTTAAATTGAAAAATAAGTACATTCTTTAGTGTTTTTCTTGATTTTGAATGAGAAGGGGGTAACTTTTGAAATGTCTGGCCCAATAAATTACATTTCAGGTACGATTTATTATCTATAGAAGTGCTATATAATATGTAAACCGGTTCAGGGGTTTTGATAATATCATCCAGATAAAAAAAATAATAATAATAAAAATACAGACACATTATTGTAAAAACAATACTTTCTCAACTCCGCATAAAAGATAAAAAATATTTTTCTTGTCTTAAAAGTTTGCAAAACTTCTTATAATAAAAATGTTTTTTTGTATTATCTACATAAATCGTTTTTTTTTAAATAGCTCACTTAAAATAATGTATATTTTTATATACTAGGCATATAGTTAGTCGCAAAGTAATTTTACTTCAATTTAAAGTGGCTGAGCATTGAAATTCTTTTAAAATATGCAAAGCAACAATATAAAGTTTAAAGAAAGTTTTAATATATGATGACAAGTTATTTAGTATTTACATTGTAATTTAAACCAATCAGAATTTGTTTAAATTATAAATATCAATACATATTATGCCAGAATAACAAATTTTTTTTTTTTTTTTTTGAAAACCTTCTTTAGATAATTTATTGCTATTGGTCATTAGGTTAAATATTTATATTTTATTTTATAATAGCGGTGATCAAAAATTATTTTTGTAATACTTATAAGTTATATGGCATAACCTCTATTATTTCTTTTACTATGTTGCTACATTATATTAATATATTAAATTAAATAATTTTTCCACTATGCCATAGTCAGCAAGTAATTTAATAAACCTAAATTGACACAACGGGTTTCATATACCTTTTCAGTTATGTATGGGAAATGCGTATGTAACGAGACTGGTAAGATTTCCTTCCTCTTAATAAGTTAAGTTTGTTTGTTTCTATTCCTAGGAGATTAAATTGTATTATTGCAGCAGTAGGATAAAACTTAATCTCTCTGGTGACTCTTTAAAGCGATTCAAAGAAAACCCAACTTATATGAAATTCAAATGGGATTTTATATGACACTGCAGTATTCCGGCTTGTTAGCCTAATAACAATAAACCGATTTGGCGCGTGAAATGGAATATTCCAAGACTAAATCCGTTTTATACTCGCGTGTACAACTAACACCGCGTTCATAATGATGATAACGGCAGTTTCCGAAGATCCGGTGGTCTGACAAAAAAATAAAGAAGCTCCATTTGGTTTTAAATGAAATATGTGCCCCTTTCTCGCAGAAGTGTAAAAACAACTTTGCGCTGCGAATAAATTGTTCTAGAAAAGCGAGTAAAACCATTTATATTGTTTGAGCTTGGCAGTTGTTCTTAAACCGTCTGAGGCGCGTCGCGATGCTATATCTGAATTTTTATGTTGAAACCGCGCAAAAGCTACTCGTGAGCCTGATTAATATATTATACTCTTAATGACAAATCGTCGTCGGTATTGCTGAAATGCGAATAACGTCTTAAATCAAAGTACTCACACATGTGTATTTACTTTAATTTTACTAATGGCGTTGAACAGAAACTGTATGTATAGCTGAATATGATAAAAAAAATGAATATATTTTGAAACTATCGTTTTGCAATTTGCACTGTATTCTTTTTTCTCGAAAAGTGTTTAAGTATTTTGATTTAAAATTTATAAAGGAAACACACTTAATACAACGCTATTACTAAATAAAAAGTTAGAATCGTTTACTTTTTGTACTTCCAATTATCATCTAAACGCCGTTAACGACATAAGTACTTAGTTGTAGCTAAAACATTTTCAGTTGTAACCAATAGCTAATGAATGCGTGTCTTTTTTTCGTTAATAGGTTAGGTTAAACACTCAATCCTTGTTCGCCAATTAAACGAGTTGATCATTGTTGTGGGTAAATATTATAACAATGATCATTGATAAATTAGAATATTCAAGCTACATTTACTTTCTGATTAACATAACATGTCTAAATGTGTTTGTTTGAGTGATCATGCAAAAAACTAGCCAATTTAAACACGTCAGATTTTAACTTGATATATAACGATTTTACAAACAAAAGTAAATTTAACGATTACGTAGAATGAGAAACGCTCGAGATTGAAGTTAATTTTTGTTGTACATTAATAAAAAAAAGAGAACTACATTTTGTGAAAACATCTGTGATTGAAGAAACAAAAGTGCTATAGCCGGATAACCCTGTTCCATAGGAATCTTAAGTTTCATTTCGCCAATAGCGCTTACCTATGTCTTGAAATGGGATCAGACCATCGTGTTAGTGATATTGCAACGACGATTTATAGTTGCCGTTCAATTTGTTTTGTAACGAGGTAAAATGTTATGGTATTGGACATCGCGCTATATGTATAACAAGGTTGCAATTTAAAGTCCCAAAAGCTACAAACAGTGATTGGCAATGACTCCGTAATAGTACTGTTCATCAAATGTGTTTCGTCCTATTCGATTGCAAAACCGAATGTCAAGATAATCAAACACGATTAACAAAAAAATCTAAATACTATATTTTTGCTTTTTAATTATGCTCCATTCTTTACTGTATTTAAAGGCATAGATCGTGACATTTTCCATAATACAACATTTTTTAAAGGTTAACTAAAATGTTAATTGCTACAGTAATATATTTTAGATTTGATGCGGATCTGTTTAAGTATTTAGTCACGGTTTTACTTCTTAATATTATAATGGAAAATATCACATGTGAACTACACTATTAAGAAATAAAGTACGACCATACTATTCTTTATCTTATTTCAAATGAACTCATTACGTAAGATCATTATAAAATAGAAATTTGTGGCTTGGTAACAATCAGAGTAAATTACTCAGCGCTTAGTGCCTACTGTAGTCTATACCAACAACATACAAAACATACACAATAATTCCACACATAAATAAGTTTGTTTTCACATCAATTAGCTAATGAAAATATAACTTATGTATAAACGTCTTATTGCCTTTTTCATTAGTCAAATAACCTCCTACACAACTATTACCAAAGCGTGTTTAATATTATATGCATATATGTGCGAAGACATATAATCTATCATTAAATAAGGCAGATCCAAGGGTGCATATTAAATGTATAAAAATATATGCCGCCTAATATCACACGATTATTATTGCTTCAATTTAAGTACAATTTACATACATGTTTTACCTAAAAGTATGATAATACTATAACCGTCTTAACTACCATTTTTCATATAGTAATTATTTAAATGCAGAGTAATTTTAAATCTAAAAAAATCCTACTGTTAAGTTGGAAAAAGTTTGTTGTTGCAAAATCATAATGAATAGCTGTATTCGCAATAGGTCACTCAAGTGTATAAAATCCTTTCAGCCAGACAAGCGGAATTTTCCAAGGTTTTAGCCTGTCAAAAACATATTCGCGCCTAATTATTATTTTGCACTTGAGCTGCAGTCGGCAGCTATATCAAAATAATAATATAACACATACATTAGTACATAACAGTGAAATGAGACTGTTCTTAAGAGCAATAACGCCTATTCTTATTATTATTTCCTAGTAGCGTCAAACATGTTTTCATGTTGATCAAAAAATATTTTATTATTATTGTTACTTAAATCCAAAATTATTGATTTGTTTTTTTTTATTTCCATGCCACGAGCACAATAATTGTTCACTCATCCCTCGCACTCTCACAAAACCACCGACACCGGATATGCCCTGAGCTATTTATATAACAAACCTGGTCTACCGCCCCGGAAGCGGATCCGTTACCGGTCAAAAATGTTTATTCGCCAATTGTTTTCCCTCTACCAATACTATTTTCATTTTACGGGTAATATTTTCTATCTAAAATCTATCCAATGGGATGTAATATTTACACCTACTGCATTCGGTCTGGTTTTTATAAATCGAAATGATGTTTTTTTACGCCCTAGTGTGTGTCTATCTGAAAACTTCGGAGGTATTGTCGGAATCCGGCAAACGTTAAAGAAACACAAGCCCATAAAAAATTCATAAATTTATCAAACACGCATTATCTTCAACTTCCGGTTGTCGTTAATTTAAAAACGAACGATCTTCTCTAGAATGAAAACCCAACGAGAGAACCAATTATTATTATACGGCATCCTCTACCACTAAACCTAACCAGCAATTGAGTCATTAAACTAGGATAAGACTATCAGCCTTCAAATTTAAAAGCAGTTATCGGTCCAACGGGGGCCTCGCTTACGAAAAACATTACCTTCTCGGTTTCGCATAGAAGCGCAAAATAGCTACTTACTACGAAACTTTAAAAAAAGCTTTTTTTTAACCATATTTTGGTTATAATCGATTCTAGCTACTCGTGAGGGTGTCGTCGTAGTCGTGGGCACGTTCGGAGAAAAATCTTGCAAGTTTTATCGTCGTTCCACTTGATTTACCTTTCACGCAGATGCGCGGTATCAACCGACGGAGGATGTTATTATTATGTTATTTTTTTTTTTTTGCTTTCGACAAAAACCTAGTATCGGTCGATACCATATCTATGCACATCGCACAACAATAAACACGACACAATATAATATTAAACCCTCCCGTGTTTCGAAAAACGACATTATTATGAAAACTGGTGGCGCTAGGGTAGTTTTTCTAAGCGAACGGTAAAATGGTTTTATGTTTTGAATATTTTCTTTTTTTACATAGCAGCCCACTGCGCGATTTAGTCAGTTTTCCGTTTTTCCACGAAATACGTTATTTTGTTTCATTTTTATTAGCTTATATTGCCTCTGCAAGGAATTTCGTAAAATATAAGCCTCGTATATGTTCTCGGCGAGTAACGATAAATTTTAGTTTTATTCGAAAAGGATTTTCTATCTTAAAAAATACAGCGGAATGTATTTTCCCCGACAGCGTTTGTAGCTTTAGAACATATTATTAATATTATAATAATACTAACTACGTAAAAATACGTACTACTACAATGTAGAAAAAAAGTGCTAAAATAAATTGGCGTTTTTTTTTTTGAAACGTTCTTTACTTTATTAAAGTAATTAACAAAATTAGATAAATCTGCTAGGATGAAAAAAAACATCTCCTTAAGTTTTTTGTTCAGTATTAAGTAGTTGTGGGTTTGAAAAAGTTTAGCTCGTTAAAATGTTAGACCTTTATTTTTCTAAATACATAATCGAATTCTGTATAACTATTACTTATTATTTACCTCTCTCGTTGTTGTGCGAGTTGTTTTAAGTTTTTTTTTGGTATAATTTACATTTTTCCAGCTACTCGGCATACCCGTTCCCTGAAACCGTTCCGGACCAATGTTTGCTTATTGTTTATGATCTAGAGTTTTATAAAGATTCAGCCGGACAAACATCAATAACAACATTGTGTAAATCTAAAACGGCTATAAGACGAGGTCATTTGAAGTTTGCTTTTGTTTTCGATGATATCAAACGGAACAATGGAGAACGCATATCGAAATGATATCAAACTTTGCTCCTCTCAAACCTGATTGCTGAGCAAAACTTTCCAGAGACGTTATCAGCCCGAACCGTAGCTGTTCAATCGTGTTCAGACTTACGTTATATTTTCTGTTTATGATTATTCAAGATTGTTTTATATCGTCACAAAACAACGATCGCATAAAAGTACACGGCGCTGATAAATTCAACTCAACCCCCTTGGTAGAAAGGGCAATGGGAAAATCGATGCTACATTTATAATAACATACATCGATGCCGATCGGTGTAATATACCGGTGAGCGCCAGTTGCATATTGATATTCTAAATGATAACATCACAAAACTAATTGAAATGTTGCGAGGAGCCCGTCCGTGGCGGTAATGGAACTTTGGATTCGCAATACCAATTGATCGACAATATATTAACCACCTATTGTAATATTGCAGCCAATAATATGAGCGGCTGATAGAAATCAACTAAATTTAAATCCACTTTAAGGTGGGATAGTAGGCGTTCTGCGAACCCACCGACCTTACTGGCAATTACCAAAAAAGGGTCGTCAACCTTAGAGCCGAGCCTTGGTAATTGGTGGACCATCTAAAGATTTTACTTTAGATAAAATAAAACGTATTGATTTTTTTTAAATTTTAATATGACTTTTTGGATTCATTCAATTTTAAGTAATATAAATACATTTCGATGATTAATTTAAGTATCGGAAAAGCCAAAGTGCTGAATACCGGACAACCAAAATAGATAATATTGAATTAACACAATGTGTATCAGAGGGATCACATTTCTGTGAACCTCCCTAACATCACTCGTCAAAGGCTCTTAAATAAAAAAAAAACTCTATATGAGTCTATATATATAATATATGTACACTAATAATCACTCACCCAGTTTTCATATCCTACCGGATCGGGGGGACACCTGGGGCCAACCGGCACCAACGTCTACTCTTCCATTTGGTTAGGTGGTCACAGCGATGAAAAAAAAAAGGTCTACCCGGTAGAGCGACGGACAGCGGCTGCCAAACTAGACGCTTTTTTAATATGGGTGGGAGAGGGAAATCGGACTTACACTATGGTACCTGTATGGATGTACGGCAGTTGTGTTTAGGATGACGGTGCAGTGTTATCAGATTTTAAGGCTGAGCAGCAATACAAATACCGGATATTAAAGCACGCACGAGCTCACACTATACAAAACCCGGGCACTAATTTATTTGGCACATCAAAAGAGATTTTGTCGCGTTACACCACTTAAACGCAACCCGATTAGTTATCAATAATTCATGTCAATCGAAAAGGTTACTTTTACCGTATCGTTTCGGTTAGTAATTATTATTCTATATTCGAACCTCGCAGAGTTCAGAGTTTTAATATAACATTATGTTAGAGCGGCGTAGTACCTACCCGAGAGTTCAAATCGATATGAACGCCTGACTCCATGTGTAAAGTCGTTGATTCAGCAGTTGTCTGTTTTTTTTTATTACCATAATAATTTATTATTGACATGTCCAACCCGTACGATAGTCCGATACATAAATATATTACGAGCTTTCGTTATTATTAGTCAATATCGCAAAACCGTTCGTTCACTAGATCTCTATTTGGAAAATGTCTCAAATACACATAGCATATAACGATACTCGAATGTTAGTTTAATAACATTAACGCGTACATTTAGTTTGACAGTTCTATCGTTCAAAGCTTTTTGGTGGTCCAACCCGCAACCCCCAAGATCAATTTGTCCTAATTCGCCATTTGAAGAGTCCTGAAAATGCATTAAAGTGTACAAGTATGTCCACTGCACACAACAAAATGTTTAAATAACAACTTTAGGCACGCATTAAAAATCTGTCCCTGACGACCCATTTTAATATTTCAATTACCTAACTCGCATTTGACAGCACCGCACCATATTATTATTGTATTCGTGGCCAAAACATAATCCAAACGTAATAAATGTAAATTTAAATGCCTTTACTTAACTAGACAAGACTTGGATAAACACACTATAATATGTTGTGTACACTTATTTGAAACTAATTCGTGTATACTTAGATCGCGAAAACACTCGACAAAATACTGATAATAAACAAATATGTTTAATGGCAACAGTTTATGACTAACCTGAAACTAACTGATAGATTGGTAAAATTACAACAGTAAGAAAAATTTACAAAAGTCAGACAAAATTAATTTTAATGTCGATTGTCTTTTTTTTGCTAACTAATAAGTCGTGCTTATTGACTCGCGTTTTTTAACTATAAATTTATACAACAACATAAAATATCTGATCTATGTTTGAATTAAACGTGGCATACTATGGGATAATTTAATTCGTTGGCATCACCCGTATAACAACAAGATGTCCCTTGGTGTGCGATTTGTTTTTCATATTCTTGTATCAGACTACTCTGTTGTGGAATAATGCCGCAAACATTGAGGTACACAATTTAGGCTGTGGGCTATAACTTCAACGAATATAATTGTATTATATTTTTATATAGCGGAAGTATACGGATGGCCAAAACCCTGTGAATCATCGTAACAAAATATATTATTTTTTTTATAGAAACAACGTTGTTGTAGTTTCTATTCCCAATTGGCGCTTTGTTCAAAAACTCCCTTCAGGCGCAGTTATAACGATGATTTGATTGTCATCGATAAAGCATAGAAATAAAAAAATAAAAAATCAGACATGAACGTTTGTTTGGTTCTCTTACATGTCTCCGTAGATCAATCTTATAATTTTTCAACGCAATAGTTAAACGTTTATTAGCTCCATAGCGAACACACAACTCGCATCCAATAGTAATTTTCGCAAGCCCTTTGTTTGACCACTAGAACTTGTTACACGACTTTGAACTTTGAGCAGACCGCAAGTTTTTCGTGCGAGTTCCAACCATATGGTAGTAGGTCGACGTTGTAACAATTTAATTTTCAACTAGCATAGGTAGGTATATATTATATAGTCGTTTATAATTTTTATTTCATCTGTCACAAGAGTTTCAGCGTAATGGAATCAACGTTTTATATTGTACAATTTATTATTTCAAGTCCGGTTGAATAACTTTAGTCGTTTGCACGGAGATATTCTACGGCTTGACAGTGTAACAAATTTCGAGAGAGAACATTTTATTTTGTTTTTCTGGAAAGCAGGCTTTCCTAAATTTCCGCCCACAGTGGTAATGGAATAAAAGTCGAATAGGAAAAAAAAAGTAACCATATTTCGGTCTCTTGCACACCTGAGCATGACAATTGTACGATTTCGTACAGTGGCTCCCAAATGTATTTGTAGGATGATTTGATTACATCAGACTCGCAGCTTTTTGATACGTTTCATCATTATATGCGATATTCGTATGTCATTTAGTAAATTGCCCTTTTCGTACGTCGTTATACGACCCATAATAAATTATTTTGGTATGTAAATATGTTTAGGCACGTCCCAGATGGAATTCAGAAAATCCTAAAATCCAGTAATACACGAGAAAAAGTTCTTTGTGTCCAGTCGAGCGTAAATTTCAATTAAAACCACGTTTATAAGCTTTGAATTTTAATGATGTGAAAATATATTATGTTCATCAACTTATAACTACTTTTATAACAACTTACGCTATCGCTAAACAACACAAACATATACGCACATTGTGTACACTGAGGATGCTTAATAGTGTACTGTTTTATGCTTATTTAGAGCAACTTACAATATACTTATCAATAAACTTATCAATATTCGTTATTTTTTTTTTCGAACGAATCTGCGCCATAGTGTATACCCCCTGCTATTTTAAAAAATTATTAAAATGCAATTTATTCTCATATACTTAATATTTGTGATTTGTATGGTTATAAAATGCATCATTGTTATTTGTTCACTCTTTATTAAACTTAAGCCTTTCTACAATCACTGGAAAAAAACCATCCCCTGCATTTCATTTATAATTTCCATCTCAAACAAAAGAACCAGCTGTCAAGTAATTATTGTTAGGATTTATAACAAAAATTTATATTTTTCATAAAACAAAAGCTAAATTCCATATACTTTTAATCGAAATAAATAGAGAAAAAAATTCAACTTTCATTGTTTTGTTGAGACTTCTCTTAAACAATCGATGCAAAATAATATATTATAACTAGGACTGTACACATTGGGGGGGAAGGGCTAACATTTGAACTCTATACTAAATTTCATATAAAAAATATAATTCACTCCACGTGTGTTATTTCTCTAACAGATATGAGATACTCTTATATTTTTTTTTTACAATCGTAAATCGAAATAATTTGTCTCTTTGTGAATAAAGGTGTGACAGTTAAATTACCATAGAAACTACAAAATAGATTATAATAAAAAACGTAAATCAAAACGGTGTCCGTGATATCCGCTTCTCTCCAAAAAACAGTTTCGTGAACTATACAATGTGCAATATTATTTTAGAGAAAATGTATAACATAAATGTACAGATTACAAATTGTTTTAGTACACGTTAGTAAATATTATGCGGTAACAAATTGAATTAGGTACTGAATTCGTTGGCCGCGTAAGCTCATCCCACCAAACAAGTAACGGCAAATTAGCAATTGTGTCCGTTAAATGTAAATTAACGCTTATTGATGCTTTACAATTCTATACTGTGCGAAATTAAGACTAATTATGTTTACTATTGTGGATTTTATGTAAATAAATCCAGTCTTGCGCTCCAGTCAACGTGCGCTACATTAATGAAGACCGCAACATCCATTTTAAAATAAAAATTATCTTTGTGGAAAATGTATAGTAATCGTCTAGCGATTAATTAACTAAAAACAATTTTTTTTTTTTATTATCAGACGATAATATTATTTGTATAAAATAATATTATAACTTTAATTTTGTATGCTATGAGTATTGTTCGAAAGAAACATGTTATACAATAAAATAAGTTTATTATTTTTATTGCGATAACATTTTATTTATTTTTTACTGCGTGACTGCTTTATTGTTCATAGTACTAAATTAAAGTAAACCCCGTAAAATATACGTTATAAATAAATTAAAAATAATATCAAATACTATTTTTTATTGAAAATTTATATTGAATCGCACAAGAAACTCTGATTTTTACTAAAACAAATTTGTAATTGGCTCACAACTAATTATATCTACTGATAAAATATCAATAAATGAACCACGGACCTCTAACTACCTGGCCTACAGCTGTACAGCAGCAGATTAATTTATTAGCACCATTACAATCGCTGTGTGTAAATGGCTGTGTCATCGAAGTTGATAAGAAACAGTAGGTCATCATAATAACTATATATAACACACTTATCCAGCAAAAAAACTCTGTTGGTAGTATACATACTCAGTTAGGTGTAAATCAATTTTTTTTTATTTAATCATACGTCATGACGTCATGCTGTTGTTATAATAATCATCATCATTATTATTAGTGTTAGTGTATAAGTATATAAAATTGTTTTTTGTTCATCTCCAATCAAGATGTCATGAGCAATTTATATACACTCGCATACAGTTTTGAAGAGAAGGGCGTGGCAATGAAAAATTGCGAGTCTGTCAGGGTGCCGTACTACAGGTAGAGAGGGGTAGACGGACAAATGAGAGTGGGGGCCAGGGACATTTCTCCGACAGACAGACTGATACTTGAACAATTGCCAACCCCAGGTCTACTGCTTGGTGGGAATGCGGAATGGAGGGTTTTTTGGCTTAAGAAGGTTCGTAGTCACATCCTGTTTGTGATGTATGTTTTTGTCGTTCACACGCTCCGAATTGCAGTATAATAATAATTGTACTATATATATTTTTTTTTCTTCAAAAATCATCGTTAACGGCCACGGTTAAACGATCGTTAAGGTCGTACTGAGATACTAGTTAATACACAACACGATCAGTCACGACATAACTGCTGCATGCATATGCACGAACGTTTACATATTAAAACATATAATATTATTTTATGGCGCTTTCAGCTCGATAGGAATGTTGTTCGAGAGGTAAAATAGTATTAAGGGTAAAAAAAAAACACATTAATAAATATTACATGTGTTGTAGTAAAGAAGGCGTGGCCCAAATTTCCGGCCAGTTGTCTAAACAACCCAATACCGGTCGTGCATATTAAAGTGCCTAACTTCGAACAAAGCGGTCGTACCTAGCTATCGCCCCACGAATAATTAAAATAAGTCTGAAAATATAACGTTTTAATAATTCAATAAAAATGGCGTTCACATAATTCAGGCTATTTGTTTCGCTATAAAATGTAATACAAACGGCTTTAATTGCATAGAGCACAACTATCGTATGGTTTGTATACTTGTAATATTATTTTTACTCTACTAACTTTGAAACATTAACTGGAGATATCATTTTAAGTTTAAGTGTTTATAGTCATAGCTTCTCGTTTAACGATCAGTGAGGTCGGATAACAATAATTAAAGCTGTTCACGTACAAACAATGATCGTACAATTTTAATGATCAACCATACAGTGGTCATTAAATAAGGGAGGAAAGCACATTATATTTTTAGAAACCTATTTCATTTTTATTAAACGTGACCCCGAACCAATCTCGCCTAATACAAGAAGAAATCTGAAAATAAAAGCCGCCAAACGACTGAAACGCGATACAAATACACACGAAGATGTGTAGAGCACAATGTAATCTTTAGATGTTAGCGTGACTTTGTGTTAAGGACACAAAATATATTTTTTCAGCGTTTAATTTCCCGTTTTTGCCAGTACAGTGTTAGGATAAAAATAATTTTTATTCATGTCTTAAAACTATTTTATTTCCAATAGTAATAATCGTCGTATTCATTTCTTCAAGATTTCTATAAAATCCAATGGTAGGTATAAGCGTATAGCTGTAAATAAACTTACTGAGTAAAATGAAAATAAATAGCAAATAAACATATAACAAGTCTACATTAAAAAACTATAGTGAAATTATTTATTTACCGTAACTATATCGATTTCGTCTAGAGATGTTGCGAGTGTCAAGTTCATTGCTGTGCCCGTTGTCGCTTATTTAACCGAGAAGAAATTATTTGCTTCGTTTTATAAGTAATATTTACATATTTGTCTCTAGGGGGTTTTAGATCTAGACCTACGTAATATATTCGCATTTTGTTTTTGTATGTTTCTTTTATCTGTCTGCTCGCACTTCAAAAGGTCAATAGATTATTAAATTAATAAAATTCTAGGTCTTCTTTTGAATATGATGATACTTTAAAATCCACTCCAAAAAAAATCCGAATATCGATAAAAATACAAAAGCGCTTATACATACTAACAATAATGTTAATATTTTATTATTAATGATTCATATTACTCGATCCAAAAATAAATATATATTTTAATATAATTGAAGTTTTAGATAAAATATTTAACTTTATGTCTCTTTTATTTTTAGTTGAATGTTGATACATTCTATTGTAGTGTGTTAGTGAATAATATACTATAATCAAAGAGCGCTTCGTTATTGTAATTGTCAACTACGTAATAAAATCTTACCATATTCGTCATTCTGCATTCTCAAATAGGCATTATATATTATGCCAAATTTACCTAGGCATTTGATGGTGTTAGTCATGTGACACTTATTAAAGTACTTGACAAGACTGCTTTTGGAGAACCGCTGCCAGTTGCCTATTTGGATGCTTGCTTATCATAAAGAAAAAATGCAAAATATTATTATATACTTATGGAATTAATAATAGTACCTATTACTATTTTTTCAGATATTTTTTTGGAAAAATGTTTTTAAAAAGTGTTTACAACGCGTACCTTTACTAGAAATTTCCAACTTCTTCGTAGTATAACTTAAGTTTTCTTAAAGTTGTATCCTATGTGTTGCTCAGTGCTCTTATTGATTGGTTTCTCTAAGCCGATTGTCCAATTATTCATTGTTTGTACTGAAGTTCGTTAGACAATTGGAAAGCCATCTGTAGTGACTAACTTGACTCTTTCCTAGAAGTACTCTTATCAGGTCAAGTAATCCTTTAAAGTTTACCAATAAAAAAAGACAAAAGTGCATGTCCAAGATCGTTATGTCGTTGTGACTATATACTTAGTATCTTTTTCTTGTGAAGTTGATAATCTAAAAGGCAGTCCACTATACACTAAGGTGAATCACAAATAAGGAATGCTTATTATTTACTTATTGTTGGTATTATTTATTTTAAATAAACATGCATTTTTGAAGTGAATATGTCTCTAAATCGATGCTATGTACGAAAACTTAAGCGCTACCAAAACTTTCATGAGACGTTACACTGATTTTGTATTGTACAAAACATTTAATTTCGAATCATTGAAAAATTAGCATCTCAATTATTTACTTAAGTGAAAAAAAACAAATCGGAATATGTACATAAACAAGACAATTTTTAAAAACCTATACATATTACCGCAAAAATAACTCTCTATAACGCATACGTATTTTGGCAACAATGTTACCAATCATTAGCGCATAAAAAAGACTAGTTGTTTGTTAGTAGTATTTTATTTTCATTAAATATTATTGGTACACGAGAGAAAGATAATTTTCGCTATATTAAAATACATTTTAAGCTACGTTCCTTTCTTATTAAATATATTATGACGTACAATATTCAAGAAGCTGATATAAGTCAAGTTCGAAGCTTAATTCAATACACGCCTTCTCTTTGTAAAATTTGATTGATCTCTCGCAGTGACATATTAACGTCTCGCAGTTAGTATACACGGCTAAAAGGTATACTCTAAAGAAAATCGAGGGCGTCGCCTTTAAAATCGCAAAAGCGTTCTAGACTAAAATTTTCGACAACGTCATAATACAATACTAATTGTATAAACATTTTAAATAATGGCGAACAACGTAAAAAAAAATGACACGATATCACTCGTTATAACATTGAATACGGTATGGAAATGTACAAGCTAACCGTTTTTGCAAAACGCATTGCCAACCGTAAACCAATATTAACTTTGGTCCGTGTTCGTCCCAAGTTTCGACTAACTCGATAACCGAGTTTATCCGTCTATTTCGCCTAAACCGTCCCCGTGCCGTTCGTCAACGACAAATTATATTCCCAGGACATAACTGGGATAACGCGTGCCCACATTTCCCATTTCTCTGGCCAAACCCCGCTCACATGAGTAATATAAAAACTTGCTGACGGTTTGCCAAATATGGTGCACGTCACCCGAAACGAACGAATCCAACAGCGGTTCAGAGCCAATATATACATATATATATATATATTATGGCCTATACATAATCTATATGTAAATACAATATACATGCACATACCATCGCTATGTGATATATACTTACCCTCTTACAACTATATATAATATTTTTCTCCTCATTTTCGGCCTCTTCGTGTTCTGGCAAAGGGGACGGCGCGTAACCCTCGGCCACGGATGATGGATGACAAAATTGTCTTTGTTACCGTCTCGGTCTACTCGAAGAGCCAACTTGGGCCGCCGCCGGGGTTGCGACGACGATACCCGTGAATTAATACTTCCGCCGACGATCATAACTCATTGTTTGGCCGAGATGACAAGGCTGAGATAGAACAAAAAAAAAACAAAACAAAAGAGGAAGATATAGAAAGCCATTACATCGCACGACGCAACGTCCGTAAAATATTTATGCATCGGCTCACACATTAGCAAGCAAGAGAATTAATATAGGTGTTGGTTCTTTTAAAAACTCTTAAGAATGATCATAACCATTTACTCTAACGCCTGGTTTATCTGTAAAAAAAAACTCAATTTCGTTTATAATTTATTGGTAATTGTGTGATGTACTTTGATAATGGGTGCTTAGACCAATATCAATACAAGTTGGTATTATAACCGTTCAGTTTATCCTTATAAAAGTTTATCTTTACAAATAAATTAAATTTTATGTTATAAATATGTTGATAGAAACTCTAAACCTCATATAAAAATAAGTGTTAGCAACATATCTGTGTACTAACAATTTTATTGGCCATTTTAGTAACTCGAAAACGTTACGGTCAAGTAAACTAGACGAGTTTTACAAAGTAATGTACAGCATAATATTTCCTATATCGTCTTAAATTAAAAACAAAGCGAAAGTTTTATAAATAACACAAACAATTTTGAGAGAATTTCAGAATAATCGAAAAAAATCCATCATTACATAAACAAAAATTTGGAATCATTTTATATGTCTCTATAGAATTTCCACAAAATTTGTACACCACCGTATCATACTAGGTTATATGTATTTACGTTTGCGTTAGCTGTCGGATAATTTTCAGTCAATATCGATCGCACGTCTATGATATACATAGAGATAGAGCATGAATAACAACAAAAGCTAATATTGTTTGTCAAGATTATCCGGGAAGCTTAACTAAATAATGTTCCCTAATTCCGAAAACCAACCTTTTCTGGAAGCCGAATTGAAATATATAATAAAGAACGTAAATTCTAATAATTTTCGCCGAACAATAAATTGAGTCTATTAGAAAATCCATTTATAAATTTCACACAATATCCTGAGAATTCTGGATATAACGTGTACCTACTCTATTATTTTGAACGTGTCCCGTTACCATTACGTTTTTCTTTTACCCGTGAAATTAGGACACTTCGAGACTTTTTCGGCAACCTTAATTTATTAATTGCACAAAAATACCCCGTGTAAATACCCCGTGTGGGTCTTGTATAGAATAGGTACATGAAAATCGCGCTCTCCCTTTGATAAACATTGTTGGGAAATATAATAAGACCAACGCGTGTTATAGTGTAAGTGAAAAATTAATGACTTAAATCGCCTTCATATGATTTATGAAAAATATTGTTTAACACAAATTTGTAACGGCCATGTTATTTTATTTTTCAGACATCGTTTTATTCTACGTCACTGAAAACGCTCATATCCGTATCCACCATCATTTTGTTAGGACTAATCATGGCATACCACGCACTCGAAGTACAGGTAAGCGTATTGTATCATTTTATATCATTGTATAATATTATCTTATATCCTAAGTATTAACTCTTAATAGACGCCCGTGTATATTAATATGTATTTATATAAGACTATGAAGAAATACAAAATAAATTTGTGTAATACATAAACCTATATAAACTAAAATATCATATAACTAGAAATAATGGTTATTCTTTTTTTTATGGTAAAAGGTGTAATTGATATTTTTTTTGTTTTAAAGGAATGAATAGAATGGTAAGCGGGTTGTTTTTTTTTACATTTAAGACTAAAAAGCCTGACGTTTTGACTACTTAAGATGGTCCGGTTTCAATTCTATAGAAATGTACGATTTTTTTTTTAATTACTTCACTAGGTTATGTTGGAAACGGGCTTTTATTATTTGCGTTAACAAATTGCGTTTTTATATTGATAAATCAACAACATAACAATTTATTCAAAAACATTTTTTTGAATGAAAATTATTTTTTTACACAATCTAGTAAAGAGTTAAGAGGCCAACAAATTCTTATCTTTTTATAGAATTGAAATTGGACCAACAAAAGTCATACAATTTTGTTTCACAGTGAAACCATTTTTTACCTGCAAATGACTAACACGTAGAAAAAATTACACACGTTAAAAATAATACTATAATTTATGAAGCATATCAAATAAACTAGAAAATAAATTGACATTTTCGAAATTTTTTAATACTGATTTTTTCCTAAATATTACCTTAATAAAGCTCTTTAACAACCGCTTTTTAGCTCTTTATCTATACAAATGAACATTTAAAAATGTAAAAAAAAATATAGCCAAGTAGTTGTTTGTTCGAAGCCTATATAGGAAATATGAACTTAATTTTTTAAACAGAGGTGACTGCACACGAAAAATAAAATAAAATATTAAACATAATTTACAAACTCAACAAGTAACATATTATACCTACATCTTCATCCGACAACTAAATTGGATTTACGTCCGGAATATGAAATAAGCCTCTTACAAAAACATACATACGTACACAGTTCAGTCAGGTAATCGTTGATTTTTTTTTTGTACCGCCTCGCTTACACCTAACATATAGATGCGATGTATGGTCATTAACAAGCCGATTGGAGCAAAAACTGATGTCGTTCGAAAACAAAATACTGAGAATCATCTGTGATCCAGTATATAACAACGAACTGGAATGCTGGCGTAGAAGAAGGAACAAAGAGATCGCATCAAAATTGACATGAGTTTCGAGGATAACCAACTATGTGAAAACACAAAAAATCTAATGGTTTGGGCACGTGATGAGTAGGTCGGACTCAGAGTACCTAAAAGCGGGGGTCGAGTGGAAACCCATAGGGAAGATGGATAGATGGAATAGGACTTAGAGAAATTAGGGATACCTAATTGGGAAGAAAAAGTACAAAATCGAGAAGAGTGAAAGGTGGTGTCGGTGGCGGCAAAAACTCTCAAAGAGTTGTGATGCCAGAGAAGAAGAAGACCATCTCACTTGTGTGTTTATCATTTGAAACAACAGCTGGGTGGTGTTAACAGAGATGTTTGTAAATTCGGATTAGTCCCCTTTGCAATCAAGCACAGGCTACGGTTAGTCCAAGATCATATTGGCATAATAACCAAACAGCATTATACCATGCTAACCGCTATCCAGTCGTTGTCGAAGTCACTGAATCGAACTAATCCAAACCAATATAATTACGAGTAATAACTATGAAAGCACTCGGGGAATTAAAAGAAGCCCAGTTTAAATCAGTTGCTCAATTCGTGTTCTCTCGTTTGAAAATTTAATCACATTTATACTTTTATCATTGTGCAATAAATGTCCGAACACATACACACTGAAAACAGAAACCCAACGCAAGTTAAATAAAACTACAAAACAATATCACGTCGATAATAATGTATTTTCGAACCAGCCAATCATGTCGGAAATGTAGTTAAAAACAAAACAAGCCCGACTAGCCTACATTTGCTCCTTTCAATAGAGTTCCCGGTACACTATAAATTATGTTTTATTAGAGGCAATAACCCGAGTATTTCTATTCGCTTTTTTATATGCCATGTAGGGAGAGAGGAAAAACAATAATCTTGGACAAAATCCTATTCGATTTGCATTATTCATGACGTTTGAAATTTAACATTGATGTTGATCCGGATTTTCTTCTTCCTGTATCACTGTTAACTGTAGGATATGAATGCTAACACAAAACACGAGATCCCGAATAAAATATCAAACCCAAGTAAAGTTACTATAACGAGTTAGCATAAACATATGCATTTTGGAATTAATGTCAAATAAAACATAATGGTAAATAAAAATAAAAATTTAAAACATAATTTTATTTAATAAATAATAATAGTTTCTTTGTAGTTAATACCATAACGTTTACAGACTGTATTATGTTGTTTGCTTATACAATTTTAGAATTTAGACTAATAATCACTATAGTTAAGAAATAAAATAATGAAATATTTCATACACAAACTTGTACACAAAGTTCAGCTACGCCTTTCACAACACCCCTGCCAAAATTATTATTCGCATTCACAACTTGTGTTTATTACAAAAAATTAAAATTGCTTTGAACGACTAAAATATATTATGTCGCTTTGATAAAGCATTAGACTCTTCGCCAACCGAGTAGAAACACTAATTAAATTGTTCGAAAAACCTCAAATTAGTCCAGTTCAATAAGTATTGTAACTAACGAATGTAGTTTGGTTAAAGTTTGTGTAGAGTATTTTTTTTAAATAATTACATAGTTTACGTTTATACCTATATATGCAATTTCGCTTTGCCCACGTTTCGGAAGCATTTTATCGTCCATTTTCCGGGCTGTGTTGCGTGCTGGTTATTGTTGTATGCTCCGCACTAAGGGATCGGTCAAACAGAAAGCGGACTGTCCGCGCGGACAGGGTCCGTCCAACTAGTGCGCTAGTCCGCTGCGGACTGGGATAGTCAAACAGAATGCGGACAAGTTTGAGCGAACCAGTGTGAAAACTGCCACAACCAAG
The DNA here is from genome assembly GCF_023614345.1 of Adelges cooleyi. Lineage (NCBI taxonomy): Eukaryota > Metazoa > Arthropoda > Insecta > Hemiptera > Adelgidae > Adelges > Adelges cooleyi. The sequence continues at coordinate 6,712,433 of NW_026095751.1, forward strand.
AGTGTACTGCTGGTTGTTTTTTTATTTTTTACTTTTTTATCTAACGTTTTCTGTTTTCATTTTCTTTTACAAAATGTCTAGATTCTTCTACTTGCCTTGAGTTAAGCAAGACGAAAAAAAAGAAAATGGGTACATGAACTAAAAAAAAAAAAAATAGAATTTGGCGAGTTTCACCGACTATGCTGTGTTTTAAACGTTCAAACTAGAACTGAACTAAATTGAATTCAATCATTTAAGAGGTCATATTTTTATGAATGGTTTTAAGCCAGATATTAAACACTAAAATATTAGCCAGAAACTTGATGTTTTAATATACTAGCCACCTTAGATACGAGCTTGTTACTGCTTGTTAAATATACTATATCATTATCTACCATTATCTATAATTCCACCACTACTTTAAATTTATTTGGTACTTCAACGAGACATGAAAATGCTCATTCGTGGTTGCAGACTCGGCTGAAAAATTGTATTAAATTTTACATTTTTGTGAAGTGTTGATACCAGTCTTTTGTCAAATCTGTCCATTTTTCTGTTTTTTTTTATAATCTGGATGCTACGTATCATACAAATAAACGCATTCTCGAACTAGATCAATCAATCGTTCCGTTTCATCGGTCATTTTCAGTGCACAATTTTAAAATGAAAAAAATGTTTAAATTAAGTACAATATGTTGTCATCAATATTGTTTGTATATTTTATGTTCGATAATTATATATTAATAATAATAATATTTTAGAAGTGCTGAAACGTGTGGAAAATCCAGTGTATTGTCTATATTAAATATATATTATATTTTTTTTATTTTACAAAATTATTCCAACTTTGTGGAAACATACAACCATCAGTTTGTCCGCGGCGGACTATACTAGTCCGCCGCGGTAGGCCGCTGTCAGTTTAACCAGAATGATGCATTTAAATAGAGTACAGAGTCCGCGGCGGACCGGCGACCTGTCCGCTTTCTGTTTGACCGATCCTTAAGAGTTGCTGAACGTATCGCCCGCATCATTCAGTATTCATGATTACCATTGCATTTCCTTCGTCTAAAGTAATTATTTAAAACTGGTTATCGAACAAACAACATTTTTAGTAAACTATTTTTAAGTTAAAATAAATAGTTAATAAAATATAAACGATACCATTCAGGTTTTAAAAATTAATAAAACTCAGAAATTTGCCTAAAAAATATAAAAAAAAATTTTAATTTTCTTAATGTGTCTCAAATTAATTCGATCAGCCTGTATATTTTAGGGAAATACTTGTAAATTTGAATAGGATATTTGTTAGATGTAACACTACATTTAAAAACCAATAAAATGTCATTAACCCTTTGATCCAGAATGAGTTAAAACTTTTTCTTCATTTTGTTTTTTAGAGATGATGTAAATTTATATTTCATAGACTTTACAACTTCAGTTTGAGTCAGCGTTTTCTTTTAGCGATTTTAGAACATTCAGTTATTAAATTTCCTGATGACCCGTGTCCTCCACTACCTCACTGTTTTAAGTTTTATTTTTCCAATGGGTCTACATAAAAAATGAATGCTAATATTAATTTAATACTAACAACAAACAATTGAACCATTTAAATACATATCAGGTATTAGGTACACGAAATTGTTTACAATTATAGTTACTGTATAAAACGTGTATTGTTGTTGTTCTTCGCCTTAAACGAGGTTGTTTAGTCAAATCCACAAATATCTATTTATCGACATACCTCCATATCGCTTAGAGGGATGCCCATTTCTCCGACTTTTTCTACCGTTTCGTTTTCCTCTCTTTTTTCCAACACGGCCAAACCAAATCTATCTGTTTTCTTATACAGTGCCTAACGCTCATTTCCATACAGCGTAGTAGCTGGCCTTGTTGCCGTTTTATTACAGCTGTACACTGTCAGTCGCATACGTTAAGTCGATTTTTTTTATACTTTCTACAGTTGTTCATGATCGACAATTGCGCCGACGACTGGCGGATCGCGATGACCTGGCAGCGAATAGCCACCATCACGATGGAGCTGGTCATATGCGCCATCCATCCGATCCCGGGCGAGTATTACTTCGAGTGGAAGACCAAGTTGGCCAACAAGCACGGCAAGCTGGAGACCCGGTGGGTGCCGTACGACGTGCCTCTGTCGCTGCCGATGTTCTTCCGGCTGTACCTGATCTGCAGGGTGATGTTGTTGCACAGCAAACTGTTCACGGACGCGTCGTCCCGCAGCATAGGTGCATTGAACCGCATCAACTTCAACACGAGGTTTGTGCTGAAGACGCTCATGACCATTTGCCCGGGCACGGTGCTGCTCGTGTTCATGGTGTCCCTGTGGATCATCGCCAGCTGGACGCTTAGACAGTGCGAGAGGTAAACGCGTCGGAGACGATTTTAATTATTTTTCATTTATTTGATTTTTACCGTCTATATTTTATCAAAATTATTATACTTAGGTTTCATTCCGTGTTACAATTATTTTGTTTTTTCATCGTCGAGTTCTCTCTAATTTTTAACATTACCGACCCCCGTTCGGCAAATCGCGGTGTTCGTGAAAATTTAACGAACGAACCCTTCTTTCGCGACAGTTCAAGGTAACGTCTAACCCCTTCCTGTTATCTCTCCCACTCTTGGTCAATCCCGTATACAGACTATAAACAACAATCATAGTACACGTGCACGTTGTTAATCTCCACACACTGCGAGTTCTATACGTTAACGATTATTTATTTATATATATTTAAAATAATAGATTATATAATATTATATTTCCTGGCCTTCAATTTCTATCATGTAATTTTTTAACCAACATTAACTCGAAGCTAATATTACAAACGTTGCTATAGAGTATAAACATATTGGAGAGTATTTGAATGATAACTCTCGGGTTCGAATTAATTTATACAATAAAATATATTTTGTAAACTCAAAGATTCTGTAACTATTCAATTTATTCCAAGGAGTCTTAACATTTTTTAAGTATTAAAGGTTATTTTAAAATGTAGAAAAACCTATTTCAAATGTTTCAAATAAAACGTAAAAGTTCTTACAGTATAGAAACGATAAACTAACCAGTGTTAGTTTACTGTTCTTCAGGGAAAAAACCGCAGAATTAACTATAATGTGTTTTACCGAAAGTAACTAACTATTTTATTACGGGTTTTTTTAATTTTCTTTTTGTCTATAAATCGTGTACAGACCAAAGAATTTTTTTTTTTTTAAATCCATTAAAAAATAATAATAAAGGGACTATTTCCGACAACGCTGCATTATGTCTATATCCGTCGAACTAGGCCATCAAAAAGCAGATAGTGCACATTGCACAAAATAGGTATTTTCCATTTTTTTTTTTTTTAAATCTTAAACAGATATAAAAGACGATAGTATATTTTATAGTGCTCCATATAATATACGACTCATCAATTCCCTTGTAGCTTATACAGATCCATAAAAGTATATCGATAGGTATACGCATAACTTTGTTCGTCAAATTTACTCAATAAAATGTATACATGTAAAATGTACACAGCATACTTTTTTATGTTTCACCTTTGATTAGATTAGTTCGTCGTGAAATTAACAACTCTGGAATCACGTGGGTATATCTTGCAATGATTTTAAGAATCTGATCACGTTGCGATACCTTGAACTGTTGCGAAACCTGAAGAATTCTTCGACGTCTAGACCAAATCCACCAAATTTATAATTAAACAATGATATTGTTATATTTGCATTATTATAATATGATTAGCTTGTATCGATCGAGAAGCGCAAAATCAGAGACAGTAACACAATTTCTTATCGCATCTCCACGAGCAAACTCGACATTATTATTATAATTGTCGTTCCTATTTATAAGTTATAACTCTGTAACCGTTCCGTTGTCATTCGAGTAAATATGCATCTAGTAAAAAAAAATGTAAAACATTACAACAATATTGATTTCAACACCTTTGACCAAACAGAAATTCATGCCAACCCAAAACACAATAGCTGCATAACATGCATAATATTATAATAGCCGAACTTGAACAACTGACACACTTAATACCGTTGCGGCTCAAGGGAAATTATATATTAACGGGTGAATTCTTTTTTCACCGACAAACCCTTATTAAAGCCTATTATTTTTTTAAGCATCCGTTTTCATTTTATTGTATTTTTAATGATCCTCCTGTGTGTACTGTAACCGAAATGTTAAAAAACCCGTATTTTTTAAAAAAAATTTCAACCGTTTACTCCTAACGCAAACTCGTGTTTAAGAAAAAGTTTTGACTTAGTTAAAACAAATAATAGTTATTACAACCCAAGGACAGAATTATCTAGTTCCAACGAAACAATATTATATTTTATAACTATTTCTCAACATTTTTATTATTTTATATCATGTTAAAGTTGGGATACTATAATAACACAAATGTTTATACATACTATCAAAACATCATAAAAATATGAATGTTGTACTTTCTTAATGTTAGGGTTGGTTACAGAGAGAATATGATGGTTAGGATTTTCAGATTTATGTGGAATAAGTTGAGAATATACCGATACGATAGTATTATTATGATTATAATTATTATTATTATTATTATACCTACTATTCAACCGCCGTTGGAAATAAGAAAATAAGCAACATTTCTTAACCCTGCGAGTTTGGTTCGACAATTTCCCTAGGGGAAGGCGAAAGTTTTTTGTTGGCTTAACTCTTGATTGAGCATTCTTGTAGCCGACTTGTGCATATTTCAACTCCTAGTCTCTAGACATTATCCATTAAATCATATCTCAACGAGATCCCGATAAAATATTCAACACTCAACCTACTGGCACTGTCTGTTGAGAAAAATGTTTCATATAATTTCTTTTAATCCGAGAAAGCCGTCAAGAATAATTTGACCGTCGCGTCGCTGGATACGACAAAAGTTAAAATATAAAATATGAGTGCGCAGAACCTTTGGAAGATAATATAATCGTTATTGTTTTAACGCCTTTAGAGATTATCTTTTGACGCGGGTCGGATTTGATAGATTTTTATGCACTAGATTTCATCATCAGCCATGATCGGCGGAGATAAGACATATAATAAACATATATATATATATATACATATTATTATAACGATAGAGTCGACAACAATAATAAACCGTGAAGTTTTCATTTCTCCGCGATTGTATATTCGAGTGGTTTTGACGTGCCGTTTCAAGTGCACTCGAATAACCCGCCAAAGAAAACCACGGCTACGTCCTTTTTATTTTTGCATTCGCTTCTTCGTTTCCACACACACACACACAAACGCAAAACGGTATAAAACGACGCACAGGCCGTCGTTTCCGGCTTAATTGTCACATCCGACTTTTAAGGGTATTCATTTTTATGATGACCGCAATTTTTTTTTTTTCATAATAACTCAGTTGTCTGATTGCCGCCAGCGACAGTAACAATTATTATTCTATTATCAAAACTGCCAAACAAACGACACCACGACCATTAAGATTATGATAACGATGACTTTATCATGATTATCACGACCGCCGGCGGCGATACTCGATTAACTGTAGCCGTCAACGCGTATAATTGCATAATATTAATTCTTCTTGGATCGGCCGGTAAGCGCGCATTGTGGTAGAAAATATCGCAAGAAAACCGTTTAAGAACAACTGGTCGAGTCGAAAACACGGACACAACAACTGCAGCACAATGTTCGCACACAGTTCAACGAAATCAAATTAAAATAATAATTCCACACTAAAATCGCCAATATCCCGGCCGGCGCGGCGTTTAATTGTTACACTGGACCGTATTATAACTAACGTGCCCTGTCGGTAAATATACATATATTATACAACACGTTGGTCGCCGGTACATAAAATTATAATGAACGTTTAACGACCATCGCGATAATGCCGGATATGCATGTTGTAAAAATGAACCTACATCGCCCGCCGGCGAGTATTGATTTTGTATAACGTTTATAAAAAAATATAAAAACATAATAATAATATATTTCCACCTCCGCAATAATTTTTTTATAATACTGTGAAAACAATAACGGAATAACGCGAAAAACAAAATATCCCCGGTGTTCAGCTTGCCCGCCGCACGTGGTCAACCGTGACGCCGATTCATCAGGTAACGCCTATTACCCGTACCCGCACAGTGATCCATAATTAACACCGGTTATACAAACTTTTGAGTATGTGTCAATTCACGCTGCCACGACCTTATACAAAAGCGTGGTTTTTTTTTACCCACCGCGCATTACACAGTGTGTATCTGCCTAACCTACTCGAGTCGCGATAAAAAGGGAAAAATAACTAGTCGGCACATAACAATATAATATAACACAGCGTGTACACCAAATGATTCACTAACTACGAGCCGCGGTTTACATATCCAATGCGTCGGCGTGTACGTTTTTAGCTTATATTTAATAAATCACCCTTTGAAAAAGAATATACCGTCGGCTTGCTGCTAGTCGACTATTGTATGCATAGGTATATTATGACGTAACGGCACGAGTACATAAGCTAAATTAGAAAATTATAACCGGCACACGTTATCCACGACGAAAAAAACTGACACCAAAACAACCTTGACGCACGATCCATAAATAATTAATCACTTATCGGTCACGTTATTATCAGTTGGAAATACAAATGTAGTGAAAAATCAATTTCCACATTAATCCGATGTAATAAAAAAAAAAATAATAATAGTGCTACAACCCCACCCATCAAAAAACATCTTTAATGGCTATATTATTATGAAAATTAACCGTATCGATTGGTACAACATCAATTAACCGTTTCTTGCGTGCTTTTTTCTGTTTAATATTATTATTCTTAGTGCAGAACCGGCCCGCCGCATGAAGGGCGAGTGGTTTCCAAGTATTACGACGAAAACACATTAACAATCTTACTTTAATAAACCATGAGCTTCTCTGCCGCTACCCCACGTCCCTAGAAACAGCCCCAAGGCACCCACCGGCAAAACAGCTCGCCTAACATTTTTCTTTCTATGAAATTTCTCTACTACTTATGGTTATTGATGTACTTGTACGTTTTTGTGTTATATATTTATATATATATTTCATAATTCAACTTACCCTAGATAGGCATACAACATAAAATAATTATTAATGCACTACTGAAACAAACATGTGTGTAAATTGTTAACAACAGTAATGATTGTACACTATATATTTTTTTTTTTTTTTGAACGAGTACTTAATACTATACAATATTATGATGAATGTAATATAATTGTTGTTAATAAATATTATTGTGCCAGAGAAGATTTCACTGGCATAATTGTGTGTATATTCTACATAAGTATTAAACTCCACCGCTGTGCCGATTGAGCCAGCAGTGGGTAGAGTAGTGTGGACAAATGTATATGTTACACACAGGTTCCACGACGAGGATCACGCCAATTACTTGAACTCCATGTGGCTGATAGCCATCACATTACTCAGTGTAGGCTACGGAGACATTGTACCAAACACGTACTGCGGACGAGGCATCACGCTGTCTTGCGGTATTATGGTAAGATTAATAATGTGACACAAAACACGTTTACCTGTACACACTGAAACCAACACATCCACAAGATACAAAAACAAAATCATGTACACACACAGCCATGCGTGTGCTTTTAATTTTTTACCCTTATGAATCGTATGGTATTTTTTTATAGTTTTACTCGTATTCTCGAGTTATCGGCCTTTTTGGTGTCTTTTCTATTTTTTTTTTTTTTTTTAGAATACCCCCACACTATTATACCTATTATATATAATTTATTTTGTACACCTTAATAAAAAAAATATATTTAAATGTATTTTCCTTATTAAAAGCGAACTGTTTACACTCTGACTATATTATATTATTAATGTTATTACAATATACTGCAGCAGGATAGGTGTATAGTAGACAACTCACAGCAAAATTATAACATCGTCCGGGTGGGTTCACGTCATAATTGTTAACCGAAAATGTAGTCGGTGAAAAGTCAAAGGAATTTCCTCTCTCGTCCTTTCCGATCAGTAGTAGTTTTGTTAGCATCACGTGGGTATCCCAGAATATAATTTCTCTACCGAATATCGAACAGTAATAATAATTACTAATATTTTCGTTAGCCAATTTTCAATAAGGGACACGCCATTGCCGTGTAAATTGATTATCTCCTGGCACCAGCTTCCACTAACTTTACAATATAGTATAATGTTGTCGCGGTATAAAGTTTTAGAAGTTTATATTCACTTCGGAAAGCCGTTAACAAACCCGACCGAAGCCAATCGAATAACTTTTGGACCCGGTGGCCGCTATTGTATAACATTACAATGTAATAATATTATGTTTTAGACAAGGATAATGCAATACAATACGTGTATTGTGTTGAACGCGTCGTGTCGGTCTATCGGACGGGTTACCCCGGACTAAATCGTCAGATTCGGTGACCTTTTAGTAACAACAGTTTATAGGACTTTAATACACTACTCGGAGAATTATGTTCGGTCAATTCTAAAAATTCCCTGTATTTAAAAATTATTAATATCGACAATATATTTTAAAATAACGCGTTCGAAGGAAAATAAAAAAAAAAGATATATGAAATTTAATATTGTAACAAAACGCGATGATTGTGTTATTGTCTTTTTGTTTTTTATGCGTCAGAAACGATACTGTACATAGCAAAGTTAATGAATTCACGATAAGGCGTATCGATGTGTTTTTTGGAGTCGATAGGTTAATAATAAGTAAAAGAAAAACAAAATATACTCGGTAGGTATCGCGTGCAAGAGAGAGCAAATAATAATGTATTATAATAATATTTTCTTTTTTTATGACAATGTTGTAATGATAACATTTTATGATTTTTTTTATATTTGTTTATTTTGATTTAAAAATTTTACGAATTCTGGGTTGTGTGATCAATTCTCTATGTATATGTATATGATGGGGCTCTGTAGGTTTCATGATGAAGATCACGCTAACCTGCTGAACTCCATGTGGTTCATAGCGATCACGTTCCTGAGCGTGGGCTTCGGAGACATAGTGCCAAACACTTACTGCGGTCGTGGCATTGCGGTCACCACCGGCATAATGGTAAGACCGATTCCTGCAGTACAAAAAAAAACCGCCCGAACGATATCCGAGAGATCCTTTCCGGCCTATTGCTTCACTTAAGAATATGCATAAAAGATAAACGATAAAAAAATCATTCTTGCCCGTTCACCGCTTAGAAAATGCATTGAACTAGCTCTGCGGGGACACTTTGAACGTACACGTTCGACTTTCCCGGGCGAAGTATGCCGCTGACCACCCAGGGGACAACAAAGGCTTAGGAGGATACATGTTTTTAAATGTTATAATTTTTTCATTTATTATTAAATCAACCACGCTTCTATAAGACACACGAAATCAATACACTCATACATATTATACTATGTTATCTTTAATCTTTATCAAACGGACAGCAAGGACGATGCACATTCCAAGTGTCCCGCCATTTAATCTGTGACAGGAATGTCAAAAAATATAAGTTTCTCCTACACTACACCCCCCCCCTCCCCCTCACTTGTTTCCTATACACGTTGTACAGTAGTTTCGATAGCGCTTTAGGCAAGATAGATGAATAAATACTATTAACCTTTTCGGTACGGAGAGCGTCGAGAAGTGGGCGGTCCTGTCAGCCGATAAAAATTAAAATGAAAAATTTAAGAAAACGAAAAAATACGTAAGCCGGCTGGTAGGCACGACTATTACCTGACGGATGTATAAGTCGGCCGTCCTGAAAGGGTTAATAAAATGTTATTGTGTACAAAGTGTATTGTAATTGATATAATTGATTATTATCGTTGATTTTAATTTGTTATTATTGTTATTGTTACGACTATTATTTTATACTTAGAAATTAGTCACTTCCTATGGCATAGACGCACTGTTCTAGACTTAGGCAAAATAATATCACACGCAATTATTTAATTGATAAATACTATACTGATATTAATGTTGTTATTGTAATATATAATACTTCGGTCTTTTTCACACGGCGTATCGTATAGGCAAACTTGGTACACGGGCGCACTCGGTAACATATTATTAGTATACGTTTTGTTATTTTGTTTTTGAGGAGGTTCGTCAATAAATGTATAAAATTATCTAGGTAAACTATAATCCCTTTATCTATTTTAACACAAAGGTAGCAACACTATAATATGTATTATGAAGATTATTGTTATCTCTTTTCTTATTATTATTATTTTGTGCAAACACTAACAACATTTTATATCTGAATGCCACGCAATTTCAAATGCATCACGCTTTATCTTTCTAATACAAACTAATATTAACTGATTGCACTCACTTAAAACATATATAAACCGATAACCAAAATGACATACTGCAGAATTCGAACAAAACAAATTCTATAACAATCTAATCTATCTCCAGCTTTGATATGTGTAAATATACTAACTCGAGATGCACATTTAACATTTTGTTTTGTATAAAACTGTACAGGAAACTATGTGAAACTATATTCCTTATTTATAATAATATAATATAATAATATTGCATGATAATACTGTATAATACGCCGTGGGCAACGCTTTGCTGATTATTAATACACAAAACCAAATATTTATAATATTGTCTATTACTATTAATATATATATATTAATATATATATATATATATTAATTATTATAATGATTTGTTTTATATAATTTTATGTGAGCGGTCGAGGGAAAATCGGAAAACAACATAACATTAAAAAACATATTATGTATCTTTAGTTCGTCAGACAACGCACGCATCGACAATAAAACCATACCGACTCCAATTACACATTGATATCGAATATTTTTTTTAATTTCGCGGAATCCCAGTTTCCCGTTGATAGAAAGAATATAATACAATATTCATTATCATAATATAAACTGGAGCATGGCAACGAGCAATGGTGGGTCCACCGTTAGTCGTAAATGTGACGTACAAAACAAAAGTGCAGTTACATCGATCGCCAACGATTAAATGTTCAATACAAAAAAAAAAACAAGAGTTAAACACTACGCTTTTAATATGATATACTTACTTAATAATTATCAGTCCAAAGAACGATATCTTTTTAGGTACTTAATATATTATTAATGTAAACAATTATTAGCGTTTATTTTGTATTATTATTATTTAACCAATATATACATAGTTCATCGAGTATTTTACGTTTTGCATGTCTAGCCAGCTATTATGTAATATATTTTTGTAAAATTAATAATACTGTCGTCAAGCATTTAATTAAATACTCCCACACAGCCCGAAAACCGTACAACAGTTATACATTTTGTTTTGATTTTTGTCTACTATCGTAGACAGCGTAGAAAAAGAGTGCGCGTTTCGGATATTATCTTTCCGGACTTCTGCCCAACTGTTAATTGTTAATTTTTAACAACCAAAACATATTTTAAAAAATTAAAATATTTTACACTTTTTTAAAAAAGTGTTTAATTTATGCATGTACAAATGTTTAATGGCTTTCACCATCTAATACACAATAATCAATATCTAATTAACGAGACTATATTATAATGTTAGCTGATTATCATTCCATGGAATACCAGTCGGTTACTGCCTGTATACTAAAGCTTCTAAAAAAACGTTTTACAGGGTGCTGGTTGCACGGCTCTTCTGGTGGCCGTCGTGTCCCGTAAGATGGAACTGTCTAGGGCAGAGAAGCATGTCCACAATTTCATGATGGACACTCAACTCACAAAACGAGTACGCTCACCGTTCAATCCTTCTAATTTGCTTGAACCGAAATGTTATTTTAAGGCCCCTGGATACCGACCGTTTTTTTCAGCCAAAACACATAATTTTTATCCATCGCACAGGCCGTACCAGTGATCCGATAAGCAATCTAAAAACCGAAATGAATTCGTCATGAAGTTTACTTGATCGGTCAGAGTATTTTTTTTTCAATTTTTAATTTTAACCGTTTCCAAATTTTATTTTAAAATTTGAAATTTTATAAAATGTTCAAACGTATTTTGTGCGTAGTAGGAATAAGATATCAAAAAAGTACGCTGACCGATGTCAAATCAACTTCATGACGAATTCAAATCTGTTTTCAGATTACTTATCGGATCATTGGCAGAGCCAATGCATTATAAATGAATTATGCGATGGACAAAAAGTGTACTATTATATTAAGTAAAATGGCTTTTACTCATAGACAAAATGATTTAAATTAAAAATAATACCACGAAGCTTATACAAATTAACCGGCAAATTAATTGACATCGTCGAAATTTATTAAAACCACTTTTTTCTTAAATATTGCCCATACAAAAATACACTGAATGTAACTCCTTAAAAATGGTCGGTATCCAGAGGCCTTAACGCAACGAAAATCAATCAATATTCGGTTTTTTGTTATTTTGTTAACGTTTTTTTTTTTATTATTATTATTATTGTTTGTAGCTGAAAAATGCAGCGGCCAATGTACTCCGAGAGACGTGGCTGATCTACAAACACACCAGACTTGTAAAAAGGGTGAACGCAGGCAGGGTTCGAACACACCAACGAAAATTTTTACTGGCCATATACGCGTGAGTTTGTCAGTTTTTTTCAGTATTACTTCACACCTATGTTTCTTCTACAGTACATAATATTATGTTTTTATTCCCTTACCCTGTAACGGCTGTTGGTTTTTGAATAGAAATAAAAACCTAAAATAAACTAGACCATAACATTTGAAAAGAACAAAAATAAAACCACTTAATAATTCGGGTCGCAATTATAAAACAACTAATAGAAAACAACAATCATCAATCAATTTTAATTGGATAGGTAAAAAATTATGAAACGTCAATAAAGGTTCTTCCTCAGAGAGAAATCGTTTTTCAAGTCTAGTCGCTAACTTCCACCCTCTAAAATCTCACTGTATTAACAATGTTAGTAAAATAAAACGTAAGCTAATATTTATTAATGAATATGAATAGTGAATAGTGAACATTTTTAAAAGTTTTTAAATTTATAGCAAAATTATTTAAAAATGTGTAGACTGATACATTAGGATTTGCTTAATATGCGTATGGTTTATGAGGGCTCTGTCCTCTTGCCCACTCCACATCCCTGTTTGACTATTGGTGACAAAACATTTTTTGCTTAGACCCTTTTAAGTTGTACTTTTGTTAACTATATCCATCCACTCTATAACTTGGGGTAAAATTATTCATATATCTTTATTTTAAGTAGTACCATGTTTAGAGTACAGAATTAAATAAAAACGTTAATTTATAATTAGATTTGTTCGTTTTTAGATTATAGACAATATGATGCACTATATATATATATATATTTAAATTGTCTGTAAGATATTCAACGCGTTTTACTATTTTATTGAATCCGTACGTTTTTGCACAGGTTAAGAAAAGTTAAAATGGACCAAAGAAAACTAATGGACAACGCGAATACAATAACAGATATGGCTAAAGTAAGCCTCCAATTGCATCAACGGAATGATAAATATAAAGAAAATTGATTAATATGGTTTCAGACGCAGAACACGGTATATGAAATCGTATCAGATATGAGTAATCGATACGACGCTTTCGAAGAACGTTTGGTGAACCTCGAAGACAAATTAGTAGCCTTACAAGAACAGGTGCATAATTCATTATTTGTATCTAAATTATATACAATTGTTTATGATTGGTACACTACTATTGTCCGTCGTCCAGACAGCGTAATTAAAATTATTAGCTAATAAGCCTGAGAAATTTCCTAATGCAAAATCTAGATGCATATAATAATTAGTATATACCTACTTATAAAACCAGACAAAATGTTCTATAACCTTTGTTGTGTTTATTATTTTATGACTTCAATGAGATAAATACTAAAGAAGGTATACTATAAAATCGTTTTTTATTAAACTTTTTGACCATTCGTGGTGTATAATAAATGAGTAATTAATAATATGTTTATAAATAGTTCAATTTTTTCACGCGAACAATTTTGTGTTGAAACTAATGTAGACTTTTCCGGGTTTTTGAGGGAGAAGTTTGTAAATTACGTCGGATCGACCAAATATATGGATAAAGCCGACTTTTAAATTAGCCCAAACGTGTAAAACTCGAAAAAAAGCTTCCACGTGATTACACGATATCTAGTGATTGAATCTCCTCTGTAAATAAATTCGTCATCATCGCTAAATACAGAAAAAAATATTTTTCCAGAGAGATAAATTGCAAGTGACGTGATAAAATCGAAATTAGATTAGTCTTAATTTAAAAAAAAAACTTTTCCACATCAGCATAATGACATAATAACGTGACTAAAATGAATCGAGAGAAAAATAAGCTACGGTTTGTTCTTAGTCATGCTCGTGTTGACGTATAGATTATACTTGGGCTAGGTGACTCAGTAAATTAATAAGTTTGACCCAGTGTTATGGGGCGCATTAAAGAATGCTTTACAGCCCTGTGCATAAATTTGACTTGTGAAGATAATAGGACAAAGTTTTACTTGTCTTTTTTTACTGTTAAATTACTTATAAAATACTGCGGATATACTATAATTAAAAATAATAGTTTTTAATAAAAATATTATTACTACAGAGTAAAGTTAAAATATTTGTTGCCACTTAACATAAAACTAGTTATCCTTTAAAGACTTCATTTTACAACTACCTCTGGTTCTTTAAACACTTAACCTAAGTAGAAAAAATATATATATATAATTTCTTATTTATGTATTAATTAGAATCTTGTCTAGTTTCGGGCTTACCGTCAGCCTTAATAGTTAACCATCTTCAAACTGTACACTTTGTGGTAACGGAATCGAGTATGATTTATATCATTTTATTTTTTACAGTCCTCCTTATTAAAATGCAACCTTTTACCTTTTCATTTGATAATCACTTTATACCGTGAGTGTGAGCACTATAGTTAACCTCCAATGTGGTGCACACCGAGCAACGAACTGGTAAAACAATCCGAATACAACGTCAAATTAGATACTATACCTCATCTGGCCAATAAAACCTACAGGCTACCAACCAAATTGATTTATTTCAGGGCCCAGAGATAAGAATATAATATTACACTTGTTTTAAGCACAATTTGTAGATATATTAGTTATTATCAATTTTTTTTATATAAATTGAATACTTCAAATAATTTGATTGTTTTATAACTTAATCGAATTTCTCCCTCAGTATTGGGGGTGGACTAACTTCATGTAGTCTTTGGCATGAGGTAATGATTTAATATTGTTTTTTTTTTTCTGGTTTAGCTGGAGTTGTTGCCAGAGATACTTACCAGGTGCATAGCACAACATCAGGTCAGTCAAGCCAACAACGTGTCGACGACCGAATCTAGGCGCAACTTCCTGCATCCGGAGTCGGCGGCAGTGACCGGCCAGCTACAAGCGTCCACGTCATCGTCGCCCGGCGGAAGCGGCAACCCGCTGATGTTCCCTTCGCCGGGCACCGCGGGAGGCATGGCCATGGGTAACGGATCTACCGTTATGTCACACTCGCGCAGCGTACCACCAACCGGTGCCGGCGGAGCTTCGCATTACCACTGGCCTACGAGTCCCATACTGCCACCAGTCAGCAGTCGGACACCGCATTTAGTACCCGAGCCCATACAGCCGTCAAGCTGAGCCTACGCCCGGTCGCCACCCATCGGTAAACGATTCTGGATTCATTACACCTGATCGATCGCATACTGTTACCGGTCAAAAAACGATTAGGACTCATTCTTGATCAATACTGATGTCCAAGTACAACTGGGCTTTAGCGATTTGACGTGGTCTCTTTGTAGGTCATTTCACCGCTGTAACAATGTTGCTGGCTTATAATAACATGTTTTACCATGCCTAATGTGTATTATAGTCTATACTAGTTGATCCGAGATGACAGTAGTCTTAACAAACTCGGTGATGGTCCAGCGATTATAACCCTAGGCGGCTATATCTCGGAAGCGTTTCGAGGTCGATTGGTAATAACTGCAAAACAATAAAAACACGAGGAATTACCATCTTGGCAAAAACAGATCGGCGCGAGGTACGGATAAAATACCTACCCACTGACCCAAACGATCATATTATTATTATCTTAGTTCCGAGGTTTAACGACTAGTTTCGACGGACTGGCAACCGTTATTATGATATTAATATCGAAATTATAGTCTTAACGGGCGAAAATTTAATAACAGAGACCTAGCGATAAATCACAACGCCATTTCGCACTCGTTTAAACCCAACGTTTGGCGCCCGTGACGAAAGAGCTTAACCATAATAATATCGCTAGCAACAATATAACAGCGCACGCACACACTCGAAAACCGTATGCGAATTTCTCCGGTTTATTGTTAGGACGGACAAGCGTAAATCGTAAAATACATAGAACTTTTATGGAAATGTCGTTTTATGGTTAACTATAAAAACGAAAGCCACGCATAAAAAAAAAACAAAAAGCAGAAGAACGCGAAGGAGCAAAACGCAACCAAGGACGACCAGGCCAGTAACATGACGTACTATTACTAGTTTTGCGTTCGGTTCGGCTAATTTATAAACATAACGCGTACTTATATCCCCGGCGACGTAAATCCGTGGTTGGCTGGCCTTAAGTATTTGACAGTCTGCCGATAATAGTTTATGACGTCCAGATGTCTGCGCTGTTGTATAATATGGAAAAAAAAAACAAAAAAGTTGATCTGCAAACGTCTAGCACGGCGCATCGTAATCGCGGTATATCCGAGCGTGTCGGCCCGCACTTCGATCCCGGTCGGAATTTGTCCACTTTTCTGTCAGCGTACATCTTAACCAATACTGATAAAGTACTATCCACATATCCGTACAGTATCCAAATATTTTTGTAGCGAACGTGGGAATTTAAAGTACATTATGGCTGGTTGAACATTATTTAAATATGGGTCTTTTTGGCCTTTTAGGATGCGGTCGCGACGATAGCACCTATGCAGACTTAAGCGATGCCTACGTATAATACTCCAAACAACGAGCGATAAAGGCAGTTTTTAAGTAATATGTAATCGTTTTGTTACAGGAATTAACATAATATGTCAGCGCTCGTTTTAAATGGGCCAAACGACCAAGAAGACATCAACGAATAACGCGACGACCGATGTGTACGACAAACCTCAGGGCGCGTTAATATTAATTATGTTATACAATTTATAATAATAATAGACCAACATATTTATATATATATTATTATACAAGAAAACAATAATGTTAAAAATTAATAGAATAACGAATATGATTAATAAAATAGAATTATTAAAAAAAGTTATATAATAATAACGATTATATATTATATTTATAATATATTACTATAGGTATATATATTTATAATATATTTACCTTTTTTATGTCTTAACTAGAAGTTAGTAAGAATTGCTCAGACTATATAAGTATGTGAAATTGACTACGATTTATTTCATGCCTAGGATACGTTTAATACTTTAAAGAAATGTTTTAGATACTAGGATTGTATACGCCGCGCGTAATGGCCTTAATTAATTTTTTTTTAATTTCTCCGTTTTTCTTTTGTTATTATATAGTTATTGTTAACGTTTGTATATTTATAAAGTCTAAATTATTGTCTTTGTAATAATATAAAATAATACATATAGTTTATATTAAATATTATATTATATATAAAATAGTTATTTTCGCTTTAGAACTGCGTATGTAACTATATTTTTCTACAACGAAAAAAATCGATTTTAAAATATATAATCATAAAAAAAACATTCTTAACGCAAATATATATAATAATACTCGTATTTATATGATAACATTCGGTAGAGCTTTCAAAAAAACATAAATAAATAATAATAGAGTTAAGACTTAAATAATATACATATATATATATATTTCTTTTTATACAAGATTGCGCTCTAAACATTTGATTATAACTATATAAACAGATTAACAACTTACACGATTAAAAAAAATTTCAAAAATCCTAAATCAATTGAAATCTTATTTTATTTTTAAGAAGACACTATCGACCCATTTATTATGGAGTAAAGTAAAGTAAAGGCAAACTTTTTATTTAGAGCTTAAATTATAGTAATTACTTATTAATAACTATAACGAGGCTTCTTTTTCGATCATTTTTTTTACAAGACTTTATGGTCATTTCTATAGAAAAAAATTTTGTTTCAATCGAAATAGGTTTGCTCGAATCAAAACCAAAATGACTTTGAACTATTGTACAATGACAACATTTTCACAGTAAATAGAGGATCTATATCAGTGCTTTTAATTTTTATTAACACCATCCATTATTTTTTATAACTCCTTAAAAATGACTAAAAAACAACCAGAACCATAAAAATTCGTAAGAAAAAATTATTCCGTTTTTCAAAACATTGCCATACTTAAGCATATATAATTTTCTCTTATACTTTCCGTGAAAATGTGGTAAATTTAAAATAGTATTCCAGCCTCTACAGTGTGTTTATTCGCGCGAACCATGTCTTCGAACTACGAATTACGGGTGGGTACCATCCTCTACTCTTGCAGTCCTATTTTTCAGTCACTAGGTTTATTCGGATCTGAAAAAAGTATACAATTTCTAAATTGTTATTTCTTTTTTAATATTGCAGTTAAGCTTAGATGAAAAGAAGAAAATCGTAATGATATTTAGTGCGCAATCATGTACAGTCATATTAATGTACATTTGCTATACTGTCGCAACAATAATATAACCGTATTCCGTAATAATAATAATAATAATAATAATAAATAATAACGCACAATGCATCTAAACTTAATGAATTATTTAACCAACGATCAGAGTATGCATAATATTTTTCTTAATTCTAGAAACTGCGCACAGATACGTATATTACCTACCCTTGTTATATTTTCTTAAAAAAAAAACAATAATACACGACCAATTTTAATTATTAACAATTTAAACAAAGATCAGTTATTTTTCTTTCATTCACGTTTTTACTAGAAGTAAAGTACTTAGCTCATTTAATATTTTCTAAATGCATATGAACCCGCTGCATTTTATGTTACTTATCCGTATAATATGAAATCAATGATGGTAATTTAAAAAATGTATTTTTAATTATTATTAACAAAACACATACTATTACTTTACTTACCTAAAAGAGAAAAAAAGTTCAAATAAAAAATTAATTATTTATAAGAACATCATACATTACTTAAAATCGATAAATTTCTAAAAAAAAGGATACATATCATAGCGTTTAAAATAGACATTTGTTTGTGCATTTTATGGACTGTAAACAGCTATTGTCAACAGCTAATGGATCGTCTGGTACTTATTATTAAACTTTTCTAAAACAACATTTAAAAAATCGCAATAACTCTGTCGTTCTCGACGACTTACTAAGTGGGCAATCCATAGCCAAGTTTTATATTATTTGTGCGAGTATTTTTTCTTCTATAAAAGGGTTCACAAAACAAAAAGGGACATTTTGAATCAGGACCAAATCGATTATTTTAACTTAAAGATAGGTATATTAATCTATATATATTATGTATTATTACTATTATAAAAAACAATTCTATTATTATTGTATAGTCGAATAAAAAAAAGTAATTAATTATAGACAAAAATCTTAAGGTGGTTAATTTTTAAATAATATACATTTAAACGTTTAATTAAAACTTTGAGCTGTATAAACATAAATATATGTATAATAAATTTTTCTTAAAAAAAAAAAAAATACAATATTATAATAATATATTACGTTAATTTGTTTTTGTTCATTTTAGTTTTCCACATATTATTATGTATTTACAAAAAAAATTTAAGTGCCTAGAGTTATCATTTTTTTTTTTTTTTTTTTTTACCTATTGTTGATATTAGTGAGTATTACAATAACTATTTTATTACTATTATTATTGTATCGAACACAGAACACGTCTTATACTCGGTTAATTTTCATTATTGTACTACATATATAACAAAAAAAAACAATTTAATGTTATACCTACGAAAAAGTGAATGTGCCTTAACGTGCTTAGGCAGAATTAAAATATGTATTTTCATAAAACTTAACAAATTGGATTGTACTATTATTTCTCGTTTTCTAAACAGGGTTTTGGGAACAACGCGTACCCATCTTCTTTGGTTAAGTGCACAAAATGTTTTCATGTAATTATTTAAAAATGTATTACCCGAAACACGTTGTTCCAACACCCTGTTGTACAAAGTAACGCTGCCATAATTATTATAAATAGGTAATAATAAATTATTATGTCCACATCATTTTGATTATACTTATTATCATTACACCTGTCACCAACTATCCGTTTCTGTAATATATTAACGTTACACTATCACTTCATTGTTATAATTTAAAAATATTATTATATACTAGGTATCTTCATGATTAAACGGTTTTTTATATACTGATAAAAGAACAGTTTACGTTTATGTATCAATTTTTTTTTTGTATTTACAATGCCATTGCTCTTTTTAACGTTATTATTACTATCGTTACGATTTATATAAATAGTATTATTATAAATTATCGTATTACGTTTATTGCAACATTTTTATACGGTCAAAAAACAACGGTTATAGCACAAAATAGATTTATTGTTTTCCTATACCTACTTTTTATTGATATTTCTAGTCATTTCGTTTATAAGTTAATATACTATAGTAGAAACGACAAGCGTTACTTTTTTTATAAGTAATAACCTTACTGGCTCATATTATATAAAGTAATAATTATTATTGTTTATGTGATGATAAATCAATTGAATCGATGAGGCGGCAAACCATCCGTCATAAATGTTTTGTTTTAAATTTACCCAATAAATAGAATATAAACTATTGAAATATTCTTAAAAACGATCAAGTTAAATGTAATGTATAATTATACTTTTTTTTTTTTTGTACGTGTGATGTAAATAAAATGTTGAGTAGTACGTATACTTAGTTCATTGGCCTATGATTTTCCAGTTACTGACTCGACAAAAATATTACTATATAACAGTAACAACAATATTGATAGCAAAATTAGACCTTACTTTTTGAAACAAGTACCAAAATACTGTACTAAAAATACTTTTTTTTTTTGGCTGAATCGAGTCTCGCTACTGATTTTTTTTTATACATCCTAAATTGCATCTGTTTAAATCGTCTCCAATGTTTAATAAAATATTACAATGTTTATATTTTATTTTGTCCATGAGAAACTAAAAATGCTACTTGAGTGAAAACTCAATCTGAGATGAATTTTAGAAAATTATTCAAATGCACAAAATACGTTGAATATATCACAAAATTATCTGAGCGCACGGCAATGCCAGCAATGCAAGTGTATAAAGATACTTTTTAAAAAGTTGTAAAGACACGAACCAATTCACGCAGTTTTCCTAACCCATATATCTATGTTTCCTTTTAAGATAAACTTTTGAAATTTGAATTATAGATTAAGCTCGAGTAGCTTAGGCCGCTGTAAAAAAATGAGACCTTAATAGTAAGCCTTTTTAAAAGGGGAGAATTTTAAAGTTTTTATTTTTGTTACCGACTCACTGTCACCCACGACGCTGAAGCCAGCAAAAAGGAATGATATCCCCAACAAAAACCTAACAGTGGAAAAAGGCCAAGTTCCAGACTCCCTCCCAAAAAAAGTCGGCCTATCAAAGTAGTGATATCTACATTGTGGCCAAGTCTGCTATTTCTTTAGTTTTCATAACCTTTCTTCACTCCTACTTTCATGAGTAACACTGCTCTTTTATTTGTATTGCTTAATACTGGGCAAGTTTCTGAATAAAGCATAAAACATCATTATCAAATGTACTCACTTAGGAGTTACATGGGAGCTAGGTAGAAGATAACTCCGAAGAAAAGAAAAAAAGTTCAGATACCCTCCCTAAAAAGTCAGCCAATCAAAGTAGTGGTATCTACATTATGGCTAAGTCTTTTTTAGCCTCATTCCGAAACTGGCTAAGTGTTAAGCAATACAAATAAAAGAGCAGTGTTGCTCATGAAAGTAAGAGTGAAGTGAGGTTATGAACTAAAGAAATAGCAGCCACAATGTAGATATCACTACTTTGATAGGCCGACTTTTTTTAGAGGTGGTCTAGAACTTTGCCCTTTTTCACTGTTAGGTTTTTGTTGAGGATGTTTTTTACAACGTGGGGGCGATTTAAAAAATAACTAAACTTACTAGAAAAATTTAAATACCAGTTCAGAGTTAGCAAAACAATACAACTACTAAACATAAATTAGTACAAAATATAATTGAAAAATTATTTTCAAAACAGTGAAGTACATTATATTTATAACATATATAAAAAGGTTCCTTATTTGTTGCTAGCCAACAGAACTGCTGGCAATATTATTGTAAATTAAAAAAATACATATTTTTTGTATTTTTTAATTATGATAAACACTAAATTAGCAATACACAAATTGTTAATATATTATCATACAATCTTTACACATTTTTAAGCATGTGTTAATGGACGTAAATTAACAAAATTGACAACAACAAATACATTGCGGTGGGGAATGTTCGTATTTATGTGTTCATAAAATAATAACAAAATATGCAAATTTAAAACTTATACAGGTACATAAGTACATTATATTACAACTTTCTTTAAATTTAATAAAATAATAATTATTAGTTAGTATAATTTATAAAAATAAAATAATACATAGGCTATTATGTAGTTAAAAAACTACACATGTACTATATTACTTACTTTAATTTAAAAAATATATGATGTTAAGAAATTACATAATAAAAAAATTAAACAATGAATCTAATTGAAATATTTTTTAACATAATATTTATCGTCGATTTACTTTAAATTATTAGCATAAAATATTATAAAAAAATTAGTTTATACATAGTGAACTTGGTTTACTTGTAAAGTGTCTTAAGTTTTTTAATAAATGAATACAAGGTATCACAATCTTTAGGGATAGTTTCAATAATATCTCCCATTGCCTTCATATCAAATGATCCAAATATGCAGTCGACCACAACATCCTTGGCGCAAAGCTTATGAATATTGGTAAGGGACACCTCGATTTGAGTCATCATTGGATGATCACTCATTTGATGTATCACAAAGGAAGCTTTGTTGTCCTTAAAATCAACACAGTGCATATCTTGCAAATACGACATACTTTGCATCATATTGTTGATAAATTGAACATCTTCCAACAATGATTTTAACAATAATTCTATGTGACCACTCGTGAAGCATATACGTTTGTACATCTTTGGATTGTACTTTGATAAAATCCAATTTATACCAAATTTCATTACTTCATTTTGTGTACTTGATTTCGAAAAAGAAATATCTTCTAATTTAAGAAACGAATGACTGTCGACCATTGGAAAATAGCTAATTTCTAAATATAAATGTTTGGCCAATAAATTAAAAATCCATTTGGTATTTGTACATTTTTCTAAAACGAGTAAACCATCAAGAAATTGTTTTTCCCATCTATTCAGAAATTCCGATACTTCGTTAATTAAATGTTCCTTGACAGACTCCTTAAACATTGAACCATCTTTTGAAAAATTACTATTATCTGTATTCTCATCGTTTGAACATTTTTCCATAGACACGTCTATCAATGTATCTTTGCTAACCTCGCCATGAGCTGAATTATTTTTATAGAGACTTGTGTAGCATACTGAATTATCTTGGGTTAATCCAACACTGTCAACATAATTTTTAATCAACTTATCGTTGGCTGGTTTTTCTTTACTGCTTGTTTCCCTAATTGATACATCTCTGCTTATTTCTTTGTCCAGTAAGTCATTTTGTGTAGTGTAATGTTCATTATTATCTATACAGATTGAATTTTTAGCTACTGAACATTCAGTTGGGTGTTCATTGATACAAAATGGTTCTTGAATAGAACTGTCTTTTATCAACAAGTCATGAACAAAATCTTCATTTTTAACTAAAACCTGCTTTGAATTAAATGTATGAGACAATGGATTACAATCTCTATTACTGTAACTCCTTTTTCTGTTACCGGCCACTGAACTATCACAATTTTGAATATTGACATTTGGAATTGATAAAACTGAAATATCTTCAAGAAATGGATCTTGGGAATTACAAGAAATAGAGTTTTGATCGATTAGTTCCAAAGCACTTTTTTCCAAATTAACAACAATCGATTTTTCAACACATTTATTTTCTTCTAACGCAAAATTGTTGGTAACTAGTTTGTGGCTTTCAGAAAGTTGCTCAAAAGATTTTGTTAATACGTCTTCTTTTTGACAATCATTTAATTTATTTTGTTTGGATTCATGGCTTTCACTGTTTATGTCTGTTTTCTTTGAATTTTCAACTTCTTGCAAAAAATTACCTATTTGTTGCGTAAAACTACTTTCTTTACTGAAAGACTGATCTGTTTGCTGTGTCCCTTGTTTGGATGCGCTTTTCAATAAAGTCAAGTAATGTTCTTCTTCGCCGATTGAAGAACCGGACATTATTTTTTTTATCATGGAAGTATTATATGATGAACATGATGAAACATCCATGGGATCAACTGATAGGTTGGCAAAATCTTCATTTTTAGGATCATATTCTACAGACACATCCATATTACTAACTAAGTTTGTATTTATCAATTGTTTATTCTCTGCAATAATTTCTGGTTGAATTCCAGACAGTTCTAAATAATTGTCATCAACAATATTATTTTGCATAACTGACAAATCATTCGATACCCTTGATTTTTTTCTAAAAGGTGAATTTAAATCATTATCATCATTGTTTATATTATGCAACATGGACTGCATTTCATTTTTCATGATTAATCTACTTTGTCCATTCTCAGAATTATTTACATCTCGAACACTATCATCAGACAATAAAGATACCGTTGTAGGTGCCATTGATTGTCTATAAATATTTTTTTGTTGGTTTTCTTCAACAAATGATTTAGTAAGCGGAATTTCTTCTGTAGGCTCATTTAAAGTAAATAATGTTAACTCTGAAACCGTTGATTTCGTACAATTTTTATCTTCTTCATTTTGTTCAATTGGCACTAATTCATCAAATATGATTTCACTTGATGGCGGCTCTACTTGGTTGTGTAGTGCATAAATAGGTGCTAATGATTTTCTTGAATATTTTTTAAACTCATATTCTTTCGTTTCAACTTTTTCTACAGACTCATTTTGTAAACTTAAACTTGAATTTTCTTCTATTACATCATCTTCGGCTAAAACAGATTTATCAACTAAACATTTTTCAGGAGATTCATGTTGTACAATTGATCTTACCAAAGCCATTGATTTCCTAGAATACATTTTTTGTTTTATATTGTTATTTGTTCCCTCCATTGTTGAGCATTCATTTTTAACACAGTAAGAGGTAACAGGCACTAATGAATTTCCTGATTTCCTATTTTGTCGAAAAGAAGTTTCTCGCTTATTACCAATAAATTCATAATTTTCTTTTAAACCTAATTGATCTCTGTTGTTATGCTGAGATATTTCTTGATTGTCTACAAGTTTATTGATATACTCATAGTCTTTTGTCACATCGTCAATATCCATTGAAACTAAGCTACTAGAAAGATCTTCATCGATTATCTCTGAATCGTTACAACTAGTTTCATGTCTCTTGCTTTTATTTGAAATTAAATTATGAGGGCTTAATAAATTATCATCAGGTTCTGTTACAGGGCTACACTGACTATCTTGTAAAATTTCATTCGACAGTTCTGCTTCAATGCTCATTGAAGTATATTCATCTAAATCAGTGTTAACTTGGTACATTTTACCGTCGAGCACTTTAGTCATCTCCATGTTAGAACACTTACTGTTATCAATAGAACAACCAGACGCCTGAGATTTGGTAGTTATACAAGTAAATTCCATATTGTTGGACTCAGTATTTGCATAAGTAATTTCCATATTATTTGATTCGTTACTTACGTCTAAATAGTTTTGTGCAGCCTTGGTAAAAAATTGCGTGGTTGATTCGTCATTAGTTTGAGTTAAGGATTCTTTGTCATTAGCATCATCAGAAGGTTCAGACATTCCTGAACAATCAAACCTGGTTTCGTTACTAACTGTCAAAATTTGACCTACTTTAAGAGCTTCTGTGAATTCCATGTTGTCTGAACAGTCCAAATTTAAATTATTTTCTCCCGATTCATTGTTGTCAATTGTATAAATTGTATCTTGAGAAAATATTTTACCAGTCATTGCCTCCGTCATTTCCATATTATCGTTTGGGCTATCATATTCAATAATCACACGACCGTTGTTCTCTACATCAGTACAATTAGTTGCTTCTAAAGTAGTATGTGTATCAGATTTTTCATTTTTTCCAGTTTTTTCTGCATTTGATGAATCGGATAACATTGAAAATTGTTCATCGTACATTGGTGCATGACAAACAGTTAATGAAGTCGCAGCAGTATTATACATTTTTATTTTATTCATCCCCGAGAAACTCACCTTTCTTTTAGGCAATGAAGCAGTATTTTCATCGCCATCCTGTTCACTGGGTTCAATCTCTTTAAGCGGTGGTCGTACTTTGGGTAATTTCAATATTGAACTAACAGACTGTCTACTTGCCATTGTTCAACTAAAAAAAATATATGAATGTATTAAAAACATTTATTAAATAAGCATATTAATTATGAACTAATTGTTAAAAATATTATTCATTTTAACTTAATACAACTAGAATTTTTTTAGTCGGTTAAATTTTATTTTCAACTAATTTTAATAGTAAAACAATAACAGATTACTTTTTTCTAATAAATACAAGACAAACAATAATAAAAGTACCAAACAATACAACTGGTTATACTACTTTAGATTTTTGCTACAAGGAATGTATAGCCAAAATATAATGATTTTAAGCATAAGATTATATGAAGGGCACGGGGGAAAAACGGTAGTTGTCACATTATGAACATTTTAGAGTATAGCAAAAACAAAGTTCGTAAATTCTTCTCCCTCTTACACAACAAAAAAATCACATTAAATGCTATTCTAATAAAAAATGTATTTATTTAAACAATCTATTGACATAAATAAAAAAAATGAATCGCAAAAATTGTAAAAAACGATTTAAAAAAAAAAAATGTTCATAATGTGACTACTACCGTTTTCCCCCTGTGCCCTTCATATATTAATATGACAAGATTTTTTTGTAAGTAAAAATACGAGTTATTTGAGACTAAGTTAAACAACAACAAATGTAATATAGATCATACAAATAATTTAGCAAAAATATTGCAACTTTCACCATTTAGAAGCAGTTTTAAATAAAATGACATGCTGCCCAAAAGATAAAATTCAAATTCTAAGAAAACATTTCTTAATAAATTATTCATTGTGTTTCTTTTTGCTAAAAACAAGGTCAAATTGTGAAAATTTTTAATTAATTGCAGTTGTATCTATGTGTTGTAAAATCACTTCAGCAATCAGCTCTACCTTTTTATCAAATAATTGTTTTGCAAAAGTTTAAACCGGTCTGAACATTTCATTCTAAAATATATGCCAATTAAAAAGGCATACAACATTCAAAGAAAAACAATAAATATACAATTTCAATAGGCTATATAGAATCTTTTATTACTAGATAATAGGAATACAGTACCTATAATGATTCAAAAAACACATTCCTCCCGGGTCTACGGTTTTTGATTTTCAAATAAAATAGATTTTATTTTGTTCCTAAATAGACTTGTTTAAATTGCTATTATTTATCATGTACAAGTCGATAATACCGAAAAGAACAATACTTAAGTATTTATATAAGTAGTACTTTAATAGGTAATATGATCACACCATATTATTATGTATGATGAGCATTAAAATTACTTTAAAAAATGAAACCAAACACCGAGAATAAAAAATTACTAGTCAACAATCAGATAAACGTACCGGATATCCGAAGCAGCGTAAACGGTGTTAAATACACTAAATAGTTTTTATAAACGACAAAAAAAAAAAATCACAAATTCGCATAGGTAAATAATATAAAACTTCTAGTATTCAGAAGCTATTCTAATTTGTATAGTTAATAAGGTAAAAACACATAATAATTTCTATTTATTCCCTAATCAACGTAAAAGCCTTAAAATACTATGGAAAATCGGTACGCTATGGAAAAATAACAATTATTATTGTCATCAATGACATGTTTTCTGATAGCATGAGAATCAAAACAATAGATTCCGTTAAAATATGGATTCTGGCGCCCGTTTTCAAAATGTGACTGTAATATATTCATTTTTGGGGTTATACTGTAACAATCGAAGATATGGTCACACTGGTGACGTTATCTGCGTATGAAGTGCGCGTATCGACAGGTAAGCTCGTGGTCGACCTTGGATGATACGGGCTTTTCTTATCCATGGATTGCGACCGTGATAACCTTTAAATTAGCGCAAGGTGGTCGTGACGCGCTGTTGTCAACTCCTGATTGTCACCATATCACGTGTGTGACGCGACCCACCTCTATCCCGTACACTTTGCCGATTGTTTTTCGGTTTCTCTGGTGCATGTAATCATCTTTGCTCCGCAAATTACAATAACAATATCATATTTTTCCCACTTTTCACATTGGACAAACTAAACAACTTGTTACATAGAGATTGTTTGTTTTCCACGGTTTTATTGCATTGGCGACTGATTGTTGTTTGTTTACGAGGAAAACGTCATTATTCACGATGAAGACATACGCGTTCTCCTCCGTCGCCGACTTCTACAACAACGATTCGCATCCGAAATTCATGTTGTTCACTACCCGCGCTCGCGCTTTTTGATAAATGCATTTACTTTATTCGAGAGCCAAATATTCCTTGTTTAGGTATATATTGTCGGTGGATATGTGACAGCGCCGACATGAAGAAAGCGCACAATTTGATTGCTGTGGAACCAACCGCCGAAGCCAGCGAATCTATCAAAAAACTGTACAAGTGAGTTGTAATTTAACAATGTCACGTAAACAACCTCTTTTCAAGTATACATTTGCTTTAATCACAACCAAGACAAAACATTTTCAGTGCATACTAACTGCCCCTCATCTCCCAAGTAGTACTCGTATGGCTCATATTTGTGTAAGTCTATAGTTAGAAACTATATAGTCTCTAACCTAGTTTCTAGTCACTAAAATACTTTAGAACCGTGATCCAACAATCAGTAGAGGCTATGATATAGTTAAAGGTGTGCTGCTCCCCTACAGAAACTAAAAAAAGCATTCCTACAGTTTTCAGAATCCCATAAGGTTCTATATGAGATCTATGTTTGTAATTGTAATTTGTATTGGTTCCTTTGAAAAATTGTACATAGTTGTCTTTGCCTTTATTTCTTATATTTTCTTATCTTAACATTTTAGGTTGAAAAGTAAATATTGCTCTTTTTGCCAAGAATAGACTTGCTCCAATTTCACGCTTACACCATCTGCCTATTCGTACACATCTTTGTAACACTCATTCCTACATAGGAAAATTGTTTGCATTTTTTTTTTTTTTGTAACTAGTGAATACCTGACTTTTGAAAAAGGGTTGTAAATGCCCCCCCCCTCCCAACGTGCTCAAAAGTTAATCTAATTTTGTAAAAAAAATGATATCTAAGAAAAAAATATATAAAAGTGAACAAAGACATTTTTTGTGTTATGTACTTGTTAATAAAAATGTTTTATAGCTATATGTAAAAAAAAAAAAATTTAGAAAAAGTACCTTCGATACTAACAGTTTTAACTATTTATTATTTTTCTTTGCCTATGTAATTATTATAAATTAATTATTCAATATGTTATAATTGTTTATGTGTATCCTTTTTATTAAGTATATTTATTTAATTTTTATAGGAGTATTACAGAAGTTTCCCATTTTTTGGATGATCAACGTGGCCGTTCTTTAACATGCAAAGATCTTTTTGCTGTTAACATCGAAACTCAACGTGCAAAGCTAAAGAATTACTGTGAAAGAATGATTTTTGCTGATCCGTTGTGTTATGGAAAGAAAGCTGAAGAAATCTTATGGCGTAAAATCTACCATGATGTTTATTCCACTGCTAAAATACTGAAAAAAGTAAATATGTTATTACATATTAAGTACTATAGCTGTTAATTTGAACTATATTTAAAACTATATTTATGTAAAACTGCAAAACATAAAATGTATATAAACATTGGTATTAGTCTACTTTATTGGACAAATTTGTTTTTTCAATATTGTTTTTTTTAATAAGAAATGTTAAACATCTAAACTAACCGGTGGCTCAAAATATTTACGAATTTTTATTAAATATTTTTACCTCCATAGAAAGTTCTATTGGTTATATTAAAGTTATAAAAAAATGTAACTAATGAATAAGTGTCTGATAAAGTAGATTAATCTCCCCCTTAAACCAAAGTGTGAAACGACAGTTTTATATGTTTCACAAAAAATGTACTTGTTTATTATTACAGAATAATGTTTGGAGTAAAAGTGAAATGGCGTTATTAGAAAACCATTTTCAATCTGGCATTGGATGTTATTATCACATCCTGTTTAAGTTTCAAGCAGAAATTAAATTTGACAAGCCCAATATATTTGACTTTTATTTGTTATCAAACGACGATATAGATGCTAATATTGTTAAAAAAGACTGTATAACATTACTAAAAAAAAATGACAAAGGTTTAGTAATATAATAAATGTATGTGCCTATATAAAATAATATCATATGTTTGTTATAGCTATTCAAGAAGAAGCTGGTATGAAACAGATAATTTACCGTTGTTTAATAAGTTTGGGTGATTTATCACGCTACCAATACGAACTAAACAAACTAGATATATGCTACTCAACAGCATGTCGTTATTACCATCAAGCATTGAAGTACAAACCAAATTATGGACTTCCCCACAATCAAATTGGACGTTTAGCTGTATCAAAAGACCAACACTTAGATGCCATCTACCGATATGTTAGATGGTAAGTGTATGAACATAAAAGCTGTGAAGTATATTAGTATATATATATATATATATATATATATTTTTTTTTTTAGCGTTTTCAGTATTGAACCATTTGAAGGAGGAGAAAAAAATTTGATACTATCTTTGCAGGAGAAATCTGAAAAAATAAACAACATATTTCTAGAAAAACTTTTTATAATCATTGATTTTTGGTATAACGGGAAAGACTGTTTTCAAGAATTAGATCAAGTAACTATTATTTAAAAGTAATACTGTATTTAATTTAGTTCAATATTCGAATACTATAGGTATTAAAAGTATTTAAATTTTGTAAAAAAAAAAAAAAGCTAAAATTTGAATTCAATATTCAAAGTATAAAGAACAAACAATACAATACCTAATTTAGATTTCATTTTTAGGTATATTCTGAAATTATTACTATGCTACATGATATGTGCTTAAATAATTTTAAAAAAAACAATGAAATGCTAAACAACAATATTGAATCTTGTAAAGAAGAAAATACATGCAAAGGAAACATTTCAATTATAAAGAATGAAGAAGTATTTAAAATAAGTGTAATCATAATCGCTTGTTTAAGCAAACTGCATCAAAATGGTAATTTATTTTTTTTAAGCATTTCAACATTCATTAAAATATATTCTAACATGTTGAATCCATTGATTCAAAATTTAACACCGTCCTCTGGGGATGAATTAAGCCCTGACCTTTACCCATTAGCTAGACTAATGGGTGAAATACTAAAAAGTATTTCACATACGTATTTTAAATACTTGTATATATTAATATATACTTACTTTATTATATATTACTTGTATACATTTATATATACAATCTGTTATAATACAATCTACTCGTCGTGTCATTAAAATACTAATCCCCTTACTGGATAATTTATGACCAATTATAATTTAAGTTTAGTATGATATTAATTTGTATTATATTATATAGTGCTTTTACTTTTATTATAAAAAATTTCATGTTGTATTATTTTTAGAATCAAAGTGTCTACCGAAGGCAGAGTTGTTCTTCTTTGCATTTATGGAACAATTGATTATGCAATGTGTGAATCACTATTTAAAAACTTTACCACAATTAGTTGATCCTAATATAGATCATACAAAATTGAATCGCAGACGTCGTAGACGAGGATTTATGAAACATTCTTCGCCAGACTCTCAAGATTGGAGCGGTGGTCAGTATTTAAAGTCAAAAACTTCCTTAAGGGGGGTGGGGTATAGTTAATTCGTGCAAAAAACGACAAATTTTTGTGAATTTTATTTTGACGACACAGTTAAAATCTGTTTATTAAAACTAATAGTACATTAAAGTATAACACTCGAAGAATATTGTGTAATATTTTCATGTAGAAATATTAAAAAATACGGCAATGGCAGCAATTATTCGGAAGCGTCTCGGAAAAAAGTAGAATTGCGGTGTCCTTCATAACTCGATGCTGGATCATCTGAAATTAAAAAAATCAAATTCTTTCGTTAGATAATTGCTTTCCCCAGGTAACGCCGGGAGGGTTTTTTGAAATTTCAATTTTTTACTTTTTGGGAACACTTTGAAGGGGAAAACGCGATTTTTGCGAAAAAAATCGGCTAATTTGTTATTGTAAAATAAAAAATATTTACAAATTTGAACGAAAATCTCTAACGTTACCTTGTAAGGTATGTACAGAAATAGTGTTCAAAATTTCAAAAGGATCGGTGTAGTAGTTTTGAAGTTATAAGGGTCACCGACTTTGAAAACGTGAGTTGTGGGAAAAACGCTTTAAAGTTACTGATAGTGCGCTCGGGCCGGGCAGCTATAAAATTCCGACAACTCATAACGTCGTCAATTTTGTTCCGATCGACTTGAAATTTTGACACAATATTCTTGAGATATTATGCATTCAGTTAACAAAAAAAAAAAAATTTTAAATTTAATACCCTACCCCCCCCCCCCCCTTAACTGAGATTTTTTATTTCTTACCTTATTGTAAAACGTATAATTTAACATTTTCTTTATTTATTTAATTATAGATGAAGCTGAAAGTGTAATAAGTCCAGATGACGAATCTGATGAAAGCGAAGAGGAAATTTTAGTATTTGATATGAAGGGACCTAATGATGACAAAAGTAAAAATGGTTAGTTGAATAAATACTTAGTTGGGTTACTGTCTACTTTGTGCTCTTCTTTTTAACACTTAGCAAACAACATTTTACAATTTTAGATTAAGTGATATTTTATTTATTTGGTTGGCTGATCCGACCATATATATTAAAAATAAATATATATATATATTTTTTTTTTATAAATTATTAAGTTTAATTATTTATAATCCATGTTCAAATTAAAATAGTAAAATTTTATTTATTTATCATTTTTAAATAGTAAATATTTGATTTACATATTATTCTTGTTCCTAAAACTTAATGGAAACCAACTACATTTTTTAGTATTGTTTTGTTGTATTTATTAAAAAAAACATGATTATTCTTACTTTATGCCCAACTTCAAATAATATTTTAGATTATTTTATTATTGCATGTGAACAATTATTTTACAAATTTTTAAAAAACAAAGTAGATAGTTTTAAGGAATAAAATCATAACTACAAAATTGTGTCATGTTTAATTTTTTTTTTTTTTTAAGAGTCTGATGGATCAAATGATAGTGGTACGTCTTCATTCAATTCCGATAAAAAAAAGAATAATCCAAAAATGAATTTAATCAATTTACCATTTCCAGAAGCAATTAACGTATGTAATTTTTATTCTGATAAGTGTGTATTGTCTATGAGAAAAATCAATAATAATTTATGTTTTTTATTTTTTCAGTTGTTTTTTAATTGGCTTAATGAGCGTGTGAAATCAATAAATCCAAATCTCCCAATAGAGTTATTGACAAACACAGTTATGTTTTTAAACTATTTATCACAATCTAACATTGAAAATGATTATCCAGATTTTAAAGCTGATCAGTTATTATTACCAGAAGAAGAACATTTAAGAGGAATGACAGCTTTATATGAATTTAAAGTGGGTCTCTATGACAATCACTGTTTTAAAAATGAGGTAATTAACTTGCAATTACCATTTTATTTATTTGTATCACTGATAAACAAACAAATAAATTGACACAATCAAAATTCAATATTGCACCTGCATATATATTTAAAATTACATAAATAAAAAAATAATTTGTAAATTTGTTTATTCATATGGTATTGATGCAGTATTTTATAAAACATAACATTTGATAAAAAAAATTGATTAAACAAATAATCAATTGCTGTGCTAATTTGTAAACCTATTTGTCTTACAGTTGTTTTAGTACCATAGTTGCTCTCGTTTGTTTTATTCTAGAGAATCATAAAAACATTTAATTCGTCCACAAGTCCTAATATTTTTCAGGAGCATTAATTTATAGTTATTTCTTTGGCTTCATCTTACCACCTTCTCTATAGCTATATTAAATAACAACAACAACGTGTCTCCTTGTTTTATATTTCAAAACTGATTGCTTCAGATTCTATACTGTCTACTTTGACTTGAAATTTGTTTCTTCTATACATGTTCTGGTGAGGCTCACAAGCTTTTTCAGAAATTTAACTTGTTCATTATGTTGTTAAGAACTATCATATGCTTTTTCGAAGTCCACAAATAACTGCCAAATTTTTTTTCCAAATTCCCTTTTTTTTTTTCTGTTAAGCGTTCTATTATTGACAATTGCTCCATAGTTAATATTCCCTCAAGAAAACACTGGTATTCTCTTAAATGGTCTTCTGCTTGTGATGCCAAAAGCAGATTAATAACACTGAAAAATATCTTTTATGCTAAATTCAGAAACGACATCCCTCTGTAGTTGCTTCATTCAGTTTTATAATTGCTGTCTTGTGATCTATCTCTATCTGTTTCTTGCAGTATCCTATTTAAAACTTCCATTTTTATGAGACATGTTCTGCTCTTCTTCAGAATTTCCTTTGTATTTTAGTCAAATACTTTTTAACAACAAATAATATATTAAAAAGAAATAATTGTTACCTCTGTCATAGGGTGTGATACGACTCATGAAAATCTTGCACTGCGCTAAAGAAGTTGCATCAAATAATGTGTTGTTTACGTACGATAGTGAAAAAAAATGGTTCTCATCATGCAACACTTTAAAACAAGTAAGTTATTATTAAGTACTTTGTTATTCATGACACTACATTAATGGAGAAACCCGTTTTAAAAATCTTAAAATTAGGTAAATTAAAATAAAATGTCTGACAAGATATTAGTTTAATATTTTTGAAACTTCAATATTGAACATACATATTGTATATACCTATAATTTATGCAAAATATTTCATATAAAAATAGAAGTATCATCGCCTCATTAATATATTTTTCATTTAGTGCACTTTTTAGCACTTATAAAATATATATAGTTTAAAAAAAAAAATGTAATATTTACAGTTTTAACGAGAAAAGTTTATTTTTTTCAAATGGATGACAAACAAATATTTGCTAAGAATTAGTTTTATTTGTTAGATTAACTGTTTATTTTAAGTATTATCATAGGCGTATTTAGTGGGGGGCTTAGCTCCCCTGGCTAAGAAATAGCCCCCCCCCCACAAAAATTATTTTAAGCTATCTGAATAAAATAATACCTTACATTAGAAATGGTTTATTGTTACGATACCTATTTAAAGTTAATATTTATTGTCATAAAAAAAATTGTATTATTCATTGTAAATAGTAACATATATTAGTTTTATTTAATCTGTGATAGCAATACGTGGTAATCAGTACTACTATAAGTGTGATCTTACGAAAGATCGTTTTCCACTATGAGGCAAATTAATACATATATAAGAGGGGGGGGGGCAAATCCCCTCACAAAACCTCGCATACAAAATTAGTTGAGGGCTACAGTCCCCCCTACAAATTTATCCACCCTACGCCTATGAGTATTATTGACTTAAAACTAAGTTTTCTCTTTAACCTATTAATATTAACCTTAACTTTAGTCTATTAATATTAAATAATACATTTTCCCATACTCATTGTCTTTCAATTAAGTTTCTAAATACTAATTTTCAGCTTTCTACAAACAATTAACTTGTGATAATTGTGATTATTACATGCTTTGAGTACATTTTGCGATTAAGTCGGTTCGGTAATGATGTTTTTGTTATGTTAATATTTCAAAGTTTTTATAAAACCTGGATAAAAAATTGTATTAAATTAAATCATCCACGTATAAAAAATTCACTGAAATAAAATGTAGCATTTGGAAAAAGATTTTGCCTTGTAAGTTTATACAAGTGATTGTGAGCGAAACGAAGAAAGCGCGAAGTTTGGTTTAATCGCGACTGATGCAGAATGGCTAACGTAATTGGAGTTATAATAAATTAGCTATGTAAATTCTGGTAAATCGGAGGCAGAGTCATTTCTTATTCAGAAAAAAAACCAAAAGATTGTGTTTTTATCGGTCTCCGAACCAAGTTCATAAAAACAGCAATAGGGTTTCCTCCCCCCCCCCTCCGTGAAAAATACTACATTAACTGTGCGACAAACGAAAGCGCGAGATTTGAATAGCGAAGTCTGTATCTTGTAAATATTCATGAGACTTAAAAAAGGGGAAAAAAATACCCAAGAAAAAGGGACGACTAAAATAAAATAGAAATACAAGACAGAAAACCTGCCCTTTTCACGCACGCACACACAGATTTGTATGGCCGAGGAGAAGGTAGGAGTGTAAAGAGGAAAGCCCTCCCTCTTATCCCCGTCGCAACACAATAAAGCAGTTTGAAAATGTTGAAAGCGGATCTCGCCAATAACGATTCCGGCTGCATATACACACATACACCATAAGGCTAGGCGGGTTTATATATTTTATCTTTTTCTTTCTCTTTCTTTCTTTGTTTTTTTTTTTTTGTTGTTCCTTCCTCTCTCGGCGGCGACGGCTGTATCCGCTTATATATTTCTTCACTCTCGTCCGTAATCCGGATTGTCTTTTACGGGCTTTGCACGTTGCAGTTACAAAGTGATCCGGAAGGGACGTGTCATCCTGGCCGTCAAAAGTTTTTACGGCCATCGATTCGCCACCACCGTCGCCTTCCACCTATATAGCCGTAGTAGTCAATCCTCGTGCCCCCATAAACTGCGGGATGGGACATATAACTTATATAGTGGTATTGTGTATGCCGACCTCCCCCTCAACGCATAGAGTAGGGGACATCTCTCCTTGTATAATAATATCCGCCCGGTTTTATCGGTTTATATTTATTGCCGCTCGGCTATATAGTCGCTTCTATAAAATTCTTATTAACAATGTCTCGCACGCAAACCACAGCGACCGTTAAATCTCATCTCTGTTGGAACTTATGTTCGCCGCCTTATAACAATCATATAATATTTACCGACAGACATTCAAAGAAAATTAATCACCCGTATAAACTTCTCTACCGCCGCGCCGTTTCACGGTCAATCGACCGATTTTCCGTCATTTTTACCCTTCAAACACTAACGCGGTCGTATATTTAACGACCATATTGTCTTTGTGCGTATTATTATTATAATTTTCACCGAATCAAATAAATATATGCTTTATGGCGTTGAAATAGTTCGTCCGCTGGCACGTAGACTGACAAAAGGTTAAGCCATCGCCGACGTTTAGCAATACACCTATAATTATCGAAAATTCTTCGGATTAGATAACCGACCAAGTTCGATAAGTCCTCTGTTTTACAACTCCGTTTTCGGGTATTTACACTTGTCGTCGCTGAAATAAACGCAAGAATTACCGCCATTCCGTGTATGTTGGCTCACCGCAATGAATGTCATGCCGGTTAGGTTTAACAGCACTATAATATGTGTATGACAGTACGGGAAGGGGACGTAGGTATAAAGTAAGAAAACAGGGAGAACAATTTCTCTTGCGCGCCTCTGTAGAGCTGTGATACTGTAATGGCTTGCGAGTCGCGTTAGAGTAACAGAGTACCGTTGAGGGGAAGGCAAACCTCGGCGGCGGCGACGACGTAACCCGAAGGGGGCCGGGTAGACGTAGGCGACGGTAAAATTTATAACCGTAAAGCTTTGAGGTTAGGGGTCGTGGAGAGGCTGGGAAGGACCCCTTTTGCCGAGCGTTTAACCGTATTCCATTATCGTCGTACGGTCTGTCGGTTTTATTACTGTATATATTCGTCGGGGACGGCGGGGGAGGAGAGATGGCCATAAAAGATTCCAGACGTATTAAATACGGTCGACAAAACGGAAACTAGAAGACGAACACGGGAGTCGAATCGCAGACGACAGCGGTTTTTATTTGTCTCCTTCGCCGGCTTCTTCTACTGCCTTTCCCCGCCGCCGACGGTAGTTTTCAACGGGCGGCGAAGGGTGTCGTTATGTCAAAGCGGTTCGGCAACGACATTTTAACCCTTAAGAGCAGCAGCAAATAAACCGCCCGACGTCAAAAGACCTTTTTTTCATTTCGTCGGGCTAGTTTTCTTTTTGTACAAACATCACAATAAATAATAATGTCCTTGTACAAATACTACACCGTCTTGCAACTTATTTTTACCCTCATTCAGGTCGAGAAGAAAACCGAAATCGACGCGAAACGCGACAAACAACACGTTATGGGCAAGTTGTGGCTCCGAGCCGAAGTCGACAATCTAGAAGTAAAAATGAAGTACACGTCCAGAAAGAAAAAACTTCCCACGTGCTTGGTGGTAGACACCGACGCGCTAATCAATCATTCGCTGATTGTCAAGAAACTGGTGAACAGCACGATGTTTGTCGTAGTAGTGCCGGCTATCGGTAATAACTCGTTTATGTTTCAAGTTCTCGTTTTAACTTCAGTTAAATTATCTTGCTTAACAAACTTTTTTCCACTGCAGTAATATCGGCGCTGGACGAACAAAAAAAACTCAGCAAAGAAGTCAGGTTGACCATACGTTGGTTGGAGTTTCAGTTGCAACAAGGTAATTGCAACCTAAAGTCGCAGGGTATACACGAATCGAGACCGATCAAACTTGAAGCATTACCGAAGTTAACCAAAGAAGTCTGGTAAGTAACAATTTTTAAGTTTATCCTTCAAGATTTCATCATTTTAACGTCGTGTTTTGTTTTTTTCAGTCATTTTAAACACATTCTGGAATGTTGTAATTATTTCATTGACGAATGTGATGAAAGCAATGGTCTTTTAACGCTAATAACAGGATCAAACGACCTGTTGGACTCGCAAGAGCTAATGAAAATGGCTAAATCCATTAGTAAGTCGAAATAAATTATATTTTTTTTCCATACATTTATATTAATATTATAAGTTGCCACAAAATAAATTAGCAGAATAAATACATTAATTACTATTTAGAATTATTAAATAGTGCATATTAATATTTAATAATATATTGGTTATTGTATTATTTTATTATGTACAATAACAGTTTTAAATATTTTATATTTTGTGTTTTTATGTTTGTGAAAATTATAATTTTATTTGTTTTCCTCAGAAATTAATGTTGAACACATTCAGAAGTTTCAAATGCAATTAAAAATATCAAAAAACAAGGGTTGATGGCTAACATATGGGTGTGGTTGGATATTATGATAATTTTTTTGTTCACTCAACTGCAGCTGTTGTACAACATCTATCATTGTACGAAGCCAACGACAGTTCGTTTATCGTTTACACCGTGTCAACGTGTTTCGATCGAGCAACGTCCGGCACTACCAGTTGCAACTTCTGAAGAAGTTGTTGAGCTCAGTAACAAAACGGACATTTGATGTACTCATCGTCATTTACCTTTGCGTATACTGCAAATAATAATAATGTATAATCAATAAAATTCAAGGTTATAATTATAATTCCGATAACCAAATGGGCAATCTTTGTATTTTATTGCA
The DNA here is from genome assembly GCF_023614345.1 of Adelges cooleyi. Taxonomy (NCBI): domain Eukaryota; kingdom Metazoa; phylum Arthropoda; class Insecta; order Hemiptera; family Adelgidae; genus Adelges; species Adelges cooleyi. The sequence goes on from NW_026095751.1 coordinate 6,752,271, forward strand.
CGACTCGTGTAATACTTTATCTAAGTGATCATTATCACACCTTTTATAATGTTTAATAATACTTTACCGGTTCGCTTGACTTATTCTGTATCTCTTGGCAAATAGGATCTTGTCATTCATTTTAATTATTTTTGTTTTCTTATTTTTATTAGATTAACTCTTTATAATTTTGTCGTTTTAATAATTCGTCTTTTAAACTTTGTTTTGAAACATTTATTTTCAAATCATTATAATATAATATAGCGCATGTAAAAAAAAAAAGTAACCGTTACAGTTTAGTTGTGATCTTTACTCCTTTACATTCCTCGTTCCGCGTAACTCTGTGGATTAAAGCTTTTTCATTTCCAACATAAACCATAATTCACATTTCACTCAGTTATAAAAAATATGTTTTTCTTAAACAAAATTATTTTTCTGGAAAAAATTTTAATGTTCGAACTTCTTTTGCACGTGTTTTTGAAGATTAAAGTAATTGTGTAATTCAACTATAATTGAAGAGTTTAATGTGAATTTTGCCCAGAACTTTATCGTGATCCTATTGTAGGTTTTTGAGGAGGAGGTTCACCGGAATACAGACGGCCGCCTTCGGTGTTCACTCGATGTCTGGGTCTGTGTTAATCCGGAAGAAAAGAATTTTGAAAAACTGTTTGCTGAACGAGCCAGTCAAGTGCAACAATAACGACATCGAGAAACGGCGTGCGTGTACGTTATATTTTAGTTCAACGAACACCGCCAATAAATTCATCATAATAGTAGTAATATTAAGAGGAGAGTGAAGTGGTTTTTCCGTGATCGTGTGTTTGGTATGTGCAAAACACACAAAAGGTATACGAGCGAGAGACAGAAGTTGTGTGTAATTAGACAAAGAGCGTTTTGTACGTGCTCGGGATGGCCGCCTCAACCCTTTTTCGCCCCTCGTACATAATAATTGTTTGCCGTACAATACAATTTTGCCGCTCTCGCTAAGCCGTTATGTTATTGTTATACTCCCCCCTATCTCTCTCTCTCTCTCTCTCTTTCCTCACTGGGTTAATACGCCATTAGCGTTCAATTTCGGTCCCTGGCGTACGTGCTATACTCGTGTGCGGACGACCGAGCTCTGGCACCCTCTTCCGGCGTTCTCCGCAATACGAATGGGGTGAAAAATGAACATATATAATATGATACATATACACGCAAAGTACCCCGACCGTTGTGTATAATAATCCTCGACATTAATGTCAACAGCCCCCCTCCCCCCCCCCCGTGTGACGGCAGTAGGTACACACATAATACATATATATATATATATATATATATGGAATACGGCGGACGGTTATGCAAACACACGTACACGCATCATCGGCGGGGTTGACGAATAATGATAAATTACTCGGTTGTTTTTTTTTTCTTTTCTTAAGGTTCCGACCGGTTGAACTTGTAGTTTCTTAAAAAAAAAACACCGTTTACAAACAAAATGTAATGGACACGAATTCATTGTTAAAATCTTTTAGACAAATCCCAAACCGAAAACGACCATGGTTCAGGGGCGAAGTGGAGACTGAGACCGGACTTCCGCTTCATCCAGACCAACTAAAAACAATGTCAGATCATAAAAATGTATGCCTACTTTCTAATAATTGTGAAAAATCACGGAGTTTGCCATTTTTAGTGAGTTTTATTTACTTTAAAAATGTAATAGAGTGTATGGGTTGAACAAACATTTTAGTTATATGAAATCCAACCTAGGTACTAAAAACATGCCTCAACTCTTGCATTATGTATTTAAGATACATACCTCCATAATGTAAACTTACAATACCAATCTAATAAGTGTGAATGTTTTTAAATTTTCGCCGCCAACCTAAGGGTTATAATTGACGATTAATACTTGATAACAGATTTCCATAGGTGCAACAAAGGGGACTTTAGTACCCCCAAAAATTCAAACCCCTATCCTTGAGTTGTACGCACAAAATTTTATTAATGTACATAATACATACTCTGTTCAAATTTTTGATTTTGGAATATTTTTGTTTTCAAATATTTTATTTTATAACTAATAGTTTGAAGATAAGAATTATGTTTAGTCAGGTATAAATAATTTTAGCACACCCTAAAATTTAAGTCTAGTTGCACCAATGCAGATTTGATTAAGCAATTTCGGAAAATTTCCGTTTCCCGACTAGCCGTATGAAAAAAGGATATGTGGCAACAAAACGATTATGTATGGAAACAGTTTAGTAGTAGGTGATATTTATTTGAATTTTAAACGTACATTGTTCACGACAGCGATTTTACTTGACTGTATGTTATTATTGTATTTAACGGGAACGGCTGGGCGTTGTTGTTATTATTATTATAATTTTCTCTTATAGTCGACGAAACGCTGTAAATACATTTTGCGGTCGTGAGCGGATGAAAGAGGGACGGAAGCGTCAAGTGCGCGTTTACGGAGACGGCGGTGGTAGTGTTATATTGTATAATAATATGTAACCTTAGAGTTGGCACAACCGAGAGGAGAGGTAGGTGTGATTTAACGGGCGGGTTGCGCAGGAAGAAGGCTTTTTGTTAAGTATCTGGCGCGTGGGAAGATAGGGATAGGGGGGGGTCCAGGGTGTTTTTGCTGCACTTGTCAGAAACTCTTATCATATATATATATAGACACTATACCCCTTTGCGTTGGCCTTTGGATCCTGTCTGTTGTGTGTCTATATAGATATAACGAGTTGGAAGTGTACGCGTTCTTCCTCGCTGTCGGCCTACTCGACCGTCCGGGAAGCCTTATATAACCCAATTACCCGAAACTCGTACCCGCCCTCCCGTCTAGAACCTATCCAACGAGCGAAGTGGGTATGCCAAGAGGGTCGAAAGTTTTAATTTGTCGGAAACACAAATCCCCGGGGCCCATTAGTCGGTCGTCGCAAACAAGACTACCATAAAACGCCGCCCTCGACTCCAGTACACACGGGTCACAAAGTCATGGTGGATATAGTTGTGTCTATATAAACTGCCACTATATCCCTTCCCAGTGTACGGTTTATCGCACTCGCTCTCTTCCTCGGTATAATCGGCTATATTGTTATTATTACACACTCTATAGCCCGTAATCGCCATCGCAGTCGATCTGCGACCCTTAGAATCGCACCGCGGTTAATGGCCCAAAATAAACCAGACGTCCGTCCAGCACACGATACAGGCGGAGTGGCGCTAGTCTGGAGAATTATAAATTCTTCAGATGACCTGGATCATAAATATAATAATGTGGCCTAATCGCCTAACCATACTTCGTATCGACTATTGTTGCCGGAAGGGTTCTTTTTCCTTTATGCGTTTATCGTCGAAAGTGTTCAACCCCAATCACAAATATCGTAAGCCACCGAGGAAAAAAGAAAATAGTATACTATGTTTAATAATCATCCGTATAATATTGATAAAGAAAAACCAACCATTTAACCATTAATAATTGTGGTATTTATTTATTTAATCAACATTTCAAAGTAGCGAGGATTTAGTTACCGCCCTCCACCCCTGACAAACTCTGTACATCCGTGAAGCGGGGTGACTGAAAGAGGGCAAATTTTTAATAAACCTAGTACGGAGTAAATATGTATATATTATGGATTTTTAGCTTGAAGCTCAAGTATATTATCATACAACTTGATAATAAATAATACCATTTAAACTTGCGTTATAAGGTATATTTTTGCATAGCTCAAAAATAAAGAAAAATATTATGTGTAATATCATAATCGTAATGTAACCCGATTATAATTTTCATTGATTGCCTTTCTAAGTCCAACCATGAACCAACTAAGAACTATACAGTACGGAGACCCCGAGTAAATATAGATTATAATATTACTATCGTGTAGTATAGTTATAATTAATTACTAATAACTATTGTTAGTATATTGGACACGCAAATAGAATAGTCATTCTGGTATGTACAGTAAAGCCATTTGATAATTATTAAGCATAATAGTTTGACGGTTTCGTGTACGTAATACGTTTAATATGAGCACCACGTATAATATATTATTAGTAAACTAACTATGATAGTTGTTTGATGAATGAAATTACCCTGGCGAAATCGCGGTTAGGTTGTCTCAAAGGGGCCTAATTGAATTTATGCAAAGAACAACTTTGCGAAGTATAACCTTATCCCTGAAAATTTCACGTACACAATCATCAATCAAACGCCTCTGCTGGTGAGATTTTAAACGTATACATTATATATTATTACAATATACACAGCAATAACACTGACTTTAGAGACCTTCAACGATGTGCACGAAATTCAAATACAGTAAACTATGCCCTATAGTGTAACAATACATTATTGATGTTCGACACGAGAAAGCATAAGCGAGCAAAGTGAAGTAAATGGCACTCGTCTGTACCAAATAATATGTAGGAATAATACAACTACTATCCTTGGTTGCAATTTAATAAAATAATAAATATTAAAAAATAGGGTATACAAGTGCAACCCCGTTGTGGCCTAATTCCTTCCACGATGAGTTGCATTTTGTTTGTCGCTAAAAAAATGGATAGATTACAATAAAGCGACTCTAAGAGATTAAACGTGTTTGAATATCTGTCAACACAAAATACTGCTATGCAGTGGTAAGTATAATCTTATTACTTAAAAAACGTATTATGTATTATGTATTGTTAATCAATTCCCTAATTAAATAACGTTTTACCGTCTATTCTTAATACTTTTACATGACCGTCGCGTCGCCTTATAATCGGATTGTCAAATTGTTTATTCCTTGTACAATATGGCCACACGGAACCTTTAATTGCTAAAAATAATTCATGACCGTCCGGGCTATTTACTAATCATTTGTTTTGAGTAGGTAGGAACTTTTTAATTAGCCTCGTAATTATATAAATTACTTGTGGCTGCATAATAATAACAACCAGAGTTTATAATGTAATATAACGCTCTATAATTTTATTGTGGTTTTACTGTTGGCCTTAAATTAGCAAGACGCAGTGTTTCTTGTAAACACACACACACACAGTCAACTAACATATAACATTACAAGTCGACAGTTTTAACATTGTATTTCACTAAACGGAAACGGCAGCTTGGTTTTTGATGTCGAAAACACGTGTTTCCGCTTTGCACACACGGGCTAGTAGAGTAATAAATATTGCATTAGGACGCGAAATTCTGTCATAAGATTGTAATAATAACACATTTAAAAAAAAATAACTCGTATGAAAAGCGTTAAAGTTACCAACATTTTGAAGTAAAAAAAAACAATACAGCGTTTTTTCACGTTTACTTTTTTATGCGACCACTAGTCCTTAACTCACAATTATTATCGACTGTCCAATTGACAGTGTCAATCGGTTACATAAGTCACAAACGATATCAAAGTATTATATACATGCGACCGCGTCAACAAATGAACATAGCACTAAATTACTGTACAAACCTTGTCAACATGTCTTGTTGTATATATATATTAAGACACACATTTAGCCACTTACTACAGTATTTGTCTGTTAAGTAAGCCCTTTTAAATGGCAACGCTATATTTTTTTTAGCTACATATATATTCAATAACTTAACTGTGCGCTTTCTTAGCTAAACATTTATTCTCCGCAATAGAATCCTCTGTTTATTCTATTTTCCATATTTTCAAAATTACTTTTGATTAATAACTTTTAATTTTGCACATGAAAAATAACTATTTCAGATAAATATTACGAATTATGTTTTTTACGTTTTTTATGTACTGTAGGAAATATTAGTATGATAATTTAATATTTGTTTTCTGTCGACTGTCTTATCGGAACACATTTTGTCAAAGTAGTTGCGGCATGCATAAAAGAATTTTAGGGAATTTAAGTACCTAAGCGATTTTTCCGAAAATTATTTTTTAATAATAACATTTTATGTATTTTGTTATAAATAGTAGGTACACAATTATATTATTTACTTATTATTTATTTTAATACAATATTACAGAAAAGCAAAATCAAATTAAATTTGTCTATGTACATTTTTGGTGATTTAGAGTTTATTAGTTTTATTAAAAAATTTATGAAATTATGTTAACCAAACACAGAAAGAAGTTAGAACAAGTTTTTATTTTTTGACAACTATTGTATGATCGAAAAATTGTTTTTGAAAAAATATTCTTTTACCCTTTTTGTTCTAATTGCTTTAAGTGAACAATATAAGGCAGTTTTGATTTTAATGCTAAGCTGATTTAAACCAAAAGGAGCCAAAATAATAAGTATAACGTTTTGATATGGAACGAATAAGACGATGTTGGTTTGGTAATAAACAAGAAGAAGGTAGTTCTGATGGCTTATCTAAAATCCGGACAAAATTGTTTCTTAAAAACTCAATCTAGTAGAGCTGTCGCCTATCGATCAATCAATGCATTATTTTACTACATGGCAGTACAAGTTGAGTTAACATGTATAGAAACGCCCGGGTGTATAGTTTTATGCGGTCGTCGCGCCGAGGGGACTTTTCTATTAACGCGCGCAAAGGCGAGAAAAGAGCGTGAAATATGATACTTGCAGAAAAACCATTACTCACCGGTCGCCTTACGAGGATTGTAAGTATAAAGAACGAACGTGCAACCCAATCGCCTACCGGATTTCCCGCTATAGGCTGTACCGCACTTGGAGCATCGCAAATCTATTATCTCTTTGCGTCGCAGATGGTTTATACAAGTATAAGCATTCACGGGCAATAGCTACTAACTACTATAATTAATTATCTTCGATAATATCAGCCCGGGCCGCACATATTAGGTTTTAATCATCAAACAGCGATTCGATTAACCACGTGAATGTATTTTACTGCACAAATTACAATGGATGTATGCTTTCGAAATAGTTGAGTAATATTTTCAATACACAGGTTGGCAAACGTTTGTTAAAAAATGTAGCTATAAGATACATAGTGCCAATGTTAGCAACCCAACTACTGCAAATAAAGAACCAAAATGCAATTTTAGCAAGTACAGGTTCGTATTTATTTTTTTCCTCAATTATTCGGAAAGATTTACTTATTTGTTAGTTTCTTCCTCCTTCTGATCCTCCGAAGTGGGTAAAAACTGTGCCGTTGCCGAGACAAGCCAATTGAGACGAACAATCGAGTTAGTTGTTAATTTAATTTTTTTGTTTCAAACAGTCCACGTGACCAGAAGGAAATCTCGATGAGTCTGCGATACTTGAACGCGGCTTTTCTTTTGTTAACGTCATGTATATGTACAGCTTTTAAATAAATATCTTTTTATAACGGTTACTAAGCGAAAGCGCAAACGGAAAATGTTTTAAATTCAATTACAACCGGTGCTGTGGCAAAAGTTACGACCACCATTTTGTCGTACCTCCTCTATTAACGTTGACTTTGTAGACTTTGCCACGTTCAAAGGTCGGTGCTATTTACACAATACAATACCGCGACAAAGGAATAATATAATGTTCTGATTAAATATTTAGAAATTTTGTCCCACTCAAAATATAGTCATCCAATGTTTCCCCCATATCAAATCATATACTTGTCAGAAGTATAATCCCAATATAAACCCGCGAATATATGTTTTCTCTTATCACGTCCAAGTTTAATGTGTAGGTAGGTACAAGATAGTATGCTCGTATATCGCCATTTCAAAATAGGGTCCATTTGTGTTTTCTCTAAGGCATAAACCAATGAAATTACTTGCAATTATTTGTTGGTAGTCTCAGGTGAACGGGATCAAGAACCCTCTGAGAAATCTAAGGTAAGATTATCAACACGTCTTCATTGAAAACTCGAATTTTGTTTATTGTAATTAATAGCTACTTATAGGTGTATAATGAGTTGTTTTTTTTTTATAATAGCCTTCATTGGAAAATATAATGGCTCGCAATAATGAGTAGTTAAAGCCGACTTTGGTTACTCAAAAACTATAAAGCATATTTCATAATGTATTGTATTTATTTAAACATTTAAATATCTAATTAATTCAAATTTTTATTTAGGGATTGTAGCGCTTTATTTGCAAGAGCAATTCTCAATAACTAAAATCTTTCTTTAACAGTTTAACAGTTTTGTACCAAATGCGTTGAATAAGTACTTAAAAAAAAGTAAACTTTTTAGTGTTACAATTTATATTGTAGTATACTTTTTTTTTATCCTAAACATTTTATTGGTTGCATTTAAGACTTATCAAATTCAGTCTTGGCCGGTTTTATCTAACCTAGCCGATTGATTTATCTGTACCAATGCGTTTTTACAGCAAATTGATATAAATTGTTTTTTTTACTATAGTTGAGCCCGGGAGGCACAAAATCAATGAGTCGGCGCTAGAACAAACACATTCTAGCTAGATTTTTTATTAATCTATCGATATTTAAGTACTAAAAATAAATTACAAGTAAAAGTATGCTAGTCAGTTTATAAAAGACTAGCGAAGTCAGTAAATAATTGTATAAATTAAAAATAAAATTACTTGTAGAGTTAAGTAACAAATGATAAGTAAACTATGAGTCAAAATCAGAATTATTGATTTTGTGTTTAACTATTAAAAAAAAAAGTATGAAAGACCAATTGTTTTTGTTCCAAATGTATATGTTATGATGAGGTTTTTTTTATTGAAAAAACCTACACTATTAATCAATAATTTAGACATTTTTCAAAAAGTTTTTAATCTAGATGATCTTTTTTTTTATTTCTTATTCAACATATTTTAAATAATTTGAAATTATCTGAGATAATTTGTATTTATAATTAATAAATAAACTTAATATCTTAATTTATTGAGTTACATAAAATTGTATCCACGAATAAAAAAACTATTTATTATACGTCTTTATATAACTATCAACTTGCAATACGTAGAACAAACACACATGAGCGAAGTAAGTAACTGAGATAGAACTATTCCATATAAGTACTTATTATTCACCATCTGAGTCACCATCTATACTTCTATTTGGTTACCTATAATATACTTTTTGACAGTTCTATAGTTTAATGATATCTTATTTGCAATGATACATTCACTGTCCAATAATATTGTTATTATTTTTCTGGCACTGATAAACAACAGCTATAAGGTCGCTTGTTGCTGTACACACTGCGGAACGACAAAATCAAAATACTATGTTATAATATATCGGTCATTGATGGTAAGATCAACAAGTATAATGATGACGTTAAACGACCTTGTCCCTTCTTTACATATTATAATATGTAACAATAGTAAGTTTATAATTAAAATATGACATCATATTATTGACAATTATACCTTTGTTTTCGACACTCGTCGTTGATATAAAAAAACAATTGTGATGGACCAAACAAACCACCGATTTACATAATATTATAAATAAAATATAATATTACAATGAACTAATCCGGCCGCGTTCGTAGTTGGCAACACGTGTCTACTATCGCACATATTAAAGTATACAGCGACTGCGATAAGGAGCGTACACATTGTAAATAATAAACGAATAATAATTATTATCGTTCTTAACACCGGCCCGTGTGCGCTTATAGATTATTGTCTCGCTTTTTTGATAGCCGTACACGATCAGTCGGTCAATGGCAACCGGTCGTTGTACAAGTTGCGCGTACGTTTAATTTATTTATTACGAATTTTCGGTTGCGTTTTTTTCTTTCTATTTAATGAACTATCGTTCGGAAGCCAGTAAACAGTAAAATAGTGGTAAACAGCAGAAATAATAACAGTATTATGTCGTCGTTTTCGATTGAGCGGCTGTCGCGTCCGCTGGCTAAACACGTCCGACGATTCGGCACTAAAGTCATAAACAATGTGCGGACTACGCGTGGAAATTACGCAAAGGTCACGTCCGCCGATGTCCAACACTTTAAATCAATATTAGGCGAAGGTAACGTGTTGACCGGAGACCAGGACGTGCAACCATACAACGTGGACTGGATGAAGTACATGTCCGGTAAGCCTGTTGTGCCCTAATGCCGGCCCGCTTCTCTCCATCGGGATACACAAGGGGGGGGACTCGCCGACTTAATAATACAAGTCGGTCGGTAAAGCTTCTGGATTCAAAAAAAACCGTTTGTATTCCTTTTTTTTGTTGTAAAATAGTGTAGGTACCCGCGTATCTGTGTATGTTCATCAGAGGTATCTAAACGAAGCACTTATTTTGATCGAACTTGGCACAAATGATTATTTGGATACTGGAAAGTGCACGCAAAAGACGGAGTTCTTCTCCCGACGCGTTGCCCTAATATTTATTTTAAGCAGCCGAATAGAAATAAATTGAGAGATAATATATTTCTCCTTATCGCTCATACATTTTTTGCTTTCACAATTATTAAGTTCATAACTGCATGCTCAGGCTTTACTGAACATTTCTTCCAAAATATGAACTCCATCAATGTAATTAACCATCTTCAATCAGATATCCGAAATTTAAAAAATGGTCTTTTTTTCTCTTGCACTTCAAACTTGAAAGAGACATGGTAAACGTAACTGTAAATCATAATCACTTCACACAACAATAGGTACCGCAATTAATTACAATGGCACTTGTTTTTCTGAAATTGTTATCAATGTTTTAGCAACGTTGGCCTTGAAAACTTGTTATAACTTTAGAACAGTATTTTTTTGTCAGTGTGACATGGTAATCCTCAGGGACGGCGCCAAGGGGGGGCGAGGGTGGGCGGTCGCCCCCTCATAACAAATTCTTGCCCTTCTCTCGCCCCCCCAGATATTTTGCTAAATAGTATAATTTTAAATATTTGATTATTATTCCTAAAACCCAGATTTTAAATAACTGTATTTTTATATATACAAATTTAGTTATTACGGAAATTGTGAAAACAATTGTTGTTTTGATTTAAACCTGTTTATCTATACAAATTTAGTTATTAGTTATGACATTGCCACCAAATGTGGCCTATTTTTATCATTATATTTTGAGTGTTTTTGCAATCGGTTATCAATAATCCGTCGCCCATATAATTATGTGTTTTGGTGTATATATATATATATATATATATAATTATAATATTTACGTTTGTGTGTGTGTTTTCCAAAAATTCAGTGTTTATTGACGGATTGTTTTGGTTTAATAGAATGTAGGTATAACACGATAACTATAATCTCCACTGACTGGTTGTTGGGCGTTTTATAAGCCTTCATTTTTACTTCGATTTTCATAGAGTACAATAAGAGCTATATGATGGCCGACAGGTAAAAATAACGCTTATTTAAAAAAGTTGCCTTACTTAAATTGTACACTAGTATATATTGGCTCTTAATCTGTAATAAATTCATATTTTATACTATTTCACTTATAAATATTAAAGTCATTCACTGATAAATCATTATAATTGTTTTTTATTGACAGAAGTAGGTAAAATTATTGTGGTTGCCCCTCCAAAAAATTCACTTGACCTTTCCCGCCCCCCTAAGAAAAAAATTCTGGCGCCGTGTCTGGTAATCCTAAATCTTTAGTACAAGAACAGTTTGCAATTTATGAAGTAAATATTAATAATACAATTATTTAACTCAAAACTTGATTATAAAAAATATTTTTAGTTTTATCACCAGGAGCAGGAACAAATACATTTTTTGATGAACCCCTTTTTAGAAAGCAACAAAATTGTCCGTGTGATAAACATGGCGATCTCAAATCCACTCCACAGTACTTAAAAAACTGCCCCTGTGACTTTTCGATTGTGATCAAGAACGCAAGTTTCACTGAAAATAACAGTCTTTAAAGTTAGATGGGTGATCCATCGGAATGAGTGGCATCCGTGGGATATAATATACTGTTTCATCCTCTCCTCCCTTTACTGTTAAGGTAGTAGCTTAAAATATATATAATTTCCAGTATCTTCTTTACACGCAGTTTTGAGCAATGCGCCGTCACAAAGTATTAGTGGGTCAAGGTTCTGTTGTAAAATAATTCCACAAAAAATCGTATATATGTATATTAAATTTAGCTACATTTTTTTAAAGAAAAAGTCAACTGAGATACGATTTGGAATGGACTAATGTCTTTACTATAAACATCTATAGAAAATAACATTGTATATATGTATCAGTAAAATTGCCTACATAGATATTAAGTACATGCACATTGCAAAATTGTCACCATTTTATTTTAACCTTCAGGTCCTTCAAATTCTTGAAGGATTCGATGTAGGTAAACTATAATTTACCAAATTAGCTAATATATGGTAACAGTCACTGAAATATGTTAACATTCATCGAAACATATGTTTTTTCTTTGCCACCGGCGCGGCGCAGTGTAATATGCATAATATGTACTGTAATACATAGTAACGACGATCGTATACGTGATTTTACTTGTTGTGCAGACTGCAAAGACGTTTTTTATAACGTGTTGGTCTTGTACTACACGTTAAGAGGAAGAAGCGTTACAAGACCGATTTATTGGTTGTTTTGTGTTGGATTGACACATTTTTTTAATGGGTTTTTTTTACACACATTAAGCATACTTGTCATTTTATATTATTATATGATTGCAGGGGAGAGCCGGACGGTGTTAAAGCCAAAAACTACAGAGGATGTGTCGGCTATATTAGAGTATTGTAACGACAAAATGATAGCGGTATGCCCCCAGGCGGGCAATACCAGCATATCCGGGGGCAGCGTAGCGTTGTTCGACGAGGTGGTCTTGTCCATGCAAAGAATGAACAACATCATTGATTTCAATCCCCTGTCCGGTAAGTGTACATAACAACACGCCTATATCGCGTTTTATAATTAAATAATCGTATAAAAATGCATTCTTCTCCATCACCTGCGCCCTTAGTATCCATTACCCTGCCTTCAGCGGTGCTGTCCTCTTTTTAACAAAACCGCCGCCGTAGAACAACAACAATAATAATTAACTACAATACAAGCCTAGGTTTTGGCCAGTGAGTAGTAGAATAAACCGCGAGCTGTTTGCTACCTATTTCCCAGGTCAAATGTAGACAGTTAATTCGCAATATTTGGTTGTGTTCAAACAAACAAAGCCCGGAGCTATGTTATTTTCCCATTTGGAGAGTTCCATTAAACTCGAATAGTTTGGCATACACAACTGTCTACACGTTATAATGTAGCATATTCTATAGATATCTTCAACCATTATATAGCGCAGACGAGTAATATAATATTATTACTTTCCGTTGATTATAAAAAGTAATGATAGCGTTCATTATTAACGCCAATGCTAATATTAGATTATAGATGGACCAATTATTATATAATATATACTTAAATTAATATCATATGGTATAGAAGGGGGTCATAAAGCATACCGGTTTTTAATTGTTTCGGTCGGTTAATAAAATAATTACACAGTTTCGTTTGCATGTATAAAATATATAAAAATGATTTACACGGTGCCGGAGTGGTCAGTGGGATATTACTACGCTCGTGAACACACAAATACGATGATGATAATTTAGCGATAATTATGATGATGATTAAATGTTTGTATAATTGTATGTACAGGGTGATCCATTTAACGTAGTTAAAAAGTTAATTAAACATGTAATTTTTCATTTAAATTTCAAAAGTTGATAGTGCTCAGGAAAATACTTAAAAGGTTAATATTTGGTAATTTAAAAATATTGTACAATAACTTATAACGTCAATAAAATATTTTTAAAAAAACCTTTACAGTTGTAATTTTATTCCGGAAAACGAGTGTCTAATGAACCAAGGTAATAGGTTGAGTTATTAAAAAGGAAAAAACAAAATGCCTTAGTAATTGCAGTGCTATCATGCATTTTGACTACTTCGAATTAACTTGAGTTCATTTTATATGTGGTTAAAGTTCATAACTTTCATACTGTAAATTATTCTATTACAGTCACCAAAAAAGCCACGTTTTGTTTAATAGTACATTTTACCAAAGAACGTCGCCTATAAAAGTTAGTTACTACGTTTAAATGAGTTTATAAATTGATTCTCTTCTTAATAATTTACTTGCGGTATAGTGGACGACCGAACATCATTATTGCTATACATTTTTCAGATACAGCTTAGCACCAATATCTATAAATTATACACCGCCTCTTCTGTAAAATTCATATACCTACTGATTGAGTGCTTACTGTTTTCTCCCGTTTACAGTGTGAATTTTTTTACAATGCTCCCCCTCATTGGATCTGTATTTAAAAAAAAAAAAAAAAAAATGTGAATTTAAAAACTAGTGAGAACTAAAAACTTTCCGTCCTTATTGAAAAAATTGGAATTTCGCCTATCTCCTAGGCAACAATTATAATGTTCTTATCACCAAGGCGGTGGATAAACAATTATTGTGCTAGTCGTAGGATGAGTCATGAGCTGTTATGAGATATTTTAAATATGTAATGACCGCTCTAATGTTAACATATAATTGTTGTGATAATATATACAATGCCAATATGTATTATTGTGATCGACAGGAGTGTTGGTGTGCGAAGCGGGATGCGTGCTCGAATCGCTGATGGGGCACGTGGAGAGTCACGGGTTCATGATGCCGCTGGACTTAGGATCGAAGGGCAGCTGTCAGATCGGCGGCAACGTGTCTACCAATGCTGGCGGCATACGAGTCATACGGTACGGCACTCTGCAGGGGTGCGTTCTGGGACTTGAAGCCGTGAGTTGACGATTGCACGTACCTAATGGTATTATAGTACGGTATTATCAACAAGCGGTATACACAGGGTGGCCGAAGGGCAAGGATATAGAGAAAGATAGGGGATAAAGGATTTTTGAAAAAATACTTGGGGTAGAGGTACGACTTTAACAACAGTTCGTTAAGCCCATTTGCGGTCTGTGTGTTTTGTTCCATTGACTGCGTTATGGGAAAAATGAGTGTTTGATGCGTAACCCAACCGGAAAAAAAACTATCGAAATGTTCATCTTGTGTACATGAACATGTGTGTGTGTGCGTATCATAATAATAATAATAATAATACAATATTGAGTATTGACGTTAAAAAGTGACAGCAGAGGAAAAAAAACAAAATTCTTTCCAAATAATCGTTCCGACACATTTGCACGTATAAAATTATTTAAAAATAATATTATCTCCCCTACACAAAATAACAAAGACAACTGCTGTGTGGTTTAGGCTGTATGGAAAAAAACATTTTGTAGCATTAACAAGAAATTGGTTGGCTCTGTGACTTTGTAGTTATATTAACTGAATATTGGTTATTTTTAACATATTTATTAGTTAATTCAACAAAATTAAAGTTCTCTTGACTACATATTTATTTGATAGAAAGGTAATTTGGGGGTCAACTACAAAATCTGGTTGTTACGGAGGCAACCAAACTGTTGTTAATGCAACACATTTCTTTCTCGATTAACACAACCCGCCTTTTCCAAAGTAATTTTGTTAAATTTATTACCGTCTTTAAATCAATGACAGCCCTGACCCTATACTGTGCTAACTTTTTTTTTATGAAAATTCGATTTTCACAAACAAGCTAATAAACGTTTAACGGGCGGGGAAAGTCTTCTGGGTCTCGCTCACGCTTAATTAGGTATTTTCCCCTGTAAAAAATCGATTTGGTACGTGCGTACGGTTTTCCGCAATCTACCCTGCACCTCTCCGCCTTCTACCACTTTAATCCCATACCCGCCGCCTGCAAAGCTGCCAACGCTCCCCTATAATTGCTTCTGTCACCGGGCTCACAAACTGTTCTCCCGAAAACGTTCGATTCAGTAAATTTATTATTATTATTTTTTCCCTATTTTTTTTTAATCAAATCAGTGTTTCCGAGTTGTCCTTTTTCTACCCTCCTCTTTAGTACCTAATCTAACGAAACTTCTGGGCCCTCTTTTTTTTTTTTTTTAAATAATATATTGGACTCGTTTGCGTTTCTCTTTACAGTACTAAATTGACCAAATAACCCCAACGTGGCGCCTTTCTTAATTAAACACAAAGCCGTGTACAAACCGACAACCCCCTGCTCGCGTGCAGCAGTTCTCTGTATGTGTAATTGCGATAATAATTAATGACCTGTTCCCGCTTAGATTTGTTTTAACGTTAATTCCTTAAATCCACGGTGAATAATTAAATTGTTTCCAAATAGAATGTACTGAAATTGTTGATAATTTGCCTTTGTAAAATAATGTTGTATTAAATAAAAAAGCCCATCCACACTAAGGCAACACCGAGAAACTTGTTAGTTGATAATTTTGTTTCTGCTGTTCAACGCCACGAGGAAGTAGAACATGGGAATTTGCCATTTGGAAACACATTAATGCAAAAAAACCAACAAAGTAATAATAACAACATTCTGTGTAATAAAAAACTTCTACTATTTTCATAGGTAACCGCTGACGGCTCGGTACTAGACTGCCTGAATACCATGAGAAAAGACAACACAGGATATCATTTGAAACATTTGTTTATCGGTTCAGAAGGAACGTTGGGCGTAGTCACCAAAGTAGCCATCCTCTGCCCAATTCTTCCCAAACACATCAGTGTGGCTTTTATAGGTGAGAGAAAAGTATTCTAAAATTATCATTTGTTTCGCAAATAAATATACTTTTAGCACCAAGTAATTGTTTTGGATATAGCTTTAAAATAATAACACTGTGGTGTAGTTACGCAAATTGTTGTTATCTTATATACTTGACACGAACAACTAAAACAAATCAACATTTATCTCCTTTTTATTACCAAAATATAATTTATGAATAACAGACATTCTAAAAAAGCACACATTGTTAATAACCCATTGTTTTTAGTGTAAACATTTTTTTTTGAAATTTATCTCAACAACAAATACTTTTTTTTAGAACACAAATTGTTTTATAATAATAACGGGAATAATCAATTCTTACCACTTTTAAAATAAATATTTTTGATGAAACAAAAAGTTATGCGGTAAAGAGGTTTCTTACAGTAGCTTTTGACCATTATGGCGATTAGCCAGTATCTATTCGACTGCGGATTATTAGTTAATTCAAGAGCTTGTGTTTCGTTCTGGTTAAATCATGCAACGCAGAAAAAATAATAACACTATTGATTGTATGAAATTGTTTTGAACATTCTATATTTCTAATAAAATAAAAGATCGAACGAGCTTGACGATTACTATATGTTTCCTCGTTAAATTTTTAATTAAAGGAAATAAGTCCACGTACTTTGTCTCGTTGGCGTTAGGACCTCGCACACTGGGGATTTGTACGCGGTACGAAGGGCATGAAATTTACCGCTTTTCTGAGTATACGACGCCTTTAAATGTTTCTTATTTGACCGTCGCGTAGGTACAATGCGTAAATCTCGGCCGTTTTTACTACTTTTTTTTACCTCCCGCTTGTATGTGTACAGGTTTGGACAGCTACGAAAAAGTACTAAAACTGTTTTCGATCGCCCGGCAGGAGTTCGCCGAAACGCTGTCGTCTTTCGAACTCATGGACAACACAACAATAACCGCTGTAGAAGATAACCTCAAACTCGGTTGTCCTATCGCCAACGTACATCCGTTCTACGTGCTAATCGAACTGGCTACCAGCCAGCCAAATCTGAACCGCCACTTGGAAAATATACTGGAAAAAGCGTTAGACGATTCGATAATCACCGACGCCACGACCGCCGACCAAACGTCCACTATCAACGTAAGGGTGTTTTCCGAAAATATATACATATATATATACTGACGATTATTTGTTGTTGGTTTTTTTTTACTCCGTTTAGAAAATATGGAAAGTGCGCGAGAGATCCATAGAAGCCCTAATGAAGTACGGATACGTTTATGCCTATGACATATCCACGCCGCTCAATTGTTTCTACGACATAGTAGAACTGTTGCGAGACAAGTTGAAAGACGTAGCCGACTGCAAAGCCGTATGCGGCTTCGGTCACATTGGTAAGTCTTATTTTAATCTGCACAATAAACGAGAACTACCCATAATACATCTTACATTTCTTTGTGCTTAACAGACCTTATGCACGCTTCTACCAAGCCTTTCCATCTGTCACGATTTTTTGCCATTTCCGTCGTTATCCCGTCGTCCGCTTTATTTTATGTCTTAACTACTCTATCTATCCACCGTTGGCGGGGTCTCTCTCTTAGTCGCTTTTTGTTTATTTTCTTAACTAATACATTACGAATACGGCTTCCGTCAGCTCGTCAAACGTGACCAGCCCACTGCAGTCGCTTTGCCTTAAGATACTTTCCAATGTTTGGTTTGTTGTACAGTTTTTCTAAATTCGTGTTTTTTCTTCTTTCATATTCTCCATATAGATTTTGTGTGGATCCATGTATTTTCCGCAAAACTTTCCTTTCGAATGTTAGTAGTTTTTCTTCGTCCCTTTTGGTAGTGGACCAAATTTCGCGAGCATACATTGCTACTGAACGTAAGTAACAAGTGTAGAGTTTTTCTATAGTGGTTTTTGATAGCATTTTGGAGCTCAGCATTTTGTTCATGTCAAAGTATGCTCGGTTTGCCGCACTTATCCTCAGTTGTATCTCATTATGCATATTATTTTTATCATTGATATTAACACCCAGGTATTTAAAATTATTTACTCGTTCAAAGCAATATGCTCCTACTTTGAGATTAGATATGTTTGCCACATCTCTGGACATTACTATAAATATTTAGTTTTGTCTTCATTTATGCTAAAGCCCATTTTTTTTTACTAGAATTGATTAAACTTTCTGTAGTACATATTATTTCATTTTTGGTGTCTTCCAGTATTATAATGTCGTTTGCATAGGCCAGTATTCAGGCAGTTTTTCCATTCAGCTCCAGCTCATGACTAGCTTCTGTGTGTCTAACTATTTTTTTCTAGTGCGAGGTTAAAAAGTATAGACCGTATATACCATTTTGACCATATTCATAATATTTCGCCATAATTTGACGTATAGTGAAGATATGGTCTGTAGTCGATTTCCCTCTCATGAAGCCGCATTGATATTCTCAAATGATATCAGTGACGTATACTTCTAAATTTGTCAAGATTGCTAAAGATAACATATTGGTACTACCAAGGCGGTAGGTTTCGACCTTTGCTGGATTACCCTTCTTAAATATTGGCCAGATAATCGCTAAGTTCCAGTCTTTTGGGATAACCTCATTATTCCATATACTTATAATTAGTTGTTGTTATGTGATACTAAAGGTGCTCCTGCTAACTTAAGCAGTTTTTAATTTATGTTATCCTCCTCCTGGTGATTTGTTGTTTTTTAATGAGTTAATTATGTCTTGGATTTCGTCCCAATATCAAACCAGTAATTTCTATATTTTCTGACATCTCCTGTAAAGTTTTCGCAGCTCTTGACACTGTATTTTTTATCTTTGTCCAGGTTGTCTCAATGTCTCCTATTGTCATGTTGTTTTCCCTAAATCTATTGGCTATTTTTGATTAATAAATTTGTCGTTCTTTTACAACTTACATAAGTATTCCAAAAATTTATATTTTTGTACATGGGATTTTGGAAAGGGGTTTAAAATTACTCTCTAATATTCAAATAGCCAACAAAAAATGGTTATGATCAATACAGCCTGGGTTCCCAAACGATTTTTTATGTATTTTTTTATTTAAAAAGAAATATTTTTTCGGTAAGTATTAGTCTTTTCCAAGCCTTTATTCCTAATACTCGCCCATGCTGAAGAGTATCTCAAGTTAGGCAAATCGATTTCAATTAAGTATCACTTATGACTTAAAATTGTAAACAATGTATACCTACTAATTAAAAAAAACGTATAAAAAATGTATTTTCAAAAAATTCAAATACAAGTTTTGGAATTATTTTCATTAAAATAATATTATCAATGGTTTATTGAAATATAAATAATTTTTACGGCCGAATAATTTCCAACTTCGATTGTAAAATAAATGTGAAAGAATAAAATGGTATCATCGGTTGTCGTTTGGACGCCGCGACAATACCTTTTTAAACATTGAGAGGGTTTTTTTTTACAACAAAAACCTTTGGAAAAATTGCAGGTGACGGTAATTTGCATCTGAACGTGGCCACGAGGGAGTACAACAAGGAGTTGTCGGGAATCATCGAGCCGTTTGTTTACGGATGGACGTCCGAGTGCCGGGGGAGCATTAGTGCTGAGCACGGGATTGGCTACATAAAAAGGAATTACCTCGAACGCACTAAGAACGGCAAGGCCCTTGGTCTGATGCAAAGTCTAAAACACACTATGGACCCCAAGTGCATACTGAATCCCTACAAAGTCATACCTCCTTCCGAAACGTGATTAGCCGGATTAAGTACGAACTTCGCTCTGGGTCCGAGCGGGGACAATAAAAGCAAAATGGTCTCGTTAATCAATACAGCTCTGTGTACACACGCACTCATATTTAATAGACAACCCTTGTATAATACAACACAGGAGATTTCACGAGAGAGGGGGGGATAAACTCGTCAACCAGTAGAAGAATCATATTTATCCGTCGCACATAACACATTCAAAACTTGTTGTAATTTTAATCATGTATTAAATTTGTCGCATATTATATTGTTACTGTAGTACGTACGTTTACATCGTGTTAACAAATAATAAATTAATTTCTTCGGTTAGGTTGCTCAATCGTTAGTTATAATATTATAATGTATGCACAATCGACGACAACTCCAACATCTTTTTTCCATTATGTTTCCGATTAATTAACCCACGTCATCATAATAGTAATATAATACAACCATTGATTATAAATATTATTATAAAATATATAATGTGTCCGGCCAGTCACGGTGTGCGGGCCGGAAATAGGTATTGAGTCTTTCGACAAGGTGGTCTTGAGCGGTACTAAAATGATGTTCAAGCGAAGAATGAACAACGTTGTACGATTAATATCCATCTCGTGTTCATTTTATTTATAATTGTGTTAAACGTTCGGTTTGAACAATTATTCAGCAATTTAGTGTTATTCCGTTAGTTTTAAACAACTCGTTCCATCACTACCGAAATGTAGGTACAAAGAACAATTAATGGACTACAGAGCAACCATACCATATTGTAGGTAGGTATGCTGCTGAAATCGCCAACGCAAAAAGGATTAAAACGACTGAGTTAACAACATTTAAATAGTTTTGCGGTATTTGTTTGTTATACTAGTTATACGGTAAATTTTAATTGTACCGTATTATTTATTAGATCCGATGCAGTAGTTACACAGTGTATTTTGTTTCAATAATACAGCGGTTGTAACCGCTCGGTATTTAATACACATTTTCTACATCGAAAAATACAAACAACTAGCTAAACTTGTAGGGGTGGCATCGATGGATTTATATAATTCATCAAATTTACTGATTGTGCACAGTGTATATACCGTACAGATTGTAAATAAAATATTTTAGTCAATACAAAAAAAAAAAATTCTATATCCGTACCTAATCTAGTACATATCGAAATATTTTATTTTATATAATTATATATTTTTCTGATTACATTATTATTTTATTTTTATTAGTCTTACATAAAAAAAGTGTTTATATTGAATGGTGAGTTACAATTAGTAATTTGTTTTTGAATTTAGATAGACTTGGAGTATACTATCATTATAACAAATAACTCTTTAGAACTGTGTTAGACATAATGTTATTCTGTAATAATTGTAACTGTAACTACGCTTAAAAAATATAACGCCGAGTGTAATTCTTAGCACTTCAATTATTTCGCTTACAAAATTGATTCAAAACTATCATGTCAGTATCACAAGAGGTAATCTGCTTTAAACGACATGTTGATGTATTTGTTGAATTTGAAAAATATGTTTGTAATAAATCCATAAAAAGCTTATCGAATTATGATTTTTTTATTTTGTTCTGAAATTAATTATCATTATTTAAATGTTTGTTGTTGTATAATTTTTATTCTTTTCCCAGACATAATAAAATACTTCTCTAAATTACCCAAGGGCAAGGTGATCCATTTTAATCATCAACAAGCTTATAATATTAATGTTGTCAGGAGATTTAAAAAAATGAGTTGAAGTATTTGTAAGCAGAGTTGTGAATCATTCGAATAAAACGTTATCTAAATAATCATCTTTTTTTCCCCAAGTAACCGCCAACTTGGGAGGGAACCGTTATCTAAATAATCATCTAGATAACACATTATCTAAGTAAAAGTTATTCGAATAATTTCAAAAATATTTCTTCAAATAATTTGTTATTCGAATATTATAGGGCTTCGGGACCATAGTCCCTATGTATATAAAATAATTTTAGTATCATTTGAATCGGTTTGATGTCAAATATGTCGTTTTAACTTGCATGTCTTTCTATGTGCAGGACCGCCACCACTTATTTACACTGTAGACTATTAAACATTATTTTAAAGTCCTAATTAATAATAAGGTTTTTTTAAATTGTATATTGACTTGTATCTTTGGTCGTACTGTGTATATATATATTAATAAACAATAAATAAAAACTGTTTGTACTTTGAATGGCAATCTTATAGAGCCAGATGGACTGTTTTGATTTTAAACAAGGGTAAGGGTAGCGATAACATTGGCCGTGCCAATTGTTATATAAAACCGTATAATTCGAGGTATTTTCCATCACCTCCCCCCGTGCATTTAAATTTACATAGAGTTAATAATGAAATGTTCAACGCACATTACCGAAATCGAAGGATTGGGGATATTCTCCGACACACGAGTGCCGCCCTTCTGTATTTATTGTGCGTCCGTTCAGCCACAATGCGTGTATAACGCAATAGTGTATAAACACAATATGGTAGACAAAAGTGGAAAAAGAGCAGCGCTGCAGGTCGGTGATATGGCAGTGGCCGCCCCGGGGAGAAACGGGGGATGTACAGAGGGAGAAAGACTAACAACGCAATAACAGCGGTCTGGAGGATTAGCAAATAAATGGCAGGGACCAGGGTCCGTCGAATTAGCCGACTATTATTAAAATCCCCGCCATCCGTCCACCGCGGCCGTGTCGGCGAATGTTCATTTACCCTGTTTTTGCCACCCGTGTGTGCAGTGCGTGTGCGGCATGTCGGCGATACAGCGAAGCCGCAGGGGTCGTTAGAGGCACATAATCCCTGTAGCTCCGATAATACCCCGACCGTAAACCCTTTACCGTGAAACAATCTTTTATGAGAGTGTGTGCATATTGTGTGTGTGCACGCTTACTGCACAATGGATCGCGTTAGGGAAAGGAAAACGCAGTACCGCCAGCGTTCGCCGTGTGTGTGTGTGTGTGTGTGTGTGTATCATCATTAATTATATAAAATATTGTGTGCACAGTACACCGGGGACCCGTCATCAATTTCCGACATACTTACACTTGGCCACACACACACACTTGTTGTCACAACGCCGTCGGCCACATATTATACTATATACATAATATCATGTGACAATCATATGCGCTAATGTAATAGATATAATCAAGATAATAGTACGGTAATATAATGTAATCGTGGAATCTCAATTATTTTGACACTCGACCGGGTAGAACACTTGTGTTTTTAATAAGGAAAAGTACTGAACATTTTTATTTTAATATAACCGCGGACAAAAATCATTATTAGCCAAACAAAAATGTAAAAACTCGAATCAGAATTTTCCAATTAGTTAGTATAGTTATGCCGTATGGCCACGACAGCTTAACAGTCGTGACTATCATCTCGCCTTGAAGATGGACTCTGCAAAGAGTTCGAAACGTCGGCTTAAAAATAGTAACATGGATATATCTGAAACTCATCTGCATAAAATATACATATCACTAAAATAAATGTGATACGATAAAATGTTAAAGAGTTTTAAATTCTATTTTATTTGCTGAACTGTGTTAATATTCAGCGATTCCTCTTTTACACTAAAATGACTAAGGTACGGAACATTTTTTTAATCATATCATACACAAAGTCTTTTGTATAATATCTATTATTTTATTATTAACCGGGATACGAAAATTATATCTGATTTCTATAACTACATAATATAGTTGGTTGAGTCTGGCTTTCTGTATAGACTCCGCATACTTTATTAACAGGTTAATGATTATAACGTATGGATGTTGAATATTGCTGTAGGAACACGCTTTGAAAGCATGATCCTCTGTAAAACAATGGTTGTTACTCACTTACACATTTAAAAGATAAGCGCGGTCGTGTTAAAATTTTAATCTGACTGCTCATAAGCTCGCCAAATATTTACCGATGACACATATTTTAAACTACTGTTAATTGTTGACATTGTTGACTCGCCTTGTTCAGAAATAAATTACCTGTATACATGTATATATTTTTTTTTAAGCCCAAATATAAGTAATTTGTAATAATATTATGTTTCAACTTGAAATAATCGTTGTACTCGCCAAGATAAAACGTACTTGATTCTAAAAATGTATTATCTATATTGTTGTAGCTATATACATGTTGTAAAAACTTAAGCCATCGATGTACTCAAACTGATTTACGGTATTTTACTATTTGCCGGGTATACTTGTACGAGGATATTTGACGTTCGTGTGTATAATATATTCTATGGAATTTAATAGTTTAATTATGAAAATACCACGATGTATTACAGTAAATTCCACGACCGAACCAATGTAATAGTGCTTTTAGAAATTTACAAAAATATATTTTCGAATTTTGCGACAGCCGATACCCAATTAACGGTTCCAATAAAGCCGACAGGCTAACCATTGTTTTATATATTTAGTTACATCTCAGTCCCTTATTACGTTATAATATTTGAATTGTTTCATGCAAAAGATTATAGTAATAATATTTTCTCTTGTTTACAATAATAATAATTATGATATTACATGAAAAAAGATATATTAAAACATATACAATCATAATTTACTGACATTCGAGACAATTAACCTACTATTATTGTAAACAAAAGAAAATATTACTACTTTTAATCTTTTGCATGTATTATATAATAGTGTCACTGTACGAAAAATACATAAACATGCGTCCTGCGATAACACAGGATATGTGTGTCAACGGTGTTCGTATATTATTATACTTATTTGTTGCAACCGTTTGTATTGTACTGTTGCGCGTGTTTACTACAATATGACAATGCGAGTTTGACTACCATATTAATACCTACTCTGTGTAAAAGGCTTATACGTCATGTAAATACAAACAAAGTGTCGTGCCGTTATATTTTAGTGTAACGTGTGTGACTAAATATTTATAAAGGTGTTAAAAGCATCCAACAGCGTCGAAACTCGAAGAACTGTTGACTCGTTCGCCCGTTTATTTACGTGTTCAGTGTAGTGTGTACACACGCATACAGTTAGGCTAGGTCCTATAAACTTTACTCGACGTCTATTAAGTATTAACCGATCTCTTAACGTCACCATCGACTTTCAGAGGGGGAAACTGTAGAAAAATAAAAACCATTTCTTTAAAATATATAAAAAAAATTGCAAATAATACAAATAATAATACAATTTCATCCGCTCATTTTGCACGGTCCTATAATTTTACTATTATACTTAAATACAAGCATTCTATGTATAATATATAGGATGTTTATACAGCATAATATCAATACCATTATTCATTATGCGTTCTCAGAAGGGTAAGCGCGTTTATAATATACGAACCGTGTGTATCAAATTACACGTGTAAAAAGTGTGCGTGTAAGTGCCAGAGCGACCGAAGCGAATATATTATTATTAACACTGTAAGCTGTGATGGAGAGATTACATGTTGGCTCGTTATACCAACTTTATACATATATATATATATATGCTGTTGCAGTATTTATATTTGTAGTACTTGCAATTACTTATATTACTGTATGAATTATGATAATATTAAGTTTACTTAATAGCTTTGAAGAGCTCGGAACAGCAACCAGATGAATCCATTTTTTTTTCAAAAATTGTTTTTTCATGGAAAAGTTATCTACATGTTGGTGCAACTTACGGTGAAATCCGACTATTACATACAAAGATATTACAAAACGCATTTGTACCGTCCATTTCATAGTAAATGGAATAAATATTTGTCTTGATCGTCCTGGGAAATGTTAAAATGTGAATTAATCTGGTTGTTGCTCCAATCCCTTTAATTGGTAATTGGTATTCATAAAGTCGAATATTTGTTACACATTTTTATTTGATTTTTAACAGAGAATCAGAATAATTGAAAAAGAATAACCCATATCCAAAGGTTTAAGTGCGTATATACAAGCAAAATTAATTGATTTTTGTTTTTATACCCACAACAATAAATAAAAATATACATCATAGACGTGATCCGAATCTACATAAGCACTTGATATTATACTAATTGGGGCTTGATAGTCAAATGATAGTTAAATACTAAGTATTTAGTAATTAGTCGAATAACAATTACGGTCAACGGCATATATATATATATATATAGGGTATCACCCTATATATAGTATATATTTTAGTGATCGACAATCAAAGAGGGTCAACAATAATACTCGTTTAAGTAATAGTTTGATTGTTACAATAAAACCTAAAAGCGACAGAAAAACTGGATGGACATTAAATAGGCCTAAGTAAAATAAAAGCGAGCACAACAAATTTCAGCTTTAAATATCAGTGATCAATGAATTATAATGATACTCTAAGTGGCATAATTTGTTTTTCTTAGCAGTCAGTTTTTCGGTATAGTAATTATTCATAATTCGTGCATCGGAAAAGTATTGGTTTCAGTTGCAATGCTTCGTGGTAAAATAAAACGGATATTTTGGACCATAGTACACGCATTATATTTGTTTTGCTTAAGTTGACACTACCACTTCTTCTACTTTTTGCTAATTAAAAGCGTTTGTCCAACGTTGATTAAAACAAATTTACAACCTGTGATGGCTGTGTATATGACAATATCATCATACATAAACATTAAATATTTAAATATCTAATCATCGTGGTTATATTATTTATTGTTTTACCAGACTAAAAAAAAGTCTTCTACAAGAGTATTCCGTACTAGGCTATCACTAATAGTGGTTTATAGGTTCGAAGTGTTTTATTGGCAATTTAAAATCGAATTGATCAACTATGATGGCAACATTTAATAAGTGTCATTAGTCATAACTTATAAAGTGCTTTGTTTGAAAAAAATATATGTTACTACAATTCACTTGAGTCGTTTGAAACGCGGGTTGGACTAAAGCTCAGCTAACGTTCACCACATCCCAAATGTAAACCACACACTAGTGGTCGGTTCGATAAATATCAAATATTTTTCTTTGATTTGGCACGTAGTTTTTGAAGAATTGGAAATCGTCAGCTATTTTCCGAAGGGCTACTCGAGTAGCTGAATCCACACTTCTTGATACTATGCGTGTGTTTGTATAGGAAATGCTACACATATGTGTAGCCGGCCTAATAAAACCGCAGTATCGAGCACGCTTGAATGAACGGGAGAGGGTTTAAGGACCCGAAATTAGCAATTAGGAAGATGTATGTATAAGATATCAAAGAGATCTAGTTTCGCATTATTTTCTTCTGGCGTGGATGCGACACCCGAAGCAGTGATTATATTTTCTTCTAGGGCCGTCTTGATGTTAAGATGAGCGTCGTACACCGCGTTGTACGTACGGTTTATCACACTTTCCGTTCCCATTTGCCCGTTCGTTAACGAAAATAACAAGAATAATTTTGTTATTCCCATTTATACCGTGAATATAATGCGTGCTTTTCGACGCTTATTAAAATGACCGAAAAAACCAGGTAATAGCCGACGAGGACGACAGTTGACTTGTTAAGCGAGCAACCCCCTTCGGGCCGACAATTACCCGCACGAGTGCGTAAAAAGTTAAATATTGACCCGTTTGGATAGGCGTTTGTGAGTGTGTGTGTGTGTGTGTGTATAGTAAACACGAACAGTGTTTTCCCGGAGCGTGTGTACATATTATACTACTACTACAATAGCGGAGGGTAAGCAGAAAAAAGTTTTCAATAAAACCCAATCAAAAACACGCGGACCCCGCGCATTTACATTTTAAATCGGGCCTTCTAATTTTCACAAGGCGGCTGACACGACAGCGGTGGCGGAAGAGAGAGGGTGAGAAGGTAAGGGCAGAGGGGAGGCGCAGGGATGACGGCTTTCACGTGTGCGGACCGACCGGAATTTGGGGGGGGGGGGGTGAGGGGGGAGATTAATAAATGGAAAAACGTTTTGTCGACAAACCGTGGCGGCTGAGAGGTGTGTGCTGCAGTCGGGGCTAAAGGAGAGGGCGAGTGGGTAGTTGCCGGGCGCCTGTCGGTGCATTTAAATTCCCGCTCAGAACTTTATTAATTTATATTATAAAACCCCGGCGCGTACACACAGCTGCCAGCCAACAAGCACGGCCCTCGCTGTGTATATGTACAGTAGTAGTGTGGATGATGGAAAAAGCTATTGTTCCTTCCTATCACCGCCGCCTTTCTCGCGCCGTCTCTTTCGCTTTAACGCCTCTCCGTCACCGACGGCGTCGCTAACGTTTATACATAAAATACGTATACATACACACACACACACACATAAAATACATATATTATAATATGCTTGTGAATAAATCAACGGGCGAATTACCCTTAGTGTTACCTCGGTATACCTAGAGCGAAGAACGGTGGGGCGCGACTGAACTATTGGTTTGTCAAGACACTGTGCGTTCATAATGTACCCATATATACAGTGTACTCATATTTATTATTAACAATTTCCATGGGAGTGGATAAAAATACATCTACCCCAATATACGAACTATCACTGTGCTTGTATGATATATTATATTCCCTACCGTTGATTGTTGCGTACCGTCGAGTAATAATAATGTTCGTAATGTGCTATACAAATGCACCTGGGACGATTCTGGCGAGGGAAAGACGAGGGGGCGCCCACAAGTGTCGACGGGCACAAGATCAATGGCGTTCGCGGTGCTGGCCGATTATTATCGTAAGCATAATATGCGCCATTTACGGTCGTCTATAAGCGGTTAGCGTACCGCTGCACCGTCATCGGAGATCGTTATTTCCATTAATATTGCATATTATGTTAATAAATAAACGCAATACTTATAACCAATAACCATGTTGCTCAAACGACAATACGTATACACTGGAAAATAGCCATCTAGTTGCGATTACAATGAATGTGAATCAAGCTAATATGAGCCAACCATACTTGTTGTTGCTAAGGTAATTCATGTTCAGTCGATAAACATTATCCAGTTAAGGTCAGCTGTAAAACGTGACTGTTACATTTTTAACCTAATAC
Source organism: Adelges cooleyi (assembly GCF_023614345.1). Classification (NCBI taxonomy): domain Eukaryota; kingdom Metazoa; phylum Arthropoda; class Insecta; order Hemiptera; family Adelgidae; genus Adelges; species Adelges cooleyi. Next base: position 6,781,421 of record NW_026095751.1, read on the forward strand.
ATTATACTATTAACAGCTTATTTTTTTTTTTAGTATAATTATCAAAGTAGTAAACCAATTGTGTGTCCATTAGTTTTGAATAAACCGATAATATAAGATACCTGACATTATAATTTCCATATTTTTTCAGACAAATTAAATAAAATGATCACTATATATTATAAAAGGCAGTACAGTGGGGTCGGGGCATAGTGGGGACGGAAAGGTCACAGGTTTACAGGAATAATTACAACTGAAAGTGATAAAAACACTTTGAAATAAACGCTTTGATGCTAATTTGTAAACACTGCATCTCACTTTCATTCTTTCTTACTATGCTGGTTTATACTTTACACAACTGGTTTGAAAATACTAACTACCGATTCGCATCGAAGCGTTTATTCGAAAGTGATTTTATCACTTTCAATAATTCCTGTAAACCTGTGACCTCCCCGTCTTCATTAAGCCCTGACCCCACTGTGCTGGCTTTTTAGTTGCTTAAATTAATTTCATTCAATCCGCAAAAATAGGAGCTCTGTTCAAATCAACTTTATATCTACTCTAACTTAATAAAATCCATATTCAGTTAATTGTGTAATGTTGTCAAATTGGTTTTTATTGATTAATAAAAATTGATAATGTCTACTACGTCTATATCAAACTACGTCATAAACGTTTCACTCGTTTCAACCAGAATAAAAACCAACGTTTTTGCAGACGAGATTTAAAAATAATATGTGAAATAATATACCATCCATTGTTTTAAGTGATTCCATTTTGGAGCAGATAAGACCGTGCGACAACATGGCTTTCGGGTACACGATGATGCCAACAGAACAAAATAACACTTATTTTTTTATTTCTCTTATCTGGTACACCGTTAATGAAGTTCAAAAAAAAATTAAATTAAAACCTAAAAATGGTACTTGAGTATCAAAACTAAATATTACCATTCTGAATAGATGTCCATACAAGTTTTGTAATGATTTGATACAACTTTTTTAAGATTTTAGGTGTTTATGTTAAAATATACAACATTTGCGAAAAACACAGTTTTCCTACAATTAAAGAAAATCTGTAGTCCCAAATTTTTTTTTCATTTAATGTTATGGATACATATGAGTTAACTAACTCCTGACAAATTTTCAACTTAATTTCCGGCTAAAAAATAAAAAAAACTTGTACGGCTCTTAGGGCGACGAGAAATGGGTATAATTTCAATTTGAGACTATTGACGTGTGTGGACATACCAAATAAATATTCCTTATAAATTTCAACTCGATCCGACTCTTTTTCTCGAAATTATAGCCAGTAAAAGTTTAAACTTTAAAACTTGTATGGTTTTATTTTTGTTTTTTCAAATTTTAACTGTGAAGAAGTAAATTTTATAAACTTTTAACCCCACCCCCTTCAAAGTATCAACTAGATGAAATTTGTGATTTATAGAATTGCTACTCGAAGGAATTGGTCCAGTATTAAAAAAGTTACAGTGTATACAGACACAAAAAAAGCCTACATCATTGTAAAACCAATACCTTCGCTGCTCCACATCGAAGCTAAAACTTTGCAGAATAAAAATTAATAATTAGAAAACCCAACAGTATGTTATTATATTGTGCACTAATTTCTTAGGCATTTCATTATCGAACACTCAAACCATATGTATCAACATTAGAGTACAACGAGACACTCTAAAATTACTGTTTAAGTGATAGTTATATTTATTGTATTGTAAATAAAACTAATAAAATAAATACTCCTAAAGCTTTGAGAATACTACATTGTGAAACCAATATAAATGGTTGTTATCTTTCTAGCTTATTGTATTAATCCTTTTCAGTACTATTGCGCGTGTTATGAAGAACGAAAATTGGTTTAAAATTAATTATTTTCCAACAGAGCCATTACACTCTATTGACTATTCAATAGCTTGTATAATTGTTTATAACCCCTTAATATCAAGCTTGTTATGCAATAGTATTTACATGCATGTGGTTTGTTCTTAAACTCTAACCAAACATTGGTCGTTATTGTTACCTATAATTTATAATATGTGTTCAACTCTTCAGAGCGACCAAAAAACCAAATAGAAATATTTCTGATTGGGATGATTTTAGTAATTAATCAAATTTGGCGTGGTGGCATCTAAAATTAAAAGTACAAGTGGTTTTTATTTATATTCTTAACTTGATAGTTTTATTACTTAAAATAGTTATAATTAGCTATGTTCGTCAAATCTGTCTTAAATTGTTTAAAAGGATATTAATTTAAGTCATTTTGTTTATGAATGAAATAATATTAACATACAAGTATTACATAATATGTAATTATATTTTTGTATAACTTCTAAACGGTTTTTATGAAAGATAAAAGTGTTTTAAGTTTAAACACTATGTATTTTTGCAAAACACTTCAAGGACTTTCATCTCAAGGTTTTTTAATATGAGAACGGTATATTTTATCATTAATAAGACTTACTTAAAGTCTAAAGATTACAACACTTGAACCGATTATAGCCATCCTGTCGATTAATATACCTAATATTGTTAAACTGCTAAGCTTTGGGCGTTGGGTAGAACCCCTTCCTTCTATTTCCACTGAACCGACACTGCTATTAATTAAGCTCTAAGAATATGAAATATATAAATATAATGTTAAATACACATTGATAGTAATTTCGAACACCTAAGAGCTGAGAAAAAAATGTCTCTTTTTAGTTCTGTAAACATATTTGTCTTGTGTGCAACAGTGTAAAATATCAGCGGTCGTTTAAATGTGTAAACATTTTTTTTTTGTTTTTTTAATAAGCGCGTTTCTCAATACGAAGAGACCTGTCAGCAACGACGTAGACACTTCATTATGATATTATTATAACAATACGATATAATCTTATTTGATGTGCCCCACGAAAGAAATGAGCAATTTTGATTGTAATCCAAGCGTAAACCATGCATTACAGTCCCACAGATAGAATCTTAAACACACGGTTAAACTACTTGCGGTCACGCCCACGCAAGTGTATAAAATACGCGCTTGGCGGTTACAATATAATTACACACACACGTGAGACTATATTAAATATAAATGGAAAAAAACCTTAAGTTTTGCTCGTGAGACATTCCACCGGAATGGATTATATTTGTATACAATAATAATTATGATAAATATTATAACGTATAGTGGGGATTTTACACAACCAAATTCCATCTTATACTTAGTAACTTTGCCAAATAAACATAGACAATATTACATTTATTACAAACTTGCATGGTGACTTAATAATACCCTCCTCTTAAAAAACGTTTTAATTTATAAATGTATAATATTTTGTAAAAAGCCTGCTTCCATTAGTAGTAATATTGCCTAAGTATTTAGATAGGTGTTTTTATATATAGGTAGGTATAAAGATAATATAAGCATTGTTAACATAAATACAATAACATCTGTATAATGATACTTCATCATAAATTTATATTTCATTAAAATTATTCATGTAGTGACATTAAGAGAATACATGTAATTTCTTACACGCACACTTGTAAATTACTAACATATTAAATGTTAGTTTTTTGTCTTTTCTGTAATGTTTGCATTTCTGTAGACGTTCTCTATACCAAATTATCCATTCAGTTAAAAATAACGCTATAATATCTACATACACTGTATGGTGCTATATAGGAACTGTGACGAATTGACAAATTAACATTTATGGATTTGAGGTTTTATGTACAGGACAAACGAAATCAGCGGTGGAAAACACAAATGGTCGAGTATAATTATAACATACTGTACATTGACAATGACCAATGCTGAGCTGGTTACACAGATTTGTTTTATATCTAAATTATAATATTTGCTAATAACTAATATAAGTGATATTATGTGTACCTACTATAAAGCAGTTACGTCTATTAATCGGAATATCTATTTGCACTTAAACAATTATGTATATCTACTTCATACTTGATAATATGTTACTTTCTTAATACCACGACTATCTTCAAAAATATATATGTTTAGTAAAAAAAAAAATAATATACTATTTACTTATATAATTATTATTATCGTTTTTTAATAAACTACAGCAAACAAGTTTAAAACGATTAAATAATATAAAAGAATAATTAAGAAGATTAATATGTAGGTAATAAGTAATATGTAAGTAATAAGTATAGTGATAAGCAATACCAACTCGGATTTTGTTTGAAAGAATATTATTATTTTGTATTTTTTTTGTCTTTTAATATAATTGATTGACTTTTATAAATTATTCATAATAATAGTAACAATAACTTTTATATTAAATTACATTACCGATAAAATTGTTTTTTGGAACGACTTCAATTATTTGCCGTGACGTAAAATAACATTAATATTTATTTAATTACATTAATGCATATGGCTAATATTTATTTGTACTGTGTTGTTTGACAAGTACTGCGTTCATTGATATTTATATCAAATAATATTATTATTATTTTTTTTTTATTAGCCTTTATTTAAGAATATGACGGCTCAACAATTAAAAAATATACAAATCAGTGAAGATTAATACAAACATAATTAATTATAGTATGTATGACTAATAGTGATATTATATGTACAAAACCAAAACAAAGAGAACAGAGAAAAAAAAAGTAGAGATTTAAAAGTGCAGCCAGCGCTCAGAAGAAAAGTGATAGAAACTGAACGGGATTTAAGGATGTCATAAGGATCAGGATTTGGAATACCGTAGGATTCAAAGAAATTAAATAGTAGGATCCTATTAAGTACAAGAGAAGGGTAACCGAATACGAAGTGAGAAAAATCGCCGACAACTTCCTCAACGTGTAAATGGCAGAAAGGAACAGAATTAAGTGAAAGTTTGTAGACAAAAAAAGGGTAAGAGATTATGGCCAACTCTGAGACGTGAGAAGGAGGAAATAATTTTACGGGGTAAATCTAATTTGTGAAGCCAAGGACAATTACGAGGGGAAGGAATTATAAGCCGATGCCATTGTGCAAAATTAGGAGGAAAGGAAGACCACTTATCGAGCCAAGCGTTGGAGAGGACTGATTTAAATGGAATGAAAAGAAATTTATGAGATGGAAATAGAAGTAAATAGAAAAGAAGATAGAGAAGTAAATAGAAAAGAAGATGTGGATTTAGCTAGAGAGTCGGCCATTACATGGCCACTGATCTCTACATGACCAGGGACCCAATGAAATTAGACGTCTTTACCGGATGAGAGAATGTGAAGAAGGAGGGATTTGATCGAAAGAACAATAGGGGAACTGTGGGAACTAAAAGGACTGGAGTCTGGAAGTAATAGCCAAAAGACTCGCCTGGGATTTTGAACAAATAAGGAAGGAAGTATCATGAGAGGAGACAATGTAATGCAAAATGGCTTCACATTCTGCGGAGAAGAAAGTAGAAAAATGATGTAAGATGAAGGCTTGGAATGTAAAATGCACATCCTGGCTTTGAAGAAAAACCGAACCATCAGTGAAAAAAAAGCAGAAACAGGGAAAGTTGGTAAAGATGTAATGTGAGAAAAGAAGAGGAAAAGCCAAGACAATGTGAGAGGATATGAATAATTGGAGAATGGATCGATGCCTTGAAAGGGCAGTTGTAAATGGGTGGACTGCTGCAGTCGATTTCAAGGCTAGCAACGGGAGTAGATGGGAGCGCACCAATAATGAATCGTAGACAAGAAGCTAGGATTGAATTAAATCATTTACTAACACATATTGTAATTTGTAGGTATAGTATTATCAATGATATTTTTTTGTCATTTGCATAGTACTTTTTTTTTTACTGTTTTGCAACAATAAAATGACTAACAGTTATATACTCGACCGGATTATATTGTATAGGTATATCACTTGTTCTATTGTATACTTAAATGTTAATGATAGTCGAGTACTCTCTTGAAATTGAAGCGAAGAGTAAGGGGAAAGATAACGGTTAGGTCATGATATCTTCTTTATAATTTAACCAAAAATTGTGCAAACATGTATAAAAAAAATATAGTTCATCTATTTATTCTATACTCAAGTGTCTAGGTATTACAAGTAGAGATATACACAGGTTTGGCACTTTAAAATCGAAAGAAAAATAAAACATTTGAAACTGTTGAAATCAATCTGACATTTAAAACTTATTCTAATTGATAATTTATAGGTGTACATCCTTACGTCACCATTAGATTAAATATTAACAATTATAAGTCATAACACTTTAAATCTCCGTCTTTAAAACTTATCTGCGCGGTAGATTATAAATATCAAACAATAATTATTTCAACTAATCTAAAATAAATGTGTAATAGGTAACTATATTCAATAAGTGTATTAGAACAACTGTACAATTATATTCTATGGTATAATGTGTTTTAATTTGCGTAAACCGTTATAAAGACTGAAAATATAGAATGGAAATTTTGTAAATATAACATGTAGCTAATAAAAGTTGGTTTTACATTTTTTCTAAAAAATAATTTATTAAGGTTAATTTTGTCTATAATGTGGATCACTAATGGATGACTAAATCGTTGAACTGATTTGCGAAATCATCTCACTTTTCCGGGCCAGAGTATATTAAGCTATTTTAAATATTTAAAATTTGTCACCTTCATAAAACCAGTTTTGGCCTAACTAACAAGTATACTTATACTTTCATTATGTAATTTAAATTGTGCTAACCGATTCTCAAGTTTATGTCTTGTCGGGATGCCACGCCACTTCAGTATTATGTGATAAGCTATTTATTAAAGCAATAATATAAAACAATACATTTACAGAAAAATATTTGATATAATTTTTAGTAACGAGATAGATATTTTTTTAATGTCGGCTAAAAAATGATTATCTAAATTTAACACAAAAATTGACTTTCACTCATATTTATTACCTTTACGAACCGGTATATAATCAAACTAAAAACTGCAGGATTTTTGATGACCTCTAACTACTAGTAGTATAATCAATAATGTAATATCCACATTAGAATTATAGATTTCATTACCTATTACTTTTTATTTATGAGTTGGTTTTTTTTTGCTATAATGGCTTCTTTTTTAACTTAGTAATGCACATAAATTAATACTTATTATGGAGGGGGTAAACTTTTCCGGTTGCCTCTGTGACCTAAACCGCGCTTAGCAGTTAACCGAACCACACACGCTTGCATCATGCGGTCAATTTAATAGAAGTATACTAAGTATGGACACAAGTCACATCAGATGTGACTGTTGTATAGGTATTATATGCAACTACAACACAGTGTGTATACTATAAGTACAGACGTACAGTTTTTAGACAGAAGTCTAAAGTCGATTTGCGCTCGTTATAGCTTCGACACGGAACTTCCAGATATTTCGTCTCGAGTGAATACATTTTTATTTTCCTCTAATTACATTTTTTAATTTTATTAAAACTCAGCGAAAAACCACTATAGACATTTTTACGCTAAATATTTTACCGTAAGAACGAGTACTATCAAAACAAGTGACAACCAACTTTCAAATTTGATAGGTGATTTTAAAGTTTTTTTTTCACATATTAACAACATGCACTTGACAAACTGCGTACAAAACTATTTTGATTTATTATCCCGTTTGACCGTCTAATTCGTGTCGGGAAACGTGTAATTACGTTGTCACGAACCGCATGATTGGTCCGTTGCCAAGTTATATATACCTAATACAATCTCTCGGCTAGTTTATCCCATCGTGTATACCGATGTCTTATAATTACATACATAATGAAAACAAAAAATACTGTCTTTAGAACACGTTTGTGTTCGCATAATGTAGATAGGTACCTACTTAATATTATAATTTATATTAATATGTATAATAATAACAACGTACCTAAAAGCACCGAGTGGTCGAGTATATTTTATAATATGTGTCGATAGTAACGAGACGACCGCAATTATTTAATTACAAAACTCGATTAGATTGAAATAGAAACTCAACAACGTCGAGACACTTTTACTCTTATATTATATTGTATTTGTATAATATTTAATAGGTATATGAATACGAAAAAGTGTACTTGGCCAGGTCATACATTTTTAAAGACTAGGTGTTATTATTGAACTCCTGCAAGTCAATGACTCAGAACGTTATGTAAGTATGAGTTATGGGCAGACATTTACACCAACGGATTTTTTATACTTACTTAGTACCTATAGGTTTGTTTTTCCTGACAAGTCCTTAGGCACACCGGATTACTCAGTCATCGCTTAGAGTAATAAATAACGATAGCTAGTGTATAATATTATCATTACATAATTAGTATTGTGCGTGATGTGTGAACACTGTATAAATATATGTCTTCTTCTTCTGCAGTTTTCAACCTAAGGAATATTTTGCAGCTATTTCTATGCTTCTCTGTCGCTGGCCTTCATCTTCACTTCTTAGTATGAATTATAATCGTTGTTTTCTATAACCTGGCTCATGTATTGTAATAGTGTGGTCCTCAGTGGTTTTTTCCATCAACCATCCCTTCACATAGTATTTTTTTTTTTTTTGTGTAACTTTCAAATCGTTTACTAAACCTCTACTACTTCACTACTTCACCTTACTTACTGTCCATACAAATTGATACCATACGATGTGATAATGGTTTTATAGCTTTCAAATGTATAATTTACTTCCATGCAGCCATTGTTAATGTAGATCTATTATGGCAATTTATTATTTATGTACTTCTGTATCTTATAATAAGTTATACCTATAATATTATCTTCTTCATCTCTTTTTTTAGTTTTGATAGTTTTTTAGCTTCGGTGTATAATTTTAATCCACGGTAAAACACACTCATTACCTATCGTGCAAACAAGGAAAGTTGCGCGCGCCGCGCCAATTGTTTTGCACATGCGCAGTAGAATTCTCTATCTTTGAAGCCGATTCAGCGTTCAGTCTACAGATGTACGCGCAACTGGACACATCTATTAGACGAGTGCAGTAGATACAAGATATTTCTTTATATATTTTTTTGTCACTTTATTTTTTTATCATTCTCCGTCGCATATGCCTTTTTACGTGTTACGATTTACCAAAGACCCAAAAAACAAAACATGTACTACAACTATTTTAATAATTTTTTGGAAACTTTTTTTAAATAATTCATCGTTTTTATTTTATTATTTGTTATTAAAATAAAAATATGTTTTACTAAAATACATTTTGGGACCGTCTTAGGTTCATTTGGGCTGAACCGACTTTTTCGTAATTTGTATTACAATGAGTTATGTGTGACTTGTGAGGTGTAATAATTACAAATTTTATTAATATTCATTAATCGAGTAATTTAAAAAGAAAATTTAAAAAACGGTGTAGGATCTTTGTTAAATAATTTCAATTTTTAAAAATTCCCTTTTAACAGCTTCGCTAGTGCTATCTTATCTGGGCTTAAAGAGTAGGCTTAATAATTGAGAGTATTCAAATTTAAATGATAGTATGTGATTAAACGTGAGTTCAACAGTAGTTGTTTTAACATAACTATTTGATCCCGCGGATAACCCATTGTTGATTATGACTAGATGACAAGATTATAAGACTAGACTTTCGCTTATCGTCGCGGAAGTTTCTTGAAATTTAAATTATACCTACCTATATATTTCTGAACAATAGATACACAAATTTAATTTAATAAACCTATAAGAAACTAAATTATTCATACTATTTAAAAAAAATTCAGTTACTCCCACTTTCAAGTTTCAATAATTATTTTAATTATTCATATAACATATACAGTTTAGCGTAAATGCTTTTAAAAATAAGACCTGCCCTAATAATTGGTCAACCCGTAAACGTATTATAAATAATACGTCTTATTAGTTTGTGTTTATCACACATATATTATAATGTAAATACAAACGTGTGATAAATGATTTAAAATATTTCGCTAATTATTAGTGTCGTTTAAGCTTATTGTTAGAATAACTAAACATTTGATAATATTATATTCATACAATTTTATTATTTATACAACGTGCTATTAGAACATTAACAACTAAAAACTATATGCACATTATACCTGTATCTTTTGGCCTCTAATAAATTGTAACGACATCACTTAAATAAATAAATTGAAAGTAATCGAGATACCATTTATGAACTGTAAAACGATTGTCAATACCAATTAAATGTTAACACTTGACTATCAAATGTTTATTACTCAATTTAATTCTACTTATCGTTATAAATGATTTACTTATGGCGTTATAAATTTCATAGCAATATACTATTTATGTATCATGTAAGTAGAAATGGATTATTATTAATAATTCATAATTGTCTGTCACGTTTATAGGTTTAGACGGCATACATAGTGGCAACAAGAAATAGTGAGGCCGTTTGTCTCTTTATGCAGTTGAGTAAAAATATTGATTTATAATATTATTATTCTTATAATTAGTTTTAAATTCTAATAATACTAATAATAGGGGCATTGCACGATAAGAATATTCTTATTTATCAAATAAATCGTATACCTTTAGCGGTTGAGGGTTTCCTTATATGTGAACTGCATAAATAATGTAATTAGTTGGATCATGGACTACACATTATTTTTTTACAGCCGACAATTAATAGCTATGGTTTAACAGAATGGATATCAATTGAAAATATACTATACACGCATTGGTAGTATGTATAGTATTCACTATAGATAAAATTGTATGGAGTTCAGTAATCAACATCTCAAAATCGAATAACGCTTTGAGCCTGCCTGACGTGTACTTATTTTCAGTTTTTATTGATTTTGACCTATAACCGTGTATGTACATTGTACAGTGTTATCAACAAAACATGATAGTGCATGTGATCGTTTTAACCACGAATCAATTAATTGAATGGGTTTTTTGTTTACCGAGGGATTCATGGTCTCTTTATCTGCTTCAACGACGCATTCACACCCGAGTTTGGACTTAGGCACATAAATACCAACGGTTCATTACCAAAGTAATTGACATTTTTTATTACTTTTAATTATAAAATGTTATAATGTAATACATAATTAAATAAAATACAAAACTTGTTGATTCTTCATAAAAAAAATATTGATATTTAAATTTGTCATATCATTCACCCAGAGTATACCTACTATTAATTTGTTAGATATTTTGTTTGTCATTGAACTACAGACGGAAGATGTCATTCAAAATCATAAATTCTCTATATCTGTGGCATAGCCAGGATTTTATTTCGAGAAGGGCTAACATTTAATTCGCCCAAATTAAAAAAAGTGGTATAATTATAGTGACTGTAATTAATAATTTCGATTAACTGAAATTTCGAGGACAGCTGCAGCTCTCTCCTAAATACGCCACTGCTTTTTCAACTCCCTCTCAATCCTTAGACAACAATTAAAAATTTTCAAAATACGTCACCGCATAGTATTAAAGAATATAGAGTAGTATTTTTTCGGTTAAGGGTTTATTAAAATATTTCATTTATTTTATTCATTTACAATAAAGATTGATAATAACGTGCAATATTGTCATTAATATTCTCTAACATTTCCTATTAGTACCCGAAAGTGTATTACGCCGTACGCGTATCGCATGTAGTAGGCTTTCAACTATAATGTTTTACTATAGTCATTGTATACGTGGGCACTATAGGTACACCTATTTGAGAATATAATAAATATTTCCGTCCGTCGAGTTGAATTATTATTAAAAACCGTTCTTGTTGCTGTTAAGTTTTTTTTCACATGATATTGTGTTGAGGACGTGTGATCAATGGTGGCCGGGAGCCTTCCAAAATAAATTGGAAGAAAACAACGTGACGAGAGAGCAGGCGACAATAAAGAATTACATTTTCAATCGCTCGTGTACATCGACAACGCGGCTTCCACGAGGCGCTTGATTTAATTTGGAAAATAAATTGCTTTGTTGCGCACCAATTGCCCCGGAGGGGAGATGGAAAAACGCAGTTTTCCACGTTAATTACTAGTTACTACACAACACACTCGACAGGAGAAAACTAATCGCAAAATCCTACAGATAATATAATATGTTGACCGTTCAACTTTCAATCGACAAATCAATTTCCTGCACGATTGGGTCTCCAATTTTATAGCGTTCAAACATTATTGTGGGAGTTTATTTTCTCATTTGTAACCCGTTTTTGTTGAAACGTTAAGCCAAACAACGTTATGTAAGCTTGTTATAGTTGTTTTTTGTTATTTAATTTAATGACGAAAACGCCTACTCATATTTATGAGAGTGAATAGGTAATATTAGTTTTTAATAGTTGTAAAATCTAGTATCTCATAATGATTGACCTTATTGTAAGAATACATTTCTGTCCATAAGTATAATCTTATTAATAATATAAATATTATGTAAGTAATAAGTTATTATCTACATAATATTTCTATTAAAGTGTTAAGTCTCCGGTATACACTATAGTACAAGTGTAGGTATATAGTATATAGATACAATATATATATATATATATATATGTGTGTGTGTGTGTGTGCGTACAAGTCATCTCTGCCCCTGTCTCTGGTGCGGAACGGTTTAGAGTCTAATTGATGAGATTCTCTGCTTTCACCGTGCATTATATATATATATATATATAATGTTGTGTATGTACATAGCGCAGTTTAACTTTATTCTCAACAATATTATGCTCTAGTGAATCTAATTGAAACCCAAATGTATAATACCTAATGCCTATTGAGAACCGTCGAGGTTGATTTAATGTACAGAGCAGTAGCGATACACACAGGATTCTTTATCGAATAAAATGGAGAGGTACATTGGTGGAAATCCTGCCAAGCTTCCCAAAAAGTTATTGAGAAAGTATAACAAATATTGTTTTGTAGGGTTAGGGTTTTTAAGTATAATTTATAACTAGTATTCGAATGAATAGCAAAATTCAACAATCTTATTTTTAAATAAAAATAATGGTCAAGTCAAGTAAGAAATAAATAGGTAGTTAATTTTGTTTTGTGTACTTGGTACAGTTTTAAACCAATTTTAACCAGTTTTAACTTGAGTATTAAATTAAAATTTCGTTAAAGAGCTAAAGACTGTAAGCCTCCCCAACATTTTCAATTGATTTTGGCCTCTGAAAGAGGAATGTGTTATACTCGAATTTGCAAAATGTTCAAACAAAATTTCTTACCCGATAAAAGTATCACGGACGGGAAATAAGTGGCTTACGTTAAGCCGTCTATCGAAACGTTATATCCAATTTTAGAGCCGTTATAAATAGGTTAATTTTTTATGTCGAAATGCGTATATCAAACGGCGTACATAATGCACCATTTAAATCATAAATAATTTACAGTATCAAATGTCAACGTATAATACCTGGTTTGGTTTGCTTAGTATTTTTTTTTTTTTTTTTTTGTCATCATAAGTGCCGCATATACGAATTGTTTCATTACATTGTTATGTGTGTTATTATCGAGTACTACGAGCCGCGCACCTTTTTACAGATACACAAAGCAATCGACTTATAGCCGCGCTTAAAAAAAAAATTACTATTTCACAAGTGTTTATCGAATTGTCGTGTTCGTTATTTTTTCTTATTTATATTACACGTATACAGTAGGTACTTGAATATTATTTTGGTCGATCATATTCTCGTACTCGATGTGGTGTCGGTTAAACAATCAATAAAAGGTATATGTGGTAATTGTTGAACCCGCACTGGTAAACGTAAAAAAAAATAATATACGGTGCGGCGGACCGTAACAAAGCCGATATTGTCTTTTTAGTGAAGGAATTGATCGGTCGGCCGTCCAAGAACCTATTCTTGGGCGCATACTGCAATCATATATTTGTTAAAAACTGTTTTTATTTCAGGCAACTCTGGTTGGCTATAGTAGGTACATAAGTATATGGGATCACTGATCAAGCGGGATAATTGTAAGCAAATGGAGCAAATTATGCAATTTTTTTTTTTTTATATATATACAAAATTGTTTGAATATTTTGACGTAATTGCATTCAATAATATATACTCTATTAAATCTTATAACTAAAAGTGTTAGGTTCAAATTGAAAATCGTCAAAATTTTCATTTACCATCGGTTAACAACGTGGAATTCCCGTTTAAATGCGACAAATCATGAGACCACAAAATTGTCAATTGGGTCCCAAGTTACATGGACTAACGTCTAGTGTATCATTTGTATTTTATCTATAGTACACGCGGACAATTACGAAAAAAGGAAAAAAAAACACAAATTACTGGCATCCGTACAATGGTTGTATAGCTGTACATAAAAGATAAACAGACAGGAATTTGTTGGGATTTTACTTCGGAGCGATCGTCACGTACGAAACGCGTATCGTCACACAGTGAGCCATCTTATCCGCCTCTTGGTTTTTGTTTTTATACCTACTATTGGCAGTTGACAAAATACACAGAATTCGACGTCTACGCCCGTGGTCAGGACTCGTTTTAAATTTGATTTATTCATTTATGTTGTCCCTAAACAGGCAATGCGAATTTCGTTTCGTGCGAATGTGATGAACAGGTATTCGGATTTTCTGCGACGAAGACAATTTGTTTTTTTTTATTATTATTAAACATTTGTAAGACGCGACGGAACGGCTATTAACCGTCCGTTGTCTGCCTACAGAAGTATATAGTAATAATTATTATATTGTACTTAATGAATGTGGTCGTGTTTCTAGACCGGCCGCTATGGCGTTCGGCCGTGACTTGAATGCACACAGGACTGTAATCGACATTCTTCTAAAGGTCTTGGAGTAATAATAATACCTATATTCATACAAGTGTACACACTGTGCTGCGTATCATAATAATAATAATAATAATATTGAAGACGGCTGTGGTCGCGTGTGAGTATACCGAGGCCGAGAGCAGTCGTTAGGAGTTTATATGCAGCGTATACATATTATATTTTTATAATATAATTTACGGTCGGACATAGGTTTATGAAAAGTAATTAAACAATTTGAATTGTAAATTATTGGCAGTATAATATACTGGTTGTAGTCAATTAAAACACGTTTTATTATAATGTAAAAACAGTTGTGCCTGAACTGAAACGCCACATCGCACTATATCCGAGTTTCTAATAGTTTTATCGAAAATCGCCCATGTCTCGATCTCCTCCAATTTTGTACACGTGTACTTTACACAAAAACCGATGTCTTCCGAAACACGTTTTAGCACGGTGCAAATCGCTCGGTGTTTGCGTTGTACGATTTGCAAACAAATATTAGACATCAATCCCGTTTTAATTGTTGCCACGTCGATGTAATGTTAACATGAAATTGTTTGCTGAACCGCATACTTTACTCTTAAATAATTGGGTGGCGTGCCAGTGATTGTTAAAACGCCATTAAGTTTATTATTATTTTGTCGATTGGCTGTTTATTTTTTTATTTACCCAGTATGGTATACTGCATAATATATTGGTTTGCAGGGACCCGCGTGTGTATCCGTAAACGGTTTATTTAGAGAAACGATAAGATGTATGGGATAACGACGAGGCGAAAAAAAAAAAAAGACCAAATAAACCAATAATAATAATAAAACAACACACGGTGTGCGTGCGTGCGGGCGCGTTGAGTACATCGGTGTGGAGGAGGAGGGAGGAGGGAAAAGACGACGGGAGAGAAAAAAAAACAGTGTTGTCAGCAAGACGGAGGCGGACGTGGCGGGGGGACGGCCGCGGCCGACAATTTCGGGTCGGTGGTTCCCGGAATACTTTAATTATAACGCCGGGGTCCCAGAGCAGCAGCAGCAGCAGCGGCGGCGGCGGCGGCGGCGGCGAGAAGTGGGACGACTGGACGAGTGGCGGCAGTGGCGGCAGTGGCGGCGACGGCGGCGGCGGACGTTAAAAAGTTTATAAAAACCCGAGTCGACGGCGATTGGTCGACGGACATCTGGTTACGCGGCGGGCTCCACGTGGAGCCCACTTAACCGTTGACGAAATATCGACCCGCGCGCGCCGTCTCCACTCGTCGTTCGCTCTTTCCGCTTTATTCCGGCCAACACACATCGTCGTCGTCGTCGTCGTCGTACACACCGCATACCGCCACTGCCGCCGCCGCCGTCCGTCCACAATGTCGTCGGGTGGAATGCGCGTAATCTTCTCTCTCCATATATATATATATATTATATACCGCGTCGACGGTTTATCCGAGTGCGATGAAGCGGAATGGTACGGCGGCGGCGGCGGCGGCAGTAATAAATAGAACCGATAGACATACACACGCACAGATACATAATATACATGTATATATATGAAATTGAATAGGCCGCGCCCGTACACAACACATTCAATGATGCCCAAAAGAAAAAAAAAATCGATATTATTATTATTTTTCGGACCGTTGCCGGCGCGGTGTGTGTGTTGTAAATAAATCGATGTCCAATTAAGCTGGTGTACTGTGACTGCAGTTGGGTAGTGGGAGATAAAAGCACGCGGTGCGTTGGGCGTCGTCGGACAACGTGTACGTACAAGCGCGCCACACGGTAATAATAATAATACCCGTAATGATGATAATAATAAAAGCGTGTGTACCGATAATGGCCGCCGCGTATTTAATGATGAACGGAGCCGTATAATTTGTCGGTCACGGTTTTTTTTTTTATTATTATTATTATATTTTTCTACCTCTCCTCCCAGTGTACCTATACACGTAACGCACATCATGTACACGTACCGCGTTCGCCCCCACGTTATTATCATCATCATCATCATCAACACCAGTGTAATCATAGTGTGTACACACCGCACACACTCGGCCGTGACCGCGACGCGTCACCACCCAAAAAATCGCTGCAAATATTACTATCACTGCGATATCCAGACAGGCTTATTAGAATACGTCATAATGTTATTATAATGACTAATAACACGAGAGAATATACTCATGTATATTATTAAAAATATAACTACACAAACCAGATAATGAATGGTTCTTGTACCACAACGGCCGTGCTAACCGCGTTCGTCGATCGACCGTTTTATTATCAATTTAATGTCATTCCGCCACGAGACGATTTTAATGTGAATAAGCCAACCGAAGACCGGAACGGTGTGCTCTTCTTCTCTCTCGCTCTCTCTCTCGAATGTTAAACACGATATTTTTATACGCGTACAATAATATTATATAATATTACTATGTACGACGACCGAGGCATCGTTCGACCACGTGGAATACTAATAAACGCATACACGAGCAGAAATTTGATTACTGACGGAATGATGACGCACGGTGAGCTGCTGTTATGCAGACTTGCTGTGTCTGCTGCGATGCGGTCAAGAAAAAATTGTACTTTAAAAAGTCTTATAACGAGCCGTGCGAGCGACGTGTATGTTGGCAGAAATGTTATTTCGAGATGGGTAAATTATTGCTTTTGGGAACGCAAACTTGACCAATGAATATCGCGTAACGCCGGACGGTTTTAATGGACCGTGAAGGAGTTCACGGATGAACGCCAGACATCGCGAGAGACAAAATAATAATACAACCGCCAATATAGGCATACTTTATTAAGTGGCATTGGCGTAAAGAACTCTCTGTTTAGCCACCGGCCACGACTCTTTTATTGTGTGTGTATATTACAAGACGGATGAATTTGCAACCAACTTAATGTGCGCATCGAACGCTGTCGTTTTCTTATGATTAATTATAATTTACAAAAAAAAACAAGATATCTTGATCGTAACTTCTTTTTTTTTCTATTTTTATCTGAAAGCGCCTTTTTAACAACGACCGCTGACGCCGTCGCGCCTCGGGAGATGATAATAATTTAACGTTGTAATAATATAATACCACAAGTGCGTACCGGTGGCGTCCGAGTTAATTTGTCTCTACAAACGGATAGTTTGGCAATCACTGGCCGACGGTGGTTTGTAAAAGGAAAAACCTGACGATCGTGTATAATGTCGTGTTGTACGGAAGCGGCTCTGGCCATTTGCCAGGTGCAGCGCCGAAGTGGTCTCACCAGAGATCAGGCGGGCGGGGAGGGAAGAAGACAAGCAATAGGGACCTGCAACCGCCGCCGTGACCTTTACCGCGCGGTCTTTGTCGGCCGACACGGTTTCCGAGGGATCGATGTATATATATTGAATTTATTATGTATATATATATTTATACACACGGCGCAGCGGCCGGCGACGCGACGACTTGAATAGCATAATATTGTTATAAATGTATAACATACAGATATAAAAGATTCTAGTGCAGACACCCTTGCGGCCGGACCACTGGTGTTGAGCGTGACGCGCCCGTAAGGTGCTTGGGCGTGTTTCTCTCGCGCGCGCTTATTAAGCGTGTGACGCGGGTTTCCCCGACGCGTATTGTACGCGAACCAGACGCATTTGCATACACCGTAGAGAGTGCGCGGTACGCATACCAAAATACGCGCCAACACACCGGCCGTCGTTCGCCGTATTCCGATCACGTCCCTTTAACGCGCCCTTCAATTACATCAATAATAATCCGGCCGGAAGTTAATATATGTATATATACTTATTATTATACATTTTGTTTTTTTTTTTTTTGTTCCTAGAGGCAAAAAAAAACTATTACATTATCATTCAAGTCGCCGCAACGATATCACGTTACGCGACCGCATTCCTTTTACAGTGTTTTAACATTTTTTTCCTATCTATTGTGGGTGCAAAGACGTTTTCGTGACTTAACCAAAGCACGAGTCTCGGTTTTTCGTTATTATTTTTTTTTTTTATTTAACAAACACGTCCGATAATAATATTCTAAATCGCCCTGGCACTATATAGAATAGACACATGCAAACGTTTTAAAATTTACATATATTTATATAGATATATTATTATTATTAATAAAATAAATACATATTATCATTAGCCGCCGCTACCGTCGCCGAGGTTGTGCAGTGTAATATAGTAGTCTAGCCCGTTTAAGATATTATGTGTGTGTATGTATGCGTGACGTGCGCGGTGTGAGTGGAAATGTTTACCTATATATATATATATATATATATATATATAATATATTGTAATATTATAGTATAACAAGCGCGCGTCTGATACGCGAGTGAAACACAACGGGTTTAAATTTACAATACCCTTATTTTTTTTTTTAAGTGTCAGCACAAATATTTGTCGATGCGGCTACCACCCATATGCGCCGCTCCCTACACGGAATAATAATAATAATAATAATACACAATAAAACCCCTAAATGTTTTTTTATACCGGAAACGGTTTTTTTTACACCCCATATGTGCACAAGAGGTTCGTTATTATGTTATGTTCCACTGTTTAACTGTATAACGATAATTATCATAATAATAATAATTGAAAAAGAAACTATACCCTTTGCCAATGAAACTGTTGCCAATAATATAACATTATTTATTTATGATGCTAAACCGTGAATTTCTGATTTTAATCTGTTATCGCATAGCATGACTTTCATAAAATACCGCATCGATCATCACTTTTCACTTACTATGTCTTAAAACGTGTAAATACGTGTAATAGTGTAAATAACTCTTCTAATAATAGCAAAATAATGATAATAAAATAATTGTTATCGTTTATGTATATTATTCATTATTAAAATATAGGATCCGGCTTCGATTCTGGTCCATTCTGATACTATGATTAGTGTCCAATAAATGTTCCGCAACAGGAGATTTGTGTACTTCTCGGTTTTTGATGTTCCTTATGTGTTCTTTAAACCTAACCCCAATATTTCTTTTTGTTTGACCTACATAACATTTAGCACACTCTTCGCATTGTGTTTTATAAATCCCGGATTTTTCTTCTTCCCCTATTTTATCTTTGGTACTACCTAACAAAGATTTTAAATTAGTACTTTTCGATGCGACTAGAGTTACACCGTAATTTTTAAAAATGTTTGTTAACCCCTTTGAAAGTACCTGGAAAATAAACCATACCCGATCTAATAATTTTTTCATTATCCCTCCTACTGAGCGTACTGGCTGTTCTAACTTCCCTTGACCATTTATGCTTATTGACTAATCTAAAATATGATTTTTCTTTTGTATTTTTAATTCAATTCATTCGTATCGCTTCTATTATTAATTATTATGTTAAACCACAATATAATGATAACACAATATTGAACATTATAATATGAATGAACGGCGGCCAAACGTATTTATTTATTATCATTTTTCGTTATTATAACTATTAACTTATTAATTTTATTAATACAAAATGATAACTGGGCCGATGACCGCACTCCGTTTTACACAAAATTAATGTACGTAAATGGTGGTCGATTACCCTACATTATTTGATTGTTGTATATTATAATATGTGTATAAATAGATAAACAAGAGCATCATATACAGTAGTAAATGTTTGTGCAGTAGCCAGTAGGCATGTGACGTGATAACGTCATTAATAAATAATAGACATTAGCCGACACCTTTATGAGTTATAAGTGTATGTAGGTATATTATACATATACATATTATAATATATACTTATATATATATATACATACAAACAGAAGTAATTAAAGTATTTTGACACGCTTTTGAGAAGAACTACTTATTACTACCTACATACAAGAAGTCAACCGAGTCGTCGCACACAAGTAGTTCATTAAAATTATATATGTATGTACATGTAAACACATTATGTTACATGTTCATGCATTTCTTTGTTATTTGTATTGTGTGTAATAATAGCGTGGTTTAGTGATCATTATATTATTAAATAAACCATACATTATTTATTTATTTGTCATTGTTATGGGCTGTGGCTAATTTTGCTATACTTATCGAACCTCGAGTGGCAAAATAGCAATGTGTTATGTGTTTTATTTAAATTTAATGACTACCTCCCCTGCCCGAGTACAACATAATCAGTTGTCCTTCGTCGCGACCATATTTTAGACTAAATAATATATTATATTTTACTAATGTGTTTTTATAATTGATTTATGTATACATATATTATTAATTACACAGCCGGTACAGTCTATAAATTGTATTCACCGCGACGTGACATTTGTGTACAGACAAATAAAAACAAATTACAAATTATTGGATCGTTATTAGATATTGTTATTACTTTTTGTTTTTTTGTAATTTTAGTTTGTAAACAATTAAATAGTTTGAACGCGCGCATACATGTTCTCTGTGCAATGGCGTTGTCAAATCTTCTTCCACTTAAAACTATATTCTTGTATTATGTTTAATAAATAATGCAAAAAATTTGAATAACAAAAAAAACAGTAATATATTGTTCGCATTTGAAGTTTGAGCGTGGTTGTTGGTTTTTTTTAATGTGGATGATAATTTTTTTTATTTACTAGCTCAATGCTTCAATAATTAAATTCATATATATGTATATTGACATTATTATTTTTATTATGATTTACAATGGTTAATGTCATTATATGTAAATTATTTAAAACGCACACACACAAATGAATTTAAATTTTATGAGAAAGAGGTGTGGTGCGCTTACAACCGTCGACAATAGAATAGGTATATACCTATATATGTATTTTTTAATTAAATTAATACTTTTTGGACAAGTCTATAGACAATGAACGCCTTCGCGGTATTGTAAATAAAATACATTTGTTATCGCTTTATAATATACCTATATGTTATATTATAGTATAAGTAATTAATTGTATTTTGGCGGTCGTCCGCCAAAAAAAAGTCAGCATATATTTTTTAATATCATTAACATATTTATAGCGGCCGCATATAATTATATTGTGTTAATATATTATATTATATTAACAAAACAGTTGGACATGAAAAAAAATAAAACGCATAAAATACACCATATCTCATTAGTCGCATTATCACGTTTTTTACCCTTCGGCCTTCTGATCCCGTCGTTTGTCTCCCCTCTTTTTATTATACTCTTGTCTGTATATACGGTCCACGGAGTTATAATAATAATAACGTCGGACATAATCTCCTCCGGGTGCATTGGGCTGTGAAACTGAACGGATAAACACGATTTTTACCCTCGATAAACAACCGGCATGGGACGCCTGCCACCGCCCGCTGTTTATGACCTGAATAATATTATTATATTATTATTATTATTATTATATGTACATATACAGTACAATGGTTAGTGGACGAGAAGGGCGAGCCGCGAGGGCAGAAGAGCCCGTGTGTGCGTGGCACTCTCGGAATCGATTTTATTATTATTATCATCGTGTATGTATTGTGAAAACCACCACCGAAAGAGTAGCAGAGATACAGAGACCAGATAGCCTATATTGTTGAAAAAAAAAAACATCTGGTCGTGCAAAAATTACGAGTTTGTCAGGCAGTTGTCAACATCATCGCGCCCGACCGGCTTCCCTCAGAGCCGTTTAGGTTTTTTTTTTTTTTTTTATTGGTATTCTACTATAATATAAGAGGTTATATGTAGTTGTCTTTTGTACCCACATTCCAAAACAGGATCGGTTCAATTACATTAAACATTTTGCCCGCCGCCCTTCCGCGCACCACCGTACACTCAAGGCATCGATCGTTTATCACGGTCCACCGAGCAAACAGTTGTCTTCACGTTGTATTTTTTTTCAAAGTAAACCTTAACAACAGTTGTAAAACGCGTTTTCAACCACACACGCTCATTATGCATAATATATTTACATACATACCACCGCCGACGTATGTTATTTTAATACAATATATTATAATATTGTTAAGTCGTTGATCGTATCGTGTATATATATATATATATATATATATATATATATAATTTATATATTATATAAATCTATATGGTCGACGGCCTACGCGCATCGTTCATTTTATATACATAGGTAATATGCTATTTTTTTTTCTGTAAATCTAATTTGTATTCGTAAACAACATTATACACACGGTCGCGTGCGTTTCCCAAAAAACAAAAAAAAACAAAAAAGGACACGATACAACAATGTATTAATCGACTACCGCGACCCGAAACGATATACTTTATAAATCTGATGGTTCCACACGAGTTTCCGCCGCCAATGTATACCATAAATCATAATATACAACACATCCCTATACATATATATATATATATATATATTGATAATTGAAAAAGAACAATAAATACAAACTTTCGTGTTATGTCAACACGTATCGTATATCAAATCGGAGGAACTCCTATGTAATTATTATTGTAGTAAATTATAATTATTATAAAAATATTATTATTATACATAATAGGGTAAATTGTATCATGTATATATAATACATATATTAAATTCAACCGCTTTGCGGTAGTTTCAGCGGTTGAAGACGACCATATTAACACCTATATTCTCACAGCATTATTACACGGTGACCACACAGTTAACGTCTACATTATAATTAAATTAATAAATATTTAGAATAAAAAAACCTGAATATTATAACATATTATATTATATTGTGTACAAGCGACAACCGCCACCCCGTATGTGTGAGGCATACAAAAAAATTACAATGTGTAATTTACCAGCTCTACAATATTAATAGTGTTTAAACCCAAAATGATATGCATAGACAAATGTCGGAGGCCGGAGCTACATTTCTTATACATTATGTGGTGTCGGTACAATATTATTTCCCTAAAAATGTATACAAATAAAATACAATTAAAACGTATACTGTAAAAAAAAAATGCATTACCTAATACAGTCTGCGGTGGTCTACAGAGTCGCATTGGGACATTTTGTACCTTTGGGCAACGGCACCTCGACCCATTTCTTTTTGTCCCTAAAAAGTCCATGGTTTGTAGTTCCCCTTCGAGGCAACACGAGGTACTTGCTTTAACCCCCTTCAAATTCGGCCTTGGTGGTCTTAACAATAAATAAATAACGTTCATATTATAAACTAACACAATGCGCTAGTACCTATATAGGTAAGAAAAAATGTTTTATGGGTTTATAAAAAATGTGTGAGTCTAAACAAGTCAAATGAGAATTTTTCCAAATTCAATACTATAGGTATATAGTTTTCTTGTTTTTTCGTCCAAGACAAAGTGTTGTTTCTTCTATCGCCCTCTATGCGCTCCCTTAATGATATTTTAAGTAGAGTGAGAATATAAGATATTAACATAGTTGGGTACAGATTACCAACGTAGTTGAATTAACTAGTTTAACGCCACACATGGCGGTCCAGACTTTGCGGTTCACTAATTACATGAATATGTACCGGATAATTCGATATTATTAAGTTTGCCTAATTAAACTATGTACATATATTATGGATACCGCACGATCACCTTATTCTTGTACATCGAGACGAGCTGCAGGTATATGGCTTTTAAAGACCCAAAAGCCACAGTCGCTTTATCAAAACCCGTTTTTAACTAATGTTGTTGACCATACTAAAAGATAAGTTTCCATATAATGGTTAATATTTATGATTTTCATCAAGTAGTTAATAACTAATATAAGTACAATATCGATTGCTTGTATATCAATCAATCAGCATTTATGAAATCCAACCAATCTACATAGTGAACAGCCCAAACTCTATTGTGTATATCTTTCCGTTTACATATAATATATAGTCAAATACTACCTAAGAAAAGGTCGAATTTTTTCCTGCGTTTTATACTTACACATAATAATAATAATACATATTTCTTGATCTTGTTATGTGTAACGGCGTTCGTTTCTTATTATAATAGGTACGTAGATAAAGGCACGGATAAATCGCATTTTCTCCCTCGTCTTTACAAATACTTTCCCCGCACACAAAGTGCACGCTATATATTATATTATGTGCCGGAATGGGGATCACTTCAATTTCTCGGCATGTAGGTATTTTGTTTTCGGCAACCGATTTTTATAAATGGTGTTCACATAAAAAATTCCACTACTTTATGGTGTAGGTGCGGGATTTCTACACAGTTTTACCATCGTTCACCGATTCACGCTAACAAACTACCCACATTTTAGTCAGAGGCGCCTTGATGGAAATTATCGCCCATGCACTTCTATGAAATCCTTCGCGAAATTGTCTATATATACAAAATTGTTTTATGTATAATACGTCAATTATAGGTATATATAATTATGTCTACATTTTTAGTACCTGCCTAAATAATAATAATACATACATACATACATAAACAAAATGTATTCACTTGGACGCATAGCTTAGAGAGTATTTTTTTTTGTAATGGGTTTTTCGTGTACAAAACACATATTATATTTTGAGTTATGACAAATTTATTTAGACTGTAATACAGAAAACTACAGGATTAAAGCAACGAATAAAATCATTTGTCCATAAATATATACCTACTAATATAAAATATAGATCTGTGTGCGTAATATTGTTTATCGGTTGTTTTGTAAACAATATAAATTATAATAGAATAGTTATAGAAATAAACATTAAAAATGCAATAAAAACTAACTGTACAAAATACAAAACGTGGTTATTAATATTCTCTTACACATTGTGTACAAATATTTTAAGTCAAGAGACTAATTATTTTACTGTTAGTCTTGGATGTTTATTAATAGGTGCCTAAATGTAATACACAATATTATGGCATTATTGATTATACATTTTAAAAATTGCACTTATGACATCCGAGTGGACAATAAAAATGTAAAAGGTGGCCAGTATTTGAATAACTATTTGAATATATGTGACTACCAACATTTTAAAAATAATACTTGAGTTGTGCCATTTTCTCATATAAGTAATAAATTTATAGTTGAATATATGTTTTAAGTATACTACCCAGTACCTCCGTTTTTTTTTTTTTTTTTTTTGGTACCCTATTTATTGATTTTCATCACTTCAATTAAAAACAAATCACCGCATCAACCCTTTTGCCGGATCCGTGCCTATAGGGTTTAGTTCGAAACGTGTATGACATTATTTACATTTGAGGTTACTGGTTAGTTTGTGTATTGGTCGACGCTGTATTTAAACGGGGAAGGTATCGTAATAGGTCAGACTCGTGATGTCGTATAACAGGTTATATGTACCTATATAAAAGGAGCGTTGTATAATATATACAATAGTAAAAGGGTTGGGGTCGGTTTTACAGCCACGTCCTTACACTAATTATCCGGCAGAGTTAAGTGGCATCGTGTAGGCGTGAGAGTAATCTCCTCTTTCGACCCGACGCGACTCTCGCGGCCGCCACTTCTTACATCTCGGCACCGCACCGCAGTCATCGCCGCCGCCTAAGTCGTTATGTACATGTACCATAAGCGTGTTTTCCAGTACAAATGAATTATATACCTATACACGTAATACCCGTTGATATGTATAACATGTCTACGCGGCATGTGAATAATATATATATTTCCACGCACACAAACACATACACACACACACACAAGTATTATATTTCCTCCTTATGTATTTATAAGTATGAGGTTTAACAGGAGACCGAAACGACGGTGGCATTAGAAATACGAGTCGGGGGGGGGGAGGGGAGGTAATGTCGATTTTATTTTAAACAAACTTCTTCGCGACCTTCTACACATAATATATATGGTCGGGTCCTTTTATTTTTTTTTTTGTACTCTGTAATAAATCACACGCTATAAATCCCTTTTTCCCCCTTTGATTGTTGTTGTATATATTATACAGCCTTGCGAGAGGGCTCGCGCAAGGGTTCCAAGGACTCAATGCTCCACACGTGTGTATACATATATACATGTACGGTGTATGTCATGCTATAGGTGACCGTGGAAGACGAGTAGCAGCCGTCGCGCCGCACGGACAACAGATGTCGTATACACACACACATATTGTGTATTTTGTGGTCTGCTGTTAGCATACGAGGGTAGAGATGGCTTCGTTATATCTATACTACGTGTGTGTGTTGTTATAGGAATGCAGTACGTCTATAAGATAACGCGTATAGTCTATAGAAATTTGTAAGGCTGGAGGGTAGAAAAAAATGAGAGTAAGAAGTGACGGTTCACCCCTTTTATACGACAACGCGGCGACATATTAATGGGCGCGCGACTGAATACGACTGCTCAGATTGTACCTATTATTATATACTATAGTTATACAGGCTTGTTGTATATACGAATAAAAATCGTATAATAATAATAATAATAAAAGTCCATTATTGTGTAAGAGCCGTTTTCGTTTTAATTATTTCGCTTTCCGAGTCGTTAAAGCGCGCACGTCGTTTGTGTGAAATAAAAGGAAATATTACAGAAGGGGACGACGACGGTATATATATATATATATATATATATAATGGAAGAGCTGGCAGCGTTTTAAGGGTGGCGGGTGTATACAAAGGCGGGAAGGAGTGTAAAGTTGAAAGTAATTGGGCGACGCCCGGAGCTTTAGACGTCTTCGTCGCGTTTTCTTTTTCTTTTTCTTTTATTTCTTTCTTCTCCTTTTTTCACCTCTTTCCCACCCGTCTTGTATACTATACTTACCCCGCGCGTATCTCGTCGAAAAGGGTCGAATTCAATACACACACACACACACACATTTATAGCTTACGACTTACAAGTGCACGCAACGCAACAACCAACAGAAGGTGTGTGTGTATATACTATATTTTATACGACGACGCTGCAGTCGACCCCTCCGGTGTATTATATACACAACAAAGTTCTTGTGTTCATATCTCGAAAGTTTCTCCCCTCTCTCTCTCTCAATCTCGCCTGCATTTGCCGTACGGCCACCGGGACTGTATCTATATAAAGCGTATACATTCGCGCTTTCCCATAATTTATCTAATAAACGACTTTTGCCCAATCGAGGGCGTGCAGCAATAACTAAAGTCTAAAGGGAGAAGCTGAACAAAAAATTAATACACCGCACGTGTAGCGAATCGATCCAAACCATTATATTTACGCACGGAAATTAAAAACGCCGACTATTTTTTTTTTGTCGGGTGCGCTAACAAAAATTTGTCATCGTTCGTGCTTTATGACTTATGAATATATATATATATATATACGTACACAAGAGATATATGCCCGAGGGTAAATATAATCATTCGAATACGACCGAAAAAAAGCGGATACGCTATACGCTGCCAAAGGCGACAATTGAATAATACAATAAAGCCCTTTGAATCATTTTGTATACGGATGCGTGCCCAGGTCACGTGCTCTTGTAGATAATATTATTATATTAAAAGTTCAACCGTTAATACTTCTTTGTCCTGTTAGAGCGGAAAGTTTTTCTCGATGTATTACAAATTATACATACCTAAAATTATACCGCGAGAATACTTGAAGGCATGATAATTTATATAATTTTACTGTCTTATAAAAAAAATGTCAATTTTTAATTTTCTTTCAAATTAAGTACTTAAATAAATTATAAAACTGAAGTTAACTCGAACATGAAACTAAATGGATTCAGATGAAAATCTCAAACAATTTTGTTTTACTCATTTAAAACCGATTTGCAAATTATATAAATCCCGAAATAAAATTTCTCCAAAAACCCATTTATGGACCGCTATAACATATTATTATACACACACATTTAACACTATTGATTGCAGTTGTCATCGCCGACGACGTTTTGTCGAGGGGTCATGCTTAGGAGGGAGGGAGTGATCGAGGGCTGGAGGAGCTGATGAGCACAAGTACAGCGTGCGTGGAGGCAATAGGATTTTCGTGGGCGTCGGTTTATGATATAATGACGGCTGCGGCGGCGAGGAGGGTGCCACTTTAGCCGCGGGTCATTATAATACACATGAAGGGGACGACGGTTGGGGCCGTCGACGTTGTGAACATTACACGTGTCTCGGCGGTGGCGATGATCCTCCCGTGGGGCGTCATGTACGGCTTTATTTAACGGTATATATATACATACACGTCATATAACATTATGCTACACCGGCCGTTTACGCTGTACTCACTCTATCGTTAGAGGGTTGGTTGGTTTTTTTTTTCTACGAAATCTGTAGTACGTCCGCTTTCATTTAATACTTTTTATTATCATAATAACGTACATAAGAGGTCGATTGGATTGTCAGAAATCATAATGACGTCGTATTAACGATTTTGTATACTATAAAATGAGGAGTGTACTTTAACGAAAATTATCAATAACACTTCCGACCGGTTTGCAAAAACGCGCTCTTTAATCAATCTAAACGTGTATTATAATAATGATAAAAATAATAATTTATTGTTTGTGTACACAATTAGCCAGTTCCAGATATTATTATTGTGTGCAGTTTTGTCGTTCCGCGGGCGTTTATATGTATAATATATTATTATGTATATATATATATGTACAGTGTGGTGTAGTGTTAATATTATATTGTGTATTATTTGCTTAGCCGATAACTATAATACTATTATGTGTTATTCCGCCGCGCGGCGGCCGCATGTTTGTTGTTTGTATTGTGTAAACGAATCGACGCGACTTCATATAGGTATTATAATATAGGTACACATGTATGTATATATACATTATTTCGAATACCGCAAAGACAAAGCGGGTTATATATAATATGCATGGATCGATATCAAAACGATTTATACACGAGTCGGTGTTGTTTTTATTTTACATGTAGTCCAAATCGTCTCGAGTTTCCATTTTGTATATTTTTATTTTATGTACATTAGTATGATAATAATATACTATGTTGTTGCCAATGCTGTTGTTGGCTGTTGCGGTACACGGCGGGAAAATTCGCGTGTGTTCATCAACATCATCATCGTTTTTTTTATTGAATGGCTTTACCTTCGTTATGGCACGACGGGCCGTATTATTATGCGAAGATACCATTATCGCTGTAGCGTGAAGCGATGGAAAAAATTTTTTTATACATATATATATATAATATAAATAAATAAAAACGTAAAATCAAACAAGAGTCCAAGGCTCCTCTATTTAAACGGGCGGGTGATGAATATTGTTATTATTATTTATTATTGTCATCGTTGACTTCGAATAATAAGCCGACCGCCAGCGGTGGTGGTTCACATTAAAGCTAGTGATTGGTTTTTGTTGTTATTGATATTATAATATAATAATATATTATTATGGAATAATTTTTATCAAACGGCTACCGACCGGCGCTCTTAATATACTTTGTACGCTTTTTGTGTACGATAATTTATTTATAAAAAATAAAAAAGAATAATAATATTATTATTGTTGTTGTAGTTGTTATTGTTGTTTATCGACATTTGAAACAAAACGAGGTATGTCACACTCGCGGTTGAGGCATGCACACACACACACGCACGCACAAATACGGCAGATAGATAAAAGATAATCCAATTGTATGTGTGTCGCGGACCGGGGTATTATAAAAAAAAAAAAGGTTGGAACGCTCGATCAAAAAAAAAAAAAAAAAAAACAGGTAGAAATGTTTTTTTTTTGTTATTTTTGCCGTTGCCCTCCGCAGCTTTGTCGTGGTGGTGGAAAAAAAAAACATTTTTCCTTTTAAATTTTTAATATCGCCCGGGATCCGAGTGCTCCACGTGGAGCCGGCCGGTTGCTACGCGACCACTGCGCGGTAGACGGGCCGCGATTGGTCGGCACCGCGTTACCATTGGACGGCGGCTCATTGGCGGCGGGCGAGCGCATTGGCCGCGGCGCCGGTATGCTCCACGTGGACCGACGGCTGGCGAACGTGAAAAAAAAAAAATACCGTACGGGCCCGTTTGCGTGTTGGGGTTTTGCTCGGAGGCCGGCGGAGCGATACTGGTAATCAGAAGGGACCAAACAGCCGATGCGGTCGCGGGGGGGAAGGGGGGAGGGAGGGTAGACGGCTCGAATGCGGCTGCCATATTTGTGCAAACTACCGGAGAGAGCTTTGCGCGCGCGAAGGGGAACGATGAAATCAGTGGAGCGACGGCGGGACGGGGAGTACAGGGCGAGCGGAACTCGTGCACGGCGGCGGTGGTGTCAAGGGGGAACTTTTCACAAACCCTTCTTTATCCGCCGCGCCGGGAAAGGCGTAGGAAGCTCGGCGGGGCGGGAGAGGGACGGAAAAAAAAAAGAATAAAATTGAAGAGACCTTTTGTGTTATTGGAAAAAGAAGCAAGAGGGTTTTCGCTCTAGTGTAAAGAGTGGGCGGCCATTTTGTGAAAAGGTCTTTTTTTTTTTTCAATGTTCCTCGGCCCCTCTGTATACACACACACGCAGCGTGTACACGTCTTCCATGGGTTTAGGTTCGATTTTTTCTGGACCCCTGCGCAACTCAACCCTCCGCCACGGTCACACCTCTCTCCGGCCGTCCGCCGCCACGCTGTTCGGGCGATCGTTTTGTTTACTACCGGTCGGACGGGCGGGCGACGGGGAGAGAACCATCAGCCTTGTGTGTGTGTGTGTATGTGTGCACGAGAGTGCGCGCGGGGTGAAGAGGCGGCGGGGCGTTCGTGTTCACACACCGGCTCAGTCGACGACTCCTCTTCAGTGCTCTGTTGGTCTTCGTCGTTTCGTTACGCGGCCCAGTACGTTACTTGCGCGCATTATTATTATTATTATTACACATTTTTCATTTCTACGTTTAGCGTGTCCGTGTGTTTTCGTTGCGAGTGCCTTCGTGTTTGTGTTTTATATTATTTTAACGACGACGTGTCCCGAGTGCTCGATTACAGTTTTGTGCGCGCCTGTGTTTCGAAATATATAATCGTTCGAAAAATTGTTTTTTTTCTTTTTGTTCACAAAAACGTGGTCGCAAGTCGTTCGAACACGCGGACCGAGTTCGGGAATCACGCCGGTCGATAATAATAAGTAATATACGTGTGTGTATATACTCGTACATATAAATATATATATATATATATATATTTATATATTTATTGTTATCAGATATTTAAACGTCGTCCGTTCGAAAAACCGAGTGACGTTTTGATTTCGCGGCCATGAGCTGCTAACGTAACATGTACGCCGCAGCTACGATGAACGCAGCAGCTGTAGCGGCCGCTGCCCGGCACCCGGTAAGTGTTAACGGTTTTCTTTTGTAGTAAACCTTAAGGTTTCAATTACTATGAATTTATACCATAATTATATTATATACATACTTCACGGTTGAAAAAAAATGTATCGACAAGCGAGTGCGCCGCGAGAGAACCTTTGAACTATTGGCACATTTCCACGGCTATTTAGATAACGGACGTTTTACAATATTATTATTACACCGCGCGTTTGTGTGTGTGCGCGTTCGTCAACAGCGTATTCCAACCATCGTGTAGTGTGTGTGTGTATACCGAGTGTGCGTGTGTGCGCGCCATCGCCCAGAGCAATGAGTATTTTTTTCCCTTCTTTAAATCGGTTTTCTAACGGCCGATCGGTTCGTGGTTTTGGGCACCACTGCCCTCGTGCCGGACCGCCCGCTAACCCTGTACGCGTCGTCTAGGGCGAGCAGTGAGTGGAGGGAGTGAAGGACCCCACACCGGTTTCTCGTGCGAACCCGGCGCGCACACAATGGGTACCCCCCGGAGGTGCATAGGTTGAATTTGTAATAAAAACTTGTCTACGGCGGCGGCGGCGGCCGAGTACAACAATAATGACGACACTCCGTGTACCACCATAAAAATATATTAATGATATAAACCCGGATTTGTGTTTGTGTGTGTTGTGTAAAATCTGAAATAACACTAAATTGGTTAAAAAAAAGAAATAATAAGGCTAGAGTATAATTGACATATTTTGTTATAATAAAAAGTGTTGTGTGTACTTAACGACGCGGGGTCGTATATTATTTTTAAATCTGGCGGCACTCGACGTGCCCGTCGTCGATTTTGTACGCCTGCAGAAGTGTTTGCGAGGGTCTGAGCGACGAGTAAGAGGAGGAGGAGAGGTTAAACGACAAGGCGCTTTATATAATCTCTGTGTGCGTTTTCGTCGAGCCGTCGTTTGCTTTGGCTCTCGGGGGCCGACCCGCCGCTAATTATAGTCATGACAACTCGACACATACAACGACTGTGTGTGTGTGTCGTTCATCTTTACGGGAGCGACCGCGTGGTGTGAGGTCAAAATGACGTAGTTTTGAAAAATGTTTACACACGGACGCGTTTCGAAAATTTACCGGTTTTTTTTATGTATTATAATTTTTTTTATTTCGAACGCACGTATTGCCTGACGCTGAGTTGGCGGTGTGGATAAGCGGTCGTGTGCGTGGAAGGGAGAAGACGCCGGTAGTCGTTTTCGTCGCTGAGTAGGTACATAATATATATATTATTATGTGCACTGTGTATATTATAATAGATAATATCGACGGTTGTGTGTATACGTTGTCCGGGCGCGGCCTCCTCTTCATTAACGACACACAATCGCGTGGCCTCGCCATAATTAATTCGCCGCCACCGCCGACGTTTAGACACGATTTCGGCCGACACACCATCAAAGTATACTACCCGGCCGTCGAGTGCACTTGTCCGAGTGAATGACACTTTAAGTACGAGGCAAAAAAAAAAAACCAATTAAAACTTTTCAATACACCAAACGTTTTCGAGGTCCACAGACTTGAGAGATTAAGTGGGTGTGTGTTGCTCAACTTTTTTTTGTGTTTATATTTTAACGTGTTGTGACACCGTAGTCTGTTACATTGTTATCATAGCGTGACTTTTTTATAATAATATATATATCAACATGAATTACAATCGTGTACGATAGGTGGTTAACAAAAAAAGAAAAAAGTAGTATCATCCAATGTGAAAATCCGTCGGGAAAACGTTTGGTCCCCGGCAACAAATGAACGAACCTACTATATAGGTGTATTTATATAAAATAAACTACGTTTATTTTCATTGCAGTGGCGGCGGCGGAGGAGGCGGTTACGGGTTGTGAACTTTTACACAGCTAATTATACCGTGGATCCGTTTCGATCCATTGGTCTGAAGACCGTGACAAAGTCGCGTCCGTTCCCGTTGTGCCGTCGCCTTAGCTATTTTTTTATATATATATATATATATATATATATATATATATTATACATTTCTAGCTCTTTTTATTTTTTTAAATTCATTATCGAAATTAACGATTATTTCATAGAGTGTACCACGCCGTCGTTTGTATTTCCCCTACTTCGGCCTCCGTCTGTCGATAATGAGGTTCATCATAATGATAACCCGACTTCTCGACGGCCAATTCTCACGGTATAATTTATCGTAGGAGAAAGGTTTTTTCTCCTTGCCGTTGACCGAGAACGGAGGTGAGGAGGGACTGTCACGGTTCGCGAGCGAAAAGCAAAGAGCGTACAGTCCCGGCCTGGTTATCTCTCGGCGGCGACACAACAGCCCTCCCCTTACGACCGTCGTCAATCCCGAACGGCTACTGCCGGTGCACGCCTGTAGGTTTAAGCCGTCCGTTGGCGTTTCGTATCAAATCGCCGGGTTCGATCACACAGCGGAATAAATCAATCGTAAATCCTCTCTGGACGCATTGGTTGGTACGACTCCGTGCATATCCTGCCCGCGTGCGCCGCACCCTCCGTGGTCGTGTGTGACCCTCCTGTCTATATGTTCTGGTACCGCATAACATTATAATAATATTATAATGTACTATGGGACGCGCGCTTGCAGTAGTGTTGTCGTTATAACACGACTTATACACGCACTCCGGGGGAGGAAGAGTAGTAAGGAGAAGGGGGTTCCTAGTCTTTAAACGCCCCCTCCTCATCGCCCACACACACACACACAAACTATATCTGCACCTTGTATCGTCACGCATCAGTGTTGCGCGTTCGTCACGCGAACAGCTCGGAATTTTTTACGCTTGTATATACAATAAATTGTGTACCGCCTCGCGCAGATATATTATCTGTCCGGGATATCTCCAATTATTTCCCTATGTAACCGCGCGTAAAGGCAGCCGCCGCCGTGAAATCCAGCTTGTCGCGTTTTTATGGAGATTTCCACGGCAGACGACCCGTTGCAAACCGTTGTTGTTATATATTTCTATATAACAACGTTGTGTTTTATGTGTGTGTGTATACACCCGCAGACCACACACTCTAACGGCGACCATACATCCAATTCCGCCGGCGTTATTCTCGGGTTGTTTTCGTTTTCCGGTAAAAAAAAAAAAAAATTAAACATAATACCGAACCTGCACCCCTCTACGACAGGGTCTCCGCCTTGAGAAGGATTACAAAAAAAAAAAAAAATTCTATAATCTTTTGAGGTTGTGTAAACATGCGGAACGTCGAACGAGGGTGCGCGGAAGGGGGAAACGCATAATACTCTTTGTATAACAAACGGCTGCGAAAAAATGAAACCTTTGTGCGTTGGTCTTTTCTTTTCGTCCCTCCCTCCGTACCTTGCTCACCTGCCCGTCGACTTGAAAATAATAATAATAATACCTCGAAGGAATGCTCTAACGGGGGGGGGGGGCGGATTAGTAGGTCGTTGTATTTTTATTACTATTTTTTTTTTCGGTGGGGTATCATTAAGTCACGTCGTCCCCTTTTCGTTATTATATCATCCCGTCGGCGTTTACGATAATTATTATATACCCCGGACGTTTAAGTGTGTATTAGGTGGTACTACTCGAGGCGCACGCATAATGTAACCGGCCTGTTATAACTAGGTTTTTTTTTATTCGTTTCTTAATGACCACAACCGCGATTCTATACGTCTTCGTAATGCCGCCACCGCCATAATAATAATAATAATGTAATATGTGTAATGGTAAACGCGCGACCGACTCGTGTTTCACGTTATCAGATGCCCATAGGTGTAGTGTTTGGCGTCGCCAAATACCGGTATGAGTGTGTAAGAGAGATGGTCGGTAATAGGCAACTAAATATACACGGGCGCGTTTCACGTCCGATAAATAATAATAACAGAAAAATATATTTATATACTTATTATTACTATCCATTCCACACGCAAACTCAACGACGTCCATGGTATTAAAGTAAAAAAAAAAAACAGAGAGAATATTTTATAGGTGTGCCCCGCAGACTGCCGGCCAAACCGGTCCGGTAGTATGTGTTTATATAATATTATATACATATATAACCACTGCGGGATAGTAATAATAATAATTATTATTATTATGGAGAGAAAAAAACATACGGCCGGTCGACGGCCTTCGGGCTAAGCGGCTTCTGTGCGTGTGCGTTAAAGAACACTTGTTTTTATTTCCCCTTCTCCCCTATCCCTCCCCCACCA
This sequence comes from Adelges cooleyi, assembly GCF_023614345.1. Lineage (NCBI taxonomy): Eukaryota > Metazoa > Arthropoda > Insecta > Hemiptera > Adelgidae > Adelges > Adelges cooleyi. The sequence goes on from NW_026095751.1 coordinate 6,817,416, forward strand.
TTACCTTAGAAGTTTCCTGAGCATACTTAAGGAGTCATTTTCGGTCGATTGCTTCCTCCGTGTGTTTTGCGACTCGTAACGACGTTTAAACAACGTTGTTATATGTGTTTAGCGTTGATTGGTAAATCTAATTTTTTTTTGTCAAAACCCGTGTGGGATTACATTTATCACATGCTTGAAATTTCTCTAAAAAAAAGTATTGATCATATTCATACGACAAATATTCAATAAAATAATGCTCCCTGCGATTACTATGACATCGCAGATAACATACAAGGGCACATTTCACCGTTAGTTTTCAAAAATTACTCCTTTGAAGCTTGAATAATAGTGAAATAATTGCAGTACGATTTTAAACCAAAACAGTGTACCTTAAAATATCACATTAATCCAAAAAAACGAGTAGAAATTACAGTGTCTGGTTTGCGTAAATTAAAATGAAAACTTTATGGTATTTCCGTACCATTTAAATATTATAGGAGTCGTAATCCAAGCGAATTCGTTTATGTTGATATAAATATTATAGTAAAATTTGAGAGAAAACCAGCTGATGGAGCCATAAAACACGAAGTAGTCGTTTTAGGGACCTTTGTAAAAATATAATGTTATAAAACTGTCGTTAAACCAATTTTTATTCGGAATTGTGATTTTTTTATAGGTTTCCCATTCTCTCTCCCGGCTCCCCTCTTAATACTTACAGTTTTCTCTGTCCAGAACATTATACACACACAAACTCATAAACATTTAAAACTACTCTCTTCGTCTCGAGACCCCTTTTGCTGGAAACGAGTCTTGATAATATTATACCTACCTACTTGGGTGCTATATATTTATATATATATATTATACTACTTCCTCCCTCTTGTTTTACAATTAATGTTAACTACTTGGTAAGTACCTACTACAGCGGCGCACGTCTACAACATGGCGTTTTCCCTCGTCAAGACTATTAAAAAAAAAAAAAAAATATATATATATATATACCTAACATATATAAATGTACTAAATTACTAAATAACAGCACCTCTTACTTATACTATTATAACAATAATGAACGTTGTTGTACCCGCTGGTGTCCGTCGGCGATGGATTTCGTGACTGAGCGGACCATCTAGTGCCGCGGTCATTGCACGTGTACTACAATAATGGTCTTGGACACGATGATGTAGAGGGGAGGGTATGAGGGTGGGGGTAGGGAGGGAGGAGAGAGGTAGGAGGATTTTCTTTGCGGCTGCCGCAGACGTGCGGGTCGCGGCAAAGAAGCGCACTGCCTGTTGCGGTTTGTGAGTATGGTCTCCTTCCCTCTTGTCCTCCTCTCACCAGCGGTGTTGTGCCGAGGGCAGTTTAAAGTGGCAATTAGCGCCTCGACGACCGTTTATACACTCCCAAATCGGATTGTGTGTGGGACGACCGCCTTCACAATTGTTTTTAGAATATAATATGGTCGATACGCACAATAATATGTAATTATTATTGTTATGTCGGCCCCGAAAGTAGATGTAACGTCGGGGATAGACGAAATAATAGTCCCGCATGGTAAAATGTATATTTAGCGTTGTCCAAGTAAATATAGCATTAGTGGGTCCACCACTTGTATACTAAATGTTAATTCATTACGCTGTTCGGAAGTCGCTTACAAAAGACACCGGCCAATGTGATAACCTTTTTACACAAAAAAACAATTACCTACTTAATAAAAAAATATAGCAGACTTTTTAACCCATGAAAGATAACACTATTGACAACGTGTGTCGAATATAAATACATATATTTTTTTATTCGTTTTTAAATACCGATAAAAGTGTTAATATTATGTTTGATTTTTTTTTTTGCACGTTAAACGTTGACTGTAGAATTGACTAAAGTGCGTTTGCGTTATGTTCAGCGCACGCTAACAGACAATGATTTACTATTATACCAGGCTCTCTTAACTAGCGAAAACGTGTAACGACTCTGAATAATGTGTGTAGTGTTGTTACGCGCCGTCTGTGCCGGAGTAATGATAATTGATAAATTAATGGCGCTGTTGTTGCGCAAACGTGTAAAATTAGCGAATCAGTTGTAATTATATTGTTTAAGAAACGTGTTCAGTTCGACTACACGGCTGGTCGTATTATAATTACGTGTGTTAAACGGTTGCAAGTTGCGCACTTGCATACAATCCACCGGGCTCGAATACTTGAGTTGGCTCTGCAACTTTTGATTTCATTTTGAAACGTTCTTCCCGCACTGGTTTTTTTTGCCCGGGCCATCGGCTGACAGTATAATCTAAATAATGTATACCACTGCTTATTATTGTTATTATTATATATTTTATGTTTGGACGTTTCGTCACAGGCTGCTGCCGAACTGTAAAAGTGATTTCACAACGTCAAAAGCGACGACGACGACGTTACGCTGCGCCGACTAGTGTCAATAATTGTACTTTGTCACAATTCGAAAACGCTTAAAGTCTAATAGTAATCCGACGGCATAATAATAATAGTATGAATAATATCACACGCCGCATACACACATTTCACACTCCAGCACAGGCGGTAGCCCTGTACATAATATATGTATACAATCAGAACCGATGATATGAATACATTATTATCATGTGTAATGGCCGGCGACAGATATCTTTATTGAACACATTATAGCCGCCAGCACGCGTTCCAGACAGGTCGTCCCACATATTATATAACATTTATAATCAATTTGACGGTCAACGTCTGCCTCCCCTCGTCCTCCTCCCCTTCGTGTCCGGTAGGTACATTATACAGCATTTATGACGGACAGCCCGACCGTATACAAAGTGTATTCATCGACCTGACACCTTTTAAAGTCCGTGTAATTTTGGAATTTAAAGAGTTATTGTTGTACACAATATAATATGTAAAAAGAAAGAGAAAAAAACAATTATGTAAACTTTGTGTCGCGCGACATGAAGTCTGCGAACCGTCGTCCAACATATACATATATATATATATATAATATGGACATTATTATTATTCTAAAAATAAGTATTATCCGCCGAGATATAATATATACACGCAATGGCCTGTCGCAAACGGTTTTTTGTAACGGTTATCGTAACAAAAAATTTTGTGACATTCCGTCGGTTAACTAACAATCATCGATCGGCTCGCCGGCCAGAACGAACGATTTACGGTTTTCGACGTTTTTTTTTCCTTTTGCCTTTGCCGCAATAGCATACATGCACATAATAATATATGCTAAATAATTAACATTAACGCGTCAAGCGTGTTTTGACATATAATAGTATAATAATTGTTATAATTATCGACTGCTTAAGCCGCGTTGCTAATAGCTCTCGACGGACCCGCGAAGTTTCGCAATACAAAAAAAAAAAAATAGATATAAATTAACAGTTTTTAAACGCTTGCCCTTCACTGATTACAATTCCTGGTTAATTTTTCTTAGTTTGTTTGCTTATTATACAAACGCAAACAAACTTTGTATCGATGACATAGTGCATAGAAGCGTAAGTGCCCTTTTGTTAGTTTTGTTAATTGTACAGATATTTCACGTACCCACACACCATTACATGTAATTAAATATTAGATTGTGTGTGACGTATAATATCAAAAATTATGAATCACTGGCTTCCAATACTTGTGTACAATGTGTAGGATCGATTATCTATTGGCTAATAGACGGTCGATTTTTCTCAAAAATATTCACACATCACATCTGTGCATTATGCCATCGATATGAGCATTAATACAATTTACTGTCGTTTATGGCTTTTTTATTTATTTGCATACGACCGTAACCGTTCTATATTGGCTGTTACTTCAACCCTAATAAAAGCGAAATAGTTTTCAGATGAATAGTATAATATAAAGGTTCCATATTATATATTATACCTATATAACTTTTACACTTAAAATTAATACTCACTGAATGATTTGTATTTCCAACTAGTATATTTTTTTAAAATTTATGGTGCAGTATGGAAATTTGGGAAATTCTTCTAAAGAATTATGTTAAAATATTTAATGTTATAAAATTAAAGATTTAAATTACTATAAGTGGTAAAATATTTTATATAATATTAATCGTTAGGTCCCTTTAAGTATAAGTATGCATTTGTGTTTTGGTATAATTCCATTGAAATCATTTAAATCATACATTTATTAATTATACACAAATTATAATTGTTATTGAACCATAAATTACACATTAGGGTCGATTTAAAAGAATGCAATTATTTATCTATAAGTTGGCTCTTTATTCTACTTATTCTAGATCTTAATATTATGCTAATATTCATAAATCAACATACTTGTTGTATAACCTAGTACAAGTACAAGATTACAGTAGAGGGATCCCTACTTTTCTTATAATTGCTTTTCATCTATTAATACTATTTATTAACTCTCAGTTAGGCACACAAGGTAAAAATGTATCCCAGTAATTTCATATGGGCGTGGGGTACATTTTATACCAGTCGTATATCTGTCTATCGTTTTCACAGTTATGTCTTCATTTTCTTAAGTGGATTTATTAAAGTTTTGAGGTAAAATTAAAATAGAAGTAGATTTAATGAGAATGCCAAAATAGATGTGTGTATTAACAATAAACCTAAATTATCATTAGGAAGGATTATAGAAAATGTAGCTTAGAAGTTGCAGAAAAAATGAGGGTGGATAGATTGAGACAAACGGCAAATCACTATTGTTGTATAGTAATACCTTAGGATCCCCGGAGGTTTTCAAAAACTTGTAAGCTGATTGTCGATAGTGATTTACCCACTGGACTGAGATGATTTGGGGATGTCAAACGAGAATAGGACAAAGAAATAGGTAGCGAAGAGTGAGGATGAAAACTTTAGTACGCGTCTCTCGATTTCTATGTGGCTACTTTGGATTAAGTATTGGCGGTCAGGATCTCTCGGCTCATCATTCCGATTGTCTACTAGTCTACAACGCCGATTCCCGGGTAATGTCTTTGCATTCCCATCTATAGAGGTTGGGTCAGGTTATTCAGAAAGCCGACTGCAGCAATTGCAGTATGGAGCAACTGTCAACGGCCGTGTTAAAAATGATTTTCTATGCGTGTGTTCAACGGTCCGGTGCGAACAACGCGGCGCTGTTGATGACCTTGCAGAGTTTTTTTTTTTTTTGCAAACGTTTTTACACGGTTTTTACACGGCCGATGTGTGCGCGGGGTGAACCTATACAGCATATGCCGTGCCCGGGGTTGCGAAAACCGCTTCACGGGCTATTTGCGCGGTGTGTCGTATTACGTGTCACGTGTTTTTCTTTGTGTGTGTGTGTGTGTGCGATTTTTTTCCCTCTCGCTTGTGACGAATAGGTAGGTATCCGCGAGCGATTATAACCTTAAAGAAAAATAATCTAAGAACGTGTTGGCGGCGGCGGCGGTGTACATGTGAAAAATGATTTTCCGCGGCCACGAGACCTCGGGCCGCCGCCGCCGCCGCCGCCGCTATAGCCGTTTCACAACACCCGTGAAAGGCGCAACACACAAGGAGGTGTGCACCCGAACCGGTCCGCGGTGGTGGAGGAGGCTGTTTTCCCGTGGTGGTGGTTGGCGTGCACCCGCTTTTCCGGCCGCTTTTCCCACCACCGGCTGCATTTACATTTTCATATATAAACTCGGGACAACCGCCAAACTATTATCAATCTTCACTTGTGTGTTTTATTACAATAACGTGCCAAAATGGGTTTCATTACTGCTCCGCTGGTAAGTAAAATAATAATATAACATTTTATTTTATACACTTGCACATGTTTTCAACAAGTATTTATATAATATTGTGTCCGGTCATACCGTTTCGTTGCCGCACTTAAAGTTTTCACCCGGTCAGCGAGAATATCGTACTCTCTTAAAACTTTCGTAATAACAAAGTCATAAGTAATAAAGTCATTTTTCTTTTTTTTGTCGTTACACCGTCGCTGCTACCGCACAGACCGGTGAGCTAAATCGTGGTCTTAAGTGAATATCGACTCGACCGCGAGTACTTTCAGCGTACAGTGTACGTAAACGGTTTTTTCTTGTTTTATTACAGTTTCAATACGTTTTTATTAGTCTGAGCCCGTAAAACTCTCGCTGCCGTATATATTGTCGACCCGCGTGGGTATATAATAATATACAGTACTTCATACCGTCGTGGCCGTGTAAACAGCCTGGTTTCTTTTTCCCGCCTTGGCTTATAATCTGCCCCCTGGGGGGTGGCGAACACATAACTGCGAGCAAAAGGGACGCTCTACGTTGCGGGTCGTAAAGTACACGGGTCTGCGTCGTCCATCGTAAAATAAAAAAAAAATACTTACACGTATAAAAAAAAGCACAAACCGGTCGTAAAATTTTATGGAACATAAGTAGAGTTAGCTTTTTTAATGGTTTTCAAATAATTTGTTCGAGATTTTACGAGTTTTCGGCGGGAGATTTTTATCGGCATCCCGATTTTTCTTTCGTTTGAGTGTAAGAGCGCTAGCCGCCGGTGTTAACCGGCTTACGGGGGCGGCGCTGCAGTGTGTACCGGAAACAATACGATAACAAAAAGAAAAGAAAAGAACAAACCGATTAAAATGTTTTTACAGATAACTATCGCGTGTTTGGTCTGCTATTTAACATCTGACGCGGCAGCCAAATTAGACAATGAAGTAGCAGAAGGGTAAGGGTCGATTGACGTTATTGTTTTTGTTATTATCATCGGTAATCTTTTTATTATACATGATGTATGTTGATTGGGTTTTTTGTAGAGTCATAAAGCACACCCATTACCATACCGGAGACGTTGAACACGCGCATAAACACGACGGAGAGGCACACCACGAGCATCACCACAAGGGTAGCGCTGAACACGCCCATCACCATGGTGGTGAGTTCGGCCATGGACATCACCACGGCGGTGAGTTCGGTCACGGACATCAACATCACGGTAGCGCGGAGCACAAACATCACCACGGCGGTGAGTTCGGACACGGACACAAGCATCACGGTAGCGCCGAGCACAAACATCACCACGGCGGAGAATTCGGCCACGGACATCACCACGGAGGTAAATTCGGACATGGACATCATCACAAGGGAAGCGCCGAGCACGCCCATCATCACGGAGGAGACTTCGGACACGGACATCACCACGGCGGTAAATTCGGGCACGGACATGAACATCACGGAAGCGCCGAACACAAACACGCCCATCACGGTAGTGCGGACCACAAACATCACCACGGAGGAGAGTTCGGCCACGGACATCACCATCACGGTAGCGCCGAGCACAAACATCACCACGGCGGAGAGTTCGGACACGGACACCATCACGGTGGTAAATTCGGTCACGGACACGAACATCACGGAAGCGCCGCACACAAACATCACCACGGTGGAGAATTCGGACACGGACACAAACATCACGGTTCTGCCGAACACAAACATCACCACGGCGGAGATTTCGGACACGGACATCACCACGGCGGCAAATTCGGACACGGACACTCGCACCACGGTAGCGCCGCGCACAAACATCACCACGGCGGAGACTTCGGACACGGACACCATCACGGCGGTGAGTTCGGCCACGGACACGCCCATCACGGTAGCGCCGAACACAAACACGCCCACGGTGGTGAGTTCGGACACGGACATCACCACGGCGGTAAATTCGGTCACGGACATCACCACAAGGGAAGCGCCGAACACGCTCATCACCACGGTGGCAAGTTCGGCCACGGTCACGAACATCACGGAGGCGCCGAACACGCACACAAACACCACGGTAGCGCATCCCACGGACATCACCACGCCGGCCACTCGAAACATCATCATAAGCACACCGTATAAGCCGACGACGATGGTTCCCAAAAACGACGGCGCTCATACTACCGCTACATTTGGCATTGACTCCATTACGGTGAAGGATTTCGGTTTGTTTAATAATTTCCAATTTTCTTCTTCCGCCTTCCTCTTTCTAGTCATTAACATTCTTCCTCTTTCTTTACCATCTACACTCGCAAGAAACTAACTCTTATTTTCATTTTCTGCCTCTTTCGTTCCTACTCTGTATTTATATATATTTATAAATATATATATATACATATTGTATAAACTCTCGTAATGGTACCACCGAGTATCGTGGCCTTTATCGTCCTGTACTACTTATACTTACTATACTCTAATATCATAAAATTGTACATGTGTTCTGTGATAATTTTAAGAGATCGTGGTAATAATATATCATATGTTATGTATTTTTATTTTAAATATTATTATTATTCTTTGTTATTAATTGCTTTGTAATCGGGTTTCTTGATATTATTATCGTTTTATACTGTTTTATATTTGATTTCTCTTATTACTCTACTAGAATTTTAGTCTAATCAAAATTGGCGGTGTAATTTCCGGTTTCTTGTATTTTATTATATGGAAGACATTTTGTATTATATACTTACAAATATATATGTATATTGTAATATTATATTGTTGCAAGTGTCTGGTTTTATTATTATTATTTTTTTTTGTTATTAAAATATTATTTTTGATTACAATATGTCGTTACAATGTTTTTGATCGTTTATCGCTAATCGCCAGCCGAGGCATACGCAATATACAACACAACACGCAATGGTGCAAGCGCAATTTATACCTTATTGTAATAATAGTGGCAAAAGAAAAAAATCGTGTAATTTCCCCCAATAGCAGCCAGCACTAGCCAACTGCGGCAGCGCAGCGGCGGGTAGCTGTGTTTGTGCATTTCACTGCGCCACCATTATATACTATACTATTATCATGATTATGTTATGTATATTGTATAAAGGTATAAATGATTTTTATGTAATCGAGTACGCCGATAAAGGTGACAAAAAAAGGGTTGTTTTTACATATTCACGTACTAGCATCACACTCGACTGTTTAGCTGCTCGCACACAAACACACGGGCTGAGGAACGGCTGCGTGTGCATTGGGCCAGTAATTATTAAAAGAATATTTTACTGTTTAACCGCGTTCCTGTTCAGGTCGGGGTTATTAGACCGTTTAGCCTTGTTTGCTGTCGTCGTCGTGCCGCATTGGCCGCCGCAATAGTTACCCGTGTCGAATGATTATTCCATTTATTATCCTTATTATCATCATTATATTATCGATGTTTTTTTTTATCTCCCTAAAAACACGTAATACTACCTTATGAAATTCATCATGTTATTATCATTATTTGTATCACCACGTCTGACGTCATAGTTATTTATTGTTGTTTTTTTTTTTTCGCAGGGCCCACCGCAACCGGGACAGCCGTTCAAGTTTACCATTGGCGAATCATGCGACAGGATCAAGGAAGAATTCAATTTCCTCCAAGCTCAGTACCACACGTGAGTCTATAAATTCTAATGAATAACGTCGGTTGGACCGATAATTATTATAAACGGGGGTTAAAAAAAAAAAAAAAAAATGATGTACCCGTAGGAACAACATTTATACATTTTCATTTATTGACAATAAATTAGTATAAAAACTATAGTCTTTCTGTAATATTTTTTTTATTTTTTAAGAACTTCCACTTTTCGTGCTAGTTCCCTGCCCTGGGGGGGAGGGTTGCGGGTGTCAAAACCTCGACGATGGGTACAGTATATATGTTGTATATATGATGTATATCACGTTTTCAGCTTGAAAATGGAATGCGAAAAATTGGCCAGCGAGAAAATCGAAATACAAAGGCATTACGTAATGGTGAGTGAGCGTGAAGGTCCCGGACAATTAATTATACATATTGTATAGCATGAACGCGACCGCCTGTATACGCAACGCTTAAGAGCCACTGGCATTAATAATAATAATAATAATAATATTATTATTACTATTATTAGTGCCATTATTATTATTATTATTACCACCACCACCACCACCACTAAGGTTACGATTGCCGCCGACCGTTATAGTAGTATGTACATTGACGAAAAAAACCCTTAATGCGGGGCACGACACGAGCCCTTGCCGAGCCCGTAATGTTATTACTTATTAGTTGTCCCATTCATTCCAAAAGCTGCAAACTCGTATAATTATACACATATTATAACGATCAGTTGTTATCGTTTTATTTGTAATCATAATCATAATAATAATAATAATTAAATAGTAGGTTAAAAAAAAAAAAACATTTATTTTGGCATAAAGCGCCGAGTATTGGTGCGTTAACGTGTTATTTATTTTTGGTTTGCAAATAAAAAAATATAAATAACCATTGTGTGTGGGTGTACACAAATACAATAAAATCCATACTATCGGGCAAATACCAAACATTTGTTTGGCTTAAAGAGCGTTTTTTTCCAACTCTGAAATAACTAGATTTTTATGATCTTAAGATGATTCAAGTAAAAACTGATAATATTAATGCAGATTTTTAGTAATTCCTATTATGACATAACTAGTATACTATAGATACATCCTGTAAATGATTTTAAAGACTATTTAAATCACATCGCTAAATACTAACAACATAACACTATTATTATTATGATTATTATTATCATTGCAAATTACAATAATAATATTCAAATCTCGAGGAAAACAAACATTGTGTGTCTGTGTGTGTGTATTTTAACTCTCATTGTTTGCATTGTGGGTTATTATAATAATATATGCGTGCGTATGTGATTAAAAAGGTATTCGGGTATTCACACAATAATATACATCCCGGGCATCATTTTTTTTTTATGTCTGTATCATTTAATTATTTTTTTTTTTTTTAATATTCATTTTTTTTTCATTTTTACTAACATTGCTTGTTTTTTTTTTTTTGGGTTTGTTTTTGTTTGTCCCTCGCCATCAAAACACAGTACCAAAATGGAAGTCGAAAAAATCGTTCAAGAAAAAACCGAAATGCAAAGGCATTACGTAATGGTGAGTAGGGGAGGCAAAGACGTATGAGTTCACCGGCTTTTTCTTCCTATAATATTATTATTACTGTATCTAATATACATAATAATACACTGTTGTGTATATTGTACATTCTTGTGATTTCGGTTAATTTGTACATTGAGCTTATCAGCTGGCTTTCGCATGACACATGTATATGACTTGTTATCTATCATTCATGGTTAGGTTAATTGTTTGCATGTTTCTGATTGTCAACGGGTTATGACAAATGCCTAAGTGTGTTTATTTAAATCGTTTAACTAAAAATGCGTTGCGTATATATATATATATCAATTGTTTTTTTGCTTAACACGTAGATAACATAAAAAGCAAAGTACTTAAAAATTAAGTGCCGAATAAAAAAAAAAACAACAAAAATATAGCTCAGAGATATTTTTTTATTTGATTTATTGTTTAAACGTCGCTACAGTTCTGTCTGTATATGATTTGTGGTATTATGTTTTTTTTTTAAACCAAAAGTAATTTCAATTGACGTTCAATCCGCCACATGTGTTGTTTACGCACATAAAAACGTGTCTTTAATATACTTTTTTTTATTTGTTAACGAAAATCCGAAATAATAATACAACTCAAGGTGTGTTGTGTGTTTGTATTTGATAGAGTTCATAAACAAAAGTACTCCGAATCAACACAAATTGTTTGCTTTGTTTGTTCAATTGGCAAATTGTAAATTAATAATCTATATTCGTCCGTGTCGATTTGATATATTTAATAAATTAAACAAATACCTTATCGGGTTTGCATCAAAAACAAATATCTTTGAGCTCTTTAAAAAAAAAAAAAAAAATACCGGGTGAACCATTTAACGTAAGGTACTCATTCTATCGTATAATAATTATAATTTTGTACAATTATCTACGCACATTACTCAACCGCCCTCCACCTTCCATCTTAAATTCTAAACTATAATACCTGCGAAAAAAGATAAATATTTGATAGTTATATAATATTCTACAATAACATATGTAAAAATGTTTTCACATAGAAAAACCATAAAATTTCCTTGATTTTCCGAGAAAATTAGTGTGTTACGTTAAATGGATCACCTGTACATCTAAAACGTTATAAAACCTATACAGGGTCTTTAAAATGTATATATTGAAAACTATTGTGGGTGTTTCGAAAAGTGACAATTGTTATTTTACTCATTACTTTAATTATAAATATATTACTTTTTCTCGTTTGTATTTAAATGATAACTTTCGATTTCTTTCGAAGGCCCTGTATAGGCAACATATTGCGGTCAGATAAAATATACTCTATGCGTCTGACATTTAACATATTGTTTTCTATGCATTTTTTACAGTATTACGAGATGTCGTACGGGCTCAACGTGGAAATGCACAAACAGGCAAGTGATTTCAGTAGTTATAAAAATAATGAACACATTTTTTTTTTTTTTCAATTTTCCATTCCCTCGTCATCGCCACTGCTACCGTTAATGTCGACAATAACACATTCCGAAACGTTTTGTCGTCCGTCGCCCTTCTCTCTTTTATCGACGCCCTTATGGCGGCCCGCACACAGCTCTCGTTCGGATTAATTTTTATTTTTGTTATTCAAATCCCGTTACGACCGTGCAAATTTCTGGAAAAGGGTCGTTAAAACCGTCATTCGACCGAATTAATATTGCGTTTTGTACCGCACCACCGTACAAACGGCCGTCGAGGGTGCGACTTGGATTGCAGCAGGCGGCGAAGGGGAGCGAGTAGCTCTTCTTCTTTAGTTCTCTTACCGCGCTGTTGCTACGTTGCACCCTATTATTGTGCCGCAGTTGTAAATTCATTTTGGAAAAGTAATCGCCCGGACCATTTTTCACCCCTCGCTTTGCTTTTTATTATTATTGTTATTCAACACAACGTAATCTTTCCCGACCCCTCCTGGATTTTTTTTCCCCCATTCTATATAACGAGTTCCCGATTAACTCCGCCTCTATTATAATATCCGGATAATAGAAACTAGCCCCCCCCCCCCCCCCGAAAAAATCCCTCTTCAGGTCCTGCATAATCCTAAATACGGTTATATATTAATAATATGTGTGTGTGTGTGTGTATACTGTATAATATACGAATTTGTAAAATAGGGGAGACAGTGATTTCTCAACGACGAATCGAGTAATTGATTGTGTACGAGGATAACGGTTTTGAGTTTGACCGTGACTGCGTTTATTGCGCTTGGTTACGTTGTATCTCTTCTGTGTGTATAAAATAATAAAATGCAAAGGCTGTGTGAAACAGAAACAATACGACGAAAGGCAGTGCATATCAGACATTACCAATATTGTATAGAGTATAGTTATAAACGTTGGGCGCATGCATACTAAACTATGCGGTAAGACTGATCGGGTTGATGGACTCGTACCCAAATTTGATAACCAAAACACGACGTCGAACACCGACCTATATACCTAGAACTGTTAACGCTGATGTCATTTGAGACGTGCATGAGAACGCGTAATAAATAAATAAAAAATGTATAAAGCCAAGTGAAAGAATATGTGAAAAAAAGCTGTACACGTTAGCTCTTGTGCGTGTGTGTAAACCCTAGAGAGACCGACCGAGCTTATATATATATATATATAACGGGATATAGTTCTCTGGCTATTAAAACTCGGGGAGTTGGCACATATTACAAGGGTCGTTGGCGAACGAACGCACACGAGGATGGGTAAGGAGAGGAGCAGGAGTCGGCTGCGTCCCACTTGTGTCGAGTGGCAAAGCCCGAAGGAAAACATTATACCCGCGAAACACTCGAGCCTTGACGGTTTATCCACCCTCTCTTTCTCTTTTCATCCCTATTTATTTCCCAGTCATTCGACCGGGCGACAGAGGAAAGAGGGTGATAACACCGACACTCTCAGGTTTTTAACTCCCGGCCTATACAGCCCCTCGTGTAAACGACTGCGACGACTTTAAAGGGTGGCGTGTTCCTCGACAAAAAATAAGTATTATAAATAAAAAAACGGTTGTTAAGCCGTCTCTAATTATTTTTGCTCGTGTATAATATAATATACACGTTAAACGACAGCAGTGGTGACAACGACGAGGGCTTACTACATTCATACAAATATTAAATATATTATACGAATACCGTGTGCCAAGAGAATCGCATTAACATAATACATTATTTTTCTTTCTACAGACGGAGATAGCCAAACGTTTAAATGCCATTATCGCCCAGATAATGCCTTTCCTATCGCAAGAGGTGAGCATAATAAATGTTACACAATTGAATACGATCCGTGCAATATATTCTGGCGCATCCCAACCTATATCGTTAATGTTTTTGTTACAGCACCAACAGCAAGTGGCCACCGCGGTGGAAAGAGCGAAACAGGTGACCATGACCGAACTCAACGCCATCATTGGGGTAAGAATATTATAATAGCAACACTTATAGTAATAATAATAACTATTATTATTATACACGGTTATATATTGATAGTTTTTCTAAAATATTATTTTTGTATTACACTTTTATAAGTTTAATTAAAATTACAAAAAAACATCGCTATCTCTCTCCGAATGCAATTAAGACATTGTGGCCGGTGCGTTGTGAAATACCTTAGTAATATATTATACTATTATTAGAAAACGATGTACAAGCTATCTGAACGCGGGCCACAGTCGGTTTATAAGGGAATGCGGTTTTTACTTTCTTCACCCGCCTCTCGAAGTTAAGGCCATTCCGTGGTAGGGGAGAAGGAGTCGGAAATCGCACAGGATCCCATGTAGTCTGGTCACGTTTGTGTCGGAAGTTCGGCGTCGTCGTCGTCGTCATGTTGTATATAGCGTAACGCACGTTGAATATTGTATGAGCCTATTTGGGAGAAAGAGAGTATGGTTGCCAGGGAATTGTGTATATACCACCAGCTAACCTTATATAACAGCTAGTCGCGAGGGGAGGACTCGGTGGCGAGCGTCGTATAACGAGCTTGAACAATATTGTTCTCCTCCTCACGATCGTGTTCTGCGCCGTTATACTTACCGCACGTCTTCGCACAGGCCCCAGTTTGTGTATACAAATACATGACACGTTAATATAAATAATATAATGATAATCAGCTGCCCCGAGTCAATATCAGAGTTTGCGTGGATAGAAATTTAAAAAAACTACTGGGTGAAATCGTTTTTTTTACCCGGGAAAATATACCCAGTAAATTATAGTGAATTTGTATAGATAATTTATAGTATATACTATTAGTATGTATACTTATTGGGGGTTATGTTAATATACTTCACGATCAAGGTTATTAATATATAGGTGTACGATGGGGTCTGTGGTTTTTTTTTTATGTTTTCGGTTTGATTTGTTCCGGCGTACGCTCACTTGACGGTCTGTGAGTAATTTCCATAAGAAAAAACATTAAACCTTCGGGCTGAATTCACACATTTCACGAGCCGCCGCATATGATTACAAATGAATTTCCATAGCGAAGAGTTTAGTCACGGTTACCCGCCGGGGTTGTCTCGATTCGCCTACAACAATACCTACAACACCGATAACAATAATTATCGTGTTAACTCTATCGGCTGCGCTCTGTGTGTGTATAGGTGTATAATAATGTACCATACATATGTTAACCTTATATTATATTATTATGTTTTCCATGTAACCGAGTGCTCTGCTGGCGGTCGTCGACGCTCGTTTCTGCGCAAAGGGTCGTTTTAAATAATGACTACGCTTACTGCGAGAGATAGATGGTGTGTTGCGCTTATAAGAAGGGTCGGGTATTCACCGCGGGGGTGGTTATAGCGGTTATGAACGAGCTTCGAGGGGATGGGGGTAGGAAACGGATAGGGAGGCTTCCGCTAATTGCGCTCGTCGACTCTCCTAAACAAATGTTCCGGACGTGTGGTTTTTCTCAACGCACTTCGTTAGGCGGCGGCCGGTAATTATTATCTTCACTGTTATAGCCGTCGTTTTCTTCCCCTCGTTCGACGAAAGAACTTTTTTCTCCCTCATCTCTCGAGGGCAACATGATTTATGTACCGCAGAGAGTAGATACAAAAAATATATTTACACCGCCGTCTCCACTATATCCACGCCCCCCGCTTGGTTTCTCCGATATTCTTATCCTCGGGTGATTTACCGTTGTGTTATATTCATGTATACACACGCATTGTTTATTTTGCGTGTGCCTATAAAAAGTACACAAACTCGCGATTGAGCCAACAACCGCAAAGAAGTGGTAAGACACGCGTTTATTTTACGATTTTTTTTTTTTGTAACAAAACGCTGCGAATTTAATGGTATTTGCCTACAATAAAAAATAACCATCAAAATATATATGATCGCCCTGTTCGATTGGCGGATGATGACCGTCGTTTATTTGAGCGGTAAGGAAAGTGAGAAGCACTTTTGACTTCCTCGAGTAAAAACGTCCTGCTGTTGGCTGGACTTAAACCCTATACGAAGGCTTTTTATTTGTGCCGTTCGACAAGCGGTGTATGGATAGAAAGAAACACAAATTATGCCGAGAGGGACCCACGCCCGGTCGAACTCATTGTTGGTTTTTCGGTTCTTCAAAAGACTATCTCCATCCAACTTTTGTGTGCCCACCGGACAAAACTGTTTTCTGTTAAGCACTTTATGTAAAAAAAAAAAAACTCTGCCGGTAATGCCACTCGAGGTTTTTTATGTCGTGCGTGTGCCTCGAGTGTGTTTGAACAAAGCGGTTTGTTTGGCCTGGTGAATAATGTATTATTATATGTACGCTTATCTATATAGCGCGGTGGTGGGCGAGAGAAGGACGAGCGGTGTCGGTATTAAGAGGCGTCTATTACCGTTTGTCAAAATACACAACCGTAAGTGGTATGTACATAGACAAAAAAAAAAAAAACTAAAACGCACGTATTATATAGGTAATGGTGGATTTTACGCTGACGTGATCGACCACAATAATAAAAGTGTAGTAACTACCGAGTTCTGTGTTAATATTTGGTTTATATCATTATGATAAATCCTCCCCTCCCCCCTCCAAAAACACCGACGTGGCCCGTGTATATTATGCATAATGTAAAACTTTTATGCACTAATTTTCCGCAGCCCATATGTGTGGGTATAAGAGATGATTATAGGGCCGGAAAAAAGGACCTTGTATATTATGTATGTTATAATTATAAATATAATAAAATAAATATGTATAGGCGCCCATGACGTTTATTATATAGTATTTTTTTTATTATTTTTTAGCAACAACGGCCGGATCTGCCCAGGTTATTGGTAAGAACAATATCAGATTAATTAAGTATAATATTAACTAAAATTATTACCCTAAAGTATGCACCTGTGACGATGTTCGTTGAAACGGGATTTTTTGTCCAAAATTTAAGACTTTAAAAACCTCTACGTGTATACATATAGCAAGATTTTTAACGTAATTTTTTGTAATATTAAGTTACGAAATGTCAAACAGTTTTTGGGTTTCAATAGAATAAATCTGCGGTGCAGTCGAAAAGATCACTGTTATATTTAAGCTACCTAAAATGACTAGCCTACAAGAGCACACATTATTTGTGTATCGTGCAAGCTTAAAAGAGCACAGTGCACACTCGTGATTATAAGAAAATTATTTTCTTTATTCGATAGAATAATTTTAAAATCCATTTTCACATTTATTAAACTTAAAAATCAGTTTACACTTTGTTAAAATTGGCTAAAATAATATTCATATTCTACATTTTGTGCTCTTTTTTGGGTTATAAAAAAAACCAAATGTGTATGCTCTTCGGGTAACCCCCGACTCAGTGTACAGTGTAAAATATAAGGTTTTATGAATTGTCTGTTTCAGCAACAAATGCACGCCCAGCAACTACCGCATGCAGCGGCTCACGCACCACCTATACCCATGATGCCCCATCCAGGTCTGCCTGGTCCCCCGGTGACTGCGGCCGCTAGCCTGCTAGGTTTGGCAGGCGCTGCCGGAGGTGCCGGGCACCCTTTGTCCATGTTGGGCGCCAAACCGACTGATCTGCATAGGGGCAACGACTCCGACAAACCCTCTTCGGCCATTGGTGAGTGGAGTTTAAAAAAATAATACAGAAAATTGCATAACACGTGTGCAGTACACATTGCGACTAAAACTTAGAAAAATAAAAACATTGGTGGATCCAAAAATCATTTAACAAAAGTCAAAAATAAGATTATTTCATATAGTTCACTTAAAAAAAAAAAAAAAAAATTGCAAAACATTATATTGACATAATATGTTTTCATAGAGACGGTATACACCTATACATTTAATTAACACAATAACGTGTCTGCGTACATTTGTTTTCATAGAGTTTTGAGTGTTTTTAAAATAAAAAACAATTTTTTTTGTCTAGTCATGCAGTTGTTTTAAAAATTACAAAACCATGTTTCGGAGGATTTAATTATTATTTTGTATAAGTATTATTTTACGCTGAAACTGAATCTGCGGCCTCAGATTTGTCTAGCACGTTTAGTTATTTCAACGTTAAATCGTTTATTAGTATTTTCAGCGTGTTCTGTACTTTTTTCTAAATTGGTGAACAGTTTTATTTTTTATGCTAAATTCAAAACCGATCTCTATTAACGTATTAACGTAGAATATTATGAGAAAATTTCGATTTTCGTTTTTTACTTAGTCAAATTTTGTTGTACAGTGTAATCACTAAAGTTTCATCCCGGTCAACATTTATCGTGTTTTTTTTTTCTATTAAAACATGTTGTGTAAGTATATGCTGAAAGTCACTTAGAACAACGTCGTTTTTTGTCTTAAATAAATGTACCGAGCCCCTGCTAATATAAAAAAAAAAAAAAATAATATATACATAACACATGTACATCTGACCATACATGTCTGCTGCTAATAATATTATATTGTACTCGCGTTTTAATGTACCCGAACTCTCGAGACTGATATGCCGCATCAGAGAAAGTGCACTGTAGAATAGTGGTTCGGAGGGTGAATCGCTCGAGTAGACTTTATAAATGCTCGTGTTGTGGAAAAGGGGTTTCAATCATTTGTCTCTCTCTCTCTCTCTATGTATACCACTTATGTATGTATATATAATCCCCCAAGCCCGGTGTAGACATCCTCCTCCTCCCTGTCCTACACAACCCTCGGCCGACGTTATATTATTATACTCGAACACGTCGTTCCACTCAAAATAAAGTTACTCGGGAAATACTTTGTGTTGTGCCGCCGTACCGTCGAGGGACCCCATATAAGATGTGTGTGTGTGTGGTGTTGCTGTTCTCGTCGTTAAACGCCCTGTGGCGTTACAATACGGCGGTGTTTAATAGTAAAACCTAAGCCGGGGGCGGCTGCAGGATTATAGCGCTTGGGGTAGTAAAACGAAAAATATTACATTACAATATTATGATGCAACAAGAATCAAAAGGTGGGTATAAGTTGTCGATTTTGCAAAACCGAGTTTTTTTCCATAAAATATGTATTAAAATCTTGTAAAATTCCTTTTTTGTGAATCTCGCCTCTACAGATTTGGTATCTACTTTACCGAAGCAATTTTATTTTTTGCGCCGCATTTTTCCGTAGCATTTGGGTCAAGGGTGTGCACATTATACAAGTACGTATAATTCTTTCCACATACACATGATTCGGCCGAATCGCGGGCGCATATTATAATACAAATTCCTGATTTGACACGATTTACAGTTACGCATTGTTATATACCGATCGGCCGGAACATTGTTGTAATTTTCTTTCGATTTTTTATTATTACCATAAATACATCATTATTGTTTCGATATTGTCAATTTTTTTTTTGCATGTCCACCGCGGTTGTTTCCGCTCAGTTCTACCCCTCGAACACGTATACTGCACGCACGTGTTATTAATTATCGTATGTGTACTATTATATACATTGTACATACACAACGTTTGCAAACAAATGGCAAAACGATTTTGTACAATATTATTGTAATTGTTATAAATCCGTATTCATTGTTATTATTGTGTTTTTTTTTTTATTATAGGACTGAGCGCAGCCGAAGAAAGACACGTGAGTATTATTAATTACTATTATTAGTATAGTAGTAATAGTGTATAATAATAATATTACAAATTGTATGCTATTTAACCCGCAAACGGGTGTAAACAATATTAATCCGTATGTACAACAACCCGCGATGTACACAATTATTTTCCACATAGGTACCGGCTGTCGGTTGAAATCCTTTTGGCCGTCAACCATAACAAACATTGTTCGCTGACAGTGCGTGTGTATAATAATAGGGATGAGGGATAGGAGGGTGGGAAAAGAGTCGGATGAGGGTGTGTATAGGAGTTGAAATTAAATTAATGCACCCAGGATAGCACTTAATGAAGGGACGCCTTGTTATACTTGCACCCGTCAAACAAACAGTAATAGCGGCGACGCGACGGCGGGATTTCGTTTTGCAGCCCTCGACCTTTTACCCGCCGGTTGTTTCACCACCCTTCGACCCGTTAGGTCGTGCGGGGCGGATTGTATATGCACGCCCCGTGCGTGTAATATCGCCGGAACGAACCTCATCCATATGTATGTGTCATCTGGTCGCCATCGCTTCCCCCCGCGAATTTAAACGCGTGTCAAATTCGATAGGCAACACCGTCACCGACGCCGCAGCCACCCTGTTTTTCGTTCTCTCTCTATCCATAGTTAATACCTTCTCCCCTTGTGTTTCCACGAGTTTAGCTCCGCACAATTTAAGTCGATTTTGTCTCGCCCCCGGTCCGTTGTGATTTTCAACAGTATTATTAATTCGGCCAATGGGGTAGTCGGGTCTTTATTTTCTATTTCCCCCCCCCCCGTCGTGTTAACGTGGTGGTCGCACTCCCATGCACCGCGTATCCGATATTATAATACTTAATATACCGTGTGCGGGTAATCCAATCCATATAGCGTGGGTCGTTGTTGACGACCGCCGGTTTCCAATTACCCTTGGCCGACCGACAAAAATATGCCGCGGCGTTAACTGCGGCACCGTAAACCGCCACGTGTTATATATATATATATATATATATATCTTTGTTGTATATACAAGAAGAGATCCGTCGAGGAGGAATGTGTAGAAATAAAAATATAAATAAAAAGCAACGCCAGAGAGAAAATCCGTGGAATCCACCGTAATCGGGGATTAGTATTTTTTTTTCCGCTCGAGGTATTTCTCTTCCTCGCCAATAATCCGTTTCGTCTTAGGAACTACCCTCTTCTTGCCATCAACCGTTATAGACGCCCTTTTTTCCCTCTCGACTCCTTTATGGCTGCGAGGGAAAGCGGAAAAATCGAGGTTATTTCTTCTTATTTTTTTTTCTCTCCCTCCTCTTACTCCGGAGCTATAGCCGGACGTTCACCGATGCGTGCTCTGCAGCAGCAATATAACGAGAGCCGGGTAAACTCGTTTAAGGGAGCGACCTGCAACGATAAACTGGGGAGGAAGAACCGCCACCCTCGTTCTACCCCGTCTCTCCCCCGTGCCAATGCGGTGACGTTATTTTCCGGTCCGTTTCATCAACTAGTCGACGGTGGGCCCTTTCCAGCGAATAACCTCGCTGCAGACTTTGTGTGTGTAAAAAAGGGAGGAAAAAAGTACCCTCGGTTAGTTGTATAGTAGAGTGGTGTACCTACTTGTGTGTGTGTGACTGTATGCGTATAACCGTGTAGCAGGTCAGAATAGATAGTTTAGGGGTAGCGAAGGGGAAAAATCAAATAGTAGTATAAAACAAGACATCGGAGCAACTGATTACAAGATCGACATAGTAATAAAAAAAAACAAAAAAAAATACAAGAAAATTCCCCTTTGACGTTGAACGTTTTTTTTCTGTTGTCACTAACGTTTTTATGTGATCGTTGTCGGTAGTGCTGCTATGTATTATGTTATGTGTATATATCTATATACCAGTAGCGCGTGTGCTAAGGGAAAATGGAATCTCTGATATGGGTCGTAAAATAATAATAAATACTAAAATGAAATTAAACTCAACAGCATAACCGCTCGTATTGATTTTCAATTGCATCCGACGCTGGCAAACTTGTCTGGAAATTTATTATTATTAGCATATAGTACCTAAAAGTAGTGCAGCAATTCGTATCATTATTATTGTAAGTCACTATCGCTACCGTTGTTGGTCGTTAGCCTGTGCGGTGTACGAGGAAGGCGCATATAAATCTTCTGGTACACGTTATATTATTATGTACTCGACGTGCTCCATTCGTGACAACGATCATAAGGTACCGTGTCTTAATGACTATTTGTTTCTTGTCGACTGCTACTACAATCGTTGCTGTTCCCAGTCTAGTTCATAAAACAATCGTGAACCTAACACATATAAATACTTCGAAAAGCACAGCTTTTGTTGTTCCAATCGAATTCAAAGAATTTTTTTTTCGTTTATTATTATTTTTGTTTAACTCCGCTTCAAACACTAATCACCCGTGCTTTCCGCGGAAGCTAATTAAACGTTTACCGATATGATTGAAAAGGTTTGAGCTGTTCATTGGTGCCTGTCAACAGAGTTCTACTCGTTGGGTGGGTGCAAAATTTGCTAACGTAACGACGTTTTTGTGGGAAACACGCAGTATTTCGCAATTTACCAATTTTACACCAATTTAGAATTTTCGGCTCGATTCGGTTAGGTATGACATTACTACTGGCCGATAAAGAAGATTTCGCCATCCAATCAAATTACAGTTTTAACGAGTCAATGAGTGTATTATCGAAATGTTGTTGCCGAGCAGAGTGTCAAATTGTTATTCATTGAATTTCTGTTACCGATACTTAAAGTCGGCCGTTTAGGAGAGTTTTATTTGAAAATAAATGTATTTATTGGCTTAGATGAAAAGCTCAAAAGGTATTTTTTAGCATTACCGATTTTCCTAAAAATATGTTATCAAACTTTTTTTATTAAGAAAATTCCCTTGATAAAAATGGGAAAATTATACTTTGGCCGTAGTAAATTAGGTGTATCAGTCAACAGATATACGAAAAATATTTTCTTTATGTTATTGATTTGTCTATTGGTAACAACGGAAACAAAATATTATCAGGATAGAGATAACCCTAATCGTATCTATCCTAATACTAAACATATAACTGTGGGTGTAAGTTCTGCATTAAAAGTCCAACCCTCGCTTATAACAGAGTGCACCCGACTTTATTTTTTCAAACACTAACAAATTAACTTTTAAACCTTTAATATTGTTTAGTATTGGGACGGATTTTCATTGACGCGTCAATTCTGTTAATTATTAACAGATTGCAGGCCAAAAGAGGAAGTATGCGTTCAGAGAAAGGGATGAGTTGGGTGGGACCAGAGAGACAGTAATGGCCGGGGGCTACGCGTGTAATTATTGTAATCGGAACCATTAACGATAGGGGTGGTGGTCGAAGGGTTAATTTCAAACGGAGCGACTAATCTCCGAGGCATTACCGCGAGGGGTTTGTGCCCCGCTCTTCCCCCAGGACCACCTCCGCCCGTATTCCAATCGGTAAACAAGAAGCGGCAGTAGCTGTGGTGTCGGTGATGGTGGTTGTAGGTTTATACATGTATAAAAGCGAGCGGGCAAAGATAAATTGAGTTTTCCCGGCAACAACCGCACCGCCACCGACTGAAGTAGTGCAACAGCAACAACATCAACAAAATGTGTGGGGAGAGCGGCTTACCGCGGGTTTTATTAAAACGTGCCTGCCGACCGAGCACGATTTAATCGAAATTAATACCCGTCAAGGTGTGTGTATTCACAACGCCCACCACCTTGTGTCCTTATAAATTTGAAAAAAACCTAATTTACACCATATCATTAAAAACCGTCAACCAGTTTTTTTCCGCAAGGCATATTCGACGTCGTGCAAATTTCAATAAAATCGTCGTTATTTTTTAGACCCTAATGAACTGATCTAAATGAGTAAAAATATTTATCATACTCTTCTTTTTTTTTTTTTTAATATACTTCAGCCCATGCCTAAACATTATTTTTCAAAAATAAATTACACATTGCCAGTTTAAAATAAATTAAAAATACTGACTTTATGGAAATTACTTTATTTTTAATGCTGATTTGTCAAAAGATTCTCAAAGTATATTTTATTTAAACCGATTGTACAGTAGGTATATCATATTATGAAAACGATAACATGCGAGTACACGGGGCGTGTGTCATATTCTGTAATTTTTGTTGTTAATTTCTCTTTTATATTGCCTATAAAAAAAATATCATGTACAAAAAAACCGATAAAAACAGTAGTACCAAATAATAAAATATAATAATAATGTATGTAGTTAAGTCGTTAATATTTTTATTGGAAAAATCGTTCGAAGGGGGAGATTTTTTTTAAAAATCCCCCCCTATTTGGTATATTGTTAACGTTGTACGTTACCCAACCGCTTCGATAATTATGTTAATGGGTATTATAGCGTGTGCACACTGCACACGTATTCGTAGGCCTATAAACAGAATTATTTCTGAGGAATAATAAAAAACCTTACTTACCGACAATTAGGATGGCATTGATGATGCGACACCATTTTGTGGCGTCTGGATAATATCAAAATTCAGTGGGGTCGTGCTGATTGCAGCAATAAATGTATTATCTTTGTATACATTATGATTTTGGGGTTCCTACGACGTACAAACATCTGTTGTATGGTTGGGGACTGTATTTCTTTCTTTTATTTGTTATTATCTTCGTCTCGGCCAGGGTAACAATGAATGGTATTAAACGGGAGGTTGTGGGACGACGACGTGTGTAAAGCGAGTAGAGTTCAGCATCATCAGCTGTCAACCATGTATTGAACGACGACGACTGCTGTGTGCGGATGTAGTTTATAATACAGTAAACGAGGGTGAGATTCCAAAAAGAATGATATCGTTATCAAAACAGCACCGACACGGTTGTTGGACAGAGAAAGACGTGATTGGATTCCGGTCGAGCTTGCGTTTATAGTAATCTCCTGGCAAATTTATCTCTGTCTCTGAGCAAAAACACGAATTGTACTCTCTTTAACTGCAATAATGATACGTATACCGACTGAAACAACCGAAGGGTGCGACCGCCGTGTTCCCCGCCGCGTTGGCGGTAATGGTACAACGTGAGCCGATTACAAGTTTGCAAATGAACGAATTAAAACCGCCACCGCTATTCTAGTCTACACAGTACACACACACACACGCACATATATATATATATATATATTATACACAACACAGTCTGTGTATTATCATCGTGCCTCCCTTTTACGGGCTTCACCGCGTTTACACACGCCCGATTAGTTGTCGATGAAGTTGAAACCGAGAACCGCAGTGCCGTCACCGCTGTATAACCCCACAGCAAAATTCCTCGCCCCGTCGGCGCCGTAAAAGCTTTTCCTCTTCCCTCGGGCGTCCACCCACACACAAACTATGTACTTATATGTATACACTTGCACTCTCAGCGCTCCCCAGTCCCGGTCGCTAGTTCCGTCATTTCTTCCCCCCCCCCCGTTTGCGCCGCCACCGTTCTCGGTCAATTTGTGCTTAGGAAGTTACAACAGAGCTGGGTCGGTCTTTGCCGCAAAACGTACACGAGCCGAGCAAGTAGTTTATTCAACCCTGCAACTACTTGTCCTCCACAAACTACCACCCTATATAAACTTGGTTGTCTCTCGCTGAAATCATTGCTCAATGAGTTTCTCTCTCTCGTAATATGCGATGAACAAAATAATAGCGATACTAAAGACAAAAGCCTGATTTCGGGTTTGCGCTTAGACTATGCCTAGCTATCAGGTATAGTCTATTTTGATAATTAATACGTATTTGTAAAACGTAGATTTTTTAGGTAGGACACGACCTACCTATAAACCTACTCCTTTTCCCGATCAAAGCCTATCACTGTAACACTTATCAGAGGTGAAAACAACTATCAATTAATACAAGTCACAATATCAATACATACAATACAATATCAATGAGCTGCAATTGATTATGTTTGTCGATTATCCAAACAATTAAAACGTATTGCCATTGTTGTAAATGTTATTTGTAACGGCTTTAAATTTCAAAGAAAAAAGTAAATTTAAATTATATGCATTGTGATTTTTATGAATGTATCAAGAAATTGTATCTCGATCATTGCCCACTTCTGCTTGTTGTAACATCTGGAGTCCCGCATCGTTGATTAGATTTTTGAGCTCATTTCCCGCCGAGAGAGTTCTTATTTTAACCGTTAAAACTTTTTTTTTATATAGAACTGCCCAAACGAGTTCTTTTGATAAAGTTTCTTTTATATATTAAAAAACATTTCCCGTAAAACTGTGTCGTTTTACAACTTTGCGATATTGCAATTAAATTTTCATTTGCGTTTCCGGTCGACATAATTATAATTAAATTTCATAACCCATAAATTCGCCCATAATCGAGAGAGTTTATTTTGCTTTAAGTTGTCCTCCTGTTCCCAGTATATAACAATAAAGAATATCCAAAAGGTGAAAACCGCGGTAACCCATATTGTGGTAGTATAGTAATATTTAATGTGAAGACTTTCTATCCTCCCCTTTCTTCCGGTTGCGTTTCAAAGCGTTATTGTTTGTTTTCTCGTATAGCTCATTAAATAAACCATGTAGGTTTCCCCCCCCCCCTAATCGTTGAAATTTATTACAAATGATTAGTTATTATTATTAATAGTTTATTACAAATGATAAGTTGGCGACAATGATAAACTTATGTGTATATTTCGCTGTGTATCTTATCTGTATATCACCTTAAAGTCGAACAAATATTAAATAGACAAAAAAATCTCTGAGGGAACGAGAGAGCATCTTTCGGAGGGGGAGAAGAAGACTTATAGCGACTCATTAATTAAAGGAAAACCGTCGGCGGTAATGTTTCAATTTCGAAATAATGTTTTCCCCCAATTAACTGCGTGTAACCGAGATATTCGTATCCGAACAGCTCCGAGGAAAGCAATTAACACCCTCGGAATTGCTTCGCCTCGGGGAATTAACTTTTTCTCTTCTACTCTCTTCTCTCCCCTTCGGAGCTCGTCCCGTGCAGTTTCGACGCGACGGGGTTTATTTTGTTTCGTCCTCCGTTCTTCTCCTCTTCTGCTTTATTCTGGCTTTACTGCCCTCGGGAATTGGATTAACTATCTTGTACTGACACGGGGGTAGAGATGTGTTTATTGGGTCCTTAGGGCGTATGTATGGCTGCAACACCGCCGACGCCCGCCTCATCCGTGCGGCCTGCGCCCCGGGGGATCCGAGCGAAAAACGACCAACGCGCCACATGTTTTTCCTTCCCTTTTTTATGACACACGATTATTTATATTTCCCTTCCTCGTTTACACGATCACCGACCGAATGTAATATTTTTTTCCATCCCGGCGTCGGTTTTGACGAAAAAAATAACCCCACACACAACACCGTTCGGATGTTTACTTGCCCCGAATTTTCGACGGGTTCCGTAAGACTTTACACACACATACTATTGTGTACGTTGTCGGTTGTTTGACGTTGCTTTACAGGCTTATGTACGTTTTTTTTTCTTATCCGAGATTTTGTTTTGTTTACTACAGAGGAGTTCCATATCACCGGCGGAAAGGGAGAAATTTCGCGTCAGAAGCTCGCCGGATATCGAGCCACACAAGAAGGTGAAAAAAGAAGAAAAAGATTGCCACGTAAGTGTATATAGCGACAACGTTCTCCCTTCTTTCCACGTTCCCAACGCATAAGTCTACACGCCGGCTTTATTCAAGCCGCTAAACATAAATGAAACGTGTATACCTACTGTCTTTATACCAAGCGTTCTCAACACCCTTTAAAAATAAATAAAAATATAATTAAAATATTTTTTTTTCATTTTTAGGCAAGTGACGGTGAAAAGAGCGATCAAGATTTAGTCGTCGACGACGCTAGCGAGGTACGTTCATCTTTAAATTTTGCATATAATAATTCTACACGAAAGGGGTCCGCGCCAAAGAGAGACGCCTGCTTGTACATCTGTACCTACTTAAAAAAAACGTCTCGACACGTGTAATTTCGAAAACTCATTTACTCTCTCTACAACTTGCGACGCCGTTTCAACTTGGTTTATTGCTTTTACCTTCGTGTAGAGCTAGTGTATTAACAAAGTAATTTAAATTGTCCTCAGGATCCAGTATCACCTCTTAACGGAACGGCCTCGCCGAGAGAAAATGGTATCGACAAGTTACAACCGAAAAAAGAACACATTGGACCGCATAGGTAATATTAAAACAACAATATGGATACAGTTTTAGGTTTTTTGTTTTACCGACTACATTACCATTGTTATTACAGTCCGCGGAGCGGGACATCGTCTAATGCCAGCACACCTTCCACAAAGAAAATGGAGGACAAACCTAGCACACCTATTTCCAAGTCGATCACGCCGACAAGCGGCGGTAGCGGATGTAGCGGCGCGGCGGGCTCGTCGATGAAACCCATGGCCAAAGGACCTTCATTAGGTATGGAGCATGTTTTTTTTTTTTTTTTAACGGACTGGAAATAATTATTGTTTTTTCTACATTTTTACAGCTCAATATCCACACTATTTGCCCGGTGGAGCGAGTCCGCACGAACTTCAGGCGGCCGCAGCGGCTGTCGGGGCTTACGGAGCGTTACATAATAATATGCCACCATCGGCCGCTCTAAACAGTTACCCCAGACCGGCAATGGTAAGCCGACTTTTTTGGCCATGGTCGAATTGTTGTATAAAAAAATATTACAATTTTGTTTTAGGTCGGTTATGATCCTCACGCACAAATGAGAGCACCTCTCGGACCCGGACTAGGCATTCCGGGTGGAAAACCGTAAGTCTTATCCATAATGACTGACTTTTCTTAAACGATAAATAGGTGTATAACGTTCCAAAATGAATATTACAGAGCCTATTCGTTTCACGTGAGCGCCGAAGGCCAGATGCAACCGGTGCCCTTTCCACCCGATGCACTGATGGGCCCAGGCATTCCTAGACATGCCCGTCAGATCAACACCCTAGGACATGGAGAAGTAGTCTGCGCTGTGACCATCAGCAACCCCACAAAATACGTATACACCGGCGGCAAGGGCTGCGTCAAGGTGTGGGACATTAGTCAACCGGGATCCAAGTCGCCGGTATCCCAACTAGACTGTTTGGTATGTATTTTACATTTGAACTTGTTCGTTTTTTAGGCAGCCTGCCGAAAAGGAGGACCTTGTTTCTAAGGCTAAAATATTATGTTTCGTAATTAAAAGTGTTGGTAACAAAGACCACAGGGTTCCGCAATATTAGCCTTCGAATTGAGGAAACTACAAAAGAAATTGGAATGAAATTAATTGTTTTTTTGTTTATTTTTAGCAACGTGATAACTACATAAGATCTGTAAAACTCTTACCCGACGGCCGGACGTTGATTGTCGGAGGAGAAGCCAGTAATTTGAGTATATGGGATTTGGCATCGCCGACGCCCAGAATAAAGGCCGAGTTAACGTCGAGTGCACCGGCATGTTACGCGTTAGCCATCAGTCCAGATTCAAAAGTAAATAAAAGCAATTTTTATTTATCTATGAATCTAATGAAAGCTAATAATTTTTTTATCCATTTTCTTTAGGTGTGCTTTAGTTGTTGTTCCGATGGTAACATAGCCGTTTGGGATTTACACAATCAAACGTTGGTCAGACAGTTCCAAGGGCACACGGATGGAGCGTCGTGCATAGACATCTCTTCGGACGGGTCCAAATTGTGGACGGGCGGTCTTGACAACACGGTGCGGTCTTGGGACTTGCGAGAAGGACGTCAACTGCAACAGCACGATTTTTCATCTCAGGTAAGACCATATGATTTAGAATTGTGTTTTAACATCAAATTGTAAATTTTTTCTTTTACGCAGATATTCTCGTTGGGTTACTGTCCGACAGGCGAATGGTTAGCAGTCGGCATGGAAAACTCTAATGTTGAGGTGTTACACGCTTTGAAACCAGACAAATACCAACTGCACTTGCACGAGTCGTGCGTGCTGTCCCTTCGGTTTGCGACGTGTGGAAAATGGTTTGTGTCAACTGGAAAAGACAACTTGTTAAACGCATGGCGTACGCCCTACGGTGCCTCAATATTCCAAGTGAGTAGTACTGTCGTCACTGATGGATTATTTCAACTTTGATGCGGAGTAGAGCTATAATTTTAAATATTTTTTTGTCTGGACCAGGGATTAAAATCTAATTACTTCCAAACCTTGTGTATGTACTATGCAAAATCAAGAAAATATTACTAACCTTTCCCCGGAAGAGGTGGAAATTTTCCTATATTTTGCTTTTTTATGCATATTTTTTAGACTTAAGGTTAAAAATAAGATTGAAGAGTTCCAAAAATCTGTAGTAATTTTTTTTTTATTAAGAAAAAATAAAACTTTTATAA
Source organism: Adelges cooleyi (assembly GCF_023614345.1). NCBI lineage: Eukaryota > Metazoa > Arthropoda > Insecta > Hemiptera > Adelgidae > Adelges > Adelges cooleyi. The sequence goes on from NW_026095751.1 coordinate 6,847,672, forward strand.
CAAACAGAAATTTTTATAAAACGTATATATTTATTTACTTATTGCAATTTCATTTTAAATTTTATGTTTTAATTAACTATTTAAAATTCCAGTAGATTATTCTCAACATAAAAAAATATTTTTATTTAAGTTAAAAAATCTGTATTCGCACTTCTATCAAGAAAATCTTTAAAAATCCAATAACATGGATGCAAATATTTAACACTTTCAGTACCTAATAATAAAATAATTTCATCCCTAATATCCTCCAATCTATCTGGCCAATTGCCAGAGTATAATTAGATGTATTTGTTAGTTTTTTTTTTTTACATAATCTTTTTTCTCTTGTCCACAGTCGAAAGAATCGTCGTCGGTACTAAGCTGTGACATATCGGCCGATGACAAATACATTGTGACCGGTTCGGGCGACAAGAAAGCTACAGTTTACGAAGTTATATACTAGTAAATGATGCAAGAAGACATATTAAAATGTTTCGGTGTTCATTAGGTGTAGAAAACTAATTGTTGTTAATTTCAACGTTTATTGAACATTTTTTGTGATAATTATTTCCAATATAATATTTTACTATTATGACTTAGACCGTAAATATTAATTTACATGTAGTGCAAATATCATTTACAAGTGTAAAATGGAAACTACTAATATCTCTTTTTGAAAAAAATTAATACCGAAAATTGTATCTTTTTATAATCTAGTATAAGAGTTGATTTAAAAAACCAATTGTTTACCTACTGTAAGACCTGTTTAAGCTGATAATCATAGTTTACGCTTTAATCAAAGCTTAGGTATTGCTGCTTACGCAAAATTTTGAATCTTTGATTTTAAAAAGACTACCATGATTACCAGAATATTTAACAGTTTCATTACTAATTATTATTATTATTTTTTTTTTTTGAGACTATTATTTTGTGATTATTTATATGTAAAAATTAAAACAATAAAACGCCCCTCACGAGAAAGATCTTTCAAATATAATATACTATTAATTTTTTTTTTTTTGTATTTTAATTATTGTATTTACTTTATTATTTTCATAAGTGTTAACTTTGTTTTATCTATTTTGTACAAAATAGTAGATAGATAAAAAAAAAATACCGATAAGTTTTTGTTAATTTTTTTTCATTAGGATCTTATAGGTAAATCATTAAGATATAATCTCTAAACGTATCTTTTATACCTAATATATAGACCCTTTGAAAATAATTTAAATTTTATTGTTATTTAATAATTATTTATGTTTATTTAAAATAATTCATTTCCCCCATATTTTATAATATTGTGCTATGTAGTAACGAGTACTTTGTTTCATAATGTATAGTGTTCGATATAGTATTCTGTATAATTTTCTTTATTTATACAGAAAATCTGAAAAATAAAAGAACCAATTTATTATAATTGTTAAATTGTATTGGAATGTAGTAATAGTTTCATTAAGCGTTCCTTTGTTTAAATCCTACCTCTGGAATAATAAATCAACCAAAAATTGTTTGCCACCGTTCTACTGTAGAATTTATTTTTAACTAAACAAATTACACTTTGCATCTGAAAAATGATCATGTGTGACAGTAGCAAAAGTATATTATGTATAATAGGTCTTTGTTAAAATGGTATAATTAGTTATACATTAAAATGTTAAGGCTTCAACGGCTCATTGTCTACTTGGTAGGAACAAAAACAAACTATGTTATATATTATAATTGCCATCTGTTCCAATAGGTTATCCAATTTATGGTGTGCTTAAAATAACCTTTATAAAACAACCAATATGCTTAAATGAAAAAGGAGTTAGAGTTGAACGGACTTAGGGGATTGCATGCGGTCTGTTCGGTGTGAAGTTTTTAAGGACACTACAACTTAACTAATTATTTAGTTTTTTTAAGCGTCCAAAGTGAGAAATATAATAATAATAATTTTAGACGATTAATATGCTAGTGTAGACATATTAGTTTACTTGGCAATTTGTTATAGTATTGTCTGTAAACAATTTTAGCTGCTTTACAACAGTCGGTAATTGAGTCCTAGACTTTAAAATTTTTCGAAAAAGCTATTTAATTATTTTAAAAGTTATAATAATTCCGTAGTACAGTAATAATTTATTAAAACCTCTTTTAAACCTCTTTGGTGATTTATTTGACCAAGTGTCTTTCAAGTTTCACCTAGTGTCGAACTGTCAACAAACACACCAGCGTCACCTGCTCTGCATAGATTAAGGACTCAAAATCTAAAAATTAGACTGTAGGTAGATCTTTTTTATTTTATCTTAAAATTGACTCACACGGGGGAGGACTGCCTTTGCTTTGCTTTCTCCTTGACTGTAGGTAAATCTAGAATAAGGGCTATAACATACAACATTTTCTCAACAATTTTGGGGTTTTAGAGTTTATCTTAATAACTATCAGACTATAGATTTAAACAAAAAGCAGTGTAGTTATAGCCTCACTCTAAATCTACCATCAGTCTAATTTTCAGATATTGAATTTTAAAACTACGCTCGAAAAGAAATGTAAAGAAAAAGTTCCCACTTTCCATTCCTTCTAAGGGAAGGGCATATGCCTATTTTTTTAGATTGCCATGGTATATAAAATTAGTTTCATCTAATCGATAGGTCATATATATGTATCAAAAAGTACTTAATTCGAATAATTTGTTATCTAAACAATAACAACTTCAATAAAAATTGATTCGAATACAGCCCAACTCTGCGCTACCGGTTGACTGTTGTAACAGAAATACTTCTGAGTCTGTGCTAAATTAATGAAATTGGAAAAACACAAATTAAAAAAATTGTTTTCGATCGCTGGTCTTATAAACGGGGTCAGTGTTGTTTGTGTAATTGCTATTGTTTTCGCGTTGCCCGTGTCAACCGGGCCTACATCAATCTGTAATATTTAACCGTACCATGAAATCGTTCTTCTTGTGCGTCGTGGCCTTTGCCTGTGGGGTCTTTGGCGATTGGAATCGGGTAAAGAGAGCGAGTTACATGTACCCGGAGATGGTGCACTCTAATGACATGGACGATGACGACGAACACCACCAGGTCCAGTGCACTGACTGTAAGATGGTGGCCAAATTGCAGACCGTCGACGAGTTCATCGATTCCACCGTCAAACTCCACAGCCGTATGCCCATAGTGAAGATAAGAAGCCACAGGAATACCGCCACGGACCCATTTGACAGGAACATTGTCACGAAAAAAATGAAAATGTCAAAACCGAGGTTTTCTAAACGTATGTCGCTGTTTACTGCCTTAAGCTATGCTTAAACTATTGTACACAGAAAACGTTTGTCTCGTTTTTTGGAATTTACTGTCTGGTAAAATAAATCATATACTAAGTAAGCGATGTGAAAAAAATGGTTTAGGCCATAGCTGGCCCCTCACTCGGTACTCGATCTGACACCAAGTCTGCTTTTTAGGCTGCGGTGCGATCCAATATAAATTGCTTGACCTGTCTAACACACGCTAGAATATTAAAATGAACATTTTGAGCTGTACTCATTTTTTGCTGTTTAATTTTCTTTGATCCAACGGACGCGGCGTAGTTAAGTATAACGCAGCATTTATTTCGACAGACCTACTAAGCTCTTTAGAATATATATATATATATATAGGTACATAGCCCATAGGTATTTAAAATAAATATCAAATAGGATTCACATTTTTATCGTCAATACCTTATTAGTTATTTATGTATTTACTTCATATTGGCAGGTCCTCTGACAACGGAAACGGAATGGTTAAACGTGCCGGTCGCCACAGATGACACTATGTCGGCTGCTAACGGTGGTTTCGATTTCAAGTGGAACAATCTGATTAAGACGACCACCAATAATGGGCCTAACATACGTTAGTTTTTCGAAGACGTATTTAAAAATGATCAGCTACTTATAGATAGTATTAATATTAGTGTATGATGCATCTACGTACTTATTGACAATTAGTATGTACGTGTTTTATGTGATTAAACTTTGTATTCATTTACTATCCAAAGAAATTATATTGATACATTTATAATCTAAAAATAATGTTACGGACATGTAGAACATTACAAGTTTTGACGTTCACCTTCATTTGAGCGGATCTTGTTTTTTGTAGACTTGGGTACCGTAGTTTGTTGTAATAATTATTATAAACCGAAATGTATACGATTTGTTTTACAGAAAAACAACTGTACTACCTACTTTCATACTACTGTCAACTCACTAAAATATGGTCGTATACGATATAACCCGTCCGGTACATCTTGGTCAAAAGCAAACGGACTCAAGATGAACTAATTAGGCCGGTTCAATCGATTATATTCTTGATTTTTACATAATTATCTTCTTCGATTTGTTCAATTAATTAAGAAAGGACTTTTTTAAAAATGATATAGCGTCGGTTGTATAGGTATATTGAAAAATTACCGATGTTGGGACACAGATAATTTTGTCATGTATAATGTGTATGAATTTCTTTCCTTAACTATATATGAAGCCTGAGAAAAATTAATCCGCGCAAAGCAGTTTTGAAGGGAAAAAATTGTAATTTATTCTATAGAAATGACTGCGATAGTAGTCTGACAAAAAAAAAAGGCAATCAACAAAGTATCCTCATTACTGTGTATTAATAAGTGTACATTAAAGTTCAAACTCTAAAATTAAGATTTTTCGAAAAATTGCCTATACTTTACTCCTTAGAAATGGCCGGTGTGGCGTCCTCTTAAGGAGTTAGGTCACTATCATAGTACTGTTGTCAGACTTGACCCCGTGTATGATTAATCAGCATTCTAAAATTAATTTCTTTTATTTTATTTACGCACTTGTACCTACGTTTAACACTGAGGCGTAATAATTAAAATGGAGTTAATTATTTACAATTTATTTAAAAACAATTTTTTAATCAAAATTTTATGTATAATATCTAGGAGTACATATTTTGTAATATTACTTTTGGTTAATTTAATATGTACATGTTGATTTTATTTTATATATTTCAACAATTATAGTAATAAAAATATAATAATTTAAAAATTTAGTTAAATGAGTTACATTTTTTCTTTTTGTTAATTAGATATCATTCGATTAAAATTTTGTATATAATGTGATAACATAATATTAACAATTCAATGGTCATGTTAAAATTTGTACACAACAACCTGATAAAAATCAAAGATTAATAATGATTCGGAGTAGGGTAAAAAATAATATGTTCATAATACTTAAATAATAATAAACTTGATAGAAAATTAATGTTAAACAACAAAGCTACTGAATACAAATTTTAATGAGTTGTATACCTTTTACATTCGATAAAATAATTATAGTATAATTTTATTTTATTTTAATATCACTTAAAACAAATGACTATTTCCCACAGGCCCACAGGTGTATGCACACCAAAAATCTAAACATTTAAGCATCATTGTGTTTTGCATAAAGTTAATCTAGTTTATTATTCATATTTGTACTGTTCTACGATTCATTACTATAGGTTCAAACCAATTTTGAACCTTCACTTCGATGAGAAAATTATTATAATATTGTAGCAGTTAAATATTTTGAAATACAATAATTAATAACATATCATACATAATCCATGTAATTATTGTTAAAAATGTTACAAAGCTATGTAAAAAAAAAAAAAAAAGCTGCCTACTATAAGGCACATTTTAACTATCAACAATAACAAATGTCTAATTGATGCGGTTCTTGTAAATAAATTTTCTTATACAATAAAGATCAGATTTTTTTTTTATTACATTTTTTCTTTTCATCATAAAAATAAATGGAAAAAATAAGTTATAAAATATATATGTATATATATATATATATAATAATATAAACCATCGGTATCAAGTTGTAAGGTTTTTAATATAATTCAATATAATCTTGAATCTATTCAATTATTTTCAACACCTTTCCAATTGCAATAGTTTTACCTAAAAATGATTGTAAAAATTGTTGGCTATTAATTATAATCATTTAGTTATTCAATTGGCTTGAATATCAAAATAATACATAGTGTAAAATATTGTATTGACTTTTTTTAACATACCTTCATCTCGAAGTGTAAATCTTCCCATTTGAGGAAATAATTTAAATTCTTCCAGACAAACTACACCAGAACATTCTAGCCTCATTATTACTACTTGGTCTTGTTTAACGAACCGTGGTCGCATATTTGATTTCAGTCCTGTTTTCCTATCAACTAGACATATTAATGCCTAAAAAAAACAATGTTGATTAATTATTGATTTAATTCTGTAAATTGAAGTTTTCATACCTTAACTTCTACTACTTCAGCAACACAATGAATGTGCATTACTGCAGAATACCCTGCACATATTATACTTTTATATTCTAAAATAACAACCTACAAAAACGAATACTACATGTTAGTTAGGGGTTTTATTTTAGTACTATTTTATAATTTTTACCTGTCCATCGAAAATGCGACAAGTTTTTACAGGGTGAATTGGATCACATAAAATAAATCCAGGAGAAACATCTTCTTCTTCGATACCTTTTAGTTTTACTTTGATATTTTCACCAGGTCCAACAGAAGAAACTTCCTCGTCGTCTGACCATAGCTGGTCAACTATGACATGAGTCTGTAGACAATTCAACACGTTAGCTGGTAATCTATTTACTATTTTATTCAGAGTTGGCAAATTAACCCCAACAAAAAATTTAAGCAGGTTACCATAACTGGGGTGGTCCTTCATTAAAAATCGAAGTGTTGCCAACTCTGTTTTTAATTATATTTTATAACATACTCTATTTGGCATGATCAAAAGACTTTGCGACTTTTTTGCTTCACCAGATTCTACTTTACCCATGAGAACAGTTCCCATGTCTTTATATTTTTCTACAACGGGCATAATGAAAGGTCCATCAGACCGACGATTTAACAATGGTAAGCCATCGATAAATGGAATAAAGGCTGGTCCCCTGTAACATAGACATGTTTAATAAGTGTACACAATTATAATGTGGTCTTATAATAAGTGGTGTAGTCGTAGAATATACTCTGTATGTATCCATCTCCTACTTTTCTATGTGTGCGTGTATTCATTAAGTTAAGTGTGTCCCCGCAAATCGAGTACATCTTACACATTTCTATGTATGCAAAGATTATAGCAAAAATTATATACCTATGGATAGTGTACTCGATTTTTGTTATGAGTGCACACATACAAAGGAAAGTGGCAGGTGGGTACACTGTGTATTCCCTTACGACTATGTAATTTTTTTCTGTAATAACTTTACATTGTCAATCTAATTGTAAGTACACACCTATACCACGGGCAGATAGATTCGTCTACTTGATCTTTAAGACCTAACCCAGTTTGTCCAGAAACTGGCATAAATGTTAAATCTTTAGCGACATTAAACCCAAGTTTTCTAAGGTAAGGTAATATTTTATCACGACATTCTTCGTATCTAGCTTTTGACCATAATACAGTAGGATCGTCCATTTTATTTATTAGCACCACCATATGTTTGACACCGGCTGTTTTTGCTAACATGGCGTGTTCTCGAGTTTGACCACCTCGATCAAAACCAGTCTCAAATTCACCTTTACGAGCTGAAATTACCTAAATAATAAATGAAATGTTAAAAAAATCATTTGTTTTAAAAAATTCGAAACGTACCAATACAGCTAGATCGGCCTGAGCAGTACCACCAATCATGTTAGGCACAAAACTTTTATGACCAGGAGCATCCAAAATGGTGAAATGTTTTTTTTCCGTTTCAAAATATGCTCGGCCAACTTCAACAGTTTTCCCTTTTTCTCTTTCTGCACAAAAAAATTTAAGTTAAATTATTTTAAACAATTATATAGTTAAAATTATATTATACAATTACCTTCTTGGTTAGTGTCTAACGCCCATGACAAATACCAGGATTCTCTACTTCTTTCTTTAGCTTCTTTTTCATACTTATCTAATGTCCTTTTATCAACCATACCAGTTAAGGCCATAATTTGACCACCAATAGTTGATTTACCGGCATCTAATCATTTAAACAAATAATTATTTTATGAACGTAAAACAGGACCATATAATACTTATTTAGTATAAAATTAATTATTTATTTACTAGATTATTAAGATAATCTGAGGTGCTAATTATTTTGAACAATATATTTTAATGATCAATAGTATTGAATATATAATCAATAAATTTCTAATAATTTAAATTACCAGTTAATTGATTAGACTAAAACTGGTATCAATTAATCATCTTTATTTATTGAATATTATAATAGATTCGTAGCAAAAGTTTATAAAGCACCCAAACATTTAAATGCCTGTATGTGATTAAAATATTGTTTTAACATTTATTTTAAATACAAATAATGAATAAATTAAAAATTGGGTATGATATTCTCTTTAAAATATGATTATCATTCATTTTAACATTAGGGTTTTTGCTTTAACACCAACATGGTAAAATGCAATATTATGGTAGCTGCGAAATAATAATAAAAACTTTCTTTATTGGATGATGTCACGGTTTGATAAAAAAATTAACCATCAATAAAAAGTCCTAATTACTTAATATATTTTTAGCTTTTAACTATCTATTCTTCAAAAAAAAAAAAATGCCTAATCAATTTTCTAACAATATCTTTTATGTTGTCCTCTAAGGTACTTTTTTTTTTAAAAAAAATTATTGATAATAGATAATATGAATGAAGGCCCCATCCTATTTTAAAACCATTTAGATATAAGAAGTGGAAATTGAGGCTTTTTTTGGTATGAAATGAATGGGCTTTCAAATTCTTATCATTTGGAATGCTGATAAACATGAATGGTGAATCCATTTCTTGAATATTTACAGTACAAATGTAAATATTTTAACAAAAACTTACCGACATGGCCAATAATAACAATATTTATATGTTCCTTTTTCGCCTTGGGTTCTAATGACTCTATAGGTTTTTTAGGGGTTGGTTTGGGTTTTTCCTCTTCATCGGCTTCAATATCAATGTCTTCAATGATGGGTTTGGCAGTACCGTCTTCTGGAGTACTGGATGCACCATCCTCCCAAGAGTCAAGAACTGAAGCACTTGAAGTTTGTCCACCGTCTCCATCTATTGCTGGAGGATCACCTATACCGTCCACGTCTAAGTAATTAAAGAATCCCAACTTATTAATATTCGACACGTCATAACCTTAAAACCAACTACCTATAACTTACTGGACGTCTTTGTGTCGATGTTTTTCTGTTCGTCTTCTTCCGAATTGGCGTCGTCCGCGTTACCGGAAGCCGGAGAGAACGATGGCACAAATTCAACAGCGTTTACGTTTAGCTTTATGAGTTTTGCCTGTAGTTCGGCTGCACTAGCATCGGCCAATTCGTTTTCCTCCCATGAATCCGGTGCTACGTTATTTGACATGACCGCGGTTAATTTACCAATATATATACACACAAATAACTAGGAAAAAAAAATTATGTATACAAATTCTTGTCAGTCCACAGTATAGAAATTCGAAAACCAATACCGATGTGACTGAACAACGTGTTTCGACGTGTGAAAAGAACACCAAAAGCAGAGTATCAGTGTATACACTACACTATATACGATATAATATATTTACCAGTGCAATAATATATATCATACCAAATCACGAGATACATGTTTCCAGTTTGAGGTATGCCGATTTCCTAATGGAAAATGTTGGCGCTCTGTGCTGCCAACAACACGGTACAGCAGTTCTACCAACCGCTGTCCCATTATCACCGGCATAATATGGCGAAAGAAATTGATAAGCTGTTTATAGATAATAATCACGAATTAAGATAACCGAATTGTCAACGGCCTACGATAAACCATTATTTATTGGCCCGTGAAATGATTTAGGAATTGCAGGTATCAGCGCTATCTATAATACTAGAAGCAATTTACTCTACTATAGTTATGAAATATAACCGTTTAATTTAGTTTGTAATTAAAAGTATGTACCTATCTTAATAGGTACTATTGTTACCCACTGTGTAAACAGCTTAGGAGCAACCTTATTATAGGTCGTTGGCTACCCAACTATCTTAATTTGTGATAGTAAATATTCATAAACATAAAATTATGTATTATCTAGAGGAATAATTAAAGGCGAACTGGGAATAGTATTTTTAGCATGTTATGTAAGTTTGAACGTTAATGCTATTTGTAATACAAAATTACATAATTAATACACACATAAAATTAACTATTTAATATAAATACATAAGTCTAATATTATATATTTTGATATATTATATGTAATATTTAAATTAAGAAATATAATAAACAAATTCTATCTAAAAATTATAGATTTTTTTTACTTATTTTTTTAAATTTAAATTGTGTTTTTCTTTTAGTTGAATACTTTTTTTTTAAATTATCATTGAATCACATAATAAATTCTACATAATATACTATGAATATAACAAAAAGGAAACAGGAATACTAGCAAAATAATGAACATATTACATTAAGAAACATAATTAGATAATTTAATATAAATAAACAAACCTATTAACAATTTGCAAATAAACAATAAAAAAAACTACAGTCAGTCACAGTTTAAAGTGTACACGTATACACTAGTTTTACAAAGATCTACGTAGACCTTGCTCTGCTTCTAAAAGAAAAAAATGCTTAATGCCTTTATAATCACAAACATAAATCTAAGTAGCAGTCTTTATGAATATAGTAGTACAATAGTAGCATAATGAATTTTTTTAAAAAGAAAATTGCATTTTAGATTTTTTTTTAAATAAATAATATTATATTATTTTTGTACCTAAGGACACAAAAAAAAACTAGGAATCTGCTGTATTGAACCAAACAAATTATACATAATACATACATACATATATATATATATATATATATGTATATATATATTATATATATTATATATACATACAAATTTTACAAATAAAAAAGTTATTTTGTAATAAGGCTTTAGTTATTTAATAGTATAATTAAATAAGTAGTTTTTACTCAATAATACTTAATAAATTCATGACTATATATTATTAAGATAAATTTAAATTAAACAAAAAGAGATACTTTTAATGATTTAATAAAAAAAAAATGTAATAATAGAAGGTGTGTTTATGTTATTTTAACGTATACATATAGTAAATGTTACATTTTAAATTTTTTGTCTATAAAAACTGAATAGCATTAGATTATATACTGATAATAGAACTAGGTGATACTTATAAATAGTATGTCTTAAAAAAAAACTGACCAAATAATGGAGCTTGAAAACAAATGTTAAAAATTATGTCTAATAAACACCTTACTAGGTTTCATCATTAAAATTGAACTGCAATTGAAGAAGCTTTAATTGTTATATTTCTTATTTAACAACATACTATTTAACTAGTATTAATAAACAATTGTTTAAGTTAATTGTTTGATGAAAAGACCAATTTTATAATTACACTAATTGTTTTTTATTATTAATTTATAACAAGACACTGGCAACTATGTTTTTGTAATTTGAAATGAAAATATGGTGACAAATTCAAATTATTAAAACATGTAACTGTTTAAAAAAATTTCTTGAGTTAATTTAATTAATAATTATATCCATTAGACGTCAGTTGCTGAAAATGAATGCCTTCTTGAATTATACACATCATTTTCTAACGCTGCACATCTAAAAATAAAAATAAAAGTCATTGATAAAAATAACTAGTGGTTTTTTCTCTCATTTAATCATTAACATTTAGATAAATAGTTTTTATAAGTAATTTTATTACTTTTTACAATCTGAGGTAGTTATGTCAATGATCTTATTTTTATGATTATTCAACATGCGTTGTCTTCTCTTATGCCTGGAAATATGTTTGATAAGCGGATAAACAAACAGTAAGAATCCTGATATTGCAATAAAAAAACCTCCTAAATAAAATGATAAATTGTAACTTTGCGTTACATCGTACAGGCCACCTGCAATAATAGTTTATAAAATATTAATTAATTATATGAAAATTTGTTTAATTTGCTGGTCTTACCTGCTAGAGGGGGTCCAACTAAATTGGCGATTCCTTGTACTAACAACAAGACCCCATAAGCATTGGTGAACCGTTCCAGTGTAATGATTTCGACTAAAATAATCGATGTAAATGAATAATTTGCGGATATGAACAGACCAAACAGTGCAGATAAGATTGATAGACTGGCGTAACTTTCAAACAGCGGCACCAGAGCGATAACGATACCACATAACACCATTGAAATAGCATACACTGTATTAGCATTGACCCAAGCTTTGTCTCCAGCCCAACCTAATAGTACCTAAAAAAAATATTTCATTAAAAAAAAGCCTATATCATAAGTCATGTAGTTATAGGGGTGTACGCTATGTGTAACTTTTTTTATATGTATGCACGTACTAATACAGAAATTGAATCGCTTCTTGCAAGTAGGCCCTTACACCATAACTTGAACTTGTGGTAAACAAAGTATACTTATTATTATTATTGTTAATTTCAAAAAAGTATAAAAACGTAAGATCTCTTAAGTCAATAGCTGTTGGATAGAAAAATTATATTCTAGGATTTATTTTTTTCAAAAACGCAGTCTTGATTATTAGTATTTATGTATCATGGATATAATGCCGTTAAAAAAATCAATAATTGTTTGTAGTTAATATACTTAGAAGTTTTTTAGTTTATGGCTTTTAGAAAAATAAAAACGAAATTTCTGTATAATAAAACAATTTTTATTAACTTTTCCAATGATAAATATACCTTAATATAAAAAAATTACTAAAAAATTAAGACGTTTTCTATTTTTAATCATTAATTAATAATTTCACATTAAGTGACATTATAACGATTTAAATAATGTATAAAACTTGTACAACAACAAGTTACAAAAAAAGGAACAAAATTTACTTCATTTATCTATCACCTTTTTTTTTTTTTTAATTTAAATTAAATTTATTTAACACAACACTACAAACATTGATATGAAAATAACAGCTGACAGTCATATTGGTAATAGTATGAGTTTTGTGTTAAAATGGCTTTACATGAACCGATTATATTTGTGTACTCTATCCATGGGTACTCACATTGTATACCCTACAACTACACCACTGATTATGGGCATGATATCTGTTAAATAAATTATGATTGCTTTACCTCTCCAAACATGTTTAGAAACCCAATCATACTTATCAGGTAAGATGCGTCTTCTTGAGAATTTCCTCTTAGGGTAGCTAAATCGGCTAAGTAAACGTACGGTACGTCATACCATGTGTATAAAAGGAAATTGGATATTGCAAACAACAAGTAATGCATATTTTTAAAATGTGAGAAGTCCATCATGTCAAGCAGTAGATACCAAAGTTCCCAAAGACTGGCCGACCACTAAGGTATCAAATGGTCATTTATTATTAGAGTCCTTATAAATTAAAATTAAAAACAATTACTTCATTTTTCTCTTTAGCGATAGTAGTCATCGAGTTGCGATAAATATTTGGGCATGATGAAGCTCTCAACCGATATCTATTTATATTGAGCATCGCTCCTCTGTATGTAAGAGAATGTCTAAAATAAAAAATGTAAAAGTAAGTTATAAGTTAAGGCGTTATAAATATATTACAATAAATCAAAATAGGCAAAAATCTTAAACCCAGCTTAAACTCAAGCATACCCATAACTGAGTCAGACTTTTGTTGTAAGAAAAACTGGGTTATTGCTAACTTTGAATACAAAAATCGATTGACTACCTGTGTATTTTAATATCTTGCAAGTATGCGGTTTGAAGACGTTTAGCTTGTGGATTATCTTTTTTTATCCACCAATCATAGTCGTCATTATCTTCCAAATTTACATTAGATCCATTGTGTGATTGTGCCACGTCCATCTTATCACTAGTATTATTACTAGAAGAAATTTTATTTGATTGTTCATCAAGTTGTTTACGAATATCAATTAACTTTTGTAAGTGTACACTTTGTGTTGGCGATAAAGTTCCCTTTAGTAAAATAAACAATTTTATGACAGTTAATTGAGTAATTACTCGATTATATAAATTATAAATACAAAATTAGTTTTAAAAAAATACTTGTATTTAATCCACTAATTTTATATTTATTCTTTTCTTAACTAATTGATACAAAAACAAAATTAAATTTTATTTTAAAATAAGGTAATAAATTTATTATTTTTTTACCAGATCGTTGATACGTCCGCTATCACTAAAACTCTTCGAAGGTAACAACAAACTCGGATAGTTTTGAACCAGCACAGAGTACAAGTGTTTTTTTTGGGTTAGAGCTTCGAGTACTTCTAAAGGAACATTTTCATGGTTTCTTATAAATGTAGGTAAATTTACAAGAGAATTACATAGTCTTATTTCTTTGGTAGTATTGGGTAAACCTCTTTTATTTCCTTTAGACAAAAAAAAACAAAAATTAAACTATGAAAATACAAGTATTATATATTGATAGCGTCTTACCTGAATCCATCGGTATCATACTTTCAATTTCTTCTTCACTCCCAGACATCTGAGACGTTTGTAATTGCGTATGTTGGGAATGTCTATCGTAACTGCCAGTTGACTTTAATCTTCGCTTTAAAAGCCTGGCATGTTTCCTCTTTTTCCTTTCATTTTGTAATTTCTCTTTTGTCCACGGAAGGTCTCTCATCAACATGCCAAATATGCACAAGTTTAAAAAGAGGCCAGCTAGAATTAATGTGCAGCCCCGCCATCCATAGTAACTTAAAAGCTTATGGTTAAGGGGAGCGAAAATAACCGTTCCAATGCCACTTCCACAAACTGACAAGCCTGTGGCAAATGACCGTTTCTTATCAAAATAATATGCAACTATAACGACAGCAGCAACATAGCACAAAGACAATCCAAATCCAGATATAAAACCAAATGTGATGAACAGCATAAATAATGAATCAGCAAATGCTGATATAACAAATCCAGCAGATGCTATTATTGAGCCGATGATTGTGACTTTTTGACATCCATATCTATCTGTCAAAAAACTAGCTACCGGTCCAGATAGTAGAGGCACCGACATAAAAAGTGAACCTATCCATGCTGTTTTACTTTTTCCTTCATCAAAGTATTTCTCAAATTCAATGAATATAACACCAAATGAAAATGTTACTCCATCAGCAATCAAGTTGACCATAAATGCTGCAAACACAACTACCCATCCCCAGCCGCCGTCAGGGGCTCTGTTAAGTATTTCTGACGATGAGGATGAAGATTCATCTGAATCAGTAGTTGTGTACGAAGTGTATGATTCATTGCAATGTTTAGGACAACTATTGATCGATTCATTATTGTAAAATGTAACATGATTCTTATTATCTACAGAAACTTTATTCCTACCATTATTGTTCGGTGAAAGTAAATTAGATTGTTTCAAATTTTGGTTAACATTTATATTATTAACGAGATCACTAGTTTGGATAATGCTACTAATATTTAATAAATTTGCTTCTGGTTCGGCAGTATTGATGTTATCCGCCATTCCGTTAACTCGTGTGGTTTACTTCTACGTTTTCGTACTCCGATTCCCTTCATGCGGCTACTTAATATAACTTTGACGGCCAAATATCTATCACCGGCCGTACGGTGATTCAGATTGAAATTGTTCAAGTGTTTATATGCAAATTTGGTTTCCATGCGGTTTAATTTTAAGAAATGTCAATTTTCCTTAATATTTGT
Source organism: Adelges cooleyi (assembly GCF_023614345.1). Classification (NCBI taxonomy): domain Eukaryota; kingdom Metazoa; phylum Arthropoda; class Insecta; order Hemiptera; family Adelgidae; genus Adelges; species Adelges cooleyi. The sequence continues at coordinate 6,863,360 of NW_026095751.1, forward strand.
CTTTTTCAGACACCTGAAAAATTAAAATAAATATTAGTTATTGCACTGTCGATAGTAGATTGAATTTATAGATAATTATTATTTACAAAAGAGTATTCTCAGATATAATGATGTTATTATTTACACTTTTATTCCATAATTGGTTGTTATTTCAAAAATAGATAGGTGAGAAGTTAAATAAATTTATACTTGAGTGAAAAACTTAAGTTTATGAACTTTTTTATTTGGATTCTAGAATATAATTCGGATACTCTATAATAACATATGTTGCCTGTAGATTGAATTAGTAATTTTTGTTATACAAAATACTAAAGACCAAGGACGTCCTAATGGTTCAAAAATTAAAACTTACTAGTGTTCTTTTGCCAAAAAATGGAGTAAAACCTTTAGAGCATTTTAAGACTTCTTGATTTTCAGTTACCCAACCTTACATTAAAATATCACTGTTAACTCCGAAAATATTGATGATAGAATAAATTTGATTTCATCAATAGAACAAAAACATTAAATTATCCTTCGTTAATTTTGGGCCATATTTAGTAAAAAAAAAACATTACTTTTTAATCATTAAATAACAAAAATTAGGCAATTTCCATGTAATTTTAAACATTTTAATTGAAGTAAACACCACTGAAAATTTACCTTTAAACAGTCATAACTCATAACGAGTAGCTAAAGTACGAAAAACAATTTGCGAGAGAAGACATAAGTTGGCGTAGGAATTTAGTACAGTGTATTCTCTCATTACCTTAAGTGCCATTCGCTTACAAATGTGAACCCTAATTTTTCTTTTAATGATTTTTTTCGTAATAAATAAATTTTGATTATTATCATAAATTTGATACATTTTTTGACAAGTTATTTATTTTATTAGTTAACTGAATGAGGTCACAAGAAAGTGCAGGGTGTGCTGGGTGCACTAGGAGCACAAAATATGTGCCCCTGAAGTTTCTCTGCTGTATTTAAGCCACTGTTGTTATCGTGGTCAAAATACGGCATTAAATGAATACACTTCTCTCCTAAGTTCAATCTGATCCACGGAAGCCTTTGCTACAAACTATGTAATTTTTTGCGAGCGCAGTTTTAGGACTTAAAATTTGACAACATGTAGATCCAATGTATTCTACTGAATCACGTGGAATAATCCGAAAATCTGTAGTTAAACACTTTTTTTATTGGGACAAAAGCCATAAAAACTATCAACAATACGATTTTAAAATGGATTTTTTCTGATATTTGAGATTATTTTTACTTTTATTTAGAAATCAGAAAAAATAATTTATAAAAAACTTACTTAACTCGTTGTACCCAACATATGTTCTATATTAATTTGTTCGGGTCGTGGAAACAAATAAATAAATTAATAAACCCGCGGAGAAAAATATAATATAAGGAATTTATTTACATGCTATTATCATTGACATATTACGACAACGCCATTTTCGGATATACTCGATGTTGCAACTACACGGGTGTCGCATAACTAATTGACTGGTTAACGATAGCCAAATTAATCGTTTATAATACTCATATTATCATACATGTGTGGATGTATAAAATGTACGTGATCAACGAATTTTATACCGAAATAACTAATTTAATTACATAAACTTGGTTCGTGATATGCATACTATTAACAAGATGTATTATTATTGTATATATTTCAGTTACAAAATAGGTGCTAAATTAGTATCTTACCATTGTACACGTTGACGCGTTAAAATAAAAAAACAAAAAGTTTAGAATGATTTCCTGAACAGTTTTATTAGTCGATCAGGAATTTATAATATTAAAATAAAAGTATTTTCAAAAAATTATACGTTTAAGTAAAACAAAATGTTTCCAAAATAACACGTATCTTATGTTAAACTGATCTCCGTGGATCTGCGAAATTTAAAAACCAAAGCTTAATCGTAGATAAGTTTTAACCCCTTGTTATATAACTATAGGTTATTAAAATGTTCTAAAAACACCACACGTAGAGTACTTAACTGAAACAAATGTACAGGTTTCTAACTAGAGTTACTCGCAAACAGAGGTCAATAATTATTTATTCTTAGTTAGGTATACTTTAAAAACCAAATTTGTACATAGATATATAAAAAAGCACTAATTATTATTTTGTTTTAATTTTTGGTTTTCAGGCGCAATATATACAAACCAATAATTGGCGACATTATATTCTTTTTGGCCACTAGGACATGTTCTTCTCTGGAATGAATATGCTAGTCTTTTTTCCCCACTATATTCATGGACAATTGTTTTAATCGACTGACATTTTGTGTTTTATTAATCAATATGAAAAAAAAAACTCAACGAATTGTTGAACCAATTAGATAAAAAGACAAATACACGAAACCGAAGACAATAAAACAAATCAAAACTAGGTCCGGCAATGATACATAATTATTATATTAACATTGGTGGTGATGCGCAACGAATATACAGGCGAATACCACAAATCACTTAAACAAACCATTCTATTGTTAATGTGTCGACCGTTAAAAAAAAAAAATCAATAACAAGTGTTTGTAACTTTTAGTTTTGCGTCAAAAGAGTTGTAAAAAACTTGGCAGAGGTTTTTCATGATATATATTGAATATTGTTATGTACTTCTCTGTACGGCTTTGCCAACTTTGATGGGCGCCAGCACCAAAAACAAGCTTAATATTATATAAATAAATGCCAATTCTACATGAAAATATATTTTATACATTTTTAAATGCTCGGGGACATCGTCACAGCAGAACAAATTATTTTTAGACCGTCGAAAGAACGTCAGTTCAGGTACAGCTGTAGGTACTCCCAGCAGAATTCGAATGAATCTTTCGATTAAAAACCATATCACTAAATATAGAATAATAATATATATTATTATGGCACAAGAGTTTAGGCGTCTACGACTATAGTATAGTATTACGAGTTTGCGTGCAATATTTAATTTATGCGGTAACATTATTATATCCAAGCAGTTATAATGTAATGGTACATGAATATAAAAAATCGATATATTTTATTAAAGCGGCATACATTATTATATCCAAGGAACGTAATAATGTAAAAGTGATTAATAATGAATATAAAATTCGAGATATCTGATAACCGACGATAAGAATAGCATATAATGATAATTATGCTATCTATAATATTTTATAAAATTTTAATTTATAGTCTATCGAAATGTATTATTTCAGGGAGGGGGAATTGGAATATTTTTACAGTGTTCTTATATTGAGAAAAAAATGTACACTACATATTATATTTTTTCCGAAAAATAGTTCTTTAATCGATTTTGAATTGTCCATGCTTAAGACGACGTGACAGACATGTTATAATTAAATAAGAAACATTAACCAACTGTATAGCTTTATTTAAGTCGGTTGCGACTCGGCAAAATGGGTTTTCGCGTTTTAATATCACAAAAAGTAGGAATCAAATAAAACTTAAATGTCAAAAGCAAAATATTTTCGGGCAACAACAATTATTTGTAGGTACTCACATTTAGAATATTTTTTACTATTCCATGATATCGGAGGATAGCTTGCTTTTATAAAAAAAGGATCACTGAGAAATGATAGAAAAAAACAATTACAATTATAGTTGAGGTTTTTTTTATACTACCGATGTTTATGAACGGTTCCTACAATTATATTTTAAACAGCAGTTTAACGAACATAGAATAATATATTAAACTATATTGATATCAATTTTATAGCTCTGGTTGAACGGCTATCTAAAAACATTTACTATGATAATGTATAGACAATAAGTAATAGGAGTACAAAGATGTAAAAGATAACTTATCGATGCATTAGCTGTAATTCTTACGTTCAGTGTTCACACATTATCCGTATCAATAAAGCCGTACCTTAACATAAATTATTATAATATGATTAAATAAACCTTTGTAACTATTATGTGTAATATGTATTTTATTAACATAACCAACAAAATAATTTATTTCGTAGTAGTTGGTAAATGTAATACTATTATAATAAATATTACTAAAAGAAGACATTGTTACGCACCGCAAATTATATATTTCTTGTTTTTGCAATTATTATGCATATTTGTATAGTTTTAATAATGATAATAAATTAATAAACTGTAAAATTTTTAATTTATTTAAATTCAAAGCTCTAATTAAAGAAACATGATCATGTGTTGATATGTACATTTAGTTCTAAAACATTATTTAATTTACTTGTATAAATGCAGAAATATACATCCCAATTATTTTTGGATGTTGGAAGTATTTGGATGGAGGTGATACTTGCACACACTGAGATGTACTCCACTCCAAAAAAAATGTTAAAGGTCACCATTTTATATCTTCACGATATCAAAGTCAAATAATATCAAAATTTTAAAAAAAGCTGTGTAACATTCGTTCAGAAATCAGGATACTCACAGTTCTCACTTCAGCTTAATTTTTGTAGGGATCAATTATTAACTAAGTCAATTATTTCTTCTGCGTTACTAGAGAGGGGGTTCTTTTTACATCACAAACAACATACTAATATAATTATTATAATACATAATTACAGTTCAAACCAATTTGACAGTTACGAATTTCATAGTTGCTATGTATGAGTGAATCAACAGTCAACGGGTACAAATTTGAAAATATTATTAATTACGACAGATGGGTAATAAGGGCAGGACATTTTAACAGATCGACAATCAATCCTAATCGAATCCTTCCAAATACTTTTTTGTGTTTCTACCATCTATAGCTTCGCATCAAAGCGTTTCGTTGAACACTTAGTTATAATAATTTCTGCAGACTTGTGACTTCCCCACTTCGACATGATCCGTTCCCGTTTCGATTGTATTGGCTTTATTTGGACGTACATTTTATAAATTTTAAATTATATACATAATTCATAACGATATTTTTATTTATGTTTTTTTTTTGTTCAATACTATTACCATGTACGCGGAACGTCACTGTAAGAATATACATATTATATATGATTATAATATTACACGTATTATCTACGACACAATTTTACCGAGTATAATAATATATATTGTGCTGTAAATAAAAAATGTATAATGTAAAAAAATATAATCTTATCGAACGACAAATACGGATAAAAAAAATGATATAAACTAACACTACACTCTTACATGGTTTATTACGTAGGTAGTAGCTGATGATGTGTGCAGTTTTGTTAACAAGAGTGCCGCCTAGTCTCTAGTTTGTTATTTAAGTATCTTAGATAAGTAAATAATATCCCGACCGCTAGCCATTATAAATCTTCTATCACTCTAAATAATAGACATTTAATCATCGTAACAAGCAGGAAGTCATTATAAAAGATAATTTTTAAATAACTATAACCCCTATCAAAACAAATAGGAAGTGAAATTTAATCCGATATTACTTTTTTAAAAACTACGAAAAAAACATATCATATTAGGTGAACAAAAAAAAAATTGTTGAAAATGTAGAAAGATTATGTGGTATTTCCACACCATGTCTTCCTACTTAAAAATTCGAAAGTTGAAAACTTTTTTATGCCCGCCCGTGTTCTTTAAATTTTTACACAAATAAAGTGGTTGCTTAAGATTGAACATATGTTTGCAATTACGTCAAATCATTTTTTACCTCTTACAACAAATTTATTTGAAAAATATTTTTGAAATTTTTGGCTTTTGCAATCATTTCGATATTTTTAAAAAGTGGATAGATGGAAAGCTGACTTTTTTATTAAAAGATATGTCAATTTTAAAATTGAAATGGGAATTATAACTGAGTGAGCAATTGAAAACCCATGCTGAAGCGGACTGTCCTAGATCAGGGGATTTCCGACGTTCGTCAAACCATCTTTTATCTTACTTTTTTTAATAGTATAAATCGAAAATTTGACCTAGTAAATCGGGTTCTCTTCTTTAAGACTGAAGATAAAAATCGTTTTAACTAGGTAGTAAAATTAGCGATTTCCTACTTTGTGAAAATCATATAAAAATGCCATCATTAAAAAAAGTTTTTAAGTTCAAATTGGATCATTGTTTTTGAAAATACATGGATGTAAGTATTGATTGACACATGAATGACCTAGTTCGACACGATCACTATTCTATTATTTACTTGGAACATTTTATTTGGCTTAGCGTTGCTACTGTGTGTAATCGAGTAAGCTGGGGATGTCTCAAAGTATTCGTTTGTACAACAGGAGGTCTGTACCGTGGGGGTTTTCACTAAATGAATGGCAAAGGTCGTGCGCTGGCGACTAGCCATACCGAAAAAAATTGCCAAATAAATGTCATAAACAGGAATAGTAGAAAACAGGACTTCCAAAACCAGTTCAATAATCGAAGTTTATTACTGATTTTATGAAGCGCTAATGAAGATGGACAAATATTTCTTTTAAATGACTGCTTATAATCCTTTTTGAACCTCGCAACCCTCGCCATTATTAAGTGATAACCAAACTATACTCGGGGAACCACAAATATTCCAAGGTTATTTTATTTTGCTAAGTGTCTACTAAATATTTTGTGAATTTGTATACGTCATCCAGATTATTTAACAAGAACTAAACGTTAAAAGTTCTATTTAACATGAGAAACAAATTAACTGTGTATAGAGACCGAGAGATTACAACTACGCATCATCACGAATACTTCACATCATTAAATATCTGGTCCAGATTTTAATCAAAACAACTAAATATCACTTGTTACAACTATATTTACATACTTTAGATATCATCCATTTGGATTTCATTTTATCAAAACTATGTATTTTGATGAAAAGCGGGGTAATTCAAAACTTTCTTTAACCCGTTTGAACCGTTTGTTCATTACTTTAAAAAAACGCCTTATAAAGTTAGGGTTTCCAAATGATTTTGCATGTTACGTAACGAAAAAATAAAAGCAATAAATTTCGAATTTTGAAATAAAAAAATGGTCAAACATTTTTTTATGTAATTAAATTATGTACGTACTAAAAAAATACTAGTCGTCGCAAATGCTATTAGCTACGCAGTATTGATTTAAGAACACTCGAAGAAGGATACAAATGACGTAGAATGCGAAGTTACGCTTGTATATTGATTATAATGGTGGTAATGGTACACGGACCACGGAGTTCATAATAATTAATTAGACTAGAACGCGTACAAAATTATAATTGACATCCATAAAGAGTCCTGTACAGCATATTTAATCTTTTTTTAACTTGATATTATACATTTATTTTTTATATTAAGAAAATAGTAAATAAAAAATATAAGGGAAAAATGTATGCGTATTAAAAAAAAAACGAGATTTTCTTGAATATGTACAAATTTAGATTGGACTATATGTACTACTATAATATGTTTATTTGTATGAAATTAATAACAAGAACATGATGTGTTATAATATTAGCTTATCAAGCTTATAAAGCTAGTATTAGCTTTATAGCTAATTGAACAGTGGCGGAAGATGGTTAGTTTATTGATTATTTTTTTACCTAAGGGAATAATAGGTATAAAAATTATATGGAAATATCGAAACCACTTACATTTAGGTTACATAAATGGTAACTCTAAGAATAAAGAAGGCAAACTCAATGTCTATATTAAATTGAAGGGCATTAATAATTGATTTATTTTTTTATTTATTAGTTATTCTAACTCGATAATGTAAGAATATTGAATTCCAATTTCCATATTTAAAATAAACATTTTAAAGAAATAAATACATATTTTACTAAGCAAGAAGGCATAGCAAAATTGTATTGTATATACAAATTAATCAGCGAGCTATAACTTATGACAATACTAGGAAGTAATAAATTTAAAGCACAGTAGAAAAAATTAAAAATGTAAATTTAGAGACATCAATTTAATTTATAAATAAGGTATGCTATACATTTGAAGTGGGCCAATTTTTCCTTCAACCGAGCTATTTCTTAAAAAGAAAATGTGTATACATTGTATAATTACTTGGTAACTAAGTAGGGACAATACAGCTATACATATTACTCAAAAATTGGAATTTTGTTTTATGTTTAATACTGAACATTAAAATCAAAGTTTTTTAATCATACATTTCGACACAAGTCATAAAAAAGGGTTTATAAAATGTACCCCTTAAATGATGCTGCTGATAGATTATGGACTGAAGAAAAAGGTACAGTATGTGAGTTAAATTAAATTCAAGAAGAGGAAGGATAGAGAGGATAAATAATAATAGGTGTACAAAAGTAGTGGGTCCAAAATGTTTGCTATATAATTGGTATAACTTGTCTAAAAATAACAAAAAATAAATAGAAGATTGTACGAAATGGTGAGAATAAGATTTAAGAGATGTGCTGCTACAGAGGAATTCCTGGTAAAATGTACTCGTTATGTTAATACTTGAACAATTTATATTAGTCGATCGGGTAGATCACTGTGCTGTCTTAGCTGAGTAATGATATATCGTAAAAGATAATTTTAGCTTCGATACGTAGCTGAGAAGGTATTATATTATCATTGTAATTTTTTTTGTATCTAATGTCACAGTAACTTTTTTCCTGGAGGGCAAATTATTAACACGAGTAAAAAAATGTATCGATCCGTAATCGTATGCAATTGGTACTTTGGTGGAACAGTAGTAACTTTCATCCCTTCCCCTTCAAACCAAGAAATCACCCAAAAAATTAAAATATTTTTCAACTTAAAGTTACGGCATGCTATACATTTTTCATCAATAGTTAAATAAGTTTCAAATTTGTACAGAAATACTCTTCAGTTAATTTATGTACTTAAACAAATAAAAAGAAAATATACAAAAAAACCTTTCTTCTAGAAATGGAAGAAACTTTTTTATTATTTCTCTTTTCCCAGCAAACTTTTTGGACATAAGGTTTGAAAATTATACTGAAGATACATTTAGTGTTGGGCTATACTTATACAATTTTTTTTTAAAAATCTGTAGTTTTTTAAGGAAAAACCAAGAAAGAAGAAAATTACACTTTGACTGAAATAATTTTAGGTTGCTATGACTAAATTGAATCAACAGCGAAAAGATTTCTAAAAAATATATTCTTTGTACTGTTAAACACCATATATGGGTAACAACGGCAATAAATTATTATAGACAGACGACCAACCCTAATTATATCCATACTAATACTAAAAATACAATTTTAAGGACATTTTTGACAATACTTGAACAACAAAAAATACATATCGAAGCGCTTATTTGAAAGTAATTTTATCACTTTTAGTTATAATAATTTCTGTAGACCTGGGATCTCCCCTCTTCAATATGCTTTGTCCCCACTATACCTGACTCAATGTACTGGCTTTTTTTAAACATTTGATTATCTATTTAAAAATAGCTAAAATGATGTTCTTGTATTGAGGGGTTTTTAGCCTGGTGAATTAAATAATAATTAAAGCAAAGGGTATGTTATTTTAAATGTATGGTCGATATTAAATATGACTGTCAATGTGTAGTGTGTAAAAGTAGTTTAAATGAACGAGAATGCTATACAATACAACCAAATGTCAAAACGAAAACTGAATTTTCTTCCTAATAATATTAATACAAAATAATATATTAATAGGTATAAAATATCTGGTATAAATTATTTATTATTTATAAATATAAGTAATAGGTAACAAGATAATCTCCAAAATTAAGTATTAGAACTATCGTTAATTTCAGGGTGAAATTATTATGAATACCAAACTTAAAAGAATACATAAAAGAGGTTTTTTATAATACATTGAACTATTTGAAATTATAACATTCTTTTTTGAATGTCTGTTAAAAATAATAAGTATTTAAGAAAAACGATCAATACTTTTTTTATTATTAGAGAGTCCATTATAAGGATTTTTGTTATCAACACATTAAAATTTTAAGCTTTAACCCAAATAGTGTTAATAGAATGGGGCTATCATTAATATATTTAATCTACTTTTACCTCAATACCAGGTACCTATGATATTGTTATTAATAGATGTGTAATGATTTGAATTAAAGATATTACTTTTAATTACATAATTTCATTTTACATATTGGATAATACATCATTTTCCAACAACGCAAAAATGTATTTTCAATACCTAACGCAACATTTTTCTCAACAACACATACAATTCTCAGCAGAGCTTTAGAATATACACCGGATTATTAATTAGTTCATGCATTATATTATAGTATTGTACATTAAGTAGGTATATTAAAAGTATTAAAGTTTTAATACTATCATTTTAATAATTTTAACTAAGAACTGGTGTAATGTAATGCCACATTGATATAACTTTTACCCCATAGACACAACAGTTCAAAAATATTGTAATAAAATATACATAAATTAGAATATGTAGGCAATTCATTTATAATAAATGCTCAAGCTTACCTTATGCTAAATACCACAGCCACAGTTCATTTTTTAATTAAAAAATCAAACGTTATTTGTACAGAAGTTACATTTAGACTAGATCGGTTTAGTACTGATGTGACAGCGCTCGTCAATTTAAAAAATATAAGCAATGTAAAAAAAATACTAAACAAATTTAATCAGACTCGACGAACTACTTAAATTATAAACATTAACTTAACAATTTATATGGTATGGATAATAAATAATTTCATAAACTTCAATAGATACAAATAATGGGTACCTATTATTAAAACAACAGCAAACAACGTTAACGTTATACCGCAGATCGTTAGATTTCGAGTGGTAATTGTATAATCGACTCACAAGTTACAAATTCTGCTAGGATCGCTACAGCTGTTTTGCTCATTGGGGCTTGCGAGTTGCGCGAATACCAGTGTTTCTTAAAACACTATTTCCCATGTACAAAAAACCATGACAAAGTAATAGGTATGTCAGCAATTTATGATAACTGTAAAATGGCTGCTGGGTTTTCTGGCGACCGTTCATTTCTTACGAGTGAAAACCAGCTACCATACTGTAAAAATTGATAACACAACTTGCTGAAATACCTCTTTATTTTGTCGTACAAAAAATACTACCTCAGGTTAAATTATTTAATCTCTGATACTATAATTTTGTGATACCATTAATTTTGTGATCAGTACATACAGTACCTACTCTATTGATCAGTACCACAACGTTATCACAAGCATTGATATTTGATAGTAGCATAAAAACACTGCCATAATACAAAAAGTTATAATTAATAATAACAATATGTAAATTATAATAAGTAAATTGAATTCCTGAAGTTTCTTGGCATATTAGGATTTGTAATCGAAATTATTTTGTAATAAAACTAAGTTCGAAAAATAAATGTTTACACTTGTGCAGCATATTATAATATGTGTCAATAATGTAGATATATGTGTTAGATATAAAATTGTGTAATATAATATATTATTAAAGTATATAATGTAGTATAATAGTAATTTCTAAAATTCCAACATTGCAAATTTAGAATTTCTAAACCGCTTGTAAAATGGATGCAGACAGTCTAGAAAAAGAGAACAAGTCTTACAAACGACATTTCTTAGCACTGCTAGAACGTTGTGAAACGTTACAACAGGTATGTGTACACTTTTGAGTAAAGACCTGTTGTATCCATTTAATTTAAAAGAAAACATTTTTTTCTTGATTATGTAGTTATTGGTCTTTTTCTCATTAAATACGTTATTTCAGGATAATGAGCGGCTTGTGCATAGAATTCATAAAGTAACCAAACAAGTGAGACGTTTACGAGTAGAACGAAAGTAAAAAATAACATATTCTTTGGTGCTTATTTATAGTTACATTAAAACTGATAACTGCCTCTTTTTTTTAGATTTATCATGGACAGATTAGACAAACATAGAGATAATTGGAGAGAAGCTAAACTACAAGTCGATTTAGGAACTGAAGCGCAAATATTTGATGGAGTTAATACTAAAGTAATTAATATTTGTCAAACATTATTGTATGGTTTTTTAAATAAAATAATTTTGTTGTTAATAGAATCAAGGTATGTCTGATACTCCAAATGGTAAACGACATTCAAATGTTAAGTCTACAGAAAAGAAAGATCCTAATTTGCCAAAAAGGCCAGCTAACCCATTTTTTAGATTTTGTCAAGAGCAAAGGCCAATTGTACTTGATCAAATTATTATGTCTGGTGAAGGAGAACCAACTAAACAGGATTTAACCAAACGATTAGCTATAACTTGGAATACAATGGGTCATAATGACAAAAAAGTGAAGAATATTTTATCATTTATTCTGTATTATTTATATTTTTGGTTCCAAATGAGTATTAATTTGAGTAATTTTTAGGTTTACTACGATATGTACGAGAGATCTAAAGAAAAATATGCAGCAGACATGGAAGAGTATACTTTAACTAAAGCTATCAATGCTGTGCAAACACCTAGTCAATAGTTTTTTTTTTTTTAAATAAGACTATTTTAGATATTTTTATAATTTAATTGTCTTGTAATAAAACACAATATAATATTTCTAATAATAGTATATAATAATGTATTTATATTTTATAATAACTATAAATATTTTTAAAAAAATAGTAATTTTATAATGCAGTTAAAAAAAACCGCCATCCTCCTCATCGGTGACGGATTACCGACCCATCCTAGATAGCGAATTCGTCAAGAAACGATCTCATGATGGCAACGTTGGGCCTTCATGGCCCGTTAAAAGCTACATGATGATGATAATGCAGTTACAACAATTCAAATCAAACCTGGGCTTTATTTAAATAAAACTTAAATATTAAATACAATTTTATTTTTATTTTAACGAATTTAAACCAAATTATTTATATAGATTTTTAATTTTCTCTAAATATTTTTTTATTTAAATCAAAATAATGTTTAAATAAAAAATTCTCAGGTTTGATTTAAATTGCAAGTCTAATTTTTGAGGCAGTTTGGTGGCATTAGGAATGTAAACGGAAGAATATGGTGAGAATGTTAACAAAATTAGTAGGTTAGGTTGAACGAAAAAGAATACAAGTTTTAAACACATAAGTATAACTTCCATAAAAATATAAATATAAATATTTATTAAATTAAGGACATTTTAAATATTATTTTTATTAAAAGTATTATGGGTCCCTATTTCTAACAGATTTCATCACAAACAGAACTGTTATTTATTTTTATTAAATATTTTGTGTTTGAAATGATTATAATTGTTATCCTTTGAAATCGTTTTTCAATTCTCTCAATATACGCATTGTTTCAATTGAGTTACCTGGTGTTTTAGTAGCATTTTGCACGGAAGCTATACCAACTCTCATAAAAGGATTAACCAACTTTTCCATACCTAAAAAAAAAAAAAAATACAATCAATATAAATGAAATAATTGTTTAATATATAGTGAAAATAATATAAAATAACCAATAGTAGAAGGCACGCATGGCTCTTTTGCCTGTCTTTTGACTTCAACAGTTTTTAAGAGAGACAACAAATCTTCATTAGTCGGTTCAACATGTAAGCCAAATTTAAGGTTTTGTATTGAATATTCATGTCCACAAAATACAGCCTGAAATAAATTTTTAAATGAACTACAATGGTACAAATGCATTTATAGCAAGAATATATTATATCATTAGCATTGCGACATATATTATTCTTTCGCTCTGTCTGTGACATAAATATGTTGTTAAATATTCATCTCTCCATCCTTTTGGAAATAACTAGAAAATGTTAAAAAGAACACATACTGTGTTTTCAGGAAGTTTCGATAATATTTCAATTAACGCTTCATACATTTGCTGAGCATTTCCTTCAAAAAATCGTCCACAGCCTCCAACGAATAATGTATCACCTACAATTGAATAAATTAATTTAGTACAACAGAGTATGAAATCCGAATGTAATTTTATCATACAAAAAGTTGTGTATTGAGTAAAAATCGGATATTTTATTATCTGTAGTTTAAAACTGTGTTTATTTTTGAACAGTTGTCTTAGTTTATTTGTGAAGTCTGTAGGTATTAGTTATTACTCATAATTAATATAATTTTTAGTACAGTGTGTATAGTGTATAAAAATCTAAGTTTTTTCTATTAAAAGTAAAAGTTATTATTTTAGAAGTAGGAAAAAAAATATGCACAATAATTATTCCTTACCATACAAATTTTTTTACAATATAAACTTGTTTTTTCCGATGGAATGAAAATTCTTTTAAAAAAAATGATCAGCAGTTTAACTATCATCAAACATGCTTATAATATGGTTTTAATTGGTCAGAGACAAGGATGTGATTTTAAGCATTAAAATTAATAAATATAAAGTATAAAACTAACAGATTTCACCATATTATGTTGCATACCAAATTAAAGTTATAGCTGAAAATGTGAAGGTAGTTAATGATGTGCTTTCTCAATTATCGTTTTTTATAGTAATTATTGTTTATAAATAGAAAAATGCTTTTTAAGAAGCGAAACAGTGCAAATATTTGAATATTAAAATATCAGTTTATAATAAATACTTAAAATTTTAGACATATCTGAAGTATAAATTATTATGTTGAATCCACAGAAGGTTGCATGTTATTTTATACAGAGATTGTAAATGTTTCAAAACTTTTGTACTATTTTTAACGGAAAAAAAAATTAACCTGTGAATACCACACTGCCTTCATCTGTAGAAACATAATAACAAACGTGGCCTGTAGTGTGGCAAGGTGTACGTAAGCATTTAACGTCCAACAATCCTATTTTTAAATCTGTTCCTGATGTATCAATCATTTTGGTCAATCCATCGATTCTATCATCGCCTCCAATAACAGTTAGTGGGTCGCCAACATTACCATCAATTAGTTCTTTATTTCCACCGGCGTGATCCCTGAAAAATATTTTAAATTTAAATGCAAAATAGAGAAACAAGTATACGGCCTCAATAATTTTATTAAACTACAATAATATCATAATATCTTAAAAAGAAAGCTATAATTTCCTGGACATTTTTTTAAACAAATTTGAGAATGATGACCATATTGTAGTATGTAGTAGAATAAAGTTATAAGAAAATTAATTAACAATAACATCAATATGTACAAGTGACTAAAATTATTTGAATGTAGCATAAGCAAAACAACATAAACAGTTTTTTACTTTTTAAGGTAAATTAAGAATATCAAAGATTACTCTCCCATTGTGCTCACTAGATATGTGGGAGTTATTACCCATTATTTTACTTTTTATTATTAATGTGTTTTTATCAAACTTAATTTACTGGGTATTTATTATAATTATTTTCGAAATATTTATTTTTGTGTGTTTAATTCAAAAGTGTTTATTTAACATAATTGTTTTACAATTTCATCCTGGATATAGCCACTGGGGCAATATTTATTTTTCATTGTGAAGAGTTAGTCCCCAATTTCTTAAGTTCTATACACTGATATAGTCATTAGGCCAACTCTAATTATAATTAGAAAGAGTCCCTAATACGATTTAGAATCGTATTAGGAGTTAATCGCTAATTATAGTTCTAGCGTGGGATATTTTCACTGGCTTTGGTGAAATCCCAAAGAATTGGAGTCACTGACCATTGACTAACTTAGTGTGTTTTACGTTCACTGCTAAGGATGGACCAATATTATATGAGTGTTTTTGTGTTGTGTACAGCATACACGACAATATATTATACCGTATTCATGTCGTAAATATTAAATAGTACAACTTGGCTTTCTATGCGTTTATTCATAAGTGCAATTCCTATGTCTGCCAATAGCGCTTACCCGAATTCAAATTTTTCTCTAAAATTTTACTTGCATGTTTGTTTAGTTGTCTAGTTGTAATAATTAAATGTTGACAGTGATTGGGTAGTTAGGTGATTTAGGTGTTTACTTTTATTAACATTTTTATTTAGCCCGTACCAAAAATATAAATGATCACAACCCAAATCTGAAACTGGCAAGACCCAACAAATCAGCTTGTATGATTAAGTCAGTCTAGCTTTTTATCTAGGGAAGTTTACAGGTTACTGGGTTCAGAAGCAAAGTCAAAAATAAAATAAGGGTGTCCAGTAGAGTAAAATTGTTCCATAATTTTTTAAAATATTTTTTCTAATAACGCTTAAGATAATCAAGCACTGGTCTTTTCTAAGTTAATAGTGCAACTTTGAAGAGAAAATTGAGGAAGTAAAATTTATGTTTAGACTCATCCTAAAATAAAGTCATAGCTTCTTATAATCTTAAGACTTTCCTGACCCATAAAAATGTAACCAGCTCTAACACACCTTTAGCTTTTTGATATGTAGGTATCTCGTAACTGAAAATGTGACAACTTAAAATTGATTCGGTACAACTCGTTTTAAATTTACACTGATACGTTTTTAATGATCCAGTAAAAACAGATTGTGCAACAGAGTCTTACCAGTGATGATGAGTAGTAAGAATTGTTGTTAATTTTACATTTTCTCTTTTAACTGCTTCCCAGACAGTATTGGGTGCGACAGGATCAACTATTGCAGCTTCTCCAGTAGTTTTATCGATTAGTAAATACATAAAGTTGTCAGATAGAGCTGGCAACACTTGTACTTTAAACTGACGGCCAAACTCCTTTGTTATGATATTGCTATGCATGGTACTTGAGTATCTACTCACTGAAAATGGTAACATAAGAATATTTTACTATTCTTGAGTGTAAAAACTTACATAAAGATGAAGTATTTTTGGTGACTAGAAGAAAACTAAGTACTTTAAATGCCCTTTGCATCGATAACAATAAGTAATAAGTATAGTCCAGATGACACTACCTAGAATATTAGGTATTAATAAAATTAAGATAATACATTAATATGTACGTATTATAATAATAAAGTCAACATTTTTACGCACCTTAGTTTTATTATATAACAATTATTAAAATAATAAAATAACGTAACAATATTCGTGATGAAAAGATTGGACGTCGGTGTTATTAATTATTATTATATAATAGTATTAGTAAAATACTATGTTTTTTTTTAAATATACTGTGACACCTACTGCGGAGCAGTGTATTAAAATTTAGTTTATAATATGCATTAATTAAAGCCTTAGCCTGTAAGTAGTTACCGGTTGATGTAATATGCTCCCGCCTCCCTGTTATCATTTGGCTATCACCATAAATAAATAAAGATTGTTGTGAACTGTGATAACCTAATCTAAGCATGTAGACGGCAATTCAATTTCTATCATTAGTCATTACACTGTTAGTACTTTGTAGTACGCTGTACGAGTGGACGGAAAAACGAGTTAAAACAATATTGTCCTTAAAATTTGTAAAAAATAAATTGCCATATCTATACCTCAGAATCAGACAAACGTCAGTTATATTATGCCAATTTTTCAGGCAAGCATTAAAACTTTAATCGTCTAGCGTAAGCTCTTGTGAGGAAAACCACTGCTATGGTTCTTGTAAAATATAAAAAGTGATTTTTTAACGGAATTCTAATCATAAGGCTTGATGTAAAATCAGAAATATATTTTTAATTTTGTTATATTTTATTTAAAAAATAACATTGAATTCAGAAAAATATTTTAATTACATTAACTGTAATTTTTTTGTTTTAGTACTTAAGGTATATTATTTTAAAAAGGCAATTATGGGGGGGGGGGATGTTACACCACTTAAACCACCTGGCGATTTTAAATGTTTTTAACTCCCAAAATAAGTGCGAGTGGAGCAAAATTCTTACAGATTGGTAATCAGCATTAAAAGTACTATCGATTTAAAAAATCGAAAAAAACGGAGCCCGGTAAACTATGTAGATTTATACAGATTTACATAAGTCTTAATTATTTGAGAATGAAATTTTATCCCATAAACTCGATAGTACGATAAAATGTTTCATAGGTCAAATAAAAACATTATTAAAAAAATATTATTTTTGAACCTAGAAAAAAATACCCGGTCTTTGCACAGAAAAAATCTTGAGGGACAAGTGAATTGATAGTAGCTAGTAGCTACTATTTTACAAAGTCTTGAAAGTGGCTCACTATTTAAAAATCCCACCTCCTCTTTTGGTAACTATGTTAATGATGTACCCCTTTGATTAGTTCCTTTTAATGTGGACCTCTTTAGTCTTTAATATATTATATAGTCAGCCATTTTCCCGAATTCAATATTGTAAATTGCTAGAATATAGTCGACTAATGGTCTATTATCAACCCCGTTCATGCAAAACAAAATGAAGTCCAAAATAACTTTATCTTTGTTCCAGACTATTATTATTATTATAAAGAGCAATAGAAAAATAAAAAATACTACAGTTTGTTATCACCTGACAATGTCATTAGTTATAACAATATTTTATAAATAATTTAAAATTTCAACAAGTCGATAAGATTAAAGTAGTAGAAGAGTATAAGTCGATTTTACAGTACTGTAATGTAAAAAAAAAAAATATAAAAAAAAAAAAAGAAAAACTACAAAAGTGCACTTATATAATTCTGAAAAATAACGTTTCACCAGTCTTACATTACATTAATAACCTTGTTCAGATGAAAAAAAAAATTAAATATAAAAAAATCATCATAATAAACTTTTTCAAAATAATTATCTTTTATTTTGTGTTAGGGTGGGTGGGTGGTTTATGGCTTTAAAATTCGGAGTCGGCAAATTGCATTTGGGTCCCCCCAAAAAGGTCACCGTCATATACTGTGTAAATTGCGGCCCGGGTATATTTTATATATATTTTTAATATATATTTTATATTACGTTTCCATTTTATTATGCAATTGCCATGGAGTTATTCTTACATTCAATACAAATGTTTATAATCGTTCATTCAAACCTAACCGTTCAATCAATATTAATTATTTTTACATAATAACCGTTTTAATATTGTCTTTGATATAGTACAAGACCTTAACGACCTATCGCAAATATTATAAATAAATAATTTGATTTGTTAAAATAAATTTGTTGACGGTTGCTAAGTAAATTATTAATTGTCATTTTAGTAGCACAATCGGTGACAAATCAACGTTTTGTTTTAGTTTTGAAAAGTTGTTAATTTTTAACATGAAAAGACGCGATTGGAAATTTATCAAACTTTTTTTTAATTACCTACTTAATTGAAACCAGAAACTAGACGATGATTAATGGATGTTGGATGAATAGAAGAGATACATAAGGTATTAGCTGATGGATCATCTGAACGAGGTATGTAGCGTACATTAAAATTGTTATTGTTATCGTTTTACTTTTTTATAAATTTATTATTAATATCTAATAATATTATTAATATTTAATATTATTATTAGTGTTATTTATTATGATAATCTCTATTATCAGTGGCGAAACGTAATAGAAGACTATGCCCATTTTTATTCAATTTAAATATCAAATATTTGTTTACACATTTTTAACAACATATTTTAAAGACATACACTCCTGTTTATTAAAGGGTTAGGTACAAGCATTTTTTCGCAAAATCTTTGTTTTTATGCTTAAACCATAGTGTATGTTTATTAGCACAGCAATAAGGATTCTTTTTTGGTAGCTATTTAGCGATTAGTAGAAGTTTTTATACCTTTTTTTCTAGATATTCTAATGTATCATGAACGAAACCCTATTTTTTAAATAACCATAACTTCGTTACTAAGTACAATTTTGAATGTCTACCAACTTAAAGCTTTCTGAAATAATATATTCATTAGTTTTGATCATTAAGTTACTCTAACACTATTCAAAAGTCTATAAAAACCGTGATTACCTATGCTTTTTCTTTCTCTCTCTCTCTTCTTTGGTCCTCTCGGTCATTGAGACCATACATATTTCTTTCCATTTCTCCCTATCGACTTACTATCCTCCACTGCAAATCGGGTTCGACTTTTTTCACATCGTGTTTAAAACAATCTTTCCATCGTAGACGTGGTCTTCCCAGAGGCCGCTTACCGGTGATCTTTTATTCGATGGTGCCCTTACTAGAAGAACCTCGTTTTCTCTACGCATGACCGGCCCACACGAGTTTTCTCTTTGAAATTTCTTTTAGAAATCCGGCCTTTGAAATAACTTTTTTGAATATCTTGTATAATGTATTTTTCTACGTTCTCCTGTTTGGGTGTCGACACATATATTCTTCTCAGATGTTTTCTCTCAAATACAGCTAATCTGCTTGCCACTGCCTGTCCAATGTCTCAGAAACATATAAAACTATTAGACGCACCAATGTCTACCTATGTTTTTTATTTACAAAATGTATAAGTGCTCTGAAGAATCGCGCCACACTTTTGTCTATTACTACATCTATAAAATAATTGACAGTGATCGGTAAGTGTTTTAAAATTAAATAAATAAATTTAAATTTAAATGTAAACAGTGACCGTATTATTGTCATCATCATTTCCAGCGTACAGTCTATTATTACAATATCTACTGATTTTTTTTTTTTACAGTTCTTCGGCACAATTTTCTTTTAGTTCTTGGTAGGAAATGTTCTGCGCCAAATTTCAAAAGTCTCGAATTTTCCTCTATCTTATGCATTGTCGAGGACTATGCTTCATATAATGATACATAGAAGTTCTTTCCTTCATATGTAATTTTGATTATTAGATAAGTAAAATTATAACATATTGTCTACAGTTTGATACCACGTACGCTATTTATTTTCCCATTAACGCAAAGTAAAACTTTTCGCAAAAAATTCTGTTATTTTCCATATTTTTTTAAATTAAATTTTTTCATTGGTAGGGATTGGCTATTAGTTTTCAAGAGGTACAATTTCGACTGTTCATAGAACCATACTATATGAAAAGCAAATCCTTCACACAAGTCAAAAGCCGTTTGCCTTAAAAGTCTTAATGATATACTACCCAAGTTCCGCGTGCAGTCTGCGTTATAAACCAAACTTTACTTTTTCGGTAGGTTAGCTTCCAAAATTTTTAATACTTATCTCAGCCTTTAATTGCTTAAAACAGACATCTAAAAATCTGACGATACACAATTACAATTATTGTAAGCATAGCCAACACTATACTTTACTGGATAATTGTAACATAAAAATAAATATTTTAGTAAACGACAATTAAAAATTAATTATAATTAAGTGCGTACCATATTCTGTCATAAGTAACGACACTAGTAAAATATTATCTTCAGGAACGTCATGGTCTAAAAGTACTCTAATAGCCATCATTGCAGCTAAGCTGCACCAGTAGCTACTGTAGCATCCATCAATATCCCCATGTAGTCTTTAATGTTTTTAGGGAAACGCAAATAGTAGTGCTAAACAGATTAATAAAAAAATTAAATATCCAGAAATTATAAAAAATTGGCCCCCAAGCCAAAAAAAAAAATGTGAATAAGTAATATATTATATTCATTGTATTATATCATTTATACGTATGTTTTAAAGAGTTTCAACGCACTACGTTACTTTTCTAGTGGCGCAGTATCAAATGTGGAGGGGGGGGGAGCTACCTCAGGGTGCATTCTAATTTAAGGCGATTTGTACGGTTTACTATACACATTAGCAAGTAATATAGGGTACAAAAAAATGTAATGTAGGGCTCTGGGCACTTGAGTCTCTAGTTACACCTTTGTACGTTTTCTCATTTAAACGGACAACCGTCTAGAAAAAGGAAAGACCATCTCCGTAGTGTAAATAGGAGAGAGAAACTACTTACTTCACATCAAAATACATTCCCCATGGGTACAACTCGTGATGTTTATTAACAATAGTTCATAGTTGTCAAACTAATCTTACAATTGAATAAAAATAATAATACGATATGCATAGAGTGTATTATTTTTATGGTTATGGGTTTAAATATTAATTTCTCTACTATATGTATAACAATTAGTTGCTAAAGTTTTTTCAAGATTAAAAAATCGTGAAATATAGGTAGATTATTTATTTTTATTGCGGAAAGATTATTTTTTTGTAAATATTGTAAAAATGATCATTAACACGCTATATTTTTGCAAAAAAATGAGCAACTAAATTGATATCTATTTAGAGTGTCTCTTTATACATTTTATTTTATTTTTACACATTTTGGGTTTTTTTAAATTTGTTTGACTTTAGTATTCGTGTACCTTCCGGCTAAGTGAAAAGTTTTGTTTTAGCCTGGAAAGCTGATACATTCAAAATCAGCGACCTCAACACTATAATAATAATAATAATGCCTCTGGTGCCCCTCTTTGCTATGACACTGTCTTGTTTAAATGTTCTGTCTTGTACATTATGCGCTTTGGTAAAGCACGATTGCATACGATTTATCTCTTTGGGAACACGATGATGTACGTTTTTAGCATACAATGAACTGTAGAAATGTCCCTAAACATCACACGATTGCGTACGTTTTTCTGTACAATGTTGCCATTAATCAATATTATATTATTTGTGATTAAAATGTTTTAAATTGTTTTATTATTACATGTTTTAGTTTGAAATTAAAAAAAAAAAAAAAAAATTGATACCTTGGTACTTGTAACAAATACTTTGGTGAACTTAAATTCATTATGTGCTTGGACAGTTTACGATATACAACAACATTCGTTATCAACTTCAGATTCCCTATCATCTGCTTTATCGTACCACAATTTCTTATTGCACATTAATTATTGATTATTATTACTACTATATTACCTACTTATGATGTGTGCTTAGTATACACATAATTGTAATATGTTTGGGCAAATACTATAAACTTAACCAATATTAATATTTAATATTAAGTTAAACATTTTAGGTAGTACATAAAGTTCTGAAATACGGCAACATTGTATAAAACCCCCAGGTAAAAAACGTACTCAATCGTGTGATATTTGGAGACATTTCTACAGTTCATTGTATGCTAAAAAACGTACATCATCGTATTCGATTGCGTACGCTCGATAAGGACCGTACGCAATCGTGTCGTACCCATGTGCTTATGGTTTGGCGATATGTCGTAGGAGACTATGTGATAGCTTATTCTTTAATTTTATGTAACTCGTATATTTTTGTGCGCTTTTTATATAAAAAAATATATAAATATTAAGCGATATCGCTAAAATGAAGTAAAAGATTTACAATTATTACAAACGAACTTTGGTAATGAAACTTCATTTATTGGTACCCACTAACGCAGGTACTCAATGATGAATATATTATAACTGATAATTAGCGTTTCTCATAGTTATCGTTATGTACAACAAACCTACCGTAAAACGAAAATTAGACACGTCATTTTTATTTAATTTGTTATGATGAATTATGTTTAAACCAGAAATAAAGCTACATAATATTTTTCATTATATTATTTAATACCGCGACGAATAGTTTGCACTGCCTGACGTAAGGTATTTAGTTGTTTTTGTATAATATTAATTATTACCCAACAAATACCTAACAGTGAAAAAGGGCTAAGTTCTAGACCCCCCCTCCCAAAAAAGTCATCCTATCAAAGTAGTGATATCTACATTGTGGCCTAGCCTGCTATTTCTTTAGTTCATACCCTCACTTCACTCCTACTTTCATGAGCAACACTGCTCTTTCATTTGTAATGCTTAGCACTTGGTCAGTTTCTGAACGTAACAAGAGCTTTTTGAATGAGACATAAAACAGACTTGGCCGCAATGTAGATACCACTACTTTGATTGGCTGACTTTTATGGGAGAGGATCTGAACCCTAAGCTACTCAAATTTAATCTATGTTTCAAATTTCAAAAAGTTTATCTGAAGAGGAAACAGAATTATGTGGGTTAGAAAAACTAGGTGAATTGGTTCGTGTATACACTGGCATTTCTGGAACTTGGCCTGGCGCACTGCCGTGCGCTCAAATTTATTATTATATAATATACATATAGGTATTAGTTATCTAAATCTAGTGGTGAATGAAGAATAAGAAAACACGATGAATTGGAAATCTTTTCCATAAATCCTGTATATTGGGAACGGTAAGGAACAAAAGATTACAATGGGCTGGGCATGCTTGGCGTAGCCAAAATCCACTCAGACGCATAGTACTAGAAGAAAATCCTACTGGGAAAAGACCACGTCTGAGATGGGACGTAGTAAGGAATGATGTGGAAATATTAGGAGGAGGTTTAGACTGGAGGATGCAAGCGTCGGACAAAGAAAACTGGAGGCAAAGCTGTATTTCGGGATGGTCCTAGTGGCCGATTTACCAAAGAATAAAAATTTATTTAAACCACAAAATTATTATATATTAAAAACCCATAAACAAATATGTAATAAAATCTATAAAAGAATACACTTGCAATATTTATAATAATATTATTATTATATTTACAGCATACATATTTAAATGATATGATAATATTATTGTTTTCGAATACCATTTACAAGATGAGTGAATTCTTGGAAAAAATAAATGTATTAAATCAAAGAAAATTAATCATTTATTGAACGTGTGTATTATGATCGTTAATCTACATGGGGTCACGAGAATTAACTGAAACACAAGGTGTCCTACAATGTAAAATTTATTATTCTTATAATAAATCCTGTGACCTAATTAAAATCATATTTACTGTACCTGTATTTTGACTTTTAATATCTAGCTAAAGATAATGGTGAACTATTAAATTGGCTTTAGGGAAAGATACTAATAACTTTAAGGGTTCCGGTACCGGTTATTTAAAAAGGAGTTAAATATTGGCAATATTTGAAAAAAATATTTAATAAATTTCGATCATGTCAACTTGTTAATAAATTAAAGTTTTAGAGTATAAATTTAAACTAATACCATTTTCTGTGAATGTACTAGGTTATAGTTACATCAGTAGTGAAAATGATGTTAAGGGAAAAACGGAGATGCCTCGTAGAAAAAGATTTTGATTTTTTTTAATATAATAAAAATAAAATTGTTTTACAGTGCGGTCTAACATATGTACAAACGTTTATTTTAAAATACGTTTATAAAATTAAGTGTCTGAATACAGATATTGTACATTTTAGCATTAATTTATACAAAGATTGTTGAAAGTAATGGCTTTACATCTTGTTTATCTCTATTCAATATTCTAATAATTGTATTTTAAACGTACGTTTTTAATTAAAAATAGTTTGTGGAGTTATTAGATAATAGTAACCACTGGTCATGGTCTTTGAATAAGACCACAATATTTCCTGAAAGTAACCACTGCCACTTTGAGAAGTTGTGTAGTGATTATCTAATCTTATATAAATAAATAAATAATATTTGATGTTTATGCATAATAATAACAAATAACTTACGGATTTTATTTGTATTTAAATAATATAAACTATAGTTATAATGCCTATATCTTAAATAACATTTAAATGGAAACCAACGATGAATAGTTTTCATTGAGCGATCTACAGTAAAGGTACTATATTGACCTTAACTACAGTTTTAATTAGTATAGCCAATTTTTTTTAATGGAACCAAAAATATAAGGCATTTATTTTATAATATAAATACAGGGTGACCACGAAAACCTATACATTTAAAAAAAGCAAAATAATATTAATTTTTCAAAAAAAAAAATGTATTTAATTTATGTAATATGTTTGTGGGTGTACATCATTTACTTTAAGTAGCAAAAATGAGGTCAGGAAGGTAAAGTCCATGAGGCAATTTACGATTTCTTCGAGGAAGTTCTTCCACACTAGATCGATCGACCGTCCACTGCTCCACTAACTGAGTAATCTGAATGGCCGTTCTTGGAAAGTCGAATGACTGCCCCCTCACCTCGCCATGACTCTCCAAGGCCGCGTACAAAAGTCCCATAAAAAATGTAATGGTTTTTCCCGGCCACGAGTGGGGAAGAACTTCTTCGAAAGAATCGAAAATTGTGGTAAAATAAATGGCGTACACCCACAAACATGTTACATAAGTTAAATACATTTTTTTTTTGAAAAATTAATATTATTTTGCTTTTTTTTTTTAATGTAAAGGTTTTTCGTGGTCACCCTGTATATATATATATATATATATTTTATTGGAATATAGAATTTAGATGTACTTAGATGGCTTGCACCAACTAAATATATCTTAAACTGGTACACAGTAAAAAAAGTGATGGAACTCGATTATTCTACAAGGAATCATCCTTTTTACCGTAAGGTATTTATCACTAATCAAATAAGTATAACTCCTTCTGAAAATGTTATATTAAGGCTAATACAAATTGTATATTAAAGCAAATACATTAAAAAAAAAAAAATTATTATTTTGTTATGGAATGATTTTTATATAAAGGGTTTTGACGGGTCAATGTTGAAATGTAATAAAACAAGCTGTGTGTGAGATATTAACGAAATTTTATTTTTATTTTAAAGGGTTATGTATGTCATTGGAAGGGTTGCGGGGAAAAAAGATCGTTATTGTGATATAGATACCACATGTGATTTCTTTTGGCCCGAATTGAAAATATGGACGTGGACGACATGTGGACATGTGGTTTCAGCAGGACGGCGCTACGAGCCATACAGCGAACGCCACGATGGATACCGGTTTGAGGGTTGGGTTGTCTCTCGCAAAGGTGACGTAGATCGGCCACCAAAATCGTGCGATTTGACCCCGCTAGACTTTTTCTTGTAGGGATTTTTGAAGTCACAGGTCTACGCTAATAAGCCGCAATCAACCGATGCCCTCAAGGTCAACAGAACCGATGCTATCGCTTAAATTCAACCGGATTTATGCGGCAGAGTTATCGAAAACTGGACCTCACGGATTCGTGCCACCGTGCGAAGCCGCGGCGGACATTTAAACGATGTAATTTTTCATAAATAATTGGCATACATAACCCTTTAAAATAAAATAAAAATGTCGTTAATATCAGGGTTCCGTAACGTAACGAAATATAACGTTATAAACTCAATTATTTCGTTCACCAAAATAAAGTTCACAACACATAACATAATATTAGGATATGTTCGGTGAACGTTATAATGAATAACGTTTTATACTTTTTTGGTCCAAGAACGTTATAACTTTTTTTACCCTGAGAACGTTATACCGAAAAACGTTTTAAATTGATTTGTCCCGAGAACGTTATAACCAAGAACGTTATAACTTTTTTTACCCTCTGCGAACGTTATAACGAATAACGTTTTACATTTTTTTGCTCCGAGAACTTTATAACAAAAAACGTTATGACTTTTTTTACCCCGAGAACGTTATACTGAATTTTGCTATACAAATATAAGTTATTCGGTTAAATGTTCTCAGGGTGTATAACTATACAACAATATTTATAATGACGTTCTTGGAACAAATACATGACGTATAGGTAAAGATATACATTTTCAATTTATATTTTATAACGTTCTCGGACCAAAACAATTTAAAACGTTTTTCGGTATAACGTTCTCGGAGTAAAAAAAATTATAACGTTCTCGGGCCAAAAAAATATAAAACGTTATTCGGTATAACGTTCTCAAAGTAAAAAAAGTTATAACGTTTTTTGTTAAAACGTTCTCGGAGCAAATAAAGTTAAAACGTTTTTCGGTATAACGTTCTCGGGGTAAAAAATGTTATAACGTTATTCCTAGTTAACGTTCATGAACATAATTTTGAACTGAACGAATAAATAACGGTTAACGGAACCCTGGTTAATATCTCACACTCAGCTTGTTTTATTCCATTTCAACATCGACCCGTTCTTATTGGAAAACCCTTTACATATAAAACAAATAAATACCAACATGAACTTAAAAAAAGTGTTATTTTCGTTCACGTTCCTAAAAAATAAAGAACATTTTCCAGTTCCTCATCCTATATTTTGTATAAAAGTAGTTCCACGTTCCAAGCCTTTTTTTTAAAATTCGTTCCTTATCAACTCTGACCACCAGGGAAAATTTATTCATTTCTTTTAAAATCAAAAAATCTATCGAATAAAAATTATATTGGCTACTTGACATGACGTATCAACTAACTACCTCTGTGATAAATTATAACTGTCTTTTTGTATTACATATCATATTGTCTTAAATTTTTATTGAGGTAAAAGCTGAAAAAAAAAACTAAATTTATCTTAACAAATGTAGAAATCTAGAAAAAAAGTATACTCGTAGATGTATGTATAATGTATATACCATATATGTAATAGAAATTTATTGATATTGGCTCTTATATAAATTACAATTGTACGCTGCAGACCAATTTTGAGCTCTCCTTTCCAATTCCGCCTTCACTGAAAATATAACTCAAGTAATATACTCTGAGCAAGAATAATTGGTTACACATTTTTATTGCAATAAGGACAATTATTACATTATTGTGCTGGTAAAATAATATAAATGATATTTATTACAGTGATAATTTCCCTCTTAGCGCGATTACAACAATTCCTTTTAGACTTGGCAATATCTGTTTGAACGCTCGACATAATGACACTAGCTTTCCAGCTCTGTATTGAAATAATTAAATATGTCAGCATTGCGAAGAGACAGCGTTTATTACAGTGGCTCGCAGATTGGGAAATAATATCTGTGCGACATGTCGGACGTCAGGCGGAATTTATACAGTCTGTCGCCGAGCAAAGAAAGGAAAAAGTAAAAGCGCCGGAACTAGACGTAAATAATATATAATGTACACTTATACGTGATATATACAATTCTGCCGAATAATACAATATATATTATTTAATTGTTAATTATCGTTAAGCCGATAATAATATTTGATGTGATACTACCGAGAAGCAATACCATCCGTACCATTAGTGTAGACCATAATGGAGTCGTGATACTTCTTGTCGACTACCGCCACCAATATTATTATACCGGGTTTCCCTACTTGAGAGAACCTCCGCGTGACGCCGGGACACGCGGCCACGGTCAAGCGGCAGTCGCCTATCGCGAATCGTTCAAGATAGTGGCGCGCTCACGCATACAAGTGGCAGCGAAAAAAAAAACAAACAAACATTGGCGTATTAAATAAAACAATTTTAAATAGAAAATGTCGTGTAAACTACCACGCAGAAATAGTTAAAACCGAAAATATTTGTCAACCTCTGGCAGTATACGGCTTTAAAAAAAATTAACTATATTATTGTACATGTGTGTGTGTGTGTGTGTTATTTTTTAACAATTTGTGCTCATCAGTGCGTCTATGTGTTTAGTTAACTTTTCCTGTGAGAGTTTTAGTACCTATATATATATATTTATGTATTCGTGAACCTTAGGCAGTAAAGGTAAGAAATAATTAAAATTACAGCGTTATAAGTAAATCAATGAACAGATCCTTAAATCATTTTTGATTAAAGTTATTTTTTATTGTGTGATTTGCTTATTTCATTCGGAGTTAAGTTATTCGTTTTGATTACAGTGTAAAGATAAAACAAATATTAAAAGTACAATTACACTTAGTTCTAATTATTCATTTTTTAGTGATACCAACAAAGTGTTTAATACTTATTATCAAATTAACAAACGCTATAATTTCCTTTTATTTAATTTATAGTAACAGTTGTAGTACAATTTTTTTTTTAATACAACAGAAACATAATTGAATTTCATTTATCAAAATGCATTCGCGTTTTATATTACGCATTATGTATTGTTGAATTTTTTAATTATTTAATTATATAGATTAAGGTTACGTCGGTCTACGTTATGTACGACTTTATATGTGATGTCAGATGTGGCAAAATATTTGTATATATTTTTTAATACTTATACGTATAACAACTCGGTTGAAGTACGTGATAATAATTAATCGAACTATTTTAGTGTATTATCTATTTCGTATATTTATATAACACATACATATGCATAATACTATTATACTAACGATATCACGTGAAGTATCTGTAAAAGTTATAAATACAGTTTATTGGCGTGTTTGTATGTTAACGTCCACTTAATTCGTATATTTAGCACTAGAGATTAAATTAAATGATTAAAATGTCTTTTTTGTAAAGCCAAAAGTACTATTTATCCATGGCAAGGTTAAAACGATTTACTGTTTGTGATAAGTAATTTTACCTAGTACTGTTACACATCAATATAACAGTATTTAACAATGACACCAAAAAAACTGCATAAAAAACGCCATTCTGTAAAATATCAATACATTTAGTATTACTATAGAGAATAGGTAATATTAATGTAAATAGTATGTAATAAGTATACGTTATAGATACATACAATTAAAGGGCACAGGGGAAGAACGGTAGTAGTCCATTTATGAACATTTTTTTTTTCAAATAGTTTTTTTATTTATGTCAATAAATTGTTTAAATAAATACATTTTTTATTAGAATAGCACTTAATGTGATTTGTTTTTATGTAAGAAAGAGAGGAATTCATGAACTTTTGATTTTGCTATACTCTAAAATTTTTTATAAATGGACTACTACCGTTCTTCCCCCGTGCCCTTCAATTATTAAATAGTTATAATTTTTAAGAAACACGCTTGTAATACTCGTATAACCGGTGTAAGATTATACCTTGTTTAGTAGTAAAATTTACCAAATAAACTAATTTTTTTTTAAAAAATATAGTAGAATTGTTGAATGCTTATACTTTGTAAAAGTACTATTTATCATTTTATGTTTTTATACTATAAGTACTCTGTAATAATATCATAAAAATACATTTCTCTTGATACTACTATGTACTTATGAAAAGTACACATCACTATAAAAACTATATATATATTGTTTTAAGTTCGTATTGAAATTTGAAACATATTTCTTCTTAACAGCACAAAAAAAAAAAAATAGAAGTTCCCATGACCGTCTTAGACTTTTCTAGACTTAATTAGGAACTCAACGGTAACTTCCATTTACTTTGTAATGTTAAGGATAATAATATACTTAAAGAAAATGGTTTAATTATACTAAATTAAATTTCTTACTATCGTTAAATTTTAATAATTTTTATGAAAAACAGTGTAATTTATCTAACGTAAGTCAACATTTTTCGAAAATAGTTGTATAGTAATTTTTTTGTTGAAAATTTATTTTTTTTTAAATTATTATACAATTTTCAAAAACTTACCTTTTTTGGTAAGTTTCTGAGCTCCTTATGAAATTTAAGTAGTAAAGTTTATATTTTATTAATTTTTATAAATAAAGAATAATATACTCAAATTTTTAATCAGTTTAAATAATTATTTTTAGAGTAAAATCTATTATCGTGTAACGTCTAGATTGAGAAGTAATGCAGTTGAGATATTATGCGCGTAGATAATAAATATAAAACTATACCAAAAATATTGTTCAAAATTAGTTATCGACCAGTAAAAGATTTCTAAAAGAATTAAAGATTATGTACATATTTTACTAAAAAATAAAAATATTATAAAATGATTATGCAGTATTGTAAAGTAGCACAAAATAAAATGCCTTTCAAAATAAATATTTTTAGAGAAAATCAACTTCAGAAAAATAGATCATCTGTGTATGTATATTATTAAGTTTAAGCCATAGTAATAATAATTAGAAAAAAAATTATATATATATATTGTGCTAGCGTTTAATATTGATTATAATATTATTTTGTGTTCATAAAAATAATTTACATTTTCCGAATTGACTGATTTTTTTTTGTGAAAAAAAGTATTAATTAATTTAAAAAAACGAGTTTTTTTTTAAAAAAAAAGGTATTTTATTTTCTATTTTACATGACAATGTTATTATAGAAAACATTTTGCTCATTTGAAGTCGGTTAAAAAACTAAACTTCATACATATTACCATGCACGCCGCGTATCATATTCAGTTGTATTATTTTTTCGACTAACGATATTTCAACGATATCCTATGAATACAATAATAACATTCTAACGCATGTATGATAAAAAAATTTGCTAAACGAAGAAATGAGATGTCTGGTGAATCTGTTTTGTCATGTTATTTCGATCCATTAGTGTTGTGCGGAGTCGAATGGCCGGAAGGAATAATAAACGAAAATTCATATCTCCCCGCCCATACCTAATCTAGGACAAGATTATTATTATGATGATCTACTACAGATGTACGGTGGGTAAAAAATACTAATATTATAGGAGCGTGTCAAAGAGCAGGCGATCATCCTGGCTGGGTAAATTTTCGGTAATATGTGCTCACACATCAAGTACATAGTTATTGGGATCTATTCGTGGTTCCGTATTTATTTATTCTTGGTCTTGGTCCAATATTGCATTTACATGCATCAGGTATACCGGCGGTCTGTTGGATAGGAAAAAATAATGACAGTGACAATAATAATATAATAATAATAATAAAGAAACAAACAAGAGATTTTTTTTATTTTAGTTGTGGAATTCAGACGTGTCCGCTGTACAATAATATGGCGAGGACAATGTCGATTATACTTGTGGGCCGTGAAGACCGCTACAACAATTGATAGAAAGAATATTAGAAGGAAAAAAAATAAGTATAGAAAGAAAAATCGTTGTGTAACTCGCGTGTACCGGCCAGTGGATGATGGAAAATGTTTTCCTCTCATTGATAACGGTGCAATGTTCGAATTTTTTTTTTATGTAACAATAAGAGGGCACTGTGTCTATTTGACAAGCGGTTTCTCGTTGCTTTTTCGAGCAAACAATTTAAAGCTAACTTTACAACATTTTCGTATGATCACGGATATTAATAGAAAAATCTACTGAATAACCTTTACTATGTTTACGCAAATATAACATTTGATTTGGCAGACATAAAAACTAAAAATTTAAACTAAAAGTTGCTCGTTTCAAGCAATAGTTTTACTATGGAAAATACAAATAAAATATAATTTGACTATGATTTAATATAAGTACATTTTTTTGTTAATTATACATATATTTACACGGACAAGACTTCAATGATTATATAGGCACTCTTTGTAATTCAATCGTGTATAAAACTCTTATCGGACAATTGGTAACGTGGTACTTTTAATTTTTAAGCTCAAGAAAACTCATACTGGGTTAAAATATAAAAATTGAACTGTTTTTAATTAATAATTACAATTTATCATTATAGTTCTACATTGACTGTAGTCAAAGGTTAATTTTTAGAAGGCATGATTTTCAAACAACCCTTGCTGATAATTGTTCTTAAGTAGTAGAGCCAACTACTGATGCCACTAAGGTAATGAGTAAATTTGACATATGTATATACCTAAAAGTGTTATTGTTGTAATCGTACTAAATGTGTTTTGTCGGGGTTTTATATATAATGGTGGAGAAAGTGGTTGGAACATTATTTTTTGAAAAAAGGTATGAACTAACATCAAATGAGAAAGAAGATCTTTATTCTAAGAAAACGCCAAACAGAAAATAACAATTTTTTTAATAATACAACAAAATGGGCGAGTAACGAACAAATGGGTACACAATTTGTATTTTTGATAAATTATCTAATAATGCAAAACAAAATAATAATTACTTTTCGAATTAAATTAAATTTTGTTTTTACACTTTTAAAGCTTTATATATCTGTTGCCTATTTCTTTGTCGTGTTAACTTAGTAAAAAGGTCTTTAATGTAATCATAAAATAATAATTAAGAATATAATAAAATTTCCATAGGCGTCTGTATTAAAAAACAGCCCTCGAGGCTATCTAGAAATATATTTTTTTTATAAGTAACTTGTGAATTTCAAAGTTAATTTACCAGTGCAACCTGCATAAGTTTAAATTAAAAAACTTCAAAACATGAAACTCTCAAACACTTGAATAATTAAAAAGTAAATACCTAATTATATTTCATTAATAACAATAATAATACCAAAAATATTTAATTATGAAAACAAAATCTCTTAACTTATGTCGAATACCTACAATGAACACGCCTTTACCATACAAATAAAACAATAAATAAAACAATTGGTTCACATAATATTATTATTACCAATTTTTTTAGAACCACTCGGGAATTTTAGCGGTGGCCCAAGCCATGTCCCTATCACACTTGTTTTACACCTACACAAACCCAAAACCAACATAAACCAACCAAAAAAATCCAATCAACCAACATCTAATGGCCAAAGTTGCCGAATCTTAGGGAAAAAAAGGATTCACTTCGAAGCGTTTTTTTGAAAATGATTTTATCATTTTTATCACCTCTCTGCTATAAAATTTCTTGTAGACGCGTGACCTTCCCCGACCCAATGTGTTCCTTCCCCATTATGCCACAACTCAAGTGTACAGGCTTTTTTAATAAACGACTGGTAGAAGAGCAATACGCGTGTCACATCAAAATACTATACAGTATACATACATTTGGTCTGGTTTTATACGAATCTCTTGGTACATTTTTGTCATTTAGTAGTTAAACACAGTTTTTCTACTATCGCAACAATAAAAACGGCAAAGAGCAATAAATTATTATTATATAACTTTATTTAATACAAATGGCACCTTTAGGAATTGTGTGTAGAGTAAGTTTTAAAAACTTTACTAACTGTTAAAATTTGTTTGTGACGTTTGGTTCTATAACATGAGCTTAAGTTTTTTAATTTTAATCTTTTCTCGAAATACGTTTCGCAACTGATTTTCTTGCTTTGAGTTAACATTTGTTTAATTAAAATTATATTAATGAGCATAAATGGTTCTCCGTTTATTAAAAACGAATTACAAGACCACAAACCCAGCCTTCATACGATAACGTTTTCTTTAATTGTTAACTAACTTACGTTTGATGTTTTACGTTTAAAGTTAGTCTCAAAAAACAGTTGCTCTCCAAAACGACGAGAGCCATTGTTGTTTTCCAATGATTGCTAACCGTTCATTTGTTGTGCGTGTTGAAGTTTTACAAATTACGGTTTATGAGGTCAGTATACGTTGATTAATCGTGTTAATTATTCGTTTATCACTATAATAAATAGTATAGAATTCAATAGGAAAACCTTTAACGCGTTCTGTTTATAGTAAATCGGTACTATTGTCCTGGTGACGCGGTAGTAAGCCAAATGCTATTTATCATAACAATATACTACCGCGGGCGCACGGTAAAAATAATCCAAGCAAGTTGTCGAAACAGTATTTTCATAGCGCGATTATTGTACGCTTTTACCCGAATCGGACACCACAGCGATTTTTGTTGTTGTTGCTGTTGTTCTTGATATTATATACGTCGTCTGCACGCAGGATTACATCTGAAACCCGACCGGCGGCAATCGATTCTCCTCGGTTAGGCTACAAAATTGCGCTCATCTTCCTCTGTGCCGACCGAGTGTATCACGAGAATAGCCTCACGTTTCTCTGTCCAAGAAACAGACATACGAACAGCGAATATTTTGTAAATATTTACCACTGTAAACGTACCTACATAGTATTCGACCGGAATTGGGAGTTTCTGGTAGGAATCAAATAGTACTGTTTACTCGATCGAAAGAAAAACACAAATGTGTCTAGTGTAATTACACTAGATGATAGCGTGTGAGGTTATTTCGGTATGCTGAAATAGTCTAGTAATCCACATAAAAGACGAGGACACTCGTGGCCACGGCACTAGGCAAGCAACTGTCTTTAGAGAGAGAGAGAGACTACCATCTTTCTTATAGGCTATCGAACTAGGCCTTAAGAGGGCGTCACACCACTTTTTTTCGGCGCGTAAAACATGTCTAAGAATATGCAATTTTCTGGGAAATTGAGTGGTTTTAGCGTATACTTGCTCATGAACCAAATTAAAGATTAAGAGTTTATCTATATATTAACAAAGGTTTTTTACTCTACTCCTGGTCAATAAAATACCATACGCAAAAATAATATTAATAACATAAAAGATTATATAATAATTTAATAGTAAATTTCTAAACATTTTAAATACAATATATAATAAAATGTTGTTCAGTATAGCTATTGAATAAATAGAGAAATTGTCCGAAGAAAACTTTACTGAAAAATAATATATCCAGTGCTCAAATTGGTCATAATAATGAACAATTTTTGATTTTATCCTATTTATGCATAACATATTATAATGAAAATAAAAGGAGTTTAGAATAATGTTAAAAGCCATACTCATGTACACATAAGACATTTAAAATGCCTAATTATTTTATATTTTTTAATTAATTTATTTAAAATAATAACTTAATGACTACATTATATTGTCTGACTAAGTTATTTATATCCATAATATCGTAATAACGATAAATAAAGTACTAAGATATTAATTAATTTATTTTAATTTAAAAAATATGTTTTTTTTTTGCTATTTATTTTTTAAATTTCACTTAGATTCAATAAAACACAACCATATCCATAAGGATAGCTAAGACACGTATAGTGGGCGATCGGATCCTTTTAAAGTATTTATATATTTATCATAATTCCCACTAACACATATAACCATTTATGACAATTAATTTCGCTAAATTAATTTTTTTGTGGTTTTAAAATAGAAATATTTTATGGTTTTATAATTTATACCAGCGTGGTATAACCAGTGAAGTAGCATTAATTATTTAAAACTAGGTTTAACGTTAACATTTTTTAAAATTTATTGTTCAAACTTTATGAAAACAAAACTACAAATAGAACAGAATAATTATAAGCTTAAAAATATTTTTAATATTTCTAAAAAAGTAATTTAATTAACAAAAATATTTACTATTCTAAAAATATAATTTTTTTATATATTATTATTAGGTACATTTTTTAAATTACTTTACCTGCGTTCAAAAAGTATAGCGTGCCTTATTAGATATCTCAGTGGAGTTTTTCCATGTTTTAATGGGGAAGAGATGTAAATATTTACCTTTAGGTTTATTATCTTATACATTATTTTTCGGGGAACGATTTATAAACTTTATAGTGTTTAGTTATAGACTGATTATAAATGAGATGTGTGGATTCAAAGGTCCAAACAAAGACAGATGACAAAAAAAAAAAAAAATTACATACCTATCTTCTAAATGTTGTTAGGTTTTATTATAGTACCAGTATATTTTAAAATGATACGTGTTAAATTTAATCACTTCGACTTGTACTATATTCTCGGTTAAATAATTGATTGTAACAAATCTCAAAAGAAAATTAGTCGTTTGTCGTAGGATAACTGATTTGATGTGATTTTTACTTAAACAATATTGAATTTTCACAACACTTCTTTGTTGGATTTCTTTAAAACGACACCATATATAACTCGTCCAAAATCTAATATATAAAATGACAACTTGACAATTGAAATGTATTTAATTTTAAAAGCTGACATTCCTTTTTCCTACGGCGAATAGTGATTACATAAAAAATATATTTTTTTGTTGAAAGGAAAACCTGCGAGTGTCTTTCGAATCTAATTTTAAAGATTAAGTTAACTATAAGTTGGACAACAAGTTTAAATAACTATAGTTGAATGAGTATAAACATTTATTAAGTATATAGAGGCAATATAGTTTATAGTGAATAGAAAAGTTTCTGTTTCTTGTAATGAATTAGCTACTTTATTGTTGGTGTTTTTAATACTTTTTGCTATTGAACTATTTTTAACGGTAATTTAATAATAATTATTGAACCATTTAATTATCGTATGTCATCGTCGCCCTTCATCTCTATTTATAAAACGGAACGTTTTTATCGGTATATTACAAAACAGACATATTTTTAAAAATGTTAAATACATTTTTCTATTAAAACATTAGTTTTATGTTTAATCATTTATTTAGTATAATTTTACAGTAAAAAAAAAAAACACCACGTAGGCCTTTTCTTTTTATACTTGAGTGTTTGAAAGAAATTTAGACATTTTTTGTCTGACTCGTACTCATCATAGTTATTATATAAAAAAATATCTTTAGGTATTCAGATTTAGATATTAACGTTGTTGAAATATAATATCTGAAACCGACTGCATATAATCGTAGAATACAATTAGTCGTTTGGCGATTTCGGTCTTACTTTGATACAATTTCTTATAGCAATTGAAAATAGCGAAATATCGGTTGGATCTACTCAACGTAGAGGAAAAATGCATATTATATTATACGTATAATATTATGCTATAGTAGAGGTCCTGTATAATTTTCTGGTTATTACATTTAATAGTTCCGTATAAGGAAAACAGTTTAAAGTGCCTCTTGATATCTATAAGTGGTTCAAGTTCAAAGCCCTCGTCACCCGTTTACCTGTAATACGTATATCGGTTTCAGTGTTGGTACAATTCGATTTTCGCGTTTAACCGACCGGATCGTTTGAACAAGTGTCGAACGGATCTCGCGTGCCCAAGATGTCGGTCAATTTCACTGTGTAACGGCTAGTGCTGTACCAGCTTATAATAATATTTATCATCAGCTACTGTTGATATTCATACCGTTTAGACCTGAATTTCAAGTGATCGTTATTGTACAAACGACGACTTCCTATTACCCACAGTGCAGCTTAAACGCTGCACAATTATTATTATACAATTAAACAGTAATTTGTGGACCACCTTCTCGGCCCCTTTATATCACCTTAACGCCTTTATACACGTTGAAATATCTGAAATAAATTTTGAGCGAAGGCCCGATTCGGTAGTAGGTGATTGAATGCGGATTTCTAGAACTAATGATTTAATAACTTTTTCCCGGATTTCAAGCCGACAGAAAGGTCGAACGTTAAATATGATAATGTTTAATTTAAACGTCGTTGCACCGGTCCACTGCAACTTGTAAATATAGCAGAGACTCGAATTTGAATCGTTCATAAACGAAAATTGTATTTTAGAGATTAGTATCACAGTTTTTTTTTTTATCAATTGCGCGTTTATAATCATGTAGAAACGTGACTGAGGTGTTTTTTCTTTTATTTTGTCAGACGTCGCGCCGGCAGACTTGCAAAAAAAGACAAGACAACTGGCCTTGTACGTCTTTTAAAAAAAATAATAATTGAAAAATATATGCTCATAAGTTTACTTAGGTTTTTCATGAGAAATCGTGTTTGAAGCAGAAAACATGTTCACTTATTTATCGTTACAACAACAACAACTACTATTTAACGGCATTGTCTTTCGCGTAATAATATTCGTTTGTTTCCGTGAAAACGATACTATAAGTATTTTTTTTTCACTAGTTTATGTTTTAACATACGACGAGCTAAAAAAAAAGTAACAAATTATGTATAATCATAGTAGAAACATCTGCATACATCTCCATGCACTCAAACAATAATGGTATTGAAGTTTTTACATACATATGCATGTCCTTTATTACAGTCAAAGTTATTTGTTGTCGTTTGATATTGACCTAATTTGACGTTTTCTCAGTGGCAATATTGCTGAGTGTGAAATTTTGTTGGTCCATTTAGGAGAAT
Organism: Adelges cooleyi; assembly: GCF_023614345.1. Lineage (NCBI taxonomy): Eukaryota > Metazoa > Arthropoda > Insecta > Hemiptera > Adelgidae > Adelges > Adelges cooleyi. The sequence continues at coordinate 6,902,425 of NW_026095751.1, forward strand.
ATGGATATAATATCTTCTTTCATTTGCGCCAAATCAAATCGTTTCACGGGCTTAGGATATTTAAAAAGTCACATAAATTGTGTTTGATTTATTTGGGCACAAGGTATATTTTGATTTCGCTGCGTGCACATAGACAGCATGATCGAACGGTCCGTGACTCCGGATAATTTTCAAACAGACATAAAGCTATTTTTCTTTAAGGTAAATCTAACAATAACAATTTAATATCTAAAACCGTAATCCATTTACGTCTTACAATGTTGCAATACAATGAACAATTACTATTTGAGGGTAGTGTTTAAATAAATCCAGTTATAGAATATTATATCATCTATAGTAACTATTATTTTACTTTTTTTCAATACAGGCTAACGGTTTTTATAAAAATATAGTCGTTAGTATAGATTTATGACTCACAAATCGCTAAAACCCAATAATGCCGGGTTAGTTTAACAATATTGACAGTAATTCAGTGCAACAAACATGTAGTTTTATTACACAAAATATTATATTTTGCTGAAAATTATTATTCTACAAAATAATATTAACTAAAACAGTTCGTCAATAGACCAGCTAAAAGCACAGCTAGCTATTACAAATATGTTTTATACGTTTGTATTTGATTTAGGTATACATTTTATTCCGTTTTATGGCACCAATTTATTTACATTCAAATATGAGTAATATAACTGTGTAGTTGCAATTACCATTTTTGTACATACGCCAATGGTATAAAAAAATCATTATTATACTACATCTTTTCAAAAGTATTACTATAGCAGGACTTTGAAATCGTTGTTCTTTGTGGTGTACTCTCAGTGAAGTATCCATGAAAGTAGGTTTTGGAAATTAGAATTCTCCATGTCCTTTGTTATTATAAACACAATAATATTATTATTTAATGAAATTTAAGTAAAGACTGATGAAAATTACGTAAAAGTTATGTAAAAAATAGTAAAAGCGCTTGACAATATTATTAGCTTTTATTCCAGTTTATTATAAATAGCATCAGCACATAAATAATAAGTTTGAGATAGAAGACTAAGGAGTAAATTATAGCTAAATGTAATTTCTTAACAGTACACATTGTTCTAATTTGATAAATCTTGGTTAGATTTCCTCTAATAGAGATGGATACTATTTTATTAAAAAATAAGTAACTACACCCTAATTGACAATGATTGTAATATTTGAAATTGTCATCCAAGGTCTACAGGTTAGAATATATTATACTACTGCGTGGACAATTACTGATTACTCTAAATATCAAAAATACATGTTAATATATCATGTAAAATAATGTTAATATCATGTGTTCATGATAATATGAGTAGGCTAGAATCAAAACTCACAGGATCCAACAAATGAGATGATGATTTGGCAACACTTCCTTATAGGATTTTTGACGCTGAATTTGAATGTGTTATCAGATATTTTGAAAACATGAGTACATAATAACATAAGTGATGAGATACATATGTATCCTTGAACGTGGTGTTTTGAATCAAAATTCTAGTTTTGATACTGAACTATTTTTAACCAGAATAATTGCTTCGATATTCAAACGTCATTGACAGAATTGTTATGTTTTAACACTTTTTGATCCAAATTATTATGATAAACGCTTTTCAGTCATTTGAAAGTCATTTGATATGATATATATATTATCAGAACAATAATATTTTACTATGGTTGTCACTGAATGTTTTTTGTGTATTATTTTGTTTAATAATATAACAATAAATTTTAATTTTAAGTAAATATATTTTATACAATATGGAGAGTGTTTAATCCATTACACCAAACGAGTGACCTATTCGAGATCCAACAAAATGGAAATCTGTTTTTTTACCTTTTTGTGTCAAAACTTATATGTTCCAAACTTCATTCCAAAAAAAATGGTTTATCGACTAAACGTGTACATTTTAATGGCATATTTGAGTTTTTCGGTACGAACTCCTTGAAAATAATGTAGTACAGATTTTTTTATTGATTAAGAAAACCCTCTCCTAGTTTTCTGATAAAGGTGATGTTAGGACTTGTGAGTTTTGATTCTAGCCATCGAAGTTAGAAATCTAATCGACAAAAGAAAAATGTTTTCAAAATAAACTCGCAGTAAATATTATTTTGTAAGCATATTTGATATTTATTTTTTGTTGAAAATAACGCAGGCGTCTTGTCTATTGTAATGTGATTGTTATCGTTTCATGTGGCAGATTTAAAATTGTAAAACATTCAGCCATTTGGACAACATTGTAAGAAATGGAACAGTATGGAAATGTGTTTTTTTATAATTCATTTCTTAGATATTAGAAAATTATTAGACAGTTTATCTAAAAAATTAAAAAAAATCTGGAAAATTTCAAATACCTATTAAATATTGTTATCGGGTGGAATAAATTCGTATTAGAATAATTGGTACGATTAATTATATTAATAAGATCATCGTAAAGAAATTAAAAAAAAACCCAAAATGATAAAAATATTATACATTTAATTATGTGCTTGTAAAAATACAATTTTGCCAATAGGAAAATAAAGTCGTTATTTGCTATGTAGAGGTATGTCATGGTATATAATTTGTTTTTTTTTTATTCTAGTGGTCAACTCATGGTTGTTTAGACAATGGTACTATACATAATACTTACAGAAGTGTTACTAATTAATTTCTCAAATTTCCCCTCGTGACTATAACACATCTGAATTATTATTATTTGTCATAGTGGATTTTCATAGGAAATCACATATAAAAACCGATTAAAACGTGCTGGTCCGACCGAGTGTAGTTAATTGCGAATGGGTGGTGTAGTCAAAAACGAGTGAGTGTATGTGTGTAATCTTTTCGTAACCGAACGCAGCCAGGACGGCGGCATATGCCCTTCCGACTTCTGGACGTTGCGGACCGGCAGTTTTTTTCTACTGAGAGTAAAAAATGAAAAAAAAAAAAACGTCGCGTTATAAAGGAAATTCTATATGGACTTGCGAAACACACTATGACCAGCAAAATCTGCGTGGTGAGACGGAAAATTTGTTCACATGCGGCGGCGCGTATAACCTTCACGGGATAATACATTATATACAGGAGACATGTTTAAGGGGAATGGGAATTGGGCAATTTATCGGCCGTTAATGATAACGTTTATGGGAGCCAGCCAGCCAGTTGCCGCAAAACGAATGTCGTTTGGGCGGTAATTTTACTATTATTCAGATGACCATCGATCCGTCTTTAAGATAACTCAATCGCGTTATGCAATGTACCTGTAAGCAGCCGCCGCGCCGTTTATCTAATGTTTAAGTCCATACACTGCAATACGATTCTAATACCGGAAACATCCACACTCCAGTCCGGCCATACGTGTCAAAATACAATCTAATGACATTATTCAAATTAATGTTGTTTGTTGGCGTCCATGACTAATCGCACGGGATTGTTATACAACATAAACAAAACAAAGGGCTGTCCAGCCAGCGACTAACGTTCGCAATTTTTGAATTATAATATTTGATGCATTGCTTTCTGTATATATATATATATAAATATATATATATATATTATTCTTGTTCGAGCAAAAAGTTTGGTATAATTTATACCAGACATTTCATTTCATTTAATCAAAACTGTTCTTGAGAGCATCAAAAAAGCTCATACAAAAATAATCCAAGATCAGTTATGAAACGCGGGTAACCACAAAGGGTGTGACCACAACAAACTTTGTACAAAATATATACGGAAAACCCAATATCCTCTCATATAAAAAGAGTAAAAGGATAGAACGGTTCGGTCGTGTTTGGAGAACAGGTGAAAAAATGATCAAATACGTAGTAGAACGAACAATTGTTGGCAAAAGATGCCTAAGAAGTCCTCGGACGGGATGGAAGGATGCTGCGATTAAAGATACATAAAAGATTAAGGAGGATGTGGTAATAGAAGAGACGTATGATAGAGACTGTTTGAATGTATATGATGTATGTTGATGGCAAATATGGCAGAGATGAGACTTCAAGACCGCTGAGCTGTTAATAAAAATAAAAAGAAAAGAAGAGAAGAGTAAATAATAATTGTATTCTTAATATTAAAATTACAAGACAAAATTTAACTTTTATATATATTTTTTGAAATGTAGTAACTTCGTTAAAAATTATTTTTATTCTGATATCTGAAACGTTTTCTGCGTGCCTTAACTATTTGTGTTTTATTGTAATAGTATTATGTTGTTATAAGCATTGAAGAAAAAAACGTTTGAACTGACCAAGGAACAATTTTTGAGTTATCTGTGATAAATCTTGACTCTTCATATTAGTTTTATTTAAATATATCTTTGAAATTAACTGTTGGATAAATTGTATATACCTAGCGTTTAATTAGAGATTTTACTCAAATCTTGCAGTAAATTGTTTATGCCAGAAAATTGGGGTTCTGACGTCTTCCTAACTATTAAACCTATTCTTGATTGTAACATAATTAGATGTTTATTTCCGACTTATGTGGTGTTGGTAAATTAACAAAATTATTGTTCAATGTTGATACATCCTTATTAAAAAACTTCCTTAAACCAATTTTTTACGTACTAGCTGTTAAAAAAGGCATTGTTCGAATATTGTATTGTACAAATATTTTCATATGTTTTTCCTATCTAAAGAGAAAATACCTAATTGGTTTAGAAAAAACATTTCGATTTCATTCATTGTATAATTATCATTATTATTATTATTAAAAGCAATAAAATATATATTCTCTAATTCTGAATTACATGATCCAATGTTCCAAGCGAGTATTTTCGTTTTGTCAATTAGGTACTGTCTTCGTTGAACGTTTTCAAGGTACGTTAAAAATTATTGTATTTTGTTTCCTTAGTGTATAGAAAATAAGCGACGGGAAAGTGAAATTAACAACAAACCCGTACAAATATTATACTTTTTAGGGTATTTATATTATTATCATTATTCGGTATATTATTTAACCATTTAAGTGTAATTAGACAAACTTATAAGTAATGTATATAGTATTTGATTTGTATACAACTTTTAGTCTGTATGATGATTCTATACGTTATGAATTGGCGTTATCAAAAAAAAAACTGATGTACCCCATAGCAAAACGTGAATCAAGTATAATGTTATGTTGTGTTAAGTTCACATACATGAGACATATATATTAGATGCATAGAGTCCATAGATGACATCTACGTCATCAATAGGATCGTATTGTTTTAGTGATAACTCTATTGTATTTTACAAGCCTGAAATATTTGTTCAAATTAAAATGTACATAGCTATTAACTTAAAAATAGAGTAGCTACTCGAGTAAATCGATTAACAGGAAAACATTTATCGTGATTTCATGAAAAAACATAATTATAAAACCAATTAGCTATCGCATATAAGCACACATAGTATTTTTTTGGTTTAACAATAATTGGACCTATGTAAACTTGATCAATGTATGTTTAATATTTAATATAACTTGCATTATAGAATACAATACAAGACATGTTTCCCGAGAACCATCGTTGTTTAGATAAAGATTGACTAATTGAAATTCCAAATATAATATTAGTTGAAGCTCTTTATTAATTTTTTATAAATATTTTGTTGTAATGGTTTGACGTTATTTGCTTCGGCAGTAGATATAAAGCAAATTCTTCTTCCTCTTTGCGTGTTGGTTAGTGGTATTAATTTTTAAATTCCTTTTTTCTTCCAAAAATCAGCAATATGAAATGCATTATCCTGCAAAGAGTATAGGCAACCTCTATCTCGCCTCCTACTAGCAGTATTGGTGGCATGAACAAGTGAAAAGATATTTGTGTTTCTCCGCACTAGCAGTTCACGTCTACGCTTAGTCCTCAATGACGCATGTTCTCTTAAGTGGTTCTTCCCAATTCCGATCGTATTCTATTAATTGTTTTCCATGTACACCAAGTTAGGTGAAACTATAGTGGAGGGATTCGGTTGGATGTCCCTTCATTGTAATTTTATTTCCATCAATGTCTCGTTCCTGCCACTTTCTTGCTGTGGTCAGTGCTAGCAGTACTATGATGGGTTCACTAGTTCTCATAAATGGTTTACTGGATTATAATCGGCTATCAATTTGTATTTCGTTAAACATAGTAAATTGTGTTTGTTGTAAATCGGAATGCTTTGAAAGTGTTTCATAATGTACCATTTTTGTTACTGTCGTCAATATTTTTACTATTGGATCGAACGCGGTATGAGTTTATGTCATAGCCGCAAATTGGTCACACCGGTAAAGGACCAACGCAGAGTTTTAAACGGTAAAGAATTGCATGCCTGTTATTCTTTGATTTTTAATAATAATCCACACGATTCGATACAACGATTAGATGACTTTCTATCGATACAAACTTAAACGGTTGTCAGATCTACCACAGAAAAAAACAATAAGAGTTATATATAAATTCCCTCCTCACAAATTGCAAGTAATGTCGCCCGACTTCATAAGGTATACCTAATAGTATCATTACTATGCTTTACATGTGTACATGATGTAAAAAAAATAAAATATTTGTCTAGACACCTTTACAACGATGGCTGTTAAATGGTGTAGGTTCTTGTTATTTGAGTTGAACAGGAGTAACAATGCGCCAACAGTCCTCTGAGCCCCGAGGCTGATGTTGATTTTTTTTTATAATTTTGTTATTAATCAGTATTCAGTAGATAATGACAGTGACGATTGCAGTTGCGTTTTTTTTAAATATTAATGTAATTTTTATTTTAATGTTAAATGTATTTATTTTATTAAATTACATTGAAGGTACCTAAATTAGATTGACAACAATTTTTCCAATACTATTCTCATTAAATAAAAAATTAATAAATTATACATACATAAATATAAAATAATAATTATTATTATTAATAATTATACGTTATAATAGATGAATAGTTTTCTCAAGTGTAGAATTTGTAGTTTTTTTCCATTAAAAATTATTCTCTAAAACATTATTTAGCATATTTATAATTATTATCACAGACGATTTAAATAAAATATGTACTAGAAATTTTAAAAAGAACTAAAGTAAATAAACATTATATGTTTTCTACGGGGTGATCCATCTGATGCAAGATACTAATTTTCTCGGCAATATATGGATATTTAGAAAATTGTTTTTCCCTATACTTTAGGTACATATTTTACTGTATTTCTCAATACTAAGAAATTGTTTACATTATACCTACGTAAAAGAAGTATGAACTTCGTTTATTCAAATGGGGACACATGTTTTTGATTCCATATTTAGAGTTTGATTTTTATTTTATATCAATCTCTTCGTTTGTTAAAACATTGTAAAGATTTTAATTTAAGATTAATATTCGTTTGGATTTTACAGTTGTAGCACAACAATATTCATTAATAATATTGACCCCGTCAGTAACATTGTCACCGTCACTGTGTTTATATTAATAGGTAGATAAGAACGGCTTGTCTATCATTATCTCAAAACATTTCACTGTTTCTGGTTATCGGTGTTTTCGATTATCAGACAATGCGAACATAAATATTATGAATTTTATGGGCTACTTAAATTTGGAAAGCCGAAGAAATATCATAACTATAATGGGAAATGTAATATCTTTGCGAAGTCATAGCAAACAAATTATTGATGAAAATTAAAATTTTAAACGCTAACATTTCTTAAAGTTTTTTTGTCTACATATTAATGGAATTAAAAAAAACAGATCCATACTTGTTTTACGTATGAGGGACGAAGACAAAAATGTTCAACGTATTGAAAAATGTACCTATAAATTATAATTATTTTTAAAATATTCATATTTTCTGAGAAAACTAGTGTCTAGTGTCAGGGTGGTCAGATGGATCACTCTGTATGTTTACGAATAGCAGTTGCTACTCGTTTAGTTTTGGAAAATTTCCATTTAACATATAGATTTTTTGTTTTTGAACCGATAACACTTAACTTAATTATTTAAAAGAAATTAGAATATCGTTTAGTGGCAGTAATTCAAGATGATCTTACTCTTAAAATTTAAATGTTTACATAATTCAGTGTAAATTGATTATTTTGAAAAAGTTATCAAGGGTGAAATGTGAAGTCTAAGGTTAATCTAGATTGGAGGGTGATTTTCCTACGCCTTAACATGATATATCAGAATAGTCTGACATACTTACATATACTTTACATGTAAATCTACCAATTTCCCCCACAGGAGACCCACTTCATTTGAGTCCACACACGTCGCTTAACGGAGATTGGTAGTACACTATTACCAACACAAAGTGTTGCTAAAGACCATAGGATTATCACAAATTTAGCTATCAGAATCGTGAGGACAACGAAAAAAAAATCGTATAATTCATTGTGACACACTTTAGGGTAGTTTACATATAGATATCTTTGTATGTTTGATGTTGTAAAACTAACATCATTATTTGCAATTTTCTAGTTTGTTTTATAGCAGTAAAATGTTAAACTATATAATATTAGTAGGTATGTGTCTTCGTACTCGTTTTGAACAAGTGTATCGTGTTCAACATAATTTGAAATTAGAGTACAATATACCTATATTATTCATATTCACACGATCCATTTGATTTGTATTACGTCAAGTATACTGTATATTGAATGCCGTCACATTTTATTAATAATATATTACTGTTTTGTCGCCAATTCGAACTTTGAGTAACACGCACTCAACATATTTTCACATCCGTTTTTACTCGATACCTGTATGCGGGCATACATGCATCTGATAAAGAAATGATATCATTTCTTCGGAATATTTTAACGCAACGTTTGTGATATTGGCTGTATTGACTATATTGGCAAATACCGATTGTCAGTAACAGTCTTTGTTGAAGAGCGTTTAGATGGAAAAATGTATCACACGTGACTTGAGCGAGTTTGCTATAAGGACTTGTATTGTAGATACATAGATACAGTGATATGTATAATAGGAACCGAGTCACCTTGTCATTATTATAAATTATAATCCTATTAAGATTTAAAAAAAAACTACATATTATATTCGTCCTATGAGTTTTGTAGACATTGCATTATGTTTTTAAAGTGTGGTGATAGTGCAAGACTTATAAACAATAGCTATATAATATCATCAGATGATTTACATAGTATTATTTAATCATAATATATTATGTTGCACACGATTTAAAATGTTTGTACGGACAAAAGATACCAAGTTTGAATGCGCATTTACACAATACAGATTTCTTTTCATAAGGAACAAAATTAGTGAAATCTTCACGACTCCAGTAGTAACTGAAGTAGTGGTTAATTATTAATTATGCACTTTGTCAGTTGAGAGTAAAACATTAGTTTTTTTGGATTCCAACTTTGAGCCCTGACGATATAATTATCTTTTACAAACTGATTCCTAGAGAGTTTTGTCTATTTGATTATTGTGGACCTGAGATGTTTTCAATAGCTGTTTTAATTGTTAATAATCATTGCAAATTAGCAGAACTATTTGTTTGTAAGACACACACGAAACACTGACAATAAGTAAGGTTGTAATAATTGTTGTCTTTATTTTTATTTAACTGTTTATTATCTTATAAAGATATAAAAATCTGTTGAGTTATAATACATTGTTTTAAGAACGCTAATTAAAAAAAATAAGTTGGCAAGTTTAATGACTTTAGACGTTTAGCTATAGCCTATACTGTAAATTTTTTAAAAAAACATGTATTCTTTCCGTTTTCAAAGCTATCAGCAGTAACAGTTTGGTCGAATGGTATTAAATTAAATTTAATACAAAGTAAATGATTTTGAACGGTTATTATTGAGTTATTTATAAAAGTTTTACAATGCCGTACTTTACTACCTAACCAGTAGGTAGAGCTGAGAGACAACAAATATTTAAACGATCTTAAAAACACTCATTGCTGTACGACATATGGTTGGATAAGTTAGGCGTCTGTTTGATACATAAATTAAAAGGAACAATGCAAGTTTAATTATGTAGATTATATAGTTTTTTACAAGTGTATATAATATGACTGATAATATTATAATGTTGATCAAGTTGGTAACCTATTTTCTTTAGGATATATTTTATCAAGACGCTACAACAATTTTGTGTTTATTAATTTATAGATATTCTGATAATTCTATAGTAGTAATGTACACACACACATATGTTATTTAAGTGTGTTTTTTTTGTCAAAAAAAAAAAAAACTGTTTATATGTGTATAATATTTTTTACTGATGAGAGCGGTTGAAGAATAGTGTAATTTACGAGTATAACAGCTTAACTATCAATGTAATGGCGGCGATGTCGTATACAATTATTTCAGCAATAGATCGCAAACATCTAAATTTAGATGTCTCATTAGTCAATACTTTCGTTTTCAGTTATTTTTGACTCCACGCGCTGAACATGATTCAAATTTGATCGGCTATAACAATTACCTGCCGCTTGTTTTGTCGTTTCGTTGTGTCATACGCGTGTCACGGTCATTTCTTCAATTGACAATGCATTAATAAAGTAATAGGAAAAAAATTACATCGCCAGTGTGATAAAAATGTGTCCTATTACACACAGTAGTAATTTCTTCTTCACTGCAGCTGTCTTCTTTGCGTCAGCTCGATGGTAATTTAGTAATTTGCACGATAGCTATTCGTTTTTGTATTTAAGGTCTAATATTTTATAATTGTAATTTTCGTTTTCTTTATTTCATGCCTACAATCATTTGTTGTTTATTTCAATAGCAATTACTTAAATTGTAATAATTATCTAATACTGAACGCATAAGCAAAAACATAGTTTTGGTGTTAATTGGTTTTATCTTTAATGATAGTCTCGACCGCCTTTGCCCTTTTTGAAGTGAATACTTATATTATGCCACTCCGAAACGTTCAACAACGTACAATGTCCGAGTCTGGTTTGTTTAGCGCTATCTCAAAATGATTACTTAATTCTTGACTCCCATGATCGTCTGCCAGATTTCATCTGCTAAGAAAACAAGGGGTAGGTACTCCTAAATAGATTTTGAACTAATTAGGACGCTGTGCATACCTCTTAAAAAAATTTACATTAAGCAATTATAATGATAAAAATGCAATCAAATGACGGCCTATAATACAGGCCCTATATCGTGGACATATGCCACTGTACAGGATCAGCCTAACAGCAAAGGGTCCCCCAACAAAAAACTAAATTATATATTTTATAATTTATACAGTATTTGACACAATTTTCAATTGTTTTCCTCCTAACAAATTCCATTTATCATGTCTTCCCGGGCGCTGAAATCAAACAGGGTTCGAGGTATAGAATAGCTACGTTATCATTTTACTTTTAATATAAAAAAGAAAAATCGTTATATATATATATATTAATATATTTATCTATTTATAATTATTATTATTAATAATGTTTTATTTAGTCTGTTTTACCTTAATATTAATCCTACACACTAAATATATTGTGGCATAATATTATGATACGCTAAATAAATAAAATATAATATATCTGTTAAAGCATATGTTTTAATAACCTCATTTAACACTATTATTTGTTTATTTTGTATAAATAGAAGTTATAAGTAATGAATTGGCATCAGCTAGACAGTTGACATTAAAATTTTTTTATGATTGCAATTCTTCGTATTCTCTTAGATATTGAGCACGTTTTCATATTATACAAAAAACATATAGATAATATGCTAGAATTCGCGAAAATCGCTGTTCGGTCTAATACTATTATTTTTTTGTGTAAAGACTTATGCTCAGAGTTATTATTGGTTTGACATATAAAGTCTGAGAAACGATATTGTCCACATAATATTAAAAAAAAATGGAAATATGCACAATTCACGAACAATTCAAAGCGCGTCTACAGTTTTACTTTTTACCAACGGGGTTGGTGCTTGCCCCCAGTGCTCCCCCCCCTTGATCTGCCCTTGCGTGTATGTCTGTTACGATGAAAAGAATGTTCTCAAGTTTTCTTGGATTTTTTTTTATTATTTTGGGCATGGTCGTAAGTCGTATAAGGTATTTATAGTTTTTTTCTTTATTCTTCTTTTAACGTTTTTTTTAAGTATCCTCTGTCATCAAAAATGTCATTAAAATTCAATTTTTTATGTAAAATGTTCTTTTTTTTTTGTGTTAGTCAAAATTTGAGAATTTTCTAAGAAACTGGTTTTTTAGAAAGCTGAGAAAATTTTACATAAAATGTGTAAATTCCAAACTGGATTCTCCATGAAAAGGCAAGAAAGACAAAAAAAAAACGTAAACATTCGTAAAAAACGAGAAAAACGGCGACAGTATTCAAATAGTTACATAAGTTCGTTCCTATTTGGCGTTTTGGTCCACATATATATATATATATATAGTGTATGTGTGTGTAGCATGATTGGTAAAATTATGTAGAATATTTTTTTTCTCTTCTTGGTCTATAGGTGCTAGTACGGTTTCTTATGGAGAAAAACGCAACATAGCCTACTAGCATAGATATTGTTTACGTTGGCCCGTTGTTTTGGGTCATTAGACACATTTAATTAGCCACCGAATTTTAAGAGTTTGAAAAGTCATGTGGCGTGACCGAGAAGTATCTGGTGACCAATCCGATTTTGATGCCAAAATATAGATAAATAAAAAAACACACTCTTTGGCATCATTCGTTTAGTAACCACAATAAAATACAACCTTAAAATCCTTCAAAGTTAATTTTAACGATAATTTTATGCCTGAAGCTAATAGCATAAAATAACAATACAACACAGATTTTTTTTTCACAAATACATTTAAAACCCATTCGGCCCATTTGTGCCAAATTATTTGTAATATTTGCCAAGCTGATCATTTTCAATTTCTAAAATTTTAGCTACTTCATTAATTTTGTATAATATTTTTTGTACAAAAACTGAAATATTGTTTTATGAACTATGTATAATTTCTTGGTTATAAAAATGAACAACTGTAATTCTTCTTCTTTTTAGCTGTTTATAAAATGAATAATACAATTTTTATAGGGTCAATCTCGATGATGACTTTGTTAGATCAAACGATAATTTCTTAAAATAAATTGTCAGTGTCCATTAAGTTCAAATCAATTTTAAGTATGCAGTTTTTTAAAAAAAACGATACATTTATATTTATTTAAAAAGTAATATTATTGTGTTTATTTATTAGACTGTGCCGAACATTTTTATTTTAACCACTCCAATAAATGAATTCCCAAAATGTCAGATCCCTTGCTCAACTGTAAGTAATTGTTTTAAAAAAATTTTTTTTGTATTTTATTAGAGTTGGACATATTAATTTTTGATTTAAACAATTTTAACTTCAAAACTTATTAACGTTTTTACAATTTTGAAAAAGATTTTAAAAACTGAAATGTGGCACTTTAAAATCCATCTTTTGGATAGTTCATAATAACATTTGTTTTGTCGAGGCTCAAGTTAATATCCCATTAAATTTTATAAAACTGGTATCAAAAAAAAATTGAGAACTAGAAAAAAACGTTCATAATTAAATACTAAGTAAAGGATTTGCATGTGTCAAATTTCAACTTTTTTAAAGTTTTAAAATTTTAATTAGTTTTCATGTTGAATTTTGTTTAATTAAACATTTAATTCGCCTCATGTTGATATAATGCTAGGGCACTGAACTTTTAGAGATTTCTTATTAGGTTCTTCTTAGTAGGCCAAGTAAGGTTAATAAAAAAAAAGGAAAAAATATACAGTCTAGCTCTAGTATTAATGTATATTCAGTATATAATACAGTAGATATTATAAAAATGTTTTCGTTTATGAGTAACACTTGTTATGTGCCTGCCTATATTGTATTTGCATTGCATTTATTAATAACTGGCAGCCCAACTTGCGTTTTTTTATAATTGTTTTATGTAAACCCAATGACTACAATACATAAATAATTATTTGAGAATAACAAACTTACTTTTTATGATAATTTGTACTTTAGTGTTGTTAAAAAAATTTGACGAATATTTTTTGTTGTACATTTTAATTTTAAGAAGTAAAAACTGTTGATACATTTGGGAAATATACAATTTTCGTCTTATGATAGTTGACGTTATTCAGTTTTCATATCCATTAGAGCTAAATTGATAAAAACAATATATTATCACGAACTACAATACTATTTTTACTTGTTTAGTGATAGGTAGCATCAGAATAATTAAAAAATCAAAGTTAATAGTGTGATTTCTTTTAATTCGAAAAGTTATCCAATTGGTTTTATGTATTATTCTGATGTTAATCCTTTACCTTGGGATTACATTCTTCAGCTCTCTTTTATTTTCAGATTGTATCCAAGCTAAGAAGGCTTTACACGTAAACCAATATAAGTAGTATACTAAAGGTTTTATATATTATTGTAAACTGTGCCATGCTTCCGGGCGTTTACTTAAAATAAGTAAATTAAATAAATTTTTTTCAAACATATTTAATAACCGACCGCCGTCGTAACAACTATACAATAGAAAATTGCAACAGATTTCTAAAGATATTATTACTTTAGACAACATTAATATTTCTTCGTTTTGCTGGTAGTATGCGAAGTGTATACTAGATTGAATATATTCGTTTAAAATCTTTTCAACAGAAGCTGCACGCATCTATGATCATCTGATGTCCTAGATTTCTCTTGTTAATCAAATTTAGTCCGTTACCACCATTGCATTGGTTCGGGGAATCATAGCTGTTATGGATGCTATGTAGTCTTATTTTTCTTTTTATTAACGCCACGTTCCACATAGTCTAAAAAATCATTGATATCTAGTGTATATAGCGCAGTGGTCTACCGTGTACATTGGACAGGTTAAATTGAGATGTAAATCTTACAGCTCATTTATTGCTCTTTAATAATTAAGTTACATCTTGAATTTTATTTTAGAATTTAGAGGCAGAATAATCAATTCCATGGTCCACCTAATTGTAGACAAATTAAACCGATAAACTAACTTGACTGAAATTAATATTTAGTTTATTTTTTATTGATCATTGTAGTGTTTGGGAAATAACAATATACTAACGGTATAGAGGTACACATGTAATATTGGGCAAAGAAGTATTAGCATTAATAATATTTACGCTATATATTAATTTATTTTAAAGGTGTGGCAAATCATCTGTTTGCTGATTTTGCGGAACGAATTATATCAGATGTCGATCATAGATAACTGTAAACACATATTTCTTTTTATCTGGGCCTACGTGCTAAATGACACTCCTGGAAGAATATATTTTAAGTACTATTGTATACAGTTATGAGCTGTGTGGTCAATTATTTTCATCGCGTAACGCGATTTAAGTATGTTTACTACATAAGAGAATCACTTAAATTAGAGCTCTTTAAAAACTTCTAAAATTTAAGCCTAGCAAGTTTTAGATAGTTATAATGGACGGGTATTTACTTTTTCGTAAAAAAGTGGTCCAATTTCTATGAAAGTATATAATTATATCTAAAAATGTAGAAATAAAAGCCGCACTTAATGTTAGTCCAAAGTAAAAATTAGACTTAACTATACAATGCTTTTGTTGATTACCATTTACATTAAAAAGAACCCATTCAACGATAAAAGACACTATTTACATTTGTAGTATTATCGCCACAATTCCCAATTTCAATGTCCGACCAAGCGTTTTAATTCACGCATTTTTATCATCATAATAATTATAACAAGCAAAAAAACCATAAATTATATATCAGAATATCAGATCAAACAAATCAGAATTATTCTGATGTATCACCACTCAGGTTTAAATATATTGATATTAGTAAAAACTCCGAGAAAATGAATTTTTTTAATAATAGTTCATAATTAGACTATCCTATTATATTTTACTCAGTACGTAAAATTCTAAAGTATTCTATGCGAAGGCAAGGAGGTTTGGGTGTTGTGAAACCCTTCTCAATTTTATTTTTATATAACAACGTAATAAGAGAATTACGGTTAATTGTTTTGTTTAAATTTGTATTATAACTCATGTATTTAATAAATAAATTATAACAATATAAAAACATATATATGTATTATGTTTTTTGTATACCTACTTAAAACCTCCCCACATTGATAAATCTTGAATACGCTACTACTTCTCAGTATTTACAAACTATAGACAGTTAAGTAAAATAAGCTATACGATACGAATAAAATTTCAGTTAAGGAAAAATATTTTAATTTTAAACTTGAAATAAATTTAGTAGTATCAACGCTTATCATTTCTAAAGTCAAAAAACTTCTTATAAACATGTTTTTCTAAAAAATATTAAAAAATAATTTTACTACAAGAATAGTTTACCAATCAATTATAGCACATTATTTTTTAAAATGTCAATTACTCTGAAAACAATCGAAAATGAACTATAATTTTAAATAATGTTAAACATCTTGAAATTGCCTGTGTACGGCGACCTGAATGTTCGAGTCCCAATATTATTGCAGGATATTGTATTGTCATCCGAAATGAGTGTCTGTGCCGAGTTTCAGCCCTCTATGACATCGGGAGTGGGTTAAATTAATTTTATAAGATTTGAAAAATACCCGTACAAAATCGTACGTGTTAGCGAGTTAAAAAAAAGCAAGTAATAATAAACAATTATTTTAATGTTTTACTAATTTTTATTATAATTGAAAAATTAGTTAAATTAAATGGTTGAATGCGTTTATGTCCATTCTTGACTAAAAATCATATATAATAATGCCTTATTGAAATGTTGTACTTTTAAAACGTGTCTTCACATTAATATGCTTGAATGCTGTCAATGTCATATTATATGCTTATTATACAAGGCATTCATAACGTTTCAAAAATATATCTAAAAACTATTTACGTAAAATCGAATGTTTAATGATCGAAATAGGTCATTTACATAAAGTGTGTAGCGCGCATCAAGGCATCGTATCAACAAAAACGTGTGTCAAATCCAAGAAAAACATTGAGTTGTTAATAAAATTTCGATTAATTTGTCTACATTTCATACGAATTTACAGTTATTTTTCCATCGCGGAAACTGACCGGAGATAGGGCGTTTGTGTTTATATAGACGCTTCAATTCGAAACTTCAATAACTCAAAATTCTAATTTTATCCACCTAAAATTATATTATTACATGTAAGGTACTTTGTGAATCGTTTGTATTAAGTCAATAATTTTAATTTCACTTTTTGCTAATTACATCCATCTAAAATTTTATTAGGAATAATTATTGAACTTTACTAACAGTATTTGTAATTTGATAATACTTTGCTACTAAATATACACTTAATACTTCGGAAAACCGATGCCAACAATAATAATAATAATAGTCCACTTTATTTTGTCTAGGACCGTTTGGATTTCAGTGCTGAGATATTATCGAACGGCCGGTGACCGGTCGTACAATAAGTGTAACCGGCTCGGCTGTGCATTAAGTCACGCGGTGTTCAACGGCGGTCGAATACTGTCGTAGGCGGTCATGACGCGACCGGTCCTTTGTCGAACAAAGGCCAGAACGATTACAACAACAACGAATACAACGTCAAAGTCGGCAGCGACGGCGCAGCGACGTCATTGGCTGTGGCAGACCTTTAACACGAGCCAGTCAGCGGGCAGATGATAAGTCGCGTGCGTTCAGTTTAAACGTCTTGTATACGTGTACAACCAACGGAGCGGAGCGGTCGCAGAACAGTGTTTAGCGGTCGTACGCGGCAAACGACGACAATCGGCGTAAAATAAAAGCGCGAAACACTTGTACAAACACACGTGCGCTCGTCCGTGGCGGGGCGCGGCAAAAGGCACTCAACGGCCGCCGTCGTACGTCTCACCGTACGACCGACGCTGTCGGTTCGTTAGCCGTGTGCAGCAGGTTCGATGCGTCCAGCGTCGCGCACTCACCATCATGAAGCTCCGTGATCGTATTGCGGTCGGCTTTTGCCTGTCGTTGGTGGTGGTCACCGTGCTGTTCGTTGTGGACATGCAGAACGAGAACGAGCGCCGGTCCTTTGCCTCGATGACCGGATATCGCAGCGGCGGCGGCGTGGGCACTCACGGTCGTTCTGATCAGTTCGTCCGTGAACCACCGCCGCAGCCGCCCGGGAGGAACTCAAACGCACAGCCGTCGATGGCGCCCAAGATGAAAGGTATCCACAGTGGTGGTACCACCACCGTCCCGGGTCAGCAGCAAGAGGCCCCCGTCGACAACTACGCAACCGACGATTTCGACGATCTCACCGAGTACATGCACACTTT
Organism: Adelges cooleyi; assembly: GCF_023614345.1. Lineage (NCBI taxonomy): Eukaryota > Metazoa > Arthropoda > Insecta > Hemiptera > Adelgidae > Adelges > Adelges cooleyi. Next base: position 6,920,622 of record NW_026095751.1, read on the forward strand.
TATAGTGTACAAGGGACACGTCAACGATTGGACACAAGTGGCTCAAATCATTGTCGACGACACGGACGAAAACGGCGTTACGAGCAACGAAGACGTGGCAAGCTTATTCAATCTCAGGGCCAGGTAAGCATCGAATGTCTTTATGAATTGACGGGTTGTAATGGAAACTCGCGTATTAGCTGACATTAGACTTTTAAACAATAGCCTACAGGTCTCGGCGTCAGGCGTTATCCAATAAAAATATAGCCTACTTCATTTCGAAAGTTGGCCGAAAAAACTTTACTTTAATAATTTTATACGAATATAACTTCATAATCTTTACTACGAACTTTGTAATCGGATGGAAAGTGTAAAATATCCGTAAATAATAAGTATACAATTCTGGCTAATGACCTTTATAGTCGATGTCTTTTTTGTTATAAAAAAAAATAAGTATAAATTATAAAATATTAGTAAATAATATTACTAGTATTAGTGGCCTTCGCCATTATACAGTGTGAGCCATCAGGGTTTTACTGTTTTGCCTCTAATCTATTATAAATATACGCAAATCTGTTAAACAATTGTGACTCATACTGCACTGATAGATAGAAATTGTTTATTATAAATAATATTTTTTGCATTTAATTGTATTATGTTATCGGTAGTGGATTTCAACAATTATTATTATTAATCTATTAAGTTGACAAGTTATGTGATCGATAGAAGGATTCATCTCAAGAAAGTGAAAAATGTACATAAAAAGGCTTCTAGACACACACTTACACAGATATACACAAAATAAACCATTTACATAATATCATCTTCGTATCAACACTATAATAACAACAATTAAGTTTTATACGCTTCTTTTTTTTCTATATATTTAACTGATCGAAATTATTGAATTCCTATGTCATTCATTAACGTACATTATAAATATAAATAATGTAGAAATAATATATGTAGCTATAATGGGGCCAGTAACGTCATATTGTATTCGGATTCTTTATAATAGTGTTGAGTTTGAATTGATTATATGAGAACAGACTAGATTTATCATCCGCATTATTTTATATCGTTTTACTTATACATAACAATTTCAAACACTAATCTATTTGTGATAATAAACAAACCTAGGTATATTGTTTTATATAATAAAAGTAATTATCAATGAAACAGTTTAACTCTTATCGTCTTCTCAGATTGATGTAAATAATTAATTAATATCAACACACTAATCGATTTGTTTTTCATGGGAGCTAGCTGACACGTTCATATTTTTGGTGTAGTCTCATCAACATATAAATCTAGTGTTGAAGTTAAATAATTCTAAATTATACTGCAATGATTATGCAGAATATGTTTAACTTAAAAAAAATTAATTCGAATATTATGTCTTTGAGATGTATTAGCTGGCTGCTGGAATAGTAAATTCAGTAGAACTTACGTTTGAAAACCCCTTATAAATTAATTGTAAAATATTCAGTCGACAGTTTACTATACGAAACAAAGTATAACAATATATAATTGTATCGTTCTTTGTAGATTTGATTTTGGAACGTTTAGGCGACAGCACACAAGGTAGGTTTCATTATAATTAACTTTTATTAATATTATATAACATAGATGTTGGTATAATAGAAATTCGAGTGTACAATAAGAATTTTCAGAATCATTTCAATTGACCGTTAAAATATTATAAAAAGATAATGACTTTTTGGTCAATTATTATTTATTGTGCTGCTTATTTAAATTTCATCTAAACCGGAGCTAAAAATTATTTGACCTTTTGAGAAGGTAAATGTGGTTTTTTTATACAATTTTACAAAAAATAGGAGTTTTTCTTTTGTAAAAAAAACATGATCTTACACCTAAATACATGTTTTTAATTCGACGAAAACGTAATTGCTGAGCCCTTTTTTTTTACCTACACCGCTTGTATTTAAAACGACTGTTGTTCTATTGAAAATAAAAAAATTCTTGACATTGAGTGTTTACTAAATATATTCTCCTATAAAACTGAAACTGATAGCTGAAGTATATTTTTTAACATGCATAAACCCGTGTATAGCACAGTGTAGTTGCCGTAACACTGAGCGCCTTTGTTGTGGCAATCACGTCGGTAAAACAATTTTCCGTCATGAAGGACTTTCTAGAGTCTTGTAATTTTAAATACTCATTTATTTTATATCTACGACTTAATTACAATAATAGTTGTTAATTTACTCATCGCGTTATTTTGGTACTAAACGGACAGATCTGCGCTTCATTTAATCACATTGTTAAAAAAAAATGTGAATAACAATTTTGAATTATCTTATTATTCCTACTGTGCGTCGGCTAATGTTGTTGATTAGCGTTTTGACAATATCTTTGGACTAACGCAATTCCAATCTGTTTTTTTATCGACATTGACCGACCTCAAACGGCATTAGGTCAGATAAGTAACAATAACGAACACGTTCTCTCGTATAGTTTATTACAATAATATGTACACGAATTATTGTAAACTAGGCAGACGCTCCAACAAAATATACATATTATGTTTGTTAACTCTAGGTAAACACTATACTATAGAGTTCGTTGTTATTACCTATATTATCATATTTAACATGACCGCTAAGTGTCATCGATAATAATGGTATCGTTAACTATTATAATTTGGCTACCTCTGTACGCTTAATTTTGCAAAGTTTCTTATTCTAAATGTACCATTACAATACAGATTCTTTGATGATTAAATTTGTCGCTTTTAAACGCGTCGCACAGAGCAAACATTAATAGCGCAGAAGATTTAGGACCCTACGAAGCAATTAAACTCGAACTCTCTTAAATCATTAACGGACAATATAATATAACAATTATGTGCATAGTGCTACTTACTTAAATTACTTGTAATTACATAAGTATAGACATAATAGATTTAGGCTCCTTAAGCCAAAAGTAATTGTTTTCATACGTTTTTACGTACTATGTATTATTAAATACGATATGAACACTACATTATGCTCAACAAAAAATCAAGTACCCAGAAGTATAAGTTTTAATCTATAAAACGTATAACTGTGGACAGTGTACTCTACTAGTTTTCTTATCAAACGATTGTCGTTAAAAAATATCATCGATTATCAACTTTACGGCTTAGCTTAATAATAATAATTGCAATAGAAAAACAAACCATTTCCCCGCTCATTTGACTAATCGCACTCATATGCGTCTGTTTGAGCAAACAATACTACTTCTTCGATCTTTTTTTTTTACATTTTTTAAATAATCTTATGATAACAAGATCTTATGTCTCGGTTGATTTCAGCCTAGACTTTTATATCGAAAGCCTTTAAAATTTGCTTACCTCATTCCCAATAATTACAGTATATGTTCTAGGTTAAATAGTATATATATATATATATATATATATATATATATATATATGTTATCCCTTTTCTATCAAAACAACATCAAGTGTGCAAATAGAAAAAAATTTACTTTGAGAAATGGAAAGTTAAGATAAAAAAAAAATTTCTATTTAAGTAATTATTGGATATCCCTACCTATTATCTGTAAAGAAATCATAAAAAAATTCCCTTACCTAATCTCTGGACGAAGGTTAGGGGTTTTATTTTTCTTTCATGCTGTAGTTTTATTACTCAGTTAGGAAACAAGACACAATGTTGTACATACAATTTATTGCGTGTTTAAAGCGTAAAACTATTTTTGAAGAAATCTGTTTTTATAATAGATATTATAATGTAGAGATTCGAGATGATAACGTAAACGTATTTAAAAAAAAAAAAATTATAACTACGTACCGTATATATAGTACAGAATATGTCTAATGTACGTAATATACACATAATTTTTCAAATAGTTATTTTTTAGCTGACAGGTAATAATATTGTATTATACATTCAGATGATAATGTCGATACAAGTGTTTTTTGTCGAGGGGAAAAACATGTATGTTTTTGTAGTGAAATAAAAGCGCAAAATTTGGTAATAAATCATTAAAATAAAAGGTTATGCGGCGTAGAAAGAAAATGATAATTTGACATCAGGAAAATATGTCCAATAACACATTTTACAATTTACCATAATCAGGTCGGGAAAAAAAATATTTTTAAAACGTTTCCGTCCTTTCGGTAAACAAACACCGCGACTCCGTTTTTTCCTATTTTTTTTTTTATTGTACTTAGCTTTTTACCTTTTGTAAACAAACATGCCATACGTGACAGACTTGGCCGTTGTACGTCGTCGCCCGTACGGTCACTCTTACTTCGTCAAGAAGATAAACACTTCAACGCCACAATGTATGGCTAAAGTGGCGTTCAGAATACCTAGTTGGTTAGTGGTTTTGCATTGCGATTTTCTCAAACAGTCCAAACCGTTTTCATAGACATTTTTTTAAGAAACGAATCACTTTCGATTTTGTTTTGAATGTTTTTGTAAAAACTGTACAAGTTTTATCAACCGACCGAGCGAATTTGGCGCGTCACATTCATTTTCCAATCCACACACTTGTGTCTACATAACGTGCCATGTTAACGTTCCGAATGCTAACAAATGTTGTGTCTATATCTTTTAAAAATGTGTTTACAAAGCAGTTACAACTTGCGTTCGGTTTTTCGACATGCACCGGTTTCTTGTAGAAGACTAGTAGTTCTCAATATCCTACAGCAAAAACACAAAAATATTAATGCTCTAAAACTTCGTTTATATTTATAAAATGATACTTTAAAAGCATTTAACGTTTTGGCGGGATATATTTTAAAAACATATTTTTCACGATATGTTGTTTTAGTACTATACAAATGTACTCGTAATTCCAATGTTTGACTTATACTTTAAATATTATGATAACAGTTTCTATGTTTGATAACACTAAAAAAACATTTTGTTCAATATTGTTTTTTAAAATCCCACAAAAAATGATTCTGAAATATTTTAAATAGATTGATTAATTTAAAAAAAAAAATAATACAAATAATACATTTATACCAATAAATTGACTTTCAAATCTTCAGCTTAATGGCAATGACGTAGGTATTTAGTTTTGTTGTGTAAGTGTCTGTGTATATTTTGTTTTTGATATAAAAAATGATTAATTTCAAGTAGTCGCGTTGTAACCAACGGTGGCCACTGTAACCCGGGGTTGTCAACGAGTGAGACTTATAAGTCCCAAGTGTGTTTATTAGTGTGGTTATCGGACTGCGGTCAATATAATCTGTCGGTGTTGTGCGCGGGCGGCTCAAGACAAATCGTTTTGTTTTTTTTCGGCGTCAGTGCAATCGGATACACTTTATGCGTACGTATCGATGTCGTGGTGAACGCGCGTCGAAGCTACACGAAAACGGCCAATAATAACATTATTATAGAAAAAAAAAAAAACTAAATAAATAAAAAACCGCACATACGTTGAATATTAATGACCGGCGTCGTCCCTGTTGAATACGAAACGACTGGCAATTATTATTGTAATGTATTTAAGGTATCGGCGGCATCCGTTTCTCAGGGCCAGACGTTGTGTTATCTCTTGGCGCGTCATCCAAGATTTATCGTCCGAACCGGTGCCGGTTCTTAGGGACTGTAGTGGGCGTACCCCGAGATCGTCAGCCGGCATTAGCAATGGGCAAACTGTCGCTGCCACCTGGGAGAACGGTACGTCGAATAAGAACCGGGACATTATCGTTGCCGAGCCAAAAAATTATTAAGATTTATGCGGTTCAAGCCAGATTGTCGACTCCAGTTTAAGAATCGAACACTAGGCATTTCAATGGGCTAGGTCTCAATCTATGTGCTATCGAACGTGGGCGTTGGATACGAGGGATAAAATACTGATATAACTATAAAATTACATCTCGGTACGACTTGATGTTTTTGTAAATTACTTTTACAATGAGGATATCTATTAATAGTTTCGATAATCAGTCAAGTGCAATTTAAACTTATAGACACTTTTCGCCCATCTCTGTGTGTAATGAGCATAGAGTGCACGAACGTTGCACTAGTACAATATAATACAAACCTACGAATATTAAGCTCCACTTGAATCGTAAGTAGGTACATTTAAAAGTGATGTAGTCCTCAAAAAAAATGTGTGGGTACACGCCTAAATCACTGTTGAAGTTAAACGGCTGGGACACCTCCGCGTCCCTTTCAACTATCTCAATGTGTGTAATAACAGCCATACCGTTATCTAATATTAAACATTTTAGTTTATAATTAAATACCTAATTCTCAAAAATGAGGGAGAGTGTAATTGAACACAAAATTTAACTCATCACACAAATTTAAATTATGTTATACAATTATTAAGGTATATTGGTATTAAATGATGTGTATTTATTGTTTATATATTTGTTAAATACTTTTTAAAGCACTTGAATGATTTTTTCATGTAGTCAATCTATAAACTAGGAATTCTAGGCCTGCCCCAAAAAATTTTATAGAGCCAAATGTTGAAACAGTTCAGCTCTTTAAAATCGAGAAAAAACCTTAAACATTGATCTTATATTGCAATACAGCAATATAATAAACACAGCACGTTTTAACTTTCAGAAAACCAACTAAAATAGTTGTACATTAACACAATAGTGAATAATCGTTATTAGGGGTTTGGTCCTTTAAAATGTTGTACAAATTTATTATATTATATTTTATGGGCCAAAACTTATTAAACTTCAACAAAAATTATTTTTCATAATGTATTCAAAGTTTTGAGAAATAACCAAACAATTCACATACAAATTTGTATTTTTAGGATTTTCTTCAGGTTTTAGGTAAAAAGTTTATAAAAGTTCTTCGAAATATTATTTTCGTTTTCATTTATGTAATACAACGGGAGCAACAGTTTACAAAAAAGTAAAAAATAACGGAAACCTAATGGCTAGGCTAGTATACAAGTAAAAACCAATAAAATTACATAAATCATTTCCTCCAAATCAAATGTTATCTTTTTTTGGGACAAGTTATTAATCTTCAGGTCTGAAAATGAGACCAAAGATAAATACTAATAAAATAAGTAATAAATAAATAAGTATTTACCAATTTTAATGTACAGTTTTAATGTTTTAGTACTAGTAGTAGAGCCCGCTAACCAGTCAGTTCTTGCGTGTACCCTTTACTACACCACTTACATATTATTATTATATCTAGTTGATATTTTGCCTTATTTAAAAGGCAACCTTATCAGATATCTAATACAATCTAAAACTGTTAATTTGTGAACTGAATTATTTCAAAAATACTATACATTAAAAGTTAAAACACATATCAAAAAGATATATATTGATTTAAGATCACATATTCAAAAGATTACGTGATTTAAATTTGTTCAATCTTTGCTAGTATACACTTTATCTAGAATTCACTTAATAAACAATTTGCAGTATTATGTGTTCCTGGTAATTAGTTTTATTTGTTTTTAATAGACACGATCGCTGTTTTATTCTATAGTAATAATAATATTTTGTACATTAGCGAAAAAGTGACTTTGCCACCCTTTTCCTTTATTATATTATAATATTAGTACTTATTAATCTTTCAAAGTCGATTAAAGTTATAACAGAATACTCGAGTTTTATAAATGTCTTTTGAATGACTTTTTTTTAAAATCAAAAACAATAAATTCCATTACTATGAATTAATTGTTGAGAACTCATGGTCAAAATCATGGTTGAGAACTTGATTAGAGTGAATTTAGTTAGTTCCCCTAAATATTCCATAAATTCTCAACAATAATTTTGTTTTAATGCACTTGGACTAGTTTAGGTTGTGAATTGTTTTTCATCGTGTGCGATTTGCCTAAAGAAATATCTTGTACTTTTTTACGTAGACGTTATGTATACCCAATTTGTAGTATGTTTTATGACTGTGTAAATCTATTTTTTTCATTCGAATTTATATCAAAACAGAATTACCCAAAACAATATGAGTTGCAGTCTTTTGTGTTGTAACAAACATTTATGGCATAAACTATATGATTTTCTCCAAAGATTTAGCTGTATGTCATCTAATATTGTAGGCTTTCGGTACAGGTCCAGCCTGCCTAACCAATAATATAATAAAACAATGATAAGTATTTTATATATTATAGGTATAATAATGTGTTTTGTAGTGTCTTATAAATACCTGTGTAGGACATGACAACAGTAATTATTGTAATACAATGTAGTGATCGTAACGGTTGCAGTGACACAGTTAATGATAGTGATTTGTTAGGATCTACTCATAACACAGTCGTATTGTGTCTGTTGGACTTTACACCTGACACGAGGTTTAGTTCGAGTTCTTCTTAATCATTAACGATTTGTTTTCAATTAGGTATGCGTTCGTTGTATACTATTATTGATATTGGCAAACGTATGCATTATGATGGATGTGCTGTTTAGGAAATTAAAAACAAAAGATGTACACGCCATGATACTTAATAATATGTAACAATAATAATAATCATAATGAAATAACTAAGGTATTAGCAAAGATCTTACAAGTTATTTCAATGAAAATTGCATTATTTTCAACAGATATATCGATAAAAGCAACAAGAGATTAGAGTAATGTACTTATATAATTTGCGTATTCAGTCAAAAATAATAAAGCGAAGGTCATAGAACAATTGTTGAATAAATGGTCGGTTTTGCACAAAACTTATATTATTATTTTTATCTAGTATTGTTTTTTAAAAGAAAATTAATTAAAACTAGTCTGCGTTGTATGATTTAAAAATATAATCGAGTCATTCTTTTCAGTTGCTTTTATAATTGTTTACAATTAAATAATTTGAGGGAATTCTGTAGCCTTTTTATCCATTTCGTTGTTTTAATAAACATTGTATTTTCTATTTAAATTAAACTAATTGCTACAGTTTTAATTTATCAAAATATGTTTTATACGTTTTTTTGTAAAATTATTTCATCTTGATGTTATTATGATCTTATAATACCTACATGATTGCATATTGATTTAGTATATTGTTATCAAATTCTTTATTTTTAATACACGATAAATTACGTATGATAATAAAAATAATGAGTAATGACTGTGTAATAGTAAATTGTTATACGTTTCGTATAGACAATAGATTTGGCATTATTATTTTTGTTTTTGGGAAATAGTTATACTATTATTTTGTAACATTGATTAACGGTATAAACGATAGGTATTAACGATTTGAAATAATGAGTTACATTCATTTTAAAACGTTAATAACACTGTACAACCAAGTTCGCTTAAGCCTTTTTAACAGTAAAAAATAAGAATACAAGTAAAACATTTTTATCGAATTTTTTCACAGAATCCGTCATCGGCCACAGATGTAACCCATGTCTTAATTGTATGCGAATCGCTTGTAAAGTTGCAAAAAATCGTGTTTTTTTTTTGTGTTACCAGATAGCACAGTCTAAAATAATTATTTCAATAACATTGTGAAAATGTTTAAAACATATTTTTTGACCGGAAACAGTTCAAATATTTAAAAAAAAAATTTTAATACAAAAAATGTTGTACTTTATTGGTTAAAAATATGTTTAAAATTGTTATTTAAATTTTTGTGCTCAACTCAGAACTTACCTTTGTGATTTATAGTTTTTCTTAACGTAAAACAAAATTTGTTGTACTATTTTTTTTAAATGTATAGTATTTATATAATATGGAACTATGTATTAAATATAGACTATACCACATATTGCATAGTGTAATTAACGAATGAAAGGACAGTATTTTCAATTCAAAATCTAATTCGTTTACTATCGAGTGTCTCGCCAGACGTGCCTAGTATAATACTTTCGTTTAAACACATTTTTTAATACGAAATCAAATCGTGAAATCGGATAGATTCGTCACTTGGATATTCATAGGAAATAGTCTTGTTCTACCAGGAAGTTTTGGACGGTCCACGATCTGACGGGTCGCGCGTGACAACATGATTAAATAACGCGTTCTGCGCTCGAGTGACGATCAGCAGTACCGTTCGATCATGTAAGGCGATTTGCGGTGTACTTTCCTTGTTATAAGCAACCGCGAACGAAAACTGTATAGGAGTAGCAATCGGTTAAAGGATGTATTCGGTTGACGTCAAAAGTTATATATCTTTGAAACGCACAGCGAAGACAACGATAGGAGAATAAACGGCGGCGGACGCGGTACTACATTTAAGAAGCCTGCGATCGGCGACACTCGTTAAGAGGGTAAACTCCACTTAAAAGAAGTAATACTGCAAATTTCTCATTAAGTCCTCGGGCTTGCAAATGCAATCCAAAACGGAAGAGGTAGAAGCCTTTTGATTTTTATTCTCTCGCGATAAAACCCCACGGTTTTGTGTAGCTGTTAGTATTATTGCTGTACCGCGCGTTACACGGGTAAACACGCCACATAATTGGGTCGTTTTTCATTTTAATCAACCGCGAAGAAATCCCCTCCGACAATTTCATTAATTACTTTTAAATTAAATTTAACATTCGGAACAGACCGAAACCATTAAAATGAGACCCTTGTCGTTTTTATTAAAACAACAAATATTTATCAACATAAAAGACGGCATAGAGCGTCGAAAACAGCAACCGCAACACACCTTAAAATGTCTTAAAGTGTGAAACTGACGCATTGACGATGTATTTTGTTTACAGGAAAAATGATACGAAACTGGCCAAATTCCACTTGAGGATCTCAAAAAGAGAAATGTATCCCGCAAACGACAGCTATGTGCCAATGCTGCTGAAGGAGATGTCCAAAAGTCCAATTAAAAAAGTAGGTAAGTGTTCGGCTCGATTATTAGTATATAATATTTATTTAATCGGTTAGAGTTCTCTCCAATCAGAAGTAATACACTTGCTAATGCTGCAACTGATTTGTTTGCTTTAGACCAAAAAGAAGGCGGAACGCAGCTTAAGCTCATTATGGAATTTTTTAACGGGGACAAAGCTCTGATGAAGCCTATGAGGTAAATAATTAACTAAACATGTTTGTATTTGCGCAAAATCAGTGAGGATCTTTTTTTGACTCGCTGTATTATTTACAAATGGATTTTAGCTTGTACAATGTACATGTATACAGTATAGTAAAAGTAAACGTTACTAAATCATTAGCGTTTAATGTATGCAAATGGATGCTGTAATTGCATGCCCCTTTTTAATCGAACTTCTGACATGTTGACGTTTTATAAGAGCTTTTTTTTCACCGTTTGTTTGAAAACTTAGGTATAAATAAATATAAATATTTTTCTTCTTCCTAAGATAGCGTTTTTCAGATTAATATTAACGCAAAATGATAATGTTTTGCGTTAATCAAAAGATCATTAGGTTTGATTCAGCTGTTATATTTTTATTAATAATCGACGCGTATTTTACATTCTTGTCAAAATATTGTTAGACTTGATAAAATATAACTGAATAACCGTGTTTTAAACATATTGCATGTATGTATTATAATGTATACTTTTTCATTACTTTTTTTTGTGTGATGCAGGTTTCCCAGAGAACAGCAGACTCTGCCGAATCATTTCTATTTCACCGACTACGAGAGACACAACGCTGAAATCGCTGCGTTTCATCTTGACAGGTACATTCTTTACTATCCAATCTTTCATATTATGTATTAGTTTCGACTGATTGCAGCCCAATTTGAGATTGTGCTATATGATAGTAGTCGTAGTTGCATCATCGGGGCACGTGTCCATTTGTGAAACGATGCGGTTTATTTTAGAAACGATAAACGGCGGTTTCGATTTAAATACAAACATTATAAGTTTATAAATACTTTGGCTGTCATTTAGTAAAGGTGCATTATCTTTTGTTACCGGTTTAGGTTGATCGTATCTGCGGCGATCAAACAAACAGCACTATATGTATCGTATAGAGCAATAATCATTATATATGTATAACCGTACTTAAATCATTAAAAAAAGCGCTGTGTTCAGTATTTGTCAGAAGGCAATATTAAATTTCAATGGCTATGCATAGCCCAATCTACCTAAAAATGCACTTACAAAACAACTTTTTCATCGATACGAGACATAGCTTCTAGGGACGATTTCAATAAAAAGAGATATTTATTATACCACAATTTTAATACATTTGCTTATTTCAATTTTCAATCGCCAATGCTTGTTGATGAGATACAGCAATTGATTTATCCTCGCAATAATTATTATGTGATCCAGAATTTTCTCTTTTGGCTAATGCCCGGTTTTCGTTACAGGGTAATGGAATTCAGAAGAGCGATGCCAGTCAGTGGTCGACTGATGAACATTACTACCGAAATTATGAACCTCGTATCTGACGAGGAATTGCTCAAGACATTCTTTGTGTCGCCTGCCCGAAACCTGTGTTTCCACGGTCATTGTTCGTATTACTGCGACACGTCACACGCCATATGCGGTAATCCCGATATGTTGGAAGGTTCTCTGGCCGCCTACTTGCCATCCCAGAACGTACTGGAACGCAAAACTTGGCGACACCCTTGGCGGCGTAGTTACCATAAACGGAAAAAAGCCAAATGGGAAACAGGTGAGTTAATCTTTCGATTCGTCGGTTTTCCGTGTAACCGGTCGGACATCAACTTTTTTTCAGATTTTGTTTACTTATATTAGACACCTAATTACTGAACAAAACTAATTAAAAATATTTAACAAACGTTGTTAATTTGTTTTATAAGTTCTACTTTTCACTCCAATACTTTCAATACATGGCCTCCGCTAGCTTTTCATTAATACAATTAATTCTGGAAATTAAAATCGTTAATCAATAAAATACACTTTTAACAATGAAACTCTAAAATTGAGTAAAAGTATACAAGTTTTTTTTTTAAAGGTATTGTGTTTTTTTGGTTGTTATTTATTTACATAAAACACGATTATTACAGATGCGAACTATTGTGACTTGATCAGACAGGTGGAACCGTACAACACTGGACGTCGACTCCTAGATATGATGGACTTGTCCGTATTCGATTTCCTAATGGGTAATATGGACCGTCACCACTACGAGACTTTCGTGGCGTTCGGTAATGATTCGTTTCCGATCCACCTAGACCATGGCCGAGCTTTCGGCAAGCCGTTCCACGATGAGATGAGCATATTAGCTCCTATCGCACAGTGTTGCCATATACGCAAGTCCACGTTAGAAATGTTGCTCAGGTAAATCAATAACTTTTACATGGATAGTATTTAAGGAAAACGATTAATCAAAACAGTGCTCGAAGTCATTAGCCGATTTTCTTTGTTGCTCTAACGACTTGGACTTTGTTAATGAAGCAATGCATATTTGTAGAGAAGTTTATGTAGCGATTATTTCATCAGGGCCGGCTCATAGATATTATCTTGTACAGACATATTAATATTTGTCTGCAGGTCCTATGTTACGAGTTGTGAGTGTTTTACGTTGTAGCCTTACAGGGCGTCCAACAGACTTACGACTCACGGCGGTAGAATCATTTGTAGAATCATTGTCTTTGGGAAATTTAATACCAATCGACGTTCGGCATCCGGACCCTTCAGTGAAAAAAAGCACATCCCTTACGCCGGAGTTTGTTTGCTCAATACATTAGTTTGGCTGCCATGTCCTCTATGGCGTCGTCGGTGCGGTGCGGCTATTCGAGTGCGGAAATTCAGACTTTACTGTTCTGCCACGGTCGTTGTATAAAAGCACCCCGGAGAATAAACGGCGTGCCAATATTGTCGGGCGAGACCCCACGACGGGAGATAATCTTAAATAAACGGCGGCCGTTAAGAGAGGTAGAAAAGCTATTACGCGAGCATTTGCAAACACACGGTAGTCCGGCCGGCCGATAAAATATTCAGCGAGGACAAAAAGCCATGACCGGCGACAGTGCAGAATGACGCTGTTGTCGCTCCGTGTGTACCTGAGAGTACTTAGCGATATTATTTTCGTCGACGCCAACTATCTTCTAGGCGACCGTTCGGTTATTAAAACCCGACTTGGCCGTCATAGTTATGATACCGATGTATAAAGCCTTCACTATAAATTATTAAATGAAAGTCGAAGCTTCAATTAAATATTATATGTTACAGTCTTTCGGTCAATTATTGTCGCACTTAAATTGAGTATTAAATTGCGAGCACAATTCTTATACTATTCCGCAATATCGTCAGAAAACTAATAATATTGCTTTTGAATTCATTCGTTTACAAGTTGAATGTTTTTTTTTTCTACAAAACACCTGCGTGTCGGATAATATAATCGGACGAACAGTCAATTTAGAGAAAAGTTTTAAATGTGAAAAGTTTAAATGTTGGGCTATTTGTCCAATAATTGTTATACGAGAAAAACCAACGGATAAGGTTTATTGAGAATTGGCTTTGTGAGGTAGTGTTATAGTAGTATAAAAGAAAAAAAAGTCCGTGAGTTCGAAAAACATATATTATGAGACATACATGAAGTAATAACGAAACGGTTTATAAGTGCAATAGATAAAAACACCAACAATACATTCGGAATGTCCATAGGAGATTTTGGATAATACCAAATAAAAATATTTAAATGCAAACATTTTCAGTAGGCTTTATATTACGAGTATATTGCATATTATACATCTAATAAATGTATAGGCTAATCGGTTTATTGTTATTTATCACAAAAGTTAAAGATAAAACCCATTTAAGTTTTATAAACAAAGACAACAAAAATACGTTGAAACCAAACAATCCAAGTTATATTAAAATAGAAAACAATAAAATATACTGTAGGTATAAAACAGGTTAAAAGGTACACGAGTTTTTTTTATTTCCACGCTGTTGTTTTGTTATTTTAATTTTATTGAAGGTTTAGAAAAATAATTTTATTGCGTCGACATCATAAAAATAATTTTCTTTAAAATTTTTAAATAATTATTTTTTTAATTAAAATTGAGTATGTTGCGGCGGTATTTTAATCAACTTGCTTAAAATAATAAAAATGTTTGTCAAAACATCAATTGTATCACAATATAACCAGACCAAATATAACAATATTTGTTTAACTTTATTAAAAAAATCACATACTTGACATTAGTTATAGACTCTTTTTTTTAAATTAAAATAATCTGTTTAAATATCTTGATACCTTGTTTGTAATTGTTCTACGTTTATCTCCTCTTTAAGTTTGTTAGCCACATTTAATAGTTTTAATTCAATTGTGTTCAATGTATCTCTTGCGCAGTTAAACACCGTGACGTCTGTTAATTCTTTTAATACACATACTTCTGTTTCTTGCCATTTTATAAATTTGTTTGCCTTTTCTTCGCAATTTTGAAAAATCACGTCTAAAGACTTACATTTGTTTTTAATGATTTCGCTGAATTCATGGATGTTGTCTTGGTTGTTGGTCAAAATTACTGGTAAAGAGTTTTTAAGATGTTCAATATTATTATTAGTACTTTCTTCCGACATCATAATATTATCTGTTCAAAATTGAATTTGTTACAACTTACAAATAAACAAGAATACCAGTTGCTAGGTTCGTATGGTAAACAGATGTGAACAACAACTAACATAATACCTTGTGGATAATAGTGTAACCCATTAGTGTTCATCTGAAATTAGAAAATATACTCAATACTTATGTCAGCGTTTTATTAGAGATAGTATTATCTTTACAGCTAGCCCATCATCACATAATATGTATAATATATAACTTATATTTTTACAAAAACAATAAAATCATCAAATGTCCAATATGTATTAATTTATTGACATTAAAACGGTTTTCTAGTGATTGATCAGTCTTGCAGTAGGTGCATTACTCTGTTGAGGTACAAAACATGTTGTATTTATGTATACTTTCGTCCGAACAACATAAAACGATCTATACTACTCGTAAATTTGGTTTATTAAAGATATAATTATAGAGATAATTACACAGACAATATATACTACAAATAGGATTTTGTATTTATTAAACTGTGAGCTTTTTGACGCTCAATGATAGTTTATTATTATCGGTGCAGACAATAGTCAATTTAAACAAACCAGTTTTTGTTACAGATTAAACGGTCAAATGTTACGTAGTAACATTTTTCTTCTTTTTTTTTTAACTTTCTTGCTTTTTATTCTTTCAGGTTCCACAACGGTAAAAAGCTTAGCGAATACTTGGAGGAGTCGATGAACACCGATCCGCTGGCCCCTATTTTATGGCAACCTCACTTGGAAGCCGTTGACCGACGCGTGGGACTCGTGCTGGCAGTGGTCCGCGCATGTATAAATCATTTGACAACCAAAGTGGACCGTTACGATTCGCAGCGGCCCGTTCATTCAGCAGACGGATCCAGTGAGTTTCAGAAAATACTCCAATCCAATCTGGAAGCTGAGACAGTGACGAGGTCTGAAGAGATAAAGACTAAAAACCCCGATTCGTTAGACATGCCCCATCAAGTCGACCAACCACACCGCGTGTGACGTAAACATAATTATAAGCCCTCCTATATAATTGTACTTGTCTCCGTTCGTGTGCACTGTACATATAAATGCTCCAAGTGTATATGTCATATTTTTACGGTATTATTATAGTTTTTGTATATTATTATTTATAATATGTACTGTTAACGACTAGTCTGTGAAGATAGTGACGGCGTCACTTTTAATTCGCCGCTAATAGTATAATATATAGTTGAGTACAATCGGTATTTATAAACAATGATAGGCGAAAAGTTAGTTTTGGTCATCAAGAAAAGTTTATAAGCTACTATGTTATAGGTATGTACAAAAATCGATAGTTAACAATCGACTGACATTATAAGTCTGTTAAAAATGTATATTTATATTTTTTAATGTCTATAATAATTTTTACTCCAAATTAAATTTTTTTTAAAAAAATCATTTTTCTTACTACAACAGGCGACGTTCTAAAGTCATAAACTATACTCTATTGCTATGTATAATAAAATACAATAAAGTTAATATTGTTTAAATTGTTTGTATTAATAATAATTAGTACTATAAATGTTAAACGTTGTTGCTTTTGATAAGCAACAAACTATACTGTACTGTTGGTATACATGTGATTGTTTCATGTTCCTGTAAGGGCTTAAGGTACAATAATATTTTTATTTTAGTCTTAACGTATTTGTTTGTAAATTTTGTTCTAGAATCACCTATTTCTACTGACTAAAATAGTATAGAAAAGATACTCATTTAAATGATATTTTTCTCAAAAGTTATTTATTACTTATACACTTGTAAAAATAATAAAATATTTCACACAGCTTAACACACATAAACTTAGTTTTAATTTAGTTAAAAATAGTTATTTTTAAAATTACAACTCATTGATTAATTATTTTTAATTTTTTTTTTAATAGGAATGTGAGCCTATTGTTTGTTGCTCAAATTAAAACGATAAATTATTACATTTAAAATTGAGAAAAAAGTTGTAGTAGACAAAAATAACTTTATGATTATAATTCATTCTTGCCATAATTTTAAACAAGTGTTTATGCTTTTTATGATAATGAAAGAAAAACTAATAACAATAAATAGTTAACAACAATTTAATAACTATGATGATCAGGTATGCTTTTTAAATAATTAAAAATCTAATTTATTTTCATTTAACGCTTTTTAAAAATAATGAAATGTGTAATTATTCAGAATTCAGAACACTTTATTTTATACTTTATTTATTGATTTAAAAACTTCTATAACTATCTATCTACCCGCTGCGTTCATTGTAATTAAAGTGCTACGGTCGCTGCATTATCAATAGTATACTCGAGTTGCCTTCCACTTCACAGACCTGTTGATTATAAAATGTGTATTACTTATTTTAATTGTTTTTCGTTATAAATTATTTTCTTCATGTCTGTCAAATGTTATTCATATAATTGTAACGTTATTAAATGTTGTATGTTATCGGGTTTGTCAGTTGTTTTTGTTAATGGCGTTTGTTAATCAGTTTTAGTCATTTTTACTATCACGTACATTACCTACGAATTACTATGATGTACCAAATCGTTTTGATTAACGATTATCTTCTTTTATTTTGTGTGAACGTAATCTTTTTAATTTAGGGTAAAACTAAGTATATTTTTTTCCTAATAAATGTATGTTATTTTAAAATGCTGTCGTTAATTAATTTGCATCTTGTTGACATTAGGTCTTTGGGATATGTCGTTTGTAAGATTACAAATAATTCTTAAAAATAAGTCAATAAAAATATTATTCAAAATGTACGATTTGGCCTAACACCAACTATACTTATTGGTTAATGATGGTGGTTAAGTCGAACTGAATGTACTCCTGAGAATTCCCAGATTATTTTAGTTTTCGTTTCATTAAAATCGTTTCAGTAGTTTGAGCAGAAATTGGAATCAAACTAACTTACATACATACACATTACACACATTACCCTTCGTCTTTCGCAGTGTAAAAATGGTTGGCTGCATTACTACGTAGTGTGTATGAATAAATAGCGCCATCTGTTGGAAAACAGTGTTGTAAAGTTCATACCGTTATTGACAGATTAAATACTAATGTCTTGCAAAACTGTTATATATACATTGATAAATTAATAAATTAGTAATTATTTATATTTTTTTAACTTTGGTTTTTTAGAAAAATACATATTTTGTAATAGCTGTAATAATTAGTTTTCTTTTCATGTAACATAAATAACTTAGTATCTTATTTACTTTTCAATAGATAAAGCCAATGTAACTAAATATATAATATATATTCATAAACAATAGCGGTACTACTAATATAAAAGCCACTAATTAAAAAAAATGTAATTTAGAGTAATTTCAGAAAGTACATAACATTAGATTTGTTTTAGAAATTATAATTTTAAAAAACAATAGTATTAAATGTAATTGTTTCGTTATAACGAATAAGTACTGTATAATAAATTATTATGTACACAGGTTATTAGTTTCTGTCAACTACATTAATTCTAAGTATAATATAGTAGAATAGAATGGCAGTACTCAAGATAAAAGTCATATAGAACTTTCGGGAAAACTTGAAACAAAGGACCGGAAATTAAAAATACACTGATAAAAATGAACAAAACTTAAGGTTAGTTTCCTTAGAACTTATACAAATAAAACAAAATCGTATTCGCCCCTATTTACAGAACTTATATGAAGGGTTTGCATTAGAAAACCAACACATTTTTCTGAATATTATCAGAATCATTAAATATTCTTCAAATTAACTTTATAATAGGAGTAATTTACGATAAACGACATTCAAATTTTTATAATTGCAGTATAAAACTGTAAATATTATTTGTTCGCAAGTAAAATACATAATAAAGTAAATGCATGGAGCCTTAAATTATGAGGACATTACATTTTACTATAAAAATCTGGGCTTCGTTTTGCTGAATAAAAAGTAATTTCATACAATACAACATTGTAGTATGGATATTTTTTAAATTATTTATTACAAAATACAACGTATTTGTGTGTACTTGTTTGGAAAAATAATTTTCGTACTTTCGTAAAATTTGTATGATATATGCATTATACAGGCTCAGTTCAAAATTTGAACTTTAAATGATAGGGATTACACGGGTTAGCTTAAACTCTACCTTTCGAATTGATACGATAATTATTTATAATTGGTTGAAGGATTTAGGACTTTCTGCTGATTTTAGACCATTAGTAAAATGTTTTACTGAATTAACAATTAATAATATTTATATTTTTGGTGGAATTGGTATTATACCAAGACGTATAAAAAGTACTACTGCGATACGCACTACATCATGTAATGTATCTACCTAGTATTTATGACTATGTAGATGTTTTTTTAATGAAATAAAATACTACTATACGACAATATTGTATGTACCTATGTATAATCAAATGACATCACATTGAAGTATTTTTTGAGACTGATTGAAGATATGTATTTTATGAATTATGGAAATTCTTAAAATCCTGTGACTTCCCTAACCTCTCTGTGTAGGCTCTTTTTATTTTCTATGTATTCACAATAGATAATTAATTAATTACTATACAATATCAATAGTATTCCAAGTCCATTAATTCATGTGACTTTTAGGTCAAATGAAGTTATTACCTTATAAAAAGGAGTAGATACTTCATCATATTTAAAGAAAATACATTTTGTTTTACTTAATAACAATAAACTAAAATCTCAGTTTTTTTAATTTTAGAATGAACCTTTTATCTAACAACAGTACTACGGTTCTAAAAAAAAAAAGTAATTTTGTCCATTTAAACATAATAGCTGATACTATTTAATATTTTGCCTATAATTATTTTTTAGATGATTTAGTTTTAAATTAGTATATATTATACTTTATAGTTAAATAATACACCATTACACATTTTTATTATTATTATTAAGTATAAAAAATAAATTTAAATACTTTTAAATTAAGTAGTTAGTTGTTTGATTACAGCTGTAATCCACAGAAGCAAATTCAGTGACATGGAAACTACTACTTACAAAAACAAGTACAAATGTATACACTGCACAATATTTGTAATCATTTTATACATCAGTATAGAATAATGTTTTTTAGTAAATAACTGTTGAATAATTTATTAATACGCTATTAAAGGACGATCGAATAATGATTTCACAGCTGTAATAGTAACATAATTTTTAAATATTGTCAAACTTGGTAATTTTTCGAAAAAATAAAATAATACTAATATTGTTATTTTGCCGCAAAATCCAATTATATACCGGATATTGCGAAGTCGTCGAGACAGGGAGAGGTGAGTATTATAATAGTTGGGCACGTAAAGTTTTCGGTCGTACTCAGTCATACCATCAAAATAACAACCATACGTATACAAGAGGTAACATTATATACTATAATAAATCAATTTAATAGTTTAGCCAATATGTGTTCACAGTACGGTGTAATGAGTTTGCGATGACTGCGACGGTTGTCGGGTACGGTCGGGCCGGGTGGAAAATTGATGCGAGATCATACATAATAGAAATACAGGTAAGAATATGAAAAAAAAAGTATGATATACATTATTAAACTTACCCACAGCGCAGCACACTCCATGTGAACCATTTTCGTTCATCGATAGCGGCGGCGTTGGCATCACTGACCCGGCGACGATGAAGTTTGGGGTCGCCTTGCTTACAACAGGTAGTACGCGCTTTGCTTCATTCGTTTGCGGTATTAACGTGGCGGTCCCCGGACGGTAAGCACGTACGTATGCTTAGCGCATCTATTAAACGTGCGGTCGAGCCCAAGAAAAGTCGTTAACGACTCGTGCTTACAAATGTTGTTTGCAGTGCCCGTGCTTGTGCATCAGTGCTTAGAAATTTAAGCACAATTGTGATAACTCCGGCCAATATTTTACTGAAGTATGTGTAAGTAAGGTTTTTTGTTATGTCTGTAGGCAATATCGTTATTTTTCTCAAGACTGATTTACTTGCTCATCCGGCAATAATTACACTCGGTGAGTACTTCAGTCAGTCAGAAGTCAGTATAACTACGCTTCTTCTTGCCCTCGAAAATTCTCGAAACCTTCACTTATTGGTGACTAATAACATTATTTTATGTTGTTTGTCAAATTGTATGTAACTTTTATATTTATATTTTGATAAAAACAATTTTCTGTCCAAAAACATTTGAGAGTAATAATAGAAAATGTAAAAAAAGTTTTTCTGTATTTACCAATCGCGACATGTATTAAAACCTATGCATAAATCGTATTATAAAAATTCACTTGAAGACCCGAATTAGTAAAAGTATTTATGCTTATTTTAGTTTTTAAAATTAGTTTTAAAATTTAATACAAATTCAGAATATAAGAGAAAATGATTGCAGTGTTGATTTAAATATATTATCCATTATATGCCTATTCAAGTATTTTATATATTGTTGTAATGAATTTTACATTTTTTTCTAATAACAAAACAGGTATTTATAACGAGAATTTGTGCAATGAAAATATTCGATCATATACTGTCCAAACATTATACAATATTAAAAAGTAAAAAGTACATACAAATATAATCAGTTAACGTATAAAGTAAAATTCTTAATGAAAATGTGTGCTAAAGCTTGAAATGAGCAGCAATGTTTAATTATTTGTCATAAGATACAAAACAAATACGGTATAAGTATTCAGTTCTATTGTTATGGTAACAAGGGGAAAAGGATATTGGAGAGTTTACTTAGGAAATGTAGTATGTACGTATTTAAACAATTAATGAATTAACTGTTTGTACTTTTTAGATTACACTGTATAAGATATACGTATTTACATTCAACATATAGTTTCAGAATTATTTTATTTTCACGCGTTATATTATAATATACATTCTTGTTGTCTCTGATTCCTCTTATAAGGAGAGGGGAATCGAAATTAGTAAAAATAGTAATTAAAATTAACGAAGGAGAAAAGAGGGGAAGAGGAAGACCGAAAAAATGTGGTGGGATGCGATTTAAAATATGAGCTCTACTGGTGTAGGCAAAAATCTGGTGGCAGATAATGTGAAGTAGAAGTTTATAGGACAAGGTGACTGACCCCGAATAGTTCAAATAAAGGCGAAGGAAAACAAGAAGAATTTAATATAGTATATTAATAATATGTAACACTATCTAGTATATGTTTTATGTATACATACAACTATATAATTTAAAAAATTCTAGCAGACTGAAATGTTCTTGAAGCGATTACAGGCCTGTATTTATTAGAACTGTAAATAATAAAAATTTAAGCAAGTGAAAACGTTATTATTTGCACATTTCTAGATAAAAAAATACTTCACTTATAAATTCAAAATATTTAAAATTATTTTTCTTTCGTAAAAATAGGTTGCCACTCATATTTAAAATTTTTTTATAATATGTTACAGTACACTAGAGTTTTCCTTCTGTGATAATAAGAAATGTTTACCACTCCAGGGTAAAGGGTTAATATTGTTATGTTGTACATTTTTACTTTCATGTTATTCAATATTAATATTTCTAAAGGAAAAAAAAAATAATCATAATACATTTTTATAATGTAAAACAAACATAACTAAAAATTTTAAAAATACATAGAATTGAAGGGTGTTTTATTTTTAGATTTTGTGAAAGATGGTATGATTTGTTTTCAATTATTGGACATATAAATTAATGATTTATGCAATTTGATTTATTTATACGCCGTATAACGTACTGTAAAGTTATAACCTTTTCTGCGCTTCACATTACAATTTAAATAGTCAACTGAGTTGAAAATAAATTGTGTAATTTAACATACTATACATTTTACTTCAGTGTTGTCATCAGTTATTTGGGATAAGAATGTAATAATGATTTATTTAACAACGGAATGACCTAATAGTCACGTTACGATTGAAAACGGATTTTCTTTTTCAAATTATTGGTAATGATGATAAAACGACTTGCCCATATTATTGTTTGGTCAACAAATTAAAGTTTTATTAGACTTTATGTTTTCCTAGACTTGGATACATTTTCTTTGGATAATACGATGTAGCGTTAGATTATCATTTCAATAAATCACCTTTATATCTACTAATACATCAAAATTTACATATTTCAATTAATAATGTGCAAAACATGACCATCCCGACTAATGGCAATAGCTTATGCTAATAAGTGTGCCAAATGCAAGTTTTATCATAACCCTAATAACGACATGAGCCTGGGTCATTTCACCGAAAGTGATACATTCGTGTTCAAGGCAAACCTTAAGTCACTATCTATTATTGTTTTTGACATATCTCAAAAATTGTCTACTTAGGGTGTATTCAGGTCAACAAAAGATGTCAATAAGATCATTAATACACTTTAATTACAAAGATAAAAAAATCAATTAATATCTATTTCCTCACAACCCTCGCTTGACCCAATGTCATATTATGGCTGACCCTTTCAAGATCGCTCCTGGCATAGAGATAGGTCGCTTGAAAAAAAGTGACATTGAAATAATATGGCAGCATTGTCCACTAACGAATGATTTTTGGTGAAATACCATTTAATCAACAGTTAACTATGGAAATCACACTTAAGGCGTGTCCTAACATTAGTACCTCTGTGAGTTTTAATTTGCCACTAAGCTAGGAATGGCTTCATTTTTTTAAGGATTTGACCACTTTGCTACATTCTTTTAATGTAGTAGCTCGCGGTAAAAAAAAGTTAATGCACTCTTGTGAGTCACTTTAATGTCTTATGTAAATTTGTTATAGCTATATAGGTTTCTGGAAGCAATAGTTAAATTTTTCTTGTGTTCACTCTCAATCATTATTAACCGTCGCTGAAATATTTCCTAAAAGTAATTCTACAGCTTATTTTTACTGTATTTTATTCCTAAACTAAAAATTTTGATTTTTAAATAGGTATCATAATATCTATTCTACTATAATGCAACCTTGTTATAAGTATAATATTCTAGGACAATAGTTTTTCACTCAGTTTTTCTCAAAATTAAAAATGTAAACTTTCTATAGGGGTCTTTAACCAAAAAAACGTTAAAACGTTTTAAAATAATTTATAATTTAATGTTAACCTATACGCTATTGTGGTGAACCGCAAATAAATTATTGTAGTGGTATATTCAAAGACAAAGAACATAATACTTTAGGAACTATAGAACTCAGAAACAACGAAAATAGTAAATGTAAAATACATCTATAAGAACCATTAATCACTTATGCAGCTAAGTAGCGTAGTCTACAACTAACTTCTTTGTTTAAGTCACTTTGTAAGTTATGGTATAGTCATTTTGATTTTTATGTAAATAAATGGCTAAATGTATTATATTGTATAATATTACAGCATATTGTAATTTGTAACAGACGCAACGGATTACAATATCTAAAGAGTATAGAGGGTGTGGTTTTTCTTCTCTGATCTCTATTGCGTTTAATGTTAATTCCGGACTTCAAATCCAGATTCTATATTTTAATATCTATCCACTAAATACATTAAATTACAAAATTTACATACCAGCTGAGTTACAATCAATTATATTTCCTTCTACATTTTGCCATTAAAATAATATAATGTTCGATTTACGAGTATATTATTTAGATGCTTCGAAAATTTATATAGTAGTCATTATAAATAAATTGTACTTGTTGTTGTACGTAATCGGTAATACGCTAAAAAATTACAATTTTGATGTACACAAATTATGGCTAATGTTAGAAATGATTATAATATTTAGACTAAACATTATCAACTACACAATTTTTTACCAATAAGGTCTGTCTGATTAATAGGCTTTACGTATTTATAAAAAAATACAAAATATATTTATACTATATATAAATATATACTATATATAGACTATATAGTATTGTATAGTATTTTCGTTTCACTTGTTACTCATTTGTATCTGTTTTTACATTATAATTTTAGTTACAAAGAAAAAAAAATAAAATTGCAAAGTAACTATAGAATTTAAAAGTTAGCCTCTGTCTCGGTAAGAAAGTTTGACAATCTGTTTCTATTTCAATCAGTCAAATAACATTTTTTTATTCTTATAAAAATTCAAATTAATTTAATATGTATGTTTTCTATAAAAGTATAAAAAATTTAATTTTGTCTGTGTAATTTTGTGTAAAATTAGACTAAAAAACTAACATTCTATTTATATTATAATAACAATAATTAAGAATCATTTAAAATAATTGTTTTATGAAGGAGATTGAAAGCTTACGGTTTTAAGGAGTTTTATATAGGCAATATTTAAGAAAAAAAGGGGTTTAATTAAATTTCGACCATGTCCATCTACTAACAGATTAATGTGTATCAGCTTCAAAGTATTATTTCTAACTTATACAATTTTTTCAATATGATTTTTCAACGCCATTTTAGTGGTATTTTAGACCTATAAGTCTGACAAAATTACGGGTACTTTAAAAGTTCCTATATGTTGTAAAGAGACGTGAGTCATTTGAATAGTTCACTAGGTTATGTAGGAAACTAAATTTTCATTTAAAAAATCCAGTATCTTGTAATTAAAATATTTTCAATTTTTTTTTTATTGAAATGTTAGATTGTAACTTTTTATATATTATATATTATTTATTTATACAATTACTAGTATTTTCAATATTGAAAAACAATTTTTTTACATAAAAAACTCCGTTTCATATATAATTTAGTAAAGTAGTCACGAACTCGTAAAATTTTACAGAATTAAAGTGGCATTATTATAAGTAGTCGAAATTTTGTCAGGTTTTTTGGGGTAAAACGTCAAATAACCAGAACACATTTAATCCCTTTAAAACAAAAATTTTGGAAACTGATTAAAAAAAAATGGTTGTAAATTCAATAATTACAAATGATATTAATGGAACTTTTTAATAGAAAATTTAATTTTCAGTTAAAAACATTTATTTCATAGAGGTTGAATTTATATAAAGATAACTATTATACCTTCAAATATTTGGAGGAGGGATAAAGTTATAATAAGTAGCATAACGTCTAACCCAATCTACTGGTTGTTTGATAGTTGTACTGTCGACATTTTCGAAAAAACGTTTTGGGAAGAATAAAAGTCACTTCTATCGTAATTAAAATATTTATCTTTAGTTCTTTCGTAATTCACTCTTATTATAGTATTGTATAGCAAAGTTATGTAATTTAATATAAAGGAGCGCAATAAAATTTCTAATGCGTTTCTTGCTGTACAAGCATATAATTTATGAGTGTTAGTTAAACACTTTGTACAATATAACTACTTGAGACTTTGCTAGAAATAGTACGTTGCTATTGTCTTTTTTAAACATGAAATTTAGTAAACCAAAAAAAAAATGTACAACAAAATGACAATCTAGTTTTTTGTTTAAACGAATTAACATTGAGAATGCAATAATAACTGTTAAATTGAAATTCTCTGTTCCATTAAGATAAGCACAATGGTAAATAAAACAAAGTTTGTTAAGTATGCATTATATATTACACTTATTTGTGAACATCACTTTTCGAATAAATGTAATTTTATTTATTATTGCATAGTATACAATGTTAATAATTCATACAAAAATAATTTTTAACAGGGTTTTGATAATTTTTTTAAATTATATAAAATATATTGACAATGATAATAAAGATTACAATAATTGTATAAATAATGAAATGTATAGTGGTTGATACTATTTAAACATTTTAATTATTGCATTTAATTTTTACTGCTGAAATAAATTTAAATAAAAACGTTTGTAGAGGATATTTTGAATTCATGTTCTATACAATTATTAAAATGTATCATACATAGTTTCGTTAATTATATAAATATATATATATATATATATATTTATTGGCAACCTAAGGAATATAAAGCAAACTTAAATAATATTAATTGACCACAATGACTTGTTTTAATACGGAAGTAAATTTGGTAAATATTAACGGGTGAGAGACATACTATCTGTATTGTTTACTTACGAATTCGAATTATTTAATAAAAGTACAATAAATTATAAGCCTTAAGCATCTATAAAAACATCACTGTACTTTATTATTTAAAATGTGTATTGAGGAAAACTTTACCATTTATTTAATTACAATTTGTATATCATTACATTCCATTCGTTATTTTTATCACATGTGTAAATACAAAATATATTTAAACGTTATAAATTATAATTGTAAATGTTTAATCAAAATTTGTTTTTGTTATAATAATTATACCTGCGTGTACTTTTTTTTTACTGTTACAATTGAGATTACTTACCAGTTACCATATTTTCTGAATTCTGTATTATACAAGTGTATAATGTAATTGAGGATTATTATAGGTTATGAGGGGTTTCGTCAGGAATTAAGTTCTACCGTTTATAGGTATTACAAAATATATTTCATATAAAATGGTTTCACCACTATTGCAAACTGCACAATATAATTTTATAATTTTAATTAAACATAAAAAATGTCATGGTGTCTTCAATACAAGTCGCAATTGTTGTCAAGTGACTACAAGTAAATCAACTTATTACCAATTTTCAAAGAAAGTACAACACACATGAAAGTGAAATAACGGATAACATAGTATGACTCCTAAATTGCAAAGAACTTATTCCTATAGTAACATCAACAAGAGTTTGGTGTAATGAGAATATATAAAAGTATATCTCTATTTATACTACCTTTATTTAAAAAAAAATATAAGGTTACTGAACTCTCTTGAAATCGAAATTTAATCATTATAGTTATTTTTTCATCAACGGTAGTTTTTGTAATGACAATATAATTACCAATCAAAGATATTGTAACCAAGTAGATAGACGATTTGTAATTAATATACTCTGCTAGTACATATATTGTCGACCATTCAATCGTACACACAGAATACATCAGTTAATCGTTTAATTTATGTAGATTATAGAGGCGGTTTAGTGTGACGTGCATACTATTAAATTGCTATGTTGTCCCACGAGAATTCTGTCCTCTGATCGTTGTAGCAAATCAAAAACAAGTTTGTTGGTTTTAGAAATTACAACAATAATAAATTTGTGATTCCTGTGAAATGTTATACCAATTAATTGAAACTATAATAATTACTAATCGGTTAATACAAATGTACGGCGTTCTTTACGATGGTAATAAGTTTATGCATTTGTAAACACTAAACGCAGAATGCTAATGAAGTTATAACTCATTATGGAGCATGTGTTGTATCTCATTAAATTTATTCTATGAAATCATTAAGAACACCTAAACATGAAAATTGATACCCGGAAACCTTCAGGTTATTGAACAACGCTAAGTAAAGATGTATTGAAATAACTTCCGTAATTATTGTACTAGCACCTACACTTTATTTAGTTTTATTTAATTTAGTCGGTAATAAATGTTTAAGTTTCGGAACGTTTAAATTAAATTCACATCACTAGCACGTTAGGTTACATTGACTTTGCGATCGTTTTATCAGCAATTTGGCGAATAAAGTGGCTGAGGAGCACATTTCTACTCGTTTTAAATTTAATTTGGAGAATTCCTCCTTTTATGATCATTGCATCGTCGACTCTGCCAACTGTTTTTCACTTAAGAACAATTGGTCCTGTGGCTTGTCGGTGCCCATAGAGTGTATTGTTCCACGGCCAACCTGGGCTGGCCCGAGTCCAAAGTATGCCGTTTATTTCTCAAATACAGAACAGCCACGCCTGTTAATCTCCCGGTGAAAACTAACTGATGTGTTCGAGTAAAACCCACAGAGTTGATTTCAAAATAAAAGCAAACTTAAACAATCGATTATCCCCAGTGTCCGTCTTGACTACCATCAATATTACCGTACAGACCTTATTAGACGTCCAGTGTAAAAACGCCAATTTTGTTTATATAACATTAAGCCATTAAGGTATTGTTTTTTACTTTACATTTTAAAAAAAAAAAAAATCATCTTTCCACGTTAATTTTTTTTAAAGTTGTCCTCATTAACAGTTAACTATTACCCACACGCTCTTATAGAGAATGAAAACTGAATAATACAAAATTGTTGTATTGTTACTTCGCTTGTCATTGTTATAACATAATATAACATTAATTATCGTCTTAGCTATTAGTTGAAGTATGAAAACTATAATCGAATAATCGTTTTGTTTCAGAGATGTCGCCGAATTCAACCTACGAACAAAGAGTTATGGCGAAGAAATATAATGCAACGTAACCATGAAGATTGTACCGTTTATGATCCAAACACTGCTAGTGTTAATACTCTCTACTACAAACTGTAAGTTCCATTAATATCGCATACTACTATAATGATAATATATTAGGTACTAGTTATAAGCTTTCTGTTAGATTTACGCATATAACGTTCCTTTGGAAATTATTATTGTCGATCAGACACTTGTATTGTTATTGTGCACATACTTGTATTGTGTACATTAAACTTACACGGTGTTTGTGCTCCCCTAAATAGGGTTTTAGTAACGCTGCAGAGGTGTGGTTGTACCGGTAATAACTTTTCCACTTGCCCGGTTCGCTTCGTATCCCAGAACAGTTATTACAAGACGAGTATACACGGTATGCCGCTATATATACCATTGTTCCTAGTACCTAACTACCGTGTGGCCACCGCACCAGGATTGAAATCCTACTGGCAATCTTCTCCATTAGCTATGCATTACACTGTGCCCGCGGCAACTGCGAAGGCCAGTGAATATTTTATTTGCAATCCGATAAACATAACAGTAGATGGACAGCAATGGATAAAATAAAGAAATTTACAAGTACCTGGTCTCGTAAATAAAGCACAAAGGAAAATCAGAGATCAGACACATCTGTACGAAGGAAGTTAGGAAATAAGACTACTATAATATATACAGTATACACAATATTAGCATTCATGCGATAAGCAAGTATTTTGTTTGTTCAAAATCTATTTTAGTCTAAACAATTTTAATTTTTGAAGTGAAGTGTAAATTAGTAAAAATTCTCAATAATCTTAACAAAATACTCTCATTAAAATGTAAAAAATTATGAAAGTTGAGCTTACACTAGACGATTTATAGGATTTAATTAAATCCAACAGAGCGTCTAGTGATTCTTCGTTCAAAGTTTTTCAAAGAAAATTACACAATTTAAAACTTATTTAAATAGTTTTAAAACTTCTTTTGATATACTTTCCGCCAAATTTTATCGAGTGAAAGAAGTCAATACTAAATTAGAAACTAAAACTAAAATCTGGAACGACGAGCAAAAATTAATTGAGGACAACCGAATATTATCGTATAACCAAATTTTAAATGTCGCCAACGAAGTAAATCAGATAATCGCTAGAGAAAAAAAACTATTGTTTTAAACCTAATGAGGATATTTTGGAAGCTGTTTCAATTGGTAAAGATATGTCACAGTTCTTTAATGTAATCAGTGAGGCAAAAGTAATAAAACGCTTAGATTTTCATCAAAATAAATCACGTCTGAATTGAATCTGATTGTTGAATTCAATTTAAAAACAAGTTTTATTGCAGTAATAAAATAAAACGTAATACTACGTCAACCTGATCGTTGGAAAAAATGTTTATACAAATATGGATATTGCTATTGAACGAAAAAATATTATGAAGAATTTGCGGTTGAAGTTAAATTAAAAACGTGCTGGAGAGGATGGCTCAATGATCATAAAATGTGTTTAAAG
The DNA here is from genome assembly GCF_023614345.1 of Adelges cooleyi. Classification (NCBI taxonomy): domain Eukaryota; kingdom Metazoa; phylum Arthropoda; class Insecta; order Hemiptera; family Adelgidae; genus Adelges; species Adelges cooleyi. Next base: position 6,951,638 of record NW_026095751.1, read on the forward strand.
TGTTCCAACGTTAGTGTAAAAAAACTATCCACCCGCAGGAGACTCTTTAGTAATATAAATAGTATAAATCATAATTATTTTAACAAAAGTTTTAATCATTTAAATATAAATGGTGTTAAAAAAAAAAATTATAAATACATTTTTTTTTAAATGTATTTATTATTTTATGTAGAGAGTTTGTGCCCGCAGGGGCAACAGAAAAATGACAATACTTAATAATTAATGATAATATTAAAAATAAACAACAATAATAATAATAATAACAATAAATAATAATGATAATAATAAAACTAATGATTAAAATAATAGCAATTATTAAGTGAAATTTCTTGATAATTTTTTTTAGTCTGGTTAAAGAAATGTTGAAGGTGTCAACGGGTCACATAACATTAACATACGGTTGAGCGGAGCATTAAGATTATAATTTTTACGGTGAGGATATATGTAATACATAGAAGGAGATCGCAAATCGCAAAGTAATATTAGGGACATATAATCGAATGATCTGTAATATTTTAGGGCTATCAATTTGGTTATTTAATTAATTCATAAATCCTGACGATATCAAGAGTACGACGACGACGAGCGAGACTATTCAATCATATTCAGCAGCAACTGTATAAAGATCGACTCTGACTATATATAAACTATTAAGATCTTCCTGAAACCTTTAATGAATACAATTAAAATTTTAGAGAACTTGAAACAAAATTGAATGCACTTCGGTTCAATATAAATGATTTAATAACAATTATTTTTTTGACATTGAACCTTGAACACTCGAGATACTACTAAGGTTATACTGCTACATGATATTTATTGTATGTTTTGGGATAAAAACTGAACAGTTTGGGTTCAGCGAGCGTATAATAGTGCATATATATATATTTATAAATAGTATAGAATGCGCACAATAGTGACCCGATAGCGAACCGATGGGTTTTAATGAAAAACGCTGCGGTGAGATTGAAGGCGTGTTGCGATGTTTTCTTAGCTTCTTAGCCGGCATCCGCGGGAATTTCTATCGGTCAAATGGGACACATTTTGTTTTTACACGATAAAAACCATCACGTGCCGAGGCTAAGTGGTCCGGGGGTATTACGTTTCAATCAACGGCCGAGCCGGACCGTGACATCCGTGAGAACGGAAACAGGCGAATCGACGTGATCACAAGGTCGTGGCTGTTGTATTTGGTCCCGTGGTTATAATAATAACGGTGAAAATGACAAGGCGTGGTGGGGTCGGTCGTCACGCGAAACGGTCGGGGCGGTGCAATGTTAAAGACCGTGATTGATGACGTTTAACCGGAAAGCTCCAATGACAAATGGCGGTTGAGAAATTCACGCTCGATGACGACCGACCCTCTTCGGTATCCGCGTCACCGCCAAGTCCCTCAAAGTGTCCTGGCATCTTCACACGCCCACGCATTTGCACAACGCATGGTTCGTCTGCCGGAACGTTTCGCGTATAACGTTTTTAGAGACAGCGTAAGCCTATTGTGATGTTAAAAGAGGGTCGCGGCAAGAAAGAGAGAGATGGACATTTTTATAAGTGTATAGCGCGTTCATATCGTTTCGTGGTAGCTTTGGCACTCACTCCGAACGTTTAACGTATAGCGACCGTATAAAACTGACGGTCATCTCCTGTCATCCATCTCGTGCTTTTGGATTGTGTGCTCACACAGAAATCCGTGCTAAGGCGTGAAATCAACTTAAATAATACCGTTCCTTAGACCGAAACCTACTGCGTTTTATGATTACAAACCCGCTCACACGTCCAAGTCGACCAATGGGTACAGCAAAAAGCCGCTTCTTTCTTTACTCCGTTTCTTTTTAACGTCTTCACAGCGTATCACGTACGTCGTTTTTTCCATATTACGCACACACACATAATATATTGTGTATATATATATATATATACAACCAAAACGGTCTGCTTTAATGGTCGTCTTTAACAACGGCGCTGAGCAATAAACCGCAACGGCAATTCTCAACTAAGTATTCGTCTTAAACGTTGCCCGTCGACTATTAAAACGCGAAACGTCCAAAGCAATTAAATATACAAGTAGTTTCATTATTGACTTATCGGTTTCTGAATTGTAGTATACGGGCGTCTCGTGTCTTACAGTAGTTGATGAATAAAGAAAACCTACAATATCCAACATGACAACGACCGTGTTCACTCTGCGCCCGATATTTATTTGTAACCCTTTTTCTATTTATGTAGTCGGTTTGGTTAGTGTGTAATTTAACTGAACGCTACGCTGTCAATGGCCCAACACGAGAAGTTCCCATTTGTTGTTAACCCCCGCGCGAGGTGACCGCATTCAGGTAATCTCTTCCCTTTTGGCCGTCTTTGTTGATTGTTTCGGCAACGTTGTTAATGTTCTCGATTTTCACTCGAGTGAGTTACTTATTTATTTATACACGACCCCAAATTATTTTTATTTATTTTAACCATCTTTTGGTTAAATCGGGTCACTGTGTTTTTGTGTAGGACCCAAGCTAACTGTCGTTAACCAATACCTTCACTGCCTTGCAACGAACCTAAAATAAAAGAAGCAATATTTTTCATCAAACAAATAGTTGTAACAATACAACTATTATTTGATCGAAAGTGAATTCCGTTATTCAATAAAAACAAAATTTAAAACAATTGAAATCGTCTACAAAGCCAACTACAGATTTTGTTGTTCATTATTTTGCAGATGACTTTGTCAGTAACCAGTGTGTTATAAAAAACTGATTAGTAAATTTATTTTACAATTGATAACCGCAAAGACGGGTTATTCGTCTTTTTATAATGGAAATTATGATTTATGATTAAAAGTTGATACGCATATTATGATCATTTTCTACCGTAGCATTACAAAATAAATTATTTTAGTTTAACAGAATTGTATTATTTTTGATATAATATTTATATATTTATTTATACATTTATTGTATATATTTATGAGTATAATAAAGTGAGAATTCTTGTTCAAATAAACACATCACTGTAAAATCAATACCATTTTGGATCCTATCGAAGCTAAAAAAAAATTATGCAAGAAAATAATACTTTCTATTAATGGTAGTTCTAAAATGTATAATAGTTGATACCAATCTGTTCATGACCCTAACCAACAAATCCAAGTGCTCGGTAGATAAAATAATTGCCATAAAACATATTTGATATAAAATGAAACTTAAAACCATTCACAGTGTTCAGGAAAAGGAAGGTAAACCCAGATTATACAAATTGAATATCAGAGTTCTATATGCAAAGTATACAATTTCGTCTTGGGAGTGATTTTTTACACTAGCTGTTGTACTCGACACGTATCTGTACCACAATTGCCTATCTGACGCGCCGTCCTATTAAAAATAACAATTTTATATTCTGACTTAATAAGTCATTTTTATACTTGTATTTAAATGTTTAATTATTTAATCGTTATCGCATAACATTTTTTTCTCTGAAATGAACTTCTTCTGCACCATAATAAGAAAAAAAATATATTTATTACTAATTATTTTTTAAATATTAAAATCTTAATTTAAAAGCCTAATGAAGAAAAGTCAAATAACGTATCACTATTTACAAAGCAATTAGGCTTATTTAATGAAGGTTAACTAATCACTTAGCAATTAAACGGTTTAATATGCTTTGCAACACTAATAGTAATTAACGATATTAATTTATTATCATGAGCAAAAACATTAACAGTTTAATCTATACTTATATTTAGAACAAAATATAATTTAGTTACAGAGTAAATGAGTATCCCTAATGATTAAATTCATTTTTAACGTTAAAATATACGATTTTACATTTAAAAGGTTAAACTGTGTGATATGACTTCTAAAAAATATAATTTTTTAAGTATTTATAAAGTAATTTTATAGCGAATCCTATATAGCTAAAGAATAGGTTGAAAAACTCAAAATTATAAGATTTGGGTTGCCAATATAATTATTATTGGTTTCGTTAAATATTACAATAGTGTACGGTTTGTAATATGACTTCTTATGTTTTGAATGTAGACGGCGAGAGTAGACCACAGTCGGATCTGGCAAACATGTCGACTCAGGCACAGGTTCATCCATTGGATCAGAATAATAACAGAAATATAAGCGGTATATCCCGGCGCGGTTGGAGAGGAGAGTGGCGAAGGACAGATCCAGGCACGGTCTATAGTTACATATGGAAAAGCAGCGACGAACCTCTTGGTATGTACAAAGTACACGATTATCATAAATTATTAATTAATTATTATTTATTGGAATAAAAATAATAACAAAAGATTCCCTCGGAGCGTAATAAAAAAACCAAGAAAAAAATACATATCGAAGGTGCATAGCATCGCTATGTTAGTGTCGTGTTAAATATGTTTAGACAGGACGTGCTTATAATATTATATTATGCACTATGTAGGATTACCTAAGCTTAAAAGTGGATTTTTTTTTATTAAATAACCGCATATTAATAGAACGACATTTGGCGAAAGAAAAAATATGAAAAGTTTGTTGTAACAGATGTCAAATTGAAAAAACTAGCTATGAATTATTTAAATACCATAACGCAAGCTAAAGTGTATAGCATGTCCTATTTGTGTAAATATAAAATAAAGTATAAATATTTTAGTGGATAAAAGTCTAAGACAAAATGCATGTCTTGAAATTTTTGTGGTAATATTCGCAAACATACAAAGATCCAAATTTATTTTATAAAATTTGCATACAGTTTAATGCAGAAAAAAAAAAGTTAAAATATATTAATTTTTTTTTTTATTAAAAAATGCGCCTCTAAGGACATCCCGCAGTTGATTAAGTCAGATAACAAATATAACAGCTTGGTTTTCGGTACACATAATATACTCTGAGGATTTACACATATTGCATAGTCAACTGAATAGCAAAATACTACAAATTCTTTGTAACACGCTGCATGCATTATTATCACACTTCAAATATGTAAATTAAGGTCCCTACAAAAGAAAAAACAAAATTGAAAAAATCCAATTTCATTTTATACTTCAACCAAAAAAAAAAAAATATATATTATTTTTTTTCTTCTATTATTAATGCTTGACCCACATTGCCATTACACCATACCTAATAAATTCTTAAAAGTATTTAGTAGACATTTTTTTTGCTTAATATTTATCTAACTTGAGGTTTCATAATTCATAACATAGTATTCCTATAGTAAATCAAAATGCATAAGAATTATACAATGCAATACATATTTTGTAGTATTTATATTTCAATCCAATTTGAAGCAGTAAAGAAGCATAAAAAAAAGCGGTTCTCGTTTCTGAAATTATAATTTATGATTAGCGTGACATTTGTGAATTTTAAAAAGATAAACTGAACATTTAATGTAAAAACTTCAGAGGAAATGGACAGACGCAGTTAAGTGTTTACACAAACTTCTAACTTTATAATGCATTTCGCATTAATTATTTATGAATTTCGTAAACGTTTATTTTAATAGTATAATATTATTTTAGTTATTCATCAATATACTGCACTTTGTGATAGTCGAAAACAATCTTATTTTAAGTGACATGCAGATAGTTGACTTTGGGTGATTTATGTTAATGAACTTTTTTAATTTAAAGAAGATATACAAAAAGTAATTAAAAATATACGTAAAACGTAAGCAACAAAAAGTGTCATTGCAGTTCTATACAGGTGCAATAAATAGGTCATTTATTATTTTAATTTGCCCTAACATTTTGAATATAAATAGTTGTTAAAATACAAATATAGGATAACCTATAAAACAAAGTAAATTATTTCATTAAAAATTAAAAAAAGTAATTGGTTAATATTAGTTTGTGTTAAGTATTTTCTTTATGCGATTATTTGATAACAATATAATATGAAAGAAATTAAATACATGCATAATTAAAATTTAATAATCTTATTTGGTTTTTTAAGTAGTACTTTTTTTAAGTAAAAATTTAAATTAAACAAGTAAGGTAATTTTTGTGATATCGATTAGGTTATTACTCTGAGTACATACACATACATATTTTATTTTCTATTACATAAAAAACACCTCTATTTCAACATAATTGTTTACATTATTAAACGATAGGCCAACCTCGTTTTACTTGTTATTTTTCAAATTAAAAGTGTTGTTGTAACAAGATATTTGGGTGATAAATATTTAATTAAAAATAATAAATACTTATAATGTTTTAAGCAGTCCACTTTATAGAAAAAAGCATAGTTTAAGCGGTAATATTATTACTATCTGTGAGAACTATTCAACCGTATACCTCTTCTTGCAAGAGCATTAAATGTTATAACTAGCATTTATTCAAAACTGGTTAAAGCTGTTCATTATTTTTATTTCGCCAGTGTGACGGGCTTATTGTCTATGCCAATTATATAATTAAGGACAATCCTTTATATTCTCTCAAAAAATATTCTATTAAATTAACATTACAAATAATACTCTTAATTTGTTTTTAATATAATGATTTTATACCTAAAATCATGTTAGATAAAACAATAATTTCTCAGAAAAAATATTGTATAATAACAAAGTCATGCTACAAATCTAGTATTACCTAAAATAATTGGTGTAATGTATTTTAAATTAAAAACAATACATTTACAACCCTGATACATTAGTCTGTAATTTGTTAACGAATATCGTTTTTTTAAGCTATGTAATCAATCATTTTATAATACAGACAACATATTATTTTTATATTATCTACGCTGGGTTTTGACATACACAATAATAACTCAAATAATAATATGATCATTAAAAACATATTACACTCTAAAAAATACTATACGAGTTTATTTTACTATACCATTGTTGTTTTATACAATTCTTAATCTATTACCTAATGAGTTTTGGTAAAATTCTATATTTAATTTAAATTAAGAAACATGTACTTAATTTTTAATAACACGGTATCAATTATGGATCTTAAGTATAATTAAATATGAAAATTAGTTACATATATATCAATTTCTGTAAATTTGTATAGAAAGTCAACTCGAGTTTTGACAAATTTTAGTAAAATGATATGGCTCTTAAATATATCACTTTTTAATAAAATGTCAAACTTTAAGGTTACCTACACATAAAAAAGAAAAAAAATTTGTTAAAAAAAAAGTTATAAATCAAACAAGTATAGTATGATGTATCAGAATAAAAAAAAAGTTTTGAAATTTTGACCTGAAGTCAGTAAAAAAATCTAATGAAATTCATCAAAATTTGAATTTGTTTTTCAGTTTTAAGTACTTAAATATTTAAAAAAAAAAGTTTTTCAAGTATATTATGAAAAAGAACACTTCTATTAAAGTTGTTTAGTGAAAGTTCCATTACGATAACATAATTAGTCATTAAGTAACGTGATTGTGAACTTAGAATATAGCATTGCCTAAGTCCAAAAAAAATTTTAAAAACATTTTTTCTTCACTTTTTTGATTTTATGGAACTATCTGTATAGAATATGTAAATTTGAGGCATTTCAAAAATCCACTCGCACACACATTAGGTGAATTGGCATGGAATGACCCAGTTACGGTTTTAGATTGGTTTGTTGTTTAAAAGTAACTTATTTGTTTTATACTTCGCTATGTCATTATGTAATTGATGAGCCATATTTTTCAAACAAAAAGTAATTATAATAAAACAATTTATAGATGTCTTGACAAAATAATGCAAATAGTTTAAGATATCATATTTTAGAAAAATGTATTTTGATTTTTGAGACAGAACGAAAGTCAAAAATATTAAGAAAAGAACGCGGTACTTTTAAGTTTTATTAATTCTGATCCCAAAGGTGGGGTAGGACATAAGTTGTTGTCCTTGTTTGCGTGGTATTTTTGTTTGCCATGACAATGTTTTGAATATTAAAGAGATTTTTATTTGTGTAAGCTATTCTTGGGGTTGTTTCTTCGTACTCACGGATGGTATTCACAGCGTTATTACATTTTTTAAAAAATAATTTATTGCTACTAGTTAATGTATTGCATTATAATCATAAAAACATCACAAAATACCATTCTATAAGGTCGCAACGTTTTAGTATCACGTACACATCCAAAACACGATCTTTTTAAATATATGATTTATTTTCTTTATTTTACTTCCTGTCTACAACCATCTGCTACTAAGCAAAAACGATACTAGACACAAGTTGATAAAACAGTTTTTAAAACATATTTTCAAAAAGTAATTAATAGCTATTGTCATGTTTTACACTTATATACAGCCACCACGTCCTAGAATAAATATAATTACGTATTTGTATAATGGTGTTGGTTAGTACAAATTTAAATGGAATTTTCAGGAAAAGCCGAACTTTACATAATACTGGCGCTGCTCATAGGTATGGCCACGGTGATTGTTGGCTGCTGGTTGTCAGACAATTGTTGGTCACCCGAACCGGAACAACATTATACAATTGCGTGGCACGACCGACACCGGTGGATATGAAACAGAAGCTCCATTTGTGTAATAACACGTTATGTATCTATTATTATAAAACGCATACAATTTGCATGTAATGCGATCAGCTATAAAGTATCATCGATATTGTAGTGTTAAAGTTCATTCGATTTAAGTTTCATGGTTTGCTAATTTTTGTAACAAATAATAATTATTTAACTCAGACCAACGGCATAAATAATAATAATAATAATACTATAATAACCAAATAACAATACGACCATTTTCACAACGGCGTGATGATAGGTTAAAGCAATTAATAATAATATGAACTCACTATTTGGTAACAATGATTAATTGATTCCAACAACGAGTGGCCTTTACTTATGACCGTACATATTCGATTTAAATACATTTTTTTTTTAAATTTACAACCTATCCCAGTATATCTAAAATGCTTTTTGGCATTGACCTCTAAACATGTTTATAAAACATAATAAAATGAGAGACTACATTAGAATTTAAATTATATATTTTTTTCATATGATGTAATTATTTTGTTGAAAAACAGCTTAAGTTTGATACAAGTTGTCTTTTTGTATGAAATGAACTATAACCCTACTAGCCACTTTGTAAGAAACGCATACTGGTCGATGGACTATGAGTTCATCTTTTCTTCTAGATGTCAATTAAACTGTAAAACTAACAACAGTGTATATTGTGTTATCTTAAATATTTGCGTGTCTTATATGATAGCGCTAACATAATACATGTTATAAACCTATATTAAGGTCAATTATATATAATAAGTAACTATAGGTAATATTTATGATAAAACAATTTGTAAGGTTAATTACTTGACAGTTAAAACCTAAATAGTAATAATAATAACTAAACAAAAACGATATTTTAAAATTATATTCTTGTAGTCTTGATATAACGCCAATAGTACTAAGATAATTAAAAATATGTATATTGTATTGTAGTCATTAAACATTTTACTATAGAAAATTGATTTGTTTATTAAGTTATTTTGGTTCTAAGGTGAATAAGAGTGTCAACTGTTCGGTTAATGACTTTTTGTAGTAAAAATAATATAATATTATGTTAATTTCATTGTAAATATTCACAGTTGATAGATACTGAGACATAGAGATAATATTTACTTGTTTAAATACATCACTGAATTTGGTGAAATATTCAATGTTGGTTACAGCAATAAAAAAAAGTCAAAGTATCAAATATCTCATCATACAATGAAACAGGGATCGGTATAGCGCAGTAATCGTGCTATCTAGGGGTGTTACAAATTCCGAAACTACAAATACCACCGTTTTCCTCGCAAGAGAGTAGAGAATCATCCCACTGCGAATGATGAGCACACACGTGTCTCCTAACTTAACGGAAAACGCTAGTACACTACGGCCAACAAATAACAGCGTGAAGAGTGTACTGATCATAGGATCGACGCAATTTAATAGCCTTCGGTTTCGAAAGAAGCGAAAAAATGCATTGGTTATAACGCTTACATGGTGAGAATGTGGTTGGTGGGGGGGGGGGGAATTAGCTATGGCACATAACCGAAAAACTTGTCACAAAATACTTATCACATAATCGAAAAAAGCGTTACGCTGTTATCTGATAAGAGATTAGAGATAATAGATATGTTGTATTCACAACGATCAAATTATAACTGAAAAATAAATTCAATGTAATTTAACAGGTCATTGTCGTTGTTTAGGGGCAGATATTATGAAAACACTAAAATTTAAGCCAGAAACTTGATAATAGGTTTACTAGCCACCTTAGATACTAGCTTGTTAATATACTATTTCATTATCTATAATTCCACATTTCCACCACTACTCTAAATTTATTCGGTACTTCAACGAGACATGCAAATGCTCTTTCGTAGTTGCAGACTCAGCTGAACAACTTTTTTTTTTAATTTCATAGTTATTAGTTGGGACAAATGTATTATATTTATGAAAAATATAACCCCATCCCTTATATTTTAAAACCGTATGAACTTTACAATTTTAAATGGTAACGTATATATGTTATTAACTTTTTAAATTAAGAAAAATTTGCTGAACATTTTGATTGGTCGATAACCTGTTTTGGATAATAAGTTATTCAATAAAAGTTATGACGGGAGGGGAAGAGCGATTGAGTAATGCGCGCGGATAAAAACATCTCTACTCTCCACCCTTCCTCCCGTTCAGAATTTTTAACTATTATAACTTTGAAACTAATTATCCAAAACTGGTCATCGACCAGTCAAAATATTCAGCAAATAATTCTTAATTTAAAAAGTTAATCAAATATATACGTTACTATTAAAAAAACTCAAGTTTATAAGATTTTAACATATAAGGGACGGAGTTATAGTTTAAAAAATATATTAAATTTGTCCCAACTAATAACTATAAAATTATAAAAAAAAATAATTAAAAAAGTCTAATATCTTCTAAGTTATTGACTAGTCCATAGTAAACCAATCACACAGTATAATGTATACTATAAGTAAATCTATGTTAATGTATAGTATACATCAACATAGATTTTTTTTTTTTAATTCAAACTATATTAAAAAAATATATATATATATATTTTGATAACTTTTTTTTTAACTTTTATAACGCATATCGGATCGATTTTTGTAAAAAAACACATGTTTCTACTTCAAACGTACTGTCCTTAAGAATACATAGATTTAAGTTTTTAAAAAACATTTGAATTCTTCACAACATTTTCAAAGCTTTGGTCGTGCTACAATTTTAAACTTATTTTCCGTTATTTAATTATTTCAATATAAAAAATTAAATTTTAAACTTTTTTCAACTAAAATAATTAATTAACTGAAATTAATTTTAAAATTGTGCCACGACCGATGCCTCGCAAATGTTTTGAAGAACTCAAATATTTTTTCAAAACTTAAATTGGAGTATTCTTAGGAACAGTATGTTTGAATTAGAATAAATTGTTTTCCACCAAAAATACGCAGGTGTAGAACCCCTTAAGACGATGATAAATATCATAGAATTATTTTTTTCGCTTTAACGTTGTTGTCGACAAGTAGTAGTATTGCTAAACATGAAGGTAGAAAAAAAACAAATAAAATATCACACTAAAGAAATACATTTTAATAACAAAATTAATTATCAAAATGAATATTAGTATATCTTCTTCTTCTTCTCTACTAAAGGCCTTGCCTTGTCGTTACAAATTTGGTTCTCCTCATTGTTATGTTTAACCTTCATTGCTTGTTTGGGAAAATTAATGCAGTGGTTTCCCGTTGCCTTCTGCATCGCAATGGCATCTCTTATTACTAAGGGATGTTATTCAAGTATAGATAAATCTATACTTGGTACTAACAATGTTGCTGCCCATTGCTAGGTCCATTTTGGTCGCCTTTTACGACGGGCATGGACTGCCGTGGATGTATTCTGGCCCCCACCCACAGGGGCAATTAGTATATCACATTTTAAAGTCAAATACTATTTTATTAAGGGGATTCGATACCAACCATTTTTAAGGACTTTTGTATAGGCAATATTTAAGAAAAAAGTGGTTTTAATAAATTTAGATCATGTCAATAATTTACCGGTTAATTTGTATAAGCTTTACGGTCTTATTTTTAATTTAAGCCATTTTGTCTATGAGTTGTGAGTATTGTTAAAACACTTTAAAATAATTGAATACACACAAAATGATTAAATTAACAAAACTATATAATTAAACATACACAAAAAAATTAACGTTATTTTGTAACACAATACTCTCATGTCTATAAACAAGAAGAGTAACCCCGGCATCGTGTTTCCGGTGGTCTTAAATAATTACAATGATGAAAATAACATTTTTTTTTTGCGTTATTGTTTCGTATGCGAATTACAGTTAGTTTTTGTTTTTGTAAATATTTACTTTTTTAAATGCTCAGTAAAAAATATAGGTTTTGCTTGTTCCCTCTACAGTTATTATAAAGATTTGTCATCAATTATCATAATTTACAATTAATGGCATGATGGTAACTTTGTTTTTTATAAATTCTAACCATTTGTTGTAAAGGTTTTAAACATAGACCAATCAAAACGTATTATAGTTTCAAAATATAATTAAACGGAAAAGTTGTGTACAACGAATCGAATTTTTAGGGAAAAGTTTTTAAAATAACGGTTTGGTTCTAAACCATTTGGAGTTCCGCATCACGAAATACATTTTTTACGATTAAAAAATAATTTTAAGATTAGTACTTAATATACGTATTTATCAATACAGAAATTAGAATAGTTTAGAATGTAGCGTTTGTATTTTGTTCATGTAAGTATACAGCGTACATTTATTTGATTAACGCTGTTATAGTGTGACGGCTGAAACTGAGGCATTTTAAAGAGAAATTTCAAACCTGGTAAAATCCAATCGACCGTATGCTTACACGTAGCCGGTTTACTTTACAACTTCTATATATTAATCATTATGCTTCCAAGTTTTAACTTTTACACCAAAATATGTTTCGTTATCGCTTTAGATTTTTGTCCAAGTGAAAAGTTTGCTTTCGACCAAACTTGCAATAAGCCAATATACCGCGACTTATATTAGAGCTATCCTTAATACGTCCCAGGTGAGTTAACCGTTACGTTCTATAATTTAATAAGATATATAAATATATATTTACAAATCGTATATATATATATATATGTATAACCCAGAGAAACCCAATGTATAAAGTTTTCTTACATTCTCCAAATTTGTTATAAAATTATTTTTACACTAGGCAACTTTCTCGATTGAGTAAAAATGGAAAGAGTAACGCCTATGTATAAGTGTTTAATCAAAAGACCATAAAAACTCGTTAAAGCAGTTTCAGCGATGGAATACCAAATAAGTCAGAGATTAAGTGGCGTGACGCCAACACCAGGGAAAAGATAAAGAACGTATTATTATTTAGATGGGTGTGACTTGTTGTCTGAAAAAAAAAATAGTTGAAATGGCTGAGAGAAATGAGTGTTAAAGAATTTAGAGGTAAAAGTATACCATGTATAGAAGTACCCACAAACAAAATGACATGGACATTTTTGAAGTGTACGAATTGTATATACATTACTATAAAAATAGTGGCGAATAACAATTTGAGGAGACATAGAATTTAACTTGAAGTACTCCAGAAAATACGAAGAAGAAGAAAATATACATTAGTGATTCTATATACAACAACATTATTTGTTATATTATGTATTAGCTCTTGGGGATGTAAGTAGTGTATTGTTGAGTAAAGATGATCCTCCCTTACCAAAAAGAGGATTGTTATCAATGTTATCAGTGATAAGAATTTTTTTTGTCATCAAAAAAAGGTTGATTGTGAGTATTTATGGGGTATGACAGATTGTTATCAGTGTTATTAGTGTTATCAGTGATAAGAAAAACGGCTTTAAAAAATGGTTGATTGTGAGTATCTATGTGGTATGACAGATAGTATCAGTGATAAGAAAAACGAATTTTAAATTTTTGGTGTACCTGTGGCTTAGGATACAACTCGCTACTTACACCAATAGCTGTTAATCAAAACAAAAACATTTGGCGCCATTTTCAACGTATGGATTGTGGTCTGTGGTCGCATCCATCTGCCGTTATCGTACATAGTTTCCTGGCGTCTTCATGCTTCAATTATTGTTAATTGTTATTAATTATTTATTTTAATTTTTTAAGAGCTGTAGCAGGTGGGTAGAGGGTACCAAGGGCACGTGGTCCCCCAGACATTTTTTTTTCTGATACATACCTATAACAATATGTACTTGTCGGGCACGCAACCGAAAAACGGTTGATTGTTGTAAAATATACAGGTGCGGCGTAATGGACGCCCACATTTCCGAGGTGAATTTAAAAAAAAACTATACAAGATATGAAAAAAACATTTGTATTTATAGAAACTACATTACATAAGGTTTTTTTTTAAAAATTATATCGTCCAAATAATTGCCTTGACGAGCGACGCACATTTGGAGCCGTTCTCGAAAGTTTTCCATCACTCTCGCCAGCATATCGAGTGGAATCCCAGAGATTTCTTGACGGATAGCCTCCTTTAGTTATTTAATGGTTCTAGGTCGATGTTTGAAAACTTCAGCTTTGAGGTATCCCCATAAGAAATAGGAGATCAGGCGACCAGAAAACATTTCTTGCAAAACAAACCGAGAACGATGGGACGTATGAGCTGTGGCTCCATCCAATTGAAATAAAGAAAAATTTCTATCTCTTCTAGGGAAAGGGTTTATGATATTATGTTTTGGCTTGTCAATGTTTATCGGTACTATCTACTGTGTTTAGAGAATATTCCATAAATATTTCTAATTAATTCGACTATTTAAAAAAAAATTAAGTTGGAATTTATGTAATATTTTTTCCCAATATAGTTACCATTTCAGGTACGATTTCTGTACTAGAGAGCTGCTAAAAAATTAAAAGCCATCATTGTAAAAACAAATCTAGTAAACACAACGTACAATTTTAATTATTAAGTATTTTATTCGGGTACGATAATTACATAATTACATAATTTACAATTCATTTCCAAAAAAAAATATTTTTTATAACACAGTATTAGGTACACAATAGACATAACACATATTGTATGAAAAGATAGAAGAAATAATACATAACAAAACAAAGAATACAAGAATACATTAGGTACATTACAAAAACATTATAAACATTAAACAGAATACATTACATAAACAACAATGTAGTTTATGTAAAATTATTTTTAAACGTAGTTTATCAGCGCAGGTACTGAATATACTTTTCGTCATCGTCACTATAGTCTTCATTAATTCTCTGATCGGTTAATTCCGTATAGGTCGCCTCCCGACTGGTCGAAGGGAACCGGTCGTCCCACTGACTCAGGTGGTATTCTTGGTCGATGACTTCTTGCTTGATAATTGAACAGGTAATTTCGGTTCCCGAGTCGTCCGTGTCGGTAGTCCATTGACTCAAGTACTGGTTGTACACGTTTTCATATTCGTCGTCTATTACTTCCTGTTTAAAATTTTGTACGTTAATAAACCCAGTATTGGTTTCTTCACTTGGTACATGTTCAGCCGACTCGGTTGACACTTCATGACAACCATCACATATTTTTTCATATGGGGATACACTAAGTCACGAGTTTACCAGACCAAAGTCTGATATGTCTTGGAACTTAGGCAAGAAATTCGTCGTGTTCTCAACGAACTTGATGGGGCAATGTGTGATCGAGTGATGGTAAATTTTATGAAAAGAATAATCGCCTGTAGGGCTAGTAGGGGGTCATATGCCCGAAATTGTTTTTCACTGTTAAACCTAAACTTCTCCTGAAGAGAATGATATATTTGTTATGTTTTTTTAAGAGAAATAAATTTAATTTAAAGCAGATTTAAATCCGGCGTTCTTTTTGAGACACTCTTTATATTTTATCTCCATTCTCCATTTTACATACTTATCAATTTGTCCAATTAAGTTGCTCACATCATTCATATGGGTTTTTATTTCATTTTTCTCTTTGTTCTCGTGACCACCGCCGTTGTTGTCGTTGTCGTCACCTTTCCACATCCTGTAATACGGTTA
Organism: Adelges cooleyi; assembly: GCF_023614345.1. Taxonomy (NCBI): domain Eukaryota; kingdom Metazoa; phylum Arthropoda; class Insecta; order Hemiptera; family Adelgidae; genus Adelges; species Adelges cooleyi. Next base: position 6,967,646 of record NW_026095751.1, read on the forward strand.
ACTATTTTAAATAATTTCATCGAGACAGCAGCAGCAGCGCAGCCGAAAAGTCGTTTAATATACCTGGCATTATCGTTGTCGATGTCGTCAAACAGTCGTTGAAAATCCCAGCTTTGGAGTGCCGCGTCAATTGATTTTGTTTCCTCGCTTTGCGGTGTCGGTTTTGTGTCAGCTAGAGACCGTAAGTACTCATCTCATATAAATGTTACTATTCGCTGGTGGTCGTAAATCAAAAGCTCCTTGTAAAATGAATGTTTTTTTCTCGGTAATAGGTTAATCGGCCAATTTATTATCATATTGTATATACCATGTATGGACACTGTTAGATATCTTATAATAACCTCAGTTTTTATGACGTTTATTAGCACATTACATTGGTCAGTTAACACTTCAGTAATTACTTATTTTTCCGTCACTTTCCGATACATTATTTCACGTTGCCGTTTAATCGATGCTAAGTTATCCCTCGTCAATGATATTCTGTTGCCAGCGTATTCGATTACTAAGTACGAGTTTGAAAAACAACGGGTCTTTTTAATAGTCAGTCCCTGTATAGGGATTAATGTCCTCTTACCGTCGTTGCCAACATCGTCAGACATGATTTTAATAAGATTGTCCATAGTAGCCAACAATCCAATGAACTTATCGTGTTCCATACACAAGCACGCTGTAGCACATACTATAAGTACTGCTTGTTTGTATGCACTGTTAATTTTTGACCATTCGCATCCGATGTGAATAAATTTTCTTTCGTTCAGGTTAACCGTAAACACCGCAGCCGACATCAACTGAGTATCCACCATTTAAACAAATTATACTTAACTGAGTATTTATAAGGTTATTTTGGGGCTAAGAAAACGTGGAGGTCCCATCACACTAATGGACACTAATGCACACTTCATTGGAATCTTTCAAAGAAAAAAAGTCTGTTCAAGTATTTAACATCACTCAAAACATTATTGTCTAAATAAATAACATTATTACATAACTTAATATAATATTACTAAAACTGATGAAACATTTCAATTTTTTACGCTCAAATAACTTTATTATTTTTGAAGCCGGTAGACTTTATAAAAAATTAAAAAATGGTATGATTAAATATTTTAGAACTATAATACCAACATATGGTCGTAACATTTGTTTTTTTAGAATATAAAATATTTAAGGTATATTAAGTGTATATAAAGATACACTTATTCAAGCTCGGACCACTTTATTTTTTCGTTTAATATTATGGTTTCCGTTTTTATAACTGAATAATTTATAAGTTTCGAGACTTCACTTAAATTTCGGTGCATACACCTGCTATTGTCATTTCAGCTTGAGTAAAGGAAATTTAAAAAAAAGTTCAATTTTGTCTCGAACATCTGATATTCAAGTTAAACTTTTTCTTAAGTACTAGACTTTCATCACTCGGAATTACGGAAGTTTTTATTTTTTAACAACAACAAAAACTAACCACCTCTACCTTTCTGTATAAAATCCGGTAAGCCGTGTTTGATCAAAATACCACGACCGTTACTTATTCGCATCGAATCCGTCCAACGTCTGTCTGCATACTGAGAAATGGATAATTTTTTACCTTCCCTCCACCGCCATACTTGCTCCTAAAAAAGTTTTACAACACACACGAAAAGGCAATAGTTTCCAGATGATTTTACTCACTATTCGTGGTATTTTTAAAATGTATAAGGAATTTGAGGAACTACACTAAACACCAACTTACTATATTAGTTTATCTCAAAATGTTTAAATGATGTATTTACATATTTTGTATAACACGCTACCGCTGCCAATAAAGCACACTTAAACGAAAACTTTTGTGTGGGTTTAACATCATTTTAATATATTAATAGTAGGCTATATATATTATAACAAAGTTGGCGACTCATGGGAAGTTATTGATTGGGATAACTAAATGTATGAAATTCTCTATATAATTATGGATAGTTTCAACACTTTAACCGGGATGGGGTTAGGGCCCGTCTACTCTGACTCAGTACTTCCGCCGAAACAACCATATACCCCATCAACCTCTTCCGTCCCGAGAGCACCGGTCGCAGCTAAGTTAGGAATTGATATGCGCTCATTATTTATCATATATTTCCCCGCTAAAATCGCATACAGACAAACAAGAATTTATTTATAATTTTCAAGTCATAACGAACGATTACCTAGAAACACACTTGAGTGTAGATAAAATATGTCAAAACATTTTGTAATCACACGATGTAAAGTGTATCTGCACATATATACAGGGTGATACATTCAACAAAAAAAAATACTAATTTTTTTGGAAAATATCAACGTTTTGAAAATTATTTTCTTCTATACTTTTAGATACATACATATTGTACTATTTTTTTCATTGTAGCTGGAATATTTTTGTCTTCATCCTTAGGACGGGTCCACACTCCACACTGCCTCACAAAACGTTAGCGAACATGAAACTAGTGTAATGTCCTGGGGAACGTAGACACTTATTTATTTTATTAAAGAATTTTAAACGTTTATAACGTCTAATTAAATAATAATTATGTAATTAATTATTATATTGTTTAAATAGGATAAAAAAATATTTTAATTCTTTTCGGATAGGTTAGGTTGATTAATTGGATATTATCCGAAACCCCGAATAACCAGAGAAGTTTACATTTTTGAATTCAGATAAGCATTCACTAAGGCGCATAGTATGATTTTATTATGTATATTATGATTAGTACCAAAACAATACTTTACTATACAATTAGAGGACTTTTTTAACTTCTTAAATATAAACCACTAACTCTTTAATTTGAAGTTGATAAAACAAACAAATATTTTGTTTTTTTCAAAAATGTATTTTTTTGGACAATATTATTAATTTTTGTTTTAAAGCTTTTACATAATATTTATTTATGGATACATTTGTTAATCTGGGTTCAAGAGCCCCCACAATCCTAAATATGATCTGGTCATGATTGTGCTACCACCAGAATCTTTTAAAAATGTATTACAAATAAAAAAACTAAAGACATGTTGTCAAAAGTCAGTTTGAAGCAAAAGCGGCATTATAAATTATTGTAAAATTTACTTGCGAATAAAACTGCGGTATATTAGTTAGTAATCGAATAACTAGCATGATATAACATAAACAAAACATATTTAACTGTTATTTAAATCTGTTTAAAAGTTGTAAAACAATTTAAGCTTACGAAATAAACTTGTAAGTAAAACTTTTCCTAAAGTAGTTATTATAATCGGAAGTAAAATACAAATACTCATAAAGTTTAATAAATTATTATTATGTTGAACATTGCATTAAAACAACCAGATATGCGATTTATAATATTATGTTATATTATAAGTAAAGACTCCATTTTTACTTTTTTATTTGTAATTCTAAAGTAGCTATGAATAATAATTTAAAGAAAAACCACTAAAAATTATTAAAGTCATCCCAATCTACGGTAAGCTATTATAATATTCTGTGTATATTAGTTATCAGTAGATGTAACAAAATCTGTTAACGATTTATCGGTTTTAGCAACTAACTTTTCGTTGTATATAATATATATACATACAACAAAAAATATATAAAAATACTTGTATATATATATTATATTTTTTTAATTATGATAAACATCAAAACGTTACCACATCAACGTAAATCGTAATGTACATCGAGGCCTAACAAATCCTTGATATACACAGTTATATATATCATAAACCTAATTAACCAAATGGACTGTGCCTTTTACAAAGTCGGCGTTATTCCATCATCAGGTTAAATCAAATTTACAATGAAAAAGTGAATAGAATTAACACATACAAAACTCACAGAAAATACACTTATAAAAACATTTTAATAATTCAAAAAAGATAAGTATAAATGTTTAACATTACGTGTAGAAATCGGTTTAACGGTTCAAAATATATCATGGATAAACACAAAAAAATAAAAACACATCATTGTACAATAACTTCTCACCTAAGTATTGAAACTAAAAGTCTATTGTAACGAATGTAATATAATTACAAAAGGAATTTTGAAATCGTGTTAAAAAAAAAAATACATTTAAACATGTTTAAAACTATATTTAACACTTACATATGTAATAAATTAAAGAAATAAAAGACAATATACAAAACAATATAACAGTATACAAAAGAAAAATACGAACAACTAATCGATAACATTAATTTTTAAAGTATATCAGTTTCAAATTTAAATGATTATACTTAATTCAATATAAATAACTTATTAGTTAAACTGCTTCCGAGAATTATTGAATTTAAATATTATCGTTAGTTTTTTCCTTGAAGGAAACACATTGGATCATGAATATGTCTCATTATACATGAAGGTGGAAGACTAAAATAAGACAAATTCATGTCAAAAACCCTATTATCATATTGATTAACTTTAAAATTTAATTTCGTATCACTTAGAAGGTTAGAAGAGAGAGAAGGGATAGGGGAGGTGAATCAGCCAAATAACAATCAGCGAAGAGAAGGTTTCTTCCCCTATTCTTCCATTTCTCCTCTAACCTATCCCTACCTACCCTTCTATCCTCCCTACCCTCTGGATATCATAGGCGCAAATACGGGGGGGCTAGGGTGGGCTTAGCCCCCCCGATGCTAGACATAGCCCCACCAAAACCATAAGGTTATGCATACAATTTTAAAACACAAAAATATATTTACTTATATATATAATTTAAAAAAAATTCCAGCCCCCCCAAGTTAAAAATTGAAATTGCGCCTATGCTGGATATCTAATCTCTTATCTATTATCTCCAAATTAAGAGGATAAAATATGTTATTATTTTTATGTTATGTTATTATGTTCTATCCTTAAGTTTTAAACATGTTCTATGTTTTATCATTTTAGCCGTTAGGCTTTAAGTAGACTGTAACTTTTTTTTTCTACTCGGATACCTCTATTTGCTTATCTGGTGTTGTCTGATGTGATCTGTTTTGCCTAATGCCCAGTCTATCTAGTACTTTATTTAGTATATATTATGTATATATTATATATATATATATATATATATATATATATATATTTGAGCTTCTGTAGCTTCACTCTGTCATTGTGTCCTTCTGCCGTAATAGAACATGAGGCTGCGGTATTAGTTTTCAGTAATTGACCAATGTCAACACAACATGTAAGTAACTCGATACTAGTGTGATTGTGATGCACCAAGCATAGACAAAAACGCTGTAAAATTGTAGGTGTGTTTGTTTATACCCTGAAAGTGAGTAGCTCTACTATACATCCAGCAGTCTAACTTTATATTGGTGGTCGTAAAACGAATAAACCGAGTTAATACAAAATATTCTCCTCGGTTTTTTCATGTGACCTACAATACGTTTAATCCCCCATGGTTTAATATCCGGTCAAGCCGTGTTTATTAAAACAATTCACACACTCCCACATAATATATGTATGTGTTACAGTTTGTTGATTAAGTATACATTTGCATTTTTTTTTTTTAATTTAAACAATATTTATACTTATATGGTGAATTTTAGTATACAGCACCTAATTTAGAGAATGGCGGTATAAGTCAAATCAATGTCTATTTTTGTGTCTTACCATCAGTGTATAGAATAGTAATCCTAACTAATAAAATAAAACAAGATATTCGTTTATAAACAATAAGTAATTAACATGGTATATTATTAAATTGTATTATAAACAACTTATATGCACTAAACGCCTGTCAAGGAAGCTTGTCCGCATTTGATTATTATACTGACGATTTTGGTAAATGTGTACATGCACTGGTGACTGTCGGCATTCACCAAATTAGGTTCACAAATTTCCCATAACATATATACATATAAATTATTTGCTAGAAATGTGATTAAAAATATCTTCTTAGAATAACCTTAAAGTTTTATTTAAAAATTATACTATATCTAAGTCTAGGCTATAAACAGAGATTTTTATTAAGACTAAAATACTTTTAAAAAAACAATGTAACTTGATACCTAACATTTTTACTAAGAAACAAATAAATAACTATGACTTTTAATTATCACATGTATAAAAGGGTAAAATATGCAGGCTTGTGTCTGTATGAATATTAAGACATTTAAGTATTATAGTAAGCTAGGAACCTTAATAATAATAACCTGAATATTTAAAACCAAATGAGAACCCGGTCAGAATTAATTTGATGATTTCAAATAGTATAAAAACCGAATGGTTATCGAAATACAGGAAGAGGTAATCATAACAATATGTTAAGTAGACACACGAGTATCTATATTGCATACTCTAAACGCCGTGTTAAAATTAATTTCCAAGTGATATTATTTTAATGGTTTTTAAATATTAGCAAATTGTAATAATTAAGCTTAATAATATAAATGGATACGTATGGGCGGGTATTTTGATACATACAATAATGTTTAAAATCATTTTAACACACAACTGTTTAAAAGTGTTACAAAAATAAAAAACAAAGAAATATACATGTTTAACAGTTCATTTTCAATTATAATGAACCATTCATGAGCCATATTTTGACGTTAAAGCGATAAAAAAAAACTCTCATAAAATGCGTTTTTAAAAACCATTATTGGTTATAAATAAAACGCACTATGTAGCGAAAGATAGAATTAGGTATTATTAAATTGAGTTGTGAAATTTTACATAGTATTAGTAATTTTGCCTTGATAAATAAAAATTATTTAGTTTGTGAAAATAAAAATCGTACTATGATACAATATTATAATGATTAATTGTTTACCAACTCTATTCACTAGTACCGTACCATTCATCTTACTGGTTTATCACAAGAGAGATGGGAGTCGCTTTTGAATACTTTTTAACTTACTATACATTTTTTTTAAACATCAACCAGTCAATATATTTACGAGATATGTGGTGAAAAATAACTACTGTGCATCACTTGCACACATATTTAACTTTTTTGTAACGAAGATTTGTGTATATTTATTACTTTTCACTTGACGACTATTCAGAGATTATCGTTTACTTATAGCAGACCGGCGAATCAAAAGATAAGAAAGAGCCTATTTCCAAAAAATATATAATATATTTTATTACATATTATTAAATACAAACCATAGTAGCATTTAACAATTTCCATGAATATTAGGTTCAAGTGCATATGAATATGATACCAAAATAAAAACAAAAAACATTAATATACCGTGATGAATTATTATTTAAACGTAATTTGTATTATTCCATCAGTATATATTCAAGTCATAAATTAAATATTTAAAGATTATTTAATAAACGGAGTTTATGCTGAAAAATGTTGTTGAGTAAGCACCACTTCCAGGCACCAGAATGAAAGGAAACAATAAATATCGTTTCTGAGTCAACATTTTATAAAATATAACGATACTCAAATGAATTTGCTGAAACTTGTATTATACACCTGTTGTATTCATTATCTTAATTTTACTTGAAAAGAAGCCAAAAACGAACAGTATAATATATAGTACGCTATTTAGCGTGATTAAAAATAAGACCATGATTAGTTTATTCCAAATTACAATTTATATCTGTTAATACTTAATAGTAATAAGATTCATTATAATTGCAAAAGGGATTAAGAAAAAGCGTCGATGACGTATTGTATTGTAACTATTTTAATACTAAAAGTGCATTGTTTTAAACTACTCATTTGATTTAAATAAATTGATCTAATTATTCAAATTAGTTAATCAAATTTCAGAAGTTGTGACATTTAGCTGAAATCTAAATTCTATAAAAATTGTTCAATAAATAATTTGTATTTTTTGACCTATTTATTAAGTTAAGACATTTTATAGAGTCAGTTTACAGAGTAAATTGTTTTTATATAAGAAATAAGCCCACAACGATCCAGTCATTAGCCAGAATTCAGGGTATAATACATATCAAACAATAATGTACGGTTTATCATGAAGTTCTTATGCATAATCTTTACGGTTTCATCTTTATTAAAAAGTTTTATACTCAAGCAGTTATTAAATTAACGAATTTATACAAAATGCAATACTTTACTTAACTCTAAGTCGTTGTAATCAACACTTAATGTTTAATTATTAAAGTCATTACGTATAAATAACATTAAATAATATTTTAGTGTCGATTTAAGGGTATTTATTTCACGATATTCTTTAATTTCTATATTTTCCTTCACTTAAGTGAAAAAAACCATTACTAAAAGAAAAAACTAGTTTCATTTTGTTATGTGTTTTCCCATATAAAATTTGAAACTAAAGATCGTTATAGTACAATTTAGCATAATAAAAGAAATTGTTTTAAGAAAAACACGTGTTGTACATAACAAAGGTAAAATAATAGTGTAGTATATAAATATACAAACTAAATAAAATATTAAACTTTTTTGCTGTTTATATAAAAAATGTTCCAAGTTAGAGAAAGTATTTTAAAATTGAGTAAATTATACAAGAGGTTTGATGTGGTTAGAGCAGTTTTAGGATAGGTTACATTATGTATGTTACTTTAAGCGAACGCCACATCACATGTTTAATAAAAGGCAAGGTCCGAGGTTAAACATAACATATAGCCAATATTATTTAATTCTTCATATACATTTATAAGGCAATCTCTTATTTTTTAAATTATTTTATTAACGTAGAAATACAAACAACGAAAAATAAATTGGAAGGTATGTTTAGACGGTTTTTTACCGAGAAACACAGTAATAACAAACAAGGTTTGTCATTAATTAAACTTGTTTGCCATTAATTTATGCCCTGCTACATTTTTTTTCTTAGTTTTGCGAAGCCGGAACCCAATAACTTCTTAGTAATTTTTGGAACACCTTATTTTGTTACAACTGTTACTGCTTGCGGGTCGCTTATATAATATATTTTTCGTCTTAGTACAAGGGCAATGAGGTGTTTGCTTTTGATTTCGACCTTCTAGCAAATCCTAGAGGAACAACATTAGACAGCGCGTTTGACATTCCATTGCGGAGTAATAAACGTCTTACATAAATTTCTCTAATCGAATAGTACAAACGCTTGTGCGATTTGGCGCATTCCTCCATTACACGCCGGTAGAACAACTCCTCGTGTAGAATCACCACCACGGTAACTGAAACGATTAAAACAATTTATTGGTTTTTAATGTGCCCCGTTGATTCTGTTTAAAAATTACAACCGATTAATGCAGCGGATAGTACGTAGATCAGCCTGTTGGTCATCGACGAACTAATGTTTCTACTGTAAAACAATATTAATGAACGACAATTAAAATGAATTTCTTGTTTTATATTAATTAAAATTAAAAACACTATTTCCTTCTCGATTTTCACCGTCCCGGTTTATAAAATCGTCATTATCGTTGATGCGAGTTGTGGATTAGTTCGCTTATTGTTTTTAAATTAATCATAAATTAGAAGCGTTTCTAGAATGAACAACAAATTGGGTAATTAAGCTACACGTTACACAAAGAGAAATCATATTATTATAATCTCCCTTATTTTGATTACAACCAGTCAAACTTATTCATACATTAAATTTTATTGCGTTTCCTTTATTACACAACCAAAATTACAATTTGCCTATTTATGTACATTCTATATATATATATATATTTTAGGTTATTCCTTATTTTTCAAACTCAACAATTGTTGGGACTTACCCTCAAAATATGTGTCTATATTTAATAAAATCACCTACAAAAAATGTTGAGTCAATCGGTCAATTTTAACCCGTGCCAATGTTGAATTGAAATTAAACTAGTTCAATTTTTTTCAGTAAAACTCAAGTTAATAGGGTTTTTAATTTTTAATACATAAGGGATGGGTTATATATTTAAAAAAGTATATTAATTTATCCAAACTAATAAATATAGAAGCATAAAAAAAAAAATGTTAAGTCTAAAATCTTCTAAAATATTGACTGGGTCATAGTTAACCAATCACCGGATACTAAATAGTAAATACCTATACTTTTTTACCGACTGTAGTTAATCTATTATTAAACTCAAAAGTACTCACAATTATATTATTTATCTTGATAATCCGCAAATGGGATTAATTTTGTCAGTTATCAATATATCGAAAATAGGCGATCTAATTGAAATAATGAAAATCGCATACAGTATAAAATTGAATATGCGACCAATGCGGTACCATAACTTGTTCGATTTCGGAATACCAAGACGTTTCGATTCTATCAACAGCCCAGTATTGTTATCGGTCAAAAATATAGAATTATATAACAATATCATAGTCACAAAATTATGTATATTATGAAAATACAAGTACAAAATACGGACTACAAACACGGAAACTAGGGAAATTAAACACTACACACGGACGCTATAATAAAATATATGGTTGTATAACATAACGGTTAATATATTATATTTATAATGTGTCGAGGGAAAAAATGAATAGCTTGTTATAGACGCATGTCACATAAACTAGGACAACAAAATAATGTATTATTATGTGTTTTGCGGACGAGTGACGGTGCCGAACACTGTATCTTGCTGCCAATGAATACGTTTTACACCTATTACATCTAAAATTTACGGTTTGTGTATGGCGTTTACGGCGGTCTGTTAAATGGCGAGGAAATAAAAAAACATTTTAATGAAAGGGTACGGACCATAGTACACGCGTGTGGCCTAATCTCCGCCCGTTCAGTTCCATTGTTAGTTAGTGTTATCGCTATACTCTGTTGTTCGTGACTTTTCCACTTTAGTTCTTTCCAAATTTATAGGGAACGCGTTTAAAATTCTACTCCCATCGTTTGGTAATTATCTTTTCAACATTATTCCACATTAATAATATGTTATTTGTATAGGCGGCCACCACCTTACTTATACTTATAGGTTAATACCTATTACCTATACAGGTACATATACAATACATAATAAAAATATGCAACCTTAATAACGTTGAAAAAAAAACTAATACCCCGTCACTTGCGGGTTTTTTTTTTTGTTATAAAAACTTTTTTTTCTTTGATATCATCTTAACGTTTTTTATACACGCCGGGCTGCACGAACGTTTTCTTAATGGCGGAGGTTTAATGAATCTTTAAATCACTATAGTGATCAATTACTAGTGATCCATTGAATGTTTATGAATCGCTATATCTATCAAATCTTTATAATACGGAATAACCGAAATAATAAGTAATCTGTTAACAGATTTTTACGCGTAATGAAGGTAGTTTTTCAAGAAAACGATTTTTAAAACATTAATAGTTTTTTTGTTGCTATACGTTTGTTGGGTGGTAATCCGCGGACTTGCTGTACGGAAAGTAAACCCGTATGTATACCTAAAACCAATATCGACTTGGAAGTCAATAAAATGTGCTTATGTAAAAGGTACAAGCATTATTCAACGACACGGGAATGTATTTAACTTTAATATATTCATTCGCCATTTCAATCAGACTTTATACTTATGTGTTATGTGCTACTGGAAAACAACCAATACATTTCAATATTGAATTTGTCGGGAATACTATTCTTTAAGTTAGAAAACAATACGCTTCGTAGCTGATTATATTACAAAAAATATAGGTAAATAAATAAATGTTATGTATTAAGGTTACAAGTAAATTAATAGCCTGTAGATACAGTTATCTGTTTGAAAATGCTGGAAATACAAAATGGCGTTGAAATTGTATTGTTGGTTTAGAAATTGTTTAAAAGCTCTTTATGGTGTATAACTCGGATGTTATGCGGGCTGCGGCGTACCATCGGAAACCTTGTTTGTTCTCTGCGAAACAATTAGGTTTAATAATGACAGTAAAAAAGTTTAATAGATGATAATTTATTATAAGTATAATTACAATACAGCGTATTACACTTTTAAACTAAATACCTACATAATCCTTCGAAAATTTTTCCTTAGTTTGTTTTAGAAAATAAGTTTTAGTTGTATTTTTCAAATCTATATTTTCATTTTTATTGTTTATTTCATGATAATTTAAAATATAAGTTATTATTAATATATATATTGTGATATTTTAAAATATGTTAATTTAAATATTAATATTTTAAATAAATTGGGTACATTTTGTATTAAGCTTCCCGGCTAGTATAAAACTACATAAAGTTTTAATGAATACTAAAAAATATCTTCTAACACATTTTTCTTAAAATAATTAAATAGATAAAAATCGAATATCTATAAACCATTAAACGTATACTTTTCAGTTGTATTTAACATTTTTGTAATAATTAACATTAGTTAATTTTAAGCATACATTTCATCACATTAATAATGCCATTTGTCATTTATTATTTTAATAAAATTAAGGCTAACATTAATACTGGAGAAACAAACTAATATATATTAAATATAATTTATGAAAAAAAGTTTTCCGATATTATAGTATAATATTATTAAAAATTTATGATATTTTTTAAGCAAATAGTATAATTAACGATTTTTTTTTTATCTTTGATTGAATGGGTCATATCAAAAATGACATATGTCATAAAAATTGAAATTTTACACATATTATGAATAACCTAATTACTCCAGATATTTAATTTATTTTGCACTTTTACTTTCAGTTATACATTTATTTTTAAGACACGTGATTCATATTTCATTGTTATTATAAACTTTGACCATATTTAGTTAAACTAACACAAGACGTCATGTTGTTTTCCCAAAGAACTAATATTTTTTAATTTAGGTCAAAAATAAAATACAATAGTGTAAAAAGTATACATATACATAAATTAAAAAACATTTTACAAAAATTTGTGACTACGTATATAAGTGTTGAATTTGATAAAAAGTATTTTTTGTAGAAACAGTGACTTATGTCTTACTTGAAATGACTTATGCAATTATAATAATTTATATTATATAGAAGAAAAGCATATTATAAAATATAACGTAAAACAAATAATTGTACAAATACTGCATGTATATAATGTTATTGTTATTAAGTTGAACACGGGTAAAGTCAGAGGCGGCTTTACTGTAGCAAAGGTATTGCTTAAGTAGTCTTTTCCAAGGATAGGAAAAAATGGTTCTGGTACTTTACAACGGTATCATTTTTAAAAGTATAATAAGAATTTATTTTTTTAATGGACTATTTTCTCTATGCCTTTATGAGGCTTATTATGAAATTTTAACGCCAAAATTTGACATGGTCATACTAGAGAGTTATTTAAATAATAGAAAAATGTGTGTTTTTTCATAAAATTGCTACTTCAAAGAGTTTTACTCAAAACTACACATATTTCAAAATGATGTCAGATTGCATAGGCTGCGTAAATAATGAAATTCCTTAGAACAAACCATTTTTTCTGGTTGTGAGAAACTGTATTTTAGATATACAGCTTACTTCTGGTTAAATGTTAATTTAATAAGAATGATGGATAAGTAAACACTTTATTTTAAATAGGTAATATATTAAATATATAAGTTAGACGAAATAAGTAGTATGTGCATACCGACCTCATTTGTGTTCTGTTGTGTGTAAGGGGGGTTTCTCGTATTAAAAAAAAATATGATTCATTGTGCAATGTTTTTAGTATAGCTGCCACTGGGTAAGAATGTTAGGTTAATAGGCTGAAGTATGGAATGTCATACGACTTTTTATTCTTGAATAACTATTATTAGATATTCATTTTTGAATTCTTCACATTTTCTATTGTGGTTGATTTTCCAATTCGTCTAAATGTTTTTGTCTCCTCCTCCGCGCTTCTTTGTACAATACCTGTGCTAATTTCAGCCTAGCTTTTTGCTTGGCGGGTAAGTGTTCCCTGCCACTTCCGCCAACAGGAGTTTCCGGTACAAGAGTGTTCGTTACAGTGTCACCCACTGCCTTAAAAGCATCCGGTTTGTGCCATTTGTCCAAAATCACCGCCATTCCGCCGGAACAGGAGCTCAAATCGGTACCCGAAAACGTGGAGGCGGTGGGCGAGGTTTTGCCCGATGAGTTCAGTAGAGGCGGCGTCGACGGCACTATCAGAGCGTTCGCCACGTGACCGGAAGTGCTCGGCACGGCGTTTTCGGCCGCAGTCGACAGCTCGTCCGTGCTTGCCGTCTTCACTCTGATCTCTGGCACTAATTCCGACTGATCCGAAGAGTCTGACTCGCTCCTGACGTGAGACTTGACTTTGGATTTCTTCCACTTGCGAAACACAGCCGCGTCTCTCGACTCCTCGTCCCTGGACTGTCGCCTTTCGCGGTGATGCTGGTGTTGACCGTGGTGCGGTTGATGGTGCCCGTGGTAATGGTGGCGATGGTGGCCGTTTTCGTCATCCTTTTCGCCCAACTCCCGGACGCCCGGCCGTTCCACCCGCACCAGCTTATCGAGAACCATGTCCATAATATCCTTTTCTGCGAAACAATTACAAAACAAAAAGTTACATTTGCTAACCAACAAGTCTATTCGATTTGAAATCCGATGGCCAAATTAGAATTTTGGACTTATAGGCGTGACTTAGAACCAATCGGTACATACGAAACCACCGTTATTCATCATTCAAATCTATGTCAGGATTAATACGTTTTTGGGGTTCCGAAACATATTCCAAAACCTGGGTTTTAAGCTTACTTAAGAGCTTAAGGTAATAAATTACTCTATCATCTTTACCCATTATTGTAGGATAGATGAATAGATTATAAATTATTACTATGACTGTCGGCTGATTATATTGAACTATTATGATATTATACCCAACACATTGTACGCAAAATTGTATCATAGTAATTTAGCGAATCAATATGTGTATTAATAACAACTATAAGTACTAAAATACAAAATAAAATAAAAACCAGGGGTCGGGGCATAATGGGGACGGGAAGGTCACAGTTCTACTGGAATTATTATAACTAAAAATGCCTAAATCACTTTTAAACAAACGCTTCGATGCGAATCCGTGGATGATCAAACCAGTACAGTCCAAACAAAGCACAGTATAAACCAGCACAGTAAGAAGTATTGTATGTAAGTGAGTAGTAGTATTCACAGATACAAATATTAATATCGATAAAAGCATTGTATCTAATGACAATTATGTGGTTGAAAACACATTTTTAGTACTAGGGTGATACGATTAGGGTTGATCGTCTGTCTATAAAAATGTATTGCCATAATTACCCATTAAAAAATAAATAAATATCGTAAAAAACAAAATAATGAATACATTTTTATTATCTTTTGACCGTTGGTTCACTCACATATAGCAACCGAGAAATTTACTACGGTCAAAGTGTGATTTTTCCATTCTTTGGCATTTTTCCTAAAAAAAAAAAAGTTTGACCACAGAGTTTTGAGAAAATTATACATATATATATATGTTATTTTTAGTGAAGGTATCGCTAAAATTCTCAGACCTAAATCCCTTTAATTTTGCTTAAAAAAGTGGAATAAAGAAAAAAAAATTATTTATTCTAGGGGAAAGGGTTTATGATAATATTTTGGTTTGACAATGTTTATCGGTAGTAATAAGTTTAAAAAATATTTCATACAAATTTGAAATGAATTTGACTATTTTTAAAAATGTTATAAAGCACCGTAATTTTGTGCTGAAAAATATCTACATTTTTTGGTGTTTTTCTCTATTTTAAAGAGGAAGGGATGAACTTTTTTAATTTTTGGTCCAATAAAGTACCTTACAGGAACGATTTCTGATTTATAGAGTTTCTACATGAAGAAATCGGTTTAGGAGTTTAAAAGATATCGTGGGTACGGACACAAAAAAAAAAAAAACAAAACACACCATTGTAAATACAATACCTTCTCAGCTCCGCATCGAAGCTAACAACATTATGAATAGGTAGGTACTTCTAAAAACTCGTATTTTAGTTTTTACCAAAACAATAATATTAGTAATTGTAATTACAATTAGTGCCTACTGCCTACGTACAACTAAGTACGAATTTGCTGGTTAATTAGCTGGTATAGTTTTAAAAATTTACTCGTCAGTGACAACAAAGGCTGTTAACCCGACAATAACTTGAAGGCATTAGACGGGAATACTCCTCATAAACATGCTTTCTCTGTACACATCTGATATTATACCCTTTAGGCATTGGCACACTTTTAAAACACGTGGTGTATCTGTAATACGATACATAATTGCGTACAAGGTGATCGGTAAGATATCGGAAGGAAATACTACTCATCGGTAACCCACGCGGACGTTATAATGCGATGTAACACGATAAGCATTTTCAGTAACTGTATTTTTTCTCTCGTGACAAAAACACTTGAAATTTCTTCATTTCAACATTCTTTCAAAATATTTACGTCAAACACGGTTTATGTCTTGTTAGAATGCTACTACCCGAGAATAAAAAATATAATCTATTATTTATAGTTCTGCATTATAATTTATTATAGGGTACCTTTTTTTTCAAGTAATCGCCAACCTGGGAGGGGACTGTTTGCACACCAATTCCATTCAACGTATTATTATTATAGGGTACCTAGGCTTTTGAATCACGACAACATCATAGCATTAATTTTCGACTATACAAATATATCATTATTTTGCATCTTTTACTTAATCTTGTAACGATTCTACTTATTATTTATACCGGTTCGAGCTTTTTCCTCACGATCCTTTGTTCCTCTCGTTCCGGAAAGTTTATTTTCGGGTATGATTTGTCTCCATTTTGCCAATGCCGTGTCCATGCTGTTGTAATCGTTATCGCCTAGCTTCTTGTTGGTAACCAGTTGGAACATTTTTCGTCTCTCTTCCGTCCGTTCTCGTCTCAACTGGATCTGTAAAATCATAATGATACTAATAGTGTTAATCTCATGTGATTGCAAAACGTTTTTACTACAGCCGTTAAATGGTTACATTCTGAGAAATCAAACGACAATAACTTACGACGGATCAAACGGACATTGTAACTAAAAACCCGAAAGTCAAACTAATTAATGTATAGTGGCTTAACGTTATTGTTTACTTTGATCAAACAACTTTGCGAAAAATAACTTTTAGAATGACAACGGCCAAATTGTCATTTTTTTTTTTAAGTGACCGTTTATAATAGCAAGCTTTGCTATACTTGCTAAAGCAACCCTTTTATCATCAACGAGGAGATAATAACAAACCCCAGAACCAAAATTACGCTGTTTGTTTTTTCGGGACGTTTGAAAGTAACATTACAAAAAAGCACTTTTTTGGACGTTACGATTATAGTCTATCGTGGTATCTTGATACCGTCTAAAGTTTGTTTAGATTGTTAACAAAAAATATAGGGATAAAAAAAACTGTTAAGCTTACTTTACTGCTGTGATTTTTGAAAGCAATCACAGAAATGTGTTTAAACAACATAATTTTACCGAACGCCTACATCTTTATTCCAAGACTATTGCCGAGGGTCAAAACAACTAGCCTGTTTATGTTTTATTTGATCATTTTAAAATTTAAATCAATATTGCGCTGTTAAAAACGCATTGAACTCACCTTTAAGTCGTTATTGGCTTCCCTCAATGACGAAGTCAACGAAGCTAAATAGTATATTATCAGAATCAATAACAACAGCAAAGGAATGATCATGGCGGGCGACGCAATATAGTCGAGCACGCGATGCACCATGGGATTGGGAACGGCCTTCTTAATGGAGTTGGTGAATATGTGATAGATCTTCTTATACTGCGAGAAGGGACCGCAATGCCACGACGGCTCGATCCACACTATAGCATAGCCGACCGGCAGCACACACAAGAACAGCATGGTCAGCAACAGGCCTAAGTAAAAATTGTTGCTGCGGCTGGCTCGGAACACCACATCGTGGGGTACGTTGCAAGTGAGTACCGCCCAGGATCGGACATACATCATGATCATCAACTTGAACACGTTAATGATGGGTAGGCCGGGCGAGAAGAACATACCCATCCACACCATACCTTGGTTGTTGACCAGGTGCAAGATGTTCTCGGCTATCTTAAAGTCGCCGTACTGCGGTAAACTTTTCTCCAGGTTCCAGCACCAGCACCGGTTCATGTATCGAACGAACACCGCTCGCGCAAAGTCTACAAATATCGTGGAAATTATCGTGGATACCTGAAACACCATTTGAAACAAAGAGATTATAAGAAAAAAATACAAGAATAGTATATAATCATAACAAGATATAGTATCGCAGAATACTGTATGTATCGTTTTGGGGAAAACTGTATTTCCTATTCCTCTTTACACTTGCCTCCGCCAACATCACGCCAATTGGATGCTCCCTTTGTTAACATTTAATCGGTTTAGAGCAAAAAAATAGAACTTATATTTTAAAGAAATAAAATAAAATCGTAAGACGGGACGACGTGGCCGAATGGGTTAAGAAGACGATGTTTTATACGTTTACGTTCGCCAAATCGACTCCCAATCAAAAGCAGACTTGACAGTTATTTCAATTGACAAACAACAGTTTAATACCCGATAACCAGACCCTTCTCTAATCCAAATATATTTGATCAGCGTTTGTACTAATCTGTAAGCCCAACATAATTTATCAAAAACTTATCGCCTTAAGGTATATCTAGTAGGGAAATTCAGACGACATAAAGAGAAAACATAGCAACGATATTTTTAAAGTATAAGAATTTTAACACACAAACATAAATTTTAATATTTAAAAAATTGATAACTCAAAAAAACATATTGTATAAGTTATTTATAAAAAGTTAGCTTTACAAAGCAAAAATAAGAGACATAAATTTGCCAAATTTGTTAAATTTACATTTTAATATAACCAATAAGTAAATGCTACAATGTGTAATCACAAAAGCAATTAATAAAAAACAAATTTAATAAATTTGTGAACCCAAAACGAACAATATATAATTCACATTGTTTGAAATTTCGCTCGCTAAAAAATAGTAATTATATTCAATAAACTATTTATAAAAACATAAAAATAGTATGTTTGATTTAATTGAACACTTTATATAATTATTATTATTTATTGTTTATGAAATGTGTAAACTTTTATAATATATTTTTCTAATTTTTTAGATTTTTCAAATTATTAATATTAGTAGTAATATTAAAATTCTATCATTCCTTTTGGATAATAAATAGTATTGCGACAATAATAAACACTTACTAAATCCATAACGGTTAGTTTCACAAGCTCTTGTCCGAACATAGTTTCCCAACATAGTTTTCGTAACTTGTGTCTAGTCGGTAGATCTAAGCACTCGGCTTGTAAAGATAGGTCTTCTCGAGGTGCATCTTCGTGGTCAATAGTTGTTGAAAAAATTGTATCATCTAAAAATTAGATGTATTAGTGATTTGCCTCAGCTTATAAACTAGACGTTAAAATAAATAGCCCTAAAATACCAACTATGTTTCTACTAATTCACTTATTTTTCACTCTTCAAAATTTACATACCATTTGTATAATATGTTATCTCTAATTTTTTTCTACTGTTGACCCATTTCTTAATCTACTTTTTATTACACAAGAAAGCCTAAGTACAAATACCTCGTTTAGAAGTTGCGCCGATATTTTATGATACTAATTTTTAATTTTATCTAACCGATTTATTTTTCTCCGACGTCTGTTTCCATTGCTCTATTGAGTACATTATTAAATATAAAAATATCTACACTCACTGGAAATCGTTATTTTTTAGCTCTCTAGGCAAAAGAGTTGAGTTTACCTCTATAAAAATGCACATGAAAAATATTTTTCTGTAACATTATAAGACGTGTTAGTATTGACATTAAGACTTATCTTACTTGACATCTTGTCGCCACCTTGGTAGGTCGTTGGCGGCTCGGATGAGTTTAAATGCAGTGGCCGCGCTTGGCAAACTTCTCGATAACAATGGGTGCCATTGAACACGGTTTCGGCCGAACGCTTCCTCCTATCGTTCGGCGTTGCAGTTTCTTCGGTGTCATTGTCTAAATCGTCATACGATTGGGCATATGGATCTACTGCAGGCCAATCCGGTTCGTCGGTCGCGTCCCAGTCGGACGTTAAATAGTCTGTCGTCGCTTCCGAAGAGGTGAACTCCACTGAAGTGGTACTCTCTGAGGTCGAACTCAATTCCGTGTGATCCGATGAGGCCCATTCCATCGTAGATCCGCCACTCTCGCCCGTGTCTTTCGACCAAGTGGAAGGATACGCATCGACGGTTATCTGCAAATCGTCCACGTTTTCGTAAATTTGCTGCTCGGTGGTCGACTCGACAGTCAAGTTGGCCAACCAATCGGTCGCCCATCGACTAGAATTATTGTCGGTTGACTGTGCTGATGTAGTGTAGGCAAAATGGACTGGCGTTCCATCGGTCATTTGCTTGTTGGTCAAGGCAGTGGCGATCGATGTGGTTGTAGTTGCTGTTGTCAAGTCGATCTTGGTGGGTTTGAGCGTGGCTTGAGTGTGATTATGAGTCATCGCAGGTATGGAAAATGGACATTCGATGATTATCCGATGACAAGCAACGGCATTGTGGTTGGACAGACCCGCGATTGGAGCAAAAGTGGTAGTCGTAGGACTCAGCAGCGCCATAGACAGTAGCATCGATGGCTTGGGCATTTTCGGCAGAGACGTAGCGGTCATCACGTCTGTTATGTTCGGTTTTAGTTTTAACAGATCGTTTGTCTGTGAACAATAGTTGTAATTTTAATCGGTTGTCTCGTCTATATGAAATTATTGGCTGCGCCCGACCCTAATTTAGATCAATGTCCTTAGTAACCAGCACCGTGCCATTTAACATTTTTCAATTTAAGATAATAAAAATACATTCTTTATTCTTATCAAAACATACAATATTATTGTACTAGTATCAATACTGCATTTTCGTACCAACAATATTACGGTCAAACCATATTCTAAGTTATGAAAGTATATTAAATACTTTATTATAGCAAACACGTGATATTTTCAATCACAAACTACGCAGTAATTTTTCCTAAATAAATTAAAAACGGGACTACCCCAATTTAATACTGTAACACTATAGCTAAATAAGTAATAACTAATATGGGTTAAATTCGTCAAAATACGCCATTCTAATTTTTGAGTGTTAAGACAGCTAAAAAACAAAACTAAAACCGTCAGTTTGAATGTAAATAAATGAAAAAATAAGAGTTTTAATCATTAGCTATAAGAAGCTTTTAAGTTATAACTTAAAAATGTAAAATGGTGAACAAGAATGAAAATGAATTGCCAGAAAATGCTAAAGTATGTTAAATTGATTTATAATTTAAGATGGTTTAATAGAAACTGCGGTATTTGGTGAAAAACTAAACAACGACCTTTTTTATTTTTTATGATGATATCCATCATCAGCTATAGATGCGGTTAAAAGGTCTCGGAAACTTTTAGAACGAATAAATAACCGCATACAAATATAAAAGTTATGACCAACACAGCGTCTCAGCTCCAATATTAAACTTCAATGTGAGGCTTAAAGTAAAAATTACCTTTCTAATATAATCCCAATAAGTCTTGTTTATGGTTTCTACTTAAAATACCCTTGTTTTGCTTACGAATTTGTTAAAACAAAACTGTATCTAATTATTTACCAACGTATAATTAGTAATAATTCAGACCCACGCATTATACGACCACAAAAATTGTTGTATGTCAGTAAAAATAAAATTTATTTTATTTTATATATTGCGAACAATTTCAACAAAAATGTATATTCGTTTTTTGACGCTACTAGATTTTATCCTAAACGACCCTCGAATTTTTCAAAAACACTATTAATATCTGTCTAGCATATTCATTTTTTTTTTTTATCATCTCTTTTTAGACCGTCATATTATCTACTATTTTCCACGTCTATTTCCATGACGAATCCTTAATAAGGGCTCCACATGATTATTCTTTATAATATGATAAAACCCACTCATCCTTCTTACTACCGACTTATTTGCGTTGTAAGCGTCTCTCCGGCTTACTACTTGCGTATTCGGATTCAGATGCATATTTTACATTTATCTCATTTGTAACAAAAAGGACTTATACGGTAAAATTGTTCAAACGCACTTCTTATTTTATCTATCAACGTTGAGCATTGAGCGATTACAGGAGATGAATAATCTGGATCATTTATTTTTCTATGCTACCTTTATGTCAGCTCGTCGATTAACAACAAAACAAAAAATATATTAGATCTTGGAAAATTAGAATACTATCCGCGCAGTTGAAAAATTAATCATTTTAAACTTCCAACAATAACTCATACAAACTACTAGTCTAATAATTAATATAATCTTCCTAATGACGCGACGTACAAATTTTTATATCATTATTCTTTTTATTGTACGATAATTTTCAGTTGAAAATTCATTAGAGTAGTGTATAGTAGTGTATAAAATATATATAAAAATGTTGCACACTTTAAAACAGTTGTTTAAATTATCAAACGCATAGGATGCATCCACACGTTTTCCACTGGGATACTAGCTAATGCACTTGATGTACAAAAAATTATGCATTAAAAATATACTCACCATGTCGTTGATTTTTACAAACAAGGCGAACGTCAGCGTATACAAATTTAATAAATTCAACGCCATTATCCTGAAACATTTCAAATACAGTATAATGCGGTGGGAATAACTAAAATATATAATGATTACACAGTGTAACGCATTAAGCCGGATTTCATAAAGTTTTTAACTGTAAAAAAAACGGCCAATAGACTTACACAAACGCCGTAGATCAGTTTTGCCATTTGATGGCCTGGAAAAGAACGTAAAATGTGCAAAAGCGAAAATGGGTGAAGTGAAATATATGAAACACACCTTTAATGAAAAAAGAGTGATATATAAGAAAGTTTCAAGACGCTCTAAAGACGATTCTCGGAAATCTGAAAATATAACCCCCAGGAACTTATTCATATTCCTTATAAATGCAGCGGCATAAAGGACAATAGTAAATTTCATTATCATCGTGACTTTATCGGAGGCTACACTGTTAAATGTTAAAATAGGGAGTTGAAGTGGTTCGAGCAATGAAATATTTCATATTAGGTTAGGAAGAAATTAGTCTTTTTTTCT
Organism: Adelges cooleyi; assembly: GCF_023614345.1. Classification (NCBI taxonomy): domain Eukaryota; kingdom Metazoa; phylum Arthropoda; class Insecta; order Hemiptera; family Adelgidae; genus Adelges; species Adelges cooleyi. Next base: position 6,990,594 of record NW_026095751.1, read on the forward strand.
TGTTTCACATATTTTCATAGAAAATAGAATTAGGCGAAATTTAAACTAGGTCGGTTGGAATTACACCATTCAGCTGACTGATAACCAAGTTGAAGACATGGCAACTAGGAAGCTATTTGTTTTTTAAAAATGATAAATGGAGTCTGATGTAGTTCCTTGGATAGATGCGTTTTGTGACTGAGAGGTAAACCGCCAGCTTTGCAAAACTACCGCGTTTTATGACTCGGCTACTGGGACTCCTATTAAAAAATCAATATACTTCCCATAAATCTAAAGATATATTAAAAAATAAATCTTAGATAAAGAATAAAGGTCGACATAAATTCCACACTAAACGTTAAAATTTATCGTAGAAAAGCTAAGCCTATAAATTACTTTTTGTACATAAAACGATGAAAATATTAATCAGCTCTTACATTAAATAACGTGAGAGCATAAGACAGAAAAGATATATTTATTATCTTCTTGCCATTTTTGCGGTCTTATGAAAATCATTATAAACGACAAAATGTCAAAATTTATTTAACTTACGAATGTCAAAACATCGTTTAAAACATATAAATTTTAAAGCAAATTGAGTTGCTTTTGTTTAAAATAAGTTATGAAATGTTATTTAGTGTTTGGCACTTAAAAACCGCGTACAACATTAAAATATCAACATCAAATTTTGCAAAGAGTTGGACTGCACTGTTAATATTTTTGTCTGCTGAACTTTCCTAAAAAAACCTATATTGACAATATAAAAAGTTATATTTCTTATTGGCAAACTTAAATGCATGTTTATAGGATATTCTTAGAAGTTCTGGACTTTCAGTATTTTATGAACATCACTAGCTCTACTTAAGGCAAATCAATTTCTACCTGGCCAACTGTACGCGGAGTGTGGTTCTCGGGTGATAACTTTCAAGCACGCCCAAGCCTTCGAAGGCGATCGGAAAGAACGTGCCTATGAGCGTCATGACGACGGTGATTTCGTTTTTCCTCCATAAAGTAGACTCAGCCTCTGGTTCCGTAGACCTTTCTACCACCAATATGACGGCGTACACCGAACTGCCCAGCATCCATATCATGTTAAGGTTGGCGAATATTCTTAACACCACCACCTTCCAACTGTACCGTGTACAACAAAACATTAAAATTGGCAATAATTCAGCTAGCTTTAGGTTACAAGCAACGTTGGAAATTATCTAGATAGTTTTATTTATATAAAAATGCTTTAACTATAATCTTATCTATAAAAAAAAACATAGGATCATCTTATTATCTTTCTAGATATATAAAACGGTTATCTGAAACTATTTATCTAGATAGAAAATTACAATGTAATTATTTCGTCGTTGCCGCGAAAAAAACTTCTATGTGTTTAAACCTAATTGTTGGGAGACACTAAAAAGATTTATAGAAGGTAACACATAGGAGGTTTTATTTTTTATTTCATTTATTCTACAATAGAGATAGCACGTTGGAGATTTTATCATATGATAGCTTATTTTTTTCTGTATCCAGTAATAATAAAACCTCAAAATCGTAAAACTGGAGGTTTTTTTAAGGCAACGACGATTTGCTAATTTGATTGATCAAATCAAGAAATGTTCAAATCAAATCAAAAACAAAGGTGTATTTTTTATAAAATATATTTTATGTAAGTAAAAATGTAATTTATCTAAATTATAGATAATTTCTTAATTATTTTCGTCAGCGATATTGAATAAATATTATAAAATATTTGTAAATGAGTCGTACTACCTACAGTTTTTTTAATGTTAATTTTTCACCAAACGGGACCGTGGATTAAAAAAATGATACGCAGCGAACGTGTTAAATTGATACTACAATTAAATCTGATCAGCTATTGCTATTACTTTTGGTTGTCTTTCATCCGTTCGGCCTCCTCGAGTAGCGCTTCCTTAAAGCCCAGAATGATGGACGATATTCGGTTGTGCGCAGTCTCCTCGTTACCGATCATGTAGTCCCACCCGGTAAACAGCTTCCACGTGAAAATGCACTCGTCGTCTTTCTCGGACAGTTTGCTCAGCCTGGAGTTGGCTGCCATTCTATGGTCATTTAAAAACATCAATTAAATATCATATTATACCGCATGCAGCCAATCGTTTACGGTTTTCTTCTACGAACTTCCTTAGAGTGGCCACGAAGCTGTAGATATAGACGACAAGACCGACAATGAAATAGGCAGTAGGCAGTCTATAACCTGTGTCCGAACTCTGACGGTTCGAATAGTACCCATAAAACATGGGCGAGTGCTGTAACACCCCTTCGAAATTGAGCAGGGTCATCAGAGCCATGGACGTGGCTTCCTCCTGGGGCAAGAGCGTCTTCCGATCGCCCGTATCCGTTTTGCTTGTCATCAACACCTACGAGAAATTTCTCAAAATCAAATACCGATTAAAGATCGGCCCGAAAGGAGTTGGCATACTTCGGGCATGACTACAAAGGCAGCCAACAGTACGGATATGACGAAGTTCACCCAGAACAGCCATCGAAGGAACGTGAAGTATGACGCGACCACTGTGCCGAACTGCGATTCGATCTCCTTGATTGTCAACTCCCAAGGAATCAGCTGACTTACGAAATTGGACATCTCCCGTTTGCTGTGCTGCCATTGCTGCAAAATACGAACGACCCGTTAATCCCGCCATGGCAGATTGTGGTGGTCAGTTGACGGTTTAATACTTTGACGACGAGTATATGAAACCTAGCCAACATGTCTCTCGTGCTTTTGCTCATGGCCAAACGTTCTTGTAGCTGACCCTCGTGTTTCTTCACGTACTCCTTGGCCTGCTGGACCAATTTCATTTTCCGCCGAATCGACCATGGCTGTTGTCGAACACTACTCAACACTTCTTTGTGTAGCCGGATGTTCTCGAATATTTGTTCTTGGGAAATACCCGCGTCTTCGATAATGATCGCCGTACTAAAAAAAAACACACAGTACTTGACATATTTTAAAACTCACAATCCTGACGGACTTACAGTTAATCTATCGAAACTATGATAAAAGATACATATTTTTTATATTTTTCTCGACGTGTCATACTTAAATAATTATCGACTATACAAGCAAATATTTACTATACAGAGTGATCAAAACATTGGGAAGATGTATTCGTTTAAAAACTACAATAATCTTTCAAACTAATTTAAACACACCTGATAAAACTATATTAGGAATGATGATGGGTTATTGTATAAACTATAGTAATACGATACGTTTATATCAAAACTTAGTATAATTGTATCGTACCTTACATTATATTTGTTTACATATTAATGATTTATGGCATTTTTACTATTAAAAAATAAAATATGGAAACGCTCAGTTATAGTCTCTACTTTTTGAAATACAATGAAAAAAAATGCACACTTTCATTTTCTCCGTTCGTGTCACACATATACATGCCATGTACTCAGAACCGTACATAATCATATTGCATAAGTCATAACCACTAAAACAATTTTTAAGTTATTTTGACCATTATTTTCTAAAACTTACTCTCCCGAGCTGGTGGTAAAAGCAGATGACCTTCGACGATCTGACAGCAGACTAGCGTCATCGGGCAACATTGACGACACTGGAGAAGATGATCTCCTTTGTCTAGGGTGCTTACCTTTACGGGAATTGAGCCGTTTATGAAGTATGGCATTGACACTGGCCGAGTAATCTTCGTCGTTCTCTATAATTAAAACAATTTAAAAATAATATAACTATGTATCTTGGTTCCAAAAAAAAAACAATCCAACGACTTTTGAAAAAATGAAATAATTTTCATAAATGTCAATGTCTTAAAAGTCACGGACGTTAGCGAGATTGTATTTAGTATTTCGTCCAACCCTTTAGGAATCACCTTGGTGTCTGTCGGTCTGTTTTACAGGCGTTCGAAATTCATGTCTCTAGTTGGGCTACTACTTACTACAACTGTTGGTTGTTAGAACAACAATCGTAACACGGTCATTTTATTTTGGTGACATAATATGAAATCAGATAAAATTAATAAGAACTTTTGTGGTAAAAGAAAAATACATTAAATTGACCTTAATAACTCAAAATACTAAGCACTCGTATGACCTAGATCTGATGCCCTAGATGAAATGGATTCGCTTTTTTTTTAGTTTGAATCTATTATAGTATATTACTCACCATCCGAGTGCGTTCGGCTGGCCGAGAAGCGGACTTTTTCGATGGAGTGTCCTCTGCTGATGCTCATGTTGTCGTCGAAAAACTCAACACCCGATGGATCGCGTAAACCGGGCGACGTGGGTGGTACCTATAAATTGAATTTAACATTAAGCACACGGCTACACTACCTACACGTGAGTGAGTGCGTTTATGTGTGCATAGGGCATTTCGGAAGGTTCGTTTTGTGTGAAATCGCGTGCAACGTCCTCTAACATAATAATTGACGGTTGTTCCACGACCATTAAGCAGATTAAACACCTCCGGCTGGGAATCCCTCCCCTAGAGTTAATGAAACGTTACTCGAAACAACGTATGGCTCCCCCCGTGGAATTCGTGCTACCCCGTAGATTTAACGAACGCAATCAACAGCTCTTACTGGATCCCAAGGTGCTTATAAGGCGTTCATTTACAATTATTTCTCATAAACCCTTCAGATAGTAAATCATAAAACAACATGCATATTATACGGTCTGCGAAATCGCACCTTAACGGTACTCAGAAGCTCATCGCCAACTACCTTCCCACCTGCCATGCCGATTTCAACATTTTTTCATTCCACATAATGATAATACCGAAATAACGATCCAACACACTTTCACGGTTTACCTATTAATTGCAATTATTTAGACTTTTTTAAATTAAAACTCCACCTAATAATATTCAAATACTTTATAGCCAAAAGTGAAATCTTAAGAATCGTGTTCACTAATCTTCAACAAACCAATGTAAACTGTGTTCTTTAAAAATTAACTTAGGAAGCCTTTGAAATTTGAGTCCATCAGTTGCAAAATGTCGTATATCGTAAAATGGTTTTTGCCATTTTATTGTATTTCACTATGGTCATTTATTCAAATCTCAAATTTCAAAACACAGTATGATTTATTTAATTTTTAATTCTAAAATTAATAGTTTTATTACAGTATGTAGTAAAAATTGCGTTTTACTATTTCTTCGTACATAAGACCTTTTGCACTCATATTCGGGTTGGGTTTCTGATGAATTTTCCCAGACAGAATATGATATGCACAAAATGTTATTGTAGATGAAATAAAACTATCGGACATTTTATTCAGTGATAATTGTATTCAGAATAATTAATATAGGGAAAAAATCAGATTTGTACACCGACATCTATGAAGTATGTACCAATGTATTTTTAATTATTTTGTATAATACCAACCAATGTATTTCAACCAAAACTAATTATCCTACTCAGACCAAACCATAATGTATTGTCCAAAATACCAGGTCACTGGGAACAGTGTACACAATAACCTAGTTTTGATTTTGTCCATAACGTATACTTAATTTGTATTAGAAACAAGCGTAAACAACTAACTAAAATAAGAGCATTTCATTGCTATATTTAAAAGTAGGTTCATTATAGAAAAAAATATAATAAAAAATTACTGAAATATTGTGCTTCAAATCAACATAAATTAACACTACAACTTTTATACATCAGTTAAAATATTAAACAAAATACTACTTTGACACTAGAGACCAAAAATTCGTGCATTTATAAAAATGTTGCATGGTCTTAGCAATTTATAATATTTTTTTAACGAAATGCTTTTTTTATTTCCTATCTTTTATTTTTACCTACTTTAACTTGATATTAACTACTAACCAAAAACACTCATCACAATAACTTTATAGATAATGATTTTTTTTTTCTAATAAACATTTTTTCTTATTTAAACGTTTAATGTTAATTAAAAAAATAGAAATAAAAAAAGTATTATCGACAATCAGCAATATCAGATAACTTTTACTCACATTTATAGACACCTGTTGTTTTTTGTTATTCACTTATCAGCTATATACAAGATACATTTGTAGCGTTTGCGGATAAGTCTAACTTGGTCTACAATCACAGTAGAAATAAAATGTAGATGGTCATGTGTTGTACCTATGTTGTACGATGGTCATGCCACACCCACAATAATAGCAACAAAGAGCCATATTATGGGAATAGTGACAACGACATTAATTTGTACCGCAGACTTCTCACGCAATACTTTACAAATCGAGTGATAGGGTAAAAGCAACAATTTTCATTATTTTCAATTAACTTATAATCAAAATAGCGACTTTTAATGTCGTTTATCATTTAAAATATCTGATCCGAACATGTACCATTCTAAAAGTTATAACAATGTGCCATAATTTTTGTTAGGTAGTCCTAAGTATACGATCAAATGAACGTAGTCTTGTAGTTATTAATCCGTTTATTTATATAACATAATATATAATTTAATTTATAATTGTATGTATTAATAATATATAATTTACAATAAAAGGCACATAAAGTAATTTTCAAGTTCCATCAATACAAAATAATAGTAAGATTTTTATCGCTTTAAAAATATTTTTGGTTATATGTTTTGCAGTAGGTACTTTTTAAGTATTAAAGACTATGCAGTTATTAATTTTTTCATGAGTCAAGTACATAAATTAAAATAAAAACTCGGACTTTTAAGTCTAAGCTATAACAAACAAATTAACAATAACAATTCCAATACATTTTGTTGCAGCGATAAAACTCTTCAATTTTAATTTATTTCTAGCAAATTTGAGTTGGTAACTGGACTAGCAAAAATGTAAAAACAAAATATATGATTTATATCTTTATTAACATCCGTTTAGAACATATAGGACTCAATAAAAATCCAGTATTATTAATTAATTATACTGGATTTCTATTCATTATCAAGATCTAACATCTCACTTTTTACAATTGGTATTTTTTTTGTAAACTTTTTAACAGCAATTACATAAAACTAAATAATATTATAATGTTATTAATAATTTACATTGTATTAATTTCCACTAATTATATATATATATATATATATATAATATAATATAAATTATAAATAAAAAAAACTAACCCGTAGTATAAAAAAAAGATCAAACTCACAGCTCATTAACATTTTACAGGACAATAATTCAGATGACTATTTTATGTTTTAGACACCACTAAACATTTAAGTATTCAATAAACTTTTAATGGCCCGATGCACAGCCCATACCATGCCTGTTTTTCAAACAGAAATCGAAATATCTCCTCTAAAACGAAATTTACGCAAGAAATTAGAAACTGTTTTTATAAATACTTCGATTGCTTTAAGGATATTTTGTACACTACCAATGACAGTCTCCGAAGCAGAAAGAGCTTTTAGTAAATTAGGAAATCAGCTTAAGACTTGGCAGAGGGCTTCAATAGGCCAAGAACGACTTAATTCCCTTGCACTTTTATCAATTGAAAACAAACTTGCATCAAAAATTAATTTTGATGATATTATACATGATTTTGCCAAAAAAAAAAGCGAGAAAAAAATATTTAATTAATATAAAATGTATGTTTAAAACTAAATGACGATATGTATTAAAATAAAAAGGTATACAAAGCATCTATGTATCTAAATTATTTACAATATACAAAGATACGTAGAGTTATTTTTATCTGCGCGCTTTCTCTACCCACTCCACCTCCCATCCTACCCTTTAACCTTTAGTAACTTAAAAAGTAATTATCCAAATCTAGTTATCGACCAGTCACATTTTTCACAAATTATTCGTAATAAAATAGCTATCTTGAATTTTTTTTTTAAATGTAACAAAAAAAATAGTTTAAAAAAGTAAAATAGTTAAGTGTAATAAAAAACGTGGTGCTTATAGCGCAAATGAGTATAAATTACTTTTTTTAAAAATATTAAAAATATTCACTACAACAAAAGTTATTTCATTTGTCGAATCATTGTGGAACACCCTGTATATATATATATATATATATTAATATATTACACAATTTGGTTTGCATGGTAAACCGCTTCCACGCAGTGCAAACCGGACAATGTGTTAGACGGCTAAAGGTTTACTACCCTCGACCATCCGTACTGTTCTCACGAATTTCACGGATTTACACACACTAACAATGCAACCCCCCCCCCCAAAAAAAAAGCCCTCCCCACAATGCGACTGTGGACATCAAATCCAATCCTCAAGACATATAGTAGAAGAATGTCCAATCAGATCATTCCAAGGGGGACTGGCAGAACTCAACAAAGTTACCACAGACGCAATTAAATGGCTTGAAGACTTGATATATTTATATATCACCCCCCTATTTAACAACCTATGTTACCCATCTAGAGTATTATGTTATTGTACTTCTAATATCTAAATGTTAAATTCTGTTTTTCAATTATTTATGTTTTTTTTTTTTTGTTATTTCTCTACATATCCCAAATCATTTCATAATTTATAATTTTCATAGTTTATTTTGTATTGTTTATGTGTGTTAATAACGTCATACGAATAAATAAATAAATTATAAAATAATAATATTAATACTAATACTTGACTAAATTAAATTGAAAAATTTAATAATATTTAATTTTACCTGTAAAGAAGCCTGTAATATAGAAAAAAATACTACAAAACCGCTGATAAAATAAATCACAAAAATATGTTTTTCTTGGCATTATAAATTTAAAACATGGTACGTTGAAAAGTTTGTGTGCGTCAGATTTGTTAATAAATTATATTTTATCAAAAATGTCTATTATACTGTTGTTTCTTGTCATATAAAATTTGAAGACGGTTTGAAAGACGTCAAGAACAGTAATGCCCAAATTAATTCATTCAGTGGAAACAATTTGACAACCGTTTGTGAAGTTAGTAAATATTGTGTTGGAGTTGAGTCAAATACATATATGTGTAAAAGACAATAAAAATCTAAAACCTGTAATATAAGCATAAAACATAGCTAAAAAATTAAGCTATTTTAGATCGGTATGTTTATAGAATAACAAAATAAAACAGGAACTAAACGGTAAAAAATATTTATTCCATTCTTATAGATTCAATAATCTTGCATTGTCATACAATGAAATACAAAATTACTGGTTCAAACACAGAAATTAATAACGTTGTATATTTTATTCTGTTCCAAAACATAACAAAGAACAAAATAAAAAAAAGGTTTTTGATGTAACAAATAATTCATTATTACTATTCGTTTTTATTATTATTGTTTTTTTAATATGTATTATTTAATAATAAAATTTACCATCAGGTGTAATAAAATATTAATATATTTATGATTATCTAATAATTATTTTTTTAGCTTTTATTAGCAACACATAAACATATCAGGAAGTAGATTTGTATAATGAATATATATGTTTATATATCCACAGAAATTATTGTAGTATATGAATCATATTGTGTTATATAAGAAAATGCATTAATGTATTTATCCATAAAGTAAAAGAATTTGTCTAACTTTTTAGTTATATTACTGCCTTCTAGCGGTATAAATACTTACTAGAAAAACTTCAATGTTAAGTACATACATGCACTACTAGCGCTTTCCAAAGTAGTTTTGAAGATATTGACAAAAATACTATTATCAGAAATAGGAATAGGTACCCTATTCTTTATAATCTAAAACGCCACTAAATATTTTTATAATGTTGATCTAAAAAACAAACCAAAACTTAATTATAAAAGACAATTTTTAACTATGAGCTAACCTCAGTATTGTTTATATTATCTATAAATATTCTGAAAAAGTCATAATTCATAGCTAATTAATGTAGTTATTGTTCTAATATGTTTTTCGAAAATTGATTTAGTTTTGTATTCAAAATAGAAGTAAACTATAGTTATAGGTACAAAATATCGTTTATTTTGATTTGTTAATTTTTAATAAGAGAGCTCGTAGTAATGTTACAATAATTAAAAATAGGGTCGTAATTCAGAATGTTCTTTTCCTGGAATAATTTTAAAGGGTTAATCTGTTAATTGTTATTATTGGCCAATTATAAACATATGATAATACTGTAAGTTCACGCAAATTAAATTTTATAATAATAGTTAAAGTTTTTATGTAATAGTACAACGAATATTTGGAATGGCTAATAAAACATGCTCTACTTATTATTTTTTTATTTTTAAATACACTTACAATAACCTGAATAATTTCCATCAGGACACTCTGTTCAGACAATATATATTAACTTCCTAATCATACATTTTTGGTATTATGAAGTTACCGGTTATAACTATTTTTGAATTATTAATATTATTTATTAATTCATATTTCATACATCAACATAGAAATTATTAGTGGGAAGCGTCAGGAATTTCAATTGAATTTCAAGACCACGTTATGTTGTAGAAATGTATACTTATTGTATTATTATATTTGCTTGCAAACGATACTCATTAATAATATGCCTTAACGTTTTTGCGCAGTACATTCATCTTAAAAGGGATAAAATACTCATTCAGAGCATATAATATGTCCATCAGAGATTGAGCTTTTGTCAGACATTACTTTGTTTAAGACACCGTCGTTTTGAATTATCTCTTTTCTATTCAGAAGAATGAAGTCTAATTAATTATCCTTTCGCGCAAAATATGCCAGGGATTCGCAAACGCGACGAAGCTGTACGATTTTATCCATTGCGTGGTTTAATTCTAAAATCTATCAATGTAGAGGTATTTGGTTAATGCAAAATTTATACTTGCAGGCTATGTATAATACCTAATCAATATACAAATATTGCTCTTAAGTGTATATCTACATATGTAGAGTATCCATATATATATATATATATATAAATGAATGTCTGTCTGTCCTTTATGCACACCTTTCATCCGATCTACAGGAAAAAGGAGCTAAACAAGTTTTACAGTAATGAAAACTATATCCTGTCACTAGAAATTATTAAATAAATAAGTACAAATATAAAAATGTAAGTTCAAAGAACAAGTATCGATTAACCAGAAATGTTACAGAGATTGTATTTTGGCAAGTAAAAATACAAACAAAATCGCATTAAGATATATTATGTTTTTGTTATAAGACCACATTTATATAGGTTTATTTGTTGAACGATTTGAATTTTGTACACAGATTTATGTATGATAAATATAATATTGTCTCGAAGCCCGAGGTTCCGTGTAGTATCTGGCTATAGTAAATACTTTGAGCAAAATAACAGATTCTAGTAACAATAACTGTGTACAAGGCAACCGTGTACACAAATATAATCAACATTATTTTCCGCGATGGGCTCGACTGTGTATGTGGTCACCTTAAACGCAATTCTAATAGTGTTCTTTGCACGAACGACCATATCCACGATCACTACAGAAAATCCATGGGCCAAGCATGGTATATTAAAAACCTTCGACGAATTCAAGGTGATGGTAAAATCGGCAATCGCTTCCAAACACTTGAAGGAAACTTTGCCGGCCATCACATCAGATCACGTTCAAAACGTTCAGCCGATGAGTACACGGATATCGATAGTGTCTACACCACCTCAGTCGCTATCGAAGCAACCTTTATCTAACAAGATACCAGACATTTGTCGTGGTCGATCTCGGAAGAAGTATCTGGACAACAAGGCACGTAATATCATCGACAGCGTCATCGGACAATACAAAAAATCCTTCAACCGCGAAACCTCAACTAACCCACCCCAAAAGTAATACCACTATTTGTTTACTGTTCTTATACTGTTGAATAATCACATTTTTGTAATGGTTCTTGTTTCATAATAATGTTATATTTCATTCCAGCGATTTAATATATATATATATATATATATGTATAGTAATTGTATCTTGTACCATAATTTTTAAGGGGTCAGAATGAGACATTTTGTTCCCGTAAAAATAACAATAATATGAATTATGAACATTTAAATTAAATATAGTTCATTAAAAGTATATTGATGTGCCAACATAAAAACATACAATTCTTTATTAATGGATTGTCGTCGCTTGAGTAACAACACCGAATGTCTCAAGTTTTGGCCGAATTGTGTTAGCTGGTTTAAATTTTCGCAGGGAATGGTTTGGAAAGCTAAGATTTACATGAAGTCAATAGATAAGCATGTTGCTAATCTATTTATTTTTATTTATGCTAATTTATTTTTTTTTTGCAATGAGATATCCGCTTACGACGATATAGCTAACAAACAAATTATGTATTCGTTTGTAATATTCTATCAGGTAGTAAAGAAATACGTTTTACTAACTAGAAAACTTCATAAAACTTATGAAACAATTTCAAATTAATTTCTACCTACAAGCTGTCTAATGGAATGGCGCACAATTGTAATTGTTGCTGCTATGTAACTAATTGTAAAACTTAAATAAACTAAACATATTCGGGTGTCTTTTTTTTTGCGATTCCAATTACAAAATCATGTCAAAATTAACTTAAAATAGTATTTACAAGTACTCGACAAAACATATTAAAAAGATTCTAGGGACGACGGAATTAAACAACTTAAATTAAACAAATCGGACTCTTAGTTATTTGATAATGTAAGATTATAAAAATGGCCGCAATGCTTCTGTCGTCTCAGACGATGCTGTATAAACTCTTCGAGAGTCCCTGTTAGCACATAGTGCAACCGGTGAGACTAACAAAGAAATTTAATAAAAATCTCTGTTTTTTATATAGGTATTGTCACATTATTTCATACTTCAATACAATTCAAATTGATCTGTATAACTAAGAGAAACTAATGTGAATGTCAAGGGTTTCCGTCACTAAAATAACAAATTAACAGAATTATTTTTAAAAGGTAATAATAAAAAGGTATTAAACTTTTAAGGTCTGCCAAAAAAAATGCTATACCTGTAAAGTAATATAAACATGTACAACACAATATGGATCGTAAAAATGCAGTCCTCGCAGTAAATTATGTCATGAACAAACACTTTTTGTATGAAACTCCATCAACAAAGTAAACACAACTACCTCGAAAATAAAAATTCTATATACTTCCATGAAAACACTGAACACTATTATTGAACAAGTATAACAAAGTAAATTTAAATAAAAACAGTTAAGAGAGCTCTACCCACCCGTAATTTATCCGTAGAAAATGGTTTTTCGCAGGACAGTTATGTGGAGGCAGTATTTACAGTAGCCTTTTACATTTTTTACAATTTATAAAAACAAACTTGTCTAAACAATCTATGCCACAATGTTTTTTTATTTTTTTGATAACCTAAACACAATCAACATTACTCGTCCGTAAAGATTAGTTTTTTTCTTTTGTTTATAAAAAAAAATAGGGAGTATAAATATATAAAAATTAAAATTTTCTAACGCTACTGTTAAAACTTGTCCCGGGGGAAATATTGTAATTTATGTGATAGTCTGACAAAAATAACACCAATGAAGATCCAAATTACTATATTTATAAGTATACACTTTACTTCAGGCTCTAAATTAATGTTTGGCAAAAAAATCCCTATACTTTACTCCTTAATAAATGTGTGGCGTGACGCCTTCTTAATAACTATTATATGTTACGGTACTCACATACAAAAATTTACAAATATAATTCAACATTATAAATTTAAGTAGTTCAAAATGTTATAATAGTATTACAGAAAAACTAAAACATTATTTAAAATACTAAATTTTTCGGTTTTTACCACATTGCTGTTAGCTTATTAGCGTTAGAATTTTAAAATAAAACCACTTATAATTTAACAAACCACTAACAATTCAATAATTAAATTTAAATATTTATTGTGTAGTCCAACAATAAAACGGATTCTTTCCATGCGATGAAAAGTCTATTGATCAAATATTATGGCCTTACTATAAGACTATTACACAAATGAGACCATTTATATGAGTACCAGAAAAGGCTAGGAATATACTAGCTAGGAATAAGTCTCTTTTTCCTAGTAATATTGAATATCACAATAAAAATGTATTTTATAATTAGGTTAATTTAGTAACACCTATACTATATAAACTAACATAAACAAATACCTATAGTAACTAATATATTTTTTTATTGTTTATAAATCTATACACTTATTGAGGAATAAATTTACTATTTTAATTTTGATTTTTATGTTTTTTTATTGATTTTTATTATAAGTATAATTACTTTTATTTGTTAAGTTATGAATTTAAATTGCATGTGTATAATACTAATCAAGTAATAATGAAGTCTAACTGGTATAAGCAAAATAAAATTGATTTTATTTTTGGGGTTTAATGTAAATTTTAGCTGTAACTAGTTCAAGAAGTAGGTTTCATAAATAATTAATAAAATAAACTTTTTTTCTTGTACACTTTTCTACGTAGTAGATTTCGGGTAGAGATGTATGAGAAATTTTCAGGAAATTATCTCAGTAATTTTACTCATCAATTAATATGTTTTTTAAAAGAAGGTGATAGTGTATATACGAGTTGGTAACTCGTTGAAACATTACGTTTAAATTACAATCCATATATTTTTGTTGTGGACAAATATTATATAATATTGCTGTTTTTTTAGCAATATCTTTTTACAAATTAAGTAGATCTAAACCGACTGCTCAATCATTTTTACTCGCTAACTCTGGTAATAGAGCTCAAAATATTTGCGACTTATTACCTGCGAAGGTTGAGGACTTTTATCTGACAAAGATTTTGTAGATATGCCATTGCCTCTGCCGACCGAATGATCCCAGCTGACAGTCCGACTGCGCCTCCGAGCCGGATTATCCGGATTGTCACTCATGACTAACACACGTCTTGTCACTAATACACCGAATACATTTTTATAAAACCACCGCTAACGACGGTGGTGAGATATACAGAGATTATGGACAGTAGGGCAAACACATTCAAAGTTAATGGGTACTCAGGTTAATTAAAAATGAAAAAAATAGAAATATGTCAACCAAACGGAACTAGGGCAAAAAAAACAGGAATCCCGCCCGATAGGTGAAACCCCCGTGTTTAATTACGTTAAAATGTTGCGTTTAATACTTTCAACCTTTTCCTGAATGTGTTCGTAAGCTTACTCAAAAACCATTTAGTTCTACGCCTTTATCATAAATGAACAGAAACAAAGTGTTTTTAATCGATAGAACGGAAATGATTGCCTTTCGTTCTCGACAAATAGTTTAATGCCATACTAAAAAAACTACTTTATGTATGTTTTACTCAAATTAATTAATATATATATATATATATATTATATTATGATAATTCATAAACTACTACAGGCTGGCGTGGTTTCCCTTTATAAAATATAGTATATATTTTTCATACACTATTAATAAACGAACACCACCTATAAAACAAAGCATCGCCTAACTCTAAATGTAAGAAATAATTCCTATGATACCGAGCACAAAGGGTATAATATTGGTTTAAGGATGATCGGTTCTAAATCTTGTACCTGTGATAATGGTGACATTTAAAATTCTAAATAACTGATATAATTCAAATTAATAGGGTTTCCGTTGTCAGTAATCGTATAAACAATTCAAGGTGAAGTAAGGTTGTTAATAATTTCAATTTTGAAGGTTTTATTTTTAAAGCTATTTTAGTTAAATTAGGTATAAGTCTAAACCAAAAAGATTCAGCCACGCCAATTCAAACTAATACCTATTATAACTAAAATAACATTAAAAATAAAAACTTAAAAATTGTAATTTAATTCACATAAAATAAGTATCTTAACTTACAGACTCAACATACATACCTACAGAGTTTTCTGAATGAGCTTTAATTTAGAACGACTCATTTGTACGAAATGCTTTTAAAATATCTATTATTACGGATTTTAAAATAAGTGTCAACTTCTAAGATATTGTCAAAAAAATAAAAGCAATGCAAGCAGAACGAAATTTTACCCCAAATTGACAGTCACATTTCATAAGTTTTACATGTCGGCCACCAATGGACGTATTTTTATCTAAAACATGGTTTGTTTTCATAATTCATGAGTCCAAACCCAGATTAATAGGTACCTATATGGGATATGTCTATTTCAGAATGATATACGATCTTTATTTTCGTTTACTTGAATAATATTTTTATAATATACATACATTTCTCTTTTTTGTGCTGTAGCTGCAAGGCTCATTTGAAGTTCGGTGGAATTTAACGAAACATTCTGCTTAAGGATGAAAAGGTACATAGGTACTGCTCGCATTTAGTTTGCTTTTTTTAGATTTTGTTTTTTATGTATAAAGTATTTTTGTACTGTATAACAAAACTTAACGGTCAATCCAAGTTCGATCTGTTATTTTGAACCATTGGCTACGATGCGATGAAGAAATAGATAGTATGTTCTCACCTTATTTTAAAACCATTTAAGATTCTACCATTTACCTACGTTACGTAGGCAAATCGTAGGCTACGTATGCCTTAGTTTGCTCTAGTTTGCTCCATACTAGAATATGGAGTAACTGTTTGGCATCCTTACTTGGCTTAAGATCAATTACGACTTGGGCGAGTGTAAAGTAAACTTTTCTCCCACGTTTGGTATATTTATAGTATGATGGTGTATAAAATAATTTTTTGTATAAATTGCCTGTTTGGGCGTAAATAAACAAATAATGATAATAAGTTTCAATATCTAATAATCATTACTCATTAAGTCGCAAACCGGCATGCATTAGTAAAGTAAGAAACCGTTGAACGATCTGATGTGGTTGTGAATATACAGTTTTGAAGTAAGTCGAAATTTACTATAAACTGACATGCACATATGTCAATCCGCGTCATACCATCATACATATCCTCAACGTGATACGTCTATAAAACTATTTACACGCCTCCAACATTCACCAATAACTAATAACTTGACCTTGTATCCTAAAATATATATTCATATATTCCCCATCATTTCTACAAGTTCCTCTTTCAATTCTAGTTAATTCGTCTTAGAAATTTCGTGTTTCTTAAGTAAATACTAAATACAAAGTATTTATTTTATACTAATTATAAGATCAAGTATTATACGATAAAACATTTTGGTAATCTATGTCGTAGACATAAATATTATTTTTGCTATTATATTACTTACGACATATTTATCTATGACCCATATCTATGCTTCCTTCATTTATAATTAAGCCTGTATTAGGTCAATAGACATTTAAATATAATAATCAATTATAGCAGAGTTTGGAACATTCCTTTCAAAAATTGAAAAATAATGCATTTACCAGACATCTCAAGTAGAAAAATTGTTTTCTGTAAGTGTAAAATATTGCATTACTATTTCAAGTTTATAATTAAAAAAAAATAAATGCACATACAACGTAGGTATAAACAAAGATATTTCAATCACATATTGTTTTTATTTCAATGACAAAAAGATGATATTTATAATAATAATATTGTACTTACATTTAAAATAATACAAATATTTGTGGTCAATAACTTTGTAATAATATATTCTTGGTGCCACGCCACATATATTTAGCGCGTAGAAAAACAGTTTGATCTTTCAGTTCAACTTTCAAAAAATGCACTTGAGGATGTTTCTAGGGTCTCATTTTATCATTATGAGCAACGACACCAATGTCTCGAAAATGAGTGGGGTGATTTTCAAAAATAATTTTTTGCTTCTCGACCTATCTAATGCAAATTAGGTGGGCCATGCAAAAAACTATAAATATATTTTCAATCACCATTTCTTTATTGCCTACACACATTAGTATTTATTTTTTACTACATTTACCGTATTTTATTTATTACATATCACTCAACTATCAATGTCACCAAAAATCTAAAAACATACAAACAATAAAAAGACATATCCTTACTTTTAGCTTCGATGCAAAGCGAGAAGGTATTGGTTTTACTCTGATGTGTGTTTTTTTTTTATCTGTATACACTGTAACTTCTTTAATACTGGACCAATTCTTTCGAATAGCAACTCTATAAATCGCAATTTTCATCTAGTTGGTACTTTGGGGGGGTAAAAGTTGAAAAAGTTTAACTCTTCACAGACGAAAGTTTACACAAAGTTCAATTTTTTTTTTTTTTAAGTACAAACGCACTCTACCAGATGTGAAAAACGAAAAAAAAAAAGTATAATTTTTTGTTCTATTGGCATCATCGTGTGTACGAACGGCTTATTGATGCGCGCTCTTATCTGCTCCGTAATGAATTATGAAATCAGTTATGATAGAAAATATTCTATATCGTTTCAAATAGTATTTTTAAATCTCTACAAAAACGCTAGTTTTTATTCTGGTTGTAACTTGTATCGCGCTGTACAAAACTTTTATGACGTAGTTGATGTTTATTTTATCAATTTTCATTATTTAATAAAAAACAATTTGTCAACAGAATATAACTAACTGGTTGTGGATTTTATTAAGTCACAGTTGATATAAAATCGATTTGGACTTGAACTTTTTGCGGAATGACTGAATTTAATTTAAGTAACTAATTTAATTTTAATTGGCAGCCATTTCGTGAGAAATGATAACATGAGTTGTTTATACTATAGTGTATAGTTGTTGTAATTATCAATTTTCGAGACAAAATAATATTCGATCGTGACCATATAAACGCCCGATCGCGTTATCAACTGTCCACCGTCTTATGTACACGGTACAGGTGGGAACGAAAAACCCCTTATCGGCCCGAGCCGGTCATGGTGTGTGAGAGAGAGGTCGGGGGGTGATGACATTTGTAGGTAGTTGTCAGTCAGTATTCGATAATTCGATTATCAGTTATTGATTTAAAATTGATCCGGAGTGTCAATCCGCTGTCGTTCCGAGTATTATTATTTTTATTTACATATTGTAAAAAATATTTAATTATAAAAAAATATTTTCTTTACATAATTTTCGGTGTTAAATTTCCGCCTTCGAATAAAACCACCTGCACACCGTCTTAATTGCTGGGAGTGTTTGCCGAGATTCAGCTTGATAAGTGACTTGTTATTTAGTATTTAGTAGCTTCATTATTGCTGATTCGATTAAATTTATATTATTATTTATTTATATTTATCCGTATGTTACCTTATGACAGAAGTCAGAACTAAGTTGGTGTTAGAAACATCTGTCATGATTTATGTCTTGTATGCTAGATATAGGTTAGGGAAGTAACGTATTAAACCTCAAAACTGTATGTTTATACGTACACAGTGTAGGTAATAACATGGTTGAAATATAGAGGTTATTATTGCACATCGTCTCTAATTGTTATCTTTATGCATTACATTACAGTTACATATTGTTTATTATTAGTCAATGTAAAATGCAATTTTCCAGATACTATTTTTTAATATTTCAAACAAATTTGTATAATTTAATGAATTTTTTTTGTTTACATTACTAAGATTTATAACTCAGTAGTGTTTTTGGCATTTTTTTGAGCTTTTGGTTTTTATAAATAACATTGCTATGTTTAATATTATTGAAAGAATAGTTTCATTTAAGAAATTTACAAAAAAAGGTACTTTTGTGTACTGTAATTTTTTGGGGGATTACTTGACAATAAAGAAATTAATCTATGTAATAAGTTGTTGTTGTTTTGTAAATGTTACAGGTAAATATTAACATTTATGTAAGCTTTTCATTTTATACCCGTGTGCAACTTTTTGTTATGATAACTTTGTTATATACCTGCAATTATTGTTATTAATACTATCATAAATTATGTTTGACGGTATGCTTCTATTATAAATGGGTATGTATTTGAATTTTTATGGACATGTTTATGATGACGTTAAAAAAATTATTTGCATTACTATAAAAATGTGTATTTAAGTCAAGAAAATTACAATAATAATATCAGGACTTCTATTAATCTAATATATGTGCTTTATAAATACATGGAAATTGTTGTGTATATGGATTAATCATATTGTTATGTGGTATAATAAAGTTGTTTGACGTCTAGAGTTGTATTTCATGTGTCATAGTTAATTTTTTAATTTTTTATTTTAGGCATATTTTTTTTTTAAATTCATTAAGTTAACATGGGAAGGAAAAGTAAACGAGCCCTTAAAAGCCTTCAACATATACGGGATTTAAGAGGAAACAAAGAATATTGCGCTGATGAAAGAGAAAAAGATAAGCAAAGAAAAGGAGTTGTACATTTAAATCCTGCAAAAACATTACATCACAATATCATAATGTTAAAAAAACCAGTACAGTGGGGTCGGGGCATAGTGGGGACGGAGCATATTGGGGACGGGGAGGTCACAGGTTTATAGGAATTTTTAAATCTGAAAGTGATAAAATCACTTTCGAAAAAACGCTTCGATGCAAATTGGTAGTTAGTATTTTCAAGGCAGTACAATCTAAACCAAGCACAGTGTAAGCTAGCAAAGTTAGAAAGTATTAAATTAAATCGGCCATTTCAAAAACGACTTAGGTCACCGATTTTTCAAAACTGTCTTTTTATCAAATGTAATAATTATATACTTAGCTACGTATTCTGTGTGAAATTTTATCACTTTCAGATTTAAAAATTCCTATAACCCTGTGACCTCCCCGTCCCCACTATGCTCCGTCCCCACTATGCCCCGACCCCACTGTACTGGTTTTTTTACATTGGTATTAATAATTATCTAATTTATTAAATTTAAATGTATGTATTAAACTTCGTAAAAACAAATGTTATCCATTTTTTATCTCTTAACCTTTTTTTACTGCACTGTTATTTTAATAGTTATAAGTATAATTTGAAAAAAAAACCAACTTATCATAGCGATATAGAATAAAGAATAAACAACTTAGTTTTTGATATATGAATATTTTAGCTTCGATGCAGAGCTGAGAAGGTATTGTTTTTACATTGATGTTTTTAATTAGTTTTCATATTTGTGTCTGAGCACATGGATCACCTAAACCGCATACTTTAGATAGTGTAACAAAAATAATCGTCATTATCCTTACCTAACCTAACCCAAAATGTATCTATCTTATTACTAAAATAAAAACATTTTTAAGATCTATAAACCATTTGTAAACATTTATATATTATGAATTCCCATTTCCGAAACTTTGACATAAGTATGTATTAATAATTTCTAAACAAAACGTGACCTGGTTTCCACTAAGTCTCAACCACAATGCGCTAGTCTTGTATTTTGCAAATGAACAGTTTACTTTAATGTCTTGAAAATATACTTACCCATTACCAAACGGTAGGCCAAAATTAAAAAACCTAAAACATGTAAAACATGTATTGGGGTTTAAAAAGCCAGTACAGCGGGGTCGGGACATAGTGGGGGCATTGGAAAGTGACAGATTTACAGGGATTATTATAACTGAAAGTGTTAATTTTTATTAGTAAATAAACGCCTCGATGCGAATCAGAAGTATTTTTTTTATAACAGTACCGTCCAAACCAGTCACAGTAAAAAGCAGCAAAGTAAGAAAATATTAAAGTGAGGTACAGTGTTAAAAAACTAGCATCAAAATGTTTGTTTGAAAGTAATTTTATCACATTCAGTTGTAATAATTCCTGTAAACCTGAGACCTCCCCGTCCCCACTATGCCGTGACCCTACTATACTGACTTTTTTTGGAAAAAAACAAGATGATTATCATGACTAATTTAATACTGTTTACTATTGTACATATGGCTGAACAAAATATGTCTACAACATGTGTGAGACTATTACTTCTGAAGATTGCTTGCATATTAGAGATAATAACAACATTCGCTTTATCTTTTTTTATTGCGGTAGACTGCAATTCTACCGGCACGAACCGCTTCTCGTTCAATATGAGTTATACAATTTAAATTTGGTATTTTTAATTGTTAACTGTTATTCATCCAAGACTCAATGTTAGAGTTTTAATTTTTTTTCAGGTAGATTTTCTATTTAAAGTACACAATACAACAAAAATACGTTTCTAATACATAATAAATGTTTAAAAAAAAATAAAAAAGTCTCTAATAAGTTTTTAATTTGATTTGTCAACGTGTATTGAATGTACTGCATCTAAAAACTATTTCATTTACCCATGTAATATAGTTCAAAAAATGCATACATACTTGTTATATTAATATTAAAGTACACAATTTTACAATTACACTATAAAGAAACTATCGTGCGTTATTTCGCATTATTACATAAGCAATATGCATAATATAAAATATTCTTTAATTGAGTGTAGTGTATTTTAAAATTCAAATTACACTTGCCTACATTATTGCTATTGTGATTTCATTAATTTCCTTTATAATATTATAGAATAAATACTTTTTATGGAAGGGATGCAATTATCAAGCTAATTTTTTTGTCTGGTGAATTTTAATGTAAATTTATTTGCGCTTTGAAAAAACAGTTACTATTGCTCTTCACTGTTTTTACTTTTTTAAATAATTTGTTGTTACATTTTTTTAGATACGGTAGGCTTACCCTATGTTATTATTGTGTTAACATTAACCAACAAAATAATAAATAAAGTTTATCGGGTACACAAAGTCGAATAATACAATTTTAACCAAATTATTGTTTTTACAATGACTTGGATTGATTTATTCAGTTATGCTTCGCCCTTACTAGACCATGACCCAATTATGCTGGCATAATTGGGTCGTGCACACTAATAAATACTTAAAAAGTATTGTTTTCAAACATGTAATGACATCATTGAATATTCAAAAGTGTATAAAGATAGAATAAAAGTAGATAAATCAATGATTTAACTATTTACTAGCGTCATTTATGTCTGTATTATTATTTTAAATATATAAGATTTACTACAAAATTTAACGTAATATTATTTATATGCAAATTTATTATTTTAATGAAAATGTGAGTTTCGCAGAGCTTATGAACGTATTCATAAATAATACCTATTGAAAATTGAATATTATTTATTTTTCCTTAATACTCGTGGGAGTGCATATGACAATAGAGTATAAAAAAATGTAAGAATAATTAAAAAACCGAGTTAGTCGTTGTGTATAGTTGCTAAGAATTTATTATAGAAAATTTGAATACATAATACAATGACAGGACAACGTGAAAGAAGAGGGTGTCCAGTAACACTACTTCAACTAAATTTAATTACATAATTATAATTGTTTTGAATTCTTTAAACAAAATTGTATGATTTTAACGTAAAAATTTAACGTAATATATTGCACAAAAAATTTAAAATAGTAGCTTATATTATATATATTACAATATTATTTGTATGCAAATTTATTATTTTAATGAAAATCTGAGTTTCACAGAGCTTATGAACGTACTCATAAATAATACCTTTTGAAAATTAAATACTAGTGGGAAAGCATAAAGTAGTGTGATAGTATAAAATGTAAGAATAATTAAAAACCGAGTTAGTCGTTGTGTATAGTTGCTTTGAATTTATTATAGAAAATTAGAATCTTAAGTTTTCGTCGTAAGAAAAATGGGATTAAATGAAATGGTTTTGTCTCGGCAGGTAAATAATTATCAACTTAACATTACAATTATTATGACTAGGATTTTAAGTAAAAAGAAAATCCTCACACATTTTTTTAAATCATTTTTATTGTTAAAATGATTACACTAAAATTTTACTATCTTCTTCAGAATCTAAAATTAAAAAGTTTATAACGACATTCGTAAAATGATCGTGTTTTTATTATAATTTCCAAATTTCATCCAATTCAGGGCTGAGAAGGTTTTACATTGATATTTTTTATTTTTGTCTGGACTTACGGCATCACCTTAACTACTTACTTTGGAAAGTGTAAGATAAAATAATCGTCATTAACCTACCATAACCTAACCCTAAACGTATCTTTACCTTATGACTAAAATAAAAATATTTTTAAGATCAATAAACTCTTTTTAAACATTTATATATTATGAATTCCCATTTCCGAAACTTCCACTAAGGTTCAACTGATAAATCCCCAATGGAAAAGTTCATAATATGCGTATCGTTGACATTTAATAAAAAGAGAAAAAAAAATAACAGTTCCCATAAAAATATTATTTTGTTTTAAAGAATTGGTATGTTCTTACAAAACAGTAACACAAAATTTAAAAGACTTAAGCCCGTATTTAATTTTAATACAAATGGCATATGACCATCAATATCTGTTTTTCAAGGTGTCGTCCTGAAAGGGTTAAAAAAATCATTTACCGAAAAGTTAGTGGAATATTGTGTAGATATTATGTTACTAATTATTGTAGGTAGAAACTTAAATTTTGGCAAATGGACTAAGCCGTTTTTTTGTTAAAATGTGTTATTATTAGGTTTAGGTCATAATTACTAAATATTTTAAAAAGCAATAGGTGATATTATTAATGTAATTTATGAATATGACAATTTGCCCTTGTTTTAACATTTTTATGTCTTAGCTCTGGCACTTAACCGAAAAAAGTGTTATTTACTTAGTGTTACCAAAAATGCGTTACGCTGTTACCTGATAAGAGATAAGAGACTAAATGATAAATTCATAATAGTTTAAGTGCCCAAATTCTCTATGAATAGTTTTATGCCAGATATTAAAAACTACAATATTAGCCAGAAACTTGATGTTTTAATATACTAGCCACCTTAGATACTAACTTGTTACTGCTTGGTAATATACTATATTATTATTTATAATTCCACCAATACTCTAAATTTATTTAGTACTTACAAGATACATGAAAATGCTCTTTCGTGGTTGCAGACTCGGCTGAAAATTTTTTTTATTTAAAAACCATTTCAACTTCAACTATCTATGGAAATGAATCAATGCTAGTGTACTAGCTAATTAGCTACTGTAATCTACACATATTTTAGTAAAGATAATCTGCTTTTTTTAACAATGTTATGTGTACAAATTAACTTTTAGTTATAGCACTAAATTATATGCAACGAAAAAAATACCATGATAAATAAAACTATTAATTAATGGACACGATATTTTCAGGTGTGGGACATAATAAATAATACAAGTCTGAATAACATTGTCGTTATACCTACAGCGATAATATTATTTTTAGTAGTTCTTTATTTTAAAATTGTAAACTGGAGATATACATCATTGGCAAAACAAATACCCGGTCCAAATGGATATTTTTTTATGGATATGTTACCTCTTTTACTTGGAGGATCTGAAAAAATTTTGATGAATACATTCAACATTTCCAGAAAGTAATTATGTTGTATTCACGTCTATCTATTACGTTTAATACTCTTTTCATATTCTCAATTTCTAGTAATTTAAGAGCAACAATAATTTGTTTGTGGTTTTTGTTATACAGATACGAGTACACCTTACACAAATAGTGGATTTAAAATCGCTTAGTCGTATTTCTTAATAAACCTGAAGATGTAGAAGCGGTTCTCACTAATCCTAATCTGTTCCAAAAAGGTAGAATTTATAATTTGTTAACCGAATCAATTATGGGCGATGGAATATTTACAAACAGGATGTTTCATGAATGGAAAATGAACAGGTGAACTTTTTTAGTGTTCGATTAGATTTATTTTTTATTATAATTATAAAAAACACAACCTGAAAAAACAATATAGTGTCAATATGTATAACCAATTGAAAAATATAATGGAAAATATTAAAACATGAAATTACATACTTACAAATTCCATTTGAATTTTATATCATACTTATAGAAAATTGGTATCTTCGGGGTTTAAGTTTTCGATGCTTAAATCGTTCGTACCAATATTTTACGAGGAAGCAAAATTCTTAAGCCAGGTGTTGTACGAGAAACGGGAAAATAATACAAATGAATGTGAAATAAGCTGGGCAATCGGTATGGCGACCATGGAGATGATCGGAAGAACCGCTTTGGGTGTCTCATTCGGTATTCCCATACCTAAAACCAATCTTCATTAAAAAAGGCTGACATGCCAACTCAAAAACATCATCGGTAAAGTACTTATTAGTTATAAAGTGTGCCTTGTAATATATATTCATTCCAGAAATCATGAAATATTGAACGTATACCTTTAGTATGACATGTAAATTCTCCACAAATACATGCTTTGCGTTTTTCTGTGCATTTAATTTTACACCCAAAGCGGTTCTTCCGATCATCTCCATGGTCGCCATACCGATTGCCCAGCTTATTTCACATTCATTTGTATTATTTTCCCGTTTCTCGTACAACACCTGGCTTAAGAATTTTGCTTCCTCGTAAAATATTGGTACGAACGATTTAAGCATCGAAAACTTAAACCCCGAAGATACCAATTTTCTATAAGTATGATATAAAATTCAAATGGAATTTGTAAGTATGTAATTTCATGTTTTAATATTTTCCATTATATTTTTCAATTGGTTATACATATTGACACTATATTGTTTTTTTCAGGTTGTGTTTTTTATAATTATAATAAAAAATAAATCTAATCTAACACTAAAAAAGTTCACCTGTTCATTTTCCATTCATGAAACATCTTGTTTGTAAATATTCCATCGCCCATAATTGATTCGGTTAACAAATTATAAATTCTAGGAGAGGGGAGCACTAACGATGGAGTTTTCGGCACAAACCAGCACTATCGTAGCACAATCCGATGATGTTTAAAGAAGTTCAAATTTCCGATGTGGGGGGCCAACTTAATGGAGCCTGGTATTAGGAGGTCAAGACACAACAGCTATGACGAACGCATGTATAATATTTATGTTGGCTCATCATCAGGATGTACAAAATAAAGTAACCCATATTTTGTATTCATATATAAATTTTAAAATTACACATTTTGGGTATTCTTGGTAACGAAAAAATTGTATATTTTTTTTCTTGCTTATTAATAGGTGTTGGAAGAGTTATTGACAATATATTCTTCTGGCGATCCGGATCGACAACCTACCTATGATGATTTACAAAAGATGGAATACTTGGAACGTGTAATCAAAGAAACTATGCGACATTTCCCCCCTCTTCCATTACTTGCCAGAAACGTAGAAAAGGAAACAACGATTGGAGGCTATTTAATCCCTGCAGGTACGGCCATAGATATATTTGTTTGATAATTAGGCACATTTGATGCTTAAAATAACTAAGTAAAGTAATTTTTAAAAATATCTGCAGGGTCAACGTTCGCAATTTTCCCTGCTCTGTTACACTTAAATGCGCAAATCTATCCCGATCCGGAGAAATTCAACCCGGACAACTTCTTGCCCGAAGCATGTCGCAGTCGCCATCCGTATTCGTTTCTTCCTTTTAGTGCTGGTTACAGGAATTGCCCCGGTATCAAATATGCAATGCTTCAAATGAAAACAGTCATCTCAACTCTGATCCGGTCTTATCGGTTTTATCCGTCGGATAAGTGTCCTAAACCAGAAAATCTTCGTACAACGTTTTCAACAACACTAAAGTTTGTCGACGGGTGTTACGTTAAAATAGAAGCGAGAACGTAATAAGTTATGGAAGCGGATTTTAGAACAAAAATTATTTACATATTTATATTGTATCATTGAATATTTTGTAATGATATTAGTTAGGGTTTTGTTATTTTTTAGATTTTAGGTATTTAGGTTATGGTTATTATTTTGGCTTACCAATTTGTCGGTGTTGTCTCGTTTTACTAAATATTTTCTGTGTTTTCTTTTAATTTAAATAACTGCTAAAAGCATTAAATACTATGTCAACAAAAAGTTAAAACGGTTCTCTGAATAACGATAGTTTTTTACTTGTAACATTTTATAAATATGTCATCGACATAAGGATAAATTCGGATCACCGTTCTATTAGCCAGCCATCATATTAATACTATACGGTTTTATAAACGCCATATTCATATATGGCGTTATATATATATATTCACAATCACATAAAAATTGTAATAAACAGGAAGCCACTTCTATTATGTCAATCTATGTGTCTTCCAGACTTTAAGCCTACCGAGAGAAGGATCATCGCAGACAGGCTAGCAGATAAACCTACAATAATAATTTTTAATAGCATCCCACTAGTGACAAAGATTAACTCAAAGAACGGAACTTCTAATCAACGTCCTTTGCAACTTTGTTAACTAATCGTATGAATGCATTTTTTTTTATTTTTTTTTTTTTTTTATATAGACATTAATATGCCTTATATCTGGAAGAAAAAAAATGTTTGGCTCTCGGGCTCTTAATTGAGTCCGTGCTAATTGGTCCCGGGTACTAGAGCTGAGACATCGGTTGTTAAACTCACATTTTTAGCGTCGAGAAGATATATTTAGATTTGACAATTTAGAATAAAAATCGGAAACAGTAGTTTCAACTAGCTTTATATTAGCTTGAATAACTGTCAGTAAACAATCTTGCAATGAAACACAAGTTTGGATAGATTTCAAAGCTTTTTTTATGTCGCTCAACGTTATTTATTTGGTTGATCCGGAGTTTGTATGATTATTTCACGGTGTATCGGATGTAACATTGGTAGTGACCATTATACTTTGATATTTATAAGTGCGCCTTAAGACTGTAAAATTGCAAATAAATGGGTGTTAATTTAATAGTTGCTTCTTACAATGGGAAGGATATACAACTAAATTTACTTTTATATAAACTAATTCAAATTATTAGGACAGATTGTTGTTATTGTTGTTATCACGGTATACTTATGTATTTTAACTTTTTCATAACATATCTTTTATTGGTGATAATAGAGTAAAACGGTGGCTAGTATGGCAAATTATTTTACACAACACAATAATCAGTATTTTCTAATTTTCTAAGTTAAAAAAAATCTACCAAGTCTAAATTAATTCTGAGACCAGTTTAAGATCAAGCGATTTTATTCAATTTTATCACTTTTACTTATAATAATTCCTGTAGACCTGTGACCTCTCTGTTTCCTCATTGCTTTGATTACATTATGCCAATACTCTACTGTACTAGTCCTCTCGGATAAAATCACTTTCAAATTAACGCTTTGATGCTCATTTGTAAATACAGAACCTTCATTTAAAACTTTCTAACTTTGCTGGTTTATACTGTGCATGGTTTGGACTGTACTGACTTGAAAATACTAACTACCGATTTGCATCGAAGCGTTTTTTCGAAAGTGATTTTATCACTTTCAGATTTAAAAATTCCTGTAAACCTGTGACCTCCCCGTCACCACTATGCCCCGACCCAACTATTCTCCGTCCCCACTATGCCCCGACCCCACTGTACTGGTTTTTTTTAAACACGATAATAACATATATTCTGACAACATTTAGAATAAATATACAGTACAAACACTCATATAAACAGTAATTTTCTAGGAAGTCTTAAATAGCTGTCAGAAAAGCCACAACGATGCTACAAACAAACGGTCTAGAGAAAGCGGCAGTTCGACAAAGCTATAGCCTGAAGTCCCTTCACACAATCAAATTAAATTCATATTGTTTTATGTTTGTTATACTTAAATTAAAATATAGTGTCGCCGTGAAATGTCTCAGCGGTTTTGTATTTACTTCATAAGTTTCTTTGAGGATAGTTAAAATGGATTCGGCAGAAGTTATCCAATTACACTATAGAACAAAATATGTACTAAATTCTATACAAACTTTGTTTTGCAACAAGAACGAAATGAAATGATTTTACAGGATTTTTATAAACAATTTAGTTTTTTTCATTAATTACACATGTTAAATAATTTTTAACAAATTATGTAAGCTTAATTTAATTTAAATTAATTTTTATAATATTTTGTGACTAAAATAAGAATAGAATACATAGGTATGTTTAATTTCTTCATTTTTAGTACCTGCTATAACATACATATCAGTCAAACATTCATAATTGAAATCAGAATTAATTTTTTAGGCATAATATGAGACTAACCCTTTGCTGCAACTTCCACGTCTTCCAATCGTTCTTTATCTCTTCTAGGTTCTCTACAATCAACTGCAGGTTCTGATGTACCCGTTCACGCCACCGTTGTCTTGGTCTCTTTCTATCTGATTTCCATGAAGTTTTTTATTTAACATTTTCCCTTCTGTACACCAGATATGTCTTGTCCATCTAACCATTTTGGTTTTTCATAATACCAATATATCTTAATAAAACTTGACAACTTAAAACAAATAACCTATAATATTTTATATATTTTTATAACTTTATAACTAGATAAAATATAGGTAGTAAAAATACTTAACTAAAGTATAAAACGTGCTTAAAAAACTGAGCTTTTTCTTGTTTTCTGTTTTATAATAATCAAGTCTAAAAAAAAGGTTTTATTTTCTTTTTAATCGAGTAATTAAAAAAAAGTTGGAAGTTTACTTTATATAATTATGACTTAAAAGTAATATTTTGTTTGAAAATAATTTTTTTTTTAATGTATTACTATACTGCAACTTATTCATTTGACATTACTATTAATAATGTTTTAATGTATTCTTTTGAACGTATTACGTTCCAAATGTACAAACAACTTCAAAAATATTAATATATAAACACTCGATACTTTGGAAGTATATTTTTTCTGTTGTAAAACCATTGAGCTTAAATGAAATGCTGACTGTTATGTAAGAAAGAATATGATAAATATAATACTGAACAAATAATTATTATTAGTATTTAATCAAAGAAAAAATATATAAAACTAACGTTGACTTCTTGACATATTTATTTATATTATTACTACTCTCGATCGACGGAAAAGCACTCGAAGTATTTTTAAACGTTGTCTTCTCTTACTGGGTTTATTTGAATAGCGAATTAAACCAACTTATATAAAATAAGATTGGTTTAAATAATCTCTTGGTTTTCATACCACCAGTATTCGAGGAAGAGAGTTTGCAGGTAACATTTTTTTAAAGTCATTATAAAACGTTAGTTAAAATACTATATAATATATATTTTGTTATTTATATCTTATCAAATAAATATAATATACATTTGTCAATGTTTGATCTAACCAAATGGTACAACTTAAAACACGTTTATAAAACGATTTTAGACCGTTGCTCTACGAATATATATTTTCCATTAACATGAAAACAACAGTAAAGCAACGCTAAGCGATGGTACGGGTTTCAACTAAATATTAATTAACATGCTGTGTTAATTAATAATAATTATCCGACCACCCCTCCGACATGACGCCTATATATATGTATAAGGGTGTTCCTTACATTGGTTTTTTGGAAAATTCTACGTTGGATAGCTTCAGTTTTTCCAGATTTGTATTTCATCCCTTGAGTCTCCCTGTTTGTATGTGAAATGTATAATTAATATAAAGAAATAAACAATTTTACACAAATTCCAAATAATGATTACTACCATTATAGTCTGATGCAATACCAAAAATGAAAATATACTGGTCCAATATTTATATTTTTCTATAGGTTTGTGTGTAATTTCTATAAATTTTTGACAAAAATTCTAATTGACTGCTAAGAATTATCCTAGTAGTACATTCGATTAAAAACGTATGCAAATTTGTCTATTTTACTGTATAACAAAAACCTGATGTAACTAAGCAGACTTAGTGGAGGAAATACAAGTCTGAAAAATAAGAGAAATATGTGTTGAACATTTAAGGTCGAATGACGGCCATCCAACACGATGTCTCATTTAAGGACCACCCTAATATAAATATACATACACAAGTATGAAATCAAAAACAGTATAAAAAAAAAGTAAAAATTATAAAAATTAGATATAGCGGTATTTAAGTAGGGGGGGGGGGGTATAGGGAGTATAAAGCCCTTAGCAACATCCATGTTCGCACTTTATCGTTGACTGTCTTGACGGAGAGAAGAACTTTTAAGTTTTCAAACTTTAGGGAATGGCCTTGTGTGTGTAAGCTCTAAACTTCAAACGATGTACGCGGGTGTCCGCTGCTAGACATCCAAGTCGAACCGAGCGCTCAACTGTCAAAATGTAGTGACCCTCCGAAGTTTAAGACTCAGGTTCGACCTGCGTTTGGGTTTGTTCTTCTGCAGTAGACTGTCCGTGGACTGGTACTCGTCCAACGGATAGTCAACGAACCCACTCTCGGGCCTGAACAGCGGCAGAACGTCGGAGTCGGGCTGCAACTCGAACCACCGGGACATCTTCGAGCCAGGACTCAGCTGTAAATTGTTTAAAAAGAAAAAAAAACAATTAGAATAACTTTGACGCGATACAGCTGTACACGACATGACCGTATAAATATATAACGATATGGTCTAATCGCGCCGTACGGTTTTAGTGCTAGAAAGTCGAAACGACGTTCGGAAATCATTGGCGACGCATATTATTCAATTTTAATTGGCGTGCCTGCGCGCGGTTCATCGGTTGTCACCGCTAGAAAAAGAGAGTGCATGTCAAGTGTCCAGTATGAGGGAGAATGGATAGGAGAGAGCGAAAAGACAGGTACAGAGACAAAAGTACATTTTCAAGAAATTACACGCATTCCGACATGACAAAAGCGTATGTATAATATAAACACAAGTACGAATACGTATAAAAGATAAGAGATAATATTGATTTTTCTCGGCACGAAAGTGGAATACGCGAGTAATAACCATAATTCTCACGTTGCGAAATCTCGGTGGAATCTACGTTGATGAAGCGTACAAAAGAAAGTAATAACCACTTGAATAATTACAACGAATCCGACGAAGGTTAACTTAGTTACTTTGTCGCTGTCGACGTGGACTCGGGAAAATTCACACTGTTCACTAGATGTTATGCAACAAGGAAAAAAGTGTTATCATTTTTCAGCGATTAAACAATGAACAAAATACAAATTATTTTTTCTTACTAAAAACCATATTGAAAAAGTATAACATTTCCAACAAGAAATTCCTTCTATAAGTATGTTAAATTAAGAGAAGCAAATTAAAGAAAAAACCTATTATAAATATTATAAGTTTATTTAAAAAACAAGAAGGAGAATACATGCTGTAATTCTACATTTCTTAAGAAAATAATTAATATAAACAAACGTAATATACACATATAGTCTTAAAAAATATTAACAAAAAAAAAAAAGAATATAAATTAAAATGTATTATGGCATACTACAATAAAAAGTATTAATATAAAATAGTCAGTCTGTTATAGAGTATATTATTTTATTGGATAAGTCGTTAGCTTATCCAAATATCTATAATATCCAAAGCTCACAGACGAATAAATATTCAGTTATTTAAATGTCACTTCTGAGATAATGCTCGATTTTTCATTATTGTTTAGTTTAAAAACCGCTTCACAACGAAGCGAAAACCCTCCTTAAAATAATTTCTAGAAAATGTCCCTTTAGGTCGTGAGGGAATTTCATAATTATCGAAGGAGGCTCAGCAGCTGTTATAATAATACATAATATAGGTAAATTATCATGTCACGCAAAATAAAAACAAGGCTTTATATTCAATTAATGAATGAGTAATATAATATATTATGCTGGTTGAGCTCTATTGAATTCATTAGAAGGATAAACAATATACAATAGAAAATCGTTCGGTTTACCGTCAATCAAAACAACAGTGTGGTTGTTATACGCACTTAACTGCCTTAAAAAAACACATTTTATATAGCTCCAGATTGTAGTGCTGTCACGGGACATAGGATATTGATCAAACCGAATAATTTAAATTCATCCCATTAATGAGCAGCCACTAACAGGATTATTCAAATTAGGCCACTCCCATGTTCGCGTTCTGGATAAAAAGAAAACAACCTGGAAACCGCTCAAAGAAGGTCATTTTGTCGTGTGCCTAGCCCACGCTGTCCGTTGAACTTGACTCATCAAGTTGCTCTTGTTGGGCACTTTTTCACTGGTCGTTCTAGTGATAGGCCCGTTGCCCACCACAGTTGTCGTCTTTTTGCCGCCCGCTAGTCTGCTGGCGCCGCTACTTCCCGACACTTTTAGCAAAGACTTCTGTTTACCCGGAGGAGGAGGCGCTAACACCGGGGTGTCCGGAACCGATACCGAGTCTTCCACGGTCCTGTCGACGACCACCGTTACCTGATGGTCGTCAGACAGCGGTTTGATAATGCCATCGTTCGCGGCGCTATCTCCGGAAGTTGACCGGTTGGTGACCGGAGATCCGGCGTAAGAGGATGCTTGCGACACTCTGTTGACGGTGGGCGAGACCGTGGGCTGTTGGTGCGGGGACGGTGCGAACAAATGCGGTTGATAAGGCATTCTCTGTTGGAACTGGTTACCGGCCGAGCTGGTTATGGTGCCGGTCAACGACTGGAGCCGCTGCAGCAACTGCGCCTGGAACTGTTGGTCTGCCGTTTGCGCGGGCTGATTGAAGTTGAAGTCGAAGTTAACGGGTATGTGATAAGGATTCCTGTGCCGGGGCGACAGAGGAGGTAAGTCCGGCATGTACGACGCCGGCGCCGACGACGGAGTGCTCATGTCGCACATCATCGAATGCTACACCAACAAGAACATACGATGTAATGTTTGATATTGTCATATAATTAAAATAATAGTATTGATAAAGCGGTAAAACGATTAAATCTTATGACAATAAAATAATATGTGTTAAAGTACAACAAAACTCAACGTACCGGATTGTCCAGGATATCCCGGGTAGGTCATTTTACATGAAAACGGTTAAACACACCAAACAAGAGTCAGCGTTAAAAATGCATGTCCAACCGTATCGTTGGGTATGTTCATAATCTATAGCACAATACACAGTACAACGTTACTACGACGAGCTTTACACGCGTTTGGCCCGTCGCGTCGTCGGCTAAAAGAGAGACAAACAAATCCGAACGATTCCTTTTTTTTTTTTTTTGACTTTCTATTATTATCGTCCAGTAGGAATGGAAAATATCCAACACACGTTCAAATGTTAGTAGCAGCGATTATTGTTTGTAAAAAAAAACCGTTAAGGCGGAAAACAACAGATCAATCTAAGTAGACAGTACTCACCGGAGGTAAAGAATGATGTTGCAGATCGCTCCTGATCCGTTCCTGGTCGTGGAGCAACGACACCAGGGACGCTATATGATCTAATAGTTCTTTGTTGTGCACCAGAAGTTGATGAGTTCGTGCCTGTGGAAAAATTTGAACACACAAAAAAGAGTTATATAGGGATTTATTATTATAACACGCAGCCGGTCACGTCGGCCGCGAGTAGCCGCTTTAATTATAGCACACGTTTCACGCTTCTAACGCATTATTAAAATGGTCTCGGCGAGAACACGGTAAGACTAAAATTGAATTATGGATTTACTGTACAGCCGTCCGACGCCAATATCATAAACCAACGTTAACTACCGACATCTATAATAAACCGGAAATTTCCGTGGATTACGTTTTGGTCTTCGGAAAATAAACTATAGGTAGGTGGTAGGCAGTATGTATACTGGCTCGGAAAAAAGAGGAAGAAGAAGTGCCGAACGTAACGATTTTGATCTTAAATATTTATCTTTCATACGACGGCGGCAATCAATATGTTATACACTATAGTAGTTATAGTGAGAAAAAAATCTGTCGCAGCCTCCAGATATGTGTGTTATTGTTTACAATGTAGACTATAGTTTGTTTTGTCGCTGGCACGGTTTCAAAGAGAAACTTTGCTAAAAACTATTGCAATTCCACGAAACGTGTGCCAAAAGTCGGTCTTACCGCCGACCGGTACATAATTTATGATTTCCACCAGTGTGGTACTCTGGGCATACCTGGGCTTCCATTCTGGCCGTTGTCTCGGCTGCCAACTGATCCCTGAGCATGTGCACTTGTGCCACGGCCGCCTGGGTCTGGTGCGTCTGCTGGTCCAGCTGCTGGCGCAACAACTGCATCTCGTGTTGGACGCTCAATGAGGACAACGCAATCCCTTCGCCTTTTAATGTTTCAGTCATCGGGGAACTAAACACCTCACTGCCGTTCTGCAACGCAAGATGTGAAAAATGATTAACCGACACAGTTTGAAATAAAACAAAATAGAAGTATATTATTTTGGCGTCTAGTGTTGTGTGTGTCGACCAAAGTGGAAGTGATAACCGAGAAGGATCTAGTAGTGTAAATTGTATTACAAAACGAGGAAGCAATAGCTCGAGATAGATATGGATGGAATCAGGTATCTGTCGCGGTAATAGCCTCGATGGAGTTGTCATATATAACAAGATGGAGTTGTGCGTATGCTTACCATAGGCGAGGAACGTCTGTGGTTTGAAACCGGTGGAGGTGGAATGATGTCTAGTCGCAAAGGCCGTTGCGCGTTGTGGCCGGGACCACCGTCTCTTCTGGTTCCGTCCAGCGAAGATACAGATTCGTTGGTAATCGACGTGTCCAGCCTACCTTGATTTTCGAACGTGCCTGAAAATACACACGCGACCATTATTAGCAATGCCGTACACTTGTACGTACCGAGTGTTTTTTTTTTTTGTCAATTACAATACCTAAACAATGTATAATTTACCGGATGACGATATTATTACACTAATTTTTTTTCGGGAACAACAAGAACACGTGTCGCCCGCGTGACTCGAGCGCGTGGGGAAAATATGTAATAGGTATGTACGTGTAGTGTGTACACGGTTATGCGAAAAATTCGGATTTTTCAAATATCCACCAACGTCAGCAAAGGTCTTTACGGCGGCGGTCGATGATCGTGCGTAGACGTGTAAGCGGACGTCACGAACGGCTACGGCGCAGGATGATACTATACTATCTGCAATGTCTCTGTCTATTTCACCGCATGCATATGACCCTCGAATAGAAAAATACACTTCCGCCGCAACCCCTCCTCACCGCAGAGTGGTTTTGTCCACCAAGCTAGCTAGCCGCTATTACATCCAATCTTTTGAGCACGGCTTAATTTTATTATCGTAACGGCGGCAGTTTTATGTCACAACGGTGACGTTGTGTCGTACGCTTAGGGCAAACGGCCAATTTAGATTGACGTCAACTAGCCGGAGGACTAGAATAGAATACGGTTGGCCGCCCACGAGACTTTAAGAACGAGCGGAGATGAAGGGGAAGAAATTGTAAAGCTGGCAACGAAAAAAAAAAGTGGAAACCGCTCGCGTGTACCGAACTTAGTAAATATAATTTTACCGTATTATCGTTGAACTTTTTTTATTTATTTTTTAGTTCGCATCGGTGCTTTAAGAAATAAAAAGTTCCGGACCAAGTACACAAACGAGGTGGGCGCATGATCCCGGTTCCAAACTCTCATCGAAAACACTTAATCGTCAACCATGGTGTACCCGGTGTAATCGTTTTACAACCATAACGTTCCCGGCGTAAAAAAACGATAACGCGTTATGCGTCACGTCATAGAAGTACGTTTTATTGTATTTACCGATCCGAGGTACACACTTTCTTTACAAATATGCTTTTTAAAATTACACTGATAAGCTGCGATGTCCTGCTATCATCATATAAATAAACTCTTGAGTAAGCTCGGCGATCGTGTACAGTGCAGAGTACAAACAACAAAATACCTTTATCCTCTAATATATATATATATAATATATTTTGTAACAACACAAAAGATCATAGATAATAACTTTTCACGAAGTAATTGAATTTACCCACCATCAGTGACTATACTTGACACATTTACATACGTGAGTAGGAAAATACTGCTATACTATTGTCTTATTGTCATAATAACATTATTTACTTATTGCCAACAATATACCTAGATAATAATGATTACCTATCGCGTAAACTGAAAATAATCTCTTTTTACGATTACGAAATATTGATTTAAAGCAGTTACAAACAATTTGAAAAACAAGATTTGAAAAAAAAATTATAGATTTAATTGAAACCTTGTACAAATCTGATCGATTGCGACAAGCTGTTCAAGATTCCTTACGCCGTTTTATCATATACAAACAATTAATTTTCATTTAAACGTAAGACCTTTAATAGTACTTCATTTACACCCATTTTTTTGTTTTAATCTAGTAATTCTAAAACAACAAACAGCCAAACAGTGTGGGTCGACTTGACGGAATGCTCATAATGACCGATGCGTTTTTTGCTCACATGTTTCACCGATGGAATAGGCAAGAGACTGTACTACGACGTTGTTTGTTTAGACCCATTCGTCTAAAAAAAATGCTAGTAACATGGTCGTCGGAGGTTGCAAACGATCCTAGTTGTTTAATTCGGTATCTATCTGTCTATTAAACGATAAAAAAAATCGATACGCATAGCACGTTTCGGCTAGGACGTTTGTCGGAAACTTTGGGTGTGTTCAATTTAATTAAGTAACAAATTTGTAATCTTGCTACGATGCTGTTGCATAACATCGCTTCGATCCACAGCTGAAAATGTATTAATTTACATTAATGTGATTTGGTGTGTGTCTGAACAAACGATAATTACTGTTTGACCGCTGAAAAGATTTTGTTATCTATTCATTTAGTATATTAATCAGAAATATCTTATCAATGGTACTTTATAGAATTTAAGACCGAACGATGAAGAAGGTTATCCCTTTCCCGAACAATAAACATCCTCAAATTAATTAAAATTAATTTAATAACGTTTTCATTCTACGCAATGCCATATGTACAAAAAGGAAATATTTTCCCCGGAACAGAGGAAACTATTTTTTTTTCGCCAATAATTGTTCACTTACCGAGGTAATCTCCTGCTGACCTCTCTCTACGAGATGAGCACACGTGTTTTATTAGATTTTTTTTTATTATTTGTAATTTTACTTTACGTTAAACATCATTACGTGTATGAAAAATAGGATTTCCTATTATAATTAATTTTGAAAATACCATTGTTCAGGTATAAAAATACCAAAAAAGTACGAAATTATACAATTCTTTGTGTCTTGAACGTCACTCACAATAGAGTTATTGTGCGCATTTCGAACTCAATTATAATAATAAGAAGAAGAAAAAGAAAAAAAAGAATAACCATTATAATAATAATATAATATTATTATCACAACGTATGGATATTGTATTTCGAGGGTCCAGAAAAAAACATATAGATACACATATAGGCCGTGGGTTTGACAAGGTCCTCGGGAATGCGATTCTTCTTTTTTACCTCGTGACAGCCGTCAACTTTTATGAAGGGCGTGTGAACAGGGTCTGGTTGCCGGCCAAAACACACGGGATCAACAGTGTGGTATTTTTGGTATTCATGGTTTTTTTTTTACATATAATAGCACGTTATTCCTCGAGGTGAATCGTAACGGAATTCGATCGACGCGCTATCGATAGACCGAGCGGGGCACGTCCGCCGGTCATAGTAACAAAATATTTTTTTTACCGGCAAAGGTCTACTTGTCGCAAAACGTAGTAAATAACCAAGGACTACTGAGATATTTTTTGAGCCACCCCTGAGCCGAGTCAAATTGTTAACGGAAGTCGGAACCTAAACCCAGAACCTCGTAACATATGCATAAGTCCTCCCCTCTAAATAATAATTAAATCCGTCAGACGCATATTTTATTTTGCTCTTTGCTCCATCTCTATAGCCTAGATAGTCTTGCGGAATCCAAGCCATTTAAAACACTTCAATATTCCATAAGCTAAAAATCTAATGAAGGATTCGATCCCTCATCTTAAGTTAATTTTTAAATTTAATTTTAAAGTATTAAAGTACGGACAGTCGAGCCGTGGTCGATTGAACTAGGCTAGTTAACCAAGAAACCTCCTTCAACCCTTTAAAATATGAGAGCCACCAATATGGCATATTAGAATAAGGATTATAAGAATAATATGGCGACGGACAATGTATAACGATGAATCAAACACTACATAATATGACATGGGAGAGAGACCAATGTAGTTTGATCAAACTGATATTATTAAGACATTTTCTAATTACAAAATATAATTGCATTGACGATTTTGTTCATAATATCGA
Source organism: Adelges cooleyi (assembly GCF_023614345.1). Classification (NCBI taxonomy): domain Eukaryota; kingdom Metazoa; phylum Arthropoda; class Insecta; order Hemiptera; family Adelgidae; genus Adelges; species Adelges cooleyi. Next base: position 7,030,286 of record NW_026095751.1, read on the forward strand.
TTTTAGATACATGTATTCAAAAGTATTACTCGTTACGGCTTGTAACAATAAAGAAAATACTTCCCCTTTAGATGTAAGATGATGGATTTCCTTGCACATATCCTAGTTTACCGTCATTATTGTAACGTCGATCATCAACGCTGAATCACAGGTCGTTTGCGGTCGACTTTTCCACTACTCAACGCTTGTAACAACTATTTCCCACGTCTAAAATTAATGATAACGCACAATCCGTGACTCACAATTGACGTTTTATATGTGCCTTTGATTCGTGTCCGAAATCAAAATCAGAAACCGCCAGCGTAGCGTTTGAAAACACTTAATATTCTAAAATATAAACTTTGGACCGAACCGACTTATATACTCGTTATCTGTTCGTTATACATTCGTAGTGACTGACAGCCTCCCGGGATCCCCCTCGCAAATCTTTTTTCTTTACCTACTCAGAAAAAAAACTAACAAATATCGGGCGATTTGGGATTAATAAAATACATATTTTCGACATTGTTATATAGTGGTTTTAATGGGGTTGGCCGTGAATAAATTGCGGTATAGCAGCTTAATAAACGTCATTTGAATGTCAATCATTATATTATATTATATGAGTTAGTTGGAAAGAGACAAACGCGCCCGAATAATGTAACTATAAAAACACACGGTGCGATTTTATACGAAATCGATGAAAACAAACTTAGTGTGCAGAAAACACCTTTTTTACATACTAAAACGATTACGTTAATCGGATTAAGCATTTTCGGAAAAATTTATCCATGTAAACGTACTTATAAGTTATATCGATCGACTAAACCAAAAAAAAAAAAAAAAGACTATTGCAAAAGAAGTGTTATTAAGTGCTTATAGTATGCGTATTTTTATATGATTCTTTTTATTCGACGTATCCCCCTGTGTCTCTGGGTTTAAGTTAGCACCGGCTAGTATTAAAACCGCCGTACAGTATCTTTGCTGTAACGTCGCGCCATCGCTTTTGTATGATATTATTATGTACATAAATAAATCTGTCGGCCAGAAAGGCGGAAAGTAAAAAAACAAAATAACCTACTGGAATCGTCTAGGTAATAAATTAACGTACCTCAAAGGTCACATTAAAAATATGTTAAAGGGCACGATCATACGGGTTGCCAAGTATTGTGTGTGTGTCGGTAAGACTCGGTAACTGTGTGTATTATAGCCGTTACATCACAAGCTCGACTTGTGGCCGTTGCAGATAAGTAATCGGGTTCGGGTGTGGACTCGAAACTCAGTGGAAAAAAAACGTACTCTCTCTTACACGCAGATGTATGGACACGGTGAGACGTTTTGGATGTGGGCCCAACTACGAGATCCGGACGTCTAAATTTAACGCGACGACAAAGACAGTTTTCTTGCAAAACGCCGAAAACGCGCATCGCATGCGTTTCGCCCTGGCTTAGCCGTTTAGACCTTAGTTCCACGCCGGCGATGACCGGAGATGTCGTTTGTTAAAAAATCGAAAATATGTTAACAATGAGAAATTATTGTTTAGGTTCATTTTATATAGTTATTTTGATACTGTATGGAAATGCAATTTCACTCACCTCTCTTAGACACCGAACCGTCGTCCCCGTCGCCGTCGTCTTCGTCTCCCGAATCGTCCTGACGACCAGGGTCTTCTTCGTCGTGGCCACTGCCGACGTTCCTACAGGACTCGTCCTCGTCGTCATCGTCCCTGCAGTCGCCCTCCTCGGACGGGTTAACTCTGTGGCACACCTCGAACGCTTGTCCCACTGTCCGTACGACCCGCATCGCTTGACTCTACAACATACCATCGTCGTTCAAAATACTATAAGAGCCAGTATAATATATATAGTATAATCAGCCACGGAATGGAAAGGTTCAGACCGTTATGCTAATTTCTAGGTCAGCGTGCGTCCTGAAATGTGTATTTTGAAAAATCCAATTGTTTTAGTTTTAATAACCCGATATATGGACGCACTATGACTTTTGAATGTATCAATATTTTGTACATCAATGCACTCTCTGGTTGTGGCCTTAAACAATTTAAAACTCAAGACCTATTTAAAACATTTAACCGAGTAAGTGTCGTGCTACGTAGGGCAACCCTTGTTGTGGCCCCAACCCCCGCGTGTTCAGATGTTACCTGAAGCTGTTCGTCCAATTCCAGATCCCATTCATCGAGTCTCGACTTGCCCCGTGGCATCACCTCGGGCTCCCGGAAAGACAATTTTTTCCGGGCGACCGGCGGCTCCGCCGTTTTGTGCGGCGACGCGTTCCCGGCTTTCCTCATAACCATGTGTGTTGGTGTGCGGTCGGACGATCGTTAAGACCCGAAGATGATCAAAAATAAGACACGCGCGCCAAATCGAAATAACAAATCAAATAACGCGGTCTCCGGTTTGTATTGTCCACGCGTTAAATGCGCTGTTTGTTGCGCGGCAAACTCGGTGAGTATACGTTAATCGACCGGCGAGTCCCGACTCCCGACGCTATCTGACGTCTAAAGGGGGGCCAGAAGGCGTCCCCCTCCCCAACCCCGCGAGTCCCTGGCAATCCGCCTAATTACGTTCCCTGTCTAATTTACGCCACGCCGGTTTGTCAATGTCCGTATAGCTGAATTCGTAAATAAATTATATGTGTATACAAACATATAAACTGAATACGCACGCATGTAACAGCCCGAGTTGATTTCGCATATTGCAGAAAGCCTCAATAAGTGTATTTCACGGTTTACGACAATTACGGTCTCTCGCCATTGATCAGCTCGTTGGAAAATTCATAGTCTATCAACCAACGTCAATGTCAAGATGATAGGTATGTCCACGGTGTTATGCGTATAACATTTTATGCGCTTAAAGCGAACAAAACTTTCAAAATCCCTAGTTCCATTCACCATCCCTAATACACAACGACCAAAGAGATTAAATTACACCCACAAATGACACTTCTCTATATTATAATAACTTTATCGAACGAGAAAATTCTACCTATATTCGTATGATATTACCACAAGACTATTATAATTCCGGTTTTGTATACAACAAGGGCCATGCAAGAGGTGTCTTTACAATTGTTGTCATTTATTACGAGATTTATTGCTTCTAGACCTTTAAATGTTAATATTATACATGCAACTCATTTTTTTTTGTGTCTTCTGATATAATTGTAAGCTCTCTAGCTTAAAAATTGTAGTCTGTAGAAGTTTTGACGCTACTATTGTTATTTGTTGGATTTCCGACAAAAGTTCTAATCGGATCGGTTCTATTGAAAAAATCGGCCGGAAAAATGTTAACGACATTCGAACGGATGAGAGATTAAGGGCATTAAATTCGAGACCCGCTATTGTGTGTTCAGTGCATTCTATAATCTATATGTTACCAAACACGAATAATACAACCTATATAATACTCATCACTCGCATAATCTGACATTGGAGTATTTTCTTTACGGCCCATTGATTTCGTACTTACATGTCATGTCGAACGAGAAGAAGAGAACTATTGACTAGGCTTTACTAACAATAAGTATAGAGATAGTCCGCTAGAGAGGTTAAATAATAGCAGACTAGGACAAACGACGGTACTCTGAGATTGTTTTACCCGATTTCTAGAAGTAAGAGATAATTCAAACGTTAAGAGTTGGTGCAGTTTCCAGAAAATAAAAACACAAGCGCAGGTCGGTGTCTTGAAAGTCTGAAACCGGCACACTCGTGTAAACGTAGAAGCGACGCCACATAGAGCATAATAACCGCAAACGAGAACTGTTTGAAATTTGATGGCAACAAAAGTTCGGGTCAACAGAAAATAATATACTTAAAAAAAAAAACGCCATTAACGGATACGTGTATATATAGTAAAAACATAGGGTCTCGGGTGATTTATAGCTGGACAACTTTGCGGCCGAGTAATACAAGCGACTATTACCGCGAACCGTAGCGTCGCCCGTACACGGTCGCGTATGGCAGGCGGACAGGGAAAAAAATGCACGACGACGCATCAATCAGCGAATGTCACCAAGGTTTCGTTTCCACGGACAAAATAGCAAAAAAGAAAACATATTGCCATCCTATTTATAGCTACGTCAGTGTTTTCATTTTAGACGTTCCACAGTGGTCGGCGAGCTCTTCAAATTCCAGCGAACTTATGCCGCTAACATACCAGGCAGACGTTTTCCAGATAAACCGAGGAAACCGTTTAGGCGTAACGCCCAAGTCCGACACACATGCGCCAGCCCGTCCGTACGTCATTGGACACGAAAGAGAAAATACCGCAATTGAACGTTTTATAGTATAATCATATAAATTATACTGCGGCTGGACGTGTGGGAATGTTATAGTTGTGGGGTACAAACAAAAAGCATATAAACGCCTGAAAGGGATTTTCCCGGGAAAATGACCGGGCAATGGACAAATCATCGTTCGGCTATTGAAAAGATAATATTGAGTTTTTTAGACGGTGACGTTATTATTGTAATGTTATTTTCCTAATAGACCTATAAAGATGGGTTTTTATGTTTCCGTCCGTCGTCGCGGTGTATTCGAATCTTGAAACCTCTCAGAACAGAGTGCACACACACAGCAAATCAACGAGCGTTAGAAAATATATTATTATTATATCGATAATAATCCATCCTGCCAGTGGGAAATAACGGCTGCGAATATCGATTACAAAACAGCAGCTGACAGTAACCATTTGGCGGGTGTTCGTTTATTTTTTTAGGCATATTTCATAAAAATAAAAACAATATATTTTATTCATTCCATCATTCAACCGCTTTTGCTATATAGTTTATTTATTATACAATCATAATAATATATTGGATCTTATACTTGCTGAATAGCAGTAGCAGTTTATACTTGCAAGACAAACTATAGAAAACGACGGATAGAAATGACCTGTTTCGCGCACACATTCCGCCGTCATCTCGACGGATTTATCCAACAAATGGCTTTCAATTACGCTTCGATCAAAGGACTTTCGTATGACATGTATTAATCCATTGACTGATCGACAACAGGTCTAGTTTGAAGACTATAGCATTAATATATATAGTATATAAGATTATCAATTGAATGTATGTTTTTATTTTTAAAACATTTTTTTGTTTTTACAACGATGTGTTTTTATTATTTATGTTATTGTACAATATTATAAAACTATGAAATATTCACCTTTTTTTAGTATTTTCCAGAGCGCTATCCACTTTTGAAATTTCAATGGGAACGTATACATTTAATTAAGTTTTTTAAAGTAAAATAATTTGCTAAAAATGTTGACTAGTCGATAACCAGTTTTAGATAGTTACTTTTAAAGTTATTAAAGTTTGAAATTTAGGATGGAGTTTGGTGTTATTTTATCTGCACGCATTATCACCCTGTATACTGTCATATATAATATATATAACCACACTTCACCTCTCGTTCTAAATTTTAAGCTTTAATAACTTTAAAAGTTATTAAAGCTTAAAATTATACTTATATAAAACAACAATAAAATAGACATTTTAGAAATGTCAGCTGGCTGACAGTCAGCAAATCATTTTATATATTATGTGTACGTGTGCAAATAAATATCGTGACTATACTATTACTTTCCGTTGGACCGGCGCAACCGGTAGTGCAAGTTTTAGTTCTGCGCTTGTTATCCTCTTTTGGAACAAAGTTTAAGTTGTTATTATAGTGAGATTATGATAAAGGATTATAAACCATAAATCTCTCTGATCGTCGACAGTTCACGAAAGATATACACGCATGACATGTTTTAATAATGTTTGTTTAAACGCCGTTTTTCGATTGTTTGTTATTAAAAAAAACGATTTTCATCTGCCAACGCAATCATTATGACTACCTCCTGCTATTTTTAAAATAGACTTTACAAAACAATTTTTATAATAATCGTTAAACCAAAGCGCTTTAGACGAAATTTTTTTAATAATTAGGTTTATACGGTAGACGCATATTAGTAATATATTATATTTTAATGATACTTTTAGAAGTAGGTACTCACTTTTTTGTTGGCCTTAAAAACATTGCACTTGAACACGTTGGTGGAACCGTCTCGAGCGATGTAACTGAATATCTTCATATCTTGAGAATCGTGAGAAACGTAAAATATCCTAAAAAAACGTTTAAACAATTTCTCAAAAAAAAAAAAACTTAATGAAAAACGACAGAGTAGATAACAGTATAACTACTAAACAGATCTAATTAAATTTCGATAAAACACACGCTTAAACATTTGAAAAGAACAAGTCCAAAATGACACCTGAGCGTTGTACATGCTCTTTTTGTTTGAACGTGTGTGCGCCGCGAAGGTACTTTGATATATGGCATGCTTTACGGCTTACCTATAAATAGGATGTTGCATTAGTAGCATGCTATTCTCGTCCATCCATTGTTTTTTCTATAACAACGCCATAAACAACATTACATTAATACGGTTACCAAAAATATGCGTAAGTTCTCAAGACGTGCGATTATGTCGACAAGTATCTCAATTCCTTGTGCTATAGTATATTTGCGCTAACAAATTGCACATAACAGTTATGAAAATACACATTGAACGTAATTACATTAAATCAATTATACACGGCGTCGCCGATTCGTTATAGTTTTGTTATTTTAAACTCGACGTTATTTAGCGCATCGCTGGAGTACTTACGCATAACTAATTTCATTTAAAATAGCGCCCTATAGTTAAAATAAGTTTAAACATTTTTTTTTTCTTTGACGTTATAACTCTTTTAATAAAACTCACAAGCTAAAAACGGTAACGATCCGTTATACACTATAATTGAATTATTTGATATCGAGCGAATAACATACGAATTCCTTTTTTTATTTATCAAAACTTTTATTTATAATGTACTTGTTGTAACTGATTCTGAATGATAAAAAAAAAACAAAGTTTATAAATAATGTTTTTTAGCATTTTAGGTACTCTTTCGTGTTATACAAAAACAACGAGTACCTATTACCTACAATTAACAATAAACATTTATTTATACTAACTATAAAAATTGTTTGTTGTTTTATTATTATTTTTTTTTTATATACAGATTTTAAACTTTGTACACCTTTATATATAATTATATACATTCGTGACACGGAGTGGTTAACACAGTCAAACATTTTTAAACTATTAATTGTTGATGTAATTTTAGCTTTTAAGTTTTACATGTTCTAAATATATTTAACAAAAGTTATAACGTATCGAAAGGTATATTATACAAAATCATGAAAAATACACAAAAGTTATACGTTTTTCAAGAGAAGACACTTTCATTTCTGGTTTTAGAAAGAACATAAATGAAATTGTTTATCGATGAATATTAATTATTTTTTACTTAGTAAATACTCTAATTTGACACAATACCTTAGATAAAAAGTAAGAAATATTTACTACTAACTATTGCTTCAAATAGGATAAAAACGTATTTCATATTATAATAATTAATATATAATGAATTTTGTACGCATAAAAAATATGTGAAATATAAATAAACATCGTAAATAAAAGGTTTAATCTTACCTTTTTTTTCTTTCTTAATGTGATTCGAACCCCTTCAACAGAAACTTCTATGGACACTTTTTTCTTTTTTATACCCTTGGCTTTAAATTCGTACTGTGAGCAATGAAAATAAACATATAAACAATTAATTTATGTTATTTATTTGAATGGATAATATTAACCAATGCTATAATGTAATACTATAAGACAACTTTTAAGAAAAACAAATTATTTTAAAAGGTTTATATTGTTTCTTTTTAAATAAATAACAGCGAAACAACTAGAGCGCACTTACTCTAATCCGCCTCATGGCTGCCACTATCTCGACTCGGTTCACTGGTCTGGGGACATCTAGTGATCCAATGAACTGTAAAAAACAAATATAAACATAGTTGTATTGAATCTGTATAAAATACATACAATATATTGTATCTCCAATACAATTTAAGTGTTCTATTTCAACAAATCGCAATGTATTAGATTAGTGCATGTTTTTAGGGTGGAGAAAAGTGTATAATATGCATATTTGGCTACTTATATGTTACTAATCTAGTTGTCAGTTCATGTTCAAATCAAAAATATTTCAAACAAATACACACGACTGTAACACAACATTTGATACAAGATATTTTAAATTTTGTCGAAGTTGTTATAAATATGTAGTATTCCGTTAGCGTAAACTGTTGTTTATAAACCAAAAGTACTATATATTATGTTTAAAACTTTATTATTCAACGTATGAAAAACTGTATATTAGCCTTCTGTACATAAATTTTAAAACTTTAACTCAAAAACATTATTATTTATTTAACCTAAATATATTCAACTGGTAAATTATATAAATAATTTCATCGTGCAATACTTTATATGTTTCATTATCTGTTATTTTATAATTTTGTCTAATACCACGTTTATTGTTTTAAATATTATTATATATATAAAATAAAGCAAATAAAAAATAATACTAAAAACACATTATTCTTACTAAGTGTGGGTAATATAGATAATAAAGATAAATTCTTGATATTTGTGAGTAAAATGCAAATGGAACATAAAATGTACATAACCGTCTAATTTGCCTAAAATTGCTGATACTAGCACATTTTCCACACGCATCTCAATAGAAATGTTACTAAAAAATTAGAATCAATGTAGCGATTGTTTTTTTTATTGGTACATTATAGTAGAAAAACGTGTAATTTTCAAAATGCATTGTCTACTAAACAGAGCACTGTTACAATCGAACAGTGCACTCCTATTTTGTGCATTAAAAACAGTCAGATTCTGTGTACAGTGGTAAGTAATAAGTAGTAACTAATGTCATTATACAATACGTTTTTTTAATGCGATTGCCGTGTAAATTATAACTAAATTCAAAACTAATTTTATTGTTAAGTTTAAACCATAGATATTAGATGTAGTTTATAATGCAACGAGTGTTGTATATTATTATTCAACGAGAATACAAATAATATGTTCAACCGGAAAAATACTAACACACGACCGATAACGACAGCGATACGTTTGTATGCAAACGCACCATGCGTTAGCAGCCATAGACGGATAATAGGACTTATATTCTATTGTAAGACAAATGTGTATATAAATATTCTATAGACGGCGAATTCAATTTAAAAATTCTCAAAACAATGACCACTTTGTCCATTCGGGCAACCGATTGTTATTTTATGTACATTATTGTTATTTGATAAATTAGCACGAAACCGCTGTAATTTAATTTTATTGTACTATATGCAGATTAAACATCAAAAACAAAAACACCAGTTAGGCCTTCGAATTTCAAGAACCGCTTAGATGTTTTAAAATGTTGCAAGACTTAAAACAACCGAACTTTACACATTTATAACCCTTAACTTAACAAGGGCTAATGTTTAAAAATAAAAATTTATTGTACTTTTTAGGTTGGTCATGAAAAGTTATAAATAAAATATATGTATGTTTAAAGATAAAATGCCTGGTTAAAGGATAAACCGAAAAATATAACAATTAACAATAGAATAACAATAATAGTTAACATTTTAATAGCTTATTTCTTTACTAATATTCTTAAACTATAAGTCATAATAATATCACCAAGGCCAAGCATCAATAAAATGTCACTTTGTGTATAACAAATTAAAATCTCCAAAAAGTGATTCTATATAAAATTGTTTGTACTTGGTAATATTTTTTAATTTTATTAATTAGTTTTGATAACTATTTGCATTAACATTTTTATAAAATAGTATAATTATGTTCAATATAGACGTCAAGTAGATTTGTCGTTTTCGATTATATTTACAGAATACAGCTATGATACCTACAGAGAATAAATGATGAGTATAAAAATATTATTGTGTAGGGCAAAACGTATGTTTTTATTACTTCCAATGTGTGTCTTTCGCTTATAAAAAATGAAGATTTGAGACGCTGCCAAAATCAATAGTATTATTGTTAAAGTTATAAGAGCAATTAAAAGTTTGTACCACCGCTGATCTGGTAATAATCAATGTGATTTGTCTACAACATTTCAATACTGTATTTGTTAATTTACAATCACCAAAACCAATCGATCACGCTTATAATTATATTTTCGCCATCTGAATATATTTGTTTATGAATAGGTACATTTTTTATTTACAATAAATACAAATTTTCTATTGTTTATATTTCTGGCATACGGTATGACATTCATATAAATTAAAAAAATATTTTCCCGTTTCTCGGCCGTCCTTCTACAGAAAAACGGACAAAATTCGAAATCGCCATCTAAAACATACACTACTACAAACACCTCATAAAGCTCACGGTAGACATTATGTTATTCAATTAACCGACTGAGTAATATTATTCGTAAACTGTCACACCTCATTAATAAACAGAATTTCAGTAACATTTCAAGTTTCTAATGACTTATCGTTTTAAGTTATAGTTATGGTTGTTTGATTGCGACAATTCATCAAATTTAATACGACGTTACCGGATGCCAACCAATCCCCTCTTGACAGAATCTTTGTTGTCAAGTACCCGTTGATGCTTATTGTATTAAACATTTAAATAATTTTAACAAATATCAAATATTTTATTGACAACAAAAAGAAAATATTGTTTAATTGTAAAATATATTACACTATATTCTATAATCAAAATATTGATGAAAAGTCACATTTTAGAACAGAAGTACCTATACATTTTTAAATTTAACACATCATCCGTCAACCAAATTGTGTAAATACTAGATGCTGTTTGTTTACAAATGACATTCTTGTTAAATGTTAACAAGAATTTAAATGAATTCGCTCCATCACTTGTAATATATAAATGGATTTCACCAGACATTAAATATAATATTATTTTACGTCTTCTGTTTCCAAAAATTTTTCATGACGCCTAGTCTTGCTAATTAATCAATGAACTACATCTAAAATATACAAAATCACTATAATATACATAGACATAGTACAGACTCGAGTTTACTGTCGTTTACCACTTATGGGAAAAAATGAAAAATTTCAAGCACACTACCCTAGGATACAATTTCTGTATTTGTAAGGTATAAACGTTTGTCCAATTGAATACCGTAGTATAGCATAATAATGTGGTTTTCGGCTAATGCTGTGAGACCACGTGTGCTCTTTGTACATATATGCATGGCTTAACGGGGACGACGAAAACCTTGGGCCTGACGCGTGAGCGCGGTCGGTCGTCGTTCTCTATAGACTACACACTCGGACCCTTTCCTAGACCGAAGTGGGAGCAGAGAAAGAGAGAGAACTAGAGAGTTAAGTGAAAGAAGAGAAGAAAGTAGAAAGAGTATGAGGGGCCAGTAGTAGTCGTAGTGTGTATGCCGCCGCTATAATTAATCTAGCGTTGATGAGGCCCGATAGGCTATTTATGGGTCGGTGCACAGCAGCTCCTCTCGATCGGCAGCGGAGGCGGTCGTGACGGCCTTCGTCCGACGTCCACTACCGGGGACTCCACAGCCTTGGCAATTTATCCGAAAAAAATTGTTTAAAAAATAATAATAGTAACAAACTTTTAACTCCCGTATCAATACGAGTTTGATTGTACTATGCGGGCTAAACAGCTGTTTGCTGGATTCCCGCGTGGTCCTCGTGATTTCTCGTAGTATACTTATAGCGCAACAGTTGAAAAAACAATATCAGCATAGTACACGTGATAGAGAAACAGAAATTAATTGTATTCGCGAATTTTTAAACATAATCAAAATATATAACCGGCAATGAATGACTCAATCTTTTGAACCCCGCTTCCGACCAACTACAAAAGATTTTAAAAATTATGTCTTGATAGTTTGTTTATTTGAAGGCAAATAAATGTTTTAACCATAAAAGTTCATTACTTTCGATTATTGCGGGACGACCTAGACCGCAGATGTTACCACGCTAAGTTTACAAGTTTTCTATTTTATTTTGCCTTAAAAACAGCTAAGAGAGAATTCTAATAATAATAAAAAATAATACATTATATATATATATAACAAACGGCATTCTTTAGTCGATTTAAGTATAAATAAGAAAATATAATTATGTCTAATATCAATAACAAAACGTTCGCGGCCTAACATTTTTTGTTCTTATGAAAAAAATATAAATAATTTCGATTTACTCGCGACGTATTGTCGCTGCAAAAAACAATTTGATAAGAAAGTTTACTATTCTTTGTCAATTAAACTAAACTAAATTTTAGTTACTACTTTTAACACTATTTATTCAGTGAACTACAAAATATTCAGTGTGTAGTGTAATTTTTTTCGGTAACCAAAACTCGACAAGTATGGAAATAATCAATACGATCCTAATATTATGTATGATATCTTTTGTTTTCTTATTTTTCTCCTTAGATCACAAAATGTAAGAATGTAAGATGTACTCAAATTATAAGTAGTGTATAAAATTGTGTAGTTTGTTTAATGAAAAAAAAAAATAATATTAAACGTATAATCGAGCACATCTAATATGATATAACAAATTTACAATATTGTTGATTTTCGACGAAAGCTGAGCAAAAGCAAGCGTACAAGTAAGTTTTATTATTAACCGATTTTATTTGCCAAGCATAAACGTCGTATGTAGATGTTTATATGAAATTCTTAAATCGAAATTTCATTTTAGTTTAGCGAGAACAAACACCATAACTGTATTCTGTATAATACAAAAATATAATATTCATCCCCGCTCTCTCTGCCCGTCAGAAGAACAAAATCGTGCATTGCGTAGAAGCCAATGAAATGTTGTCATTTTTTTACGGCTCTTACGCTTTCAATAACGCTCGGTGGCACGAAATAACAAAAGTTGTCACTTGCAACCCTCCAAAAGGACTGTTATGCATTTCGAGAAAACAAATAAAACTCTCGTCGTTTTTTGTTCTCGACATGTCGTAATAATATGCTAAGTCGGAAACCAAAATTGTATTCACCTAAACAATCCGGAACGGCAACCAAATGAGTCTTGATAGCAGCTTTGTTTTTTACAAAACCCTAAATAGATGTCGTTAAGCAACTCCCTCGTAAATTAATGACTCTTGATAATATTATTCGAACATGTGAAACTTTTTAAGAACTTAAGTATACTTTTAACACGAGAGAAAGTTGCACGATATCCCTAAAACTTCTCTTCTAAAATAGTATGATGCATTTCGTCGGTCATTTAACATCAAACACAACGCCTGCTATACAGTGTAATCGTCCAAGCGGGGTTTCCCTGAAAGTATTAACAGAGCGTTACTGTCCCGAGCACCAATAGTTTTACATTAATAATTCGATGGTGCTCGGGAAAAAATTGGCTAAGTCTAAAGTTTGCGAAAATGATTTTATGCCATACCTAGATTCAGAAACATTATACGGCGTTATGTGTAAAACGATCTAAGTCCAAACAAATATTTTATCAGTCGTTATACGTTTATAAAAAATAGGACATTACCTTATTTCTTTTATGCGTTTGAATTTTAATTTTTGAATACTGAACATTCCAAATTTTAGACTGCCAGTTTTTCCCGAGCATCATCGAATTATAAGCGCGGTGACGAATCGCAAGAAATCATAATGATTCTAATATTAATTATTTTTATTGGAACGAGAAATTGATAAAATAAAACCGTCTTAAAAATATACCAGATACTATTGCTATGATTATAATTACAAAAAATGAGTACCTGCCTATTCTATAATCAGCGAGGTAACATAATATGTAATATGATTATCAACCGCGACTAAATGGTATTTTATATATTATTATATCCGACAATTTGTGAGCAGGTTTTTCGTGTCTTGCAAAGACTTTATTTTCCACCGTTTAATCATCATATTATACTTCAAAAGGTTTCCATAGCGGTGTGTTTTCATACTCAAACACTGACTTAATGCGGCTACTTTCTGAGTTTAGTCCAAACTCATATCGCTACAACGATATATTATGAACGTTAAACCATTTTATAAATTATACTCATGTGTCATCGAAGAAAATAGGCACGCTGTTTTGGCTTTAGGTAACTAATATCATATATAGACTGCAAATGACACTTTCACAAAGGTCTGATTCATTCAAAAATCTAATAGGATTACAGAATGTTGACAATGCGGCAATGTAAAGACGGCGACGAATTGTTAAAACAATACATTTTAACGTCAATGCGTTTCTCCAGAGTAAGACAAGTACGTGCACCGTAAAATTATTTATTCCGACGCCAACCCTCATTTTGCTGTGTATAAATCGGATTCCATTTGTAATATTTTAAACGTCTAGAACTTTGAACGTTTTGTCAAAATGCCAAAATTGGTAGATTTATCGGATCGATCATAATACATCTGTTATTTCTACCCATTTATTTCTAGTATAATACAATATAATATTATCGCTGCGTTTAGATGATAATTTCTTTTTTTTTCATATCTGGACCGCCTTAAAAATAATTTACTTCGTTAGGTCCATTTATTTGGTACGCAACCGGTGACAGTAAATTAGATTGGTATATAATAAATATTTAAGGATATTAACATTTATTTTTATTTTATTTTGTACACACTAAAAAAAATTGTATTCTATTATTCTTTATTGTATCGAATGTAGGACATCAAAAATACAAGTCTAGTACAGCAAACTACCGGATAACAATATTAGGTTTATCATGTCTCCATTTTAATTATGCTTTGTAACAGAATTCCCCCCCCCTCCTACTGGAGAAACGCCTCTGAAATAAATAAAATTTGACATAAAAAACCACTACGTCATAGTTTAATAACTACTTATAAAGGTAGAAGAAATTTTTTAACAGCGAGAAGAGTACACGCATGTATGCAATACTGTCAACCGATTAATCTGTTATAGGTTATTGTATAAATGAAGGCCAAGTATGTTGTATAACTGGATAAACTCAACTGCCAACAAAAAATATTTACTCCATAGCAATAAAAAACGACCAAGGTAGTATTGCTAAAGGTAATCTGATTGAACTTGGGATTGACATAAAATGTGTAGTCGAGTATTTAAAATATGATGAGTCCGAGTAATGTATATAAACGAGCTAATATCAATTATAGATAATTAATGATGGGTGACCACTCGGGATTTCCCTGTCTTCTACATTAGTACCGCCGCAAAAACCAACCAACAGCTAATGGCTGTTGCCGAAGCTTAGAAAAAAAAATATTTTAGAATAAGATTGTTATCAATTTTGAAACTATCAGTACAATAAATAAATTTTGTGTTATTCTTTTTAACAAAATAAATATTCACTTTTATAAAAAACATCTTTAAAACAGACATTTTAAGCACACTAACCCTGTAGTATAGAGAATATCATATCTGCTTTCTGGACACAAACGACAAAAAACCACATCTAGTACGTGTTATACATACTACGTATTATCCAGCATAAATTACAAAATACACTACCAACATAGTAAACATAATATTATTATGTTAATGCTTATCGAGG
Source organism: Adelges cooleyi (assembly GCF_023614345.1). Taxonomy (NCBI): domain Eukaryota; kingdom Metazoa; phylum Arthropoda; class Insecta; order Hemiptera; family Adelgidae; genus Adelges; species Adelges cooleyi. The sequence goes on from NW_026095751.1 coordinate 7,045,744, forward strand.
GAAATTAAAATATATTTCTGTTTATCCCAAAATACTTGGACATCAGACGTTATCTCGATGGTGCAACGATAGTAATCAAACCGAGTATATTTTACTCGTCCGATGTTGTTCGTTGTCAGATTGCTGACTGTATCTTGAAATCTATAGCAACAAAATTAAAAGGTGGTGTCGGCTGTTGGAAAGTGGGCGTGAATCGGTGTCATAACAGTGCAAGCGGGTTGAGATAAACAATCGACGAGCGTCTTTTTTTGGCGATGAACTCGAGTTAACGAAAAACGATGACTATTACAGACCGTGTAATTTTTATATCCGAATACGTTTGCAACTTGACATTAAAAAAAACATTTCGGGAGCAACAAACATTATTCTGCTGTTTGAACAGAGAAAACATGTACCGACGAGGTGGCGACGGCGGACGGCGAAAAAGATAAATGTTCAATAGCGCGAGCTAAGCACACACCTGTCAGAAAGTATTACAAGCCGCTGAATTAAACGGTATGAAATACGTGTTCGTATTCCTCACTCTGGTAAACTACACAAGCGTTAATGGCGATAAATCTCTCGCTGCATTTTGTCCAGTTCAAAATTTGGTTGGTAAACGAGCATTACGGCTGTACACGCGGAAAATGGTGTTTCCGCACACGGCGACAACAATGGGGTCCAAAACGTAGTATAACAGAGTTTATATAATAGCAATAAGAATAGTAATTATAATAAAAATATGACGATTTGACGCCCGTTTGAATAATACATGTTCACGCGATGGTTATTAACCGACTGTTATGGGAAGGGCATAATGTTATATTATGTGTAAACTGCGAGAGAGGAGGTGCCGGACATGATACTAAACGAATATCCGGTCAACAATCCCTCCCAGATCCACATGCAAACACACACACACATACACAGGCGGTGTTTATAGGGGAAGGGCATTTAAATCGTGAACAGAATACTATGGTGTGCGTCCAATTATTATTAGTATTGTCGCTGTAATAATAATATATTCACTATAACTTCGCCACGGCAGGCTGCACTATACTTATACAAACCGTTAAAGTATATGAAATAATAACGTCATAACCTCGAGATTATTAGGTGTGTTGTTGAGTAAAAAAGTGTAGAATATATTATATTACGCCAAAATCTCAAAAACAGAAAAAATATTTACCAAAATTATCATTAGTTTTTATAACTAGAATAAAGGGGAGCATACGTTTTTGAGTAGTAATACTACAGTCTATAGAATAGAATATTGGATTTAATCTATTCTATCTATTCATGTATATTCTTCAGCATTATTCAATACATTTAAAAGGTAGATTCTCCTGGTTTCTTACAAGTTTCTACTTAGTAAAACCTATAGCACAATTTTAATGTGACTACAAACAGCGTCATCTAAATACAATGTAAAAATACTACAATTTGTACAGTGTACTAAGTCCACGGTTTCTTTTAAAGAAACAAAATATATCTCTTCTCCAAAACTAAACCAACCTTATTGGGTTACCTTGAGTTCTTTTGTCACCCATGTATGCTCACTTCTTAGTGTAGTTCCTACATTTTGTAATATGTATATATATAATTTTTTTTTTATGGGTCATCTAAGCTTTTCATGATGAAGCGAAGACCTTCTTGACGAGATTATACGGCTTACCTTGTATTTAGTAATTAATATTAAATTGAGAACAATCACGATAGTATGATCAGTTCGTTAACATTAACGGTTAAATTGTTAATACAGGTCTAGAAAGTAAATTGGACGTTCCATGCAAGAACCCTGACCTTAAAATATGTGGTTGAAACCATGTAAATCAATCGTTGAAACTAGATAAATGTTACAATTGATTCTTACTATGTCGAACCCCAATATCTAGACAGTTACATTATCTCGGTACTGCATACTCCTTTTTAAAGACTCATAAAATTCTTTAAAACAAGCTTGCTCACAAGCTGTTAAATTTTAAAATATTTGATATTAAAATACTGGATTACAGAAACTTTTGTGATTTAAAGCTAAACACACTTTTGATTCAAGTCATTATTAGGTATACTTTAAAAGTGTAACGATCTAAATAGACTGCAATATTGATCCCTAACATTTTGTAGTATCACCTACTAATTCGTTAAGTTGCTCGTATTATTCGCTACCATTCGAGTTTAAAAGTAAAATTGAGCACGAAAATGAAATAAAAATAGATTAGCTCCTAAGTAAACGAAATTAAAATAAACCAACATTAAACTGAACTTCATCTATGTCTTTTGGGGTACCCACTTATTAAAAAAATGAAAAATATATTACTCGTGACTCATGAATAAAACGTTTCTGTTAGCTTAAAAGGATAAAACGAAGTTTGCTTTTCAATTACATCAGAGTCGTTCTGTACATAACTTGAGTTAAGCATAGCCACGTCACGATGGGGAAAAAATAAAAAATGAAATAAGATTTAAAGTACAAAAAAAGCAACGTATTTTATGTTTATTGGTAAAAACAGCACATATTTTTTCATATACGAATATTATATGGTCTTACGATTATTTTGTGTGCAATTTATTTATTTTTGGCCGTTCTTAAACGGTTTTACAGTTGGTGTGTCGCCTGAATAAAATGTAAAGATTTTTATTTAAAAAAACAAGGTAGTTATTTTTTCAAAAAAATTAGTGTTCATTCTTATTTCTGCATTTCTACATTGTCGCTATAAACAAATAAAATTAAATACGCTAGTAATATTATTTGTTAATTATCTTTAAAACTTGGGAAATGTAAGCGGTAGTTGCTGTGAGGTGACTGTTTACAGCAAAACGAATATAAAATTCTAGTTATTCCGGGTTAGTTTCATTACATATTATATAATTATACTCATTTTACATAATATTCTGCAGTACAATTTTTTTTAGTCTTTTTATTTATCAAAACCACGTTATAAGTATACAATTTAAAAATTTTAATTCAATTACTAAAACTTGTTAGACTAGAACGGTTTTTACCTTTTTACAATTAGAAAGTACCGTTTCTATAATAATACTTGCAAACGTTTATATTTTTCTATATTGACTAGCGGATCTTAATACAGAATAGAAAAAATCGACCCTATCCATTTTTATTACTTTTTTTACATACTAAATCGTCGTCGGTCACGGTTCTTCTTGGGGATAAATCAAATATGTGCGCTTTATAAAATATTCAGTTATATCTGTACTGATTTTTTACGAAAACCAAGGGCAATCCGTTCGTTATGACCACGCTTATAGTGGCTAGTAGTGACTAGTAGTGGCTATCTTTGCTTTCAAAATATCCGTCGCCGCATTTCAGCCAGGCGTTTAGCACAGTAATAGTGTGACTTTTAAAATCTTTGAGCATTAATATTTATATAAAAATCATCACGGTAGTTTTCTCCCCGTCTATCTCTCTCTCTGTATCGTCGTGACATCTATGGCGGAGAGGTTCGTGGGCGAACGACGAGTTAAAGCAGCCGCGGTTTACGCGAAAACTGCCAGAAAATGTTTGTATTTCGCGACGACAACAAGCGTGACAGTAAAAAGTTAAAATTATTATGACGCCTCCAGGCATTTGGTCGGGACCGGTAAAAGTTTCAAAGGGGAGACCAAAATAATAATAATACCCTACGCGCAAGTAAAAGCTCGTCATAACTCCCGAACAATCTTCCCTTGTAAATCTCTACGGTCGATGTCGGTCCATGTAATTTGACATGACGGAAAGGCAAAAAAAAAACCAGAGCCTAGTCCGATTAAGTGCCGTCACTCTTGTCGGGGGCGTTAAATTAAATTTGCGTTGTGCGAAGAGTAAGTTTTATGATAGAAAAAATCCAAAAGAAAAAAACTTCACGGGAAATAACGTTTCACAAGTAGAATTCATGAATACTAATTAAAGCGCACAGACTATGGTTTGGATCGTTTCGTACAAAACAATACCCGTTCTCCGATTTTATTTCGACAAAAACTTTAAACACCGTACTTTTACAACTGAAATTGTATTATGCCGACAAAATACAATGTACATCATATCAAACGACCTACTGGATACGACGAGACTCGTAAAATAACGTAACGATGGAATTAAATGAAAAAACATCCGCGATCGCTAGTTTTAGGGGCAGCAGTTCTGTCGGTTTAAATTTATTTTGCAATACTCAAGGTATAAAGCCAGTATAGTAAAAAAAAACTATAGAAAAAAAACCATCCCAGCACAGTAAGAAGTTAGCACAACATTGGGCTCATTGACTGATTTAGAAATGGTAAAAAAATTGAAAGTCAAAAAATGACTGTCAAACATTTTATGAATAAAACAGTTTATGAAAAATTATAAGAATATTATTTTGCTCATAACCTTTACAGTTGCATAGTAAATACGTGAAATATTTCATATTACACACACGATGGCATTTCAAACTGCATGAATGCATCTTATTGTATTATATTATGAAACGAAAGGTCGCGTTGGATTTTTTTTTTGTGCAAGACAAGCATATATTAAGTTTTTAGTTAGCCGTTTCTGGCATATTACAGAGTCTATTGTGAGTTTTTTAGCAGCAAATCCGCGAATGGTATAAAATTGTTTACTTTGTTAATAAATTAATGGTTCATCTATAAGAGCATTGACATACTATTGCTTTTACCTAAATTTTCATATTTTTAAAAATAAAATATACTAAGCCACTTATGCAGCATCTAGTATTTTTTGACTGCTTTAATCCTTAACAAAAGTAAATCCGAAGTTGTGTCGCCGTGTAAGATTAAAAATACCTATTGTACTATATTTTTATATTCCTCCTGAGTATTGAATAATAAAGTATAGCAATATAAGAAACCGCTTATGATCCATCGTGTGAACACTGAACATTATTACGACGTGTTCAATACACACCGTGATATTGGTGCGTCTTGTTTTTTCTTACGGGGAACAGGAAATATATGTCAAAAAAATTCTTAAGTAAACAACACCTAATGCGCATATATTACATTTTCACGACGGTTCTAGTATTACAAACATTCGCAGGTTACTCGGGACGAGTAAGGATTCGTCGAGCATCCAACGCATTATATCGTATAATCATCATAATATTATGTCAAGGGGCCTTGCTTGCACCGTTTGGTTCATTTGTTATTGTTATTGTTGGATCGCATTTTTTCCGCATTTAATTCGCTCCCGCCCAGAAATATTTCTTTAAGGTCGACACCGGAGCTATCGCTATATAATATATACTATGTTCACCGCGACCGCGGTAACCGTATACACGGTTATACATATATATATATATATATAAGTAATGACATGATAATGTAATAATAGTAATAATGATGGAATAATAATGGTATTAAGTACGGCGTAGGTAGTAGGTAGGTGACACACACACACATGCAAGATACCGATAATGACTTTTTCGGCGTACAATGTAACATATTACGGCCGGAGAAAAGCGAATGTGTTTTTCGGATTTTCTATTATTATTATTTTATTATAACCCCGGCCCGCTGATGCTCGCTCTTGTATATAACAATATTAGGTCCGTGTACAATGAACCGAGGAGTTATCCAACACCGAAAAACGCTCGGCCGTGGCGTGCGAACAATGTGGGCAATACGTGTGTACACGGCACGGCACTTAAGGTAGGGAGGGAAACGAAGAAAAATAGATCGGCCAAATCGAAGACTTACCCGGCTGGCTGGAGGGAGGGGGGTAGAGATCGCCCGGGTTTAAGGCGCAAAAAAAAAAAGAAGGAAAATCCAATCGTAACCCCACGCCGTCTATAATCCTACGGTTAAATTATATTGTCTAGTGATTATAGCCGATTATAAACCCAACTCTGATGAGACACGTGGAACCACCCTCAGGCCATCCGCGCTCGTGAAAGGCCCGTTATAGACAAAACCGTATAATAATATTGTACAGGTCGGGTCAAATGGTTTGCGACTAATCGAAACTGTTTATTACTACCGAGTAACCGAAAACATAATTTAGCATATACTATTATTCATCCAGAGTAAACGGGATATCCCGTTGCAACAAACAAAGCGTAACAAAAACATACGTTGTAATGTTACTACTATAATATATTATCAGCAACAACAAACGCTGTTTTCTTAAACGTACACTTTTACTCGAAATTCACCGTGGTCTCGAAATACAGTACGACGCAAATATCAAATAATAACGATTACAGCACAATGAGCAGTATAGCAAAATTGAAGAGGACGTATAGAAATGGATTTATAATCCTTAATTTATTAAGGGGTTCGGAATAGGCAAAACAATTTTTTTTGATTTTTGAAAAATCTTAACTAAACAATAAACCCAGATGATTCTTATAACGCCCTAACACTACGTTCTTAAACAAATTTGTAGTTTTTCTTTTTGACAACATATTTGTTTGCGGTATATTATAAAGTTATACATATATTTATACATGAATTATTTATTAAAATTTAGAACAGTAATAAGGATTTTTTCATCACAATGTCCTTGATAACGATTTTCATTATTTTTACAATCATCTAAACATAACCACGCAAAATGAGATGCCTCACTATGATTACAGCCTTCAGGGAAAAACCAATTATTATAAAGCCGAAAACTAGTAACATTTTGGGTAAAACGTTTTAATTTAAAATCCGTCATTCAATTTGCTCAGCGTTTATATTAATATTTAATGCTGTGAAAAGGCTTTATTACTTTTTCTTAGGAATTATTTTTAAAAACGGATATGTTCAAAAGATCACTCCTCTTTAGATTAAAATAGGCCATAAAATAATTTATTAATAACAAAAAGATAAAATGTATTTTTGTCCGTTTTAGTAGTCAAATAATATAAAAGGCTACCAAGCATTAAAAAAAACGTGCATTCAAGAGAGAGACACGTAAAACCTGAACAACTTTATAACCTGTTTGACCACGGAACTAATATAAAACAATTAAGCAAACAATATAAAAAAAAGTTATTCCAACAAAAAATGTTAAAACCTACTGGTGAATTTTAAAACAATATAAATCGAAATAATTGTTAAACAAAAATGTCTAACATAAGTACGTTAATACAGTTTTAACGCCTTAAATTGATCACTATTGTAAATAGTTTACTCCGAATTTAACGAATACGCTTACGTAAGATATTTTTAACGATTTTCAAAAATTGCATAGCTCTAGTATTAACATAATATCCTTCCCCGAACACACATACATATATTATCACTATGTCGTCAAAACACGAAATCTAAACGGGTTTCCCCCTTTTTAATTTGATTGAATAGTAAGCGTTTTATTCCTGGAACCCGACAATTTGTTGAAGTACTCGAATAACGCTGATATCAGCTGTTTCTCGTATATACTCATAAATAAAAGTAAGCTCAAGACTACTAAATAGTCACATAATTTCATTAGGAGCATAACACAAAATGGTTGGAACGTCCCTTGGTTTAAAGGTGGGCTTTGATTAAAAAATAATGGGTAGTATAGTTTTAATGTGAATCTGTAGATAGTAGGTATGTAAAAATTTACATTGACTTTTACATACCATAATGCATACATTCAATTATACATTGAATCAACTTACTGTTGGTCTAGTGATTCACTTTAAAACTTATTTTTATTATGATTTATGGCCAACTATTGCCTCATTGAAGTCCATTTCTCCACTGTGCCAATTTCTAAATGGGCTTTATTATTTTAAATGTACTGATATTTTTAAAAATTGTATTATACATATAAATGAATTGTTTTATTAAATTCTATCATGACCTTTTGATAAATAAAAAAAAAGTCGCAAAAAATTGACTTTGCGACGTGAATTTTGATTTATATAATAAACACAAATTAAAATAATATTATCCCAAAGACTGGTCGAACCAAAATTATTTTCTAATGAAATCCTAACAATAAGTACCTGTTGTTGTTTTAACCACGTATCTTTCCCACTGCTAATTACAATTTTTAATAATCAAAAAAATATTGCACAAGTATGTACGACATAGACAAAACACACTTTGTAGCTTTGCATTAAAAGTATCTTTTGTCTTGTCAAATATACGACGGAAGTAGTGTCAGAGTTTTTCAATTACTATTTGAGCCAATTTTACATTAACCATTGTCGAAGATAAAACCCAACGCGCAATAGTTTCCAATAACTTTTACTCTTTAAAACCCGCTCGACACGTTGAAAGTTTCAATGAAAAATACATTTCCTAACGACCCGAACGCCACATTTTACAAAGTGGCTGTATTCATTTTCCAACTACTCCATTTAAGTCGTTTCAATCTCATAATGTTGTAATTAAATAAAACGCGTTTACATTTATTCAATAGTTCAACAATCAAAAGTCAGAGAATTAAGAGTTCTAAAGGATTAATAAATATAAATAACAATAATAGCTGACAGTTTACACGTTTTACAAACGCGAGGACAAAGCGCATGATATAAACTACAAACGGTATATCTTATTGTTAGCAATATAGTGAAAAGTTCAGGCTACAGGTCATTCCGCAACACTTAGTATGTGTATACGCAACATAAGTTTCTGAGAAAAAAGTACAATAAAGAAAAAATATTTTTAAAGGAAACTCGGGACATTGTCATTATTTATTAGTGGACTATAAAAAGACTACACCATGATAATATTTATTTTAACCTTTCAGTAAGCGTGTTTTATAAGCAACGAACTGTCTCGTTAGTAAACGTTAAAAAAGTCTATTAATCCAGACATTAATTATTATTTACTCGATTTTTTTTTACAAACTCGGAAACTAATATCTGATGTTTTGATATTAATACTACATTAAAAAGACGATCATAATCGAAGAGTTATTTCGTACCACGGCAGACACAACACGTCATCCGTTTAACGATTATAATTTTAAGTTAACAGTAGTCTGTGTGTAAGCTAGATCATAATATAATAGAAACGGTAACGTTGCGCCAACTATAAAATAAAAACCAAGAGTAGATTTATTCAAAATGAAATCACCATATAATGTCATCAACCGAACGACCTTGAAAATTGTACAAGCGTTTAAGTATAAAATATTTTTGGCCGGTTACACCTGAAGTAGTTTTCTTAAAAATCCCGCTTCGTACGTAAAAATAGATATTGCAAGTCCGAACACACGTTCGCATTAAATTTAGAATATTAAAGGTCGAGTAGTGGTAATTTTTTGTTATAAAAAAAAATACTTAAAATTTGGTTTTTGTTAAATAATATGTTCAATTAAAAGTAATAAAATTATTATGGATTATTTGTATTTAAAAAAATCGCATTTATACAAAAATGTTTGTTGTTAGTCGATCCCACTTGTTTGACTTAAGAGTCTTGGACAATTGACATAACGGTTTATTGTAAATAAGTACGGAGTACCTATATTTGAAAAAAATCTATAATTTAATCGGATTACGTGAAATAAACGGGTTGTTAGGTACAGTCGACTGCAGTAGTTTTCTTTTCCAGTTACTCTCGAATAAATCGTCTGACCGGAGGGTAAAACCAGAAGACCATTATTATGAAAAATTATAGATTCTGTGTGTTTTTTTCAACTCGAAACAAAATTTCCCGGCAGCGATAGTGCTGCACCACAGAGTCGTTGTGTACAAAGAAGTGTCGTACACGTGCATTCTTTGGATGTTTAATGACGTGCATTATAAAACCATCGGTGTGATGATGTTGCAGTTGATGTGCACTGTGCACCGAGCTCGGAGATACACTCATAGTTGTTAGTGTGTTGGCGGCGGCGATATCATCTTAATATTATGTAGTGTATCTTATTGTACAGTACAACCGGCACGGTGTTTGAGTCATAACGAATGCTACACACGAGGCAACTGGCGTTTACTAGCTCCAGAGATCGGAGAATGTGGAATGACCTTGAATCATCCACTCTCAACATTATACATAACATAGTGTTCACTTACAAATTATGCTACAACTATATAGATATAGTAAAAACAACGGCCCATTCATTCATGCAGCTGCTGTTAAAAAAAAAAAAAGAGCGAGAGATAGTGCAACGCAGAGAAATAAACCGGGACCACAATGACTTTTAATTATCCCCAATAGTATAAAAAAGAAAATTTTTTAAAATTACACTAAGGTGATGGTGGTTAACGATTGTCTATTGTACCGCAGCTGAAGGGTCGGTCGACCAAGTGTACGTCGCGACGTCTCGCGTACAATACATTTTTAACTAACAAAATATACTTCGGCTATCACGCTCAAGTATTACAGAATATACCTTGATGGTTTCTTCATAATAATGTAAACAGTTTTCAGAGGGAAAAGCGTACTTAAAATATAATTAGTAAAATAATAAAAATGTAAACGACCAAAAGCCGCAATTTGTAAAAGTATAGTACATTTTTATTTTTTAATAATAACCGAGATTTTTCAGATAATACGAGTATAAAGCTTCCATTAAAATTAATTATTTGAGTATGTAATACACTTATTACTCTAAAAAATATAATAATCCATACGACAACATTCGTGACCATGATTTACTCACCCACGCAAACGCTTAAACATAAATTGCTATACAATAAATAATTATACTACTTTCGTTAAATGAAAAATTACTATTTTTTTTTGTATGCCTATAAGGATACTTTTTAAATTTAAATAACACAAAGAACAAATGTTTGAAGTCATAATTAAAATACTCGGAATGCGAGACTGGTACTTGGTAAATAGTAGATATTTTATAAGACTACAGAAAACTTGCGGAACAAAATAAATGTAATACTTAACCATTTAAAAGTTTTTCAAACGATAAATAAAACCAATAACGTTTTTCGTGGTATTTTTTTTTAAATAACCTAAATGTGTTGAGTTTAATTCACAATTATTTAATTAATATTATAAAATATTGTTCGAATTAATAAGAATTTTAACTCATTAGTTTTCGCAATTGCGTTATCCTCTTATAAGTTAATCTCAAACAAGAATATGTAAAACAAAATTACCAAATATTTGATTTGATTTTTTTGGTCTTATGTAAAAACAATGTTCAACTATAGTAAGGACACGACGTATTGTTGTTGCAACAAAGAAATTTCTTTTTGTAAAACGTTATCGGAGCGTTATGAACTGGCATGTTATACCGCATTGTTATTGTCGTGAATTACATCAGTTGAAATTATTATTGGAATAAAAGTTACCATAAGTTCATTGGAGCTCGTAAAATGTGATTTCCTTGGTTGGTGGGGCAAACCTATTTCTTTACAATGCCAACACGGTGTTCCTTCTTTTTCCTAATCCGATAACGGGGCGGATACAAATCGAACGGACGGCTCCAAAAGTTGGTCAAGTACGAATTTGTCAAGATGAGGGTAGTAAAGTTAACGCAATACTAAAAACTCTAGAAGCGGACCTACCTAGTAGGAAATGTATTGAATAATATAAAGAGCCAAGCCAAACTTATGTGTGTGTGTGTGTGTGTGTGTGTGTGTATGTCAAAGCTCGCCAGCGCTATTCATTTTACTCTCTCTCCACTACCGGACGATAAAAAATATAAGAAACGGCGATATCTTTGTGTCCCTCGTTGTGCTTTGTTTGTATGTAAGTGTGTGGTTAATGACCTTCAACAACCCCGTTCTGTGTGCGTCCGACGACGGTCACGTACTCACAGCGGCCACGACGACAACATGTACCGAGAATAAAGAGCCGGCTATGGTTAAAATATACCTCTAAGAGAAAAAAAATTATCCGGTAACAAGTAATCACCACATATACGGCGAGTGCAGCTGCATTCCGGTCAGTCATTTCGTAATCCTTAATCGAGAAACAACGGGTCGACCACCAGGCGGCAGGCATACACACACACACACACACACTACGGTTTTATCAAAATCCATAAGAAAGATCAATGCGCATCCCGTGCGACTCTTTGTCTATGCACGGAAATTACCGTGCATTATTCATGCTGCCTAGCCTGTGCCGTCTATATTATGTATTGGTTCAACAGCCCAAGTGATTTTTTTCAATATTTCCTCGCAGTTCCGCGATAATCATGACACGAACTTGATTCGCATCGGTACTTTTCTTTAAGCCCGCCGCCACGGTTAGCTACCGATTTTGCATACACACTTGCAAAAAAAAACAATAATGATAATATAAATCTTAAACCTTTTATACGTTCGTTAAGAGGTGAAAAACCCGTTTGCATTTGTTGTTGTTAGTAAGAGAGGGCTTGGGTTGTGAGTCAGAGTTTTTTTTTTATTTGCCATGTCGAAATAACGAGTCAATCACTTTGGTTTAGAAAACTCGTCTTTTTTTACCAGTGACTCATCTGACGATAGTAATTACTGTCTCTTTGACAATCCTCCAACGATCCATTTGTCGGCTTAACGGAAATGAACATCTCGAAATTCGAATTACCCTGCTGCCGAAGGAAACTCGTTGTTTTTATTTTCTCTTAAGATTATTGCGTCTTAAGACTCGAAAACTCATCAACTCGTTGAACGATCAGGTATCGTTTTTTGTTTTAAGTCGAATATTGATTACCGTCTAATGCTTAGGTACCAATTTGAATGTTGCATTTTATAATAAATTTTAAAACGCACTAATATGTTCAAACTTCGAACAGCTACTATAACCTTTTTAAATGGACTTGTTTTTTTTTTTTGAAAAACTAATGGAATTTAATTTTCCGTTCCGATAAAATTTGGATAAAAAAGCGGGATTCAAAAAGGACGTTGGTTTTTGTAGTGTCTTTTTGCGCGTAAAGAATTTTTATGTAGTAACCATAATATGCGTTTTTTCGAACATAATAGTCATGTTACACGGATATTAAATCGGATTTTCTCGAAGGGGAAACCTCATCGAAGCGATTTGGAAATCCGACACCTGCATCGTACGACAGACGAGCTAATAACATTACCACTAAAGTAATAGCAATGTGACTTCTATGTAAAATTGCTAGGATATTATATTGCGTACACGCTTAAATACCTGATACAAGCCATACGGTGAACGACGTCATTGCTACAATGCAAATATCATCCGTGACATCAAGAAGCGCATTAAAATATGTGACATCATCATCATTATCGATGCGTAAGTATGGATAAAACGCGTAGAATAACCCGGGAGTTGGCTAAACGCGTATAATGGGAACGGCTGTGAGTAACGGTTGCCTTGAAAGCGAAAACCTGTTATCTGGTCGCGGCTAATCGTTAACGATTTTATTATGTTTTTCACGTGGCAAATTTTTTTCCCCTTGTGTTTTCCCGCTGTACCGGCACATATTCGATAAAAAAATATTACTGTTGTTCATCTCACAAAATCGAACTCCGCTATGGCTAGCTTTCTCCCGTCAGTAATGCTCTTTGACCAAGTAATGGCTTTGGCGGCGACACGGCCTCATCTTATGAATGGCGAAAATTTTCACTACGGAAAATCCGTGTCTAATGCCGGAAAACACGCTCGACTTAGATTTTTTTCGCATCTACTTCTTGCCGGGACTCCTTTTTGCGTTTCTGCTGACCATATCTAATCGTACTGTTCCAATTTTCCAGTATAATAATGACAAACCACGTCAAAGACAGAACGTGCTTCGATACGTTTTGTTATTTTTCCTTTTTCCTTCGGTTTCTAACCGTTACCCGCAATGTGTAGGTACACATAATTCATATGGAACAGTTATACCAGCCGAAAAATAATTAAATATTTGTTAAACCTCATTTTTGTGAAGTTTTCAAAAAATATTATATTATGTAGATTACGTTCACAGTTGAAGAATAGTGAAAACATATTTTTAGCGATTGTCTAATGATTTCCATAATGCAACAGCATTTTTATAATGAACTCTAATTCGCTATATTATGATCTAATTAAATATATCTAAAGGAGTTTTATATAGATGGATTTAACAAAGCGTGAAACCACGTACATCTAAGCATTTGGTATTTAAATAATTTTTCGTCATCGCTTCCTTACCCCATTTTAATTTTAATTAAATTTATTCAGACAACACCACGAATGAAATTATTATGCTGGTACCAGGGTCGGATTTAGCCTCGGGCTGAGTGAACTGCAAAACGAATTTTCTGCGATAATATTTAAAGGGTCATACTTTAAAAAAACACTATACATTTCATAATATTTAAATCCAAGTCTGCTTGATACTTTTACCGATTAATTGTTTTTACCAACTGACCTATTATCAGTTATCATTTTTATAAAAAAAAACAAAACTAGTACTCGATCTTAATTACAAGAGTGCATAAAAAAAAATTCTTCGTTTTTTTCTAATGGATCCTAAGAAATACTTAAGTACTTTGTAATTGTAATCTTTTTTTTATAAGTATACACAAAAAATGAAGCAAACAATATTGTCTCAACGTTAATGGTTTTTTAATGATTTTTACCAAACTTCCATTTGTCACGGTATGTACTTATAAAATGTTTTTTTTACAGTCTATTCATATTTCGATACTAGTAAAACGTATTGTATTGGCAATATAATTTAAACGGTATAGCAAAATAGAAAAAAGAGCATAGTTTGGGCGGCAGTGTTCCTCCTCTCAGGTGTTATTCGGATAAGCTGTGGCCGTCGCTGCTTGATCCCGGATGGGTGACCACCCAGGATTTATAGCGGCGGCCCATGACATGTCTCTACCGCACATGTTCACCATACCTACACAGTAACCCGACGAACCAAAAACCAAAACAAACAAGCTAATGACTATTGATGCCGGTGCTTAAAAAACAGTAAACTCAGCTTAATCCTCCCAAAAATAGGAAGTCAGCACATTAGGAACGCGGCACAGCAAGAAATTGACACAGTATGGTCGAACGATCGGAGTAGATATTGGTTTGGAGGTGGTAATACATTTAAAAGTGCTTGAGTAATAAGTTTCAATAAAAATGTCACGATGCGTGTTCGCAGTAGAAAGCATTTATACTTCTATCATTTGCATTATTTTCTATTAAAAATCAATTAATTATGATTTATGATCGATAATCTAGTTGTGAGAAAGTTATACGCCATCATCGTAAAATCAAATTGTTGTCAAAGCTAAAAATAAACTGTGTGTTTCCACACACATATTGATACCATGCAAATTTACTTTTATATATAGTAATAAATTCGTGATATTATATTATGACGGCAAAAATGACCGCTCGGTGTTGTATGATAATTTATTTTCACATTTAAATAGGGACCGTGAAATATTCGTTTGTGGGTCGTTAATAGAGTCGGACAGCCGGTTGGCCATTTCCGGTTAACGATGAACATACATGCATAGGTATAAATCCAACTCCACCGCGGGTTGTTGTACATCATGGTCCGCTTTTTAGGTTCAATTATCGGCGTACCGTGTAGGTTGGTTTTAATGCCAAGTATGCCGTTTCAAGAATACTCGATTGTTAATACTGCATTCAAATAGTAATACCGTCAATCGTCGTTTGTCGAGCTAATTTTTCGAAAACCCCGAACACGTTACACTTAGATTGAGATACAGTATAGTCACGATTATCTGAACGGACAACGAATGATGTCCAGTGACACTGATGAAATACTTAAAATGCGGTGCGCCGTCATCCCGTTATTAGCAAACTCTTGAGAGAAGTGGAACCTTTATTACAACGTTCAAAGAAGGCGTCTAAAAGCGTTCGGATTCCTGGAGCTTGAACGTCTTATCAACTGGGGGTGTTAAATTTGAGATGACACTGGATTCGGATAAAACTCGATCGACGACAACAAAATAGCATTACAGCACGTGCACGGTGTTCTATACGGTCGACATATTATACAAACCGCATTTAAATTAGATTCGAATTCGAAGGGGAGTAGTCGAGTTTCGTCGAAATACCAAATGCGAAATTCAAGTATTCCGGTCTATCTGGCGGATCTAAACATCAGCCACGGACGGATGGTTTAACGAGATAAAAGGAATCGTTGACACGGCGCGGCGCTACTGCTGCGAGACCGTGTACCCACCTATATGTACGTTTGAAACAAAGATCCTTCTCGATCCTTCCGTCATTCGTATTTCAACCGCGCACTATAGTCCAAGACAAAGATATTGTGTACAAGAAGCACCGGGAACACGTCGTCCGTTTCTCGGATTGTGATCATATTGCGCGTTACATTGTTATCGCAGCATTAGGTATACTAATATTAGTAACGTACCTAAGATGTGTGAATTAATGTTATTAGGCGATTCTCTACATAGTTCATTAAAAAGGGTTCTAAACGCGCAGACGGTGTTGACGGTTATCGGCCGTGTATCTATTAGGCATTATCTCGGACGAGTAACGTGGTTGATTCGTACCTTGGCGTGGAATGTAATACCGTGCTCGAACGCTTCTTCCGGATGCATTGGTATTCTCGTGTCGTAGTCGTCGTTGGGCACGAGGTTGTATTGTTTCTTGGACGGCATGTTTCTGGTTAACGTATCCATGCATCAACATTCGACGAGGACTCGGACCGCGATATGATACTCGAGTTGTCTACCGCACCGCTCTGGTCGCCGAACAATAATTACGATACTACAAAATAGGTTTACGTTTGCTTTTTCATACGAAAATATTATTTTGCGCGTTAAAAACCAACGGAAAAAAGTAGAATCTCGAGATTGTGTTTATTATGATAAAACACACGAAACAACGGCGGCGGCTTCACGTTGGAGCCGTGCCCAAGGGACATTCTCGGCCTATTATTAATACGAAACACCGAGACCAGACGACCATGTCGTTTTTCTTTTCAAGTAGCATATAAGTATTGACATTTTTCTAAAAAAAAATTTTTTTAAATGAACAAAAAAAAAATACAACAAATAAAACTGATTTAATTTTTTCTAAACAATTATTTTAACGATTTACGATTAATATTATTTTTTAAACTGACAACGGCGATTAACGTATTCAACCGGGTAGCTCGCGGAACGGATGGACGTACCAGCGAAACGACTCGAGCGCTGGTCTGCACTAACTGACTATACAATATACTCGTCCGCTGCTCATGGACGACCACATGACTCACGCACTGCCCTCGCCATCTACACAACTAAACGTGCGTTTCACGTTTTATACCACATGCAAGGTGATCAATTTAACGTAAGACACTCGTTTTCTCAGAAAATGTTAACAATTTTATCATATTTCTTTTTGAAAACATTTGTATTTATGTTATTGTACAACAATTATACAATTACAAAATATTTACCTTTTTCAGTATTTGTCAAAGCGCTTTCTACGTTTGAAACTTAAATGACAACGTATATTATATTTAATTACTTTTCGATAGTAGAATAGTTTGACGAACATTTTTACATGTCGGTATCCAGTTTTGGATAAATTTTAAAATTTAGGACGGGAGGAAGGGTGGAGTGTAGTATTATTTGACCTGCGCGCGTTACACATCTGCACTCCACTTTCCGTCCTAATTTTTAAACTTTAATAACATTAAAAGTAATTATCCAAGACTTGTTATCGACCAGTCAACATTTTTACTAAGTATAATATGAACACAAAATATGCTCTAGCTGTAAATCAAAATCTTAGATTAGAATCTCTCGCACATAGTAAACCTAGTCTTCCGTATGCTTATAAAAATTAAAACAATTCGGTCCACAAGGAAGAATAGCTATCGCATCGAAGCTAAAAAAATTAAAGATTATAGAATCAGTAAAATCAATAACATGTGTGAATGGAGGATAATATACACGTTTAGGTTCGATGTAAAACTAAGAAGACCCAGAAAACGGTAATCAAATGGTATGTAGTTGGAATTTATAGGAATCAAAAATTGAAAGAGTTCACTCTTACGGAATAAACGAGAAAAACATATTCCAATTATTCTACTTTTAAATTTAACTTTACAAAAACTGGCCTGTTCGAAAATTGTATAGCCATGACCATTCGATCAAGCATACATACTGGTTAAATTTTAGGGGAATATTCGAATCCGTATAGTCGCTATCGAAGGACATAAGAATGGCACAGACAAACAGTCGAGCACACACACACATACACACATACACACGAACACGCACAGAATCTCCGTCGTATAACAACGAGTTAAAAATTCTCTACTCTTGGTAGACACCTTCTATAACATATTTAAGAAATACAGTTTTGAAACATATCAATGGTTTGGTCATATAAAATAACTACATAATACAATTAGATTAGATTACATACACGTTATTAGATTCGTTTATTTATCACAGATTACACACGGTTAGATAAACAGTGATCTATCGTAAATATTGGTTTGTATTAAATATTAACTTAACCGTTTGAAAGTGGTCGCTTTTGTTGATCATCTTGTTATTGTTAATTAATCAATACGGAACAACTGATAATATTATACATTGTGTTATTTAAATAGGTTATATTATATTTTCCACTAGCGAGGACTTTAGACCTTTACGGTAGTCCGTAACACCCGAGCACGCGGTTTTGTGAGTTCATCTAATTTTTTTATCTATACAAACGTATGTATATAGACGTGCGTATCTCGGTTTCATCGATTCCCTCCACTGGTCGACCATCGAAGATTACTTAAAAACAATATTTTTCGTTAGCTAAACAAATGATGCAATTGTCCGTATTGAACATTCAATATGTCTAACGTGAACGACCTAACATAAACTCGTCAAGTATAAACACGTCAACGCTTAACGTTTATTTTGTTTTGATTCGCCGTTTGCCATTCAACCATGCTGAGGTGCTGCCAAAGTGGCACTCGTTTTATGGCTGTCCGGAAAAAACACGTAAGATTACATGAAGACATGACATGACATGAAGATGTCCAATAAATGTTCTGCTTTAAACAATATTGTAAATCCGTTTTCTTTAGACCGGAAAAGTAATAGCCATACGCAGGGAAGATCAATCCGTGTGGGAGAGACGAGCACCGTTCGCGCCGGCCAACGTGGCCCAGTTGACTAGGAATGGAGTTAAGGTGATCGTTCAACCTGCCAACAGAAGAGCTTATCCCGTTCAAGTAAAGTTTATTTTATATATGTATATATTTTCATTTAAAAGAGTACCTAGAGTAAACTGATAGTCACGGCGAAACTCTAAAAAAACCTGCCCCAGATTAAAAACATTAACGTCGTTTAGGTAAATTATTTTTTTTTTTTTATTGAATACGGTCAATGCAGGTTTGGGCGTGAAACATGACGGAACTCGATTCTTAGACAGAATTTTATGCAAATTTTACCTCAAAATTGGATATTTTTCATACGTGATTTATTTATACGAATAATTAATTTTTCGTGATCATCTGTAAGAGATCTTAAAACATATTTTTGAACGGTATACCTACTAATTTTTAGAAAAAATAATTCGGTAGTTTACCGTGAAACAAAGTAAGTTATGATCAGAAATCTGTAATTTATTTTAACCCTAGTCCGTTTAACTTCATGGGGCATTGAAAATTGTTCAAACCTAATAGAATCAAATGAATGTAATGCATATAAATGTATTATCACATAAAAGTAACAAGGATCTAAAATTTGAATAAAAAAAAACTAATTTTTAACAGGTTTTTTACGGCATTGGACTACTGTACGATGATTATAGTGCATCAAATAACGTTAATCGGTTTTTTTAATTTAAAACCACCGCACTGTCGCCTTTAATCATCTAAGGAGTACAGCAATGTACTGTCTTATAGTTTTTTTGTTATTTTATACTAGGCATACGTTAACGCCGGGGCAGTTATACAGGAAGACATATCAGAAGCATCAGTTGTGTTTGGCGTCAAACAAGTACCCATAGACTTACTGTTGCCGGACAAAACATATTGCATGTTTTCGCACACGATCAAAGCCCAAGATGCGAATATGCCACTCTTGGACGCCGTACTAGAAAAAGTAATAAATTAATTCGCTTTCTTGTAATAAACTTCTTTTAATGGATATTTTTTTTGTTTCGAAGAACATACGGTTAATCGATTACGAGAAACTAATGGATGACTCCGGCAACAGAGTGGTGGCGTTCGGAAAGTATGCTGGCATAGCCGGTATTATAAATATCTTGCACGGTCTGGGTCTAAGGCTATTGGCGTTGGGACACCATACACCGTTGATGGTAAGCTATATCTATAAAAAAAAAAACGTAGCATTGATGGTATGGGCTTCTAAGTACCATTTATGGAGATTGATGGAAAGCTTATGGAGACTTAAATTCAGTCTTAAAAGGTTACCTATACTTACATAATGATTCTTGGGCAAAGGCCTCGATTGTCTATGTTTTATTAAAGATTCAAGTCCCTTTGATAATAAACTAGTCTCCTAGATCTCTGCTTACCCAAAGTACTAATTAAATACTAGATAACCATCCGTAGCACATTGGACCAGCGCACAATTATAGGAACTCTATGATGGCCAGACAAGCATTGAGAGATGCCGGGTACGAGATAGCCCTAGGAATGATGCCTAAATCCATTGGACCCATCACGTTTGTTTTCACGGGGTAAGTGTAAAATAGTTAAAAAAAAATTGATGCCATTTAATTATTTGACGCATTCGAAGGTCAGGCAACGTGTCTCAAGGGGCTCAAGAAATATTCCAAGAGCTCCCGCACGAGTACGTACCACCGTCTATGCTTCAGAAAGTAGCGGAACACGGCTGTAACTATCAATAATTTATGGGAAGAAATTAATAAAATTATAATAAATGTATTGTGTGTTTAGCCAACGCCAAGTTCTATGCTTGTGTGGTCAGGCGCAGAGACCATTTGGAGAGGATCGAAGGAGGTGGGTACGACCGGGAGGAATGTGAACAACATCCGTCTAGATACATGTCCACATTTAATAAAAAAGTATTGTCAACATCAAGTTCATAATAAGTAAAATTTAACCCGTTGGCTACCAGAATTGTTTTAAAAAAAAAACTCATCTATCTTGAGAAACACAGATATCTTTCGCCTGAACTTTGTTAGCGCATTAAGAGCTTATTCGAACAGCTTTCTCTGTGTACCTGAGAATCACCGGTGACTCTCGTGCTACGTGATAGACTTTTTTCTAACACGTAAGGTACGCTAATATTAATGGTCCTCGTGGGAGATATCCGTGATCCTCGTGTTACCCGACTTGTTAATATACTTTATGCTTTACCTAATAGACATCATCGTATCGTTACAGATTGCACCGTATGCTTCAGTTATTATCAACGGAATATATTGGGCGCCGGACAGCTCCAAGCTTCTAACCGTACCCGACGCCAAAAAATTACTCACCCCGTCGCAACTTCCTTGGATTCCGGTGTCTGAAGGAGCACCGGGTCTGCCTCACAGGTTGCTTGGTATCTGTGACATATCTGCCGATCCAGGCGGATCAATCGAGTTCATGAACGAATGCACGACCATTGACAACCCGTTTTGTCTCTACGACGCACATCTGCACAAAGACACTAAGAGGTAACCCACATTAATGTCCAACCTCTTTTATCGAGTGTCAAGCTTTCTTAAAAAAAAACGTGCACAACAGTTTTAAGGGTTCCGGAGTATTGGTATGTTCTATAGATAATATGCCAACGCAACTTCCTATGGAATCGACAGATTTGTTTGGAAATTTGGTATTACCTTATGCGATGGATATACTCCAATCGGACGCTACCGAGCCGTTGGCCGAACAAAACTTTTCGCCAACTGTACTCGGGGTAATGATAAGATACAAACTAATCGTTAAATGGGTTTAA
Source organism: Adelges cooleyi (assembly GCF_023614345.1). Classification (NCBI taxonomy): domain Eukaryota; kingdom Metazoa; phylum Arthropoda; class Insecta; order Hemiptera; family Adelgidae; genus Adelges; species Adelges cooleyi. Next base: position 7,067,397 of record NW_026095751.1, read on the forward strand.
TATTGATAAGTTTATTAATTATGACATACGTCATTATCAATAATTAATGGTAAAACTGTATCAAACGGACGCATCTATATAACAAGTCCTATTTTATTAAAAGACAAATTTTAAATTATTTGTCTGACTAAATAATAAGTTATTCTAACATAAATTAAGTACCCTTTAGTTGAAAATTTGCCTACTTTGTACTTTGCTCTTAAGTTTAAGTTATACTTCATAGTTATAACTTATATCGTACCTACATTATTACTTGTAATATGCCTAACGGTTAGTTCAAAATTAAACACTCAACGCCTTATTACAAAATTTAACGTGTTAATCATGTTAGAAATTGTACTTTGAAGTTGTAGGTAAATACATTTATATATGCTGAGTGTGTATGATATTTCTAGACGAGCGAAACACGATTGAAACGTTGCCGTATCGATCTTATCGATGAGTACATAATAATAATATAATAACAAAAGTAAAATCGTAAATATTGGTAATCTTCTACAAAATTGCTATACCTGACAACGTCGACTAAGTATTTTTCGATATATAGGTTTGTCGTTATCAATTATCATACGGTAAAATACACTGACTTTTTACTTCAAGTGTACAAACTTTCATTTAGTTAGTGTTAATCACGATTGGTGATCGGTTGAATGTGTATGTTTGGTATTTTAAAATGCATTTAATACAATTATAATTATTTTAAATTTGTATATTTCCCATCAAGATAGTACTTTAAATTGTCAAGAAATGAATAACGAATTAAAAAAAAAGGTTAGTGAAGATAATACCATAGTAAAAGTTGATTTTAACTGAAGTAAAAATTATAAAAATATATAATATATAATAATAGTTAATATAATGTTAATAATTATTATAAAATTGAAAATTGTTGGAGTAAAAACAATTAATAATAATTCATCAACCATTATAGTTACCATTTATATACATTTAAATATTTTTTCCTAAATACTTTTTGCCAGTTACTTTTAGAATCCTTATAATATATATAAAATTGTTGATACATTTTTGCCGAAAAAAGTGCCACCTATTATTATCGTTACACGATTTGACAACGTCGCACGAAAATCGTTCGCAATCGTTTGATTTTCGGGTGTAAAATATTTGTTCATTGATCTTCCGACAATCATTCGCAATCGTGTACCACGGGTCTAGACAACTAATTTTAAAGTCCTAAACATTTTTATTGTTTGTATTTATTTTATGTGGGTAGTTAAATTTTAGTAGTTTCAATAAAATTAAAAGAAACATAACTATACAACTCAATAAGTAACACTTTGTTGATTACAAAGTTTAATTTAAATATAGGCCATTATCGCAAGTAACGGATCACTAACAGAACGGTTCGAATACATTCATGAATTACGATTATCTAACAGATTGACGTCTTTTAAATCGTCAAGTGTTGATGAGTGTAAGAAAATCGTGCTTGTTCTGGGATCAGGTCATGTGTGCGCTCCCCTCATCGAATATTTGTTGAGAGACGAATCAATTGTGATAAAACTCGGTAGGTTGTGGTAACTCTAACCCTTTAATATTATCATAATATGCAATTCATTTAAATATTCAAACAATTGTAGGTTCAGTAGACATGAACGAAGCTAATAGTATTTCAAATAAATTTAATCGAGTACAACCAATACACATTAATATTCTTAAAGACATTGAAAGCTTAAGAACTCTTGTCAAAGAATCAGATATAGTGGTCTCGCTTCTTCCTAGTCAGTTCCATACTTTAGTGGCCGAACGGTGTATTGAATATAGAAAAAATATGGTAACGGCCTCATATTGTTCGGAACAAATGAAGCAGCTGCACGATAGGTAATATTGTATCTCATACTGACAAATTTTCTTTCAACTTGAACATTTTTTTTTTTTTTTGCTTTAGGGCAGTCGAAGCTGGTATAACTGTGGTGAATGAAGTCGGTCTGGATCCTGGTATCGATCACTTATTGGCAATGGAGTGTATAGATGAGATACACCAAGAAGGCGGCAAAATAGAATCGTTTATTTCTTATTGCGGAGGTTTACCAGCACCAGAATACTCAAACAACCCGTTAAGATACAAATTTTCATGGTTCCCTCGTGGAGCACTTATAAATACCATATCTGAAGCTAAATATTTACAGGATCATAAAGTATTTACCATATTAAATCTGTAACCTTTTTTTAAATTTTACATTCGACTGACATTTAAACTTAAATGTTCAATGGAAGATACTCAATAGACAAAGTTAACTTTTTGTTACTTAATTGTTCAAAACAAAATTATAAATTACCGATCTGTTGTAATCCTAAACTTATTCATGGGTACCGTTCTTAATTACCGCTAGAATTTACCGAGAGGGCTTTGCGGTCATACCCTCATCAATATCTCTCAAACTTAATAACAAATATACGGTTACCAAAATATATTAGTTGTATGGGATAAAGGAAATTTGTGTTCAATGTGTTTGGACACTTTTAAAATAATTGGGAAAAGGGCATTAGTCATCACAATAATATCGCTTATTGTTATTTTTTTTCTAAGAGCATCGTATCATAAAAAATTATTTATAATTTGAATCTTGGTAATCTAACACCACAATTTTCGTTACCCCCTCCCCCTCTATATACGTATTGCATGCCTGTATATATAACAATTGAACCGTGCACCACGAAATTTTGAGTGCCAGTTCGTTTAAGCCGGCAACCTTACTTAACCTAATTGATTTTTAGATTATAGAAATCCCGGCCGGGGGTTCGTTAATGAATAATACAGAAGAGTTAAATTTTTTACCCGGTTTCGCGTTCGAAGGCTTTCCTAACAGAGACAGTACTCAATACTCCCAACTATACGGAATAGCAGCGGAAGTAAAGACCATGCTCAGGGGCACTATACGGTACAAAGGTAAGATATTTAGTAATTAGTTAGCAGAGATGTTATATGGTAAAGTACAAGTTTACTGTAGTTGGAGTTATCCGAATTGACACAATGTTTACAATGATTTAGGGTTTACCGATATGATGAAAATACTTCAAAAGTTGCAGTTGATAGACCCGAACAACCATACAGCTTTGCATCCCGACGGACCGGACATCACCTGGGTAAGTATAGAACCTATCTGTTTTGTTGTTTATGGCATTGCTTGGTACGATATGATACTGTTTGCTAATTATGCTTGCTGATATTGCAGCGTCAGCTGATGTGCACTTTGTTGGAATTCAATGATGCCGACATATTTTACGAAAACTTGCTGTCGAAAGTCGGTGACAAAATCGGCAATTCGTTTGTCAATAAAGTAGTGGAACTCGGGCTGTTGCTAGACGAACCGGTAACGAAGCTCGGTTCTCCGTTGGATACGTTTTCCCATTTTATCGGTTCGAAATTGGCACTGAGTACGTAACAGCTATGCTGGTCTAGCAGTACTAACATAACGGTTCCATTTAACGTGCATATTTTCTTTGCAACAGGCAAAAGCGAAAGGGACTTAGTGGTCTTGTACCACGATATCGAAGTTTTGTGGCCTGGCAATCGACACGAAAAGAAATTGGTGACACTAGTGGCGTACGGTGATACATACGGTTACACAGCCATGGCTAAAACCGTTGGGATTCCAACAGCCATCGCGACTAACATGGTCCTTCAAGGTATACCTGTCGGTTTCGTTTGTAATTTAATAGACAGATTACATTAACAATTTCGTATCGTTATAGGAGAAATCCAAGCAAAAGGGATGGTGTTGCCGTTTACTCCGGATATTTATAGGCCGATGTTAACCCGATTGAGATTAGAAGGAATATCAGCACAAACGACGGTCGTAGAACAATGAATCTAATAATTAATGTACTCGTATAATAACGACACGCATAAGCTAATAACGACCATATAGATAAGTATGTTACACGATTTATGTACACGGATTTTGAGTATGTATTGTATACCTGATAACTACGACGTATAAAGATAAAATATACGTTTATATATATATGCATTTATTAAGAGTCAGGTGTATGATTGACAAAATTTAAAGTATATTTATGTGTTCATTTTGACCGTATGCGTTCTTATTTATGTGTTCAAAATGTTACGATGGCCTATAACCTCTTAAGCTATAATTTCAAGTATATCCCACAAAATCAAAGCAAATAAATATTTATTATTTCCTAAAATACTGAATTAATAATATTTTATTTAAGTAAAATTTTAATTATTAAAACAATTAAGCTTACTTACATATTGTTGAACTCGGAAGATTTTAAAAATTTATTCATTTTTTGAGAATAATTAGCAGGTTATAATATCGAAATTCACATTTAAAATTTTATAAAAAAACTATATGGTCGCATATTATTACTTTTTAATGAAAATATGTATAAAAAAAATTTAATCTGTGGTAATTATAAAATACTTCAATATTTAAATAAAACCTTAACTACAATAATAATTCTCTATGGATTATTTCGGCAGAAATGTTACCATCATCAGCACATAAAACAGACTGTTGAATGCGCTGATGATGGTCTCATGTAAACATTAAATTTTGAATGGAATTTTAAAGAACTCCAAACAAAAATCTAAATTTTGTAACGACGCTTGACAATTAACCATTGTCCCTAAGCTACTTTATCCCTGTGGATAGGGTAGAAAGAATACCTCCAAGGTCTACATGCCTGTCGTAAAAGGCGACTAAAGTGTGTCGTTGAGGCCGAACGTAAAACGTTAAGGGGCCTTTCAACGAGATCACTTCTTCTTGAGAGATACCTTTCCTGGCCCGCAATTAGCGCCTAGCGCCACTGGTCGGTCCGCGGTCGTAAGGGAGCCTTCCGGGGTGAACTACAAAAGCTAAGGAAAACCTGTCCCTAAACTGCATGAATTACGCTTCATTTTTATCTACTGTAAAGTTATGTCCCAATTTTTATTAGCAAACTATAGATCCATATATACCAGTTTAATTACACAAGATCTGCCCCCAAACTAAATGTATTCAGTGATTCAGCAAATATTTAATTTTTTTTTTAATATGGAATATGGTTATTAGTTAGGTACATTATAAAATTAATTAATAGTGAATTAAAAAAAAATTCTATTAAAACTTTTCAAACTTATGCAGTTCATATAATCTACGTTTCTACTTGAACATTTTATTTAGATCAATATTTACTATGATAAAATTGCGAGTGTCAACCGTATGTTTGCAATAGTTTAGGTTTTCATTTTTATTCCCATTATTGTTTAGTATTAAGTATAAACTATTTTTATTCTTAAGAAGAGTTATTTAAAATTTAGGCAAAGAGGCAAAACACTCATGGTTATTCATGGGTTTAAATTTCGCTACCAACTTATTTAATCATTATCACGAAAATCTTAGTGAACAAATAATAAATCACCAACAATTCGGTAATTCCATTAAAACAAACCAATGGAAATAATTCTGAACGGCCAAATACAGTTTTCCACAATCATCTAAAAGAAAATCCAACCAATACCCTTTCAACAAAGGACGTCGCATAATATGATATTAAACAAATTTGCATCAATCAAGAACCAATGAGTTCCTTTAATGACTTAAAAGTTAAGACTACAAATGAAGTACAATCTGTTTTTAAATGTATCGACATTCAGATAAATGAAACCACTAAGAATAACGATATTACTCAATAGTCAATCTAAAACCATAACATATTAACATACTATATGAAGATAAGTTTTACTCAGCCAACTGAGCGTTTTCTATAGAACACACGAGATGCGCATATACGGAAAACCTTGATCGTTTGTTTTAATAACATAAATTTAAATTCTGACCGCAATTCGTGAAAATATTTTAGCTATCCGCTATTTTGAGCGCAGTTTGTGTGCACCGAAATTCGGGCATACGTAAACTGCGTCCAAATTACCTTATTTTAGGTAGACTGCGCCCCGATTATAATTTGGTTCAATAAAGGTATATTTAAACTGCTCCCGGTTTCTTATCATCGGTATGAACTTCAAACAGCGCCCGAATCAATAAAATCACAGAAATATTAATATTTTAGGGTTGCTACCACTTTTACCAAATTGCATAAATTACCAATGTCCATGCTGTTTGGCCTCAGATAAAGATACACGGATGTTGCTTTCATTTAACACAATCGTGGAATAGAAATATCCAGCAAAATGGCTTGAGTATTGTCTATAAAAATAAGAACAGTGAACCATTTTTAAGCCCAGAAAGTTTATCTGAGTATTTTGTAAATTATTTAATGAAATCTAAGCCCGACGATGAAAGAGTGACACGATTTGCGGATTATTTAGTAGATGTATGTATAAGTGAAGAGCTCAGTATCCACCTGAAATATGGGCTCAAGCATCAGCAGAGCCAACTTTAACCACTAATGCATGTGAGCCAATCCTTTCCCACTTTAATTCTAGCTTTTATATAACTCATCCAAATATTTTTATTCTAATAGAAAAGTTAAAAGAAATTCAAATAGAAACATTCATTAAATTTAATAATTTAAATGAACCTTTTAAATTCAAAAGTTCTAAAACAAAACAAAAACATGAAAAATTACAGTTTCATTGCAGTTTACATATCACCTTTTTCCACTTGATAAGAACTCGGGCGCAGTTTACATGAAACCTTTTTACACTTGATAAAAACTCGGGTGCAGTTTACATATATGATTTTGTGTTTACCTGTGCCTTGGGCGCAGTTTAAAATCGCCGTAGCGACCAATGATTCATTTTTAATTTTAAAAAGTTGTATTTAATACTTGAAACAGTTTTGACAAAAATATTTTTATAAAATAGTAATTATTATACAGGGTGTCCCAAAAATAATGGTGGGGTTTCAAACGGCTGTAGGTTGTGAAGTTGTGGACCTACAGCGCTCTGGTAGGGCTTGAATGAAAGAGGGAATTGTCAAGTTTCGAACGACTGCCACTAGATGTTTCATAGTCGTAACTGAATTACGCTTGGCGAACTTGATCACTTTTTTTTAATAATTGTAGAGTAAAAAAACAGTATTAAAGTATAATATTATAAAAGTATTTTTTACCTACTGGGAACCAATGTTACTACAATTCTACAAAGGGGGCGCAACTAGAGTAAACCTTTTCAAGTTACGTTAAGATTTGGGACACAATGTAGAGCCATCGGAATGCACTTCGTCTATACAATTTGGTCCTACCTGGGCTCGGGATGCAACTAGTGTGCACCGGAAATAAGCCAATACTAAGAGTCCAAAGGTACTACGCACGGTGACCTTAGGATTCTTGATTATGAGGTATATCGAGCCGCGTCATAATATGCCAGCGAGAAGTACTTCTAGCAAATCGGTGAAAACCATATCGCCTATTGAGATTGTAAATAAAGCCAACACGTATAATCGTACACCCTAACACTTTCAAGCCCAATGACAACTTTTGGAATCATGTATTATTCGCGGTTTTTTAGTGATAAGTCGCATAGTATTTATGATAAATCAGGTTACCCAACACTAAAATACGCAAAATTGAATTTCCCACAAAATATATGTTGATTGATTTTTAGTAGTATCGATATTTTAGCTTTTAATCAGTTTTTAAGGTCAAATTTCGATTACTCTGAAAATCGATATTCCGCCTAATTTGATAACGCTAAGAAGAATTTGATTTCAAGTGTCTCAAACTAACAGAAATAAAGTCGGGCCTGAAAGGGCTAATTGTATCCTCTCTTATACTAAAAATACGTTTATTAACACGTTATGTCATTATAACGGTTTATATCGATATTTGTAAGTCTACCATTAGAAATTCGCATAGTAGCGTTTATTTGAAAGTGATTTTACCACTTTCAGTTGTAATAATAATTTATATAGACCTGTGACCTCCCCCGCCCCCATTATATTATGATATAATAAAATACACCGTAAGGTTAGGTTTGGTAAGTGAGTAAGAAACGTAAGTTTGGTGTATATTAATATGAATAATATTAATGTTTTATTTTAATATGTATATAAATATAATTATATGCTATCAAATTAACATAATAATATACCTATTGTAACTGACAGTTATCACATGTCATTTGACCGAACAAATACTGTGTTCTATAGGTATATATACTATGTTAACAGATGTGTCAAAACAAATAATAAAAATCATTATTATTTCAAAGGTTTCTGCCAAATAACCTCAAACTTATTAAAAACTTCTATTTAAAATAAGTAGGAAAAAATATTCAAATAAAAATCTTAACAAATTAGAGAATTCATTTTTGCCCTTTTAAAAGCTGTGTAGACCTACTCCAATGTGTTAGTTTATAATGATTAATGTGCGTTTTTTCGTTTTTAACATACTGTACCTTTCCAGGCAAAGTTATGGTAGAAAACAAAACAAAGGTACAGGAGTCCCAAATGTATTCGCTTATTTTTCGTTCTATTATTATTGTCATTATATAATAAATTAAGCAAATATAATATACCACTTAAACCAATTTCATTAGCTTAAAAACGTTATTTTTTGCCAACAAGATGTCTTTTGAAAAAATACATGTACAATACATTTAATGTATTGTACGTACTTAGCAATTTGACTAGGCATATTAGAAACAACAATTGTTAATTTTGTTAACCGAATAATTTAGTTATAATTTTTTAAGTGGAACGGGAAGCACTATTTATTAAGGGGCAAAGGATAGGCAATATTTGACAAAAATTGATCTAATAGCCAATTTTCATATACCTACTAATTTCAAGGTGAACACATATTACAATTTTCTAATTATAATACTTTTAAAGTTATTTTTCTCCGCGCTATCACGAAAATTTGATAAAACAAGAGATAAAGCATTTTTGAGCCGAGTCTGCAACCACGAAAGAGCATTTTCATGTCTCGTTGAAGTACCCAATAAATTTAGAGTAGTGGTGAAATTATAGTATAAGCAGTAACAAGCTAGTATTTAAGGTGGCTAGTAAACATTTCAAGTTTCTGGCTAATATTTTAGTGTTTTCATAATATCTGGCCTAAAACAATTTATATGAAAATGACCTCTTAAATTAATGAATTTATATTTCAGTTATAGTTTGATGAACCCCATCCCTTATCTTTAATCTCTTATCTATTATGCCCTATATTATCCTTTTGATCTTGACTGTCAAGAATTATCATTACGCTTAATTCCATCCCCATCCCTGATCCCTCATCTCTTATCAGATAACAGTGTAACGCTTTTTTGTGACACTTTTTTCGGGTAAGTGCCACAGCTAAGACATGTAAATGTCAAAATGACTTTCGTAGAAGTCATTTTCTGGTGTATCTATTGGACGGATTTCAAGTATTTTTATGTGAAACTTACTATTTTTTTCTATGGGGGCTAATAGGCCGATTTTTTATTTAGCGATTAAAATAGTAGTTAGATGTATTAGAAAAAACTATAAAAAAGTAAAAATAAAAATGCTTATAAATATTTTTTGAAAACAAGAATAAAAAATCGGCCATTTAGCTATGTTAAACTATAAAACAAACAAAAATTAATGAAATCGGTTGGTAGACACTTCGGAAAGTGACTCTGCGTTTTAGTCTTTATTTGTAAAAAAATTGACGCTCTCCGTTCCCCTTAACATAAGTATTTTACATTTTAATCAGCATTACGCATAACTCATCCTGCGGGAAAAAAAGTGCCTCAGAAGACAGAAAAAATATTCGAACATCAGATATATTTTTTTTTTATATGTATAATAGAAGTCATCAACAAAACAGTTCTATGATTAAAATAATGTTTGTCAACCAATTTATTTCTTGTTAATAAATTAATTATTTTATGTACAATAATAATTGCTTAATATTTTTATTTTCTACAACTTAGATGGAAAACATTAATTTAAGTGCTACGACACCACGTTGGACCGCCATGTCAGTTGAATAACCGCTTACTATTGCATACTGACAATATCATTTCACCAAAATATATTTATATTTATAATATTGATGGTATGTTATCTGGAACTAAAATGCTAGCCATCTTTATGTTATGTCTTACTACTTAATTTTATATAACTGTAGTACTCGAAAATAAGACAAGATTACATAAAATCTTTTTTTTTTTATTAGACAATTCCTTCACTTACAATTTGGAATTAATAAATAAGGTAATTTAACTAAGTACCATCTAAATTTAACATAGATCTGAACTTAGTTCTGAAATCTAAAATAATAATAAAAAGAAAAAATTTACAGTAAAAACTTTTATGAAATTTTTCAATTATTTCATCACACATACATAACAAGAATCTTGTTTTAAAGAAAAGAAATATTGTTAAATATTAGAATAATTAAAACTAGTTTGTAATTATAGTACAGCAAATATAAAATACTAATAATTTTAATGCAATGTTTGTATTGTATTTGACGAGTTTTAAAGATATTTCTCGATAGACAAATTTTATCATTACTTGATGAAACTAATCCTCCAGGAACAAAAAGTATAAAAACACTTATAATAAAACCTAGTTTATATTATAATACGATTATCATTTAATTTAATGTGAAATGGAAACATAACAAAATAATATAATTTTATTGTAGTTAATCACATATGATATTGTTGAAGGTTATAAATTTACAAATTATTTTTCTATTCGATGTATTCGACCAAAAAGAATTAAATTTAACATCTATAAATAAAAATTGAATGTTTATAATAATTTTACTTTAAAATGAAATGTAAGTATAATAATTAGTTTAATTAAAAACATAATAAATTTAGGTCCTAATAAAAAAAAATTATAATTCAATTATTATAAATCTGTTAATTTAACAAATTTGTTTTCTATAAAAAAAAAAAACATAATAATAATAAATATACATAGATGAATTTTTTAACGTTTTTATAGCTATTGTTTGGGAGGCAAAGGATGGTATTGCATACTATGACATAGCAAATAAGTTGAAATGGTGGAATATAGTTTTGAGAAAAACATAATGTTTATTTCACATACAGGACTGATTTGTGTGATCACGTGGACGCTTTTTCTTTTTTAAACACTTTATCCAAAAGAGATTGCCATGCTTCTTGTACATATTTAACGTATAGCTGCACTGTTGGATTTGCCTTGACCCATTTGTATGATTTAATTGTCACTTGGATACTTTTCTGTACGGCGAAATCAAAGTTTGTGCCAGCTTGTTGTAGGTAATAATTTATCTTTGAAGCCACCAATGGATCTAAATTTGAAGTGGCCGATTCCCAGACGGGAACAAGCTTGTTCTTGACATTACCGTATAGTTTTTTGTCGTAGTACGACAATGTATACAGTGCCAAACCGCTCAAGACCAAAAACAGGCATATAAACGATATCAGTGAACCAATAAAACCGAACACTAAAAACAAATTAAAAGGTAATTAAAATTACAATTAAATAGTAATTAAATTAGTATTTAATAACTATTATTATACCTTTAGATACAAAACCAACTGGCTTCTTCTTAGGCTTGGCTTTATTTTTTGTTTTATCATTTTGAACACCGTTCTGCAGTGCTTTTCCTTTTTTGTCTTTCTTTTTAGTTTGTTTGTCATCTAAAACAAAAATAAAAATATCAGTAAGAAAAGTATATAAAAATATATATACCAACCTTGCTTTTTACTATCAACTTTTTCACCCTTAAAATACTGTACAACATTGGTAGCAGCTGCTTGACACTGTGCATTATTTTGGGTGGGTCCAACAGCCTCAGCCAAGTCGGACTTCAATGGATTGTTGTTAACATTTAAATGTTTCAAGGCCTTTAATTTGCTGATACCTTTGGGCAGGTCTTTTATTTTATTGTTGGCTAATGACAGATGAGCGAGCTTCTGCATAGAAGCAATATCAGCAGCAATTGTTTTAATTTGATTGTTTGACAGATCAAGTTTTGTCACGTTACCCAGATGTGAAAATAAATTCTGAAATATGGACAAAATAAAACTGTATTGAACAACATAAATAATATACAAATATTATATATTATATTGATGTGACCAATGAAGAAGGACGTAACTCGATTTTTACCATTTGTTTATTAAGATAGCATTTAATTTTCTTTATCTCCCATAGAGACGATTTGTAACTCCTGTCTTCTAAAGGGGTTGTAAAAAATTGAAATGCAACATTAGAACTTAACTTAGAAAACAGCTGTACTGAAGTTGTAAAAATTGAGTTACGTCCTTCTTCGTTGGACACCTCAATATTTATATATACAAATATATATTAGTACTTACGTCAGTAGATGATATCTTGTTGTTGGATAGATCAAGCGAAGTGATTTTATATTGGGCCTAGAAAATACAAACAAGACATTTTATTCATGTCATAGCTGGATGTAGTACTTCAATACTTTTTTTAGTAATGCGAGTACACGCTGCTACTGTATTTTAGGTTAATTATTTATTTTTATTATTATTATTGTTTATTACTCGTATATTATTATTAATTATGTAATATCAATATTGCATTGAACAACAATATAATTTTCTTAAGTACTAAGCTTAAAGTTAGTAAATCTTTAACCAATAAAACAACTACCTAAGCTTGTCAGTTTTGGGAGTCGACTCGAGTCCCTTCGGGACTCTTTGTTGGATGGGGGCTAACGTCCCCAAACCCCCAGAGGAAAAACTAGCTAGCCTTATGGACTAAACTAACCTAACCTACCGCTCTGGAAGTGTCAGTGACCTAACAAGATTGAACCAAACCTAGCCTTGCATCACCGACAAATGTATGGTGTAGCAGCAGGCAGCTGAAGCTGCTGCCACCTATTGTTATACAAGCGGAAATATGCAAATTTCAAGTAGCTACAATTTTTAACTAGATGAGTCCGTATTTTTAGCTTCAGATTCATAATCAACGTAAAAAATTCTACAAGATGTTAATAAAAAAGGGTGCCTGGTAAAGTGCATTTATGCTTTACTTTCTATATATTGTATACAGATATTTTAAACCAAAGATTATAATTGTTGCTACTAAAAGCCGTGTTTAGTTCAATGAACACATACAATGGTATAGCGATATAAATTTGTTGTTCTTATAAAAATTACAAAAAAAAAAATGCACTTTTGACCCTTGTACGTGGCGTACAAAGCTATACAATCATATTCTCGTGCCCAATGATGGTTTAATTTTAACACATTTCTACGATTTTAAGGTTAAAAATTTGTAGACAAGCTGTAAATCAAATTGATACAATTTGAATAATCTCGACATTTAACCGTACAACGATATGTAATTGTCCGATACGACTTTATTTAGGCCAAACCGACCACTAGACTATCATAGTCGTCACACGGCTCGACCGTTAAAAAAATAATAACGTTATTGGTAAATTATTCACCGACAGATACTCACTATTTCTTTGATGGGTATTTCGGTTAAATTGCAGCCGCTCAGGTTCAACTTATTGTTCTTGATTTTGTCTTTGATATTGATTACCGTCATTTTGAGAAATATACTTGTGCCACGGGACGAAAAATACAAAATAACAAAAAATAACGGCGAGCGTGGAATACGTTCTACACAGTACAGCCCAGACCAGACGCCGCGGAAATAATAGAAAAGTGGCAAATATCAGAATGTAAACACTTTAGTTTTCCGATACACGTATATCAGTGTTTAGTGTTGGTTTGACACGTGTCAAGATTGCCAACATTGCTGGATCCTACCGGTATACGTTGCCCTAGGCCACCGTGATGCAGCTGTCCCAAGTTTGCAACGTAGGCAATAGAAGTAAACCGAGTGATATTCACTGATATATGAACATCTTATTGGATCATTAACGAATAACCGCGTTCGAAAATGTACCTATTAATCATCGTTGAACAAATAAAAACATTGTTTATTTTTTTTAATGAGGTTTCTAGTTAATTGTCATCGAAATGTGCGTTGAAAGCATTTGTAGTTTTTTGTCCATGCTTTTGAAAAGATGTTTCTCGACCGAGAGGATTATTAAATATTACTCTTTACTTGACTTTTAAAAAACCTCCACCCAAAGTTGAGTTTATCCATAGATATATCCACTTTATTCACCCAAGATTGACACGGCTTTGGTCTTCTAAGACCGTAAATTAATATATAAATCCTCCTCTTAGTAATAAATACCATAGAATAATCACAGAATAGATTAAATTTAACTAAAATAACGGAATCTAACTAGAATAATAACTAATAAACAGTACCTCCTTCGAGCTCCGGTATAAAAATGCAGTTTATCAAAAATCACTTAAAGATCAACGATCCGTATTCTACCAATTTGTTATTTAACATTGGACAATTAGAAATATGGCAACAGTTTTAAATTATATGTATTTGATAAATTAGAATTATTAGACTTTACAAAAATCAGAAAAGTTCTACGAATATCAACTGCAGGAACGGAGTGCGAGATAAGTTTAAAATTACACATTATCCAGACCACCTAAAAATATGTAGTTAAGTGTTCAATACTTAAATCACAGAAAAAAAAGCTAGTTTTTAAAACTCAGAAATATTGATTTAATATTTTTTTTTACTAAATCGGGAATTATAGTGTTAAATTTTGTGCAGAAAGTTATGTTTTTTTAACGTCAAAGAAAATGGAGAAATTCGAATTTTTATTTGGTATAAAAAACAATTTTCATTACACATTATACACATAGAATAACCAAATGAACTATTTTGTGCAAATAATTAAATATTTACATTTCTCAACAATTGAGAACGACCAAGCCCCCGTAAAATTTTTTTGTCAATATTTTCCTTGGTAAATTTGGACCATTTATGCCCATTTCAGTACATTTAAATAGTATTTTAAATAAAAAAAATTCTGAAACTAATTTCAGAATACCAAATGTACTTCAAACTCGTACTACGTATTGTATATATATATTTATTAATACTTCCCATCTTTGCATCAACTTAACCTTTTAAAACTGTTTATAACCGTATGATATTAAACCGTTTGAATTTCTAAACTTCTAATTAAATCAGTGTTATAAACTTAGTAACAATCACAGAACTTCAGCCGTAATAACCGATGGATGAAATTTAAAAAAATAAAAGAAAAGGCGGGTATGCATTGCATACCAAATACTAAACATGGTTGCGGCAGTGGTGATATTATATTTGTATAGACTATAGAGTAACGACATCTGTCGGCGCACAATGGCCACCGACGCTTTACTTAAGCTCTTTGGAATTTTTGCCCTATAACAGTTTAACTGCCTGTCTCGCTTTGTTGTTTAGCTATGTTGTTTTGGTGTTCTCTTCGTCATGGCGCGCGCATTATCGGGAGAGTGCGTTATTATTGTTAAACGTTTAATATTTTATCGTTGCTTTTGAATTTTTTACCACAGTACCCAAGTTTGTGTTTTAGTTTTCTAGAAATTACATACGTTATTTTTTTTTAACGGAATTCAAATTTTAACCTACGCCGACACTACCTCTGGAACTTGCACCACGCGTTTCACAAAATCGTTTTCATACCGTTGTGCGTCCCTTGCGCCGCCGACAACAAATATCAAGCCCAAACTGATCAACATCTACACCGGACGTCGACGGCAATACCTATCCGAAGCTGTAGGGGCCGTCTACCGCTGGGAGGGGTTATCGAAGTGGCCGTCAAGGCGTCACGCGTGTTGAAAGTACGCGCGCGAAAATCCCCCCTTGTCGTTCTCAAACGTGGAGGCAAGCCTTCGTTATAATTTTTGCCCTCTCCGGCCTCCGCCATGCTCCGCCACCACCGTAGTGGTTGCCTCCAATCGATACTGTGATAGTAGAATAATAAAAAAATTGCAAAACGTAATTTTTCGATTGTTTTTGTTGCACCACGTTATTACTGAAAAATAATATTGTGCCGTACACGCGAATTGTTATTGTTGTATGCCATTGATCGGAGTCCACGCCAACAACAAACGATCGTACGACGCGTCCATGGTGTGACCACCATATCAGCCCATTGAACCGGGCAGCTGTTTTCTTTCGACCAACAACGCCACCACAATTGCACAAACATGCACCACGCTGCCTCGATGGTCTTGCAGGAGAACAAGAGATCACTGTTCCTGGGATCGTTTGTTCAAGGTAATTCAAACACGTCTATGACATAAGAGTACCAGTGCATATTATGTCCCAACCCGGTGTCAAATGTGTCTTGAAAAATATTCAATGCATCTTGGGTCTTGGTGCATTTGCCCAGCCCATTTAGTGTTGTATACCTGTAGGTAGTTGGAAAATATTGTTGATTACCACGTTAAAAGTTATAAATACTAGGTATAATATGTATATATTTCAATAAAAAGTAAAAAATGACCCAATACTCGAGTGTTTATGATTAACTGGTATCATAATTTTTATCCATGCATGACTTATGACTTGAATATGTCAAGGTTGTTATGATTTGTATTAAAATTAACATTAAAATATGATGATATAATAGAATTATAAAAATGTTTAAAATTATGTTATGGGGGAATGAAATTATAAAAATTGCTGAATTCAGAGTCATACGTATAATACTAGATGGTCAATATTTGTTGGCATTTTGAGGTTGTTAGCCACTTTGTGTTTTTTCATTTACAGTAAATTGTCACAAACTATTCAATATGTGCATTTCCTACTAAGTAATACTAGTGGCCTTTTTTTTTTAAATTTCTCTAAGAAAATTCAAGTTTTGGCATTGTCAAACTTATGTTTTATGACATAAGTAATAAAATAATAAATATTTTAAAACACTATTTATCATAAAAATAATATATATCAATCTGTTGTGAACGCTGATGATAGCATTGCTACTGAAATATGCGCATACAGCATACACAACTACTAAAGTATAATATTTTTTGTGGTTATGAGTGTGTTTTATTTTATTACTTAACTGCAACCATAAATTTTACTTAAGTTTTTTTCTCTATTATGTTTCATAACATCAATGTGGATCTGAGTAGGTTTTCGTTTTACAATGATGCTTCTACTATTATAGTTATTTGTCTGGACCCTCAATAACTTAAATCAATTGATATGTTTTAAATAATAAATCTTTTATTTTGGTAAGTATATAAATGCTTGTATTAATGCATTTTTAAGTATGGCAAACAAATATTATACAACTTTTGGATAGAACAATGATGGGTGCCTAGGTATAATACTTTTTATTAAATTTCTCAAAATTATTTAGTAATGGTAACTTACTGCAAAAATAACTTATTTTTATTGATGTCGCAATAAAGATTTGTAGTAAGAAGTTAAAAAATTATTAAAACTTAAATGGGGTATTATATTTACACTATTTACTACACGCCTTGCGGTTACTCCCATTTGGATATCTTGACTGGTTTGCCAAACCAGTAAATAGTGTAGTAAGAAGTTTTCAAGCCAATCTGTACAACAAAAACACCTATGTGATATGATAGGTTAAGATTATAAAACTATTTCTTACATTATATTTATATAATATCATTGGTTATAAATATTTGTAATACTACAAGTTAAAGTAAAATATGATCATAGGTTGTTACTTTATGGTAGGTACACATTCAATTGAACAGTACGTAATTTAGTTTGTACAAACTAATGCGCGTGTAAATAAAACCCACAATTTCATAGTTAAAAACTGTGCGAGTTCAAGGCGTTGACTGAAAAATATTGTATGATCGTACAGTTTTCTAAATGTGTGTAAATAAATAGTGTAACATTAGAATTAGAGCTACAAAAAATTAAAAACTCAACGTATTAATTGTAAATAATTTACTCAGTTCATTTGCGCAAAGTTACTGCACAATAATTCCATAAATTACTTGTACGGTTAACCTAAATGAGTAGCATATATGTATTGCTGTTATCTTCCAAGCTACAAAAATTCACAACTATATCATTAATAGAACTATTTTGTGTTATGCAATAATTTCTCTGTTCTCAAAATGTGTATTGTAGTGTAAGTATTGTCTTTCCAGCTTTTCTATTAAAGTAGTATGAGTATTTGCCACCTTTGAAGCACATTTTGTCTAACCTAATACTGTTATACATAATGTCATGCAGATGTAAAATTTAGTTATTCATGTTGGTAAATAAATAATAAATTACAAATAACAAATGAGTAAATAACATAAAATAACTATGAACCATAGTATTATGTTATATTTTAATTTTTTAATATAGCTATAACAATATTAAAAAGATACATGAAAACATTTTTTACAGCCTTCCTCTGCCTCGTGTCCCAATCCAAAAATGAAGTTTTCATACATTTTCAGTTAAAAAAATATATTTACATTTATAAGTTAGGAAGGGCCATAAACTATTTTTTGTTGAATCCCTATTTTTTTTAATGCTTTATGGGGACGAAATAATTTTATTTGTGTAGTTAAAAATTCCTCAAACGAGCCATGAATCGTTAAAATTTCTAAAATGTGTTTTTTTTTGTGCGCATCCTGCCGTAGGTTATAGTGGTTACTTCTCTTTAGTACACAATACAATTTATACTTACACGCACGCATACGCGATGCCACATAGAAAATATGTAACGCAGCGTGCGCATTGTTTACATCTTGTGCTCGTCCCGCCATTGGTCAATTGGGCTTCAACGAGCACTGCTGCCGCCTGGTTGTTGTATATACGGTAATCGAACCGGTTTTGCGTCGACAAATTCTTGGCATTCATTTCTCTTGTTTACCTGCTGCCGTCGTCCGTCTCGATCGACCACCACACCGGGGTGGTACGAGTTTTTCTCGGGGTTTTTCCCCCTCTTGTTATAATTTATATTATATTGTCTGAATAGACGGAACGTTTCTTTTTACGATCACGGGTATGGTAAATAATAAAAATAAATAAAGGGAAAAAATAAAAAAAATTGGTCTCTTCGGATTTATAACCCTGAGGTCGACGACGCCCTCGTCACAAGGGGGTCCATGTGAACGACACGTGGTTCGTTGCATAGTCACCATCGTTAACGCAATCGCATTGCGCGCGCCCATGGCTTCCTTAGCGATCAATGAACTATGAACAGACGTCGGCAACGACTACGCTCGGCCTGCTAGCCATCGTCTGCCGCCGATGCCGTCGCGCTCATCTGGACGCCGGGGCAAACCGTTTGACCACCAAACCAACCGCGCCGACCATAACTCGGTTGACCCGCTTCCCGCCCCTACCAGCCCTAATAGACGAGTCGTCGGGGTTAAAACCGTGCGTTTCGACGCAAAAATTCTCTTCCCTTCCGTCTGTGGTCATGCAGTCCGAGAATTGTTGTTTGTTTATTTATTTAAACGCGTAATAAAACCCGTTTTGTTTGTGTTTACAGTGGGAGCCGGTATCGAGAGGTTGATGATCCAGAACAACGAGGGCGCCGGTGACGACGAGTCCATGGAAATCTTTGATTTTGTGGGCAACCAGCATGGGGATCACGTGCCTAGTGAGACCGTGCGACAAATGTACAACGCTTCCGCTGAAGAAATAAGGTATAGACTTTCGAGAACCGATTCTAGCTCGATATTTCAGGATTGACCTGTACACCTTAGGAATGCATGACGGGGTTCAGCGGAAAAAAAGTGATGAGAGAGGGAAGAGCGCAGCGCCGCTATAATTTTGCCCTGTTGTCCCTCGTAACCACCTGGCCTTTTTACCGAGGGTCGTGCGACTATTCTTGGAAAACAGACATGCACGATATATACAACTGCAACTGCTCTAGCAGCTGTTTCATCTCTCGAGTGTAAAATACGATTTAGTAGCGTAAATTGTATGTAGTTGTGCCCTCCCCCCTCTTCGACATATGGGTCGCAGGATCCACGAATGTTGCAGGGCACGTTCTAAGACAGTGGAGGAGCAGTATGTGTATTTTAATTTTTCTCCTTACACTGCTTCTCTTGTGCATGACCACTGTACCGCGTTTGGGGGTCCATCAGTGCCTCCGCCGCCGGTCTATATTTAACGTTATCCGCATTCGTGCCAACTGGCTGCCGTCGTTGCCTGACGGTCGAACGCCGCCGCTGGTACCTTTAAGTTGGGCAAAAATAAAATCGCACAATTTCTTTGTGCCAACGAGTGAACGACCCACGCCCGTCCCACGAGACAAACGGAGAGATTTTGTTGAAATGTATTTGTCTAATATTATATACCTTACATATTTTCGCAAAAGTTTCAATTGCATAACAATTTGTGATAACAAAGCGGCTATAATAATCGGTAGTTGTGGACTAATAAATATTTATGCTTCCGCTACATTAGTGTGAACCCAAGGTGGTCATGTGGCACCTCATACAGTTAGTTCCCCGGCCAAGTATAAATAGCAGCCAGACGCGTCAAAATGTTACTTCCTGTCTGCGCGGTCGTCTGGCGCGCTCTGTTGCTTTTCAAAGGTCTCCTCGCTCCCTCCCCTCTATTTGTGTTTACAACATAAGTTTTCACTTGCAAACTTCTTCAAGTGCGACATTAGTCCCTTAAAACCGGCTGCCGATGATTTTTCGTTTTGTGACTATCTATTTGCGCACACGTACATTATTAGCGTAAATGGTGCTTGGTCGACGTCCGACGATGACCACATACGCAGTGGGTGTGTGTGTGTGTGTGTAACGTGAGCGTTAAATGAGTAACAAGTGTGTAATACATAAATGAACGTTATCGGTCCTCGGGTACTGCGTAAAAATAAGAACAACGCAGGAAATATAAATAATAACTTTTTTTGTTGATGCCGTTGTCCACCGTGTGCGGCTGGCGGCGGCTTCACGCAACGTTAAGTAAGAAAAAAGTGGGTCAGAACGTCTCGACGCGTTTACAGTCTAACAGAAATAAAGTTCAAAATGCTAATAATGAATTTAGAATTACCCAAGCACGTTGTGAATAGGCAAATAGGTATATTATTATAGCGCCTTTTCATTAATGCATAACAATCAATATTTTAATCGCTTTAACATTATTTAACATTCTGTATTTTTTTTTGTGTCTAATGATTTTTCTCCCTTAATTTTTTATTATGATCCTTGAAGTTCAACAGTAATGTTTTAAAGACAAATTTAATTCTTGTAGTCTGTTAGTTTGTGTTATTTCTCCATCATTATTAGATTTCTATATAAGTGATCCAAACATGCATGTAAAAGTACTCTATTAATAATGCACCGGCGCTGGATTTGCACCAATTTAAATGCATATATTTAAGCTTATTTATTATGTTGCTACTTAATACATCAAAATATATATACTGTACATTTTTAAAAAATCTGTATTGGACGTTTGGTTTATTGTGCATATATTTTTATGTTCACACATTGCAACACTATAATATTATTTAGAAGGTTGGTGGATTGTCGAAATTTGGTACTTTTAATAATTCAAATAATTTTGCATAAAATCGATATACTGACAAGGCCTCTAACAAAAACACGCACTGACGGAGTTCAATAAATTTTAAATTCGTCAGTTTTTTTATTTTAAAAGACAGCAGTGGCGGATATTGCAAAGCAGCGTATGTATGAAAAAAGAGAATGAATGGAGGAAACGCGCACTCGCTTTAACACCGTCATCGTCGCTGCGCGTTGTTCTTTTACGCTACGTTTTACTATTTTCCACGAGATAGTAGCACGCGAGCGTGGTGGTATGAAAATAGTAAATTATTTACGTTAGGGGAAAAGTTACGGCGGCAAAATATTAGGGCCGCGCAGGCTCGTGTCGGGGTGGCGGGACGAGTTGTTTTGTACTGTGTAGTTGTTCACGGCCGCCAATCGATACCAGACCAGACGAAAGTCTACGTCGTCGTCGTCGCCGCCGCCGTAGCTCGGAGAAAGCGCGCGCTGTAACGTCGCCCTTATTTTTCCGGGCGTTTTCGCACACGCTATTTACCTACCGCTCGGTTCATCGTTCGCCGGCAACGAAGGGCCCCACCCCGAGACGGCCCGTGTTTATTTTGACGGCGCGGTGGCCTAACACCACGCGTCAACAGTGTTGGCGGCACTGCCGCACACCGGATACCCTCCAACTGGTCCCACTGAACGGTTCTCCCGTTTTTTTTTTTTTTTTACTTCACAGACTAGTATTTTGTATCCACCGTCGGGTACACGCACGCGCATCACATGCAAGCATACATACAAACACACACATACTCATTCGTCTGCCGCCGTCGTATTATACGTTCACGTGAGCGCGCGCATTCCACAGTGAGTGTGTGTGCGTCGCTTGCTGCTTTCTCATTTCTCTTTCTGGCAGTACGTTTCGCCGCTGTCGTTATCCGTTGTCCATCGCCATAGTAGTACCCGACGTGTGGCGTCCGTGCGCGGTATTCGCGCGTTTTGAGTGGCCGTTGTGTTTGGTGTGCGTGTTTGACGTTTGTTGTATAGACATATAAACAGTGTTATTTCTTCTGTCAAAACCACGATGCTTGTGTTGAAACAATTCCCGACTGCAGCTATATTATCGACGATTTTGAGGAATTAAAAAAAAAATAACCACACCATGATGTTTATAAATGAAACGGAGGCGCTATCCGCCGAGGTAAGACTTTTTGATATTTGGTTTCCCGCGTTTAACCTCCCCTCCACTTAAATAATGTAAGGTAACCGACGGTCAACGCATTCAATGCCAGTACATGTGTGTTAATACTCTATCGATTTTGTTGTTCACCACCACCGGTTTCTACGCAGTAAAATGCGGCGCGATTGACCCGTGTGCGTGTTTGTTGTTGTGATGGTGCGTGCGCCGCACAATGCGATCCTGACCCCTTCTAAACTCATGGTTCATAACCGTCGTGCATCGGTGTACTATGTGATGTCTTCATGAATGAACCGCGTGTATTTGTGTGAGCGTTGTAAATCTCGTAATAGTGGGGGAATGGCGCACACATGTTTACTTGCGTCTTGCCGGATTTGACCTTTTTGTTGATTTTAACGACTACGGCTTGCGTCTAGGAGGAAAAAAATGCGTTCTTTACGTCGAAAACCAGATAACATTTTGTTCAAACGCGTTAATGGCCACCGGAAGTACCGGTAGTGCAGATGGTCATACATCGCATTCCTGCGCCAATGCCACTCCATTGAGACATTTACTCGTGGGGAAGGAAATTAACGACACTTCGCCACGTGGGCTCCGTACGGTCCGTTTGACTATCATCGCACGTCAAAGAAGCCTTAGAAATGATAGTCCCTTGCTTAAATACCAGTATTTTTAAGGCTCTTAATTACGGCATAATTTATGTGTAAGGAAACTGCTGAGGTGACCGCGGTCCACCGGCGTGTGGGCACCCATGTGCACGCCGAAAGCTCGTGTACTACACGATCGGCGTGGGATGTACGCCGGCTCGTGGTGCGTACTAGTAGGCCGAGGGAAAGGAGGAGGTGACGGTAGCGTTTTGAGGGGAGAAAAATAACTGCTATCGATCGCGCGGGGATTTCGTGTGCCAGTGTCATCTCGCGGCGTGTGTCGGGTGCGTCCCGTACGACCGACCAACAACGCCCGAGTTCTATTTCATTATTATATTTTAATTCGTATCCCCCGGACTATTTAGTTTCGACGTTGGAAAAATTCCACGTTTCTGATTTATTTATTTTATGGTAGTATAAACGGTACGTCATCCGGCAGGGTTTTCAAAATACCCCGTCGTAACGTAACCCCAACCCTCGTTTTTGCTTGCGAAACTTGGACAAAAGTCCAAACATTAAAATCGAGTGCATCTCCGATTCGACAACAATGTCGAGGCAATGGATAGCAATTAAAATCTGCTATTGTGGGGCGCCAAAATTGTGTGAACTTGAAATACCTATATTGATTTTCTAAATTGAAAATGTAAAGCGTACGATTGCTTTCCATTTCAACAAACTCATATACGTTTTTTTTAATTTTGATATTTTATTACTTAACTATGAGACATGTGCTATCTCAACACCCAGACAGTTGCGGTAGAACGCTTGAATAACGATTAATATTGGCATTTCTCCTTATTCATGTGTGTTAATAACGTATCGCCGCTGTTATGCGTCCGTTCTCTGGCGGAGCGACGACGACTACTCGTAAATATTAATGGAACCGTTGGGTTTAATTTAGAATCGTTGACCTTGAACCGACCCGACTGCAGCATGTTCTCGCTCTCTATTCCTCCCTCTGCCCTTTTGGCCACTTTTTTTATGTTATAGCCACCGCTGCGTAAGTAGAGGACGAGGTGCTATACACTGCTGCTTGTGATGCGTGCGTTGCCTTTTGTTGATGGTTTTGTCCCAAATGTGTAAGCGGGTATGGGTTGGTAGTCCTGTATGTGTAATGCGTGCATTCTGACTAGTTTTGAAAGAGTGGGAAACGTATAGACGGATACACGGCACACCACATACTAAAATACATCCAACCCCTATTTTTCTCTACTACGCATTAAATATGTTGTTGTTATTGTTGTTATATTTTCAACGCAACCGCGCACCACACCCTAAAAAAAATATTCTAAATGCGATAGCGTCCAATATTGCTATCCTTGCCTACCGCCGAATAGCTTTATTATTATTATTATTGATGTTATTATTTACATTCTAGTGCATTGATACGATGCATAATAATGTG
Source organism: Adelges cooleyi (assembly GCF_023614345.1). Classification (NCBI taxonomy): domain Eukaryota; kingdom Metazoa; phylum Arthropoda; class Insecta; order Hemiptera; family Adelgidae; genus Adelges; species Adelges cooleyi. The sequence goes on from NW_026095751.1 coordinate 7,091,885, forward strand.
ATCGACCACTACAATATATTAATAGTTTTCGTTGTATTAAGTATGGCAAGATTTTTTCCCTTCGCAAAACCTCGGTTGTGTTGTGCTGTTGCACAAAAATGTGACTGTTCTATTATTTAAGTATCTTGACATTCAATATTATGCTTTATTTTCATAACACCCCACAATGAATACAGTTTTGAAATGCGCTTTCTAACTTTTGTTTCCTACATTAATTATCGATTGTTTTTATTTTTAAAAATAAATACTCTATAATATGGTCTTTTATTTTTAATTGTCAATTACGTTTTCGTATGGTCATTGGTTGGACTTAAGTAAAAAAAATTATTTTTTTTCTATTTTTTTGGTCCAGGTTATTATCAGTCTTTCTAGTTTTGACTTAAGTTTTTGTTTTTGCAGGAACACAACTCCAAAATATATATCATGTTGTATGAAATCTGTGATAAAGGATCATTTGGAAATGATTCCAGACATACTTTCAGTGATCAAAAAAATGACAAAAGACGAAGGTATTTCTTACTACTAATTAATTTCCAATCTTAATTATTTTTGGTTGGTATTAACTTCCATAACTATTGTATTATTATTGCAGACAAACTGATGCGTTTCGATACAATCAGTACGGTTGGGTATTTATGCACAATTTTTCACCAACACAACAATCTAAAGTCTTACATACATTCATCTTTACTGCCAGAAATTATTGGATCATTATCAGACCCAGCTGAACAAGTGAGTTTTAATAACAATCAATTATATATAATTGATATTAATATTACATATATAATTATATTAAAACTTATCAATTTTGATTTTTACAGGTAATAATGCGAGCTCAAATGGTACTGACTTATATTATAAGTAAAGGTGTAATTGATAACAAGACTGTACAAGAAACTGTTTGTCCGGCACTCATTTTAGCTGCTAATGCAACAGACGATCTCCATGTGCAAAATAATATTGTCACGGTAATTTGCCACCTTTAGTTACATTTACTACTAGTAAAAGTGTATTAGCTTTATTAGTATTATTTACTTAGTTGTATTTATTATTAAGCTTATAGGTCCATGGAATACAATTGATATAGTCGTTGCTTATTGAAAGACATGGGTAGTGAGATGCCATTGGTTTAAAGCCATCTCACTATCTTGTCTTTCATGTAGCATCAACTTGTATCTTGCAAAAATTGCTTAACATTTGAAGTCGATCTGTTGCCGTCAAAGCGGGCTGTCGTAGAGTGTTCATTTCTTTTGACTATCACAGCCAGCTTTGATGAGCATCGGATCGATATTGTACATCAGAAAATGTCTACCTGAAAAGCCTAACATAGGCCGTCCAAGTGGATGTGAAGTGTTTTTATATTATTTTCATATCACAGCCACTTTGATGAGCCGATGTAAATGGTACAATCTACTTTTGTTAATGTGTAGTACTAAAAAATGCTACTTTTTTATTACTATTTATATTTACTTTTGTTCATTTTTTTTTTTTCAATCTTGTGTTCTTTATATATACTTTTGTATTAATTATAAGACAAAAAATTATGTTCTATTTAACTTTATATAGTTTTTATTAATAAATAGTAACAGCTACTTAATTATTCCCATGATTGTTTCTAAAAAAAAAAAACCTTTTTTATTGATATTATTACTAAATTAAATCATTGTAATCATCACTTATTATTTACCAGCTTTTTATTTTCTTTTATTTGTATAAGTTTTTTAAATGTCATAGATAAATTTTTTTTTTTGTGAAATAATATTACCTTTAAAAAAAGTGTTTCAAATTTGATGTAAGTAATACTTTTATTTGAACTAAACAATATACTTTAATAATTAAGGTTTAATATGTAAAGATAATTTTAAACATGGCTAAAAAAAATATTTTACAGATAAAGACTACATCCCCCCCCCCCTATGATTCTATTTTAATTTAAACATTTACCAATTATTATTTTATAATGTTAAATTTAATACAAAGTACTTAAGGTAATTAATTGTATTTACGAATGATGTTTCTTCAGCTACTGCATATGTTTTATTCGCCATTCGAAGACGTCTAAATGGTCAAATCGGATGTGACGTGTTGATATTTGTAATCATATCACAGCCGTTTTTGACAATTTTGGTGGCTACTCGTATTCTTCACGTTTGTTCTTATTTGATTTGAGATGCTCACAAAGCAACTGTGAAATGTTGTATGCTGAAAATCATATCACAGCCAGCTTTGATGAGCGTTTCAAATTAATCTTTCATCAGATTACTAAAAAAATCAACATTTTGTGAAAGCACAAGAATTGTGGTTCTCGTCAAAGTGGTTGTGATACGTTCTAGTTATTCATATTAAATTAAATAAATCCGTATCACAGCCAGCTTTGTATGAGCGCAACAATTTTTACAATCATTAATTTTTTTAATTATTCTACTGTTGTCTCTAAATAAAATAGTTTCTACTTATTAGTTTTATATGTATAACATTCTAGTAAGACCTCTTTTTTTGTTTTCTACAGTTAGTAGGAAAACTTGTTCTCAAAGTTGATGACAATTTTGTGTGCAAAACCGTGTTGCCATTTTTGATCAATAAAAGCCAAAGCGATTGCATATATGTGAGGTTAGCAGCTTTATTAAGTTTTCCTGAGCTTGGTCATGTACTAGATATTGAACAAAAAACCAAAGTTCTAGTAAGTTAATATTATTTTCATTATTTTTTTTTTTTTTTTTAATTCAAGCCTTAAATAACACTATTTATTCTGTAGCTACCTCGTTACGTAGAAATGTGTAATGATCGTGTTAGTACGATTCGGAAGACATGTGCTGATATTATTACACCATTATCGGCATGCTGTGATGACTCCCTGAGACGAGGTCCTGTAACTGATGCGGCTAGTCGTTTACTTAGCGATAGCTGTAAATTTGTACGTCTGACAGCATTAGAAAATTTAGGCCCGTTGATCACTACCTATGCGAATCCTGCAGTCACTTCATTAGTCACCACTCGTACTTATATCCTTATGATGGTCAGCAATTTCACTGATGATTTACATTACATGACGTATGTATAAAATGTGAATCAGTTTATCAGATTTATATGTACAATTTTAATTTTTTTCATATTAAAATTAAAATTGTTTTAAACAGTATGAAATGTCAAACAAGTCAAGAATATTTTAAGGCAACTGAATTACTTATGGATCGAGAAAAGCCTTGGTCTAATGAAACATCAATGAAAAATGATAACAAGTAAAAATTGAATAAAATAAATACTTAAATAGTTACTACAATAGACATATATGTTCATATGTTATATTTTATACTAATGTATTTTTAAACTTCATATAAAATTACATACCATTCTTATCAAATTATTGATAGGCGACTAATTATAATATTGTTACAAATTTCCTTCCCTTTTTATTATTACTATTGAATTGAAATATTATGAATAAAATACAAGTTTTAATTAAAATTTATAAATCGCATTCTGTATTGAAATAATGAAAATTTTTTGTATTTCATTTATTTTTCCGTGCTACCACAGCATTTTTGACAGTAATTTAAAGAAAAAAAATACGTCCTCACAACATTTCAATATATTTATTTACATTTTTTTAATTTATACCCTCTTAAATAAATGGAGGTATGACGGACGACCTCTATTAAGGATTAATGTATTACCAATGACTTGGGTATTTTTTAAATATTATATTACTTATCACTGATATATTTTATGGAAAATGTATTCATACATTTTTTTAATTTGATGTAATAGTTTGTATTGTTTTAATTTACAACTACACCTTGCATTCTAAATTTTAGCCTATTTTGCTTGTCTCTACGTCGAAATTAAATAGACTTAACGAGTTTTCTAATTGGCTTACATTAAAAGAGTGTTTAATCGATATAATTCACAATTGCTTTTGATCAATGAAAAGATAATTGAAACCCTATTGATACAATTAGTTTTTTTAAATAGTTTTTTTATTTTTTATTTTTTTCGTGTCCAATTCTTGTGTTTTGTAGATTTTGGGTTGCGGACTATAATGTTAAGACTGAATCAGAAGAATTATACAGCACTTTTGCCTATTGGAGAGAGCCTATCTGTGATACAAAATCATCTTTTAATTTTGAAGTAAGATTTTTGTATGTTATTATTTCAATGTTTAAAAATGTCTTATGTTATTTTGTTATAATCTGTAGAGCGATTATGACGAAAGAGAAAACGATGGTGATAGACAACTAACAATGTTGCCAAATAAATTGTGGTATGTGCCTATGAATAATAACTCGAGTAAGTCATGTCTGCATATTTTGAGGGTTAAAATTGAGTAATATGTGTTTCATGCTTTTATTGTGTTTAGCGAATTTAAATTGTACTGAAATGAAAAAGTCTGAATTTGAAGTAAAACCTGTCAAAGAAGTGGAAGACGATGGCGAAAATAAATCATCAGCTGATCTTATAGTTCCATCTGTATTATTAGACCATTACGCCGATATGGCTGGCGCCTTTGACGACAGCGATCTTGCGTCACAATGTGCTTGTATGTTGCCTGCTGTACTCGTCACTATTGGACCTTCTCACTGGCCATTACTTAGACATACTTACTATGTTCTTGCTTCACATAGATCGGTATGTACCATGATGATTTAACAGATATATAACTCTGATTTGTAAAACACTGTCCCACAAAAGAAAGGCAGTGTTTTGCACATTCAAAATATGGCATCGTAGCACTACTGAACCCACCAAACCCTATCCACACGCCTGGTTATTAGTAAATACTGACTGTGATGTCACTAATTGGTCACAATCCGCCATATTGCGCATGGAAGAAGTATTAGAGTGAAGTGCATAGTGGATGCATGAGGCGGACTGAATTTTGTCATGCCTCACTGCCATTTATTCGTGAGACAAATTATAGACCTACATTTTGTTTTCTCAGGTGACTCGCCAAATGGCAAAAAAAAATTATTTGAGGAGGATATAGATACTGTTAAAGATTATTCTGTGCCATAAAAAAGGATGGTAATTTCTCTAGGTATTCGCATTTCCAGAGAGAAACCATCCTTAGCCAAGAATACACTACCACCTAGTTCTCACCCTTATTGATTTTGTTAAAATGTATTTATTTATTTATTGTAAAATATAATATAAATTATAATTTATTAATAGTACTTGACATTTTTTAGTGGAAAGTTCGAAGAAAGGCTGCATCTTATATTCACAAGTTGGCCATTTTTATTGGAGAAGAAGCTACATCCAGAGATCTTTTGCCAATATTCGAGTCTTTAGTTTTAGATCTGGATGAAGTTCGATCTGGTGCCATTGATCATTTTTCCGCTTTTCTTCGGGTAAAAAAAAAATTATTTGTGGGTATACTCATTTTAAACATGATGAAGACTTAGGTTCGTGTTTCATCTGATATTCAAATGATGAACACCATTCCATTTCTGATATAATATAATTTGCACTATTATTAATTTGTAATTAACCCTTTCAGTCCCGACTTTTATTTGTGGAAAAAAAATATGATAGCGTCTTTATCAAATTATTTTTGTTTAAAGAGAGATTTATTAAAAACATTGATAACATATAATCAATATTATATTTTATTCTGGTTCTAACGATTTTACAAATTCAAAGATACCGCTAAATCGCGTTTAAGGTTAATAAACTGAATGAAAATGAATTAAAATGTCGGTATTAAAATGTACAAGGGGACTGAAAGGGTAAATAATAAGAGTTAAACGAAAAGGAACTATACATTTTTTAAATATGATGAATACCTTAGGTTCGTGTTTCATCTGATATTCAAATGATGAGCATCATTCTATTTCTGATATAATTTAATTAGTATTATTCTTAATTTATAATTTATAATAAAAGTTAAACAAAAAGGAACTGTAGATTTTTTTAAATATGATGAAGACTTAGGTTCGTGTTTCATCTGATATTCAAATGATGAACATCATAACAGTTCTGATATAATTGTTATAATGCTATTTTTCTTTTATTGGCGCAAGATGATTAATTATTTATTTAATGATTGATTTGAATTTTTAATTTACAACTACACCTTGCATTCTAAATTTTAGCCTATTTTGCTTGTCTCGGCGTCTAAATTAAATAGACGAACGAGTTTTCTAATAGGCTTACATTAAAAGAGTGTTAAATCGATATAATTCACAATTGCTTTTGATCAATGAAAAGATAATTGAAACCCTATTGATACAATTAGTTGTTTAAATAATTATTGTTTTATTAAGAAAAATTCCATATACAAAAAAGTTATATCTCCTTAAAAAATAGGAGGTAAACGTCCTTTTAGACCGGTTTCACACGAGTCGCCTTGTGTGCCGCAATTTTTTACTAGAGACCGAACACAAAAAGGACATGTTTAGTTTCATAAAAAATTATAAATATTCAATCTTGCCCCAATGTATTTTATTTACAATAGATTTGTATGATTGACAAACATGATGATAAATTTGGTCCGTGTTTCATCTGATATCCAAATGATGTGCATTTTCCATTAATTTCTGATAAAAATTAGACAAACTTTTACATTATTTAAACTATAATATAAATCAATTGGATTTATATAGATATGTTGGAAGTCATTTTTTGTAAGACATGTCAACACCTGCTTCAAAAAATATTGTATCTCTCTTTCTGGCTCGACCAACATCTCAGAAAAAGAATATGAATAATAAAGAAAAAAACTTAGGTGATCGTTTTTTTACCCTGACAAATTGGAATAAGAGATAAGATGTTTTTGTTGAAGGTGTCAATGTGTTTACTAAATACGTTAATGGTAGTACACTGATAGTGGTGCTATACAAAAAATGTGGAATTCTCGCTGACAATGGAGATACCCTTATCATATATTACTATCTCCCGTCCGTAAACTTTGACGAGGGTATCTTTGTTGCCAGCGAGAATCCTACTTGTATGGCACCACTTATCAGTGTAACCTAAAATAAGTGTTATTAATTATAAATACCAGTATTTTTTAATTTACATTATAGACTAATTGTATTTTTATTTGTACAGATGCTGTCTGTCAGTGTCCGTAGCGATTTGGCTCCCATGATGTGCCGTTTTCTCAAAACTGATTATGAATGGAATTGGCGATTCAGACAGAACTTTTGTGAACAATTGGCTGAATCTTTACATTTATTTACTCCGCTTGATATGTACCACCATATACATGAAGTTTGTTTGTCTTTATTGATGGATAGAATTTCTTCTGTGCGCCAATCTGCATTATCACTAGTAACTACTTACTACTAATTGTAAACTATGTTGCTTATTTATTTAAATTTTTATATTTTTAGGTTCCAGAACTTTTAGTAGTTCTTAATAAAAATCTTAGTCTCAAAAGACTGATGCTCAATGAATTGGTAACTCGTTTCGGACGAGCGGACTTGTGGAGTCGTCGGCAAATGTTTGCCCAGATATGCTCTTATATATTATCATGCGGAGAACGATGCTTATCAGCTGGTGATTTCTGCAATGAGTTATTACCGAGTTTATTGAATTTAGCTTCAGATCGTGTTCCTAATGTGAGGTTAATGGTTGCCAAAACTTTATATTCTCATGTAGCTAATAACCGTAAGTGATAAATTTAAAAATAAAATATATTAAATATAGTAAAAATATTTGTTGTTTATTTAGCAATTTTCATGGATTTGCAAAACCCTCAACATGATATATTGTCTGAAACTTTGATACGTTTACGTAGAGATGAAGATAGAGATGTGCGTTATTTTGCCGATAGCAGTCGAACACTTGGCATAAGCGCTAGCTAATTATTTTTCAAACAAAGCATATATATATATTTTTTTAATTTTAAGGTAATGATATTTAACTAATTTAGTCCAACAATGGCTGTGCCAATAAACTGCATTTGGAGAAAACAGTTATATAATTATTATATTATATTGTAACATTTTATTAATTATTGTTATTATATTGATTTATATATTTGAGTAAATTTGTTTGGGTTTTCCTAATATTTTACCGTTTATTACGCCTAGATTGAAAAAAGAAGGAACTATATAAACAAATTACTTATAAACACACATTTGTTTAAAAAGATACATATTTTTATACAACATTTATCATATTATGGTCGATTGATTATACACAAAGTTTACAAATATAATAATAAAAGTATATATACATATAGTCGTTTTAATATGTATTATATATATATATATATATAAACATATACTACAACCACATAAGAGATCATACATCAGAGCTAACTGACTAGGACTGTGGTAGATGGAATTGCAAGCTGCTGCTGAATAGTTTCTTGATACCTATCAATAAGTTGGCGGCATACTGGACATAATGTCAATTGTTGTGCACACGATTTACAATATCCTCTGAAATGATGATACCATATATTTGGAAAACGTGCATTTGATAATAAAGGCGGTTAAATTATACTTCTTCCGCCTGAAGCCCCATTATGTTTTTATAAAATATATATATATATAAATTAGCAATGCCAAACATTAAAAAAAAGTCTATTATTAGCTGATGGTGTGAAAAAAATACATTGTATATATGTCCACATTAAAACGACATTTTGCTCCAATTTTTTTATTTTTAATAAGTTGTTCACTACTGAATATAAGTGCTATGCAAATTTTCAAAAATCTCATCCAAAATAAATTAGCCAATTTTAATGGGTACTACATGGTTTCAATATATCATATTCTTGCATTCCTACTCTCTCCCTGATAACTTGATTTAACATAACATTTTAATCTGAAAATAGCATAATTTAATAAATTCAACTTACTCGTGTTTACACGGATGTAACATCACATCAGCTTTGTGATCAAAACAGATAGTACAAGAATCCTCATCAGCCGTTTGTCTACCCAAAAATTCCAGTCTCATTCTCCTAAAAACAAATCTAAATATTAAGATGTTCAATGTATATTTCAATAAAAAAAAACCTGGAATAATAGGAACAGAGGTCACATATTGTAACTCAAACAATAATACAACTATTAAGTATAAATATAAATCATATTTAAGGCAATAAATGTGTTCTATAATAATTCGCACCCCTAGTGAATAACTAAAATAAATAGTTTAAGATTTAAACTGCTCCCAAATGGTACGTTTAAAAGCTAAAAAATTTGAAAACTTGGCAATTATTTATGTTACCCTTTTTTTTTTTAATTTTAAGCTACAGCTATTTAAGTGAAGTCACACCAGAAATTGAGGTTATGACTATTCAGCTGTTTTAAAAAAAATACGCCACGGTTAGTTTTTGAGGTAGTTTACCATTTCAATTTTCAAACCACACTACATAATTGCTTTTATTTTAAAAAAATGACAAATATTACTCGGTGTTATTTGTAATCTTGTTTTATTTTTTTTTCTCGGTCTTAACCCGGTCGTGCCTATTAAGGGGGAAATAAAGACAGTAATTGAGAAAAAATGAAGTTTTCATTTCAGCCATGCCAATTAATTTTTAGAGTAATATTTATAAGCTTCGGTCATTATTTAACTGCAATTAATTGATGGCCAACCCCCACAACACTGCAAATAGCTGTTAATACATATTATTTTATTATCCTATTCATAGATGTCGCGCAATATTATAACAATATTTTTTGCAACTCCAAATAGTCCGACGCCGCTGACCGGTGCGACCACTCGTAGCTCGTTAAAAAAACTAGTTTCGGATTTCGGAATAAGTTTTAATATTATTTTACAAAATTAAAAAACTGGGTCATTCAATGTATGATCAACAAATTTCTGACTTAGTTTTTTTAGTTACTTTTTTTTTTATTGTTTTGTACATATTTTTTATTTTAAGTAAATAGTGATGTTTAAACGAGAAAAAAAGCACACATTTACCTAATTAAGACAACTTGTTTGCGCACTAAACTATGAACAATAGAAACCCTATTTTCAGGGTAATATAGTTTTTTGCGCACATTTACATGTAAATATAACACAGACGTATTAAAATTCATACAACATTTTCCTTCAACCTTGGGACTTTCCATCTATCATACAACTATAATGTAATGGAAAGGCGGGTTTATTAAAAATAGTGCATTTTTTTTACGTTTGTAATCACAAAAAAGTTGTTTTAAAAATGTTTGTATCCTGATATAATTGTTTTTTCGGAAGTTATTTTGTAAAATTATATCAAAACATTACTAAATAATATGAGGATGAGGACTGAGGAGTATAAAATATATTGTATGCATATCCAAACGAGTCGATTATGTAATAATGTAGGGGGAAAAGGTCTAACCAGAGATAAGATAACAATGTGCGCAAACGAGACGTCTTATAATTGGCAAAAATATGATGTGCACAAACGAGTTTCCATCAAAATAATTGATTTGGTCGAGCAGTTCATAAGTAATGAACACGTAAACTTGGCGTAAATAAAACGACATGGCAATATTTAAAAAATCATAATAACTTCGAAAGATCTAGTTTTCACGATTACTTATTATGTATAGTTTTCTGTTTTAGGGAAAAATATTTAACTTCATTTTTCACCAAGCAACTAACTTAAGCTAATCGCTAACAGCTGAATACATTCCATGTCTAAAATAAGTATTGCTAAATCACACAAACTAACGGGACTGCCTATATTGGCTTACTGACTTGCATATTTTATATATTTTTTTTTTTATTATTGTCGCTAAAGGCCTTGTCGCTTCAACCAGTATTCTCTTTTATCTGCTAGTCTTTTCATTTCATAACTTGCTAGAGCTAATAGCTTCTTCATATTCCCCAGATTTGTTTCTCTGGGTTCATGATTAGTACTTTTTATATTACTAGAAGAGCGTATCATGGTTGTGTGTTGGGAATGGTAATGCAGTGGTTTCCCCTTGCCTTCTGCATCACAGTAGCACCTCTTATTTCTATGAGGTGCTAATCTATACTTGATACAAACAACGCTGCTGCCCATTGTTTGATCCATTTTGATCGCCTTTTACGACTGGCATGGACTACCGCAGGTATATTCTAACCCCCACCCGCAGGGGAAATATTTTTTTTTTTACAAAAAAAAATATATAAATACATTATATATTTTATATAATATGTATATTTAAATGAAGGGACATGAATAATTATATGCCCCTTGTATCACATTTTCATTAAAATAATAAATAATGTCAAAAGCTTTTGGTTTAAATAAAATAACTATATAATCATTAATCCCATATCATACAAAATACGTTTGTATACGGTGATTGCCAGTAATTATATTGTATAAGATAAAAGACAATATAATTTTTAATTTTTATGTGGGACTTGACCAGCTGTATTTATGAACACTGTGGACTATTAATTAATCAATGATTCGGTTTTAATACTTTTAACAAGCACAAATTTTTGCTAGGTTTAATAGCCATTTTGGTAGTTAAAAATTACTTTATAGGAAAAACAATGCTTTCTAAAGAGGTCTGATTTTGATGGGTTTTTTTTTTAAAGACTACAGCTGCGATTCGACTGATTTTTTACTACATTTTCAAAAACAAAACTAAAATTTAGTTGAAAAAATGTAAATTTGGTTTTATACAAAATCTTATTACAGCATTAAGCAATTGAATCATGAAAAATTGTAGTACAACCCCCACTATATTGATGGGAAATATTTTAATACTTATCGTCGGTCCAGTCACAAAAATAGAAAGTAAAATTTAAATCATAATTGAAAAACAGTACTTTTTCAGCTACCCATAGAAACTAAATTGATTTGGAATGTTTAAAAGAACACTTACTTTGGTAAAATTGTCCTCTGTTTGTCATCTAGTTGTCCATGTTCGTTCATGACACTAAAAATAATACCTTTAGGTGGATATTTAAACGGTTTGCCACCAAAATTAAATCGACTTTGTTGAAAAGTCATAAAACTGGCAGCGGCGAAAAATTCAGACCTATATACATATATTGCACTAATGTTAATGAAAAACACTTGATAACCAAGGTAACTAAGTTGTACATACTTAGCGTATTGAAATATTTTATCATTTGATGCGACAATTTGGCCATTCAAATAGAAAGTTGCACAAGGGGATGGCGATTCAACTCTTAGCAAGCATCCAACAGTATCTCCTTCACGCCACGATCGTCCTAGCACAGAACTTGTACATCGAGCACCATGCCACACTAGTTGTCTACACCCATCATATGCTACTGAATACTCATCGTCGCCAATCCCATAACCTTCCTAAAGCATACAACTGAATTAGATTTCAAAATCCAATAAGCATCTAATAAAAATAAACAATTACATGATTGAAGAATTTTGAATTTCTCGTTGACCAGCCAATTTGCATGACTCCAGATGTTAATATGGTCACTTCATAATACCAAGTACCTTTATCAATTTGGAATGTACACCGGACACTCTCAAAACTACAAGCATCACATCTTGCCTGAAGAATGAATAGTACATTTTTTAGATAAAAACACAAATTTACTTTAGTTACACTCTCATACTTCTAGTCCACTAGGTCCAAGTTTTATATACTCGCTAGCATCTTCTTGATTTAATACAGCATTTACTCCTTCCATAGCAATGTTAGAATGTGAAAGTGGTCTCTGATCATCTATAACTACACATCAAATCATTGAATTACTAAAAATACTAATACATACAAAAGTTATTAGAATAAAACAACTGATTTATTACATATATTATCTAAAAGCCATTCAGCACAGAACCCAACTTGAGCATAAAGAGGTTGATCAGAACCAGTCAACCTTTCAAATATTGTTAACATTGCTAAAGGTCCAGTCTTCATAAAATTTTCAATTGTACATCTATTTTCTCCTACACAAATGTTAAATATGTTTTCAAAATTAGTAAAAAATGAATAATGAAACACAAAATTTAGTATACAATAAGTTACATACTTATTTGAGCGAATTTTTCAAGTGCAATTAATGAAAACAGAATTATTGATGGGTGCATTTGCAAATCCTAAAAATAAAAAATGTATGCTTAAAGCAAATTTATACCTTATTTTTTTTATAAAATTTAATTTCTTACCATATTATTAAAAAGATAAGTCAATGTTTCTTTAGTTAATAAGGCAATACTAAGAGGTCCAGGCAACTTATCTGCGAGTATACCCAAAATCACACAAATATTACGATGTTGATCAACTGTTTTACGTTTAGGTAATTTATTTGAAAGGTCTAACATTTGTGATAGCTTCATTATTGTATCCTAAAAACAAAATATAAATTAGTAATTGTATTATTTTAAAACATAGTATTTTTTATTATTAATAAAAACAGTTACTTTATCAGGTAAAGGGCAATCATCAAGAATTACTGTTATAAGTGCTGGACTTAAAGGATCTTCTAGAGGAATTACGTGAATCATCGATAATACTACTTGAATCCAACCATCACCTTCATCAGCTAACCAATGTAATTTTCGTAACGCTTCTGGAGCTTCAGAATTACTAAAGCACAATAACAATGAACATTACACATTGGTTGCAGTTTAATAAATAATTACATTTTTTATTCAAATACTATGTAACAATATAGAAAATACACAATTTGTAGTAATTGTGTAACTTATTATTATTGTTATTGTAGTAAATAATAATACAGTAATAGTACTGTACTTGTATGTCTCAAAGTTTACACTTTGTCGTGTAGACAACCCTCAGATAGTTTACTTTTAATAAAAGTTGTTTCTCTTTTACCTTATCAATAAAAAACTCAGTCAAACCCAACCTACCCACATTAAATTTTATCATATAAAGCAAGCAATAATTTTATAAATATATATATTGATCAACGCCCTTCACAAAAAATAGTATGTTTTATTTTACTTAATAAAAGCAACAGATCCGTTAAGCTAATCAATTGGCTAAAGTTTGGTTCTTAAAAGGGCTAAGTTTTGTAGGATGTTCATAATAAAAGAGTACAAAAAATTTAATTTTTTTTCTTGATATTCAATCAGCTCTTAAGACTGATGAAATATAGTGTGTGTTAATTTGTTTGAATCAGTAGAAGTGTTTCAGCCAGAACTGACATTTGGAAAAAAAATTGGGAATAAAATAGATGCACAAAAAAAATGTTGAATTTTTATTTGGTAGTCATTTAAGCAAAAAAAAACCCATACAATCCGCATAAAAAATATGAACTTATGAGCGAGTTTAATTATTTCAATTATAAACATTTTCAAAAAAAATGTTGGCACTAGTTGGAACTTCTTGCCATTTACTTTAACTTGGCTGCTACACAACAATAGCCAAAAATGTACAGCAGAATAAAAAATATGGCTATACGACTTTTTCAAATAACACAAATTTAAAAACTCAGATCTGAGCTAAAAATTAGATTTTGTCTTACTAGTGATGCAAAACTTTTTATTTAATACCATATTCAGAAAAAATATACATTATATTCTATGCAACTTCCTATTGGAGTAATATGATTAGGTATGTGATTTACCATAACAAAAATAGAAGCTTAGTTTTTCTTCTTCTATTCTATAATAATTATTAATTATTTTAAACAATTTTAATTGTAAAAATTATCCAAAAGCTTATAATAGAAAAAAAAAAACAATTTTCAGGCCAATAAAAATGCTTAACTACTAACAAATAATATACAATGTATATCACAATTACTTTTCTATCACAAAAATAAACATATAAAAACCATGTTAATTTTAAACTATGGTTAAATGTGCCTTTTTGTAATACTATTAAATAATCAAACATCGACATTACAAAATACACATTTATATAGGTTTAAAAACTGTCAGTCACTTACTTGTCGATAAGTCCTAAATTTTTTATGATGCTTAAGGTTTGGAGTACCAACGAGTCAGTCTGTTTTACAGAACCACTGCGGTTACGTTGTCTGCCGAATAGAAATCTTCTCCGTTCGCTATCGGTCGACTGACGATGTCGGAATATGTTTGTGCCGTCTTCTCCATTTTGACATGACTTGCAATGAAAGGCACCCATTAGGGCAAGAGTACACACAAAATATTATACTAGAATTTTGACTAAAATATTATTTTGCGATTTTTCGCTTCGGCACTGCAACGTTTTCTGTTATCTTATTCTATCAAGACAACCTGACAACCGCTGTATGTACGTTAAAACATTATTGCCGGATTCATACTAAGTTAAGTGCGCCATTAACATGCGTTCTATACGTCAATAACACAACAATAATACAAATACATATGTATATATATATATATATTTATATACATATGTATATATTTAAATGTAGTAATTGCAACTGTTGTAAGCCTACGCACACGTATCGAGATAATAATTGTTTTTGTGTGTGTATCGGTAATTTATTATGAAAAAAAAACTAATGCCTAATACTGATATTTCAGCTGATATTAATGTTATCAAAGTGCGAAGGTGACGTAAACAAAGTGATAATTATTTGGTAGGTGATAAATTAGTAATGTGATCCCACACGACTCACGACTCTCGAGTGACGAGGAAGTTTTTAATGTCCTATGCTTAATGCAGTGTACTGTGTGAATTTCGAAAGATTATTGGTAGGGCCAATTACCAAATTTGACCGATTTTTTAAAATATCGATAATTGCATTATATGACTATTTGTTAATTGTGTCACGGATAATTAAAATGTGATTAATTTTTTCAAATTCTAGTCTTGGTATATGGCATTTAGTAATATTATTTTTAGGTAGGACGAGTGGGTTGTGGGTACACACGAATCGTCGATATAGCGACATAAAAATTACAATTTTTGTCTATTAGTATTAGGGCCTTTATAAAAATATATCAATATTTATCATTTTTATAACGTTTTTTTAATTCTGTTAATAAGTCGATACCTATAGGCTATAACCTATAACCTATTACTCAGAATTGATTAAATCTATTCTGTGTCTATTATATCAACTATTGCCGGTCTGGCGAGTGACGAGTAATCACTAACCAGTGTAATAATATTATATGAGCTATCTAACCAATACAAATGACCGTCATTTTACCTACAACCCGTTTTTTACATTGGTACATTCCATGTACCAATATGTAGTACAGTCTACATTGGCATATTAATAAAACATACTGTCTAAATACGGATTGCCATTTACAGCAGTTAACTAATCACTCAAGTGATCAGTCTTGCCAGAAAATTATTACAAATGAAAATGATGATTTTACATTGTTACACCAGTTACAGTATTAGATATTTTAATGCTTAAAATGTCACTACTAAGTACTATTTACAGCATTGGTTGAACTCGGCTCGTTTATTTCACAGCTTACTTGTGTTAACTGGCTTGTGCTTTACTAAAATGTAGATTATAGTCACTAATCACTATGTAGTATAGGTACTAGCCACTAGGTAGTATACCGTTAGTTGCATCTGCGGCGTGTGCACTTCGTGTTGTTGCTTGCTTAAACTAATAACTATATAGTGCCGTCGTGTTAACTGTACACTATTGTCTATTCGTAAGATAATTGTTTCAACATTTTTCAAATCATGGACCAAGTTGTAACGTGTGTAGCCCCGGTTAATATAGCTGCTATAAAATATTGTACGTTTAGTTTTTTAAACCTAATTTATAGGTATCGATTTGGTTTTACATACATTAACAACAATTGTAAAATGTTTACAGGGGGTAAGAGAAACGAAAACTTAATATTGCCTTTAAACGACTCCCTCAGTTTGACACTAGATTGCGAGCAGGTAATTTAAAATAGTAATGAATAAATAATTAAATTGCTCTTTGTCTAACAGTCCAAAATTTAAGAAAAATATTTAATCTCTGATTTCAGATGCACGCAAGAACATCAGTTATGGCCAGTCCAACTTTCCAAGACGATATTGTTTGGCTAAATGGACAGTAATTATTTCTTTTAGTTTTGCATACAATTGTTTAAGGGTTATATATTATGTCAAAATAAATACTTTTCTCTAATTTACAAGCTCAAATGTGTTTTCTCAACTGATTAAGTAACAGATAATATCAATATAAATGTATGACCAAGTATGTTAAAAGAGTTAATAAAACTGTGAAAAAAAATATTTTTGACAAACTTTTCAATTCATAATTATAAACAAAAATTAGGTTGGCTTAACACCTTCAAATATTTTAATAGCCCCTTCCCAAATTTTTTTTATAGTTTTATGTACTTTTAAAGCGTTGATGCAATTTTAGTTTTAGCTATGGATGGTATTGCAACATGCAGATTAAATTTACTCTATCTCCATTAATTTATTAAGAATTTCCACCGATGTCATTAGTAAAAAATTATAAAATAAAAAAAAAATTGAGTAATTATTCTTTTATTACAAAGTGCAGACGAATTTTTGAAACAGTATAACTAAATAACTTTAGATCATGATAGTGTAGTGAATTTATTATATAAAATAACCTAAATGTGTAAAAACGTTTAAAAATGAAAAATTTGTTATGTAATAATACTTGATCATTAAGCTTATGTTTTTTATTGGCCTCTGATAATTTTTATATTTTACACCTACATCATTAACCTTTCTCATTCATTAGATAGGACATTTAACAATACTGTTTATTAATTTAATTAACAATTAAAATAAACATTTATTTAAGTTTTACAGAAATGTATTTATATAATACATTTATATTTGAATGAAAATGAATATATTAATAGATACAATTGTTTATTGTATTTTCAACATTATTTAAGCTATTAATAATTGACTAAACAAATAATTAATTATATTTACGATAATTATAGTGGCAAAGTTTAATAGGAGAAAATGAAATGATTTCTAACCACTATATGGATTTAAATAACAGTTATTTTTATGTACATTTTGAGTACAATATTTTTTTAATTATTTACCCGACTCTCACCTCGCTACTGAGTATAATAGAAAAAGCTTTTTTATAACTCATCAATTTGTTTAGATCTAAAATCAATTTTAATTTTAAATGTTATTCAGGGAGTATCACAATATAGTTGTGTTAGAAATTAAACTTTTTTAATTTAGTTATATTATGGACATTTTTTAACCAAATTGAATTATACCATTAAACATAGGCAAAACAAATCATAGTTGCAATATTAATTTGCATTCATTATTATATTATATAATATATATTATTGATTTGGCTCGTAGTACATATTTATAATATTTGTTTTATTAAGCTTTCAAATATATTATACTTATAAAACTATTAATACTTTTATACAAATAAAACTTATATATTTTGTATGTATATTTAGAAAAAAAACCTTGATATTTACATGACAATTATTGACAGTATTTAAAAAATATATATATTTGTACAATACCTTTAAAACCTTGAACTATCATTCTATTTTATTATTCTATTAGAAGATAAAAACTTACGTAATTTGAAAAAAAACATGCCACAAATATTTTACTCTTTTATTTGATAGTAAATTGGCAACATATTTTTATACAATGCTATTTCTAAAAATTGTTTGTTTTAAATTTAAAAGATCTTTCTTTCACTTTATTATTTTATAATATTCATACATTAAAATATTGCTCGAGCACAAACTGTTTTATTGTCTTACGGAATAGTAATCTTGGAAAAGGAAATTACTAAACATAAGACAAATAAATTAAAACAGCTTCACAAAATATTATCATACTTGTTGAATTAGACATAATTTTGTTGTTGTTTAATTTGTTTATAATGTTAAATACTTTTATTTGTAGTGTCATGTCAATTGAAACAAATGTCCGTCTACAAAAATGCTTTAAATTAAGTAAGATTTTTTCAACAACAGTATAATCAATAAATTACTAATTTCAACACTTTAGTTAGAGATTTAGTTAAAAAAAAAAAAGGAATAAACTGCAATGAAGCAAAATGGAAAATAAGAATATGTTCAAAAAATAATTTTCCGACTGCTGCGGGTCTGGCTTCGTCTGCAGCTGGTTATGCATGTTTAAGTTTGTAATAGCATTCCATTAAGTTCAATTCCATATGGTTGATCATTTTTTTTATTTAAGTTTACACATTAGCAACTGCTTTTGACTTAACTGATGAAGATCTTCCGTCAATAGCCCGGCAAGGCAGTGGCAGTGCGTGTAGGAGTCTATTTGGTGGATTTGTCCAGTGGCAAGCTGGTATAGATGAATTTGGGACTGACTCTACTGCAGTTCAAATTGTTCCCGAGACACACTGGCCTGAAATGAGAATATTAATATTAGTAGTAATATTATTATATTAAATATATTTTTATTCATTTATTTTATGTACATTTAGTACAGGTTAGTGTTTATAATATGTTACAGTAATTTGTTCGAACAATAGTTGTTTTTTTTTAAATAATTATCATAATTAAAGGACAACATAAAAAATAAAAATATGTATCGCTAATACAATTATTTTCATTGAAAAAAAAATACTATAACATGAGTTACGAATGAACCTTTCTAACTTTGAATAATTTTGTTTATCTGTTCATGTTATTATAATTATTATATTATTTATATTAATAGGTAAACGACTCTATGAAAAAAACAAGCAGTACTTCAGGAATGAAACAATCTGTGGAATCAAGCGAATTACTCAAATACAGAGTTGATAAATGTGTACCACAAAGGATTGAACTAATAATACAAGTATTATTCTATACTATGATATGGTAATATTTTACTCAATTAAACTAATCAAAATATGTGTTTATAATTAGGCCATTAAAGACAAAAATTTCGAGAAGTTTGCTGAAATAACAATGCGTGATAGCAATCAGTTTCACGCTGTTTGCTTAGACACATATCCTCCATGTGTTTATTTAAATCAAGTATCCCACAAAATAATACAATTTATCCATGATTACAATGAAGCCATTGGCCAAACTAAAGTATTATAAAAGTTAATTTTTTATACTTTACACTTAATAGTTAATATATAACTATTTTTATAATTTAAACAATTTAGGTTGCTTATACTTTTGATGCTGGTCCAAATGCATTTATTTTCATTGAAGAAAAAGATTTGAGTTTTTTTTTATCAGAACTAATTCAAGTATTTCCTTCAGACCAACCTAATTCATATGTACGTGGTATTTCAACTACACATACAAACACAGTAAGTTAAAATAATTCAAACATAATAAATAGTGTAATAGTATCTAAATTAATTTATTAAATTTAGAAATATCCGTTTGGGTTAACTCAAAACGAAAAAGGACTGCTGAAATATATTATGGTAACAAAATTAGGTGATGGGCCAAAATGTGATGATAACCATTTGTTAGATATTGATGGCAATCCAAGTTAAAATACATTTATTATACAATTTATTTATTTTAATATGGTTGTTGAAAATCTTTAAAATAAAGCATGAAAAAAAATGTATTACCCATTTAATATAACTTAGATTTTAGTTTGTTAATTTATTAATTATTTATATATATATTTCAAAATTCTTAGATTTGTATTACATTTAAAGTATCAGAAAAAAAATATCTATATTTCAATTAAAAATATATTGTTTGTTATAATTTATGAAGAACAATGTTATTATTTTATTAAATTAGAGCACTATAAAAATATATATTTATTATTTTGAATTATTACATCTAAATAAATTGTGTTTTATCATAATAAACATTGATATACGAGGATTGAGATAATCCGTTCTAATGTGAAGTACTGTAGTTTTATAATACTATACAATAAATTGATTTATTTTTATAAAGCTTTATTTTTTTAAATAAAATATTTTTGTTGTATAATTATTAATTTTTAAATTGTTCTAGATGCCTAAAACTTCATCATTACCAAGTGTCTACACATAACAACTTACTGTGTTACAATGTGTTGCTTCCTATTTGTTTCCATATTCCCATTAAAAGCGAAACTTGTGGCAACTAATAAAAGTTGCCATAGTATGAACTTGAGCCTGGCTAAAGGGTCGATTTTTTTAACTTTTAAATTGTTAGACTTACAGTTACAGTAGTGTAAATATGCCACTCTCTGTCTGTAAAAGTATAATGATATAAAAAAAAATGTTTTCACCCTTTACATATTTATTCCCTACTAAATAGGGATTGTTTTATAGATTTGGTAGTTTACTGTTTTTACAGCTGGCTGCCGACAATATGCTTACCAAACAAGTTTAGCACTCAAGAGAGACAGATGGCTACTTCTTCCCCACAATTGCGCGCTTGAAGGAACAAACCTCAAGTGGCCAAGATCCGAATCGGCAACTATGCGTGACCGAGTGTCGAACCAGTGAGCGCTAATACACTGCCGCTCAACCTCCAATAGTTTAAATAAAAATAGCTTCAGTAGTATAAACAAATATAATATTATTATATTATATGTTATTATGATAACAACTTAGACGACTGACCATAACTCATGGTGAGAAATAAATAAATCTCTTATTTTGTTAACAGCCCAAAGGCTAGTTGGCTGCAATTTTTTACTCCTCACACTTTTTCACTTCTCTTTTTAGTTCACAATACGATCTGCAGTCCACATCTCTTAACCATAAGCCTATAATAGATATATAGAAACATAAAGCAAAAATAAAAAGCAAGAAATAATTCTTATTATTTATTTATCTAATTTTATTTTATCTACAACAATGCAAACATTCATATTTAAAAAAGAAACATATTTTTGTAAATCATTCATATTATAATGTAACAAGCTTTACAAATTAATCATAACTTGAAAGGTTTAATTCTTCTTTGTTGGTGAACTATTGGCCTGGCTCTAAAAAAAACAAGTTTATAAATTAGAATAACAATATTATATTGCAATTTTTTAAAATAGACATATGAAGGATACAGGGGAAAACCAGAAAAGTTACTTTTAAACCCCTAAACAGGCGCCTGACTTTTGGTTACACTTAAACAATCTATGACCTGCGTAAATTCACAGGGCCGTACTCAGCTTTGCCGGGCCCCGGGAAAACTTAATCTTCCAGGCTCTTTTAATTAATTTTATTGTAGGCCCGGCCCCTTAAGAAAAGACATAGGGCTCGGCTCCAGACATATGACCCGAGAAAACCGGTCTGAATACGGCCCTGTATATTTAAACCCCACACAAACAATGGCCTT
Source organism: Adelges cooleyi (assembly GCF_023614345.1). Classification (NCBI taxonomy): domain Eukaryota; kingdom Metazoa; phylum Arthropoda; class Insecta; order Hemiptera; family Adelgidae; genus Adelges; species Adelges cooleyi. The sequence goes on from NW_026095751.1 coordinate 7,113,957, forward strand.
TTTGGTGTGAAAAAGAAATAAAATGAAATACATTTTAAATTTCTATAATTTTTAAACATGTTTTTCTGAGATTATAAAAACAATGGACATTTTAGTTTTTTCCCTGTTCTCTTCATATGAACTAGAAACATCGTCAATAAAATTCCAATACTTTAAAGCGCAAGTGATAGGTTATTAATCGTAATTTACTTTGCTACAGTAAAAAATGTCTAATGTTATAAAAGCATAATTATAATTTTTTACTGCAAACAGAAGTTTTAAAACTGTATTCTCACGAAAACCATATAATTTTGGCATAAGAGCAATCATATTACATGGTTCACAATTATTAAGCTATTTAGTTTCATACAACAACAAAGTATACACATTATTTGGCAGAAATACTACTTATATAAGTTACTAAAATTGTTATATAATTAATTAATGATAATTATTGTTTAGGTTAATAAAACAACAAATCGAATATCAATCAACACTTATTTGTATGCTACAAATTTATTTTTAAATTAAATAACATTAAAAGAAAACTCATGCAATATCTTGTAATACCTAGTAGACAGCATAATGCAAACTCAACTTACTAGATATTTGCATAATACTTTTTAGATTTAACCTTAAAAGTTTAAGCTTTTTCATCTGAAAGTTTCAACACCTTATATATTATTTTATTTATCAAATTTTTTTATTTTATATTTAAAAAATAATTTTTAATTGGTTTTTACTTACTGGCTGGCTTTCCTTTATTCCACGGAGTGAACTTTACGTGTGATTCATCCCGCTTACTCGCACTTGCTTGTAGGTCGCTTTTTAGTACCCTCCTTACAACTTTGGCTGCAATGTTAGAGTAGTTAACATAGCTAAAATCATTATAATAAAATTTAATTAATAAAACAAAACAAATTAATTATACACAAAATAAATAACTTGACTAGTACTATTTAAAAAAAAAATTAAAACTCCTATTATAGCAGTATCAATTTGCTCTTCGACTGTTTCAGCGCCACAGCGGACATCAGTGTCCGCTCTACTTTTTTCTCACTTCTGACAGAAAAATGTGTGAAAATCATAGATAATACACATTAGTAGCATAAAATAATGAGTATAACATTTAACATCTTGATCCAGAGAGAAGTTTTAGTGAAATATCCTCGGCGTTTAAACTGTTAAATCTAAACACCAATTGTTACTAAATTGGAAACTCAGTATACTTAATAGTAATATTATTATAAAATACGATTTTTTAACTAATAACATGAGTTGTTAGCTATAATTTTATTAGTCATAAAATTAAAGTACTGTGTACTAGAGAGATTAACATTACTTCAATCCAGCTGCTCTCCAGTAACTCATTTTTGCGGTATCGATTGGTACTTGAATAGATAAAATTCAACAGAAAGACTGAGCAAAGTAATGAAAATATAAGTCAGAAGTCAGAACAGATCCGTTCCATAAAGTGCAAATTTGATATTTGTTACTTCCCCTTCGGTATGTTCCCTAGAAAATGCAAATTTACGATCACCTTTCTGCAGTGTTGTTACGGTCACCAGTCAAAATGTCCCTACCCAACCTTCTCCTATTGGCCGGCTCATATCAGTTTTAGGAACCACTGTTGATAAAAAATAAACAAAATGATTTCCATTATGGCGGTTGTCGGGTTGATCGGAAAATGGAATGTGATTTTTGTAATCACGTGATTCATTCGAAATAGCCGTCGCCTTGAATCTGTTTGCTGCGTTCCCAAATCAAAGTTTTAAAATTGTATACGTATAGTTAAGCACGATGGACATCGAAAAGCTTACGGCTTTGTTGAACGCCACACTTTACCAACCGCACAGGAGCGAAGCCGAAGAACAGCTTCAGCGTGTAAGCACATGCTTTTTTTTACATTTTTGCGGGCCTCTAAGGTTAATTCTTTGTTAACGACTAAACTCTGATATGATTGTTCCTATGGTTCAACCACTTGTGTCACAATTGGTGTCTATTCAACCGAAATCTTAACATTTGAAAAATGTTTCGTTGAATTCTGCAACTCTTGTTAATTTAAAATTCGTGTAATAAAATGTATAAAAAAAAAAATTTGAATTTGTTAATATAGACCCTAACTAAATTGTTTACAACGAATTAATCATAATATTACTTAGTAGATGTACACATAGATGTTAAACAATTTTTTATAGTTTTGTCGTTTTTGAAAAAACGAAACTTTAGCAGTTCCTCTAATAATTATTATTGTTAATATGATTATTTTTATAAAAAAGTATTGCATATTTAATTTTTTTTAGTTTACTTGTTATATTAGTTATTTAAAGTTTGGCCAATGAACATGTTTATATATGATTTATAAAAGCTTAAATATTTTTAGTCAAAACAATATTTTTACTTTATAAATCATTTTAAAATATTAGTTTTTAACTCATTAATGATTTCAGTTTTGACAAAAAATTTGTTAAATATATCATTTGTGTTAATTTAGTTTGTTAATATTAAAAAATATATATATACTTAAAACCCTTTAATACTTACAATCAAACAAATAGCCAATTACGTTACTATGTTTAAGGTTAAAGCGATCAAAATATTTAGGAACTGAGCGGATTATATATTTTAAATTTGATAGATAAACTGCTTTTTAAATCATTTAACTGTTTTGAATGATAAAAGCTCACTCTAGCTAATCTTAAAATTTGATATTGCGTAAAAATATTTGAATACTATTTACTTTAACAAAATTTAAATTGTGTCATAAAAATGTAATATATGAGCATTCTTGTATTTTCTTTCAAATTATTGAATGTTATATCCAGATTTTTTTAATTTGGTTTGATTGAAATTGATTTAATTAATTTTGAATTTGTTGTAAACTTGCAACAAAATTGTTATTTATTAATTTAACAATGTGAATGCCTCTCTATGATCTTTGGTATAAATACATTTTTTTTCTATCAATCTTAAAATAATGTTAAATTATTTATTTTTAGATTCATAAAATAGCTGGATTTGGTCCAGCATTGTTACAAATTGTTCTTACCGCTGACATAGAAATGTCTACACGGCAAGCAAGTAAGTTAATCACAGAACATATTGTCTTTTAAATTTTTATGTTATTATCAGTTTGACTAAAAATCGTCTAGTGTTTATTTAAATCTTTTTTTTTTTTAGGTGCAATCTATTTAAAAAATCTGATTTATCAGAATTGGGCTGGTCGTGAAGATGAACCTAATAAATTTACTATTCATGAACAAGATAGACAAATGATTAGGGATACAATTTTAGATGTTATAGTTCAAGTACCAGAATTATTAAGGTAATCTAAATGTTAAGAATTTAAATTTTTAGCTAATTTAATTGTTTATATTTGTTTTAGAACCCAATTAACTGTATGTTTAGTAACTATGATAAAAAATGATTTCCCGGGTCGATGGTCCAATGTGGTAGATAAAATTGATGTTTATTTAAAAAGTGATAACACGTCATATTGGATGGCAGGGCTAGTTGGATTTTCATCTTTGGTTAAAGCGTTTGAATATCAAAAAGCAGATAAGTCTCCTATTCATGGAGCAGTTAAAGTATTGCTTCCAGGAGTTTACAATGTAATGGCTCATATTGTCACCAACTCCACAGCTGAATCAGTAACACTACAAAAATTGATAGTTAAAAGCTATTTTAAACTTATTCAAGTGAGTTATTTCAAGTATTATGTTTTGTAATGTTTGTCAGTAAATGAGATTTAAGTGATCAGTTATATTAAATATTTACTAATTAGCATATAACAAATATATTTTCCTCTAATTTTGTATTGCTTAAATGTATACTCAATAGCTTTGTTGTTGTATTTCAACAGTTTACATTAAGTCCAGATTTAATGGAGAGAACTACATTTACTAAATGGATGGAAATTCTGAGTTTAGTTTTATGTAATCCTGTACCTGAAGAAGTTAACCAATATGAACCAAGTGAAAGAGATCAATTACCTTGGTGGAAAGTTAAAAAATGGGCATTGCACACTTTGTATAGAATATTTGAAAGGTAATTTTAATTACCTTATTAATAGTTATAAATAACTATAGACCCTAATTATATTTCATCATTACCACAAAATAATATTAAAAGTATATTTGCAAAGGCATCTTCTCAACTGCTGTTAGGTATATGATTGGAGGCTCTATATATTGTACATTTTTGGTTGACTTGGTTTAAGTTATCGACAGTTATTTGTATTTTACAGTTGTCCCAAATTGGAAGAAGAGTTTTATTTGGTATAAAAGGAGTACTTTTAGCGCAGCTTTATTTGTTTAACTCATTGACTGTTACGATGCCAATTAGCGTCATTATCGTAGTTTAGCTACGCAATCAACGCCATTTGGCGTAATTAAATACATTTAAAATAAATTGTTTATTATTTTGTATTGGTGGCTCAATGATAAATAATTATTAGTTAGCGTAAAATAGTTTCTTACCTGCTGGAGAGAGAACCACAAAAAGACGTACACAGTCAACGTGTTTAACACAATTCTTTTTTTTGTTAACAGAAGTAATGATTCCAGTATTGAAGTTAATCGTTAAATTTCCGGAAATGATTTAAACAAAACTATTTTTTAAAAATGTGTTAGTCTTGAGGCAGTCTTGTCAATTGAGTTGAAAACTATTGCTTGGGTTTTTTTTTTTAACTGGATTCGGTTGTAGCTTCTGAAAACTTTTTTGATTTGCTACTTTGTTTTTTATTTTTTAAGGGTATGACTTCATTTTATTTTTTTGACAATTCGAGTAGTTTTTGTATTATTGGATAGTGATATGTTTTTTTTTAATGGCAGAAGAAATTATTGTATTTATTAAATTTTTTTTATTATTACTTTTAGTGATTGACTGTTTAGAAGAGTTTGATGTTATTATTTTTGCCGTTTTGGTAGTTTTTATCCTACCGCAGGTCTGTAGAAATAGTCCATTGTCGAGTTATATTGTAATATTTAATGTAAGTCAGCGGGGGATTGTTAGCTTATATAAAATGTAACCTGTGTACAGCATCATTGAATGCTATCAAAAACTCTAAAATATACTCGCTAATAGCAAGAATTTACCTTGTACACATATTTACCTGATATTGTACAAATACGTACTAAGATGTCAATTTATATGGCCTCAATTATAAATAAATTATTTCTAATGAAGGTCCTTTGTAAAAAAAAATTTAATTCATTGCCATTATTGTAACATAAAGTGTATCTTTTTGATGACTTAGCCATAGGCTAGTAGCATTGAACCTAAAGACCGCACAGCCTCCACAACTCCAACCCAGAGGCCTTAGTCCCGGGGCGCAGACTGAGATCTAAAGGGTCCCCCAGGCCCGTAGTATGGACTTCGCCAGTCTAGTGCGCTTGCCGCAAAGCTGCTCCCAGTAGCTGGAGGGTTATTGGACTGTCGGCCACACATACCCCAAACCTCTATAAGTAGACTCAGATGTGTGGGGTTATAAAATCCCAATACCACTTCAAGGGCACCTGCATACCATTATTGTAACAGTAATTTTTTTCAAAAGTCACCTATGTTCTTATAGTCATAGTCAAATGAATGTGGGGTTGGAGACTCTGCCCACCGCACCGCAATACCACACAACAGAGCGACAGTTGTAGGCGGGGACATACGTACATAAATCGCACACTTTTGGTGTGCGAACATAACGTATAAAAATACTGCTTCCTATTGGCCACTGAAAAAATAAGGCTGTCACCAACTGCATGTTCATTTGATCACAGCTATAGGTTAACTTATTGTAATTGGTAAATTTTTGTAACAATTACAAAAAAATATTTCTTCCGAACTCGAAAGTAACATAGCACTGCATTTTGTATATGTTAAACCAAGATGTTATATTGAGTACATCAGCCTCATGAAGAATTAAAATTGAATTTTTATTTATTCATTTTAGATATGGAAGTCCAGGAAGTGTTGCTAAAGAGTATCAATTATTTGCAACATTTTATGTGAAAACTTTTTCTACTGGTATAATAGAAATCATTTTAAGAATTTTAGATCAATATCGAAACAAAATTTACGTACCTCCAAGAGTTATGCAAATGAGCTTAAATTATCTAAACCAATGGTAATTATTACTAATCAGTTATAACAATTAAATTAATAGTACTTTTAAATTTATTTTACTTTATTAGCATTGGTATAGCACACACATGGAAAATGATTAAGCTCCATTTAGCAGCTATTATTCAAGATATTATTTTCCCACTTATGTGTCATTCTGAAGCTGATCAAGAGTTATGGGAAACTGATCCACATGAATATATCTCTCAGAAATTTGGTAAATAATAATTTAATGAATTGTCTTTTTAACTTAACTAATTTTTAACTAAAAAAATGTTTGTATGTAGATATTTTTGAAGATCTGATATCTCCTGTTATGGCTGCTCAATCTACATTACATTCAGCTTGTAAAAAGCGTAAAGATATTTTGCCAAAAGCGGTTCAATTTATTGTAGGTGTAATTACTTCAAACGATGCTACACCATCCCAAAAAGATGGAGCCCTTCATATGGTAAATTAATATTTTTGTATTTTAAAGTTGTTTGATAACAAACCAGGATAAATAATAATATATTTCTATCTAACACAGCTAGCATTATTAAAAATAACATCATTATTAAAATTATAATTATAAAAATAAAACAAATTATTTAATTGACATATTTTGGGTCTTTATAAAAAGGATATGTTTTGTTTTAAATGGGATAATTCTAACTTCCACAATTAGATTTAGGTAATAAATATAATTACTAAAGTAATACAACTGTTAAAAACGTCCATTTGCCCTAGATTAATATAACTTTTTTTTTAGCTTGGCGCATTAGCAGATGTTATATTTAAAAAAGACATGTACAAAGATCAAGTGGGCAGTATGCTATATCAACATGTATTTCCTGTTTTTCAAAGTCCACATGGTCATTTAAGAGCTAGAGTAAGTGTAATGTTAATTTTTATTGACCATCAATAATTAATGATTTTATGTATTTAGGCTTGCTGGTTTATACAGCACGTATGTGATGTCAAAATCAATAATGATAGTGTATGGACTGATTTGTCAACACTTTGCACAAATGCTTTGTTAACTGATAAAGAGCTTCCAGTGAAAGTTCAAGCTGGTTTAGCTATTCAGGCATTATTAATTGCTGAAGATAAAGTGGAACGGCTTTTAGAACCAAAAGTTTGTTTTATTTTCGGATTTAATAAATATATGTGTGATTTATTAAGCTTTTTTTCATATAGATTAAAGAAATTGTATTGGAGCTTTTAAATGTATTAAAAGAAACGGAAAACGATGATATTACTGGTGTTGTACAGAAGACGATTGCCATTTATTCAGAAAAACTAGCTCCTATAATGTTTGAAATTTGTCAAAATTTGGTTTGTATTGAATTTGTTTTATTAATTTATTTATATTTCAACATAAATTTATATGTTTTTATACTTACAGGTTAAAACCTTACTTCAAGTACTAAAATCCGATGACATGAATGACAAAAAAGAAATTACTGGTATGAGTATATTGAGTTGTATAGAGACTATACTTAGTGTAAATGATGAGCAACAACATACTTTAGCTGCTCTTGAACCAATTGTATTAGAAGTTATTGTCCACATATTTACTACCCCTGAACCTGGTAAATAAATGAGTGAATATTTTTCAAAATGAAGCACATAAAACAGTAAATTATAATTTGTTTGTTTTAGAATATTACGAAGAGGCGTTTAATTTAGTTTGTGATTTAACCAATACTCAAGTATCACCAAATATGTGGAAAGTATTAGAGTTAATCTATGGAGTTAGTAATTATTTTTATAAAAAAAAAGGTTATGATATACCAACTACTAACCTACCACTTTTCTATTCTTAAGGTTTTTCAGAATGATGGTTTTGATTATTTTGTTGATATGATGCCTTGTCTGCACAACTATGTTACAATTGGTATGGAAACATTTGTTACAAATGAAAATTACATGTTAATTATATTCAATATGTGTAAAGTTGTAAGTTCTTTAAAAATGCTATTTTCTTAACGCATATTTGATTTTGAAAATATTTTCTATAGGTTCTGACATCAGAATCTGGTGAAGAAGCTGAATGTCATGCAGCAAAATTATTAGAAGTCATTGTTTTGCAATGCAAAGGTCGAATTGATCAAGTAATTTTAAAGTTATTTTATATTTAAAAGTAAATTTTTTAGCTTAAATGCAAAGCTGCAAGGTTCTTATAAAATTATTTTGCATTGAAAAACAATAGAATTACTTATAAACTTGTCTAGGATAAATATTCCTAAAAACTCGTGACCTCTCCGATCTTAATATGCTTTCATCCCATTATGCCGCACATCTATGCTAGCTTTTATCTTTATTAATTTTTTTATACATATATAAAAATACATTTAAAAAAATATATATTTAATAGTTTAAACTGTATACAGTTTCACACTGAAAGATTTATTTAAAAGTGATTTTATCAAGACTTGTGACTTATCCCATTCCCACTACTGTATTGACATATAAATATAAAAAAAAATTTGTTGTAGTGTATCCCACCAATTGTGGAGGTAGCTTTGCAAAGACTGGTTAGAGAAATAAAATCATCTGAATTAAGAGCAATGTGTCTTCAAGTGATCATTGCTGGTATCTATTATAATCCACACTTGTTATTTGAAACTCTTGATAAGTTACAAATGTCAATGTCTACAAATGAATCAATTTCTATACATTTTATTAGACAATGGTTACAGGATACAGATTGTTTTTTTGGGTAAGTGTGCAAATAAGGGGCTCCTTGTGGTATAAATTTATAGCATAACATAACTATTTTTATTTTTTTAAGTATTCATGACCGAAAACTTTGTGTTATGGGATTGCTGACACTGATGGCATTGTCTCCAAATAGGCCAGTTGCAGTAAATGAACATGCAACACAAATTGTGCCATCTATGCTTATGTTATTTGACGGTCTAAATCGTGCATACAATAGTGAGTTATTTTTTTTATTTTTTTGTGAGAAATGGTAATTTAATTTCTGAAATATTTATCCATTTTTATTTTTTTTAATACTTGAAACAAAAAGCTAAAGATGCAACTTCGGATGAAGAATCTAGTGAAGATGAAGACACGGACACTGAAAATGGTAACAAATCGTAATTCGTTTTCAAAATAATTTAATGTTAAATTCATTTTTTGCTACAGAGTTGGCAACTGATGAAGACGAGGTTGACGAAAGCATTTCATTCGCGAATGATAAAAAAAATAATCTGTTTCTAAACCCAGTTCTTGTATGTATTCAACAAAAAGCCATATATATTTTTTATAGTTGGGATTTCAACTTATTTTGTGTCATCTTATTATAATTTTGTAGAATCCAGATATTGCAGAAGATGAAAGTGATAGTGACGATGATGATTATGAACAACCTGAAGAAACAATCCTAGAAGTTTATACTACACCACTAGATCAAGAAGACAATGCCGATGAGAATTTGGACGTTTACATTTTATTTAAAAATGTTTTGTTGAGTATACAACAAAACGACCCTGCCTGGTATTTGGCGCTTACCAATCATCTCAATGTTGAGCAGCAAAAGTCCATTAATGAAATAATGGTTCTAGCTGAGCAAAGACGTACTGAGGTTGAAAATAAAAAAAAAGAAAAACTTGCAGGTAACCTACGAATGCCGTATAGTTATATAATTAATGATTGACCATATTTTGATAATTTGTATTTTCATTATTTTTAACTTGGTTCTTTTAAATAAAGTAAATATTTTTTATTTGTTAATTTAATTTACTTTTTTAATGTATTGTAACAAATTCTGTACTTTCTCTCTCTATATATATATAGGTTTGTGTGTTAAAAAGAAATCCTTCAGTCTGTAAAGTCTCCACATTTTTATGTTCAACTATAAAAGTAAAAAATATAGTTATATTATTTTTAATACATCTCCATCAATTCATACTATTATCAATACACGTTCAAAATATAATATGAACATAAAGTTAATATTTTATTCAGTTCCTTACAATATTTAAAAAAAAAAATTATTCATATTTGTGCCAGGTGAAAATAAAACTCGGAAAATATAATTTCAGGAGTTGTAAAATATAATATAATTGGTGATGTCTAGTACTAATTTTTGGGACTACAGCTAGAGTGTTCTTGATGTGTCATTTAAGTTTTGTTTAGTACAATATTTATATAATACCTATATTTTATTATTGGAGTTAACTGAAAGTTATTATTACTATTATTTAGACAACTGCTTGTCATGAAGAATATTAGGTACTTGTACTAGTTTTATATTTTTTAATGACTTACTGTTAAAAATACAGTTTTATAAATTCAATTCATAATAGTAAGTACAGAATTAGAAGGAATTATCTAAAGCAGCAGCGTAACTGTACTCTTGAAATTCCTCCCTAGGAGGGGGAAGCAATGGCCCTATATGCAGTTTAATTGTTACTCTAAGGGCACGAGCCCACCGCCTCCGGTCTGATGGAAGCCTCAAATATTACAATTTACATCATTATTTTTCTTTTGTTTTCTTGTAAAGTCCCAAATTCTGTGCTCAATGGTCCCTGCATAGCCTAAGATAGCCTTGCCTGCATGGGCTGCTTAAGCTGTTTCCAATTACGATTTAACTACAATTTAAGTTCAATATTGTCACTTTATTGATACTTGTAAAATACTTAAATTATAAATAATTATTATTTTGTTTTATTAGTGAATTATTATTTGTTTTAGGCTTTAAATTCGACCAAGCAGCCACAGTTCCAACCTCATTCAATTTTAGCAACAATTCTAATTCACCTTTTGCTTTTGGTCGGTAACCGGACTACAATTAAATGTGACATTTAATCATTGCTTTAACTATTCATTATTATTATTATTATTATTATTATTGTATGTCCAAACTATATACAAAAACATCTAAATAAATTAAACAACATGTTGTTATTATAATTTTAAACAAATAAAGTTTTGAATTCAATAATATAATACCATCAAAAAATCGTAATTATGGTTAGAAGTAAAAGAATAACCATAATTTTTTGTATTAGTGTAAAAATTACTATTAAGCTAAAATCATTACATTAACTTAATGACAAATTTAAAATTCAGGAAAAACATTAATTTTATGATATATAAGAAATACAATATTTTATTTCATACTAAACAATCATGTATGAAAAAGATCGATACCTATTTGCATTCACATTATTACCACGTAATCCATATGGCTATCTTAACTTCTTCTAGGTATCTGTTATTTCAGACATTTCTCGAAATATGTGTTGCCAATAACGCCTCCACGCATAGCTTTTTGAACATTCATATCAAATAGTCTTTTGTTATTCTGAAGAACATCAGCTGCTTCCTTATTTAATGGGTCTTCTGGGTTGGGCTCCTGCAATAATCGTTGCATTAGAATTTTTATTACATGAAATATATTACAAAAATATTACCAAGAACAAATATTGTAGGCCATAAATCACACTGTTAATAGTTAGTACTGGCTTCCAGTCCTCGCGTAGTATATTTAAACAAACATTACCATCAAGATCTATATTTGGATGATAAACTGTTGTTTCACACTTAACTTTGGGTGGTTCATGTGGATAGTTTACGCCAACTTTAAAACTAAAATTAAATTTTCCACCTTTGTATGATCCCTAATGTAAAAACAAATGCATTAACATAGATAAAAAGAAAAAAACAATCGTGTAATTTAATTAACCTCATCTGGACATATTGTTAATTTAAAATTTAAAAGATCATCTGGATCAGGGAATTCTGTAGTACACGTTTTTGGCAATGTAAGTTCATTTAAATCTAAAAAAATAAAGACAAACAAAAATATCAATTAATACTTTTCTCAAATTTTTAGCAACAAATTTAGATACAAAAATTTGACTTTACACATATAGAAATGTGTTCTTGAAGTAGTAAAAGTACAAATATTAATTAAAATTAAGTATTTTTACCATGATATGAATAATTAATCATTTGTACAAATCTTATCTGTTTGAAAATGAATAATACTGAATAACTTGTATTAACTAACAGTTATCAACTGTACTCTTAAGCCTTATTTAATTTTGATGATCCCTAATCAGATATTTATTATTTGAATTTTCACATATATGCTGCATTACGGAAAAATTGAGTTCATCATCTAAATTAATAGGTCATTACATTATTTGCTATAGATGTTAACTTTTCTGAATATTTAAAGTATTAAACCTTAATGAACGTTTAAGTGACCCAGCATAAATATGGAGTTTTGTTTGAATTAAAATATTAAAGATAATTTAATTTTGGAATAATTTCTATCACATTAGGTACAATGTAATAAAAACAAATAAATAAATGTGTAAATATTTTCTATTGGAATAACGCAATAAAGGAAAATAAACTGTAAGAGCTATATACAGTATTTTTCATTAACAGTGAAAACGATTTAATAAAGACACTTAAGAGATCACGGTTTATATTATTCTACAAACAACTTACCTTTTGTTATTCTTAAATGTGCAGCGGACGCCTTTTTTTGGTTACCCGATTTTGGAGATTCTCCGTCCTTTTTATGTTGCTTCAAAGAATATAATTTTATCATTTTGAAAGTTTTTTATTAACTAGGTAACTAGCCAAGTGATTAATTACAAATCAACAAATCTGACCAAATTGACGATACCAACAAACAATTCACTGATTTTAATTTAGTCTAAATTTAAAAAAAATTACAAAAAAAATAACATTCATATATAACAGGTATAAAAAATGTCTATGGAAAGTCGGAAATCTAGATCCTAAAGGACTTAAATTTTTAATGTAATGATAAAAATAATCACTTTTTCAACAATAGAATATGACAACGCTATCTATGTATAACCGACGAAAATTTGTTTTGATAAATGTTGTTTGCAGCCCAATCACTGATCACAGTCAGCACTCAGCAGACTATACAGCCCGTGGCTGAATGCTGATAACTTTATCAACGTTTCAATAAAGTCGCGTGGTCGGTCGATTTGTTTTGTATTTCATTAAATATAATTTTGTTAATATTTACGTTTCTAAAAGATTGTTAAACAAATTTACAGCTTTAGAGATTTTTGTTGCTTAAAATTTTTAAATATTTAATAATAAAGACATCTTATATCACGTAAGTACTTTACAAAAAATAGTATTATACTAAACACATGTTTATGAGTTAATGAGTATCACGATGGAATTTCGATTTTAAAAAAAATTGTTACTGAGAACTGAGATTTAAAAAATTAGTTTAAACATTTTCTTTTTACTGTGAAGTTTCTCTTCATTATTTTATAATCGTATTTATTATTGCATGCATTTTGTCTTGGAATTTGTATTATAAACATTAATCATGTCAGCAAAATTTATCTAAACTAGATTTAGTAATTTATAAAACACCATAATGGGTAACTAAAATAGTATATATTATTTACTTCCCAATATTAAATAAACAAAACCGAAAATTTTAAAAAATAATTAATATTTTATTTTATTTAAACAAATTCTCTGTAGTTAATTGAATTAGTGTTTTATTAAGAATATTTTTTTATTTTTTAAAACATTGCTGTATACTCTTTTAATAAAAGCTCATAATATATATTTCATCATAAATATTATTGTTTATATGATAATAAAAACATATTAAATCAATGTGATCATAGGCGTAATTTCAATTTTTAACTGGGGGGGCCTGAACATTTTTTAAAAATATATATATAAGTAAATATATTTTTGTATTTTCATGCATAATGTTATGCATAACCTAATTTATTTGGTGGGGCTATGTCTAGCATTGGGGGGCCTAAGCCTACCCTAGCCCCCCCGTATTTGCGCCCATGAATGTGATAAAAAAAATAGTTGATGTCCAGTTTTTTTTTTAAGTTTACTATGTGTTCTTGGTTGGTTGTAATTACATTTAATAAAAGTTGCTTAAATGGCTGATTCTTTTCCCTTATTAAATATAAAGGGACTTTAAAAGAATTTACAGCAATATGTCAAGTTAGTTCACTAAATTATTGAGCAATATGTAACACAACAATAAGGTACGAATTCGTTAAAATTCTTACTCAATTGATACAACAATAAGTTATTTAACTCTAGACATAAGTAATGTTTTGTTGTACAATAGACATTCCAAATTCAAAAAATTATTAATTTACCATATTAAATATATTTTATAACTATTTTATTTATTTCAAAACTAATTAATATAAATTTAATTAATTATTTTCAGAGAAAAAATATCAAGATTTATTAAGAAACATTATTTGTAAGTAAATCCTTATATTTATATGCATTAGACTGTTTCAAAAATGGCATCCACGTCTCTTGCAAAACAACTTCAAAAGTTAACTGCACCACAAACATCGATATTGAGTTTATCATATAAGAAAACATCACTCCTTATACAACCTGAAGATATTGGAAATCATGACTTGATAGCATTTTTTGAAGTCGGGGTTAAAGGTTTGAAAGAACTAAGCAATATCAATCCTAAATTTATTAAGTTTGAGAAAACGTTGTTCAGCCAATTATGGCAATCTAAACAAAGAGCTGTCCTTAGCTTAACTGAAAATCAAAAAATTGACAGTATTATTGAAGAGTTTCTTTGCTTGTTATCTCCTTATTTCAATTCAAAACCCGCATTATACGCTCTAGAGTGGTTGGTACATAGATTTAATATTGAACAGTATAATACAGATGCTTTGATTGGCTACGCCCTACCATTTTTGACAACTCAAGTTTTTACACGGTTAATTCAAGTGGTTCCTATTAAAAGTAATCCAGAAGTTTCCAAAAATTGGTGGTGGTTAACAAAATCTAAAAGGACGGGAGTTCAAATAAATGAGAAAAGTTTCATTTCTGAGGCTGTCAATGATATAAGATTACTAAAATTAATTTGTTCCCATACTATCAAAGTCATTGACGAACATAAAAATAATTATGAGCTGTTGACTGTATGGACTAATTTTTATACTAAGATTGTTGTTGCTGCATTTAAATTATCTTCTATTTCAAAAAACAACTTAGTAACTTTATTCTTACCATCAATAATTGCTGGACTAGAATCTGAAGCGAGACCATTTACTGTATCAACTTTAATAGTAATTGGTGTTATGTCCAACTACATAACATACACAGAAAAGTTGCGTTCAAGTTTGGTTAAAAAAATTTTACTTGTTCAACATGAACAGTTACATGAGAACTGTATCCTACTCTTAAGTGTTATCTTTAAATCAGTTAAGGATATAACATTAGTACAAATTTCAAATGTTTGTATCAAATATATGGCTAATCATTCTAGTTCACAAATTGATGCATTAAAAAAATTATTGAAATTTGATCAAAGTGTATTTTACTTATTATTAGTTCGCGATAGTTTAATATTGTCCAAAACTGATGAATCAGTTTCTTTGTTTTCATCAAATTTAATTGAGTTAATTGATTTAAATGATAATGCTTACACAACGGAACTAGTTAAAATTGTCCTAGAGTCTGCTGTTGATGAGCTATGGTACATGAAAATTGCAAAAATTGTAAAAACTAAGTACAAAAGAGGATGGAAGAATGCCATCAAACTAATTCAAGACTCTCAAAATGAAAATAAACTTATAAGTTCTTTAAATGTTGATGATAGTACATCAAGTATAAGCCATAATGAAGAAATTATGGATGTAGACGTGACTTCTGAAGAAACGGATAATAAGAAAACTGAAATAAAAATGAAGAAGAGCTTATTATTCAGAGAATATTCTAACGATGATGAGCGCGTCCAAGTTTATTGTGAAAATATATGGGTTGGTGATATAAAAGTTGCTCATTTATGTGATTGCCTAAATCTTTTGATCAATAAAAATGAATCATTTATTATTAATTTATCACCTGACAGCATTGTTATTCCTACATTGCTATGCTGTTTAGCATCAGAAGATCAACGTGTTCGAAAAACTGTGATCACCTGCATTAGAAAAATTACCAAGACTTATAAAGATAAAAGTTTATCTTATCATTGGTTATTAGAACAAATAATTAATAAACGTCAAGAAATCCTAATGGACAGTGATCAAATTCGACTTGTTCTTATGGTTTCTTTGCAAATGGATAATGAAGAAGCCAAAAAGATATTAGACAAATTGTTTAAAACTGCTTGTAATTCAGACATATCTTCAGCATTGCGTTTAAAAATGTTTGATCTTTTATCTGCTATTAATACACCAAATATTTGTTTAAATGTTTTGTCACATGGTTTAGATTTATTACAAAAGCCTGAATTAGATTTAGCCGAATCGCATATTTTGAAATTTACTCTCAATAAATTGCATCCAAGTGTGATTGAATGGAATAAAATATGGCCAGTTTGCGAAAAATATTTAACTGAAATAACCCCAAAATTGAATTTTGGTACTGGGAAATTAACTAGCCCTGTAAGTGCATTTGTGCAAAATTTAACATCAGAAATGTTTAATGCCATGTCTGATGATTTAAAATTAAATTTAATTAAAATATTATTAAACATACAAGCTAAAGTCGAAGACAATGATATTATAGATTCAATAAAAAGTTTTATCCATGAAGTCAGTTTTGATAGTATATTATTTATATCACACCTTGAAAAAATGTACCTTGACTTATTCGATAGTGTGAGATGGAAGAATGGCATTGCCTTGTTGGAGTTAATTCAAAATAAAAATAGTCTAGAAAATGTTACTCAATTAACCCCGGTTTTATTTGAAATACTAAAAAAATGTCTTGAATTTGAAAATCAATCGAGTTTGCTTGAATATACTAAACAGTTATGTTTAAGTTGTATATTGAATTGTTGTTTAATGACAAAAAATGAATTGGAAAGAACCAAGGTTGCTGAACGCTTAAATTTGGAATTGATTGTCTCGACAATGCGACTATCTCCCAATCAACAAACCCAACATCACGCACTAATATTGTTATCAAATTGTGCTCAAATGGTACCAGACCAAATAATATTACACGTCATGACCATATTCACATTTATGGGAAGTTCAGTGATGCGCCAAGATGACGAGTACACATTCAAAATTACTTGCCAAGTATTAAATACTGTTATTCCTATTTTACTAAAAGAAGGCCAATCGGTAACGAGAAAAGCATTATCGGTTTTTGCTCGTAGTGTTTTAGATATACCTGAACATAGACGTGCTACTTTATTGAAATTCCTTGTGCAAGCATTGAACACTAACAACTACCTGTGGGAGTTAATAGTTCTTGTACATAAAGAATATCTGTCAGGTACAATAGATACTAAGAATAAAGCTTCAAGTAATACCATATGCTTAGATATTTGTGCTGAATGTCCTATAGATGTCATGTTGGATACTTGTAACCATATATTGAATTATTGTAAATATCTAGAACTCAAAAAAGGTGATTGTGATCAAGTTACATTAATTGACATTTCAAGTTACTCGGAAAATAAGATTTACAAGTTAAAATATTGTTTAGTATCTTTTCTTACAAATTTACTATCATCTTATATGTTTGTGTCTAAGGTTATGTATTGTACATGTGATAAAACATTAAAAGAGGGATTTACCGAAATAATAAAAAATACTCTATGGTTCATTCAAAATCAAGGTACAATACAATCTAAAAATTATATGCCCATTAAATATTACAGCATCCTAGATAAAGTCAATGCATTGCTACCATTAGATATATTTGTTGATGCTATAAATTATATATTACAGTTTGTCGATCTTAAATCCACACAGCATAGAACTATGGATTTATTAAACAAACGATTATTGGAAACTAAGACGTTATCCCAGCAACAAACACTGAAATTACTTAATCCTTTATCAGCAATAGCTATTATGTCTAGTTTCCACACAAAAGAAGATTTAAATGTTAAGCAAACTGCTCTAATATCCATCACATTAGTTACAAAATGTTCAAATATTAATGAAAATGTAGAAATATTTCAAGGAATTCTTCAAAAAGTCACTAAATCAGTACAAGACACGTCGGTCAGTCCTTTACTTGGAACCCTTGTTTTATGCATTGCGGAATTGGTATCGAGCTTAAAAACTAAAGCAATTACAAACTTTGCTTTGATAATACCAACTGTAATTTCAGTCCTTCAT
This sequence comes from Adelges cooleyi, assembly GCF_023614345.1. Classification (NCBI taxonomy): domain Eukaryota; kingdom Metazoa; phylum Arthropoda; class Insecta; order Hemiptera; family Adelgidae; genus Adelges; species Adelges cooleyi. The sequence continues at coordinate 7,132,145 of NW_026095751.1, forward strand.
AAGTTGAACGATGACTGTATCATGGCAGATGGAGCATTACTACCAAGTATATTATCTGGCCTACTTCGAATAATATCAGAACTTAAGAACTTTTTAAGTCCATACATTGTACCATTGATGTATGAATTAGCATTATTGTCAGCTCTTTGTAATGATGGTTCTACAGCCGAAAAAGATAACTACAAATCTATAATAAGTACTAAATTTCAGCAGCTAGGAGAAAAGTTGTCAGAAATACCTAACAGAGTTTTAGAACCAGCATTAAGCAACACATTAGGGGAAATTGTAAAAAACCTTAAGTTTTCAGCATTTCAGTATGTATTGAATATAGCTAAAAATAGTTTTAAAAATTCTATGACTGAAGAGTTCACTGTATTTTTATTAAGGTCTTTAGAATTTTGTTGTTTCATCCATGAAAACAAAAAAAAAGAAACAAAATTGGTAGAATCCTCAGTAATATCTACAATTAGTGAAGTAGCTTTAAAATGCTCAGAATCCACATTCCGTACATTTTATCAAAAATTATATGAATGGAAAAATGAAGGAAATAATGTCACTCGTATATTAATTTATTTTAAATTATTAAATGCTCTGTCAAGTGAACTTAAAGGACTATTCCTTTTATTTGCTGGTAATATAATACCCACTGCCAATTCAGTTTTAGTAAAATGCAAGTCAAATCCAATAGAAGAAAAAACATTACTTATTAAATGTGTTATCTCAACATTATCAAATGTATTCAAGTATGATACTATTAATTTTACAACTAAAGAGCGTTTTGAAATTATTATGAATCCATTGGTAGAACTTTTAGAAGCTGTTGAATTAGAGGACTATGTTAAAATGTGTCAAAACTATGTAATTCCTTGTATTTCCAATTTGATTGCGGCCGTAACAGATGACACTTTATGGAAGGATATAAATTGCCAAGTAATGCTTAAAGCCAGGCATCGTTTACCAGAAGTTAGATCTGTGTGTATAGATACTACATTAGCTATAGCTGAAAGACTTGGTGAAAACTTCTTGCCACTTCTTCCCGATTCAATACCTTTCTTAGCTGAACTAATGGAAGATGAACAAGAAGAAATAGAACAAAAAACCCATAAAGCTATTCAACAAATGGAAAAATATGTAAATGAACCAATTGAAAGTTACTTTTGTTAAACATTTTGGCTTAAGATAGTTTTGTATAACAGTTTGTTAATGACAGTTATGTTAAGTTTTTGTTTAGTAGATAATACAAACAAATTATTATGTTTATTCTATAAATAATGTAAATAAATACATTAAAATTACCATTAACTCTTTATTTTATTTTTAAACAAATGTATGATGTATTAATAAAGACAATTATTTCAAACTTAATTATAAATTGTATTTTAAAATAACTTTATTTGGTATTTGTCATATATATATTATAAATTATATTGTATAATTATATAGAATGAGTAGTGAATGGGACGTAAGTAACAACTGGGACACTAAGAATGTTCCAGTTTTTTCTACAGAGTTCTGGAATTTTTGAGAATGTTCTTGAACGTTCATGGAGTCATTTTTTACCCCTTACCCACTCTTCGAGAATGTTAAATTTTCTTTATTTGAATTTTCGAGAAAATTCTGGAACGTCCCTAAAGTAGTTTTTACGCCTATCACCCGTTTTGAATATACAGTATACGTGTATATTCTAGAAATTTGTTTCACGTGGGTCAAACGTTAGTATTATTGTCAAAATAATCATCAGCTGTCAAAGCTGATGAATAAGAATTTGAGAAAAAAAAAATTGATTGAATGAAAGTAACATATTTTATTTAATGTGTGGTTATCTTAAATTATTAAAATTTACATTTATGATCGCCTATAAGCTGCAGACTTACAGTCTTGAGCTTGTTACTTTTGCAATGCAATGAAAATGAAATTTTAAATTACATTGTTATCATTATTAACGGTATTACTTATTATCAAATTAATTCTAATACTTTTTCATAGCTGGTAACTTTTTACAAAAAAAAAAATATATATTTTTATAATATTTATAATTGCAACAGTATAAAATATTACTTTTTTATTACTTGGCACAAAAGGTAATGCACTTATTTAACGCGTAACAAAAAATGATCTATTACATACAAGCGTCAGTCGTTACTAGTTACTAGTTATTACTATTAAAATATCAAGGGTGCTTATTAAACATTAATCTGTGGCCAAGTGTCAAAGTGCTATAAACTCTATTGCATATTATATAATATGCAGCTGCTGAGAAGGTGCCTGTGGCGTGCAGTTAACCAAAACGCATTGCTTCTAGATAGGAATTTGGTATTGAACATCTGACATCACTGGTTTAATGTTTTGATAACTTTGTTACCAGTCACGACTCGGCATTTGCACTTATAGAAATAAAAAATAAAAGTCCGTATTATAAATTATAATAAATAAAAACTAATATAAAATAATAAATATGATGTAGATATTTTTAGGTGAAATGCAAATATTGTGCAATATTTTTAAACTATTTTTGTAAATATAAACCTAATTTAAAATAACTTTTTACTTGTAAAGTATTTTTTTATTATTTAGATTATTTAGAATATTTAAAAAAATTATGTCGATATTAAATTTACTTTTAATCTTTAACTTTTATATTTTTAAGCAAGTCAGTCATTTCAATTACCAAAATTCCTATTTACTTTTTTGACAAAACTATTTCTTTATTATTATGAGTATTGTTCCTATTACAATATAAATATTGTTAATTATGAATATGAATAAATCAACTAGTTCGCCTAAAAAAAAATCAAGTTTACTACGTTTGTTACATTTAAAAAAAAAAAAAACACTCCCTAATGAAGTCGAATTGTCTAATAAGCAGCATTTGTTTGTAAGTGGATCTCATCGAAATTTATTAAATCCTCATGATAGAAATACTAATGTGCCATTGAGTTGTGCCATTACTGAAACATCAAAAACATCTGATTTGCAAAATTTGAACCAACCAGATTTATGTTCGTCGGTAGAACAAAATTCTTCACATAGACGGTCTTTAAGCCTAAGCTTGCAACCATCTAATAAACCTAATGCCGTAAGGTCTGAAACAGTTGATATAGATTCAAATGAACCCACAACGCCTACTTCAGATAAATGTACAAAACTACGAGAATTGTTTGGTAGTACAAAACATATATCTGCAGATAGCATTATTATACCCAAAATGACTAACAATGATACTAAATTAATTCCAATTCGACCAGCATCTATGACTACTTTAGCATCGTCTGATTACTTTCGACAAAATGACATTAAGAACAATTCAATGGATAAACTTGCGAGGCAAGCTCTTTTTGCAGTTCAAGTATTACATCTTATCCCTACTTCTGATGTTAGAGAACGGTAGGTTAAGTGCATATACTAATAAAATACTAATACTGTTGTGGTTGTTAAAATATTTTACTATTTAATTATTGCAATTTCAGCAACTACCTACACGGAAGAATTGCTGGGAATTCTTTATTAGGAGCCATGGAATTGGAACGTGTATTACATAATAGAGAAGTACGTGTATATGTAGGTACTTGGAACATGAATGGGCAGGTAAAATAACTAATGAAAGTGAGCTGTTAAAAGCTTTATAGTATTCAATATTTAATTACTATATTATTGTTTAGGCTCCACCACTAGAGCTAAATGAACTTCTCTTGCCCAACACAGTACCCCATCTTCCAGATATACTTGCTATTGGAACACAAGAAAGTTACCATGATAAATTTGAATGGGAAGTAAGCATTCAAGAAACAATTGGTCCTTCGCATATTCTTTTCCATTCTGCTTCTTTGGGTACATTACATTTAGCTATATATATTCGACGAGATTTACTATGGTTTTGTTCGGGTATGTTTTATTAAACTTTATATTTTTTCATCAATTGTTTGTCATTAAAGTTTTTGTATTTCTAAAATTAATATTAGTACCAGAAGAATCTAGTTTTAGTACTCGTCCTGGAACAGCATTCAGAACAAAAGGAGCTGTTGCAATTTCATTTTCTTTATTTGGATCATCAATGCTATTTATAACATCACATTTAACTGCTCACGTAGAAAAAGTCAAAGAGCGTTTACAGGACATACGTAGAATAGTTAAATCTCTTGACCTTCCCAAGTTATTGCCTATCAAAAATAAAACTAAAGGTAGACTAAAACAATTTAACTCTAAATATTTATTAAATCATTTTTTAATATGCTGTTTTCTATTCCAGATGTTACTAACAACTTTGAATATGTATTTTGGAGTGGAGATTTAAACTTTCGTCTTGCTCACCCACGACATGATGTTATAAAATGGGTTACCCAACATAGATACCCATTAGATTCTCCAATACATCAATCGCTTTCTGACCAACTTACTGATTGTATAAAAAGTGGCAAGTTAAATAAATTATCAATTATCAATGTTATTATAAATTTTATAGGTTTATAACAAAACTATTAACCATTTTGCTTATGTTTCAGTTATTAAAACTTAAATATTTCTATGCTAAAATAATGTAGAACATCCTAAAATTTAAAATAATAACTATAACACATTTTTCATTTTTTTAGGTTTAATATTTCGTGGATTTCAAGAAGGTCCATTGACATTTGCGCCTACGTACAAGTATGATCCCGGTACTGAAATATTTGATACATCTGCCAAACAACGAACTCCTTCGTATACAGATAGAATACTTTATAAATGTGGAAAACAACAGATTTTGCCTAGTACTACAGGTTAAATATATAATATAATACTATGTATTCATTTTGATCATGCATTACATAGGTACTATTTGTTTTATTTTTTACCTCAAAGTAACCAACTTCATAACTAAAAAAAAAAATTAAAAAATACATTTTTTAACCATAAAGCAAGAGGAAACAGAATAAGTTTGAACTTAAAACTTTTTAATGCTTTTAGATTTTTGGATTGACCAATGTTCGATAAACTAGTTAAGCAATAAATATATATATTAAAATAACTATTATACTATTTACAGGATCTCAATACATGACATCAAGTATTGAATGTTTGACTTATTGTTCAGTACCATCAGTTTGTTCATCTGATCATAAACCCGTTTGGGGCTTATACAAATGTACAATAAGACCAGGCATTGACACGTAAGGAATTAAAACAAAATAAAACTTCAGTTATTAATTACATTTATTTCCAGTATGCCATTAGCTGCGGGACTTTTCAATCGTGAAGTATACTTAGAAGCAATAAAAAGAAGAGCAGTTAGTATGGATAAACGAGTGGGTACGTCCACTGTATGTAGTTTGCAATAATAGTTCAATTTTTTAACAAAATAGCTTAACAGTAACAAAGTATATATATATTGTAATGTGGCATAATTAGAAATTTTATCAGGAATGAAAAAAATTCAACCCGTACAGATCTTAGGTGGTGAAGATTATTGCTGTCTATGTACATTACTTTTTTTGTTAAAATTACTCTTTAAATATTACCCCAATTATCCACAAATTCTTTTGGTTTGCAATTATATTTTTAGATGTTTTTTCTGGCATTGTGTAATTTAACAATGTATTTATTTATTTTTACAATGTGTACTACTAATATCCATTAAGAGAAATGTGTTCGGACGTTACTCCTAGTATAGCATGTATAAGTGAGAAAAATGATGTCGTTGCAATAGACGTCTTGTAGTCTCGAAATTTTAGTAATGTCTGTAATCTATCCTCCAAATCTTCTCCTTTTGTAAATATGCTACTAAACATGTAATATTATTATTTAAACTTAATCGGGATCAAAATAATCTAAACAATAATATCTAATAACAATTATATTTAGCAAAGTAAAATAATATAAATAAGATTTCAGTTCTGATGTGGAGCTGAGAAGGTATTTTTACATTATAGACTGCATACATTAGTCATTTTAATAATTTGTTATTACTTGGTGACCATTCTATGGTACATTTTCTTGTTATTTTATTACAATTTATAACCAAAGAAATTTTGTCTAGTCAACCATAAAACATTTATAATACTGTCTTGTAATACTAATCCATGTTAATTTAATTATAATTGATTATTCTTAAAAAAAAAAAAATTCTTTCTTATTTATATTCTGTTTAAAATTATTTATTATTATTAATTATTACGGAAGTATGAACATTTGCAATTGTGCATTAGAATTCTAGTTTGAAGAAAATACATCAATTTAAATTAAATTTATTATTGTTTAGATAGATTTTACATTTAATACAAAATTAATTGAAAATAATAAGAATAATATACAATCATAACTCATTTATTTTTTTAATCAAAATTGGGATACAATTGATGTTATAAATATTATACATTATTATGTAAACAAACATTAATCACGGCCATAATTACATTAATGCTACTGTGATAGCCTTAACTACATTACACAATGGCTAACCTACGCTGCTCCCACTATTAGTAAAAAGTCTGTAAATAGAATAACTACAGCAAATATTAGAGGTGATACATGGTAAATCAATTTTCACAGATTTATCCTTAAAAAAATGTATTCAAATTTATAAGAACTTTGTTATAAAATAAATCAAATAAAAATATAATTAATAGTTTTTTTGTATTGTTATATAAATGATTTATTATTGTTAAACTATTGGGAAAATATACATCCTATTTAAATAGGAATAAATATAAGTATGTCATTGAAAATAGGTTTTATTTAAAATTGTTTAATAAATGGTGCTATTATAGTAATGTAATAGAACAGGCTAAAACTAAACAAATTATATTAGATTAAAAATTGCACCAACCCTTTTCATCTAAATTATTTTTATGACGATATCTACTAGTCACAATCCAATAACTCCTAAACTAGTATAAGAGTTGGCGAAGAACAATTTATACAATCAGAATACTTCATAATTTTCATTAGACTAGTTCTTAAAAAAAGTTTATTTTAAATATAGAGTACACTACATAAAATGTTTACTACCGATGATCTATGTCTTTATAAGAACTTGGATACTTCTAAGTTATAATATTATAATTATCATAATATAAAATAGTATTTTACATCTGCAAAATGATATCTAATTTAGTTTGCTATTTTATTGTACAAGCCAACAAATTTGTTTACTTTTTTACTCTTTATTATCTTTACCACTTATAATTATTCATCTTTTAATATTTAAGTATGTAGTATTTAAACCATAATAACTATATTATGGTTTACATGCATTAATGGTATTTTATAAGTTATAATTATTTATTTAGGCAACATTTAACTTTACAAAAAACAAAAGATTTGGTTTGTTAACACTATTGTGTAGTTGAGTATTATTTATTGTTCATTAATAACCACACCAAATAAAATGTATTTATTATTTAAAACTGCATTCTTTGTTTTTAAATATAAATGAAATTATACATGTAATTTATAATAAAATTCATTTTTAAATTCAATTACTGGTACATACAAATTAACCGGCATAGTGAGTTAGTGATGGTAAGATATCAAAATATATTCATGATTCATCGCGGTAAATGTTGTTTATATGCTGTACAATGTACCTATTATAGTAGTATTTATAATTCGCGTTTATTATTATTAACTCTTAAGTTGTTACGTGTGCGAAAACGGTTGGTTATAACTTGTTTAAATAATTATTATATTATAAAATATTAATTTAATAGAAAATACCATCGAGTATCTATAAATTATATGACGCTTGTCATTTACTAAGGGGTCTTTTCAATTTCTATCACAGAAGTTCTTTTTTATGCAATCCAATGATGGTAAGAAAACCATTTTAAAATTAAAATACATATATGTATATATCATATATTGTAATGGCCAAATCAATTTAATAAAACTAGAATACATATATGTATATATCATATATTGTAATGGCCAAATCAATTTCATAAAACTAGAATATTATTAATTAGAAATTAAAAGTGGTACAAAGACTAAATACAAATATTGGTCTAGTCTGGGGAATGTTTCGTATTAACTCAATATATTGAACTGTTTTAATAATAATATTAATAAATTACTCCCTCTCGTAAGTCAATTGCCGATAACTTAAAATAATGAAGTAGTATAAAGAAAATGTTATAATGATAATGAGTTTCTGTGTACTATAGTACACAACACAAGAATAATCATAATATAATATAATTAAAACACTAGCCATAAGCCATGTCGTTATCGGTCATAGGTACTAATAGTTCCAAGTTTGAACAAATACAATCATTATTTTTATAATCTAGTCTCCTGACTCTCTAACAGCAAATTCAATTTGTAATAGAGTAATGCATAGATTAGTATACATACAGTCATGACTATTTCTATTATAAATTATTTATTTAGTCATGCATTCACATACAGTAATGATACGATAAGTATTATTGAAGTAACGGCTAATGAGTATTATTGAGTATAGACTGGGAACAGCTGCTCGTGTAACTTGTCAAGTTGTACGTGTTTCCGCTATTTCTCACGTAGGTTATTATTGCAAACTATATAGCTTTTTTGCTTTCAAGTCACCAGTTTGGGGCACACTGCCCGTTTCCGTTACGGCATCCATGTGACTGTGACCGGCATGATGTAGTACGCGGGGATAATATTCAAGTACGGCCATCTTGTTTGTTATTCCGTTTCTGTGACGATACTCCGTCAAACGTGAAGAACGTGCGCTGTCGTTAATGACGTAAAATTCGAACGTCTGAACAGTGATTTTTAAAAAAAAAAACAATTTTTGAATGGTGTTAACACGTCGGCTTAAACACCGTTGCGCCGTTTCGTCGATTGTGGTGTATACAGGGCGCACGTGTCGTTCTCATTAGACAGTCGCAGAAAAAAAATTGGGCGTACACTGAGCAAGCCAGTCAAGTTCGTTTTGGTCGCCGGTGACGACGAGTATTCGGAACATAAACGTGCCCTCGGGTTCGGCAAACGGAAAAAGAACAAAACTCCTAAATCGATTCCTGTCCAGAATATTATGAACCACATGGTTGAACGGGACAGTCAAAATGACGTACCGGAAGAAATGGATACAACCGAAGGTAAGTTTTCCTGTGACGGTTATTATTTTTTAATCATTTTTAATGAAACGTAACACTCGTGTGTTTGTGTCTGTATTGTATTAATATATTTCATTAAAATATTCGACTGAATTAATTTCATATATTTTTTGTGTCAAAAACAAGTTGTTTTATTTTGTAGTTGTTTTATCTCGTTAGGTTCTAAAATAGTAGATAACCTATCATAAAAATAAGCCTAACTACATTTTTCTGAAATGACCACTACTCTTTTTTTATGCATTATCACTTCTTTGACCTGTTTAAAAAGCTAAAAATGATTTAAACATTATCGTATAGGTAACATAATATACAGTTTAATTTTTTTATTTTTTAATAAAAATCAATTTAAAAAAATAATACAGCCTCTACACCTGCCCTACACTTGAAGAACGTTTTTCAACCTTCAAAAGAGGTTATTTTATGTAGTTTTTATCACTTATTTTTTTAACCTATTTTCCTAAGATCATGTACTCTTTCATAGTCCTGTGAAGATTTATTTCATTATTAAAACTTACTGAATGTACCTACTTATATTTGTAAAAGTTGGTAAATGAGGTTTAAAGTTTTTTTTTGTAAAATGGTTCTTGTATTACATTTTTTACAAAACTAACCATCAATTTTTTTCCACAATAGGATAACAGGTGTTTTAATTTACATGAATAGTGTGCAACAATTATTTTCTAAGAATAAGGTAACATTGATCCTTTTAGGCTCATGTTACCAGGTTTCTATTAATAGTAATGTAGATGTATACATTATTTTGTGATAATTTGTTATTATAATTTTGTTCACTTATTTGTCTAAGCCACCAAAGTTGGTTTTAAATCAGTTTAAAATCTCAACATTCAATTGAAAAATCTATAAAAATTATTATGTTATAACAATAATAAAAATGTTCTAATAATTTTATAATTTGTTTTAGGATTCAACAATGATATATCTCCATTGATGATGGACGATCCACATGACGTTTCAATTATCAATGATGTAGACCCTCCAGAACCAGAGCCACCTACTATAACAGATGTAGAAATGGATGAAGGTGAATTAATTTGTGGTAGCATTTATTATTAAATTCAGTTGAATTATATCTGTGCTTTACGCGTAAAAAGGCCAGTCTTCTAGTTATTCATTTTTAATAAATATGATTAATGTAATATGTGTAAAGAATATAAGGTTATGAGTGTACATGTGTAATAATTGTTTTAACTCAATTTTAGCAAACTTTGCGGTACCAAACGTACAAACATAATTCTTTTCCTTTTTTATTATAATATATATTGTTTTTTTATTTTTTTCTAGATAATGCTCGATCAGAAGCTACTTTTCGCTATGTTGTTGAAAACTTTAGCAAATCAAAAGAACAAAGACTTTCTGCACCTTGTTATGTTCGTGATCTTCCTTGGAAAATTATGATAATGCATAGATTGGGCCAAGATAACCGTTCAGCCAAACCTAATCAACCGTCTGTTGGTTTCTTTCTTCAGGTATGATTTGTTTGTTAAATATTTAAGATTTTTTAAACTTGATTTTGCAATTATGGTAATAATTTATTTTTTATTAGTGTAATGGTGATTCTGATAATAACTCTTGGAGTGTAAATGCAACTGCTGAACTTCGAGTGATATCCCAAAAAGAAGGTACTACAAACATAGAAAGGAAAATTCAACATTTATTTTATCCAAAAGAAAATGATTGGGGATTTAGTTTCTTCATGTCGTGGGAAGATATTACTGATGAATCCAAAGGATTTATTAAAAATGATACAGTTATATTTGAGGTAAATGAAAATCCAAGTTGAAATGCTAAATTGAAATTTCCATAACTGCCATATTACTTAACATTTATATAAAGAATACAACTTATTAATATATTGAAAATCAGTTTTTTTTTTTTTCATTTTAATCTTAAAATAATTTTCAAGAACTATTAAATCATTATTTTTAGTTTCAATGCTTAGCTGAGAAAGTATCGTTTTATTTTATTTTTGTCTGGACCCAACAGTACCTCCTGAACCACTGAACCGATTTCTTTATGTAGGACATCTATAGATCAGAAGTTGTACCTGAAAGGTATTTTATTAGGCCAAAAATTTCAAAGGTTCACCTTCTCCTTCAAACTCGTGAAAAATAGATTTACATGTTTTTCAACTCTTAAAATTATGATGTGCTGTAACTTTTTTATAAATATTCAAATTAGTCCCAAATTTATATAAAATATTCTTTAAATAATTTACTATGGATTTATGTTGACAAACCAAAATAATAATAATAATAATATTTTCATGATATTGTTAATTAAAATTAATGGGTGATAACATCCATAAATTGTAATAATTATTATTATACACCAACAATCATAATAATGTAACCACTCTAATACTAAAAAAAAACAATTTTAAGCACATTATTGCCGTTATAATGATTTTTATTGATGTTTAACATTTATACTATCTACTTATTTGCATCAAACTTCACTATGCCCTATCCCCACTGTATTTGCTTTAAAAGATATTTTTAATTATTCGGATCGATTTACAGGTTTTTGTATCCGCTGATGCACCACACGGTGTTAGTTGGGATTCCAAAAAACATACTGGTTATGTAGGGCTTAAGAATCAAGGTGCTACGTGTTACATGAATTCTTTGTTACAAGCATTATATTTTACAAATCAACTTCGCAAAGTAAGTAGCTTTTCAGTGTCTAAAGAGATTATGTATAGGTTTTATAATAATTTGAACTATTATAGGCTGTTTATAAAATGCCTACTGAAAGTGATGATAGCAATAAAAGTGTTGCACTTGCTTTACAACGAGTGTTTTATGAACTCCAATTTTTAGACAAGCCTGTTGGAACAAAAAAATTAACCAAAAGTTTTGGATGGGAGACACTTGATTCCTTTATGCAACATGATGTTCAAGAATTTTTGAGAGTTGTATGTAACAACACATAATTTAGCTAATATTCTTATGTTTTAATATTTTCTACTTTTTAAGTTGTTAGACAAATTGGAAAATAAAATGAAAGGTACGTGTGTTGAAGGAACTATTCCAAAACTATTCGAGGGTAAAATGATAGTAAGTAAATACATATATTTGTACTTATTATAATTATTCTCATCAAAATATTATTAAATATTAAATTTATTTTGTGTTAGTCTTATATAAATTGCAAAAATGTGGATTACACTTCAAAAAGAACTGAAACCTTTTATGACATCCAGCTAAATATTAAAGGAAAGAAAAACAGTAAGTCGGCTGTTCAATTGTTTACTTAAAATAAATTGCTAGTTTTTACATCTAAACATTATTTTATTTATTTATTATTATTTTTAGTTTATGAATCTTTTCAAGATTATATCCAAGTTGAAATATTAGATGGTGATAATAGATATGATGCTGGAGAATATGGTTTACAAGATGCTGAGAAAGGTGTTATATTTGCGTCTTTTCCTCCAGTATTTTATTTGCATTTGATGCGATTTCAATATGATCCGGTTACTGATAGTTCTGTAAAATTCAATGATCGGTAAGTTTCATACTGCAGCTCACAAAATACAACTTTAAAACTAAAATACATTTTATTTTCTTCTAGATTTGAGTTTTATGATAAAATTAATTTGGATGAATATTTGAAAACTAAAGAGGATACACCAGCTGATTATATACTACACGCTGTTCTAGTTCATAGTGGGGACAACCATGGTGGACATTATGTTGTTTTCATAAATCCTAAAGGAGATGGCAAAGTATTAATTTAATTATTAATAATGTATTGAAATGCTCGATGTTAAAATATAAAAAAAATTTTCTTCAGTGGTGTAAATTTGATGATGATGTAGTATCACGCTGTCCCAAAGAAGAAGCTATTGAACATAATTTTGGTGGGCACGATGGTGATGAAAATATTATGCCTATTAAACAATGTACGAATGCTTATATGTTGGTGTATATACGAGATTCTGAATTAAAAAATGTCTTGCAAGAAGTGACAATCAGTGATATACCAAAAGAGGTTAGTGAACAAGACTAAAATGTAATTAAAGTTAATAATTTAAATACTACATTTCAATGTATATAATTTTAAATTTGTGTTAACCTTCCAGCGGCCGCGCTTTTAAAAATAACACAACATATTTGTACTTATTAATATGTTTAGTGCATGTATATTGCTATTATTTTATTACAGCCTATTATTAAAAAAAGTATTAAGGTACAGTAAATGCATCAATATTTAATACAAATTAATCGGGTGACAATTATCACTACATCTCTTCTTCTTTATCGTTGTTTGATTTTGAACGTCGTGACTTTCATGCAATTATAATTGTATTCTTGCATGTTGGTTTTCATGGGAGTGATTGATCACTACATACTGTTATAAATTATACAACGCACAACCACTAACGTTTTTGCAAATAGCATGCCCGCTGGAAGGTTAAGTTATTAATTAAATAAAAAAATAAAATAAGTGACAAAAAAAAATAAGAAAAATTATAAGTTAAAATTGTTACGTATCAGTGTAAAAAATAAACTCCTTAATCAGATATAATAATTAATATATTTAGTCTTCAAGACATTTAGACTTACGATATATTATGTACTATAACATATTAAGGGTATTATGTTGATGATTTCGTATGTGTTTAGTTGGTAGAACGATTGCAAGATGAAAAACGAATTGAATCAATACGGCGAAAAGAGCGTAACGATTTGCACATATACACTAATATTCAAGTATTCTTGGAGGAGTGTTTCGATAGTTACTTGGGAGTAGATTTATTTGATTTAGAACAACCCACTTTCAGAACGGTTAAAGTGAAGAAATCTAGTACTTTAGATGAAATTCAAACACTCATGGCAGAAACATTTGTAAGTTACTCAAAGTATTAACATAAATAATTAATAAATTGGTATACATTTAAAAAACAAATTTTTCTTTTCATATTTATAGAAATATCAAACAAACCAAATTAGAATTTGGCCACTAACTACTAGTAAATTTGACTCTCTACGACCAATGTACCTTGATCCTGAAGAGAACGGCACTAAAACAATTCAAGATATACAGGAAGGTACAGGATCTACGTGGAATATATGGCTAGAACTAGTTGAACCTAGTGTCAATTCATTAGCGCCTTACGATAAAAATAGCCAGCTTCTTGTTTTCTTGAAGCTATTTATACCCGAAGAACGACTTTTGGTGTATTGCGGATATTACTTTATCAGTTATGAATCACCATTAGGTATTTTTTATTTATAGACATTGTATTAGTATTTTATTTATAAACTTATTAATGTATATGTTCTAGACTCACTTATTAATATCATGAACAAGCGAGCTGGGTTTGAAGAAGAAACAAAGCTTGCACTTTATAAGGAAGTCAATAAAGGAGAAGTAGAAAGAATAGCTAGGCTAGAAGATTCAATTAGTGATGTAATGTATATTATGACTTAAAAAAATGTACTCTACTCCAAATTTTATTTCTTTTTAGTTCATGCCTAATTTATATGGTGAAATATTAATATATCAAAAAGAAGAATGTTTAAGAAATTATCCCTCTGTAATCGACCATTTTAAGTAAGTTGTTATAAAATTAATTTTTTTTCTTTACATAATCCATCATAATAATTTTTATTTTCAGGAATGTTAGCGCCCAAGTTTATATAACATTTTGTGATAAATTAATTCCTGGGGATCCAGGTTTTACAATTGGGATGTCAATGTATATGAATTATCATGATATGCTACAAGAAGTTGCTGAAAGGGTATCAGTTGATCAACGAAAACTACAACTTTATTTCAGTATTAGGTAATACTTTATATTTAATAAATTGTAAATTAAAAGATACTACACTTAGTTTACTTTACAATATTATTATTAAAACAAAATTATGTCACAAGTCATACGGGAAGCTGATACAACCAACAGACATTTAATGTTTTTGTTAAACAAACCTGGTGTACCCAATATTTAGACAATTATTAAGTATTAAAAAAGAGATCAAATAATATGTTTTTTTGGATTGCTGATTTTGAATTTGGTTTCATATTTCAATTTTTTTACATGCTCTATAAAATTTCATCTCGATCCAACATTTTGTTCTGCAATTACAGCACAATGAAAGGTTAAAAAGCCGGCAACATTTCTTTTCTATTTCTTCCGGTTTTGGGAGGTGGAGTTGACTTTCGCAACTTTAATCCACCAAAAGCACCAATTGCATACAATTTCGGGTCAATAGGGGTATGCTATTTAAGTAAAATGGGTTGAAGCATAGTGGGCAGAAATGACACTAAAAGTGGCTTAAAGTATTTAAAAAAATAAATAAACCACTTGCTGTAACGATGGCATTTGCCTGACATATTATTAGTAATAATAGTATTGTTCATGGCTGGTGGTTATCGTTACTTCCAAACCAAACCTGGGAGGTCTAATATGTCATACAGCACCCTGGTCTGGGCGCATAATGCAAATAGAAATATATGATAGCTAGAGGAGGGGAAGTGACGCGACTCGCGCTAGGTGACAGTATTCGCATCCACCTATATACTAATCAGTTGACATCTTACCATCTACACGCTAATATCGTATTTTATAATTACTTAATTATTTGGCATCTTATTTATATTTTTGTGCGTGTCACTCCACCTGTTCTAACTCCGGATTCCCACGGACCAGGTAACAGGTGTATACCTTTAAATATATATTTATACATATTGTTTCAGTCATTTTAATATTTTAATCAATAACTAATTCTTAACCGGCGTTAAGCCTTTTAAAATATATAATATTGTACGTTGCTACTTGAGAGTTAAGTTTATTTACTTAAAGGTACGACCGGCCCTTTTGCTCTTTTGGGCGGTTATATAAATTTACAAAGAGTCTCTAGGGATATTTTAGGGCAGATACAGGGTAGCTTCCTGTCCTGGCTAGGGTCCCTTAATTTAGCCTTAGAAGGCGGACAGTCGTGGGTGTGATCCTCCACCCACCGCATTGTACCGTAACATTATTTTAGTTGAGCATTTATTTTTAAAAATTAGAATTTTTGACTACTTTATCAAAAAAAAGTAAATACATTCTAACTTATAGAATAGGTATATTAAATTGACATTTATGTGAAATCAGTGCATAAATTAATTTACATGGATAATCCTGGTATTTATGTCTTAGGGTACTTGTATAATGGTTTAAAAATATAATATTGGGAAAGTATTTATTAAATAATAGATAATCCCTACAAATAACTATTTAACGTGATACAATTATCTATTTAAACATTTTTTCTTAAGAATTTCCAAAATGTTACAAAAGCTATATCTAATTAAAGCTATGTGAAACATATGTACTTAATATATAGGTTCTGACCTATATATTAACTGAATTTTTTTTTTTGGTTTGTTATCCTGGCAACTTATTTCCTATTAGTTTTATTGTGATTACATTTCTATCAAAAGTTAAAATTCGTTTTTGAGGAAATTCTTTGTCAATTTTTTTTGCTTCGTTTTGGAACAGAGTTTTTGGTTTAATATGTTGATAATTTTTTTACATGGGTTCTTGATAACTTTTTATCCACCGGATCAATTTGTTCACTTTTAAAGACTTACAATAAAAAGTTACATTTGATGGGAAAGAATACTTCACATTCAAAAAACACCCTAAAAATGTATATTTTTTCAACTCAGAAATATAACATAACTTTCTTAAAAACAAAATTTATGGTACCAAATTGGCCATTTTGAAAAAAAATAAACTTTTGATATTATTATCTTACATCTATTTTTTATACGCGCGTGTGAGTGTGGTCGAAATTAATTATTTTTAAATAAAATTGTATAATGTATTTTTTTGTTCTAATCCTACATACAATAGCCTCATGAAACCTTACTTTTTAGTGGTCAAAAAGAATGTCCTGGTGAACCAATTAAAAATTCATATCAAGGACCTATTAGAGAGCTCATATCGAATAACAGTGGGAAACGGTATCCTAAAAAGTTCTTCTATCAAGAAATGCACATGCCAGTTGATGAACTAGAAAGCAAAAGACCTGTTAAAGTAATAATACATTTTACAAGTGAAGTAAGAAATTATATTTATATTATTATAAAAAAAAAATTTGTCTATAGATCATATGGTGTGGCCCAAAGTTGAAAGATGAAAGGGAAATCATTTTGTATTTAAATAAAAATGATAATTCGTGTGCACATTTTTATGAAGTTTTACATGGCAGTGTCGAGTTGTCGCCTGATGGCTCCGGACAGTTTAGGTATATAATTGACAACTAATTTCATTATATAATGTATAAATTTAAAAAAACTAAAATTCATCTTAAATTTTCAGAACATTAGAGATTATGTCTGCTAAAATTAGTAAGTGGTTTAATCCTGGAGTACGTATGCCAGATATAAGTACTGTTTTCCCAGCAAAATATTACAGGTAATTGCTTAATATTAATGTAAAACTTCTGAATAACTTAAAAGAAATAATATTAATATATGAACTTGTAACAATGAAAAAAAACTGTATTACTTATAGGGTAGAAGAAATACCTAAAGATGAATTGGAGATAAATGAAAATGAATTATTAGTTCCTGTTAATCATTTTGCAAAAGAAGTATATTCTACTTTTGGTACACCTTTTCTAATAAAAATTGTACACGTATGTAAACAAAATAAAATAACAATTATATTTTTTTAAGTATAAAAAATATGTTTATGTTATAGGAAGAAACATTAGCTAGTGTAAAAGAACGAATTGCTATCAAGACTGGTATTCCAGATAAAGAATTGGAAAAAGTAAATAGTTTACTATTATAGTACACAATATAAAGATATATTATTTTTACAATTTATTTTTTCTTTAGTACAAATTTGCAATTTGTCAAGGAGTAAGAGCAAATTTTATAAGTGATACTCATATAATGAACCTACAAGATTTCAAAGTTTCTCCAGCATGTAAGTTGTTTATTGTATATTTGTTTTTATTTATTTAAATAGGTAAGGTGAAGGTGGGACTTTACAAAAATTAAACTCCAGATTTATTTTAAAAACTATTGATGTCACTATCTTTAAGTGTTGCAAAATTGCAATATTAATAGGATTTTCACCTACTATTTATTAATGAGTTTGGTTTATGCAATTTTTTGCAAAATCTTAATTTATAGCTTTTTTTCTGACTGTCACAGCATCCTTGGCAGCAATTTTAAATGTATTTCTTATTTAAACATAACTACACAAATGTGTTTTGCTCAGTAGTGGTTTTAAAACAAAAACACTTATTTTGAAATTGATAAAAATGATACAATATTAGAGACAGTGACGTATTCTTTCTTCATTGTATATTATTTGCTTGATACTTGATGTTAAAAAAGAATATAATAATGATACACATAATATTGCTTTGCAGTGTACCCATATTAATTCTCAGAGTGATAACTATTTTTCTAAGAAATATTTTGAAAAAAGGAAATGCCATTTCCTTTATAAATGTTAATTGATAATGTTGTTTTCTTTCATTTTCGTCATGGATGTTTTAAGATGACGTTATACCCCCTATTTATTAAGGTGTTAGGTATTGGCAATTTTTTGTAAAATCGTAATTTAAAAGCTAAACTGTGATGTTTAATTATTAGTTAAGTAATCTTGACTCTTTTTTTGATAGTTTATTTATTTTTCGAAATGTCCACAGCATCCTTGACAGCGATTTAAAAAAAAAAAAATTCATCTAAACTGGCTACACATGTTCTCTCTTATCAACTAAATAACAATCGTAGACAATTTTTTTTAACGGTACCTACACGCTTTACCGTAAACACGTTTTTTACGATTATTTTTTAAAGGTTATAACGTCCTCTTAACTTTAAAACCATTATGAGCTGAGTAAAATGAATCCTTCTTATTCAGGTTTTACACTAGAAATAAGGGTAATCAAATTTCTAAATAGAAATTTGAAACAAATGAAAAATGTTGATGTTTTCAAATACTCAACAAGAAAGCAATGAATGACAGATTTTGTTGTCAATTTTCGACATAGTATTTACTAACAAATTACACTTCCTAAAGTATAATTTCATATTTTACACGTTTACACATACACTTTTTTTTTTGCAGTAAGTCTTGATAAAACTATACGTGATAGTGTTTTCACAGTATTCTATATAAAATAATGGTAGTACACAATAACAGGATAGGGTACAGTATAAATGTCAATTGATGATGTTTAAATTCTGTTCATAGTGCATAGACAGATATATTTAAACTCTTCCATTAGGGTTTTTTTAAAAAAAAAAAAGTTATAAAAACAGATTTTAGCCAAATAACTTCTCAAGACTCAATGTCGTAATGATATTGGAAGACATTTGAAATGGTACTTTAATTTTCGCCCTCATTGGTTTTGCAACCTTATAGTTAAATAAAGTATGGTATTTAGTATGTATAGGCTACCTAAAACTTTTTTGAAGTTAACAATTCTATTGTATAATTTTATTTGTTAATATATAATTAACTTTCATTTATTTTTATTTATTATTATCTAACTTTCAGCCCAAGGACAAGGCCAACGACCATGGTTAGGAATGGAACACCCAAATAAGACTAAACGCACACGTTTAAATTATTTAGAAAAAGCTATCAAAATCTACAACTGAATCTTTGCGTACATATTATTAAAAAAATATATATATATTTCGTGTGATAGTTTAAAGGTTTGATGGTGATAAACTTTTGTCCTATGTGTGAAATTGTTTGTGTTTGATTAAAACCGCTGTTCTAATTATTTACAATTATGCTTGATTTTAAAACAATTTTATATGTTTTAAATGGTACTTACCGTATTTTTTATTTTTATTTTATGGATCATAGTACTTTATATACATATATATTTTATATACAATTTACAAACGCCGTTTAGCTGTAAATTTATAATTTAATTTTGGACTTAAACTTTCAAAATTTTATAGAATGTTGCTAATTTGATTAACTTCTTATGTTAATGTGTTAGTTGGATATAATAATCATGCATTAATTGTGGCATAGTAGCGGATTTACAAGAGTGCTATATAATTGTTCTGTTTAAATTGGGTTAGTTAATCTTGAATGGTCAATATTTTTGTATACCATTTAAAAAGGTTGCTGCCATACCTAATTCATTTATTCAAGTGTTATTTTAGTCTGAAAAATGTTTGGATTAACTTAACTAACTCAGTTAAACGTTTGGAGTGCTATACTAAAGTTTATTAATTAATAATAAACGTACCTGTGCATTTCATTTGCAAGGCTATATTCAGAACCTATTTATGTGTAAACTGTAAATCCGTTACTGCTAATAATAACAGATTTTCGTTAACCTCAATTTCGACGTACTCATTTCAATAAATAAAAACTAATTGAAATGTTAATTTATTTTTGAAAGCAATGTAATTGTGTAAATAAATTCAATCATTTGTTTTTATATTTAATTTTTTTTTTAGAGATTTATATTTTCTAGCTCACGTGTTAAGAAATTAAACTATTAGCCTAAATAAAGTTATAGAAGCTAATAATATAATGTGTTGGTTAAATAATAATGTGTGCTTTTGTTAAACTATCAGTTGTAATGTGGTAGTAACTTATCACAGAATTTAAGTATCGTTTTTAATGTGAGTACAAGAATCAAATGATTCATCAAAACCAAATCTTAAGAGATTAACTGTATATAGTTTGTATGTATTTTATTTTAAATTAACATGATATAATAATAAATTATAATTTTGTTGTATAAAGTGTTTCTCAATAAGTTTAAGAGTCTTGGTAGTACAACGTTTTTTTTAACTACATAAATGTATTGGGTTTATTGATAAGTAGGAATTCACAAAACGTAAAATAAAAACATTTAAGGCCCTTTGAAATTTCCAGCTGGGAGAGGTCTTGCTGCATAATATACATTATTACACATTTCACAATATCCTGGTGAACCTTGAGTTCCTGGGTAACCTCTTGGACCCACTGGACCTAAATAAAGTGTTCTTTTTAAACACCAAACACTAATAATTTTGTTAAATATATTTTTTCAAACACTGCATACCTGGTCTTCCGGGTTCTCCTCTATCGCCTGGCCTGCCGTGTGACCCAGTAGGCCCTAAAAATTGTCAAAATGTATTTGTTCATCACATGCAAAATACTTTATTATTTTCCAATAAATTAAAAACTTACCTGGTTGTCCAGGTGGCCCGGGTGGTCCTTCATAAGCAACAGCTTCCGTCCCTCTATCACCTTTATCGCCTTTCTGTCCTGCTGGACCTTCGGGACCTGCATTTCATCTTTTACTCATCATACTTAAACGTGTGAATGTAGTTTTGTATTATTTACTTACCTGCTGAGCCCTGTAGACCTGGAGACCCTGGAAAACCACGTTCCCCAGGTATTCCTAAACCAGGTGGTCCTGGTTCACCTATAAGAAAACAATTGAGAGTTAATAATTATGAGTAATTTCAAATTGTATTTACCTGGAGAACCCTGCACACCAGGTGGTCCAGGTTTTCCTATAATCGATCGACCAGGAGGTCCGGGTGGACCTACTAAAGTGGTAGTAAGTTCTGAAAGTTGTTCTAAGGAAATAATAAAAATCCATTAATTTATATGTTATTAAGCTGTTTTTGTTACTTTACCTTTGAGTACCACTAGACAAATATCTTTAATCTCGATTTCTGAAAAACTTTTACCCTAAATATATTAAATAATTATTGTTAATTGTGAGAAAGCTCGTCTAAAGAAATCTAATGTACAAACGGTTGGCTTGAACCTTAAATGAATACTAAAATTGGTAAATATTTTTGTTTAAACTACATACGGGTAGTCCTGGTAATCCTTGGTCACCTCGCTCTCCTTTAACACCGCCAAAAGTTCCCTATAAAACATTAATGATATTTAGGTCATAATCTATTTTTTACTGATATTATTAATATTGTAACGGGGACACTTGACACCCCGTTACCACTCGTCCTAAAATACGCTTACTGGACTGCGCCACTTCACACATTTAGAACTACCCTCATTTAAGCGGCACTTATTTCGAGAAAATGGAAATTTTCAGATTCTTCCCTTTAAAAAATACTATAATAATTACCTTTGTGCCAAATTTCACATTTCTACTGATACTGGAAGTGCCTTAAAATTTTGATAATGAGTGAATGAGTCAGCCAGTAACAAAAATGTAAACATTTAAATAATAAATTCTCCCTTTTTTGAAAAGGCTTAATATGAAAGCCTTAATTGTTTACACTGTTCTACGCTACATAAGCTTAATATATGATTCAAATTTGAATAGCCCATCTTAAGAAGAAGCAGAGATATGGGGGTGAGAAAAATCTAAAGAATTGGTAATTGGTTAATGTAAAGATACGTTGGCATGCTTGCTGGAACTCGGACTGGCTCACTGCCGTGCGTTCATATATTTATTTAGAGTACGCATCGAAAAACATATACATTATATTTAAAAATGTCCACTTTTTCTAAGGGAAAGGGTTTGTGATTTTCGTTTGGTTTGACGTTTATCGATAGTATTCTTGTGGACAGGATAGATTGCCCCACCTGACGCGGTCTCCTTGTCACGTACACATGTCTAGGGCCACGCTGTATTTTCTCGTGTGTGCATCTACTATCTAAAGTGCAAGACCCACCTAACCAGTGCCGCGTCAAACCAAGAAGGTTTTGAAGTAAAAAATGCAAAATTAAAAATTCAATGATCTATAACTTGGTCTCTAGTATCATTATTGGAAAAAAACTATGTGAATCCCTAGATAAACTCGTGATCTTTAATTTTGTTCATAGGTAAGTATGCGCTTAAACTGCTCAGTTCACCAGGAACTTGCATCCCCTGAGTCATGTTTTCCGCGCCGAAAAGTGATGTGACGCCCTCGAGCGATGGCGTCTGATACAAGCACACAAAATTACCTCGGCCATCATGGATCTCTTCGGTCAAAATAATATTATTTTGTAGATAACATTTCATCACGATAAAAATAAAAACAATTTGACCGTCACCGCGGCGGGTGGTGTGATTGTTTATTGCTATATTTAATGGCCGCTTATAAGAGTGGTGTGATCACGGAAATACAACAGCACGCACACTATAATGTTGTTTCGCACAAAATGATTGCCTATACAAAACTCCTTAGAAACGGTCGGTATCGAATCCCCTTAATTATTTGTATTCAACCAACTTAAAATTTGACATTGTATTTTGTTACCATTAGGTTAATTTTCGTATTTGTTAGAACCTGATAGCTATTTTATTCCTTAAAGTTAATTCCGGAGAAAATGGCTTAATTCGGGACTGTGTGACTGGTTGAAATTCTGATATATTATGTACACAGATTAAATATTGTATAAAATATGTTTTTATAATTTTTTAAAGTTATATACTCACGGGTCTTATGTATTCTGGTGGCCCCGGCAGATAAGTTGTAATTCCCGGAGGTCCGGCTTCGCCTCTTTGACCCGGGGCACCAGGTTCTCCCTGAAATGTGTATTAATATACGTTTCATCGTAAATTACTAAAAATATGTTGTACTGTAAAATGAATTATTCATGTCGTATATTACCGGGTCCCCCTTTTCGCCATGTTGACCAGGTAATGCTGGTATACCTGGGCTACCAGGTAAACCTTGATATCCTCGTGGACCCTAAAAACCATTTAAGTAACATAAAATAAAATAAATTATTGTATGACACTTGTCAACTAACATGGGTTATTTAAATATAGTAATATCGAAAGGAATTTTAGTAATATTTTGAAAATTACCAATAGCGAGTACATTATAAAGAAGTATTAATTTGAAAAAATAATATATTTATACATTTTAAAAATATATATATAGACTATAAATAGTGAGGGATTTTACAATATTACTTCAGGTCCCGGCAATCCAGGAGGCCCCTGTGGGCCTGTTGGTCCTTGTGTTCCTGGTGTCCCTTGAGGTCCCGGTGGTCCCTTTTTTTAAACAAACAATAGAATAGTATTTGTCAAAATAGCAGTAGAAAACATATTATTTTAATTTGAAATATTGCAAAGTGTTTGATGACCTACCACAATTTGTAATGTTTTGGAGCATTTGCTGCTTTCTTGAGCGGCTGCGCATTTACTAGGTTTTAGTGATGGCTGCGTTTGAGATTCTTCCAAAATCTTTAAAAATATATTTCATCATATTTATTAATGCATAATAATTGTATTTCTGTCTTACCTGATGAAGTTCCGCACAACCTTCCCTCTGAGGTTTGGTCGGATCGCAACTGAGGGTAACCCATTGCAAGTCTACCTGTAATTATTAAATACTCATGTATGTATAATAAAGATGTGCGTTGCCATTTAACATAATAGTTAATACTATTAATTTAAACTTACTGGGGCCGCTTGGAAATCGGTAACCGTCGCCAAGGCGGTATTTCCAAAGATATCCACCGTACCCCTGGGTTCCAAAATTTTTACTCCGACTTGTTTGCAATCTATGTACAGAACTACTCGTTCGTAGAACACACCGAAATGTAGCTTGTGCCAATTGCTATCAAAAATCTAATAGGATTACACAAAATGTTAAAAATAATCAATTTTATTCTCGTTAATCTTTTGTACTTAGTGGGTAATAGTTTTGTTAACAAACAAACACGTTTGTAAAATGTATATTCACAACCACTATTATGGATAACGAATTAATGAATATAAATAATGCTTCAAATCTTAATTCTTACATTATTCGCTTCAAATGTAACAGTTTGTAGATATCCGTCATAATTTACAATCGAAAACTCTACGTTTCTTGTAGCCTTATTGACGGTTATTTGCATACTAGTCGTATTTTGGTAGTCGGTAATCCGGAGTACGTGCCAATGCGTAGCCATCAACAGTTTTGAGTTGTAGGTGACAATAAAAGAAAATTGCTGCGGGATGCCCAGGGGAAATAGTTCCCTAAAATAAAATGTGTATTCGTAATTATGTACATTGTACAGTACTAAAGTACTGAAATTGAAATTATTCTAATGAATTTGTGAAACCGAGTTATACATCTTATATCATTTGTTTCATCAATAAGAGCATGGTTCGGTGAAGGGTTATTGAATTGCTGGCGTAATAGTTAAGGATAATTATTTACACATACGAATACAAATGATCAAACCAAATGTTATACTTAAAGCTTATTAAATACACATTGACGTGAATTGTTTTTTACGTATTTTATGAACACGTACAGAGTTATAAATACATACATATACTGTGCATGTTACTGTTTCGAATTTATGTTCAACCTATTAAGCATTTGAAAGCGTATTATTAGATTTATTGCTATAGAGTTAAATTGCCTGGGCAGATGTGATTTTTGTTCAATTACATTTCAGGTTAGCTGCTTTATGCAGATTAATTATATGAAACAAACATATAAAAAAAAATAGTCATCAATCATCATTGTCAGCGGTAAAAACATGTATATTTTTGCACCTTGTGGACATAACTAGTTGTGCCGCTTTTTCCACTCTGTAAGCAGTTTGAAACCTATTGGATCCTTGCACTTTGGTAATTCTTTTTTTCATAATTTCTTCGGCCGTGTCTAATCTGAATTTTCTAATGAAATCTGTTATTTGCAAATCATCTTCTCCCGGCCGAAAATCGCCACACGGCTCCAAATTATCGCGGTCCTTGATCATCGATCTCACTGTGCCCTCTTGTCCGTCGTCATAATCTAAAAAAACACGAATATTTAATAATAACAGATGTAATAAAAGCTATATTATTTAGTGGTGTCAAACCCGCAAAGTTATGGTGACCAATAGTCATGGCCAATAATTAAATATAATAAAAACAAAACATAAACGCTTCAGTCTAGGTAAAACAGGAAAAATAAAATTATATTATAATTTAGTATACTATATAATATTTATTATTTATTAGTCTCGTTTGGTTAATCTTCAAACATTGTTGTAGATTAAATTAAAATATATTTCCAAAGAATAATTGGATTAGTCGTCTCAAGCGCATACCTATATACATAATACAAGCTAGATACCTGAGTAGTCACTAGGATTGATTTTACTCGTTTCGTCTGAAATACAATTCAACGATTTAAATCACATAACGATAGGGTAGAGAAAAACGTAACTTTGAAATCCTCTTAATTATATTATACAATAACATTTTACCTAGCACAATTGCACATGCTAAGGGGATTTTGTGGTATTAGGATGTAGTTTTTATAGTAGAAGCTAGAATCAGGAATGTGGTGGACAGACCCTACCCTTCCCGCACCAGTTAGATTTACTTTACCCTTACAAACTCTGAAGTAAAACTATCATTAGCGCAAATGGACCATGTGTTTTAATACTATAAAAGTTTATACGATTAAAGGGGCTTCCAGAATCTAAACATTAAAAACTACTTTTAAACTTTTCTTTGTACTTCAGAATGTAAAATATCATTAAATACAACATATAATATGTAGTATAAAGTTTCCAAGTGAAGTCTCCAAAGCCAATAACTTAAATAATAATGTATGAATTATAAGACTGTTTATATAAATTTCAGTACTTCCATATATCCATGATTTGTAAGAGACCCCTCCTCCTAATTAGTAATTTCACCCGAAATGTAAGTATCTAAAGATATATTTGGTTTTTGGCCATGGAAAATATCCAAATTAACTTGTATGTTGAATCCCCAAAAAAGTATTGCAGTCCGTCTAGGCACGAACTATGTACTTATTTATAAATTATAATACTTCATATTATATAATAATAAAAATAAGCTATTAAATTATATACTTACTTGTGGAAAACGCCAAAACATCGGTCGGGATAATAACCATACCAACTAAAATTATTTGGCACCATCTTAAGAAGTTTCTATAAAAATAAAAGCATCAAACTATACGGGCAAACATTTATAATACTTTTTTTTAAAATACAAGACAAGATTTTTAAGTGTTTGGTATTTACGAGTCTCATTTATACGGGACATCACTGTGATAGGTTTATTACTTAACAAATATTATTATATGTATATATTTAAAGCTAGAAACCATGTTAATTTTAGAAGGACTTTACAAAACCGCCACGCGTGTCTTGCCAAATAAAGACTAGATTAAAAAATAAATGAGTTTTCGCTTTTCAATTATATCTTGTTTTATTCTAGATTTTATGTTGTAGGTCTAGTTTTTGTCAAATATATAAAAATTAAAATAATATAATTAAATTCTAATAGATAATGACCATTGACGGGATGAACAATAATTGCAATTGATTCTAATATTTAGATGCCTTTTTTAGAATAAGTAGCAGTATAATAATAGAATTCGGTGTAGGTGGACTACTGTTAAGTTTATAGGTAAAACTTTAATATGCCCTTCGGCTCTCCATAATTTTAAGTTTATGCCTCTGCGTTAACATAGTACGAGTGTATTAATATATATTTTTTTTTAAATAGATTTACAATAATAAATAATTAATATTAATACTTTACTGCGTACGAAAGCTAGTAGCATACCTACCTAATTTGTTAGTAGAAAACATTATTATTTATTCTATTAAAATTTGAATAAAGTAGTAAAAGCAGTATAAAGTGTATAAGTGGTATAAAATTTAATACAATTTCTGGACACCAAAATATCTACATATCTTAGATGCGATATGTAATATGACTAGATTAAAAATGAAATAACCGAAATTAGTACCACTTTACAGTGTCTTTAATTAATAAGTTTTAATTTTGTGTATATAAAATTTGTCAATGTCATGTACCAGCGATTTATGTAAATCATTGATCTTATGTTAAGAGATATATATTCAGAAACATTTTTAACTATTCATAAATATTTTGTTACTTTAAAATTTTAATAAAAAAATAAAAAATTTTTAATTACTTAGTCTAATACTTATTTTTATATTTTTTAATTAAATCAATTGATAAGTATTTTAGCCCGTTAATATAGGTAATATGTTTAATTGTATTTATTATTATTTTTTAATATAAATATTTTATTAAAAAAAAAAAAATTATTATAATCAGTTCAAATTAAAAGTCTATACTTACTCGACAAAATGAACCATAGTGGAGTAATAATGAGGGAAATAAAATGTGATCTACTTTATCATGTATAAGAAATCAAAAAATTATAAATACATTTAATAACAATCTTGTCAGAGTTCTAGCTTCAACTGTGGTCTGTGGCCACTCTACCAACTACCAAGAATAAGCTATTCAAAGTGGCGGGGGAAAAGCTGGAAGATAAGAATTAAGTTTTATTTTATTTATTTTTAAATAAAGAAAATGTATGATTAGATATTCTAGATAATAGATAACTGTAATACACAATAATGTTATTAGATATACAATTTTTATTGTTTGCAAATGTGTGTTATGCTCATATTAATTTACAACTGTTAAGACTATAATTTATGAATTTAAAAATTAAGCAACACCAATATTAAATATGTTTACAATTGCATACAATAAATTAAAAGAAATAACATAAATGCTTACTGATCAACACCTTGGTAAATTTTGCATAAAACAATTTTTTAGTTTCTCGTATTATAAATTATTTTAAAACATATATTATTTTAATAAAAAAAAGAAATGTATTTCAAGTTAATCTAATGGTTCTACATCCATTGGACGTGATGAAGAAGGACGTGGTTCTGCATCATGATCACAGTCACTCATTAGTGAACTTAGTAAATTACCTAAAATAAGATTATTAAATTATTAAACAATATATACTTGTTATATTATAAAAAAATAACAAATTATTATACTTGAATTGATAATATTTGTTTTTATATCTAAGCATAAAACGGAAATAAATTAAGTAGTATAAAATCACTTTCAAATAAACACTGATGCAAATCTCTAGATGTTTAAATAAATGTTTTACTCATAAGTAGGATTTTTTATTTCAATAAAATCATTGCATAATGAACTGTTGATTACAGAAACCACACGAGTCAATTTTTTCAAAATTTTATTGATGCTATTTTAACACAAGAGATATTTACACAATGAGTACATCCATGTCGGGGTATCAAAAACTTACATGGTCATTGAGTAAGAGTTTTAATTTATGTAGAAGCAGTAAGAATAGGTTTTTTTTTAAACTCAAACATTTTGATATTATTGACTCATATGATTTCTGTTATCAGTGATTCAATTATTTAAAATTCAATTGAATTGGATGTAAAATAATTCATTAAAATTTAGTTAAGTGCTCTAATAATTAAAATTTATTTTTTTAGAGGTAGGTGTATGGCTGAGTAAAATAAAGCGGCAGTGTTATAACACTCAGTCGCTGGTTTGAATTATAGCCACTGGTGGTTTGTTTCTCTAAGCAGGTAATTGTCTGGCTTAGCAATGGCCACCTGTCTCTAATGGGTGCCAAACTTGTTTGGTAAGCGTTAGGTTACAAGCCAGCTGTAAACCTAAAAACTGCCAAATCCAATTATCAGCCCAAGCCCCAATTGGTAGGGATAAACAACATTAAATGTGAAAATAAAAAAAAATTATATTATATTGTTTTAAAAAGCTAGATATAACATTTGCTTAAAAATGTTGATAATAATTGTTACTATTTGAAGTCATGCACTCTGTTGTAGCTGTTTTTCTTTAACTTTCAGGCGCTTACATAAGTGGAGGCAACACTGGGACTTTGGTACTTATTAACTTATTAAATACAAAAATTAAATGGCGGTGTAAACACCACAGCGCAATCGCCAACAAGACTTTTCAAGATGTGACTGTTTAAAGGTTAATGAAATATGGTAAAATGTCTCCTCCCTGGGCTTATAAATGATTGCAATGAAAAATAATTTCCACATTTGTTAAACATCTATATACATTATTAAAAAATTCGCAACCCCCCAACCTTAGAAATATTTTTAGATTACTTCTGTGAGATGAATAACTAATTAAATACATTACCAATGTATTTAAATTATAATTTACCTAATAGTCCATTAGGTTGTCTAGGTCTTCTTTCAACTGGCTTAACATTAAAAAACAACTGCCCAATCTTATCCAAATACTCTGTATAGCTTGGATCTCTTGTTAATGATGTTTGATACTGTTCACAGAGCACTACATATGTCTTCAATTTGCCACTGTTTCAACACCACATGTTATTAATATTAAAATATATTTGAAATTTCTAGTTTTAACTAATAATACACAAAAACTACCTACAGTAAAAATATAAATTATCTTGAAAGTATTAAGGATAAGCAACACTGACTCATTTAAATATAATAACATAGAAGTTAGCGCGGCATTTTAATATGGGTTTAATTACTGTTTCTCAAGGTTAAAGCATTTTTGAGTGATAAAATTTGAAGCCTGAAGTTTACCAAATTAGCAATTTCACATGATAAAAATAGTGACACTTTTATTTCTCAACTAATTACTTAATTATGTAATCTAATCAAGCTTTTTTTTTATCAAATGTCTGGTTCTTTCATTCCTAATACCTGGAGTCTAAAAACGTTTACACACTTAGATATTTTTTAGCTTTTTATTTATTTAATTTTTTTGGAAAGCCTATTGCAAAATTTACCTTTTGTAACGGGAGAGAGTTGTTAGTTAGATTTTAAGTTTCTAGTCCATTACTTTAAATATTAACTCTATTTTATACTTAAAACCTTACAACTATTTAATTATCTATAGACACTTATAAGGCAAAAGATCGTCATAAACGACATTTTTGTAATTTTACAAGACAGCCAAAATAAAAATACAGTACTTTTTTTGTTTTTTCTGTTGGAATATTACTTTTAAGTTCTATTTTTTATACTAATCAATTTATTTATCATATATTATTTAAATCTTTGTTTGCGCCTAACAACAGTCGTTTACTACCAACAATAACTTCCTACCTAATAATTAATTGTGTTTACGCTAAATATTTAGACATCAATATTTATACGTAAAAAATAATTTTAACAATAAGGGATTGTCGGTTAACTGAATAAAAATAAAATATATAATCGGTTCATTAGGAATATATCGGTTGACTTACTAACAATAACTAACAATGAAGTGAGATTGTAAAATATTGTAAAAACTACCAACGATATTCAAAATAAACTAATATTAAAAACCTTGTTGTGAAGTTGGGGGCACTGTATACTACTGAACAGAGCTCTACCATAAAAATAAAAACACAAGTTGCAGAGGAAGAAGCAACATACCATTTTGCTGTGCAAACATCTATACAAATCTTGTAGTTTGTCAAAATTGTAAATAAATGTTTTCAAACATAAAACACTATTAAAACAAATACATAAACTCCAAAATAATTTACCTGTCTAAAATTTTCAAAAGAAAACATAGAAAGTTTAATAATGGTAATATGTACGGAGGTTTGTCATTGATTGCTGGATGTAATTTAGTATAAGATTGAAATGTGGATTGTGCTATAACTTTGTTGCGAACACATAAACCTCTATAATAAAAATTATACATTATATTAGATATTTAGTATGTTTGTGATATATCAAATATGAATACATACTGCAGTACTACTTGTGCAATAAATAAATCTACTTCTTGTTTAAAACCTCGAGTTTTATGCAACTCTACTAACATTGCAGCAAATCCTAAGCCATCAGTTGATCTTAAGTAATGATATTGTGCTGAAGAATAATTTGTCTCTGAAAGTAAAATTATAATGAAATAAGGATTAAAATGTTTACCCTTAACACCATTACCTGACCAATAAACAAATCCAATCAATTTGTGTAAACTTGGATGGCCATGTGGAAATTCTGGACAGAAGTCAATAGTCCACTGAAGAATTGTGGTTAACATAGCGTCGCGCTCTGAACTTAATGAGGGTCCAAACTTTTTGAACATACTGAAAAACAAATTTATTAAGTAAAATACATTTTTAAAATAAAACCTTATACATACTTTTTAATATATTCAAAAATGTCATCATTAGGAAGAATACGATGTGTAGATAAAGATTTAGCAAATACTTGTGATAAATCAATAGCACTAACATTCTGTAAAAAATAAGTTCTAGTTAAAGATAATAATAACGTCATTACTTTTAATTCGTAAAAAAATTACCTGATGTTTGTCAAGTAAAACAATAACTCCTTCAAACAGAGTTCTTATAGCATCTCCTTTTTTTTGTATAGCTAAATACCTAGTTTTTTATGGCATTTAAAAAATAATTTAAAGAAATTAGAAAAATACTAGTAGTCTGATAATTCTACATCATACCTAGAATAAAGTGATTTATACAATTGATGTGCCATGTAATAGTTTTCATCTCTCAAAGAATTGTCAAGAGTACGACGCACACGACTGATGATGTAATTAGGGTCCATCCTAGCCGTCATTGTTTTTCTTGTGGCGTATTTCAATCAACCATAAAAGCTTAACTACAACAATCGAACATTTTATAGTTCTATTACGACAATGCAATTAATAGTATCTCAATGTGCTTAATTAATATACAAAACACCTATAATAATTTAGACACGAATTCATTTATTGTTATTGTAGGTCAATTATTACCATAGTATTTGATTATGGTGTTAATGATAACGTCAAATTGATAAGACAACTTTATCGGACATTTTTGGTCTTAAGCCTACATTCTACACTCTTTTGGAGCTTTTATATTTTATTGCTCGCCGGTACATTATTGTTTGTACCTAGCTTTTTAAGCCTAACTGTTTTCTGACTGATACCTATCCAGTATCTTTCATTAAGTAGCTCTATACTTGTCTATGCTCTATGCAAAAATATTATTACAAATGTTTTTAGAATATATTTATACATTATATATACATGTAGCGTATACAATATTAACATCATATATAAAATACAGAACACATATTAAACACAATATTATGTATTAAAACAGTTTGCACTTCATAAAGTACTTACACTATTTAAGTCATATATTTTATAAACATAAGTTAAATTTTAAAACTAATTCAGAAAGAATTAATATTCGAATTTTTGGGTATGTAATGGTCGTTATATTTGCTTCCACAGCCGGCTCGTCATGTAGAATATCGTCATAATTGTATTTCATAATTATTCACCAATTAGTATAATCATTTTTCTATCGAAAATTATTGTATGTTTTATTTATTTTACAGTAATATACAATTCCTAAATCAATACCTTCTTCGGTATTTTCCAGAGTGCTATTACCTAATTTTTAAAACTTAAATTGTATAGTATATATTTTAGTAATGATGAAATTCGGAATAATTTGTTGAATATTTTGTCTGGTTACTAACCAATTTTAAAGAAATTACTTTTAAAGTTAAGAATTTTGTATGAAAGAGTCATGTGCAGTATTAATTTGGTTCTTCGTCTTCCCAACCAGTGTTTTATACGTAATACGGTACCGCATACCTATTAATACTAAAAGAATACATTTAAATTAAACTAGCTGTTGGCAAACTGTTCTTAAATTTTAAGTAATTACTTAATAATAAATATATGTACACATACATTAATATTAATTTTCAAAACATGTTTGTACTACAAAAAAATATTTAAAAAAATATTCTTCGGAAAAGAAAATTTACGATGTTTAAATAACATTAATTTAGACATAGTAATGTTTTACTTTTTTTATAATTGATATATTGGTCTTGCAGTGCTAGATTGTTCATTTGTTTTTAAAATTGTATTTTTATGTCTTGGCTAACGATAACTTTCAAACCACTGAACCTATAATAGTATATTTTAATATTCGTATGAATAAATCACTTTTTTAAAATTAATAAACGTTATTCTAAT
Organism: Adelges cooleyi; assembly: GCF_023614345.1. NCBI lineage: Eukaryota > Metazoa > Arthropoda > Insecta > Hemiptera > Adelgidae > Adelges > Adelges cooleyi. The sequence goes on from NW_026095751.1 coordinate 7,165,998, forward strand.
TCCTAGTAATTTAAATATCTTGTAATTTCTTATTATACCTACATGCAATTTCAAGATTTGTATTAAAAATAAATTTATTTGCTGAAAAATATCCTAAAAAATATATATAGGGTCCAAACTGAAAGAAAAAAAAACTTTGAAATTCATAAACCGCGAATAATGTGAATTTTATAGATTTTTTCTTATAGTAATAAGAATTATAGTAATTTTTATAGTAATATTCTTATAACACATTTTATCATACAATATTTGTATTAATTATCCGTTAATAAGTATGGTACTTTATAAACAATATATATATTATTAAAAACAGTACCACTTAACGTTATTTGTAAGTCCTATAAGTAAGAAACTGTATACAAACTACAAAGTAAATTGGCTAAAACGGCGAATTAGTTATGCAATGTCTGAGACAGCGAGAATTTTCCAAAGACGTTATAACTATCATTGTGTGAAGGGGTTAGGAGGGGCGAGAGGTAGCGTACCACTACCAAAGTGAATGTGCGATAGGAACTGTGTAAATTGTAAAACAGAACTGAACCATAACAACAAAAATGGCAAATTTAGTGTTATTAGCTGAATAAAATGAAAATTATCATTTGATAATTGATAGATTTTGGTATCAATTTTTTAATAATATAGGTACACAATACACATTGTTGTCATGATCATTTTTTTTATTATTTCATTATAGTATTGAAATTGAACATAAATTAATTATCAACACGTATACAATCGAAGAATGTGCGTCATAACCATCAAATCAGTCGGTAAAATCATCTGATATTTTCATATTCGATACATATAAGTGTGTATTCAATTTGTATAATGAATTATAGTTTGTATAGAATCAAATATTTGGTTTCTATGTATTTTTTTTTTGTAAGACTATCTTATAATCAAATAATTGGTTTACATATACGATCTCCTCTATTGATTAAGTAAATACTACCCTTGGGCTAATAGGGTGGATTATCCATATTGATAAGAAACAATATAATGTAAAAACTATTAAAAATATTTTTGTCAAAACATTGTGTGAATACTGTACTGAAAGTTGAAACCATTTTATATTTTAGAGTAAACATGTCTGAAGGAAGGTTTCCATCCTATCACCACTTACCTCCAGCTGCCCCTGCACCCCAAAGGCACCATTTATCTACTGCTGCTACATCTTCTATTCCTCATCCACTTACATTCCAACCTCCGCCAATTTCACATCAGTTATCAACATGGTTAGCTAAGAAAGGTAATAGTTTTCAAAAGAACACTTTCATTTTAATAATTTAATATTATTGTATTGATTATTATTACTTTTTTTTAGATCTGGCTGCTTATAGGAACACACCTTATACTTCATTGCATAATGTTGCTGCACTCCAAATGCATAAACCAGAACCTATTATTGATCGATGGATGGATGCGAGGAATAATATGCCTCCACCATCAAGACCCGGTCCACCATCTCCAAGTCCAGCTCACGCAGCAAATTCAACATCAGTTAAACATCGATCAAGTTTTGCATTGTCAGTTGATCAACTTGATTTAACAAATCATAAAAAAGAGTCACAACAGGTATCAATGGACTTATCAGCTCATAAAACTGAAAAGCCCTTTGTGTCTAAAACAATAGCTCAATTAAATGGTCAAGTGGTTTCCTCAAAGGCAGAGGAAAAAGCTATTAGCGTCATTGCACCTAATCCTCTTAAAGTAGTAATGTCTGAAACAAAAGGCAATGATATTCCTTTGATTTTGAAGTCTGATACTTCATATATTCATAAAGTTAAAAATAATAACAATAGTAAAAAAGATAGCAAACTAACAAAATTACCCGATATTAAATGTCATAATACAAATTTAGAGAGTCCTTCAAAAATAGACATCACTGTTACTAATCATGTAGAAAAAATGTTGGAAAATATTTTCCAAGTTGATGAATCAGAAAAACAATCGGTTATAAAATCTGTTAAACCAGCAAAATCTCCATCACCATCATCGATGCGAGCAGAATCTGTTGAGAAAGTACTTAAATCACCATCACCATCACATAAAAGTGATCATGAGAAGTTAGAAGATTCAATATCACCAGAGAAATCTTCAAAAATCATACATGACAAACATTCTCAATTTCTGGAAGTAGAAAATAAATTAGAAGAATTGTTCGCTAGTGTTGAGTCCCCCAATAAAACTGATCAACCGTCGGTTTTGGAGGATAAATCTAAACCACTTATTACTACTAAAAGACCATACTCTAAAAACAAGAAACCAATGAAAAAAATAAAAAGAGGTCAGTCAATATCAGAAAAAACAAAACCAGTTGAAGCTGTAGTTAAAAAATATAAAGGCCCTTTAATTAGAGTAAGTGGAAACATTGATAACCCAACAAGTTTTGTTGTTGTTAATCGGAATATTCAAGAAGATGAAGACTCATTAGATGGACGTAACATAAACAAAAAGACGTATTGTAAGTTAATTAATGTATTTTTTGGAGGATTTTTGGGTTTATGAATCATTTTATTGGTAGTGTACAAATCTGGAGTATCCAATGGAGAAGAAAAACCAGACGTGGGCACGTTGGAAAGCAGTGGATGGCAATGTGTATTTTGTTCAAGAGGTCCACATGTTAGAGATATAGGCTATGATCCTACAGGAGATCTGTTTGGTCCTTACTATGTCAGTTTACCAAAAAATGTAGTAAAAAAAACTGACAATGCAAAACGAAAGGTATTTTTAAATTTTTTTTATTTTGTGAACATAATGTATTAACTCAATTACACATAATATTGAATTTTGCAGAAATCCAAATCTAATTTACATGACAATGATACATCAGACATATTTATTGAAGTTTGGACTCATGAAAACTGTTTGGTTTGGGCATCTGGTGTTTATATGGTGGGCACTAAGATTTTTGGATTAGAAGACAGTGTTAGAGCTGCTAAGAACACTGTAAGTTATATGAAATTAAAGTTCAAATGTTAAATTTGATAAAAAAATATATATTCTTGTTACCCCCCCCCCCCCTTAATAAATTACTTAGTTGTTTTTTAATACCATTTTCCACTTGATTATGTGACATGCAAATGTGTACTATATAAAAAACATTCTGTCTAAAAATGATACCTATCCATAAATTTGTTTTCTTGTTATAGATACTAAAACTGGTTATAGCAAGATTTTTTTTATAATGAGTTCAATAAGTAACAGGATTGGGCTAAGCTATTTAAAAATCTATTATAGTCAAATTTGAATCTAATAATAGGTTGGTTATTATTATGACACGGTTCAGTCGGGTTTTATATTAACATGAGTATAGATAAGAATGAACTGAGTTTATAATCATATGGTATAGGATTATGTGTGTATGGGAAAATCAAAATATTAAATTAGGTTAAAAAAATAACAAGCTTTAATAATTTTGTGCAACTTGTTACTTATAATAATTCATTATATATTAGAATACTTCTTTAAATGGGTTTGACGATAATGTGTTTTTACCAACAATAACATACTTACAAAGCCAGCACAGTTGAATCGGGTATAGTGGAATATTTATGGGTTAGAGTATATAGTAGGTCTTGAGAAATTATTATAACTAAAACTGATAAAATTGTTGTTTGGTGAATGTAATTGAATATATTACATATTTTAACTAAAAAAAAATTAATCTAGAAATGTAATGCCCAACGTGTTTTAATTATTTAGACCTGTGTTTATTGTGGTACTAATGGAGCTAGCATTGGGTGTACAGCACGTCATTGCAAATCAAGTATACATTTTAGTTGTGCTATACAACTCGGTTGGTTACTTGATAACCAAACTTTCCTTACAACTTGTAATCTACACAAGGTGAGTTCCATTGAACTAAGTGATTTAGTATATCTTAAATATTAAGCACTACATCAGTATATTTTATTTTTTTCAGAATTCACCAAAAGGAACTAGCTGTCATTAAATAAATTGGCCAACAATTGTATTTAAAACAAAAGTGTGTATTTTATTGTTGACTTATTACCACTTAACGACTTAATATGGTACGAAAAAATTATGCTCCAATGAGCTGAGAACATACCGTAAAGTATTTTCTTATACATAAGTAGTATTTATAGTGTTAATAGTAACAATAATTGTATGTATGTTAACTTACAAGGAGTAGATGTTAAATTTAAAAAAAAAATTGTAAATTTAAATTACAATACATAATATTGTGATTATACAAATTCGATTTTTATCTGTCTTTATCTGAAATTTAGTATAAAAAAAAAAGCCACAGTTATAAAGCCAAATTTACAAAAGTTTTTAGGTTGATACATATTCGGTATCCCTGTTTTTAAGTTTCTTAATGTATTTATGTATAACTATTTATGTAAACTATATTGTCATTTGTTTGTTATATTTATAATACAATGTTATTAACCATTAATATAACTACCTGCCAGCAGTCGGTTACATTTAAGATAACAATTGTACACCAATATATGTTAGCTAATAAATAGTCATCAGCTGCACATTATACAGCCGTATGTTGTTAATAAAAATTGATAAAATCATAATTATTTAAGGGTTTACTTAAATCTAAATAATTCTATAGCCGTTCATATAAAATATTTTAGGTGTTTTTGGTGGTGTTATAATAATATTTAAAATAAACTAATGGAGTGTGCTATTAATATTTAATGCAAAATAATAGTTTCCATTATAAATATTTCTGAGATATTTTGTCCACGAATGAATGTAAGGAACTAACATTTACCATAGTTATATTAGTTGGAATAAATAATAAGATAAATGTATATACCTGTTAAGCAGGATACTGCAATTATATTATTGTTTTAATTGATCATTTATCAAATTATTATGTGACATAGATTATTTATACTACTATAAAAATAAGAACGACAAAACATTTTGTTTTTTTAAATCAGAAAAGAGTACTAGGAAGAACTTTTATTCACATTACTTACCCTCTATATTGAAGTATAATAATAAACAAAATTGGCTTTTTTGTCTGTGGTTTTTTATCCTAATACCCGTTATTTGCAAAACAATAGGATTAAAAACATTATTTATGGTTGTAATTTATAATATGCCAATTTGGTACTTTTTTATTTTTAAACAAACGCATTGTTCATTTAAATTATACTTAATGTATAATATTTACATTATATTTTTCTGTGTTTACCAAAAGTACATAATTATACTTTAATTTATTAATTGTATATATTATTATTACCTATGTATGTAATAATTCTTTGTTAATAAATATTTGTGAGATAAGAAGTAAACTAACGTTATTATACTCCTAAATGTATTTAGCTAAGAACACAAAAATAATATGTTTCACTAAATTATTATTTATGAAGTTGTGAAAATGTAATGTGCACAATTCAAAATTTGTTCTAGGTGTATATTAGTTCAATAAAGTACACATTAAATAGTTATTTTTTTTGATTGTATATAGTATAAGTAGTGTGTCATTCTAAAAATATAGATTTTGTTAATCACTTTCAGATACCTAATTATTTTTATAATAGTATTAGTATTATACATTTATTATATAATTACTGTTTGTTAAACTAAATGTACAACATAAGTCAGGCGAACCAAAAAAGTTAACAACAACTATAAGTCAAATTTAAATGTTATTACATATGTGATAAAACTACTTTTGAGATGTACCTAGAGGTATTCAAAACACCACTGTCCTAATATCGAAAAATTAAAGGAAAACTGGACAAGTTTACTGGTTTCTCTACTAGTCAATTAACTTATAGGGGTGGTAGGGGAGTGTTAATAAATTTACTATTTTCATAAAATAACTTTAATCACTACTAAGAGTAAAGGATAATGAAAAAATCTCAAATTACAAATTAAGGTTTTCTTCAGGCCTCGGGGGTTTAAAAAAAATTGTAGTGGTAATCATGAATAAATAAGTAGGTATGTCGGCACTTGTGTTATCAGTTCTTACAATATGGTCACCACAGATATATATTGTGGCAGGCTACGGGCCCCACATACAGCACTGTGTGTGGCGGATGCATGGCTACGAGGCACCACAGCTTGCGCAAGCTAGCTGTCGGCATCGATACCGCCTCAACACATGGTCAGATCGCCAGATCCCGGTAGTTGTGACGAACTTCCCGCATGCGATCTAAGTCACCCAAAGCGCACACATAAATACGCTCACGACAACTACCAACCAATGTCTTCGGACACCTGCCGGCAACCTTTTGCTTGCATTCGTTACAATATCATATATATATATATATATCTGTGTCTGTGGGTCACAGAATAAACAGAAGGGAATCTTCGAGCTTATCAAAAAACGGTCAGACATAGTTTTAGCCAGTGATGCGAGGACTCGTATATTTCCTTTTTTTAAAATTTTTTTGCGATTCATGGTAACACTGTTTATTTACTATAAGCAACAATATCGTCGCCATTTTCCGTGTTTGTCGAGCGTTGGCCAGAATGAATAAAAAATTATTGTATCTATATTTTATCAATAGCTATAAAGAAATGTATCGATTGTAGAGCTCTAGACATGGGAATTAATATCGTTGAAAAGAGATTTTCGGAGTATCTCGTGAAAAATAGTAAAATGATATTACACCATAATAAAATAGTTTAAATTACATTTTTTTTTAAATTAATAACGAAGGGAAACCTAGGTCGAGACTGATAAGTGTCCGACTTTTTGTTTTCGCGGATTACATACAATTATCACCCTTTTTCCTAGATCAGTGTGAACAGATTATTTATAGCTGGCTCCTTGCCGAAGAACAAGATGGCCGGTGGCTCAAAAGAACCAAATGTCGTAAAACAAAAAGAGAGGCTGATGATCAAACAATACAATAGAGATTGAATGGAGATAGGATAGATACAAGGAGGAAGAGGAATTTTCTTTTTAAAAGTGCTAGCTTTCTTTCGTCTTCTTTTGCCGTTGGCCACGTTTCACATGCATATAGAATTACTGGGTATAATTACTAACATTTACAAGTTTTTCTGTGTTCTAGCCATTTTGGCGGTAAAAAATACTTCTCAGGAAATTGTCTCACTTTATTTATGTTTAAAAAAGAAGACTTTATACAGGACGATATAGACTACATTATCAAAAACTACAATATGAATTATACTGATTTGTTAATTACGTTTAATTCATCTTTAGTTTAGCGTTAAGAAATTTCATTCTATGAATTAATATGTAATGTTCAATATTATTTTAGTTCATAACAATAAGGAATTCGTAGGTATATTGGAAAATAAATGCATGTACCATATATATCATATTATTTAAAGTATAATAGACTATACCTAGATGTTTCCTATTTGCTCTGGTGGAACACGTCTTTGGCTTTGCGCATGCGCCGAAAATTAAAAACACTATGCTGTATTATTTAGATATCCAAACTCGAATAACTCGAATGCGCATGAGCAAATGGCCTTAGGACGTCATCGAGCCCCGTTGTCAGCGCAGTCACGTCGGTTCGCTGGAACTAAACTACATGCATGTAAATTGTAATATTCTCCATCTACTGTCTAATATTATAAGATCTATGGCTACGGTGTACGTTTTTATCTTGATTCTTGACACGCTCTAAATTATAATATCTGAATACGATTTTTTCAAGTTTTGTTTCACTCTAACGGTAGTTCATTCAAAGTATAATTTAAATCTCATATAATAATTCAATCGCTTTTTATTATGTTTATAGTCCAGCTCACGAAAACTGAACGTTCAAGGCCGATGGGCGGCGGCCAAATATTGTCGATGCCAGTGGTTCTCCGTATTGTATGTATTATTGTTGTTGTCAGCTGTTGGATAAAGTCAGCTGTTATGTTAAAATATACATACTAAACATATTTTTATTAATTGTTTTTAATTGCTATATTTTTAACACGTAACGTAGTGCGCGAGACAAAATAATAAAATATGTACATTTAAACATTTCAAAAAGCCCGCCAATTATGTTGATACCCACTAATGGGAATTTGCCACTGGTAGCGCTGATGTCAACGCTCAGTTTTCGTGAGCCGGACTATAGTTGTCACTTGTCGGGTTCAGACATTGGTATGAGTTAAGGATTTAACCTACCGTTATTTAATTTGCGACCTGATATTGTTACTCAATGTTTTGAACTTTCTTTTTTATCATAATATTTTACACAAGTTATTTTATAAATACCATTAATTTATGTGTACCTGTTTAAGTATAATTGGTTTTTTATACTTATTTTGCAATAGTCATTTAATAATCAAGGGTTACATACTTAAGTCTTTCAAATACACCTTGCTTAACCTACTTAACAATGTCGATTGTCGAAAATCTGTCTCAAGACAATGAAGATAAAGATATTAGTTCAAAAGTGTGTAACTATTCAATTATTAAATATTAATAATATTATTTTAGCTTTGATGCGTAGCTGAGAAGGTATGTTTTTACAATGATGTGTTTTTATTTTTATTGTGTCTGGACCTACGATAACTTCTGGACTACTGAACCTAGAAATAGTACTACCCATAAACGTTGACAAACAAAGAAATATCATTAACTCTCTCCCCTAGAAGAGGTGGAAACTTATCTTTATTTCACTTTATTAGGGTGAAGTTAGGGTCTGAAAATTAGACCGTAGGTAGATCTAGAATGAGCTTACAATTTTCTCAAAAATCTGTAGTAAAACTTTTTTTTATTAAGGAAGAGCCAAATAGAGAGGGATAATTACATACATTGACCGTAGTGAATTTTTAGGTTACTATTGTCAGTTCAAATAGGAAACGACCCCGGCAGCTATCTGAAAGCCACATAAAAAACCAGTTTTTATGTAGCCGCCAAAGTCGATTCTTATTTTCAGAGTATATGTGTGATTGAATCAACAGTCTGCAGGTATTTGAAAGTATTTTCATTATGTTGTTAATTAGCTGAGGTAGACCTCGCTAGGTCATTATTTGAATTTATCAGTATTTGGAACCGTACAGTAATCAATGTAAAATCAACAACAGTTTTCACTTAAAGTTCAATTTTTTTAACTTTGGATATTCATCACAAATTTTCCAAAAATGTAAACCTTAAGTTAAGTCATTATATTCATATTATAATTCATACATAACATGATACGAAACTATTGTTTTCGTGTATAGACCTATAATACTTCTTAATCGCTGAACTGAAATCTTCATGTATCATATCTATCAGAAGTAGATACCCAATCCTAATTAAATGAAAAATACATTTTTAAGCACGTTATTGTCATTATGTACAGAGCTTTTATCAATATTTATATTTTTAGATTTGCATAAAAGTGATTTTCTCACTTTCAGTTGTAATAATTCATATACTCCTGTGACCACCCCGTCCCAATATGTTTGTTTATAATTTATTAACTTTTTAAATTTATTCAATTTTTATCAATAAAAAACAATTTATTAAAAAAATGTTATTCTAAATGGTGTATTTAAAATGTTTATTAATTCATTAAACTTTATGTTATCCTGTAAAACTTTATGTTTATGGAATCCCACATAAATTTAGTGATTAGGTTTACAAATCCAGCACTTTAACATATGTATATACCCTTTTGAAATACCTATTGAATATTACTGTAATTATCAATTGGATAGTAAATAATATAATACGCATTTGCCCTACCATCATTTGTTATTGTTTAAACAACTGTCAAACCCAACACATTTTACAAAAGAAATTTTTTGGGTTAGTATTTAAGATTTGAAATATCAAAAATTGTAAATGGATTTTGTTAAGATGTATTCCAATAAGGACATTATCAGATTATTGGAATTGAACATATTTCATGGTGTCCATGATACTGAAAATCTTTCAGTATTATATTATAAGCCAGAAAATATTAAATATTAGATTGCATTTATATATATGTATATATATACATATATATATACATAACATGTAGCACATATATATATATATATATATATATATAATATATATATAATATATATATATACATAACATACATGTATATATATTTATAAATAATATTAAAACATTTTTCAGGCCTATAAAAAGAATAATGAATATTTAAGTACTCCTGATTTCGATAAGGTAAAATAAAAGTCATCAAAAATATAAATAGCTTTTAATTTAGACTAATTGCTTTAAGTAATTGTTTTAAGGATGCATTGTTATTAAACTTCATTATTGTTCCTCATTGTTGTTCTTCGTTATTCCTCTAAGAATCCTTATTGTTCCTGAAAAACAAAATTAACTATTTCAAAATGAGTACTGTTTAGTTTAAGGATGCATGCCAAAAGACTGGTACATTTCCTGATGCATTACTAAAAGATATGGATAAAATGTATGATACATGCATTAGAAGCCAGAACGTTTCAAATGAATTAAGTAATTTAATTAAAGAAGGAATTGAAAATATTCGTCCAGAAAAAAAGTCATTTGATTATCTGGCTAAAGTGTACAATAAACTATTACAGTTATGGAATAATGATTCTTCTAGCTCCACGGTAAAATTTATTTTTTATATAAATTTACACTTTTAAAAGATATTTTAGAACTATCAACATTATACAATTAATTATGCAAGTTAAATAATGGTTTAAAAATCCACCTTAAGTTTATTTTTAGTTTTAAGAAGATATTCAAAATATGATTTTTTAAATAACTGTTAAAAATTGTTTTATTTTTATTTTAACTAGGAAAATGTTATCCTTTATTCACTTTTTTTGGGGGTTTGTTGAACATTTTAACTAATTTTTGTTAAGGTGTAAGGTCCTTAAGTGTTGGTAATTCTTATATTGATCACTTATTTTTATTGTATAAAACATTTTTGATTCAAAAATAATTGTAAATTTATTCTCCATTTATGTTTTTTTTTTATAATAGACTAAATATATATATATACAATTTAAAATTATAAACTCACATATTTATCAGTATATATTATTCATTTTTCATTTTATACATTTTGTATATGTTATTTCTCCTATATATATATTTTTTTTTTTTTGGAAATTATGAGAATTCCATAATCAAGTTATATACTTTTTCAAGCAATAGTTTGAAAATTTAAAAAAATCTTTGAATATTAAATATTAGAGGTATTTTATATGCATTTTTAATTAAAAAAATATATTTTTATTTAGACTAATAATTGCGTTTCTAATACATCAAAAAATGAGAATCAAGATGTTGGTATGATTCCAAGTAATGGAAATTGTTACATCAGTCACAAACTTTTTGATGAGGTAATTAATTATGATGTTTCTAATAATACAAGGTGATTAATTTATCATTGAACCACTCAATATCTCACTAGGTTTAAATAATATTAAAAAAATTTTTTTTTCCATATTGTGTTTACACAATGTGATTTCAATTTGTTACATTTTGTTTTTGTTTTTACACCTCTTCCAACTTAGTTTATTTTGATAGCAACTTTTAAAACTTGAATTGTAACGCATACATTTCATTAACATTTTATATTAAAAATAATTTACTAAAAATGTTGACTGATCGATAACCAGTTTTGTATAACTATTTTTATGATTGGAGTGGAAGTGCGGTTGGGAAATGCGATGTTATGGTATTCTCTTGATGTATTTTTAGCTACAGTGCGATCCAAAAGTTTTAATTTATTTTATTTAGTTATTACCATTAGCGCTATCAAATATCAATCCACTCTATATAATACAAACCTCCATTTAATATTCTATAGAGCTTTTGAACTCAATCACTCATATCAGTACACGTTTGCTATGAATGAAAAGGAGGAGCAACTTAACACAATTACATTTTGTATTAAAACCGGTTTTGTCCGCTTCAGAAACGTGAATATGGTTCATAAAGCTTACTAGAACACTTCAGGGATGGTATAAAGAGGTTTTCGAGTTGGTAGATAATCTAGTGAAGACCTGTGAAAGACAATGAATACAACCGTACGACATCAACGATGCTCATCGTGTTTTTTGACAGCCTAAGAATTCTGCACTAGGACTTTTAGTCTGAAAGATAAACATTTAATGCTGTCTTCTATAAAAGTGTTTTGGATTGACTATAAATGTGCATTTGATGTATATACTCCACCTTGTTTAAAAGCTGTGATTTTTGCTTGTTGTACAACAACGCACCTGCTCATTTGGCTATGGTTGTACATATATCAATTTTCAGCCTAAAAACTAGTTGTTGCTTTACACTGCTATCAACCGTACTTGCCCAATTTGTCCCCGCTGGACTATTTCCTGTTTCCAAAACTGTAATAGCAGTTGAAGGGGAACTGCTATGATATAATTCGCGACATTCGGGAAGCATTTACTGAGCGACCTAGGAACATGTCTTTAAGCAACTTTGAAAAGTCTCTGCTACTGCTGAAAACACATAGTAAAGCTTATATTGACTCAAATTAGTCTTATTTTGAATAAATGTTAAAATTCACTATTGTGTTATTTTTTATAAATTTAGTCCAAAACTTATGGACCGCACACTGTGTACAACTAAGAAATTATAATACTAACCTAAAGAAGAGATAGAATAAATAATTGTAGTTATTAAAGACTTAAAAGAAATTAAAAACATTTTGTTTATTTTTATTATATTAATTTATGCGTAGGAACGGTTGAACATTTTTATAATATTAATTATGCCACATATGATTAGGTTATGTTAGCGTACCTTATCGTAAGTTATCATCTTTAAAATCTTCCTAATTTGGTTATTCTTTAAATAAAAAGTTATGCCAACAAAAAAAAGTATTAATAAATATATATATATGAAAGAATGTAAAATTCAAACATAACTTTTATTCGGCTTTCTTTTAAAATGTTAAAGTTGTCAATTATTGTTTTTAAGTTAACGCCTATAATATGGCAATTTAATAAACATTACAAATTATTGTTATTAAAAATGTTAGCTTGTAAATGAGTACCAAATTCTAGAGTAAATTTTCAATGGTAAAAATAATTAGCTTAGTTTATTAATGTTTAATATGTATTTCATTTTTCATTTTCTTATATTTTACAGTTGATTGAAAAATGTTACGATAATGTTAAATTTCCGAAGTCAAATATTGATACAATTAAAACATTGTTTAAATCAATACCATCTGATTTTACTGAAAGTAAGTTATTTATAAAATTACTGAGAGAAGCAAATCAATCAGTTTGGCCTGATAGTAGTGCAGAATCATATGTACATCTTGAAAATATTTATGACCAGTTGCGACAATTTAAGAGTGCTAAAAGGGTAAATATTGAATTTTTAATTCTTTATAACTTTTAATGTTACAATAAATTTAAGAATTTTAGGTAAATTTTGTATTATTTCTCCAATTTTCATTCTTAAGCATTTCCTAACATTCATATCCAATATGGTAAGAGAGCCTAAAATGAACTGGCAGTAAGTAAACAGGTTAAAAGCATACTTCTTCAAATTTTCTATTTTGTTCAATTTCTGTATGAGTTTCATTAATAATCACATTGTAACACTATCTGATTAATGATAATGACAATATAATATTGTTAGTATTTATACCTTATTTATTTAAACTGTGATGCAGAGGATTAATTTTAATAGGATTATATTAATGCTTAAATGCAATAAACATTTTTCCAAAAGATTTTTCTTTTATATGTCGAGATTAAATTGCAAAACTACGGTTTGTATTATTACAATGCCTATTTGGACCTAAATCTCTAAATTATGGATTATGCATAATTTTATAAATTAGATCCAAGATCAAAAAAGTCCTACACCAGAAAATAAAGAACAAACTCAAAAAAAAAATGAAAAAATAAGAAAACTTAGAGAAGCACTTCAGGTAATCTATATTTGGATGTTTGATATAGTCAAGTGTGCACACAAGGTACCTAAACTCACTCTGCACATAATCCATAAGTCCCAATTAGACAATTGTTGCGAACATAACTTGTCTTAAAATAATTAGAAGAATAATTATATCATTATTGGGAATAAAAATTAATAATACCAAAAAAAAGTTGTTGTTGAGTTGGAGGGGAGGGGCATGTGAACATGTCGTTGTTGACTCTACCCTACTAGACCATGCCTAGTAATTGATTTTGGAGTTGAGGGCAGATAAATGATTGGAGAAACATTCCATGACACAAACTCTTGTGCACACTTTTGGCTAAAATTATTTTTAAACTTGATGAAGAAAAAATATGCACAGTATAAGGGGAGTATTTTATTTTTTATTTTCAGATAGCTCGCATAAAAATAAAAAAAATTGATGAAACAGAAATGTCAATTAGCAATTCAGATGACTTTGATAACAATTCACCTTATATACTAAAGGACAGGCAAGTAATTGTTTTATGATAACAATTATGTTGTTTTTTACATATTCAATCAATCTACCTAACATTTTTTTTTGATACATTATAATTTTCTAAAAATATATTAGAAAAAGTTTTAATAATATACCTATATATTTACTGTACACAAATAAATTATTAAAACCTTACATTTATGCTATATAAATAAAATGAAAATTAGTGCTACACTTTTGCTGAATCAACACTTTTCTGGAGAAAGAGGTAATTGAGCAAAAGTGAAGCACTAATAATAATTTTATTTATATAGCAGTATAAATAGTATAATTAATCATACATTTTTGTGTCAAATTACTAGCGTATTGTATTTTACCTAATATTATTCACCTTGCCTAAATTAATTTGAGCTTTACTATATTACTTAAGCAAGTATGTTTTTCAACACTGATAGTTAAATATTGAAGTATTGTGATTAAGTTTTATTATTTCAGGAAGTTATCACAAGTATCATTTATTTTCAAATTAGAAAAAAAGTTGTGTATTTTAATTAAAAATGTATTAATTTAGCAAAAAAAAATAATTTTTTTATGAGATGTTTATATATTTTGTCAATTAATTTTTATTTCTGTCATTTCTATTATATTAGGGTCTGGAGGGAATTAAATTAAGTTAAAAAACATAGTGACATAAATAGTATTAAGGTTTTTTTTTTTTTAGGTATGAAAGAAGAGCAGTTGAAATTTATAAAAGGTTGTGCAAACTTACTAAAAATCCTGTATTTCTTGAACAACCACTTATACGTTTCAAAGGAACTGACAATACATTGGTGAATAAAACGATAGAGAAATATTACAATACACAAAAAGAGTTTCCAGATTATAATGAAGTGTATGAATTGTTAGAACGTTTGAATAAAAAGAAAAAATTAAATTGGAGTGAAAATAAGTTGAGCAACATATGTAAGTATCTAGAAAACCTAAGCCACTTGTAACTGTTTATAATTAAGTATTAAAATTTTAAAAACATTCACAAAAAAAAAATATATATGTATACTTTAGCTGTAATGTAATAATTGATTATAAAATTGCAATTTGCTATTATCTTCAATGCTTTCAAGAGACTGCTCAGTCAGGATTTAAAAATATTTTATTTTATTACTTATTATTATAGGAGATTTATTAAAAACAAAAGTAGTTATTGGTTAATTATTAGTTAATCAACTTATTAATAAAAAAATATGAAGAGTTGTATATGGAATAAAAGTAATATCTGAGGGCTTAGTATTACCTTAGATTATGCTGGCACCTAAAGTTACAAAAGAGTCTATTGTTGCTTAATATTGAATAATTTTTATTAATGTTTTCCATTTCTTAATATAATATCTAGTATGTTTTTATTATGTCAGACATACCAATAAAAAATATATTTCCCAATTTTTATTATTAAAATTCAGATAACAATTAAGTTATTAACATTTATTTAACAACATTTATTTTTTAGCTAAAATGGGACTAATGTAGTACTAAGATATTTTATACTTTAGAATTAATGTAATAAATATTATTTTGCTGATTAATTAAATTTTGATGTTTAAAAAAATTATAGCTCGAGATGCGTTCCTTAAACTTGGTAAGCAGCTAAAGCTGATAAGAGTGAATGATTATATGAGTCGTATTTCTGAAATGATCACTGAAAAAGATCCAGCTGAAGAAAATGAAGAACTAAAAAAAAAATTAGAAGAAAGTAATAAAAAAATGGATTTATCAATGAATAAGGTATTTTGATTCATATTACATGTTATTACTGTATTTATTACTATTAGTATCATTATGATTATTTAGAGTATTTGCTCAATTTAAATAAAATAAAATGGCTGTAAGTGTTCTCAATCATCGTTAGATTCTATTAAGTTACTTAATAAGATAACTTTATATGATATGCAAAAATTATTATGATTAATCAATGATCGTGTTTCAAAAGTCTCTATGATTCGAATATTAATAACATTTATTTTTTAGTTAAAATGGGACTAATGTAGTACTAAGCTAGTGTAAATTTATTTTACTTGTGTATAAGTTAAATGTAAAGATATGTTCTTATTTTAATACAGAAATACCTTAACTAGCACATTTTAGTTGCTGAACGATAACGTTCATCTAAGCTGAAGTGTTGTATTTTCGTTGACAAAATAACATGCTGTTTTCGTACAGAGTGGTGATTTATAATAATTATTGTATTCAAATTTATGAGAAATGTATTAATATTAACCTTCAGTTTTCTTAATTTAATTTGTAGTTGGCCAAGGAATTTGAACTTAAGCAAAATAAAAAAGAAGAAACCAATTGTTCAAGTCGCGGTAACACTGAATGTGAAAATAGTAGTTCAGATGAAGAATTGAATGACAAACCGGAAAAAAAAACTATATCATTTTATAAAACCAAGAATATTGAAACAAAAAGGAAACAATCTCCAAATTTCAGCAATAGTGAGGAAACCCATTCAAAGTGTTCTAAAAAATTGAAAGTTGCATCTATAGACTTAAAACCGTGTGAAAAAAAATCAGACAAATATGTTTTACAAAATTTAAAAACAATTAGTGAAAATGAAAAGACTGAAGTTGATATGAAAGAGACAGATAATTCTAAAAATAATGACATAAAAAATAAACAAAAACAATTAAAAAATTCTTTTGTTGAAATTGGTGCTACTGAAGAAAAAAATGTTGGATTAAAAAATAATAACAATTGTACTGATGTTCAAACAATTAGCGATGAAAGTGTAGGTGATCCTATCATTAATGAATCAGAAGTTGTACCACAAGAGTTATTAAAAAATGAAGACAAAGTTATAGAAATTATTGAGCACGATGGTTCTGGATCTGATTTAGAAATGACTGTTTGTGATATGCCCAATCTTCCAGTGATTCACAAAAGAAGTCAAATGGATACAAAAAATAAATGTGAGTTTTTATTATCTAATTACTTTCATTTGTGTCAATTATAATCATATTTTTTTTTTTTTTTAAGCAAATTTTAATAAAAAAAATAACTGGCATGGGAATGTACAAAATGAAGTAAAAAATGGCATGCCTAAAATGTCTAGATCTCCACAAATTTATCGAGTGTGTATAAAGTTAATTTTTTATATTGTTTATCCATATATATATATAAACATATACAGGTTCCACTCAAAGATTTGACAAATGAAATAACTTTTGTTATATTTAATATTTTTAAGATTTTTTTCTTAAATTAATTTATACTCATTTGCGCTATAAACACCACTTTATTGCACTTGGCTGGTTTCATTTTTTAAACTATTTATTTTGTTTCATTTTTTTTTTCAAGTTAGCCATTTTATATAGAATAATTTTCTGAAAATTTTGACTGGTTGATAATCAGTTTTGGAAAGTTACTTAGTTATTAAAGGTTGAAATTTAAGATAGGAAGTGGATTTTGGTAGAGTAAAGCGCGTAGAGAAAAATAACTCTATCGCTACTTTATTAGTTAAAAAACTTCCCTCTTGATTTTATTACATTATGAAATTATGCTTATTATAAATTTAAAACTTATTTTTTGTTTCAACAAAGAGTGTGAATAACACTCAAATCCCATCAAATTCTAAAGAAGGAAATGTATACAACCAATGGCTTAAACATACAGGTGCAGTTCCACAAAGTGGTTTATCAACAAAATGTCTAAGTCCAAGAGTGTAAGTAATAAACCATTGTTATATATACACTATTTACATGACTTGAGGTTACTCCCACTTAGATGTCTTGACTAGTTTGCCAACGTTTCGGAACACTTGCACATTTGATCAGAGATTTTCGGTAAAAAAACGTTTGCCAGTCTTAAATATATTTTTTCTTTTGCTGATTACGACTATAAAGATTTAACACGTCTATTAATTTTCATGTTGTATCTTGAATTTATTAATTATCAAGTATCGGTTTTTTAATTAATTAATTAATTTTTTATAATAAACCTATCTTTGTTTTTGTGATCTAAAAAACTAATGTGCGTCCCTTTTTGATCAGGCTTACATTGCTTCGTGACTAAATAAACTAGCACAACTGTTTGATTACAAAATTTTCCTATCTTTGCCCATTTGCCCCAGTCGTGGAAGAACTTATTACTTAAGATAAAAATTAACATGGTAAAATACTTATTTTTCCGTTTCTGGGACAATATTTCTGCAAGGTATTCATGCCTGTTTATTTAGTCATGCATGGCTTTAATTTCAAAATTAATAAATCACTAGTAGAGTAATTTTTCCATATTCTTAATTGGCTTAGAAAATACCACAAAAAGTAAAAACATTAAAAAAATGTTTAAGTCAACTCAAAATTGAGAAATAAAAAATATATTTGGTAAAATAGTTTAGGTATAGGAACATGTTAATGTTAACATTATCATTATCATTAAATAATATTTATTATTTTATTTACAGTGGGTTACCATATAGTAGACCAGTAACGTTTCATACTAATATGCAGCAAAGGCAAGTTAAACAACATATAGTTCAGCAACAGCACCACAAAGGTTACAATGTGAGTTAAACGAAATTATATTTTTTATTGAATGTTTTGTTGTGTTAATATTTAATAATTGTTTTTACTAAAATGAACAATTTTTATTTTTAGCAAGTAACAAGAATGACTACAACTACTACTGTAGTCGAACAGTCTGCACATCAAATTAGTTATAGACTACCTACTCCTCACATGCATCGAGCTCGTCACGTGTTACCTAGAAATCGACAGATCAACAAGTCACCGGAATTAATAGAATTAGATTAATTTTGTCGAATTGAAAATCTATAAATCTATAATATTTTATTAATACATATTTACTTATTGTGCGATTAAATATCTTTTGTATTCATTGAGGTTATATCATTGTAAATAAGATTTACAGTATATACACTGTGTATTATCTTTTGTATTTAAAAAATTAAATTTTAGTTTCCAAAAATTAAACCAAAATTATAATTGTATTAATTATGTATATATTTTTTTAATAATTGTATTTTCGATTACTTTTATTAGTTCTATAGACATTGATTTTATTTTATTTAATATAAATTTATATATATTTTTTTTTCTCCCGAGAACTATGAACCATTTACAAGCTAATGATTTTAATATAATTTGCAAAAATTCTTAATTCTATTTTTCCTTATCTTGGTTGCCATTCGCCTATATTTCTCTGCAATGCTAATAAATTGTATCTATTAAGGGTTCTGCATGACAGCAATTTATTTACAACCAAAAAATATATGCAACACACAGTTTGATAAACATTTTTTTCAATAAATTTCTCTCTTATTAATTAATTATTATGGTATCTAATTAAATGTAGAGTATGATTTTTAAAAAAACCAGTTGTAGTTGTTTTGTAACTGAAAACGACAATGTGAAAAACAATAGTCTGAATAGTAATCGATATTTGATAATATTTAAGGTGAATATGTAGTAGCAGTGTCTCTATAAAGTTACATAAAATTGTGGAAATTCAAAAAGTTTCATTTTTGGACCTTAGAATTCGAACAGGCACAGCCTGATATACTGCGCTGAACTGACGGAACTGTATAGTGTGCTCACTATGTTGCCTATTCATGCATTGTGGGTCTATGGTTATGTGGTCTTAATGGAAAAATTACTCCAACCTGAAAATCCGCATACGAACACGTCGGAAAAAACCATACGAAGTCTTGTCTGCTACAAACAATTCACTACCTCTATTAATTTCACTAGACGCCTAAAGATGCACACTTTACAAGCTCGGTAAAACGATTATGTTATTCAAAATTATTGAAAAAAAAAAAAGGCACATGAGTGTCCTGTACTAGTAAGATCCTCTACTATGCCATGTGTATGTAAAAACAATTTTAAGTGTTTTACTATAATATTTTATTATTTTTAGTTAACTAAAATTATATAATGATATACTGAAAACACTGATTATCAAAGCTTGTACTCCTTAAGTCCTGCATCCTTAATTTTAGTAAAAGAACCACCAAAATGGCAATCAATTAGGTAATTTCATCAACTTTTTTTATTATTAAAGTTCTTTATCCTACCTATTGTTTTTTGTTATTTGATTTTTTTTTTAACATTACATAAGCTTGTGTGGCTATGTATAATGTAAATATATATATATATATATATATATATATATATATATATATATATATATATATATATAAAATAAAACGTAATTTCTTAATATATATTTAGCGGTTATCGCTATTACTTACTAGTTCAGGACGCCAGTCACCAGAAACCAGTGATAATTTTTTTAACTAATAAGTAGTAGATGAGATAACTATTTGTACATACATTTATTTAATGAAAAGGTTTCCAGATTGTAAACATGTCTTTAAGCATACTTTACAGTTGACGTTGAAATGGCTTTTCAAGTTATTCATATTGTGTGTACAGCATAAAGGTCGTTATCGTTATATTGACTTTTTAATAGGCATTATCGATCTTCCTGGGTCGATGTATATAGATTTTCTTTAGTATGAGTTGGATTGTATTAAATAATGTATCTCTAAAACGGCATATTATGTTTTATAATTTATAACTATAATAATGGTTGTGAATTCTTTACTTGTTGAAAAACTTGATTAACCCATGAAGATTAAAGATTATTTAGTAGGTATATATTGTTTAAACATTTTCATTTTTATAGTACAAAACAAAATCAATATGTTTTATGCATTACATGTCCAAAAACATTATAAGTCAGTAGCGTATTTACGAGTTTCTTCTGGTGGATGATCTTCTTCTTCTTTTCTAAAGGCTAAGCCTTGTCATAGCGAAAAAATAAACTTCCACTCTTCTCTTTTTAATGCTAGAGTCTTCATATGTGAATACCCGTTGCATCCAGCCATTCCAATCATCCCTCCTATGAATGTCTTCCTAGTTCCTCGGTCTGCCTCTTCCTTTGCGTCAATTGATTCTTCCTTCCATTATGTTGGTTATGAAGGGGTTATGTCTCATTAAGTGTCCTATAAGTTTTCCGCTTCTTGATCTAATGATGGATAGCAAAACTCTCTTCTCCTCTACTATTTGGAGAATTTCTTCATGAGTTTGATATGCAACAAAAAAAAATTCCCCCTAGGTCCCTAGTGAAAATCTTGCTCTTATGGCCGGACAAAAAAAAGGTGAACCATAATATTTTCTTTGGGGGAATTGAAAGTGATCTGTTTTTTGACGTTGTAGACTTAAAAGCCTGACATAATTACGCCTACTTAGGGTGGTCCGAGTTCAATTCTCTAAAAAATGTTGAGTTTATCGGCCTCTTTTCTAGGTTACTGTGGGAATTATTTTATTATATTTCAATTAAAATTGCTTTTAAATTTTATTTTAATTTCTCAAATGTTTAGTATTCACTTTCTTGTCTTTTTAAATTAAATGAAATAGTTTTACAAAAATCGACTTCCACAAATACCTGGAAAAAAGGCCGATGAGCTCAAATATTTTTCAGAATTAAAATATTAAGTAGGCGTACTTTTTCAGGCTTTTGGGCTAAATTTGTTTATTGTACCAGTTACCACCAAAATGGCTTTAACCCATAGAAAACATTACAATATATGTTATATGTTGAAGCTAATACGCTGAAGCTTTTATAAATTACCCTAAAAATAAATTGATATGGACGAAATTTGTTAAAGCCACTTTTTTCAAATATTAGCTACATAAAACTCCTAAAAAACCGTCCGCTTCCAACCTCAACAGATAAAGTGGTAACAGTTAGTTTTTTCAAGATTCAATTTGACAAAATGTATTTTGTATCAATTTTTAATAGTTATATTATCAAGAAAAATCGAGTTTTTCAAAAAACGTGTTCGTTAGGTGAAAAAAGCAATTATAAAATTTACGGTGTTATACTTTTAAGTTTTATTATTAAAATATAATGCTTTACACGATATAATAATGAAATGTTATTTTTTTGTGACATTACGTCTAAAACGTCTACGTTAATAAGTAGAGTTTTCTATAATCTATTTAACAAGTAGATTATTAATAATAACAGACGTCTGATCGTTTTGCAGTGTGTCCTACGTCCTACTTTTACGCTGGCCCGATGACTCGTTGAGATACAATGAGATACAAACATCTGACAGCTAGTAAATTTATGTAATTGCGATCATTTGTTCCATAGACCATAGACTATGTATTTTAATGCCAACGACATTCAAGACGATAATGATGACAATATTGTTAATAATAATAACCGTTTTAATCATCCGGTAGTGATTCTAAATACTCGTTATGACTTATGCGCAGAGCAGCTGTTTTCTCCATTTTTGTCCTTTTCCTCTTTTTATCAAACTCCCTCTGTATATATATATATATATATATATGTATCTCTGTGCTATTTTTACCTGTTTATATAGAGGTATAGCGACGATAGCGAATGTTACAGCACAGTCGGCGGAGAGAGGTAATATAATTCATCCAGCGAACGGGTCCGTTGAACTTTGCTGCACGTACCGCCAACGCCAACGCCGCTATATCGACAGACTACGACGACATATTTACGGGAAAACTACTACTGCGGCGGCCTTGAGAGAGCGGCCGGCATCGGACCTCGGCGGTGTATGACCTCAGCTGACGTCCCAACGACCTCGGCCGTTAAAAGAAAGCAAACGCGGACGATCGCCAAAAACGAAAAAACCACTCCAATTATAGAGTGCTCCAAGTATTGTTCTCGAAACGGCTTGTTTGTCAACATGATATCCACGAGAAGGACGAAAGTTACCTTCCTATATACTGTATAGGCTATAGGGATACAACTCGTATTATATCTATAGGTACCGAGAACCGTGTATTGTTACAATGATGTGTATTGCATTCAAGTAATAACTGAAAAACAAACAATGTTTGAAATGAATAACAATTAACAGCGCGCGTTTGTTTGAAGATTACAAGTTATGTTATTTGTCACAAATATGTGAATACGTCTGAATTAATATTTTAGATCGTCGATTTTTGATCATACAACAAAATAGTTATTATGTTACAACGTTGGTTATGTATCGTATACAGAGTAGGGCATTGACATAAGGTACACATTTTTGATACGTCCATAAATCATAAAACACCTATCTAATTAGTAATTACATCTTACAATAGTAGTACAAATTGATGTACCTATTTATTAATAACGTTTACAATGAGATTATCTATTAATAAAACTCTTATCAATTATTATCATATTATATCTGGTGAATTTCTAGTATGTTTTGGCATCCTTCAAGGTTCGCACTTAAGCCAACTGTTTTCTTTTTTTTTATTAATGACTTGCCTCAGGTATTTGATTTTTCTATAAAATGATTGCTGTTTGCTGATGATGCTAAATTGTATTATATCGGATTCAGATTCAGAAATATTACAAAATAATTTAGTCAACATTTTTGACTGAAGTGAGAAAACCTAATTTAATAGTAATAAATGTCAACTTATTTCCTTTAATCACAAGAAAGGCCCTATTGTTTATAATTATAAATTGAATAACACGGAAAGGTAAGGTAAAAGTATTAAGAGATTAAGGTATTCATTTTGTATAAGATGTTTGGTTTTATTAGCAGAAACACTCAAAGTTTTAAAAATATTATTTGCCTAAAAACATTGTTTTGTACCCGGGTAAGATATTCGACCATCGTTAGAATTTGGTTCTCTAGTTGACCCCAAAATCTCTCCACCTATAATAGAGAGTTGGAAAATGTTTTTTTAAACAGACCGGTTTTTGTTACAAATACACCTGTATCTTGTATATGTTATAAGCGTATTTAGGAATCCATTAGATTACTTCAGGTTAGAAGACAGGTTGCTGATATTATTTGTACATATGATATTATGATATATATTATTGAACGTTAACATTGATTGTTTACAAATACTGGCTCTAATAGGTCTCAGAAATCCATATTTTTTTTCTAGGAGTTTATTTATTATTCCTTATTATAAGAAGAAAACAGTCCTTTCCCCTCATGCGCTTCAATTAGCTAATAATAATGTTTCCTCCTCTCTAGATTTCTTAATGTCTTATTGTAATTGTTTTAGACTAATGTTTTTATTGCATTCAAAAATATTGTTTAGTTTGTAAAATACATTATTCTTGTATTATAATATCCTTCTGCAGTGTTGAGAAAGTTCCTTTTTAAAAGGATCTCGTTCCGTTCATTTCCTAAAATAAGAACTCGTTCCAGATCCTCGTTCCTTATTCAAACAAGGAACTCGTTACAGATCCAGTTTCTCTAAAAAAAAAAAATTCGTTCCACTTTTCTTTCCTTTTTTGTAACCAAGTTTTTTAAAAAAAATTTGTTATTATTATTATGAATTATAAGGTATAATTCATAAGATAATAAGGTATATTTTAATCATCGTGTCAAGATATTACGTTTTTCGTCAAATAGTTTATTTAATATAATTGAATACTATATTAATATTAGAGTAGTATACTAAGTAATTAATAATTCAAATATTTTGTTTTTCCAATTCACACTTCACAGTTATAGGTATCTCAATGAGTTAAAAATATGGGAAATGGAAAAATAAAATAGATCCTACCTATTTCAAAAAAATAAGTAAACATCTTATATAATTTTTTTTTATTAGAATTTAAATAATAATAATAATTATAAAAATTGTTTTTAATTATTGAAAACTTTAGGAAACTTGAAAACTTATATCATAATAATAGTATTTATAGTAGGTCGATTCATTTAAATAGCCTACTATATAGGCTGGGATATGTAGGAGTCGTTACGTTGTCAATAGTCAACGTAAACCAACTAAAAATACATTTATTTATAACGTCTAGAAACACAGAAAACTACACTAAGATATGTTTTTTAAGAAATTGCCATTTTTGTTCACGTTCCTCAAAAAAAATAATTCGTTAATTTTCCTCGTTCCTTTATTTTTAAAGGAAACAGTTCCAAGCTTCGTTCCTACAAAAAGAACTCGTTCCAGGAATCCGTTCCTTTTGGAACGAATTCCTTCTCAACACTGTCAGAAAGGACTTTTGGCCCGTTAAATAAAATAAAAAATAATAATTTGAATAATATATCAGTTAAATGTAGTTTAGAATTATTGATCTCGTAGGACGTATTAATTGATATTTTAAAACTCTTTGTTCTGATTATATATAGTGTATTGTCTTATGGTTTTTTTGTGACTTACTCATTTACAACATATTTTATGTTGAACGCATGCGAGATAAAACGTCATGTCTTTAAAATTATTGTCTGATATATAGAGAAAATGTTTTTTTTTTAAACCAGACCGAAACGTTTTTTATGCCTTCTACTAGTATCTACATCTCTTTTTCTGTCTTGACTTAGTTTTTTCTTTAATGTTAGAGGAACCCCGAACCGGACCATGTTATTGGTGTATAATTAAGTTCTACCAAATAAATTACTATCATTTACCCTCCATGTACATTAACATTTTTTTTTTGTTACATGATTTTAATTATTATATACCATACACCTACTAATTAGAGTGATGTAAGATGTAATACATTTTACTAAAGTGATGAAATATGCAAAGTAAAATGTGATCCGCAGGGTTTTTCGGTTAATTAGCTTCCTTTGGTGTGTTCGTTATCTTTGTTTCAAATTGGCTGCAAATTACATTTCTTGTTACTTATTGGTCATTTATGTTACTGAACGCATATTATATTAATTATTTTCGATCTATTAGAATTACTATAATTACTATACTTATTTTTCTCGCATTTACTGGTTGACTTAGTTCAGAATTAAAAAAATAAAAAACAATGTCTCCACATTTACAACGCAGGAACCACAGTTTTTTGGGTAAATATTTTACTACAAGTCAGGACTTAGCCTAAATAAACGACTCGGGCGATTCTGCCGAAGGTTGATACGCGGTCTGTGTAGGTTCACTGGCCAGCAGTGAACTTCTTCGCCCGTGTACGACATTAATATTGTGTCTGTTTAAACCCGCCAGGATATATTGTCGCAAAACCAATACGACAGTAATTGCGAGGAAAAAAAAAGAAGACGCTGAAATTTATTCGTTGCCTGTAGCGAACCCGTAGCCATGGGGTTACATACCAAGTGGTATCTAATCGTTGTGTGCGTGTGTGTGTGCGTGCGATCATCGTGCAAAACGATTGTTATTATTATTACACGGTATCGGGCAAAACATGCGCAATAAGTAAGTAGAAAAAAAAATAAAGTCCATAAGAACCACGGACGAGTACTGCCTGACTCGTCCGTCACTATAAATAGTGTTCCCGAACCAAGGGAAGATGGGTACCCTCACGAACACGATAATATGCAGTCTATGGAATTTATACCCGTGCACGACGGTGGTGGTCGCCGGCGATTGACTATTTATTCTGTATTAATTATTCATACGACCGGACTAAGTGACCGCGACCGAGGAACAGTTCAGTTTCCTTATTCGGAGCAAGGGGGAAGGGGGGAGTTATGGCGGTAGAGTAGAGGGTAGATACGGTGGTCATCTTAGAGTCTCTGCGCCTATTAGTTGCCGTTAACACTCCTCTATTCGGTGTATAATGTACGATATTAAACGGTCGCTGTAGTCTCGGACATCAAACGCGTGTGGCGAGTTACTTTGGGTCTCCATAGGGCCATTCCCCCCGTGCGCTGCATAATAAAAGTATCTATACATAACCGTGTATGTAATGTAATAAATAATAATATATTATCGCGTACTCGTTAAGGAGAGAGAGGGGGGGGGGGTCAAGCACACCTAGGCCGCCTAATTATCCGCGCGCGGGAACCAAATTATTATTATCCGCTCCGCAGCCGCCTCGACGAAAGCTATTATTTCGAAGACTTTCTTAGATGTCTGCCGCCAGTGGTTGTTTTTGTTGTTATTATTCCCCATTATGATTCTTCTTTTATGATCCTTTCTGGACATTTCGACGTGGTTCTAGGTCAAAAAAGCTCCTGATTTTAGTATTAGTGTGAATAAATAAATTTAGTTCGTATACAAACAAAAAGGCGGCAACAAGAAAATAATAAATGGGGTAAACACGCATCGGCATTTTATACAACGAACGGAGGGGCGTGGAGACTATCGCTTCAGTCTACACCGAGTGAACAACATGGTGACCCGCACACAACACAGCTCTGGAGATAGAAGATGAAAGGCCTTCGAAACGTCGGTAAAGCCAATTTGTAAATATAGGTGCAAACGTAAACCATGTAAATATGTCTGGGCTCTAACAACACATACCTTTGCCAGCGGTTTCCAAACTTTTACGGCCACGGCACCCTTAGAAAATAATTTGTGTTTAGCGGAACCTCAACTGTAATTAAACCCCAATTTTTCAACTATTAACTGTAAACTTACATTTTACTTAAAAAACAACTTTTAAAATAATAATTTATTTTATTATTTTATTAATAAACGCATTTAATTTAGCTAAGATCGTTACGCGGAATATATTTTAAGAACCGATGCCCTATACAAACTACAACCAATGTGTACATCAGTTTTAAAAAAATATTAACAGTTTAAGTGGTGTACACAAGATACTTTTCGGAGGGTATGGCGGGGGCAATATATGTCACGCTTTCCCCCGCCGAGGAATAAGATTAGCTTTAAATCAAACCACTACTTGGAAAACAACCATTTTCCCAAAAATAACCCCTTTCAAATATTGATATTAAATAAAAAATTGTATTGCATGGTTCTTTAATCCTTGTTGTAAAAATGGTTACGGAGTAAGTTACTTTGCGAGAATTAAAACTTAAAACCCCTTCACTGGTTTCCAAAGTATTGGATAAGATATTTGTTAGTAATTTATGTCGATGGTTGTTTTTGAATTACTTAATTGTATTGTAGACAATAAATTATATTATAACTGAATCATAATAATTTGTATTAAAAAAATAAAAACGTAGTTGCCTAAAGATACAACATATTTAATAGATATTCAAATTAAGTAGATTCTTTATGGGTATTTCATTTTTTTAAATAATGTTTTAAAACAATATAACATTTTTTATATTTCGAGTTTGGTAATTGAATGTGACTGTTTGGATAGGTAAATAATAATAAAATTGTCGGTATCAAAACTAGAGAGCGCTGCTAGTGTTGTATTTTCAATAAATAAAAAAACTGATTCCCATTTCTTCAAAACCAAATTGATCACATTCAAATAGTAGGTAATTAATTTCCATCAGACTAACCTAAAAACAATTCTCGTCAAAATGAAAACCCTGGGAAAATTCCCGCCAAATGAAAAAATCATCCAATCGTCACCAAAAATAAATCAGGTCTTCTTCTATCCGAAAACTAGAACACAAAAATACCTACTAATAAACCGTAAATACTTTAAATTGCCTGGTTTCAAGAATGATCATAAAGAGTTACAAATTTAACCTAACTTAACCTATTCGTGACTGGTTTATTAGGTTCTTAATTTGTACATAAATATATATATATGTATTATAATTTATAACTAACGTATTTCGATTGTTAAAAACAACAACACATTCACTTATGTAAATTTAATATAATGAATATTTCATTATGAAATAATCATTCACTATTGGATGTGTAAAAATTGATTGATGGCATTTATAATTAATATCAGGGAGATCAGAAAGTTAAAAAATTGTAAAAATTCAAAACGAAGTACACGTTGAGTAAAAAAGATTTGGTGAAGAATTGTGTTGTGTATTAAATGCAGGACAGTGAAACAAGAGATTGATGTAATCGCAAATTATAATTTAAACTTTTTAGTTTATAATATAATTACAAGACAAAAGTAGCGTTATTAACATTTAACTTAGATGCATGGTTGCATATAAAATTGATAAATTTATCCACGCTTACAAATTAATGAACCAATCACGGATAGGTTAGGTTAGGTTAAATTTGTAACTCTTCATGATCGTTGTTGGGGCCGAGCGGGAACGATACTTAAATAAAATCGGAACGCTCGGATTTGTTTTGTAAATAAATTAAATCAACCTTTATTTGACACAAACTAATTAATAACAATAATGATAATTAACAAATATTTTAACTAGAAAAGTACATCGACCGGAATGCGTCGCGATGGCGCGGTAGAACGTATACTAACATAAATCATAATACACAGAAAAAACCGTCCGGCGACGGCCGAGACCGGTTGCTTATCTGAATAAAATTATTATAATAATTCATAGCGCATACAACAATCGTTTTTGAAACCAGGCGGTTGGAAGAATTAACGGTTTCTTAGTCGACGTTAATCGATTGTACTTAATCTAAATAATATTTCATGCAAATTTGGAATTAATTCGATTTTTTTTTTAAAGGTTATAACTTATAGCACGTCTACAAGTTTGGAAAATATGTAAAATTTTTAGTTGTTTTGATCGATTTTGAAAGGGAAGGGGAACTTTTTAAGAGGTTAGCCCACTAAAGTACATTTTAGGTGCGAATTTAAAGAAAACCTAATACCTTCTTTTCATTGTAACAATAATATCTTTTTAGTTTCGCATCGTAACTAATATGAAAAGAAATTAAAAACCATCTTTGGAAAACAATACCTTCTAAGCTCTACATCAAAACTAACATATTATAATAATAATTAAATATTTAAATTTATGTTTTTTATAATTGATTTAATCGGGGTTCACTAACTTTTGCTGTTCTAACAAAACTCACTTCTGCTATTAATTATGTATTTTCAGTTTTCACTTACGTATAAATAACAAGCTACTTTAGAGTTTAATTATAAAATTATGATGCCACTGAAAAGCTAAAATAAATTACCAATCCGCGGAATGTTGTTAGCTTTGCAAGTATACAGTTTTTGTGAGTGTAACTATAGGGGTTTAATTATATTTTCATTTATAACACTGTGGGCAATAATCATAAAATTTAATACGCGCTCGGTGTATAGACTTCAACTTAAGTCAGTACTTAGCTATAGACTGGACGAAAACAACGACCTATACTCACGATATAAAACAGCTCAATCGCCTTGTTCATAAAATAAAATACGAAGAGGCACTAAAGTTAAGTGTATTTTACTAAAGAAAATCATCATACAAATCACTTGTGTTTACCGCATTGTAAAACGCATTTTAAAACTATACTTAGTGTAGGTTTTATGTAACTTCTATAAGCAAATAAGTTAAGGTTAATATTTTGTTATGGGCGTTTTTGAGTATAAAAATTGTTCGTTATTATCCTGGCTATTAGCTTCAGCTAAATTGTTCGGAACATTGACAAGGCTCCCAATATCTTAATATTTGACACTCCAGAGTCACTTCTATGCTATTAATTGTGATTGACATCGGCTATAATTGTAATAGGGCCATACAAGTTTACTAACTGCTAACAAAATTGGTTATTGTTAAAATGTATGTTGGCTGAAAACGACCTTGAGTCACGACCTAGAGTAAATGCTTATTATTTACATAAATTGTTCATCGATCATAAACATGTTTAAAGATGTAAATAATTATATTTTGTCTATAATGTTATTGAAGAAGCTTATTAAGTTAATAATACTGAAGTCATGAATTACTGTTACCATTTATGATTGCAATAATTTAAATGATTTTTTTCTATAAATGAGATAGTGCATTGCCGTAATGTGGACAAGGAAATAAATACAGTCTCGTAAAAATAAAATTTATAACATTATTCAATATGTTAAAATAAATTATGACTATTAACCATAATTTTTTATCGAACAAACTCATAAAGAAATAATTTTACTTAGAATATTAAAATACAAGCATGTGTTAATTAAAATTTTTGGAGGTAAAGACTGATGTTGTATTAAGTTATTTAAAATATAATTGTTTGTAGTTGTTACTATTGTTATTTGTTTTAAAAGGGTATATACTAAATTGTAAATAAATATATATATAAAATGGCCGATTTCATAATCGGCCATTACCTATTTGTTGGTTTGGTTTAGTTGGTAGGTATGGAACACGCATGAAGGGGAGGGGATCATAGCATGGACCACCGCTAAATGGCCTGGGTAGGTATGGTCACCCATCCGAGACCAAGCGGCAACGGCACAGCTTAACCCCAGATGCCGAATGCATCCCCACAACAATAGAAATAGCGAATTATTATTAGTTGTAATAAAATATATTACTGAAAGTATTTTTTGTACACAGTTACAATGCAGTTAGTCGGTAGTTCGTAAGACAATTCAATATTTGATTTATAACGCTATTGGTAGAATACAATGTGACAATAAGTTATTAATACCCGGTAATGATTGCGCGTACGGATAATAACACGTTAAGCGTCTTACGGCAGTCATCGTGTATCAATTTATATTCGTTATTTTGAAGGTTATAATAAATACATCAAAAGATGAATAGCTGGTTGACGTAATCCATTCAAATATATTCGCAGCAACTATAGAAAATGATAAGTAAAATAAAAGGACGTAACCTAAAGTAGAGAAAAATCTTAAACAATTTTATTGTTAAAATCGTAAAAGTTTTACTGTCAAATAAAGTATTAAATACTTACCTAAGTGGCATTACATTTATAACCTGTAAATATGCTTGTTATATTACGACAGCACGTAGACAGTTTTATTTAAATATAGTTTTATCTTGTTTTTGTTGTCACATTTATATTTGTAATGCTGCGTTTTTTGTAGTTTTCACTAAAGTTCCTTGGAAATATTGCCATGTAAAATTAATATACTTGTATTGTTAGAAAAAAATAAACAATTTTTCCTTTATTTTTTTACTTACAATTTATTTACAGCTACTATGCATACACAATGGATATAGCTTGACATTTTAGATGTAGCTATATAGTTGTCTAAAACATATTGAATTATCTGTAAATTATTATTTTTTAATTAATTCTTTATTATTTACTTACATTTTTGGATACGATGCGAATACAAGAAGGTATTGGTTTTATAATGAAACGTTTTTTGTTAGTATTTGTACCGATTAACCGATTTAGGTACTCGAGTATTTTACATAAAACAAAAATATGTAGTATAGTAGTATTTTATTAAATGACAAAACTTTGGTGATTATCTGACGCATTATAATATCATCATTAAGTATAATTTTCTGTGACATGTTTTTACCTTTATACGTGACAATAAGGTAACCAAATACGTACACAAATAATGAACAATAGTGTAAAATGTAAGTACCATCAATTTTTTTTAGATTTGTATGATATAATTGTATCATATTTTATATAATGTTATACCATACTTACGGCTATTATTTTGTTTTGCACTTCGCGGACACAGGCACACAATGGTTTATAATAAAGCTAGGCCCATTTTTTTATCGACCAGATGAGTTTAGTTATGCTATCAGTAATACTTAAAATTATGTTATATTTTCTTACCGATCCAGAAAATGCTATCTAAAATTTGTATCCAATATTAGAAGATAGTAAAGCATAAAATAATTGTTGCAAAAATATTGTGGAAATATTTCAAAACTAGTTTTTGGCTATAAAAAGTTAAAAACTTTTAATACAATTTTTACTACTATATTTTAAAATTAAAAAAAAAATTATGAGCCATATGGAAAGGATTTTGGTTCGATGACATGCTAAGAAGATTTTTTTGGTTTTATAATGATGTCTTTTTTAATTAAGTGAAACAGTTATTCTAAAATCGACTTCTATTGCATCTATGCAATAACTTGGAAAAAGGTCAATGAGCTTGATCTTTTTTACAAAATTAAAGTCCGATCATTTTAAGTAGGCGTAGTTTTGTCAAGTTTTTAAGTTTAAATTGGTTTCTTGTAACACCAAAATATTCAATAATTCAATCCTCATTACAACCATTTTTTGATAACTTGAAATTTAACACGAGTCTTATAACATCTGATGTTATAATTAAACATCGTCTAAATATTTTATCAAAAGTTTAAACAGCATTGGTAAATTTTGGAAATAAGATCCTTCCTCGTTGATTTTTATTTTTAAAATGTGATTAATCTCAATACTTTTGAAATATTCACCTATAATTTGTATTGTCAAGATTTTAACAGTCCCGAGTTTTCAAGAAATTTAGGCCAAGGACTTGTTTATCACAAACAAAGCTTTATTGCACTACAGCTTAATTTATGTACAAAGAAAATAAATAGCTTTTATTTGTTAATAATTAAATAAGAAGTTCTGCTGTAATAATAATTGAGTAGCCTATTTTTTTTTAAATCAATTCATAAATAAATCTAGTAGTGCATTGCAGTATTATAACAAATAAATAATGATGATGGACATTATAAAACAATGAAATGGTAACCTATTTGGACATTTATTAATGTTTTCCTTACTTATAAAATAGAAGGACGTATGAATGGTTATAAAGGAAAAGGTCGACTGCGGAAACATTTATAGCAGAAATGGTCAAGTTGGCGGGATGCGAGAATTATTCCAATGTTAAAAGACTAACGGCCGCGACAGAGAGAGAAGACTGGAGGTAAAAGGTTTTAGCGACAAGACCTTTAAAAAAAGATTAATAAATTAATGATGAACAACAATTTATTTAGTTTTTTATATTAATTTTTTTTTGGAAATATATTATATGAACTTTGTCGTGTTGTAAGTCTTACATCGCGATAAACATAAGATGGCTTGAGACAGATAGTAATTTTTTTTAGTCCCAATTCATTAGACAAATTATATGTTATTAAAAGATAGTTTGAAAACTGGAAGTGTATAATAACGAACAGACGGGCGGCACCTTTTTCGGATAAAATAGTCCTAAACCTTTTTGGAATTTGGTGCCATATTTACTAATAATACAATATTTGGGAACCAATGATTTATATATATCGACTCCAGTTATGCAAACACATAGTTAGTCAAAAATATTGATTTTCGAGAATAAGCGTTTGAAAATGTCATAAATATTTAAATTTTCTCAGGCAGATTATATTTTTTTCCTCGTCTTAAGTTATCATTTCCTTTATAAAAGCTTGTATTCCACTAAATATTGATTTTTAAAATATTCAAATATCGATTTCTGTGAATATAATATTATTAATTTTTAAATATAAGTACAAAACTAATTATCAATTAGGACTTGACGTTTTTGTTCATATTCTGGCCACCACAAGAATTGGAGAAAAGAGATATCCGAGTATTATTTTTGTTTAGTGTATTTACGTATACAAAAAAATAAATAAAAATAATAACATAGAAAATTTACTTGGAAGTTGAAATTTTAAATTATTTACATATATATTTACATCATTGGTTTCAAAGTATACATTAATTGGTTAGAGCTAAAATTGAAAAGGCCGAAAAGGTTACGATATATTTTGACCGAATATATTTCTGCCCGAACAAACGCACATATCTATTGCTTTGTTGATTTCAAGTTAATTTTTTGAAGTTATTATGTAAACAAGTGTTTAGTACTCGTGAAAGACTTCAGCTTATTAATCAAAAACAATTATTAAGTATTACATTGCATTTGTATATTTTAAATTGTTTTTTGTCCTTACCGATTTGTGAAAAATTATTGTTCAGTTTAAATGCTTGCCCTCAACCGATTCAGCTAATTATTTATTTTTTAATTAATAAAATGACAACTACATTCGTCCCATATGCAATAAGACACCAAAGGCTAATCCGCTAATGCATTAGTACAAACTAGGTGGAATGTCCCTAAATTAAAAAAAACTAATTTGATTTTGTTAGCGTCGTATTTAAGCGAAGCTCATATACAATCTCACTTATATTAAGTGTCGCTAAATGACTCGGTTTTAAAATATGTAACATACATATCTTTAACTTCTGTGACGTATGGTCTACGTATGTTCCAGTTACCCATTTAAACCCTGATTGTATCAGAGGCTTATTAGAAAAGAGAGATGAATGAATGAAAAAATTATTTTGTTTCTTACCTATAAGATATCACAAATTATCGCATGATATGTGATTTTCTCCACAGGTAAGTCTTAAAGTTTTAATCGCAATTGTCAGTTGGGGTTCAAAGCACTTATTAATTAGTAATTTATAGTATAGTATAAATATTTAAACTTTAATGCTTAATAGAATCAATTTAATTATGTGATAGTATTATGGGAGAACAGCTAATTCAGTATTAAAATACAGACATATATTTAAATTGAAATATATTTAGATAATTTATTACAATGTCAATTGAAAAAAATCAATTGTCAGATTCCCGTTATAAAAATGTGATTTGAGTCACATGGGATAATACTACAATTCTTTATTTCCGTGAAATGAGATAGAACGACTCGGACATTGTTCGAATATTAATATACATGCATTTATTGATTGACTAGTCCTGTTTGAATTTTTCGCGGTAGGTTCCTTTGGGCGTTATATATTTGAAATGACAAAAGATTATAATCTTTTTCTATAGATCGTAACTTTCAATTGACGGTCGTTTGAATAAATAAAAATAATAGCAATATAAGTACAAATATATGATATAAGTATAAAAAAAGATTACTCACAGGTAAAAACTAAAAATAGGAAGAAAAGCACAATAAATTAGACGGCTAGTGTCGAATGTGCTTCGACACTTCAATGACATGGCTAAGGAATTATTGAGTTCCAATAAATCAGTTTAAGATTGATATTAATTCATTTATCTTTATGACCTACTTGACATTCGTTACGTTGTACTAACAGTCAACAGGTTCATCTGTATTATATAAATCTTTAATGATGTGTATATTATCGGTTGTTGAAAAAGTGGTATTATTTATGCTGTGCTCAAAAGTGTCAATT
This sequence comes from Adelges cooleyi, assembly GCF_023614345.1. Taxonomy (NCBI): domain Eukaryota; kingdom Metazoa; phylum Arthropoda; class Insecta; order Hemiptera; family Adelgidae; genus Adelges; species Adelges cooleyi. The sequence goes on from NW_026095751.1 coordinate 7,202,017, forward strand.
TAGTTAGAATATGGTAAAAATGTTTGTTCAGATAACCGTCATCTTTCGACTAAGAGCAGCTTCATACGCATTCATGGGATTCATTTCTGTACCGCATTATTGACTGAGGAACATTAAGAAAATGGCTATAGAAGGTTCATAAAAACAAAAGATACCAAAATGTTTTTTTTACAAAATAATTTCTAAAAATAAGTTTATAATTTTTTATAGGTTTAGAGCAATGAATGAAAGTTCTATGGTATCGGACTTTCATAACTATTTCAAACGTCAGGAATGTTTTAGGTTATAACCGATATTCACATATACCTGTGTTAGTTCTCTAACATAGACCTATTTATTTAGGCTGGGGCGGTTGGGCAGTTATTTTGTTACAGGGAATTTATTTAAAGGGCCAGCATGCAAAATCCTATATAATAAACAAAATTACTGTAATACTTTAAAAAATTGGCCAACAGTTAAAAAAATAGGTAGATGACAGTACAATGTACTTATCCTACATGTCCTCTACTTAACTATTATTTTAAAAGTTTGTTTGAAAAGAACTGTAGTGAAATGCTCATCGACTATTTATAAATATAAATAACCTTGACATAAACGGTTACAACCGAACAGGTAGCGTAAAAAATGTAAAAACGGCGTAAGAGCTATTTTAGTATCTATTAAATTTAAATATATTATCGATTTTTGCATAACCCACTGTAGGTACTTTTAGATGATTTTAAAATGAAAACATACAATAAGTTATAACCCTCAGTACATGTCATCACATACCCACACATAATAAATATTATAATATGGTTATATGACGTTATAAGAACGGAATGCGCACGATTTTTATCTACTTGGATTCAATATAATGCATTAAATCGAACAACAAAAATCGTTACAAGCTACAGCGTTTGATATATTTTTAAATAGAATTTAATTTGTAATTTGTATTGACTATTGCCTGCGTGATAAAATAAAAATTATAACTAATACATATTTGATTTTTTACCGCGCTATTTCATCTACGCCTTGAGTTATTAAGCTTGATACAAAACAATCGCGTGTCGTTATTACTCCATAACTTATCTATACTAAAGATTGTATACCTATACATAAAGGCAAGCGTTCAGAAGTTAAGTTAATATGACGTAATGAAAATATTAAAGACTAAAATGTTGTCAGAACAAATATTTCTGTAGTATTAAGAAAATCGTGCGAAAATAATATATCCAATGTCAATTTGTTATTTCCAGAAACCAACGGGTTTTTGCTGATGGAATATTATACCTTTTTTCTTTCAGCTGATGTCGTTCGAATTGCATTACATAATGACTCATCGAGTTCACATCAATATTGAATTTTTTTTGCCCTCTTTATTACCAATTTTGTGTGGCCGGCAAGGTCGTTGCTCACGCAGTCCTTAAGAGCGGAAAGTAAAAGAAGGAAAAATAATTTAAGAAAGAAAAATAATAAAACATCGGACAAAAAAAAAAAATATTTAAATACCTTTGTCCGCCGTGTTTACATTGCGGACTGGGATGACGCAATGACACGGACTTATGCACAAAGAAAATGCATGGAATCTGACGGACAAGCGGTGTTATTATGGTATTTTTTTGTCCATCCACTGCTCACACTTTGTCATCTAGTTTTCTTTTTCTAATGATTCGCTTCTTCTCTTTTTTTCCGTCATAATTTGCCTATCCGCGCTATCAATCCATTCGGCGATGATAAGTTATTGTCATCGCGCGTGTGGTAAATGAGGCCTGAAAGAACCTTGATCTTGCGGTGGCAAGGCTTTCCCGACCGTCTATGTATGAACCTAATACCTACATAGTACAAATATTGTGTATGATATGTGCTGCGGTGATCCCCTTTGTCACGGTATCATCATCATTATCGTCTCAAGATGACCTTCGAATTTTTTTTCATTTACCAAACACGAATCATTGCCAAACGGTTTTTCTTGCCCCTTCTCTAGCTACCACTTAATATCGCCCTTGAATTTAGTCGTTTCTTATACTTGCACCTCGTGACTATTTTGTACCGGATCGACTAGGTAGGTATTTGATACTAGTGTCGTGAAACCGGAAATAACGTCTTAAAATTTTACACGGGTTACTAAAAGTGATTAAACTTTGACACACAGTAGACATTTCCACCTTATCGTTATTTTTTATTATACAGGAAAAGTTAACAGTTTGATAAAAAACGGCTAAATTATATGACTGAACTCGAATGCAGTAATAATATTGTTATTAACAATATAATAAATGACGAATTCATTGTATCACAGCGTGACAACACGTAATTGTACTAGGTTCACCAAAGTTAAAAATTATTGAATTTAGCGTTATACCTTATTAGTTATTACTTTAACTGGTAACGATAGTTTTTTTTAATAGACACTTTTGTATAATTAAGACACGTTCATTTAAAAAAATAATACTACCTATAAAGTAACTGATTAATCTGAATTATTTAATCGTTTGCGGTAGATATTATCTTTTTCTAAGTTCAATGTTCATCATAAATCGTAAGTTGAACACCTCCACTTTCCCTATTCTACGTACAATTTTTAAATTGAAGTGAGTTTTTTATAACAAAATATGGAATAAACTAATAAAAACAACTGCGTGGCAATATTACTGTGGTAACGTATATATTTTTTATCTTTTAAAATTAAGAATATTCTACTAACAATTTTGACTGGTCGATAACTAGTTCTGGATAATTATTTTTGAGATATTATTTGTATCTGCGCACACTTCCCCTCCTGTACTAACTTTTAAATCTAAAAAAATAGAAAATATTTTCTCCTGCCCTAAACTTGAAACTTCAATAACTTCAAAAATATTTATCCCAGACTGGTTATCAACCAGTCAACATTTTCAGTAAAATATTCTTAATTTTAAAAGTAAAAAAAATATATACGTTACCATTTAAGTTTCAAAAGTTTCTATCAAAAAAACTAGTTTGGGAGAGGGGTAGGCAAATAATAATTTGTGGAAAATTAAGATCACATTATATAAAAACACAAGGACAAAAAATTCAATTAATAATTAAACCCTGTGAGATATTGAGTAGCCCGTGATAAAAGAATCACTCTGTATTACGTGGCAATAGAGCTGCTACATAACTATAGACATGCATATCTCTATGTTGGAAGAGCCGTATTTTATAGATTTAAAGATTTTGTGAGTTGAAATAAAATAATTTGATATCATAAAATGAGTAATGGGGCAAGTGAAGAGGTAATATTTTGGCTTCTAACGGATTATAATCATGGGCTTACATTGGAGAAAAATATGCGGCTCAGCGTACATAGTATTTTTTTTAAATTATAGACGTATTCGGCTGCACAAGAAACAACTTAGAATGATTAGAGATATTATACTTGATATTGCATTAACCACTTTATTCCTGCGATTTAGTTCACAACCATACCTAAAGGCATGTCATTAACAACAAATATAATTATACACGACGAATGCAAGCTAACAAGGCAACATTAAACGCATAAAAGGCAGTTCAATAACACCAAATATTCCACATACCAATTTATAATTATGAGTAATACGATTAGTCGAAATATGTTTCAAGAATTATAATTACTGTTTGCATTTTGTATTAATTTAGTATTCACTTGAACTATATCAATAGCCAAAGCTAATAAGACTATGGAGTGCGTTTAAAGTAAAAACAATAGAAGAATTATATTGTTATCGGCTATCGCTATTCAAAAACCCATCGACAAAATAGCCAATAGGTAAAAAATTAGATTTTGTTGGATGACTATTATTTAATCTAGTTTGACTGACTTTGGCTTTTATTATTTATGAGTAATATGCCACTTAATATTGTTAAAAAAATATTAAGAGCATGTCTGGGTAATATTATTACTTATTAGTAATGAAGCTAATAACCACTGATACTTTAATTATTTTTAATTATTAATATTATGCAATGGATGTTTACTTGTTAATGCATTACATCACTAAAATATCTATGTACGATATTTTCCCGGCCCATCAGTGTATTTTAACTTGTTTCATCGTCTTTTAAGAATTGACACGTAATTCTGTTCAATCGTTTACACACAGAGGCTATTTGTGGAATATTATCCAAGGAAAAAAAAATCTATTAAATCATTTCACCATATTCCAAGCAATGACTAGTGATATTATGTTAGCATCCGTATGGATAGAGAGGCGAGGAGTGATTAATTCCTAGATCCGTGAACACGTTTACGATAGATAATAAGATAACTAATAATAAATTATACATTATGTAAATCTGTGCAAATTCTCAACCGTAAATAGGTAGATCATATCTTTATTTGAGTTTGAGCCCGAGTGAAGCTGAACATATAATGTGATCCCTCTCTTACGAGGTCCGAATTTTGCACAGGTTAACATAATATATTTAGTGTTTGCTACTGAATTCGGAAATGCTAATTAAAAAATTAAGTTAAAATAGCCAATTATGGTTGACATATTATATATATTATATATGTAAATATAATCCAGCGGCAGAGACTATATAGTAGCATAATTATCCTCGCAGGTTATAACATTTCTTTAATTATTTATTTGATTATTATTGTAATTATTGCAATGTCCTTTCTAGTAACGTTGAAGTGTATAAAAGAGATAAACTTTCTGGTAATAACTTATATTTTCTTGTTAAACATGTTCAACTGATTCTAGTTTTTTTTTTATTAGCTCCCATTAATTGGGTATTAATCCTTGTTATTTACGATAAAAAACTATGTGACTGGCTATTAAAGGCTTGCGATTTAATCTAGGTTATTTCGACTGTGTTTATCGACTATGGAGTATAAATACATATTTAACATGTTATTTCAAATTACGCCGCGCTTCCAAAAAATAAAAAAATGATGGTCATTTTTATGTTACACAGACGATACGATTTATAGAACAGTATGTTTGAACATTTGAATAATAAATAAACACCGACGTTAATTAAACATGTCATGTTAGTAAAACATTTATTTTTGGCTTTGTTCCAGTAGATACATTACTATACGGCAACGATGCGATGGCACTAATATGTAATGACACGAGACGCCTTAATTTTCAATCGTTTATCATTTTTACGTCTTAGCCGGTACATAAATGAATTTAAGACCGTTTATTTTTACGAACCTCGTTAAATCGGCATAAAGCGTTTGTCTAATTCTTAATTTTAAAATTTTGTTTAAAATATAGTTTACGATGTCGTTGAGAAGTATTGTACAGTAAGCACTAAGCTGGTATTTACGTAATCATAAATTATAAATTAATCATAATTATCATGTGCTTGTAATTGTCGTTAAAATCCATGAAATTGTCGCCCAACGAGAGTTTTAAAAAACTATTGTAGTTAAGTATGCGTGTAATTCGATTTAAACACGAAGATGGATAACTATCGGATTGTTATTTATTTGAATACCAACTAAACGTGTAGTGTAAACTGTATATTATATTTCGGTAGTACATTTTGTATAAATCACCAACTCGACTCACTCGAGTATCGAAAACCCTACACACTTAAGTCCAACAATATTATAATAATATTGTTATTAATATTAATCATAATGTTATGTTATTTAATATTTTTTCATTTTTTTTTACTTGTAGTACAACAGTGTATGTTATGCGAGCAGCAATAAACTAATAATTATAAATATGCTCGATTATTCCAATGACCGTATGCGTTGTGTTGTGTCCGGCAACAGGACGCGTTAACATTAATAATTAGTGAAATATCATATTATACTAATAATTTATTTTATACATGCAAAGAGCCAACCGTGGATCTAGTACAGTGTGTCGCGCTCTTCACGATGACGTCCGGTGGCGTGGTCGTCACCCGAGGCCCCTCAAAGAAGTCTACCGTGCCAAAAAAAAAAAAAAAAGACATCCAAGTCTGAGCCCGGATATTGACACAACACCTACATAGTATTTAACATAACGTTACACTAAATATATACTTGGTACAACTACTAACGTATATGGGAATGGGATTGTTGTTAAGTTCTCTCAAATTTTAGCGAATACTTGTCGATGAGTTACATATTTAAATGTATCCCATTGTCATTTTACGGTATATTTACTGTAATGTAGTTGAACCCAGAACACCTAATATTATGTACTGTAAGCGCCGGCTTTAGTCTTTTATGTGATTACAGTAGTACGCCTACGACGGAACACATACATCTGAAAAATAAGCTGTTCAATGACCTGAAACGTCGTCACCTCAAGCCAACTTCAGTCCAAAGGCCAATTTCTAGAGACAGTTATATGATTCGAGTATGATCACCGGGCTCGGAGCCCAGAGGCTAACTGTAACAATCAAAACGCCAATTTACAATTAATATTAACAAAAACCTTCCAGGAACCGCAATTCAGCTCATTGAAATGACAATGATACTATTTAATTAAACATAAAGTATCATAGTTGGACTAACACGAGTTTATGATATTTAAAACGCAATAAGTAATATGCATGTGACGCGACTCTTGATTTTTTAATTACTTAGGTTATTTGATATTGATTTTTTCAAATTCAAACAATTATTATTTTTCTATGCGTTATAGCGTGTTTGCGTTACAGCGTATTTCAAGGTTTCCAAATACACGAGTAGTCCATCCTAACACTTTAAGAATTCGTATGAATGCATCGTGAATAAAAGTTACGTACAATCGTTGGTATGTAGATGTAACCCATTTTTTTTATTGGTTACATCTACATAAAATTGGTAGACATAACCTAACGTCAAGTTGAGCTAACCAAACCATAGTAGACTAAAATTAATTTTCGGTTAAAAATACCACTTATTTAGTCAATAGGCTAATTGATTTCAATTAGACAATTTTTTCAGTATATATTTTATAAGCTGTACAAATAATTTTTTGATAAGGGAAATGGCGGCGGGTGGTTTTGTATAGGCAATATTAAAGAAAAAAATGGTTTGAATATGTCAATTATTTTCCGGTTAATTTGTATAAGGTTCAAGGTACTATTTCTTATTTATATAATTTTTCTATAAGTAAAAGCTATTTGGATTTTTTGGACCTAAAAGCCTGACAAAATTACGCTTATTTAGAATATTCGATTTTAATTTTGTAAAGAGATTCGAGTTCTTTGACTACTTTACTAAGTTATGTCAGAAATGGGTTTTTTGTAAAAAAAATGTTTTTTAATTTTGAAAAATTGAATTAATTTAATTACAACACCACCTAACTACAAAGTTAAACATTTTTCAGGAGTGACAAAAAAAAAACGAATTCATTTTTAGCATTTTTATACTTAGTTTTAAACTTTATTTATCACAAAACAGCCGTAAGTACAACTTTATGAAGAAAAAAAATGTAATTAAAAAAAAATGAATTTTTTTTTTTAGCTAAAACTATTGGTCATACGTAAAAATGATCCATTATAAAAATTAAAGACCTTACAATTTTACATAGGATACAGGTTTTTTTAGAATTATTGCCTATAACTCTTTTCTCTTTAAACTATTAAATAATGAAATTGATGACTCTTTTCTATTAAGCCTAATCAACTTTAAAGTTTCTAACCACAACATTCGTTATAATAATTTATTTTATATTCATCAATTTTCCTAAAGCTACATGTTAAATCATCCAATAAATATTTTAATGTCCCATGACAATAATCTTGATCTAGTTTCAAGTTTATTAATGTATCTGTTATCTACTTTAAGTTATTCTCTATTGTTATCTATATCACTATATTTGAAAATGGACATTTGTCCGTAAAAAAAGATAATAAATACATAAAGCGGTTACACAATGGTTAATAATTATTGTTATACAAGCTCGTCTCTTACATCATAATACATTGCTACCATAATACATTTCATAAAACTATAGAAAATGTAACGTTTTCAATTTTGGCTCTGTGCATTCCAGTCGTAAGTCTAACGAATAGCGATTTATAATAAATAAAGGCAATAAAGGCTCGCGCCCCTTTACAAGGGGTGAAAGGCTACAAATATGCATCAAGACATTTATTATGTTAATTAAAAACATATAAATTAAATATGTACTCATTACTCTAGTTTCTGATATCAGCTGTACAGTTATAGTGCCACCGCAGCTATTAACAACGCTGGGACTTACAGTAATGTATATACATATATTTAAAAAAACCTGTATCCTATGTAAAATTGTAAGGTTTTAGCTAAAAAAAAAAATTTTTTTTTAATTAAATTTTTTTTCTTCAAAAAGTTGTACTTACGGCTTTTTTGTGATAAATAAAGTTTAAAACTAAGCATATTCCTATAGTAAATTTGATGGCCTTTAATTTTTGTACTTTACACTTTAACCGTAAGTCTAACGGTTATCGAGTTATAAGAAGAAACAGCAAGGTGGTCGCGCATTCCCTTTTTAAGGGATGGAGGGCTACGCACAAGCGGTAGGCTTGGGGACTTTTAGTATGTTGATCAGTATGGTAGTGTTTGTGTAGCAAAATTTAGCTTTCGCGGAATTAGTTCCATTCTTTTTCCTAATTTGACTGGACTATTTAGGATACCGATTATTTCTCTAGTAAGTACGTTCTTATTAATTCTATATTCATATTTTGTTTTTAAATAGTTTATTCTGAAATGGAGCAATAAAAAACAAAAAATGATTTTTTCCGCTATAAAGTTTTTAACTTTAACTATCGAAGCGAGTGATGGACTATTTCCCACGCTTCTACGAAAACCATTCTACGGAATAATAAATCAAACCGCACAGTAGCAGGAGGTTCTGTGAGCTACTTGTGAATTCTTTAAGCGCCTTAATAATTAAGGAATTTTTTTTTAGTATTTATATTACCACGCTGAGTGATGGTTGTCTCAAGCAATTTACTTACAAAATACAAATCTAGTTTTTTCACATAAATATTTTAGTTTTAACGAAATTTGTTTAAATATTAATAGGAATTTTCGTCCACCGTAGAAATGAATACAGATTAGAATAACAACAAAAAAGTAATATGTACACGTGCATGTCAGAACGTTAAATTCATGTGTGTGTGTGTGGTCATGTGGCAATAAATCCACAGCTAACATTCAACTGTTGTTTCAACCACAAACCGACCAGCAAAAATGTACCGTTAGCGTTTTAAATATCATTGCGTTTAGTTCACACGCCGTATAAGATACATGTCAATTTTGGCGCCACGACAGCTACAACGCATATATTAATAAAATACGTTCAGTTCATTTGCATACATTTGTATTAGTGCGAATTTATGTATTCATGTAATATTTATAATGATTATTTGAGGTCAAGTAGATGTTGTATACAAACATTCCACCGCCATCTTTAATGTAAAAAAACACATTACCCATTGGACAAAAATATTTCTACTCGACTTGACCAAAGTATACATTGACCCAAGGCGATGACTTAAAAAAAGTTAGAATAGTTATTTTAGAAAATAATAATTGTATACATGTAGGTAATATGTCACAATTACGAATTGTTCACGATGTGAATTATCTGTCATTAGTTATTAGAGTTTTTACCTGCAACGACTCTCGGTTATTGTTATACAACCTTATTATTAAGATTTTACTAATTTTTTTTTATATGAACTGTAATATTTGTAATAAAGCCATATGAAGCTTAGACGCAATTTAAAATTCAGTTGAGGGCTATACTAGAATTAACTACAAAGCTTAGAAGATTTTACCATGGTTTGTTTTTAAAATGCTTTTTAAATAACAATTTTAGGGGGAAAAAATAATGTTAGGCATATTATATATTATGATAATTAAACGCTTCTCTCAATTGGCGCTCAAATGCTGCAATAATAATTAAGACACTTATTAATAAGTGTTATTTTATAAAACAAAATACAACTGTAATAAAAAAAGTCTTACAAAGTAAAATATTCTGATAAATACTTTTAAGTGATGTAATATACTCAAAGTTAATATTGTTTGTTATATGACACTTATTTTTTTTAAGCGTGTTAATATAATATTGAAAAAAAAATGTTACATTTCATACACAGAATAAGTGTTTTTTTTTTATTAAATAAATATAAACTTTCAATTTTAAAAGTTTTGATTAGAACAAAGGCCCAATTTCACAACTTTAAAAAAATTCCTTAGGCTAAATTAAAATTAAAAATTAATATTTTATACTTTAAATCAACCAATTAAATGGTAATAAATTAGGCAAAATTATAGTTTTCTTTTTAAAAAAATGTACCTAGAAAAATAGTTGTTTGTGTCTCCTAAAAAAAACAACATTTGAAATTAACCCCTTGTTCTAATAAGCGTCTCAATTGTTTGAAGTGGTAAGAATGTAAATAAGTTTCTACCAACTAGTTGTTTAAGGATGATGAAACGCCCTTATAAGTTCAACGCACTAACTGCAATTAATTAAACTACAGCAACACATTCACGTCAGTAACATTACTTGTACTGATTATTTAAATTTTATTTGACATTTATACTATATATTTAAATTCTACTATAAATAATTTCCATCAATAACAAACTTGTCATATAGTTGCAAATCCAAAAAACTTGTTTTTGTAAATCTTTTATAAAAAAAGTTGTTTCCCTCTTTCTTACTATTTACGAGTATTATAAGACTAATATATTAATGTACATAGCAATTTATAACCTACTCCTTATAGAATAAAATATACTCTTGCATATATTACTAATATCAATATGATCTTTTTTTGTTATGATGCCGTTAGAATAAGACACGAGGCCTTCTTTGCAGGGAGAAAACTCGGTCTTATAACACTTAATACTGATTTATTTAGTCACTTTCCAAAATCGGATGGTATTTTAAAAGTTTGAAATCATTATATTTTTTAATATAACTAAACGTTTTAGCTATTTATCATGGCCTTAAAATATAGGTTCCTAAACATTTCCAGTTAAAGTTAAACTTTATTCGCTTTATATTTCAACTTTACGATTAGCAATTTACTTGTATAATTTATTATTATTTAAGTCTCTAACATCATAATACTAAAAGATGGGTCAATCACGCTGTGTACAAACTGCGGATAAAACCTAAAATGTCTTTTCTTTTCGACCTTATCTTCTAAGGCCGTGCAATGTTTCTATTTTAAGAAGCAACAGGAATCCGCTTTTGTTTTCTCTAGGATAAATTATCCTCGATGAACATGTATAGACATCGTCAACCGTATTGAAATCGCCCAACTATGTCGTTTTGTAAGCCTATTAAAAAATATTAATTAGTATATAATGATGAACTTAATTGCCCATCCTCATCAAAAAACCATTTTCGTCTTTATTGTTTATACTCAATGACAGTAAAATAATTATTGTTGCGCTAGAACAAAAACTATATGGGTCTATGAGGAAAAATCTGCGTCGAGTGTTAGATATCCAACAGTTTTAACTGGTTGTTTGTCAATTACTGGTCAGCATGAAGTACTTGCTATACACAGAGAACCTTGGATAAAAGTATAATTAAACGGTGTTTACAACGGATATAGGATACGATCATAGTTGAGTTATGATTTTTTCCTAGTATTCGATGATAAAACTTCCATGTTGACGTATAGCAAACAAATAACAATCAACAACTATAGTTGGAACTACATATTTATAGACGAACACACACGGACACGGTAACATTGTGTATACAAATCGTAAATCCCGCTGGAAACCCGTGTCTCGTTTGTACTTATGGTCATTACCGTATAAGAGGTTGTGCCTGAAACAGTGAGGCCGAGAGCTTGCAAACCGCCAGATTATATAGTTAATAGTTTCAATCTTGTTCGTCGTGTGGTTTAGTCGTTTAGCCTTTATACTATACGTGTAAATGCATTACTACGCGTTTTAAATGAAAGGATTGTCTTATATCGGATCTGTGCAACAGATTATGTTCGAGGTCTGCAGAAGACACTCGGAGGGAAGCCCCACGTCATCAAAGCACACGAGTTTGTAATTGCGCACACAGAAAATTACGAAAAAAAACAACAAAAATTCGTTTTCAACGCGCGTTATAATAACAATAATTATGATTAGTGTGATGATCATTAGACAGGCAATGAATCATTTCCGTCTTCCGAATGCTTGGTCCGAACACGTCTCGGTTGCCGTGGGGGTCATTTCGGCCGGTGTGGTTTGAGAACGGTATAGCCATGGGCGACCAATTGCCGAACAGACGAACCACACTCGGTTGGGCGCAAGGCGTTGTTATTAGTAGCATCTCGCAAATAGCCTTGAACAACCTTCAAGTCCGTGACCTTTTGAACTCGATAGGAGACGGTGGCGGTTGTGACGACAGAGGAGAAGAAATGGGAATGGACGGGAGTCTCGAGAAGAAAACCGTGTACAGGGGAGCGGTACAAACCGGTAGGCTCTAGTTACTATAACATAAGATAACGGCCTCATATGCGGACACTCACCCTCTGCTTCCTGTTGTGTCGGTGCGGATCAGGTTTTGTGGTAAAACGACACGCGGAAGATACGTGTGTCGGGCATCGGCCGAGAGTCCGGCGCGAAGTGCGCAGAAGTGTATGGATGTAAAAAATGTTTTTAAAAATATCCGGCTTATGCTATTATGATAATGATAATAATATTATAACGCAGACGGAGATGATGGTGAAGAAATCGTTGTGTACAACGGCACACACACACACAGACCACACGGTATGTATTTAGGGCGCTTGGTCGCTAAAAATACGACTGCCCGGAGAACTGGTTTTTATCGCATAGCTTATACTTATAATATGTTATACCTACGAGCGGGTCGCTACGAGAATTCCAAGCGGTCAATTTGATTCTGGTTTGAGTATTTCTTTTAGCTAAGGAATTCCCGTTTATTTACCAGTAGCCGCCGCCGCAGGATACGAGGAAGTGCATTTCAGGAAACCGTCGCGGCTTTTCTGGCATTACCATCACGAGACTCGACAACTGTGCTTGAATTATGCAGCGCAATTGCGACGGAATTCAAAGTGAACATTCATAACATTGTGGTAAATCCGTCGTTCACTTGTTTGTATACAATCGTGACAAAGTTATACGAGGACCCGTTATATACATTTATAAGTCGCGATAACTGTAAGACAAAAGTTATACTGTCGCCTATAACTCCTTAACAATTCACAAAATGTCATGTCATGTACAAAGTAACGGCAATACGTTTATACATGTTTGTTGTTAAGGGGGCCTAGTTAGTCTTGTCTATTTACTAAGAAGCAAATTATAGGCAATATTTAAAAAGGGGGCTTAATACATTATTATTACGTCAATGTATTTTCAGGCTAATTCGTGTTATAAATTTCAGGGTATTATTTTTGACGTATACAATTTTTAGCTATTTTGGTAAAAAATATGCTTTTGCTGTGACAAAATTGTAAGACTCCGATTTTAATTGTAAAAAATTAAAAACCTTAAGGTTGAAGACAAATGTCTCTTTTAGAACATACATACACATATAAAAAAGGTTTAAAGTTTGGACATTTTTTTTAAAATACCAAAGTCAGAATTCATATTCCGAAAAATGCATCGGTAAGTCTTAGGAAATTTGTGAAACAATCTTAAGGTTTTCACACATTGAAAATCAAACCAGCTAAAGTCACAATTTTGTCGTGGCGAAATAACGATATGATTTTTACCGACTAGAACCATCTTAATCGTTCTTGTCCAGACTAACATGATCGATGGAATGTACGACAAATAGTATAACGGTCATCCGTTTTATTAACCCATTAGATTAACACCACTGCTGAACCCACGTGTTATATAAGACATGGAAATAATAAATACTTTAAGAAACGTGTGTGCGATGTGGTTTATACAGCACTGACATTCTACGTCAGACACGGCAACTTCGTTTGTGCTGCGTAAGTTAAGATTTATCGATGTTGTTTGATATGTATGAATAATGTTGTCAATTAACTTTTAAACGTGATGGCGCCAACGATATAAGCTATATATTATGCATTTTGCACTCGGCCAAAATAAATACACTGTGAAAACGTGCAACGAACGAGCTATATTTGCATATGATACGAATTAAGAAAAATACATTTTTGGGAACGCAACAGGAGTTGTTTAGGAAATAATAAAAATCGTAAGCTGCCGCCTATAGCCACCATCTTTTGGTGATCTTCTGTCGTCTTCCAGAGTTATTTACGACCCGAGTTATTAATAACCCGACATCTATTTAATTGTAACTTGATGTGCCAGTTTATTATATTATTCTCTATGCTTGATCAGTTTTCATTCACTACCATTGTCCGAGAATCGCCTTGTGCTCTTAGAGGTTTTGCACGTCATTCGTCCCCCGTAATAAGTTCCTTGCTCTTCCCGACCCACACGTGTGTTATAATCACTGTTATTACGCGCAGTCTAATATTCCTTTACCGCAACTACATTACGGTACAAAATCTACGCTCTTCGATCCATCGCCGAGTGCGCAAGTTTCCATAACGCAATAAGGAAATAACTTTATTTATACGTTCGGTCGAGAAAAAGACCACCGCAAACATTATTATTATTTCACAATAAAAATTCTTACTCATTTTTAAGCTAAAACATAAAAAATATATGTATTTCTGTGGCTTCACAGAATCTGAAAGGATTATTTATAATTACCACTCTACATCATAATACAAATAATCTAAATACTAATATAGTTACTTTCATTATTACATAAATGAAACAAGTATAGCATACTAATGTCACATTCATTGTGCTGAAGTCTGAACATATTCAATAGATAAACTTTAAGAGGACGTTATATACTTATATCCCCTATTTATTAAGGAGTTAGGTATAGGACATTCTTTTGCAAAATCTTAATTGAAAGGTTAAAATGAGATGTGTTTTATTATTATTAGTTCACTAGTTCTAACTATTAGACTGTCACAGCATCCTTGACAGCGATTTAAAAAAAAATCATCTAAACATAGCTACGCAGAACGCGTTTTACTAGGTCCATAACGGTTTTAGAGCAAGAATACTTATTATAAAATCGAAAAGTATCAACATTTCGGAGACAATGTCATGTCCGGTTTTGAAAACAATAACGTAAAAGAAATAAAATAATATTTAAAACCCTTAACCATAAAAAAATTATATACTCTCCGCGTATACGACATATTTCGGCAACAATGTTGTCATCGTCAGCGCTAACGACAAACTGACAGACTGAGTCAGGCTGTTACCAACATTGTTGGTGAAATACGTCGTATGCGCGGAGAGTAAATCATTTTTTATGGTTAAGGATTTTCAATATTATTTTATTTTATTTAACCATAAGTTGCTCAAGTTTGTTCTAGACGTAAAAGAAAGTTATAGTTATTTTACAAAAGTAAAGAAATGTGATTTTAAATATTAAGTTAAATATTAGGTTTATAAAAAAAACAATTATCTATAATATTATTACAATTATCTATTATTTATGAAAATGACATTATCTCCAAAATATTGTCATCTTTCGTTTGCGTAATAACTATTGCTCTAAAACCGTCATGTAGCGAGTAATACGCATTCTGCGTAGGTATGTTTTAACGCTAAAAAATTGCGTCCTCATAAGGAATAAAGTGAACAAAATGCTGAGAGTCACATAAAAATGTAATTGGTGGAGCAGTGGGCTTTTTTTTCATTATTTTACTTTTTATTAACTATTTGTTATTAGATTTTACTTCTAGATCTTTATAAGGGATACCACCTAATTCCTAAACGGTTTATGTTATCTATAAAATTAGATGCCAACAGTATTTTCTGATACAAGGACTTTTGCCGTTTTGTATATTTAATTTATTGTATACATAAATCACGAAGTTACCGAAGGTTTTATTTTGTATTAATTATTATCTACATATAAAATTCTTAACGCAAGGAAAAAATTAAACATAATTAATAGTTTCCTTATAAATATTTTAAAGTTTTCCTACCATCAAAATGCCTTGAATTTAATTGTTTTCACTCAATTTTAATCTTTTATTAGGTATATTCTATAATATAATTAGTGTAGATATATCTTTTCTGGTTAACTGGTTAACTGGTTTCAACTGAAATGGTTATCGGTTTATCAATATTGTTGATTCCGATCAAAATAAGATCCGCAAATTCATTCTACTCGATACCTGTTAAGGACAATATAAAATTAAATTATGTGAGAGCTTCTTAGCGTGTGTAATTAACACGTTCATAGAATAATAATAAATAATAAACAATAATTAATATCTTATATCAGGTAATTCCGGGATACGGATAGCTTTAATAGTTAACAATGAAGAAGCAAATTTACTCAAACGGAACATCCGTATATTTTTAAAATGATGGAACCTGTGGATATATGCACACGCTTACACACATTCGCTCTCCTTACAATATTTTTGTTTTATTGTACGCATTGACACGCGACCTCGGCTAAAGCACAGTTGGATATTAATTGCGAAGTATAAGTCATTTGAACGTCCTATAAACAGCATACAACCGAATGTCTACCCATTGTGTTACTCAAAAACGGCTATATACACAATATATTCCAATGCAGTTTCTTCATAATAAATACTAGAACTTAGAACACACTGTGTTTAGTATTTACCTAAACAATTGATTATAATGAACGACACCTTATAAAGGTGTTATTATGTATACGAAGAAAACAAAACAAAATAATTTTTACCGTTAAGTAGGTCGTTAAGAATATTAGTTTGGAAAAATTCGTTTTTAGACAGAGTTCATTTTCAGAACTTAACGAGATATAATATATTTATTTTTTAGGGACAAAAGCATGGTGCATGTGCATTTTAGTATTTGCGTATTACTGAAGAAAAGATACACGCTGAAATTACTCAAGTTCTCAAAACTGAAAATTGTACTTTGGCGTCTTAGAAGATTCAAATGCCAAAATCCGTCGAGGATAGGAATTTGCAAACCAAATTTAATTGATATTTTGACTGTGTAACGTGTCTCTTTGGCTAGTTAGCTAGGCTAGGCCGAAATCGCTTTGTAACTTTCATCTTTTATCGTGTGTGTTCGCTCAACTACGCTTCTCCAGGACCAGTTGACAATCTTAGGGACCCAGGTAGAAGTGTAGTATGAATATGTATATAATAAAATGCGTTATCGAAGGTTGAGCAAGCTTTGCCCTTACACAGCGTACTGCATCAGAATAGGTTCCCAACTGAAAATTTAATATTCAGTTTGAGAAGTCGTCCAATTAAAATATGCCCTTATCTATGTATATTATAGATTAAAATCGTGTAGTAAATTATTCTTATGTGCATATTATTAGTGTTAGCTGTTCAAATATTATACTAGAAGGTTAATTACTGTGCACTGAAGCCTAGAATGGGCTGCGAGCAATAATTGCATTTTGCCCCTTTTTAAGTGGCCCTGCAGGTATCTTAATTAAAAATCCGCAAAACAATATTATATTTTACACATATATTATTACTTATTAGAAACTGATAACAACGGACTCAGCCACGTCGCATTTGGCGGAATAAAACGTGGACAACAACATTTGTACAAAAAAAAAACAAGCATCATGAAGTTTATGAAATTATAATTTGTAGGTGTATTATATATATATATATATATATATATATATATATTATATTATTATGCACGCGATGGTGGATATGATTCTTAGTCTGGTTGTCAATAGAATTTTAGATACGAAGCTTGAAAGCATTTCAATAGTATTTTTCAGTGACGAATTACGTCACTAGTTGTTGTTAATTCTGATTTTGGCGCAATGATGCGAAATCCTGTTCCGGGCCACTATGAGCACGCCTCGACCATACTATAAACATTCGAGACCCTTGACTGCGCGTAAACAAATATTCCAATTATTATCAACTTAAACGTGACCTTTACCGATGATTAATGATGTTATGTAGTAAAACAACTCTAGTGGATAATAACTACGCTGAAATAAGTTATTACTAATAACAAACGGCATACGGTCGGTGCTGACAACTGAGTTACAATATCGTGTGTGATATCCGCCTTTATGCAAGAAAAATATATAGAAAAGCTAATAATAGTTGAATCGCTTCATGCAAAAAGAGCCTTAGTCCTTAATTTTAAACTTTTGGAAAAATGAAAAAAACGTTTGATATGTTTCAAAATGCACTATAAGGGCTTTATCAAAGTTAATAGATATTAAACAGTAAAATTACATTCTGTAAAGCAATATTATTATTTTCAAATGCAGTCCAGATTATTAGCATTTAAGTATAGTGGACTTAGACCCTTTTTACAAAAATCAATAATTTTCTTAGTAATTTCTGGTAATGGTACCAATTTTTTTTTTAACATGAATCGATGCGTCTAAGTAAAGTGAATACGATTCTGTAATAATCACGTTTTTGATATAATGGTGACCTAGGCAATTTTTTCATGAAGCGATTCAATTACAAGTACTCGTTTTGAATTTTAGAAGGAGAGAAAAATGACAACGTCATCTAGCTGGTAATGTACGTTTTTTTCCTCAAAAATTGAAGTAACCTTGTAAAGCAAGTATAAAAATAATGTAAGGCCAAAAACACGTTATTGAAAAAATAGCCACTTGTATCTTTTTGGCACTCATTTTTATTATTATTATTATTATTAGATATACCACTTAAAATTAAATTCACTGATCAATTATCATTGTTGATTAATTTACATTAATTGTCCGCAACTTAAAATAGTGTATTATTAGTTTTAATTTATTTTATTTGTATTCTCAAAATGAGTAGTGACATCTTGTTATAACTAAATTTTTAACATTTCGCTGCAATATTTTAATTTATATGGCTTTTTTTTTGTATCTATTATTTAACAATATCAATGTTATTTATTTTTAGTCATCGGCATAGACTTGATGCCACATAAGCTGAATGGTATTTTTATATACGTATAAAAAAAAATTATAAATATATAAATATGTAAATATATTTTTTCGGAATCTGAAAAAAATCCTTACAAATTTCGTGGGCAGAAAGAAAGAACAGGATAAAATATGATCGCTAATATAAAATGTTAAGTACTCGAGATAGTGCAGTTTTATAATTGGCCAATGGGTATGCCACGTATGGTCATGTATAATAGAAGAGGAAGTTTTGAATAACAAAAACACTTACACGTGGTCTATACCTAACACAAACCTGTGTCAATAGACAATGACCCTACGATCAAAATAAGATACTAAAATATATTGTTCTTAAAACGTAAGCGACACAACCATCTTCAGACTTCAGTTATAAATGTTGATCATTTTTGGGGGAACATGATATTTTACTATTTATGTATTGTACACCAATTTAAACATATCATTATACATATAATGATATATTAAGAGTCACAAGGTGACAGAGTTATAACATTGTATATGTATATATTTGGTTATAGCGTGTTTGATGTATGTAAGTTGTAACTAACGTCTTATAATGTTTTCTTGAACCGCTACCTCTCTATTTATAATTTTTTGGACGGACGTCTTTAGTAGCTTATTTAGGATTTGTCTATCTTCGGTAACATGTTTAGATGTTGCTAATTTCTTATAATTAATAAAACCGGTCCTCTTCCAAAATTGTAGCTATTGTTTAAAAGTACTAATCAAAGCTATCAATAGTTATTTTAAAACAACTACAATATATTATATGTTTATAATAGCCAATAATATTATTTGGCATCAATTTAATTAATTATTTTTAAATTAAAAATTACAGTAGCTAATATACAAGTCTTTAAAAAATGTCGCCCTAAAAAAATTGCTACTCGGGACAACTGTCCCCCATGGCTTTCCTCTAAAAGCACCACTGGATGTCTTTGAATATTTATTGCTTTAACAGTAAATCATTATTTACCAATAAGCTAATAGTTCAATATTTACTATATATGCAGTTAATTAAATTATTAAAACTACTCCATATGTGTCCGCTCATTGTAATAAGACCCGTAAAAGTGTGTTGTTTTTTCAAGACATACCGTGTGATCTTTATAGCTGTAATTCAGAAATAAAAGCGAACATTTAGATGGTAAGTGAAGCCCACTTTTGTAAATAGGTACACTGTTATATGCTATACAAAGGTTATTCATGGTGCTAAGTTCTAACTACTTTTATAAGTCATACTACTATTTTTTTAAATATATTGATGCAAAATGAACTGGAATTTTTTATAGATCAAAAAGTATATTAGACTACAGCGAAATTCACTTAATGATATCATTATACCAAAATAATCGAAACAGCTGACATTAATTTGTCAAAGGACATTCAAAACAAGTTTAGGTATTTTTTTCTACATTGCTTAACTGAAAATTGTAAATGATAATTGATACATACATTATAGTTGACAGTATTCCGTAATTATATAAAATCTAGTGAAGCAATAGTGTAGTATAATATTTTTACCTCGTTGAGTAAAATATAATAATATTTACAAATAACAATTAGATCAATCATATACACTTACATTTTTCACAATAGGATGGGTTGTTACATTTTTGTTACCATAGAGATATCTATTTGATTTTATCAACACCAATGACTCATCCATTTCGATTTCCATGTAAACAATTTAACAAAATATTACAAATATGGGTCTATTTTAGACTATGTAAATGAATTCATTCATAAAGCAAAGATATATTATTTATTTTATTTGTATAATCAATTAAAACCATTGAGTGCAATAGGAATAAGTTCGAAAAATAATATTGCCTCGACAAATTAATAAACACAGCTATTGAAAATAAATAAAAAACTACTTAACAAGTCTTCTACGTTTCAACATAAATCAGTGTTAATAGCTATTTTATCTTCATGAAAAGAAGAAATGACACATAAACTCGTCGAACAATCAATGTATAGGTTCGATTTTATAATTGCATTAATTAAATGGTGACCACCATTTTTTTAATTTTTGTATATAGTTAACTACTATTAATTACTAAACGTAGTAACGATTCGACTGCTAAAATAAAAGATAATTATGCATTTTCTTCTTGTGTTGTAATTCAAATTTAATCGGCAAAGAGAACGCACGTTTTAATGTGTTGACGTGATGCGTGCGGTATACGTTAATTATTATTTGTAGACAAGGAGCATACGCCGGATTGAAGTAAGGAAAGTGTGAATGGCCAAATCGCGTTAGATTATAATATTTTACTGCATAGGCTCGACCTTGGTATACCCGCGAAACTGGCGTAATTAAAATCTAGTGTCGGCAAAATATAATTATTATTAATTTACGTTCTAACCTAAAATTTAACATAATATGCCCAAGAGTGGGATAACCTATTCCCCTTGCCAATGTCAGCACACCGTCGCGTCCGTGGCGTTCACACGGATTTATGTTTTATAATATATACTATATTATATATTGTGTTAAGAATGCATTCCGGGTGCATCATCGACCCGCTACTAAATCACGTTCTTCTCAATTTGGGCAACGTCCAAAGCCCACGCGTTGGTCACCAACCCGTGAAAGTCCATTTGACGAAAAAAAAACGTCACTCTACGGCGTATCCGCTTTGCGAATTCCTTGGATCGACACCGTTTACAAAAAATCTATAATACATTTAAACTATACTACACATACATGGTTCCTCCTGAACTATCCGAAAACGAATTTGGTTGAAACCGCTCACACGCGTCAAGTATACAACAAAATGCCACACGCATACAAATAATACCAAAATCTAGAGTGAAATTCTGTACAGAGTAAAATTAAATGAATTTACGTTGAGGGTCAAGTGGAAGTTATTTTTAACGAATGTAATGGAGCTTTAATCATAGTGATAATTATCAAAAGAATACAAGTGAAATTTTGTCAAAAAAAAAAAAAATGTTTTATCATACAATATTTGTCAATGAGACATATTAAAAACTGCGTTTATTTTACAATTTCTTATACGTTTTTGTAACAGTATTTAAAAAGCTAATCAAGATCACCCGTAAGAATACATTAAAAGTATCATTTTCATGTTACTCTTCTTTAAAATTACTTATACCCTTTAAATTCTGACTACTTTAATTGTATAACACAAGTACATTTTATAATTATTAAAATGTCAGTTAAAATAACAAAATATAAGTTTAATTTAAAAAAAACACGTTAACATTTACCCAATTTGTTTACAGCTACTTCATTTGACCCTATCAACTTTGTCATTTTACCACTGAACTAATACATTAGATGTATAGATCTCTTGCATAAAGGTCGTAGCATAATTTTAGCTTATTTTTTTCGATTTTAAGTTGTAGGTTATATTATAATGATGTTATGTTATACTAATAAATAGGGTGGTAGAAAGGAAAAACGTTATTTTAACTATACTAGTGTCAAAGTTTCAAAACGATTCTTTAGTTGCCGTAGCCTAATAGTCTATACATTATTTAAATTTTTAAATTAACAAAAAACTCGCATTGTCTCTTTTCATTATCACGTTTAAAATGTTTAAAGATAAACCGTTTGCACAGGACACGTACTTTGGTTTTATACTAATAAATCAATCTAATAAATAGTTATATTTTGGTTGTTGACTGTGTAGTTTTAAAAATAAAGACTGTGTAGTATTAAAAATAAAGAAGAAAATCTAAATTTGTACAGCCAGCACTTACAGCATACAAGTAAAATACACCATACAAAGCATTACATAATACTATAAAACAAATTATTGGGCAGCTACTAGTTGAATGTAGTTACGAGGCAAATAATTTTTAGAACAGTTTAAAACTGGATTATGTATGTACAATATGTCGACCTCGAATTGTTTTCTTACATTTTTTTATGTCCGGGGAATTATATAAATTTATAGTAAGTTTGTAGTTTTCGCGTGACAGTTGAAACAAATATGACCGGACTAAATAAGTTCGTAATGAACAAAATTAAATGTTTAGAACACGCATATGGGAAGTAAAGTTATAGTTGCATTTATTCAACAAAATCAGACAAACACGAAACTTTATCTATGCATCTATATAAAATTAGACAAAAATTACTTTATTAAACTAAAGTTTAATGTCGATAGTATATTATATTAAGAAATTAGCCAAACATTACCACGGCGCAATAGTGACGATTTATGTGCGGGCTCTTCATAGTCATCGCATCATTTGGTAACAGCTCCTCGTTATCATTACATATTATTATGTTACTAATTATTATCATAGGAAATGAGATCGACGGTCTATAGTGGCTTTTTCCGAGTAGCGGCTTTCGTGGTATTCCTTCGGCCAACGACCAAAGATAACGCCGCCGGAGGGGAGGGTCAATAAACTAAGATATTTTGTATTTTTTCGACAGTCGCAATTAAGGAGTGCGCGATGCATTTGCTGCAGGTTACACATGCACACGACATACACAAATTATTTCTCGTCCAGGTTTTCGTGTCCAAACACGCCCCCTCCCCCCAACCATTAACTTCGATTCAGTTTTAGATTAAAACAACGAAACATCTCAAGTTTTTCCGGCCATACACGCGTTACACAACCGTCGAGTTCATCGTACCACGGATCCACCCCTTACGCGTTGGTTTTTTAACAGACGCCGTGACCATTTTTCAAGATGACCTATATGCTTCTAATTTGTTAAAAGGTGTATAATTGTCAATTACTCTTATGGACGTGCACGTGCAGACGGTGTGGATTCCATGGTGATTAAGTGTATTGGTAAATATTTAGGTTAGCTTATAATAGAATATACAAAGGTAATTTAATACTATAAAAATTTAGGTAAAATTCTAGATGTATTCAAAACGGTAAAAAATTATAAATAATAAAAACAACTCAAAATATAATGAGACAAATTTTAATTTTACCTAAAACACCTATTTCCTCCATTCTAATGGAGGCATCTAAAAATCTCAGGGAAAATTTCTGCTTGACATCTGTTACATATTGTTTTGGTATAATAGAAATACATTAGTAACACATTTTGTATTTAAACACATTACTTAAATACCTCTATTAAACATTAGTCATTTAAGCTGATGAAGTTATTAGGGCATTTATGAATTATAGGATACTTAAAATAATAGAAGGTTATGTATATTATTGTAAATAATTGGTAAATAATGATATAATATAAAACAATATTTCAATATGATACATATAATATATTATCTAAGTTATAACTCCTAAGCAGTTGAAAATATGTTAATGACCAATAACAGTTGTAAACAATATAAACCGATAATACAATTATGATCAAATACTGTAGTGTTTTTGGAAAAAAAGACAAAGGCATGCCATTGGAGAGATTAAAAGTGTGGGGGGGGGGGGGTGGAGTAGAAAGAAAAAAATACATGAAAGTGATTAAGGAAAGCAATTCTGGAATTTCCTTCACAAAGAACTGTCAAGTCAGCTTAACATTCTAAATTCCTTTTTTGAAAATGACAATTTAAAAAGAAACCAGAATAGTAAAAAATTAATATTTTGTTAAAAGTTAATCGAGTTAAGAGGATCAAAAAAAATATGGAGCATAGTTAGGTCGGTATATACTTCAAAGGACTGTAGGAATTATTATAACTGAGAGTGATTAAATCACAATAAACACAAAATTAAGCTGATACATTCTATTTAAGTTAACGTTGGTAAAAATAAAATAGTGAGGAAAAGTTGTTGGACGTTATCGATGCGTTTTAAGTTTTAGCCGGTTGAGACTTCATAGTTACAATTCTTATAATATACAAAATGTGTCTTAACTCTTAACCTTTAAATTGATTAAGTGGTAACACTCAACAGTGCCAACTATTATTACAAACTGAATTTTATCTATGCGTTAAATGACATTAGTGTAGGTATACCATGTTATGTATATTGTAGTCCACATACCACAACGTATCCGCTTTGATTTCTCATTCCAGTTGAAATTGTCAAGTTTGATTTTGGTTATTATTGCTAATGATGTAAACTCATAATCTGACGAATTATTACTATTATTATTATTATGTATTTATAAAATTCCGTAAACAAGTAATTATGTAATATAAAAGATGATTTTCAATTAAGTAGTCGAATCTCAGAATCAAATTAAAATAACGCGGTTTCTACTAGGCGCCTTGCTGTTTATCTGTTTGACATTTTTCATTAGAAAGTATAGTATAGACACTACCTTATTTCAGCTCCATTCACGAGTATTTATTTATGTTATAATTCATTGTGTTCAACAAACATTGTCTTTGTCTTTTTTTAGTTACCTACACATATAGTAGTCAACTTAAAAAAAAAATAGCACAGTCTATACCAATGCTACTAGCACTTCTTGTTCAAAATTAGCCAAGTGTGATACCAAAAATGTCGATACGAATTAAAACCATTCACAGTACGGTGTAGTTTTACAACATCAATAGATTAGTATTGTAGCGTTTTTTTTATAATATTTTTTTGGATTTTTTTTTTACTAAAGTAGCTTACACAGTGTTAGTTCACGTCGACTATGCTACATTTTTTTCAGAGTTTACCGACTTTAAAGCAGAATAAATAAGTAAACTTTTTTTGACGAACAAATACTGTTTCACGTCGAAGCTATAAATCCCATTATTGTAAAATAAATTTACTCTCATAGTTACGTTATATACTAATATAATAAAATATAATATTTGAGTGGTTCCTATATAGCCATATTTACCCGTAAAATAAATTTTATTATAAAAATCGTCTTAATTTTAAAACTTATACATATTTTTTTTAATTTATGAAAAGATTCTAAAAGCTGACAGTTGACACTTATATTTTTAAAATACTTATTTGTAGTGTTTTCTCCGTTTTTGTAATCAGTTAGTAATTACAATGACTTGTCGTCATACACAAGCTCTAAAACTATATTTCTATGTATCTAGACACAACTTTCAGCAATTTATGGTTATATATACATATATATATATATAGTAAATAAATTCATATTTAAACCCTTAACTATAAAAGTAATACACTCTATGCGTATACGTATTCCGACAAAATTGTTGTCATCTTCAGCGTTAACGACAGACTGAGCGCTGAAGACGATAATAATTATGATAATATATATTTTATTTACTATATTGGGAAACTGTGTTCGAAAGAAACGTACCTACATTATGCTTTAATGCAGGGTAAAATATTATCCATGAATCATGATGGCATGATTACTTATCATTTAATTATATTGTGTTATGTTATTTTTACTTCAATGGCCAACTAATTAGTACATTTATTATGACATATTAACATCATTCAATTTTATATTTAATATGTTACCGAGCCTTACGATTTTCATACTAAGATAAATTGCAATATCCTAGTATTAATTTAAATTACCCAGGTAACAAAACGGGGTACTTGTGTATTTTTATTATCCGTTTAAAATCGTAATCCTTTAATACATGCCTACTAAACTTAGAATGTGTATTTCAACAACTGAATTGATCTACTGATTTCAACAGCCAAGAATTATGATTTATTAAAAATATAGATATTGGATACAATACAACTAGTGTTTTGTTTTATACGCCTCCGAGCTACTTACAACCATGCATATTATGTTACGTACATATGTCATATAACACAATAAAATATAATATGATATTTCAAATGAATGATTTAAACAATTAATAATGGGAGTTACTCAATAGGAAAACTTACTCAACACGATTAATCAATAAAATAATATAATTATAATATTTAATTTATAGAATACAAATATTAAAAAATTATAAGAAAGCGCAAAACACTATGTATAACTGTGTTTATACAGGAAATAAAGTATATATTTTTAATTTTCGACATAGATTTTATTATTTTGCTGTTATTACAACGTCTATTCACCATCGCATCAGGTAGAGTACATTTTTTTTAATAATATGCATATTAAAATAAAAAACGAAATACATTTTGGAGTTAAAGTAACATGGATGAAATTTGTATTATTTTTATTTAATTATTTCAAAAATATTATTATGTAATTATTAATTGAAGTATAATTTGTATAATCAAAGCGTTTTAGTTAATATAGAGCATCAACTATATTAAATAGAAATATATTTAATTACAATACTATTAAAGCTTAGCGATCATTCATTTATTTTTAAAACAATTTATTTATTCTTAGACAAACAAATATAGTTCTGGTTTAAAATATACAAATTCACAAAAATGGTTTTTAAATAGCTTTATCTAGATTTTTATTATTGACAAAAATAAACTTATCATAGCTTGTAAGTTTTAGTTGGCAGCTGTCTTGCCTCGGTGACAAAATTATATACTATTGGTTCCGAATTTGATTGATTAAAACAAAAATAATTATAGAAACAACTATATGGTTCTAATAGTAAATAGTAAATAGTGTTAAAATAGTAAATGTTTCGTTGTTAAGGTGTGGCACCAAGGGTTAATATTGCTAAGTGACTTGGGCGTCACCCAGAATTCATATATTTTTTAAGGTTTTTTTATTATAATTATTATTTTTTCACTGTGTGCTAATTTTATCACTGAACATTTGAAAAAAGCATCTAAATGACGGGAATAAAAATATGTCAATAATTTCAAAAACGGACTCGCTTAAACGGCTTTAAAATTCAACAATACGCACAGCTGTTATAACGTTTTATGAACGTATAATAAATAATAATATAATCATAGTTTTTGGAAACATAAAAGTTAAAAGTATCTGAAAAGCTGCGGCGAAAAAAGATCAATGTCAATCTTTTAACATTCTGAGAAAATCATGTTTTGCATCTTAGCTCTGGCACATAGCCAAAAAAGCGTAACGAAAAAAACGTTACCTAAAAAGCGTTACCAAAAGAGCGTTACCAAAAAATAAATGGGGTTGAAGATGAGGTGGGAATGGGAAAGGGGTGGAATTAGCTATGGCAAATAACCGAAAAAAAGCGTAACGAAAAAAGCGTTACCAAAGAAGCGTTACCACACGGAGATGATAAGGAGGGATATAGGGGGGGAGAGATAGGGGTGAGAGATTAGGGAGTAGGGATAAAGTGGGAGATAGGGGTGAGTGATAGGGACGGGAGATAGTGGGTATGGGAGAGGGGTAAGATATAGTAGATAAGAGATATGTTGTACGTTCAACGTTCAAATTTCAAGTTGACTGACATTTGGCTAGAGTTTCATCTCAAAGAAGTCTTGTTATTATTGCGAAAAGTGGAATTATTTTGTATGGTACTGGTTGATGTTGTTATAACTTTATAGTGCTATTTGTAGTGTGCACGCAAAATATATATTAGCCTTAATAAAATTAGTAATAACTTATATGTTCATGATGAAATATGCTTACAACAGAAAATTACCTTTTTAAGTAGTTATGTAAGGAAGTCGTAATAAGGGTTGAAAACGTTACCAAGCCAAAATGTATTTTCGTTGTTATTACTACAACAAATTTTGATTAAAATGATTAGTAGTATGATATTCTGATAGCTTCACTGATATTGAAATATTTTTAGTTAAGCTGTTTTCTAGAATAATACAAACGTTTTGTTTTAGGAACTTTATATGTCGTCCTAAAAGTCATAAATATACTTAAATGTTTAGTGAAATATTTTATTAGCTTTTTTTTAAGTTCAATATCAGTAAAGCTACCAGAATATTATAATAATAATTATTTTAATCAACATTTGTTGTAGTTATAACAAATAATGTAAATTTTTGCTTGCTAACGATTTCAGTCCTTTTACAATACTATGGTTTATATTTTCGTGGGTCATAAACGCGTTTAGGTTAGAGACAAATCATTTACTAAAAACGTTTAAAAAAAAGTAAAAATCCTTCGAAAATCATACTAAGTACTACTGTATACATGTACCTAACCGATTAAAAGTTTCGAATTTGTTAGCACATATTATGTTTAAAAAAAAACTTGTTTTACAACTTTCCAATACAACTATGTGCAATAATTTGCTTAGCCTTGCACCTCAAATCGTTCATTGTCACATTAAATTGTATAATTATTAGTAGTTGTTGGAGTTAACATAATTTTCGAATGAATAAATTTATTTATATTTTAGATCTAATCGAGTTTTTTTATTTCGATCGTAAGCTAATTTATTGTGTTATAACAATACGACCTATGCATAACATAAATCTCAATTACATAAACCATACTAGATTTTTAAGATTCTTGCATGCTATAGCCTTAGACTAAAATAAATTTAATTCCAGAGTAAGTCAATATTATTTTGTCCAAGTTCATAGTAACAAAGAACAATAGATTGATTCAATAAAAATTAGAATTAAATAAAATAAACACAATGGTGTTAAACTAGACAATAGTTTTGACTTTTGAATTGTGTAAGGAAAAGTGTTGATTACAATGGCGTAGATAACACAACTTACATCTATAACTTTAATGTATTTAGTTAAAAACAAGTGTATTTGATATAAATTCGCAAATCGAATCTAAATGGTCCTGTGTGATTTTTGTCGAGAATTAATTAATTAGACCACTAAATATGTAAATAATTGATCTCCTTCCACACACAATATAAAACATTTTTTGGTCACAGATTTGAATCAGCTGTATTTTATAGCATTATTTTACGTTCAACTTGACTAGTATAAAAATAAATTTACAGAAACTAATGGTCTTGTTTGCATTGTCTGTGCTGGTGTCAAGAATTGCTCTTACTGATAATTGATGTGATGTCTGGATTTGATGTTTTTGTTCTTCAAATGTGAGGTGTTCGGAAAATGTTTTGTTGTTAAGTGAATTTTGTAGCTGGCGTTCTTATATCGGTATAATAGGTAGTCAACCACAATATAGAGCCATGTCAATATTTGTAAAACAATTAAACACAGAAAAACCAATATGACTCCACATAATATTCGTATTTTATTTTTTCAGTACCTACATTATTAAACAAATATATGGAGGTGGATCCAATTAACGATAGACATCAAATTACTTTTAAAATGATTGCATGATTTTCTGGTTTTTCTTTTTGACAACATTTATTTTATTTTACAATATGATAAAATTACGAAATATTTACTTTTATTAGGTAGTATTTTTAAATCGCTATCAATTCATGAAACTTAAATGATGTAGTAGATATTTTATTACATTTTTAAACTAAAAATAAAATACTGGTTGACAAGTATTGATTCGTCGATAGCTAGTTTTGAATAGTTGTTTTTAAAGTTTAAAGTTTAGGACGAGAGTTAAAGTGCGGTTGAATAATGCGCGCAATTCAAAATACTCTGCACTCTACCCTTCCTCCGGTCCTAAATTTTTATTCAAAACTGGTTATCGACAAGTCAACATTTTTGTTAAATTGTTCTTAATTAAATAAATTAATAAAATATCTACACATTGAGTACAGATAAATTATTGACACTATCAATAAGTACTCAATGATATAAGTTACTGTTGGTTTTAAAAGTTGATAGAGCTGGAATTTACCAAAGAAAGATACAAATTTGAATATTGTTTAATTCTAATTCTAATTATTACCATCAATGTTAAAAGAAAAATTGTGTTATGTACTATTGTATTGATCTAGTATGCTGTGTCTTATATGGCAACCTATGTTTTAGGCAGCCCGCTTGATTTTTTAAATAAAGTTGCTTCTCTCTCTATTAAAATAACATAAACTGAAATATCTCCAATAAGAAAACCTACAAAAATTGTAATTTTTTCAAGGAAAATTAGGGCCTTGCGTTAAATGGTTCACATTGTACTACCGTAATCATCTAGAAAACTAACTTTTGTTTTGAGGAATTAAATAAAAAAGTTTATGTATAATAATATTTCCAATGCGCATATTATTATAATTTCAACTAAAAGGGCCTAACTAGCAAAAAAACTATTAATTTTCATTAACACTCAAGTCAGAAAACATAAAAACGCTTTGTTGAAATAAGCTTTGTTTAACAAAATCTATGCGTAAGTCCAATAATAATTATAGCCATTACTCCACAGTTTTACTATAATTCATAACTTCGCTTTTATCCATGGACTGCCACATGCGCTTTATAGGTTTCATATTTAACGTTTTTAATGCAAACACATAAAACTATTTTTATATTTTTATTCCGAGTGAAGTGAGTTCAAGCGTTGTACACAAGAAATTACGTGTGTTTTTTAATTTTCTATAAATATATTCGCCAATGGTTGATGGTTATGGCTACTTCCGTATATTATAAATTATGGCGCACTGAGGTAAAGATTGCAGACCCAAGTCAATGATCTATGCACTAATAAGCGAAGAACGCAATTTTTCTCGATTCACTAAGTTAAATAATAATGGAACTTCACACGCATGACAAAGACGTGTTCTTAATAACAGCAAAAAACATCCTCAAGTTTTTTATTTTATTTATACGTGTTTGTGCTGTAAATATAGTTTGTCACTTGGTAATTAAAGTTATTATTTTGTTTGCGCATGTTGAGAATAATTAAAAATAAACCAACCAAATAGCAAGTGGGTATGTTATTTGATACCTAAGACTAGATTAACGAATATATTATATTGTCATGTGATATTCCATTTTTCCAGGACTCGTATTAGAGGTCTAAGACCTCTGCAAAACAAAAATGAGGAACTACGTTTTTTTATTGTTTGTTTAACGCTACAGTGAACAGCGAAATAACAAAAACATCATAGGTAATAGGTATAACACATAGTATATAAGAAAACGTACACAAAAAAAATATCATTAAAATAATTAATGAACGTAATTTAAGGGAAACATTTTACTCAACGTTTTACATGAAACACGTCGAGAATTGTGGTAACTAATGGTATTTGTATTCTTGTTAGCGTTGCTATAAATTATGAATAAAAATAAAATAAATAATTATTATTTTTAAAAAAAACATACATCCTCAATAAAAACAGACGGAGGAAATACGAAATACATTTAAAAAATATTAATTTACATAGCTTCAGTTTTTGTTTGATTTAGATAAAAATTTAAGTTTTTAAACTTGCTTGATTTGTCTTAGAAAATTATAGTTTTAGGCTTTAGCTAACCTATTCTATGGTGTTTTTTTATTACGAAATCATATAAAGACTGCATGGTGTGGATTGAAACTGTAAGTAAAAATCGAATGCAAGAGTTTGAAAAAAATCATAATACATTACGTTTATTCAATATTCACAATTTCATATTTTGATATGCGAGAAAATTGCGTTAGACACTGCGTTTTCAATTGTTTATAATCCGCGGCCTAGAATTAACCTTGCCAGGCAAAAGATGTACTAGTTTGCTTAGTTGTTTTGATACTCATTTTGACTGCAATACTTATAGCCAGGAGCTACATATTATGTTATTTAGACATCACATTACCCTGTTGCATAAGTTTAATAATAATTACCGGTTTTATTCTAATGTCTTTCCGCGTGTATACCGAAAATAGGTACAATTCCTGTTTTCAAGTATTGCAGACGAATACGAGTGCACGAAGTTATGCGTTAACGAATTTAAAATTAATAGATCAAGATACAACTTTATGACAGTTTACTCAATCTCCGATAAATATATTTCATAGTCAACTCGAATACATTACTAAAAACAACAAAGTAGGTTAAAACGTCAGTTAAGTCTACTATGCCCCACCTTATTTAATATTTATTGCTATGATATCCCAGTTCCACAAAAATGCCAATTAGCCATGTACGCAGACGATACTGTTATCATAACACAACATAAAAATCTTGAAAACTCAATATCAGATCTACAAATTTCTTTAGACCAAATTTCAGACTGGTTTACAAAATGGACACTCGCTCTTAACCCAACTAAGAGCGAAGCGAAAATATTTACCTTAAAGAGATATATAAATCCACCTCAATTAAAAATCAAAAATCAGCCTATATTATGGAATAATAAAGATCAATCAATTAAATATCTTGGAGTTTAACTTAATGAAAAATTAACATGAAAAATGCACATAAATAAAACAATTAAACTAAGCCTACACACGATTGAAAATCTTATACCCCCTAATTAATTACAGCTCTCCACTCAGATCAAATGCTCACTTCTAATATACACTTCAATAATAAGACCTTTAATAACATATGCATGCCATATATGGGCAGCCGCATCCCAAACGAAAATTACAAAACTACAAACGATACAAAACAAATTTCTCAGAATAGCTCTTAAAGCCCCATGGTATATGCGAAACACACAACTCCACAACGACACTGGAATACCATACCTAACCACATGGATAAATAAACAATAAAATGAACAATTTAAATGAACAATTTAAAAAATTTCATTCGAAACTAAACACAATAGAAGGAGCCTTAAAACCGTTGACTAAAGCCACGTCTCCCACAAGATATCTTACTACCTCCAGAATCATCATCGTCATCTTCATCATCGGTATCATCAGATTAATGACCTAATTAAAACAACTCATAATTTATGTACAATTTGCTAAACTAAAATAATTTATAAATAATTTTATTACTCTATTATGCCTACCTAATTATGTAACTTATTAATTAATATATTGTAAAAACAAGATTATGTTGAAACAATTAAAATATAATAAATAAAAAAAAGTCTACTATAGTCTATTTCTGAATTTAAAATGATATCTTGTAATTAGTTTTGAACAAGACAAGTGAACACGAGTAATATATTACACGGTGTTCAATAAGTTTGAGAAAGTTAACTCGTTGGAAATCTATGCAGAAACCTCAGATTGCCAATCGGACTGTACCAGACTCTAAAATATAAAAGGTATTGAGTGTTATATATTGAATAAAGATAATCTAAATAATTGAGTTACATATAATCTAAAAACAAATCATGTTAACTAGGTTAACAATGGTATAAATAAGAGAGAGACCATTCAGTATACTTATAGCCCGAAAACTAATAAACTACACATATTATAGTTATAAAAAAATGTATTTTTTAATAATATAATATTTTATTAAATTAAAATAGTATAAACACTCATTCCGCCGATGTCACGCCAAATATGGTAACAAGTTTGGACCAACCCAGCGCCATTTTATACCAACCACGCTTTTGTATTTTGAGCTGTTCATGGAGTCCTGAGATTATTTATAATATGTACTATAAGTATAAGAAGAAATATTATTATTTTCTTGTTTTAAAATATAAGTTATATATAAAATTGATCACACGCTCTTTTACGATTTTCTTCTTAGCTTACTTTCTAAGACTGATGGTCAGTATTGGTATACCGAAACAATACCAATATTTCATATTACCAACATTGAAAATTACTGATTTTTGTTAACACCCATAAACCGTTTTTTCGGTACTCACGTTACTTATCGGTTGGTGATAGTCATCATAATAATATATCACCGGTATAATAAATCGAATCATAATAAACTAGTGCGTATGCGGTAATAAATAACAAGTAACTGGTATTTTAGTTTTTAGGTAATATATATCTACTTATAAATTATTCAAAAAATTACTAATTTTACAGTATTTGCTTAGGTAAATACCAAATTTTCCAATACCGCTAAATTATGTTTAAGTTTTATGACACTGGTATCAGCATTTTTAAATACCATAACATTTGAAATATCATTCGATTGTTGTCTGTTAGAAGTGATCAATACATGTTTATGTCCTGATAATTATACGATTATTTCCGATTTATAATCTCCTTGCGATTTATGATGATAGTATAGTCTTAATTATATGTTCTGGCCAAACGTTTTTTAGTAATTTTATAATACCTGGCCTTAATCGATTTACTGGCAACATTTATCAATATTTAACATTTCTCATAAATCATATTCCGTGGTTCACCATAAATTAAGTGCCTACCTATCAAATTCATTTGACTATCCTTATATATATATATCTTAATCTTCTATATCCTTAAAACATTTTATCTTTATATATCCTCATATCCTTCTCCATCCCCATCCCCATGTCTTTATCTCTAATGTATTATCTTTACATTATCTCTTATACCTCTAATCTAGTATCCCTCATCCATTATCTTTAATACATTATCTCTATTTTAATCTCTTATCTCTAATCTCCGCAGCCACCGAGTGTGACGTTCAGCGTTACGTTTCGGGCAATTTTTAGTACCTGACTCCCAGCCATATAACATATTCATGTTAAAATGAGGGTTGGAGAGACCATACCTCTAAACATCATTCGAACCATCTAAAATTCAGGAATCATTTTCGTTCTAATTATTTAGGTTTTCGTACATTAGAAGAAGACAAATACTCAATTGTTGAACCTTGGGATGCGCGTACAGGCGGCCGGTACAAAAACGATTTTGGAGAATTCAAGTCTCCATAGCACACCCTCCCGACCGCATACGCCCCGTCTGACCTTTGGAGATTAATTGTATAATACCTGTTATTATTATTATTATTTTATTTTCATGTACAAACAATATGACCGAGCAGGATTGCCGTCGAAGAAACTAGACGGGTACAGGGCGTTTCGATTGTTTAAAGAAAGTCGTGTAATCGATGGACTTAATATTATGTATTTTGTCGTTGCGTCCCGCATTATACAATACACAATGGCACCGGCGAGTTGAAAGGGGTTGTGCGCGACGGTTGCGGTGCGTGCAGTGTATTGCGGCCGGTGCACAAGACGGCCGTCGCATAGATAACGACTGCAGCGACCGAGGACGACTGCGACGGCCAAGCCATATATTTTAACACATGGCCGGCGTCCTCGTTGTTCCCGACGGCTCGCCACTGCCGCCGTTGCCAGTTGCCACCGTCAGTCGCCGACACACCGTCACAACGCGAGTCCACGGGTAGTGCGCCAACGGACCGAAAACCGGTGTGCCAGTTCTTTACCATCCGGCCAGTGTCGAACGCGGGTTTAAATTAAAAAAAAAAAATACATACAAATAAAGAATAAACATTTTTCGAATTTTTTTTTTTCTTTCTGTTTCTAATTCGTTTTTAATATAGATTAACGTACCGAAAAATGTGCGCCGATTAAACGCTCAGCGGCAAGTCAGCGATCTGACGGTAAGTGTTTTTAAATGTTTTAATATTGTTAACAGTTATTAGAAAAACTTCCCCGAACCGTGCCGCAACTATCATTTTGTAGACCCCGGTTTGAATTAATTTTTAAGGCCCCATTACCATAATAGATTTTTATATTACCAATGATTTTTCAGGGTCCCTAAGCGCAAAACAAAAGTTATGCCCTATTTAATACTCATCGAAGTGAACAAACGGAAGGTTCTATTATTATTGAACCGCCGCTTATTAAATCTACTAATTATCTAACGATATCTATCCATGATTGTTATTATTATATTAATGAAAATGTTTTCAAACTAACGTGTTGTGTGTGTGTGAAAAAAAAATATTCCGCTTGCCACTCACAGTATCGTTAGGCAAATTTGTCTTCACTTTAACACCCTTGTGGAAATCGTTGGTGTGTGCAGTATTGGTGTTCGCTTATTATTCAACAAAATTTCCTATAAAAAAAAACCACTGTCAATTATACCCGGGTTACACTAGGATTTTGTTTTTAATGTATTTCACACGAGCACTATTTTATAGTCAACACTACAACAATTATTTTATTTTTGGAAGTTGTAATTGTCGTCTTGACGCGGTCGCGTGTGTTTAAAACTTGCAATTAATTTCACAACGCATAATAATGTTGTTTTAGTATTTTTAACCTGGTTCGGTGGCGCGAATCGCACTTAATTTCACTCTTCTCGCGGTCATGATAATATACACAGTAGGTACACGGTCAAAAATCGTGACTGGCGCGTGGTTGGCCTAAAAACAAAATATTCCGTTTACATTCATATTATAGAAATATCATTGAAACAAATCTTTCCACCAAAAAAACCATCGTTTCGTTGTTTTTAATTGTCGGAAAAACGGAATTTTAGTTACCGGACCGGATAACGAAACACAAATGACACGGGCACACGAGACTTGCTCCCAAAACTGCATGACATAATATATGCTCCACACGCTCGTGTTTTATCGTCGATTTGTTCCATATATATTTATAAAAATGCCTTTTTTTTAAAGTCAATACTAGGCTGGAATTATTGTTGCCTTAGTCCTTGTGCACAGTGACCCGACGCGTATATGCGTGATTTTTACAAGTGAACATTTTTTTCCTCCCGTGTCGGTTATAGGAGAACGCAGGGACGTGGCGTGACGACACCCTGACCGTCGGTCCGCTCGCTACACATAATTTTAAATGAACTATTCAGCGTGTTATGCTTAGAATATTAAAATAATAATTTTATTATTCCCACGTGCATACGATGTAACCCAAAACACCGAGATCTTAGGTTGCTATTATTTTTATTTTACACTTGTTTTGCACGCGCCAATGTGCACCGTGTTTGGCAGGCCGAATGACTAGGTGAATCGCGTTATCCTTGCTCGCTCGTACAAAACCCGGTCAAAAACGATTTAAATGAATCATACGAAATCGACTGAGCAGTGTTGCTACTATTACGAGTCTTAAAATAACAACGTGTACATTCATATTGTACCTATTCAATGATATTCAAGTTTTTGGATAATACTAAATTAGGTTTTGGTTTTTAATTTACCGTTCCAGTTCACTACATAATATCGTTTGACCTTCAATTCGTCGATAGTACAATATTGACGAACATTGGAAGATTTTAACAATTATTGTTTTTAACATCGGTGTGCGATTTGTCGTCAACTGTGCTGTGCAGCCACTTTGTCCGATCAAGACAAGTCGATCGTTTAACAAGTGAAAGAATTCGCTATTTGATAAATGGCATCGCGTACAAAGTTCTTTGAGACTTTGCATACAATGCTAGAGAGAGCAATGCTCGCGACCATTGTTGAATCCTTATCTGGTCCGTCCATTTCCATATATTTCCATAGCATATAATTATAATAACAAACCATGTGACCAGACCGTCAGCATATCTCTCTTCGGTGTCGCGAACAACGGTATTTGTTTATACGGTTTCGTCGAAGTTGATAATGTTATGCAGTTCCTATGTGGAAATTGCGAAAATCCATTGGCACACCTCGAAGTGACAACTGCGATATTATTGTGATATACGGCCACCATGTATGCGACACGTTACAAAGACCTGGGTAGTTATTACTGCAGATTAAAGAGAGAGAGAGAGAAGAAAGAGAGAGGGAGTAAGAAGCTTCCATACGTTTTCAGACTTATTGTTATCTACTCATTTAAATATGTTGTTTTGACAAAATCGTAACTATTAAGCGCTTAAATACATAACTAGACCTGGGGGTTTAACCTCTCCTTTATAGTATTAGCAAAAAAACTAGAGGTTACACTAGTTTGTGGTTGTAGGTTTTTTTTTAAGGGGCTTGAATGGTCTACACCTCTCCAAGCGTTTCTATTTGCGCCAGCAGATAAGATACAGATGGAGGATGTATAACAGCGATAATAATGATAAAATTTGTAAATGGGTACTATTAATTCTGTAATACGGTTTGTTGTTGAAATTATGTTTATTATACTGTTTTATGGGTAGGTGGGTGGTATTTTAACTGTGAATGTATCACAAGCCACACGTGTTTCCGTCCCTCGACTCGACTGTCGCACAGTATCTTCTCGAAGGCTATGGTCAACAAGGACGTACAAAATTGAAATAAATATGCGAATCCGTTTTGAACCACGGCCCTGACGCCGGCAAGTGAAACGTGTGCACCCAACTGAGTTGTGTGTACTCACTATGCTTTTTTCGAGTTTTCGGTTCTAGAAACGATTCCACAATATTACTGTACTGTAAAACGCAGTGTTCCAAAATAACTCGTCTAGTTATGACTGTCTGCCAACAACTCATAGGCAGACAAGAGGGAAATGTAGCCTATACAGTGTTGTCAAGAGGATTAATTCATCGACCACATGTGCTCGCCAAAGAACGCGAACGGCTAAAACCCTATTC
The DNA here is from genome assembly GCF_023614345.1 of Adelges cooleyi. Taxonomy (NCBI): domain Eukaryota; kingdom Metazoa; phylum Arthropoda; class Insecta; order Hemiptera; family Adelgidae; genus Adelges; species Adelges cooleyi. Next base: position 7,240,837 of record NW_026095751.1, read on the forward strand.
AACGATTTTCGAAATCAAATTAAAAATGCTAAAGCTTAAAAATAGAACGGCATTTGTATATTTTGGAATACCCGTCAAACAAATATTCCATTTCGGGTGGATCTTCAATTGCTTCGATGTGCCTTTGAAGGTACTGCGACAAAGAACATGCGTTTGACTCGAGTCAGTCCGATTTCAGAAACAGAAAGATAAAAATGTATTTTACACTGTTCGCCGTTCGGTTAGGTCCGTCGAAAATAAAACATTTTGATGTACCTATTGATTTGAAAAGATAATGCCGAGTTACTCAAGATCAAATAATTTTTTTTTTCGAGAAAACCTTGTTTTTTATGTTGTACATTTCATTTTCTAAATACTCTCCTCTTTCGTCCAGTTCGGTATGTCGGTAGGTACTACTGACTTTTCTTTGATACAAAGGCCGTGTAAGATACGTTTAAGACCACGGCGCGTAAGGAAATTCGGAAATACCTTTTGTTCGGGTTGTGTAGTAGAAAGTATTTGCCTCGGGTCGGTTTGGTGGTGGCCGGACGTATACGAGCCCGCGTGTGTATACCTATAGTGTGTGTGTACAGTATATATACTGGGGTTTCGAAAACCGGTTGCCATGACTCCTCGCGAGAGCCTACAACCGGCGACGTATAGCAACACTATGCTATTATATACCTAGTCCTTACTAATATGTATTATCATCTACCCAAGTGGTCCTACGCGCACTCGAAATCGAACAATTTCCATATATACTCTAAACGCGTCGTTATATAATAATTATAATGCCTAAACGAATTTCCGAATCATCTTTAAATACCACAATACTGACGGTAAACAAGGTTTTATTATGCGCAGTCGATTCAAAACTACGAAAAAAGTTCGAATTCCGATCGATTACTGTCATCGTTAGAATAATAATATTTTAATATTTAAAACGGTAACTACTATACATTAATAATAATGTAAACGTTTTCGCACTCCTCCCTTATTAGATTTGAATAATTTTTTTGGCTCGTCACCCGCAATACGATCGAGTGGCGCATAATAATTTTACAATACGATCGTATGTATGACTGCGCAGAATTGATTTTGTTACACCAGCCCAAACAGTCGCCAATATAACTGGCGAGTACACAGAATTTCGCAGGGCGCTGTCCACCTTGGATTAGGTAACGCCGTCGGGTAGGTATTATATATACCTGATAATATGATACCTACTATTCCTACAGTGACCGTAGCGACACACCTGCCCGAGTTAAAATGACATTTCACCAAGTAGAATAGAGAATACCCGCTGAATATACAGGAATTCAGCGAACTCTTAATGTGTGTTTAGGTAGACGGAGGATCGTCTGCGGTGTATTTTATTATAGTTGTGTTTTTACTTTTTTTCACCCGCAAGAGTCGGCCATAACGACCGGCGGACAAACAAAAAACGTTTTAAGTAGAATAAAAAGAGGAAGAGAATTGGGAGTAATTTTTAAAATATTATCTTTTAGCTTTCGGTGGATGCTATAAATGTAGTCTATACGTTGTTACAATAATAATTAATAATGCAGCCTATAATGCGTCGATAATGGAGGTACGCGATATTTTATACAATGCTATCTTACATCGAAAATGCGTTTAATCTAGTTTATATTTAAAGTTTGATTAACATAACACTTTTTTAGTGGTATTGGGGGTGGGAGGTTTGGAAACATGTATAAATGCTAACAGTGTAAATATCCTGTGTGGCGGCATATGTTACCAAGGTTGCGCATTTTTATTAAATCAATTTACCCTGTAGGGTTCTTTAAAATAAAATAAAAACAAAGCCGTTTTTAACTGTATTTTATTAACGTCCTATACATTTGTGATAGCAAAAGACGATCGTATAAAACCAAATGTTAGTGGTTATAATAATATTGTAATAGCGAATAGAATAGATCAGCTTTTCATAGAAACTATTTTTTCTTTATATATACCGTGTATTGTGTGAGACGCTAATGTTTTCACTAGAAATCCGTTATTGTTTATAAACTTGGAGACGATGTAACCCATATATTATGTATTTTGTAGTTATTTTAATTTTTAAAACTGTTCGCCGAGAAATAAGATTTATATGATATATTTTTTATTAAAATATTAGTTTTTTGTTTAATTTTTGGTCGCTAACGAATACGAATGATGTTTTCAACCATATCATAGAATCATAGAATCGGGTCCATACTTCATCATGTATTTTTTTTTTATCTTCGTCACGGTGCCATAAAAATATTTGTCCATCGTTAATCAACGTTCGTCTCGTTCCAGACGGAGCACGCAATTCGAAGGGTAAAACTAGTTAACTTTAATAGGGTGAATATTTTTATGAACGTTGTTTACACGATTCTTATTAAAATATAATACATTTGCTAACAAAAATAAAACTTCCGAGTTTCCACAGTAAACTAGGCCATCAACGTCATACGAGTATTGTAATAACAACACTCCTTATCATTATACTTGAAGTCACGAAATGGAGTTGGTTTTTTCACCCCGCCGATTTGACCCATCTTCGACGTTATTTTGTTTTAACTCGCACTTATTGCCCCTCCCCTCCTTACTACGGTACTATGCAAAAAAATGGCCTTTACAAAGCGCCATTTGGATACACAAAGGCTGTCGTGCTACACCGACACGTCGATATTTAGCTTGGAAAGTTCAAGGACTCATTCAGTTTCAGGTCGCGTGTATTCTATTAACGTCATACAAAAAAAACAAATCTATTTCAACAGTCGATAATGATGCATATTATAATTTTTATTTGGGCGAAGCGCATATTACATTTGCCCGCCGGCCGTTGGTATATAATATGCACTTAAAGAATGTCTGGCACCCGTGGAAGACGACCGTTGTCCATGTGGTATACCTGTGTTATATGTATTCAAATTATCTTTAATGTATGGTTTGGTTTTTTGTATAGGATGTCCATATATCATACATACTGTGTCAACGCCAAGAAGGCAACGACGCTTAATTAATCTTATAACCCTTTATACGCTTATATACGTACATAAATCTTGAAAAATGTATTATTATTATTCAACGATTGGGCGCCCTATCCGTAATTATTATTATTATATCTATTATAAGTCTCGCCGGATGTCCGTCCTCGTAGTTTGATATCCGTTTGATTGGTTGTATTCAATTCACAAGACATGTTAACTTGAAATCTTTAAAGTAAAATGTACAAGTCCACTATATGATCCCAGTGAAACATTTTTGGCGTTTACATTTTGTCGTGGTGAATTTATTAAGAAATGAACATTAGTACATTTTCTTACTGAGTTGACTTCCACGTGTCGCTTTGGGCTAATCGCTGAGAATAGCAGCTTCGGGTAATTTTGTTTCTCGATGGGATGCCTGTAACGCGTTGTTTACTCGCGGATTTTGTCGATGAAACGTATGATATATGTGGTGGTATGTACATAGGCACAGAAGACTACATGTCTAAGAGAGCCGCGGACAACGACATCATTTCTCAGTTGCCGCGTTTGGTTCGTATTATTGTAATATTAAAAAAAAAAAAAAAAAATGTAAAAAAAAAAAAGATGTAGATTGTAGATCAATTAATTAGCGGTAGCTGCTACGTCTCCCTGGGCAAACATGCCATTAAAACGTCATGATTGCCGGCCTAATGATGTTGCGAAACCCAAATAATTATCCGCGGGGGCGTACTCGTCGGTACCGTTGATGTATTTTTATTTATATGTTAGTGTAATCCTATTTAGATTAAATTTGGTATCCGTAATCAACTGCTACGGTTTTAACGACGAGTGTCGTATTCGTTTACTAAGCCCTTAACGACACGTGTACAGTTTCGGTCAACGAGTGTTGTGTATTTGGGTTCCGCTAAGATACATAAGTGGTGCGTTATCATGTAATCATATTACAAGAACCGGATTTGTCGGCGTGTCAAGTCCAAAGGATTTGGTCGTGTAGACGCCATAGATTCGATTGACCCAAATTAGAAGTCCTGATTTATAGCTTCGATGCGATTTTTAACTTTACTTAATTACTGAACTATTTTTATTTTATTTTACTACAACTGCGCTCGTATGCTAGAACTTTTAAGGACTGGACTATGATAAAATTACTTTTGTCGTGGACTGAACATACTTCAATCAAACATGTGTTTCGCCGAAACGCGAGTTTCAAAAAAAAAGAGGTTTTTGTTTTTGACGGATTGCCTCCGGTTTACGATTATTATTTATTGTGTCATAATAATAAAAATGCTGAAAAGCCAACAATCCAGTACGCGTTATCTTATCGGTCTATACTCGGATGTACTTTATCTATCCTGCTACTGGCTTCAAAAGTGTCCAATGAATTATTATAGGCAATACTGGTACAAAAAGTATCATCAGTAACAAATATTACGAAATATTACTGTACAATGTTCAAAGCCCGTTATGGGCATAATTAAATATATGCGACAAACAACTTAATATTGTCAAACTTTATACCTTTAAAAAATATTGAATGGACCTTGTTTATTAAGTGTATATTGTACATCCGTTCTTATAACAACGGTGTTCGATAAATTTGAAACTGTTTGCAAAGCATGATTGTGGAGTTTTGAAAAATACTTAAATATAATATGTGGGTCTACTGTCGACATAAATCACGCATAATACTAATAATAAACAATGCTAAAATCCAATGATTTAAATGAAAAGTTTTGGTTGAGATTGGAAGGTTTTCTTTCACATCGAATTCAAGTTTCAACAACTGTGCACAACGCTACGGATACACTCATACCAGGAAATAAATCATTTGCCAATTGCAACGAAATCGTGCTGCGTGGTAACAAGTAATCGTCACCTTTGAAGTCATCCAAGTTGGAAAGCATCGCGTTACATTTTAAACGTCAACGGTGTACAATGGCCGTTGGGCTTGTGTATACTTCTGTGTTATTATATTATTATGTAGTAAGATGTATAACCGTATACATAACACATCGACGAGACACGACGTTATGCGCTTACTCGCTAATTATTATGCAAAATGATTTTATCGATACTTCACCGAGTTTGATAAGTATCGGTTTAAGATTGTTAACTCAATGCAACGACAGTAATAACAACAATAATGTGTAGTTGACTTTTGTTTTTCGTTTTCAACAACGCTCGAATGATCATAGAGTTCCAGACGAATTGGTCTCGTGACACGCAAATCCTATGTGTACAGACAGTATACCACTCATCGTGAACAAACACTGTACATAATATTATTTTAATATGTATTATAACCTCCAAAGCCGCTAAAATAACCTTCACTCGGGTACTTAAGATTTGTTTATTATTTTTTTTTTTTATGATCATCGCGACAAAGTGTATACGTATAACTGAATGCCACTGTTTGATTATTCTTAGGTTATTGCTTTGTTTTTTTTTTTACTTCTGTGATTTGTCAATATCGCGCTGTACAATCAAGTGTAGACCGATTTGTCTTCGACTGAAGTGTGTGTGTACATAAACAGCTATTATAATATTATTATGCCTAACTGTTCGGGTTCAGGTTTTGATTCGCTTGAAAATCAATTAAATCCCTTTGGTGAGAATAATAATTGCACATGTCGCGTCATGACACACCACGCCAAGTGTGAACCGACCTTTTGTGTTATAGCGTGAGCTATCCTAAAAAAGCTGATGGCTTTCTGCACGCAGAATTGAAAATTTACGAGCCACCATTAGGATTTATCTGTTTTGTTTTCGCATTAGTCACGCTACCATAACGACCGGACTAGCATAGAATAATTTTTCCTTACAAAACTTCTGCTTGTAAAAAAAAAGAAATAATAATAATAATTTTGAATTGAACACTTTAATACACCTTAAATCCTTTGAGAAATTAAAAATGAGGGTTTGAAGCAAGACAAATGAGTTTATAAAGTCGATAAATAAAATATACTATTATTCAATGTTCAATTGTCCGAATTATTCGGGGTATTTTGTATACATAAAATTTAAAAAAAAAAGTATTTTTTAATTCACTCTCCTGTATAAAATAAAAATTCGACTTTTTACAGTTTGGCCGTTGTTTGGAAGCCGCGATATCATCTTATTCTCGGTTGTAACTCTGTTTCGAGTGGTGTGACCCACAATTTGCTCTTTTGTTTTGCATGATGGATTTTCTTGGAATTGGTGGTGTGCTTAGGTTCCCTCGTATTTTCATGTCACAACCGGTAAGTCTCCCAGATTTTTGATTGTGAATATTAAATATCTTTAAGGAAATCATTTTTTGATGGCCCAGATACCATAATGGAATAACTGCTGCCCTGGTATGTGACTTTTCTCGGTTCAGAAGTGTACCTGAAGTTGCGTGACCAGAGGTGCTCATATCCCCGAGGGGATACTAACTCTTATGAGTGTTCCTACTTCCTATACCCACTGCCTAATTCCTATATAGTAGTTAAACTGAACTTCATACAACTTTTTTGGTATTTTAAACAAATATTTAACAAATAATTGACCATTATCGTGGTTTTCAAATCTACTTCTTTTGACGTAGGTAAGTTTGTATGCATAATACTACTGTGCATTTCGCCTATGTAATTATTTCTCTGTAAACGTGTACCTACCACTAACTACTACCCTGTTTTATACCCTAAATCAAAACGTCCATAGACAGGTAGCAATAATTATTGTACTTAACTAGACGACCACGGTGTTGCCGCTGTTCGCATGCTGCCCCCACCCGCCGTCGACGTTCACTTAACCCAGATTTAATTCGATTTTTATTATTATTATTATTATTATATATTCATGCAGCTAACATTAGTCCAGTTCCCGACAGCCGAACGCGGACACGGTCAAGGTTTTTAGGGTCTCTCCTTCCTCTCTTTGACCGGTGACGCACGTGCATATTATGTATTTCGCGTCGATGTGTTAACCCACGCCGCAACATTTTATTTGTAGGTTATCTGTCGCCGGATCGCCCAAACAAAATGTATAACATAATTCGCAGAATCCGTGACATTATCGGAAATTACCAGAAACACGTATATTACGACCGCCACGGCGATTGTCCTACTTATTACACGCCGTTTTCCGTCTTGGATGTATCTGTCATCGGCCCGATATTATGTTGAATGAGTTTCACTTTACCCCGAGTTAAGCGATCGCCGTTAACCGCGTTCATTTTCTAGGACATTTAGTAATAGTATAAATAAATAATGTTCAAATTCATCCGAATAGTTATCCGTACCTATACTACCAATATAATATGTAGTGGTGCAACGTCAACTCTCTACGTATCTATCGACGTGTGTCGCACGTGAAAGACGCACCGTCGTAGGATTTATAATGATTTCGACCTTAATAATTGAAAATACCGTAAGCCCATAAAATATGCGTTTCCATAGTTCGCTGGCCTTAGCGCCCGGTAACGCAACGGTCGTAAATCAGATGGTACCTAATTTTCCCAAAGAGTGAGCAAGTCTTATTATGATTATATCATAATAATCATAATAATAGTAATAAAAAATGTTTTTTTTCCTAATAAATTTAGCAATTTTATGACCAAACCTATAATGATAATAAAAAAAAAAAAAAGTACAAAATCCTAGTTCATAATTATCACTTGGCCGATTGAAACATTTCACTTGCGTGTCTACTTTAAAACGATAACGATGCACCCGCAAGCCAATAATATTATTTTTGGGTTATTCGTTTAATGAAGCAAAAAAAGTATGACAATTTTTGTTATTCACCAATACCATTAGTGAGGAAATCCCAATACTTATTGAGGTTAAATTTGACTACGTGCTTACTGCTTTTCTACGTATAATTGTTTCGGTCAAGGATTAATACAATTTTTTCTCGAATAAAACAGTCATTACTCATTAGTTTGTAACTAAATTCTACATAGTATATTATTCAATCTCATGTAATACCTTAACTGCATAAATAATTATACAGCGTAATATTTTAAACGTAAGACACTCATTTTTTTGAAAAAAAATTGTTTTTATTCTAGTTGATCCATTTTTAAATTGTAATCATTCGGGGGTTATAATAATAAAATAATTATAAAATATTTACTTTCTAATATTTTACAGAGCGCTATCAACTTTTAATACTTAAAAGATAACTTATCATTCAATGAACTTTAAAAAATATGGTTATATACTAGTCTCTGGAAAATACTAAAAAGGTAAAAAAAATTTGAATTACATAATAATGAAAAATTACATAAATAAAAATGTTTAAAAAAAGAAAAATAATTGCCCAATAATTAATGTTTTGGCTCTAGAATACTAATATTTAAATATGATTACATTATTCCATAAACTGCGGTCTTCGAGTCTAGTTTTTTTATATTTGTTTACTGCAGCTGACAATAGTTCAAAGAAAACTGTTATTTGGATGGAAATATTTTGTATTAACGTCAGTTCTTGTATTATACATTGGTTGTAGTCAGTAGTGGTAACTGGTACCTAATATGGGTCGGTTCACGTATAATCATACTTAACAATAAACGAGTCTTTTAGCCAAGCTCGTTTAGAGTTTCGTCGTAAATCACTTGACTGTGACATCATGCTCAACGTTAGACAAATACAAATTCGGTTGAAATATTGAGTAATTTTGCAATTATTTTGGGCATTTGGTAAAAATACCTTTTATTCATGGAGACCAAACCTCTTCACAATACTTACAGGCTACAGCCGCTCACCCGTTTCCAAACTCGATAAAATTAAAAAAATTAAAAAGGTAACTTAAATCCCCACCCCAACACTCTGATACTATACAACAATCAATTATTGACTATTAATTGATGGCATACGTTAGCTTTGTTCCTATTATATTATTATATTTCTCATGTGCATGTGCAATGTGCATGCTGGTAAACATTTTTGTAGTGTGATCATTGCCGATTTTTAAGCGATTATTACTCGAGACTTTTTTCTAGTTCATTTAAAGGTTAATTAGTATAGTGTGTATGATTTACATGATTGACAATATGGCATATCAGCTATCGGTAAGATTATTAAGCGGCAATTACATTGTAACGAACCGTTTAAATGTTGGCATTTACCGACTTAATGATGCGTTTAACGACAACGCCGCAATAATAGTTTGAAACACTTTTCGTTTCTACCCAGGTAATTTGTGTAATTTTACTGTTTTATGCGTAATACACACATATACCTGTGTGATGAAAACTGTTTGGTTGTAATTCTTTTAAACACATAAAAACCAATTCAATTATGAAACGTCAACGCAACTATTATTATACAGTGACTCTAATCCCTGTACGTTGAGGTCAGGACTTAGGCAATCGCTTGACTACATTGTCATTTAATTTTCCATTGAAGGTCCATTACTTCTGCTAATTCGCCCAAATGGTATACGAAAACTTTGGAGCCGCTGCAAGTATTATATTAACTTGCGTACATTTTGAAAACTTTTAACACGATAAGCACTCATTGGGACATCCGTTATGAGTGATAATAACTCATAATAATGATAGATAAGATTTGCAATAGTAACAAGTTAAGTGTTTTTTTTTCTAAGTAAGTACACATAACTCGAACAAATATTGCTTATTATTAGCTTTCGGCCACAACGATTGACCGATGAGTAGAAACGGTGAAACCGACGTTGGGTGCCATATTGACGCTAGCAAAAGACCCCGTGATGTTTGATAAAAGGACACACATTTTTTTAACTCGGGAAAGGGCCGCGGTGTGAGATAGATAAAAAAAATGGAAAACTATAGTCGTTCGACGCGGAGCCGTTAAAAGTGCCTATTCTTAATGTGCTTTTCTCTACCGTTTATATGAATACATTATATATTGTCGTTACACGTGTGTTTATTATTATAGTAATACATAAACTATAAATATTATTAATGTGGACTCGCCGAGTTCAGCGTGTAAGCCGAACGAGCACGGTCATCTGGCTGTTTCGGGTTGACGCCATGACAGCAGCTGTTGGCCGAGTTGCGTTTATTTCTGGCATTTTAAGCCGCTCTGCCTTAATACTATAGACATAGATTTCCGGTACTCGATGGTTGTGCCCTCGGTCTCCAAGAAGTACCGCGATCTACACGCCGTTGTATACTTGTATAATAAGACATACCCAATATAGTCTCAACCGTTTTAACGAAAGGTCGATTTGACCGCCACGGCGGTTTTGCCACGCGGTGGATCGTAAAACAACGTATTATACCGGAGGGGTCCGCGGCTAATTTAATACACGAAAGCATAAGTATGTGTGTGAGGACTTCGGGTGGGACCGTCGCACGCCGGAAACGCCGAGGGAAATTTGATCCGGTCGAGTGGCCTCTTCGCATAATACACACAGTAGCCCTGTTGGCCTGTCTCCAGCCAAGACGAGTCGCGGTCTTCGGAGTTGCTATTTCGATTTTCATTCGTGCTCCGACAAACGCCGGGGATTTCCACACTGAAGTCTCGGACAAACGATGGCGATTCGCACGTTCCATATAAAACACAAGTCATCCCGTGGGTGGTACTCTGGCCGTTGTATGTAAACATAACACCGAACCGTTATCGTCGTTACGTTCGCGGCTGGTTTCCGAACGCCTTCAAAGACGGTCCGATCCTTGTGCCGCCGCTACTATTACTACCGTCTACCACTAAAATGATACATTAGCGTAAAACCGATGAGTGTAACGTATGCATACATAGGACGTGTAGGCCGTACATACAACTGATGATTACCGCGGTAATGATAACACGATGTGTACAATAACAATTATTATTATTATTGTGGTTTTAGCCTTATTTGCCGCTTAAGGGGGGGGGGGGGTAGAGGTGTTCTCGAGTTGAAAATTATTCTGGTAAGACATAATTTGCTTGAGTATAATATAGCGACCGATGATGAAGACTATGTTGATGATAAACAGATGGTCGCCACGATAGGACGTCGTCTTTTCATTTGTATTCGCCACACAACCGATTTAATGTTATTATAATATTGTGACAAGATAACGTCGACGAATAAACAATAAAAACATTTAGTGTTGAAATCCCGGCACGCAGACTTTTTTAAAACGAAAAATGATCTGATTTATAATACTCTCGGTTTGTCTTGATAAAGGGAATTTTTGAATTCGCCATGACTTATTATAAATCGGTAGGTACTGCGCGATTCGGAGTCGTTCGGACTTGTCTGTATCCATAATTCGCTATTGACCTTGTACGTCCTACAAGTCGGCTCATTGTATGGTAATATTATTCGGACGTATGCTTAAGGTAACCGGGCGATTCGCTTTGGATTTCCGTTGGATATATATATATATTATAATATATGATGATGAAAAATCCATTGGCCACATGTGAAAATTATACTGTATAATATTACAACAGTGGGTTTTTTTCCTTTTTGTTGTGTCGGTCGAGTGCGTTAATGGAAAAAGTACGTTTACGAAAATATCGCATTCGTATTTTATTCATTGCCGCAGTCTAAACAGGCAAGCATATACTTTACAGTTGCAACCTGCAACACTCGCAGAATATATTGAAAGCGAATGCCGGTTGTCGACACGGCGCGACGCCTCCCTTGGCTTTCTCAAAGTATATTAAACACGCGACCCGAAAGTCGTCTTAATAATATTACAAACCTATGCGGTATGTGTGCCGTCGAGAAACGATCTTGCGATTATAATAATTAACAATAAATCATTACGGATGCGCGTGAAAGAGATATACAGACGCCAAGAGCGGTAGCTTTCGGCAAAACGACGCGCTCAATAATTGAATTCTGTGGGTTAGCGTCTCCGCGTACTCTACGGTTCTTTCTTCATAGACCTTTTTTTTTATCTAGAAACAAAATATTATACCGTCGCGACGGAGAGGTTTCTACAGTTCTCACCCGACATACTGTTGTGCTTAATCCGGCTCGCATTCAAAGCCCGAATCACGTTAGGCGCGGCGGGTACATCAAATATTATAACAGTACCTATATTCAACGCAAACGAATCTCGGAAAGCGAAAATAGTTATAATAATATGATTGCAAAAAAACTGCTTAACTGGTTTATCCTAGTGTCGCAACAGCATTCAAAGGCCAAAGCCCAGATAACCGTAAGCGTATTTTTTTTATACAGTACACAATATGTCGTTATTTACCCTAGCTCAACCGGTAGCGCGAGTGGGTGGCGTATACCTAACGAGTTCGGAGTTTGTGGTATCTGGACCAAGGATAATATCATTATTATTATTATAACGTACCGGCGTACATATGGGGATCGGTGCATTCGACCGCTCACACTGAGCGCTTAGATTCGAAATAGCCCCAATAATTATTTTTTCCGGACCCGAGGCGCCGCAGTAATGCCAAGACATTGGCCGCAGAGACGCGCTCATAATGCTTATTAGGTGTAGCGTGTGTGTGCCTAATTAATGCAGTGCGCCGGTTATTCTTTGGCGTCACACGATTTGGATTTTAAGCGGAATCGTATTGTTCGATCACCGTCGAAAGCCTTTGTTATCATAAAATAATCAATCACCCGTCCTTATTAATAATAATATAAAGTTTCCATTGAAGTCCCCCCCGGCTCCTTCGTAGCGTACGCGTACACCGCTGATCATAGCCTCGGACAAACGTTAGGTACCTACGATTCAACTTGTGTGTATCAGCGTTATTATGAAAGTCAAACGGGTTATCTTCGGTGAATATGAATTTATTTATTTTTATAATAATTTTACGGGTGAAACTTCATAATGTAACAATATTATTATAAGTTAACCGGCGGATCTCGAATATTGGCTGAAGCCGCACGACCGGTTAGCGTTTCGCTGGTAAACCTAGTCGGGGAAAATGATTATCAACCTGTTTGAGTTCGAATTTCGGGACGATTGTTTTGGGGGAAATACGTTTTATCGGCATTTGTAGTCAATTAATATTTCATTATAACGAGAAAGAAAGTAGTAGTTTTTCACATAATTACATCAATACACGGACATTATCTCCACCGTCACAGATTCAGTATCTTCCCAACTACTTAATGCCGAAACGAACATTATCCTCGCGGTCCGAAATATTATACTAACAGCTACACTTAGTAAACGCTTTTACTTAAGAAGTGTTTATAAAATTATAACTTATAACCGAAAACCCCATAATTCTTTTAATTTGATATTCTATAATGCTTGATCATGACAAAATAATGTAAAAATGTTATTTGTCATGTGTTTGATGAGCTAAAATCGCATTTTATTATGTAACACAAATAATTGTATGTTAACACTAGAATATTATGTTCTTAAATATTTTGGTGTAAACGTATGGTATAGTAGCGTTTTGCTTCTTTTGCGGAGGGGGAAGATAATGTCTGCCGAGGAGATTGCGACAACGGAGATAATATCCTAAATTCAATTACATTCCTTTTACCACGACTATGTTGTCGTGTAAATCGTGTGACGCGAAAAAAAATAATAATCGTACACGTACGACGAGATTTTTTTTTTTAATTGTCGTTAAGTGCCGCCCGCGTAAACGGATACAATGGGTGGACAGCGAACATGACCGAATGTCTCAAGGACAGTTCAAGTGTTATGTACGGCCTATGGGGGATACTTCTGTCTGGAGACTTTACACACACGTTACGCATGGAATTGCGATCGCCCCCGCGAGGTCTATAACTGAAAGCTGCGATTACTTCATGAACGTTAACCCGCCGTTCTTTCTCTTTTCGTATTAACATAAAAAGCGTCCAGTTCGAGTAAACCACCAGCGCACCATTTGTGTAAAAACCGCACATTGTATACGGCATGCGCGAAAAATAATGTAGAACGAGTTCGATTGTCGTCAATATACGTAATAGTATTATGTTTTTAATTAAACGAACCGTGTTCTTCATAATATTATTCGTGTACGAATACACAATCAAAGCAATTTGCGGTTATCGGTGGAGCCGTGGAAAACTTTTAGAAAATACACGCTTCGTTCCGGTCCGTGGTCCGGTCATACCGTTATGTACAGCCATAGTGTCTACATCAATATCATATCCTGACAATCGTCGTTCTCATAGTGTTCCCGGGCCGGGTATAGTTACCGGACCGATTTGTTTGTTGGAATACGCTGTGTATAATTTCCACGGCCAGGGGTCTGTAACCTGTAATAATTGCTTATCATATGTACAATGATATCAGCTGTATTGCCAATATTATATATTAGTCGATAGTGTAGCTTTTGACGGCAGTTTGATGTACGATCAAGAGTTCTCCAGAATCACTATAGTATTATAATCAGTTGAATGACTGAAACACACGCGAGAAAGATCATGCTTTTTGCTCGTTTTGAACACATGCACGGTAAAAAATACAGTGAAACACGTCGTATCTCTGTTTTGCGACGTCGACACTAACAAAATGAGCAAATGGTTATCACGACTTGGAGACTTGTACGCCTGCTACGGTTGTATTAAAACCAAAAGCGATTTGAACTATTATAGTTCGCAAAGGGCTGGTGAAAAATAATACCGCTACCCGTCCGATATAGTATAACCCCGGACATGTTTCAATGACAATTATGTTAATTATAAATTAATCGCTTCAGCAAAAGGTCGATTTCGGGGGGAGTGAGTTTCGACGACTGAGCATTTCTGTGTGTACTTACACTACCGCGAGAATGCCAAAAATGGATAAAATACTTACTCTTAAAAATGCAAATTATTCTTCCAAATAAAAATTATAATTTTGACGTTAAAAAGACTTAGAATTAAAAAAAAAAATATTTATTACATTTAAAAAAGGTTGATTATACATTATTTTGCTATGTGCTAAAAACCATATTATTTGTCATGATGATTGATGCCGAGTTGTCGATAACCCGGATTTTTTTTAAAGCCCAAGGCATTTACTAATTCTTAAGTATGCGTAAACTTAATTGAGCCCATATCTTTGGATAAATGTAAAATATTTTATGGACTTAAATGAAAATAACTAGATCGATTTTGGTTTTTCCGACTCATTGTTAAAACGTTTAATAAGTTTCATTATACGTAGATAGTTATATAAAACATTTTTAAAACATTTATGTACATCATAAATCATTAAAGTATTATCTAAGACTAAATGAATCCTATTTATTTTCGATTTTCGTAGAAAATGTAATATAATTTCATCATTATCCTCCACACAATCTGATCACAGTTGTGTGTTGGCGCTTGCGAATCTCTCGGTATATTTTCGTTGTGCTCTTCTCGCCATCGATTCGACGCGCTTCCTTCGCCGCCAACGATGAATAGATAAGTCCCCTCTGAGGTGTAATGGCAATGCTCTATAATTGTGTCGATCATATACACACATCAAACCGCAATCGACCTTTCTTCCGATACACCTACAGATAGGATATTGCATCGCATACGTAAATTGTAAGTTGTGCATGTTTTCGAATGGTACTCGGGCGTTTGTAGTCTGAGTAATGTTGTATTATATTATTCATTCCACCAAACCATCCCGACAGCCTTATTAAGACTCGTACATTATTGTTATAATATTGTGTTACCGGTTTATCGGTCCACGCGAAACGATTACAAATTTAAATATAATATTGTGCTCATTGTCCCTCTGACCCATGACGCGCGACGCCTATTGTATGTAACAAAATATTATAATATACGGATTAACCGTGTATAATAAAAATGCTTAATGGCCAATGAGTTCTTTCTAGGCCGTTACGTCTAAACACGCCGAACAAGTAATATTTTATAATGACACAATTTTAATAAAATGGAAATATGGATGATCGTTACATCATAATATGCACGGAAACGGCGCCAACGACACGCCAAAACCGACGCGATACATGTAATAGATTTTCTATTGTGGTTAAACGTAAATTCTTAACGTTCACTCTTTTCTCTGACTTGGGTGAAAACAATGGATTTTGGAATATTATGTATTGTCCAGTTGTACGAAGTTAGGTTAGGTTTATTTCTATTTTCCAAATAGCTCAATTGTTTAAAAGAATTGCAGCCAGGGATGAGCTATAATATGATTTCACGGATTTTATGGAGATTGCATTATTCTATTCGGTCTACCGGAGAGGGACGTCCGTCGTGTCGATGCCAATAGCCTGTCGAGTGAAGGCGTGCGTCCTTCGGCGGTCTCGCAATGTTACCGGATGCTTAAGCTCCGGGTATTATCTATATCTCGGTCGATTTGAAAAATTCATGTTGACTAAATAGAACCATTTGATAACCCGTTTAAACAGCTATTCTTCGAAAATGTTCAGTGTCCACCACGAGATAGAATCGACATCAAAATATCACTGTCGTGTATTATTAATTTTATGATATTGCAACTATTTTATTGGAACACAGCATTCCAATACATAATATTGATTCCCGAAACAATCAGCAATAGTTAATGAAGACTGACAAAATATTGACACTGTATGTTATAATAATATATAGTGTACACGATTGAATTTTATTGTTTCCTAAAATGTAGTAGGTAAATCACGTCAGGTATTGAACGTACCGCAACATTATGCAGCTGCTGTCGATATTTATCAAATTGTGGCTAAAGCAATAGGTTGAGATTGGGCTAGGTAATAATAGGGCTTGTAACACAAAAAATTGCATCACGCCACATTCATAGTTAAAGTATATCGTACACAATATATTTAATTTGCCTTTGATATATGTGATGAAGAACTGCAATTAAATTGCTTTTAGATTTTTACTTTTTAAAAAATATTATATTTTATTTGTTTACAGAACATAATACATATTACAGTTTAACTTTAGACGATTTTAACGTACGTTATTTTTGTTCTGTTTCAGACGGTGGACAAGATATCTAAGTTAATGATCAATGAAGTAAGTTATTACCACAATCTCGGTACTATACTCTTTGAATAATAAAATCCACGCAAGCACACACTGGACTGGCTTGGGTTGAAAAGCACGTCAGCTATTAGGTATTGTTCAGCCAGTCTGAAACGGTTTTGCAACAGATCTTTGTTTTTTCTTACCCCGTTCAAACAACACCCTAGTACTTCGGGACAGATCGTATACCGAAATATTGAGTTTATAATCAAGTTTTTAAGAAAATATTCATATTAGAAGAAAAAAATAATGTGATTTTTGGTCGAATGAAAATGCGTTTGACCAAATCACCGTGACGTCACGGCTGACCTTAAACATAGTTAAACGAAACGAATTTTCCGTGTACTTTTCTTTTAACGCCTTGTTTGGTCGTTATGTATAACCTAGAGGTTGTAAATATAACGCACATCTATAAAATATAAATATATTATGTATATACATAATGTAATATTATACAGGTGTATAAACATATATTTTTTTTTTATTATCATTATTCTTTTTGTCCTCCGAAGGACGGAGGTGCTTGACCGAAAGCGTATGCAAACAACGAGACGCGACCACAGCTACAGCCGACCGTTCTCAATTAGCCATGTGTAAACGTATGTACACGTTAGTGGTTGGGTGTCAATATCTAATATCGCATGCGCAACGGAAATATACCGTTTTGATATTCAACAGACGTTGCCGTTGTCAATGTCATCTCGTTATCCAGTGCGTAGGTATAAACGTGGTGACACCCTGTTCTTTGAGAAATACATAAAACAAATAACAATAATAATGCCGAGCTTCATTTAAAAGGCTATCGATTCCAAACAGGTTTGGATTCTATAATATTCGCCTGTTCGGTGTTGATATCGTATTAGTACATTGAATAGTGTTAAAATAAAAAGGCCTATATCAAACCAAAGACATGGATTATCCAACAATAATTATCGTTTTTTTTTCTTAAAATTTTTCTCGATATTACACTGTGTATGTTGTACAGACAACATCAAGCAAATTCGTTAAATAACTACAACAGCTACTGTCTTCGAAATTAGATAAACGTAGGACAGTACTTGAAAACATTCGTGCCATAGTATATGTATATAAATGATCAAATTTCAAAGATCATAGAAAAAATTATAGTTCATTTCCAAAATCGTAACGTTACTATTAGATATAATATAATCGCTCCGAAACATTTACTTGAAACTTGAATCAAATTTTTATTTGCTGATAATTGCCCAGAGGGTGTCAGTAAAAATTGTTGATTGTTAAACAAAAACAGACGACCGTTGTGGGAATAGCAACGTGCGAAAAATGTGCGTAGTAATATAATTTTTTTGTGTAATTTGCAAACGGCGATAGCCAAAATGTGGGCAGATGAATTTAAATATAGCTTATCAATTCTGTTGGGATATGGATTTTTTTTTATAAAATGCTAGCGGAAATATATAATTAATAATAATAATTTTTAAATTTACACGGTCAATATTTTAAACATTTTTGAACGGCACACCGCGGCAGTAATAATATTAGAGAAAACTCGACCGAGACCTTCATCGTGAACGTTCTTTTCACTACGCCACCGGCGCGTTTTCTATTGGCCTCGGTATTCTCAGCTGTATAATATCAAAAACCACATAGGTAATTACAATATCCATTTAACGCATAAATAGTGATATAGCATAACCTGTAATATACATCACATGTATATTACATCATACGTGTATTATATGTATCATAATATGATATGTTTAACCATATGCATAAAGATCTATGAATTTACATATTTTTTCGACCCTGAATAATGTTTAGCAATTATCGCCTAGGACATATTTTAATTATTGACGATAAATTGTTTTATGCAACCTAATTATTAAAACTGCTGAATGGTTTCCGTTCTCGCAAATTTCAATTCTCGCGTTTTTACTTTTTTAAAACGCATTTAAAGGTAATTGTTTTAATCACACGGCATAGACAATACAATTTTTATGTATTCAAGACTTATAAAAATAAAAGTGCGTAAAAAATATGGAATTATATTTATTACGTTATTAAAGAGTTAATATGCAGTGCCGTAGGGCTCCACATAGAATCGTGGACCGTAAGGAGTTGCTGGGTCACATAAAAGTTAAAACTAAGAAAAGAGACTATCAAATTCTGGTATGAAAAGGGGATTTAATAACGGTTGTCATCCACACGATAGAATACTATAAACATGAGTCTAAATTTAAAAAAAAACAAATAATTAAGGTTAAATGAGTTAAGTTGTAATAAAGTAGTTATTGTATTAACATCCTATAGAAAAAAAGATGATAGAGATTTAGTGTAAAACCGCAATAACAGATAAAAAATGAAAATTAAATTATTGTGTTTTTGAAAACTTGTAAAACAAAAAAAGTTTTTTCAATATGCGTCTGAAGGCTGTGTGTATATTGTAATATGGTCGGTGGTGAATTTAAATTGTTAGTATTCGGAAATGCTATAAATTGCCTATAAACCGCAAACTGTTGCCAAAAACCACTTAGTTTATCTTATAGTCATACAGGCGAATGAAGGACGGGAAGGCGCTGTCTTAATATATTTTCTTTACTCCTATTGAATTTTCTGAAGTATATCTTCAGAGTCTGGTGACCTTATTGGCATACATTCCAATAGCAATTATAGACCGACTGCAGATAAGTTACCTTTAAAGTTTTTACAAATGCTTTTTATAAACAATACGGGTTTACATAAATCGTTAAAAAAAAAAAATGTTCGAAAATATTTAATATTTTTTAATTACTTATTTTATTACCTATTGGTAATTGTTATAAACAATTTAAAGACTGTATTTTTTAACAATTTATTTGTTGTGAACAATTAAATATTATTATAAATCGCTTGATTCATTACAGATCTTGTAATTTTTTTCTTTAATACTTTAAATTGGTTAGGTTCACTAGTTACCGGAGGTATCGTGCACGCGAACCAAACATTGATAAAACACTGTATTACTGTAATAATGCCAATACCTTCTCAGGTCTGCCTCTAGACTGAAAAAAAGCAACTAGAAAAATAATTACATTATTATTACGGCAGTATGTCCGTTAATACTTATTTTATAACTCTCGTGTTATAGCCTTCAAAAAATGTTCTTTTTTCGCTGATCGGTGACCGAGACAACGAACATAACTTTCAGACATTATTGCTGCGGCTGGGGATAAATAGTTGCTAGCTGTCCAAGCGGTTGTAATTTTAATATCCGATGGAGTGCCGCATGCAATTTAGATAATGTTGAACGCTTCGACTAGAGTACTGTTTTTACGTCTAATACGTGTGCACGCGTTAACCCGCATGGAAATTAATATAGGATGTTGGCTATTCTCGTTCCTTAAACAATATCACACTTTAAACGATTTACGTGAGACCGGAGTTTTTATGTTATGTTTATATTTATACATGGTGCCCAGTTATTTGCCGTAAACGTTTAACGACAACCGGTACGGTGTAAACGTGTGTGCTTAACGGCCTTAGGCTGTGAAGATCCGTAGTTTAATTAGTGAGAAAAAAACAAAAGAAAAACGCCACAGATAGCGGCGCGAGAGGACCAGAGAGTCGGGAGAGACTGCGGTTTGGAAGCAACTACTAATTAATTTAAAAGTGACATTATAACATTGTTGATTGTAGCAAAATAATTTAAACAGCAGTGTGATTTAGCTCAATTTACGTCGTTTAAATTTTCACTTATAGTTCAATCATAGTATTTTTTAAACAAAGTTTTTTTTTACATTTTTTAAAATTAAATTATTGATGAATAAATTAATTTTTATAAAAAAAACTACTAATTACCGTTCTCACCGATTTGGTTTTTTATTTAAGTATAGTATAGCCTATAATTCGGTCATTAAACTACAATTTTTCGTTAAGCAACTAGTTTGAATAGCAATTTAAACAGTTAGAACTAAAATGTATTTTATATTTCACACTAGTTGATTACTAAAATAGCATTAGCCAATAATCATATTATGTATTCGGTTTTATTTTATGATTACAAAAAGCTATATTTTAAGATGCTTTTTTTTTGTAAAACATTTAATACAATATTATTTTCTCAGCGTTCAGACCACGTAATTTAATTTTCTTGAAGTCAAACGCACCAATTATATGGATCTCACTTGTATCTAATGGGGTTCTTGTTAAGATGAATTTAGATAATTTGAACTTTGCAAAAACTATTATTATTTTGAAAAATAAAAAGTGTTAACATTTATCATACTGACTGACGCCGTATAAAAAGGAAAGGGGAAGAGGCACGTCGCCGGCCTAGACTGCAGCAACGGCGGTCATAATGCGGGAAATACAGCGGTTTTGTTGTACCTTGACTGTTGGCTAACGACATTAGCGACGCAGTAAAGATGTTCGATTTTGCGTTCCTGTTAAGCTGCATTCCAGTTTTCTCTAGAGTTTTGCATAACGCATACTATTATGAACGTTGTTCATAATAAAAATCCATACAGTTTCGTATTTCTTTCTTTTTTTCGCCATACTGGTCGAGCAACGGTGAAAACATCAATACGGTTACCTTGATAATTGTTAATTATTAAACTATTAATAGGGGGGGGGGGCGAATTTAACACATTGCTCAACACGAATTTTATTAGCAGTAAAGGGAAAGTCTAGAAAAACGTACATAAAGATCTATAAATTATAATTATTTTGACTTGACTCTTTATCAAAACGTCAATACCAACCTGTGTTAGTTGCATAATCCATGGCATACTTTATTAATATAACTTGTAAAAATGTTGACACTATACTTAAAAAGATTTCCTGTGTTTAGGCGTACTCCAACAAAAATCATTCATTTCTCTGAGGGTACTTCCGAGGGACTTCTTCTGAGGGACTTGTAGATTTTTAACCGAGGACAATGCAGTTTAAATATTAATTTACCGATTTTATAACAAAAGTAGGACAAGCCGCAAACATGTGTTTACAGGCACAACTTAAACGCCAATTAATTCTGTAATAAATTAATATTTGATTAAGTACATTTACATAAATATATAATATCTGCAGTTTAATTAGTTATAAAATTCGCTTCGATCGGATCGACGAAACTATATTCACCGAATTACACTTGCTATTGTCATCCACAAAATATTTACTATCGCGAATATAATGTGTCAGTGTGAGTTTTATTTAAACGTGACAAAAAATATTTTTAAAAAAAAACAACCGACAATAGATGCGTGTCGGATTCACACAAAGACATCGAGTATATTTTGTTCCGGTCGAAAAATGTATGCAAGCGATTTGACATTGTTTTGGTCAACTGATCCACTTTGAATTCGGTTTTTGTACTACAGACTAACGAAATTACCGGAGAACCAGTAATCAGATCGCCCTTGGGCATAACCCAGAATTATAAGGGGTGACTAACGCGAATAACGCGTCTACAGGTACACTATTTCCTTCGACTTTTGGCACAACGATTATTGCGCTGATTCACCGTGTCCGACCGGCGGCTTTGGAGATTTCGAATTAACGGAATAATTGTACAATGACCTAGACGGTACGAATGTTTTGACCACAATCGATTGTCGAGTAGAAAAACACAAATCCACACAAATGCGGTTCTCATCGGATGGCGGATATATTATATATATATATAGCCTGTCTCGACGTCTAGATAAAATGGTCGACAGACTCCTTAAGGCTTTAACTGCCATCGGACTCGCGGGTTTCCTTGTTAACCCTATAGGTAATTATTTCGTGGGTGGACTAAGTCCCTTAAAATAAATTAATCAAAGCTGAAGCCTTATAAAAATAAAATAGACCTCCTAAGTGCTGATCAGTGGTCCGTTTAAGTTCCAGAGTTGGTAACATCACTTCTAAGCAAATGCAGTTATACCAGTATCTTAAAATTTGTTCATATGCTATCATTGTGGGTAATGATTGTGATGCATAAATTATGTATACGGGTGCTAAGCGTTTGAAGATGAATTAATGCCAATGGTTTGTTATAAGTCAAACAAAAAACATCTAAAACAAAATTGTTTGTCGTTGGAGTGACAATAGTGTCTATTTTTATTATTACAACTATAAAATGTGATACATAAAAATAAATTGGCAATTTTGTTTAAAAAACATAGATCCAATCCAAAGTAAATATTCAGGATCTATGCAAACTTTAATCTCCAAATCTCTTAGTTGCACAACTGTTATGTTTAATAGTAACACTCGTATAATGATTTTTAATTTTATTGTATTACATATTTTTTATAAGTACGTCACTTTTATAACCATAGAAAATTCAACGAATTCGCCGCTCTTCAGACCAGACAACTGATCAAATTTACCCTTTCCCTTCATAACTTAAACACTTGTGACTTGACGATCATCTGATTGTAACAATAAATCAGTGGCGGGACCACGTCGTCGTGACTAACGAGTGTCCGGTGCGTTTTAACAGTGCGAGTATAATATTATAATAGTGTATTTTGACATCGTAATCGTGCTAAACGGGTATTCCAGCTTTAACGGTACACGATATCCAAGTGGCTTATATATTATATCAGACAATAAATTGTAAAAACTAAAACGCACCGGCAGAAGTCATGGCATTCGTTAACCGGTGTTTGCTATCTGGTCAAATAATAACTCATGTATTTTTTACCAAGTACTTCATGACTTGTACATGTGTATTCGTGTTTCCATGACCGTGACGTGAAATATTTATTTTCGAATGAAATTACGTTAGCCAAAAATAAATTTAAAATATTAGTAATTGATAAACTTCACTTTATAATGTACTTTTATAATATTATAGAAAAGGAAAAATGTCACGTAGCAATAGTGAAGAAAGAGTGTGACTTAAAATGTTGTGGTCGTTTTTTATTAGCGATTGAATTTTTAGAATCTAACTATTTTTTAAATATATTTATAATATGTCCTTTGATTATTTTGTCTGAATTGGTCCGTTGCATTATAGGTGATGTATTTTGCATTCATTCTAAAAACGGTTGGTTCAAAATTATACGTTTCCGGACACGCCAGTTCGAAGACGGAATCTTTACCCCGCTGACCTTATAAAACTGTAGAGTCTACCGGATAACATTACAGATTGACGATTGATATTACAAGAAATTACTTAAGCCTTCCAAACGAAACGGTCAGACTCATAGTCTATAGCCGGTACAATGCAATTCAATGTAAATGACAAGATAGGAAGCCAAAAGGCGTACATAATATGAGTATAATAATATGACTGAACAGGCTACATTGTAAAACGTTAATAGGTCGAGCATAATATTTTGCGGTTAATGCTGCTAAAACAGTTAATTCTGATACGACTAGACAGAAATAACTGGTTTTATATAGGAAGAGCATTTCATCAGTCCTCGCCGATCTTCGGAGAGCCGAACACGTCGCTTAAACCAAATTTACTCATGAACTTAGGTTTATGATTATTTTATTTTCTAACATTTCTTTAAATAAGCCAAACTAGCAATGGGTCCGAAACGTCAGTTAACTAATGACAACATTGATAGATCCGATTGAAATGGTCAAACTAATAGTTTAGTCGATGAAATGTTTAACTCGTTCAGAATATATCTACAAGTGTAATCTTGCAGTTGGCAATACTTTGATTTTATAGTGCCAAACGGCATACGGTCGGGTAACATTTTAATGCCACTCTTATAGATTTAGTTGTATTATTACGGAGTTTAGAAGGTTTTTTATGACGTGCGTGTTTTATTTGTGGCATGATTTTAAGTCAATATTGTTTTATCATGTTTCTTTGATAGTTATTTTTAACCGCCGATTTTTTTCATAAATACAGTCCATATGTGTTTACCTAGGGCCTAATTAATTGAAAATGGAGCCCAGACCCTAACTAATATCCGGGGCTTCTGGGCGTTTAAAATTCTTACCCTGTGAACTCCAAAATGAGTAGAGGGAAACCCCCGAATTCGGCACCCGGATCCAAGGATTCAGATAATCAGACAAAAAATTCATAGCAGAAAAAAACACTTCGATTCTTTCCGGACAATTTAGTAAACTTTCTTTTTCCATGTAGAAGAAATAAGTGTTTTTATGTCATTTTAGACATATTTATTAGGTAATTTAGTTTAGACTGGACTGAAAATACCTTCTCAGTTCCGAATCGAAACTAAGGTAATAAAATGCACTGGTACCTAACACGCATAAAAAGGTCTAAAATCGATTTACAATTTTTTATTTATTCAGCATAAAATCTATAAAAACTGATGTTAAAACGTTTTAATAACAATTTTAGTATAATATTGAGAAAAAAAAAACATAAATATTTTATTTTGCAATATATACATTGGAATCAAGGCGTTTTCTTGCAAGACCCCCGACACACAATCAGATCACTTTCAGTTCTAATACTTTCTACAAACTAGTGACCGCCCTGACCTTACCGTACTACGTCCCCATTGTTCAGACGATTTTTCTATTATTAAAATAATAATAGTTGTTAGCGATTGTCGGACCAAATGTCCGCTCGCGGCGACCTATTATAACGGAAGCCACAACTCGTCCGACATCTGTACCAACAAATTACTTCATTTTTCACCCGTTTGCGTGTCGCCCATCTGATAGGCGGCGCTTCATCTTAATGCGTATTATATATTTTATTTTCGTTGCAGGTTCGGTAATGGTGTACAAGACGTGGTTAGAGAGCAGTTTAGACTATGCTGACAAGACGCAACTGGCTACTACGACTGAGCGTCGTGTTGAACGTAGCCGTAATTTTCTATTTCGGTTCCATTCTAACCGTCAGGTACGAACTTATAACAGTAATGATGATCAAAATAATAGTTTGGTGTCAAGCCTACCGACGACCCTTCTGTCCGATTATTAATTTGGCGCTATATCGTCAAATATCTTACAGTTATGATATAATATAATTATATACTATTATTAATTTCCGTCGGCGGTGTGTATTTACAGAAATGGCAATCCGGAAATTGTGGAGGAGATGCAGTTATCCGGAAGGAACTTGGCCTCCTTGGACTTATCCCAAGCGGCCGACAAAGAGGCGTTCTACTATCAGAGCGCGTCTGGCGGCTCCGCTAACTACCCCGAGCTAGCTCTATTGGCTAGCATACAGCCTATCGCCGGGCAACAGCAGGGTTCGTCCGTCCAAACGCCTGTCCAAGGTTTGTAATGACTATTACGTGGTTTCGTAATATTATAGTTTGTCAACTATTACTTCCATAAACAATTAACCCACTACAATATAAACCATTACATTAAAAATGTTTAGTAGTTGACACTAAATTAGGAGTGTCTGTTGTTTTTATATTATACATAAAACGTGTATCCAATGACCACTGGCCTCTATAGTTCGAATGATTAAAGTATTTACATCTAAATGTTAAATGTAGATTTGATGGGACACCGGTCACCGCAAGACTCTTGTATATTAACATAATAATATAATGCCAATAACATATTAGGAAAATTCATACATTTCTTTCACTTTTCATTTCTCGCAATAGCTAGCGCCGATGTCTACCGAATGACTTTTGCCGAATATTATTATTTTTAATGTCACTACTATAATAGAATGCTGAATACATGGTCAAGACTTTACGAAACGCATTTATTATACTTTCTATTGCGTTAATACACAAAATAAGGCTATCAAGTCGTTTGCACGACCTTACTCCACAGTCCACACGCCGTATTGTCGCCGAGATTCCTTGCAAACAATAAATGCACATACGGTTTCGTTGTGTCACATAATTCTGTTTCATAAATATAAGTTTGTCCACGCACGCTTTAATATATTATTATATATGTATATGTTTTTAACACCGGTGTTCAGTTTTGGTCAGAGAATTCAGAAAAAATAATCCACGCTCTACGCATAAATTAGATCTGTGTGTATGTTCTAATACGTTTATGGTAAAAAAATAGAGACTTAATATGATGCTATTTGATATAAGATATTTTAACATCATACACTTCACTAAATACCGAATACGTCATATCTATTATTGAACACAAATGTAAATTATCGTTCAATCTGAAATATGGTTATTAAATAGTTTATTTTTATATAACCTGAAATAAATTATTCTAAGTCAGCCACCTTCCTTTATTATATGTATAATATCCTCCTATTATACATAACTGTATGCCAAATGCCAATATTATATGTATATACCATCTCCTATTATGCATAAATATATGCCAAATAGTAAAGTAGGAAATTATAGTAAACAAAACATAATAAAAACCAACCTTGTCAAAAACCTGTTACGACGGTGTTAATATTATACAAATATTTTAAAATCATACTTCAGCAGGAAATTCAATAGTAATAATAGTTTTTAACACAACTGAGGCATCTTTTTTGAAAACCAGCCAATTTTTGAAATTTTTCGAAAAAACGAACATTAGATAAAGATTTGATTATGATTTTATAATAAAGATGAAATCCTAGCTTTGGAGTGTACCAACATGATCCGTTCCCATTGTACTGGCTTTTTTTTTTTGTATAGGTTATACATAAAAAAAAATAGTAAAAACTTCTGATCAACGTATCATAGCACTATTATTATCTTTGTCAAAGTTGTTCATGTCGTTTAAAACTTGAATTATTACTAAACAGGCTGTTCATTGCAGGAGTTAGCCTTCGTAGAAACACGTTGGATGAACTAACAATACGCGCAGTGCTTGTGCTAGCTAAACATTTCAACCATTATCAAGGCAATATTTGCGGATTTCTTTTCTAACGCGTTTATCGAATTCTGTTTTTGAAGTGTTGGCAAGGTTGTCGGAGATGACATCACGTGGAAACAAATCATTGAAATTTTATAAGCTCATGCTTTTCATAAAAGACCCTATTTAAAAATAAATACATGGCTAACAGCTTTAAAATTTTCCAAATGGTGATTTCATCGGTTAATATCAATATCAACAGTATTGTTGATTTAAAAAAAAATTTGAGTATTACAGATAGTAATCAATTTAACTTAAGACATATTTACTAATCCGTGTTTCTTGATGATCAGTAATTCATCGTCCTATAATATTATATATGAATAAAATAAAAATAATAATAATAATAATGAAATAAAAGTATCAAGCTTCGGATATGAGGTGAAATGAGTCATACCAAAAAAAAACATGTTATTGACCAAACAGTATTTTAACACAAACAAATTAATCAAAAAAAAATTGATTAACTCTTAAATTTTTAATTCTAAAAGCTAATTAAGTTATTTAGTTTGTTTCGCTCGTAAGCTGATGATATAATACAAAATTGTTTATGATTTCAAGTTTTTTCACTGATACATTAATTGTACAAAAATATTTATTTAATTGTATTTTTTTTATCAATATTTACAGTTTAAAATGTAAAAGTAAATTAAGTAAGAAACAGTTTTCCTTGAGATTAATTATATAATCTCAAAGTAGTTTAAGCGTATTCGATTTATAATTTTCTGTTGTAATATACGTGAATGCTTAAACTAGTTAAATATAACATATTCATTATACATAATATTTAATAATAATGATCAATAACCTAATATTGAATAAATAATTAATTTTCTAGTGTGGTATAATTTACTAAAAAAAATACACATTTGCACAACAATAGTAACGAATTTAATAATATTTTTAAAAAAATGTGTATTTGAAGGCAACCACTATCACTGAATGCGTAAACCATAAACTAATTTAAAGAGAGACAAAGAAGATGATTTGTTATTTTTAATCTTCTAAAACATCTTTTTGATTAGTCCTTTGAAAATGTATAATTTAGGGTTGTTGTTAGTATTGTATTATAATTTGTCAAGTCATAAACAATAATTTTTAATTGTAGTCTTTATCTACGAATTAAATTGGTGTTCTTTAATTACCTTATTTTCTAAAATGTTTATGTAGTAAAAAAGTAACACATTACATATGCTATTAATGTTTTAATCTTTATAATCAACTCAGTAGTACTACAAGTATAGTACATCTATACTTATCTATGTGTATATTACACTGTGACGTTTACAGACCCTTTACTGAGGACCTGCCAAGTAACGTAAACTGATCATCAAGCTCTTTAGGCCTTAAAAAACCTGTTAAATAATTTAAATTATCTTACCTATAAAAACACGATACTCGATCAACGAATTTAGTTATATGGCAAAAACGTATAAAATATTTACCAAACGGCAAGTGACGAGACGGTTCACTCGGAACGGCCAAATTTTCAAAACCATACCGGCCTCGGTTAGCATCATCTTCTCGATAATTTCAGTTTAAAAATAAATTTTTTTCCGTGCCTCGTGGCCTCGGTGAAGTCAAGTTTTTAAGTATCTAGGTAACGTCTAACGCGATGTTAAATTACACGAATATCCTACTAGACAGTTTGACCTATTGCGTTTTAATTTATTATTATTTTCATATTATGTATGCATGCTCTCGACGAACTTATATCTACCATAAAAACGCACAACCCTCCCCCCCAACGCAATTGATGACAGCTAATTTGTAATTTTCAGCCATCGGCGTGCTATAACCGTTCTTGCGTTGTATGCATAATCATAATATAGTATTGTCTTTCAATAGTTCCAGCCCGGTGAGTTATGGTAATTAATAAAACTCATAACGTTTTACATCCTAATACTGATGGTACATTATTATAGTTTTCGTATAATATGCAAACGACGTAGCACGTGCTGCGTACTGCGATAGAGAAGACTTGGTTATGTACAACGTCCGTCCACGGTCCATAGCCTATAGATAATAATAAATACATCTATAATAGTAACCTTGTATAACAGCCGCGATGACTAAATAACGATAATATTTTAACGGCGTTATACCACGTTGGTAAGTTAATTACGATTATCCACGCTCTGAAATGCCGAAAATCTTCAGTGATTCTTAGCGATTATAACAAAATAAATTGTCGTTGGAATCGTCTACCTACCGTAACTCGTAGCGAGATTCTCTTTAGTTTAAAACGTTCAGAGCTAACGGCTACTAAAGAACTAAATAATGGCATAATTACAAATAATAAAATACTTTCAATCTGCATTACGTTTTGCTTTTTATGACCAGAAGTGGGGGGGGGAGGGATTGATATTATTTTTTTGGCACGGACACGTGTATGTATCAAGAACCATATTGGTTCACTATTAAATAATTCTAAAACACAAATTCGAATTCTAATTTTGTAAACAAAATGTATCCTTCCTGGTACTTATATACACTTTATAAGTAATCTGTAATATAATATTAGTAAATATGGCATAAGTTAATTACGAGATAACTAATTCAATTTGTATAACTTATTATTGTATTAACCAATTAAGCGTTAGGTGAATCAATATCCATAGTTGGCGCTTTAAACTCATAAAAGTATTAAACAATTTTTTAACATGGCCAACTCTACCTTTAACCCGACTATGCGTTAAGCATTTTAACATCTATTACCGAGCTAAAAACATTTATTTTTAACAGTTTGTTTGTGACTTTTTCTTCCAGGGACAACGTTACGAGAGGAAGGCCATGTGATGAAAATCAAACCAAAAACGCAGGTCGTGGCTGATTCGTCTGACGTTGCTGCCGACACGTCCGTGGGTTCGGCGGCCGCCGAGTCTTGGACGCCTGAAAAGAAAGACGCGGGTCCTACGCAACAGCAGACGTCCACTACGACCACGGCGTCCAGCACGTCGGCCGTGGCCGCTGCGGTAGCCGTAACGCCACTACGGCCACTTCGCGACCTGCTGGGATGTAGCGACAAGTCGAATCGCCGGAGGATAGCCCAACGGGGCGACTACTGGGTACTGTACAACTACGTGCCGGCCAGGCGGTGGTTCAAGTGCGACGAGTCCATCACGTACACCACGCACGCCGACTATACGTTCCTGGATAACTTGGAACCGCTTTTGGACAGGTGCGACGGCTCGACGATTGGATGCCATTAGAGTTTGTGATTTAACGATTTTGGCTTTTGTTTGCAGGTGGCGAGGTCCGATATCGATAGCGCTGTACACGCCGGGCGCGGACTTTATGCCCACCCTATCGGCCATCCGTTACTTGCGGCAGTGCCGATCGCCACTGGTGGCCGAACTCGTCACGTTCCACCTGTACTTCGCGTCGGGTCACGTGCCCAAGTCGGTGCCGCACGCCGACCGCGACATCGACGCCACCGTCAACTGTTCGGTACCGCCGCCGTGGTCCAACATCACGGCCGGTTCGCTGTACAAAGGACAGAGAAAACTCTTGTACCCGGTTAACGTGGGCCGAAACGTCGCCCGAGAATCGGCCACCACGCACTACGTGCTGCCGTCCGACATCGAGCTGTACCCGAGTCCGGGCGTCATCGAAGGTTTCATGGAGATGGTCCGCCGACAAGACCCGCCCCTTCGGCGTCCCAAACCTATGGTGTTCCCGTTACCAATATTCGAGCTGGCGTCTAACATGAAACTGCCGGCTGATAAAAAAGAACTGGTAAGCGCCACTTAACTCTTTCTTGATTGTCGAATACGAGAAAAAAATATATAAAAATTCTTGATGAGCGTTATGCAACAACAACATCGTATGCATACCTAATGGAATTTCGTGTACATTTTTATACACTACACACTTTTGTTTTTTTTGACATATTTATTTTTATTTATGTAAGCTACAAACCCCGATGTTCACGATACGTGGATATTCTAAATAAACATTAAGTCAACAGTGGATAATAAGCGAATTTTTTGTACATTATTTTATACATTAAGAATCGACAACGAATAGATATACATATTTTAGAATGAGGAATACACGTTGAAAATGATCACTATTAAGTACCAGATTTTACAATTTTTATCCATAAGAGAATGTATAGATTTGGAAACGTGGATTACATGTAGAATAAACGTGTTTATGCACACGTCTAGTTCAAAATTGTTGTGTAATGCAAATTGTAATACTTCGCGCAACAAAGAATTTTTTTCTCTTACCGACAAAACATAGGTAAACTGACTTATTTTCTGTTTATTTATCCATGGTAACGAAATGTTTAGTCTACAATTATTAATAAACAAAAAAAGGTAACGCCTATAAACAAGCTATCAACAATTAAGAAGTATTAAATAAGCTCATTTATGAAAATGTAATCTTTGTTTTTTTATAGATATAACCATTTTCTTTTTTCTTAGTAAAATACCAAGTGTAGTTGATTCTAATGAAAAATGTAATTTTGGTCGTATAAAATGTTTTTATGATAGTTTATACAAATGTTTAAAATGAAAATATCGACTGTATATGAAACTTGAAAGACAAGACGTAACACATTACATACTCGTGTGTACGTAAATCTATCAATATATTATACTGATGTGAGCCAACAGTAATAATAAATTATTATACAAGATTTTTTTTTTTCAAATAAAACGCGTCATACTTCATTGTTGTTGCCAAAAATTAATGACTTTGTAAACGTTTATTGTTCATGATAGTTTGTTATACGTTTCTTTAATGGTTTATTTTTGCAAATGTACAAATGGTTATCTTTTGCAAAGTCTAACAAATTCCAATGCATATAACTTAGTAGCCATTTGGTTGTGTTTTCTCCATAAAAATAAAAAGTAAAAGCCGCGACTAGTATAATTAAAAATTCTCGAGAGAATAAAGTGAATCAGTAAAGTGATCTTGCATCTATTTGAAAAATAATTTTAATGATAGAAAACTGATTTTAGTTTTACTATCCGATAATTAGCGAGATGGGTGCGTTTTGGTTTTCGACTGTATTTGATAAGTACCTACTTGTTTGACTTAATACGCTTCTTCTTCTATACGTAAGATCGAGTTCAAAATAAGCTGATAATAACGTAAACCTATCATCAGACCGATGCTTGGCAAATGTCCGCGTTTTAATTTCAGATAGATAATCTACAACCCATTAACATCAGTGTATGTTTAAAACAAAAAGTGTAGTCGAAATAATAGCACCAAGTCGAATCGTAAATGTACATGTTGTGCTTTTTGGCCTTTCCATTTAGTTTTATCTAAGCGACTTTTTTATTGATTCTTCCGCTACAGGAAAACGGATCGATTCGAGGCGGTGTCGAATTTTTCTCGTGGCCACAGATCACACAAATCGGCCGTAGCTCGTAGGTTTTTGCTTTTGGGAAAAACCAAATATATTTCCGGACAGTAACCGGACTAATAAATTGGAGTTTCGATTACTACCGATGTTTAAAAGTGGATATTATTATTTTTCAATAATAATACGTACAAGCGCAAGTATATCATATTTATCTTAACCATGACTAATGATCTCAAAATCGGTCACCTTGAGATTCGTCTCGGTGCTCTTCAGCGGGACTATCGTCACGTGCATAGTATATACATAGGTTCTACCGAATCTGTGGTGAGATATTCGTTATGGCCAGTCGCGTTAACTCTCAGTCTGACGGGCATAAATCATTTGGCCATAGTGTCCACTGCAAACCGTGGAAAATGCACGTTACACGTAAATAAAACAAAGATAAGTACTATTTTGACCACGCTGCCCGACGCGACGGCTTCAATGAGATATCTTCGCGCACTTGGCGGCCGATTAATTTTTGGTCGAAAAGAAGAGGGCACAAAAGATAATATAATATACTTGCAACTTGCAAGCTAATTTGATGACTATTGGCTTAGGACCATAAGACATTTTATTAAATGGACCTCGCATTGAAATCGAATTATGTTACCGCAAGATAATAAAATATGTGTGACAGGAACGGAGCTAAGTTGGGCTTGTGTTTCAATCTTATTATTTTGCCCAAAGTTGCTCTGTCTCTTCCGCTCGCTAAACGAAAACGTTTAAGAGGACGCCGTCAAAGCTTTCTACCGTCTACGTATTTTATTACACTGAAAAGTATAAGCGATTTTCCTGTATGGGATGATATTAAACCAAAATGATCATGTTGAATATAGCAAAAAGGAATTAA
This sequence comes from Adelges cooleyi, assembly GCF_023614345.1. Taxonomy (NCBI): domain Eukaryota; kingdom Metazoa; phylum Arthropoda; class Insecta; order Hemiptera; family Adelgidae; genus Adelges; species Adelges cooleyi. Next base: position 7,274,594 of record NW_026095751.1, read on the forward strand.
TACTGATTTTTAATGGTTAATTCCTTGTGACACATGTCACATGTGTCACTTAAAAACAAATAAAATGCCAAGCAGTTGAATTACGTTCAAAATAATTTGTACGGATGTATTTTTCTTACTTTTGCTAATATATAAAGGCTTCGAGTTCTCAGGCTGCTAGTTTAAATGTTTCTTGCTTGTTTTAGATTTCAAATACACTTTCTTTTTTTTAATAACCATTGAAACATACCGTTTTGGCTGTTGGCTTTTTACGATTATTTTACAGAATGGGGTTTACTGTTCAATTGAACCGTGTGTTTTATTACAGCGGTAACAACGACGTTAATGGTTTAATATGACGTTAGTGAGGTAATTGGCCGACGGGGTAGTGCTTTCTCGCCAAAACAATTGCGGCAGTTATTATGTATGTATATAATACATGTAATGTCAGTTTATTGAGGCTGACTGACGACCGTCGAACCCAAAACAATCGGGACTGTTGAAGTTAACGAGTTTTTAATACTTTCGTGATCATATTCGGTAGTTAACAACGTTGTTAGATAACGCGACGGACGCATAATGCGAAACAACGATTATCAATTATTCATTCGACTTATGCCCTACTGCATACTATGTTACTGTACTGTACGGTCGGCACTAGATTGGTGCTAAAAACCTATACACTACTCAGTGAAACGTCAAGTTTGCGATAAATGAAAGCCACAAAAATATCATAACAACACTGTAGATATTTTCATTGCTAGCCACTCAACGGAAAACTATATACAGCGTATGTATACCTCAGAAGCTCAAAAACTATTGTAATAATGTTAATACTCAATTTATATGTGTTCTAACGGAAAAATTAATATAAATAATTTCACCGTAGTGTTCTGTTCAAAAGCAAAATGAATCTGTCATAGAACGACTTTTTCCAAGTATTGTCTATGTCTTAGTTTTTACACCCTACTCAAAATGGGTTGTGTGGTGTTTATTTTGTCGGAAATGCATCGTTATAACATATTTATTTACAAAATGTGTATAGGTACACTATATAGTATTTTCTCTTCTTTTAAAAAAATAGTGTACTACAATAGTCACGTTGTAAAAATAGTTAAATCGTAAGCGCACAATAAAAAAACATGTTTATTACATAATCCTAAACGAAGGAATTGTTTGATCCCGAATAAATTCCGGTGTTACGTTAGTAACCATTTTCGAGGGTAAACCGTCAAATAGAACACAATACGTGTATAACCGGTGTATATAATAACCATAATATACAATATTATCCTATAGCGATTTTCGTAGGCAAAAAAGGATCGTTATTTTTATTAAACCAGCTTTAAATATTTTATACTAAAACCAGAAAAAATATATATTTTTTTTAAATGTTACGTGAGTTGAAAATCATATACATGTAAACACGGACTGGATATCACTAATGAAACAAAAAATGATACCTCAGGTGCCGCCTTGTCCGTATAATGTTGTATTCGCTATGTAGATCGTTTTCAAGTTACATTTGGAATCATTCGGTGTAATAACGCAATGTTAATATAATGATGTGTTTATGTGTGTATCTATAGTATTATAATACAACAGAATAATAGAATTAATAGTTTATAAAATTGTTATTGTTGCGCAGGTGTCCATGCTGAAAAACGGTTCGGCCATCACATTCCACAAGAAAGTGTGCCCGGACTGTCATACGGTGCCCAAGTTTAAGGAATGGGCCAGCGCCAAACCCAAGTCGGGCATCAGCGTGTTCCACACGGGCAAACGGACCGGCTATCACTTGCACTGGGAACCGATATTCATTGGCACCCACAACGATCCGTTGTACGACGAGAGACTGAGCTGGGAAGGGAAAATGGATAAAATGACTCAAGTACAATACGATTTTTGTTTTCTAGAATAATAATATTCGACATTTACTTTCATATTTATAGTATAGTTATTACAATATCTCATGGTGACTTTAAAATTTAACGAGCGATTAAAAAGCCGACCACTAATATAACGTCAATAAAATCCGTTAACCCTTTTAAAGAGGTCATAAAAAAAACGTTTGACACCACAACAATATCGTAAATTCGTCATCTCGCTTTCGACGAGCAGCTCGGCTAGACGTAACGAAAGCAAAACTGTAACCCAAAACAGTTGTACTATAATAGACTAAAAAACTATGCAGACTATACGACGTTATGCAGAACAACCCGTCATCCTAGATCGCGTATAGATTTAAAGTTTAAACATAGATAAATCATACTTAATCGATACAGGACATAGTTATATGTATTTTGTACACGTGAAACATAAACACCGAGTACCATTTTCCCAGTACTTTTACTGGTATGACTTACTAAAAAATTGTATGAATAAGATAATAGTTTGAAAAGCGTTTTCGACATATTTTGAACAACAATAATACAATATATTTAGCTAAAGAATGACTTTGTCTCTGTCCACAGGGCTACACGTTGTGCGTGATGGACTACGAGTTCCACATTTTGGACAACGCGTTCCTGGTGCACAAACCGGGAATCAAAACTCTGAAGAAGGATCCGGCCCGGCAGGTATTGGCCGGAAAGACGTATAGTCTGATCAAGAAAGTAATTCTGCCCGAGCTCAAAGTCTTGTACGGCGTGCGCAAAGGTTGCGCCGTTTAAGACTCGTTCTGTCGCTTTTTAGGGACAAGGTGAGGCTCAATCATATATATATTTTTTATATAGTCCATCAAATCACTTGAGATCGGTTTTGTCGGTGGCACCTAATACGTGAATAATATATTAATTACAGGTTGTGCGAAATCAGAGTAGGACATAATACGAATGAAAAAAAAATTATAATTCGAATAAACATGTATTCACTTTAAATTAAATTGCCTTATTCCGTTTTCAATACACTGGAAATTGCCAAACATCCCTTATAACACACATATTTGTTTTCTCCCTCAGTTATTTTTACAACCGATTTCTACTTTCTACTTATAACTTGCACTGTGCACCAATAAAATTGATTAGATGGACTTCACATAATTCATGTGCTTTTCTGATATTATGCAAAAATAATAGAAATAATTATTTTATTATCTATAGAAAATTTATTTGTTACATCACAATGTGTTTTTAACGATACAGTTTCTTTTTTTTCAGATAGACCCATTGACTGATAGGTTATATGAGTGTATTTTTATGCATATGTATACACGTACATATACAATAATCACGTTTTTTCTTTCTTCACGTCCAGATTTTGGCCAAAAAAATATTATATATTATGTCAAGCAATCCATGCCCGACGTGACGTCATTCCCGATGTCACAAACAACAATCACCGTCACCAAACAACGTCAGTTTTTAACATAATATGTTTATGTTATGTTAACATTTGTGTTTTGTAATTTTGTTGCCCATACTTAATTTGCACCATGATAATTTTATAGTATATTGTCTTTAGGCTGACGGTAATAGTGTTGAAAATTCCAAATGTTGTATTTTATTAATTTTTTTGTTAATGTCTATTTTTGGATGCCAATTTATATTTTATATTCTACTTTACGTTAACTTCTAAAATCAAATAATTTATATTATATGTATCCTGAACCATTTTTTGCCACACCGAAATTAAGACTATGTATCAATTGTGTCAATCGCGTCTACTTATATATTGTATACCGTATTATTTAATTTCCTCATCTATTTATCCTTGTCCTGCATTCTTCAAATGTTCCTTAAATGTTTATTCCGGTATTCTTTTCTATTACTTGTCTTCTACGTTCTTCTTTTCTTGTATCTTCTTTCGGTGGTTGGGGTAATTTTCAAAGGGACAAAATAGATCGCCTCTACATACAAACGTTATTCTTTTGTTAAACTTTCTATTGATTGACTATCTATCGAACGTTATTGTGTCTGTTTATACTCCATTAATGTTGTATGTATTAGTATACGTTGAAATACTCATATCCAAGTCATATTTTTGTGTACAACGTTAATGCTATTCGATGCGATCAAAACATTTATTATTTTATTATAGTTTAATTAAGTCCTCTCCGTGTACACAATTATCACAATTATTTAGCTAGTTTGTGATGTAATATTTATGCCATTATATTATAATATGTATATTTTAAATTACGATTTGCCAACCGATCGCCGATCGATAGTTATCATAATGATTAACATTATACTTATGTAAGTAGGCAAGCCCGACATTTGGTGCAATCCGATAAATAATACTTATTATTATTTATTACCTTAAATTAGTGTATAAATACGAGAAAATCGTACGAACAAATACAACTTGTGTATAATAAATAATAATACCGCGCAAAACAATGAAAAAAAAGAAAAAAAAAAGAGTCATTATATTACTATTATTATTATTTTCTAGTTATTTTATTATTATTATAATTATTGTTAATGCCAGATCAAATTTTAAATTTAATTATTAAATTTAGGAATTATGTAGTTACGTAGATTTTAAAGGAAAAAAACATGAAAACAATACAGACAAAAATGTGTATTATATGATCTCTCTGTATCTCATATAATTTGGATTGTATTGTATATTATGTTGTATAGACCTAGTCGACGACTTCAATATCAATAATTTAAGACATTTAATTAATATTTTTTAGATTTCTTCTGAGTTATATATCTGTAATGTATATTGTACATTAAAAGCCAATTATGTATTCTTTTTTTATGTCGTATATGCATAATATTTTTTTACAAATACAATGTACGTCAGTTTATTACTTCAGTCAAAAATATAGCTTGTTGTACAGAATAATTGCCAATATTGACCAATATATATAAATTTATATTACTATAGTATACTTTTATTTTAAAAGTTAATAAAGCTACTATGCATGTATATTTCATTTTGTATTTTTTTAACTCCATCATAACTTTTTCAAAATTTACATTGTAGTTTGCTTTGCAATTTACATAATATATAATATAAAAAAGGTACAACAATTGGTAGTTTAAACTTATAATATCAAAATATAATCAATTAAAAAATGTGAAGTGCAAAATAATGATTTTATAGGAGAGTATTTTAAAGTTTTACATTTGTATTTGTTTTCAATATTTATCGCATATTTTCACCCCTTCTAGCAGTTGAAATATAGACTAATGTATTTACCATGTTTTGCAGAAAAAAAAAGATTCGGTTTTTGTTCAGATTATACAGTAAACCCTTTTTTGCATAAAATTGACTTAAATTTTTACTTTACAATTTCAATTGGAAGAGTTTTACTACAAAACATGTTATTGCTATCTTTTGCGAAATCGGCATTTATATCGAATTTTATTGTAAGATATACAAGCAATTTAATGGCGTTGTGATTTTATATATAATAACCACCGAGATTAAATATGACGTGTTATGCGATTTGCAAAACCTGGAAAAATTTCCATTCTGCTAAGAAAATATTAGTTAAAATAAAAATAGCACAAGTTGCCTTAGTAAGTTAACAATAAAATTCGTGTTGTCAGTTGTGTGTCGTTCCTTAGTCAACTTTGAGTATTATTATAATTTTACCTCAACCCCCTTCAGAACTTGGAGCTAAATTAAATTACAAAAAAACCAATGTATATAAAACCGTTGGTAAGCTCTTAATTTACTAAAATTGCATTTAGATGCATTAGAAAATAAATATGCATAACTAATATTAGTTTTAATTCTAAATCCATAAATTTTAACTAAAATGAACAATCTATACTTGTGACTCAATACTTGATACTTTATATTTCTTAAAAAAAAATTTTAATTACACTTTTTTTACAATATTTCTTGAAAACTCGGTTTGATTAAGATTTTAAACGATACTTAGATCTAAGTAATAAAAATTAACTTCTTTGTCTCGATTCCCCATTCTCTACAAATTTCTTGGTTTGTATGGAATAAGATATTTTCTTCTGTTATCTTTGTTTTAAAATTAATTTCTGAAATTCATTTTAAAACAGCTGCAGTCACGAGTGCCACAAAATTATGTTGATTGTCTTTATAAATTATAATGCTGTCCAATCAAAAAATACTGATTCAGTACAAATACAAAACTCAGTAACAAAATTTAAAATAGAAATAAAAAAAATTCGCGATGATAATATGGCAATTTTTGTAGAAGAGCTGACTTTTGAAAGTTCTTCTAGAAGACAACGAACAGAAAATACTGTTGGATGTAAAAAATCAGCTGCGTTAGAAGTGTGTGACTTAATATCTATTCAAGCTCAGAGACCTTTTGATTTTACTAAACATTTAACAGATGCTCAACTTTTCCAAAATGAGAAATATGTGATATATAATAACAACTATCCATCCACTACTTTGAATACTACTGTTGAATGCTATCCATTTTTGTTCGAAGACGTTTAAATACCGAGTTAAAAGTAATTTACTCGCGTGAAGATTTTCGAAGTATAAAAGGTGTCATTTCTATAATAAATTATATTATACATATGAATATGAAAGATACATTTAAAGAAGTTTTTAAATTGCTTAAAGTTTTAGTAGTAACACCGATGGCATCTTCAGAAGCTGAGAGAAGTTTTTCAACACGTTAGAGGATTAAGACTTGGTTAAGGAGTACAATAAGTAAAGACAGACTTAATGCGTTAACAATATTAAGTGTAGAGAACCGTCTGATTAATGAAGCTATTATTGATTTTAATAAGGAAGTAATTGACAACTTTTGTGTAATTAAAGAAAGAATACTTGGTTTTCAGTATAAAATGTATACATAAATTAAATGCTACAAATAAAAGAAAATGTTTGCAATGTTACTATTTTTTTTTTATATATTTCATATTTTGTTTTTATTTCATATTTATATGTATTTTCCTGAAATAGATTATTTATCATTTTAGGTTATGATTTTCTAATTTTTTATCGCACTCCTGTGTCAAATCACCACGAGCCGCCAATGGAATTTCATATATATCATAATGTTTGTACTCGATGTGCCTTTTACAATTTTTTTCCATGATAAGAAATTTATGTTTTGCAGTCAATTTAGCAAGTATATTTACCAGTGAAATTATCAAATTTAAAAAATATATAAATTATATTCGACTTTGGCTTTAGCATATTTTAATTTTGAATATACAAAAATAAAACATTTACGTGTAAACTTTTAACTATGTAGTTATAATCAAAATCAAGGTTACAATAGATTACAAATTTTAAAATTAGATTTTTAAAGTAACAACATTTGATAAAACAATAGCATTCGGGCAATAGTTATTTAGGTTTTTCTTGGAGTTTATAAAGATTAATTCGGGTTACGGTTAGAATTGATCTTAAAGTTCAAGCCCTGAATAAATTGGATTATATTGTGCTGATTTTTACCGTGATTTTTAGGTTAACCAAAAACGTAAGCAGCGTTACGTTTAAATGTTAATTTTCAAACATGTGGTTATTATAATTTTGATGATTTAAGCTAAGGGTAGCATTATTGCTGAAATTCGTCATGCGCCCTCTTAGCATTTAATATGCATGTTCATACAGTCGCGTATACTGTGTGGCCTACGTTCAAATTGTAAATTCTTACACAAAATCACGGCAATGCCGTGTGTATAATATACTTTATACATTTTGAATAAATTACACGAGGTCGAGTTATCCGTTATAATATTTATTAATATGTAACACCTAACGATAAAAAATTCATTAGTATTTCTTAAATAAAAGATAAATTGGAAACCTATTTTATATTAGGTATACTGACTACTGACAAATAGGTAGTACATACTACATAATATAATTTACTCTATTTAAATAATTAGGTTTGTACCATCTAATTTTGAAGAATTATTAATCTAAAACTGCGCAGAGGCCTAGGTCGTTATGGATCCTTTACTATAGAGTTATGTGGTTCTATTCCGGCACACTATAAAAACCCTGTTTGTCTGCCTCCTCACACATACAGTTTTTTCATACATATCTGAATAGAGCGTTAAAAAAAATCGATGTGCTAAGTGGATTTTTCGATTTCTGTAAAAATTTAGTTCAGAACTATGTTTTAAAAGTTTTTTTTTACTTTTTCGCAAATTTGTACCGTTAAAATTTCATCTTGTAAACCATACCATTATTTTACCGTAAATGTACTAGATATGTCGAGTGGCCGAAGGACAACTGCTGACTGGGCTGATAGTTATTGCCTATTTCTGTTTACGACCATCCTCACCAGAATAAATTAAAATACTGATATTATTTTTTATTTAAAATATTGCATGCTATATCATTTTGCAAAAATAATTTAAAGAATTCCAAATTTATTTAGAATATTTTGTAAATAATATAATGCGTATTGTAATCTGCAGGCATAAACCAAAACAAAATAATTAATTTTACTAATAATACATTTTAATAGTATACATTATTAATAAAGATGTTAGAGTACATGTTTGTACTTGTGTAGTATTTATTTAGATTTAAATTCTAAAATGTATAACAAAGGTATTACTAGTATATGACTGTAATTTTTCAAAAATATGCAGTCAAACAAGGAAAACAATTTTTAAAAATCTAAGAAAACACATTCAAAGCAAGTCAAAACATGGGTTTAATAGTTAACGAGGCTAAGACAAAATACATGGTTATGTCAAGACAAGTAACCCCAAAGAACAATCTCAAGGTATACGGATACTCTTTCGAACAATTAAAAGAGTTTAAATATCTAGGACTGAATATTAATGCGGAAAATAACATGCACGATGAGATTAAGCTCAGATTGAGTGCAGCTAATAAAAGCTATTATGCAATGAAAGAGATGTTCTTATCGAAGTTGCTGTCTCGACGAACAAAGGAGAGGTTATACAAAACTTATTTGCGTGCCATAGTGATGTACGCACGTGAGACGTGGGCTAGCACAAAGGGTGATGAAGAAAAGCTAGCCATTTTTGAAAGAAAAATACTGAGGAGAATTTATGGACCGTGTTTAATGTAAATTTAGGAGTTTTCGAAAGAAGAAAAATGATGATTTACAAAGACTGTATAATAAATCCAACATTTGCAAAGTTCTTAGTAGCAAAAGACTAGAATGGGCTGGACACGAGTGGCGTGCAGAAGGATGTATTATAAGGAAAGTTCTCACTGGAAATCCGAGCGGAAAAAGACCCATAGGGAGGCCGCGTCAAAGATGGCTGGATACGGTAAAAAGAGACCTAACACGAATAGACCCTACTTATAGCATTAATTTGGCATCAGATAGAAATCAATGGAGAGGAATTTTAGAAGCGGCATTAGACCTTAATGGTCTGTTTTAAGCCTGAGAAGAAGAAGATTTAGAAACTTTTTAGGAGGCGTCGAGGTTAAAATTCGTAAATCTACTTTTTAAGGACCACCCTAATATATATATATATATATATATATTACATTTTAAATCGTTTAAAAAATTGTTTATTCTTGTTCCTTTAGAATACAACAAAATACTTTTTTTAATTTAATTTAATGTTGTGATTTTCTACTTGCACATACGCTACCACCATACATTTACTACCTCTCAGCTTCTACAACTATTTACAAACTGTAGTTTTTTTAAAAAAAACTATAACCAATGACATCGCGTAGTATAAAATAAAAACCCTAAACGATACATAATATTATTGATCTAAACAATTTACTTTGGTACATTTCATGTGATTCATTATATAGACTACAGATACACGACGTTTGATTTTCATTTAACCCTTCACTGCATGAATTTTTTTTTTAACCATATGCTATAAATGTACTTAATACTACTTAAAAAAATAAAAATAATTTTTTTTTTAATTTTGGTTTCATGGAAAACGCTAATTAAAGAATTTGGAACATTATGGAACATTGTGCATACAAAGATGTATAGCATGAGAAGATATAAACAATAAATACAATCGTTCCATAAATGGAACATTGTGCAGTGAAGGGTTAATTGCATATATGAATAAAAATCACTCGTTCGTTATTTCTTTTAAACTATTTCCATGTAACAGTTTAAGGTTAAAACCTATAAAAAAATGAATGTAAGGTTGCAATATGTAAATATAACTATCAATCGGCTAGCTGTGTGATGCTCACCTCAAAATGACTTAATAGCCTTAACGATAGTGAAAGTCAGTTCTGTCAGGACATCTCCCACACTCACGGTAACTATTATTTTTTTACTCGCAAAACGTAAACAATCACATACAGTTTAAAAGAGAGGAAGCAAACAATATCGTTTAAGGAGGTTGAGAACTACGCTGCACTGTATTTAAACCTAAGAGTAAAGGTTATGCATGCTTTTTGGATACATTGACATCTGAACTTCAAATATTAAATTTATATTATGTTTAATTATACTACTCAAGCCTTCTAAAACTCGGGTGAGAGGTTACAAATATTTTGTGCAAATTAAATGGTGAATGTTTATTCATGATGTGTCGATTACGCCATTTTAATTTCCATCTGTCAATGGTCAATATAGTAAAAAAAAACATTCGGTCTTCTCATGGCCCATTTTTCCATAACTCAAATCCGTGATTTGTTCTTCGCTCCGTAAAAATGTTTAAGCACTTTTAGGCGCTAGGCTAATGACGAGATTAAATGTAAGTCGTTTCGTTTACGGTCGGGCCATCGCATCCATCGTTCTCACACTCTTGACCCTTTCTAACGTTTATTATTATTATTACTATGATCTGTCATTACTGTAACACAACAACTAGTGATAGGGTAATGATATATTCACCTATTTGTCAAGCTGTCCACAGCAAAACACATTAATAATAATTAGTACGCTCGAAATTCGTTTTATTAAGCCTTGTGTAGGTAACTTTTATTTTCTAATCTTTGGCAACTTTGGCCATTAGCTGTTGATTGATTTGTTGGTTTTTTTTTTGTTTGATTTAGGGTTTGTGTGGATGTGAAACACGTGCGTTTATGGTTAATTTGTTCAAATTTTAAGAGAATAATCTTTGCTTAACTTGGTAGATTCATGGTTGTTTGATTCATTTATACTTAAAATTGAAGTATAGTTTAAACTTTTAAACCAATACTTCCAGTATTGTAACTTTGAAATTATAAATAAAGTTAACGCAAACGGCCATAAGTATTAATTGAGGAAATTCATTATAAATTAAGTAGGTATACGCGAGCCATTTCTAATGCAGTGGGTGGTTCCACTCACGATATCATCTCGAGCCGAACGGGAAACCTAAGCAACGTCCAATATTCGAACGGTACAATATTTCAGATCACTATAATACCATACAATCTCATGAAAACAAAACCAAAAAGACTTGTGTAAATTATATAAAATATATATTACGAAATAACGGCATTTATGTACTTATTTTTCTACAGTACAGAGTCGAAAGTAATGATCTCTGTGACCCATTTGTACAATATAATATTGAATACATTTTACTAATTTTTTTTCCCCGTTCATTCGTCTTATAATATAAACACTACCTACCATTTAATTTAGCAAACTCTGAAACAGAGATTTTTTTTTTATTATTAAATAACTTTGTTAAACTATAAATAATATATACGTCTCCAGCATGGTAGTTACACAACGCTTATGGTTATTTACCGTATAATATACTGATTTACCTATGTTATGTTATTTTTTAAAAATATTCCACTTTGGAATGTTTTCACACGTTTACTAATGTGTATGTGTGTGTGTGCAATTTTTTACCATCGGCCGGTCAATTAAAAAAAAAAAACAAGAAGAATACGACGACCTATGGGCTATGTCGAAACTTCCGAAAGACTGGTCGAGTAGCATCCGACCCACTGTCATAATTATTGATATTAACCGGCGCTTCTTTGGCCGGCAAACTACACACGGCTATAGCTGACCTTGCCTTGGCGGGTCCTACTATTCCAGCGAAATCGTCGAGCAAAATCCAGTATTTGTCGGAGGGAATCACCATTTTTAACATTCATTATGTGTGCGTTTAAATCGAGAAAAAAAGTGGCCATAATGTAATACGACGTGTTGCTCATCCTATCCCCACGACATAAAAGAAGAATGTTGTCGTTTGGTCCAAAGCACCGCCGCCGCCACGGCAGCAGCAGCAGCGTCACGGTTATGCAACGTCCAACGACTATTGATAATGTTGCTTCTTACCCGCCACCCGATAGCAGTAACCGGTAAAAACGACGACCATCAGTGCGTTTTTGTTGCTCAAACCGATTTCAAACAAAATCTCATCTGATGATCCGCGTTCTATTAATAGTCACCACTGCTATTGCAGCCTTGTCACTCATCAATGCAGGTCAGTGTAGATTATAATACGTACATACGCCTGTAGAACTAATAACTCAAAAATAAAACTTGGGTTGATGTCTATAAGTCAACAACGAAACAATTATGAGTTTATAACTTGTGAGGCATACATCCAAGAAACATATTGTAAATCATTTTTAAAAACGAAAATGTCCTAAGATTAAATAAACTAAGAGGTGGTCCGCGGTGTTTACTCAGCGGCGATTGTGTGGTGAATTGTTTTAATTTGTATTTAATCCGTGCAATTTTTGTGATGGAAGTAGCAGTTTGAGAAATGCTAAGTGAAAAAGGTATTTTGTTACACATTATACAATGTATTTACTGTTTATATTAGATGCTATGCGGTATAGCATCTATTGATGGATATATTTTTTTTTTTTTAATATACACAATATTACTACTATCAGTTATATCTTGCACACGCCGTGCAAAATACACAACATGATTTATTATTTTTAAATAAAGTACGATTTGGTAGTATGCACATTGCAACCGTGTATGTATAAAACTATAAACAAAATATTATAGCTTATATTATGGGGCATTCTATTTTAGGGCGTTTTTTGTTAACATGTAATATAGGGTGCAAAAAAAATGTCTTTCTCCTGGGTGATTTAGTTATTTTAAAAACTAAAATTTTTAATATATTTTTTTATAGTTACGCCAATGTATACTGTTTACCAGGCTTAAAGACCGTTTGGACTTGGGAAACAATTCGTAGTTTCTCGGAGGCAATTCGTATTCGCCCTATAGAAACACGATGCTTTAGCCTTTAACACAATAAAATCAGTTTATAGATAAGGATAAATTGACGGAAATGATTGTGTTGATCGGTCCCTTGAATAAGATTACTAACAAATAATTTCTTTAATACCTAGAGCCTCACAAACAAAATTAGGTTTTTCAACTGACCGGATTAGTTAATTCTTACGTATTTTGAGTCGCAGAATCCAAACCCAAGAGCTAGCTTTGTTAGCTCTGGTATTTTGCGGTTATAAAAAAACTTTTTTCAGAATTCTGACCTCGGATTCGAATTCAATGACAAATAAATACTTATAGAGCATATTGACTAATTTGATCCATCGGAAACCCTACTTTTTATTTGTGAGGACTGAGGTTGGTATTAATATATTAAATCGATTACATTATTTAATATATTTTTCAAATTATAATATAAATGGTTACTAAACAGACTACATTTTAATTTAAGTACAAAATAAAACACATTACACTGATCCCGAAGTATCATAAAGTGAAACTAATAATTCACACTGTCAACCATTTATTGACCAAGGACGTTGTAAAATATAATCACTTATGAACTATCGGCTATTTGCCAAAACCATGTACTTCGAGATAGATAATCAGCGATGAGCATGCAATAATAAAACCTTAACATTTAAAATACATTTTTTTTTTTTTAATTTGTGTAATATTCTGCCACAACTTGGTTTTTATTACCCTTTCGAAACAGAAACTCATTAAAATTTGAAAAAGATACAGTTAAATGTCACAACAATGACGTATTAGTATTATAAATCAATCATAACACTTTTCAACTTGATTCTTTCATAAAACTGATTTTTTGTAATTAAGAACCAAACAAATACGAGTACTTGACAACTTATTTAATTTATATATTTATTTAATGTAGGTAAATTATTTTTATAATTTAAAGTTTAAGGTCGGTATTTCATCGTGGTTTCATCCACTCATCTGACCTCTCCAAAATCACGGTTTAAAAATTAACCGGGTTACCAAAATGTCTTAAAACAATTCTACTGCATTTAATTGTTCATAAAATTGTCGAGTTATATAACCATAATAACACAAATCGTTATACCTATTTGACGTTTCTTATAAAACCTAAATTAAAAACTGTATTAATGTGTAATTTTTAAATACCTATTATTATTTTTGAATTTTTAAGTGAGATGAATTGCTAAATGTATTCGTAGTTTATTAAAATATAAGGTAATTATACATTTTATGAAAGTACATTATGAACAACAAAACCATAATATGTTTAAAATTATTAAAGACTAAGCATTAGCGTTTATAAGCCTTCGTTAATACTAAGCATTAAAATATATATTAGTAAGTTATAAGTGATCACAACTCATACAAAATGCAAAGTACTTAAATAAGTCAAGAAAAAGTATGAGGTGTATAAAAGGTTTTACACCCAGTTTTATCATTTCCATTTTTTCTCGTTCTAAGGTTTGTGACTTACAAATATGTTTTAAGTCCAAGCTCAGTATCAGATTAATATAACGTATAAATTAAACGGTTGGGTACGGGGGAAGATCAATGAAGGGCGAAGTCTCGGGCTAAAAGTACATTTTACTGTATTCTTGGTTAATATTTGTTTTATGTGTTTTTAGGGTGTTTTATTATTCACAATAATATGCACAACCGCGTGATTGTTGTAGACCTTATAATAAAAAGTCCGTGAACTATGGTTAAAACGGAAAACATAAATTATTATTCTAGAACACGGCGTATGATAATAATAATACTATACCCCAAAAATATATGTTTTATAAACGAACTTTCCCATTTGGGAAGGCAATAATTGAATCGTGTGGATCACCATCAAAGGAGGCGAAGTGACTGTTTTTTTTGCATAAGCCAATGACCACCACAACTGCTGACGACGGAGATCGTAGTAAGACAAGCGCATCTCTCTCCTCAATATTGGCCTCCGCACCCGACATCACCAACGATGTGATCTTCGTGATTACCTGAGGCGCGATTACCTGCCGACCCGACCACACTCGTGCTCGTGATCTTAATGGGTCTGTTTCGTCGGCGTCGGGTATTATGCAATTTCGTAAACGGTACCGCATCGATTTTCTAGAGTATAACCTGTTACCATATTATTTTAACCTTACATTGTCGCCTACCTCAGATATACGAAGTAATTAAATTGCCGTTCTTTATGGAAATTGGAAAATACCTATTACGGGCATACGTAAACTGCGCCCCGATTATAATTTGGTTCAAAAAGGTTATATGTAACCTGCGCCCAGTTTCTTATCGTCGGTATGAAATTCAAACAGCGGCCGAATCAATAAAATCACAGAAATATTAATATTTTAGGGTTGCTAAATTGCATAAATTACCAATGTCTATGCTGTTGGGCCTCAGACAAAGATACACGGATGTCGCTTTCGTTTAACACAATCGTGGAATAGAAATATCCAGCAAAATGGCTTAAGTATTGACTATAAAAATATGAACAGTGAACCATTTTTAAGCCCAGAAAGTTTATCTGAGTATTTTGTAAATTATTTAATGAAATCTAAGCCCGGCGATAAAGAGTGACACGATTTGCGGATTATTTAGTAGATGTATGTATAAGTGAAGAGTTCAGTATCCGCCTAAAATATGGGATCAAGCATCAGCAGAGCCAACTTAAACCACCAATGCATGTGAGTCATTCCATCCCCACTTTAATTCTAGCTTTTATACAACTAATCCAAATAATTTTATGCTTATAGAAAAGTTAAAAGAAATTCAAATAGAAACATTCATTAAATTTAATAATTTAAATGAACCTTTTAAATGTTAAAGTTCTAAACCAAAAAACAAGAACATGAAAAATTACAAAGTTTTCATTGCAGTTTACATATCACCTTTTTCCACTTGATAAGAACTCGGGCGCAGTTTACATATATGATTTTGTGTTTACCTGTGCCTTGGGCGCGGTTTACAATCGCCGCCTATTACAATATAATAATATAAATATTATTTTTGTAACTTTTGGCTTTCAAATAATCTTAAAACTAACGTTTAAATATATTTATTTATTAGGATTTTTTTTCTTAAGAACGGCAAAAGCCAAAACTATTGAGCCTTACAAAATCCAAACCGTCAATTTGTTATTTCGTGGTTGATGACATTATAATAAAGTAACAATTTCAATTATGTTTTTTATGTCTCTTCGAGACTATGCTTACTAAGCAGCTGAATTATTTTTTGCGCAATCAAATTTAGCACAGATACACTGATGAATGTAGCTAATATATATTTTACTGTTAAATAAAAAAAGACAAGCTTGAAAATCAAATTTCTTGCTATAATGGTAAACTAGTTACAAGTACCTACACAAATACATAAATATATTTTCGGGTATTCTAAATTAACATTTCACGACTTGTGTACCTATTTAAATTTTAATAACTTAACCTTGACTTTTTATAAATCGTGCTTTGAAATGTTCTAATGTCTTCCTGGTATATAATAATACATACATACATACATACATACATACATACGGACATAATATTTGCATTTTTTTTAAAAAGGTACTTAAGTTTATGTTATTTTACAATATAAGACAATATTAAAACTTTTAAAACTTAAATAGTGACATATACATTTAATTGAAATTTTAAGTTAAGAATAATTTACTGAACATTTTGACTGGTCGATAACCAGTTTTAAATAATTATTTATAAAGTTACTAAGTTTAAAATCTAAGACGTCAGATAGAGATATAAAAAAATATACTACACTTCATCGTTCCTCGCATCATACATTTTAAGCTTTAATAACTTAAAAATGATTTATCCGAAACTAGTTACCGACCAATCAACATATTTAGCAAATTATTTTTAAATTATAAATTGAATTAAATAAACGTCATCATTTGGTATTTAGTAAAAATTATTCTTGATCTCCAGCAATTTTTTTGTGTGGTAATAGTTTTGTCAACTCGATAATTATTTATTGTAATCATATTTTCCAGATGGAGTGATGCGCCTAAGGAGACAGCGGCAATTTTTGCCTCTCAGGTACAATCCTCAGGAAACAGGTGCGTACCCGATTTTATTGCACACATTGATGGTAATCATTTTTCTATGTCAAACTTATTACTGTTTTTGACATGTTCAGGTGCCGTTTGTCCCGAAAGAAACGGTCGATTCCCGTTAGGCAATCAATGCGATAAGTGAGTTTCAAAGTGGCATGTATATAATATGACTTTTCACAGTTACTCTGGTTTTTACTTAATTATATCTGCTTATATTTGCTGCTCCTACTAATTATTCCAACATCAGTTGTTTTACCACATTTGAATACAACTAAAGCGTTAGATATTCCTTCAAAATACGGCGAATAATATAAATTGATATGAAGTAGTCTAGTGATGTTTTTACCAAGAATCCATACGTCACAAGTACTATAGACCGGTAGCTATGTAATAATATTAAAATACACTTTGTATTTGTGTTTATTGTATAATAGGCAGCACCTTATTAAATTATTATATTTAGTAAACCGAATAAATTAAAAACAATATACCTAATATAGATAATTGTGATTACTTGGTTTATTTTTTACCATTAGGTATTTGCAATGCGAAAATGGAACACCATCGGAAAAATTGTGTCCAGACGGACTATTTTTCAATGCCAAATCCTCGATATTTTCGTACCCGTGCCAGTACCCACCTGAAGTAGACTGTGAAGGAAGAACCCAACTGCGTAAGTCTACAAAATAAAACCCATTTATTAACGCACATTAATTATTAGGTACCTAATTTAGTTTCAAACTCTTGCAAAGATTTTCCTCCTCATATTTTATAGTTTATGCTAACATAAGACATAAGTGATTAACTTGGCTTTAATTTTTTATTAACAAAAACGAATCAGTATTCCTTTATATTAGTTATAATAACTATAACTATATATCAGATACGTTAACATTTCCTTAAAAATTAATTTACGAATAAATTAATAAAGTTTAAGATACAAATAAAATGTTTAAACCTATTTCAAATCAATCGGTTAGAGAGGTATAGTAAAGCAGAAATGAAAAATAATATAGGGAGCTATTAAATAGTAGCTTCCGCAAACAAGAAATTCTGTTATGAGTAATAGCTCTGAAGTCTAAATAAATTTGATTTCTATTGTACGCGTTAACGAGATATTATATCTCTAACAACACGTTCTAGCTGTTAATAAAATTGTATCATTTGGATAATTATCAAAACAAATTTTAACTTATCTTCATACCCTTTAAACGGTCATACAAACCTTATTTTGGCTCTCGTATATTATGTCAATAAAACGAATTTAATGAAAGTGATATTTTTAGAACCACCTCAGCCTACAAAAGATTGTTCGAGGCAGTTCGGGTACTTCCGTCTTGGCGACGAAACCAAATGTGGCCAGTTTCTAAATTGTGTAAACGGCATTGGTTACAAGTTCGATTGCCCCGAAGGATTAGCGTTTAACGAATTGACATTTAGATGCGACTGGCCTGATCAGGTTGACACGTGTGACGCCGAAGGTAATTATTGCACGTTTTTTCAAAACTTTGTAAAAACGAATTATAAGTGGGACGCATGATAAGGAACATAATAACAGATTATATCAAAATTAAAAATATTATTTGTTGGTAGAGATAATGGCAAATCTAAAAATTCATGTTGTACAAAAATTAAGCGAGAGATTTTTTAAAACGAAATATTAACTAAAAATTAGAACACGTATTATATTGTGATAGCATTATGAATTATTTGAATCAAATATATAACATATTTATATGGATATATAATATTATTTAGGTACTTGTCGTCCATATTCAATAATGCTCGCTTTTTTTCCTTAAAAACAGCTATTTAATTAAGTAAATTTTTAATCTGTAAAATAAAACACAAAACTCATATCATAACATCACACAATCTATATAATGAATTATTCGTTACGAAATTTTAAAATTCATAAATTCAATCACTTTTAGTACCGACGTAGAGTCATTACATAACAATAGGTACAGTATACGATCGTTATGAAACAATATCGTCTATCGTGCTCGAGCATAACAGATGTAAGTGCCTACAACGTTCTATTCTTACTCATTTGCACAACTTTCATGATGAACTTGGCACAAAGTAATGAAAAGACTTATAATACGTAAATACAAACAAAATGTTTTATTTTATTAGGTATGATTTATAATCATATAATAATCATAGACTACTTAGCTATATAATCTTAATTTTTAGGTTTTTGATTTTTTTTTTCAAAAACGACTCAATTTCTGTTTTATCCGACAGTTGTAAGTGGTCACACAATTACTTATGTCCAGCTAACGACGTCGATAAACACCATTGATTTATACATTTTATTCATAAAACTTAATATTGCTGTGCTTTAAAAAAAACGATTTTAATAGTAACAATATAATATTTTATTTGAGTATAAACTAACGATTCTAAATGATTCTTAAACATACTATATACTTCCATCAGATTATTTTTTTCCGGCTAAATAGGTAGTATGTACTTTTAAATATTTGAACATAATGAGTTGGGTACAATAGTTATTCTAATATGATTTTAATAAATACAGTTTATAGTAGTAAAATATGTATATTAAAATACTGTACACGTTATCATTTTCAGCTTTTCTAGGATTCAAGTGCCCACTCCAAGAGAACCCATTGGAAGGTCATAAACTATACCCGAATCCGAATGATTGTCAGAAATTTTACCTGTGCGTCAGCGGAAGACCAAGATTATACAACTGCGGCAATGGATTAGGATACAATGAAGTTATTGGCGCTTGTGATATACGTGAAAACGTAACATCTTGGTTAGAAAATTTTACAAACTTGATAATTCAAAAAAATTACGACCGGTAGTAAATAGAAATATATTTTACCACTCATACTATAAATACATAAATAAATATTATTTGTTTATGTGAAGAGGTAAACATAGTTCCATTTACGTTATATAACAAAAATGGTATTGTTTTACTTAAATTAAAAAAAAACAAACAAACAGTTAAATCCGGAAATCCGTTGAATCCGAAGTCATTAAAATGGCAGTCCCATCACCTAATTTTTACTTTGAAATACTAATGCTTTGAGTATTGGATGATAATCTCTAAACGTCGGTGTTTCGTTCTATAAGAATTCGTCTATGGCAGGACAGTTAATTGCCTAAAATCAAGAAAAACTAAAACGTTATTCCTTCAATGGGTGAAGGTTTTATTTTACAGGCATAATGGTATTGTTTAAAAGAACGCTACGCCACATTTAGTTTAAAGTATAAAATAGAAGAAATTTATTTTTAGTTAACATTATTATACTCGTATATTAACATACGAATACTCATGGAAAATAAGATATGGGTATTTTAATAGGCAAGAACTTAATTTTACAGTCATCATATAAAAAAATATATTTACCAAAAGTTATTACAAACAAATTTATTGGAACTTAAATAATATAAAAATATTAGTTTATTATTAACGCAATTGAGAAGTATTCCTAAAAAATTATTTTGAGACAAAAATTGAATTTAATTTTAAAATCCCAATTTATTATTGTATGTTTAAAGCGTTAACGTATTATTAATTTTATTTAAAGATGTATAAAATGAATGCTTTTTCTAAAAATACCTTAAAGAAAGTGAATTATCTTTTTTTCCTCTATCCTTTACATTTAATAGTTCAATATTTTCGACGTTGCAAACAATACTTTTACAACCCCTTATTTGTGCAACTGATCATTCAAATGGTTAAAAAGTACAAATTAGTGAAAAAATGAAGCAACTTTTAAGTTAAATGTAAATTGTAATGTTTATCGTACGCAACATTTTTACACGCGATGTTTTTTATACATATTTATAGTTACTCAAGGACTCCAGACAACTTCAATCGATTTGGATAGAACGTGACACTCAAAAAATACTTACCGGCATCTCAGTATTAATGAAAGTTACCTCTTACAGAAGTATGAATCCTACCTGCCTAACAACAAAGCTGGGCGCACAATGTAATTTACTGTGATTTATACTTGACGGCTATTGTTTTATGTTTTAATTTGGTTTTACCTAGTAAAATAAGCATAGTGTTTCAATTATATATGTAAACAAATTAACTTCTTATTTTCAATTTAAGAATTGTTATTTAAAAAGATAGGATAAATATTTAAAAATTAAGTGACTGTAATCCGTAATTCACATATATTACAAAAATTAACAATTATTAATACTTACAGGTTATACAAACCGACTTTATAGCGTTACTAATTTTTAAGGAAAAATTATTGAAATATTGTATTTATATTGCAAAAATAAAAATTCTTTTGATTTAGTTTGCCAGGGCTGAGTAAAATAATTACAAATAAGATTAAAAAAAAGTCAGTACTCCAAGCTGTATATTGTAAACCTTTAGCCCCGTCTCGGAATTTTTTTTGAATCTACATAGTATGCATTACAATATATTGATTATGTCCCCCTCGTACTCAAGGGCCCCAGTCCCAGATCCAGCTCCAATCGTGAAAATGTTTAATAGCGTCCCCAGAATCGTGGTACATAGAATCGGCCTGTTCCTTTAATCATCACCTACCATTCGCTCGAGTACCGTGGTTACCATGGTTACAAACAAAGTGTTTATTTTGGGCTAGCAACTAAAAATATCGAAATATTAAAAGTACAAAATTCGTGTAATCTCAAATTTTAAAAAATTACTATGCCAGAAACCTTTGCGGGAATGTACTCAATAACTTCCCAAAGTTTCATGACGATCGGATGAATGGTGTATATTGATCGTACACAATACACATACAATGTTTTTCAAAGTAGTTGTTTGTTTTACCTGTGCTAACAATTTTATAGCTTTTCTTCAGCCTATTTCTCAAAATGCCAATGGCTCCAAAAATATTTGTTCAAAACTTGTTATCGACACGAGTCTATTTTTTTTAACCGAATGTTCATGGTATAGTAAATATAAAAATTCTATGCTCCGTCCCCACTATGCCCCGCCTCCACTGTACTGGCTTTTTTTTTTTTTAATTAAAATAAAAAATATTTTTAAGAAACGATAATACAGACGAAGAATGTGTCCGATTGCTATAGCAATATACATATTATAGTCTCTCATATCGCCGCCCCGGTAGAAAAATGACACAGCTGTAATAATTGAAATTTTACAGGAGAACCAAAAACCAAATCATTTTCACTAAAATGTTAATAATTCATGAATGCACAATTAATTATGAAATTGGGGATCGGCCAGAACACAACTACAGTTACATCGTTTTTCTACTTTATGCGATCGCTATATCTAAACACATTGAAGCATTTAGTCCATTTTACCAAATTTTGTAGTTGCGTCATTGTTCTACCAGGGCGGCGATATTATGTTTTGTTTTGTTTTAATGTTTTCTCTATTATTTCACTTAATAATATATATATTATTCTTGATACTGGAAAACCGGCATAGGTGCAACTAGGGGGGTGCTAAAGGGATTTTAGCACTCCCAGACTCAAAATTATCACTCCCAAAAATTCAAGCCGCAATCCTTGATTTGGACGCATACAATTTTAATAATATTCATGCTCTGTTGAAATTTGTTATTTTAGAATATTTTTGTTTTCAAATGTTTTATATTATAACTAATAGTTTGAAATTAAAGGTAAGAATTATGATTAGTCAGGTGTACATAGTTTTAGCACCCCCTAAAATGTAGGTCTAGTTGCGCCTATGCGAGGTAGACGTACTCATGTTTAAAAAGTTACTGTGTTCGCAATTTGGTACGTACTGAGGTGAATGACCTCTCATTCTCTTCGTTACAAAAACTTCTATCACACAGTGGTACCAAAATTGTTTTTACAATTTCTTTCTTGCGCCTGTAGGTTAGGATACCTTACTTTCTGGACGTGCCTCTTACATTTTATAGATTCACAATATATTATGTTTTGTTTTAATGTGATATTTTCTCTTTTATTTCACTTAATATTACACATATTTTTCTAGTTGATCGTGATAAGAACCCTCCCATTTTAAAACAATACTTATGTATATAAATAAAATAGTAAATAATAAATAATAATATTTATGTATAACTCGACCTACGTCGAGTTTTCATGAAAAAAATTTAAACGTACATACAACTTCAACGGTTACGTTAGGTTTACACAGATGTAGAGGCCCTATAATAATATCGAGGTGGATTTTTTCCGGTTACTTTAAACAATGTCTGTGTATTTATTCTGATAACTTAAAATATCGAAATGATATAAGATACATTTAAAAGCATAACACAGACAAAAATATCTACCACTATTTCCTCAAAGGTAAGACATTGGATCCATTTAGTATAGCCATTAATGTTTGAACTAAACAATAATATATTAATATATCTGGTGACAAATCTGATTACCTTTTGAATAATAGTTTCTGAAATACCTTTGCACCTAACCGTAAAATGTTTTGTTTGAAATTGTAAACTACCACAAAAATCAAATGTGGCAGTTTGGTTTTTCAAAACCCTAATGCTAAATAATCATCACCTAAAACTCTGGTATCTGGTTGAGATTTAAGATAATTAAAATAACAATCTTTAGGTGACAAAAATAATTGCAAATTATTAAAATACTTTAAAAGTTAAAATTAACCATTTGGGAGCAGGTTTAATCTTTAAATAAAATGTCCTCAAAAATATATTTTTTGAGTTGTGGTAGTCTTGTACAAGGGCTTATGACGCGTCATGATTGGTACTAATTGTATGCAATAATTATAGGATAATTTTAAGTACATTATTGTATTTGCAGTGCTTTTATCAATACCTATATATATTTATACTACACAAAATGTAGTGTCGGCGGCAATATTACATCGAAGCGTTTTTTTTAAATGAAATTAGTATCCATCCATTGCTTTTGTGATTAGTTTGCACTGATTTTTATTTTAGATTTGTGAATATTCAATCCAAAAAAATCCTTATAACAAATCCTAATTTAACTCTTTGACAAATAAAGACGTCAATTAATATTGACGTTTTTTTGTTAGTTCTGTCTACGATAATTCACGGGAATCATGCTGCTATTATCAATTTATGCGTAGGAATGAAATATGTGCTGCTATCTATTGGCTATTAGAAGAAGAAAAAAGGACTCCTTCCTGCAAACTGCTAAAAATTCACATGGTTGACAATTCACAAAGCATAATTTTAAATATTAATTATTATCGCATAATTTTCCTATTAATGATAGACTTACTGAGGACAGAGGTTCCGTTAACCGTATATTTATGTAAAGTTTATAAATTTGTTCGCGAACATTAAAAGTCACGAGCGATATACATGGTACATTCATTAAGTTTTTACACGTATAACATTATATGTTAATAAGTTCAAAAAACGTTACCTCGAAGTGAACGCAAAAAAATGTTCGAACTTCTGCACATAAATGTCATAGATTCGCTTATACAAAGTATAACAGCTTTATTAACTTAATCTTCGTTCATACACCTTATTTATTTATTTACTGCGCTTGAATTTAACAATTATCATATTCTTCATAAAAATAAATCTTAGAACTTTGTCTTATAACTTTTATTTCAACTTTTCGTTTAATACGCTAACTGCAGAATACATTCTGTCGTTTATTATAACTTGGGCCCCGAAGTTAATGCATTTGCACGTTTTTACTGAATTGTCCAAAAAAAAAACTAGACAAATTAAATATATTAATTGCATATTTTTTAATACTTTCAATGTTTGCAGTATATTTTATTATTATTTTTTTTTTTACCTGAAAATACCGATAAAATAATGAGAGTGTAAGAGAATTTCTTTAGAAGAATAAAACATTTTAGTATAAAAGAAATTAATAATATTAGATGAAAAGGAAAAAAACAATTATTTTGTTTTCTAAATTTGGTTCATTGGTTTTTTATGAAAAAAGGTTTAATTTAATTTTTATCATTTATAATTAAATAAATATTGTTCTTTGTATTTTTTTGTGTAGACTTTGTGTTTACAATTAGTCCGTAATAAAATTTAACAAATAATATTGAAAAATAAAATGAATAACATTTGTTTGTGCGCACTGAGGATTTTAATAATGTATTTAGGTAATTTTTAGCGCATAAATGTATGCATATTTTAGTGGTTTTTAAAGCATATACTTCCGAGTCCTAGTTATAACTTGTTATATCTTGAATCTGTGGGAAATCTTACTTTTAAACAAGTACATCACACATCTTTAGTTCATTAATAATTATACTCGCTACCTATGTTTGTATGTTATACATACCTTCAATTTTAGCTTTGATAATTGATATTTAGACAAAAACAAACAGTTCTTATATATTTTACTTTCTCAAAAGAGAAACTACGGTTCCCTAGACATTTTTTTTTCTAATATCGGCACAGGAGTAATACCATACTCGGTCGGAGTATGTATTGTAATCGAAAATAGAACAACTTATATAACAAAACTTTTATAATAAAACATTTAATTTGTAAGTACACTTGGCTGGCAGATCCCATTTGTATCGCATAAAGCCAATTAAGCGAAGAAGAATATATCATTTAATTGATAATATAAACATAATAAAAAGCTAAAAAAAATGTGAACAGTCAAGTTAAAAAATGTTTATTACAAACTAATAGTAGTATCCATAATAATTATATATTGCCAAACCTAAAACCCCATACTTAAT
This sequence comes from Adelges cooleyi, assembly GCF_023614345.1. NCBI lineage: Eukaryota > Metazoa > Arthropoda > Insecta > Hemiptera > Adelgidae > Adelges > Adelges cooleyi. The sequence goes on from NW_026095751.1 coordinate 7,300,310, forward strand.
AAAATAAACGTTTATTTTTATTTCTAACGCCCTAGGGAGAGTAGGTGGGGTTAGGGAACCCCACCTACTGTCATCTTCCCAGTACATAAAATATACAAAGCTTATTCTACTTCTCTCGTTCTCCGACCTTGATGAATGTGACTTTCAGGATATTATATTATATGGTAGTAAGTAAGTACGGCCGCGCCAGGCTAACCACTCAACACCACATTATAGCGAAAATTAAAATTCGGTAAAACCATGAGGAAATAAAATATTATTAATGATCCATCTAAATAATATATATTTACTCAAAAATACGCTTAAGAAAACAATAACAAATACTCAATCCCGAATGATGCCACGATACTACACTCGACACTCTCTTAAAATACGGCAATGCCTAGATAAAACCGTATTTTCCAGCGCTGTAATATTTCATATTAGATTCTTTATATTTTATTTACTATTCAACTAATTTTTTTATTCACTTAAGTTTTTTTACTGTAACACATATTTCATCTAAGGAGCTACACTCTTCTAAAGAATTAAGTAGTTTATACTTTATTGTAAGACTCAATGACTTTTAAATTCATTTATCTTCCATGTTAAGATTAATATTTAATTTTGATTGAGTGTACTTTTTATGCTAAAACTGTTCATTTTCCAGTAAAGAGCATTTCCTGATACAAGTTTTTCGCTTTTTTTCTCCAATAACAACAAAACAACTGCGTATACAAGTTGGAAACAAATAATATAGTGAAATATACTATGAATGAAATTATTAGCATTGTCTGAAATAGTCAATATAATATCTGTAAATTTATGGAGGTAATGTTATGTAAAAAAAAATGTAAAAATCGACACGGAAAGGAGAGAGGGTATAAATAAGAAAATAAATTATTTTTCGCTGCACGCATAAAAAAAGAAATGGTTGCCACTTGGTTTAAATGTATTGTTGTATTACTTAGTGAACACAAACCTTCATAGATGATTAAATTTACAATATAATAGTGGCTTTGTATAATAAGCCTTTCAAAATTATCTAATCAGCTCAACAGTCAACACTATATTGTTACCATATTACATAATAATATTATCTAGATCGTTTATGTATATATTATATTGACATTTTTAAGTTATAATAATTTTAATTAAGTCATATAATTAATAAAAAACAAATGTATCCTGTATACGCGTGTTTTCTAATCAATTTATTTGAAGGGGTAATGACGGTATTTTGTATTTGTACACTATTTGATGTTATTATATACTTGTTCCCTTTGACTCGAGTGAATGAATTGTTGAATTTAAAATGGACATCGAAGTTTGGTTGGAAATACACTTCAAGCTTGCTTATCCAGATCCTACTAAACTATAGGTAAGGATGTACTGATGAAAAAATTATGTTTTTCACAAAACAAATAAATCGCGCATAAAAGTTTTATCATAATAACCTACGAGTTTCATTATTTTGATTATGGTTATTTTATCTTAAGAAAAATAATGGATTTTTTTTTAAGATTTGGCATTTGCAAAGAGCTCGGGAACTAAAAAGAAGGCTTTTTAGGTGTAAGTATGCGGGCATTACATACGATTTCCCGAAAACGCGGGAAGGGTAGGTACGAATTAAGATTTTGGCACGAAGGCCAACTAGAAGAACCGAATTTTACACAACACCGCGATACTCACCTCGACCTGCTTTCCGGATCTATACCGCAGCTGCAGTGGTTACTTGGCCAGCAAATAAGTATGTGTGATGTGCATACACGATTTCAGCTGCTGTCTAGTCGGTTCAGCGTATTCGGTAGTCCGTGTAAACAATAAATCGTTAAATGCTGTCCAAAATCAGTGTACAAACATATCGGAGAGCCGTTAACACTGCTACAGTAAGAGCTAAATAAAAAGGAGACCAAAGGACAATTATAAAGGTAAATAATAAAATAGTATAAGCTAATATGTAATACAAATTTTTAGAAAACAATAATAGATCCAACATCCAATTTTAAGTATCCTATCGAAACACATTAAATAATATCTCCTAATTTTTACAAAAAAAGCTAAAAATGTGTACATTTTTTAAAGGGTAATATAATATATTATGATGTTTTATTCCATAGCTTTTTAATGTATTCGTATGCAAGTACAAATTGATTTATTGTTAGCTATAATTCAAACAATTAACGATGTTGAGCTATTTCCAAGGTACTATATTATACCAAGGCACTTTAAAAGTAATAATTAATATTTTCAATAATATTAAACGTTCAACAAAAACATTTTGCAAAAAAAATTGTGAGTGAATTTTATTAGACGCCCGTTAAATTAAACCTCACAACAACCTTTAACTCTCAACTAGTTTTGTTTTTATTTTTAAGTATTTTTTTCATATAGTAACTAGTGACAATTTTATTTAAACTTTAATTTAACATATTGATGATACGATTGATGTCAATAGTCATACTTAATTGAGATCGAAGTGAAGTTTAGTTTTGTAGAATTACTAAAACCAGATTGTTAGGTTTTCAACTATAAATTGATTTACAAACATTATTAGCTCGTTCGAATCAACTAAATAGGTTATAAATACTTCAGCAAGGCCGTAAAGTGATGAAAATTGTTTTTTAATCTATCAACCACATGATAGTTTCGTTTTATGGGTAAACTAATTTTATGTTGGCCTGTCATATATCGTGTGATCCTTTGAACGCCGAACACCAATATTCTCATAAAATAATTAATATTTTGTAGTTTTTCTTTTTTTAAATATTTCTGTTAATGCTATATTACAATATAAGACAATATTCAACATTTTATCTTTTTTAGTATTTTCTAAAGCTTTAGCCTTTATCCACCTTTGAAACATAAACGGTAACGTACATATTTTATTAACTTTTTAAATTAAGAACAATTTGCTAAAAATTTGACTGATCGATAACCAGTTTTGAATAATTATTTTTCAAATAATTTAAGTTTAACATTTAGGACGGGAGGAAGGGTTGAGTGTAAAGTTATTTAAATCTGTGTGCATTACTCAACCGCACTCCATCTCCTGTTTTTCATTTTAAACTTAAATAACTTTAAAAATAAATATTCAACCAGTCAACATTTTCAATAAATTATTTTAAACTTATAAATTAAATTTAATACTTAAATTAATATTTAAGCTCTGAATATGGAATATATGAATATCTGGAAACCATTATAGCAATTATCAAATAATCAGGATGAAATCAAGAATAATATTTTTTACACATTTGGTGTTTATATTTCGACGCAAGAAATACCGCGTGCTTAACGTCGTGTAAATAACAGTTATACAACAAATTACGGAATTAATTAAATTGGTTTCCAAGACTGTTTTAATACTTCTCTGACTAAATCGCACTTAAATTGTGCTCAGACTTTCAGAAACAAAATAGTAATTCCTTAGACCAGATAAACTAAATACTAGGCTGTTTATATATAAAACCTTCTAAAGATATGATAGTTGTACGTAGCAAACCTATTGATTTATAAAACGCGTTATTGCAAATGATTAAATGTAGATTTCATAAAGCTAACACATTAGTAAAAATATCATTGTCGATAGATGTGACCGCAGTGGTGATTTGATTGACCCGATTGCTGATACCGTAATAAAACCAATTGAAATTTCTATCCACGCCTAAGTTATCGACAACGTACAGCGTTATAAATATGACGTCTGACCTAAAACGAATCCTAATCGTCATAAAAGTGCTTCAACAAATACATATTTAATTTGATTTTTCGTGTATTGAGATTGACTCCCACTGCAACGGGAGAAGAAATGTTTGGGACAACGACATTATGTAAAAATACAAGATATACTTTCATTTTCTCTATTATGCGGTTGCAGATATAGTACGGTCTTTATTGCAATGTAAGTTCAGTAGCACACTACCTGAGGCCAAAGCGACCAAATGTTACAATAATAATATAACTCGCAAATATTAATTACAATATTTTTTATTGTAACAAATGACTATAGCTGATGATTACAGCTACCGCGGCGACAAGCTGATAGTCTGTCCCGAAAGCAAATTCAATAAGAAAACCATCTCACTTTAAGCCTCAAGGTCTGTTAAGCTACTTGATAATGAATGGTTTTGAAAAATCAAAACATTGGGTGCAGCGTAACACGATTCAGTTCTCTTGACGAAACTCTACTAGGCATATTATAGAATGTACGTCCAGAACTAAATATTGCCGTACAAATCGGTAAAAACGCCCTCAGGAATATCAAAACCATTTGGTAGCCCAATTTTTTAATTGCGGATTAATAAAATAAATCTGCTATCTCCCTTTCGTTTTTCGCTCTTGTTCTCGTTGAGTATGTTCGAGCAGAATCCTGACACGTGACACCTACAAGTGGTATGCTCTCAATGTTTGCGACATCTCTACCAAAGTCTCGTGATACGTTTAATAAAGCAATCAGCAACTTTTTCTAGAAATTCCTTGGGAATGGCATGACTGCGTCGTTTAGACCGCGATACTCAGTTAAACAAACGGAAAGTATAATGATAATTTAAGTACGAAATCATTATATTTAACAAACCTAACATAACCAATACTTTTACCATGTACTAATGTGGTCGAAAAATCATAACAACACCAAATGATGTAGCTTCAAGCTGGTATAGCCGAGAAACCATTTATTTTGTCAGAATTCGTTTGAAATAAAAATATTGCTGCAATAATAATAATTATTTCTAGGCCAAGGATCTATGATTTCAATTGAATATTCTTATAAAACGTCTCTGCTATCCGAACGCACTTGTGTCGTAACGTACAAGTCTGCGACGGTGGAAAGTAATTCGGTTGCGATATCTTCCAGTGGATATCCAAAAAAGTTAATTTGGTATACTTTCAACGATACACTTGTCGGGACACAATAATTATAAATAATAGTACAAGTGTATGGGAATTGTAACATTATCATTTTAGCCTATTATAAGTGTGTAAGAGCAAATTAAAATCTTGGCCAATTGTATAAATGTAATAACTGGTTCAAGGCCGGCTTCAATCAGTACAATGAACCGTCACAGGAACACGTTTGTATGCGATATATACCTACCTGAGAATAAATACGTTACAAACCCATGCAACTACAATATTATACTTATTTAATTATTACTAGCGCCTCATTTAAATTATGATGCGCAAACAGTTTCCAATGCAATCCCGTTGCGTTTAAACGAGAATAACTTTTTAAGTCAGGCATTCATTCATGTGCTCAGTACGTCTGTATAGTATATCTAAAGGTGCTATTGATTAATAAATAAAACAGATCGGATCCGATTACTTCCCATTTTCATTTATAAAATGTAGTTCTTGATCATACACTGTTTCATCCATATCACTAACATTATTAATCTTCTCTGCACTTTCGACAGCCTATCGTCAAAAAAAGTGTTAAAATTCTTATTTAGTATCTATATTTATTTTTGTCTAGACTTAAAAATGTTCCCGGCCGTCTTGTTAATAGTAGTGTTTTGCACGCTGACCGTACTGTTCCTGTACAAGAAGATGACTTACACGTACAGCTATTGGAAAAGGAAATCGGTACCGTTTGCCAAGCCGTTGCCGTTGTTTGGTAACATCAAAGATTCTGTAACATTCAAAATGACTCAAGGTGAATGTTTGCAAAATATTTACAAGTAAGATAACTCTATAATCCAGTCAAGTATTAAAATATTACAGAGTTTAATTAATATCTTTAACTTTTTTTTGTTTTATCAGCGATTTCCCTCAAGAGAAATATGTGGGCATGTTTCAGCTACAAAAACCGACACTACTATTAAGAGACCCCGAGATTATTAGGGTGTTTACGGTGAAAAATTTCGTTCATTTCGCCGACAGAGGGTTCTGCTATGACGGTCACAGGGAGCCATTGACCAATCATCTAGTCAACATGGAAGGGGACGCGTGGAGAATTCTCCGACAGAAGTTGACCCCGACGTTCAGTTCCGGCAAGATCAAAAACATGATCGAAATGCTCACGGGATGTGGCGAACAACTTTTAGAACACATAGAAGTAAGTAACACGGGATGTACATAATTGTACCGACCGACAATAGAGTCATAAAGGAAATACGCGAAGTTACCGTTCGTTTAAGTTAAAGCCCAAAATTTTTCCTTTACTGGCGCGACTGCTTATTCTGTCGGATTGTGTTTGTTGTGGAACCAAAGACCACATAGTGTACCGAACAAAATGACGGGGCGCGCGCGTATGTCGATATCGGCGAACTTTAAAAGTCTGTAACTTCCAAACTAGATGCGAGCGGAGCAACATTTTTACATATTCGTAATCGACATTAAAAGTGCTATCGATTAAAAATAAAAATCGGAAAAAAAAGGGTGCCCGGTACCGTAGTTTTGTTCCATAACAGGCTGTACGCCTGTACCGGTATAGTATTGTTACAAATAACAGTTTTATTTATGGTCATTTTGATCGGCGCAACCATCAACGACATTTATACTTATTTTAAATATTGTCAACATACGCGCACTTTAAATGACCGACGATAAACCCGGACACGTGGTAAGGGATAAAAATAAAATAGAGTGAACTTTGTCTTAGGAATATTTGTTTTGTTTACCTTTTTGAGTAGAACGGACTCCTGGGTACAAACTAAATTATAGGTATGCTTAATATCCACAGAGAGGCATCGAGTCCGGCATTACCGAATACGACATGCGTGACCTGACTGCAAAATACACGACTGACGTTATAGGAACTTGCGCCTTTGGTTTAAACTGCAACTCGCTAACAGACACGGACTCCGAGTTCAGGAGAATGGGAACCGCTGTGCTCAATTCGTCCATACCGCTGGCCATAGCCAAAGTGTTCAGGGTGTTCTTTCCTAAAGTGTTCAACGTGTTCAACATGCGCACTTTCCCGTTGGAAGTACAAAATTTCTTCTTGGCCATAGTCAAGCAGACCATCGATCACCGACAAACCAATGCGGTGCGCCGCAACGACTTCATTCAACTGTTGCTCGAAATCCGGGACGAACAACAAAACGAACTCAAACAAGAAACTACCGTCAAGCTAACCGAAGAGTTGATTGCCGCTCAGGTATACATTTTTTTGTTTAACTACCTATGCTAAGCGCTAATTGCTCGACTTACCTTATGTGAATTAGGTACAACTAGTGTAATTAATTAAATTACCGAAGAAAGTTGTATTCGTTTAATTATTTCATTTGCGTCAAATATTATCGATAAAACAAATATGTTTAATCGTTCGCCTAATTGTTTGACAACGTACTAATAATTAAGAAATTACTATAACCGATTATTGTTTATTTGAATGATTCCCATAACTATAACATATTATCTAGGCATACATAATATACATAATTTGTACTGGTTTTCTATTGATTATATAGGTAGATAGTAGTAAAACTTGTTGTAGCCAGTATATGCAGGACCGGCGTAAGGTATAGGCAATAGAAGTAATTACCCATAAGGTGACAATTTGTTTTACAAATTAAATAATTGTACAAATTGTTAATTGAAAAAGCGGCAATATTAGAGTTATAGCTTAAGTTGAAATATTTCCCTATATAATTCATTCAAAAATATATTAAGCCTATAATAAACGACTATACTTTACATTTTTTTGTAAATAATTGATTAATGATCTACAATTAATATTATTATGTATTATAAATTATAAGAGAAATATTAACTTGGCCAGTGACCGGGCAGGTGAGGCAGGCGTCAGTATATTTGACGCTCACTGTCAGAGACTGTCACTGCTGACTGTTCCGTTTGCCAGACGAGACATCGTCTGGTAAAAAAAAAAAGCCACCCAAATTCCCCCACTCCGATGAACGGATTCGATTGACAACAGCCAGTCCCCGATAGCGAGAATCCGCCAGGAAACTTCCCCCCCTTCTCCCTAAGGAGTGGGCACTGATGCTCCTGCGCTGCTTTTTAGGCTGTTTCCGATCCCAAAAAACATGACAATTTAAACTTGTCTAATCAGGTCTAATTATACTGAACGCTATCAACATTTTTTTACTTTTTAATACAAATTATGAATTACAAGTAAATCGGTACAATGGCTTAAAAACGAAACTTCCAAAAATACATTTATTTGCCAACTATAACTTATAAGATACCTAATAAATACCAATTATTTGTTTAATATTTTAAGTTTTGACAGACTTGTAAGAGTTGACCAGGGCCGTATTTAAGTGCAATTTCATAGGCTGCAGCCTAGGGGCCCGCACCACAGAAGGGCCCGCAGCAAAAACAATTTTTTTTTAGTATAAATTAAAATATTTGTGCTCTATGCTATACAAAAAGAAATGTTTTTTGAATTTTTTATGAACTTTAATAGTTTTCTTAATTAATATAAGTTGACAATAATAATAACATTGATGTTGTATAGCTATTATCACCACACAGTAACACTAATTTTGATGTTATTGAAGATGGTGGAAGGTGGAATGGTGTAGTGTAGTATTATTTTTATCTGCACGCACTTCCCCTCCCATCCTAACTTTTAAACTCTTTAAACTTTAAAAATGGTTGCCCAAAACTAGTTATCAATCAGCCAAAATGTTTAGTACATTATTCTAAATTTTAAAAGTTATTGAAGTATGTACGTTACCATTTAAGTTTCAAAAATTGGTATAAAAAAAACTAAATTGGGGGGGGGGATAAAAAAAAATTGTGAAAAATTGAGATGAAATTGTATAAAAACAACATAAAAAAAAAAGTCTTATTAAATCATCTAAACCTTTTTGATTATGAATTAATTATAATTAATTATTTTTAATTTAAGAAATTTATTTCTGGAGCCGCTCCTGGATAGAAAGGGGGTGCAAAAATAAGAGGCAACCGGCCGCTATATATTCCTGTATCCACGGTAAGGCCCCGGGCTCGCACAGCGTACTATAGGCTAGCCTAGGAGCTAATATATCCTAAATACGGCCCTGGATTTGACCATCGTTTCTCCTAGTTTTTTAAAGTTAGCCTTTTAGTTATAATATACCATAAATGACATAAGGATGCCTACTTTTTTTTAATACTTTCTGAGTATTATTATTTGTATAATGTTTAATTTACGACAAAAGTTGGATAATTAAGCGTCCACAGTTAATTTAGAAAACTTACCTAATTCTACTTTAAAATGTCATATTTGAACTTAAACGTAAATCAATAGCTCCTATCATTTTTAGGTAGAGTCGTTAACACTCTATTTATTCTCCATATAAATTACTAATCCGCTTACAAACTTATTAAGGTGTTCGTGTTCTTTTTGGCCGGTTTTGAGACGTCTTCCACCACACTGAGTTTTTGTTTGCACGAGTTGGCGCTTAATCCCAATATACAGACTAAAATACAGGAGGAATTGGACGCAGTAGTTGAAAAGCACGGACTACCATTTACTTATGATGCCATCAAATCTATGGACTACTTGGAATGTTGCCTTAAAGGCAAGTATGAAAGTATTAACTGTCGGTAATATAGTGTTCCAGAGAGCAACCACATTTTGACAATTCTATAACTTTTTTAATATTCGTCCGAAAAACAAAAAACACATACTATTGTGTTCAGGAGGTCCTGATGTTTATGCGTGGAACATAACATTGAGCATATGACCGCCCCTGCTCGCCCTACGTGCCATCGATTCAAGTGTGTCCAGGGGCGTAGTGTGCATGTAAGCACTGTAAGCACTGCTTACACTATAAATTAAAGGAAAAAAGAAAATCGATCATTCAAGATTAATACATTATAAATGATTTGAAATTTATTTTTATTTATTAATTATTTGAAGTCGTAATGGATTTCTTTAACTATCTTTTTGTTGGTGTCGCCTCGCTACCCGCTGATTACCTACCTGCCATTATTTTCCATCGTGTGACGATTTATTTTGTTTCTGTATGGGCTAGTGTCATGGAGGGGGTCCCGTGTTAAGCTAGCGTTTGTAAGCACATTTGATACTGCTTACGCGGTAGCGACCAGCGCCGACGGTACAATAACCATTATAATTTAGTTCTCTTTTCGACGTTCGTGACATTTCATATTTGATTATTGTTGTCCCATCTACACTGCCATTCGCCACATAGGTTCCCCGTTCTCTTTATTTATTTTATTAAATACAATTTCATTATACATAATATTATAATTATAATTAAATATAATTTATATTTATAACGTGTATTACAAATGTTATAATGTTGTTATAATTATTAAAAATAATAAAAAGGACGACATTTATTTTTTACAACATTTATAATTAGTGTTCTAATGACTAAAGCTCGGATGTTTATGATTTTGTATATGTTTTTAGTAAAATCACAATTATACTAAAATACGAAATAAATTCGATTTATGAAGACTAGATTTCAAATCAGCAAACTTATATTGCACATATTTGCCTGTAACGATTATTTCTAGATTTAGTGACATATTAGTTATAAGTATAAATATCAAAAATTTGCCATTTTATTATTATCTTTAATTGTGTTTTTGAGTAACAGGTTAAGAAAATTATACATAATATGAGAAAAATATTAAACAAAAATTCTGGTTATAAATTTTAACCAAAATTTATAAAATAATACCATTTTTCTTTTAAATTTGAAAAAATACCAAAATAATAGTAACTTAATGTTATTCTGATACGTATAATGCCTTTTTAAATAATTAACCTATGCTAAATGTTATTTATGTATTTAAGTCTGTTACATGTTTTTAGTCGAACTCAATAAAGGCATATTATTGCATATTTTGATATTTAGAAATACATATTTGAACACATTATGGTCGTTAAAATCTGAGCTCTACCAATGACTTTTGAAAAAAATACCACTGCTTACATCCTTTTAATACTCACGCCACGCCACTTTATTCAACGTCCATGATTCTTGACTTAACGTACCCCCATAAGAAAAATTCGCAGGTTGTAAGGTCACAAGACCGTGGTGGCCGCGGAAATCAGGCGAGTGATAGGTGATCTAGACGTCGAAATCTGCCAATGCGTCATCCGAAATTTCATGGACGTTGAATTAATGGAATGTAGGGCGAGCAGGGGCGGTCATATGCCCGATGTTATGTTCCACACATAAACTTCAGGACCTCCTGAACACAATGGTTTGTGTTTTTTTTTGGACGAATATTAAAAAAGTTATAGAATTTTCGAAATGTGGCTGCTTTCTAGAACACCCTATAGATATAACACACCGTCCAACGTAATATCCCGTAGCAAAGGATACCTCGAACAATACCATCAAGGAGGGGGGGGGGGGTTGCCAGACTTGCCAAAGATTCAGACGTGTTGGCGCATAACAATGCATAAGTTATGTAATTCAGTATCATACTATTAACAATAAGTACTTACACGTGCAATACTAGTAATACATTTAGTTTTTCTAGTATTAAATCAAGTTGTACTAGAATATTTGCACATGAGATACATTTTTTGTGTACTTAGTGAACATTTTTCAAATTAAAAATAAAAGGAGCTTTAATATATAACTGAGAAGCTATCTTTATTAAAAATTGAAAATCTTGCATAAACCCTTATAAACATTGTAGGTAAATAATGAACTTCAACTTTAAATACTTAATATAAAAGCTGTAAAGTAGTTGGTCTACATTTAAATCCTTCTCATCCACTCAAAAAAAAGTACTTTACACCTTCTTACTATCATAAATTTTTCGACGAATATATAGTTTTAAATATATTTTTCACAAACTTCTACTGAATATAACATAAAACCTTTTTATTTTAGAGTTTTCTTGGTGAATTTTTTAAATATATTTTTGGAAATTGCTCTTGAATTTAAGACCTGAAAATTGAATTAAAACCTACTGAATGTGTAAAAAAGGTATATACAAATTCAAACATTTTATCGTAATTTTATATAAACTACTATTTATAATAAATAAATTACTATTTATACTATTTTATATAGCTACTAAGACGTAGTTATTATATTAGTATTACCTGTACATGTTTTTGATAGTTTTTTTCCAAATCCACATTAATTGCACTAAAGTTGATTTTTCGTCAAAAAATAATTGTACATTTGTTTTATAAAGAAGTTTTATGTTAAGAATTCTTTCACATCTGGCCCGTGTTCAAACCTATCCACCCTCTTCCTAATATTTTTGTATGCATCTATATTCTATAAGCCACGTGAATTTAAGCTATACACCACAAATAAATTATATACATACAATTGTGTACATACATTACATAGACTATAGTCCGGCCAACGAAAACTGAAAAGTGAACCGCGATCGTCACGCAACTATAAATGTTATATAATATGTTACATGTTATAGTATGTTTTATACACGCAAGTTTAAGTATCTTTTTGAAATAAAAAGTAATTTTGAAATTAAAATAATGACGTATATATTTAACTAAGTTTTTAAAATAAGAATAATTATCTGAAAAATTTGACTGGTCGATAACTTGTTTTGAAAAACTATTTTCATAAACATTAAAGATGGGAGGTATAATGTGGTCGAGTAGATAAAAATAATACTACATTTCCCTCCTAAACTTCAACATTAATTAACATTAACTTAATATGTTACTCATGGCATAGTATTGACCAGTTACTTTTTTTAATAATATAATTATTTTTAGTAATTACAATAAATACCGAAGAGAGTTCTAGTGATGAAGATGGTGAGGGTGATGAACTTTTTTAGAATTATAAGTAAATTAAGGATAATATTTATATCGGTATTAAAACGAAAAATCATATTTTTTATCAATTTAATTAGATTTATTTTCGTACATTTTATATATTTTTTTACAAATACCATACACGTTTTTTAGTATAAACTATTTTAATATAAAAAAAAAAATAATATAAAATAGATGTTTTCAAATTATTTTACGCGGAAAATTGGCGGAGAAACCCTATCAAAAGACGGCCGCTAGTTGACTCGCTTTTCGTTGGCCGTACTATAGGTATTTGACAATCGTTCATAATTGTAAATGCCAAAATAATATTATTTTTTATTGGTATCGTCTCGAGTCCATAGGATCAACTAGACCAACTTTTAGGGGCTGCTAAAACTATGTATGCCTGATTAATCATAATTATTACCTTCAATTTTCAAACTATTAGATATAATATAAAATATTTGAGAAAAAAAATATTCTAAAATAACAAATTTCAACAGAGTATAAACATCATTAAAATTGTATGCGTACAAATCAAAGATTGGGGCTTGAATTTTTGGTGTGATATTTTTGAGTCGGGGGTACTTAAGTCCCCTTAGCACCCCCTTAGTTGTGCCTATGGTCTCGACGTTTCCCAAAAACCTCGTCTAACCCCTATTCTTTTATTAAACAATTTAGCACACATAACACAAGCCTTTTTCAGTCGCTTTAAAAACACCGAGTAATAAATATGTTTATTGTCACCAAATTATAATGTTATTCACACACCACATAATATTCTTTGAAATAAAAACATTTTCAGTCAAATATTTTCTTATGAAAAACAACGGTAGCAGTTAGCACTATGAATGCGTGAAAGCTTTCGTGGATTGATATATCATTTCATCGGCATATAACTTGTGACGTGGACATATCCGGCTCTTTCAAATGAACGGTAGCACTGTTACGTTAACTTATCAATGTTTCCGGCAAAGATAATTTTGAGGATTGTTAATTTTTATCATCAAAGCTTAGTGTTATTACGAAGTATTTTTGTCAAAAAAATTGAAAAAAACACCTTTTATACTTTCCATTACAAACGTAGAAAATTGATGAATTTGCATGGGTCCCCGCCTAAGCCTATGGTTATATGATTTTTTCAAGTACTTAGTATTTCACATCAAGAGTTTGTTTAAAAAAAACAGTAGTACCCAGTAAGTCAGAGGAAAATATTAAGTGTACGATCTGACTTACATGTTTTAGAAACTATGAGGAAGTATCCTCCGGTACAGGCACTGGTGCGAAAGTGTACGAAACAATTTCGACTACCAAATTCTGATGTCATCATCGACGAGGGTACTGCGGTACTAATACCGGTGTATGGTATACATCACGACCCTAAGTATTATCCGAAACCCGAAATATTCAATCCAAATAGATTCACCAAAGAGGAAATCGCCAACAGACCAGCCAGCAGTTACTTGCCTTTTGGCGATGGTCCTCGCATATGTATCGGTAAGCCCAGGTCAAGAGACGATTTCCGTTAACACTTATACTTGTTTGAGTATATTTTAGACTACTTATTTAATTAAAAATAACCAAACTTTTACACAACACTTAGGTATGCGTTTTGCCATGATAGAAATGAAACTCGCTCTAGCTCAGTTTCTACAGGACTATTCGATAAAGCTTTGTGACAAGTCTAATGAACATATAGAGTTTGAACCCGCGTCATTTTTGTCAACTCCTAAAGGAGGTATATGGCTGAGAGTGCAAAAAAGATAAACCACTCGTTATTATGCAGAATGTAAAACACCTGTATTATATATAATTATTCTCATGTATCATAACAAATTATAATTAAGTTCCAAATTATTATCTATTACACTAAAAAAAAATTGGCCAAAATTTGTATACACTAACAAAGACCGCTTGTGATAATTGTTTAAAACAATAAATACATTTATGATTACAATGATAAAAAAAAATTAAGGTCGAAACATTCATTGTTATAAGATTATTCTGTTATTTTAAATATGTTTAACAACCTTAAAACATAAAATGTTGCATAATTATACATTAAAACTAAATTACTATGTTTAGATTTTAAATATATTATAAATATGTGTATATTATAATCATAAATACACACATAAATAAATTATTGGTTTTTGAAATATAGTAATGATATATATATATATATATATATATATATATATATATATATATATACATGTATATTTATGTAGTATATATACACATATAATATCTATTATAAATTATGCAAATGATATAGATGGATATAACTAAATTTAAGTAATACTGCATTCTAATTTGTCGAAGAAAAAAAATAAACCCAATAATAAAAATATAATTAGTCATTGATAAAGAATTTTCCAAATTATAATATTTTATTTATACTACTATTTTTTTATTTGTAAGACTACTATTAATCATTTATTATGTATAATTTATATTATATATATCTTTTTTTTTTGTAAACATAAAACTATTTTCAGTACTATACAAAGTTTTATACAAAATTAGCCATTGATTTATGTACAATTTGATTAGGTACTTAGGTTAATATTTATTTACATGATCAAAAAATATAGTAATTTGGTAGCAAAGTGATCGCTGAAATACATGTACAAAACAAAAATAATATAATATGCAAAAAAAAATTATATCCCTAATTATTCTTAGTATTATTCTCAACACGAATACATACATTTATATATATACATATATATATAGGTATGTATTTTTCTTTCTTTTTGAGCGTTTATAACTTATTGTGTTGTATTTAGTACATATTTAATACACACAAAACAAAAAATCAATTTATGTCAATTATGACTAAATACTTACCTAGTCCATGTTTTCTTTAATCATCCTACATTATTATTTTTAAGATAGAGAAAAAAATATTTGAGTTATTATATCTAGAAAACAAAAGTTAATTAGAGTAAAAAAAAAACTTAAATGTCTTAACAAAAAAAAAAACTGTTAACATCATTTCAAAAGTGAAATTCATACGGACAAATTATTATATACACAAAAGGCACACTTTTTCTCTATTTACACAAATATACATATATAAGATACATAGGATGAACGGACAGATAGTCTGAAGAGAACGGTTTCCAGTTTGAAGGTAGCTCAGCAAAAAACATTAAGGTGCCAACGTTTGTTCAAATGCAGCCATTAAATCACTTTGACGATTCATGTCAATTTGATTTACCATCTAAAATGAAAAATATTTAAAAAATAAAACAATTTAAATACAATACTAGACTTTATATGACAATTAGCTGCTTAATTAAATTTTAAATAAAACTTACAGCTTCTCTACGTCTTCTTTCTTGTTCCTTTAACCTTTGCCTTTCACGGCCCTCAGCTCCTCGGTCTTGACTGGGACTCGAACTATCGTCTGTGTTGCTTGATGCTTTTACTTCATCCAAACGAGACGACTGTTGTTCAGCAACAATTTTTCTACATAAACAGTAACAACAATTGATATTCTGAATGCGTAAGTACAACCTATAAGTTTTTAACAATATCAATTTTACCTAGCTTTCTCCAGAGCTTCTTCTTCTTCCTTTTCTCTTCTCTTCTCATTCTCAATACGTATACGTTCTTTTTCTGCCTGTTCTTTCTGATGACGTCTCATTTCTTGTTGTTCAATTAAAGCTCGTTGCTAAAAAGAAAGTACGTTTTGTTTACATTTATTTATTACATAAAAACATTAACATACTAGAAAAATCATTGCTAAAAATTAATCAAATTACTTTTTTAGCATTTTCTTTTGCTTGTTTTTTGAACTGCTGAAAAGAATCTGCTGTGGATGGCTTAATTGTGGCTGCAGCAGCTGGAATATTTGCTTCTGTAGTAACTTGCTGAGCTAACGAGCTCCAAACACTTGTGGAATTTAATGCTCTTTGATCAGTTAGCTAATGTAAAAACACAAATATATATTATTTTTAAAACACAATTTTATTCTTTTGAGGTCAACTTTAAAGACAAAATATTTTTTATACAGAAACCAACAACCACAAACCCTCCCTTTCACTGTTACACTCGCAAATGTGCAGGGTATGAAAATGTCTTGTATAAATTGTTATATCTCCATGAATATTTTGATGATACACAAATTCTGTAAACACCATTGATTTCAGTATGATAAGAAGATAGCAACAAAACCAGGGCACAGATTTTATACTAACTCTCATATCGGTCTGCAGAACTACATGCATGCTCAAACTATTATAATATTAATAAGGTTTATAAACAAAACAAAGTTTTTTTATCAGTTTTTTCCCTTTTATATTATACTTAAGAGGACGCCACACTGCCCATTTAAAAGGAGTAAAGTAGTGGCAATTTTTTACAAAATCTTAACTTAAAGGTTAAACTGTAATGTGTAATTATTAGTTCATTATTTTTCGGACTATCACAGCATCGATGACAGCGTATTAAAAAAATTTCTGTTAAGTTTTATGCGGATTAATTTTTTTCAGGCTTCATATATTGACGCGTCATACGAATAGTAGTACCACCCGTGACTTTTTACAAAGACTAGTGTCGTTCACAGATTCTTACGAAAAGTAGCACCGTTCAAGTTCTTACGAAGACTAGCACCGTTGACACCAAGTGATGAACGGTGCTAGTCTTCGTAAGAACTTGAACTGTGTTAGTTTTTGTAAGAACTTGAACGGTGCTACTTTTCGTAAGACACGTCGATATATAGTTAAGAAAAGAAATTTGTACATATTATATATGACAAAATTATCCGTGCTCCAGCATCCGTATTTTTTCAATGTACCTAATACAACCGGCGCTATATAATTTTTAAAAAAGTCCTTTCTTAATTAATTAATTATTCATTAACTGGTTGAAATATTTAAAAAAGGGCCATGGTAGAGCACAGACAATGTAGTTGTCTATATTATGTGATAATTTGGTTTCTTAGTTTTGATTACAGCCTTTGTAAAATTAATCCGTGCAAGGCGGGTTTTATGAAAAAAATAACGGTTATGTGAACTGTGACGTCCTCACAATTGCCCGCACACATTTAAGCTGGTGAAGCAAATTATACACTTTTTCATTTCCCATGTATTTGTAGGTGTAGTAGTGAAAGAGTTATTACATTTTTAATAGTTAATTAAACAAAAAATTGAATTCTCCAACATGCATTGCCTTACTCTACTTGTATTTGAATATTACTAATGTTATATAAAATAGCATGCAACGTTAGCTGATTATATAAAATTTGTATTGCGATGACTTAATATCCCAACAAAATAATTTTGGCCTGTTGTTATACCACACGCATGATATTATATTATAAATTTTATAAAAAAGCACACATTTTTAATGAACATTTAAGCCAATAATGTAATGCATAATATTATTTTATCAGGGGTTGGAACTAAAGTCAATAACTATTTTATAATATAAGCATCTAAATTTCGTTTCTCATTTGAAATTTGCTTATGCAAAAAGAGCTTACTAGCACGATTGAGTTTAAAATTAAAACAAAATATAACTAGTTGAATAATTACTTGTCAAAATATAAGTTTTATTTTAAATACTAAATACAACTGCACAATTTACTTGAATTTTCAGCACAATATTCAAAACTAATTAATTTATATCAAGCATAAAATGTGATAATTACATCAGCTGTTTCATAAGAAGGCCCAATATTAGGGTCCCATGGGGCAGGGAAAGAGTGTAGATGGTGGTGGTGGCGTATTGGTCCCATAAATGAATCTGGAACCTGGGGGGAAGAGTCTAAACTGAACTGTGGAAACACCTGAACCCCAAAATAGTGTTAGTTAAACATATTTAGTATTCATTTTAATAAATATAAAGGAGTATTCTGATTTTAGTACCCAATCTCACACTGCCTGTGTTTTAATTTTACTAATAAAGGGCAATAATTATTTTATAAGTTTACATCTCAGTTTCTAACATAAAAAAAAAATGGTATTTTTGTTCTAAGAAATACAAGTTAACACCATAGAAATTAAACAGTAACAAGAACGATGACAATTAAATAATATTATTATTGGCAATGTGTGATTGAGAACATAACAAAATACTTAAATTAATCTTTTAATTAAATGGCAATTTAAATATCAACATATAAGACCACATTAATAAAAACATAATTATTCAAAAAATAAGCTCTAGTTTCAGTACTTTTTTTTTTAATATTATTTTAAAAAAATATAACATTTTATTATTTTATACATGAAAATCAAAAAGGAAAAACTAGGACTTGTAAAGAATAATTATAATTTAGTCAAGTGTGTCAATAAAAAAAACCAGTACAATAACCCATAAAGTGCATCTTTGGTTTAGACAAAATACTTCCCCTCCCCTCAAAACTTACTTGATTTGTAGTTTGTATAACTGGCATAACTGGTGGTATTTGTGCTTTATTATCGATTGGCGGACGAAGCATTAAGGATGATGAGGGATGAACAGTGGCAGTAGAATTAATAACAACCGGTGGTATGTCGACTTGCTGAGCTGTTCCTGTAAAAAACCAATTACAATCAAAATGTTGGTACATAAGGAAAGGTTATAATCATCTTTTCCTTATTCAGTGATATTCTTGAAAAATCTATAGTAATATATTACAATATCTAGTCATAGATCCAAAAATCCAGGGTTTGGATTCCAAATTTAAATTAAAAAAACAAATACAAAGTTTTTAAATTCCTCCAAAAGTTAATTTTTATGATTCACCCGAAATTTTAATTTATGGTTTTTCTGTTTATTATAAAAAAATGTATTCCAGTGATATTATTTAACTGTTAATCCCAAAGATCACAAAAATTAGTTAATTAACCATTTTAAAAAAATATATCATTAAAGTTTAAAACAGTAAGTGTAAACTTACCATCAGAATTTATACTGTGCATATTAGATATAGGCACAACAGTATGTGCGGCCTGCTTGTCAGGGACACGTAAAGAATTATTATTGGTAGGTTGACTTGTAGGGGGTGTGAGAGGGTCAAATACTGAAGCCATTGTTGAAAGCACTGTATTTTCGTTGTGCAAGCTTCCCATCGATACGTTATTTTGTGAATTATTATTAACTGGAAGATCAGGCTCTGTTTTAACTTCTGCTTTAACTTTTAACGGCTGAGATACAACACCGTTGGAAGTTATATCTTGCGTAATATTTGAGTTAGTCGAGACCCCATCTAAGTATAATTAAATTTATTTAGTTATAAAATATGTTTGTAAGTTTTAATGTTATTGGTATATATATATTATATGGAATTACTAGAAATATTTCCATTTGTAGTAGGTTGACTTGGAGCTGTGGAAACAGCCGGCGTTGGTTTAGAAGGAATAGATGTATTCGTCTTGGTAGTGTTAACAGATATTGTAGGAGGATTTACACCAGGCGGTTTTTTTGATGGAACATCTAAACACAAGATCAAAAAAATCAATACAATATTATAACTGTGATCTGTACGAGTAATTATAAGCTATGGATCTTTAGTTAATGAATGACTAGAAGCTTTTAATACCGTACAGTACATGCAAAACCAAAAGATAAGAGTTCAATTATAAATGCATAGCGAGACGATTTTGTTTAAATTAGTAATTCTCAAAGGTTATTATCAATACTATAACTTATGTTTTAATTTTAAATTTACATTATTTTTATTATTGCTGTACAGATATTTTGAGTTGTCAAAAATAAACCATAATATTACATGTTATACACTCAAAATAAAAATAATAACCCATGCACCAGCGTTTAAATATCGTAATCACTTTTTTTGGCGATAAACAACTACAATCGAAATAATAATTTTTATTTTTATTTTTAATATTTTGTCTAATTAATGTATTAATATACGACTAACATTTACATTTATTTATAGTTAAACAATTTAAAGCAAGTAATTTTTTTTATATTCCTAAAATTGAAATGACATTACAAACAATAATGTTCCGTTTACCCAAGAACAGCCGTTATTTGTACAAGTTAATGTATAAACAAGACATGTATCAATTCTCCAATGTTCTATTTATCACAGTAACGTACATAATAATTATACATATTTTTTATTTATACTAATATTACTTGTTTTAGTCTGATAACAAAGTTATAACAAATAGGACAATAGCACTCTAGTAGCAAAAATAACAAATTAAATATACATCATAACCCTCATTAATCACTTCATTAGAAAAAATTAAATTTTACAACAATATAATATAATTGGAACATTCAAAGTAAACGACGCACTCATTTTACACAAATCCACAATTTTTTTTTTTATAAAATGAAATTTGATACTTAATCCAATAAATATGTGTAACAAACTCAAACTTGATAATAAATTAAAAACTATAATTCAATTTTAAAAAAATATATCGCACTATAATAATATATGTCTATTGTCTAATCACACTATATTTTAACAACCATTCTGTACCACAATGAGGCAAATGTACACTTAGTAACTTTCAGCAAATTAGGTTTTCAAAATAAACTTCCGTTTTTTCCAAAACAGTGTAGGGTTATGTTTTCATAACTTTTTAAATATTTCACAGAAAGATGGATTTTCTCAGAGCAGCTAAAAAGAAACCTAGTGAACAGTCAATAAGCAATTTAAAAGAATTAGACTAAAAATTGAAATTGACGCCATATATTTATTCCCTAAGAAATAAGAAAAAAACATGTTTATTTATTTTGAAATTAAAGTTTAAAATTTAATTTGCTTAATGGTACCAAGGTTATAATATAATCTATGAGTAAAATTCAAAGTGATAATATCAGTCAATAAAAACTGATAGGAATCTGTAGTTGGTGAAAAATGTGAAATATCAATAAAAAAAAAACTATTTAATAATTTTTAGATCCACATTATAATCTACCATTTTCCGTTGTATACCGAAACTAAAATATAAGAAACAAACTACTTGACTATATTTAAAAGAGTAATACTAATGATTACAAGGTTATTTTCATATAATAGAATATTCTAAACATCTAACTTATAATGTAGAATAATAAAATATAAATTCGTTTTTAGTTTTATATATTTGTATTATTACATAAAATATTTTATTTATTCAACTAAAGTTAGTAATTGTGCAGTGTTAAGAACTTATATGTATTGAATTTAATTAATTTTGCTTAAATTTAATTTAGATTAGCGTGCACTAAGCATGTAAATTATAGTAAATTAATCACATAATATGAAAAATCACCAGTTATAGGCAGTTAAAATTTGTAAAATGTGCAACCTTGTGATGCGTGCATTATTTTGTGAGATTTAAATCCTGTGATAAAAAATTTCGGAAAAAGAGGATAAATAAATGCGTGCATCCAAAATCATATCGCGAATGGTGAAAAAGTTTAAACTTATTTTTAGTATTATTAGTATTAACTTTTAACACTAAAAAAATACTGACTCGTCTGAGTATTGACGGCAGGTTTGTTGATAGAATTGACAGGCACTGCTGTTGACTCCGTTTGTTTCATAACATTAGTCGATTTTTGGCTGTCAGCTGATTTCTACAACAGACCAAAAATCGACGGTTCAAGAAAAAAATGTTATTTGTTGCATTGATTAAACATACATATATAGACCCCGTCATTGGCTTTAATAGCAAACTGGCTATAAATGGACGTTTAAAATAGTGTTAGGTCCCAAAAGAGCATACAACGTGGTCTATCTATTTACGTTTAATTATGTTAAATGTTAAGAAGAACATAATACTCACGTTTATCGACACGTCGTCGGACAAACGTTTCTTCTTTTTTTGCTTTGTGCCACCTTAAAAAACGAAAATACTCG
The DNA here is from genome assembly GCF_023614345.1 of Adelges cooleyi. Classification (NCBI taxonomy): domain Eukaryota; kingdom Metazoa; phylum Arthropoda; class Insecta; order Hemiptera; family Adelgidae; genus Adelges; species Adelges cooleyi. The sequence continues at coordinate 7,322,797 of NW_026095751.1, forward strand.
ATATTTTTCTTGCCATATAATTTATGGTTCATTATAAAAGTGCCAATACTGAAGTTTGGCATATTAACCAAGGTATTAAATGATTTTTTATTTAAAAAATGCAGATTTAAACTATCTACTTGATAATAAATAGCATTTAAAATAACATGTTGGTATTAAAATTATTTACTGTATAAGAAATCATAAAAAAAACAATAACTTAAAATTTTTATAAAAACAAGTAATAACTTCTTAATAAATTATTAAGATTTAACAATTGTTATTATTACATTAAATTAACATAATCTTAAACACATTTTTTTCGCATATGTATTATTATATTTTTACTAAAAACTTTAAAATTAATTGTATACAGTCACAACAACGATGCACTGAAAAATGTTTATTTATTATTCTATTTAATAAATGTTTTACATAAACATAACACACATACTAAACAAAGATACGAAGATTGTATGTCTGTAAAGAACTTTCAAACATCCTAATTTTAACTATTTTATTAATAAAAAAAAAAACTATTATTGAAATTAATTTTTGAGTTATTAATACTCACTAAAATTAATTTTCCAACATTTAAAACAGTTGTTTGTAAAAATAATATTATGATGTCATTTTCTAGTCATACACTAATCTTTTAGTAATAACTGAACCGGCCATTAAAAAGTATTACCCAAGTTATTCAAATATTATTATTAAATACTTATCACCCAAATATATTTATCATTACCAGATAATAAACCAGAGTGCAAATAAATGTGAGCAAAAATGAAGAACTAACAAGTTAATTAAAAAATATATACATTTTATTATGTTCATGTTTGTTTTGTATTAAGTATACAAAATTAATATTTCACAAGTTTACATAAAGATTAAATAATTTTGCATGTCAATTTTTTTTATACAAAAAAAAGTAAAAAGATAAAATTTTGGGGGTAGATTTGAACACATTAAGGTAGAGAGTTAGTAGTTGTAACTAATATGTAAGAAAGTTAAGTAATGCATTACTTATAATGATATAAAACTAATATGGCATCGTAAATACAATAAAAACATTTTTTAAAAAAAAGTACAAAAGAAAAACATATGGACGGGTTTTCAATAAAATCAACTTACAAAATAATTGTCTTGAAAAATATATAAAAATGACAGTTGCCTTTATGGGTTCGGGACGAAGGCTGAGAGTGCAAACAATATAAAAAAAATTTACAATATTTTTTAAATAATCTCAAACCCTTGAGAATGTGCATTGTTTGCAATCAATCAGGGGAACCACTAGAAAATTGACATGGTACTAAAAATATCATTAAAAACGACTTTTTTATTATAAAAATAAATAAATACAAAATAAATGCTCACATGTTCTGCACTCTAGCCTATTCCCCGAATAATTTTATTTTTAACAGATCTCCAAAAATCTAGCCTTCTGGTTTTTTCAACCCTTTATCGGTTATTGCATCACCTACAAGAGACAAACAAAAATTGTTGGTTTCATATGAATCTACTTAATTACTTTAAAATGTTTGTATAAAACATATTATTATGGTTCATTTGTAGAACCAGCACTAAAAATTCGCATTCATACACTACACAGTACAAAAGAAGAACAACTCAGTTTGTGACCGTGATTACTTAACTTATGCGAGCAATGAACGAAAGAAAAACGAGTGTTTTATAACATTTACTTAATATGTAATCATACTTGTTTTATTTTTATTTTATTCAACTAAAAGCAAAAATTCATTTTTTATATAGCATAAACAATAGCAAAACATTATTCTTTGATACATTTTATTTTTAATATTTTATAAAAATAACACTAATACTCTTTTATACTAAATAAAAATTTTTAATAATGTTATAAAAATGTCAATATCAATATCAATTAAAATAATTTGCATAAACATTTGGATTATTTTTAAATAAGCAGTTTTAAGCATTGACAAAGATACAACTATCATAATATCGAAACGCTTGAGATTCAATTATTTATTTTCCAAATTAACTTAGAAATTGAAACAAATTAAATATACGACTTGACCAATTACATATTAATTTATTATATGTATATATCATTTGTTGAGCATAACCAATTCAACTCGAAAATATGCAAAGCCATTTTCTGATAAAATTAATTATTCCTTGCATTGAGTATAAAAAATGTATTATACTTTTAAACTAAATTTGATTTCTACACACATAGTATGTTACATTCGTTCATTAATGAATATAAACACGTTTTAAGTTGTCACAATTAAGTAACAGAAAATTAAATGAAATGGACAATTATCCAGCATAATTAAAACTGTATGAATTCTAATACCAAAAATATATTCAATCTAAAAGTATTTAAAAATCAAGTCCATGCAGTAATTTATCCAAAAAATAAAATATACTTAATTCAACAACTATTAGCATTCATTGTTAACTTGATGATATTATAAAACAAATAAATATTGTTTTTTTCATACTAAAAATCAATGAAAAAAATTACTAAGATACATGCAAATAAACCCATATACAAATATTATTTTCTTCTCATTCATAATTTTAGAATTGGAACCACAGATTATGCATTTATTTTTTTGAAAATGCTTCATGTGTATTTATAAATGATAAGTAACTAAGGACGGTAATTTAAATGTAGATATCATGTTCATGATCATGATCAATACACAGTATTCAAAATTTGAAGCAGGAAAAGTATAGCACACAATTTTTTCCCAAACCAAAAATTTGCATATTTAATGATACACATTGAAAATATGTTATATCTTTCACTCGCATTATGGATAACTTTACTTATAGGAATAACAATAAACAGGTACTTACCATGTTCAGAGTCACTTGAATCACTAGACGAAGTAGAATAGCTGGAAGAACTTGAATCCGAGTCGGAACTACTAGAACTAGATGCTGATAACCGGGAAGGGCCACCACCACCAGCGCCGCCGCCGCCGCCAGTGACTACCATTGGAGTGACTTTTGCGTCTGTATGTTACAAAATACAAATATTAATAAATAGTGACTATTTTAGCATTAAAAAATATTGAACATTATAATAAAAAAGTATAAATAAATTACCTTTCTTGCCTTTTTTAGTAGGCAACTGGCCACCTACATCAAGCCGCTTATCTATTTCATGCTTTTTTTCTCCAACCTCCTCTTTAGCTTTCCCAGATACCTTTTTATCTGTAATTGTTTAGCATTATTATGGTGAATGATATTATTAAAACGTAACCTAACTAATTAGTAAGTTATTATTAAATAACAATATAATACATTAACAATGTCTAGCAAGTAAACTAGACAGATCATTGATCAATATTTCTATTCAATTCAGTAAGGGATTAAGAAAAATGTTTCAAAAAATATATACATATTATATAATATATATTAAAAATCTAACACAAGAAAAGAATAAAGAAGAACCCGGCCAAAACCAAAACTTACTGTATGGCTTACGTGGTTTTTTCCTCAGACATGAAGCCACATAAGACTCTAATTCTCTAAGGGTTGAAGGTTTTAGGGTCTCAAAATCAATCTCGATTTCGTCTGGATTGGAGTCTCTTAAAGATGGTTCACGAGACTGTATTATATGGACTACTCGTCCAAGTTTATCTCCTAAAAAATTAATTTATCAAATTTTTCTCTATATATTAATATAATATTTAAAAAAAATACCTGGTAACTTGTTAATATCTAAGCTTAATTGTCGTTTTTCATCGTATGACATAGGCTTAGCATTGTCTTCATCTTCAGAATCAAATGCTGGAGTACTAACGGAATTCTTTTTTTTCGGATTAGTTGTTCTTGAATTAACTCTAGGACGCTTAGGTTGGGCAGGAGTTTTGGCTGGGCCCCTAACGCCTGTGCCTTTACCTTTGCCTCCTTTGGCAGCTTGACCTACTGTGGCGTTAGTCATTGGAGGACGTAACTGTTGTGCTCCCATTTTGTTATTTATTGAGGGGTCAATAGGTTGCATTTTAATATCATTAGTCATATTAGAATTAGTCATAACGTTCATTGGTGTGCTATTAAAAGACATGGATAATGAAGGTTTAGAAGCATTTGTAGCTATTTTGTCGTTAGATACATGTTTTTTCTTTTTCGAGTTGTTTATACTATTTTTCTTTTTCTGTTTTTTCTTTCTAGCACTTTCTTCGACTAATTGCTTCATTTGATCTTGTAGTGCTTTCAGCTGTAACAATCATAAAAGGTAAGTAAATAACAATTGACTTATCCTTTCATTATTACCTACTTCACTATTATACACATAAATATACTATATACAAGAACCCTAGAAATCAAGCAAAAAAAGGCGCTTTTATCAAATTTTCCGGAAAGAGTTAAAAAAATGTTTATAATGATATGTCATAGCTTATCATCATCACATATATAACTAATTTTAAGTATTTGTACCTATATCGCCGCCCGGTAGAACAATGTCACAACTGCAATAATTGAAATTTTACAGGAGAACCAAAAAACCAAATTATTTTTCACTAAAATGTTAATATAAATTAATGCACAATTAATTATTACAACTACAGTTCCGTCGTTTTTCTACCTTGTGCGTTTGCTATATCTTAACACATTGAAGTATTTAGTCCATTTTACCAAATTTTGCAGTTGTGTCATTGTTCTACCGGGGCGGCGATATAATGTGTAAGAAGCTACTTTAAGTTCTCTATTGTTAAACATAACTTGTTTTCTCACATAAATAGACTTATACCCCTTGGCTCCTAGAGTCCACATATATAATTTATTTTAGTTATAACATTGCATTTTTATAAATTTTTAATTTAAGTGTTTTTATTTAAACAAAAATGGTGATAATATATTATGAAAGAATATGCTTATGTAATCAAACATCAAGGGAAAAAAATAACATGTAGATATTCCAAAAAGTGCAGTGAAAAAATATGTAACATACTTTCAGAAACATTGAAGTACCACCAACAACATAACAATTGTATTGCTATATTTTCATGGAATATATATCACAACTGTGATGCCAGGTAAGAAACATACAGGCAAAGAATTAGAAGTTAAACCAAGCTGATGTATTGTGTTTTTCTAAAATATGTATTGGGAATGTTTTAATTTCATTAGTGACCACTTGTAATAACTTACAGGTCGAGTTTGGGTTTGGGGCTGTCTACTATTCTGAAGTGAAAAAAAAATGTTATGTCAGGTTAGGAAAATAGGTAAAAAACTAAAGATCTAAATAATTCAAAAATAAATGTTTATAATCACAAAAAAATGTCCTAAACTTCACAAATTAGAAAAGCAATTCAAAAACTAACTTGTATATTAATACACTAACTTGCAGCTTATAAAATCCATGACACACAAATAATTTTATTTTATAATATAACTATATAAAATACTATAGGTATGATATTTAAATAATATAAATATAAATCAGTATACCAAATTCCATATCATTGTAAAAAATCAAATATAAATTTAAAAACCATAAAACATGGATTGCCAAATCTATAAATGATAAATCAAATGACGCACATGAATATCAGATTCATCACATTTTGCTAAAAATTCTATACTGACAGAAATAAATAAATAATTTCATATAATTATTTTTGAAAAGAAGTCCAAAACTTCACAAATTAGAAAAGCAATTCAAAAACTAACTTGTATATGAATACAAACTAACTTGCTTCTTATAAAATCCATGACATACAAATTATTTTATTTTATAATATAATTATGGAAAATACTACAGGAATGACACTTAAATAGTATAAATATAAATCAGTATACCAAATTCCATATCATTGTAAAAAATCAAATATAAATTTAAAAACCATAAAACATGGATTGCCAAATCTATAAATGATAAATCAAATGACGCACATGAATATCAGATTCATCACATTTTGCTAAAAATTCTATACTGACAGAAATAAATAAATGATTTCATATAATTATTTTTAAAAAGAAGTCCAAAACTTCACAAATTAGAAAAGCAATTCAAAAACTAACTTGTATATGAATACAAACTAACTTGCATCTTATAAAATCCATGACATACAAATTATTTTATTTTATAATATAATTATGGAAAATACTACAGGAATGACACTTAAATAATATAAAAATAAATCAGTATATCAAATTCCATATCATTGTAAAAAATCAAATATAAATTTAAAAAACCATAAAACATGGATTGCCAAATCTATAAATGATAAATCAAATGACGCACATGAATATCAGATTCATCAGGTATTGTGTTAATGTTATGTACGTATTGGCAAAAAGAAATAAATTTAAAAAATTTCATTCTTTTTTTTTTTTAATGATAACCAAAAAGTAATAATTAAGAAAACTAACAAACATGAATTTGTAGTTCCGAAACATATGTATGTTTAAATATAAAATACACATTTTTCCGTGTTTAAATTGTATAGATTGCTTAAAATTAAATAAATTGTAGACTATTAGTTACTCTTAACTAAACTGAACTGAGCTTTGCTTTATTATTTATAATATAAACAGAAAAGTAATTTTACACAGTAGATATTCTTAAATCAATGAGTTTAATAGTTTAAATAAATTCAGAAATTATTATTTATATCATTATGTCAGACCAAATACAAATCCAATAAACATAAAACATGAATTATCAATTTGTAATTGGTAAAATCAAATGACGCACATGAATTAATATTTCATCATTATCAAAATATTAATTGCCCCAATTATATATGATTTTTTACTTATAAAAAGCAAATTAAGTAAATCTCCATGTTATTGTGCATATTAAAAAACTGGATAAAACTTACTTGATTTTGAAATTCTTGAATTTTTCTGGTGTTTTCTAGGTCTTCAGAGTCATCTGAATCACTAGACGAACCTGAACTACCTTCAGAACTGCTATCATCCTCAGGTTCCATTTTCATTTCCATCAATGGAGGATCTGGTGGAACTTTTGACATTCTAACAATACCAATCGTTTTATTCATTAATTGTTAAAAGTTACTAATTCTAACTGTTTATACAAATGTGCATATGTTAACTTTATTTATTTTTAAATCATAAAAAAATAATTAAAACTACTAATTGTTAAATAAATAACCGCAATACTAAGTATAGTAAGTAGTGCTATAGAAAGAAAATTTCACTATTTTAAAATGGATTATAAAATAATAATCTACTCACTTTCCTTCAAATACTGCTTGAAGCTTTTTTGCCATTGCTACAACATCGTGATCTTTAGGGTTGTACTTATAACAATTTGCAAATATCAAATTCACATCATCTGCAAATTCTTTTGAGTTTTTATATTCCCTGTTGTCTAACTTTGTCTAAAATAACAATTTTTATGTAATATTATTATATTATGATATAATATTATTATATTCATAGTGACATGCTGTAGCACAATTACAGGGATCCATAGAGGCACTAAGTCCTTAAAATTCCCTAAAAGTCAACTATATTTTGCAGATAATTTGTAATTGACTGTAGGGTTTAGGCCCCCTCTTCCCCCCCCCACAAAAAAATTATTAAGATGAGATTAGTAATTGTAATTTTCAAAGACAGTCATGACTTTGTGAGTTTGTTTAGTGTAAATTAGAATACGTATAGTAGGGTAAGGTATGGGTTGGCCCTAAAAATATTGGATAGTAGCCTATCCAGGACCCAACAGCAACAGACACACCTTAATCTTAAGTACTGAGTGTCATATGAAGTAACCACTGTGCCATACCACGCCCCTAAAAATAATTATTATAATAGAATAAATGTCAATACTACAATACCTTAACTGTTCCTAAATCCATGGGTTTTTTTATGATATCGTGATAATCATGTAAGCCCAACCAAGCAGCATCAACTGGCTTGTAGAACGGCCATGCATAAGCCTAAAACCACATTAGATATCAAACAAATATTCATTTAAACTATCATAAAGTAGCCATGGGCTATTACCGCATGTTTTTTGGTAAACAGTTCTTTAAGCACTTCAGTGCAAGCTTTTAACGCTTCAGTCAATTTTTCTTTGGTTTTTCCGTCCTAAAAATTATTATTCAATTTTTAAGAATGTTTTATTACCATTTTTTTTTTTTTTTGCTTAATTACTGATATAGATCCGGATCCAGATGGTAAAGTGGTGTTTTGAGAGTACAAAATTCCTTCATCTGGAACTCGAGGCTTTTTAATTTGTCGTCCAGATTCTCTTCGAATAGTCGGCTGTACAGGTTGTACAGGTGTCGACGAAGCTATTGGCCCAGTGTAAATAGAGTCTATTGAATTAATGGGACTAGGGTCTGCTTTTCTTTTAACACCCTTTTTTAGTTTGCCATCAGGTAATGAATGGACTGCTCCTAAAGGAGTACCCACAGGTTGTGCAACATAATCACCTGTTGTTGGGGCTAAAATCTAGTTAACAAAAATTATGTAAAATTAAATTACCTTTTCTGTAAGTCTTCAAATAAATATTTCAATTTATCAATACAAATATAGCAAGTGCAAAATGAGAACCAGCCATGGATAGTAAAGTAAGTGTTATAGTAATAAATAAAATGACTAACAGTAACTAAATTGCAAATTTTTAAAAAATTGTTTAACTAATTAATTACTAGTAATTTTTAGTATTTTAGATGTAAAAATCATAAGAATGTATTGTTCTATCAATAAAAATGTTTATAATATTTCGTAAAAAATTAAAAACGCAAACTATATGACGTTCTGGAATAACCAAGATTTTAGAGCAAGATTTAGATTATCGGTTAGAAGTGGTCTTTCAAGTCTTAGAACATATAGATGAGCAAATATCTTCACGATCAGATATAGGTGAGTTTAAATGGTCATGTTTTCTTTATAATTTACAAATGTTATTTTGTAAATTTTGCAAATTGAGTTAGTAAAACTACAGCTTCATTAATTGTCAGTTATGCAATAGCAAGATTACTACCAAAATTCATAAAAATGACAGACACAGAAATAGAAAGAAATTCATTACAAAATCAGTTAGTAGCTCTAGGCCTTTTATTTTGTATATTCGTTGACATTATAAAATAGTAAAATAACGAAATAAAAATTGTTTGTGATAATTACATCTTTCATTATCACTTGATAATTATATCGTCATTATCACTGATAAGAAATGTCAACCAATAATAATGGAGCAGATCTCCTTGGATAATTTTATTTTTCAAATAATTATTCAATGAATAAACTTTTAATTGAAAAACTAGGCCTTAGCGGAGTCCGAAACATAAGCTAACAACTATTGACATGGATATATTATCTGAAAATCATCAACGTAATATATTATTCCTAAAAGCTTCAATACATTCATATTTTTTCTTTTGTTAAATTATTTTTTTATCTTAAAAGTACTCTTTTATTGTAATGAAATAGAGAAAATAGGGGTTATTTAATCAGTATTTTCAAAATGTTTATCTTTCAAAGCCTCAGGTTCATTTTCTTAATTAACCTTAAAGTCAAAATTTGTTCCTTTTTTATATGTATCTCACATTTTTTCTATAGAGTATTTTATATCCCTAAACAAAATTAAAGACTTAAAAGATTTGAACTTTTACAGTAAAGCGCTACTATACTCCATCCAAGTTTAGAATACCTGGAGGTCACCTGAAAACCATGTTGTATGTGGCCATCTGACCATTCTTAATTTAAACGAATATAAATTTTTAAAAAAAAATTGTTTTTTACTTAAGGAAATGAAAAAAATTATTTTGGTTCACGCTAGTTACAAACAAGCATACTAGTGTATATAAGTAATATTTAATGTAAATTTAAATACATTCGAGATACCAAGTATAGAATATGGACACAAAAACTCCTACAATAGTTTCAAATTTTGCCTCTTGTTAATGTAATTAAACATAAATATTTTCACACTTTAAATACAGATGCATAATAAATGTTTCCTACTTGCGGTGGTAGTGAATTATGTTGAGAATGAGGAGTTGTACCCATAGCTGTTGAACCAGGCGCCACAGCCATTGGCTGTATCTGGCTCGGTGGAGGCTTCTGTGTAATAGAATGATTTTTAACAGCAGGTTTGGGAGGGGGCAAAACGGTTTCTTCTTTAACCATCTGTCCCATCTAAAAATTAAAATACATTTTTACAAAATTATTACATTTAAAAGTTTAAATATTTTACTGTATAAAACATAAATGTAATAAGTACTTTGGGAATATTATAAAATGTATTAATGTAACTAAAAAATAGTTTTGCTCAAAATGCATCTTCAGGTTACTTAAAATGTAAAGATTAGATTAACATAAAAACTCCCCCCCCCCCACCCAACTAATAGTAGTATATTCAAATAAAGAATGCCTAATATTTCAGATGTCTCGCTTAACTGTATTTCCTCATTAATTTTGTTTTAATCTTGAGTAAACATTGAAAAATCTTTTTGAGCAAAACTGTTATTAATAGATTTAACTGTTATTAATACATTTTATAATACTCATTAGTGAACTTATTAAGTTTTATTATATAAATATTATATTATATTATAGGAGTAGTAAACACCTGTTTTAAATTTAATAATTTGTATTGCTGTATACCAACTAAATAATTGTATTGTAATCATTACCTTAGCAAGTAATATTTTTTCCAGTGTTTGTGCCATAACCACAACATCTTCACCAGGCTTATTATAATTATAACAATTGGTAAACAAGGTATTAAAATCTTGAATACATTCATCAGCGCACCAATAGTAATTATTTTCTAAACGTTTCTTGATAGTACCCAAATCCATGGGGGTTTTGATTACTTTATGGTAGTCCTGTAAAATACATAGTTATATTTTTAGTATTTATATACTAGTATTTTTATACTAAATTTTAGTGAAATAAGTAAGTAATAATTTTATTACGGGTAAATTAAGGTTAATGGCATCAACAGGTTGATGAAACGGCCAAGCATGCTGATGTTTCCAAATTGCCTTCATTACAGTCTTTTGAAGGAAAAGGAGTTTATTCGTCTGCCTACCAGGCCGATTGGGGGGAGGTACAACTGGTGGCTGGACTATGCCGTTCACCGGTTCGATGTATGGCTCATTACGTGGTGGTGGTGCAATTTCTCGACTGTCAGGCTTGGCATTTGCAGTATCCTATAATACATACATAAAATACAAATTACAAAATGCATTTTAAGCAAAATATTCAATCCTAATACTATTTAATCATATATATTACTGATATCATAATTATAAACCGTATTACTTTTTATTTAATTAAAAAACCTCAAAAATATAAACAAATTATTTTTATAATAATTAAATTACTACTATATTTCAATGTAAAAATTGAGTGATTCTAACTAAAGAGTTTTTAATCGGGCCAAAATACATTAGAAAATTCACCATCCATTTTAATTTCTAGTAGTTTTCCACAGGATTTTAATGTCATTATTGCATTCTGTTATAATTCAGATCAAAATCTAGTAAAATGCTTAGTCCTAGCAAAACACATAGTCTAAACTATTCCAATATAGCTGTACTTGAGCTAAAATATACATTTTTAAGTATAATTTCTCAATTTTTTTTCATCAAAATAGATTATATTTTGTTAAGATTAGCAAAATTATTTTTTTACTTAAGCCTAACCTAACCTAATCTTTTATTTAGGTTCCAATAAATTAATAATCTCAATTTACTTGTTATTTAGCTAATAAAGCACCATAATAGGTAATTCGAATGCTTTGAGTTTGATTCCATAAAATTTGGCATTCGAGTTTTTACAAATAATAAGGAAATAGAGGTACAAAAAAAAATATATAACACGTCTTCACTCTGCAGGCTAATTTGCGTAAGTAACCCTTTTACAAAAATTAACTTTTTGCAGAAAAGGTGTAATAATTCGACCTTGGTAACGATATATAGAATATAATTTAGTTACCAAGGATTTCCCATTTTCCATAAGTGGTAAAAACATAAAAATTTTTAAATAAATTTATAAAATAGCACTAACGCCAATAGCCTCCAAACAGTCTCATAATATGTAGCACGTCATATACTTTATAGGCAATTTAATTTTGGACACTAATCTATATAAACCATATCAACGACCTGTACGAAAAGTAGCACCGTTTGTGAGTTCTTACGAAGACTAGCACCGTTCGTGCAATTGTTCCCATTGATGCCAACGGTGCTAGTTTCCGTAAGAAGCCTCGAACGGTGTTAGTTTTCGCTAGAACTTAAACAGTGCTACTTTTCTTACGGGGCGTCGATATTATATTGTTCTTTTAGTCGACTTCGTTTTCGTTATCATAACAGATTTTTTCTTAGTTTTTTTAATTATGTCCAAAAGGCAGAAAGTACAATTAACAGTAATACATATTCAGCAGATTTCACCAACATTTGTTAAGGATTTAACTTATTGTTTATTATATTTAACAATAAGTTAGTGAAAATTGGGTTTTATAGAGATTTGTTAGCCTTAACACGTTGTTAAGTTATCAGCCAAAATCAGCTTGTTAATTAGAATGTTAAAATGGCATAGATCGAATTATTTATTACCAATTGAAATTTAAATATAAAATTATAATATTATCAGTTATCACATTTCGAGATAACCAATGAGAACGTTGGAATCAAGGTAACCGCTTTAGTAACCCAAGTAACATTTTGTTAACTTAACAAATAGAATTTAATAATAATGTTATGTGTCAACTTACTTAATTTAACCAGATGTTAAATTTAAATGAATTGTTAACTAACATCATGCTAAGAGTGTATTTAATAATAGTTGGTAAAACTGGCTGATTAAATTTTAAAATAATAAAAAGTGTTTTTACAAATAATGATGGGAAAATGTTCACAAGAGTAACACATATAAAAAGGTTCTATATTTCATATGCCTGTGGTTTATCATGTGTTATTATGATAAATCTATAACAAATGTTATTTAAAAATTAATCATAGAAAGTTTTGTGAAATTTCATATAAAGTACTTGTAACCAATTTAAGTGTAGTATTTTTGTTTTTTTTAGATATTTTATGAATTAACCTTTTTTGAAACCCCTTTTACTAAAGCACCTACTTTTTACCTGATCATGGCAATTTGTTAATAGGCAATGTAACCTGATAAAAAGTTAACAGGTCAATTAAAGTTTGATTTAGAATATTTTTTGTAACATATAAAGCAATGTTTTCTGCTTAACTTATTTTGATTGAAAACTATGATCTAACAGTAACGATGATAATTAATTTGTATTCAATAACAGCCTTTCAAAAAATAGTCACAAAAACTAACCCTCAATACATACACTCAGTAATCTAGAAATTTGCGTTCAAGCAGAATATTTTATGAGTAATTTTTATAGAGAATATCTGGTTACAATTAGCTAAAATTATTGAGCTCGAATCTAAAAAACTTTTAGTTATAATAAAAGCAAACTTTTTATCATGTGTAGTAAGTATATACAACATATTGACTATACCTAACCAAATTTTATTAGAACTGCCATTTAAATTTTTCAAATGATCTCTTTGCTTTCTTAAATTTAATATACCCAATTTTGTAATGTAAAAAAAAAATTAAGAAATACCTTAAATTTGCCATTTTAAATGGTTTTTCTAAAAGTGTAAATAAGTTAGATAAGGTTAGCAGAACAAAATTTTGTTCCACAATATTCAAAACTGCTATTAACTAGTTAAATTATTAAAATGAAGAAAATTAACAATCTGTATTATAAATTAAAAACACAATATACAACATTGAAATTATCTGAGAGAGGCCATCGAGAGATAGAATCCAACGTAAAAATTAATTTTTTATGTATACATTTTTTCAAGTAATTAAATACTATTTATATTTAAAAAAAATTTAATTTTAAACTCATTTTTAAAACGTTTTATCTTGTGACTTACACCGTTTTACCTGCAAACTGTCTATTTACATATATAAGAACGTTTATAGTTCACAGTTTAAGTGCAGTTACAGATTCATGTGTTATTAGAATATTTGGTGCGCAGTCAGCTATAACAGACACAGACATAGTAGTACGTCTATCGATTATTGTTGTCATCACGTCTACTCAATTAAATAAGCTCTGAAATGTAGTACAATGCAGAAAATATATATTTTTAAAGGCACTTCTAAAGTGTTATCAATTTGTATTTATTAATTTTATGACGCGTCCAACGAGATAGATAATTTTTTTTGATGAAGCATATGTGTTTAAACATATTAGTTATTATAATAATATATTAGTTATTATATTAATCATGCCTTTATCTGGGCAAATTATAAAATAATATGTAACTTTTTCAATTTTCAGCCTTATAATGTTTCCTTGGTAAACAATTTCTGACCTACTATTAGTATATGTAATGAAATCAATCTAATAGTAGAAAAGACACCATAGGCTCATAAAAATGGGTATAAAAACTTGCATACTCTCAAACCTTACAATGTTTTTATTTTGCTATAATCAAGGGGCGTTTAAAATTTTGTTAACACATAGAAAATAATTGTTACGTAATATGTCGTCAGGTTTTGTTAATATTGCTAATAATTTAACTGTATTAACTATTTTAAAATTGCTTATTTTCTGTGTTTAATTACTTAATTGAAAACATACACTATATCAAAAAATAAATAAAAAATGACAACATATTATATACTATTGCTTGTAAGTACTATTAAAATTGTATGACCACAGCAGGCAAAATAGTAAGGATTATATAAAATACATATAATAATAAATTAAAATAAAGTAAAACGTTTTAAATAAGACTCCATGATAATTACATAATTTAGTTATTACCAATAAAGATATTGCTATAATAATAAAATATGTACAGTGAAGTTCTACTTTTAAATTAAGATTTTATGAAAAATTATCTATACAATTTGATAGTATAAATAAATAAATAGTAATAATGTTACTGATAAAAATATACTTACAGCCGGCACACCACTGTTATAAGTTGAAACTGGCACCTGCTGCATGTTGGACCCACTAAAAAATTTTTAAAAATCTGTTAAGAACTAACTAAAGACATTTAGAGGTTTTAAACAATAAATTAACTTAGATTTAACAAATTTTAATGACACCATTTACCTAGTGACTTATTGTCATTTACCTTAAAATCAAGCAGGTTGTTCATTCGTAATAAAAATATTAATTTATTTAAAGTTGAGATTAAGCATACTTCCAATTGAACTACAATGATATTTAATGTAAAGATACTTAATGTTTACTTATACAATTATAGATACACAAATCTTTTAGAAATTTAAATTGATAGTAACTGACAATAAATAATTAAATTCAATACAAAAACCATGTTTATATAATGCTTTTAAAACTGTAACACAAAAAGTAATTACAAGTAATACAACAAACACATTCGAATAAATATTCATAGAAGAAACCAACAGATATTCAATAAGCGTGTTAGGTTCTAGCATATCAAGAAGCATTTGAACTAAACAAAAATCCATCATAAAGGATTAAGATGCAAGTCCTTGACGATCAAACATATTAGTGCAAAATATCAAGTAATATATCTTTAAATAAACCAATATTTACAAGATCAACAAGTATCTGGAATATAAAAATATGATGTTCAAGTCTACAATTTATGGAGTTATCGACGAATTGCTGTGTACTGTAAGACTCGCAGTACATAGCAATACCTAGTATATTGTACATAAGTTAAAAGAGCCAAATATACGATGGCAAGTAACCTATATATGTTAATTGATGAAGCATGAGTGATAAAACAAACAAATTTTAATAATTGCAATTTACACTGATGGAAATTGAGCGCGAACAAGAAAGGCGCCAAAGCGGAATCTATTGTCGTGCCTAATTTTTGTAACGCGCCCGCGTTACATCCTAGATTAGGCTACCTGTTTGATGGAACGACCGCGGAAACTGTCAAACGACGGCCACGGTCGATTTCGTTTGGCCCGACGTTAGCGTTTTTTCACTTATTAGTATATACCCGACGGACCAACAAATTTCAGCGGACATGTACGTGTACTTAATACCGTTAACGTTTTTGGCGCTTACTGATCAACATGGCGGGATGCCCCCGCTCGGGGGACGACGTTTGTAAATAATAACACACACTCACACACACATATATACACATTGGCGGTGTACGCCGATTTCGTCAACCGGCGGCCGCCGATCAAAGTTAACACGTACCTTTGGTCTGTGACTGAAACATACATAAACGGTATGGCTAGTAACTGTGGCAAGTGCTGTGCACGAACGTTTTCCCAACGCTAACAACAAGGGAACCCGACACATCCATCCTCGGCAAACGCGTACTTTGATCACACGCATACACACTAAGGGCGCACGGGAATTTCTTCGCACCACTTGTCACACGCCTAAACCATCGACGAGTACGGCACTACGCAATCATTATTCACATGCCCGTCGCATATCCGATACATCGGTAGTAAATTATTTTTCGTACCAAAAACAGAGAAACTCGCATATACACGACTATTAATGCCCGAAAAACTATCAACTGGCAGGAGGGACGGGGCGGTGTATTAGGATGCAACGTCCCCATTGGCCGGTGCCGGTCACGTGACGCGCACCATTGCGATTCCCGATCGATTTTCCCAGCTAAATCTCTTCGATTTGGGGATCTTGTTTCGGATTGCCCGTGGGATGCCCAATTCGCCAACCGGGTTTTCCTTATAGGGAATTAGTATGGGTTTTCCTGTAAGATCAGCAACGTTTATGCCGAACAAGCGTTCGGATGTGATCAAACGGAGAGAAAGGGCACAGGCCCGAGACAACGCAAGTACGCGCCCCATACGCGCAACATCGGTTCATGGAACAAACGACAACGTAAACAGTGGTACCTTGTTGTGATCCGGACACAATATGACAGTAGAGCCAACACAATAACAGCTCACTACTGATTTTTATAACGTTTTTTTAATATATTTTGTCCGTTACTTATCACAAATCAATGATTTTAAATCGTAATCAACAAAATTAACCACACAAATTACCATAACGTTCAGGTTCTCAGTTCTCACTACACAGTACACACATTCTTATTTCTTACTTCACTTACAGTTACATATCAAAACTTTGAATTATGATTTCGAATATTTGAGCGAGTTTAATGGGGTATGATTTTATAGACGTTGGGAAAATAGTATTTTATTTAACTTTTAGTAAATACTTCCGGCTTCCAAAAACAAACTAAAATCAACCCATAGGCTAAACATGCATAAGTACAATAATATAATCTATAATTATTGGCACATAATATACTTAATTGATCAATATAAAATATTTCACTTTGATCATTTGGCGATAAAACCTTTTAATAATTACTGTATTGATTAGTCATAACTGATAAAAATAATTAATCATCAGCCAAAGAGTTTTAGGTAATGGGTAGGAAATAGAAATTTACCATAAGGACAAAAACTGATTAAAAAAAAAAATAGACTTTAGCCCTATTATACATCAGAGGGCCAAACTATTTTTACATTTATTAAAAAGTTTGGTAAAATATAAGAAATTATTTGATCGTTGTTATAATACATAATTATATAAAGTAGAGTTATTACAATCGTTTTCTCCGAAGATATGGGCATGATCGCCCAGGGCCTTTGGTTTTCTTGCATTTATGTAATAGAATATCACAAAGGGGCGAGGGTACTCTAAATTGTATACTCTGTATTACAGAGGAATATTGCCTTCAATAATCTTCTGATCATTGATGTTTACCTATAATTTAGTGTTTGTCTTTACTTTTTGGACCACGATATTGTTATTATTTCAAATTTGTAAGTTTATTTTAATTTTATATTAGCTAAAAATATTGTTCACTTTCAGCTTTTATAGGTCATTAAGGCCCATCACTGCTCCACATAGCCTCCTCCATTCCTCTCCATCATTTGTCAATTCCTCCGGGTTGTCAACTTGAAATTATACATAATATGTTTAGTTAATTAATACACTGTAATTTTTAAAACAATTTTTCTACAGCTTACCTTTTCAACCCATAATACCCTATTCAAATAAAAAATCTTTAATATTTATGATTTTTTTTACTTTGATAAGCTTGGAAAATTTAGTTCAAGCATGAAAACTAATCAACGTATCAACTTATTTTGATATTTCGTATCACATTTTATTTAGCAATTTTTTAAGATCAGTTTTATCAGTTTCAATGCTTGTAACATATTATTTGCAATTTTTATCGGGAAATATCAAGATAATGATTTTAAAGTGCAATTTTTTTGTTTTATGAATATATTTTCAAACTGAAAATATAATAATTAGTTTTAGTTCGATTTTTTAAAATAAAAAATCAAATATCCGACTCGATGTGCGTAAACATATTTTTACGCTTTAAAAATAAGGGTTGTCGTCATTAATTACGACACAAAAACGTGGTTGCGAAATTCAATTGTAACATTATCCAAATAACATTAAATTAAAATGTTCAATAATATTTGAAGCCTGAAGGTTCGATCCGAATAACGACCAACGTGCTGAAAACAATCCGTAAATTTGACAGAATCAAAGATAAAAAAAATGTCCAATAAGTTTGACACGTTCAATGCTTATTGCATGATGAATGATGATAATGTGCGATAAGAAAATACTGGGAAGTGCTGATTCTTAAAATAGGTTTACATTGGTTCATATCTTAATTATTAATATTCAGCAAAAAATAAACAAAACCCGAAAAAGTGGGCAATAGCACGGATAGAAAATAGTTGCTAAATGACTATATTTTCAAATAATCTGTGACTTTACTTGAATAGAACGTCACAACATTCAATAATTGGTTTGTTGATATATTGGGTAAATACTAAATAACATCAAGTAAACAGATATATATAATAAACTAGATTGCTAAGTGTAAATGCCGCCAACAGAGATAATTGAAGTTCCCATGTTATCTTGGAGGGAATTGGAACCTTATTACATGAAAATATGTTTATAACAATTATAAGTTAAGTTGTTATCACAGAATCACAGATATTTGTATAGGTATATTATTTTACATAAGTCCCACAAAAATGGCTGACGTCGACTTCAATTCTGAACACTAGTTAGTTAGTAGAAATCTAGTTTAATGTCATTTGAATGGCCCGATAAGCTTTAAAAATAATAATTTTAATTTTACATAAAATGTTAAATTAACAAAATTAAAAATGGAGGGTTTTTTATCACTAATTACCAACTAATTGTTATTATTACTTCAAATTGTATTAATTTACATTAAAGCAAGTATATTTAACTTGATTAAAATATGTACACAGTGCAATTTGTATTAAACCTATAAATACACTTTAGATTTCGCAGTTCACCCCAAAACATTTAGTCTAGACATTTTATTATTTTCACAATTTTTTTTTTGGAAAAGCCGTAAATTCTAAGAAATTATTTTTGTTTCATATGTATCACGTGAACGTGATATATACGTGTATATATATATATATACGTGTATGTATATATATACGTGTATGTATATATATATATATATATATACATATATGCCTTCAGCCTGATATACTAGCCAACCCGTAAGCGGTTTACCAGTTCATACTAAAGACTCAAGTCATATGCTAGAGAAGGGGTATGAGACGATAAAGTTTCTAAGAACATAATATATTATGGCTATAATTTTTGAAAACTAAAAATGTCAGTTACTACTTACTAGTATTTTTATTTTTCATGTGAAAGAGTGATAAATGCGACAGTCTTTAGGTATCTTACAGTTCAAAGCAATGTACTACGGTGAACTACATTATAATAATATTATACATAGTACCATTTTCAATTTTTGAATTTATGATTTTAGTGATAGTTTTGGTTTATCATTATACAATGGAATATGGAAAATGCTTAAACAAATACTACAGAAAAAAAAATGAAGTTATGTAAGTACTCTTCATTACATTTGATTAAAATATAGAGCTTATCGAAATTTTAGTTATTTAAGTTTAGTGAGTTAAGGGGTAAAACAAATTATTTTTATGAGTGTGTAACAATTTAGACAAAAGGGGTAAGTGGTGGAGACAGGCACGCGTATACAAAATATAATAATACTTTCCTGCACCTCTCTTCTACCTTATTTTAAAATTGTAAAACTAAATGTAATTATCCAGTCTTGAAAGTTAGTAGTGCACTGAGAAGTACCAAAAATAATAAATATTAACTAAAATATTTTTTAAAAAAAAATTTCCCATTTTCCTAGCTATTTGTACACTACATTTTTAATATTAATCATGTTTATTCCAAGAAAACTAATGTTCATACATTAAAAACTAATATTTTTTTCTAAATAATTAAGCTATAATTCTTTATTTAACTATTTAACTCTTCTCTTTCCTATCTATTTGTTTTCTAACTTATGTATACATTTTGTCTTTTCTCATTACACTGTTGTTAGATTTCCCTATGTACATAGTATTACCTATTGTAACGTGCTTGTAATTTTTGTTTAAATAATAATTTGTAATTGTTGAGCCATCATATTATCCAATAAAGGCTATTAAAAAAAAACTATTTTACTAAAAAGTAATACCTCTAAACTCTAAGTTATCAAAAATAAAATTATGTGGTCACAGAAATAGTACAATGTACAAAGAACTTTAGAATTGAATCTTATTTGTCTATTTAATATGTTTAATAAATTTAAATGTCGGATCATTTTATCATGTTTAAACAACCACAAAGCATATTATTTTGTATAGTATATGTACATAATATTATTATAAGTACTTTTTATAGTGCCTAAACTAACCTAAAAAAAACGACCACAGTAATCAAAATGGTTCAAATAATTAAGTGTAAAAATAATATAATTTTCTGTTTTTTGGATTTTTTTTATGAATTTTCACATCTTTTTTTGTTTTTTCTAAAAAAATGGGGGAGGGGGGTGGTGCATCAAACGTTCGTTCGTATTTGGCGTTTTTTTTGAAAACGATACTACCAATGCCCGTCCTGTGTCGATGTCTGAACTGAAAATTGTCTCGGTCAATCTATAATATTTATAATATTTTCATTCTTTGTAGTCCAAGAAAAATGTTTATGACTTGTATAATAAAAAAAGAACAAACTTAATTTATTTATACTTAAGACGTGTGCTTACAAGTTCGGATAACAAGCAACAGAGCTTGGTTAAGATTTTGGATTACGTATTGACTTTTGCTTTAAAGCTTTATTGGCTTAATTCACAAATTATGATATCTAAGTTGGCGCCATTAATTCAAATGGCAGTACCAACATAATCATGTCGTGTAAAAACTTGTATAATCATTTTACTAAAATGTTTTTGTGTTTTGATTATTTGACGTTATCAGATCATATTAAACTGTGAAAGAGGTAGTAACTAGTAACTAGCACGGCTGTAGATCTACAGCCGTGGTAACTAGTAAGTTGACATATACACCTACACTGATTACTGAGTTCTTCTAAATTCTGATAAATGATAATTCGGTTCGGATCAAATGTGTTCTATGTTAAAACATGTTCGTTTTTAAAATTATATACGATTGTATTTTTCTTATTCTCTTAAGTCACATTTTATTTAATACTGATTAAATATTTTACCAACATCTTCCAAATATGTATGCCATACTCAATTATGTTAATTATGTTTAGAAAACTAAATTTGACTGTCAGTTTCATATTTTTTGTATTTATATATTTTTATTTGATGTTTCAGGTCGCGTAAGAATGATTTGTCTCGAGATTCTATTGATTATCTGTCACGTGAATTAGATTCATTTCTGTCGTCCGAATTGCTAGGTAATTATAGGTGTCATATTACATTATGCACAATATAAAGTATTAACTGTTTCTTCTGGCCATCATTATGTTTCCCATTAAGATAAATGATCCGCCAAGTCATATTTGGCAACAGCTAATTTTATTAATATTTTTTTTTATAATTTAGGTTACAATTATTATTGTTAATCTCAAGGAAATGTGATACAATATTCAAAAATTTAATGTCAATATTAGTATAAGTTTAGTAAATAAGCTTTAAAGTTTTTATTATCCTTTAAACTTTGTTAGTTTTTAGATGAAACTATCACTTTATTTTTTACCTAATATAAAAAAATGTTTAAATATCTAAAATTCTTTATAACTTTTTTACATCCTATATCTAAGTAAACTCTCTTAACAACAAATTATCAAACATAAGATGCGACTGGGTTCAAATTATAGCACTATGCACAAATGACTAGAATAGAACTATATTTGTCTTGCTAACAAGGTTAATAAATTTAATGGAGCAGTCAAAATTATCTTTAAAGAACCATTAAATAGCTATTGATTCATTGAAAAATGTAATGAACGTTGATGCAATTTGACATAACTAATAAGGATTTAAGTTGAAGCTCTAGAGGCAACATAGGTAGGGTATGTGCATTACTTCTACAACGTTACTACCAACATTTATACGTACTTTCAAAATCAAACTGCTTAAAAACGTTTTAGGATGGTCTACATTTTGCTTAATGTTTCATGCATACTGGTATTTTGCTAAGCAGTGCTAGTGGACATGACCCTCTTTTTTTTTTTATTATTTTACATTATGCCATTCTATATAAATGCTCAGTTATTTAAAAAAAAAATGTGAGATAATTCAAAATTTCTGTAATTTCTACTTTGCTAAACATGTTACATTTTATATAAATTATGATTAAGCACAAACCTAAAAAAATGTTTTTGTTCTGTTTGAACTTTGACTTATTCAGTTTCAACTGTAGTAAAATGTTGTATAGAAGATTTAAAGTATTAATGTAATATATTTATTTTATTTTACATAGTATATAATTTTGTGATAACTTTATGATGTTTTAGAAATTTCATTTCCTACTACGTTAACATCAGAAGAACGTAAATATTTACATTTAAAATGTGCTGAGTTGGGAATAAAATCAAAAAGTCATGGGTAAGAAGAAGTAGTAAACAAATATTTATTTGCTTTATACTATACATTTATGGTCCAATAGGTATGTTTATATTTCCTATGGCATTTTTTTGATGGGGGTATATCTTAAGAGCTATGTTTGGTCGCTTCTGCAGCCAATGGTAGTTTTATTCTTAGAGAGAGAGACTGCTGTGACAGTATCGAACTAGTAACAGTGAGTGCTAATGTATTGCTACGTTGATGACAATAAAATCGTAGCCAATTCACATATACATATGTTAAGTACAAACAAACAAATGTGTGTGTGTAGCCTAGTGGTACATGTGTTAAACTCTGTACATTTGAGTTTGCACAAGCTCTGCTTATTTGGGAGGGGTGGGATTGGTTATAAATTATAAATGGAAATCCAAAAATGTAAAGAAAATATTCTAAAATGTGTTAGTATCTATGATGTTACACAGATTTCTCACATGTAATAAAAAAAGAATCCGAGTATAGTATAATGTGTAGTTAAATGTTTTGAGGATTAATTTTTTTTCTAGAATTTGTAAAAACTTAGAATTTTAATGTTTTGTTTGTTAATCTATGTTTATTGTTTAGGCAAGGGCCTCTCCGTTACATAACTATTTATAAAAAGAAAACCAAAAATAAATTTAAAAAAAAAAATAAAAAATTGAGTATAATTGATAATGCTGCAAGTGTAGAAATCTCTTCAATTTCTCAAGAAATAATTACAAAAACCTGTGATAATATTCCTATTACTAAACAAATGTATGAAGAATTATTGCCAAACCCAATGAAACAGTTCCAAAGAATGGCTGGTAAATGAATAAACATTTAAAATTTTTAGTACAACATACTAATCGACTCCTAATAAAAACAGTAGTAACTCGCTTTAAAATAAAATTGTTTAACTGATAACATACGTCTTCTGTATAACAGCAAATAAGGTCGCAGCTTAAATTGACTAAAGTTCTGAAGAACACAATCGAGTTATTACCTTTTTCGTCGGTTATAAAGAAAACTCGTGTTCAGTATAAAAAAATGTTTTATTTATTTTTTAATATTGAGTTACAACTCTTTTTGTCGGGTGCTTGGAAATTGTTTATTACAATATATATATTTTTTTTTTAAGTGGCTAATTGTAAAAGAAATCTTCCATTAATGTGTAATAAATCCATGTCTATACCACGTCTTGCTACTAATGAAAATTTACTATTAATAAGAAAATCTCTACCTATATGGGATAAACGTGGAGAAATAATTCAAGCAATTGAAAACCACCCAGTAGTAATTATTACAGCAGAAACAGGATCTGGAAAAACAACTCAGGTAGAATAATGATATAAACGACAATAGTAGGTATAAAATAATGTATTTATTATTTATATCAACTGTAATACAAAGGGCATTCAGAAACTATTGTCAGTCATATTTCTTGTACATGGCTGCATGAGTAGTAGCGAAAAATTGACTGGGCTGTGTAGAGAGTATGTGTAGAAACCATAGAAATGGCCAGTTCTGTACTGTGCAGTGTTGGTAATGTGTATTGAGTAAGAATTGCGCTTACAGATCTCTGAGGAAGGCAAAAGGTTTGCAGTGGAAAAAATGATAGTTATCATATTCTTTGAATCCCATGGTGTATTATCAACATAACGTGCCTTTGAATGCTGCGACAAATGCTGCCTATTATGTAGATACCTTGAAAAAGCTCTAAAAACACTTTCAAAAAAAGCATCCAAACATTTCAATAACTTGGAATTTGTAACATGACAATATCCTCTTTTACTCGGTGAATGTTACATCCTTAAGAAATATGACATTAAAGCTGCAAACAGACTATAGTCACGTCATGTGAACTCACGTGCCATCACGATGACAAATTTAAACCGTGATATCACGTTTAGAAACACACTACTGTCATATACTTTCTGTCATGCCTTTTTTTCATTTACCATTTCACAGTATTTACAGTCTATGACAGATAAGTTGGCACAGCGGCAGCGTTTATTATTGTTGTTGTTATTACTATTATTATATTATTATAAATTTTATGAAAATTAACTATCAACGAGGCATAATAGATAAAAAAAAAAAAAAAACACTAAATACACGGAACCCCTGTGTTTTCACGCCGCCGCAGCTGTGCCAAGTTATCTAGCAACGACTATAATCAGTTATTTCTTTATCGTTTATGTGAATGTTTGTCGGTTTAAATATATTTCAATTATGGAAAGTATAAAATATCATATACCCTCACTTTTTCAATTAAAATTTCTTTATTTTTTAATTTAAAAACGAAATTTTAATCAAATGAAATGGCTTTATATTTGTCTCTGTCCGCCGATAGAATATGCTGGTTCTACACATGTAGATTGGTGACCAAGCGTTGCCGAAGACAGACAGCGAAATAAAGACGTGAGTTCAGTAACGTACTTGATGGGCATGATGTGGTAGTAGTGTGTTTGTTTCTGGTACTTAAAAATATTATGTAAAATGACGATCCATACTTTTTTTCAGTCACGTAAGCTCACATGACGTGATAATAGTCTGTTCGCAGCTTTATGTGCGTGTCACCTTGCTTACAGTCCGGAGTCATGCAACTTTGCATGGTTCCCAGAACTGAAGAACTAACCATGAGGCTCTAATTTTAACACTAATAATCAGGTCAGCCAATCTTCAGAGGTGGTTTTCAAACAACTTTATGAAGAAATCTTAGTATACAGATGTTGGCAGGATCGTTGGGATCAATTCTTTAAAAGCTTATTATTTTTTGAACGTCTGTTATTTTTATTTCAAAATAAAAAATATTTCCTTCTTTATCTGAATTTACTGACAGTAGTTTCTATATGCTTTTTGTGTATTAAACAAATTTACAACCCTGTCAAAATATTAATACAAAACCACAACAACAATATTATTTTTTTAAATAAACATAATTATTTTGTTATTAAAGGTAGGATTACTTATTTTAATATTACTAATACATAATAATTTACAAATTTATTAAAAAAGTTTTTTTTTAAAAATTATTTATAGATACCACAGTTTATTATAGACAATAATGCCATGAAGAACAGACCTTGTCGTGTTGTATGTTGTCAGCCTAGAAGAATTGCTGCAATATCAATGGCAGATAGGGTATCTAATGAGCGAGGTGAAAATATTGGAATGAGCATCGGTTATCAAGTTCGACTTGAAAGCTGGTAAAAAGATATGATATATTAAGTTATAAATGCCTTAAACTATTATGAAAATATCCAATTTTTTTAATTTTTTTGTTTTTTAGCGTTAGCCACGATGCAACAATAATTTATTGTACAACTGGTGTTTTGACAAGAACACTTATGGATCGACATCAGAAAGATAACGAACCTGTCAAAGGAATGTTACTGAATGTTTCTCATATAATAGTAGATGAAGTCCATGAACGTGATAAGCATGTAGACTTTCTACTTATTGCCTTGCGAATGATTTTGCCCAAAAATCCACACTTAAAGCTTATTCTTATGTCTGCAACAGCTGATATAAATTTATTTTCATCTTACTTCGACAACTGCCCTGTTTTAAAAGGTAAATAAGTGAAATCATTGATAATTTTGCTATTATTAATTCTTCTTTTATATTCCATATAGTTGAAGGGAAAATGTTTCCAGTAACAGAATATTTTTTAGAAGACATTCTAGATGAGTAAGATAATAGTTATACTTGTATTTTTTTATTTATTAAAACTAAAATGTTAAGGCATATTACATGCTATTACAAGTTTTCTTACGTTCTAATTACATATTACAAATTAAGTTACTAATTACAATTAGCTTATGATATTGTGATAATGATGTTTTCATGTTGATATTTGTATTTAAGAAACTTAATTTAAGTAGTTTCTTTTTATATTTACAAAAATGTCACTGTAAAAACGTTATGACCTAAGCACATTATTATGAATTATTGTAGATATTATTAATGATATATAGGGTTATCAACCATTTAACAACTAAAAGATTTTAATGTATAAAGGAATCAATAATAATAATTTGACCAGCGTGAAAATGATTATATATATATAAGCATTATATTGCTTATATAATTATATACATTTAATTTTTTTAGTATGAACTACGAATCTCAGTCAATGTTAAGAATAAAAAATAGAACAAAAATTGACTACTGGGATAACAACATAGTACTAAGAGAAACAACAGAAGCCATTCAAAACATGCACCTTACAGAACCGGTATGTTCTGTCACATAACTTAAATAGTAATAACTAAACTATTATTATATTTTTTTTTATATTTAGTTATATCCGTTTTGACTAAACTACTAACTATGATAACTAAAATGTTATAACAGAATTTGTATAATTAAAAAAATACATAATTTATTCTTATAAATAATTTTGTTAATATATGTTTAAATTACATACATCAGAAAACTTATCTCTTAATATACTGCCTTGGGGTTCTCTTAAATAGTGTTCTAATTACTATTTCGCTAGTCAATATAGCATACAACCCAAAAATCTATTCCATTTTTTTTCAATCTATTCTATTTTAAGAAATACAAAAATGGTAAAATATATTTTAGATTGTAAAATAGTTGATTGTAACATAGAAATCAATAAACTAGTTAAAAAAGTTATCATTAAAAAAATAACAAATCTATCTAAGCTACAAATAACTATAATTTCATACAGTTTTAGTGCATTTTATAATATTTTCTAAGTATTAAATTATTATTATTTAGCTATTATAATATATATGATATAGAAATATGAGAATATTTGTTATACTAGGTAACTACTTTGAGATCTGATCAAGAATGGTTAAAGCCAGAATTAGATGATTGTATGCATCAAATTTGGTTCAATGCGGAAATTGAACAAATTGATAGAATGATTTATTATATAATGTCTGAAGGAGTACCTGTGGATTATCAAGTAATGGTTAAATGGTGTTTTATTGTTATTTATTTCAAATTTCAGAAAATAATTTAAATTTTCTTTTTAGCATTCTGATACGGGTGTGACATTGTTAATGTTAGTTGCTGTTCATGGTCTTAATGATTATGTCATTATGCTTTTAAACATGGGAGCTAGTCCGGTTATACAAACTAGAGTACTTAATAAAGATGCAGCAACTTGGGCGGCTGACTTTAAACAATACGAAACTAGGGATTTAATTCTCAACTATAAAGGAGCTATTTCACCCAAAGAGCAAAATGAAGCACACAAAGAATTAGATATGATGGAAAGATTAGAGTTGTATAAAAAAAGCTTGCCACCAAGTATCCACATTGATTCTTATTTAATAGCCCATCTTGTTAAACATATAATTTTAACAAAAAAACCAGGTAAACATTTTTTTCTTTCATTTTCTACCTACGTTATTGACATTTTATATATTTTTTGTAGGTTCTATATTAGTGTTTTTACCAGGGTTTGAAGATATGTCGATGGTTAACAAAGTTATAACGGAAGAACTTATTGCTAAAGACGATTTTAAAATAAAAATGTATATGTTACACTCTATGATGCAGGTTAGGCACATTAATTGTCAAATGATTAAGTTATGACTTATAATTTATTTATTTTTAAGACATCCGATCAACAAAGAGTTTTTTTACCAGTGCCGAAAGGATATCGAAAAGTCATATTGGCTACAAATATTGTTGAAACTAGTGTTACTATTAATGACATTGTTTTTGTTATTGATTCAGGCAGAGTAAAACAAGTATAACTAAAATAATTTAGAACTTATTGTCACTTTAAAATTGAATATTATGGTAATAATGTAGTTTGTTTGACATTTCTAGAAAGGTTATAATGCTTTTAATGGAATTAGTTGCATGAATGTAAATTGGATATCACAAAGTTGTGCTAAGCAGAGAGCTGGACGCGCTGGAAGATTATGTCCAGGTGAATGCTACCGTCTATATTCTCGAGAAAATTATAGTTATATGGGAACTCATGATGTACCTGAAATTCTTAGGATGCCTTTACAAGTAATTTTATATAATATTCTTGTTTTACTAGTGTTTCTTAATCAATGGCCACGGTTGAGAACTATTGCACATCAGTACAATTAAAGACTTAACTTAAAAGTTATCACATCTTAATAAAATCCTTAATTAATAGATCCCTACATTTTAAATAAAGTGAAGCAATTAAGTTTTAGCAAAATTAATTTGATTACCACTTAATAAATAAAAATAATTGGCTAAAACTTAATTGCTGCTGTTTAAATTAAATTTTAGAGATCTACTATCACACTATATATTTTATGTAGCACAATACTTTAAAATTATTATTTTTTTAATGTATTTTTTAAAAAAATGGTCATAGTATAACAAATTAATTGAAAATATTTTTAGACAATAAATGCTTTAAATTTGCAGTAATTATTTTATTAAAAAAAAAAATAATAATTTGTAATAGCAAATTTTGTTGCACCTTTAACAAAATAAGTAAGATAGAATGGAATTTAATTAATTAATTAATGTAATACAAATTTTAATATATTCTCTTTTTATAATCAGTTATTAAATAAATATACTTCCAATTTTGACTTTTTTTCATTAATATTTCTTAATTAAATAATTAATATCTCTGAACAATCTGCAGGAATTGTGTATGTTGGCTAAAGTGATCTCTAGTAATATGAGAATATTGGATTTCTTAGCATTAGCTATACAACCACCTCCGACATTATCTATAGTGGCAGCTCTAGAATATTTAAAAGTAATTGAAGGATTTAATAACATTAGTTTTTCCTATAAGTATTTATATTTCTTATTATTACTGCAGACAATTGAAGCAATGGATATTAATGAAGATTTAACAGCTCTTGGATTTTTCATGTTGGATTTGTCAATAGAGCCGCATTATGCCAAGTCTTTGGTTTTTGCAGTATTTTTAAAGTGTCTTGATCCAGTATTAACTATAATTAGCTGTTTAGCTAATAGGTGATGCAATAATTCCTTAAATATTTAAAAATTAGTTTTTATGTTTGTTTTTTTATTTACAGAGAACCTTTTAACCTGACTCTTAACGTTAACATGAAAACTTCACTTGGGTCAATACGTAAAAAACTTGCTGGTAGTACATTAAGCGATCATATTATTCTCTTACGCCTTTATCAGGTAATTTTTTGGTTTTAAATAAATCCTGTTATGCTAGAGTTGGAAATCTGTTGGTTTTCTTTTATTATATATATATATATATATAATATTTACACACATAAATATATATATAATATAATATATATAAGTATTATGTATATCCAAAAGTACCTAACTAATTGGGTCAGGCTTTTAAAATAACTTGTCTAATTGAATCTGTAAGGCAGCTCTCACACCAGAACAATAGGCAATGAGCAACTAGCAATTAGCACTAAAAGATAATATTGCCAGTTACACTCTGGTGTGAAAACCGCCTAAAATTGAACCCTGTAAAAATTATTCATAATAGGATTTTTAATAAGTAATAAAAAAAATATAACCAATGTATACATTGATAATATATCAAGTCGCAATTAATGATAATTATTTAAGACTACAGATGTTGGTTACTATTTAAATGTAGTAGATTTTTGTTTGGTTTTTATTTGTTTAAAATAATTAAATATTGACAAAATTACAGGCATTTAATGAAAGAAGTAAAGTTGGCAGTGAGTTAAACAATCTTGTATCTCAATCTGTAATGGGTTTAATTACACAGACTAGAACTCAATTACTTGGCCAACTAAGGGCATTAGAACTTATTCAAATGCGCCCTGGACCAAACGATATACGAGATGTTAATTCAAACTCAAATAATTGGGCAGCAGTTAAAGCTTGTTTATTAGCCGGATTATATCCAAATTTGGCCAAACTAGATAAGTCTAGTCCAAGACCAATTTTAAAAACTAAGTTAATAATTTGTTTTTTTAGACTACTTACACATATTACATAATGTATGTATAATATTGCTAAAAAGCACGTTTTTAATCAAAATTATTATTATTAGAACGGAAAAGAGTGTGGTTTATCATGGATCTAGTATTTTACGCGAAAATTATTCTAAAGATTTACCTTCTGAATGGATAATTTTTGAAGAAATGTGTTCATTCAGCACAAAAAAATGTATAAAAAATTGTACAGTAGTATCACCAATGGCTGTTGCTTTGTTTGCAAATGCAATGAAAATTCCCCATGATTCTGTAAAAAACATTGAAGGTAATTATAAATACATAATATGAATATAATTAGAAAAAACAAAGAATTTATTCTTACCCCCAATTGTTTTTATTCATTGAATTAAAGAAATGTAAAAAATTCATCTTCCAGTCAACCCCAATAAATGAGTTTTTTTATAAGGATAGAATTTCTTCATACACATATTTCATGAGGCATTTTAAAGGTGAAAGTGTTAGATTTTAGATATTTTTTTCTCAAATCTAAATATATAATTAAGTTTTAGGTTGATTGACATTCTTATGAAAAGTGTCATTCTAGTGTAAAAATGGGGAAATATGG
Organism: Adelges cooleyi; assembly: GCF_023614345.1. Classification (NCBI taxonomy): domain Eukaryota; kingdom Metazoa; phylum Arthropoda; class Insecta; order Hemiptera; family Adelgidae; genus Adelges; species Adelges cooleyi. Next base: position 7,354,212 of record NW_026095751.1, read on the forward strand.
CACTATAGGAAGAACACGTGGTGGTTGACCTAGAAGGCTGACATTTTGTACATTTCTTCTTTTCGATGATAAATGAGAAAAAATTGTTTTAATTTGGGGTCAGTAACATATATTGTTTATAGGTCAATACATTTTGTTTGGTTAATGACTAATGTTGTAAAAACGGTAAAAACAATTAAAAAAAAATTGTTTTTATATCTTTATTTTGCAGATTTAGATGATAGTGATTGGGATACTAATGATGAAACGAGTTTGCCAATAGAACAGTCTGGAGTATTAAACTTGGATGGCTGGACTACGTTTGTAGGGAATCCTGATGATATAACTAAAATTTTGAACATTCGTTTATGCCTTACGTTAGCATATCGAGAATTCCTGAAAAATAAAATGATAACTATTAACAGTGTAAGTAAATTTTCAATACAAATTATAGCTCCTATGTATATACTATAATAATTGATTCTTGATTTCATTTTCAGTCCTATAGTAATGTTGTTCAGTCGGTAGTAAAGATCTTAGCTGCCGAGGATCAAGCTGTGGGCCTTGAAGCTCCTGACGATGTTGGTAAGAGGCCCAGAGAAAATAGTAACAAAGGTAAAATTAACATACAATTAATAATTGTTATACTTGGTACTTTTTGTTTATCATCTTATATTAAATTTGTTTAAATGTAGGTCGTCATGGTAGACATAACGACAATTCCTCATTTACCTCTTTTCGTAAGCTTCAACCTCAAAATCAATATTCTCATGGTAAAGGTTAGAAAATTAAAATAATTAATGAACAACTACAGATGTAATTTTACTTAATAATTAATTAATTAAAAATATATGCAGGTTATCCGGACAACAGCTCATACTTAACTGGTGGAAACAATTGCACCATGAATGGTAAAAATATTGTTTAAACTTTAATTAAATATATACACTACAAATAAAGATCTCTATAATATTAAAATACCTTAAGAACTTTTTTAATTCATCTAAATATTTTATATTACACAAAAAATTAATTGTAAAAAATCCAATTGTAAATGCTAAAAAATCATCTATGTATATAATCGACATGATATTATATACTATGCCATAAAGAAGATAAACTAATATTACTAAATTTAACTTTATACTATTAAGAGTTGCATGTTAACTGTTTGCTTGTTGTTTAGGAAGTAGAGGTTCCAGTTACAGAAACCAAAATAATTACTCGCTGCCAAGTACATCTCAGTCGAGTAATAATTTTAAATGGTAATAACATTGTTTTATTTAAGTTAATAGAAAACAGTATTTAAACATTTTATAACATACAGGATGAATGTTTTTACTATTTTTTGTTTTTATTTTGTTTTACTTTTATTGTTATTTTGTTTACTAAAGTAAATAAGTGACTGTTATTTAGGTATTTATTGCAACAAAATGTTAAATGTTTTTCTATTTTATTAAAAAATAAGTTGTTCCAACAAATGATAATTATGTTCCAGAAATCTCTGCTAATAAATTAAAGAACAGTTTTTAATTTCAAAAAAATGTTATTTTTTATTTTATTATTTATAATGAACTGAACTAAGAATATTTTAAATTTATTTATAAAATGGATTTCTTAAGTATTTACTTATAAAGACTATAAATTGTTTAATTTTTTTTAAATTAAAATGTTTTATTATTAATAAGTGATCTAATGTTTTTGTATATCATCTAAAACTACAGCTCCAAAAGCCTTGTCTTAAAATTTGTATTATCTATACATGTAGATTGCACCAATATAAAGTTGTTCCTTAATACACATTGGCTGTAGCCAACATAAAAGTTGTTTAGTGGTTTGTGTGTAGGCTATAGCCAGCCAACATGTGTTTTTAGAGCTGTATCGTTTGCTATTGCCGACGCCAGTTCTTTTCTCTAATTGTGCTCTAGTATGTTGACGTACCGCAGGAAAAATTTAATTTTTACACAATTCTATTAATTCTTGGTACTTTAGTCTAATCTATTTATAAATATCTACATTTTTTAGTTTTTGTTCCTTATTAAACTTTCTAATACAGATTTGATTAATATAATTTTATATTGTCAGTGATTTTGGTCGTTACACTATATGTGGTGTTTACATATAAATGATGTAATAGCAACAGATGCATTAACATAAATGCCACTTTTTTGGTTATAGTATATAAATAGCAAAAAATAATACAGTCTACAGGGTGATTCATTAAGGGGGTAAGACACTACTTTTCTTTTAAAATAATCCCAATTTTGTAGTTTTTATTTTTATTTTTTTTCATTGCTGCGTCAAATTTTAAAACTTAAATGGTGACGTACATATTTAATTAACTTATTAAATTAAGAATGTTGACTGGTCGATCAGTTTTGAAAAATTAATTATAGTTATAAAGCTTAAAATTTAGGACGGATTAAAGGAATACTACACTCCACCCTTCTTAAATTTTTATATTTAATTACATGTATACTTTACCATTTCAAAAATTTATAGAGCCCTAAAAGAGGTAAATATTTAGTCATTTAAAATATTATAAAAAACATAACAAAAATGTTTTCAAAAAGAAAACTACAAAATTGAAATTATTATAAGAGAAAATGAGTGTCTTACCTTAAATTAATCACCTTGTATGTATACTACAAATTTATCATAAGGTGTAGGTCCACAACATTAGACACTAATTAAAATATTAAAATTAATCAATAAAATGTATTTCAAATATTCTACACATATGACAATACGCTTTTATGAAAAAATAAAAGGGTTGCCACTATTTCCCAAAGAATAAGTTCATTGTTGGTGTAACATGATAAAAATGTATAAGTTAACATTAAATTCTAATAACTTAATGTATGTGATGTAAATAAATGGAGACACCAACAAGTGTTGGTAAAGTTTAAGAAATATAACAGAAGATTATAAGCATAATTTATTATATTGTCAGGGTAAAGGATGAAAAATCCAAAAACTTCACTGACTTTTTAAAGGTTAATCCATTTGACAAACATAATTATTTTTATTATCACATGCTTTTTTTTTTTAGTGTAACGCGAAAATTCAAATTTTGATTATAACACATTCCAAACTCGTTGGAAACTTTTAGTTAATAATTTGTTTTAGTTTTTTGGCTTAATATATACTTATTTAGATTTTATTAATTAGAAGGAAATTCTAATCATAAAATAAACAAAAAGTTCAATTAATACAATAAATAAACTTTATAATTAATTTTATTAAATATATGTATGAAAATATATATGTAATAAATTATTTTTACAAAAAATGTGTGTAACAATTATGTGCATAATATAATATTAATCTATATTATGTAAACTCCTTATTTTCTTGGAGATAGTGGAGAGTGTGGAATTGTATTCATCTGCGCCTGATTTTTAATCTTAATAAACTTCTGTTTTATATTTTCAATAGATCTACGAGAAATAGATACACAACTAACTTCATCTCCTTTCACCTGAATTGGTTTGAAGTGATCAGATTGAATACACTTTAATTGATTTTTAGCAGCCATATTTTTATTTTCCTAGTTAATAAAAATTGTGTTTTTATATTAGGAATTGTATAATTATAAGTCATATTAATGTTATTATACATCAAAAATACTTACAGGTGATTCATCAATTTTATTTTTTGGAGGCAGTATAGTTTGGTCATTTGTCTTTAGTTGTTCTTCAGCATCTTTAAAAATGTCCTAAGTTAAAAAAAATAAAACTAGTTTATACTAATAGTTCTTTAAACCTTTAATACATTGTAATTATTATCATTAATATTCAAGCAGAAGTATATGTTATTTCTTAAGTTATGTCATTCAGTTTAAGTTTGCCCAGTCGATCGATGATATCTGGTCGCATCCGTACATATGTACTGCCGACTGTAGCGGCACCACAATATGAATATGGCGACAAGGAGAAGTGGCAGGTGCTGACCACCTACAGGAAATCACATAGTATCCGAATTTCGGCAGAGGTCTCACCATCCAATAGCTTAGTATGCATGCGGGAGCACGAGAATGGGCAAACTGTAACTGAATGGAGTATACTCAAATGTGAAATATTATACTCTTGAATTCTCAGTATTATATTAATAAAAATTAATTACACAAAATGAGTTATCATCCTGATCCTGTTCAACTAATCTGATGCTATTGTAAAGGTCTTTTATTTCATCAATAGATATATTTTTTTTTACGTATGGTTTTCCACAATCAAGTAAAATCGACCTCCTTGACTTTTTTCTATCTTCAGTAGTAATTATAATTGGATTTTCGGTTTTTTTTGGCTTCAATACTATAGAAGGAGTTTTTTTGTAAACCGATAGTATTCTAGAATCTACACCTTCAAGACATTTCTCTGTAAAAGAAAAAATTAGTTACTATTATTTTAATATTATTCATTTGTACAAAATTTAAATTTGTCAGTCAACATATTGGTGTATTTTTACTGTTAATGATATTTTTTTAGCCCAATTGTTAGTTGGAAATTTGTGTGTACCGAAAAAGAATAAACATGAAACCACCAATTACTGTTCAGTTATAACCAATACTGAATTTGCATGCATTATTAAACATCAATTACAGATAGATTTAAGGTGATACTTTTCAGCTAAAAACTAGCCATGATAAAAAATTATTAAAACTTGAATGGGGTACTGTATTTACACAACTTGAGGTTATTCCCACTTGAATAGTTTGACTGGTCTGCTAACGTTTCGAAATACTTGCACATTCCTTCTTTGGGGTCTTTTTTGTACCGTGGTTTCCTGTCTGTGGTCAGTCTACAGGAATCCACGGTACGAGCTATATTGAATGACAGCCCTGAAGGTGGAATGTATAAGTATACGGATACGTTAACAGACTAATCAAACTATTCTAGTGGGAGTAACTGCAAGTTGTGTAAATTATCCATGTTTCTATGTTTTTCGCACTAGTGAAAAAATAGTTTATTAATTTAATATGAATTGGGCATAGAATTTGTTTAAATGTTACAAAAAAACTACTATACCGCTGTATACTTCTTTTTCAAGTTCTTCGTTTTCAGTATTCCATTTATCAATTTGTTTGCTTAAATTCTTAATAATAATTCTATAACATTCTAGTTGTTTTGTCATTTTATTAACCATGTGTTCAGTTTCTAGCAGAATATCACACATTTCTTCATGCTCTTTATTTAATTGCTTACACCATTTATTGACTTCAATTAAACGGTTTTTGATAAATGTCAGCAATTTAAAAAGGTGTATTTTCCCATTATTTCCGATTAAAAATTCTCTGTTTTGCTATAAAATTATAGTAATTAGTTGAAACATAATATTTTTCTATGATTTTGTTAAGTATATAAGTACTTATAAAATAGTTCAAAAATAATTATATTACATAATATTTATAGACATACATCTGTGAAAAAACTTAATACTTCTGCATCACAAATTTCCGGACATTTTAAAATGATATCAGCTAATTTGATGCATTCTACAGCAATTGATTCATTTTGCTTAAACAGGGCATTTAGCTCAGCACATTGTTGATGTAGCACTAGAACTTCTTTTTCTATAACAAAAAAATGATCCAAATTAAACATGGCAACACAATTTTATGAAAAAAGTTACAGTCTACTTAAAGCCCAATGGCTAAAATTATAAAACATGGAACATCCTGATGGCTCCTGATTAGTGATTTTTTCTGTTCAATAATCTCTTTGCGATTTATGACGATAGTATAGTCTTAATTATATGTTCTGGCCAAAACGTTTGCATGACGACAACTCGTTATATTATATGTTTTAAGTAGACGCGCTACTATCGTGACCTTTTTTTGTGTCATTTTCGAGCTGGGAGAACATGGCTAAAGCATGTTCCATGCTAATAATTAATTTACTACAAATTAAAAAAAATTACCAGTATTTTCATTATGCACAATTGTCTGTAGTTCAGTTTTAATATCTTTTATTTTTTGTTTACTGTCTTGAATAATTTCTTTGTATTTTCTAAAATATAAATTAAATAAAGGTTAAAATACATTAATCAGATTTTCCAATGGAAATCATAATAATTAGCAACTTGCATAATTCTGTCTGAGGTATTTTGTTGTTCTAATTCTACTTGATTAATTATATCAGTAACTTCAGTAAAATTATCATCCGTCAATTTACGAAAAAATCCCAATTTATTGTTAATATATTGATCCTCAATGTAGAATGGTTCATCAATACCAGAAATTCCTGAATAATAAATTTATTGTTAATTAAAAAAAAAAACTGAATATAAAACAAGTTTTAAAAATCTTGGTATGTTTAACCAGAGCTCGGATTTTAATGATAACAGATGTTAAAAAATATATATTTCAAAATATCAAAAAATGCCTTTACTAAAAACGGCTAACAATTTTTAGCCAATTTTAACATAAAATAAATAAAATTTTACATATGTTAATTGTTGAAAAAGTTATTAGACTATCAGGATAACAAATTGAACTACAAATATTTTGATGTTTTCAAATTTTACAGAACAATAACAATTATTAAAAATTTTGGACAATATTTTATAACGAGAATATTTGTTTAATACTTTTCTCATATACTGTGTATAATTTTCATTAGCTAATACTCCATAAACATGATTGAAGATGATAATAAACTGGAACATTTTTAAAAATTATACTTACAAATATGCTATAAAATCTAAAAATAATCATTATAGGCAAATATATGCAATATAAGTTTGCTGATTTTAATCTAGTTTTTGTGAATCAATTTTATATCGTATTTGGGTATTATTCTGATTTCACAAAAAAAATATGCAGTCATAACCACTCGAGCTTTAGTTATAATTCTTTCAGTGTTAACTCACAAATGTGATTTAAAATCTAAATACAATATTTCTATTACTTTTTTCGTTCTTTCTTTCTTTCTTTATTTATTATGATTAAACGGGCGAGCCCAATTACAATTTAAATGTGGAACATAAAATATTTAAATACAGATAAAGGTAGATAAAGGTTGTTGTGTAGGTACAATAAGTTAAGTGATTAAATTACTAAGATATAAATTAAAAGTAACAATAGAATTACAAATAACCATGTCAATATTGAAATTATTCACATGTTGCATGGATCTAACTGTAGGGGTGTTCTTACCATATGAAGTACGCTGGAGCGGCACATAAAAGGTATTAGTTTGTGTAGTTGTATGACCAGAAACTAAAAAAGAAATATTTGACAAAAGATCTGGACAGTTAACATAACCATTTAAAAGTTTATATATAAAACAAATGTCATGTTTGACCCTTCTGACCTGAAGAGTATCAATGTTTAAATATGATAATAATGGTTCATATGAAGTGTGAGGCAAACGTTGAATATTACATTTGATACTTATAATTCTCAAAAAGCGATTCTGAATCGCCTCTAGTGAATGAATTGGACCAGATGTGTAAGGAGACCAAATTATTGAATTATAATCCACAATTGATCTAACAAAGGCGCAGTATAGTGATTTGAGGGTTATAGGACTATCAAAATTATTACAGCTTCGCATTATAAATCCTAGCATTGACGACGCTCTATTTTGAATATGGATATAATGGGCAATGAATGAAAGAGAAGAGTCTAGAAATACACCCAAATCTTTTAGAAATTGACTCGATCTAATTCAACACCATTTAAAAAATGCTTGTTTATTAAGACAATACATTTAGAAACATTCAAGTACAATTTGTTTGTAACACACCAATTACTCACGTTATCAAGATCATTCTGAAGCAATTTAGTATGAAGTGAAGTTTTAATAATACGGAATAGTTTAACATCATCAACAAAGAGTAATATATTGGAATTGATATCCTTAATATAATTAATATTTATATTAAAAAGAAGAGTTGAAATGACTTTAATTAGTTGTTTCAGACTGTCCCTCACAGTTTGAGGGTTGAGCGTCGGGCTAACAACCCGGCCTCTTAAAAATTTTCTTTGTTGTGAATCTTCTAACTAAGCCTCGGAACTACGATGATATAAATGGTAAAACTACTGGAATCAGGAACGGAAACAACATGGAGATAAGGATAGGAACATGGAACATCAGAACTCTGTATAAGCCTGGTGCACTCAAAATTGTAACTGAAGAAGTAGAAAAGTACAGAATACCTCTGGTAGCCGTCCAAGAAATCCGCTGGACTGGTGAAGGAAATATAAGGTCTAACAATAGCACCATATTTTATAGTGGCACAAAGAATAATAGACATGAAAAAGGGGTAGGTTTTGTTGTAAATGAGGGGATTATGCCTTGCGTTAAGTCTTTTGTAGCAATTAATGAACACATCTCTTTTATTCGTATAAGAGGACGCAAATCTGATATAATTGTAATTAACTGTTATGCACCAACTGAGGAGAAAGAGGAAGAGGAGAAGAACATATTTTATGAAGATTTAGAAAGAACTTTTGACTCACTACCAAAGAACTGTATAAAAGTAATTGTGGGGGATTTTAATGCTCAAATAGGTAAAGAAGCAACCTTTCGGCCAACTATCGGTCATGAAAGCTTACACAACACATCAAATAACAATGGCATGAAACTAATAGACTTCTCGATGGCCAAAAATCTTATAATCAGTACCACATACTTCCCCAGAAAAAATATTCATAAGCAAACTTGGACCTCACCAGATGGGAAAACGAAAACCCAAATTGACCACATAGTCATTGATAAGTTCGAGAGAAAGATTCTGAGAAGAATATATGGACCTATACGAAACCCGTATAATGGGGAGTATGAGCGGAGGAAAAACACAGACATAGAAAGACTATTCAACAAACCAACATTCAAAGTTTTCTATTATCCAAAAGATTAGAATGGGCTGGGCATGTTTGGAGGGCGAAGTAGAATCTGATCAATAAAGTTTTAACCAATAATCCATCTGGGAAGAGACCGCGCCAGCGGTGGATGGACCGTGTAAAGAATGACCTAAAAAGAACGGATCAAACAGTAGTAATGGAGGAGGCCGATGACAGGGATCGTTGGAGAGTCTTAGTAGAAGCTGCAAAACGCCTTCAAGGCGTGTAAAGCAAATAAAAAAAAAATAATTAAAAAGAAGAGGGGCCAGATGGGAACCTTGAGGAACCCTAGAGGTAATATTATACATATATGAGTTATAATTTTTAAATTTTACGTACTGCTTCCGACCTGATAAAAAAGATACTAGCCAAGAAAAGAAAGGATCTCGGAGACCTGATTGGAACAACTTTTTGGCGAGTATACTATGATCAACCTTGTCAAAGGCTTTAGCGAAGTCGCTGAATATTACGTCCACCTGACAGTTCAATTTAAATGCATTTAAAATAAAATGTTGCAAAACCAAAAGATTAAATGTAGTAGATCTACTAAACATAAAGCCATGCTGCTCGTCAATTATCACATTTTTAAAGAGGGGACTAATTTTCCTACAAAAACAATACCCTTGAATATTTTTGGAATTATAGATATTATAGAGACAGGTCGGTAGTTAATTACATGGTTAATATCTCCGCTTTTAAAAACAGGGGAGACGTATGATATTTTCCATTTATCTGGAAAGACTCCAATGGAAAGAGATCCATTGAATAGTATTAGTAAGGGTGTTGACAAAACAAATTTACATTGCATAAAAAATATATTGGAAATTTTATCAGGACTAGGACAATTTTTATAAGTTATTTCATTGAGCGCATTATAGACATTGCTGAGAGTCAGCGTGCACGAATTAAAATCAACAGAAGGGAAACTATTATTGTAGGAATCCAAAATAGTTTGCAAATCTGACGGTATATTTAAAACATTGGAAAAATATTGTGCGAAACAGTTAGTATAACAGTTTTCATAATTGTCGTTATTTTTGTTTTATAATAATATAAATATAAATATTAATATTGTATTATTAATATATAAATTAATATTAATAACTTATTAATATAATTAATTAATTATGTTATACTATCGTATGTGTTTTAAATAAATAAATAATTATATATACAATTTATAAATGACAATATAATATAATCATTCACAATTATAATAAATAATATACTCTATATACAATCACTCTGTATATAGCCTGTTTCGCATGCCTCAGTGCGACACTGAATGGCACAAAGTGGGGGAAACAGGGCCTCGGAACAGTCGTAGCCGTCAGTCGTGATGCGCGAAACGAGTTACTTCTCTCATGGCGCAGAGTATAATATAATCACCACCGGAAATATTGTTATTATTGTAATACATAGAATTTGGAAGAGATTGAGTAGATCGTTTGCCATTTACGTAATGCCAAAAAAATTTAGGATTTGTAGTAATGGAGTTTTGAGTTTTTCAGATAAAAATATTGTAATCTATTTTATTTTTAGCTTTACAGCGCGCACGTAAATTAGAAAATATGTTATAATTATGTGAAGTAGGTGATTGTTAATACATTTTATGAGCAATTTTTTTATCAAAAATTAACTTCTTTAATGAGTGGCTGAACCAATGAGGGTGCTTTGGAAAATATAGTTTTAACCGGGCAATAGGTATTAATTATTTTAAAAACGTTTTTATAGAATGCATATACTGCATCATTGATATCTAGACCATTAAATATGCCATTCCAGTCTAACAAAGGAAGATTAAATCTAATACTATTATAATCACAGTTTACAAAATCCTACATTTGTTTATTATAGTATGAGTACTTAAATGATAAAATAGGCAATTCAATTGTCAGGGCTGGGTGGTACATAGATCTAATGGTAGTACCATGTGATTTTCATTAATTACATTGATATTAAACATGTTAGACAAAACAAGATCAAGCAATGATCCAGAGCGATTATATATTAAATTAAATTGCATTAGATTTAGAAAAGACAAACGGTATTATATATATATATAATTTTTACTTTAAAATCTTAAGCTAAATAACATAATTTCTAACTCTGAATATAATTACACAATTGAGATAATAATTTTATTTTTAATTCTATTGGGAGTGAAAAATATTAAATTTATTTAAAGTTAGACTAATTTAACTTACACTATTTACACGCCTTGCGGTTACGTCCATTTGGACATCTGGACTGGTTCACCAACGTTTCTAGACAAGATATCCAAATGGGAGTAACTGCAAGGCGTGTAAATATAATAGGTACCCCATTCAAGTTTTAATAATTTTTTAATTTGAACTTTTTAGTTCTAAAATTCAACTATACAAATGTGCCTTTCTAACAGTTAATCCAGAATCCTCTTCAGCCTTTCCTCCTCTATGATCGACAAACTCACAATTGTTATTTAAAACCCAAATATAATATTCGTAATATTTAACATAAATAATAATTAGAAATTATGTTACTTAGTTTAAGACTTTAACAGTAAAAATTATTATATTTTATAAATGTAATAATAAAAAAAACTACTATGAACAAATATATGAATGCTATTCATTACCTTTTTTTTTCAAGTCGCATCTTAATACATAAATACAAAATTGATATAAAAAATATACAAATGTTGGACCTCCCGGATTGGCTAATAGAGAAGAGTTTACTTTTCCAACATGATTCAAAGATTTTTGATAGGTAAATCCTTCCAATCCCTGAAAATAAAATTCCATTATAATATATTAATTATTAAAAAATAATTACCTACCTCTTAAAATTGTATACAAAAGTTAAATGTCATTTAGCCTAAGCAATTTTATTAATAATACTATGTAATATTTAAGGATAATTGAGATTTTTATGATATAGACTTGGAGCCCAAGCTTAATAAGTTTCGTAGTAGTGTGGTAATCGAACACTAAATCTTTAGAATTGTGTGCGACGTCACTCATTCCATATTCATACCAATTGTCATAAGTTTATAACACACACACGTAAATAAATAAATATATACATATATATATATATATATATATAAATAAACTATACTTAGAATAATTATCCTCATGATTAACTTACGTTTATGATTAATGTAGCTGCATTTCGAAATTCTGCTGCTTCTTTAGGAGATCTAATAGGCCACATAATGGTTTTTATAAGCTTAGGGTCGAGTACCGAGAACAATAAGTATATTACTTGTTCCATTGCTTCTTTGTTGGGTTTGTTAAATATTTTCTAAAAACATAAACAGTGTTAGATATTAAAATAAAAGTAATTATATTTAATTAACATACTTGTGTAAGATGTTTTTCTAATGCTGGGGGTACTGTTTTTTCATTTAAAAGAAATATAGATCGTATAAGATAGTTAATTGTTGCTTCCATTTTAGAATTTTAAATAGTAATTGGCACAAATTAATATTTTAGAAAGAATAAGTTGGTCGCTTTACACAGTTATCGGATTATACGTTCTTTAAAATATTATATTTATAATAATCATAAATTATGCAGCTATCATTTATTTAACACTGTATAATACACAAATGTTATAACGGAGAACGCTGTACTTGATTAACATTTCGAATTCATCAACTTATTATTGAAAATAAATAAATAGCTAAGAAAAAACAAAATATAATTTCATTTTCGTGGGTTATGCACCATTTCTGCCGTTCATATTCATACTAATAACTATTGTATTATTACAATTATAATATTATGATTAATGCTATCACCATTCCCGCTAAAATCATAAACCACGTTAAAACGGGTTGCTATCAATGCTACTGCCTACTAGTGATGGGCACAATCGACTACAAACTATCGAACTAGTCGATAGTTCGAAACTATCTAGTTAGTCGATTATTTTCGAAAACTATCGAATGCTTTTAATCAAGATGATGGGCGCAACCGACTTCAAAACTATCGAATAGTTATTCGATTGTTTCGATTGTTAAATGTATTCAGTTATGCTATTTCCATTCGAAAAACTATCCAGTGCTTTTAAACAAGGGGCGCAACCGAATACAAACTATCGAATAGTTTAAATGTATTCAGTCATGCAGTTTTCATTCGAATGATTATTCGATAGTTCGCATAAACTATTGAATAATATTCGATAGTCAAAAGAATTCAGTTGCGCCCATCACTAGCTGCTACAATTACCACATCGTGATGGTAACCATGATTGAATAAACAAGGTTATTGCACATATACCCCTTCATCATCAAATTTTCGATGAAAAAATCAAATATGTCAGCGTAACGGCACTCAATCAAAATCAAGTACATTAGTACACGGTAATATATATATAGTAGTAGTGAAGTATATAGTAAAATTGATATCCCGTTTCGCTGTCATTTTATTTCTGAAGATAACAATTCGAGACGATATGCAATAACCTGTATATTTCAACCATGATGGTAGCCACGGCCTAAGAAGATAAGGTCCGTTAATTCTCAAGCACGACCACGATTTAGATAAAATGGTTGCCCAACGGCCTTTGCATAGACAAGTATTATACTATATTACTAAGGCCTATGACAAATATTCTCATTTCACGGCGCCGAAGTTAACCAAAAAACATCTGTTTCGAGTTACTACTAGCGCTTCTATCTGTGATTCAAGATAACTTTCACGAGAACAACCAATCGTAATGCGTTATTATTTTTAATTGGGGCTATAACCACAATTTATGTAAAAGTGAAATTGTTGTCCGCTTGGAGCGCTAGTCGCTACTCGAGAGTTTGTAATTATTTGTATTGGATTAACTTTGTCGGTCATCTTATCACAAGTCGTTGGGCAACCATTTTATTATCTTATAAATCGTGAGCACGACACACAGCTGCTACTCGACAAACCATACACCTATACGGGTAATATTATTATCTTCTCTACATCGTGTTATCATTTTGGAACTTATGACCATGGGAACCTATGGCCGAAAGCCATAAAAACGGTTCTTTATAATCGTGCTATTCATTAATTTATCATTTTGGTGATAATAAGCTGCTGTTATCTGTAATCCGGCCTGTTCTGTGCTAAAACCACAGATATATATATATTAATAGTAATATATATTTGTGGCTAAAACGTCGACGTATGCGTATCACTTTCATGAACCGTGAACGGTGAAGACTGTGGTGTGGTTTTTGCCTTTTGGCCATAATATAGACTACAACGACCGTCGGAAGTCGTTACGTGAGGTATGCTTTAAGTTCTTTTCTTCTTATGATAAAAATTATTTTTAATATTTCATACTTTTATTATTACTTAGGTTATATCTTTAAAATGGATACGAAACAACTGTTGAATCAACTAAATGCTAAAAATGTAGCAAATACATTCGATTTGGCAAAAGAAAACAACATTGATCATCAAAAAGTGATTGGTGCTGTAAATAGTATACTAGCACTAAACAACAACATTATTTTTGCTGAACCTATAACAAGCAAATGTTGGGAACTGACTAGTGAAGGAGAATCAGTTATATTACATGGCAGCTATGAAGTTAATGTTTTTAATGCAATTCCATCTGATGGTATAGCTCAAAAAGAGTTGATGCAATTGTCAAATGCTAAAATCGGGTTTAGTCAAGCAATGTCCAAGGGGTGGATAGCTATTGATCGTTCAGCAAATAAAATTATTAGGAAAATCGATTCCGTTTTAGATCAAGTTAAAGAAGATTTGACTAAATTGAAATTGAACTGTGATGAAATAGACAACTCAATTAAACAAGATTATAAAAAAAGAAAGCTTATTCGAGAAGTAGTCATAAAAAGTTTTAATTTAAGTAAGAAAATATAAATTTCAGACTTGCATACTATATTTCATAACTTCATTGTATTTACAGGTAAAGGTCCAGAGTTTACAACATCTATTATGAAACTTGAAACAGAACTTACACCTGATATGATATTGTCTGGTTCATGGAAAACTACTGAATTTAAAACTTATAATTTTGAAGCTTTAGGTCAAATGCCAGCTGCAGGTTGTTTACATCCTTTATTGAAAGTGCGCGCAGATATACGCCAGATATTTCTTGAAATGGGTTTTACAGAAATGCCCACTAACAATTTTGTCGAGAGCTCGTTCTGGAATTTCGATTCATTATTCCAACCTCAACAACATCCTGCCAGAGACTCGCATGATACATTTTTCCTAGATGATCCCAAAACTAGCGAAAACTTTCCTCAAGAATATTTGGATAAAGTAAAAGAAGTACATTCTAAAGGCGGTTATGGTTCTCAAGGATATGGATATGATTGGTCCAAAGATGAAGCTAAAAAAAATGTACTAAGAACTCATACTACTGCGGTTAGTGCTCGAATGTTGTATGGTTTAGCCAAAAATTTCAAACCAACTAAATACTTTAGTATCGACAGGGTATTTAGAAATGAAACATTGGATGCCACACATTTAGCTGAATTTCATCAAGTTGAAGGAGTTATAGCAGACTACAACCTAACATTAGGAGATCTAATCGGTGTATTATATATGTTTTTTGAAAGATTAGGAATGACAGAATTGAAGTTTAAACCAGCATATAACCCGTACACAGAACCTAGTATGGAAATATTTTGTTACCACCAAGGATTAGAAAAGTGGATAGAAATTGGAAATTCTGGCATGTTCCGACCAGAGATGCTTTTACCAATGGGTTTGCCGGATAAAGTTAACGTCATTGCATGGGGATTATCACTTGAAAGACCTACAATGATAAAATATGGTATTAATAATATTAGGGATCTCGTGGGACCTAAAGTTAACTTGCAAATGGTTCAAAATAATCCAATTTGTAGATTAGATAAATGAAGTATATTTCTTACTAAAAATATGCAATATAGCATTAATATACTAAATTATAAGATTATATAAATTATTAAATTTTAAATAAAATCTACAGATAATAAACTATTTTTATTTAATAAATGAAAATGTTTAAATAGATGAAAAAGAAACTATATAATTACAAATCTATGTCATCGCCAAAAAATGTTTTCCAGCATTCTGTCAAAGCATTTTCCGCAGCTACTTTTCTTTCTTCATCGGGCATGGAAGAAATTTGTTGTTTTAATTTTTGAACTTTATCAAAAGTATTAAAAAAATTGACATCACCTTCAAACATTTCACCTAAAAAAATAATGCCAGTATTAAGGATTTAAATTAAATTAGAAGATTAAATAGAATGAATCGTATATAATAATTAAGTAATATGGTATGGGTAACTATTTTATGCTTGTTAACCTATTGTCCTGTAATAATCCGGTCACTTTAAGAAGTACCTTGATGTGTCGGTGGCGACCAGTTTTCACCTCGCAACATCATTATAGTTTGATATCGCCTTACGTGCATACAGATTCAACCTGCGCAGTGGCAAACGAGTTTTGGTCAGCCGGCTGGGTATCTTCCTAAGTTAACCGGAGTACATATTTTTTTATTTAAACTTACTAAATAAATTACTATCAAGTTCAGCTCCATCCTCGATGTCCATTTTTAAATCAGACATCCCTCCACTTAATTGACTATCTACCACACTATCTTCAATAATAGCTTTAGTACTAGGGTGTGTGATTTCACCTAATTAATATAAAATTATAATTATTTACAAGTTCTCATTTAATAATGAATAATATTACATCAAATATAATTAAATATAAGTATTACAATTTATTCTGTCATAATTACTGTACTCAACCTACATTTAGGTTTAAGATTTGGCCAGTAGTGTGCGAAAAGAGCATGCCTTACGCGTTCAATTCCCACTGTATCCATCTCATCTGCTTCTTCCTCTAACATAACCAATTCAAAATGGTACTTTTGACACCAATCAAATACTATGATAATAATTAATAAATATTAACATAACTAAATGCTATTATTTGTGTAAGTATGTCATTTAGTTAATTGTATTTATATTGTAAAGATATAAAATCTACTTGAACCCTAAACCATAAAAATTATACACGTGTTACGACAACGATGTTGTCATCTTCAGCGCTAAAAACAGACTATTTATATTGTATAAATAATAGTAATATTTACTCAATTTGGAGTTTTGATTTGGATTATTTGATGAATCGTATTCTACTAATTTTTCACTTAATACAATTAATACTTCTGCTTGGCTTTGATTAACTAATGGCATGCATCTATTTAATGAATCAATTACATTTTCCTAGAACAATAATTATTTTGTTTCTATTATATAACTAAATCTAAACAATAGTTTTTATAATAAATACTTACTTTTTTTGCATCAAATAGAAGTATGATAGCATTTATATTTTTTATGAAGTCGTCAGATAATTTTTCCAAACTCTTTGATGTGCAAAATTGTACTTCAGCAGTGTAATACTTGCAATTTATTTCCCAACGGTTGCATAAGATATCTTCATTTTCATAATTATCAATTTCAAGATTTTCTTCATTTCTTATTGCTGTAACAATTATTTAACTAATTAAATTTAGGAACAAATCTCATTTGAAAACAATAAAACAAAGTTTGGACTGAAGACCGAACTTTTATGTTCTTGTTAGAAAAACAGAAAATGTCAATAACAACTAAAAATAAAAATAAATATTTATCTCCTCCTCCCCCTCACTATTGTGATAAATAATATATTTTATTTGTCTTATGAAAAACAGGACAGGATACTTTAATAATATCTACTGTAAGTTGAGAAGACGATTAAAAACAATTTTGTACTTAAAATGTATTATTTAAATTAAATCAAAGTGGGATCGTCTCAATGTCTTCTATGATGCTTCACCATTACATTTGCTTTAATATTCAACAATGACAACTATAAAGATTCATTATTTTAATTCAGCTTAAATATCCATTAATATTTGTTATCCTTACTATTCTTTTATTTCTCTAAAAAAATTCCAAAGTAAGTCTTTAAACATCTAAGATTTTTCTTTCTTGATATTAACTACCCAGTCCAAAATATGTGTGCTATTCGCATTTCTCCTTCCTGGCAAATCTACATTAAATACAGTTACTCTTCTTTTATTCCTCAAGTCTAGGGGTAAACTTGGGCAGTAGGGAAATGCTCACTGTGCAACTCCTGTATATAGGCTACAGTGCTGCCTTATATTATACTCGTTGGCTAGTTCTAAGTAAAAAAAATAGTGATTAAGTGGCATAACTAGTCTAAATTAAAGGGTGTAACTGTTAATGTGTAAACTATATAAAAGGCCACTGTTGTGATTTATAATTGTGTAGGCCTTCCTTTAAATCTACTTACTAACCTCTGTTAAGTCCACCACTGTGACTATGTTAACATTTTATATTTTTTTATGAACATTAAAAATGTATGCATACCAGAAAGTAATGAATTACTGAAATACAAGTATCTAAATACTTACATTTTATGGTTTTCAAAGGATCGTCGTCGCAACAACTATAAATGTAAACACAAGGTAGTTGGTTCTTTGACATGATCTTATTTTTATAAATGTTATTCTTGTGTAGTGAACATAAGGATGGACAAATTAGTTGAGTATTTATTATAAATAGATACAATAAAATAAACGCAAAAATATAATAACATACGAGCTGCAAACTATTAGATACAAATTATAATTCCTACTACAAGTTTCAATTATACTGATTACTGAATAATAATAAGTAAGTACAATACCTAATACTGATATAAAATAAACTGTGGAGACTGGTGTACAATATTGATAACTTACTATCAATTTATTTGATAAATGGATAAAATCAGCTGCTGTGTATTAAGTTATTTTCCTAAGTTTAATTTTCCTGAGTTTTATGACCATCTTTATCAAAATTGTTATTTATTATTCTTATTCGCATTGTACACAAAATCGTGTTCGATATATTTATTAATTACTCAATACCATCTACATAAGTTTCTCTGTATTCATTTGTATTTACTATTTATCTAATCATCATTATTATAAAAATAACCAATAATTATTATTATTTTTTATCACCATTCTTCTGTGCAAAATGAACTCTTGCACTATTCCTGCTGTTCCTGAAGATCTACAAGGTGACAATAGATGGATGAGTCAAGTAAGTATAGTAGTTTACGCTTTACTTAGGTTATCAATAACTGTTGTATGATTGTTTTAGCACGAACGGCATGTTTCTGAAGCAAAAGAGCGTGAACCAGATGTTATTCTAATAGGCGATTCAATTATACAGCAATTACAATTACGTCCCATATGGAATGATTTATTCGAACCTTTGCATTGTTTGAATTTCGGCATTGGGGGAGATTTAACACAAGGAGTGTTGTGGAGAATCCAAAATGGTATTCTTGATAATATCAAACCAAAAGCAAGTATTTTGTTTTAGTTTGAATAATCTATGTATATATTTACATAATATTAAGTGACAATGTTGAGTTTAAGAATTTAAAATTAGCCTACTTGTTGACATGGTTATTTTACCCAATATTTCTCAAAATGACTATTTCAGTATTAAACTATCCACAGTAGCACTATCTGTATTTAGTCAAAATCTATAATTGAAAAAAAATGTTTTTGTAATGAACAAAAAAAAGCAATTGTTTTTACAATGTGCTTTTATTTTAGCTTTGATATTCTTGTTTTGTGTGCTACGGTTATTTACTCAGATTGGATAATGATTGTTATCGAGTGGCGTTATTCCTTGAAACTTTGGTTAGGATGAAAATAAATATGAATGTTCTTTTTTTTTGTATTTTCTATAAAATGTGAGTTTTAATTTCAGTTTCCACATATATTGTCGTCGTCATGCAAAAACTGACCAAGGGTATATTTATAGTTTTCGTGATATTTTTTCTGTACAATAATATAGTTCAAATAACGCATTTTATTATGTTATTTCACTTGGTCACTTGTTGCACATAGTCAGTTTTTGGATGACGATTAGATTGTGATAATATATTTGATAAAAACCACATTATTGAAATTACCTATAATCTTCATACAGGGTTTTCCAATACAAAAAGTAAGTATTAGGCGATTATATATCCAAGGCATCTCCAAATAAGCACCAGTTTTACTTTTTTGAATAACTCAAATTGAAAGGTTCAATATTTAAGTCCAAAAATGAATGATTCAAGAGAGAAAATTCTCTGTTATCCAGTGCATTTGCTCACTTTAAAAGAGGGGTTACATCTTTTTTATCTAATTTTCAAAAAACTTTTTAGAATCGTTTATATTATAATCAGCATAAAAGGTAACAGGAATGTTTATTTTAGTTGATTTTTAATTTTTAATTGATACTTTTCTAAAATGAGTTAAAATTAACATTATAATTATTTTCAATTTTTATGGTATAATGTGCATAAATCTAATGAGTTTATTTCTTAAGTTGTCTACAAAGTTTTGAAAAAGTGA
This sequence comes from Adelges cooleyi, assembly GCF_023614345.1. Classification (NCBI taxonomy): domain Eukaryota; kingdom Metazoa; phylum Arthropoda; class Insecta; order Hemiptera; family Adelgidae; genus Adelges; species Adelges cooleyi. Next base: position 7,374,450 of record NW_026095751.1, read on the forward strand.
AATAATCTTGTTGGGAATCTGTTATTTATAATTTTTTATGGGCTTTAGACAAAAAACATGTACACTCAAATTAATTTTCTCCTATGGCCTCTAAAACTGTGTTATTTTTCGGGGTTGTTTTTGTAGTACTCTGAAGAACACCAGGTAGACAATACTTATCATGAATTCCTCCACCTTTTAAAAAATGTGTAACATTTCTTCTATTCCGATAATTAAAAAATGATAAAAAGACACAATTTAATATCTACACATAAATGTATGACCAGAAACTACTACTGCTCAGTGGCGTGGCGAAGAGGGTAATCGAGAGGCGGCCTCTGCCTCTGATTTTTTTTAAGATGTGGTGGGTGGGTGGATGGGTAGCTAATGGGTAATAATTTAGTTTTATAATTATGAATGTAGGAAAAAAACACACTATCAAATATGTATATTGTTATTGATAAAAGAGGTATTTGGGCATTGGAAATATATACTTGCCACGCCACTGTTAGCGCTTGTTAGAAGATATTGTGGTCCTGCAAAAATATAAAAACACATTGTATTAACAATATATTTTAGCTTTGCATCAAAGCTAAAAGTAAAAGTAGTATATTGTTTAACATTAAAACAATTACATATTTATATCCATAAAAATGGTTAAACATTTTTTTTTTGTTTTGTTAAATTTAGGCTTGTGTTATACATGTTGGAACTAATAATTTTGGCAATACTCCAGAAGAAATATCAGAAGGCATTTTAATGATCGTTAATGAAATAAAAACAAGACTTCCTGATTGCTACATTGTTTTATTGGTAAACTCATTAATATCTTATAAATCAAAATGTTTATATAAAATTTCTTAAATAATATTATTTAAAAAAAAATTATTTTAATTGTTTAGGACTTACTGCCAAGAGGTGCCAAACCAAACCAATTACGAGTTCGAAATTCCAAAGTAAATGAAATTGTACATGAAAAAGTTAAACCTATTTCCCGACTAGAAGTAATTACGGTCAACACAGGGTTATTGCAATCTGATGATACGTTAAGTGCCCAAGACATGCTTGATTATTTACATCCTACTGAATCATGTTACCGAAAAATTTTCGAGCCTGTGCATGAAGTGCTGTTACATATTCTTGGAGAAGCTAAAGATGTTGACAAAGAAATAATTGGTACCCATTAAATTTTTTCCTTGGGTCCATATGCACCAAAATTGCATTTTTTATTGTGATTTTTTTGAAATTTGGTATTTTTTTATTGTTAATTTCAGCCTTCTGATAAAAATAATTAAGGGGCCTTTGATATTTTTGTATTTTGTTCCTAACTTAATTATAGACTGCTTGGGTTAAGTATAAAGTGTAATGCAAAAAAAAATATATATATATAATATATCAATGAAATAAATTATTTTTCATAGTTGCTGATACACATATGTTTACAAGAGAAAAAAATGAATAATTAAATGTTGCTTTGATACTTTTTTTTTATCTCAGTTTTTCTATTCTAATATATTAGTATGTATTTGAGTTACTTGTTAAAATAAGTAAATAATTTCAGTATATTTCTATGTTACATACTCAATAGCTATTTAATAGAAGTAAAATATGCTTTAACTCATTTCGAAAATATATTGATATAACTACACTAATTTATTGTTATTGAGTATTTTTATGATTAGTATAAGTTATTTAAGTATTTTCAACATTAACTTTTTTAGATTTTGTATGTACAATTTATTGGTCACACAAATATATAATTAAGTACTTATAAATTATGGTTAAATAAGACAAATGGCTTAATGGAAGAAACAAATTATATGTAATACAGGTGATCAATTTAACTTAAGACTCTCGGAAAATAATTGCAATTTTGTAATTTTTTTTTTTGAATATTTTTTATTTATGTTATTGTAAAATAATATAAAATTACTAAATATTTACATTTTTTAGTATTTTCCAGAGCTCTCAATTTTTGAAACTTACATGGTTACGTAAATATTTAATTGTTTTTTTTTTGAACATTTTGACTGGTCGATAACCAGTTTTGATTAAATACTTTTAAATTTTAAAATTTAGGACAGGAGGAAGGGTGGAGTGTAGTATTATTTTTATCTGCACACATTACTCTTCTACATTTCACTTCCCATCAAATTTTAAAATTTATGGAATATGTTGCGAGATATCGAAAATTAACAATATTATTATCTTTATTGATATGAGAATAGGTAAAAAACACAAATTAAAAAAATATATATTATTTAAGGATGAAAAAGATTAATTCTGACTAATTATAATATTAGCTTAATAGGTACTCATTTATATAAAAAATACGTGATCAAACATCATAAATATATTTTATGTTAAGATTATTTAAAACTAACTAATTAGAAAATCACATTTACTGATTTACATGTATTTTATAATATATAATAATATATTATATAAATAATGTTATATATATATATATAATATATTATGAATAGCATATCGTCAGACTATTTAGCAAAGGACGTATATCTCCAAAAAAATCAATTTTCGATAAATTACACTATTTAAAAGAAAAAAAACAGTGCGTCGGTTGGAATAATAATGATTACATGTCAGTGTTTTTTTCCATGAAATGTGTGGTAAACTGCAAGAAATTGTTATTGAAGAAAATAGAATTAAGAATAACTTAAACGTTCTTTTTCCTTTTAGTGTGAAATATTGTATTTTGGAGCTACGCCTATTGCTAAATAGGCCGACGATTTGGGGTACTGAAATCATTTTTTAAATATTTTTCCCATAATCCTAATATATTTATAGAATCAGTACAATTTTTTTGGGAAAAAAATAAAAAGTTATGCATAAAGAGGTTAAGAAAGCTTGTAAAATCAGCAACTGCTTACGCCTTACAATTTAAATGTTTTTAATTTAATTGTTGACAAAATGTGAATAATCAACAAAGTGATAGTACACTCAACAATTCTGTGATAGTCACGGTTATAGATAAACAGGTTACTCGACGGTGTGTTTTCGACTGGCTTATAGCGGTCACGCCGCGTTACGCTGTCTATGGAGTGCACCACCGGGATGCAGGCCATCAAAAGTTATATTTACCTTCTAACGTGTACTAAAAAGCTGTTTTTTAAACCAATAAAGATAGTATTATACAAGTCTATAAGAACAATATAATACATGAATTTTTTTTGTCCTAAAAACGATATTATGATTATAAAATTTATAAAATGGAATAATAAAATATATGATATAATAGTATAAATACTCAAGTTAACCCCTTTACAGCTTTTGGTAACCATTACATTTTTTTATATTTGCAAGTAAACTTTGTTTTTTTATAATTACGATTATTGATAAACTATCTAGTTAAATGTTTTTCAACATTATTATATTTCTAAATATTAATTATATATAGTTAATACTAAATATTGTGTTCTTAGTATCTGTCCTTTCCATGTGAAGACCACAAAAATGAAATCATAATTCGAATTGTAACCGACTATATTGTAATGAGAATGAGGCATTACGAGTAATTTTATGAAATACATTTTATTTTAATTAATCCGAATTCTTTTTTCAGATGGGATATTTACAAAAATTATTTAAAAAAAAGATAATATATTATGAAAGGTTTATGAATAATGTGGTATTTATTATCATGGTTTTAGCCATATACATTTTTTTTTAATCGGTATTTTCTTAACCGTTATAATGAAAAAACTAAGCGTAACAGCAGTGACTACACCATCGTTTTAAGGACAAAAACATACATCAAATTCATACAATATATTGTTCTTGTAGACTTGTATAATACTATCTTTATTGGTTTAAAAAACAGCTTTTTATTACACGTTAGATAGGAAATATAACTTTTGATGGCCTGCATCCCGGTGGCGCGCTCTATAGACAGCATAACGCGGCGTGACCGCGCTTGTCGGCTGCGATGCGTAACCTGTTTACCTATAACCATGGTGATAGTATAATTCTATTTCGTGATAACCGATATTATTTTTCGGCTGACAGCACTGTGGAAACTCGTCGATTCAATTCATAGACCTTATACTAGTAAAAGGTTAATTATTAGTCTTTCCCTCTTGCAATGTTCGATCGGTGGCTAGTGGCTACTATGGAGTTCTTATCTAAAAATTAAAAAACCCATTTCTACTCCCTCTTCATCGAATGTTTCGATAAAATAAATAAAATGGCAGCATAAGGGTTGGCCAATCAAATTAATTAATTTTATAAAGCTATACATATATATTTATCAAAAAACAATGATAAACCCTTACGCTGCTATTTTGCGAATTTAAGAGAATATAATAAAGTGGGGATATGCAATGCAACAACCTGATTTTTTTAAGCCTTAGCTAGCAGCTATCATCAGAGTTCAGAATTCAGATGTCAACACTCAACTGTCATTTGTGAATTCATGGCTCAAGCCGCTAACAAACTTTAAAGTTTATAATTCTTACTTCCTAAGAATTTCACCCAATTTAATAAATATTGAATCATAAGTTTGTACACAAATATTATAATTATTATTATCTCGCAATATTATTTGTCTTAATTATGAAAAGTGAACGGTAAGTTTATTTTTTTCCATATTTTAGTAATAGAAATTGAGAATTATTTAAATAACTAGTTATGTTATTTAAATATTATTCTCAATAAATCAAAAATTTTTAAAGTATTTAAGTACTGAAATCTGATTATTTAAACTATGTAGTTATCCTAACTAAAATCAACCCTACTTCTAATTATACTTACCAGAGTAGCAATGTTAATTTGTCAATGTTTTTTATATACTATTTAACTATGCAAAATATGGATAAACAGTATCAGGGTGTCATTATATTATACTGAAACCAATTTGGACCTACAGATTTGATTAATGTTAAAATTATGTCGTTGTAATAATAATTAAATTAGAAAACCTAGCCACACTAATCCAATTTTCAATTTATACGATCTATGTAACTACGTGTTTTGATTTTTTCTTATTGTATGTTATTTATATTTTTATTGCCCATCAAGTTTTGAAAGTAAGTTAAGTGTGGTCACAGGGGCGACTCGTGAAACTCACCCCTTCATTTCAGACTTTTTTCAGGACTCACGATTTTCCTAATCTATTTGTATAACCCATTGAATCATATACAAATTATATATTAAAAGTGGTTACTCTTACTAAACGCCAAAAAAAAGAAAAATAAAATTCCGGGTGGTGAACACTATTGACTACCATGTATTAAATGAAAAAAATTGGTAGGTAACGTAGTAAACCGCCATGCCGCAAAGTGGTAAAACCATTTTTTGCTACTGACTGTTGTTTACAAGCGTATGTGATTTATAAATACACATATTAGCATATGAAAAGTGTACCTACTCATCTCTGATTGCTAATTTTAAAGATGGCAATTACCGATTGGTTCTTTTCAAATAAAATATTTAGTTTTATTATTATTACATTTTTACATAATAAAAAAATACTCGTATGAACTTATGACTAGATGTAGACCCTCCTGCTTATTTCACTTGCCAAAGTGGTAGAAATTTTGTTTGAATTAGGTTTTTACCATGGTGATATACTGTCTAGTCTGACTGACTGATCTAACAGACCTGCCCAGATGAGTTTGAAAGCAAGAAATTACTGTCGATCTTGTGATTAAAATAAAAATTTCAATAATATATAATTATTACATTAACTATTCAAGAATTTGCTTTGAGTGGTGTAGTTGATTTCAAAAGTTATATTTTATTTTCTATAGATTTAAATAAATATTGTAAGTATAACAAAAAACCCAAGAAATGCTGCTTCAATGTATTTTTTACTTACATTTTTATTTAACATGCCACTAGGTACAGGTGGCATATTCAGGAAGGGTTTTTGGGGGTTTGAATCCTCCTTGCGCTTTTTTTAGTATACCTCTTGGGTCATTATGGTTCATTTCTACCTCCATCAAAGAGAAACTAACAGATACACACATATAATATATACACAAGTTTATAAATATAATAAAAAATAAGATTTTAAAAATATTAATTTTAACCCATGCCTCATAAAGGTTGTAGTCTAATTGGGATTTAATGTAGGATATCTACACTTATGTTAAAATCAATGATAACATTTTCTTAGTTAGTAGTTTAAGATAAACTTTGCTGCATGTATAGCTTAGAGTTTGCTGAACACGTACACCATATCCAAAAATTCATACCTGTCAAAACTGCTGCCAAAATATGAAAATTTAATGGAAAATAAGTGTTTTTCCATAATTTTTTCTGATAACTAAGTACTTAGCTTACATGAGGAATGTCGATTTGACCAAGAACCTAATATTTGAATACACTGAGTTCAAATATCATACATTTTGGTAACATTTTATATACTCTGTACCACAAGAGAGCGCACCTGCGTAGAAACAAATAACTGTTACTCCAGAATGCGCATGTGCATCTAGGAGTAATGCGTCTTCTTTCTGCGCAGGTACATTTTCTCGTTGCCCAGTGTATAGACTCAACTAGGGTAATAAACAATTTTTAAAAATAAGTTATGAATGATGTAATAAACTTGAATTATACAATTTTTATTATAAAAAGTAAAAATAATCAGATATTTTTGTGTTTTTCCTTTATTCAAATATTAAAAATAAAAATACTGAAAATACCTATTTTCTGTTAAATTTTCATATTTTTGGCAGCAGTTTTGAGTTTTTAATGGTTTAAATTTTTGGGGTATGGTGTATATGTTCAGCAGAGTCGTTCTCTAACTTGTTGTCTATGTTATGCTATTTATTTTTAAAACATCACTGTTTATTAAAATTAATTTATTTGTTTTAACATAGTTTTTAATAAATTTGTATATTATAGTTTTACTTTTATTGAAATTGTGTTTATAATTGTTTATAAATTTAGAAATAGTTCTGCACAAATTTGTATGACAGATTCGTCAAAGCAACTGACAAAAGTAAGATTTAATTTATTTTATATTTATTTATATTTAACACAAAATGCATGTGTCCATTACTCAAAAACGCTGACCGATAAACCGTATTTCAAAATACTAATCAATTTATTGCGAAAAATAACTAGTCCAATCAAAAAGTTGTTTATTAGGAAATTCTAGTTCAAAGGGGGACGTTCGAAAAAATTAAGTCCAAAATTCAAAATACCTTACGTCAAAAACATGTTTTTTTTTTTAATGGAAACCGTTTATTTTATGTTAAATTGTTTTATCAAAACTAACAACTTTGTAGAAAAATGTTTTCGATAAAATCCATAATTGTGAGTTAAGTCTCTTAGTTATTTTTACCATAGACCTATAAAGAAATGGACTGATAGCAGAGAGAGAGGTCCGAATATCGACATCGTTTAAAAGAGACAGAGAGAGTTGTTAGGTATGGCATGGGAGAATATTATAAAAAATATTATATAATGGAGAAATAGTAATATGATAATACCTGATAACGAAATTTTTATATTTTAGGTACTCTGTGTTTGACCTTGCCCATGCCATACCTAACAACTCTCTTTGTCCCTTTTTAACGATGTCGATATTCGGACCTCTCTCTCACCTATCAGTCCATTTCTTTATAGGTCTATGCATGAGCTATATATGTTTACTTAATCAATGGAATAAATAATAAATGGTGTGGCATTGATAAGATCCGGTCTCTGCGGCACTCAACTCAATAAATGGAACGTGCATTTTCAATAGTCGGCTGCATATAAAAATGTCCCCTAGAAGGAGGCTGCCATTTTGTGTACCGTTATTGTTTTGTCCATGATATTTATTGATTTTTCTATGATTTATCATATATATGTGACTGTGTTATCATCACCTAACCTAACATTTTAATACATATCATAGAAAAGTGATGTAGCATTTTTACTTTCTATGAAATTGTACACAAAATGGCTGCCTTCCAGGTGTGGACATTTTTCAATCTGAATACGTGTTCCATGTATTGAGTTCAGTGGAATGAACTCTTGTAGCCGCAGATAGAACATTACGAGGTATAGGCTGATACGCAACCAGTCTATCTACAGCCGTGATGGTAACATTAATGATAAAGATAAAGACCACATATATCATGGCTACCAAACATACCAAGGTTACTCAAAATTTCACTGTTACCACCAATACCACGGTTATCATAGGCATGAAAATAAAATAACAAAACTAAAAATAGATTAAGAGACTATTTCACAAATAATGGATTTTATCGAAAAAAAAATTTCGTAAGTGGCCATTTTTAATTTGGGACCATATTTTTTTTTTAACATCCCGCTTTGAATTCTGAAAGTGTCAAATGAACAACTTTTTAATGGATTAGTATTTTTCGAGAAAAATCTATTAGTATTTGAAAATAGGAATAATTTTATCTTAGAAATGAAATGTTTTTTAAATATGGCTGGTCGGTAAGGTTAGTTTGGGACACTCAAGAGCTTCGCGCTCCGCGAAAAATTCCCGGAGCATGTCATTTCAATTTGTGGTGACCAGCCATTGCCAGGCAAGATCATGCGACTCACACCATGTCAATATTTTTTCGGGGGTATGTGAAATTTCTTCACAACAAACCTCGATCTGTTCAGGTACTTAAACAAGAAATTCGGCGTGTAATTGATGAAATCGATGAAGAAATGTTTCTACAAGCGATCGCTAACTTCACCGACAAAATTAATTTGTGTAGACTAAACGGAGGTGGACATATTGCAGATGTAGTATTTTATTATTAATTTGGAACACATACTGAATGTAATAAATAAAATATGATATTTTTCGTAAAAAAATGTATGAGATTACATTTTTAAAACCGGTGTCCTCTATAGGACACCTTATATATTTTTAGAAACATTGATACTTAAATTTCCTTTTGAGTAGTAGATTTGACCTGGGATGTTTAAGTTAAAGATTTCATCATTTAATTAAAATTATTCTTTTGGTGAGAGTACACTTATTGAGATGGACATTTGGTAGTAAAAGAGTGCCTCTGAACAAAACCTGTCACCATTTACTATACACTATTTTGAATAGATTGTACTAAGCTTCAAATATGGATTAGTAATTTATAAATTATACAACTTTATAGATCTATAAAATAGAGTATAAAATTATATTTAATTATGTCTTTAAATGTACAATGTTTCAGAGTGGATTCATGAATCTATGTCAGCAGTTTGGTTCAGTAAAAAATATCTCTATTCATAATAATAATCGAAATGAAACCGTCGCATTTATAGAATTTGAAGCAAAAGAGTAAGTAAATAATAGAAGTAAAAAATATTAATTATTTAACAGCTTAATCAATATTATTAACATTACAATAAAGTCTTCTAACTAATATAACTAGAATAACTTAGAATATTATTATTTACAGGAAATGTTAACATTTCCATTTATACTATAATATTTTATAATGGCTTTAGTGGCTTATTTTTTAGCATTTATAGGCTCCACTAAGGGGAAGGGGTAATATTTTAAATGATATTCGCTACCTAGAATGGGTTGTTAGTATTGCTGGAAGAAATCAGTGTCTTCTTGGCCAGCAAACAGAGTTTTTTTTCTAGGAAAGGCTAGTTTAGGATTTTTATACTATTTTGTGATGATATTATGATAACTGTACTATAAGTACTTATACACATTTTTTGAAAAATTATAAAACATAGGCGCAATTTCAATAAAAATTTGAGGTTGCTTAAGCATTTTCTATGTATTTAAGTTTGAATTTGAATTAATCAGGTTAATGTTTTTTTGAGCAAGAATCTTGTACCTATATTAATTTAACATTTAAGGGGAAAAATAAGTTTTAATACATTTTGACAATGTTATTTAATTTATAGGTTACTTTGTAAAAGCTTCAAAGTATTATTTTTAATTTAAATAATTTAAATAATTTTTACTGTGAGTAAAGGCTATTTTGGTCTATTTTAGACTGAAAATACAAACAACATTTCAACTATAAAAGTTGATCCAATTTCAATTCTGTATATAGATTCAAGTTCTTTGGCTACTTTACTATGTTATGTAGGAAGTCGATTTTCATTTTAAATTTCAGTTTCTTGTAATTAAATAAATTAAGTTTGAATTTTTTTCAATATTAAAACCTATTTTGTTACATAACAAAAGCAAAAAATTTGTTTTCTACATAAATTAGTTAAGTTTCCAAAGAACTCGTCTATCTTTATAGAATTGAAATGGGACTATTCTAAGTAGTCGAAATTTTGTCAGGCTTTTTGGTCTAAAACGTCAATAAAAACAGACCGACCGCATTCCCTTGACACTTTAGTTTATTAACATTTTATATTTATAACAACAAATTATAAAATTGTATGCAATATTACAATTAACAGGTATTTTATACAAGAGTTATACACTTTGCTTGTTCTGCAAATGTGTCAATAACTTTGTTTATGTTAATTAAATTTGTCATATATTTTTCTATGTATAGTACTGGCAATTGTAAGTCTTTCCTGTCTCATTGAAACCCTAAGCCGAATATTAATTTTTCTTTAAGCAGAAAACAAACGTTCATAAGATGCAAAATTAATAGGAAGTGTGATAGCCACCTGAATGATAAATAATACTGAATAATAAATAATGTTATCAACTCTGCAAAAAGCTTTTAGTTTTTTTTATATATAACATTTTTATAAGCAGAGGTATTAATACATAAATAAGAAAAATATTAGAGTGCTTATTTTAAAATTGGCAGACTTAGGGGGTCTTAGCACCCCTAAGTCTGCCCTCCCTAATTGTGCCTATGTATACAAAAGCACAATACTTTTGGTCAAATACATACCAGATCCTGAAATTACATTACGTTTAAAAACTGGATGGGCTTAGCCCACCCAAGCCAGGCAATTAGGGGGAATCATGCTTATGACGGAGTTACCTATGATTGCATGTAGAACCAGCAAATGTGACTGCTGCACACTGCCCTTTTTCCCACTCAGCCACTTGTCCTTGTATTGTATGTAAAACTCATTAAGTTAAGTTTAAAAACATTTAATACAAAAAAAAATTAAACTAAATTTATATGAAATTAATATTGCAGCTCTGTTGATAACATTTTAAAAGATAAATCAATATTTCCACCATGCATAACTGTTGATCTTACAAGCCATGCTCGAAATGAAATCAAGTCGTCATTTGATGACATTGTGATTGAAAATACTGAAGTGCAAAATTTAGCTAATGAATGTTTCAAAACCAGTCATGACAATTCTAATGATGTAACTGAACTAATTGCTACGAACAGGTTAGTAAATTTGATGTTAATACTCAAAAAACATTTTATAGATCCCTTTATAAAGACCCTATTCATGTACAACACTGAATCCAAAATCCTTTTTTTTTTGTCTGTTTAGATTATTATTAATATAAAGAGCAATAGAAAAAACTACAGTTTGTCAAAGAAGTTATAGCATTTAGGAGAAATTTAAAATTTAAACTAAATCTATTTTACAGAATAACTATGATGTTTGTATGAACCATAGACTTTATAATCATTACCACCTGCTACTATAGATAATTTTTCAGAAAAACAACATCAAAATTTGTATAAAAAAATACAATATGTATAAATTATTTACACATATAGTGTTTTTTCTTATTTACAGTAAATAAGAGGACGTTTACATTTTTTTTAAGAGTCCGCACAAGCTAGGATATTCATAAAAATAGACAAATCTTTGTAAAAATGATGCCTTGCCACCCTAACCAAATACTTAAAAAAAAAGTTATTACATTTCTCATAACTGCATAAATATTATAATAATCTAAAGCCAATTGCAACTGTATTTTTTTCTAATTTTGTAATATAATTAATTAAAATTATATAGCCAGTCAGTTTATTTTGGACCTGATGTTTATGGTCAAACATTAATTGATAAAGCATACAAAGAAAAATGTATGAATAAAACAAAATTGTTTAATCTTGAAAATGATGACATCTTTGGAAAACCTCTCAACAGAAATTGGGAAAAAGTAGAAAAGTAAATATATTTTTGTGTACACTATCTTTATCTTGTATTTATTATTAGAGTATAAAAATCAACAAACTTTTAATTATTTTTAGGCCTGTATTCCAAATTCATTCATTGGACTTCCATAAGCGTTTTGAAAATTGTGATGGTGGTGAAATTCAAATTGGAAAAAAATTAAGTCGGAACATGTTTACTGGCTGGGTATCAAATTTTAATAATAGTGAAAATGTACTAGACTCATTGAAAAGTATCAGTATAGATATAGAAAAATCAAATGTCCTGAACTTGTAAGATATTGATAAGACAATTTTACATTCATTATATATATTAAATAAAATATTATAATATTTTTAAGGAGTGATGTTCAAGCAGAAATGTTGGTTGGTGCATTCGATATTGTTACAAATTCATTTGCTCGTGGTTATGTAGTATTTGTGGCTGGTAATAGTGCTAATGTAGTGTTATGCGACTATGGGAGAGCAATCAATACTGCAAATTTACGAACACTTCCAAACTGTTATTCTTCAGTACCAATATATTCATTCAAAGCATTTACAAGAGGCGATCACGTACCACTACTGAAAGTATTAACACAAAATCTATATTATTACTTCTATTATACTACATCTGTATTCACATTCATTCTATAACCTTTTTTTTTTTTAGAAATCGCATACTTTTAAAATAAAAAGTGTTAATGCTGACAGAATTGTGCTGCTTCTATTTGTCGAAAGTCAGGAAGTTAAAATACAGTTGAAAACATGGCGACCAACTGTTGAAGAGTATGGTGTCCCTTGTGTGAATATAAAAAGTGGAAGCAAAGTAGAGTTATTAAAATTAAAAGATATGAATACCCTTTACATTAGGTCTAAAGAAAAAAGCCATTTTAACTTTTTTTTTATGACCTGGAACAACTTGGCAGCTTATTGCTATAAAAATGGTAAATATTCTATAGTATTGCATGTAATAAAGGATTGTTTAATTATTTTACTAAGCTGCTTTAACTCCTGAATAAAGCTGTAATATAAGTTAAATATGTTTCTATTATTTAGGAAAATCTTTAGACAGAGAACCATTTTATGGAGAAATTGTTGCTTTTAAATCTAGATTATGCAATGATAATTTTGTCAGAGGCAGAATTTGTACACACCTAGGAAGTAATGTGTACATTGTAAGACACATGGATAATCCTTTAAAAGAAATAATTAATTTATCTGAAATGATAGAATTAAAGTTTGAACATAAATTTGTATGCATTTTTTGTTACACTATATTTTTATTTATAATAATATAATATATTGTTAACAATGAAACATTTGGTATGCGCTTTAGACCCCTGTATGTTATTTAAAAGTTGGAATGTTAGACGCGCTATCATATCCAGTAAATGGTTATGGAAGAGACTTTATTAATCACATTATTGGTCATAATTTAACTGTGGCAAGTATTCAGTCTTACTTTATTCATTATTTAATCTATATTTCTGTATAATTTTTTAGTATTTCGACGAAGAAAATAATAGTTGGCAATCAGTTGAATTACACTTATCTGTTTTAAAAGAAAATATCAATATTATTTTGCGTGGACTTGTTTTGCCAACATGGTTAAAACAAATACAGATTAATCCAAGTAAGTTAACACTAGGATTTTTTTAAATACTATGTCATTCAACTTAATTAAAAAAAATATTTAAATATTGTTCCTTGTGATTTACACTCATCATTTCCTACTGTATACAAAATTTAACATTTCAGTTGATGAAGTAACAAATATTTGCAAGTATGATCATTTAATTGAAAATGAATTGTTTGAGAAATCAATAGTAAGTTTAACGTTTGTGTTGTTCCATGATGGAGTATTTTATATGAGAGATAGGATGTTTGGAAAATCATTTTCCACCTTGAGTAATATGATTAAAGAATATTGCAGTTTAAACTCAAGTCCATATTTTCCTCGAATTGATGAAGTATGTTTAGGTCAATTTCCAGGTAAATGCTTTTAAACAAATATATTTATAACTATATATACAAGTTTACATACTAGTATTCTTTTCTGTGAAAATTGGTTAAGCTAAAAATAAGTTACAAGCATAGCATTATATAATCATATTATATTCTAGATGGATCTTGGTATAGAGTAGTATGTGAAAAAACTAGACCGGGTGAACCAGCTAAAACATATTCTGTTGATTTGGGAAATGTTGCTTATTTACATACGCGAAATACAAAGAAAATACCAGAAGAAGTTATATGTCATCCAATTCATGTATATTGCTGTTTTTTAGGTATGTTATTTATTGTAATGATGAATTTTTTTTTAGTATTAATTAGTTAGTTATTTTTGCTATTTACATTATGTTTACATCAAAACCAAAGAATCAATTATGTTACTGAAACTAAAAGTTCTACTTTATTGAAATTTCAATTGTATAGTTTTATTTAAATAATACATGTTTTTTGTAATCATACTTTTTTTTATTATTATAGAAAATATTGATGAAATAGATTTGGAAAAATCAAAACTTTTGAAACGGTATGAAAACACTGAAGTTGATTGTACTATTATAAAAAATCTGAACAATAAAAATTATTATTTGATTAAATGTCCATTTCTTGAAAATATTCTAAATTAAGTTTTAATTTGTTCATAATGTTTTTTTTAATGGTTTATTTTGAGATGTAAGACTTAAGTGTAATATTTTAAATTAAAAATAAGTGATGGAATAAAAACTAATTAATTACATACATTCATTTTCATATTTCTTATTTATATAACCTAACCTAACCAACCTACCTAAAATTGTTGAGATATTTATTTACGGTTATATTAAGTATTGAATAGTATTATAAATAATTAATGAAATAACTTGTTAACTGTATTTATATTATTTAATAAAAAAAAAAATAATCATATGACTTACAATATAATATTCAATTCATTGTAGGTAGATGTTATAAAATACAAATTTTTTATACATTTATTTACTGATGTTCGACTTTAATTTCAGTAACTTTGGCTGGTTCAGTGTGTATCTTTTCAGTTTCTTTTGATTTTATTGCTGGCACACCAGTTTGAATAATCGGTACACTCCTTTCACTTGCAGCTTCATTAGTCTATAGTACAAATTATTATTATTATTATACACCTGCGGTATTCAAAAACTAATTTGTTGACTTAAATTTCTATCGCTATGATTTTAAATAAATATTATATATAAATTTATACTTATTTTATTAAGTTATCATATTAAAAAAAGAAAAAACTATATTTGTTGGAAAAAATAAATAACTGTTATTCTTACCTTTTTTGGTGCGCTGACTGTTAGTACACCATCTGAAGATAAGCTTGATACAATTTTTTCAATGTCTACATCGTTGGGGAGTAAGTACCGTCTCTTGAAATGTCTAGATATAAAGCCATGTTCGTCTGGTTTTTCTTCGTGCTTTCCTTCGACAATAACAGCCCCTTCAGATGTTTTGACAGTGATTTCATTCGGAGTGAATTGTTGCACATCCAAAATGACTTGCACTTGTTTATCGTCTAACGAGATGTTTGACATACCACTGTTTTGACGACTCACTATGCTCTGCCATGGTCTATAATATGTACCCGACCTCAATGGAGTAGTCAAGGCAGAAGACAAACTAGAGAGATCGTCCCTGTGCAATCCCAATCCAAAATGCTGGTCCATTAAACGTCTGGGCAATCGCTCTCTTTCAAAATCTTCCCACCAATCGCGGAAAAACAATGGTACCAAAGAAGACGACATTGCTTCTGAAAAACATTAACAACATTATTATTAAATTGTGTGAACATGTATATAATACATGTATTTTACTTACTTCTAGTTTGTCGTTATAGATGGTAAGAAAAGTTAAGGAAATTGATGTAAGTAACTATTAGTAACTACCTAGTCCTCGTGATGTTCCAACACTGTTGGATAACATACGCGGTCTCTGTTATTTATAGGTATCAGTTTTCTCACTAATATTACTCAACTATCCCTTTGATTTTATTTTTACTTTTACTACAATTGGTGTTTGACCTTAGTCGTTAGCGGTAGCATCGCGTGGGAAGATTACTCTAAATCCTAAAAATAACGCGTTGCCTTAATTTTGTTTGTTATTACTCATGTCCAAAACGTCCTTATTTTATACTCGGTATTTTTGCCAAAATATTTCATAGTATTAAAATAATAACAACAACACATTTGGAACATTCTCGAATGTACAATTATAAGTCGTGCGTTTATACGACGAAGAATTTGTTGAAGATACTTATTATCGTGTATTTATTTAATAACTAATAAATTAAGTTATTTATTAAATTTATTTAGCAAATTATTATATTTAATATTGTAACTTCGTTTCGGAACAGAGAAGGTATAGATTTCACGTTAATTTTCTGTCTTTGTGTCTGATCCACATCGAGTATATTCTAAAGCGTCGTTTGCAATGTTGAGAAAAATGACGTGATGTAAAAACAAATATTTTTGCGATGTTG
Organism: Adelges cooleyi; assembly: GCF_023614345.1. NCBI lineage: Eukaryota > Metazoa > Arthropoda > Insecta > Hemiptera > Adelgidae > Adelges > Adelges cooleyi. Next base: position 7,390,917 of record NW_026095751.1, read on the forward strand.
AAAAATTATGTAGTAGGTACCTATTGTAAAATGAAAATTATGTATTTGTAAATAGTAAGGTTAGGATTTTTCACTTAAAAAGACACTGATCCCCGGAAATTACATGTCAAATTAATTTCTTCGTCAATAATTAGCCTAGCAGTAGAAAATTTATAATAAAATGGGAAAATTAGGAGAATTATAAACAGAAAACTTTTCCTCGTTACAGCAAATGATTAGGATCGGCTCAACTAGTAAACATTTTGGTTTTTTTTAATCAAACCGAATTGGTAAGGGCAGCATAATTGAAATTCGGATTTTAGTGTAGTAGGTAATGAAAAACAGGGATATTTTTAGTTTCGATGCGGATCCGAGAAGGTATTGTTTTTACAATGATAAATTATGTATTTTTCTTTTCGTGTCTGGAACCCCGACATTTTTTAAACAGCTGAGCCGATTCCTTCAATTAACAAGTATGTAGATCAGAAATTATACCTAAAAGTAGGCCAAAAATTAAAACGTTTATCCCTTCACTATCAAAATCGAGAAAACACGCAAAAAATGTCCATGTTTAAAATTACGGCGCGCTATATGTTTTTAAAAATAGTTGAATAATTAGTTTCATTTTTTTTTGCATGTCAGCCTTAATAAATGCAGGGTCATGCTATTTTCTTTGTGTCGTTCCTAATATAGTATACTTATTGCCGAAGCAAGTACAATAATTTGGGTGGAATATCAATATTGTTTTAGATACGAATGGGGGAATTTACATTTGTATTATAAGTTTATGGATTATATTTAAATAAAAAATAATTCATTTCAATATTTATTTATATAAATACCTTTCCACATTTATGCTATTAGATCTACAATTTACATAGATCTAATATAAATGTATCTTAAATATATTCGTAGATGTTAAAAAATATAAAACAAATTACATTTTGGACCACCCTCATATACATATATAATAGTAATGTTTTTAATATAAAATTTATTTATGACAAATAACACAGTTAATCCTTATACATCACGATCTTCTAAGACCATGCTACAATTTATCAAGTGTTGTATAGACAGTTCTTAGACCATATAGACATACATACAACTGCAAATTAAGGCATATTATACGTCTACGAACCCTTTTAATTTATTACTGCCTATTCAAATTTGATTAATACTGATATAATTTTCAGATATAACTGAAATTATAAAGTGCGTTTTACTCTAATATAACCAATAAAAAAACTACACTTTTATCACAATTAGAACAATAACAATAAATGTTAATAATTTTGACTTAATTCAGATCGTTATATTTAACTGACTAAAATGAACCATCCATATAGACCTCTAGAGTTGTAGTAAATAGAGATCATACTTGGATATAATTCACAAAAATATTGTCTACCGAGTATTATCAAATTTCAAAAAAATGTACCCCTATATCATATCATATTAATGAATTTAGGACAATCTTATGTGTGAGTAATTGTAACAAAATCAAAATATATTCATTCAAAAATAATATACTGAAGACAATAATATAACAATACATATTTTTATATGGATAAATTAGAAAGAAAACATGAATATTATTTTATTTTAATTATAAAAAATAGATATAATATCATATAGTATATACAATAAATAAATATTAAATTTTAATTTAACTTATTTGCTAGACATTTTACTTACACTTATACATTTTCTTCAATTTCTTTTCTAAATTTTTCAGTCAGACTTTCTACATTCTCTATAGTTCCACTTACAACAATAATTTTATTTCGAGATCGCGAGCCCTAAATAAAAATAAACATGATTTTTACTATTAGGTTGGTGTAGAATGTCATAATAACTACTTACTTTGGTCCCAGGCAGAAAGGACTCAAGTCAATTTTTCACAACATTTTTTTTTACCGTAGATTTAAAGCTTGAGTTGCTGATTTTTTGGTTTAATTGGTAAAATTGACATAAGCCCTTTTTACCAGGGACCAGATATATATATATAATCTATTATTTATATACTTTTTTTTATTTTTTGGGCAATCTTTGACTAATTCGTATTTTTTCGTTAAGAGGACGTCATACGGCATACCCCCATTTATAAAGGAGTTAGGTTTAAGCAATTTTTTGCAAAATCAGGTTAACTGTGATGTATAATTATTAGTTCAGTAATTAAGATATTTTTTTGGTAATTAATTTATTTTTCTGACTATCACAACATCTTTGACCGTCATTACAATTTTTTTTTATAACTTTGTTTTTTGAATAGTACTCTAACGCTATTTTTCATAGAAAATTGTCTATAGTACCAAATGAAAGATCAGAACTTCGTCTACGAGTCTATAAAATGTTTTTTCTATAACTTAATTGGCATTTGTTCTATGAACTTTTAAAAAAAGTAAAAATTCTTAAGTAAACAATTTCATATATTCTACGATTAATAATTTCAGAGTAGAATTGGAAATCTGAAGCAGGCTTTAGTATTTAAAATATTTAAATGTTACATCCTCTTATGTAATCTTTTTTTTTATTTTACAGAAACTATTTTTTTTAAAAAAAGTATGTTAAGTGAACTGCTCATAACATGAGTTTCTAGGCAAATAAAGTACAATACATAAACTAATATTTAAAATAGATAATTATAGTAATCTTAATAATTTGTTTGTTTTTATTTATGGTAATATTACATGTATAATGTATCTTATTAAGGAATTTGATTTGTATTTGTTACTGTAAGAAATAAATAATAAGTCTACTTTATAATGAATTTAAAATTTTAAACTTACTCGATCTAACAATAAATCACTTTTTCTGAGGCCTAATATCTTTGAAAGGTACTTGATTAGTTCTGCATTGGCTTCTCCGTCTGTGGGGGGAGCATTTATTTGAACTCCTATTCCATCAGAACTTACATCTATAATATGTTGTTATAAGATATTTTTTTAATTTAAATATTAATATTACTTATTACTATTTTAAATTAAAATATGTTGTTATATTATATACCAGTAATATTATTGTTTTTCGCTCCAGGTTTGGCATTAATTTTTATAAGGAGGTTACCAGATTTATCTTTTGTTATTGGTCCAGTAATAGCAGTCTCTAGTTTTTCTTGAGATTTTTTGGTAACTTTTTTTGGTGCCATGCTATTAGGTATTTTAATAGACATAAAAACAATATTATGAAATTTCATAAATATGGTTAATTTCACATTCGACAAAAAAAAAGTACAAAGTTATAATAACAAAAGACATATAATATGTAATAAACGTTACTTTTAATTAAAAAAAGTTGATACAATTACTTACTATCCTTACTTATTATTTATTGTCCATTGATCAATGATAAAATGATTAGCTACCTACCTTATCACAAAATAACCAGAAGGGAAACCTACGCCGGGACTGATAAGCGTCGATATTTTGTTTTTAGTGATTACGTAAATTGATCATGCTTTTTCTTGGAATTCTATAACCCATCTATTATAGTCTAGCCACAGAAAATTATTCTGTGGTCTATACTCATTACTCTGTTCTTATTCTGAACAAAGTATAGCTATTATCATTACTCTGAGAGCCTGCTGGCTATATAAAAGCACCCATGTAATCTTTTTAAAGTTTCCCTTCTGGTTATTCTGCGCAAAATTATTAACATAATTTTGGAGTGGTTCATCATAGCCCTATAAAGATTTTCTTTATAGGTCTATGTGGTTCATACTTCATTAACAACAATTATAAATTATTTATTACATCAAAATACCAGTGGTAAATAACAGGGTTCCGTTAACCGATATTTATTCGTTCAGTTCAAAATAATGTTCATGAACATTAACTAGGAATAACGTTATAACTTTTTTTACTCCAAGAACGTTATACGGAATAACGTTTTAAATTTATTTGGTCCGAGAACGTTATAACAAAAAACATTATAACTTTTTTTACCCCAAGAACGTTATACCGAATAACGATTTTAGTTTATTTGTTCCGAGAACGTTATAACGAATAACGTTTTAAATGTATTTGCTCCTCCTATAAGGACTAAATGGATTAAACACTATCGATATTTGTCAATAGTTAAAATTAAAAATTATTGAAAACTATCCAAAGTAAAGACTATCAATTATTATCCACCACTAACTGATACTGTCACAAGTCACAAGATCGACTATGATTGGCGAATGGTTTTCATTCGAACTAGACATATTTTGTTACTTGAAAATTCTCCAAATTATATAGTAATAAGGGGGAATACCTATACTTGTATCGGGCCACAGTTATCTACCGACTACTGAGATATAACCGTTTATCGGACACACAGCACACTTTACGACTGACGGTCGCTACATATTATTATTTATTACAAAATGTCCAATGGACTGTGGCTTGCGGGTAGGTACAACTAGGGACCTATATAAACAGAGTGGTAAATTATTGGTTTTATGACAACTTTATGCGGGTCGCCACTTTAGTATACAATATCTATATTATAGTCTCTAACTAATCAGTTATCAGAGTGGCGAGTGCATACGCCAGTTGATCCACAGAACATACAGAAAGGAAACTATTCAATTTTTACATGGACTCTTATGGGACGAGATAAAATCATGTCCGACATCTTGAATATGATTGAGAAATGGACAGTGCTGATACATGATATTCTGTGGTTGATCAGTGTTAATTTTTCTATATAAACAAGTATAGAGTCTATACTATAAACTTATCGTGTAACTTAAGTCCTAACACGCAGGAATTACAAAGTAAGATTGCTGAACAATGACCATGACACTGACAGTAGTCATTTGGCATGTTGTTACTGCATAATCATACAAGCAGTACCCAGTAGACAGTAGTATAGTTATATTGCTTAACTCTAAATACTCATTCTCTCCCGTTCATATTATATATTGTGGTTATAAATTCATACATTAGGTAATTATAATTATAGCAGGATAAATATCAGAATAAATATACTCTACTCATAATAATTTTCCATGAACCATTCACAGGAGTAGGTAAATGTTGATACACGTCCAACGTCGTATAATTTTATATATTTTTACTAACATCCCCGGGCGAGAAACAGTAAGCTGTCGTTTATAATTTCAACAGTAATCATGGCATCATTTCTAGCAGCACCGAGCAAACAGATCAGTCGGTACGGTGTACGTGTACTGTATACATAGAATACAGCTTACTTAATATTTTGTACACACTTCATTAAAATAATATTTTACTCTGTTGTATTGCTATGTGTATACTTCAATAACGATGGTCGTGATAATTAATGCCAATCAGTTGAGTGTACCATTAATTGTACTTGATTGAAAGAAGATCGTTAACAGAGACTGTACAAAAGGGGAATAGCGATCTGCTTAATCGAGCTATCGTTGAATTGCTGAGCAGAGAGTTCAGACAGTTCGACTACGCCGGGGACCCCTTTTGTTTAATCAACATTGTCATAACAATATCATATTGCTGGTCGCGCGAAAATACCTATAGTGTTCTATCATGCAGTACTTGCCGAACGTATGTTGGGCCACGGTCATTATAGTCCAGTACGTTCTGCTGTACGGTCTGTACAATTATGTACGCGAAGTAGACAACAGATGTACGGCAGCAGTGACGGTTGGTCATAGATCCCGCAGGGAAGTCAACATAGACGAAAATTTCGTATCTTCGTCATCCTCGCCGTCGTCATTGTTGGGAGCGAAAACCGAAAGAGAAGGCGAAAACGTTGAGTTCATCAATCCTAATTTAAGGCCTATTGTTGAGAAAGAAACCAACGACCACAACGCTGATTCCTCTTTCAACGGTACACGTGAAGAATGGTATTGGCTGAACGCTTACTCCAGAATACCCGTAAGTATAATAATGTACGTACATCGGTGTCCATCAGGGAGTCGAGGGGGAATTTAACCTCGTTGGAAAAATAAAATGATACATGACAATAATCTCTACTTAACTATTTTATACTGGTTCTGACAACAGTTTGATTTCTAATAATTTTATTACACGATTCTCCCTTGGAAATTACCAGATGTACGCCATTGTGTATGCTTAAAATTAAAGCATCAATAAAGTCGAATAGTAAATACTAAATCGAGTATAGTAAGATATTTTTGTAGATAAATGAAGAAAATATATTATGTAGGCTAGCTTACGGGTAATGGATATCTTAAAATTACCACCAGGGAAGCAATTGGAAATATAAGGTCTTTAATGACGCAAAAAGTTTAAATCCAATAAAAATTATTTAAGTAGCGCGTGCTCGGCATTACACATTAATCAATTCAAGGCTGGAAATTCGAGGAAAATAAAATAAAAGAAGATAAATGTAATATCGAGGTCATTGACATTATTAAATAAAAGGCCTAAAACCTAAACTAAAGGCTTATAGTAGGCACTAGGCTACAATCATAAGTTACGAACCATTCAAAACTCACCTCAAGTTCTTTAAAAACAAATTACAATACATTTCATAATATATTATACATTAATACATTTTAGCTTCATTTTTTGTTTGGTGTGTGATAACATGATAACGCACTTTTTCCCGTGGACCGAATTATTCGTGTAGCACCTCTATAGATACAAAATCCTATGCGGTTGGTACTTTAGTAGGTCAAAAGTTGAAAAAGTCAATTCATTCATCCACAAAACCGAGAAAAACTGAAAAACAAATTAACCTGGGTTTCAACCTTCAACTTTGATATTTTATAACTTAGCGAAAAACGATCAGATTTTTAAATTTAATTAGTACTATTACAGTTAGGTTCTAACACATTTCAAATGTAGGGCTCATGTATGATGTATTATATAACCCTACGGTTATGACAGAACATCTGGAATATACATATTATGATTTTATAGCTATTATCGTTTATTGGTTGCTACTTGTCATAAACTGCAACACAGCGAATAGAGATCATTTTTGCACCAATTAATAAACTCATGCTCTTATTGAAAAATACCATTGGAATAATTGTATTCGCAGGTAGCTGCTTTACAAGGATTCTGTGCTTCTACAAGAGATTATTGTCCACCAGGTAAAGAAGGTCCTACAGGTCCTCGTGGGGAACCTGGCCCTAAAGGCCTACCAGGTTCAAAAGGTAAATATTATAATATTGAAATAGAGTAGGATTCCTTCGAAAGCTTCAATAGTTATGTATACAATATCTGATACCACATATTACATTATTACCAAATAATAATCTGTTGTATTCGATAATTAATTGTAAATATTGTTATAGAGAGTACGATAGAATCCGATTTGTATTTATACATTTTCTATTTGAAAAAAATATATATATTTTAGATTTTAATGAAAAAATGTAATTTTATTATTGTGTAAGGTGATCAAGGCCAAAGAGGACCGATCGGCGTTGAAGGTCCACGTGGTCCAACAGGATTACCAGGACCGGTTCGTAGGTGTCGAGAAAAAACTCGGCGTTGTATATATTTATAAAATAATTTTTTTTTTTTATTATGAAGTATACATTTTTTTATACATTTCTAGGTGGGTCCTAAAGGTCAGAAAGGAGACAGTGGAAAAACAGGGAATTCGGGTATGTATAATTTGTCATTAGCCATGATGCGAGGCTTCTTCTCGAAAAGAAATTAGCTATTTACCGTTCCCCACTTAGCTGACGTTAAGTCGACAAAAGTCTCTAATCAATAACTTTTGTAACCATAGTGTTAACTAAAAGGCTTGAGAAGTTAAGACTACTAGTAAATATTTTAGTCTTTTCTTTATTAATAAAATTGAAATGTTAGTTATTAATAAAAATAAAAGTTTTCCAGTATTTTAATTTTTAGGCCCCCTCAACTCTTATAAGTAAGCTACATATATATAAGGTACTTTTAATTCTTTTAAAACATAAAGAGAATGTGGTTGTTTGAACAACGCATTACTCTCTTAACTTTTCTACCAAAAATAAAAATACTTTGGCTATAACTTTTCCTCTTCATTAAAATACATTTATATTTTTTAAGGTTTGGACGGGCGTGATGGTATACCAGGAGAACCAGGATTGGATGGAGTACCAGGAAAAAATGGGCTCGACGGTAAGTATATTTAAAAGCCAGTACAATAGGGTCGGGGCATAGTAGGAACAGAGCATATAATAGGAGTGGTAGACAGGTCTACAGAAATTATAACTGAAATTGATAAAATTACTTTAAAAAAACGCTTCGAGGTGAATCTGTTCTTCAAACCAAGCAAAAAAATGTACTTTATCTATAATTTGATTTACACTCTAAGCAAAGAAAGTATGTATTGATTTGAATGTGTTTAAGCTTTCGCGGATTGATGTATCACATGAATAATTTTCGGATATATCCGCGTCAATGGTTGTTAACCAACGATGGACTAGATGGACCCTGCAAAGGGTCCGAAACGTTGGTTAACAACCATTGACGCGAATATATCCGAAAATTATTCATGTGATATGTATTGATTTTTTTTATTATCACTCTTTTAGTAGGAGTGCATTAATTTATAATTGTTTCTTTTTAGAACATTTACAAATTATCCAACACATTGGCTTAAGTTACCTAGTATACTTTAGCAAAGGCAATTTTTTTCACTTATCTTTACTATGCGTAAAAAAAAAATATCAAATATAAATATTAAAAAACGCAAAATGTATCTATAAAACATCTAATTTGATTTTGGTTAGGCTTTTGGTTGACTTTGTTATTAACAAGAAAGTTTAGAGCTAGACAAATGCAATTTTCACCTATTTCAGCTCACACCCATGATTTTCTCGGTAGCTCGCAGGTTCAATCCTGGCCTGGAAGCTTTTATTTAAAAGTTATTTTATCACTTTCATTTAATATCATTCTTATAGACCTACCTATCTAACTATGTTTCGATCCACCTGTACTGGCTTATTTTTATTAGATAATGCTCAGATTGTTAGGATGTCAGGAGCTAGTTTTATCTGTATTAATTTAAACCTTAGCCTGTGTACTAGATTTTACTTTCTTACTTTACTCTTATGTTTATACTATTTTATGTATTTTTACAATTTTTTCTTGTACTTGATTTTGCTGTACTTTTTTTTTACTGCAATTTTTAATTGTTTTTTAATATTTCAAAATAATATGACGACAATATTTAGATAACATCAAATGATAAATAATGGAAAAACATAAAATAAAAATATTGTATTTTAAAAATTATCGTTGTGCTTAAAGAATAGTAAACGATCCTATAGGATCCTATTTTATTTATTTAGCGTATGGCTTATAGCAGATTGGATGCCATTACCAAATAACGAGTTTCACTGTTTCGAAACGTCACCATGATGCACACCGTTCTTGCTTTTTTTGTCATTTCATTTTTTTGCTTGCTTTTTCCCCTAGTGACAGATTCCTATGTATTTAAGTATGGATCGAGGATCAATTATAATATTATAAATTAATTATTCTGTTTTAAGGCATACCGGGCAAAGACGGGTCGCCAGGATTGGATGCAACTTGCTTAAACGGTACGGATGGGAAACCTGGCGACATGGGACCGATGGGACCTCCTGGGCCAATTGGCCCTAAAGGTATCTAAACTTAAAATAAATTATTTTATGAACAATTTTAAGTGTTTTTTTCGAAATCTTATAGTAATAAGAATGCATATCGAGCTCGTATTATCTATTTTATTTAATTTTAAGGGTTAACTGGTCCCAAAGGCCGTCCTGGAAAACCTGGATTGGATGGTTTGCCGGGAAAACCGGGTCTTAGTGCTTACAATTACTCGTTAAATGGAGTACCTACTTCAGACTTCCTCGTAGCACCAACTATTGTTGGGCAGTCGGACTTGAAGAACATTACTGTCAACGAAGGCGATAATTTACGATTGCGTTGCGTGGTCACGGGAAAACCCACACCGCAAGTCAAATGGCATAAGCTCGACACGTCTACGATTCCTATGGGATCTTGGAAAGGTATACAGTATAAACCTTTATACTGTATGATTCAGTGATAAATGGTGACATTTTATTTATTCATTGCATAGAGGAATCCGTTACCGGACATTCTATTAACATCACCAAAATCAATCGACTCCATATGGGACGGTATAGGTGCGTAGCAGAAAATGGCATAGGTCCAGCCGCGATACAGAATTTTTTGATTGAAACACATTGTGAGTATTATGCAAGCGGAAGATTTGTGGTTGAAAATGGAGTACTATGATTATTGATTGTATTCAAGGAAGTACTCGTATCATCATGATATGTCTAATGTAAAATGTTCATGTTATGTTACATTATATATTAAATTCTGTTGGATCACCTATATATTATATTATCGTATTGTCTTATAAGATTTTAAACGATTGACATATTATGACGATTATAATATTTTGACCGATGATAAATAAATGAAATAACTATCCGCTTTAGTTCCCCCGTTGATTTCCGTGCAGAACCAACACGTGGCGGCTGCACTGAACCGTACTACTTTCTTCGAGTGCGAAGTCGAAGCTTTCCCCTACGCCGTACATTACTGGGAACGTGATGGCGAAATACTGGAAAACGACGATAAGTATATGATTACCCGAATTGACATATCCAACTACAGTTACAAATTCATAACGCAGTTGAACATAACTTCGGTAAGTGCAACCGACAACGGTACGTATTACTGCGTGAGCAAAAATGACGAAGGCACCACAGCTGGCAACATAACACTGTACAGTAAGCACTGCAGTTGTAAATTTACCTATATTATACAAATAGAAATTTAATTATTTAATTAAAATCATTTTGCAGTAATCGATCCGACACTTGTAACACCTCCGCCGTACATAGACCCTAATAACAAGGTCAAATTCGGGAAAATACCACCGGAACTCGTGGGAGTGGACGACATTTGCCCGCCAGTTATTATTTGTCCGACCTGCCCGAAAACAAAAGAAACCAAAGAGTGCAAAGAAGAGTTGACTGTAGACGATTTGCTTGGTCATCAACCGCTCGCTGTGTATCAGTTGTTTAAAGGTTCCATCAAAGGCCTCGCAAACCGCACTTTGGGTATCTACTGAGCACGACAAAAGCTGTGAAAACTAACAGCTGTAAATATGAATATCTGCAATGAATTATAATCGACAATGCTTATTTATTGTAGACTGTCAAGTGTATGCTGTTGGCAAACCGGTTTTCAATAAGTATTCAAACTTTACGTTGGGAAGTTGGATGAAAGATCCGTCACCGCGCACATCAAATGATACCATTTGGATAACGGCCATTGAACAGCGGAGAACACTTTTTGAGTTTACGAATAAAGCAGCATTTAAAACCAACGGTCCAACGAAACAATACGATTTGAATGTAGAGTTCTACGTAAGTACACATATTTTAATATAGTTCAAAACCCATATAAATGATTTGACGTGATTGACGATTACTGATCGCTGATCACATGTTAATTTGACCAACTCGAATTGATTTTTAGCAATTTTTTTTATAAAAAAATCCTTTAAATATAACTTAGTTAAGTAGCTAAAGAACTCGTACATCTTTACAAAATTAAAATCAGGCTATCATAAGTACTCAAAATGTTGTCAGGCTTTTTGGTCTAAAAACAAACCACTTTAAATTCCCTTAAGCCACACTCTTTATGTGACTGTTACATTACAAATTCGTTATTGTAAATATTATGAAAATCTTTATAGACCATAACTTTATATAAACCATAGTTCATCTATATTTTGATATACACACACTTCTAGGGTAATGGTCATGTCATATACCGAGGTTCATTTTATTTCCACGAAAGAAACACTGCTAATATTCGAAAATATGATCTGCGTGAAGAGAACACTACAGAAATGATGAAGGTGCCGTATTTAAATGCTACTAATCCCAACAACCTTTTGTATACAACCAAGTAATGTACTATAACACAAATAGCTATAGGATAATAAGAACATTTCATTTTTTATGCTTTTAGAATAAATTATTTAGACATGGCAGTAGATGAAAACGGATTGTGGGCTATTTACGGTTTAGAAGATTCCAATAACACTGCAGTGCTGCGGCTCAATCCTGACAACTTGGCAATTGAATATGGCTGGAATGTTAGCATCAAGCATGAACGAGCGGGAGACATGTTTATCGTTTGTGGTGTACTTTATGTAGTGCACAGTGTTACCGAGAGAAACACAACTATCAGGTGAAATATAATTATTATAATATTTTTTTTTGTATAATACACAAAGAGATATAATATGTATATCTGCGCAAACATTTTAAAACATCAATTAAAACATACCTGTATTTGAGTATAGGTTTGCGTTGGATTTATACAAAAACGTCCGTTTAAACGATGTCGATTTGTCGTTCACCAATCCGTTTGCACACACGTCATTGGTACAATACAATTCACTGACGAGAGAATTATTTACTTGGGATCAGGGAAATTTGTTGACGTACCCAATCAGGTACCACGACATGGACAGTAACAGTACTAACGGCGAGTTAAATACAGAAATTAATTTTATGACTGGAATAGATTCTTATAATTAATGACTAATTATTTCTAATAAGGAATATCTGTAAAAAAATTAAATAGAATAATTGTCATTGTTATATTTTGGTCACCGTCAAATAAAAAAAGCTAGTATCTTGTAAATAGAAAGCAGTTCATTTCCTTATGCATAAAAATGATAAATATATTTAATTAATTAAATGCCATTTTTTTATAATTACATTAATTATTATATACCTTTTGTAATAATGAGTTGTTTTTCAATATATTTACTGAAATTACTTTTAAAAAAAAATTATTTGCTTATTATTATTACTATTATTATTTGTATTACAATATATATATATTATATATTAGTTGACCAATCCAACATTTTTATACTGTCCAAGAGTTATTAGTATAATGATGACTTTTCTAAATCAGAATCGATCTAAATATTTAAAAAAATAACACTACAATAAGAATTAATTATTAAATAAATAATGAGTAGTTTTTGTAGTTAGGTACTGAACTTTTCTTTTTTCTGATAGAAATATGTTGCTAATTGCTAGTACTGCTAGTATCTAAAGGCAGGCGCACACGGTAGACTTTTTGTCGCGCCACTATTTCATCTTTTTCACAAAGTCTGTACAGTCATATGTAGGTGGCCACACGGAGCGACACAGCTTTTCAGTTGCTCTGGCCGCCGTCTGAAGGGCGACGAAACTGTCCTAACCTAACCTAATGGAGCGCAACAAAGACAAAAAAGTTGTGCAACAAAAAGTCTCACGTGCGTGCCCGCCCTAATTTAACAACCACCAACTGCAGCGTAATTATGATCGAAAACAAATGTCTCATAGGAATTAGACGGTGCTCGTTGTAATAATTGTTATAACGTGTAACAGCTAGTAAATCTTTAGGGACAATATCTTTTTGTAATCTTTTTAAAGCAACCTTTCAAATTAGACATAACTTAATAGTGATTAAATTCAAATTTATAACTATTTGAAAAAAAACTAAATGTTGACTTACAGGCTACAGCATATTTACAATATCCTTAACCCGACTTCCAATTACTAATTATGTCGCATTTTCTTTAAAATGTTATGTACGTATCCGGTGACTTTTTTAAAGTTTCATTTCTAATGCTTCTACTCACAATATCGTTTTATATAGTTTCATTCTGAGGCACTCTAAAAAGAGTTTTCGAGGTATCGTGTGGGCTAGGATTATATAAACAACTTGACGTTTTTAAAAATAATAAGTTTCAAAACCACATGAATGATTATAATGTTGAACACACTGTGATAATTCAAAAATGTCTGTAGATAGTAATATTAATTGGCATTCAAGATATTAAATTGATAATTACATAAGTTAATTATAGGTAACGTTCCTAATAGTAAGAGTAGATATTTGTTTAATAAATATGGCGAAAATATCAGTACTATTCAACAAAAATTAATGGTCACATTTAATATTTTTATTAGCAAATAGTAATAAAAGATTTCATAGATTTAACTTTTAAATTATTTAACATAGGTATTTATGTAACAACTGTAACATACCTTCTGGTCATTTATTTTCGAATAATAGCCGTAGTGTTTTCTTAAGAGGCCGTTCACCCACCCGTTATTTTCTTCAAAAAACCCGCCTTGCGCGGCGTAATTTTATAATCAAACCTAAGAAACCAAAATTTCATATAATATAGACAACAACATTATCTGTGCTCTATAATGGCCTTTTTTAAATATTTCAACCAGTTAATGAATAATTAATTAAGAAAAAACTTTTTTAAAAATGATATAGCGTCGGTTGTATTAGGTATATCGAATAAATACGGGTACTGAAGCACAGATAATTTTGTCATGTATATGTATGAATTTCTTTTCTTAACTATATATGCAGCCTGAGAAAATTTAAGCCACGCAAAGCAGTTTTGATGGGGAAAAAATGTAATTTATCCTATAGAAATGACTGTGATAGTCTGACAAAAAAATGGCAATCAACAAAGTATCCTCATTACTGTATTAGTAAGTATACATTATAGTTCAAACTTTAAATTAAGATTTTTCGAAAAATTGCCTATACTCTACTCCTTAGGAATGGCCGATGTAGCGACCTCTTAACTAATTTTAAATTAAAATAATTTTTGAAGTGATTTTTTCCTCGGATTTATTACTTTACATTTAATTATACAGCACATTTAACTATTTTTTTTATACAAGTAATTAAATTAGTGTAAATAAAACAAATATTCATATAAACACTGTTTTTTTCAGAAATATTTAATAAATTAAAAGAAAATTACATAAACGTTGTTTTATAAATCATCACCAAGCATTATGCTTTTCAATTTTTTCGGGCATCGACGGAATATTTTGCATCTCAGATAGATCGCACCACAATCGCTTAATTAGGATTTATTATTGTATTTCATGACCGCATTATAAGCGGCCGTTTCCAGTCCTTAGTATCTTAGTTCGTGTTTATAAATTATATTTAATATTCAATGGTATAATTTTTCAAATGGTATTGGACTTAGTTATAACCTAACCAAAAACAAAAAGGACCACGAAAGGTGATGTTGGACGTCATCATTATTCGCCATAACCAAAGTGGTAACTTTTTATCATTTGAGAACCTATGACTATAGGAACCTATGACTGAAATATGCCCACCCACATGCCCAGTTTGGCTCTGTTTCTCTCGCACATACCTTGGTAACATTATTAGGTTTTAATGTGCGGTCCATTTAAAATATCCATGCGCTCGAGCCATTTCATGGTTATCACAAATTACTGACATACCTGTTTTCTATCATGATAAGAAATAATTTTTAGTTTGTTGTTTGTGGCATTCTGTGGAGTGTGTACGCGTTTCATATCAATAGTTGTGCAAGGGGGGAAATGATTGGGCGTCGTTTTATTAGTTGAACGGCTATTGGACATCTGCTTTTGTTCTGATGAAATTTGTCCATCCGACAATTTTGGTTGGACGTGACTATTTTAGCGGCAAATAGACATAATTTGACTATAGTGCAGTCTTCAACGATGTCTGTATTTTTAGTCAACCCGTAAGTGTTTTTTGGGTTAATATAATATGTTTAAACATTACATAATTCGACTACCCATTGCAGAAGCACTGAAGAAGAAGAAGAAGACAACCCGACTGAAGAGGGTTCAAATGCTATTACTATATCTGTGGAAGATAATCCAACATGTAACGTAGCTGCTCTGAATCAATTTTGGCCCAAAGTAATCGAAGATATAAGAAAGATTGGAACGGTAAGAATAACTTTAAGTGCAGACAATAAAATAATTATATAGTATTAAACAATTTTGTTTTATTATATTTATGTAGTTAGATTTAAAAACACAAGCTTTACCACTGGCTAGGATAAAAAAAGTAATGAAGTTGGATGAAAATGTTAAAATGATTAGTGCCGAAGCACCAATGTTATTTTCGAAAGCTGCAGAGATATTCATTAACGAATTGACATTACGTGCATGGATTCACACGGAAGATAATAGACGACGAACATTGCAACGAAATGATATTGCAATGGCTATTACGAAGTATGATCAGTTTGATTTCCTCATAGATATAGTGCCTAGGGAAGAAGCAAAAATTGTGACCAGAACTGTATCGGATAACAAGACCACGTTGAACCCTGAGCAGGTATTATGGCTATTACATAAAATATTGTTGTTCTTTTTATTTTAATTATATTTTATTTAATAATGGTTTGTTATAGGTTCAGTATTATTTTCAATTAGCTCAGCAACAGCAAGCCAGTAATCAATCTACGTCAAACGCTGCACAAACCATTCAAATATTGCAGCCAGTATCCAATCAACAAGTAGTAACATTAAGCGGTGGTTCACAGGAACAAGTTAATATAGAGAATGCAAGTAGATTTTTAAATTTCATAGTTGTGATACTAAATTTCTTAGTCACATATTTTGGTTTATTAATAAATTAATTTATGACATCACCATGACTAAATAAACAGGCATGATTGCTAAATGATGAAATTTTTGTATCTGCGCATTTGCCCCAGTCATGGAAGAAGTTATAACATATAATGAAAAATAACATATAATATAATATAATAACTTATTTTATATTATATTTCAGGAACTTAATAATAAATAAGTTTGCTTTATACTTAAAAATTAATTAATTATAAATTTTAAATATTTTAATTACTTTACAAAACTTTTTTTTTTTAAAGATTGTAAATAATACTTCAAATATAAGTACAAACACTTCGACAACTGTTTCTGGCAGTCAGCCACAAGTAATACAGTTGCAAGGAAGCTCTCAAACTCTTAATTCAAATGGAGGTGGAGTACTTCAGTTAGTTCAACAAGTAATCACGCCTTCAGGAGAAATTCAACATATACCTGTAAGTTGTATCATTTATCAACTTTTGTTATGTAGAAGGGTGATATTAAATAATGATTGCAAAGTTAAGATTACTTTGTAATAAAACGTAGGTATTGGCTATCTATGACCTATCCAAAAACTTATATTTATTAACTGATTTATCTACATATGAACATCTGAATTGGGTTTTAGGCTATGCATTAATTCACTACTTTCTTCAATACTACCTTTTTTTTTTTTGCAAACAAAAAAAAGTTGTACCAAGTTAAACATTATTAATTCCTTGCTATAAACTATTGTATAATTGCCAAAGTTAAATTACTTTTAGCATAGTTACAATTAATTAATCCTTAGCCGAACAAAAGCCAGGTGTAAAATATAGCTATAAGACAATGGTATAATTAATTTAAAAAAAAAACATGTTTTAATAAAGTAATGAAAATTTAGTACCTTTTTAACTTTAAAGTATTATTTTTGGAACACAAGCCTATTTACTTCCCAGTTTTAATATGATATTCCTTAAGCGAGTCCCACACGACTAGTGTACTTGACGATCATCATCATCGTGGATGCTCGCAGAGTTATCGTCTTTCGTGTGGCGAATATAGACAATTGTAGACGATGAACTCCGGTGGTGAGAAAATCTCAGCAATAGTTAATAAGAACATTTGTTATCCCTTTGATTCGTGTCACATTTGTCGACAATCATCAGGAAACACCGAGTAAAAATAATCGTCATACTTTACGATTAAATATCTCCTACACGACTCGTAAAGTATAGCGATTGACGATTATTTGCCAAATATGCGAGTCGTATGGGACCTGCTTTAGATATGGTTCTACAAATATATATTAATTAGTTTATGCATATAAATATAATATGGAAAATTTAATTTTTACAATATCATTATTTTTTAAAAATCAGATACAACTGAACTCAAATCAGATGCAAATGCTTCGTATGCAAGTACAAAATTCGCCTCAATCTCAACAAGTTCAAGTGGTCCAAGCAGCACAACCACAAATTATACAAGTAAGAAATTTGTGTTTTTTTTTTAGGTAATTATTAATGAACTAATGTTCTTATTAGGTGGCATCACAAGCTAATGGACCAACACCAGTTTATATATCACAACCTGCAAATCCATCAACTAGTACAGAATAAATAATTAAATTACATTTTAAACTACTTTGTAAATTCAGAATTATGAAAATGAAAATTATCAGTGTGTACTGTAACTTAATAATTTATAAACTTTAATATCAATGTATAAAGCAGAATATTATTTAGGATTTTTGAATTATTACGTATTTTTTCTTTTCATCTCCATTATTATTTATTTGAACTTGGAAGTCGTTGGAATATCGTTTGGTTTCATTTTTTGAGCATATGAAAGTTTTTGTTTTGCTTTGGTGAAACTTTTAAGTAAACGTAAAGCTTTACCCCAAGAATGATACAATTTGGCATTATGTTTAGAATAACGATCTGCATATTGTCTTGTTTCTTTGGCCGTACAGCATACTTTACTAAATGCATATTTTTTTAAATAACATTTACATAATTTGTATACAGCTTACATAAATATTTCATTACTTTTGTTTCTTCATATTCTGTATTGGTCGTTATGACATGTAATAGTTTTTTAGCTTTACTATATTTCACAGTAGCTTTTTCTATATTTTTAATTTAAATAAGTCGTTTCCTTCTGTATGGAATTTCATCGCCTTGTTTAAGATTTTTTGATATCGGTTTGGATCTCGAACGTCTTCATCAAACAACAAACTGTATTCTTGAGAATAATAGTTTACAAGATCAATTTCAAAATAAATTGTTGCGTTTGCTGGTACACGTGGTGGGCAACCTAATTCTCTGAAGGCTAAGTTTGGATGAATTAAAAATCTAGCATGTTCACCCTTTCTCATTGTTTTAATGGCAATTTCTAATCCTAGCAGAAGTTGACACGAGCCTAATGTATTATGGTGGGGTTGTTTGCCATGTATATATGTCACATCTAATGGTTCAATAATATTTTCAAAATGAGTAATATAGTGAATTAACACAATACTATCTTCTAGAATAATTTGACCAACTCATAAAAAATTTTAAAAAAGCAATTATTTTCATTTTTGGGAACATAATTTAAAATAATTCAATTTTTAATGTCCTTCTAGTAGGCAAACCTTTTGTTGGTAAAAGTTGGAGTACATAAGTCTGTTTTGCAGTATGTAGGAGCTTAAATTACAATGAATTCAGAGGTCTTGTTTATCGTGTCAAAGTTGACTGAAGGTAATTTTTGACAATTTCAATGAGATAGAAGACATTTCAAGTAAAAACATTTGTGCCTAAATAACCAGCAAGATAATTAGACATTTGTTAAAAGCAAAACGGAAAGAGTGCAAGATGATAAGTGCCAATCAGCTTTTTATTTTTTAGTACAAAATATATATATATCTAAAAATAAGAGAATTATCATTTATTAAACTAAAAATGTTTAGACTATTAAAGTACCTTTTAGGTACAGTTTATGATCTGTAAATTTACTACATGGAGAAATTGGCTCAGTGGTTTAGGAGAAATCAGGGATCCAGACGAAAAAAAAATAAAACATCATTATAAAAACAATACCTTCTTAGCTACACATCGAAGCTAAGTACTCATTATATTAACCAAATAAAACTAATAAATTGAACTGAAAGTAAAAAAGTTGTATAAGTATATATTATATTTTAAAGAAATAGATAAAATAAAGATTCAGATGAATAGAGAAGGGGTTATGGACTTAGATTGTTGTTCATGGTATGGTCCTAATCCATAATTAAATAAATCCATAATTATAATATTATTTTTTAAAATTATTATTTAATAATTATTATTTTTCACTGATGATCCTTGTTATATTATTCAGTCGCATTTATTATAACAGCCGGTTTATTAGTGAAAGCTTTACGATTTACTCACAGGATATTTAGAAAAAGATATTAAGTTCTACGATTTATCCATAAGAAGCGCTAGCAGTCACTCACTTTTTTAAATTTTTAGAAAAGAACTCTTGTGGCCGCTTTTTTATATGCTATAGCTTGATATGCAACCAGTTTATTTAAAGCCGTGCTGATGATCCTTGTTGTATTTAGTCGCGTTTATCATAACGATCGTTTTATCAGTGCTGATAAACCTATCTATAGCCGTAGTGAGACCTCTACATTCTGTACGATCAATGTGTTCCCATTTTTTTGGGGATTTCTTTAAAAAAAAGTGATTACTATATTCAATATTCCTTCTCTAAAATTTCCCCCTCTAATTATTCTATCAATTTTTCTCAGAATGTCTATTACTTAATTCATACCTTCATCCGCTGCTATTTCCGCACACCGGCACACCAATCCTTGTATTAATCCCTACCAGAGGACATTATTACTCTATAAGTATAACCCTTTTCGTATTTATTTTGCTTTCCTGAAAAACAACAAAATAATAAATACCCATATTGACTTCCACCTCTCACTTCTTCTACTAATTCTCTACTTCCAACAGCCTATTTTTACTTTATACTGATCACTTGTATCTAAACGCAAGTTTAACTTATAGGCGCAACGGTGATGTTTACATTGTTGACACTACAAGGGTTGGGTTGACCTGCATACGCGTGACTGGTGTAACAGCTCCTGCTTTTTGACGGATTTTACACCGGATGTCGATCTGACACAAGTAACAAGCTCTCATTTGTCCCGGATAAAGATACCGCGGGAGTATACTGATGCCTTCCACGGGGATATTACTACTAATATAATATATATTATAATACAATTTTTAAAGTGTTATATAAATGTAACACAATGATTTAATACAGTTTTTAACCCTAGTGATGCTTACAAAAAATAATTTTTTAGTTATTAAAACATTTAAAAAATTTATGAACAGCAGCTGGTGGCACACCAAATGTAATCAATCAACTCGGTTCCCTAAAAAAATGTTTGTAATATTAATAGAATTTTTTGTAGTGATTGGTATTTTTAAAATTATAAACCCAAAAGTTTGGTTTTCCCGGGTTATTTCTAAATTTTTTGCTAATAATTAATTTAAGCTTAGATTTTTATTTGTAAATTCAAGCATCTGATGTTTTTAATAACTGATAGCTCCTAAATCCTAAGAGCTAATTTTTAATCTTATTAAAATGGTATATGATTTTGTACTTAGTTTTTTCAGAATTTGTCATTGTTTGTTCATTTATTTGTAAATTTGTCTTTTTTTATTATGTTAAACTAGTTTTAATTGTTATTTAATTGATAAGCGAGGTCATTTAAAGCTCATTTAGCCAAATTTTATAATTTTAACCTTCTACTGTTGTCTGTTACAGTTAAAGTTAAAGTAGTTCAATCATTTCATTGTACTTAGAATATTAAATAAGTAGGTAGTAAACATATTATTTACTGTAAGACAACAAAACAAATAATCGTGTATATTAATATAGTAACTAGTAAGTATATTAATAATAGTGGCGTGATTTATATGTAACCTATCTAAATAATGTTTAAGTAAACCACGTGATGTCAAAAGTCATCATTTGGCAATGTTCTATAATTGAAGGCATAAATAGATGTTTACATTAGGGATTGTTACTCACTTAGGTTTACGTATGCTAACTGTTATTAAGTAAATTTATTTGCTCACACTATACTGTATCTTTCTACAAGTATTTAATTATTACTTTATTTTTGTCGCAGTGAAAAATTATTATCATTATTACTATACAAGTTGTGCTTTCTATTTCTATTTTTAGTTAATATTGGTACCTACAACAAACTTCGACTCAAATAATTACAAACCATTAAAAAAACAGGTTAGCCGTTTATGCTTAGAACTGCTTTCTCAAAGAGGTTTCTAAATTACTTAAATGCAGAAAAATAATAAATCTTCAAGACATATACCCCCCAATGCCATTGTACTGCTTTTTTTTAGTGTATTAAACCTTTGTCGGAAAAACTAAAAAATCTTGAACCTGAGTCCGGACCCCTGATTAGAACTGTAGTATTAATTGTTTTTAATAATAACGATAATAGTATTTTAACCAAATATTTTGATCCATATTTTTAAAAAAATTAACAACTAACCAATTAAATGTAAAAAGAAAATTTTTTTTAGTGAGCATAAAAAAACATGTATTTTGATTGCCAAATCATCTATGAATTGGATATAGAGGACATGTATTACACCTAAATCGTCAATGCATATTTTATACATTTATCCATCAGATATAATTTCAACTGGACATCGTCAAAAAATATTTGTTATTATATAGGAATGTTCATTTTATGTATCTGTTTATATTTATATAATTTAGCCGTCATAATGAAGGCTAAAAATATTAATTGATTGTACATGTTTTCTTGGCATTCCCTTTTAACAAAACAATTACTATTGAATATCTCTTTTAAGACATACAAAGGATATAATTTATTATTCTTGACCCGGGCAATATTTAGTGCTATAATTTATAATTAATAATCGATGTAACATAAAAACTACACGGAAAATCTCATCCCAAAATGGCAAAATCAGTCAACATTTTGCACATAAGTCGTTATAATATTTGAAATAGTCTTAAGAGTGAACACGTTGCGGATATGGCTCTTTAGTAGTTTATTCAATTAAATATTAACGTGAGTAATCCAATACATTTGCCGTTATTTGACCACTTGGCAACTGTGGGTATTATTACAGTGTTGGTGGCCACAATTAAAATCTCCACATTAATAACACATATTTAATGAGTTTGGTAGACACAATTTATTTGGTTTCTTGTTCGCATACAGGACATATGTACCGCAAAAAGTCTTTTATGTAAGCCGTAACCCTAACAATAAGACTTTGAGAAAAAACCGTTCATCAATCAAAATTGAACGTTTAATAATTTCTATAATGTATGTATTCTCACCGGGAAAGGTGCCTGTGCGTATAGCAGTATTAGACTCCATGGCAACAAACAGTACAACAATATACTCAATGATGTTTTAACCAACGTACTATACATTTATATTTTTTGTTTGACGATTACAGTTCTTCGTTGTAATGTATTAGCCGTGTAGATTGGGGAGTGAAATAATGTATAATATGTATTTTATTATAGTAAAACGTACACTCTTTGAACTTGTTATTTCTACGAAATTTAACAGTAATGTTTGTTACATAATATTTTCTTAATTTATCGTTGGTAAAATGTGCGCAAACTATTGCGTTTGTATTACTACGGTTGTTTGTAATTTTTTTGAAATCGTTTGATGTGATCAATTCTAATTAAACTACCGTAACGTCATAAAAGTACATTAGACATGACATCTCAAGTGTCGTCGAGTAGGTCAAATGGAACTTTATCACATCCGAGTAAAGGTTCTATAATTGACCGCCCAAACAGTTGTTCCAACAAAAGCTTAATGCATGATAAATCGTGTCCCGTGCACTCAAGATTTACATCGTACAAGACTATTGGACAATGTCATGATAAAATGGAAGAGCTCGAAAGGCAAAATATTCGTCTAATTTCAAAGGTAAATTACCGCTAATTTAATACGTTAATAGTACATAAAAATTACTATGATAAATAATTATAAAATAATTTTATTAAAAACCAATAAGAATATAAAATAATTATAATTTTGTTAAAAATAAATAGGTTAAAGTCTTAAAATACCAACTAAAAACGGCGTCTGTCTTGTATACTAATATTCACCAGAGACCCGAGAAACCATTAACTAGACATTCTCAAAGGTTTGCAAAAAATGTTTTTTTTTTATTAGCAAAATATGTAGTTGAAAAATAAATTGCTTAACAACAGGTCAACGCCAGTCAAGATGCAGAAAATATCTAGATTATCTAGAGTAGATTTTGAAGATGAACCTAAAATTTCTACACTTCCAGACAGAGTTAGTTATAACAATTAATAAAAATAATTATATTTACAAGGTGATTTCGATAATAAAACATTTATAAATAAATAATGTTTTAGAAATTCGAAAGTACAGAATCGTTTGATAGCGAAAATAGTCTGGTAGAAAACAAAAGTAAACTTAGAGAAAACATTGAGCTTATTCATTCTCACAGAGTTATAAAGAGCATGGAAATAAAAATAGAGATGTTACAGGCCCAGTGTAAAGCTTATGAACAAAATCTTATAGACGTCAACGAATTGTTTCAAAAGGAAAAAGTCGTTCACGGTACTACATATTTTTACAAATATTATAAAAGTCTAATTTACTACGAATAGTGTCAAGTAATAATTTTCTATTTGCGTTTAATACCTATAGAAAAATTAAAAGAAGAATATATCAAGGAGAGTCAAAAGTTTAGTGAATTGAAACCTAAGCTTAATGCATATAAAGAGACGAACAAAGCACTGGAGGAACAAATTCTGGATTTGCAAGTAAATAATAAATATGTTTTAAATTACTTTTCCTCGAGATAATATTATTTCTACGTTGATAAGTCTATTATTATAATATTAAGAAAGAGAAAATATCACTACGAGAACATAATCAAAAACTTCTTCAGCTATCTTCAAAACCACAATCAAATAATAATGGAATAAAGGTAAGTTGAAATAGACACTATGTCACTTTGAGCTTGGAATTAAGAAAATATGCGTTTAAATTTTTTATTTAGCTAAAAGAATTAGAAGACAACTTTTCGGACTCCCGAATTAGCCTTTTGAAGCAAATGGAAGAGAATAGCAAATATATAGCCGAATTAAAGGGTACCATAAATGTCATGGAAAGTAGAATTAGTAACTACCTTGATGAAAATGAACAGTTAAAAGTGAGTCTATGCAATATAATTTTTTTTTTAAATTTAATTATTAATTTAATTTTAGAATCAGAAATTAGAAACAACAAGAGAACTGGAGATAAAAGAAAAGAAAATAATCGAAAAGAAAAATGAAATTGAGGAAATGAGGAAAGAAAGTTTGAAATTAAAAGAAAAATTGGAAGTACGCTGAAATTTGCCAATACAACTGTTAATTGTCAAATTAATATTTAAACAATGTATTTTGTAGGCTAGTCTTAATGTATTGATACCAAATGACGTTAAAGTGTGTTCAGTTCAAAACGGTTCGGACACTGAAGATAAAAAGTAAATACCCAGTTGTATTTTAATGTATCGTTGTATTTTACTTTATAGCTTTGATACATTTTTAATTTCTCTTATCATAGATTGAAAAGTCAAATCCAAGATCTTCATCAAGAACAAACGAAAATTAACCAAGCCCTAAATTCTCAGTCTTACTTAAATACTATATTAAAAGAAAAAGTAATACCTTTTTTATTTTAACGTTTTTTAAATAGTTTTTTATAAAGCGATTTGCAGGTTGAACAGTCGGAGTGTGATCTAAAGGTAGCTACACAAATAATGAAGATTCTCTTAAATTTGTTTATCAACATATCGTCGTTGAATATTTCTGAGCCTCTCATAACTACCATAGAAATGATCGAAAAGTCCGTGAGTTTAATGAAAAAACATTTCGACGTCAACATAGAAAACAAAGATTTTGAAGAAGTGATAAAAAGAATGTTAGAGGTTCTGATTGGCTTCAGAGATCAAATGTTTAAGACACAAACTTCGTTTCATCAAGCACAACGGACAATAAAACCCACGGTCAATATTGTAAGCTTTCCGTCTAGTGAGTCTGTAAGTGTTATACAATTAAATATTAGTACCTTAATTATTATATTTTATTTACAATGCAACTAGTCTAATAATGTAGGTATTTTGAACAGTACTTTTAAAACTTCAAGTTTTAAGGTGTTTTTGTATCAAACCCCCTACATTTTGGCTGAAGTATTCACATCATTCTATTAATTATACGAGAGCTCCGATTCAATAGTATTACTAACAATTTTTGCTAGTATAATTATTATAAAAGCTATTAATTCTTTTTAAAATTTCGAATTTTTTAATACAAAGTTCATGTAAAATTTCTCATTAGTTTAAATTATTAATTTAAAAATACATTTTCAGATAATTATACAGTGCGTTAAATTGAAAAGTGAGCAGATATGATTTCTGGAACGATTTGGGATTAAAATTAATTGATTCGTCCAGATTTTGGTTTTGTTTGTGAATTTTATCCTGTCTAATTTGTTTATTGAGTACAATATGTAATGTATATATATATATATATATTTTAATTTATAAATGTTACAGAGCTGCACGACTGATCCGACTCCAAACAATACGGCACAACTAGAAATTCATATTGACAGTTTGAGTTTTACCGTTGAAAGTCTTCAACATTTGAAGTATGTAATTATTGATAAATTTTCTAATTTTTTAACCGAGTACAACATATTCACGTACATTCTGCCTTCTAGGTCAATTCATCTTGAACCAAATGTATTTCTAACGTGGGGTTTTAAAGATCAAGAAGACGTTGCCTATTCACCTAGCAGACTGGCTTGGGCAACCGACTTCAATTGCAGTTGTTTTTATCGCAGCACTAACAGTGCAGAACTCTTACACTTTGTCACCAAGGTAACGCATTTTGCCATTTATCGGATGTATGATAAGTGTTTTTTTATTTTACAGCATGGTTTATTTGTAAACGTGCACTTGGTCAGTGGCAAAGACTCACCAGTTGTCGCTACCGGATTGCTAAACACTGCAGATTCTATAAACAACCCAATGGTGAAATTCAATCTGATCGTTCCGATTAAAGGGGAAAACGTAGACGCTAAACTGAAATGTTCATTCCAGCTCTTTTGTGACTCCGAAGACATACAAAAATATGGGACCCGTTTATACAATATTGACAGCAATAACTAATTCGCTAGCGCAATATTTTTTTATGTAGAATCCGGATTTAAATTCTGTAGGATTTCTATTGAAAATACCACAACTTAAGCGTTAATTTAGAGCTTACATGTTTCTCGCGAGTGTCGTAACTTATCATATTATATACTGTGTTGAGGGTTAATACAATTTATACTTTTATTGTGATATTATTTTTAGTAAGACATATATTGTAGTATTATGAAACTAAATCTATAATTACAACAATTATGATGACCCATTCAGTACATCTTAGCCAGTTCATAAATTACGTTTTTGTGTAAAATTAATAGGTGAACGGTCTCGAGATGAACTGGGTGGGTTAAACGATCAGAAAGTAATAATTTATAAACAATTATTTTATTATGTATACGGCAAATAAATGATTTTTTTTTAATTACGTTTTTACGATTTCCAATCGACATTTCTTACCTAAAATATGAAATATTACCTTTTTATTTCCATTTTAATTTGTCAGTCGACTGTTCGAGGTTTATATGTAAAAAATGAATAATAATTGACGATTATATACTAATCCTATGGAATATGTTTATACGTGTAAATAACTATAAATGCAGCATTGGAGACTAATTACATGAATTGATTCGCTAGTAAAACATTATGACTATAATTATCAAAACTTATATTAACACAACTTGTATTCAGAAAACGGGTATCGCATTGTAATTTGTATATTGTTATTAAATTAAATTTAGTGTTGGTTATGTTATGTATCGAGTCAATTTTTATTTTACTGTATACCAAGGACGACGTTGGATAGGTTGTAATGTTTTGATACTTATCTACAGTGGGTAGTATATTGTTTAATTTGCATGAATATAATATAAAGGAAATACCTAATTAATATTTGCATTAATATTCAATAAAGAAGTAAAAAAACATACAGATAATCAACATGATCCCAAATTCTAATAGATTCGACATTTAAGTTATAAGCACCCTACCGGCTACACATACCACTCTTTAAGGGGTTGCGTATAGGCAATTTTCCTTATTAAATTTTCTTGGTACTAAAGATTCTTTATTGACATTGAATTATTTTATAATACAATACCAATTTCCACTCGAGACGTTTTTTTAAAGCTCCTACTTCTGATGTGTAATTTAAAGTTTTATTGAAAATTCCTATAAAAAAAATGTTTTTTAGAAAGAGAAACTTAGACTGTGTCTTGTGGAAAGAGATTTTTTTTAGTTTAGAAATGCATCCCAAAAAAAAAAAATATTTTAACACAATTATTCTACTTTATAAATATTCTATTAATTTTTTTGATAAATAATTTTGTTTTTTTTACTTATTGTTAGTACTAAAAACCTAACCAATAAAGAATTGTAAAACTAAAACACTCCTTTTTTGGGGAGGGGGAGGTCATTGTAAAAGTTATGAGTCAGTTATAATATTTCTAAACTCAAAAAAACGTATTCATAATTAAATTTTTAATGCGCAGTGTACAGAATGCTATATTGTTTGGTTTTTCCTAGAAAACTACATGTGAGGAGTCCTTTTTTTTTGGTAATATATTGATTATTATTTAAGTTTTCAAACTAATATGTTAACTATTAAAATTATATATTTTTTTAAACATAATATTCAAATCCGTAGGAAAAACAAAATCGAGAAAGGTGATGTAATTTTTTCCTAATCAATGTTTCTAGGATGATATTTTTAAATGGGTATATATCGGTCATACTGATTACAGTAATCATTCTGGTCATCAGCGTTATTTGTATGGCATTTCGTTTTTATTGGCCAACATGTATTTTGGCCTCGATATAAGGTCTTTCGGTGGTTTTGATATTGTTTTCTTTTTCTTTTGGATAAATCAATTTTTATTGGGTTTGTATTAAACAATTTGAAAATGATTGTCTGCAATACTTATATCGCTTACAGCCAATCAAATATATAGGTATATAGGGCAATTTTAAATCGTTATCCTTGTAAAGACGATCAATAAGCCTACCACATTCTGGCCTTAATCGAACTATGTACCACATATTATGATATGTCACGTTTTGTCACAGGTAAATGATCACAGTAACAAGATGTGCGTACGTAATTATACGCCATGTCGATGTATAAAACGGTGATGAACCCTTGCGGGGCGTATCAGTCGAACAGGTTTGCTAAAAATAATCATAATCGATAATAGTCGTCATAAATAATGGTCTCGCCTACAACACGAACGGTAATTATTACATTAATAAACACCGATTGTTAAGTATAGGATATACGGTTTTACATAAAGTCGCAGTTAATTACTTACATGATTTCATTTGTGTATTATTTTTTTTTTTTGTCTTAGATCATCGCATCGGCGTGGTTAATGATGACCGTGACGGTAATCGACGGGCAGATCAATCGCTACATAAATCCTGCTTGGCTGGAAATGGACGCCAACAGCGAATATTATCCTGGCGGAGAGGTGGTTGGTCA
The DNA here is from genome assembly GCF_023614345.1 of Adelges cooleyi. Lineage (NCBI taxonomy): Eukaryota > Metazoa > Arthropoda > Insecta > Hemiptera > Adelgidae > Adelges > Adelges cooleyi. Next base: position 7,420,024 of record NW_026095751.1, read on the forward strand.
AATATTGAGGTCGTACGGGTTAGGCGACAACTACGGTGGTTCCCGGTACAGGTCCCCAGGTTACAGGAGCAGAGACGGCGGCTACAGGAGTTCGTATGCTCGGGGCAGGATACTCGACAACAAATTAAACAACGCCTACGACGTCGATCCGCTGGAATACCTAGACCACACCTACGACTACGTTGACAGTACCAACAGGTAAAACAATTAATGCGACTTATATTATATAGCGTGATCTACGAGTATATTGTATGTATCAATTATTTCATTTAAATTAAATTCTGTCATTTAATATGCGCAATAAAAGATAAAAAAAAAAGTTAGAAATCGCTGTATATTGGCGTGACTAAAATCGAGTCAAAGCCAACATAATAAATCTAACTATATATTTTAACAAACATTAATACTATAGCATTATTTTTACCTGCGCGCGCTACTCAACCGCACTCCACCTCCAGTCTTAAATTTATAAAAAAGTTAACAACTTTAAAAGTAATTATTCAAAACTGGTTATCGGCCAGTAAAATTTTTCAGCAAATTATTCTTAATAGGTTATTAAATAAGTACGTTACCATTTAAGTTTGGAGAAATAGAAAGGATAAAAGTTTGAATATTGTAAAATATCATAAACTATTGTGTCTCCAAAAAAAAAAACTACAAAACTGTAATTATTTTTAAGAGAAACCGAGTGTCTTATCATTAATGAAACACCCTTTGTATTTATATAGATATATACAGTATACACATATCTTTATAATATAATATATTAAATATTCATAGGTATATGTAAACTTCGCTATCAAGTAAAACCTAAAGACCGAACTTAAGTAGGTACCAGGTATAAATATAATTAATTATACTCGGATGGGTGTATATGAAGACGCCTCTAGTTTACAACTCGTGTATACATATTATATAGTAATACTTTCAATGCTTACATATTAAATTTATGCGTTTCGCTTCATCACAGACGTAATTTGTACCCTTATCTAATCAATTAGAAACTGTGTAGTCGTTGTTTTTAATTCGAATCTGAAAACCAAACAAGGACGGGTAACTTTTTCATAGAAAATCGTCAAATAATGTTATGCTCGATTATTTATGTATAATCCAATCTTGTCGTTAATATTCTTTTTTAACATTCATCAACTACTGTGTTTTCAGTCATATTTATCGTCAGGAATTATTATTCAATAATTTAATAGCATCTGATAGTGACTATTGCCATTAAACATATTTTTATTATAAAACAAATTTAGCCATAAATGTTACTCCGAGAAGGGCAACAAGTATCAAAGTATAAATAAGTCTTAAATCTCAAATTAGATTGATCGACTGTACAAATAATTAATACTAACATAAACTACTAACTAAAATTCAAGAATTCGAAATTTTACCCTCCTAGTCTTTTTAGCCCAAGTCTTGGTCACGTTGTAATGTATTGTAATATGACTGTATTACATCCACAGGGCATCAAACCGGTACCGAAACAGTCATTTGGTGCCTAGAAGGACCAGGATCAATATGACCCCGATATCAAAGAACACTTACTTGCCGTCGGATTACGCGGATCGCGGCATGTCTCTTGTGTATTCTACTTCGGCGATAGGCACTACAATGGATCCGGACACCGACCGGGATTTTCAGTCGTTGTACAGGAACAGAGATTACAGGAGTAGAGTGTTGAATCCCAGAGCGACCAGGACTCCGGGAACGGTGGCAACCGCCGTCGACAATGATGAAGAGCAGCATCAGCTTCGAAAATCCCAGTAACATACAAAATAACTACTCAAAAAAATGTTTGCGAGTGCAATCATTTTTGAAAGTAAATTTAAGGAACTAACACAATTACGGCGATGTCGCCGTGCGGTCTGATAGTTTCACGTTTTGAATATTATGTATGTTGTGAATAAAAAGAAAACGTAATATATCATTTATTTTTTTTGTCCGACTTTTGTTTCTATTACTATTGTTACTGTTACGCAACCGTATAATATACAGCAGATCACGATTCTTGGCGACGCCTCGAGTGAAATCATGCACGCACTAGTTTTTTTGGCTTCGCTACCGGGCGGTATATTAACGTCACGCAAATTTACCTATATATATATATATATATATATATATATATATTTATACTAAAATATACACATCTAAAGATACAAAATCATAATGTTCAAGCAAAATCAAACCAAACACGTGAAAAATGACTAAGAAATATCAAGAAGACATCGCCCAAGCCACGACAAAAAATAATACATTTCGAGTTGCTCCAATACAAGTATAAAATATGAATATTATCGTTGTTTTTTTTCTTCTGCAGCCTGTATTACTCGAGCGAATCTACTACTGCTGGCCTCCGTTACAAAATCTCCCAGCTCAGCGTTTTAAGAGGCCTTCACATTAGAATATGTTGTCATAATGGGTATCAAAATTAAAATATTAAAATAAAAAAATGTTAATATATTTTTTTTTTAACTACCTTAAAAATGAGACATTATAAAATATTTCTCTATAGACACGTAGATAGAATTTTGTTTAAATTTAATTTGTAACATGAGGTGATTTCGCTTTAAACCATACTAATAGAAGTGCGGTACAGGGTTTTTCATATAAAACGCGTGTAACAGACAATACGTTTTACTGTGACAGCCTCTTAACGTTACCTACTGTTCTCGTTCTCCATTTCTATATTCGCATATTATTGCACTTATTTGTGTTGTATTGTTAAACGCACAGACGAGACGTCAAGAATATCTTTCACAAACCGACGTTTTGTTCGCGACAAAACGCTTAACGCGTACACTACTCATATACTATTTCCCATGAAAAATAACCGGTTTTATACAATAAATAATACACCGTTTCATATGCATATTATACTATTATACACACACAGACTCACCGCACGCTACATATTATATTTATATAGTTCAATCATTTGTTTATGTACACTGTACATAAAATATATATGGTACTTGCTCTTTGGGACGACTCAGCGTCTGTACAACTCGGTGTGCGTATGCTCCAGTTAAGGTTCATTGTTAGTTTTCATCATTTTTGCAACACTATCGTTATTGTTATTTATTAAGGTAAAACATTTTCGTGATCTGCATTTATATTAAACCTGACCGATGGTTGTAGTAATGGGTTACCGATCGCGCTACTTGCGGGCTGCGGCTGCCAGTCACAGTCACTAGTTGGTCCAGCGAGCGACCCAAAATGACCCTGACACGTCTATTTGGTATATAATTATTATTATTAAACGAACGGCAGCAGCTACTCGGCTCTTCGTGTAGTGCCATTTAAAGCTTGGAATAATTGATAAAGTAAAAACAAAAAAAACACGGTTTAAGGATAAACAACGATCACAAAAAAGTTGCGCAAATACGACTCGGCGCAAACAAACACATGGGGTTGGTATAATGTCTAAGTATATACGCATTGGTAACTGTTTATAACATTTTGTAACGATCCATCAATTCATTTCCTATGAACCTAATGTATACCAAACTATGAGCGTCGAGCAATTTGAAAATAATAAGCATGACAAATCAAGGAGAAAGTATTAATAAGGCAATTTATCGTTAGTCACCTGAATAAAACAAAATCAAAAATAGTGTTATTTAGCTGGTTATTTTTTTTCGAATGATTGAGTGTACGTGTACTTGGGACAAAATTATTAACGATAAACGTAGCTACTGGAAAATCTACCTTCAAATATCTTAAGCTTATGTCATAAAAATGTAGGGTTGTAAACAATTTGTATCCAATATCCATGACCTTTTCTAATATATTATTATAGACGTATTATGATTATATACACAGATCATATTTTATTTTATACATTTTTTTATTGTTCCACGCTGCTTCAGCTATTAAAAAAGAACTAAAAATTATCATTTATTTGAATAAATCCTTGCTTATAGGTTATAAGCAACTAATAAGTTCATTGCTATCTCGATACTTTGTTCATAATTTTTGGTACTCATTTAAATCCTGGTAGTGAACATTCGCGATTTTATCATGAATAGCGTTTTATCGTTATTTATCTAAAAGGGAAATGTAATTATTAATTTTTATAATACAAAATACATTTTAATAAACAAGAAAAATTTAGGTGTATTTGGCAAAAGGAAACATTGTAAAGTCAAAATAATTATAATTTCTTTTCTACTAGAATCCAAAGTTCTCCGGCCCTAAGGAAAATTTGCCTTTATTTCGATTAATAAAAATTAGATTTGTCAGGGCATTAATATTTTCAGTTGTAATATTCTGAAGTAAAATACTCAAGCAAATAGTCAAGCAATACTACATTTTATATTGCAATACAAATGAAAACATCATAGATGTATATCATTAGACTTGAAATTGTTTTTCTTTACTGACATAAAATGAATAATTAAATATAAGAAATATATTAAAAGTAGATAACGTTCAAAAGTGAAAAGCCTTAAACGCGATCATATAGTAACGAGTAAATTTTCAAATAACGTAATAATAGAGTATTGTTACTCTAAGGCATCAATGTAAAACAGTGTCAACAATAAACATTATGTAATATTTCATGGACAACAACATATATAGATTTCCTATTGGTAATAACTAATAATTGTGCTTATGAGTTATGACTAGTAATAATAACATAAATGAAAAGTTGTAAATTATCACATTAACACAAAATATACAGCTAGTCTTTCTATTTTCCGATAAGTACTATAATAGTAGTTATATGTTCATCGTTGTTGTTTTATCAATATAATTTAATAATCATACTCGATAGACATTGATGTGATTGTCCGATTGTCGTAAGCCCTAATAATTGTGGCTTGTGTCAGAAGCCCACGCATCGTTTGTTTTAGACCTGCGCTTTATGAAATTCCTATATCAGCTAATGTCAATATAGTCATGTCGTGAAAGTTTCACGACATTCAACTTGTGACGTTTCGTATTTTAAACCTATATACAAAATTATAATTTTATTACACGCCGCTAAAAATTTGACAATACAGTGAAAACCGTATTGTAGTATACATAATACATGGCTGATGGCATATATAAATACAAATTTCACTATATGAGTTGAGAGACAAAATTAATATTATATGATTCGTAAACTAGTTTTGTTTTTCTATTACGCGTACGCCGAAGACAAATTATTAAATTAGGTTAACTCGTAAATTGTGTTGGATAATACTGGACATTGATGATTATACAAAATAATCGAACTAACCGAGATTAATATTGTTCCGTTTAATAAACGTTGACTGATACATTTTTCTCATGTGTAGACGGCGGATGGGTAGTTGAGACAGAGAAAATGGGGATTGGAAGTGTCTAAAGTGTTTTAAGAACAACTGTATATCGTTCCTGTTTGTAAAGAAAATCTGTATTATCTTGCGGGGAGCATTGATAGTCCTAAACCTCCCGGCGGTCGTGTCATATAAAAATCTGTACTACAGGTTGCTGTCTTTTTTTTTCTTTATTACCTATTTAAAAAAATTGATTAGACCGTGTTTACGATGCACGTTTGGCGCAAAGTTAAAAACGTGAACAATTATTTTGAGTTATAACGCGAGTTACCAATATTAATGGAACACCGGAGAGACGGGGGGAAGTCGCTTACAACAAGAGTAAAAGGAAACGCTACCGCTAAGCTATACTATTCGTGGTCGACACAGTCTATAGTAGTGTATTCAAACGTTACTCAGTCATGTTGTCGGTGAATGTTGTGCTAAGTACTAAGTACATTTTTGCTGCTCGCAACCGAAATTTAATGTTCAAATTAATCAATTAAGTCGTGTGCCAACTATACTGGAAATGCTAATTAAACAATATACTGACATCTGTTGTGAATTTCCACTCCGAAACCACGAACTCAGGTGTGTAATATAACATAAAAAGTTATTATAACCAATACACAAATTAAGCAATTTAAATTATTTTTAATTTATTCTTAGCCATAATTCATTGCTATATAATTTATACGAAATTATTGATTTCCATACGATAAATTTAAATTATTTATACAATTTATTTACAATGAATTTAAAGTTGACATAAAGTTATTGGTGAATTTTATGTCTGTTTTCCAAAAGTTTAATGACAACCGTGGTCTTTAATGAGCTTGCCAATAATTTTTTTTCTCATTTTAATTGTGTATGTTAAATATCTCAACAACAACTTTTCAAAATATGGGGACTTTTCTAATTTTTTTTTAATTATGGTTGAGGGGATCTAGACGTGGATAACATCCAAATAATATTAGTTGTATAATAGTAAAACCATCAGTGCTTATATATTATATATATAAGTAAAATATTTTTACACCACCCTTTGCTAAAATACCCGCGATCTTTCATAAAATTAAAATTTGAAAATAAATAAAGTAATAGATTCATGGTAAATTATATTTTCAATTATTTCTCAACTATTATTTCCGGTTTTTTGAGACTTGCCGCAATCCCGATGTTACGTTATAGTACTTACTTTAAATTTATAAAAAAAAAAAATGTCAGTTTTTGCATAACTAGTATGTATAATTTAGTTAACTGTGTTAATATAGTTAAGCCTTTTTTTTTTTAAATTGAGAGCAGTTATTTTGTAAATATCTTTTATCTAAATTGCACATGAGAAAAAAAAATAATACTACACACGAGTTCACACACTATTACTACTAATTTACAGTTTGAACTAGTTAAACTATAAAGTAGTTCACTGTACAAGTATAATATTAAAGATTCTTATAAATGTAAATTTAAATTTTAAACATGACGTTATTATCTTTTCATCGAGTGACACTAATACTATGTATTTGCCAATAACGTTATCTATAATATTGTACTTAAAAATAATATTATGTATTGTTACGGTTTTTTTATTTCCAGTATTATAGAACGCAAAGTATTACTATCGGCTATGCGTGATATATAGTTTATATATAAATAGTTTGTATTTTACTACAATGCAATATTCTTCGTTGTGCTTAAAAGGAATATTTTATACTGTTCAGTGTTCAGTGTTCACACTACATACGAATATTGACCTCGATCTAATTCGAAAGAAACGTAGAAGTTAGAAAAGAACTGTCGATATTTTATTTCAGGACAATTGTATCTATGTTACTATAATATATTTAATAAGCAATAGTGCGGTGGCGGTGGCAAAAAAGAAATAATAGGCAATAGCCAATACGTATGTCAACATTAAGGAACAACGTACATAAAATTGATCTATCTGAAAACTAGTCGGTGTGAATACGCAAAGTGTTGTCACGGGCGTTTTAATCTTGTTTGTCTTGTTTTGGCTTAATGTACTCACATACACACACACACACACACTGGACACACACCTTCCGCATACACGTGCTCAAATAAGCGTAATTCAATTTAATATCACATTACATAATATATTATCTTTTTAAAAAAAAAATACTGATTTCGTTTTGATTATTATGCAGGCATTTTTAAAGTTATAAAAACATAAGATACTTTGTAGATATCAATGAATTTGCGAATAATCACAAGCATAATTTACTTTGTAATATTGAAAACACATTTTGTGTTTATTAAGTAGGCACTAAATTAAAATATGTTATAGTTAAGCACAAAAGTTTATCAGATTTTTTTTTTTTAATTGAACAGACTAAATTTATTACCGCTATAATACCTGTGGATTATTATTATTTATCATATAACTATGAAACCATATTAAACAAATTAGATTTTAGAACAACGCGTTACCTAATTAATTTAATCGGAAATAAGTTGTATAGTGTTCAAAATATAATTGTCTTGATTGAATTTATTTTGCGTGAAAAAGAAAATTTATAGAAAGTCTTACCGATCGCCGATCGGATAATTTCTATTTTCAATACATTTTTTCTTGAATTTCTGCGTTAACTTTCTTTTGATTTTTAAACGCGAAAGGTGTCAAACACAGTTCGAGGTCATTAATAGTTTTTTTTTTTGTAAATCGATGTTAGGCTGTTGTTGAAAACAATCTGAAGAGATCTATATTGTTATATCGAATAACCGTGGCGTTGTACATCTGGCTCGGTCGTTGCGCGGTTTCCACCTACAACTCATCAATTATTCGGTCCAAACCACTCGTTTTATACGAACAAATTTAGATTGGCAGACTATATATGTATATAATATATATACATAAACTAGAAACAGTATGTACCGTAAAATAATGAGATTGAGGATAATGATGATCTCCGTGGTGATGACACCAGCTGTTGTTTTCGATTTCCTGTGCCCAGTGCCGCAAAAGAGTAAAAAATCTATACTCAATGTATACAATATACATACAATGAACAGCGGAAGAGTGCAATAATAACTTGCGTTCTGGACCGGTGAACCGTCACACCAAGTCACCCGATACCGTTGACTGAAATAATAATAATTATATATTATAGTTGTGCGGGTACGGAAAATGTCGCCCGCACGAGTACATTAGTTATATTAGTTACGGGCGTGAGCGTGCTATAGATAGATGTTCGTTTCAACATTTTCTTCATTATTCGGCCTTTGTATGACAGCATGACCGTAACGAGGAATTCATTAAATAATGACGAATATCATTAGATTTGATGACATTTTTTCGGATTGAGTTTAGCTTCAACGCGAAGCTGAAAAGATGTATATTTTAAAAAAATCGCATTTACGCCGTATTTATCTAATTTTTGTATTATATAGTTTACCAATCTTTTAAGGGGATGAAGAAAAGGTTAAACTTGTCTCTATGCGCCTCACATGCAAAATAGGAGCTTGTATAAAATGTAAATAAACCGAAAACATTTTTGAAACTACATTCTAAAACAAAAGGTACGAGAAAGGTTTTTATATCTTTCTTATGGTATTACCTCATTTTATGAAGCAATTATTTGGGTATTGTTTTAAAAATTAGATCAAATTGCCGTGGCCGATAATACGCGAGTTAAAACCCGTGACATTATGGACCACGTCACTCACTGTTTAGCCAGACCAGTGCAGTGGATAATTCCTAAAGTTAGTGTCAAAATGTTATTTTCGGTATTGGATCAGAATATTTATTTTTAACTTTTTAAATGCCCATTTAAGGCCGTCCTTTGGGCTTTGGATAGCAATACATTTCAAAAATACAAAACAATTTTATAAAAAATCACTCAAGTTTAAATTTCATATTTGTATAAGAAAATTATGTCCCCATAAATAAATTTTAATAATAACGTAACTTAAAAAAAAATTGTTTTATCATTTTCACATGTAACATTTCCAATTTAGCGACCACCAACTAAAAATGTTTAGTTTGTCATGACAGATTAAAATAAAAATATATAAGTGGGTAAATGCTTTCCACGAGGGAAACTCTTAAACACAAGCATAGACATTTAAGACTGAGATTGTAGGAATTACTCTTATTAATAGCGCTGTAACATGTATCTTACACTGTAGCTTGTAACATGTTTATCACTCATATTACCAACAATAAATTGCAGCAAAGGATAAAATCGATTTTTATTATGTGATACTTAAGAGACCTAAGACATGCACTTTCTCTAGGTGTTAATGTTATCCATACTAATAAATACCACCCAACGTGGGTACATGCCAAAAATTATTAAATGAGTATTAAATAACACTTAACTAATATTTAATAAACTATAAAAAATTTAACAAATAAACCTTGAACCTTTTGTTTTTTTATAAATTATATAGCGTGTTTTAGCATCTTAATTTTTACACTGTAAATATAATTATATTAAAACCATATTATGGTTAATTAAATTAAGCTAACATATTTATAATTTATGTATAATATATACGTATTATAAAACTTGTATAATTAGCAAAATATTTCAATGATGCTAACGAATGGTCTTCAGGAATTTATATCCTTATTTATTAAAGAAGTTCGTAATTTTCTATTGTATGATTTAGTATATTTTTGCTACGATGCAGTTTACGAGAAAAAAACTGAAATTTCATAATTTTTGTTCATTTTATTTTACAATATTTTAATTTTTGGTATTTTCTAAAGCTCAATAAACTTAAAAGGAAATTTTATTAGTTTAAATAATTGAATATTTTTAAATATCATAAAATAATACAAAGAAAAATGTTTCCAATGAAAAACTACCTAAATTTAATTATTTTTTAAGAAAAGAACGAATCGCTTTTTATTAATCTCCATTATCTTCTATACAACTTTTGATAAGGTAATTGATGTGTTACTCGAGTAAATTGGTCAAATACATTTTTCTTATAATTTATATTGGTATAACGTCAATCGTCATCATATTTTACTTAGTACTAAATTTAATATTTTTTTATTTACGAATAATTATTTTAAAAGAACACTAACATTTTTCATATTTAAGTATTAAAAATAGAGTTTGAAAAAGTTTGCAAGCCATTTTTTGTTATACTACAACAAATGTTGATTTAAGTTATTAATAGTATAATATTCTGTAAAAAAGGAAAGTAATTAATGATTAAAATAAATTTGACAATCGTATGTACCTTTTACGACATAAAATATTTTTCCTGGAACAAAACGTTTATTATAATCTTAAGTCGACTTTACTTTTTAAAGTTCAAAATAAACAATGTGAATTTAGGCTTGGAAACATTTTCAATCACTGATTAAAAATTATATTTTTTAAATTACGCAAAATAATCCAACTGCATGCTCCTTCTTTGACCGACCTTTTGAATCCAATCTTGAGTATACAGATACATTAAACGTAATAATATATAGACTAGATCCATCATCCAAAAACTAAAATTAATAAAAAACAGCGTATTATGATAAAATATAACAGTTAATATGAAAGTATCGCAGAGAATTGTATATCATATTTATATTATTATTACGCTTTGAAGTGAAAGGTTTTCCCGTTGTTCGTATGTGTACAGAAAAACGATTCGTTTTTAAAATGCAAACTTAAAACCGTGATTGACTGTTTTTGTTGTCCATTCAAAATTATAAAGCGCGAGACGCATGCAAAAAAAAAGAAGACGTGGAATGGCTCATTCGCCGATTCGCGCAATTACCGGCGTTAGCACACGGCACCACTTATAGTATTGTCCGATAGCGGCTGTAGAAATGTCACGTCTTTTCACATCACTCACTATAGATATTTTCATTTTATATATACTTATTGTTATTATAATTTCAAACGACCAAGCCCGCCGATTAGTATTCGGTCGTCGAAAGGGAAATTCACGATATTATAGTCCAATTTTGCTAAGAAATTATACATTCGATTTCACGGATCGCATACAGAAACGCTTATTACACGGCTTGGCCAAAATTAAACCGAAAGTGATAGCGGCGCGTCTTTATTTATTTTGTTGTTGTTTTTTTTTTCATTTGATCATTTGCCGGTGCAATTATTTTTCTTCTGTTCAGGTCGTGTCCACTGTAGCTATATTATGGAAAACGGTTCTGGATATAGAGAGGGGCGCCGCTATTGTTACGCGCCAATAAAACGCCAAACGGGGACCGTAAAATAATAATACAATATATTATTTATACTTGTAATTTAATACTATAATGTACATTGTAATATTAACGCTTTTTAGAATTAGAAAAATAAAACAGACTTTCTTCGCCATGTCACAACCCATAATAGAACAAATTATACACCTCCGCTTGTACACCTTTAATATAATATTTATACCGGTCCGTTACCGGAAATTGTCAAAAGACTTGATTTGTTTTAAAACAACAAATTACAATGCTCTTTCTATCTTAAAAAGTAATTTAATGGTTTTAACGTTAATGCAGTGGCATAATTACAATTTTTTACTGGGAGGTGATGTCTAACGAAACAATAGCTTCCCTTATGTAAAACTTGCCCTCATGACCAGATCAAAAAATGTGAACTATGTTTTTTTATTAAAGGATAAAAAGTCTGTTAACTGGTTACAGTTTGTTTATCTATATTTTTAGGGGTGAAACCTTTCAATTTGACAAAATTAATTTTGTATCCATTTTTAAAAGTTTGATTAACGAGGAAACGATTTTTTTTCAAAAAACGTTTTCGTTATGTGAAAAAAAAATTAATAAAATTTAAGTTTCTATACTTTTATTATAAAATATTATTATTATATTTACCTAATATTACAATCATGTTTTTTTTGTGATATTTCTTCAAAAATGTCTATGGTAGCAAGAATAGTTTTCTATTTAACAAATAGGTTTTTTATAATATATTTATAAAAATTAGGTCTCTTGGGGGCGATATCTTACTCTGGTCATCCTGCAAAAACGCCACTGTATTATTGATAGACATAATGTATGGACGGATAGAGGTTTTCATGTTTTTCAATTTTATACTATGCTGTCCAGTATTATAAATTAAACAATAAACGTACATAGATAGACCAAATTGTATTATATATAACCATAAGTTGCTCAAGTTTTTATACTATATTAACCATGTATTTAGTTGGGTCCATTTCGTTATCATAACAATTGCCGTATTCCATAAGCCATGAGCCATAAGCATATACCTATCTGTTGATGCTTGTTAAAATCAGTTCAGTTAAAACTAATCAATACGGAATACCTTCTTAGCTTCGCATCAGCATAACTACTTATGGGTTAAAATTGCATTAAAAAAGTGGCATTATTATTTATTAAAGTTAAAATGTAATAGTGTTAAAAATAATATTTCAATTCTTGCTCTCTTAAAAAATCGTATGCCAGTGTAAAAATCAATAGGAGTACGAACTGCGATGACTATGTATAACGATTAACGTACTTTATTTTTTTCACTAGTAGAATGAAGAATTGAACGGAAGTATAGCACCATTATGGTGGCAAATTTACTGAAGTCCAACGTGGGTTGTCGACTTTGGTCGACGTTGTGTTTTTGGTTAACACTGTTCGCTGCGTTCCATCAATGCATGTCCACGTCCACTCACCGTTGGAGCTTGGCTGAGTTGTCGGTGACGTCCAGCGAACTGCCCAAGCAGATTCCAGCACCGCCTTATCCACACGCTCAAAAGGTCCAGTCTACGCCGCATTATGACCAACAACTCAAATTGCCATCTGCGGCTAACGGCCAACAGTACGACGGCCGCCGCATGCACCTTTGGACTCGAACGGCCGGTACATACATCAGCGATCCTACAATGTCCACGACTGTATAACATGAAGTTTTCTAACTACAAATTTCTTAGAAATTTACTTTAAAATGTGTTATTCAAAACTTGTACACCTGTTCTTATACTCATAATAAGGGTTATTTTAAATACTAATATATGATTGCTGGTGGCATATTTACCTACATTATCACATTTTAGTTATGGTGCGTTATATTATATTATTACGATATTACCATAACAGTTTTATTACTTATATGCGTTTTGTGTAGATGCACGCATAGTATTTATTTTATATGATATTTATGTTTACCTACATTTGTAATACATTAATTAATAGAAAATATCATATCGTATTTCATTAGATTAACTATTTTGCGTGAAACAACGATTTAACCCACGCCTTTATATTTTTCCACGCGAGCCTGAAGGGGGAAATAATATTTAACTAATTTTTTCTACATAATCTATAGTTGATAAGATACATGAAAGTTCAAGTACACAACAAATTGCAATCATAGGTATAATCATCTCCGGTAATCAAGCCTTCATAATATAATTACTGGGATACATTTTTATTTTGCGTGACTCAAATCGTAGTGTAAAAGATGGGGGTTTATAAGGGTTAAGAAATATTTATATTGTTTAAATAACAAGTGCAAAACTATTAGACATATAATAACGGTAGGTACTTAAATAATTGAGTATTTTCAGTAATTAGTACAATAGAAGGATTATTGGAAATATTGGGGAACGAGAATTTGTGAGCTGAAATTAGTGACAAAAATATGAGAAAGGAAAAGGGAAGGTTGAAGCCATCATGAATTTTTTACTTTACAGTAAAATGTTGTAAAATGCATTTGTATGTATCAGCAAATTATCAGTAAACTAAATAAAAAGTCTTCATTATTTTTATAATATGTGAAAAAGCTTCAGCTATTTAGAAAAACATATGTTGTATTAATAAGTAATTCTATCTGCAACTCGAGTTAAGTCCAAATCCTAGTTAGGACCCAAGACTAGATATTTTTTTATTTGTACCCTATTCGTTGAGAGAGCATGCCGGGTTTGCGCATGTAGACTGAAGACTACGTAGCAAGACTAAGGCTGAAAGACAGGGCGGACTCCGGGGGGAACGCTAGTCACACTGGGTGCGGCGCGGGGATGCGCAGAACAGCCAATTTTCGTCGGGTCGCGGCATGCTCTCTCGGCGAACAGGGTATAATCTAATATTTTTTAAGTCTTTAATAACTAATAACTCAATTTGAATTTTTTTATAGGGGTTTCGGGAGATATAACAGTATAACACTGTTTGATATCCTCCATGTTATAGACAATTTGATAGACTACCCTATGGTTATACTTAGGAGTTGTCCCCAAACGTAGAAAAAATACAATTTTTAAGCACGTTTCACGTGTTATACGAAATTTAAAACCCACATGACACATTGCACGTTTGATGTAAAGTTAGCGATATTTAGTATTGCCTTACTAAAAGGACATAAAGAACCGTTTTTGGTATACGGAATATTTTTTCTGAAAAAAAACTCGATAGTTCGATTTCAAGAAATAGCCAAATTTCTGGACTTATAGTTCCGAAGATATTTTAATTCTTGCTTAGGTGGCCGCAATTCCCCCACCTTCCCCTTAACACTAAATAATTAAAATATAATTATTAAATTATTATTTATTATATTTGTTTACTTCAAGTTCTAAATTACTTCAGAGAGTAACAATTATACTATTAATACCTATAATATATTACTTATTCACAATTTTTTTGGTTTTGCTCTAGTGGCTCGTAAGTACGCCACTGTACATAACAAAAGATATATTTTTCCGATTATTTTAATTTTCCACCGAAAAATAAGTATGTATCAATCCTGATACATGTATTAGGATTTAACATCAACTCGTACACCATTAGACTTGTTTTATTAAATTATTTTAATAACAAATATATAAAAATATTTTTATACATTATTTTTAAACAATTATTACAGATTATTAAAATGTAAGTCTATTATCTTAATAAATTTAGAATTTGTTAATCGTACAGTTTTTTAAAAAGTATAAATACTTATATAAATTTATATTTTTTAGTAAAAACTAATAGGATAGCATCAGAACAAGGTTATCTTACTTTAAGAACAGCACAATTCATAATACAAGTTTAAAAGTACATATACTTATAATAATATCATTAATGTACGTTTAAACTATACAATTGGAATAGTAAAAATAAAAATATCAGAAAAATAACTACAGCATATAATTTATTTTAACAAAATTCGTCTACAGTAATGACATTCAGTAAAATTATTTATAATATCGTCAACATTATGCTTCAGTTTTCTATATAGAAATAAGTATGCTTAATAGGTAGATAGATTATTGTGAAGCATGGAATTTGAAATCAATTGTTACATTTATTCAAATCTACTGTTTCGGATATCACTTTCATAATCCATCTTCATTTTGATTTTTGAAAAGTAACATTTGTTCAACACTTTCATTTTCTGAAGCACAACCGGTAGCATATTCAGATATGCTGTATTTCTCTCAAACGTTTTTATGTTGCTTGGAAAATTATTTAAATACTGTAATGATTCAATCCAGTCAGCTTACACTGAGCCGTTTACGACCTTTTGCTTTTTTAGGGTCGATATGGAGTCATAGGGATAGAGTTCAACGCTGTGGCTTGGTTACCGTGAATACAGTGGAAAAAGCTGCCCCAAGACGCATTCTAATTCAAGGCGTTATGTACGGTTTACCTGTATTAAATTTTTATTTATAAGTCAAATACCTAAAATGTTTATAACAGCACAGGTATATGCTATTAACAATTGTCATTTAAATATAAAAATTAATGTTTAAAAATTAATATAATCAAATGAGATGGATGATTACTATTTACTCCTTAATAATATGTCATGCTAGCAGCACAACTAGCACCATTAATAATTGTATAATGTATACACATAGTGTCAGTGTTGGCATTACTGGGAGGCGGTATTTTTCGGGCGACGTTTTGCGGTGTAACCCTCCGGGCGAATGGTGGCGGCGCCTGTACAGCAAAGCTGAACTACCAAAATGCCTGAAGTATTCGACCCCAGATTTTTACTGATCAGAAGTTGAGTGGCGTCACCTTATCTTCTCTACATCGTAGTCAATACAAATAACATTGACATTCTGGTATTATCATTTATTATATTTGATAATATATAGCTGTGTTTGTGGTAAACTCAGCTTATTGGTGTTGTTGCTATATAGTGCATTTGTCGCTTACCCGTAAACAAAAATGTTATGATCACAAACCACATAAGTATCTGTAATCTGTAAATTGTAATTTGATGTTTATTTATGATTAAATAGATTCGTATTTCGTTAAGCAAACTTAATTGTGTTTAAGTTGTGAATGCAATTAATAGTAAATAAATATTAGCACACTTTAAACAAACGTTTATTATGTTTTTAGGGATAACGTGGATAGTTTAATTTGTGAAAATTGTTTAGTAAGTGTATTTTTTTAAACGAAACCTATTTAGGCCCGAAGAAGTCGTACTTCTTTATCTATTATTGACATGCTTAATTTAAATAATATAATTTCAATTTAGTCTTATTATTAAATAGCTGTTGAATTACTATTTTGTTATAGAGATTTATCCTATTAAGTACCTACTCTACTTATTTTTGTTTACTAAATGTAACTTTTGTAATGTAACTAAATGTAATGAATGAATGTTTAATTTTGGATAACAACTATTTTGTTATTTTTTTTTGGTAAATGGACTTAAATTTTAAAAATAATGTCAGATATATTTATCAAAAACATTGCTTGTTGTCAGTTGTCACTTATGCTTTTGGACATTAATTTAAATACCAATGCTGATGTATTGAAAAACGTAGTTCTTTTAAATATTATTGTTTTTTAATTTTATGCTACTAATTAGTCACTAGTAGACAGTAGTCAAATTACAAATGAATGAAAATACAATTTTGTTTAGTTAAAAAAGAAATTGATAACTGATATTAATTATTATATAATGTTTTGGCTTGACTTCTGTGCAACACAAGAAGTTTTGTTGTTTTATCACTTTGATTTTGGTAGTTTAGTTTGTGTTTAAAACATCTTAAATATAGTTGGTTGTATATACCTTCTAACCATCGATATGTAAGCTTTTGTTGTATCCTTATTTCTTTAAAGGTGTGATGGTTGTCCAATTAACATTAATTAAAAGCCTAAGCCAAATAGTAAAAATGGGTTAATCTACAAACTTTGTAAATTAAATTAAATATGTTTTTTTTTTAGTTTTCACTAAAAATATGATAATTATTATTTATGTTTAAGTGTTGCATTTATATGTACCAAAATTAAAAGCTTTGCTCTTAAAAACTTAACACAGTATGATTATTTAAGCTATCATTTTTTAAGCTTAGCATACTCAATAAAAAAATGTATGTTAAGTTAATTTCAATTTTTTTGTTTTTAGATAAAAAGTAATTATGCATAGAAGTATAGGAAAAAGAATTCGTATGGATGATCCTCCTCCAATGGAATACGATGTTCCTGGAACGCCAAGTAGTTCTATTCATCCAAGTCCAATGACTCCCAGCCGATCAGAATATCAAGAACATTACAACCCTTATGCAAATTACCAAAATGTCCAAACACCAAGGTAAAACTATATAGTTTAATTTAACGGTTTTTTGCAGAAAATATTACTTCCTTAGCATTTTTGACTTGGAATCGTTTTAATGGTACTTTTTGGTAGTCTTTACAGAGAAAAGTTACTTTACAGTCGTCTATTTGTACGTGTTGGTGCTATACAGAATATAGTCAGAGTAGTTGTTAGCTTTTGTTACAAATTTCATTAAATAATTATATAACTGAATTTTTGATGTGTTAATAGCTTAGAGTCTACTGAACAAGTACACCATACCCAAAAATTCACACCTATCAAAATTGCTGCTAAAATATGAAAATTTAAGGTGTTTTTTTGGTACTTTCTTTGTATAATGTGTACCTGTTCAGTAGACTTCTAAAATATAAATAAATCAAAGGTTCAGCTCAAACTATGGAGTAGGAATAAAGTTATGCATAGTTTAATACACAAGTGTTGAAACCTATGTTAAATCCCATTTAAACTTTAATGTTTCAAATTTTTTTTTTATCTCAATTATTATGTTTCAAACTTTTTTAGGAGGCGTCGAGATTAAAATTTAAAAATCTACTTTTTAAGAGTTACCCTAATATACATATATATGACCTCCATACTAACGTTTTGGAAGATTAAAGTTTTGTGGTTTTAAATTTAGAATATAAACTTAAAGTCAATCCAGATACTGTATCCTCATATTATTATATGTATATATAATAATGTACATTTTTTAGATCTGAAGTTTTCGGAATGAATCATTATCAAGAACCTGGTATGTCAGATAATAATTATGATCAGATGCAAATAGGACAACAACCACAGTCTTTGATGACGTACGGATCTGCTCATCATCAAGCTTCACCATCTGTTCATGGTGATATGCAAGATAACCATATGCCCGTTCATGATGAAATGTCAAATTTACATTTAGATAATCAAATGCCATCCACAAGTAACGATGTTGATCAGGTGGGTAATGTTCGAATGACTAGAGCTAGAACAAGAGGTAAGGATATTTTAACATTAATATGTATTATATTTGTTTTTTTTTTCCATTCAAATTTTATATTAAAATCATCATATTAAAGGTGTTACATATCCTCCTCAAAGAAATGTAACTCTTTCTCCATCGCCACCTCCTGAGAAAAAGTTGGAAAAACGTAGACCCGGAAGACCACCTGGAAGGCCTCCAGGGTCAAAGAAACAACCAGTTCAAGCACCGCCTGTTGATTTGCAATTCGAAAATGATGGTACATTGTATGGTACAATTAAAAATGGTCGTATATCCTTACAAGTATGCTATTTTTTTTAATTAGTTTGAATAAATGTAAATTTAAGCTTCTTTTAAACTATTAGGAACATCAAAAATAAGATATGGTGTTGTCTGTATCTATAATAATATAATGTAATAGTTGTTATGCTCGCGAAAATTCAAAACCTATTGAACCCATTTTCACAATACTTTGAATTTTCACATTGGGCATTATTTTCCCCCATCTCATACAAGTCGCTTATTTAGGAGATCATTTTAGATCAAAAAGATTGTAAAAAGCCAGCGTAGTGTGAATAGGTCACAGGTATTCAGAAATAGCTGAAGATACTATTACTTAATTTTTTGGAGGTTTCTCTTTAAAAAAATGTATGTCTACAAATGGTAATATTTGTATGCTATTAATATTTTAAGTTAAGAATAATCTATTACAAATTTTAACTGGTCAACTGAAACATTCACAATATTGAAAGAAAAAAAATATAATACCTATAGTCGACGACACAAAAACTGACCCATGACCGACGCGACTTTAGCGGCCGTTTCCCGTCAGGGGTTAACATAATGATGGAAATAAATGGCAGGCGGAAAACTGTTCAGCCTAAGAACCCATGCATCACGGGCGGGGTGTCGTATGAGGGTGGCAGCACTCACGGGCAAGTTTTCGTGTCGGATCTGCCTTTTACCTTCTCAGCTTGACATTGAAGCTAAAACATAACAAATTGATTTTTGAATGTTCACATAAATAAATGTGCTCGCACAGATGAACAAAATATAAATGTTTAAACAACTATCTTTTTTTTTTATTATTATCAAGAAGAAAATATAAATTTTGTCTTGTCTGTTCCTCACTCCTTTTTTACTTCATTGTTTAAATTTTATTGTATTTTACAATAATTTAAAAAAAAAAATTTAGGTTGTTGTTGATGATTGGATTGAGCAGTACAAAATTAACAAAGACGAAGCACTGCTTGTATTGATGCAATTTTTCATTAATGCTGCTGGTTGTAAAGGTGTAATTACTTTATCCATGTTGGAAAATATGGAGCATGCCGCTATTATTAGGAAAATGACAGAAGAGTTTGATGAAGTAAGAAAACATGTCAGCTCTCATTATTTAAAATATTAATATTAATATTATCATTTTTTTAGGAGAGTGGAGAATATCCTCTTATTATGAGTGGTATTCAATGGAAAAAGTTTCGGTCAAATTTTTGTGATTTTGTTGCACAATTAGTGAAGCAGTGTCAATATTCCATTATATATGATCAATATTTAATGGATAATATGATTTCCCTTTTGACGGGGTTATCAGACTCTCAAGTTCGAGCTTTTAGACACACTGCTACACTTGCCGGTATACAATTATTAATAACATATTATATTAGTAATCAATAATAAATTCTATCAATTAAATCGTTTTGTTGTTGGTTTATAGCTATGAAGTTAATGACTGCTCTAGTAGATGTTGCTCTTATAGTTTCTGTTAATCTGGATAACACACAACGGCAATATGAAGCAGAACGACAAAAAACCAGAGATAAAAGAGCTAGTGATCGTTTGGAGACATTAATGGCTAAAAGACAGGAACTTGAAGAGAACATGGATGAAATCAAAAACATGCTAACATATATGTTTAAATCAGTATTTGTTCACAGATATAGGTATACTTCATAGATAAACTTTTTTTGAAAAAAAAACAAATATTATACAAATTAAATGTTTAGGGATACATTGCCTGAAATAAGAGCTATATGTATGGCAGAAATTGGAGTGTGGATGAAAAAATTTCACCAAAATTTCTTAGATGATTCGTATTTGAAATATATAGGATGGACTCTACATGACAAAGTGGGGGAAGTGCGTTTAAAGTGTTTGCAGGTATTGACATCTTAAATTTTAGGCCATCATTAACATTGATGTCATTAAAACTAATTCGTATTTGAAATAATAATAAATAGTCCAAATATTAACTAGTACACCATATATGTAGGCTTTGCAACCTTTATATGCTTCTGAAGATTTGAAAAGCAAGTTGGAACTCTTTACCAGCAAATTTAAGGACAGAATCGTTGCAATGACTTTGGATAAAGAATACGATGTTGCAGTTCAAGCTGTCAGATTAGTCATAAGTATTTTAAAGTAAGTTAAATAACGTTTTATTCATCAAATTTGTGAGTAAATAAAATGTTGAAAAATATATTCAAATTACTGTGATATTTTTTACTTTGCTTTATTATATTTTTAAAAAAGTAAAAATAATCATAATGTAAATAACATCATCAGTTATTTAAAACTATGTGTCTAATCCTCAAACTGTACAAAGCATGGTTTTTAAAACTATTGAACAGTAGATAGAATGTTAGGATTTTTAGAAACTACAAGATGCCAAAAAAGTTAAACAAAATAAATTTATTTTTTAAAGGCATCATCGCGATATTTTATCTGACAAGGATTGTGAACATGTATATGAACTCGTTTACTCATCACATCGAGCTGTTGCTCAAGCTGCTGGTGAGTTTCTAAACGAACGCTTATTTAAACCAGAAGAAGACATGAAGACTGTGAGAACAAAACGAGGAAAGAAACGGTTACCAAATACACCATTAATAAGAGATTTGGTTCAATTTTTCATTGAATCTGAGGTATGTCGTAGTTATTTGATGTGGTTGTCACATTGAATACATACTGGATTGTAATAACACATAAGGTTGTATTATTAAAATAATAATACCTGTTGTATTAAAAAAATATGTTTAGTTGCATGAACATGGAGCCTATCTAGTTGATTCGCTTATCGATTCTAATGAAATGATGAAGGATTGGGAATGTATGAGTGATTTGTTATTGGAAGAACCCGGTTTAAGTGAAGAACGAATGGACGATAGACAAGAAACAAGCTTGATTGAATTGATGGTATGCTGTATTAAACAAGCAGCGACTGGAGAAGCACCCGTGGGACGAGGGCCAAATAGAAAAGTAAATATCTTTATTAGAAATTTCTATTTAATATTGCTGAAATTGCTTTCATGTTAAAATTATTTTAATTTATATTAATTAGATGATGTCTGTAAAAGAAGTAAAAACGGTGCAAGATGATAAACAGCGTCTAACTGAGCATTTCATCAAAGTACTACCTCCTCTTATTGACAAGTATAGAGCGGATGCTGACAAACTGATTAATTTGTTATCTATACCTCAATATTTTGATCTAGATATATATACTACATCGAGACAAGAATCTGTAAATCATTTATTTATTTTGTAATGGCTAAACTTCTGCTTTACTTTTATTGATTTCAATTTTTACAGAACTTGGATTTATTGCTTAAAAAAATTCATTTAGTAACTGACAAACACCAGAATGACGAAGTTCTTGAAACTTGCGCTAAAACTCTAGAAATACTGTGTTCCAAAAACAATTCTACTCTTGCTACTAGGTGTAGTGTACAAAAAAGCACTCTAATGGATACTATTACAAATAAACATAGAGAGGCAATGGACGATTGGAATAACCTCATCGAAGGAGTAACTATTTTATTATTTATGTATACAGTTCATAACTTTTTAGTGTACTAATTAGTTAAAAATAAATATTTTGAATGTGGCTGTGCTCCCTTGTAATCTGTCAAAAAATTACAACAAATATCAGAGTTGTTTTTTTAGCATTTTAGGTTAACCCAAAATATATATGTTTAAATAAGATTTGTTTTGCTGAATCCAAATTTATGTTCTACAAAATCATTGTTTTCGTAAATATGTAGCATGTCATTTTAAAGTTGAAAAATATGTCAATTTATTAGGTGTTTTTCTTGATTTTGAAGTAAAAAGAGTGAATTATTTCAACTTTTGATCAAAAGTCTTATAAAGAACTTCACTAATATATATTTCTATATTATTTTAGAATGAAAAGCCCGACGATGATGAAATTTACAATGTAGTAAATAGCATGAAAAAACTCTCAATTTTCTATTCTTGCCATAACTTGGGACCATGGAATTTATGGGACATAATATTTCAAGATTTGAAAATGGCTCATGAAGGAACCAAACCGTTGCCAGAAGAAGTAATTTTTTTAAATTCTACTCAAATTTCTATTGCTTTAAATAATTTTTAATTTTTATATGCTTTTTTCCCCGTGAAGGCAATAAAATATAGTATTTCGGCTTGCATGTTTGCTACTATGTGGGAGTTGCACAACATAGAAAATGTTTTGGAAAATGGACGCAATGAAAATATTGAAGAACAAGTGTCACAAGTAAAAAACAAACTACACGAATTCATGGATGTTTTACGTGGAATCTTAGCTCATTCCATTAATCCCCAATTTAAAGAAGAAGTATTTATTTTTTAATGTTTTTTTTTACAATTTTGTAATTTATTTTTTTGTATTAGGCATATATATCAATCTGTGACTTGTTAGTGGTGTTCTGTAATCAGCTTGGTGTTAAACACAACCCTGTGTTAGGAAGTTTAGTTTATGATTCTGACAAAGAACTTCAAGATTTACTAAACAATTTTATTCAAAAAAATGTATTTGTTTACGAACAAGAAGGTAATAAAAATAACTTAATTCTATTTATGATTTAATAATTACTATAATTGAAATCTTAAAATTAATAACATTCAATCGACAGGAGCTCAAGATGAACATTCAAAAATTGAAGAACTGCATAAAAGAAGAAACTTTTTGGCTTCTTATTGTAAGCTCATTGTATATGGAATGATTCCCGTAACGTGTGCTGCTGATATTTTCAAACATTATGTTAAAGTATACAATCAACAATAATTTTATTACTAGTATTACAGTAGTATATAAGTTGTAGGTTAATATTCATAAAAACAATTTTTTAGTCTTACAACGAGTATGGAGATATAATAAAGACAACTATCGGTAAAGCGCGAGAGATCAACAAAGTGATTTGTGCTAGAACTATGGTGGTCAGTTTAATCACATCGTTTAGAGAACTACAAATTAATAGCGGCACATTCCGCATATCCCGAACGTCTGATGAATTTAGCAGCTTAAAAGTAATAAAAGATATTTATCAAAATTACGTATAATTTTGTTGACACTTTTTTTTTCTTCTATATATTTATATATAAGGAGTTGGCCAAAAGATTCGCTCTTTCTTTTGGCTTGGACGCATTGAAAAATCGTGAAGCAATGGCTGCTTTACACCGCGAAGGTGTAGTATTTGCAGTAGGCACTGATGAAGGAATTGCTCAAGATGATCCTTCTGTACCACCCGCACATGTTGCGTTTTTGGAAATACTGGCAGAGTTTACAAACAAACTATTGAAGCAAGACAAACGTATTGTGTAAGTACTAAGAAAACAGCTTATGAGTTGTTGTTTTAAATGTTAAGAACGTTCTTACTTCAAACACATATTTTGTTTATCGTTCCTCTTTTTTTTTTTTAATAAAAAAAAAGCTATATAGTTAATAAACAAGTACGCCTTTATACTTGCAAAATATATTTAATTCGATTGATAATATTCACAACATGTCTGCAGAATATGACAAAATATTATAAATAATAAAGAAATTATTGAATTTTTATCTTCAATAAAAATATCTTTATTTTTATGCAAAATATTTAATGGTTTATTGTCAATCTTAAATCAGTGAATATTGTTTTCAATTTTATGTTATTATAAAGCAATTAGGTTTATTTAGGTGCTTATAAGTTTTTAAAAACCACTATAAAGAACCTTTACATAAAATAATGTAACAATTAATTCAAATGACAAAAAATATTAAAAACATTTTCTACATGAAAATGTATATTATGAGTAAGAAATATGAACAAGTTCAAGTGAAGATTGTTCAGTGAAAAAATATGTAGTCCATAAATCCATTTTTTCCAAACATTGGATATTTTCCGTTTTGACATAACTTTCTTTTGGGTCTGCAGCCTCAACTTTTTGGATAAACACATAACGTCAGCAGTACCTTCTAGCCGCAGTGAAGACTGGCAACCTTGGGTCATCTACAGAAATAGCTTGATGCACGGGGATGCCGAACCTGGACCAGTAACCTCCCGAAGAGCGTACACACGCAGAAATAAAAAAGAATCTTGTGAGTATAATTGTTTTTAGTTACTTGGAATTTATTTGACCAAACATTTTTTAATTATCTTGTAGACGATGATGACGATGACGGATCTGATCAGGACTTCAGGTAAATTGTTAAACTAAAATGAATTTAGTGAATTATTGCTTGGAACTTTTACATTATTTTAATAAATTTATTTATATTTTTATTATTCAGTTGTATAGTAAGTTTGATTTTATGCTTAATTTTTGATATTTTTATTTTTATCAATAGTTGTGTATTTTTTTTTTTTTTTTTTTCAGTTACTAGACACTTTATCACCAATACCATCGCAAGAATTTTTTTTATATTGTTTTTTGTGTGTTCCTATCTTTTATATCAAAATAATACTGTATTTTATAGCTGGAACGGTTTTTTTTTTTTTATTAAGTAGCAATTTAGATGATTTATTTCATATATATATAATTTATTTTTTAAACAATTATTTTGTAATAATAAAAACGAAATAATTGAATGGATCAATGTACAGCTGCATGTGTGACCATATGGTTTTTTTTCAACTTCTAAAATTAATAAAATGATCTATTACTTATTATTTATGCATGTATTTAAAAACTGGTTACATTTTAAGTACCAGTTTAATTATTACTTGGTATTAACTGTTGAATGCAAAAATTGGTAAATAATGAAATATAATTCCTGTTAGTGATTATAAAACTAACACACACTACATTATTGAAAACAAGGTATTTTTTTATGTATTTTATAAAAAATAATACCAACAAACAACGTATTGCCTTATTTATTATTATATATTAGAATGTTATTATATTGGAATTTATTTAATGCTCAATATTAGGGAAGTGTGAATATTTAAAAATTAAAATAATTAGGTATGAATTGAAATAAATATATTAAAAATATAATAGGTTATAGAGGAGTTCATAAAAAAAGTTGAATAGGGATAATTCAAATTTTATGAAATTCAAAATGTATACACTGATATACTACTATTTGGAGTAGGTGTATCAAGTGTTCACTGCTTATTCTATAATATCATTATTACTATTACTTCAATTATCTTCTTAAATAACAATGATGGCTAGTTTGCATAAAGATAAAATGAAAAATCCAGTTTTAGATTAAATTATGTAGTTACTGGCACTGAATTGTAGTTAATGCCTAATGGCATAGCAGAATCTAAAATAATAAGTGATTATAGAATTTATAAACAAAAACATTTATGAGATCTATTTAATCAATTTGAAAAAATATTATGAGTTTTGTGTATATAACCATCAATTACTGATTAATAATAATATTGTTCACATATGCAAAAAAATAAATTGATAATTTTTATAAATATTTGTGGATTGTGATTAATGAACCAAATTTTATTTGTATCATTTAATTGGATTTTAAATTAAAGTCAACAATATAATAAATAATACTATTTGGTAATTAAAACAACCAATATAGATATAGTAGTTCATCTAAGGTTGTAAATTGCAATTAAGTTCAAACTTTTGGTTTCATTATTTAATTATTAAATATTGGAACTTAGAAAATAGCAATATATATTTACAAAACTATTTATTTAAATAGTTTGATTAGTCATTCAAACTATTTAACTACTTATTTGCCCTTAATTCTCAAATAATAGTTTCATTACAAACATTTATGTACTATTTATTTAGTTATACCTTAATAAAAAATAAGTATTAAATGAAATACCGGAACGTTTTTTTTAATTGCTTAGGTTTGTCATGGCAATTATGAAATTAAAATGTTACATTCTTTAACAAAAAAAATATGAATAATTATTACAGAACTCCAACTGCCCAAATTGAAACACCTATCAAGAGAAGACGATCCAAAATAAACAAGTAAACCTATTTTTCATTAATTTAGTACTGAAGAGATGATAATTAATGAAATTTATCAAAATTTCATTATAGGTCAATACGATTTCAAGATAGATTGGAAGGACAGTCCGATAATATTTCTGACACTACTTCAGCTGGTGGATCCCGACCAACACGTCAATGTATTAATCGTTCTATACCGTACCGCTACATTCAAGAAGATGATGATGATGACGATGATGAATAAATGTAATCATTCAATAAATTAAATAATTCAATACATTTAAAAGAGAATGGATTTTTTTTAAATTATAAGTAATAACCCATTAACACTTTTAAAATAATTTTCTTATTATAAAATATAGATGTTTAAAATTGAAATTGTATGTTATACTTTTGCAAAGTATCTATAAAGTTTACTAATCCCACTACATCCTTTTTTATAGGCGTCATATGGTTTGCTATATTTCTTATCATCGATTTAGACATATTCGGTGTGATGAGAAGTAGTACTTTCGATAGGTATAGTAGTGAAAGGTGTCCCGTAGTTTCATCTGCATATACGTTAAAAGCGCTGGCTAAACATTCTGTATTGTCGTCTTGATATACTTGAGTAGTCACTAGGTAGTTAAAACCTGCTAATGTTATATCCGAAGAATTTGTTACAGAATGCAATCGGTTCTTCAAGCTAGATTGCAAGTTGATTGATTTTAGTGTCTGTTTAATCATATGTTTGGCCATCTTCCAATTCGACGAGTGGGTATAGAAAATATCGGCTACTTTATAAATATAATCTTCTCTAAAACTAATGATATTATCCATTTAATAACTTTTTTTTTTTGGAAAATAATATTAAACAATATTTATTTGTATACAAATTTGTAATTTAAATAAACTGTTAGGTTGCCATAGATAAAAACATTTTATTTAAAAGATCGATTATTTTTTTGTTTAATTCCATCGCAAAAGTAGTTTTAAAAAATGATTTTTGTAATATAGTTTGCAATATTTTTAAATAACAACCTCTTCATTTTCATTAATTGTTACACCTAAAGTTTTTCTTATATTGTCTAATAAAACTGCATTTTCTATACTTAAAGACCATGGAATTACACTCGATTGATTTTGACCTTAAACAAAAAAATTAAAAGATTATCCCCTTGTTCAGAAATCATATTAAAAGTAATAAAAATACCTAATTTTAAAAATGTATATTTATCAAATCTAAAAATAATGTTACGAAGAACACTAAGTGTAAATTCCGGATTTAACTATTAGTTGCGACCATTAACTCAATATCCAAATATTTTGGTTGGTGATCAATTTATCAAAATTATCATTCAATTAAAACAGACAATTTATATCTGTAACAAGTTCAAATCGAACAATTGCAATATTGTGTTAATGGTTTCAATCAATAGATAAACACATTATTTATAATTCGTTTTTTTAAACACTATAAAACTATAGCTTTTAGGAAGTTCTAAATTTAAGTCAATCAAAAATTTTAACTAACATATTATATGATTAAAAAAATGTTTTGACTGGAGAGAAAATTAAAAATTTTAATTCCTATGCTACTTATTTTGTATGACATAACATATTTTATGGTAATTTTAATATGGCAATATAATACAATTGTAATAATTACTGTTTATAAGACATTTTCCGACTTCATTAATTTCATAAATAAACTGTACGCTATTTCTGTACTTAGTAGGCCATTTAGTTTGTGGCTGATCAATATCGGTATCAACACCATTAATGGTAATTTTGGATGCAGCCCAAAATGGATTATAAAGCTATACAATATTATTGTTAATTTAATTTCATCATAATATTTATGTAACAACTATTACTACTATTCTCACTTTAATATTTCCTTTTGTACCATATATAACTGCTTCATTGGGTAACTTTACTTTAAAATGACTAGTAAAGGAAGATATACGGCCAGCACTGTATTTGAGTACTACACTAGCGTCCTTATCGTACCCTTTATCGGTCGTTTGTCCACAAGCACCATAGATTTGCGGTTTGTCCGGACCAAATAACATCTGACTCAAGTATATCGAAAACACACCCAGTTCGATTATAGATCCTCCACTGTTCCGTCTAACAAATTTGTCATTTAAAATGATATTTTGAAAAATAACAAAATACTCATTTAATTATAAAAGTCCTTTACTGTTGTATTAAGAACTCAGGCATTGGCGTTCCAAAAGAAGATATAATTTGTAAAGGTATTCCAATAGTACCTTTGGCAATTTCGTTTTTTAAAGTTACAAATGCAGGTGTAAAAAACATCCACATAGACTCCATGAGAAACAAACGCTTGTTCTTGGCCAACTAATACAAATCAATGAATGGGAGAAAACATATTAATCTACTGTTATTAAAATAAATGAATTACCTCTATAAGCTCTTTGACTTGTTTTACATTTTGACAAAACGGTTCTTCGCATAATACATTTTTTCCATTTTCCAGCATCAATTTACATAGTGAATAATGATATTCGTTCAATGTACCAATATAAACTATATCTAATAACAAATTTTTTTTGTAACTTGCTATATAGTTAAATGTACAAAAATAGATATGCTAAGGTGATATATACATAAATATATATATGTATTTATAGTGTCGTTACTTCTTAACGCCTTACCAACTTCAGTATCCTTCGCAACGGCTAAATATGAATCGTACGCCTTTGGAATTCCAAATTGTTTAGCAAATTCTTGTGATCGCAATGAATCTTTTGATGCTACTGCAATAGCGTAGTGTTCTGTGGGAGGTAGCGTTACCATTGCTGTAACAAAATCGTGGGAAATATTACTAGTACCTAATATTCCCCACTTAATGGTCATTTTTTAAATTTGTTTTTTATATAATTACGATACTATAATATACTGTTAAATATTGTAAAAATAAAGTCAATTGTATCGTGTAAATGTAACAATCTAAAAAATTGTATTGAAGTAACAAAAAGTTAAGTTTACAAATGTTAAATTACAGTGCAGCAATTTAACTTTTTTCTATCCTTTATATAAGTAAAATACAGCACACATATAACTATATAGCTGTTAAGATAAACATTATCAGCATACATTATTTTTTTACAGAGAATATTATTATGTAATTTGTATTAATTATCTAAAATGACCTTTGTACTGATATAAACTTATAAAAACACTTTTTCAATCTAAACTTTTTGTAACAGTAACCAGATATTTATGAGCTCACAGGACGTCAAACGATTTAGGTATAATAACTATTAAATTGCCCTTCTTATTTATTAAATTTTAAAATATCGAAAACTTTTTTAGAAAATAGTATTATTTACTGACAAAAGTAAATACATTTAAAATTTATAATCTTTGGTGATGTCTATCTGAAGTAGTACACAATTTCGAATGAAAATTGTATACATGTTGTTT
Source organism: Adelges cooleyi (assembly GCF_023614345.1). NCBI lineage: Eukaryota > Metazoa > Arthropoda > Insecta > Hemiptera > Adelgidae > Adelges > Adelges cooleyi. Next base: position 7,450,416 of record NW_026095751.1, read on the forward strand.
TATTTATAAAAGCAATTAGGTATCTACATGAACAGTACCTCAGTTTCTTGAGAATATACGCAAATGCCTGAGAAATGTCAGATAACATTATATTAGTCAGCGAATATTGTTTTTGATAACTAACAAACATCATCAATATGTAGATTTTAGATTTAAAACAAGAAGTAAATATTTGAAATGGACAGTGTGTCATCACTCATCAGTCAGTAGTATTTACTAATGGAGAAATGAGAATTGACATTAGAGATTACTAAGCCAGGGCCGATACAAGTTCCAATTATACTAGAGACGTAAAGGCCCGATTTATGGTTACCTATAAGAATAACAAATATATCAACAATAATCATTTTTTAAATTTTGACGCAGGCGTTGGCATACAAAAAATTAATAGAGATCGAATTATTTAATGTTCTTATAAATTTTGAGTAATCCACAATCTGAACGCACGGCAGCGCAAGTTCCAGAAATGACAGTGTATCTTTACACGAACCAATTCACCCAGTTTTTTTAACCCACATATCTCTGTTTCCTTTTAAGGTAAGCTTTTAAAATTTGAAACATAGATTTAGCTCAATTAGCTTAGGATACTGTAAAACATTGAGCCTTTAATAGTAAGCCTTTTTAAAAGGGAATAATTTCAAAGTTTTCATTTTTGTTACTGACAGCTGACTCGTCATCAAAATTATAAAACACTTCCGTGAAATTGGCACAAAGATAGGTCTTATAGTCTTATAGTGTAACTTAAGGGAAAAATCTGAAAGTTGGAATTTTCTTAAACTTAATGGCGCTCTATGGAGTGTAGTTCTTAATGCATTATGTGACGCACATGAATATTACTTGATTAGATTAGTACGGGTTTTTTATTAATAAATTTGGAAATCATAGATTCCCGCGCCGTCGAAACAAACATTCTTTTAGACTTAAGGGTTACAATATGGCAATAGCTAATAAGCAATTGTTTGTAATTGACAGTAAATACTTATCAAACACCTTTATTGTAAGTATAAAAAAATAGCAAGTCCCGCTTTTCTAAGAAAAATTGTATTTAATTTAATTTATAGTGTTCATTTTGCTAGAAGCGCGTTTGTTGATTAACCCATCTCTGTTTGAAATACATAAATTAAATAAACAACCCATTCCTTACTATGCAGTTCTAGATACAGTTTAAACAAATATTATGTTCTATTTAGTCTACGGTAATAGAACATAGATAATAATTAATAAGTAACAATAATTACATAATGAGTACATTGTTGGATGAGCGGTTTATATTTTAGGAATAATCTTAGTTCACAATACTTTTTGATGTACCATATTTCATATATTTTAATGCCACGGGAAGGGATATATCTCCTTAAGTTATAAACTTTATTTTTGGCCAGTTGAATATTTCATATACGATTTCTTATCTATACAGACTTTGCCACGTATACTATTAGGTTCAGTGAAATCGTGAATCAAGACACAAAATAAGAGAAAAAACAGTACATAGCAGTCGGGGATTATTGGGTGGAGCATATTGGGATCGGAGAAGTCTCAGCGATCTTCAAGAATTATGATAACTGAAAGTGAAAAATAAACTATCAAATAGACGATTCGATGCAAATGCGTAGATGTTAGAAATATTAAATATAGACAAAAGTATTATAAAAGCAATAATAAGCTTAAAGTTGTATTTTTAGATAAAGGGTATTGTCTATCCTAATAATTATTTGTTGACAGTTATCCGTACATCGTAATAAATATGGGTACAGAGTAATGAAAAGGTTTTCTAGACACCCGTTATCTTGTTGACTGGATTCTTTCACATATTGCAACTTGGATATTAAATACGACACGAGTGTGATTTTCCCATTTTTTGGGGTTTTCCTTAATAGGAATTTCCCAAAGGACTTTTGGGAAAATTGTTTATGTTAAAAAAAACACATCATTATGTAAAAACATTTTCGTATCGAAGCTAATGAAGGTTAATATTCATTATATTAAATGGCAAATGTCATGGAAATATTTTTACATTAATAGTCCAAGTGTTGTTATGTGTTTGCTTTTCTAGCAAATCGACAAGTGTTCTGAAAAAAACTGTGAAGGTTAGATAATAAGGAGGGGATTAACACTAACACTTGTCAGGAATAGATTTATAGAGCAAAAAATAAATCGTTAATAAAACAATAAAGTACGAAGAATTATAAAACAAATTGGGAAAACATAGGAGGGGATAAGTGAAGCATAATTTGGTCGTACCGGTCTGGAAAATTCTAAATGCGTACCTATTACCCTGCATATTACAGAATGGGCATTATGAAATATAAATGATCATTCATAGTATTTGGCATTACTTATACAAATCATAGACCCATGGTACCTATATGTCTGGGGTTACAGACCGAATCATGGTTGTGATGAGTTTAATTGGTAATTCGATGAGTGCGTGTGATGTATAATGTTATGCATATTATATCGGTATGTTAGATTGTGATGTATATTATTAGGTATGCGGCGCGCCGGTTTGTTAATATTTCCCGCGCACTGTGATGTCGGTTAAACTGTGTTGACTGTTGTGCAGTTTAACGCGCGCACTCGCTACACCGCGCCGCCGTCCGTATCATCATCGCTGCCCACCGACGAGCCATCACAGTTCCGTTTCGTTATCGCTGTACACTTCTCACCGCCCACCCGCCGCCGTCAACGAGTCAGTACTCGGTCGTTGTCATAGCTGTGCTGGTACTTACAAAGATTCGTAAGTTTTTTTTAGTTTTTTATCCTGGGAGCCGAGAAAAATTATTATCGTTTTTCTGGACGTCCGGCGGCGACACCTTCATCATAAAATACTACGTTTACATCGTAACGTCGTCGACGTTGAGTAGTGTACCTACTGTCGCGTACGCAAAACGTCTTTTGGTTTTGAAAAAAAAAAAAATCCAATACACACACACACACACAATACCTTACTTGTAGTTGTATTGTATTTGTTATTTAGTCTACTTACGGGCCGGTCCCGTGACGTTCGGTGTTTGTCGCGCGACCACGTAAATCGCACAACATAATATAATAGGTAATATTGTTTTCTTTTAAAACGGCAGCCGAGTGAAAATACAAAATTCGGAGTATGTCCAAAAAACATCAGACCAGCGTCGTCGGGCTCGCTCAGATTGTCGCCTGACGGGACACTACCAGACATCACTATCGTTTGGCGTTGTAAATGTTCGAAGGTTAGTACAAGACAACAATAATTATTATTATAACGATAATAAGTAAAACGTTGTCCACGACATACATAATTGCGGTTGATATCAAAATGAATATAGGTCGAATTCTTAATGTTGATTACAGTAATATGCAATTACTATAATTAAACAGCCCGAATTAAATTCCGAATAAGACTATGGTTTCACTACTTATAATAATTATTATCACCTTGTTCTTCTTTTGCAATTCACCGCTTTAGATTTTTTTTTAAAATTATAATATTAATTTAATGTGTTTGTGTTGCCACCCAGAGATATCTTGTAATATCTAGAATTAAATATATTTTACCAAGCTTGTCTAGTATATTTTTTTGGCTTTTATTTTGTTTGTAGAAAAAAGGAAACGATTAAAATGTGTATTTTAAATGTACTTAATTGTACAATAAACTTACGTAAACATAAGCTATTATCATTTATCAGTCAATCCATTAGATACATACATTCTTCTATTCATAGTTGGCTTATTATAATAGTTATATACATTTTTCCATATTATTATGTATTTTTCAATAGGTGGCTAAAACTATCTTAAAGAATGGTATCACTTTTTATTTGAACTTCTTTTCTTAGAAACAAATCAATAGTATTTTATTTTAGGGTTTACTAATAAAAATAATTGATAATTTTTCTGTACTAATTATACTAATTCTCTAAGGGTATTCATAACAGATGGATTTGTAAATATTTACTGACTGAAGTAATCTCCTAGTGGAGATATTTAAGTCTGAATTTATACTGTTGTTACTTGTTATAAAGTATGGATTAAATTAAGTACAAACTATGAAGAATTATGGTGAAGACAATTATTTTAGCCTATTATTTTATTTTTTTTTTATGGAGAAAAGAAGTAAAGACACTTGCCTATTAAGATGTTTTATGGAGTTATCAGAAATATAATATAGCATAGATCTTAAATTATAAAATCAACACTTAGTTGGTATTAAAATATAATCTGTCTTGTTACAGTAAATTATTCACTGTAATATTATTTTAATTTTTAGGTAGTCTTTCATCATGGGGAAGCTGCTTTCCAAGATTTTTGGTAACAAAGAGATGAGAATACTTATGCTTGGTTTAGATGCAGCTGGTAAAACAAGTATCCTTTGCTTACCTATAATTATATAACACACATGCAATATGGTTTTACTATATTATAATTTATAACATAATAACTTAGTTACGTTAAGTTAACATTATTATTAGTAATACAATTTTAGTAGCGAGGGGTGATTTCTAAAATCAAGTAGATTTAAAAAATACTGTTTTTTAAATTAGTATAAATATATTTGTGTTTTAAAATAAATTAAAGTGAGTAGATATCATCTGATAAGTCTCATGGTCTCCTATGACAATAGGCAATTGCTGAACTGTGTAAAATTGTAGAATGATGCAAGTGTTTATAGTACATTTTATTTCACAAGTATTCTAATTGGGATTTTTAGATGTTTAAGTGTATTCTAGTAATTTGTTATTTAAAGTTATATTTGTGTGCCTTGGCTTAGATAGTTTAACATAAGGTCAAAATAATTTTGATTCATTTTTATGGTTTAGATAGCTTTTATTTAATAGTGGCTTTTATTTTAGGTTTTTTTTAAGTTACCAAAAATTTGCTATGGTATACAAATAAAGTGCTAAATTTGAGCATGATTGACATAATAGAACACATATTAGATAAATTTTTGATGTGAGACTTACATATACATATAATGTTTAAATTTGAATTGCTAATTACCTACAACATTTAAAACACTAAATACTTAAGGGTGAAATAGTAATAATTAAAAAACTTTTAACATTTTCCTATTGTACATGAAGCTATTTTGTATAAACTCAAATTGGGTCAATCTGTGACAACCATACCTACTGTCGGTTTCAATGTCGAAACAGTCATCTATAAAAATGTTAAAATAAATGTTTGGGTGAGTATTTAATATTTCTAAGAATTTCACATCATACATGCACTGCTTTGAAAAAATTAGCTTTTTCAAAATGCCAACGAAAAATAACACATTTCCTTTTACAAATGAAGGAATGAAGAGTTGTTTTCCATTTAAACGGATGATTTTTTTTTGGAGCTTTGATATATAATTTATTGGATGTATTATTGATCAGCGTCCAAGTATTAGAATGTACATTTTTCAATTAATCTATTTTTTTTTAGTTGGACAACTAAATATATTAATTAATACTTCGTTTTGAAAAAAAAAATTGTCACTTATGACTACAATTTAAAAAGTTCAGCAAAAAAGTAAAACCTTACGGAAAATAAGAATTTTAAAACTAGTTTCTCAAGAGTAGTACCTTATACCTGTTCACTATCTGTATTTCTAAATATATTCATTTATAGATTTTTTTTTTTTTAAGGATGTCGGGGGCCAAGATAAAATTAGGCCGTTGTGGCGACACTACTACACAGGTACTCAAGGTTTAATTTTTGTTGTGGACTGTGCCGATCGTGACCGTATCGATGAAGCTAAGCAAGAACTACATAGAATAATAAACGATAGAGAAATGAGGGATGCTATTATTTTAATTTTTGCCAATAAACAAGACTTAACAAATGGTATGTATATAAAAACTTGATTTAAAAACCGAGTTGACAAAAAAAAACCAGCAGGACCAACAAATATGTGGTATTTACTCATAAATATTGGGTTCATGTTGCGGCTTTTTTTTAAAAAAAAAAATCAGGGTTATTCAGATAACTAAATTCAGATTTTGTACAGCGATGAAGCCACATGAAATTCAAGAAAAGCTTGGACTGACGAGAATACGAGATAGAAACTGGTATGTTCAGCCATCTTGTGCTACTACGGGTGATGGCTTGCACGAAGGTCTTGCATGGCTCACATCAAATTTTAAACAGTGACACCAAAGTATCGTACAATACTTAATATATGTCATTATTATGCAAATTATATATGATAAAAGTTAATATGAAAAACAAATTCCATGTGTACAATATTTTGTATATGACTTGTTAAACAAAAATATTGAACATCAATTGTTAATATGAAATATAATTTTTTTATTTATTTAGAAACTACCGTATGAAACGACTGGCCTAATGATTTTTTTCTCAGCTTTTAATATTGTAACTATATTTAATTTGTATTGAACAAAAAACTTTTATTTAAAATATTTTTGCAATACGCTCATCCCACATACATAAAAACTAATTTCTATGTATTCATATAAATAATTCAACAAGCAATACTACATCTATCTCAGTATAATGTGTAATGATAATTATGATTATTGCTATTCAATATACATTTTTTTTTATCAAAACCCATATTTGTTAGTACTAATATTTGTAATATTTTATACATATTTACACGCAGTTTAAAATCATTGGGATTCTATTTAATGAAATTTAAAATAAATGTTTCATATTGTGTGAAAGAATCCTATTTTTTATTTGAATTGTTATTTATTATTTTGTACAAAATATTGAATAAATAAAAAAAAAACGTTATGATAATACTATCTATTTATTTTTAATTATGTACTTGTATTATTTTATTATGTTTGACATAGAAATCAAAACTTATGACCAATATTATATCTTACTTTTATATTTAATGCTATAATTAGCATTTGTTAAAATAGAAATATGTTATAATTACTAGGTAGGTAAGGATTATTTGATTAATTTTACAGAATAATAATCAAAACAACCTACAGTTTATACAAAAAAAAAAAGTTAATAATTGATTTACTTCTTGTATCCAAGCCATTAATTTGTATTAATGTATTCCTATTGTTAATCGTGTTTGAAATATGTAAGGTTGGAAAAAACAAATAAGTATAACTTTTTCCATTATTAAAAAAAAAATTGTTCTCAACATTATATTTGTTTAAAAAACAATCATTAGAAAAAGTAATCTAAATTTCCTAATATTAATAAAGTCAACATGTATGTATGACTACATATAACATTTTCTCAGAGAAAACTTTGTAATGTACAATAATAAAAATAAAGGTATAACAATGGCAGCTATTACATCAAATAAGTACGTTTCATACCAATTCAAATAGATTTGTTCAGTTTTTAACAATGTGGGTTTGTCATGGTTTTTTATGATGTATTCTGTCCAATAAATTGCAGTCTGAAGAGGAGTTTGAGGTCGATCAAAGTACAATTGTTGAAGTTCTTTCATGTTATTGCTTATAGATTTAAATAAAAGGTATTAAATAAAACGACATATTATTGGTATGAATTTTAGTTACCTCATCTCTATAGATAACGCACTTTGAATGGCATTGTACAGGTTTTGACTATTTAGTTTTTCATATTCAACCAAGACACCTACTTTTTTTTCAACTAGATGTAGTACATTTGTTGGTTGATCACCAAATATTGGTATTCCTACAACAGGTTTACCACAATGAATAGCTTCATACACACTCATCAATCCACCGTGTGAAATAAATACTAATACTTTAGGGTGAGCTATAAAAAAAAAATTAAGATTATTATAATTTACAACGACCAATGATACAAATACAATTATATACAAAACATTTGGATTATCTACCTAGAAGATCTCTTTGTGGTAACCACTTCACTAGTTTGACATTTGACGGTGCTGTAATATTGCTGTTTACATCAAATTTCATTAATACTCTTTGTTTGAGTTTGGAAAAAGCTGTGAAAATGTTGTTTAATTTATCTTGTCCTACTGTAGCCTCTGAAACTATGGAACCCAAACTAAAAATAATAACTCCAAATTCAGAGTTGTCAAGAAATTCTTTTAAATCCTAAAAATATATAAATATTTGCAAATTTTATTAAATGATGTGACTAGAACAACCAATAAGTTTACCTCGGGGAGAGATTTTGCATCTAATACATGGATTCCGCCAATTTCTACCATTCCCGGAGCAAGCGGTAAGGCCTTATGTATGCTATGATGTGAATTCACTAGTACCAAACTTATATTATTCATTGCATCCATCAATGAAGACACTTTCAATCCATAATGTTTTTCGGCAGAAAATTGTACTTTTGGATTAAACAACCAATTGAAGATGCCATAAAATATTAAATTTTTAACTATACTACCAGTTCGTTGAACGAGAGGTGCATTTTCACTTATTGGCATCAATATGTTGGACATATAGGACCAATTTGGCGGTTCTCCAATAATTTGATGAATCCATGGAAACGAAAACATCGGACACACAGCAATGATCGGTGCATTTAAAATCGTAGCGATAGGTGCGAACAGTGATGTGGTGGTAAGCATTTCAGTAATGACTAGATCAAATTTCCGTTTGGACAATAGAAGGTCTACTATTGGTGGGTGGCTTAGGATATTCATATAAAGATCTGAATTGACAACTACACGATTAACCATGCTAATTATAGTTGGCTTCTTAGTTCCAAATTTTGAATGCGGCTTTATTCCAGCTATATTAATGTGTGTCAAGTTTTGTCGAAAGTCTGAATCTGGAAAATTTGTAATGGACAATATATTATGACCTCGGTCCAAGAGGCTATGTATGAGTGGACGGACTACACGGTAATGACTTTGGGCAGTCGTTGGAAATATAACTAGAATATCAGACGGACGAATTTGTACAACAACAGCACAAATAACCACTATGTGCAAAATTAACTTCATTGTTTAAATCAAATTAAATATATTTACAACAAATTTAAAAAAAGGATAAAAAAAAAATTATTCAATACTTTTTTGAAAAAAATTTAAAACTATACTTATTCTGAAAGTTATCACACTGAAAATGTTGAATGTTGTTAGAAAACGTTAAAATAAATAATAATTATTAACAATCATCTCTCAATTTTTGGTTGTAAGTAAAGGTCCAGACTAAATGGTAATACCTACATAATTAAATTGATATTATGCTTTGAAGAGACATAGTGTTTAAGAGTGGGATGTAAATGTTACTATTATGAAGTACAGGCCCTGAATATAATTATTAACTCGATAATAATCATAATAACGTACAAGAGCAATATTATGAAACATGCATCATGTTACAAAAATATTATATGCCTAATGCCATACTTGTCTATAGTACAATGTAGAGTAATCATTATTTTTAAACAACTACATCAGAGATTAAAGACGGGTTAACCTTCAACCGGAATTGATTAATATAGACAAACACGCACATATCTATATATATATATTATAAATATACATTTTGTATTTGATTAACAATATCATAAAAACACTAATTAGATGACATAATCTGTAGAATCTTCGTGCAGATAATCTGTTTTTGATATCCGTAAAAGTTATCAACACAAAAGAACCAGTTCGGCCTAGTATAACGACGGTGGTTTAAAATATATATTTCTTTAATACGTTATTTTTAAATAAATTTTTTTGGTTAACAAGTTGTTGTAAGGGCCAAATAATTAACCGTCAATAAAATGTATATTAAAATTAATATAATATATGAACGGTTAAGTGTGAACCGAAGGGCCGCTGAACTACAAAAATAACATCTATTCACATCATACATAACATAGTCATTGTATAAGGCGAGTAAGCACACATGTTACAGTGTCTTTCGACCATATTATACTAAATAAAAGGCCCATGCCCATCGTCTATGCTTTCGACTTTGATTTTATTATTTAGGTAAGGGATTTTTCGGGTGAAATTCTTTTCGAATTCTTATTTTCAAATTTGATAGGATACTTATAGGTGCTATTTTAATAAATTTCAAAATTCAACACCAAATCTTTCTTTAAATTTAAAATTTAACATTAACACAATATTAATGATTTCAAACTCGACATTTTCATATTCACAAGCGGGAAAAATTTGGGCGGCTGACATTTGATGCGACCACAGAATAGATAAATCTACATTATCGTCGTATTTTCATATTATATATATATATATATTTGTTTTTTTATTACCCATGTATTTCATGAACATGAATATTAAATAAGTTAAGATTTTTCATTGGAATAAGTGCCTAATAAAACATTTAGAAAAATATGTTTTTGTTTATAAATTAAACAATTGTCAATTTAATAAAAAAAATGTTTATTATATTTTTAATACGTCATATCACTTACCCAACAGTTAATAAATTATAGTTCATGACTGTGTTAAAGTATGAACTAATAACTGATAGAAAATACAGTGCATTAACAAATATTCATAAGCATTAATAAGGGCTTATCACTTTTATAATAATTTTTTATTAAAAAAATACAAATAAACTTAAAGGGTTTAATGCAATACACATTTAAAAAATTACGTTCAATGTAAGTATAACTTTTTTTAATTATTTACATGGAAATTATAAGTTATACCATATAAGTGTCAAGTTAATCTTCTTCCATTGTTTCATCATTGTCATCAGCTTTAGCTGGAGAACGATTCTCTGTAGCTTTAATCAGATCCGTTTGTACTACATTTTCTTCAGTATTATTTTCGGAGTCAGAATCAGAATCAGATTCAGCTCCAGGATGTGCAGGTATATTACTCTTCTTCTTAACTGAGTCTACAGTACCAGGTTTTATAAAGTTTTCAACAGGTTTTATTTCCTAAATAAAAAATTAAAATTAACAAATTAAAAATATATTAATCAACTAGAAAATTACCTGATGCATTTGTTTCAAAGCCTGGACTCTCTCTAAATAAAAATCAAATACATATTTTGCCATTTGGGGCATGTCTTGTACAATAAAAACTTGTTGTTGCACATCTTCTTTACTATCAAGTAATCTATTAGTAGGATAAAAATCAGTGGGCAACAATTGTAATTTTAGAGGTCGTTGTGTCAACTGAAAAAAGAAAAAGAAAACAAATATATGTTTTGTACTGTAATTTAACAGAATTATATAATTATTGTTCAAATTGAAAAAAAAAAATACAAAACTTACAATATTGAAGGTCGGTGAAAGTTCAAAACAGTTTCCAAAGAGTGATGCGTTAGCGAAAACATATAGGCCAAGTCTAGCTCTTGACATAGCGACAACAAGACGCCTGACATCTCTTAAATGACCAACTGTTTTTGTCCTGACTAACGACAGTAATACATAATCATTTTGTTGACCTTGGTATTTATCCACAGTAGTAACCTAATAAATAAGGAGTTGATTAATAATTATTTGTGTTGGTCAAATAGTAAATATTAAATACTTTATGAGGCCATCCAATGAGCGGATTAGAGCCACATCGCATATTTATAATTTCTCTGATTAAATGTTTTTGCCCATTATATGTACTTAATATAGTAATTTTATGTGCTGGATATCCAATAAGTCTCATGTACATGTAAACCGACACACAGTATTCGGCTTCAGCTAAATTCTGAAATATATTAGTGGGGTTTTACTAAAGTTATACTTATGAAACTTTGTATTTAGGTAAAATGTATAACAACCAACCTGGATAAAATGAGGATTTGGTTCAGTTTCACCAACACCGTTAAATAAACCGACATCAATTAGTTGATACTCGTAGTAGAAACCAGCATTGGCTTTGTGATATTCAGGTGTTGATAACACATGGTTTAGATTGCCCAAGTTATTATAACGCCAATTATACAGTTGGCTTAAACTGAAAGTGAATAAGTAAAAAAAAAAGACATCAATCATTAGATCAAAAGTGCATACAATTAAATTATTACCTCGATCGAGAACGCCCTTGAGCGTCCAAATCAATAGTCGGTACACCCAAATTTACCATTCGAGTAAATAAAGATTGCTCCATATTGGAATATTTCTGGAAAGCCATATTTTTAATAACAGGAGGCAATTGATGATGATCGCCAATCATTATCCATCTTTTCAGTCTACTAAATCCATCATCAGAGTTTTGAAGCAACAAAGGTATAAACGTTTCAATCTCTAATATTTGTGCAGATTCTTCCATTAAAATATTATCATATTTAAATCCGAGTTCAATGAGCTCTTTTCTCTTTAATGCTGCATGCGTACACGTCATTGCAATGATTTTTACTTCTTTCACCAACAAGTACCGTGAACGATCTAAGCCAGTTCTGAGCAATTCGAATGCTCTAAATTCATCGAGTTGTTTAAATATCTTTTTGATATGCCTAAAACAGCCACGAGCTATTTCTTTGTCTTCTTCTAAACTCTGACATTTAAACAATGGTTGAGGGGCATCACTGAAGAACAAGGTAAATGGGAAATTATCTTGCACTGAAGTTATTGAGATAGCCTAAAAATAGTAAAATGGTAAGATTTTTGTTAAAAACCAATACTTTAATTGAAGAACATACACAAGAGCTTTCTTCTAAATTTTTTAATGTTGATAAATAAGTATCCCATTGGGGTAGTACGTGAGACCAAAAAAAGTGCATGGCAGTTTCACAAGTATATGACATGTCTCCTTTTACGTTCATAAGGTCTTGTAGACGTTGCACTTCATTCAACAGTTGGAGTCTTTTTGCTAGAACATAGTTTACTCGTCCGTATCTATACATAAAAAAATAAAGAAATACATTATAATTCATAACTTACCAGTTAACAGTTTTAGTGTACTAATATCTCATATAAATATTTAAGAAATACTAACCGACTGAAATCTTTATCAGTTTCTAAAGCTTCTTCTCCATGACCCAAACGCAACAAATGTCTTTCATCAATGTCTAATGCCATGATTTTTTCAAATAGTTGATTTAATGCTTGATTAGAATGAGTGACGATCATTGTACGTTCATTTCTCCAATTATGATATAAGTTAGAAATAATCTGCACAGCAACATCAGTTTTTCCTGTTCCTGGTGGACCAACAACAACTGTAAGTCCAGGTTGCATGCCAGAATAAACTGCTTCAATTTGTGTAGGTGTAAAACGAATTGTATTTCTAAAATAAAAAGTTAAGTTTAAAAACTCGACTACTGCTTATATTTTAAATGTATTTTACTTTTTTGGTTGGTTATATTTATAAGGTCCTCTGTTTACAGCTCTCACTGACTGAACTATTGCTTTTTTCGTTTCTTTACCATTTGAGTCAATTGTGTCTTGAAAATGAATGCTAAACAATAGAATGATTTGTTTTTAAATGAAAAAAATCATATTTAATAATAATTTTTTTTTACCGATACGGCGGTAACATTTCTTTAACATTGTTATCATAAGAAACTATTTGATGATTTGGAAAACTAGTCAACAAATGATTCATATCCAAAAAAGTGTCATTGAAGTTCATGGATTTGATTCTATTTGGCATTCTAAAAATAAAATAAAAAAGGTTTGATAAAACGGTTTTACCTATTTTTTAATACAATGTTTTTATTTACTTATCATAACGGGCAGCTGAAGGATCACCATATCCTAAAATTATATCATGGATCCATTCCGGTACAACACATTCAGTGTTCATTAAATGACGAATTGTTTCTAATACAGCTTTGAAATTATTTTCTTTTGGTTTCCTACGCATTAGTACGTTAAAGCTTTCATAAATATCCTAGAACAGTTAACATTTTTTTTTTCAATTAATATTTTTCCAGATAATTGACAAATCAAATTATCATACAGGCTTTCCGTCAGCAACATCGTCAAGATCTTTTCTATACTGATTACAATCCAACCAGACTCGATAAGTTCTTTTTTGACCTGGTAACACTGGTCTAGGATCAGGACCTTCTTCAATTACTCGGCCCATATTGTCTAACATACCTTCGACTTCACAACCTCGAACACTAACTATTTCTGTCTGTTGAAGGAATGGTTTATTATACTCAATTCTTGAACCTATTATATAAATATATACACATTAAAAATCAATTTTTTTTTAAAAATGTAATAAAAAAAAATTTACCAATAGGTTGAGTTGCTTTAATAGTTATTAAGAAACAAACATCGTGTTTACGAATACTCTCCCATTCTTCTTGAACGTCTTTTTTCACACTCAACGTTATTGAAACATCACCTCTAACACGTGAAGGTTGCCTATCACCTTAATTTTACAAAACATTTTGATTACTTCAAAATATAGCTAAGTAGTAAACATAATAAAATCAATTCAAAAATATATCATATTATGTACCAAGATTAGGTTTAGAAACTTCAACAATCAAAAAGCTATCAATAGGTAAGGACATTTTTGAGTAACCGCTGAAGTAAACTCCGCCATCTTCAGATTTGCTGCAAGTAGTATACAAAACAAATAAAAATAAACAAAAATGTATGATAAAATAATTTAGGTAAAAATTTAAATTATTATATTTTTAATTACCAAGGATTCATGCGAGTAATAGTATCTTCAATATCTTGTCTAATCTCATCTGCATAAATAACGAATACAATTAATATATAATACGAAGGAATGATTACACGAGTACCCGTGAAAAAAGAAACTAGAGTTTAAACCCGTGTAATTAAAATACCTAGATATTTAGTAATACACGGGTATTTTTGAAAAGTACATGTGTATTTTTATTACTCGTTCAAAACTGTAACCCCTAATATATATAAATTAAAAGAAAAGAAATGATAATGGGTCTTATAACTAACTTACATGTAGATTCTAAACGAAATAATTGGAAGTTACGGAGTAAATAATCATGAAGAGTTAAAAATTGCAAATTTAATTTGGGTAACGCTAAGCAATTATTTCCATTATAGTATTCAGTCGGCACAACAGCTTCATTCCATATAATGTCTTCTGTTGGATAAAGAGGCATACTGTTTAAAAGTTTTAGTTGCGACTCTCTAGCTTCGTGTCTTGATATCTTTAAAGATTAATATTTATTATTTAATAGATAAATAAAATTAATTAAGTATTTTCATACTTACTAATAATGATAACAAAAACTCGGAATCATATCGATACCAATTTTCTGATTGTCGCTTTTCTTGGTCAGGAATTAAATTTAAATCCATTGCAATTTCCTGAAGTTCTTCGTTGCTTAAGAAAATAAAAATATAATTAAAATAATTAAATATATTTATTAACCCACAAAGCAAATATTTTTTAAAAATATTTTCAATATTTTGTCAAACTTGTTTTTAATTTTTAGTTTATTTAAACTCTGTGGTTACAATTAGTCTTTAGGATTATATAATTAATCATTACAATTAAAATGACAATTTTTATAAAAATTTAATAATGTTAATATATGTTTAAATTAATTAAAAATAATGTTAACACATTTTTAATCTGGTTAATTGATGTTTTTTCCATCAAATTTCCAAAATAAAATTTGTACTGTTAGTAATTAATAAATGATATAACTATATTATTATAATTAATATTAATAATTAATTAATTGTATTGTTTAATAATTATTTCTAAACAAATTTGTTTTGTAAATTTATAAATAAGATAGTACCTCAAACTTTTGAAATGTTTTATGAGAGAATCATAATTATCAAGAGCATTAATATTTGATAATGCAAAATCTTTAAGTTTTGTAAACTTTCCAAACACTGCAGCCTAAAAAACATAATATTTTTAAGAAATATAAGGTACATAAACGACTATCTAATTACAGTAATTCATACCTGCAATGATGCAACTTTGTCATAATGTGCAAGCATAACTTCATTTTCTGTCATAGGGTCACCAGTTGATTGACAGATTTCAAAGTGGAAGTAAAATTTTAAAATATCCAACAGTTGTTTAAAAAGATGACCTTCGAGACGTTTACTCAATGGAGCCAAGAAACAACGATCAAGTAAGTGAACATCATCCAAAACAACATGGAAAAATCTTCTGGTGGGCAAAGAAGTTTCTAAATCAATCAGCATTTCCAAAAACCGTTCACTGTAATTTAATCTATCCATGCATATTTCACCTAAAACAATAATATATGTTTTTCTAACCCATTGCAATAAATTTTTTTTTTTTTTTTTTTAATTAGCCTTTATATAAATTTTATTAAAGTACAGGAATGGAGGTTTGTGCCTATCTGTGAAAGTGAGTGCTCCTTTTACAAAAAATATGAAAATTAAAATTAATATATAACTGTAAATTATTTAAATTTCATAAGAATAAAAGTAAGATTTTATAATTTAAATAAAAAAAATGTATATTGTTTTAGATTAGCCTATGTATAAATGAAGCGTTTGTGGGGGCCATTTACTGCAAACAACAGAATGGACAACAAATGTTACCTCATGGTAGAGGTCAGATGAGGTGGCTTAATAAGATTGACTATTGTGTGTTAGAAATATCTATTTGTATTGTTATTAGTTAATAAAATATACATACACACTCGGTAACAAGCAGCAACCACTGATAAATGGCAGTATTTAATTAATTTAGTAATATTTAAAAACAAATGATATTACCTTCTAGGGGTATACTTTCTAATATGGTAATAAACTTAATACACAGTTGATGTAAAAATGTCCGTTCAAGATCAGCTCTTTCTTTATTTTTGGCTGATAGTTCTTTATCTTTTTTCTTAAGTTTATTCCACAATTTCTGCCATTTAGGCACCTGACGTAGCTCCATTAATCTACGCCTCTGTGAAAAAATATATTAAAATTAAAAAAAAAAAACTTGGACATTTTTAGTTATTTACAAAATAATATGTGTAATAATAATAGAAAAAAATTTAAGAAAATTATACCTCTTGTAAACTGCACCAAATAGATATTGAAACTAGTTTTTTCATTTTATTCCTTACTAAATCTGTTTCCATACATTGGAAACAGTGGTTTAAGAAAATAATTAGTGATATTTGCTCTTTGATACTATATTTTTCTGAAAGACACGAACATAAAACTTGATCAATAAAACCATCAAATTCATCTGGAAGTTTTTTCAAGGCCTATAAATCAAAAGTAACAGTTATAGTATTAACCTAATACATTTTCTTTTATTATATTATTTAATAACTTTACCTGCCATGGAGCTACACGCTCTCGGAACTTTTCATTTAGCATAATAACAATAGACATCATGTGGGCAAAAGTAGAATTACTTGATTTATAATTTGGCCACAAATAGTTTTCTAAATACTGACTAAATTCCAATATCATAATACGTCTTATTGAAAAACTATAATTTAAACAGACAAAAACAAAATCATTAATATATTAATGCTAATATTGTACAATAGTAGTTGTTTACTTTGATTTTTTAATTTCTTCAGTGTATATATTTTCAATTACTTGCTTGTCGAACGGCAAATAATGATCTGGAGAGACGTTTGGAGCCCAATATCTAGAGGCCAACTAGAAAATTGTATTTAAAAAGTACACACATGAGTTAAGTATGGGACGTTAAACAAGTTTAAAAACAAGCAATTTTTAGAGCCACTATTGGCTTTTTTTAAATTAAGACTGGAAACAAGATAGATGTAGTTTTATTTACATTTTATGCTTATTTCAAAATTTGATTACAAGTATTTTGCACATGAGTGATTACATAAACATAAGTCTGAAAGTGATGCAAATTTTAGTACATTATTATACTGATTGTTATTTCAAAAATGTATTAATAAATATTCATATAGTAGATAAACATTTCATTGTAATACAGAGAACGGGAATGTTGTTGCTAAAAAATTTGCTGTCTAATTCGCTTTCTAACTTTCTGCCCCCAAGTATAGCATGGAAATACATTATATAATTTTTTATATAGTTGTATAGTATTAATTTAAGTAACATGTTATATCAAAAAATATAAGATCATATTTCGTTAAACAATATTTATAGCATAAAATATGTGTATTATCAGTTCTTATCAAATCCTAATGTAAGTTTATGCATTACCTATAAGATTGTGATGCATACTTTTATTATTTATTTTTAAAGGTGAATAACGAACTTTAATTATGACCAATTGTATAGAAGTACGTATAATTATATAATCAATGTGTATTACTTGAGTAATTCGATCAGCATTAATTTGATCAATTGTGGGTGCAATGTTTTGCACAGCCGAGTGCTTGGGGTCTGTCATGATAGTCTGCAAATTATAAAAATCGGTAGTTTTATTTTTTAAAAAAGAATTAAATTAATTTACATTACTTAACTCAATAAATATAGAAAACAAAAACCGCACAACTGATTTGATAAGCCATTTCGGAGACAGGAGTACCGAGTAGTAGACTCATGGTTGAAATGGGTTGCTACCACTTTTACCAAAATGCATAAATTACAATGTCCATGACAAGTTCTTATCAGTGGGCGGAATTAGTATTGATAAGGACGGCAGGCTCCGGGTGAGTAATATTTGTTCCACAAGTTTTTTCTTCCAATGAACATTTGTTCAAATGTTTTGTGGAACAAAAGTTTATTGGGACATAATATGTGGGGAATAATTGTTTTTTGGAGAATTTAATTATATATATATATATATTGCACTTAACTATTTTACTTTTCAAATTTTTTTTTTTAGTGCAAGATAGCCATTTTGTTAAGAATAATTTGCTGAACATTTTAACTGGTCGATAACCAGATTTGGATAATTAATTTTAAATTTACTAGGTTAAAGGGTAAGATGGGAGGTGGAGTGCGATAGAAAAATGCGTGCAGATAAAAATAGCTCTATGCGCTTACTCCACCGCACTCCAGCTCCTGTCAAATCATTGTGGGTCAAATCACTGTATATTGGTAGGTAATTTATATTATGATTTTTGTTTTATGACGTTTTAAACCTTTAGTGTACTACTTTTGTATAGTACTAAAATAATTAACGATTTTTTCTTAAATTATAAGATACATATGCGTCAAAGATATTGATGATATAATATCCTAGTATTTCACATTACCTACTATTCTAAATGGTTTTAAGTGCGATACAGGTTCTGAAAGATGCAATAAGCAAACTATGGGTAGTTTTTTTAATTTTGAATATGTTATTTCCCGTTTATTTCTAAGGTATAAAATACGATTTTAATTTTTAATGTACATTTTTTTTACGTGAGATGTAGTCATTTTGAGAGAAAGGCTTTCCTATAACCCGCACAGTGCTTCAATGTTTGATTATAGTACCAAAATAAACAAAAAACTGGTTAAACAATTTTTTGAAGTTGTTCGTATTTAAATTTTTATTAAGATCTATATAATTTGCATTTTGATAATTATAGCCCTATGTAGATTATAGAAAGTCTTTATGTATCAGACAAGAAAAATTGGCAAAATCTGGTTACCCTATAATGCGTATCACTTTTCCTGTAAGGCATATTTTTAAGTAGAAAAACGCATCAGTACAGGGGCGCCGTTTAGGGGGAGGCCATAGGGGCCATGGTCCCCCCCTAAACATTTTACTTTTTGATTTTTGACAGTACGCGTGTCGCCATTCAGTTAGTTTGAAGTTAAATAAAATAAATAAATAAATTCAGCTGCAGTGGTAATTAATGTTTTTTTTCTGTAAAAATAAAGATAAATAAAAACTTATATAAGTACACATTTATGCATATCAAAAAATATTGGCCCCTCCCTGGGCACAAAACCAAAGCCGCCACTGCATCAGCACCGAAGTCTTAAGTATATTTTAGAAATCATAATTTAGATATAACTTAAAAGCTATATCTACTATTTGAATTCGTACAAGGAAAAAACAAAGAAATTATTTAACTATAATTATTGTAAGAAAGCAAAATAAAGCCGGAAAATAAAATACAAAATAATATTAAACCAACAATAGTTTTTACATGGTCTCGTTTGATAAACCAAATAAATTCTTCACTTCTTCGTTATCTACTTCGTTCAATTTATCTTTTTTAATGGACATCATCATAAAAGTCTCTAAATTATCCTGATTTAATGAGTTTCTTAGTTGAGTTTTTATTGTTTTTAATTTCGAAAAACTTATTTCGCAGGCTTTTTGGCTTATAGATAGTGTTAAGACGAACTTATAAGCTAAATAAAACTCGCTCCGCTAAGCTAAAAATATTCTAAAAAAAATAAATAAAAAAAAGCTACTTCTAAAATGTATTTAAACAACATTTTCTTATCCCTAAATAACCACATTTTAAATCAAGACCCAATTAATAACCATTTACTACAACTAACTTATTTAGTATTTCAAAGCTATTTTAGAATCCGGATCCATTATTACACATTAAGTGAGTCAGCCTAAAAATCAAATAAGATCCCATTTAACAATGTTGTTCTCTCGTCGTTCCACTTTTAGTGTGGCGTCCTCTTAATGTATTTACGTCAATATTTTACGACCTAAAACATGACTTAATACGAACTAAAACTTGTCTACCCCGGGGTAGAATGGGGCAAATTATTTTTTATTTTTTGTTAATAATAAAGTAATATATATTTGAGTTATTTATTTCATCATTGAAGTGAATTGCTATTAATATTGTTAAGCATTTATTTATTAAGGATTGAGAGCTTTACATTAAGTAGAATACTTGAATTTGAACATTAAGTTCCCCATTCTACCCCGGACTCTCGTATTTAATTTTTCTCTATCCTTGAGGGTACTGCGACAGTTGAATAAGCTGTCGGTTCGGATTACCTACATCGTTGTAAGAACAGTAACAATATTCAGTACCGCAATATCTCATTATACCAGTCGTTTACGGTGGCGGCGCATTAGGTAGGCAATATCGATACATGTGCGTTTGCGGAGAGCGGATGCAACAGACACTGACAATGTTATAATATATTATTTTCTGTATAATAATATGCAGGTACACCAGTGGGGTGTGATTTCACTGTCCGCGTGTAGTGCAAATTAATTAAACAGCTGGACAACGCTATATTATATTATATCTATCTTTCTGAGCACTAACCCATCTGTTATCATAAACGTGACTGAATGTAACAAAGATCTTCAGTGAAAAATAATAAGTTCCACGATTTATCTACGAGGAGCGTTAGCAGTATCTCACTTTTTCATATTTTTAGATACGAACTCTTGTAGCCGATCGAATATTGCGAGGTATAGGCCGTTGTGCAACCATTTAACTATGGTTAAACCGTGGCTCCTACAGTACTTTGTAGCTGTAGATAAATGTATCCAGTCCCCCAACATTAATTTTCGTATGTTTCATCTACGTACACTTTCAATATCTCTTTTCAATTTCCACATTTTAGTTTTTACTCACAACAATAAAATTAAAAATTAACAAACAAAGTACTGAAGAGCTCGAACTTCGAAAGTAACTAAACATCTATGGATGGATAAAACTATACTAAATTTATATTTAATATTGCGTCGTGGCCAAGAGGGTTACCACGGCAGTGTTTCTACGTACTAGCCGTGGTTCGAATCTTCGTCGCTGGCCGTTTCTCTAGCTGAGAGGGGGGCAACAGTTTAGATAGAGAAATGGCCACCCGACTGGTGCGGAAGCGGAAGGTAATGGGAAATCACCGCACCATATCCACTTCCCCAGGACGGCAACTCATTCATTTGTCTCATTCATTCGTCCATATATTAATTAAATATTTTGACTTTTATCATAAGCATTAACACTTATTTCACGGTATCAGCACCAGTCGCACGCATAACGGCAGACCGCTTCAAGACAATCGCGTACCTCCAATACATAATTCGCTCGCTGCTCTCTCGAATCTAGTACAGTTAAGTTTAGCTGGTTAGGTTATATATTACACATAAATTGGTGTCACCTCCTTGATCCGTCTACATCCGATTTTCGTTGTCTCATGTCAACGTAAATGGCCAATTTGCTTTTATCATTTTCTGTTGTTATGTGCGAGTCGTCAGTGCCAAACATATTTTTGCATAACGTAGTCCGTGAATTAAATACCGTTGACCAGTCGTTATTTGCCCACAAATCCAGTGCACATCCCTATTAAAGCTTAAATACATAAACTACTAGTACATAAGTCTACGCTTTAATTGTAAAAACCAGTTTCCAAGTTGCATCCTTGACAAAAAAAATCTAGAGATGTGTTAGTGAGCGACAAGATATAATATGAAAAATAAAATATTTACACATAAAGTTCGAATGTGTTAGGTAGATAACCAATACAATGGTAAGTATCTAACTGTAAGCGATTTGCGCTTAAACCAACAAAAATTGAATGACTGTACGCACGTGGCATGAATATATTAGACTACGATGAAACTTCCATCATAGTAGTGATTTTTGAAAAACATTAACATAACATAAATCGGTCAACTCATCTCCAGTATCACATAAAATTCCAAATTTAATGACGAAACAATATAACATGATAATGTACTACCGTGAACAGTAAAAATGGCACAAATACTTATTCTAACACTGTGTTAATACATTTTTTTTTAATAATAATAATTCATAAGTACAATACATTTTAACAACGATAAAATACGTATAAGTAGAGGTATAGTATAGGTATGTTAATTTTATAGGTAGGTATATAATCAATATTATCAATTAATAATAAGCTAGATCTCGTCGATTTATATTATATCTATATATATATAAAATAGGTACAAAGATGTTTATGATTTGGTATTTCGAAATAATTATAATATAAAGACATAACGTAAACTAATGTACATTATTTTTTTTAATTATATAAATTATTATGTCAAATCAATTTATAATAATAAATGATTAATTGGAACAATATAATGTTGTATAATCAATCACTTAATTAGCCAAAGTGAATACTATTATTTTTATTAACTAAAAATTAGTAATACACATATATATATATATATATATATATATATATATATATATATATATATATATATATATATATATATATATCTATTGTAGTGTGGACGCATTTGAATCACACTGGAAGGTATTTAGCAATTAGTTTTCGGTAAACGTAATTTTGATTTGTTCACTCTTCTTGGTTTGATTGTTTGTGTTGCTGCAAGTCTGCTGGTCTTCTTTGCAGTGGCCTCCGTTTGGCTAACAAAGACGACAGACGGTTTGTAGATGAAGTCGGAGCTTCGGTCGTACTGGTGGTAGTCGTCGACGAAGCCGGTTGGTGATGGAGTTCCTCGTCGTTTTGAAGTTCTTGGTCGCCTTCGGGTTCTTGTTCGTTCTCTGAGACCGCTTTTGTTTCTTCAACCGGAGGCTCTTCGGTTTGCAAAGACTTCTTTTTTGGCAACAAATTGGACAGTAAGTGTTTGCGGTTTTGACCGGTCACTGGAGCGACGGTCTGTTGTCTCGGCGCTTGGGAAGCCTGCTTTTCCGGCACCCTGAACCTATTTCTGTTCTTCAGTCTCATAAGCGTGTCCGGGGTCGGAGTGGGACTGCTAGTCTCTTGGACTGTATCCTGATCAAAAAAGTATAAAAGGTGTCGTTTTAAAATAATATATATATATATATATATATATCATATATACAAT
This sequence comes from Adelges cooleyi, assembly GCF_023614345.1. NCBI lineage: Eukaryota > Metazoa > Arthropoda > Insecta > Hemiptera > Adelgidae > Adelges > Adelges cooleyi. Next base: position 7,473,868 of record NW_026095751.1, read on the forward strand.
GTAAATAAAAAAAATATATTTTTCCGTAATTAGAAAGCTTAAGGGTTGCTAACGAGGATTACTCGTATGCTACGAGGATTAGGTAGCATAATATTAATCGTATGCAAATTATTTAAATAATTAATTTACCTTTTCTTCTTCTTGCGGGGAGATTTCTACCGCAGGCGCTTGTGTTGACAACGTAGTCGACACCTGAGTGGTGGAAGAACCTTTTCCGCCAATGCCTCCCAATCTCAGACCGGGTCTTAACGGTCTAATGTTAGGTCTCAGTCGACTTCTATATACACAAATAAAATACATTTTTATGTGAATCTTAATACTAAAATTTCTCTGTAATAATCAGTACTTACCCTACGGCTTTGGTTGTGCTCGAGGTTGGTTCCGAAGTTTCAAACTCGGCGGTGTGACTGCTAGCATTGTCTTCTTCCGCAGTAACTTGTGGAAGAGTGGTGGTAGTCGTCGTGAACTTATTCCTGCTGTTCTGTTTTCTTAGGTTTGATCTAAAAATAAATAAATATACGAATAAACATTGTGTCCTATATTATTACATATAGCATGTTTGTACATATCACCAGGCTTTACCTTTCAGCAAAGTTTGGCCTTGGAGCGGCTGAAGTGACTTCAACTGGGGTCTCGTCAACGGATGCTGTGCTCGTTCTGGATTTGCTGCTAGCGCGTGTTCTTTGACGTCCGAACGATGGTTCTATACAAAATATATAAAACAGTTATAGTTTATTTTGTTTTTATAGGGATAGTAGGTACACACGGAAATATCTTACTCGATGCTTTTGTTACTACTTCGGTCTCGGTCGTGGAAGAATCTCTGTCTAATGCAGCCGTTGATGATTGGTATCTCTTACTATAAATTGACTGTCCCTGTAAACAGTAACAAAACGTTATGGTAAACTGTTCGTGTACTGACATGTGTATATCATATGTGTATATTACTTGAGTAATTCGTTCTCTGCTAGGTTTGAATCTGCGCCTCTCCGTAGCACCTTCGGCGGCCTGTTCGGTCGTGGTCGAAGTGGTCGTTGACGTCGCGCCGTTTCTATTGCCCGTCACGCCGCGATAACGGTTTCGCAGTCCGGGTTGGCGAGTCGGTGCTGACGTAGTTGTCGTAGTGGTCGGAGCCTGAGTAGTTGTAGTCGTGGTAGTGGTGGTGGTGGTTGTGGTTGGAGCTAAGCGTAACGTGGTTGGGAATTGGGCTTCATTGTCGTCGAACCTAGTCGAGTGTTCGTTGAATAATATAGTGTTTGCCGTTTCTTCACTTCGGGTTTGTTGTAAAATGGCGTATAAGTCTACTGCTCCTTTGTCTGTCAGTCCTACGCCAGAATTTACAATGTAAACTGTATTTTCGAAAACAGGGCTCAAGCTATAATCATCGTGATCTACTGAAACTACTCGGAAAACAATTCAGAAATCTAAAGAACTGGCCGAATTGATTGGGTTTGTATATAAATACAAATATCAATAAAGTTCATAAAAACTAGCTAAAACTTATTTGAAGACGTTGAAAAATTATATGTGACTTTCAGTCTCAAAATAACAATGACAGTTGAACATTTTCTAGTTTCCAGATTAAGCAGAATATTCAGTAGAACACGATGTACAAACACCATTTAGGTGAAAGTGATAATACTTGATAATGTAAGAGCGTAGAAACAACTTGTTAGAATGATGATCAAAGGTCCCCTATATAATTTCTAAATCGTCTTAGAGTATATAAACACTAATGATTTGGAATAAAAAAAAAGTTGTAGAAGTCGTGAAAACATTGACCCTTAAAATTAAAGCGCATCAAGACAAAACATATATGCCAGAGTTATAGTATTAAATAAGCGATGAAGCAGTGCGTGAGATGGTTAGTTTGGTATTAGCATTGATATTATGATAAACGGGTAAGACAAATTTTCGGCGATTGATCGATTGCAAGTGAGGAATATTAAAGGCGTCCTAACACCAACCGAACTTTGTCCATTGCCAATTGAATTCAACAGGCCGGTCGCTAAAAACTCCGTTGCATGCATGAGTGCCTAACTCATGATAGAACCGAGAACATTCGATATAATATGTGGCGTCTCTCCAGGACGAAAAGTTATTACTGGTGATTACTGGGAATTGAATTAATAATAAGAGATCTGCTCCAGATTTGTTGATGATTTGTTTTTATTTACGCTTATGACAATGTGTCTTATCCGTCTATAATGAAATCAATGTTATTAGCAATTAGCATCATACGTCCGACGCGAACCTGTATGTTGGGTAGTAACGGCGGCGACCTCGTCAGGGGTTAGTGTCGTCGTCAACGACAACCCCCGTGTGTCTGCATCGGTATTGTCTGGATTCCGATCTAAGCTATCAACGGTTTCGGTGATAACCGACGTTACCGTTTCTGTAGGTTGAGTGTTATAAGCGTTATTAATAGTTGCTACTTGATCTGCTGCTGCTGTTGCAGGTGACGTTTGTACCACGGCATCTGAAAATGTGATGATTGCCAGTCGTTAACCAGCTTTCCACTTACCCTCCAAAGAAGTTATCATAAGCAACTGGCACATATGAAACACATTTCCATTGGCAGTACGTTGTGGAAGTTCGTGTCGAAGATACACATATCAATTATTATTTATTATTATAAATGTAAAGAAAATACAAATATATTTGCTTTGTACAGAATTATTGTTATTAGTTTTAATTTTTAATAGTATAACCCTTAGGTGTGCACCAACATGAAACAACAGAAGAATAAAACCAGATCTACACAACACGTGTTGTCAAAAAGTTTCTAGTAGATCAGGTGTAATAGACATCGTCCTGTATTGTCGATAATTATTAATTAAAGTCACGAATACAAACTATATAGGTATATGTTATCGCGTTGGGTACGTATTTACTGGAGCTTGAAAAATAAAATTAAACACATTACAAAAGTTTATAAAACTTAAAAATGTAATATTTTGATCCAAGTTTTGATGTTATTCATAACTTCTCGGTCTCTTTTTAAGGATTATATTAAATTAACTAAACATTACCGAAAGTTGAAACAATCCATTAAATACGCACCCGTTTTGCAATGTACACCATACAGCTAACCCGTTGTCCGCATACAAAATTTAATAATTAAACACAATCTGGTTTTTAGAGAGAAAAAAAAATGTCGGATAACAAAACTACATATTTACAAAAGGTATAAAATTGTCGGTTAAAGAGTTTAGTCAAAAGTATTTTACCGTGTTCGCTTACCTATGTATTTGTATACAATTTAATTACCTCTATGGTTTTCGTGTTTCGGTGAAGTAGCCGTAGACTGTGCGTTGCTAGAATGAGTTCTAAACGCGTTGCTATCGACTAAATCCAAACTAGGTTGATAAACTATTTTAAAATGTTTTTCGGTAATTAAAGTAACATTTTGTTAATGAAGATATCTTTAAACTATGTAGAACTTACTGCTGTTGGGACGAATACGAGTGATTGGCGTGTCTGTGGTTGGCGCTATCGTGGTCACTATTTCTTGGGTTGTGGGCTTGGAGTTACCGCGAGATCGTGCAGGAAATCTTGCATTGGTCGGAAGACGTTCTTCGGAAATAGTTGGAGTAGGCACTGCTAAGGATTCTTCGAGGTTACGTCCAGAATCCCTAAAAAAAATTATTTAATGATTACTTTGTTGAACAGGGATAAACGGAAGAGTATTGATTAATTATTTTAACATAACATATTCAAATAAAATTATGTTTTAGTGATTAAATATTAAAAGGATAAATAGCGTCTATATAGTGTACATACGAAAGTTGCCAACTGTTTTGGGCTTTAACCGAATTTTGCAAAAAAGATACCCGGACCAAAACGACTAGGATGATTTCTTATCTGAGAAACATTAAGTTCTATTAGCTAACATTATTCATTATACTTTTTCTGAGAATATAGTGTACAAGCATAACAAATCATAAATCAGGAAAAAATATTATGGTCGATATACTAGAGGGTTGTGGCCGTATGGGTAATTACTTCAATAATTATATACTCTGTAAACTAATATTTCATTAAGTAGTTTTTTAAAATTAAAATTTTATTTTATATTGAATATAATTAAATTAAAAATATTATTGACAGGAGCTATATTATAGTTGCTAGATGTGCCATTTATACAATGAAATCTGTGAAGATGTTACTGTTGTGTAAGGGAGGTGAAGTATAATATCCTTTATATTATACATATGTTAATACCTAAGTATTAATACGATCAGTTGGTCAGTTGTGCAAGTTAGTTTGAGCAATTCTTTCCAAGCATTATTATCTTTAACGGATTTTTTTTTAAACTGCGTTCTTCTATTATTTTTGTTTACATGTAGGTACAGTTTGCGTAAACTATAGTTTGTCAATCTTCAAAATATTATAATACAAATTAGCGTGTCTACACGATTTCTAAACAAATAATTTTACTCTTCTTTTACAAGTATAATTAATTGGCGTTTTACTTAATGTTATTTAAGTAAGCTGTTCTGCCGAAAGAAATGCTAAAATCCACATTATACGGGAGGCCATTGAAGACTTGAAGGAAAATGGTTTTTCTATACATTAGATAAAAACGGCACAATTTGTAGTTCCCAGCTATTCGAAATAACGGTTCGGTTAAAACGAACTATGTTGTTATTGTTAGTCAATATTTGTTTGAGTTTCATGAAATTAAATATTTTTAATCCATAACTAAAAAAAAAAAAATTACTTTGTTTTAACATTGTGTTCTGGTATATCGTCGACAACAAAATTTGCTGGTATTTCAGGTTCGTCTCTTGTGGCTGTTTGATCTACATTGTGGAACCTTAAGTTTTAAATAAAATAGATACAGTTTATTAATAACAAAACCATTGAATTTATTTGGAAATACTAAATTAAAAATAACATATCGACACTACCGACCTGCCTTTGTTTGTGTTCTGGACAAATTTACTTTCATCTACGACTGTCGATGGTCTTTTTAGTTTGTTACGTTCCTTGGTGTCCTTTTCGGATTTTGTCTGTTCTGTTAGTGTGTTTGGGGTACTTGATCCGGCTAATAGATAAAAAAATTTGTTTGTTAAATCATGCTAAACATTATGATTAATGATCAATGGTCGACTTAGCAATTATTACTTTTAGAACTAGACTTTTTAGAGTTTTCGTCGTCTTCATCGTAATAGTAGTATACATATTCATACTCATATTCTTGACCATTTGGCGCTTTCTTGATGTTTACTCTTGAAGCTTGAGAAGAAGCTGAGCCCACAAGTTGTCCTCCGTACGGTGAATCGACAAAGTCATAAAGACCGTCATCTTCTTTGTTTTCTTGGGTTTTTGATTGTTGGCGAGTTGTCAATAGTTCCACTTGCTTATTATTTCTAATGAATTCATTTATAAGTATTATATTATACAAAACAACTCAATAGTTTTTTTTTTAACCTACTTTAACTTGTTTTGTTGACCGTTAATAAATTCGTCACTAATAGTTTCATCCGATCTGATCTGTGCGGATTTTCTCTGTGGTACAATTTTTCGCGACACTTCTTCGTTCGATGCAAATACTTTTTTGTTCTGTACAAATGCGCATATTTTATATAATTATAACGTTTTATTATTTGATTATTGTACATATTAACTATGATTTCTAAGTTCTGTATATGTGTATATATTTTATTTCATAATATTTTCTTCAATTATCGTATGCTGAAGTACATTGTACAATTAGCTTTAAAAAAAATGTACATTTTAAAACGTTCACTCGGTTTATGACAAAACCGGTCTGGGAGTTTATTACTCTAAATTTAATGAAACCTTGTATAACCAACGGGCGCTTTGATTTTAATAATTTCCTTCGGTAGATTTACATTAAATGCTTACGGCAATGAATAAAAACAAAAAAAAAAAGTTGCTCGAAAATCTTAACCGATTTACCTACTTCGTTAAGTTAATGACCCAATGCTATTAATTATGCGCGAGTCAATTTTATGATCGAATTAAATTGTTATTTGTTAAGAGCTTATTGCTTGATAAATTGTACATAATATTTTTTCTGACTGAATAATCTAATTATGTAGGTGATTTGCTAATCGATAATGGTGAACGTTTATACGCTCATTAAACGCAAAACGCACATAAAATTTCAACCGTCTAAATTGTTACCGTTATAGTTTGCTTGGTATGTGCAGTACTTACATTGGTAAACAATAAAAAGCCTTATTTTATATTTTTGTTTGAGCTAAACTACTTTGAGACGATGTGTATTACGATGTGAGGTGCTTAGATGTGAAATTAATTTCAGAATTATACATAGTGTATCTAGGTATGACATATTAAGTAGGCGCCTATTTTTGTTTCTAAACTTGTAAAATAATTTAAAATTTATCTGTATCTAAACCCTTAGATAAAAAAAATAACACTAATTAGTTGTTACTGTATAAAATTATTTAACTAATTATTTGGTTGTTTATTAGTTTTATAATATGAATACGTGGTCGCGAGAAAGTCAATTGTTTCGTCATGGCTCTGAATTCAAATATTTGTATTATTATATTTTAGTCACGTAAATTACAACGCACATTTCAAAAACCGCTCCTAATAGTATACCAATTAAAATATTATGAAGTATAAATAGTAGATATTGAGTTATTCTTCTTTTTCGCTGTTGCATACGAAAAAAACAACAAATAATAGCTTAAATAAAATTTTCCAAAATAAATTGTATTCCTAACTAAAGTTAAATTTTCAATAATGAGTAATTGTATTTGTAAATTGAAGTTAAATTATTCATACTTAAATGATAAACATTTTATACATAATTTGTTTGTTTTAAGCGGAAGGTTCAAATTAGGTTGTTTTTTAATAAATGTTTAATATTTTTCTATAAAGATTTATATATTTTCAAATACTTAACTCGAGTCTTCAAAGCAACTAAACATTTAGTTGGCCCAACTATTTATTTAGTTATTCCAAATAAAAATTGTGTTATGTCCCCCTTATAACTATATATTTCCCCGTGTTTAAACTAGAGACTACTGGGCTTTGAAGTGGTTTTTATTGAAGTACTTACAGCGTACAACTTTTCTACGGCTGGGACAGCTCCTTTTACTGGTTTTACTCCGATTTGGCCTTCATCCTGGACATTAACATGCATTTGCTCGTCTATAAGTGGAAATCAAAAAGGTTCTAGTTAATTTTCTATTATCATCATACCAACGAGTATACCTGAAGATTTGCCATGTGCTCCCGACGAAGGGTTTCCTGTATGTATGCTGACATATTCCTCGCCGGGTTTTGGTTCGGTAATGACTCGAACGAATTTCCTTCGTTCTTCCGGTACCGCATAGGTGACGACCAGCAAACTCAGTAACGGCAATAATAATTTGTTGCCATACATCATGATTTCTTTTAGATCTATAAAAGTAAAAAAAACCTCTTAATTGCAAGAAAATTTGTTTTTTTTATTCAAAATTAATCATAAACCTCAATTATTTGAACTATAAGTTTTTATAGAATTTGCATGATAATCAAAAATAAGATCAAACATCACATGTAATGATAAACTTGTATTTCTTCCTAATAATTTTTACGGTAATTGCAACCGCATTCAGATACTTCTTAGACGACTTAATTAAAAACATATTATACATATTACGACCAGTTATTTTTATATCATACAACGATGTTTGTTTGTTTAAATTTCGGTTTAGCTGCTTAATTATACCATGGCATAATATATTTTATACTTTTACATGTTTTTAATAGTTATTTGTATTGAAACTTATTAGACATATTTAAAAAGGTAATTTAATATTTTAAAGAACCCATTAAATTTAGGTAATAATTAACAAATTATAAATTTTAGTAAATCACGTTAATGTTTACTTGTTTATAGTTAACTTGTATTACATTTAGGTTAAAATATATAGTGTACAGTCATTTTGGTGGTGAAAAATAACCTCGGGAATAGGGATGAAACCTCGTAGAGCAATCTAGATTTATAGGTTTGTTTTTTGTTTTGATGACTTCTTACAGGTTTTGTGTATCTCTGATTTTGTATTAAGTTACCAATACGTTAAAATAATCTATCATAAGTAAAGTGCAAATTTATTCTTTCCCATATCACAACTTAGATAAAATACACTATACCGCGTTTAAAAAGTGACCAGGCAGTTTTAAAGATTGTTTTGGCGCTTACTGTGGAAGATAACAGTATTCAATTCGATAGGTCGCAATTTCATAATACTATTATAATACACACTGGGACCTTAAACATATTCCTTGTCTTTGTTTGTAGACAGGTTTCAAGGGGAAATTGTTCGTCATGGCTTAATTACTTACTAAACATTCCATTAACTGGTTTTAAATTTGGACATTTCAATAGACAAAGTTAAATAACTCCCGCAGGCCACAGACGATTTTTACATCATTATACAATACATATATCGTCGGTGGTGACTTTGTTAAACCCCGTTCGAGTCTAAATGGATACACATAATTTGTTGACACATAATTCGATAATCAATACCGTACAAGTGCAATAATTGTATTGCATGTAAATTATTATAAGCATCCAGTTATAGCTTATTAATAAGTTACACGGCAAACGGCATAGTATTAATTTATTGGTCTATTAAGTACCCGTTTATCCAAACGATTGTTGCGTAAAGTCTTTTTTATTTCACGGAACAGTGGGCAGAGTATAGTTGGTACCTATATAATAATATTACCTTGCCGTTTACTTTTTAAAAAGAGTTACATAACATTACAATAATCGGTACGTGTAAGTTGTTGTGACAAAAACCATTGGCTCAAATCGTGTTTAATTAAAGTTTAAATATAGGCTAAGCGTTTTAATAGGCCAACGATTACGAGTTTTGGAAACGTGCGCGCGTTTTGTTGTGACACCAATAGGTACTATTTGTTTTGTTTGTCAAACTCGAGCTGTTGAACTCCTTCGTGCAACTGGTACTTGATGAAATGATGGCTTTTCGCTAGATCTTGCCGATATCCACTGTGTATTCGTAATTGTTGGCCGCGGTCTTGACCGTTTACAGTGGCACTTTGGCGTGCCCACATGGACGTTGCACGTCAAGCCACATGTATCAACCTTGCCGTGTGGCGTAAATTTAGTCGCTGAACAACATGCACGTCATGTCAACCCAGATGAAGTCGAGGTCACCGGCATGAAGCAGCACCACTTAGACGCCGGCACCCTTATTGGATTTTACCTCCCACGTGGGTAATAGTTTGTAGGCTGTAGCCCATCTGCAGAGTGGTGGTCAGTTTTGCCTGTTTGTAGGCTCGGTCGCCAAAAGCTGTTTGTCAATTGATGCGGTTGTTGTTGCTACAATTGCTGGTGGTCAATTGATGCGGCTATTACGTCGCAATTTGGATGTATAAAGTACGGACAGTTATTTGGCATTTGGACGGTTGTTGTCCTTTTCATGGCATTAGCAAAGAAAAAACAAATCTTGGAACGTACCTTTTTATATTTGACCAGTTAGATTTCAACTAATTTAATTTACACGACCGAAAACGATAACTAATTGTGAGTAAAAAATAGCCTCAATAGCGGATCCAGTCTCACCAGAGAACACACTCAAAGCATTTCCTCTTCCGATTGTAGACGTTACTCGTTGGTTTTGCTACGAACGACTTACTCGTCGAATTTTCAGGTTTGTTTTTTAGTTGTCTTCTTTTGATCCAGGCAGAACTTAGACATAGACTACTGAAAACACTGTCGCTCGGTTGAAGATTCCAAAGCGGTTGACGTCTGTCAAGTTATAAATATTAACGGTCCAGGTTTACTTATATCGCATGTCTAGTAGCAACATAAGTGTCGTACGACTCGTGTTGCCGATATCCGCTGTCCGGTATTTTCAATGTCAATGGCCTGAACGTCGCCTGACGCCTGATATGTACCTACGCGTAGGATCAAGACACCATTAATTTTATTAATCCTATTGTGATGTAACTATTATATGTAAAACAATCCAATGTTATATTATGTTGTCGCAGTCATTCGGAGGAATTTCTAGGTGGGTAGACCAGAGTTAATCGGTTTAAATCTATTTTGGCGGAAAAACCACCGGACAATCCTAAAATATGGCTAATATTTTGTTCCGATAAATGAAAGATACATTTCAACAATACATCTTGAATCCGAAAATACTTTGTGGAAGTAAGTAAATCAGCACGCGCAACTACATGGCTGTTGTAATTTTTCAAAAACATTTGCGCCGCGTTTTGAAAAATAAAACTTTAGGGTAACGATCTTTAAGATACCCGAAAAATAGGTTGAAATAGAGTAATTATCACTTCGAGGCATTATAAATGTAAAAAAAGATCTAATGGGTAGTTATAAAATATCAAACTAAAGCGCTATTTAAGGATGTTTCAGTTCAACTATTTAAATATTATTTTTATCAGATTATTTGTATTTTGGACTACTTTTTCCACGTTAATTTTGAAAAAAGAGTGATGGTGGACGGTAGTTTCACACATTTGCCATTAGATTGCCAATTTCCTGTAAGGTTGAATACAAAATAAATTCTTTTACCCAACGGAACGATTTTTCATCAGACGTTAGGTTCAGATAACTCCGAAGGGGGAGGGAGTCTAACGCTAAAAATACTTTGATACTTTACAAAATATTTTTGGTATGCGACTTTTGCCACCCCAGATAACGTGCATAATACATGTAATCAACGGGTATATTATCTACACGCGGTGACTGTTGTCGACGATTACAAGACAATACGTTTAGGTTATGTGTAGTCGTCAACGAATATTACGGGTTTTATCCGATTTGAAAGTTGTTTTATCGCATAAAAAATGTGAGCATTAAACATATACAACGGACAATAATTTTGATACTGCAAAAAGATGCAGTCGCTGACGAGGAGAAACATAATATTAGCAGTACGTCCGATCGAGCCTTTTTTATATTCCATGTTGGTTTTTTCCCTTTGACGCAATAGTCGTTATTTTCTTCATCGGTTTACAAATGCGTGAAAGCTTTCTTATTCGTTTAGTCTGCACATTTCGCAACGATGAGCCAGCGAGCCAAAAAAATAACCGACGATGATCAAAAAAACAATTGAGTTATTGTCTCATTGAAAACTTTCGTTTCCAGTGCGTTGCCAAAAATAATAATCTTCTTATTTAACACACAAGTAGTTTAAAATGTCTAGCACATCCGAAGCACAGTATAAATTCTATTTTTTTTTGGACGTTCACCAAGACACAGATATAACGCATTATGTGTTAATACATTATTTACTCACTAATGTCTAGTTAGTAGTTTACGCCGTCGCCTTGACGAGGTCACGCCCGTTTATTAACTATTGAAAATGCCTATATTTAGGGGCTGACTACTATTTACATTTTAAGGGAAGCCTATAATATTATACTAGGTCAGATTGAGTTAGGAAATATTATGTCAGTCGTGTTTTTTAATCGTGATTTAGAATATTTAAGTTCAGCACTAGCCGTGACGGTGCATTTTTAGTTAAATAACTAGTCATTAGCACCTAATGAGATGTGTAAATACTAAGTACTAAATACTAAATAGCGTATAAATATATATATAGTAACTAGGAGTAAAAATAATAATAATGATAATAAAAGAGAAACAATAATTAGTGTAGTGCTACCAGAGGCACAGCAGCTATTTTTCCCACGGAGGGGCAAACATATATCGGGTGTAGTGTAGAAACTAAAAAGGAATTAATTAATTATTCATGTAATATATATATTTTATACGAGTGTTAAGTATATCACACTTGATACCGTTTCGATCAGAATACAGTCCAAGAAGCCATCAGTTCCACTCCGACCTCGGATACACTTTTGAGTCTGAAGAACAGAAATAGGTTCGGGTACCGGAAAAGCAGGCCTACAACAGACCGTCGCTCCAGTAACTAGACAAAACCGCAAGCACTTCTGTCTAACTTGTCAAAAAGACGTGATTGCAAACCGAAGAGCGTCTCTTCGGTCGAAGAAATGAAAGCGTTCTCAGAAGACGAACAAGAACCCGAAGGCGACCAAGAACTTCAAAACGACGAGGAACTCAATCACCAACAGGTTTCGTCAAAGTCTACCACCAGCACGAAAATAATAAAATAACTTATTAAACGTTTTTCCCTGTTTTTTTTTTGCGTACGCCTGGCAACATTCTACTTGTTATCTCTAGACGTTTAGCCGTACGAGTATTTAAGCAAGCCGTTTAACACTATGGTATACACGTTACGCAAAAAGCATTCTAGTGGTGCTACAAATTACAATAGGTTAAGAACGTCCCACCCATTTGTTGGAGAGCACAAACTCTGTAACAATGAGACTATTTTTTATTTGAAATTAAATTTTAAGTAATAATGAAGTAAAGTATGAGTTCTAATGAACATCTGGTCTACGACCGACCAACTTCTTTGGTCGTGAAATTGCATTATGCCTTATGCGAGTATGACTTGTAAGTTGTATTGCACGCCACTGCACACTGTCTTGTACACGTTAGCACTCCCTTCGTAATCTTATTGTAGACCGCACCCGACGTTGTTTCCCTTTACAAATACCCTCTCTTTGTCTGCACTCTGTATGTACATAATATAGTTCGCGTGTAACCACTTAGAGCTTGCTTTGCCGTAGGCGCCGAAGCAGCCCGAGGTGCGTTGCGAGTATATTAATAATATGCTATGTTCACTCTCTTGGCGCTCGTTATACTTGAATATGTATTAACGCAATCCGGTTGACCTTTACATACCGAATTTTTGATTAACCAGATTGTCAACTTTTTACGGACTGGTGCCGGAATAACGAGATATTTATAAGTATTTGTATAGATATATACATAAAAAAAAGATTGATAATTTATTGTCAAGTCGAGGAATTTTTATTTTCGTTTATTATTATTAGGTGTACGATAGGTATTACGTTTTTGTTGCGTTACACGCAAAGAGAAGATGGTCGAAGAGGTGGAAGAGGACGACGTTGTCGATGACTCAAACGGTGCCTATTGGCGGCTAGGAAAAGGAAATAACGTTGTATATAACTATTATTATTATTATTATTATTATTATAGTATCTGAAGAGGAGATTATCACTTTCTCGCGGCCCGTGAGCGGTGACCCTCGACTAATGGACAAGAGTACAAGACAATGCGGTAAATGCGTTTTCGGGTGAGTTCCTCCTGCGTAACCCATACACGCACACGTAAAATTTATAATTTTAAACAATAATAATTATACAAAGGAACTGCTGCAAGACGTGCGCGAGCCGGTCAATGACGTCTAGGGATAAAACGTATATTACACGGTCAATATGGTTTTTATGCCCGTTCTCGGTACATACAAAAATAGCATCATGTATATTATGAATATTATAATAAAACGTGTGTTTATCCGCCGCCTTCGACACTCCCGCCGCCTGATTTGTATTCATCGGGCGGACACGGGTCCTCCGAGCTCATTGAACCAACACACTACAGTTCCAAGTTACATTAAACAAAAATACTGATCCGTCCGGGCGTTGTCGTTTTATAATAATTCAGAAAATGTGTATTTAAAAAAAAAAATGGAGCTGAATAGTAAAAATGTCTATCATTTCCCACTTGAGCGTGCTGTATAGAATCAGGATTTTGGATCTACGTTATTATACATTTTTTGATTTTTATATGAAATTCTTTCGGATCATCGTAATACGCGGTCTATACATACATATAAAGACGTCACACGCCATGTTATACGTACTGCCGTGGACAATCAACGTCCAGCCTAGACGTATTGTATGTAACGCGATCGACGACGATGCGGTTCATAGATTAGGATTACCCATAGCATAATATTATAACACCTAACCCTATGCATATATGTATATTATAGATAGACGTGTGTGAAATCACATATTATGCGGTTGTTGTGTAGGCGTTTGTATGAATATTTATCCGAAAAGTTGTGCAATATTTATTATCCTAGGCTCGGCTGTATACAACCGATACGTCGTTAGATATTGTTCCAGTCATTGTGGTTTATTGCGCGGCCGCCGCCGCCGGTGGTTACCTAACAGCTTTCCGAGCACAATATAATATTATAGGTATGTGTTATCACCACTTCCCAGAATCGTCATTTATATATAATAAATATAAATGGCGAATCTAGGATCATCTACGATTCGATGGGATTAGAGGGCATGAATATAATCAGAGGCCCATCAATCTTATCACAACTTCATGGGTCGCTATATGAGTTGCAGTTAAATAGGGCTATCAAGTATCAATGTAAAAAAAATAAGCAAAATAATTGGAACAAAATTAGCGACCCATGTAACATAAAGTACAATATCGTGATTTATTAAGGATGGGACACTCATTTTTCCTCAAAGTTATTGTAATTTTGTAGTTTTTCTTTTTAAAAATATTGTTTTTTTAGTATTTTTCAAAGTTCTATCAACTTTTGAAAGTTTAATGGTAACGGATATTATATTTAAATAACTTTTAAAACTTTAGGACGGGAGGAATGGCGGAATGTAGTATTATTTTTATCTGCGCGCATTACTGAATCGCATTCCACCTCCTGTCCTAAATTTTACACTTTAAAAGTTATTACCTAAAACTGGTTATCGACAAGTCAAAATGGTCAGCAAATTATTCCTAATCTAAAAAGTTAAATAAGTATTTACGTTACCATTTAAGTTTTCAATGTTGATAGAGCTTTGTGTAAAAATTGAAAGAGTAAAAATTTAAATATTGTTTAATGTTGTAAAATAACATAACTACAGTTTCTTCAAAAAGCAAAACTACAAAATTTTAAAAGAAAATAAGTGTCTTATCCTTAATGAATCGACCTGATCAATCAGACAGCTTAGCGAGTTGACAGCTCTCCTATTATATGAGCATAAGACTCTCTAGGCGGGATGAGTCGTAAACCCCCTGGCGGTGAAGTTGATATATTTGAACGTCGTGCATCCCATTCTCTATTTCTCCATTCTACGGTAAAACATTAAATCATTGATATATTTTAGCATAACGGGGTGGCACAACCACCACCGTTAAATGTTTAAACATGACTATTAGGATACAAAAAAATACATTATGTTATTAAACTCTCAACATAATATTATATACAAATTTACAAAGCTTTATAAATAAAACGTGGATGGGGCCAGTGGGCCACAGCTGTGTTGGTCCCAGGACCCGGAGATTTAACAAAATATGTGGAACTTTCTAGGAAAAACGAATGTAAAATTGTTTCATATATATAGAATCTACGTATTATGTAAATTGCTTTTAGATATTTAGAATGTATAACTCTTTAGGTCCCACAGACCGACTCTGTATGCATGTATTTATTGTTTTGCAATTAATACTGCGTTACCTAATCCTCGCAAATCGTTAGCCACCCTTAGGCTTTTGAATTAGGTTTCCAATGCCAACGGCAAAATTTATTTATTATTTATCTTTATATATATATTTGTGTGTGTATGCATGTGTATATCGTGTATTATATGTAATATAAAATAAATATATCAAACGTGACCGATCAACGGATGACCCGAGATCGTGACCTGAAATTGTCTAAGCAAATTTTGAAAGGACCCCAGCTCTAAAACATGACCATGTTAAAAACAAAAATGTCACTTTGCCGATTCGCATTTAGATCACCCGCAGTGACACCGCGGTTATGCTTTCGCCGTGCTCGTTAGATAGGTTGTGGATACAGCTGTGATCGCATGGGAATCGTGGTTTTATTGGCCGCAGAAGAAGAAAAAAATCCACCCGTTGTTGTGTATTGATACACCATACACCTGTAGCAAGTAGAAAGCTTAAAGTGAAAGGATACGCGCCGGCAACGATGATGGATCGATAGTAGCGGAACCGCAGTCTCTTCTTTTAAATATATGTAATAAAATATAACGATACCGAAACTCGTGGTCCAAAGTTTACGGTCGAATGGATGTGTAAAATGTGAATACATAACCCCAGAAACATTTTAATACTGATGTAGTATATTGTTTTCTAGCCGTTCCCAAGACCCAAGTTAAAATAAACATTTGTACTCGCATTCGATTTCGAGTTATTAATATAATAGCACCTGATGGAATGTCGGAGAACCACTCTAGCCACTAAAGAAATTAAAACCTCTTTTATTACTCGCGTGTGATACGGTGAATGTTTCCAGTCAGGTTGCTAAAAAAACTTCGAACACTAGAATTCATATGAAACCAGCGAATAGTGTTGTTAGTTGTTATAATCATAATAAAAAATAAAATTTGGGGAGAAAAATAAAAAAAATTACGGAGGGTCAAATCTACAAAGTAGTCGCCAAGCATTTGATATCGATTTCTTGACAAAACAGGTACAAAGATAAAAGGTAGACATAAGCAGAGAAGAGGAAATTTAGGTTTTACATAGATAACCTAACCTAAACTAAGTAGAACAATACGGATCAAAATAGCTTAAAAACTTGGAAAATGTTCATCAGTGCATTTTATGGGCAGGTTTTTGATTTTTTTTTTTAGGAAGAATTTACTTTTTGGGTAACTACAAAAACTGATATTCATTATTAACACAATAGGGTGAAGGAAGGTATTTTCGTGGCATAAGCAATTTCGTGATATAGTTTGTTGATCGTACCGCAATTCCCTATTAGAAAATTGTCTTGAAAATCACGAAGGAATTACGCGATACGATCAACAAACTATATCACGAAATTGCTTATGCCACGAAAATACCTTCCTTCACCCTATATGAATGGCACAGGGAAAGAAATGTTTTTTTTGTCCATTTTTTTCGATTTTAAGATAATGGTACTGTTCAACGATATATATGTTGGACTATTATCGAATTTAGAGATACATTCGACCAAAAAGAAATTACAGTGGGGCTGGGGGCAACTTAGCGCCTTTGAAACGATTCACATATAGATTTGTAAGTGCAAACTAACTTTGTTTTTGCTCTTTTGGAAAATTTGTCTCAGTGTATAGAAAGTTTTCAGTCCCCAACATTCCACCAATTTATTATTGTTACGCTTTATACCCCTACATAGTTGAATTTGATTCATTTTATAACCCAACAAGTAAATTGTTTGAAAATAATTTGTCTTAAAATGTAAATTATATTTATAAATCACATTAAAATTTTCCAAATACTGGGAGGGGGGGGGGTGAGCTCAGAAACAGAGCACCAGCAGAATTTGGGTAAAATAGACTGGGGAGCTACGTCAGTTTAGTTGCTAACATTTGTTGGATGGCAAAAAGAGTTTCAAACTAAATAAACACCCGGTGATTGGTAAATTTCTAATGCAATTCTAGCGGCTTGTATGATTTGATAGCATATTATGTACATTGATACGAATGGCTTGCATAATTAATAGGCAGGACTACAAAGCGTGAAACAATAACAATAATAAAATGTAAGCCAGGAGAAAAGATTTTTTTAAACGCCATAAATCGTAACTTCTTCTTAGCAAACAATACAGTTTTCATGGCTTTGAGTGCAGTGTACTCACCTACGCGCATCTCACGGTCAGGATTTGTTTATCACTGACTTTCAAAATGTGCGGTTTTGTGTTTTTTATCTATCCATATCCATACTGCGGTGGCCGACCGTCGATTACAATGAAAAGGAAAAAGGAGGCATCCTGTGTATATGTATAAGAAGATTCGCATTGTTCGTTTATAATACACAATATTACAAACGGTATTTAATATAGTATATAATAACACTAACATTTTCCGTCCGCGTGGGAGTTGCATCTTTTTCCAAAATGTTCTTGTGTACAAAGTAACCAAACGCGTATCGCACAGTCTATATTCGTATAGTATAATATACAATCGATTTCCCTTTCACTCGAATCAACGTAGGTATTCCTCCCATATTCACTGCTGGGATTTTAAGCGATTTTTTTCCCGGCATCCGGTATATATTATTATATTCATCACGATGATTAATGACACTTAAAACAGAATGCAAATTTTTAAATCACCGTCGTCTTGATGATATTAATATTATAGAAAGTGCATTTATATACCTATACATACACACACACACTTATATATATATATATATTTATATATATTCGTGCAAGAAGTTTGATCGTGATCACGTTGTACGATTTTTTTCGCAGGGAATATGCTTCATACATCTTTTTATTAGTAAAGCCGACCACGATGGTATCGCACCGACTAATTGCACTAATTATAGTAGTAGTTCAACTTTCAAGAAATTCGTCAGTGTAAATGAAAATCCATCGACATCTCCTATTTGATCGCTAGCTCAGAGAATTCGAAGGCTATGTTCCTTAGTCGGATTACCAATGTTAGATAATAATAATAATACAACATCAATAATGGAAAAACACAAGAACAAAAAAATTCTGCACCCGTGTCCGACGGTTGTGGTTGGTTATATTGTTTGTAATTTAATAATACCGAATAAATAGTATACGCACTAATGAATGGTTATGGTTGTTATATTACAGATTGACATTATTTGTGGAACTGTGCAGACGAAGATGGCTTGTTTTACTTGATTTTCCTATGTGGAGCTGATTGCTGAACGCCTCAGTGTAATTTTTATGCGAAGGCTTAACATTTATCAATCATTTTTTAGGATGTCAACAGAATTATCACAGAAAAAACTAAGCGAACAAAATATAGCAAAAAACCGGGAAAAGTATCTATGTTATAATCAATAATTTTTTTTAAAAAATACTACCAAGATAGTATTTGTGTGGGATGCCACTAATTTAGATGACGGATTTTAAACAACGATCGAACGCCTCTAAGGTCAATGCATTCTACTGTATAATACTCGGAACGCCGAACGATATTTATTTATTTATATTTTCATTGGCGGTATTATAGCCCATAGGCACTGCAAAGTTGTTATCCAGACGTCTACGTTTTATTAATAAGGCTGGTTTTTGGCATTGAAAATGTAACCTGATCAAAAGAAAAAAAAATGTTAATCACCAATTAATTCCGTGATAACTATATAATCGCGACATCAGAAATAATATTATTCAGTGAAAGTAAAAAAAAATATTCTAATTTATTCGTTCAATAATTAGGCGCCAATCAAGGTAACAATATGTTATATATATATATATTAAATCCAAGATCGTTTTTTTTTTATAAAGATCCATTAGGTTTAAATTATACTCTGTATTCCCGACACAATAGAAGTGTTAGCTAATACGTATTTATGATAGTTTAATTTAAATTTAATATTGTGTCTAGTATAAACGCCGTCACTATATTAATAGATGTTGAACAAAAAAAATCCCATTAGACATCGTCGATAATTAATAACCATAATATAGAAGGTCGCTCGTATTGAGAACAATTATAATAATATATTGTTTTCACTGAACAAATCTGGATTGGTAGATATATAAACGGTCATAATGTTGTATGTTGTTGTGGTGTTAGTGTTATAGTAGGTATTTAGAATTGAGCCGCAGAAAGTAGATAATAGTATGACGAAGCGTTTTGGTAGAGTCGTTTTGGAATTGCGCAATGAATAATGAACATGAATAATATAGATACGCCCATGGATCTGCATTGTGGTAGTAGTTTTACAAGCGTCGAGATCTACTTTAAACGACTTGCGGACGTGGGGTAACCTGAAGAAAGTCGACCGTGTGTAAAATATACTTAAGTATGTATTTGATAATCGGCATGCGATGAAGGTTAGAATAGACAAAAGTTTAGTTAAGATTATATTTTATTAGTATAGCCAGCATCCATTGTAACGATGTCTTTTGTCCAAGACCAATTGTCAATGGGTAAACCGCTATAGCTGTTCACGCGGTTCACGGTCGTTTTGAAGATCATTAATATAAAAGAACCATACATGGTCATTTCGATTTTTATCATGGCCGGGGGTAGTAATAGTTGCAGATCATAAACGACAGGCGACTTTAACCCTTCAAACAGATCTATGACTCGATTACATTAACAGCTGTGCAAAACCACAATAAAAGTGGAAAACACCGCATACCTACCACTGTGGTGACTATATCTCATTCCATCATAAGTAAGTATTATGTCATGTCTTTTTCCACGACGTGCAAAATAATATAATAGTAAACGACTGTATAGTGTGTCCGAAACGTGAACGTGGTGTGTTATAGGCATATACCGAGTTTCTTCCCAATTTATATAATGTACACAATATATCGATCATAATAAAAAGACACTCCGCGCGCGTGTGAACCCGTTCACAAGAAAGTGTTTTCCGGGCCGGAAATGATTTAGCATTAGGCCGTTATAATCAAATTATATTATATATCATTATTATTAACACCTACTACTGTGTAACGCAAACGTATACAACAATTGCAGTCGAACGGCGCCGACCCGCAACAAAATCTCGACCGTTGTGTACGGCTGCGTTAAAGTCTCCGTCATGTCGTTGTACTCGTTGGGTATAATATTGCGATTTAGGCACAGTTGACAGCTGTTGTATTAGTTTATTATTACTATATTTCTGTTTACAGAAATTCACACGTAGATGACTTTATTTTATTTTACAAGTCCGGCAGCTATGTTCATAATATAATTCTATGTTTTCCCAGCACCACGACATTGACGCGCTTTTGAAGAATAGTCTACAGATATACAGTTTTCAAAACGATACAACCGTCCACTCATGATTAACATGCACTTATTGGAAACCCACAATATTTGGTATAGATTTTTCACAGAAGCAACATTGACGTATCAATGTGTCAATGTAACCAAAGATGTATACAGTATTTTTTTTGTAATTAATATTTGTCATGCTATGTATTTTACCATAATGTATTTTTAAAAGGTTTTGTCGAATTTTCCGGCGTGCAATTTTATAGAAAAGTATTATCTATTAAAGGGTTTTTATAAATTATAAGAATATAATTTGCTAAATGTGTATTACACGAATATAATTCATGACTGAGCTCATAAAAAATGAAGTGGTGTAACTCATTTTTTTTCTCAAAGATTCGGTTGTAACAGAGGATCGTTAAAATTTTTACTTTTCTAATAACTATTATAATTATATTAAATTAAACAATAATAACAATAATCCCAGTTTTTTGAAAAAATAAATTATGTATATCCTGTACCACTTTACTTTTAACGGATTCGGTTATCAATTTTTACAATTTTTATGTGGTTTTTAAACAAAATATATTACAGTATGCGTCGCTTTGATGCTAGTTCGGTAATACTAAACGGGTTTTTAGTTATTTTATGGATGTCATCACAGAAACGATCCCTGCGCAAGCTATACATAAAATAACCAAGCGTGACCACTGTTTTTTTATCGTACTGGAATTTTGGTTTTTAAAAAGTCTAGGTTCAGTTTTAACGAACAGCCCAACACGTGCAAACGTAAAAGTTTCGACCGAGTTCTTTCGCTTTCTATAAAACACATAATAAGTAATAATCGATATCGAACAAGAGGGAAAGCGATTATACGGCGTATAACGCACCTTCACCCAGGATATCTTGCGGTTTTTTCGATATAGGCACGTTGTTGATTTAAAAAAAATGTATAATATGTGTAGATTTTAATATGAAAAAAAAATGGTACTCACTGTTAAGTCGGTTAGCGTGTAGAAAGAGAGTCGACTGCGCGTGCGGTTGAAACGAAAAGGTCTCAGCAACTGACTTTGTCTATCATGTCCTTTTTTCCGTCGATACTCGGCGCTTATACCGTTCTCGTTATTATAATGTATACCGGGTTAAAAAAAAACTTATGTTCGAAGACGGTCGACTTGACTTGTACAACGATACACTCAAAACGCATTCACATACATACACACACACACACGCTTAACTACCGAGCTAGTGTTGTTGTATAATAATTTATCTATTAGTATATTGTAATTATTTTATTTTATAGTATTATTATTATTATGTTATTTCATAAAGCTGAGACGGCGGTTCGGACGGCGGTGCTCGTAGTACGATACTGACTATGTTTGCCGCCGAAGAGTGTGTTAAAACCGTAATTGCCTGCAGGCCGCTTGCGATCGCGGGGGTAAACGGGGCGCACGCTGTTGCCGCTGTGCCGACGTCACTGTTATACTATTAGCATTGCAAGAGTATGGGTTTCATAAGGTTTACATATGTATACATACACACTATATAATATAAACGATGTTTATTATATATGTATCGACTGAGAGGTGGTTTGCGACATTCGGTGGCGTTTTAGGGTCTTCGCCGGTCGGACAGTAGCCAGTGGTAGGGGATCCTGCGCGGTTTGTGCGCAAGAGAAGGAGTTGAAGGACGACCGGTAAAGTGTATGTAGGCATATGTATAAGTACATTATGTATACGCTCGTCTGGCGGTCGAGGCGGAGCTGCGAAGTCAACGAGCGCGGTTTTTTTCGTGTAAGGTATAGCACATTTCACTTTCGTCTGGCTAAGGGAACCAAAAGTTATTATAATTATTTAAGTACTATTCCACGCCGACGTGCCGGGGACCGGTCTTTCGGTATCTATATATATATATCTGTGTATACAGATATATAGATGCGTCTACAGTATCATATCCGATCTCTCTGATCCGTCTCTCACATACTCGTATATATTATAATATGTACGCACACACACACACACTGATCGTTGTCGCTTTTTAGTTACGTCGACTCGCATAACTTAGATAGAAATGGGTGCTGTCTCGGATGGAATGCGGTGTTTGGCATTATAGGATTGTTTTTTTATCCGCGTGGTCCGGTAACGAGCCGGATGTCCGCGCTTATTAGCTATTACGATGTTTTGCTATCGCTAAAGTCACCGTGTAGTGGGCGGCCTGGGCGCCACGGTTCGGCGCATTGCAATGAACTTGGCCTAGAGTGTTTACTTTTCTGCGCACATCGGCAAAGAGAAAGACGGTAGTTACTAGTTATGGTATATTATACAGAGCATTTGAGATGGGCGTGACGTTAGCACAGCAAATAATAATATCATGGTGTTATGATACAACCGATACGGACACTTGTTATGCTGTCATCGGGCATTCCAAGGGCGCTACGCTTGCTTTGTCAGGGGTTTTCCGTGGCAACCAAGACCTCGGCAACCTTTACACATTTTCATGTCGATACGATAAAACGCCGTTGTATCCCTAGAATCGGAGGTGGCCATATTATATCAGCTATTCCAAGTATCAATGATACACCATAAATGTATCGAATATTTATTGATAAATTTAAAAGTATCAAGTATTCATTTATACTGATACGCGTACCAATGCCGTACACGAATTAAGTTTGAATTAATCAAATCGGTGCATTAATTACTAAAGTAAAATTAGTTACCTCATATCTAATGGATGTTAAAATTAAAAATAATTATACTATGTTACAAAGTGTGTAAGTATAAATGTCTGAAATTATCAATTTTGTTAACAAAATTATAATTTAAACTTGTATTTTAGAATTTTTTTTATAACGTAACGAGTATCAAAGATGTGCCAGTATACTAGAAAAATATTGAAACTTGATTCTAATGTCAAAAAATTTTTGTTTGTTAAAAAAGTATCGATTCTCAGTACCCAGCTGCATCCGCAATACGAATTTTATAAAACTCAACTCTCAAACAGACACATACTACGCGAATGCCCGTAACGCATACAAGATAGACAATAAGTAAGAAATACAAACAGCTTGACGGAAATATTATTATATTCAAATAGTAGTACTTTAGTATTGAGTTTGCTATTAGAGCACACAATATTTAAACCTAATCTAAAATATTGTAATAAAAAAAGATAATTCCATCACTTAAGATACAAAGCATTGGGTCTTTGACAGTAATAGTAAAGTAAAAGTAGATCGTAAATAACATTTTCTGTTCTTTTCAAAGGCTTTAAAGTAGACTTCAAAGCCTTTGTTAAAACCATAAATTATGTGCGAGTACTGCACGACTCACGTGAATTGTTTTGATAACTGGACCGATAAATGTTTTCCTATAAGCTATTTAAATGGTATAAAGTAAAACAAGTACCACTCGCTGTTACTAAATTGTTAAATTAATGTATTTTTATCATGAGATCATAGTATGTAGACTTAAAAAATAATTAGCTATTGATATTATTTAGTCTTTTTAAAAACGATTAAAAGATGTAAAAATATTTTTTAATTAAATACTTACTTTCTCCAACTTATAAATCTGTTTTCATTTTTTTATTTTGAAAGATGCTAAGTCTTATCGTATTATTAATCATTATTGCCGTAGAAAGTTAACTAATCTAAATGTGAAGATAAAAAACAATTTATCGCGAGTATTATAGTAGTATACAATAATATACGCAAAAAACTGTGATAATTAGTAATGTGTATAATGATTAAAAAGTGATTATAGGGTTTCATCGTTTCAAACAAAATTACAAACATACTACACGACTGCCGGTCATTAAGTCAATTACAAAGAAAATTAAAAGCTTATTAAAAAGATGTAATAAAAAATATTAAGGCGCTTATAAAATATTAACCTAAGTGGAGGGAATTTTTTTATTTTTGTATAATAACATGCGGTGATTATTATTTGATTGATGCATTAGTTTAATGCCGGCTTGCGCATGGCACACGCTAACGACAATGATTCTTTCTGCGGCTCGATCTGTCACAGAAGGGATATTATAGCTTCTGACTTTCGACACAATGATGAAAGAGGATATCATTGGGGTAAGGGTCTAAAAAATCGATTTGCCACGTGGCCCTATCGATCGTGGTGATGGCAGATGATTCTGAATTAGATTATTATGAATATCTTGCACAACCATATAATATTCTCTATACACTTTGGTCTTACAATCGCTAACGTGGTGAACCAGCTGATTCATTTTTTAATCCAATTCAAAATTTTAATTCGATAATTTTCGCTTCTATCCATGTCGCTTTGGTTGGCTAGCGTTTCGAACCCATTGCAGGGTATGCAGAGACATAGTCACCGTTCCACTGTCGCGACTATTTCTCTAGTCACTAGAGTCTAGTGGAACAGTGAATATTCTGGTTTTGGCGGAAAACGACCATATGCCCTCTGGTTAATACCCGTTTTCCTTACTTACACGGATACCCATACCTAATCGTTATTATTGTTTAAAAATATTGTATTTCATATTAAAATGACCAAAACAAATTCATAATATTTATTAATTATATAATTTGACCGTTTAAGTCCTCTAGAGATAGTGTAAGATGTTTCTGGACATACCGCAAGCACCATGCACACAAGTCTATGTTTCTTAACTTTATTTCATTGAAAGACAAAACGCTTACTACTACTGCGTACGTTTGGGCTTCTCCAAACCGTTATATATCATTTAAAATAAATTAAGAACAACATTTCTATTGAGACCATATTTCTTAAACAACTACAGCTATTTTCCCATTTAAATCTTCACAGCACATTAATCTGTATTATGTTGAAAACAAAAATCTCATAATCAATGGATTTATGTATTTATATATAAGTGTCGGACATTTGAGATTTCACCTTTTAGGCTAATGAAATGATTTTAACTTTATGCGTGTCTTACTTTTCTTTGTATGCCTCTGCTCGGCCTATATTAATATAGTGGTGTGAGGTAAGTGAAGCTTACGGGCTGGTGCGCTCAGGGCGTTGGACTAATTAAAAACCACTGTGATATACTAAACACAGTGATTTTTTTGTTAGTTGGTCGCGTTGTCCTACTTAACCAATATCACAGATTGAGGCGTGTAAAAAATTAAAAAACTGTGTCGTGACTGTTCGAGATGTTCTAATTTTGGTTAGTCATCGTGTACCATCGTTGGGTTAAGGTCGAGATTATTATTTGTCATTAGATTAGTAATTATTGTCGATGTCACGCAAATATTAAATTGATTAGCGGGCGAATTATCGCAGTCTGTTATTATATTTTTCGACTATAGAGTAAATAAATGTATGACTAAAAATCTGTAGATGTAGGTCTAGGCCACGCATGATAATTCCATGATAATTCGCATGATAATTTGTGATTCACACAAGTATCAACAGTGACTATATAAAATGTAGCATAAAAAAAAATGACCATACTAAAAAGGATTGCAATACAACATCACATTACACATAACTATTCATTGGAGTACAAGTGACGAGTTTTAAATAAAATCTCTGTTGTAATTAAACCCTCAGGTCTTTCGGCTTGCGTGTGTTTGAGAGTCCAACTTATTGCTTTTGGCATTTTACGCACCTCTGATTAATTATTTCACTATTCATGTAATAAGAAGAAACATAATTTAGAATAATAAATGTCGGTATGATCTTATATTATGTTGTTACACGTATCTGGTCGTCTTCATTCTATATTTTATTACATGAATTAACGTACATTGACCTGCAAACGTCGACGGCTGCCTTAACGACCATTGTTTTTTTCCTTACTACTTCCATTGTCTGCGTGTATAGGCAGGGGAAGGAGCGAATAACCCAACGTCTTCCCCGTGCGCCATCCTACCACTAAAAAGTATTTTCAATTGTCAATGTGGATGTTCATAAATTCGATTAACAAATACATTTGAGGAAAACAGTAAAAATTTGATTGCATTACAAATTATTAGGTCGAATTATAGATTTAAAATTGCCTGTAAAATAGATTTTGAGTTCTGTTCTTTAAATATACTGATTCAAATCCTTATAAAAGAGGTCAATGACCTTTTTTATTTATGAGTGCATACCTATTGGCTATGCTAAAACAAAAATAATGTCATCTATTAGAATGTATTTAATGATTTTAAAGGGAATGAAGTGTACTTTTTCAATAGTTTTTTCCAATCAGTCTTTTAAACAAAAATATATACTGAAAGTGTGTAAAATTATATAAAGTTTCTAAATCATATTATCTAATATCATACGTTCAGTTCGTTTGGAAATAAGTTTTTATAGTATTAAAAGAAGTTAAGTTCCCGAAGTTATTGAACAGTGAATACGCTGTTTATGTTAGTATGACAGTATTATGTTAGTATTTTTTTTTCTCCTTCGTGTGCATTCGTAGAAAACCGGAGGAGGAATGTTAGTATTGACTATTGAGCAACTTAACCTTTTGGTTTCCTATAAGATTTAGATCATGACTTGTAAACTTTAATTCGCTTTTTATTATTGCGATTTCAGTAGTCACTGACATTAAATAAATAATTGAAACTTTGAAATTTGTCAATCAAACTTTTAAATTTCTGTATGTACGTGTATTACGGTCATTATTAGCTGTAACGTTTAAAAGGTAAAGTAATTATACCTATATGCTATGTAGGTTATTTTATAGAAAAATAAAATTATCTTTTGTTCTTATAAATTTGTATTATTAATAAAAAATAAATTTAATACTTCGAAGAGTGTTTAATAAATGTGGTGTAATAAAAATAGATGTAATTATTAATTTTCAAATGTATTAGATACTTATTATCGGATCCGTCCAGACTCAACTATGCTCCCAACGGTTCTCTTTTTTAATCGTTTCTGTATACGAATGTATATTTTGTATATTTTGTTAGCATTTTGTTATACATTTTTGAAACAAGATGAAATATGTTGCAACGGAAATTGATTGTTTAAAATATGTTTTTCACAACCGCAGCTCTTGCGATTAGTGGAAGTAAAATTATTTCGCATGAAATGTGTTTTGTGTTGTCGTGTTGGGCGTTTAAGTCTTTTTTTACGCTTGTCTATTATAAGTAGTTATTATTCTCACTGTAAGCATTTTGCTCAAATCATATATGAAATCCTCTTATCTATTTCATACAAAACTGTTTGCACGTAGATTACTGCTATGGACATAAGACGTGTTATGTCAATACTGGCCGTCAGTAAAAATCATAAAATTGGCAGAAATATTTACAGCTGTAATCATAAAATAGGTACGTTATAATATGCAGCTGGTGGGCTTTTTACTATTGAAGGCATAATATAGTCCGAATCAAATTACAAAATGTGTTGTCAGTGGAATTTAAAATTGAATAGGCTTGTTAACCAAACACGTCCTGAGCAACAATTTTCCAACGGGCAGTTGCTAGTTTCTACAACTCGCAATTTGGTTGTTATAAATCGCCCAATACAGTGTAATTCAAAAATGCTGATTCCTGTAAGAAATTGTGTATGTAGTATACACATAACTCTTATAAATTATAATAAGTATAAATGTTTTATTTGATTTTCTTATTCTCGACGTTGATAAATTAAGATTAATGTATAGTAGTTTTACTTTTATGGTAGTTTTTACATATTGGTTTAATCTAAACCTAATTCAGAAAAATTGTTCTACTCGGCGGTGTCTTAAAATTGATGAAAAAAGAATTGTTATAAAAGGTATATATTATTAGTTATACTTATGAATATATATATATATATCATATATGTATTTATATAGATCAACGATCCCTATTTAGAAGTCTTTGATAATGTGTTTTTTTATTGTACAAATATATAAATATATTAATAATATAAATATTTTTATAATAAAATAATTGGTATAGAAAATACTAAATGGAATATTTGTTTTTATTTGAAATACGAAGTATAGTTATTGCCGTATTTACTTCAACCAGTTTTAAGTTTTAAATTTAATGTCCAATAATAATAAATATCCTGTAATCCATAGAAAATATATGATGAAGATACAACAGGTGACGTTTTAGAACAATGATCTATAACAGACCCAATTGTGTTTTGTGGTAATCAAGTGCGGCCCATCAATCAATCAAACAATAATAACAAAAAACGGAATCTGTTGTATGCAGTAAGTGTACGTATGACGCCGCTGTACGTTTTTAATTTATATTTAATTGTGCAGACAATGGACCCTATGAGCTATGAGTCTTGATCTTGGTCTTTTAACTCGACAAGGCGATCTGTACCTATAACCGTCGTCAAGGATACGCCATAAGATTTAATCTGCACGTTATTAATACCTCCTTATAATATCAACATGTACTCGGTTACAACTTCCGTCAAACATTTAAAACGCAATACATCATCGTCGAAGCGCGTAATAGATCATAATATGATCTATTTACATAATATTATTATGTACATAATGATTGAATATCTTTTGCGTAAACTAGTTACAAAACGTTTGGCATTTTATCGTGACCTCTGAGGTCACGCTATATCCCGAGTCTGTGCCTACGGTGAAAGTTTAGCGTAGGTTAAGATTGTTTTACACGACATCGGTGTTTTTGTTATGTCTTATGAATGGCTATGTGACATCCCCATTGGACTCCAAACGATTTTCTATTCATGAACAGCTGAACAAATAGTTTACGAAAATAAGTCCCGCAAAGCTATCAAAATTGATGAATGAAGTGATCAGTAATAACTTATATCTTTGATATCCAATAATCTCCTGTCTCGGTATTGGTTCTACTGTGTTTAAAATAAATACTTACTAACAGCGAAATGTTTGAAAGAAACTAGAATTTTTTCTAAATTGGTCAATATTCTAAAAATAATGTAAGAATACAGTAGTGTCGTTTAAGCCAGTTAAAAGGCTAAAATCGTAATCTAAAGCGAACAAATGAAAACAAAGTTCCTGCAAAGGTAGTGTCAGCGAAAACCCGTTTTTGGTATGTATAAACCCTAACAAAATTTATAACACCTTTATGTTTGGGTTAATAGTCAGTATTAAACATTTGATTGGCTTAAACAAAAAAAATCACGAGATTTATCTGGGGTTGGATTTGTTTTGACAACTATGGTGTGTTGTGCCCTATAAGTATACATGATACATATTGTCATATAAAATACAACTCTATCGCAAAAGTCTGTATCATCATATGTAGCAGAGCTACATAGCGTAAAGGCACAATGCTACCAAGGTGGGTTCTTGACGAACTCGCTTTACAGGACGACCCACATGGATGTCACCGTAGAGGGTTCTAGTGTAGTATATGATGGTCTAAAAAACAGAAATGATACAATTTGTTATATTTTCTTTGGCATCGGGGGCAAAAAAGGGCCAAGTCATATTTACTAAGTCG
Organism: Adelges cooleyi; assembly: GCF_023614345.1. Taxonomy (NCBI): domain Eukaryota; kingdom Metazoa; phylum Arthropoda; class Insecta; order Hemiptera; family Adelgidae; genus Adelges; species Adelges cooleyi. The sequence goes on from NW_026095751.1 coordinate 7,503,842, forward strand.
ATTACCTAATTTAAAATAATAAATGTCTCCAAAAAATTTTTCAATTATAGTTACTGGCTAATTCGTTTACATCTACTAGGTATTGGTAATTTGATACTTTCTCAAATGTCACATATCTGTAATATATAAATAGGTATTTGTTGTCTTGTCCTCGTTTATGTTAAGTCCAATAGCAGTTTTTCCTTTTTTATATTATCTTCTTTGCTGTTTATTTACTCTTCTGTTTCGCCAATAGGCAATAACTATTAACATATTAATTTATCTGAATATGCCGCTATCACCACATTTTCCACTCCGGTTTTTTAACCTATACTTCTTCTTCTTCTTCCGGCCTTCATAACTCTCCAAGAGTTTTTGCCGCCATCACTAAATCACCCCACTTATCTCGATCCTGCACTATCTCCCTCCAATTCTGTGCTCCAAGGTCCTCCAAATCTTTTTCCACGACATCCATCCATCTTTTCCGAGGACGACCCCGTGGCCTTCTTCCTTCCGGCTTCCAATTTAATACTACCTTGGTTAATGCATCTGTGTACGCCGCATAACATGCCCTAGCCATTTTATCCTTTGACTCTTTATGAATCCATTAATTGAACTATATTTAGTTCTTCCTTTAATTCTTGGTTGAACTTCCTGCGCCATTGACCTATATTTTTAACCTATAGTATTTTATATTTTCCTGATTACTGATTCAAGCACAATATTGAAAAGCACGGAAAATAACACATCCTTTTTTCTCTAACTGACTAGAAAATCTGTCGTTTTAGAGTTCAAATATTTACTTTGCTTTTATAATTTTATAAACATATATTTCACTAACCTGTCAATGTTTGGCGGTATTTTGAGTTCAATCATCATTAATAAACTTGTCTGATAAAGTCGTACGATTGAATTTCACGTACGGTGAACACACATCCTGGTGAAATTCATATCTCTTTTCTACTATTTGTTTGATCGTGTGTATTTGATTGAACTGTCAACGTATCCCATATATACACTCTGGTAGGTAATCTGTAATCTCCTTAGATGCTTAGCACATGGCCTTACCCCATGTTTAGTAATATACTAGACAACATTTCGTATGACATATTAAAAAATGAAATTCTCCGACAAATTCTTCTCTGCATTAAACCGACAATGCAATTAGATATAGATGTTGGTTTGCTTATAAGCTCTAATGGTATAAAAAAAAACTAAAAATTTACGGTGAGAATTAGATCATATGGATTTTGATTAAAAATAGAACAACTTAGATTTTTATCCGTATTTGTAGGTTTGTGTAATTCCTATGTCCGACGATAGCACATACGCGGATTCGAATTCTTCCCTTACAATTACCAGTATGTTTGTTCCGTTAAGTTGTCTAGAATCTGATTCAGTTTTGGCGGCGATTTGCTGATTATTTAAACAAGAAATTTTCCTAAGTTATCCTAAGTCAATTCTGTTTTCAGGAATTTATAATTCAGCAACGGCTTTTTTTGGTTGTTATTTTTCATTTATACAGGCTGATCTAGTTAACGTAGGACACACAAATAACATTAATTTATTTTTTTGAAATATTTGTATTAGTCTATTTACTTTTTGTTAGAATATTATATTATAATTTATTTATGAAATATATCTTATTTTATCGGTCAAAATGTTCAATCGATTATTACAACTTAATAGAATACATAAATTACTATTTAATTTAAATGTACCGTATACTGTAAAGAGTTATTCCAAGACCATCAATAATATCCAAAATGCGAGGATTAGTCATGAATAACTATTACTAATTGAGATAAACGGCATAGTATTATATAATTGAGACCGCAGGGAGTTGATTGAGATATCTTAAATCCTCAGAAACGACGTTGATTCGAAATATTTATAACTCGTCGTAATATAATTTTTTTTCCGCTAATTAGCAATGAAAACTTTCACACTGATTCTGGATTGGTCTGTCCACCGTATAAACATTTTAGTTTTAGGTACATGTTATGTACTATGCTGCATGTATCGAATAACTCAATAGCAACGTTCAAGCTTAGATGTTGATACAACGTTAAACGGTTTAAAGTATAAACCATTCACGATGTATGACTCTTATGTCCGAAGGCGCCATATTCTGAGAATTATAAAATATTTACTTTCGCTTTTTCCTTATTATAATATGAATCATTATTATATTGGTTATAATTAACGCGCGTTCGAAACAGATGAAAAACCATTAAAAAAATCTAGTGCTTAAGAAAATTTGATAAAACATACTTCAAATCAATTGTTCATAGATTACATTTAAAAGTAAACTGCCGTACATTTTAAATCTCTGTCGGATATATTTCCCCTAAGTTCTTATATCGATTTAATACAAACAAACATCAATATAATCCAACCGTTATATGTTGTCTTTATCTTTAAATATCACAAGTTTAATGAGCTTTTTAAGTTTTATAGGTATCTAATAAAAAGTAAAAATATAGAAATTCCGTGCTACTAGAGAACAGTGAAACCACTATAATTGTTTATACGTTTATTTACATATTGTAAAATCAGAAATTATCTAGCAACTTATATGAACATAACAGGGTGACACTTATTTTTTTCTTAAAAAAATTGCAATTTTATTTTAAAAAAATGATTTTTGTTTAAATATTATTTTACAATATTTTATAAAATTACTAAATATTTCGTTTTTAATTATTTTCCAGAGCGCTATCAACATTTGAAACAAAAATATAATATATATATATATATATATATGAAATAAGCTTTATAAATTGATTTATAAGATACGTGATTTGCTAAAAATGTTGACTGGTCGATAACTAGTTATGGATAAAATTACTTTAAAGTTATAAATTTAGGACGGGAGGAAGAGTGTGGTTGAATAATGCACGCAAATAAAAATATAGTAGTTGTCGTTGCTCGCTTAGTTTACCAATGGAAAATAAGTTGTGTACGCGTATCTTTAAGTCAGGGAACCCGCCGATATTGCAACACGTAGATTTTGTCTCCTTTCTTCACTAAGCGTTTGAGTTTGGTAATCAGGTTGATGTGTTATACACTGACTTTTCCATGGCATTTGATTCGATAGACTACGAGACTTTGCTGTACTCATGACAAAGTAGGCGTCGTGTGGATGCATGCGCACAGTTCGCGCTATCTAGCTATCGCAGTCGTCTCAACACGCGGTTAGAAAGCTAAACTCAGGTAGTTGTCGTATAACTTCACCATCGCAACTACCGACCGCCGTCCACTGGACACCTTATAATCGACAACTTATAATCGTAGTAAACCTTCTACAAGCGAATTAGATAGAACGGATTGTTGGCGCCGTTGATATTTAATGGTGGTGGTGGTGGTGTGTTGACAAACTACAATTGGGTAGTCAAAAATCGTCATTCAACTGATCGCTCATGATTAAATGTAAATTAAAAAAAAAATTGTAATGTGTACCTATCGACTTAATAATTTTTTATTAGTTTCCCAATAAACTTAAAAAAACAACGGTAGAAAATAGTATCACTACAACGTATTATAATAGTTAACAATACAAATTGTTTTTAATTTTAGTAAGATTACTGTTATAACTATAAATTATTATAAAATAATATAAGAAAGTTTTACGTATTTCTGTTGTATTAATATTTTCCTATGCTAAACAATAAATGTTAAATGCTATTTAATTAATAATAACATAAATATTTATTTAAATTGGACGACATTTAATGCTTTTTAAACAGTCGCCGCGCCGTTTTCAAAAATTCTGTCGTCTCAGCTAACCCAATCTTTTCGAGTTTCAATCACTATTATCCATTTGAAAAGTCACCAAAAAAACAATCAAAAGAAATTTCTAAAAAAATCATTGAATAACGTGAAGAAGAGACATGCTCGAAATGACGTAAAAGTAAAAGACATAATGATTATTCATTAATTATCGACTTGGAGATTTTGTTTTTATCAACTGATAGTTGCTAAGCACATTATTAGTCGTGTATAACGATCAAGTATTAATATATTATTAGTATGTTATAATTGTTTTTGGCCAATACAAATAATTAAACGTAATACTATATTAAATAAACATTTTAATTAAATTTTAAAAAAACCGACAGTAAAAAGCTCTTAAATAAAAAATGTTGCGGTTCTCACGCGTCTTCATTATTGCTTGATCTTTTTGAAAATTTCACTTTTATTTACTTTTAAACATATTTAACAGAAGTTACAAATTAGAGCAGCCGATAATTGCAACATTTAATTTCGTCATTATAACATATTTTAAAGAACATATTTAAGTATACATACCAACTTTTTTTATGTCTAGTTTTTTTTTAATCGTGGTTATTTTAAATTTAATTATAAATTGTATTTTACACTTTTTTTAAAACAACGTAAAAATACAACCTCATATAATAGAGTTTTAAACTTGTGTTGGTTATGAGTGATTTACGCAGTTCTATAAGAAACAAACTTGGCCAAAGCAAAAAATACTCTTACAATTTTAGTGATCATTTTAGTTTTTATTTTCAAAATTGGTTGAATGGTTTAGATAAAATTTGATAATAACCGGTCGAATAAAGGTTCAGTAGTTGTATTAAAATAATACATATTTGTTATTTGTTGGTCAAACACTTGAGACACAAATAGTTTAGTATTAAAAAAATATTGGATAGTCGTATAAACTTGTTTGAATTTACCTATTTTGTACTAAATAAATACAATATAAAAAAGTATAACCATACATTTAAATTGATCAAAAATTGATTTTTTTTTGTCAGTTTCTGTCCGTGAAAATTCTGTTGTCTTAGTAAACATAATCCTTTCGGTCGCTTTTATATATTTAAAAAGCCGCAGTAAACAAAAAATAAAAATATATTTCTAAAGAAAAAACCGAACTTTTCAAAAAAAAAAAATTGTTTGAGTTGACGTAAAAGTAAAATTAATGATTATAGTTAATTTATTGTCCAAACGATTTTGATTTTTCCGTTGCTAAGCAATATATTATTAACCATGTATGACGAAAAAAATATTTTTTTTTAACTGCGAGTGCATAATAATAATTTTTAGCCAATACAAATATTGCGTTAGAGCTATATTTAATAACCTAACCTAATCTAACAATAATACAACATATTTGTTTTCAAAAAAAAAAAATTAAAATACATAATATCAATAATGAATTCTAATAAAATAAATAAATCGTTATTATAAATTAAAAATTAAATGAATAGGTAACAAAATAAGTTATTATAGAAGGTTTAAAAGTATGTTAAATACTATTACATAAATAAACTATTCATTCAGGGCCTTTCCGAAACCAATTATAACATTAGACATTATAAGATTTAATAATAAATTTCAAATTGTCAAAAAATGGCTGTAAGGAGATTAAAAGTGGGTGGTTTTAAGGAGTTTTGTATAGGCAATATTTAAAAAAAAAGTGGTTTTTATAAATGTTGACCATATCAATTTTTTTTAGGTTAATTTGTACAAGCTTCAGAGTATTATATTTTTTAACGTATACAATATTTTCTTATGAGTTAAAGCCATTTTGGTGGTACAAGAAACCAATTAAGACCTAAAAAGCCTGATAAAATCACGCCTACTTAGAAAATTCGTATTTTAATTCTGTAAACATATCTGCGGTCTCATCGTCTTTTTTTGCAGATTATTATAGAAGTCGATTTTTGAATAGGTCTCTATTTCATTTACTTGAAAAAGAAACAAAAAAGTGAATACCAACAATTTGAGAAATTAAAATGGGATTGAAATACAATTTTTATTGAAATATCAAAAATCGATTCCCCCAAAAACCTAGAAAAGAGAACGATAAACTCAAATATTTTTACAGAATTGAAATCGGTACATACTAAGTAGGGCTAACTAACAGGTGTTTAGGTCTGAAGTGTCCAAAAACCGATCGTTGCTTTCAATCTCCTTAATTTTTAAATCTTTCTATAGCATGAGATGTTGGGCAGTATTAGTATTTAAATATTATTAGTATTCATGTAGTATAAATGTATAAACGTTCATTCCTGTCTTCAGTATCCTTAAGGTTCTCAGAAACTATGCAACTATTGACCACGTTTTTCTTCAGAAACTGACTAACATTTTTCTGGTATATTTTAATCAAGTAGTCAAAAAACTTATTTAAAACTTGTTTTTTTAAAAAAAAGTGAAAAAATAAACAAAAAAGTAAAAAATAATTTTACTGCAAGAACAATTTACTAATCAATTGAAGCACATTTTTTTTAAATGTCAATTACTTTTAAAACAACCGAAAATTAACTACAATTTTAAAGAATGTTAAATATCTTTAATTTTCGGCTGAAAATAAAAGCGTAGGCCCTATTTTCAACAAAGTCCCTCATAAATTTATCAGATAATGTTTTATATTGTAATTTTTTTTGTAATTTAAATTTGGTTCAATATTAGTGTGTGGCACATACATTTCATAATACTGAACTCAATGAATTTGGACTTTAGGACATCGGGAAGTGGGTTGAATTAATTTTGCAAGATTTTGGAAGACCGTACGTACGTGTTAGTGAGTTAAAGAAAAACATGTAAAAATACGCTGTATGGTTGGTAGATAATGCATGTGATATAAATAAATTATTGCTAACTATAGTAGAAAACTTTTTATCTCACAACAATTACCTAACAACGCGAGCATAGATATTTTTTTAAATTCTATTTCTGTAATGTGGTGACGTTATAAAACATAGCGCGATTTGATTTAATTCCATTTAAAATCATACTCAAATAGTCAAATGTACAAAAACTGAAACCTTTAAAACATATTAGCAATGCCTTTTTTGAGAGGAGGGGCAGGAAGTGTCCTAGGTTTAATCACGGGGAGATTGAAACTAATTACTATTTTTTATTTTAAATTTCTATATAAAGTATATATTTCAATCATTGCTTTTTGAACATGAAATAGTGTAATATGACGTTTTTTCTACTTTGTACTATACTTAAATACCATACCAATAATAATATAAACATACTTATTTTTTCGATTTTAAGGTAAAAGGAGTGAACTTTTTCAAATTTTAACCGCCCCCTCCCCTCCTAATGGACCAAATAAATACATTTTGTGGTTTATAGAGATTCTACTCAAAGAAATCGGACCAGTATAAAAAAAATTTTAGTGATGTACAGACTAAAATAAAGTTGACGTCATACTAAAATAAATAGCCTCTCAGCTCTGCATCGAATTCAAATAGCTGGATTTGTAGTCTCCTCAAGTTCAGAGACTTAGTAATACTTATGGAAATATAAAAGAAAAAATATATATAGAATATTATAATTGTTTATATCTAGTTAGTTATTCGATGTATCTTGTAGTCTTTACAACAACGATTCTGCAGCGCGTATTCAAAAGTTGGAAACAAGTATGGCGTAAATAAAAAATTAATATTTTTAAATATTATCTATTATTTTTTCTATATGGACGTGGTTCGTGAACCATAGGAGGACCGAGAACGGATGATATCTATAAATTAATTTGCACCTTAAAAGTACTTGGGTCGCATCATTCGCATTGTCGGCTTTAAACAGCTAAAACAAATAAATGTATGATAAATGTATTAATATACCTATATATAATTTTTTTTCTCAACAACAGAAAACCAGATCTGGGTTACTGCACAGAGAAATATTTATGTACATATATATATATATATATATATAATATATTGTATACAATATTAATTTAAAGTTACACAACGACAACGCGCTAATAGCGGCTGGCGGATAAAGAGACTTATACACTCCACCCAACACGGCGTAACCTACATAGTCAATTTTATAATACATATACACCTATAAGTGCACAATAATAATTATAATCAAAATAATGCAAACAGTTTTGCAGCACAGCGTATTGTTTCAATTGTATCCCGTAAACGGAACACGGGGGCGCGTTACTGCGTTTTGTGAGAAATATTGTAAAGTTTTTTTTCATCTCTTGATTTATACTCCAAGTTTCTATTTACCGGATGATGAAACTTGACGTACACAATGGGACGCGCACACGTAATTCTTTTACCACCCCGTATGACAACATATTAGATATAGGTACATACGGCTATAAAAAGTGTAGGAAGATAAAAAAAAAAAAAAAAATGTAAACGCTTATTATGATTGTTTTGCATATTATCATATTAAGTCACACAGACGTTATAACCGCAACGTTGTTATTTTATTTCATTATTATTTTAATGTAATACCACAAATGGTATTTTCAATGGAGTCGTCGTCGTAGCCATGGCACCACCAAGTTTACCGAACGTTATACTTTCACTTAACTGACCGGTTTTTTACTGTTATATGTGTGTGTGTGTGTATATTTGCCCTGTCGATCGTGTTGTAGTTTTACAAATTCCGTATACGTCACAAACGCCTAGAATATGGCTCTCTGATCATTTTATTTTTATTATTATGTGTGGTAACAAACGATAAAATATCTACAACACACATAATATTCTTGCACGGTATATTATAATATTGTACACTGTATACAGTGTGTAAACGACTCAAACGTTGGGTGGGTATGTTCACAGCACACGTGCCACCGGTCAACACATTTTTACAATATCAGGTATTATGATACCGCGTAAGTGATAAATGATAATGTTTTATTGGAAAAACCCGCCGAATCGGAAACATTATCCGTCTGCGTGCAATATTATAATTTATAGAGCTGTTTTGAGTCAATGAATATTACGTTGACTTCCTGGGCGCCTATCGACAGTGAGCTAAACTCAAAACCGTTTTGGCGAACTCTTCTCGTGGGATTTACCTATTAGTAAGAAAACAATTTTTTATGGTGCTTAAAAAATAATTAAGCTTCGGCAATAAAACTCGATCCATTACGTATTACTCGTGACTGTGTCTTCAGTAGGTATTTAACAACATACTGCGAATTTTTAGTATACACTAATTACCAGCATTAGGTAGTTGTATTCGGACTAAACAAACACCAACTTAAATGTTCCAGAACATTGGCCGTGCCGTAAATAAACGTTAATGTGCGATAATAAATGTTTATTTTATCTGACTTTATGTCGACCCAAAAAACATGTTACAAAGCCACACTTGATCTATTTTTCTTACCTTATTCCACAAGTCCAAAAAGTTAAGAGCTGCTATAAATTTGAGTAGATATATTTTTTAATTTATTTGACATTTAAAATTTTTAAAAATATACATTTTGCACAACTGACATTAGAAGCAAACATTTTTTTCGTTCTCTTTTTGTTGTATACAATCTATACAATCTAGTATAAAAAGTATATTTAATAATAGACAATAGTTTTATATTTACAATAAAGTGTGTGACATGATTTAAGTAACCACCTACCGACGACACTTCACGGAAATTGTATTATTATTTTATTTTTTTTTATGATGTATTTGTTAGTCTACTGATGTAAATTATTGTAATAAGTCTCGAAACCATTTACGTTTAAATCATTTAGTGGGGCGGGATATCCTAGCATGTTAGGTAATGCAAGGTTTGTAGCTAGAATATTTGGTGGGTGACTGGATAGAGTTTTGTATCGCGTGTATGGCTGCATTGCGCATTCGGGTACTGTCTTTATGTAAATGTCATTGTGTTTTCTAGAGTTTTGTTTGATACATAAATTATAGTAAGGAGCGTTAGGAATCGGACGGAAGGGTTTGGACAGTTAATATTTTGTTAAGATATGTTTTTTTTTGCAGCTCACCAGATTTGTAAGTCGGAGATCCATAGTGGTTTTGTTAGTAGTTTATTGATTGTTAGTTAAGTATGTTAATTGAGTTCTGACGTCGAGTTTAGGAATTTCAAACTCTTGGACACATCTAGAAAATCTCGCGTATAGTACTGTTTATTTACTAGGTAGTGACAACTGTGACAGTAAGCTATTTATTTGGTGAACTGAAGAATGAAATTCTAAAACTGAATTCAGGGAATTATTGGATTTAGTCTTTTAAGAATTTGTTTTTCAAATACTTTGGAAATAAACTGTAGGAAACTTATAAATCTATAGGAGAATAATTCTCCTACAATTATTGATGTTCATACAATCCTATGATGTAGTTAATATAAATATATTACATTGGATTAAGAATAAGTATTACAATTGAAAATTTCTATTGAAAAGAAAAGTACAATTAAAAATGTATTGAAATATTTTTTTTGTAATTTTTGGTCAGCTTGAAACTTCAGAAGTATTAAATCATAACCGTCATTTGGTGATTGTTAGGGAGGGAAATTAAAAATACAGTCCACTACAATACAGTAGAAATACAGTGTTCAATTTCTTTAAAGAAGAACGCTTTAGGAGGTGGAGTTATTCCTATGAGAGGTATAAGGTGTAAGATTTTTATTTCTTTTGTAGCTTTATTGTCTATGAGATCCTAAAGTGGCTAAAAGACTTCAGTTAGATGGTTGCGATATATTTCCTTTTAAAGGGTTAACTCACTCACCGTCTTTTATTTTTTTAAGGGGAAAAAAAGATTTAACTTTAATGTAGGTGGTCCTATTAGCTACTCGCTATTACCCGCTACGAAAACTTAATATAAAAATGTACATTTTAAGCCACAAATATTAGATACCTAATACACATTGTGTGTACAATAAGTGCCAGTAAAAGCCTGTGATTTTGAATTTTCAAAAACGGTTCCTCTAAAATGTCTATTATTATTATTATTTATTATTATAGTATTCGTTTGTCAGAAGACCTACATTCTAATATTCCTTTCAACCTTGTTCGTGATAAGACCCAAATCGAACGGGAACTTTTACGCTCTGCCCACCAAGAGTTGGATCTACACAGGCAGGCTAGTGAGATGAACCGAACGGCTTACAATACAACTGCGTCCGGGTAGTGACGAAGACCAACTAAAAAAAAGGTACTTCAAAGCAACGTCCTTTGAAGTTAATCAACCAGTGATTGCTTCAAGTTTTAATCAAAATAGTAAAAATACTTCTACTTGTATTCATTAAACGCTTTTTGTCAATTGTAATTCTTGTTTAATTTCTAAAATTACTTTTATTGATAAGTACAATAATTTTAAGTCCCTTTATTCTTAATTTATTTCAGCCAGTTTATCTATTTGTCACAACGTTAATCATTCTAGGAAGCTTAAAGTTTACTATCAAAATGTTTGTAGCCCCGTACAAAATTATTAAATTTGCCTACTAATGTAGTCACTTTTATTATATTAATTTTAACTGAAACGGTTGTTTATAGACTATTATCTATTTAGTTTGTACACCCAAAACTCAACCGTTGCTCATGCATGTTGAAATACTTAGAGTACACTTAAGTAAATGGGTAAATGTGTAATCAATACTTGCCCAAAGGCTAATACCATCAACATGCATCATAGATCTATTTCTGCCCATAGAAAGTCTTAATTTACGTTTTTAACGACAACAAAAATGCCGATATTTGAGGGACACAAGACTTGGATAATAAAAATGGTTATTCGCCGAGGAATGTTTTGATGTACCTAATACTAATCCTTGAGGTGTTTATTACGTAATGTACGCTTATCGATATTGAAACGATATTCAGCTTCAATAAATATAGATACCGTAATATATAGAAAATGTTATGTGTATATTGTAATTTGTATACATATATCATCATATTATATATGATGATATTTACAATTAATAACTGATATATTATAATTTTGAGGCTAATACAAAAAAAATTAGATAATAGTAAACTAAAATGAGTGGATAGGTTTAACTACTTTTCTTACCTTTTAAATACCTGTAGTACGTACCTACTCCTTTTTTTCAAGTTATACCAAATCATTAAAAAAGCTAGTCATTATCAGTCCCATGAACATGTATACCGAAACCAAAATACTTACTTTTTTTTTATCGTATGCATCTTTTCATTTATATCTCCAATGTGTGACCAGTAAGTCCCAACAGTATTATGGGATAACACTAATGCTTATATGTGTTATAAATCAGGTTATCATGAACCATAATGTAGTTGCGTCTTGACTGTCTCATTGACAAAAAACATTGTTTCAAAATCCAAAATGAAATTGAAACAATATCTAGAATATATTGCGAAAAGATTTAAAGCTTAAAAATAACCACCAAAGAACCCACCTAACCAAATTATGTAATTTTGTTAAGTGAGTTATAATATATAATAGCATTATATATTATATGTATTAATGTACATAGGTATAAGTTATACATAATACAATATAATTTTGTTAGGTTGGATCTTGTACCTAACAAAATTCCACGCGATTTTAAAGTAATTTTTTAAAATCATTTTATGTTTAAACTAAATTGTATAAACTAAATTAAGTAGAATTTTTCTAGTTTTCTTGAAAGTAGAACAAAATATCATTGTTCCTGATGACATTAATTCCCATACGAAACTGTCGAAATAAAATCGCGCGCAACCCCAAGACCTAATTAAGTAGGGCGTAGGCGTTAAGGCTACGTGGAAATTAGAATAGGACTTCGGTGAGAAGGTGTGCACAATGGACCTACAGGTCTGAATGCATGGGCACTATTTGGGCCCACCCACTAACCAACTAAAACTAAAAAAAACCCTAGACCTTATAACATTAGACGAATCATAACTAAATAAACATGCATGATCGCTAGATTTCGAACTTTTCCTATCTTTGCCCATTTATACACATTTCCCAGTCATAGAATATGTTACAAGGGGAATAAATACATATGGTTTTCCAAGTTTGTGGAAGCAATATCTTGTGGGCAGTGCAATATTATCTAACAACCATGCCTATTTATTTTAGCCACGAGAATGAGAATCCGCGTAGGATGCGAGTGTGGATAGAGCGGTCACGATTTCGTTGTTTATAAATAAACAATAAAAAATACCAGAGTATAATAAATACCATATTATAATAACTAATTGTGAGTGGAAATAAAAATGCGCATGTGCATTGATTACCAGATTAAGACGACAGCGCTCTCACGCCGGCTCGCTGGCACTACAAGTATGGTCCGCTCCGTCTATCAATATAAAGGTTTATGTGGTAACCGCATGACTTAATTATTAACTTGGTAACGTGAATACACGATAACCTCAAATTGATAAATTATTCGTTATCGCTATTTTCAATGTTTATCAGTTTTTTTTTATCAACGTATTTGTATTCACGTGCGTCGTAAATGGTGCACGCTTTTTATTAGTTTTTAGTTGAGTAAAATGTTGTATTGTATACTCATAAAAAAATAAAATATTGTTGAACATAACTTCAATTAAATTATTAATAAAAAGTAATACTTTTATGTAGAAGTTCAAATTAATTTTATAATGGTGCGGCACAACAATCAGCTGCCCAATAATCTTCCTCAGCTTCAAAATCTTATAAAAAGAGACCCGGCTTCGTATAAAGATGAAGTAACTTTTATTCGATTATTTACGCAATTTATATAACAATTTTTAATGTATAATCGTTGATTTTCAATAGTTCTTACAGCAGCAACGTCATTACAAGTCATTACTTGCTGTGTTTACTTTACGACCAACTGAATTCAACAAAAGTCTCGATGAACTCGTCATGTTTATGGCTCAAGTAGCACACTGTTATCCTGGTGAGCTTACTACATTTGCACAAGAACTCACAGATTTACTACAGACTCATGGGCCAGTTTTAGATAAAGACATGCGAATGGTAAACATTTAGAACGCAGTAAAGCAGCAACCCCCCCCAAGCGGCTTTTCCTGGATGGCTGAGCAGTTTTCTTTTGAATTATCAAAGGAAAGCCGCATAGGGGGGCCTACCCGCTTTAATATTGATAATATGTTAACTGATATTGTATTTATTTGTTCAGACGTTTTGCCGAGCCCTGATTCTTTTACGCAATAAAAGATTGTTGACGCCAACAGATTTACTTTCACTGTTCTTTGGACTTCTCAGATCGCAAGACAAAGAGTTAAGAAAGTTTTTAGAATCACATATAGTTACGGACATTAAAAATTTAAACTCCAAACATAAAGATGCCAAATTGAATAGGGTAATTAAAAATATATTAATAATATTCAATACTAAAGGTACTTATATTAAATTGTTTTACAGAATTTACAAAACTTCATGTATACCATGTTAAAAGATAATAATGCCAAAGCAGCCAAAATGTCATTGGTATAATAAATCACACTCGAAATTGATTTTTGATGTACTTAAAATAACATACATATAATTTGTAGGGCATAATGATCGACTTGTACAAAAAAAACATTTGGAGGGATACAAAAACTGTCAATGTCATATCAACGGCTGTTTTTTCAAAAATAACTAAAGTCATGGTAGCCGCTTTAAAATTTTTCGTGACAGTGGACACCAATGATTCCGACGATGAAAGCGATTCTTCTAGTTCTGATGATGTAAAGTTACTTCTACATTTATTTTCATAATTATTTTTGTTTTCAATATAATTTTATAATTTTTAGGATGCACCAAACACAAGAGATGTAATAATGGCTAATAAAGTTAGCAAAACAACTAGAAAGAGGCAAAAGAACTTGAAAAAAGTTAAACGTTTAGTAGAGGTACTATTATTGTTTTAAAATAATTTAAAAAATTTTAAATTAAATAATGTTTTTAATGCAGAAAAACAAGAAAAAAAAGAAACAGTCGCAGCCGTCTAATTTTGCCGCTCTCACACTGATACACGACCCTCAAGGATTTGCTGAAAAATTATTTCATCAATTAGAAAAAAGACATGAGCGATTTGAAGTGAAAATGTTGACTTTAGATGTCGTTTCACGACTAATTGGTTTACATCAATTAATTCTATTCAATTTTTATCCTTATGTACAAAGGTTTTTACAACCTCATCAAAAAGGTTAGAAAGCAGTTAAGATTGAAATCTTAAATTTTGGATTCAATAGTTGTGTAACTTATTGGAGTGGTTGGTATTTGGGTAATGGGGTACGGAATGGCCTAGTAAATTAATACGGCGTAAATTTAACGGCATGACCGGTGAGCACCGTCATGGATTTGAGTCTTGCCATGGGCGGCCTCTCACTGGACATAGCAACCTGTCTAGGAGGAAAGACTGTTATCCCCCTCTAAGCATTTCAGAAACCTAAGCCTACTCCTAGTCATAAACGCCATACAAAAAAAAAAAATTAGGACGATGTTAAAATTTTAATTTTTCTACATGCTACTAGCCTAACTCCACTCATTGGCAAAAAATTGGGAATGGAAAAGTTTTCAATTTTTTACAGTCAAATAACTATAGAAAAAATTAAAACTTAATGAATCTAGTATAGTATTTTTTTAACTCTATAGATACATTTAAAAAAAATGAATACTGGGCATTTTATGTAGTTTTTACCCATTGCGTCAACAGAATATTGTTGAGTTAATTGTAAGTTTATTAGATCTAAATCAAACTGAACTATTAAATAATGCAAGTATTCTAAATAAAAATGTTTAAATATTCACCTTGTTGAGATCACTCATTTTTGTAGTCATATAAGAAAAAGAATTAAAATTAGATAAATATAGGCTGTAAAGGATAGTTTGGAATTTGAAGGTGGCAACAAATAATTGGTCAATATTATTGTCTTCTTCATTTAAATAATTTATATTTTAGAGGTTGTGAGAATGATGCAATTTGTCGCACAATCGTCTCATGAACTAGTCCCTCCCGATGTATTGGAACCTGTTTTGCGTGCGTTGGTCAATAATTTTGTTACAGAAAGAAATTCATCTGATGTCATGGCTATTGGGTATGTTAAATAATGAAGTATCTTACAAATCTTTGATTTATTTGTAGTGATGTAATTATAATGTAGTTATACCTGTAAGTTAAAAATAATTTTATCTGAAAAATGGATTTAAATTATAAACAATTAATCAATTAAATCTTATAGATTAAATGCCATCCGAGAAATGTGTTCAAGAGCGCCGTTGGTCATGACTGAGGACTTGTTAAGAGATCTTGCTCAGTATAAAAATTACAGAGAACGTAGCGTTATGATGGCCGCTAAATCATTGATACACGTGTATAGATCTTCAATGCCTCATTTATTACACAAAAAAGATAGGGTTTGTACATATTGAATTATTTTATAAATTATAAATATATATTTAAAATGTTATTTTGTTCCTTAGGGTAGACCAACTGAAGCAACAATGGAAATTGTGGCTAAAAAATATGGAGAAATCGATGCAAAAGAGTTTGTGCCTGGGGCCGAAGTACTTCTTGAATCGGAAGATCAACCAGAATTAGACAGTGAGTCTGACGATTCTGATGGCGAATGGGTCGATGTCATACACTCGGAAGACGAAGGCGGCAATGATGTTGTAGACAAAGCAGATAATGATGAAGAAGAAGATGATGATGATATCGAAGAAGAAGATATTGATGAAGAAGAAGAAATGAATGAAACAGACCTGAGTATGTGTACACAAGGAACAACATCTAATGACACACCAACGATAGTGAAAAAAGTTACAAAAAAACAACAGTTAGAAGAGAAAAAAGAAAAGGCTGCTCAAGTCAGTACTATGCGAATACTGAGCGATGAGGATTTTAAGCGTATAGAAATTGCTCAACTCAGTAAACAAATGACTACAGCAAGAAATCGGAAACGTCCTGCAGAACCTGAAGAATCGTCTAGGTAATATTTGTTACTGCTATTTTATTAAATTAATATACTGGTTGTTGAACTCAAATACCAACATTGTTATTTATATTTTAGGGGTGAATTAGTCCGGCTCAGAGATATTGAAAATATTTATAAAAAAAGAAAACACGATAAACAAACTAGAATTGAATCTATAAAGGTAATAATTTAAATAAGGTATTTGAACTCAATTGTAAATTTTTTTTATCTTTTTACAGAAAGGACAAGAAGGTAGAGAAAAGTTTGGATATAAAGACGGTCGAGTAGATCCGTTCTCAAGTAAAACAAATCGTGAAAAGAATAAGAATAAGAACTTTATGATGATTAAACATAAAGCCAAGGGGAAAATAAAGAGATCGTTTAAGGACAAGCAGGTAATTTTTTTTTTAAATTCAGTAGTGATGGACAAGTTTTAAAGTTGGAGACAATTTAAAAAAAATCAAACTTCAATTTTTTTTATAAATAATTGTTAATTAAAGCGGATGGACATCTTCTGATTGTTAGATAGTTCAAATATTGGTATCTTGAGTGTCCAATTTCAAAAATTAAAAGGGCAAAATTAGAATTGATCATATTACTATTAAATATTATTTAAATAATTTCCGTTAGTGAAGAACTAATTTTTGCATTTTATATTTTTTTCTTACAGATTAAATTACGTGATCATTTGTTGAAGCTGAAGAAGATGAAATAAAAATTCACTATATTTATAAATTATATTTTTTATTTCAATAATAAAGGATAACAAGATGATGTAAAAAACTTAAATTATTTTTCGATTTTTTTGATATGCTCCTTATTTAGAATGATTTCTAAAAAAATTTTAATTTTTAATTTTCAATAGTTTAACAACTATAAAACTATTGAGGCATGTAGAATTGTTCAGCGAAACTCTCGACTTCTTTAGTCAACGTCTGAACGCGTTCAACAAAATCTGGATTGGAGGTAAGAGTACTTTTGAAGTTGACCAATTTTGGACCGGATATCTTTTGTACGTCCAAAGCTAAACATAAACCTTAAAAAAAAATTTTAATTATTAATAAGATATGTTGCGCATAAACAAAAAATACAAAACCGTTACCTTTGTGAATTAATTGAGCGACTATAGCCATATCTTTCTCCTTCATTCCTCTTGTAGTCAGTGCTGGCGTGCCTAGACGAATTCCATAAGGATTCATTGCACTTTTATCGCCGGGAACTAGAGTATAAATAGGTATATTAAATTCTAATATTTATTTAATACATGTTATTAGAATTAGCTAGTATTTTATTAATGTATATAATATATATTAAGGTCCTTTTATTCAGTCCAGTCAATTTTTTTATATGCCGCCTGGAACTCATTAAACACCTCAAACCCTGCAATTGGTTTGGATTCACAAATTTTTTTTTTATAATTTTCTAGATTTTTATTTGATTTTTAGCTATCTCCCATAGGAAGGTTGATTTTTTTCTAATTTTGCTCTTACTTTTAACTACACGTTTTAACAGGATTTCAATTGAGTTCAAAAATTTGAATTAAGTTCATTACACGCTACAAAAACAAAATGGCTAAATATCCAAATTTTAATTTTTTACTGTGTTTTAACAATTTTTATAATATATAAATATTCTTGCATGAAAAGTCACACCACCCAATTGTATTCTAAATGATTTTTTTGATCGATTTTTGCTATAGATAATGTAAAATAAACCTCCTTCTTAAGGGGTTCTTGAGGTTATAGAAATTTTAAAAAATTACCGTTTTTTTTTTATTTTGTAATTTCAAACCAACTGAAGAGGTAGTATATCAGAAATTCGACCAGTTGCGAAATAAGAAACCTTTACATATAATAATTAATAGCACTTCCAACTGTAAAGTTTTTGTTAAGTTATTTTTTACCAGTGTTTTTGTTACAAGCAATTTCTACAGTCTGCAATGTGTGTTCAGCCTTTGATCCAGTTAAATTGATTGGTCGTAGATCGACCAAGAGCATATGCACGTCGGTGCCATTAGTAGATATTTTATATCCGAGTTCTTTTAATGACTCGGCTAATTGTTTACAATTAATCAAGACTTGTTTCTGGTAATCTTTAAACTCCTGTGTAGTCGCTAATTTCATGGCAGCTGCTATTCCTGCAATAGCGTTATTATGAGGTCCTCCTTGGAAGCCAGGGAAAACGGCAGCATTTACGCGGTCTTCTAAATCGTACATAATTTCCTCGCCAGTTTTTGTCACTGAACGAACTCCTAAATCATCGAACAAACATATGTAATTAATGAATTTATTTTCACCTTATTACACATTATATTGCTTAGAAAATACCTTTGCGATAAAATATAACTCCAGCACGAGGTCCTCTTAACGTCTTGTGAGTGGTAGATGTAACTACGTCACAGTATTCAAAAGGCGAAGGAATAACACCTGCTGCTACCAATCCACTGATGTGAGACATGTCGGCCATCAAGTATGAATCGCTATTAACAGCTATTTCTTTAAAACGTTTATAGTCTAATGTTCTTGGATACGACGTTACACCTAATTATGATATTTTTTTAAATAATAAAAATAGTGTCATATTTTAATATTTATACTGCAAGTTGTGCATAATACTACATACCAGCAATAATAATGTCTGGTTTAAAATTTTTTGCACTTTGTTCTAACTCGTCGTAATTTATTAAACCAGTCTGCAAGTCGACATGATATGGTAAAGTCTCGAAAAATATTGATGCTGCCGACAGTCTTTTCTTTTGAGTCATCAGGCCATGACTGATGTGTCCACCATCTGGTAGATCTAAGCCTGTGAAAGTTTAAACACACGTGATTAATTAATATTTTATTTTCAACAGAAAAACAAACTAAATTTGAGTGCCATTTGGTGAGAAATTTCCCATATGAATTCTATAAATACAAATAATTATGGTACATAAAAACTAATAATAACCCATTATTCGTCCTCTTGCGCCAACCAGAGCAGTGTAAGCTTCAACGTTTGCAGGAGAACCGGAATACGGTTGAACGTTGACGCCCCATAGACTCGGATCCAGTGAAAACGTTTCGAGACATCGTTTTTGACACATCACTTCAATCTGATCGATTATTTGATTTCCGCCATAATATCTTTTTGAGTAGTCATTTTTTACATAAGCAAGACTGAACAGGAAATTCAATTTTAATATACATCTTACCTAGCACCGGGAAGACCTTCGGAGTATTTATTTGTCAAACATGATCCAAGACATTGTAATACAGATACAGATGTAAAATTTTCAGATGCTATTAATTCAAGTCCTTTTTTCTGCCGCTGAGCCTCCTGCTTGACCAAATTATACAATTCGGGATCAGCTGCTTCCAAAGATAAACTCAGAATAGGATCTGACGACTTTGTACTGTAAGTATTTTGTTGTAAAAATTCTTGCGACGACATGGCTTTGAATCTGAAAAATATAATATTCACTAAAAAAAATATACAATTTACAATGTTTTAATGTACTTTTCCCGCATTCAACAACATAAAATTAAAAAAAAAATTATTTTATAGAAAAATCATGCATGGCAATCTATATATTTTAATTTGTCTTATAAAATTATAAAAACCAATGCCAATCTTTAAGTAAAAAATAAAAAACAAATTTTAAAAAATGCTACTCAATATGTTGAGCGTGCGTCTTACTTGTTATAACGTAGCTGCCGAGTGCTAACCAATGTGCGGGAGATTGAACGTAAATACATTTGTAAAAAGCGTAGCTTAGCGGATGTATTTTTTATAATATTTTTTGTTTTTTTAACACCTATAAGATTATGCTATATAGATGGTTAAATTTAAAATCATTATTGGCGACAATGCAGGTAGGCATACATAATATATTATTACGATTAACAGCCGATTAATAGGTACATTAAGTAATCACAGTACAAATCGTGGAAACATACAATATTATGTCATATCAAAATATACTTATACAGAATTCTGCTTACCTCGTGGTACTTTTTAATTGTTTAGTAGGAAAAAAATAACTGTAGGGTAAAGGTAAATAATATTCAAATGTACTTAACGTGTGTACGAATATTATAAAATTGCACGCATAGACAAGAATGAGGCACGTTGACGGTTGATGAACTCGAGCATTCAGACGATAATATTAAAATTTGTACTGGTAAGTAGCAACGGCTGATAATGGAACTGAACACTCACGTGCCTTTGTAATATGGCAATGATAATGCCGAAACTCGAATGAGGCCGATAAAGTAAAGTATCAATGTGCAATTATTATTATTAGAGATGAAAACGATCTTGGACAATCTACGGTAGACAGTAGACACTAGACTTGAATAATGAAGTATACACACGTCGATGCGAGGCAAAAGCCGCGAGTGGAAACTGATGACTGCCTACTTATGATTGCACGAATGATATTATGATAATACAATCGGATGTGATGCCAACATGTGGTTGTATGCAATGTAATGTGTAGTCCGCATGGTTGGATAATTATTATTGAAAAGACTGTCAAATCCTAAAAATGTATTATTTTCGGAACGGTAATTTTCGTTACCTATATTATTTTAATAATTTAATGACATGTTTTTGTCAGTATTGGGTATAGTAACGTAACAAAACTAAAAAATAATGCTAACAATATCTTCTTTGCTATTTAGTATTAACCGCGTGGCTAATAATAACAATAAAATACTGTCGTCACTAAAATCATAACTTTTTTAAACAAATCATTACAAATTTAAGTTTCAATTAAAAATAACGCCGAAGAGGATAAGTTCAAATTAATGTTGTTTCATTACAACAAAAACACGCCTAAGACTGCTTATACGTTAGGCAAAATGTTATAATGTTGCTCCTTGTACTACAGATTAAATTATTATTTTTAATATTATAGATTATCTGTACTGTGTGTGGTACAATATTATAGAGTATAGACCATAATGTATGCCCACGTATGTAGATAAAACACAAGAGGTAAAGATTAGAAGTAAAGAACAAGCTCAACTGTTAAATTTTAATAGCCATTGACGCAATCAACACACAAAATTAAACTTAATGATTAGGCAGACCTCGAAGAAAATAGTGCGACCACAGACAAATTAAATAAAATTGTTACTTTAGCGTTACTTTTTATAAGCCCAAAAAATGTTTTGACTTTATTTTTTAGTCTGTATTATTTAAAAAGGTTATGGTTGTTTTTTATTGTTAATATATAAGTTAATTGGTTGCTAATGAGTGAAAGTTGATGTTTCATAGGATTTACTGAGAAGTTTAGTGCAGGATATAACGTAGTTATGTAACACGTTACTAAATATTAATTAGTAACGCGTTACTTTTGTTATATTACTAGGTACCTACTATATTACTAAGATTGAATACGATTAATCCAAAGACAAAGATGATACTAATTATGCAAAATAAGTTCTTGCTGAAAGGTTTCACTCCTTTTTTTACATCATTTGTAAAACAATAAAAAAAGCTTAGTGGGTATATCTATTCATATGAATGCCAGTTCACATATGATGTGTGCTATGAAGTCTTCCAAATCAAATGTGTTGTGATTGTTCAGATTTTATAACAATATTTGTAGATTAATCATCAAATCAACGTACCTTGAATTTAATGGCGAAATACGTAGATAAGTTAAAAAAAATACTTACTCTTTCGATAACCTCCTTATCGAATAAGAACCGTTTTTATATTGTAATGGTATCCAAGAGAAAATAAATTATTAAAAATAAAATTATTTTAATTGACGTTTGTGAATTGGAAATTGCATTAGTGTTATAATAAAATCTCAAATACTAGTAAACTCGGTAAAGAGAGGAACTCATAAAGAATTTGACTCATTAAAATCAGTTAAGAATTATTAGAATAAAATAATAAATTATTCGAGAGAAAAAAACACTAACTAATAATACAAAATATTATTCGAATGATATTTTATTGTATTTATTTAAATAACCGTTTATTTGAATGATCTTATTTGAAAATTATCAGTTAAAAACTATCACATTATTTTAATTAAATTTGTTTTAGTTTTTATTCGTAATTTAATTACATTTTTCACAGCTCCGTCGAGGACGTATTATACAAAACACTGGTCTTGTTCTAATATTGTCAGAACTATTTTTTGATCCGAGTTTTATTTTCAGAAAATCGAAATGAGTTAAGTACATAAAAATAATGTCTACTATTCTTTAACCACTTGAAAACAAATTAAATAATAGATCTACAATGAATTTTTAGCATTTAGATATTATTCCTAAAAAGTTTGTGTGTTTGACTTAATGCCTACCTTTTGAATAAGCACCGAAGGTTGCATTAATAAAACGAAATTGAGACTTGACTGTAAATTAAAATATATCCATACAGAAAAAAATTGTATATTTTCAAAATGTTTGTTAATATTTAATAACCATGTTTTGACAGGTGATTTAATATTAAAAAAAAATATTGAACAACATTTTGTTTAAATATTAGTAATATTCGTAATTAATTCTACCAAAATATTTAAAATATAAGTATAACATAAAAAATATTAATTTTATTACCTAAATATTTTTTAAAATAATAAGTTTCCATTACCAAATTAAATCAACATTTAGCCCTCTTAAACACTTTAACTTACTTTTTTGGTTCCACATGTGCTTATATAATTTATATAATCTGGCATCTGCAATTATCGATTATATATTTGCATTAAACACATTAATATGATCGGAAGTGAATACATTATTATGTATATTATGTACCCGCGAAAATAAATTATAGTCAACAACCTCAATCCTCATAGATACTATATGTATTATATTTTTATGATTATACCTTGCTAAACAAACGGTAGCCGACATAATTTAATGTACTTCATAACCATCGCGTGTTTAACGGGTGTAAAGTAGGTACTAGTAGTAAAATAAAATGCTATATTACAGTATACCCAGGCAACAACTCAATCAACGTAAACCCTAGGTACCCTAACTACCGACAATTATAAATATAAATAGACAAGTTACTCTTAAAACAAAATAAATTTTGCACAAGTACAAAATATATCTTCTTCTCCTTCACTTTCATCCTAATTCAGAACTACTTGAGGTCGGCCACCCTTGTCCTAAACTACCTCTTCAAACTATCTCCAACATCATCCTCGCAAACACCGACAGTCCTCATATTGAATCTAATCTAAGTTCTAACCAACTTTTGTTCAGTCTTTCTCTTGCCATTTTTTCTCCTACGCTTATTTTCATTCATACTTTAAAACTTTGATGTACTTTAACTAATTCTAATAGAAGATGTTTTTGAATTATTTTTTTATTACATTTTTTTTAATTTTCGTACTATTAACTGTTGATTAGAAGTGGTACGAGTAGTTTGATTTCTTAAAAATAAATACTCAATGATAATAGTTAAAAGTTTAATATAATGGCTATTATAGTCTATAGATGATACCCCAAATAAGTATGATCATTACTGTATTAATAAAAAGTATATATTGGTTTAGCTTTGAATAAACATTTTGCGAAAAATTGCCTATACTTTACTCCTTAAGAAATAGGTAATTGACGTCCATTAAGTTACGTTATTTTGTATTAAAATGTATCTCGTTAAGTTAAAAATTAGTGATAAGCGATCGATATAGTTGTTATCAAAAATATATTTTTTAATTCGTAACCCAAGGTGGTATAAATCCACCTTGCGTAAACCCGATATTATTTTCAATCGAATTTTATGAACCGATATTCTTAAGAAGTAGATGCAATTTTGACAAATTTATTGTTTATCAACATTACGAGTGTCTAACATAATATAAAAAAAAATACATTTGAGTACAAAAAAAGTATTATTTAGTTACTATACTTCTTGTACGTATAACAAACTACAATCGTTGTAGTTTACAAAACATTAAAGAATATGTTAATTTAAATCACAATGGCAAAAAAAAAATTTTTGAGGGAAAATAAGTGTTATTGGGGTACGGTTGTTAATGTCAGCGCGATCTACCGGCTCGTTTTTTAACTAAAAAAATAAAAGAAACTAATCCCGATTAGAACGCGCTGGCCGCTGCATAATTAGCAATTGTTTCTAGAAGACTGCATGAAAAAAAACTAATTTTGAAATTAAGGCACTTTGATCACTTTGTCCCGAAACTCTTCATTTATAAACTGAGAACATAACATAACTTTCCAGACGTATTTTTAATCGATTTTTGTTGACGTCGATATTTTTTTTCGATAGAGAATTCATTATTTTTTTCTAGATTGCAGCCACTACGAAAAGTTACTGAAAAAAGTCACTTTCAACTTTTTTATTCGCTAAACGCGAAACGGCGTGCAGCTGTTGAACAAAAATCTGCGGTGACTGATAAGTGATAACAGATAAGACGTCGAGCGCCGCGGTGATAAGACGGGAAATCAGTGCGGCAACGTACGGGGATTTTCCTATGCGATTGCGGCGCGCTTAATCGGTCTATTATTTGCTTCATTTGCCGAGAACACGTCGTCCGTAGTGTATAGTTGGCCGTATCGTCGCCGTCGCCCGCGACGCAAATTCGGAACCTGCCATTGGCCGGCGACAGCATTCCGACGGCTACCCCCACCACCCCGGCGACTGGGAAATCTGGAACTGCCGGCGCCTCGACAGCTCTCAATCCCAGTTGTCCGCGTCTCGACCGTCCGTCGTTTTGAGTTACGGCCGTGCTTTTTTTTTTTTGTTTTGTATTTATTTCATTGTTGTTATTATTATTATTATTAATTATTATTATTAATATTATTATTATTACTACTATTTATTACTATTATATATTTAACGTACAAGCCGTCGAGTTCGGGTGTAGTTTTTCTTTTTTTTTTAGATTTTAATTTTCTAATGATAGTTTTAAAATATAAAATCGCTTTATCGTCAAATGGTTCCGGTCAATTGATTGTCCCCATGTGATCCGCGGTGTTAAATATATAGATATATTATATTTACAAGTATAATATATCTTTCCATTTCCCGTGGAAATCGTCTTCGACGTTGTGAGCTAAATCGTTTTTCTTCATCGCCGCCACCGTTCTCTACGAGTTGCGGCGGGCGTCGTTGTCCGTGTGTTCTGTTAAATCAGATTTCTCACTATTAAAAATAATAATAATATTAATAATATTGGTATTAACGTGTGTCGCTCATAATCTCCGTCGTGCATTTGTGTTTTCGTGTATGTGCGACTTTGCTGCTGTTATGCTGCTTCAGTTTTGCTCAAACATAGTATTTCCATGTAAGTCGAACAGAACAACTAGTAGTAACTACTGAAGATCGTCGGTCGATGATATAAAACATATTAATGTTGTGATATGGATGTTTAAGACGGTGTGCAAGGCGTTTGATGTTCAATTATTTTGTTATAGAATTTATAAATATGAATAGTATGGATGAGCATAATCGAATGATGCATCCCAGCGGTACTATGTTACCTCAACCGTACGGGATGTCGTCGGTCGATCCCAATCACGGGGCTCCTACGCCACCTGATCAAGAAGCGCGCAAACAAGACATTGGAGATATCCTGCAACAAATAATGAATATCACCGACCAATCCTTGGATGAAGCTCAAGCTAGGTAATAACTGTCATTATTTATCATCTTTTACAGAGCGTTCAGTATCATAATTAGTTTGTTTACTTATGCTAGTGTTAATATTTAATTTCATATTGCAATATACTAAAAGTTTCCAGTCTTATTTTGTAAAATTTACATTCAAAGCCATTTTGGTACAACCATACACAAACTCTGACTGCTATAGTTTATCGGTTCAATCAGGATCTATCTCAGACAGGTTCGACAAGTACTTAATATATTTCATATCACACACCTACTCTTTGTAACTAATTTTATCTATATTTTGATTAAATAATATTTAATATTGTATAATTTGGTCTTGAGATTAAAAGAAAATTAATGTGGGTCGTTTGAGAGTTGGACAAATTTTAGAAAGTATAACATAGTGTTTACATTACCAAATGGTTTTGAGTGCCTGTATCCAGAATTGGGTTTACAAAAAATTGATTAACAACCAAATTCCCAATTGCGATCTGTTACACCAGTCCAATGGTGCTACTGATAACAGAATACCTCAATCCATAGTAGGAAGCTGGTCGTTCGGTAATAGAGAAACAGTGAAAATCTAAAATGTTGCATGTTTATAATAACTAAAATAGTATAGCAATTGATTAAACTAAAAAAATTGTTTTTTATTTCTTGTTATTATCACCTTTTTAAATTGATAGGTTTAATAGGGTTTTTAAACCTTTACTCATAAAACTATCAATTACATAAAATATTTATGTAATATTTATGATCTTTATTCATAAATATTTAATTTAAAACATTAAGTGTAATTTGTCTGGAGTGATCAATAAGTAATTTTATTGCTTTATCATAAATAATTAATCACAAAAAAGCATCACGATTTTTTTATTGGTTTACTGTATTTTATATTTCTATTAAATCAATGGAATAAATGATACATAATATCGATAGAGCTATTCAAAGAATATTCTAAGCAATTTTGTAACTAATAGTGTTTTTTTTTACAATCTTGATGGGAAAGTTATTTTTCAATATTAACAACATATTCTAATTATTAATAAAATATTTGTTGCTCATTAACCGATTATTAATCTATTAACTTGAGATTATTTTAATACAGTTTTAAATGCCATAAGTATGTTTAAAAAATATGGATTTTAAATACTTATGAAAACTTACATTAAGTAAATTCTCACTATTTATGCAAGTGTTTTTTCTCGTTAATTTTAGTTTCCTTGGAAAGCTGAGTAGGTATTGGTTTTACGTTTTGTTTGTTCACGCAAACAACTAATCTAGTATCTTTTATCAGTACCTTTGTTAAACAGATATCATATTAGTCAATACTATAAAAATTAAAACATTTTGAAGGGATTTGAAAAAAAAAAATTACAAAAAAATTATGGATATTAAACAGTTAAATAGTCAGACTGAGTTTTCATAAGTTTAATATTAAAAATAGTTCAGATAAAGCTTAATGCATTTTTATTTAACATTTTACCCTCCAACAAACATGTTATTTTTTTAGTTATTTTTTCTGCAAAAGTTTCTAAAACTTTATCCAGACTTGAGTATTTAAATTCAATTTTTGGAAGGCATTATAAAGTATTGTTTTAAATAAATTTAAATATTTTTATTTTGTTTATAATTTTGCATGTAGACAATATTGATTTAGATTTAGATATCTTGTATAACGGTTATATCCTTTTGTGGCCATCTATTTATCTGTCAGATAGATACGTTGTTGTGTAACCAAAATCAATATTTGCAGTTTTAATTGTTGCGTTTATTTGCCACAAAGGAAATTGTTGATTTTTATCGTTTAGAAACCGAGAAATAACCATGCTCGCAGAGTGAGCTATTCTAACTTGTTAATTATATACATAATATTACACCACATTCAAAAATGTAAATTATTGACTCATGTCACATTTATAGTGCAGGCAAAAAAAGGCTAGGTTTGTGTACATTAAATGGGTGAGTTTTTAAGGCAATTCTGTTTTCTAGAAAATGTTTGGAACAAATTCACTTACCAGACACCTTTTTTTATTTTTGTGTAATTCCCCCCACCATTTAGTATTTTGCTGTGTTTCTTTTGCTGATAACATTTTTAAAACTAGCAGATTTTTATAGTTAGCAGCTATATGAACTTTGAAAATTATTCTGATTTCTAGGGTGAGATATTCGTTTCACCATCCACTTATAGCGAGCTGCAATGGTCAGTGTTCCAAATGCATTCCATATGAAAACCTAGTTTAGCTAGAGGGAATAAAAAAAACCTAAATTGATACTGTTTTGCAAGCAAATAATTTATTGTGATAAAATAATTAATATTATATTGTCTTATCAAATAAACTGCTGTGTTTTTAACCACGCCGCTGACCTCAGCAGCTCATTGCAACTTTATAGTGATACAGGCTCACATTAAAGGCTTACTTAAAGCCTAACGGCTTTAAGTAGACTGTAGCTTTTATTTTATGGTTCCTCTATTTAACCCGTATCTGGTATAGTGGGGTGTCACATACCGCTGCATTTTTTTTATCATACATATCTTACAATATTGATAATATAATTTGGAGGTAAAGTATACCTCTCACGGGGGTATTATTCATAAGATAAGATAGATTTTTAATTCTATCTTAGATTTTATTTAAATACTTGGCCTAAAACGGTTGAAATATCGCTTTTTAAATATAGCGGTGTATCGCACCGCACTGTATCAGTAATGTCATATTTTTTCATGTACCAGTTACGGGTTAAGTTTTTAATCAGAAAGAACACGTTAAAAAAAAGTATACGACAATATTTATTATTTATATACCTCAATAAGTCGAAAACCTTGATTAGTTTAAATAAATGCCGTTCTCTTCAAAAATCCTCGATAAATTAAAAAAAAAATGTATAGATAACCAAAACTGGTTTGCCACTAAAAACTTTGGAAAACAAAAAAATAAAGGTGAAAATTCATAGAAAAGTAAAAAAAAAAAAGGTAATGCAATTGTAAATCGAATAATTTTGTAAAATTATAAAAAATATGTAAATATAACATTTTACTTACTAATTTTATTTTACTAATAAATGTAAGTCATTACTCATTACATATTATATCACTTACGAGCATACGACCATGTTATGTTAATATTAATTTTAAAATCCATCTTGCTTAAAGGAATGAAGTAAAAATGTAACATGCAACCATTAGTACGAGTATTATTATTTAAATTGTTTTGGCTTCATCCATTAACATATTAGTGTAGGTGTTTTGTAAAATGTAGGTTGGTAAATTTTTAGTTTATTTTAATAATAAAAATCTCAATATTCCACACCATTATCATTATATTACTTTGTCTTTTTATTAACTGAATTATTTCTTCAACATAAAAGAGTCGTTTTTTATGTATTAAAAACAAATAACGATTTGATTATTATATTTACCCTTTAGGTAACTTATTTATTGTATTTAATTATTTATTTAAGCTCGTATTGTTTTGTCCATTTTTTATTGGATTAACAGTTCAAGAAAGACCTATTTTTACGCCTTTTTTTTGTCCTTTGAACGTAATAAATCTAAAAACCCATAATACATTCATCTTTCGTCGAGATGTTATCTATCTGTTGGTAGAAGAGTGATTTACGTCATTTCGCTTTTTCCCTCCAAAATCTACAGTGTCCTTTTACGCTTTTAAAATAAAATTTAAAACAAATTCTTTCTGACGCATTTTGTAAATTAATGTTCAGGATTACATTTTTTTAAAAATATTACTATATTCATCGACGTATCAAATAATTATACTTATTTGGTTTGTAAAAAAAGCACCAGATTTTTAATTAATTATAATTCATCAATAATGAAATTAAATTTAAACTGGTTTTTATAACACCGACAAAACGTGATTTGGTTTCAAAAACATAATTTAGTTGTATTATTTTACTTATCTATTTCTTTATTTAAAAATATTGTAAACGCGCGTTTATTGTTTTAAATATTAATAATTTTGTTATTTTTATTTCGGTGACATTCTGTGAGTTATATTTATTATCGAGCATTCCTTCAATTGTGTTAGAAACACAATATTTTGTAACTACACATTTTACTCTAATCAAATCATTTGATATTTTATGACTTTAATTATCATTCAATTGTTATTACTATTTTGTTTCATTATTAATCAATTCTGAATACTAATCACTAGCATTCCAAAAACTCGCTTTTTAAGATGATAAGTAAATCAAAATTTGGATTTCGTATTAATAGATTTCAAATGTACGAGTTTCCAACAATTAAAAGATAAAACGTCAAGAAGTTTTTAAAAGTAATAATTATTTTTGAAGATAACTTTTAATCGATTTTTTAAGTGACTATACGATTTATTTAAAGCCGAGAATATGCATTCTGTATTCAGTAAAAATAGTAGGTAAATAATTTCAAATTTGTTTACTCGTCAGATTTGTTAAATACGTTAGATGTATATAATTGTTTATATTTAATTTTCCAATTTCTAATTTTAACAAAACAATATAAAATTGACGTGCTCTCGTGGTACTGTTTAGTTAGAATTTTGAAGTGTCACAGTCAATACTTTTGACAGGGCACGTGAGGTTAAAATTAATAAACTTGATTTAAAATTGTGTTTGCTCTTATAACGTCGAACCATGAGGTATCCAATTAAAATAATTATTCTGTGCTGTCCGTATAGACAATAATTATTATGTATAATATGTATTGTAGGTATCAATTTATTTTACTTGAATAAAAAAAATATTTATACATATATGTATATTATATATTATATTTGAGAGATATAATCAAGATAAACCTCTTGTGTTTTTCGTTGTGGTTATTTAATTGTCTCCCAACGAAAAACGTATATCGTGGTTTTGGGATTTTGATAGCCGTTTATGGAGAACTTGTAATAATTGCTCGGAGCTAAGTTTTTGTTGTCGGACGTCAGAAATCAACCCGCCTCTCGGATAGATACAATTAAATGTGGGCCATAGAAACTAAAGAACGTTTAAAAAATGTAATTTTGATCACAGCAGTAAAAAAGGATAGATTTCTTACACGAGCATAAACATTGTGTCTTATTTCTAAAAAGTATTATTAATGTATATTGTTTATCGTTTTCAGGAAACACACACTTAACTGTCACCGAATGAAACCTTCGTTATTCAGTGTCCTTTGTGAAATTAAAGAAAAAACTGGTGAGTACAATTAATAGAAATTATTTATTGGCGCTATTTTTTGTGTTTAAAAAACTGATGATTCGTTGACCATTTTTAAAAATGTTTTAATCGTTCATCGCCAGTCGTTGATGATTAAAAGGATCGGCTAAAGAATTTTCAATAAATTAAACGTTTTATTAGTCAATCGAACACCAAGCCGAGGTCTAATAACGATTGCACCAAAATTGATGTAAAAACGTCATAGGGCTTTTGCACGGCAAAACATTTACATATGTTTTCAGTTTAGTCTCTGATTGCTCCAAAAAACCTGTACGATTGAATACTAAAACGACCACGTAATTTATTTGTGGTAGCGATGTCTACTGTTGACACAACTGTAACAATGGAACATGATTTTTTTTTCATAAAAACGTCTGTAAAAGTTACTTAAATAAAATAGTTTTCGGTCGACATACACCGTCATTCAACACCGTTGCTGTAAATAGCGATAAATTCGTCCGATATAAATATTTAAATACCCTTTGATCG
This sequence comes from Adelges cooleyi, assembly GCF_023614345.1. Classification (NCBI taxonomy): domain Eukaryota; kingdom Metazoa; phylum Arthropoda; class Insecta; order Hemiptera; family Adelgidae; genus Adelges; species Adelges cooleyi. The sequence continues at coordinate 7,535,734 of NW_026095751.1, forward strand.
TTTTTATTTATTTACAACTAATCCATTTGACTTGTCATCCGGCGTTAAGATAACGCGTTCACAGACTATAGTAATTTGTGTGTGGTTTTTTTTTATTCTATATAAATATATATTTCCGGCAGTTTTACTACTCAACCCGGACGACCAACCCATTGGTTAAGTTAGGTCTGTTTGTATGTTTATAATTTATGCAAACTTATTCAAATTAAACCTGATCATTAACAAGCGATCGCATATCCGGACAATTTTAACACGTTTTTCCGTGCAGTGTATTCGTTTTTATCGAGTTATCATCGAACGTAGTGTCTCGTCAAATATCAATGAAATTTCTTGTTTTATATATTATAAAACTTTATATCACTTTAAAAAAAGTGATCCACTCAATATCTCATAGGGTTTAATCAACTCTCCTGCAACGACAAGGCCAAGGCCTTTAGTAGAATAAAATGGAATAGTGTTTTTATACAATGTGATCTCAATTTTACACAAATTTTTATTTTTTAACCCCCTTCCAAATTAGTTATTTTTAAATGGTATCGTACATATTTTATTAACTTTTTAAATTATTTTTAATTTAATGAGATAATCAGATATTATATACGTTACCATGTAAGTTCCAAAAGTGGATATAAAAATAACTAATTTGGGAGGGGTGTTTAAAATAAGTTTGTGAAAAATTTAGATCACATTGTATAAAAACACGACGGAAAAAAATCAATAACTGATTAAACCCTATAAAAAAATCACCTGAATATATGTATATATGCATATATTTTTCTTAAAAATAAGAATAATTTGTATTTTTCATACTTCTCTAGTAATTTTGAAAGTGTACGATTTATCTCTGGAACCGAACATACGGAACAACCAATCGTTCTTCCAGCAGGTGGTGTGTGTGAGGGAAGATATTATCCATTGTTACCTTTTCATATATACCTATTCTTCATTGTTAGAGTATTGTTGGTCAGACTGTTGACTTTTCGCTGTCAAGTTGCCGCTGGAAGTTTTAATTTTTTATTAAGGTAAAGGTTCTAAACATTATAATGCCGATGGCATGATAGTGCACAGGTGTCATAGTGCAACTGTTTAAAAATTCAAAATGCCATATGTTACGCGTATTTAATACAACTTCTATGATGTCTAATAATTTCTGTTTTTCATAATTCGTACACAATATTATGTAGGAGGTTATTAAGTATAAATAACATTTCAATCTCCCCTAGTAATAAAAAAACATGCACATATAACAACTACGGTGCACAATGTCATCGATTTAATGCTATAATTTGAATAAGTATATCAATCCGTATAATTGCACCAAAATGTGTTACGGTTTTTCGAATTGTGTATTCCTTTTAGGCTCCAGACTAAAGTATTAATATAAAAACAAAACTTTTATACTTAAACGTTGTTTAATAGGTGGCGCGTTTATAATAATTTTACTTATAGAATATTGTTCATAAAAGTCGGATCATTCAATTCACGAGCAGGCAGGCAGGCAGGCAGACATACTGACAGACAGACAGACCGACACACACACACACACACACACACACTATATATATATATATATATATATATATATATATATATATATACACACATACATATATATTTATATATATAGACATACAATATAATATGATAGCAGCGACCGCTGAGCATCCCTGGACCAGTAGGTATGAAATATTTTAGAACTGGTTTCTTTGTGCATATTAAACCTGCCGGTTTGCCTCACACCGTAGCCGCTGTGTTCCTTCCACCGCACTCGGGACACCCCTCGCTGTTGTTGCTTGTGTGTTTGTTACACACCGTGTCTTAAAACGAAATCAAAAGATTTCACTTGACCACGGCGGCGACGGTTGATGACCATGGCCGACGATTGTGTCGTTTCACAAAGAAATAATAATAAGAAGAAGAAAAAATCGATACTGCACCTAGGTGGTTTTTATTTTTATTTTTCGAACGAAGATTTACATTTTAACAAACGAAACCCGGTGACTTCATATTTAATACCCAAGCAGTAGTCGTGTAACGTAAAGTCGTCGTTCTGTATTTTATATGTATTTGTGTTTATGGATTCTGTCCATTCACACACAAAAACAAGATTGCAACGTCTTTTTCTTCTCTTTACTGTGCATAATTATATTATTGAAATTTGATTTAAAACATGTGACGTTATTCTAATAAAATTATATTTATGTCGTCCTCTTTTCTCGCCTCTTCTCTGCTTTCAGTTTGTCCCACTTTGAAGATTCTTATATGATACGCGTTATCAAGTTTACTAGCCGCATTAATAATAATAAATAATAGTAATAATAATTTATAATATTTGTAAATCGATATATATATATAGTATATATAGGAGGGTATTCAGACCCTTCATTACAAAAAATTCGTGGCCCATTTAATTATTTGGTGTTATACTAAAATTATGAAAAATTTACCCTTGTAAAACCTTTTTGATTTTTATCAAATAATAATAATTTAAAGTTTTTGTTATTTTCAGTCTGAAGCTAGATTTAGAGGGTAACATCTAAACTATGATGTCATAGGTTAATAGCATAATTCGCTTAACATTTTGAATGGCCGATACTCGATAACCAGTTTTAAATTATTAACTTAATTGTAAAGTTAAAAATTAAGGACGGGAGATAAAATAATACTACACTCGACTCAGTCAACATTTTCATCAAATTATTCTTAATTAAAAAAACGAATTAAACGTGTACGTTACTAATAAAGTTTCAAAAGTTAACTCCTCTTAATCTTGTTACCGAAGTTAAAATAACCTTAAAATAGTAAAGTACGTTAAAAATTTAAAATCTGCACATAACTAATATATTAAAATTAATTTAAGGAAATTTTGTTGTATATTCAACAACCCTTGAAGAAAAAGAGATTTCATGTTAAAAATTAAACGCAATTCCAGTCATTCCTACTTCCAAAAAAATTCTTTTAAAAAATATGATTAAAATCAATTGAATAAGTTCCTATACGGGCGTTTCTTCCAAACATATCTTATTATAATACTTCTATTTGCGATTTAAAATATTGTAAATAAATAAAAATTACATATATATATATGTATATATATATATATATGCGTATAACTTTCTGCGGGTTTAAAAACTGATCGTTTTACTGTTTTACTGTGCGCAACACGTCATGTTTTATTAAGAGGATTATAAAATAAAACGGTCGTTTGTTTGTTTTAATAATAAGTCGCTTTGTCGCGTCGCCGGTGTAATTAATATGTGTACTTATCGGCCGTAAAAAATCATCCGACCGAACGACGATTATGCCCTGTTAAATACATGTTGGCCCACGTAAAAATCTAAACAAACCGCTATCGTAAATAATGTCTAACACTCAATATTGTCAAGTTGCGTTGTTGTATAATGTAAATTCTCTTCGACTTGTCAGTCAGACTGCGGCGGCCCAAAAGACTCGATAGTTATATATGTGTATAATAATGTTTTATAACTGTATATAATATAATATACGTGTGTGTGTTTCACGATACTCATAGGTTGTTCTCTTTGCCGTGGTCGTACGCCGACGAAAAGCAATAATAACGCTACGAGAGATGGTTATTCTTTCATAACCATTAGTTCTAATTATCTGACTCATTAAAAATAGTCGATCCCCAATATATATATATATATATATATATAGAAAATACACTATATCATTTATTAATCGTGTAAATCGCGTTGGCATTGATTGAATAGCGTTCGCGCGTACTCGTATATAATAATAATAATGCGCCGCGAGTCACCTAAATATTATAATATACATACCGTAATAAGTAATAACCATGGCCCATAGCATAATATTTCTACCGATTGTTCGTCCTTTACGAAATGCTGTCGGTTACAAGCCGCAAGCTATAGCTGTGTTAATGGTTGATACGAATGTGGCGCGTGATAAGCGGGATACCCGTTCGGCGATCCTACTTCCTGGTGTTCTACCTTGAAATAGGCTACGAAAATAGCCAAGGAAATTAAATACCACAAACAAATGACTATTTTTAATAATAAAATATAATTTTAAGTTTAAAGCTTTATAAAAATAAAATAGCATAAATAATATTATATTATACTTTATAAACTAGTGTTTGGAACTGTGTTATTAGTTTTTTAAATTTAATTTTCCTTTTTTTACCATTTTTGGCTTTATAATGTACCTTTTGTGTATGACCTATGAACATGCTCCACGAACAAATCTATCCGACGGTTAAAACGTTTTCGTGGGCCTAGATACAAAAATGTAAAACACTTTATTGTACACACAATATATATTTTCAAATCTATCGAAACGAAATGCAAATCATTTAAATCGTCTTCTAGGCACAGAAAAAGTTTTTTAAATTGATTTTATTTTCATTGTATACTGATTTTTGTGTATTAATAAAATTAAAATTAGAAATGGACCATTTCTTTGTTGGATGACATATTTTCAAGTTTTGAACAGTTTTATAGTTAGCTATCTTATCTGTTGGATTAGAGTCTTTGGCCTTTATACTAATTATTTTTCGACCGGGGTGCCGAAATACACCTTTGAAAACAAGGTATGTTAAGACATTTCGTTTAAATTGTTCAGTCATTTTTAAATTTTTTTCCCTGGAAACCCTTGCCAGGTTTTAAATTTTTACCCTGCGTTAAAATTCAGTTCAGCACTCGCCAGTTTTGCATATTGTAGTCTCTTTATGAAAAAAAGGTTCTATATTTACACAACCAAAAGGATAGTGACATAAAATTCGCCTTATTACATAAAGTATAGACATTTTCTAAAAAAGGTATCTGACCTTGTCCTTTGTTAAGGCTCCTGTCTTCATCCTACGTCCTTTATTATGTGTAGTTATCGAAACTAATATTTGTTTTATAATTTTCTGTTGTCATACATTTATGATGACAATTTTACACCTTGCCACCATGACCTTTTTTTTTATATACAGAACCAATGACCAACCTAAAATCGTCTTCTGTTCTGACCTGATATAGTAATATAACAAAAAGTATTGACACCGTATTACTTTGCCTTAGATCGTTCGGATAACCTTTCCTATGAGTGCTGTTACAACTAAGCCACGGTGCTTATTGAACAAATTATTCTAATAATGTATATGTCAAGATATATTGTGTGAAATCAATAGATGTTTTAGAAATACGTTTAACAGAGCAGGAAGTTGTCTTTTGGGCGTTGCGTTTAGCGTCAATATTTTTTTTTTTATAACAACCACTTATATTGTCAGATCATTGTTCAATTGAATGTGCTTGAAAATCAAAGCCTATAAGATCCGTGATCTTAGTGTTGTAACGTGAACGGAATCGCAAACCTCTTAAGTTTGTTTTCATTAGGGTTTTTTTGTTAATAGAAAATTAGTTACTAAGAAAATTAACGAACGAATTCTCTCGACGCACAGTTATTGTTTTTTATTCGGTCAACGGTGAATAATTGACATGACTTAAGTGTTAGCGGGTTCTCATATAGGAGTAACCGAGAACAATCATCTTGAATATCGCGTGAAATCGAAACGAACCGCCGACTACTTGTCAAATGCTTCCGTAGAACATTCGACAATAGAATTATTAGCTAAAAAAATGATTTACGATAGAAATATCAACATCTTTTTATGCGTTCAGTTGTTGACAAGTCGGTCGGTGTATACTTGCAAATATAGTCCCAAACGTGATTTCTAAAGAAAGTAACGGCGAATGGATTCCACTGTTCCTAACCGATACAATGTGTGTGTATGTCTGTTATTTTTTGTGAAGAAATCCACCAATTTGTCATGGCATCTCATATCATCTTTCGTGTATGTATATTCTTTATGCATGGCGTACCGTCCTTTTTATTTACAGAATTAAAAAAAGGATCTCTATGTATACGAGGTCAATGCATGTTGTCTTCTATGAAGCGATTCTTTTCGTATAAGCGGATAAATATCATAAAAAAAGAAACAAATCTCAAAATAAATAACCCAGCACAGTAGGATTAGGGTATAATAGCGGTGATGCATATTGGACCCCGAGAGTTCAAAGACCTCCGAGAAATATTTAATTTATAAAAAAATTAAATTAAATGAACCTACTATTTAAAAAAAATAATCTGAAATTTTCTATCGTTTTGGAAAATATATTTCCAACGTTAATGTTATAAGTTGATATGATATGTGTTTTTCTCCCTGTAAATATCTCGCACAAGCTTGTTAAACAAATTTGGCAATCTTTTTAGAGTGTGATTTTTTATGGAAAGGGTAAACTTTTTCCATTTTTGGCCTTCTAGTTACGATTTCTGATGTATAGATTTTCTCATAAAGAAATCGGTCGGGCTGGTTAAGCGGTTTCAGCTAGCATCAGAACTAAACATATTTAAACACGTTCGAAGATAAAACATTTACTTGCAATAAAATAAATTAACAAACAAAAACTACCTATAGAAATTTGTCGGGTGGTTAAAAAGTTGTTATGAGTTCAGATTAAAAATTAATAAACACATTAATTTGAAAAATACACCATCTCTGTTTCACATTAAAGGTAAAAAATTATTTTGTCGAATAAATTGAAAACGAAAAAAAAATTGTAAGCAAATATTTATCGCGCATCGTGTACCGTACATACGAATTAAGTTGAAGTTTTTATTATTTATCCGAGACATTAGCATAATTTAGTTGTTGGTCTTTTTTTTAATATTCAGATGTATACTTGTTGTCGGGCACATGTACCTACATATGACTCTCTCTATATGTACATATATATATACAATTTATGTATAATATGCATATAAGTATGTATGTGTATATATAATATATATGATGAGTATGGCGGCGCGCGCGGGTTTGGGAGCAAAAGCAATATTGTAACGCATGGCGGTTTGAATTTGAACTTGGTTGAGAGTGGCTCATGAATAATTCAATGACAGTATAGGACAAGCAAGCGGCGGCCATTCTGAGTGGGGATTCCAGGGTCCAGTTTGTCTACCTCCTCTCATCCTACCTACATCTCATGCAAACGCAATAAGTTATTATGTCCGAGATAATCCCCTTACACGACGCCGTGTAAAGCGAAGATAAAAAGGAAAAACTTTTTAGAAAAGGATTCTTCTTATCCGCCACCGCCGGTGTGTGTGTGTGTGTGTGTGTATGGTAGTAACAGAAGTAGTTATATATACAAAAACTGTTTTAATGTTATATCGTTGGTATCAACGGTGAACATCTTAAACGCATTTTCAAGAAGAAGAAGAAGGGAAAAAATGCTATTAATTTAAATTGAAACGCGGCGCACTCACATTGCAAAAACACATATATTTTGAAAAACAACAAAGCCATGAGAGAGAAGAAAGATAATGACGTTGAAGTTTAAATTGTTTTTTTTCGTATCGCATGCTTCTTTTTCTACAAATCGGTTTGTAATAAAAAAAATGTATTTTGCATTTTTGTTTTCATAAGTTAACTTATAATAATAATATTATATATATTCACCTCTCCTCTCCTGAATTTGTTGCATTATGTATTTTCACCTACATTTTATGGTGGGTGTAACTTCTTTAATTTTACACTACTAACGAAAAAAATTCTGATTTACAATGCGATAGTTATATTATCTAGATTTTATGTAATCCTGATATTTTTTATCATAAGTCGACAATCTAGTTTATTTTTTATATCAGTACGTCTAGATATATCTAGTGTTGGGTATTAATATAATATTATATCTTGCAATAGCATATAATAAAAGCTTAGTATCATTTTCATTATCGTTTATACAGACAATAGACATGTCAGTGACTTTCCAACGGTTGTATGAACTCTACTCAGAGGTGGGTATTGGTACAAGCATTGATTAAACATTAATAGATAGACTACGGTGTGGTTTTTTTGACAGCGCTCTTTTGGACCCGGACCTATATTAAACCATACAATTCTGGGGTCCATTCCATTATCTTAATGGGTTTCCATAAAAGAATATGCCGTAAGTTGTCTATTTTTCTTTAATCAATGGTACAATATGTATATAACAATAATTATAATGTAACTTGTATTATGATAACGTGACAAGCCCGAGTAAAGTGGTCTCCCAGTGAAGGTACTTCTTTTTACTATTCAGAATTTAAATTTCTTTCTCAGGCATGGGGGGGGGGGTTGACAAATGTCACTCGTTTTTAGCGATTCGATAACCAAAAGGCTGGTGTAAACAAATGCAAAACATTTATCGAATTCTTGGAGCTATGGAGAAATTCATTCCGCTCTGTGTTTGTTCAATAATTAAATAACTTAAAATGATAATGACGTGGTAGTTAAAAATACGTCTGTCGAGTTTATTAAACTCGTTAAACAACAAGACAAAATTACCTATTTAAATAAAACAACAAGTTTTCTCTAGGAATTAGGACTAACAAAAACTGCACACGCTCTATTATACTCGGTTGCAAAAGCTCTTTCTCTCCCTATTTATAAAAACTCGCCATCGCGGCATTTGTCGTTTTGACCGCGCGCTGTTTCCTCTCATTTGGAACGTGTTGCCGCAAAACGGTACGCGCGGCACGTTTTTGAGGAAAACTTAATATTCTTATCGAGAACGTAAAACAACCATAGCCGTTTTGCCGGCGGGGGAGGAGGTTTATTGAAGAAATAAAGCGCCGCAGTTGTTGCAAAAGGGTATGCCTCTGCCACCGTCGCCGCATTGCGACAGACCGGAGCGGCAGTATATGGTATCATAACATGTGTGTGAGTGTGTGTATCCATCAAATGTAATAATAACGCGCCTCGCACATGCGGCTCTTCCCGGTTTTGCAGCACGAGGTTCTCATATAGGGTGAAGGAGAGGGATAACACGGGAAAACAAATAATATTGGACGCGCCACTGTTTGTAGCAGCTCCACTTTATTATTATTATTATTATTGTTGGATACGTGTGAAACAATGCGTAGAGAGTAGAGACTGGATTATTTATTTATTTGTTTTTGTTTTGGTCCCGTCGTATCGTCGTCGTGGTCCGTTTGTAAAACGATCGATGAGTTTCGCGCGTTGCCGTTGGTGAGTTTGTCAGACGTCGTTTTGTCGTCGTTCAAGTATAAAAATCCTCAGAAAAACAAGATACATTCTATATTTATTATAACGTTTCTTCGTCAAATAAAAAAAGTCTGAACAAAATAAAATCCCAGTTAGGTTGCGATTACAATAATCGTTTGCATTCCCACCGACTTTCCATTATTGTACGGGCTAGTCGGGAATAAAGAATGACAAGTCTTCGGTATGTGTGGATTACTGAAGCGGCGGCTGTGGTGGTGGTGTATACGGTGCGGATACGGGTGGTGGTGACGAGGGTGAAACGTCGGTGGTAGGATCGTGCTGTCGGCGTCGGTGGAGGAAGCGGTCGGGGTCGGGGCTGTTGTGGAGGCGGTGGCGAAGGCGGAGGGGATGGGGCGGCTGGTCCTCGGAACAAATCAATACATGCCGCGGGAGGGAAACGCGCGGACGAGTGGCGGCGGCGGCAGCGGATGGCGGACGGACAACGGACGGATGGGAAAAAGGCGGCCTGGCAGCCCGGAGTGCCATTCCGCACCGGCTGATATTGTGTTGCGCGCCCGTACATGTTTTTCTTGCCGTTAGCGTCTTCACAATTTCGATTCGCGTTCTACTCCGTTTTATTGTGAACTGCTGCCGTTACGGTGGCGGTGGCAATGCTCTTCGTTTTTAGCCGCCGACCTCTTTCCGCTGCCTCTATTCCGCAAACACCCTGAAAAACGCCTGCTCGTCGTTACAAAACGCCGTCGACGTTACCGGCTGAAATATTTTACCCGGAAAACAATTGTTTAATTAAAAACCGGCAACGCTTGACGCAGCCAACTCACCGTTGCTCTCTTAATGTTCTCTCCCTATTTTTAAAACTAATTCTTTCAGTAAAAAGGGCTTGGTGCAATAATCAAATAACTTTTTGTAATTTTTCATTGTAGTTAAAATCAAATTCTTTATCTCGTTTTAAATGGTAGAGAACAAACGCAATTTACGGTATATTTGTAGAGAATACTTTATTTATCTGGTTATCGTACTAAAATATAATTAATTGTTCCATGAAAAATAATAGTTGAAACAATTTTTATGGCTAGTTTTTGTACCAAGTTCTAGAATACCTTTCCCGTGTCTATTACATACACTATCCGTTGTTGTTAACCTCCTTAGCGTTCAGTTAAAAAAAAAACCTCGAATTTTTCCCTGCAAATGCTTGGTATTGTATTTACTCAAAAATATTGGTTTAATTGGATTTACGTATACCCTAAAATCCGTAACTAGAGGAGCGTGTTGGTCAAAAACTAAATAATAAACTACGATGATAATAGTCATTACGATTGCGAGTAATCCTAAGGTGAATAAACACTCATGACGCCATCGAAAATAACATTATGAGTGTGAAAAAAAAATTGTTTATCGCATTAACGTTGGTCCGAGACTATATTATTATTATAATCCGAATTTGAATAATAATGATAATAAAATATAAGATAAATTCGAGAAAAAAATATCGTCGTCTGTGTCCACATCAAAAACCGACACGACGACGATTTCCGAGAAATACAACAAAGACGTGGTGTTGGAAGCAAAGAGATGTTTTTTTATATTAATATTTTTTTTCTCTCGGGCCAGCAGATTAAATAACCACGTCGAATGTTCTCAATGTACGCCAAGGTTGGTGGAGAGATATTCAAACGAGATTGGATTTAATAGTAATAATATTAATATTATTATTTTTTTTGTTGGTTTACATTACACGAAACCAAAAGAAAACTGTTATTGTGAACCGACACCCGAGTACGAGGGCAGGTGATTTACTCGAGTGACTTTTTTAAGTCAAGTTCCGTTCGATTCATTGTTGACCTTTAAAATACCGAGTGGTTATCGCCGCCACGGATTGTTTAGAATCCCCGCAGTTTGCTGTTATTTCTCCCGCTGTGCACGCCGACGAGAAGAACCCAACAGTAATTTAACCGAATTGCCTTAACGACCAAAACTATACTACTCCGTTCACTGAATATTCTTCGAGACGAGAAATTAATGATATACCGTATAGCATGGCTTGTACATAATAAACACGACATCATACGAGTCTTAAATATTGTATGTATATTATGTTATTTTTTTATTTATATTTTCATTTTGCATCCACTTCGATATTAACGAGCGACGGATGTATTAACTGTCGATACCTCGGCGCCTGCGTCATGCTGCCTTTAATTTTCTTCTTTTTTTGTACACAGACCGTCCCACAATTTACATGTTCGCATATTTTGTTCACGTAATAATATAATTTTTGAAAAAACAACTGATAATTCTAAAGAAAAGCCTTGTTAATGTACGCTCGACCGTGTGAACATTTGCTGCTGTGCTTAAAAAAAAATTGGCTCAGATCTTAGGCCAACTCTTAACTAAGTAGGTATATTGGCAAATGAGCATTTTAATATTTGGGCTACAAGTCAGCAACTTTTTCAACTTACGGGATATACGGGTTTTTGGCAAAATAAAATTAACAACAATGATATGATAGGACCATTAATGATGAAAGCTTGAACTACTGATTGATCAATAATTAAGATATAACCTTAGACCCGAAGTACGAATTAGTTTGTACTTCGTTACAAGTTAGGTTTTTATAGTTGTAATAGTGTGTATAGTTATACAAATAATATGTTACTTAGATGAAGGAAGAAAAAGTTTATTTAGTCATTTATTATTCGATTATGTATGACAATATTATTAATTGTTATTGGTTGTTTGTCTGAATGTCGAAATAATAAAGATAAATACCTACAATTTTTCTAAGATTAAAAAAAAGTATTTAAGCTCAACAAAACGGTAGCAATTATGGTTAGGTAAAAAAAATAATTTTTATGAAATTTATTTTAAATACATTTTAAATTATCTGAGCTTAACTATTTGTCTATACATATTAACTAAATTATTTCTTATGTTTTGAGTTACGAAAAACTAATGTTATTCACGAATAATAAATTGCCTATTATTTAAATTTTGCTCAACTCTGGGTGGTAGTTGATTTTTTATTTTTCAACTTGCACAATACGTGTATTTGTATGTATGTTTTCTGCGAGCTTTTGATAATTGTCATGCCTTCTATAATATGGTATTATCCATCGATGTGATGATTGGACATGGTCGAAATTCGACTTATTAACTCGTGTGCTGATGGGGAGAGGGTATTCTATATTATTACCTCCTTGTCATTAATCGGTCTCGTTATTAATTATGTTCTTTTTTCATATAACTTGTTCAGCATTTTAAACACGAATCGAGTGTTTTATGGTGGAACTCTATTATGCGTTTACAGTGTGATTAATAAACGGCCATGCGGTACATACCACATGCGTTTTTGTTGTTGTAGGCAATACTAGACTGACTAGTAGTAGTAGTTATAATTATTATATATTATGCTTTTCTCTTAGTCGTGGCGTGTACTTGTAAATTATACCGTCTAAGTGGCCGACGAATGATCTTTTCCACGTCTTCCAAAAACCTATGAGCGGCGTACACGATTTATGGTCGAGCATTGCTCGTTTGGCGTTATAAATGCAATGGGCAATGGCGGAGTTGTGCAGAGTTCTCTTCTACTTTAGAACACAATGGGAAATAGGGGTGGGGGGTTCACCCCTGTCTTCATTGTTTTATCGTGGAAAAAAACACCAACCATATATATATATATATAATACATAGTAAGTGTGTAGTAGTCGTGTTGCGTTTAGACGACAGCGTTAACGGTGCAACGAAAAAATAACTAGGGTTGTGCACTCACACGCATTTCATGTATATATGTGTGTGTGTGTGTATATGTATATGATGTGTGTATAAAATTTATGTGATCCGAACAAAAATGTGTTTTGCCACGGAAGAACACATGTTTCCACCAGAAATAACTAGTTTATAAATAGTGACAGTTGTGTGAAGAGTATAGTGCCGTGTTGGCTTGAATCCCTAGATTATATACATATAAATTTCTGTATGAGCAAGCGTTCAATTAAATTAATAAAATAAAATATACGGTTCACTAAACTTCTAAACGGTGTTCGACACAAAGGCAAACTCTATTGTCTTGTGTTGTTTTACTTTTATATAATAATTAGCATTACTATTTCGAACCGTCATTCTCCCTGTCGAACACTCTTGTCGTGTCTGTCGGAAGAAACCAAATAATTATAAAAATATAGTATAAATTATTACATCAACGGTGTATATCCACCGTTGTCTCATTGTTATGGTTATTTAGTTTTATATTAATGTCCTCATATTTTACGCTCAATGTACGACGACATCATTATTTTTAATAGGGCGATTGCATATATTTTTTTCTACCACTGTCTTTTTCCTGCTTTTTTGCTGCAGTCGCCAACGCCATAACCCAACATTACCGCCATCGTTGACACTATTACCACTAAATGTATACCACTGTGAGCTGCTGCGAGTCTATCAGAATACTTGTAAGCACAACGGCGGCGTCCTTATATTAAAGTATGGATGAATAATATAAATATATTATAATAATTTATTCGTATATGTATACGAAAAAGGAACAACGTAATATAAAAGAAAGTCTACAGATGCGTTTTAACTAATATTAAAAAACCGATACTTTAAAAAACTGGATTTTTTTTATATTAGTGCTGTTATTGAAAAAAAAAGTTTATTAAATGGTTAGTGGGTTTTGATAGAGTGTGAATGAAAACATGTTCAAGTAAGAAAGACAAAGGCTTTGTATTATTTGTCATTTAAATTGCTCGAATATATCTTTATTTTCCACAGTAAATCAATAAATGGTTGTCTTGTTTAGCCTTCTATTCTTCCATCAATCATAGCAAAAGAAAAAAAATGAGGAATTATTTTTGCCTGAAAATGTCAAGTATTTACCAAAATATGGGATTTATGGCCATGAATACTCTAAACATCAATGATTAAAACGCGTACAGTTACTAACAATCTTATTTGCTCCTATTAAAAGGTTAAATATTACTGTAATTTTATTTTTGTACAAGTGGCCGAAGTTCACTTCTTCTGTAAATAATATCTGTGTAGTTAACCCAATGGGTTTAGGTGGTTTTTTTTTGTCACTTATTATTAATTGACGATGATTATTTTATGTAAAACCGAAAATGTTGTGCAATATTTCTGCTACTGATAATTATGTGTGCAGCTTAGTCACAAGTAGTTAACCATAATATGTACCATAATACGACAGCTAAATGGTCAAAAGACAAAGGTCGGAGATTTACTAGAACATCACAATAACAAATTCGACTATGTCATCGATTTTGTGTAATTTGTATGGTGTTCGCCGAGGGCTTTTGGGATGATGATGAGGAAGCGAGGACTATATACTGCTGTTGTTTGTTAGGTAGATAAAGTAAACCCACTGCAGAGGGAGAAAACTTTTGCGGAAAAAAGGGGTAAAGTGGCGGAGGCGTTATAGTCGGCCCATGAATAATTCAAAATTAAACAGGCGAACTCTGTTATTCGCTGAGTTTTAAAAGGGTTATGAATTCTCTACGCGCTGTGTACTTCTCTGCTACTTACCTTGGCCCGGGCTCTTTAAAATAAAACGATATTCACATCCCAAGATCCGGTGCATTATTCATAGGTTTGTATTTTCTTCTTGGTAACTAACAACCCCGATCAAACTTGCAACGTTTTAACATTCAACCTAATTTAAAATAAATTTTTATCTTTATTTTGCCTTTAACCTTTTATAAATAATGAAAAATGGAGATGAGACTGACAATTTTATAATATTCTTTTAATTAAATTAAATTAATTATATTTTATAATTTTTATATATTTACTTTTTGTGTATACTTTTTACTTTTTTAATATAGAATTTATATTTTAATAATTTTTCCAACAATATGGGTACTAATGATTTTTTGCAAACCTAAAAAACTCGTCCTCGGGGTGGGTTTTGCTATTTATGGTTGTTCATAATTTTAAGTCCTCCCGTCGCCATCTCCATTGCCTTTTAAGTTCGAGTTCGGTGTTATTATTAATAAAAATATGGCCCGTTATTAACCCTCAGCCGGTAAATTAGCTATTTTGTTTTAACGCTATTAAATTTACTTTGTTTTTTGTCGTATCACGCGTATACCACATACTGGGTAGTTTGTGTTAAAGTAATAATGTCCTCTTCTCACGGTCGTGAAGTGTTTTATCCGATTTTTCAATGTCGCCGACGACGCCGCTAATTAATTTCATTTATTAATCGTCTGGCGAGTCGTTTATAGTGGTATTAATCACTTATACACTTATAGAAATGTATTATTATTACTGCTATTATTATGATTGTACCAGTTTTAAATAATTATTTTTTTTGCGTTTCTAAACTTTAAAATTTAGGACTGGAGGTGGAGTACTACGGTTCAATAATGCGCGCAGATAAAAATAATACTACACTCCACCTTTCTTTCTATCCTAAAATTTAAACTTTAATGACTCTAATAATAATTACTCAAAATTAGTTATCGACCAGTCAATTTTTTCATCAAATTATTCTTAATTTAAAAAGTCAATATATTCTTTACCACTTACCAAGTTTTTAAATTGATAGAGCTCTCGAAAACACTAAAAAAAAGAAATGTACATATTTTCTAATAATATAAAGTAACAATCAAAAAAGGTTTTTAAAAAGAACAATTAAAAAATAACAATCGAAAATTTGTGTGGGACGTTAAACGATTATTGATCAATATTGACCTATATAATATGAGATTTTTATTTTATGTAAAAATCTATAGTTTATTAATAGGTAATAATCTAGGGTTATAAGAATTATAACCCTAGATTTCAATCAGTAGCGTTAGTAGGAACAAAACATAATAATAACGGATGATAAGTTTAAATAAATTCTTCACGCAATTAAATAGTCTTCAAATAATGCTAAGGTCACACACACACAACACAACAAAATATGTTAAGTGTGTATTTGAAGACAGCTTTTAAATTTTTTCATATTTCATAATCAACACTTGTCAGTACATGGAAATTTATGACTGACCTAAATTTAAAAACATATTTTAATTATGTTAAGAACCGTTTTTCTATTTTTGTTTTATTTTAGGATTATTGAATTCTCAGTAATTTTTTTTTAACATCTATGGTCATCAACTAATTTTTAGCTAAAGCTTAAATAAAATGTTGAGCATGAATATGTTTTTTAACAGTCTCTGATGAATAACATTGATTTACCAATATTTATTGTGTGTTATCAGTTGTCCAGAAGTTTTTAGATTTCTTTTTATCACCATCCTCACCCTTACACACCTTATCACCATCTTATTTCCACACCCTTGGTGGGATGACGTCATATTCTAACCTTGAGCCAATCGATGACGCGCCAGCATGGTGTCGTTTTTGCGTTCTTGTCGATTTTCACTGTTTGACCCAGCCTAAAAATATATTCATGTAACAAATTATTGTTATAATATATTATTACCTACACTATAAATGTTATAAACTTTAATTATTACCAAAATAATATTTTTAAACGATTTTTACAAACAGAATTGGTCTGGTAGGATCCACTATTTTAGATTAGCATGTATCCCAAAATACAACAAAAAAAGCTACAGAGTTCAGGAAAATTATTATTTAAATACTTTGAAATAAATAAGATTATACTAACCTTATTCGGTTAGTGGTTGGCTTGGTCAAAAATCATATGATCGATTTTTATAAAGCAACGGTATAAACAATTAAACAGCCAGTAGGGTTGTTATAACTGTGACGGCAATAGTAAAATATATAATTTGTTGTGTCGGAATGATTAATTTCTTCGGTATTATACATTTTTCTTTGTAAATCCGACGATGATGATCACGTTTATTTGTCGTTTTTATCTGCTTTATTATTGTTATTGTAATGTATATAATATTATACATATAATAATATTATGTTCGAAGATATCGCCGCTGTAAACGATGTTCGTTAAAAATTAATGGAAAAAATATGAATGATAAAAAGAAAGGAATAATGTTCATTTAGTTGCAGTCGAAATCGGTATTATAAAAAATAACAGTCTGAGGGAATTAATTTGTCTCCATTATACTAAAACGAAGTGGTTTTAAACGATGTAGAATACCCTACTGGCCGTTATTTGACTTAAATTGCATAATTGGATCGCTTTTCGTTGATGAATGCGTCATGAGTAATGACAAAATATAAATAGTTTCATCGTTAAATATTCAATGTGTACCGGTTTATCTTATAAAGGTGCAAGGTTTGCTCTTTCTGTGATGTGTTAAGACAAACGGTTTAGAAAGAATTTTAGAACTGACTGCTATAATAATTTTTAGTAGTTTAAAATGACGGAACGTTTAAAATTCAAATTTTGCCTATCGTTCCACTGGTAGCTTAATAACATGGAAATATACAGTTATATAATAATAATTATTAAAATTGTATTCGTGTTACTGCCAATAAGCAGTACTACTACAATAATGGTAGTTTTAATTTTGTGTACAGTTTATTGTTAACAAAACAAAAAAAACAGGGTTCGTTGTGCCGTGTACCTACGTCTTAAAAAATTAATGTAATGAACCGGGTTTTTGTAATAGAAACACACACCGAAAAATCTCGTCGATAACGATCTAAAAAGTAGACTCCCCTAGACGTTGTGTTGTGTGTTATTTTTATTTTTTACATATATTTAAAATAATAGCGTAATCAAAGTAATTGTATTGCGGCGTGTAAACAATGGCTAGTTTGTGTTTGTGCATTGCATTATTGCATAATTTAAATACATACATAGAGAGGTGGTTCCGACCGGCACTGTTGTAACACTGGGCGGGATAGGAGAGGGGATGAGGTAGGCACTACTTGCATGCCAGTTGTATATTTATCTTGCTAGCGAGTCTAATGTTTATGTAGTTTTACGGTTATGGTATTTTATTCCATTAATTATTCTATTAGATGTCATGAAATATATGTATACATGTAATAAAATCGGCCCTCGTTTGAGATCTAGTTTAAAAAAAACACTATTACTACTACAACTACTACTATTACTATTACTATTAGTACTACAACTAACGTAAAACTCGCCATGAGTGAATAATTACTATAATATTATTTTATATATATATATAAGATAATACTGATGTACAAAATGCTTCTGGTGTGTATATAGAAAATAATCATGTCTCGTGCGCTTTAACACTCCTAATGATTTATTAACTATTAGTCAGTTTTTTTTTTATTTTCAATGCTAGTGTATTTTCGTCATGTTATCCGATTTGTAGTTAAGCGGTTTTTTAAACACGTTATAAAACGCGACAAATGCGGTACGGCTCACTGATTTATTAAATTGTTATATTATGGTATTATAATTGTTATTCTCAATATATTGTGCATTTAAACTAGAAAATAAAATAACCGGTTACGCCGTGGTAAGGCATTCGTCTAACGTATATTCTATACATCTTTTATTTTTTGCTAAAACCACGTAACGATACGAGTTCATCGTATGATAAATTGGCAGGGATTACGAATCATATAGTTTCGCATTTTTATGAAAGTATTCTAACATGTCATTTGTTATGGATTATAGCAGAATAATTATAACTTATGACTAAAAATCGAGAGAGACTTGTTTGTCGTGTTGAAAGAATAATGGAAAAAATGTCGTAAAAATTAAAAGAGGAAGAAAAAGACCGAAGAAGTAGTTGGGTTTGACTGTGTATAAGTATACCTAAACAAACTTAATTGGCCCTGGCTTTTTTTTTTGTTCGCCCGGATTATTATAACTAAAAATATTCTTTTATAACTTGTCCTAAGACTTGTTGTGCGGACTGAATAAAGAAATAGTGATGAATAGAGATTTGCAATATAATAGAAAAACTGAAGCCTTCCGTTTTCGTAACGGTTGTTTTGTATGGAAAAATAATAAGTAGTATAAATAAGTGTATAAAGTATCAAGTAAACAGTGTATTAAGTATTATGTATTAAATAACACGTTTGACGTCTAGCCGATAAGGTGCCGCGATTGGCTATTATAAAATAATAAATGGTTCATAATAATTATTCTAAATTGTAATTTTACAACGTGGACCAAGTATACACAAATTACAATTTTATCTGAATGTATCTCCGTAAAAGCTGTATGTGTTTAAGATATACTATTGAGTGTTGGTATATATATATATTACTCGTTAGTATCTCATTACACTAGTGCTCTATTGAATGATCTTAACGTTTTTTATGTCAGAATTGTAATAATGGCAACTATGATTTATTATTTCTCAACGAAGCCACAGTTTTTTTTTTTAAATTTATTTTGTATTAAAACTACACTAAATATGTAACTAGTGTTATTATTTCGTTCAACCCCCCTGATCGTTATCGCATATTATTAATATGACTAATATGACACTGCTGTGTTAAGTAGATGATGTGCGATTTAAATTATTAATTTATTCTATTTGATATTGATAATTTATTCAACAAAACTGGCACTAGTTCGGAGTTTTTCAATAAAGCCCGACTCAGTCAAGTTTTTTTGGGTATGACTTAACCCCAAAAAAACATGTTTTGGATTAGTACATTTGTGGGGCTTAAAAAGAAACCTGGGTTTATTGAATTTCGAGTATCACAAAATATTGGCGTTCTTGTTATTGTGTAAAATTATAAAAGATATACTATAATGTAACAATACAATCTAACCTTGAGTTTGAGTTTTGTTGGTAAACGATGTATATTATTGTTATGTATCATTAAGAATATAGTTTTGCTTATATTTAATATTTATATTCTATTGTTTACAAAAACATGTAAGAGTAGACACATGCTTGTGTTGTTTTTACATAAAAGGGCGAAAAATGGTATTTGGCTATCGTCGGATTTAGGAGCTCGGATTTTTCTTAAAACAATTTTGGCCGTGTTTGCCGATGATATAGCGGGACTGACAACATAGATATAGTAAGAAAATATAAATATATATTTTACATTTAAAATATTATCATTTCGTGTAACTCGAGTATGGTGATATTCAATTTTAGATTGACATTTGGACGAGGTCCAGAGGTATGTTTTTATTTTGTAAAATAGACAAAGTCTTTTCCATTAGTGGTTGGCCGCATGCCGGTGTTTAGATTTTGATTTTTATAAAGATGAGCTCTACTCTGCGATTTGTCGTCATAAGCTGTTAATAATTTAGATGGACGTCATATCTAGTTTAAAACGGGATAACTTGGGATACTTTTAAAAAAAATTGTATTTATCTCTAGGCCAGCTGACAAGAGCTTTTTTTCTCTATCGACGGTACATAATCCAAACACCAAAATTAACAATTTCGTAGTTCTACACAATCGTCTACTGAGGCTAATGCTTTAATAAAACTTTAAATCGTCCGCATATAACAGGCACTTACAATATTTGAAAACATTTTGGATATCATTAAAATACAATAAAAATATAATTGGCGACAAATGACCACCCTGTGGCACTTCAGGAGTAACATGAATAACCTACGAAACGTGGGAGACAATCTTAACTTGTTTTGTTCTGTTACTTAAAAACGATCTTAATCAGGTTAACAATGGATCCTTTATTCCCATATTACTAAGTTTACAAGTCATGATTCATATAGTCGAATACCTTTCTTAAATCCGTATAAATAGAATAAACTTGAACAAAATTTTTAGTCAATTATTTTAAATATGAACAAAATGCAATCAATGCAAAATTTCTGTTTATCTTCGTGGTTGTCGCATCATTTCCCGGATATTGAAATTTACCTATTATAGCTGTTCATCCGTATAAATAAATATTATTCGCGTGTGCTCCTCCATCTTAAGAGCGCGAATCATGAATTTCGAGTATAACGTATATACTTGTGATATTATTTAATCATTATTATTATTAATATTGTCGTTTCGACGTTTTGTTGCAGTTTTGAGTCTGCGGAATACACAAGAAGAAGAGCCGCCGGATCCACAGTTGATGAGGTTAGACAATATGTTAATCGCCGAAGGTGTGGCGGGACCAGAAAAGGGAGGCGGCGCGGGAGCTGCTGCCAGTGCATCGGCTGCGGCTTCGGGCGGTCCCGGACAACCAGACAACGCCATCGAGCATTCTGATTATAGAGCAAAACTAGCGCAGATCAGGCAGATCTATCACCAAGAACTGGAGAAATACGAACAGGTAACATACTTTATGTAATTAATACACCATACAAATAGGAGAAACTAAAAAAAAACCATCAGGATGGGTCTTACAACCTTGAAGTTATCTCGACTACTATAATAGCTAACGGCAAGATCACTAATGAAAACTGCAGTCTGATAATGATAAAATCACTTATAAAACCCTGATGCGAAACTTCGGATGGTAAAAAGTTATGAATTATAAACATAAATAATTTTACATGCAAAAACCTGAGTCAGTTATTTGATTTTTTTGCACGGTTTAAAAAACTGCTATTAAAATTTTAAAACATTCTTTGAGGTACATGGCAGAACAAAATAAAGTGTTAGTGAGATATTTTGTAATGGTAAAAATAGTTTTACGGTTGTTGCAAGTTGTCATATTCAGTGGGCAACAAAAAATCCAAATCCAAAAATGTCCAGTGGATTTTTTTTTTGTTTAAGCTCTAAAAATTTACTAACTGTTTTTGTGATGGTATTTAATGCTACTCCTCTCCTATTTTTTTGCTTTCCTCAAAAAAGTTTTTAATATTATATTCAGTCACTCTACGATTTATAATTAGTTGTATAGTTTTAACTAAAGATAAATAAAATTTGTCTTACTAAATAGTTGCAAAAGCATTTGTACTAGGTAATAGGTATGTACATTGTACGCTATGCTAACGCTTTAACGATTGCTGTACTTATCTAGTATATTCTCTGTAGTCATATTCGTTATACACGTCTCATGGTTTTTTTTATTTTATATTAATATATGATATATGTATGTATATTATAATAACCTTATTGAATATTATTATTATTTTTATTATTGACCTAGAGCGGCGGCGGTAAAAAGACGCGTGGGAAGTCGATAATTATTATTACGTTCCTCCTCTCGTCTGTATTGTTTTTAAAATACGTTTTCGAATAATCATTACATCGGACTCGGTGCTTAACATTGATAGGTTTAAGCCTCTCCTTTTATTATCTCTCTAGCGCTCTTCTCTCTTTCTTCGCTTTAATCGATTACTATTATATTTTTTACAATCCGACACCGTACAAGAAATCTTCGTCCGGCGTTCTTGTTGATGAAATGTAATAATAGTAATAATAATAAAATTATTTGTAATGCATTACCACTACTATAATATAATATGAAGTATTAGTACCGAGAAAAAGTAAAGGAGAAGAGAACTTGTGTACCGAAATGCTTTTACGATATCTACTTCTCGTTCCCATGAGCATTTCTTGATATTCTCATTTAGTCTCTGTCCGTGTTCGCCGGTAAACGTTGTTAAGTATGTATGTATATACAATGTATACATATATGCTGTCTGTGTATAAACGCGTACGGCGGGAGTGCGCGTGCCACGGCACATTAAAAGGGCTATAAAAAACCCATAAATTACCGACAAAGAATTACAAGGCGAAAAATTATGGCATTGATAAAAAAAATACTAATAATAATAAAACTAATAAATAAATAAATAACATGGAATTTTTCAAAACCGAAGTCGATTATTACTCATTCACATATTATACACACGTTGTTTTATCTTTTAGTTGCGACGGTGTTTAATCGGTTACAACGAGCCGTCGGGTTATGATGACGACGAGTAAAGATTGTTGTTTGTTGGGATAAATTGGATGGAAAACTTGTGAGGAGACTTAAAATGTGTGTGTGAGAGAGAGGATAAGAGAGAAGAGACTAGTAGATCTTTTGACACGCATCCGAGTGCAAAACGACCGTACTTTGATTGACGGCTGTGAAATGGTCGTGTCTTCCCGGAACGCCGCCGTATTGTACTTGTTACTTTTTCTGTGTTCGTTCCGACTACCTTTTTTAAGATATGACTATTTATAATATATACCTACATAATATTATACACCAGTGTGTATTTGTACACATCGCTACATCGCAAACAGACACGGTTGCTAGATAATACTGCGCAGGATAATTCTTCCATAGACTTGAAAAAATATGTATTATCTGCTAATTTCTCATTAAAACATCTTAATTAGAGCAAGTGTGCAAATACGCAAAGATCTAACGATCGTGCCTGTTTATTTAGTTGCGTTGAAATATTCGATGGAATATTCGATCGCCGCCAAAAGTGGAGTGACACTTAAGTTTAGAGCAGGAAATAATTACACTTCATTCAGGCCACTCAGAACGTTTGGTTCATTAGATCTGAGGCCACTCAGAACGTTTGGTTCATTAGATCTGAACTTACAATTTTTTAGTTTAACGCAGTAAAATTTGTAACATCTTAGTTTAGGGTTGAAGTTAAAAATACTCGCCAATTAAAAAATGATTATTTTATCAACATACTATATTAATAATGAATGTATGATTCTTAATAAAAAGATATGGATCTAGATAAGTAGAATGTCTTTCTAACTGCTTAGTAAAAGGTTCTTTTAATAAATACTTTTTTTAATTTTATTAACCTACAAGCTGTCCCGACCCGGCGTTTCCCGATATTTAGTTTGCTAAGTAAAGTATTTAGTGCTGAGTAAAATAATTACAAATAAGATAAAAAAAAAGTCAGTACTGCTGGCTGTAAAGCTTTAGTATACCCCGTCTCGGCTTTTTTACATTACATTATATTGATTATGTCCCCCTCTTACTCAAGGATCCCAGTCCTGATCCCCGCCTCAGTTCCAGATCCAGTTCCAATCGTGAAAAGCGTCCTCAAAATCGTGGTACGTAAAATCAGCCTGTTCCTTTAATCATCACCTACCATTCGCTCGAGTACCGTGGTTACCATGGTTACAAACTAAGAGTTTATTTTGGGTTAAGAACGTAAAATTATTCGTATTTAAAGTACAAAATTCGTGTTTGAGGCCACCCTTAGGGGTGGAATTTTCGAAAAGTACTATGCCAGTTACCTTCGTGGGAGTATACTCAACAACTTCCTAAAGTTTCATGGCGATCGGATGAATGGACTAATGCATAAAGGACAAACAAACATACATTCATCTTTATATACATAGATAGATAGATTAACTAGTTTATTAATCATTTTAGGAATTCAAATTACATTTTTAATAGAAGCATTTTTTTTTTAAATTTAAAGTTATATTTATGAGGTTTCAATGCAAAAGGATTGTTCTTAATAAAGTGAAGTAAAGACTGAAATAAAATAGACGTTACAAGTTCTTAAAAAAAAAAGTTTATGTTGTTTAGTAGTTCAATTGTTTAACCATTAAATTGTGGTTTTATTTTTAAAGCTTAAAAAACTTGTTTTAGCAAAAGATCTTTTTCTAAACTAAAAGCTTAAATTCGAAAATAGTACCTTTTGAAAACATAATTGTATCATAGCATTACAGTTGTAGGGGAATTAAAACCTTTTTTGCATAATTTTTAAAGTACATATTAAGTAGTCTGTTCTGCAGTATAATAACTCCAATGTGTTTAAATATTTATGAAAAATGTACATTTTACAACAAAATAGAAAAATTAATTTTTTGCCCCGTTTTTAAGTAAACATGGTGCGTTTGGTTAAAAGTCGTGGTTTTATTAGATAATCTGTTCAATTTATCAAAATAATCATTGTATAAGTCGATTTTCTTTCTTGTAAATTGTTACTTGTTTTGTATTTTGAAACTTCTAAATTGGTGTTAGATTTTGTGCTACAAGTATTTAAAAAACTGAGAAACACGCAAGTTTTCGCTATTTTCTATGAGTTTTATAAACTTCAATGAAAATATGAAATTCGTTGTCAACAATAACTTTTCGAAGATGAACATACGATCATTCCGATTTCAGTTCGCCTTTAACGAAAATTGCATACTCAAAAGTTTTCTTGGCAACCGTCGATGGCAGATTTCATTATACTCTGTTAACAGAGTATACGATTTATATGGCCATCACAGGCCGAAATAATACGATCCAAGCCATGCGGAAAATTCCCATTTCCAGACGGACTGCCCCCGTTTTATATAATAACATATTATTATTATTATTTATAACAATAATATAGATAGGGGGTGGAGTGCACGTACGACCGCGCGTGTGTTTATTTTGTTAATAAGTTTTGAAAAATAAAATTACTATAATTTTCGACTAGGATTCTTGTTGTCCGTGGCCGCTATTACGGCTATCGTAATTATGTTATTATCATCATTATCGTTATTATTGTTATTAACCGAACCGTACGAATCGTTGTACGTCGAGGACTCTTTGACGGGTACAACTGAAGTGCAGCAGTTGTGTTAGGTAGGCAGGCGGTCGATGGCAGGACGAGAACGGGATACACCCGCTTTGATATTCCTGAAATTAATAGGACTAACGACCAGATCTGCACGCAATCGTTTTCGATTTTTTTTTTTTCCATTCCGTTTTGTTCAATTGTTGTTATTGTCGGTTACACATACAATGGCGACGACGATTGCGATTTTTGTTCTCGCACAAGAGTTATTCATTCGCCACATTAAAACATTATTATTATTATAATATAGTATAAAATATATATAAAGTCGTACTCGCTCTCCTAGCCATCCTTGTCTCTCTTCAATCTCGGTTTAAAATAATATGCTTTCTCTTATCATTATTATAATGACGGCGGCGGCGGTGGTGTTTTGAAATCGTTTTTTTATATGTATATATATATATATTGTTCCTTTCGTCGATCGGTACACGCACACGGTCGTACTACACAAGAAGACATTGGCCTCGCGTTCAAATCTATACATACTTACACAATTATCTTATAGGTAGTATAGTATAGGTAGTACATTCGATAACTAAATATAGATAGGATAATATTATGCGTGCAATAATCGGAGTCGATCTCCTTGAACCTGTTGATATGTTCGGCATTAACAAATATAAAAAAAAATGTACATACGTATATGATAAATATCCTTTTATATATATATATATATATATTATAATATATACTGTGAGTTGTGTCGGATTTTTGTACCATCATCAAACACGTTCGCCCGCGAAAAAAAAACAATGATTAATAGCGTTCCTTTTTTTTTTTTTTAACTTCTGATATCTCTATACGGATGTAATAATTGTGTGCGGCTACATTACTACACAATAGACATAATTCAGTATGTGGTAACAGACGATACCATTGCCGGATAGTGTATTTAAGAAAATATATATGTATAAAATATAATACCGTAATTTGTGGTTTACGCCAATGTATGTAATAATATCGACGGTCTTGAGTCGAGATCGAGTTTAAAACAAAAACCGCAACCGACGGGAAACGCCTCTATTTATCAATAACGCGTTATGTGATTGTATTATTATTAATTCATTTTCTACTTCGACCTATGTCGTATATATATATATATATATATATATTACAATTCACTCATCTCGTGTTCATTTGTGTTTTTGCCCTGTATAGGCCTGCAACGAATTCACTACCCACGTTATGAATCTGTTACGGGAACAGTCCAGGACGCGGCCGATCACTCCCAAAGAGATCGAACGGATGGTGCAGATAATTCATAAAAAATTCTCTTCCATACAAATGCAGCTGAAGCAGAGCACGTGCGAGGCGGTTATGATACTCAGATCTAGATTTTTGGACGCCAGGTAAGAGCAATCATAGTCGTATAGCTTTCAAGGATAACGCAACGGTGCGACGAAATAGAAAAAGAAGGAGAGGGGAGGGGGCAGAGTTGGGTATTGTTTAAGTGCAATTTTATTCAACCCTACGCTACGCAGTAATTCGAATTTGTAACGAATTCATATCATTTGGAAATCATTAAAAATATCTTCCTGTATAATTTTTGAATAAGGAAAAATTACTCCGAATTTGAAACATTGCGCAATGTAGAGAAAAACTTAGCGACTAAGACTATTAATTATTATCAAATATTCCCATTATTAATCCCATTTTTAAAGAGGAATACTTTATTCGTTATCTATCACTGAAATTATTCGAACACAATTGTACTTATTTTTAAAACATTTTTTAGTTTAGGACTAAGTAATTTATTATTTATTTGCTTTGAATTCAGTAGGTACTCGTGAATACTACCAATTTCTTCAATCGTATATTTTATAAGTCCAATAAGTTATAGACGATAACCAGTGTTAAGAAATATTTCTGTTAAAAGCTAAAGCTAATTTGATGATAAACGATTTTCATCGTGCGTAAGAGTTACATTTTTTATCATTTAATTATTATTTACGAATAAAATTATTCATGTTTGAAAATTTAACTTTTAGTCATGATTTATGAATAATGAAATGTTTCATATACTTTGAGTTCTCTTTAAACTTGACCGACGAAAGACGAGTGTTTGTCCGTTGGGTATTAATGTTTTTGGTTAATTATGTTTTCGCAGACGGAAAAGGCGCAACTTTAGCAAACAGGCTTCCGAAATATTAAACGAGTATTTTTATTCACACCTAAGCAATCCGTACCCGTCCGAAGAGGCCAAGGAAGAACTGGCGAGGAAGTGTAGCATAACCGTGTCTCAGGTGAGTGATCCTATGAGGCAGAGTTGTATACTTACATAGGTTTATTATATAGTTAAAAACTATGTTTTAAAAATTAAACATTTTTTTTTGTCTACAATCTACATTTATATCTGTCAACTGTAGACTTGTGTTAAAGTGTACAACACAGTTTCTAATTTTTTTAAAAGTTGTCATTATCATAATCCAGAATGAGTCTCATTCTATAAATATGTGTAAATGTACTTTTTTAGAGTAGATGTATATTAATATTATAGAACTTCTAAAATTATAGTTGAATATCAAGTTTTACTAAAAAAACTGTACATACTAGCATTGGTTTTAGAATAATTCTAGTATCATTGATTCTAAAATCAATGATACTAGATATTCCTCATAATAAACATGGTGTGTGACGTCCTCGGAAGTCGATAATAAAAATGTAGTACAAAAATAAAAAAGTTTTAACACAATACTGAACTAGAAAATGTATAGAACTGTTGAATTTCATTAATTTTCTCATACAGGTTTGACTTTTTCATAACTTGTTCAAAAAATATTATTTATTTAGATACACATCTATAATCTATTTGATCTAAATGTAGATTATTGCAAAAAATTCATATTATTGTGGTATTATTAATGTTATGTTGAATTCGCGTACAGGTGTCCAATTGGTTCGGCAACAAGCGGATTCGGTACAAAAAGAACATTGGAAAAGCGCAAGAAGAAGCCAACTTATACGCCGCTAAAAAAGCCGCCGGTGAGTAGTTTTTCCGTTCGTTTGACGTTCACGTGGATTATTTAAAAGAATAAATAAACTTCTGAAAAACAATTTACTGAGCCTCCTGTATTTAATAATAACCGCCGGAATTTTGTTATTGCCGATATTGGTGTTTTGTTGCATGCGGACAGTCGCGGCTGCGGCGTTAGGTCCGCTCTTATGTTACTATTGGTGTTTAAAAACAAAGAGAAAAACAAAACATGTAAATAGGAAAAGGGGTGAAGTTTACTATAGGGATTTGTATAGCGATATATATGCGAGCGGTGGCAGCGTAGGCGCTGGGGGAGTAAGCTCCAAATGGAAGTAATATATCACAGGGACCCTGGCTTTGAGCTTGACAGCCCGAATGGTTTTTCCTGGTTTCCTCATTGTCCTGTTATATGTTTGTAGTCCCTCTCCACGTTTTACCCTCGCCTCCGCACTCCACACTTACACCCTGTACATCCTCTACCCCATTTGCCGCATATATCCACCAACACTGCCATCCAATACACATATACACACACACACTTGCTGCAAACATTTCGAGACATTTTCCCTTCTAGTTGCGCGTGTGCACACCGCCGTTTTCTATGTACAATTTTCTTTTTTTTTCGTTTGCCGCCATATAAGCGAGTGTATCTCACTTGCCAATAGTAACAAGAGGATACGTAAGATAAAAAATATGGTTTAGTTATATTAATTAATATTTTTTAAAGAAATGTACTGTTTTTCCGTCGATTTCCTTCATTTTTGTGTCTGGACTCAAGATAACTTTTTAACGGCCTCGCCAGACCGAATTCGACATGTAGTGCTTATATCGGAAATCGCACCCAAAACATACAAGACCAAAATTGTAAATAATTTATCCATAATCGAGAAAACATTGTTTCCACATTATTGTTCGTAAATAATAGTACTTTGCAGATATCTTTTTTCTCCAATAACAATTTTTGGTTTTTAAACTGTATTATAATTTCTTCAATCTACCAGTCAACATTTTCACTACATTGTGTTTAAATTTAAAAAGTTAATCACTCATATATACGTTACCTTTTTCTTTTACATTTTTAAAAATCTGTAATCGCATTTTTTTTTTATTGAGAAATCCCGAAAACCCATATAGCGTGACTTTTTCGATTAGAAACACATTTATTTACAAAACGTCAAAGAAAAAAAATTATTTTTTTTAATTAGTTTTTACCATCTACAGTTTCTTATCAAATCTTTTATTTCAAAGTGGTTAAACCAATAATTTTCATTCATAATAATTTCCCAAGACCTATAACCTCTCCGTCTCCCACAGCTCCGTCTCCCTATTGCGCTAGTTTTTTTTTTAATGTCGCGTTTTAGCTACGACGCGAAGCTGTTTTTCGATTTTTCAATTCGTTATGGGATCGAGGTAAAAAAAAAATAGTATTAAACCAGCTCTCTTTTTCTTTTACGTTTAAAACATAGCGTATTTCTTAAGGCACATGATCGTATGTAAAATAATAACAACAATACTACCGTGGACGAGGAAACGGATGAGCGTGATAGGAGGAGGGAGGAGACGTGTGTAAACCGTGATTAAACGTTTTGGTACATTTACTTTGTTTTTTACCCGGAAAACGTGAGCGTGTAATTTAATCGACGTTGTTATTTTCTCATCGTCGTCGTGGGTACACCCAATTATGCGGGTTTAATGGGTTTCGTGTATAAATCATTCTCCTCTTCTTTCTCGCCAACATTGTTATATATACAGACACACACGTTCACGTATAAAGTATATCGTGCGGTCGCCGTTGCTGTCAAATTTTATTGACATTTCCAAAAAAAAAAAAAAATACTTTTTACTCTTTTTCCCCCTTATAATAATACAAATATATATGTCAGCGGTTTAGTTGTAGGTGCCCAAGTCGGTAACAGCATTTTTAAAGCGACAACCATATACTATGAATATTATATTGTTAAATATTTTTTTTTTTCATACGAAGCTCGAGCAACGGTTTAAGGACAGCTCCCCGTGTAGGTATGCCGGGGGATGCCTGTTAGAGTATCTGAGGGCTTCTATATTATATAATTAGTATTAATTTTATTTAACACTGAGGTTTTTTATTTTTTCGGTCTTGTTTGGGTTTTTTTTTTGCCGTACAATAATGGGATGTTGCCGATTCCATTAGACGTTGAAAAATTGCAATTTTACTATGTTATTATTTCAAGTAGACTACCCAAAAATTATTCTCCTGGAGATTTACGACCGGACTAGTAGATGCTATTTCCGGCGCGTATGTGGTGTATATACTGTGCCACAGCGAAAGTTTTCGTCTCCATAAAACGTACATTAGTTGATTGACTAAGTTTTACCGCTGTTTGTTTTTGTTGTGCACAGGTGCTTCGCCTTACAGCATGGGCCCGGCCTCGCAGGGAACGCCGACTCCCCTGTTGTCACCCGCGCCCGGAGGCGGTCCCCAAGACAGCATGGGCTACAGCCTGAGTCTAAACGGCGCCGAATACAGTTCTCCCATGTCCGGATCGCAGGTTGGTATTTTTCTTTTGAGCTTACTCAAAGTTCCTTTGTGATAATAGACACTTATTTTTTTTCCGTAACAAATTTTGTCTCGTCAACCGGAATAATAATTTTTATTTTGTTTTTAACAGGCGCAGTATTCCGACGGAAGCCTTGGATACGATCCGATGGGACACCAGGTGAGCGACTGTGAATAACAGGTTAATATGAAAACGATAATGATGATGGTGAATATATGTATAATATGAAACAGTAGATCCGTTCGATCGCTGTTTCTTCCTTGTCGTCCTTTGCATGTATGAGATTAGGTACACCGTACAGCAAAATTGAACCCTATGTCTTTTTTTTTCACAACCATAAATCGGCTGAAACCGCTAATGTGGTCTTCAAATTTCTCTGGCGCCTCGTTATTTTATAAATGGCCTTCAAACTTGTAAAAAACGTAACTTTGTGTTATTTTCAGCGTGTGTAATTTTTCAGAACGCTTTCCAGATAATGATTTTTTTTTTATGTACACAAAAAAGTAGAGAACTGATTTTTGTTTTGTGAGTGGTTAAAAACTTGGGAGGCAATTAAAAAAACAAAATCACCGTGGTGTTATTAGCATTTAGGTTTATTGGATAAATCCGATAAAGCAATATTTAGTTTTCTCCAAAATTAAATGCAAATTGCGCCGAGTCTGTTGGGGGGGAGAAAACAGTAACCTTAATATGTTATGATCAGTTTGAGGTGTGACAGAACCAGAATTGTGGTATTACGCGGTGTCAGTCGTAAAAACGATACATACTTATGGGACATTAAAACCAGTCTTTGGGTACTATTTTACTTACCGTCCTCGTCTCGTTCCTAACTTATATGTATCTATACCTATCTATGTTTATATTTATGTATATATTCGTATCTAGTATATAGGATGTTGCTGTCGATCATAACATTTCAATTATTGTGTACCACTGGTGTTAAACATGACGTGTTGTAATCATTACCTATGTGTTGCAGGCGATGCCCAAAAACTCTGGTTCGCCGTCTACCGGATGGAATTCCAGTCACGAATACCAGGCCCACGGCATGCACGACGATAGTGAAGACTCGTCTGATGACGTTGACATAAAACGCCCTAAAATGTCTTAAGCACATTTTTAACAACTTTTTTTTTTTTGTTCATGTGTAATTTTTTTTTCGTCTTATTAATAACTAAATTTGTTCATTTTTTATATATAAATATTATATATTAATATATATATACATTGCTTAACTTAATTTTAAGGCGTACGTATTCGATCGAAGCATAACTACAATAATACTTGCGTCGGCCAATTTGCCGGTTATTACAATGTTTGTGTTTGTGTGTTTGAATGTTCTCTTATGTAAATTATTATATAAACGGCGCCAGCACATACCGTCTCGTTTTAACTAATAACGATTATATTATTATATTATGGATCTACTGTAATAACGAAAGCGAAAGACTTAGGACTTTGGCATATGTCGGGTTTTCTGAATCCTCGGCGCCAAAAAAAAACATCCACACGTGTAAGGAGTATTGTAATGTATGTTTATAATATATAATTGATTTTAGCCTATTTTGAGATTACCATATTACTGAATTTCTCATTCGGTATATACGAAACTATATTTTAGTATCTTATTATTGTGTAATTATAATATAATATTGTGTATTGATAAAAAAAAAAAATTTGATTAAATTGAGCTTTGAACGTTAATCGTTCATTATTGAAACTTTGGTATACGTATATTGTGCACATCACCAGATTTATTTAGTAATTTATATAGAAAAAATAATAATAATAAAATATTACTTATTATTGTTGTTGATTATGTTTACACTCACGTTTTTTCTACTATCTGTGATCTCAAAGGAAAATCAACACATACATCAAAATCGAGTACAATCATGTTCAGTGTTTTTCTCCTTTTTTCACCCAAGTATACGATATACACACGGTAATATTTTAATTTTTTTTTTTCGTATTTAATATAATATGTTGATATTAAAAGAAAATAATGATTCATTGAAAATCTTGGAAATTAATAATTTTACATTGATTTTTGTTAAAGACAAATTATTTAGTATTTTTAATTGTATTAAACAAATTTTAAGGTAGTGTATTTTTTAAGCCACCATGACTAAAAAAATTGTAACCCGTAAAAAACATTTAAAACAAAATTACTATTACTTTCTTTAACAAAAAAAAGGAAGATAATAACATTATAATGTATACGATATTTGTAAGGTTTATTGTTGTCTGAAATGTGCATTTTTGATTATATATATTTTTTTCATTCTTAATTTTCTCTTCTTTTTTTACGCTATGTTTGTACGCTTTTTATAGTAATACTAATAATTAAAATTACCTTTTATTATAGTATATTATCTGTTTTCCCTTCCAATGACCAAATTTTATTTGGTAAAAAAAATCAGATTTTTTACTTTCTTCATATTAAATGTAAAAGAAAGTTGATCCAAAGTCCAGTTTCATTCTTATACAAAAACATTTTCGTCACCAATAATCTTTAACCTCAACTCATGATTGTTGGGCTCGATTAATTAATAACTACCTCTTAATATAGTATTGTATTCAATTTCTCGACTGCTAATGATATTACTTTAGTATTTGTCAATGTTAATTTTTTTTTTTGTCTTGTAAACTATATGGACTAGATGTTGTATTATTATTTTAATTACATAAATTTAGTACTTGTGCAATTTCTATATACAATTTAAAAACAATATACATTTTTGTATTATACTCAGTAGAATAGAGAATTTTGTTTCCAGAATCCTATATTAGATTTATTTTAATTATTATTGTTCGTAATGACTGAAGTAAAAAATAATTGTTCGAGTCAATTTTAAACTCCCCACCCCCCTTAAAAATGCATTAGATTCCACTTTTTCTTTCAATAATTTACTACTAATTTGGATAATAGAAAAAATACATGTTTCTCTATTCTAAGCCCTAACGCCTTTAATCCTATTACTTATAATTAAAAATTAAATTACTATTGTATACGATTTAAGTTTATAATAAATATTTAAACCAAAATGTAGAAAACTCTTTTCATGGACTATAATTACAATTTAAAGTTAATTAGATGCCTATGAAATAAACATAATTATTATAATTAGTGACTGTATTTTAGGTTATATACATATTATATATATAAAATATTATGTACAGTTTCTGATAAAAACAAAATAATAATGCTTGTAATTTAGAAAAAATATATTCGTGTATTTATTTAATCTTTTAGTCATTATTTTAGTAATAAAGTATACTTTTAGAAAGTGGTAAAAAAAAGGTAATTCACCCAAGTGAAAAATTAATATTATGAAAATATTGACACAAACATAAAAATATGTTAATACAATTTAGCATACTTATATAATCCTCAAAGGATTAGTAATATAGTTTTTCCAATCGAAAAAAAAGTTTCGGCGATTAACCAGTTGCTCCTTGTAAACTGTTTTCCTGAGCAATTAATAATTGTATGACTTGACAAGATAAACGTTTTTGTGAAAAAACTTGAAGCGAGCTCCCCAACAGCCCAGTTCTTACTTCTAGCTTAGTTTGTGGTAGTTGTTTATTGAATATTTTTTTTTCGAGAATGTCTGGTACCAATATAAATATGGTCACATAATATTTGGGATACTATCTTGATCTGAACGCAAATTTAAATATAGGGTTGGTACCTAACTTAAGAAGACTTCACACACCCAATTTGCTAAAGTTAAAACTTTACCCACACAGAATTATTTTATATTAAAAATATTCAAATAGAAAACAGACGATGACAATATTTTGGAAACGTCTTATTATTTTTTTAATAAACCTAATATTTAACATTTAAAATCACACATTTTTATTTTTTTTTAATAATTGACTTTGTTTTTAACGTTATTACTTTTTAAGATCGGATGTCACAATATCTCCAAAATAATTTTTTTATTAATTTACTTCGATTTTGTAAAAGGCGTTTTTGCTCAAAATCAGTATGGACCGAGTAAAACGTATCCTGCGTAGCTATGTTTAGATAAAAACATTTTTGCTTATAGCCAACTCCTTAATAAATAGGAGGCCGTATAACGTTCTGTTAACCGAGTCAATTATAAGAAAGTTGTAACATTACTTATTTTTTCGACGAGCAACACAAAGTGTGGCCAACTTTTTGTATGTATGATCATTTAACAACAGACAACAAGGATTACAAAACTGAGTACTTCTATCACCAATAACACAAGTAAAGCTTGGTAATTAATAGAAAAATAGATAAAGCATAATGCATTGTGTGTGTATGCACACACACAATGTCAATAACTTAAAAGATATTAGACTTATTATAATTTTTTTTTTTTTTTTATATACTTTTTTAGTTATTAGTTGGGACAAATTTATATATTTTTAAAAAATATAACCCCATCCTTTATATTATGTTAAAACCATATGAACTTCAGTTTTTTAATGGTAACGTAGGACTGGGTCATAGTTAATCAATCACCCGGTACTACATACAAATTGTAGGCACCATATAATTAGAGAAAATTGAAGGTGATTTAGGGAAAACGTTTTTGGTTTGTTTTAAAAACCAAAATTCAAGTAAATTATATACCAAACTCAACAAATTATCAATATCTAATAAGAAAATTTTACATACGCATACACACTAGTGTACATATTTACATATTATTTATGTATATATGTATGTACCGTCATCCACTAGTTAATTATGTTTAACTATTTATATATAGATACATAGAAATAATAAATCATCAGAGTAAAAATAATTTTTTTTTTTTTTTATACAGTTGTGCGTGTTTTTTTTTTATATAAAGCCAGCAGCTCCTCTATAGTTATTTGCTTCGGATGGGTACAAATAGTCATCGCTCCAATTTGACCGACACAAAATAGGCTCAGATGTAGTCCGTTGTAATTTTGGCATGGCATGTATAATATTTTGAATGGATATGGCAATGTCTTTGAATTTGGGTCTATCCTCCCTGGCAAATTTTATACAGTTTTCCATCAGCTTACGGAGTTCAGCTGGCGCGTCTGTCCGTACTTTTTTCTGATCTGGTCTCAGGGAACCTCTGCCAACCATAAATAAGATTTGGTCCTTGTTGTTTATCTCTGTGTACGGCAATTGACCTGACAGCAGTTCATACAGCACAACACCGTATGCATAAACATCCGACTGGAAGCTATACGGATTGTCCTCCTTCATTCTGATCACTTCAGGCGCCATCCACAAAATTGATCCAGAAGGCTGATGATATTGCTGGCCGCCAGACCATTTCGATTTAATTGTCGCTAAACCAAAGTCGCCGATTTTCACTACAGAGTCGTTGAAAAATATGTTGTTGCTTTTAAGATCTCTATGTATAATGCTCTTTGAATGTAGATAATTCATGCCTATAGCCGTTTGGCCGGTTATAGATATCAACTGCATAGTTTCAAATCTGAAAAAAAATTTACATCATATTAGAACAACATAAGATTATAAGCACGTTGGTTTACTTTAAACAGAGATATGGACTATTCAATATAATTGTATTCAAATAATTAGCCAGATTTAACGATTATTCAAGCATTTTTTTTTCATTGTTCATAATTCAATTAACGGGAATAACAAGTTACTCGAACACATTTTACACAACACTGATTTTAAATTAGATGTTTGGTAATTCGCGATTTTTTATTTAAGTATAAATTAGTAATTAAATTTTTCATTTCAAACCATTTTTAATTATATGTAGCATAAAACTTTTGTAAAATGACTTTTTTTTTTTTTTTTAAATGTACCTAACTCATTAAATTTTCAAAATTATAAATTCTTTTACCTATTAATAGTAAAATAATAAATAATAGTATTGATTAATAGTATTTTTATATTTTTTTTTCCAAATAAATAAAAACTTGGTATTACAGCGAATCAAAGGGATTTAAATAAATATCTTAACAAATTAAAACGGTAAGCACTGTATGATTCGCTTTCACAAAAAACAACTTGGTTAAAATTGTTTGATATACTTAAAATAATGTCAGCTACAAAAGCAAACATCATACTTTTAACTATCATAATATTATTTAAAATTAGTTATTTATAATTATTGTTTTAAATAATAGTATATTAAGGGAAGTTTGCCAATAATACAAATTTGATAAAACACAAAATTATTGTAAAATACAATTTTAAAATTACACTAATTTATATTACTATTTAGGCATTATTTGTATTGTATACTTTTTTGTTTTATGACTATGGTTGTTAAATATTTATAACACTTATGCAAATTAATAACTTTACAGCGAGATATTATACCACTTAGCCGGTTTATTTAAAAATATTTACAATTTTTGTAATTCAATTTAAAACTTTTATATAACTACAAAATTTTATGAAATTTTAACTTACTTTTTTTCTAGAACGTGCAAGCAACGGTATAGGCTCGACCCTTCACACCACTGGGTGACAATGGCTAAATTTGGTTTGCGAATAACTCCCATAAACAACAGCACATTAACGTGTCTTGTTTTTTTAAGAACAGATACTTCATTTTTAAACGCCTGTAATTGTGCAGCGGTCGGTTGTTTTACCTTAAGAGCTTTTATAGCAACTGGACCGTGCCAGTTAGCTTTGTACACAGTACCGAACGATCCCGATCCAATACAATCACCCAGTTGTATGTCGGTCTCAGGTATTTCCCAATCTTCAAGAGACTCTTGGGGTCCCGTGTCTCGAAGTCGTTTTTTTGTAGCACTTTCGTCATCACTTTTCGATCGAGGTCTGGTTCTCAGTACATTAGTTGGAGATGCTTGAGCACTTTGGCTATGGGGTAAATAACCTTGAGGCACCCCTGACGGTACCCGTTTTAGTTCAGCCAAGTCATCCCAGTTCATGTTTACCATGTTGCGACACACGTTAGGCTCAGAACTAGATCTTTCACCATGGACGAGCACTCTGCGTCTCGATGATTCATAATCCGAGGATAGCTGTAGTATACCTGCAGAGTTTTGATAAATAGTATGGTTACCACTGTTACTGTTGTTTAAGTCTCTGGTTGGAATACATAACACAGGCACGCCCATTGAACAACGTTCATGAAATTTAAACCCACACGAACGACAATGATAACCCTAAATAACAAAAAGTAATATAAATAAACAATAATTTTGAAGAAAAAAACTTATACCGACCTGAAATAATAATTGTCGACAATGATCACAAGTGGTAAACGAAGTGCGTTTGGAAAAATCATGAGTAAATGACGCTTGAATCGGTAACCAACACATTTTTACTTGGATCTCATCATATTCAATTGCCGATGTTTGCGTGTCCCAAGGAATTTGATGGTTAGTACCATGCCTATAGACAACACAGACATTCATAGGAATTTTTCTATGTTGTAAGCGTTTTTCTAAGGCCAAATGCAACGTTTCACCGTGTTTAACTTCGATGGTGGTGCGTTGTTTATTTGGCAAATGCGCTCTGATTACACGCACAGACGGCGTAGATGGCTTATCGGCCCTGCCTGTCTTGCGATGCTCCCTTGGATGGTCAACCTGGTCGAGTAGCTGCTGTTCTTTGGCTTCTAGTTCATGTAGCTTAACAGTCAGCTCTCGGTACTCGGTCAAATAAATTGCCGGCGGATGGTCAAAGGTGGCGAATGTGCCGTTGAGTTCTTCGATGTTGCACTTGGTCAGGCGCATCACCTCCCTAACGTTTTGCAGTTCATGACGCAATGAGTTGATTTCCTCAAAGTCGAACGACATAATGCCGACGATGGTTTGGTCCAGGCAGGGTAGCTCGCCAGATTGCAGAGGCCTACCTGTGCTACAGCTTCGACACCATAAT
Source organism: Adelges cooleyi (assembly GCF_023614345.1). Taxonomy (NCBI): domain Eukaryota; kingdom Metazoa; phylum Arthropoda; class Insecta; order Hemiptera; family Adelgidae; genus Adelges; species Adelges cooleyi. The sequence continues at coordinate 7,574,488 of NW_026095751.1, forward strand.
GTTATGATTATTTAGGTATCCCATCTATGTACGTGGGATACCATTTTTGTTGTTTAATAAATTTAAATGAAACACTCTGTCAACAATCGGAGGGTTCAGCGTTGTACGTCACTACGACATCGTTAACAACCGGTAGTCGAAAATTATATATCACAGCCAACGATTCTGATACCTATAATTCATAATTAATTATTAAACTAAAAGCAATTCAAAACTCCATTGAAAACATAGAATTGCCAAACAAATTTACATACATTGGTCATATTTTTAGGTTAAAACTACCCGGACAGTTTGACCACAACCGCGGAACAATTTACCGTAACTCAACTAATGAATACGTTTCCCCATTATCCCTCGCATTGGATAAACTGCCGTATGTCGCTTTACGACAGCCGTGAGCCGCAGTTCTACGCATAATTTTATCATGGACATAATATAAATATAATAATATATTATATCTGTAACAACAGTAAATAAGTGTGTAAGTCGAATTTTGGTCAAAATTGGCCAAGTACGCTAGGATGTAGTTGGAAGCGCCTAGCACACCTTGAATAAATGTCTAACTCGTTGGACCAACAAGAAAACCTTGAGAGATGTGAGTTTCTGATTATTACATGCTGATTTATGGCACCTGGTCAGTTTAAAATCGCTCCACTGTAAAATCACTGAAATCGACTTACACACTTATTCACGGTTGTTACAGATATACAGTCTAGTGTCTACAGATTACATGGGCGGAGCGTCATGAAAAACAATGAGACAATACTACCCACTTAGAATATAGACAAATAATTTGGGTTTATTTAATTTAAATAATATTTTTTTACAATATAGTATCATAGATTAAGTACATATGTATTTAATCTATGATAGTATTGGGATTTTAAAATCTAATTTTTTTCAATTTTGTTATCGTATTCTTAAAATGGTCAATACTCAATAGTCGATAGCCGTCAGTCGATAACGTTAGTTGCTGGTGGTCGCTCGAGAACCGCGGTACCTGGCACGCTGCGTAGCGGATTAATCTAGTAAATATTATTACAACATAAAAATTAATACGAGACCAATGACCATATAAAATCATAGATTACTTACTTTGTGTCAAATACTGGGTCTCATTCTGTCGGGCGTGGGCCGTAGTACGCCAGAGGTAATAATTAATGGAAAACGGGTGGAGGTTATCGGTACTGACGTGTCTCGCCCCTAATAGATATCACAGAAATCAGTATACAACAATGCTTAACACTATAATATCAACGGGTAGAAGACAAAAAAATTTAAAATAAAGAACACGAATCGAGAAAATTAGAACATTTACGGCTATGCTGCATAAATAAATATATTTTTACTATCTTTTATTTTTGATAAAAGGACAATTTCTATTTTTTGGGTTGTCCTTTATTTGACGACAAATTTTTATATGCCCCACTTTAGATCTTCCTTCAATCTAATTTGTGACTGAATTTGAACAGTGTTTGAACATTGTGATTTGATGTCGAATATATGACGTGATTTGTATACAGTGGCGATGCATATGTTTTTAAGACTATTTTGTTTCTTATTAAATTTAATACATCTAATAATAGGATCATTATTTTGTTTCAACAATTTATATAATAAAAATTGACTAGGGTTTTTTAAGGTATACATTAAAAATAATATAACAGTTTATACTTCTACCTATAAGTAGGCATAGCTTAAATGTTACAAAAGTTTTTTTTTTTTTGGGTGAATTGGAAATCGGAATCAAACTCCAATTTATTTATTTTACGTTACGACCTAAATATATAAATATATCTATTTTAGTCTATACTTCTTTTTTTTTAAATATCAATTATATGTAGTTGTAAATTATTTAAATTTAATCAAACAAAAAAAAACATGAAAGAAAAGAAAAAAAAACAAAAAGTTTTCAGATTAAATAGTTTTGAACTCCGGTCAATGAGCATCTTTCAGTACTGCGTTACGCACTTGACCTTGCTTTTAATTTACAATTTTATTACTTAAGTACAATACATCAATTATAATCAACAAAAACAATTTTTATTTGTTTTGTTACGGCCTAAATGTTTTTTTTCTAACTTTGTAATCTATTTATATATTCACTGACCACTGTTTATAAAAATGTCATTTATATTTTTTTATTAAACAATCACTTATTCAATTTAAGTGACGATCTATATAATGTATAATATATTATATAATATTGTACTAAGTATAGTTCTCTCCACGCCGATCCTGTAACGGCGTCAAACTTCATCCAAAATCACCTAAATCTATTATCAACATGGTATAAAGATTGGGGGATAAAAATCAACGAGACTAAATCCATCCACTGCACATTCACTTTAAAACAAACAGACTGCCCTCATATTTATCTCAATAACATACCCCTTCCAACCGCTCAAAATGTTCGATACCTGGGTTTACACCTAGACCGGCGTCTTACTTGGGCAACTCATATCCACGCTAAGCGTCTCGTCTTAAACAACCGCCTCCGTCAATTACGCTTCCTTCTAACAACAAAACACCTCAACCTCCAAAACAAACTTTTAATTTACAAACTACTCCTCAAACCCATTTGGACCAATGGCATCCAGCTATGGGGAGCTGCCAAACCATCCAATATCTATAAAATACAAACATTTCAAAATAAATGTCTCCGTCTATTAACAAAAGCCCCATTTTACGTCTCCAATGATACCCTCCACAAAGATCTCTCCGTCCCAACAGTCCTTAACTCTGCCAAAACCTTCTACAAACGCCTACACTCCAAAACCTTTAGCCATAAAAACCCCCTGATCTCGGAACTATCCGTGCACACAATCCCTGGTGACCCCAGAAGGCGCCTAAAGCGAACGTGGTGTCGCGATCTATTGGTTGACTAATCCACGATCTCACACGTCATGAAGTACCAGCTCTGGCTGGCCTCTTCTAACAAGTCTACTGTATCAATATATTATTATATATTTGCCTACCATGTAATTTATCCTTTGTTCTTATTGTAATTACATTTATTACAGATTGTACAAATTCTAAATAAAAAAATAAAAAATAAAAAAAAGTATAGTTCTAATTTTCTTTTAACAGTCTATTTTCTTCGATGGTGTATTAGTATTGTTTTGTAGTTTAGTAGAAAGTTTACTCAACTCTACTTTGAAAGGGGGGGAATGGTGACATGTTTTTTCCTTCGTGGGCCCCCGAATGTTAAATTGTCCTATGACCCAAAAGACCTCACTATGACTCTAACTGTTAACATTTAAAAATGTTATAGTCATTTCATGGCCACAAAATAAACAAAATTGATATAATGTACAAAATATTTTTAAAACAATAACAAATGTATACAATTATGGGCTGTCTGGGTTATTTATGAAAACTCACAAAAACAAAACTGAATATTACAATAAGAACATAAGAAAAAAATTACTTATTTGTTCAAATTTCAACTAAATCGTTTATTCGTGAACTATTAAATATTATCAAACCAATTTCATTTTAATAACCCTTTTCTTAATACTAAAACAATATAATTTGTTTAAATTTCAACTAAATCGTTTATTCGTGAACTATTAAATATTATCAAACCAATTTCATTTTGATAACCTTTTCTTAATACTAAAATAATACAATTTGTTTAAATTTCAACTAAATCGTTTATTCGTGAACTATTAAATATTATCAAACCAATTTCATTTTAATAACCCTTATCTTAATACTAAAATATATAATATTTAGTGATATAAATTATAATCTCTATGTGGGGTACTCAAATAATTTGGTAACTGTGGTTTGTATAGTATTTAAAAGGATCAACTTTTAAATACCTTGGACATATATTAATAATGTATTTACATACATTATAAATATTCTTAATTGCATAAGAAATTATTGTTATATAAATTATCACTATCGTGTTATACATAACAATTACATATATTATAAAGCACTTTTAAAACTAATTAAACATTTTCACGTGAATTTGTATAATTGAACACATGACTAACATGATTAAAATATGCACATTTCGAGCTGTATTTGAAGGTTACTTGGCTGCGTAATGGTTGATGAATCTCGCCGATGGATCTTTTACTGTAGTCCACTTTGGCATCCAATAGTAAGGCATAAAGTTGGAGGCCAGTCCAGTGTAGTCGTTTTCAAACATATCGCTAGTAATCATCAATCAAAAGATAATAATTATTATTTAGTTTTTTACAAGTGGCTTATAGCTATTGAAATTTGGAAGATTTACGGTCAACTTACCGGTAGTACAGAGATTCTTTAGAATTTGGCGGGCAATGTGGATACTTTTCAGAGGCTTTTTGCAAATCTTCTTCCGTGTATTTTGGATCTATCCACTCTTGAATGATGTTGAAAAGCGATTTTTTCACCGTCGTCACACCGTCACTGTAAAATCAAACTTGAGTACTTTAGTTTGTTATGATGGTGGCCATTTCTCCAATATAGACCGAGGGAATTTACACTCGAGCCAACTTGGTCAAATCGATTATTTGTGTTACGTTAAACTCGATTTTTCGCGTTTAATTCGCATTCACGTTAACAATTGTCATCAATATCATACCTAAATGCTTCTTTGTGTCGCCACAGAACTTCATTTGGCAAAAGTCCTGTGCCGTCAAAAGCCGAACGTAGCAAATACTTTTCGATTTGGTTGTATGGCTGACGCATTCCTTTGGGCAGACTGAGATAATATTGTGTGAAGCGCAAGTCCAAGAACGGCACCCTTAGTTCGAGCCTTAAAGAAAAATTACAAGTATAAGCACCATTTTTTTAAGGTATATAGCATTAAGTGTTATGGTATTACCCATGGGCAGCGGTTGTCCTGTCGGCTCGAAGACCATCGTACATGTAGATGTCGTTCAATAGCCTGAGACTTTCGTTGTGGGCGTGATCTGGACTCGGAGCGTCTCTGAAGTAAATGTATCCCTGGGCCACCTCGTCGGCTCCTTCTCCGCTGCACAATACCGTTGTGTCAGTGTGCTCTCTGATGTATTGTGAAACCAAATACATGCCTGTAAGTAACAATTAAAAACCGAAAATTCCATTACAAAAAACTTTCAAAATCAGTACAAAACCGACACGAATTGTATTCAATGTTTAGACCCTATTCTTACCACACGAGGCCCTGATGGTCGTTATGTCCGCGGTTTCCAGTGTGTGAATAACTTCGTTCAGTACCTTCAACACATCTTCGGCGGTGAAAATCACTTCGTGATGTTCGGACCCAATATACTTGGCCACTTGTCTAGCCGCTAATATGTCCGGACTGTCTTCCATGCCAATTGAAAATGTCTACAAAAAACGGTTAACACGAGTGTTATCCATGACACTGTTTAGACCGACACGACGTACACACCTGGATGGGATATGGAAGACATAGTTCTTTGGATAAATTCACCAGAATGGCGGCGATTAAACTAGAATCTAATCCTCCGGACAGCAAACAACCAATCCGGCGGTTGGCCATCATCCTCTTTCTGACCGACTCCGTTAACAGGTTTCGGATGTTGGCGTGCACTGCTTCTTCGCTTAACCCTGTACATGAAAAAGATTAGAACCGCCGAGTTCCTTTTTTTAACCTCAAAAATACATTATAGCTCTTAAATAGAAAGCAAACCGTCTTCGAGTGGAATTGGAGGTAGTATCGGTTCTTCAATCTTAAAAAACCTGTTCAAGGAGACCAAATGTGTTTTACCGTCGGGCAAGATATCGAATTCAGCCAAATGGCCCGGTGGAAAAGGTTTTATTGACCAATTGGTGAGATGAAGCTCTCTGACCAAAGTGGTCAGACCTGTAACAATGATAAAAGGCAATTTTAACTTTTTTTCATTTACAAATCTATAATGCAAGAACTTTTGAAATAGTTCCATCATGTAGCTTAACAGACATTATACGCTGTCATTACGAATATTTCGCCTAATACATTATTTAATTCGCCTATATAATTCCCTAAAGGCGCTCCGTTTGCTGGGCGAGCAATCGTCCGGTAAAAAGGAACCGCCATCCCCCTATCCGGCGACGGATTGACGACCCGTCCCGGAAGCGAATTCGTCAAGAAACCATCTCATGATGGCAGCGTTGGGCCTTCATGGCCCGTTAAGCTACATGATGATGATGATGATATAATTCCCTATAGGGAATCGTCCCGAAAGGCGGGATGGCGACTCCTTTTCCCTTGTAGGTTATTCGCTCAGAAAACAGAACCGCCCGATCAAGGTCGTTTTAATAGGCATTAAAAGTAAGAATATCCCATTCAAAAAAAAAAAATAATCAAAATGAAAAAATAAATTTAATTTGGCGGATTTTCCTTAGAACATAGATGTAAATAGATCCTAGATACGAAGATGAGCAAAGGCAAATAATCGCTAGTCTAAAATTAGCATTAAAAAATTACGAGGAACTAAGCAGTTATAAGTAACCTAGTATGTTATAATCGAAACTGACCTTTCTTAAGTCTATTTTTGAGCTGTGTAAAGTCATTCCATATAATATTAACCACTATATAAAAATACATAACTAGCAAATACCTATTGTTATTGATCTATTATCTATCTGAACTTTGAACAATATATACATTATACTTATAATAATTATTATTATATACAATCACCACAAATCACGGGGTCCCGATATCATTAAAAAAAATATTCTATCCTACTAAAGTCTTTCAAAAACAGTACGTCAGTTTAATATAGACATATATAATTATAACTTCTGAACAAAAACGTTTCAAAAGCATTTGTTAAATTAAGTTAACATTTTATGTACCTTATTTTTCAGAGGATACAGTTACAGTACTGGACAAAAAAATAATACGAAAAAACCTATGAATAATAATAACATGTATAAATTTAAGTATTATAATAGTGATCATAATAATATAAAAGTGATCAGAGCTATACCCGTTCGTCAAGAAATAGAGATCCTTGAAATGAACACTGTACTTGCCTATGCTGACAATATTATAGTTATTGGCATTAGACGTGCGAAAGTAGTCACAAAAACATCCGATCTATTAGGGCAGTCAAACAAATGAAAGTCTCGAGAATGTGGAGAATTGTGCCTGTGGTGCTTATTGTAGAGAATAGTGAAAATCGAATAAAAGCTAAAAGGGAATCATACCACATGTACCAAAAGCACAATATTAAAGCATACTTAAGAAGTAAACGAGTAGAATGAGTAGGACAAGTTATTAAAAAAAGAAGTAATGTCTGGTAAAATCAGCGGGAAAAGACCTAGAGGCCGACCCAGACAAAGATGAATGAATAAGGTGAAACCTGATCACAAAAAAGGTTCACAGTAAATATGACTAGAAGAGAGTGAAGACAGGGAGAGATGGCGTGAAATAGTTAAACCAGTGAAAGCTTTGAGTGGGCTATGAAAAGCTTAAGAAGATAAGAAGTAATATAATATGTATAATTTAAATTTTATATGACTCGATATATTTATAATATTTAAGTTAGTACGATTAAAATGTAATTATGAAAAATTATTTTAAGTTTATCATATTTATCACCAATTATTAAACTACTTATACTTAAGTATTAAAAAACTCAACGACTTTACATATTAAGTTGAATTTTAAATTATCGTTATAGGGTCATTTCGCGTGAAATCACCTAATGGGTGTGCGACTATAGTTCAAAAATGTTTAGAATTTTTACCATACATTCGTCACAGGTCCTTAATGATAAAAACTTTTTTTTTTTTTTAAATTATCCAAAAACACCTAATATTTCCGACTTTGTAACTTAACCTTATTTATAAGTGAGTAGAACATTTGGTAAAAGTTTGGTGATGGAGACATTTATGTAACATCAGTGGTAAGGGTTCAAAATGTAAATGTAAATTTTGTATATTTTCAATATATGTAAATTGGAAAATTTAAGCAGAGGTTAAATTACAGAGTCAGGTGTTTTTGGATAATTATTTTTAAAAATAAAACTACATAGGTCCAAAACTAAGTTTAAAATGTTGTTTATCATTAAGGATCTATAACGAATATATGATAAAAATTTTAAACATTTTTGAACTATAGTCGCACACCCATTAGGTGATTTCACGTGGAATGACCCTATAATAGTATATGTTTATACATTTTAATCAGATATTTTGATCAGATAATCGGTTTGAAAATTAAAGCACAATCGAATAAAATAATAATAACCCACCTACAATTAATTAGATAATATGTTTTGATTACAACGTCATCAAAATTAAATATTAAATTAGTATCTACTGTAATAACAATTACAGTAGTACGTATACAGACTTGCCAATCAATTAATCATAAGGAAAAAAAAGATAAATGTAATCACATTGACCTCTAACCATGTGATCAGCAAATAACTACAATTACATGATCAAATAATCTCTAAACAAATTCTTTAAAACTTTTTTAGAGTTTTTATTCTTATACATAATGAGTACTGAATAATGATGTAACATATCGCGAACATTACATAATATGTACAACGCTGTTTATCTTTTTTTATTTACATTTTGTACCTTACCCGTTATTTAATTAAGTGTAAAAAAAAGATCACTCATAACACATTAAATGTACTTTATATCGTTTTTGTTTCGAGGTTTTGTGATATTTTTTTGATGATAGAAGTATTTAAGATATCTAAAATATAAATTTAATCTCAATAAAAAAAGTATATCTAAATTCATTAATTGAAAAAATAAATTAGCCATCAGTTCAACATACTTTGATTATGAATATTATTATATCATGCAATTAATACAACATAAATGTAGTCAGTTATTAATTGATAATATTCTATATTAATTTGGCTGTATGTGATGGATAAATATCAATTAGTTTGACTAGATAATTATATATATAAACACGTATGCTAATTATTTGGTTTGCTTACTAACGTTTTCTCGTGTGTTGAATCACTTATCAGTAGCACTTTTGTTTATAATATACTTATATAATAATATTTCATAAAGTCAGAATTGGAATGATTTTAAACAAAATTGTATCATTTTATGACTGGGTAATGACAAACGATTACATAGGCCATATATTAAATTAAAAAAACAGGGATCGATTTAACAGTTGTATTTAAAAAAGTAAAGATATACTTTAACTTTTATTTTACAAAATAAAATTTGTCGTTAAAAACTTTGCATCCTTAAATTTTTTTTTATAGTTGTTTTATGTGAACTTAAAAATACAGTTCTATTTTAAAAGTTACTGCCTACCACCAATAGTATACATAAGTAAATCGATAATAGTATCGAAAAAAAACTTTTTATTTAAAAGTTTAGCTTTTATAAATAAAGGTGTTTTAAAACTTTAATAATAATGTTCTTTAACAAATTTTAGAGTTGGAACTTTTGTATTAAGTTATAAATAATTTAAAGTTTGTCTTTTTACAATGTTTTGTAACTGTTTTTAGCTCTAGTGCTGCAGCCTTTCCCGAAAATTCAGAATATATAAATAAACGATTAATTACCACTGTAATTTATTTACCACCATTTTTTTAATTCGTTTTTTAGTTATCTTTTCCCTAAATAAAATCCTGGCTACTGTAGTATGAATCATAAGAGCACGACATTAGGACATTATTTTTTACAGTAATTTTTACCTTTGGCCTCCGAAGATATTCCCATCACACCGCTGTCAGACATGAGGTAAAACAACGGTCGCACACCGTAAGGGTCTCTGGCCACAAAAATTTTTCTCTTTTGCGAGTCGACCAAACAGAACGCGTACTCGGCATCTAACTGCCTAAGCGTTTCATCGATTCCAAAAGCGCCGTAAAGTTGCAAAACGCTTTCTACGTCGCACTTTGTCTCGTATTGGAAACCGTGTTGTTCACCGAGCTATATTGAAACGAAAATAATATTTAACACTATGAAAAGTGTAATTTTTAATAGGTAATAAAAAAATTTAATTCGGAGATCCAGAATAAGTTAAAAAAAAAAAAAATTGTTTTCACTTAAGTCTATTTGTTCCGATAAAATTTTGCCCGCAACTATTATTATTATTCGGATTCCGGCCCCTAAAAATGATATGGGGTCATTCCTAATCACCTAATGTGTCGGAATGAATTTTGAAAAATGTTCAAATTTAATTCGTAATTAGCAATTTACAAAAAAAATGTTTTCTTAAGATCTCTTAATTAGACGATGCAATTTTATACGAATATATAGTATAAAACATATTTACTTCTGGTCTTTATAAGTATTATATTGTTCTATATTACCGCGATACTGTTTACTAAAATTTAAAGTAAATTTAAAAAAAAACAATAAAACATATGAAATTGTAATTTTAACTTTTTTTTGCGTGTAGATACATTACACGCAAGTTATTTGTATAAATAAAATGCTGTGGCCAGATAAGAAATCTCTGACAAAAATGTACGCTATTTTTAATGTTTCATCATAGATCGACAGCCATATATTTCGAAATAGTAACTTAATCACGTTTTATATAATTTATGCAAGGACTCCTAACTTATGTTTCAATGTTTAGCGTTAACGAGGATCAAACAATAGCTGAACTGTACCTGTCTCCAATTGAAAATCTCGCCGTTGCATATCAAAGACACGTACGGGTGTTGGTGGAGCTTCATGGGTTGCATACCGTAGAGGCTGTCGATGATGGCTAACCGATGGAATCCGAGGCAGATGTTCTGTAAAAAATACTATTGTTTCAAAAATCTATTAAAATGAAAAAATGACAATAACGTGTCTCACTTTGATTTTTAAATCATATTCCAACCGCCAGGCGTCGGGTCCACGGTGTGAGATTTTTGCAAACGTCTTGTCATACTTGGATAACGACTGCACGTTTATACCGAAAAGTGCCCAAATTCCGCACATGATCGAAATATTTTATAAAAATCTTATACAAGTGTAGTACGTCTGCGAAAAAGGAAATTCAACTTTTTAAACCATCTATGTATGTTATATATGTGGCTGCGGAATGACTTATCAGCGAACGTTCTCCTCCAACAGTGAGTCTCGCACTAGTGAATTTATAACATTGAATAAGTGAATAATATTTATATATATATATATATACATCGTTATACATATATAAATATAATTATACCTCGTTGATACCGTGCCAGACATATGTATAAACATAAAATGACATCGTCGATATCTACACGGTTACAGCTGTGTGTAACGCTGACATTGATAAAATTTGCACATAAAGCATTAGCACCGTCAAAGCATAAAAAAAACCATCGTTTAAATACGTGGTACGCCTACCGCCATACATTTTTATACTATTCACTCCAAATAATGTACAATAATAATAATAACATTACAATTAATAAGAAATTATGATTCTATTGAAAAAACATATTTACCAAAATACAAACGCGTAGAATCGGTGTCTGTTTCCACATGCGAGTATTTTGAATAACAAAAATACTATTAAAAACACAATTTTTTTGGCTACAGCCTTCCAGTAACTAATGTTTTATTCATGTTAATTGTCGTTTTTAGTATTTTATTAATCCCAGTCGTAAATTATTTGTGATATTTAACTTTTTATCATTTAACCGGTAATGTGTAGAATATTTTTCCGAAACGAATGATGGTTCGACGTAGGTATAAACATTGTACCATAATTTAGTCGAGAGACACAAGCTCTTATATTGCCTAATCGTAAATCGTGTAATGTTCGAATTGCGATTATGATATTTTCCATAACATGTTTTCGCAGGATCGGAAGCTGTTGTTTTTATTGTTTTGATCAAAACTTTTTTGCAGATGACGCAATAAGCCCTGCCTTGACGATTTTGTTTCATTATTATCATTAATTTGTATTTGTTTTTTTTTTTAATGTTTTTACTTTTTAATCCACGCAAGCAAACCTCTTAATCTGATATATAAATGTTTATCTAAAGGTGAAGTTGACTAAGGTGATACACAGCGTTGGTCATTTTCCAGAAACGTAGGAATATTGCACAGATAACGTTATCACTTCGGTGTCTATGTTATTTGTATATTGACTTTGGTGTACGTCTGTTAATTTTATATTTACTCAAAAGTTCAAGGAATTACTTTTATTTTATATTTTATTAATTAGTGACGCAAATATGGGAAAGGTAGATTACGCGTATAATGTTGTGTTACACGCGGTCAATTAGAAAAAATATGATATTGGCTATCATCGGTATGGTAGCGATTAGCCTAGATATTGTACGATAATAAAACATTGTAGTCTGTAGTACAATTAACAATAGATGAGCAATCGAATTTGAGCTGATAACCAGCAAATTGTACGTAGAGTAACTTGACTGTGACGTGCAATCAGCTTTTTGTCAACTGCGTTATCCACAAAATATGAAGACATAATTAAAATTTAAGCAAACGTCCATGTACCAGTAATATTCACCTGACCTCAATCAATATTACTAGTCGATTATTAGTTAACATAATAATACTTCAACACAACGGTGTAAAGTATATACATATTTATTTTGAAGTATTCTTCGAAAAATTAAACACTTAATTATAGTAATAAAAATATAGGACAAATTAAGTTGGTCGAGAATTATAGAAAATGTCAAGAACTTTTCAGTGATTTTGGCTCTCTTAACCTTAAGCCAAAAAATTCATAAGTACCGCATTTATATAAATATATATATATATATATATTACAGATTATAGGATATTTCTGTTTACATGATACATTTTTTTATTGGGCAACATTCCAAAAATAATTGAAATCTTATATTTCCTTGTGAGCAGACAACCTACTTTATGCAAAATACGCTAACACGTGACACGTGCACTATGAAGTTTATAATAATTTTAGTGATTTCATGAAATATGTTAATTGTTGTATTAAAAATGCGTCACATAATAAATATTATAAAGATACAGTCTTTATAATAATTGTTAATGATTTTTCGCTAAGAATATTAGCTTAGTCCCCAGATAAAGTAGTAATAGTAATAATGCAATTCGATTAAATATATTATCGTACATTTAATTGAACGTTATATTAATTATACACTCAATTTTATATTCAATAGATAAAATTAGGTTAGTTATAAGTTATAGATGTTAGGTACTTTAATGCTTTATTACCATTACTTTCTTATCATTTTGTCTGAAAACTGCAATGCCAAAATCACGGTTGGTGATTTAATACGCCTAGACAGATTTCATACGTTTTTAAAACTAATTGTACTGCATAATATAAAACATTTATTTGTGATGAAGGGAAGTGAGTAACCCAACATTATGTTAAAAAAAAAAAATAATAACCAACCTTACTGATTTTGTCGTTAACTGGAAAATAAATAATAACCGATAGATTTACTAATAGGTATTCCAATTCAAAGATATAATTAACAATTAATTATTAATCGATTATAAAAATAAAATATTTTTCAAATTACATTTATAATTACAATATTTTTACAATTGTACCTATAAAGATCTGTATAGATTATATTTTGTTTCTTAATAGTTGTTATATGGTGTAGATTTTCCTAGAAAACGATGCGAAGAAATATGTAAGCTTATTCATTTTGTATTAATTTTTGTAATTTGTGAAAGAGATAAAAATAGAATGATGTTAGTGGATACATAAGTTGCTTTATCAATTATTTGGAATATTTTTATTGGTACCATGGCCATTGCCAAGGATGACCGACGCGTCGTATACGACAAAAACAAAACAAACGAGTTCGGTTTTACTATTTAGTAATAGAATAAGAACGTAAAATTACATGTAGTTCTATCGCAAACACATACTGAGGAAAGACCTTATTTTTAAGCGGTCTGTGTCGCCAAAAAGTAGAAAATATGCAAAAAGACTAATAATTAATTTTTATTTCATCAAAATCGGTTCAGTACGACTCGTCTATTCGCCGACTATTCGGTATTTGTGGATACTCAACTTGTCGCGTGAACGTAACAATAAACGGATATGTCATCATCGCCAAAATGCTGTTATCTTTTGATTTTATTATAGTTGGTTTTGCTCTAAAATCACTATTGGCCGAGTAAATCGCATTCTGCATTTACGCATGTTCAGATGATTTTTTTTTTAAATCGCTGCCAAGGATGCTGTTATAGTCTGAAAAATAAATTAACTACCAAAAAAGAGTTCTAATTACTGAACTAATAATTACACATCTCAGTGTGACAGTACCTTTAAATTAAGATTTTGCAAACAAACTGCCTATACTTTACTCCTTTTAAATGGCCGGTGTGGCATCCTCTTACAACTTCCGCAGTAAAGTAATAAGCATTTTAACAAATAAAAACACTTCTTTAAAACCATTTAAATGAGCATTTTTAAATTTCATGTTTATGTTGATTCACTAATATATAGCAACCTAGAAATTTACCACGGCCAAAGTGTAATTTTTCCCTTTTTTTGTTGGTTTTTCCTTAATAAAAATAAAGTTTGACCTAATTTGTTTTTAAAAATGTATATGCTATAGACCTATTCTAGCCCTAAAACTTCGCTCGACGAAGAGATAAAAATATGTTTTCACCCCTTCTAGGGGGAAGGATTTATGATATTATTGTTCATCAACGTTAATCGGTAATACTTATTCTAACGAAATCGGTTCATCGGTTTAACAATTTTGCGGGTTTGTACAAAAAATTCATTTTTTCATAATTCACAAGTTATCTCCTCAGCTCCGCATCGAAGCTAATATTGAATTAATTATACTATATTATATTTAATTAAAATGTTGGTAACACACTTCTGGGTGACGAGAAATGTAGTGGATGTGCGGTTAAATTACCGTCAAAATTTAACTTCATAATATACACGGTATTTTTGACCAGCGTCGGAAACTCTAGGGCCTAGGTGTTTCAAACAGCTTTACTCTTAAGGTCCAAAATGTCCAGGATGTCTGAACATACGTCACGAGACAACAGAAAATATTACTTTTAGAATATTGCGCGACATCTATGAGTATTGTAGAACACTAATGACTATATCACGTGTTTCCAATGTTTACATTGCTGTGGGCTATCTATTTGTTTTTAAATCAATGTTTATATAGTCCGGCTCACGAATTATAATAATACACTGGGTAATTCTCATGGTTGAAATATATAACCCTTCTGCTATATTATTTCTTAATTCGTTATTTTGATCAAGTACCAAAAAAAAATGGAAGAACTCGAAAGTAGTGAAGAATCTCCGTAAGTAAAAATATTATATGTCAATGATGTTACGTAAAAAGTGACCTAAACAAAGAAGTCAGTTCATAAAAAATCTAATTTTTAGTTAAATTTAAAGGTTGTTAATTGCCGTTCAATTTGGACTAAGTATGTAACGCTAAATTTAACTTTTAGATTAAAACTACGTGGACTGGATTTCGTTTTAAAATCAATTGAATGTGAAAAATATAAATCAAAACTTATTGAATATGGAATTGATGAACATATTATGGTCTATTTAACAGCTTCAGACCTCAGACAATTGGATGTTAGTGATACCGATATACCACTGATGTTAGAGGCTATAAACGTACTTAATAAAACATCAACATTTAACAAGCTGAAACTATCGTAAGTTTTTTATAATTTATTTATAGTTGAAAACTTATCATAATAATAATAATTTATTAAAATTCTATTGTTAAATTATCATATTTTGATAATTTTGTATCGGTTTTTACTTTTTATTAGGAACGAAGAAATATCAAAACTACAATCGAATATTTGTGGACAACTTGGATCGATCGCAATCGCTCTCAACCAAATGTATTATGTACTTTTAAACAATCCTTATGAGGATAAGTTAATTGATGATTACCTTTCGACAATTGACGCTGCGTCAATGATAAAACCTTATATGAGAGCGGAAGAAGACAGCATGAAAAAAACACTTAAAACTGTTTATAAAGTAAACTTAAATACAACATTAGTATAAAACTGTAATTTGTGATACCTCGTTTTATTCTAGATGGAAAAAAAGGGAAAATATAGTTTGCTCACTGCTGCAGCCTGTTCTGTGGTTTTATGTGGTTTCACTTTGGGATATTTTACATTTTTTAAAGGAAATACAAAATGCAATTCTATCTTTTTTAAGTATATGCCATTTAAAATGCAAGATATTTATTAAAATTAAATTTGATAGAAAATGGCAATTTCAGTCAATATTTTTGCTATTAAAAATATTTTATTGTGTTAATCTTATCTATGATAAATAACGTTTTTACTAACATGTTATATGTCTATATCATTTTTTAACTGTGAATAAAAAGAACTAAATAAGTCCTATTATAACGTTTATCATTATTTTAAATAAATTCAATTCATAAAATTATTGAGTATTGTTCTGTTTAAGTTAAATTTTACTTGTTTTAATATTAATAGCAATTTGAATATGTTTTTAACAAAAAAAATTGTGTCATTTTCTTAGAGTTATGTACTATATATTTTTAAAAGCTAGTAGTCACTCTTACACATTTGTATACACTTATGATACAGCAAACGTTATTAAAAATGTCATTATAAAGATAGTAACAACTATTTTAAATACTTTTTATATTTAATGCAACAAAGATAATAGTATTACTGTTAATATTCACCAATTATATTGTCCATGAACCTTGTGCATTATTTCTCCGGATAATGGCTATGACAATTGTTAATAACAATCAAAGCATATTAATCTGAATGATGAAGAGATATTAATCAATATTAATTTTAATGTTAGCATAAAGCGTAAATAATAAATATGTTTACATAAATTATTGTATTTCACCTTTTTATAACAATTTTAAATTGCATAATATATTTTAAAATGCATAAATAATAAAAATATAATTATTATATGGTTTTGTAGTAACGAAAAGGGTGTAGATTTAGCAATAAAAAAAACCTACCACAATCAAGAGAACTATGAAAATTATATTGCCTACTTCGAAAAAAAAAATAAAACCTAAAATAATTCTACAGTATATTCAAGTAATTATACAACAATATTTTATAAGTAATGTGGATATCACACTATACATTAAAATTTAACTTTTTTTTAACCCAAATCTAGGGTAAAAAATAAACTGATCTCAAAATTAATTTCGAATTATTTATACAATTAGAGGAGATTTAATAAACAAATTAAAAGTACTTGAGCAAATCTGATCCCGCATTCGGTTTCAGCGAAAAAAAAATTAATAACTGAATATATTATTCTATGATCGTGTTGTATTGTGTTAATTATAATAAATAGACAACACTTAAAATTAGGCCTCTTATTGTTGATACTTTATTATTTTATTCGATTCCTATACTACTGCCTATAACTACTAAAGTGGTGCACAAGCATAATCTTACTTTGCATAACAGTTAAGACAATGATGTGTTTGTATTTTATTTTTTTTACACTACGTACCTACCCCCTGTCAAGACTCAAGCTGTAATAATATGAAAACTAAGACCCCCAACTAAGAGAAACATATTGAGCCCATGTGGCATTTCCTTACGCAAGTTACATTTTACTCTACGACATGAACGTTCATTCGCATTATTTACCATCTCCAAACAGACTTTTTTCGACAACTTTTTATTTTTAGTCTTAAGATTAGTGCAAGTACCATTAATTTATTGTGCAAAATATATCTCAAGGTTTTCGTATAAAATAATCACAATAACATAATACATCGGCATTTTGTAATCAATATGATTGTCAACAATTCCAATAACCAGGATTCACCATGTTTTTGCAAGTAAAAAATTACTTTTAATCATACTGATATGTGATAACTTTATCTTGTGGCTATGCTTTAATGAACTTAGTTATTGCTTATAAATTATTATGTATTTATGTAAATAGAACATATTACTATACCTATATAAATGCTATCCCCCAAGAGTCGAGTCAATAAGCAGCCTACTGCCTATTTTAATTTTTTTATATTTTAACAAGTTATTTTTCGAATATTACAAAACATAAACGATCCCTAATTTATAATAATAAGTTCACTCACTAGGTACCTATACTTAGTTCATATTTAGACGATTAAAATTAATTTTATCCAAAATCATTAAAAGTGTGCAATTGGAAAAAATACAGTTTTTTTGTTTGAAACTATTTTTTTAATGTTTTAAATGGTTGTTTAACATAATTTAAAAATTATGTTTTAAACATGTTAAAAATATTGTTTTTTTATTTAAAAAGTTTTAAACAAATTTTAATATATTTTTGTATAAATCATATATATAATAACTAATTAGGTATGTAAAAATATTAAATATTTACTAAATACTTACTAATTCCGGCTGATCATTTTTTAAATTCGGGTTGTTTATTTAATTAGGCATTTACTTTTAAAAAATAAACAACTGTTACGTAAAAAATCTAATTTCAAAAGACTTCAGAAAAAAATCTTAGGCACATTTTTTAGTTAATTAGTTTTAAGTTTTAACTACACTTCTGACAATATAGTAAGAACTTGAGGTAATTTTTATACATGTATTAATATTTAATGTATAGGTACAGTACAATGGTTGTAGTGCAATCTACTATATAGACTCTATCTAGTCTATATTCCATAAAGTAAATGATGATGTAATATATATACACTTAACACTATACAGTAGTGTATTATGTATACATACAAATAACACATATTTGATAGTATATTATAGTATAATATAATAATATAAAATAGTATAATAATTATTCCATGAAATTCGAATTCTATATGTTTCGTTGAAACGTTTTAAACATATGTTTAAGACATTTTGTTTAAATCCCTTCGAAAAATATAATTAAATAACGAATTACTAAAACAATTCATATAAAAAATTGTAAGAAATAAGAATAATTCAAAAAAAAAAAAAATTATTATTTTACTGTACTTTTATTATGATAACATAAGTATTTAACATATTATATTTATAAATATAATTATTCAAATAGTAACATTTTAAATTAGATTGTGTAGGTTAAAAAAATAACAAATAAAATTAATCCAACAAATGTTGATTATAATATTCTATCCGGTAAGTTATTCGTCTGGTATTATTAGTGATTTAATCGAATAATCTACTAGGTTCGCAATTTAATAATAGTTTATTCGAATAAATTAAATCAAAATAAGAAACGATTAGAACAATGCCGACTCTGCGTGTGAACCTGTCAATTGTAATTAATATATTAATTACTATAGTAGACAAGTAGTACTAATAGTAGAATGTTATAGCCTTTTTAATGTATTTACAGCTTATTTTCAGTTTTTAAGCGGTATTCGACTATCCTAATAAACCACAAGCAAAAAATATTGAAGTTACGAACATTTTTTAATTATGTCATAATTTGAAACAATTTGCAAAACAGCTTCAATTTGAAAATTAGTTAACTAGACTAGTTCCCTTTTTACTCTTCATCTTATAAGTATAATTCATTTCTTTTTTAAAATTATTTTATATTCCGTAATAAAAAAAAACACTATCTCGTCACACCACATATTTATTAAGTAAAGGTAAATTTTTTATCAAATTTTGATATTAAAATGTTCTAAGTCATACTTAAACGCATATCAAAAATAAATCTATATTGATAATTGATATTTGTTTTTAAATTATACGACGCTGTTCCTTAATCTTTATTGTACAAAAACATTTACGAATATGTAATGAACCAAAGGTCTAAAACATAATATATACTACCTTGTACAGAAGATAGTAAGGTAAATGATACTTTGAATAAATAACACTTAATCAATTTCTTAATCACACGAAAACTGCTCAAGCTAGATTCGGTTCAAACGAGTCAACAATAGTAGTCAATGGTTGTATGCACAAGATACTTGATAATTCCGATAGAATTGAAGAATTTACATATTGTATTAAAAGGGTTGTACAGAAATTTGTAAATAAGTTAAAATAATGCAATTTACGTATTTTCCTTGTTGTTGTTACAAACAAATATTAATGTCAACAGGACAGGGAAAACTTAATTACTAAATGCTAGTAAGACTTGGTTTAAACAAGTACACAAGTCACAAGTTGCGTAACTAATAAAATTAGGAATAATTAGATAGGTACCCTACACGTGCCAGTGCCACGATCATTGCATGATGTCCTTTCCTTCTTCTTAACTTAAAACTGTCCACTTCCTCAGGAAAGGACATCGAGTAATGATCGTGACACGTGTAGGATATCTATTCAGGGCTTGAAACCTGTTTCAAAAATCGGTTAACTCCCTTACGAAATCGAAATCAAAATTAAAACCGAATTGGGGGAAAAATAACAGTTTTGTAAATCAAAACGGAAAACGGAAAAATATAACACCGGTTAGGTTCGATTCGTATCTGTGGACACTGGACCTCTTTAATACGTATTTTTTTACTGTGCTTGGTTTGGACTGGACTGCCTACTGGTTTAAACTACTATTCACTGATTTGCATCGAAGCGTTTAGCGAAGAATTTCATGCATCTCATCCGTTCAACTTTTCCCGGACGTCATATCTCTCGAAATGGCGACTGCTACTTCTTCCTATGGGGGTATCTAAAGTCGAAGATCTATGTCAACAGGCCACAAACCCTTTCCGATTTAAAGGACGCAATTAGAAGTAAAATCGCATCAATTCCAGGGGAAATGTTGGAGAAAGTGATGAAAAACTTCGGCGAGCGCCTCCAAGAATGTATCTCCGACCAAGAACGCTATCTGTCGGATATTCTGTTTCATAAATAATATTTTTTTCATATCCAATAAAACTTCCCTAAATTTGCAACAACTTGTTTTTTTTACCCCTCTACCTCAAAAATTAAAATTATGGCGCCCATTACAAATGTAGTCTTTCATTCTCCGTCACCCTGTACAACAATTTAGCACTGTTAATCGTTTAATTAGGTATACCGTTTATTGAACCTAAGACCTACCCAAGTCAATTACCACGTTATTTTGACTACTAATTACAATATAGAATAAATAATATTGACTGCGTTATTCGCAGATGGGACAAATGTGGTTTACATCTTAACAAATCGGAACTTGCAAAACATGTGACGAACCACATGGTACCTGGTCCACAAGGGTTGTTCTATTGCAAATGGAAGAGCTGTACCAGAGGAGACCGAGCTTTTAACGCCAAGTCAGTACATAAATTATAATATGTTTAGTGTTTGCATTTACATTTAATCAGAGACCAAGGCTAATTTCCTAATGCGTAACTCTATCATACTATTTTTAGGTACAAAATGTTAATTCACTTACGTACGCACACGAACGACAAGCCTTATCAATGTTATACTTGTGGAAAAAGCTTTACTAGGACGGAAAACCTCAAGATCCATGCACGCACGCACACGGGTATTTTTAAAAATATTTAAAAACTAAAAATTGTAATTTCAACTGCGGTGGTAACAATTAGAGTTGCAAAACAAACAATTTTTTTTTTAAATACGAAAAAAAACGTTTTTTTGTTTAAAACTGTTTTTAATGTTTTAAACTGTTTTTAATAAAATTTAAAAATTATGTTTTAAACATGTTAAAAACATTGTTTTTTTTATTTAAAACATTTTAAACAAATTTTACTAAATACTTACCAATTCCGGATGATTTTTAAATTCTAGTTAATTGTTTAATTAGATATTTACTCTTTAGAAATAAACAATAGTTCCATTTAAATAGTTCTAGAGACAGACTGTACAGACAATAAAGCAAACCCTTGGGCACATTTTTCAGATTTATGTATACATAAAAACAATAAATATTTGACATTAATTATTATATTATATCTTAAAATCTGAATTTTGTATGTTTCAACAAATACAAATTAGTTACTTAAATTAAAATAACAAACATATATATATATATATATATATATATATATATATATATATATATACATATTATTTAAATATAAATATAAGTATTATGAAAATTATAAAATAAATGTAATTATATAGTAAAGTTAAAACGTTTAAAACAATACTGTTAGTTTAAAACATTTTGCAACTCTGGTAACAATACATGTGCAAAACGGGCTGTATGTAAACTGCGCCAAAATAACCCTTTTTCTATAAGCTGATATTATGTAAACTGCGGCAAAAAAAATTTAACATTATACAGCTGCGACATTTTATTTTATAT
Source organism: Adelges cooleyi (assembly GCF_023614345.1). NCBI lineage: Eukaryota > Metazoa > Arthropoda > Insecta > Hemiptera > Adelgidae > Adelges > Adelges cooleyi. The sequence goes on from NW_026095751.1 coordinate 7,596,575, forward strand.
ACCTATTTTATAATATACTATATACTTATATACAGTAATACTTGTAATAAGAAATAATAATATATAGATGCTATACAGAATGTTCAAGTTGACACATAAATAAAAATTAGAAGTGCAGAAGAAAGTGTAATATAACAACGAAGTAAAATAACAATGCAAAAATACAAATGTACTAACGAAAAGTGACAAAAAATAATGAAGATAAACAAATTTCAAGAATTTTTGAAAAAAGTATGTTTTAAGAATAAACAACTAAATATTAAACAAATTAAATTAAATGTAATCAATAATTGTATTATTATTTCAATTTTTAATTTTCTTGGGCAGTATTAGATGTACAATCATTTTTAATGTTAGTTAAATAATAATATTTCTCAATTTCATATTTTAAAATTGTTTTTTAATTTTAATTTTTACACCTTTACTCCTATTATGTGCACACCATAGACCTATACTATTACATGTTGCAAATTATCATTCGTATATATATTAGGTAGGTATTTAAAATAAATTGTCGCAGTTTGTAGAATGTATCTTATCATTTGTGTCGCATTTTGTATAATGTTTACATTTTTTTTGCCGCAGTTTACATAATATAAACTTATGGGTCATTATCTTAAAAAAGGGCAAGAAGCTGTATAAACCGACCGAATACAATTACCGCACCCACTCGAAAAGTTGTCATTTCATTTTTTAATTGTATATAATATATAGTAACAATAAATAATAATATATAAATTTCAAAAAGCGATTAGGGAATAATCGCTAGACAGCATCATTAAACATTAATTATTATGATAATTAGTATAGTTAAAAAATATACCTATATTCGATTAGAATGACCGATAAGAAACTTTAATTATTTTAAAAAATATATAATAATTACTTAAAATTAATAAATTGCCGTATTATTTTAATGGCGATTTTCGAATCTTACTCGCATGCGTACATTAATATAATAATCAGTCGTATATTAGTAATAACATGAACAGTTAAATTCATCACTAAGCACTATGTAGTAATTAAATAACCTTATCTATCATTATATTTCTTATACGACTCTAGTCAGAAGCCTCTTGTTTAAATTATTTTATTAACTGAATTTTCAAGGAGGTGGCTAATTTTTTTTTGCGACGTGGTTAATATTTGGCTTTCTTATCAAGACCATTCGGCAATTTACGTCTCAGTTTCGCATGATTTTTTAAACGGTTTCGGTGGATTCGTTTGATAATCGTAATATTATAGTACGACTGACATAATTATGTAAGCCATATAAAGATTATAAATGTATAAAGTTTATATGTTATATTAAACAAGAGAAAAATGATTTAATTCGTGAACTTTTTAATTCAACCCTTGAATATGTTTGAGGGTTTTATGTGTGAGTTTTGGGTTTGGTTTGTTTAAAATAATCATTATATTATGTTGACAGGAGAAAAGCCATATGTTTGCTCGGTGAATGGGTGCAACAAGGCGTACTCAAACTCTAGTGACCGTTTCAAGCACACCCGAACGCACTTCATTGAAAAACCGTACGCCTGTCGAGTAGAGAAATGTATGAAGAGATACACAGACCCAAGTTCATTGAGGAAACATGCCAGAAGTCACAACCAGCAAACTAGAACGATAACGAGTACGGAACAATTCATTTATATTTGAAAATAACTCCTCACCTACCCTTAGCACAGACGCACAATAAATAGTGGGAACAGTTACGCAGGATTGTACAAAGAATAGTAGTAACACATTCCAATATGATCAAATCACTATAGTAAAAAACGCTTCAAGATTATAATTCAGTTGGTGCGAGAAATATCGCTTTAAAAATAAGTTTAAAACAATATTCCTATTTTTGTGTCTACGCTATTTTTTTACCAGGACTTGAAACAGTTGTAGAGCTTTTTATAAACGTTAAATTTTAATATTTATTATTAATGTATAGAAACTCTAATTCTAAAAGTTTGTTTAATATAAGTTAGTTTTGGAGAAAACTTTTGTACGTGAACAAAAATGTCGAAAGAGACTTCTTCGATGAAATTCTTTCAATCATCAATTCTAAAGATAAATTTAAAAAAACCCAAAATTTTGGACAAAAATGTTTAACTTTTTGTACCTATTCTTTCTCTCTGTATAAAATTAGGGATTCTTATACATCGTTTTATAAAATGTGGAAATTTGTAAAATATTTCATTAAATGATTTTAAGGTTTTGTTTTCAACACGTGCGACCAATGGCCAATGCCATCAGTTCTTTAACAGAACATTATTTTTAGGGATTGGGTATCGACCCGATATTCCAATATTTGTCGCCGATAAAACCCCGATACCACTAATAGCGACCAATATCGAGTATCGGTTCTATTATCGGCCCTAATTATTTTTTGACTTGAAAAATGTTTTATATAAAAAAAAAAAAATAATATTATTTTTTATTTATAGAAATATACATAATGTCTTATCTGTATCCAAAACATTAATATATATATATATATATAATACAAAACTAAAAATTGTTCAACTGTACGTGTATCGTTTTAAAAGTCTATCTTACAATTTTCTCAATTTTTAATTTTTTTAAATCAGTAAATGATAAATTTTTACAAACAAATATTGCTTTTAAAAATATAATTTATTAAATAATAAATGTTTTTTTCTATTTATTATAATAGAAACTATTGCAATGTGTGTGTGTGTGTGTGTGTGTGTGTGTGTGTGTGCGTACGCTGACCAAATCCTTGGATTTACTCCACTTTCAACAAAATACAAACGTATGTATACAATTAAATATTTTATTCAATACTGTGTATTATATTATATTCTACTAGTTAAATAACACCTTGTTATTTTTTTTTTACTTTTTTTATGCTCTCATGTACAGAATAACACAAGAGTGTAGTATGTTAAAGACTAAAGTTATGAAACATGTAAATCAGTGAATTTCATCATGTATATAATGTAGAATGATTTATACATTTTTGAGAACATAAAACTTATTCCGAGATTGATTATTCAGTACAATAGTAGTTAACTGTTTAAAACAATATACGTGCAGATGGACAATATAGAGTTTTGTATTATAATTGTTTAGGGTTGTATACGTTACTGACCTATGACAATATGACGTCAACAAGTATACTTATGTGACATAATTTGTTGCAAAACAATTTGCATGCGTTAGCACATTCCATTCGAGGTATAAAATTTGCTGATGTCAGCACATTCTATTGAAGCCAGAACCCGCATATTATAGACTACATAAGTTGAATAAAATTACCATCATTTACTTACTAACTAGTAACTTATACCTACACATTTGCAGGTCAAGAGACGAACCTACAACCGTCGGGTGATTTGACGACTTCTACTATACTTGTCGACCAACCGTTGGATTTGTCTGTTCGATGGAAAAAATACCTATGAAATGTTGATTAACAATTTTGACAGTAGTATTTTTAAAACTAAACGTAGAGGACATACTTTAATAATTATTTATGATTCACCTTTTTACATAATAAAATTCACCCTTGTCCTAACCTAAATTAACCTAACCCAGAGTATATATACTAAAGTACATACATACTAAGAGTATACATAATATTTCTTGTAAATATAATTTTAACAACTAATAACGTATATCTACAATAAATCAGACAAATTAGATAAAATATTATTTGCACTTTACTATACCTATATGTATTATTTTTATTTGTATAATAAACGGGTAAAACCCTTTTGTATAATACAGCAAGTGTGAATGAACAATATTAAAATTTCATAAATACAGTCTCAGTAATTAAAGAAGATTATAAAAAAATAGTAAATGAATTTAGACATAATTTAAAAATAAATACAGTTTAACTTAATAATAATAGTAACAATGAGTAATAAATAAAAACATAATAAATAACAATTATAATAATTAATTGACAATTGAACTTAAAGCTAAATATACATTTCTTTTAAAAACAATACGTGACCTAAAGAAAAAATCTACATAATCCATAATTTGATTTGCTAATGTTAATGTTCTAGGGAAGAAAGTAACAGAATTATAATTATTTCTATAAAATGGAATGTGAAACAAGTTTATTTTCCTTAAAAAATGACTTGTTATATTAAACCCTATCATAGAAAGCAATTCTGGGGAAAAAATGTAACCGTTCAACAAGTCATAAACAAGCATTATATCACCAACCTTCCTTCTTACCTCACAACTCACAAGATATAAACCCCAGTTCATTTATTCACATATTGTATGAGTTCTTTGAAATAAATGGTATATTTAGTTTGTAACAAAATAACTTTTAACATTTAAACTGTACATTTTCAATAAGATTAATGGATGAGTGTTAATAAGGTGCCCACACTGTTGACCCAAATTCAAGATGAGATTTACCAAGTGCAAAAAATAAAATTTGCAAGGTATTATAATTATTGAAAGTAGCTGTATTTCGGTTAATAAATAATAAAGCCTAACATCTTAAGAGCTTTTTTAACACAAGTATTTATATGAGAAGCGAAGAACATGTTGCAATCGATAATAATCCCTTAGTCTCTAATTGAATTAACTCTTTTGACTGGACAGTTTTCTATTTTATAATCATGGTTAATAGCATCATTGGTACGTGAAAATGTAATGATATTACATTTATTTATATTTAATGGTAAACAATTTTGGCGACTCCATAATATTACAAATTTATCTAAATTCGCTTGTAAATTTAAGACATCAGCTGGAGAAGTAATCGTGGAAAATATTTTGGCGTCATCGGCAAATAGAAGTATATCGACCGTGTTATCAAAAATAGATGGTAAATCATTAATGAAAATGAAAAATTATCTTTACAATGCGCCTTAATAAATGCTAGTTTAGAGGCCTATTATTGTCATTGTACAGAGGACATGCACGTTTCATGCCAAACGAAGTAACGTTTGATTCCCTTTAGCGCCAAAAAATATAATTCAAATGGTTCGATAACACAACTTAACAAGTGGCAACATCAGTAGATCACGTATTTGAATAAATCTGGGTAGATACTTATTCGGCGACCAAAATAGTCCTTATATTTTTCGGCCATTACAATTTCTATTTATTTTTTAAAACCAGTAATAAAATATTTGGTAATCTAATGGCTAATTTTTATTTAACTTAAGATTTAGTGTGCTGTCAGCTGTTCGGTACACCGGTCACCAATATTCAGTCGTTTTCGGTAGTCTGATTTCAGCTAAGTCATGGAACAAAGTTACTAAATAAATTTAATTTATTCAAATTTTATGGTAAAAAAAGTTTAAGAAATCAAAATAACTTAACATAATATGATGTCGGACCAGGCCCAATAAAGCTTACTGTTATATCTGGACTGAAGTTAATAGCAAAAGGTACTTGTTTGTACCGATACATAAATACACTTAAGTCTAAACGAAAATGCACTCAGACCTATTATCTGGTTGCTGATAATTGTGGTGGCTTGATAATAAGTTTTGTGCTTATATTTACCAGTTAGAAATACTAAATATTGAAAAAAGTGCCGCCATCGAATCTATAATTAAAATAAACCCGTGTATGATCCCGTGATTTTTGTTCAACAGTTAAGGATTAAAAAGTAAAATTTAATTGTATACAAAACAGCAGGTATATGAGGTAAGCAGGTATCTGTTATGATCGAAAATGTATAAAATAACCAATACTTGTTCAATAACAAACCTCTGTCGACCATTTTGTAAGTATAAAGATAAAAAATGAAAATAAAGTGTAATTAAAAACAATATTTCATTTTAAAAAGTTGGCACTCGAAGGAGATAAGCTGAGTTAAGATTATTATAATACTTTAGTCTTTAACGACTTTAATAAAATGTTAGGTCGACAGAAGTGTTTATTATTGTTACGGTTTTTGTCTTTTTGGAAAACCACTTTTGTCTTTTAACACTGCTTTTATTATGATGTTTTCCTTTACAATCTGTTCTCGAGCACTCTTTCTTTTTGGTTTATTTCTTTCTTTCGTGGTAGGCACGTCCAACGCATTAACTCGAAAACATGTATATTATAATAGAGCATTAATTAATTCGAAGGCACGCAAAAAGACGATTTTATAGTCTTTTCGTAGTTTGTACGAAAATGATAAAGTAGCCATACTGCGTTACCTACTCTTTGTTAAAAATTAATAATTAATAAATATAGATAACCATCAATGGATGATTTCTCCACACAAGTCAAATTAACTTATATTGTATTATCCTGTCAGCAATAATAATTATTGTAAACAAATTTTGAGTAGAAACTGAAATTCTACTAATTTTAAAATGTATACACATAATTCAAGTCCGTGACTTTTTGTTTAGCAGCTTTTTGATATGTTTTCAGTCACACAATTTTATAGTACAAAATATAGTTGTACCAGACTGAGACAAAAAACATTCAAAACGAATTTATCTCAGTAACAATAAATAAAGTGACATAATATTAGTATATACAAATATTATTATCTTTTTTTTCCAATTAATATTGTTTATTGATTTGTATTTACTGTTTTTCGTTTATAAACAGAAAAACCAACAAAAAAATAATTCTTAACACTCAAACTAAAAAATAACCATTTAATCAATAAAATGAAATAGCCTCATATGGCTATGGCGAGACAAATAAAACAGTTTTATGTGCTTTTTTTTATAAAATTAGAAAAATGTTACATATTTTGTCGTTTTTACAATAACCGATTAATTACATTTTACCCAACATGTCCATTCTGTACAATAGTGTAGATTATACACGGTAGAATCTATATAATTTAAATTATAATATTTAAAAATTAATGATAAGTATATCCTGTACACATTATTTTATTATTATTATTATTAAACTGCTAAAAAAAAAAAATTTTTGATTTACGCAAATAGAATTAACAATAAACAAGTTGCGTTTACGTTATCGGACCATGTGCAATAGGCGCCCACGAATTTCGAACAACGGGACGCGTATGGAGGTTCAACGATAATATAAACTTTGGAAGCCTGCGGGTGAGAGTGGGCGATCCGCGTCCCTACACCGTACCGTCGTCGCTGCCGCTGCTTGACGTAGCCGAAGCGTGCCACTGAAAGCGTGCGGATGCGCGTTATATTAAAAACAGCGGGCCACGGCGGCGGCGTATGCATTGGTGTTCGTGGCCCGTGAACGATCGTATGCCACCGCCGTCGCGGTCGTGCTTTGTGTGAGGGTATCGTGTGTTCAATTATATAAATAAAAAAGAAACACTCGCCGTCTTGGTAATTAAACAAACTAAAACTTTTTTATCGATTTGGCCGATCGTCCCTAAGCTATTGATGCTATTAATTACTTTAGTCGTGTAATAATGGTGCCGTTAATTACGCGCTGTTTACTATTATTCGAACTCCGTTGGCCACCGTCACTGCTTTTGTCGTAGCCGGACGCTTTATTTTTAGACCCGTCATCCGCCACCGCCGCGTATATCATTCCCGTTCACGTCGTCGACACCGCCAACAAAACAAGGAACATCATAGGGCGGCAAAACACTTTAATAAATCTTTTTTTTCTTTGCTACCTCGTTTCACTTTACCACATTACGTATTCGCATATAGACACACCGTAAAGGTCAGCGGCGCGCGGAGTGATCGAACTTACCAAGCTGGCCCATCAGTTTTGGCTCGGTTGGGGTTCGGGCTCGGGCTCGTGCCGCGCGCAAACGGACGAGGAAAAGAAGGAGAAGAAGGAGATGGCCGAGGCGGCGGCCCGGCACGAGCTGTATACACAACAGCAGTGGGCCCACCAGAGGGCCGAGCGGGCCGAACGCAACGCCGAGAGACTTGAAAGGGAAATACAGGCTCAAGCCGCGTCGGCGGCCGCGTCCGAGTCGATGGCCGATCAACTCCACTATGCCGACAGCCTGTCCGGATCAGTACAATCTATGTGAGCGCACCAATAATCATTATTTGACCGAATTCTTACTATCGTTATTATTTATTTATTTATTATTATTGTTATAATTATTCGATGTGTAAGCGTATATATTTTTATATTTAGCGTATATATTTTTATATTTAGCGTTTATATTTTTATAATAATATTACATGTCTTAGTGCAGACCGGAGAGGGTGTATATTGGGGACTACTGTTTACAACCGGCCTAGTTATGCGGGTGTCATGTGGCCGTGTCGAGGTGCGCCTTATTACTTTTACGGCCGTTGATCGGCCGCGGTCGCCGAAGGCTCGATCGTCTCCGTTTCGCGCCGATCAATTCGCGTGCCACAAAGCTGCATACAGCTATACCCCGGGTGGCGCTCAGGCGCGCTCGATGACAAACGAAAACAAGGCGCGGCGGTCGGATTTTCCGCATACCGGCCGATGCCGTCGCATACGCATAAGGGACGCGACACGCGCACGCGTGTCTTCACGTACCAATAACGGTAACAAAACAACAAAAAATCGAAAGATAAAAATCGCCTTTTTTTTAACGAATTATATTTGCCGAATTTTTTTTTCTTCCTCTTCTTCTCATCTCGTCTAAAATTCATTCGGTTCGCATCGAGCGATAACGATAAAATGTTATTTCAATTTCCTGTTAATGACGGTGGAGGCGGTGGTGGACCACAGAGAAGCGGCGGTGGGTCGTCGAGCAAAGACGATTCACAACAAACTTCTATTTACAGGTAAGAAACGGCCCAGATGAGCCCAAGAAAAAAGTCGTTCTTAACGGTCGTGAACGCACTCTAAAGGCGTCGAGCAGTCTACGGCGCAACAAGAAATCAATAACACCCCCTCATCTAACCTTTTTTACTCGCCACGGCCGCGTTCATCCAAAAACCAATAATTATTATTCCAATTTACTAAACACGTGACAGTTACGGAAGACACGTATTATGATTGTATTCATTTAATTGACTTAGCAATCAACAGAAAAAATCGTACTGGGAAACCATCCAACTCACATGAGTTGGATGGTCTGATGTCGTGATAATAACCCTCAGTGTCTAAAAAGAGCAATCATGTATTATTTGACTTATGATATCACAGAACAAACCTTGTCTTGAGATTTTAATGAAGAATATAAGATATTTATAATTTATTTCAACGTAAAGATTTTTTTACAAATGGTATTTTTAGTTTTGTAAGTAATGTTGTTAGCTTTTTCATTTGGGAACAGTTTAATTTACAATACAACTGTCATAATATAGTATTAAAGAAAAAGTTTGTAAAAAGTAATTATGTTACTTTATTTTTCAAGATGAGTAAATAGTAATGACTGCAACTTTTTTAATCGGATGTCATGGTATAACGCTGTTAAAGGAGAACTGTTCATCACATTACTTCTTATATAGGGCAAAGGCCATCGATTTGTCTATAAATAGCTTATAGTTAATACTTGCCTATTGTTTTGCCTACTCAGTACTAAACCCAGCGCTTCCTTTCGCTTGTCTTTTGCATAGCAGTCACGACTGTTACCATCGTGGCTAATAAGTTGTTCTTCCGGGTAATTTCACTGGTCAATATTTAAACATAGAAAACGTTAATAGTGTTTATTAACACTAGCTAATATTTACTATTTATAAATTATCTACAGACTACATTTGTAGGTAACTTATTGTAGGTCACTTCAATCTGTGATTATTATTGGCAAATATCATTACAGACCACGCAAAGTCTTTGTAGTCAATACTGTGATTAACGCGTAAACGGAATAAGTAGTAGACAACTTGCCACTTGGGCATAACCATTTTGGCACATTGTTTTGTTTTATTTAAAGTACCTACTGTGTTTAAACATATTTAAACGGTAAATTACTTTTTATGATACTGTTCGCTCAGCGTATTGCGGTCGATTAACATCCTAATGCAGTCACTAATATATAGGTTAATGCTAGTACAGTATGCTACTGCATTGTTCTCTCCATGACGCAAGTCTCACGCCCATCGGCCAATATTATACCTATATATATATTTATACAGGGTGATCATTTTATCGTGAACCACTCAATATCTTATAAAGTTCCGTTGGGGTGGGGGGGGGGTGCTCCAAAAGATCGTTCATATTTAGCGGTTTGACCCATATATATATATATATATATATATTATACACGTTGACGCGTATACATACTACATAAAATGTTTGCTCTCTGCGGTTTTGACTTATGTTTAATCGGTTATTTTAGACTTGATAGACGATAGTGACTTAAAAGATTTTGGCTGGTATTGATTTATTCTATTTAGCGACCAACCAACTAAATTTTTCTTTTAACAATATATACTATACAATAAAGGGGGCAACAACCACGTTAAATTAACGTTTTATTTTATGATACATTTTTTGTTAATATTTTTTAATGCATGTAATAAATAAAACGAATTGCCAGTAAACCGGTACACTTCGTATGTTGCCTCACAGATGCAAGGCGCCCATAGCCAGCTTGGACTGTATGGCCGACTTGGGCAGTACCACGGAACAGCTGTGCGCCAAACTACAAGCGGCGGCCAGCAAAGATTCAGCGGACCGCGCCTGTTCCACACAGTCTCCGAGCCAGACGTCCGGTTTGCGATACCGAAACTTGGGTAAGAGCGGTCTGCGGGTGTCTAACATTGGACTGACCACGTGGTCTACGTTCAACACGACGTCCAGCGAAGAACAGCTGGACGCGGTCGTGACAGCCGCGTACAATGCCGGCATCAACCTGTTCGATCTGACTGAAGGACCACAAAACAGCGAACAGGCCGAGATCCAGTTAGGCAACATACTCAGGAAGAAAAACTGGAAACGAGTGTCGTACAGCTTGATCACGAAAATACACTGGCAATACAAGTGAGTACAGATTAGCATTGTCGGTCAAGAAAAACTCACACGGTTGGAATTTTGAAATACGTTAAAACGGTATTTTTGCATAGGAAGTTTAATATATTGTTAAAGGACGCTACGAACCCTATAACAATTTTATTTTACTGTCAGTCAGTCTGTAAAGTTCGATTAAAATATGATGTTTCATAATTAGCGACAACATTTTATAAGTTGATTATTATAAAAATAATCAGAAATCGTAATGCCTTAAAAACACTTTTCATCTTTTCAATGTAAAAAGACGAAATTCATTTTTTTTTTAACTGCTACTGCCAAACGCCAGTAAAAAAAGTCTTTTAAACATGAATACGTACAAACAAATATTTGAAATTTCTTTAAAAAATTGGCATAATTAACATTTTCATAGAACAATATTTGTCAAATATTGTCTACACTTTGCTTAAAATTCGCTTTAAGATTTTTAGCGTTATGTTATTGATATTTTGCTGTTTAACGCCAGCCTTGTTTTCAATTACCCCTTAACACATATTTTACCTTACTTGTTAAATTCGTTAATACCCAAGGAGTAAAAACAATAAGTAATAATTTAACTGTACAAAATGCTGCGTAGAGTAAAATTATAGTTTACAAAATAAAACATATTCATAATGTTTATCTTAATTCGTACAGGTCTGAAGAACGAGGGTTGTCCCGCAAGCACATTATAGAATCGGTCAGGTCGTCCGTGGCCCGTCTACAACTGGACTACGTGGACATAGTATTAATCCAGAAGGCCGATCCTATGTGTCCTTTGGAAGGTAATGTGTTACGAGAGTCCAAAGTTGTCTCATGAATTGTAAATAATAATATAATTAAATAATATAATTAAAAATCACGTTGCAGAAGTGGTAAGAGCTATCGACTTCTTGGTGTCCGAAGGGTTGATCATGTATTGGGGCACGGCAAGGTGGTCGCCTATAGACGTCACCGAAATGTACACGGCCTGCCGACAGCTCAACTGCCCAACGCCTATCCTGGAACAATCCGAATACCACATGTTATGCAGAGAAAAAGTGGAGATCTACATGCCCGAACTTTATAACAAAATCGGTATGTGTAATTAAAGAATTATAGTACTGACAATAACTTTGTGATATGGTAATAATTAAAACTGGTTGTAGCCTAAAGGTAGAAGGGAAAATGTACATTGTTTTGCTTATCAGGCAAAAAAATATATTTTTGAGCTAGAAATTTGTCTTAAATTTGGGTCAAAAATTCATTAGAGAATATTTTTATAACATAATAAATTATTTAAAAAAAAATTGATAATACTTTTTTTCCAACTAGTTTATTAATAGCTGGTATCCGTAGTATGTTATTCGACACATTTCGAAAAAATACTTTTATTATATGTACCTCCTATATCTATAGCTGAGAAGGTGTTGTTTTTTAATTTATGCTTTTTTATAGGCTTTATTATAAAGTAATTAGCTCAAAAATTATTATGAGTATATGTAAATTATTACAAATACATACGAACAAAAATAAAAGTTACATTTTTATTTTTAAATAATAATGGTTGTTAAACTTTAAAACTATATAAATTAACAATGTAGAAGAAGACAATAATCACAAAAATAAAAGTAATTTTAACAAAATAGTTAAATTAAAAGGCTGGGAAAAGAGGTTAACTTTAGACTATTTTTTCTTGTCTATAGGAAAAAGCGAAGGAAGTCGGTGAAAAGTATGTTGATAATAGACGATGTTAGATGGAGTGAAGTTGAACTAAAGAATTGATCGGCAACCTCGTTACCAGCGAGTGATATCAGCGTGGCCTGGGGACCAATTAAATAGGACTGACTTATTTTGATAGTAAATAGAAAAAATAAAGAAGATGAGATAGTCTGTAGAGGAGAGCTGATGAGATAAAAATAAGTACTTGAATAATAACATGACTTTACTTTGTGAAAGATGAATAAGATGGGTGTAATTTTGCTAAAAAGACTAAATTTGTCAGGAATGAAAAAAGAACAGCCCGCTGAGTTGGCTGATACCGAACCTTTAGTTTATGTAAGACATGTATTGGGAAAATAAGAAAAGAGATTGTTAACAACAGCTGTTGGAGGTAGAGAACGGAGGTTTTTAACACGAAGACCGAGAAAACTTGTGTTGGAGATTTCAATAGTATTAAAGGAGAGTGAATTGAATGGGAAATCTAAGAACAGTAATCTCGATTATGTTTTATATACAAGAGGTGCTATAGAAGATGGAGAGAGAAACCGAGGAAACCATAAGGGGTGATTTGGAAACATAACGCCAGGATTTGACATCGGTGGATAGTTTATAGATTTGGAAATTAGAAGTTGAGAAGGATTTTAGTAGAAACTTACCAGTTGCCAGGGAGCCATCGGTAGCGGATTTCTATAGGGGGGGGGCATGTTGCGAATAAGCTATAATGCTACGTAGGCAGAAGGCTAGAATGAAATAATAGGAAAAATTATTATAGAGAGACCAACAATAATTTTTAATAAGCGCACTTTACGCAAGCGTAAGTTATAATTCCTGTAAACCTCCCCGACTCCATTGTACTGGCTTTTCCTAAAGACTAAATGTGCAATTTACATCGAGCCCATGTACTGTCAAGTTTCGAAAAACTCCTTAAAGGAAGAATAATATGAATCGTTTTCATCAATGCATTACAGGGGTTGGTTTGATGGCTTGGTCGCCAATGGCCATGGGTCTCATGCCATCCTTGAAAGATTCGCTCAGACACCGCACTAATGCTAATAGGGTAAGTACATTTTAACACCATAATTCCAAAATTTGAATTGTATAAAATACTATATTAATTATTAATAACTGTTGTTTTAGGCCAAATCGTTGAGCATTAGCTGGAGCCAAGACGACCGCAAACCTCCAGCTAACAAAGAAGTAAACTAAGGAGGCATTTATTTTTTATTGGGCAATAATTTGTGACATTATTGTTGTTTTAGGAACAAACTACGTCTTCTAGAAGCACAAAAGAAATAATGTGTTCAATTTCGTTGATAGCCGAACGCCTGGGCTGTAGTCTGGTCCAATTAAGCATAGCGTGGACATTGAAAAACGAGAGCGTACAATGTCTGTTATTGGGTGCGGCAACAACACATCAGTTCTACCATGCTTTACATGGACTTCAGGTAAAGGAAGAAATTATGAAAAAATTTGTTATTTAAAATTATATATTTATTACAAATATGATATTAGTATAATAAGAATTTTAATTGATTACAATACAATTTGAATTTAATTTGTGTTTAGTTGTTGCCAAAACTCAATTCAACTGTAATGGCTGAACTAGAACGTATACTTGACAACAAACCCGTACGACCACCGATGGTGTCTACACTGGCAATGAGATGACAAACAGTGTGCCCCCCGGGTGTATTGGGGGGCACTGGCATGAATGTCGAAGGCGTTAAAGAAGGCAACGATGAGTTTGACACTAAAGAACGAAAAATACCGTTTTGCGTAATTCAATAAACCTCGTTGTTCTATTATTATATTATGATACAACATCATGATGTTAGTATTATAGATTTTTTTAAATTGAAATTATACGTCCAATTTTAATTTATTAGTATTTTAATTTATTATTAGAAAAAATATTTCAATTTACACAACACATGTAAATTAAAAATACATAAAAAAAGGACTGTTTTTTAGGAAAACAAATAAGTGCAATCGATTTTTTTTTTTTGTTTAAAGTATTATTCATAATTTTCTCCCGGAACTCTCACATCATCGATTTTTAGTACCATCTTTACTAACTGTGCAGCCAGAATGATTTGCTGTTTCTTGCTGTGGAGGGTTTCAATAACATTTTGTTCTTTCATGTCTAAATAAACCAGTAGTTATATTAATTACTATTTTTATGTATCATACTTAAAATAATTACCATTGGTTCCAATAAGCATACAATCGATTCCTAAAGCTGGATTATTTTCTTTGATCTGCCTGGCCCTCACTTGAGTTAGAGTATCGATTGGAGATAATCCACTGTTCTCGGCCAATGCTAATGGAACGCTTTCTAATGCATCTGCAAAGGCACGGTATGCATATTGTTCGATAGAGGAAATCTTATCGGCTTCTGAAGAAATTGCAATAGCGCAGGAAATTTCTGCTGCACCACCTCCGTAAACAATGCGATTGTCTTGTACCAAGTTGCGAACAACACATAAAGCATCATGAATACTACGTTTGGCTTCTTCGATTATCTAATAGGATAATAACAAAATTAATAAACGAGATTGACTCAAATACTTATAGTGAACTAACCATTTTATTTCCACCACGTATAAAGATGGTGACGGCTCTAGAATTCTTGCACTCTTCGATAACCAACATTCTGTCTTTAGTAGTACCAAATGAAAGTTCCCGAACTTTTCCAGCGTATCCAAGTTTTTCCTTGGATACTTCTTCAAAACGAGGAATAATTCTGCCTCCAGTGGCAATAGCAATCAACTATATTACCAAAAAATTACTATAATTTAAATATATATATAATAATTTATAAATTAATATAATATAGTTCAATATCATATTTTTTTTAATGTTAATGTTACTCCTATTAATTTAAGTTAAATTTCAATTACAATTTTGAATAATAGCTTACTTCAATCTCAGGACCGCCGACCCAGCGTACAGCAGGCAATTCGTGCTGAAGTAACAAATGGTTGGCTTCATCGTCAAAACCCCATTGACAGATGGCTAATGTAGCACCGGCATCTTTAACTTGTTTCACCATTTCATTGAATGTGTCTTGTTCATATTTACGAAGCGCTCTGTAATCTTCAACAGAAGACACATCTAACTTATGTTTAGTCTTGGGCTTGGGGGGTTCAAACGGGCAGGTGAGGATAGCCAAATAAACATCTTTTAGTTCCTAAAATTCATCAAACATTAAATACTGATGACTATTATTAAAGTATTTTTACTCTTACTTTGGGCATTTGGGGATGTGAAAAGTCTTTGTCAACAACTACTCCTTTCACTAGTATTGTGTCCTCTAATCTTCCACCTTCCTTTCCTTGAACTTTAATTAACTCAAAGTTGACATCACGCTTTTCAAAATCTGCCACAGAAATGACAGCGTTGACAGCAATTTCAGCCATTTGGCGATGACATTTATTTACTCTGATAACAATAAATAATACAAACTATAATTTGGCAACAAAGTATTTAACAACAACTCACATTCTACATTTAAAAAAACCATGCTTTCGCCATACAAAAACATAGTAAGATTAGAAAAAAAAGGTAATATTTATTTTCAATGGATCTTAACTAACCTAGTTTTTTAAGTATTTAATATTATACAAAAATAAATACACTACTTTTTAACATAATCTGACTACATAAAGGTTCCAACTTTGAAAAAATTTAAGGTTTTTTTTTTAAATTTTCCTTGGGTATTATATTTTTATAAATAATATAGTATGCATTAATAATAATATAATCAGGGCTTAAGTTATAATATTATGTCAATTCTTTTCGTTACAGAAATAATTTCATAACCAAAACAAAATTCATTATAACGTTTCAATTCAAACCCTGAATCTAAATCTTACATCTTTGATCCTAGAGTTGTCATAGCTGTCTTGATAAGAGGTTCTAAATTATTGATGTCAACGGGGAATGAATCAGCAATAGAATCTAAATGTTTGCATGCACTCTGAGCAGCTAACTCAAAACCATCAGCAATTCTAATCGGATGAATACCCTGATCTAGCAGATGTTCAGCTTGTTCAAGTAATGCACCAGCAATGACTAAAAACATATGTTTATTTTAATAATAGTTTAACTAAATGAGATATATTTATTACTCACCGACTACGCCAGTAGTTCCATCTCCGATTTCATTGTCTTGCGACTGTGAAAGTTGTACCATTAATTTGGCGATTTCATGATCAACGTCCATCATGTTCAATATAGTAGCACCATCGTTAGTAACGGTCACTTCTCCATCTGAAGACACCATCATCTTATCTAAGCCTTTAGGCCCTAGAGAAGTAACTAATGTCTTAGCGACAGATCGTGCTGCCATAATATGAGACTAAATAAAAAAAAAAAAAAAAAAAAAAAAAAATTGTAGTTTCAAGTTATTTAACTTATATAACATTATTTGCGATGACACTACTATATTAAAACCTAATGGAAACCCATTTAAAACATGGTTTTTAATACATGTGGTATCAAGTAGGAAAGTTTGTAATGTTGCAAATTTACACCAGATATTAACCACCTAACAACAATTACATTAGCTGTACTTAAATTTTAACCGAGTACCGTGCAAATGTACAAGTTTTAATTTTGAATTTTAATAATTATTTTTTGAGTATTTAGCAAACCTTCAATGCATCGATTCCGGTTAATCTTCGTTGCTTGTGCTGATCTTTAATGATGATGAATGGCGTGCCGAATTCATCGAAACCCAATGAACCGGGTATGAAAGACATGGCCGATTTCGTCGTTTGTTCAACTATATGTTAAAAACTTTACTATAAACTTCTAACAAAAAAATTATCTTTAAAAATAAACGAACCTATTACAGTAATTGCGAGTTGCAACTTATGCCGTGCACGAACGGACAAGAGAATACAAAATTATAGGTTAGGGTTTTACTAAATAAATGACGAATTGCACTTTTCGTACTACTGACGCCGGCCAAACCGTGGGTAATAATATTTATACTGAAAACATTCACCGACCGTATAATAGATAGACTGACAATCTGTTCCACGACATGAAATGATCGTTGAGCGATTCTTTAATACTATATGTTAATATTTAAATCGCATGCTATTAATTATTACAATAATTGTCACTATAAAATGGCGAAAATGAAAAACCAAAAGGGTACAAATAAAATGTTTTCATTTAGAAAAAAAAACAAAATTTAACTTTTAATTTTTTTAACCAATATAGGTGTATCAAATAATTCACAAAAATATTACTTTGGCATTAATTTATTGAATAATAAATAACATTATAATTAAATGATTATGATTTACAAATTTAAATAAACAATTATATTCGATTGAAAAATAATCGTTTTTTTTCTTCAAATAAACTATTAATAATATTATTTAAGTAATATTGTTATTTCTAATTTATTTGAATTCGGAATGCGTTATTATTTGAAAATTTTGAATGAAACATATTATTATTAAATTTTTATCTCAATTAAACGTTAGTGATGCTTTTATTTATTTAAAGTTAACACTCGCTAGGGGTAGAAACGAGAAAGTATAGTAGTTTATTATTTAGTAAGGAATGAAGAATGAAGATAAAGTAAAGTTAATTTTTGGAAAAAATATTAATTTAAAGCTTGAACTATAAAATATACTTATTAATACAGTAATGAGGATTCTTTATTGGTTATTTTTTTTATCAGACTATCACAGTCATTTCTTTAGGATAAATTACAATTTTTTTCTCATCATAACTGAGCCTAGATAAAAATGGGTTATACTAAAAAACAAAAATGCAAACCTTAAATTAAAAGCTTTCGTATATTATTAACCAGTAGACTTTGTTGCCTGCCTATTGATTTACCTTTACAGAATCTATGCTGTTTATCAATAGGTCAATATTTCACCTAGCCTTTCCAATACATAAAATTGAAATTATTTTAGGCAAACTAGGCATCAGCTACAACAAAAAACTTACCTAACTATTTAAATTAATGTATTACATTTTTATTTGATGAACATGTTCATGTTTGTGTATGACTGGATCAATGTTAACCCAAAATGTAGGCGTTTTGAATAAACTTTAGGGTAGCACAACAAATTAATACATTTAATGGACTAATTATGGGTTATATAATAATAACAATAGAAAATCTCAAATCATAAATATTTGATAGCTTATACACTTTAACGACTTAATTAAAATGTTAGTTTTCATACATATTTGTAAATATTTTGCATTTTGAGTAATTTAAATTACAAGTGATTAAAGAATTATGGTAATGACTTTAATTTCAGAATTGGTCAAAGCCCAGTGCTTTTTTAACCAATCAACATTAAGAATATATTTGATTAAAATTGTTACTTGTCGTTGATGGGTTAGAAAAAACTGATCAAACTAGATACTCGGCCACCAACATACTACTTAGCACAGCTTGGTCGAAACTTGAAATAAATTAAAACATTTAAAAACTGAATTTCATTTATTTACAAATCAATGTTCATTAATTTTTCTTCACATTTTATTAATCTAGCTGCTACTTTTCGTTGTTTTTTTGCATTTGTCTTTTGGAGTTTTTTTAATCTTAACACTCCAGGTTGTATATTAATTTTAGTATCTAGTTGTTCGGATTTCTTCTTTTTTCTCCAACGAAGTTTTCCAGATTTTTTAGCTGGTACATCATCCACAATTACCATTTCTTTTCCATCTACATCCATCTTTTCCGTTTCAATTCCTTCACACGATATGTTTGGTTGAAGTTTTTCAAGTTCCTCCATAAATTCAGTTTCGACTCGTTGTATGTTTTCTAAATTGAAAACATCAGAATCGCCTCCAACAATTTTAGCACTCAAATGTACTGAATGGCTCTCTGGCGGTAAGGTGTGGTATCTAATTTTACCTCTAGAAAATTCACATAAATTAAGTATGTATTATTAGCAGGGGTCTGAATAAAGTTTTGAGCAAAAGTCACACTATTACTAACTAACAAAATGAAATGTTTCCTTGATATATTACAATATATTTAGAACCAAACAACCATTTTACACAAAAACATTTTTTTAAAACTTTTTATTTATTTTAAAAATTGATTGGTTCAGAAATCAGAAAAAATATTTAAAAATTTTTCAAGTTCGAAAATGATATGTTAATTTTGCTCAAATCTTTATCTGAACTCTTGATTATAGAAGACATTATATTATTACAAGTAATACGAGTATATAATTTTCATCAAATTCCTACAATGAAATTGATTAAATTTAGACTTGTTATTAATATATATTTATTTTATTTGCTGACCGATTCCAGTCTTCAACTAAGCTTCGTGCCGATGTAAAAATATCAGGGATACCACCGCGGCCAATATTTCCAAATCTTCTTGCTTTTAAGTACAAAAAATGTTCACAAGAATCGTACTTGCCAATTCCATACAACTTCAGCATCTATAACATAGCATAACAAATATTATGTATTACTAATCATTTATCAGCCTCTCCAACAACAAACATCAACCCATCCTGTGCATGTGCATCATAATAGGAGATGCGCTGATCTTAATGGACCAGTCACCAGTTAACACAGATTACATGTATTTATATTATTTAAAAAATAACAATGGTAATTTACCTGATCTTTCGTTACACGTCCTACAATGGTGGAAGCACAGGTGATAGGGTCCTCGATATTTCCAGAACTAACAACATTTTTTAATGCTACACTGTCTGTGGTAGACGCTCTATCTAAAACCACTCCAGGACAGTCCAATAATTTGATATGTTTATCCAGTTGAATTTCTTGCATGTTCCTTGGAATAGAATAAATATTAGTATTTTAGTGTAAAACAAATTAAATGCACTTAAATATATTTTAATACTTTGTCACACCAGGAACAGCACCGACTTGACATGCCCTAGCTCTCTTCAAACTATTAATTAAACTGCTTTTACCAACATTTGGCATACCTATGTGATTTTAAGATTATACAAATTATCATATTAAACATTAAATTATGTTTATAAAACTTGTAAATTAATATTGAATATTATATAATTTATGGCTCACCTACAACACCAACAACGATTGACGTTTTCATTTTGTCACTACGGCAATAATTGGCTAAAAGGGTCATTACAAGTTCTGCACCAACACAAAGGCTTATAGCTTTTTCAGCATCCTTTTTACATTTGTTCATTTTTCTGTGGCCAATTTTAGAACCGGCTTGTTGAGTACTAGCTTTAAACGGTAAAGCTGGTATGCCCATATGTTTTCTGAAGTAGGATAACCAATTTCGTACTACTTCAGCGGGCACCAAATCAGTTTTGTTCATCACCACAACAAGTTTTTTTCCTAATTCTTGGGTGGATTCCATAACACGGCCACAACGTGTACCGAGTGGGTCCCTGGCATCTACAACCTCCAAAACTACATCAGCAGCGTTAACCACCTAAGTTTGAGTACATTTTTCAATTACTTATAAAAACGAAAACAATAAATAAAATTAATTACTTTTCTAAATTCATCTTTGAAAGTCTTATTATCTAATTTAACAACATTTTTGTAACCAGACTCTTCAGTTTCTTCACTTTCAATGAAATTAGCTTGTTTGGATTCAGTTTTTTTAACAAACTCAGCCAACGTTTCTGTTAATGACAACGGTTCTGCTTTCGGTTCTACTTTTTGTTGTTCGATAATTTTTTTACTTTCAGCAGCAGAAGTTAGAGCTTTTTTTTTTTTTTCTGAAAAAATAATTTAGTTATATAGTTTAGATATTAAACACAAACAGAAATAACTGAACTACTTTTCAAACTGTTGTTAAAAAATACATGTTTTTAATAATATTCTATTTACACATTTTTGTTAATACATTCATTGTGGATGATGTTAGGATATATATGACTTGCACATATGTTAAAATTAATAGATAACTCTGACAAGAAACAGTATAACGTTGACTAAGTTATAGTACATAAAAAAAAGGTGCCAATGACGTTTTGGCATCATTTGAAGTGAATATGATAAAATATTATGGAAATATATCCTACATGGCAATGTTATAATAACATTTTTGAACTCCAGACCAATATTGTTTTAAAAACATTAAAAAATGTTTGCTGTCTGGGAAAAATATACTTTTATTTGTATACCATTTTAAACCTTATTGTTTTATTTGTAAACAGTAAACAGGTCTAACCCATCGTTGGTAAACCTATATTACGGAACACGATTGCTAAACTGTGAGCCCTGCGCTCGATTACTCAATAAACTCAGAACATTGAATCATACATAGATATAAGTATCTTTTTACTCACTACCACTTGGTAGTATATTTTTTGAAATTTCTATTATTAAAAAATAAATAAAAATTAAAAACTGCAATTTTATTTATTTTTCTAATTATATAGTGCAAAATAATAAAAATTAATGAAATAAATGTAAAATACCCTAAAATGTAAATTTAATAATTATAAACTATTTAAAATAATTAACCGAGTCACTTTCTGAGGAGATCATTATGTTACTACAGGATACACAATAATATGTAAAATACAGTTGATAAACTGCGAGCGCTAACTTTATCGGTACAGTCAACTTTATTCACTGATAACTCCCGAAGAAATATAGTTAACAGCTTCTTTTATTTTTATAATTATTTGTTAACTTATTATTTGAAGGTAAACAAAGAATCAAGCCAATTAACAAACATTTGTAAGACTGGCGTTCAAAATGCTATCTGTGCGAGTGCAGCGCTCACATGTTTACCAACGACGGGCTAAGATAAAATTACACCACATCAAAAAAAATCCGTATTAAATAGTTTTAGCTTTCTTATTTAATAAAATATACAAAGTGTTTTTCACAGTACGATACACAAAATTTCTCTAAGATAGTTTTTTGGTTTAATTCAGTCTAGGATAAGTTTCATTGTATAACAAATCAGCATTCAGCGTACATAATTCATCATTATTTACTAACTCAAATTGTTTTGGGATGTACACTTCACATCTTCGCCTGTAAACAGCTATAATATGTATATAGTAATTACCTTGCTTCCACTTCGATAAAGCTCTTCGATTTTTGGTTTTGTCTGTAAAAAATATTAGTTAGTGTAATAACCATTAAATCCTTAATATTAAAATATTTTATATTTTATTTTATACGTACTAGCTTTTTGGTATCCCATACTAAAGTTGAACACTTACAACAACAGCTTAAGTTAAATAGAAAATAAATATTAATCTTATATTTTCAAAAACATAAATATTATGTGTAATTTATAAATATGAAGCACGTGTCGTAGAAAAGATAATGATACAAAATCCATTACAGTTTAGACGGAACATCTGGGTTACGGTTATCATAGTATTACAGATAAGAGTTATATATTATCACTCAAGGAATTGGGGGTAGTTCTTCCAACAGTGTTTAGGGCAGTTCTTCCAAAAAATGATAAGAGATAAGAGTTCTTCCAAAAGATAACACAATTTTTATTTTATCAGCGTGACCAACCCAGAAACACCAAAGTATAAAATCACATTCTATCAGTCATTAAAAAAACTTAGATAAAAAAATTGTCATAAATGACAAGCTTAAATTATCTCTATAAATAAATATCAATTTATTTTTTAAAGAATACTTTAAAAAAACCGCTAAATGTCGATTTCTTTAATAATAACTAATAAAATATAACATTTTATATTTTATTTAACTAGAAAATGAATAAATTATATTATACATGAAAGGCTCATAACCTATCACTAATAACAATAAGGGTTTACCTACCATCAGCTATTTAAAAGATGTTTTTATCTGCGCGCATTACTCAACCGCCCTTTCCCTCGCGTCATAACTTAACTTAACAAATTATCCAAAACTCAAAATGTTCAGCATATTTTTCTTCATTAAAAAATTAATAATGTAAATACGATACTATTTTATTAAAACCAATTTTGTATTTTTTAGGGAGTAACTTATTCACCTTAATTTATAGGATAAATAATATACTTAACATTTTGACTAATTGTGTTCGAAAAATATCAGAAATAATCGAAATATTGGACAATAATTTCATGAAATGCTAGTAAAAATTGTTTATTTCTAACGAGTTGTTTTATCAGCCTTACGTGATCCATAAATATTATGTGTTATTTTTTTCAAAATAACATTGCCATTTGCGTCATACTTTAAAAACCCTGTTTCTATATAGTTTGAATAACATTTGTTAAATAATGGATAATATTATATTCATTTGAATATTTTTTTGACACATAAGTTTCCAAATTTAGTATTTACAAATGTTTTTAAAAAGGAAACTAAAAATTAGAATAATTTTTTTTTAAAAAGTGTCTTATGCTTAATGAATCATCTGTATACATCATAAAACATATATTTGATATATCTTTACCATTGATTTGTATACCGCCCTAATATATAGTTGGTCCAACTTAAGCTATGGTTAATGTAGGGACACGATTATTTTAGTTGGCCCAATTAAATATTTTTTTAGAACAACTTGTTAAATATTTATTTTAACTAGAATTTTATTGAACCCCTTTAATAAGCATACTCTTATTAGGACCAAGTTTTGTATTTTTGGGAGAGTTGCTTAATCACCTTTATTTATAGGTAACACAAACTCCATCTTGTGCTAATGTGATTTATTATTTGAACGGGTTGCTTTGAATAAGAAACTTATTCATCAATGATTTTCTGACCTAAAAGTCGGTGTAATAATAAATTTAACATTTTGACTTATGGTTTTCGAAAAATATCAGAAATAATTGAAATATTGGACAATAATTTCATGCAACGCTAACTAAAATTGTTTATTGCTAACGACATTTTTTATGAGCCTTACGTATTTTTTTTTAAATCATGAAAGTTCTGTTATTTTTGTATAAAAAAAAAAATAACATTGCCATTCATGTCATAAGCTTTAATATCAATGATTCTAGATAGTTTGAATGACATTTGTTACATAATGTATATATTTTTCATTTTAATGTTTTTCGACATATACGTTTCCAAAATAATTATTTATAAATGTTTTTAAAAAGGAAAACTAAAAAGCCAGTACTCGGGGCATAGTGGGGATAGAGCGGAGTCGGAGCATAGTTAGGACTGAGAGGTCACAGGTTTACCGAAATTTTTTAAATCTGAAAGTGATATCACATTTGAAAAAACGAATCAGTGGATGGTAATTTTAAGCCAGTCCAAACCAAGCACAGTGTAAACCAGCAAAGTTAAAAAATATTTAATTGAAGAGCTGTATTTAAAAATAAGCATCTAAGCTTTAATTTGAATGTGATTTCCGTGAGGACTAGTACAGTACAGTATAGGCACAATGGAATTAAAGCATAGAGGGACGGAGAGGTTTCGAGTTTACAGGAATTATTATAAATACAAATGATGAAAGTGAATAAAATCACTTTCAAATAAAATCCTACCCTTTTTCTCTAAATTTTAGCCAGTAAAATTTACAACTTTAAAATTCGTATTTTGTTTTTCACTAAGTTTGCTATGTTCTAGTGAGTTTAAAGTCTAAAAACCGGCAATTTTTTTTGGTTTTTGGAGTTGAAGAAATTGATTTTTCTACTTTTGATCCACGCAAACCATTCCGGTCATATAGAAAAGATACTCAAGTAAATCGGTCCAAAGGAAAAAAATGTCTGACCACTCTTTTTAGGTATTAGGATTATTTTTCACAGTTTCCTTAGACAAAACATTAACAATCGATTTTTAAGATAATTGTTTATTTTTTTATTGTTCCATTTTAGATCATTCTAGATATGTTCTTTAGATGGGGCACTATCAATAAACGTTGACAATATATGCATATATTTTGCACATACTTAAACATTTTTAAAATGTGGTAAATACCTAAAAAAATAACAGAATGCCATACAACGCAAATAAAAACGTTCTTAAGTATCTGTTTCTTAAAGCAAATTGCACGATTAAATAGTTTCAAACTGTTTTCATTCTTCTGGTATATTTTCTTGTAGTAAGTACTGCGGGTATCAAGCAATAATACAATATTCCAATAACATTATAAAATCGTTATAAGAACTATTATCGAATATTTAAAAAACAGTTTTTACTTAAAAAATAAATAATTAAATATTCTGGACCCTAGTTAATTGTTTGAATATTTAAAATGTTTTCAAAAACCGTGATACTGTCTTTTTGCATGGCATTGTATTTTTTGCAATGTCAAGGTGGTCCACCTGATGATCTACAACGTGTAAGTATAATGAGTACTTATTATTTATGATAAATAAAAAATGCTGAGATTGTTGCTAAACTATTTACAAAATGTAATGTAATGTAGAAAATGTATTTAATGTTTTCCCTTTTCTATTTTTGCACCAAAGAGTTTTTTAAGTAATATTTTCACTTATAACCAATTATTGATAACAATAACAAAAAAAAAAACTTTAACTACTATGAAATTTATGTTACTATGCTGAAAATATTTGCAAGCCATATAAAATATCTAGTAGTTAGGCATTTTCTTTTTCGTTAAAAAGGGATCAGTATAACTTGCAAATTTTAATATTCAATTGACTAATTCTTATTCTTATAACAATAGCATAACATGAGAACTATAGTCGATAATTATTTCGATCAAATTAGGAAGAACACAACCTACGAAGAATTTTTAGGATTATTTAACCAAGTAAAACATGCAACAAATGCAACTGGAGAACTTTCCAGTCGTGTTGATTTAGAACAGAAAATAGCAGGTAATAAAAAACAGGATAATATTCAACAAATGTGTTGAGTAAAATGTACAAATTTATTGAAAAGATAAATTTTTAATAATCAAGTCTATCATTTGTAAAACTGTAAATTGTCGTCATAAATTGTGAACTAATTAAATAATTACCTTTCGAATAAACGCTTCGATGTGTATCATTAGTTAGCATTTTCAAACAGTAAAGTTCATACCAAGCACAGTATAAACCGGCATACTAAAAATTAATTAAAGTGAGGTGCAGTGCTTACAAATTAGCATGAAAGTGTTCATTTGTTAGTGATTTCACGACTTATATTAATAATATTTCCTGTATTGCTGGGTTCTCTCCGTCCACTCTATACTTTGATTCCATTATACCTCGACCCTACAGTACTAGTCCTCTCAGAAAAGAAACCATTCAATTAAACGCTTGCTCATTTGTATACAGTGCACCTTACTTTAATTCTTTTTACTATGCTTTGTTTAAATTTGCGATTTATAGAGTTGCTTTAACAATTAAAAATAAAAATATTGTTACACAAAATTTTGTTCTTTCAGATTTTATATATAGGGAGGACGACGCTATAGCTTGCGCCCAATCTATATTTGGTGACGATGGAGCGACGGTAAATAATAAACTAAAATGATTACTATATTACAGTTTAAAGGTTAGTTAGGTGTTTTTTTGCGGAGGTATTTGAAGTACCCAAACTTTCAATTATTCTGTGTAAAATTGGTTTAATTTATTCTTGTAAGTAAAACAAATACATAATATTTATGATTATGAATGTTCTGAGGCTTTTTGTTGTTATTTGAAAAATGTGAATTACTGTTTTAGAAAATTAAACTTACGTTTTAACGTGTCCACTAAAATGTTTTAATTGTAAATTTTAATACATATTTTAATGTCTATGTTTATTTCGATAACAATAGGAACTTGTAAAACGTTTTGTCCAAGAAAATCAAGATGAAGATACCATAACATTTGATGGATTAGTTGAAATCATACATTCTGTAAAACGGGAAATGCAAAAGTATTTAAACATTGACACTGCTGTCCAAATAAAAGCGGAAATAATAAGTAATACATAATAGAAAAATATTTAATAAACGTGTTGAGAAAAATGTTCAAAAACGATTGAAAATATATTTTAATAATAAAGTGTATTATTAATTACACAACTTTAAATTATATAATTTTGATACAAAAATTAAATGTATTACGTAATTTTACATTATTACTCTTCAATTACGAAAATTTGAAATAACAATCTTTTGCAAGTGAAAAACATAATTGTTCTCAATATATTTGCTGTTGAATTGGCCTGATTCGTTTGATTATAAAATACATAATACTTTGTACTTTCAGAACGCATGTATCCTCGTGGGAACTTTTCTGAAATCGTTACCACCATTACAGAGAATTTAGATTTTTGATTATATTATTAACTGTTATTAAACTAACATGTAAGTACTATGTTGTATGTCACATACAAATATGTAGTCTTGATTGAATAATAAATATTTTTGCTGTTACATTTCGTTGTTATTTATTTCATATAAATTAGCTTTTTTAAAACCTATAAAACTCTAAACATAATTCTAATAGTTTTTTCAAAGGTAAGTTTTAATTCAGGTAATTTAAATATAACAATTATTTTTGAGATAACTAGTAAAAATTTAATTAAACTTACTTTGGAATTATTGAAAACTCATTTTCATACAACTCAATAACATACAATTATATTTCTAAGCTAAAAAATGATAAATAATATATTAGACTGCAATATTAGATTCGAATTTGCGTGCATTAATCAAAAGTATTCACTAGAAAAGACTTTAGCAACTTATGGTTATATATAATAAAATCATATTTAAAACCGTTAATCATAAAAAAATATGTACTCTCTAGAAGTTAAATTAAAACCTAATTACCGTACTCGAGTATTAAAACTTAATAGAATCATTCTGAATAGATGTATATAAAAATGTCGTAATGATTTGATCAACTTTTTTTAAGATCTAAGGTGTATATGTCAAAATATACAAAATCTTCGAAAAACACAGTTTTTCGGCACTTATAGAAAATCTGTAGTGCCGAAATTGTTCTTCTTTTAATATGTTATGGACAGGGACGGCGCCAAGGGGGAGCGAAGGTGGGCGGCGCCCCCTCATAACAAATTCTTGCCCTTCTCTCGCCCCCCCCCCCCAGATATTTTGCTAAATAGTATAATTTTAAATATTTGATTATTATTCCTAAAACCCAGATTTTAAATAACTGTATTTTTATATATACAAATTTAGTTATTACGGAAATTGTGAAAACAATTGTTGTTTTGATTTAAACCTATTTATCTATACAAATTTAGTTATTAGTTATGACATTGCCACCAAATGTGGCCTATTTTTATCAATATATTTTGAATGTTTTTGCAATCGGTTATCAATAATCCGTCGCCCATATAATTATGTGTTTTGGTGTATACAGGGTGATCCAACTAACGTAAGACACTCATTTTCTCTGAAAATATAAATATTTTGAAAACAATTTTTTTCCTAAACTTTTAGGTACATATTTTACTACATTTTTTAATATTTTAAAACATTTTATCGCCAATCCTTATAAACCAAAAAAGGGGATTTTTGGTTTTTTTAAATGGCAACATATGTTTTTAATTACATAAATTTGTAGACAAAAAATTTAAAAATGTGTTAGCGTTAAAATTGTTTATTTTTATTAAACTGTTCATTAGTTATGACTTTGTTAAGATACTACATTTCCTCTTAATAATAATCATATTTCTTCGGTTTGTCCAAAACCGGTAACACATCAAATTCATATTTATGTTCGCATTGTCCAATTGGCGATAACATTCTAACAACTAGGAATTCACTATAAAAGATTTTGAAATAGACAAAGGTTCTTATCTTCAGATTACTTAGATTATAGGTTATTTATTATGTCTGATTATGGTACAGAGTACGGTAACATGTCAAATTATTTGTACGCAATGTAATAAAACTACTCGTCTTTGTAGTAACGATTGAAAATATTAAGAAATACAGTCAAAAAATCAAATCTTTATAAAGTCATAACAAATGAACAAATAAATGAAAATTCAAAACTCAAACGCTAACATAATTTTTAATTTTTTGTCTACATACTTATGTAGTTAAAAACATATGTTGCCATAAAAAAAAAAACAAAAATCCCCCATTTTGGCTTATAAGGATTCGTGATAAAAATTTTCAAAATATTGAAAAATGTAGCAAAATATGTACCTAAAAGTTTAGGAAAAAAATTGTTTTCAAAATATTTATGTTTTCAGAGAAAATGAGTGTCTTACGTTAGTTGGATCACCCTGTATATATATATATAATTATAATATTTACGTTTGTGTGTGTGTTTTCCGAAAATTCAGTGTTTATTGACGGATTGTTTTGGTTTAATAGAATGTAGGTATAACATGATCACTATAATCTCCACTGACTGGTTGTTGGGCGTTTTATAAGCCTTCATTTTTACTTCGACTTTCATAGAGTACAATAAGAGCTATATGATGGCCGACAGGTAAAAATAACGCTTATTTAAAAAAGTTGCCTAACTTAAATTGTACACTAGTATATATTGGCCCTTAATCTGTAATAAATTCATATTTTATACTATTTCACTTATAAATATTAAAGTCATTCACTGATAAATCATTATAATTGTTTTTTATTGACAGAAGTAGGTAAAATTATTGTGGTTGCCCCTCCAAAAAATTCACTTGACCTTTCCCGCTCCCCTAAGAAAAAAAATTCTGGCGCCGTGCCTGGTTATGGGTACATGTGAGTTCTACCAACTGAAAAATTGTGCACTTAAGGTCTTAAAACTACGACTAAAAACACTCCGAAAAATTGTACACCCCCCCCCCCCCCCCGCGAAACAAATGGGTATAATTTAACTAACTTTAAACCTCGAACGGTTTTTTTTTTGGTTTTTTTCAAATATTAACTGTGAAGAAGAAAACTGGATTTTTGTGTAAAAGAGTTCAAACGTGGTCAAATTATATGTTTTTGGGGTCAGTGAATGAGAATTCAATATCAGTTTTCAATTTTACTTAAACTTAGTAAAAAAAAAAATTTAATTAAAACCTAAAAATGGTTCTTTAGTATCAAAACTTAATAGTATCATTCTGAATACATGTCCATAAAAATGTTGTAATGATTTGATGAAAACATTTTTAAATTTAAGGTATTTAAAGTTTTCCGGCAATTAAAATAACATAGGAATATTTAAAATATTGAACAATAATTCCATGCAACGCTAACCACATCGAAGCTAAAACATTTTTCTGGATTTTTGTGTAAAAGAGTTCAAAAGTGGTCAAATTATGTTTTTGGGGTCGGTAATTGCGAGTTTAATATCAGTTTTCAACTTTACTCAGCTAAAAAAACTTAAATAAAAAAAATGTAATTTTTTATTTAATTAAAACCTAAAAATGGTACTTGAGTGTCAAAACTTAAAAGTATGTCCATAAAAATGTTGTAATGGTTTGATAAAAATTTGCTAAAATGTAAGGTGTATATGTTAAATTTTTGATCAAAAAAGTTTTCTAGCAACTTAGACTAAAATATTTTCTTGACTAAAATAATGTTATTTAATGTTTTAATTTAATTTGATTAAATCGAACATTAAATTAACTAGTTTTTGATTTACTTCCGGGATGATTAAGTCTACCGTGATGGTCAATTTTTATTTACATGCTTTTCTTTAACTCGCTAACACGTACGTACGTTTGTTCTAGTATTTTCAAATCTTGCAAAATTAATTAATTTAACCCACTTCCCGATGTCGTAGAGGGCTGAAACTTGGCACAGGCACTCATCTTGGATGACAATACCATATCCCGTAATTATATTGGGACTCGGACATACAGGTCGCCCTACACAGGGTGTCACATGTGGGGGTCATTTCACTAAAATTGTATATTTTTTTAAATCTTCCAAAATGAATTTAACCCACTTTCTGATATCATAGAAGGCTGAAATTTAACCCAGACACTAATTTTGGATGACAATACAATGTTCCATCAAAATATTATATAAATATGTATTAATATATAGATATATTAAATATATGTTTAATGTTGAATACGGATGATTCATTAAGGATAAGACACGTTTTTTTCTGAAATTATACTAATTGTTAGTTTTCCTCTTAATACATTAACAATTACTAATATAATATATTATGGAATCTTGTGTATCAAAAAAATATTCAATAAATATCATATACATTATTTAACAAATGTTTTTCGAACTATATAGAAACTGAGTAACTAAAGTATGACGCAAATGGCAATGTTATTTGGCAAATATCAACAGTGTATTTAAAAAACACCTAAGGCTGATAAAACATTTCGTTAGCAAAACAAAATGTTGGTTATCGTTGCATGAAATTATTGTCCAATATTACAAATATTCATGATATTTTTCGAACGCAATAAGTCAAAATTTTAAATATATTATTTAACCTATAAATTACTGGGGGTCAGCGAAATCCTCAATTATAAAAAATATTCAGGCTTTCCAAAATATTTGTATGCGTTTAATCACCGATGCTCCATGGTTTGTTACAAATGACACTCTAAAGCGGGGAATTGGGGGTAGTTCTTCCAACAAATGATAACGCGTGATAAGAAATAAATGTTACATAACCTATAAAATGTGTAATACTACAGATAGTACCAACATCGATTTTACCAAAAACCCGCCAAGAGAAATTTCGTATTTTAATATCAAAAACATTGCCTTTAGTTAGGTTCTTATCTTTATTGCAAATTGTAGTTAGATATTTATCAATTCTCTAATTAATCGTATTCACTATACACGTAAAATTATATAATGTAAAATTCATAAAAAATTACATTGTATAAGTGTATATACATAACTTATAAGTATATGTTATAATTTAATATTATTTGGTATAAAATAATAATAATTTTATTGAAATTTCCCACAAATTGTTTATATTACTATTTAAATAAAACATTATTTTTACTTTTTACCTAAATTAGTTGACGATTTTAAAATTTGGCTGTCGAGTATAAATTAGTTTTACCACATCTTACATATGTATTCTGTAGTTAAAGAATACAGGTAGGAGCTTATGCGCTTTGTCTTCAATCTTGTCTTTTAGAAGATATATTATTAACAAAATTTGGTACCTAAAGGATATATTAAAGCAAGGAAAACGGAACATTTGACACTTGTAGTTTAAATACCTCACATAAATAACTAGAATAAAACATATTTAATTTTCAAGTTTCTAAACAAATCAATATATACATTATAAACTTATAGTCCAAAGTGAACCTATTGCCGGATAAAGACTTGTGATGAGAAAAAAAATTGTTGTACGGCCCTTTTGCATGGGATAATAGGTAGATAATAAGAATATTGCATAATATAAAATTATTGTAAACTAGATTAAACAATTCTGTTATAATAATAAAAATGATCAAACTAGGGTCATAATCGTATAAACGTCATACTTAATAAATATATAATGTAATTTAATGTAATCTTGCTTTTATGTTGGTGAGATTATCAAATCAGACTGATTATCTTACTGAATTTAAAAAAAAAAAGGAAAATTAACTAAATAGTATCCCGTACCATACAAATTATATATTTTTAATAATTAAATAATTAATAACGAATTATCAAAAATAGTATTCAATACCAAATAACGTATTTTAAATGTCTGTATTAAAATACCTTGCAGGACTGAATGTTATTTATAATCTATTAGTAGGTTTTTAAAATAATTATCATTCACTTCATATTTTACAGAAATTAGTTTATATTAAGCTACTCTGGGTATATATTTTTTATTAAAGAAACCAAACTAAACAATATGAATTTGTTCAGTAAAAGTTATTCATATGATTTAAAAATATGATTCAATTTTTGGTCAATATAAATTAGCAAATTTACAATTATCTCTTGATTTGAAAATATCCATATTTGTTAGAAGATTGCATAGCCCATATTTTATTAATCTATGTACTTTTTCATTAAAATGGCCATTTACTTAGCGATAACCAAGTCTCTACGACGAACTTAAAGTTTTGATACCACACAAAAACTGTCTACATTCCATTTATTAAGAAATGTATACTTTTCTTATATTATAAAAATAAAAAATAGAAATAATACATATTATAAAATAAATAGATACAATTGCAAGTTGCAACATCCCATCATATTTATTTATCTCTTATCTCGTTCTCATCGAAATCTGCTATTAAAGCTCTTTTTGCCTACAAAAAGTTTAATAAATTATAATATGACTGATTTAAGTATGTTAATATATACTTAAGATTGGTCAAGTTGTGAAAATTTAAATGATATAGACGTAGCTATGGACATATTTAATGGGAAAATTAATGAGGCTATTTCCAATTCCACTAATATGTATATAATAAAATTATCAAATCAGAAATTAAAAGGTTGGATATCAAGCGGTCAGGTTAACTCAATTTTAACTAAGTAAACATTTAAAAACAGATTAGATAATCCCATTTTTATTTATCATTAAAAAAGGTATAATTTTGTTAGGAATATCTTATACCCCCATAGTTTTGGTTAGAAGTACTAGATCAAACAGCAAACTAGTAGAAGATAATTCTAACCTTATACTGTTTAACAGTTGTACTTAACAATGAAAAGTATAAAAGTTGTAGGTATTTTATTTATCATTATCTTCAGGTAAGTGCCCCAATAGTTTTATCAAATGTGACTTCATTCCTATACACAAAACGGGAAATAAATAATTGTTCAGTAATAATATCTATTATTTCAGTCGGTAATTATAATTACTAGAGCTCTAGTTATAATTACTAGACTGTAGCCATTATAAACCAATATCGTAATCACTGTCTCTATCAAAAATATTTGAAAAATCATTAAATCCCAAATAATGAAGTAGGTAATATAATATTTAGTTATTAAAACATATTTACATGGTTTTACGAGTTTCTTATAGTTGAATTTGAATAAAACTGAGCATATGGTTTTCAATATTCAAAAATATTTTAATCTGGATAACTTAAAGTTTAGAGGTCAAAACCATGTAGAGATACAAAATTGTGTTTCATGAATTATGATTCATATAAGATATAACTGCGTTACTATTAAAAAGAAAATAGTTATAAACCTTGATTCATTGATAACTGACTTAAATGAAAATATCAAAAATACTGAATATGTTATAAAACTATTCAATTATTATCAAGACATTATTTAAATATATTTATAGTTATTAGACAATAGCATGTATTGTTAACCCTTCACGGCATAATGTCCCATATATGGAACAATAATTGTATTTATTGTTTATATCTGCTTATGCTATACATCTTTGTATGCACAATGTTCCATAATGTTCCAAATTCTTTAATTAGCGTTTTCCATAAAACCAAAACTCAAAAAAAATTTTTTAAATTTTTTTATGTAGTATTAAGTACATTATAGCATATGGTTAAAAAAAATTCATGCAGTGAAGGGTTAAACTTACTAAGGCTAATTTATTATTTATTTGTAGAATCTATAATTATTAACTGTATTATACTCTGCATATAAATAAAGATAACGGTGTCTGGACTTTATAACACAATTTATATCGAACACATTATTGTATACTCAAACAAAGAGAGTATTCAATATGTTAAACATCCTTCATTTGAACGCATTATATAAAATCACTTAATACAGTACACACATACAAATCACTGGCTATCAAGAGTAAACGTGTCTATGAGAACAGTTTTAGAAAAAATACATTTGGTTTACTTTTACTTTATTGTGTCAAAAACTACATCTAAAAACAAATGCATTTCTATATAATAAAATTATAAAATAATATATACAATATACTAAATAAGCTTTGAATCTTTTATCATAATTAAATATTATTTAATATAAAATTATCAAAAAAGTAAGTGGTTACTAAAACATGTTTTCAGTTGTAAAATAACGCAAACAAAAATGTTTTGAAAAATAATTTTACCTTATTGAAATTATTATGAGAGAAAATTAGTGAATCACACTGTATAATTAAGCTAACCAAGAAAAAACAACTTTTATTTCTAAAAAACAATATAGACTTCCTGTCTAACAGGCTACTTATAGTAACACAGTATACATTTCAGACCAATTTTATAATTTATAAAGTTTGATAAGTTATTTTAAATAAACAATAAATAGTAATAATAGAAATAATAAATGTAATAGTTTAAGACACATAAAATAATCTGGTAAATAGTATAAAATATGTAGAAATATTCAATTGTTTAATACATAATATACTAATCAGTGAATTGACATTGATTAAAATAAAACATTTTTTTATGATACTTAAGTAAAGATATTTTTTAATTAAAAAAAGTATATTTTATAAACTAAACATCAAAATTTACAAATGTATAATTACTTGTTTTAGCAAAAAAAAATTGTACCGTTTTTTTTTAATCTAGGTATTCAACATATTGACTACACATTTTTTCCTAACAACATCGACATAATTTCACAACAGTTTACAAATTTTCAATCTTTCAGTTAGGTCAAGATATTTTTACAATAAATTAATATTTTAATGTTATTAAGGTAAGTAAATATTAATAAATAAGTAAATACAGAAACTACATTTATAATTAGTTTGGTAGGCTAATAATTATGTTTGTCAAAATTGTAATAGTAATATACTGTTAGTATCTTTAAACTAATACAGTTTTAAATCTAGAATATTATAAGATACTTGTATTGACACTTAAAGTGTAAAAATATTCAAACAATAATACAAGTATTCAAAAAAAAAATTTAAACAATCTTAATTTTGTTTTAATGTAGTTGAAAATTAAAAATATTTAGCCAAATGAGATATCAGTGTAGTGGTCATAAATACAGTACAGTTTACATAGACATTGAAGACAGGATAATAAGTTATTCAATAAATAATCAACTGAATTACACTTGATTAATAATAAATTATAATAAGACTTTTTTAAATAAAATTAAACATATATAAAGAGATTGGAGATGGTACTACGATGTCTAACAGCAGGTAAACAGAATTACTGGGTGGCGTTTATACTGTTAGTCTGATACAGAATATTCTTCCAGGGGTTTTGCACAAAATCCAATTAACGTCAACAACAAATATTCAAATATAGTGTCAAAAGTCAGTCTATGGATTACTACAGTGTCCATGGAGAAATATATGATATGTCCATTTAATCTTCCTCTGGTCACATTCTAGCTGAAAAAACAACAAATGGTTAAATAATAATAATAATAATTATAATATAAAACCAATTTTAAATGATTTACTAATGTTATCGTTTGTTAATTGTGAAGTTAAAATTAAATATAATGAAAATTGATAATGACATTTTTTTATACCATTTAACTTAAATTATCTATCAGTAACACTTAGAAGAGTGATTTCATGAATAGACTATATTTGTGACCGGTATACATCAAGTTGACCTAGTTTGTTATCTCATACCAATGAAGTGTAAGATCTACAAGTAAATGCAATTATTCTTGTACAAAAACTAACAATGTTAGAAAATAGTAAATTAAATTATTAAAAAGAATGATAACTTACATTAGATTTCTTTTTTTTTAAATCCCCTACATTAGGTTATTTTAGATTGATATTAAACTACTATTGTATCGATATTTTTATTAATACTACAAATCTAGAGTGTTTTCCTTACCTAGTCTATTTAGACAAATGATAAAACAATCATTTCTTCCAGTTAGTGTCGATGGAGAACTGTTCAACCAGAATCTTTGACTCATCTTAAAACTGAAAGATATATTTTTAATAAATAAGTTAAAAGTTGAAATGTTAATTATTAAAATAATAGAGATTAAATCAATTAAAACAATTTTACAAAAAATAACTCCATACCTGTTACCACACTTAATCAGACTAGAGATAGTTTCAGGAATCGAACCGCTCTAATGAATAAGCATACCGATAAGCTTTTTATGACTTCAGACAACTACCATCATACTGTAAAACATAATTTACTTGTATTAATAGTTTTATTTAAATAGGATGTAATAATATTGTCACACAAATTAGTACAATATAGTGTATGTCTGAACTTTGTCGCTAGGTTCTATAATTGATAAATATATTATGTTATTCATATTAAATATTGCAAGTTTATATTATGTGAAAATAAGAGTTTTGAATTATGAATTAAAAAAGAATTCTAATAAAAATATTCATTTAACATTAATAAGAAACGAAAGTAAATTTTATTTACCAATAATTATCGTTGTCGTCATATGAACTAGTTGGTTTTTTGTCATTATAAATGTATCGTAAAAATGTGTACTATTTAAGAAAATATAATATATTTTAACACGGTTATTTTTTTTATCATTTGAATTATTGCCGTTTAGTTCTAGAGATAACAGTCAACTCTGACAAACGTTAGTTATATTTTAGTTACTTTTATTCTGATAGAATGTGATTTTATATTTTGGTGTTTCTGGGTTGGTCACGCTGATAAAATAAAAATTGTGTTATCTTTTGGAAGAACTCTTATCTCTTATCATTTTTTGGAAGAACTGCCCTGAACACTCACTCAAGGTAGATTTAGAACAAAATTGTTTGTGGGACAAATGTATATTGGAACAAATACAGTTTGGACAAAACGTCCATTGGCATTACTGTTTTGCGGGGAAAAAATGGCTGGAATAATAAAGCATTCATTTATAGGTTCCATGGTTCAAGGAAATTATCCTAAAAAGGGAAAAATGCTGTCCCCGCCATATTTTCAATGGAAGAAATAATTTTAAAATTTTGAAAAAAATGTCAATATTAAACATCTATATGAAGGGCACGGGGGAAGAAGAGTAGTCCATGTATACATATTTTAAAGTATAGCAAAAACAAAGTTCGTGAATTCCTCTCCCTCTTACATAAGTACAAAACAAATTACATTTGGTGCTATTCTACTAAAAATGTATTTATTTAAACAATCTTAATAATAATATTTGGTTTCGATGCAAGGTTCATTTAACAATAAAATGTCTATGGTTGGACCGGTAGCACGACAAAACCACGCCTGACAAATTCTACCAGCCATGAAACTGCCTCTCAATGACGCTAACTTTTACGATATGCGTAAACAATACACGATTATTAACTGTGCTTATTGTGCGGTTAGAATTATATATTATTAAGATATTGCCTTAGTTAAGCAGCGACCATATCAAATTGTTTTAATTTTTAGAGTTTACGTGTTAAAAAGTTTAATGTGTCGTTTTGAATATTTCATATTTTTTTTTCACCGCCAAAGTTAATATGATATGTGTTATCACTAGAGTCCGGATTTGAATCACATCAAATATGTATCAACCATATAATGACTTTGTTGAAGCATTAAAAATCAATGTTTAATTGACTTTGTTTTTGAACGCTTCGAAATTGTCTGATGTACATCAACAAATAAGTTGTTATGGCGAAACCTTCACCAACTTGAGAAAAATAGTTGAATTGTCTTTGGTATATACCTATATCCACATAATGAGTGTAACCTGTTAGAATATACTTTATTACTCCACTGACACTTATAAGTTATTAATTCAATAAATTAAACATTCGTCTTCTTATAATAATAAAACGAAATCATATACAAAACGAATGTCTTCTAATAGTTAAGAAATCAAATAATTAATAATATAATAATTAAAATACAGAAAAAAAAAATAAAACGTTGA
Organism: Adelges cooleyi; assembly: GCF_023614345.1. NCBI lineage: Eukaryota > Metazoa > Arthropoda > Insecta > Hemiptera > Adelgidae > Adelges > Adelges cooleyi. Next base: position 7,635,609 of record NW_026095751.1, read on the forward strand.
TAAAAAAAATGATCATGAGATTGTTATTTGTTAAGTAATATTAGACCATCCAAGTTGTGTCAGAGACCCCAAAATTATGTCAAATTAATTGTTATAATTCACAAGAATTTGCTAGTCCTCCTTTTCACTAAATATGTTTAAAATCATATTAAAATACTATATACTTTTAATTTAATTTACAATTTTTTTTAGAATTTGGAAGTCTACAAAATGTGTTTGCAAATTAAATAGTAGTTTAATAATTTTAAAATAATAATAATAACAACTAATGTTTTACAACTTGCAATTTTTTTTTTTTTTTGAGAATAGGTACCTAAAACTTTATAGTAACTATTTTATATTTTAAACATGAAACAATATTTGGTATAAATAATTGGTCAATAATTATTGTTATCAGTTTATCTTTTATTTGATGAGGGTAACATTTTTAAAAATATTTTTAGATACATATTAAGTATTATTTTTATTAAAATTAGATGACATTATTGCTAATTATCATTTATCGAAGTGATTGACTGACTCTTTGTGTTAACATAATTTTATAATGCACCTATTTAAGAGTATGAATTAAAAGAAAGTGTTTCCATTTTAATATGCAATTGCCATAGAGTTATTCATACATACAATACAAATTTTCATAATCGTTCATTTTTCAATAAACTAATGTAAAAATAATTAATAAACTATTGTAAAAATAACCGTTTTAATATTGTCTATGATATAATTTAATACCTTAACGACCTATCGCAAATATTATAAATAAATAATTTGATTTGTTGACGGTTACTAAGTAAATTATTAATTGTCATTTTAGTAGCACAAATCAACATTTTGTTTTAGTTTTGAAAAGTTGTTAATTTTAACACGAAAAGACATGATTGGAAGTTTCTCAAACTTTTTTTTAAATTACCTACTTAATTGAAACCAGAAACTAGACGATGAATAATGTATGTTGGATGAATATAAAGACACATAAGGTATTAGCTGATCATCTGAACGGGGTATGTAGCGTACATTTAAATTATTATTGTTATCGTTATTATTTTTTTTATAAAAATATTATTATTATTAATATCTAATATTATTATCAGTGTTATTTATTATGATAATCTCTATTATCAGTGGCGAAACGTCATAGAAGACTATGCCCACTTTTATTTTAATTTTTATTTAAATATCAAATATTTGTCTTGAAGACATACACTTAAACCAAAGTGTATGTTTATTAGCACAGCAATAAGGATTCTTTATTGGTAGCTATTTAGCTATTGGTAGAAATTGTATATATTTTTTTCTAGGTATTTTAATGTGTCATGAACAAAACCCTAATTAACCATAACTTCGTTACTAAGTACAATTTTGAATGTCCACCAACTAATAGCTCTCTGAAATAGTATATTCATTAGTTTTGACTTTTGATCATTATGTTACTTTAACACTATTCAAAAGTCTATAAAACCGTGACTACCTGTGCTCTTTCTTCCTCTCTCTCTTCTTTGGTCTTCTTGGTCCATACACATTTCTCTCCATTTCTCCTTATCGACTGCTACTATCCTCCACTGCAAATCGGGTTCGAATTGTTTTACACCATGTTTAAAAAAAATCTTCCCATCGTAGACGTGGTCTTCCCAGAGGCCGCTTACCGGTGATCTTTTATTCGATGGTTGCCCTTACTAAAGAACCTCGTTTTCTTTACGCATGACCCGCTCACACAAGTTTTCTCTTTGAAATTTATTTTAGAAATCCGGACTTTGAAATAACTTATTTGAATAGCTTCTATAATGTCTTTTCTACGTTCTCCTGTTTGGGTGTCGACACATATATTCTTTTTAGATTTTTTCTCTCAAATACACCTAATCTGCTTACCTCTGCCTATCTAAAGGACAATCTCTCAGAAACATATAAAACTATTGGACGTACCAATGTCTACCTATGTTTTTTATTTACAAAATATAAAAGTACTCTGAAGACTCGCGCCACACTTTTGTCTATTACTACATCTATTGATTCATTTTGTATAGTAGAAAAGTGGCGTAAAGTATTTTTAAGCATGATTTTGTAATTCCCAACTATTTCTTTTATTAAAAAAACAACTCTTTCATTGCTTTATTGAAAGTATTATAAATATAATTTGAAAATGATAAGTCCTGTGTCAAAGTTATCTCCAAGTTTTTAATTGTCACTACAGATTTTAATACTTAATTATTAATATTATAACAATAATCAATCTTAGAACAGCGACTTGTTAAAAGTCAATAACACCAGTCACTACAATTCAATAATAATAATAATAACATCCAAGTAAACTTGCAGTAATTTGCAATATTTAATTGTCTTCAGCAAATAATAAAAATGAATTCACAAAAAATGGCTTCCGTCTTCCACAAATTATTAATCGCACACAATTTCTGATCTGTAGAGATTTTAGTGTAGTCTGCGGAAAACAGTTATCATGCTTACAGACACAAAAAAAAACTATTTTATTATACATAGTAGTTAGTACACACAGTGTAATACAAATATACATGTAGTAAAGTGTAGCCCTGAATTGAGTAACAGTAACATAATGTACATAACAATAATAATAAAAAACCTTCACACCGCATACGTTCATAAACATTGTCTAGTCGATTTAACACACACCAACATTTGTTTTCTTGTTTTATAAATATGTGTTGCTAACACAAGCTAAAATCATAATCAGAACTTAGAACAACACACTTTTACACGTCCGTTAGCGAAGTGCATATGGAAAATCTTATTCTACACACATTTGTTTTATGATAGAATAGTTGTCGCTTATACTGTAATTTTTGTTTTTTAAATCAAATAATAAAGGTAAGTCACAAAATTATGAACTCATAACAGGATTTTTGCTTAGTAAACTCTTAATATGATGGGATACCGGATAATTTAAAAAAATAATAATTATGCACATATAAATAGCCAAATATACTACATTTTAATCTTTAAAAAGTTTTTTAGAATAATGTTATATAATTTAAAAATCAAAACATACAATATATTTTCTACGAATATTATGGTAATCCAGACTAATGTACACTCAAGTTATTTTCCGCTATAAATAGATACGATCTGTATAAGCAAATTAATTTGAACAATAAATTAGATCAAAACGTGTAGAAGATTTAAAAAATGGATACATTTATTACTGACCTAAAAATGCGTAGGTGAAAATATTTAGTATACCGAAAAAAGATTCTTTAACCAAAACCCATATTATAGAGGTATCCTTAACGTCACCACGTTTTTATATCTAAGTTCTACAGCGCCCAGAAAATCACCTAGATTTTCATTCATGCGTTCTTAATGCGACGCTCAGTAAAAATAATGAATGAGTGCAACTGGCGAATGCATGATAATAGGTCGACAAAAATTAATTTCACACCGATGTGACACCCCATAGACCACGTTGTTGTTATTGTTACATTCTGTTTTTGTGTGTTTTATACAGATAAGAGAATATTTTCGAAAATAAAAATAGTTCTAATGTACGCATTATTTGGTGATGAGTAAAACACAGCCCAACGAGTCGGAAAACAGTCTTCGGATAGACATTATTTATACAAGAAAAATCCCCTATAAAACCCCTTGCTTAACGTGTAGCCCGCATTAACATTTTCGTGGACAATAGGTAACGTCGAGCACAAGATGTTAAAGTAAGTCTTCCAAGTTCTCGTGATCCGTGTTTATGTCTCTTCGACGTCTCTTTAGGCAGGCAACTGTCTACAGAGACAAAATGCTCCTCAAAAGCAACCGAACTAGGCCTTAAAAAATCTACTTTCTGTCAATAAAGCCATACGTAATAAATAAATAAAAAAGCGTCGAATAGCGTTTGTTTATGATATTTAATTTTTTTATTACATGACATTCAATTCGTTAAACTCACGTTTTGTTTTTGTTATTTACAGGGTTTTACCGTTGATAGTCGGATTTGTTCTCTTTTTGGCGTTTTCTAATACAACCGCCGATGTCAGCACATTACCACAACAGTAAGTAAATCTGTTGTTTTTCTGGAAAAAAATATGTAGTAAAATAAAATATAATTTAAATGCCAAATTTATAAAATGTAATATTACTAACGAGTAGCTATGCTCTCATTAACTTTGGTCTATGAGGATAAATAATATTTTATGATATTAAAATAAATTTTTTTTTTTTTAATGTATTTATTTGTGTCTGCAGAAATGGCTATCGGGCATTGACTATGATATCGAACGCGACGGGTGGACAGTGTGCCGGTGAATTCAGACCGTTGGACAGTTACTATGTCAAGGACACGTACAGGACCAGAAATTTGAACATCAGATTTGAAAACCGTCGTGTTCAAACGAGAGACGGAAAAGAGCGGTTGGCCAGAGTAGCTACACGAGTCGAGACCCAAACACAAGTAACAGATCATAACGATAGAAGTTCGAGGTTGAGCAGATCGACTTCCTTGCCGGACGTTCGCAGAGAGAGGATCATAAGGAAAGCTCTGGTGGACGTGGTCAGGTCAATCGGTCAAGAAACTCAGCGTAGGACGGTGTTGGGAGAAACCAGGAACGAAAAAAGCAGAATTTTGGACGGCCGTCGTACCGAAGAAAACCGCAGAGTAGACCGACACCTTAAGCGACAGCAAGACATGAGAGTTGACGATAATAGACGGGAAAGACAACTGTACAGAAACGAAGGTCTAGATGCCAGGCGACGAGTTGAGGCAGCAGACAGAAGAGAGGTAATATTACTTGTTTGATTTTATTCATCGTATTTTTTGTTGATAGAGATAATAAGTGCAATTTTGATTTATCGAGTCAGGAGTATATATATATATTTCTAATTATCTTGAACATATTTAAATCATAAAATATAACATTTTTATTTTTAGTTATTTCTCAATTAAAACTTAAACGCTTGATACAAACATTTTAAAAAAGATACAACTTTTAGGCTACTACATTCTTACATGGAAATGTTATTGACCCAGTTGATTCATAACATTTAAATACCAATTTCAAATTATTAATATTTCAATGAAATTATAACCGTGTATTATTTAGGCAGAAACCCCCCATATGCGTTCTTACACATAAATATAAATGTGTGTACAATTTGGTTACGACTGATAAACCATAAGACGTGACCTAAAAATGTTAAACATTTAAACTTAATGGTAGCCTTTTAGTTTTTTCGATTAATCTCAAGAACTATTTTACTTACGATAAAAATGTGTAGAACTTTTATTATGAATTATAAACATATTTCCTATAAAAAATGTTATTCGCTCAAATCCATTACTTTAAAAATACACCAACAATGAAAATATGTTGTGCTATATTAGGTATACTCATCATTATTGTTTTCTTCATGTTTTCGTAGATAGATTCGTTTTTTTAAGGCTTATATAGGCCAATTGCCACTCCCACATTCTCTCTCCACGTTTCTCTATGTGCTACCAACTCTTTTCCATTTATTATTATTTTTTTTTTATTAATGGTAAAGGCTTTAATTACAGGATTATTAGCCTAGAAGTTAATGTACAATAAATTTAGGAATTATTAACATAGTGAAAAAATTTGATGATTTCAGTGGTGTTTTCTTATTTGAATGCTTGGTGAAGTGCGAGAGGATTGTTGAGTTTCTTTCGTGCTTCTCTATATTTGGGGCAGTTGATGATTATGTGTACTATCGATAATATTTGCTTGCAAGTGTCGCATACTGGTGCTGGTTCCTTGTTGATAAGGTATGCATGGGTTAGGTGAGAGTGGCCTATTTTAGCTCGGGTGATGTTTGTTTCATCTCTTCTTTTAATGTTAGTGGGGTACTTCAATTTTTTAACGTTTAGTTTTACATTTCTAAGTTTATTGGAAAGAGGAAGGTTTAGCCAAAAAATTTGCCATTTTTCCATTATTTTGTAGTAAATTATGTTAAAAGTTTCGGGTGAGGTTAATGTCTGGATTTTTGTGGAGAGGGGGGATGTGGTGGCTTCATATGCTGCCGTGTCTGCTTTCTCATTTCCGGGTATTCCTATATGAGATGGGACCCACATGAAACATATCGATAAATTTGTTTCAGATATAAATTTCTGAATGTGTTGAACAAGCTCATTCTTGGATAGGGGTTTGAGATTGATGAGAGGGCGCTCAGAGAGTCGCTGATAATGATGCTGTTGCTTTTGGTATTTGAAGATGTGATGATTTTTAGGGCTGAGTAGATAGCATAAGTTTCCGCTGTATATCTGCTAGAAGAGGGCAGTAGTTGAAAAAAGGTGATTTTACTGTTTTGTGATTACTGAGAAACCCACAACATTTATATTTTTAGAGGCATCAGTGTATAATGGCGTATATTCCGGGAATTGTTGAGCTATTATTTCATTGAAATAACTGCGTATAATTGAGCTGTCAAGACTGTGTTTGCAGTATTCTGTCAGTTGAGTGTTGATGGAAGGCGACCAGAGCCAAGGAGGTAGAGAAGGCCTGATTTTGTGTAATGTTTGTGCTTGGAAATTTAAGTTTTCACTGATTATTTTAAAATTGTCGAAGATTGTGCATCGGTTGGGTATGAGGTTGGTGGGGAGTGGGTTATGGATGACATTTCTGGTGATGTGATCGGCTAGGTTTTTAATTTTGGTTATGTACTTTAAGATGTGACTTTGGCGTCTGAGGTGAAGGGGAGGTTCTCCAGAATAAAACAGTATGCTATCTACTGGGCTCGTCCTGAAGGTCTTTTCCATTTAGTACTCCCAAAATTTTAAGGTCTTCTTTGATTCGGTCCTCCCACCGTTGCCTAGGCCTTCCCCTTCGTCAAATTTTATTAGGTCTCCATTTTGTTACCGTCTGTATAAATTGGCCCTCAGCTCTCTATACATGTCTACAATCTTAATCTTTGGCTTTCGAGTGTGGTCACTTTATTGGGATCGTTAAATAATGTAATAAGTTTTCTGTTTGTCCTTATTCGTAGCCATTTTTGTCATTTTCCTTTGCCCCAAATATTGTTCGCAACATTTTCCTTTCGACATGGTGGACGCACATGCTCCACAGATATAAAACAATCGGACTAACGAGGGTCTTATATAATAATCTAATTTTTGTTCTTCTCGATAATTTTTAGACTTAAATAGTTGGGCTAATAAAAAAAAAAATTGTTTCCAATTGTGATTCTTCTATGTATTTCTTCGTGGCTTACTGTTTATGAGTTTACCCCTAATTACGGACTCATTCAAATGCCAGGTCTTTTTTTGTTTTTTGTATTGTATAACGTATGCTCTCTTCTAGGTACAATTATAAATTGAGTTTTGTTTTCATTGACGATAAGACCAATCTCTTTCGCTGTATCTATATATTACATTTCAGTTTTTCTTTTGAGACTATCCTTTGTCTCTGCTATCACAACTATGTCGTCTGCGTATGCGGCCAATGGATCGATTCATTATACGATTAAAATTATAATATACAATTTATTTAAAATTACATTTTCTAGAAGAAAGAAGTTTTGTTCAAATACCGCCAGATCAACTGTATAGTTTTTATAGATGATTTTATATAATTTAGATAATAAAGGCATATTTTTGGATAAGTTAAAATATAAATAAACAATAAATAAAATCATAATTATAATTGTTTTTATTTTTATTAAAACGACATACAATCACATCTTTATCAATACAAATCAAAATAGTGGTATGACGAACACAGGCCGAAGATGTCATCTTCACTGAAGTAGTTTTTAGTTAAACACAGAAAATTGATTTCTATTTTCTTAAATTGCATATAAACTAACGTATAAATAAATAATAATAAATTTAATGTTAAATATAAATTGTGAAAAAAAAACGATTTATGAATTTAATCATGCATTTTCTGTAACTTCATTGTAATCGCTTTTACAGCTTATCTCCAATTTATAAAATTTGTATGTCCTAGGACCTAGACGACAGAGAACTGGTGTCCTTTTTTGTTACACATATTATCTAAATTCTTTTTTAATTTTTGGGAGGAAATGTTATTTTGGAAGAAGGGGGGAGTATTCGCTAGTTTTAGTTGGGACTATGGTTGGGACCTCAAACCTCTTCAATAAATGTATAGTAAATTCATCCATAAAACTAATCGATCAATGAAGACACGTAAAATAATTTTTAAAAAAAACAGTAACTATAGCACACATTATATATTTTATTGTTGATTTTCTTGTAATAGAATGGATTTGATCGAATAACTTTTTTTAAAGGAAAACGATCAATTTCTTGTAATATAATGGATTTGATCGAATAACTTTTTTTAAAGGAAAACGATCAATTAGGGTACTTACATTTTCGTATATATTATTATACGAAATATTAAACGATTATATAATACTATTTTTATACTGTAAAATAGAATAAATTCAAAAAATTGACCTTTACAATATATAAGATATACAGATTAAATTTTAATTTTGATAAGCCTAAACAAAATGCGTTTACATTATTAGTATTTTAAAAATATGAAAATTCTCAGAATATTAACAATTTAAAATATTATTTACAAAAACCTATCCGTGTATCAACTTAGTAATCTATATTAATAACTTACAAATTTAATGTTTCTTTTCAATTCATCCTTACAAATTATATGTTTACTGTTTAGGGACATATGAGACTTTAGGAGAATTTGCTCTTTTCTAAACAACTGAATCGGTGTTACGTTAATGTACATCTAAAATAAAAGATTCAAACGATTAGCGATTTAAAAATGATAATATAAAAATGGGTAATTTTTTTAATAAATTAGAAAGTTTCTTATAATATACATTCTTTATTATAATGTACATCGCATCTTATCAATAAATATTCGATAAACGTGATCATTTTACATGCACATTAATAGCAAATAAAATAAATAATTTCAATTTTTACAATTCTTACTTAAATAAGGCCTGCATAGTGCATATAATGTTAAAATCTGAATTTTTATAAGTTTTTGTTTAATAGAAAACTAAATTATAAATTCAGCAAAAAATACATTTTTATAATACAAATTAAAAAACATTTGTCAATTCTTAAACTATCTTAAACTTGAAAATGGTTAAAAATAGCGATTTAACTTAAGAACGATTTACTTAAACCGTAGGTTAAATAAACTATAAATAAGCAATGTCCATGTTATGATAGGAAACGCACACAACACAAATATTTTAGTGTGGATTTGGGACACTGGGGGTACTCAATGGTGGAAAGAGTGGTAAAAACGTGTGGCGTAGCTAAAGACAGAATAAAACATATGTGATCCACCAGCAAGCATATGTTTGAAAACCATTCTGAGCCTTATTTTGCAAAACTAACTACAAAAAGAGCTTCTAGCCGTTCCATATGCATTGCTTATCTATAGTAAAGACTCGATTGAAATTCAGTGAGAAACCCCCAATAATATATAGGTCTTTTATTTATAATTTGTTTATGAAAGGGATATTTGTTTATGTAAATATAGTTGATATTATTTTGGATGTACTTTTTTAACAGAATTGATAAATTCGTCATTTATACACCTACAGTTGTTGACATCTGTTGTTTTATTTTCAGAACACGTTCGTGTACAAGGAAGTACAAACAACGTCGTGGTAAGTTACTGTTCTACAATGGATGTACAAATTATTCGTATAAGATTTACTTTTTAATTTTAATTATTTTAATCTTAAATAGTTATATGTGTTAGTTATATGTTTTATTTGTTTCTTTATTTAATGCATACTCGAAACGTGTCAGAATAATATTAAATAATTTATTTGTTAAAAAAAAGTAATTAAAATTAAAATATAAGGTGTACGAATACTTTTCACACTCACTGTATGTTTTAAAAATATATCACAAAATCGAAATATTAATTTTATTAACCACGACTATTATGTTACAGGCCATTTTCCAGTTTTGTTCAGTCCGCCATCGGCGTGCTGGGTCTATACTATTTTGGACTCAATAACAAAAGTGTTAAGTGATTTCTAACGTAAAGAATGTTTTATGTAGTTGTCTAAACAAATTGTAACGTTAAAAATAATAATATAGATTATAGCCAAATATTAATTGCAATAGAAATTATGAATATTTTAAACTCTAAATAAAAAATATACTATAAATAATAAGTAATATGTTACTTATAACATGGTGATAACAAGATTTATTCGTATACAGATAACGGAAGTGAGCTTTAAATATTAAAAAAGTGTATGTGTGTTACGAGGACATGACGTCTGGAATGTAAAAACTTCATTCGGTATTTTTTCGTTTTTTTGTAAAAAAACAAGTAGATTTTAGAACAATTTCATACTATTATTATTTTTATTTCATTAAGGAAACAACAAGTACAATTCTATTTTAAAATATATATATATATATATAATATCATCTTTCTTTTACATTTTTTTATAATAATTAATTATATCTCCTCAATTTCCTTCGGATGGTTTTTATTCGGCCCAATCGGTACCACGAGTGAATCTATATTTTATTATTAATTTATTAATATAATGTTCATGACATTACTATTGAAATAGGATAATATGTCATTTTTGATTGTCATCTTATATAAAACTACTTCGATGACTAAATAAATGAAGAGTGAAAGTGTCAAACGTTCCAAGTGCCAAAGTATAGTAAAAATTGAACTTTATTACTTGATTTGTATTTTATTTATTACCGGAAACACTTTAACATATTTTTGAGTTTTAAATATGATTCTTTTTTTTATAAATAACTATTCTTTACTTGAAAAATTTACAAAATTGTTTCCGGTAATGAATAAAATACAAATCAAATTATAAAGTACAATTTTTATACTTTGGCACTTGGAACGTTTGACACTTTCACTCTTCAAATAGGTTTTAAAGCTCTTCTGATTGAAAACTTATTTGAATATCGGTTTATAATTTATTAATGTTGATCCAGTCAAATAGGTAATAACAACAGAAATTAACGCTTCTTTTGATTTAGTGAAAAAAATTATAAAAAAACAATGCATGACTAAATAAATATAGGTGTGATCTATTAGGATTTAATAAGGTTAATTGTTAAAAGAATAATATTATTACAGCACGTAGGTAAAAACACCAATATTAATAAAACAAAGAGAAAGCAGAGTACATCAATAATTATATGGTGACCAATCTTGCTTTATGAACGGACGCGGGACGAATGACGATGTATAGATAATATTAAAAAAGGACAGATTGACATTTGACAGACTAAAGATGTTATTTCAATTTTTGTGTTTTGCTATTGAACTAGTGAGTAATCAGATTTAAAATTTAAATTGTTAGTTAAATAATATAGTAATTATATTATTATTATTTTACACACCGTATACGAATATTGATTTAAAAACAGTCGATGGACGAAGGACGATGTATATATATATATATATATATATATATAAAAACAATAGTTAGCGATAAAAACCGTGGCTGCCATCGTCGCCGCCGCCACCACAGGTGGGGCTGCTATAACTGTAAAGAAGTTTCACTTCAAAATACAATACTCACTATAAAATGTATAACATAATAATAATAATAATAATAATAATATAGAACCACAAACATTAGTCAAACAGAATAAAACAACCAATAAATAAAAAACTTACAAAAAAGTAAATTTTTTAACCCTTAAACATTGTAGCATCACCATTTTTTGTAACTCCACTTTAAAAAGTTGCATCCCTAATAATAACCATGCGGTATACATCGTACCAGTTATTTCCAAACTCAACATACAAAAGATAAAAACCTTTTTTCTAAAATATATGAAAAATACACTACATTAGTTTAATATTATACAATATGTAACCTATTTTGAACTATAATCTGTTTTTTATCTATAAAGGTTAAATTACTGATTTTTTAGTTTTTTCTTTAACATAATATCTCTGAAGGTAAGTTAGATAAGGATAATTACTTAATTATATGCAACAATTTGTTAGCTAAGTAGTAGGTATTTCCACTTATTATGTAACTGTTATGACTGTTAACAGTTTACCTACAACACATGTTCTAAAACGGCTAAAACAAAATACATTTTTAATCTTGAACATGAATTAATGTTATTACGAATTTTGAATTCATTAAAATCGATATGATTATTGGTCTGTCTTGTGTTTTACAGCGTCATAAACCCCGTTATTAGTTTTACAGTGTACCTGAAGAAAACACATGTACACAACCTAACATAACAGAGTCATAACCAAATTTGTAATTTGAATACCCTCAATTCTTATGGAAGGAGGCGGTACAACAAACTTGAGGTTATTAAACGAATAAGCTCATTAAACGATCCATAAAAATTCCGGCTCGGTCTTATCATTTAGCGTGTCAAATTTGAAAATTGGGTTTCTGGTATTTATAGCGAGGGGCGAAGAGTGAACTTTTCCATTATTGCATCCCCAGGTACCAACTAGATATACGAGTTCAGGTGTGTTTCTTGAGTAGTAAATCGGTATACTAATGTTAACTAACATAGGGTACAAGAAAATTATTAAAAATAAAAGAATAAGTGAAATTTGTATAGTGAACTAACTAATAAACTTAATCACTAATGATCAAGACTAAATTAAAAAGCCAATATAGTGGGGACGGAGTATATTAGAATGGGATAGGTCATAGAGAACTTTTTTTTATGGTACAATTTCTGATATATAGAGTTGCTACGCGAGGAAATTGGTTCAGCAATTTAGAAGAAATCGCGGGTCCAGTCGCAAAATAATAAAAGGGTTTATAAAATGTTTCGAACCTGACAATTTTATCGTATAGGTAAATGGTAATAAGTAATAACTAATAGTGTATTTTATATACACGTGTTAATAATTATATCTATATTTCATTTTAATGCATCCATTTAAAGACAAAACAAAGATAAAACACGTATTACAGTAATATAATTGTAATTAAATTAGAAATTTTAGTTATAAAAGGCGTGTTTTATATATTGAATAATTGATTCCTTTTTTTTTTTGAATAAGTGTTTTAAGTTATCAACTTAGAAAATACGATCGTTTTTGTCTCATAAGTAAAAATCACTTTTATGAAACACTTTGAAAAAATGATACAGTTCACGTCACTGTTGTCGATAGGATTCATCATAGCTGCATTACATGTTCAAAGCGAGCGTAAGCATAGCAAATTAATATCCATTAATTCAACATCTTATATGCCCATTCAAAAAAATGATTATTAAACAAATGACTAGTTAAAAACACATTATGTCTAATTTAAAGAGTACTTATAAATTATTTGTAAAATCAAAACAATAATATTTATTACATACCATTACCCATGTAAACCTTCAGTTTAATACCAACACTTAACTGAAATTCAAAAATCAAATAAATAATAACCCCCATATTCCATACTCACCAAAATTAAAATCCAGAAATAGTTTTATTAAAGCACAGATAAAAATGACTGTAGTGTTTATAATTGTGTTTTTATAGTGATAGGTTTTATGATACATATATATTTTTTAATGAATTATAGTTGTTTTATTATAGATAGGAATAAAAGTGAAATTATATTAAAAGAAGTATCTACCCCAATACATCTAGAATTATTTTCATCATTCTTTTGAAATGTTATGGCATGTAGTATTTTTATTACAAACCTATTACATTTTACAAAAACACGTTTGAACATTATATAAAATTCCAAATTTAAAAATCAAATTTGGAAGAGTTAAATTGAAAAATTGAAATAAATATTCTGACCGATCTTAAGTAGACTTCATGCCGAAATCAAATCTGTTTGCAGAAGTCTTAACGCTTCAATACAATGATCGGGCCGATTGAAGTTAAATGAGTAGTTTTTGGCCGAAAAATTGGCCGGTACCCAATAGCCCTAACTCATAATATACAGTTTTGATAAACAATAATTAGCTGATAGCCATGAAGTGTGCTCTTTTAAGGCCGAGTTCACACTGCAGGGCCAAACGTTAGCGTACATGTCACTTGGGAAATATCAAACACCAATGAAATGTTCGTGAGAGCGTACACGTTAACGAACGTTTAGTGGGGTAGTGTGTACCTGGCTTAAGGCAAATATAAAAAGTTTATTAATTAATTAAGTTAAGTATTTTTCAGGTGGTTAAAATAAAACTTTCTTCTTTTCGACTGTACCAGGCAAATTTAGGTTACTTTATATCAAAAAGTCAATAAAAAAAAAATATTAGTAAAATTGAAAGCTGGCTGGGAGTCATGTTAGTCAATCATCCAGTATTCGTCCCAGTGGTTAAATTGTTATTCGTTATCGGGGGTCTAGACACACAAATAAAAAAATCAATAAAATACTATTTGTCACTTAATACTATAGTAATTCCAAACCCAATGTCTACAGGTGTGTCCTACGAAGGATATCAAGTTTTAAGAGTTAAATTAGCAAATCCAGAGCAAATCGAAATTATCGAACAATTAGAAATGAAAGGCAGTAAGTAATTTTGAAATAAATGATTTCGTTCCAATTTGTATAAGTGGCCAAATTAAATTTTACAGTGGTCGACAGATGGTTAGCCACGCGTACGTTTGTTGATATAATGGTTACAAAACAATACGGAGAATTTGTCAAAAGCCAATTACAAAAGAAATCCTTATTGTTTGAAGTAACTATAGAAAATGTACAAAAAAATATAGATGCGGAAAATCCACCTATAAAAAAAGAAAAAATAGGACGAAATGGTTAATAGCTACAATATTTATACCTATATATGTATAAAAAAAATGTATAAATAAGTATTTACATTATTACATATAAACTTTATTTAGCGATACACAATGCACCAAAATGTGACACAGAAAGCAAAAGAGATACTCTTGTCGACATTTCCTAAAATTGAGTAGGTAAATGCCACTATCTGAATTTTTATTGATTTTAAACATTTTGAGACCCAGTATACATTTAACATCTTGTAGTTAAAATAGTAAAATATGACAAGTTATCAGTGAATTTTTTGTAATTAATTTAATTACTAATTTGACATTAGTATTATTTTCCACTAAGAACATACTAATCGGTGCAGTAGTTTCAGTGATATAGAAGATGTACCTTTTAGAGGCCTGCCAAATGATCTTGAAAACTTTGACCTGTCTTATCTTCGCCAACCGTTTAGCGAAAAATAAATATGGCCATTCTTGCTACATGCAACAAAATAAAATGAATCATCAAAATTGATTAATTTTGTTTGCAAAATAAAACCCTTGAATTTTACACATTCCACAAAAAAATCACTTATATTAAACTTTGAAGTTTGCGAATATTTTGTCTTTTTTTAAAAGCAACTTTGCCAACAATAGGTCCCTTTTCGCTTTCCGCATCACATACAATTTCACGAAATTATAAAAACCATTTTAAAAATGTTTACAAATTGATTTTTTAGGGCTCAACTTCACATTTGAAAATTACCATAATGTGGAGGATGTACATGCATATATTGACAACATAGCTAAAGAATATCCGAGTACAGTAGAAATAATAACTATAGGGCAATCATTTGAAGGCACTCCGTTAAAAGTTATTCGAATAAAACCAGAACAAAACGTCACAGTTGCAAGGAAAATTTGGGTTGACGGAGGAACACACGCAAGAGAATGGATTACGATATCATCAGTATTATATTTGGTTAATGAACTGGTATTTAATCGGAAATCGCTAGAACCCCATGTGAAAAATGTAGAATTTCACATTCTACCATTAATAAATCCCGACGGGTTAGTGAATGAAACAATAATTGTAATTCAAGTAACTCTTAAGAGGATACCACATATTTTTTTAAGATACAATTTTGAGTACACTTGAAGCTATTTATTGACATTTTCATGTCTTAGCTCTGGCACATAACCGAAAAAATTATTAGTTACAAAAGCGTATCTGATAAGAGATTACAGATAAGAGATAAAAGATATGGGGTTGGGGGTGGTAATGAGGTTAGAGGTGGGAATGGGGTTGGGGTTGGGAATTAGCTCTGGCATATAACCGAAAAAAGTGTTACCAAAAAAGCGTTACGCTGTTATTTTAAATTTTGTGTTGTATTTACAACGATCAAACTAGAACTAAATAATAAATTTAAAATAGTTAAAAGGGCCAAATTCTCTATAAATTGTTTCAGGCCAGATATTATGAAAACACTAAAATATTAGCCATAAACTTGATATGTTTACTAGCCACCTTAGATACTAGCTTGTTAATATACTATTTCATTATCTATAACTCCACCACTACTAATAGGTATTTCCGAAATACTATTTCGGTACTTCAACGAGACATGAAAATGCTCTTTCGTGATTGCAGACTCGGCTGAAAAAGGTTTTTAATACACGTATTCGTATTGTAGTAATGAACTAATGATACAGTGCAGTTGCTATGATTAATTAAGTTATTAATTAGTAATTTAAAAAAATGTATTTGTGACATCAACAAAACTCATGTATCGTGAAGAAGTGTAGTATTATGGATCTAGTTTGAAAGATCGTAAAGACGTGTGGTGACCTCCATCGATGATTTCGTGATCCCACAATGGATGAGACTGCCTGTCCGATCGCCGTTTTGATCAGTTTTATAGTGCCTGAACGAACCAGTAGACGAATACTGTGCACCTGTTTGGCTAACAAGTGCTCACGTGGCAAAAGTGGACGTTCAGCTCAAAAACACCATGAGGCTAATATTTAGTACGTTAAAATCGACCCCCCCCCCCTTATTGGCTCTCAGCACTGACAAAAATTGCTCCCCATCACTTCGAAGAGCCAATGCCTTGGTGAAAGAGTTCACAAAAATAAACCTCAATCACGACCTACCTTTTAACACCTTTATCGATGACGCGGTGAAATCGCGACTTAAGTCCAGAAATCCCCCAAGTAACAGATTTAAATAACGCTCTTTTTGACATGATAGTCAGGTGGAGACAGTCGTAGGCGAAAACAATGGAAGGAAACCCCATCTCGAGCAAACTACCACAGGTTTCGATCTACCACATAAACTTTGGTGCACGCTAGATAGAATACGTACATTTCACGGCAGGTGTACAGACTTCATGTACAAATGGGGCATAGGAAACACACCAGAATGCGAATGTGGTGCAAAAAAGCAGACTATCAAACACATTGCACTTGAACGTCTAATTTGATCTTATCAGGGATCCACAAACGACTGCCTAACGAATAACGATTCCTGCTACATTTGTTCAGTGGCTGGAAGGATTGGATATTCTAATGTTAATTATGTTAGATAATACGCTGAAACTGTTTTGTTTTATTTGTTTATTTTATCTGTTTAGTTTTGGCAAGCGTGTAATATATCATACCATACACTAAATAAATAAACTTATAGCGACTTATTGACCAGTGGCACGACTGCCCTCAGTTAAAAATAATACACTCTTGGTGTAAACAGTAATGTTTGATTTAGATATACTTATTCACATGAAACAAATCGACGTTGGCGTAAAAACCGTAATGATAATGGGGATAATCAAGGGTTGTTCGGCTGTGTCGGAATAGATTTGAACCGTAATTGGCCATACCATTGGGGAGAAAGTGGGTCAAATAATTTTCAATGCGCAGATGATTATCGTGGACTAAAAGCTGGATCTGAACCCGAGACTCGAGCTATAGTTCAGTACATTATGAATGAAACCAGTAATTTTATGGTTATTAACACAAACTTATGTTTCTTTTATAAGGAAAAACAACGGTAAGTTATTATAATCAAACATATAATTTTCTAATTTAGGGATTTATATCATTCCACAGTTACGGACAATATATATTATATCCATGGGGGTACTCTAAAGACGAGTTGTTTGATCAAGGCGAATTACACAGAGTTGGACAAGCCATGGCTTCATCGATAAAAAAAGCAACCACAATGGAATATACTGTAGGATCTGCTGCATCATTATTATACATAGCACCAGGTAATTAAAAAGCTTTCAATACAAACTGTCGATTATTTTTAAATTTTATCATTTATCTTAATCAAACTAACAAACATTAACGGACATTTTAGGAGGATTTTATGATTGGGCAAAAGGAGTAGCTAAAATTAAATATTCGTATACAATAGAACTGAGAGATACAGGAAAATATGGATTCGATTTGCCTGCATCAGAAATTGTACCTGTTGGAAAAGAAGCATTTGCAGCTGTTTCAACATTAGCTAAAGAAATACATTTAAGTTAAATAAAATACTTATACTAATATATGTTACAACAAAAATATCTTTGTTTAATTTAACATTAAAGTTTTAATTACACAATCAAATAGTTCTTTTTATTAGGTTATTATAGATATACTCATAGTACTTTATATAATTGAAATAAATTAGATTAATTCATTCTAATTTTAGCTCTTAAGTCCTAAATTTACGCCTAAGACATAATAAACCCAAACAAAGCTACCTGTATTTTTAAACAACGTTGATACAATCAGATCATTTTTGGGAATTACAAGTTTAATATTTAAAACACGATAAATAGCAAAATCGGGTTTCACATAGATTTACTTTTAAAATGATGTACTCATCGAGTAAATTGAGTTAGTGGTTCAAGAAATATATCTAGTTTTTAGAAGCCTTAATAGATTTTTTTAAAGTAAATATTATCAAATTGAAATAGACCAAATTGAAACTTTTTTAAAAATGGCATATTTTTGTTAATAAATCTTTTGTATCGACATTTATATTTAATATTAATATTAAGACTTAAATCATTCATAACAAAATATGATTTATGCAATGCACATAGGTAATAAAGATAGGTACTTACTTGACTTGAGGTATTTAAATTTTAAATTCTTTATTATCTTTGTAAGTTATAACTTCTCAATTCATAAACATTACTGAATATTCGTTCTATTTGATCAAGATACGCCTTTACTTGAATATTTCTTTCGTTTAATTTTACTCTGTATCGCATTTGTAAATTGTCAATTTCGTCCAATAGATTACTAATAATAATAGACAATTGCGTCTCTCTTTTTAAACTGCGACTAATTATTCCATTTAACAGATTCTCGTAACACTTTAACTTTTTTTCAATCTAAATAAATAGTAAAAATAGTTTAAATAAAAAGTAATAATACTCTAAAAGTTTATGTTGCATAAAACATTATTGGTTCCATAAACCCTTTTTAGAGCACGAAGTGATAAGGTTTAAGGTTTAAAACGTACGAACGTTTTAGCAAAATTTTTTTTAGACGTCCAAAAAAAAAAAAAAGATAACATTTGGGCTATACAAATTATAACACTATTAAGTATTTATTATTCAATAATAATAACTGATCAACCGTAAAATTGGAATAGTTAACAAAAAAGTAGCAATTATTTTAGTTAGTTGACTAAACGCGACATGTGTTAATAATGTGTACAGATTTTTAAGAAAGTTGTATGCGTTGTAATAAGAACCACGCTAAATCTACCTTTAGAATAATATTCAGAACTTAAGTCTAAACACTACGTTAAAAAATGAATTTAAAAAAAGATTTCATCCCTTCTAAGGGAATGGGTTTATGACATTTCTATGATTGAGCAATGTTAAAAATGTACACGCCTCTAGATACAAACGATTGATCAAATAATTTTAGTTTGGATAGTGTGTTAACAAAGCTTGAAAATAATAGTAAACACGTTGGCCTTTAAAAAATATTAATTATAAGTATTAAAATTATAAATAAACAATGACGTACTTCTTTCTTTAGAACCCTTTCACAATAGTAATTTAGATCCTGATATCGAATTTCCCAATTAAGTATTTTTTTTTCCTGGTTCAAATATTTTTCTTCAAGTTCCTGATATCGAAGCTGTATAACAATTTCATAAATTTCAGTATACACAAAATTCAAATAGTAATTAATAATTATTAACAAATATTTGTTTTTAATATTACTTTATAATAATTTAACGCTTCTTTTAAATTCGTTTCTTTGGTCTGATCGGATTGTTGAACACCGTTTTGATTTTCACAAATCATATTTTCTAATCCTTTATGACAGTTTAGTATTACACTACACACTGATGTTGTTTTTTTAGTTTCATTGACTTCAGAATCCTAAAAATAAATAGTACTTAAGAGTTTCAGAAATTTTGTTAGTTTTCCAAAAAATAGCTTACAACACAGTTATACCAAAATAAAATATAACAGACATTCATTAACTATGAAATAACAATTTAAAAAGTACGTATGTAAAAGACACTTCAAATAATAATATAATAAAATACATAATAATAACTGACACTTAAAATATATTATGCTCGTACAATACATAAAGTTAAAGTTAGTGTTCATTATCAACGCCTAAAAATTATTATTATAGACCTATTTACAGCCAAAAGCTACGTTTTTGAAATATCATATACATATTAATAATGTTAGAAAATTAAAGTGTAACGCAGTAGTAACAGTAATATTAAACACTACCACATGTATTTTTCTTATAAAAAAAGTATTTGTGTAAAAAATACGATTTAAAAATAAATCTAATTGCCTATTCATTAAGTTCAATATTCAATTGTCATTCATATTTTATATTTTTCGCGACGTGACAAAAAAAAATTGTTAATTGATAATTATTTTTATTATTGTTTAAAATAAATATTTATAATAAACACGCATTGTCGTGAAAAATAACTTGTTCACAATTCATAATTCACACAAGTTTTGCAAAACTGACATTGGAACTTCTCCAGTGGGCACTGCTATAATTTTGAAAGTCGCCTTATTTTACCCTGTTGACCTACATTTTATGTGACTAAATATTATAATCTATCTGCGTTCTACTTATGAGAAGTTGTACAAGACTTGTTGTACCGTCAGTACAAAAAAACAATAAATTACAAACATTAGTATGCATGTGGTCAACAGACTTCTTGGAATGTGGTTTATTAACTGGTGACCGCGCGGGTTACTGACACATTTAAGTATTTAACCGCTATTTCCATAAGTTATTTATTTGACTTTCTCGGCAAACAATGGATTAAAAAAAAATTCCCCATACAATTAAAATACATTCATAAATTAATAAAAGATTTAAAAAACATATAATTTCAGTTGTTACTGTTCAGTGTATAAAATAAGCATAGGCAAATCTTATGTCATACTAACATGATGTGCGGTATTTAAATGTCGAGTTTTAATGAACAGTCGAAGCCATTCAGAATGGGGTCTTTCATATTATTATTAATTAAGATAATTTCATAGGCGTTATTGGGTAACAAAGAACAAATGAAAAAAATTAATTTCTACTTTCACATGTAGAGTACAAATAAAGTAGAATAAATCGCCATCGTCACAACCAATTTTAAAAGAAAAGTACTTATATAATTATTAAGACTCTGTATACAAAATCCATGTGGAACAATAATAGCTTAACAATAATGACTTGAGAAACTTTTGTTGTTGTTTTTTATAATTAGTTAACAGAAAAGTACAATATTAAACTGTTCACTAGATAAGAGTGTGAGAAATATTGCACGATTAAAGACATTTTAATTTTTAATCACGTTTCAGTCAGTAGGAAGCAAACGCAAATTTGGCCAGTACCCACATCAGGTATCATAAATATATACCTACCAAAAGGCGTGGCTTCATAAGGAGAACAGATATCACGATACAGTCCCGGTTTTGTTTGCATTTAAACTCTTCCTGTAGTCGTGTTTTATCCTCTTTTATTCACTCAAAATGAATAGTCACCTTAGAGTAATATACTGTGTAGTTGCAGTTTTAGTCATTTCAAAATCAGTTTATAGTGATAATAAAAAATCAGACGAACAAGAAACGGGTTTACAAGAAAAAATCATCTACACCGGAGATCAAGTGTTAAGGGTGGAACAAGTTAATTCAAAACAGAGGAAAAAGATTAAAGAACTTGAAACACAAGGGCGTAAGTACATAATTATACGTTTTAATGAATATCTTTTAAAGTAATGTAATTTTATAGTGGTCCAAAAATGGTTTACTACTCCAACGTCGGTAGATATTATGGTGAAGAACGACAACAAGGTATTTGTAAAAAGCGCATTAACCAATGAATCGTTACCATATAATATATTTATCGAAGATATACAAAGAGCTATAGATGCAGAAAACCTTCCAATGAGCGATGACGATGACGATCAATCTGGCAGAAAAGGTTAGAAAAGTAAAAAATTTAATAAATTACATTAATTCATTATAATTTATAATATGTAATTTTAATAGTTATTTAAGCCTAAACATTATCTATAAAAGATATACAAAAACTCTAAAAAAAAGATCTGTAAAACACCTCAATAATAAAGTTAAACTCATTTAAGATACTTAAAGATTATGTAAAAATTTAAGAAGTCTGAGTTTAAATTTGGCCCGACTATAAATTTTATACGTATTTTAATGTTTAATGCCGAAAAGTAATGCACAGTACACGTGACCAAATACTAAGATAAATTTTTCACCATATTTTTGTCGCAAAAAAAACTAAAAGAATTGCGAGTTATATAGGTTACGAATGTGCAACGACAGAAAAACTTGAATACGATTATTTAATTACTTTTGATATACAAATTAAAACAAAAACATTTTTAACCACCCAAATAAAATCATTTTTTAAATATTTGTACTTCGCCAAATATACTTTTTTCTCATGTTTTCTATGGACTTTTTACTGATCACTATACGTCACGGTGCGGCTAAACCAATTTTAATTTTAAGTCTTTGCATACAATTTATTTTTTTTATCATGATTGTACACCCCTAAATAATTTAATACCAAAAACAAAACAAAAATAAAAACATTTGGCATTTTGTTTTGTTTTTATACAACTAATATAATAGGAATAAATTCTGAAAATGTAATAATTTTCATTGAAATTTGTTTTTAATTATTTTATAATGTTAATTCAAATAATAAATACTAATAATAAGCTAATTATAGGCTACATGAGCTTCAATTTAAACATTCAGAGCATTACATTTCCGACTGCCTGCAGTAAGCGACGACAATAGTCCGGCTGGTTCTTGTGGACTTTATATTTCTTCTAAACAGTTTTGAAGTCGCAGTTTTGGTCTGATGCTATCGCTTACTCATCGTAAAAGTCTAATCGTGACTGAGTCTTTGTGCAAAAGTTTTCAATATTGTAGAATACGGTATGCACGGAGGTATGTTACGGAGGCTCCAAATTCCATATAACTTAAAGTAATCGATATAAATTTTGAAATTAAGATCAAGCAGCTTTCCAAAAAGTATTGTTACGATTAATTGAAAGTTACTGGAAATTGAACAAATTTCAAGCAATCTAAAGAGCATTGAGAGCGCAAGACATCAAGTTTTACAACTTAATTTTGCAGGAGTTTTCAATGAAACCTAAACCACCGTAAATTATGTCTCGTTCAACATTACACAATTTTTCCCATGCTAAGGTAGCTTCGTTAAATTCGTCTAACATATGTTAAACTCTATATTTACCACACGGCACAACCAGCATCAACTGAACCTCGAGTGACGGTATGATATAAAAAATTAACTTGACTGTATCGCCATTGAAAACTGGTTGATTGATGCAGTCATATATTTCTTTGCACATACTTTTACTTTTCCTGTATTGCACTAATCAGTATGATTTTTTAATACGTTATCAATAGTTCTAAATGGGATACGCTTACTAAAATTATTTTTGTGAGCAACAGAGACACAAGTTGTGTGTACAGGGATCCACGCTGCTACAAGAACTCCCAGTTGTTATAATGACAAGTTTCAAGTCTGCCGCAACCATACCATCAAACTTGTTGATATTGATTGTCATCCATAACTGAGATACATCTTATAGTTCTCTTATGAATATTGAGCCAGTACAAGGATAACATTTTATCATTTTAGAATATCCCGTATTTTCATTCTAGAATATCTTTAGAAACTTTTTGGAAGCTACATCATTATTATCTGAATTAATATTATTTAATAATAATAACTAGGTTTGACTTCAAAATAATTAAAAACAAATTTCAATGTAAACTGTTAGATTTCCATAATTAATTTTAGCATGGAACATGCTTTAGCCTTGGTTCTCCAGCCTGAAAACGACACTAAATAGCGGCATTAAATTGCAATACTGAAGTAGCGCACCTAACCTAAACGTATAATAAATAACATATAAGATGTCATTGAAATCATAACGAGTCGTCGTCGTCATTCGAAATGTAAAATATTGATAAATGTTGCCAGTAAATTTATTAAAGCCAGATATTATAAAACTACTAAAAAAACGTTTGGCCAGAACATATAATTAAAACTATACTATCATCATAAACCACAGGGAGACTAAAGATCAGAAATAATCACTATTCAGAAGCCAGAAGAAGCACCGTACTTTTTTTGAAAACAAATTTACTTATCAGTATCGTATCCGGATATATATAAATATTTTTTAATATTTTATTATTTATTATAACCCTCAATTCTACTTTTGCACTCGGCATGCACCCATAGATAATAATTAACACAATAATGGATAGGCCACTCCTACACTAATAACGCACAGATCGCAGTCGGGAATGAGATATATTCAGACAGTCCATTTATCTGTGTTCTTCTCGCACAGGGTATGACGTTGTCATCCCTTTTAACTTTAAAATATTTATGTTCATGTAAAAACAACTAGTTTGACATTTCAATGATGATAGTTGCGTCGTTTTAAGTATTTTTTTTTTATTGGGAAACTTCTTTCAATTTTCAAACATACATTTTGATACTATAGTAACTTAGTCATTTAAATAATAATTTTTGTGTATAAAATTGGTCATTTAAAAAAATATATATTTAAAAGGCAAGAATTATTACAAACAATTTTTTAACGGACACGCCTAAATTTCCTAATTTCCCCATAGCAACTCCGCCGCTCCTGTCCATAATTATTCTATGTCTCAAAACCAATTAAAATGCGGTTCTAACCAGCCAAAACTGACTTTCTAAACAGGTATATAATTCATACCATAAGTAATTAATCGAACCCAAACTGAGAGAATTAATAACCAATTTAAAAAAACAAACCCAAAATCAATTAACTTAAAAATCCGATGTTCAAACTCAATTAAAATTGATTGCATTTTCATAACGGAGTCTGTTAACTAATTAAAATCTCGATAATATCGTAAATCGTAATACCCTTAACCACAACAAATAATAGGTACACTCAAGCGCATACGCGTATTTCGATAGCATTAATATTTATTGTGGTTAAAGGTTTTTAAATACTTTATTATTTTAGGATCTTTTCAAGTTTATCACCTTATATACTTAAAAAAATAAAAATTAAAAGTATCTCGTTGTTAATCGACGTACCTATCTCTCGAAAATGGCATGGGTAACAATAAATGTTTTTTTTTTGTAAAAGCTGAAAAAAAAAACAACTTGTTTTAGCTTGTACTCGACCTAAATTGATGAGATTTCTAAACTTGTTTTAAATACCAAACTAAAAACAATACACATCGAAAACCAGTTTCCTAATCATGATCAAAACCCCATTTTTCTTAAAACCGGTTTCAAACCAAAACCCATTTTTTCTTAAAATTTGTAATATTAACCAAAACTAAATCTATTCTTATCTAAAACCAGTTAGAAAAATTATGGCCAAAACCCATAAGAAACCTAACAATTTAGAAAATGGCAAAACAAAACCAAATATTATAATACAGGTTTATTGTACATTGAGGTCTATATCGGGTACTGTCCAGCCCAATCAAGGCCTGCAAAACTGAAAAATATATTAGTCTGTTGCTACATTTAACTGACGCTTGTTTTTTGTATTTCGCAGTAATTATACACTTCTATGAAATCCAAAAATAAAGTTACCAATTGAAGACCTTGAGGAAACAACAAGACATATCCGTTTTTCAAATTTTTTTTTTTTTCAAAACGTTTTCAATTCTAAAAAATATTGTTTAGAATTTTAATTGTTTTAAATAAAAAAAAAATGTTTAAATAAAAACGTTATAAAAAGGACATGTCTTGTTGTTGCCCCAAGGTCTTCAATTGTACACCAATGATTTCCACCTATTGACTTATAATTAATTTTAGATATTAAAAATTGTATTTTCAGCGCACAACTTCACATTTGAAAATTATCATAAAGTAAAAGATATATATTCGTACATTGATTACATATCTCAAGAATATCCGAGTATAGTGGAAGTTGAAAATATTGGTTTGTCCGTTGATGGCACTCCGCTAAAAATCATTAGAATAAAACCTAATCAAAATACAACTGCAGCCGAGTCTATTTGGATAGATGGAGGAATACATGCACGAGAATGGATTGCTGTGTCTTCAGTGTTGTATTTAGTTAACGAACTAGTGTATAACCATGAATCTTTGGAACCTCATATGAAAAATATAGAGTTTCATATTCTACCAATAGTAAATCCAGATGGGTTAGTACATTTAAAAAAAAAGTATATATTATAAATTAAAAATTTGTTATTATCTACCATAAAATATATAATTCATATTTACATATATTATTTTATAAATATTAATTTAGTTATATAAATTTATAATTAGCTTATATTAAATCTGCACCATGAACCATCTGCTGTGAATTACTGTTCTCTTTGTAAGCTCATTTATGTTAAATGTACGTTTAAAGTATATATTTTAGTACTTGTAAATATTAATTAATTACACTGTTATTCATAAAAGAAAAAGATACTATTATTAATGAGAGGAGGAGTGGCCAAGTGGGTAAGGCGGCAATGTGTTAGCGGTCACTGTCGCCGGTTCGACACTCAGTCACGAGCGCTCGGTTTGCCGGGAGAGCAATCATCCGATGAAAAGGAACTACCATCCCCCTCTTCGGCGACGGATTGACGACACGTCCCGGTTAGCGAATTTGTCAAGAAACCATCTCATGATGGCAGCGTTAGGCCTTCATGGCCTGTAAAAAGCTACATGATGATGATAATGACTATTATTAATGAAATATTGTAGTTAAATTGAATAGGAATTGGACACTAATACTTATTTGTACTACATGTAGTATGTGAATAGTTTATTTATGAAAAGTAACAAGTACAAAAGTAGAACATTTGGAAAACTGAAAAAATATTTTTAATTTAAAATAATGTATTAAATCTATCTGAAACATTACAACATTTTACTTGTTTTCTTTAGATATAATTATTCACATGAAAGAGAACGTTTGTGGCGCAAAAACCGTAATAAAAATCAAGGTAGTAGCTGTTTTGGAGCAGACTTAAATCGTAATTGGGCCTATCATTGGGGTGAAAGCGGAGCAAGTAGATACAAGTGTTCAGAAATTTATCGTGGCTCAAAAGGAGGATCCGAACCAGAAACTCAAGCTATTGTTCAATACATCATGAAAGAATCCAGTAAATTCAAGGTTTATATATTTAAAAAAATTTCATTTTTAATATCATAAATAAAATTAAAAAAGTAGTAACTGAATAATGAAACCTATTACTTTAGGGATTCTTAACATTTCACAGTTATGGCCAATATATCCTGTATCCGTGGGGATATGCTAAACGCGTACCTTCTGATCATGTAGAAATACATAGAGTTGGACAAGCAATGGCCTCGGCAATAAAACAAGCAACATCGATGGTTTACACTGTAGGAAATAGTGCAGCACTCTTATATCCGGCTGCAGGTAACTTATATAAGTTTTTATTCAAGTTTTTTATAACTCTGTTTCAATTTTCAAATGTTTAATTTTAGGAGCATCTGATGATTGGGCAAAAGGAGTAGCAAAAATTAAATATTCTTATACAGTAGAACTGAGAGATACGGGCAAAAATGGTTTTATTTTGCCTTCATCAGAAATATTGCCAGCTGGAAAAGAAGCTTATGCCGCTGTTTCAGCGTTAGCTAAGGAAATTAGTTCAGAAATTTCTAAGGATTTATGATATTATAAAAAAGAAAAAAGAATGATCAATGAAAATATCATTACCTTAGATGTCAAAACATTGTTGAATGGAAGAATTGAAATATTGTCATCCTCGCAGTTTGTTATAGACTTGTTCATACTGAGGCCCCCTAATATTTCAAAAATATATATAATAAATTAATTATTGGTGAATTTAATTTTTACAATTTAGAGCTAATAAAGTATTTTTTAGATGCAATTATTAAAATTACAAAAATAACTTAACTCTTTGAAGGGCAAGAAATGTCACAAATAAAAGACTCAAGGACCAAGCTAAAAACGATAATATCAGAAAAATTATTGGAAAAAAAATTATAGGACACAACTGAGAAATCAAAAAAATAAGTAACCGCATAAACAATTAAAAAAAAATATATATATATAAGTGATTACCTACTTTAACCACCTACTCTACAGGTCCATAACAAAAGTGGGTTATATTTGAACCACCTCATTGAGTTAAAATAAATATACATCTTACAAAACCATTACATTTTTTTCATAGAATTACCTGTTTTAGAATTCCTGACAGTCATTTCTTTTATTTGATTTTTAGCTTCTTTCTTTGCTGAATTGTGATGTGATAAAGAGGTAAGTTGAGCTGTATTATTATAGTCGAAACTTGAAATGTCAGTTGAATTTGATATTTTGTCAACGTCAGAAATTGATTGAAAATATGGAAGAGTCTCAGTAATTAGTTTATCAGCTTCACTCAATAGATCATCAATGTTTCTATGTTCTGACTCTCCTATATTAAAAATTAAAAGTTATCATTAACTTCTATAGTGTCAAATTCTCTTAGAAAGTTAAGATTGATTTTTATGCAGATAAATCATAGAAAGAAGGTGATATGTATTTTTCTACACTATCTAAATTCTTTTAAAAATGGCCAAGTCAGACCCGGGTATATTATAAGGATTTTTGTAAACAATGCATTAAATTTTGAATATATTGAAATTAACAATCCGTACATTTATAGTTGCAAATAGGGTGGGGTTGGGTGTGTTACATATTTATACATTACATTCCTTACACTACAAACCATTTTTTGGAGAAATTGAAAAAAATTAAGTGGGATAATAATATATACATCCATAATATATACATTTTAGTGATTTTTATAATAAAAAGGGGTTCTGCCCTCTATTTTGAATTTTTATTTGTATCTAGACCTCTTTTCTGCCTTTTTTCTACATATACCTTCTTACACTCGACCTATAAATTATAATAAATCAAAATCCTAATTTTTTTACTAAAATTAGTATTTAAACTTTAAAGGCATAATAAAAGTATGTAGTAAGACATACAGTTTTCAACAAATTTGATTGAAAAGCT
Source organism: Adelges cooleyi (assembly GCF_023614345.1). Classification (NCBI taxonomy): domain Eukaryota; kingdom Metazoa; phylum Arthropoda; class Insecta; order Hemiptera; family Adelgidae; genus Adelges; species Adelges cooleyi. The sequence goes on from NW_026095751.1 coordinate 7,664,850, forward strand.
TTTATATTAGATAACAAAATTGTAGGTTAACATAATTAATTATTTAACCTAAATAAATTTTAGGTTACTGTATAATAAAAATATATTAGATTACTTTCTAAAACTATTATTTTTCAAACTCAAAATTTTCATTTTACATATTATTGAATAATATATACTTTATCAATAATTCAAAAAAGTTATCTTCAACTGCAAAATTGTTTTAAACATCACAAACAGCAATTTAGAATATACTCTGTATTAGACTTTTATAGTTCAGATGACACCAAATAAACTACTTATCAGGGGCAGATAGGTCCATAGGGAAAGAGAGATTTTCCCTATGATTTTGTCTATCTCCATCATCGACGGTCTCATAGTACCATCCATTTTTTTTTATAAATAAATAAATTTACAATGAAGATATAACTATAATTATGAATTATTGTTATTATTATATAGTTTCTCATAAACATTTTTTTTTATTCTGGTGCCTGGAGGCCCCTTAAAATATTTTCCTGTGACAAAAAAACTACCTATCCGCCCCTGTTCCTTAACTCTTATTTAAGTAATCACAAATTATTCAAATTAAATTTATAGATGATTACTCCCCTTTTATGTGTTTACCTGTTAGTGCTTTTATGTCACATCCTGTTTTTCCAGAGTATAATAACTGTTCCATCTCTGAAATTAATGACTCTATACTTAAAGACAGCATCATTGATAGTTATTTAACTGCCACAAATACTATACCAAACTACTATACAAATACTATGCCACTTACACTATTATAAATAAAAATATTTTATTAAAACAAATAGTTGATTAAATCAACAAAAATATGTTGAAATTACTTTAATTATTTATCATAAATGATACAAGGATACATACGCTAAACTGTACACATTAATAACAAAAATATATCTGTATGTAGGAATGATCCAAGCTGATGTTCGTTAGATAATTTATATTTTATTGATTTGATTATATTGCTATTGACAAACATTAGAATCACTAATCCGCACTATATAATCTTGATTTGTGATTCATGCTACCTATTACGTTTGTTTGTTTTGAAAAAAAGTGTATACTAATTAGTAATTAGTGTAGTCAGTAGTGTCTGATCGAAGTGTAAGGGGTCAGGGGTGTGATGAGTGATCAGGTGTGGTATTTCAAAACAAACGTTTTTGCCTTTTGGTGTAGATTAATTAACCGATAATTTATTTCTATTGATAGTAGAATTGATTATAAAAATTAGTTGATAATAAATATGATAACGACCAACACCGAAAATTAAGTATCACAGTAATTACTATGTATAATCACTTATCACACCTACTCTACGTCTACGGTCGGTGTGAAAAAAGTGTACACTAATACAACACTTTTTTAATACATACGGCGTGTACCGTGTACGACTACACTATTTTAAAACGAACGCTTGGGTGTACACTTGTTGTGAAAAATTGTACACTTTTTGTCAAAACGAACAAACCTATTGACTATCGAGTTCAGTGCTGAAGGTTCGGTAAAATTATCTTTTTTAGTTGCCACTTAGCCAATCTATTATCTAATCAAAGCGGTCGTCGATAGGGTTTAATAATCAATAAGTGTATCCTAGAAGCATTGATTAAATATACATGTATATTTAATCAATGCTAGAAGAAATATAAAACTAAAAAAAAAATATTTGAAGAAAAATTGAATTATTAAAGATTTACACGAGTTGGCTAAAAGACAAAGCTATAATTTATAAAGTTACAATAATATCAAGAAAAAAAGTGTAGAGCCATTATTACTTATTGCGTAACATGCAGATAAGTAAAATAATAAAAAAATTACTGAGTTTTATTAAAGCTTTTTGAGGAATATTTTTACATTATTTAATTCAAAATATAATGATCCTGCAATGCAATCCTAACCTTAATATTAGCGACGGTGTATGTATGTTATACAAATGTTATTTAAAAGTTATGTTTTTACTATAATACATTAAACTTAAATATTTTAACGATAATGACATGATTTCATAGTCGAAATATATTTTTATTCATTTCAAAGGTTTAAGTGCTGTATAATAATTTTGTCAATTGTGTAACCTATCAGTCGCGCGGTTTTCAGTCACACCAGCCATTTCTAAGGAATAAAGTGTAGGCAATTTTCAAAAAATCTTAATTTAGAGTTTGAACTATAATGTATATTTATAAATACAGTAATGAGGATACTTTGTTGATTGGCATTTTTTTTTGTCAAACTATCACAGCCTTTTCTATCGGATAAACTATAATTTCCCCCCATCAAAACTGCTTTGCGCGGATTAATTTTTCTCAGGCTTTATATATAGGAAGTTAAGGAAAGAAATTCATGCATATTATACATGAAAAAATTATCTGTGGTCCAGCATCCGTATTTTTCCATATACCTAATACAACCGATGCTATATCATTTTTAAAAAAGTCCTTTCTTAATTTTTTAATTATTTATTACCTGGTTGAAATTTTAAAAAAGGGACCATGGTAGAGCATAGACAATGTTGTATTATGTGAAAATTTGGTTTCTTAGTTTTGATTAGTCTTAGTAAAATTAGGACGCGAAAGGCGGGTTTTTTGAATAAAATAACGGATGTATGACGTCCTCTTAAATGAAAAGTGACTTAGGTAAATTTTTCACGTCTGACACAAACTAAATTTTTACCCCGCGATAGATACTATTGATTATTATCTATGTGTATTATAATATTACAATTATAATAATTGTATTATAATATTACATTATATTTATTATATTATTATATTATATTATTTATTTTTTACAGATACATACAATATGTTATATTGTTATGTATAATTTATAAATAACAGTTGCTAACAAACATACAATGTAGAAATATTACTTTTTTTAATAAAATTGATAAAGTAAGTAGGTACTAGAGTTCTAAATCACAAAAATTGAAAAATCGTTGAGAATTTAAGTAACGTAATATAAAAATACTAATTGGCTTTTTACCAGATACTAGTTACCACTTACCATTTCTAAACCTGTAGAATAGAAGACGGAATTTGATATCGGTTATAGCAAAAGAGATAACTGATAACGTTTACAAACAAATTTCTGAAGAATTAAGACATCATTTCATTAATTAATTAATTATTAATAAAAGAGTACCTATTTATTATTATTAACTGTTAGATTATCTGATTGAAATTCTTTCTCACATATATTTAACAATATTACCAAATTTGTTTGCGATTACAGCTTAACATTATCATGGCATCCTCTTCAGGTTCCGAAGATCCTACCGATAATTTAAAAAAAGAGCCTTCTAAAGGTATTCTTAAACCTTCCGTTAGTTATGAAGAAAAAGAGTAAGTAATTATTTTAGTGCTAGTTATACTGCTAATTATACTTACATATCACTTGTTTTAGCAAAAAAAAAAAGATAGCTAGTAAGTCTGCAAAATGGGATGAAATGAATATATTAGAAACCTTGCATCCACCAGACAAAGATTATGGTCATATGAAAGTAGATGAGCCGAAAACACCGTATGAAAGAGAAATTAATGAGGATGATGATATGGATGGTGGCGTGAATCCAGATGAGTTGAGAAAGAGGTATTTTCAGATAATTTTTAATCAATATAATAAATTATATTAACCATATTCAACAATTTAAATAATAGGTCAAAATACTAATTTATTCTATTTTATATTAACTAATCTCAACGGAACACTGGATAATTGTAATCATTAATATTTTTTTGATAAAATTGTTTATGCTAAAATGAAGATCACTGGTTATGTTAAATCTCAGAAGTCAGTACCTCAGTACTTGTAACTATAATAATTTGTACAAGAGTATCAAATTAAAAGGATCTATTAAAATACTTATCCAGGAACTAACTTCAACATGATTTTGGCAATTTTAAGGGCAATTTCATGGCTGTGTGTCTGTTTACAATTCATATTTATATGTTCACATGATATTTTGTATGAAACACCTTATTGTATTTGTAGCTAATTAATTGTAATTTGAGATAAAGGCAATATTATGATAGTCTGATAAATTGCATTCCTTGGCAGATCCATTATGGAAGGAGTGAGCTCACTGCTCGGTTTACTATTATAAACCAAACAATTTGAATAAACTAGAAAAATGTATAAAATAAAATTTGTATGCCAAAATTTTTCACCCGGAATCATTTATATGTATATTTTATTGTAAAAGTTGGAAAACTGCTTGATACAGAATTTTCCTTGATTCCTGAAATTTCCTGCGATCATAGACAAGTCTCACTATATTAAATTGCTTTGTTTAATTATAGATTCAACATACATAGAAAGACTTACGCTTTATATTTTTTGGACAACTTAATTGGACATGTTTCTATATATATTGTAATTAATAATTAAATAGTGTGTATAATATTTTTTTACCATTTATTAGAATCGAAGAAAGTAAACAAAGAAAAAATAGTGGTAGTAGTACATTTCAGTCCGAAGATGATTCTGAAGACAATAAAGATGAAACACCAGAAGAAAAGCGTGAGTATTTATGTAAATTTTCCCTTTTGAAAATTATGTTGTGCATTTATATTATTGTTAACAAATTTATATTCTTAATTTTGACATTTCAAATCTATTTAAAGTGAACAGTAAATTGTTGACACTAAACTTAGTAAATATGTATGTTACACATCATGAACATATTTTTGACGATCACTTCAAAATGCCATTTTATTCCCATTATATCCATAACTAGATGTGGAAGTTAAAAAAATACATGATTTAAAATTGTGTTAGGGCATTTTGGACTGGTTACAGTCTTAAAAAATATATTAAAATTTTAGTTGCAAGAGAAGTATTTGAAAAAAAACGCAAAGAACATTACAACGAATTCAAAGCGGCAAAAATGGCTCGACAAATGATGGATGAAGAAGATAATGACGAAGATGATGAAAATAAATAAAACAATACTAGTCTGGTATGATGTGATTTTTATCTAGTTTTGTATTATTCATTGCACGATAATAAATAAAAGAATAATCCAGAATTGTGGGTCATTTTAAGTTGGTTTTGCAAAATTGGCAAATATCAATGAGATTTAAAAAAAACATTATTTTTGCGTGCAATTATACTTTATAAATTTCATACCAATTTTATTTTGAAAAAAAAAATTATGCTTAAAAATGAATATGATTTTTTTATGTAACTATTAAAGATGAATTAATTAACAGCAACTTAAATAGGTTGAAATATGTATAATGCAAGTCTATAACAATATGAACATTTTTTTCAATTTAAATAATATATATATTGTTGTATTATTTGCTACCACTTGCACTTCTGAATTGTTACAAATTATAATGATATTTTTTATAAATTGTGTAGATTGATAAATAGTAAATTTAAAGCTAACTTATATATAAGTATATATTGTATATACTTCGGTATCACTAACACTATTCAATAATAAAGCTATCATTATTTTTTAATATTCAATAGAAATAACTTAGATAAACTAAAATTTTAAAATGTTTTAAAAAAGAAAAAGATGATGAGTTAAATTATTTATTAATTATAACCTATACATTGAATTATTAATTTAAATTAGTAAAAAAAAACTTTGTTAAATTCTTTTTATGTAGATTAATTTATAAAAAAAAAAATGTCATTTGGACCCTGATCTTTTAAACGTATTAAATTGTTGTTATGTCATTAAGTTTTTTTGTAAAATGTTTGTCATGATATAAGTCTTTTTTATTAGAGTTAACCCTTAATAACAGTATAGTTAGCTAATCTAACAAAAGGTTTTTTTTGCTTTACATTTTATGTTGGCATTTTGAAGCTTTTACTAAATCTATCCAACGATCTCTTTCCTCTTTTTTTGCTGTTTTATCCACCTTCATGAGATCACTATTTACACAGTCTATCCAGCGTTTACGTGTCCTTTTTTCATTTTGTTTATTAAGTAAATTGATGTATTGACTATTGTATCCATGATATTTCTTAATATATGACGTGTATTAATTTTGTTTGTTATATAATAAAATTAGGTAATATTTTATTTATCACTCTTTTGAATTAGTTAAATCTTAAAACTACTAGTTCAGTATTACAATTTAAGTGATCCTGTTTTCATCTCTCAGATATTTGTAAACAAGAAATTGATGAACAATTTAGTTTATGTATAGTTAATAAAATTGCACATTTAACTATGAAATAATATTTAGTTCATGAATTACTGCTTCTACGACTTGACTATTAACTATGAAAAATATGTTCATTAAACAAAATACCTAACCAATTATCAAGCTTACATTTAAAAAATATGCATTTTGTACGTAAAATGTAAATGTAAATTTAATATTACATACATTCTTCAAAATTTTTAATATTGTTAAAGTGGTACATGCTGTCATTTCCTTCTGGGTCCTTGTACTAAATAGTCAAGTACTGTGGTATAAGTTTTTACTTGTAAGTAATTTCTTGTCAATTAATATTGTATTATTGAGTTCACAGGATAAAACAATTTTTTTATTTCAAACTTATTTTAATAAGTTAAGTAATAAGTCAATATAAAGTTATATTAAACATGACCACGTTGCTTAGTTGATTTATGTAACATATGACATAATTTAAGCCATGTTATTTTTTATTTGTTAACAAACAGTACCATTAACTCTTCATTATCCACAGCAAAGGGGCATTCCCCTCCTCCCCCTTCCGGGTTAACTTACACTGCTAACGACATTCCGTTGACCAATAATCTACTTTTCTAAATTATATTAGTGTTTATGTAAAAAAAATTGTTGAGTTTATGCATTTTGTAAGATTTGAAAAAACATGAAATTTTATTGAAATGGCTCCCGGAATTTGCGACCTGGATGTCCGGGTCCCAATATTATGACATAACATTGTGTTGTCATCCAAAATGAGTGTCTGGGTTAAATTTCAGACTTCTACGATATTGGGAAGTGGGTTAAATTAATTTTGGAAGATTTGAAAAATCATACAAACGTACGTGTTAGTGTAATGTTCAGTGGTAAAAACATGGTTATGCAGACTGACTGGAAATAATAAATAACTAGTAATTACATATCTCAGTTTAACCTTCAAAATAGGATTTTGAAAAAAATTGCCTATGAAATTGTGCGAAGTTAGCTTAAACTAAAATATTTAGTTTGGAAGAGTCAAAATAATAGAAAACGAGGAATTGTAGGTATGATTTTAGTCTATAAAGTACTATTCATCTTCAAGTTTATGTAGTGATGTACAACTGAACAGATATCACGGCTTAGAAATTAGAACTAAAAAATCTTCTACTTTCTTTTTTTTTTATATAGAAGGCCGTATTACGTGTATAGTAGTCTATAGACTATAGTATTTGTTTATCAGGATGTCGCAAGTACATACTAACAATGATTATAAAATATAAATACATTTTATTTATAATCAATGATACTAGATACAAAAATACAATTTATCCCAGGTTTAAAGATTATAATTTATTATATTATCTTAATACTTTTGTCATGATGTAGAGAAGTTCTTCTCTGCTCTCAAGTTTCTACAAGTACAGTCTTAGCTCTTACATCGTGATTTTTCATTTTTGTCTATGAACCTCGTAATTTAATAGTGGAAAGGTGGGTAAAGCGGCTACCTTAAGGGAATTTATCGATTCAAACTTAGATTTTTAATTTTGTTTGTCTACTCACTATGGTAATGTATACTTTGACTTGTTAGACATCATTTTTTGCAATTATAATTATATTTTAGCTTATTAAATTAATTTTTTTTTAATTACATATGAAACTGGCCGCTTTGCCCACCCAAATTGGCCATACTATATCCACTTTGCCCAATAGTTGGAGATTTTTATTTACCCTTGAAAATATTGTCATATTATTTCCTAAATTAAATTTTTAATTTTAACTGAATCAAAACAATATTTTTCTTCAAATCTTTTAATAAATTCAATCAACAAAATCGTACACAAATAAACAAATAGAAATCTTTTTCTATAAAATATGTAAATAATTATTATTATTATTACAAGTATTTGTAGTCAACATTGCAAAATTCGTTTTATAATAATAAAAAAAAAAATCGAATTATAATAACTTGAATGGAAATGGAAAATAATTAGTAGTGGCCACTTTGCCCTTTTTATAGTTATTGTTTTAACTACTGGGCAAATCATTTAGCAACTGTTAAATTCAATAAAAGTTGATTTTATTGTATCTACAAATATGTGTTGCCAAATTAAAAAAAAACCAAGTAGTTGAGTGGCTAAAATAATTAATAACATTGTTGAAACGTAACTGTAGCCCTTCAGCAGCCGGGCGCAAAATGCATTTTTCTGTTATCACTTATCACTCTTCTGAGTCTTCAACAGCGAATCGTATTGTTATTTATGATTTATCAATCAATAATAATGATAATAATAAATATATGGAAGGATAATTGAATAGCTGATAACAGAAATATAATAAAAGACCAGTTTACCCACTATGGCCCCTTTGTACACCTTTTCCCTATTTATCTACATAGTGATAAATGGTATCTATTAAGATCTACAATGATAACACAGTTGTGACATGCATGGTAAAACCACAGATTATATGAAAACAGATTGTTCACTCGGGCCTTTAACAATAGGATTGCAAATAAGGCTCTATGATTGGCCCGCCAAAATCAGTATGACCGTCTGAAGGGAATTTGTTTTTAAACGTGTTCGCGGGCTTTCGCATTTGTTAAATAATTGAGTTAAACAGAATGTTTCTCTTGTATTTACCAAACATTTTATAAATATTAATAACCATAATGATAATAATAATAATTTAATAATATTATTCTTACAATTACAGTTGTTTTATATTATCTTACGCACTATATAGTATGACTTATCCAAGGGCAATAATTTTAATTCCAATAATAAATTACAATTAATAAATAATAATACATTTAATAATAAGACATTTTAAAATTCCCAATAAGTAAAAATATAATGCGTTATAAACAATAAACATAACATATCCATACTTATTAATATACAATTTTAATTATTTCTAACATAGAGAAATAGTAAGCTGTCCACCATAGGGCATGACAACTGACAGAGCATTAATCAACTATAAATAGTATTGACACGCAGTATTTAATTACATTGTTATTGTAAAAATAATATCAATTCAAAAATAATAAACAAAAAATAATTATAAATAAAATAATACAAATTATTATAAAAAAGTATTGCATATTTATATACCTAGTTATACGTGTTTTAATATAACCAATTTTTTATTTACTCTAATTCTATAGGCTACTCAGATAAAAGTCGTGCCTTTAAAAGTATATTTGGCGTACAAAATGCGCATACGCGCCTGCTAATAGGTTAAAATAAATAAAAAATAATGAACATGAAATAATTAGTAAAAATTAATAAATCACAAAGTTCACATAAATAAAATAGTATAATTGTTAGTAAAATAGTATAAAAAACTGAAGTGCCGAATTGTTTTCCGTTTAACATGTTACGGATACATATGAGTACTAACAACTGACAAATTTTCAACTTAAAGGTCCCAAAATTATGGCTTAAAAACAAAAAAAACTTGTAACCATCCTAGGGGGTGGGAAATGGGAGTAATATAAATTCGACACCAGTCCATTTTTGGTCGTTTAAAAAAAATGTTTTGCCAGAACCATTTCCATTATTCTGAAAATGCAAACTGTATAAAAGACTTAGATGCTATTTTAAGTATTATGAATGAAAACAAATTTAAATATAAAAATATGTTTTAATAATTTTAATTTTTTTTGGTCAGAATAATAATGTCAACCAAAAGATCACCTTGTATAAACTACAGGTGATTCATCTGATGTAAGACATTCGTTTTTTCAGAAAATTAATTCCTTTAAAACTGTTTAAAAAATGTTAGTAATTGATTATTTATTGTTCATCAATCTGTTCATTTGCTATGAAAAAATGTATAAAATATATCATAAATTAAATATAAATTAGTAAATTACAGTCAATTAAAAATTACTAAATTGCCATGAAGTGTTTCTTTTTTTAGAATTCATTCACATTCCGACATAAGGTTAATTAATTCCCATTCCTCATTCCTTAAAACTAAATGTAATACATTCATGATTGCATTCCTCTAAAAAGGAATGAAATCCAATAAATGCAATCTTTCCAACACTGATATATATATATCAGTGTTAGTAATGAAATGTCTTTGAGATAATGATAGAGTGTTATCGACGGGATCAATATTATTACCGATATAACATTTATTATTTTTTTAACATTTAATATGATAAATACACAGATTATATGAAATAATCATATAATTTGTGATTATATGAAATTATATGAGATTATATGAAATAATCATATAATTTGTGGTAAATACAAGTTCGATAATTTCGTTCCGGCTGACATGGTCACACTGGTTTCGGCGGAGTGCTTATCAGCTCATTTTTTGTTTACATCGAGAGTGAACAATCTGTTTTCATATAATCTGTGGTAAAACAGTGATACCTATGGTGGCTACACTGGTATTCATCTGATTTGTATAGTTCAAGGCTGCTGAGAAAATGAAAACAATCTGAAAGTACTTGTTACTTGTTTGCAATAATGTAAAAGCTAGTTACTAGTTAGTTGTTATCCTGAAATTTCTCATTATTTAAACTCAATTTTCACATGTCGTTAAATTAATAATTTACACTTTCCTATTGAATTAATCATTCAAATTTTACTAAATCATATCTGTACACCCATTCCATAAATAATTTACCAAACAAATATTTAGTAGTTTGTAGAATATAGACTACGAAGAACATATTATATACTTTCAGACATTAATATTTTAATTGTCTACTATAATTCAAGTAGGTGAGTACTAAATAACAATTCATTTTTTTATACTTTTTGAAGGTTCCAATTTTTGTATGTATCATTTTGGTAGTAGTTATGTATGAGTTATGAAAATGGAAAAAACACAAATTTTGGGATTTTACTTTTAGTTTTTATTAGTTTAAAAAAACTGAAATGGCAACTATAAAGATTTTGATACTCGTATAGGAATACTTAATTTAACATTATAGATTATGGCTTGTAACTGTTTGTTTTAGACATTTAGGTTATATTATTTTGTACTTGTGGTATAATCTTTTTATTCTTATTTTTAGAAAATGAAGAAAATAATTATCTAAATATCTTAAAATACAATTTAAAATTTTGTTTATTGGTTTCCTAGTTTTTCTGTAATACACTAACTCTTAAGCTCCAATTAAAAAATAAGTAATTTACAATTTAAACAAATTATGATTAACAAGAAATAAAGCTATATAGGTATTCATTTATTTTACAAGTCCTAAACTCTTCTTCTATCAAATAAATTCTAATGTTTGCTTAATATACAACTTTTTAAAGGTACAATATTGTGCAGTACTTAACCCGGTATAAATTTACTTTACCGGACACTTTTTTTTGCCATATAATAGTGTTTTTTACACCGATTGCGAATCTGAAGGCAGAATATAGTTATATAGTTATACTTTTAGCATAAAAGTATAACCTGAATAGCATAGCCTGAATGCAATTACTAACATTAGCAAGAATCCAGAACTGTACTTTAGCTTTCTCAGGAGATGCGGCCTTTATTACAGTACACTTCTATATTTAAAGACAATTAGTTTTTATAACCTTTAAGGAGATGTACACTTTTAAATTAAGTAAAAGAAAGGATAACTTAATAAATAAACACACAAAAAGATATAATGTTCATAAAACAATTAAAAATTAAAATGATAACTAGTAGCATGCGAAATACTCCACACGAAATAGATGGTTGTTTACGGGACAGTGTCACCGACATCAAATTTTGAGCGGCTTTAAATAATAGTCATGATTTTAATTTTTGCTGTGTTTACAATTTCGTTTTGTTTTGTTGTTGGCTGTTTGGCCTACATTTTATTGCTTATTTTTCTAATGTACATTTTTCTCCTTAAGATGACGTCGCATCGCCCATTTTTAAGGAGTAAAGTATAGGCAATATTTTACAAAATCTTAATTTAAAGATTAAACTGTGATGTGTAATTATTTGTTCAATAACTAGGACTCTATTTTGGTGGTTAATTTATTTTTCGGACTATTACAACAACCTTGAAAGCGATTTAAAAATGTTTTTTCATCTCAAAATGTTAAGCAGACTGAAAATAACTCGCTCTATTATGGTTTTAGAGTAATAGCACCCATTATGCAATTAAAAGAGAACAATAATCCCGAGCGCACCACGGTGCGTTTTTTTCATTATTCCAAGTATAACACTCAATACATTGTTTAGAAATAACGACTATTTTAACATTTTTAAATGACTAACTTTTCAAAAAATGAATTTTTTTTTTTAACGCACCGTTGTGCCCTCCAGAATATTGTTCTATTTTAATTTCATAATGGGTGCTTTTACTCTAAAATCTAAATTAAGTGAGTTATTTTCAGTTGGGGTAAACATGTTTTTACCACTGAAAATCACCAGTGCGACGCCCTCTTAAGAACTATACTACACTATGTAAAGTTACAACAGAAAAATAACAATTATTCTTCTGAAAGTAGACTTGGTAATTGGACTAAAATTTCAGTAACTATTTACACGTGCGCATATTTGTAAATTTATATATTTGTAGAACCATAGCTGTCTCTGTAAATATTATAAAGAAGAAAATTTTTTCTCATCTCAAATTAAAATGATGTAACTCATATTCATTTAAATAATTGTAGCCTTGTCAAAAGATTATAAGGTTTTATAAAAAAATATTTAGAAGCTTAGAAGCATATCTAATGCATTGGGTCTTAAAGATATGTTTGGTATCAATAGTTTTACTGTTTAGACCACTTACCTAACATTTAGATTAACACCTTTTTTATCTATGGCCAAGTACAATTACCAATAAGTGGATTGTATAACTAAAATATTTAGCATAAGGTACATTTTGTTTTTATCACTGAACACTGAAATCACATTAGAAACTGTAGCTTAAATTATTTATTAAAGAGCATTCTTGCCAATTTGCCATAAAATTTAAGTAGAGGAGTTTAGCCTATAGTTTTGATTAATTGTGTATTGTAAACTATACTTAATTTTTTAACTTAACTGGTAGGTAAAACATAAACAGCCTTAAATATGTTTATTTAATTATTACAAAAACAATTTAAATTTGTCTGAAGGAGTATTACAAGTACAATATAAAAGTAAAAATTCTATAAAATATACTAAATTGCTTTTTGATATTTCAGTAATGGTTTTTGAAAGTAATGAACAAATAGTAAAAGGATCAATGCAGTAGGTATAATGTTGTGAAAAATTTCCAAAATATGAACGTCACCATTTATAATAAACTATCCTCTAACAGAGTTATTTTTAGTCATTAATCTGTTAACGACTAGTTAAAAATAATACACTACTTATAAATGAACATTGTATGTTCAATGAAAACTAATTTTATCATTTATTTTGTTAAATAAAATATACTATTTTAATGTTATCACCTGTTGAATTAGTTTTATTTTTTGCTACAGCCTATTCTTTTTTTAGCCTTGGCATGAGCTTTCTACGTAATGAATTTGTTTTTTTATTTTTACACATTCTAGCTTTAAATAAAATATTGAACTTGTTATTATTAGAAATACACACTGTAACTTTTGTTTCATTAAAATGCAGTTTAAGATGAAGAATATATCCTAAGATGAAATAAATACAAATTATTGATCAATCATGTTGTATGAATAGTGTATTTTACTCTTGGGCCAATTTAAAAAAAATCAATTTTTTTTAGCTTCATTACTGTTCTTCTTTCTATCTTAAAATACTCGAAATAATGACAATAGTCAATAGCAATGGTTGAGCAAGCATAAAACAAGCAAGTAAAAGTAGAAGTAAAAAAAAAAATAAGATTTTATAACATAACAATTAAGATTGGATGTAATGCATTGCAGAAAAAAAAGTATAAAGAAATCTATTTTAAGCAGAGAATTTTGTACAGTTAGAAAGTATCGTTTAATTAAAATTTAGGCAAAATTATAGTTACATTATTACTGTAATCTAAAACTCGTGGTTGTTGCATAATAAATAGTATAATTAATTGATATTATTTATTTATTAATTGATAATATTCAATTAACTTCAAGAAACAAATTTATAAATATGTATCTAATAAGATACAGTTTATAAAAATATTAGATAACTGTCTGAGTACTTAGTAATGACCAGTGGTGCCGAAACAGGGGCACGTCTATGACACATGTCGTAGATGATTCCTTCTTTTTCTCGTGTAGGGCACTGATGGGGTGGGTGGTATGTTTTTGTTTTACTCAGAATGTCATAGATATTTCAGAGAAGATCGGCGCCAATGGTAATGACTAATGAGTAATAATGTTAACATTACAGTGCTGAAGTTAAAATATTAAATTCATTTTTTTTTAAAATAAATTATATGCTGTAAAAAATGTTAAAATAATATTATAAAAAAATATGTAGAATTAGTAGCCTTCATAGTCTATTAAGTATGAATTGTAGCCTTAAAATGTTTACGATATTTTAGCTACAATTTATTTGGGTCAATAATGAGCCTTTTCATTTAAAAATTAATTTGGTATTGAAAAATTACTTATGTGAAATAATTAAATTAATTTACTAAATTACTTAACTGTTGTTTATTTTAAAAATAGTTCTTATATTTTTTCATTTTATTTGTTTTTTGTAGGATCATTCGAGATGCAATTAAGTTTTAGTCAAAATGTCTGAACATCGAAAACATTCAAGGATCTCGGTGATGCAAATGTTTCACGAGCTAAAACAACAATTTCCAACAGTTCCAGATCAAGTAGTTACCGATTGCATAATTAAGGTTATAACTTTAATAATACTGTTTTAATAGTTTATCAGCAGAGAATATATTTTTCTATTGTCATTTTCACATTCTTAACTTCAAATTTTAGCATTCAGTCAATCGTGAAGCATGTATATCAAATTTAAAAACGGTTCAAACAAAATACGTTCAACAAACGTATCCGTCTGACATAGTTGACAAAATGGCAAACCGACCAAAATCATTAGAAATGCCATCAAATGATTTTCACTTATCTAAATTACAGTTTTTAAATCAATTACATAATACAAATATACCAAATTTAACAAAAAATAATCACTTGGATGATACCCAAGAATTAGACATCGAATTTAACATCAATAAATGTTCATCCATCTCCGCTCCATCAACTCCTTCACAAAGGATACAATGTGAACCTAGACACAAATCTAGCCTATCATTAGACTCGGTTCCTCTCGTTGATGCTCAGTGTCGACCATTCACATCGGTTAGTTTAACTTTAAGAACTCCTACTAAGGATCCTTTACCGCCTTTGGATTTAACTGCTGGATGTGGATCTGAACTCACGTATACAGCTTGTTCATATGATCCGTCTTCCGATCCCAATAATTGCTACCAATCAAGACTGCATATTAGTATTGATCCCGAAGGTGAAACTACTGTAACAACTTCACGAGTTATGGTTTCACCGACAATTATCAAACCTACCAATCGGACAACCGATGGCCAAGTTCCTGGTTCTATTCAAATGGATAGTATTTCACCTAAAACTAAAAGTAAGTATAATTTGAACAATTTATTGTTTCATTTGATAATTTTATTAATATGTTATAATATTACATTACAGTGGTAATAATTTCTCAATTAGAACGTAAACAGAAGTTGCTATCGGAGTTGAAAATAGAAAAAGAAAAACTTGAAATTATAAAAAAAAATGCAGCTACAATGGAAGCGGATATTTTTAAACGACGTTTTTCTTATAAAAAGGTGTGTGTACATATTGCACTACTATTATTATTTATTTTTGCTAAAATGTATACTTTTTAATAGATCGAAAGACTAAGACATGATGTTGAGTTTTTACGGCTTGAATGTAACAAGTTAATTATTCAAGTCGATCAAGCTGTAGAAAACAAAGGTAAATCAATATTTACATTGTTAAAAAATCGTTCTAAAACATACTGTTAATAATTATTAATTAAAGACTAAGTACAATATGTTTAAATTACTTATTAATTATTTAAACTACTGTTAATTTTTTTTAGTTGAAGTTAATGAAACAAATGAACAATTTTATAAACAAGTTTATACTGGACAAAAATTATCATTTGGAAAACCCAGCAACGAGTTTCAAGGTTGTTTGTTAAATTGTATAATCATTTGATTTGAGATGCATAATGTTTTATGCAATAAATTAATTATATTGTTGTTTTTAGATGATTTAGAAAGTCAAAATTGGGTTTGTCCAATGTGCACATTCCAGAATCATCCAATATTACCTAGATGTGAGCAATGTGACATGGCCCGTTTTGATATAGGTACAACTAGACCAGTTGTAAATGTTATACCCTTGTGTGCCACATTAACTTCGAAACTAACTACTCAGTGCTTGACGTAAACATAATTATCCATTGTGTGTTCTGGTGAGCAGTTATATTTTCTAAGTTTCATTGTAATTAAAAATTTATTTTTTAAAACACTAACATTAAAAAAAACCTATTTAATTAGTTTTTTAAGGCTAAAGCTTCCTTTGTATTAATTACTTTTAAAATTTCTTATTTAGGAAGACCTCAACCTTACCCTGGAAATATTCATGTTCCAGTTACTCAGCGCATAAATCACCAGAGTATGTTAATATTTTTACTTATTTTACTCGAAAAAGTGTGCTTTCTGTAATATAATACATTCATCAATATTTATCAAGTGCATATAAATATATTAAATAAGTATATTTTTTTTTTTTACAGGAAAAACAAAAAGTTTATACTGCTAAACAAAATAATTAGGCAACTACTATTCTAATTATTTTTATATATCAGACATAAAAAGACCAACAAAATATTATAATATTCTATTGTGATACAATGTAATAATAAGATTTATTTATATTATTTTAGATAATTATTAATGAGTATTGTTTTCTTTCTATTTACAATCTGATGTTGTTTTATCTATTGTAGGCTATATTGTGTATTGTGATATAAATGTTAACTAATTGAAATTTGGATTGCAAGAGTTTTTCGCTTAATTATTTGGAAAATATTAATAACGTATTACTTGTAATTTCATCTACTAAAATTCAATGTAATTATTAAAATACAATCGGTATTTTTCTTAATTTATATACATTTTTTTTAAATAATGGATATTTTTCTAAAGTTTGTAAAATATAGTTGAAGAAAAAAAAGGTTCTATTGACATTTTATTTTACCTGTTGTGATAAATGTTATTTAATATTATTATTATTATTAGTGTAAAAAGTAATACAAAACAAAAAAATATTTAAAAAATTAAATAGCAGTTCCTCTTTCTAAATTTTGTTTAATTTGAGTAGTATGTTCCCCGTAATACCGCTCTAATTTAGCATTGAATTTCATATTTCTCTCGTTGATGTAATCAATATCGGCTTCATCATTATGTGTTCTTCTTCTGCTGAATTTCTGTCGTTTTGCAATCCTAATAAAAGACAAATGTATTAGTAGAAAATTTGCATGGTATGGAACGAGCATATAAAATGTTCTTTTTGGGAAAGTAAAGAGATCAATTGGAAAATTGTGTAGTGCACAAAAATGGTACGTCATTTTATATGAGATTTACATCAACAATTCACCCTCGATTAACGGATAGATGTTTATGAATCAAAAATATTTTGTTTGTGTACATATAAACATAATTTACATATACAATTTTATATGAGGCATTCTGAGTCGAACCACGTGGTTTTCGGCTCGACCTCAACATTTTTCGAAATTTTATAAACTTTTATTGGTCCAATATAGGTAATAGGACCTTAATTTTTTTGAAATGTTAACATTCTAATTTACCCCAAAAATGGAGGGTTTTTATGTTATTTTTTTTCGATTTTGACCCGTTTTAATATTCTGAAATTTTTATCATTAAATCAGACTTAAACCAAATCTTGTGGTCTAATAATGGGAATGGACCAATATTTATTTATTTTTTTTTTAAACCCGAAAAGAAATGTATAATTTTAGTTTATTATTTTAAAAACTAATATAAAACATGTCTTGGTATAATTTGATTTTTGCATATTTTGGGAGTCAAAAAATGAAAAATGTGCCTTACAAATATAATTAAAAACGAAAAATATTAATTTTTCCTTTAATAAAATAAAGAGCTTGATTACAAATTCTTAAAAAAGTTGTTTCTGTAAAAAGGGCTACACTCGGCCATACTAAGCCCAAAAACTTCACCTAAGAATGTAAAAAAAAAGTGCAACCCGTTTTGGTTCAATTAAATGAGTTAACAATATTTTCTCAATATTTCACTGTATATTGTTAAAATTGAATCTAAAGAATATCCCACAAAAATTTGGAATAATTTGTAATTTTTTTAAAAAGTTATACTGTGCAGTAATTTAAAAATTTAAAACGTATCAACTTTTAATTTGAAGGGGTAAATTTTATTAATTTTTGGCTTTAAAAATTACCCTTTTGGTACAAATACTAATCTATAGTCTAGCTACATAAAGAAATCAGCCCGACATTTTAAAAGCTATTGTGGGTACAGACAAAAATAAAAATAAAAATAAAAACATCATTGTAAACCAATACCTTTGACGCTTTGTTTCGAATCTAAAATAGGAAAATAAAGTGACAATTAAAACAAAAATTAAATCTTACTGTTTTTCAAGATCGTCTACCATTCTGTCAACGCCTTCTTTTGAATCTTTTATTTTGTCATGTAAATATGTATTGGATTCTGCGTAAAACGCACCTCCAAGTTTTTCTTTTTGCCTTTTATAAGCATCCATATCTACTTTAAAGTTAGTTATCATTCGGTTATATTGCCGAGCTGTTGCCTGTTCGTAATCTGAAAAACCAGGATCTGGGTTTTTACGATTCTTTTTTCTGTCAATTGCATCTGCTTCCATTGCAGTCATATTTAAAAGTTTTAAACGATTATAATCTTGTCCCTAAAATATTCATATAAATATTGATACATACATAAACTATTTAGATTTACATTATACAAGAATAATATTAGCACTGTATTTACTTTCTCTTTTGCTTCTTGACGAAGTTTATCATCATTTAACAACCACTCTGCTTTTCTTTGTCTCGCTTCCCAATTTGATGGTAATTTCATTAGTTTATCTTCTTCAATAACTTCTTGGTGGTTATTAGCTCTGGCTTCATTCTGTAATCAACATTTATTAAATATTTGAAAAATAATATAAAATTTACTTATATAGAAAACAAATTTTTTTTAACAGTGTACAATGTTACAATTTTTCTTAGCTTTGAAACGATACGTAGCTTATTTCAATAATATGCATAGACGGTCAAATAGTTAATATAAATAAAAAACCTTTTATGCGATAACTATGAATGTACTATAAAGTAAAGTTTGAATCCAAATAGAAGTGTGTTGGTCAATTAAAACTCATGATTAATCTATGGTTTTAGTTTATAAACATAATATTATTTATAATAGTTCATACAATTTTACCTATGTATAATCATCAAATACTTAATACAACAAAAATTTTGGTTTAGAAAATTAATTGTGACTTACAAGTTAAGTACAATTTTTCCATACAATTTTCTTAGATTTATTTTTGAATATTTGTACAGCTGTTATTAGAACCTTTTGTTTTCAACAATAACAAATATTATTCCCACAGTATTTTTTATTTAATCTAAAATTTTCTTAAACAAAATAATGAATACTGGAAAGATTATAAATTACTCTTTTGATATGAAGGTCTCTAAGTTTCTTCAAACGTTCTGCTCTTTTTGTATCTGCGTCGTTGACTGTGGCGACTACTGAACTCATTATACTACTAAAATTACTATTAATTATAGACAGTGATTGTTATAAATTTTACAAATGTTGATCGTACTTTAAGACTGTATCCGTATTGTAAAATATAACTGTTTATTTTATTTTTATGTTTTGTTAGCTGAAGACAATAGCTTTATTCAAAACTTTGAAAGGTTTTAGATTGTTATCACACAAGTATACTTTAATCATGATAAAATAAAATTCCTATAAAAACCCTAAACAGTGTAGCCACATTAACGTAATACGGAGTATTCTAATCTAGTAGAAGGATGACAGGTGTCCAAGCAAATACAATTCAATTGGTGTATTTTATTATATTCATTTCCCCTTTTCTCTACTTAATTGATAACTTAACTTGATTTGACGGAATTGAATATATATTTTTTTTTTTTATACTTAAGTATGTTAAGATTTAAGAATATTAAAGATATCTGATCCGAAAAATGGACGGGAAAGTTGTTTTGTCGGGAAAAATATGTACCCTTTAAGGTATTTAATGATCAATTTGGGCCACTTAACGCTTATAAATTATTTTGTTTGTAAAGAATTGGTGAAATCAGTGTTATGATCGTAAGTACTTACCTACACTTTTTAAAAACATATGTTCTATCCACTCTTACTGAAACATTACAATAATGGTTACACAATAATTATGAAATTCATATTAGTGTTGACAATTAATGTTTAGAATTTTCCTTTACCTATGTTATGGTAGGGTTACAAGTATCGATTATGTTTTTTAATAATATATTGTGAACACATATTATATAGACAAGCAAAAATGAGTGGAGTGATGTTCAGAGAGATACACAAAAATTCTTGGCTAAGAAAACTACCCACCGGTGTTGACAAAAAGTCGGCTTTAAAATTAACAGGCGGACAAAAGTTATGGACCGTATTTTGTATACACGATGATACAGAACCAGTTTTAGAGTTTTACGTAGATCAAAAAAAATGTGCTGCACATCGCCCGGATAATACAGTAGCTTTATCAGATACTGTCCATGTGTCGGCTACAATATGTCCTTTACCAGTTATAGCTGGTGATCAACAGCAATATCAATACGAGTTTGTTGTGACTTTGACTTCAGATGTAGTGCGTTTGGCTGCTCCGTCATGGTATGTATGTATATATATCGTCGGCGTCATGCAAAAATTGACCAAGTATTTTTCTAGTTTTCATGATATTTTTTCCATACAAAAATATAGTCTAAATAACGTATTTTATAATGTTGTTTCACTTGGTCACTTCTTGCACAAAGTCAGTTTTGCATGACGACGTCGATATATATATAATATATATTTATTTATTTATTCATTTTCCTAGAACTTTAATAACTTTACTATGATAAAATGTATTATTATTTAGGAATCAGATGATGGACTGGGTGCAAGGTTTAGATATGAAATTGCGAGAAATGCATATACTGTCTCCTAAAGAAAATGTTTACACTAAACCACCAGAATCTAGACCTCCACTGCTTCCAACTAGAGATCCAAACTCACCATTGCCTCCTCCACCATTACGAGACTTGCCTACTAATGTTTTGCCTGGAGTTGAGCCTGTTATGACAATCATTCAAACGAGTCAAACAAGTATTTTAATTCTTGTTTAAATTTTATGTAAACAATCTATATTAAAATAGCTAACTTTTATAGACAGAAATGAAGAATCTTCGGAAGTAGAACAAACTATTTTGACGCCTCCTCTTAGTCCAAATTCAACGTCAGTATTCACAATTTTTTTGTATATACACCTAAGTTATACAATTATTTATGATAAATATATATTTTTAATTAATAGGAATGCCAGTGAACCTGAAAATAATGTTACCATTGTAGAAGTTCCAAATAATAACCAAGTATTTGATTTCAATCAAATGGAACGAGCATTAAATTATAATCTAGTTGAATCAATTATAACACTTCCTAGAATTAGCCGATTGCCTAGTACAACTGAACAACCGGCAATAACGTCGAGATCTAATAGGCATCGTCAAAATGTCCCTACTGAAGAATCCGTTAGTTTTTCTAGATCTGGCAATCATTCAGAATCTAGTGATAGAACGACTAATCAATGTGACACACCACAAAGATTTAATGGTGATATACCAGATGAAGACCAGCAAAGCAGAGCGAGACCTGCAGATCCAGAAGATGGTCGACTGAGGAGAAGAGCTAAAAGACAAGAAGTCGTAGTGTTAACTGATCAAGAAGTGCAACCTAGTAACTATGAGCATTTGGTCTTACCTACAGCTATTCAGCCTAGAACGCCTAGTACATCAAATTTCATTCCAACGGATATTGCAATGCTGCCGACGAGGCCTCAAGTAAATATTCACAATATTTACTTTAAAAAAGCCAGCATAGTTGTAACAAGTCTTTGGAATTAATCTACTGCATTGATAAAATTACTTTCTAATAAACACTTTGATGCTAAATTATGGATAGTAAAAATTAAGTGATATAAATATTAATAATTGTACAGACAAAAAATTGTGCTTATAATCGTATTATTTGATTTTTAAGATTTTATCGTAAAATAGTGTCACTACAGTTTTTTTTTATTGGTAGCATGTATGTATTTGATTACCTAAAATTAAAAATAATCTGTTGAATATTTTTACTGATTTTTTTTTATTTTAAAACAAAAAACCTACAAAATTACTATCATTTTTTAAAAAATCGTGCTTCTTATGCTAAGTTAATCACCCTGTATAATAGAAAAAATTTAGAAATATTAGCAAAAATCTCCCGTAAATATCTACATCAATAAATTTAAAATTGTACAAAAATATTTAAAAAATTAAAAATGCATAATTGTAATAACAATAACTTTTCTGCTCCAAATCTAAATTAAAATATAATTAATTATATTTGTTATTTATGGTAGCTTCCGATCGGAAGGGGCCGAGGTGCTCGACGTAAAGGCAATAGTGATAATCCACATCCTGTAGTTGGAGCCGACAGAATCAGGGTAGCGATAAATAGTAATCCACGAATGTTGCAACCAGTCCCAACACCTTATATTCCTATAGTAAGTGGTTATATATTTAAAAATATGTATTAAAAATTATAGAGAAATAACAATTAATATCACGATTCATGTGTGTTTCTTGATTAGACTGAAACAAGAGATTTGTTCAATCCAAGTCGTTTAACAGTTCGCGAAAAACAAGTGTTACAGCTTAGAAGAGAAATGTCTCACCACGCAGGTGTTCGGTTGCAATTGAGACGGAAAGATTGTATAAATACTATTGCTTTAGTGGATGTTTTTCAAACCGTATGGATTGCTGGATGGAAACAAAAAGAACATCCAATGTTGCATAATGCCTTACACATAGGCGATCAATTACTGAGTGTAGCCGGAAAACCAGTAACATGTTCAGCAGATGCTCATAAATTAGTTAAGTCTTGGCCAAGTCTATATGTAAGTAATTTGAAATGTCTGTTTATTTTTTTCTCTTATTATAATATATATATATTATTTTAATGTAAATAATAATGTTTAGGTCGAACTAATTGTCAGGCGTGTTCCATGTGGCCGAGTATTTGTAGTTCGACGACATGAACAAAATCAAGATCTTGGTATTATACAAGAAGGTGGTACGGCAGAAATTAAGGACATAGTATCCAATAGTGTGGCCGCAGCCCATGGATTATCCTCTCGTACACCAACTCTAGATGGCTTATCATTAACAACTTGGACATTGACCGAGATCAATTCTCGCCCTTTAAATTTACTATTCAAAGACACAGAAGTGAGAGATCGTCTCAATGCAGTTGGGCTTGACATCTCTTTGTTGGTGCAACCAACTGATCTCGTATCGGCACTACGTAAACAGTTGAAATCATTAAAAGCATTTAAAGATTACCTGTTGACATGAAGTGTCAATACAGTTAAATCACCTGGGAGGTAAACAACATTTATTTATTACTATTAAAATTGTCAAAAATGAAAACACCAATATCTACTTAGTTTTTTTAAGTGATGTCACAAACTGTGTTCAGATATCAAACTAAAGCAAACCAAAATCAGGGTGTTCTGTTTGATTGAAAAAACTAGAACGCTATATTATGTAATAATTTGCAAATCAGGAACCTATTAATCTTCCTGCACACTACCAAGCCGAACACCGAGTCAAAACATTAACACTTTACAGTTAAACATGGCAGCACATAAAAGGTTCGGCAAAATACAACTATAAGGTGGATTTTCGTGCAAAAAAATCTGGGTTCGGTTCGCTTGCATGGATCACACTTTTGGTATTAAGTTCAATTCAGGTTAAATTTTTTTGTATAGTTTGGTTTGTTTTGGTTGCATTTACAAGTAATTTTTTTAAACGTTGGCTTCAAAACGTAACGAGTCTATTGTTGTTTGGTTTGACATAAAACAAACCCGAATTTGGTCACGTTATTATAGGTTTTATGACTTAACAAATACAGTAAAACTATAAAATTAAACATTGTGTGTGTTGGTATATTTTTTCAGATCAGGATTTAAAGATGCAGGGTCTAATGTAAAAGTTAGATAGTTGGGATCTTAGTAAAAATTAAACTATATATTTTACTATACCATAAAAATTAAAAAATATATTTTTTTGTATAAGGATTACCAACCCAAGCCAAAAAAAAAATGGGTATACCAAAATTTACAAACTCAGTATTTTTAATTATTATAATTAACTATAACTATTATTTAAAATTATTTTTAATAATATTTTATTGTTTTCTGTGATATCTTTCAAAAATATTGGTTGAAGTTAAGTAAAGACATTTTTAATTTCAACTCATGATTACTTTCTTGCACGATGGTGTTGAATATCTTGTGTTTTTACTTAGGCAATTTTTCTTCAAAGTGATATTTCCACATAGTTTAGTATTAAGTATTAATTTTTAGTCGAAACAATTATGTCAAATGGCGGAGTGTAATGTGTGAAAACTAAATATGTGCAATATTATTGTTTTGTTTTTTTTTTTTTTTGGTAGTTAAAATTTATTTGGATGTTGTACTGCTAAAAGTTTTGTGTTATTAAACATTAAATTACAATAAATAAATTTGGTTTACAAACAAATAATATTGTCAGCTGACCTATTCAATAAATAATAATTTTGTTATATTATGTCTATAATGACCTAATTTTGTATGATATGATTATAGTACTTTTACCCAAACTTATATTGAAATTAATAAGTTGTATCCCCTTCTGAGTTTTCCCCTGTTGACTCAATGATTGTTGTTAGGCAGATCATAGTGATTCTAAAAATATATTCCTAAAATTTACCAAAACAAATTACACTAATATTATTCAAGTACATAAATCACTTAATACATTTTACACGATGAACTTTTTTTGAACCTCCGTTTGCCAATTGTTATCAGAAAACAATAATTTTTTTTAAATTCTTAATGATAAACTATCCACTAATAAACAAGAATTATCATAAAATTTGTACTCTAGTCGATTATTCATTTTGATTAAGCACATCTCAAATTATATAAAATGTAAAATTAGAAGACAATTGATTAGGTTTAATACATTTAAGAGGACGTGATACTCCCTATTTTTTAAGCAGTTGGATGTAGGCAATTTTTTGCAAAATCTTAATTTTAAGCTTAAACTGTAATGTGTAATTATTAGTTAATTAATTATAATTCTTACTTGGTAATTAATTTATTCTTTGGACTATCACATCATCATTGTAAACGATTTTATATATTTTTTTTTTTCATCAAAACATAGTTACAGTTACAAGTCCATGGTTGTTTTAGAGCAAAAACACCTATTGTGAAATCAAAAGATAACAACGATTTGGAGACAATGTCATATCCAATTTTGAAAAAAAATTATAGGTTTTTCAAAAAAGTAAAAAAATATGTTTTAAAATATTTATCTTAATAAAAGGTTCATCAAACAAATATATATGAAATTGCTTCTAAAATCTTGTCATCTTTCGTTTTTGTTGTAGGTATTTTTGCTCTAAAGTCATCATGGAGCGAGTAAAACGCTTAAAAGATAGTTATGTTTTACCGTTTAAAAATTGGCTGAATGACGTCCTCTTAAGCTTTAATATCTATCTGTGCTCACTTTTTTCCTTCCTTCACTTTTAATATAATAATAAATTATGAATATTGTTATTTTTCATGTTTAAATGACAAAAATGAGCATTTTGTCTTTGTTTATTACAATAAAAATATATTAATTTATTATTTAAGAAAAATAATAAAGAAAAAAGTTTAATTTTGAAAGTTTGACATTACAATAATTTGATTATACTTTTTATCTTACTTTGGCAGTTATAGTATAATTTACTGAAATAATTAAATTAGTATTGTTATTTGTTGGCAATCATTGTAATCACGTTAATATTACTGACTTATATTTATATATTTATTTTAGTGGATATGGTATTTAATGATCACTTGATATTATTTAGTAACTACCCACATAATTTTGTTTCCCTAAAATATTATAAGACAGTTTCTATTACTTTAACCTAAATAAAACATGTTTAATTAATTAATTGAAACAGTGATTTTATCTCAATAAGTACCTAAATTAGACGTGCCATGTCATTATTATGATTTTTTATAACAATAAAACAAATTTATCATAAATCATGTGTTTTTTTTTATGGTGTAATCCTAAATAACAATCAAAAGTAGCTATTTTTTATGTCTGCTTCCCATGAAGCAATACAAATTAATGTTCTTAAAACATAATTTTGATTTTGGCTAAACAAATATAGTCGAAGAACATTTTTACAATATTTTTGAAAATTGAATTTTATGAATGCTATTAATATATTGTTTAACATTTTAAAAATATTTTCCAAAAGGTTTTTCTTTAAATATTAAAACTGTTTTTACAGTTGGTTCTTGGCGTCCCATCAGACGATTACTCTTTCGCCTAGTCTGCTGTTGAAGATTATATTATATCCATACCCCAGAGCAAAAGTGTATTGAATCACAAAATGTCAATTTTACAGGAACTGTAATTATTTATCAATAATTATTGAAATCCAACAATTTTAAAATTTACATTTTGTAACTAAATACACAGACTGTGTATTAAGTCATATACACTTGGTCTGGACTCTGGGCTTCATGGGGTATGTATGTATAGATCATTTGCGTGTTCAGGTTTTTTTGACATAGGGAGGGGATTTGAGTTTCACTTAACACGATAGCTACTTAGGACTGATAACAGGGATGTTCCATTGTTACCTATTTTATCTAAAAGTGTTTGGTTCACAATTTACATAAAATGTGGAATTCATAATAACATATTTTTTATTTACTAGCATATTTAAATCGTATTTATTTATTAAACATAACTTTGAACTTTATTTTAATAAAAAAGTATATATTGTTAAATATATAATATCGTAGTAACTGCAGTTAATTATATATCATATCTATATTATAGATATATTTACCAAAATATCAAAAAGCCCGTAAACGAACCTAGAAACCTCAACGAAAATATTATATTTGCGCCAAAATAAAAACATCACAATCATTAATACGTGACATTTCGTATTTACTTGCGACTTAACTCGAAATATAATTAATATAATTTTGTATTCGAATTTAAAGCTCATAGCTATTACAATGGAATTGGGCCTCGTGGTGTTAGAACCTTTGTTTCGGTCGTACTAAACCATCAAGCTGGGCTCTGCGTCCAAGCCGGAAGACAGACAATCTCTGTTCATCCTCGAGTACACTGTATGCGCTGTTACGAGCAACCCGCTAATAAGTAATTAATATTTTTAATCTGCTCAAGGTCGGGACTATCGTATGGCGTCAGGCCAGCGGCGAATCCGAGATCTAGCCGGCCATCGATGGGACTAAGCTAAAAATACAGTCACCGTGCAAAGCGTCCACCAAGATTACGAAATAAATAAAAGCCAATAAGTACCTATATTAGTAGAGAAAAAGATTTTAAAGAAAACAACGTATTAAAATAAGTCAGTACAGTGGGGACGGAGCATATTGGCGCGGGGGAGGTCACAAGTCTATTTGAAACGCTTCAATGCGAACCTGTAATGGTAAAAATTAGTGATGGGAATCCGAAAATCCAGATTTTTCAAAATAACGCTATTTAAGCCACTTGAACATTTTATAAATATTAAATACTATTACAATATAAAAATGTGTACCTAAGTAAAATTTTTTGATAAAAATTAAAAAAAAAAAACTTAACATTGTATATAATATGCTTTCGGATTTCAACAAATCCGAAATCCAATAGCAGTTTATTTTTTTGGTGTTTTGTTTTATTTTTACATATTTATCAAAAACATTTTACTTAGGTACACAGCTTTATATTGTAAAATTATTTAACTCTTACATGATTTTTAAGAAGTTTAAATAGCGTTTTTTTTTTTAAATCCGGATTTTCGGATTCCCATTACTAGTAGAAATACAAATATCGATTAAAAAAATTGTACTTAAGGGGCCGCAGCATGCTTTTTACAAACAAATGTTCAGTATAGATTTAAAAAAAATAAAATTGCCACCCTATTGATACCGATTTTCTCTGTACATTGTGAAAATTTAGTAGGAAGCCGATTTTCGATTTAAAATTTGTTATGTCTAAAATAAATTAAAATGTCATTCGGGACTTATCACTAAATTTAAAAGAATAGTAAATAATAATTTTGGAGGTCTTCAAAAGAGAAAATTGAAAATCGGCTTCCCAATAAACTTAGACAATTTGTCAACAAATCCATACATACTTTAAAAATTAAAATCCAACATTGGGAAGTATGTTTAATTTAGCACCGCTTATTGGTCTAAAATGCATGAAAACTAGTTATGCTTCGACCCCCCTTAAAGGGGGAGTTTAACAAATTCTCACAATGTATAGAGAAAATCTTTATCAATGGGGTCGTGTTTTTATTTTTTTGATATCTATACTTAATTTTTTTTGGTAAAAACCATGCTGCGGCCCCCTTAATGACAATAATGTGCTTAAAATGTTTTTTTAGTATTACGGTTGATCGTCTGTTTGTAATTATTTATTGCATTAGTTACCCATTTATCGTAATTAACAATATAATGAAAACATTTCCAAATACATCTTAAGGCCTCGTCAAACAGAACGCGTTATTATCGTCGCGCCAAGTGTTATTACCGTCCCGTTTCTAAACGTCATAAAGAAACATGACCGCCGCGTACTTGCGCTGCGTTACCAAGGTTATTCGTTGTTGAAGTATATTAGTTATTACAGTGTTTGTCCACAATAGAAGTTAAAAATATGTCTAGCAGTTCAGACGAGGAAGAACTGTTACTTATTTTTTCGATGACCGTGTGCTCAAAAAGAAAGCGAATTCTGGTTCATGAAATAAACAAAAAAAAGGGAAGATTGTGGTGAATACCATCGGTTATGCCAAGAGCGGACGTCCCATTAAGACCGTTTTTTTTATACTTGCACGTATCCCAGGATTGCTTTGAAGAATTATACGAATTTCTCTTGTATTACTCCCCCCCCCCCCCGAGTTTCTGACGCCGTTTATTAGAACGCGATAAACAAATACAACTTGACGAAAAGAAGCTCCACACACCCTCTCTACATTTGGCTAAAACTATGCATTTTGCCTTAACAATACCTTAACTTTACACGCCCCCCTTAGGGGGGGAGGCCCAATAACAATATGCACATTGGGCCCCGGTGAATTTTAATTACAACATTTCTTACGACTACTTAGTGCTATGCTTACATATAAATACTAAATACTAACAATTATACATACACAATGGTATATATATTTACAACGGTGGTGCGTTCTCGGGTCGGTGACGCACGCACCCACTGCCCTTGACCACCGCGACGTTCAGGCATCTGGTCGCTGCCTGGCCCGCTCTTGATCTTCCTTCTCCCTCAGGACTGATTTCGCGAAGCGAGCGACCGCATGCCATGATTCAGGACTGGGTATCATGTGCGTCACCAGCGTACACGGATCAACTTTGCCAATCACGTCGTTTAAATCCCGCCTGTTAGACATCCAAGCGGGGCAATCCACGAGTGTGTGTCGGGCATCGTTCACCATGCTAGTGAGAGCATGCTGGACTGGGTGCCTTGCCGATCCTGTGAATGAATCCGTTAAGCACCCATGCCCGGACATCAACTGAGTGAGTCGGTAGCACATCGTCCCGTACTTCCGTCCCACCCAGCCCCGTAGGTCAGCGACGAGGGACTTCGTCCACTCACTACCTGTGGCTGTCCGAAGTCGCCTCTCCCACTTTACGAGAGTGGCAATGCTGAGGGGAGCCTGTGGTTCTGGTTCTTTTTCTGCTTGCCGGCAGAGGTGGAACGCCTCTTGTCGTTCTAACGCCAGCAGATCGATCGGAGTGTCGATGCCAGGATATTGGCTGCGTCGTGAGATACTGTGCGGTAAGCGTAGATGCTCCTCAGCGCTGCTTTGCGGTGCACCTTCCTAAACACCTCTACGTTGACTTTGCGGTTGGGGAGTCCGCCGGCCCACACCGGGGCTCCATAGAGGAGCAAGGAGGCGACAACACTGGCCAGCGGCCTACGTCTTGGCTCACGGGGGCTGCCGATGTTCGGCATGAGCCTTGACAAATTTATCTTGCTTAATATTACAAAAATTACGACGAACTGGAGGAAACTTATTTCCACAAGAGGAAGAATTGCAATTTGTCTCAGAAATGTATAAAATAAACTCAACCAAATCAAATTATTTAGATATTTATTAGGTATTTTAATCAAACCATTTTAAGTTTTAAACTGATTTAAGTGAATGTGATATATATAAGGTAATTTAAAGTTAATACAATACAAATTATTTTTGGATGGATTTCATAAAGCTTATATTAAATTTTTGAAGTCTTATTAGTTGTGTGATCCCTGTTTGTGTATTTGTGAGCTGTATTCTTAACATTAAGATCCTGTAGAATAGCTGTATGATGTTGTAGGTGCTTGGAAATTTTCTAAAGTTAATATGTTATAGCTGTAGTCGGATTTTAGTGCTTTTTGAAGAACAGTATGGTCAGTTGTAAGGTTTATAGCCTTTGAAGGTGATATCATCACATCATTTGATTGAGATATGTTAGGTATATTACTTGTATTGCCAGAAAAGTCACGCCATTCCTGAAGAAGTACGCTTGGATGCTGCCAAGGCTTCGGGTAATCAAGTAGCTACTTTGTTTGCCTCTTATTTCTCATCCGTTCATAAAGCGCTTAGGATTGTTTCTGATACCTCATACCCTATTGGATGAGTTTACATCAAGTCAATTTTCCTTCATTTCGTCCTCTATTACTATAACCATTGATGAAGTAAACGCTGCTCTTAGCTCATTGGCTACCACTCGCGGTTCAGGGTCTGACAGAATTTCTGCCCTACTCTTATATTGTTGTCACGATATTCTTTGTTTACCAGTCTACTTGATTTTTAATAAGACGCTTTCTGAGGGTGTTTTTCCATCAGTTTGAAAAGTTAGTGGAATCACACCAATTTTAAAAAAGGGGTGATCCGATTGACGTTCGAAACAATCGACCCATTTCTGGTTTGCCCTTTTTAGGTAAAATAACCTAACCGATCTCTTTTTTCAACCATTTCAACTGATCAACATGGGTTCTTCCCTGGTCGCTCGACAACTACTAATGTCTAATACTGTTGATTTTACCTCCTTCGTCTACGAGGCGTTTGAGTTAAAACAGCAGGTTGACGTCATCTATACTGATTTTAACAAGGCATTCGATTCTATTGACCATCGTTCTCTGATATATATTCTGGATCACCTTGGTGTTGAAGAACCACTTCTTTCACGGTTGAGACCCTACCATAATGGGCGCAGATAGTTTGTTTATCTTTTTGGAAATACATCAGATTGTTTTCGAGCGCTGTCCGGAGTTCCTCAAGGTAGTCACTTAGGTACCATGTTATTCAATACTTGACTACAGCTCCATTAATAAAGGTCTTAGACTACAATCGCTAGAACAACGGTGCAACAACCTCAGCTCTCGCTTTATTTTAGGTTTGTTAGAAAGCCGAATTGACACCCCTCGCCTATTTTAACAGCTGAATATTCGTGTCCCGACTAACACCAGGTTCAACAATTTTCTTTTACCTTCTAATTACCAGATCCAATTTTACTAAAAATGCAACTTTAAATCGTATAATGGAAATTTATAATAATGTATGATATATATAATTCGTATTAAGGCCACACAATTCGTTTCTTTATTTTTAAATATGTATATTTATAAATTATATATATATATATATTATTTTTTAGTCAATTTGTATATTTTAAATGTCACTTTGTTGTCTAACACAATTATAAAAAGCCGTTTGGCGTATATTACTAAAATTTAAAAAATATTGTCGTTAACGTTTTTAATTTCAGTATCTGCGAACAACTTTACAAGTTACATTTTAAGTTTCAATTGATTTGTATCTGAAATTTCCTAAAAGTTTCCGCGTAACTAAGAAATAGATGGTCAACGCCATCGTAGTTCCTTTTTTTTATTAGCCAGGTAATCAATCACTTTATCTACTCCATCACTTTGTCCAGACACAAAAACTAAAAACAAAATCTTCTCAGGTTCATATCGAAACTAAAATTTACAAAAAAATTGTAATAAAGGTAACCGGCCGTTGTTCTTTTAATGAACACACGTATAAAGTTACGAAATTACTATTTATTTATTTTAAGAAAATTTACTAGGATATTAGGGATAAAGCTGAATATTTACTTTTATCTATAACTACAGTTTAAGCTGAGTAAAAAAGTAACTTAGTTAAAAGATATATGGTAAAAAATAAAATTAGGTTAGTTTCAATGTTTTATTCCGCTATTTTTCTCATAAAATAAACCAAATTTTATTTTTAAATTGGTAATTGTTAATATTTTTACTAGCAATAACATTATTATAATATAATAATTAATATAGCTATTATAAATAATTTAACCATTTTTTTCTTCAAAACCCAAACTTTTGGCCTTGTGGTTTTTTGACCAGGTGCAGATAATTACTTGGCCCAGCAAATACCTGTTGAGTATCGGAATAATGGTAGGTCAAGCGAAACCATTTCAGAGTCCTGTTTTTTTAAAGGCCTCGCAATGTCTCGTCGGTTTTTTAAATTTGGAGCCTGAACAAGTGCATTTTTTATATTTGTTAAAGTGACAGTTGAACTTCCAGTTTGACACACCGCCTTTCATGCAATGTTAAGCCTTTTTTAATAGAATTTTAGGCTCCGTCTGGTAATTTACAGAAGAAGGGAGCCAAATCAGAATTGGCATAGGTAGTTGTTTCTTTAACTATACCAACGTACCGTACTAGTTCTTAAAGGCCTTTAAATTTTTATTTATCTAATAATATTAATTTTTCTCCTTTCTTTCAACATACCTAAATTCGAAAAATGAGTAATTTTATCCCCTATTTTCTCTACAAGTGAAGTCAAATCCCGAATACATATAATATGGCGTATAAGTATTAAATTAAGAAAGTACTAAAGTAAGGGTACTGATTTATATTGTACTTGGTTTGAATTGTGCTGGATTTTATCACTTTAGTTAATAATAATACCTGTAGACTTGGGCGTCCCGCCCCTACTGTACTATTTTTTTAATTCGTTCTTTCTTTTCTCAGCCTTTTCTCTACTGTATTTTTCCAAAACATGTATTGCTTGTCTTATTAAGTGTATGCCATTTTTTAAGCTAAATGGCTTTAATGACATAAACGATAATTATTTCTGAGAGTGCTAAAGTTAGCCATAAATAAAAAAAACCTACCCCAGAAATTGAGAAATACTTTGTGAGTGGAAGTAAAGAAATAGAACAAATTAGATGAACAATAACTAAGTGAGGCGTCTCGATACAATACCAGCTAAAAGCAATTTTTGTAAAATTTCATAAACAAATAATTTTTTCAGGTGGTTGAATTTAAAACCCACCAAGATTTCCCAAACACAGTTTAAGTTAGTTATAATTTTTTTGATATTCATTAATAATTTTACATACCATGTAATACAGTGTGGCCACACGTTTTCAAAATGTCTTTTAGTTGACTTTGAAACTAGATGCCTCAAGTTTTGTTTCGGTTATACCTAGTTGGTAAAAATTAC
The DNA here is from genome assembly GCF_023614345.1 of Adelges cooleyi. NCBI lineage: Eukaryota > Metazoa > Arthropoda > Insecta > Hemiptera > Adelgidae > Adelges > Adelges cooleyi. The sequence continues at coordinate 7,698,852 of NW_026095751.1, forward strand.
TTAGTACATCATTAAATAAATTGGCAAAATGTTCACAGCTATTAATATCAGTTAAGATTTAATCCGAGTATTTTATTACCTATGTAAAGGTACTCCGTAGTTATTCAGAATTTTTCCATTTATTTTCCATTTATTTTCTAATTTTTCTATTTATCAGTAATTATTAGTTAAAATATTTTTGGAAAAAAAGACAAATTTAACCAACATTATGTGTGCCGCAACAGTGTTGACAAATTCGGGTCGAAAAAATCGATAGCGTATACACTGACTTTCTTGTTCGGCGTTCGGCCATTTTATTATATCACCAGACATTTTGCGTCTCTTCACTCTCTTATCTTTTGCTCTGATTGTTATACTTGTTTTGATATTCGTTCGGTTTTTGTAGTGTGAACACAAAAGTTTGTTGGATGATTAAATTTTTTTTTAACAGTGTATGGTATTAAAATAAGTTATTTCGAAAAGTCTACCAAAGTATGAATATTAATCTGCTAATTGCTGACCAATAAACAGGCTGGTTTTGTTCGGAGCGTCTGACCGGGTATGTCCACTATTTATGTATTTATATATTTTATATATATACATATATATGTGTGCGTGTGTGTGTTTGTATGTTTATGTATATAAATATTAGTCTGTATACACTTATCTTACAACAAATTTCAAAATCCAATTTTAGATCGATATATTAAATATCCATTTTTTCAAATAACATATTCACAGTAAACCAATTCAAAGTTTGCTTTGTGACCAAAATAATTGGCATGCAAATAATTTGTTATAACAAACAATTATTGTTTTTTTGAATTCATTAGTAAATTTTTATAATATTAATATTTTTAGAACAGAAATGCTATACATGGATCTTAAACGACAAATATGAACGAAGGTTTGGACCAACCCCCTTCAAATTTTTTGAAAATTACACTGCATGTCTGTTACGATGAAAGACATTTTTTCAAATTTTTTTTTCAATTATTTTGGCTAAGGTCGTAAAAAGTATTTTGAGTTTTTGTCTCAACACCTCATTTTTAATAGTTTTTTTATAGTATCTTCCTAAAAAAAGTTATTAAAAACTAGTTTTTTTTTTGAAAAAATATTAATTATTTTTTTCGCTTAACAATAAGTCATTAAAATTAAGTTTATAATCTAAAATGTTGTTTTTTTCGTGTTGCTCAAAAATTAGGCATTTTACTAATATTTTTTTCAGAAAGCTTAGAAAATTTTTATAAAATGTTTAAAATTTTAAATTGGGATCTCCATAAAAAAAACCCTAAAAAAAAAAAAATTGAAAATGCAAAGAAAAGTTAGGAAAAGGGTAAAAAAACTACCACAGTATTCAAAATATTTGAAATAACTATAGATAAATTTTCATTTTTTTTACTTTTGCATGTATTTTACCTTTTTTTTTTTTGAGCTGAAGTTTGTAAGAAACCCACCCCGCAAGAGTTATCAAGGCTTTTAATTCGATTTTTGATAAATGTATTTTACTTTTTTTAATTTTTTTCTGCGTTTTAAAAACAATAAAGGATTGGTCAAACAGAAAGAAGACTGTCCGCGCAGACAGTTCGCCGGTCCGCTGCGGACTCTGTACTCTATTTAAATGCATCATTCTGGTTAAACAGACAGCCCCCAAAAAAAATAAAAAATAAAATGCCCCATTATTATTAGAATCCACACTAAATAATGAAAACAATTTATTAAATTACTTAAAACAAATTAATAATTTAATAATATAATATATTGGTGCGACTTATATTATTTTTAAAATATGTATTATAATTTATATGTAAATAAAGTGCCCCGTTATTTATTAATTTTGTTATTAATATATAATATATTAATTATTATTTATATATAAATATAATTAAAATTTCTCTTTTAGTCAAAACATACTGGGGACGAATCACTTTACTTTCAATATTTACTGGGGGCGAATTGTCCACAAACACGTTTTTTTAATGGTGACGATCGGCCGTTTACCAGCAAACAGATGCTATAAAATATGCTCAAATTAATTAAAAATATTTACTGAATTCTCATTTTAAACGGTATTTAATATTATATTCTACTAGAAAACAAAATTATGAATGCGTTAAAACTTTTGTCTATTGATATATCAGTTGAGTAATTTTCAGATATATCCACGTCACAGTAAAAGTTCTATGCATATAAAATATTTTGGTTAAAAAAATCCTTTTTCTTTAGATTTAATTGTTTACATTTAATTTTGAAAAATTCAATTGAGTGGATAATATCTACATATTCATAAAATATTTAAAAAGCACTCAATAAAGCATAATATGAAGTGTTAACAATTATGTAATAAAAATTAAAGGATGTTTTATTTTCATGATGATTTTTGTAATTCTCGTGATGGACATTTTTTTAAAATTATTATATAAAACCAATGTGAATTATAAATACAAAATTGAATATAAGAAAAAATTACTAAATAAGTTTGGATTCGTGAGCAACACGTAAATATTAAAACAATTTTAATTATATCAAAAATATTATATAATATTGTATAATTTTAATTCGTAATGCTAAAAGCAGCTTTGATTTTGATAAATTGTGGTGTAAAAGTGTGTTACGTTTGCAGACATACTTTTAAAAATAACGTGCTGTAAAGGCTATATATATTTGTCATAATTATGGCAGATAGTGTGATGCTATAAGTAGGCAGCAGAAAACTTCAAAAGTTTATTATATAATAATATATTATTTCAAGTATAACAAACGAGTTGGAGTCAAACAGGGGTTCCCAAACTTATTAGCCAGCATTGCCCCTTTTTTAGTGAAATTTTGGTACAGTCATTCTGCCAGCTATCAGTTGACACTAATTATTAAAACCTTTATTAATTGTATATATTCATAATACATTAATACCATAGAGAACATTATTCTTATTATAAAATTTCAATTGATATTTACAAAAAAAAAAATGTATTGGTAGCTTGATATTTGTGATTCAGTAACTGTGTGCTCAATCCCTAATCAGTTAATTAATCAGTGTTGTTTGTGGACAATAAAAGGTTTTTTTTAATAACAACCAAATATTTTTGTGACCCTAAACTGCTGTTATCCATGTTAAAGTAATTTATCATTGAAATTTTTAATATTTGTCACAATAAAGTACTTTTTTGATTTACACAGACTTGCTTCATAAAGTGATTAGTTAAACAGTTTAAGAGTTATCGTGGGTCCAGACACAAAAATTAATTTACATAGTTGTAAAAACAATATCTTTTTAACGCCACGTCGAAGCTAAAATAACATTTAAAATTAATATTAGGAAATGTGTATTTTTATCCTATTCTATTATACATTTAACCATATTCTTTATTTTATAGGCAACTAAAGAACAAATTACCATTGACAATCAAATAACTTTAAGATGGGTTATACAATACTTTTCAAAAGAATATTATGAGAATTAAAAGACACACCATTCAAATATAATAAATACATTTTCCAAGAGTTTCCAATCGGTAAAATAAAAATGTTGGAACCAGTTACTTCATCTTCATCCAGTGGATCAATGAAACCTGATTTATGTGAAAATGAGTTTGAAAATATTATTAAAAACATAAAAAAGGAAAATATTGTAGAAGTCTCGGACGAGAATAGTGATTGGGAAGAAGTGCATGAAATAAAAAGAAAACATAATCATGGAACTCCTGAAACTAACCATCATATAATCAAAAAAATTAAGATAGTTAGTGATTTCAATGAACATACTAAACTTCGTAATAACAAAATAGTAGGAGTTAATCAATCAAAGAAATTTAAATCTTCACAGGTATAAATAATATTATTTTCAAATATTATAGCTTAAGTGTAGTTAAACCCATTTCCGGCTAAAAATGTATTTATTTTATGGTGCGCGTACGCACCATTGGCCAAAAATGGGTTTACACCAAACTTTTGCTTTATTTTTTTAATGAAGTATCTCATTAGGGGGAAAGGACTTGTGAAATACATTTATACTTGGCATTTAATTTTAAGTTAAAATTGTGTTTCACTTTTAGATTGCTGTATCCAACAAAATGAATGCTGCTCATTTGGAAAATAATGGTATGATTTATTTAACTTTCATATTTTAAATTACCTTTTAACACACGCTGTTGTAAAAAGTACAGCATCAAATGCTTATCAAAAAACGCGTCTGCTGGAAGGTTAAATTGGAAATAATTTTTTATTAAGGACTTCAATATTGTTTGTATATTATTATCATATAAACATTTCCCAATTATCTAAACATTACAAATACTTAAAAATTATAGTTATTAAAGTATTCTTTTGTTATTTGTAGATCAAAAAGAAAGTGCAATGATGTCTAATGAAAACATTTCTCCTCATTTAAAAACTATTCACAAATGTAAAGACAGTTGTTTATGGTGTATGAGACCATTTGCTGTGTTTGATAATCCAAATCATATTTGTCGAATTCGCAATGTCGAAAAGCAAAATTCTTTTTTAGAAAGTAAGTATGTTTAAGGTATTTATATTAGAAAAAATTGTACTTAAATCTTTATATTTCATCTATCAATGTTAAGTTTTTAATACATTTTATCCCTATTTCTTCTAATTTTTTTTTTTTATAATTCAACATTTCTAGTTGTGCCGCAATTAAATATAGAGTCATGTCTATGTGATCGTTGTTGGAAATATTTAGAAAAAAAATATAAAGAAAAACAATTTGAAAAAAGGAAAGGTTGTAATGATGAAGTTGGTAATAATTCAATAAATACAGCTGAAGTCAATGATGTTAATGGAGCAGTTAAAATAGTAAAATTACATCCATACAAAAAATCTAAATATATTAAAAGAAGGAAGAGAAGAAGAAGATGCTTGCGGATTGATGTAACATGCTCAGTTCATAATTGTTCAGAATATTCAATACATCCCATATCGGAAGAAAAATATGCAAAAATTAAAATGGTTTTGTCAAATTTTGTATCTTGTGATGTAAGTTACTGTTAACACTTAAAACATATAATAATTATAACAAAATTTATTTTTATGTTTACAGTTGGTTTTAATAGAGTCAAGTAAGATGAAAACAAATGTTAAGGATAATAGTAATTCGCCTGTATCCGTTTGCGAGGATCATCTGCATCTAGTATGTCTATCCCCTAGCATATTTGTCTAATTACTAATATATATCTTATAATTATAAATGAGCATTATTCAATACATTTTTATTCAAACAATTATTTATGAATATTTGTGTTTATTATTTTATTTGGTTATTCATAAATAATGTTATGCATAAATGAAAATTATTTGTTAGTATAACTTATTCATTATTTGAGCATTTTCGCACAACTTTTTGACTGTAAGTAATACTTTATTTTAGCTGGATACAATAATTTCATGTCAGCTTTGCGGTGAACTATTAAGTGAGGATTTGAACTCTGAAGACTGGGAAATTTATGATGTGTGGAATAAGAAATTAATGAATGATAAGATACCATTAAAGTTGTGTCCTGGAATGTTTATTTGTATGAAATGTCGTCAATATGTCTCTGATGGTAATACTTTATGTGTACACCTAACTAGTATACTACAAAATATTAAAAAAAGGTAAAATAGCTCATTTTTTAATGTAAAAATAATTATTTAATAATAATATAAATTACCTACAACATTTTTTTTCTTTATTTTTTTAGAGAAAATGCCCGGCTAAGGCTATTTGGATTAACTGATAAATGTGATTTAGAAATTAATAATACATTGAAAAAAAATCCCATTATAAAAGCAAGCGCTAATAGAATTAATGTGTCTAATATGGCAAAAGTAACATTTACTGAACCTGAAATAACATCAACTTTTCTATTTAAATCTGAGGATTTGAGTGATACTTTGGGAAAAATAGATGAAGAGTATACTAAACAATTAGTCAAGTTATTACCTAATTCATATGATAATGATATTAATAATTTAAGATATTTTAACTGTACAAATTTAAATGATTCAAATTTAGAATTAAAACAAGAATTTAATGAAAAATCTCATGATTGCAATGACCAAGCAGATACACCTGATTTAATTGAAGTATCACCCCAAATTGAACATTGTAAAAATGATTCTTTCAACTTAGTCATCTCAAATGCTATCTCGCTGGCTGATATTTCAAGTGTGAATTACTCAGAACAATCAAATATCAATAAAACATATAATTCAAAACCAAATATAAGAGTAGTCAAATTGATGGAATTAGTAAAAAAAGATATTAATGCAATATCTGAAAGTACATTATTAGATAGTAGTATATCAAGACCAACTAGTCCAGATGACGATTGTACTATTGTCTTAAATGATACATTTAATATACCTTCTGAAGTAACATTTGCTGCTAATAAAAATATAATTCCTCCAAATAACGATAATGGTAATATGTCAATATCTAATTGTGCATTAAGACGATTTAGCCCTGATCATAATATTACACTAAAGGACTTATTAAATAAACCTTGTGAAGAATCATTTCCCAGTGATAAAAATATTGCTCCTAGTATTGACGTTGAAAAAGATTTGTTACCATTACACGTTTGTAATTTACTGGATAACGATGACTATTCATTTTCTAATGAAGAACAAACTAGTAAATATGAACCAGTCATTACTAGTGTATATTCACAACAAGATTTACCCAATAGAAATAAACAGTTTGAGGATAACAGTACAAGAAATGAGAATCAATGTATTAATTATGAGGAAATGCCAATTTCAAAAACGTTTTCTTCAAAGAGAACAAATCAAAAGTCAAAAACATTACATTTAGAAAAACGTGCAGCAAAAGCTGATCCGGTGGAAATACGAAAAAAATTACAACACTTGTTACGTCAGAGAATTTCAAAAAATAAAGGTATTAAAAGACTAAACAATGTTCCTACTTACAATGATAGATCGATGTCAAAGGATAGTTCTACACAAGTATATAGTAGCTCCTTTAAAATGATTGAGAATAATGCCTGTTTACGTGCAAATGATAAGAAAATAAATAATTCTCAAAAGACTGTTATACCCACAATTGTTAGTAGTTTTTCTGCTCGCGATAAAATTATGCCATCAGTTTTTGATGAATATTTTGAATCTGAAGAGCAAACTATGAATATTGATTCAGACTCTAATGATGCTCAACAATGCTCGGCCTATGATGAAGAAACCTTGTGTCAGAATGATCAATATATCCATGAGTTCATAGTTGAAGATCCAAACTTAAAAAAATCTGATAGTTCAGAAAAGCTACACAACTCCATTTTACCTGTTCCAAAGTCACTTAAATTTATGCGAAAACTAAAAAAAGTCTCAGATTTTACGCCGTTACATAATAAGAAAGTATTCGATCAATTTGTTGATGACAATTACTCTTCAGATGACGAAATTGATTCTCTGGAAGATAATAAATGTCCAGAATACGATTCCGAACCTGAATCCAACGCTGTAAAACGTCTTAAAGTCATATCTAGAACATTTGCATTTCCACAGAATACCTCAAGTATTTCGACAACAGCAGTCACAAACATCAAGCCACCAACTGTTAAACCTGTAAAAACCACTCAAACAACAAATACTAAAAAGGAAGTTCGTTTTTTTTTAAACGAATCCAATAAAAAAATATTCAATGATTTACTCGTACGATTCAAAAGTGAATCTGATGTATTTCGATACCTTATGGAAAACGAACGAATGTTATATGCCGGTGAACTAGACATTTCGAAAAATGCAAATCCTCAAGTAGCCAAATATTTAAATAGTCATTTGAATTTTTTGAAAAACTGGTTTAGTAATCCTGTTCATGGCGAAGATTCTCTGCCCAAACGTCAAACTGCAAAAAAAATAGAAACAGTAAGGATTTCCTCTGTTCAAAGACCAGTTCATAAAACTATATCTATAACTTCGACTGCGACATCATTACCAAATGTAGCTAACATAGTCGGTCCGGTAAGAAAGAACACTTTTTCACCTAAAAGTGTCCTTCCGTTTGTGGTTTCTTCAAAACAACCAATTACTATTCGACCAAGACAACCTACATTATCCTTGTCATCTCTTCAACAATCCATCTCGCCCAATATCTTAATCCGACCAATACAGCTGCCCTCTCCAAGACCAGTAGCAATAAGGTCTGGAACTTCTTATGTATTAACCAAGCCATCAACTGTTCGTGTACATCAACCATTCGCAAATCAACAAATTAGAAATATATTAGATTTAGGGACGGGCCGTAAGTATATGATTGTAAAAAAATCGGTAGTATAAGAATATATTTAGTATATATTATTTTTAATTGGAACTCCTATAAAAACATTATGTAATTATTTTGTGTTATTTAATAAAGTTATTAGACCTTCCAATTGTGTTCAATACTAAATTGTGTAATAGTCACATATATTTAATTGATTTTGTCCCTTAAATAATTAATTGTATACAAAAATACTCGCTGTTTTTTTTTTTTTTTTAATTGTATTGTTATTTTTGGTATAGATAGTAAAATGTAATTTAGAGTTTGCACTTGATGTACAATAACAACATTTTAACGAATAGTAACTGGTTTTTCTTCTAATCATTTGCCCACAGTTCCTATTCTTATTAATTTCATTGTTTTTGTACTATTGCTCAATAGCTCAAACCCAAATAGCTTTAGGTGTTGCTCAGTAATACAAAAAAAAAAACGCTATCTAATGATAAATTTAGGGAAGTGTTACTTAAGGCAAGGCCAAACATACATGATTTTGGCCGCCAGGCTTATTATCTCTAATGCCACGCTAAAATATCCATCTACATATAAGTGATTAAGAAAATTACTATACAGTAATTAATTTTGAAACTGCACAGCATTGTTAAACAGGCTGCATGTGTACACCTATGCCATAATGGCATAATCCCATCAGCACAGTCCTCCGAACTTTTCTTTGATATAGACCGCTCAACAGTTCATATGGACCCATCATACAATACTATTTTTCGAACCTATTATTAAAATAATATTAAGTGCTATTTAGCTAAAAGTAAGAGTATACCTAGTTAAAAAACACTTGAATTGTACAAATAATATACATACTTATGGCTCAGTAGGAGGGGTAATGAAAAAATTATTAGATCGGGTATGGTTTATTTTCCAGGTATTTCAAAGGGGTTAACAAACATTTTTGAAAATTACGGTGTAACTCTAGTCGCATCAAAAAATTCTAACTTAAAATCTTTGTTAGGTAGTACCAAAGATAAAATAGGGGAAGAAGAAAAATCCAGGATTTATAAAATACAATGTGAAGAGTGTGCTAAATGTTATGTAGGTCAAACAAAAAGAAATATTGGGGTTAGGTTTAAAGAACACATAAGGAACATCAAAAACCAAGAAGTACACAAATCTCCTGTTGCGGAACATTTATTGGACACTAATCATAGTATCAAATCAGTAAAATTACTAAAAAATGTAAATAACTCTAAAGAACTTAATATTAGGGAAGCAATAGAAATGTTAAAAAATAGGACAAATTTGTTAAACTGGAACTTAAGTCCATTACAAAACATTTTATTAAAATTTATAAAATGTGTTGACAAATGAGTCTTCATTTCCGGTGTGACGTCACACCCGGTATAATGACCTTGTGTATATATGTATAGAGGGAGATGTTCGGCCGTAATCGGTCTCAGTCTGTTGTTAGCGCTGAAGATGACAACATTGTCGTCGTAACACGTGTACGCAAGAAGTGTATCATTTTTATGGTTTAGGGTTCAAGTAGATTTTATATCTTTACTTCTTATTAGTTATTATTAAATAATTATTTGTACTTAAATAACTAAGTCAACAATTTAAATACAATTATTTATTTTTAGTTATGAAATATAACACGATTAGGTTTTTTAGTAGTATGATTCATTGAGGTTTGGTGTAATTGTTTTGGCACAAAATGTAATATAGAAGAGTTTGGTGGCACAACATTTTTAACTGGATTCTGAAAAAAACACATTTACTAAATTAATTACTAAATATTATTAATAAAGAAGACAGAAAAGCCATGAGTATTAATTATTAAATATTATCTTTAGTAAACTTTTAATAAGCTCAAAGTGTATAGCACAGTATAACTTTATCTGAGATTATGAATTACTTTCAAACTTGTGTGTATTTGTTTATAGATTTAATACTACCGAAGTACATTAAGAAGAAAGGGTTTTAAAATTATTTATTGTGATTTTTGTTGACATTTTTAATATTTTTCATTTATAAAGGGTGATCAACTTCTAATTTTTTAAAATAATATTTATTTTGTCATTTTTTTGTAGTTAAAAATAGAGTATTTTTTTAATTTCTAAAATATTTAATAGATTATTTCCAACTTGAGTTAATAAAATTCAGGCATTACAATTTAAAAACAACTTTTATAAGAATATTATTTTACGAAGATATCTTAAAAATAAAATAGTACGATTATTGATATTTTGATTGCCGAAAAAATTACTTATACTTATATTCAACAGTTTTTATCATCTAATTTGAAAGTAATTTTATCCCCTGCAATTTATAATAATTCCTAAGACCTGTTAACATACCAATTGTTTTGTTACTATTTCCTTAACTATAGAAGATGAGCTTGATTTTGGTTCAATATAAGAACACTTTAAACCTCCTTCTAGCCAACGATTATGTGTTTGAGGAATAGATTCATATTGTTGCTGAAAAAAAAATTTTAATATTAAAAAATTTGCTATAAAAAAATGTTACTAAAAATAAATAACTTTTAGTTAAACCTTATTTTCTGAAAAAGCTTTAGAACATTCATCAACAGATCTGGACTGGTCACTAAAAAAAAAAAAAAAGTGCAATACTGAGTAATATTTTAACAAGTTAGAATTACTCTACTTATAAGACGTTATGCGCCTATGAAACATTTTTAGAATAAGAGTTATATTTACAGCTTGTAAGTTGCATCACAAATATAATAATGAACATAAAAACTTTTACCATATTTTCCCCAAGGCTTCAATGTTTTTTAATTGTTATTTTAATATAATAATAATTATTATTATTATAATTATAATAATGATTCAAGGTCTAATGAATTCACATTTGGGCCATAGGTTATACCTATATGTGATATTATCGTATTAAATTACAATGTGTACACATTTATAGAAAAACCAAGTAATAATAATAAATATGAAAACATGATTAAAAAACTTAAAAGTTTGATTCTTGTAAATATATAATTCATTTTATTCTGGACAATATGTTTAGTACGTAAGAGGCCCTTAACTTTTTTTTGCCCAAAGGCCACCAAAAGTTTTTGTCTGACTGAACTTTTTTGTTAATAAAAATAAATTAATCAATTATTTAGTTTATAAGAATAAAACTAATTAAAATAAGACAACAGAAACAATTGAATTGTACTAATTTGGGGAAAGCGGGGATGTATGTTACTAATATGTTAGTATTTTTCTTTCTTCACAAAATACTAAGCTTTTGGGTAAATCACGTGGTATACTTGGTGGGCACCCAACTAATTTACGCAACAAATTAGTTTAAGAATTTGAATTATATTACCTTTGATTTTCTTGAATATAGCCAAGCTTATGGAGTCGTCGGGCAACTTCAGATATCCTTGTTATTAATTTAGCTCTAGACTGATCTAAACTTTCAAGTTCTGGAGCATAACAGACATGTAAAACTCCTCCAAAAAAGTTTTTTGTGTCCATTTGTTTTTTTGCAAATCTTAAAAGTTTAAATTGATTAAAATATAAAAAGTGAACAAGTGCCTAATTTTAATTACCACAACTAACCTTGCTGATTGTATACGTGTATAGACGACATGGAAACAATGAGTGAACTGTTCTTGTTCTTCGAACTGTACTTGTTTTATACTCGATACGTGACCGTATCGGTTGCAGAGTTTTTCTACCTCATCGTTTAAATTAACAGAAGGCACACCTCTGATCAATAAATGTTGTGATTCATCATTCACTGTATAAACCTTTTTAAAATAATTAATTTGAATTTAGGAATAATTACTTACAAGAAACAAAAATGTCTACATTACAATACTCTAAGAATTCAATACATTCAAACAATATTAGTTGCTAATCAACCCTTGAATTATAAAATCTAATGCTCATAAAAAAAAAATACATACATTACAAATAAATATATTGATATAATTTACAAAACAGAAAACGCATTGTCAATATAATAAACTAAATCATTACCAAATTAGGCATTTAAGGATACAATTTTTATGGAAGGTAATTTATACCTTAACTGCCGTGAGTTTACGTCCCTGACGGTACTTGGGCCGATTTTCGCAAAACTCAAAAGTATTGTGATGAGGATAAGCCTTGAGTATTTCTACTTCTTGTTTTGACATACTGAATTTTTCGACAATTTTTATTTGTATTTATTAAAAAACTATGAAGATATTGTTTAATAGCAACATAATAATTATTATTACGTATTACTTATAGTGGAAATAATTATTACTTTTCTTATAATAAACAAAAACGATTCCAATTGTAAAATTGTATGATTTAAAATTTAAATGATATCATTAAATTTGTATAATATGTACCAATGCAGTACGTATGTTTTAAAATTTTAAATGTAGAATGTTTTATGTTAATGACGATTGACAAAATGTTACTATCAGATATTCCTTATCAACATCGGCGTTTGCATTGTTTCCTTTGGAAAAACAGTCTGTCGAAATTTTTAGACTTTATTTCAAGCTGGCTTTCACTTACAATATTATGTAACGCCCCCTATAATTTCACCCATCCATGTATTTCTTCCAACAGATCCAACAGATAAAAGAACGTTAAGTTTTAAGCTAAAACTAAAGTGTATATTTATAGTACAGCAATGAGATTAAGTTACTTTGTTGGCAGTGGTGGACTTATGGTGGGGAGTCCGGGTTCAAATCCCCCAGAGCCCAAAAAAAAAATTGTAAATTAGTAATATATTATAGGTATTTATTGTATAATTGTTACAATGTTACTCTCTGAGTAATTTAGAACTTGAAGTAAATAAATATAATAAATAATAATTATATTTTAATTATTATGGGGGTGGGGTGGGGATGTTAAATTTTTTTAATTATTTGTTGTTTTTACAACGAACAAACTTGAATGAATGGTTAAATTGATTCAAAATAACTAACCAAGTGAGTGTTTTGTGAGTGTACCTATCCCGTGGTGTTGCGGACTCGTACGCAAGCTATTAATAATAATAAATATATTGTAATACCTATGTGAAAACCTTTAATAAAGGTTATACCCGAAAACTTTTTTGTATAATATTTCTTTGGTTATCTATTGTTTTAATATAAGATAGTCGTTTTATGAAGAATACTTTGCTGAACATTTTGACTGGTCGAGAACCACTTTTGGATAATTACTTTTAAAGTTTAGGATGTGGAGTGAGATAGAGTAATACGCACAGATAAAAATAACTGTCAATTAATTTAATTAATTTATAGAAGCTGCGGAAATCGATTATTTTTCATTTTTATTGACAAACTTTATTTTTTATTCTTCTTTGCCTTATTCCATCAAGTAGTGTAGCTGCGTAGGCTAGTTAAAAATAATTTTCCTCTACTTTTTTTATTTATTTATTCGTGTGGTTTGTCATTACATGCAATATATAGTATATATAGTTATGATAATGAGATAACAACAAATAAAATACATTATATAGAAGATATTAGTAACGATAGTTAAATATTATTAAGCTAACAGATTAAGATATTTGGTATCAAAGTTGGAGTCCTGTGCATAGACCTATAAAGAAATGGACTGCGCCCCCACACCGGTGCAACCTAAACGGCTCCCATCCATTGTTTGTTTTTTCCCAAACGGCTCCCGTCTAAAAAGGTTTCACGAGTAGGTAAATTCCCAAACGGCTCCGGTATTCGGTACTACGCGTTTATTATCAAGTCTCTTTAACTTTTCAAAAAAACTTAAACTTATAACCTCCTCCTAGACTGTAGCCTACAAACTTAAGATATTTTTAGTTAGCGGAGCGAAGCGACGGCGCCGAGCGAGTGCCAAAACACTCGGAGACGTGCCCCGTCCTTATCAGCTATCAATACGAATTCCGAATTTGGTAAAAGTGATAACAACCCCTATTAAACCTATTAAAATATTTGAAAAAATGATAGAAAATGTTTCGTTTTCTTTCCATAAAAAACTCGCTGACGAGAAGGAAATTGTGCCGTAAAAAACCGAGCCATTTGGGAAGTTTGTTTGTTTTTGTTGTCGAGTGTCGAATACTTTCGTATAATGTATTCAAGTATAATGTATTGTTTTTAATAAACTGGTATAATATATCGGGATTAAATACTTAAAAAAAAATTATAATTTCATTGAAATTTTATCGATGAACATTTTGTTTTACATTTTATAAAACGTGTAGGTATGTTTTGAAAAACAGATTTTCTTTAAAAAACTCAAGACCAACTCTCAATTTACCAACTCTGTTGGTAAATTATCATTATAATATAATATTGCAATAAAAAACTCAAATATGTATTTTTTAATACTAAATTCGAAAAGAATTCGACATCGTACTTAAATATTATGTTAATAAGTCATCAGTCTAAAAGTGAATATCCCTCACAGACCTGCATCTAAATTTAAAAATATTGACTAGATATTGTAAAATCAATACCTTTTCAGTTCCTCATTCAAGCTGAACAGTGTACCTAATATGTACGAGTATTAAATATAAAAAAAATCACAGTGTATAATAATAATACATACAATAATAGCCTCAATTTTGGATAACTAATTAGGGTTAGAACTAACTGAAAAAATAAGACATTAAAAAAATATAATAATAATTAATATTCTGTTAAATTCTATATTAAATCTAATATTTAAACCTATATTAAATTCTGTTATTTGTCGAATTTTTGGATGTTACAGCCAGGCTTAAGTCAATACTTGCCCTTTCTTCCTGTAGCCCACGTCTACCCATGAGAAATATATATGTACTCCATTGTTAAAGATAAAAGGCCAACAAAATATTATTATTTAATTGTCATTGTAATTCATTTTCTATTTACCGAACTATTCATGCGCATGTAACAGTGTAAGCATCTCTTCTTTTTCTGTTTATTATAATAGGTACATCTTTCTCCTTATTTAACCAACTCCTCGGTTCATTAAATTACACAATCGATTTAAACTGAACTGTTATAGATCACGGATTAACAGTGTGTTCATGACTATTTAATACAATAATACGAATGTACCAATGATAAATGCGGGGGCGCAATATTGCAAAATATACTTATACATCTCTACAAATGCATTCTACATCTGGTCCGCCATTCTCTTTGCAGCACGCGAGATCAAGATGATCTAATCACCTTGACATTTAGCCAAACACGTATATATAGGTATTATGTTTTGTTTTATATAATGTAAGGCTTCGGATGTGTATAATTTTGATTTTGCCTGACCTGTCATGGATTTTAAATAACTAACTCGGTAAGCCCATTGCGTTCGGTCCTTGTAGTTTTGCACGAACCGGCGACCAATCGGGACTAAAAATCTGGTACAATTAATACACGAATAACTTATTATCATAGCCACGATGAAAATATTTGTACAGGTAAAAAGTCATATTGTGTACTATTCATTTATTTGTATTTAACGGGTTATTTCTGTTAAAAAATCGAATTATAGTTATCCTAAAAATGTACACGACATATGTTAATTTATATTACTTTTCTATATATTATATAGCTAATTGTATCGATCATCGTATTATGGACAAGTGTAACGAATTGTCAAGATTTCTACGTGCCCGCCGGGGAAGAGAACGAGGTATGTACATTAATTTTTCATTTTTTGACTAAACAAACAGACACTTTATTATCTTATGTAAAAAACAACAAAATATAGACAACTACAATAGTTGAACTACCTCATAGATATTACAATGTCGACTATCGTCCCAGACAAAATTATTATAATATATTTAATTATACAAATATACAAGCCTTAATAATTGAAAATGAACGCCACAGCATGATAGTACAACATGATTTTGAATTAAAAACTAAAATAAATCTAAACAACATTTCGAGTTTTCTAACTTTTTTTTATGTTTTTTAATTTTAAATTTAAAAAAAATAGAATAAAAATTTCTATTTTAGACAACTTTTGAGGTGATTTAAAAATATCTAGACGTGCTAGAACGATTCTGAGGCCACATTTGGATTCAGCAAAATGTTCCCAAATGTATTAATGTTAAACAATTATTATTTATAATTACAGTTAACGTACGAATTTAATTATGAAATCAATGATTTGGTTTCGGGCATCGTATCACATAGGTGGGAATCCAGGTATGGCGATTACGTTAAAGGGTCCTACAGCTTTTTGGAACCCAACGGTATGATCAGAAGTGTGTTTTATGAAGTTGACGGAAACAAAGGCTATAGAGCTATAACGAAAATATACAAACCTACACAAAGTAATAGAATAATAATTTATGTAATTATTGTTATTTAAATTCAGATAATTTGTTTTTATTTTAACGTTTCTTTTAACAAACAGGTCAAAGTGTTGCAAATTTAGAACAATTGTTTTTAATCGTACATAATTTTACATTATTTTATGTTAATATAATATGTAAAAAAACTTAATAGAAGTAAGGAAGAAAGTTAATTTTGAAATTTCTATTTGTAATAGAGTTGTCGAGCAGCTCATAAATGCTTTTGTAAATTTGCAACACTTGACATCGCAAAGCGTTAAAATATTAACCTAACCAAAAATATTTTGTTCAGTTCTATATTGTTTCTTTTTAGTGTTGAAATTGTCTACGTCAGAAATTCCTCGCCCAAACGATGACAATCGACTAGTTTAAAAACCAAGTTATATATCTATTTATTCAAATAATATTACTTATTAGTGATAACTTACCTAAACAACTTTGTAATAGCTAAACTGGTTGTTGACAAATTAAATTATTACGTTTTAATAATATGTAATTATATAGAAATTTATGAAAAATAAGACATATTTTGTTTTAATTAATCAAATTACTGTTCCTAATTACCGAAATGATTTATAATGTTTTGCTGTAGTGGCAACTGAGTCTTCAACAAATATGCGAAACAAAGTCTAAAAATATCCATTTAGATTAATTTTTGGCACAATAATTAATGTGACAGTTATAATAACTGACTAATAATAATTAAGAAAACTAGTGAAAATCATTAACTCCTATAATTACAGCATTAAAATAAATAAAGAAATTAAGGTTCTAACAACAATTTCCTATATCAAACCCTTTAAGAAATAGAAAACTGTAGCAGATGCTGCGTTCTATTTTTGTATACTAAAAAAATCTAGACCATAAACTTCCCATCCTAATTTATGATTTATACGTATAAAACTAAAACGGGTAGTTATATTTTGTTTTTCAATAATTTTGATACGCTTCTATAAAAGAGTTGTCATGGTAACATATAGGTACTATATTTGAATGTATTGATAAAACACTCACTTCAGATATGTATTCAATTGATATATAGTGCAAAAATAATAATTTTAGTTATATTTTATAATTAATAATACAATGGAAGAGCTAAAAGATAAAAGTCTACATTTAACTGCAGAAAAACTAACGGAAGAACTTCAAAAAATGGACATCTACAATAACTTTTTTGTGGATTTACAAGTAAATATGAATAAAAAAACACATTCTTATAGCAATACAGTTATTATAATGTAATTATATTATTTTGTCTGGGAAAAACTATTTTTGTGCGTATCTGATTTTATTACCTGATCTTAAGATCCCAAAAAATACAATTATAGCATAATATTGTTTGTTTTTCTTTAAACTTAAAATATTTTATAGTTCAAAGATATTATTTATATGCAAGACTCTCATGTGAGTCAGACGTGCTGAACATAATTTTTTTAAGACAACTGCCCCAGGGGAATTTCAGAAAATATGTTGTTTTTTTAGAGTATTGGTCCATATTTTATAATTTGAAAGTCAGTGGGTAGTATTTTAGAATAATTTACCACGCCTGAAAAGTGATCTGTATATCAGAAGAGAGTATATATTATATTTTAATATTTATAACTATATTACATTTTATATAAGAGAAACAAATGACAAATGTATAATAAATTTGATATAAATATACAAGATATATATTACATTTTATCGTTTAACTTTTCTTGTGACTAGTCACTCGTTCGAATATTGTAAAAATATTTTTAAAAAATCGAAGTGAAAAATATTAAATTATCTGTTACGTTAGAAGATAGCAGCGTCACACGAAGTATCACTAGACGACTTTAGTAAAACTTTAACTATAGCCGTCAACCAGGGAAAAATGGAAACAAATTTGAGAAATGCTGTGTTTCACTGGTTAAGAGGTCACGACAACAATAAACAAATGGTGGTCAGGGACGAAATCGCCAATCGAGAATCGTTGGATTACATGAGAAAAGCTCAAGTAATGTACATACGTTACACGGACATCAGTAAATTATAGATGTATTTATTATGATTTGAAGTACTTAATTGTTCACTCGAATACATGCAGATTACGTGGGAAAGAAGGATTCAGAAATCACTGGAGTCCATGTGCGATGATTTAGGCATTAGCCTGTCACGGCACCGATCGAAGGCCGAAAAAGAAGAAATGCTTCAAAAATGGAACGAGCTAAGCACGTACAATACAAGTAATAATAATTTATAAACTAAAAAAAAAAACGAGATAATCATTATAGTATATTAATTATTATTGTCATTTGTCACAGAGCTGGTTAAAATCCAGATTTTTGGAATTTAAAAACAGAATTATGTAAACAATTCTTTAACCTAAAAAATGTGTAGTATAAAGGGATAACGTGGCTGAGTGGACTAATGCGGCAGTGTTTTTTACACTCTAGAGTGGGCAACCATTCGAGAAAAAACGGCCCCCCTGTATGGAACAGAACAAGAAACCACCCCACCAAAAATCTTCCCAAGGCCACAACTCTTAATGTTCATCAACAAGGGTTGTTTTAACCAACCCTAAAAAGTTGAAAAACAAATAATTTTATTGAGGTTTAAAAAGTGTGGTTAATCAGGATTTTTCTCACCTCTGAATGAACTGTTCAATTTTTAAAATATCTATAAAATTTATCAGATTCGGAAAGACTGCGACCTGTCTATGCGCCAAAAGACTTTTTAGAAGTCTTGTCTTCGTTACACAACCCCAACTACCGAATGTTATCGTGAGTGATTACTAATTACAAAACCGAAATATAATCGAAAGAGAGCTTGTAAGTAAATACATTTTTTTTGTCTTCAAACAGAGACCACATGATTTGGGATTTCACGTACTTGCCGATAAAGGTGAAAACCCTTGGCGAACTCGTAAGTAGTCAATTACTGTTTACATTAAACGCCATAACTGGCTGAGTGATTATTGTTGAGTGGTGAATTTATAGAGACATCATTATAAGGAATTAGCCTCAGCAGATTTTCTTTTAGGCCTGGCAGCACTGTCGCCAGTTACAGGTAGTTCGAAATCGCAAACAGAACAAGATCGTACCGTTTTGGGAGAAAGAGGTAATTCAAAATTTCGTATGGGTATCCGATTATTTGTCACACACATAGTTTCCTTTTGTAGTCTTGGCAAATGAACACTCCCCAGTTTGTCAAGAATTTTTAAAATTGGGAGCACCGCGCAGTCTCCGAGGCCGTTTATGGTCTCACGTTCTTGGATCCATCACCAAAACTTCGGTAAATATTTAACTTTTTTTTTCCTTGATTTTCTCCAAGTTAGGTTAATTGAATCATTTCCCTTTAGGAACATTACTACTTGGAACTAAAGCAACGAGTGATCAACTACGACATGCTGATCGACAAGTTAATTACCAAAGACGTGCAACTGACGGCGTGTAACGATGACCAGTACTTTGTCTTCGAAGATGTCTTATACCAAGTATACTTTATTCCAGTTATTAAGGTATTTAAATTTAGGTGTACGGTGTATCTAGAAAGTGAGAACCGTACAGGGGTGTCTATTTTGGAAGTAGGTTGGATTTTTTCTCTAAATGTCCCAATGAGACAAAAAAAATGATAAAATAACCTGCTGTGGAGTGTAACCAACTCCTCTAAAGGATGTTCGGGATCAAGAAACCTGCTGAATGACCATTGGGATTTGAGGGGCTTTTATAGGGTGTCTTTGAGAAATCAATCATTCTTACATAGGAAACATTAGGGGTATCACAAGAATTCTGGGAGCCAAGCGCAGTGTAAACTCACTAGAATGGTCCATCAACCACCCCTTTATAAATCACATGACATAATGAGTACTTATGTAATGTAATGTTTGTTGATAGAAAAACCAAACAGTATTTGGGTACATTAATTTAGGCAGATAAACTCGCTGCTTGGGCGTAAACGTCATACTCATAACTAATTACATTCTTTTAGCTTTAATAGAAGTTAAGTAGAATTTTTTCCCGTAATGGACTTTTTAAATTCAACTAGGATTTCCACTTAGTCTCTAAATGAAATCCTTAAAAAGTTTTTACGTTTCTGCGTTGAGATCCTAAACGATATTATTAGGACTCCCTGTGCTAATGTAGAGTAGGGTAGTTAGTGCTTAAAAAGCGTCGTATAATATGATGATGAATAACGCGATCTGTTGTTTTTTTTTTTTAATTTTAGGTAATGCTATGTTTTACTCGTGACGCCGACATGTTAGCGATGTTCAACAATTCGGCCAGCCAACCGATACTGACGACGCTTAAGGGTAACCCTTCCAGCGAAGCCATATACCCTCCAAATGGCATCGTTCCCTTCCATGGTTTCACTATGTACGGTAAGAACGAAAATTGGAAATAACATTTAATCTACCGGGAACCCTCGGTTGAAAGATCAGAACTTTAAACACATAATATTATCATGTAGTTATTATATGTTACAGCCTCTCCGGTTTGTTACTTGTACAACGATCCCGTACCAATGTATTTTACGTTCAGAGCTTTTTACATGCGCTATTGGTTCCGTCTGCATGAAATAAGCTCGCACCCGCAAAGTATACTCGGCCTGTGCATTTTGTATCAACGCCTTTTGCAGAGACACGAAACGATAATCTGGATGCATTTCGTTAGTCACAATATTCACCCGTAAGTCATCAACGTTAATCGGTATTGGTCCGGCACGGCAGAAATTAAATTTAAATGAAAAAAGCTAGAACAGTGCAAACAAGTGTTGTCAGAAATTATTATAATTGAAAGTGATAAAATCACTTTCAAGTTTCAAATAAATATTCAATGAGAAAAAAACATTACCTTTGCATAAAAACATCTACGAATACATAGGTATGTTTGTAAGATAATTCGGTAAAAATTCAGTTTAGAATTCTAGAAATTTATTTTGTTTATAATAAATTAAGTATAGGTAGTGTTTATGCTTTGTATATATACATTTTTAACCCTTCGGGGCTGAGTTTTCTGTTCGCTTAAGACAATTTAAACTGTCTTAAAATCTACATTCTCAAAATAGACTGAACATCGATTTTAAGAACATTTAAAAATTGACTAAAAATAATAAAAGGAAAAAAATATTGAATTACCTTCTTAGCTTTGCATTCAAGGTAAAAATACAAATTTTCTCATATTATCACTATTCGACGACCGATGTCCAAAATTTCATATGTTATCAAATAATTGAATATAAATGTTAGCTGTAAGCTCTATTCACATTGGCGGTCTCGGTTCGGTCCAATCACGGTTAGGTCACAATCGGTAGTGCGTAATCTAATGGAACGGTTTACGCTATTGGTCGCCGTCAGATCATGGACCGGTCAGGTCAGGTTACGATCGGTCGACGCGCGATCCAGACCGCGGCAGTCACGAGCTTTTTAACCAACGCGCTAGTCTAGATCGTGTCATCAATTAGTCGTTTACAATGGACGACGAATTTTTAATTGAATTAGTGTGAGAAAATAGTGTGCTGTACGATTTTTCACATCGTAAATATTATGATACAAATTTTAAATCCAATTAGTGCAAAGAAATCGGGTGAAAATTGTGTGTCCTCTTTTCTAAAATTAGGTTTCAACTTTTGACAGTATCTCCATGTATTCTCCGAGAGACGTACAAAAATATTTATAAAATTTTACGCCATCGTTTACTAACTGGCGATAGAGTGTTGAATATTGTCCTTCTTCCTGGCGAGTCCGGACTAATGGTTGAACCCAAAACCGTCTACTCCGTTTCCTTTCTCTTATTTCTTCCTCTTCAACAAGAATCAATGCGATTTTCATCAATGTACGACTTAAAAATTCCATCATGATCGGATTCTACAACACTTGGTGGCAACGAGCTGACTGTCTAGATTTGATTGTTTGTGACCGTAATTGACCGTTAATGTGAATGATATGTCATAATCCTTGACCGTGATCGGACCGAACCGAGACCGCCAATGTGAATAGAGCTGTACATTACATAGGACCGAGCGTTCAAAAGGGTATATTTATGACGTTTTTTTTAAAGTTTGGATTCAATTTGTTATACTTTGAAAAAAATTAAACTATGGGTCACCCTGTTCACATGACATAACAATAAATATATATATATTTTTATATATTATATTCAATGTTCATTGCACAAAAAAATTTAATTTCTTTGTTATTTTTCATTGCAATAAAATTTGCCCAACGATGCTTCTCAACTTAATATTATGCTGGGTTATTCCAGCTATTAAATTGTATACTATTTTGTGCTATCATTAGAACAAGAGTGGTATTTAAATGGATCATGCGAGGTTTTAGCGGGCACTTGCCTCCAGAACAACTGCTAAATTTGTGGGACCTAATTTTGGCTTACGATTCACTGGAGGTGCTACCACTTTTAGCGGTTGCTATTTTAAGTTTCAGAAAAGAAAACCTGCTACAGGTCAACACTCTTCAAAATATAGAAGTGAGTTACATTTCAAAAACCTTAAGAGTAGCTAGTTTTTAATTTATTTTGAGTAAGTAATTATTTTTTTTGTTTTTTATACTTACAGTCTGTGTTAATAGATTTGTCTTCGCTAAATGTAATGTCCTTATTACAATTGGCGTTAAAGGAACCAATGAAGACGTAACAAAAATATGGATACCTTTTACCAGTTTCTTCTGTTTTACCAGTACCTAAACAAGTAATAGATTTAAGATTGATTATTTTGGCATGGTTTGTTTTGGTAAATATAACAAAACCATTAACCATAAGAAATATATCTGATGTACAATTTTTTAATTTATTAAGTACTTACATACTTTAAATAAGTAATTATATATTCAACAGACAACAACAGTTGATTAACATACAAATATTATGCAATAAAATATTATTTTATAGATGGCATAAACATAATAAATGTATAAATAACATATAAGAACAATACAGGCAACAATAGTTTTTTTTAAACAAAAAACATAAGTTCATAAAAGCTGTAACAATAATATTAAAATACTTAATAATAAAATAAAGATAGTATAACAGATAAATAAAGTTCTTTATTACACAAACTACTATAATAATCTTCAACTTATATAGAAGTTAAGTTATGTAAATTTAAGTTATAATAGATAATCATTGGTATATATATATATATATAAATCAACGGTGTTTATAAGAAAACTTGTATATAAAAAATAAGTTTCTCTTAAAAATAAAACCACATAGTTAATTATGTGTGTTAAAATTTGCAAAAATTGGTAAATGAAACTGGACTAGAAATTTTCATATCGTCTAAAGTATCAGGCAATTTTGTGCCTTTAGTTTCAGGCAATAAAAGAATTAAAATTGAAACAAAAATGGATAATAACCCACAGACGGTACTCGGAATGTACCATGCTTGTGCTCCCTGAAAAATATTTTTTAATTAAATTAAATTTTTATTATTAGTGTACAATTTAAAATCAATAATATTTACCAATATTTCTACTACATATGGCGCTGCGATAGCCCCGATTTGAGCGACAGTCAGTGATGTCCCGAGACTAGTATTTCGAATTGACGTTGGGTACATTTCCGATATATAAAGTAAGCTAATAGAAAATACAGCACTAACACAGAATTTTCCCAATAATGCCAAAGTTATTATGACATCTGTATTTTCTAAAAAAAAAAAAAAAAAACAGTTCTTAAACAGAAAAATTAATTGGTAAGCAATTACTATTTTAATTTATTTTACCTTTCGGTATTACCAATAGAACAATCAATAATATTCCTGACGCAAAGAATAATCCTGAAGTCGCTAATTTACGTCCAACGTAGAGTAACAAAGGAATAGTAGCAACATAAGCTATACCTTCGACTATTCCGTTTAAGGCGACATAAATGTAACGATTGGCCGTAAAATTATCCCCATTCAATGCTATAAAATATAAAACAAAAAAAATTATATCAAACTTTTTAACTTAACATATGATTTTATTATTATATATGATTGTGTACATTTACATATAATATGATCACTACATTAACATTATTTTAATATTATTATTTAGTGTTGAATTTTAAAGAAAAAATGGTAGATTTTATTGATCATTGAGACTTACCAATTACATAATAAGCTAGACCAACAACAAAAGAACAAATATAGGCAATTGTAGTCTTAGCACACATGTCACACGTAGAAAACATGGACGTGAATGTCGAAAGCCATTCTTTAAACATTCCCCGACCGATTTTCAGCTATTCCGTTAAAAAAATTTTTTTATAATATTAAATATCAAAACAATCAGGTGTAATTTGTTTTTGAACCTTTTCATTTTTAACATCAGGTAAAACGCTGATTTCAGCTTCTGCATAAGTCGCTGATGGATTTAGCTTTGACATAGTAGCCCAAGCTAATTTCTTTTTTCCTTGTGACATTAGCCATTTGGGAGACTCTGAGAGATACCTAAAAAATCATGACAAATTTTTAATCCAAATTGATAACGTTGATAATAATATTGTGTTATTATTACCAGCAATTTATAATCATAAACAACAATGGTAAAGAAATAACGAGAAGTAATGATCTCCACGGACGTATATAATAAGCAGTAACTGCTAACAACACATAACCCGTAGGATAAGAGAAATTTAACAAAAGGCAGACCCAGGTACGCGTTTTTCCAGTTGTTAATTCAGTCGCTGAAATACATATATTTCTAAATTATATAAATATTTGTTAGTGTTATGGTATTCTGACACTTACAAATTGTATAAGCGGTTTGGTAAACTCCAGCCCCAGCAATGCCTATGAAAAATCTAGCCGCTAAGAATAATGAATATGAATTGAACAATGCGGCCGATGGGCCTGATACAATATAAATAAAAGCAGCTATATTAAATGCATATTTCCTTCCATATTTATCGGAAAGTAAGCCGAAAAAAAAACCGCCAACAAATTTTCCCAGCGCTAAAGCTGCTTGAACACTGGATTTGAGAACTTCATTATTGCATACCAAATTCCACTAAAAAAATACCACCAAGCTCTATAAGATTAAAGGATGTTAAATTAAAAAATATAGTTGGATTCATTTTTTTTTAATTTGTTGTGTTATTGTTTAACTTAAATATTATCAGTAATTATCTAAATACTTTGATAACTCACTTCGGTTGTCACTGACTCTTTGGTATTGTAGTTAAAATACTTGCACGGTATCAGACTAGCATTGTCTAAATGCTGCATTGACCAGTTATAACCTTTTTTGGCAAATTCTGAATAGCTCCGATTGTAATAAGTACATTCTTCAATTTTATCTGAATGTTTTTTCTGAGAACTGTAGCAAATCAATTAGATAAAGTATTACACAAACGATGACTACTATATTATGGACATCATTAGGAAGATATAATATTTTGTTCTATCATAGAAAAATTGAATTATGAAGAATTATGAGTCTATATAGTTAAGACGAAAATTGTATTGCTAAAACAAAATCTTTACATAACAAACCCAATTATAATCAACTTACGGTGCAGAGACATTTAGTATCATATTATCGTTCCATCTCACCAATTGCAATTCGGGTATGTCACACCAATATGATGGCCGATCAACTATAAATACATACGAGGATATTTGCATGGCATTGAAAATACCGGGAGTACTAGTCATTATTAACAGTAAAATTACGTGGCGCCATTGCTTGCAATAGCTTTCTATGTGCTCGTCTAAATCATCCACCATTTTGTCAATGGGATATGTATAACATAAATTACATTAAGAAATCATGGCTAGAAAAAAAAATATATAAGCTTAATATATAGAAATAATTAAATATGAATAGGGGTATATTAAGTGAACATAGAAAAATATAAGTAAAATGCCCCTTTTTTGGTTATTGTACCTCATTTGCTATGACTAAAAGTAAGCATATAGCAAGTAGGTACTTACTATTGCTTTTGTATGCTTATAATATAAATCAATATTCATTTTAAAACAAAATTGTTTAATAATAACAACTTACATGCTTAAAATGTAAAACTTTACTGGTCCAATGTACAATAATAATTGTCTTGAAGCTTGATTTAATCTTTATACGATTTTCTATAACATAAACGAAACATTTTTATAAAAACGTATAGTTTGTATAATTATTATACCTACGAGTATCATCATTAATACAAAAATATAGAACATTAACAAAAAATTAAAAATGCAAGTTAGATTTTTATAAGAAAAGTTTAATGTAATACAAAATACATATTGTGTTAAATTTAATTATTTTGACAAGCTTATTTTAAAAATACGAGCGAAAACACATATTTATATCAAATGGGTATCAACATGGAGAAATTGAGATAACACGCACTGCATCGTTTAGATAATAACATTATTATTAACTGCAGCTGCAGTTAGCGCACTGCGCAAGGCTATAGATACTAATAGTATCTATAACCTTCGGCCATGAACATATTATATATTCTTCGGCAAAAAAAAAATAACTAAGAAAACACTAATTAACATTTTTTATCAAAATCGACTTTTTTAATATCGTGATTTTTTGGATTCCGATAGTTAGAAGTACCATGTTAATATTTATAATAATTGTAATAACACAGATTATAAGATTATTTTCATATAATCTGTGGTAATAACATATTTCATAAAACCACGATTTAAGATAATATGGTTGCCCAACGAGCCCTGATAATGTGACCACCAAACTGTCTTCGCTGAGAATTGCTATGTGCAAATCACTCCTAGCGCTTTTAGCGGACAAACCACAAAACCAGCATTACCACTTTAAAGAATATTTAGCTTTTTTTTTATTGACGCCTACAGCCTGTATAACAATCACGATTTAAAATAATTATTATCATCGTGGATTTATAAATCCACCTTGGTGTAAATACTAATACTGATTTGACACTTATCTAATGGTTTTAAATAAAAGTAATAAAAAGTGATATTAAAAATATAATACATAGCATTATATAAATGTTAATTTTATAATACCCCTAATTGGTTCCACATTGTCCTATTCGTAGAAGCACCGTCACATGTAAGACCAATAACTTGCCCTCCAGAATCCTCTATTAACATTATAGCTTTTAGTATAAGCTTCGCTAAATCAACACCTTCATAAAAAAAAAATACAATACTAATTCAGCATTTATAGAAACTTTTTCTTGTAGCCAAGTATTCAGTAGTTCTACAACCAATAACTTTTTTTTCAAAAGCATTCTTTTGAAAATGAGAAAAATTGATTTAGTTTATTAACTTAATTTTAAATTAGCATACAGATTAGATAAATAGTTAACCTTTGACTGTTCCATGTGAGGCAAAAGCAGCAATAGGCTGGTCTACATTTTCTGCTAGACTTTGCCACATTAAGACCAATGCATGATTTGCTTTATTAGAACCCTCAATATTTATGGTTATGAATTATACCTACCTCATATTTGCTTTTAGTACACTTATGCATTTTACATGTCTCCGCTGGTCAAAATAATTAATGAATTGTGGTCCAAATTTTGATTTTATAGAACTATATTTATTATCTAAATCTATTTCTTGACTTTAATTTTGTCAAATAATTGTATTATATCTTCTAGTTTTTCAATGGACTTAAGTTTAAAATTAGACTCTATATCAATGTCTGATATTGTAATAGTTTTTCCATTAATTTGAAGAACTATGGCTAAATCTTTAAAGTTTTAATAATATTAAAAAAATTATTTTTATTATTCCTATAACTAGTTAGTATGATAAAATATTTACATAAATTATAGCCAAAAAGAAGAATACATGTTTGGGAGATAATATAATTGTTATTTTACCTCTAGTTAAAACAAGTTGTTTTTCTATGTATCTTGTATAGTCTTTTTTAAAGGGACCGAGTTTATGAAAACAAACATCTCGTATTGTTACTCAACGAATTTGACCTCACGTTGAACGCGATCACCTTGCACAACTGTCATCGAGCACTTCAGCAGTGATGTAGATACGATTTTTTTCTGGAGGGGGTTTAAAGTATACGTACTTTACAAGGAAGTTAAGCTAAATGTTATTTTTACTTTATTTTGAATTAGTATGTTATAACTTATAAAATGAAATCCTATATATATTTGTATTATTTATCTATTGTCTTGTCCTGACCAATATAAAAAAAAGATTTTAGGTGGGGTGGAAACCCCTAACACCCTCCCCCCCCCCCGTAACTACGCCACTGAGCACTTGATCGACATCAAACAAATATTGTTATTGACTTTCGACTCGAAACAATCGTATTGAAAAAATACAACAGCAAAATAGCGCTAATCATTTGAACGAGTTGGCCAATTAATTTGGTCAGCACAATATCGTCCCACACTTAAATACTGTAATTGAATTGATGGAACAGCCATGCTCGGTTTTCAGCACAACACAAATCGAAAATCACACAAGCAGTATAATCAAAATTATGGAGGAATTGTATCCAAACGCATAATACGACTTCACGTCGTCCGATTACGATAAATGGACGACAGACAAGGACTTAGACGAACAAGCATGTAAACAGTCAAGGACTGATAAAGTCAAAATTATCGTCGAACGATATAGATTAAACTTGACCGAAGACGACGACGAAGCCAACAAAGTCGAGTACACTTTAGCGCGAAGGACCATAATAATCGCCGAAGTTTTTAGAAAATATTTAGAAAAATTCACTAAAGAAATTAGATTTCCAAGTAATCTACTCGTTAACTACCTACTCATAAGTCATCCAGTGCATACTAGTTATTGAAATAATTGGAAAAAGACCAACAAAGGAAACATGTCACACGCCTTATAAACAATCACTTTCCGTTAAAAAAGTAACAACGATAATGACAAGAGATGTTTTCATAGGAATAATATCAAATTAGATATATAAGAAATATACTGAATTCAAACATATCTTAACATAATTACACGTAACGTCTTTTAATGGTCCACATAGCATACTATTTTTCACTTTCTATAGTCATAGTCACTAATATTAAAATATTTACAAAAATTAAAAACAATTAAAATTTTTCAAGGCAAATTCGTATTTTAAGCATGTCAGTTTATTATTAATTTTAAGGTAAAAAATAGACACAGGTCTTCTAAAACTCAAGGCTATAATACTTGTTACTACATTTTAATTGGTTTACAAAGTATGTGTATACACGTAATTTATGTATACCAACGAATTTCGTAGTACGAAATCATAATGTATTCATTACTATTTCATTTTGATAGTTTATATTTCATTCTTTTATTCAAGCTGCAGTTATTAAAGAGACTTACATTTATGTAGTTCAATGACCCCTTCAGTTTTTAGTCACAACCAATTTACAGGGTGGCCAGTTCAATTTAAGACACAGAATTCTCCTGAAACCAGTTTTCGTAATTTTGTAGTTCTTATTTCTTGAAAATATTTTACTTCGTGTAATCGAACAATTATTTGAGTATTTCCTTCATTTTTAAATCTCTTAAAATTGTATTGTAGCTAATATAATATAATATATTAACAATAAACAAATATCATAACTATTTAAGTAATTAAATTAAAAAAACAAGAAGAGCCTTAAACCTAATACTTATTGAAAATATTCACTAGTCAGGTTAGGTTTGGTCATTATTGAGAATTACTTATACTTTTGGAAGTTATTAGTATTTAAAGGTAAGTAGGCTATGGGGTCAGGAAGGTGTGACCGCAAATTTGCTCTCATCGAAACATTTAAATGTTATTTGCAGCTAAATTATCTAAAACTATTCTTTCAAATTAGTTTTGGACCAATCGTTATTTTATGCAGACTATTCGTGATTTATTTATTACAATTTTAAATGTACACCTAGCAATAGCAGATTGCCGTTCGAATTTGAATAGGTACACGATAGAATTACTATAAGGAAATTCCTAAGATGATAAAAGTCAGGGGGTCAGTAAAAAATGTTTAGGGGTAAAAAAAGTGTGGTAAGCTAATTCAATATAAATAACTTAAAAAGTTTATAAATAAGTGTTAGTCGTCTACTGAAAGTGTGAGACGCCTGCGTTACTATTAAAACTAATAAAAGTGCCGCGAAGAGTTTAACGAATTTATTCACCAAAGCGATCAAGATTATAATTTATAAGGTTCTAATGTTTTTTTCCCGAAAAGGGAGAAAATGTACTAAAGGTTTTTATGTAAAAACAATCTTCTGATTTCCTAGATAAGAGTTTTGATTTGAGGATTTTTCAATAATATGCTAAATAAGTTTTCAGAGTTGGTTAAATATAGAGCAAATAAGACGGAATGCTAGAGAAAATAATTCTATTTAAGAACATATTCGCTTTATTTTAAAAACTAATAAATATTTTAAAAACAGTTTAATGAAAAATATTATATTGTATTTATCTATAATAATATTATTTTAATAACATAATATGTATTTCCCTATATATAGGTTACTATATAAAAAAATCATCACGCTATATTATGGTGTCACCAAAAATTACCTACACCGAACCGAAATGTTTGGCATCCTATTGAATATACAGGTAAAGGTTCAAAGATGTATTTTTTATTATTTAATTAAATTTCAAAGTAGTAAACATACCTTAATATTAATAAGACATATATAGATGAAGTATACAAGTTGTGTTAAGTTTTGACCAGTTAGGGTTAAGTATAGACGGCACTCGGTAAACATATCTGGTAGTGTGAAAGATAACCTCACCACATAGATCTGAAAGGGACTTTGTCCCCCCCGTCTTTCAACCTATCATAATATATTTCTACATAGTTTGTTTTTATACAACCGTTTAACGTTTAAGATATAGTGGGAAAATATAAAAATATTTACAAGTACATTAAAAACGAATGCTTCTAACCTAACCTAACTATAATTTATAAAAATATAATGTATACAAAATACAAATAATATAAATTAATAAAAAAAAAGATGTTTTATAAAATAAACTTGCGCCGAAAATATATAAGAATATATTATTTATTTTTAGTTAATTTTTAGGATGGTTAAAAATATATTTGTAACCCGCAAATCCTAGTATACAGCAAAGAAATAAAATAATGGAATAGAATTTTCAAAAATACCTTTCTAACTCGTATTTTCCAATTATAACAAAATAATTATAAAACGTACGTATACTATTGGGAATATCGACCGCAGTTCGAAACTGAGTCAACTCAATGTTGTAAAATAACTTTCAATTCACAACTGCATTATTATTTTCTATACAACTTTAGACGCTTTTAAATCATTTTTCAATTGAAAATAGGACACTTAAAAATAATTTCATTTTCGAATTAACGATTTTAAGACGTCTAAACTTTTATAAGGAATCATTTTAGTTTATTAATCTTTTTTTTTTTACTATTTTTCAGAGTCTATACATAATATGTATGCTTATATGTGAATGGAAGTACAACGAAAAAAATACAGCTCGTTTTTATATATTATCTTTAATCGCTTACCTGTTGTACTTGTCCGAAAAACTTGATCGTAGATATAATCCAATACAAAAAATAATAAATTTCTGTTGTCTGCGACGGCTGGTTGTAGAAAAATGACTGCACGAGGACAACACTGTGGCCGTACTTATATAGTGTAAATTACATACATGATTAATAGAGCGCACGAGTAGTTAAAGTCATAAATACCATCAACGTAAAAACGTGTAACGGATGTCCGAAGTAATCCTCAATTACAGAACACAATCTCTCGCTAATAGGCCTATTATGTATGTATACAATATACTGTATATTTGCAACTTAGTGATGTGCGTACTGTACAGCATGATAATCAATGCCACCGTGGCTATCATACCACAGGATATCAATTATATAAATGAAATAGTTATAAAATTCACCATAAGTAATGTAAGGGTTTGGATCGGAATTAGAAATCGTATGTTGTGTAGGATACGGCAACAGTACCGAAGGGTAGTGGTCAACAGTTTCATAATGACCACTGTCCACTAAGTATAGATATCATACCAAATTCCTGAACTGACGCCATAAATCATAATTAGGTTACAATATATTTTATACATGACAAACCTTATATTGTTAACCTTACTTAACCTTATAGACCTACCTAATTATTAAACTATAATGTATTACTACAGCCTACATGACTACATACCTATTTGAACGTGTTTTTTACAGCTGTTGATTAATTTTATAATCTAATGGATAGGCACATCATAAATAATGCATCGTGCTTATTTCTGCTGGAGCATATCTATATCTACACCTAACCTATTATAATTTGTTGTACTAATCTATCATAGTTCATACGTCTCAACTTTTAACTCTTATGACAGTTCTCGTCAGTTTGGCTTAAAAATGAAGTATAGTAATTAGTAGTACCAAAACTCTAAGCTAAATTATACCTAAATGTTAATCCAAATTGGTTAGAATGTTGAATGGCTATAATAACCAATATATAGGTAAGTCATACAAATATATAATAATGTTTAAAAACTTTATTCGTTAGATAATTTTTTTTGCAACCAATTTTCCGTGCAACACACATCTTCTACCCCTATCTCTTATCTCTCACCCCCTATCTCCTATCCCTAGTCGTCCTCGGTGCTCGTCCTCGGTCCTTTAGACGTAAAAATAAAAATATTGCCATTTTAAACACATTTTGAAATATATTCTATAACGTGTAAATTTAATTTCGGTCGAATTTTCAGATCTTATGTAACAATAAACTTCAACCAAAAAAGGATAAAATAATGACAATTTTATACCTCGTCTATAATTATATATTATTATTGATTAATATTTTCTTAGTTTTAGAATTTTTTTTAAAAATTTAGAACTATTTAGATTATTATTTGAAATGTTATAGCCGTATATACAATTTTTCAAATATGTAATTTATTTAAATGTTTTCTCTATTTTCGAGGATTTTTTCTACTTAGTTGATCGAGGAGAAAAAAATTATAGTATACCTACATAAATACTATTATAGTAGACACACCTAATAATAATAATAACACACTATACATCTTCTCGGTTTCGCATCGTAACTTGAAATTAAAACTAATATTACATAACATCTACGCCTCATAAAGGTAATAGGTATTATGTAATATGATTTTATAAATAATTTAAGAAAAAAATTGTCATCGTTGTTAGGTATAGATGTTAAATATTATAACAGTTGGTGGTAGGTGTGGAAAATCTATTAGTATTTTAAAAAAGGTCACCTGTATAGTTTAAATTATACAATTATTTTATATCTAATTATTGTTTGAAAGTATGACAAGTTTTTTTAAAAGCACCAATGAAATTAATGAATAATTTATAATGTTAAACTGGGTGGATTTTACCTGTAAAAAAACAAGAATTTATTAATATTAACTAATGAATATTATATTGAATTATGAATTTGATATAGTGTAATACAAATATGCTATGATTCATACACGATGTAGAGAAGATAGATCGTGGATTCATAGCTAATGATTTACGGATAATAAATAATAATAAACTTTTGACAGTTGGCAACACCATCAAAATCTTTTAAATTTACTTAATCTATTCTGTGGCTACATTGTAACTATACTGTGATAATTATTGATAAGTGTATGGTCTGATAAAACCTATTACCTGAGATAATGCATAAGTCCGTGGATTGGACGAATACGGAACAACTATATGCCGAATGCCGATTGCCGACTACGGACAAATGAAGATAAAAGTTATAATTCTTATTCATCTAAAGGCATAATTCTTACTTCTCGCTTATATATTCATTAAAATTTGGAAATTATATATTGTTTTTTTAATCAATTAATATTAAATTAATGTGATCTACTATTAAATATTATTTTTGATAACTGGTTAAGATTTATACAAATAGTTTAACATCTTTATGGCTTAATATAAGTTAAAAAGTGAATTTTGAGCTTTATTCTATTATATACAAAATTATATCATGTTCAGAAACGTACAAATATTTTGCAACGGCTTTAACAAGGTACACATACATGCATTTTGTTTTATTTACCCCTTTTGAACACTTCATACTGTTACTGTAACTTTATCTACAAAGCTAGGTTATTTAAAGGGTGATTCATTAAAGATGGGACACTCATTTTCTCTTAGAATAACTGAAATTTTGTAGTTTTTGATTTTGGGAAACATTTTAATTTATATTATTTTACAATATTCCAAACTTTTCAGAGCCCTACCAACTTTTAAAACTTTATATTATATATTTAACAACACACATATTATAAATGTTGAATAGTTGATAATCAGTTTTGATAATTATTTTTAGAGTCACTAGATTTTAAAGTTTAGGACGGGAGTGGATTGTAGAATAATGCACGCAGAAAAAGTAATACTACATTCCATTCTTCCTTCTGTCCTAAATTTTAAACGGTAGCAACTTTAGAATTAATTTTCCATAACTGGTTATCGACCACTCAAAATGTTCTTAATTTTAAAAGTTATGTTACCGCCCAAGTTTCAAAAGTTAAATCTCTGATAGAGCTCTGTAAAATACTTAAGAAAGTAAATATTTTGTAATTTTATAACACAACATAAACAAAAAATGTTTTCAAAAAAAAAATTACAAAATTGCAGTAAGAGAAATTGAATGTTATTTTGACCTACCCATGCTTAAATCTTCCGTTTTTGTTTGCAAATAATGCATCATAGAATGTGTTAATAACATGCTGTGCGGGACAAGTACGATGGAGGAGCAACAAACATTACAAGCCAGAGTTCAAAAAGTTGAGAGCCCAAAAGGTTGGTTAATATAGGTCTTCTTATTAATATTTTTTTAAAATGGTATATTTTATTTTAATAGGTTATTAAAGTAGAACTACCAAATTTTAACCAAGATAGGTTAGAACGTGACAACTTTAGTCCAGAATACATACGATCAAAGTACAAGGAAAAGGGCATTCAGCCAATACCCCCATGGACAGAAAATTCAACATTCATTAACAATACTGGTGCTATTATTGAACCATATGTACCTCCAGAGGGAGATGGCAAAATATCGCCTATAAGCACTGCTGTAAATTTTTCTACCAGAATAATATTGTTCTTTTAATAGTATTGTAATGGAATAATTTTCTTAAGGGAGCCAAACAAAAATTAGAACTTTTAAAAAAGAAAAAGGATACTTGGCAAGCCATAAGGAAGATTCGGCAAAATGAAGAAGACTTTGAGCTGTATCCGGAATTTATAGCTCTTGCTCAAGACATTTATATCAAAGCTCATCAAGTAATGGCCGAGTAAGTTTAGTTTAACTGCATATTGATGCTTAAGTCCACACATGTGTTACATACACATTTATGAATTAATTAACGTCATAAAAGTATTTCATATACCTCATTTCTGCACAAAAAAATAATTTGTTTTTTTATTACATACGCATTACATTATTGATACATATGCTTTCTATTACTTAAGATATGTGTAGGCTTAGTTATTGATATTATTGTGTTTTAACTACATAGATGGAGTAGTTGGCATAACACTTCTAATTTTTTGATCGGATGTTATCATAAGACTTCATCATGTGTCGTTCATTTAAAAAACAGTTCTCCAACCGGGTGTTTTTCTCAGACAGTATCTCTTCATTATTGTATGAAAATAAATGTATTTAGTTTTCTTAATCTATTTGGTTGACCACTCCTATCAGTCCTCAGGGATAATGTTCTGACTTCCCACTAGATGTATGATTAATAACTATTTTAATTTTCAGTAAAGACAAGAAAAATTTACTTAAATACGTCACAGAAAAAGCATATGTGGTAAGTAAAATTTAGTTTATTTTCATTTTTAATTTTCACTCCAGTGTTGTGCTAAGGTCTCAGTTTTTTTACTTGCCCTTTCGGTAAGTCTGGATCCTAGATAATTGTTTTAACTACTAGACCAATTTTAAATTGTATCCTGATAAAAATTGGTTACTAAAGGCACTTTATCAAACAGGGTTTAACTTTAAATTATCATAAATTTTATGCTGTGTATTTATAATGTTAATTCAGATGCTAATCTGTATATCTATTTTAAGGAAATGGTTAACAATATCGATAGTAAAACTTTGAGGTGGTCATTTATAAAATCCATTGAACCCGCTCGAGTAGTCCATGCACGAGTAACAGATATTGTAACTCAGGATAATTTGTTCGCTCAATTAACAGTACGATTTCATACTCAACAGGTGAATTGAATTTCATTATGCACTACATTAAGCTCAATTCGTGGTCTTGGTCCGATCACGATTAAGGGTTATGACTTATGACGTATTATTCACATTTACGATCACAAACAATCAAATCTAGTCAGTCGGCTTGTTGCCACCAGGTGTTGTTGAATCCTGTCATGTTGGCATTTTCAAAGCGAACTATGATGAATATCCGCATTAATTCTTGATGAAGAGGACGAAATAAGAGGAAATGGAGTAGACCGTTTTGGGTTCACCCATTGGTCCAAACTAGCGCGTTGATTAATTCACGCTAGGCAGTCTCAAAAAAAAAGCTCATGATTGCCATGGTCTGGATCGCGCGTCGACCGATCGACATCTGACCAATTGTGTGAACTGTTTCATTAGAATACGCTCTACTGAATTTGACCGAACCGAGACCGCGAATGTGAATTGAGCTTTAGATCGATATTAACTAATTTTTTTGTGTTACAGACTTTATCTATTTTTGATCGTTTTGGAAGACTTATATTTGGAAGTGATGTAATTGCTAAAGACGTACTGGAATATGTAGTCTTTGAAAAGCACATAGTAAATCAGTATGGTGTATGGAGAATACACGGTAAAATTATTCCTGATTGGATGCCTCCTCGAGAACCAGTTAGTGTAACATATCCTGTTCTTGGCGAAGCATCAGTTATAGCTCCAACCGCACTAGAAGGAAAACCAGACGAAGCAAATTCTAAAATAGTACTTCCCGACGCATAATAAAAATAAACAACATTAAATGTATGTTATACAATAAATAAACAGTATAAAATATAAATAAAGATTTAGTTTTTTTTTATTAAGTTATCTTTTTATTTTCTGTACAATATCATTCGTCTGAATATAAAAAAGTTAAAAAAATATATAAAATATAAATCAAAAATACCCATTCCAAATTATAATACTGAATGTACAAAAATACATTATTAATAACCTTAAACTATATAATGTAGAAAAATATAATTTGTCTAAATCAAAACTTAACATTAAACAACCTAGCAAATTAAAAAATGATAAATAATTCAAACAAAACTACTAGTTGGATGGTCTAAATATATAGGTTTTTTTACTTTGCCATCGGTTTTCTTTTTTATTAATTGATTATTTATTAAATTTTTAGGTTTTGGGGGCAAAGGGGGTGGCAAATGACCAACAATTTTAGTACGAGTTTCAGTCATTGGTTTTGGTCTTTTAAAATCTCCATCATTTTGTGATGTATAAAAACAAGCAGTTTCTTTACAAGCTCCTTTTTTATCACTCAACCTGAGTGATTTACGTTGTTTCTTGTTAGTGTCTAAACTATCATTTTCCTTATCCTAATGGAAACATACAAACAAATGGTTATTTTTTTTCGGGAAATAATTACTAAAAATAATATTAATTAAGCTTACCTTTAGAAAATCTGGCATTTCAAAATTTATTTCTGTACCTCGTTGGTCCTCTAGTCTGCTTCGTTGAGCTCTTTTTAATCCTTCGTACAATGCTTTTAACAAATTTAATTCATTGCACGTTAGAAAATATGTTTTGCAATTAGAATATTTAGTTTTTACCATCACTTTCTGTTTGTCCCTCATTATGTATTTTAGTAGTCGATTTTAGTTTAGCGATAAGTGGCGGAAGCTTATTTAGAGTTTGCTTTTTTTCATTACTACTGTTTATTTGTTCTTGTATTACGCATTGCGATTTACATGTTTTCTTTATTTTCTAAAATAAAAAAAAATTAAGGATTTTCATATCATACATTTGCACATTTATTACAGAGTCTAATATAAATAATGTAATATACCCGTTGTTTTTCATGAAATATTGAATCTCTTCTCAAAAAACGACTTATTAGATTAGAAGATTGTTCTGATCCACATTCTTCAGACTAAAGTATAAAAACACATTAAATTATACAGTTTAATTTTTTTCATTTACCAAAAGGCATTTAGTTTTTTTCTAATCACGCTCAAGATTTTTATTTTTAATTTATAACCCTTTCCCAAAAAAAGACAAGGTTATGCTAGGGTTGGTGGTAACATCTATTTTTCAGTGCTGAGGAGTAGAACCTAACCAGGAGTAGGAGTGGCTGAAGAGTGGAGGCAGTGAGTTAGTGCTCACTGTTGCTGATTTGACACTCGGTCACAAGTGCTCAGTTATCTGAGCAAGTAATCGTTC
Organism: Adelges cooleyi; assembly: GCF_023614345.1. Lineage (NCBI taxonomy): Eukaryota > Metazoa > Arthropoda > Insecta > Hemiptera > Adelgidae > Adelges > Adelges cooleyi. The sequence continues at coordinate 7,737,703 of NW_026095751.1, forward strand.
GGTGAGAAGGAGCTGCCATTTCCCCACAGGTATTGGACTGACGACCTGTCCTGGACAGAAAATTCTTCTAATAACCATCTCATCATGGCAGCCTGTTAAGCTTGCATGATGATGAGGGGTAGAACCCAGCAACTCGGGCGGTTCTGCACCTTTTGTGATACTACACCACACACATTGGCTAATAATAAAACAAGTTATTTGGAGAGAAATATCCAAAATATAATACTGATATCTTGTAAAGAATGAGCTTAATATCCTTTGCAAAAAAATGCAAAACTGAAGTACAGGATAACTAAATTAATTTTTTTTTTTACTTAAAATAATTGAAATATTTAAAAAAAAACAATAGAATTTATCCAAATTTGTAAGGGATATTCTTTAGTAAAATACTACTAATAAAAGTGATAAACCAATAAAATACTAATGACCCATATTTTTTTATTTTTTAAGGTTTTAAGGTCTGAAAATTAAACTAAAAGATAAACCTAGTAGAGAGCACTATAACAATGTTTTGTCAAAAATCTGTAGTAGCACGTTTATTATTTAGGAAAACCCAAAAAATAAAATAACATAATTATATACAAATTTGACGGTTTTGTCCATATATAATGTGTTATTGACCACTTTTACAGGTTTTTTTTTTTGCAGAATATGTATATTTTGCGGAATACATTTAAATCTATTTTAAGAATCATATCACCCCTGAATTTTTTGATCGCACATATTTATCGTGAAATAAATGTGGAAACGTATCAAATCCATTAATAAAAATGTTATTTTTCATTGATACTGTAAAATGTACGGATTGGTTCTTAACACATTATTCAGACCAAACCTTCATTTATTGCCTATACAAATTTCTATTTCTGTAGTGGGATGATTGCGTAAGTTATATGACACTTTTACTAACTTTCAGAAAAATACAATTAAGGTTTTTAATTTATACTAAAATTCTAACACGGTTTTATTTCTATAAATATTTTAAATATATTTATTATAAACTAACCTTTATAGAACCTTGATCCGATGATAATTTTATTGACTCTGGACATTTATTTTGCAATAAATCTTCGAATACTTGATTGGTTAATTCGTCTAAATTAGATACATCGTCACCACTTTTTACTGCAGGAAGACTTTGGGAAAATGATGATGCCATATTACTTCGAGTCAATACTTGGATTCTACGGCCTTCGACCAAAGAAACATCCATATCCAAGTCTATAACTTTGTTTTCACTTATCTAAAAGAATTTACAACTCAGTAGATTATATTAAATTATAGCATGGATAAAATAACTAATTAAATAACTCACTGAGCATAAAGTGACTAATTCCATTTCGTAGCCATATGATGGTAATATAGAACTTATTTCTTGTCCAATAGTTGAATCTACTTTACAATCAACATTAATCATTTTTCTATCAGGAAGATCAAGACGAAACAATATTCTTGGTTCTACTTTTACATCTAACCCATCTAATATACATGAGCAGTTATTTAAGTCGATAATCTATAAATAAAATTGTACATGAAAAAAACATTAAAAAAAAATTTAAGTACTATACTATCTGGCATTGAATATATTTTTATGAAAGTGATAGTATAAAATTAAAATTTCTACTAGTAAAATGTTACGCTTACCTGTTCACTATTGTTGGCCTTTACATTAAAATACTTATACGGATAAGCTCGTTTATCAAATAATTTCTGAATAAGAATCTGAACGCTCAACTCTTGATTGACGTGCAATACAGTCGATGATTTATCGGGTAAGGTGACACGACAGAGACCAGAAGTCAGTGGAGGTTGAGTAGTCGATTGTCTTCTCCAAGACAGTATTGATTTTTTACGACTTCCAGTATTCACACAATATTCAGTGGTTCTGGTAGTTGTTTCATCAGTATCACAAGTCTAAAATTTATAAATGTAAATTTTAATCACAAATAAACATTCAGTAAAAATTAAAAAACAATCATTAAATGATTTATCACTTTTTTGCAAGGATGTTGCAATGATTTAACTAAAGAAGTGTCTTGATCAACAAATGGTATATTATTGTCCATATGTTCGACTAAGCACATTTTAAATAAGTCAGACTTAATAAATCGTGGATAGCTATCAAATTTCATAAGATTGAACACTTGTTTTTGGGCCTGAAACAAAAAATATATATTACAACTTTATTTTAAACTGTAATAAAATAATGGACCACCAAAAAAACGAACATGTAAAAAGAGACTTGGATCGGCTTGTTCAATCTGTTCAATAGTAAGATTTGATGCTTTCGAATCAACATTTACAGGTTCTAATGCATCACATGCTAAATGCTTAGCATATATGTCACGAGCAATAGCGCATCGTAATTCTTGGTCGCTAGTCGAATAATATCGTTCGCATGCGGTCCAAAAATATAAGTTTTCTGCACTAAACTCCTTTTTCAAAAATTCCTGCATAACAAATAAAACTAACTTATTAAGTTATACTGACTAATATTTGCCTACATGGTTGAAATTTTAATCTAACTTGATACTATCAAAATATTTCCTTGCACTTTATGCGGAGGTGAAAATATCATCAATTCTCTCTTATGTTTGTTTACGAATAGTGGCCAACAGGAGGTTTTATTTAAAAAATTATTTATTTTTAGTATTTTTAGTTATTATTTTGAAAGAAAGAAAACAAATTGTGTATAATCATTATTCCTGCACTATTCAACATAAAGTTGTTTCTTTACAAACAATGTTATGTTCACAAAAAAATGCTTGGCTGTTATAGGAACATCAATTGGCAAGTTTAAACTAAACAATTTTATTGTTAAATTTAACACATTTTAATGTACTAACTATAATTGCAATAAATTTGAAAAATCCAAGTCGAAAAAGACTATTCATATGCTGGTAATATAGATTCTGTGGTGATAGAAAAAGCAACTATGTCCCCCTGAAACTTGAAAGTACATAGGGGCGGGCATAAGGCATTACCAAACATTATAAGTATGATGTTTATGTACTAACAACATTGCTAGAGTTGGAATAACCTGTCTTTTTAGGCCATATTCATCCAATCAATTTAAAAGCTTCTTGTAAAAATGTGACAAAACAGAAGTAGGGGTTGACAAAAAAAAAAAAAAACATTACAAAAAATAGGTAAGCTAGCAGAAAAATAACATAACATATTTAATAAAACACAAGGCTACAAAAAGTGTGTAAAATAAGCAATAACACCATGATTGAAATATACATAATTATAGCACATATACTACTTCATCAAAATATTCAATGACTTTTTTTTAATTAGCCTTTCTTATTCTTCTTCTTCTTCTGGGCTTTTACAGGCTTTTAAGGCCCATCGCCGCAACAACATATTGTCTCCAACCCTCTCTATCATTTGCACATTCATCTGCGTTCCTTATGTTCAGAAGTTTCAAGTCTTCTTGTACTCTATCTGTCCACCTTTGTCTAGGGCGTCCTCTAGGTCTTTTAGTGTCAGGTTTCCATTTAGTTATTGATCCAATCATTCCCTCTGATCTCCATACGTGCCCCGCCCAACTTATCCTCGTGCTCTTCAGGGACCCAATAATGGTAGGTTCCTTATAGAGATTATCCAATTCTTCGTTGTTTCTCATTTCATACTCTCCATCGTTATTTCTCTTTGGACCGAAGATTTTCCTTAAAATCTTTCTTTCAAACACTCCTAACTTTCCTTCGTCCGATTTTGTCGTGGCCCATGTACCACATGCATATAGAGCAATTGGTTTAATTATGACTTTGTATAACGTTATTTTAGACTTTATTGATAGTAATCGTGATTTGAATAGTGGCATTAGACTATAGTAGCATCTATTTTAATTAGCCTTTATTATTTAGAAATATGATGGCTCAACAATAAAAACAAAATATATTCTATGATAAAAACGAATATGTCAGCATAACAGGCAGCCAATCAAAATCAAGTATACAAGTACATGATAATATATATATATATATATATATCGCTGCCCTGGTAGAACAATGACACAACTGCAAAATTTGGTAAAATGGACTAAATGCTTCAATGTGTTTAGATATGGCAAACGCATAAGGTAGAAAAACGACGCAACTGTAGTTGTAATAATTAATTGAGCATTCATGAATTATTAACATTTTAGTAAAAAATAATTTGGTTTTTTGGTTCTCCTGTAAAATGTCAGTTATAGCAGTTGTGTCATTGTTCTACTGGCGCGGCGAAATATAGTTATACTTAAGTACATAGTAAAATTGATATCCCGTTATGTTGTCATTTTATTTCTGAAGATAAGAGTTCGAGACAATGTGCAATAACCTGTATATTTCAATCATGAATAACACCGTCTGAATGCTTAACAAAATATGTATCATATTGTATAAGGACGAGTAATTTACTGTAAGAAAATTTGAATTGTATTAAGTTAAGTTTATAATTTAAGAAATTGTGTTGTTAAATTTTTTTATACTAATAATGCTTGAATTATTAATTGGACTAAAATTTATAAATTGCTATTTATATAATATTTATATAATATATGAAATTCAGACTTTTTGTCCTACTTTCAATACACCATCTAGACTTTTTTGGTTCAGTATTTACTTTTTTTTATCCTCCTCACATGTGTTACGTTCAAGAAGTCAAATCTAATTGTGAGTATTTACATAATCTACACTCACTGCAAAAGTTTGTGATGCAACTGGATCTTGGAGAACTCTTTCAAAAGACAATGTCCAATCCTGTCCTTGATTAATTTTCGACTCATTCTAAAAATAAAAATTTAAGTTCATCAACAAAAAATTTGAAACAACAAAATTTTACATGGAAAAATTAGAATTTACTACCAACGAGGTTGAAGTGTTTATTAAGTTGAACGTTTAGTTCTAATATGTATTAAATAATTTTTCCAATAAAAAATTGTTTTTATAATCATTTTTGTATAAAATATACTCCATATTATTTATTTGCTTTAAAATAATAGTATAGACGTTTTATAATATTCATATCTGAATATGTAGATAACTCCCTACCAGAAACAACATAATAATAAAAAAATAAAAAATATATATATATACTGGAAACTCGTTTAAAACGAGTCATTATAAATGATAAAATTCTTAAAAGAAGCTGATTGTTCCAATTGACGTGACCCCTAAAATAATTATATCTTTTAATCGTTTAACTACTAGAAGTTAGTTTTAACAAAATTGAACACTAACAAATTAAAAACCATTATAATAAAACTATTATTTACCGTCGTTTTGCATTCAAAGGAATTTGTACGTCTTAACACACGTACAAAAGATCTGTTAGAAAAGGTAACACAACTAATTTTACGAAAAGGTAGCATATCCTTTGTAATACAAAACTTGCAGGACACTTTTTAATTAACTTAAATATGGCACAACAAACATGGACGACTCCACATATAATACATGTATGAATCTAAATTATGTATGGATGGCACATAGCAATGATATTGATGTGACGCCATTACATACTACAAGCTACCTATCGTCACATTTTAAATTTAAACTAAAACTACATGTACAGAATATCAATTATTTAAAAACACGTATTAATAAAAGTAAAATAAAAGTTAATTTTATCTTTTGTTAAAAAGTAATAACAAAAAATCAAGAAATAGCTAATTCTTTTTTTTTAAACTTCTCGTTATTCCTAATATTTAGTACTATAACTAGTATTCATGATTATTATGCTACAATTACTTTTTTTTAGGTATGTTTACAATGACATCAACACATTTTTATTTGTAAAGCCGTATTTGTTTTGAATAGTTTTTTTTGTTGGAATTTCCGTATAATGCAGTTATTGTTACAATAAATTATGATCTTAAAATGAACTAAACAGCTGCCCTAAATGACCTATTTATTATATTAATGAAATATATGTTACAAACCAAGGAATCCATAACAAAATTATGAGCTTTAAAATAAAAATAGTTGTAGTAAATATATTGAATTGTTAAATATTTATTATAAAACAATTATCACTAGTTTTTATCTAATATTACACAATGATTATGTTATGTTTGATAACATTTACCCTTTTTTTTTGTATTAATTTGTACTTAAAATACATTTATAATGTGTTAAAACAAAATTGTTATAATCCTAAATTAAATGTAAGTAAATTAGTAAATTCAGAAGCTTAAAATATAAGTATATAGCCAATTTAAAACTGAATTAAAATATAAAAAGTGAATTTGTCTAACGTTCCAAGAGACACAAAGTATAAAAATTGAATTTTATAATTTGATTTGAATTTTATTCATTAGCGGAAACACTTAAACATATTTTTAAGTGTTAAATATGATTGGTTTTTTTTATAAATAACTATTCCTGACATGAAAAATTTACAAAATTGTTTCTGGTAATGAATAAAATAAAATACAAATCAAATTATAAAGTTAAATTTTTATATTTTGTCACTTAGAACGTTTGACAAATTCACTCTTCAGTTATAATGTAAATAATACATTAAGATTTTATTAAAACAACAATTTTTCTCTATTGACATGTTAATTTTTGTTAGCTTTTTAAATATAATGGTATAATTTTTTTTAAAACTTTTGAATTCAAAACAATTTTTACATAGTTTAAGTAACTTTAAAGACAATAAAAAAAATACATCAAAATCCGATTATTTTGCAAGCAGATGTGAAAAAAATATTAATTAATACTTGCCTCAATCTATTATATTTATAAATTATCATCATTAACATAAGAATTAAATTTTTAGAAGCATTATGATTTATGAATATATCAGAATTTTGTATCTTGTATTCATGCTTAACCTGCTTATGATGCATTATCTCATAAGGTATGATTAAAAAAAACAGACTGAGTATAATCTTCTTAATTAGGAGACTAATCTTACATCTTTCTTAAGACTCTCCAAACCTAGCCACTTTTTATTTAATAAAACAAATAACTATTTATAATAATAAAGAGTTTTTAGAAATATATTTTTATTAATTGTTTTAAACAATAAATTATTCAAAATAATTGATTATTAATGATATTTCAAACAATATTTTATTTAAATACATTTTTTTTTAATATTTCAAAGAACCTGTAATTTTAAATGAAAATGTATTTACTTCAAATGAACATTTTTTAAATAATTTGTTTTCTTAAATTAGTTTAAATAAAAATTATTTGAAATTATTTTTTGCATAAGACAAATTTTTGTTTAAAAAAAAAATGTTATTTATAAATCAATTTTTTATTTAAATATATTTTTATTATTTAAAATTATTTGAATTTTTATAATTAAACATAAAAATATTTATATATTGCCCAGATTTGCATCGACTAATGTCAACCACTTATCTGCTACATAGATTTTTCAAAAACCCTTATATTGTATAACCTAATAAAATAATAAGTAAAAATGCAAACTTACACAAAAACTATCTTGCACTGAAGCTAATGTCTCTTCTTCTTTAATATTTTGTAAACTTCCCCAAACATTAGGTACATAGTCTTCGTAGTTTAATTTGAAATTTTCTAGACTTTGAGTAACTAGTGGATATCTTGGACAGTCAAAGGTTGTGTTTGATTTTACTTTGATATCAGATGACAACATTTCTTGGCTACGAGCACTACTACCCAGGCTCATACCTTCACAAGAATTATTATCGTGTTGCATGCTACTTTCACTCTTTGATCTACGAGGAGGTCCCAAAGATCTATCTAAAGCAGGATAATTAGTACCCAACTGACTAAATACAAGGTCCACCGAACTGGTGCTTAAAGGAGAGCGACTTCTTGCACCACGTTCAACTACATTATCTTTTGGCGTAACAGAGTCTGAACATTCTACACAATGTGTTGCCATATCACCTACCTGTAAATTATATAAAAAACAGTTATAAAATAAAACATTTTTGATAGTTATTATCGAAGGTCCGGATATTGTTCTTAAAAAGTTTCTATCCGGTATTTCTTCCGGAACAAATAAACTTATTTATTCCTATCCAACATCTGTTCTGGAACAAATGAACCTATTTATTCCTATCTGATATTTGTTCCGGAACAAATGAACCAATATGTTCCTATATATATATATATATATATATATATATTCGTTACGATTAATGTACTTTGATTATATTAAATTAAATCTATAATTTATTTATACTTTTTATTTTAAACAAAGTTTAAAAAAGACCTATCTCTTCTTTTATCAGTTTTATTAGTTATGAAACAAAAGTAAAAAAAAAAAGGTTTTTTACTCCGGAACAATATACAGCGGAACAAATGGTTAAGTTCCGGAACAATTTCTGAATCTTTATCCAGACCCTTGGTTATTATACTAATGACAGGACTGTGTTAACCATTAAAATTCCCTAGAGCAACCACAATTTACTCTCTGTAACTTTCAAAAATTAAGCCAAACTTATTTATCTACAGAGAACTTCATTTAATTCCCTCGACTCCCATCATCATTAGAAAATTGATCCCCTCAATTTATGCTATCCTAGTGCACTTACAACCCCCTTTACCCCCAGATTAATGTGTAGCAATTTACTTGTTGGATATGTAGACACTGGTTTTGAACATCAACCATAAGTATTCTATCAGTTTGCATTCCACAGTAATCCTTGTATCCAATACCGGAATCACTATTACTCGTTGTTGTACTGTCATGACTCGGATGTGGAGAATTTCCAACCACGTTATGGACTACATCGTTCTTATAATACTTTTCAATAGACACTACTACTTGATCACAATTTGGTGGAAATTGAATACAGCTTCCATTGGGATCTCTGACACACGCAATTTTAAAATTATTAGCTTGCGCCAAGTGTTCTTCGTGAGGTGCTGGATCTACTGCAAATACATGGCAAGAATTGGATGGTTCATCATCCAATGCTGACGTAGTGACGACTCCAAAATATTTGCTGTTTATATCAGAACTAGCGGCACAAAACATAACCCTATCGCCTGGGTAATTGGCTAAAGTAGCACCTGTATTATTCTGCAAACATAAACTAGATGCATATCCCGTCATAAGTGCTGCAGAATGAGAACGTTTTTCAGCTTTCAGTCGTTTGATACAGCTCTTGGCAACCTAATAAACAAGTTATAGATGTTATTAGATATATATTTATTATATAGCTTTTGAAACTAAGAGTTCATACAATTATAACCTTTTTTAATACTGCTGTGTACAGACATGGAGAATAGAAAAATGTAAATCACAATGAATACAAACAAATAGAATATTAACAATAATAGATATACTAACCTGAAGTCTAGATCCCGTTGGAATACATGGCATTTCTATTGAACCCAAGTACCGTACGAATATTTGAAAATTGAAATTAGTTACATCTTGTTTCTTGTAAGTCACACTACTATTACGTACACATGGTTTTGGTATTTCCACTACATAATTAACATCATCACTCCTCATTTTATTAACATTAATAGGTGTTAACGCCGATCTAGATTTGTGTGGATATTTCGGCCGTTGTCTTCCAAACTCATTTTTGTACTCTTCATCTGAACTATCAGAATAGTAGTTTTCGGCAATTTGTAATCGCAAAGCAGACTGACAACCACCGATTAATTGAACAACATCATCGTGAAGCAGCTTACTAACATTATGATTACTGACAGCTACTAAATAGTCACCTGCCCTAAGGCCTGCTTGGTCAGCAGGACTACCAGGCACAATACAGCTTAGTATACAAGGTTGTTGTCCAGAAATAGTGAAACCAAAACCGTTCTTCCCTCGACTGACTTCAACCATACGAACCCCATAGTTTGGTCGTTTCTTTCGTCTTCGAACAGGATGCATTGCACACAATAGTTTTACATCATTAACAACTGAAATGTCCTTATTTAGCAGTTTTGATCATGAATAACCAATAGTAGATAGCTTAAAATGTCATGTTGTCAGTCGTTTATATATTAACAATAATTAACGAAATAATAAGAATATATTAGTTATTATAGTGGAAAAATAAGAATTTTGATTTATAAACATACATATAATTGGCTGTTTTTATTAAAAGAATATACCACCTACTAACTTTTATATACTAAAAAATATTACATTTAACAATGGAATTCGTAAAATTTGGTTCAATAAATTACTTTCCTGATATAAAATGCCAACTTTCGCCCAAATAAACCACGATAGCGGTATAAAACCGTTACACCTAACCAGGCTGGTAACAATAAACTATTATCATTAGACTTATCAAAATAATATTAATATCAATTAGCAGTTAATATTTTTATAGTATTGAATGTTGTATACTTGTCTATAAATACTATATAAGTATATATTTCAAATTGTACTCCAAAAAAATATCCAGCTAATACAGAAAATACACTTTTATTTAAATTAGGTAAATAGTAATTACTATTTTATATTGTTGTTAGGAAAGTAAGGTAAAAGGTAAAATTGTGATATCAGTGATTAGTATTATCAAAGTCTTTTCATTGGTGCAGCTCTCATTATGAAAATGTTATTTAAGGTATCACTGATCACAAAATACAGATTATTAAGATACAGCTGGTATACTAGAGTGTAGAATGTTAAATGCTTGAAATTGCGTGTTGGCTTTAAAATATTACGTCCATTCTTATTAATTAATTAATTAACTATAAATTTTAGAATTTAAGTCTTAGTTTTAAACCTAGTGTCTAATGTAAAATTTTATTTTTGAAAGCAAAATTCCTAAAATTATTTACAATTTTCTCAATTTAAGAAATATTTTTATACATAGGTACTCTCAAAATAATATTATATCAAATTATAAAAAAATATTGTTATAAAATGTGTAATATTAGTATTAAATGTCAAAAGTGCCGTAGTGAATTGGCATCAAACGATAGCTCTACAATAGTCGACTGTCATAATAAACCAATACAAGATACTTTAAGAATAACTTACAGTTGCAATGAAAATGTTATGGAAAATAACTGGTATTTAGCATCAACAGCTTTACCTGATTGGATTAATACATCAATTGATGAAGTTAGTAGTACTTTGGTTACTGATAATTATAAGTAAATTACCATGAAGCATAGGCGCAACTAGACCTACATTTTAGGGGTTGCTAAAACTACGTATACCTGACTAATCATAATTCTTATCATCAATTTTCAAACTATTGGATATAATATAAAATATTTGAAAACAAAAATATTCTAAAATAACAAATTTCAACAGAGTATAAATGTTATTAAAATTTATGCGTACAAATCAAGGATTGGGGCTTGAATTTTTGGGAGTGCTAATTTTTAGTCTGGGGGTGCTAAGTCCCCTTAGCACCCCCCTAGTTGCGCCTATGCCATGAAGGGCATATTTGTAATACATAACCAATTACAAGTAGTTAAATACTTAAATTTGTACTTTTATACTTTGCTTTAGGGTAATTGGCAAAAAGGAAAATTAATTTGTCCAAATTGTACATTAAGAGTTGGATCTTTTGACTTTATAAGTGGTATTAAGTGTCAATGTAAACAATTTGTATTGCCTCAAATTCATTTGGTCAAAAGTAAAGTGGATATTTATTTTCGATGAATTGTATTGTTTATTTTATTTAATATGTTTAATTTTGTTTTTGTACAAATATAATAATGTTTCAATAAAATAACTAATTCCGTTAATAACTTCTATAGTCTGTTATTTGGTTTTATATACTATTATTTAGGGTTCAAGTAGCATAGTGTTTTTACTATCTTATAAATATTATGTTTAATTAGTAATATAAAAAGGGTACATATAATTAATATTAGTCTAAAGTCTATATATACATGAAAGTGTACATCAATTTATACAGTTAAGTGGCTTAAATTTGCCACTTCTATCCATTTATAAGAACTTTTTTAAACAATTATTTAAACGTACTATGTGTGTAAATTATTATAAAAATGTACCCTAATAAGTAATAACATCAGAAATCCATCGGACAGGATCTCTCACTGAAGTTCATTTCGACGTGTCCAACGAAGGACGTAGTAAGTAGTAATTCGAATTTTAAAAACTTTTGTTTTTTAACTGAAGTCCGAGTGATGGGCACAATCGACTACAAGCTATCGAACTAGTCGATAGTTTGAAACTATCTAGTTAGTCGATTATTTTCGAAAACTATCGAATGCTTTTAAACAAGATGATGGGCGCAACCGACTACAAAACTATCGAATAGTTATTCGATTTCTTCGATTATTAAATGTATTCATTTATGCTATTGCCATTCGAAAAACTATCCAGTGCTTTTAAACAAAAGACGCAACCGAATACAAACTATCGAATAGTTTAAAATATGTACTCAGTCATGCAGTTTTCATCCGAATGATTATTCGATAGTTCGCATAAACTATCGAATAACATTCGATAGCCAAAAGTATCCAGTTGCGCCCATCACTGGACTCAAGTCCCGGAACAACGAAAACGAGTCACTCGTTTACTGTATTACCGGCGAAAAAGGTAGAAACTGGAATCGACCAAAGAAGTTCGGAATAACAAAATTCAGTTACTACCTGTTTCGCCGGTAATACAGAAAGCGATTTTGTCTTTATTAATGGGTCTTTGGAACAGACCGGCAGTCCGCAGCAATGTGTGAAAATTGATAACGCATACATCTTAACATTTAACACGGATTTATCAAATATTTAAATAATTTATTGTTAACGTGTATGATACTTACGAAGTAATCTGTAAATTTACGACACTCTTAATTTACTAAGAAATATAAAATAATTGTTTCCTTGAAGATCTAAAAATTAATTTGGACAAGTTAATTTGTAAAGCGTTAAATAATAATGTTATCGGTTTTGAACACCAGCGAAAGTACTCATAAACGACAAATCTTGTCATCCGACGTTGATTATTATGGTCGATACGTCTGCACCAGTTCAGCCGACGGTACTATTCAAATTTCCGATACAGTAGAAGTTGATCAGAGTCCTATTGTGGAACTAAAAGACCATATTGGGCCTGTATGGCAAGTATCATTTTCTCATCCCAAGTATGGGTTTTTAGCTTCGTGTGGATCTGATTGCAAATTAATTGTTCGCAAAACAAACAAGTTAAATGAATGGGACACTGTCTACACATACGATGGACACAAGTTATCAATTACTTCAATTGATTGGGCTCAATATAGAACCGGAGCTATAATTGCATGTGCAAGTGCTGATGGCACGATTTCCATTCACACTATGAATAATACTGAGTGGTCTGTTTTAAAAATACCAAATGCTCATTTAAACGGCGTCAATAGTATAAGTTGGGCACCTTACTTAATTAATAATCATAAAGTATTAATTAGTGGTGGTAATGATTTCAAAATTAAAATATGGCAAGATAAAAAATGTGCATGGAATTTAATATACGAATCAGAAAGTCAACTGGCAACCATCAGAGATATAAGTTGGTGTCCAAACCCAGGATTACAAAAGCATATGATTGCAAGTTGTACATCCGATGGCCGAGTAGTCATCTGGGGAAGTGATGACTGTTGTGAATGGACTCAAAATGAAATTGACGATTCAGAAAACGAAAAGTGGAAAGTTAGTTGGTCAAATATTGGTAACATATTATCAATATCAATGAACAATTATCTAGTGAAACTTTGGAAACAAGTTGATAAAGACAGATGGATGTGTTTAGATAGAAAAATAAAAGAGAGACAACTTGAATCTGAGCGACCAAACAAGAACTTAGAAAATCAAGATATTTTTGCTACATTAATTTAAGAGACAAATACATGTAAGTGTAGATTTTTAAATGAAAACAATTCACTTATATTTATTTTAAAAAGGAAAACATTTTACTAGCATTGTAATTTAACACTTGAAACATAATAATTAAATTAAACAGTAAAATTTTTCAAATGTGTATATTATTTTGTATAAATAAGTATATATATGTATTAATAATAATAATTTATATTATAAAACTTTTTATTTTATCTTTATACATTTTGTTTTAAATTTAAAATAAAGGTTAGAATTTTTTAAAGTATTTTTTTTTTGGTACATTAAATATTACATAATATAAAGTGTTAACAGTTAACTGTATCATTATTGATGCACAAACAAACCTCATTTTCAATATATAACTAAAAAATTAGGTTTAACTTATAATGTTTCTTTCAACTTTAAAAAATTAAAAGGTTAATTTAATTTAAGTATCTATAAAAAGACATTTTCTTCAATATATTCTTGTTATGATAATATTTATGTATTTATGTATAAAAACTATGTAAGACTTGTTATTTAAAATTAAACTTGCCCATACAAACAATAATTGTTAAAACGTTTCTCTAAAGATACCAAAATTAAACTCTTATTATAATTATAATTATTTTGAAACCCTTTTTTGTTCAATAAATATGAATTTTAAAATGCCAGTTACTAAATAATTTGTCGAGATTCAACCGTTATCCTGATTCTCAATGAAACGTGTTTATATTAAAATAAATAAAATTACTTTTAAATTCACAAGTTACCTTATTAGTTAAGTCTACCAATTTTACTTATAGTTTCAAAATTTTAATTTATGTTATTTTTTATGATGTTCTAGGCAATTTCCAAATATTTATCATTTATTGAAACATACAGAACTATCAATTTTCATAACTTAAATGTGAATGTAAATATTTTAAATAGGTAGGTAAATTTGTATAAACAAATATACCTACTGAAAATGTTGTACTGGTAAAAAACTTAATTTAAACAATTGTATTTTAGTTTAGAACTTTTATAAGTTGTTTAGCAGTAAAAATGTTTTTAAGGTAAAGTTTTATTGGGTTAAGTAATGCTCACGGATAAAACTGATACTAAACTGGCCCCTCTTGTGTAGCTTAATTTTCTTTAACTTAATTTAGTTTTTATTTCTAAAAAAAATTATTTATAACAACAGTTAGCCGTGGTTATCGAACAGACAACATTTTCAATAAATTATTCTCAATTTTAATAGTATCCAAAATTATTAAAATAGGTTTTTTTTCTATGAAAAAAAATAATTTTTAGAAATTTTGGATTCGATTACTCAACTTCTTCACGTGCTGCATCAAGGTTGAAGTTTATCCAAAAAGGGTAGTTTTTTCATTTATTTTAAAAATCTATAATAAATAGCATAAAAGTATTCAAATACGATTTTTAGAACTAACCATGATATCCTACAATTTTAGTAAATATTAAAATATACACATATCCAGTAACCATAAAATTATGTATACGCTGAGAGTTTATTATTTTATGGTTAATGGTGTTTTAAATGTTATGTTATTATACAAGTGTGTATAAGTGAATATAACCATAGGTTGCTCACGTTTTTTTTCAAAATCATGAACTTCTTAATTATAACTATTAATTAAAAAGATTACTCAATTTAAGTAATTGAAAGTTTTAAAATCGTAAAACAATTTAGTTCTAAGCCAGATTTCGTTTCAGCAATAACAACCTATTAACTTATATTTAACAATTAACAGCCAAATGGTATAAATAAAAATACTGAAATGAAATATTATGAAAAATTCAAATATGTTTTCAAAACTTAAATTGGAGTATTCTTAGGAAGAATACGTTTGAAGAAAAAAAATGTTATGTCAAAATAGATCTTTGTTTTCTTATGGTAAATGGTAATATATATTATATATAATATGTTTAACAATTTTAGCCCAATGCTTAAAATTTAGTGAAAAATTGCCTATACAATGCGCCTTAATAAACGCTAGTGTAGAGGTCTATCAAGTTTAATTTTAACAAGCTGGCAAGTGGCTACACTGATTTTTGAAATGGCATCAAGCAGTCAAGACAATAGTGCTATTTTTACGGTTTAATAGGCCCTTAGCAAATATTAATGCTATTGGTCCTTAGCTGTTACCATGAACTAAGCTATTGTATGGCTGTTACCTAACCCTTGGAAATTGGAATTGTACATGGGTTATGTGATAGTTGATGCAAACTTGGTTTGTTGTTGGTATCCCGCTGGTTTTCTTTGTTTTTCAATTCTCGGTAGTCACTATAGTCCGGCTTACGAAAAATGTCCATACTCCATAATGTGAAATGTCGCGAAATCCCCATTGTGTCCGGTGTCGGTTGATGTTTGTTGTTGTTGCTATATTTTAGTATTTTATATTTTTCAAAATGTTTCCATAATAGCAGATCTGTGAGATGCTAAATTTCTATTCTTTTTTTAACATTTAAATGTTAATTTAAAATAGTTTACGAGAAATATTATAACTAATATCTAAGGAAATTTAATATTTTGTTGATAATTCATAATTACATATACAAATATTCTACGAAAACCTATTGTTAGTGTTTTAGTAAGACGTGTTCATACTAAATCATTGTAAGTAAAAAGTTAAATCTGTATTAGTATTGTTTTTAACGATCAATTTTTTGTTTAAATGAAAAAAATAGATAATAGGTACTAATTATTATTATTGAATTTATAACGAATACATTTTTTCTCTCTTAAAACCAAGAATAATGAATGAACTAATTTATTTAAATACAATTTTATTTTAGTAAAATGTCCAGCGTTGTTTTTTGTTATACAATACTGAACATCTATAAATGTCATGTACATAAATGTGTTAACTAACATTTTTTTTTTATATTTGTAATGGTAATTGATGAACTATTATACTACTAAGAGATTTAACAAATTTAGAAGACTTAATTTTTAGTATATAAGAATTATTGAAATTAGTAAATTTTGATAGTGGCCCACTTAAAATTGTTTTTTCTTTATTATTTAGCTCTGCCCCCCCTCCCCCCGATTGAAGCCTAACAAAATTTATAAATGAGTATAGATTGTGTATCTTTGGCACCAATTAAACACTACTGCTTAGTTTGCCTAATTGGTTTCATCGTTCCTTTTGGAATTCTGAAAATATACATTCTTATATATTAAGTCTCCTTTGCTCTCATTCAACTACTTGGGTGGCCACTCTTGTCCTTAATCTTCACTCGACAATCTCCCATATCATCTTCACATATACCAGCATTCTTTGTAATTTTCCTTCAGACTCTTACTATATTTAATCTGTTCTATTTCTACTTATGGTTAGTCCCTTTCCTTCAAGTTTGTCCTATTCTCCACTCCTTAAGTTTACTTTATCTTCTTCCAGACTTTCTCATGTCAAAGCTATATTATCTGCATTATCATGCACCATAGTACCTCATTTCTTCGTAACTTTATCCATTACAAAAAATAACAAGTAAGGGTTCAAAGCAAAATCCTTGGGCGTACCTACTCTAACTCTAAATTATTCTGTTACTCCACAAATATTTTTGACACTCGTATTAAAACCTTCATACATTTGATAAATAGCATATATTACATGATTTAAACAAATAATAATTTTAATTATAAGCTATATTTAACTAATTATTTGGTATTTATTTTTATAGATAATGTATGCAAATTACCAAAGGCCATACTTCGACCGTGAGAATAAGCAATTAAAATTCAGGGACAAATTGCCTGTTTATGCGCAGTCTCGGTAATTATTATTTATTTAAAGTAAAAAATTACATTCAAAATGTATACATACATTGGCACATTGATATGTCTTGTACACAACACAAATGTGTAAAATAAATTATTTCCCTAACAATGATATAGTTATCATAGTAAAATCATAGTCAATTTTGTGGTATCCTGCGTGCAGAGAAAACGTATGGACAAATTTTTAAGATTTCCCCCAGCAATAAGACATCCATGTCAAAAAATACATTTCAAAAATAAAAAATAAAAATTATGGTTCTAATTATAATAATATACTACATTTCGAAGTATATACGGGTTTGGCTATTGCATTGCAAGAATACATTAATAAAGCACTTATGTGTTGAGCCTATTGAGCCTATTACTAGCTCTATGTTACTTTTAACTTAATTGGAATTGTATTGGCCATTGATTGGACTGACTATGTTATCTATAACAAGGTATTTTACCATAGTAATGGTTCTCGACTTCCTTCTCATTCTAACATCAATTAATCCTGGACAATGGACATTAAGCCTGGCACTTAAAATTAAATGAGAAAACTAGAACATTATTACATTTGATGTTTTATTTTCTAGGGGAGTAGAATTGCTTGAAAGAAATCTATACTTGAATTATCATGCCGGCACATATGACAACAGAATAAGATCTGTTAATACAAATCGTCCATTTAGTAAGATAAACATTTTTCAAAAAAAATTGTATTGTTAAATTTGCGATAATATTTTAAATTGCATACATAGTTCCAGAATTTGAGTTACCAAATGAAGAACAGATATATCACTACGAACAAATGATGATGATGAGTAATGAAAAAATAGTTCTTACAAATTTCCTAAAAAATGAATCAAACTCCTCTTCTAAGGTAAATTAAAAAAAAAAAATGAAATTGCATTATCAAATAATACTTATAATTTTGATGAAATGATGAATGATTGTGTAAAGTTACATACTACCCAACTGAAAAATGTTCACTGTACTTATCCAGTTTCATGTTGTATAAGATAATTTATAAATAATAACTGACATTTCAGATATGTGCTGGCACCTCCATAAGCAAGGAACAAGACAATTTCGAAGAGCAATATGTTAAAAATTCAATTTTGAAAAAATATATGCCACCAGAAATTATACCATTTTACAAAATATGCTTTGAGTAAGAAGAAAATAAAATTATCAAAGTATGTTTATTTTTTCATCTATTTCGAAATATTGTTTTCATTATAGTGTGGCACGAGATTCTGCGATAAACACTAAGTGGAAGTTGTGGTTGATCAATATGTTTTCATCTGAACTCCGATCTCAAATTTGCCAAATTTATATGTATCTAAGATTTCATTACAACGATTTCATGCAAAAAGCTGATGTTGGTGTTTTAAAATCATGTAATAAAATGATGGCCAACGGAAAACCTATTTCAGAGACTGAACTATTTTACTATACTATCAGGGATGATTATTTAATGGTAAAATGTTTAAAACAAATTATTATAACTACTAATTAATAATTTAATGGAGTTAGGCTTGTCAAATTATTTTATCGATTGAATTGCTTACTTTAAATGAGTTAACATATAATAACACAAAAAAAATTTTCTTATAAACAATTTTATTTACAATTGGAAAGTATAATATCGCTCATTTAAAAATTACGGTAGTTAAATAGTAAAACTTCAATAATATTGCTCTCGAGTCTAGAGTATTTAAAAATGTATTGTATTATTATGTTATCCACACAGCAAACAAATTTTAAAATCATATTTTGGCAAAAAATTAAATTATTATAATTCAGATATTTTACAAATATCTTCTGGACATTCTTCTTAATATTTAAGAACTGAGAAGTTTCATTAAAAGTGATAAAACTTTATCCGCTTAATTTAAAAAAAAATGTTGACTGGTCAATAACCACTTTTGAGTAGTATTTTAGTTAGGACGAGAGGGTAAGTGCGGTCCAGTAATGCAGGCTGATAAAAAAAAATACTACACCGATATTTCTTTAAGAAAAAATGCATGCTTTTTATGTAATTAGCATTGATTTTTGTTTTGTTGTTTATAGAAAAAAAATATTTTTATGCAACTTCTCTATTATTAAAATTTTTATATTTTAAATATTTGATTATCTCTCAAAATATGATTTTTAAATATTGTAACAATTATAATTTACTAAAATAAATATAATATATAAAATGTACTATTGTTGTTTAAGTATTTATGCTTAACAACTATGATTCTATAAGACAAAGTTTATAATTTAATATAACACAAATTTTGGAGATCGATATTATAAAATTAAAAATACAATTTTTGTTTATTTCAAAAAAAAAACTTGCAACTCGATTTACAGGCAATGCAGATTTTGCAAATTCTGGTCTCGATCAATAGTGTGTTGCCTCAGAACCGCTCCTTTTCAAAGATAATCAATGCATTTAAGTTGTGGGAAAATCAACTGCAAAAAATGAGGACCAATATTAATGTTTATGAATTATCACCATATAGTAAGTTTATTTATACTATTTTAAAAACAAAATGATTATTTATTCTTTGCGAGCAATACTCTCAATTTAGTTGCTACGATGCACTGTTTTACCCATTTTCCACTTTTCTATCATGTATGCGCGTGTACTCATAGCAAAAACTGTTCTGTGAATAGATAGTTAACAATTTTCATTATGAGTATATCACAAGTGTATATAAAAACCATTGATTCATTGCTAAGATTAGTTGGTGGCAAATTCTATAACAAGTAATAACTTACTTTAGTTGTGCCAATATTCTGAAATGTGACAAGACACATCTCTTGAAAAACAACTAACGTTCAAAAATGATAAACCATGTCCACATTTGTCTCTTCTATCGTCATCACCACGTTTGACAATAGACCACCGCCCTTAGTATCTTGTCTATTGGGAATACGTTTTGGCGCGTGACCTAATTTAAATAACACATAGTAATTAATTAGCTCTATATAGAGTTATATGGCAATGAAATTGTGTTACATACATTTTGTGTTATTTTTTTATACTGGTTACGTTTATTTTCATAACATTTTTGTGATATAACATAAACTATTACAATTTTTTTTATAGATAAATCAGCAGAGATGGAAGAACTTATTAAAATATTGTCTAAAGTATATTTTGATATGTTACGCTATTTAACCACTCTTTTCGATTTGTTGTTGGAGAAAGAATCGAGTGAGCAACATATTAAAGACGACTTGTTATGCAGTCAATGGTATTTAATGTTCAGAAATAACACTGTTAAAGTTTAATCTTGTTTCTATGAAAACTAATTTTTTTTTTTAAATATACTAATAGTATCATTTTGTTCTAAGCCATATTATGCATATATTTAATAATTCAAATTTGATACCTTAAAACTATAAAGGACCCTTTTTTCATTTAAATACTTCATAATTTAAGGCATTTGTAATTTTATAATATTTTGTTTGTGAATGTATAAGAAATATGCATTGAAAAGAGATTTCCCATGTTTTCTTTATTGTAAAATAATTATATTATTTCCTTCGGGGAATTAATGTTAAAAGACAATATTAAACAGCTTTTAATACATTATGTTTTTATTTTAAATTTTTTATCTTACATTGGTTAAAAAAAAAAACAGCTAACAACATTTAAAAGCAAAAAAGTGGTAACATTACCGTACCATTCTTACGACATTTCAATTTTTCAGAAAAAATAAATAAATTAATGCATCTTGAAAATTTGGTAAGTGTTATGTATTTAAATGGTGTGTGTATTTTATAAGAATATTTTTGAGTAGTTAATGAATTTAGATATGAAAAACGATAGTATTTAAGTTGTGTAGGTTAAATTATTTGTAATACTCGAGATCATTACAGAAATATATTACAACCAAATAAAAATAAAAAACTGTAACCTACGGCTAATTAAAATAGGTAAAAGTTTTAACAACACACAACTAAATGAAGAAAGGGTAAAGCCTAATAATATTAACACAAAATTAATAAGAAATTCCTAAAAAAAATGTTTTTATATATTTATGCTTCATATATTTACAAGGAAAATATAGCGTTACAATCAATTTGGTTGATCATTGGTTTTTTGGTCATCACAGTTGGTTCGTTCATCACTCCTTACTACTAAGAAGCTCATTTCAATTTCTTGTCCATCAGACGAACTGGACGAGCTATCACTAGAATCCGACGAAGTCTCACTATCCACAGAACTATCATTCGTCCTCGATTGGACTTGTTTTTTAAGGGTTTCAATTTCAGTCTGTAATACTTTATTTTGCGATGTTAAATCTCTGACTTGTATTTTCATTAACCTGTATTCGTCTGGGTCAATGGAGTCCTCGTCTTCGTTAGGTGTACCATTTATATATTTCATAATATTTTTTCTATACCTGTAAAAACAAAATATTTATTTTATTTCAACCTAATTAAGTATAAAATATATTGATATATAGTGATTAATGCATAATAATAAATATAAACACAAAGTAAAATAAATACAGAGGTAATTAACAAGCTTTAGAAATTAGAATAGACTATAATATTTAATGATACATTTTTAACAAATCAAGCAATGCATACCTTTTGGATTCTATTGTTTGTATTTTCTCTTCGAGATCGAGCACACGTTGTATGAGATCTTGTTTGGACATGCTGCCTAATTGTTCTTCCTGAACTAATCTGTAAGTATCACAAAATTCTTTTTGCATAGACGCTGCATCTTCATCTGATGACGAATAGAGCATATGATCTATGCCATCCGATTCTACGCTTGTGTAACTGGAGTTTCTAGTTCGGCCGTTATTCATTCTATTGTAATGTGCGTTTTCTTCTTCTAATAATTTCCGGTCTAGCTCCGTTCCATTATTATGATCTTCCATTAGAAATTGATTGGTATTGTTTGGGGCCACAGCTTTTCGACGATACATTCTGTCAAGAATGTAGGGCATTTTTTTACTTTTGCGTTTACCACGGCGTGGACGTCTTGTTCTATGATCAGGATTTCCCGGTCCCTAAATAAAAAATATAAAAATTACATAAATGTTTTTTGATTATAAAATACAAAGTCAATAGCCAATTGCAAGTTCTATTTTTTGTAAATAAAACTGAATGATTAACGACTTGGGTGATTGTTAATTTGTATAATAATTCAGGAAAAATGTTACATCATAACTCATAAGGCATAAGCACATACTAAATTTTATATATATAAATAATTGAAAATACATTTTTTTTAAATATTGAATCGAATAAACATATACTTATATATATATATATTAACTTTAAAACAATAAATATACACAAATGCAAATAATAACCCTATTTCTCGTTGATTTGATTTAACATTTAAAAAATAACTGGATTTTTTAAAAAAAAGTATAGAACATAAAATTGCAGCATGTTTAGAAAAATATGAGATTTAATGTATATAATCACATGCACAATTTAAGGGGCTTGGGTGTGCATCCTAAGTTATTTAATTAATACTTCCTTATTTATTTATTATACATATACATTAAATGTAATAGTTAATAGTACTTAAAAATGACGAGAGAGAAGACATTTAACCATCCCCACTTTTTTTGGCGAAATTACGCGCTTCCGCTTCTAATAATTGATTAAGTACCTTTCTATACAACTGTGGTAGAGGAAGGTAATGTGGTTGAATTGTAAACAAATGTATAAATAAAAATGTACAAGTTAGTTTTCATTTTCATAATCCAGATAATCAGAAAAGATAAAGCGGCGAATCAGTGGCACGTACCTTGAATTGTCCTTTGACCATCGAGCTGCAGCTGTTATTGTTAT
Source organism: Adelges cooleyi (assembly GCF_023614345.1). Taxonomy (NCBI): domain Eukaryota; kingdom Metazoa; phylum Arthropoda; class Insecta; order Hemiptera; family Adelgidae; genus Adelges; species Adelges cooleyi. The sequence continues at coordinate 7,761,034 of NW_026095751.1, forward strand.
TGTTATGGTTCAGCTGTACACCACCAGGTGGCGCGGCGGACACGGCAGCGGGTTCTGCCTGGTTTGCGATCATACCGCCATTGTCGTGAGGCGCTAGTGCGGTGGCGACCACAGCGCCATTTTGGACGTCCTCCATTGTTGTCGTTGGGCCGTAGCGGATCCGGAGAATATTGGCGACGGTTTTCGACTCCTAAAAATGCTAAATCGATTCGGGAAACGGCGAAAACGCGTACGGAAAATGAAAATAAAACTGTACCGACGTTAAAAACGAAGCGAAGGCACAATAATCGGATTTAGAGGATCAGACGGGGAGCTCGCGACGAACGTCCACAAGCCAAAGCAGTCAAACTTCGACTGACTGGCGGCCGCCCGTATTACGAGCAGCGCGCGGCGGCCGGACGGTTCGGCGGCGGGTTGTAATAATAATAATTGTATTTACCAAGCCCCTCCGCCGCGGTTCGTCCGAATGATTGGCGGGACGAAGTGATTTGGGGGGGGGGCGCGCATTAGGGGGAGCATGCGTGTTCCCGTACGCCGTCACGTACGCAGATTCGGTCTGTGACGAGACCCGTGCGCGCAAACGACGAATATACACTGCACGCCAGCTGGGTAAATTATAATTATTTCACCGCCTTTTTTTTTACTGTCTAGGCGGCGGTCATAATGGACGATAATATTATTATTTTGTTTACGACGATAAGAAAACCCGAATACGAATATATTGCAGCCGTTTGGCGGCGGTACCAGTTACTACGGTTACTGGTTGGGTCCAGACAGTAGTTAGTACGATGTGTTGTTAGCCGTTGTCGGTTCGTTTGAATTTTGTTAACGCACGCGCGCGATGATGATTTTTTCGATCATAATGGATATATTTTTGTTGGCGGCTCTTCTCGGCCGCACCGTCCACACGTCCACCGATCACGGGCGAGTCCGTCTTTTGGACTCGCTCGACTGGCGACTGACAAACAGCAACGGCAGTAAGTTTGCCGGCAGTCCGCTCAGGCGTGGGACGGAGCCGAGGCTATGATGTAAAATGTTTAAAACATTAAAAAAAAAAAAATGATATGGAGTAAACCTTTTTATAAAAAAAACAAAATGTATCGTCTTGACGTCGTTATTTTAGGTGTAACTGATGTAATAGCAAAAGTACCCGGCGGCGTTTTCGCCGACCTGCTGGCCAACGGCGTGTTGTCCCAAGATCCGCTGTACCGGTACAACGACGTCGCGTACCGCTGGGTGTCCGCCGACCAATGGACTTACTCGACCACGTTTAACGGTGATTGACATTCATAATGCTAATAATACCAATTTCTAAAAAAACACTACATACTGTAGGTACAACACGTTTTGGACAAAAAAAAAAACCTAAATAAATCTATTTCATTGTAATTTTTTCGTTGAACCAGAATTTCTCTATCGCGTCTAGTTATTTTTTAAATCGCCTTCAGTTTGAAAAATCACCGTTTTATGGCATTAATGGTAACGTTTTAATACGTTTTTTCAATAAAAATGTTTTATTTTTGTTTCGTGAGTAGTTTACAACTTAAGAAGGTGAGTTAGTAAACAAATAAAGCGATAGAGAAATGTTGTGGTTATACATATTTCGGATTCAGCCAACATAATGGGTATATACTATACAATATATTTTAGGTTTTGTTTCAGAATACAGGTCAAATATTGATATTAACGTGTTTCAATAAATAGACTTTAATCTTTAGTCCATTAAATACATAGTACTACTTTTTTATTTAAAAAGTTACTAGTCATGATAAAAAATTCTGAGGCAAAAAAAAAATCTATTAAGTAATTGTATTTTGGTTATTGTTTGAAAATCTTATTGTAAAGTACAATTAGAGGTAGGCATCCGGCAAAGTATAAAGTCAATGCGAAATATTTAACTTTTTTTACTTGAGTCCTGAACGATGAAATACAAAATTATACAATAAGTGATAACTCATATCTCATACGAGTAATCAGCTGAGTAGCTATGGGAGCGTAAACCTCCTCCTTTGATGTTGTCTCCGTCAACCAGTTAAAACTTAAGACCGATTTCTGACTCTGATTTCCTCTGAAGAGGAAGTCTCAATGTATAGACATTTTTTTATTAACTTTCCTTGACAGTTCCCAGCTACGCATAAGCTATGCTTGAAATTAAAAATACATACTGACCAAATATTTAAATAAAAATAAAAGACTACGTATTTTACGTTGCGTACATGTTTTAGTCGATTAATGTCCAACAGTTTATTTTTATTAATTCACCATCTCAATTGAGCTAATCGCATTTTGTTGTTATTCTTTTTTTTTCTGTACACAATAATTGGCCGCACGTTATCGGCTATACAGTTTCCATTCGTGATTACATTATTAGAATTTTGATACGATATGTTATTGCCATTGGCACTATAGTTCTGCAGAGAACCTGAAAAAACTATATACTTTACACCGCAAAGACTATATAGTCGCGGGCTTGAATTTTTTTTTTCAATTCCAGTGGTTGTTAAAATATGAAAACGCTTTAAAACCGAAAGTAACACCGTAGCGCGACGATAATACACACGTTGTGTTTAACTCGTGCAGCAGTTATTATAGTATATTTTGTGTGTTACAAGGTTAGGGCTTGGCCTCTTTATAATAATTGTGACGATATAATTTAATATAATATATTTGTGTGCATACAGAGCAATTCCCACAAGACATAGCTACCCCAATATTTGGCCGTTTGGTTTATTTTTTAGTTTAAAAATAAATTTTAAAGCAAACAAATATATATATGTATTAGATATATAAAAGGCGTTGTTTTATGAGAAATATTGAACATTTAATTTTTTCTTCTCCGCCTTCATCTCAACTATTTGGGGTCAATCACCCTTGTCCTAAACCTGAAAACCTCATTCAACACAATCTTTATTCTTTCACAGTTATTCACAAACGCATCCAACATCTTTTTTTGGTCTTCATTTTCCCCTATTTTCGCTAACGTTTATTTTCATTACCATTCCTACTGCTTCCGATTTCTCTCTTTAACATGCCAAAACTAACTCAAGTCTATTTTTCTCGTTTTATCCACTAACGAAGCAACGTCTATGAATCATTACACCAGAAAACAGGTAAGGACCCAAATCAGAACCTTGATGGCCTAAAAGCTTGTGTTTCCCTATACATACTTTCGACACTTAATTTTTTATTATTAAGCGCTATCGATAATGATCTACCAGAAATGTTAAGGAAAATGTTATGTGTCATACTTGGAAAATGTGACTACTTATTATTTTATGATAATATCGAGTAGTCAATAACCAAGTTTTAAACATATGTTTAAATAATATTTTAGGTAGGTATTAGCGGAATAGGAGTGGGTTCAACTACATTCACTTATTTTTCCTTGTAAAACTCATGCATCAATTTATGTTTAATCGTGCAGTCGATTTTTGTAATCTTATTCATACTAATTATTAGCTAGAATCTAGAAAACATTTTCGTTTGAAATTTTTAATTATTGACGATTTAATTATAGGTATAACTTAAAATTATTCTTAGTCTTTTGGTTTATTATAAAATAATAAAAGTTAACGAATTAATATTAGTAATTTTCTTTTAAAGTCAATTTTTTAAATATTTTCTACTATTTCCATTGCCTTGCAACATTGTAGAGAGGAGAGACGTTCTCCCTTTCTTTAGGTTTTCTAGAATTGTTTCTCTCTGCCGTGCTCTTCCTTACATACGTCGTATAGTTACTGGGTTGGGAATGGTAATACAGCGACTTCCCTGCCTTCTGCATAGCATGTTACTTACTGAAATAGGTTTGTCAAGCTTAATCATTTCCCCACCTATAGGACCAGAGCTCGAGCTTCCGAATACGTCGGATCTGTTACACTTTCAAAAGTCACCTGAGGAAATATAAAGCAAATTTTTTTATGTGGTTTTTGCTCGGGTGACAAAATTTACGTTTTTTTACATGTGTTAAATGCGTTTCAAATGATTAAACTTCTGCGAATTCTGATTTTTATAGATAATTACAAATTAATATTACTATGAATAATATAAGCTTTTTTTTTACATTGAAAAGGAAATGTATAAAATAATAATTTATAATAATGTTGAAGGTTGATATAATTAATTATTACGTGCGAAAATACAATTTTTTTAAATCGTTTTACTAAACAATTTTTGTTTCATCTTAAAATTTAAATATATCTATCACAAGTCCGTCATTTTTTTCAATTATTTAACAGTTATACATTACAACTTAAACACGATTAAAATATTAAATTTAATAAAATTAACTTAGCGTGAGAATTAAAAAATGAACTAAAGAAAAAATTGAACGATACAAATTATGGAAAAACGATCCTCGAATATTCATTACTTATTACTTAATCTTCTCATAAATAACATCAGCTATTGCCAGCTACTAAATTTGAAATGTCATTATAACACAAGTTCAGTTATCGAAAAGTTTATGTTATAAATTATAATACTGCATACTACAATTTATTAGATATTATATACTGCTATATGAAATTTGAGTAACCCTTTTTTTAAAATAAATAATAACCAAATGTTTGTTTATGATATGACGATAGATGTATTTGCTTCTATTTTAGGCTATTTTTGAACTAAAATTAAAGCGTACTGTGTAGATTAAGGTCAAGTGGAATGATTGTTAATTGTAAACAAATTAGGCAAATTTTAATGCAAACTTTATTTTACATAAAAAGAAACGAATGTTCATATTTACCATCTTATAATTAAAAATATTCATTTAAAATATAAATTGTCAACTATAATTTACATTTCTCCCATTTTGTTTACAATAATTACCCCAAATTGACACTAACACATTAAATTTAACTCTCGTTCTCCCTTTAGGTAAATGTTAGTTTAACCGACTTTTATAAATTTTCCGCTATTACAATATATTATACAGCGTATGATAGGAATTACACGTGGTTTCAAAAAAAACAACTAAACATGAAACACGTCGACGAAATTTGTCAAGTTTATATCGCAACAATACAATAATATAGTAAACACAAGAAAAAATATATATAGGCAACAAATGGTACATACATATATCATTATGTAGCAGCTATAGATTATATTTTTATGTACATATATAGGTAGGTGCACCGCGGTACAACCACATACAGTCCGCGACGTTGCCAAATTGATACTGCACATTTTGTTTTGCCCGTGTATTTATTTTCTCATACTATAGATTCAGCCGAATTTACTTTCGCTATCCGACGAACAGTAATTAGGGGCAATGTTATCTCAACCGACGTGTAACTGAACTACCAATTAAAAATATGTATTTGTTACACACATTAATCGCTATTTTCTAAGCCATAAAGCAGATCATTATTAAAACCGTTTTCCGCGGTTAATTGAGTTATAGGTATGTGATATAATTTTTGATTTTTTTTTTTAATGACCCAACATACCTAATTATTTTTAGGGAGAATTCATGTATACGCATATTATGTATGTTTTTGTAATCGTAAATAATAGAATAATAAACAAGGTTTTTCAAGGTTAAATCCATTCATAATGTAATATATTTTATTATTTACTGTCGTTTTTATTTTTGGTTAAACGGATAATCAACAGTGTATGCATATGTTATGAATACTAACCAGGATTGAGGATTAGGTTTTGAAATGATTACATATTTTTTTTATTATTATTAATTACCATCGATGTCCAATGACGATGCGTGTGTCAAACAACAAACCAAGTAATTTTTTATGGAACGTGGCAACGTTGCAGTATGAATACCTCACTAATAAAATAGTATTTAAATTGAGTAGGCCGGTAGGCAAGTATACTGATTACAGAATAATATTATTCTGATAATAATATTGTTTGTGATAGTTTTATAACAAAAAATGTAAACGTAATTTATTTAACCTAAGTAGTCTTTACATCCCAATACTATCCTAATACTGCTAATAACTGAATGGGTCCCTCTAAAAACTTTGTAATTAACAATTCTCACGAAACGAAAAAACCCCTAGTGAATTTTTTCAGATTTACCTTTACATACAACTCATATTTGCGTTGTGTTCATTATACATATTTTCTTAAAATTTCAATACATAAACATTTCTTTTATGTTTGTTTTTACGTTGGAAAACACCCTTCGTTTAAATTGTTAGTTGTAACCTTTTTTAGAGAGACCCATTCAATTATTTAGAAATAATATTAAAATTTAAATCATTGTGCTGAATTCATAAATGCATTAATGCAACATCTTCATCAATAGCTTATACATTTGACAAGTGTGTTAAGTGTATATTCATTATACAGGGTGAATGGCCGTTAACGCGAATTAATGGAAAGATCAGTGTTTATATTTTAAAATTTAGAAGTGAAAGTTATTCCAACCTAATATGTCATCATTTGTCGAAAATGTGCATTTAGTTTTTTATAATATGCAACCATATAACGGGTGTAACAGTGCAAAAGCTATTGTTTGTGTATTTCGACAGATAAAAGCGTAGGTCGTTTATTCAGATTTTAAAGGTGGTTTTCAATTTATATAAGGCACCCACGCTTACCTATTGATTGTATACTGTACCTAACAATGTAAAGAAGTTCATTTTCTTTTAAACTTAATGATGTTTTGTTATTAAATCCTTCTTTATAGACAAATTTTGCTTACTAGTAATACATCAAATACTTCTAATATACATTTTGTATTAAGTTTAACTAAAAAAGTGATTTATTATTATTATACACATTCATTCTCAAACTAAACTGTTCTTCATAAATCTAAAAGAACTAAATAATGTTATGTATACATATTTAATTATCCTCTTGTAGAAAATTTAATTAATTATTTTATCAATATTAACGTTTAATAATAAAAATGCATAAAAATAAAATCGTCAATAAAATTATACAACATTTTTTTACCTACTTACCTCTGAATTCTGAAATATTATAAAATATTTGTATTATAGATATTTTTAGTTTTATGGGATTTTTTTCTACATCCACTTAAAATGCAACTTAAATTAACATTTGCGCTTTTAGCAAACAATAAATTATATTTCTCCTTCTACTCTTAATAACTATGTTGCCTTAGGATTTATCATCAAATAAAAATGTAAAACCGGCACTGATGGATTGTACGTGTTCTATCTTACAACAATTTATTTACTGGACGAGTTATTGATTTTTTAATATTAAATAAAAATACCATTAATAACAAATTTATAATATTATTTACCTTGGGAGGGTTGTTTGCACTTAATTTAACACCAAAGCAGAAAACAGTCGTATCATTTTACTTACCATACTTGTTCTTTAAGCAATGGCTGTAAAGTAGTCGGTAAAATTGTATCACCGATTAAACAAAATATAGTCTTGCACAATACCGAACATCGTAACATAAGAAACCGTTTCTTTTGTATTTTATATTGTTGTTAGGTTTTATACTATACAAGTGTCATTGTAAAATATTTTAACACAAGGTTAGAAATCGAGTATTACGCCTAAATATAATTTCCGTTTCATCAAAAAAGCTATACTAGTAGAATTTAAAACTAAAAAGCTCTACCAAAGCTCTAAAGAATATACTTATTATTTATTATTTTGTGTGTTATATACAATAGAGTACAAATTACAATTGTATAATTATATTATACAATAAGAATTTATGAACCTAATACGGACCATTTTACGAAAACGGTTCTTGCCATTCGTCCTACGAAAACAAGAAATATTAATACCAACTTTGTGAATTTCGGTAATATCATAGGACATAATATAATAATTAATTATATAGATAATATAGATTAAATTGTTTATTATTCAGATCAATACGTACCTTGATCAAATGTTTTATAGATCTATTATTTATTAATACATAAACAAAAATAGAAGAATTTTTATTAAACTTCTGGTATAAGTATTTATATCAAAAGGTAAAAAAAAAATCGAATCAACTATCATTTAGATAATATGATTAAGGCCATAAACATTAAAAAGTCAATTTGTAAGTAAATTAAATTTGTTGACTGTATAAAATTATAGCCCAAAACTAAAACGCAACAGTATTTTGCAATTGTAATTTTTGTTGCTTATTTTGTATACCTACATATTCAATATTTGTTCATCGATGACGTTTGTTTATTTTTAATTGATTATTTCATGCATATACATATAGAACATATTACATAGTATGTATTATGTAGTATGTACCGCATATGTAATATTAACAACTGTATAAATGTTCCATGCATTTTTCTAATCCTGCTATCGATTATATTATAGTTACGAAAAAATATTTTGAAAAATCATAATTGCAGCTTTTTTATCAGTACAATAATTATTATAGTCAATATAATATTTATAATAGTTTAATGTTTAGTTTTAGTTTCATTAGATGCCCAATAAAAAGTTACGCGAAAACTTTTATGCATTTTAAAAGTATGCAAATTGCAAATTAACATTACACTGTGTAGTGTACAAAAAACAATTTTATACATGCAATGGCCATGCCTTGATGTTGAATTAAGTTATATATATATATATATTGTACCCTATTAATTTAAATTAAGATTAGCCTACACATTTTGGAAATACAATAGTTTTATTTCTTTCGTGCATAAGTTTTTAACAGTTTTAAATTTAATCTACATATACTATGTAATTTAATGATTCATAAATAAAACAATAATTTTTGTGATTTACTCGTAAATACTCACACCACAGAGGTCATATTGTCAATTGTAGCTTGACTTTATATTTTACAATTTCAATTTGTGTGCGTGATTGGTCCGCAAACGTTTTAAATTATAAAATTTATATAATTTTCAATAATTTACCTATTCATATTTCTATTGTTTTTTTATCTATAGTAATAATTTCTCATAATTATAAATAGCCCACACATTTTTGACATATTCATTTGAATGAGTGCCAAATTATACTAGGAAATGTATACTGAAAGCCACGTTCAAAACTGTATTTATACTTCTTCCAGTATTCATGTATGTTCTAATTACACGTTATTTAACAGTAACGACTAAACATGTTTGATAACGCTTTTTATGATTATTTTTTAAATACATATTAAAATGTTGTTAAAAATTATCATGTCGTGGCATCTGTTATAGCAGAAAATATCATTTTATTATTTAAAAATATGTGTACCCAAATTTGTTGGTAACTATATTAACATCCTAGTTCAAAATTGTTATAATTTTTTATAAATTGCAAGATATGTATTAACTATGTAAACCATTTTTGACGGTTTACAATTCTTTATTTTCGAGCTAAAAGGAATATATTATATTATATTTGTATAACGGTTTATTTGCCTACCAAAATCTGTGCATAAATAATTACTGCCATTGCGTTTAAAAATAAAAATAAATAAGAACTGTAACAACTAAAAATACAATTTATTTAAATTTCAAATGAAAGTAAATTAAAAACTTAACTTGTAAGGGAAATCGTTTTAAATTCATAATTTTCCTTTTAATTTTGAGTTATTTTAGCCTATCTAAGGCTTAAATATTATATTATTCCTATCTTAAAAGTGGATGCCTTTGAATCCATAAACTGTTGAGTAATTTTTTTTTGCTACAATTTACAATGTGGTCTATTGATTTAAACATGCAAGACTATACAAAATAGGTTTTTTGTATAAATACATTTGTTTTAAAAAAACTAGTTTAGCTAGTTATTTTTTAGGGAACGTTTGAACCACACATAAAATAGATAGGTTAGGCTGCTGGAGCGAAGCTAAACTTAGAACGAGTACTTTATAGTTTTCTCTCGAATTTATTTATTATTTATGTATTTACTATTTTATTTTCAAAAACGTATACGATTATTAATAAAAGTATTTGAATTACATTTTAGTCGAATCGAACTCGCAGACCGGTTTCAGTAAATTTCATTTAGTTTTTGACGGAATAGATACCTATGGAAAGATTTACCTGAACAAAAAATTAATTGGATCGTCCGACAACATGTTCGTGAAGTATATTTATCCAATCGAAAAATATATAAAGGTGAGACAAATTTGAACAGTGGCACAGCTAGAGGTAGATGGTTGGCTTTATGTATATGATATAACCTAATTCAATATGAATAAGTACAAAATTTAAAATATATTTGAAAGTTAACGCTAGGTAAAGGCTTTATAATGCTCTTCGAAGTATACTCAAATAAATACTTAAATCCCAATTTCAAGTATATTTTACCTCGGAATGGATTTCAAATAGGGCGTTCATGCTGAACTATTTACCCGCTCATTTTATATTTTTTGTTATATATATATATATATATATTATATAAAATGTCTTTGTTTAATTCCTTGTTCCAATAATTATCGTTAGATAGGTCAAAATGTATTGAACGTCACTTTGAATTCGTCTATAAAGATGGCAAATAAATATTTCAATCAGTCGGATTATCCAATTCCTCCGTTATGCGTTCCATCGGATTACCACGGAGAGTGTCATGTCAATTATCTGAGGAAAATGCAATCATCGTTCGGTTGGGATTGGGGTCCAGCTTTTCCGTCTGCAGGGATATGGTGAGTTTCGTGTCAATGTAGAATCATATTCTGATAATATTTTCTATACGGCTTGTAATTATCTGCTGACGGTCATATAGGTATAATTCAAAGGTATTATGTTTATATCTACATCTATACACTAGGGGTGTGACATTCGTCCTAAATCCGGATTATCACAAAAAAAAAAAAAGGTTTTCTAGCTAAATAAAAAGGCTATATAAGAAAAGTCTATACTTATTATAAATACAATTTGTTAAATGTATCTAAATTCAAAAAATATGTGCTGAAAAAGTTTTTAAAAAAATCAATACTGAATATGATAATATTTTATTCTAGTAATAACAAGTTAGTTCATTTTGTTTAAAATAACTTTCGAGTTTAATAATATAATCTACTAAAAATTATATTTTAAGCAGCTATGAAAAATGTTTTGTTAAGTTTTTAACATTTAGATAATTAGGCTTAAAGTGGAACTGCGGTTGAGTTTCATGTGGTAAAAACAAAACTAGCTACGTTGCACATCTTCCCTTGCCTGTAAAAACTAATAACTCCAAATGGATAATTATCTCTTAATAGTTATTGCCTAAAGTTGTAATAAACATTCTTGTTTTAAAAAATTAAAAAATATATGTAATTTAACACTGAACATAAATTTTCAAATGTCGAGGGTTCTGGGTAAAAAATGTATAAAGAATATAGATAAAAATGATATAGTAAAATAATATAATTTTATAGTGTTTTCAATAAGAAAAACAAAATGTGTGACAATGGAAGATAAATGTTTTTTATTATTGTTCTCAGGAAAAGCGTAAAATTAATCGAATTACACGAAACCTTGTTGGAAGACATTAAAACGCGAACGACAATAGCGAATTCTTCGCACTGGTTATTAAAAACGGATGTATATATGAAGTGTTTTCAAAAAGTTTTAGACGGTAACGTTCGAGTATCTTTAAGCGCGGATAACAATATTGTTTTTGGAAAAGAGCGACATTGCTGTAATGAAATATGCATCAATGACGAAATCCACGTTGTCGTCGAATTACTCGTGGCCAAGGTAAAATATTTTAATTAACTATATCATAAGGCAATACCCACACGGTCTAAAATTTCTCAATAAGTAGGAGTATAAACGTGCTTGAATATGTAATCTAACATTAACGTTATAAAGCTAACGGGTTAATAATTTTTCCAAATTTTCAACAATAATAATAATTGTCGTTTGTTAATCGCTAAAATACATTAAAAAAATGTTAAAGCTTCCACAGATTGTTGATGTTGTGTATATTTTTCTTAGAGTTTTCGGTTATTTGTTTGTTTTCAACTGTGTTTTAGTAACATTGGTATCTTACTAGAAACTTTGAACAAACGAACTATCTTACATTCTTACCTAAGCTATGCGTATATCATCGCCCACTACTTTTGCAAAGGCCACTGCACAGTTTGCACGCAAATAAAATCCAAAATAATAACAATACGACTGATAATAATTATCAATTATTGGCATTAACGAGTTTAAGAACATTTTATATTGTGGAATAAAACGATACGACCAAGATAAAAATATAAAAAATTAAATATTTAAAATAAATTTTGAAAATTGTTCGAATAGTAAAATTATAAAGTATATTTAGACCCAAGGTATAATTGTACAAATATAAATACTTAAATTATAGTGTTTTCTATGCATAAATATGTATAATTAAGAACCAAAAGTGTAAACCAAATATTTTGTCGAAACTCTCGTTTTTGATAATTTCTGATAGAAAAAGTCTTATCGACAATTTTTCTTTCAGCTTTAGTTTTATCATTTTTGAGAGAGGTATTGATGAAAACTAAAAATATTACACATTGCAAATATTATTTTATTTTGCTTTACTGTACAATTTTTTAAAAGTTTATTATACCCTCTTGATTTTTATCACTTCATATGAGCATGAATCATAATATTACGTTAAAACTTCAGACAAGTGTTAAAACTTGGTGGCCAAACGGATACGGAGATCAGCCCTTGTACGATTTGACAGCAGAGTTTTACAGTAAAACGGAATCTCAATCGAAAACAGTTTCAATAGGGTTCAGGACGGCCGAACTCGTTCAGGAAGCGATCGATAAAAACAATTCTGAAAAAGGTTAGTAACAACGCAATATCGATTCACATGCCTATATAACATACCTAGTGAATACCTTTATAGGGTTCTACGAATTTTCTGTTACACTTGATATTTTGATGATATACTGCAATTTTGAAAAAATTACCTAAATAAAACATTTTAAATTGTAATCAAACAATGACAATTTAAAGTTTTATTTGCAGTCGGAAGCCAGCAAGTAACTTTTGAAAATTAAACAGTAACGATAGCATTTAATTCGTTTTTTTACAAAAGAATAATTTGCTGAAAACGTTAACTGGCCGATAACCACTTGAAGTCATTACTTTTAAAGTTGTTATAGTTTAAAATTGTTGACTGGAGAAAGAGTGGAGTGTAATATTATTTTTATCTGCGCGCATTACTCTACCGCACAGCGCACTCGTCCTGAATTTTAAACATTTTCAGAAAATTATTTTCAATTCAAAAACTAATTAAATGTAAACGCTATCATTGAAGTTTCAAAAGTTAACCTCTTTAATTTTTCCTTCTGACTGAAAAAGAAACCCTAATTTGTATTGTTAGATAAAAATTTTAAATGTTATACATACCTAGGTCATTTTAAAATTTTAATATATCATCAAAATATATCAGGTGTAACATGAAATTGTGATAACCCTGTATATAATGTACAAAGAACCGGTAAAATAATATAGCGACAATTATTTTTGTTCGTTTTGTTTTTGTAATTAAAATTCTGTATGTACAATATCGACGCGTATTTACGTAACAATATATACAACAATAATAATTATACAGTATCTATGCAAAATCTAAACGAATCGCTAATTCAAGAAAGAGAATAGTCCAAACAATTCATAATGTTAGAAAAACACAAAAAGCTATTTTCTGTTAAACGTAAATGAAATAATAAAATATTTAAAAAAAACTTTAACCACAAAAAAACATCACATTACCATATAGGTGTGCAAATTTTAGCAATGTTACTTTCATCAGCGCTAACAACAAACTTGAATGTGTTATTTCATTATTTTATTTCTTTACTTTACATAACTGTTGCTAGTTTTTTCTAGATAAACGTAAATGTTTTAGAAAATCTAAATAAATACAAAACTTTATTTTTATATTGAAACATTAAATTTTTTTAGACATTAGGTACCTATTTTGCGCCTTTTTCGAGGCTCTCACATCTGTCGGACTTATTCCCTTTTCTAAATAAAATATAAAAAAATATAGTAACAGAAATTAAAAACGTTTCAACAAATCAAAAGTTGTTCATTTGCCAAATAATACATCCCTGAACAAAAAAAAAAAAAAGCCAAATATCGTTTAAATATTAAAATAATATTGAAAATATTCAACAAAAATGTGTAAGACATTACAATAATGGTCAAAATAAGATTAAAAAATAATTTTTAAGTATTAAAAGTAATATTTAAAAATGTTTGCCAGCTGGGATATTAAAATGAGTCCATGCGCCAGGGCTTACTGTGTAATAGAACTTCTGAACATCATTGGCCATTCCGACCGACGCTGTATAACGTATCATCTAGTTTGCAACTCCCTGTTTAAATTGGAGTAAGTAATTATGCGGGATATTGTATTGAAATTATTATAAAGAGTTGCAATTGGTCCATCAATCCAAAAAGATTTTTAGGGCAACATTTTGTAATAACAGTATCACACATGTCAAGCGGGCGTGCTGTGAGGGTAAATATATTATTATGAATAGTAAATGATAATAATAATTATAAGTGTATCTCCCGTTATGCCACATGGAGCGAACTTATTTCATATGCGCACACGCACATTACATCAACGTTGTTATAATTTTATATTATTTTGACCGTAGTTTCCATTTCGATGTGTCCAAGGTTTATAGATAATACTATCTATAAACCTTGCTGGCGGTCGGTCACCGACCGATCATTACTAGTAATGCTGCTATACAAGGATATTAAAACAGATTTTTAGTATATATAAATATATATATATATATATTGTCAAAAAAGGATGGTTTCTCATGAACATATTATTAAACATATTTTTATCGTAAAAAATATTTGGCCAAAATTGTTAAGTAACAATACCTAATTTTTTGGAATCCAAATAATATACAAAAATAGGACCGTTTGCAAATACCTCTTATTTTTAAAATTGTTTTATATAATAAAATATAAGTAGGTAGGCATGCGTTGTTTTTATTATTCTGTTGTAAAATGTATATCTACTGTCCATTAGGTAAATAACTAGTACCTCTTCTCCACCCCCATAAAAATCTGGCTATAGTATTGACGAATTCTATAAATTATAAAACTTAAACAAATATTAAATTTAAATGTTCAAACGTGAAAATGTAGAAAATATGCATTTAAATAAAATTAAAATTAAAGTATGTATACTTGAAAGTTATAAATTGCTGAATATACAAAATAAACTAGATACTCGATTCTGTAAACATATAAGTGGATTAATAGAAAAAAAAGAAATTCTTATACACCCGAGTCCTAGTTATGATAATAAACTCGTCACTTAAAATTTTAAATTTTTACTTAGAATTATTAACTTGGATTTTTACTATATTTTCTATATCGCCATATCGGATATTGTTATTGGCTTAATGCGTTGTTAGAAAATCTATTTTTTTTTAGATAATTGTGTTTTATTAGTATTTTCTTTTCTTAGGGTTGTCGTTTTACCTTAAGATAAACGGCGTACCAATATTTGCAAAGGGCACCAATTACATACCGTCTAACGTTTTTCCCGAGAAAATGAACACGAAATTAACGATAGAAAAACTTTTAACTTCCGCAAAGTACACTCATATGAATACCATTCGGGTGTGGGGCGGCGGTGTGTATGAATCTGACGAATTCTATCATGTAAGTATGTAATGTATGCTATTATTTATATATTAGCATCTAGACTCTAGTATATTTTGTATGTACTTAATGGATCTAATTTCTACGCACCAAATAACAATTTAGTTTTATAATTTGATTTGTATTTCATACATACTGGAAACAACTGTATGATTTTTCAACTGAGATTATTCATAAATAAACAACCACATTTATTACTTGGAAACGTGCTATATAGTTTTTTTTCCGTTGGCGCATTAAACATTCAGTTTATAAAACTACATTTTTATCTTTAGATACTTAAAACTTGCTTGATGAATTCACTCCTTAAATAACTACAATTTGAACTAGATCTACTAAGTACTTCCACTGCGAATCATACTTTTAAATTTAAGAATCATGTTTAAGCTTCGTTGCTTAAAACAACAAATTTTATCCAGTTCCTTTCATAATGAAAAAACGGCCGTAACTAATTTATTTACACATACTTTATCTTAAAATTACAAAACGCTGTAACTTTTTAAAATATATATTGGAATTAATTCCAAACTTACGTGGGGTATTTTTTAAATATAGCATTACCAACAGTGAAAATACAATAAATACGACTAGAGATAGATTTTGCCTGGCCCTATAAGTTATAATGTATTTTTTTTTTTTTTATCTGTAACCAAACTTCTTGTTTACTAAGGAAAATCAAAAGAAAACACGATTCTAAACACAGTATATGTTTATATATGTAATTAAATATAGTTTCTGTTGAAATTTGTTTTTTTTTTATGTAAGTAGTGTTGTACGTATTATGTATTGTTAAATGGTTTACGCGTAGGTATATAAAATATCATTGACTATTGTTGTGCATTATAAACTGTTTTAATAGGCGTGTGACAAATTGGGAATAATGGTTTGGCAGGACATGATGTTCGCTTGTGCCATGTACCCGTCTGACGATCGGTTTTTGGACGTTGTCAGCACAGAAGTGCGACAACAGATCAGGCGGTTGCAACACCATCCGAGCATCGTGTTGTGGGCTGGTAACAACGAGAACGAAGCGGCGCTCAGGGGCAATTGGTACGGCACCCAACGAAACTACACGACGTTCGCTTCGGACTACGTGAAATTGTACGCCGACACAATAAGGGTTTTGGTGTCTCACGAGGACGGGACGAGGAGTTATGTGTTATCGAGTCCCTCTAATGGATTACAATCTGAAAGGGAGAACTACGTAGCCGACAATCCGTACAGCGCTCTATACGGAGACGGTAATACTATAAAACACGATAATAATATCAAGCTCTTTGTTTCGATTTACAGTTGAACGCTCTGACGCCAGATAGTGTTTGATGTAAAAAAAAAAAAAAAAATAAACTTATGCGTCATACTCTAGGGCCTGGAAAATATCAGACATAGACCTCGGTTACTTACTTGATAGCAGAATAATTGAAGAAAAATATATTTAGACCTACCACCTTAAGGCTTAACGCCCTTAATTAGAACACGCCTATACATATTATAGTCTTTCCAAATATTTTATTTTCGTAGCGTCGTTTCTGTTACCAATACATCCATCGTCAGTTTTATTATGTACTGTCAGTTGTCATCCACGAGAGACTGACTACGGTTAATCTGTGAGAACCTATGTTCATTTTGTTTCAATTTTTGAGGGACAGACACACTTCTCGTTGTGTTACCTAAAAAAGCAAAGGCATTTACGATTACGGCATAATGTAATTTACCTGTACTGATCATCATAGTGAAATATAAAAAGTTTTTCAGTCGAGTCTGCAACCACGAAAGAGCATTTTCATTTCTCGTTGAAGTACCGAATAAATTTAGAGTAATGGTGGAATTATAGATAATGATATAGTATATTAAGAAGCAGTAACAAGCTAGTATATTAAAACATCAAGTTTCTGGCTAATATTGTAGCGTTTAATATCTGGCTTAAAACAATTCATAGAGAATTTGGACCCTTAAACTATTTTGAATTTATCATTTAGTTCTAACTTGAACGTTGAACGTACAACATATCTCTTATCTCCTATATCTTACAAGTTACCCCTATCTCCTACCCCCTGTAACGCTTTTGTAAAGAACGCTTTTTTCGGTTATGTGCCAGAGCAAAGAAATGAAAATGTCAAAATGTCAGCTCGGTGGGACACTGGTCTTCAGGAATTATTATAAGTGACAAAAATCGATCAATGAAAAAAAACGCTACGACCCAAAAATCTGCGGGAAAATCCAAGGGTCCGGATAAAGTTCTGAGCAATATTCACATTTTGCGTTAGACAAATACTTTCTGTACTATATAATATTCTTTAATAAAAAATAAATTTTTTTCGTAAACTCCAAAGAGAATAAATTAATCAAAATATTTTTGTTTTAACTTTTTTTTAGTGTAAAATTATTGGTTGATTCAGTAAAACATATTTTAATTAAATTTTCAAACAAGTTTTGCTTAAGTTTTTTTCTATTACTAAATGTCTAAATGTTTATCTTTTTTAATACTTATAGATCCTTACACCAATATTCAAAACTTAAACAAGCAACGTATATTTCAGTAAATCGTCTATTTGACAAGCACTTATGCAGCAAACTACCAACTGGCAATTTTTACAAATCGATTTTAAAATTTCGCAATATTATAAAATATTCAACAAAAATATTAAACATCAACAAGCGGTAATGATAATTCCTTGGTTTTTAGCCGGAGGCCCGTAGAGTGAAAGGGTTATCGCCCACTCGCCCATCAAGATTTTTGGCCACTTGGCTTATTAAATTTATGATTTCCAAATTCCCGATTTCGGGTATCTTAAAGAAAAGCCTGATTTTATATAGTAGAAGATAGGCTTAATTGTATAATTGCCCTGACCTATAATTTGTTCCAGCCCCACCTCTAGTAGTATTTTATTATTAGATCATCCCACACAATTTGGAACTAATTCGATTGTTTTCAAAAAGTTTAGTTTTACTAAACTATTGAATAGTATAATTTTTAATTGAAAAATGTGTAAATTTTTTTATGTTCTATAATAATATTACAAGTGGAGTTCGAAGGAATGTATATTTACACGGAATGTACGATGCACATAGATAACATATTTTTGATAGACTATTTGAATGAAGACTGGAATGTGCTGGCCATGTAGGTATCAGGATTCAGGTATGATAGAGAGAATTGAATGCTCTGAACATGAAATGATGATTAGCAGACGTAGATTACAACTGCAAAGTAACGGGGGTGCAGAGTAGTAAAAATTCAAAAAATGGTCAATATGCGTTTTACGCTCAATTCCGTGAATCATTATTTCATATTCAGGGCATTAGTTCTATCTGTAATGGTGGGATTGAGCGTGAAACACATTTTGGGCAAAAATGTCACAATCCCCATACTATAACTTTAAGAGCTTGCTGTGAATAGGAAAAAACAAAATGCTACACACTATTAGTGAGAAGATAGATATTTGTCTTAGATTTAATATTTATAATATACAGGTAGATCGGATTTCATATTCATGTGGTATAATGGTTTAAATAATTTGGGAAAAGTCTGTGTTATAACTTATATCTTATAAACGCTTAATTTCAATTTTCTCTTAAACTTTAAGTAATAGAAATGATTCAAAGCTCATTAAAAAAAGCTTGTCGAGAACATACAAAAAATGAATTAAAAAAATAAAAAATAAATTATTGGTTTTTTACTATTATTAAAAAAATTGTCGAATTTTAGCTAAATTTTTCTTTTGCCACGTAGACGGCAGATCATTGAAATCGATGAACGGATTTTGTTATTTAGGGTCCAATTAGAATCACCTTGATATGCAGTAAAGTTCCAGAACTTTATCTGATGTACGAGTAGTTCATTCTACTTGAGTTTTTAAGTTGATAATTTAGCTAATCTGTGGTTGTTGTGTATTATAAAAACATATTCGTATTCCCCCGCCCTAATTTGTTTAATATTAATTAATTGCTTAATAATAAAATGTATAATATTTTAAATAATTCTCTACAAACTGAAAATCAATAAAGTCTACATGCCGACCCCGACTCGGCAAGCGTTTTTATTCTAGATTTATCCAAATACGGACCGCAGTCGATTCAAGGAACTAATCAAATCATTGGTCTGTGATATTTTCAGTGCATTACTACAATTATGAGGTGAACAGTTGGAGTTCGACGTTCTATCCATGGACGAGATTTGCTTCCGAATACGGATATCAATCCCTGCCGTCGTATCAGACCTTGACAAAAGCACTGAACGCAAACGACTTGTACGGTTTCCCGTCGCCCGCGCTCGTCCACAGACAGCACCTGGCCGGAGGTTATGCTTTCATGATGTTACAAATAGAAATGAACGTGCCCGTCCCCGCTAAGCCCACTATCAGCGATTACATCTACTTAAGTCAGGCAAGTCTGTAGGCACAGCATTAACGGAATATTCAACGACGCATTTGATATACTGCATATTGCTTAAAGGGGTCTTATTAAAGAAATACAATTTTTTTTTCATCATACGCATTTGTTCATGAACAATTAGGTACCTAAGTAAAAAAAAAGTGAATTGTTTCTAAATACATATGGAAACCTCAATATGTCGATAGAAAAAAATATACATCGCGACAGATTTCAGATATACCCCCTGTATGTCTTGCCCGATGTGCTATTGTTGGACAGCGAACATACTACATGGCAACAAACCACAGCTTGATGAACAAAATCGTGCATCAAAATAAAATTACATGTTATTACAATAAGTATAAGTAAACGGCGTAAAAAAAGGCTGTGGCACGAATTTGATGTTGGAAAAAATATTATAAATTAAAATCTCAGTAAAAACTAAAAATTAATTTTAATAAGACGAAAATTTACTTTTATTTTTTTAATTGTAGTAAAAAACGTGTAGGTAGTTATTGTTGGTTAAATCCAAACGGGTTAGTTTTTGTAAGGGACAACGATATACGATATAACAGTGGAATTTATTATACTTTAATAACATTGAGTACTAATAGGTTTAATTTTTTTTTTAATTAGTGTCATTTTTCCGTTTACCCCATTAAATTAGTCCTCGATGAGTTTTAACATTATTAAATACTCTTGTTTCATTCGTAGGTGGTCCAGGCTAGGGCGATCAGAATACAAACTGAGTGGTATAGAAAGCACCGAAACACATTGTTGGAAGATGGCCGAGGTATGACGATGGGAGCATTGTATTGGCAGTTGAACGACGTTTGGCAAGCACCGACCTGGTCATCCATAGGTATACCCATGACAGGGGACAATTTATATTTATGAAAAATTAATTACATTCAGCATAAAATGAGTACCAACAAAATATACCTTGTTATGTTAATTTTGCAGATTATGACGGACGCTGGAAAATGTTGCATTACAGTGCTTTAGACTTTTTTGCTTCGGTTATTGTAGTTCCAGAATTGACGGCCAACAATCTGACAATTTATTTTGTATCCGACGTATTGAATGATTTGGAAGTCGTTTTACAAATTGAAATATATTGCTGGAGTAGTATTCAGCCACTTAGCACTATTACGACATATAGCTTATCAATAGCAAGTGAAAAATATTAATAATGTAACGTTACATATTAGTCAACTTTGTCTATTTTTTAGGTGAAAAATAGTGCCCAGCTTGTTTTAAATGAAAACTACGTAAGCTGGTTACAAACAAAAACTAATAAATGTGGCCGTTTATTAGACGAAATAAAACAAAATTGTTTTTTACATACAAAGCTATATTATACCAATGGTACAGAGCTGTCTCCATCAAATTACTTGTTTCCAAATTCATTCAACAAAATTGCTGGGTATCAGGATCCAACAATATTGGTATGAAACATATATATATATCTTAATTTTGATAGCAAAAAACTTAAAATAATACAAAACATAAGAATTAATTATATCAAATTTTATACAAAGGTTAAAGGTATAAAGTTTACCAATATAAATATATATATTTTTACAGATATCTAATATAAAACAAAAAAATATTAACGAAATTGATGTGGAATTACAATCGACGGGAATAGGTCTGTTTGTTTGGCTAAATGTCACTCGGACAGATGGCTATTTTAATGAAAATGGATTTATCATGTTAAATAAAACCAAGACGGTAACTTTTACATCAAGCCAAAACATTGAGTCAAACTTTTTTACTGTAGAAATAAGTCACCTTAAAATGAACTTAACTAATTAATAATTTAAATATAGTTTCAAAAAATAAAGGCTTACATTTTTATAGTTTTCTTTTTTACTTTATTTTCTGGCGCGTTTGGATTTTGACCTTTATAAAATTGTTTCAACAAATCCATCGCACGCTCTGCATACAAGTCCCTTACAATATTACACTTTTCCAGTCCGGGAACGGCAAGAACGGTGCCACATCCACCAAAACGATCGTTGGCACAACCGTACACAATTTTAGTGCATCCAATTTTCACCAGCATTGCAGCACACATAATACAAGGTTCGACGGTCACAACAACGGTTACGTTAGGTAATTCACCTAATAAACCGTCATTTACAATTTTATCCACACAATTAATTTCAGCGTGTCTAGTAGCGTTTTTTGTTTCGTTAACTGTATTACGACCAGAGGCTATTATATCATCGTTTTTGTTGACAAAAACGCAACCAACAGGCACTTCACCTGTTTTCAAGGCCTCCTTGGCCAAGTCTAGAGACACGACCATACATTTAGCCAAATTCATTTTCATTTAAATAGGTCCAAAATATTGTTGGACTTGAGCTGTTCAATTGTTATAGTTTTCCAGTTTTCAGCTGTGCCTACAGCGCGCGGACTTGGATGAGGAATTTTCACTACCTACAACAGAAAAAACATTATCAGAGTAGTACACAATAGGAATAAAAAATCATTTTTTTAATTGTGAGTACAATTTTTTTTTTATTCATGATTAAATTAAATAATTATTCCCAAATAATAATAATTTAAGATTAATGATTAATATTATTCATGAATGAAACGCATAAATAATTTTTGATTCTTTAATAATTAATCAAATAAAAATCTGTTGATTAATACATATCTTTGAGAATAATACGTATAACATGATTTTTTAAATATATATAATATAAATTTTACCTTGACGTTTGTTAAATTATAATGTTTTACTACTTCTCGAGATCTTTTTTCTACATAATTTCCAATAGCAACAACAGTCGAAACGTGAAGCAATTCAATTATACTTTTTAAAGATTCATCGCAGACACTTTCTAGGATTTTTCTTTGTTCGCTCTGATAAAACAGTTCAAAACAATAAAAAATTATTCATTGACAAATTACAAGGTATTTTAGACTGATGTACATCACAAAAACTAACATGTTTGTTTTTTTTAATGAAAACTAATGCTTTTTTATACATCATATATATTTTATATTCCTATAGTAAACTTATTAGTATTCAACAATAAAAAACCAACTGTGTTAAGTTTTTGTATGAGATGTTAAGATTGTAGTTTTCAATATTAAATTAATAACAATACACAAAACATGTCATAATTAAACCATTAATTTCATTAAATATTTCAAAACAAAATTAAGGTAGGAAATACCTTTAAATCAGCCGGAGTGATATTTGTTGCTTTTTGAGATTTATCGACTAATGCCAACGGGTAATAGTTGTGTACAAAACAATATTTAAAAAATCTAAATGGATCACCATCGGTAAGGTGGTTAATAAGATCCCAAAATCGTTGACCGCTTACTTCTTTTCTTTTACAGTCGAGACCCAAGACTGGCTTTTGGGGATGAATATTTTTTGGATACTCAACTGTTCCGCTGACTCTTAAATAATTTTTAACCACATTCACTTCACCAAACGGTATCTATGGAAATAAATAATATTTAAAATATGATTGCGTTGATCGGTTGATGATATGTTATGTAAAAAGATTACCCCTGTTTGACACATTCCCCATGGTCCAGGATTCATTCCCAAAAACAAAACATTTTTTAGACTAAAAAGATACTTGTTCACAAATTCTTTATGTAAACTAGAAGCATATTCCAAAGGTCTGTAAATGTACAAATCTAAACCGTAAGTCAAACCATGTAATTTTAATGATAAGTTGTTTTCAAGTTCTAAATATAAATTTGCAATATTTTGTGTATCCAAGATGTGTTCTTGTTGACTAAAATATTTTGATACAATCATCGAAAAACTGTAACAAAAACATTTTAAATTATTATATACTCAAAACAGTCATAAAAAATTATATATATATATGTAGCAGTAGAGGGTGTTTCACTACAGTTAAGACACACATTTTCTTTTAAAATATTTGCAATTTTGTAGTTTTTATTTTTGAGTCACTTTGGTTTATGTTTTTTTATAATATTAGACAATATTCAAATTTTTATTTTTTCCAGAGCACTATCAATCTTCAAGTTTAAATGGTAACATATATATTTGATAAACTATTTAAATTAGAATAATTTGCAGAATATTTTGACTGGTTGATAACCAGTTTTGGATAATTACTTTTAGTTACTAAAGTTTTAAATTTATGATGAAAGGTTGAGTGCTGTAGAGTAATACGCGCAAATAAAAATAATACTATACACCACTCTTTCTAATAACATTAAATTTCATTAAAAAAACATGAAAATTAAGTTGTTGCTCATAATTTTAAAAATAAATCTGTAATTTCCATTTTATTAATTTTTTTATTTATACATTCTGATACAATTATTCGAACAATAAGTATAATGTATCTACTCTACCTATATATATTATTATAACGTGACAAGACCAAATGAAGTGGTCTCCCAGTGCAGGACTTTAATGTGAATTCTAAGTTTGCTTATAAATGGATTAAATTAAATAAAAATTATAATACATGTTTAAAGGTAAAGACAATTAGAGCTTAAATCTACTTTACCACCCCACACCTGAATTTTGATTATTATTTTTCAATCAATTTGTTTTTCAATGCTAAAAACGATGGTGCAAATAAAAAAATGTGGAAACGCATAGTTTTGAAGTTATAGCTACTTGAACTTGGAAAATTATCATTGATTTTTTTTTTTGCATCATCGTTCTTAGCATTGAAAAACTGATTGAAAAAAAAATAGAAATTCGGGTCTGGGGTGGTAAAGTCGATTTGTTTCAAAGGGTGAAGGCTGTATAGTTTGGTGAATAATTAGTCATCAAGAAATAGTTAACGGTCGATCCCGATTTAAACGAGTAAAATTATTAAATTTAGGCATTATGTAATTATTTTAATTATTTTTACTATTTTTTTTTTATTAAATCAGTGCTTTTACCTGAAATCAATCCTGTAAGCTGCACTTGTATTCTTAATTATGGATTTTTAAAGTTTGAGATTTAAGATGTTTTCTTTCAAGTAACACACGTCGAAACTCAAAATTACGAACAACTATTGGATTAAAAATATACTTATTGGTATAATATTTTAAAATTATTTCAACCATGATTATAATTTATAACTAATCAATTTATCTATGGCCTATGCTAATATTATGTATACTATTATGTATTTCGGAACGCGGAACTTGTTATGATAACGTACGTATCAGTGCTTACAAGTTTAATTATCTGAAACACGGTTACGGCCATAGATAATAAAATACGATATTGTATTATCTGTGGTTAAAGTCAAGGTGGTTATAATCTTGGTTGAAATTTGATTATAAGACAAGGTTTTGTGATATCTCATATCCCCCACAAAACGAAAGCTATTGAAGATGAGTCGATTTTGCGGTAACAACAGCTAACAAGGATTTAATTTGAGAGGAATTAAGAGTAAAATGGCTAGCGACTAGCGAGGGAAGAGAGAGAGGAGAAGTTGTGAGATAAGATTTAGAGAGGTGGTTGGGTACAGTCACACGCTGCACGCAATGTTACACAAATTTTGTGTCTTTCTTCGTATGCAATATTTTCCCGTATTTTTGTGTTTTCCATAGTAATTGGCGGGAGTGAAATCAGAATAATATGATTTTAGAGTAGTGGAGGATCATATTTTCATTCCGCATTCGAAACCGACTACGGTACTCTAACGGTACACGATATATTGATATGTGTGAGTAATCTGTTACATTATATTATTTTAGTAATCCGTACTTGAATTAAAAAAAAATAACCAGTGGCATTATTATTATTGTATAATTCGCATATGTAGCGTTAGTATATTTTGAGCATTGTTTTGATATAATATTACAATTTGCACCATTACGCAATTGTCACATCACAGTATGCAACATTTATCTCGATGGTCATAACCCGAACCAATGGACGAAAGAGTTAGTATCCGTGATAATACAAAACCTTTGAGAAAGTATGGAAGTATCAACAGCAAGTCAAACTTTTTGCCCAACACTCATTATGTCAAACATGTTGTTATCGAAACTGATACTCTGCAAGGACTGGCTCTGAAGTATGGATGTACGGTAAGTACATAATCATATATTATGTTAAAGTATTCATATGAACAATTTTATTTTGCCTGAAAGACCGAACAAATAAGGAAAGCCAACCGGTTATTTGCCAACGACAGTTTGTTTTTGAGAGAACATTTGTACGTACCTACTGGAAACACAAACGGTGAAAATGGAAACTGTCTTAACGACAAGCAAATGAAATCATCGTCCAGTCTTTCAACGTTAGACGAACATTGTCTAGACGATTGTAATAACTTTTTAAACAAGATAGATAGTAAAATTGCCAGCGCAAGAGCTCAAGTGATCAACAGTCAGGATAAGAGTCCGTAAGTTATGTTTTTGTTTTTTTTAATTGTCAGGGCTGATTTTATGTCTATTTGACTCCTATTTCCAGTAATTAAAAGTTAAAACTAATTTAAAGTATAAAATAATAAAATAAGCTTAAGCTAGCTGGTTAATGTATTATTACTAATATCAATTTTATTGGATTTTATATATAAATTAACGTATTATAGTTTAAATAAATATTTATAGTTGCAAATACATTTAAAACTATGATTTGATGTGGCACGAGTAGGGAAAAAATGTTAAAGTGCCTAAATAAAAATAATAATTGCTAAAATAATTTTTATTTATTATAATTTTAATTATTCATTTATTATTATTTAAATAATTTGTTTTAAAATTACTACATAATATCTATGTGTGTACTATAATGTATGATAATTTTTTTGAAGTAGACAAGTACATTTTATTTAAATGTATTATTCCATTTTTCATTTAAATCATTTTTTGTTCAAACTTAACTACAATTTGTTATAAAATTATTTGTGTTAAAAATTTAATATATATTTAAATATTTTTTGATTTGTACAAATATAAATGTATCGAACATTATATTATCTAATCTGATATTATCAAATTAATTTTTATTTAAAATAACAGGTTAGTGTCAAATAGAAAATATATTTAAAAAAAAATTATTTGAAATTGAATTATTTCAATTACAAAATAATTGTATACACAAAATGAAAATACTTTTTAATTAGATATTTGCTTCTTGTTATTTGGAAAACAAACCCCTAGGTTTGATTTGGTTAAAATAAAAATAAAAAATTATCTATTATTTGAATTTTTTATTAAATAGTGCCCAGGTTTGTTATAAGATATTGAAAAGAAACAGTTGATACCTATAAAATATTTATACATTTTTTTTTAAATTTAGCTATTGTCCAGAAGAACAAGTACTGTTCACCCGGCAGCGGTTATCAATGCGTAGAATACAGGGTCCGTCGTCTGATTCTGATGATATACCAATAATTGTAACACAGAATAAAAAGTTAATGACTTCGAGACAACGTCTGGAACAAAAAGAAGAAGAAATGTTTTCTCTGTGATAAAAAATGTAATTGTACATTAACTAGCGAATATATTAAGAATATATTTTCTGTTTCTTTTAGGTGCATGACATCTAAATATGACTATATAAAAAAAAACATTACCTACTAAGAACCTTACAGAAATGTAACATTTTTTAATGAGCACAAAAATTGTTGTGTTGAATGTTTTTACTATTTTAGCAAGATCTAGCCAATTAAAAAGTATGTTTGTGATCATATCGATTCCTTTTTTTTAGTTGTATGATAAATTATATTTAATTTGTTACGGTTATTATTAAATATTTAAAAGTTTATGTTAAAAAAATATCAACTGTTATATTCATTTGTACAGATATGTACGGTAAATTTTACGTTTGGATGTGTCTCAACATTTTCAGATTTTTCTTTGAGGAGAATTTTTTTTTAAATTGAATACAGTGTACAATTATATAAAATATATAATATGATAACAACAATAATTGGTATTTTCGCATACTTTCAATATAATATGTATCAATAAAACGTATTTCTAATATCTATAATTCTATAAATTTAGGTACCTAATAATTTGTTACAAAATTACCTAAAATATCACATTTGCAGTAGGCATTATATTATTGTAATGATTATTATATGAGATTTAGTTTTATAACATAAAATTTGATGAATCATGATAAGTTTTAATCTAATACATATTTCTGTGGGCACATACTTAAAAAAATATAATTGTAAAAATAAAGGACATCTTAATTTTATTAATTTACATATTATGAACTTGTACTTTGTAGTACTTATCGTTAACTAATTTTAACTTGTTATTTTATACAAGAACACACGTTATGTTTTTTTGAAGATGTATATTTTTAGTTTTTAAAGCTTATATGTGTCAATATTCAATATAATATAATATTCAGATAACCTATGATAAATGTATATCAACACTTGAGAACTTTTTATTTATAACAGATTTTTATAGATGTGGTTCCTAAGATTTAAATAAGAATCATAGTGATAATGCTTAATTAAGAAGAACAAAAGAGTGATATAAGGACATTGGCGGTAATTAAGAATTTTTTAAACATTGATGAAGAGCCTTTAACATTAAAAGACTAATTTGTAATATAACATTGCTGATGATTGAATAATTTTACTGTATACAGTTGGGACAATCAGTATAGCCCAGTTCCGATAGAATAGTTCACATAAAAAAGAAATGTTCCATTTTAACATTAATAAGGTTATATGCATATTTATGTATAATCTTATCTCGAGTAAAACAAGTACCTAGTTGCAAAACGATTTATTAACGTAAATAAATAATGCATTGAATAATGTATATAAACTCAATACAACGGTTCATTGAAGAATCTTATGCATCTAATGTTTAGATTGTTAGGGATTAATTTGTCAACAATTAATTAAACACCTATTGTGTTCATATCAGTATTATCAATCATATATTTAGTCGAGGCGCGTTGTCTCCTAGAAGACTAGCGACTCTGTCGATGGAAGTATAACATCTAACGGTTACAGAGTGCCAAATACTGTAGCGATTTGGATGTGTCGCGGTCTGACCAATGATTGATAAGGAGTCTAACCATCCCTGAATTAAACTGGGAGCCAAGTGAAAAACCAAAGGAATGACGGCGATGGAGCGCTGGGCTTTAGGTTACTAGGTAGCCAGTAATCCAAGTCTATGCCCCGGAACTTGACTGGAGGTGGTAGACTGGCAACTGCTTCATCCAGGTCTCTCGGTATCGTGTAAGGAGAGAAATCTCAGACAGGGCACAGTGGAGTAGGCTGTAAGGACTAGGGGTCAAACCCGCTTTAGAACTTCTGTGCGTGAGTGTAACCTGTTAGAATATACTTTATTACTTCACTGACACATATAAGTTATTAATTTAATAGATTAAACATTCGTCTTCTTATAGAAATAAAACGAAATCATATACAAAACAAATGTCTTCTAATAGTAAAGAAATCAAATAAATAATAATATAATAACTAAAATACAGGAAAAAAAAATAATAAAACGTTGATAAAAAAAAATTATCATGAGGTTGTTATTGGTTAAGTAATAATATTAGACCATCCAAGTTGTGCCAGAGATCCAAAAATGATGTCAAATTAATTGTTATAACACGCAAGAATTTGCTAGTCCACTTTTTCACTAAATAAGTTCAAAATCATAATATTAAAATACAATATACTTCAAATTTAATTTACAATTTTTGTTTAGAATTTGGAAGTCTTACAACTTGCAATTTTTTTTTTTTTTTGTGATTAGATACCTAAAACTTCATAGTAACTATTTTATATTTTAAGCATGAAAAAATATTTTCTACTTTTTTGTTCATTAGTTAGATATTCTTTTTAATTTATTAGACGGGGACCAATAGTTGGTATAATTGGTCAATAATTATTCTTATCCGTTTAGCTTTTATTTGATGAGGGTAATATTTTTAGATACATAATAAGTATTTTTTTTGATATAACTAGATGACATTATTATTAATTATCATTTATCTATCGAAGTGATTGACAGACTCTTTGTGTTAACATCATTTTATAATGCACCTATTTAAGAGTATAAATTAAAAGATAGTGTTTCCATTCTAATATGCAATTGCCATAGAGTTATTCTTACATACAATACAAATTTTCATAATTGTTCATTTTTCAACCGATCAATAAATATTAATTATTTTTTCATAATAACCGTTTTAATATTGTCTATGGTATATTACAAGACCTTAACGACCTATCGCAAATATAATAAATAAATAATTTGATTTGTTGCCGGTTGCTAAGTAAATTATTAATTATCATTTTAGTAGCACATTGAAGACGCGATTGGAAGTTTCTCAAACCAAACTATACTTTTTCGGTAGGTTAGCTTCCATAATTTGTAATACTTATCTCAGGCTTTAATTGCTTTAAACAGACATCTGAAAATCCGACGATACACAATTACAATTGTGAGCATAGCCCTATATCAAAGATCTAAACTTGAAATTTGAGACAGTTAATTTTCGTATCTTCTCTTATTATTTTTCTTTCATTACTACGGATCGTCTCATTTTGGTCATAATACATACGTCGGGTCACGTGATCTATCTTCTATACATTTGCAGTTAATATAGAACACATTTTCTTCCAAAATACATTGTTTTTTATTTCTTTAATTATATTTCGTGTCGGTAAAATATGTAACACACAGTCACACGCTTCGATTTACGAATTTCTGCTAGTTTAGTCTTCAAGTCGTTTCTTTACACTTGTTTTTATTCTAGTTAACACTAAGTTTTGCAGTAAACGTTTAAACTAGCCATTGTTATATCTACAAATACTTAACAATTAACTATAATGAGTTATTGCTAATTTGAAAAGACTAGTGTTTCTACATATATTTATATTTAAACGGGGTAACGGCCTTTAAGACCAGCCCTCCAAGTATATATTCCTCCATTGCAATCCAGCTTCTATTCTTCCTACATCTTAAACAAAACAGTCCTCCCATCTCAAGCGAAGTCTTTCCAATGGTCGTTTTCCTGCTGGGTTGTTTTCGATTACAGTCCTTATACAGTGTACGATGAACATGTGAGACGTGCTAAATAGGACCGCATCTGGTCCGAAAAGCTTACCTCACAGACTAGTCAGAAGCCGTTTCCGTGATCAACAAGTTTTAATATAATTTGTTGGTAAACTTGATGAAAGTAGAAGTAAAGTTTGGTTATAAACTAAAGAAATAGCAGACTTGGTCACTATGTAGATATCACTATTTTGATAGGCTGATATTTTTGGCAGGGGGTCTGGAACTTGGCCTTTATTCACTGTTAGATTTTTGTTGGGATGTCATGAATACATCATTTATTCTAAATACAAACATATTTTTTGAGTTAATTTAGTATAAGTTGTGTATAATTCTTTTTTACTTAATATTAGGAGTCCAGGTTAAATTTATATTTTTATCTCAAATAAAAAATAAAGCCAACATAGTGGTACCATGTGGGTATAATTAGGATGGGGAGATCATTAAATTATTAAAACTGAAAGTGTTAATAACACTTTTAAATTATAATAATTTGTTTTTGACCTTATAAACCACATTTTTTATCTATGAACTTGCTACATAATGATTTCAGTCCAGCAAATTGAGAAATATCATCAAATATGAAAAAAAATCGCACCAATAATTGTAAAATCAGTACTTTCTCCGTTTCAAATCAAAATTAAAATATTAATTTATATAACTAAAAATAAATTGAACTTTATTTGATGAGTCAAAAAATATGAAAACACTTAATAGTTAGCTGCAGATTA
This sequence comes from Adelges cooleyi, assembly GCF_023614345.1. NCBI lineage: Eukaryota > Metazoa > Arthropoda > Insecta > Hemiptera > Adelgidae > Adelges > Adelges cooleyi. The sequence goes on from NW_026095751.1 coordinate 7,792,685, forward strand.
AAGTTTATGGGAAAAAAACCAACCTAATACATTTTAAAAAGAAGTTATATAAATATTTGAAATTTAATTTTCTACCTTATCAATTACAAGTTTATAAAATAAGGACGGATTGTTTGCACAAAATAAATGTAATATACAGCAATATGTAAAAAGTAGTATGTATAGACATTTTTTTTAATTGTCTATTATTACCACATAAATTTTTTTATTTAACTTCCATATTGTGTTTTAGGTTTATTAACTAAATTATTTAATTGTCTATTATACATTTATAATTATGACTAGAGTTAGCCTTGCTCTTAAGATGTTATTAATACATCAACATGACAAAATACTTTCGGTACAAAAAATAATTATTTTTTCATTGTAAATCGCTCTGAAATCAAATAGTTAATACGAGCTTTGTTTTTAATAATATTAGCTTTAGCGTAATCTGTCATTTCCATTTCTTCATTAATATCGGTTTTCAGTTTTTCTAATAGAAAAAACATTGGATTGATCTTTTCTTCAGCAATACTATTACATATGAAACACAGTAAACAGTTTAAAATGAAATGAATGACAATTTTAATACAGATGACAAATTAAATTGTTTTAATAGTAATACCGTTGTGCGGATTCTAGTTTTTCATTGGTTTGCTGGTTAAAATTTTTCCAATAACTCAATTCTCGGTTCATTTGATCAATGTTTTCTTGCATGTTGTTCACAAGTTTACTTAACGGATTAGCAGATTTGGTAATAGCCTGAATGTACTGTTTAACAGTGCTCATTTCTTTAGCTAATACTTCTTTGTCCTTGACATGTTTTCCTTCCCATTCCTGTAAAAGTTTATTGAATAACAGTTTTTAGTTTTAAAAAACTGTAGCAATACAAAATTGATTTTGAAAAATGTGGTTTAGGATTGTTGAAAAATTGGTAAGAGATTATTTCTTTTAACCCGATTTGTTTCTAGAATTTATAAAAACTTACAACTTTAGTAGGATCAGGTTTTTTTTTTGTGTCAAACTCTTCTTGCGTATGAAGTATTTGTGAAACAAGATGACCTTGATCATCAACCTAAAATAAATAAACTTGTTAAAAAAAGAAGTGAATACACATTTTATTAAAAATGTTTGTTGAATTTTACTTGAAGGTTAATATCATTTGAAAGTTTTGCATCATTTACTAGTTCGATTGTAACAATATTATCATCTATATCATTTAACTTGTCATCATTTTTTGAAAAAAAGTTGTCTGAATACTTGGGAATTCTAAAAAAATTAGTTTTAAAAACCATATTTATATATGATATTTTTTTTTTTTAAATTTACATACTCAGATAAGGTACTGGAATGTAATCGTCTATTAGGAGCCGGAGGTCTGGAGCTTTTCGGTCTTGATGGTCTACTGATATTGGTCGATTCGTTTAGTTTTCGAAGTTGAATGTCTTCAGCATCGTTTTCAGGTGTCAGTTTTTCATGTTCAGGCTTACTGTCCAATAGTAGCTTCCCATTGGTGATTTCTCTAAAAATTATGAATTATGAATATTATAGAAAAAGCCAGCACTCATGAGTTGTGATAAGATTGATTGGTTGAAACATAGCAAACATTTTTTTTCACAAAGTATTCAAAGCTAAAATTAAAATTAAAAAGTACTCAAAGCTTTATAGTTATTTAAATTTAATTTATTTAAATAAATAACTTTAAACTAGAAATTGCATTGAATTGAAGCAAATCATTTTTAAAATATTATTTTGTATTACAATAGGAGCAACCATTTTAAAAATATGAAAAACGTTATGGTAATATAGGTACAGGCAAAAACCAAGAAAATTGCATAAATACTTAAAAAATTATTGAAGCTTGAGTGGGGTATTATTATATTTACACTATTTATATTACTTGAGGTTACTCCCACTAGTCATGAAAACTAGTCAAGACATCCAGGTGGGAGTAACCTCAAGTCATGTAAATAGTGTATGCATAAATACTTTTACCCAAAATAAATGTTGTCTTCATTTCTCATTTCTGAGCCCAGCTTTTAAACTTAAAGTCCGAAAAGAACTAAAGGTCAAGACATAGTGTTCAACAGTTTTGATTGTATTAAATAAAAATATTAAAGTACTTAATTTAAATTTATTAAAGGTTAATGCACAACTGTGTACCTAGGCTCTAACACATGTTATGAGTACATACATACATAGAAAAAAAAGACATTGATACATGCTGTGATCCACTAAACCACCGAATATAGACTATCTGTATCCGATATTGAACTAAGTATTGTAAAATGGGGTTAATCGGAAAATGACAATAATTAGGAACACAAAAAGGAAAAATTGTATTTTTTGTATTAAAAATATTATTGTTTCTGTTTACCTAATATTAGGATATAATTTTTTATGTCTTACTTTTTCTTAACAGAGTTATTTTCCTCTTCTTCTGCTTTGACTTCTAGACATTTTTCACCTATTTCAGGTTTTACAGTGGTATCGGTTGTTTTACTTTTTGATTCATCGTCAACTTTTAATGAGGTATTGTCGATGCTCTTTTGCACATTTTCCAAATGACCGTCTAAACTATCTTTAAGTTTTTTTTCTGTCAAAAGGGTTTTTTCCAATATTTTAGGTTTATTATTATTTTTTATATTGCTTTTGACTGGTTCTTTGAGTTTTGGTTTTGTAGTCGATTGACAAGATTCTTTAACAGATTGTTTCTAGAAAACAATAACACAGCGGTTATTACAAAATTTATTAAATTCATAATGGTAGATAGTAGTTTATTATATAAATTTTAAATTGATAACATCCGAATGTATTCTTGTTTATGTACTGATGTTTCGGACCCATAGGCACAAATACGAGGGGCTAGGGTGGGCTTAGTCCCCCTAATGTTTGACATAGCTCCACCAAAAAAATTAGGTAATGCATACAATTTTAAATTACAAAAATATATTTACTTATATGTATATTTAAAAAAAAATTTCAGCCCCCCCCCCCCGAGTTAAAAATTGAAATTACGCCTATGTTCGGACTACTGCAATGTGGAATGGTGACTCTAAAGATGGACTCTGCAATGGGTTCGAAACATCATCACATTATTATTATGGACGCATCCAAAAGGTTATCATATTTATATTTAAACCCATTCAAGTTTTAACATATTCATTTTATTTTAAACCTATTAAAATTTTTAATAGCTTAATTTACTTTTGTCTCTATTCCATTTACTATTGCCAGTAATAACTCTAATGTCTTTGTAACCTCGAGGCCGGCAACAATTTTGGAAGGCTTTGCCGTAATTGTTTCATTTGTACCAGATTCTAAAAAAACAATATGCTATTTATTCTTTCTGTTGTTATAATTTAGAAATTACACAATTCCTTTCACTTACGAAGAAACTTAATTAATTTATTCAAGAATTTTATTTTTGTATCTTTCGTGGATACATTTTGGGATTTTAATTCTTCATCATTAAATACTCCTGACAGATAACCAGTGTTGCGAATTACCTGTAAAATTAAAAAGGTGGATAACATTATCTTAGAAGTTCTGCGATTATTATTATAATATAATAAAACTTACATTTGTAATTATATCGTGAAGAAATTTAAACGGTGGTTTACTCAATAATTTCTCCGTGAGTTGAGGTTTACTAATAAATTTACCAAGCGAAGTTTTGACTTTGGTTACAAGTTCTCGGTTTGCAAGTTCTGTCATATTGATTTATAGCAAAATTAATAAGAGAAAATGTTCAGTGACATAGCGACTAACAAGTTAAATAAAATTATTATATAATTTTAAAAACAATAATAATAACAGTTTGATTAAATATAATAAAATAATTGTCCAATATACTACAGAACAGATTTAACCTATCTATCGCTTAGTAAATCTATACCAGAATGATAAGAAGAATGAAGTGTTGATAAAAACGCCCTTGGCCGTTGCTAAGCAGACATAATATTATGGCTATGTTGCTAAGTTGTGAAAATTTCACAGCAAATTAATTATGAAGTTGTATTTTTGAAAAATGTAGTCATGCAGATTTTCTGAGAGATAAATCTTTTTGAATCCCATTGTAGATTTGGTCTGTTGGACCAAATATTTTGTTGTATTAATTAACATATTGAAAATGCATCCCTCAATTATCAAATACTTAATATTTTTTAACAGACCTAGCCCGAGTAATTTTCAAGAGATTTGGTCTGTATGACTTGGTATGGTGGGCTAGTTGTTAAACACATCAAGTAATATACTATAAATAACTGTAGTTAAGAAACGTTGAATATAGCCATTTTAAGTATCACATGGATGACAAGCACTGCTAATAAAGAAAACCAAACCCATTGAATATTCAATAAATGTTTTATTAAAATTAAGAATTAAAAACAGTTAATTAAATTTTGTTTTTTTTTGTTATTATTACCATATCTTTTTGTTTTGTTAAATGTACTTAAATCAAAGAAACAAAACACCCATTTTATATTTTAGCCGGGCGCCTTATAAATATTTGTACTTTCTTCTTAGGTACATCTTCTTGTGATTTTACATTCTGACCATCATTTATATAGTTTTCACAGTTATTTGTATTTTCGGCCTCTAAACTAGTTTGATTATGACCATTAGTTTTTTTCTTTTTTCTGCGTCTTTTTTTAGACGTAGTCAAATTAGTTTTAACTGATGTTTCACTATTATTTTTAAATTCATCGAACCTAACTGGATTGCTACTGTTTGTTTGGTTAGAGTTTTCTTCATTGGTCTTAACTTCAATATTATTTTGTACTTGTAATTGGAGTTTTTTAAGTTGTTCAGCAACTTTGGCACTGGCTTCGTTACCGAGAGGTTCATGTTGTTTTAACAGTTTGACGAAATCTTGGAGCGTGTGCGGTCTGTATAATAATTGGTTATTACTTGTATTATTATTATATAACTCTTTATCAGAAATTAGTTTTTGATCGATTGCAAACTTTAAATGGCCATATTTCATTCTTGCAATTTCATCTTCTATTTTTCCAGACTTGAAGATGTTTTCGTAATACTCAAAACTTTTGCCTACAACGCTGTAAAATGAATATTTAACAAACTAATAAAACAATTTCACAGGATGTACATAGTAGTAAGCATAATATGTATAAAACGAAGAACATACCTGCGGTTATGTGCTAACTCCTCAGTCATGATTTTATTTAATGAATTGAAATAAAAATTTTTTACAAAATTGCTGCTATTGTTCTTCCATAAGAACTATGATATAACTAAGCTGTCAGGTTACCCAACTAACAAGTTGGATCTATATTCTATAAATCCACCTTGCTAACTAACTTAATTATATCATGTCTCATGTTAAGTCCGCAGTCGACCAAAAACACCAGCAGACATTGGTTAGAGAATAGATATGGGGTTATTTCTTCTAAAAAATGACATTCGACGTACCCATTTTATTTATTATGCGTTATTTCAAAAAAATAAATTATTTGATAAGATAAAAATCACCGATGGCGGCTGATTGTGATGTAAACGTCCAACGGTTGTTATCAGTTGATAACTCTTTCTTTTCTGAAACTGGATTTTCCGTGTTATCTATCGGTGTTCATTTTGCTTGTATGTTAGTTGTGATCTGTGACGAGTTTTTTGAAATATTGAAATTGTACTTTACCGTTTATCCAGTATCTATTGGTGATTTCTAGTGTTTTATTTTTGAAATCCTAACGTTGTCGATTCTTGTATAAATCTTGACTACGGATCAAAGACACATAGATTGTATATTGTTTTGTTCTAAAAATGCCAGTGTGTTGCGACTTAATCGATTTCGACGCGGTAGTGACTCAGAGTTGAACGTATTAAGTGTGCATCTTTTGTTATGAAGCTGTGTGGGACGACGTAGCATTTCGTTACTAATATTTCAGGTATCTATGCAATACTAGCCAATTTACACTTGGTAGCCACAAAAAAAAAATTAAAGATGACAACAATGTTTAATTTACGGTTTTAACCTGAGAAACTAAATTCTACATGTTTCGAGTTTGTCAACTTAGAATTATTTGACACTGTATTTATAAAAGAGTATAATGTATGAGAGTACTAGTAAATAAATAAATGTTAGCTGTGTAATATAATATACTGTGGTATAACTTTTTTACTAGTGAAAACATATTTTTCATCATAAATTATTTTTATTTCTAATTCATTTATTTTCAAAAAGCTCAAAAGCAACTCATTGATTTTTAACTACAAGTTCTAGTAATTTTAATTGTTCTGTTTTTTCACATACCTTTTATATGAATTATTTAATAAAACATAAAATGGTCATATATCTTATATTATATATTTGATTATAAAACAATCAAATTATATATATATATATTTTTCAAATATTTTAATGTTATCTATAATCAATCTGAGCCAGTAACAATTATTGTAAACATTGTATTTTTATTTACAATTAATCTTAAAAAAAACATTAATGACCTTGAAATCTCACTATTTTAAATAGCCTTTTATCATATAATATTAAAGTCTTGCATTGGAATTTTTATTGCATTTCTCCAAGCTTATGTTGAGTTTTGAAATGTTGAAATTTTTATTATGATACTAACGATTTATTATGACGGTAACGTCTGGTTAAACTAGTTGTTTTTTTTTTAATTGTTATAAGCCAATTCATCAAACTGGTTAGTTTCTACGCTATTACTTGCGCTCAGTTGATTATAATTTATTCATAAGCATAAAATTCAAATGTACATATATTTGTTTGATATTTAATTTACATTGGCAACTTAGACTAATCAATAAATGAATAACTTAAAAGATATAATTTCAAGATTAATAATTTGTAAATCGTAGGTACACTTAAACAATCTGTTCCTGACTTTTATATAGACTTTAAAAAAATACATGGTTTTTTAATGTAGGTAATATAATAAATAAATTGACTAAGATGAATTAAGTATGTCGATGTACTAAACAAAATGTCAAATGATTGTCTTTTGTTGTCAATGTAACTATATAAATTAGTATTATACAACTTTTCTGGTTAACAAATACAATGACCCGTAAAATTAGGTTATCAAATAGTTAAAACAACACTGCATTGTAAATTACTATACTATTGTGTTATTCTATTTAAGGGGTTCATTAATTTAAGTTGTATCTAATTGTAGTTAACAAAATCAGATCTGCATAATTGTAACAATAATTTTATTTATTTCGACAATGAACAGTATCATTAAAATTTACAGTAATATAATTTAATAACAAAAATTAGTTTACCTATTTATAGTTTGTTGAACAATTTGATTTGATTTAATTATTAAACCAATTTAATCATTCTGAAGGGGTCCATATGGTAATGTTTTTAGTGACAATGTTACCTATAAAGCTATATTTTCAATCCATAACATAAATATTTTTTTAAAAAATCAAATCAACTTATTTGAAATAAAACTTAATTTTGGTTTAACAAACAGTTTACTAATGAATTTCAATACTTAATAATATAAATAAAATTACACTATAAATTATTTATCTAGGTAAAACTTAGCTTGTAAGAATATTAAAAAATTACCTATTTTATTTAATTTTAATTAAATAGATATTTCACAGAATATCGAAGGCAAACTAACAACTGGATATATCTGCCTTTTTGAACGTATCTGCCATACAATAGATTAATAATAAGCAAGACAAAGTACATAGAGTTCCGCACTCTTTTTTTTCCCCGATTAAATCGCAGGTGACCCCGGAACCAGCCTGGTAGGGCATTACTTCGGGGCCACCCACATTGTTTATTGTATCAGAAAACTTTCACACATTAGTTGGGGGGGATGTTCCACACACCCTCTCTACTTTTAAAAAGTATAATACACATGTTTACTCCTTATAACTTACACACCCCGTGGGGTTGAGGTCCAATAATAATATTCACATTGGGCCCCGAAGAATTCCGCACTCTAGAACGCATAAAAGACGGTATTCTGGTAGTTCTAGCTACAATCATCACTAAGTAATTAACCATTTTTTAATTAGCGTATCCACCTTTTTGGACAATATAATTAATAGACATAAAATAGATAAAACTTATGCACCGCCTCAACAATTATTTGCCTTTGTTTAAATGTCTTTATAAATTTAATACGTGTAACTTAATAAGTTTAACCATGAAAAATTGTATTAAGTATTATATTCTTAATATTAAATTAAGGAAACGGGTTTTTTTTGGTGGATACTGCTGAGCTTCTGTTAGGTGTCCAGATGTGATTCGTGACATACCTAGTAAATAAAAATAAAATAAAATAGGTTACTTTATATTATTATTAAAAACTAAGGTTTATATATATATATATATATATATATATATATATGTATTTATGTATATAAATAATTTTATATATTTTATTATGTCTTTCATAAGTACAGACATCTTATCTGTGAACACCTTACCAAAAAATGCTTAAATAAAATCATAATTATATAAAATGACGAAACATGTTTTTAAGGGTAACTTTAAAAATTCAAATAGTAACATACATATTTTACACCAAATTTAACATAGTTTCATTTTCATTTAATTTTTAAAGTTTATCCTTAATAATCTCCTTGAAGTTTTAAAGTTTACCATAGAAATACAATCAAATACTATATAGAAATGTATATGAATTTAACACAAACACATGTCAATGACCCATTTAAATAAAGTCTGACGTGTATACGCATCAGCTCGTTGTAAGTATTAATTTGCCTAGATTGATAACCAGTTTAAAAAAAAACTCTTATTGATTTTTTAGTATTTAAAGTTTAGGTGATGGTGGAAGTGCGGATGAGTGGTTTGTGTAATTATGAATAACATTACAGTCTACCTCACCCCAGTCTATACTTTTAAATACTAATTATTCAAGAAGTATTTATCCAAAACTGGTTATCAACCAGACAATATTCCCATTACATCATTTAGCTTTTAATAGGTAAATTTAATATCCTATAGGTTGCTCGTAACTTTTAAAAGTCACTCCTTAACATTACCCTTTAAAATAATATTTTTTACTTGAATGTTAATTATAATAAAGATATTTTGCACAAACAATAGGTATTTTAATTATTGATAACTGATAAGTTATGTGGTCCATCTCATTTTTGCCAATAAATAATATAGGTCTTTTTAGACTCATTATATTATAATTACATACAAATAAATACAATAAAAGTCAATTTGATGACAGTTTATCTTACCAGTTATACCTGATTAATAATTATTGCATTGCACATATTGGAGTGTATCCCTCTTGTTCTTCACCAAACTACGCTTTTGTGTTATAGTAGAACAAGAAACCTTTTCTGTTGACTGAGACATTTTCTAATTATAAGATTTAGTTATGCTAGACCACCAATACTAACTCAACAATTTTTATAAGTTCTGGGTTTATGACTATTATTGCTTATTTCAACAGCAAAACAAATTACCTTATACTTTTTGACCCTGATAAAAGATTTTTTTGTGTGTTAGCTTTGCTGCAGCCGATTATATTGAAATAATATTTTTCTTTGGTTTGATGCAGTTATTTGCCAATTATTTAGCAGTGGATTTTTTATAATACAGAGTAGTTTGTCTATAAATTTTGTAAAAAAATTGTGTATGTTAAAGGGACACAATAATTCTATCTATCTAATATTATTAAGACCTTAAGTCCAAAAACTACACCTAAAAAGGCACATTAAAGAAATCGTGTCCACTTCTTCTGGAATAAAAGATTACCTAATCATATTTTTGTAATTTTAACTGTTTATTGGAAGTGCTGAACTTTAAGAATATCCGTCACCATGTTGGAAGTAATTGGAATATTTTTCGAAAAGTTGTAGATTTCCGTAATTTGAATTTGAAAAATTTGTACATTTTTAGCTTGTTTTTCCCGATTTTGAAGGGGGACGTACATTTTTTTTTCATTTTTGGCTGTTTAAAGTATCTTTTAGGTACGAAATCTGATCAGTAGACTTGTTGCATGAAGTAATCGGTCAAGTGGTTTGAGAAAATTCGTGTGTACAAACAGGAAAAGAAATCATCATCGTAAAATGAATACTATAATCTCAGTTCCGCTTCGTAGAAAAAAATGTTTTATGATCTTATTCAGATTAGATATTTTCTGATATAGTCGATTTAACGTCTATGACGTAGACTTTATGCCCTTTCCCCTAGAACAAAAATTGAGCCTTAAGTATGTCACGGCCTAAGAAAGATTGAAAACTTCTAATGTAGGACTACGGTCGAGGATGTATTGTAACTATTTTTTTTTTTTTTGTAAACAATAGCAGCACCTGCTGTTAAGTTAGAATCCTGGTTACGAAATAAACAAATGTATTGTGTATTATTTGCTTAAATAACTTATTTTAACATGTACAGATTTTTTAACTACATTAAATTACATCATTTATGAAAAAATAAATCATATAATTAAAAAGGGTGCATGTGCCACTTAAAAAATGTACATTTGAAACTTTTTTTGGATAATTTCCTTTTTAAGGTATGGTATATCATTTTTTTGTGACAAAAAAACTAATCAAATAAGTTTAATGGACACAGATAGGAAATGGCTACATTGGATATCCTATAATTTGTTTTCTGAAAATGCTGGTTGTATACATTTTAAAATTTAAGCAATATGCCATCTTATGTTCTTTTGGTGGTATAAAATTAAAAAAAAAAGTTTTTTACTTCGATTTCAAACTAAAATGTTAACACGGTAAATTGTTTTGTAAATAATATTTTTTTACGTTTTAAACAAGAATAAATAAATAACAAGAGTAAAATCTTGTTAATATCTTGTAAACTCTTGTTAGAGTAAATTCTTGTATTGAATTAATCAAAAAAATTCATCCGTTTTATCATTGTTAGGTAGGAAACACATGTTTGGTGTATGCAAGGTGTGTATGTACTATTTTTTGCCTTCTAAATGCGAGTATAAATTTTATTTACTTTAAAGTAAAAAATATATAACTATTATAATATATCCATCCACTCGATATTCAATAGTTTTTGTAATTTTGGAAAAAAAAACGTAAATGATTTATTTAACTTTTTTCAACTGAGCCAATAAACAATAGTGTTTTTACCTTCATTTTGTGTGTTCAGTCTTTAAGTATTGCGTGCAATGAATTTATTACTTGACGCTAAAGTGTAAAACTTACCTACTATACAATATTATGTGTAAAATTGTATAATATAATTATGTGTAAGTACAACATCTGTATAATATTGAGATCATAATAAAATTCAGCTTTGAACCAAAATTATTTAATTTGGGTATCATTTTTGGGTACTTATATAACTTTTAATTTTTTTTTTTGACAATTTTATCTATCGATTTGTTTTATATCAATAAAACAAAAATTTTGGGGTTTGACTTAACCAAAATAAAATTAGGTTTATTTAGCTCAGCGCTTATACTAGCTTTAAGCACTAGTTTCCTAATTTTGGTATCAGGTTTTCTATATCGTTCCGGGATTTATTTTTTAGGTGGCTAGGGGTGTTACGGTACTGGGTGTCAGGCCGATTTGAGTTGAAACATTGATAAAAATGGTAAACCTCCTATTTCGCCAATGAAAAGAAATAGTTGTCGGCCTTACTGGACACTTAGGTCACATACTCTACATAATATATTATGCATTGTATAAATAGCTTTATAATTATACTCGCACGCGTTTATGTAGTTTATTTGCTGTTCGTTGCATACTCCCGTTGTCTCTACGACGTGAGTAAATTTAAATTTAAATTATGTATAATAACACTTCAATAAATCTTCTTGCGCATCAGCCATTGTGAAACACTGCGTTTTTGTATGATTTGTTTTAAAAATACAATCGTCACAAACCAATCGGAATAAAAACAAAGGATTTTCTATAGAATTGTGTGTAGTGTGTTGTATGGCTGAGATTCGTCATCTCGAGGTTTCCATCAAGCGATGAGCCATCTGGATAAATTTAGACGTCGAAATGGCCTACTGCCGTAGAAATTGTAGAAATAGTAAAGACATAATTATTAAATCTTTTTTCATCTTTTCAACAACTTCTTTTACGACGGGTTTCCGCTTTTTTTATTCTGGGTACACCGCAAAGTGTAAAACGGCAACCATAGTTGAACAAAATACTAATTTGTATTATCTAAACAGTTCATAAAAGACAAAATAATATGATAAGACATACATGAAATCAAACAATGGGCAATTTTTATTTAAACAACAAATAATAATTTACAAGTAATTAGTTATTTGAAGTACATTTTTATTTGCCGTATTTACGTACATTGTGAATATTTTGTAAAATTATAATAGGCAACTTATATCATCAACGTTACATGTATATCCTGACAATAGCTGTTGTGTATTTGTATGTGTATACTACGTAACAGCGTTTTTTTTCAATACTGATAAGTAATAATTATACTATGTTGCTCATTGTAACTATTAATAATTTTGTTCTTATATTTTTATCGGGTGTCTGATGCGATAACTTTTCCTGACCTAGTCAACAGTAATTGTGTATGAAGTTCTAGAATAATATATCAAGTTTATTATCTCTCTTCTCTGACCACAGCTTGGGTGTTTTGGTAGTGATCCAATTGAAAATGAAAACATATTATTTACTGTTAAAAAAACTATATTAATTATTTTTGGAAAAATAATGTGCTTTAAATTATTATTTCGCATTTGTCATTGTTACGTGATACTTTCCATTAACTTATTAAATACTTCTGTTTGTGTTTATTAATCAAGTTTCAGTATTTTCTAGAACGTTTCGCGGTTTATCAATAAAAATTACCGAAATGTTAAACGTAGTGTGAATAAATGAATAAGTAATACAGGTAGCCAATATGTAACAGTTTTAAAAAAGTAAAGTTAGAATTATTCAGATACTAAGAATTAGGTACTCATACGTTTGTAGGCGAATTTTGGCATTAACTTAAGTACTGATATTTGAACAAAAGCAGAAATTAGTATTATAAGATACATTTTGTTGGGTAAAATTTTAAATACAATAAAATAGATTTTAACATGCATTTGCATTAAAAAAAAAAATGTGTTCTTTTATGAGGTTTCTTCTCGTGATTTTAATCAAATTTTTGTATTCTATGATACATTTAAGTTAAATTCTGGATATTTGTTGTACAATACCGTATGTATGAGCTAATTAAGAATAACTATTGTTGGAAGTACTCAATAATGAAAGTACTCAAAAAAAAAAAAAAACTTAAATCGAATTTAAATCATGATTTTTTAATCGGTCCAATTAATTTATAAATCAACGATGTATAAATGTATATTATAAGTTAACTGTTGTCTATGCTGAGAATCAAAATGAATTTCAGTAATTTTATAGGAGCGCAAGATGAAAATGATATTATATTCAATGTGTTCTTACGGTTGAAGTTCATAATAGTTTTCTTCAACCTCTTTAAAATATTAATGACAAATTATAAATAATCCCAGACAGAAAATGGATGTCTTATTGATAAATATTAATGTATGATCAAACACTTGTGTTTTAAAATAATGGCACTCTTTGTACACTTGTTTATAGTCATTTCAACTTAAAACAATAATTGTTATTCGTCGTAAATAATTCATGTGGCCGCGAATGTGAATATTTCGGTTAGTAGTCTGTTTGAAAACATTGTAGGTCGATTGTGGTCTTATGCCAATATTATTCGCATTTTCTTGCCACTTCTACGTTTCTCTCAGTAGATAAGGAGTATAAATACACATCCGACCTACGCATTACATATTATTATTATTGTTTATGTTTTCACAACAATGAATATATAATTACTCTAGATTCGCGTTAAATCTAAATTAGTTTTGCGGCACCGACTCGTTACTTTTGCCATTATTTTGCTGAGACGACAAAACAAAATACAATAATAATAAGCTGTATAAACCAACACAATAAAAGCGATGACTGGACTCGCACCGTTGTGTCAAAGAAAGGAGGGAATTTTTTTTATACTTAATTAACAATTTTTAATTTATATTGCAACTTTTTAATAAAGCAATGACGTGTAACAATTATTTAAAAAAAATATCAGTTATGTCTGTAAAAAAGTTGTATTGTGTGTTAATTCGTCCCGTTTGTTGCGATATCCCCACCCATTCTTACTATAATCACAGTTGGGCATTGTTCGATTGAAAACAAACATTTGCCTAAAATATATTTTATTTATATTATCTATTATGTCTATAGTCTAAGACTTAGTTCAAAATTGACTAATTAATAATTCGAGAAGACCCAAAGTTTTGTTTCGAAATGTTTTTGGTCAGTTCCAGTACTAACAATAGTTAGTATTCCTACATTAGTAATTAAACCAAGCTGAATAATATTTATGTGGAAGTGATTTTTCCATTAACAATCGTGGGCCAAATTTGTGATTGTTGGTTGGTGAGACGGTGTGTAGACTAAAAAAATAGTTTTCATTATAGCCATTAAATATTAATGGGAGTTTCGATCTGCTATAGTTTTTGTTCGCTATTTAGTTACATTTAGCCTAACTTCCTTTACGTACGCTGATTATTAATTTATTTTGGACCGAGTTTGACGTGTTTTTCGAGTGTGCACCGTTCGCGTGCAACCGATTGTCGTCTTTGGCCAATGTTTTTTATAACAATAATAATGTGTGTATTCGAACACTATTTACATGTCGTTTATTAAACGGCAACGCACTTGTTGGCAATGTCGCGGGAATGTTTCTCTTTGTCATAAACTAATCAAACCAGTAAACCCTAAAAATAAATCGCCCCTGACCCGGTGTATTGCTACCGTGTTCACTTTGTACCAACGTGTATGTTAATAAAACATATATATATATAATATACAATTATATTTTCATAATCATAATACTCATAAGAATTCGATTAATTTTGATTATACGTGTTAATACGAAATTTCACGCATGATATAAATTAATAACAAATACAAGTGTTATTGTTATCTGGATCAACGAACTTTCGGCACTTCGATATTATATACACAAATGTTACGGATTTTTCCCACGCCAAAAGCTAATAAAGTTGTATCTCGGGACACGTGCCAGAACGGCGAGTCTTTTGTCTCTCACTTGTTGGTGGCATCGGCCACGGGCACTTTAAGTACTCGATTCCAATCGTACTCGGACCTCTTGTCGAACGCTTTCTATAATAATAATAACATATATCGTTTAAAAAATATCATCGGCACACATACGCAGAAATTATATTTTTCAAATAGACAAAAAATGTTTGATAACAATTTCGTTATGACCAAAACCTAACAATAATTTATTAAAACAATTTCAAGATGTTTGAAAAATACTAATTTTATAAGTTTGCCGTGTGTAGAACGTACATATTATGCGTTTAGCGCCGCCGAAGGAATAATACATAGTAACCGTCGTGTGTCGTGCGCCGCCGTTCGGTCTGTGAAACTTCCATATACGAAAGTTTTTTTTATTATTGTACAGTTTGTTTTTATGTAATATACAATAAAATCGCGCATTGTCGCTTAATAACACTAGTCGATCAGTCGTCGTTTTACTGGTGAACGCCGCCAATATAGTATAATATCGTATTATTATAGTGTTGTTGTTGTTATACGTATACGGTATACCTTCTATATAAAATATATATTGCACACTGGACAAATAATACATTTAACAAGGACACCGCAGAACGGTGTTGCTCGAACCCGGTGTCTGAAAAAAAAAAATGGTTAGTGAAGATCAGCCTATCACAATTATAATTACAATAACAATAGTATTATTTGTTAATATTTTCGACTAACCGTACACCTACGAAGTAATCTTGCCGTTGGTGTATCCAAAAATAGTTTGGAGGGGAGGGGGAGTTGTTCTTTAGGAAGAAGTTAGTAAGCACATTGTTGTTTGACATATTGTTTTAATAACAACTGTTATTTTCGTTAGTTACCTATTTGTTTTTGAGGATTATAAAAAATAGACGTATTCACTTGGCATTTTCATTTATAAATAACAAATTTATTAAAAACTGTAACAATTCCTTGTAAACATAAGTTTTGCAAGTAAATGTTTAAATTGTTTATTTTTTATTGATCTTAAAATTACATCGGCATCTTAGGCCATTAGTAAATAGTTATTTACAGAGGAAACATGTTTTTTGATTAAATTAAATTATATAATTGAGATTATTTTAAGAAGGCAATTAAATTCGAGATATCTTGAACGCTGGGACCCAAAGCTTGACTGATTTGTTCCGAGATGTTTACATTTTATATTCGATGTTTTCGATAAGTTTAAAAACCTATATTATTACACTAACCCAATAAGATGAAAAACAGGGGTTTTATTGATTAAAAAAACATGTTTTAAACAGTAATTTATTTTTAATAATTAGTAATTAATAAAGATTAATGCATTAGAAAACATTATGCATATATATGTATACGTATTTTTTTTTGAGGGGGACTGGATGGATTAGATTCAATTTATAATGTTGTAACGATTAAGTTTCGCGGTGAAAAATGTATTAGTCCTAATGGCAAAGCAATAAGCGACTAATCCAATCATAACAACTAATAGAAAGGCAGTATTAAAGCAAGTCTTCTTTTTCATATTTGCCATCGACGCTAATATAACTGGGGCCGTTATAATATGATCATTTTCTTAATCCTTAACTGTTTATTTTATAACGTAATTAGTGATTGCGGGTTTTCTTACTTCCAAATGTTTAACCCTGGACACTTTCATTAAATAATATTTTTGTTTAATACGGAAGACCCATCATTAAGCCCATCATCTCGACAAAAAAATTGAATATAAGAGGTATCGCCCGTCCCTAGTTAAGGACCTGCCAATTTTTTTAGTTATGTATTGGGTAAAGAAATTTTTTTTTAATATCTTAATTTAAAAATAAAAGTAATTTTATTTTTAAAGTAATTAGGAGTGTTTTTGGAGTGATTCATTTTTAGTTGACTATTTTAGCAGCTTCTTATCGTTTTTCACTATTTTTCTCTATTATTATTATTGATCAGCTATTACCTAACTGTCCTATTTTGTTTGTAGTGGTGATAACCTTAAAATGTTGGTTGCACTTAGACAACAATATTAAACAATTTACGTCGTTGTTTTTTTTTAATACTGTAATTAAATAAGGTTAAAATAATTAAAATAGAAAAAATTAATAAAAACGAAGCCGTTACAGTTGTCAGCAAAAACCGACGACATACAGTGTATAATATTTTTTTCTATGTTATGTTACCAACATTTCAAAACTACACAAACTACAAAAAATATTTGAACAGTTTAAGAAATGTTAGCTTTAAACTTAAAATTAGAGACTCGACAGTTAATGATAAATTATATTTTACAAAATAAATATTACCTACTAAGCTTTTACACGACGTCACTGTTGTCGTATATAGGCGTAGCGTGGTGGTATAATAGATATAGTGTGATAATATTACCAAATTGTTTCTCGCTGGGTAGGGTTAAAACACGCCTAACCGGAAAAATAAATGGAAACCTGAAAACCGAAAATTGAAGAAGGCGAAACGATTAATAATTGTCCGCTACTCGTTTGTACAAAGACCACATTGGCCAACGGGTGTAAGTTGGATAATATTATATTGTTGTAAAATATATATTATAATATTATAGTAAACGTGTACGAAACGGTCGGCGAACTATGTAGTGAGAGACAGAGACGATGTAATAATGTTGTATTATTATTCGACCCGTTAATCACCCGATGAATATCGGGTAAAACTAGTCTATTGTTATTATATATTAAAAAAAAATATATATCAAATTTATATATATATATATATAATGTACGCACTTGCCGGTGATGACGACACGTGTAATAACCCTCAAAATACGTTCTATGCCGGTTGTTGTGTGTGTATGTGTGTATAATATAATTTGCACGACCAATCTTCATATGGAGTGAAACACAACCGGTTACGGCGGGATCGGCGGTCTTAGCTGTTATTGAAGGTTTATTCAACTTCCAAGGTGGTGCGCAATTCGCGCGAAACCATTGCCTTTTTTGTTTTCCTCGCTGTAATTGAAATTATTTATTCAGTACATTGACATATTTCGTAACCGATCTTTCTCTCATACCTACCTAGTGTTTTACCTTTTGTTTTTTCATCTTTGCGCATGAACATGGGGAAAATTTAAATTAAGAATCGGTATTAATTGTCCATTAAGTTATATTGTAACAATAATAATGATATTCTAGTCATTAAAACAAACAATAAAAATTGTATTTCTTATTATTATTGACACCGTGGTGTTGGTGGTATAAAATGCGGTTTAAATATGATATTTTCCATTTGTTTTATCGGCAGAGACTCAAAAAGAAAATCATGTTGCGTCTGAAAAAAGGTTTTTCGGAGCATCTGCTCCAAGTGGCGCTGCTGTTGTCACTGATCGGCTCCGACCGTCTGTGGCCCTCGTTCGGCATCTGGTCATCTGCTCCGTCGGCCGAAGTCGAAGTGGGCCCGCTGCAGCGATGGAACGACGACGGTTACTCGCCCGGATTCGGACCGTTCACGGAAATCCATCCCAAACACGTAGATCGCGATCTGGATCGGCAATGGCTGCTCGGCGAGCTGCTATCGCTCGGTCGCTACGGCGAAAGGTATCCGTCCAACATCGAGGCGTATCTGTTGAACGTGGACGGAGGCGATGAGAACAACGATCAACAACAGCAGGACGGGCGTGGCGTCGTCAAGACCGAACCCAAAGAGGACGACAGCGGCAACGGCGACGAAGACGGCGACGAGGACAGCCCGTTCGACACGGACATCGTAGACGATGTCTTCACTTTGGAGCCAGAGGTAAGATTTTTTTATTTATATATATGTATATTTTTTTCTAGCAACTAAATATTATATTGTTACGCAAGTTTTATACTCTGGGTTTCATATAAAAGTATACAAAAAAAACATTTTGTCGAGTAAAGCTCGCCAAACATGTCTTCTTTTGAGCAAAAACAAAGGGTACCCTAAACATCTCTGTACATATTTAATTTATTCTTAACCGTTGTTCGATTTCGAACTTCGTGACTCGTGCAAGTATACTATTCCGATTGGATACATTTCTCCAGAACTCTTTATTCTCTGTACCCCGGATGCTTTCTGATATTGACATTTGTATGAGGGTTTTGATCTGGTCTATATAGTAAATAGGGGACTTGCTTCTGCTTCTTTTTCCTTCGACTTTTCCTTGTATAATATCCTTTTCAATACCACCTCTTCTTATGATGTGGCCAAAACATTTTAGTATTTGGCTCTGAACTGTGATCAAGAGGCGTTCTTGTGCTTTTATGTTAAGTTCTCGATTATAGATACATTCGTTCTATGGTCAGTCCATGGAATTGGTAAAATTCTTCTATATGCAGTTATTTCAAATGCTTCTATTCTTTGTTGACACGATGAATTTATGGCCCATAATTCGGAGCTATGTGTCATTATAGGGAATATCAGTGTTTTCGTTAGATACAACTTCGTTGCTTTCTTAATATCATGATCCTTCCATATTCGAACAAGTTTGGAAATCGCGGGTTTAGCCATTCCCTCTCATATTTAATTTAATTGCGCCCTCGAAGGGTAAAAAAGAGTAGACAAATACAACAGAAGTTCCAAAGTGCACGTGATTCCTACACCTCTGAATCAGGTACATAAGATTGCTCTCGTCCCACAAAACGGAGGGCATCTGCACTATAGGTGCAGACAACGCCTGAAGAGGCAGTGTTAAGACGTGTCGCCTTAAGTAAAGTTCGAGGTTGCCTCTTCACGGTCGTCCCCTCGGTTTTTCGTCAGTTTTTCAGTTTAATGCAGAGGGGGTTAGTATCTTTATGGATCAGAGGCAAGATCGTGGCACTATCTAAATTGCTTATAGACTCCCATCGACATAGTTGTTAGTCTCCCGGGGACAGTATACGAGCTTAACCACTTCCGTCGCCGAAGTAACCGCCACAAAGAATTTAACCCAGGCTAGGTGTTAACTGGCATCTTGCAAACATTTCTCCAAAGCCGTCCCCTAGTACTTATTTCACCTGGCATTTAGACCACAGGCATAGCGTTCATAAGTTTAGTGTTTCGGAGACGTATAGATATCCTCGTTCTTAGTAGAACTAGTCACCCTCACCTCCCGATTATTTATTTATGAAGAAACCCAGAAGGGTTTGCTATGGACCCGTATACTATAATACAATAATACAATAACGAGGAAGTAAAAAAAAATTCATGATATTCATCATATTATAAAAATGTTTTTGACTCTAGTAGAAAGACCAAAACTAATACTATGCCTTATATAAGGGATTTCTATAATTTTATAATATAAATATAATATAATATACAATTTTATATTGACTTCAAAAATCGAAAACGGTTTATTTTATTCTATTATACAATATAATATATGAAAAAATATTATTATATTTATTACATAAAAAAATATTTACAAAAAAATGTCTTTCCAAAAACTTGTATAAATACGTTTAATTTGTAATACAATTTAAAATCTATAGACTTGATATTTCAGTTTAATAACAATTCTTAAAGCTCATGTATGTTTTAGCTTTGTAAAACTTTTGAGGGCTTTGATCGATGAGTATACTTGGTTATAAGTTATAACATAGACTGCACTCAAGCTCTTATTGCGGTTAAATTAGTGATTTTCAAATGTATAAAAATTAAGTGGTATGACATTAACACATGATTTGTGCGTTTAATGGTAAATAATAGTTATTTATTTTAAATTAAAATTTCACAACACTATGCTTAGCGTAACTCGGGATCCGTATTCGAATCGATTGCGAATTGCCACCAAATTATTCTCTTCATGAATCTACTAATGTCAGATAATCAACATTATAAAACGTTAGCGCCAAAACGACTATCCGTTACGTAATAATCTTTTTTAGGCTTTTTGTTCTTCGAAATTACTTAAATCGTTGTCACAAAACATCTATAAATAGGTCGGCACGTTTACAAAAGTCTTGGCAAATAATTCCCTGTTCATATGAAAAATACTTATCAGTTTTTATGTATGTCGACCTTAGGATCATCGTTATAAGAAAACCTTTCTATATTAAGTTTTGAATCAAATTTTCAATGGTTTTACGTAAAGTTAACAGAGTGTTTTTACTTATATGTGCTGTCGGAGGGATTAAATTACATACACATTGATATATATATATATATATATATATATATAGTTATTTACAGAGTATATAGTTTTAGATGTTGTTTTGTCAATTACGTTTTGCGTTAAGGGGATTGCATGCGGTCTGTTTTTAAGGAGTTTTCTATAGTCAATATTTAAGAAAAAAGAGGTTTTAATAATTTTCGACCATGCAATTCATGTACCGGTTAATTTGTATAAGCTTCGAGGTATTATTTTTGATTTCAATCATTTATTTATTTATTTTTTATGAGTAAAAGCAGTTTTGGTTTATTTTAGACCAAAAAGCCAGACAAATTTTGACTACGTATGGTGGTCTAATTTCAATTCTGTATAGAGATTCTAGTTCTTTGGCTACTATATTATATAGAAAGCTTTATTTAAAAAATTAATTTGCAATTTTTTCATTATTAAAACCCTATTTTTTACATAAAAAAAGCAAAAAATTAAAAATCTGTTTCCCACATAACATAGAAAAGCTGCCAAAGAATTCGTATATTTTTACAGAAAGGAAATCGTACCATCTTAAGTAGTCAACATTTTGTCTGGTTTTTTTGCTCAAAAACGTAAAAAAAAACACCACTTGTAATCTCTTAAACGGTTAAAATAAAAATAACTTACTAGTTAAACATATTTTGTTGTTGAGGTGAGCAGGATTATTAATCCTAGCTAGGTTACTGTAACATTTTTTTAAAATAAGCTATTATCTAAGCAATCCGAAATTGATAATAATAGTGCAAACAATGGTAATATAGAAGTGGTTCAAAAATGTATGTTATTAATTATTTTTATTAGTTAATATAAACTATTACTGATTAACCAGATTAAAAAAAATGGGAAAGGCAATATAATTGGAATAATCAAAGCTTTCATACATCATACCTTTATTATTGAATATATGTATATATACGTCTGTTGTTTGCGACATTTTTTAAATATTCCATTTAACTTTTTATTTCGACACAATTAAAAACAAAAGACAATAAGCAGCTAAAGAATATTTCTGTTTCTTGATCAGGATAATTTTTTGTTGATTATGATTTATTTATTTTTTGTTCCGATAATAATTACTAATTAGTACAGACTTTTTTTACTAGTCTTAAATTGTTTTGATTATTATTAAGTTATTATTTTTAAGTTATAAAAAAAAGTTGTTCATGTTGAAAAACAAGATTGATTTGGTCTGTGTTGTGCACGTAGCGATTATTAATACACGCCACAAGTAAGTGTTAATAAACTTAAACAGAACCTGTTTTGTACTTTTTAAAATGTTGTGCAGTTTGTTAAATTTATCTGATTTTTAGTACTCTACGGGGTGTGAAACGTCATATTAAGGAGAACCTAAAGTTTCTGAAACGATTGTAATTAATCTGATTTGATTTATTGTTAGAGTTCTTCATGTCGATCATATTTTTAAGTTTTTGTAAAAAAAAAAAAAAACAAGCATTGGTTTAATTTGTATTATAAAATGGAAAATGCAGCTTTTAACAGTTTTTATAAATGAATAGGTCATTTCAAAAATGACACAAGAATTGAAATTGAAATTTTACACTAGCCACAAAAAACGTCATAACTTCTAAATAGTTTTTGCAGTGATTCTAATTTCTTGTACTCAACATTTGTATTGAATATGAGTGACTAATTTAGTTTTCACACAGAATACGTAACTAAGTATATAATTATCAAATTTGACAAAAAGTAATTTTTGAAAAATCGGTGACTTCAAATATATGTTCATTAAATTTGGCTTCAGTACATACAGTTTAGGCAATATAAATACATTACAATTAGTATTCCATTTATAATTATTAATTATTAATAATCAACAACTCTCATTGCAAAACAACCGATCCACTTCTTTTTTCATTTGTAATACGTACTGCGTACGTTTTTCATTAGGTAGTTATTATTGTGTTTTATTTTACTCTTGAATCACAAAATTACAACATATTAGCTAATGGTGTTTTTGTAATATAGTGTTGTTGATCATTGTTTTATGACGTCACTTAAGTCATTATAATAGTACGTAAGATAATATAATATTTTTTATTATTTTACAATTTATTACCTTCTTGTGTAGCCACTCACAACAAGTCTACAGCGACATCTGTACAACAAGTCTTACGCGCCATGTCATTTCCGTGATGATCAGAAGATAGCGCTAGATTTCATGTTTTCAATTTTGTTCGAAACTACTTTTTTTTTTTTGTAAGCACACACGTAATGTCGGCGTCGGTTGCATGATTACATTTTTTTAGAGTTAGCAAAATAACCGAGGATTTTTTTATAACACCCTGTTAAGTTTTTTTGACTATGCAGTAAAAACCCTATAAGACCCATATTTTAGGGTATATACCAAATATTTTCTGGAGTTAAACAATAATAGCTTTTACGTCTTGATAATTGGTACAAAATTTACGATGGTGATTTATTTTTTCCATTAAGGTTTATTTATTATAACTTTATCCAAAAATGTAGCTATTTATCCAATGTCGTCTAGGTAAACATTTAAATTAAGAAACGATATTTAATTTTTTATAGTTGTTTTTTATGCTAAAAATGTTCCTCAAAAAACATGTTTTAAAATAAAATATACAAATGTGTTATTTTAATTTTTATGTTAATAAAATATGTTTTAAGAGGACGTTACCCACTCGGAATTTGTAGTGTGATAGTACCTAAAGTTTACCTAATTTACATAGAATTATTTAGAGGAGAATATTATCTATGTTTCAGCGTGGCAATTTTTTAAAAATAATTTTTTCAAATTGTTAGACAGAATTATCGAAAATTAAAAAATGCTTAAACATAGATAAAGTTATTTTTTATAAACTGCGAAAACTTGGTCCTAATAGTAAAAGTCCTAATAATACATTCCTAATTATTGTACTAATCATCATACATCGCATATTAATACGTATCGCTAAACTCTAAACGGGCTAAGTCATCCATTCCAGTAAAGAATCCTAAAATTTGTACGAATTCTATTATAATATATATTTTATACTACATAATTATAGTTTGGGACGTTAACTTCCAATTTTGTAGGCTAAAATTTTGACTACGCAGAATGCGTTTAACTCGAGCCATAATGGATTGAGAGTAAAAACACATATTAAGAGAATGAAATAAGAAAACATTTTGGAGTTAATGGCTTATGCTTTTTTGAAAAAAATAATTCCCTGAAAAAAGTTATTGCTGTTAAAAAAAATAATTTTTACAACACTAAGTATTAGTAATGAATATATGGACATTCCATGCCAAGTGTTCCAACTAAAAATTGATATATTTTATAGTAATAATTCGAACTTTCCATCTATGCACTTTTCAAAAATATCAAAATGATCGCAAGAGTCGAAAATTACAAAAATTAATTTTTTATTTTTCTAAAATATCATCACCTTTCAATTTAATAAGAGGTATTTTTGCCCAAAAATCATGATGACTGATGTAAACGCGTCTTGTGTAGCTATGTAGGGTAAGAAAAATAGTTAAATGTTGCTGAGAGCAGTATGATAATCTTATTAAATAATTACCAATAATGATTCGTCATGACTATACGAATATACAAAACGGTTTTAGCTTAATATAAATTATTCGCAAAAACAATATTATACAGGTATAAATAAGATGTATCCTCTTAAAAAGATTATAGATTATAAAAATGTAAATCTTATAAAGATTATTTGCCAAAAACATGACTTCCGGGCAATTGATTATACTTAATAAATGTTTTTATTTTGTTTGTAGAAAGTGGACTTACTTACAATCTGCTAAGATCTTGTATTATTACTGTGTACAGAAATGGAATTTTTGGAAATCTTAGGTTTTTTTGGGAGGCTAGAAGTCTCCTTTAAAAAAAAAAACTGTATGGGTAAAAATCTGATTACGTTGTGGGGCTTTATTATTTTTGCTGTTTATTCATTTTTACTATCAAAAAAGTTAAAAATCAATCAACTAATAATTGTAAACATTATGAATTATATTCTAAAATATTTCTGACAAATATCGATTTAGTATTTTGGCCTTTAATGATAAGTTACGTCCATCCCTTACATTGTACATAAAACTCACTGAAAATGACAAAAACCTGTCCTTGAAATACATTCCTTTTTTTTTTTTATTTGTAGGCAATTTTTCATAGAATATTAATTTAAGCTAAAAACTATAGTGTATATATATTAGTATACTAATGAAGACCATTTATTAATGGTTCGTTTTTTAATAATAATATTATTAACAATCAATTATTGACTACAGATTTCATTATATAAAGTATTTAATTTCAAAATAATGTGACTAATCTAGTAGGTGCACTTGCCTTGTTACATTTTTGAGATTTAAGAATATGATACCAATAACGTCCTCATAATGTACATATACTGTTGGTTGATATATTTTCAGCTTATTATAATTATTTTGTAAATTAAATGTTAATAAAAATAGATTTTTTCTGAAATGACTTTAGCTATTACATGAGTATGAGTACCGCTAGTTTATTATAAACGCCTAGATTTCTTTTAATTTTTTATAACGTTTTTTCTATAAAATATATTTAAAAAATCATTTGTTTTGTTAATGTTATTGACCTCAGTGTATTATATTTTAATTTTTTTCCGGCGTCCTATATAAGCTCTAACTAATTTAAACCGCAAGGTTGTTTGGCAAATGATAATAAAAATCCCGTCCGGATTTTCTTTATCACATCCATAATTATTAATTATTACTTAAGGTTATTTAAGAGTAAAAAACTTGTGTGTCCTATATTTCATTTTTATAAACTAAACTCAAAATAATAATAACAATGATTCGTCCATACAATGGAAGAGTTCTATAAAAAAAATAAAATAAAAAATACAATGTATATTATTCGGTTCTTTTAGATATTGTTTACAAACCGTGTGTGTATGTGAGAGATAGATTATAAGTTGTTCTATGGTCTATCTGAATATATACATACACACACATAATATATATATATATATATATATGTTACGATAAAGTGGATACGCATGTTGTACCTCAGATAAAATATGATGTAGTTTGCTCTCTTATATGAAAAAGATTAACCAATATTTACAAGGGATTTGTGGACTGCGGCCACCAGCGTCTTAGTGTCAGATTGTTGTTGTCATTAGCTTAGCTACAAGATAAACATGGATAGTAACATAGCGGCGGGGGTTAGACCTCATGCGTGTGACACGTCCCGGTGTATTTTTGTGTGTGTGATTTATTGATCTCGGCAATGGGGAAGAATTCCCGTCGATTATAATAATATAATATATGTGTATATAGGATACCGATCATTAGCGGCTTTGGTATATTATGTAAAAAAAAAAAAAAAAAAAACACCGACAAATTACCCACAACGCGCGGTGGCCTAACTATTAAGGTGGTGGTGGACCATTATTATTATTGTGTGTGTCCACCACTTGTGTCCTTGTAAAAATGTTCCGAAACGGCTAGTAAAAGAAACGTTTTGCCGAATAGTACAATTGTGTATCGTGTAAGTACATACAATATAATGTATGAAGAGTTATAGAAGAGTTGTAGAGGAATAATTTTTACAATCTTGTGTACTTGAATATCTCAGCGGGTCTTGTCGTATAACGCACGATTAATGGCCTTTACTATAAGAAGAAGAATATGTCTCCGTTGTACCGTCGCGACATGGATTATTTCGTATATGCGGGTATTGTTATGTGTATACTAGCCGGATACCTTTTTTTTTTGCTAAAAATTAAACCTGACAAAGGGTTGCTGCGACCTATTAGTCCATTAGTCAATACAAATTTCTCGTAGTGCAACGGTTCAGGTAATCGTGCAAATCGATTCAGCGAGAAATTGAGGTACATAATATGTAATAATAATAACATTGTACGATGTGATCCATTTAATATAAAACAGCTTGTAGGTATATCAATTTAGAAGAAGAAAAAGGCGAAGATATCGTCGTTGTCGCGAAAAAAAATTCCCATGTGCTAAAACCACCAATTGTTCAGGAGACTAGTGAAACGTGTAAAACAATTTATAGTAGGTAACGCATAAGAGGTTTTATTTTTTATTTATTCTACAATGGAGATAGCACGTTGGAGATTTTATCATATGATAGCTTATTTTTTTCTGTATCCAGGCATACCAAAACCTCAAAGTCGTAAAATTGGCACTATGAGGTTTTTTCGCGGCAACGACGATATACTGTTCTTTTTTATACATTCGCATTACTCGCCTCACTATACTTCGTCGGCCTTCGTTTAATTAAAAAGCGCTTGTAGCCTGGATTCAAAATTGTTGTCAATAAATGTCCGTTATCAGTCATAACGCGGTTTTAGTTTAACATTAGTATAGGTTAAGTATAGAGATACAATAAATGTATTACAGGAATAACTAAATAAATAGTTGGACCAACTAAATGTTTAGTTTAAGACATTTTACATTTAGATATCTAAAGTATAAATTTATAAACTTGGTTGGTAGTCCAACTATTTAATATCTTCGTGCTTTAGCATAATTTTTTATGATTCTATTAAATAAATATGTTATAATGTACGTTTGATGTGTAGATAAGATAGATACACCGCATAATATGTTATACACAATTTTACTTATTTCTCGTCGACTTTAACGTGAAAACGGGTTATTTTTATCGGAATAATAATTTATATTTTACGTATTCGTTAACATATACAACAAATGTTTCATGTTTAACATGGTAAACTACATGGTTTATGATTTGTGACTAGAATCTATGAAATGTTTGTTGTTATAACTTATATTCTGAGAGTTATCGTTGTTTAAGACAACATGAAATATCGAACAATTCAGAAATAATCGTCTGACAAATGTGTATGTATTTAAGTAGATCCTACACTTGGACGTCATCGAGAAATCCGACTTTTCACGCGCTGAATAATATTTCGTTTCGCATCAGTGATGTATTATTCTGTTGATGGTTTTCTCTTTTCCGCATTATTCCGAAGGTCCTCTCACTAGACAGAGGATCCTATGTAGCGTACCACTTTGGTTTAGTGTTTATTTGAGTTCTATGTGTTGAAAATAATAATGAATTTATGTCCTGCCTGGAACACGTAATAACAAGTAAAGGTTAAATAATAATTTGAATTAAAAAAAAAAATGATTAAATTTGTTAAAAACTTAGCAAAATAATAGAAACATAATATTTATGATATTCGTGAAACAAAATTGTATAATAATTTAAAGATAACATTAGTTGATACGTTGCCGAATACTTAACATTACCTTATAAAATATAAGTTTCGTTATTCTCCTTCCAGCTTAGTTTAGCAAATTTAATGGACTAAGATGGTTATAGTTTTCCGTTTACACGGAAAAAACACATAGTTGGCCCAACTAAAATGATGGTTAATTATGGTCATTTAGCTGGGCGTTGGCCAAACTATTTATTTAGTTCAACCAACTATTTATTATGTATTGTGTCCCTATATCAACTATAGTTTTAGTTGGTCCTACTATGTATTTTATTCGTGTAGGATAAACCACGAAAACTTGTTACTCTTGTTCAGCTTCTCCAAACACTAATAACATCTTCTACATTTGTACTAGTAGTCTAGTTTATAACAGTTTTCAAATTTTAACGACTAATTATTTTATATCTATATATTAATTTGAAAACGGGATGTTGTGTACTCGTGTATTCATGTGTATTTCATTAAAAACTATATAACCACTCATTGTGCGCGTACGTCATCATATGCAATATACACACTACATCAATATTGTTATTTATAAAATCTGAAATATTGGTTATAAAAATGTTTAGATGATATACTTCTTATTTCATTAAAAACTATATAACCACTCATTGTGCGCGTACGTCATCATATGCAATATACACACTACATCAATATTGTTATTTATAAAATCTGAAATATTGGTTATAAAAATGTTTAGATGATATACTTCAGCATTTTAGTACAAAATAAAAACAATATATTTAGTTTTGACTTTTGGTAATTTTAACGAATTGTGAGTGGTATTATTCTACAATTAGGCGTACACAATTGAAAACTGAGTATTGCAAAGAAATAGGTTTAGAAACTTGAATATATTTAATATTACACGTAAGTTTTAACTACATTACTACAATAAAAACAAAATGATAATTGTGTATAAACGATTGATTTCGAAAGTAACAATTGAATACTTTATAGTCGACCCTATCAAACATTAAGTGTACAAAATTGAATTTAAATGAATAAATACCTTTTTAGTTGTGTTTTACGTAGTTAGATAATTAAGAAATGGTAATATGTTATAACAATTCCTATATTTTTGTTTCCTTAAGTTTTTTTTAAAATATATTTATTTATAAAATCTTACAATTATTCTAACAATAAGTATATAACTTATCTAGTAATATTAGGTATAAGTTATAACGTGATAAGACTGAGTGAAATGGTGTCCTAGTAGTGAATTTATACGAGATATTATGAATGTATTAAATTAAATATAAATAACGCCATTTTCGTAAATACGTAAACAGAATTTCTACTTAAACCTTTCGTTTCTCAGCTCTGAACTTTTGAGACTTGCACCACATTTGTTCTCGCCTGCTCAGTTATTATTATTTTATATAAGTAGGTTATGACACCACATCTTTTTAAGACGTTTTTGGGGGT
This sequence comes from Adelges cooleyi, assembly GCF_023614345.1. NCBI lineage: Eukaryota > Metazoa > Arthropoda > Insecta > Hemiptera > Adelgidae > Adelges > Adelges cooleyi. The sequence continues at coordinate 7,822,511 of NW_026095751.1, forward strand.
TACCAGGAATAGAATTAAAAGAGAGTTTCGAGATTAATCAGGAATTTATGCGCTTATAGTATAATACTGTAATGTATAGTAGATATTTTGTAATCATAAAGTAAAGTGTGATCGGAGACTTAACAGGGGGTGGCTTTGTTATGGTATGCAAGACTGTTTATTGAAATATTTGTATACGGTTGATCATGATATTATTTGATATATTGACTGAAGCCTTGAAAGTTGTGAAACTAAAAAAGTAATACATTTAATGATGTGCACAATGTGTGTATTATTAAATACACAATTTTATCCCCTGCTTAAAACGATAAAGAAAATAAGTGGTGTTCGTTAAATACTTTAACGCGTTTAATTTTGTCGTATTTAATTATTTTTATTTTAAAAGTTGTCGACGGCCAATAGGATATATTATACACACGAGAGCACGCAGTGTTTAACAACAGTAATTATTGTTGTTAAAAAAATATTATCGAGGCCATCATCGACGGCGGCGACCCGACACAATGGAGACGGCCTATCCGCGTGTAGAGGCGCAGTCATACATATATTATTATTATATTCGATAATCAAATTAATATAATAAACGTTTACCGCCTCCCCTCCGCGGGGGCATCATCATTTATCAGTGAAACGTCGACGCGTATCTCTCTTTTTCTATCTATCTCTCTCTCTTACGTACACACACCGACAACAACAATGTAATAATGAGATACGTATATGCGGTACGTAACAATAATAATATAATGTTAATAATACGCGTTTATATAGTAGGTATATTCCCGGAGAGACACCGCGCTGTCCGTGCACGCAGAGACTTCGGCGGCGGCAACCGGTTCCCCCGTTGCACCGCCCGACGGTTACGCCCCACGCGCACGCCATTGGTGGACGCCGCGCGGAGTACCCCCTTTGGCCGCGACGGCGATCCGGTACACAACGCGTCGGCCGGGTAGTCACATGTGACGGCACGGCTGTTGACGTTCGACGGCCGCGTCGCCTAACGCCGCGCGAGCTGCCCGCAATGGCAACAGTAATCGGCGGCGGCAGTTGTCGTCACCTGCGAAAACTACCACACCGCCTGTTGTCTGTCCGGGTGGTACCTACATAATAATATAATGAATACCTTCTCAACGGTTATTATTGTTGAACACTCGAACCCCTTTTGACACGCTCTACAGGCGTTAATCGAACATCCGGGCGGCGCACTTAAGTTTTTTTTATTATTATTATGTAACGTGTATATGTATGCTTTAGCCGCGGTTTTTAAATATAACATTATAACGCTTGTTTACACTACCGGAGGTCCGAAAAATAGTATTTTATCCGACACCGCCACTAAGAATATTAGGTACTTAAAGTCGAATCAAATTAAAACCTTGTCGTCGTAAAAATAGCGACATGATACTCTTTTTGGTTTAAATACAGCATGTTTGATCCGTGTTCAAATGTCTACATATTTTGATGTTAAAAATATCATAAATATGATTCATATCGTTGGTTGATACAGTATAAAATATTTCTAAGGTAGAAATTTGAATTGTAATTTTGTTATTAGTTATCGAATGTCGTCACTTAAGGAATCATGTTTTGCTTGACATTTTTCAACGATTGAAACTTTATCGACTATTTTAAATAGGAAATATATGGATATGAGAAAACTCGACGTTTTTCACATTTAATAGTTATAAAAATTACCTTCTAAGAAATGTTTTCAATTAATTTTACCCTTATGTGTTTGTTATGATTATTAAATTAACTAATATTTTAATTTTTCATAAATTTGGTAAAAATCAAATTTCATTTACATCATTTGCATATTAATCGCTTATGGCAACACAACAATTTATATTTAGAAAAAAACTAATTAGAAATACTTGTCAATATTAATAAAAAAATAATGTAATAAAAAAAGCTCTTCTGTTGTATAAAATATATTTCCAACATATATAATCGACGATTGTTATTGTCCTAAAACAGCAGGTTTTTTTTATACACCGTTCCGTTCATACACTGGGTTGATGAATATAAACAGAGCCATCTTAGGTTATGCAGGGGCTCTTGAGCACACAGTTTGGAAAACTTTTCAAAAAACTAAAAAAATATAAATCTGTAAATTGTATTATTTGGGCTCCACGTGCCCTTAGGTTAAAAATAAAACTGAAAGTAATTATAAATTCGATCATTCAGTTAGGACTTTAAATATTTCAGTGTTAAAGTGGGATTAACCGAAAGCCTCCAAAAGAACAGTCTGGGAGTTTTTCGATGCTGAGTTTTTACCAACCAACCCCTGGTCAAACTACATTTTAATTTTAAGTAGATATACTTGACGGTTAACGCAAATGGCCACTTAAATTTGAAATTTACTCAAGTTGTTGTTCATGTTAAAGTTCAAGTATAGAGTTTCCATAAAACCTAACCAACCGGTACCGTGCTCGATTTTTTTGGGAAATGTATCTATGAACCTACATTTAAGGTACGTCGTTCGATAAATAAATAAATACATTTAATAACATACTTTTAGGGGGAATTCGTGGCGTCGGATAGTGCGGTAAAAAAATCTACACACTAAATTTGACTGACTAATAATATAATTATTTGATGGTTCGTTTGAAGAACAATCTGCGCGTTGCATCGTCCAAAATATAATAGTAAAAAAATACGCACAATATGATGTGTAACAATATAGATGGTGTATATAATATGTATATATTTTTTACCTATAAAGGGAAAAAAAATAAAAGTCATCTGTCGTTGCAGCAGCAGCCGCTCTTCGTCACACCTATTCCACCGGATTCACAGCCGTACCAAAGATGCGCTACGGTTATTTTTTCAATTTTTTTCGTTACTGATGAATATACAAAACTTCTACTATCTATATAACCCAAGTATATCCATACTTATTGGGCCTATTCCGTTGTGCGGTGCGTTTTGTCGCGCGCTCCGGTGCGATCCGTGACCGCGACGCCGCGGGTTTGTCGTCTCGGTGCGTGGCGGCGCAGTTAATTTTGCACGGCTCGTTCCGCGGGGCCCATGTTCCGACGACGGTGGATGTGACCGCCGCGGATGACGGTCGCCGCCGCCGTCGACAATAGGTGACCGATTTTCTCGAATCCGTCATAATAATAATATACGACAACAACGACCGTGGCCGCGTAACAACACACCGAACGGCAGCGACGGAAAAAATGATCAGTGTTGTTATTAGGTATGCTGCGATAACCTGACGGGGACGGGCTGTCCAAATATTTGACATCGGCAAAACGGTGTAAGTAAAGCGGGTTGTGCTAGCGCGAGCACACGTTCGCAAGGTATGCGTATCGCGGCGGCGGCCATTGTTGTAGGCGACGTCTCGATGATGGATTCGACGGGCCGCCGCGACAGACTCCCAAGGGGAAAAACCGTATATATTACATGCGGAAAAACGGTCGTGCGAATACTTTGGGTATTTCTTTTTTGTTGTTGTTGTCTGTTTGTCCGTTTGTTTGAAGATATTATACGGTTTTTATGGATGGTGTGTGCACTGTGCATTGCATGTGTATTATACGCCAAAATGGAATAAAAAAAAAAAAAAAAAATAGAAAATCTCTAGAGGAAAAAGAATACCGCGGAGAGAAGAAGAGAAAAAAATCCATTAGTCTTGTGTATATATATTATATTTTATTTTACTGTTGTTATTGTCTGTGCGATATGTGTGTATAATATATTGTGCACACCCAGGGCGACTCTATACATATAACTTTCACACGGTTTTTGTCCAATCATCCGGAAAAGAAACCGCGATGATTTACATACAGATATATACACTTATAATAGGTCCGTTTAACTAAAAAATAAAAATAAAAAAATAAAATCCAGTACATATCGTCGGAACATTTAATATAATTTTTTTATGCGCCGTTGGCGATTTCACCGCGAGACGACGTTTTGTGAAAAACCCAAATAGTAAGTATTAAAAAAAACACAGGCTAGGTCAAAAAAAAAATTTACCATTGTGTTTTGGCCCTGGAAAAGTTTGTTTTCAATATTATTTTATGGAACGCGAATCAAATCGAGAACATATCATTTATTAATAATAAAGGTGTAATATATATAATATATATATACCGTTTTAGATCCAGTTTCTCTAAAAAAGAACTCGTTCCTCTTTTTGTTTTTGTTCATTTATTTAATGGAGTGGTTTAGAAAATTTAAATTGTTAAATAATAATTATTAATATAAAACTTAATTGAAATCGACAAAATATATGAACACATCAAATTGATACATTTTAATTAGGTATCTTTTATAAAATGTTGTTTTTATTGTTATAGCAACAGTTTCGCTAATTCGCTAATCATTATTAAGTGTAAAAATATGTATTCTACTAGATTTAAAAAAAATGTTACTTTGTCTTTCCTAGGTATATTAAAACAGTTGGTTTTCGTCCATCTATAGTTTTAAGTATGGATATAATTATGTTATGTTTTTCAAATTCGCTTGTACGTACTTACTACTTTCAAGTCATAATGAAAAATAAAGAAACAAAGCATCGTTTGTTTTTATAAGAAGAACTCGTTGAAGAAATCTGTTCCATTTGAACGATTTCCAAACTGTCACATAAAAATATGATTTTTTAAAATTCTCATGGAAAACGCGTACAGTGATGATAAAAGTTCAAAATATTTAATATCTAAAGTGTGGAATTCCAAAAAGCAACTAATGGAATTCGGTTCTGTAAATTCGATAGAAAATAAATCCGCTGTAAATTTGTAAACCCTAAACCTAACTTACCTTTTCTATTACATACCTTGGTCTAATACATAGTAAGTGCCATTTTTTACTAAATTTGAGTGGCATCTCTATCCAGAATTTTACTTATTTACGCTGAAAAAGTCATCAATTGTCGCCCGACACAGTTTTACTTCAGGTAAAGTTATTTTAGTCGAATCTTCGATAATTTCGTGAGGTCCTTAGTCTATATTGCTAAATTTGCTATGTTTGTCATGTTAACAATTAAAATATGAAAATTGTGTGTGTAGTGTTAATAGTATGCTGTATAATTACACGCGGGTGTTAGTAGTTATATTTTTGAATAGATTATCGGTTATGTACCTAATTATATTCTAAATGTCGGCTTCACTTAACTCATCTTGCTAAATCTCTAGTTTATCGTCTATATATTATGTGTGCAAAAAAGCGGCCGATATGTGCATATTCCAGGTTGTTTTATAGTAGGTACAAATTTGGTTGACCACGATAAATGACAAATTTGCTAGTATATTTTAGAATATGTACTTCAGCGGATAGTTTTTGCCTTGAGTTTTGGTAATCAGTAATTACAAATGGATTGTACATGAGAAAATTAACGCGGGATCACAGCAATATCTGTGTTTCGTTCGCATTGTCAAGCAATTACCAGCCGTTGCGAGTTTAATGGATGATGGACGATTTCGATCCAAGGACTTAGGTTAATAGTGTACTAATAAGTGTCTATGTTTTATTTTTATAATTGGAATTTTAGAATGGTGAGAATGTATTGTGTTTGGCACACACACTCACACTAATTGGTCGATTCGCAGTTGTCTTAATAGTTTTAGTAATTTATCAACTGTAAATACAACCTTTAAAATATGTTATATTATCTACGAGGCTTAGATATTCATGAAAATAATGGCTATAGTATTAATTTTTATACCTGCATTACAATATGATGATGTATAAGCGCTTTTTTCTATAATTATGTAGCTTTTTAACATAAAATATATTCTCCTAAATTTACAGAAGAAAGGATTGTATGTTCAGTACGTTGTGGCATTTGTTTTGTATGATTCGTCTTGTCGTTTTTGAAAATATGTTGTTTCGAGTTTATTTTTGGTATCTTAAGGTTTTTTTCAAGAAAAGCTTTGTTCACAGACACGTATGTATGTATATGCACGTAGGTATATGTGTGTGTGTTGTATCTATGTAGTATAATACTATATTGGGTATATAATTATAAATTATGTCGTCGCGAATGCGGTGTCATTTATTTTCCATCGCCAGTGCAGATGTTTCCCCTCAGGTTCATATTATGTTATTATTACCGCTACTATACCCGTATAAAGGTATACGGTGATAACTTCATTCCGTACGTGTTCGGCTTGCATTGTAAACGTGCCGGATGCCATTTACAAAGACTTCGGGGGGGAATAAGGTTGTCGTGCGCGTATAGCGTCGTCCGAATGACGATTTTTAAGGACAGGGGGATTTATTTTCAAAAGGCGGCGATATACATGTATATATATATGAATAGTAGTATATACAGCAAATAGTATCAGCAAGTGAACGGTTGAAAATCGTATAAGCGAGACGCGCTCGGTCCACATATGTATTTGTACCGCTGACGGTTTGGGCCGATATAATGTAGAGAAAAGGCCTTTGTGTGTGTGTGTATCGGGGGCTCTCTCCCTTATGATGCCACGCGAGGGTTTACTGCTGTTGTACGTCGGGGGAGGGTTTGGAATGAGGGAAGGGGAGGGGTTGGAAAACGTTAGCCCTTGTGATTAATGGCGTTGCGACGCAATCACGATCCCGTCGCCATTAACACAATGCGCACAGGGATTTTCACCCTCGTCTCGCGGTGATATCAAAAATGGCGGCCGCGACCGATCATCCCTCGCAATCGGTAAAAAAAAAAAAAAAATAAAAAGATTGTAAGTGAAACAATTCCCGTGTGTATTCCATAGCTTGTATAGCTTTTCGAATGTTTGCGCTTTTGCCAACGTCTGAACGAATATACATTTCCGTTTCCAATTCGTTCCCACCGCCGCGGACTCGGCGGTCATACCATAATATACTAAGTACATATTATAGTGGATAGCATGTTGGATAGTGTGCGATGGTATTAAATTCTAAGTAAACCGACCATTAACTGTAATGTTGCAAGGACGCTGAACTGGTGGAGGCCCTGTGGAAAGTCGACTTGGACTACGGATCGGCAGAGGTTGGCGAACAGCGAGTCGATTTCCCTTACGACGACGGCGAACAGCCTTTTTTGTTGCCAGGGGACGAGCCCCCTTCGTGGAACCGCACTTTCAGCAGTCCCCGTAGCCCTACGGACCGCAGTTGGTTCTTACCGCCTTTGGGTTTCAACTCCAGTGACTTGTCCGACGTGAGTATATTAGACTATTTATTTGTTATAAATCGATACATTTGATCGAGATGGACTATTTGGAGTTGGCTTGGTCCTGCCATTTTCTTTTTAGTCGGCCAGGTTTATTCTTTTGGTTAAATACCAAATACTTTTTTGGCCTAAAAAAACTTGCTGGTTGTTTGTTTAATTAGGGTATTAATTTATTTTTGTGCTGTGTGTAGGAAGGAGCCGCCCAACGTAGCCGAGAGGGTTTGGACAATTCTTGGGAGGTGAGCCGCTGGCTTGTGGACCTCAGATCAGGTAAGCATCACTATAATATTACCTACTATAATTCTTAAAAAATCGATTTGTACGTTTGTCGCGAAGTGTTTCAATAATTTCAGTCGATTATAGAATCTGACTGACTTACATGGAAAGTAAGTTGCGACGATGTAGAAATGGGGGCGAAGGGTATACTTATTCGGGGTAATCTAAGCGTTATCCTTTACACTGAGTTATTTTACTGTATTGTTCTCGTTTTGCGTAGAGCCCTCATAATTTCTTTAAATCCTGTCTCCGATATAAAGTTTCTCGTTTATCGACGGGGTCCGCATCTATCATCAATATTGCAATCCGTAAGTGTTCAAATGATCGCGCGAAAACGTTTTGAAGTCGAATTTGAGTGTGTAGTTTCGTAATGGTATGATTTATTTATCGCACGTACTCCGGGTGTAACATCAATCTCTGAAATATAATTGTGTAGTAACCACCGCTTATCCGAGTCCTTCTATCATTATAAATAACTGTCGGGTTACGTCCACTCGTCTGGACGTTACATAAGTATTGTTATTATTATTATATGGGAAACTACTTATTTTACGATACCCATCTATGATAATCCATCCGTTCGATAAATATTTAATATAATGGCATCTCGGTGTGGTTATTGTGCGTTTCTTAATTCCATTTTATTGTCTCGACGGTAAATTATAATATATTGTGCCATCGCTGTGTGTGCTGATATCTTTTTGGCACCTTGCAGTATATTTCTGTTGAAATCTCTCGTAATAGAATACCTACTTTCGGCATTCGTTGGTATTGGTTAATAACAAAATATTTTTTGAAACGCACTTTTTCGAGTCACAATAAACAAGTTATTATAAATTAATAAACGTCGAAACGCAGAAACTCAAAATAATAACCACTATCGTTTTTTTTTTTTTTTTATATAGCCTTTATTATAAATTTAACAGCTCAACAATTAACCACTATCGTTAATTATCTTAATCGTACAAGTTGAATTTTTGTTTTATCCGTGTATATATTATACATTGGCGAATGAATTGTCAGCTATTGTGTTTTGATTGTTGTATTTTTTTATGCTGCACCAAAGTGTTGAGTTTTTTAAACATTTGAGGAACTTCATAATATAACTTTGATTTTGATTATTACATTTCTCGAAAGAATTACAAAATTAGAAGTGACGACATTTAAAATGCGAATTATCCTTTTATGTAATAGTTTACATTTGAGTACTTCCGTCCTAAATTTTAAACTTTAATTTGTTTAAAACTATTTATTCAAAACTGGTTATCGGTCAGCCAACGTTTTCAGCAAGTGATTCTGAATTTTAAAAGTTAATAGAAAATACTAAAATAGATAAACAGTTGAAAATAACCTTATATTGTACTATATCATAAATAAAAATGTTTTCAAAAAGAAAAACTACAAAATTGCTTTTATTTTTAGAGTAAACTATCGTAGGCCGTGAAAAATATCACCCAGCATTATTAAATCGCATAAATAAAGCTAAAGATTTTAATACCCAATTTTTTTCGTCCATTCTATTTGTTAGAGGTAACAATACTAAACTATTAAAGATAAATGGTTTATGTAGAGTAAAATTGTGTTTTGACTAGGATGATCGACTCAAAAATGTAAGCTTAGCGACTCGGGCTTTTAAGTCATGACTGGAGTTTTACCGAAAAATTACCGATTAAACATTTGAACGATTATTAGGTATACCATTAATAAGAAAAAAAAGCTATGACTGTTTTCTTATACAGAGTGATTCTTTTATCATGAACCAGTCAATATCTCACTGGGTTTAGTTAATAATTGAATTTTTTTTTATAATGTTTTTATAAAACGTGATCTCAACTTTACACTATTTTTTTTTTACTCCCATCCCAACTTAGTTTTTTTGTTAGGAACTTTTGAAACTTAAATGGTAACGTATATATTTTATTAACTTTTTAAATTGAGAATAATGTACTAAAAATGTTGACTGGTCGATAACCAGTTTCGGATAACTATTTTTGAAGTTATTGAAGTTTCAAGTTAAAGGCTGGAGGAAAGGTGGAGTGTATTTTTATTTTTATCTTTACGCATTCCCCTCCCATCCTAACTCTTAAACTCTTACAACTTACAAATAGTTGTCCGAAACTGGTTATCGACTAGTCAAAATTTTTAGTACATTATTCTCAATTTAAAAAGTTAATAAAATATTTACGTTACCATAAGTTTCAAAAGTTTCTTTCAAAAAAACTAAGTTGGAATGGGGGTAAAAGCCCAAAAAATTGTGAAAAATTGATATCACGTTTTATAAAAACATTATTAAAAAAAAAATTCAATTATTTATTAAACCCAGTGAGATATTGACTGGTTCATGGTAAAAGAATCACCCTGTATAGTATTCGTAATAGAAAATTCCAAACTTAATGAACATTTTTTAGGTGCGAATTCTCCGTTTTTTTTTCGCAATCGTTTCGAGCATGGTCAGTTTTTTACACGTTCGAATATATTTTGACGGGATTTCTCGATCATTATTTTCCCGTCCGCCGCCGTCGCTGCTGTATGTACGAATTTCATTATTCCTCTTTGCCCCACGCTCTCCCCTAGGTTGGTCATTGTGGGAATTGAATTTTTCCGCTCGTTCCCGGACCCAAAGTGCGCGTTACATAATGCATGAATAAAAACGTTTTATGTATTAAGTGACTTCGGACTAGCGGGTGCCCCCTCTCCCCCTCGCCCACCACCGCCTACAGGGGAAAAAGTAGTGTTCGTGTACAACCGGGACGAGGAGGAACCCGGGCACAACGTCATCAATCTTTCCGGGCTATAGTCCTTTTGTTGTTCACACACCGCCGCCGTCTCCGGTCATCCAGGGATGAGTCATTTGTTGGCCGAGTACCCTCTCGCCCTATCGGTTTTCCCGATGCCCCCTTCCTCCCCTCTACCGGTCGCGCATTCCTCGTGTTTTTTCCGATGTTATTTATTTATTTCTCTATGCCCTTCGACCGCCGCCAAAACGTGTAATGGAGCGACGACGCGACGGCCGCCAATCCGCGCGACGAACCTCGAAAATGTGTTGTTTTGCCTTTTTTGTTTTAACCCCTCACAAACGCTCGATTTCCATTTTTCAAACGCATTTTGATTTCTTTATACTAATGTATATATATATATATATATATAATATGTCATAATATGTAATCGTTTACGGCCGACTCGTGTGAGCGCTTTCTTATAAATTCCCTCATAGTTCTGTTTTCTTATAACATAAGAATCCTTAGCGCGTTACAATAAAATATTTCCCAGTCGTCATGGCAACGTGGTTTATTATATTATATATATATATACGATGGCAGAAACGCACACGTGTATATCTCGTAAATATAACATTATTATGTTGTTGGCGGCGAGTCCCTTTGATACAAACGCCCACTGCCAGAACAGTCCGAACGAGAGATGCCGTTTGATTGCCGCCGCATATCCGACAACGTGTATCACAATAATATTATAATATACGAATCGACATTCTTTCTATATAGATGTATATTAATAATAACACTAACATATTATATATATATATATAGATGTATCTACCAACACATACGAGATATCGGTCGGCGTGTAGAATCTTGTAAACGGATAGTGTAAAGGTGTACACAAGTATAGTATATAATATATGTATGTATATATACTGTGGCAATGACAAGCCGCTGCGATTTTCCTCTGTTCCACCATGACCGAAGACGACGGTGGTCATAGGGTTTTTATTAATCCGTCAAATTCTATTTTTTATTATTTAAGTACACGCAAGGATCACTGGCTGTTGGGTAAAAGTCCAACAAGGTATTACAAACTAAATTTAGGCTTAAAATTCACTGAATATTTTATCGCTGGTTCGAAGACTGATTATTTTTTTAAATAAATATTTTATTGCATACATTTTGTTTTCACTAGGCCAATATGGTATATTGTATTATAACGTATTTAGTTGTGTTTTGGGGACTGTCCTGTAATGATTTATATAAATTATAATACATACATAGTAATTAATTGAATACATGGGAGCATTGGTTAAATTTCATTTAAAATGTAATTAATCTTGTACAAACTATTTATTTATATAATATATTCAAATACGTTCACAACAATAATTATCCTGGAACAAAAATCAATATAATATCTTAAAAACGTTATTTTATAATATCTTAAAAAATTATCTTTAAAAACGTGAGTATGTCCAATTTCAACAGAATTCAACGCTAAGAACACGTGTCCCAAAGCATTCGAAACACCAATCATAGTGCCCAACCAGCTAATAACAAAACTATTAAAATTAAAGATTTAAATTTAAATTTTGTTAGAAATATTTTTATTAGAATCTATATAAAAGGCAAAAAAGAGTACTACGTTATTACTAAAAATTCTGTGTTTTAAGAGAAAGTTCCAGTTCTGAATTCAGCAAAAGAAAAAATAGAATACATAGTTTAGTTTGGAATAAATTTTAAAAAATGATAATATAAACGTACAAAAAATAGTAAAAATATCACAAAACTGGTTTTTTAACTGGAGAAATATTAAAGATGCTAAAGAAGAAAAACTAAAAATAGATTCTGATTAACAGCAATACATTTTTTGATAGATGCATTTTATGGCATTTGTGACATTGGTTAATTGTTTTAATAAAATAAAACTAAAAGTAATATTTTATATTAGCTTTGATTCGAAACTGAGAACGGATTATTATTTCTAAATTTATCATTTATCATTTATAAAATATATTTAATTAAATTTGAAATTATTTAAAATAATGCTTTTTTAAAATTTTAATTTCTATGGTTATACGAATAAATACATTATTTAACGCATTATCTATAATTTATTAGGCAATTAAATATTTGCCCAAATCTGATAATAATATAATATTACATATTGCGTTAGGTAGACAAGATATTGTTATATTACTGGCATGTTTTTAGTTGATCCTTACTCGATTGGTCTGACGGTTTTACATTGTAATAATTATCGCATTACGGGTCACTAGACTCAAAATCCGGGTTTACCCAGTATAAGGTCACGTACAAAATGCCTAGGTACAAAATGCCTTGTGTACATCGATTTTTTCGTAGGTGTCTTTATAATTAAACGTGTTATTACTATTTATCATGCACACAGCGTGATTACTATTCGTGATTTGTTCTATATATTATTATTATGTTTATGTACTGTATACGGTACACGAGTGCGTAGGAGTCAATGCAGAGGTTATATATATAATACTATGATAGTCGAGTACGCCCGCGATTGGCCGGTTCCACCACCATATATGCATGTTTTGTATCTTATTATGCGATCACGCTCTAAAGTATATACAATTATAGGCGACTTTGACTCGTGGGTTGTGTATCTTGAGTATGTTATTGTATAATCTCAAATGTATAAATACATATAATATGGTATTTAAGTTTGCTTACATAGATTTTAAACGTATGAAAAACTTGACAATTATTTTAAATTATAATAATGAATATTAACACTAATGCAAAGACACTGTTTTAAGAATGACAAAGAGAGATAAAAGGGAACCTAAAGAGGGTGGGATATGCTTGCGGAGTGCAGTGTCATTTACATAGGATACTTAATAATTTTCAAAGTGTGTATAATTGTCTATTTACTCTATTCATTCGTTAATTGTCAAAGAATCGCTGACAGAAAAACTGTTTTATATCAATCCATAATTCACTATTAACTTATAATATAAAAACTTTTAGAGTCTTTTCCAAAATCGTATGTATGACTTTGAAGCTGAGAAAGTATTAATTTTTCTAAGATTACCACGATTCACTTCTTAACCACTTTATTGATTTTTTGACGGTCTTTAGAGTACAAACTTTAAACTACTTACTCGGGATAAAAATTGATACAGACTTAGCGCGTATGGCAACATTAATGCAAAGTTGGTTATTCTTTAGGAAAATTAAATAAACGTTTTAATATAGTATAAGTGATATACCTCCAAACTTATACTACGTGAAAAAAAGATAAACTAACTACAAAAAATCTAAAATCTACTTAATTATAGGTACATATGAATGTAAACAGCTGTAGTTTGATTAAGTACATTAATTACATTATAACCAGTTGTATGTCAATGTTGATTTTATAAGAAAACGCAATCAGTCAAATTTTGTTCGATTTGTAAAATTAAAAATCGCGTATTGAAATGCCAAAATACTTTGCTGTTAGACATTTAAAAAAGTATTCTTTATCTCCAAGGTATACCTTAATTTATTGTCTTGTTTAATTTCAATATTCTAAAATTTGAACTAGGTATTGTCAAAAATTGGTACTGATTCTTGGAATTCGAATATGAAATTGATAAAATATGAATTTGATGGGTATCAAATCAATTTAATCACTCTTCGACTAGAACGTTTTGGTCGAAGTGGTCTTCGGCACCGGTTTAGTATAATAAACGGTTTCTGATTGCCCACCAATCGTACCTCCGCGTAATTTTCAATCTTGTCTCTACCACCTTGGAAACACTGGCAGAATTCTCTTCCTATTATATTATTATTATGTCTACGATGATCTCCGGGTTTTCTCGGACATCGCGCTCAGAGTTTAATACACACGTCAAACGCTCGTTCATAATAATATTGTATAAGTATCACATTTTTGTTTTTTGCCTGTATACGTTACCCATCGACCGACCGGCCGCAAACGGTGGCGATACGTGTTCAAATAACACTGATCGACGAGACCCAGTAGCGCATCATAACGGGACATTGTGCATCGTCATTTTGCCGGTCTCCTCTACAATGTCAGACACCACAATATATATACACATAAAATACTAATATCCTCTTGAATTCTACACGCTCATTGTTTGTAGTTCGCATGTTTGTCCTATTTAACAAAGACAAATAATAGTCTGTCCCGGTGTACGGGATATATACACTATTTTTTTTTTAACCAAACAACACGTACGGTATATGTATTATGTACCTAGAAATGTTACGGTTAATCAACATATATAATATTGCCGGGTCCGTTCGCCGATCACGGGTTTGGCGCGCCCGCTCGCGGTCTACATAACGTTTATTATAGGTAGATAGATAATCTGATAATATTTAACTTTTGAAAACCTCAGTGCGCGAAATACACGTTTGCCTAGACCATAAGTCAGTCTCTACCGGGTACCGATCTTGATTTGGCGTTAAAAACTGAGTCAGAGCTTTTGAAAATAGTCTCTATTGCAATATATCGTTTGTGGTATATACGTAATTTCATTGTGACTATTTTATAGAACGATGGTAAGACTAGCGATGATGTACGGAAGTGAGTTTAGGGCATTGAATAATTGAAAATATAAATTTGATAAATATTTTGATTGTCCATACAATAATTGTTCATACAAGAACACAATTTATTCATGTTAATAAAATCATACTCTGGAGGCTTGATATATTATTTTCTAGATACGCTATTGTAGTTTTTTGTTGAGTGTGACCTAAACAAATTTCAAACTTTACGTGAGGCGTTACAACTACTACCTAAAAAGAAAATTCGAACCAATTTTTAGCTTCGATGTGATAGCTGATGAAGTATTGGTTTTATGATTAGTTGTTTTTTTGTGTCTGATACGATAACTTTTTTCTGTTGACCGATTTACTCGAGTTGCATCTTTCTCGATCCTTAATTTTATACGATTGGTACTTTGGTGGTTTTAAAGCAGAAAAAGTAACTCCTTTACCCCCAAAATGGGTAAAAGTTTGACCGGTTTTCTACCTATTACTTTGACTTATTATAATTTAGCGAAATACAGCCGGATCGATTCGAACCTTTATAGAACATTTATTAGGTTTGCTTCTATCCACAAATCACAAATACGTATTTTGGTTAATTACTTACTGTCCTTTGTACAATGGGCCGACCACTAGCCCTTTTGAGTTCTAAGATAGATAAACAGTCGGTAGTTCGATGTAGAACGAGGATGTCAACGCGCCTCCGAAGTGGCAAACTCATAGCCGTGCCTGTGATCGAAAGCCAGTTAAATGAGTACCATGAGACGACTGTGGTGAGTGTTAGGGGTGGCCAACTAACACCCAGTCTGCGGTTGGATTCGTGGTCGCGGTATCTTATGATGGAAGAGACTCGTCCTTCCCTGAGGAGACGAAAATGGTAAAAATCGCATGCTGATCACACGACATTTTTCAGTCGAGGCTTTGACTCCTGAAAGACTAGCGACTCTGTCAATGGGATTATAACATCTGACGTTTACAGTGAATCAAATCACTGTAGCGATTTGGATGTGTCGCGGTCTGACCAATGATTGATAAGGAGTCTAACCTTCTCTGAATTTAACTGGGAGCCAGGTGAAAACTCAAAGGAATGACAGCAAAGGAGCGCTGAGCTTAGGGTTACTGGGTAGCCGGTAATCCGAGTCTATGCCCCGGAACTTGACTAAAGGTGACACTTGACGACGCCTGGTGGCTCGGGCAGTAAGGTGTCCTGAGGATCTGGGCCTCTCCGTATCGTGTGAGGAGAGAAATCTTATAGACGGGGTACGGCAAGTTAAGGGTCAAACTCGCTTTGAAACTTCTGTCCTTTGTACAGTGCTTATAGTTTGGACTGTGCCTGTTTTTTTGTAAATCTGATGTCTGTCGATTGCTTTGGTCAACGGGGTTCACATGCTTATTTTCTTTGTGATCAGACCATCGTCTGACTATCATCAACTAAAATTTTAAAGATGAGTATAAAAAAAAAATTGTTTTGATTTTAGTTTAAAATCGATAAAAAGGACCTAGAAGAATGTTGGGTATTTCAACTATTGAGTAAAGCATGAGAGAATTCCAAATTCCAATCAGAATATTAAATTTTTCTTTTTTTTAGTTTTTACTGAGAAATTAATTCTAAAACTGTGATGTTTCATTTACAATTTGAGGGGTAACATTTAACCGAGCTTCCCAAAGATTCTATTGGATGAGAATTGTTCTCTTTTAGACCAGGTACTATAATTTAGGTATATTACCAAATTGTTGATTTTTTTGCGGTTCATACGTTCCGGATTTAACGGCGTGGTGTCGGGGTGTGTATATTAATTGTATAATTATCTCTCATGAGAATACCATAGCATCTGAGCGTTATACGAGTAGTGTATTTATAAGAAGAGGACCCAAGTATAAGGTATATTATATAGAATCAGTTGTACAAAAGGCGGCTTTTATATTATATATAGGTACACACACATACGTATAAGAGACGTTTTGGCCCGCGTGAATTAAGCCGATATTATATCTGATGGTGGTTGGCGATGACTCGACAAAATTCTATTTGCTGCATGTTGTTAAGTGTTCGAAAGATTTTCATTTTATATATTTTTTTTCTTTTCTACCTGTTGTTGACATGACCGGTTCGCTGGCTGAAACGATGATGAAGGCTCGTCTTAACACAAGCCGACACATATTACACCTATATATGTTTACCAACTATATGTATACGCCGTCGGTAAGTTTTATTTTGTGTTATTATTTTTATACAGTGTTCACACACGTTTACACACGATTTGAAATTAGGAGCATGTTAATTGGATTTGGGAGCTTCGGATTGGCGCCTTTACGAAAAAACAGCCAAATTCCCCAAAGTTAACAATTAACTGGTAGAACTATTATACATTTTAATCTTTGACATGTATACAATGAAAAATTATGTTTTTCTTAAAATAGGATAATGATTTTGTATTATTGTCTTAATTGTTAAAACAGAATTGATAAGTAAGTTAGAATTATGTAACAGTCCAAGTTCCAACTACAACAATACAAATAGTGAACTGGTTTTTAAACGTTAATTTTAATTTTTGACATGGTACTTAAAATATAAATTAGATTTATTATGACAATAATTTGCACATTCATCAAGTTATGTATTACTAATATCAATATTGTGTTTCTATATTTCTATGATCAGATTTTTGAATTATTTAAATACCATAATATTTATCCGACTTAATAATTGAGGGTTCATAGTTGAAAATTATTTTTTACTTAAAAATACGATTATTATCATTATTTTAATTTTTGAATGGATTGTAACTGTTTGGTTATTAAATTGTTTTATTAAGTAATATATATAAGAGTATATTAACTAAAATATTGTTTACCGGTTAATATTTAAATATTTCCGAATAGAATTGGGTTCGTTTCATTACACTTTTTAAGACAAAATACTCCACTTTATAATAAAATGGACATAATATATCCGGCAGGTTTTTTTCATTTCATTAATTATTATTATACACAATGCCTGTATACCGGGAATTTATACATAAATAATAACACCTGGAGACCATCTGCCGCAAGTTGAGTTTTTCCTCTAGGGAGTATTAGTGTTAGTTCGGGTCCCTAATATTAATAAAACTGTAACCCACGATTGGTTGAAAATTGTGAACAAAATGGGCAGATGGTCTCGTTATGTAGTAATTGAATAATGGCGAAACTCACCAAAGAGGGCTATACCACTGCCACCGGTACATTGCATATTATGTATCGTTATCGGTAATTCAAATAAATATTTTATATAATACATATTAAATTAACTATCCTGACCATCGTACAAGGTTTTAGTTGTAAAGTATACGGCCTCATCATAGAGCGTCATCCTAAATGCTTATAAAGCCAATGCATATAGCAGCAACGATTGACGCTAGTGTATATTAATCAGAGCAAACTGTAAATGCAATGACCGGAAAAAGTGTGCTTTCTTTTTTTTTACATTTCATCCAGTTTATCTGTACGTTATTTTTGTAATTAATGTTATTCGATTACCTCTTATTGTATTATAATCGTTTAGACTTAACATTCATTAATATTATACAACTAATTGCAGCCGATGCACTATTTATTTTCTGAATACGTTTTTTTTAGAATAAAGCCTACTACAAACTGTTCGAACCGTTATGTGCTTTAATTGCCACAGTCATTTTTTATTACTCCGGTTTCTTATAACATTGGGCACAAATCTATATAAATAACATTTAATATTAATTGTGGAAATAAAGTAGGTACAAAAAAT
Source organism: Adelges cooleyi (assembly GCF_023614345.1). NCBI lineage: Eukaryota > Metazoa > Arthropoda > Insecta > Hemiptera > Adelgidae > Adelges > Adelges cooleyi. The sequence continues at coordinate 7,840,959 of NW_026095751.1, forward strand.
GACCAAAAAGTAAATTATTTTATTGCAGTAAAAACATAAGTTTAGGCACTTTTGTTTAAATTAGCATTGAAATCCATTTTCTGTGCTCTATATGAGCTTTACATTTGAAAGGAAAGTGTCTAAGAAATTTGTTCAACCGTTGTAACACATTATACGAACGCACAACCATGTAATAACACAATATGCCAATTGTAAGTCTACATACAACACTTGCCTGAGTAAATTTTAAATAAAATATAAAAGAAGTTTTAGAAAAGATGTATATTTAAATATCATTGAAATGTTGTCAGTTCTTATTAAGGCAATCTTAACAAAGACAAACCATTAAGATATATTTATTCCGGATTTTTTTGTTGTAAAGTTAACGAATTGTCTTAAATAAAAAATAATTCGAATGTTTCTTATCTCTTAAAATTGCACCCGTCTTTAATAGATTATTTTTGTTAGCTATAATTGTTACAAAAACATATATCTTGTAGTTTTGATGTAGCTTATATAGAATGCAGAATGAACAATTTTTCTTTTTTCTTTATTTTAGACAACGTTCTTGAAAATAAGAATCAATAATTTTTTCAAAAAGTATAGGAGTTTAAGGCTTTATATGATAATATATCTTAAAATCTATTCAGTTATATACTAATAAATTAATATGAAATTAATGTCACGAAATATTAAACACATGATGTACCAGTTGTGTTTTATAATAGTATAAACAGTGATGGTTAGCTACAATTCATAAATATGAGATAGGTAATTGACATTTTATAATTTATATTTGTTAGCAGAATAACAATTATGAATTATTATAAAAACAATTTAATTTGATATTTTTGTTTTTTATAGTGAACATTATTTTTTGAATTTCGAATATCAAGTTAAGAAAATAAATTATGATCTTTTTATTTAAATTTATAGTTAAAGAACGAACTTAGTTTGTTAATTAACTAGGAAAGGAACAAAGCTCGTTTTTTGTGAGGTGGACATGAAAATGAACTTATTTGTTTTTTGAATGAATTTTCCAAGCACTGCGATTAGTATAATATTTTGTTTTTATTTTCTTATGATTAATATACACGATTTGTGTTTATATGTAATAGAACCGTAGTGTAGGTTAGTGCACGAAACTTTCTTAGTGCTGGTAGTCGGTACTCGCATTGTGTGAACATTATAAAATAAAGTGTGCTTAAAAGTCGGAAAAGCGTTTACACGGTCGTTTTAATAACTACTATAGAAGTTAATTACAACTTTCCACGAGCGCCGTGGAATCTCTATGCCGTTTGTAAGTCTTTCTCGTGTCTCTCCTGTTTCCTTCTCCAATTTTTTTTTTACGTTTGACGGCTCGCATTGTGAGAATACCGCAACAACTGCTCGATGGGATATATATGTATGTCGGAAGTGCTGTGGGTTTTCTCTCTCAGGAAAAGTGTCGTTACCCGCGCCGGTTCACCTACAGCCCGAAACCACATAGAGAACGACACGATAGATTATTGTGTATTGTATCAAAAAAAAAAAAAAAAACGGAAAGGACTATGTAGACGAGTAGGGGAAGGAGAGAGAAAGAAGGTATAGTGTAGTAGGTTATGTACGATTTTGTGTGTGTATAATGTAGTGATGGTAGTGTAACGTACGGATAAAGTCGTTGGTGGGGAATAATAAAAAAAATTTTGAAAAAAAAACGGAAGACCGCCAGTGGTGTGGTGGTAGTAGTGGGGTGGCGGAGGTGGTGGTGGTCAGGAATGCGGGGTCATGGGAACTGAAGTGACTCGGTGGTACGGCGGTGGCGGCCATGTTGGATTGATGGATAATATTATGTCGGAGAGCCTCAATCGTGTCTGGACCGGGGGAACTGTATTTTTTCGGCAGCAGCCCACCGACGATCGGCCGCCGCTCGTTTACCGGCTTTCTATAAATCGTTCTTATTTATGTTGTACGTCATTTTTTATATTTTGGTTCGTAAAATCAAAAATTAGATTACTAATAACATTTGCCAAAAAATTGAATTTCACGTGCATGCATCGGACGCGCACAGTTGTGTTTTACCCATTAGTGCGCGTTTCGATCCTCTCCTTTGGGACCCTTAGGGACCGCCGCCGTTATTGTCCCCGATGACTTGGCGCTTTACTCACAGTTAAACTTAATTTTATTTTTATTATTATTTTTGTATACCTGGCCGCCAGGTACTCGGCAGGCACATCGTAGTATTATTATTGGCGTACAATCGATTGTTATCTTTCTCGTTTGCGAGTTCTCTCGCCTGTAATTACATATATTTTTTTTTCGTTTCAAAATTCGCGTTTTTTAATTTTTTTTAACTCGAGTGCCGTTTTGTGAACTTTCCAGAAGATACCGCTCGTTCGAGAGGGATTTCCACCGACAATGACACCGAAACGTCGGATTTGGATGCCGAAGAGTTCAAGCACAACAAGTCACCCAGTAAAGCTGCTTCTTCTCCTAGACTAACTGAAGATCAACGGGTGAGTTTAAGTTACAATTACACTATTTTTAAATTAACCGCGTTTGTTTTTAAAGCCTCCAAAAAATGGAATATTTCGATTTTTCGTGGTAGGTTTTTTGATCTTTTACACCGAATTAAAGTGGCAGCCAACATTTTGTAGTTGACTTTCCTGTAAATTGTATTGTAAGCGAAAACTTTAGTTAAATCTCCTTTTATTAAGTTAACTTTACTTAATGTTGTTGTATATAAAGTGTTTGATGTAATTGATGTGACCACATATTTACCCGTGTAATCTTGACAATAACAAATTTCCAGTAAACGCTGTTTACCTTATTTTAATTAAAATTGTGGCTCGGTATGCTTATAAATTCTTTTAGTCATGCAGTGCTCCCGATTCCCAAACAGCTAAGTATAAAATTAACATTTCAAAAATATCGTGAAAAAATTGTTCGCCATAACCAGTTTAAAACATTCAATTCAAATAAGAATACATCTTTGTTGTTTTGTACGTGTTAAACATTTGGTAATTTTGATATTAGTTAATCGAAAATAATAATCGTTTATAAAATAAATTGGGACAAACTTAATTTATGTAGGTACTGTATTGTTACTATGTAATATTTATATTACTTTTCAATAATTCCTACTGCTATGTTATGACAATTTAATAAATACTAAATAGGGTATAGTAAACGTGGTATAGTTAAGTATGAACAATACAATTATTGGACAGCTTATTATTGTTTATCTAATACAAATGACTCAACTATAAATATATCCATGCCACAAAGCAGTTTTAGAAATTAACTAAAAATTCAATGAGGACGAAAAAAAGCCTTTTGCAATAGCATTTCCCTCCAAAAAGTATAAATAACATGATACATTTTTAATGGAGCATTAAAATTTAATTATTTTTGGAGACGTAACGCCGTTAAAACCCCATTCAGTGCCCACCTAAAATTCAAATTTATTTATAAATTAAAAATAAATAGAAGGCTCTAGATAAGGTTGTCATAAAAAAAAAAAAAATGTATACATGCTTTTAAATGTATTATGTTTATAGTGTAGAATTTGTTTTTATTTATTATGGGTGCTAAACATTTTCTACTCTTCTCTTATTTGAGCACTCTTAACTATATTTTTATTTGTCTTTGATATAGTGGTGTATCTGTGTTAATCGTTTAATATGATCATACTAAAAATATTTTATCTAGATGTTTTGTCTCGATATATTATTAGCCAGAAACATTGTAATCGTAAATATTTCAGTGTTCAATCGATTTCACTTGATATTCTTAAAGATGCTACATAAAAAAGTTTCAATTAGTTAAATAAAAAATAATAACATTGAATATACTAGTATGTATTTAAATTTTACATCCGGTATTCATAGAAAAAATCCACTAAATTCATGCAAATATAATTTGAGTAGTAATTATTAAAAAAAATTAAATTAACTATATACTATAGTAAAAAAATTATTTATTTAAATTTAGTTCATAAATTATTCGTGTAGTTTCATCATTTTAGATCTCCTAGTAGAAGTAGAAATTATAACCTATTAATCGTTATTAACGCCATAATAATATTTTTTCTATATTACAAAAATGAAATAGGTTTTTAAAAGCATTTCATTTATAATTAATTAATACGGTTGCTTTTTGTGTAATTTTTAATTTAATCGACAAGAATTTAAAATGATTAAACAATAATTCATCAATAAATAGTTTAATTTTTTCTAGTATTTAGCTAGTATAACACAAACTAGATCTAATCGGTATCGAAACTGAGGTGTTTTTAATCAGGTGTGTTCACGTTAATCTATTTGTTGAACCAATAAAAATAGTTTATTTTGATACCAAATCAGTTCACAAAAAATATTTAATTAAATTAATATGGAAAAAATATATTTACGGTGGTTATAACAACAAATTTTAATTTTGACCTGGTAACGTTCTGGTTATCAATAAATAAATGGCAATTCAATCAATAGTTGTTTGATTACGACGAATCGTATAATATTTATTTTTCAGTATATTAATTATTAGAGAAACTGTCAAATCTTATATTTATTTATTTTTTTAATAAAAAAAGAACCCATGGGGTTTTTTTTAGTAAAAATCGTTTATTCCACGAAAAAACAATTAAAAAAATTATTTTTAAGTAATATTTCTTAGAACAATTTTATTAAATAATATTTGATTGGCCACATATTTAATACACATACAATAGTTGCGTAAAGTATTTGATGAACTTTTAAATCACATCATTGATGTGTTGATTGACTGAATTCTACTAGCATTCAGAATTCTAGCGATATCTCCAAAGATTTGTATGTAGGAGAGACAAATTTCTAAAGATATTTTATAGTAGATGCTCAAAGGTCGTCCTGCTGTTTTCTTGATCCAAGACTTATATAGAGGAGCAAAATTACGTAAGAAATATTCTCAATCTTAATACACGATCCCAATTATACGCCTATAAATAATTAGAGGACTCTTAAATTAGTGCAAATACTTAAACAGTTATCTCATTTGTTTGACTCATTGAATAATCCTGTATAATTAAACATGTTAAATTTGGCATTTTTATTTAAATAATAAATTAAAAATAATGCGTTATTTGAAGTAAATTTTTAGTTTGCGCATCAAATAACATTTAATTTTTAATTACTTTTATTTACTGTTTCAAATAATACTTAATTTAAATATATTTATATTTTCTAATAAAATATTATTCGAAGGATTCAAATAATTTGTTATTTAATTTTTTTTTAATAACTATTCAAAAGAGAGCGAGTAGTATGGCATTATCAGGCCTTTACATATTTAGGGCCCATTCAGTTCATAAATGTTTAATATACTATAGGTTCATTCCTAATGAATTTTTGCCTTGGGGCCTAAACCTTTTTAAATCCAGGCTTGACGAATGTGATGAATGCTCGAATAAATCGGTTCAGTAGTTTATAAGTTACAATTGAATTTAAAAAGCCAGCACAGTGGCCTCGGGCATAGGCGAAGACTGAGCATGTTGGGGTGGGAAAGATCACAGGTATAAACGCTATAATGCGATTCTGTAGATGGTAAAAATACAAATATCGATAAAAGAAATGTAACTACTAATGTCAATAATGAGATAAAAATTATTATTTTAAGTATTAGGGTACGATTAGGGTTGATCGTCTGTCTATAATGTTACAGGTGTTTGCTACATCTTTCATCCATTTAATCGTTAACGTAAGGCACTTAGTTAGAAATTTTCTAGAAAATAATTGCAATTTTGTAATATTTCTTTGTGAACAATTGTTATGAATGTTTTTATTCAACACTATAAAATTACCAAATATTTACCTTATTTAGTATTTTCTAAAGCACTGTGAACTTTTGAAACTTAATAAATGGGAACGAATATATTTAATGCAATTTTTAACCAAAAATAACTTTCTGAAAATGTTGGCTGGCTAATAACTAGTTTTGAATAATTACTTTTGTTATTAAAGTTTTAAATTTAGGACGCTAAGAAGGGTGGATAAAAGTGTTATTTTTATCTGAGCGATTCACTTAAACGCACTCTACCTGTTTTTAATTTTAAACCCAGATAACTTTAAAAATAACTATTGAAGGGGAATGAGTGTGTTTTTTAAACTTTTGTAGACAAATACCAATAATGTACATTTCAGGTACGGTTACTGATCTATGCCTTATGAAGAAATCGGTTCAGTCGATATTAGAAAACATATTGTAAAACAATATTTTCTCAGCTCCGCTTGGAAGCTATAAATTATGCATTGATATTTTTGAAGTTGTTAACTGAAATAAAATATATTTATTTTATAAAATATAATATATTTATTTTATTTCCACTTGTATTTAAGAGTTTAATATCGAAAATATATTAAACAATTTTTTTATTGAATTTGTTCGTATACAAATATACTTAAAAGAAGGGGGGTGGGACTATATTTTACAATGACTATTAATACGACTTCTGTGTTTCTAGAATAAAGATTTTTGGGAAAATCTGTATAATAATTATCTCTAATAGGAAATTATTATTTTGTTCGTTGTACGAATCCCAGTGTTATTAAGTTAGAGTAATGCCTTTAATTGAAACGCATAGCACCAGAATAGTTTAACCTACAAAACATTAAATTTCGTTTTATTTCATTAAACATTTTAGAATAACATGATATTTCAAAACAGAAATGCTGACTCAAATCTAAAAGAAATTTATTTATTCACTAAATGACAGAACTTAATTTTTTAAAATTGACATTTCCACAATGGTATTAAAAAATATATAATTGGCCTTGAAGTAATGGATTTGTGGGTGAAGTTTTTCTAGTGCTATGCGCCTCAATATTAGCTTTTTCGACATTTGTGTTGCGACTACAGTGGCACTGAACTCCGTTGTCTAACTTTAGGACAACCGAATAGCGAGTGTGTTAAACAAGATGGATGATCCTCTTCGGTCCAGATATTTAGTCTACTCGACCATAATGAAAATCAAGACTAATAACAACTGTCAAATGCTATAATATAATTTGAATGAAATTAAAAAAAAAAAATTCTGTCTTCAGGTATGGTTATGGGTGTCTATTTCGCATTTTTTCGCCATAGGAATTTGTTTTACATTATATCAATTCGATTATACTTTGGCATATTGATTTGATGTGTCGGCGATGTTCGTTTACGGTACATTATAATATGTATATACAATAATAGCACGGTGCATTAGTGGAAAATCGAATTGAACGTAGTTTGGGTGGCGTGTTTTCTCTCTTGGGATTCATATATGTACATGCACACACAACACACACACACACGCCTATACAGTAGATTTTTATGCGCCGTGATACGCGGTAGAGAGTCGAAGAGAAAAAAAGTCCGTAACCAATGCCCGATTTCCTGTACACATCGATCATCCAATATATATTTATGGTACATAGTGTCCGTGAGGTGTTTAATATACTGTCAGGTGTACACATCATGTATTATTTTTTTTTTTATTTTGGGTTACATTGTTGTTATATTTCGTGTAGGTATATAATAATATTGTGTGTAAAATTTGTTCATCTGTGTTTTTGATGACAGTGTTATGTATATGTATATACTTACTTTTATTATTATATTATGTACTTTTGTTATTTCGATAGGTGAAAGAATCTTCGTGGTACGAACCGTCGTTTGAATTCGACTTGGACGATTTCGAGTCGTTCGCCGACGACATGATGCAGTGCTATTCGCAACCGCCGCCGTCCACCAGACACTTTCAGGTAAGTTCAATACATAAAAATATATATTTTTATTTAATCATATATTTCAGTGATGGGAATTCAAAAATTTGAATTTAAAAAAAACCTGTTTAAAATCGTATTGTTTAATTCAACAAATCTGAAATTCAGAAGCCATTTTTTTTTTTGGCATGTTTGTTTTTTAAATTTTCATCAAAAATATTTTACTCAAGTACGCAGATTTATATTGTAAAAATATTTTTTATTTATAAGATTTTTAAGTGGCTTAAATAACGTGTATAATCCGGATTTTCGTATTCCCATCACTAATATTTCATAACATTTTATGGAACCATGATACATCCTGTTTGGATATTAGCATAGTGTAATATTAACACACGAGGCATGGGGCCGCATGGGAGTTTCCAATTCGAGTTAAACTTTTGATTATATATTGAAAATAATTTTGATGAATAAAAATAATTAGACCGATTTATTACGGGTTGTGATTTAAAAAACAACAGGATTAGGCGTTGGTAGACTATCTGAACAAGCAGAGTAGTACTACATATTTGAAAAAATCGGCCCAGAAACTCTATTAGGGTTAGGCAGTGTTACGGGTATGACCGATTAAGTTTTTTAATTGACTAAATTAACCGATCAAATCAATCGTGATACATTTATTAAAATTTCCAATGATCTCGTTAATCACAATTAATATAAAAAAAATTAATTGATCATTACTTTCCGTACTTTTTTGATTAGTATTTATTTAAATGTTTATGCATTCCTTTTTAAACTATGTTATTTTAGAATAATTGAAAACAAAATTATTCGAAAAAATTATTTACTTTATATTTGTAATTGAAATAACGTACGAGTACAAGCATGAAGTTTTACAATTTTTCTAAGCTCAAATACTTATAGAGTGTATGTTTAGCGAAAAGTGAAATTCTAAAAATGTTTTACCAACTATTTAAAATGTGTATTATATTGTACTCGACGGGACACACTCATCATTTTTGTAATAACTAGTTTGTTAGTTTTAAATTGCAAAATTATTTTTTCTTGTTGCGAAAGCAGGTCGAGCCATTATTCTTATTATTATACTATAATTGTACTTTATTGCGGTAAGGCATTATAATGTATAAACGCTCCAACTGATATTTAAGTGTCGTAAAAATCGTATTATGTACTTCATTATTATAAGTACAGACTTAAATATTAAACGTTTTAGTGGAATATCTATAGATTTTATGCATGTACGGGTTTATTTAACAGTCTTATTGGGTCATCTTCGATCGGCCGTATTGTAGCGTTACAATGCAATAACATAATCCTATAAACCATCTTTCCCATAAATAATAATCAACAGTATCGCCTCGTGCGTTTTTTATATCTAATATAGTTTAGTTTAAGGTAGTAAAACTATAACTTTAATGTTTTGTCTTTCAATTATTTATACGGAATTTCAATAAAACCAAGTACCAAGATATTTACGGCATAAGCTTTATTAGTCAATATGCTACCGTTTTTCGGGCCTACCAAATGTTTGATGATGTGATTTTTAATAAAAATACAAAACGTGAGAGCGCCTTCAAGGAAAAAGAAGCAGTTAATAGTACTTCTTAAAAATTTGTTTTACAAATTAGATCTTCTAATTATATAATTTGAGTTCTCATTATAAATATAAATAGCTTTTTGCTCTGTCCTTCAATACTGTTCCAGATTAGCTCCTTTTATTTATAATTTCTAAGTCCATTTTAGTTTTTTTAATGATATAAGCCCAAAAGTACTCTACGCAACTGAAATACTAAACAAATAATAGTTCAACTATTCTTAGTTCTTATAATTATACATTTTACTATAGTTTTAACTAGAGCTTCTTATTTCACGTGTACACGAAAATACGTGTATTCGAACTTTTGAATAGTTCGTGTTTAAGTTCATATAGTTCGTGTATTCGTGTTCGTGTATATGTACATTCGTGTTTTCGTATATTCGTGTATTCGTGTATTTGTACATTCGTATATTCGTGTTTTCGTATATTAGTGTGTTAGTATATTCGTGTAATTGTATATTTGTAACTTAATCGCCATTTACTTATTATTGTTTTATAAATTCCGAGTACACTTATTTAATATAGAATTGATTATATACGTAGGTTGTCTTTGATTTAGCCTTATTAAATACATAAGGTAAGTGATTTACATAAATTTATAGATTGTGATACAAGGTTTAATTGGATATACTGTTACATTTTTTCGTTAATAATAAAAAAAAATAATAATAATTTTCAACTAAGAATCTCTTAGTATTAAAATCAACTTAAAATTAAAGAACTCCTAAAATCTCACTGGGCCAATGGAAACATATGTTATACGATTTATAATTAATGTGAATATTAAAAATATTGAGATTAAATGCTAATACCTGCTAATAAAGGTAGTTTAAATATCAATTAGTGATATAATTAAGATTTGAATCTACAATTATCGTCTTAATCCTCTAAATAAACCAAATTCATTACAAATTTGCATTCCCTGACAGAAATATTTGAATGTAATAATGGGTGACAAAAATTATTTACACAATAAAAAAACATTTTTCCTAAAATAAAGACAAATTTATAAATTGTTATAAAATGCAAAATTCAACGATTGCAAGAAAATATGAATATAAAAACAAATTTACAAAAACTATGAAAGCTTTATTATTATTAAACATTATTGGTTACATTTATAATACATTATATTTTATTTTACATTTTATAAAGCTATCTTTGGGGGGGGGGATTTTGGGGGTCGAATCTCTCCCTGAATATGTTTTCTGTAAAAACAGGTTTTTTTAATCATCCTAAAAGTATAACATATATTTTTGAAGACATCTCCAATAGTTTGGTCCCTAGGTACTTACAATTTTGTTTTATCGATAACTAGTCTTAAATAATATCTTGATAATAAAAATTATTATTGATAAAAAGTGTACATGAAAGGTGCCCCTTTTGGCAATATAATTATTAACTCTGTACTCTTTTAAAAAACACCCTTAACCCCTCTAAATGAGAAGTAAATTTTAACCTAGGCATTACATTTGAATTTTGCAACCCTGAAAATGTATAAGTTAATTTACAATGAAGTATTTCAAAGTAAAATTAGAAAGATATTAATTTTTACCGATTTTTTTTACTTATATTCTAGACTTGTGTGTGCTATGGCGTAACCATGTGAACAATTCACTATATCCGTACATTCGTTATTCGAATACCCGTTTTCACGAATACCCGTACATTCGTTATTCGAATACCCGTTTTCACGAATACCCGAACATTCGTTAGTCGAATACCCGTTTTCACGAAAATTCGTACGTGTTCGAATAAAACATTCGTGTATTCGTGTAACGAATACACGAATGTTCGCTTTTACGTACTTGACTGAGACCTCTAGTTTTAACATTGTAGTTAGGTTATATTCTCTTTAAAGAAAATATATGGTAATGGAAAAGGGATGGAACGGAATGGGAGGAAATATTAGCTTTGTTTTTTTTTAAGTTGGGCAAATTATTTTTGAGCTTTTACTTCTGAAATCAATTGATGGACGGGTTGTATGTATTTGTTCGATTATTCTTTCTTTTAACGTTTTTTTTATGGATTTTCTAAACTAGATTTGTAATTCGGTGCGCCCTCGCGGGGAGTTTTTTTTAATATTTTCCGATTTATCGTGTGTTTTAGAAAAACGGTGGGTCGGCATCCAAAGATAAATTAATTAATCGAAATCGTACTCTGTCCTACCGTTTTCTGCACTATTCTCTATGTAACACACATTCTATACAAACACTGAGATTCTACCGTATAAAAATGGCCGCTCGCTCTGAGTACACCGAGCGTGACGGCCGTGCGGTATGTATACGCCTCTCCGTCATGCCTTCTTTATTATTATAAATATATATATATTTTTTTCTCCAATAATTCTCTGACAAAAATCCACTCGCGTGTGCCTTGTATGTGTTTGCGACCTATTTCCGCCGTTTTTTCCCCGCTTAACATATTATATTAATTTTTTTTTTTTACTTCTTTTCATTATGTTTTTGTCGCCGACGAGAAAAAACGATTCGCGTGGCTCGCCAACATAACATATTATATCTGATATAGCTATATGACCTACACCATCGACGGCAGGATGCCAGGTCTTTTTTTTTTACAATAATAGTTGTCATAATAATACAATATTATTATATTAAATACTCGATCCCCGTGAATTTCTATCGCACGCGGGTTCGATCGATTAATCGATTGATAATAATAATAATTATATTTTTTTATTTCATCAACAATCTAGGCGGCCATTAATATGTACATTGTACACACACACTCGCACACACTACTCTAACGCCCATCGTACCCATAACGACATAATGTTAACTTGGCGGGCTAGCGCGCACAAGACCGTCGTCGTATGGTGTGTGTGCAGGAAGTATATTAAAAGTATATATATCTATATAATATGTATTGGACCTGTCTATTGTTCCTCAGCCTGTACTCGGTCTAATAGAGAAAGTACCGCTATGTACCATTGATATTGTGTGTTGTGCGAGGCGTATATGATATTGTAGAAAGTGACGTTTTTTATTTTTATCTTTTTGTTTACGATCCTTGTGCTTATTGGCGGCAGGCTGTGCGAACACACCGGCTGTTACACAGCCCAAAGCGTTTTCTTTCTCGCCAATAATAATAATAATGATAGTATATAATAACAATTGGCGTGTACCGTATACACATACAATTCTCCCACTTAATTTGTCCGCAATCCGTCGATTTTCCCCGACCGTCGCTGGTGCTGCCCCCTTTATAAGCCGTTATAAAACGAAACAATATATATATATATATAATAATATTATTATTATTATTATTACTATTACTATTATAGTTTCACGATGACTTCGATAGAGATATCGATACACACTATAATATAATATGCAAGGCTGTGTATCGAACGATCAACATATTGCTGCTTTATTATCGCAGTGTGTTGTCTTTTGTTTTTTGTATTCGCCGATCGACCTGTAAACATGATGTAACAGTATATTATATGTAGCTTAAAAAAATAATAATTTATAGATCACTCGGCGGATCGAGTCAGACAGATAAATATATCAAGGCGTGTGCGCTATGGACTATAATATGTACTGTGGTTAATGTGTGTTATAGAGTAGAGTAATAATTATTGCCCACTATATTATGTTCGCACGTCATTGGTCGGTATTGCGTCAGTTAATATTAATCGTAACTCGTCCATTAATTTTTACCTGCCATATCATTTGTGTAAGTTTTTCAAGGACTAGGTATAATAATAATATAGAGAATTTAGTAATTTATGCTCCCAGCACAAATTTTGTGTAAGCAACTAGGTTTAATTAACGGCTAAATACTTATACACCGATCGTTTGTACCAGTTCTACTAAAACTTTTAAAAGAGTAGTAAGTATAATATTTGTAGGGTTCGCACTTTCTGTGTCATTTTTATATTTGTGTCTACATTAAAGTTATTGCTCGCGGTATAGGTAACACGCATTAACGTTAAATCATAGATTATATTTTTGACATTTTTGCAATTTACTGTCGTGTTATGCGAATATTTTAAATATATGTGACTTGTAATTTGACACGGTCTGTGTAATAAAACTATGTAAATTCTGTATAATAGTCTTGAAAACATTTTGTCGTTGGTCCGGTTATGGTAAACAATCACACTTTATAATAGCGGTTGAAAATAAGTTCAGTGTAATAACACTGACGCAATATTATGTATTAAAATTTGATTCACATAATAAACGAAAACAAACAAATTTACCAGTATAGTATATTATATAAATGTACTTAATTTGATATAAAAGACTGACATCGGACAATGAATATATATATTATATTTATTTATTATTTATAAAATATATATACCTACCTGTCAGAATTAAATAAATTCTATTACGGTTACGGCACCAGTGATTGGCACTGTAATCCAGTATTTGGTCATATAGTGTTTTTTTATATCAGATAACATTTTTTTTCAATGAATTTTTTTTATAAAAAAATTATCTTAACGGTATAAGTATCTTCTATCTGATAAAAAAAAACACTACAATGCTCAAAATTGGGGTAGCGCCATTTACTGGTGCCGTTACCCTACATTCCGTTAAAAAAATCAATTAATGTTACTGGTATATAAAATTGGTGTTATTTTTCAAAATTGTTGAGAAACTTTGTTTTTTACCACCAAATTGTTCTTAGCCAGTGTAAACTATAAAGTTAATTTAAATTAACCTAAAAATAAGTTGATGTGATTGAAATTGATTTAAATACATTTGATATAAAAATTGCCTATATTTTGCCCCTTAATATAAATAGCCAGCATAATAAAGAGCTTCGCTTATGTTATTGCTATTAAAATAACATGTAAAAATGGTCAATTTAGGCTATACAATGTTAACATTTCCATTGTGTTGCGTGTTTTCCATAATATATATTTTATGTTAGGTTTAGAACATTTGGAGCACGTACATTTGTTTCACTGATCTACTAAAGTTTTAAAGTTCAAATCGTTAGAACTTAATAAAAAAACAAAAATAATGATGTGTCGTCCATCATGGACAGTGATACGCTTTAAATCATCCGTAATAGTTGCACGAATATCATTAATTAGTAACCTAATTGCGTGTCTGCACTACACAGTTATCCTAAAACATTTGGTTTGCTCGCACTTACTGTGTTTAGGTAATTCCGAAGTTAATATTTATTGTTATTAAAAACGGGAGTAACCTAAATATTTGAGCATTCTCGCACGTAACGTGGTATAAGGTTTTTTTTTTGTTAATACTTCAAAAATAGATTCCAAAAGCTTTGTTCGCTTTCGTTTATTGAATTTTTCAAGCGTTGTTTTGTTACCGTAAAACTATCATTCATCGCCATAAACAAACACATATTTATAGTTGTCGAATATCGAACATAAATCTTTTTTCTTTTGATAAAAAAACAATTTTAGTATAAGAATTAATACGTCCTTAGCATTATGGGTATGAAGCCACCGTCTTTATAGTTTCGCATACTTATTGAAAGCTGTCAAAGTTGGCCACAATTGAAAAAAACATTTTACTAAAACGCTTATTAAAATCAATTCAAAAATCTGGATTCTAAAAAAATAAAAATAATATAAATAACTTAAAATTTTTCACTCTTTAAAATGTCAAATTAGCATTTCATTTGAAACAAATCAGTTTTAAAAAGAAAGTCTAAAACGTGATTTTTGTTTTCCTTTTTTTATTATGAACGTACTGATTTTTGTGTACCACTTTGTAATATGGTTTAAATCTGGCCACAATTTCAAATATTTTTAGTTGGCTGAACTCTGATACCTAGAGATGTCGTTATTTAAAAACAAACTATGTTTTTCCTTATTCCACCTATTTTGGAGCTTTCCGTTTACGCTAACTTTAGAATTTTATGTACATTTATTCAGAGCTCGCGTGGGCTGCTAATATATAAAATACATGACAAAACTAAACGGTCAACACTAATTTTTCCCGTAAATATCGGTCTGGATAAGGCTCTAAGAAAGCTGTTTGAACAATAACACTTCAGATTTCAAGAGCGGCGAGATAAAAGTTTTTCTTGGAAGATGTTTTAAGAACCTCACAAAGGCCCCCTGCTCCGTTTAACTGATGTAATAGGTACCTACGAGCGTGTAATCGTCACCTGACAGACTTTGAAGGCTCAAGGAAACACTCGCGGGTTTTTAATTCATTATTTGCCATTTTTTATTTGTTTTCAAAATGTGTATGCAACAGCAGCTACCGCGTACGTCCAAGACGGAAATATGTCAATGCAAACCGCTTTACTCTCAGGTGCGAAAGAAAGATTAATTGTTTGGTTATATGTGGCGCTATAATATATCTTTACCTCGGCGGTAATTATTAAAACATATTATATAGGTATTACGCGCGCTTATTGTCAGCAAAACAAGTACCGAACGAGTATGTGTAATGTCACCGAGTGCACATTTATCATTGGACTAATTACATGAATTTGGAGGTTTCGGACTATTGTTTTTTTTCTTGTGTGCTGTGAAAAACCCATCATATCTTATATACCAATAAAATATACTGTGGTTGAACAAGTGAGAGGTAGAGAGAGAAAAAAACAAACGCCTTTCCTACAATAAACAGGCTCGTCTTAATTATCTCACCACTACGGTCTTGACGTCCGTCCGTCCGTCGGTCTATCCAAAGTTGGCTATAAGTATATGTATATATTTGTTTTTTCCTCTTGTGTACATACTTAAACGTGGCTATTAAGTCGACACCTACCAATTTGTTAATGTTGTTGTTGCAAGTAGCATATGAGTTTGTGCGTGTGTGTGCGCGCGCGCCGAATTTCGCGCCGTTAAAAATAATGATAATTGACACACATTATTTGTGTGCTGCCTTGACGGCATGTATGAGTGTTGTGTGAAATAGTTTACTAGCAGTAGTTTGCCGTAGTGTTCTGGTAGTTTATTAGTTTGTATATATAGTATATGATAGTAATAGTTGTAGTAGTAGTAGTAGTTAATATGGTAAGCGCAATACAAAATGTGTACGTGGTCACCGCCGAAGCGATAAAACGATTTTTTTTTGGATGATTTATTGCGCTACCTGTTACGCCGGCACCGGACGCTAAAACGTCTTCATCAGAGTCACAATTAATATTATATATGTACTGGACTTAGCTTAGAACAGCACACTGCATATAACACTCTCTAAGAGAAATGTTGCTTTAATAATATGGTACATAGCCAAAACTAAACTATTGTAGTTGTTACATTTAATATAATATTTAAACGTTGCTTTTTTCCTCCCATAAGAGAAATGTCTTCGGGTGTCCGTTGCGTAGGAATCGGTTTTTTTTTCTCTTTTTAAAAATAATTTTTACCCCGTTTCCGAGTGGGTGGTTGGTATTATTTCGACCGATTCATCGTACTTACAACGTCAACAGACGAAAATGCTTTTTTATTTTAATGTTTTTCTCCGTCTTTTGTGTACGTGTCTCGGAGTCAAAAAAAATATTAGCGTAGGCAATGTCGCGTCGTTCGTCATGTACCGTTGAAGTGTGTTTATTTTTTGTGTACACCGACATTTTTGAATAATAATAACACTACCGGCCCATTATTCACCTCTTATTATACCGCTTACGATCTTAATATTCGTTTTTGAATAGGGCGCAACAGGAACGGAACTTTCCATTTAGACGTGTGTATACGTAATGCCGTATGCAATTTCCTGATCGGTTGACGTGGTGGTGTGGCTAAGAAAAGGCGCGAGAAATAACTAGGTACTGTAGACAAAACAATAGCCAACGGAATTGAAAAATAGCTTCGGACTACGCAAATGAGTTTAAGAACATATTCTCAAAGAGGGATGTCATTTTACTAAAATTCTAATTGGGATGTCGTACCTGTTCGTCTCGTCTACCTTATATTTCACTATAAATTTGGCAAGGGATAAAATTATAACAACAATTCTAAATCAGTTTATTTTTGGGTTACCATTTGGACTTAGTTGTTCATGAAAAATAATGTTAAAGACGCATTGACTGGAATTATAACTAATAATGTTATTGCATATCGTCAATATCAAATTCGAGATGATATTAGGTCGCGTCCGTACGGTTTGATCGTTGTTCATCGGAGGACCTCGTTGGCTCTCGGCTGTGTATACTTAGCATTTAGTTACATATAATTATGACCGAGACTGATAAGGTCGACTGATTATGTTTTGTTTGCTAATTCGCGTGTCAACTCAAGCGATGTTGTCGTGATCGAATACAACATTTTCTTTCGTTTTGTCGTCGGCCAGTGCTTCTGCAGTGTTCTTGTATATATTGTTTTCAATAGCACACGGACTGGCGGAGATCAAGGTTTTCCTCTGCCACGGTTCACGGTACTCGAAAAGTGTGTAAAAAGTAAATAACACAAGTATTATAAAAAAGTAACATGGTCGACACTATTAGACCACTGTTAGTGCAGGTTTATGCGAGGACCAAAACGTTAATATAAAAATATATGTGTTAGAACTTTAGATCCAATATTTACTGTTTTATAGACATGACGACCTTGATTTTTTAATTAATAATTATTACTATTATGTGTACAAACTTTTTTATTATGATAATTAAAATATTTTACGGTCGTGTAATCTTCGGGTATTTGACGGGTAAAACTATTTTTGTTATTTTGATCAATCGATTTGGAATTCTTGCGAACAGGTGTGTATTTATTTTGTCTTAGGTTGGCATAGACTGCACGTATAGTAGTTATGTTCGGAGAGTAGTGGTAGAAAAAGTAGTTTTTTTTAATGTGGAATCAAAGTTTTGACTTTTTAAACACTGACTAATTACTGCGTGACGGCGACGGGGCGCGATTAATTAATGATTTTGCCTTGAAAACGAAATCTGTAGAAACCATCGACAAGACCTGACGTTTGGTGTGCAATGATAACTCTGAGATAACCATGGGTGCTGCTTCCAACATACGAATATACGATATTAGATTAATAATAGGAGAATGGTTGGTATAACGGATGGTCGACGGTTTATGTCTAATGTCTATAGCTTTGTGCTGCGAAGGAAGGTTCGGGTGAGGCGTCGGCGGCGCACTTGTTAATATTGTATGAAAAGGATTTTGAGATAGAGCAACAAAACCTTGAACGCTGAGTTAATTTTGAGTATAAAAGTCTCTGGACCGGTAATTATTGTCGAGTAAATATTAGGATGTAAGTTATTATCACAGCGATAACTCACGTTAAAACTCATTAATATGTATTTATATATTTTATGTATATATGTATACCTAGGACGGCATTTATTTTAACCAGTGCTCGTTTTAATTGGTTGATTTTTTTTTGTTCATTTAAAAAAATATATGTATGTATCTTTTATAATATAAAAAATAATATAATAATGTATATTAAGTCCGAACTAGGTTGTGTGCGTGTAATCATTAATAAGGAAGAGCCGCCGCAGTTTATTACGAAGTAAGACTACGATTATACTTACGTACACACAATAGTAATAATAACAATAATGACAGCAATAATATGATGGGTAATTTTGTGTGGCCATTAAATTGATGGTGAAGATTTGTAACACACGAAATGCCAGGGTAAATATCTGCTTAATTGTATATTTATCTCTCTCTTGCTCTCCTCCCCTTCTTCAGACAATAATAGGAAAATGTAAAAAACGTGTTCGGCCTTGAAACCGAGAAAATATAAATTATGTTATAATATTAATCGCTACGTTTGGTTCGCGCCGACAATTTCGATGAGTATAATAATATATTATATTGAGATGTTAAACAAATATACTATCTAATATAATAATTACATGCGTTTCGTTTAGTATAATAATTATTCATGGCTACCTGTTATTATGCGGTACTACGAGTTTTAGTTTTTGTGAACATTTATGATACAGTTAAAACCTATTATAAATGGGACAACAGTTGATAATTTACCAATAATAATGATAGAAAATAGTAGGGAAAGGGTTGCAATTCGCAAATAGACGCTACAATAGTCTAATAAAAAATTAACTGCCCGTAGAGTTCCTTCTTTACCTACTGTACTATAGGGTGAAGGAAGGTGTTTTCGTGGCATAAGCAATTTCGTGATATAGTTTGTTTGATCGTATCGCGTAATAATTCCCTATTAGAAAATTGTCTTGAAAATCACACTGATTGTTAAAATAACAGTTATTTTAACAATCAAAAAGGAAAATACCTTCCTTCACCCTACATTTTAAATTAAGATTTTAACAACAATTATCTGTACATACTGAAGAATTTCTTAATTAAATTCCAAAAAAATTATAGCTGGCGTGTTAGAAAAAAGCCAGTACAGTCGGGGTCGGGGCATAGTGGGGACGGAGAGGTCACAGGTCTACAGATTTTATTATAACTGAAAGTGATAAAATCATTTTTAAATAAACGCTTCGATGCGAATCTGTGGATAGTATGTTCAAACCAGTTTTAGCGGTTTAGAAGATATCGTGGGACCAGCAATAAAATACTTAAGTATTTAAAATTTTTCAGATCTAAATCTCTAAAACTTTGCTCGAAAAAGTGAAATAAAGAAAAAAGTCCTATCTCTTCTAGGGGAAAGGGTTTATGATTTTTTTTTAATTTGTTAATGTTTATCGATAGTACTGTGTTTGAATAACAATTCATATAAATTTGCACCGAAGCTAAAAATATATAATAAACTAATAGTTTGATACATTATGTAAAAAAAAATCATTTCTTATTTTGGCAGATGTTATGAGTGGTTTCTACTGTATATGATTTTTTAAATCGAAAACATGCTTTAAACAAACCGTTTTAAACTTAACAACTAGGGGTTACGAGTTTGTACCTCTACTAACAACACTGTAAAAAACAAATAACCTTGTAAAATTCGGGGTCTATTAAACCGATTGCTTCTCATTTACGACTAACTGAGAAGTTATAGATAAGAAATTACGGGACTCATCTTTTAATCCGAACATCATTACAGGATGTACCTTTTCCTATATATATCATTACAACGTTTTCATGTACGGCATCTTAAAGAAGGTCAAAACATTTCATCGACGTTTCAAACGTTACATATCGTTCGAACGTATTAGCATACTTCATGTAATCTAGATTTAATCGAGTTAACTAAATCAAGAGGTTGTACACGAGGTGTACCATTGAAATAAAAAGACAGGGCTATCGGATTATAAAAAAAAAATCCGTACCTACGTTTTCCAACTCAACACCTTTCTATAGTAAATTCATGCGTGTCACAATAAAAATATTTTTTCTTTCGTGTTTGGCCCGTTTTTTTCATTTTCAATTTTCTAGTGACTAGCAGTAGCTGTGTTATCTCCGTTATTAAAATAAATTATATACTATTTTGATTTTATTGTTTTAGTCCTACATATACCGCCGTCTATGAAAGTAATTGCAGAGTATTAGTCGGGTTCAAAAAAAAAATCAATGCATTTTCCCGCCTCTGTTTACAGCTTTGCCGTTATTATTATTGTATATAGCGCGTGTGGCGTTTATCTATAACTCGGATGTATAATATTACACCGGCGCAAAATGATCTTTGCTGTTGGTTGGGCCCATATATTGTGTATGGGGAAAATAGTAAAAAAAAATAAAAAGCAACCTATACATAATAATCATTATGGAAGCGTACGGTGGCCGCTTTTGATTTAGAAGCAATAACTTATGTTTTCGATAAAAATTAAATACTTCTCCCCCCCCCCTTGCCCCTTCCCTCGCTTTTATTCTCGTCCGTTCTCTTCTTCTTTTCGAACCGTCCGTGTCATTGTGCTTGGTGGGCTCCGGCACAATATATAAAGCGTCGGCTTGCGATGTCCGCCTGTACCTCTTATTATAATATAATGTATGCGTATGTGCCTCGTGTCGGGATGGTCTCGGTGGGATCCGGGAAAAAGATAATATTATAAGCGTTTATGGCGTATGTTTATTAATTTGTAACCATCAAAGTAGATTTATCGCCCATATAAGAAGGGACACAGTAGCGGCGAAACGGGCGTTAATGACAAGGCCCTGGTGGACTTTTACGATACGATAATGACCGACCTAAAACCGCCGCCGTTGCCCAGAGGTATAAAACATATATAAAAATAAAATTAAAAATTACCAGTAAAGCCCAACCGACCGACCGACCGCAGAACGCCCGAGCGCGCAATTCATTATCGGCAATGACTGATTTTACGACGGCGATGGTTGCTCATCACTACTTTACACCACCACTTAGGCCATATACCGGCAAAACACTACACCAGGTCGGCTAGTACCTATATAATATTAGAAGGATTATTATTATTATTATTATTATTATTATCATCATCATCGTTACTATTATTATCATTATTATTATTGTTGTTATGCGCTGTATGGTTTTTTTTGCTGTATCGTTCTCGAGATTCTCATCATCTTTCTCTTTCCCCTCTTCCTTCTCTTTCTCTTTCTTCCTCTTCCTCCTCCAGGCTGTTTAAGTATTATATGTGTTTATCATAGCGCACACCAATATCCATGTATTTCTTCTTCCAAACTCCATAGGGCAACCCAGAGCTCCATTCGTCAGCATGTATATTTTTGAAAATTCATGTTTTTGATAATTTTGTGGACTAATTTTCAATTTTTGCAGACAATTACTTTTGCGAACGAAATAAAAAGTGGCGTGTTGATGAAATGTGTATTTATTATTTAACACAGACAAATAAAATATTGTTTTAAGTCTTAAATTCAATTATTAATTAAACTCAGTGAGATATTGACTGGCCCATGATTAAAAAAATCACCCTGTATACCGATTTTAACCGGAGTTGAACTCATTACGAACTTCGATTCTCGTTTACAATACCGCCACACTTAACAAAATATATTATTATTATAAAGAACTATGCATAATATATATAATTAAAATACATTTTGATGGGTGTAAGGCTCATTTTAAAGTATAAACAATATTGTTTACCTAAAGTTACTTTACAGAAACAATTTTGTATTTTTCCAACTGATAAAATAATTGATTGTATATTTATGAATAACTTAAAAAACATACCAAATTGTTTTCAATATAATGTATGGAAAAGGTACAAATCTAATTATAAAACTGAATTAATAAATTTTTGTACTTTGATAGTTTGTCACAAATTCATTTTTTCTATTTTAGATAGAAACTCGACACTTTTTTAGGGAATGAGTAGTTAAGTTATTCCATTGTATTATATTTATAACAGTCGTGGTTGTGTTTTTTAGTAATTGTCTACCGAAACAAGTACAATACATGGGTTATAATGATAGTAATAATAATAATAATAATTTATAATATTATGGTACACTGGAAAACAATAGGACGCGGACTCCGTCCAAAAGCCGTTTCAGGTGTAAACGTCAAGGGTTACGCTTGTGACAACACATGTGACGGTGGTGTACGACAAGCGTGTACAGTGATGTATATGGTACAAAAGGCAAGTCGGACGGCACAACAACACACACAGACATACAACCCCCATTATGTGTTATTGCATGTGGACAGAGGGCGGATCCGTTGGTTTGAAATGCCGGATTGGTCCGCCCGCACCCTCAGACAATCGACAACCGATAAGGCGCGTTGTTTACCCTCCGCCTCGACCGCCTCAGCCACAACCGATTATTATTATATTCATAATACTCACAAACACAAAAAAAAGAAGAAGAAGAGGAGAGAAAAAAAGGTCTTTTCTTTTCCTCTGCTACAGTCCTATCCTATATACTTACGTTTACTATTATATGCGAATGCGCTATGCCGATGCCGTTGATTAATGATGATTTCCTATGTATTATATCAATGATGTGTTTCTGGGCAAAAGGCAAAAATCCTTTCCTTTTTTTTACCCTCTGTCGAATCATATTTTTCTGGTAAAAACGCCGGCGACCTTTGATCCTTGAGAGTATAGTGATTTATTATCCGCCGTCCAGCCAGTCAGTGTCCACCCGGCCAATTCCCTAGAGGAACACCCACGAGCCACAATAGTCACAATGATGACAATAATAATAATTATTATTATCTCTTTTCCGTGGGATTATTATCTTTTTTTATTCGCCAGCAAAAGGTATAGCGACGATTTTCGCCAGATTCTTCCATCGACGACTATGATAAATTATCTTTTTAATACATGCCTGTCTGATGTACACAAAAGTCATCGCAAGTTAAAATAAAAAAAACTTAGTAATTAAAGTTGTAATTTGTTTGAAAATAATTCGATATGAAAACAATTAAACAAAACCAACTCATTAATGTCAGAACCTAGTATGTTGGCAGAGATCACAGATTTTGAAAAAGTATTACAACCGAGCATGTAAACGTTTGTATGTTTTTTCTTGATTCTCAAAGGGTAGCGGTACAATTTTTCAACTTATGGCTAATTAAGTACCTTTGGCGTACGATTTGTGATTCGTATTAGATTGGCTACTTGTAGAAATCGGCTCAGTATAGCTAAACAAATTATCGCAAGTCCTAACATTTATTTTAATTAGCAACGCTTTATATTTTTACTATTATTTTATATTTGCAACAAGTTTTTTTTAACTGTTACTGAAAGTTCTAAAATTTAATAAAAACTCTTTTAGCAATTTTAACCTTTGGTATTGACAGGCTAAACGCCGATGGACCAGTATTGAAAAATAGAACTATATATTATTATGAAGAGTGAATTTGTCAATCCTTCCAAATACCAAATTTTTAATTTTGTAATTTAATTTATATATATTTATATGTACGTATGATGGTGTACCTGGAACTTAATGAGCGCTTGTGATGCGGCCACGGTTGTTGTGTGTGTGTGACGTTTGGGAGAGAGAGAGGGCGAAGAGAAACGAATTGTGTGTCGGATGCTGCTGCTGGTGCAACCTTCGGTCAGGAGATGGACAGCAGTTCGTGTCTGGATGTCCGGTAGCTCGGATAAATCATGTTGATGGTTTCCGTCGCTATTGTATTACGTACTAACGATTTCGCATGCGCAACCCATGTACACCGTCGCGACACATACTTGGTTTTTGATTTTTGAATCGCACTCATATTATTACAGTATAGTAGTAGCCGATAAAATTGCTTTCAGACGACCACGTGCCATCGAGCTCGGTAGCACTGGACGCGTACAACAGCAGCTGTCGTCGATATTGTTTAGGTTTTTTTTTTCTAATCGTTTTAATTCGTCTTTACCTATAATTTATTATATTTTGTGCGGTCTAAACATGTTACCGGCGTTATTATGATCACGGAAAACACGTGCAGGTTCGAGGAGGTGCAGTCGCTGGCGTTTTGCCGCAGTCGTTTCGATTACCCGGATTATCCACAAGTAATACCGAAATTACACAATAACTATCTGTAGTTTTTTTAGAATTTATAGTATTTTAATATTACAAAACAATTAATTACTCTTGTTGCTACAATGGTAAGACACAATAGTAGTATTTTGTTTTCAATTAATTGCTTTTATACATTATAGCACACTATACATAGTAGTATTTGTTATATAATAATATATTTATTTTAAATTCAATACAAATTTTAATATATCATGAAAACATTCTGGAGGGATATTAGGTATCTACAGTTAAAGACTCGTCGACGCAACGGTGGTATTCCTATTAAAAGTTTTCGCCTTCTCTTATACTTAGCGTAGGTACATGTTATTACATTTCTTACAAATAATCATACACATTTTATTGTTATAAAAACAATTGGTTTTTATAGTAAATAAAATCCAAAATAAAACAAATATCATTATTGTTAACCGATCTTGTAAATAATAATTATCAATTTTTATTTCATTCCATTCAGTCAATTATTTTTGTACTAATGAAGGGTAAACTTTAGCTATTGTCATATCATTCTATATTATATTATAAGGGTTTTAATGATCGGTATAGAAAGTTGTATTTAAAATATAAATTAAAAATAAATTAACCGTATAGTGCTTATGGCACTATATTATGTTTTCTTTAATCGCACGTGATACAAGTGATTTAATTTCTATTTTAATAATAGGCATTTTATTGGCTTGTCTCAATAAGCCAGAATGTATTATATAGTCATAACCGTATGGAATCGCATCAATTATATAGCCTTTTAAAAAAATTTAGGGTCATTTAAAAATATTAAAAATATAAATAACGTACATACTAGCTATAAATAAAATTATAGTGACATTTTCGCATATTTTAGTTCTCTTATTTTTATTGTTTGGCGGTTTGGATAACTTTTGAATTAGACTTAATATAAAAAAAAGAAAAATTGAAATTTTGTATTATAAATTAAAAAACAATTATTATCACCGTTATCAAGAAATTAAGTATCATGATACTTGAACATGATTTTATGATTATAACCGCCATGCCGCGCAAAAATTAAAACTTAACGATTAATCAGATACGACCAACTCGGTAGTTTTCAATTTTAATGGTCGAATCAATTTGATTTATCGTACTTACGGCATGTGTCGAATTTAAAATGTATAGATAAAGAATAATAGTTAAGCGCTACGTAAATGTATTTAACGATATCTTTTTGATTGCATTTTTAAGATCCTTTAAAAATTATTTTTTCTAGTATGATTTATACACGAGGAATAATATTTGAAGCATATTATATTACCATTTACCATACAGCTATAATATATTTTAAAAATATTTCATCGTAAATTATAATATTTTTTACTAAAATTTTTAGAATGCTTTTGGGTATGAGTGATTATATTTATTGCACAAGTATGTGTTTTTTGATCGTTATTTAAAATATATTGTATTAGTGTGAATTAAGGCACGAACCACGATTTTTATTTACAACCCCGCCCGCGATTATCCAATGTAAAATAATAGTATTGTTATTATTATTATTATTATTAAGGGACAGGTAACCTGTCGGTGATCATTAAATGCGAGAGGCGTTGGCCACCGCTCGGTTAAGTTATATTATTATGTATTTTGGGGGACCTTAAATTACACAGACGACGTACGCGTTTGGTGTACAATGTCTATTAAAGTAATTAGGCTTTGGCGAACGGCGCGACCGTCTCTATCTTTTTCTTTATGTATATATTTATATATATATATATATATTTAATTTATAGTCGGCTGTCCTTAAAAAATCAAAAACCAACAGCCGGTCGTCTGTTTATTTGATCTACACAATTTTCCAAATTATACATGTCCGCCCTTAATAAGTTATAGTTGACAATCGAAAATAAGGGCACCGTATTAGGATAGGACTATACAGCAAGGCAGCAGCAGCAGTTATTTTATTTGTCAACACTTGGACAAATCCCGACAACACATAATTTTAATACATTCATAATAAATAATGTTATATAGTAAACCACCGATATTTTTTTGCCACCATATCCAAAATACTGTATAATGTGACATTCGTTCGAGGTTTAGTAATTGTCATTTGTACGTTTTTTTTCTTCATCTAATTTAAATATTATTAAAAGAACACACAAGTGTCTATTTTTTGTTTTACTTACAAGTTAATCAGTCATTTGAGAAACAACAGAAGTTACAAATTTTGATTAGATTAATATTAATTCCAAGTATACCCGTAGACAGGTAGTCTACAATTATTTGTTTGAAATTTTGAAAAATTCTGTTATATTTATATGTGTACATAAACATGTGTTACTGTGAATACGCGCATTAGAAATTTGTCGATTTTATATTACACAATAACAAACTTTTAGAGAATAATTGTATATTATAATAATTATTATATGTTTTTAAACCTGATATACACAATACAAACAATATGTTTCATAGCCTAAGCTTAAATGTTTCAACTTTACATCTCTACAGTTTTTCCCTTAAGAGGGCGTTGTACCGGTGATTTAGTGGTAGAAAACATGTTTACGCAGATTGAGTAGAACTCTATTAATTTTAGTATTAGAGTTAAACTATAATTTGCGTTATAAAAAAAACTAAGTGAATCATATTTTTTTTTTTACATATCAGATTCTAAAGATGTTTTTTGTAACGTGTGTCGATTAAAAGACAAATTATTGAGTTAAATTTTTGGCTACATTATGTTTTATAACTTTTTTTTATTTTAGTATTTTACGTGTGTTCTGTTTCATCACTATGATTATATGACATTTAGATTTTTAGGGCCTGTTGTCATGAAATTTGTTCGTATGTATTAAAAATTTTAACTTCTGTTTTTGATTGCGTTTTTGCTATTTATTTGTTTTACTATTTGCTGAATTAGGGTTTCTTTTAAATGTGATAAATTATGTGTACATATTTGGTAATATTGTATGTTATGATAATTATATTGTTGTCGGTTATTTATCGTCGTTGGTGAAATTTGGATTTCGTTAATGTACTTATGTATGAATTATTTTATTTTGTTATAATTGAGACAACATATGTCTTCGGGGCATACCTAATTTTTCACCGGTCGTTTGTACTAACCGCACTCGCGTCCGTCCTAATAAGTCGTCTTGGTCGTCATAATTATTACAATGATGATGGACTATAATTCTTTAAAGCTACACCGCGTAGACGTTTGATATATTGCATTGTGCCTTCGTATAACTTTAAACTTATAATATTCTATAATATCTAACTTGGCGGAATCTTTGCCTTTTTGTGCTTAATCGTCGAACGTACCGTCATCATTTAGCTCTAGGGCTGAACTTTTTTAACTAATTTTATCGGGTTGAGTTCATTCTGAAAAAAAAACATTGTCTATACTCTATATGATGTAATTTATTGTACATTTTCAGCTTATAAGTGGTGTTAAAAAAAAAAAAATTGTGGTTTAGACTTGATATTGAATGGGATTTGTTTATGGAGTTTTTAAAACAATGTTAACAATACGCGATGGTTAGTTAAGTTAGAAATTATTCGATTTAACAACTAATTGATTATTTGAAAAATTTGTAATTGGATAAATATCAAAAACTTTTTTTTTCAAGTTTTGATTTAACTAAAATTTGTCCTACTCCGAACCGATCAATGTTGTGGCTATGCTGCGATATTGCTTTCTGATAATAGAAAATATCAATCATATTATTATTATCTATTGCAATATGAACGGTGATTTGCGTTTACAACTTGTAAAACGGCGGATCGCATAAAAAAAAAAAAACACGGATAAATTGCGATAATTCGCGCCTCGCAAACGCCACGTGTAGCTGTAAATATTATTATAATTACAGTATTGTCGGGCGATTTTGTTTTACGACCCGAAGCCCGTCCGTGTTGGGAACCAATGACGGCCGGTCAAGAAGGTCCGAAAGAAGGTATAAAGGCATATTCATATATAATAAATGCCACCGAGATTATGATTTATTCGCTTCACGTCGGTCGTCAGTGTGCTCCGTACAATTATATGGGCCTCGCATTCAATAACGTTACCCGTCCAGTACCACATACATATATATATATATATATATATATATATATATACACACACACACATTCATATACATAATGACCGCCGCCGCGTACTAATAATAATTATAACGATAAAGTTACCCGTTTATTATCACACGTGTAGCTCGCTCCGCCGCCGTAACAGCGTATCCGCGTTATTAAACTTGTATTAGCGATTAGAAGAGGTGGCCATTAAAGAGACTTAAACGCGCAAAGGAACCGCGGGGAATTTGTTTTTACTAATTTTCACACAGCAAATTTTTTAATTTATTTGCGCAGCGCAATAAACCCATAATGCCGCCAATTATTGTGAACAATCATTTATTAGGTACGACGACGAATCACGTTTTGCCGGTGCTCGTTAAGTGTTGTAGGTTCTTCAAAATAAAAATTGTATGCTACAGCTACTTAAGCGTCGTGCATTTGTCTATTTTACTATATCCTTTTAAGCCGAGGACGGCGATTTTGGTCTTCCACTTGGTTCGGACGATTCGCGGCCAAAACACTTGTCGTACACCGGACGGACATATTATACGCCATTATTATTGTTATTTACCTAAGGTCGTCAGAAAAAATGTATGTATATAAAATGAATAATAAAAATTAAAAACGTAGTTTTCTTCGTCGGCCTTGGTCCGCCGACAACTGCCGTAAACGAGTATGAGCATCAATCAATATACCTAATAATAATGTCCGGTTATATATGCGCGATAGGATAGGTAAAAAAAAAAATCACGTGTACATACTTACTATCAACGGTGGTACCTAATATTTCGTGGAGAAGTGCCTTCGTATATGCTTCTTGTGCACACATTATTAACCGTGTATGTGTGTGTTACTTATATATTTACTACTTGGACGGTTTCGGTGCGGGTGAGAACCAAAACAAAAAAATCAAAAAAATGTGTCGTCCCGGGACGAGTCTATTTAAGAATCCGGTGAGAAAACCTAAGGTTCACACTTCACACATGATGATAATAATAAAAATAATAATAATGTGTGTGTAGAGAGACCATGCTGTACATAATATATATATATATATATATAGGGCGATGGCCAGTACCGATCTCGTGAAAACTTAATTAGCGTCTCCGGACCGCGATTTATTTAACACGATAATGTAACGCTAATGATGCTGGTCGGTTTGACTCGAGTATAGATGTAGGTACGTCGGTAATGGGCTCAACCTCCAAAAAAAAGTAAAAAAAAAAATTAAACGCGCGCGCAAGTACACACATCACACATAACAAACAAATTATGCTATACTCGTTCGAACGGCCGTTTCTCTCTTAATAAGGATTTTTCGTTACCTATCTATCCTAAATCGGCGCGTCGGAGAGAACCAAAACAATTATTATGATTAAACAGTCGTTGTTTTGTAAAACAAAATAAATAATAATAATGTTTTTGACAAATCACTATCGGCTCATCGGCGGTTTGTTTCCTGTACAGTACCTACGTTTGTATTATTATTGGTAACTCTTGTACTCATTACCCGGTACTGCGTCAGCCGCGGGTGTTGGTTGCGAAACGCTTCCAGCTCAATTTATATTTTTATTATTATTATTACCACTATATTACTATGTATTAATATTAGTATATTTTCTCACACTTGACGCTTTCTCCGAACACTACTCGTATGTCCTCCCCAAACGACTGTCTATAGATGGAGGGAGAAAGGGAGAGGACATGTCTTAGGTGTTACTCTGCACACCGTTTGACGTTCCGAGACCTCTTCGTCGGATAGGCAATGTCTTATATTGTGTCTGAGTTTAAGATGAAATAATTTAATTAATTAATTATACATTTAATATCGGGTAATTGGTCAACCATAAGATATACTAGATGTAACCCAGCTGATTTATCCTATAATTTATTTTAACCTTTAAAGTATATCTTTTTGTAGATTTTTTGACGTAAATGATATTAATGGTACATTAGTTTATGTATTAATATGTTCTTCTTTAGTTAATTATATTGTCGTTAAGTGCTGATTTTCAAATAGCACACTACACTCTTAGTCATTTTATTAGTACAAGAATTGTCTAATAAAAATAATGACTGGTCGATAACCAGTTTTGAACTTAAGCTAAAAACGTTTTAAAGCTTTGACGGGAAAAAATGTAGTGTGTTATCTATATTTGCACGCACTACTTAACCCGCCCTAACTATTACTTTTCGTAGACCCACTGTAAAGAATTAGGAGTCAATAGTTATCCAGAAAATATAATTGCTGTGATTGTAACTTGATATATCTTCTATAATACTATTAATAATAGTACTAACGAAATTGTGATCTTAAATATGGGGTGTTTATATGATTCGTCCGATGGCTCATTCTAATTTGTTTGCCTTTATTTTACCAAATGCTGTTAACAGTTAACGCCAGAAATATGTCTTGTGGCGTCTATAACATAGCTGGCTTAACAGAATTTATATCCCGTTTGACTGCGTCCCCCTTTATAATATGGTACGCATTATCTTTTGATTTTATCACAGTCGTACATACAGTTTCGAAGATCTAGATTCTAGAACCTCCTTCCTTCAGCTTCGTTTATCATCATAATATTTGTATTATTATTCAGTGACCAATGTCAATATAACATACTGCGGTGCCGTCGTCGTCGTCAAGTGGGCATGGAATTATATTTTAAGAATTCTATTCATCCTCGCGCACACATATAGAGGACTTGACGCGACGTCGTCGTCCACTTTACAGCATATAAAATATAATAATAATATTATTATTGAGTGTGTATAGAGCAGCGTAGCCAGCGATGGTACCTACAGTAGTGGGTAGTCGGGTAGGTGGGTGGGTGGATAGGTATAAAACGTCAGTCACACACAGGGACCTTATGCTATGTGTGTGTGTGTGTGTGTGTGTGTGTGTGTGTGTGAGGTGGCAACAGAAAAGGTGGACGAAGCACGTAAATGGTAGCAGGAAGAAATATTATACGTGAGAGAGAGGACATGCACCTCAAAGATAAATATTTACTTAAATATTGTGCGGGTTGAGTGAGGGATCGTGGGGGGATCAACGCTTAAGATATACACCGTCCGCACTTTTGTTGTGTTCTCTTCGGTAATGTTCGGCCAAATGTGTGTTGACTTCTTCGCTTTACCATGCGCGGTGAAGAAGTAAT
The DNA here is from genome assembly GCF_023614345.1 of Adelges cooleyi. Classification (NCBI taxonomy): domain Eukaryota; kingdom Metazoa; phylum Arthropoda; class Insecta; order Hemiptera; family Adelgidae; genus Adelges; species Adelges cooleyi. The sequence goes on from NW_026095751.1 coordinate 7,872,789, forward strand.
TATCATAACCACTCGAGACGACAGAAGAATTCTCCTATCCGCCCCCCTTCGTCCAGCCTGGCGGTAAAAATAATAATATCTCTTCTTCGGGTATTTTTTGAACATTTATTATTATTATATTTCGGGTTGAAAACGGCGACCTTTCGAGTGGAACCTGTCGCGTCCCTTTTCACCTCTCCATTATATACCTTAAGTATTTCGCTAAGGGCCCACCGTTCTCTCGACTTCCCTGCTCAAGCAATCACGCAATCGACATCGTTATTCTCATCATCATCAAACTATGATTCGTTTGAACATAATATAATTTTTTTACATACATACATCTTCCGCGTATTATATCAGACGATTTGAGTTTTATAATAATATTATATTAGTATTATGTATTACATGCTCTGACATGTACATAAGGCGTTTTCACCGGGTCCGTTTTATCGATAATAATAATTGCAAACATTAAGTTATTCTTCTCGGCGTTAAAAAATAAACATTAGGTACGTACCTCTTGACAAAATATAGGCGGATCTCAGATTTCTCATGGGTCAGTTGAGTTGAAATAGTTAAATAAGAAATAATTGATTATTTTTCCTAATCTGAAGACTACTGTAATAATATGGTTTGCGCTTATTGTTGTTAAAAATAAAATAACACTTTTAATAAAATAACAACTTTTCAAGTACCTCCTTTTCCCAAAGAAATAGTGAAGTGTATTTACTTTTAATTTATTAAAAAAAATTATGTATTTAATTAACTCATTCAAATATGTACTACTAATACCATGTACTAATATATTTTATTCTTTACAGAATAGAATATATTATTTTATCCACACAAGAACCTAACGGTTGAAGGTACTCGCGGTTTATTTATTTTGCCTGGTATTGCATACTAATGAGACATTGTTCTTGAAAGTGATCTTGAAGTTTTAATTTTACCATTACCGTTTTTCCATAAACTCGCATTTGTATAATTTGTATTCACTATCGCGCTCTGTTAAACAATAAACGTTTGATTTTGGGACAATAATTGGAATACAATAACATATAATATTATGACGGTGATTCAGGTTTCTCAAATATTAAATCGCATTGCGAATACTTGAGAGAGACGAGAACATTTTCTTTGTTTTTGAGTTGCTATTTGGTTAAAGATTTTCGATTGTTTTTAACAGCCATAATAAGAGTATATTAATTGTGTTGTCAAGCGTTAATATGTGCTCATTTTTCACGTGCGAAAGTAACGAATTTAGGCTGTTTAATAAATGTACATTTAAGAAATATTTATCATATTATTCGGAGACGTGTAATTGAGTGGGATTGACAGCTCCTTGAAATTGACATTTAAACATAACTTACCTTGCCTTGTTAAAGTTTGTAAACAATATGATACATAACTAAGGAGCCTCGCTAAGACCTCCGAAAAATTATACTTCAAAGTGTATTAAAATTAACCTAAAAATAAGTTGATCTGATTTCAAATCTATGAGAGAATATTTTTCGTCTAATATTGTATATTTGGCTCGATTTTTAGTACAATTAAAATACATATACTTAACATTTCATAGTATACAATTTGTAAAGCATATATAGTTACGATATAATTAACTATTTTCAACAATGAATTTAATATATTATTATATTACAAGGTATAATTATTTGTAAATTATAAAAAAATCATAACTATATTGTTATAGTTGTTAAAAAAAATTTAATTTTTCGTGCGGTTAATTAAACTGTAACCTTTTGTGACGAAATTCTCGGAAAATACTATTTAAAATACATCCATGATAATTTAACTTAAATTTTATATTATACCTAGTAGGAAGGTTTTGAGCTGGTTCCATAGTTCTTTGTTTTATGGTATTTTGATTAACAATTAATGTTTAATGACGATCATCATAACGATAGAAAGACAGAGGAAACTTAGAAATTCTCCTAAAATACAAATTTGAATTATAAGTTTATTCACTATATTTTTTTTCCTGTCATTTACACAATTTATAAGTAATCAATAATATATTATTAGTATTCATAATATATTTGTATTGCGAGGTTGTATGTATTGTTTTTGGGCTCTTGTGCCTGTATTGTAATAAATAATTAAACGAGGTAACTAATTTAACTTAACTTTAATTATTATCAATTTATTCAACACATAAATCATGAATGTTACATTGATACATGTATAATAATATTATATTGTTATGATATATTGTCGTCCGCCTGTCAGGATCAGGACTTAGGACCGCCAATATTTTTTAATGTCCAATGATGGTCTTAGCGATAAACGGATATAAAATGCAATAAAAGACTATATTTTACTGGCGTTTAAACGGTTTTTAATGACCGTGGTAGCCACCTGTTAGGCTTACCGGTAGATGACGTTCGATTACAGACCACAAGCTTCTCAACGACAACGATTTAACTCGGTTAAGAGGAAACAATACCAGACAAAATGTCGTGCCTTGACGGACGGTCCGTTAAAAAAAAAAACGGTGATCAAAACGTTGAAAATTGTTTATTATTATTACATATTTTTTTTACTCGTTTGGACCAACGTTAAATGAGACGTCTGAAAAAAAAAAACACTTTGATTACCTTCGAGGGATATATTGTGTTTCCGTATGTCGTATACGATACAGGTACACCAAAGGCGCTGGTCGTCAAGACACGGTAGTATATCTGTAGTAGTAGCAGCAGTTCGGGTTGTTGTTAATAATGATGACCGGTTGTTATCTGAGGAAATGAAAAAAAAAAAAAAAACAAAAAAACAAATATTAAGACGTTATACCGCGCACCAACGTAATAAAGTGGTTATTATTATTATTTCCGAGGTTTAACTCGATAATTATTATTAGGATATTATTGTATTTTTATTATGACCGTTTGAAATCTCTCTAATCTTTCCAGAAAGAGATACGCGCGGCTCACTGTGTATGTGTATACTGTGTAATGACTTCTTTTGTCTTGTACCTACTTCGAAATCCAGACATTAACCGACTCGTTTTGTAACGTGAAAGTATCGCGCTTTCGTTTATCGTTGGCCTGTACCGGCCTGTTTTCCGCTTTAGAAGTATTAAAACGAAATTTTTTAAAAAGGAACCACCAGTGTAATACGTTTTGTTTTTCTCATTCGTCTATTTTCAATAGTTAAGGCCTCGGACACAATATTATGTATAGGGGACGCCGGACTGGCTTTTTCGGCTTTCGGTTTTGGACACAATCTTAAACAGTTGATAAAGTTTTAACATTTATATATTTATAAATAAAAAATAACGATAAGAAGGTACAGCAGTCGGGGTTATCACCTTTCCTGGCTGAAGTTTTGATGCGAGTAGGATTGCAATAAATAAATAGTTCGACTAATTTTTAAGATTTAAACGTACGTTATTAATACCTGTATTTTATTTACCAATAAAACTGATAAAAAAATACTTACTGTTGTCCTAGAAACTTAACTGGGTCGTCTTCAAAACCTTTACTTGTACATTTTTAAATTGTCGGTGTGGCCGATACAGCTTTACATGGACTGAAACTTTTTTTACAAATAGTCAAATTAGTTCCAAATGTATATGGAATATGCTTTAGATTGAGAACGACCAATTTACCGTGACAAACCGAAAAAAAACATCATAAACGAGGATAAAACTTTTCACTTAGAAGAGGTGGAAACTTCATTTATCTCAATTCTTCAAGCGCAGTTTCAATGCTTATATTCTGAAAATTATACTGTAGATCAACAATGTGGCTAAAACATTTACAATTTTTCCAAAAATCTGTAGTTAACAATTTTTTTATTATTGAAGATAACTCAAAATAGACATGGGCATGAAAGTTTTTATACTTTCATAGGTAAGAACACTTAGAAAAGATACAGATCTTCCAGCTCTAAATTATTTTACTTAGGCTCAAATAACATTTTATATACCAACAATTACAAGTACTTATTACTTTGATAAAAAAAAATGTTTACTATAAAAAGTTCTCGATATTGTTGGATATTCATGTATCAATTTTGATATACATTTTGATATTGATACATGCATCTTGTATATGTATAAAAAAAAGTACCAACGTCCATCTCCGAGTGTAATTACTTATTTAAGGGCTGCAACAGTTTTTTACCAATGGAATGTTCGTCCCGTTTCACGTGTACTTTGATTACTGGTGTTGTTTAACGGTAATTAATTTGAAATTTTTTTTTTTTTTTTACTACAGGGAAGGATGGGTTATACTAGATCCGGCGGAAACGGCATGGACCAGCGAGGATGGCAAGACTTGGCGGCGTGTAGTCCTATGTTGGCTTTTCCCGGTGAAGGTCAACATCAACACTACGCCCAACATCCGTCCACGCTCAATTATCCCGGATCCAGCATGTACCATCCAAACTCATCAGGAAACGTGCTGCTCCAGAACGTCAGCTTGTGCGCACCACCTCCGCCGCCACCACCGACAACCACCACCGATATGAGTCACGCCTCGTCGTCATTGCACCCCATTTCCCATTACCATCATCATTCTTCGTCGCTCGGTAAGTGTACTCGTTTTGATTCTCTCTCTGGGCCGTTCTTGACACTTTTGTTTGGTTTTACCGTCCCTGTGCAGGTGTCTCGCCCAACTGTAATCTCAGCTCGGCCGTAGCTACATCCCTTCACTTAGCCGGCAGCTCCTCGGAACAACCGGCTTCGTTCAAAACCGAACCGCCGCAACACCAACACGAAATGATGTTCCCTTACCACCAGGTAAGTTTTTCGAATTCCACTGGCGGACCGCTGCTAACCGTTTGCACTTTTTTTTATACTTCCAGAACCACAATAGCGAAATGGCAGCACCGTCATCCGACGGTCTCCTGTCGTCCATTTTAAACGACGACGACTTGCAGCTGATGGACCCGGCTATGGCGCCAGACGGTATGAATACTATTATTGTTTAAACGTAAAACATGTTATTGCTGTGTTGTAACCCCTACAAAATCAACACGAAATAAGTGGAGCGAACAATGTTAGTTATAACCGATAATATGTGTATAACCTTGAATGAGATATTAATTGGTTGATGAGGGGGAATCAGCCGATAAGAAAAACGACAGTGATATAAATGACTATCGTTGAAGACTTCCTCACGAATGTAGATGGAATGATTGAGTTACGACTTAGGTATCCATATCATTCAAGCGGCTGGTAGGGCTACGATGAGATGCATACAACACAGTTGAAGGGTTTGCTGCAAAAAAGAGGTAGCTCCATTCTGGGGGAGTTTAGTGTTATCTATCTTTCGTTTTTTTATTGAAAACCGTTGACAAAACCGCTTGAGCATTTTAGGCAAAGCGATTTAATTTTTCCAAACCATATCGACGTTATAGTTGATAGATAACGGTTAGATAGGTTAGAATACCAGTAGTCCTTTAACAAGTAGTGACATACTTTCTCTTTTTAATGCAAACTTTATCAGATAAATATAAAGATAATAAACAATGGATTGAAGTGATATGGATAAGCCACTCCTATAACAAAAACGTTTTAGACCGCGGCCCTGAAGGAGATAAAAGAATGGTAGTTCAATCTTTAACATGGAATGAATACTACGACCTCTAATCCTATCTTTTAAACGCCGTTAATTATGAATGGCCAATCTGTTTCTATTATCTAATAACATAATTAATATTATTATTATTTTGTATTTATTAATAAGATTACTATTTGGGGGGCGGTAGTGTTTTTTTTATAAATAAATATCGTTTTTAAACCTAGTATTTTAGGTCTGTGTATTGCATGCGCCCCGAAACTTTAGGAAAGCTGTGTGTCTAATCCCACAATCTATAAAACCTATAAAAAAAATATATTGAAAATCTAAACATATTTTCAAACCTAAATATTTCGGTAGCATATTGGCCCCCAGTCCGGCGGCTTGCATTGACATTTTCGAAAAATAGGGTTGTCGATACTCGACGGGGATCGACTGCAAAGTGTAGTCAATTTTTTTAATGGTATTCAGTAGTTTTCAGAAGTTTTCTAACAAACTGTGCTTGTGTTTGTTCTCAGGCAACATGTACCCAGTGCGGATGATGGACAGTGCAAGTTCGGTGGCTTGCAACAATACCATGAACATGGTTCAGAACAGCAACGCCGGCGGCGATTCCGACAGCGCTGTAAGCTCGATGGGTTCCGAAAGAGTGCCGTCACTGTCGTCGGACACTGAATGGATGGAAACCAACTCGGACAGCGGCCACAACGACGGGTATCCGTCACATTCACACCAAGAATACGGGTAACTATTATAAAGAAAATTGGAATACTTATTTTTCATTATCATACATTATATGATGTTTTGGTTTTGTTTTTGTCCGCATAGAAAAATGAGGTGGTTGGACAATTACCTGTACTCGGGCGGCGCTCGAGGACACTCGTCGGCTCCCCAAAAGAAATATCAGTTGTACGGAAGGCGTTTAGTCGATCCCGCCGCGGGTGAGAACTTGTACTATGTCTACATGTATTATACAGTTGTTTACTTACGGTTTTTTTTTTTTTGTTATCCTGTTTATTTCACATGCAGGAACTTCGAACGGCTCTGAATCGGCGAGACAAAACCACGCCGGAGGTATGGTGGCCGATCCGCTGACCTTACCGTACGACATGTCCGTAAGAGACGGAATTCCCGTGCCGGGCGCTTCCCAGTTCACCAGGCACATGGCCGGTAAGGAAATCGAAATTCAGTTGGCTTTTTATTGTTTGCAAACCGCGTCGTGTATTGTTGTTATTAGAACCTGACTTGATCGATAATTTTCATAGGTTGCTCCCGAGTGTTGACGCCCGAACATCAAGTAGCGCTTAATCACACATACGCCATGCCGCCCGAAGGTCTGCCGAGGACTCCTCGCACCAAACTCAAGAGCAGTTGTAAGAGGTCTGAGGAAGAACAGCTGACCAGAGACGAGAAACGCGCCCGGAACCTCAACATCCCCATCACCGTCGACGACATTATAAATCTGCCCATGGACGAATTCAACGAGAGACTGTCCAAATACGATCTGTCCGAAAGCCAACTGACGTTGATCAGAGACATCAGACGTCGCGGCAAAAATAAGGTAAACTAACCCATTGGCAGACTTGGAGGTTTTTCTTCGAAAATTACCAATTGTACACATTTTCTTCTTCGTTATTGGTTTTATACCATATTTGTTTTGTACTTTATTTCTGTTAAGACATTTCGTTTATTAATATTGTATTTTTACAAGACTTAAAAATAGTGAAATCTACCTTTTTTTGTAAACCAAAATAATTAAAATCCCATCGCCAATTATAAATTAGTAATTTACTGTAATAAACTGAAATAAATACAATTACGCTGTTAACGGCCATAATTGTTATAAACTAATATTAACCGGTGTGATATTTTAGGTGGCAGCCCAGAACTGTCGAAAACGCAAACTAGATCAGATACTCAGTTTGGCCGACGAAGTAAAACAGATGAAAGATAGAAAGTTCAATTTGTTGCAAGAACGTGAATATTTAATGACCGAACGGATGAGAGTCAAAACGAAATACGATTTATTGTACAACCACATATTTGCTGTAAGTCATAACGGAAGAATAATATTGGCACTTTACGCTAACTCGTTTCGATACTTAATTATTCGTAATGGGAAAACATAAATTTCGTTAGCATAAAAGTGTGCTATAAAACAATAAAATTGTCAAATTAACTAATACTTGAATGTTTATTTTTTTGTATAGAGCTTAAGAGATCCAGACGGCAACCCGTACTCACCATACACACACACGTTGCGCGAACAGCCTGACGGAAGTGTTAGTATTGTGCCCAGAAATAATGGAACTCAGACTGACCGTAATCCTCGGCCCAAGCAGCACAAGGACAAATAGTTGTTGTCCGTTGTGGTGAACTGCTTATAATTAAGAAAAATTTATTTTTTGTTAAATGCTGTGATATGAAATTATGGACGGTCGTGTCCGCCTCAAAATTATCAGGGAGCCGCGTGTACTTAATAATTTTGCTCAATTGATTGCAACTAATTTTTATTTTGAATTTCTCATCCCAAAGACATCGCAGTTTAAATGAATTCTCCTTGATAACACCTTTATTAATTTATTTTTAAATTAGCTATTACTTTTTTTTATTATAAAAAAAAAAATTTGAAAAAAAAAAACAATTTTAAATTTATGAGAAATCTTGACGATTTGGTTTTTTGTACATTTTGTCTACTATTTTATATTTTATTTGACTCGCGTAAAAAAAAAAAATAATAATAATACTATTATTCACAGATCAAATTAATTCTGCTCAATGCGTTGTCATTTAAACATTTTTTTTAAATCTCATAAGTTATTTATTTGTAATTTTTATTCTCTTTTATAACAAGTTCTATAATTTTTCTTAATAATAGGGAAACGGATGGTATTTGGTTGAATTCAAAAATTCATACTAATTTATTATTATTATTTTAACTTGGTGATTTTATAAATAATTTATTGTATACTAGTTTTTTCTTTCTTTTTCTCACTCTCTTTAACCATAAATGTATTGACAAATTTATATTTCATTGCGTTTTTGGTTTATTAATATTGTAAAAAAAATTATATATATATGGTAAATATCTAAATTAATATATTATACATAGCTTAATGAAGAAGGTTATTAATCAATTTCAAAAGATCGACAGTTTAATTGGTTATTTTGTAATTTTTTTTTTTTTTCGGTGACTATTAGGTTGGTGTTTATATATATTGTAATATTATTTATTTTGTGACAAATATGAAAAAAAAAAATGTATAATGTTTTGTATATTATTATTTACTTGTATTACTTAAAGTTTAGTTGTATTAACAATGTTTCAGTAATATCATTCTTTTTTTTTTTTTTATTGTTTTTTCCGTCTTTTTTGTTTAATGCTATGAACTAATCAAATTTTTTACAGTACAGTTTTAAACCACTATTTAATTTTTTGTGTACACTGATATCAACTCCATATACTCTAAAACAATGGTATTATGTGTAGACTTAATAATAATTACAGTATTATAAGATTATTTTAATCACTTTTATTTTTATTTTTTACAACATATACTTACGCTTATTAAAGTTTAACTTAAAAGTATTCATACAACCATGTAACCAAACAAAATACATTGTAGTTTGTATGGCCGAATTTAGGTGAAAAATAAATGAATACAGTATGACAGCAGTAAACATAAGCGTAGAAAAAGTGTCTTTTTAACAGAAGTTTAAATTCAGTTCTCATGTTGTTAATAAGCAATTGGCATGTTCCTTGAATCTAGTAAATCTAGTATGCCAGTAAAACACAATATATGAGTAATATGAATATCTTATTGGAGAATGGAAATAAAAAACATTTGAAATGTTGTGAAAATAAAGTAAACTGGTCTGCTAAACACGAAACGTTTTTTAAAATTTAAATAATGCAAAAACCATCGTCTTTTTGCATAAGAAAAATGTGATAATTTTTTTTTCAGGTTAGTTTTGTGTATTTTTTTATAAGCTTATCGAACTTATTTCCTTTTTTAAATAAAATTTGTGAGATAATTTGATGGAACAGAAAATAAAAGCGTTTCAACAGATTACAAATGGTTTTTTTTATCAAACAATACATCCCTGAACAAAAAAAAAATAAGTAATTGATAGTAGAAGTATTATTGATACTTAAATATAATCATAACCAATTGAAAATTAGTTATAAATTCTAATAGCGTATTTTTTAGTTTTTAAAATGTTGACTGGCTTTTTTACTATACATACTTGTTGGTCTCACTCTACAATGTTTTGCTATCATAAAAAACCATTTTCATCAAAATCTACTACACATTTTACATAAAAAAAATACTAAAAAGATAATGGTGAAAAAAATAAGAAAACAACAAGAAAGTGGTCCATCTTTCAGAGAAATTAAACTAGCACGAAAGTCCAAAGGTTAGGTTAAATTTATTTAGACCAAGTTGGACATTTTCCGAAAAAAAAATAATACAGTATAACCTCGACATGTCGTAATAACGCGTAATTAATTATTAGAATAACAATTTATTAGAAACTACGTGTAATAATAAAATTTTATTAATTTATAATAAAAATATGTTTGAATCTTTTTTTTGTGATTAAGGTATTCAAATAAAAATAATACTCTGGGGTAATCTGTAATGCTATTACTTAATTGAAATGTATTTATTATTGGTGTCGGAAACGAGTAATTTATTAAGTCGTTAAGTAATATCGCTATGCGTGCATTTTTACATTTTATTTTTATGTAAATTCACATGTCGAAATAGTAAATTTTTAATTGTTTTCCCTGTAATATGTTGACTTATTGTAATAGGGACCTGTGACCTTTCTGTTTGCGCAGTTCCTCAATAAACGAGTAATAAGGGGAATTGATTCGTATCGACAAAGGTCACGCTTTTATGTTATTCAACGAATACAACTGCTCGTCACAAAAAGCAATTTACCAAATCGGTCAGTTTTTAGGGACCCTGCAGTACATACTCAAAGGTTACAAGTTACATTGCAAAAAGACATGTTTGAATATAATAAATAACATAACAAAATTTATTACACAAAAAGTAATACATTACAATATAAAATAAATTATTCGCTTTGGCTAGTTTTGGTGTTATTGAATAAATCAATAACCTTTTACAAACAGTGTTATGTAAAACAATAAAATAATATTATATAATAACAATACATATAAATAACATATATTTATATGTATAATAAAATAAATAATAATAGGTAAAAATACCTCATATTTTTTAGGTGCGGAATCTGATGTATAAAAAAGTAAGACGTTTTTAACGCCCCGTTTGATTACGTTTGTAAATTATAAGTTCAAATAAATAATAATAATAACAAAAAAAATACTAGAATTCCAAAAATACAAAATATAAATATTATATTGTATTATGTGTTTGTTTGCTTTAGTATTAATTTATTACAAATAATAATGTTTCAATAATGATAAAAAAACGCGTAGTCGGATCGGTTAGGAGGTTAGGACTTAGGTCATCGTGCGGTTTCGGCTTTTACCTATAATGACTGGCACAATCATTCATCTTTGGTACGTGGTGGGCTCGGTCGAAATCATGAGTAGATGGTCATCAGGATCAACTGTTCAAAGAGAAACGACAAAACGATTACAACATTGTATTATTGTATCTACGTCGGAAAATATCGATTCTAAAAAAAGATTCTAAATAACTCGCCTCTTCCAACGACAAAGGATTTCCCTTGCTCATTTTCGTGTCCAAACTGTGATACCTCTCTGTAAGAAAAACCGCGCGGATAAATACAATGTTATTACATACACATGGACGGGACCTATAACATTGTGTTCAATTTATAGATGTCGTCGCTCACCGTGGGCCAAATGCAACCTGACCATGGCCATAATGAAGCACTCGGAACTCAGTATCTGGTTTTTGGCGAACCGCAGTACCAGACATTCGAGCACTTTGTTGCTGACCGTGCTGCCGGCTTCCCACAGCAGTGGTCTCAAGTTGTAGCTCGACGTTTTGTTGGGGTTAACACCTTTTTCAAACTTTTGAAAGGCGATCTGTCGGCGCAATAAAACTCAATATTAGTGTCTGGCTACATATTAATGAGCCCGGACCTAGGTAAGTCTGTACTTACCTTCCAAAACTGTAGCATGTGCATTAGCACGGGAATATCCAACATATTTATGCGACCGCTTATGTTGATGTCTCTCAACATAATCAGACTTTTGCACAATTCCAGACTGGGCTTTTCGGCCAGATACGCTTTCCAGTGGGCTCGCAGTATCTTCTGGAGCTGCACCACGTCTACTTCCGGCGGGTATTTGATCATCAGCTTGTTCAGCAGCGGTCGACCGTCGGGCTGTAATATATTAAAATTGTAACTAGGTTAAGTACACGTTTAACGCTCAAGTAAACTCTACTAGCGTGACGATAAAAAAGACTCATAAACACAAAAAAAAAAAACAGGAGTTGGAGAGGATTTGCACTTACCAATATGACAGTGTCTTCCAAAAATTCAGCCGAAATGTTTTTGAACACCATGTTGTCGTCGTTTACTTCCCTGGAACGAGATTAACAAAAATAATGATAACGGAAGAACTCTACCTATACTATATTGATGAGGGGTTTCTTAGGCAATCCCTAATTAAGTGTTATGTAACACGTGTTATATTATAATCTTTAAACTTCATTTCAATAGAAGATAGTGCCGTTTAAAATCTAGGAGTGTTCGTTTATTACACACATATTATCAGTTTAAACTTTGAATTTCAAAATCATAATTTCGGAATTTCGGACTGGATTTCACTTATTGTTAGTGCTTAAATTTCGAGTACGTATGATATGAATTTACCATATGTTACTCTGCTCGTCCGTGAGGATTCGCAGGAGGAATTTTGCGTCACAGTTTGGCACATTGGTCTGCGGAACGACAATGTAGTCACCGGGCGGCAGCGTGAAGAACGTCACCACTTCCCTGGCAACCGAGTGGTTGGTCACGTCCAAAGGTTGCTGTAAACGAATAAACCACCGTCGTCTATTGTATACTCATTGTATTTATTTACTGGAGTAAGTAAACACGGAAATAAGTTCCAGCAGCTATTATCAAGCTTTTGAAATTCGGTTACGAACCTGTTGCGTGACGAAATGCGGAGTCAGCCTGGACGTGGAGTGCGGCACTTCGTAGACGGCAAATCCGATGGCGTAAAGGGGTCTTGCACCCTTGGCTTCAGGGTCGGTCTCGTATTGCTGTATGACGGACACCACCACGTGGCACTTGTTGCCCGAAGTCCTAGGTATACCTATGTGGAACTGAGGGTTCATAGCCGTCGTCTCTGGATATCCGGGACCACCGCCGGCATTGTAACCGCTCCGCCATCTCCGCCTGGCCAGAACGGCACGCCAAGGTTGCTTGGAATGCAAAGCCGGTTCGGTCATCCAATCGTCCGGGCTTATGTGCACGATGTCCAACTGCGTGAAATGCCGGGCAAAGTCCTCGAACGACATCCTTTTTCGAAAGATTTTAATTAAAATTAAAAAAATAGCACAACGAAAGACGATTTTACAGACGACTAGATGGCTGGTGAACCAATGACCGATATTTCGGTGAATCTGACTAGTGCTTACAAACTCATATGCTAATAAAAAAACAGAAATCGCATTGAAGGCGAAAAGTCGCAAACCCTTCGATCAAAGGTTCGTCAATGATGTATTCTTTCACCGAGAAAATCTTCACCGAAACCATGATGATTTCTTACGCAGAGATGAACATAAATGAGATAAAGATCAAAGCGCAGCTCAATTTTCAAAAGATAAAGCGATATCTCAGATTAGATTGATCTACTACTATTGACCTACTTAGTATTTATCCATAATCGATAGGACCATTATAGATTTAGAGACGGTTGAAGTGTGGTTGAATGCGCGTGGCAAAGGATAAACTGGATAGATAGAATCAGGAGACTGAAAACCAAAGAAGACGAAGTGACTCCTGTCTAACTTCTCAGGATGCGCACGATAGGTTAAAACTGTGCTCGTCATAATAATAGGTTCATTGCAGTAAGTACCCTTACCAAAATTCGCCGTCGTTGCGTACCCGCACGCTGAGTAGTTCCTTATCTCTGTGTGATAGTCCATCCCATTCCCAGCTGCGTTCACTCCAAGGACCTGTCCACTCGCCTTCGCCCCAAGGATTCCTCAGTCTCACCAACGGGGTGTCACCTAGCGGACCCCGGACCCGCGCCAAACCCGTCACGCTATAAGCGTGCTGGGTCATCAACCCGTTTCGCAGTCTCAGTTGTCTCTTGTTCTCTTTCTGTAAAAATCCATATACATATGAAAATATTAATAAATAATAACACACGCAATAGGTAGCCAACTAGTTTAAATAAATTCTGGCTTTACTTTTGATGTATTTAATGATACGTGCAGTGTTTAAATATATTCATTTTTATATATTTTGATTTTTTTTTTAAAGCTACTAGTCCTTGCTCTAGTAATTAATTGTTTTTCTTACCAGAGTTATAGTTGATATAAGCAATGACGACCTGGGCACGGCACTGTTCAACACCTGGTAGGTCAGAAACCGGTCTTGGTTAGACAAACCGAAGCTTTGAACGATTCCTCCGGTCAAATCCTGCAGGGCTCTAGTGGTCGAGCAGCCCGGTCCGCTTAGGTTTTCATAACAACCATACAGCCTATACAATTACAAGTATTTATTTTACCTGCTTTAAGTATTCGGCGCAATCTATATAAAAACATACTTGGCGTACGCTTTTTCGAGGAGCGCGACCCAGAATTCGGTGGGGTTGGTGGAATGCATGTAGATCAGACGTCCTCTGTACGTGGGCAGCTTGTCGTCGACCAATACTTCTTTCCACTCGCCAAAGTACCAGAATCGAAACCTGCCACAAAAAACAGGAACGGTTATAATATTATCTATACCTAGTTTCCAAAAAAGCCAATAAATTTATTAATTATATAAATCGTTACAATATTTGTTTCTGCTTATCAAGTATTAATATTTTTATTACTTTTAAATGCCTTTATTATTCTCTTGTTGGACTACATCTTTAGTAACAAGCTTGGGAACAAGGACTATAGTCAATATGCCATCGTAAGCAGATTGAAGAAATATAAAATATAACTTTTAGTTTTATTTCCTATAAATGTAATGTTTTTAGATTATCACACTTTGGTTATAAATATATTCTTTAATTATTAAATTTAAAACCAGAGACAGGAGTCAGGAGGTAATATTCTTTATTACGTTTCGTAGTAAGCTTATTAATTGATAGTAATGATTCCTTTCTACTTAACCTCATATCCTTCAAAATAAGACATCATAATACGCAAAACAAAGATATTATTTACATTCCTCAATATTCTAAACATTTACCTAGCTATTTTGCAGTCCCCATTCATACCTTATGTAATGACAATTAATTTATATAGCATTTGTTTTTATTTTTTCCCTATTTTTCTTACTATTGCAAATGTACATACATGCAAATTTGTTTGGTGTTTTTTAATATAATCTTAGATTGAATTATCATTAAATCATAAGATTCTTTTGCTTATGTAATTGTAGATATACTGTATCTATCATTGTTATTAATGAATAAAGTATTGTAATTCGGATTAACGTCCGTTATTATTGTTAAATAAAAAAATAAATAAAAATAAACTACATCGTGTGTAATCATCGAGTTTAGTATATCACATAAACATTTTTTGTGAACCACAAAATTAGTATGTTATTGTGTGAACAAATCATAGAGATAACTTTAGCAGAATGATTTGATTAATACTGTAATACTGGTACCTATTACAATAAAAATATTCGGAAATAGATGATCAAGTTATTATGACCACTTTCTACTAACTCACATAATAGTAATGTACCTATAGGCTGTCCTATGGCGATAAGTGATGAAGCAAAGAACCATGACCATGAGGCAATAAAACAATGACTTTTTAGAGTTCAAATAATACAAATTAACCAATGGACAATGGTGTCGTTGTTTGACTAAAATGTTGTTTGCTATTATCTCTACGTCGGCGCCTTGATCATCCAAAATGATAATCCAGGACGGTCGTAAAAGAGAATTGTAGTTTACATAAAATATATACTATAATACTAAATGTCGTATTGTCCGTCTAAGTGTTTCCCTAAGAGGTATCTATACCATACGTTGTAAATGATAAAATAAAACAATTTTAACCAAGATGATGAATAAGCGTCCGCTGTACTTTTATGTGTATTGTTTAATCGGTGGTATCATATGTTTTTGTCTCGATATAGAGCTCCTAATCGTTTATTATTTATCTAGCGGTTCCGGTCAGTAGATGACCGGTTTTGATTACTGTTATTTTTTAGTTATACAATTATTTGCTTAACGATTTGCTGCTATTGAGTGCACAAGATATAAAAGAGAGTATTCATAGTCCGCTGTTAATCATTTGGTCAGGAAAGTCTGTATAGTATATAACCTGCAGAAATTCATCAGCTTGGGTCAGCTATGGCTAATACGTACAGCTTGCTAGTTTACACAAGTTGTAATTCAAGATTTAAGATTCACGTTTGATTAATTTATTAGAAAATAATGTTTTTTTAGAATATACTTTACACATTAAATATCACATCAAATAAATTTGCTTGTTACACAAGCCTATTTTGTTTTCATAGAATTGTTAATAAAGATTTTTAATACCGTACTTAAAACTTTAAAAATAGAAAAACAAAATGATTAAAATACGGATTTGTAAAGTACGAAGGCGCTTCCCAAATTCCTCATTTAAGTGGCTAACTGATAGTATTTTTTTAAGTAGGTAAATCGTAATTTATAACATATAAAGCAAATTAAATGATTCTTTGAGACAATGTATACTAAAATATGATAGTTGAATGAATGCCATATAAAATAATACCGGATCTTTTACGGTTAATCAGATTAAACTTTTCCGTTGAAACGTCAAATAGAATCAAATATAATTCAAAAGAATAATTGCTTTGTTTCGTATTAAGTATATAATATTCTTTTTATGTACTGCGCAGATTACTATTATAAATAGTGGTATTAAATGTTATATAATAACGAGTATTAGCCAATGTCCTTTTCAGATTCGATGGAAACCCAAACCGAGTAGGAATTAATAACCATAATAAGTTCTCCAAACACTATTTCGGTAGAAATGCTATTAAATACGACTTGATTAAACGGTATTAAACAACACTTAAGACAGTTGTACGTACCTATATTCTACAAAACGATTTTGTACAATCTCAGAACGTGGCAGCGGTGATACCGTGCAAAACCATTTTGGAATTATTATTGGTAATATTAGTGTACTTGTGCGTTTTGTTGTATTGTCTTTATCAATGAGTATGATTGTTGAAATAATTATAAAAATTAAACACAGGTTTAATCAATATTAATCAGTGATCGTTATTTTGATATCATCTTGTTTAGTATAAGAACGACATATCGACAGGAGAAAAAGAAGAAGATTACAACCCATTATAATAGTTACTATTAACATCATTATTATTGATAGACTCAGGGTCGGATTTGACGGAGCCCATTAAAGGCACCTACCTACCTCGAAACCCACATTTTTTAGGAGACCCCGAGTCCAAGATATAAATAACTGTAATTTCAGCCCTAGGTCTATATTCAAGACGATTTAAAGCGGACGATTTTCAAGGGATTTTATATATAGGCAATATATAAAATCCCTTATATAAGAATAAAATGGTTTTAATAAATTTCGACCACGTAAATTTATTTTCAGGATAATTAGTATAAGGTTCAGTATAACTTTAAATGTATACAATTCTTTCTACGAGTAAAGCCATTTTGTTCTTACGAGAAAACCAATTTAGACCTAAGAGCCTGACAAAATTACGCCTACTTAGAATGATCGGATTTTAGTTCTGTAAAAATATTTAAGCTAGTCGACGACCTCTTTCCCCGGTTGTTTTGGAAGTATAAATGCTATTTCGTATAACAAAATAGTCGACGATGTATACCTAATAATGTTTTATCTTTAATTAAACGATTTTGTAGAGTTAATACGTTAGAAAATTCACTACATTTTAAACATTTGTATTACTACTTTTGCGTACTGACCAGTAAAGATATTGTCATTGATAAACCAACAGATTTAGGTATGTTATATTATTCGGGAGTTTATATTTTGTGTTTGGCATGAGAAATAAACGTTTTTGAAAATTGAAAGTAAAACAATAATACATAATATATTAAATGTATGTATAATAATAATAATAATACATAACGCGTTTAACGTTCATATCGTGAAACACGATGCGAACGCGTTATGTCAGCTGAGAAAAACACGAACGACTAATTTCCATCAATGCGATCATTGCGGGCGGGGTTGTTCTATTTCCTGAACTAGCACGAATGCATTACAGCATTGTTGCATAAGTTAATTAAAGCGGTCACGTGAAACATCCGTGTCATACGCATAAGTTTATATAAATAATGAAAAGGCTGAGTGGACCAAATCAGCGAGGTTAAATCGCAAATAGACACAAATAGAAAAAATATATATATATATTACCCATTTACAAAAGCTTTTGTATTGCCTACGTAAAATTATTGTCATTTAGTTTAAACGTTACCAAACACTATAAGTATATAAGAAATATGGTTATTTAAGTCTCCTATGTGCTAGAACGTACTTAAAGGATGGGGCAAGTGGGTTTTTGGCTCAGGGATCACATTTTAATGGCTTTTTTAAAACAATTTTATACAAAAATCTCTCAATTATACAATTTTAAAGATTTTATTGTTGCCAAATTACAAAGTAGAGTAAGTAGATAAAGTAGTATAATTAGTAATTACTAAATATAGTAATAATAAAATTAACATAAATTTTAGTTCTATTAATGTGATTCAGTGGTGATTTTTTGCTACTATTACTTTAGTAACGTTTGCCTTTGTATTCTTCTCCAATTTCAATTTTTCTTATTATTTATCATAATAAATTGTATTCACTTTAGGCACCACTCAGGTTAGGTAATATTATATTATATGTTTTGTAAAGTTTTACTGCTCTTAACTTAGTTCTGTATTTTTTAAGATACAATCATTTTATAAATATCTTTCCACGGCCAACCTAAAAAGTATTTATATTTTAAATTATTTTTGTTATTTAAAAATTAGCACTTGCCAAGTTAAGAGTTAAAAGACTAGTCAAAACTATATTTTGCTATGAAATTATTGCTTATAAAGGAATATAATCAAAATTATAAGTGCAAAATGTAAGTACATAAGGGAAAGAGACTTTTCAAACTTTATTAATTACTCTCAAAATTCTATAAAATCCAATCCAAAACAATTCTGGACGTTCCTTAAACATAAAAAACTAAATCACGATTTACCTAACTATATGCGCCTAAATGATACTTCGGCTAGCAACGGTCAAGACATTATTGATTTGTTTGGTAAATATTTTTCCAGTGTTTACTCAACACAAAATAATACCCTACCTGTTACCTCAAAACATATTCCTCAATTATCTTCAAGTATAAATAAAGTCGAAATTAGTTTAACTGATGTATTTAATGAGTTATTTTCAGTAAGGGGCGGCGTTGGACCA
Organism: Adelges cooleyi; assembly: GCF_023614345.1. NCBI lineage: Eukaryota > Metazoa > Arthropoda > Insecta > Hemiptera > Adelgidae > Adelges > Adelges cooleyi. Next base: position 7,891,930 of record NW_026095751.1, read on the forward strand.
GATGGAATCGATGCCTTTTTCTTAAAAAAAATGTTCATTTGTTATTTCTCCTGCCATAGTGATTTTATTTAATAATTCATTAAAATTTGGAATATTTCCTGATATTTTAAAATAGACCTATTTCAAAAATTTCACTAGTTGCAAAAATATTCTCAAAAATCATTTCACAAAAAATTACACCCTTGTTTAAAAATGTTCTAGTGGACGAACAACATGGATTTCGAAATGGGAAATCTACTGTCACCAATCTCACAGTTTTTAAGCAATCTGTTATGGATTCTTTTTCATCTAATTCTCAACTTGATGCTGTCTACACAGATTTTGAAAAAGCCTTCGATAAAATAGACCATTCTTTACTTATAAAAAAGTTAGAAATAATTGGTATCTTAGATCTTTTATTATCGTGGTTGGAAGCATTTTTAACTAATAGGATCCAGATCATAAAATATAAAAGTTTTCACTCCGACAAAATTAAGGTAACCTCTGGCGTCCCTCAAGGTGACCATTTATCACCTCTTCTGTTCCTTTTATTTATTAATGATGTGGTCTTTAGCTTAAAATACTCAAAAATATTGCTCTTAGCAGACGATGCAAAATTATTTATGCCTATTAAATCAGAATTTGATGCTACATGCTTCCAGTCTGATATTCACAATTTCGTCGAATGGTGTAATAAAAATGGTATGGCTCTTAATATAGACAAATGTTCAATATTATCCTTTACTCTAAAAAAATCGCCCATACTGCATAGTTATACCATCAATAATTGTCTTATTCCTAGACTCACTATTGTAAAAGACCTAGGTGTTACTTTTGACACAAAACTTACTTTCAATTATCACATAAAAAATATAAAAAGTTAAGCTTCATCAAACCTGCATTTCTTAAAAAGAAACTGCCACGAATTTTTTTGCTCTGATGCCTTTAAAGCAGTTTATTTTGCATTAGTTAGATCACGCCTTGAATACGCTTCACTTGTTTGGTTCAATAATTCTATTTCTCATTCTCATGATATAGAATCAATTCAAAATAACTTTTTAAGGTATTTATCCTTTAAATGCCATGTCCAAAGAGAACCCCATTCTGCTTATAATGGAGTTTCTGGTTTTTTTAATATGGATTCTCTACAATATAGAAGGAATACCCAAAATATAACATTTTTGTTTAAACTCATTGCTGGTGCGATTAATTGTCCATTCCTTGTCGAGCGTTTACAGTTTAAAGTGCCTATAATCAATACCCGAATTAAAGATTTGTTCTACTTAAATAAATTTAAAAAAAAAATCTAGAAACCTCTCCAATAAACATATTAATGGCAGCAGGTAATACAGCCGATATTGATTTTTTTAATTTTGTCAATAGTCAATACTGATACACTCAAGTCATATTTAAAGTCAAATAGATAATTAGTTAAGACTTATAAATTCATATTATTTTTAAATTATTGTAGCATATGTTATTCATTATTTATTATATTATACTACCTGTTATTATTATACTATTTATTATTATTATATATATTATACTATTTTTGTAAATGGAGTTGATTCCGTATTATAGAATATTATTATTATTATTATTATTATAATTTTAGGAAGCCATCAAAATATCTCGAACGAGATATTAGAATTTGGGGAATTAATTTTTGCCTGGTTTGATATCGTTATGACTTAAGTAATCTTTAAATAAAGTTTTAATGCAAATATAGTCATGTTACTATTTTCCCACAGTATAGCAATATAATAACTGCATTCCATTGCACTTGGTAGGGACTATAGCGGCTAAGCTCTCTCCTTTCAGATCAGCGCCCAATAACGTAAGATATTACAGTATTATATTATATTTTCCTTTGTAAGCAATCACACAAGGGCTAAATCATAAATTACATCTATTGAACTTGCCATTAATTGAATGCTGTCGTTTCGATGGAACCTGATTTCGGATTTGATTATCTCGAAGGTGTGTATCAGTAGGCAATAAAAAAAGCATTAGTTGCTACTTATTTGCGACCGCTATACACAATTTGCTTTACAAATTGACCTTCGGGTGGCCAACAGTTTCGGTATCGTTATTTTTGGCCAACGGAATGGCAACTCACATAAATCATAGCAAATGACAAGCAGTATTCTTGTCGGAATTCATATTTTGTTGTTATAAAAAACACACACACACACACACATACATACGCTGCACACACATTCGGTGTTAGGGGCATATTGTTTCTTTGTGCTGCGGTTTTCAAGCGTCATTTGTGCGACACACTTTGATGAACTCTAGAAAGATTGATACATTATACAACCGTCGCAGAATAGGTAATAATTACTGTTATTATGTCCGTACACAAAAGCAATGACAAACTGGTCACAAAAAAGTTACCGACTTGACTTGTTGTTTCCTTATTGGTATCAACCAAATACGAGAAAAAAACAATACTCGAATAATGTTAAAACAATTTTGATGTGAGATCTCATTTAGGTTTTTCTAAATTCAATTTTGTGACTTATTTGTAACCTCAGTACCACTATAAACACATCTATTATACACATATTTTTGTTAGGCTATATACTTAAGAATATTTTAGTGTTTTTTTTTTTTTAATTTGTTGAAGTTACATAATAGTTATTTAAGGTACAATTTAATGTTTCTGAATAATCTTGCAACATACATTTGCTGATTATGACAATCTCTGCAATTTGACATTTTCCTGTATAATATCCCGTTTAAATTGCGTTTTTTAGGTTAAGTGGGGTGAGGTTATAAATAATGGTAATTTTGAATGATATATTAAACGTATAAGCCTCGACCGATTTAGATGTGTTTTGGCGTTAAGTATTTTATGCTTTTTTACTCTCCTACGCACGTAAGCACACACATTTGAAGTCTTTATTGGTCTTTATATATAAATGTATATATTATACATGAATAATATTCATGATTCGAACACCTCGAAAACAGTTGTGCACGAGCTGTCCTCCGCCTGGGTACACCGTGGGAATGGTACGGCGTTCGGATACGGACGAATACCGTTAGAGTAAACGCATTATATATAGAAAAGTCATATCATCGGCTTAAATAACACGTCTTTAATCGCCAGCCTGAACCACGTACAAAGGGCATGCACCTTACTATCATAACGTGACAAATAAAAATGTCATTTCGATTTGGAGAAAAACAAAAACACCGAAACAACTGCGGCGAATTTGCCGGAAAGTCTTACCAGATAATTCGATTATCTAATTTTCTACCGTTTACAAATGGTTACACGGCCAAGCATATGAATTACATGCTGGTCGGCGAGTAAGATTTCCCCATTACATTGTGATATCGAAAGGGTAACACGGATTAGACAGATTTAAGCTAAAAATTAACTAAATCCTCATTATTCATAATGTATTGAATATTTGAGTTTCGCTTGCAATAGTATCAGTTATAAAGAGATTGAAAGTGGGCAGTTTTTTAAGAGACGCCACTTTTGTGGACTTTCTTGAACGCAATAAGCTAAATTTACAAAAAAAAATTTGCATTATAACTCCCTCCCCCTAATTCATAAACCTTAGACTTTTAATTAATGAAAAGCTACATAATTTATGAATTTATCAACACCAACATTTTATAATAAAAATAATAACCAAGTAATACTGATTGATATAGTTCAGTTTTACACTATTTGACTTATGCATTTCAGATGTGTTAGAAGATTACTTTACAAAAAGTACCTATCAGAAAAGTCTCTCTTTTTATCAATGACCGTTTTGAGATAAGAATTTTTAAAAATGTCGATAGTATTTTAGCATTGACACGAAGTTGAAAACAATTGTTTTTATAATAACTTATTTTATTTTTACAGAAAAAACCCGAATTTGACCGGTATTTCAACATTTAACTTAGATTTAAGAACGCCAAGCGGCAATTATGTAGGTAAACACCAATACCAAACAAACATAATATGTAATAACAAGTATTAAAATTAAGTAAATAATATTTGGGTGATTTGTTATAAATTAGGGAAAAAAAAATTGAGTCGACTTGAAATTTATATATATAAGATTATATTTATTAGGCATACCCCTACCCACAAATTCTTCTCAAACTCAAACTAAAATTTGGGCTATTTGCTTAAACTTGTTACAACATCGAGGTTATCATTTGGTTTCTGGTATTTCTAGACTATATTTAAGGCCAATCCGGACACATTCTCGTTTTACTCAGGTCATTAAGACTAATCGAGAACAGTAGAATAATCATATCAATTAACGGTATAAAATCCAACAAATAAATGAAATAATTATTTAGCTCGAATCAATACCGTGTGACGCCAACATGAGGTCGTTGATCTTTTTACCGTGAGAAAGAACAATTTTACACAATTTGTATGTTAAAAAAAATGTATAAACAAAAGTCGTTTATGCAAATTGTAAAAGATGATAAAAATGAATTTGTATTACATATTTTGCGCAAAAAATCGTTTTTCTTTGTCACTGTAAAAAACGCTTTTTATAGTAAATTATGTTTTGCTATTATGCAAATTGATTACCGTTTGCAAACAAATTGGTGACGTTACGGGAATTGATAATTTGATGGAATATAACGATGATGTGAACAAATATGAAAGGACCGACACACTGGTTTGGTTGCAGATTTTTGACCGTGAATATGCCGCTAAGCCGAATCTAATCATGGTAGACACCGTGAGATCTGTCGCTAGACTCTCTGGACGATATCGTGCAAGAAGCCTACGTCTAACTGCAATGTAGTTATGTGTATTTCGCTTTGCGACACTTACATCTCATCAAAATATAAATTTCTAATCCGACGATTCTGCTACATCCCACCGAGAAATAATTAAACCGCATACAGTCCCAGAGGAATCGGCAACCATGTTAGCTGTGTTGCACGCAAAGTGCCAACCCAAACGAACAGTGGAATACTGTTAAGGCCTTGATGTGGTTATTCCACACGTTCGTCGAGAAGACAGCCCACTTCTTGAAATCAGATCACAGGGGATATCAAGACATAAATACAGTGTACAAATACAGTGCACCTATCGATGGGAGTGCGAGTTCGGAGGTGATGAGTAACAAATCCAGATTTTGGATCCAGGCCCGGAGAAACACACATGTCGGTTTCATCCCATGTGGAAGTCATTACTTTTTAGTTGATAATTTACTTGCAGGGTATGAGAGGGTAGAGGTGAAAATTACTCTGGAAAATACGTACAGAGTCCAACTCGAATGGCAGTCCATCACGAGCATGTTCGATTATTACTACGGCCAAGCCATGACCGGCATCATAAAGGAATCCGTGCCAAATACATCCAGGCACTCAAAATGTTCCAATACCAACACATAAGTATGCGGAAAGCGATTGCCATGAAAATCGTCATCGTGCATTTGTTACTAGTCAAGCACATCATGACGATGTTACCAAGTTCCGTTCTGCCTCATTACATGCCGGAATATATGAAACAACACAAACAAGTAGCCGACGGTTTGCAGACATAATAATTGACATCTCGAGAGATCTAGCAATTGTATTGTCATTTTAAGTGGTCAATAACCAGTTTTGAATTATTACTATTTTTAAGTTATTATAGATTAAAATGTAGGACGGGAGGAAGAGTAGAGTGTGTAGAAACGGTTAATTAGGGTCTCTTATATACGTGTCATATGGTTTTCAGAAAATCCAGTTCGTTATTAAATCTATTCGCCTGCGTTATTAAACAAATAGCTTATTAAATACGTCTTCACGGTGGCCCCACAAGAGCTTGCTATAAAATAATACAATGTAGACTAGACTCGCTACTTTAAAGATGTTATAGTCCTTAAATATTTTGTCACACTCTTCCATTTCAAGCTCCCTCGTGTACACCTATTGCATATGCCATATGCTGATATGCATTATAATATAAATCATTTAAACAGCACTTCATCCATACGCTTTTCGTACAAGTATAGCCGTGGTTGTTGGTCGTGACCGACTCACCTGAACAGTCCGCAATATGAGGTGGTGGTGTCGAATGATTGGTCTGGCGGCACGACCCGGTCGAGGAATTTGGGCGTGAGCGTTAACGAAGAGACTGCGGCCAAGAAGCTGTGGTCTCCGTATTCGCCAGGTTCCACGCCACACCGCCCTCGAGCATTTTCTCCGGACGACACAACTCCGTTACCTTGGGACAACAGCCTCGACGCTTCCACCATAAACTTGGGTCTTTGGCACATTTCCTGTAGGGAAAAATTGTAAATAATTAGAATAACAAAATTGTTTAATGTATGTAATAAAAAAAAATGAATACCGCGAAACACATCATGCGTGTCTTATTATCATTATAGTAGATATGTGACAATGCGCGTGTATCCGATTATCCATTGTATTAACGGTCATAATATAATAATTATCTAAAATAATAAACCGCTAGGAGAAGAAAAAAATAAAAATAGATTTAAATTTAAATTAAAAAAAAAAATAAAACCTATTGGTCATAATTTTCTTTTTATCATCAGCTATTGTACATAATAATATAAAAACAACATGCGGTAGTATTTTCGGGCGAATTGAAATGTAAACAAGTTTTTCTTAGTGCGTGGTGCACCGCGTGTAAAGAAACCGTTGTGGTCATTCATACATTATAACCATATAGCTTGCACGCGGTAAATGTTATCTTTCCAATATAATCTACACGCGCTAATGACCGGCAAGGCGAATAGGCAAGTCCTCGGCGCACTTGTGTTCACCCACATGCTTATGCCGCTATGTCCGGTCTTATTATAAAAAAAAAAATGATTTATGAGCGGCAAGTCACATACCTACAATCCAAAAAATATAAATAAATAAATTACCACCAAGTATGCAAACTACTTGGACGTTTGACTAGAAATTTGCTTTATAAGTCATCGATTTAAGAAAATTATCTACACGATCAATATGGTCGTTTAGCCAGTGGATATGTGTTCCTAAGATCTAACCGGTCTTTCCACATTGTTAAAATAACCCTATACAATGGGTAGAGGGAGGATACCCCATTTATGGTCACATAAGACATTTATTTCCATTTTATATTAAAATTTGATAAATATTAATTATCAGTTAAATTAGTATTATGTTGTCTTATGAATGAGGTTAGATAATTGAATTATAAATCTTTATAATAATAATAACTATAATCTAACTATATAATAACTATAGTCATATAAATCTTACAAAATGATGAAAAATAATTATAGCTACAACATCGCCATAAATGGGGTCTATACATTAGAGCACAAAACAAATAAATTAAAATAATATTATAGATAAAAATTATGTTAACAAGATTTTAACTGTAGTTTTACTAATATTTACTCTGAGTTCTAGGGCTCTTTTTAGATGTTAACTTTTTTTAAATTCTCCGTGGGACAACCGATGATAGCTTTCTTATAGCATATTTCATTTTGCCACTTCTTCCTAAAACTCTAGAAATAGGCCTTCATTCCATACCCCTATACATACGAGCACGTAACACTGTAAGGTTATCCCTCCCCACCCGACCAGGGCATTAGCCTCGTATAATAATAACAATATTATTGATTTTTTCACACAACTAGTAATATTCGGGATAGCCTTTTGACATTTATCACTTTTATATTTTTGTATCACTTGTGTATTTGTTTTTTAAGATTACTACTTTATTTTCATTTTTTAATTAATTTATTCCCAATTAGATTAGATATGTATTAATAGTTTTATTTCATTATTGTTTACATATATTATTGTGTATTTATAGCAAACCATAAATATTAAAAAAAAAATATTCTTTAAAAATGTTCGTGATTTTGTAGTATTAATTTTATACTTTGCTGTCCGCGCAATGTTGTGTTGACATTTCTTTTTGACATGTTAAGCGTTGCTTTAGGTAATCGGGTTTCGACGATTGTTTTTTTCAAGTAAAATTGTCAACATAGCTCAAATTTTACAAAAATTACATTTCTATTCGCCAAACTAAGAGTTTGACTATTAATAAACGGGACATAGACAATAATTGTAGTACGTCATTACTATTTTGCAGTACTATTGCTTATTAGTATTATGTAACGTAAACAACTAGCATTCATAATATAGTTTACTTTTTGTTTGAGGACTAGGAATAGCGCACTTTAAATGGTTAACACCGCAGTCTTAAAACAGCGGAAATGATTGCGCTCACTTCATGCGCACTCGGTATGGAGAAACATCATTACGTATTTACTATTCGCACACGAAATACTACTTAACAGTTAATTTGTGTGTATTTTTTTTAATGTTCTCGGAATTGACGCGTTTTTGTCGATTAGTTTTTATCACTTTATTCCATACATCGTCCAGTATCTTACATGGCACAGAAAAAACCAACATAACCTACGTTTTCATCAATTACTAGCTGTACTAATTTATGTATAAAGACTTTGACTGTCCTTAAAGAACACTAATTTTGTCTTTGACTGTTTACTTATGTAGTAAACCTAGTCAATGTTTAGTAATATTATTTGTTTTTGTAATACAATAAGTATTAACATTGTAATAATGTAAATATTGCAGTATACAGGGCGGACGACGATAGTATTATTGTTTTTTACTAATTTTACCTTTTTTTTTTATTGTTTTAAATTTTACTTCAAATTGATTTCAAATTAAAAATATATGATACTATTAGAGCTGTCGAGCAATAATATTGTTTAATAAAGACTAGTAAAACACATTATTTTTAATGATATTTTGAAACAATTAAATCTGTTTATCTGTATTAACTAATATACAACCAACGTCTAAATACACGCTTACATGAACACATGAGAAAGGTATTAAATCAAAGTGGTATAATACCAATTATTCGAAAAATACACAACATTTCAAACCTATTGTATTGTATTACTGTATAACAATGAATTATTACTATTAATTATTTATAGAGGGTCTCTGAAAGAATTTCTCTCAGCCAGGGCAGTCTCATGTAAGAAAACCAAAAAAAAAAAAAAACGTTAAGATGTAAATTATATTATTTGGGGCCCCATCAGGCCGGGGTCCATGGGGTCGTGCCCCCGTGCCATTAGGGTAAAGACGTCACTGCAGCTGACAGATTATGAGTCTCATGGAACACTGCATATTCGACACGCGTGCAATGAGCTTTGAACTGGATGAAAATCGTGTAAAATTATATAAAAACCGACGGATGTTTTTATGTAATATACCTAAGTTTTAATAAATAACCTTTTCCTTTAGAGCCGGTGGCAAGATAATAAATGCGACCTAATAGCTTAAACACTAGTGTTACACCGGTAAATTTGATTTAGACTAGGTTGTCAGTGCTTGCGGTTATTTTCCACATAAAAAACCCCCACATATGTATAAAGTATATACATGAACGTAACAATGTTACATATATATATATATATTATACTTAAACCGTAATCATCATATTTTGATGATGGTCTAGTGTCTGGGCGGCAAGATCTAGCGTGTTATTTCCTAAGGGCGTCATCATGAACCGCCACTGTTGTATTCTCTCAATGCATCAATTATATTATTCTACACACATTTGAAAATGGAAAGAAACAAATGTTTCCTGCGCCGTTAAAGGAACCAAAGAATACATTTGATAAAATTGTTATATTGTTTCCCTATAAGTATATATACTAATAAACCTTGGCATTTCGATACACCGCATATAATAAACTCGACTTACAATATTAATGTGACAATTATACTATGAGCCGAAGAATATCTCTAATGAGTCCGTTTATGATCTTTACCACAACAACATAGTTAAAGTTAAGTTAAGTTAAGTTTAATATTTTTAAACTAAAACAACGTTGAGAACCGTCATTATAGCAGTAATGCATTGTATCTTTGACATCTTATTTTGTAATAATTTAAATTTGAAATATTGTAATTAGAGACAGGCAAAAAGTCTCAACTGATAGGTATCAATAAGTCTAAATTACATTCTATCGATCAATTAATTTATTAATAAATAATAAAGCTGTACCAAGTATTAAGATTTTATATCTTGTATCGAAGTCCACCTCTAATTATAATACTCTTTCGTTTACTTTATAGTTTTGTACCGTGTCAGTTTTTTTTTATTGTACCTACTTGGCATTAATACATATTCACAATAGTAATTGACAAACCTAATAATAATAATTGTTTATTGATTTATCCATCACACACACCTGAAGGTATCGACGTCTCCAAGCCGTTAATAATTAAAAATGCCAAGAGGTCAACGAATTAATAAATGATTAATAATGATGATAACAATAGTAATAAAATATACTATATAATATGTATTATGCATTATTTTATGCAATCAAGATTTAACGGTTTGCATGCTTGAGTGTTTACTGTTTCATTTATAATTGCTTACTGCATGCCCTGTTGTGCGAATTAAAATTCAATTTCGGCGTTTATAATATAAAATAGATTTAGACTTACAGCACAATATGTTTCAGAGTTGTTAATGTGCTTGCCAAATAATATTATTTTTTAATGCATACTTAACAACTTTTAAATTATAACTTATAACATAATTATAATCTATATGTTTTTTGGTTCAAACCGAAAAATGTATTCTGAAAAAAATACGATCCATTATTTTAGATAATATTATGTAACTATTAGCTTCGTTGTAAAATTTAAGAGACGACTCGCGATACCTCCTAAATTGCTGAACTGATAATAGATTTTTGCATGTAGAAAATCTATAGATCTGAAAGATAATTTGTTGGGTTACAAATTTACAAAATTCACTCCTCCTCCTTCACAATTGAGAACACCTAATGATAGACATATTTTCAACTTAAAACTATAGTATGCTATAACTTTTTTTAAGAATATTCGAGATAGTTTCAAATTTGTATGAAATATTCTTTAGGTATAGTAGGTACTACCAATATACTGATAAACCAAAAAAAAATATTTTAAAAACCCTTCTCCTTTAAAAGGGATGGAAACTTTTTCATATTTTTACTTTTTGAGCCCTAGTTTTAAGACTAAAGGTCTGAAAACAAAACTAAAAGTAGGTCTAGATTCTAGAGTGGGGTTATAACAGTTACAAGTTTCTCAAAGATCCTAACCTCAACTTAACCTAACCATTTTTTACTCTGGTATCCGAAAACAATTTTCATTATGTTGCTGATTTGTCTATCAGTAACAACGACAACAAATTGTTAGGAAACCTAGACAGTCAACCATAATCATATAATCGACTCTAATTTAAAATTGTAAAAATATAGTTTTTAACACATTTTTCTTTAGAATAATTTTTATCGATATTTAATTAATTAATAAATATGCCTACAAAAGATAATATACTTCACGTTCACATCAAAATGTTTTTTTTTAGTGATTTCATCATTCTCAGTCATAATTATGATAATAATAACTCTTATAATAATTCTTCCTGTCTTACGACTACACCAACCGGTTGGTTAGGAGTCGTGACCCCACGATGTCTCGAACTCAATATGCTGTCTTTTTAAAAACATTTTTAGTTAAAACAAATGTAGGTATAGTAGCGGTTAATACAGAACAGACCTAACGAAAAATTATATTTTCACACGACCATAATATATAATATCCTATTTTCATCGTTATTTTTTTTCTATTAATCTTTTCAAAAAATAGACTGCTGTTATAATTTTAAACATTGATTAAGACGTCTGCATTATAACGCATAAATGACCGGTTCAGTCAGCATCTCGGGGATAACATAAAAAATATCAATAATAAAAAGATACTAATAACAAAAAAAAAGCTAGTACAGTGGGGTCGAAGCATAGTGGGGATGGAGAGGTCCCAGGTCTACAGGAATTATTAAAACTAAAAGTGATAAAATTACTTTTAAATAAACACTTCGGTGCGAATCTGTGGAAAGTATGTATAAACCACATATACTATATGTCATATAGCAACCTAATAACTGACTACGGTCAAACTGTAATTTTCCCCTATTTTTTTGGGTTTTTCATAATAAAAAAAAATGTTTGACTACAGATTTTTGAGTAAATTGTGTATGTTATAGTCCTAATGTTCATAACTAAACCCCCTAAAACTGCATGAAAAAACGAAAGAATGAAAAAATTCCACTCCTTCTAGGAGAAAGGGTGTACAATAATTGTTTAGATTGTCAACGTTTGTCGATACTACTATGTCTTAAGAATATTTTATACAAATTTGGAACTAATTGATCGGTCCAGTGGCTTAAAAGAAATCGTGGGTACCTTCTCATTGAATCTATCTTATCGCATCGAAGCTAAAAATAAATGATATTTTAAGAATGATTTTTTAAAAAGTTATAGAGGTTTGTAATTTTAATTCATGTACATTTGTTTGGTGTTTTTCTCGATTTTGATGAGGAAGTGGTGACTATTAAATTTTGACCCAATAAAGTACCTTTCAGGTACGATTTCTGATCTATAGAGTTGCTACACGAAGAAATCGATTCAGCGGTTTAAAAGATATCTTAAGTCCAGACTTAAAAAAAAAAGCATAATTGTGAATACAATACTTTCTCAGCTCCGCATCGAAGCTCAAACAATATTATTTGGTTTAACTAAAATTTGCAGCAATATGGTAGTAGAATTTGTTATGTTACTTAAACCAATATAAATGGCAAAATAACAATTACCCATTCAAAAGGCTATTTTGAGGTTTGTAAAAAGTAGAAGTTTAACCGTACAATACACCGCATTATCGAGTTAATAATAATGCCTTAATCAATGAAATTATTTAAAACGAAATTAATTAAAACAAAATAATATAATTTCTTCTGAGTTAAGCGAAGAGGTTGTGACAGTTATATACTAATTAATTGTTGTTCGTGTAACCCAGTAATTAGTTGTAGTACAGGTTTACTTGCACAGTAATGCGTTGATCATCGTTCACTCGCTACCTACACCTAGTTACATACAAATGGTATTCCTCTGAATATCGATTAAGTTAATGAATGCCGTGTAAACACGTCAAATTAATTTCATAAAAACATCAAAACCACCTTAACCCACGTACATTTTTTTACTAGAGTATGTGCATTAATAACGAACGTGTCCTGCTACCTGACTTACAAAGGTAAACCAAAACATAAACGTCTGTATCATCATCACCATAATATTAAGTCTACATATATATATTACATATATATATTTATATATTATATATATATATAATAAATATATAAGATTATGTTGGCGTAGGCAGTAGGCTCATATCTGAACTCTAATGGGGAAATTAAATCAAAATCAATGTAATTAATGGGGTTACGATGCTAAGGTTATCAAAACTGGCTATTATGCTAGTCGAGACGGATTCCTCAACAGTGAGGGAATAAGCGGTTAAATGTTCTATAACAAAACAGTGTCACTCCTATATACAAATAGTTTTGTATACTAACTATGATAGGTATATAATATATAAATACGATTATTGTATAATATGTTGACTTACATGTGGTCGCATCCATACAATAGGCTGAATTGCCGGTCGCTTGTTTCTGTAAAGGCACTTGGGACCGGCAGGGAAGTCTGGGTCTTCGTATAGAGAACCGCGCTCACGGCACGCTCGGCGTAGCGCATGGTAGTTGGGCTGCTGTCTGGGTCTCTCTACCGTCCAATAGCCTCTGCAAAAAAATATTATTATACCAACTTTTTGACAACATTTTGAAAATAATTATACTCTTTTGCTGTGTCTGTGGAGAAACTATTTAATATAGCGTGAAACGTGCGAGTACATAATTTTATCTTTAAAAAGCTCAACAAAAACAGAGGTAGTTTGTTTTCATTACAAACCGCATTTGCTGTCTAGATGGCAAATTCGGTTTGTAGTTAAATGAGAAAATCACATAAAGGCGAACGCAATTTACTACTTTTTAATTTTATTTACAATTATAGCTGCGGATAGTAAGATTAAAATGCAAACGCAAATGGACATCTTATTTGAATTATGCGTCGTCCTTCCTCTCCACTAACACATTACTGTACTCGGAGAAAGACTTATAACATGCAAGATTTGCTGGGAGTTATTCGAATAGACGTAATAATATAAGCTTCACAAATTACATAGATGATTGCTGCTAGATAATTCGAAAAATCCACTACAAGCACACGCGATGGTTGCGTCTTTATCTGAAAATAACATGTCGGTTTGCCGTCAACACGGATGATTATTTAAATGTACATTAATAAATCAAAACGGCTTTCTTCAAAAATTAAAACACACAGAAATTAAAAAGAATGAAGGAAATTATTATCTTTAATATGCCAAACGACTAAATTGAAACGAGAATTTAACAATAGTGAATAATAAGCCCATAAATAATAATTAACCTTGACTCGTAGGCCCACGTGGGATTATTTGACAGTCTTGTGAAAGTGATCGCATAGATCAATTGACAGCGCTCTGGGCCCCAAAAAAACAAACAAATAAACGATGACCAGTGTGGCGACGCGACGGTTCATTCGTAGTATTATTATTATGATTTGGTCGTCCATATTCGTGATTGGCATATACATTGATTTCATAGACCAAAACAAATATATCGTGCACTGAGAATAAATTATGAGGAGACCCAGGAAATCGTTTCGTGACACCACCAATAGGCAATAGCGAAACGTTACAACAATTTTTATAAAACGCTAATTCACTTTTTACGTCCTTTTTACTTTTCACGTCCTATTTTCTATAAGCGCGTTGACTGCTAATGAGAATAGGCTAAATAATATACTGTGTGTATATAACGAACAATTTCGAAAGTCATTATTTTTTTACTTAAGTCTCGTTCAAAATAAAAATACGGTTCTTTTTATTTTGTAAACAGTAATACTTGTAATGTTTAAATGTAGCATAAACCAATATCTGTTAAAACAGTTAAGTTATAAATTTGTTTTTAATAAAAAAAACAATAATAAAAGTCAATAGATTTATTCAGATTTCGGTATAATACATACTCTAAATTATACATACGATGAACGGTTAAGTATAATATTGAAGATACTATATATGATATTTTAAAATACTAACAAGTAACATGGCGTTATTAATGTAACCGAATATTAGTTGGTTTTATTTATCATCATTCATCAGTATGGCACGTTATGTGAGATAATCCATGGGTCCAAAAGCTTACAATTACATTTTTTTTCGAAACAAATTTGCCTTATTCTGGACTTAACAAACGAATTAGTCCATAGTTACACTAAAATGTCACACTTTTCTCTTTTCCAATAGTAAACTGAACACGCACACGAGTGTGAGAGTACATCTAATTGGACACAATTTCTTCTAATCTCTATAATATAAACCGCGTAAATACAACAGCGGATATACATTTTTTTTTTAAATTTAATTTGTTTAGATTGTGGCTATAGCATTGCGGTCGCGGTGTAAAAAATACTAAATGGTTGAGCAGTAGTTCTTCTATGTCAATTGGCTATAGTGGTCCGTGTTGTATTTTAATATTATTGTGCCCAATTTACATTCGGCGTTTTGTTAGCGCGACCATACTGCGCTAATAACGGAATCGATACTTGAATTTGGTCTGACAACAGTAATAATAATACTCGTTTCGAATCGTCGAGTTAACGACCCGCGAGAGGCGATTCGTAGTCGGAAGGCTACAATCGCTGCTGTTGTCAAAATTATGTTTTCCGCGTAGCAACTAGCAGCTGCTTAAGCAAACAACAAACCGTTTTGCGTTTATTCTTATCTGTCTGTCGTTGGTCCGAGGCATTCGCCGTGGACCTAATCGAACTACGGGACGACGGCGACATGGAAAATTTGTTCAAGCAATAATTATTATTATTATTATTATTCCAACACAGTCGTGGTCAACGTCATAGGACAAGCCGAGGGCAACGATTATTACCCGATCGTCACGGACACAAAACGGGAACCGTCGCCGATTCGATGGAAGAAACTATGGTTTTCGAGAAAAAAACCCACAAAATGGCATTCAAATTATGGTGAAAAAAACAATTTGTTTTATAACAAGACGCTTCCAGCCACTGTCCACCCAATGATCACATACACACGTATCTGACCTAACTGGCCGCAATTAAACGGCAATAACAATAATAATAAGAAGAAGAAACGAGCGTGATCTATCATCTGTGACTGGCGAAAGTATTCCAAAGTCGTCAACGGAAGCGGCAACGGCGTTTCCCGTTATTCCGTACCTAACTTGTCTGGCGTGTACATTATATATACTTAAGTCTTGTGATTGTCGACTGCCCTATCTCTGCAGTTGATGACCACCGCACACTCGAAAATGTACAGTTACCGACGACCACGGCAACGGTCTTGTTCAAACGTCAAGTGTGCTCAAGGAAACCAAAAAAAAAAAAAACATTTAAAAACACGTGTTATATCGGTTGATTATTATTATTATATTGTTGTGTACCGCGTGTAGTCAGTTTATTAACGCTGTGTACACAAACTGGACAAATACAGCGGTCAAGTACAACGACTGTGTTTATTATGCTCCTTACCAGCCGAAGTTGTCTGCATCGTTATTGTGTGCCGTCTAGTAGGTCACAAAAAATATATTTGACCGCTCAGTTAAGGAGATCTATTGAATTTCGTGTTCCCATAAATGTGTTTGCGAATCATTCTATATCCGGTGCAGAATTAACCGGAGGTTCGTTGTACCACAGGGCCCAAACATGCGAAGTAGGTACAAAGGAAAAGGCGCATGGCTCAAAATTAAGCTAATAATAAATTAAATATCCAAATTTGTTCAGGGTCGGACTGGTCAGCAGTCTAAGCGTATGGATTCTGTTCTCTTTAATATGTTTACGTCAAAATAAAAAAATAAAAATTCAAAGAATTATGAAATTAGAACTGTTATTATTAGCATGTTATAGTATTGGGACAAATAATTCTTAAAGTTTTTGAATTTTTTTTTAAACGATTTTGTATATACGAGTATTATGTAGAAGAAACATTGGGAATCGGAAATATTTATTAAACATTACCAGGAGGCAGGAGTACGAGTTCAATTTCCATTAATTTGTTTTTGGACAAATTTTTAATTTAAGAGCTGGAAATGTGGTCGAAATTTAACTTTGTGGTATGCTTAAAGCAATTAAAAAAATACTGTCCCAATTTTTGAAAAATATATAAAAAGGTACTGAGTATTAGTAAAACGTAATTCTTAAACATTAATATTGCCTTTGTATTTGTTATTAGTATTTTATGTTTTTTTACAATCTGAAAACTTTATTTGCTTGTAAATAATGTAAGAAATTTATGACTTTACATACATTTGTAGTATAATTTTTTTAGATTAATTTTGTTTTTGTATTTTAAGAATTTAATGTTTTAAAATTTACTTTTTTAATTATCATTATTATCCTTCCTCAATCCTCATGGAGTGATAACTGATGTATACCTAAAGACAAAAGTTCTAACTACAATACTGCATCGCCGACCCATATCTAGACAACGGTTTACAGGTGAAAACGCAGAAAAGGTACATGAATTCTCCTACAAACAATATATCAGGAATCTACTGACTATTCACTACAGGGTGGACAATTTTTAATCGGTTAGCCGTTAGGTATATTCAAATAATTGATAGCTGTTTTTTGGCCGCGAGGAACGCGGTTTTAAATTACAGGCTAAGACGATTGGCGTTATCATAAGTGTCGGTTATAACGGCACGGCTGTAGGGCTTGTTGTTCCACCATAGTTGGATTGCGGCAGACTAATCGACACCGATATAAGACGAACACGTGTACCGGACGATGGCGACGACTGCCGTGAGATTTTATCAAAACACTGCTTAACATTTTAAAGCTGCTGATATTAAAGTTAAAATATACATAGAAAAATATAAGTGACTAGAATCGACTATGTACGGTAATCGGTTTGCTTTGGCCGGTGACTGTGCAGACGACCGTTTAATTGTAGGCTTTCGTTGTTCGTAATATGCATAATACAAGTCTTATACATCCTAGATCCTGTATTAAGCTTGTCGTGCGATCTTTCGAAACCGTCCAAATGTGTTATTTCCGCTAAAGACGTCGTCGTCCTCTGTCGTAACCATTGGTTACATTAAATATAACGGTTTTCGACTTTTGGGTGGACCCGAAAGAATTATTATTGTTTACCTCGGACCAGCCGCGCGCAAACTGTGCAATATTATTATAATCTACTATTTTCCGGAACCAGTCAGCCGTTTGTTGCACGCGCTCTTAATAACCATAGGCTTAATCTGGGGGGGGGGGGGCAAGGAGGGTCTAAACCAAAAACAGTATAAATCGCTCTACAACGGCAACAGTTTACGCGCAGCAAAAAATACATGCCAGTGGGCTATCTATATTATTTATAACCAATGGTAATAGGTAAGTAAAACTTTTCTTGATTTTTGTTGACTTGATTTTATCAGTTTTACAATGTAAAATAAAAAAATGTTTGAATTATTAATTATTATTTATTTATTTATGTATTAATGCATTTTTAATTGTACTACCGCCTACCCCCCCCCCCTCCCAGAATTTACTCCAAGTTACGTCACTGTAAGTAATTATTATATTATGCACTCGCATTATAATCTCATGTGCAATTGGAGATATAACAGCACAGACTCAGCCGTCGATTTCAGCTGTAGTTATCACGATTATATGTATACGACGGTGCACCCTGGACACGTCTATAGTCGTCTGCGGGAGCTAGATCATTCGGCTGCCGATCGACCAGACACACGAGAGCAGAAGCGTCGGTCATCTGAAGTTGTGTGTTGTGTATAAATAATAATATTTACGTCGGTCGGTGAGGACTCAAAAAGAACACAATATCGCCGGCCGGCCGCCGCCCCATAAAGACCTCTTACATCTACTATTACACAGGAGGTAACATGACGTAACTGGGTAGTACGGCGCCCCGGGGGCTGGACATATTGTTTTTGCTATAGATATCTCATACTCACATGCGGCCTGGCCTGGCTTTGTGCCATTTCACACACAGCACACACACACATAAGAAACCCGATGAAGAATCCTCTCATCCTTTCACTCGGGCCGACACATCCATAATACACGGAACAAGACAGATCAGAGAAGACGGTCAGCGTAGCGCGTTAACGTCGCATGACCCTCGAGGGAAACGCCTTGTGGGAATCGTTTTGCTACCGCCGGGAACTGTGGATATTCACGATCATCCACGGCGGACACGTATGCAATTTTTTCCTCAAGTTGTATTTTATGCAGTAACAGAAGATACCTACTTATCGCCGCAACTCGGATAGTTGTTACGAAACCGAGCTTATACGTTAAATGCATAGTACCTATCCGGCCACCCGTACCGCCCGTGCACAGGTTAAACGTAAACGGTATAGCTTTCGATCTGCATCAGCAACCATCTGGATCAAACGGCAAACGTACTTATACTTAACATTAAGAAAATCGCAAAAAGAAGTTGAACCTATTCACGTGATCTTCTTGGAGTGATTGGTAATTTAAACAAAAATGTCAAAGACTGCCATTTACATTTTATAAACGTACAATAAAAGTAACTAATATTCTTTAATTTCGGTTTCTTTGCAATCACATTTATTATATCCGATAATGATTTAGTATATAGGCTTTTCTTGAAAGTTAGACGATCACGTCTTCTCGGCCAAACCAATTAACATTATTATCATAGTGACAGTTGTAAAATAGGGCCATTGAAGTTGTCCAATAATACCTACTGTTATTCATTCACAGTATTTTTAAGAATTTTGAAATTTAAATTTACAACACAATTTATTAAAAGCTGATGATAGAAAGAGGAAGATTCCATGCCAGACCATGATAATCCGACTTTTTAGTGCGCATCTCTTCTCTCTGAACTATATTCGATGGACTAACAGTATATTTCCTCAATTATTGAGGAAATGGCATGGTTATGACATGGTTAGTGTTATTAGAAACAATTGAATACACAATTAAATGTATCAGAATTTATATTGATTTTAATAGGCTTATATTTACTCGCATAGAAAATCAGATATTATTAGGTTAAGATCATGTCTTGACTAAAATTACTGTGTTCAACAATATTACGTTATTAACATAATATTATATACTATTTCGTAATTTGTATCTATTCCTGGCACATGCGTACCTACTGAGCAGAGATAGGGTATCACTGTCATCGTCTGGTTATATAGTTCTAGTCATATGTAGGTATAATGTTTATGCACATCACAGCTGCAGTTATCTAAAGATTTTATACGATTTTGATGCGTGTTCGTTATAAAACGCATAAGCCTTAGCACGATCCTCATTCTTCGTCGATCGTTAACGATAAAATTGTACATAACATATAATATATTTTTATCATCGTCTAATAGCGCGGTTTGCAAGTATGACTTGACAAATTATACATATTACACTAGCTTTTAAATATACATTTGATAGTCTACAAAGAAATACCATATTAAATCGCCTCGCTCGTTGGCACTCGCAGGTTAACGCTGATAACAATTTAATAAATACATTTTACTCTAAACATAATAATTCAATCGCGTGTGGACGCGCACAGAAAGAGTCGGATAGGCACGCCGACAACTGAAGGATAGCAAATTGAAGAGCCGCGGTTAGGTCAGGTTGATTGAGTAGTTATAAAAAAAATAGATAGATACACCACTTTGGTGAAACGCAAACGACGACTTTGGAAAGTATAGGAGAAGGATTTCATAAATACACATACTTAGCGCGTACGAAAAATTAGGTCGCCGACCTACAGCGGATCCTGAGAAGTGTATACAAAAAGTAAATAAAAAAGGATAACACAAACGGAGGTACCTATATATATTTGAATATTTAATGAATAAAAACCGTATAGACAACCACAGTGTGGAAATCATGACAATGTTTTGGCGTTTTTCTACAACACGTCATTTATCGTTTAATTCCGTTCCGTTTAGCTCGCGGTGATTTTTACATTTTTAAGTTTGAAAAATCATTGACAACAAAAATAAAAAACTACCCTTTTTATGGATTATTTTAATTTTTCAATAAGAAACTAGGGTACCCTTGTAATATCAATCATTATAATTGACATTACATAAAAAATAATATATATATAAATCATAGTTATTATTACACGAAAAAAAGTTGTATAAATTGTAATTTTAATTTTTGTTTTATTATCTTTTGGCCTCAGCATACATTTTTATGTTGCTATTATTATGTACCTACCTGCTACTTATTTTTAAAAGACTATTTACTTACATTTATTAAGTATTTTTTTCCGCAGCTACTATTAATTCAATCAGAAAGAACAAAAGTATTCTCTGACTTTATATCTTAAACTATTTGAAAATATGAGTAGATCTTTTTTAAGTACGTGTAACTTACTAAAACTAGAATATCATTAAAATACAAAGAGCCCTACCACTTTTTTTAAAACTAAAAATAAATATATATATATATATATATATATAATATAAAATATGTAAAAGTTAGTACTACTACGCATATTTTGAATAAAAATAAATAATTACATACATTATGAATACACGATTGAAATCTAAATTAAAATTAATGAATATAAATAAATGTACATATAAATGTTGTAAACAAATTATTAATAAGAATTCAAAGTTTGTAAAAAATCCATTACATTACATCGTGCAATACATAAGTTCTGTTACGAATGTAACATAAATTATTAAAACTAATTTTTTGACTTGATTTTATAATATTTTCAAACATTTATTCCACTTAAACGGTTTGAAAATATCGGAGAAGCTTTTATGATGTAAAAAAAAAATGAGCAAATTTCTTTATATAAAAGTGAAATGGGGTATTATTTGGGGTGAAATACATTTGGTAACGATTTACCCTTATAATAGTCACTACAGAAACCACAGTTTATTTTATATCTGCTATTACTTCGTATTAAATGGAACTGCGCATTGCTGTTATTTTGTTGGCAAGGTATATACATTTTTTTGAAGTGATTTACCTGTATCATGACTGTATCAAACAACAGATCGATTCATACAATATTATCAATTACAGAGATCACATACAATAATGTATAATAGGAAATAATAAAACTTTATGTGCGTTACAAATACAGATGTACAGCGATGAACGGAAAACGAGTACATATGAGAAAATGGCAATCGGTTTCGATTACCATTTACTACCGTCTTTGGCCCCGTGTAATTCGACTAAATTGATTATTTGAATTCGACCGTGTGATTTTTTTTTATAAATATCTAAGCGCAATATTTCAAAAAATAAAAACATTAGACATACGTCGACGTTCAACTGCAGTATACGCATGACTGCTACAGCGACGGCGAGGGCGGCAAATCCATATAATATCGTGAAAGAAACAAAAAAGTGTTCGCACACTTCTGCTATGCATGTGCACCTCGTATATATATATATAGATACAGTCGAACGGATTACAGTTTATTCTATTAACATATTATACGCGTCGGGCTATGGTCGTGACTTATCGTGGACTGAAAAATATATAAGCATATTAATATTAACGAACAGGTTTACCGTCGAAAAATGATGGACGTCGAACACATCGCATCGTACTGTAATGTAATCTCATAATATTATTGTCGTCTATATAATAATAACACTGATGGGTACACTCCACTCATATCTACAGGTACTATATACTATATAGGTAAGAATCTGTACTATTATTATTATATGTCTGTATATATCTACAGCTAAAGCCCGGTTTGGTCTAGCCTGTTGGTTGTGTGTGCCGTTACTTTTGTAATTTACATGCAGATTCAAAAACTCGTGCATTAGTATATAATATATACTTAAATAACATACTGAAAATAACGATTATAATCTCAGGTGGTATATTAAGTATAGAGTCCGAATATGGTTCTAGAATTTTATGAGCAACACATTACACAGCATCAATTGTGATGTGCACGATGCACGTCATTTATATTTTTTGAAAATGCTCAAGTTCATTTTTCAAGCTCAATAATACCATTGAGATTTTAAGGTAGAAAAAAATAACCAATATTAGCCAATGCAATTGTAATAGCCAGTATCTAAATACTATGAATATACAATCAATGCCAATATCTATGGTTCGCGGTATGTGTCCGGTATATGTCCGGTGTTAATTTTTACTTGTGATTAGTCGAACTACGGATATTGATAATCGCATCA
Organism: Adelges cooleyi; assembly: GCF_023614345.1. Taxonomy (NCBI): domain Eukaryota; kingdom Metazoa; phylum Arthropoda; class Insecta; order Hemiptera; family Adelgidae; genus Adelges; species Adelges cooleyi. The sequence goes on from NW_026095751.1 coordinate 7,915,086, forward strand.
AACGTCATTACAATCGACTACAGAGTTGAATACATTTCATCGGGAACCCATCACACATACAATAGTACAAAATTAAAACAGTAAACAATACAAAACTTATAAATAATCGTTGATTAAACTATTATGCTAAACGTAGCTGAAACATGAAATCTAAAATGGCTGAGTATAATATACCTAGGCGTCGTCTATCTAATTTTTTAATAAACGAGGTACATAATATACATCTAAAGTATTTACAAAATATATATTTGTATATTATAAATTTGTTTTGGTATATGCTTAGACATATACTAGTAAAATATGACCAAGTTCATACTTGGTAATACGTTGTATCATTGATAATAAATATTAAAAAAATAATATTATAACATTTATAATCAATGGTTGTATTAAAAAACCTATTTGAGAACTGAGAAGTATTTTTCGTAATGTGACATTAAACCAAAAAAAAAAAACGGTGTATATATCTTATATATATACACCGTTATTTATAATATATATATTTTATATTATGTTATGTCATTTATCTATTACACACATTATGTGTTAACTCTATTTAGACAACGAAAAATCGCTGCAATAAACGAAGTATATATTCCAAGTATTGCTATATGTAAATTTTGTTTTTATATTTACTAACTTTCTTCTTCTTTGTTACCAACGCTCGATACAGGTCCTCTCAAGAAGTTCAAGGGTTTCTTCTTTACGGAGAAGAATATTATAACGCAATACTGAACATTTGACCAGATAACCGATTTAGTATATAAATTATACTTCTAATGATATTAGTTTCCCCCAAGATTCGCTTCTTGGAATTCCCTCAAAAAAACAAGCGAGGTGCCCAGCAGGCCATCACCGTCTGTTTTGATGTTTCTGATTTATTTGTTTTTTCTCGCCTATTAAAAATAGGTACCATTTATTTTTGCACAATGCGCAAATCATTTTTGTTTCTCTAAGACGACTACCATAAATTAACAAAGGAAACGCGAGTTCAACGTTTGGTACCGACTCATGTATAATAGCTGTGTAATTCTACTATAAATTATTGTAGTTATATTACAATTTATTATTATAGGACACGTTCTCTTCAAAGTTACAACTTAAATTTCAATTTGTTTTATAACTTTAAAATTTAATAACTATTTTTTTACTCTAATAAACTCAGTGCAGAAATATAGTTATGCTTGGGATATTATGTTTTTATGGGTGTTCCTAATACAATTGTGTCACCTAGACTATTTTTTTTTTAAGAAGGGTATTTTATTCTGAAAAAAAATCATTATTATAATTTTTTTTCTGTGCTTAGTTGCATGTACTCTCAGTCTGCATTATAATTTATTTTGTTTCTTATTATTTTCAACTTTACACGGTGGCGCTAGCCTTAACTTGTTGATTTGTATATTTTGTTTTCCTCACGGTTCGTTCAGTGGATACCTATACTATGATTTCTGTACAATAAATAATATGGGAGTGTAGAATGGGTACGGACCCGATCGAGGGATGATATAATTGTCGGTTGGGTTCTTATTTTTTTTTTTCTGGCATACCGCGTATAATTATTGTCATTGTCCGTGGGTCGGCGGTATAGTAACAGATTTTTCTCGATAAAAAAAAACACAACCAAACAAGAAGAAAACATTCATCCACTTATGTAGTAGGTATGTATGTGTGTATATATACATATCACTGCTGCGTTTCACCTTGCCTCCAAGAGGAAAGTCGCGCCAGTATGGCTATACCTATGGACCTATAATATACAGCCTTAAGAATCTCCCATTAAGCCATATATGCACGCTTATCGATGCGCTCTTCTATATAATATATATCATATACGAGAAAGATATTTCGGGGATTAAAAGAAATTGTACATATAACGTACTTACAAAATAGGTATACCAAAACAAAGACCATGCGTCGTTTGTACCGGCCAACTTATGGTCTTAATACTATACAGTATGCTACAGTATTTTCCTTTATACGTACCTATGGTTAAGGTACAATTCTTTTTAAGTATGTATGTGTGCGTGTACGCACAATAAATAATACACAGTTATTATACGCTAATCACCCGACATATTGTGTTTCGGGACTATAAAAATATACACACATGTGATGTATATTACAATATATACCGTGTACAAACAATTGAATAGGGCAAAACAGGTACGCTGCTGCTTGGTATATACACACATATGGGTGTCTGTCTAGATATATGTATCTAATTATTTATAATAACTGCTCGCAACGTATGTGTATAAGTGTGCCACTGGGTTGATCGCGGAGAAAAATCCATAGTATCTTTATGTTTATACATATGGTAATGATTGTTTTTGTTTCCAATTCTGAACGAAAAACGTCGAAGTCATAAAAAAAAACTCGTGTGAAGTTTTCACAGCGATGGTAGTTTTTCTTATTTCGAACACCGTCAATTAGCCGGTGTGTAGCGGCGATTAACCTGGAGAAAAAATTCACCGAAGAAGGAAGAAAATAAAATAACGCTAATATAACAACACGGTGAAAGCAGCTGCCCACTGATAAACCACACTGTGGTAAAAAAATGACATAAACGGTACGACACGCTAACGACCGCGCATTCTCGCAGGTAATTATGTCTTTTTGCTGGCCATAAAAAAATTCACAAGGAGAACGCGATTTTTTTTATAGTCAATTTTCGATCTATTGAGCTCATAAGTATGATCGCGAGGTTAATCCGCTGATTATAAACGCTAGCACCGGATTTACATAATTAATAATCATCATTAACATTCAAGCATATAAGTACCGTTTTTTTTAATACGTATTTTTTTAACTGTAACGAGTTTAGTTGACCATATTGTGGAATTGTGTCAATTGTTATGGTCGACGATCGACGTCTGGAAGGACCGACGCCTGCCAAAACCCGACTTAACCTACTAGCGAAAAATATATTTTAATAAGCAACTTTTTACATAATTATCGACCATGAGCATTTAAACCGGGAAAAGATTCCATATTATAACTCAATTATAAATTCATTACAATTTTGCCTTCCTGAATATGTTTGTGCGTTGAACTCGTTAAAACAACTGTTTATCTATAATTTAATTAACTAGTATAATTGTATTTATTTATTTATTATCACAATACATTGCCATCAGACTGATGCATATCGGTTATTATTTCGGAATTTTTGGAGGCAGCCGCCAGGGTATAATAGTTTAAAAAAAAAAGAAACATAAATAAAGAAAATTGCATGTATAATATAATGTAATACATGCAAAACATCATACATTTGTGCAAGTATACTTTTCTTGATGTAGTTTATAGCGACTCGAAATGAAATGTTTTTGCTCAAATTTCAAGCGTTCTCTCACGGTGTAACGGAAACCGGATATAAGTTTTCCGAAAAAACATACGTTTATGCGTACATGACTGTGTACACATAACATTATATATTTTGCACGCTTAGTGCATTCGTTTTTGCTGTAATCCCAAGCAGCTGTAATCGCATATAATAATAATATTATAAGATGATGATGTGATTGCTACTAACTGTTTGATAAACGCACAGCGGACATCGACTTCTCTAAATACAAGTACGAATGTACTGTCAATGGGTGTATATGTGGCTGGGCAATATTATTATAATATTATGTGTACCACAATTTGATACATTACCGTGCACATACATATAAAGTAACGCATAATCACAAAAATATATACACTCGCATATATAACAATTTATTTAAAAATAATATTATTGTAAATGGGTTTATATATTTTTTTCTTTTGCCGCCTGACCAGGCACGGCATGTAAATTATATTATATTTTAATGTAATCTCTGTGTACCGGATTGGCCGCTCCGAAGAATTCACCTACGGTAACTGATCAATATATTATAATATTTACTATTATACATATACGTACACATTGAAATAAATCGGTATGACGAAAACGTACAGCCACCGGATTCCGTGGGAATCGTATTACTTATAGTTATAGCGTTATAAAATAGATGTAAGTACGTGGATGGATTTCGGTGCACGTTATGACAGAATGCACAGGGCCACCGTGTGAATATTTCCGGTTTTCGTCGCGAGTTACAGTTATTAGTGCATAATTCGGACGCGTTTATAACTACTATAATATATAAAGAAGCCAATCAAAATCCTATACATACATAGTATAACGACTAATGATCCATAATAATAAGCGTCGCATCTGACATTACCTGTCTGAACGCAAAGACGTGCCCCTCATCTCTGCCGGCTTAACTTCATAAAGAAAACGGCTATGTTAAGTATATTATTATTGAAATTATTTTCAATCGTGAAATCTGACGCTTGAGTAGGTTGATTGTTGTATTAATTTAATTAGGTTAAATTACTACTTCAACTGCGCTCGATGTAGAGGAAATTCATTTTGTAGATTGATACCACTTTTTTTTTGTTAACCAAGATACGCCAATTATTATTTTATTAATCGTCAAAAGCCTATTATTTTCAAATACATCGTGGGCCGACAGTCGACACAATTTATAACTTAAATAATTAACAATTAATAAAGATATTAGGTCATCAACTTTCACATAGTTCAAATCACAATTTAAATTGGTTTTCACGATTTAAATAAAACTCACATCATTTCTGAGCAGAACAAAAAATTTTAAAGAACATATTTACAGCGACTTTTGAAAATTTGTACATTAATATAGTGTATATATCACGTTCAATATTATATTATAGAATAATTAAAAAAAAACCTCTCGGCAAACCATCTACATCGAAATTATTAAGGTTAACTTCAGTTAATCCAGTTTAGTTTATTCACTTTATTAAATCCAGTAACCCTTTTTTTATTTGTACTCAAGTAAAATATCATAACTATTTTTCATATATGTTCTGGAGGCTATTACCAACTATTTATATTATTAATTTAATTACTTTTAAAGTTTAAATTATTTGTATGTATAGTTTGGCGTGATGCGATTTTATTTTAAAAGATAAAAACGGCTTAATTGTAATTAATATTCCAAGTTATTTCTCATATATTATCCTTTTGTAACAGACAAAACTATGGATTTTAAAGTAGCGTAAACGTCTAACGCCTTACCTAGAAACGGTGGAAATCTTCTCTTCGGGCCTAACCCCGTTCGTTTTCGATATGTTCCTGACAATCCCATCTGCAACACAAAAACCTTATTATAATGACATTATAGAGGTAACAAAAGGACTAATATATATTATGACTTGATCATTGCTGTATCTATAATGAAGTATCGGCATTTAATTTTTACACTAATATTAGAAAAACAAGTAAAATTATAAAAAGATCAATTGTAAGTGTCAAATTTTGATGCATTTCCCGATTCCATTCCAATATTCTTGTCAACACATATAATATCTAACAACAATTTATTTGATAATAGTTTTGGAATTATCAATTATTCATTTTGACCAACTTAATTTAATGTCACATTTTGCCAAGTAAAAACTGACCAATTACTATACACGTATTTTACTTGTATTTAGTATAATAATGTTAAACATTATAAGAATTGTAAATCAATTAGTAATTTTTTTAATGGTTCTAAATATCGCCTAAAACTACAAAAAGTTACTCAGCCGCTTTTTCAAGTTTCAAAACTTGATAGAACCCTAGATTTGCCAATATCATCATCATCATCATCAAGCTTAACGGGGGCCTTTATGGCGCAACGCTGCCATCATTAGATGATAGTTTCTAGACGGATTCGCTGTCCGGTTTGGGTCGTCAGTCCGTCACCGGAGAGGGGTTGGCGGTTACTTTTCACCGGACGATTGTTTGCCACTCGGCCACTCCTCCACTTGCCAATAAAAGATAGAAATTCGAATATGGTTTAATATTGTTGAAATATTAACTAAAATGACTCATTAAAAAAAAAAAATTAGAACTGTAATTATTTTCAGGGAAAAATAGTGTCTTACGTTTAACAACCGTGTAAAGTAGAGTCGTCTATGAGAACTTTCGAACGCGACTCGTGTTTATGTTAGCATAGTTGACCAGAGAGCACGATAACGGAAGGGAACCCCACATAACGTATTATATTATATTTTTATAAGATCCGCGAAATGAGAAGAAACAATAGAAGAAAAACTCGGGTAATAGCTACTGCACCAGCTGTATACTCATAAATATATCATGTAAAAGATATATCCGAGCACGAGATGGTTTTGTGTTTCTTTTTTATTTGCGATCTCGGCTCAGATGTAGGCGTTTAATGTTGAAAAAAAAAAGTACAATGCGGTTGTAATGAAGACCCGCGTGTGTGTGTGTGTGTGTGCAAATAACGTTTTGTTTTTCTTATTTTTTATTGTTCTCTTTGTAGCGCCTGAACGGGTTACGGCGACGGCGGCATGAGACCCATACGCCACCTGTCCTCATGTATAATATGTATTATAATACGTTTCCGGTCACGCCACACCATGCGCAGTTCACGATGTCACTCCCGTATTATAAGAATATATTATTAAAAGTATTTCCACGGTTTTAGCAAACATAATAAGCGCCGTTTAAAATTTTACATATATCGCATAGTGTACCTATGTTTAAATGCATGTTATAGTAACGTGATGGCCACGGGTCGAGTATGCATAACTTGGCGGACTTGTGTTTAAAATTGCATAACCACATGAAAATTACTATTAAGCGCTATATTACGACTTGGATACTACAACGCACTTATACCTTCGGTTCGAGACAACTATTTTACTTCCCCCACTGCTTTTTTTTTTTTAACTATTATACTGAGAGAATAATTATTATTACGGAACGACGGAAACGAGTTTGAAGCAAAAACGCGCCGAAAGAAATGTCTCGGTAAAACATTTAAAAAAAAATACAATTCTACCCCGTGTTATATTTTTTTATTTGTCTGCTGCTTGCAGAGCGCGCCCGTAATGTTCCTCCAGTAGTCTCGAAGGCCATTATCGCGTTTTTTCTTTCCTATACTTAAAATAATATTAAATAATACAATACTGTGTACTGTATATATATATATATATATACACCGACGGAATGCCGATCGATCTGTCACGGTGCGCGGTGCACATACCTACACACCGCGTACGATTCTGTCGCTTCCGGTACAAAGGATATTGCCTAGCAATCGTCCGGCAAAACAATAACAACCGCATAAGTAGGTATAATGCGTTAAAATTGATATTTTGCGTTTAGTCATTATGATGAGTATCAGACACCTAGGGTGTACTCTAGATTTATCATCGGTCAACAAAAAAATAAAACAACCATGAATTTCTTAGATTTGACGGATTATATTTTTATTTAGTGTATTACTAACATTTCAGACTTTAAACGTTGTGTACAAATGTGAATTAAATCCTAAATAGTCAAAAACTAAAAAAAAAAAAAGGTTAAAAATTGGATTTTGTCTCTTCGTCACAAGTTCCTTATTCATTTTTCTACTTCGTCATTTCATTATATGATGCATCCACTTTTTTTAACTACTTCAAAGTTAGTAAAGAAAATAACACTATGTATACACAAATATTTTCTTGTGTGCTAAGTCTTTAAGCTCCCCAGCCCCTTCTTGGCACCATTCATATACTAATATTTAACGCCTCAATAAAAAAAAAACACGTGATACAAAGTCTTCACAATTTTATTTTCCATTTAATCGTTCCACGGTGGCAGTTTACAAGTCATGTAAAACTGAAGCATATATTTTTTTATTGCGCTCGCTAAAGTTTAAAATACTATCGTCATTTTGCTATAAGAACCACAATAGTATAACGTAACAACGACAGGATACCGCCATATTATGTAATCGTCTGAAAACCTATCAAAACTCATTTGAATAAATATACTAATAGTTATAATATTATAACAACAATATTACCATACCTATAGATTGTTATGACCCGTTCGTGTTGTTTTATTTTTATTGGATATATTTTGTGTGTGTGTAAGTTGTAGTACAAGTGAGACCGTTTGGAAACGGCGATTTTTGCTTGTTTTAAAACTTGGTGTGCTAATAGCCGCCTCCGATGCATGTATACAAGGAATAAACGTGAACGTGGGAGAGAAAGGTGCATAATATATGTGTCGCGGCACATATACAAGAGAATAAATTCAGTAATATACAATAGACATTACCTATAATCATAATAATAATAAGGAAACCACTGCGGGCACACAACATGTGCCGAGCTATTTCAAGTTCTTAAGTTTTACAGGTAACACGAAATAACATCCATCAGATGAATCAACGATAAGAAATCTATCACGGACACTAACTCGAGTTTTAAGACGATACTGCAAGTCTTTTATAATTACAACTTTTTCAAGGACGCCTACGGAATTAGTATAGTTCAATGCGTTAGGTACCAGCAAAGAAGTGCGAAGACAATATTTATTTATGTATTTAATAATTTACGGGCATAGTCCAGATATAAATAATAGTGCAATAATACATAATAATAAGGCTAATAAAAAATAATAAAATATAATACATAATAATTAAAAATAGCAGTTTTTACAAGACAAAGAAGAGAAAAAATATAGGGATATATAAATTGGCCAAAATAATATTGTTAAAAAGTAAACGATGGGTCTTCATTGGCGCGGCGCAAAAAGGGGAATAAGGGGAAGTTTTGGAGAAAATTAGAAGACAAAATATATGGAACATGAACTATACACATCTAAGTCATAAGCCCACAAACAGCTCACGGCAAGTTAGTTATAGTAATTAGAGATTGAAAATAGAAAATACTTAAAGTAAAATAAATATTTGTAGATAAAGACATTAAGTATCGGAAATAATAATATATATTAGCTTTAAACCCGTATAATTCTTATAACGCAAAAAACTGTAAGTAATTAGTACCTTACCCAGCGTGATTAAATAAGTTTAATTAAAAAACAAGGAATTGAGAAACGCTGAAAAGCTATAATGTCTTCTCAGTACTACACCGAAGTTTTAGTGCAATTTTAAAGAAAACAAATTCTACGCTCCATTGCGGATGACCTCTAGATCAGCCGTTACTGTATATAATATATATAGTGTGTAATAATGGGTATTGCAACGCGACACAAGCTAACATTAACAACGCAGCTAACTTATTATAATAATAACATATTATAAGCAAACACGCGAAGTCGCGGCCTAATGCGAATTCCGGCATTTCGAAACTCATGCAAAATCATTTTGATCTCGCGTGCGGCCCAAAACTTCAGAGAAACGCACACGATTTCTGGATTAACTAGGCATAGGTACCGTAAGTATAAGGACTCTGTAATGTTATTTTGCCGTCAACCGACTGTCTATCAGGGTGGCCCTAATGTACGTCCAACTTGGTCGGCCAACAGTTTCACTAACGGCGCATTGAATACACTTTCATGCTAAAATATTTTATTTTTTTCTACCACAATTATTCCACGTGGGTGTGCAACTGTTCTTATATTATAAAGTCCATCGATCACGGACATTATGGTCGAGACACAACAATCGGCTATTGTTCCTGTGCACGCGTGTAAAATCCAATCAACATTCAAAATATTATACACCGCGCATAAAAAAAAAACTATGTTCTCGCAACGATTTAATCTGTAGTTCCTATGGCATGTATATTACCGAACCAGTAATATTAGATAAGCTAATATTAAATAAAGTTATTACAATATAATAATATACTAAATCCGTGAAAGAACAAATCAAAAAGTTGAAAAAAATTCGCCAAGTTTGCTAGTAGATAACTTTTAACGATGTACACTCTCTCCTCTGTTCGCAGAGGTCAGCAGTGTTAGACTTCCGCGAATCAATACCGATCTAAACTCGGGTCTCGTGTGCATCTCCTAGGCGAATGAGACTTAATTGAAGAGGCGTATACCAAACGTCAGTGTAACCCGTTTCTGAAGTAGCGCGCTAGTGGTTTTCGGTTAAGCTGTGTTGTAGTGTAGTTTTCAATTCGCCGCCGGCTTTCGTGTAAGACATACACTGCTTAGTGTAAATCAAAATCAAAATAGTACTATCAAAAGGTCGCCGTCTAAGATCGCAATAATATTGTGTACTGTTGCGGGCGCCTGTTGCTTCTGGTTACAACACTTGAGGTCACATGTCATCCACCAGACGGTAATAATAACTGATGTCAATGGGATTGGGCGCGGTGCGTGCAAAAAGTCGTTTTTTCTCTACTTGTAATGTTTTTATTATTGTTCTATACCGTTTAAGAGTGTGCCCTCGTGTAATACTGTACATATGTGTATATAGCGGTGTTGGTGATGGTCACGGGCACTTCGAAACACGACATGATGAACAATGCGCGGATCTCGTGACGGGAATATTGGATGTTTGTGGGATATGATTATTCACGACGGCCGCCGACAGGATAGACGCGAGTAGAACGTTTGCATATTATTATTATTTGTATTATGTGTACCTACATGACTTACACGCCGAAACGTTAATAATAATAACCATAAACATAGCAAACAGTGAATTTGAATGGTCGCTATAGAGTGTATAAAGATGCATATGTATATATTTAAAAATACTGTGGTTTATATTATAGATATTATACGCAAGATACTGGATACACAACTTAAAAAAGTATAAGTAGATTCTTTATAGATATAGAGGATACAGAGCGTTGTACATGTTCAAGAATATGTATAAAAGACGCCACACATTCCACTTTAAACTGCTTAGACTAGGGTCTAGACATCCCGCAACTATAGAATACAAAAGGATTCGCTTTTAAAAATTAATTTCTTGATACATTTTGATATCAATTGAATACACATAAATTTATAATGACAATATGTATTCAACATTTTGTTAATCGATTGATGTAATAAATTAAAACTTGATGATACTTATATCAACGCAGTAGGTTTGGACACTGATCAAAAAGTATGTGTGTAATGTGGCACTGTATGAAGCTGAGACGTGGACAATACCAAGACAAGGCCGAAAAGGCTAAAGTGAGAAAGCTTTTGAAAAGTGCCGTTGGATAGAAAGAGTTAAAAATTAAGAGGTTTTCCGGAAGATGAATACACAGTTAACGTGGAATTGTTTAGGGAAAGATATAGATTGGACAAAAGTAGGTTGAAAAAAAAAGATACTTTGATACTTTTCCCTTTATCCTTTGCCTCTGAATACAAATTTATTTTTATTACATTTTATTTTAATAAACAGCATTACATTGGATTTAGAAGAACAGATGCTCGTGTATACCAAATAATATACACACATAGAAATACTAAATAATATAAGCGCGAACGACGAACGTGTGTCGGAAGCATATAGTGAATATATTTTTAAATATATTATTACTTCCATAAAAATGACTTACAAGATAAAAAGTCAATAATTATCATGTATCAGATGCACTATAAAGTATAAAGCGATAAACCATGCTTGCGAGTGTTCTACATATTATTATTATATGTGCGACATCCCACGGAATACAATAATTTATATTTTATTGAGATTTCGATTACAACTCTCCGGGGTAAATTTTAAAAAATGACATGTTCTACACGTTTTGATTCCTATATTTACGTGGGTCGGCTTGGGTGTATAGAAATCTGATATTGCGGCGAGCAAAACGTTTCAACTAATTGACGGACATTATAATAAGCAAAAAGTCGTCGATAATAATAATATAAAAGATACAACTTTCACAAAAATAATCATTTCACCGAAACATAACTATAGCTAAGATGTTTTTTGTTTTTAAAATAAAAATCGGTATTTTTTCTTTTCTTTGAAGCGCTATATATGTACAAAAATACATACAAACTTTGCACAATAATAATATTATTACATTTTTATTTTGTGAAAATGTAGTTAATCTGTTTGTGTAACATATACATACGCCACACAAATAAAACGCATGTCGTTTTTCTCCATATTATTATGACGGTTTGCTTTCATAATTTAAAACAATAGTAATTGTAAAAAAAACATTTATATTATGTACAGCATGTTTTTGAGCAGTTTTAGTATTTCTAATGACAATAATTATAACTGCGTGTCTTATACAACATTATAATTACTATACTTATTTGGGTTTTGATTGAAACAACAATTGCGAGTCGTTACGTTTTTTTTTAGCATCCTTTCTACCTTAACGCATGTGATATACGACAACCATACCATTTATAAGTGTAAATTGTAAAAACCAACTGCGGCGAATAATCGCATCGTCGACTTATATTCGAGTACCGTTAAAAAAAACATGTTTAGACACAGCAACGTGGTTTTGATAAGAGATCGTAAAGTTTTAAAGAAAATAATTATCTAGTCGCGGCACATATTTAAAAAAATAAACATAACAAGATGGCGCGTGGACTAATTATAATGCAGTATAAAATGTATTTTTGTTACACTGCAAATGCGAGTAGTTAGTTTTTATTTTAATCATGGGAAAAATGTCATGGGAATCGGCTAATTAATTTTGAATTTTCGCGGTACACAAAATTGATATTGTAAGAAAAAAAGGGTTATAATCTCTTCTTAACGTTGCGAACACGTGCGCTGCCGCCGCAGACGGTATAACAGGAGAAGAGAAAATCTCAACACATAACTGGGACAATGTTAAACCGATTTTCGTGAGAAACGGCGGTTGTACTTTCATTTAATGTCAGTTTTATTATTTTTTCTACTTAATACTAAAGGTTTAGTTCATTGTTGTTTAGTAAAGCTGTATGAAAATATTGTTACGAAAATAACAAATTCGTGTGTGCTACCACCAGATCTGCTACACGTAATATTTTACTACTGGAATCGGTAGTTGTCCATATAGTAGAAAGTCAACATGACAATAAGGTAGTCGGCGAAAGCAACTTTTGTTGGTTGTGCGATCAATTTATGAATGGTCTTCCCTGTTAATGTAAAGATAAATTCAATGCACAATGTCCATTAGTATTGTATAGTTAAGATATAAATGTAGTTACAGTAATAACAATAATTTATACCCAAGATTTATAGACCTTTAATCACAAATATATTGTGACAATATCTATAGAACAGATCCGGACGTCCTTTAATTCTAGAAATCTCTCAAACAGATTTTATTGATGAAACTAATTTGTTTTCCTCTGCAGCCATCTTAGTGCACATAGTCATCACTCATCAGTATATTATGTAAAAAATTACTTTGTATTTTATTAAAATCCCAACAAAAATATTTCTTTAGCCTAGTGTAAATAGTCACTAAGTAAAAAAAAAATGTTTTAACAAATGTGTTAAAAGATACAACATAATATAACATGGAAACTATGTAAATACCATGATGTAATCTAAATACTATACACTATTATAAACAAATATAACCTGTGTAAATACTAGTATCCATAAATATTATATGTACATTTCAAAATTTAGTTTACTGCTAGAGGTTTAGGTTTTCCTACTAAGTTTTTTTTTATTTCCGACTTAGTAAACTAAATTTGATTTTTACATTACTGTTTTCATATGTAGTATGTACTAATTGTACATACCGAATAATTATTTCAACGTCCTACATTAATTTACTATACTAGTTAAATAATTCCAGTTTTGTGGTGTTTCTTTTTGAAAACATTTTCATTCTATCCTATATTAGAACACATTCAAATTTTTATCTTTTTTAGTATTTGCTAGAGTTTTAACATTTTTTGAAAATTAAATAGTAACATATATATTTATTTGATTTTTTTAATTAAGAATAGTTTACAGAATATGTTTACTGGTCAATAACCACTTTTGAATACTTAGTTTTAAAGTTATTTAAGTTTAAAATTAAGGACGTGAGGTGGAGTGGGGCTGGGTAATGCGCGCATTTAAAAATAAATCTTCTCGCCACCCTTCCTTTTGTCCTAAATTGTAAACTTTAATAACTCTAAAACTATGTATTCAAAATTAGTTATCGTCAGTCAAAATTTTCAGCAAATTATTCTTAATTTAAAAAAACGAATAACCTACGATATTTTTTAAACAGCCGAATAGGAAATCTTCATCTGTCAAGTCAATAGATCAGAAATCTTACCTGAGAAGTACTTCATTAGGACACAAATTAAGAAGTTCACCCCTTACCCATTAAAGTCGAGAAAAAACCTAAAAATAGTGCCCCCGACTTCAATGTACTGGCTTTTTTTTTGGTAACGATGTATATAACTTAGACGACATTTTGGTATTAACTTATAGTTTCTATATTATATCGCATACCATGTGTAGTGTAACCATTTACACTAAGCTAACAAAGTATTTATGTTGGGAAATCAGTATAGTTTTCTTATACATATAAAATTAACGGGGCGGTGTGGCGCAGTGGACACCTCAGCTGCCGCATGGCACTTGAAGTTAAGCTGTGGCCGTTGCTGCTTGAACCCGGATGGGTGACCACCCGGATTTTTAGCGGCGACCCACACCATCAACCCCCGATAAACATGGCAGAAATGCCATGCGCCCTCCGGCGACCGAACTGGCATAAAGTTAGCAATAGCCCTCCCGGTCAAATACGCCATACGAATATTTTTATTTATACATATAAAAGTAAATATGACACGGAGAATTTACTTATTATTACAAAGTATAGAGTTATACAAATTACCCGTTAGTAAAATTATCTGGGTCAGTCGAAAATTCTCCTGTCCAGGTGTCAGATTATCACCAGTATAAATCATGGTTTAACAGAAATTGCTGTCGACTGGCCGCTGACATCAGTCCTCAAACATCCCGTTTGAGTTGTGCAGCTGTAGTAGTAGTAGGGACTCCTAAGTTAGGCATCCTCGCCGTTTCCCATTTTAAACAACTCATGAACGTTATTTTTTTTTAATGAAAAAGTATCTCGAGGTCTCTAAAATGTATTACATTTTTGCTTGTAGCTAAAAAAGTATTCAACCAATGCAATTTTGCAATAGAGTCTTTACACGTCTACGCCATTTTTCCCAATTTACTAACACCATTTATATGATCAATTTTGTTTAACCGTTCGTTTGCAATAGTTGGCCGATATAATGTTAAAATTTACAAGGGTTAAGTGGGAGTACTCTGCTTCGTATACCTACATATACACAGTTCGTGAGCGTTAAGCTTTGTTTTTTTTACTTAGCTCGACGCCACTACCGTGTCGCTGAATATTTGTTATTTATCGTTAAGGCCAGAAGTTATAGTAACTAACACAAGTACCTAGTAATGTTATTTACCTTGCAAAAACTGAAGACATAGATGCATCCGGAAGTTATCCACATAACATTTTAATCCATGAAATCTTTAACACTTATAAATGGTCAGTAAGTTGAGCCAATATTAGGTTACATTAATTAGCTTTATAAGTTAAATGAATTAATTTAAGTTAGATTTAACTAATTAATGATAAATCAAAAGAGCTATATTGAAATAAAATTGTATGTTTTAATTGCAGAGTATAGCTTGATTGATTGCTTATACTAAAAACATACTAATTGGAAAAGTAATTAGATTATAAATAGTTGCATATTTATACAGCATTTGTCCGAGTTGTCTGGCGTATACATATTATAGTGGTATTGTACAAAACCAGTTTGTAAAATATCAAGTTACTCCCCGACTTATCATGTATAGAGACGTTGCAAGATCAACACGGCTAAGTATATATGACATATTTATATTTAACATTTTAAACTTTGGAACGTTGGAAATGTATACGGTGTGCGCATGCAGAGGCTTGGTTATCCGATTTGACTTGTTATAGTTTATTTTTACCACCACGTTGTGCTCAAAGCGATTTGATATTTTAAACAGAATTTTAGAATACAGCCGAAATAGGCATTAAGATCAACAACGTAGTCGTTTTGATATGCAAAATCAAAGTAACATACTAGCTGTACGCTGGCACTCTCGAAAGACTTTAACGCTAAGTAATATTATGTATAATCAAGAGCCTTTCTTAAAACACCGAAGGCGCCCTAAAAAACAACACTTCCAAGTTCGAAGGAGATTTCGTAGAATACAATATATACATATAATATGTATATATATATATTCAATGGCTTATTATTTTAATTATAGAAAAATGTAAAAATTGTTATTCTAACCAAACAATATGCATTTCGAAATTCGAACACTCACTGTGTTGTAATGATAATTTTAGGAGTGGATAATAGGTTAAGTATACTAAACAAAAACAATATAAATAACGCGAGATTCTTTAACGATATGTAAAAAATAACATGTGTACTATATTAATCCCACGCCAGCCAAGTTCATCCTAAGACAACAATAAGAATATCTGAGCATTGTTTTTTTTTGTACTCAATAAAATGAATTATTATTAAATTTCACATTATAATTAAAAAAACATAATGTAAAACAACAAATTGTTCATTGTTCTACCGGTTTTAGAGCAATCTAATTTGGCACGTGATATTCTTTTTTTTTCCTTACCACTGCAGGTTAAGTGTAAAATTCGCATATTGTTTTTTTTTTAGAAGCAAATTTATGACATTGGTAAAACCACGTGTACTATATAGATATCATTATTTGATATGCCAGAACGACGACGATGGAAAAGCGCCTATTTTTTTCTTTAAATAAAAGAAAAGCATACTTATTTGGTTAAAAAAAAACACTTGTTGCGGGGGCGCACATGAACTGTCCAACTTGGATTCATCGAAACGGAACAGCTTACAAAAAAAGAAGAGTACCAGTGAACGTAGTTTAATAATAATTGTCGCCCGTATTTAGAGAGTATACTATTCATATTACATGCAGTTGAATTCGGACAATAGAACACAGTCTTTTGAACACTACGCTTACTATACGCTTCATCGGCGATCCAGCACCGTCTGCGGTCACCCATCATGACCACAGCGGTCATTGTATGCGGGCAATCTTTAGATAAGTGTACACACTATGATGCACAAACACACACATACTTACAATTAACAGTTGTACACATCTCACCAGTTGAATGTAATTTTGACAAAACGTGTGAGAAGTTTTTATTTTACATTTAAAAAAGTGCGAAAATATAGTAATACTTTGCAGTAAAACATTACTCTTTTTACTTTCTACGAAGAAAATCGTAAACAAAAGTAGCGCCGTCTCTAAAAATATATGAAAATTTAAAATTCAGTGTAATACATGTACAGGTTAAGTGGCAGTAGCGAATATACCAATTCGTCAGTCGACAAGTGCTCGACGAGACTACGAGCTAAAATTGGTCCTGTAACTGCATTTTGTGAAGATTGATTTAACTCTAAAAAATAATGTGAAAAACATGACCTTTTAGGATGTATAGTATACGGCGAAGACGACGCTTAACTGTAATATATACTTAGTACGTAGATCAGCTGTAAGGATTTTTTAGCGCTTCCTCGCTAAACGCGAAGCGGATTCGGCGATTTCTGAAAAATACTTAAGACCACACACGAGATCAATTACATATAGGTGTAGGTGGTCATTACAAATTGCCGTCAAACGTATACGTTAGTATATAATATCTGTAAATGAGTCGGCGGTGGCGGCGACGGTAATGAAACATAACGGGAGGCGACGACGGCCAAGTAATTGCGCTACTTATGGGTAAAATATATACTATGTGTGAACCGCAGGAAGTAGTGCCGTTACTGTACATAACGCTAATGTGTATAATATTGAAGAAAAAAAAAACTCTCGCTGAAGATATTCGAAAACCGAAAGTCCCATCGCAAATTTATGTAAAACATTCGTTCATGTTTTTATCATCTGGTACGTATTTAAATGGAAATTGTACACGCTCTTGTAGTATACATTTACACTGATAAGACTCACGAAGCCGATTTTAGCGTAATCGGCCGAGTCGTGGAAAAAAATGTAAAGTAAAAAAAAAAGTAGGTCGTCGCTAAATGACAACACGAGTAACAGCAAAGCAGTCCGCTAGCAACTGTTCACATATATAACTACATTATATTGTGTACACTAACGACCAGAAACGGTCAGACTCTGAGGAAATGCTCCTGTGTTCTACACTCGCAATATACGACTTGGAAATATATTATAAAATGACATACTCCCGGCTCACCTCAGTCGATTCACTGGTATTATATTTTAGATGTATGTATAAACTTGTCATTATTCTAACTTAAGTTTGATAGAAGAGAACATTTTTTTTTTGAACCAATTAGGGGAACTGTTGGTCTCATGTCTTGATGAAGAAATATAATTTAATGTATATTGTTATTATATTATAATATTTTCAGTTAGTAATTAATATTATACGTATTATTTCTATTTCCTTACACATCACAATTGAATCAATAGTAACCCATATTTATTCTGTATTGGACCAACGTAACACGTATCGTCAGACCCGTGTACATGTAATACATTATAGCCATGTGTACGCTATACTATCACGTCCGTGCGCAATACAATAAACAGTACTTGTTGATTTTATTATTTAGAGATCAGTGATCACCCATTTTAACATTAGTCCCTCCAGACTCGAGTATAGATGCGTAAGTGATAGCGTTTCTAGTATTTAGAATTTCTGTTTAGCCGTTGATATAAAATATAACTTTATGCAAATTAAATGTGTTTTTGTTATCAGAAAAAATTATAGTGATATCGAAAAATTATTAGGACGTTTTCGTTGGAAATATCGATTGGCATGCTTTGATACATTATATACTGTTCTATCCTAAATATGGATAAATCGTGACAAGAAAATGATAATGAAGTAAAAGATACAATAGAAAGTGCTTTATAATAGTACAATATTAGCGGTTTACTTATAATCAAGTGATTATAAAGTTTAAAATTTTTCATGTCTGAAAAAGGTCAGTGTCCTCAAAATGGCTAGTTGTAGCACAGCACACAGTCAAGTAGTAAACCTTTAATTTATTACTATTTTTCATAAACTTAATAAAAGTTAATTTTTCTGAACTCTATCTACGAGAAAATAAAATGTGTACATTTATTAATTTTTGCAACACGCACAGATTGATTTTAAAATCCGGAAGTGTTTAAAATTCCCTATTACTTTTACATGGGCTTTATATTGCGAAAGACCCGAGCACAACACACATGACCCGACATCGTCGTCGAAGTTCGGGACCGAACAATAATATAACAAAACGCGGTTTTGAATAATTCAGCTTTTAGAAAAAGAAAAAAAAATGATAATAAGCGCTATGCCGGCGGTTTTGTGTGTATGACGTTGCCGCAGACTCAAATGACAATCACATGCACCGACTATTACAATAATATAATAATATGTGCACAGTTTTTTGTACTCGCCGGCGTGCGAGTACGTGAACGCGCATATAGTTTGTAGCTTATTATAATTTTACTTGCCCGTGATCATTAATGAGAGCGACACTTAAGTAAAAACAAAATCTATCGGCAAACAAAAATAGGCACGATTCAAACTGCTGGTTCGAATTAAACATTGATTTCTCACTGTTGTACCCCATCGATTCTCTTATTTAGAGTACAAAATAAATTAGCCCAAGTTTGGGCATACATATATATCTTATTTTTTATTTATAAAATGCATTTAAACAAACTTAATATTTTAAGTAACTTCCGGATTAATTATGCTCAAACGAGCTTGACGTAAGGGTCATTAAGAGATTTATGTTAAAGTTGATTGTTAATATTTTGCTAAAATATTATTAAATCCTCATTGTATCATTTCAAGACCGTCCCTTCTAGTGTTAACTAATAAGCTTTAAATCGATATTACACAATGTATTTTTTAATATGTAGAGGTGATACAGTAAAAAAACTATGTTATTTACTACCTATCTGTGTATAATTGTGCACGCAACTCGGATCTACCTAAGGTTTGCCCCACATGCATCTCAGTCACGACCTCGACCGTATTCAACTCGGTTTTTTTGATTTTCAAATCTTATCATTTGCACGCAAATCGGATGCAACGGGTGTGGTGTCTTCTTAATAATCTTAATTATTTTTATATAAATCTTTATTATTATATTTATTTAATTAATTGTTGATTAATAATATTATATTTATTTATATTTTATGTAAATATAAAACTACTATAAATCAAAATTCAAAATATATTTTTCATTTCAGTATTCGATTATAAGTCGATTACCCATTAAAAAGAAAATATTTCAAAATTTTATTGAACTTTATGTGTATAACGAAATAATTGCTAAAAGACATCCATGCCATAATATATTGTATTATGGTGTATTGTGTCGTATTATGGAGTATTCTAGATTTATTCGAACACCCAAGTACAACTGCAGCTGAACATCAGCGCGTAACAAAATTAAATAGACCGTATACTATTCATCTTATTTTTTTTAACAAAAAATAAAATTGAGCGGAGCGAGGAAAATAATTTTTCCAATGTTTTTGAGGATGTAAACACTAACATTTGCACTATTCATTTTTTTTTTTTTGTTTAAACTAGTAAAAGTATTCACTTTTTTCTATTGTTTTTAATGGACCACGACCATTCTGTAATCGACATCTGTGGTGAAAAAAATGGTGACAATTCGGTTGGAAAAAGTGAATTAACGAAAACTAATTAGTCGGTTAATAGAAAATGAAAATTAGTTGAGTAGGCCACTATTCCCAACGTAGTAATCGGGTATTATTTGTTTGAAGTTATAGTAGTTGTAGTATTAGAAGTTATAATATTTTTATTTTCTAAGTATAACATCTTATAATATTGTCGAGCTAAAATTTAAAAATCAAAACAAGGACTAAATGAAAAATATACTATTCGTGGACGTTGATACAAAAATAACGTATGTA
Organism: Adelges cooleyi; assembly: GCF_023614345.1. Classification (NCBI taxonomy): domain Eukaryota; kingdom Metazoa; phylum Arthropoda; class Insecta; order Hemiptera; family Adelgidae; genus Adelges; species Adelges cooleyi. The sequence goes on from NW_026095751.1 coordinate 7,935,806, forward strand.
TATGGGTTTTTTTCCTTCTAATTTTCAAGTGGGTTCTCAAGTCTACTTACACTAATTATTTGACATATAAAAAGCATATCGTTACAATCTCCCAAAGAAGTTTGTCGGTATAGACTTTGTCTTATAACTAAATTGTATAATAAAAGTTTATAGAAAAAAAAAATTAAACACGGCGTACACGGTATGAAAATTGTACTAAATTAATATATTATTGGCCATGTATTTTCCATCGTGATAGTTGCAAATATTTACAATATTTAAAGATAAATTCACGTGTTTAGCCTTTAAATAAATATACATTTAAATATCCAACAATTATTAATTATACACATAGAAAAACATGAAATTTGCAGACTTTGCCGGTTTTTGTGGCCACGTAAAAGCTTTCCCAGGTTTTTTGACAAAAGGTCGCATACCGACGACGAACCTTCACTTAAATTTCGAATGTGTCATTAAATATTTTTATCGTTATACTTGTAAGTATAATTGAAAACCAAATACGACCGATAAATCGTTAAACACATCAAACGTCTCGTAAATCATTTATGTCTTAATATCAGGTCATGACCATTCTATTCTGCAAGTAATAATGAACATTTTGTACAAAATTACGATTATAGACTATAGTATATAAGCATAGCATAGCAGGTCGCCGTTAAAAAACATATGATATAACTTTAGTGCAAACAGCGCTGTGATCATTCAGGTCAAACGGACAAAGGTTTTTGAACGTGCCGCCACCGTTCATTTCTCAGTCACCTGGAGTTTACATGATATGTTAATACAAATTACTTATGATACTTTGAATACTTATGATAGTTATTTATAAAAAAAAATAGTATTTGAAATATAAACATACGTTATTTTTTACTTATTATTTAGGAAATGTATTTAAATAAATTTGTTATTATCTAATATAATATTTCAACTATAAATAATAAATATATAAATTATCTTTTGCCCGTAGAATTACGAAAATAGTTAATCGACGAATAAAATTATATACATAATACATTATTATCGGCCACCGAAATCCTAACCTAGTCATGACGACCGACAAGATCATTGCGTCCTTAGTCCAACCTTAAAGTTAAAACTCTAATTGATTTATATTGAAAATTAAACAATCCCCTCGACTTTTTTGACACTATATTCCACAACTTTTGTGTCAGTTGTGTTTGTTTCACTCTTAAGCGCTGGCTTTTCATTATAATATACTTTAGACTATACTTTAATAAGAACTGCGTCGGTAAATATATCATAATACCATTATCACTCTCGGAATCGAATGTATTCCATGAAATTATATTTACTAAACGGTTTTTTTTAATTATAATTATTATGATTAGGATTATAAACCGCCAGTCGCATACTTAACTATCGATAAATACGCTTAGGCATGTGATGGCGGTGTACAACGGTAAAGCCGACTCTGCTGGACGTCGTCCGAGACGTGACGGCATTATATCTAATTAGGTATAAGTGTAATTTTAAAGGGAAAAAAGTTGTTGGAAACGAGATAAAATCGTTATTTTTGCCGGTCGTTCTCGTCGCGGTAAGGACAGCTGTTTGATACACGGAATGTCGGAGCAGAGTAAAATGAAGCGAATAGGGGGGAGGGGTGGAGAGAGAGTAGGGGCGAGCCAAAATGTTGTTTTAATCCGTTTCGGACCAGAATCGTGCCACAATTGCGATTACCGATGGCTTGAAATGTATCTATATTAAATAGCCAAACACCATTTCTGCGGTCGTGTACGTGACGCCGCGTTATTTTATTACCATTGCTTATAATATTATAGATTGTTATAATCGAAATTTATTAGTCTATTTACCTCAACGTAAAACGTACCCACCTCCTGGGCTGATACAAGACCCGGTATGTGGTATCCGACAGAAACTAAAAGTATTTCGGAGTCCGCGTGATTATAATATTATGTACTCAACCGAGTAAAAATAACTCTCAGCTGTACACAGCGACTAATCACAACGTCAAAAAACAAAACAAAAATACCACAACATGATTCATGCTTTCTAGTTTACATGCTATTTAGTTTGAAGCCGCGACAATAAAATCATACAGCGCTTGCGGTCTCGGTCGTCCGACATTATTATAAACAGGCTACAGAATACAAGCAATTTCGTACTTTGCACATTACAATCATCATTATGATTTAGCTTATAACAATAACTCGGATTATCTTCTGCCGCATTTTCAACGCTTCGGGTTGGCCGTTGGCTTGTTCAAAATAGATAACGGGTCTCTCTCTATCGACAATTAATTACTATGGTGTACATACTTCAATTACACGCCGGTAAATTGATCCTCGGACTGGAAGAGTGAATTCCAGACGACGACGTACCACCGCACCAGGCCATGTGATCACGTGAATTATTATTATTAGCGGCAGTTATAAGGCGCAATTAGCGACCCACTGTTATTATCGGCGTGTTAATTGTTCGTGATATTTCCAAGGCTGCAACAGTGCGATTTATTAGTAAGAAATAAAGAACCACGCCGCCGCTTACATACGTTTTCAAAAAATAACAAACGATTCGCCTGAGGGCTAAAGTAAATGTCGAAAGATCAAATCGCGCCGCCACAGCTGTACTGTCGGGATATTATACAATTTACTAATAATAGTATCACATTTTTGGACATGGCCAGTATAAACTATTAAATAATACCGGTCAGGTTATACTCCTCAACTTAGTGTTGGAGAAATTAGTAAGATGAGTGAGTGTTACTGAAGAAATAACTCTAAGTTTGTCGAAAGTAAGCTCCTTGCATATACAAACGATATAGATGAACTAGGAAACAACCGCGAAGAAGTTAAACAATTATTTAATAAGCTTTTCAAAATGACGATAAAGATAGGTCTAGTTGTTAATGATAATAATCCAGAGAACATAGTTCAGCGAAAAGTAGCAACTGGTTTACGATGGAGGGAAATATCAGAAGATGGAGATAAACGTAAGAGGTCTTAAAGGAATAGTCTCAATAGCCGAAACCTACTAAAAAGAAAAATAATATTAATTATTAAATAAATCTAAGTACAATATTAATGATTAAGATATATACAACTTAGGTAAGTTCTTTACTAATTAGTAATAACAATAAATATTTAATTATTGTTGGAGTTACAACTCCAAAACATGTTTGGATTATGACGATACACTATAATTACTCACGCCGATAATGAAAAATAATGATATTACAATACCAAATGACAAACATTGGACATTTTAGATTTACTATAAATTTACATTTCAAAAATATTAAAATTAATCGTAGTCGCTATTAGTCGATAATAAAATCAGTTTTCTTTCTCGGCTTAAAATTCGTATGACATTAAACGTATAGAATGCTATAATGACTGTCTTAGGTTACTCTGTACAGCTGTTATAGTCTTGGAGACACTCGATAAGAAGGTCTCTTGAGGAGTGGAGGAAGAAATCGTGGCCAAGTGGTGTAATCCATTTTCGCGTTAGCTATTATAATGCATAATCTCTTACCCTGCGATGACGACACTCTGCGTCTCTCGACTTCGGTCACGTGTGTCCCTTGGGTACCGTCGAATCTTGTTAGCCTGCTGACTTCTGGACGCCACATAGCAGCACTATTACTTTCATCCGAACCTTATATCGTCATGGCGAGATCACAGTAGATCGGCGTGAAGGTATTATCTTTCGGTACCAGTTCTATGTGTTTTTGTCTCGAATCGCATATCGGTCCCGACCATCGGCACGCCGCGCCGCTGACTGAGATTTTATGAGCTGTTGCACAACACCACCGCTATATCACACAGGTGGTATCTAGCCTTGTTAAGGTGTACGCATAATAACGTACGTTAATGGATCGAAAGACGAAGTAAGGAGAAAAAACAACAACAATTATTATAATTATAATAATAATAATATATTGTCTGTTCGGGATTGGGGTTAAGAGGTTATACAGGCCAGACGAGGCGCGTGCGCCTTATACGACAAATATATTATAATATATTTCGTGTGTGTAAATGCTAACGTAGTTCTAGTTTAGCCGAAAAACAGTTTTAAACAGTTTCTCTTGATACTTAAAACATGACTTAAAACGCATTACGCCATTACTTTTGTTATTCCGTTACATAAATATTTTAAGGAGCCTCCACACTTGCATATTTTATTAATAGCTATATAAGTAAACAAATGTGTGTGTAGGTGCTTTACCCAACTACAGTATATAGTTTTTCCCGTATAAAAAGATAAAAAGTTTGAACTCATCTAAGACCGGAGACCAGAGAATAAACAAATGTCAAGTACCCCGACTGCCTAGAAAAATATCGAGAACGACCTAATTACACGTAAACACACGAAAATCTGCACCGTGCAGCATACCGGGTAATTGGTAATTAAAACTAACTAATTTATTATAAAAAAATAGCTTATGGGATTCAACTTTTTGTTTAAAATAATTTCCAGTCAATTTAAGCCACGGCGATTCCAAAACCGTTAATTCGGTTCCGGATACCATATACGGTTATTGGTTATAATAAATAAATATATTATTTTGTTAATGCCCTACGGAAAATCCACAGCTGCGCGTTTCTTATACTGGGAAGCATTGTAGTAATAACTATTCCAGAACAGTTACGTTGTTTTAGTTATCAGATTTGTTGTTTTATGTACTACTCGCATAATTTAATTACAGGCGTATTATATTAAACTCCATGAAGGACTTTCAAATCGTTTTCATAAAAAGTAATTAATTAACTAAAAATAATAAATGAGAACTGCGGGTGCTTTGTAAATACATATTTTAACGTTTTGTTTGTTTTTAATAATAATACCCTTTTCTGATCTGCATAATTCGATATTCTGAATTACCATAATTTATAAATGCCAAAAACTTCTATGGGTTTTGTTTTTATTTAATTTATTATTGAACCTAGAAATCAATATACTAAACGTAAATACCTTAAGGCGTGCGTTTCGGTTCAGTAATTTAATAACGTCGGTCTTCGTTGGATCTACTACTTTATACACAGCACTCCGCTTGGAAAAAAACTATCTAGACCGTTCTTTTATAATTACACACTAGGAAAGGATAAAGTAATATTATCTAGATGTATATTAATATACGAAACCGGAGGTTTTATACAATTCGGCCCCGTTCAGATGTACGGTATATTTACTTATTAAATTGTAGTTCTGTTTACTATCTGTCAATTTTAATACAAAACCAAAACATAACACTGAATAAAAAATCGAATAAAAACTAAAAAAAAAAAAAAATTAATAACTTATTAGGTAGTTCAAAATAAAATATTTTATTAGATAACAGCAGGTCTATCTTAATCGACGAATCATAGATACCAAATATCAATGCTATTATACAGACGTCACAGCTAAGCGAAACGCTTAGCTAAGCCTTCTAACAATAAAACAATTCAAGCCTTCAAATTAATATGTCTCCGTACCATCATCAAAACCCCATGGGGTTCGTCTCAAATGACTTACTTCATTCCAATTTAAATGTCAAAACCATTAACAAAACTGCAGAAATATTCTACCATGGATTCCATTCCAAGCTCAACTCCAATTCGAACCGCCTCATCTGAAGACTGTCATCGATATCGCTTCCTAACAATCCGGTAAGACGTCTAAATAGAAAACGGCTAAACGGCTAAACTCTTGCAGTCTTGCCAAATTAGAAAGCACAATTTATAGGCGCCTCCAAGGTGAAACTTCCACCTCAAGACAATTGTTATCAATTTCAATGTTATTTTATTGCCTTATTATCACATTTACTCATTGTATGAAAACATACTGTAAATATTCATCAATAAACGTTATTTAAAAATACAATTATATTAGATAATTTTAAAAAATTCGACTACAATATTAATGTATTTGAATAAAATTATTCGTGGTTTATGATTAAAAACAGTTACTATGCTCAATTAACTAACAATGCTCAATTCTGCAATGTTTTTGAAGAATACGCCATAAAATTGAAAACCATCATGGAAACCTTTTGTCAGACACAAATTTTACAATTTTCAACACAGAACTACTAACATTTTGGTAATTTGTTTTGCTTTTATTTATGTTCGTCTATTGAGTTGCACGGGTGACTTAAACTGTGTATTATTTAGTATTATAGAAGAATTATTTTATATAATCACCGCAAACATACTTAATTGATTCATTCTCTTCGGCATAATTTTTTTTTCAATTCCTGATACAAATCAAAAGCGTCACGGACCAAAAGAATTGTTTAGCACTTCCGGAAGGCTTCGGGATAGTTGATTTCGTCGTTCGAAGAGTAAAAAAAAACTAATCTTCAGTCGATGTATTTTTTTAAGGATGCCGAAAACAGACCTGTAGGTGATGGTAACGGCGGCGGCGATGGAAGGTTTTGTTTGATCGAGTTTGCACTTCATTCTGGTCGTCCGGATCGGTCATAAACGTCACATTCAATCAAGGGGGCCCGCAGGCGTGTAGGAAGTAATTCTCCGAAGATGGAAAAAACACAATGCCCGATGTGCTCGACAAAATGAGCACGTAGGCGTGTGATGTAATATAATCGTTTGACGAACTCGTCTTTTCGTGATCCAAAAAACAAACAGACGAATAATATCTATTATAAAGACATAATAGAAAAGCATCGAGGATATCTCGACTCCGTGCCAAGGTTAACCATTCAATTGGCATTCCTCGACAAATGTCGGTCAAGACGACATGGGATTTTGAACAATTGCAGTAAACACTCAATCCGTAATGCCATTTGAACAGCAAGGGAATTCATATAATCTTAAGCTGCAGTGACTTAGCGAGAAGAGTGAGAGATTAAACATTAAAAGTTACCTACACCCTCTTGACTTCAATGTCATTAATAAGGCAATAGTAATAAGTTATAACGGTTTTTAGTGCTTTCGCATAGTGTTTTTTAATGATAATTAATCATTGAACGTTGACACTAAAATACTTCTGTCTGCTTTAGAAGTTAATGTAAGTGTGTTACAATATACTATTGTTAAAAACACTAAAAATACTCAATACACACTTATAACATACTTAGATGAAGTTGGTAGTTTTAATACTATCATAATATATATCACAGTAACTCTTTAATAAACTTAGCTTCTTACATTTTTTGTTTTGAGTATAAATCTTCTTTCGAAGCCTGAAAGCTTATTCTACACTATCTAGTTTGCACGGTCAACCAGGTTACATGTCCTTACATGTATACCAAATTTTTATACTCAAAAAATTATAAAAAAAGCGTAGGGGTAAGCGGTGAACCAAAAAAAACGACAGCAAAAAAGAAAAATAGTGGGAGGTAGACCATACATCGGCACATAACCTAAGACCGCGGAGTTGATCGTTTTATTCTACATAACAGGCAGCAGCATAACAAGTATCATCTAACTTAGTACAGCATCACTGCCCTAATGATGGAAGATGTAAGATTTCTGAAACGTTGGGAAAGCCAATATGTAAATATAGTTGTAATCAAATACTTTGTAAACAATTAATACATCTTTATTTTCATGTATTAAGCTATAAGTCATTATTTTAATATACATAATATTATATGAGCCGTCGAAAACAAAAGTGGTGTAAAAGTCACGAAAGGTTAAAGTAGAAATGCTTTTTAATAATTTAACAAGAACGTAAAAGTTCCTTTGCCATTCAGCGAAAAACAAGCAAAGCAGGAATAGATTCAAGGTAAAATTATTGCCTAGATAAGGTATGTTACTTTAGATTGTGTGAAAACGTGACTAGTGTAAGTCACGGATTAAAAGTGGTGTAACTTTTGCTCTCGACGGCTCATAATTTGGCTTACAAGTTATGGATAATTTTTTGGGAAATAAAGTCATTCCCGGAAAAGTAATGATACCTTACAGAATTATTGGATTTTGGTCACTTTTTTTTTAAGAGGAAAATTTTTGACGGTTTGCAATCTGCATAAGGGATTCGATTATTGATTTTATTTTACAAAAATAAACAAAAAATCGTTCCACTTGAACTTCTTGACTTCATGTCTTCCCGAAAATGGACATAATAGCCTCGAGCAGCACCTTGATCGGTATTTTACTTGTTCCAACAACAATAATAACTATGGGTGCACGATATAATTGTACTGTAGAGGCAGGGTTCAAGCGAGGACGGGCGTCGTTTGACAGACAGCCGAGTCGGCGCCCACGTCCTGCGTACTCTGGTGCCACGAGGTCAGATAGACACATCCGCCGAGTATGCCTAGCAAGTTAATTGTAGATACTAAATTAATATATTATTATAAATGTGTTATAATACAATGCAAACGCCGTCGCAAATTCAAAGCACGAAGAAGAAAAAACAACGTACATCGCGCTAACTGTGGACACGATCAACTTTGAACGTGAAGGAGGCGTTTATCTCTAAGCAATTTGCTTTCACTTTTAGAAATACATTTTTTTTAAATATTAATATTATTTTTATTCCGTTCACGGACAAAACTTTCGAGTACAAGTGATACTATACACAGTAACATATGAACTTATTATACACAGCAGCGCGCAAGTCAGATTATATGCGAAAATAATAATATAATATGCAACAAATTTCGAAACCGTTTTCTGGCGTAAGTACTCGACGTTTCATAACAACTACTATACGATCTGAAATATATGACATAATATTATATCCATTATCTTTATCACTGTAAACCAAGAGATACCTATTTAACTTTAAAATGGGTATACCTACAGTATACACAAACCAGTATTTCAATATACGGATCAGCGATGTGTGTAACGATGAAATAATAATAAAATATAAATTTCGGATATCCCTTTATTATTATTACAATAATTACATTACTTATTATATAAGGTATGTATGTTTATATCATTCTTATAATATTATTTGAAAATTTAAGAGTTATGAAATTTAGTAAGGTCAGGAGGAACGTAGAGACTTGTGTGCTATACCTCTGACCTTTAGAATAAAAATAAAATAAAACTGAAAATGGTTTAATGTTAAACACGTATAATAAACATCATATGCAATTATTGGAAAACTAGCAATCAAATAATAGTCGAAAGGCAAAAATGCTTAGCGTTGCGCGTCCACACTCGTCTGTGTGGAGTAAATTATAATATCATTGAACTGAGTCATTACTCATTAGTGTTCAACAGCGCAGTAAAAATGAATATAATAAAATTAAAATATACTAAAAAAAAATCGTTTAAAAAGAAACCTATTCCTAGTTATAGTATGAAAAATCCGTACGGTAATTACTAATTGACGCATGCCCTTATCTAGCCGGTGTATATATTTTTCCATATTATCTAAAGGGCAAAAACAAAATTTTGTCACCGAACTGTAAAAGTACCGTTTAAATTATTATCACATAAAAAACACGGCGCACGAGGAACAACAAATATGAATCGTTCCGGTCTATGAGCTGCGCGCATGCTGAACAGTGATTATATTATGGCGAAGATGATGATGATGGCTAATCCAGTTTTGCCAGGACTGGATTCCCGGGTAATTGCCGATTAACGGTTTCGCGGCCCCACTCAACGCAGTTATAATAATTCAAATCACTATTAAAAAAATAAATCCTAATTATAAGCTTGTATTCAAACGTACGAGTTGACTCACAACAACTTAATAATGTAAAATATCGTCCGATTGAAAATAATTGATTTAATAAAACATTGTGACAGAGCCGTAGCCAGCAATTGTCTAGCTAAGAGGTTCTAAAAAAATGTATACTCATAACAAATCCTTTTCAGAGACTGCAAAACAAAGAAGGAGACGGGGGCTGGTTATAAACCAATAAAACCACCCTCGCTATGTCACTTCATTGTGTTATCTCATTGTTATCGGCAAACAGGGGCCGTTTAAAATTAGAAAATAATGATATTATACACAAAGAAAAACCAAATTAAATGATATTGAAAAAATACCTGTGTGCGTGTGTTAAAAAGCCGTGCTAATGAAGAGTAATAATTCTTTGGCGGCGGTGTCGGCTCGAGCTTTGGTCTGGATTCTCGGTATCAGACTAGAAGAAAAAAAGTTAAAGGGGAAAAAATAATACTTAATCATTTTGAGCAAATACCTCAGAGCGCGTTTTCCGAACTAACAACGACTAACGTTACTTTAATTAATTGAACGTACGTTCTTTCGCCTGTCTTGTGCAACAAGTTGGAAAATTGAACCTAAGCAGCAAACGCACTCAGTAACGTGTTGGTTTGTTATGTATCATTTTTTTTTTATTTACCGTTGTTGTTCTATACTCGAGCACACACAACACCTGTTGCCCGGAAAATTTGAAAAATTTGCATTTATATTGGATCGTGCCCACACAACCGGCTTTGCGTAGATTATCACTACTTGTTATCATTTTCGCTTGGCGCCTTTTTTGTTTTTTAAATAGAATTTTTATCGCGGGCACTCATCAAAAGCGACGACTTGCACGGATTTGGTCGACACTTGTCTGACACATGCATAATACACATGTGTATTATGCCAAGTGATGATCACAGTATAATCATAAAATAACCAGAAGGGAAACTTTAAAAAAATTACACGGGCACTTATAAACCGCCGAAAAAGGCAGACTACCATATTGTTCTGCGGCTAAGAGCCAGTTATAATAGATGGACTAACATATAATTCCAGCAAAAAACGTGATAATTAGACGTATTCCTGTGATATAATAATGATAATAACAATAATACTGTTATCGTCGAGCGCGAGCGGTCTTAGATACATATATCGCAATAACTCTAATAATACTAAAAATATATTATTATAATAGACAAAGTAGCAATATCGTCGATTTCAATGTAGATTATACAAACCTGACGTTTACAAAATGTTCTCATTCAGTACAGCATTCACACGCAAGTCCAAATGTTGTTGCACGTTAAGTTTTCCACGAGCCCGTTACCCAAATTAAAAATAACAATAATATATAAACGAGTTTCGACGAGTTCAAAGGACTAAGATAGTGTTCTGGCAAGTACAAAAACCGCACAGTTTGTAATAATTTGAATGTCGGCTAAAAACTTGATATTTATTAATACTAATTTCAATCTTCTTAAAAACTAATTAGATATTACACGTAGTCGATAACCTGTTAAGGTACAATAAATTATAGTTAGTTGTTCACATATTAATAAACAAGTGCCATTTATATCATATATAACATTTTACCGAATTTTGAAAACGTGCCGACATTAACAGGACATTAAACCTGCGTAACATCTTTAAACTTTAATTTCCTAAAAAAAAGATAAGTATACGGTTTTTAATGTTTACCATAAAATAATTAATTTTTATGGTTGAATACTTTTTAAACAAATAATTTGATTATGCTTTTTAATTTTACTAAAATATGTTATTTAACCATAAATCTATTTATTTGTACGTTCAAATTATTTGTATGAAAAATCATATAGGAACGTTAAAACGTAATTATTCACTTTATCCGACAACATACACTTCGACAAGATATTGGTTATCCTACTAGTAAGGGGATGTATCGATTCGACTATATTTTCTTTTAAAAATAAGTAGCACGACGATATCTTACTTGTTTGGACGACATACTCAATACAGGGTACAAAATATTATTATTATAAATAATTTTTGTTAGGTACCGCGGTTAACTCCTAAGATGTATATATAAGGAGGGGAGACGCACCTCCCCAATGAAAGCGTTTTATAATCGGCTTGGAGGAGGGGCGGGGGTTGTAGGTTTGTTTTTACCAAAGATAATTTGCCTAATTACCTACGACTCTCTGATAATTGTGCGGCTTCTTTTTTCCTATAATCAAGATGCTACCTTTTCGGGAACCATATATTATAATTTTTGAGTCGACGGCGTATGTGTCTCAGAGGCGTTAGAGATAATAATATATGAAAATAAGACGTGTAATGATGCTTAAGAGGGCGCCACACCACTTTTTATTTGCGTGTAAAACATGTTTCGGGAGAAGCAATTTTCTGAAGAGCTGAACAGTTTTAGCGTAGTAAGACATTTACATAAAATGAAAATGATTAAAACTTTATCTAGATTTTATTAAAGGTGATTTTTAATAAAAATATTATAAAGTGAGTTTAAGATAAGTCATTCAGTAGGAGCTAAAAAACGGTGTTGTAAGATTTGGAAACAAATATTAAACGGCAACGTGGATATTTTTTCATCGTGTTAGTATAAAACTTGTATAGTTTTAGCTGAATATCAAGTTTTATTAAAATAATTGCCAGTGCTTTGCACCTTAAAAAAACGGTAGTGTAGCGTGTTTTTAACAGGAAGATGGCACGAACGTCTAGAGACAACTGTTTTCGATAAAATTGTAAAGTCATTTGTATTGTATTATGTATATAGCTGTTATTCGGTTAAACGAATAACAGCCAAGTATAAGTCGAATATATAGACAAGGCGTCTCTCTTTCGAGCGGAAACCAGTTTGACGTTGGGTCGGATAGGACTTCAGGCAACGGTACCTACACCCAAAGAGACGATTCGACACGCCGAGGCTTATATCGGAAATGCTATGGGTAATATTCTAATAACATACACCGATATATCTGATGGTGATCGTGATCGACACAATGTACATGATTCTGAACGCCCATGAAATCCGTGAAAAATCATACATTAAATCGATTCAATTACACATATTGTTGTTATGTATAGAGAAGAATTGCAGCCGCCGTCGCAGCGGATAAAATGTTGTTTTTCCGCTCTCTCATGCGGGCCACGACAGAAGTTAATGGAACAATATACTATAGCAGCGACTCTGACCAATTAAACTGGATATTATTACTTAATTGATATAATTTATCTACAGTCTGTGCTATTTATTGTTATTCGTCATCGGACATCGATCAATAGCCTTGCGTGTAACGATGTCGACGAGAATTCATTCATGTGAAGTGCACTCGTACCGGAAGAGAGAGAGGAAGTAAGTTCAAGAGTGAAATACTTTCCATGCGACTTGTTCAATTAGCAAAATCTAATTGACTCTGACCAAAAGCATTCTAATGTCGTCCGGTCAAAATCGAACTACGACTGAATCGTCTGAATGATGATCGGTTAACAGTATAAACTATATAAGTGACACTCACCTTTGATTTGACCGTTCAAGCCGTTCTTGATGCCGTTGGGGTAGAGGTGGCGGGCAGGGTAGGGCTGTCGATGGGCTGATGGCTGCGACGTTTGACTGTGGCACATCAACCGCACGCAACTGTCCCAACACCCACCGGGCTCGGCCCCTACACTCATCTCATTTCCATCCCTGAAACATGACAATAAATATAATTCCATAATCCAAACATCAGTAAAGCATAGCGTCACAAATAGGACTGTTTTTTTTAAATGTGATTTTATGTTGCGCCCTCAGCGTGAAATAGCCTGTACATGATAATAATAGGTAAAAATTGCTAACTAATTAATGGTGGTCCAGGACAAATACATCAACAAACTGATCTCAATGTTTTTTATAACACCCTAAGCAACATCGTTGCTATAGCGGTTATCCCGTACTTACCGGATTCACACAACCAAGTGCGGTGAAGTCGTGTCATGGTAAATAGAAAATTAACGTAATAACGGTGAAAGCGATTTTTAAGTGTAACAATGAAAGAGAGTTATTCTCTGCGGGCAAAAAACAATGAATTTACAGAAAGGGAAAAAAACAACCAAACAAATAATACATGATGATTCTTTTATCATGAACCAGTCAATATCTTACTGGGTTTAATTAATAATTTAATTTTTTTTTTATAATGTTTTTATAAAACGTGATCTCAATTTTTCATAATTTTATTTTGTTTTTACCCCCCTCTTAAATTTGTTATTTTGATAGCAACTTTTGAAACTTAAATGGTAACGTACCTATATATTTTGTTAACTTTTTAAATTGAGAATAATGTACTAAAAAAAATGGACTAGTCGGTAACCAGTTTCGGATAACTATTTTTGAAGTAATTGAAGTTTCAAGTTTAGGGCAGGAGGAAAGGTGGAGCGTAATTTTATTTTTATCTACGCGCATTTCCCAACCGCACTTCCCCTCCCATCCTAGCTTTTAAACTCTTATAACTTTAAAAATAGTTATCCGAAACTGGATATCGACCAGTGAAAATGTTTAGTACATTATTTTCAATATAAAAAGTTAATGAAATATGTGCGGTACCATTTAAGTTTCAAAAGTTGCTATCAAAATAACTAAGGTGGGAGGGGCTAAAAACAAAAAAAATTGTGAAAAATTGAGATCACATTGTATAAAAGCAATATGAAAAAAAAACATTTCAATTTCTTATAAAACCCTGTGAGATATTGAGTGGTTCATGATAAAAAAATCACATAATGTTTGTCGGATGTACAACGCGACCGCAGAAAGGGTTTTCATAAACGAAAAACACGTTCGTTGCGAAAACATTTAATCATAATATTAATGTAATGTTAATAATAATAGTTAGCTGTTTGGCTATCAAAATAGACATATTATAGTATAAATCCAAGAACAAAATAGTGACTCGCTTCTCAAAATCGACAAAGACTTATTTTATAATAATGTGAAATGGGATCAGACTTAAACGTGTAAAACACTTGTTGACACCAGAATTAAAAATTTAAGTAGAAAAAAAGTGATTAGGACTAGACATATAATTGTTATTATGCAACCAATCTTGTAAAATAATTTTAATATTATATAACTAATTCCGGATTTGCCGGATTCTAACCAAAGAGATAGTTTTTAACAACTTCACTCGCCAAGTTGTATTGTTAAAATTGTAAAGCTAGGTTGTTTACATTTTACCCAACAATTTTACTTACTGAATAAGTAATAATAATATATTTTTTAACTTGCAATTTTATCGACCAATTTATAAAAAAAGTCATTATTTATAGCAGAGAAAATTATGAGGATTAAGACTTTTCTCCTAAAACTAACATAAATGACCCGGAATTAATTTGATAAATAATAATATGATTGTAAATCGATTTTTAGTTAAATATTAGGTACTCATAGTTAGTATCTTTATAATGTTCGTGATATCGCATCACATCGGTATAATTTTCATGAAAGATATTTTTTGCCTTAAAACATTGGGTAAACCTATTATAACCAATATAACCTAATACAACATTGTATTCGTTTATATTCATATATTTTGTATTTAACTTAGATAGACCGATATATTTTTTTTATGGCCAAAGGTTAGATACAACAAAGGTGGCTTTACAAATATTATTTTAATACTCTCGACTACAACGCCACGACAACCGGTTTGTTGTTATGTTTTATAATAGCCATATTTTGTTAAAATTATATTTTTGTGACATAACACATAACCAAATAAATTAAAACAACTAAACAAATATTTAGTACATGAAGGGTCAAGGGGAAAAAAAGATCAATGTCAATTTTTTTGTGAAAATGAGATACTATTTTATTTTTTACTTTTTGTATAAGTAAAATGTATTTTTTTTTCTTTTACTCAAATATATTTAGTTTACCGACAACATGTTTTTCTCTCGCTCAACCCCTTGCTAAAATGACATTTTTTAAGTTAGTAAATTTCAAAAATTGAGTTTAAAAAAATCGACATTGATCTTTTTTCCCCATGACCCTTTATATAGGTTGATAACTTTTTTTAACTTTCTGAAGGCTATTTTTTTGTTCGACCAAGACTTTTTAAAAACACATATCATACTGGCTTAATATATTATAGTTCTATAATTAATTTATAATAAAGTATATTATAGATAAAATATTTGTAAGACTGTCAGTTCCAGTGGCCCGAGTCCTAGTCTCAGTAATTTAAACGTTAGTCTCGCACATTCTATAGTATATTGACCACTAAAGTGATATTTTTTACGTTTTTCAATCAAACTATTTTTTTTAAAGATACACCGATAAATTACAATATGAGTGTAGGTATTTGTGGTGACTAACGAGTGCTGTTGTCAGTTTTTTTTAGCATCGACGCGATCACGAGAAGTTATTAGTTATTTTTTCGATCTGTTCTCATTGAGCTGTGGCTGAATACTGCAAGATAATAACGTTAAAAGAGAATTGCATAAGGCGGTGCAAATAGCGCATAATAACAAGTATAATATTAACGTCCATTCACGCGATAATGGTATTCATATGATCATAGCTCGACCGCAAAACTAATAAGGGGCATACTTGGGGGGGGGGGGGGCTGTTAAATTGGATACGTACAACAACACACAGTAAAAATAACTTTATAATGATGAGCACAAGTCCAAAGCAACAGGCGTAAATATAATCTTTATACAGTCGATATCGGCTTTCCAGCTATGAAAATGTCATCTAGGACTAACAGTTTTTTGTTTACTAAATTATAATACTTGAGTTACAAACAAGTTATTATATTGTAATGATGTCAAAAGATCAACAGCATTATCACCTCTCTCATACCATATTACAAGTTAAGTGTATCAAACATGTATAAAGTTTTCAAAAACAATAACAAGATGAAATCATATTCATCAAAACTTTAAAATTATATAATATGGTCTATGGTTCAAAATATAAGTCTATACACTAGCGTAGGTATTAACTGACGTGTGAAGTATTTGATTTTTTTAATATACTTTTTAGCTTCTGTGAGCATGAAAAAGGAAAAGCGTGCGGTTTTAAGTATTTATCAAAATCGTGCGGTTTAATTCAAACTGAACGCGGTTTTTAAAATAATTCCCTCGAAAATAATAATAAAGTTTCTGACTCAAATGTAAGTATGTTTATTACTCCACACTAACTACGGGTATGTGGTAAAAATGTATACTAATTTTAAATTACACTTTTTAATGAAAAGATTTGTTCTTTTAGCATAATGTGCGAGCTTCAGGCGAAGGTCAATTGAATAACAATAATAGAAATTAAGTTAATTACAAACAAACTTCCCTCTCCACCGCAACCTAACCTTGTCCATATTCAATACTCGCTTAATTTATCGCCAAAGCCGTTACAAATGCACAGTGTAACGCATAACACAAAATGCCTGCAAAACACTAATGCAATCAGTCATCTGTATGCAATTCAATAGACATTCGTTGACGCGCTCTACAGCTTAGTTGATATTTTACCAATGCAACATAAAACTGAAAAATGTGAAAATATTTATCCAACAAAACTTGCTAGGTACTTATTTAATTATAATCTAAAAAGTAGTAGACTATTTTTAATAAAAACCCAGTTCCTCTGAATACGTGATGCAGAAAGCAAAGTAATAAAATCGTACCTACTAAAAAAAAAACAGGTTAAAACTTGACTAGCAGTACCTAATTTTAAAATCTTATAGCACTTGCATATAATGTAACTTTTTATGTTCTCGTGGGAATTTAAAATAGTTGGACTAAAATTAAAATGTATTAGTAGCAGCTTTATTACTTTATTTTAAAAGTGAATAAAACAATAAACCATATTTAAAAATATGATAAATGATAATTTCATATTAATATATATTTTAAATTTAAAAGTATGTCGTTATGACTTGTGTTTAAAAATATGACAAAAATTGTGTATAATATATTTTAAAACGTTGAAATGTTATTGTTAAATAACACAAGCTAAATTCAAGTATGGGGTTTTTAAAACTTAAAAATATTTAAAAATAAACTATTTTTATTACTAATATCAAGTGTAATTGCGATAACCGATATATCAACATTTTTTTGAATAATAAATTAAAAAATAAAACTTGAAAACAGGCTAATTTTTCTGAAAAGATTAAACTTTTTAAACGTTTGGTCCACCTTAGTCTAATAGAGATGCTGTATACTTGATTGCTCAATCCACAGCAGAAGAACGAAACCAATGTAAAACTAATCGTCTTTGAATGAAAGCTAAAATTATAACAATATTTATTTACGGCTAATGGCAGGTATTTATATAGCGGTGTTTAAAAAAACATATACAATAATTTATTAAATAATGCAACACACATTTATTGACCTCTTTAATTTATTGTGCTTTGAGACTGATCCCACCCTTCATATTATAATTTATATAGTAAACTGGAAGCTATATTCTTAAGCTATACTATATTACTAGATAATAATAAATAATCAATATTCCTAACTGGAAATCAAATTAATTGTATATTGGAAAATGATTTTAATTTAGTTAAAACTGCTGTATTGATTTTCCATTCCTCATATATTCAACAAACCTATTAGTAAACTTAATATACATAACTCTTCTATATTGATGACCTTAACATTTTTATTTTTTATTTTACATTATTGCTTCTGTATGTAAACTTAAAAATTACTCATGCATTGCTGTTTTTTTTATATATATTCTAGTTTTGTACTTTTTTTTCAAGAACACAATAAAAAGCGTGTAAGGCTATATTCTAACTGTATGGTGTACCCATAAGGTCACCTGTAACGCTAACTAGCATAAAGAAAACACTACATCTCAATTAATTATTAAAGTCTGCTATAGTAGCGAAAAGGTTATTGTTTTATTCTAGCACGTAAACCGTACATAATAAAATAAAAAATAAATAAAACGCTCACGACATTTACTATAGGGGTTTATGTTCAAAAATATATCAATTTAACATACTCTAACATTAGCTTAATTAACCGGCTTCCTTTTTTTTTGTTATTTTACACTTGTAAACTTAATACAGTCCTCTAAACCTAAACCGATATAATACAAAATAACTTGTGGAAGCAGGTAAAAATTACAACAATCGGAATTTAAATTCGATTGTTTGGAATCGATTTTGAATCTACTATTTTCCATTTAATTGATCGGTATAATATATCGGCTAGATATATTTTTAGAAAATTGTTGTTTTTAAATCCGAATAAAATTAACAATAATGACTAGATATGAAATTAGTGAACAAAGATGATAAAAGTGACTACTTTCCACCCCTGCAAATAATTGTCTGTAAATGAGAGAATTTTTTTTCTTTTTTTTTTTAGTAAATGAGAGAATATTTAGGATAATATCGAGTAAACCTAAATTTGAAGTGTAGGTTTCGTTTGCAATTTTACCTAAAAAACTAGATTAATAGGTAGCTATTTTTTTTTTTTGATTCTGAAGAAAACAATAAGATCTAAGAGTTCAACCAACTACTCAGAGCGAGTGATAGTTTTGATTTACAAAACAGAACGTAAAAAAAACATAAGTCATATTATTCATATTTTTTTTTGGTTAATTATTTACATACAGGTCTTTTTCGAACTACTGCGATTACCGCCTAAGCATTATATATTATGACCTACCAACGTGCGAACACGACTGAAAACGAAACTAATGATTTTATCGGATAAACGATAAGTACTACAGAGATACATACTCGATTTACGTAAAGAGTGTTCAATAAACTAATCGACGGCAGTTTCATAAATGTAATTAAACAGATAATAAAAATTATAAATACATAATATACAAATGTGCAAATAGTTGTTAATTCTAGTCTGAATAGGCTAATCAAATCAGTATTATTGTGCACTGCCATAATATTAAAAAAAAACCTTTTTACTTATTTTATCTTGTAACTAAAGTAAAAAATAATTGGATATGTATTAAAAGTAAAATTTTGTTTAATATTGTTTACACAATGCTTGTCACCCAAATGCATTAGCATTCTTTTGGGGGATGTGAAGGTTTTGTTTACTCATTGTGTATATCGACACGTTGTACTATGTTATTTGTTCAAGATAATCAAATGTACACCATCAAATGTACCTAACCATCAGTGGGATGGTTATTACTTATTATAGAAAGAACAAATGTCAATGAAACCGCATCCCGTGGCCGGAAGAAGACCAGGCTTGCACAAACAAATGGGTAAAGCAATTCCCAAAAACACTTGGGCGTGACCAAGCTTAAAGGGACATTCTACCGGAAATTGATAGTAGTGGAACATTTTTTTTTGGGGGGAAGGGGAGAGGATTGTCGGGATAAGTCGGGCCATGACAGCTTACGAGCGTGTGCCGCAGGTGTTGATGCACATGCACCCGTGCTGCACAGCAGATGCGCCTTAGATGCGCCACAATAATATTAAATTATACCTGTATAGTAATAATGACAAGTGTATACATAATACACACATGTACTAATATGAGTAGTATAATATGGTGTATAATTATCGCGCCGTTGATTTTAGACAAAAAAAATAATAATATGGTTTCCCGCTAACATAGATGAGGGCGAAAAAATGTACAAATTGTATACCGAAACAGATAGGACCTCTGCATTCTGCAATGGCGTTTTTCTTATTCAAAACTCCAGTTTTCTACCACGAGTCATTGAAAACATTTAAAATGAATACAATTCTTAATACACCCAATATTTTTGGAAAAATTACTTCATACAAAATATGTAATCAGAATGAAAACTGAGATAATATTTTATGACACTGATACGTTATAATCCTGTTCCAATTTATCTAATATAATTATTTATATAATTGTATATGGAACAAATGTTAACTAATAAAAATAAATTTAAATTTAAATTTCAGCTTCATTTTCTACACTGTAATCAATAAACATAAACATTGCTAATCAAAAAATAAAAAACTAAAAAAATTAGTTTAATTATTGAGTTGGAAATTAAAAAAAAAAAACATACTCCATATACAATTGATGTGCCAATACTAACAACGAAATGTACTGTTTGTTAACGCGACTTTCAAACCCAAATAAAATATCTTTATTGAAATAGGCACATATTTGCACTTAACGATTAACCCCATAAAGTTTTTTACCAACACTGTTATACTATTAGTGAATGTAACATAATTTTTTTCTTATAATCGACCTACTAATCTCAACCAAAATTTTGATAATATCAGTAAATTTTAATTTTTGCATTATATTTTATCTACTTGCTTCTATTGTTGTAATGAAAATGACAGTTGGCCACTTTTTTTTATATGATTTCATCGTTTCGAAAATACGATTAAGATGTATAATATTTTTATGAAATGTACAAATGTTAAGTTTCTGAAAAAATGATAATTTTTTTACCAAACAAATGTAATTTTTGAGCTAATATTGAACATTGTCAAATCCGTAACTTGTCATATGGAAGAGTCGATATCAATAATAAAATTAGTTAAGAAGTGGGCTGTCATGTGAATTATTGGGAAAATTTGGTTACCCTATTTCAGGCAATCTAGAAATAGAAAATTAATAGGTGATGGAATCTTATGAGAATTTGGGACACCCACTCGCCCGGTCTTTATCGTCCTAGACATGCGTTACCATTGTCAACCATCCGTTTGCTTAAAGCCCATCAATGATTGGCATTGCAATTAGTTTTTCCAATATTTAAAAGCATCAGTACTCACTATTCTCCCGTGTTCTGGTTTCCGGCACAGGGGGTAGTGCAAATACAGAAGACAACAACGGTTAATGGTCTCACATTCGCGAAAGTCGCCGACGCACACGACAGTCGATCGATAGCGCGAGAAGTGATGAAAAACGACACATAGGCGTTTATGTTTCCGTTACGGCGACCGTTAATTATAATACAACACTATCAAGTATTATCGGTCGAGTCTGTGAATAATAAAAATAACGCAATAAGTGATCGGTTAGACGAACAACGACCGCGAACATTCGGTCAACAGCCGCCAAGCGCACCGACTGTTGATCACCGACAAGTCACACGTGACTGCCGACGATGAACGGCCGCCGCAGTGCAAACCGTTTCGGGGCGCCATCTATACCCAACTACAAAATAAAAACGGATCTCACTTGGTTTTGTTTACAACAAAATAATATTATTTTCTCTTCAGAGGATATTTTAAACGTTGTATAATTTCGTGTGAGGACTGAGGACTGACCTGAAGGCTACCCGACTGGTGCGGGAGGCAACGGAAAATAACCGCACCGTAAAAATTCTCTTCCTTAGGACACACCTGCGACTGTAAACCAATCGACGGGTTGATTACTAAATAGAGAGATTATTTTCAATCAAACTCTAATCTGTGATAATAAACTTAATATAATATATGAATGTCATGTAACAATATGAGTCATAATATCATGATATCTATTATTAAATATATACGCGCTTTTAAACATAAAACTTACTATTTCCCGTTTGTTTTTTGTTCTTAATGAAATTAAAAATAAAACTTTTGTACAAAAGTTGATTGGTGGATACTTGATATCCTGTTGTTTTTTAACGGTATATATATATATATTATGATTATCGTGCGACTCGAACGATATTAATAATACGATAATATTTTAAGTTAAATCTAATTTTTTATTTGCATTAGACGGTTGTTTTCAGTTTTTGAACGTTAATCATTTTTGAAATAAAGAACCTATTCAGGCAAATTATTAATTTGTTTTTAAAAAGCGGTTTACGCATAATTATTTTAGTACCAGACAGTATCTGACTAAATCGGCGTCCACACACAAGTTGTGTGGTCGTCATAATATAATGCGCATTCAATACAATATTTTCCTTGACAGCTTATCATTATGGTATAATTTATTATATATTCTATCTGTATGAATTTAACTCAAAATTTGTACAACTTTGACACGTTACATTCCGTACATTTAGTACCAAACGCAAAGCTGTAAACATCTGTTTCAAAAAATATCTTGGCGCGTTTATCCTTGATGAAAATAATTACTTATTTAAGTATTAAATTACCATTCTAAACCGCCGAACAGGCATTCTTATATTCCAAATTAGGCAAGTAAAACGTGTGAAAAGAAGACCGCCCAATTTGTGATTAATGAACTGTTAATTACAATTGCTTGTATCCGCTTATACTTGGTTTCACTGTGTCATGTTATGCGGTATGTTCAATAGACTGCCGGGCAAAATTACTCGGCTAAAAACACAAGCGGTGGCGCACCCAAAAATCTTGTATAATTGCCAGACCGGTAAAATTGGGAGGGCGGGTGTCGTGTTTGTTTTAGCTTCGATGCGGACCTCCCATAATACGAAGTGATACTATTTTTCTCTCAACTTACACTATATGACCGCCTGACAACGGTTTATTTACAGTTAAAAATCGCTTACTAACATAACAATGATACCAATGACCAATAGATGAAAATAATTATCTATTCCCTATTCAAAATCAATAAACACACTCAACATTAATTTATTTTCAGCAAAAAAATACTGTACCCTTTGGTTGATTTAAACAAATTAAAAACTATTTTTATTTTTCTGTTAATAGTTTTTATCAACAAAGTCAATATCGATTACAATATTATCAAATTAAATGTGATTATGGATAGATTATTTTGTTAAGTGTAGATTAATTTTTTGATTTTAGCAGGACCACTGCGGTCTATGTGCTACGTTGGTACAGCAAAGCTAGTCCAGACAAAAGAGGAAAACAGCATATAGGTTTAATATTAATAGCAATAAGTTTATACTATTTTATAAAATATTTAGATTATATGTTTTTTAAAACTAAATATTTTTCTCGACATTGTAGATTTCTTAACTTACAAATTTTGTAGAGCTAGTATAGTTGTCTGGATTTAAGGTCTCGAAAATACAATTGAAAATATATCTAATGTATAATAAATTAAGTAGATTTTTTTAATATAAATAATTATTATGCAAATTATTCATACTTAAATCATAAGCAATCATCCAGAGTAGTAGTTCATTTTTTAATGAACCGCATAATTATCAAAATCATGCAAAATTAACCTCCCTAGTGAACATTCTACAAAGATATGCAAGGTCAACTTTGATTCACTTTGGATGATTCATCCAAAGTGATCAACCTAAGTAAATCGTATAAACCTCACTATACATTGTGAATATATACATGATGTTTTAATAATATACCAATAAGCTATAACTGTAATACAAATTTTTTATTGACCCAATAACATAAGCCCGACATAATGTGACTTTATTTTGTGTATAGTTAAATTGAGCAATATATATATAATTGTTGTAGTTGTAAGTTATTGATGTGTGTAGGTTGTATCTGTTGTTAACTCTATATTTTTACTATTAACAGGACGCATCCTAGATAGTCCCTGACATATCAATGAAAGGTAATTAACATTTGCCACTTGAGTTAAATTCCTTTATATTGTATTAAATTGACTATTGAACTCATATCGCTTTTTAAAATCATCGACCAAAATCCTAAATAAAATATATATGTCATGTTGTACTATGTTGCTTATGTGAACAGATTTAGATACAAATATTATAATTAGCAAACCGAGTTGAAGACAAATTGCTGTATTGTGATATTATAGGCTATTTCATATGGCTAAATCAATCCGCAGTTATTTGAACAAATTACAAAACGGTCTGGGTAAATAATTAATTAGATAGCTTAATTTCTTAATATATGAGTACATGGCACCGCTTCAAAAATCCATTTTTCTTTCTATATATATAATATACACAATAATATGGATATAATAAATAAACGTGATTATCCAACTGTTCTAATTAGCATGACTGCATGCATAGTATACCATAACTATAGACGTTTTTTAAAATCTATTATTATGATATCAATATGTTAGCGTTGTGCAGATAGGTAGGCTTAATTTGAATTTTGAAATTTTATGAGAGATAACTATACTGTATTGTACATCAAAACAAGATTACCATAGCTCAAAACAAAGATTTGAGTACACACTTCAAAACTCAGTTCGTAATTTAATACGATAACTAATCAGTAATTAATGTAACAAAACAGTGCTTTCATTATTGAGAGTGAAATTATAAATAATCCATTTTTATCTAAAAGAGCAACACAATGCTCAATAAACAAACTTTTTTAAAGCGTGTAAATAAATAATTTTAAACTTAAATCTGAAACTCTTTTAAGATTTTCTGATAGGAGTTTTAGAATTAAAACCCCATACCTAATTCTGTGGTGCTCGGGTAATATGTCTTAAGTCCAAAATAACTAATTTTTTAAAATAACTAATTTCACAACCAAATCATTTTTTTTTTTTACACAATTAGCACTTAACCCCATTTTCGAAATACCTTTTATCCGAGCACCACAGAATTGATACCTACACAAACTTAAGTGAATTCTGGAATAATATTATTGGTACTGTTGTCAAATAAATTATAGTTTAAACTGTTTTAATAATAAATTACTGACGTCTTAATAGTTATTATAGAACGTTTTAGTTGTACGTAAATCTTTCGGTTATTTAAATTTATGTAGGTATGGCAACATAATAAAAACGTCCTAATAAGATATTATTTAAAACAAATCTGCTAAGACTGATCGTCTTACATTTTATGTTTCTAAATTAATATAATATCAAATAATTATAAAATATTTTTTAGCCGCCAGTTATATTCTATGATTTATCATTGTGTGGCGTTTTAATGCAAATCTATTTTTATTAACGACCAGTTAATATGCTTAAATTGTAAATTAAGATCATTCGTTTTAAAATGTATTTTTTTTTTATTTATGTACAATCCCTATGATTATTATGTTTATTAAAAAATATGTCCAAGATGCATAAACCAATGCAAGTACTAATAATTATGGCCTGCCAATATCGACTAAATAGGCCATAAGGGCCATTTCACATTATTATATCCCGGTTAATAAAAACGCCTATACAGTATACAGCCAACGCTTTCATGTGCGTCGACTAAAAATATTAACATAAAAATTAAATATTAAGGTAAATATTTTAAGATTATTTTAACAAGATAAACATTTTAATTATGAAATATTCTTATTCCAAATACCACTTGTAAAGTAAAATGGTCAATTATTAACGTCATGCACTACTAAAGTTTAAACCGTTAACGCAGACCTTGATAATTTAGAAAAAAAGTATAACGAAATTAACCGCTCACGTAAGAAGAGTTTTTTTAAGAGTAATAAATAATATATATATATTGTTATCTGGTAATCTAGAAGGTTACTAAAAATGAACGTTGAAGGTTACTTTGGGTGTTTTTTTATTCCTTAAATAATAATCAAAATAAAAACTGAATTTGTAATTGGTTTACAAAATTATTTCAATCATATCTTCAAAAATAGTCTTTAATATTTCAATTAGTAATCTGTAACATTTTGAAATGTGAGAATTTGAAATACAATACAGTAAGATCAATAAAGAACGTGGACAACCATAACAATATTCTAGCCAATGTTCACAACTAGTACTTTAGATTAAATGTATATTGACTTCGGCGTAGCTGAGAATCTATACACGAACCAATTCACCCAGTTTTTCTAACCCACATATCTCTGTTTCCTCTTAAGATAAGCTTTTGAAATTTGAAACATAGATTAAGCTTGAGTAGTTTAAGATACTGTAAACATTTGAGCTCTTAATAGTAAGCCTTTTCAAAAGGGAAGAATTTCAAAGTTTTCAATTTTGTTACTGACTGACTGACTGACTCATCATCAAAATTATAAAACACCCGTTTAGGTAGAAACGTGAAATTTGGCACAAAGGCAGGTCTTATAGTGCAACTAAAGGGAAAAATCTGAAAGTTGCAAATTTTTTAAAATTAATGCTGCTTTTAGGGAATGTAGTTCTAAATGCATGATGTGATGCGCATGAATATTGTTTGATTAGATTAGCACGGGTTTTTATTAATTACAGATTCCCGCGCCGCACTGTCAAACCAAACGTTACAATATAACAATAAGCAATTGTTTGTAATTAACAGTAAATTCCTATCAAACATAATGGTTTTGTAATTTTATTGTAATTTATTTTATTTATCGGTCATCAAATACAGAATATTTTAACAATCGTACTAATATCATTATTCAGTTAAGTCTATATACTCTATACCCGTGTTATTTTTCGTCCGAGAATTCGTTCGTTCTAAGTTATAAAAAAAATAGAAAGTGCTGCTTTTCTAAGAAAAATTGTATTAGAGCAAAATCTTCGAGGCGGCCGCGTGAATCAAACTCTGCTCCCAATTTTCAAAATTTTCCCACCAATGCCTCGTAAAAAATAAACACGTCGCTCACGATGTTGAAGCCAGCAAAAAGGAATGATACCTCTAACAAAAACCTATCAGTGTAAAAAGGCCAAGTTCTAGACCCCCTCCCCAAAAAAATCAGCCTATCATATAAAATTACGGCGCTTCATAACTTTTTAAAAAATATTCCATTTAGTTCCAAATTTGTATAGAATAGTACTACCGATAAACGTTGGCAACCCAAACAAATATCATAAACTCTTTCCCCTAGAAGGGTGAAAGCTTTTTCTTCATTTTGCTTTTTTAGGCGAAGTTTTAGGGTTTTAAGTCTTTTTAGGTATTAAACAAACACAAAGAATCAAAGATAGACTGATCAAATGAGTAAAGCATACAGAAAATATTTATTTATTTATAATCAAGGCTATTTATCATAGCTAATTTATCTATGTCCAATTAAAAATTAATGAACGGCAAACACACAATTAAAGCTACAAATTGGTCATTCATTTAAAAAAAAGTCCTTTTGAGCCTCGTTACAACCGCCTTAGGATTAAATAATTTCTATCTTGATACCGTTAAGAATTTTAAGCCGAGCGGAAGAATAGGTCTCGGAGACTATTATAGAAACGTGTACAAGTATTAGTGTATAGGATTAATTGCATTTAGCACAAAACAATATAATACAACGTAACTGTTAACTAAACAGTTTTAAAATCAGACTTCATAGATTATAGTTTAGGTACTAATGCGGTTGTAATATAATAGAAAGCACAAAATAATCCCAGCAGCACGATGCGAGCAATTGGTATCCTACGATGTCAAAATGGCTTTTGAAACAGAAACAAGAATCTAATATGTTTGACCATTGAAAATCGTTTTTCGGTTACATCTCAAACTGTAACACAAAATAGATTTTACGCGGAATGTTAGTAAAAATTAACTGCGGTCTGTCAAAAAATAATATTTATTGCTTTAGTAAATAACCAAAATACCATATTTTAGCGTTAATTTGAAGTGCTGAGATAGCCTTTACCGGAACTCTTAATAAAACTAAGCAGTGAAAACCAAAAGGTAAAAGTGATTTTTATAAAATTTTACAGGAGAGCAAAATGAAAATTGTATATTCCATATTGCGTGCTTACAAGAACAAATGATGCGCTAGTTTTTTCAATATCGCTTTCAAAAATATATGAAATAAATACAAATAGAAAAATGTATGAAATACACTAAAAATGTTTTATGATCAAAAAACTACCATTAGAAAATAATGTTACTTGTACAATAGAGATATTGTACTTGGAATTAAACGCTATCAGTCTAATAAACGGCCGTATTCGGCAATTGCTTAATTTTTTATTTAGTGTAATTAAAACATGTGATAGGTATTAGCTACTAAATAGTAGAATTAAAGATCCGAGAAACAATGATATTAAAAATTATGGGTTTGTAATTTATCCTTACTAATTAACTGATGCGTAATTATTAATTATATTATATACATCATAAATAATATAATTAAATATTTAATGATGTAACTGTGTACCACGCAAAGACTGTCGTATAAATGTATAATTTGTATATTTTGTGTATGACATTAAAACGAAAAAAATATCCACATTAATAACATGTAACGTTTTTATAGTTTCTAAAAAAACATTTAATAATTTCGTAGAAAGCCGTTGAAAATTGACAAAATACGACGTGTACATTAAATTTATACATTTTTTTTTTTCAAGTCACGCTAAATATAAGGCGATCAGCTATAATCCTTTATATAATTTTAGTGATTATGTTTAATGATTCAAGGTGATAACATTTTTATCCAGTGAAAATGTTCACGGAAAACATAAGTTTAGTGAAAACACCAGCAGTGTGGACACAGCATAGTAAGGCAGATATAGTCACATCACTCTTAAATAAAATAACAATACAATTTAAAAAAAAAGACAATAAATTAGAATAAATATTATCTAATAATATAACCTAATATATTACACAAATATAAAAAGCAATATATTAAAAATCGACAAAAGTAATAACTAAGGAATTTAAAAAAAAATTTTAACATTTTTTTTGGACCTAGGTAGGTCAATTTAAAAAAAAAAATCATCCAAAATTACCTCATGTTTCCGACTCTGTAATTAAACCGCCGATAGTGGTATAGACATGAAACTTGCACACTTAAAACTCAGTGGTAAAGGTTTAAAATGTAAATGAAATTGTGTATATTTCCAATAAGTGTAAATCGTAAAATTTTAACGCTTACCACTGATGTTAGAATAATTTCTCCATCACCAAACTTTTACCAAATGTTCTACTTACTTATAAGTAAGTATTGCATGAATTTGGAAAATTTTCGTTCATTCACATTTGTTTTGTGGGACATTAAAATATGTAGTTTTCAGAAAAATACCCATGTTTAAAGCCGTAAATAAATAGCAAAAAAAACTTAATTGGTTCAAAGATCATATGGGTTATAAGAACATAGTTTGAATTTTATAAAAGACATTTTCTTTTTAAATTGTTTATTTTTTAACCTTAAAAAAAAGTTTTTTAAAAATTAGAAAAAAAAATATATATATTTTCTTAAAATATGGTTAAAGTACACTTAGATAATTCGAATTTTAACTATGCAGGTTTCATGTCTACACCACTATCGGCGGTTAAATTACAGAGTCGGGAACATGAGGTATTTTTTTTTTAAATTGACCTACCTAGCCCCAAAAAAAGTTTAAACATTTTTTTTTTGTTATTTAGGACCTATACATAATGTACGATAAAAATGTCAAACATTTTTGAAGTATAGTCGCACACCCATTAGGTGATTTCACGTGGAATGATCCAGCTACTAATGCTACAGTACATATTTTTCGTTAATCGGCTTTGACTCATTACTTTATTCGAGAAATATTCATCATCTTCGTAATAATTAGTAAATGTTAAAACAAAATTGTCATTTAAAAAATCGTGACCGACAACGGTCGTATTATTATTTTGGAAATATCTACATAGTATTAATTTATTTTGAATTTTTATCATGTAATATGGTTGTTGACGGTTCGCGGATTCATGTTTTTCCTAGAAGCGATTGAGGATCGTTAATTAATTTTACGTTTATTAATTTTATTTATTGATAGATCATTGTACACGGCACAAAATATGATCGATACACACCTAAGCAGTATGCCGATGTATTCACATTTCACATTCAGATTTCAATGTTTGGTGTATTAATACAAAAAATAAATATTACATTTCTAGTTTTAAATTTAAAAATATTTATTTAAAAATGCATATTTTGGGTCTATTTTAAGAGTTCAAAATCAACTGGACACGCCTCTGATGTGCAGCGTGTAGTGTTACTTGCAAGATTAAAACTCAAATCGATTCTAAACTATTTGCGATAATATTATATAGTATCGATGAAGAAGCGAGTATTTTGCAATACGTCTTGCCTGTGAAAAAAAGGAAAAAATTGTGAAGGTATGACTGAAGAACTCATTTTCGATTGTCATCGACCATCGCCGTCTGATTGTAAAAACTAAGTAAGGACATTTCTAGAGTTATTGAAGATGGTTACGCCAGTTATTATTTGAAACCCTACGGGAATATTTAAAAAACACAGAATCATGGAAAAAGAATGTCGTCAAATATTTAATGAGAGACAGTTCAAGAATATATCGACGCCTTAGTTCAAAACTGCAACAACTCAATAATTGAGAGAGAGCATTTACTTCACTCTAGTAGTATATTTTTGTAAATGTCAAAAAGTTTTCAAATCATTATATCTAGAATTTTGAGTTTTTGCGAATTAAAACGCGTTTTCAATTGAATTGTTTTCCTATAGCACCGATTTCACTGTATATTTTCAAGTTGACAATGAAAAACAGAAACACCTATGAATGTACAAGCTCTACGCGGACAAGTCATTATCAGAACCCGTCCATTAAACGTTTTGGTATATTACAGTATTGCCGCAATAATTCTACAGGACTTAGGGTGGCGAATTATCTCACAAAATCTGTTTATTATAATGTTATATGCGCGGTAATGACATTGCATTCTAGATTTTATCACGCAGCTGTTATGAGTTATAACAATATAATCCCAAGCCATTATTATTGTAATATAATTCTCGGGTGATAGACGCATTTCATGTTTAATAAAAATCCGTTAATCGCACGCCAAGTCATACATACGCTGTTGCAGTAAAAAAGCAAAAGAAAAAAATTAACGATTCGAATTCTTGAACCTCGAGTAATAGGCCTATCGACATTGCCTGGTAATGCCACCGAACAATACATATAAATATAATGTTATCATATATGGTCGGTATTAGGTACACAATTGCAGCAGAATGATAATAAATATTTTCCTTTAACGCAATGAAATGCTTCCACGTTAATAAAGCTTATAAAGAACGTATCAACTTGCGATTTCCCACAATTTGCGGGTAATCGATTTTATCGCGTTTAATTATTATTAATTACAATGTTATGAGCACAGACGTATCCCATACAGCCCATAACGAACTGGTATAAGTATTTAAACTTATTGGAAAAAAAAAATAGGGTCTAAAAAATACTAACGTAAACATTCAGTTTGATAGTTACCAAAAATTTCACAAAACAAAATCAGCGTCTTTTGCAACTAATTTTTAATAACTAAATAAAAATCCACACATTTATCTTGACAACTATTTTTTTTATTTTTTTTTTTAAGATGCCCTAGTTATTTATTGATAACTAATTCGAGTTATCACAAACGGAATAAATTATATTTTATGAACGAGTCAACTATCATGGATTGATTAATTAACTTGATCATCTTCGGATGTATGATGTGACCCATTTCATCTGGAGATGCGATACTCACCGTTGCACTGTCACGACTCTAATAACCGTTTGCCCTTTAGGCTTTAGGCTTGTTCCCACCGCTGTATATTAGGTATGTCTCCGTGATTGCGCCGCGTTTTTTCGACAAAGTGGTAGTACTTACATTTTCTTTTACGATTTCGACCGTGAGTTTTTTTGTGTTATTTTCCGTTATTTTAATTGCTTTTTTATGTTTGCTATAATATATAGTTTGAAGCGCTGTGATATTTTGTTCGTATTTCGATTTAATTAGTTTAGTTTGAACTATCTTTTGACTATGATTTTAAGAAATATATTACCTATTTCTCTTCAAATTTTGACTATCAGAGCACATGCATTTTGATAAAAATTTTGCGGTGCAATCCAAATGGCTTCCATCCATTGTTTATTATTTTCCAAACGGCTCCCGTCGAAAAAGGTTTCACGAGTAGGAAAATTCCCAAACGTCTCCGGTATTAGGTACTACGCGTATGTTTTTTGTAATAAATTAAGTACAGATGCGACGCAGAAAACATTCGTGTCATATCTTACTTTTAAGTTCTATTGAATGGGATGACACCACTTTTACCAAAGACCATTTTCCATTGTACACTTTTTCCCAATGACCAGCTTCTTATCAAATCTCTTTAACTTTTCAAAAAAACTTCAACTTAATTTTAAACCTGTAACCTCCTCCTAGACTGTAGCCTACAAACCTAGGATATTTTTAGATAGCGGAGCGAAGCGCTGGTGCCGAGCGAGCGAGTGCCAAAACACTCGGAGACCCGCTGTCATAAAAAACTCGCTAACGTGAAGGAATTTGTGTTGTAAAAAACCGGAGCCGTTTGGGAATTTACCTTTTTGTAAAACGGGAGTCGTTGCTATGACATTTTTGAAATATTAATTGTTTATTCTTTGCTGGGAATTCTATGTATTTAATTGACAGCCGATAACTTCTATTATAACTTCGTCGTATATAGTTATTTAAAATAAATATTTTTCAACATGCTAAATTTCGAGAGAGTGACGGGGCTAGTTAATAATATTATTGGTACTTAAATTTCTGTTTTTTATACTACGATTCGACATTGGGAGAGACAAACAAATCATAGTCATGACAATAATTTCCCGTCTCGAGGTCAGCTGAAGTTCACGCGGTTTGAGCAAAATTAGTAAATTATAACCGTTAAATTGTAATCAAACGAGTCGAGGAACAATTATAAATTCTATAATATGTTTTCGTTAATTACGAAACTGTTTGCGAGTCCTTGGGACGTCTAACGCGATTGTACAAAATTAACACACAAGCGCACATACTTCACCGACGACGGCCTTCTGACCCAATACCTAGGCCCGTTGTACAAGATTATACAGTACATATATAAATATATATATGAAAAGCCTATGGCAATTGTCGGTTACATGTGTATAATAATAATAAAAATACATTAAAGAGAATCAAGAGAGGAATCTCTACACCGTCGATGTGGACCGGAAGAGATGCCTTGCTGCCGGATTCGGCATGAGTCTGGCGGCGACCGCTTTGCCCAAACCGGCGGTTGGCCTGAGTATAATATATTACCGTTACTGTGCTAAGCGACATGTACGAGTACCCTATACATAACCACGACCATTAGCTGGATTTTACTCGCTTCTCGCAGACCATACACATTTTACAGTTCTGTCAAAAGGAAGTGGTGGTAATCGCAAAATTTAAATTTTATTGAATAAAAAATTTATACTGCTAAAACATACCACAAAAAATGGAAATATTTTTAAATAATTAATTGATATTCATGAGTAATATTCTTTGGCCTGGCGCAAAATTACCTACCGGTCCAAAAAACAATATTCTTAGTATAACTTATTTGTAAAACTTTTGTGAATTATGAAATATTGTTATTATTAGTAAGTATATAAAAATAGAATAACAGTTTTGTCTAGAGAAGATTTAAGTTTTGAAATGTCAAAAAAAAAAAAAATGTGCAAATTTATAATAATAATTCATTAACCATTATAAGGACGCTACCCACCCGTAATTTATCTACGAAAAATGGTTTTGCGGGGGACAAGAATGTGAGGGCGGTATTTAGAGAAGCTGTATACAATTTTTACAATGTATAGAGAGAGAAGAACTTTATCTACAGGGTAGTGTTTTTAGTTTTTTGATAACTTAAGCACAATCAAAATTATTCATTCGTGAATATTCATTATTTTTTCTTTTTTTAGTTTGTTTATAAAAAAATATTAAGTATAAACTATAGATATCAAAAAAATTAAAACGCTACTCCATGGATAAAGTTCTTCCCTATACATTGTGAAAATTTGGTAAATTTACTGTTTGTACTGGCCTTACATACTTGCCCCGCGCAATGCAGTTTTGATGGGAAAACCATTGTAATTTATCCTATAGAAATGATTGTGATAATCTGACAAAAAAAAGTTGGTTTAAACATATTGAAAGAAGGTAAATAAGAGATACTAGAGTAGCGAAATATTGGAGTAAAGATCGACCAAAGATAAAGTGTCTAAATGAATGAATTTAGACACTTTAATATTTTTATACGGAGCGATGAAAATATAGTTTAAAACATATGTATTACTTTGGGTTTGTATACACACCAAGACGCTACTTGACTTCAAACATTTATGTTTTTCTTTACAGCTTAATGTACATTACAGTAAAGTACAATTAACATTTCTGCTTGTCGTAAGGTTTCAATTATCAACTATAATATCGCGGCGTGTACGACCCATGTACAAGCTTTATACAAACTACAGTAGATATTTAAATATTAATGTGTTGTTTTCGTGTGAATTACAATAAAACGACATCGTCACCGGACCATTACGACCTCGCGTGGGGGCGCAAGGAATAACAAGTGTTTGCAGACCTGCCCTGCTAGATGACTGGGACGGGTGGCCAAGTAGGTAAATAAAAACATTGGTAATTTCGGTAGCCGCCACGCCGTGCAACTCGCGTTATTGGGGTTTATTATTTTTAGCGACGCGACCCCTTTTTTTTTTTTCAATAATCATTATCGACCACTTATTAATCGGTAAGCCTATAATGTTATTTGTGAACAACTCCGTGGGCGAAAATCTGCTGTTATTGCAAAACGCGAAAAAGGATTTTTCCAAAATAACCCGATTGTAAACAAAACAGTAATGAAGGCTTAAGGCGGTCGCGGGCATAGCGGATACTCTGCTCGTATCGATTGGCATGCTCCCACCGCCGTCGTTTCAACCCCCGGCCGACAGGGTTGTGCGCCACAGCTGACGGCCGCCGCCGAGATAACGCGTACACGGTTCCATCCACGACAGTCGTGTCCACAGCCGCCGACGCTGCGTACGCGTGTAAGATGTTGACGCCGAAAACGGCGGCCGACCTGGCGATACTGCTGGTCGTGCTGCAGCTGGCCACTGGCGCGACGGCATCCATATGCAAAGCGGGCCTGTGCACGTCCCAACAATACTGCTGCGGCGACGACAAGTGTTGCGACAACGTTTACAGCCTCTGGTATCTCTGGTAAGAGTGTCAGTATACATTTATATTATAAGTACCTGCATACATGTTGAAACCAGCAGCTCATGTAGCTTAGATATAGCTACTATAATATATATGTATGTAAAAATCATACTCAAATTTGATTGATAAACGGCTAAGATAGTGGTGAGTAAACAAATAACTTATTATTGTTGTGTGTGTGCAGCGGGGGAGTGTTCGTCCTGCTGTTTGTGATCGGTTCGTTTTGTCCCGTGATCAAACAGTGTTGCGGCTGTTTCCGGGCTCCCGTCATCGTCAAGTACGTGCCCGTGCCGTCGTCTCCCGCGAAATTTGTAAGTACATTTATATATATATTCATAAATCAACAATTATTTGTCTTGTTTTGACTGAAAACAATAAAACGTCACCCTTGTAGAAATTCGGAGGAGACCGCGAGAACAAATGCGCCAAAGTGGATGTCGCGCTGCCCGCTCCGCCGCAGGCCACCACGTTGGACATCACCAACTGCATTTAAGTCATCACCGGTGTGTCCACCTGCGACGACTTCTTCGGTTCGAACACTAGTGTTCAATCGTTTCGTGTCGATAATCATAAAAAAATTGCATGCCGTATTTTTTCTCATCTGTGCTGTTGAGTCAAAATATCCTTCCTCCGTAATATTAGGTACAATAATATTTAAAACGTCCTGATATTCAAAAGAAGTTCACAAACCTATG
Source organism: Adelges cooleyi (assembly GCF_023614345.1). Lineage (NCBI taxonomy): Eukaryota > Metazoa > Arthropoda > Insecta > Hemiptera > Adelgidae > Adelges > Adelges cooleyi. The sequence goes on from NW_026095751.1 coordinate 7,971,803, forward strand.
TTTGTTGTGATGGTTATCAATGCGCCAAAGTAAAACCAGAGTTTAACAGAGTGAGTAAAAATCAAATCCATAAGTAAAAAAAATCAAAGTAAAATTATCTTTTCAGCTTACAACAAAACTAAAATTGTAACGCATAAGAAAATGACAAATCTGAGAATAGTTTTTTTAATCTAGCTTAGAAAAAGTAACTTAGTCAAATTTAAATAAACTTAAAAAAAAAATAACAAGTTAACAGTAGTGTTTTTATTCAAAAAAATATTTTATAAAAATCACTGCAATTTGTATTTAACAATTTATAATTTTTTACGAACAATAACTTACATCAGCTCTATCCTCAATAATTATATGCTGTATAATATGTTTTTATTTTTTATCCACAAAAATCATATAATTGTTTCCCTTCGAAAACCTCATTTTTACATTGTTACGCAAACGGTTTTTAAGGACAAAGAATTCATTATTGAAATGTCGTATTATATTATAATACAGTTACTTCACAATGAACGATAATCGATCTGTGCTAAGAATTAACTTTCCAGAGTAATTTCATTATTACTCGTTTTGTACATTTAACTTAACATATACTAAACCCTGAACGTTTAATATGTACTTAACCGACCAGTCTCCGTTATTAACGCATAACGACATTGACGGAAATCAGGGACATGGGAAGGGAAGCTCGGAGAAGCTTAACCCTCTAAAATATTAAATTTCGCTTAAAAAAAGGTAGGATGATAATATTGTTGGGAACCGAAAATGTATTTATAGAAACTCTTTTTTTGGGGGCTATTTCAATAATTAAACGGAGTAAACCTACCCAAGCCCCTCCAACTCCATGATGTCTGCATGCGTTTGTGTCGAACCCAATTGTTTTTTTATCGTGATTTTCGCATTGCTATTTTAAAAAAAAAAAAAAATAATAAATAGGTAAAAAAAGAAATACATTATACATGCGTTTTGAATAAATACGTATAAACACTATAACCGAAAACAATAAAATCCGGTGCAACGGTCCTCGGCTACAGTCGTTCAATCAACCCGTGTCCACGCCTACCAAAAGGCTCATATCCGTCCAATTGATATTTTTCTAATATATATAACAATAACGTGTGAAACACACAAGCGCGCATTCGTGATCGGCTAAACGGCGATTGTCCCGTTTGATTGTTTCCGAAACGCGATGCGGTTTTGTGCCGAACCCAATACAAATACCTACCTATATTGTTTACAGTCGGTGTCGTGACAAAAAACTGTACAGTGCGCTCGATGTAACCTATTATAATAATTACTGTACACTGAATACACGCTAATAATATTATCGATAAGACTCTTGTAGGGAGGGGGGGGGGACACCAACAACGTGACGTCTTCGGCTGGACTTCGGTCGGGGTAAGGGCAGAGTAAAAGCGAGGAGGGAAGAAAGTATCGATTACATTTTTACACACAGACATCGGGTCACACGCGTATATCATAAACTATTTTAATAATACGCATTGCATCGACTTGCAAAATAATTACACTGATATGCTCTATTCGGACGTGCAACTTGCAAGCTAGGTGTTTGGACTGTGATCTGTGTACAGATTCAGACTCTAACCCGAACACAACATAGGAATTTTATCGTACTATAGCTCCTGTTAACATTAAAGAACTCAGAAATACCTACTGCGTAGGAAAAACTACTATTATTGTTCGTGACGCTTTCGTTTTGATTTTAGTTATAATTGGTAATCTACGACCCTTCTAGAAGGGGCAGAGTGAGAGCCGGAGAGATGCGATAGACTTATAATCAAGACTTCCAAGTCCTATACACAGATTTGAGCAAAATTTGTAGTCGAAAAAACTCTCAACAGAAATTATTCAAGTACTATCTTTATTTTAATTAACCACAAGGACAGTTGTTCAAATAAACTAGCAACACAAATATTCGAACAACCGTTTAATCAAATAATAATTTAAATGAAAATTACTCGAATGCCTATAGTAACGTGTCTGCTTTGATAGCGACTTGGTCGTTTTTTGTACATTTATTATAGTCAATCTGAAAAAGGCGAGGGAGATAGACTAGGGGCGCATATTACAACTATACTAATCATTATATTACTATTATAGTAAAACCCTTAATGGATTTTATATAAGTATTTTTCCTGACTGAAGTAGTAAAGTTTGGAGGTATTGTTTTTTTTTGTTTTTTGTAAAATAGTTTACACTTACGCTGAGTTTTTTTAATTTGTAAAAAAAATAATACAAGTGCCATATTAACTATAGTCTATAATATATTATTTATATTTATTGTGTTTTTTTTTTAATTACACAAGTGTCAAAAACGTCAAACGTTGTTTCGTCAGTATTTTCTATAGATAATAATTAATAATGTATGGCATATGCAATAAAACATAAACACATAAACATGTTTTGTAAAAAAACTCTTAAGTTAGAAACCCCGTTATAATATTATATACGAATTAGATGTAAATCGTGTTATGTAGACTAATATTTAACTCCCCACCCTCCACAAAAAAATCGTCGTTTTAAGGGTTTTATAGTTATAAGCAAAAAATCAGTATTAATTTATAAGTAATAATATTTATTGTGTGTAATATGGTTGAATTTATTTGTGAAAGATATATTTTTAAAACGTGTAATATTTGTACAAGACGTTTTTTATAAAAAATATTATACATACATATTAAGTCTGTTAACCCTATTATTATTATGTATATTAGTTGTTAAGAATTAATACAATACAAATAAACAAATGTTGTTCTTCAACAATATATATAATTGTTTTTTTATATACACTTACTGACTATATAAAAAACTATTATTATCTTAAATATTGCAGATGTAAGTGCTAATGATTAAGTAATGTGTATAACTGTATGTTATACCATTTTTAAAACACTGGAATCGTGTAATTAAATTAGCACATATGGATTCAATTTTTTGTAATCGTGCCAAGTTTAGACGAAAAGAAGGTAGCTTACGTGCCAAGGGTTAGTGTAATGCGGCAATTTAGCGTTGCTACAAATATTACATAGATCTTATTCATAAGGCCTTATCTCAATTATAATTGTACTTACATGACACTAATTTACTTGTAATTTGTGTTTGCCAACATCTTTTTGGATATCGCTACCACCAGTTACTAGAATATTCCATGTCTGCCGGTGAAGACTAATTTTTACACAGGTCAAACAATAGTACTAAAGTAGTTATAGGTTTTTTTTTATTATTATAAATTTAATATTATTTGTACATAAAATAAAAAAATCCAACAAGATTAATCTTAAAAACATAAATGAGAAATTAGTATAAAACGAGTATAAGTATTGGAACATTTTTAAAGACACACAAATCAACGAAAGTATACATACATCTAATTGTATCTAATTGAAAAATATTAATTTGTTTTGTGTCTGAACAGAAAACGGATAGTCGGTGAAATGCCAGTTAGGTCCATCGACTGTAAATCAAAACATAAAACAGAAATAATCAGACATAATATGTGGGAATAAAATAACTATTAAATTCATAATCAATGGATTGGAAAAAACGAATGTACAATTAAAATGTTTACGTAAAATAAATTTAACAATTCTGAAAAATAAAATTAAGTAAAACTAATCAATTGTGCATTTTTCAAAAACTTTGATTTTCTTTTTTTTTTCTTTCACTTGTTTTTATCATTTTTCTTCACTATTCAAAGAAAATATTGAAAAAACCTAACAAACTTCAAACATAAGATCAAATTGAAAATACAAATTTTACTTTGTTCTTCATTAAAAATGTATTAACTTGTATCCTCTTTACTCTCGCCACTAAAATGTTATCTAAGAGCAACGATTTTTATACATTACACAACGTCAGTAGTGTTAAAAAAATATATTAGCATTATAGAAAACAAATTGACATAATGAAAACATTCGATGTTATCTATAATTTGTATTTAAATTAAATTTTTTTAAGAGAACAGGTAGGTAGATTTATATTTTTTTAAATATAACTCATACATTTTGTAAATGTTTTGTTACCCTCTCTTATGGTTGAGTACGTTTTGAATTATTTATTATATGTCTGCTTAGCTGTTTTTTTTTGTACTTCACTCGAAAACACCTTAACAGTAACATGTTAAGTCATAATAAGACAAATATTAGAAGTTTATTTGTCCGCTTTACCATGTATATAATTATAATAGCACTGGCATTATTTTCATACGTTTGCAATACGTTTGCCTCGGTTGAAGTGACTATTACAGCAAGTTTTATCTATGCCAAAATGTATTAATTTAAAAAATATATTAACTCAGTCGAGTCCGCACGATTGCACTTTTATAAACACATCTTCATAACGATTTATTCCCTAAGTGTACTCTTAAAATATTCCAAGGACATTTTTTTTATAGTATATTATTATGGACCTTATATTTAAAACATTCAATTAACGGGTCGAAAGTGTATGATTACAAATTATTATGTACGACCGATACGTCCACGAGTTAAGTAGTTCATCTGATAAAATAATAACGCCCTACAATTTAAATGTAATAAAGAATTCTATTAACATGATTAGTAAATAATTTGATGGAGTGAAAACTAAATTAATTAAATTTAACGGCATCTGTGTCCGTTCGGTTTGGTAAAAAATAAAATAAATTTAATAATGCTCCTTGAAAAATAATCGATATGCTACAAAGCGTACTCACGTGTCATTTCGGTCACGTGTTCTCTGTACAACTTGAGGTTTCTTTTCTATCTCGCTGTTAAATATCATTAGGCAGTGCTCGAATCTGGGGGAAGGGGGACAGAGGACGCGGGAAGACTGAGTACCCTGGCTATTCTTTCAGAAATTGTAGCTTACCCCAACTAATTTTTAAAAGTCGTGGTTTTTTTAAGGGTAAAAAAATGACAAGTACGCTGTTTTATTTAAGGGGGGGGGGGGGCTATGGTTAATTCGTGCAAAAAACGGCAAATTTTTGTGAATTTTTTTTGACGACATAGTTAAAATCTGTTTATTAAAACTAATGGTACATTAAAGTATAACATTCGAAGAATATTGTGTAATATTTTCATGTAGAAATATTAAAAAATACGGCAATTATTCGGAAGCGTCTCGGAAAAAACTAGAATTGCGGTGCCCCTCATAACTCGATGCTGGATCATCCGAAATTAAAAAAATCAAGTTCTTTCGTTAGATAATTGCTTTCCCCAGGTAACGCTGGGAGGGTTTTTTGAAACTTCAATTTTTCACTTTTTGGAAACACTTTGAAGAGAAAAACGCGATTTTTGCGAAAAAAATCGGCTAATTTGTTATTGTAAAATAAAAAATATTAATAAATTTGAAAAAATCTCTCCAGCGTTACCTTGTTAGTTATGTACTGAAATAGTGTCCAAAATTTCAAAAGGATCGGTGTAGTAGTTTTGAAGTTATGGTGGTCACCGACTTTGAAAACGTGAGTTGTGGGAAAAACGCTTTAAAGTTAAAAAAAAAAAAAACAAAATTTTTAATACCCAACCCCCCCCCCCCTCTTAAAGTAAAAACATCACCCTACTTTTATTTTTTCAATTGGGGCACCGATATTAAGTAAGCCAGTGCTTACACCATTATTATTAGTATAAAATTATGTTAAAAGCTATTATTATTCGTAGTTGTCGTGCACGCGATCCGATTATCAAACCGGACGGGCTAACCGAAACGGTTCATTATTAAGTTAAGACATGAACAATGATTGACTGGATGCTCGTGCACTTGATTACATTAAACGATATCGTGAAAATACACTTAACAGCCCTCTTTATAAATTACTGATACACTGTACAACTAAAACAGAACGCAGTCATCATCATTTTCATTATTTTTTTTTTAGCGTGTACTTAACTGAAACAAAAAAAAAACGAAAAATGCCTACCTAAAATATTACGTTGACTCTTCCTAAAAACTTAATTTAAGAGGGCGTCGCACTGCCCATTTTTAAGGAATAAAGCATAGGCAATTTTTTACAAAATCCTAATTTAAAGGTTAAACTGTGATATGTAATTATTAGTTCAATAACTAGAACTCTATTTTGGTAGTTAATTTATTTTTTTGACTATTACAGCATCCTTGAAAGCGATTTAAAAATGTTTTTTCATCTTTACACGTTTTAGCAGACTAAAAATAACTCGCTTAATTTTGGTTTAAGAGTAAAAGTACCCAGAGTTCTGAATTCAAAAAGGAAATAAGTTTTAAAAAACTCATTTTGAAACTAACTTAAGAAAATTAAACAAATGTACGAAACTTAGATCGGACTAATAACTCATGTATGAGATATTTTGAACACTAAATGCTTATATTTAAATTAAATGCTATATCATCAAAAGTATTTATTCAAAACTTGTTCAACCAGTCAACATTAAAAAAACTAATGATAAAAATAGCTATTTTAATTTTTTTTTGAAGTTATTATTATATATTTTTTATTTATTCTACATTTAAACCTCCCTATGATCGCCGGCAATCATACTAACTGTATTTAAAATTATACAGTACGTATGTCGGTAGTATTAAAAATATAACATATTTCTTATCTTTAATATAAGGATATAAGGGCAATGTTTAAATATAACTAGGGTTCGGACCACAAATATTCAAATTTTAACAAAAGCTGTTTACCATAGTTTTACCAAAACTCATTTGAGTTACAATTTGTAGTTATTTATCTAGAACCTAGATTAAAAACATGTGCTGAAAAAATTGTCAAAAAGTTAAAAACTGAATAAGAAAATCTAAATCAAATAAGTATTTCAAATACTTATAACTTAAATATTATTCAAATATCCATTAATTCCCGTTGTTTAATTGAACTAACCTCTAAAACACCTGCACGGAAAGGTGATGAATGATGTTCCCACTGCATCAGTTGATTGACACGCAACGGAGCTTCAGATTTTTCATTGTCGCAATCATCTTGGATAATATTGCCTGGCACTTGGCCACTACCGTTACAATCACACTCTAGTAAATCATGGGTCAAGCTCGATGTGTCTTTTTGATAACTAAATAAATCCTATAATAATAAGTTACAAATATTAGTGAGATATATTGAGTCAATCACCAAATAGTGTAAGCTTCTTAAACATACTCTAAGTTGGTCGTACGACAATCTTGTGTTGTTCTGGCTTTCCGGATTCGTAATAGCTTCACTTAGACCCGTCTTGCTAATTTGTCTTTGAAATATCTTTTCTTCGATAGTACCACAAGTAAGTAGCCTATAAATGTGTACATTTTTGGTTTGTCCATCTCGCCAAATACGTGCCATGGCCTGTTGATCTGATGCGGGATTCCAATCAGAGTCGTATAACACTAATCTCGAAGCACCGATGAGGTTTAAACCTACACCTCCCGCTTTTGCACTTAATAATAAAATAGCTACCAACAAATACATATATTATTTAAAATTAAGCTATGATTTGAAAACTATTACTGTATTCTGAGCTAGAGCTGTTAAATTTCTTGACCATATCTGTTCGCTGAGAAGTGATCGTGGATCCATCGAGTCTTAAGTATTTATAACTTCTTAAATTACACAATTTAACAAACACATCTAGAGTCTAAAATATCAAAATGAATGAATTAAAATAATCTACAAATTACAAGTAAAAACAAACCTGAGTATAATAAGACACCAAAACAGTTTTTTCCGAGCCTTTTCTGTGCAGTTGCTTTAGTAAGTTATCAATTACAATGAGTTTACCAGAGCTTTCGGTTAACGAAGTTCTAGAAGATATAATTTTATTCAAGTGCTGACTCATGGTCTCCTAAATTTATTTTTCACAACATATGATTACTTAACTAATAGAAATACACAAATACAGATAAATAATGGATCACTACATACTTCGGTCGTATCACTAATGCCTTTATTGTTTAAAGCTATATCTGGATGATTACATATTTTCTTTAATGTTGTTATTACGCTGAAATGAGAAATAGTGCTCATACCATATTCTTGAACGCGATTTTCCCAAAAAGACACCGCTTCTTCGTACAAACGTGACTATATAAAACACATTCCCAAAAATTAATTATCTGACTTTTAAATTATATACAGCTTATTAGTTACCTGAAATAATGACATAGAACAAAACACTACAGACTCGTATTTCGTAGGCAAATATTTGTTGTTGATGTCCGATGTTCTTCGCAAAATAAATTTTTCTGTTACTTCATTGAGTTCGGTTACTTTTTGTCTACCAACAGCCATTTGTTGAGGGTGACATTCCGGCTGTTGAGATTCGACAATCTTATCTTCAAACTCTCGTTTAAACACTATAACCAGAAATGTGCGCTATTTAATAAATTGGTAATCAAATAATTATACAGAATAAAAAATTATTTATAAATAACTTTGCACGACTAAACTATAACCAACATTTAATGATTTTTACACATTTACAATTGAAAATACAATAGATTTAAAATGTGTCATATAATTACTAGAATAAGTTCCCAAAATTCCAGGATTCACAAAATCAACAAGCGCAAAAAATTCCTGCAACTCGTTCTGTATAGGGGTTCCAGTCAACAATATGCGTCGTTTACATCGCAATTGGTTTAAGGCCGTTGATGTTCTTATAGCATTATTCTTTAACCTGTGTCCCTCGTCACAAACTATTAAATCAAAACCTATTTTTTCAATGTCCTCAATATAACGAATTAACATATCATACGATATTATCAAAACTGGATAATTCCTGGCTGGCAATTGCAAGAATTCCGAAGGTTTTCTTTTCTAAATTTGTAAAATGTAAAAAGACATGAATACATTTATAAAGTAGTGTAAGAAATACACTTTAAGCACTCACTTGATCAATAACAAAAAGCCTTAGTCTATCTCGTCCCAGCCACCTAACAAATTCATTTTGCCAATTGCCAACTAAACTACTCGGTGTAACTATCAATACTCTTTTGACTAACGGTTCTCCACCATAAGGTCCGCGTTTGAGTAACATCCTGTGCCGTTAACAAATTCCAATAAGTAAGCTACACGACCGACACAGACAATATTATTGAACGCACCATATCAATGATATGGTTTGGATCGTCTTGCCGAGGCCCATTTCGTCAGCAAGTATAGCACCAAAGTAATCAGGATGTTTTAGCCCAACAACACAACAGTATAAAAATATTATTCCTTCTCGTTGGTGTGGCCTCAAACATTTTGCTAAGAATGATTCGAGCGCTACTGGAGTGACTTCTTGTTTATATTTATTGAATACATACTTTTATTTTTAAATAAAAAATAATGTACAAGTAATATTAGTTTAGTATTAGTAAGTATTAACAATAAACAGTTTAACCGTACTTGATGGTCTATGTCAGGTTCAGGCATGACTAATGCGTCGGGAGAACTAGCAATATCTAAAGACAATTTAGGTTTTTTTCGAGGAATTGACGAACACACAGGCTCGACCAGTGTTTTAACTTGATTACTTTTTGATTTTTCCACCAAATCTAAAACTTGTACTAATTTACTACCAACAGAAATAATTGAACCGTCTTCTAAGTCTGAAAGTTTCAAATTAGTAGTACTGCCCAGTCGTCTACCTTCAATATCCTAAAAAACAAAATAAAAATAAGTATATACAATAAAACATTTAATATTTTCAATAGTAAGTATACAGTGAGGACAGCAAGTTTTTCTTCAACAATTAAGTATCCATCTCCCTCCCAAGTCTTGTGTTTCTTTTGCGTCTGTTTGCCCCACGTAACATTGTACCTAATAAAACATTGTACAAACATAATGAAATACATTGAATATTAATGAAATTGAAAAACTAACTTAGCGTTTTGTACGTTGGTTGACTGACTGTTCGCTTTGTTCTTATTTTCTTCTTGACATTTTGATGTAGACACATGAGCAGCTATTTGAGCTAAAGGTTTAAATGTCCTTGGAGCTAAAGGTTTCAATTTTCTCTTTGCAGCATTTTGTAAAACGTTAACAGGAATTGTCGGTAGTGATGTATTGGAATGATTTTCTGAATGATTATCATGAGATAGAGATGGTTTGTTACAATTTATAATAGCCTTATTGTGTATTGAAGGCAACTTAATGTTATTCGAAACAAAGTTATCGACATCCGTAGAATCAAAAATAACTTTGTTGTCCGATTGATGAAGTTCTTTCTGTTCCAGCACAGGCTTAACCGGCGATATGGTAGGTTCATCAAAGTCAAGATCAAAATTGTCAAACTTCTGAGTACTGTCAGGTTTAGGTTCAGAACTGCCACAGGAGTTAATAAGGGCAAGAATTTCCGATGGTGTGCGTACTACTTTTACGCCTTTATCTAAAAATAAAAATAAAGATTGTTAAACAAAACTTGGTTAGTTTAAAAGTCCCATCTAACAGATTATAAAGAAGAGGTTTTGGCCTAAAATTTTTAGTTGTCCTAACACTGTTAGATGATTATGGCTTTAAAACTATTGTTTTAGAAAAATGAACTGCATTGTTTAACACCATCCTAAATTTAATTAGACAATTATTTATTTTTTGAAATCGGCTGTTCAATATATTTTTGTTACTGTTTTCTTCTCCCCTAATACATAATCATCTTAAATCGATGACATTTGCCAATTAACCCGACAAAACTATGTTAGATGAACAGAAAATATACTTGTTATAATACAAATGTTATTGCCTTTGTTGATGTCTTTGTTTTGCATCATTGACCATTTGCAGCTCACTACAACTGGATGATGACACAATCAGGGTAAAAAACACTACAAGATGTCAAAAAAAAAAAAGGAGTTCATTAAGTGCATTTATACCTAGATTTCTATTCTTCTCTAAACGATTATTATTTTATGAAAAAATTGAAACATACATATAACAAATATTATACTGCTCATTACATACCAATATCCTCTTTGGGTACGAATGGGAATTGTTTGGAAGGTGCATGACTTCTTCTCATTGTGAAATATAACACTCTAATGGTACAATACAGTATACGTGTGTATTACTGGCTGTAGCAATCAAATAGACACCAGCAGATTTTATACTGTTATTTATATATCAACACTGTCTATAATATCAAAATAAAAAATATGGTTGTAGTGTACAAATTGCATTTTAATGACGGTAACATATTTACTTATGATTTTTTTTATTATTATATTAATAGTAATAATTGGTAAATACTAAAAGGTTTTAGAATGCTGAATGCCAAGTGTCAACGATTACGATGAACGTTATCACAATTTTAATTTTTAATATTAGCGGGAAAGGTTTTTTTTCTTATCATAGTAATTGTTTGATTAGGTTGAAGTTGGAGTAGGAATATATTCTGTATCTTTACCACTATGGTCCTTATTATCTTTAAAACGAGCCATTTTACATTTTAAGCAGTTGTCATTTTTTTTTAAAAGTTATAATTTTTACCATATCTATTATCATATTAACCTAACCGAAAATTAATAGAAATTTGTTAAAACATTTTATTAAAAGTTTTAAGTTCCCGCGAAAGTTGTAATCTTTTGTTTTTAAATGTAAAACTGCAATGCCTGGAAAACCGAGTAACGATCAGGAGGAAAACATACTAGAACAAGCTGCTGATGAACCATCGTTGACCGACCATTTAAACAAATATTTGTTGTGCGCTTATTTGAATCGTTTGAACAAAGAAGACCAAAGTGGCGAAGACGACGCTGAAGGCGACGAAAAAACAGAAGTTTTTAGTGATTAATTGTTAGTTATTAGCAAAATGGCAGATTATGATGACAACGACTTGGATAAGTGGGTCGATCGTTTTGGCGACGAGGACAATGACTTGGAAGCTTTAGTTCCAGAAGCCATTGAAGAAGCTGAAGGTTACCTAAATTTAATAAAATTACTAACATAATTAACCAATAAGTATTGTTATGCATTGAAAAATAGGAAAGATGAGTGGTTAAGGGCGCATTGACTAAGCACTCACATTTATTGGATTGGTACTCGGTCACTGATTTGGTGGCGGCTAGGCAACTATTTAGTAAAGAGACACTCCCATCTTTAGAAGTGGCCGAACTAGTCCTAAAAACATCCTACTCATGGTCAAGAGAGCCAAATAAATAATTTTTAAAAAAATGTTTAATAACGCTATAAAATGTGTTAAAGCAGTTATAATCAAAAACTTAGTTTATTTTAAGTACTAAAATATTTAAAAAATAAACAGTTGATTTGTATAACTGTTTTGAAAAATAAAACCCTCGCACTTGGTAGGTAATTCCAAAATTTTAAACCGGTAAAAAATATTTTAAACAGTTTAGTTTAAAAATGTTTTAACTTCATACAAACATAATAGTAAACTATTTACTTGTTATAATACAAGGGAATAATAACTATTTATTTTTTTGCAGAAGTCCCAGAAAGCAAAGATTCAGATGAAAAAAGAATCGTCCCAGTCAAAGTTCGTGTCAGGAACCCACAACCTAAATTGGACCCCGCAAGGTAGATCAGTGCACATTTATAAAATATAACTGATTGAAACATGTATCAACATTTTAATTTATAATTTGTTATAGATTACGTGGTCCACGTGGTTTGTCTGTACTCCAAACATGGTTCGAGGACATTCAACTGAAAGGTAAAGGGCATGAACTTGAAGATCTTAATGCTGTTATGAATCGTCTCGAACAATGGACCCATAGACTTTTTCCGAGATATACATTTGATGATGCCATTGATAAACTAGAAAAATTGGGGAAAAAAAATGAAGTTAAGGTGATGCTCAAGCGTATTCGGATGGATATGGATAACAATGAAACTGTTACGCAAGTAGAAGATGAGATACCTGAAGCACCTGTACAGCAGGATCCATTTGATAGAATTGCTAACACTGTTGATATTTTCCCGGTGACTTCCACTCCAAGTGTAACTAATTCCGGTTTAACGGAAGAGCAAAGACAAAGGATGATGCGTAATAGAATGCTGGCTGAAGAAAGACGACAAGCTAAGATAAGGGCTCGAGAAGAACAAGAGCGTAACAATATATCTCGAAGTGAGATTGAAATTTCTTCAGTTGAAACATGTTGAATAAGAATAGACCTTTAAATAAATAAAATTTGCTATATTTTTTTTTATTCATCAATTTATATAACTAAATCAATAAATACTCATACTAAAATGTTAATTAGTTTATTAAAGTAGTTCCAACTAATATTTTTTATTACTTATTTACTATTTATTTTTAACTAACATATGGTTATACTGAACAGCAGTTACATAAAATGTAATAAATTGATAATGGAAAATATTATGTATACTAATTATGTAATTAGTAATTGCACTGCACAGCGAGGTTTTTGCAATAAAAAACCAAATACTACTCTTATTTTTCTTCCTAAAAAAATAATACAAACTTAGATTTTGCATTGAGTTTCTAGACTGTATAAATGTCCTCTTGATGTTATATAACAAATACTATGTTTTGGTAACTTAAGTGTGTTTTTAAAAACAATATAAAAATACTCTGTTAAATTTGAACTGGCATTTACCAAAACTAATGATTTTATAATATTATAAAATTAAAGCCAATATCTAATTTATATTTGAAGCAAAGCTAAAAAGTATTTCAATTTTTTTCAAATATCATTTAGAACGCTAATGATAAAATGGCCTCTTCGAGATTGCTCAACAACTAAAGTTTAATTGAATGACATTATGGAGATAAATAAAACAGCATTTCAATTTCAAGCAATAAATTTGTTTAATTTATTTGGCTATAATTTATTTTAAAACGTTTACAAATTTATGTAGGTATGTATAAATACATACGTATATGTATTTACATTTATAATATAGGACTTAATTAAATTTCATTCTGCTTCACAACACATTTTGTTCAGACGTTTAATTTTTGTTTTAGTTTAGTAAAATTGCGAAAAATAATTTAAGTTTTCTATTTTATTAGTTATACATGTACAAAAATTGGTTTTATGGATCAATATTTTAGTGATGCTTCGAATTCATGAGTTTTGTTTATTTCACACGATTCACTATAAAATTAATCTATATCTTTATAATACCAGACTTTTTTTATTTTTAACAATTATATAATAAATTAATAACAAATAAACTAGGTAGAAACAAAAACCAAACTTCATAAATTATATTATTCATTAATATCTATTTCGTTGCTGTATAAAATATACATAATTTATATATTATATATATCGATAAACTAATAAAATAATGACAGAAATAAAATAAAATACTAAGCCGAAACTGTTATTAGAAATTTTATTTTGGTCTCTAATATTGTTAAAATTTTGTTTGTTATTTTGTAATTTTTTTTTTTGTAGTTTTAACTTAACGATTAATTAAAATAAAGTAAGAAAAATTATTCACTAACCAACGTAAACAGTTAATAATACAAAAAAACTTTACATAACATAATGGATGAGATTGTCTGAATTTCTTATTTATTTATTTGTTTGTAATTAAACAATAATTATTGTGTACACGGATGATTGTAACAGCTGTGTTGTATTATATCTTCCATGATACTTAACTATATTTATTATTTTTATACAATATACTTAAAAAAAAAAAAGAAAAGTTCCCCTCCTAGGGTCGTAACATTCTTATAATATAAATATTAAAACGCAGTAACAAAATTGTACGTACATCAAAATTTTGCGACACACACTACACATAAAACAAAAACAAATTATCATTATTCATTCAAATAATTGTATTTACTCGCACTTATTAAAACAATAATATATTAGACTAAATTCTAGTATACAACTAACGTGAGCCGTATGCCGTTAGTGCACACTATAGTTATGTAATAATAATATAACAATAAATGATTAGAATAAATTATTGGGTATTTGTATAATATTATTTTTATAATATATACTAAGCAGTGGCGCTAACCACATGAAGTAGGGCCAGCTAAACGCAAAACGTGTTGACATGACCACCGCCCCATGTTGAGCCCTAGTTCGCGCCACGGCTTTTATGCTATACAGGAACGGTATTCTTTAACAATTGTATTAGATACACTCAAATCGTTTTTGTCGGTCGACTATTATCGCATCTTGTTATTCCGTACGATTTAAACATTTTAGAAAAAAACGACATTACCTTTTACCGCGCAAGTATAACATAATATTTTCCACTTAACGATCTAAGCCCCACCTAGGAATCTTCAAAATAGCAATATTTTTTTAAGGGACAAACTCGGTATATATTTATATATAAAAAAATTACACATAATATAACAATAATAATAATAATACTTAATAGTTATTTACATCAACCGTTGGTAGTCAAAAAAAATTCGACGAACATGTCTCGGACGTCCCGTATATTATCCTATTGTAATAATCTATTCATAATATCATCACCCATAGTTTAACATCAAGAAAAAAATATTTGAGCGAAGTTGAAAGACATATTATTGTTGTATATAAAAACAACATTAATAATATGCGTATTAAACATTTAAGTATAATAACATTAATCAACTTTATTGTTTTTTAATACTCGATATTGTCTGAAAACGAAAAATTAATCATTTCCGGCCATTTATTTATACGGCAAATTTGAGCAAAAATTTGTATTTTCTAACATTTTTGTTTTCGTTTTAGTTAACAGCGACTTTTTAGAAATTATTTTATTTTGTTTTTAACACATTGACGGGCGTAATTATTGAGATGACATTGTTTGTTTACTTAGATATTTCTTATATAACCCTATCTAGTTGATAAACTTAAGGCACGGTATAGAAAAAACAAGAAGGGAAAATCGGTTTAATCGTTTCCCCTACTTTTTTCCTTATAAAGCGACTTGGTGTATTTTTTTTTTTTTAAATGAAAAAAACATTTGTCCACATTTACAATTATATATTGGGTTCGTTCGATTAAAAAAAAATATTTACTACAATTTGTATACAGTCTACAGAAGGTATACTGAGCTAAAAGCATTTATAGCATTTTGATCAGGTATGTATTTTGTTTTGAAAATTAGTTCAAAATTATTGATCGGTTAGGTTCTAGTATCATTTGGGCGCCGTTGGAATTCGTTTACTAAGTACTGTGTTCATTATGATTTATGGATATATCAGTGGGAAACAGCATTATCATAACCACGGCCTTAGAAGATAGGCCCGTCGTATCTTCTAAGGCCGTGATCATAACAATATTGAATGATAACGATTGTAATTTGTAAAATTAATTTCTATAAAATTTAAATTTCTAAATTTATCACTGAAATAATATTTTTTGCCGGTTTTGAAATTGATAAAAAAAAGTTAATTGGGCAAAAACAAAGGATATTCCCTGCTTGTTTCTTCGATGGCTAAAGTCATACGAATACAGACCAATATTGTAGGTAGTAGTCGACAATAGTAAATCATTAAAATATGCATTACGTCTCTTTCCCTCATAATTCTCAAGTATTCGCCTACGATACACAAATGAGTAATTCATATCGTCCACAAAACAACAAAAATACCATAGCAGTCTATGGAAATGGTAGTACGGCGGTGGTGGGACTTTAGCTAGTCACAACAGCAATTTTTAGGGATGAGAGTTTCGGACGGCAATAATAAAATATTTGACCCAAAGCTTGTGGTACTATTTTATTGTGAATTGCAATTTAAAAAAACTTTAAATTTGAGCACATTTGTAATATTGATAAATTGCGGAATTGATAATTATTAATTAATAATAAAATACTGTAATTGTTTACAGACGTTCGAGACATTTTCGCTAAGGACTACTAATAATAGTCTTTTTTCAACTTAAATACTAATCTAAAAAAAATTAATTATTTTTATTTTTAGATTTTGTTAAAATTGTACACAATATGATAATAATAAATAACATTTAAAATTATTTGTTGGCACTTAACATTAACTAGTATTTTAGCATTTATATTATTATAATTATTATTATTATTATTATTATTTTTATATAATATATATATAACAAAACTTTGGAAACAGTAGGGTTTTTTAGTATATTAAATATTAATAAAAAATTATTGGGTTTTTTAAAATTCTTAATTTTTATTATATATTAAGTATAATAATCGCTTTATGATAATAATAATAATAATAATAATTTCAAATAATTTGAAGGAAGCAAATTAGTTCTAACTTGAGCATTTTCATCTATATGGTTATCTCATTTATTAATTTTTTTTTTTTTGTAATTGTTTATTTTCCACCGTAGATCTGGATGATTTTGTCTTGATCGACAGTTTCGAATATGTGTGGAGCGTCCATTAGTATACCGAGAGTACCGGCTGTGGTTACTATAAAAAACAGGTACAACTGTAATCGATCAATAACCATTGCGACATATTTCCAGTCTTCTCTTATCTACAAGGACAAAAAAGTTTAATTATTCATATTATAGTAACAAATTAGCACGACTTTTGTTATAACATAAGGAATTTTTCACTCGTATATTAATTGTACGTAATGTTAAAAAATTAGTAAATTTCTATCCAATCTACGCACTTTAACAAAATTAATAACATCCAAACAACTTTTTATTAGTGAAGTATCTCAGGTGTTTTTTTATCCACACGATCTGAAATTTGCATTATTCAGCAACTTTATCGTTAGTTACTTACGTTATGTGTACATTCCATAACGAGTCAAGTACAAGTACATGGCACATGTGCATATAGCAAATAATAAGAAATTTTTTTAATATTGTGAAATAAAGATGAAAACTTCTGCGCAAATACTGGGTAATCCAAAAGGAGCCAGGGAAAAGTTTTAACTATTGTAATAAATTACTATTATTGCTGTAATAAGTTAGAAAACATTTTTAAAGAACAAAAAAAGAAAAAGAATAATGTTTGTTAAAAAAAATTACAAAAACAGATGGTGCGATGAAATAAACAATATAGGACTGTTTGTAAATTAACTTTTAAATATGGTTATTTTGAATATTTGGGGAGGGGGGGGGACTGAGGCATTGAGTAAATAAGCAGTTATTTCTGAGTTCTGATATCCGAAATAAACCTAAAAATTTGGTAAAACTTCCGTAATAAAATCGTATGTACTATGTACATACTTTCATCAGCCACCTCAGCCTCCGCACCCTCCCATAAATACGCCCATGCCACGTACCCATGTTCTATTTTTAATTTATTTGTATGCTATATAGTATATAAAACCAATTTCGTGTCGTATAAGTTTAAACTTTAAAGAGTCAATCTCAAATTTATTGACGTAGACAGAGAAGGGATGGGCAGGAGACTAGGGATGTTTGAATCTAGGTAATGCTCATCATCGCTAACTATAGCTATAAGTTAATTACCTGTATGTACTGGTCTTCGTTTCTCAAATGTTCTGCAATGAACTCGACCGCTTCCGTAGCTTTGGACGCCTCTGGGGATAACAGCAGTGTGTCGGAGCACTCGCTCTCCCGCCGTTCTGCGCTCGCTTTCCGGTTGATCTTGCAGTTGGGGTGGTGCAAATCAGCCAACTCCATCACCTCCATCTTGTGCTTGGACGGAGTGGCGGAACACGGTGGGGCGGGCGCAGGCAGGTCCGACGGTGAAGTATGATGAGGGTGAGGTGGTCCGCTCATGCCCGGCATTTCCATCATCCATCTCAGTCGCGTTTTCTTAGGCCGCTTCATGAACATTATCGCCGGCAAGTAGGACAGGAACACAGACCTAATCCAAGGCGGCATACGATGAGTTCGCGGGCCTGCAGACAGTAGATACACCATATTATACATACTATGTGAATACTATTCGTTAAGGATAAGGCCCCAAATATTCTAAATGTAATAATTGGTAAATTTGTTTTCAAATTATCAAATGAGAATTTTAAGGAGTACCTAACCACTGTTTTTACCCCGATACAGCAACAACACCCGGGGCCGGGACAGTACATGTTATTTACTGACTTCGCTGTTGACTTGTGCTAGTAGTAGTAGTACCTGTGATGATCATGATTATAATTTATGGTTACGAAAATGACAACTCTTTTGTAACCGCAAATCTAAAAAAATCTATTTTGCACGTAAAGTGTAAACCAGGCTTTTTAAAGTAATAATTTTCTTTAAAAATTAGAACTCGCTATAAATTGTTTTTTAAAAATAATTTACTTATATTCAATTAATCCTATACTAAAAGGATAAACTTTACCGGACACCTTTATTTCAATTTTCTTTTTATTCAGTTGTAATTTTCAAAATACAATTTTTAAAAATGTTGCGCAGTTTTCAATTAGCTTAGATATTATAAGCACTTTGCTGGTAAAGTGCATGTGTGGAACTATATGATGGTTACTGCCACCCTAGCGTTCTTCGTCCACCTACCCTTCGTGATCTTTTTTTCGTTAAAAATTTAGCAAAACTTAATAAGTTTATTATTTTGGTAATAAAACATCGTAAAGTGATTAAAATGTATTCTATACATTGTACGCTGTGAGCAGCGTACAATTTTTGCAAATTCAAAGTCAGCATTGAAATATTTTGAACGATTCCATTAGAAAGATGCGAGAATAAGGGGTTCCCTCTTAATAGTACCCTCTTCACCATAAGAAACTACATTTGTATAAACCCAATTATAAATTGTATAAACTAATTTATTGTGAAATCACTGTACCAAGTACAGTAATATAGCAATGTCATACGATATAACATAACAATAATTATGTAAAAATTAATTTAAAATTTATAATCAAATAAAGCGGTGAAAACCAAAAGTACTAGTAACATTTTTTAAAAACAATTATGAAACATTTTTATCTGTATATTTTTTAAAAATAATTTCATTAATATTTTAACACATTATTAAAGGAAACCATTAACCAATATGACTAAATTGCAAGTATAATTTTTATTTTAAAAGCTAATCATTCGCGAGTTTAAAAGATTTACATACAAAACTATTTTTACAAGATAAAAATACATTTATTATTTGAGTTTTTATTCAAATCCATTTTTATTTTTAATAGTTATTATTTGGATTTTTATGTAAATAATGGGCAGGTTTTAATTTAATATTGGAAACATACATTGAATCATTGGGTTTTAGTCAGTTAAAGTTTAAAACTTTAAGCGGTTGGCGCACATTTATTTTCTAGCTTGTTTAATGAATACAAAGGTTGTAATTAAAAGTAACGTTATAACTTTAACGTCTATGACGAAAATTTTTGCTAAAACGCAATTAATAAACAAAAAAATAAAAAACGGTAAAATATAAATGAAATAACTAATAACCTATGAACGTACTATAACATTAAACATACAAATTAACGAACATATGTCTTGCTCTGTGGTATTCTTGTACATAATTTGTAATAAACAAATATTTTGTTTAGAAGTATAACATTTTAAGAATAAAATTAAATAACGTTTTAAAAATGTATTATACGTTAATTGTTCACACAATTTTTTTCCAAATTTAAGTGGTCGAATCTTATCATTGTATCAATTTGAATAGTAGTACAAAGAAAAAAAGTAGAAAATCTTCATAACTCTATTTCGTTGTTTCGTGTTAACACGAAAACACGGGAAATTATATAATCTTATTGAGTGTTTTCTGGCTCAATATCGTTCGCGTTTTTATAAAAGGTTGATATACCGACTAATACATAAAGGCGTATACCGAATCATATATATAAATAGAAGATTGTAATCTTATAAACGTTTTCCTTTTACATTTTCCGGTTATATAATATATATATATATATATATATATACATATAATATATTGTTCTTCTATTCCGTTTCGAACGCCGCATAGACCTCAATTTCCACGTATTGTCTAGCGTGTCCGCTATTCGGGAGGGCGGTCAATTATCGATTGCGAAAAGAATATAGTAAAAGTTTTGTATTTCGAAGTAGAAGAGATACAGGCGAGGAAAATGACAAATGGGGGAGAGGGGGTGAAACCATACTTCACGATTTAAAATCGACGAGAAATAGGCCGACAAGAGAACCGCCCGACGTGGTGGCTTCCTCTTGTATTATTATTTTGTCATTTATACATATATATATATATACATATATATATATATATATATACATATATATATATATATATATATATATACATATATATATATATATATACACATATATTTTATATGAAATTGAGAGCGTCTTACTGTACGACACGCAAATCCTATGACATCTACGTGCCTTCACATTGCCCGAGGACCGCCTAAGTAAAGAAAAACAAGAGACGATAACGGCGGTTGTGTAAAGTACACACACACACACACACACAAATATAATATATTTATTATTTAAAAAAATATATATATATATATAAATATGTACAAAAGGGACTTAGTGCGGACAGGAAGAGGACTTAAAGGGAAAAAAAATCGTATACAAACGATTATCAGAACTAGGAAATAGCAAAAGCGCACGCATGTTACATATTGATGGCATAATAAGTCACGCGCATGAGGATAATGTGAACAAAGGGAATGATTATTTGCCTGGCATACACTCAAACGCCCGTGGCTAAACTTTTTGATCGCCAGAGAAAGTTTCAGAAAACACGTTTGTTTAAAATTGTTCAACCTTTCTGCGCCTTATCTGCGTTATACACATGGAAGGAGAGAAGAGTAATGGATTGTGGCTATATTTATATGATCCGTCCTCGAAGTATCAATGGACAGTATTAATGATATAATTAATAATTACATTTTTTTAAGCACCCTAAGGCTTTGTATATATTATTCATGTATTAGGTTGAACCTCTTAGTACTTGATATTTATTTAAGATGATAACTTATTTATTTATGAATAGTTCATATGAGTAGTAGTCATTTTAAAACAATATACCAAGTAAGATTTATAATATAAATAATAGTAAGAGTTATCGATGATTGAAAATAAAGTAACTTTTAATCATAAAATAATGTAATCGTTATTACGATTAAATTATTATTGTTCTTTTATACTGATTAATGATTACTGAAATCTAACATTGCGATTACTAATGATTGATGATCGTATGATTAAATGCTTTCTAGATGCTTTTATTGACAATTATTTGGGCAGAGAGAAGGTTACCCTCCTGCGACAAACTGGTACTATATGAAGGGCACAGGGGAAAAACGGTAGTAGTCACATTATGAAAATTTTAGAGTATAGCAAAAACAAAGTTCGTGAATTCCTCTCCATCTTACATAAAAACAAAAACAAAATCACATTAAATGATATTCTATTATAACATGTATTTATTTAAACAATCTATTGACATAAATACAAAAATTTAATGGCATAAATTGAAAAAAAAATATTTAAAAATTGTTTTTCATAATGTGACGACTACTACCGTTTTTCCCCTGTGCCCTTCGTATAATTTACAGTGCTTATTTTAAGTATCCGTACCTCTGAAATTCCAGTTGATTATGATAACGGTGACCAATATACTGACGGTGTTCATGATGAACGTGAATAACAGGTATTTGGCAATGAGCGGCAGTACTAGAGAAGTAGGTGGCAGTATTTTGGAGACAAGCAATAGGAAGACGACAAGTGACAGTAAAATGCTGATGCCCAGCGTAACCTTCTCGCCGGCTTCAGCTGGCAAATAAAACACCAGCACGCACAGAAAAGATATGAGGACTGTTGGAAGTATCAAGTTGACCGTGTAAAACAGAGTTTTCCTCCGTATCACAATGTAGAACGTTATGTCCGTCTGCGTGGGCTTTTCTTCGTATACGTTTAAATACGCCGGTACCTGTGCAACACAAGAATCGTAATATTATTATTATTATTACATGTAAACAAGAGAAACAAAAGACGCCGAAGGATCGGTTTTCGGAACACACCAAATTGGCATACATTCAACAACAAGTGGATTTGGCGTGTAAACTTATCGTGAACCACTCAATATCTCACTGGGCTTAATCATTTTTCACCATTTTGTTTTTAATCCCCTCCAAACTTAGATTTTTGATAGCAACTTTAGAAACTTAAATGGTAACGCATACATTTCATTAACTTTTTAAATTGAGAATAATATACTAAATATGTTGACTGGTCGATAACCAGTTTTGGATAACTATTTTTGAAGTTATTGAAGTTTCAAGTTCAGGGCAGGAGGAAAGGTAGAGTGTAGTATTATTTTTATCTACGCGCATTTCCCAACCGCACTTCCCCTCCCATCGTAACTTTTAAACTCTTATAACTTTAGCAATTAGCAATTATTTTACACATTAAAGGTATTTGTATAACATCAATATGTATAAATCCTCTAAAATATTGTCAAACAATTTAGTTATTTTGAATTCAGGAAGAAATTTATTTTGCGAAAATTAATATTTTCCCCATTTTACTCTTATTTATATTGTAATTATATCTATACAAAGCAGCAAAAAAAAAAATTGAATGGTTCATTCAAATTTAACGGACTAATCACGAACCACTAAATGACGTCACGAACCTCTTAGTTAATCCTTTAATGAACATTTATAAACCCAGCACTAGTTACAGACCTTATCTCTTTTATATAATGTTTACTTTTGTATGAATTGTCATACACGCTATTCACAAGTAAATAGGACAATGGAGTCACCTAAACTAATCGCATAATTCACACTGAAAAAGAGGACACTTCAACATGCAATATCCATCCTCTACTCATAAATAATTTATGGAAATTACACGTATTAGTGCATTTTCAATTAGTTTATTTAAAAATGTATTCAGCTAAATATTTTAAATGATTATTTACCTCTATTATGTCCCATGTACCGGATTTCCAATAATCGGAGAGATCAACGAAATGTTTGTCATTATACAGTGCTAATGACACTTGATCGCCGTTAAATGTCCAAGAGCCGAATTTCATTATGCAAGTTTGTTGATCGAATGGAAAGTACGTGACGTCTATGGTACACGAGCTCTGCAACACAGTAATATAATCCTGTAAAAACTAATTAAAATTCAGCCTTAGAATAATTTTTAAAAAATGCATTCCTAGCGATATGTTCGTCAGTGACGTATCTATAAGTGAGTTAAAATGTTTTTAACTCTTTGCACTTTTTACTTGTCCTTTTGTTGTAAATTTCTGCTGATAGTTTTGTATCAATAGTTAGGGCCGTAGTAACCATACATTCAATGTAGTGCAGATTCTTGTTCGAATAAAATATTGTATTCCTAAATATACTGGTTTTATATATTTTTTAATAGATTTAAAATTTAATAGAATAAATTAGAACAGAATAGATTGAATAAATTTATTTAAATATTTTTGTTACGCTATCAATTGCTAAACTTTTATAATGCACAGCTAAATTAACGCGGTTTATTGTTTTAAATATCGTACTTAATTTTCAAACCAACTTTGTAGACTTAAACTTAAGTTATAATTATTATGTTACTTTATACTTTGGATTTTTATTAATAAATAGGGATTTCCTATATTTTTTTCTTAAAATATTTTTCTCATTTCCTTACTTTTGCGTCCGGGGCGCGGGCATTTTTTGCCTCCTTTGTTATACGACCGTGTTAATAGTTCATATGAATCTAGATAAAAATGTCTATAAACTTTCAAAAATAAACTCGAAATCAAAAATGTCCATAAAGTATATAAGTAAGTCGTTAAATTATACGTATGTCAATAAAAAAAAAAATCTCGCTGAAGCGGTTGCTAATGTTAATTAATTTTCTACTATTTTATATTATGTAATAAATTCTTCTCCTTCGCCTTCATTCCAACTATTTGAGGTCGACCACCCTTATTATGTCATTTTACTTAATTCACATTTTACGATAAACTTTTTCTTGGGACATTATCGTAGAATTCTTCCTTTTCTAATTATGCCACATCCAGGGATGGACAATATCTGTAATACAAGTATTTAAAATACTTTTTGTATGTTGTGTCTTGTATTTAATCGAAAAACACTGTATTTGGTCATAGCTCATACAAATTTTAATCATTTATACTTATGCCATGTCCTGGCATTTTCGTGTCAGAATAAGAAGTTGTAATGTTACTTGTAATTTTGTTTGAACCTCGCCGCAGTGCCGTGTCAAACAAGTTTTAATTATTGGGATTAAGGAAAACATATTTAACCTAGCTAATTACACAGCTATGTTCAAGTTTATATGATTAAATTAAAAATTAAAGTTCAAAAACGTTATAAACATATTTTGGGATAAAATTGTATTACATTACATCAACATTTTATTAACGTTCAAAAGCATTGCATCCTTCACTTTCGCATAATTGTTATTTCAATAACCATTCAAATATACTTGAAACGTGTGTAATGTGCGGAGTACCATTAAACGATTTTTTTTTCTAGCGCTCATACTTAAGTATTATATTTCAATTACAAGTTGTATTCAGTTTTAAATCAAATTAAAACAAAAAAATATTGATCATTTTTATTTATATGTAATATTTTATATTTACAAAATAGTTAGGTCTGCTTTTCACAATGAATGAGGGGGATACATATAGTGAATATTTATTTTTATGTTTAACGAAAGGGACGTCAAGGGAAACTTTTACAGACATTAATTCTTCCCTATAATTAAATACCGAATCTACCTTCTCCGCAAAATTATAATTTTTAAATTTATATACTTATACGTGTACTCAATACTGAGTTATTATATTTGAAATCTTCTTTTGTGTATCTTTAACAAACACCAAATAGTAAATATCGCTTTTATTGTTTAGTTTGGACTGTCGAAAATAGATTTTCCCGTTCATTCCGGTGGTCTTCAACTCGAGTTTATATAGCCCCGGGAATGTTCGTGTGTATATTAGTTTTTCGCTCGCGCTGAGAGTTCACTTTTATTGCAATCGTATTACACAAACGCACACACACCTAAATAAGAAATCGAGGGAGTGTTATTGATCAAAGGTCAACCGGACAGCGGTGGGACAGACAGCAGTTGAAGCGCTGGAAATACGTATACCTTCTTCCCTATAGCCTTCCCTTCACCTATCTTAATTCGGTAGCTGCAGCTTTGTCTCGCCGACAACTACGGCTGCCATGCCGTTGTTATTAAATTCCCAGAACTCTATGTCGATGTCGAGATTTTCACTAGAAAAATTGCCAACATTCCATTTTTTGGGCGACCACTTTGCTTATGGAACAACGTTGTGTTTTCAGAATTACCTCTGCCCTCTAGACTCTACCCTATACTTACTGCGGTTCTTGCCATACTGTGTGCTAAATTATTCAACCTCGCCAATAATTGTGGCGTAAAATACAGAAACGGATTTCAAAACATTCAAAGTCCCTATCACCACATCCGACTACTACTTTTCAATAATTGGAATTCATTGTTAATGGGGCAACCTTGTTTATAGAACTGAAAAAAAGTTAAATTTCAACAATTTTTTTCCTGTGCTAAAAATGTGTACACAAGTTTAAAGTAGATACATATTCATTCATTTGTAGACATAAAAAACAATGTTGAAAAATAATCATTTTACAGCGATTATTTTTTATATTGTATTATATAGACCTGGAATTTGTTTTTGTATTATATAATCTAAACGGTTTATTAAAACAGAGGGACAAAGTGGCCGCGTTTATAATATTCTGCAACGTATAAATTGCGTATTAAAAGCATCCGAAGATTACAGTAAGCCGTCGCAGGTGAGTGGGGTGGTGGTGGAAAACTTAACTAAAACATGCTAATACACGAGGGCTAAAATTAAATTTCCTGTCGAAGGCTCAAGAGCGAAATAACAAGGCGAGCCCCCATCGGTGTTTTGTTGCACTACCTCAGCGACGTATAATAATAATAATAATAATAATAATAAGGGTTGACGGCAGAGGTCTCTAAAATCGTATTTGTTACAGGAAACTTGTCTTGTTTTAATTTTAACTCTATCGTACCTTTTATCCTTTCTTTCGGCTTACTAACAAAAGTTTCTCAAAAAACCGATTGAGTTATACGGTCCAATGTAAAATCATTATATTTCCAATCGAAACCCCCAAAATAACACTTTTACTTTATTATTTTATGGAATAAAGTAAAAATAAAACAAAATATAAACCAAAACCTTCCACTTTACTTAATTAAAGAAAATAACCAAGTACAAAAAAATATTATTACAAACATAAAAACATCCCTCTTATTTATTTAGCACTACTAATTTTTGATATCATGTTTCAGGTAAACCAAAAATAATGCGTATCATTATAATTATAAATATTACAGTATAAGTACAAGCATATTTAAATTCAGTGAAAGAATTCATATATTTCGAGTCTTCCTCCAAAGTGGCGAAATCCAGTATTATTTAAAGAACCAAGATCGCAAGGTTTAAAAAAAAACAACTCTCCAGGATTTTTAATAATTTTGTCAATTTTAACTTAAACTATAGGTAGCAGGAAACTAAACGATTACTTGATTTTAATTTTTAAGTCATTCACAACTCATTTTAACAAATTTCTTCAGTATATCTTTAAAAAAAATATGTTATTATGGAGTATTATATTGTATATTATTGCATTATACCACAAAACATATTTATAATATAAATATGTAATATAATTAAAATGTACCTGGTATATGGCTGGCGGTACCCACAGAAGTTCTCCATTTGGTCGAATGAGCACGTTTGACTTGTATCGAACCTCGTAGTTGCCATCAGCACTATATATAACAAATGTTTTCGTTTAGTGTATGTTTACGCGAATTTTTATAATTCTTGTTACCAATATAATTTATTGTAATTTTAATAGGTTTTTACTACTAATATAACTTCTACTATAAAGTATTACTTAATATTTTATATAATAGTATTAGGTATAGAGACCAGAGTACCGATATTCAATTTTACTTACTTGTTGAACAACACTATATCTGGCTTCCATACTTTGTCGGGTGGTAATCTGAGCACCTGTATACCGCCATAGTCTGCCTCGTCCCACTGTAATTGATAGTCTGTCCACGTCTAAAATATTAAGAAAACAATATAAACTGTTGAATATAGAAACAATTACCTAATAATTATTGATGGCATTAACTTTTATAAGAGCGCAGACAAAATTTAACTTCGGACTAATTCATTCAGGCTTTGCTTGATAATCAGTTATTTACAAAAAAAAAATCAATTTAAAAACACGCATTATGATAATATTCGCTTAAGGTGTTAATATTTCAAATTCGTACTTCCTAACGAAATTGAATAATGGTTGTAACATATTATGTTAGTTTATCTAGACTTAGAGTTCTATGCTTGCTCTACAGGGTCGTCCAAATTGGCTTATACCCTTCATTGGGACAACAGAAATACGTCCTGAAAACTTCGGTTTGATTTGTTGAGGTGTTTTGAAGTGATGGACATGTATACAAACAACATATTTATTCATATAGAAAACTGAATAATAATAAAACACAGACATCGATAAAACAAATACGAGTAGACTATTCAGTGTATATAATTGAAATGTAATGGTTAATTTCATTTGCAAATAAATTGTTTCAAGCGTTATGTTGTATGATGGAATATAAAATATATATCTAGTCGATAAAATTTATTCGTATGAAATCAAATACAACAACAATGGCCAATGGGCTATGCCTACCATTTGGCTGTATTAATTTAAAACTAGGAACCAACATTATTTTTGAAATTCAGTTGTTTTAACTTATCGAGAAAAAAATACGTGCACTTTTTTATAAATATAACGTTATATTAATTAGAATTATATATGTGTAAAATTGTGAATACAAGTAACTACACGGCGGTGAGTAAAGTGAACACATTCAAACTTGTGATTACCGCATATAATTTACACATCCAGTCTCACTGCATACTTTTTACAGTCATTGATTGTTGTGTATACTTGTGATATATTTGTATATTCTATTAACATTTTTGGCATGTTGTCAGCGTTCTATATTCTTTTGGTTTCAAAACGCGTTCCCCGCAACCATGGCAGTTGTTTCGCCCCGACCTTACGTTGCCTATATTGATTATTGCGCTTTCACATATACATACATATGTACATGGGATTTCCCTGCAAACTACAGCATAGCCCTTGCGTTATCCAAAGCGTTCCTTATTTGTTTTTATTTCGTCTCTAATCAGATAGGCAAACCGAAATCCTAACGACGCTTATGTTACGAGACGGTAACAAGATGTATTTGGGAATTGTTTATTCCCAGGGACTTTACTAGCAGCCGTGAAGGATGATGCAAATAGGCTTTGTATACTATATGTAGCCTTGACGTGTTGAACAGAACTAACATAACTCAAATATACGTTTAAAATATTTCCGATAAATTATAATGTACAAAATTTGCTTTATGAAAAAAATAATACGAGTTTATGTATAATTATCATTGATCACCTTAAAACGATGTAAAAAGAAAACAATTAGTGCCTATCTTTATAATTTGGTAATTCTTTTGAGATAACCAATAATGATACAATTGTCTTTCCTACCTATACCTATACCTATACCTCTAATCTAGAATCTGTTGTTCAGAGAAAATTAAGACAAACAACAATTCAGAGTGGTAATTTTCAATGTATAATATCTTTATTTTCACCTAATTATAACAGTAAATAGTAAAATACAAAAATATACTCACTAGTCTCAACCAAACATTGGACTTCATAATTTGACTCTTCTCGTTCTAGAACAAAAGGAAAACATTTAAGACAATTAACTAATTAGTATTAAATTGGGTAATTTTATCAACTAATAATAGATGTATAAATTATCTTCATCTGTACATTTTTTAACTGATACAAAATAATGATTTTTTTTGTGAATAAATACTTTATTCGTCGAATGATCTATCATTAAAAAAATGTCCAACCTTGATTTTTATTCATTTAGTTTTTAATTTTCAAGTAAGAACTACATACATTGTATTAGTTTTATTTTATTTGCAACACTGTCAATTCTTATGAGACAGCACATTAAATATGACAAATTCATTATTTTACATTACTAGGTGATTGAAATTACAGTCCTAAAAAGGACCATCGTATTGTGTATATATATATATATTATATTCAGCTGATTACGTACCACGTTGATGAGTTGCACGAACGCTAGACCGAACTGCACGTTTACTTTTTCGGTCATGTTCTGAACCGGCCGGATCAGCTTGTTGTAGCCTCTGAACAGATCTCTGACCAGACGCTCTTCGTCTTCTGAACACCAGCAACCTGAAAAAAAAAATTGGAATAACAAAATCGTACCGTAGTTAACTATAACAGAAAAAGAACTGTACGGCAAACATACAAAACAAAAAATGCCGAGTTCACTGAAATTGTTGGTCTTGAAAAATATGTCCAGTTTCGTAATTAAAACTGTAAAAAATATATTGTACTAAAAATGCGTGGAAAAGGTAGTGCTTTGCGTATAAGTTGTAACTTATCGTGTGGAAATAAAACAGATAATAACAGAGTCGAAACCCCGGTCGGTTGGTTAAGTATAAATATACGACGGAGGTAAAAAATTACTTGGATGACATTAAACCGGCTTTTAAAATGTCTTATCTTTTTTTCATATTTTATCTTTGTGTTTTCCTTTCTTTTTTTAAATTACGGTTGAAATAACGTTTTTCCAAGCTCTAAAGCCAAAGCGAAATTTCATTCTAGACAAATATGCTCAACGTAGCTGACAGACATTTATCAAGCCATAGATATGTCAAATTCTTTTCACAAACAATAAATTCTTATGCGTAGGATAACACTAACTGGTACCCTTACCCAACATTTCCTCCTAATAATATAAATGTTGACGAGTTTATTATTTAGTCATAGCATGTGATATTGTAGAGACTTTCGCAGAATACAGCATTTCATATGTCTCAAAAGTTGATAATGTTCATATAGGTAGGTACACAAAAAACATAAAATCTCTACCATAATATACTGCATAACACATAACAACATATAATCATATCTTTGCAATGTTAATAAATTACACTGGCCTTAACGGATAAAGTTTGAACCTATTATTGATGTTAGCTAATTAAAATAAACAAAAGCGGTTGAATATAAACAGGGTTGGGCAAAATGCAGTATTTTGTCAACTAAATACAAAATACAGTATCTTGTATTTTTTTAAGATACAAGATAAAAATACCGGTTCAAAGTACAATTTATGTATTGATAAATTATAATCGATTTTTTTTTTTGTTATATCATTATTTTGTTTTGTCATAATTTACGTTTTTTCCGTTTTACTTATTAAATAATCGTCAACTTTATTTTTTATATTGTTATAAGTTTCTTTTTAATTAAATGCATACAACTATAAATAACATATTATATTATACAAATATGAATTAATTTTACATATTTTAACATTTACCTTTAGATACAGACAAAAATGTTATAGTGGAAACCAACGATGCCGATATTTATTTTATTTATCACTATTACAGAGTATGCAAACTGCATTTAACTACAGATTATTATCATTATCTCTTTATGGCATATTATTTTGTTGAAAATGTTTTTAATAATAGCACTAATAGTTTTGGAATAAGATGACTAATAATATTTTCAACTACTGTAACGTTTTAAATAACAGTGATTTATTCTTCTGCCATTATTCAGTTTCACTGAATAACGATAAAATTTCATGACTGTTACAATATACTAGGTGACTGCGTGAAGTCTGAACTACTTAGTTCATATGGTGTAGGTATCATACACATTAATAATTACACATAATTAGTCATCTGTAGATGACTAAATCAAAGAGTCCGACTCCCAAACCAGGATTATGTTTGGTCCAAATTATATTTCGGATGACACGAATTTATTATTATTGAAAGTAATCAATATTATGATAATTGAGTTTTAAATAAAAATAACGAAATACCAGAGTACATGTATTTGTATCTTAAAATCAAGGTTCAAGATACTACATACAAGATACAAAAAGTATTTGAAAGCTACTAGAAAAAAACTTGTATACTATAACTGTAACGGCGGGAAATTATTTTCTTGAATTAAAGTAGTCGTTGTATTGATAATAATAATAATATAATACATCACTAAAGGTAGTTTATCGTATAGCAAAGAAATAAATTCTTCAAAATATTCAAATTTTTCATGACTTTTGAACAATTTTCACTATGTTTTTTAGTTTGTGCTAACTTGACAGCTCATTTTTATGATTGTAGTGTAAGTATTAAAAATACATTTTCTTGTCTCATTTATCCAAGTTTAACGTTTATATAGCTAAAAACACGGGTATGATTTATGAAGGCACCTTGTAGAAGTACAAAATGTATCAAAAAGTACAAGAACATAAAACTATGATTATGTTTTTTTATTATTTGCGTGTATTCGTGTAATATGTGACTTGATTTCTCGATGGCCACCGACGATTGCAGGTACCGCCGCGAATGACTTTGCGGTGTACCCATAACCGACTGTCCGAGGTTTCAGTACATTAACTGCGGCGTTTATTGGTGCGCCGACCAGATAGTATTGGCCGGCGATGGTGTATGTTATTGTGCGTATTCGCCTCATCGCATCGGCTGGCAATTCATTTTGCGCGTCGTTTCTCTTAAGGACGTTTTGAACGATAGCCCCGTTTCGCCACCGGTAACGATAATAATTAATCCGCTTCAGCTGTCCCGTCATTCATCACAGGCAAAAGGAGTTTTCGCGGCACACTGCACTGGCGAAAGCTCTGGACGAACGGGCATCGGTAGCGGCAGGCAGCAATATAGCACCGACCAGCGCTGCCAGGACAAACACTATATCGGGGAGGAGTACCCCAGGTTTTCGCGGCGCTTAAATCTCACCGCTTAATTTATCAAAACCTCCCAATGTAAGCAATTCGGTTGTATTGTGCGTTGCGCGTCAAGTAAAAGGCGAGGAAACATGTTTTTTTTTTCCATCACCGGTTTGCCCAAGCCCCAATGATCCTTGCGCTCGTTTTTGCCGTTGCAATATTATATACGAAACCATATATACCTACGTGTGTATGTTCATCGGGGGACAGTAAAATGTTGAAAATCTAAAACTCTTCATAGTGTTAATAACCAACAATTTGGAAAACTCATTAAAAATATTTTTTTGAGATAAATTAAATTTTATGTATTATCGGGTTCAGAGTTGGGCATATTATTTTATAACTTTAACGTCAGATTCTGTTTACAATTTGTAATTTAATGGTTTTCAAGTTTTCTTTATAACGTTTACACGCTCAGTTTTATTTGATAATACACCGTTTAGTATATGTAGGCATATATGTTTTGTCCCTGTTAGTGGATTAATAATCAAATATAGCGTATCTCAACATTAGAAATATCAGAAGTCAACGTAAAATGTATATATGAAATGAAAAAGCATTAATTTTACATCACTATTGTATACTACTATTTATATTTTATTCGCTGAACATAGATAAAAAATTGTCGCGTGGATGATATTTTATAAACGCGTATAACATAATACTGAATACAATTTACATACACGATTGTATAAACATTAGCTTACTTAGGAATTCAACGCTGTAACACGATGGTATATTATTGAGTATACGGATTTTCAGGGGAGAGCGGGAAGGTTCAGCCCTAATGTCTTTTTCATATCACCACGCTAATGCATTTTTAAAGCTCCTTCAAACTCAAAATGCGATAATGTTTAAAACGCGTGTGTTCGCAAACGTATAGGTTCGGCTATTTCAACCGACGCGACGTTGGCAGTCTCTATTTAAAATAACAATATGAAATAAGTAATAACTGATTAAATCTGTAGTATATACATTATTTTCAAATAAATTACCAATTATTTTATTTAAAAAAAAATACGAAAGACTATTTAAAAAAACAAGTTTAAAGATTTTAGAGTGGTTTGTCATTCTAATATTGTTTAAACGAGAAATAATATACCGGCACAGTCACTAGTTTTTTCATTATCTGCGGGTTCGAGACTGTCCACAGAAAGAAATAGCTAACCTTCCTCTTCTACAGGGCTTAAATTCTATAGTCAACGAATGGTTGGCAGCCAGCAGTAATCCTAACCTTCCAAACCCAAATCCTGTCTAAGCCCGTCTAGTAGGGAAATACAGCTGCAAAGAAGATTGTTTCAACGAGAAAACGCAATTACAAACAATCTTTATTGAGTAGATTCAATCACACACGACGATCAACTTCACAATAAATTATGTATTATTTTTCAAATTCTAAAGGTATTCAGTTATTTAATTATATATACAATAACATGATTTATACACTTTTTTTGGAAAAAAGTATATTTTATTAACTTTAAGTGTCTTTAAAATCAAATAAACAAAGTCGAGAGACTTCGGCAATTATATATTGAATATAACGTTATTTTTCGTTCTGTAAACTCATCGATGTAATGACGTCCATTAGGAGAAAACTAGGCCTCAATGAATACTAAATAAACTACTATAGATATTTCTATAATACTAATAGACCAAAAATTAATGTTAAAAAGCTTACAAAGCATTACCTACTGGTATTGCATAAAATATTCTTTATTGAACAGCAAATGAAAAATATTATTATAATAAAATGAGATCGAGTCAAAATACAAAATCTTAATATATTTATAAACTGAAATACATATATAAAATTACATCTTGGTAAAACTTGAAAAATGTATAAATTACATTTAAAATGAAAGTATCTATTAAAAATTAGACTTAATGATACTTGTATCAATTGGTACATTGATACTATTTCCCTATAATAGATGATTATAAATACCCTTTTTTCGCCGCACTTAAAATCATCGTAACTAGTTATACCATGTATATATGCTATATACATCTATATAATATAAATTAATATTGATCTATCCATAAAATGTTTGAGTTTCGAACTCAAACCAATTATTCCAAGGATATTTGTGAAATATATGCCAATTAAAAAAGTTTCATTTTGGTAGTAGTAAAATGAATGGCTATGAACATCAACAATAAACAAAAAGACATAGGATTGCTTTTTCGTTTAGTATTCTCTTGAACTCGTTTTCACATCAATATACACTTTATAGTTGTCAACGACTTTTATAAGTGAGCTCTTATAGAAGTTTTAGTGTATAAGCTAAGCGTATATGTCATAAAAAAAATATTGTCCAAATGACAATGCCTATGGAACAGCTCTACGGAATCGGCGTATTTATTCTATTATACATATATTCTTAAATTTTATTTTTTATGTAACTTATTAATTAATATATTGTAAAAACAAGATTATGTTGAAACAATTAAAATATAATAAATAAAAAAAAATTTTTTTTTTTATTTTCGATCACAAAAATTGTTATTTTGAAGTATATGCTGATTATTCTAAACTTTTCACATTACTTCATCAGTAAATATACTTATACTTGACTTCTACGTATACAAAGAACAAACGTGATAAACGTTTGTTCTTTCTTTGCTAGTTTTTAAATTTAAGTTATTACACAAAAGTTAACATTTAGATATAACACTATATTTA
The DNA here is from genome assembly GCF_023614345.1 of Adelges cooleyi. Taxonomy (NCBI): domain Eukaryota; kingdom Metazoa; phylum Arthropoda; class Insecta; order Hemiptera; family Adelgidae; genus Adelges; species Adelges cooleyi. The sequence continues at coordinate 8,007,206 of NW_026095751.1, forward strand.
AAACAAATTTATTGCTCTCTTTGGGATAAACGTATACACCCGTGTACCTAAAATGCCTATACGACACGCCGCCCAACGAACGTCAAACAACAAAATGCATTTTGTTTTGAACCAATTAGCTAGGATTCATCAATCGTATTTATTAGTGATACATGCAATTACAAATTATGGTAATGGTCGTATTGGTTTGTATATTAATAATTAATAATTTAAATGATTATACATTAAATATTATTTAGTATTTACACGCTTTAATGCGTGCACCTGTTGTCAGTGATTACCATAAATATATTATTGTACTTTGTTGCATAAGTATACTATTATTTAAACCAATATTTAATCGACTATATTATATACTCTTATATACTATGTACTATTACTAATAACTAATAAGTAAAAACATTTTTCTAAAAATGTCTTAATCCATACCTACTTAAAGAGAAGGTTTCAGGCGTTGAGAATAATATTATACGTGTAGAAAAATTACAAGGAGGATTATGGAGAAGTCACAATGAGTAAGTATAACAAAATGGGGTTGTAGGCATCAAGGCAATGAAAAGTTAAAACGGAAAGTTCGTTTCTAAGTACTTTGGTACACATTACGGTAATTACTTATCAGAGTCGGGTATCCTTATAACAGCCACATAATGGCTTATGCACAGATTCCACGTATTAATCAACTGTCAAAGATGTAATTAAATATATATTGTATGACATTTAACAGTAGTCTAACAAAGCGTAAATTAAATTATTACGACATGTATATCAAATACGGTATCTATTTAATTTATTAAACCATTACTAACTGAACTCTGTAAATCGGTCACAAATACTTGGACAAATTTTATTGGAATCTCTTTTGGACGTTTGCACAAACCATACTTAAAATTGTAGTTGAACAATACTGAAACTATAGATGCAACTCTACTTTGGTTTTAAGATTGCTGGTGCAAAAAGCCACTAGTCTACATGTCCGTATAGAGAACTTATATTTATTTAAAAATATGATTATGGACAGTAGGTCCTTTCATTCTAAATACATTTTTAATTTAATAAATTATTATAGGAAACAATTTTCGTGATAAAATACCCCACAAACGATTTATTTTACTAGAAAGAAATTCTTTTGTCAGAAACTATTCTTGCAGGGAAATTATTTTGAAATTTTACTAAATAGGTATATTTTTAAATAAATAAAGTCTTCCCGCTCAAACAGGGAAACTTAATGGTCATATATTTGCGCCATGTATACTTACAATTTAAATATAGTTTGTTCATACATACAGCCAAAAAATATTTTCAAAACAAATCTCAAAAAAAACGAGTTGAAGAGATATTTCTTATTTGTGACCGCTTTGCAGAGCTTTGTTTTTAATTCGCCTATAAAGACAACCCTAGTCCCTACTATATAATAAATTATAATATTATAACTAAACCCTACATGGCGTCAAAACAAGTTAGGCATTCTATAGTAAATACTCTTACAACTAATGGTTTAAGTGGATCAAATATATAATAGCGGTATGCATATAATAATGGTCTTCGGTGCTTCTAGAGGCAATCGAAAGAAAAGACGAATGGACGCACCCGGTTCCGTCTTACGGGCTACTGTTCGGGTAGAATACGCTTATTGTATTGCGCAATGGCGGGTCGCCCATATTAATCCGTTCGCCGTTTTCTTTTGAGTATAATTGTCATTTATCTATGTAACATTATATTGTTGAGTAATTATGTCAAAGTAACGGGTCTCATTCCGTTTCTTAGCCAATAGGACGTTTCGAATCGAACGCCAATATAATAATACAGATATTATATTTGCCATTCGTAAAAATTATCAAACGCCACACGTATTTGTTTAATTATTATTATTATTACAAATTTTGTGCGCGAAATAGCGAAGGTTAACAAAGACGAGTGGGGGGGGGGGGAAGGGCGTAAAGATGTTTTTCTTCTCGTCTCCGTAGCAAAGTAACATTGTAAGTATAGTGTGGTAGGCAAGGTGTAGAATATGAGTATCGTGGGGACACGCGGAGAACGACGTGGCGAACTTGGTATTGATTTCAAAACGGTCCCGCACGCGCCCCAGTATAGACGCTGTGGTATGATTGTCGCAAAGACCCGACCTCTTCCAATGCAGTAGCAACCGCTAATTCGACGTTAGCTTAAGTATACAGATATTATCATTGTTAAATCGCGTGCCCTTTAAAACGTTTTGACTTTTGAGTAAATATTTTTACTATTTTTTTTTTTTTTTTTTTGCACTCCACGCGCGAGCTGGTACTTGACGTCGCGTCGGTATTATTCCTACAACGCATTTGTGAATACACTTTGTCGTTCGCATTGTGCAAAGAGCGCTTATCGATGATGCGCTTACGTGCCCACCCATGACGACGATTGAATGGGAAATTTTTTAAGTCACCGATACGACACGAAAACAATTAATTAACCGTTAAATCCAAAAGACGAAACAAACCGCTCTTTTCAGCGTTTCTCTTTTAATTCTTTGTTTCGTATTGCACTTTATTATTTATATTGTATTTACGCAGCAGGCAACAAATTAATATTTTCAAATCGAACTCAGTTATTACCACGGTATAAACGGAATTCATATAATTGCCAATTTGGAGATTTTCAGACGTAAATTAGATTATTCTAAATCATTACATATTTTTTTCTTAATACTTTCTTTGATTTTTTGGATGAATTGTATTGCTAGTATATATTGAAGGTGTTTTGTTAAAAATAAGTACATCTTTCACTAAAAATATCGAAAAATGGGTTTTCGATAATATATTTTTAACAGATTTGAAGCATAAAATATTAAAGTGGGTCCACAAACAAGTGTAAATATCTAATTTAGTTTTATGTATTAAAATAACATTATCAGACGCTCTTTTAGAAAATAATACAATTATTATTTATTTATTTAATTTCCAATTTATTTTCATTTTTACCAATTGTGAATTTTCATAAAAGTATCAAATACATATAAAAATCAAAAAACGAGCGTTTGGAAAAAGTAAAACTGTTCAAATGGTTTCACTTAAAACTGTGTTAAGATCGTAAAATGCCAACAATTGTACACCAAACTCGGAACTTCTTATAGTTTTAGACTCTTGTACTTGTTAAAATCGTAATAACAACCTTACTTGATAAGTTGTGTATTTTTATAAAAAAAATGATAAAATTGACATGTTCATAAGTAAATTTAAAGTCACGTAACTAATTACAAGTTACAATTAAACCGATTTACATAATATGTCCAACCCTATTTAAAAATAATATTTGTTTTATTTCAATTTCAGTATTGACGTCTATGGCTCGAAATATAATACATGTAAAAACTAAGCCAACCGACATAATAGATGAAGTTTAATTAATGGACAAGTAATAAAAAATTCAGTGTTTAAAGTACAGAAACACATATACCTTGAAAAAAATGATGTCGGTGGAAAAGTCAAAATGTATGTAATCCACATTTTAGGAAGTTTTCAAAATTTGCTACTTACACTACAAGCATGCGCATTAAAATTTCGTTATTTTTTTCAAATTAGAGCTATTTACTTTTTTTTGTACATTTAGAATTTGCATATTTCTCATTTTTTTTAGTTTTCTATTTCCATGTCTCGACATTGCACTCCACGTCACTCTTGCTTTATCTATAGCATATTATTTTCTAATGTCTGAGCGAAATATTGTATATTTGTTTACGATAAATGTATGATGTTTATCAATGTGTTTTAAATGTGCATAGTTACTGCGTGGTAGGTCGCTAAATAACCGAAGCGACGTCAACACACATTGATTTGCTATTTATTTTTATGAGTATTTTTTCGTTTTGGAGAACACACGAGGCTGTAATCTGCATCAACCCGGTTAAGCGATGGAATTGACAAGCAAAATAGAATCGGTGAAAACGACAATTAATGATGCGTTACACGACCAGACCAAACCATGGTATGAATTACTTAGCTGGGCCGAACTAAACACGGGCATTCCTAGAATCCAGTTGATGGTAGTGGCCACGTTTCTCGTGGGGTTTTATCTATTGATTGGCCACGGTTCGATGATGTTGAGTAACATAATTGGGTTTGCGTATCCCGCGCACACAACCATCGAAGTTCTAGAGACACATTCCAGGGGATTCGAAGAAGCGTCGGAAGATTGTGCCAAATGGCTGACTTACTGGATGATTTTCATCGCGACACTGATCGTGGAACGTCCATTCAGCGGCCTGTTCTATTTGATGCCTCTCTACTATCTGTTGAAGACCGTGTTTTTTATTTGGTGCTTCATGCCTATCACCAACAACGGTTCAGCCATCGTTTACACGTCAGTGTTACGGCCTTTGCTCACTCGCGTGTGCGGTTCCGATTAACAGTTTAATTTGTTCAACTACAACGTACCTATAATATATAACTTGTCCGATTTACTTTAGTCGGCCAACGTCAATACTACATTCAAATTTAAGCTCATTTATATTTAACTTTTAAAAAATAAATTTAAAAACACATTCTTTTAAAAAAAAATACCTTCTACGCATCGAAGCTAAAAAAAAATCAGTAAATGTAAAATTAGCGTGATTTAAATTTGAAATAATTTTACTTACCTATAAGTACTTTCTACGTAAATACGAGTAAATAAGTTCACAATATTTAAACAAAAAACAAATTGGTGCTTCAAGTTCTACTTTAACTATCATACAATTTTTCCTTCTCTATTTTACCTCTTTCTCCTTTCAGCCACCTCCCACAAAATTAGTATATTTTATGTACGTATTTTAATTAACTAAAAAGTTTTGAAATATTTAATCATCAAAATTAATGAAGCTATAAATATAGTAAGAAAAATGGTTATCTCTCCACGTTATGTCCTTTAGTTTTACCCCTCTAATATAATTTAATTAAAGTACAATTAAAAGAATAAGATAAATACTAACCGTGTTATTATAAGTTAAAAACTCGCTTAGATCCGACCCATTTAAGAATCCATCGGTATTTATTTTAGACAATATTATAATTTATAAAGTACCTCAGTGATAGGTACATAAAGAATTATGAAGTACATAATATGTTTTTCATTAAAATATTGAGTGTTTATCAGAATGTCATTATCATTTACATCAATAGTTTCACCTTAAAAAAAAGAATAACTCTTATGGTACAAACTATAATAAATATCTTCTTTTTTCAGCTTGTATGCGTACCTTTTAAAAAGATGATAAAAAAATAAATGGAAAACATTTATCATCATCAAATGTATTTTATATTTTCCAGATTTAAGATTACCTCTGATCATTAGCATATTTTTGTGTTAACCGATATTTATTGAATAAAAAAAAATACTTTTTATTATACAGCGACGAAAGGTTGATAACATAATTAATTTTAAAATCTATAATAATAAAAAGATACTTCAACTACCATAATATATAACACATTTATTTGTAAGTAATAGGTATATAATTGGATAAAAAGAACAGCGACGACGGATACTGTTCCCCGCGTTTATTATAAAATAACTACTTTAGCGCTACACTTTCTCCCTTTACCTGCCTGGAAGGATAGAAGCCCATTTTATTATTATTTTAGACTACGATACATCAAAATGTCAACTTTATAAATTATATTTAAATTGAAAAATAATCATTCTTAATAAAAATAATATTTTGTTGATAATGTTTTTAATTTGAAAATTACTTAGTAGATATAATAATGTTTATAACATATTTTATTATTCAAATAGTACGTAGATACAGATAGTTAAAGTACCAAGAGTTAGTTGATATTAACTTTTTATACTATATTGCGTTTTGTCTAATTATTATTATACTATGCAAAAAAAAACCAACGCATATCACTCTATACTTGTACACATCCCTTTTAAATATTCGTACATACATATACAAATACGTACATATTTTTTTAAAGTTATGTTCTTTTGATTACAAGTACAGGACGGGTGGTGTTACTCTGTAAGGTTTTTTTCCCACTTGCCCAAATAAGTGTAGATAGATGAAAGCCTTTGTTTTTTTATTTTTTTATTTTAAGTATACTTTGTGTTAGCTGCTAGTTCGTGTTGTGTTAAACGTTATTCCTGACAGCGATGGTAGCTATTCTCTCTCTTTAAAAGGGTTCTCTCCATGCCGTCTAGCAGCTTTTCGGTTGATGACTCGTAGGGTTGGGTCTATAGAAGGGTAGTATCTAATGATGGGGATAGGTAGTATAGAGAAAGAGGCGTCGGGTGGTTCCCTCGCAAAGTACGTAGAGCCTTGGGATGGAAGGGTGGACGATCGATCGAACCGCTTTGACCCGGGTGTGACTGCCGTTGCCGGTGTTTTCCCGTGGATATTATTTTATGCATGTGAACGCCCTTTACTTTCAGCTATCATTTTTTTTTTCTTCTAAATTACCTACATTTACTTTTTAGTTTCCATACTTACCGGCTAATAGGTATATACTTATAAAACAAACACACTTGTATAATACCTAATGTTAAAAATACAATGTGCTTACACTATACCCGCTTAAAAAAATATATGCTTTAGAGATTTCCATGTTTACGACGGATATACTTCCCACGTAACAACAATAAAGAATTATTATTCAAGTTCAAAGTATTTGTCAATACGTACATCAGTAAATATAATAACACTGAAAGTTATTCTGATTATAATTATTATAACGTGTTTATGAACTCACAATCTTGTTTGTCCTTCCGGGTGGAATCTTGGAACTCAAATTTCGAGCACTTCCCGATTAGCTATCCGGCTGAAACTTTCAGGGTAGCACACAATTCGATGACAATGCATTATTAATCCACAAGAGTTTGAAAATTCCACCTCTAAGGGGGATAAAATGGGGTCGATTTCTTGTCCGTCGTTCCGGGTGGAATCTTGCAATTTAAAGAGACTTATTTCTCACGCACCAACAAAAATTTTGCGTGGTGCGTTTGGGCGTGAACGGTGCTCAGATATGAGCGGTACCAGGTTCAAACCCGTTCCCATCATTAGACTTTTTTGCATTTTCTTACAACTTTTATGATAATTTATATAGTAATTATAACTTAATTTCAACTTTTATGATAATTTATACAGTAATAAATCTAAAATTATAAGCTTTTAAATTGATTACTAATTCTTATGATAATCCTTCTGACCATGCAGCATTTTCTATAGCATGTTATAAACTTTTCATAACATTGTACATTTAAATATATAGGTACGTACATACGAAAACGAAAAAGAACAAAATAACTAAAGTAGATTAAAAAATTAATCTAAAAATAACGTTTTTATGCGTCTTAAAAAGTATGAAATAACCTTCCGGGGGTCTTGATAACCAAATAGGACAGGTGAACTAGAAAAACGAGGGGCGCATCTTTACTACTTCACACGTCTGAATATATAATATACATTCTCTTCTCATTAATAACTACCTTAACTCATAATTTATGCACAATCATCTTTTCTCGTCTAAATAAAATAATACTTAATGACATGTCATGTAAAATTGAGCACCACATTACTTTAAATGTTAAGCAAGTAGGTAGTTAACAAAAAAATTGAAGCAACCTACATAAAACAAACTTTGGAGAGAATAGCAATTAAGTCTATTCAATTTGCAATGAAATTTAAGGCAAGTGGCACGGAAATCCATTAAATTTCATTTCCGATAAAAATGCATACTATCACTTTCTGATCCGTTCGGTTAGAGAGACAGCATTATAAGAGACAACTTAATGCATTAGCATGAAAGCTTAGGTTTTAATATCTAAGTAGAAAGATGCGCCCCACGTTTTTCTAGTTCACCTGTCCTATTTGCTTATCAAGACCCCCGGAAGGTTATTTTATACTTTTTAAGACGCATAAAAACGTTATTTTTAGATTAATTTTTTAATCTACTTTAGTTATTCCTCTTCCTATTAGATATTTATTTTGACTTGCATACAAATCTCTATGCATTTTTAATACGAATATTTTAAATAATAAATTGTATTTGAAAATTTGAAGCAGTAAATAATTGTTATGGACCGTTAAAAACATCCATAATAGTCTATTTAAGTCTATCATAATTCATAACACATTATAAAAAAACAAAATCATTGTTAAAAAACAATACATTCTCAGTTACACATCGAATCAAAAAATTGATATTTTTAAGATATTATAGTAGCCAATTAATTAATATAATTTAACATCAACTCCTCTAGTGATTTGAAATATCCTTATTTTCACCCACACTTAAACTACATTTTTAAGACTCGTTCTCATAAATTTAGCCTTTGAATTATTTTTTTAAGATCATATTTGTATGCTAAAAGTTTAAACCCACAAAACATTACTAATATACGGATGATATTATACTCTATATTATACATTTTTTAAGGAATTGACCATATATGTTTCGTGACTTCGAGTATTTTTATTTTCAAACGAAAATATGTATAGAGCTTTTAGGTTGGGCCGTAGTCGATAATTTTTAATCAAAATTCTTCTTAGATTTTTTTTCATTATCTATCTCAACAATTTGAGGTCGGCCACTCTTGCCATAAACCTCGACTCAACACTATCTCCCACTTTTAATGATCGCATCTAACCACCTTATTTCGTTCTTCTGCTTCCCTTCTTTCCTCCTGCTATTGTTTTTATTACCATTCTTACTAGATCCAATTTCTTTCTCCACATAACATTTTGTCCGTTATCGAAGCAACCTATACTACTTCTTAACTATATTTGTTTCTAATCCTATCGTCTATCGTCATTACACTCATAGCTACATTCTCAACTCTGCTACACTCAGTCTCTTTTCGGTTTCCTTGTCTACCATCCAACATTTCGAACCATACAACACAAGTCGATCTTGCCGCACTCTGGTAGAACTTACCTTTAAGTATCTTAAGAAAAAATAATTCAAATAATTTAGGTATCATTTGGCTATCATAAATTAAGTATTACATACTTTTATTGTAGATGGTTAAAAAAATATTTACATTCCCACATAAATAATAGGTAGTATTAACAGGAATGAATTATTCAAATGTACTTTAATAATAATTTACGTATAAAAATAAATTTATGTTTTAAGTCATAATAAAACAATATACTACTATACTGTAAATATTAAATTAGGTTTGATCAAATGTTGTAATCTGCAGACACCCCGTGGTACAGAGAAAGCTGAAAGGGTTTAAGAACTCTTGGGAGCATGACTGAGAGATCCTAATAAAGTGAACGACGCTCTCTTAAACCCACCCTTAGTTAAACATAATTCCCCGTGCCCGTTGTCGAAGAGAGGAAAACAGGAACCCCAAAACTGTGGACCCTATACATTGTTTTACTAATGGAAGTTATTGAATAATCGCCGCTTATAATAACAACAAATAATTCTTATCATTATATTCATAAACTAAAGGGTTTACAATCGAGGTGTTCTCTTAGAGCACTGAAAACAGTTAAATAGTGTCATAAACTTTATGGTCTGGTTAAAACAGCTAATATAGCCATTTTACAAGTACTAGGTATATTCTAGCGCAAAAAATCAACATTAAAAAATATTATTCGAATATAAGACTCCGATTTTACACCATATCCGGTAATAATTTATTACTGGAACTAAATTAAATATAATAAGAAAAATAAATTATTTAATTGCATACTCAGATTTTCTCTATGATTCTTAAAAAAAATTACACACATCAAAAATCAGAGTAAAAATTGTACTTACCGCATTATGAGTTATGACTTACTGCGTTGTACATACATTTTTTAGTTGCAAATGATTTATAGGAGGGGCTGGGAGGAAACACATATAATTTATGAAATTATAAATTTAAAAGACAAACATGTTATAAAACTACAAACAACCCCACTTCATCTACCAAAATACATGATTTTACAATTTCAAGTTGTTCAATATTATAATAAAAGCTACTGTGATTTTCAATTGTTCTAATTATAAAACAAAAACGACAAGCAAATTTGACAAAATTTAAAAACGTTAGAATTTATTAAAAATGCGTAAGATAAAAAGGATAAATTTAATTTCTACAAAATTAGTCTTCGTGTTTTTCTGGTTTTAGACAGTTATTCAGTAAAAATTTATACCTAAGGATTTAAAAAAAAAAATTACTTTGTTTTAAAAAATGCTGATTGTGTCAAAGTTTGAAATCAAAAGATCTGTTAAGTCATAGTAGATCAATGATTATGTAAATGAAGAAATATTTTGTCCAGCATAACTTTGGCTAGACATAAAAAAATGTGTTTACATATTATGAATAAAACACAGATTGTTAAACCACAAAGTCATACAATGTATGACATGTACATGGTATACATGTAATTAATTCACAAATAAAAACGTTGATTTATGAGATCATATTATAGAAATGTAGTGCTGAAAAATAGTAATATTTACTAAACTAGTATAAACGTAAAACGTGTAAATTGTAATGTATATCTAAACTCTCTCGTTAGTTTCAAGTACAGTTATCTATCTTATTCGGTACTTATAAATACTTGTTTACTAACTTAACACTAAACTACAATATACTATTATATTACATCACTTATAATGTATGTGATCTGCTTACGATGTTAATGCTGTTAAACAGTAACTGTTTACTCTACTGGTGTGTGCAGATAATGCACAACGTTATAAAATGCTGCAATATTTGTGTTGTCTATAATTTCTCACTTAATTCGTTTAAAAATACACGCTTACGTCTCAAGCTTTGAGTGTTTGGATCTAAAAGTGTTCTGTGATAGCATTATTCTAGATTTTCATCAAGTGCTCATTGCTATGGTTTGACAGAGTATCCCTATCGTTCGCACCGTAAAACTACCCCTCCTCCCCAACCACACACGTGCATAAGATACACACTAGCATTCGTCCTTTATAAAGGCTTTTTGCGTGTTATCATCTGGCCACCGGAATCAGCGGATCCTACTAGTGTTCACGCTTCCGCATGCCTCACGTCCGTTCTTTCTTACTCTGCTAGTATGTGGACACGATGCCCACGAAGTGATCTAAAAATTCGTCAAATAAACTTATAGTGCTCTTATACGGTTATTGAACCAACGCTTGTGGGTATGTTGTGAGAGGACTTCTTATTTTTAGGTACGGGGAAAAGCCACCGACGAAAGTCCGCTTCACTAGTTAATTCCCTGTAAATTATCGATTTTGGTTTATACGTGTTCGACTCAGGCAGAGCTAGTCGACCATCGAATGGGCGGCTAAACCAGGAGAAAGTGCGCGGATATTGCACAGAGTTGAGTGGTTGTGGGTGGTACGAAATCGACAAAATTCTGGCAACAAAGAAGGGTGTTCTTTTACCGGATCCGTGCAAAAGGGTTTTCAATTTCCTTTATATTATTTTTTTCCCTATATAGTTCACTTTGTCTCTTACTTTGAAACTTTAAATTATACCTGCAAAAGCTGTTAGACTTTAAACTAAAAAAGAAACGTTTTTTTAAATAAAAATATATTTCACTGTTGCTAAAACCATCTAACAATTCACACATACCAGGCTGTCACCAATATTATTATAATCAAGGAATAATTTTGGTTTTTGGTATAGGTAAATTGAAAAAAAGTATTTTGAAGTTAACTAAGAAACCATATTATATAAAATAACCAAAATTATAATACACGTTTTCAGATTTTTCTACCCCGTTGTTGCACAGCCAATCAAATTTGTATTTAATTGTTATAACTACTAATATAATTTTTTTTTAATTCCTTACATATAGTTATTATTAAGTAAAAAAAATATATATATAATGGAATGACGAATTATTGTATGTGGGATTACATGTGTCCCACCGTGCACAACAAGAGGTTATTTTATGAGCAGTAAAATATTTAAAATTTCCCAATTTCTTATTATATTTTTAAATTATATATTATATTAATTATTTATTTTATTTCTGATAAATGATGTAGGTAATAATAATTAATAATCTACCTATACACTCCATAGCGTGCGTCATTAAATATTACGACGCTCGGTGAGATATACTCAATTTGTTATTCGACTGACCGAAGAAAGTATGTAGCCATATTTGTTGAAAATGTTGTTAGCTATATTTTTGAATAGAACTACTTTTGACGTAAAATCAATATTTTTTATAATAATTGAGAAAAAAAACATAAAATCTTAAAAATCATACTTAAAAACCAAAATGACGGACACTTCCGGTCTTCGAAGGAGTGGGGGATTATTTTTGGTCAACCAGGAGATTATAGAGAACATTTCTACACGGTGGGTTATTTCTGGATGATCACAAATATCAATATAAAACAGAAACTAAAAATGTCAGTCGATTTTTTTTTAGACCATAATAATGTTCACTGATAAATACATAGTAGAATGAAAAAAAAAAGAAATCGGTTCACCGGTTAATACCGAGTAGTTCAAAATAGAAATAAATAGAGTGCACCGGAAACATAGACAAAACAAAGTACAGACAAAATTAGTAATAAACCCTTATAAATATGACCTAGCAGTTTATTTTTATACCAATGTCATTAGAATATGCTACCAAATCATTCTTAAGTTGTCAATTGAAAAATTATTTAAACAAAAAATAAAGAAAAATAAAAGAAAGGTGGGTTATTTTCCGTACCACCGTGGCAAAACGCTTTTTTTTTTGGTGGGACATACCATATCCCACCGTGCCGGAAATTTAACGTTTTTAGTATTAGTATGTTTTAAGAATGTTGTTAAAAAAGGGTTTTATGCAAATAAAAAAGTTTTTTTGTTTTACAGAAAAAATAATAATTATGTTGAAAAGTTGTTGATTCCAAAAAGCAGTTTTGACATCAGTTACAATGTTCTACCTTAATTAGCTGACGAAAATTCGTAAAAAAAAGGTTTCCTTCAATGGAAATATGAAAATAACAATTATATTATTTTTTACGTTGATAAAATACTGCGTCATCTCAGTCGAATGATTTCAGTGACCATCCATTAGGTTAAATGTTTAATTAAAAGTTGTTGTTAACTAACATATTGTTTTAGTTTATTTAGCACGTATATACTATATATATTTATAAATATTAGAATCCAAGAAAAAACATTAAAAAAAGTAATTTTACTCCAGTTGACACAAAATCTCAAATTAACTATTCGTTGCCAACGGAAATTACAGCAATATTAAACTTGGCTCTGTACATTAAAACGTCGAGCACAAGCCCTATATACATGACACTAATATCTATCGTTCGTTTGCCGTTGAAGTTTAGTAAGCTTTAAAGTTACACCGCATAAAGTTTTGGCCTTTAGCTTATTGATCTTTATACTATTCTTCATCGTTAACTCAGATCTCATCCGTTCCTATCTACCTACATTATGTATATTATACATACACATTTAATAGAAAAGCCAAAATAAATATTTATAAAACATATAAATTTTAGTATAAACGTATATAATATTATAATAAAAGGTATTATATTAATATTATTATATTGTATGTTATAAGATTAATCAATTTCAGGGTTACCAGAAATATAGTATAGTTATACACTGCCTACTTGATTAAATCAACTCTGTGGAGGAAAAAAATGTCGAGTAAATCTTTTTTAGTTAACTATATTTTAGTTAAAAAGCTATAGTTCAGTCCCTATTGACAGTAATATAGGGTCAGCTAAGATAATTTTAACCTAAACTAACCTAACCTAACCAGTAATTATAACCATAGTTTAATATAATTTTAATTTTTTACTATATTTAAAAATACAAATATTTTCCACTGCATGATAATTTTCAAGTTTTATCTAATCTTATAATAATATTTTATTCCGAGCTCGTATCATAATATTATTTAAGAAAATGCTTAAATATGTGTTATAATAACATGCTCTGAAAATACTAAAATTAGCAAAAAACCAAATCAATTGTACAAAGCTATCATTATTGCCATGCTTCTTCATATGAATTATTTTATACACTAATACACTAATAAGTAATAGTGTATTATAAAGATAATATTAGACAAGAGTTGTTTTTTTACTTATATTTTATTATTAAAAAAAAATAAACAAAACTTTGTAGGAATATAGACATAATGTAAATTCTAAAACTATACTATTTAATAATTTACTCTAATTGCATTCTGTACCAAAAATATGGAATTCTTTTTTTTTCTCAAACATTTATTAACTGTTTTTTATTAGATTAGTTCTTCCCTTGAAATAGCCTGAACAATATTTGACCATATGTGTTAAATATTAGCTCGTGGCTAAATAACACATATTTAGAGTACCTGATATTTTTGTACTTTGTGAGATCAACGGTGTGTCCAGACTTCAGTAAGTAAATATAAATACAAATATTGTCTTTTATAATACAGTTATTGGTTGAATCAGGATTAGTACTAAGCGACCGATGTTTATTTTGTTTGATTATAATGGTTTACTTGATAACTTTCCTCAAGCCTACAACTTCCAAGCTTTATGTTATTGAAGTGTACAATATGTTTGTAAATTAAATAATATATAAAGGATGTCACTATTCGAGTCAGTTAATGGTTATACAATTACAATGACTTATAACCATTTTAAGTGGTTGGTCGCATAAAACTAGAGAATAAGTACTGAAAGGTTTTCAAAGTAATAAGTAGTTATTAGAATAATATAAACTCCTTTAGACCGCGTAATGAAAACTCATCACAAAATAGGATTGCTTCGATACTTGAGTAGTTAGTCTTCTTTAAACTTTGACGCATAGCTGAAAGTTATTGGTCTTACAATGTTATAAATGAATAAAAAAATCTAGAAAATGAACTTTTAAATTTATTTATTTTTTACTTTAAAATTTCAGCAGCTATACATAGATTAAAAAATCAGCCAAAAGCTACTCAAGATGGCGTGAATTGGTTTAATTTTTTTTCGTTATAACTCTTCTGCAGAAAAAAAAATTGACCGTTCCCTCAGGAAAGCTAAAAAACTACCTAGTTTTTATGAACTATATTATTAAAATTATTATCTAATTTTAATGGTTATAAATGTGTAACCAGTGTTGACGTTAATTAATTATAACCGTACTTTCTGAACGGTATTGCATTATCTATCTTCAGTGTCATTCAAATGTTTACATTAATTATACAAACATAATTATTATTTTAAATGTTAATTACATAAATTAGGTAAATTTTTAAATTGTTCATTTATACCCCTTGGGTATTTAGATGATATTTACATATTGAAGTATAATGCATAGGCGGAACTACAGGAGGTTCTCACTGCCCAAGCACACCTAATATCCAGATAATAAACTTTACAAAAAACTTAAATTATATTATGACGTTAAAGACTAGTTTAATCGTGAACAAACAATTTAAACGATTTTAAAAAAATAATCATGTTTAATTGTTTTTGATAAAAACAACCTAAATTATATTGACTGAGGTCTAAGTTACAGTTTGGATGTTTAACTGGATCATCTAATCCGAGTTACTAACAGACTTTAAAGTTTGAATTAATAATTAATATAGTTATTTTCATTTTAGATCTATTGAATTAAGCATCTTTTAAATGGTATCAATGCCGACATTTAATAACATGTAAAATACGATTAATATGGGCAATATTTTATGATAATTATTCTTGCAAAAGAATTTCTGCTGTATCAATTTGTTAAACGGTAAAATAATAATATTAATAGTTTTTTCTGTATTAACTTAAATTTATCAAAATGCATTCTATAATTTAATATTATTCAAAATTGTTAAAAAATAAAACTACCGAGTTCTATGTTCCTATTAAAGTATATACTCATTCTAGTACATCTCAATAAATATTATCTCTGCTGAGTTATACATAGTTGAGTTTAATAGGCCCTTCTTGTTTGTAGTTTTGTACAGCAAACCCATACTGATTTCTTAATGGTTAATCGATAATCCCGTGCATTAAGGAGATATACAGGTAGGTATTGCCGATGATACTTCTCATTCATTGAGGTGGATATCGAAACGAAAGTGCGGAAATGTAAAACGGAAATGTTCCGGATGTATTTCCACGCTGCATCATTTCCTTTGGCGTTGTGTAATCAAAAGGAAGTATGAGCAATATAAGATGGGTCTCGATAATAATTTACTTATAGCTGTGCGGAAAAGGGATGTATTAGGATTTTCCATTGAGTATCTTATCATTTTCCAAATATCGTTATCAAAAGCAAATTTCCTGTCAAATGACCGTTTAAATGTATTAATCATAATAAAATGGCATTACTATAGTATTCATCAAATTTAACGACGTCTCTTATTTGTTTTATGAATTATGTGCGTGCACACTTTTTTTCTCAACAAAAAAGTGTCTATGCACATTATTGGTTTTAATGCAGAAATCAATATAATTTGTCGAAAACCTATTTCGTTATAACGCAAATATACAAGATTAACTGCGCAGCTTAAGATCACATTAATTGTTTAAATAACATAAAAAAAATATAAAACTCTTGGATCTTCTTGCGGTTTTCTTGCTTTTTTTTTATATCAACTCATTACAACCACTGTGTTTTTATACATTCTATGTTAGCGACATTTTATCTCTCTCCTCCACGTACACCGAAATCATACAAACATTTATAAAACATTAGTTGACGAGGGGGGGAGGGGGGAGAATTTCCGAGGCCTTTCCCATGAAGACGTCATTGCTAATAATGTTCGACGAGCTCTTATAATAATAGCGAGAAACCTTACTGATTTCCCGATGGGCGACAATTTGTGGACGGCTTCTCTAACTATTTTACCATCAACAATTCAAGTATACTTACACTGTAAAACAATAAACCACGGCCGATTTAGACAATGTAAGACCTAAGACTAAATGAAATATAGTTCATGCACAGGTGCAACTCGATCGGGTCTAGGAGAAGGCTCAGCCCCTACCCTCAAAAATATCTTTAGCCCCCTAAAAATTATTGGACTTCTGATGTCTTTATAGGGAGTTTAATTATATAATAATATCGGGTCAGCCAGCCTCGTTTTTTCTACAAATCTCCATTTATCGCCATTTCTTTTTTCACTCCACATTCCACACATATCCTATATCTTATTCATACACTTCTTTCTTGGACTACCTCTACCTATAAATCCGTCAACTGTGATCTCTCTTACATGTTTTACTATTTCTTAATTTTCCTCCCATTAGTTCAACTTGCCCAAACCATCTCAATTGTTTCTCTATCAGATTTCCTGCTATTATCGCAACACCCAAACTTTTTCTTACAACATACTCAGTTCAGACACTTCCATTTAACTTTTATCTCTCTTATGCGATGGCCAACATATACTTTTATATATTATATTGCTGGTCTTTTCCTTTCATAATTCACTCTGAATGGTATCTTTCTGTCACACGCTGTCATTAAAGTATAACTATTAATTAATAAAAAAGGTTGATGATATATTATTAACATAATAGTATTACTATTGGTAGATGACTAAAATGTCTGACTATAGTTAGGTGTGTAGCCTCCCAAAAAAATTTAACCCTTAGTGTAAGGCATATAAATCCAGAAGAAATTCCGAACTTAATTTATAATATTAGAGTCCATGGACCTTAATATTTTTTGTTGTGGCTAATGGAAACAGATTGACAAAAAAAACCCAACCTCTTAAATCATAGTGGGTTTTTTGTTTAATTCCAGAACATGTTAAGAATTCACTCAAAAATATAAAATTTGGTTAAACTTCTGTACACCTTAAAAAATTTATCCGGGCCAGGCTTGAAAAAAACAAGGTTTTTGCCAACTCTAAATGGAAAATATACACTGTAAATAATTTCATCGAAAAACTTGCCACTCCCCGTTACCACAACGGTTAAAACTGTTCGGGTAATCGACGTAACTCAGACTTATCAAATCTAGTCTAGACTTACCTTGGACGAAACATGAACAGATTAATAACACGGTCATCAGCAGTCGGGCGGGGATGTTCATGTTTTCGCTGCGGCCTTTGGCTGTCTTGGTGTGGTGGTCGTCTCTGTCGTTTGCCGTTGCATTTTTCTTCACGCTTCCCGCGAAACGCACCACTTCATCGTCCACAACACAACCGTGATCGCCGCCGTCGTCTTCGTTAACGTAACCGTCGGCACAACGCACTACCGGGGAAAAAAGACACTATAGGTCGCCTTATCGTCGAGCGTGTCGTCCGTTCACCGGCCGCTGACTGTCGACCGACACGGAACGGGGACACCACCCGCAAAAATCATAGCCGACATTGCTATATTGCGCGTACCGAACGACTTAGTGGATTCCAATTCAGGCGGACACAGACAGAACGTAGACTCGTCTCGGTAAAAATAGATCCGGTCGGATATCCAAAATACGCGCGCACACACCACAATAAGCGACGTCGTTAGTATATATATGATAATATATTAATAATAATAATGACGGAGGATTAACCGCGGATATGAATTTATCTGACGGTAGACGTTGTTGTTGTATGGACGAGAGACGGTGGGAGAGCGCGACACAGACCGCGACGTTGATGTGAATGCGTGCGCGCGTGTTGTGTATATATATATTTTAATGTGGGCGGCCGTATGCGTATGTGCGTGTGTATGCGCGGATATAGAAACGATAGCGCGGCACGCCGGTAACCGGTACAAGCGAGCGAATGTTTGTGGGGCGCGGCGCTCAGGGCATGCGAAACAAGCGGCCGCGGCCCCGGTATCGACCGTCGCAGCCGCCGCGCGCCGAAACGTTCGGAAGTCGGACGTACGCATCGGCCACCGCTCTCCCGGTCCGTGCGACGCGCATCCCTACGGCCTCACCATAGCCCGCGTGCCCTCGCCTCGATATCAGGATGTTAGAGAGCGGCGGCACGAAGGACAAGGGCGGCGGTGGTAGGGCGGAGGGAAAGGGCTGGTTAATCGAATCAACGTTTTTGTCCTTCGCTCCGAGAATGAACACGCCGTGTTTGTGGTCGTTTTGATGTAACGACGCCGTATGAATGGATCAGTCCCTCCCGTACGTGCCCACGCTGCCCACCACCTTCGACACGAGACCCCTCTTCGTGCCTACAACCGTCCCGCCAACGTCGACCACGGCATCACGGGAGCGTGTGGCGGCGCCCAAGAATCATATCCCGGTATTGGTATATACTTACATATTTACCGGTCACTATTTATCCTGTGCGTGTTTTTGATCTTTGCGCGTACCAGACTCGATGGCGACGGTGGCCGACGGCGGTGGGCAGGAAAAGGTCGACAAATCACAAGTCCGCCAGCTTACAATATTCGTCGCACTTATAAAAATGAAAAAAGAAAACGTAATTCCTGAGTCAATGTAATTGTATAAAGCATGAATATAATCCTCAAAGAATCGAGGCCGTTTTCTCCGCATCGATTCAAACTAACATTTATAAAATGAAAAAAAACAACTTTTATTAAGATGACGCCGTATTTTTGTATAAAAACAACGGTTAACATTCTATACATATCTCTGAACGTATTAATTATCATATAAACATGATGCTGAAGTTAATATAAACATCGAGACTTACCATAATACGACTTATCGAGAATTTGTTTTATTTTACAATGAGTTAAAAAAGAAAGGAAAAATAATAACAAGTAAAATGCCCGATTTCAAATTTGCCTATTGTCAGAGTAAATTTATATAAATAATATGTTACATTTTACAGATTATAAAATATACGATTTTTAAGAAAATTCTCGAAAAACAAATTCTAGTTGATATCCACATCATACAGCATATAAATGATTGTGAATAATATAGTAAGAGCTATTTATTATGGGGAAAAAGTTATTTGCCATGAATTGAGCCATTTCAAATATGTTACATACAGATGGAATATACATAGTATTTCACTGCTGGCGCCATTAATTTTTGTATTTTTTAAAGTAAAAAAAAAATGAATTTGACAAAAAAAAATTGTATGGGGCCATTCTTTAATCATTGCATAAATTACGAAATTCACTGAACAGTTTTCTCCGATTAATCGAATGGACGCCAATCCTTTTTTTTTTTCAAACGAATTTGATCAAAACAGATTTTCAAACAATAAATCTAAACGATCTACACTTTCTTTTCCCACTCGTTGAAGATTTTTGCGGCATGCTCTGCACTTGGGGCTACACTAGGTTTGACCCCATTTGTCGGAGAGATAAATCCGCAAATTTGACTGCCACTTTTCTGGACTTCAGTAGGTCATTTTCTTCTTTTAGGAGATTTTTTAATACGGTTTCACCAACCTCTTTGATCCTATCGACCTTAGAACTCAGGCCAACAGCCCAGTTTTTTATCGGGATATGTACGTTCTTATTTGATTTGACAAAAAGTTTCATCTGCCATCCCACACTATCTCTTCAATACGTTCTTCATCTTCTTCATCCGCATTGTCAGTTTTTAAATTTTCAGTTCGTTTATCCATATGGCCAGCCCCCCCCCCCCCGAATCCATAGGGGCTTAAGTCAGGGGTAAAATTCCGTAATCGTTTTGAGCCGGGTTTGTCCGTTTACTAAGAGCTAGAAGTTGGACCGATCTTTTCTGACCCCAACCAATTAAGGTAAGGGCCAGCTTGCGGGTGGGATCCTTGGCACGGACTTAGTTATGAGCCCGTGAGCCCCTTTACCACGACAACGTGGATCCCACGGAGGGGCTGTTAACCCCCTACATCCACAATGAAGGAAAGCTGTTTGTTTTTAGGCGTAATTATAGGACAGAGCATTAAAGCTGTAATCTATTTTAATTATGCTATGTATAAATTATAAATAAATACCAAGATAAGAATTTTGATTCTGGTAGTACTAACTTGAAATTTCGTATAATTTAGTAAAAATTATAACATAAAATATTATGTATGTTTACCAATTATTATCAAAATAATTTGCCCATTTTTTTAACATAACTATATGATTTCTGGTTTGTCGATAAAACATAGCATAGAAATAAAACATGTCTTTCTTCATGCTACAACTAAAAATATTGGTAGTCTTTATTTAAAATATGATGCAAAGCTGAGAAGGTAATAGTTTTTTCAATGATGTCTTTTTATTTTATACTTTCGTGTCTGTTCGATATATTTTAAACCGCTGCGCTGGACCGATTTCTTCACGTAGTAAGTCTAGAGATCAGAAATCATACTCAAAAGGTACATTATACGATCAAAAACGTGAAAAATTTACCTTTTCCTCACCAAAATCCAGAAAAAAAAAAATTACTCATTTAAGTCGTGTAATCAATTTTTTTTAATGACGCTCTGAAAAAAATTAAAAAGATAAAAAGTTTGATATTTTCTAATATTGTAGAATAACATTTTTTATGTTACAAGAATTTATGTTACATAAACTAAAGTATAATTAGAAATTAAAAAAAAACTACAAAATATTGATTATTTTAAGAGAAAATGAATCCTCAATGAACCACTCGAAAAAATTCTTATATAATTAAGAATTCGAATAAGCTAATATAAAATACGTTTTCCAGAACTTAAATTGCAATACGACATACGTACTGTATTCCATGTTTGTATTAGGGTTGGGCCTATCCGGATATTCGGATATCTGAATTATCCGGATAATTCGGATACGGATATCCGAAATCCGGATAGTTTCGGATCAATCGTATTAATCAACTATCCGGATATCCGAAACTATCCGGATAGTTTTGGATATTCATTTCATTTTTATAAGACAAATATACCTTAATAGTATACAGTGTTTTTAAACATATCGAATAATAAAATAATGACACCTAATTAAATTTTACTATCACATGAATGATTTTTAGATATATCCGTGTCAGTGGTTGTTAACCGACTATTCGGACTCTTTGCAGAGTCCATCCTCAGGGTTGTCACGACTGTTCCGCTGCCGGTTAATAACCACTGACACGGATATGTCTGAAAATCATCCATGTGATATTTCAACCCGTGAAAGTTTCAAAAAATACATAAATTTGAGTACTCAAAAAAATATATTCGGCTGGTTAAAAATTAAATGAATATCCGAAACTATCCGGATAATTTTTTAACTATTCGGATAGTTTTGGTTCTACGGATAATTAAAATATTATTTGATATCCGAAACTATCCGGATAGTTGATCAATTTTCCGGATATCCGAAATTAACCGGATTCGGATATCCGTATCCAAATTATCCGCAAAATCCGAATATTAGTCCCAACCCTAGTTTGTATCTCTAATTATTAAACTATATTTCATTTTCTAAGTTTGTACATTACATGTTATAATATTTTTATTCCATTTACTTATACGGAAATACAGCTTTCTAAATAAATAGGTATATGTTTATTGTTTTAAATTTAAAATTTACCACTGAAAAAAAGTATACTATATATGAATAGGAATTTGTTAAAAGGAACATAATATTTAACTTTTTAACAACTTTTCAGGAGAAACAAAAAACTATTTTTCTCTTTATAAATTTGCTTATTCAGATCAATCATCATAATTTCAATTAAATAATAATGTATTAAAAATAATTAGCAAAGAAAAATATTTTAAAAACAATTTGTGTTTCTATAAATAGCCAAACATTTTCTATGACGGGTCCTTTTTAACAAATTCTAATAATGTTTAATTTAAAAAATAATATACAATTGTCTTTGAAAATAATAATATAGTACATTTTCATTTATTATATCTAATCAAGTAAATAACAATATAACAATTATGAAAATAAATAGCAAACTTTGATTATTAACATTGACATTTGATAACATATACACAACATTATAATATGACAAAGGGACTTTTTGACACTAAACGATGTGTTTACATAAGCAGATAAATTATTTACCATAGAACTAATTTGGTAAAATATGTAACTTAGGTCCCTTTTAACAAATTCCCATTCATATGGAAGTGCGATAAATTCTATCAGGGATTGAAAACTTTAAAAGAAGCCAAAATTAACATTTTTTGTTATAACTTATTATTACACCAAACGTTAATCAAAAAACTTAACTGAGTTTAAATATGTAAAAAAATGTTAAGTTAAGTGATGTCTTTTGAAAAGATATAAGCATTTTGTTCAAAGAACCATCCTTCACATAATTTCAAAAGGCATAACTTAACTTATTTATGTGTATACACTCAGTTAGGCTATCAGAATATCATATAATTTAAAAATACATTTAAATCAAAATTTAATGTAGTAGTTGTAACAAATGTTAGCTTGGTGACGTTTTCAATCCCTAGTTTTAAGGTGGAATTCGTTTTACGTGTGGCAGTCGAGAACAAAACAAGTATACTGTGACTCGTTCTTCCTAATATATATATTTATTATATTTTATTATTGTATCTGTACATAAGGTATACCTGTATTCTATTATTTGTATAAAAAAAACATTTTTTTCTCCTACCACAATATGCTTTAAATTAGGTCTACACCTTGGTGAACTTAATGAAAAATTAGCAATCCAGAACTGACGCATCGTCGCGAAACCAAGAATAAAAATATAGTAAAACGTGGTCATGCAAATATTATATCTGGAATCAATATTTACCCGTGTAAGCCGTGTAAATATTGTAGCATGCTTTAGAACTCACAACTAACGAATCGCTGAATAGATTAACTTATTATTTATGTCAAAGAAGTTGTGTAGACAATCTTTTAAAAAAAAATCTTAAAACTGTTAAAGTAAAAGTATAGCAGTGTATACTTTGTGAAACACCAGTCTTATTTTGTGTCCATTAATAGGTACATAAGTAGTTTAGCTGGCCTAAAATTAACATTTCATATACAAATTCAATCCCAAAATAAACATAAATATTATAATTTATACCTCAAAATTAAATAATAAATAAAATAAATATAGTCAGCGCAGTGGGCTCAGGGCATTTGGGGTCAAAGAGGTCACAAGTCTTTAAGAATTATTATAAATAAATATGTTAGGAGTGTGCAAAATTTCTTTCTTTGAGATGAGACGAGAATGGATAACTCGATCTTGTCTCAGTCGAGATTGAGTCATTGAGATAGGCAGTACGTCAAGAAATCTAAATATTTTAAACAATTTTGTAGTATCGAAAAGCCTCGATATGTACAGAAATATCATGTACATTATTTGACATTTGTATACAGGATGATAATTGACGGAAGATAAATCAGCCATTATCTTGTCAAAATCTTGTTAAAAACTGTAACGCTGTTGTACCGATTTTTGATTGTTGTTAATTCAAAACATTTGTAAGTAAATCAATCTCAAAGAATTGATAATTTTCAAGATATTTTATTTGATAAAATACTTGTACATTTAGGATGGGAAGTGAAGTGCGGTTGAGTATTGCGTGCAGTAAAAAATACTACTATACTACACCCTTCTCCCGGCCTTAATTTTAATCTTTAATAACTAAAATAATTATTCAGAACTGGTTATTCAACAGCCAAAATGTAAATAACACTTAAACGTTATCATTTAAGTTTCATAAGCTGATAAAGTTTTGGAATTTACCAAAAAACATTAAAAAAAAAATTAAATATCGTAAAATAACATAATAGAAAATCTTGAAAAGAAAAACGAATGTTATGACGTATCGTAAATATAAGTTGAAAATATTAACATTTAAATAGTTTTCTTTTTAAAAGAGGAGGGTATTTTTTCGTTTTTAGCATTATGACAGGTACCTTTCTGGTACGATTTGTGATCTAAATACTACGCGTCGTTGGTATAATATTTTTTTTTAACATTTTAACATTTTACAACTAGACCAAAAGTTAAAGACAAAAAACGATTATGAGAAATAAAAATGAAAGAGCCAAATTCGTAAATTTTTATTTATTTCACTGTTTCTATTTTTAAACTGTTTCCAACAAAACAGGTTAACTAAACAGTACTCATTATTTAAACGCTGCGTAGTCTACACTATTTGATGTGCACTTAGTAGCAGGTATTTGTAATACGAATCCACTCTAATGTTTTAAACAATTGTTTATTGAGAGTTGTGACGCTTTCTTAATAAACTCGCCAAAAATAACAATAATGAAAGTTATAATATGGTAGAAGTAATAAACGTTTTAAATAACCGATATTAATATGGTCTCATGAAAAAATCAACTACTTACAAAAATTTCTCATTAACGTACTGTCTATCCCATCAAAATCGAATAAATTAAAAATTGCATTTGTTTGGTTTTTTATTAAACTTCATCAAGAGTTATAACTTAAGACATATAACTTGCAAATGTTTACTTACAACCACATTTCTTTAACGTTGGAAAAATAAATGTTCTGTTCTGTTTTCTTCAGTCAAAGTCAAATATGTACCTAATAACAATTGCGTCACATTTGCAATTTATTGACTAAGAGACTTATCAATGCAAAGAGAATTATTATTATCTATTATTTAATTATGTTTTTAAAATTATTTTACTGTTCATAAAAAGAATATTATTATTATTATTATTATCTATTGAAACGTGTTAAGTAGTAAAGATGGGCCCCACGTTTTTCGAGTTTACCTGTAAGCATGTATGTGTTGGTGATGTGTATTTTATGTTTGTATGTCCTCTTGAGTAATTAAGAACCCCGGAGGGTAATTTTATTCTTTTTAAGGCGCATAAAAACGTGGTTTTTAGATTTTTTAATCTACATTAAATATGTTGTTCTTTTTCGTTTTCGTATGTACCTATATGTATATTTAAGCATATAATCGTATAGAATATAATATAATAAATGTTCAATATTATATTTACATATATATAAAAATGAACGTCTGTCTATCCTTTATGCATTAGTACACCATTCATCCGATCGCCTTGAAACTTTGGCAAGTTGTTGAGTACACTCCCGCGATTCTAACTGGCATAGTACTTTACGAAAATTTCACCCCTAAGAATGGCCTCAAACACAAACTTTGTACTTTAAATACGAAATGTAAATAAATTAAATGTTTGTAACCATGGTAACCCAAAAGAAACATTTGGTTTGTAACCATGGTAACCACGGTACTCGAGCAAATGGTAGGTGATGATTAACAGGCCTATTTTATGTACTACTATTCTGGGCAAGCTTTTAACTGTTGGAACGGGATATGGGACTGAGACTCTTGAGTAAAAGGAGGACATAATAACCGAAAAAAGTGTCACAAAAACGCTGTTATCTGATAAAAGGTTAGAGATGAGGGATGGGGGAATGGAAATTATTTTACTCAGCCCATGATTAAATAGTAATATTAAAATATTTTAATCATGACTCAGCCCTGGCAGACTAAATCTCGGGCAACGCCGGGTCCGGACAGCTTTTAATGAATAAAGAAAAAATATAGGAAAAGAATGCAATAAGAGTGTATTGAGGGGAACAACGGTTTTGTACATGGATCGCTAACTACTGGGCTAACTAATTCTTGCTGACAAGCGTAAAATAGGCCTTTTTGAATTGCAAGATTCCACCCGGAACGACAGACAAACAAGAGAGTGAGTTAATAAAAACGTGTTAAAATACACTACTTTTTAACTTACTTAGCTGTTTTTATACAATACAACTGCAAAATGTATTACTAATTTAATATTTTCAAATACATTACTTCCAAGTCTCCTAAAAGTAATATTTTTTCTGGAACAAATTTACCGGACGCTTTTTTCTTGCCATATCATAGTGTTTTTTACTGATAATAAATCAGTGGACTCCTCTAGTTCCAAATGTATAGCTACTTGAATTTGCATAATTCCGCTTAATATCAATATTGTATTTAACAGTATACTTTCTTAAGTTTTAATACTTAAGTTAGTAATATGCAAATTTTAAGTAGCTATCACTTTTAAACTAGAAAACTTCGCCTAGTTCTGAATCCAGATACGGAATTTAGCGTAAACGTTCTTTTCTAAATTTGAAGTGCAAAAAAATAGTAGTCATATTTTATAATAAATTATTAATTCTTAGAGGGTGCAAGTATATGAACTTGCGCCCTCAAGATTAATCCTATACTCATCAATTTAAAAATAATGAGGTAGAATTCACTTGAAGTATAACTTTTTATTTACAAAACAAACTTATAATAATATAAATCATTGTAATACTTTTGTTTGTTTTTTACTTACTGATATTGAGCTTGTTGAAAAGTTAAAAAAATAATTACAACTCAATTATACATAAAATACCTAGTTTTTTTTTTTAAGTAACATTACACACAAGTATTTTTTTTAAAGACAGATGCTTGACCCAAATGTAAATCATCTCTTAAGTATACAACAAAAAAAAAAATTAGATTACACCTACCTCAAAAACAACAAATACTATAAATTCACAAACTACATAAATAATTATTGGTGTTTATATACTTAATAAAAATACAGAAACTAAAATTAAAAACTTTGTATAGATAATTGTTACAATTATAATTTGGTAACGCCAATTACGCAGTAAAAATTAATTTTACATAATCTGTATTTTACTACAAAATCAACCGGAATCACATGATTCTTCGGATGTATCTGGTATAATATTATAATAGTAATTTTCCTCTGCTTTCACCCGTGCTTTGTATCTTTCATAACGATAATCATAATCTTCAATGTTATCGTCCTCTTCGATATCGCTGCTACTACAACCTGTTCAAACAAACACACTTTTAGTTGATTAATGCACCAAACAAAATTATTTCAAAATCAAATATTATAATCGTATTTACTGTTCATATTTAGTTGCTTAGACCCAATGATCAAATCTTCGTAGTCACCATCACTAAAAAAAAAATGGTAAAATCTTTTACAAAAATATTTATTTATTATTATTTTTTTTTAAATTAATAAGAAACAGGATCGCAAATTATAAAAGTAAATTGTTTATTGTTATGACCTTATAATTAACAATTACTATAAACATCTTGATAACAAAACTTTAACCTTACCTAAATTTATTTTAAAAAAAAAATTAAATAGTACCAATTAACGATCAAATAATAAACAATATCAAGAGTATATAATATATGTACTCTTGATAATGTTAATGTCCAATCGTTTTTTAGAAATATCTCCTCACTTTTTGATATTTAAAAATACATCAACATAATATGAAGTGTAATAAATATGAAGTATTGTTTTTTTACACACTAAACTAAAACTATTTAAACATTTTGTAGATATTTATGAACTTAAAAAAGTTTTACATTTTTTTATACACAAACAAATTGGCCAAAACATTATTTTTCAAAATAACACGCTCTACATTTTTGTTGTATATTTTAATGTTCTGAATTATTGAGACAATGGCGAATAACTAATTTACAGTTAACAAGTATTTAATTCTAATATTGTTTGCGTTAATTTTATACATTAAAAAAAAATAATAACTTTTTAGATATTTCCATAGTCTTTAACTATTAATTTTTTTAATATTTTAACTACCTGTTTTCGATTTCTTCTTCATCTGGATAATCGTTTCTCCAATTACCTTCATCATTGGAATCATCATCGTCTTCACACGGAGACGAATCTTCGTTGTCATCTACTTTCTCACATATTGAGTAAAATTTATCTGAATCCAAGCCGTGTACACTTTAAATAAAAGAATAGTATATTTTAGTGCATAATTGAAAATTTGTTTTATAATATTGACTAGTTGAAGGTTATATCTAAAATAATTTATAATATCGATACCTTAGAGCAGACAAGTGCTATGTCCATTTTTTTTCAAAATCGTGATTTTGGGTTCATTTGATTCAGTTTTTTATCACAAGTTCAGGGATACCCAAAATCATGATTATGAAAAAAAAATGGACATAGCACTTGTGTGCTGTAAGGTATCGATACAGTAAATTAGTTAACTACTAATAAGCTTACAGCCTTTCTTACATATATAAAATAACAGAAAGGGATAATAGTAAAAAATAGACAGTTAAATAAATCTAAAAGTTGTAATAAATTTAGGCACATTGTTTTGACTCTTGTAAAAAAACGAGCGCTTTGTTGCTTTCAAAATGTTTGTCTTTTAACGATCAATATAAATATAAAATATATATATATTTTTTTTTATGACCTCATAGGTTTTTTTAACTACTTTTGTTTTAACAAGTTTCTAGTTCCCTTCCACACGAATCAGGCGGCCATTTCTTTCTCTAGACGGTTGCCCGCTCAGCTAGAGAAATAGCCAACAAACAAGACTCAACCCACAGCTAGTGTATAGGAATCAGCCTCTTGACCCCTCAATAAAAAAATATATACAGGGTGGGGCCAAGCTGACTGACGAGTTTGTTTTATCAAAACCAGTAAGAAATTGTGTTTTTTAAGTTATGTTTTAGAACGTATCTCTGGCGGCCGTCATCATCAATACATTGCTGAAGGCGATCTCTGAAGTTTTCGTATGATCTTTGGCACGTTTCAATGGGTATGGCCACGATTTCTTCAGTGATTCTCTCCTTCAGGACTTTTAAGGTATAGGACGATGTTTGAAAACCCTATTCTTAAGAAAACCCCAGAGGAAAAAATCGCACATGCTCAAATCAGGCCACATCACCTTTGAGAGACCAACTGCCTAGAGAACATTTGTCAAAAAAAAAAACTAGCGAATTTCGAGCTGTGTGCACTGTAGCCCCATCCAATTGAATCTATACATCCCCTAAGTCATATTCTTTACCTATTTTCTCCAACCTGTGTTGCAGTTAAGTTTCCAACATGAGAACATATTGTGCCGAAGTGACAGTGACAGTATTGTTGTCCTCCTCAAAAAAGTACTGGCCAATCACCCAATAACCTAACCTAACCCGAAATTGAAACACAACACACCACATTGTCACTTAAGTGTAGTAGAATGGTCTTTCATGGACTTTCCGTGGGTTATTTTCAGCCCAGTATAGAAAATTCTGTTTATTTATAGATCCAGAAATCGATGAGTAAACTTTAAAAATGACCAACAGCAATGTATTGCTGCTGATGCCCGCATCTTAGAGATAACATTTTCAAAACATAACTTAAAAACGAGATTTCATATTGTAAACAAACTGCTTTTCTCTATAGTTTAACTAATTGTTATTTATAGCCCCTTAAAAATCGTCATTCGGCTCCGCCCCACCCTGTACATCATTCTTCATTAAAAAAAAAAAAAAAATTACATTACCTATCTATATCTTGAATATCAATTAGCTCTTTAGTAGTGTCTGGAGCATAATACAAATCATATACATAATCTATTGAAATTCCTTCATCTATTGATGGTTTCACTTTATCGTTTATAATATCAACATCAACAACATTGATCTTTGTATCAGTTCCATCTAAAATAGAACACACTGGTATTGTATCTTGTTTTACAGCTCTAAGAGTGTTGATTATCTAAAATAAAAAACATGTTATAATATGTATTAGTCATAAATTTCAAGATTCAAACGTTACTTAACACATTAGCTACCATGTAGATCACGGGTATCTCTCACACGGACTATGCTAAAATAACTGACGTGTTAAGAAAAAACTTTTCTCATATACTATAAGAGACACAGGTGTCTCATAGTGCATGATTTCAATCACCAGTATATCAAAGTTATTCAAAGTTGCTTATTGTTTGCTAACAAAGTTCATGTAAGAGACACTTCCGTGTCTCTCATGGTATATAAAATTAGTTTTTTGAAAATAGGTCTGGTAGCCAACTTGTTAATATGTGCATAAAATCTATGCAAATTATAAAACCATACCTTTGAACGTTCAGATTTAGAATGTCCAATTATATTAGTAAACTTTTTATTTTTGTGTGTCTTGGTCAAGTCCTTGACAGATCTTCCTTCCCGTGCTTCTTTTAATATTTGTGAAAGACCTTCATTCTAAAATTCAAAATAATAATTATAACTATAAGAATGATACATATCTGAATAAATTGTAAAATCATATATATGTAATTTCAATGGTTCAACTCCACATAAGTCCCCAGAAAAAATATTCAAATGGTGTAAGATCGCATGATCTTGCAGGCTATGGCTGGTCACCACAAATTGAAATGACGCGCTCCGGGAATTTGTTGCAGAGCGCGAAGCTCATGGGTGTCCCAAACTATCATAACCGACCAGCCATGGCTTGCAAGATCATGCAATCTCACACCATATGACTATTTTCTCTGGAGGTATGTGATATCTCTTGTTCACGTCAACAAGCTTTGATCTGTTCAGGAACATAAACAAGAAATTCGGCGTGTAATTGATGAAATCGAAAAAGTGATCACAAACTTAACCGACATTTATAATGACAGACATTTTATTATTAAATCGGAACACATACTGAATGAAACACTATAAAATATAATCTTATTTGTAAAATTTTGAATGAGTTATTACATTT
The DNA here is from genome assembly GCF_023614345.1 of Adelges cooleyi. NCBI lineage: Eukaryota > Metazoa > Arthropoda > Insecta > Hemiptera > Adelgidae > Adelges > Adelges cooleyi. The sequence goes on from NW_026095751.1 coordinate 8,038,462, forward strand.
TTAAAACCGGCATCCTCTATGGGATACCCTTATCTCGTAAATAATTAAGGAAGTAACATGACTGTGGTCTAAACAAAAATAAACTTGATCATTCTATTAAGAATAAAAGTTGTACCATAAAAGCAGGCATTTAAACCGGAAAAATTTATAATAATCAAGGCTTGAAAGTTGTAGCGTTTATACATTTTTTTTGGTAAGAAATCTTTGAACATCCCAGGTAAGATACAAATTTGTTTCACACTTCTCTGATATCATAAACAAAATTTTTATTTTGCTAATTTTTACATATCGACATACATTTTTTTGGCAATTTTATTTTGCATATTTTCCAAAACTGAGATGTTATTTATTTCACATATTTTGGTATTTTTAAGTGTACATAAAAGCACTAAAAAGTATTTTTTATTTTTTAGTGCTGTAACTTCCCAACTCTGGTCTTAATCAATAAATCTTCCAATAAAAGAAATTAAAAAATTTAGTATTATTAGAAGTTTAAGTGTGAATATGCCTAGCAACCCATTGAATTGCGCCAATGGTTATTGCTTAAGGATACACAAGATATGAATTATAGATATTAATAATTCTATAAATATGGACTTACTGTATCTTTTACAGTACCGGCAAATTGAAATACACAATCACAATTTTGAGCACCGTTTGTTTTTAACTTTTTGTGAGATATAACAACAGAATTGAACGGGTCTTCGTTGTGACGTCTTTTAACACGAACTAAAGCCATAATATAATATAAAAAGACAAAATATGTAGAACTACAAAAATATATAAAACAACCAGACGTTTTTAAAAACTAAGTACCTCACAGTTTTTATTGTTAATTTAATTTTTTTAATTTCTAAACTTCAAATCTTAACATATATTTGCACGTTATAAAAGCAGATATCATAGAATAAAGAAATGCTTTGCTAAATGCCAAATGGTAATAATTGGTGAATGCTTATGCCCGATTATGCGGTTATGCTAGATACCTGATACCTTATCATTTATTAACCGTTACAAAAATTGAAAGAATTTCTACGTAACTCGATGCTAACTTCAATATTGAGTTTTGCTTCAAACCATAGCATAGACCTATAAAGATATGGACTGCGCCTCTCACACACCCCGCCTATGCTGCCGCGTTATGAACAACGTTAGAAAGAGATAGATGGTTGTTAGGTTGACCATGGAATAAAAATTGAAAAGACATGGAATAATAATAATTTAAATATATATATGACAATACACCAAATGGAAATTTATAATAATTAAATCTTATTTAATTATTATTTATTATTGTGTTATGCGAAGTTGTAAAACATTTAAGGATATGTATTTCATTATTTTGTCGGGTATCCAATGCTTTCGTATGATGTATTGTTTTAAATAGATATGTATATAGTATATCGTTAATAAATACTTAAAAACCATTACAATTTCATTCAAATTTTATCAATGAACATTCTGTTTTACTTTTTATAAAACGTGTATGTTTTGAAAAATAGTTTTTCTTTACAAACTCAATAGACAATTTATTGTATCACAGATCTGCATCTAAGTTTAAACAAATTCACTAGGTATTGTAAAATCACTACTTATTTGTTTCTTCTTCAAGTTACGACCAATATAATATAATTATATGCAGCTGGCAAATAAAAATGTAATGTCAGAGCAAAAGTACGTAACTCAGGAGAGTATGCACCAGACTCGTGATGAATTTGTCGCATAATTAAAGCAGTTTCTACATTAGGTAGACTCCTTTAAAAAAAAAAAAAAATATATATATATATATAAATTCTTTAGGGTATAATTTTACAAATAAACAAAAGTAAGAACTATACTGTAACCAAAAAAATTAATAGACATAACACAACAATTTTATTATTTTTATCACCAATAGTATATTTTTTATTTAAAAAATATAAACATATAAACACAAAGCCCCAACATCATTTTGATTTCACTAAAAAATTCAAAGAAGTTATGCTATTCATACATTATTAAAACGAGTAAATAAATATTATATTTAGAAAAATGTTCTTCATCGCTAAATAAAATTGTATTACGAGTGAAACTGTTAACAATACACAACGGTCCATTTTGTTTTGTTCCTCAATGAAACTGTTCATAGATATTTAAATATATCTATAAAAGCCATGGATATGACATCACATTTTACTGAAAAATAACAAATTAATACACACAGTCATTGCAATAATGATAAAAATGTTTGAGATAGAATCAGTTTTAATATCAATGGTTCTTATTAGAAATATTTTAGGTGGATAAAAATTGACAATTAAGACGTACAATGAAATTTTTAAAAATTATTTTGTGAAGAACATATAAAATATATAGTAGTTAACCATGTAGTGTAAAAAGATAAAGGAGGAGAATATTTTTTGTGATGAGCCATTAATATTACAGTAAAAGGATACGGATCAACGATACTTAAATTCATGATTGGATGTCAGGATTGCATAAAATCCAAGCCCTGTCTTTGGTAACAAATCCATAGAACATTGAACACTGAACGTAACCTTATCAACCAAGCCATTTAACACATACAGCAATAACTATAAAAATTAAATCAAATTAATTTTTTTATACAAAAAATACGTTTTTTTAACATGTATTTGACATTATTATAATATATTTACCTTGAGTAATGAAAAACAATTTTCATTAACTTTCTTTTCATCTTTCAGATGATCAGATGTCAGATTTTTTAATATCTTCTTCATCCACTAAAATAAAAAAAACACATTAGAAGTTGCTTTATTTTGAGATTTATAAAAAATTAAAAACAAAATATTTTCTAAATTACTTGGCATTTATAGTAAATTTCTTCCTTCTTCATCATCAAAGACTTCGACCATTTCAACATTGAATAATTTCTTACATGCTTCTATAATATATTGTTTGAAATTAAATAATAAGTAAATAAGATAAGATAAGAAAAGTAAAATTTAATTAACAAATTACTCTAAAAAAAATTACTTCCATAAAGGTACCTACTATCACATAACATTAACAAAATGTATATACAATATTACATTTATAAAAAAAATACATAAATTTGGTAACAATTACAAGTATAAGGAAGAACATACCCAGTTTAAATACACTTGGCACAGCTTCTTTTTTTAACATTTTTTTACCAGTAAAGCTCAAGTTATAGTCAGATTCTATAAAATGACTACTGCATATTTTTGTATGCGTCGCCGGAGTAAAATCTGGTTGAAACATACGTATCGCATTTGCCCATTTTAAAAGCATTTCATGATTTCTAGGCTAGCTTTGAAACAAATTATATTATTATTAAAATCATTGATTATATATTATTAGTATATTACTATTAGTAATATACCTATGATCAATATTCAAATGTATAAAAATATAATATAAGTAAATAATGTCTCAACTTACCGATGCATGATGCAATCTTTATTTGATTTTGTTTTGCACGAACGAATGACACATTGAAAAACCATTATAAGAAATTAAACGAAATTCAATATTTTAATTACTAACAAGAATAATTAAAATATTTTAATATAAAAATTTCGTTATCGGGTATTATCATATTACTATTTCTCCCATGACCAACCTAACAACTCTCTGTCTCTTTTTAACGATGTCGATATTCGGACCTCTCTCTCTACTATCAGTCCATTTCTTTATAGGTCTATGTTCCAGACGGTCACCGCTGATATGGAGAGACGTTATTTCAAATTCTTAAATTTTTTTTTCGCTTTCAAAAATTATTGCTCGTATACATTTTTGATTGGAAATATTTATTGTAAAACAAAATATCTCATCATAATAACAATATTAAGTACATAGTTTCCTTAATTTTCAAGGGAGGCACCGCCTCCCTTGCCTCCCCGGGAAAACCGCCACTGAAGGCTAGTAACATTTGTTATCACATGATATTATTATAAGAATATGTAATTATAAACTTGTACTGCTCGTGCTGTTCTTAAAGTAAGATAACCTTGTTCTGATGCTTTCCTATTAGTTTTTATTATAAAATATAAATGAATATAAGTATTTATACTTTTTAAAAAACTGTACGATTAACGAATTCTAAATTTATTGAGAAAATAGACTTTAATTTTAATAATCTGAAATAATAGTTCAAAAATAATGTATAAAAATATTTATTACTAAAATAATTTAATAAAACAAGTCTAATGGTGTACGATTTGGTATTAAATCCTAATACATGTAGGTATAAAATTCGCATCGGTCACCGAGGAATTTTTGGAGATTTATTATTGTTCTAGTCAAAACAATTTGCGAACACCCGTAGCCACTCCTCGCCCTTCCGTCTGTCCGTATGCTCTGGTGCCGGTGGTGGCTTTTATTTTTTGTTTTGGTTATGAAGATGGTATAATATACAGAGTGTACCAAACACCTATTGACAACCGAATATTTAAAACTCAATTACTAAAAAAAAATATTTTCGGGGGCTCAATTTCAAACCAAAAATTAACGTATAGAAATTTAAAAAAAAAATTACGCGCTAACTAACAATAATATATAACTTTTATTCAAATAAACACCAACAATTTTTGGGTCTTTTTGTGCACGTTCTGTATACTATTATTAGATATTTCGTATCTTGTACGTACGTTATATTTTTAATCTTCTGTCCCTCTCTATAAACATATATTAACTAAAACTATAACTAATTCCTGGTATTTCAGTGGTATAAATAACGCTTCTAGTATAAATTTAAGCCATTTTACATTACATTAAAAAAAGTAAATCAATTTTATAGAGTTTAAGTTGAATGAGCTTTTTACACTAATAAAATACTTCTTTGTATAATAGGATAATCTTGAAATATTTTACAAAATAAATAAAATATATTATATTATTTTTATATCCACTGTAATACTGTGATATTTACTATCGGAATTTAATTCTATCAGCTTTAACGATTACGCTGCAAAGCAAAGGAAATGTAATGGTGTATATAGTAGCTCAAAAGGGATGAATGGGGTTGCCTAGTAATACCAAAGAGTTACTGTAGTGTCGAATGTGTAATGTGTGCAGTGTGTATAATGTTGATAATTTGAAAACTTTAATAATTTAAAAAAGTTTCTTTTTCGGTTATCATTAGTACTTAAACTAAAATTGCCTCACCGGTGCAACAAGCAGTTAACTAAACAAAATACAATTGTGAATAAAATTCACACACAACAAATTAACTTAATTTCTGGCCAGGGGTGTAGCGAGGTCATTGTTCCCAAGTCCATTCGGCCGACTGGCTTTACAAAAACAAAATGTACACGCACATGAACTAATTAGTAATTTTTTTCCATACTTTTTAATTTTCTCAATGTTTTTATGTTTAAATTTTAAAACTATTATTATATATACGAAAAAATAAGAATACTTTTAAATGGATATATTTATAAAAAAAAATGCAATGGATACAAAAAATGGTTAAATGTTATTTCATATTTTTTTTTAGAACCGCCATTGTTAAGACCATTTTTTAATAAATAATAATATAATTTTACTTAATACTAATAACGAATAACAAATATACGAAGTAAGACAGGGATGCGTATACTTTCGTCCCTAAGAAGGTATATTTGGCAGGTAGTTAATTCAACCGGCGCGGCAACTCGACTGTTATTTTTCCTATCTGCCATTATAGTCTTTTTTTATTTTAATTTTTTTAAACAATACGGACAAATATCTAATTAACAATGAGAAATATAACATGGTAAATCTGAATAATAAGATAAAATAGATACAATATAACAGGGGTTGAATGAACCGGATACAGCCAAAAACCGCACATTTCATCGGTTTCCAGGTAAGTACCGGTGCCAGGTGAATACCGCACACTTATATTGGTAAAAAAAGGTACAAGAGGTACGTAATAAATGAATTGTAAACGCAAGGCTTCTAATTACATTCAAGAGACACCGCAAAAAATAATACGCTGAGAAATATCATCCATAGAAAATAATACGATAATAGGAAGTAACGACGTAAGCTTAATAAGAGTATTCAAAATATTGTCCGTCCAATTGAAAAACAAGTTAGTTAATAGGCACAATTTAATATTTTTAATACATCATTTTGAATGAAATTGAGTTCATTTTTAGGAACACTTGTTTAAATGTTGGGAAGAATTTTTAAGGACGGGGATTGTTTGAAAATTCTTTAAAACGTTAGAAATGATTTCAGCAAATAAAATTAAAATTTTTTTTTAAAAATTTTATATCTTAAATTTTTCAACATATAAATTATACCAAAAAAATGTTTTTTGAATATATATATAAATAATAGTTTATACGTCATTATAAAATGTGCGGTTTTTGAATACAGCAATTTTAAAAAGTGTGCGGTTTTGCCCTGTGTTTTATCATCTATATTTTGAAGTCAATGAATGAACCAGTTAACTGTTATTAATAAAAGTAAAAATTTAACTTTATTTATACATGTTTATGTATAAGTTTTTTTGTAAAATTTATTAAAAAAGTTTATTGATGGATGTTATTTTTTTAAACTTTTTTGTGAACATTTCCATCGAATGGAATGTACTAGTATGTGTTGTTTGGTATACGAATAATTATTGTGTATAATTTGTTTGCCTTCCTTTAAAACAATAACACCATTTTACACCTATACACTTTGCAATAAGTACTAAAAATATATAGGTAATACCTACATGCATTTATAAAATAAACAAAGATAACAGTTCAATAATAGGTAAACAGTTTTCTAGAGATAATAAAATATCGTTTTTTTTTTGTGGTGAAAAATATACATTGGGACTTCTTATCCGACTTTCAAAATGCCATCTGGAAATATTTTTTAAAAACAGCCTCGTTTGAGTCGTTAGCTCATTAATGAATAAAAACGAATAAAATGTGAAATAATTACTCCTTAATAATATGTCATGCTGGCAGCACAACTAACACCATTAATAATCGTATATTGTATATAAGTATTGTTAGTGTTGGCATTACTGAGAGGCGGTTTTTTTAACGGCGGCGATTTGTCCGGTGACGTTTTGTCGATTTTTTGTCCGGCGGCGTTTTGTCGGGCGACCTTTTGTCGTGTTTCCCTATAGGACGGTTCCAGTTTATCCAAAGATTATATAAAAAATAATTTGTATTATTTTATTTATAATTATTTTTTTAAAATTATTTTTAAATTTATATTATTTTTACAATAACAATGTAATTAAATACTGCGTGTCAATACTATTCATAGTTGATTAATGATCTGTCAGTTGTCATGCCGTGTGGTAGACAGCTTACTATTTCTCTATGTTAGAAATAATTAAAATTGTATATTAATAAGTATGGATATGTTATATTTATAATCCATTATATTTTTACTTATTTGGAATTTTAAAATGTTTTATTATTAAATGTATTATTATTTATTAATTGTATTTTATTATTGAAATTAAAATTATTGCCCTCGGATACGTCATACTATATAGTGTGTAAGATAATATAAAACAACTGTAATTGTAAGAATAATATTATTAAATTATTATTATTATCATTATGGTTATTAATATTTATAAAATGTTTAGTAAATACAAGAGAAACATTCTGTTTAACTCAATTATTTAACAAATGCGAAAGCCCGCGAACACGTTTAAAAACAAATTCCCTTCAGACGGTCACACTGATTTTGGCAGGCCAATCATAGAGCCTTATTTGCAATCTTATTGTTAAAGGCCCGAGTGAACTTTCTTTGTTTCTTTTGTTTGTTTGTTTGTTTGTTTCTTTTCTTTCTTTTCTTTCTTTCTTTCTTTCTTTCTTTCTTTCTTTATTTTCTTTCTTTCAAAATTTACAAAAAAACCAAAATTTCGACCAAGCTCAAAAATTTAAAAAAACTGAATTTTTTTCCAAAAATATCTCACTAGGGCTGTATTGTGGCTTAAAAGTTTCACAAATGTCTCAGGTTACCTTTTAACCCATACATAAGTGTTAATTGTACAAATATTTTTACATAGCAAGAATAAACTAGGTTTACCCAAGGTATGTCCAACACAAATAACACACTAACACCTACTTGAATTCTAAATTTTGGCACTAAACCCGCTCAAACCTAGATCAAACTCAGGAGAATTGCAAGAGAAATGCGATTGCCGAGCTGAAGGAAACTTTAACTAGTTATTTTATATTTATATTTGGTAATTTATTTTTATATATTTTAATTTATACTTCTTAGTTTTTTCTTGGTTTTACACAATGAAACTCTAAATCACGCATTTTTACCATTCGCATTTCAGTGTTAAATTTGTTATTTTTTACCTGTATTCAAGACTTGAAAAATGTTCAAGAACTGCGAAGGCCATCATCATTAAAATACTTATTTCACATTTTTTAGGAAATTTTGGCTATAGCGAAAAATTGACAAAAACAAGTGTGTCTTGGTATTTGTGTAGGCATCTATTGAAATGTTTGAACTTTTTTCTAGCATGACCGTAAAACGTTTCAATAATTATAAAGAATAACTATTTTGTACCTATATTAAGATACAATTATTGTATACACTATAATAACTATAATATACACTATTACAGTTTTCTATTAAACTTACCATTTAACGTTGCACGAAAAGGATTGATCGTCTGACCATGATAATTTGATGATATAGTTTTACATTGAAAAAACATTATTTTCGGGCCAAATGAAATAAAGGTTAAAAAATCACGAGTCGAAATTGTTGAGCTTAAGTCATAAATCACAGTTTGGAAAAACCAATTACACTTCTTATTATAGTGTTGCTATAGTTACACTATTTTGATAAAGTGAATACTAAAAAATTAATATAAACTGTAATTTACGTTATTTTGTGATTTAATACTGTTTTTAAAATATACTTTAATTTTTCTTATCAATTAATATTTCTGTAGAATGTACAGGGTGAATGGTTAACTATGAACCAGTCAATAACTTAGAAGATATAAGACGTTGTTATTGTGTATTTTTCAGTATTCAGCACAATTTATCATAACAGAACAAGTGACTTTTAAAAGTAGCTACTGAATATTAATAATTGTACTTTTATTAATCGTAGTATAAGCAGGTAACTTGTAAAAGTGAATGCTAACAATATTACAATTTAATAGTTATATCATTTATATTTCATAAATTTTTAGAATAATTATTAACTCGTTGTCAGTGTTGACTGCTAAAGCATTAAGAAAATTTCTGCCAATTTAGAACCACTTTGTATTGATATGATCAGAATGCTGTTAAAATGTACTCAAATGCCCCAAAATAGAACGTTAACACAGTGAATGCATTTTTTAACAAACAGTTATATTTTTGGTTTACTCGATTTTAACGATAAAGAAGTTTCCTTTTTCTATTTTTGACCCACCAAAGTACCAACCACATACAATTTAAAATGCATACAGATATTAATCGAGTCATCCTTGTGGTTAGGGGAGAAAGAATTCTACCAAGGTCTTCACACCTGTCGTAAAAGGCGACTAACGTGACGTAGTGCCATCCGATAAGCGGCCTTCTGACTGGTCACTTCATCTTGTGACACACCTTCTCCGGCCCGCAATTAGCACCCAGTGCTACTAGTCGGTCCGCAGTCGAAGGGGATCCCTTCGGGGCGAACCACTAAAGCCAAGGAACATCAGATATTAATCGAGTAGGTTACTCTACGAGAAAAAAGTTATTGTGATTTTAGACTAGAAAAAAACACATTTCAACATATCCAAAACGGTAAATTTACGACCGGTCGGTAAAATTTAATAAACAAGACAACTGTGGCATCCATAAAAGCCACCATTATAAAGACTGTAAACACGGTATACACTTTTTTATCAATATAAAAACAGCTGTAAAATTAATAGGTTTTTGGTTATGTTTATCAATGTCGATAAAATATTATCAATGTAACCACCGTGATTACATAATATATAATATTATATGGTAATAACCGTATTACAATCGTAATTGTCGAAAGTGACTTGTACACGTGTCATTGATTCATAAAAGAGGTTATAATTTCAAGTTTTATGTTAATTTCAGATATTTTATGACTTTTTCGATTTTTACGAAGTAAAACAATTCAAATAAGTACACAATGTAATTCTTTATAAATTTTACATAGATGGTAGACTATTGATAAACGATTGTTCTGTTTTACACTAGTTTTGCGTTCAAGAAAAATACAAAAAGAACTATTTAAGAAAAAAAACTGTATTTTTAATTGCTGATTATAAAATGTTATAGTAAATTAATATCATTAAATTATATATTATTGAAATCGTTATGTTCTGTAGTTTTTAACAGTATATTATTGATCAATGTAACTATTTGCGCAAAGAAGATTTATGAGCACAAAAAGTTTAAATATATAAGTCTCAGAAATATGGGTGATCCATCTAACGTACGACACTCATTTTCTCTGAACTTTATGCTAAGTAGATTAATTTTTATTCAATGATTGCGATTGAATTTTATTTAATGATACATTGACACTTCTAAAACGATGTAGGTATGTACTAAATAAGTACATAGTCAAGGAAAATTCATAGCTCTTTATAGTTTGGTGGCATCTATTTCAGCCACCATCTACAGGACTTAATTTTAAAGTAACATTGATGTTCCCTTAAACAAAAATGATACAAATAAGTTGTAGAATGGTAATAGTATTATAAAAGAACGTTTTAATGAAAAAAACAGTTCTGCCCATCTAGGGTATTTTTACAAGTGCCCTTCATAATACATGCCACAGTACGGTTTTCATAGAGGCCACTAACATATAAAGGGTTAGTATATAAATAGCTAATAACCATTTTTAATTATTTTTCTTAGTTGATCATAATAATTGTTTGATTTTGAATATCGAAATTTTTTTTTTAGTTTTCAAAACGATGAGGTATTGTGTTTTTATTTTTATGATGTTTTGCGCAATGTCTCACTTTAAACGAGTAAGTATATTTGTTTTTACAAGTTTGATAAACAATTAGTTTTTTTATCGTATTCATTTGGTAGTTTGTGTTTTTATATGTTTGACCTATTTTTTTTGTTTTGGAGTACTGTATGTTTACATATATTATTTTGAATGCTTATTTTATATATTTGTATTTTATCATCGTTGAAGTGTTCACAATGCCTTTATTTTACATATTGTAATTACATTGCTATTTTTCGTTTAATGCATGATAACTATAAGTTATCAACTAACAGTTTTGGTATCCTCTTGCTATACGAAAGCCAACAATATATAGGTACTATTTGCTTACGCATATAATATGAGTTTAAAAATATGAAGCATATTTATTCCTTTTTCATGCTACTGACCAGTTTTATTACATATTTCTAAATTTAATAGGCAAACTAAATATGCATATTGATTGTGCTACTTTGATTGAATTCGGTTAATTCAACAATTCAAATCGAAGAAAAAATAATATTTTTATAAAACATACTTTATCGTCACTAGTTTTTGATAAAATAAAAACTTTTAAACTAATATATATACTATGCGGAGTCGATATTATATCAACAACAAATAATGCAGTAAAAAACAATTTTGTGTAAAACGCGTAATAAAACATATTTATGCTACTAACCAATCTCTAAAAAAAAATTATGCGAATTGCCATTACTAAAACCTCCTTCCATTTTCTTTCCATTATTATTTATGTTGTTTCTGTTTTTATATATTTATACTCTAATTTTTAATTTATGAATTTTATTGTATACCCTCGCATTAATTTGGACAGTGAGATCAAACTCAACAAAATATACCAAAAATCCTTGCCCCTAGAAGTGTTAGAAACTGTTTCTTTTTTTTAATTTTTCAGTGTAGTTTAATATTTAATCTCTGAATATTAGAATAAATTCATTAAAGATTATTTTTAACTTAAATCATTTTAGGTAATATAATATGAATTTCATGTTCCGTCGCACAGGCTGAACCAGTGATCCAATAAGTAATCTAAAAACAGATTTGAATTCGTCTCAAAGTGTACTTGAGATCGGTCAGCGTACTTTTTTGATATCTTAATCCTACTATGTAAAAAACAAGTTTGAACATTATACAAAAATTCCAAATATGAAATCAAATTTGGAAAGGGTTAAAATTAAAAATTGAAAAAAGTACTCTGACCGATCCTATACGAATACGTTTTTAAATTGCTTATCGGATCACTGGTTCAGTCTGTGCAATAAAAAAAAAAATGATGTGTTTTGACTGAAAACCCCGACTGCATGCAATCCCCTTAACATTTTAAATTAAGAATAATGTACTAACAATATTGACTGTTTCGGATAACTATTTTTAAAGTTATTGAAGTTTCAAGTTTGGGGCAGGAGGAAAGGTGGAGTGTATTTTTATTTTTATCTGTACGCATTACCCAGCCGCACTTCCCCTCCCGTCCTAACTTTTAAACTCATAATTAATAAGTTAATATATTATATACTAATGTACATAATATATGAACTAATTAATTTAGGTTGCAAAAGTTGCTATCAAAAAAACTAAATTGGGTAAAACAAAAAAAAATGTGAAAAATTGAGATCACGTTTTATAAAAACATTATAAAAAATAAATTCAACTATTGATTAAACCTAGTGAGATATTGACTGGTTCATGATAAAATAATCGCCTCAGTATGTATAAACTATACATATATTATATATTTATATATGTATATAGGTATATATAATCACTATTATGTACCCATATGCTTGAGGTTTTTAAAAAAATTTGTGGTTTTTTTTTAAATTTCAGCATTACTGTAAAATTTAGATATTGTAGGTAAGCTATATAGGAATTAATAATTCACACTAAAAAAAAAGGTAAAAATTGAAACTGTAGTTTGTTTTATAATATTTTTTGAAATTGATACACATATATTATATTTTATTTTTTCCAATTTTGTATGTGATTTAATTTTTCAGATACATTTTTTTTAAGAAGTATTATTTCAAATTATTTAGTAGAGAAATGCTTATTTACCTATCTAGAAATAACATTATTTTATGGACTAATTAAAATACTTGTATGGGAGAGCCATAACTAAGGAAGTTTCATCTTCTGTATTAAGAAAAAAGTAAGGAATTAAAATTACTAATATTAAATAACGGTGAAGCAATGTCGACGGATGGGATGGATGGAGAGGAGTAGTGGTCTCGAAAAAGGACCTAAATGGCCTGTATATTAAGCCAATACAAATTATTGTAATTAGTGTGCTAATATACTAATAATTTTGTAGAAATGCCAATATGCTCTGCCCTTTTTCACCATGGTTTTCGTTATTTACAAAACGTATAAAATGGATAAATTGTTTGAATGACTGCAAGACAACACTTCCATGACGTATGACACAAGTGCTGTCGGGCGGGGGTGTAACATCAGCACTTGTTGCGTATGGTACTGTAGTTTCCATACTCATGAACAATCCTAAGAGTCGACATGTGTGTTCAAAACCCTTGTTGTAGGTATCCAGGTCTAAAAAAAAAAGTTTTTAAAAGTTATCCAAATTTAGCTTACTGCACTGAAAAAAATACATATATGGACAAACTAAAATTAAGGTTAATCTATTATCCATCTTATATCCTCACCCACGAGAAAAAGTGTATTGAGTTCTTATGATAGTTAATTTTAGTATGGAAATTCAAACAACTATTTAAATTATTAAATTAAATTGCGAAGTCCTTACTAGCAAATTAAATATTTTAAAATCATAAAAAATTATATTGGTGAAGTAGTTTTGGATCACATCACTCTATTGCACACAACCTTGTTTATGATTTAGTAATTTTATTCATCAACGCAATTAAGTAACTTATGTTACTCAATTAACTCATCGTTTATGAAAAGGGTCAATTAAACCTTGTACTGTTGGTTGAACAATAAATTAAACAAATTGATATTCATAAATTGAAGTAATAGCGAATGAGATATTGTTTTTAAGTACAATTAAAATAAAACTTTCAGTTTTGTAAAGTGTTTGTAAAAATATGTTGAATTTTATAATTACCTGAAGTTTCGAGTAATATTTTTTGCAGTTGAATCTCGGATAAGAGCTCTAAAGTTTAAAACAAAATTAATTTTTACATATGTCTATTGTTATGGCAAAATTAATAGGTATACATATTATGATCTATTATTCTAGATTATCAATGATATTGTACAAACTAAATTAATATATAATCATATTGTTCGTATAGGAGACTCTTTTGAGAAATATTATTAACACAAGTTGCGTTATTTGAGCTTATTATCCTCATCAATCCTCGACTTCACCACTATTGATAATTCTTGGAGTTCTTCGGTAAAAAACATTTTTTAAAAATACAATACACACAAAGGCCACTAATTAGAACCATTTTTTATAGAGATTATAGTTCATAAATATAAATTACCTTATAGTCAGGCAAATGGCAAGTACAACAAAACCATTAAATGTATAGTATTAATAATTTTAAGTATGTCTTACTGGCGTTAATATGTGCGCCAATGAGTATGTCTGTAATAAATTATGTATAAAAAATGCAAGTCTTGAAATTAAACAAAATATTTTGTAAACGAAATATGTACTGACTTGTATTTTCAAGCTCCGATCGAAAGAAATCTAAATCTGTAAGAAAGTTGAATATTTATTTTGTTTAGTTTTTTGTTAAAGTTAAAACAAGTACCTTGAGTGGTCACTTGTAAAAACGAATTACATACCTTTAGTTGCCAAAACATTAAGAATAGTACACAGGAGTAACACATAAATCACTCCCATTTTTGTCTGCAAATAATAATACAAATTAAAACATGTCATAATAGACGGAGATATACTTACAATAAAATCTAAACATTTATTGTAGGGTTGCTTATGTTAATTGTTTAACTCCGTGTGGGATTATTTCTTTATCAATATATTAATGTATAACTAGATCAAACAACTACATTACAACAACATTATTAGAATAATACAAGAAAAAATAGAAATAGAATGGCAGAACACGTGGCAACAATCAAACACAAAGCTAATTGAAATAAAAAACATTATCAAAAGATGGCCAAAAAGCAGAAAAATCGAAGTCATATAAAACAGACTCAGAATTGGACACAAAAACTTACCCATGTGTACATTTTAAAAAAAGAAGACAAGCCAGTATGTCAACCCCGCGGCACCTCTCTCACGGTCAAATACGTATTAACAGAATGCAGAAAATACGATGACTTTAAAAGAATTAACCAGCAACCTGACCATCTATGGGAAATCCTAGGACCATAAGTATACCGACCTATTACCGGCATATTAGAATCGAAAATTGTTAATTTATTTCACAAGATTTTTTCCAGTAAAATAACATTGTAAGGTGTCTTTGGGCAAACTTGGCTTTTTTAATAATGGATCAATAAATTTATTTTATCATTACGGTTCCGCAAAACTACCGCAAAGCAACAATTTTTCATTTAGGTCCCCAATAATTTTGTATAATAATTGGCAATTTAGTTCGGTGTGTCTGGGCAAGTTTGGCTTTGTTATATTATATTATTCTAGAAATATCGATTTACTGAGCGGGTATATACTATCGCCTATACTTGTCCTAGTGTAAACAATTATAATTCTTACCGAGTTATTACAAAACATTAGATTGTATAGAAAATGTATAACGATACTATTTTCTTAACTGTGACACATTAATGAATGAAGAAGAATTTTGTTTATTTATTAAGAGATCGGAAAGTATGGACAGAGTAATGAAAAATTTGGTAACTGGAATATATGATACATCTAGGCAAAAACCCATTTGATAAGTATATTTATTGATTTTAATACAAAATTTGTGTTTGACATAATATTTGTAACAATAAGGTAATATCATGCAAGAAAGCTCAAACGTTCAAAAAGACAAATACTGAAACATGTTACATTCAAAAAACCGTTTGTTTTTCATAAGAAATAAAAAATTATGGTAAAACTTAAAAAATTGTATTTGTAAAATTCAACAGTTCTTGTAACGGAGTAACTTAAACAATTTGTGAAGCTAACACTGTTAGCTTAACAGCCATTTGTCTTTTGTCTCCATTACTTCGAGTTCTTATACACTAAGTTAAGTGTATAGTATGTCAACAAACACATTAAAATAAAATAAACTAAATATAAAAAAATGTCGATATACATAAACTCCTCATTCCCTAGCGAGCGAACTCAAATTAAATCAGATTTAGAAGTAGTAGTATCAAAAATAAAATGAAAATAACCACTGATAATATGTTACATCTATATTTCTAACCAAAAAACATTTTCTTGCAATGACATCGAAAGTATTATATAGAAAATACCCTCTCTTTACACTATTGCAGGGGGATTTTAACAAAATATGGGATACCGGTAAAATACCGGACAGCTAGAAAAACGGAAATGTAGTAACGATACAAAAACCTGGGGAAAATAAATTGCATTTTAAATGTTATGGACCTATTAAATTAATTAACACCATGTGTAAAATGTTAGAAAAATTTATAAAGTTTAGATTGGTCTGGTACCTTAAGCACATACAATATTTCAGCTATATTCAAAGTGGATTTAGGAAATATAAGTCAACTTAAAATTCTCTTAGTAAGATAAAAGATGATATAAATTTTACTCAACAGGTTAAGCAAAAATTTGGACTAATTGGGTAGCTTAAACATAGCCAAAGCTTATAACAAAACATGGAGACACTAAATCAAAAGAGAACTATCCAAAGTAATAAACAAAGAAAAAATGTTTAAATTTGTCGAAAGTTTCCTTCAAATTAGAACATTTCAGGTCAAAGGGGAAAATTGCTGTTCGGATAAATATATTTGGGAGAATGGAGTCCCTCAAGGATCGACACTACCTGTAACTCTTTTTTTAGTTTGTGAAACAATGTATCTAATACTATCTCGGCACCAATACAGGCAACGTTATTTACCGACGACTTATATATTTCTTGTAAAAGCAAAAGAATTAAAACAGTGAGACACTTCTTACAGGATACATTAGACCAACTTTCTAATTGGACACTTAACTCAGGATTTCAATTCTCCTCCAAAAAATCAAAATGTATAAACTTTACTAAAAATCGTAAAACTGTAAAGCTATCATTAAAAATGGCCAACAAGGAAACCGAACAAGTCACAGTAATAAAAATATTAGGTCCAACTTACAACCAAAAAAATTCATGGCTACAACATAAATCAGCTAAAAATGTATTTAAATCGAAACTTAAACTTAATCAAAATGATATCAAACACCATTTTGGGTGCAGATACTTTAATTTCAAAAATAATGTACAGAGCCATTATTCGGTCCAAGATAGACTATGGAGTGATAATATTATATAAGTGTGAATCGAACTATCTTAAACAAATAGAAAGCAAACACAATAGTGAGATACGTCTCTTCTTTACACGTTCAAACTATTAAGAACAAATAACCCAACATTAAACTACAACCAATCAAGAATTTACCAAGCCATACTTTATAGAATAAACCTTGAAAATATTACTCAAATAGAATGGCATAAAACTATACCTTGGACAACCAAACAAACAATAATTGAATACTACTGGATAATCCATCGCCCGGGTGTTTTTTACACAGGTTGGATCCGATTATTTGCGTGGTTCAATAGGTAATACACTAAAGGATTCTTAAGATAAAAGCGGATAATGTGGACTGTATAGATGGTAGGATGGCACTTACAATAATATTGAAAACGAATGCGGAATTAAAATAAGTAAAATATGTACTTAAACATAAAACACAAAACGAACAGAAAATGATTAATCAATGGGGAGAAATCTTATAAATTAATGCCACACGGCGCAGTAACCTAAAAACTTCTAAATTTATATTAACAATAAGATATTTATCGACTATTTGAAGATTTGTCTTGTAACCTATGCTCAACCCAATGATGGCCACTAGGATAACAGATATGTAGCTGACGAGTACACACACGCGAACTAGAACACGCTAAGGTGTAGGCGAGTCGCAGGGCGATTAAACTATATGTACAAGGGTGCAGGTGAATAATGCACTGGGGTGCACGCGAAATATATGCACAAGAGTGCAGGCAAATCGCATGACGATTAAAACTATACGAACGACTATTACTAAAATAACAACATAGGACCATCGAGTAAGGTCTAAGATGACGGGATGTACATCAGCGAGCGAATAAACGACCGGTAGGCACAATGGTCAACGAAACATAGGATTACTGACAAAGACGAGCTGCGTTACATCAGCGTTCTCTCTCGTCCAACCGGGGGTGGTGGCACAAGCAGTGTTGCCGGTTCACCACATAATAATAAAAAGAGAGCATGTATGCTATTGTAACATTGTACCATAGCATACAATGTTACCATTTTTGAAGTTCGTTATTATTACTTAAACAATTGCAATGATGGAAATACTAACTGCTTCAGTGGTTTTCATACATGTACAGTGTGATTATTTTATCATGGGCCACTTAATATCTCACTTAGCTCAATTAATACATTTTTTTTTTTTCATAGTGTCTTCAAAAATGTGTTCTCGATTTTCCATAAAATTTTATATCTCCAACTGCTTTTAAACTTAGTTTTTTTGTTAGCAAATTTTAAAACATAAACTTTAACACATGCATTTCATTAACTTTTTAAATTGAGAATAATGTACTAAACGTTTTGACTGGTTGATAACAAGTTTTGGATTACTATTTTAAAGTACTTAAACAATAATAATAACAATATGAGTACCCAACAATTTCTGGTGATATTATTCAGTTAGTGCAAAACACTTGTTTAAAAAATACATGTTTTTTTTGTGTTCAAGATGTAAACATCAAAGAGTGACTACGGCTAGAGGAGGAGCTAAAATATATATCATGTAAGTATAATATGGTATACAACTAAACAAATGCTGAAAGTCCTACACTACAATACTAAAAAACTATTTACATCTATTCTAAATACTCCGTCCCTACTGTTTTTATTCCATTATGCCTTGAACCAACTTTACTGGCTTACTAGGATAAAATCACTTTCAAATAAACGCTTTTATACGTACTATGATATGCGTAGTTGAGTGGACCAAAAACAATTTTTTTTACTTTTTCTCTTGACATTATGTTCCTTGGGAGTAAAATAATATTTCCCTATTTTTTAAAATTTATAAAATTATTTATAAAGGTTACGAGCATCAAAAAATTTTTTTTTTCTTTTTTAAGGTAGACTTATCAATTTTAAGCAAATGTGGCTTGTATACGAAATCATCAATAGAATAAGAGGAATAAATCAGTATTTTTTTTTTTTTACAAAAAAAACTTCTATCCAACTAATTTAGGCCTTAGAATGTAAAATTTTCTAAAATATTTTTAACTTATTCCTCATTTAGTTGCAAAGAATTCCGATATACTTACATAACACATTATATTAACAATAGATCAGAATAAAAACCAAAGAACAAGTTTTGAATATATATATCTAGTTTTTTTGGTTTTTTTTTTTAAATAATTTTTTTTCTGATATATTGATAGAATAATGTGTTATGTTTTTGTATATAAAATTTATGTATTTCTACATAAAGATTTTTTTTATTTTAAAAAATAATATCGTTTTTTGTTAATTATTTGTAGAAACAATGAACTAAAAAAAAAATATATTTGTTAAGTAACAGTATTCAAAACTTGTTTTTTGTTTTTTTTTAATCATATTTTTTTCTGATCTATTGTTAGAATAATGTGTTATGTAAGTATATCGGAATTCTTTGCAACTAAATGAGGCATAAGTTAAAAATAATATTTTAGGGTACTATTTAGAGTATAATATATATATCAATGATTTAGCAAATTCCAAATTCTAAGGCTTAAATTAGTTGGATAGAAGTTTTTTTTGTAAAAAAAAAAAAAAAATAATGGTTTATTACTCTTTTTTTAATGATGATTTTGTATACAAGCAACATTTGTTTAATATTGATATTTATACCTTAAAAAAATTAAAAACTAAAAAAAAAAGGGAAATATTGTTATACCCCCCCAAGGAACAAAATGTCAAGAGAAGAACAAAAAAAATTAGTTTTGGTCCATCCTAATGCGTAGTTATAACCAGTGTTTTGCATCATTATAATAAAAGATATATAAATAATCTTCTAGATGACAAATTATTCAAATAAAAATTTTTCGTTTAAAAATGTATTTGAATAATTTTTAAAAATAGTATTTAAATTGTCAGTAAGTATTTTTTTACACCTGAAGTAGTGTCACTGGACTCAAGTCGTCCAGTTTTGTAAAAAAAATTATTTTACTTATTGCTCATATTAATACAGATTGTAAATATTTCCAATAAAAAATAAAAATAAAACATTTTTTTAAATAAATATATTTAAAAATATTATTTAATATACATTTAGTAAATTTTGTATTCAGAAAAAATATAAACCCAGTAAATATAAGAAAACAATTTTGTATATTACTTACTAAATAATTGCAATGATAGTTATACTGGCTTCTTTAATGGTTTTTCTACGACTGATCGAATGGCTTATATTTTGTCGACCTAAACAATAAAATCTAGATGTATTTTGCAGAATTGTTTTTGCGAATTTGTTAACACAAGAAACATATGTCATTTTTGGTTTCGAGCAACTTATTTATATTTACATTACTCTGAAGTATAATACGAAGTAAAGTATAATATTACATTTACTCAATATTTTAGTAGTATGAGTAATAGTAAGGGCGGGGTCTCAGCGGAGCTCTATGTACACAATTAACTTACAAATAAATTCGTACAAACGATCGTCGCCAATGAACACGCAAAATAAAAACTATGAGATTCGAATGTTTTTTAACCCAAGAGAAAAATATAGAATCAAGTTTTTATAGGGGTTATAGTTTTTTTTAAACCTAAATTAGGAAAACCATTGTAATTTTAATGTGGTTAATTACATTGTATACACTCAGATACGGAAATTGAATTAATTATCCGTATTTTATCAAATTAAACATGTATATTTTTTAACTATTTCAGACAAATCTGAATTTTTTGTTGAACCTAGAATTATACCTAGATAATTAAACGATGACATAGCGCATTTAAGTGTATTGATAAAAATCATTGTTAATGTGTAGATAGTAAAGAAAGTTCATAATGTTTTTTACCCAATTATTAGGAGGTTGTTTTCCTTCTTTTGTGTAAACTGGATCTTCCCAAACATAGTAGTCTGTGAATGGTGGAATTTTTTTCACAGATTTCAAAAACCATTCATGCAAATGACTCGAGTGATTTGGCACAAAATCCAACAAAACTTTTATTCCTAAGATTACATTTCTTATATTAATATATTAAAGCATATGTGTATCAACAGTATTACAAATAAACAAAAAAGTTAGCGTTGGTTGTGTAACAACGGGTTAAGAGGTATTAAAGCGGAAAATTAGCACTTCGAAAAGGTCCAAATTGAGCTTAACTAGGGGAATCAACATAATAAAGCTGGGTTACTAATTTATTTATTTCTATTTTTTTTTTATAAATATTTTTGGGCAAACTAAAAAAATAATGCTTACCGGCGTTATGGTATGTATTAAGTAAGCGATCAAAATCTGCTAAAGTTTCAAAGACTTTTTCAGTTTGCTTAAAATTTGATATGTCATAACCAAAGTCAAACTGTGGTGATTCGAATATCGGAGAAAGCCAAATGGCACCAATGCCTAAATCTTTTAAGTAGTTTACTTTTTGAGTTACTCCTAAAAAAATGTATTTAATTATATCACTAAAATTCACCATAGTTTAATTAATAGTTTACCAATGCCACATCGCCTAAAATTAATCAAATTATGAACTGTACATTTTTAATGCATTTTTGTATTAAATAAATAAATAGTATGACCAAATATAACTATTAATAGATGAAAACAAACAATTACACCGTTGTCTTTTTGTAAAAACCATCTCATATTTTATAAAGTTATACATAATAATGGGATGCGAACAAGCGTTGGAGTTCAACAAAAATCTATCGGTAATTAAAACTATTTTCAACAAGAAAGCAAATATTTGAACTGGCTATCCTGTCTTTTTTTTAAATTAAATTGTTTCATGAATTTAAAAAATAGCTTATTAATAAAATACACTGTTTACTATAATATGTACTTACCGTTTAAATCACCAATGCCATCACGGTTGGTATCTTTAAATGATCTCATATAAACCTGATAGATGATACCGGTTTGCCACCAATCTAATCCGTTTGTATTATTGTAGGCTTTATAGATATTCTCGGAATAGACAACATTGCGTGTGATTGCCAACCCCAAAAACAAAAAAATACGAATCATTTTAGTTTTCAAAATAATACAATATAATATAATTTTATACTATAGCAGCTGTAATAAGCGTTTGGATTTTTATTGATAACTGTTATGGTTGCATAATACAATTTATTCTTATATTCCGTTTTTTAATCCCAAATTGTACTACTTTTAAATCTTCAACCTAGCCCATTATTTAGTATAATTTATTACTACAATAAAATTATTTGTTGCCATTATTTGAGGATTAGGTAGATTACATAGTATGTTATTATGACTGAAAAGAAAAAACGGTAATTTGGCTTAGTTGACTCACGATAACAACTTAACATTGTTTAAATCACTAAATTAGATACACTTAATAATGTATATTGTCATAAGTATTTTAGGCTGATTTAATAATTATTAATTTGTCTATCTATGATATGTCTATCGACAGCACTATGATCTGCTATACGATTACCCTACATTCTGACAATAATATCTATCAAAGACTATACAGGTTAATAGTTGTTATCTAAATTCCAAGTTGTCTGTTAATCCCTGCTTCCCTACCTCACCATTATCTCGCATAATCTATACTTTTTTTATCTTTTTATTTTAATTTTAAAATAACATTTACAACCTGTACATAAAAAATATACAATTAGAAAATATGCTAACAATGTGATAAATGACTTGTAGACTATGAGTAGGGAAGCTATCCAGTGATAGGGCTCTTAATCTATACTTAATCTAAAAGACCAGCACAAAAAAAAAAAGCATTCGGATTGACATTGTTATATGTTATTTGACCGAGATGGTTATTTATGAGTGACTAGAAAAGTGACTAGTTAACGCCATTCTTTCACAGACCGACTTGAGTGAAAATACCCTTCTCCGACTTCTTCAAATTCCCTTATTATTATTTTTCGTTTTTTTTAAGAAGCGTTTTAACATTTAATTTCGCCTTTTTATATAATGACACTTACATATAGAGATCTCGCTAACTCCCGCTTGATATTTTTCATTTATTTTCATATCCGCTCGATAAGGTCGAATAAAATAATTATCGCTAAATGGTTTAAAAAAAACAATTATTTATAAATTAATATCAAAAGTATTTGTTGTCTGTATAGCGAATGAAACTTTTGTTGTTTTATTTAATTTATTATAATACTGCACAGCACAACAGTCATCGCCGATGAAGCACTAGTCATATTTTTATATATAAGTAAAAAAACAAACTTTATGGCCATTTCTAGTGTACATATGCCGTACCGGAAAAAAAAAGTTATATGAAACATGGATGAATAATGTGCCCAAACTTTGTTCTTAGAACTAAAACACAATTAGTGTACATCAATAATGTCGACTTCAGTTTTTATAATGATCACTCTGTATTCGATTTCAGTGTGGGCAATGTTCTTGTGTATAGAGCGTGTTTTTTTAAAACAACTTGTTAGTGGAATTAATGGCACCACTAACAAGGTAGTAGCTTAACGGTCTATTTTTTTTTTAGACATTTATCAATCATAGCATCGTCTCGACACACTCAATAATGTGTGCGCTGATGCACTAGCCAGTGTGTACAATATTATGCACGTCGGCTACAACGCTTACACGTTGCGGAATTATGTCGGGGCATAATATAACACATTATTATTATTATTTATTATATAATATAGTAAAATATATTAAGTAAGTATATACGCTTTTGGCGGACGCACAAACGAATCTCTTTAAACTCGCCTAGCCGACGAACACATTATACTTACAGCGGCGAACCTTTCCCTCAACTCCGTCCACATGGATATGGTAGGTCCTTTCTCCCCGTCATCGTTCTACGTTTTTCGACCGCCGTTTTTTCCTATTACATGTGTGTAATAATTATTACCCGTTCCGTGGGGTATTTTTTTTTCTCCAAAACGATAGAAATAAAATGTGTTACAAAAATAAAAAACGGCTACTATTACTTCTACTACTTTATTACTGCTTCCCCGTCCATCGCGGGTCGACCTGTTGTTTACAGATTTCAGCTCCTCACGCGACACGCACATAAAATAATGCCCACATTTATTATGTGTGTTAACAAAATAAATAAAAACCCTAACAATCATTGGGAAACTTATACCTTCTTATAACCTTGCACATACTCGTATTATATGTATTATATATTTTTTGGCTTCCACAGATATTGCTGACGCTTTATCACAACATGTCTTATGTTTTATATAGTTTCAAGTTTTAAGTTTGAACCATACATCTGTGCAACAAGTGCAAGCATTTTTTTGTAATTTGGGAGGACACACTATTGGCAAGGAATGTACAGAAAAAAAAACAACTCGGTGTCTTGACCCGAACCAAAGAAAGATTTTTAATAATTTCCAAGTTGGAGTATTTCTCATTTGATTAAAACGTCCAAAAGCAATGCGTAGCTGGAGTATTAATAGTTCTTAAACCCCAATGATTGATCCCTCGAACGTTTTGGTAATAGCCTTAGGATAGTTTTGAAGAACCCGTCGATGGCATTGTGTGCGTCGGATATTTGAAAAGGATATTCCACTTATTGAAAAGGCATTGTCCGTTTCTGGGAAGCTTTACTTTTGAACTTATTGATCTCTACACTGTTCACAGCTATACATGCACACACGAGCAAACATCTTTTCGCTTCTAGGCTTGTTTACGGGAATGGAACTTTTACAATAGGTAGGATGAAGGTTAACAATATACCGAATAGCATTGTACTTAAATGTTTATTCACTTAAAAAATATAGAATTCGTAGATATATGACGTATATCTAAATTAAAATCAATTGTAAAATTGTATTGTAAAATTTCAATAAACAACACATTTTCACAAAAGAATGGCCGATAACCACATTTTTCTAACAACTTATGACTCACAATAAAAAAAAACTGAATATCGACAAAATAACAAATGGCAAAAATTTTAAATGCGTATAAAGATGTATTGAAAAATTGATTTTTTAATGTCATAATATAAACTTTGATAACTACAAACGTTGTTTAGAATTAAAATGTGGTATAGCATAACATGTTTTTGCATTAAATTCAAAGTTAACCATTATTTCCACCAACTATACCGTTAAGTTCAAAGAGAGAGATTGTTGTTTTTTATGTTTAAGATTAATTTTTTTTACCCTGTACGAATAATACGGACTGTAAAACGTTTTGATACGTACCCGTAGATATAATATAATAAATCATTGTCGAAAATATGCTTAAATTAGCCCTAAAACCTCACCTAAAAGCATAATAAACAAAAAATTGCCACCCATCTAGGGAAAAGGTTTTATGATATGTTTGGTCAGTGTAAGAACATTTTCTATAGTTTTACTAGTTTTTTTTTAAATGAACGTTTCAATTTGCTTGCATGGTAGTACCATATTGTCTCAAAACTTATAATAAAATAGCTCAAACATTAGTAAATATTTTACTGGGTTGAACTTTACGTGAAACTGCAAAAGACACCTCTTTAACAATATACATTTTATAATAGTGTGTACTTATGGTTTGTGTTCATACAATTTGTTTGTTTTGAAACCCGACTACCTAAAAACCAATGGAATTTAGAACTCCGTTTTCGCGGCCTTTGAGCAATTATAATCACATAGTATAGTGTATGGAATTTTTATTTTTTATTTAAACGAATATTGTTATTATATGAAGACTAAAAGCATTGATCGTTTGCTAAATATTGTTTTTGGTTTTGTCCCATGTACAGCAAATAAAACAATATAATTTTTTCATATTTCTAGCTTAACATGTGCTTACGAATGTACAATTCGGTCAAAAAATAACTCTTTAAGTATTTAACATGCAAATAAAATAAAACGAAAAACAACTACCTACAAATATTTCCATTTACATATTTATGTTGTTTTTGCCATATCGCACCATATAAAAGACACCCCGAATCGAATCGAATTCTACTGTTCAATCAACTTTGGTACCGAAGACGTACTTCTAGTTCAACAAAGTGTTTGAAAAAAAAAAACCATCATGCATTTCAAAATTGCTGTTATCCTCTGTGCGTTGTACTTCGTGACCATGACACAGGTAAGTATACTTCATAATAATAAAAATTAAAGATGCAATAAAAATAATAATTTTAGTAGTTAATAGTGTGTATTATTATGATTATTGTACTTATCGTACTTTATAGAGCGTCGGAGTCAATCAGGGTCAAGTCAAAAGGATTGTTGATTTAGTAAAAAAAGACGAAAACGCTAAGGACCAAATTACCCCAGAAGACATCAGAAAAGTGTTGACAGAATTGGGCGTGAAGAATTTGGCAGGGTATATATACGAAGCAGGTAATAAAGAATCTTTTCAACAGGGTTTAAACTTAACGAATTGAAACCAAATTTCACCCTCTCCAACTTAAAATCAAATTGTCACTAAAAAAAATATCCATCGGCATTTACAATTTTTTCAATTTAACGAAGTCATCTTGGCTAGCTCGATTAAAATATGCTTAAAATTTTATTTTTAAATATAGACACGAAAGACGGTCAAAAAGTACAAAGTATAATTGTGTTTCTGACCAAAAACCAGAAGACAGAAGACCACTGGATGGTAAATACCAAAAAAAGTTATGGCCAAATTAGTAATTAATGCGATTTTATTATTTCTATACACGTTTTTCTACATAGACCACAAGTTTATCATCCCAAGAAGTAATAGTGTACTTGAGCCTGTTCGTACATAATGATAAAGAAGGAGGCGATTTGGATGGTCTAGTTAACCCTGCGGAATTAAAAAAAATCATTGAAGCTTTAAGTTTAAATGATGGCCAGAAAGAAATTTTGACAGGAAAATTTGAAGGTGCTATTGAGTTAACGAAGTCGTGAATTTTATTTCTACGGTTGATTATTTTAATTAATTATTTTTATAGCTGACCCAACAGTTAATTTCGCTGAATTCTTATATGGCTATTTGGATGTAAAATCACTAGTAAGAATTTATGGTTTTGTTAAAGGCTCGATAAAATACGCATATAATTATGATTTTGCCTGCCATGGCATTTAACCTGTCTAAGAAAAATATGTTTTGTAGATTTTTAGCACATAATAGCATTAAAAAAAAGTCAAACTCCTGTCCTACATTTAATATTTACGTGATTTAAATATTTACTCATAGGGCAGAGGTCTAGACATGGAACAGATTACAGATCTGAGTAATATTAAAAAAAACAAAACAAATGACGATTGCATTCAACCCGATAAAGTAACAGAATTTATCGAAGGGTTATCAATAATTGATGGCCAGCATGAGAAATGGGAATTTGAAAGCTTTCGTAAGTAAATATTGTATGTAGTATTATAGTATGTAATATAGTCTATGTAGAGTTGTCAAAACAACTTTTTATCTGTACGAAGCAAAGAGTCAAAAATTATCTTTTACTTATTCATGTTACATATGTTTATTTGTATTTACAAAATAATTGTTATTTAGTTTAGATTTATTCAATTACTTATTTGAAGTTTTTAAACTTTGATTCAATGAGTATATTTTAATAAAATAAAAATGTATTTAATATTTTGACCATAGAAAAATATGGCTTGGAGTTGCAAGAGCTGGTAGTTGTTTCAGCAGAATACAACAAAACGGCCGACGAGAAAGTAATGTTTTGTAGCTTTTATTCGGACGCACCCCTCCCCCCCCATTCATTGAATTAGTAAATTATAGGAAATTGTTGGCAAAATCTTAATTTAGAGCTTCAACTATAGTGCACACTCGTTAAAACAGCAACGAGGATTGTTTATTGGTTACCTATAGTTTTTTTGTTGCCAGACTTTCACTGTAATGGTTTTAGAAAAATATAAAAATTTTTTTTTCTTTACTTAAGTTTGGCGCGAATCTAAACTATACTCTGGATGGTTTAGACTAAATTTTAGTAGTTTATAAAAAAGTTACTAAGAAAACTTAAACATTGAAAATGTATAAAAGGAAAAATTATTGGATCTACCGAAAAACTGTGATGGACGATATGCTCTTCTGTTTCCCTATGAAAATTTGGTGAAATCAATGCTACCACAGCCCATAGAGTATATTAAATTCGCGAAAACCATGTTATCACACTGCAAATGACGAGTGGATTGCATCTTCGTGCGCTCTATATAATCTAAAGATGTGCTACATGAATTACTTTGTTGTTTTTTTTTAGCAAAGAATCGTCATTTCTAGCCCTAACGTAAGAGAATTGGTATCATGGTTCGCTTTTTACGATGAAAGCCAAGACGGTTTACTCATTGGGGAAGAACTTGACGATATTGTGGCCAAGTATTTCAAAGGATATACTGTTGACTCTATCCTGATTGACGCCAATGACAATGGTAATATTGCAAATTATAGCGTTAACAAAATCGTTTTAATTACATTAAATAACTATCACAATGAGGACGAGCACAGAGTACGATCCAGGAGGTTTTACGTGTGCAGACATTTTTACAAGTGAACCTATTAATGTTAATCTCGAAAAACCGCCGTGATAATATGTACATAAAACGGACGGTATTAAATCGAATATTTTTCCTTGGTAAAAATAAATACTATACTAAATGTTATTAGCAGAAGAAAAATATGTGTCTTATTATGAAAAATGTCCATTAGTTAATAGATATGTGATTTATGAAATAGATTATTTGGGTTAATATTTTAAGAATGCGGTAAATACATTTTTTTTCTATTTGGACTGTAACGTGATTTTACAGTTCTGAAAAGTTTTATTGGAAAAATATTGTAAAAATGTTGAAGTAGAACTAGAGACAAATTAAATTAAACTGCTTAACTAAAAATATTTTATTTTTCAGGCGACCGGTGTCTTGACCCTTTGGAGTTCTTCACCGTGATATTTAAGAAGCTTGAGCATCATAAAAGAGATTGTCACTATCATAAATAATCGCTGAAAAGTTTTATGAGTTTTTACTGAATTGAATATTATACTAAATGATTTACGTGCTTATATATTTTGGGAGTGCTTTAATTATGGGTAATACATTTTATGTTTTATGATTATTTTCAAAGCTGTATAATTTTACACATATATTTTAATTATTTAATGATTTTAGTAAATATACAACGATTTTAATCCATATTAATAAATAAGATACCATTTTTTTAAGTATGATTGTGTCAATTCGTTCAACGTTTAAATAAATAACGTAATACCGTGAAAATTATGTTTTTATTTCGAAATCATTATAATTACCTTTCTTAGCCCTGCTTAAGCCTTGCAAGCCGTGTAGTTCCTGACAGCCAAAAACAAGTGTGCATACAAAAAATTAATAACAGCCTTATTTTGTTTTAGGGGTATTAATATTGAATCGCTGTTATAAACTGTTAAAATTAATATCAAAACCCGTCGAATAGCTCTAATTTAAAAATAAAAAATCTTTAGAAAAAAATGTATTCCTTAAGTGTTCCTCAATCTCAAAAGATACCTAATTTAGTTATATTAGTTTCAGAGTATTTTATCTTGAACTAATGCAAAATACTGGGCTATAAGGATAAGGAATTTATATTAGTACATTATCCTAAATGAATCTCTCTATATTATAAAAAAAAATTATTAAGTATCTACAAAGGCATTTAAATAGCCTATGTACATAGGTTTAAATCTTAATGGATAAGTCAAAATGAGACAGTCTTGGTAAATATGAAATAAAATATCCAACTCCGCAGTATCTAAGAATGTGTGCAGTATTTTTTTTTAACCACAATAATTAAGAAATACAATACCGACAAAAATTTACTATAGAGCCGTTGGTAGATTTACAACTTTTGGTGGAAGATTTATTTTGTAGATTAAAATTATAGCAATAGACCTGTGGCCTTAATGCCGTAGCAATGTAAACAAATGACTAATTTGTATTTTAATATCACAATCTTTTAGGTCATGTTTTTCAAAAAACAGTTTTTATAAATATATTGCTGTTTTGTTCGGAAACAAATAGATTTCCACAGTGAATACAAAGTATTGGCAAAAAAATAATAAAAAAGCCAGTACAGTGGGGTCGGGGCATAGTGGGACGGAGAGGTCACAGGTCTACAGATTTTATTATAACTGAAAGTGATAAAATCACTTTTAAATAAACGCTTCGATGCGAATCTGTGGATAGTATGTTCAAACAAGTTATAGTGGCTTAGAAGATATCGTGGGACCAGCAATAATGTACTTAAAATTCAATATTTAGTCTTGTGCAGGGTGGATACGATAAGGGTTGATCGTCTGTCTATAAAAATGTACTGTCATAGTTACCCATATGTCGTGATGACAATATAATGAAAATATTTTCATTACCTGTTGACACACACATAGCAACCTAGAAACTGACTACGGCCAAAGTGTAAATTTACCCTATTTTTGGAGTTTTTCCTTAATGAAAAAAAATTTGGCAACAGGTTTTTGAGAAAATTGCATATGTTATAGTTCCATTTTAGATCTACCTTTGGTCTAATTTTCAGATCTAAATCTCTAAAACTTTGCTTGAAAAAGTGAAATAAAGAAAAAAATTCTATTTCTTCTAAGGGAAATGGTTTATGATATTTTGTTTGTTTGTTAATGATCATTGATAATACTATTGTTTGAAAAACAATTCATATAAATTTGGAACATTTTTGACTATTTTTAAAAAAGTTAAATATCATCGTCATTTTAAGTTGAAAAATTTGTACATTTATTAGGAGTTTTTCTCGATTTTGATGGGGATGGGGTGACTTTTTTAATTTTTGGCCTGATAAAGTACCTTCCAGCTATGATTTCTGATCTTAAGAGTTGCTACACGAAGAAATCGGTTCAGCGGTTTACGAGATTTTGTGGGTCCAGCCACAAAAATAAAAAAATAAAACCACATCATTGTAAAAACAATACCTTCTTAGCTCCGCATCGAAGCTAAAATTAGTATTTTTTTAAATATATTGTTCTTTTGTTTCACAAGAGTAAATAAACTGGGTCAAAAGGAACTCTAAATAAATTTTGTTTTATAGTATTTTCTATTTCTTGTTTGTATTTATAAATAATTGCCGAATATTTTTTTTTGCACGGTAGAGCCCTACCAACGTATTACAAAAATGACAGCAAAAACTTTTTTTGTACATTAACTTTGTTAGATTATCCTAAATGAACATCTATAATTATTACTTAATACAATTCGAACGTTTTATTATTTTAAATAAATAACAAACAAAGAAGATTTGTATTTCTTATGAATTTACCCGACTACCTAAAAAACCAATTGAATTTACATCTTTGTTTTAAAGTTTCTATAGATTTTATTCTTTAATATATGTATAATATATATTTTACAACACTATATATCACTACATCAGAATAACTGTCTAGCAATGTACTACAGTCAACAGGTGATGAAAATATTTTCATTAAATTGTTAATTACGATGTATGGGTAACTATGACTGTACATTTTTATAGACAGACGATTAACCCTTATCGTATAACTGGTTTGAACATACTATCCACAGATTTGCACCGAATACTTATATCGAAAAGTAAAAGACAAATTACGGTAGTATACCACATGGGTTTTGCGAATATTTGATTAAGCCAAGGTTAAACGACAAAAGGTGTTAACACCAGTAAAAATGAAATATACTAATTGTAAGCCGGAATGCCTAAGTGAAAAAAACTTATAGAAAAAGGATTCAAATAAATCATATTCTGATGACAGTCACAATACATTCTTGTCTTTCATGTAACTTCTATTAAAAATCTTAACCACGTTTTTTCGAGAAACAATTTGCTTATTAACTTTTATAATATTTATGGAAAATTATTTTATTTAAATGCAAAAGAAAAAGTTATTCATGAATTACCTATATAAACCGTTGTCCAATTATACTGATTCAACATATAGGGTGAATTGGTTAATTATGACCCAGTCAATATTATAAAAGTTTGAATTCCTTTTTAAACGTTTCTTTTTCATACATTCATAGTTAACAGTTAGGCCAAAATTTCTATATTTTGATCAATCAAATCCCATCCTTTATGTGTTAAAACCCTATGAATTTAATTTTTTTAAATGGTTACGCATACATTGGCTTAGCTCTTTAAATTAAGAATAATTTTCTTAGAATTTTGAGTAGATTATACCAATAACTAATAATTATGAATAATTTTTTTTTAAGTTATTAACGGTTATATGCGTCAATAAAACAATTGCACTTCACCTCCCATCCTGCATTTCAAATTTCGATCACTGCGATATTTCCTAAGCCTTGTGTCTGTAAACATGATTCATATTTTACTCGAGTAGCAACTCTTTAAATTTTAAAGCGTATACCATTAGTATTAAGTCAATATTAGTATTGTCAATTCAATCATCCGGTTTGGCCGTTTTTTTCAACCGCCAACTTTGATTTGATATATCTTCGCGAAAAACAGTCGGATATAATTTTATACGAATTTTTTTATATTAAATATGATCCAATTTTTTTTCTTCGAGGGATAACCCAACGAGTCGAACATGTTTTGTACTCGGTACTCGTTATCGAACTTTGTTTGAAAATGGAAGATCTAAAATATTTCGATTCAGGACCGTAAATTTCGTGTAAAAATATTTTTTTCACACGGCAAAAGATACAATGAAGGGGCAATGATGTATAATGATTTCGCAAAGAAAGTTGTCGTCCAGTTCCCTGTGATGACGTCAACGACTAATGTAATTTCGCGGTATGCCCGCAACATTCACTCTCCACAAGCCGTATTGATTTAGAACGGCACCCCTAGCGAGTTCTTTTTCAAGGGGTCGTCGACAGCAGTTGCGCCATCTGCGATAACCCGGGCCATTGTCTACTCGATTGTATGCCGACGAACAGTAGGGCGTCAGCTAGCAGGACTGTGTAGTTGTACGTCGAGCGGCTGTTTTCAATTCATTCTCTGTTCAAAAAAAAAAACCATCCACGTCTTTGTTCAGACTACGCCAGTCAAACGGATTTCACACACAAACGCGTAACGTACAATTGGGTAATATTTTATTATTAATTATAAACCACAATAAATCATATACATATAAATAAATATAATATATTAGAGTGGTCTTTAAAAAGTTGATTTTCGATGTTTAACTCGAGCCCCACAAGGGTTGTAGTTAAAATGGGAATTTATTATAGGATTTCGACACTCAAACCGTGCACAAATCAACGCATAGTACTTTGCCTTCTCCTCGGCTTAAGCTGAAGTTCTGACGGTTTTACCGTTATTAGTATAGTTTCATACCTATACGGACTTTTTTCCTGATAACTTTGTATTTATAATACCAAAAACGCCTATTTTTCACTACCAGTTTTGACAGGACTTTTGGGCATGGTGTACAGTAGGTGTTCAAAAGGCTCTAAGCTGTGTAAACTAAGGAGTAGGAAAAAAGTTTTGCGGGACCACCCTAATATATTTGTATTTAAATCAAATGCGTTTACAGCATAGTCCGGTGTATCCCAATGGAGTTCACTTGTCTTCATTTGTATTTTCGATGCTTGTTGACAATGTTTGCCGTATTTTTCACACTGAACTCAACATAACATATAGAATGCGCATACGTGCTGTAATATGACCCGTCATGGTACGCCGCCATGTTGTTTACCATTTTTCGGGAAGTATAAATGCTACGTAACTTTTCCATGATGAGTATTAAAATTTAACAGCCTCCGAATAGTGGACGTTTTTATAAACAGCCGACAAAAGATAATGCGCGTTTATTCATATTGAGTTCAGTGAATATTTCACAAAGTCGCCTGTGTTTCGTGAAAGATACGGACATTTTCTTGGCTTTCTTATGAGATTAGCCAAAAGTTATTGTTAATAGTTTCGTTTTGACATCTGTATCAATGATAAAAACTAGGCTTATAAATTGCTACTATCGTTATGTAGATATAAAAAAAAATTGTTTTTGAAAAAAATAAAGCTCTGTGGATCACGGGACCCCCTGGTAGGAACTATGCTTAGAATTTAGAGTATGCGAATCAAACGGTTACTATGGTTACTTTGGATACCATGGTTATAAGCCAATTGTTCATTTTGGGTTAGCAACCAAAAATAAACATATTCGTATTCGTATTTAAAGTACTCTCGCCAAACTATTTAGACTGCTATCTTGAAAAATTATTGGGAACTTGACACTATGCGTATCTAGAATTATCGCTACCTGCTGTCATTATTTTTTAAATTTTTATTGAGATCAAATACAATCTGTACAATTTACAGCACAATAAGTATATGTGTTAAGGTTAAGTGCCTACAAGATAGCACTCGCGTCGGTGCATTTGTGAAATAATGACGGCCTATTAGGGCAAAGGAAAATAGAGGTTAGCACCCCTGCACGTATTATCACTCGGTCACCCCCAATTAGCATCCTGCAGTTTGTGATATATGCACTTACTAATTAACTCTTTATGATATATTTCAAGGTCAGAAGGAATCAATAAACCACTATGTCACAATCCGAAAATCAAGCAGAAGATATTGAGAGCCAATTTTTGATCGAATTAAAAATAATAAAACGGGAAGGTTTGCAGTAAGTTTTTTTTTATACTTACTATTTTATTTCCATTATAACTCGAGCGTATTTTCTAGACGGTTAATCAGACAACGTAAAGCAGTGGTGAGCCAGGTTGTCCGTGGTTCAATCAGAGAAGTTGTACTCATAGATCACATCAAAAATGAAAATCGACTATTAGACGTTGCCAAACAAAAGCTCAGGGTAAGCACTTGATTACATCATAGGCCGTCGTCAAATTGTTTACAATATTGTCTACCGATTTTCTAATATATAATGTATTTATGAAATATTAGACGACAACAAAGCCCGTTGATGAGGATCTTAAATCAACCGTACTTGAGTTAATGACGAATCGTGTCAGCGAATTGTATAACATGCTGATTTTCCAGTTTCTGCCGACCTCAGAACTTTAAAAAAATACGTATTCTTTTGCTTGAACAATGTATGTAAAGCGATTTATGCACAGTTTTTTAAATGCCGTCAAAGTTATTTTCATAAATCATCTTCCTATTTCAGAATTTACTAATTGAGTGCAGAGCGACGTTAAATATCCTGTCAGAGATGCCGGGCCACATCCGTGTACGTGTGTGATGCGAATTTCAAAGAAAAGTTAAAATAAAAACCCAAACATGCTTGAGTGTATTTTTTTTTATTGTTTCTAGATAGCATTTATTTAAAATAACTGTATCGTATTGTATTTTTTTTTTTAATCAGTTTAATAGATCATTCGATCTTGAATCATAAAATTATATAAAATCATTGCCAAAGTAATTAACAATATAATTTTGAAAATATTTTTAAAACACCCGTTGTCAGTCGATTCAATCTAGTAACCAAATCATTTAGATTTGTATAGAATATCTTACTTGCTTTTAATTTTTTTTACGTTTAAAGTAATGGGCTTTAAAAAAACCAAAATCTTTGATATCTTTTCAACAATAGAGACATAAAATAATTTAACTTAACTGATGTTATATTGGTAATATTATTAGACATGAATTTATGCATAATAACTACGAATCGCTTGTGAGAATTAATTGACATAGTAATAAAATCAAATTTAATTATATTGTTTTTGTTTTTGAATGCTTACTTCTTGCAAGCATTTGTGTATGCAATAGGTGACTGTTTAAACATGTACACTAAACTCCACAATATCAAAGTATAATTTCTCGTATTTTAATAAAGAGTTTTAACATCACGAGACGAATAAATTACACAACTTAAAATATGTGTTGAACAGGTTTCTGTGTTAGACAATACATTTTACAATTACTAAACACAATAATAACGATGATAGATCAACACAATATTCCCAAAAGGAGTTCAATGAATATAAAAAAATGCCAGTAGGGTGGGTTCGGAGCAAAATGCCAAAAACTAGGTATACTTAAAAATAAAAATGCCATCCCTTTTGGGGTAGGGGGGTCAAGACACAACACAAAATAATATTGGTCTTATTTCCAGTTTTGCCCTACTAAAAAAGTATAGTAATAAATAGAGTATCTACTTCTTCAACGGTGAAGGTATTAATTCTATTTTCTTGGGTTTTTTTTAAACAAATCATGATAGAATATATTTAGAATGTACGAGTAGCATAGAATATACTTTTATAAGAAAATAAAATAAAAATATAGGTTATAATTTCAATTTTTCGAAAACTGTAACCGTGTTAAAATGTTTACCTTCAAATATGTATAGGTAATATGTTTTCGATTTTAGTGATATTTTTTAGTCTACACCAATATACCACTTTTGATAAAAGGAGTATAAAATAATTTTTAAAAAAACAAGGTTTTACTGTTTGAGATACTTATAATAATATTTGAGCCCATTAAAAAAAAATCGTCAATTCCATATGTAAAAAAAAAACATCTTAAGCACAAGGATATGAAATTAATTTATAAGTTCTAAGTATACGTAGCAAAATAATATTTTTAATAAAATGTGTTGTCCGGACAGAAGAGGCGCTAGTTATAAAAGCCCAAGGAGAGTATTTTATATCAAAACAGTTTATTATGTTTGGCAATTTTCTACAATACCTTCAATAATTTACATTGGTATTTCAATCTATAGTAATTAATATGTACAATAAAGGTATTAACTGGTATAGATTTTAAAATCCACCAAACAGGTATAAACTAAACGTATTTCAGGACTTCGTATCTTGACCCTCAAGTCCAAGGTAAACCCAACTGCGGACATTAAATTATAATTGGCACAACCTCTGAATATTATTATAAAAGAGGGCTTTTCACATCCCTCGAATATGTAACAGCATAGTATAGTATATGGAATTTATTTAAATTTATTCAAACGTAAAATATTATTATATGAAGATTTAATAATATTTTATCGTTTGTTATATTGTTTTGGTTTTTGTGTGATGTACAGCATATAAAAAAGTATAATGTTATTTTATTTCACATAAGTAAATATGCAGTATTTTTTTGGGTTACACTGTTCTTACAACTGTACAATTGGTTCAAAAATCAACACTTCAACTATTTACATTTTATAATATTTTGTATTTTTTGTTAACATATTACAAAAAATTATAGCAAATACTTTTTTTGAACATTAAACTTTGTTAAATTTTCCTAAATGAACATTTATAATTATTGCTTTATACAATTGGAACATTTCATTTTCTTAAATAGATAACAAACAATGAAGACTAATTATAGATTTATATTTATTATTAATTCTCCCGAAGTTTAGGAACCCGACTATCTGAAAAACCAATTGAATTTAGATCTTCGTTTTTAAGTGTAGATTTTGATCTTTAATATATTTACAATGTATTTATTACAACACTATCTATCATTTCACCAAAACAACTGTATAGCAAAGAACTGTAAAGAATTTGTAAAAAAATGTTTTTACTACATATTTCAAAAAATTGTATTACAAATAACGAACCTGACTAACACATATTCTTAGGTATCAGTAGTTATAACTTATATGTCAAACAGTATTTTACAAACAGTATTTTTAATTATAATAAAATTATCTATATTGTATGTTACAGAAAATGGCGAAAAGCCTAGCCCCTTTCAACCCCCTTCTCCAAAATCCTGAACTGACTGAAAGCGATCCTGTCCGCTGTAAGGACGAAGGTAAAAGAAAGGAAACGGCTGGACTGGTTGCCTAAAAATCAACACCATTCTAATAACTTAGAACCAACGTCCAGTAGACATAATATTTTAAGTGGAAGACCAGACAGTCAAACCGGCTAGTTTTCTTAGGGTAGTATACACACTGTTAGAAACCCCTTCAGCCTCACGCTCGCGAACCAATTGTCTTTCCCTAGATTCATCCAAAATATCTCATACCATCGGACTGACCCAAACAGGTTTGATTTGAAACCGATTTAAGGAATTCGCTACTGAACTCCAAGTAAACGTAAAACCGGGCATTGCGTAATAATTTAGAACTGCGACGATAGAGATGGCCGGAGTATACGCTTCTACGACAAGCAGCACCATCGTTTTTACCGCTAAGATAGTCGACTAGGAGACCAAATACCATGTCAATATCTTATATACACTATGGGAAACGCCGCAGGTACAACCAACCAGTTGCTGGATGACACCGAGTATAACCATATACCCATCTTGGCTACTTAAGATAGGTTGGTGTCCCTATTTTATTAGATAGCTTAGAGAGGATTACGACACCCTCCCGTTGACCATGTAAGTTATGTGGATAAGTTTAATGACATACACATTTTAGAAGGATTTTCACGTACTTTGAACATTTATAGTCACATACTATAGTGTATGGAAGTTTTTTTTTTATTTAAACGAATATTGTTAATAGGTATATAAAGATTAAAAGAATTCATCTTTTGCTAAATATTGTTTTTGTGCGATGTACAGCAAATAAAAATATATTGTTATTTTATTTTTCTGGCTCACCATAAGTTTACAAATGTACAATTGGGTCAAAGAACAAGTCTTTAAGTATATAGTATGCAAATAAAATAAACCGCAAAACAAATACCTACTAATATTTTCCACCTACATATCTATGATTATTTTATCAATCACACCATATAAAAGACACCCCGAATCGAATCGAATTCCACTGTTCAACCAACTTTGGT
This sequence comes from Adelges cooleyi, assembly GCF_023614345.1. NCBI lineage: Eukaryota > Metazoa > Arthropoda > Insecta > Hemiptera > Adelgidae > Adelges > Adelges cooleyi. The sequence continues at coordinate 8,077,376 of NW_026095751.1, forward strand.
ATCGAAGACGTACTTCTGGTTCAACAAAGTGTTTGGAAAATATTACCATTATGCATTTCAAAAGTGCTGTTATCTTTTGTGCGTTATACTTCGTGACGATGACACAAGTTAGTAAAAAACATATAATAAATAATATAATTGCAATAAACAAAATTTAAAAAAATTTAATAGAATGTATTATAATTATTGTACTTATGATATTATATAGAGCATCGGACTCACTAGGAATATAATCAATAGGATTGTAGTTGAATTCGAAAGAGTCGAAAACTCTATAGACCAAATTTCTCCAAATGAAATCGAAGAAATTATAAAAGATATGGGCGTGCAGGATTTGTCAGGTTTTACATACGAAGCAGGTAATAAAGTATATTTTATACAGGGTTTAAACTTTGCGGTTGTAATCAAATTTTACCCCACTCACAAAAATTATATCCGACATCACAATATTTACCAATTTTTCAATTTAACGCACACGTCTTGGCTCTCTCGACTGATAATTGCTAAGAATTTTATTATATTTTTATTTCAAATATAGATACAAAAGACGGTCGAAAAGTACAACAACTTTTGGTACTTTTGGCCCAAACCGATAAGCCATCTGACCACTGGCTGGTAATAACAAAAAAAAATATGAAACAGTTTAAAAATTATCTGATTTTCTTATTTTTATGCACTTTTTTTAACATAGAAACGGAGATTATCAAGCCAAGAAGTAACTATTTACTTGAACCTGTTCGAATATCATGACCAAAAAGGAGGCGAGTTTGATGGTCTAATTAACTCCAAGGAATTAAACAAAATCGTTGAAGCTTTAAATTTAAATGAAAGCGAGAAACAAATGTTGACAGGACGATTCGAAGGTGTTATTCAGTTAAAGAAGCATTTAATTTTATTCCTGAGATTGATAATATAAATTAATTTTAATAGGTGACCTAACAATTAACTTTGCCGAGTTCATACAAGCCTTTTTTGAAATAAAACCACAGGTAAGAAATGATGGTTTCGTTAAAGGCTTAATGAAATACACAATATATTATAATTATGCTTTTACCTGGCATGGCATTTGAAGGACACAGAAGAAAACCGGTAGTAGTCACATTATGAAAATTCTTTTTTCAAATATTTTTTTTCAATTTATGCCTTTATTTTTTTTTTATTTATGTCAATAGATTGTTTAAATAAATAAATGTTTTATTAGAATAGCATTTAATGTGATTTTTTTTTTGTTCTTATGTAAAAGGGAGAGGAATTCACGAACTTTGTTTTTGTTATACTCTAAAATTTTCATAATGTGACTACTACCGTTTTTCCCCTGTGCCCTTCATTTAACATGTCTAAGAAAAATATATGTTGTAGATTTTAGCGCATTATAGCGTTAAAAAAAAGTCAAAATTCATTTTTACACTTAATATTTACATAATATAAATACTTGTACTTAGGGCAATGGTCTAGAAGAGAAACAGATTGATGAGCTGATCCTAATTAAAGATGATAAAGAAGATGGCGCTTACATTAAGACTACTAAAATAACACAGTTTTTCATAGGGTTATCCATAGTTAACGGCTTGGATGAGAAACTGGTTTTTGATCGCATTCGTAAGAATATATTTTTTTATATTTCTCGTTTGTTATTTTTATTTTTCTATGACTAAATTTCATTTATAGAGTTTTAAATGATGTTTTCGTTGGTTTTTTTTATTTATTATTTATGAAATAATCGCAATTTAATTTAGATTTATCAACTCTCATTCAATGAGTATATATTTTAATAAAATAAAAAATGTGTTCAATATTTTGCTCATAGAATATTCTGCTTTGGAGTTGCAAGAGCTGGTGCTTGTTTCAGCAGAATACAACAGATCGGCCGACAAAAAAGTAATATTAATAGTTTCGTAATAATTGCTTTTTGAATGCTTTTATGAGGTCGAACACACCCATTTCTTAAAGGAGTAAAGTATAGGACATTTTCCGTGTGGTCATAACCTAGAGCTTAAACTATAGCGCATACTCATTAATATAGCAATGCATGTGCATATGAAAACAATACTATGACAGCCCATAGAGTATATTATTTACGCGCAACCATGTTATAACACTAAAACTAACGAGTGGGTACCGTCCTCTTATGCACAACATAATCTAAAGATTTTCTACATGAATTTCTTTGTTGATTTCTTAGACTGGAACCGTCTATTCAACAGAAATAGTTAAAGAAGTGTTAGCGGATTTCCATCAGTTCGACCATAACCAGAACGGTAAAATCTGTAAGCATGAAGCTATACATATTGAGAGGATGTATTTCCCGAAAAAGAAAAACTTTGGCTCTCTCATTGACGCATATGATACCGATGGTAATATTGAAAATTATAGCTTTATCAAAATGAGTTTAATTTTTTAAATAACTCTCATAGTGAGAACGAGCATAGAGTACGACCTTGACGGTTTTACGAGTGTAGGGTTTTTTACAGTGTAAAGTAGTAATGAGTAGTTTTACAACTATGAAAAATATCTTCGGAAAAAGATGGCTCATGCTTTAACAATAAATATAAAATATCATAATATTATATTGGGCAAAATGTTGGAGTGGATCTAGAGACAAAATAAAATAAACTTCTTAACTGATAATGTTTTACTTTTTAGCCGATGGATTGTTGGACGTTGCGGAATTATTCAGGTTGATGTTTAAGGAGCGTGTAATTGTTGTTTAACGCTAAAAAGGTTGATGTGTTTTTGCTGAATTAAATATTATATTAAATGATTTCTAAACGAATATTCTTTGGGAGTGCTTTAATCATGGGTAATATATTTGAAATTTGATGTTTTATGATTCTTTTCAAAATTGTATAATTTTACACATATATTTTATTTATTTAATGATTTTATTAAATGTACAACGATATTAATCCATGTTGATGAATATAAGATACGATTATTTAAGTTTGTTTTTGTCAATTCATAAAACGATTTAATAAATCATGTAACACTGTAAAAGTTATGTTTTTATTTCGAAATCATTATAATTACCTATCCCAGGCCTTGCAAGCCATCTAGTTCCTGTATGCATTACACAAATTAAAAACAGTGTAACAATATTTTCAAAGTATTAACGCGATGAATCGCTGTTATAAGGTGTCGATATTATAATCGACACTGATCGAATAGCTCTAATATAAAAATCCAAAATTTTAGAAATAATGTGTCTCTCAATTCTCAAAAGGAAAACTCCTATGTCATCACTCACCCAGTTAAGAAATATTAGGTGTCTAATAAAAATTTTGCAGACATACAAATGACAATTGGCGTATTATGAAAATAGTTAAATTTTGAAAAGACAAATTAATTTTTTATTATTATATTTATATGAATAATGATAGTATTCGTGTTTTAGTTTTAAAACGTCACAAATAAAAATGAGGCAGTATTGTTTTGTATAAAAAAATTAAACGCCTAACTACGCAGTATCTAATCAATTTTACATTTCAAACAATTGGCAAAAACAGAATAAAAAACAAGTAGTTTTTTAAAGTATTTTGAATTTTTTGTTGGTGATTATAAAAGGCTTACAAACAAGTGGACCAATCGGTAAAACCGCCCAGACACACAGTCCTAGCATTGTCGCTGTATGAGCGATCGGTATAAGATATTATTATAAATAATGTCAATTCAAATAGCCGACGTCCCGCCAGTCGCCTAATCGTCTCTTTCATGGGATTCATATAATACATCTCGCTCATAACACAAGCATCTGAGGCGGCTTAGGCAGCGCGTGGCGTTGGCGCGCGTTTTTATCATGTCACAACGTTATCGTATCAAATAATAACGGTGACGGCGTGTGTTGTTTTTTTGCCGAGTTTGTACTTTCCTTAAATTAAATTAAACGTAAATTTATTATTATTATTATTAATTAAACTGTTGTTCATTGTCATACGTGGTTTTTTATTCAATACTGTTTCCCGGTGTGTCAAACGTTATCATATATATAGTAATAAAAATTAAAAACGGCGAACGGCGTGTTTTGTTTTTTTTGGTGAATTTTTGTCTTTGTAGTTTGTTATATCATATACATACAATTATATATTAAACGTATAATAGTTATTATTAATAACATATTTGTCCGTAATTCGCTCACGGTTTTCGTTCAAGAGAAATCGACGTGTTTCCCGGTGTGCAAACATTACCTATTAATATGCGTCGTTGGATGTCGGTACGTTTTTTAGATTTAGAATATATATAATAATATATAGTATAGTAGTATATTACATTTCGCTTAAACTAAATTATCAAATTAATTAGATGTACAAAATTCTTATCTTTTTCAAACCGCTGTGTGTGGTGATAACGATACATTTCATATTTTTTGTTGAAAAATTTGTTGACTACTATTTATTTTCAACTAAATAACTTACTGACTTATTTTATATATATGTAAATTATTTGTTTTAGGCCAATACTATAGTGAAATCATAACCGGCGCGTGTCCGTTTAGAAGATTGATTGCTACTTCTATCTACTCTGTCTTTAATTAATACAATAAGTAGTTATTATTGTTACCATTGGTTACAGACTGTTATCCTATGCAGTCACCGATTAATTTGCCTGCGGCCAACAGAAAACTTACACCGTAGAAGTTCATTTTTTGTTATTTATGAAGTATTTTTTAATAATTAGTGCCTATCTAATCTCTATACTCAACCCTAATTTAAATTGACAGTTTTTTTTTCATTATACAGTGTCTTAACCGACTTCTCTTAACGCTTTAGTTTCTTAACGTGCACACACATACGATACTAATGTACAAATAATTAAGACATTAATTATTTCAAATTTTTTTGTTAAAGCTGTACAATTATGATCACTACATAGAATAAAAATTATTTTAGTTTTTTTATATATTTTTTTTTAATGATATATTATTTCACGTTAAATTGGCATTATTTGAATATATTTTAATTATTTCATTTAGTAGGATGATTTACCTATATAAATATGTATGATCACTATCGAGTACTATCACTAAACGGTTGTTTGGGGTTTTTAAAATTGTTTTTTGACTTAATTTGTGGTTTTAATATTTTAACTTTGGAAAATTCATACATTGTAGGTAAGCTATGTGGAAATCAACAATTCAAGCTAAGAAAAATCTAATAATTGTCATTAAAGTTGAAAATATAGTTTGTATTCTTTGAAATTGACAAACATATAACTTTATTTTTTTAAATCATGTATCTGATTTCACTTTCCAGATAATTTTTTTTTTAGGAAGTATTATTGTAAATTATTTAGTAGAAAAACATTTATTTACCTATCTAAAAATAACATAATACATGGATTAATTAAAAAAAAGTTTATTGTTGTTAAAATAATAATATATATATATATAATGAAAAATATTTTTTTAAATAATAATAATAGTATATTTGATGCACTGAATAAAAATTGTTCAGATCTAAAAACAATCGATTTTTAGTTTTATAAACCTGGGGATACTTTTGTGTGCTTAAAATGTATATAAATTATTGACATAAAATATCTATGTGTTCATTCCGCTCTAATAAGAAATAACTATATCACATGATCTAATTTATTTTAATCACATTATACATAGCAACATCTTTGCTATTGTAATCATTCCGGTTTTTACTCCCTGGCTTTATAATACTTATTTAACCAACGAATAAATGCATTTTTACACAGTCTTATTATAAAAAGTTATAGGTATGTTTTTTAAAAGCATTAGCAAAAGTCCCTTTATCATCTTTTTAAATTCTTAAAACAGTTGTCTTTAGATTATTTTAGCGTTCAACATTTTGTGTTCTTAGACCGTTTTTATGAGTAGTAATCAAAAATCAAAAAAATTGTCTGAACATTTATTTTTACTAACTATTTAATGTTAATTTTTTATATTATATGTATGTATATATTTTGTTTTTTTTGAGCTGCGGTTGATATAGCTTGAACTAAATTAGATACTTATTAATATTGACTATTTTGGTTTTTTTTGTGGTGTGATTTCAGACATAGGGCTTAATTAAAACATAAAAATAAAATATTAATTTCAAATCATTTTATTGCATTTTAACATTTTGAAGCATGGTGGTATAAGTAATATAGTTTGAACTTTGGTATCGAAGACATAATTCTGGGTAAATAAAGTGTTTGAAAAAAAAAATCATTATGCATTTCAAAAGTGCTGTTATCCTATGTGCGTTGAACTTCGTGGCCATGTTACACATTTTACACTAACATGTTAGTACAAAATGTTTTATACTAACATTTTACATATGTTAGTATAAAACATAATAATACAACTTATAAATGCAATACAAATTTTTAAAAAATGATGGTAGATAATATTATCTATTGTTATTATCTACTTTTGATATTTTATAGAGCGTCGGAGTCAATATGGAACAAATCAAAACAATTATTGATTTAGTCAAAGAACATAAAAACGCTATAGACCAAATTACCCCAGAAAAATTCAAAGAATAGTTAACGGAATTGGGCGTAGAGGATGTGACAGGTTTTACAAATGAAGCAGGTAATAAAGTATCTTTTAAACAGCGTTTAAACTTTACGATTGTAATCAAATTTTACATTATCCCACTAAAAAAAAAATATCACAACAAATAATATTCGTCCAGCACTTACTAATTTTTCAATTTAACGCACTCGTCTTGTGGCTAGCTCAATTCAAATATGCTTAGAATTGTATTTTTAAATAAGTACGAAGACGGTCGAAAAGTACAGAGTGTTATGGTATTTCTGAACCAGAAACAATAAGACATCAGACGACTAGAAAGTAATAAAAAAACATTTTTTTTTAGATTTGTAATTAGTCCATTTTTTTTTTATTTTTACACACCAATTTTACAAAGATCCTAAGATTATCAACCTACGAAGTAACAATTTTTTTGAGCTTGTTCAGACATAACTACAAAATAGAAGGCGATGACGATGGTCTAGTTAACTCCGTGGAATTACAAAATATCATTAAAGCTTTAAGTTTAAACGACGAGCAGAAAAAAAGTTTAACCGGAAAATTCGAAAGTGTTGTTGAGTTAACGAAGCAGTTAATTTTATTCCTACGGTTGATATTTTTATATTAATTTTCATAGGAAACAACGCAATTAACTTCGCGGAATTCTTATATGGCTTTTTGAAAGTAAAACCTCAAGTAAGGATTTATGGTATTGTTAAAGGCTTGATAAAGTACACATATAATTATTCTTTTGCCTGGCATGGCATTTAAAATGTCTAAAAAAAATATATTTTGTAGATTTTTCGCGCATTAAAGCATTAAAAAAAAGTCAAACTACACTTAATAAATTCATGATTTAAATATTTGTTTATTGGGCAAAGGTCTAGACATGAAACAGATTGCAGTTCTGAGCAATATTAAAAAGCACAATATAAATGGCGATTACATTCAACCTGATAAAATAACAGAGTTTATTAAAGGGTTATCTATAGTTAAGGACCAGGATGAGAATCGGGTTTCTGAACGCTTTCGTAAGAATATATTTTTAATATTAACTCGCTGGTTATTAATATTGTTCTATGTAGAGTTGGCAAAACAACTGGTTATCTGTACGAAGCAAAGAGTCAAAAATTATCTTTTATTTAATCATGTTACACATGTTTATTTGTATTTATAAAATAATTGTTATTTAATTTAGATGTTTTAATTACTTATTTGAAGTTTTTCAACTTTGATTCAACGAGTATATTTTAATAAAACAAAAAATGTATTTAATATTTTGACCATAGAGAACTATGCTTTGTAGTTTCAAGAGCAGGAGGTTCTTTTAGCAGAATACAACAAAACGACCAACAAAGAAGTAATATTTATAGTTTTATTTCGATTACGTTTTGTATACTTTTATCAGGACCACTCTTCATTTATTGTAGTAGTTAAGTATAGGAAATTGTTCGCAAAGTCATATTTTTAAGTTGATTGGCTATAGTTTTTTGTTGCCAGGCTATCACGGTAATTTCTTTAAAAAACCATTATATTTTTTCAATGAATATAGTTTTGCGCGAATCAAAACTTAAACTTTAAAAACGTATAGAAGACAAAATTATTGGACCTATCAAAAAATTATAATAGATAATATGCTGTTTTATTTTTTTTATGCAAATTCGGCCAACTCAATGCTATCACACTACAAGTGGATAGCACCATCGTGTGCACTACGAAATCTAATAACGTGCTTCATGAATTACTGTGTTGATTTTTCAGGTTGAAACCGTCTATGATACCGAACGTGTAAGAGCATAAAATGGGGTTGATTTCTTGACCGTCGTTCCGGGTGGAATCTTGCAATTCAAAAAGACTTATTTTTCACCCGCCAGCAAAAATTATGAGTGGTGCGTTTGGGCGTGAACGGTGCTCAGATACGAGCGGTACCAGGTTCAAACCCGTTTTCATCATTACACTTTTTTGCATTTTCTTACAACTTTTATTCAACTTTTATGATAATTTATACAGTAATAAATCTAAAATTATAAGCTTTTAAATTGATTACTAATTCTTATGATAATCCTTCTAACCATGCAGCCTTTTCTATAACATGTTATAAACTTTTTATAACATTGTACATTTATAATACGTCCATACGAAAACGAAAAAGAACAAAATAACTAAAGTAGATTAAAAAATTAATCTAAAAATAACGTTTTTATGCGTCTTAAAAAGTATAAAATAACCCTCCAGGGGTCTTGATAACCAAATAGGACAGATAAACTAGAAAAACGTGGGGCGCATCTTTACTACTTCACACGTCTGAATATATAATAACATTCTCTTCTTATTAATAACTACCTTAATTCATAATTCATGCACAATCATCTTTTCTCTTCTAAATAAAATAATACTTAAAATTGAGCACCACATTACTTTAAATGTTAAGCAAGTAGGTAGTTAACAAAAACATTGAAGCAACCTACATAAAACAATCTTTGGAGAGAATAGCAATTAAGTCTTTTCAATTTTCAATGAAATTTAAGGCAAGTGGCACGGAAATCCATTAAATTTCATTCCCAAAAAAAAGTCATACTATCACTTTCTGATCCGTTCGGTTAGAGAGACAGCATTATGAGAGACAACTTAATGCATTAGCATGAAAGCTTAGGTTTTAATATCTAAGTAGAAAGATGCGCCCCACATTTTTCTAGTTCACCTGTCCTATTTGGTTATCAAGACCCCTGGAGGGTTATTTTATACTTTTTAAGACGCATAAAAACGTTATTTTTAGATTATTTGTTTAATCTACTTTATTTTCTATTTAGACTGTAACGCAACGGAGTGTATGAGTGATTTAACAATTATTATGAAAAGTTTTATCAGAAAATGGTTAAAATGTTGAAGTATATTTAGAGACAAAATAAAATAAATTTTTTAACTAAAAATATTTTGCTTTACAGCCGACCTTTCTTTTGACATTCTGGAGTTATTCATGATGATACTTACGGAGAAAGAAGCTGGTCTTTCTAACGAATATATTTTTTGAGTGTTTTAATCATAGATAATAAGTTTTAAGTTTGATGTTTTATGACTATTTTCAAAGCTATATAGTTTTCTTTGTCATATATTTTAATTGTCTTATAATATTTTAGAAGTAATTTTACGATGAGTTATAATCGAAAACCATTGAATAGTTCTAATTTAAAAATAAAAAAACTTTAGAAAAAAAACAAATGTGTTCTTTAAGTGTCGATAAACTTAAGTGTCTCTCATTTCTCAAAAGAAAAACTACAAAATGTACAAAATGTTAAAGAGTATTTTATCCCTAACTAATATAATAATACAGGGTGATTAATAAAGGACAAGTCACTTGTTTTAGTTCTTTATTCTCAATTAATCACTCTATATTATTTAAAAAATGTATAAAATATAAACGTTACCATTTAAATAGCTATTAAGTACATAAGGTTTAAAAACTTAAGGGATGGTGTTATATCATTAAGAACTATATCAATATTGGGCGACTATTTAACTGTAACTGTAAAAAAAAAGATTTATTTGATTAAGTCTTCTACTTTTTAATTAAAAATTCTCAGAGACCATCGGTGGACAAACGACTATCGATTGGTTTATGAAAAAATTTTGGAATTATATTTCAAAACATTTTTTAAATAAATTTCAACTTATTTTTTTATGCCTTAATGAGAAACGTGGAAGTTATGTTTTTCTTGTTAAATTAATTTAATGCTAATACACCATATATGGTAGTTTATTATTTTTCATCTTATGTCATCCGGTTAAGAATTATCATGTTAAAACGCCTCAAATCTAACTATGAATATTTTAGCAGGATTTCCGCATCCCTTAAATAAATGTTATCACGTAGTATAGTGTGTGGAATTTTTTTTTTTTTAACAAACAAACAAACAATATTATATGAATATTTAATAATATGCATCGTTCGCTACACTGTTTTTTGTTTCTATGTAATTTAGGTACAGCAAAAAAAAATATATATTGTTATATTATTTCACATAAGTAAATAGTAGTTTTATTAGAACAACACTATATTTACAACTGTACATTTTGGTCATAAAAATAAGTCTATATCATATGTTAATAAAATAAAAACAAGTACATTTTCCATTTACATACTTATGTTGTTTTTATCATATAGAATACAACTTGAACCGAATTAAACACCACTGTTCATCCGACTTTGGTATCGAAGACGTACTTTTGTTTTAACAAAGTGTTTGAAAAACAAAACCATCATGCAATTCAAAATTGCTGTTATCCTCTGTGCTTTGTACTTCGTGACCATGACACAAGTTAGTATAAAACATAATAATACAAATTATTATTGTACTTATGATCCTTTATAGAGCATCGGACTAAATATATTTAAAGTTAGAACGATTATTGATTTATTCAAAAAACACAAATCCCATGAAGACCAAGTTTCACCAGACGAAATCAATGAAATTTTTAAAAATATGGGCGTGCAGGATATGACAGGTTTTACATACGAAGCAGGTAATAAAGTATCTTTTAAACAGCGTTTTTCAATTTAACTCACTTGTCTTTGCTAGTTCGATTAAAATATGTTTAATGAATTTTATTTTTAAATATAGATATGAAAGACGGTCGAAAAGTGCAAAGTGTTATGGTATTTCTGGCCAAAAACAATAAGACCTTTGACCACTGGATGGTACTTACCAATAAAAAAAATATTGAAAAATTTGTTATTAATCTATTTTTTTTTAAATTTCACACACCATTTTTTACATAGATCCAAAGTTTATCAACCCACGAAGTAACAATTTACTTGAGCCTGTTCAGAAATCACGAAGAAAAAAAAGGCGATGCCGATGGTCTGGTTAACTCCGAGAAGTTTCAAAATATCATTCAAGCTTTAAGTTTAAACGACGAAGAGAAAAAAAGTTTGGCCGATTATTTCGAAGGTAATGTTGAGTAAACAAGGCAGTTAATTATATTCCTACGGTTGATAATTTATATTAATTTTCATAGGTTACAGTGCAATTAACTTCGCGGAGTTCTTATATGGCTTTTTGAAAGTAAAACCTCTAGTAAGGATTTATGGTTTTGTTAAAGGCTTGACTTAATAATAAAAACATCATTTTAATATTTGTTCATAGGGCAGAGGTCTAAACGTGAAACAGATTGTAGATCTGAACAATATTAAAGATCACAAAATAAATGCCGATTACATTCAACCTGATAAACTAACAGAGTTTATTAAAGGGTTATCTATAGTTAAGGACCAGGATGAGGAATGGGTTTTTGAACGCTTTCGTAAGAATATATTTTTGATACTATCTCGTTTGTTATTAATATTGTTCCATCTAAAGTTGGCAAACTAACTTTTTATCTGTAAGAAGCAGACTAACTAAATTAATCGGGAAATTTGTCATCTATAAACAATGAATAAATAAATTATGTTTTATTTATTAAGTTTTAAATGATATTTTCGTTTATTATGTTTTATATATTATTTATGAAATATTAAGATTTATTATATAATTGTTTTAATGTTTTTTAAATCTGATTCTATGTGTAATTTGAAATAAAATTAAAAATATATTCAATATTTATACTATAGAAACGGCTGCTTTTGAGCTGCAAGAGCTGATGGTTTTTTCAGCAGAATACAACCAAACGGACAATGCAGAAGTAATATTTATAGTTTTATCACGATTGCTTTTTATATTTTTTGATCAAGACGCACTCGTCCATTTATTAAATGAGTAAATTATAGGAAATCGTTCTCAAAGTCTTAATTTAGAGCTTCAACTATAGTGCATACTCATTAATACAGCAATAAGACTTGTTCATTGGCTATAGTTTGTTTTGTTGTCAGGCTATCACGGTAATTTCTTTAAAAAATCATTATATTTTTTCAATGAATATCGTTTTGCGCGAATCAAAACTTAAACTTTAAAAACGAATACAAGTCAAAATGATTGGATCTACCAAAAAATTATAATAGATTATTTGCTTTTCTATGCAAATTCGGTGTAGCATCTTGTTGTACACTACATAATCTTAAGATGTGCTACATGAATTACTTTGCTGATTTCTCAGGTTGAAACCGTCTGTAATACCATTGAGGTTAGACGAGTTTTAGCAACATTCGTTGTGTTCGATAAAGACCATGACGGCTTACTCAATGGAAATGAACTAGAGAAAATGGCGCTCGAGCATTTCAGTCACCTAGACGTTAAATCTATCCTTAAAGATGGCGTTGCCGATGGTAATATTGCAAATTATAGCGTTAACCAAAACGGCTTATTTGTTTTAAACAACTATCATAGTGATCATGAGCATAGTATAAGATCTAGGCTTATGTTTCCACAATAAATATGATATTATAGTGGGCAAAATGTTGAAGTAACACTAAAGAACTAAAATATACTTTTAACTAAAAATACTTTACTTTTCAGCCGACAAGAGTCTTGACATTGTGGATTTATTCATGGTTATATATAAGGTTTATGACACTAATGTTACCAATGAGTGAACGCTAAAAAGTTGTACGAGTTTTTTCTAAATTGAATATTATACTAAATAATTTACCTACGAATATTTTTTGGGAGTGCTTTAAGTATGGGTTATAAGTTTTAAATTTAATGTTCTATTATTCATTTACACGTGTATTTTAATTATTTAATGATTTTAATAAATATACAACAATAATAATCCATATTGATAATATAAGATACGATTATTTAAGTTTGTTTATGTCAATTCATTAAACGATTAAATAAATAATGTAATTCCGTAAAAATTGTTTTGTTTTTATTTCGAAATCATTATAATTAAATCGAATTGTATAAAACACAGCGGAAAAAAATTCAATGAACCCTGTAAGGTATCAAGTGGATCACTTTACGAAAAAACCACACTGTATAATATTATTATACTGTTTTAAACCAATATTGTGTATCACTGCGGCTAAACCTCGGATACACCTCGGATACACCTAATCTAACACGCAACGCAATGTGTGTACTGTATTTACTGATGAAATAAAACGCACGCTTATTACTCATGCAACACATTTTACAAGAGTAAATAAAACGGTGACCATTAAGTCATATGCTGCTACATCGTATGTAAATAGCCCATCTGCCCATAAGTAGCTTTAAGATAGTTTTTAAGCACTTCAAAAACATAATTTTCTATTAAAATGCACGACAGAGGTTGTGGTCAGAGGATTTCTTGAGAGGACACTCAGATTGATGAAACAGACAGCGTTTCACAAACATTAACTTTAAAGTACACAAATAATGTAATATTAGACAAGACGAATTTGGACAATAATAAAAATAATATCAAAAAGCTCAAAACGTACATAGACAAAACGAAATAATCTTCTATGCCAACTGATACAATATTTTTCATGAGATTCTTCATAAAATTGTTCGACAACAAAAGCTTTTGGATCGATAAAGAGTGGACGAATTACTACGAATAAACGAATCATTTTTAATCGAATTTTTCAATATAATGTATTTTTTTCCCAGGTCTCTAAAATTTGACAAAACAATATAACATTTTTACATTGATGCAATTTCAGGACTAAGGTGGGGGACCAGTGATAACTGTCCAAAAGCTTACATTTTAAGGTTTAATTTTTTTAGTAAAAGATTTCTAGGGTATGACCTATTAAAATATTTTTAATTCAAACTTGCAGAGTTTTGGGCCAGCCCAGAAATTGTGCCAACGACAATATAGGTATTTTATATCGCTCCAATCAAATTCCATAGACAAGTAATTGGTTAAGTTTCGTTGATTGTTTAACATTCATATTTTATGTTTTCAAAATATATTTAGCATATTGTATACATTGACAAAATCATTTTAACATATCTCATTGAGTTTTGTCACGGGTACGGTGTGGCGCAGTGGATACCGCAGCTGCCGCAAGGCGCCTGAGGTTAAGCTGCGACCGGTACCGCTTGATCCCGGATGGGTGACCACCCGGGTTTTTTGCGGCAAACCACACCAATAGGCCGACCGGTAAGGACCAAGTTAGCTATGATCCCGGTCAAAATAAGTCCACATGACATTATTATTGAGTTTTGTCGAGTACCAACGTGAAATATGTATTTCATTCTTAAGATTTGTTATTATCATACAATTTGTATTTCTTCTTTTAACAGTTTTACCTATATAACTTATTATAACTCATAAGTTATTGTGTATGCCGTCGCAGTAACTTATGAGGTATAATAACTTATATAGGTAAAACAAATTATAGTAAGTTTTATGAATGTATATTTAAATAATGCTCTAAAATGTGTATCAAATACATAGAAAGCGATTTAAATAACAAATTGACGTGGTAGACAAATATTATGAGACCATATTCGGACTTAGAGGAAATAATCCTAATAAATATATGATGTCTTTGAATTCTTTTACACTGCGAAAAAAATGATACAATTTCGAACGTACAAATTGCTGCGTTATGTTATCATCAGTAATAAATGTACTTGACAACAGAAATTAATAGCTACAATAACAATAGCATTAGGTACCAATAGTATTGTGTGTGTACAAAATATGAGCCATTACGGTATTTAAATTTTAGGTACCTAAATAACAAATTTACCGTTCAGCTCATCCAGAGGTTATAAGCTGAATAATAACACATACACTAAAACGGATAAAATGTTTTTCCATTCAAATTTTTATTATATAAGACCTCTACAATTGTGTTGGACATAGACTTCACTTCGGTTCATAGCAATTTAACAATCGTATATTTTCTTTTAGGTAGGAATATATTATATTTACTAAGCATTTGATGGCAAAATTTACTCTTGCACGCCCTGAACTCGGGAACAACTGTAATACAATACAATTTCAAATGTAGCAACCGCGGACTGATTTATTAACGTTGGTGAAAATGTGAAAATGTGTTCGACGTTGATTTTTAAATATTGATTTTAGTCGCTTACCGAACACGAAGAACACGGCTAAGTCTCAACTATAAAATTAGTACTATAACTAATCCAAACCTAACCACTTGCGAATAATCTAACCGGAAAAATTAAGTGGCAAAAAAAAATTTGGACGTTAACTAAAAATCATGAACATGCAACATGGTTATCTGGCAATTTGGTTCCTCGTCGTTTTCGTTATCCAAGGTAATATGAATTGAATTTTAAACGTTTTTCTAGTGATTTAAAAATATATGGTAATAAAATAATTTGCAAGTCGATTTAGAGAAAAGAATTAAATAGTATGAAAAAAATGATTTAGCTTACTGCACATTGGTCGACAATATTATATATTATGTCCTTGTGTTATTTTGTTTAAAAAAAACACTTAACCATAAATACTTTTGAAGTATTCTTAAAAGCAATGTTAAGGAAAAAATGTGCTTAAAATTGTATTTTGTTTTTCAGGGTAGGCACTATTTGAACTGGATTTAATTGAACTATTTATACATTTTTATATTTTATTAGGTTCTGCAATTCAGGTCACTTTATTTTCTGATTAGTTTTTTTGAATAGTTTGGGTTTGAACTTGGTTTGGCAAGGGCCGCCGCAATAATTTTCTAAACTATAGTTTTTATAGTTTAAGAAAAATAAAATTTGACCAATACGAATCTTTCTTAAAACTTATCAGTTACTATAAATAGTTTAGTTAAATCCAGTTAAAATCCACCCCACGTTCCAATCTGCCATATCCTCCCCTATTATGTATTAAGAATATTTCCATATAAATTTGTAAGTGATTCGGCTGTTTTTAAAACTTTAATTTTAGTATTTTACCACATAACAGTAAATCATTTTGGCTTATATTTTTATTTGTACTTCAATAGCCTACAAAAAAATAACAACAAATTTATCTAGTTCAAAACTAGTTTTAACCTGAATTTCAAAACATTTTTTTAAATTGACACTTATGTAAACATAAAGTACTTTGTATAACCTATATTTTTTTATAATAAGCTCACAACTAGTATCAGTTATTGTACATTTTTTTTATACAAATAAAAAATATTAAGAAAACTTGATTTTCGTTTGTAAATTGCTTAAGACTCGAGGTGATTTTATATTACATAAAAAATATATCTACATAAATATTATTATATGAACACTATGAATGCAACCACACCCATGTATAAACAATATTATGTATACATATTTTTTCCACTGACATAGTTGATTCATTTGTATTTATTTTTATAAGACATATTTGGGTCAAAGGGGATTAAACATATGTACTTCTTAAATGTCTTTACATTAGACTGGAGACCCTAATGATTTTATCGGATCCACTTTCAAGTACCTTTTCAAATACCGATATCGTTATGGGTTGCGTTCCTAAAAAATAAGAACCGGTTTCACTTTGGTTGGGGTCTTAAGTCATTTGCTTTTTTCTTCGGCTTTAAGTTTGTTTTTAAAAATGTAAGCCAATAAACAAATTTCATTTAAATATAGATCATTCTTTATTCTAACGGGGACTGCATGCGGTCGGGTTTTATTTACGTTTTAGACCAAAAAGCCAGACAAAATGTCGACTGTTAAGATAGTAAGTTTTTGGCAATTTTACTAGGTTATCTAGGAAACAGATTTTAGATTTTTTGCTTTTTTTATGTAAAAAATTCTGGTTTCAACATTGCAATTATTATAAATTTAATTTATTTAGTTACAAGAAACTGAAATTTTTAAATGAAAATCTATTTCCTACATAACATAGTAAAGAAGCCAAAGAACACGATTCGCTTTACTAAATTAAAATTGGACCATCCTATATCATCGACTAAAGTCAAATGTGTCTGGCTTTTTGGTCTAAAATATACCTATGAATGGCTGTTACTCATAAAAAAAAATGATTTAAATTAAAAATGATAACTTGAAGCTTATACAAATTAACCTGTAAATTAATTGAAATGGTTGGAATATATGAAAACATTTTTTTTCTTAAATATTTCCTACAGTAATTTCTTTAAAAACAGACCGGATGCAATCCCCACAAGTATAAAAGACTTTTGCAAAGTATTTTATTTCCCGAATAAGCCTAGCAAGTGTAATAGTAAATACAATCATCACAACAGTCTCGTTGAGCCAAAATAATAATTATTATAAATATACATCAGCCCTAAATAAATCCCATTATGGCTTACTAGAAAAGCTCCAAATCAAAAGCAGTAGTAAACATAATTATTATATTTTATGGCAATTTATTGAAAATTATAATGTTATAATTATCGGTAAATAAAAAGTTGTTTAATTGAAGAATGCATCATGTGCGGATCAAAATTATTTCTATTTCTTTACCATACAGCATACTACTTATAATTATTTCGATTTCTTAATTTTGGATTTTGGTTTAAATCAACAAAACCGTATACTATAGCCAAAATGTTTGTACATTTTTCTTAATTTACAATAAAAAGTATAAACATATACTTTATCGACGCGTAAGATTGAATTGAAAATCTATTCAATTGCTGTTAAAACGAAACCGTTTTTGTGTTTTCTGCAGTTGTTGTCGTTGTAATTGTTCTTATTTGTACAATTTTTTCAAATACAAAAATATTTCACTGAAAAAAAAATTTGTTTTGTTCGATATACTACCAATAATTTTTAAAACATTGTTGTTTTCAAGTTGCCACAGTATTTTTTGTCCTTGAAAAATATTTTTCTGTTAGAATAAATATAAAACCAATTTTACATGTAACAGTTTTACACTTAACAGTAAAAAAACTACGGTTTAAAAAAATCAAATAAGGAAATTTATCCGCCACCTAAAAATGTCTATTGGTGATTTTCATTTTTATTTAAAACCTTTTGAAAATTGTATAATATGATTTTATCATTTTCGTTACTTCTTTAAATAATAGTTGTAAATATTTTCTTACTCAGAAGCGTCTTAAATTATTTTATTGTAAGCTAAGAGGAAAACATATTTTAGTGAGAGATATTCCATGCTATTGTTTAAACAATTACTTGTAAGTCATACACCAATGCACTAAATAAGAAATGTATCGAAAACCAAAAACAACATCTTTAAAATTGATCTAGTTATGTTATATTTTGAAGTCTACAAAGGTTACACGATTTTGATTATATGATCACTAAAATTTTTTATTAGATTTTAAAAAATTATTATCAAATAAAAACCTTAAAAAAGGAATCGATTGTCCTATAGATATCTTATTGATAAAGGCGATTTTTTGTTTTTGTACGACACGGATGAAGATATAAGACAATTGGCTTGGCTTAAAGTTATTTTTCTAAGAAAGGTATTACATTTTATATTTTAACAGCTTGTGTACGAGTCCGCAACACCACGGGATACATTTTTATGCCTCGTTTTGCAGAGCACCGTCCGCTCCTTTTTTTCCGCCTCGATTCTGAAGCCTTGATACCATTCAAAATATTTTTCGTTGCTAACCCAAAATAAACACTTGGTTTGTGACAATGGTAACCACGGTACTCGAATGGTAGGTGATGATTAATTTTATGTTGTGGCCAAAAGTTTTTTAGTAGTTTTTTAATAATTGGCCTTAATGGATTTATTAGACGTTCACTTGGCTAGTTATTTTGAATCAATTCATTAACCATTAATTTAAGTTTGTTCGTTGTGAAAACAACACATAATTAAAAAACTTTAAAATCTCCTACCCATCCTCATCCCTACCACAACCCTATGCTCGACCTCATCCTTGACCTCATCCTCATCCTAGACCTTATCCTCATCCCCATTTCCACCCTCATCCATATAACCACCCCTACCCTAACCCATCCTTCATCTCTAACTCACCCCCTAACTCTCACACCCTATCTGTCAACCCCTATTTTTCACCCCTATCTCCTCCCCTTATCTCTCATCTCTCTTATCTTATTAGATAAATCAGCTGATTTTTGTCGTTATGGTAACCGGTGTCGGTGTCGTTTTTTTCCGGTTGTGTTCTAAAGTAAAAACCGTATCTATTATCTCTTATCTTTCTTATCTCTCTAATCTAAACAGATAAATCAGCTGTTATTTTTCGTTATGATAACCGGTGTCGGTGTCAATTATCCGTGTGTGTGCCATAGCAATTTTTTCAGCTATTCATAATACATATATTATTTTTTGAAATATTAAAAACACATCCTCAACCATTCAAGGATATTTTTGAAACTGATAACCGTTTTTTTTAATTAGAAAAACACCTTTTTATGAATAAAAGGTAAATTTTAAATTTGATACAAAATTCAAATTCGAACTCGCTTGACTTTAAAATTTGGAGAGATAATAATTTCGATTGCCTTGTTTGAGAATACTCATAGAATTTGATAGACTATGATTTTAACGATATGAAAACAGAAAATTGAAGACATTTTATTCTCCGAATAACTGGCTTGCAAGCTTTAAAGTCAGTATAGCGCAACAAACAAAAGACGTTAAAGTATATTAAAGCCTGTTTAAAAAAATGTACTTACCTAGCTACGAATTATTTACTTGATTTATGTTAGAAAAAAAACAACATGAAACCAAAATCCAAATTTATGAAGTACATTACTAATTAAAATAATTCCGTAAAGTCTTCGGTAACCAATAAGTATTATAATATTACAACGTATTACAGGGTTTCGATTGTATGATCCAAATGTTTCCTATGAAGTATTTCTTCTAGAAGAACAAGCAAAATATGAGCAAATAACTGATAACAAAATTACTGAAATTGTAGATCTTGCAATGGCTAAAAAAAAATTTCCGAAAATAAACCGTAAGGCCGTTGTTTTTATTTATTTTTAACCATTTTTTATATGTTTCGTTTGTATTTATGTTTTTGTTCACTATGGAATGTTATATGATATGTATTTACATATATAAATAACACGATGAACACTTGATCGTGAGCTACTCCATATCTTATAGGGTTTAATAAGAAATTTGATTTTTTTGACATTTTCATGTCTTAGCCCTGGCACATAACCGAAAAAAGTGTTATTTACTTAGTGTTACCAAAAAAGCGCAACCACACGGAGATGGGGTTGGGAGTGAGAATGGGGATGGGATGGGGATGAAGATGGGATTGAGGGTGGGAATAGGGATGGGGTGGTTAATGGGGTTGGGGTTGGGGTGGGTAGGAGATAGGGGTAAGATATAGGAGATAAGAGATATGTTGTACGTTAGACGTTCAAATTAGAATTAAATGATAAATTAAAAATAGTTTAAGGGCCCAAATTCTCTATGAATTGTTTTAAGTTAGATATTAAACACTACAATATTAGCCAGGAACTTGATGTTTTAATATACCAGCTTGTTACTGCTTCTTAATATACTATATCATTATCTATGTCCTATGATTCCACCACTACTCTAAGTTTATTCGGTACTTCAGCGAGACATGAAAATGCTCTTTCGTGGTTTTTGAAACTTTTTGTTTCAAAAGTTGCTATGAAAAAAACTAAGTTGGGAGGGGAGTGAAAGCAAAAAAAAAAATTATGAAAAATTGTAGATCGCATTGTACAAAAACATTATAAAACAAAAAAAATTTAATTTCTTATTAAACCCTATGAGATATTGAGTGGTTCACGATAAAATGATCCCTCTGTATATATATGAACATATATTATAAAGTTTGCTTTTATAATGAACTGCTGAAGAACAGTAAACGCTGATAATATAATTTTTGTCAGATAAAATATTAATAATTGCTTATATTTCAATAGGTAAAGAAATCGTCATGTTTTTTCATAGTGCAAATTTTGACGTGAAACGCGCTAGTACCATGATATTCAAACATTATGAATATCGGCGACAATTGCCACAAATATTTCACAGCCAGGATGAAGATCCAGAAATAAATGATTTAGACGAAGTCAAAAAAGTCGTGTAAGCAATAATTATGTAAAAATGTATTTGTACGGTATAAATAATACCACAACCGTTTTACAAGTAATAATAATAATTTTCGTTCCCACACAGTTATTGATACTCGCTGCCAAATTATATATGTAAAAAACTACATTCACAAATACTATCTTGACCTATTTTTTTCACATTTAACGTTTGAGTATTCCCTTCAAATTGGGCCCAGCCCCACACTCTATATCGCTTGCATTCCACATTGTTTCTACAAAAGTTGCGGTTTCAGTTGGACCAAAGTTCTAAAAAAAAACATTAATAATTACACGAATAGTGCCACCACAATTATTTACCCATCATCGTATAAATACCTGTTTTTTTCTAAAGTGGCTGCACTGAAAATCGCAGCCCTTGTAGAATCAATGTTTTAATGAAATGGCTCCTCTGTATAATTTTATGAGTCAGGATCTCATGCGCAATCATGTGTGTTATTGTGTAGATATTAACGATGGAAGAAATACAGATTTTGAATCTAAGTAGTTGTATCTACATTGCGGCCAAATCTGTTCTATGCCTCATTCAGAAAGGTTCATGTTTATGTTTCATTCAGTAACTGGCCAAGTGTTAAGCAATACAAATAAAAGAGCAGCGTTGCTTATGAAAATAGGAGTGAAGTGAAGTTATGAACTAAAGAAATAGCAGACTTGACCACAATGTAGATACTACACTACTTTGATAGGCTGACTTTTTTGGGACGGGGTCTGAAACAAGGCCTTTTTTCACTGTTAGAATTTTGTTGGAGATACTCAGTTCTAAAAGAGAATAACCAGCGCAGAAACCTAAACAGTTTTTCTATAACTAGAAAATAACAATATTTGTTCATTATGCTGTATAGGCACAAGTTAGGTACAATAATAAGAGCTATAATTTGTGTATGTGAATACTATATAATATTCATGTTTTATAATGATACCTATTGTTTTTCAGGAGTTGTTCTATATTGTTTAGTGATTCAGATTTGTATACACCTAATGATCGTTACGTATACACGCAATTGATAAATACCAATGGTAGCGAGTATAACTTTAAGAAGACCGTCAAATACTTTTTTTTCATGATAAAATGTTTACTCATAAAGTACGGAACGTTTGACGGTCTTGTTGTGGTCTTGGACGGAAAAGGCTTCAATAAAGGTCACATTAAACCATTCGTGCAAAGTGTACTTCTAGGCAGAACTTTATTGCATCTCATACAAGTACGTACAATACATAGTGTAAAAATATATAGAGCTGTAACACCGTGTAATGTTCTGTACGCAGCAACAAAGTAATCAAGTAGGCGACAGCGTGACCAGTTTAAATGAAAAATACATACTTTTTTACATAAGTTGTTAAACACTGCACAGTATAATCACATATCAGATAAAACCAGATGGCGCACTTCCTATTCAAGCAATGTAATTCCCTAAAAATGTAAACAATCAAAACTCTCCTCAAATACGTGTTAACACTGATAGAAAAAAAAGACTTTATGAGAAATTATTGTTTCATAAATACGCATCACTGAATTTATTGACTGTTATTGTTGAATGCCGTAGTGGGCATGTGTGACGAAGTGCACCATCCGGTTTTGTCTAATATACGCACAGATATCTATATACTAAAATCGTGAAAAATGGCCGAGTGCAGGTTGGACACTTGACTGGAACGAAAATCCTAAAACGCGGTTGGTACCGCCGAACGCCCTATGGCCCGAGTGCGCGCCTTCTTCTTATATATTCTATCTTTTAAGCTTTATATCGATTACTTATCGTTTGACTATTATTAAAATCATTCGTTTATTTCCATCACTAATTAACTCATGGATTATTATGTATTTTACATTATTGTTTGATTTTAAAAGAATGCTCCACCGTTGCGGATAAAAAAAGTTTACATTGTGAATACAAATGACTTCGTAAATATAGTATATTCAGCCGCCTCCAGGTTGGCGTTATATGAAGATTTTCGTCAAAAGGTAAGCTTCGAATTAGTAATTAAATGAGAGTTTCATCGCAGAATGAACAGAAGAGAAGATGTCGGCCATTATTTTATCTCGATATAAAAGAGCCAATGTAAATTTGTATAGTTTCTTTTCTTTTTATTCTGTGTTTTTATAACTAATAATATTTTATCATAAGTATGAATAATGTAATATTGCATTAACGGTAGATTGTACTTTGCGATGGAAAAAATTCGGAACGGGTTTTCGATCATGTCCCCAGAGAAATTATGCCTGCTGAATATCCGGGAGGGAAAGGGCCAAGCCATACAATCCAAGCCGGTAACTATAATAAGGGTGTTTTATAATTATTCAAAATACTTGAAATACTTGATTATTTTAAAATATTTGATTTTCAGCAAGAACATATGAGCTTATGCGAAATTTACATAATAAATATAGATCATACGCTGATAATGCACCATCATCAAGTAGCCCAACGGGCCCTAAAGCCCCAAATTCGAATTCGAAAGCCGGTCCAAGTGGCCAGTCCGTCACCGGAGAGGATTAAGGATTTATTTGTATTAGAGTTAAAATTATAGTAATTATATCGGTAATAGTACCATCAGTTAGCCAACTTAAATTGTATAATTTTTATAACAATAAGCTAAGTAATGATTACTAAGGCTAACAAGTAATATTTTTAAACAATTAACAGTAGAGCAAATAAAAAATAAATAACTAATTATTGTATTCTTTTAGCGATAATTATGATTTAAGTTTCGATGCGATAGCTCAGAAAATAATAGTTTTATAATTATGAGTTTTCGTTTGTGTTTAAATTCACGATAAATTGTTTTCCTAAATATGGTTTTATTGTTTTTTTTTTTAACAACTATCCTGTGAATGTAACAGTAAAGTAGCAATGAATTCTGCACATAAAATATTATTAATAAACACAAACGATGCATGCAAGTACATGTTTTATACTTACATTTTTTTTTATAATTGCATATTAGGACGTTTATTTTAAAAACTAGCTAAAAACAATTTTCACAAACAACAAATAATTTCTTTAGATGAGCGGTTTTAAAACCAAGATTTTCTCAACACATTTTGAATATTAGTTATAATCGTTATTTGATATTCAATAATAGTTTTACATATCGTATAATACATTGTGTCCACTTAAAAAAAAGTTTTCAAAATGTTATGAAGATGGTTTTGAAACTAGATTCTTAATTTTGCGTGTATGACAATATTTATATTTGTTTATAGTAATATTTGCTGAAGATGCAAATAAAACGGTGTGACCAACATGATTTGTCCAAAAAATGAAATAGAAGGGGTTGCACTTTAAGTAATGAATGATGATGTATGGATTAAAACGCCAAATACAAACGAACGTTTGGAGAATCCCCTGCGAAATTTTTCTTGACACTTCTTTTTTATCATTTCTTATAATATCTTTGGTTAACAAAAAAAAAAAAAATAATAATAATCTCAGCTTTCTGAAAAAGAGTTGGGGGTAGTTCTTCCAAAAAATGATAACGCGTGATAAGAAATAAATGTTACATAACCTATAAAATCTGTAATACTACAGATAGTACCAATATCGATTTTACCAAAAACCCGCCAAGAACAATTTCGTATTTTAATATCAAAAACATTGCCTTTAGTTAGGTTCTTATCTGTATTGCAAATTGTAGTTAGACCTTTATCAGTTATCTATACACTGTGCATACACGTGTATACACTATACACGTTAAATTATATAATGTTAAATTCATAATAAATTACATTATATTAT